>NC_044982.1:61020494-66071881 GCF_008728515.1 Papio anubis | reverse complement strand
TGGTATTGAAATTTTTTTTTTCAGTCAATAATAACTTTTATTTTTTATTTTTATTTTTTTAAAATTTATTTATTATTATTATACTGTAAGTTATAGGTACATGTGCATAACGCAGGTTTGTTACATATGTATACTTTGTGCCTTGTTGGTGTGTTGCACCCATCAACTCACATTACATCAGGTATAACTCCCAGTGCAATCCCTCTCCCTCCCCCTCCCCCATGATAGCCCCGTGTGTGATGTCTCCTTCCTGAGTCCAAGTGATCTCATTGTTCAGTTCCCACCTATGAGTGAGAACATGTGTTTTACTTTTTGTTCTTGTGATAGTCTGTTAAGAATGGATTCCAGCCTGCATCCATGTCCCTACAAAGGACACACAAACTCATCCTTTTTTATGGCTGCATAGTATTCATGGTGTATATGTGCTACATTTTAATCCAATCTGTCACTGATGGACATTTAAGGATTCCAAGTCTTTGCTATTAGAATAGTGCTGCAATAAAATACGGTGCATGTGTCTTATAGCAGCATAATTTATAACTTTTGGGTATATATCCCTGTAATGGGATGGTTGGGTCATATGGTACATCTAGTTTGTGTGTGGGAACTTGAGGAATCGCCATACTGTTTTCCCATAATGGTTGAACTAGCTTACAATCCCACCAACAGTGTAAAGTGTTCATTTCTCCACATCCTCTCCAGCACCTGTTGTTTCCTTGACTTTTTAATGATCGCCATTCTAACTGGTGAGATGGTCCTCATTGTGGTTTTGATTTGCATTTCTCTGATGGCCAGTGATGATGAGCATTTTTTTCATGTGTTTGTTGGCTGTATGAATGTCTTTGAGAAATGTCTATTCATATCCTTTACCCACTTTTGATGGGGTTGTTTGTTTTTTCTTTGTAAATTTGTTTGAGTTCTTGTAGGTTCTGGATATTAGTCTCGTCAGATGAGTAGATTGCAAAATTTTCTCCCATTCCTGTAGCCGCCTGTTCACTGATAGTTTTGCTGTGCAGAAGCTCTTTAGTTTATCAATGAGATCCCATTTGTCAATTTTGGCTTTGCTGCCGTTGCTTTTGGTGTTTTAGACATGAAGTCTTTGCCCATGCCTATGTCCTGAATGGTACTACCTAGATTTTCCTATAGGATTTTTATAGTATTAGGTCTAACATTTTTAAGTCTCTAATCCATCTTGAATTAATTTTTCCTATAAGGGAGTAAGGAAAGGATCCAGTTTCAGCTTACTTATGGCTAGCCAATTTTCCTCTAGCATCCATTTATTAAATAGGGAATCCTTTCCCCATTTCTGTTTCTCTGTATTTGTCAAAGATCAGATGGCTGTAGATGTGTGGTATTATTTCTCTGGAGGACTCTGTTCTGTTCCATTGGTCTATATCTCTGTTTTGGTACCAGTACCATGCTGTTTTGTTACTGTAGCCTTGTAGTATAGTTTGAAGTTAGGTAGCTTATTTCCAGCTTTGTTCTTTTGACTAGATTGTTCTTGAGATGTGGCTCTTTTCTGGTTCCATATGAACTTTTTAAAGTGTTTTTTTCCAATTCTGTGAAGAAACTCATATTGGTAGCTTGATGGGATGGCATTGAATCTATAAAATTTGCCTTTGGGCAGTATGGCCATTTTCATCATATTGATTCTTCCTATCCATGAGCATGGTATGTCTTTTCCATTTGTTTGTGTTCCTTTTATTTCACTGAGTAGTGGTTTGTAGTTCCTCCTTTGAAGAGGTCCTTTACATCCCTTGTGTTATTGGATTCTAGGTATTTG
This sequence comes from Papio anubis, assembly GCF_008728515.1. Lineage (NCBI taxonomy): Eukaryota > Metazoa > Chordata > Mammalia > Primates > Cercopithecidae > Papio > Papio anubis. Next base: position 66,070,098 of record NC_044982.1, on the reverse strand, counting down.
ATTCTCTTTAGCTACTCAGAATGAAGCCATTCCTGATTTGGCTCTGCTTGTCTGTTGGTATAAGAATGCTTTATTTTTGCACATTAATTTGTATCGCGGAGACTTTGCTGAAGTTGCTTATCAGCTTAAGGAGATTTTGGGTCGCAGACAATGGGTTTTCTAAATATACAATCATGTCATCTGCAAACAGGGACAATTTGACTTCCTTTTTCCTAATTGAATACCCTTTTTCATTTCTTCCTCTTTACTGCCTGATTGCCCTAGCCAGAACTTCCTAACACTATGTTGAATAGGAGTGGTGAGAGAAGGTGAACCCTGCTCCAGCCAGTTTTCAAAGGAATTTTCCAGTTTTTTCACCCAAATCTTTTTCTGCCTACCATTCAGTATGATATTGGCTGTGGGTTTGTCATAAATAGCTCTGTATTATTTTGAGGTAATGCTCCATCAATACCGTAATTTATTGAGCGCTTAGCATGAAGGGCTGTTGAATTTGTCAAGCCTTTCTGCATCTATTGAGATAATCATGTGGTTCTTGTCTTTGGTTCTGTTTATATGCCGGATTATGCTTTATTGATTTGGCGTAATGTTGAACCAGCCTTGCATCCCAGGGATGAAGCCCACTTCAATCATGGTGGATAAGCTTTTGATGTGTTGCTGAACTGCCTAAGCGTATTTTATTGAGGATTTCGCACCATGTCTATCAGGGAGCTGGTCTAAAATTTCTTTTTCTTTGTGTCTCTTGCTAGGCTTTGGTATCAGGATGATGCTGGCCTATCAAATGAGTTAGGAGGACTCTTTTCTATTGATTGGAATAGTCGTGCTGAATGGTACCAACTCCTCCTTGTACCTCTGGTAGAATTCCAGCCGTGAATCCATCTGGTCCTGACTTTGGTTGGTGGCTATTAATTGTTGCCTCACTTCAGAGTCTGCTATTGGTCTTATTCAGGATTCAACTTTCTGGTTTAGTCTTGAAGAGTGTAAGGTCTATAAAATTATCCATTTTCAGATTTTCCAGTTTATTTTACGTAGGCGTGTTTATAGTATTCTGATGGTAGTTTGTATTTCTGTGGGTCGGTGGTGATATCCCCTTTATCATTTTTTATTAAGGCTGCATTTGATTCTTTTCTCTTTTCTTCTTATTAGTCTTGCTATGGTCTGTCAATTTTGAAATTATCTTTTCAAAACCAACTCCTGGATTCATTGATTTTTGGAGTGGTTTTTATGTCTCTATCTCCTTCAGTTCTGCCTTGATCTTAGTTATTTTGCCTCTGCTAGCTGAATGTGTTTGCTCTTTGGCTTCTCTAGTTCTTTAATTCTCAGATGTTAGAGTGTCAATTCTTAGATCTTTCCTGCTTTCAGGGCATTTGAAGTGCCATACCGGCACAATTGCTTTTGTAACAAAGTCCGCATTCAACATAGCATCTTTGTTCTCATTGGTTTCAAAGAACATCTTTATTTCTGCCTTCATTTCTATGTACCCAGTAGTCATTCAGGAGGTGTTGTCAGTTTCCATGTAGTTGAGCAGTTTTGATTTCAGCCTCTTTAGTCCTGAGTTCTCAGCTTGATTGCACTGTGGTCTGAGAGACAGTTTGTTATAATTTCTGTTCCTCGCATACTTGCTGAGGAGTGCTTTACTTCCAATTACTGGTCAATTTTGGCAATGATGTGGTGCTGAGAAGAATGTATATTCTGTAGATTTGGGGTGGAAAGTTCTATAGATGTCTATTAGGTCTGCTGCCGCAGAGATGAGTTCAATTCCTGGATATCCTTTGTTCACTTTCTGTCTCGCTGATCTGTCTAATGTTGACAGTGGAGTGTTGAAGTCTCCTATTATTATTGTATGTGGGAGTCTGTCTCTTTGTAAGTCTCATGACTTGCTTTTATGAATCTCAAGTGCTCTTGTATTGTGTGCATATATATTTAGGAGAGTTAGCTCTTCCTGTTGAATTGATCCCTTTAGCATTATGTGTAATGGCCTTCTTTGTCTCTTTGATCTTTTGATGGTTTAAAGTCTGTTTACTGTAGACGTATTGCAACCCCGCTTTTTTTGTTCTCCATTTGCTTGGTAAATCTTCTTCCATCCCTTTATTTTTGAGCCTATGTATGTTCTTCTGCATGTGAGATGGGTCTCCTGAATACAGCAGACTGATGGGTCTTGGACTTTATCCAGTTTGCCAGTCTGTGTCTCTTAATTGGAGCATTTAGTCCATTAACATTTAAGGTTGATTGTTATGTGTGAACTGGATCCTGCTAGTCATGATATTAACTGGTTATTTTGCTCAAGTAGTTGATGCAGTTTCTTCCTAGCCCTCGGATGGTCTTTACATTTCTCTTGGTATGTTTGATGGCTTGCACCGTTGTTCCTTTCCATGTTTAGTGCTTCCTTCAGGGTCTCTTTGTAAGGCAGGCCTAGTGGTGACTGTAAAATCTCTAAGCATTTGCTTTCATTCCTGTAAAGGATTTTATTTCTCCCTTCACTCCTATGAAACCCTTAGTTTGGTTGATATGAAATTTCAGTTTAAAATTCTTTTCTTTAAAAATGTTTGAATATTGGCCCCACTCTCTTCTGGCTTGTAGAGTTTCTGCCGAGAAACTAAGGTGACCTGATGGGCTCTTTGTGGGTAAGCCGAATTTTCTCTCTGGCTGCCCTTAAGATTTTTTCCACTTCAACTTTGGTGAATCTAAATGGGTTCGAGTTGCTCTTCTCGAGCATCTTTGTGGTACTTCTCTGTATTTCGATTGAATGTTGGCCTGCCCTACTCAGGTTGTAGTTCTCCTGATGATATCATCCTGAAGAGTGTTTTCCACCTGGTTCCATTTTTCTCCCTCACTTTCAGGCACCTAATCAGACGGAGATTTGCCTTTTTGCTTAACCCCACTTCTTGCAGGCTTTGTTCATTTTTCTTCTTTTTCTTTTGCTTTCTCGCCATTTTGCCCATTTGATCCTCAACGCCATACTCTTTTCTCTTCCAGTTGATCGAGTCGTTACTGAAGCTTGTGCATTTGTCACATATTTCCTCTCGTGGTCATGGTTTCATCTCTTTCATTTCGCTATGACCTTTTCCTGCATTAACACTACTCTAGCCATCAATTCTTCCACTTTTTTTCAAGATTTTAGTTTCTTTGTGACCAGTATCGTAATTCTCCTTTAGCTCTGAGAAATTTGATGGACTTTGAAGCCTTCTCATCTCACAAAGTCATTCTCTGTCCAGCTTTGATCCGTTGTTGGCGATGTGAGCTGCGCCCGCCGGGAGATGTGCCTTATTTTTTGAATTCCAGCTTTTCTGGTCTCTGCTTTTTCCCCCATCTTTGTGGTTTTATCTGGCCTCTGGTCTCTTTGATGGCTGTGATGTACTGATGGTTTTAGGCAAGTCCTTCCCTGCTCTTGGATAGTTTTCCTTTCTAACAGCCAGGGACCTCAGCTGTAGGTCTGTTGAGATTCCTTGAGGTCCACTCCAGACCCCATTGCTCTGCATCAGCAGGTGAGGCTGCAGAAGATAGAATGGCTTTGAACAGCGAGGTACTCTGTCTGATTCTTTGCTTTTGAAGCTCCTCTCAGGGTGTACTCCACCCTGTGAGGTGGGTGTCAGACTGCTCCCCTAGTGGGGATGTCTCCCAAGCTAGGCTAACAGGAGTCAGGGACCCTTTGAGCAGGAGTCTGTCCCTTTCTCAGATCTCAACCTCGTGTTAAGATCCACCGTTTCTCTTCAGCTGTCAGACAGAGTCGCTTTTGTGTCTGCAGAGGTGTTCTGCTGCTTTGTTATTGCTTACTGTGCCCTGCCCCCAGAGGTGGAGTCTACAGAGACAGGGGTTTCTTTGAGCTGCTGTGAGCTCCACCCCAGCCCGAGCCTCCCAGCTTGCTTACCCATTTCCTAAGCCTCAGCAATGCATGGGCCTGCCCCAGACTTGCTGCTGCCTTGCTGGTAGATCACAGACTGCTGTTCTAGCACGAGGGAGGCCCGCGGGTGTGGGACCCTCCCCGGCCAGGTGTGGGATATGATCTCCTGGAGCCTGTTTGCTCACAAAAGCGCAGTATTGCTGGGAGTTACCCACCTCCAGGTGTTGCGGTGTCCCAGTTCCCCGGCTAGGCAAGGGATTCCTTCCTCTCGCGCTCCCAGGTGAGGCAATGCCTCGGCCCCTGCTTCCAGCTCACTGTGCTGCAGCAGCTGACCAGTACTGATCGTCCGGCACTCCCCAGGGAGATGAACCCAGTACCTCAGTTGAAAATGCCGAAATCACCGGTCTTCTGTGTCACTGGCGCTGGGAGTTGAAGACTGGAGCTGCTCCTATTCGGCCATCTTGCTCCGCCCCCCTGATGTTCGTTCAGACTTATAATTGTTAGCTTGAAAAGCATCAATAAGTTGGTAATTTTATTATGCATTGTTAGGGCTTTTTTAAGATTTATTTTCTGTCCATCATATCAAGAACAGCAAAGAAATCCTGGTCTTCTTCAATAATCACGATTTTATCACTTTGCTACAGTTTTAAATCCAATAAATCAAAGATCCCTTCAAGAAGAAAGAGAGAAAGTAAGTTATGTCCAAATTTGCTGTGTAAAAATTTCATTTAATTTGAAGAACTTAGAAGTCATATATACTATATCTGCAATGTTTTACTATTTAACTTTTAGAATTCAAAATAAAGATAAGCAAAAATAAAATGACCTGTCTATCAAATAGATTAAATGCCCATGATATGCTGAAGCACAGAAACTAGGCCATATAGTTACTTCTGTGGCTATGTTGAGATGACATGGAATAACAAAGGGTGCTGGCAAGCTCTACTGATTGACCAGTTTAGATTGTGACATGATCCAGGACCAATACACTTCCATTTGCTTGTTTTATTGTCCACCAAAAAAAGATAAAAACAAACTTTTTTTACTATTTTATTCTTTATGATTGACTTTCTCTAGTTTTATTCAGAATGAGGACTATATGACAGGTATTCTTGGTCCTTGGCTACAACAGAAAACAAAATAGACGAAACTTCCTGCCTTTATGTGACTTACATACTAGTGTGGTAACATAACTAAAAATAAATATTATAAATATGTATACTTATAGAATGTTAGAACATTAAATGCTACGTGGAAAAGTAGAACAGGCAGAGAAGAATTAGGGGCATACGAGTAAGGGTGGTGTGAATAGATGAATAGATCCAGTTAAGAGGATAACATTTGATAGGAGGCCAATATTTTCAGTGATGTTCACAGTGAAATTTTTTTTGTGTTGGTTTAACATATGACCTCAGTTATAATCAGATTTATCACATATCCATAAAGTAAAAATGAATCTATTATTATCTCAGAAATAATTTTCTTTTAAGCAGTGCAGGTTTCATTATTATCTCACAGATTATTTTCCTCTTTGACATTTTATTGTGCTGAAATCTAGTTTCAATGTTTTCATTATATTTTGATAATTATTTCTTTTTTTAGCAAATATATATATTTTTTAGCAAATATATATATAAATATATATACAAATATTTACATAAATATTTATATAAATAAATAAAATATATATTTGCTAAAAAAATTCTCAAAAGAAAAATATATATATATTACACTGAGACAGTGAGTTTTATGGGAAAGCCAGAGTATTTTAGTTAACTTCCAAGGTGGTGAAACTTCCTCAGTAGTTGTCTGAGTGAAGGCCATACCAATGACATCACATTATTTGTCCTCGTTTGTTTTTGTTTTTGAGTTTATTCTTGTTTTGTTTTTTAAGCCAACTATACTATTAATGATACATAATAAAAATTGGGCTCTTTTCCATGAATTTCTACTAATTACATTTTTCAGTTTAATTTCAGATAAATGTTAAAATGAACTTCACAAAGATTAATTTATTTTTAACGAGACTTAAAGAAAGGCTAATAGATTCTAATCCCTGAACAAAAGGAAAGTTCAAGCCAGCAAAATGGACAAAGTAGGCAAAAGATTAACTTTCAGATTTGAACTATTTATTTCTAATTACTACTTAGATTATTTAAAGAATACATTTCTATATTCCCATTTATTTAACAAAATTTCTATGTGGTATTAAAGTAATTTGTGACAGGTATTTCCTCAGATAATTCAAGTTTAAGTGAGCACTGATACCAAATAAACTTGTAAAGTTGAACTGGAAAATAGAGTATAGAAAAATGTAGTCATTATTCTTTTATTCATTTACCGAGTATATATTATTCTTAGGCTCTATAGGAGTCAAGGAGGAGCTAGATGAATGTGAGTGAACAGAGATAGAGAGTAGAACATATTTTAGGTGCATGTGGCATTTCTGCAAAATACTGGGAAATAACATGATGCATTCAAGGACATATCAGTAATTTGATGTATTTGGAAGATAGGATTCCAAAGTGAAAAGATCAAAAAGAGAAATCGATAAGATAAGAAATTGATACAATAATTGTTATGCTAAAAATATTAGTGGACTAATATAGGGCTTTGGGCAAGAAGAAATCTACTTTCGCCTTTGTCTTAGATATTTTAGTCTGTCTGGATGTCAGGCTGAAAATTGGGATATCAATTAGAATATTATGGAATTAATCCTAGTGGGAGATGTGACATTGAGGGGTGATGAAAATAAAATGGATTCAAGAGATTTAAAAAATAAAGTCAGGAGGTCATGTCTTGGTGTTAGATGAGACTCAAAAAGTGAGGGAATGGATACAGTCGAGTGTGTGTTTTCACATGGGAAAGTGCATCTATTGTGGTGCCAGGTGCACAGAAAACAGCAAAACATATTTGATAAGTACTAATAATACCTATAATGCATCCAGTTTGGAATATTCTCAGTCTGAGATGCTTAGTGGTAAATCAGGCAGATATATCTAGGAGAAAGTATGTATAAATGTTGGTAACCAGATTAGAACTCGGCAATGATATATGTATTTGGAATAATTTTTATAATAACTGAAGTCAAGTAATGTATAATATCACCCAGAGAATGTTGCAAGAGAACATATACATTACATTACAAGAGAAGCCAGGAAGGAAGCGTAATATGACATTAACTTTTACTAAGACTCGAAGAGTAGCCAAGAGCAGAGATTGATAGGGAGAGATAGAAAGAATGGAAAGAGAAGCAGAACAGAGTCAGGTCCTATAACTTAATGGAGGAGAGAGTTTCAACAAAATGGAAGTGGCTAGAAGTTCAAATAATGCAAAGAATTAAAAATTGATGGTCACTAAACAGTGTTCACTGTATGTTTCAACAAAGAGATTATTTTTGACTTTTGCCAGATCAGCTGTATTGAAATTGAAATGGTGACAGATCGAAGCCTGAGGGAGAAGAATAGAACAGGAAGATAGAGCAAACAGTCCAAGGTCCCAGAAATAATAGGAGGTAATAGGAACAGATTTTTAAATGGATGGTTTACTTTTATTAGGAGAATGTTCAAGACATGAAGGAAAGAAGCAAGGATAAAACAGAGGCATACATGTTCATAATAAAAGAGACAAGAATTAAAAGGACTTTCTCTCTGATAACTTCTATTTTCTCTGTAAAGGAACAGGTAAGAATTTGTAAGGATGAATGGGGGAGACCGGCAAGATTTTGAAATAAACATTGTGAATAATGAAAAAGGAAGACTAGTGAAAGAATTTGAGGGGAAATATTAAGAATATTGATTGGATGCCAAAATTATTTGAAATAACATGGCCCAAACTGTTCCATTTTAACATCTTTAGTTTTTTTGAATCAAGAAAAAATGTTACAATAATATTTTGGAGGTAATCATGATTAGAGAGCAGGATTTTGGCATTTTCATTTTATCCAACTAAGATATAACAATAAGAACATTTATTTTGATGAGTGTTATTTAATAACAGATGTCTATTTCAAGAGAGGAGATTGGCATACATTTCTATCCTCTTTCCCCACAAATCTCACTGCATCAACAGTAAAAAATACTTTTTTTTTTCTTTTTTTTTTTTTTTGAGACGGAGTTTCACTCTTGTTGCCCAGGCTGGAGTGCAATGGCGTGATCTCAGCTCACAGCAACCTCTGCTTCCTTAGCTCAAGCGATTCTCCTGCCTCAGCCTCCCGAGTAGCTGGGATTACAGGCATGCACCACCATGCCCGGCTAATTTTGTATTTTTTTTTTTTTTTAGTAGAGACAGGGTTTCTCCATGTTGGTCAGGCTGGTCTCGAACTCCCGACCTCAGGTGATCCGCCCACCTCGGCCTCCCAAAGTGCTGGGATTACAGGTATGAGCCACCACGCCTGGCTAGATACTTTAAAATACCTGTCTGTAATAGACACGGAATGAAAGAGGACTCACACAAGGACCAGATGCTATGATGGAATTTAGAAAACCTATGAATTATGCTGTTGGCTAAACCAGAGAAGAAGAAACTGCACAGTGAGAGTGCCCAGAGCACGAAGCAGTGATAGAGGAGTAGGGGGTATGTACAGGATTTCCTCTTGACAGGATCCCAGAGAGCCTCTAAGTCTGGAGCTCCATTTAGCATATATAGAGTCCAGGGGAAGGCTATGGTAACTAATCAGAAACAGGCTGAAGGAAGAGTCGGGGTGGGAGGATAGAAAGTAATCAGAGTGAATTAAATTGCGGTACAAAGGCCAGCAGCTGTCCTCACCCCATTCTCAGGCTCCTATATAGAGATTGATATTAAATCAAGACGTGTTCCTTTTGAATCTGAGGGATGTGCCTAAGAAAGGTCAGGCCTTCTATTGTTCACATTGTTACCCAAGAATAGAGTGCTTTATATTTTTGCATTTGGAGATCACTTCCTGATAACATAAGCTAAAGTGAAGTGTAAGAATTAACATACCTCACCACTCACGCACACCTTACTGTCAGCTGTTTCATTCAGTTGGGAGACTTAAGAAAAAGTGGAAGAAAAGTAGGTAACCACCAGTGTTATTTCATGTAGTATTTTCATTAAATTCAAAAGGCATTTGAAGACATTCAATACCATAACAGAGGACCACAGTAACAATTAGTGTCCACTAGAGTAACTGAGGTGATGTAGGGAAAAGAAGAATTTTAAAGTAACATTTAACTAGTTTACACAGAAATAGCCAAGATAATATTAAATCTATAAAAAGCTTGTGAGGAAAAAGAGAAGTTTATAGTCAACGTGTAACATTATATAGTGATATTGTTTTGAGTGCTAAATGAAGTTACAGAAAAGAGAAACTGCTGTATCTGCAGATTATTTGGAAGTGTGTCAAAAATAAGATAAATTGAGGGATGGATAGAGTGATGGAAAACTAAATAGATATATGGTTAATGTAGAATGTAAGTGGTAGATTGAAACATTCACCTTTGCTGTATCTTTGAAAATTGTCAAAATAAAAATTGAGAGGGGGGTACTTTGTAACTTTTCCCAGTACGTCTATTTTCTTTACCCTTAAATTTGGGCTGATCCTGTTACTTGCTTTCACCAATGGAAGGAAAGTGACTGTGTGCCAGTTCTGAGCCTAGATCTCTGGAGACTTATGTGCTTCTACTCTCTTTCTTTGCAACTTACTTTTGCTTCAAGAACAAATCAAGTCTAGTCAGCTGGAAGAGGTGAGACCACACTGAGCAGGGCTGAATCGCTCAATCTGAGTGCACCTAGAGCATGCAGCCTCCAACTGACCAGGGAGTTAGTTGATTTAGACACATGAAACAAGCCCAGACAAGATCAGCAAAACCACTCAGCCAACTGGTAGATTTGTGAGACATAATAAATGGCTGTTGTTTCAAGCCACTAAGTTTTGAAGTGTCTTACTTTCTAAAATAGAAAAAAAGAAAAAGTGAAACCTCTAGGTCCTAAAACTTGGAATATCTTCTTTGACCATTACAGGTTTAGGAACCTGGGATTATATTTTAATCTCTATGGGCCTTGTCACATTATTTGGCTCAGCAGAGAATAATCAGCACTGTTTATTGCTTCTCATTTACAATAACAACTAAAGAGAAAACAGATAGGAAAAAGTAGATACAAGTAAAAGTAAATATTGCAAAATTTGACTATTTACATATAATGTTAGAAGTTCCAATAAATATAATGGACTGAAAACACTGTAGCCTCTTCTTTCTTTCTTAAGTGAACAAAACTAAAGAAAGTAATTTTAAAAAATAAATAATGCATCGAAAAATAAGAAAGTTTTCTCTACTAGGATTCATGAGGGATAGCTGAAAAAAATAAAAGAATAACATAGAAAAAGAAAGTAATGGTCTTAAACAGACATAGGAGAGGAAAGTAAAAAATGAAGCAGGAGCTACTTTGAATAGGACGTTGTTCAAATCAGTGGATAGGGTAATTGGTTGTGGCAGCACAACAGTGGTAGCCAGGAAATCTGCTGTTTCCTTCTCTACCAGGCATCAAACTTTAAGCAAGGTGCTTTTGTGCAGGAGCAGTGTAACTGCACGGTGAAATTAAAATGTCAGCACAGTGTCTGGGATCACTGGTGACCCCAGAAGAAATAGAGGGAAATTGTATATACAATAAAACACTCCATACTTCCTTCAGTCCTACGATAGGCAAACAGTAATATCAGACTCCTTAGCTCTTTCTGTCCCTCCTATTAAGTTTCACAGAGATAAAAAGGCATATTAACATTCTAATTACAAAATGCCACCACCAAGAAGAATTACCAAATAACTGAGAAAAGATAATATCACAAAAGAGACTTACATAACTCGATAAATAGAGATTACATTAAAAGCATGTTAGATTATGTGAATACTTCTTGGATATAATGTTAGAGTAGGTATAATTAATGTCCTCAGAAAGATAGGTTACTGTATCCATAAAAAATATTTTTAAGGCTATTATTTGGAATTTAAAATTTAATAATTAGATGATTATATTAGTAGAAAATAGACATTGCTGAAGAGCAGTTAGCATGCTGAAAGTTTACATTGCGATTTTTAGGACAATAAGCTAAAAATAGAGGTGAAATTTTTGAGAAAAACGTTAATATACATGGAGGTAGATGAGTCACTGAAACATTATTTAAATATAGTGCTAGAAAAATAAAAGTGTTAAAAAATAAGAGCATAAAGAATATTCAAAAACGCAGTGACATTGATTAAAAGAATTAAAGCATAGAATTCACCTATATGACATTACAAGAGGCATCCTAAAATCATTGAAACAGGAAGACTGAAAAAAGGTAAAAATCACATACAAGATGATTGCTTACAAAAAGAAAGAAGACAAAGTATAACTCAAGATAAAGTCCTTTAAAAAGAATAAAATGAATATATATTGTTGGCAAGAGGGAATTTTAAGAAGGTATGACAGTTATTAAACCACATATTATCCTAGTTGTAAATAATATAAAATAAAAATTGATCAAATCTTATTGAGAAATTTATACATAAGTAACTATAGATAGAAAAACTTTTCCAGGAAAATTGATGAAGAGGACCAAAAAATGTAAGTCTATATAGGGTTTATGATAACAATCTTAATTTAATAGATAGTGTAAAATAAGTAAACTGTCCTGGAAGTGGATCACATCCTTTAGAGAAAACAAGAAAGAGTCATAAAAACAACTAGTATTGGCTCAGGGCATACAGAGATAAATTTAATAAACATAAAAATGTAACCCCATGCAGGCAAACTATTTCATCTTGTAATGTTCCTAATATCCTTACCAATCCAGATGATTAATTTAAACTAATATTGGTACTCTGATTACCTTTCTAGAAATTGCTTTATGATCAGTTACGTGATCTATGCTAGTGCCTGAGCATAAAGCGAGGTATTCTCAGAAAATTCCTGACAAGGTTTAACATCTAGCACGTGACTAAGTGATAATGGTCTATTTAAATACTTCCTCACCAAACCTGCCACATTTTTTTTTTTTGTTTGGAGTATCTCTTGCCTCTGTGATACTTTATTATTTCGGAATATGCAGAAAAGCAATTTTCCATGTATTGCAAGTTTGAATGTTTAAGTGGTGATTTTTTTTTAATTTTTTTACCCCTTCTTTAGCTTTCTTTGGTCAGATGTTATTAACTCACTACTTTGTATCTCTCGTTTGTCTTCTTTGAGTCCTCTTGAATCCTACCCCTAATCTCTATTATACATAAATGGAATATATCACAGATGTACCCTCATCTTACTTTTTATTATGAAAAGTAGGACAGAGATAGTGCAACTTCTCTCAATAGTCTTAGATTTTATCTTTCTAATTAAGAGATATTTGTTCAACCATTTAGGGTAACAAATATTAATTTAGTTACCCTCATATCTCTTACTTCATATCATACCCAAGTATAAGTTTTCTGAATTGCAGCTCTAAATATGAACATGAAAAATAAGTTTTTAGAAGAAAACCTGGGAGAATATCTTCAGAACTTGCAGTAGGCAAATGTTTGACAAATAGAACATTAAAATGCCCAGATCATGTGATATCTTTTATAAATTGGGTGATATTGATATCAATAATTTATCTTCATCAAGAGTAACCATGAAAAGAATGGTAATGTTGGCCAGGTGCGGTGGCTCACGCCTGTAATCTCAGCACTTTGGGAGGCTGAGGCGGGCAGATAAGGAGGTCAGGAGATCGAGACCATCCTGGCTAACACAGTGAAATCCCATCTCTACTAAAAATACAAAAATTAGCCCGGCGTGGTGGCGGGTGCCTGTAGTCCCAGCTACTCGAGAGGCTGAGGCAGGAGAATGGCATGAACCCGGGAGGCGGAGCTTGCAGTGAGCCAAGATTGCACTACTTGCACTCCAGCCTGGGCGAGAGAGCAAGACTCCGTCTCAAAAAACAAACAAACAAAACAAAACAAAACAACAAAACAACAACAAAAACCTGTAATGTAACTCACAGAGTTAGAGGTAAAATTTACAATACACATATCCAACCAATGTCTTAGATTTAGAATATATCAAGAACTTTAGCAAACTAACAGGAAATAGATAACCCTAGAGAAAAATTGACAAAGGATTCAATAAGCACTTGACAAAAGACATCACCAAATGGATAATAAAAATTATAAAAATTTAATTTGTTGCAAATTCAACCCCTAAGGTCATCCCATTACTCATCCACCAGAGCCGTTAATAGTAAAAAGACAGACAATACTGTTAGTGAAGATAAGGGATTACTGCAACAAGTTAGTAGATATTGACAATCCCTCTTAAAGCGGAACATATGCATATTTTATTAGCAAGCAACTATACCTCTAAGTACATAGCCAACCCATTATGTTTATGTATGTTTACTAAAAAATAAAAGTATTTTTAATAGTGCTTTTCATAATAGTCAAACACTGTGGACTAGCCGAATGAATTTGACTGAATCAAAACAATATGATACGTTCACACAAAGGAACACTATTTAGAGATGGACGTGCATGAACTAAAACAGCAACAATATGGATAAATATTACAAATAACATTTTGAGCAAAGGAAGAATACAGATAATGTATTTCTTCCATGTAGAGTTGGAAAAAAAAAAAAAAAACATTAATCTATCATGTTAGAGGTCAGAATAGTATTTATTCTTCAGGGGGTTGTTATTTTGACCTGAAGGAATACAGGAAACTTTCAGCATCTAAAAGTATCCTGTTTTTTTTATCTAGATGCTTATTCCATAAACGTGTTTAGATGAAGATTATCACGTGTAGCTTTTGCTTATACATTTTTGTGTTTGTTATAATGCAACAAAATATAAAAAGAAGGGGTCCAGGCATGGTGGTTCACGCCTGTAATCCCAGCACTTTGGAAGGCCGAGGCGGGCGGACCACGAGGTCAGGAGATCGAGACCATCCTGGCTAACACGGTGAAACCCCGTCTCTACTAAAAATACAAAAAATTAGCCGGGAGTGGTGGTGGGCCCCGTAGTCCCAGCTACTCGGGAGACCGAGGCAGGAGAATGGCGTGAACCCATGAGGCGGAGCTTGCAGTGAGCCGAGATAGCACCACTGGACTCCAGTCTGGGCGACAAAGAGAGACTCTGTCTCAACGAAAAAAAAAGAAAAAAAAAAAAAAAAAGGAAAGAAGAGAAGGAAGAAAATGAGGAAGAAGTGATGAAAGATACATTCATGCATAAAACACCAAAGGAAACTGTAATAATGTAATTCATACTAATACAGAATTGGTAGCTATATATGGATTTTATCTAGATTCTCAAACATTTTCCACTACATTCTTGATAACATATTTAATACATGAAAATACAGGTTTACTCAAGTTTTATCAAAAACAAACAACATTTTAAAATAGTAAAGAGCTCTCCTTAAAAATGCTTTTTTGCCTATTAAAGCAAATACAATGGAAATAATTTAGTATTGTTTTATTTGCAAATAATATTAACCTATGACAATTTATTTAAATTTATTTATGAACTTAAATTTTAACATTTATTTTTAACAGTCACACAATTAACACCCGATTGTTGACACCTGTTTCTTTGTTTGCCAGGTTGAAATATATATATTTAAATGTATTACTGTTCTTCTCTCACTAGTCCTCACTAGTCCTTAGTCATTTTTAAACTCTTTGTCCTTATCACTTCACAAAGTGAAAACATGAAAAACTTTGTACTGAATTGTTGTACCAAAACAAAAACAAATGTGATGTAATAGATTACTACCCAACATTGTAAATTTACTAGGGATTGAAAATGCATTCTCGTGTTAAAAATTCATTCATTGGTCTCTGCCTCTGTTAAGCAAAATTTTGAGAGATAAGGAAAGCTGTCTTCTATTTGCTAGATCCTCATTTCCTTAAATGCCAATTCAATTTGCAGAAGCATAAAGAGAGAAAGTAAAATATTCTGCTGCAATACTTTATGAACTGTGTCAAACTGTATAACTACTAATTTTCTTGAACAGAAGAAAATAATTTTACAATCTCTTTTAGAGAGCAGAGGAGATCTCTTTCTTCTTGACATTAGCATCGCTCTTCACCATGCAGTGCCTAACAGATGAATGCGGCAACATTATTTTATTTCCTTTATCAGTTAATTTTGCTTTCTCATAAGCTAAATTTTGTAGAACTCAAAACTTTCCATGGCCTTACTGTTTTCCAAAGATTCAAGTTATTAAAGCAGATGCCAAAATAAACATTAGAATAAACAGATATTTATGCCAGACTTCATTTGTGTTCATCAGTAGTGACCATTTCCTTAGAAATACATCTCAATTAAAACACTTTTACAATGGTCCTAGTGCAAATCATGTTTTTAACAATTTTTTTTGGAAGCAAGTTAATATTAGAGGACTAGCACATATTCCAACTTTCAATAAAAGAGTAAGCTATGGATGACTGTGGTTCATATACTTATAAGACAAATGATCATTCTCAGATATTATTATACTACATATGCCAGCGGTACTTGATGTACGCAGTTATTCCTCACTGGAAACACTTTTCTCACTGGGATGCTAAAACATGTGATCTTTGTTTTCCTTCTTTATCACTGGACTCCTTTTATTCTCTTTTCAAATATATCCTTTTCAGCTTTTAAATCTTCTCTGTCTATATAAATTACCTAGGTGTCCTCATCCACACTTACGGTTTCAAGCATTTAAATATTCCTAAGTTCCAAAGTTATATTTAAAATCTAGTACCTTTCCTATCCTTTATCATTGATGAATTTACTTAGATATGTAATAGATATATGAAACTTAACTCTGAAATGAACCATTTTTTATGCTTTCACTATCTGGGTTTAAACTCTCAAAATGTTTCACCTGCATTTTTGCACCTTCTTCCTAACTGGCTTCTTTATTTCACTATGTCTGACTTCATCTTTTACTATTCTTGTTCACTCTACCCAAGCCATACTTTTCCCCTTATTTTTCTTTAAAAACATCTAAATCATGTTTCTGGCAAATTTTATACTAGTTATTCTACCCGGAACACACTTCTATAACTATCTTCATGGAACTCTCCCTGTGCTCTTGCAAGCCTTTTCTAAAATGTCAAATTTTTCATTAAGCTTATCCTGACTACTGTATTTAAATTGCAAACCTCCCAAACCCAGCCTGACACCCCCAATTTCCATTTTATGCTCTAATTTTTTTTTTCCAGAGCTTTGTCACTTACTACGTATTATACTATTTATCCACTGTGCTTATTCTTTCCATCTACTAGCATGTAAGCCCAATATAGATTTGCATCTGTTTTGTTACCAGAATCTATCCCAATGCTAGACACACGTTAGTAGTTCAAAAAATAATTGCTGAATTAATGAACAACAACAAAAAAAGATTTTCTGCTGAACTGGAAGCCTATGTTAGCCACAAAATGTTGACATGAAGTTACTGATTTATAAAGACCCCAATTTTCTTTTTAGCTACCATTGTTAGGGTAGGGATACTACTCAGTGTGGTGTTCATAAGCATAATGATATACATATAAATAAATAATTAAATAAATAAGACATCTTCTCGTCTTAATTCTAAACAGAATGTGGTCCTCTTTGTAAGAATGAGTTTAAATTATATTTTATTTAAAATGTGAACTTGAGCATATATATTTCACATTACTCTTTCACAAAAATACTATTTTAAAATCACTGTGTGAGCATGTGTATACATGTATATACATATATTTTCATTTTAAAAACAACTTCAGAACATCATAGTATTTTGGATGCAACAAGTTATGTCTTTCCCACACGCAATCCAAAATACATTAATTTAGTAAGAACATCATGTTTCTCGTTGCTCTGAGATATACCAAAGTTATAGTCTTTTTTTTTCTTTTGAGATGGTGTCTTGCTCTGTCACCCAGGCTGGAGTGCAGTGGAGTGATCTTGACTCACTGCAAACTCTGCCTCCTGGGTTCAAGCAATTCTCCTATCTTAGCCTCCCAATAATTTTTTAAGTGGCATTCATACAGTAAATAAAAAGTAAAACTATTCTAGCTACACATGATATAATCTTGTATGTAGAAAAAGTCAAGGATTCCATGCAAAATATATTAGAGCTATTAAACAAATTCAACAGGTTTAAGAATACAAAATCAATATATAAAACATACAATTTTATACACCAGCAATAAACAAAACAAAAATGAATTTAAGAAAACAATTAAATGTACAATAGCATCAAAAATAATAAAGTTTAGGAATAAATACAACAAAATGAGTATAAGCTGTATGCTGATGTCTACAAAATACCATTGACAAAAAACTTTAAAAAGTTTTTCCCCTTCAGTATGATACTAGCTGTGGTAGAGCATACAGCTTTTATTATATTGAGGTATGTTCCATCTCTACTCAGTTTTTAAGAGTTTTTATTATGAAAAGATGTTGAATTTTATCAAATGTTTTTCAGCATCAATTGAAATAATCATATTGCTTTTGTCCTTCACTCTGTTGATATTATATATCACACTGACTGATTTGAAAATGTGGAACCATCTTTTCATCCTGGGGATAAATCCTACTTGGTCATGATGAATGACCTTTTTAATGTGTTGCTAAATTTGACTTGCTAGTATTTTGTTGAGGATTTTTAATCAATATTCAGATATATTGACCTGTATTTTTCTTTCTTTGATGTGTCTTTGGTTTTGCTATAAAGGTCATACCGACTTCATAGAAAGAGTTTAAGAATATTTCCCCTGCCTCTGTTTTTGGAATAGTTTGAGTAAGATTTGTATTAATTTTAAAAATATTGAAATAATATTAAGCATCTTTTATGATCACAATGGAATAAAACTAGAAATCAATAACAAGAGGAATTTTGGAAACTATACAAACACATAGAAATTAAACAATTTGCTACTGAACAAACAGTGGTCAATGAAGAAATTAAGAAGAAATTGAAAAATTGCTTGAAACAAATGGTAATAGAAACACAACATGTAAAAATGTATGGGATACAAATAAGACAGAACTAAGAAGAAATTTATAGTTATAAGCACTTACATCAAAAAAGAAGAAAAACTTCAAATAAATACCATAATGATACATCTCAAAGAACTAGAAGAGCAAAAGTAAACCAAATCCTGAATCAAGCTATAATAAACTAAGAGCAGAAATAAATGAAATTGAAATGATAAAAACAATTAAAAAATTAACAAAACAAAAAGTTGGGTTTTTAAAAAGATAAAGAAAATGGGTAAAATTTTATCCAGACTAAGAAAAAAAGAGAAGTTGGCCGGGCGCGGTGGCTCAAGCCTGTAATCCCAGCACTTTGGGAGGCCGAGACGGGCGGATCACGAGGTCAGGAGATCGAGACCATCCTGGCTGACACGGTGAAACCCGTCTCATCCCTTGAGCCCGAGGAGTGTGAGCGCCTGTAGTCCCAACAGCTACTCGGGGAGGCTAGAGGCAAGGAGAATAGAAGCGTGAACCACAGAGGAGAAGTGAGACTTGCAGTGAGACTGAATCCGAGCCACTGCCTCAACCTGGGTGACAGGCAGGAACTCCGTCTCAAAAAAGAAAAAAAGAGAAGTTACAAATAAATAAAATTAGAGATAAAAAGGAGACAGTACAACTGATATGTAGAAATTCAAACAATCATTAGTGACTACTGTGAGCAACTATACGCCAATAAATTTGAAAATCTAGAAGAAATGAGTAAATTCGTAGACATACACAATCTATCAAAATTAAACCATGGTTTGTCTAAAGAATGTCATCCAGGAGCTCGTGTCTATTTTTATAGCAACACCATGTTGTTTTGGTTACTACAGCTTTGTAGTATCATTTGAAGTCAGGTAATGTTTGTTCTTTTTGCTTAGGATTGCCTTGCATATTCAAGGTATTTTTTGTTGCATATGAAGTTTAGAATTATTTTCTCTAATATTGTAAAAAATAATGTTGGGTCTAGCCTGGCCAACATGGTGAAACCCCATCTCTACTAAAAATACAAAAATTAGCTGACGTGCTGGCAGGTGCCTGTAATCCCAGCTACTTGTGGGGCTGAGGCAGGAGAATCACTTGAACCTGCGATGTGGAGGTTGCAGTGAGCTGACATCACGCCATCGCACTCCAGCCTGGGGGACAAGAGCAAGACTTCGTGTCAAAATAATAATAATAGTAGTAATAATAATAATAATAATGTTGGTATTTTGATAGAGATTGCATTGAATCTGTAGATTGCTTTGAGTAGTATAGTTATTCCAATAATATAAATTATTCCAAACAGTGAGCATGGAAATATTTATGTGCCATACGATTTGCTATTTCAAAGTGTACAATTCATACATGCCTTAATTTAAAACACTTCATTGCTAAACAGCGCTAACAGTCATCTGAGCCTACAATGAGTCCAAATATTTTTATTGGTGGAGAGTCTGGTCTCCGTGTTGATGACTGCTCAGTGCAGTGGTTGACAAAGATTTGGCTGGCTACGGCAATTTCTTAAAATAAGAAAACAATAAAGTTTGCCCCATCCATTAATCCTTCCTTTCACAAAATATTTCTATGTAGCATGCTGTAAAGTTTGATGGCTTCTTGCCCAAAATAGAACTACTTTCAGAACTGAAGTCAACACTCTCAAACCCTGCTGTTGCTTTATCAGCTAAGTATATGTGATATGTAATCCTTTCTTGTCATTTCAACAATATTCACAGAACTTTCACCTGGAGTAAATTCCATATCAAGAAAACACTGTATTTGCTCATTCTTAAGAAGCAACTCCTCATCTGTTCAAGGTTTATCATGAGATTCCTGCAATTCAGTCACATCTTCAGGCTCCGCTTCTAATTCTAGTTCACTTGCAATTTTCAACACGTGTTCAGTAACTTCTTCCACTAAAGTCTTGAACACCTTTAGGTTATACGTGAGAGTTTATTAAGCAGAATTCTTAAGGACTCTGGGATTTTTGGATTAATAAATGAACACTGGCTTCAACTTAAAGTTACCAACTGTATTAACCCCTAACAAGAGAGACAGTCTGTCTTTTGAAGACATGAAGCCAGACATTGACATCTCCTTTCTAGCTATGGAAGCTCTAGGTAACATCTTCTTCCAACAGACGAATGTTTTGTCTACTTTGAAAAATCTATTGTTTACTATAGCCACTTTTATCTATCATCTTAGCTAAATCTTCTGGATAACTTGCTGCAGCTTCTAAGTAGAACTTGCTTCTTCATCTTGCACATTTATGTTAAATGGCTGTTTTCCTTAAACCTCATGAAAAACCTACACTAGCTTCAATCTTTTCTTTGCAGCTTCCTCGCCTCTCTCAGCCTTCATGGAATTAGGGAGAACATTCAAAATTTCCCCCCAGAATATAAATATCTGAGGTGGTGAATATTCCGCTTACTCAGATTTGACCATTAGATGTTGTATGCTTGTATCAAAATACCACATGTAACTCATAAGTATGTGCATCAATTACCAAAATGTGACACAGAAATACAAAGTGAGCATATGCTGTTGGAAAAATGAAACATAAAGACTTTTTGGACTCAAGGTTGCCACAATAATTTTATATATATATATATGATACAGAGTATCTACAAAATACAATAAAGTGAAGTGCAGTATAAGGAGTTATGACTATATTTTATCTATATTAGAACATTATGTGTTGCCAATGTTATATAGTAAATATGGAGTAAGAATTAACTTTCCATAGATATAGAGAGTAAGCTCACATTCTAGTTCGAGTTATGTTTTGTGTCAGTGCATAAAAATCAAGAGAGTATTTTAAATAAGAGTATTATTCCTGCCTATTTAAATACTGATTTATTAGTATTAAGATTGAGAATGTTTAGTTGTTTCTCTTCTTGTCTTAAGCAGCAAGTATGTAATTAACACAATTGCCATGATTCTGTGTATAATATTTCTCTCTATATATATACTATTTAAAAATACATATTTTATATATATATATATATATATATATATATTTTTTTTTTTTTTTTTTTGAGACAGAGTCTCACTCTGTTGCCCAGACTGGAGTGCACTGGCATGATCTAGGCTCACTGCAACCTCTGTTTCCCAGGTTTAAGTGATTCTCCTGCCTCAGTCTCCCACATAGCTTGGGATTACAGGCACCCACTATAACACTGGGTAATTTTTAATAGAGATGGGGCTTCTATATATATTTTTTTACTTTTTCCCAACCCTTGCCCTTGGCAAACTCTAAAAAAGATATGAGTTCTTGATGAACTTAATTCAATCTATAATTATATGATTTCTCAACAGGAATGTCAGTGCATAATAAAGTCCTCAGCAATGAAAGATACACATCTCCATACTTTCAAATTTTGTGACAACATGAAAAGTTTCACAGTTTCATCTTTTTTTTTTTTTTTAATTCAGTGAAGTGTGTTCACAGAATCTCAATGTGTCTTTTTCTCTGTGAACAATTTGGTTTGGTTCATTTCCTTTCGCAATTACATTAACATTTAATAAAACACAGATTATGAATAAGCACTCAAATGATAATTTTCACAAAGATTGTGTCCATGAGGTGGAACAAACACTAAAGGTAAGAAAATTGACTCTAATGAGTACTTCAAGATATGTGGTAATGTGTAAGTTATTTAACGGGTATCTTTCCATGTAAATTAAATTCTATTCTTAATGAATGTCTTCTTTGGAATATTTTGCTAACATTTACTGATTATTTTGAGAGGCCTGTCAATGTGTCGTAAAATAGAATAAAAGATTTTATTGGGAAATATGATATCAAATAACTCTTCAAGGATTATATTTGCAGAACAGCAATTCATGGAAAAATTTAGATCCATCAATTTCCTGTAAGAAGTAAATGATTCATTTGAATTGTAAGTAAATAAAGCTTTTTTTTTTTTTTTTGCAAAGTAAAACTCATTCATGGCATGTTATTTTAACTCTATTATTTTGCTTCCTAAATTCAAAAAAAATTGTACAAAACTTACTTAGCTTTATTATCTCCTTTATTGTCTGAAATAATATTACAGTCTATGAACCTTCCTCTGGGAGTCTGTGAGCCCTTGATGAATGAGTACTGAATAATTCTGAATTATTGTATATCTTATTTAATGATTAAAAACTACTAGAAAGTAAAAAATGATAATGCTTTCACCATTTGAGCAGTCTATTTCTGTCCTCTCATATTCTGTAAATTAAGCAGGATTCACCAAATTTCCCATAAGTGTTATTTAATACTTTCATATACTTATGCTACTCTAAAAACACCTTAAAAATTAAGTGAGTTAAAGTAATCTGATAGTCACATTTTAACCTCTATATAGCAAACTGAACAAACTTCACATATTTCAGATATACATGATTCGTACTTTCCATAACAAGTTTCTGAACTCAACTAAATATTGTGATCTGTGTCACACCAATTTAAAGAGATTAGATATCATTTTCAAAAAGTGCAGAAATGGACCAAATTTACCCAAGTCTCAGACTGTCCTAGCTATTTTCTTGGCCACAATTGTTCAGTATTCATTTGACCAGGAAGAATATGAGAAGCAGAGATGGCTATGAAGCTAGAAATCTCTACTCCCAGAATATACAAGCAGTCCAATGAGAATAGAGTTAAAGTATTTTGGGTCTTTTCATTTACCGTGTGTACTTCTCTTGTCTGTGTCATATTTGTTTCTGTCTGTAAAATGTATTTTCCTTTTCCAGACCATATGACTGTAACATGATCCCAATTTTACATGTATCGACGTGTTATTCCCAATTCAAATTTCTGGATATGGGATAGAGTACTTAATTAGCATGAGTGTTTTTAAGTCTTACATAAGATAGTATTCTGTGCTTACCTCAAGAAGATATGGAAGTCTGGTACTGATTCTTGATCAAGGTAAGAATGGATTAAGCTAGCTATTGATTTATAAAATGTTGTTTAAAGTTCAAAACTCTCCTTGTGTCACTCAGAGCCAGCTTGTTTGTATTCATTAGAGATGAGTAGATTAAAGATTTACACTTAAATCTACCCATCCAAGTATTGGTTTAACTAGTTACACAGGATTTCTTGAGGAGGTGGCCAGTAGGGCATAAAATACCTTTCTGAAAACGTTTTTTAAAAAATTTCTTCTGAAATAAGGATTTCCTGTATGTATGTCAGTGGTTCAAAATCCAGAGATAAAGACCATCTTATGAAAGTAAGAAAGGGACCTGGTGAACTGCATTTAGAAGTTGCTTTGGTCTCCACAGCTTTCTTGTTCTTTTTTCCTCTGTTGTTATACCATACAATTTATTAGAGACTTGTATGACTTCTTTCTATTATCTGACCTATGTAATCATAAGGTCCAAATATTAGTCATGATAGTAAGTTTATAAAATTATGTAAAGATAAAGGACATTATTAGAGTCACATAATAGAGTCTAACATAATTAGCTTTAACATAATACTGCTACAGCAGAAAACGTACTTTTTCCCAAAAAGAAAAAAAATTGTATATGTAACATATATATGTGTGTGTGTGTATATATATATAAAACATAAATATATGTGCACACACATAAATGATAGGAATCGGCACACATGGTGTGATTATGGAGGCTGACAATTTCCAAATCTATGGTCATCAAGCCTGAGACCTAGGAGATTTAATAGTGTACTTCTAGTATGAAGGCTGGCTGACCCAAGACCTAGGAAGAGTCAATGTTTCAATTTCAGTCTGAAGGCACCACGAAAATAGTATCAGGTCAAAGGCAGTCAGGCAAGAGGAATTCTCTTTTCTTTGGTGAATGATCAGCTTTCTGTGGTATTTAGTTCTTCAAATGATTGGGTGAGGCTCACCCATATGTGGGAGAGCAACCTTCTTCCCTCCATTGATGGATTCCCATATTAATCTCATCCAAAAACACCCTCACACACACTAATCATAATATCTAGCCAAATATATGTTTAACCAAGTGATGTTTAACCAAATATCTGAGCTTTAGTGGCTAGACAAGCTGATATATAATATTAACAATAGCATAATCACAAAGTAAACATCTATAGAATACACACAAAAGAAAATTAGAAGGGAATCAAAGTGTCACTGTAAAAAATCAACTACAAACCAAAAAAAAAAAAAAAAAAGGTGGTAATGAAAGAAATGAGGGAAAAAGAATTTATTAGACATAACAAAACAAATAAAATATTTATAGCATGTTACTCACAAAAGTAAGTGTTTTTCTAACAGTAATTAATTAAATTTAAATGAATTAAACTCCCCAATTGAAATACATAGGTTGGCAATCTGCAAGAGATGCATTTTAGATCTAAAGCCATGGATAGGTTGAAAGTGAGAGAATGGAAAGAGGTTTTCTGTGTAAATAGTAACCCAAGAAAGCAGTCATGGCTATGCTAATAACAGACAAATAAATATACATTAAGTCAAAACAGTTAGAAGACACAGAGAATGATATTATATACATGCTGTGAATAGACCTTTATCCATTGAAGATGAGAAGTATATTAAATATAGGTGCACAGACCATTTGAGACTTCTGATTGAGAGTACACACTTGTTGTATGCCACAAAGATAATGTGATAATGATATCAACAAGTATAAGTAATATACCTACCTAGATACATTAGATTAGAATGGTAAAATGCCCAAGACAAAGATAAAATATATAAAGGAGTCAACCTAATGAAAAGAGAAGACTGCCTTCGCAAAACAGCAGTTAGACCGATAGCTTCATAATGTTAAATGTGAAAACTGCCAATCTGAAACTTTATATCCAATTAAAATGTTCTTTAAAGACAAAGACAAAATATACATATTTAAGACAAAAAAAATGGGAAAACTTGTTACTGAAAATCCACATTAAAAAAATGCAGAGGATATTTTTCAGAAAAGAAAAATAGTGATACCATTCAGCAGCTTCAAGATGCAGAAAGTACTGTAAAGTAATTAAGTAATAAACATTATTAAGTATAAATACATATTGACTGTTTGAATAATAATAAGGCAATGAGGGTTTTATGTATATAAAAATTAATAAACTTGACTATAATGTGAGGCCAGGAAGGAGAAGATATATTTAACTAAATTTTAAAATGCATTTATATTATTCAATAATAATAGTGTCATAAAAGGTTGACTTTGTAAGTTCAGCCTTCATGTTACAATCACTAGGATAGTATCTAAAAAAGTAGTGAAAGAATGTATAACTCTCATATTAATCATGGATAAAAACTGCAATAATAAAAAATTATTTTAAAAAATGCAGAAGGAGGGTAAAAAAGTAACACATGTAGGAAAAGAAGAAAGTAGCTAGTAATCTTGTAGATTTGATACTCAAAATAGTAGTAATTAAAAATAAATGCAATAAGGTCTTCAAATGAATGACACAAATATTCAAACGGGAAAGAAAACAAAACCCAGCTGTGTGCTCTTCAGCAGATACAAGTAAAAGGATAGGTGAAATATATGCCATACAAAAGTTAACCAAAGAAAGTTGTAGAGATAGTGAGATCAAAAGCATTTTTAAGGCAAAAATTATTACTACAAATACAAATAAATAAAAAATGTTTAATGTATTAATGGAGTAAAACAAAACTAAATTTTGTGTAACTAGTAATATAATCTGAGTGTACATACATAAAAAATTGATGACACACAAAAAGAAAAACCAATAAATTTGCTATCAGAGTTGAGTATTTTAGCATAGATTATGCAGTAAGGTGTAAGAAGCATATAAAAATCAAAAATTAAGATAGAGCAGCACTAAATGACTTGAATATCAAACTTGACCTCGTTTGTATATTTATGATTATATGCAATAGTTAGGGAATACTCTTTTCAGTCATACATTATACTTTCAAATAAAATGACTGATATTTTACTTAATATTTAATAGAAAAATCAGTTGAAAAGTTGTTTCTAAGCTGGTCATGGTGGCTCACCTGTAGTCTCAACTACTCGGGAGGCTGAGGTGGAAGGATCCCTTGTGCCTGGGAGTTCAAGCAGAGACTAGGCAACAAAGTGAGACCCTGCCTGTGAAAAAGAAAATATAAATTGTTTCTTCAAAAATATGTAAGATTGTCTGAGCAAGGAAAATTGATAAAAGATAAAGGAGAGAAAACACATAATGAAACAAAAGAGTAATTCTTAGAAATTGAATTGATTATAAATGGGTATTATGCAAAAAATATATATAAGTAAATTTGAACATTGAAATGAAAGGGACATATTTCTATATAAACACTGTCATTTAATAAAAAATAGAAAAACTAAATGGTCCAAAGAAAATAGGAAATATTACATAAAATGAATGAATTATTAAAAACTTTCCCACAAGTGATAGATGGAGAAGGCTGATGAGGGAACCTACACAGTGTCTTGGTTGGTCATGCCTGCAATGGACTGGGGGCCTGCATGTGCCCTGGGAGAATGGGGTGGAGCCACCAGGAATTACTGCTATGCGCAAGTGTAGGAGCCGGGCATCTTCAGTTCTTGTGTAGTGGCCTGGTATTCAATCTGTAAGATGGGAGCTTATAGGCAGGACCCCCTCTTTCTTTGCTGAGAGCTTTCTTTTTGCCTAATGAATCTGCTCTCCTCATCCTTCAGTGTACCCATGTGCCTAATTTTTCTTAGTCATAAGACAAGAACCCAGATTGTAGCTGAACTAAGGAACAAAAATTCTGCATCTTTTTGGTGGCGCATATGGGGACAAGAAGAGGAGTCAGTAAAATGTGGAACAAAAAATTTCTTTCCCTTTTGTTTCTGAGCCTTCTTGTCCTCGGACTTCTGAGGGTAGAGAAAACAGTGGCCCACCTCCCCATTTGCTGTTCGGAGTCGGGAGTATTGGCCTCAGTCCACTCCAGCCTTTTCTATGGCATTTTCCTTCTTTATTCAGGACTGTAATGGCACCTATGTTTTGTTTTACCATATTAGAGGTGTTCTATCCCTCAGTGTTCTGGCCCTCAGTGGCCACTCCAATGGCCGCAGGCATGTGCATGGGATGGATGGGTGAACAGAAGCTTTCTGCCCACTTCCCTCCTGGTTGGGGAGCAGGACTCTGTCCACTGCATGTGCTACTGGTGTCCAGTGGCCATGCAGGGTGGGACTGAGCCACAGCCACTGTGCAGGCCCAAAGCAGCCTCAAGTGCCCAGGCCCCACACTGCCAGCTGGCCAGCTAATATGGTTTGGCTCTGTGTCCTCATGCAAAACTCACCTTGGATTGTAATAATCACCACATGTTATAGGAGGGACCCACTTGGAGGTAATTGAATCATGGGGGAGGGTTTTGACTGTGATAGTGCATAAATCTCACAAGATCTGATGGTTTTATAAAGGGGAGTTCCCCTGCACATGTCTTCTTGCCTGCTGCCATGTAAGACATGCCTTTACTCTTCCTTCACCTTCAGCCTCCCCAGCCATGTGGAACTCTGGGTTCATTAAACCTCTTTCCTTTATAAATTACCCAGTCTCAGGTAGGTCTTTATTAGCAGCACGAGAACAGACTAATACACCAATGTTTCCCGCTGTGTACCCACAGAGTCTTCCCCTCCTCCATCTGAGGGATCCAGCTTGGTCTCGGTCTGAGCCTAGGGAAGAAACAGCAATTTAAAGTTTCTCTCCTTGTTGGAGAAATGCATTTGCATAAGAATAAGAAGTTTCTTCCCCAGGCATATTTTTCTTTTCTCCACTCTGTCAGCAGTTAACACAGCTCTGTATTTAAGCTGTTTCTTTTTTTTTAATTCCTTTTTTCCACCCTATCAGCAGTTAACATAGCCCTGAATGTAAGATGTTTTTCGTTTTGTTTTTTTTTCTTTTCACCAGGTCAGGAGTTAACTCTTATGTGAGAGGCCTCTTTTCCCCTTTCTTATAAGACTTTTTACTAGGCTAGGACCCCAATTCATAAGACACACTTTTCCCTCACTTGTTGGAGGACTCAATTCTACAACTTTACTTTAACACTCATCTTATGGTAGGGAGTCCATAAGACTCCAAATTAGACACCTTTTTAATCCCAAACTAAGTTCCAAGTCTCAGAATTCAAAGGTTACAGATAGCAGAGGAGATAGGGAATCTGTGGGTAAGAATGGAAAATCCCACCTCCTAAACTCCCTGTAAACATGGTTGAAAACCACTTTGACAGAGTGGTGGCACTCTGTCATGGTCACCAGGACTCAAGGATATAAGGACAGGAGAAAGAAAGAGAGATGTCTCACTTTCTATCCTTCATATATCCCAGGTATTTGCTAGGAAGAGAAGGGAACCAGGGACACTTTGCTTCCCTCTTTCTAGATGAGTAGCTGTTCGTCTTCCGCCTGCATGTCTTTCCAATGTATCTTGAGTCCTTTGAATAAATGTCTTCTTTTTCTATTTTCCTCCTCTGTCCTCTCTTCACAGATGCATGGCTATGTCCCCATGCTGCAGGACACTTCCCTCAGATGTATCCTGCAAACTGGGAAAAGTTAATTTCCAAGCCTTAAACTGGTTGGCTTGGGATTGAGCACAGGGAGAGGGAATGAAGTCTGACACTCTGTCAAAAAGGTAAGAGTTTTTTCTTACCAGTCAGGCTTTTGGCCTCCCTTTCCCTGTTCACACCAGTCTAGGGAATGATAAGGATCACCATTTATGTTCTCTGTAAAGTTATATTAATGAAAAAGAATTTGTGAGGTTAGTCTTCAGCTGTAGCCCATCTGGTGTGCTTTGCGTGTCTCTCTGTATGGTCTGGTCAAAAGTGGGGTACCTTAGGATGGGATGGGGGCTTGGAATGCATAGACCTGCTGCCCAAGCCAGCTTGGCAAACTGCTCAGTGGTAAACTTTGCTGCAGATCTCCATCTTGTTTTATGTCCTTGGAAGTGTAACTTGTAACTACATGGCAGTGCTTTATTCTAGCCTTCACCATTTTACAATGGCACCCCAGGTTCAATCCTTACTTAGAGAATGAGTCCTTTCTGGTCTGAGATCT
Organism: Papio anubis; assembly: GCF_008728515.1. Lineage (NCBI taxonomy): Eukaryota > Metazoa > Chordata > Mammalia > Primates > Cercopithecidae > Papio > Papio anubis. The sequence continues at coordinate 66,041,334 of NC_044982.1, read as the reverse complement.
GTATGACCTTTACCATTTGTTGATTATCTTCCCCTTCACTAACCACCTTGAATTTTCCTTTCTCTGAGCACCTGGGTGGTTACCTTTGGTAAAGTTCAAAAGTCAGGCATATTGGTCACTTAGCATGGCTCAAGTAGGGTAATAAGGGATTTAAAAAGATTTTCTTAAAGAGCACTCAGCTTAATTAAAATGGATATTCAACTTATAAGTCTATTTAAAACGCTTTTATGTTTTTCTCTCCTTGGATCTTGTTTTGCTGGAAAAAGTTTTATTTACTTATTTTTTCTCAGTAGTCTGAATAGTTTTTCTCCATTTGGCCTTGCCACTCTTAATGCATGCATGAGAGGTCCTAAGATAATTTCTGATGGCCTAGGACTCCTTTAGAAGAAAGAACAGGAGCCATGAATTCCATTTTGGGAGAAACTTCTGTTTTCCTCATGGAACCCCAGCAATTAAGAGCAGATAGTTATCTCTCAAAATCTGTTTTTGTCTTTCAGCTATACCTGTTTATTGGGCCCTAGAAACTGCATGCTTTGCTAGCCCTGCTCTTACCGGGCCCCCCTCAGAGGCTGATAGTCCAATTAGGAGATTATAAACCAGAAAATCTTATAACTGCTGGATCTGCTTCTGTTTGTCTGTGTGGTTATATAGGTGCTGTGTGTGGTGTCTATAATAAAAGAGAGCTCTAATAATTGGCCTGAAGGAAAATAAGCACATAGATCAAATATTTTTTGAAGGAAAAATAAAAGCTGTAATCCCTCTTGGCCTGTGTGACTCTAATCTTTGAGAAATAAAAATAGTTTTAAAGATTACTGGTAAAATGCAAATGTCAATGAAATGTAAATAGGTGGTCTAAATTATGCAGGTCAGATACTGGGTTTACTCAATGTCTTAAGGTTGTAAACTGTTTTTTTTTTTTTTTTGCCTTTGAGAACTGTTCAACTTGCCTACTTTACAACTTGGTTAGGCCTGGGAACATAGGCCTTAATCTTAGCAAATAATTATTAATTATATAATCTTAGCAGAAGATTATAAGAAGGCATAGAAATGTAAATTTTTGCCTAGGGTTAGAGGATTGTTCTAAATAGACAAAATAAAGCTAAAGGTCCAAGCAAATTTTGGAAGAATTGCAAAAATTAATCTTACAAAAGAAATTCCAAAGGAGAATATATGCTGTTTCTATAAATTGAGCATTGAAATAAAAGCACAACAAGTTTCCCTTGAGGCAGTAATCTGCTCTTTAGCAAAATTTGTAAAGGGTTATAAAAGGTTACTAGAATCTTACTTCGTGGTCAAACTAGATAAGATTAGATAGGATTGCCTATAAGTTTTCATTAGAAAATTAGGGTTGATATTAATAGTAAACTAATGTGAGGGTGAAATTTGGCTTTCTCTCCTTTGTACAAGATTTTCATCTAATAATGAAGGATAATGAAAGATTTCAATTTGTGTCACAGATAGGCTGCCAAGGAAAAAGAAAGAGAGGGCAGCAGATAAATTGCTTGGAAAGCTAAGTCTTCCCTCTAACGAGTAAGGTTTTTCTCTTGTTTTAAAATTTTGAGTCATCATTTTGGCAAAATAAATAATTTATGGTAACCTGGAATTCTATTTCATAACATCAAGTGTTTTAAACATCTAACATTTTACAAGCTTCCCGAAATCAAATTTCAGCCTCAAGATTGTCTTCCCTAACCCCTAGCTTTTGGATTATATGAAGGGCCCCTAGAGCATCCAGAAGAGAGCTAAACAGGATTATTCGACATGTTTAGGTACATGGGATTGCCAAAATCATGTATAATCTTCTTCAGGTTGTATTTTAGGGAATAATATTAATATATTTTCTAAAACTGTATGGGATTTCTAAAATTGTAATATCTGAGTGTATGCTATCAATCACAGTTAAGATTTTTATGTTAAGTATTGTAAACCACAGAGATAACCAAATTTCTTTGTCAGTTATGTTTTTGACAGTAACTACACTGAACATTTTGTTATTCACAGACAATTGTCATCTTGTTTCGATTCTCTTCAAAGGGTGGTTTGTAATAAGCTATAGAACTTTGACAGCTGCTCTTAAATGCAGGTTTCTGATAACTTTGGAGATTGCGATGTTGGAATAAAGGAAAAATGTACAGGACTCATGAAGAGCTGAAACATTCACAAATATTGAGCAAAGCAAGAGTTAACTGGATGGATGGAACTAATAGAAAATGTAGGTTATCTTGTTTGACTTGTGTTGATACTTGTTTTGCTTTTCAGAGTCAAGAAGAATTATTTTGATCTATTTAGAGTCTTTAATAATTGAGTAAGTTATATTCCTGTGAACAAAATTTAGAGCATATTTGTTTCTCCTTTGGCCTGACTTCTCCATAATTTGGAAACTATTTGTGAGTATTCTTAACTTGTGGCAATATAGTTGTTTGCATCAGTGCAATAAAAATTCATTTTCTTTCAACAGACCACAGTTGGAGAAACTGGTCATTTTACCAAAGCTTTGATTGGAAGGGTATGCTTTCCTTTAAGGAATCAAGCTCAACTTGCAGAGCCGATAAAAGCCCCTTGGGAAAACTGACTTCATACCTTGTCCACACAGTCTCCCTACAGGGCTCCCAACTTTCTACCAGGCCCAGGAACCCAATATTCTTAGGACCTCATGAAAAGAGGAGTTTACCCAACTCTCAGGTTCAAAACCTGAGGATACAAAACCATGGCTAGCCTCAGCTTTAGAAAGTCCTATCTGAGATTAATTGTGGAAAAGAATTCCATTAAAGCCAATAAAAGAAGCCTATGTAAGAATAATTATTCTTCCTGCACTTTATGCAAATAGGCCAAGTATAAGACTAAAGTCTATTTTGCAAACAACTCAGTCTTATCATGATTGGTTTTTAACAAAAATGAGGGCTGGAGAGAGACAAATTATGTTTCAAAAATTATACATTTATCACTAAATTTTAGACTCATGAGTTGCTTTTCAGTTTCTTCCCTACACCTTAAACTAACCCTGCTTATTCCTATGAACAAACCAACAATCTTTAGTTGCAGCTCAAAAGGAAAAAAAGGGATGGGTAATGAAAAATCTGGATTAATATTTTAATTCTGAGTAATTATTCCATAAATCCTGCCAGGTGATGGGAGTAAATAGGGTGCCCATATCCCAGAAGTTTTGTTTTTAGGAAAATAAGACCAAGGGATGTAACCAAAGCCAAACTCCACACACTGAAATCTTACCAAGCTCAACTGTAGCCACTGATTATCTGGGCATGTTGTGAGCCTTAGGATTTTTGAGCTGTCCTTACCCAACGCTTTTTCTTTCATTTTGATGCATACTTTCTAATAACCCACTTTGTCTCTTCTTCTCTTCAGGCCATCAGACTCCAAATGGTCATGCAACCAGAGCCTTGAACAATGGGCCTCCTTTTCCCAGGGATACTTAGCTAGGCCTCTGAGGGAGATCTGACTGCTGCCTTCCCAAAACAGTGCATCCTGTCAGCAGAAAGCAGTTAAGATAAGTCTTCTTCCCTTTCTAATGGCAGTTAGACCTATCCCTTTAGTGAAGGGGATGATAGATGTGGGAGGCAGATGAAGGAACCTGCACAGGGTCTTGCTTTGGCATGCCTGCAGTGGACTATGGGCTCACATGCATACTGGGAGAATGAGGTGAAGCCATCAGGAATTTTTATCTTTTTCAGGGGCAAGAACCTGGCCTCTTCAACTTTTGTGTGGTGGCCTTGTATTCAATCTGTGAGGTGGGAGCCTGATGGCAGGCCCCTCTTTCTCTACTGAGAGCTTTCTTTTCACTGAATAAATCCATTCTCCTCACCCTTCAATGTGTCCACATGCCTAATTTTTCCTGGTCATGAGCCAAGAACCTGGATGTTAGCTGAATTAAGGAGCAAAAACTATGCATCACAAGAAAACTATGGGGCCAGATAATGTCAGTCATGACCCATTTCAAATACTTAAGAAATAAATAAGGCCAAACACAGAAACTCTTCCAGGGAATATAAGATAAGAAGTAACTGCCCAATTTGGTTCTGTTTTGCCAATCACCCTGACAAAAAAACCCAGAAAGGGACATGATATAAGGGATAAGGATCCAAGATTAAAGGTCAAGCTCAGTAAAAATTCTAAACAAAATATTGTCAAACCAAATCTGGCAATGTATAAAAGGAATAACAACACACACACATACATACATACATGAATGAACACATCATGAAAAAATTAGATTTTTCCATTAAAAGTTTGCTTCAAATTTAGAAAAATAAAAGCAAAGTAACAAAAATAAGATGAAGATTAAATATTCCTAATAACTGTGTTAACAGATGCAGGAAAAACATCTCATTTCACATATAACTATGATTAAAACCATTAAAATCACAGGAATCAGAAAGAAAGTCATTCATCTGATTAAGGATGTCTGTAAAATGTCAATAGCAAATTTTTATTTAAGGTGAAATATTCAAGGCCTATTATCTTCATTATTAACACTACTGCTCATCACACTGCAGATTTAAATTAGTATAATGAGGAAAGAAAAAATATTAAGGAAATTAAAGTTTGAAAAAAAATCACAATTAACTAATGTCATACATAACTTTTACCTTAAAAAAGTTAAAAAAATACACAAGATATTAGGGATAATATGTAATTTTTAACATGTTTTCTGAATTCATGATAAATATTAAAATTTATTTGTGTGTACAGATAATTTTAATCGATAAAAATAAGGTAGCATTTGCAATATTATCAAAAACACAGAATTCCCACTAACAAATCAAACAAAATTTAAAATACTTCTACACAGAAAGTAGTTTTACAAAACTAGGAGATAACATCAAAAAACCTCTTCTGGACATAGGTTTAGGCAAAGAATTTATTACTAAGACCCCCCAAAAAATGCAACAAAAAATAAATAAATGCAACTTAATTAAACTAAAACACCTCTGCACAACAAAAGAAATAATCAGCAGAGTAAACAGATAACCCACAGAATGGGATAAAATATTTGCAAACTATGCATGTAACAATGAACTAGTACTCAGAATCTACATGGTTTCCACAAACAGTTTATGACATGCTTAAAATTTCTGACTTTTCCTAAACATTCTTATTTTCAAACAACCAACTATTCTTTTTAGAACAAGTATTTGCCATCCTTGTAATCTTTTTACAACTTCCACAAACCATGTACGACATGCTTAAGCCTTATGACTTGTTCTAAACATCTCTTTTAAATAACTAACTATTTTCTATAGTAAAGTATTTACCACACAAGATCCTTTCTTATATAAAATGTCTTTCCTTCACAACCTTCTTTGCATTGCCAGGGTGTGACATATTACCAAACACAATAAAAAGCCCTAGTTGGCTCCCTGATAGTAAAATTTTCATGCTTCCTTTTTGTTGGTAACTATTATCTCTGCTATAAGGATAATAATTAAGTAAAATAATATAGCAATGGAAACTCTCTGTCAGATATTCAAGTTAGAAGGTGTTATTGTATATATTCTCACTGCAAAAAGAGTGAGTATAGCAATTCCCACATTGTGGTGTAGCAGATAATTTCATCTAAAATTTTACTCACCAAGACATAACACTTCCCTTTTGGGGGTCTATGAAGTTACAGATGCAATCCCATGAATAATTAAAATCTCCCTGCAAGTATGTGTCAAAAAGAAGTTCCAATATTTGGCAGTGCATCTTGAGATAAAAAGTGGAAATAACTGAAGTTAAAGGTAGGACTGAGTAGAGTGACTATCCCTTGCTCATTTATTTATCCTTTATGATTTCCAGTTTAAGATATCCTATTTCTTCACATTAGTATCCAGGACGTCTCTCTGGGCTGTCAGAGGTTGCTCTCTCAGCTTTCCAGGCTTTGACTCGAGTATGATGTATTCAGAAGTTGAAACCTTTACTTTTATCACTGAGGGAGTTGGAAGAAGAGCAGCATAGGGCCCTTCCTAGCTTGGGCTGAGGGGAGGAGAGAGAGAAAGGAGAGCTTTTACCAATACCAAGTTTCATGGGTTAAATAAATGTGGTCCTAGTTCTTGGGATTGAGCTTCTGCTAGTTGAGTTAATTCCTGTTGAAAGTGAGCCAGAGAGGTTACATGCTTTTTTTTGTTTGTTTCTTCAGAGGCCTTTGTGTATGGCATAAAAAATGCTTCTATCCAGTTAGTGAAAGTATCTACCTCATATCTGGAGTTACTGGATGTCTGTTATCTCGGCACGTGGGTGAAGTCTATCTGCCAGTCCTCCCCTGGATAGTTTCCCGTCATTTAGGTTTGAGGAGGAAGGAGCCACCTGTTCAGGTCATTATTTTTAAGACCAACCTCACAAGCATTAGCAACTGTTTTACTGTTCTTAGTAAGTTCTCTCCTGAAAAGTTTTCCCAAGTGAAAAGCTTGCTGAAGAAATTCGAGGAATTTACACAGGCTGTAGACTTGCAAGTGGAGCTTGCCATCCTCTGACTGTAGCCATCCTGAGGCCTGGAATGTATACCCTCAAGAAATGGCCCATTCTATTTCTGCAGGGGAAATATTGAGGCTCGATTTCTCTTATGGGGACTTCCCAGATTGGAGGGACTTCAAGTGTGTTGATGTTGTGAGGCTTCCTTGCTGCTGACTTGGCTGCCTGATCAGCTAGCTTGTTTCCTTTGGCTATTTCATCTATTTCCTTCTGATGTCCATTACAATGTATCATTGCTACCTCTTGTGGAAGGAAAACTGAGGATAATAACCTGTTAATTTCCTGATGGTATTTTATAGGAGATCCATTGGCAGTAAGAAAGTGCCTTTCCTTCCAAATGGTAGCATGAGCATGGAGAATTAGGAAAGCATATGTGGAATCAGTGTAAATGTTAGCTACCTTTACCTTGCTTAACTCAAGTGTTCTTGTAAGGGCTATCAGTTTGGCTAGTTGAGCACTTGTGCCTGGAGAGAAAGATGTACTTTCAATAACATTTTTCAGATTGACCATTGCATATCCTATCTTATGAACTCCTTGCTCTACAAAGGAGCCTCCATCCGTGAAGAGGGTGCAATCTAGATTTTCTAGGGAAGTTTCCCTGAGATCCTTTCTGGCTGCATAGGTCTGTACCAAACTTGTTCACAATTATGTTCAGGTTCCTCAGTTTCCTTGGGGAGGAAAGTGACTGGATTTAAGTGAGAGCAAGTTTTTAACTGGATGATGGAACCCTCTCACAGTAGAGCTTGATATTTAAGGAGGCTGCTGTCTGTTAACCATAGGCTTTCCTTAGAGGACAGTAATCCTGCCACATTATGTGGGGTATAAACAGTTAAGTCTTTTCCCAGAGTTAATTTGGAGGCTTCTGGGACCAGTATGGCAATTGCTCAGAGGCATGCTGGCCAATCTTTAGTCACCAAATTAAATTCCTTATTCAGGTAACCTATTGGCTGTTAAGCTGGTCCTTGGGCCTGCATTAAGACTCTAGAGCCATTCCCATTCTTTCTGATACATACAGATTGAAGGACCTTTCTACATGGAGGCTGAGAGCCAGCGCCTTAAGTAGGGTCTGCTTTAGCTAGTTAAAGGCCCTTTGAGCTTCAAGTTCTTATGTTAGAAGATGAGATTTAGCCACTTGAGTTTCTCTTATGAGGTGATATGAAGGACAAGCTATCTCACCATGCCCAGGTATCCATAGCCTGCAAAATCCTGTAATGCCCCCAAATCCTCTTTGTTGCTTGACGGTTTGGGGGAGGGAAAAGGAGAAAATAGGCTTATTCCTTTTTTATTATTCCATTTTCACACTGTTAATAAAGGCATACCCAAGACTGGAAAGAAAAAGAAGTTTAACTGGACTTTCAGTTCCATATGGCTGGAGAGGCCACACAATCATGGCGAGAGGTGAAAGACCATGGTGGTGGCAAGAGAAAATGAGGAAGAAGAGAAAGCAGGAACCCATGATAAACCCAACAGATCTCATCAACCTAATTAGCTATCATGAGAATATCATGGGAAAGACCAACTTCCATTATTCAGTTACCACCCCTGAGTCTCTCCCATAACATGAGATAACATTCAAATTGAGTATTCTGGGAGATAATATTCAAATTGAGATTTGGAGGGGGACACAGTCAAATCATATCATTTCACCCCTGGCCCCTCCAAATATCATGTCCTCACATTTAAAAACCAATCATGCCTTCCCAAAAGTCCCCCGAAATCTTAACTCATTTCAGCATTAACCGAAAAGTTAACAGTCTAAAGTCTTATCTGACACAAGGCAAGTTCCTTCCACCTATGAGCCTGTAAAATCAAAATCAAGTTAGTTACATCCTAGATACAATAGAGCTACAGGTCTTGGGAAAATACAGCCATTCTAAATGGGAGAGATCGGCCAAAACAAAGGGGTTACAGGGCCCATGCAAGTCTGAAATCTAGTGAGGCAGTCAAATTTTAAAGCTAAAAAATGATCTCCTTTGACTCCATGTCTCATATCCAGGTCACACTGATGCAAGAGGTGGGTTCTTATGGTCTTGGGTAGCTCTGCCACCCTGCAGCTTTGCAGGGTACAGCCTCCCTTCCAGTGGTTTTCACGGGCTGGCATTGAGTGTCTGTGGCTTTTCCAGTTGCAAAGTGCAAACTGTCACTAAGTTTACCTTTCTGGGGTCTATAGGATGGTGGCCCTCTTCTCACAGCTCCACTAGGCAGTGTCTCAATAGAGACTCTGCGTAAGGGCTCTGACCCCACATTTCCCTTCTGCACTGCCCTAGCAGAGGTTCTCCCTTAGGGCCCTACTCCTGTAGCAAACTTTTTCCTGGGCATCCAGGCATTTCCATACATCTTCTGAAATCTAGATGGAGGTTCCCAAACTTCAGTTCTTGACTTCTGTGCACCTGCAGGCTCAACATCATGTTGAAGCTCCCAAGGCTTGGCATTTCCACCCCTTGAAGACACAGCCCAAGCTGTACATTGGCCCCTTTTAGCCAAGGCTGGAGCAGCTTGTACAAAGGCCATCAAGTCCATAAGCTGCACACAGCACAGAGACCCTGGGCACGGCCCATGAAACCACTTTTTCCTCTGGGCCTCTGGGCTTCTGACAGGAGGGGCTGCTGTGAAAGTCTATGACATGGCCTAGAGACATTGTGCGTAGATTAAATTGGCTGCTTATGCAAATTTCTATAGCTGACTTTAATTTCTCCCCAGAAAATGGGTTTTTATTTTCTATCACATAGTGAGGCTGCAAATTTTCTATACTTTTATGCTCTACTTCCCTTATAATACTGAATGTCTTTAATAGCAGTCAAGTCACATCTTGAATTCTTTGGTGCTTAGGGATTTTTTCCACCAGATACCCTGAATTATCTCTCTGAAGGTCAAAGTTCCACAAATCTCTAGGGCAGGGACAAAATGCTGCCAGTTTCTTTCCTAAAACGTGAAAAGAGTCATCTTTGCTCTAGTTCCCAACAAGTTCTTAATCTCCATCTGAGATCACCTCAGGCTGGATTTTATTGTCCATATCACTATCAGCATTTTGGGCAAAGCAATTCAACAAGTCTCTAGGAAGTTCCAAACTTACCCACATTTTCCTATCTTCTTCTGAGTCCTCTAAACTGTTCCAACCTCTGCCTGTTACCCAGTTCCAAAGTCACTTCCACATTTTCACATATATCTCAGCAACACCCCACTCCTGGTACCAATTTACTGTAGCTTGTTTTCACACTGCTGATGAAGACATACTCAAGTCTGGGAAGAAAAAGAGGTTTAATTGGACTTATAGTTCCACACGATTGGGGACGCCTCAGAATCATGGTAGGAGGTGAAAAGCACTTCTTACATGTTGGTGGCAAGAGCAAATGAGGAAAAAGCAAAAGTGGAAACCCCTGGCAAACTAGTCAGTCCTCGTGAGACTTATTTACTATCATGAGAATATTATGGGAAAGACTGGCCCCCATGATTCAATTACCTCCTCCTGGGTCCCTCTCACAACATGGAGGAATTCTGAGAGATACAATTCAAGTTGAGATTTCAGTGGGGACACACCCAGACCATATCACCTTTCTTCCCCTAATACTCTGGTTCATTCAGACAGCAGTAAATCGAAGTATTTCACTGAGGTTTTCCAAAGCTGGGCTTTAGATTTTGGAAACCTTGTATCCTCTGTCAGCTAAGAAATTAAGCAGAGCTTCAGTGCCTTCATAAAAAACCTCCTCAGTTGGAGCACAGGACAGTATATCATCAATATATTGCAAAGTCTTGACCTGAAGATGGGAAAGCTCAGCTAGGTCTTTAAACAATGCCTGTCCAAACAAATGAGGGCTATCTGGAAATCCCCGAGGCAGCACCATCCATGTTAACTGGGTGGTTTGACCTAAAGACTCTTTGAAGGCAAACAGGTATTGAGAGTCAGGATGTGACAGTATACAGAAGAAGTCATCCTTTAAATCTAAGACTGTTCTTTAGGTATTTGGGTCAGCAAGACATAGATATTAGGTACTACTGTATGAATTGAGAGTGTGGTCTCATTAATGATGTGGAGGTCCTGAACTAGTCTCCCTTCCCCATTGTGTTTTTGCACTCTTAATAGTGGGGTGTTGCAGGGGCTGTTACAGGGCTTGAGGAGGCCCTGCATCTTCAGGTTACTAATTAAAACTTCTAACACTTTCCCAGGTTATGTCTTTAGGGGGTATTGTTTCTTACTAGAAAAAGAAGTGGGGTTCTTAAGTTGGATCTGGACTGGCTTAGTGATTACAGCTTGACCTATTTTTTTCCTTGCCTTGTCCACACTTCTGGATTGATATTAACTTCCACCAGGAGGAGACAATGCATTTGTCCTGGGGCTATAAAGGTGCTGGCCTGCATGCCAGCTAAAATATCTTTACCTAATAAAGGAGTGGGATTTTCTATTCTACTTCAGAAATAAGTACTGTTTAGGTTTTATATTAAAAGTTCAGACCAGCGTATCAAAGGGTGCTTCTTAGTGAAATGATTTAGTATCGTTGCATTCCAAAAGCAGATTTTCTCTTTAATTTTTACATCTCTCTCTCAAAATATTATACTTCATGAAAAAGACAATTGACATGGATGACAACAACAAAGTCTTGAAATTAAGGGCACACTAATTGTTCTTACCTGGGTTAGGGGAAGAGAGATGTTATTTTCAAGGAACAAAATATTTTCTTTTACAATCGAAAATTCATGAGAAAATTGGAATATAAATTTATTACATTGTGAAAAGTATCGTAAACCATATACCTTTGTATCTAAATGCAGCTTCAAAAAAGTAAATAATTGAAGTTTTACTTCTCCTCTAAATAACTTGAATTTTTTCTTTAAAAATTTATGTATTTTTGTGTCCCCATTTAGTTAAGCAGTAGTGTAAATGTTGTTAAAAGCAGTTTCTCAGAATTATAGTAAGCAATGAAAGACAGTATCTAATTAGGTTGTTATCAAAATGCCATGTGTAAATTAGTCCCTAATATAGGGTCTGGTGCGTATCTATATTCATGCTTCTATTTCACTCTTAATCAAAACAGTTTTATATTATGTTGAATGGTGAAATTATAACTTAATTTCATGGGGACAGGGACAGTGCTACTGTTCCTGGAAAAATTAGATTTGTATTATCTTTGTTTCACACCCACCACCTTAAAAAAAATCAACTAGTTGTTTGTCATTGAAAACATTTAAAACTTTGAGTCTTCAAATACATTTTATGTTAATGCTGTCATTACTTGCACTTCGATTCACTAATAACATTTCTAGGTAGTTATCAGTTTTGTCATAGTTCTGGAAAATATTTTGGGGTTGTAAATTGTTTCTCCTCTTTTTCTTCTAGAGTTACAAATTGAATTTTTAAATCTTAGCGCCTTTGTTGTAGTGTGGAGAAAATTTCACAATTTTATGTTTATTTTACCTTCTCAGCCTTCTATGGGGGTACTTTGCAAATACCTGAGTACAAACAGAAGTACCAACTAAATGCTCTATGAACTCTATCCTTAGTAAATCTATTTAACCTGAATAACTTAAAATCACATGCATTTTGTAATAGCAAAATTTGATTTTAATTTTTTATTTAGAATTGGTGTAATTATCACAGGGACTTCCAATTTTTCTTCACTTTTCAAATGGATATTGGCTATAGTTTTATGTTTTAATGGGAGTGAATTTCAAGTGATAATCAGAAAATTTTTAGTTTTACTTTTTTCTTTTACAGTATGGATTTTGTTGTTATTTGGATAGTGGTTCAATAAATCTTAAGTTCAGATAATTAAACACTATTTTGAATCTTAAAAAAAAAAAAATAAAAAAAAATAAAGGAGTGGGATTTTCTGGCATGATGAAAAAGACATTTGTGGCCAGGCGCGGTGGCTCAAGCCTGTAATCCCAGCACTTTGGGAGGCCGAGACGGGCGGATCACGAGGTCAGGAGATCGAGACCATCCTGGCTAACACGGTGAAACCCCGTCTCTACTAAAAAATACAAAAAACTAGCCGGGCGAGGTGGCGGGCGCCTGTAGTCCCAGCTACTCGGGAGGCTGAGGCAGGAGAATGGAGTGAACCCGGGAGGCGGAGCTTGCAGTGAGCTGAGATCCGGCCACTGCACTCCAGCCTGGGTAGCAGAGCGAGACTCCATCTCAAAAAAAAAAAAAAAAAAAAAAAAAAAGAAAAAGACATTTGTAAATAATAGGTATACCGATTTGCAGCTAAGGGGTTGAGAAAAATATTGGATTAGAGTTTTTCCTGAGATGACCCACATGGTCATGCTATGGGAAGAGGGAATCCCTGGATTAGAGAAGAAGAGAGAGAGAATGACTCTAATGGCTCTAAGGAGGTTGAACTTCCTTCCTTCCTTCCATTTCCAGAATCATCCAGGACTCCTTTGCTATAATGGCAATTTCAGCCTCTGGAGCCAGGGGTTTGGGCATCATTCCTGTCAGACCATTTACAGGACCAGTTCTGAACCTGGTAACTTTTGTCTCCAGAGGCAATATGATTTCCAGTGGTTCCCACCACAGGCTGGACAGGGTTGAGGTGGTTTATTCTTGCTGCTTGGGCACTTCTGATTAAAATGCTCTGACTCACCACACTGATAGCATCTCCTGGACTTTGTAAGTCTGAAAAGCAGCTATTAGAGCCACTGTACCATTTTTGGTTCCTTTCTTTCTCCTGACTCTCCTTCTGGTTCCCATTATAAAAGACCAAGGTGGCCACCCTCAGGAGGTTCTCCAAAATACTATCTGTTCCTATAGCCTGTTTCTGTAGTTTCCTTCTAATATAGGGAGCTGCCTGTGTGATAAACTTGTCCTTTATGGTGAGTTGTCTCTTAACTGATTCAGGAGATAAGGAGGTGTGTTTTATTATTGCCTTTCTCAGTCTTTCCATAAGGCTTTGGGATTCTCATCTGGCTTTTGATCTATCATGGACAGTTTAGAGTAATTAATAGATTTTGCCCTAGTTCTTCATAGGCCCTCCAATATGTACCTTAAAAAGTGTTTCCTTTTCCATTCATCTATCACATCGTTAGGATTCCAATTAGCATTGTTAAGAGGAACTGCTCCCTTTCTTATCAGGAATGTTGTTTCCATTATTTCTTCACCTTCCCTATCTCTTTTCTTCCTTTTTGGTCTACCACAGGAGACATGTTGTTCATCTCCGAAATTTTCTGCTGCCTGCAGAGCTGCCTGCTTTTAAGCTGTTATTGGAGTTTGGCTTAGGAGAAGCATGACATCCCTCCATGTGTGGTGAAACACCTGAATTAACTTTTGTAAAACTTCTATATACCTATCATGGTGGTCAGAAAATAAGCCCAAGTCTCCCTTTATTTGCCTCAAGTCCTGCAATGAGAAGGGAACTTGAGGTGATCCCAAATAAGAGGAATTCTCAGATGGTTCTTCCAGAAGTTTCTTTTCTAGTCTTGAGGAATCATTCCCCTTGGGCCTGCTTGACATGATTGATAAAAGGACTGGGTTGATTTTGTAATGCCTGCTAAGGCATAGTAAGAAGACCATGTCCTTGTGCAGAAGAAAATGAGCTGCTTTTTCTTCAAAGTCTCAGAGTCAAAGGAGTACCTCCAATTCAGGATGCACTCCAGAGGAAAACAGGCCAAAGATGATAAAGAGAATTGAGAAAAAGGCATCCCTTTAGTCTCCTTCCTTTTGATGTGTCCCAGGGTGGAGAGGAAGAGAGTGGGGGTGTCCCCCTGACTGCTGTTTTCTCTCCATGGTTCCTGGGGTCCCAGCACCTTGTTAAATGTGCCTCTCATGGCTGTGAGTGTGACTTCTCCAGCCATGGAACCAGAGGAACTAAGTGATGGGTTTTAGTCACCCTCACCTATGTGACTCTAGTTTTCTGCCTGTGATTTCCTTTTGACTTCCTAGACTTGTATGGCCTGTGTGGCTCCCTGAAAAATGGATCTCAGGAGAGACTTTGTAACAATTGCATTTGGGCAACTGTTGTGCTTTCCTCCTTAATGGAGAAAGTGCTGGTTTGAGCTCTATACCCTTATATTATGGCCCATGCTAAAGGGTTTACCATTAGTGGATGATTCCAGTTAACTTCTGTACTTAAAATTCCTTTACTAATTAAGTACCATTCTAATTGCAGTTAGAATAGGTGCCTTAAAAGAATGTAGGGACTAAATGGTTGTTTTCCTGCTGATAGGACAGTATTGAGACTAAAATTTGGTTCCAGAGAATATTTTACTCCAAATTGTTGAAGGTAGAGTTTTCCAATTCATAGAAACAGCATAAAGTCTGGTATCTGGTAGACAGGCACAATAAGGGGAGGAATTGGGAAGCTAGGGTGTTTTGTTAAAGAACCAACAGTGGAGAGGATCCCTATTCCACTAGGTTATGCTGTTGACCTTGAGATGCCATGTGCTTTCCAGACCAAGGGCAGAATAACCTTGACATGCTATGAGCTCTGCAGACCAAGGGCAGAGAGTGACCTGGAAGGTCATGTGCTCTCCAGACCAAGGGCAGAGAGAGACCTGGAAATGTTATGTGCTTTCCAGACCAAGGGCAGAGAGAGACCTAGAAGTGCCAGTTCTCTCTGGACCAACGGCAGAGAGAGAGACTTTTACCTGAGGGGGGAACCCTCTGTTCCTAGAAAATCACAAAGATGCCTTCCCTTGAGCTATATCCCTGGTTACTACAATATTCCCTGATCTTTGCCAAACAAGATTACTTCCCTGAACTGTAAAACTTCCCATACATTGCATACAAAGAGTGGATAAGAGATATGATGGTCACAGACAGAAAAAGAGGAAATTATGATAGAAAATTTGGAGATCCTGTTGCCGACACTCAATTGGGGCAGTCAGAGACTGGGATCAATCCAGAAGCTTTTGGATAACACTGAGGGATAGCCCTGGCCAGAAATCCTCGGTTGCCCCAGGACTTCTTCCAGTCCCACATGACAGCTAAGTCCACCATGAAGGGAAGCTGGTTCAAACATGGCCAAAATGCCCAGCAACCCATGGTTACTGGGGCATTCTCCATGCTCGCCCCAGCAAGCCCGTCTACCAAGTCTTGTAAGGCTGGCAACCATGTGAAAAGTTTTTAATGTCCGAAGGGGGCCCAGTATTTGGTTTGATTTGGTTCTAAAATGGAGGCCAAGAGCCTTAGAATGAAGGGACAGAGTTGAAGTCTGCTCTTCTACTCATCATTTTGATAAACATTGTACCTCGGTATCCTGGATGATATCCCTAATATGAAGCAGCCATGTTGTCTAGGGTATATACCCTGGGGTTTGTTGTCACATGCCAGGAAAATTTAGGACATGGACAGGCACAAGGAGTTTGGGAACAGAGGTTTAATAGGCAGAAGAGAAGAGAAAGACAAACAACTTTCTCTATAGAGAAAGGGGCCTATAAGCAGAAAGGACTGGCTGGTGGCAATTGTGCTGCATTTTATAGTCCAGTTTGAGGAGGTGATGTCTGATTTACATAGGGCTCACAGATTGGTTCAATCAGGTATGATGTTTACATAGTGTTTGGGGAAGGCTGGTTGCCCCACCCTAATCTTGTTACACAAATGGGCTTTCTAGGCGATCAGTGCCATCTTGTCTGCTCCTTACAGTACACATGGCTGACAAAGAGAAGGGAAAATGGAACTGCCATCTTGAACATGTCTAGTCCCTAGTTTCTACCAACATTCACCTCTGCAAGCTTCCAGCTTGCTCGTCTATGTCTGCAGCTCAACTTTACAGGCTATTTATTGTTAGAAAATGATTTGGGGCTGCTTTTCATTAAAAAGAAAAGCCTTACCAAAGACTCCCATACCCTTACTATCTGTCTAAATGATTTCTTCTTAACTCTTATATCATTATAGAAAGCAAAAATAATAGTCTTGGAAATCAGCATAGTGATGAATTAGAATGTGGCTAGACATGGTGATTGATTAGGGCAGGAGGCAGCTTCTGGGGCAATCAGTGTTCTGTTTTTTTGTCCTTTTATTCGTGCAAATTTATGGGAAAATTTGTTACATGTATATAATGCACAGTTATAAAATCAGTGTACTTAGGGGGTCTATCACCCAAGTACAATATATTTATATTAAGCATAGTCATCCTACTCTGCCATCAAGCACTGCATTTATTCCTTTCTTCTTACTGTATGTTTGAACACTTTATTTATTCTCTTTATAAAAAATTTTGAACAAATGGAGGGAGAGAGTGTTCTAGTTCTTGATTAGGTAATGGTATATGGGTATTCGCTTATCATGATTCATGAGTTGTAAATTTTTGTTTACCCCTTTCTGTATCTGTATTTTCATCATACATTAAATAAGAACTCCTTAGACAATATATTTCTCTCTATATATTTTATGAGTAGAGGTATGGATATATGCACATGAAACTGATATTCATTACTTTAATAAAGCAGACTTAGAGAAGTGTGGTAAAGTTATTTTTTTCTTCTTTTATTCCTCTCTGCCATTTAACTTCCTATAGAAAATATAATTACTATTAAGCATAAAAAAGGAAAATGTTATAAAGTAAAAGTAATATGATAATTAGTTCATTAAGACTAAACTGAAAGAGGCAAATTGCTTTTAAAGGTCACACTTAGAAGACAGGAAATCTTTGCACATCTACTTCCATTCAGTCAGCCATTTGTTCCATAGGTGTGGAACTCACCAAAATTATATTAAAGATGCATGCATTCTGTTGTTAAAAGAAAACTGTAATGAGACAATATGAAATAGATGAAGAACTCCTTAAATATTGGGCTTCCATTAACAGAAATTTGAAATTCAAATATTTTTCAAAATTTTATACTTAAAGGTTAATACAAAATAATTTAAAATGCATACCACAGTATAAGAAAAAGTAAAGAGCTTGAACATTTTCAGTAATTATAACTTAAAGTTCACATTTTCAGATAATTATTAACTTAGTAAAAATGCACTATTCTTTTGAAATCTCTCCTGTAAATTTAAAGTATTTAATAAGAATCTGAACTTAAGTCTTGTAATGACAGGACTGCTTCAAGGCTGTTGCATTTTTCAGTTATAATGGAATACATTCAAATGCTACTTAGTATATTAAATGGCAGATCGCTTTGCTGTATATTTAGTATTATCCAAGCTTGAGAAGACATTTTGTAAATATTTAAAAATTAGAAACAAGGGACTGTTGTGCTACTTCCTTTTCTTCTCTACTTCATGCCTTAATAATTCATGTTCTTGACTCTTTAAATTGGTTTGTCGGCCGGGCGCGGTGGCTCAAGCCTGTAATCCCAGCACTTTGGGAGGCCGAGACGGGCAGATCACGAGGTCAAGAGATCGAGACCACCCTGTCTAACACGGTGAAACCCCGTCTCTACTAAAAAATACAAAAAAAAACTAGCCGGGCGAGGTGGCAGGCACCTGTAGTCCCAGCTACTCGGGAGGCTGAGGCAGGAGAATGGCATAAACCTAGGAGGCAGAGGTTGCAGTGAGCCAAGATTGCACCACTGCACTCCAGCCTGTGCAACAGAGCGAGACTCCGTCTCAAACAAACAAACAAACAAAAAAATTGGTTTGTCCTCCTAAGTTTATTATGAGGAGGAAAAAAGGAGATAGTTTTGCTGATAAAAATGATAGCACTTCCTTTCAAATTAGTTAAGCTGCATTAGCCAGGGAGGTTAAGGCCAGAAGTCCTAAACTGAATGAAGAACAAACGACCTCAGAGGAAAGGCAGCCCACTAAGATATTCCCTGTGTGTAGAATTCTAATCAGAGGCATGTTCAGCCTAAATCTATCATTTCTATCTGAGACTCTTGCCTGCCTTCTCTGACTCTTTGGCAATTTTTTCCCACTCAACAATGACGTTGTTAGCATAGAGAAAAATCCTATAATGCTTAATAAATCACTTAGCAAATATTTTTTCAAACATACTTATAAATTTTTGGGGGGTGGAGTAAATAATTCAGATAGTAGCTATAATTTTATTAGCTAAATGTACAATAAATGTCTTTAATAAAAACAACATTTGCCTCTTTTGTAATGCAGAATGCATTTAAGTGATAATATAAACAATAACTATACTTAGATGTCAAAATACCCCTCATGAGCTTTAAAAAATATTTAAACATTTTAATTTAATAAATGTGTATTTTTGGTAAGCATTATGCTGGGTGATGAACCATGAATATGAATAACACATAAATGCTGGTACCACAAATAAAAAACATAATTGACTCACTATATAATGTAATGAGTACTTTAGCTGGGATATGTACAAAATGCTGTGCAAGTACAGTGAAGGTAATTAATTCCATGTATGAAAAAAAAGGAAGGCTTTGCAAAGATAATATATGACCTGAGAAGTGTGGAGTTATATTTTTAGAGATAAATATATTTTGAGATAAAATATTCATTGAATAGAAGTAAAATATAATCAACTATAAGGAGATGTAAGAGCAAGACATATAAAGTATTCTGAACTTTCTGAAGGTTAAACTGAAAAGGGCTGATGGAGCAATATCAGTTGGAGAGTTAGCTTTGGGCATGAATATGAAAGACAATTTATGCTATACTAAAGATCTTGAAATATGTGTTCTGGATATTAGAGACCCATTAACCTTTGGTTTTATTTTTTATTATTATGAGAAAAATATAACCAGATATATAATTTTAAAATAGAGTATTAGGAGTCTTTAATAGATTAATTGTAGAGTGGAAGGAACTGAAAGTAGAGTGAATTATTTGGTGGCTTTTAGACACTTAAAGCAAGCATAAGGAAGGCCTGCTGTGCATTCCAGAAGTGTGCACAAAAAAGATGGCATAAAATGGAGAAGCTCACAGAATGACAAACAATAAGACATAAACTGTAACGTTTGAGTGATTAAGAAATGATAATTCCTTATAACAATTCTCAGATTTCTAGCATTATGTTACTCTTAAATGAATCATTAAACATGGCATATCTGAGGTGTAATTGTTGAATTTTGAAGTCAGTAAGAGGCACAGTGGAGGAAAAGATAGAAATATATTTGTTACATTGATGTACGCATGAGAATTTATACTATAAGACATGATTAGATTGCCCTGAATTACAACATATATTCATAATAGGAAAAGGATAAAGTCAAAATGAAGTGATTTAAACAATAGCAGAAGGCCAATGATGGGATCTTAGGGATAGAAATAGTATCCCTAGGAAACAAGCTGTTTTTCAATGGCTTCTCAGTGTTGATTCTCTCAGAAATAGCTGAAAGCTTTTATAACAATGTAGATGGGTTTCACACAAAACATAATTCTTATTTCTTTTTACAATAAAAATTGTACAAAAATGTTTTTGCAGAACTTTATTTGAAGCCGTTTATTAATAGGCTTGTACCTTAAAAATATTATGTCCAAAATATTTCTTATAATTTATCAAAATATACTATTGTAAAATATTACACATATATTTCAGTCATTTTTCATTCTGAATTTAAGAATAGCCAAAGGTTAGTTTAAAATAGTACAGTGCAATATAATTTTTGCATACACTTTTATTTAGAGAAAAATAATAATAACATATGAGAAGGGTGATGTGAGAACAATTTAAAATTTGTTGAAGAACAGTCATTCAAATCATAGCTACATATTACAGTCATAAAGATTGAAATAAAAAAGTTGTCTCTGTGCAGAGGAGAACATAAAGAGTAGGCTTAGTGGTATTTTAATATAATCTTATTCAATGATTATTTTTAATATAACAAAATGTACTTACTTTGATGCTTTTGGGGTAATTAACCTTAGTGATAGAGAAATTGTACTTATAGTAATGGCCTTTACCATCCCCAAAATGTATAAAATCTTTTTCCTGGAAGGTAAGTGAAATCTGGTTTCAAGTGCTATCGACAATCATATAGTCTGAAGTATCAAGTCCTAGCTCTTAGGTGAATATATGCTCCATAAAGCCTTTTTGCAAAGATAAATTTAAGTAAATCATCTATTTCCCCATTGAAGTTTTGAAAGTGAATGAGAAACACTTGGCATTTATTTCTTTAGATCTGTTCTAATGTGAAGCATCTTTTCTAAGAATATAAAGAGAAAGATTGCTTTTCTAATAGAGATAAATTTTCAGGCAAAATATCTTATAGGGATGATGTTTTAAAATATTGACTTTTTAATTGTATTGCTCTTAGTAAAAGTTAAGTGTGGTAGAATATAATTCAAAAATATATAATCATTTGGTTTCAGTGACTTAACTATACAAGAGAAGGAAAAAAACCCTCCAAAGACAAATTCCTTATTTAATTTTCAAATTAATACTTGACAAGGTCATTTTCTTGCAGTGCTCTTACATACCAAAATGGTATAATTTATTAGCAAATCAAGAAAAGCTAAAATTATCAGAAAATTTATATTTTTTCTGAAATAATTTCAAATATTTTAAAAGCATAGAATTTAATAGTTAAAACTTTGAAATTCATGTTGATTTGGTCACACCTGTTTAGCATTTCTCAAAGAGAAGACAAAAAAGAAAGTGTTTTAATAATAAATAATAAGTGATGGGGAATTGAGTAACCAAGCTTGCCACACATAATTTTTAAAATATTAGTTGCAAGAAAATAAGAAAAGCACCAACTCTCATGGTTCAATTGTTCTCTATACCTTCAAATACTAGAGAAGGACAATTATAACATACATTGATGTATTTTATTCATTTTACAGAAACACAAGGTCATAGAATGTTACTGACTCAGATAAACACGTAGTATGGATAATAGTCTCTGCAGTGGGTCTGTTATAAGCATTAAACTTTGTATGAACTTGACTTTGTACACTTTCTATAGAACTCTCACTCTGATAATACCTTTTCAGGATGAGTACTGTTGCAAATAACATCTGTTCCCAAGATTTCAATGGCTTCCATTCAGATGACACAGTTTCCCACATATTGTCTTCAATAAAATTCCAACTCATAAACACATACAAAAAATCCAAAGAAAGATAAAAATTCTTAGTGTTTTTTTATTTGAAAATTCATCAGATATCAAACATAAATAACTTTAAACCTAGAGAGGCAAAAGAATAATCCAGTATTTAATAACCAAAGCAGATTTTTAAAAAATATTGAATTAGCTAAATAAATTGTGGAAACGTAAAGCTTCTGTAATTCAAATGTTACAGAAATAAAGAGTTTCCTAACTATTTTTACTATAATGAACTCCTTTTCCCATTAGCTGATGGCTCTAGGGCATTGAACACTAACCTTTGAAAATGTTGATTTAGATAATCATTCATTATTTTGAGGATCATATATAAATATAAAATTGGTTGCTTATTTTTTGATGTCTTTATGTTCTGTAATCATTTGCAAACTGTAGTGTGGATTCTGATGATGGTTTTACTGATGGAGGAAATCAGGAGCATATGTGGTTATCATAGTCTCTAAGGTTCTCACTGAGCTTGCCCTTTCCTCTCTCTCATCACGTTTTCTGCCACCGCTGTCATTTCTCATTGCACTAAAGGATTTTTCATCTCTTTGTAGATTCACACTGAATAAACAAAAGGATTTTTCTCAAAACGGATTTTTTTCCTCTTCTTTTATTCTCTGCTTCAAATTATCTTCTCACATATCTATACCTAAGGAGATCTCATTTGGTATTCAGGAATTTTTCCATCCATTGATAATAATAAAAATTGCTTTACAAAATAAAATTTAAAATATATTCTTTATATTATTAAAGACCTGACCATGAGATAAAACACCATGAGAAATTCAAAGGCCCATTTTGGCATGAAGTCTGTGATCAGAAGCATTACATTCATTTATTGTATCACATAGACATTTACCTATATAGCAAAGATTGTGAACAGAGCCACTAAGGGTGGGAAGTCTTGTTACGGATCTCATTTCAAATGAAGTGAGTCAGAGGAGACAAAGTCTTTCAGATGGAGACCATTATATTTGGTGCTGACATCTGCTTGTTTTCTGGGGAGAACTCAGGGAGCTTTTACTCATGGTGGAAGGCAAAGCAGGAGCCGGCACTTCACGTGGCAAGAGAGCAAGCAGCGGGGGAAGGAGTCACAGCCTTTTAAACAACTAGATCTCACCAAAACTTACTACTACAAGGATAGCACTAAGACATGAGGGATCTGCACCGATTTCCCAAACACCTCCTACCAGGCCCCATCTCCAACATTGAGGATTACATTTCATCATGAGATTTGGTGGGAACACAGATCCAAACCTTATTACCAATCTATTTGTTTTTATGTAAATATTATTTTTTAAGTATTGTTAACAAATCCTGCTGTCATATACAATGAAGGGTGATGTAACATGCCAATTTTAAAAATGTATAAAATAATTATGTGGAAAGATAGAATATTGTGAAACATTGTACATTTTGAATCATATTTTGAACTTTAAAATTTTTTCTAATTAGGTTCATTGAAATAAAACTGATTTGTGAAAATATTTTCCCTGTCAAGACTTCTGCAAATTTTGCTTATGTAATTGAGAATATATAAATCATATTTTACCATCTAATTGAGTAAATAATACTGTGCAGTAGCAACAGATTTCCTATATCTATTTTAACTTTAAATGGGTGCTTACTTCAAATAATGCTACACTAAAATTAATTTAAATATTGTATCATTTTTGTATGCTATGAAAGCTTTAAACCTTTCAAAATAATGAAAAGCGAGGCTTAGGAGAATGAGATTTTCTGTCCTGAAAGGCAGAAAAAAATCCTATATATGCTATTCAGTTATTACCATGTGTTGCTTTCAGATCTAACTCTGACCTTAATTTCATGCTGCCTGCTTCAGTTCTGCTTTGTACACAAAAGTGATAAAATGTCTTCAGTGTGTGAGTATACCTTGTTTACACAACAGTTAAGTTATTTGAAAGAATTTCATTTTTTTTTTAAGAAAGCAACAATATAAAACTGTCATTCATTCTGAAGTTCTCTTGGAAACTTATCTTCTATTGTGATAAATTGTGTCTCTGATACAAATCAGAAGTTTTATCCCATCTAGGATTCCCACTCTTTAGTTTACTAACGAGGATTTGTATTCAAAGCCATTCAGATAGTGAAAAACTATTTTCTTTATTACTTGAATTTTATTTTGTTAATGTTTTTCTGAAAAGTCGGTTTACTGAACATTGAAAGGATTCATATTGTTTATCAACGTTAAGGTCACTAGCTTTGGAGATGAAATCATAGTTTGAAGTTTATCTGGGCTAAATTATTGAAACATACTTTATTAGGATTCTATTGTTACAAAAGTTGAGTTTTTAGTAAATTAAATTTCACCAATACTCTATTAAAAATAACTCAAAATATAACCCTAACAATATCCTATCATGTACTTTTTGAAGGAAGAATATATAAGTATTTGAAAAGGAAAGCTCAAATTAGAAGTTGTTTAGTTAAATTATATTTCTACCCTGGTGTGGCAAAAGGTTTAGAAATAAAATGGCATATCAGGAATAAAATCAGCTATTTTGATGCTATTACCTGGTAAAATTTTATGGGGTTGCTGTTTTTAACAGCTGGGGATATTTAAATATTCTATGAATTTTACAGATGGTTGGAAACAAATACTGTTATGGGATTCTTACAACTATTAACGACATGACGGTACAAATTCTGGTTAGACTTTTGAGAAGAAATTAATATGATACATAGTGATATAAATGAAAATTAGTAGGTATGACAAAATAAATGAAATTTTAAAATTCTGTAATGGAGGCAATGACAGTATAAGTTTTGTCAGGACAGAAAGAAATTATTAGGACAATGCATCCACTGTGTCATACAGGCCATTTAACAAAGAAACAGACAAGTATGTCCCAGTAATTTAGAAATGGTTCCACCTTTGTTATAGAAAAGATTTCTCACATCCCCCTCCATAATTTAGATTCTTTTTTTTAAAAAAAAGTTACTAAAAAAGAATAAAAGTATCACATTAAAATATCTATATTTATATTCAACAATGGAAGTAATCATTAATACATTAATGTGTAAACTTCTGGCTCCTTTCAGCGTGCACAGTACTGTTTGAAACCTGTTCTAACACTTAAAAAATTGTATGCCAAATTATATAAAATTTTCTGATTTGGGGGTTTTCTTAGACTAAACTTGAATAACACTTGAAGCATTATACTTGTGAACGGTAAAATTTTGTTTGCTCTATGAAGTAAAACTATTCATTAAATTGATGTCTATTTATTTTATTATAAAAATAAGTTTTAGATCATTTCTTATAGATGTATTTTAGAATTTAACCTATCACTAAAAGAAAGGTAAGATTAAGATACAATCTTTTATTTTAAGACTATTTAGAAAATCTATTTCTATAGTCATTGCTGATATATACGACTTTAACTGGGTATCTAAATTGCACTTGATTGACTACAAATTCTTTTGAATTCTTTTATATTTATTTCAAACATATAATTTTGCAATGTTAACAAATTCTGTTAAAAAAAATAGCATAACATTAGCAAAAAAGGAAAAAGAAATAGAAGGGCAAATGCTCAGATTGGACCAGGGTGATATTTCAATAAATGCGTATTTCTTGTACTTCCCTCAGTTCTTAGGTGACACTGGGGCACCACCTCGGAATCCATTAGATCCATTTCATTTATTAGACAGAATTCCTTACAAACATGGGTATTTCATGTGCTTTCCAGTGCTTTCCCTTACTGGCCAGCAGCCCAAATGATTTTGCAGAGGATAGGCTATAAAAGACATCCACACTCTTTAGAGTTTTCCAGATCAGACACTGAAGCCTGTGCCATGTATCTCACCTGTGTTTATCTGTAGGCCAGACCTGCTCCCATAAACTTGCTTGATTCTTCCTTGGTTTTCATGTTGAATCCAGTTTCATCTAGTTCAGAGACTCTGGAGTTCTGTTGTGGGAAGTCAGGGACCCTGAATGGAGGGACCAACTGGAGCTGTGGCAGAGGATCATAAATTGTGAAGATTTCATGGACATTTATCTGTTCCCAAATGATATGTTTATAATTTCTTATGCCTGTTTTTACTTTAATCTCTTAATCCTGTTATCTTCGTAAGCTGAGGATATACATCACCTCAAGACCACTGTGATAAGTGTGTTAACTGTACAAATTGATTGTAAAACATGTGTGTTTGAACAATATGAAATCAGTGCACCTTGAAAAAGAACAGAATAACAGTGATTTGTAGAGAACAAGGGAAGACAACCATAAGGTCTGATTGCCTGCGGGGTCGAGCAAAAAGAGCCATATTTTTCTTCTTGCAGAGAGCCTATAAACAGATGTGCAAGTAGGGAAGATAGTGCTAAATTCTTTTCCTAGCAAGGAATATTAATATTAATACCCTGGGAAAGGAATGCATTCCTGTGGGGAGGTCTATAAACGGCCACTCTGGGAATGTCTGTCTTGTCTGTCTTGTGCGGTTGAGATAAGGACTGATATATGTCCTGGTCTCCTGCAGTACCCTCAGGCTTACCAGTGTGGGGAAAAACTCCACCCTGGTAAATTTGTGTTCAGACCAGTTCTCTGCTCTCCGACCCTGTCTTCTGTTATTTAAGATGTTTATCAAGACAATAGGTGCACTGCTGAACGTAGACCCTTATTAGTAGTTCTGCTTTGGCCTTTGCCCTGTGATCTTTATTGGAAACTTATTAGTAGTTCTGCTTTTGCCCTTTGCCCTGTGATCTTTGTTGGACCCTTATCAGTGGTTCTGCTTTTGCTCTTTGTCCTGTTCCCTCAGAAGCATGTGATCTTTGTTAGACCCTTACTAGTAATTCTGCTTTTTGCCTTTTGAAACATATGATCTTTGTACCTACTCCCTGTTCTTACATCCCTTCCCCTTTTTGAGACTCTTAATAAAAACTTGCTGGTCTGAGACTCAGGCGGGCATCACAATCCTACCGATATGCGATGTCACCCCCGGCGGCCCAGCTGTAAAATTCCTCTCTTTATACTGTCTCTCTTTATTTCTCAGCTGGCCGACACTTATGGATAATAGAAAGAACCTATGTTGAAATACTGGGGGTGGGTTCCCCCAATAGAGTTCATTTTATCATTATCTAAATTAATTAGCTACCAGTCAGACTCATGTATTCCTTCTCCTAACTCTGCCTCCCAAATTTCCAAAGTGCTTAGAGGCAAATTCTGCCCTCACTCTTCCTATCTGTACTTTGATCTTCTGTTAAAGCAAGATATTTTAAACATTTTCCCCTAGAAACAAAAGAGCAATATTTTTGAAATATTTGTGCTGAGTAAGGTATGGAAGAATTACATTTCTATTTAAGTATAAATATAAACATAGAGCAACAAAAGTAATTAGAGACATTGTTCTTTTTTCAAAATTCGAACACCTTTTCTGTAGGTGTTTGACTATGGTGCTTGACTCTAAAATAAAATGACTTTTTTAAATGAAGTTTGGAATTGAGAGATAAAAATGTGAGTTATTCTTTTCTTTTTTAACCTGTTTTATCTATTTTGTTTTGTTTTGATGCACAAGCCAATTTTGAGGACACAAGTTATATATGAAGTAACTGGACTGGCTAAGACTCCACTAAATAAAACAAACTTACCCACCCAGTCTCAGTCGGCACTGAGCAACTTCTTCTGTAGTGCTCAGCATGCAAGGAGAGAATAGCACAGAAGGCACTTTCTCTGAGATGGAGATTGGAGAGAAGAGACAGTAGGCTCAGTACCTCCTCCTAAACCTATCAGAGATAATTTTTTTATCCCTAACCTTGAGTTCACAGTTCATTGAGTGAGTGGTAAAGGCAGAGGTAGAGAGTTGTCTAAAGTCCCTTTCCATTGATATGTCAAGGGTGAATACAAAGGTTTCAATGAGACAGAGTTCTCCTGCCCTATTATTTTTTATATATATATATATATATATATATATATATATATATATATATAGAGAGAGAGAGAGAGAGAGAGAGAGAGAGAGAGAGAGAGAGAGAGGGAGAGAGAGAGAGAGAGAGAGAGATATGAAGTCTCTCTCTGTCACCCAGGCTGGAGTGCAGTGGAGTGATCTGGGCTCACTGCAACCTCCATCTCCCAAGTTCCAGCGATTCTCCTGCCTCAGCCTCCTGAGTAGCTGGGATTACAGGTGCGCATCATCATGCCCGGCTAATTTTTGTATTTTTAGTAGAGACGGTGTTTTGCCATTTTGGACAGGCTGGTGTCTGGCTTCTGACCTCAGGTAATCCACCCACCTTGGTCTCCCAAAGTGCTGGGATTACAGGAATGAGCCACCATGTCCGGTCTATTATTTTAGACCTTTTAAAGTAACATTTACTTTTCCCTTTATCTCATCTTTTTACGGAGGAGGCACTAAAGATTAATGTGAACTCTAATGACTTAACATATTGCAAAATGCACTTTGCAGAATTCCCTCAAAATTCCTTTCGGTAAGGATTCATTTAAATCAAAACTAAAACAAAAATTAAATATCCCCTCAACACAAAATATTCTGTCACTGTGACTTTCTGTTTTATACCTTAAATGAAGCATTTTAATGTTATAAAAAAATATAAAAATTAAACTATAATTTATTCAAGTTCTTCAACATAAAATCCTTATTCAGCTAGATCTGTCTTGTATGGTGTGTTCTTTTCAGCCTATAACTATATAATAGGAGAAAGTGATTTGGATTCCTTGAGGCTCTTTTCATGAACTAAAATATATATTTCTGCATTTGGAGTTTCTTTCTAGCAGTTATTCTACAACTCTAATATATGCTTCACACAGCAGCCACATCTGTTCCACCACAGGTGATACAGGAAAAGCTTCCACGGAATTGCTCAAGCACTCAATAAAGCAGTTAGGCAGATGTCTTTGACTTTCTTTGGTGTACAATTTTGTTAGGTTTCATGCTGATTATGCAACAAACTGCTAAAACAACTCAATTGTGAAATATTATTGACTATATTTTGAAAAGCTGGATTTAAATTTCAAATCCTAATTGTACAGCTGCTTATACAATGTGTCTAGAAGAGAAGAACAGTTAAAAGATTGACTCTATTTTGGGTGAACTGCCTGAAAGAAAAGCTGGTAACCACATAAGGCTCTTATATAGCACCTACATATTATTAGGTGTGTCAGCCCTTTTAAAATGTGGCTTCATACTCAACCAATGTTATCATTAAAGAACAGTGGGACTCGATAGCTAATGCTTATCTTTTTTTTACCTGCTAAGATAAAAGTAAGATAAAGGAGCTCATTAAAGTACCTGTCTCTACTTCCTGAGCTATCCTGATAATGGTTAATGGGACCCATGGTTCCCCTTAAAAGTCTACAAAGGAGTGCATAATAGCTTGGCTTAGAGTTAGATGAGGAAGGTTACATGCTCTTAGCCTGAGTTATTTCATATATAGCTGAATAGATGGATGACTTGGCATTGATGCCAATATAGTCTTAATAATATTAGATATATTAATATGTCCTTACTTTTAGGGGTTTAAAATAGTCTGCATAGTATATTTAAGGGTAAGGGAAAATGGCCTTAAGGCCATTCTTAAGAATTTAGGTTTTAAACATGATTGATAATTATACCTGCCCTCTGAGAAGTGTTCTGCTCTAAATTTAGAGAAGTGATAAGAGTTTTTCTATTCTATTTTTCGTATTGTAGGCAGATCTTGTGGATTGAGAACATATGAAATATGTATTAAGTGTCCCATTTTCCTAGTTACTACTCTAGAACTTAAAACACAATAGAAAAATAAAGGATCTCCTTTACTATGGAACTTATTATGGAGGATGACAGACAATATGTATATCTGTATATGTATACATGGATAAACAAATTATACATATATTTTGTATTTATATGTTATATTTAACTGTGTATATGTTATATTTGTATATTATCAGTATACAAATAGCATGGTAGATATCAGTGAGTGCAACGTAGAAAAATACTGGGTGCAGTTTTCAACAGTGAGGTTTGGTAAAGCCTCGATGAGCGGATTTCCAACAGCCATGCACATATCTAGGTGTGTGTTCTTGATAGAGAAGAGTTGCATTTATTAAATTCACTTCCTGTGTTGCTGAAGTTGACTTAAAATAAGAGCAAAGCTTATGAATTTTTAATTTTCTTGACTGGATGCCAAGATGTGATAAATAATGGGAGGAAAATGCCAGTGACAACTTCAGTGGGAAAATGACTTGTTGGAAAGTTATTTGGGTTGAATACTAAAGCCACTGAACCTGATTTGTGACCAAGAGCTCACTTAAATTACAACTGAGATTCAAAGAAGATTAGGCAGAAAATTCGACTGAAGATTCTTACTCTCATTAATTAAAATGAATGCTCATGATGTTAACTACCTCAGCAAAAAACAGAGGCTTAACTTCAGATGTTTAAGAAGTAAAGGGGAAGTGCTCTTAAATAAACCTTTGCTATAGTCTAAGAAAATAAAAAGCAACTGCTGTTTAATATTTTGGCTGCAGATGATTATTAACAAATATAATATTGAATGAATATATTGACTGGTTTATTGGTAACTAGGTAAATGAGGTTGTATGAATGTACACATTAAAATAACACCTGTGAATCTGGCATGAGTTAAGCTCATGCTAGTTATTGTGAAAGAAAATACACAAAAATTTAGAGAGAAAGAAAAAAAGCCTATATAAACCCCACCAACCTTAAAATATTCCTGCGATCTAGTTCTTCATTAGAATCATTTACCACTTCAAGACTGAAGAGAAGATTTATTCCAATAGAGTTGGATCCTTGGGGAAGAAGATAGGATAGTGATCACGGAGTTTTCAGTTCATGTAATAATTCATTGAACTATGTGGATAGGATATTAATTTGCCCAAACTTCATTAGCCTTGTAACTTCTTAGAGAGCTTCCAAACCGTAGAGAGATCTAATCTGTATCCATGACAGTCTACCCATCTTTCTTCTCATCACTCAATGGGTAGCCATGGACATATATCAAATCAATGTTAGATATCAATATTAAATGGCAATCTCAATAAATATAAGAAACATTTTAATGCATATATTATTTGGTTAAGATTACAACAAACATTGACTCATTTTGAATTAAATATTATTCATATCTCATAATTACTATCCTTCTGAAATCTCAAGTATCTTATTCTTCCTAATATTCCATCTTTCCACAGAGAACTGAGAAGAGTTCATTAAACAGATATGACTGGATATCTTGCATTCTCTTGTTTTTCTTTAACCTTATATTTAATTGGAATCTTCTATAATTGTCTGCTTAATTTTCTTGTTGAAATAACTGTTGTCTCCCGTCAGTTTTTTTTTTTTTTTTAATTTACTCCAGGAAGTGTTCAATTTCCAGTGGGCAATTCTGAGTCTTTACATTCTGCTTTCTTTTTTGTGTCCCTGACCTCTTCCTCAGCTCTAGTGTCTGTTTCCTCCCATTGTTTATTGTTTTATGTTCTCCTCAGTGCTGCACACAAATATTATATATTTTATTCTTCTTCCCCCGCTCTTTCTTGTTCCCAGAACTTCTAGGTGGAAATGGTTTTGTGTTTTTCCTACAAGAAACAAAACCATTTTGAAAAGAAAGACCTAACTGCTCATAAATTGCCTGGCATAATGATCTCTCAAATTACAAACCCTACATCTTTAAATCCAGAACAGGAATTCCCTGAAAGAAGTAACCAGGTTTAATTTTTGTACTTTATGGTTAATTTATATACTAGGTGTTCACTCAGTAATTTGAATCTAGACCTGTTTCGTTTAACACGCTACTTTCAGGGAGAAAAAGAAAAAATGGAGAAATGATGTAAAAAATTAAGAGAACTTAGGGATTGACAAAATATTAAAGAGTAGAGAAGCAGCTAAGAGAATCAGTGATTTTAAGGCCTAATTACTGGGAGCCATGTATCTTCATGAATAGGGATAAAATATGTAGGGATGGAGAATTATTAATATGTGTTAGAGCTATTGAAACTGATTTTACATGTGAAACGTCTCGGAGGATTTTGCAGGATAAAGTCCGGTCTTGGGAAGTAGGAAGTAGGGATTGATATGTGTGAAAGTACGTTGTATAAATGTTTTAGGTATTGATTTCATTAACTTTTAAAATTCAGTGTGTTATGTATAGTTATAAACACAGTTTTCTCAAAGAACTCTGGCAAGGACAAGCCACTCGGTTTGTATACATGAATAATTTGTGAAACCATCAAAAGAATCACTAAACGACTACTGAAGGTATTTAGTCATCCTCTATTAAAAATTATAATGTTTTAAAATAATAATCACAATTATTTGTACTTGAATCCTTTCTTGGAGATCATAAAAGAGTAATTACAGTTCAACAGTGGAAGAAAGCACATGGAACTGACAACTTTCATGTTTAAAGTATATTAATCACATTCAACTTTTCATTATTTTATAATTTGCACAACAATGTACATTGCTATGCTATGCTGCTACTTTTTTCTCTCTAGTTCAAATCATCACATCATTCATCAAAAATCTAATATTTTCATAATACATTTCCCTGTTTTTTATAGTAACTCATTCTCCTGAATATTGGAGAAATAAATACACATATCTGTGGAAAAAGGGACAATTGTCATGATGATGATAGTAATATTTTGTAAAGCCACTTTCAGATTTATTGTAAAATTTTGTTTAAAGTGTTCATGGGATAAGTTGGGACCATAATTCTACCTGATAAAATTGTATCTATACTTTTAAAAATTTAAGAAAATCAAATTTTAACATGGATTTGTTTGCATGTCAGGTATTTGGCTACCTTTTTAGAATTTTTTTTTCCTGTATTTATTTGTAATGTTTTGAGAACACTGACTATCACTAATAATTCACCCAAATTTATATAAAACAGGCAGTGAGGTGGGGCACACTAAATGAATATGTTCTAGATTTAGAAACTCTATTGGGGCTGGGGGCAGTGGCTTACACCTGTAATCCCAGCACTTTGGGAAGTTGAGACAGGCAGATCACAAGGTCCTTAGATCAAGACCATCCTGGCTAATGTGGTGAAACCTTGTCTCTACTAAAAATACATAAAATTAGCAGGGTATGGGGGTGCACGCCTGTAATCCCAGCTATTCGGGAGGCTGAGGCAAGAGAATTGCTTGAACCTGAGAGGTGAAGGTTGCAGTGAGCCCAGATTGCACCACTGCACTCCAGCATGGGCGACAGAGTAAGACTCCGTCTCAAAAAAAAAAAAAAAGAAAAAAGAAAAAAGAAAAAAAGAAAGAAACTTTATTGGAAATAATTTTTTACCTTATTTTTTGTAATCTCTTTTCCAATCTCATCATCCATTTTTGACAATGCTAACTCCTAAATATCTCCTCTATATTTGTAATTATTTTGTATATCAATCTATTGTCTTCTCTCATCTGGTTAATCTAACAGTCTACTAATTCATTTAATCACTCTGGGCCCCATTTCCTTTTACCACCTGTTATTTTAATCAATTTTTATTTTTCAAAAAATAGATTATAATTTTATTTTCAAATTAAATTTTTAAAGGCAGTTTTAGGTGGTTCATAGAAAAATTAAGAAGGTACAGAGACTGCCCATACACTTCTGCCCCTATACACTCTAATCTCCCCCATTATTAACACCCTCCAACAGAATGGTACATTAACTACAACTGATGAAACTATCTTGATGCACATTCTCACCCAAAGTCCATAGTTTACATGTGGGTTAATATCAGTGTTGTACGTTCTATAATTTGGACAAATTTATAAAGACACACATTCACCATTGTAGTATCATACACAGTAGTTTCATTGCCCTAATATTCCTCTCTGCTGCTGTGACTATTCCTCCTTCTCTTCCTGCCTCCTTGTACCTGGCAAGCACTGATCTTTTTACTGTCTTCATAGTTTTGCCTTTTTAGGAATTTCATGTAGTTGCTATCTTACATTATGTAGTCTTTTAAGATTCCCTTATTTTACTTAGTAAGATTCATTTACATTTCCTCCATGTCACTTCATAACTTGGTAGAACTCGTTTATTTTTAATACTGACTAATATTCCATTCTCTGGATGTACCAAGTTTATTTGCCCATTCATCCACTGAAGGACATCTTGGTTGCTTTTGAGTTTTGTTAATTATGAATAAAGGTGCTATAAATATCTGTGTGCAGATTTATGTGTGGACATAAATTTTCAACTCCTTTGGATAAATATTGAGCATGATTGCTGGATCATATGATAAGAATATGTTTAGTTTTGTAAGTGACTGCCAAACTGTCTTGCAAAGTGAATGTACCCCCATTTTGACTTCCCCAGCAGCAATGAATGAGAATTCCTATTATTCCATATCCTCGTCAGCATTTGGTGTTGTCCAGTGTTCTGAATTTTGGCCATCTAATAAGTCAGCAGTGATATGTCATTGCTTTAATTTGCATTTCCCCAATGACATATAATGTAAAGTGTCTTCATATGCTCATTTACCATATGTATATTTTCTTTGGAGAGGTGTTTGTTAAAGTCTTTGGCCTATTTTTATTTTCTTTAACATGCAGATTATATTAAGTCACAGTCAAGCCCTTCTCCCTTCTTCATTCCTACACTCTGAACTTATTCACCTTCAGTGGGTACTTACTGCTTTTAGAATAAAGCCTCAAACTCTTACCACGAAGTCTATAAGGCCTTGGGTAATCTGGTTTTCATTTTACCTCACCAGCCTTGTCTAGACTCTCTGCACTGATCCTCTGCTAATCTTTCAGTCCTTCAACTGTGCCGTTGCCTTTGCCAGTAATATCTCTATGAACACAGTCTTTCAGCAATAGACAATAGGTAAACAGATGGGTGCAGCTGTGCTCCAACAAAATTTCATTTATGAAAATAGGTGGTGGACTACATTTGACTTAGGGGCTGCAGTTTGTTCATCCCTGCTGTAAACTATATGAGAACAAAGGTTTTCATCTTGTAGTTTCTACATAGAATCTCTGGCACCATACCTAGTGCACAACAAAATGATGGGGATTTTTTTATTGAGTATGTTTTGTGATCATGACATTGTAAGTGCTTACTAGCACTGTATGTGCTTAACAATATCACTGTAATAAAATTGAGTGTTTAATAAAGAGTTTGGGGAAACTGTTTATATTAATATAGCTAGTTTGGGGCAGAGTTCAAGGAATACAGAATGAATGGCAAATATATTCACTGTATGCAAATAAAACTCTGACTTCATTTTATTTTTTATAATTGATCTAATAATCATCTTCATGAGCTTATATTCCAAAACAGTTAACTTCTTTCTAATGGCATCTCAGTCCCATTTCCACTTAAAACAGATTGTTTTAAGTAAAACTGAAGTCTCAGAGATTGCCTTTCTCTTCCCCTCACTGGCCTTGAGTCTTCAGGCTCACAGGATTGAAGTTCTCTGTCTCTTCTTGAGCCTCTGTGCAGGTCACCTGTCTTTTTGGTTCCAGCATGCCTTGCTGGCATCAGCTAAAGATGTCTACAGGTGGTGCATTTGAGTGCTGCCTTCTTAAGTCTTGTGCAGACTCTAGCAGGCTTTCCAACTGGCCTAGCTTCGTCTGATTTATGATGGTGTTAATTCCTTTCTGGCTGACATTTGGAAACACCTGAGCCCTTTACACACACCATAGTGAGCTTTAAAATCCACTAGCTGGAATTATTAGCTTTGTTTTGTCTCCCTCTACAAAGCACTTAATGAATTCTGTAGACCTTTCATGCTGCTTAGGGGCCAATGATCTTGAAGGGTTATACACCTTTGGCCAGATCACACCATGACACCGGTCTCCTGATGTGACTTCTCAAGAGGCACGTAGCTCCTTAGTGAGTCAGAGACTGAAGCTGGAAATAGTTGGTGATTGCTAATTTGATGCATAACCTTACCTGAGTTAAGGATGGCTAGATTGCTGATAAAACGTTGTTTCTGCATGTGTCTGTGAGGGTGTTTTTTGAAGAGATTAGCACTGAATCAGTAATTCTACTGTCACCAGTGTGGGCAGACACTATCCAATCCACCGAGGGTATGAATAGGACAAAAAGGCAAATTCTGTCTCTCTCTCTTTTCTTGAGCTGAGACATTTATTTTCTGCTTCCATGAACATTGGAGCTTGTGGTTTATGGATCTTCAGACTCTGGGACTCACAACATTGGCCCCGTTTGTTCTCAGGCTTTTGGACTTCAATCTACTTACAACACTGGGTTTCCTGGTTCTCTAGCTTACAGAAGGCAAATGGTGAAACTTCTTGGCCTCCATAATCATGTGAGCCAATTCATGTGACAAGGAGAGAGGAATATATATATACACACACACACATATATATACACATGTAGATGAATATACATACACACATACATGTGCATATATATACACATACGAGTGTGTGTAGATATGTATATACACATGTATATATGCATACATGTATATGTATACACATGAGTATATGTGTGTATATATATATACACACCTATATGTGTGTGTGTGTATATATTCCCATAATAAATCTCTCTCTGTCCCTCCAGATATCTATTTTTATAAAGTGTTGGTTCTATTTCTCTGGAGAACCCTGATGGATACATGATTCAAAAGCCTCTTAGAACTCAGATTTTTCTCCAGAGTATTTCTCACCACTCCACTGAGATCTGGGCCTGGGGGAGTGAAGCCATGGCGGACCCCCCTCTGGCTCCCACTTCCTCTTTCTCAGCCTTCCATAGGGCTGAAGCAGAGCACTCACTATACATGTGCATACCTCCTGGAGTGCACTTTTTTCCATCATATCTTATTTCTTCCTGGAAGTAAAATGTCTACAGCTTAGTTTTGGAAGTAGTATCCTAATACATGGAAGAAAAAATAATAATCAAGTTATAGCCTTCATGACGTGACTGTCGGTATGTAAGAAAAAAAAAATGTACTGGGACAGTTGTTAAAAACAGCAAGGAAAACTTTCTTCAAGACTGTTGCAATACGGGAGAAAGACTGAACTCAACTTGGCTGAAACAAAACTTAAATGCTGGGATGAACTAATGAAAAATTCCCGAAGCATGTTATGAGGAGGTTGGTCAGTATGATTAAGCCATCTAGGCCGTCTGTGTTTGCTGACTGTCACTTGTAAAAGTTATATTCCTGACTTTCCACAGAGGCTGGGAAACAGAGGATCCCTCTTTCTTGATGATTAGATTTCAAAGTGATGACTTCCATGTCTTTGAGAAAGATATTCCTGTGTTGTAGAAGATTTGCATCTCAAAGGTCAGAAAAAAAATGTCCTATTGTTAGTTTTGTAAAGTAAATACTCTAAGAAAAGAGACATCAGGGTCCTATAGTCAGGAAGAAACTTATCTAAAGTTTATTCAAGCTGAGAACAACATTAAAACTGTCTTGGTCAAGTAGGACCTTTGTAATTTAGAAATCTTTTTCTTTATAAAGCCTGCCTTTTAAAATTTTCCCTTGGTATACATTTGTTAGAATGGTCTTAAAACTGATCAAATGTATCTTTTTTTTTCCCTTGGTAGTACCTGACTTCTACTTTTTTAGGGATCATAACCAATAAAAATAATAAAATAATAAACAATACTTTTAAAAGTTATAAATTATATAAATTAATTATATTTAAAATTATATTTTGAAAAGAGATATCACTGTCATAATAAATAAACTCTCAAGAAACTACTTTACTGCAAAGTTTTAGCTTCTGAAGTTGGACATCATATGAATAGTACCTCTACTTTTTTCTCCATTGTTCTATTAGTTTATCTGTAAACTGGAAATTATAGCATTTAGTTGGCAGAATTTCTGAGACAGTAAAAAGAGATAATGCAGGCAATTGCTTAGTAGAATAAGCTTTCCGGTAGGCATTCAGGTATGCTAGTAATTATTATTACCATTATTACTGTTGCAAAAAGTTTGTTTTGCCTTTAGAAATTGGCTAGTGGTATTGTCTCATCTAACATTCCACTTAAGAGTTAAGTGATATTCTCCTAGTAATCTGTTCTGAGTGAATGAGAAAAAAATGTGTTACAAAAGCATAGTAAGATTTTCCTCCCTAAATCTCCTACTCCCCTCAAAAAAGTAAAATATAGGACAATAAGTAATTCTTGAAGTCTTCAGGTTTCCATGGGAAAATAGACTACTCTAATTAGTTTTGGTGTGTAGGCAAGGCACATGTGTAGTCTTGTGACAAGGTAATACCAGTCAGTTACTGTCAAGAGCCCTAATTCACAAACTACTTGTGTTTCATTGTGTCAAGTGGTCACCTATCTTTTAAAATGTGTCAATAATCTTTTCAAAATGATAACGTGTCGATGTGGTAATGAAGACAGTTGACGTGGAAATGAAGTAAATTTAAGTATTAAACCATATGAAACATATTTCTCTTTTCCTGTATTTGTAGTCTAATCCATATATCAACCCCGGTCTCTGCATTCTAACATGATAACAGGTATGTATAATTACACAAAATATTTGAATAATCTATACAAGGGGAGAAAACTTTTCCCTGTTCACCTTACCTTTATGTCATATCCTGTGATGCTGTGTTAGTCCCCAAAATATGTATATATTCCCCAGAAAGCAGCAAAATTACACTTGATTTTGGGGAAGATGGCGTATTTGGAAATACGTAATTGTGTGAAAGTGCAACCTAAATTAAGTGTTTTCTTATCTTTGAAACAGCTGATATTAAAGAGACTCAAATTAGTTCAACAGTCTCCTTTATCTGTGGTTTCAAATACTTTTCCACAATTTCAGTTACCCGAGGTACACTGCTCTCTGAAAATATTAAGTAAAAAATTCCAGAAATAAACCCTTCATGTTTCAGATTGCACCATTCTGAGTTAGTGTGATGAAATCTTATGCCACTCTGCTCCATTCTGCCTGGGATGTGAATCATGCCTTTGCTTCACATATCCACATGCTGTATACACTATTTGCCTATTGGTAACTAAATAGCCTTCTTGGTTATCAGATTGACTGACCTGGTATTGTAGAGCTTGTATTCAAATAACCCTTATTTTACTTAATAATGGCCCCAAAGCATAAGAGTAGTGATGCTGGCATATTTTTATAAATGGTCTATTTAATTAGTTATTGTTAATCTTTATTGTGCCTAATTTATAAATTAAATTTTATCACCAGTATGTCTGTATACAGAGAAAACAGAGTATATATCATTCTTTTTGTAATACTCAAAGTTTCAAGTATCAACTGGGAGTCTTGGAATTTATCTCCAATAGGTAAGGAGGGACTACTGCATTCTCACTGCATTAAATAACCTTGTTATATTAGTCTATACAAAAGAGATTAAGAAGGTGAGTATGCCATAGGATGTCACATAATGATTTCAAAGTAAAACATGAATGACATTTAGAGATTAAACTTTCTTGGTTTATTTATATCTTAGATTCCTATATTTAACAATAGTAACCGAGAGCCAACAATATGAAAATAAATGGTAATTGTACAAACAAAAATGTTTTTGAAATCTCTGCCAGAATATTTAATAATGTAGGATGAAATTTCTTCACTTCTCTTTGGGTTCATTTCAGAAGCAGTTATTTTTTCTGATTGTTATTTTTGACTTGTAATTTTCAAAATAAACAATAACTTAGGGAGAAGTACTAGACAGATACAAATGCGGAAGTAAATCATAATTCTATCTTGAATATGAATCTTAACTCTGATATAAAATTAGAAAATAATACAAGTAAATTGAAATATATATTTGTATTATA
This sequence comes from Papio anubis, assembly GCF_008728515.1. Lineage (NCBI taxonomy): Eukaryota > Metazoa > Chordata > Mammalia > Primates > Cercopithecidae > Papio > Papio anubis. Next base: position 66,002,238 of record NC_044982.1, on the reverse strand, counting down.
AAGTTAATGGTATCATCAATAATGATAAGCAGAGAAAACAGCCTTTCAATAAGATATGAGCTATGGAATCTAGGATGTTATTTGAATTAAATTAAGCATGTTAGTATGCAAACACATCTAGAAAATGCCAAAGTAACTAATAATAGCAAGAAAAATAATTCAACACTAACAAGTGGTCCTGCTATGGTGGTTGAGTTGATTTGACACTGACAAGACAAAATGTTCCCCTCAAGTACTTTATCTTGATTAGTATTTTTATTCTTAAAAAGTCTTCTTCATTTCTGGGGCGGATAGGACTCCTTATGAGAATGGAGATGAGGGGTTAAAGAGTTGATAGTTGAAATACTTTAAATTATTATTGAATCTAAAACATTATTTCTAAGATATGAAAAACATAAGACCATAATGCTGGTGACTACCTATTGTAGTGGACTGATCCTCCTAAAGTGAGAAGTTATTTGCTGTGATTTTTTTCAAATGGGAATAAATTATTTGAACTAGGTTTAAATGTAAACCATTTATAAATGAGTAGTTCTAGCAAGATAATGTTTTGCCAATATTTAAACTGTCACCTCATTTTATAACATATTTAAGTGAAGATCCATTTCTCAGGATGATAGAGTGAAGAGGAAAGATAGATTATTTTTGTTTTGTGTATGTCAAGATTTTTAAATTTGTTTAAATTTTCTTCCTGAAAAATGACATATAAAGTTTAAGTAGGTAAAAATAATTATATTGAATCCAATACAGAAAATAATATATTTTTAATCCATAGATTTATTTTTTTAAAGCTAACTTTAAATTTTTGCTTACCTTTAGGAAATATGAGAGGCTATAAAGTGGTGAGAGTAAAACAATTAATTTTTCAGTATTACAAACTCAACCTTACTGAATTACCTTAAAAATCCACTTATTCTTATATATTGTATAAGGAAAATAAAAATCAAATGACTAAACAAAATTATGTCACAATTATTTTCAGAAAATTGTTTCTATAATGTTATTAGCTGTTACCTTCAGAACAGCTAATAACATTAATATAGGAGGGCGGAGCAAGATGGCCGAATAGGAACAGCTCCAGTCTCCAACTCCCAGCGCCAGCGGCACAGAAGACCGGTGATTTCTGCATTTTCAACTGAGGTACTGGGTTCATCTCACTGGGGAGTGCCGGACGATCCGTGCTGGTCAGCTGCTGCAGCCCGACCAGCGAGAGCTGAAGCAGGGCGAGGCATCGCCTCACCTGGGAAGCGCAAGGGGGAAGGGAATCCCTTTTCCTAGCCAGGGGAACTGAGACACACAACACCTGGAAAATCGGGTAACTCCCACCCCAATATTGCGCTTTAAGCAAACAGGCACACCAGGAGATCATATCCCACACCTGGCCGGGAGGGTCCCACGCCCACGGAGCCTCCCTCATTGCTAGCACAGCAGTCTGTGATCTACCAGCAAGGCAGCAGCGAGGCTGGGGGAGGGGCGCCCGCCATTGCTGAGGCTTAAGTAGGTAAACAAAGCTGCTGGGAAGCTCCAACTGGGTGGAGCTCACAGCAGCTCAAGGAAACCTGCCTGTCTCTGTAGACTCCACCTCTGGGGACAGGGCACAGCTACACAACAACAACAACAACAACAAAGCAGCAGAAAACTCTGCAGACTCAAACGACTGTCTGACAGCTTTGAAGAGAGCAGTGGATCTCCCAACACGGAGGCTGAGATCTGAGAACGGACAGACTGCCTGCTCAAGTGGGTCCCTGACCCCTGAGTAGCCTAACTGGGAGACATCCCCCACTAGGGGCAGTCTGACACCCCACACCTCACAGGGTGGAGTACACCCCTGAGAGGAAGCTTCCAAAGCAAGAATCAGACAGGTACACTCGCTGTTCAGAAATATTCTATCTTCTGCAGCCTCTGCTGCTGATACCCAGGCAAACAGGGTCTGGAGTGGACCTCAAGCAATCTCCAACAGACCTACAGCTGAGGGTCCTGACTGTTAGAAGGAAAACTATCAAACAGGAAGGACACCTACACCAAAACCCCATCAGTACATCACCATCATCAAAGACCAGAGGCAGATAAAACCACAAAGATGGGGAAAAAGCAGGGCAGAAAAGCTGGAAATTCAAAAAATAAGAGCACATCTCCCCCGGCAAAGGAGCGCAGCTCATCGCCAGCAACGGATCAAAGCTGGACGGAAAATGACTTTGACGAGATGAGAGAAGAAGGCTTCAGTCCATCAAATTTCTTAGAGCTAAAGGAGGAATTACGTACCCAGCGCAAAGAAACTAAAAATCTTGAAAAAAAAGTGGAAGAATTGACGGCTAGAGTAATTAATGCAGAGAAGGTCATAAACGAAATGAAAGAGATGAAAACCATGACACGAGAAATACGTGATAAATGCATAAGCTTCAGTAACCGACTCGATCAACTGGAAGAAAGAGTATCAGCGATTGAGGATCAAATGAATGAAATGAAGCGAGAAGAGAAACCAAAAGAAAAAAGAAGAAAAAGAAATGAACAAAGCCTGCAAGAAGTATGGGATTATGTAAAAAGACCAAATCTACGTCTGATTGGGGTGCCTGAAAGTGAGGGGGAAAATGGAACCAAGTTGGAAAACGCTCTTCAGGATATCATCCAGGAGAACTTCCCCAACCTAGTAGGGCAGGCCAACATTCAAATCCAGGAAATACAGAGAATGCCACAAAGATACTCCTCGAGAAGAGCAACTCCAAGACACATAATTGCCAGATTCACCAAAGTTGAAATGAAGGAAAAAATCTTAAGGGCAGCCAGAGAGAAAGGTCGGGTTACCCACAAAGGGAAGCCCATCAGACTCACCGCAGATTTCTCGGCAGAAACTCTACAAGCCAGAAGAGAGTGGGGGCCAATATTCAACATTTTTAAAGAAAAGAATTTTCAACCCAGAATTTCATATCCAGCCAAACTAAGTTTCATAAGTGAAGGAGAAATAAAATCCTTTACAGATAAGCAAATGCTTAGAGATTTTGTCACCACCAGGCCTGCCTTACAAGAGACCCTGAAGGAAGCACTCAACATGGAAAGGAACAACCGGTACCAGCCATTGCAAAAACATGCCAACATGTAAAGACCATCGAGGCTAGGAAGAAACTGCATCAACTAACGAGCAAAATAACCAGTTAATATCATAATGGCAGGATCAAGTTCACACATAACAATCTTAACCTTAAATGTAAATGGACTAAATGCTCCAATGAAAAGACACAGACTGGCAAACTGGATAAAGAGTCAAGACCCATCAGTCTGCTGTATTCAGGAGACCCATCTCACATGCAGAGACATACATAGGCTCAAAATAAAGGGATGGAGGAAGATTTACCAAGCAAATGGAGAACAAAAAAAAGCAGGGGTTGCAATCCTAGTCTCTGATAAAACAGACTTTAAACCATCAAAGATCAAAAGAGACAAAGAAGGCCATTACATAATGCTAAAGGGATCAATTCAACAGGAAGAGCTAACTATCCTAAATATATATGCACCCAATACAGGAGCACCCAGATTCATAAAGCAAGTCCTTAGAGACTTACAAAGAGACTTAGACTCCCATACAATAATAATGGGAGACTTCAACACTCCACTGTCAACATTAGACAGATCAACGAGACAGAAAGTTAACAAGGATGTCCAGGAATTGAACTCATCTCTGCAGCAAGCAGACCTAATAGACATCTATAGAACTCTCCACCCCAAATCAACAGAATATACATTCTTCTCAGCACCACATCGTACTTACTCCAAAATTGACCATATAATTGGAAGTAAAGCACTCCTCAGCAAATGTACAAGAACAGAAATTATAACAAACTGTCTCTCAGACCACAGTGCAATCAAACTAGAACTCAGGGCTAAGAAACTCAATCAAAACCGCTCAACTACATGGAAACTGAACAACCTGCTCCTGAATGACTACTGGGTACATAACGAAATGAAGGCAGAAATAAAGATGTTCTTTGAAACCAATGAGAACAAAGATACAACATACCAGAATCTCTGGGACACATTTAAAGCAGTGTGCAGAGGGAAATTTATAGCACTAAATGCCCACAAAAGAAAGCAGGAAAGATCAAAAATTGACACTCTAACATCGCAATTAAAAGAACTAGAGAAGCAAGAGCAAACACATTCCAAAGCTAGCAGAAGGCAAGAAATAACTAAGATCAGAGCAGAACTGAAGGAGATAGAGACACAAAAAACCCTCCAAAAAATCAATGATCCAGGAGTTGGTTTTTTGAAAAGATCAACAAAATTGACAGACCACTAGCAAGACTAATAAAGAAGAAAAGAGAGAAGAATCAAATCGACGCAATTAAAAATGATAAAGGGGATATCACCACCGACCCCACAGAAATACAAACTACCATCAGAGAATACTATAAACACCTCTATGCAAATAAACTGGAAAACCTAGAAGAAATGGATAATTTCCTGGACACTTACACTCTTCCAAGACTAAACCAGGAAGAAGTTGAATCCCTGAATAGACCAATAGTAGGCTCTGAAATTGAGGCAATAATTAATAGCCTACCAACCAAAAAAAGTCCAGGACCAGATGGATTCACAGCTGAATTCTACCAGAGGTATAAGGAGGAGTTGGTACCATTCCTTCTGAAACTATTCCAATCAATAGAAAAGAGGGAATCCTCCCTAACTCATTTTATGAGGCCAACATCATCCTGATACCAAAGCCTGGCAGAGACACAACAAAAAAAGAGAATTTTAGACCAATATCCCTGATGAACATCGATGCAAAAATCCTCAATAAAATACTGGCAAACCGGATTCAGCAACACATCAAAAAGCTTATCCACCATGATCAAGTGGGCTTCATCCCTGGGATGCAAGGCTGGTTCAACATTCGCAAATCAATAAACATAATCCAGCATATAAACAGAACCAAAGACAAGAACCACATGATTATCTCAATAGATGCAGAAAAGGCTTTTGACAAAATTCAACAGCCCTTCATGCTAAAAACACTCAATAAATTCGGTATTGATGGAACGTACCTCAAAATAATAAGAGCTATTTATGACAAACCCACAGCCAATATCATACTGAATGGGCAAAAACTGGAAAAATTCCCTTTGAAAACTGGCACAAGACAGGGATGCCCTCTCTCACCACTCCTATTCAACATAGTGTTGGAAGTTCTGGCTAGGGCAATTAGGCAAGAGAAAGAAATCAGGGGTATTCAGTTAGGAAAAGAAGAAGTCAAATTGTCCCTGTTTGCAGATGACATGATTGTATATTTAGAAAACCCCATTGTCTCAGCCCAAAATCTCCTTAAGCTGATAAGCAACTTCAGCAAAGTCTCAGGATACAAAATTAATGTGCAAAAATCACAAGCATTCTTATACACCAATAACAGACAAACACAGAGCCAAATCATGAATGAACTTCCATTCACAATTGCTTCAAAGAGAATAAAATACCTAGGAATCCAACTTACAAGGGATGTAAAGGACCTCTTCAAGGAGAACTACAAACCACTGCTCAGTGAAATAAAAGAGGACACAAACAAATGGAAGAACATACCATGCTCATGGATAGGAAGAATCAATATCGTGAAAATGGCCATACTGCCCAAGGTAATTTATAGATTCAATGCCATCCCCATCAAGCTACCAATGAGTTTCTTCACAGAATTGGAAAAAACTGCTTTAAAGTTCATATGGAACCAAGAAAGAGCCCGCATCTCCAAGACAATCCTAAGTCAAAAGAACAAAGCTGGAGGCATCACGCTACCTGACTTCAAACTATACTACAAGGCTACAGTAACCAAAACAGCATGGTACTGGTACCAAAACAGAGATATAGACCAATGGAACAGAACAGAGTCCTCAGAAATAATACCACACATCTACAGCCATCTGATCTTTGACAAACCTGAGAAAAACAAGAAATGGGGAAAGGATTCCCTATTTAATAAATGGTGCTGGGAAAATTGGCTAGCCATCAGTAGAAAGCTGAAACTGGATCCTTTCCTTACTCCTTATACGAAAATTAATTCAAGATGGATTAGAGACTTAAATGTTAGACCTAATACCATAAAAATCCTAGAGGAAAACCTAGGTAGTACCATTCAGGACATAGGCATGGGCAAAGACTTCATGTCTAAAACACCAAAAGCAACGGCAGCAAAAGCTAAAATTGACAAATGGGATCTAATTAAACTAAAGAGCTTCTGCACAGCAAAAGAAACTACCATCAGAGTGAACAGGCAACCTACAGAATGGGAGAAAATTTTTGCAATCTACTCATCTGACAAAGGGCTAATATCCAGAACCTACAAAGAACTCAAACAAATTTACAAGAAAAAAACAAACAACCCCATCAAAAAGTGGGCAAAGGATATGAACAGACATTTCTCAAAAGAAGACATTCATACAGCCAACAGACATATGAAAAAATGCTCATCATCACTGGCCATCAGAGAAATGCAAATCAAAACCACAATGAGATACCATCTCACACCAGTTAGAATGGCGATCATTCAAAAGTCAGGAAACAACAGGTGTTGGAGAGGATGTGGAGAAATAGGAACACTTTTACACTGTTGGTGGGATTGTAAACTAGTTCAACCATTATGGAAAACAGTATGGCGATTCCTCAAGGATCTAGAACTAGATGTACCATATGACCCAGCCATCCCATTACTGGGGATATACCCAAAGGATTATAAATTATGCTGCTATAAAGACACATGCACACGTATGTTTATTGCAGCACTATTCACAATAGCAAAGACTTGGAATCAACCCAAATGTCCATCAGTGACAGATTGGATTAAGAAAATGTGGCACATATACACCATGGAATACTATGCAGCCATAAAAAAGGATGAGTTTGTGTCCTTTGTAGGGACATGGATGCAGCTGGAAACCATCATTCTTAGCAAACTATCACAAGAACAGAAAACCAAACACCGCATGTTCTCACTCATAGGTGGGAACTGAACAACGAGATCACTTGGACTCAGGAAGGGGAACATCACACACCGGGGCCTATCATGGGGAGGGGGGAGGGGGGAGGGATTGCATTGGGAGTTATACCTGATGTAAATGACGAGTTGATGGGTGCAGCAGACTAACATGGCACAAGTATACATATGTAACAAACCTGCATGTTATGCACATGTACCCTACAACTTAAAGTATAATAATAATAAATAAATTTAAAAAAAAAAAAAAAAAGAAAATTAAAAAAAAAAAAAAAAAAACATTAATATAATAATATAATTAATGTAATTATATTATAGCATTATAACATTATTATATATTCTATTATAATTATACTATAACATTAATATAATTATAACATAATAGAGGAAGCTTATGAGATGAAAGTTGGAGAATCTGCTGCCAGTGTGCAGTAAATCGTAAAGCAGGAATCACAGGAAACTGCTGATGGTTTTGACTGCCTACAACAAAATGGCGGGTGCTTTCCAGAAGACCACTGGAACTGACTATGAGCTTCTGACACTGTTATCATAGGCGACAACAGCTCCATCTGTGTTATTGCCCCTGAAAACCGTCCAGTGGGACAAGATGTGCAAAAGGAACACTGTGATTTGGATGGTCCTGACTCTGTGTCAATCTTCTGTGTATTTGTCTCTCAGTTTTTCACACAAAAATTTTAGGTAAAAAAGTTAATTTAAAATAGATAAAAGCATATATAATTACATATAGGTAAAAATGTTTTTGTATAGCTGTATAATATGTTTTAAGCTGTGTTATTATAAACATATATATATTCAGAAATTTAAAAACATATAAAGTAAAACAGTTGCAGTAAATCCTGGTAATAATAGCAATATTATTAGGGAAAGAATCTGTAAACAACTCCAATGTATGGTCTTCTGGATTCATAGTATAAGTACAAGTCTCACTGAATCTGCTTCAAACTAGGAAAAGGCACTAGTTCCTCATTTCAGTGAACTATTACTAACTCACTATTAAAAGAAATGTATGGTTAAAAATCACTTTAATATAACATAGAATATAGTATACCTTTTAATTTTATTTAAGTTCTTTCATTAATATGATTTAGAATTCTAAACAATAATTATTAGGCCTCTCTAAAAAGACATAGGATCTCTAATTCTTTACTGTGGGCATTTCCTGTGAATGAATGAAACTAATTGTTTATGAAATTGATTGGACATTCAATTGCTATAAATAGAGAAGAGAAGGGAGAGTATTAATTGTCACCCATATAGAGGTGCTTGCACAAATACCATTGTCAAATTTTGTTAACATAGTCGATAAGTTTACAGAGCACTTCTTCATATAATATTTCTCAAATACGTAGAGAGGACTTATAATATTACAGGCATTGTTTCAGGGGCTTGGAGTATTTCAGTGTACAAAATAAAGAAGTCTCCTGCCCTCGTGGAGCTTACACTCTAGCAAGGAGACAGTGAAATGTCTAGTATGGAAAATCGAAGAAACATTATAACAGGCTTGAAGAATAGAGAGTTCAGGGGCTGAAGGCGGGCAGGAGTGAAGGAACAAGGGAAGAGTAACAGGATTGAAAGTAGAGATTTGAAAAAAGGATTGAAGGATGTGAAGAAGTAAAAATACGTTGTACACTAATTGCATTTACTGGACCATGAGTTACTGAAATATTTAGACTTATTGCTAGTAAATGCAAAAATATGCTTACTGATGGAATATAAAAATAAGTAATTGGTAAACCAATTACACGTGGATATCTGGGAAAAAGAGTATTCCAGGTTGAGAAAAGTACTGAAGTCAACACGGTCTTACGTTGGCAACATGTTGGCCTGTCTTTGAGACTGAGGAGACCAGGTGGGCTAGAGCAAGAGTGAGCAAAGTTGGGGTAATGAGAGATGTGATCACTTGTTCTGTATGGAATTTTTCATTTGTTCTGATTAAAAGGGCTGCCTATTGCAGAGTTTTGTCCAGAGTGGTATCACGGGATGTATTTTAGCATATCATTTAGCACATGATGCTGAGTTGAGAGTCATTGGGGAGGGCAAAGGTAGACACATTCAGATAGATGGAGATTATTGTAGTGAACCAACGGATAAATGAAAAGGCCGAGGTCATGCTGGTGGAAATGGCAGTGGTAAAAACCTAAAAAACATTCTGTATATATTTTGAAGGTGAAGTCATGAGGATTTCATAATACATTGGATGTAGACTTGTGAACAAAAGGGAGGAGCCAAAGATGAGTCTAAGCTTTGTGGCATGAACAACTAAAAGGATAACGATGTTATTACTGAGATATGGAAGGGTGTGAATGCAGAAGTCTTGGGCCAAATAATCAGCAATTTTACATTGAATTGATTATTTTACATATTTTTATATGTTATTCAGCATGATCCTGTGAAATCTTTGTTTCTATTTCACAGAAAAGAAAATTGGAGTTCTCTAATATTGCTCAAGCTTTATAAGTATGATGGCAAAATTACTAACATTTTAGTTCAACACTGGGATTAATAGAGTCAAGAGAGCCATGCTCACCACATTATCTCGTGTAACCACTTCCTAACATAATGAAAATCTACCCTCTTTCTCCTTGTTCTTAATGTACTGCCATGCTATCCCATTGCTGTAAAATGCCATCTACTATGTGAGTCATTATCAGAGAACAGACCTGTAATCTAGGGTTCCCCATTTTCAGTTGTTAAAACATCAGACACTTGCTTTAACAAACCCTCTTTCTTCATTCACTATCATGGTGCTATTATTATTATTATCCATTTCTGTTACCCTTGCAATATTCTTTGATTGATTCACTAATAGCTTAATTTCTAATTTGCTCATCTGCAGCAAAAATACATTTTAAACTAATTGCATTTACTGGACCGTGAGTTACTGAAATATTTAGACTTATTGCTAGTAAATGCAAAAATATGCTTACTGATGGAATATAAAAATAAGTAATTGGTAAACCAATGAGAATGTACATTATCTGGCATCATTGATCTTATAAAAGTTTAATGGAGGCTAGAAGAAATATATCATTACCTTTCCAAGGAACAAAATAAAATGATAGGCAGGTTTACATAGCAAACTAATATTTGAATATACTGAAAGTAATTTTGTTATTCACTGGTAACTTTTAAATTTATTATAGCAAAGATTAATAATTTTTCTTGGTTGATTGATTTTACAACCAAAATTCATCATATTTGACAACATGCAGAGCTAGCTTTCTCTTCATTTACTCTTCCTGTCCTTTTATGCATCCACTTTGAGCATATTTGCTGGCATTATTATAAATAATCTCTCAAAATAGAGATTCTACTCATTTACTCATTTACTTTTGTTGCTAATAAACTTTAAATTCATAAAAATATACTGTTGATTTCATTATTTTGCTTATTTATTTTTAAGATAAAACTTGTGAAATTATTGAGTTCTCAGAGTTATTTAACCTTACTCTTTTTAATGTTACACCTATCTTTACCTCCTCCTTTTCTGAGATTTTGATTGGGCATATCATCGTGCCACTAGGCAAATGAAGGTAATACATGTTGCAAGAAAAAGTGTTTTCATAAGATTCTTAAATTGTGTTAAGATAAAAACAATTTGGTGCTAAGTAATAGTAGAAAATAACCTTTGATAATAAGTAATGATTACAACCACTTACTCATGATATGCAGCATATTTTTATACATTAACAAAAAATTGAAACAATACTATGGTTTAAATATGATTGTCCTCATTTTACAGTTCAGTTAACAGAGGACCGAAGCATGCCAATGTCACATAGTAGGAACAGGCAGAAAGGGGATTTTACTGAAGTCTCTCTGATTCTGAGGTTGGCAGTCTTTTACAGTACACCTCCCTGATCCTTCCGGATGAAACAATTAGTGTTACTAAGACTTCTAAGTAGGTGAAAGATATGCAGAATTCACCCTTTAGGCAACAATGAACCCTTGAAACATATGAATAAGGAAGTCATAAGATAATTATGGTATCACAGGCAGATTAATTTGGCTGAAATTCACAGTCAGAATTGGTGGTAGGGCAGAAAGGGATAAAATAGCTGATTATTACTCCACTCTAGTTACAAGTTGATAATTATGTTACATACAGGGTTGGTAATAGAAGCAAAGAGGAAAAATAGATTAAAAGATTTTTTTTTTCAGAATAACAGGATTTGATGATGGGCTGAATGTAAGCAGAAAGAATACAGAGAATGACTGTAAGATTTTATATATTACAAATGTTCTGGATTCTGTTTTTGACTGCTACCATTCATATGAATGAACTTGTGCAAAACCACTTACTCTACTCTGTCTACTTCAGAGGGCTTCTTGCAGAAATTGCAGTACATAAGGTATACCAAAGTGCTTTATAAACAGTTAAAGCCCCAACAAATATAACGTGGTTTTGTATTGACTTTAAAAAATTACTCAAAGGCAGTATTCAAAGGGATATTGCCACCTCTACAGCAATTCTGAGGGATCAATATTATTCAGGTAGATGACACTTTGACAAATCTTCAAATTAAAATAAAACTAAATAAAATAGAATAAAAACATATTGACAATGTTTTCACTCTTACATAAAGCAGATGTGAAAGGTAACAAATTGTCTATAGAAAGTCTAAAATATAATAAATACAAGAGAAGAGCACCAAAGAATTAAGAAAAGCAGAATCAAGTTTCTATATAAAATCTACATATTTTGTCAAAGACAAATAATCACTACTTAATACAGTGTTTTAGTTAGGTCAGAAATGATAGTATCTTTTCAACATAAACCATTCTTATGGCCAAAAATGTTTCAGAAAAATTTTTAACTGTGAAGAACAGTTTTGGGCCTTTGAAATAGTCACATTTATGATTGGGTGAAACAATTCCTAATTTAATTCAACCCAAAGTTATTTTCAAGGTGTGTGCAGACTGGTTAGATGGATAAGGAATCTGAGCTGTAGGCCAGGCTTGAAGGTAGGACACTAGAACTTCTGAAAGAAACTTACTGTAAATGAAGAGTTTAGGCCACACTCAGCAGCAAGCCTCAAAGGATGGAAGCAGCATGATTTCACAAGTAATTTAAGAGTTGTTCCTTGTCATTTCCTAGTGAGCCCATCCTTGAAGAGTCTATGTAACACACAGAAGAGTGGGGTATGAAATAAGGAACAGAATGGAATGGGAGCAACAGTACCACTGTCAAAAAGCCCGCTGAAAGAACTGCAAACAGAAATGATCAAAAAGACTCAGTCATCCAAAAAGGACTTTGCCAAGGGTGGTGATGTGGAGAGAAAATAATAAGGTACAGAACAAGGGAAAGGCTTGTCTTCATCCATTCAGATTACTATCACCAAGTACCATAGGCTGGGTCACTTGTAAATGACAGAAATTCATTTTCTCACAGTTCTGAAGGCTGGGAAATGCTAGATCAAGGCACCAGCAGATTTGGTACTGGAGGCTCATTCTCTGGCTCTCTGATTCATAGATTGTGTCTTCTAGCTTCATCATCACATGGAAGCATAAGCCAGGCAGCTTTCTGGGGACTCTTATAAAAGGGCACAAATCACACTCACAAGACCTACCTCTTCATGACCTTACCATTCCCCTAAAGCTCTGCCTACTAATACCATCACCTTGGTAATTATGTTTCAGCATAATAATTTTGGGAAGATATAAACGTTTGGACTATAGCAGAGCAGTGGAACACAAAAATAAACGATATGAACAAGATGAGAGAAAAGGTAAGAGATTGAATAGATCATGTGCCCCTCTTACCCTGGTCTTCTGGAAATACCTCAGAAGAGTAATGAGTAAAAGAGTGAGGTTAAGACTAGATTATCTTCAAAAATAGTGAATGATTGCTAAATCCATTTACTTGGTAGTATTTCTCTAAGTAGGACACACCTGTGCTCTGTGGCTGGTGTGGCACAAATGATAGTTTAAAAAACTGATATTTGGTCTGACGGGCTTACCTTTGTGGGTAACCTGACCTTTCTCTCTGGCTGCCCTTAACATTTTTTCCTTCATTTCAACCTTGGCGAATCTGACGATTATATCACTTATATTACAATCCCATTTTCTAACATATGACATTTTATGTAAAAAAAAAAAAAAAAAAAAACTTAGTAAAATTAAATATGTAGCTGTTACTATTTCTATTGCAGTTTTTGTGCTCTTTAGGTAATGCTTATATATCCCATAAAATTTCAGAGAAGGAAAGTTAATCAATTTAATTGTCTTGTTATTTTTAAATTTTTGCTGTATGTCTGCTTATGTTCCACTTTCTTTCCAATATAACTTTTAGGGAATCTTCTCTCAATTGTCCTTGGTCAAGCTTTCCAGAGCTATGCCACATTTATTAATCTTTTCAAACAATCACGTTTTGGATGACCCTTTTCACTGTGTATTATCCTGTTATATTACTTTTACTTTGTGTTATTTACTTTAATTTGCTTTTCTATTTGCTTTCTATCTTGTTAGGTTTTCATACATTTTAACATATTCATAATTATTTAGTGTCATATATTTTTACTAAGTACAGACATTAATGAATTCTACAAACTTTGACATGTCATATTTTCACTGACACTTAAATCTGTGTATTACACCACCTTTATCATATTATGTTCCTTGACATATAAAATATTTAGTGTTATTATCTACAAAAGTTATTATTATCTCCCATTATTCTTACTTCTGCTATTACTAATATTACCTCAATTTCTTTATTTTGTGCTTTTATTGTAATGAATCTAAGTGAATATATTTTTTTCATTTGTATAAGTTTTCTATGTTTCTTGAATCTAAAAAAAAGTCTTTTATTCATTTTAGAAAATATCCACAACTATTATCTCCTCAAATATTGCCTTTTACCCAAATATTTTTTCATTTACTTCTTGAAATTATAATTAGACATTTTTGGACTTTTCTCTCATACATCCCTTTCCTTTCTTTCTGTGGCATTTGGTGTCATTTTTTTGTTTTATCTTTTAACAATTAACCTTCTCTTCCTTTAGGTCTAATTTCAAATTAATATTTTCTATTCAGAAGTTACATTTTAATCATATCTGGTCATTTTGATAGTATTTTTTTACTTATGCTTTTTGAAAAAAATGCTCCTCTTTTTAAAAAATCATTTACATACTACTCATTGTATGTCTTCTATCTGATAACACCAATATCTAAAGCATATTAAGATTGAACTGTAGCTTGCTTTTTGGTTGGTTTGTTTTGTTTTTATTTCTGTATCATTTATAGATTCAGCTTTTCCATTCACTCAACGGCCAGTCCATGGCCGCTAATCCTGGGAGAGCATGCCATTTTAATTCAAGTCAGAACCAAGGCTCATCTAGGCAAATTTTCTATATTTGTCTGAAGTTTAAAATTTTTACATTTAATTTTTTTGTATCTATCCTGTAGGGATTCAAAGATGTGTCTCATTCTCTTTACATGGGCATTAAAACAAGAACCTTAATCTACTATGTATTGATAGATGACTCAAGCTATCCTGTGAAGACAGTCATCACTTCCCTGGATTCACTTAATCATTGGCTCTGTTTATTTCCTTACTGTTGTAATGAATGATCTTGCAGTTCGGCAGGTCAGAAGTCTGACCTGAACTTCATTAGGCTACAATTGAGCACTTCCTTTCTGAATTCTCTGGAGCACAATCCATTTTCTTGCCTTTTCCATTCTCTTGATGCCACTGGCGTTCCTTGGCTTTTGATCTTCTTTCACCTTTAAAGCCAGCGGCATTGCTTTCTCTGACCCTTCTTTTGTTATCACATCTCTCTCTACCCACAGCTGAGAAAGGATCTTTGCATTTAAAGATTTGTGCAATCAATTTGGCTCACCTGGATAATCCAACATAATGTCCACATCTCCAGTTCAATAATCTTAGTCACATCTACAAAGTCCCCTTTGCTATGTAAAGGAGTGTAAAGTAATATATATACAGGTTCCAGGGATTATGGCGTGAACATCTTTGGGGACCATTATTCTGCTTACCACCCTATCATGAGGATTTCTTTTATTTTGTGCAAGCTTATTCATACACTTAAAATAAGTAGAATTTTATATTTTTACTAAATGAAAGATTATATGATATCTTTTGGCAAAATGGCAAAAAGAAAACCTATTAGGTCCTGTTCAAGGCTCCATGTCCTCATTCACCACCTACGACACACCTACTGATAGGTAAACTGTATCAAGCAAATATTAGAGGAAGACTTTTAGTGTTACATATTCTAATCTCACCAACAACTCTAAACTGTGAGAGATTTCCCTACAGTTTTCTAATGAAAACCTGAACCATAATAATTTATAGGATTTCACTAATTCTATATCCCTCTAAGTCTCAGCAATCCAGAGAAACTACACAATATTTAGTGATGGTATAAAACATCCTCTAGGAGTTTCTTCAATGCTGCAGAAATGTTTTCTGCATTCTGTTTTGTCTAAATATTTTCACTATATTCTGACTGGCATGGGACACAAGGGGGATACAACTGATGTTGAGATGTATTTTTTAATCATTTATACAGGCATGTACCATGTTTATCATGCGAAAGCTGAAAATATGCTCCTAGAGACTAATCAAAATAATGTGGTTCAAGGGGGAAACTCCAGTAGTTTCTGAACAATCCAGGAATCCAGATACTTAGGAAAGTGGTGATAGATTGAAAATCACTATGAGACCGAACACAATTCTTAATAATAAATTCTCAAGAAAAATAGGAAGAGGAAAATACAGAAGTTAAGTATTTAATGTCACAAAAGACAACTTAAACATTGGACATGTTGGAAATTTGGTCCCTCGGGTGTTCTGAATTATAATTATGTAAACAAATGTCATTATATTTTAGGAGATCAAAGATATTTAGAGAAATGCATTATTAGTGACTTAGAAATAATAGCTGCAGTTATTTAGGATTTAAAAAATTTAAAAAATGAAAACTCTTATGTTTTGAAAGTGTTGAGAATAATGGAAATTCATTCTAGAGTTTATAACAAGAGAAAAATAAAAGGTGGTATGACCTTGAAACAAGAAAATTATTGGTGAGACAGAAAAAATAATGAAATAGAGGAACAGCCAGCGGGTCTCAGGCTCAATGTGAAATCTAGATGTAAATTGTTTCAGTCTGATGTATATAACTTGCACAAGAGATTCATGTAATAAGTATGTAAGAAATCTTAAGTGTAAACTGTCAAATAATCTGCTAGGAGTCAATTAAAATAGGTTAAATAATTAATTTGAAAATATTATTTTTCCATATAAATAATTTTTATTATGGAAGTTTATATCCAACGTGAATAATTATGTGCTTAACTGAATTTCCTTTTTAAAAAAGAATATAGAAGTAATATTATTTCTGCTTTGTGTTTTAGTAGAGTTTCTCTTCTTTTCTTTTTTATGTTCTTTTTATCAAAAAGACTGAAGTACCAGCTATTGATTGTGTGACTATAATTGATCTGGCAGTGGAAAGTGGAATTTTTCCAGTTGATGCAGTGATTAGAATTGACTTAGCAGTAGAACTCATAAAAGGGTCAATAAAATACAAAGAATAAAACAGTAACTGCTCTTATAAAAGACTGTAATTCAACTACAGCAGTCAGTTCTACCTACTTTAATTAATCTAGTCAGCATTCTGCAAGGAGACTGAAGTTTCTATTTTAGTTTGGCTGTTCAGAAACTGATGCAGAGTTCTAAGAAAAAAAGAGTCATTTTCCGCAGGAGTTTTGAATCTAGTCACGTATTTACTATGTTTTTCATTTTACTTCATTTTCTTGTTAAATCAACATTTTTAAAAATAGTAAGTTGTGTGTTTACTACAAGATGTTAGCAGTTATAAAATTGTGAAAAGCTGTACGTTGTTCAAGATGCACTATGCACAAAGTTCTTAGTAGATATTAGCAAAGTATTATTATATTTATACAATGTATTTATTTTATTTTATTTTATTTTGAGACGGAGTCTCACTCTATTGCCAGGCTGGAGTGCAGTGGCTTGATCTCAGCTCACTGGAACCTCCGCCTCCCTGGTTCAAGCGATTCTCCTCCATCAGCCTCCAGAGTAGCTGGGACTACAGGTGCGTGCTACTACATTCAGCTAATTTTTGGACTTTTAGTAACTAATTTTATTTTAGTGGAGACAGGGTTTCACCATATTAGCCAGAATGGCCTCGATCTCTTGACCTCGTGATCCTCCCGCCTCGGCCTCCCAAAGTGCTGGGATTATAGGCATAAGCCACTGTGCCCAGCCTATTATATTTATACAATGTATTTAACTCTTGTCCCCAATATCTTTCTGTCATATTCACAATTGTAAGACATGTTTTCTTTTTTTTTTTTTTTTTTTTTTTTGAGACAAAGTTTCGCTCTTTTGCCCCCGGTGGGGTGCAGTGGCCGGATCTCAGCTCACTGCAAGCTGCGCCCCCCGGGTTCACGCCATTCTCCTGCCTCAGCCTCCCGAGTAGCTGGGACTACAGGCGCCCGCCACCTCGCCCGGCTAGTTTTTTGTATTTTTTAGTAGAGACGGGGTTTCACCGTGTTAGCCAGGATGGTCTCGATCTCCTGACCTCGTGATCCGCCCATCTCGGCCTCCCAAAGTGCTGGGATTACAGGCTTGAGCCACCGTGCCCGGCCGACATGTTTTCTATTTTGTATTTCTGTGTTTACTTCATGTTAGTGACAATTTATATCTCTCCTCAATTTTAATGCAATTTTTATTCTTCCTCTTCTCTCCATTGTTTCTTTTCTTTCTTTAATACTTATCTGTTCTAATTTTCTGATTTATCTAATATTTTATTGTATAATATTTAATTATCTTCTCAAAATTCTTATACAGGTTCAATTATTTTCGTTTACTTCCTAAAATGTTTCTCTTTGTTAATTAGTTCTCAATATATGTGAAATTATTTGATCAAAAGAAGCTCTTATTTAAACCTACATTTCTTATAAAAACCCTTACATGACATTAATTTAAATTTTATCAAAGTAATAAATGTATATAGTTGAAAATATACTAGTGTTAAATAACTTACAATGAAAGATAGCAATCACCTGTCCCATCTAACCATTACCTATTGTTCCTGTTATACAAAGGCAAACTATATTAACATTTTCAGCTTTTTAAAAATTTACCTAAACATATCATAATACTTTTCTTATACTGCTGTTTTTGATTAATACATTTTAGATATGTTTTAATTTCCTTTTATATAGTTGGAAAGTATAGCTCTCTTAAATCATTAGCTGTTCTCACTCAATTTTCCCTCAATTCTCACAACTCTTTTGCCATAATTGTTTAAATTCATGGCCAATAAGCTATTCTAATGTGTTGGTACTCAAACTGCTGAGGTTATGACAGAATAAACTTGGTGAGATTAGAATAGTTATTCTTTCCTGACTCCAGATAAAACTGAAAATTAGCTTGATTTTAAATTCACAAAGAATGGGTACCCCAAAATAATAGGTAGGGCAGAGTCAAGAAATGAGAAGCTAATACTAGATTTTTGCATATTTATTTATAATTTGGTACATTTTTTTTCTCAATCATAGAACTTATATAATGATAGGTGTCTTAACACATCTCTGTGTGACTCCCCAAGAGCCTACTATACTAAAAGTACACTGGTAGGTGTTTGGAATGATGTTGGAAGAGGAAGATGATTCAGACACATACCCTACTCCTAAAGTACTTACAACCAAATGTAAGGGATATATTGAAAGAGATCCCTGAGAATTTTAGTCTGTATATACATATACATACATATATAACAAAAAGAGCATAAAAATTATATATAAGTGTATATATATACTTTAGTCTGAAAGTGTACATATATAGTGTGTATATATTTTATATATATAGTGTGTGTGCATATATACACACAATAGATATGAATATCTATATTTATATATAATATATATAAAACATTTAAAATGTATATGTACGTTTCAAGTATAATTAAGTGAAACCCGAATATTTGAGTTTGACCTCAAGCAAAATATTGATATTTATTTAATAAATGTCTTTACTAAATTTGAGACTGTAATGGTGCTGACCTGATTTGGTAATTCATGTATTATGATGTTTATTGGCATAAGAAATTTATTCAGAGCATGTTTGAGTCTTAATACACACCTAGTTGAGCTGTGTGTAATGCTTTACATACATAAAAAAATTCCATATTTACACAAATATGTGAAAATATTTGCTGTGAAACCATTTTCAAATTAAGGTTGTGAGGTTTATTATTATGAAATAATGAAAAAATATATTCTGTAACATAGTATATATGCAGTCACATGTCACATAATGACATTTCAGTCAACAACAGGATGCATACACAACAGTGGTCCTATAATATTATATGGGAGCTGAAAATTCCCTATCACCTAGTAATGTCATAGCCATCACAACATGGTAGTGCAATGCATTCCTCAGGTGTTTGTGGTGATCCCTGTGTGAATAAATATACTGCACTGCCAGTCATATAAAAGCATAGCACATACAATTATATAGTATACAGTAGTTGATAATAACAAATGATTATATTACTGGTTTATGTATTTATTACACATTTTGTCATTTTAGATGGCACTCTTTCTATTTATAAGAAAAATCAACTGTAAAACAGTGTCAGGCAGGTCCTTCAGGAGGTATTCCAGGAGAAAGAATTGTTACCATAGAGGATGACAGCTCCATGAGTGTTAATGCCCCTAAAGACTTACCAGTGGGACAAGCTATAGAGATGGAAGTTTGTGATATTGATGGTCCTGACCCTGTGTAAGCCTAGGTTAATGAGAGTCAATGTGCTAACAAAAATGTTTGAAAAGAAAAAAAATCAATTAAAAACAGAAAACACCTTATAGATAACAGTATAAATAAGGAAGATATTTTTGTACAGCTGAACAATGTGTTTGTGTTTTAACCTAGGTGTTATTACAAAAGAGCCACATTAAAAAATTAAAAGTTTATTAAGTAAAAAAATTACTATAAACTTAGCTTAGTATATTATTGAAGAAAGAAAATATTATTAACAAATTTAGTGAAGCCTAAGTGTAAGTTGTTATAAAGTCTACAGTAGAGTACGCTAATGTTATACACCTTCATATTCACTCATCACTTGCTCATTGTCTCACCCAGAGATACTTTCAGTCCTTCAAACTTCATTTATGGTAAGTGTATTATGCAGGTGTACACTTTTAAAAAATCTTTTTGTTTTAACCATATTTTTGCTGTACCTTTTCTCTTTAGGTATATGAATACTTACCATTGTGTTACATTTGCCAACAGTATTCAGTACAATAACATACTGTAGAGATTTGTAGCCTCGGAGCAATAGTCTTATAGTATAACTGTGTAGTAGACTATGCTATCTAGGATTGTGTCAATACACTCATGGTTGCACGTTGCCTAAGGATGCATTTCTCAGAATGTATTCCTGTTGTAAGTGATTCATAACTGTATTATCTCCCTTTAAATAATTTTAGAAGTGTGTAGTTGAAAGTCATACAGTGTTTAAGTTCATTAAATTTATCTACATTTCTGAATTGCCTGGGTCTCCTTTGCTTAATAGATTAGAAGAGAATGAAATATGATTTTCTATTTACACTTATTTATGCCCCACAGAAACATTGGAAGTATTTAAAGGAGAATATGAACAAAAACAGCATAAAAATTAGTAACTTAAGATAAAAAATAAGATATTTATATCAAAGATCTTATATGCCTTTGAACAATTTTATTTGCTCAATTTCAATTCAACCTTTTTGATTCATGTGGTTACATGTTTTTTTATTTGATAGAGGTCAAGTTGGAGCTCATTATTATAATTGTGTAGCCTGTATCTTCATGTATTTTTAGCCTTTGAAACTTTTATTTCACAGTAAATGCTAAGACTACTGAAAATACAACTGAAACAACCAAAGACAACTTATTCTCTCTTAAATAAAAATATAAATATATAGTCTTCTCATTAAAGGAGGAGCATAACACTCTCCTGTGGCAGTAGCAACATCAATAGCTTGTTGGGAAGACGAGATGACTTCTGTACTAAATCTTTAAATGTAAGATCTCATTTAAACTTATTCAATTCCACAGCCTCTGCCCTAATGTAAGCCTCCATCCCCTCTTATCATGACTAAATTCTTAATCTGTAAATCTGCACATCCTTTAGTGCTTTAATTTTTTCTTCATATTTTTGGTAAAAAATATTTTTCATAAAATATATTTAATCATAACAGAATAATTATGTAATTCCCAGTCCAAACACTTTTATGTGGCATGCCAATCTGTTCATTCTCTTTTCCTAATCCAGTTTATTCTGATTCTCTCTCTGTTTATCTTTTATCCCATCTTCTGGAACTTTGCAAGCACTGAAGTCCTCTCAGTACTATTTAAACAAGCTTTAAGTTTTCCTTTCAGATCACAACTTCTGCTTATGTTGTTTCTCAGTAAACATCTTCTTTCCTTTTCTGTATATTTCTTTAAGCCCTCTTAATTCCATTATAATATGCAAAACAGAATAAAAAATCAGCAAAAGGAGCCATGTTAAACTGTCATTCAAAATGTAAAATGGAGGTGTTTGTCATCTTGACGACCACTGAGCCGTTAAGTTGAGGAAAAATCTGCCTCTCAGTGTTGTGTTTTTATGAGTATGAAATATATTTCAAGATTACCTTTTGTTTTGTTTTGATATATGCAGTAAAAACTAATTTTAATGGGTACAGATGCACTGAGAAGGGAGTAATAGGTAGGCTAAAGGTTTTATTGGATTGGGCAAGAGTTTGAAAGAGATGATGTTTTAATTTACTCGAAGAACAAAGAAGATTTTTTAAACAAAAAAGAGAAAAAGCAGGCAGGTAAGGGTCACAGTTTCTGATTGTTATTAAAAACATGCACTGAATGAAAAGTTTGAGAGATGTCTAAGGCTCTCTGGAGATTAAAAAGACTTAGAATAAAAGAAAACATAAACATAAGTGACTTTTGTCCTACCACATATAATAAAATACGCTACATAGCAACAAAACAGGAGGAGAATAACTACTTCCCTGGACATTTCTTTTCTCAAGGTTGCCTAAGATCTTTGGTAGGTTATTGAAGAAATAATGAATTTATGAAAAACACAGTTGACTTCAATTTTAAATATTTCAAGGATTTTATTTGGCATTTTGTTGAATTATTTTTATTGGAATTTTTTGCATTCCAATAAGGTTTTGAATATCTTTTTTGAGTCTGAACATCTTATGGTTTTTGAGTCTGAACTTCTGGCATAAATGAGAGAGATGAAGAAAGCGTACGACTGTATTTCTCAGGAATCAGAACAAGACCATGTGTGTGGAAAAGGAAGCCAAATACATAAAAATAAACACAAGTATAGAGTAACAGTTGAGGAATAGCATTGAAGCATTCATCTCTTTTTCTTGGATGGTTTCTTTTTTTTTTGAAAATATGAGCAAGGTAGATGATAAATGTAGTGTCTCAAAGGCATTTCAAAATAATCGTTTAAAATACAGCAAAATTCTGGCATGTTAACCTGCATAGTTTGGGAAAGGGGAAGACGCTGGGTATCTAGAATTTCAGTAGGAATAAACAAACCAAAATATATACTGGTACCAGATTGTAGAAGAGCTTGAATGTTTTTCTAAGATGTTTATACAGAGGTTAGCAAGTCTTCAATAAAATACAAGAAGAGGCTGAGGCAGAAGCATACTGATTCTATGTTTTAGAGAGGTAATTCTAATAAGTGAAATTTAACAAAAAATGCAAGCTCTAATTATTTTGTTAAATAATAACTCTAGTAGAGTCATAAGCTTTCATTTTTCCACCATAAGCATAGATAACAGGAAAATGCCACCATCGTCTCATGCATTAATAGATGATTTTACAAGTATTTACACAGATTAGGGATACAGAAATATCAACTACAATATTATTACTGTAGTAATGTGTTATTAGGTTAGGCACAACCCAGTATTACAGGTTTACTTAACACATTTTTTGATCAAGATAATAAAAGGATTTCAAAATCCTAGTAGTTTCATGAAACTTCCTTGTTTAAATTATGCTTTCAAATAGTTTTATATTAATATGAAACAAATATTCAACTTCCCCTTATTGCAACAAAAAATTGATATTCTTCTGAAAGTTCTCAATTTCACACTTTATCAAATCAGATTACCTGACTTAGTTAATAATACACTAGGATACTGCTCTGTCTCTCATGTGCTCGCTCTCTCTCTCTCTCTCTCTCTCTCTCTCTATATATATATATATATATATATATTCAAATAAGAGGGAATATTGAGCTCATCTAGCTCCTTTTACACCCTATTGGCAATTATAAAGAGCTACAGATTTAAGGTCTTTGCTAGACTTTTAGTAGTTAATTTTTAGAAACAAAATTCAGGTCTGTAGAAGTCAACTTTGTTAGCAGATATGGAAAAAGAGATGCACAGGATTTAACCAATTAACACAGAAGTTAGAAGTATATATAATCCATTTTTTCCATGTAGTAAAATAAGGAGTGGCTTTAGAAGAGACTACCATACTCAAAGTTGCCATTGAATAATTAAATTGTATGATAATTTTAAATTGTTTTTCTACTTAATTCTCACAACGGTTTTTTACCATTTATCTAGAAAGAAGTAAGGTTTTTGTGAATAAATAGCTAATCCCATCTGGAATAGAAAATGTGCAAGATAATCCTGGAGAATCTTGTGTGTCAAAAGCAAAGATTTCATAGGTTAAAGATAGCTTGTAAAATATATGTAGCAACAAAGTGGAGCAAGATGGCTGAATAGAAGGCTCCACTGAATGTCCCCCCTACAGGAACATCAAATTTAACAACTACCTACACAAAAAAATCACAATTATAAGAACCAAAAATCAGGTGAGCATGCATAGTACCTACTTTTAACTTCGTATCACTGAAAGAAGAGCTGAAGTGGGTAGAAAAGACAGTCTTGAATTACTAATGCCACCCCTACCCCTCTCCCCAGCAGCAGCTGCATGGCATAAAGAGAGAATCTGTGTACTTGAAGCGGGGAGAGTGGAATGATTGCGAGACTGCATTGAATTCAGTGCTGCCCTGTCATAGCAGAAAGCAAAACCAAACTAAACTCAGTTGATGCCTTCACACAGAGGGACAATTTAGACCAGCCCTAGTCAGAAGGGAATAGCCCATCGCAGTGGTCAGGATTTGAGTTCTACTAAGCCGTTCCACAGAAGGATAAAGTGCTCTGGGACTCCAAATAAACTTGAAAGGCCACAAAGACTGCAACTCCTACGTGAGTATTAGTGTTGAGCTTGGCTAAGAGCCAGTGGATTGGGGGAGTACATAAAATACCAGCTGGGGCAGCTAAGGGGATGCTTATGCCACTATCCTCCAAAACCAGGCAGCATAGCTCGTGGCTCGAAGGGAGGCCCCTTTCTTCTCCTTGAGGAGAGAAAGGGGAAGAGTAAAGAGGACTTTGTTTTGCATCTTGGATACAGCTCAGCCCACAGTAGGATAGGGAACCACTCAGAGTTGTAAGGCCCCCCTTTCCTTGCTCTAGCTCCCACATGACATTTCTAGACACACCCTGGGCCAGATTGAAATCTGCTGCCTTAAAGAAAAAAAAAAAAAAGTCATGGAAAGACCCAGCGTGCTGACTGAAGAGCCCTTGCTCCTTGAATAAGCAGCAGCAATACCCAGGTAGTATGCTGTGGGCCTTGAGTGAGACTCTGAGAGATGGTGGCTTCAGGCGCCACCCAGCACATTCTTAGCTGTGATGGTTGTAATGAGAGACTCCTTATTCTTCAAAAATGCAGGGGGAAAAGTTAAGGAGACTTTGTGTAGATCACCAAGTGGCTGTGGGGTCCCCAGTTCCAGGCCTTGCCTCCTGAACAGTTATTATAGACTTGCCCTGGGCCAGAGGGTGAAGTCACAGGCCTGGCAGCATTCACCACAAACTGATGAAGAGCTCCTGGGCCTTAACAGAACATCAGAGAGAGTCTGTCAGTACTCCCCATGGGCCTGTTGTGGTGGTATCCAGAGTGAGGCTCCTCTGACTGCGTAAAGGGGAGAAAAAAGTCGTTTGAATTTCAGATCAGCCAATATACAATAGAACATCAGGTAGATTTCTAATGTTTTTGAGTCCCTGGCTCCTCAATGACATCTCTGGACCAACCTGGCACTTAAGGAATTTGCCGGCCTGAAGGAAAGGACATAAGTCTGTCTGGCTTTAACGCCTACCTGCTGCAGAGCCCTTGGGCCTTGAGCAAACATAGGCAATAGTCAGGTAAATGGCTACAGTGGGCCTTGGGTGAGACCCTGTGCTGGGCTGGCTTTAGATCTGACCTGGTTTAGTTCCAGTGATGTGAGCTACAAGTGTATTTGTGTCAGCGCACCCCCAGCTGTAGGCCACTCAGCACAGAAAACAAGACTGCATTTGTTTGGGAGAAAGTTAGGGAAGAGAACAAGAGTCTCTGTTTCATAATACAGGTAATTCTTCCAGCTCTTATCCAAAATCACCAAGTAGGTACTTCTATGAGTCTGCAAGAACCACAGAATTACTAGGCACAGGGTGGCCCCTGATGCATATTTGGCTTAGATCATTACACAGAGTTGTTTTAAATACCTGGAAAGCCTTCCCAAGAAGGATGAGTGCAAAAAAGCCCATATAGGAAAAAAAACAAAAAAACAAAAAAACACTACAATAAGTAACTTTATTTGTCCATTCTCACACTGCTATGAAAAAATACCTGAGAGTGAGTAATTTGTAAAGAAAAGATGTTTAATTGACTTACCGTTCTACATGGCTGGGGAGGCTTTAGGAAATTTACAATCATGGTGAAAGGCATATATATGCACACACACACACACACACACACACACACACATATATATCAGACATAATAAATTTCCAGGCAAAAACTATAAGAAGAAACAAAGTAGGTCATTATATAATGAGAGATTCATCAATTTAGCAAGAGGATATAACAATTTTAAATATATATCCATCCAACATGTGAGCACCCAGATAAATATCAAATACACCTAGAGTTAAAGAAAGATAGGCCCCCAAAAAATAATAGCCAGAAACTTTAACATCCCAGTTTCCTCACTGGACAGGTCATCCCAACAGAAAACCAACGAAAAACATTCGGCTAAATCTACACTATAAAACAAATATAGACCTATTAGCTATTTACAGAACTTTTCATCCAATGGCTACAGAATATAAATTCTTCTTCTCAGCACATGGATCATTCTCAATGATAGACAATACGTTAGGCCACAAAACAAGTCTGAAAGTATTCAGTACAATTAAATTAATATCAAGCATCTTCTCTGTTCACAATGGAATGAAACTAGAAGTCAATAACAGGAGTAATTTTGGAAAATATACAAACACATCGAAATTAAATAATATGCTCCTGAATGAGCAGTGGGTCAATAAAGAAATTAAGAAGAAAATTTTAAAAATTTATAAAGGAAATGATAATGGAAATACAACATACTGTATCTATGGGATACAGCAAAAAAAACTAAAAGAACATTTTATAGACATAAGTGCCTACATGATTTAAAAAACTTTAAATGAACAACCTAATGATGCATCTTAAAGAACAACAACAACAACAAAGCAAGAGCAAAGCAAACCCCAAATTAGCAGGAGAAAAGAAATAATGAAGATCAGAAGTGAAGTAAATGAAATTGAAATGAAAAAAAATAATAATACGAAAGATCAACAATATAAATGTTGATTCTGAAAAGACAGATAATGTTGACAAAATATTAGCCAGGACTAAGAAGAAAAGACAGAAGACCCAGAAAAATAAAATCAGAGTTGAATAAGGAGATATTACAACTGATAACTGAGATTCAAATAATCATTAGTGGCTACTATGAAAAACTACATGCCAATAAATTAGAAAATCTAGACAAAATGAATGCATTTCTAGACACATACGACTTACCAAGATTGAACTATAAAGAAATTCAGAACCCGAACAGACCAATAAGAAGCAATGAGATAAAAGTTGTAATAAAGTTTCCCGGCAAAGAAAAGCCCAGGACTTGGTGGCTTTAGTAATGAATTCTACCAAACATTAAAAAAAAAAAAAAAAAGAAACAGTGCCAATCCTACTCAAACTATTTCAAAAAACACAGGAGGAGAGAATACTTCTAAATTCATTCTAGAGGTTAGGATTACCCTGATACCAAAACCAATAAAAGACACATCAAGAAGGAAAACCGCATGCCAGTATTACTGATAAATATTTATGAAAAAATCCTCAACAAAATACTAGCAAACTGAATTCAACAACATGCTAAAAGGTTTATTCATCATGACCAACTGGAATGTATCACAGGGAAGAAAAATGGTTCAAAATTTGCAAATCAATCAATGTGATTTTCATATCAACAGAATGAAGGACAAAAACCTTATGATAATTTCAGTTGATGCTGAAAAAGCATTTGATGAAATTCAACATCCTTTCATGGTTAAAACCCTCAAAATATGGATATACAAGGAACATACCTAAACATAATAAAAGTCATATATGACAGACCCACAGCTAATATCATTCTGAATGCAGAAAAATTAAAAGCCTTTTCTCTAAGATCAGGGACATGAAAAATATGCTCATTGTCACTGCTGTTACTCAACAGAGTACTGGAAGTCTTAGAGCAATTGAATGAGAAAAAATAAGAATATGAACCTTGGAAACAAAGAAATCAAATTATCCTTCTTTGTAGATGATATGATCTTATATCTGGAAAAAAAAACTGTTAGCACTGATAAACAAATTCAAAAAGTTGCAGGTCACAAAATCAACATACAAAAATCAGTAGCTTTTTACATGCCAACAGAAAACAATCTGAAAAAAAAATCAACCACTAACCTCATTTATGATAGCTGCAAATAAAATTAAATATTCAGGACTTAAAGAAGTAAAAGATCTCTACAGTGAAAATTATAAAGTATTTATGCATAAAATTGATGAGTACACACAAAAAATGCAAAGGTATTTTATGTTTATGGATTGGAAATTCAATATTGTTATAATGTCCATGTTATCCAAAGCAATGTACATATTTACTGCAATCTCTATCAAAATATCCTGATATTCTTCACAAAAATAGAAGAAACAATTCTAAAATTTATATAGAATTAAAAAATACCCAGAATAGCTAAGGCTGTCTGATATGAGTTATGGGTGAAATAATATGGTTTGATTGTGTCGCCACCCAAATCTCATCTTGAATCGTAGCTCCTATAATTTCCACATTTCATGGGAGGGACTAAATAGGAGGTAATTGAATCATGGGGGCAAGTTTTTCCCATGCTTTCTCATGATAGTGAATAAGTCTCATATGATCTGATAGTTTTATGAAAGGGAGTTCCCCTGCACACGACCTCTTGCCTGCCAACCTGTAAGAAGTCCCTTTGCTCTTTCTTTGTCTTCTGCCATGATTTTGAGGCCTCTTCAACCATGTGGAACTGTGGAGCCATTAAACCTCTTTTCTTTATAAATTACTCAGTCTCAGGTATGTCTTTATTAGCAGTGTGAGAACAGACTAAACACTATCCTAAGCAAAAAGAGAAATTACTTGGAAGAATCATATTACCTGACTTCAAATAATACTACAGAGGCATAGTAACCAAAACAACCTGGTACTGGCATAAAAAAAAAAAAAAAAAAAAAAAAAAAGACAAATTGACCAGTGGAATAAAATAGAGAATCCAGAAATCAATTAATGTATCTATAGTGAACTCATTTTTGACAATGGTGCCAAGAAGATACACTGGGGAAGGGAGAGTCTCTTCAATAAATAGAACTGGGAAACTTAGATATTCATATGCAGAAACATAAAACTATATCCCTATCTCTCACCACATATCAAAATCAAATCAAAATATATTAAAGACTTCAATCTAGGACCTCAAACTATGAAATGACTAGAAGAAAATTATCCAGGACATTGGACTGGGAAAAGATTTCTTGAGTATACCTTACAAGAACAAGCAACCAAAGCAAAAAGACAAATAAAATCACACCAAGTTAAGTAGTTTCTGCACAGCAAAGGTAACAAACAACAAAGTGAAGAGACAATCCACAGAATGGGAGAAAGTATTTGCAAACTACCCATTTGACAGGGGATTAGTAACCAGAACATGTAAGGAGCTCAAGCAATTCCATAGTAAAAATTCAATAATCCAATTTTAGAAATGTGCAAAAGATCTGAATAGGTATTTCTCAAAAGAAGACATACGAATGGCAAACAAATGTATAAATAGGTGCTCAACAACGGTAATCAGCAGAGAAGTGTAAATCAAAACTATGAGACATTTTTCTACCCCAGTTAAAATGGCTTTTAAAATAATAATTTAAAATGCACAATTTAAAATAAGGATATAATTGGATTGGTTGTAACACAAAGAATAAATGCATGAGGTGACAGATACCCCATTTACCCTGATGTGATGACCCAATGAATGCTTGTATCAAAATATTTCTTGTAATCCATAGATATATGTACCTATTAAGTACCCATAAAAATTCAAAATTAATTTGTTAAATGTGGCAAACTAAAAGTATGCATACATTGCCAAAATTTGTTTCATCAGCAAAAGAATAATTGTTGTTGATAAAAGCACATTGAAAAACCAGGAATTCACAATATTCATTGAAGAGAAAAATACAAGAATTTTCTGTTTGGAAATGGAATAGAATTTATAACTTTTTAAATCTTATTATTCTTGCCCATACTTGAGTTAGTGTAGAATGCCAAAATTAAGTTAATGTTAAATTAGAAGTTAAAGATATATTTTTTACCTAAGTGTAAATACTAGTTTAATGACCCATGTGTTGTGACTTCAAGTAAGAAAATCACAAGTCTCACATGGGTACAATTTCAAATATCTGTTAGAGATGAATAACCATAGTGTCTAAGAAAACTCAAGATTCTATCAAGTTTAAGGTTCCTATAAAAAAGGTAAAGGCACGTTTTAGATTCCATTGTTCAGTTTATTTTACTAGTAGAAAAAATATATTTTAATATTTAAGTACAAAATTCCATAAAATTAATTTTATAAATCAATTTTCGTGTAGCATAAATGTGATTTAAAGATAAATCGTGGCTGATAAAATTTAAATCCAGAGATGTGTTCTGCATGAAACACATCATACATATATACATATTATTTTTTTTTTGCCAAAAGACTATATTTTTTGATATTTTGTATACATAGATAAATTTGACTAGGAGATTTACCATCTTTAACTCAAACTTGATTTTTAATTAAATAATTTATCTTGTTTTAAATTTAAATCTACTAAGCTATTGTGATGGTTAATATTAGTGTCAACTTGATTGGATTGAAGGATGCAAAATATTGTTCCTGGGTGTGTCTGTGAGGGTGGTGCCAAAGGAGATTAACATTTGAATCAGTGGACTGGGAGAGGCAGACTCACCCTCCATGGTCACGACCTAATCAACTACCAGTATGGTTAGAATAAGCTGACTTGCTGAGTCTTCCAGCCTTCATCTTTCTCCTGTGCTGGATAATTCCTGCTCTCAAACATTAGACTCCAAGCTCTTCAGCTTTTGGATTCTTGGTACTACACCAGTGGTTTGCCAGGGTCTCTCCAACCTTTGGCCACAGGTGGAAGGCTGCCCTGTTGACTTTCCTCCTTTTGAGGTTCTGGGATTTGAACTAATTTACCACTTGCTTCCTTGCTCCTCAACTTGCAGATGGCCTATTGTGAGACTTTACATTGTGACCGTGTAAGTCAATTATCCTTAATAAACTGCCTTTTATATATACATATATGCTATTAATTCTGTCTCTGGAGACTAATAGCTGTATTAATCCCTGACTAATTAGTTCCTGACTAATACAGCTATTAAAATAACTTTGCATCATTGTATTTATTAATTTTTTTAGATTTATAAGAAGTATTTGGTCTTCTGGATAGTATTATTTTTTAAGCAAGAAATTGAAATCCATGAAAGTGATATTTAGAAAAGGAGTTTAAAAGGCTTTAAGATGTGTACTTTTATAAATTAAACATTTAACAGAATTTTTAAAATAATTGTTAAAATGTGTTATAATTATTTAAAGAAATTAGTATTTACAGGATAAATTTCGAATCAAGGAAGAAATCCTTAGGTGTCAACAGTACTGTAGAAGTTCCAATCTAGAGTGAAAATGAGTACCCTGTGATAGTTGCAACAGATAGATTGAATAGCAACTTTTTCTAAAGTCATAAAATAATTGGAGATATTGAGCAACTCAATGCTTGTGGTTGTGCCCTTTAAAAACTTCCGAACTCATACTTTTCAGAAGGATTCCTATTTAATTTGCTATTCTTAACATTTGTTTTTGGCATAAAGACATGCATTCTCCATCAATTCACTTTCTTCCTGCCAATAACCCCTCTCCCACTGTGGTAATGGGTAGTAATTATCCTCTGCTTCTCAGAGCCAATCTTCTATCATTCTAGCATGTGTTCTTACAATAACTTTTAAAAGATGACTAGCTACATTGGTAATAGAATACAATATATTATCACTCATAGTAAACATGTAACTCTAAAAAGAGAATTGATATTTACCTTACTCAGCCTTACTGGTTCAGAAGCATGAACAGATCCTGCATCAACAGCTCCTTATATGTTATAACATGTCCCTTCCTATGGTTCTCTTTGTCAAGACAGACACTTGAACAGAGACATAACATTAGTTGTTCAGAGAAACCTTTGGCTTATTCAAGTTGGAAGGCTAATTCACTTTTAAATTTCACATAAAAGAAAGTTTGTAACATCCATGTCCTGAGAAGACTGGGAGTAGGGTCACTGCTCTATGTGTCTTTCCATTCACTTTTTTATTCATTTTTGAATGTGAAATAATACTAAATGATATAATCCTAATTTGACTCTATCATCTTTACGTATCATTGAGCATGGGCAACAGGGAAAATGAGTCAGATACAGTTCAGAATTTTCTGCTTTGAGTACTTGGATGATGGATATTGCTATTAACTTGACATCTTTAGAAGCTGAGTTAATGAAATTAGTTTAAAATATACTGGGTTGAATAGTCAATGTCTTTATCAATATGAACACAGATAATAAAACTAAACTCACTAAATTGTGAATAATACATTGATAAATTTGTGAATGGATGTCAAAGTATCTGCATTCAATAAATGCATGTTTTCTTCTGTATTAGTCCGTTCTTACATTTCTATAGAGAACTACTTGAGCCTGGGTAATCTATAAAGAGAAAAGGTTTAACTGACTTAGTTCTGCAGTTTATACAAGAAGCATGGCTGGGGAAGACTCAGGAAACTTACCATCATGGCAGAAGGCAAAGGGGAAGAAGGCACATCTACATGGCAGGTGCAGGAGGAAGAGAGAGCAAAGGGGAAGGTGCCACACATTTTTAAACAACCAGGTCTAGTGAGAACTCCCTCACCATCCAGAGAACAGCAAGGGAGAAATCCACCCCCATGATCCAATCACCTCCCAACAGGCTCCTCCTCCAATGCTGGGGAATACAATACAACATGACATTTTGGCAGGAACACAGACCCAAACCATATCATCCCATTTATTCTTCTTTCTCTACATTACTCCTACCTCTCTTTGTTTTCCCATTTTTTTCCTTCTAATTCTACTTGTCCGTTCCCAGTGTATCCCATCTTTTTTCTCTCCTTTCACTTCAATCTTTTCAACTTCCTCACTTTCTTCTAATATAAAAGCAATTGTATCATTTCTTGGCCTTTTGGATAAGATCAAGTGTAAAAATAATTGAAATTATAGATCTCAAAAAAGTTAGAGCCTGAAACATATATTTGTTAGTGTATTTTATGACCTGATAAGTTTGAGATCAAGTTTTCTTGATCAAGATGTCAAGTTTGTTAAGGGCAGAATCCCCAAGTCACAGATTTCAGAAAAGCATGATTGTGAATCCTGGTTTTGCAATTAACTAGCTGCATCAAATTGTGCTTATTATTAACTTAGTCCAGTCTCAATTTCCTCATCTGCCAATTAGAATTTCTACCTCACAAAGTTATTGTGAATATTAAATTTAAAAAATAAATATGAAATTCTCATCATAGGACTAGCTTTTAATAAGTATTCAACATTGTTGTTTTTAGTATTATTTTCATGATAACTGAAACTATATTAGTGAAGGAGAAAATCCAGTAGGAAAGTTGAAGAGGTGAGCACTCCAGTCAACATCAATATTTAAGATCACTCTAATTAACATAAATACTTACATACAATCATATTAACACAAATATTTAAGTGGCATAAAGTCATACATAATCAGGTCTATGCATCTTTATGTCTTTCCACAAGACCAGACTTTTACTGATGCTTATTTAATCATAAAAGCCATGAGCTACATGGTGTTCTCATGGAGGCAATTGTCAACACTACCTGTTCGCTCAGTAGTCACAGCCCTGGGCACACA
The DNA here is from genome assembly GCF_008728515.1 of Papio anubis. Classification (NCBI taxonomy): domain Eukaryota; kingdom Metazoa; phylum Chordata; class Mammalia; order Primates; family Cercopithecidae; genus Papio; species Papio anubis. The sequence continues at coordinate 65,968,779 of NC_044982.1, read as the reverse complement.
AGCACAAGTCAATCCACAAGTCAGATGATTTTGCATATCATACATAGTAGTATACTAAATTGATACATAAATGTTATATATCAAGATTTCCACATCAGAGTAACATCTAATAATGAGAGAAAAAAAGATAGGGAAATAAGTTAACAAACCATTCCAAAGAAAGCAACATGGACAAGGAGAGTGTCCTAAGCTGACCTAGATGGTCATCAACATCTTGCAAGAAAGAGTTCTTGATTTGAGCAGAGTCTTCAGTGGCAGATGCCTGATGCTGACCATAAGTGACAGCTGGATCATCTCTAGTGAGACAGCTGTGTTGAACTGGTGAAGTCCTGCTCTTTTCATAGTTTTAGAGTCTTGTGAGAACTGATTGTAAATGGTATATCCAGTTAAACAAATATTGAATATTAACTAAGATTAAGTGATAATAAAAGCATTTTTATTTAGCGGATGCAACCAAAAATTGGAATACATTTTCAGCCTCAGAATTAATTTTATAATTGCACAGTTTGATTTTGCTATTGAATTTGAAAGAGGAAAATAAAGTGTTTAAAATCTGATGATTTAAAGAGTACATTCAAAATATGCAGACAAGATTCATTATCTACCTACCTCAAAGTGCAGTAACTCTTACTATTTGACATAAAGTCGTTAGAACCCTAAATTTCCATAGAATAACTTACTGGCCCAATTAAATTGGGTACTCATTTTGACAGAACTTTGCTTTTGAAGCTATAGTCGATGATAGACTTTATTCTGTGAAAAGTCTACTCGGTTTTGTTTACAAAAAGAAAGCTTGTTCTCTCTTTTGTCTATTGGATTAAAAAATAAAATATTCACATTTCTACTTTTCGTCAAGAGGTAAAGGATTCATCTTTTCTTCTAGGGGTTGTCATCATGGAAAGAACAATTATGGAATAAAGAGTTCTATGAAATATTAAATATTATGAGAACCTGATGTTTAGATCAGTCAAAGCATCACTTTCAATTCTGTAGTGTAGCATTGTATTAAATGTATATAACTACTCATATGAGTTATCATATGGAAATCATGTTTCATATAATTTAATAATTTCCACATTTCCATTTTAAATAAGTGAATTCCTTCAGTTATTACCTTGAGTGATAGAATTTAAAAATATTAAGGATTCTGTTTTTTTTCTCTTTTAGTTTACAATCGTGGCTATTATAGAACTTTTAAGAGACTTAAGCTAAATAAAAAAAGGCACAAATATCAATCTTCTGTTAGCTAGAAAGCTGCACAATTTTCAGATCACTATCCTACAGTATCAAACATATATAGTCATATTTTAATACATACCACAAACATTTGGATATTAATTATAGATACTTAGGTGAATATGTAATTCTCAGTGTCTTCCATATCCTCTGTGCTGCCAGATAACCCATTTAGGTCTATCAGTGAAAGAAAAACATAAGTTGTAAACATCGGCACAGATTTTTTTTTTAACAAACAAACTCTTTTTTCACTTGAAATGTAAATGGAATGTTAGGGTAATTTCTTAATATTCAGTAACTTTGGATTTTTATTAGGTATATACGCACAGTGTGCAATACTACACAAAACACAGAGTATCCCTTACATTGTGACAAATCTCATAGTCATTTTATGTAAAAACAGCCTCTATTTAGTTGTATTCCTGCATCCACAGTGTGACAAACCAAAGTCTTGGCAAGAAACAAATACAAAAAGAAAAGGATGATCATTGTAATGTGAAATCACAAATCACATTCTTTCTATTTTGTTTCCAAGTTTTCTCTTCAACCTTTCTTCTGACAGTCTAGGCAGAAATGCTTTTGACAAAAGGATCTTATTCATAGTAACTCAACTCATGCCAATGTTTTTATAGAAAATTGTTTTCAAATACGTAAGTAACAGAGATATTCATCTCCTGATGACTATGTTGCTATGATAAATTCATTGTGTGTCTTGATTTTCCAGCCTCAACCACTAGCATAGATAAAGCAAATTAAGTATCAGCGTTTACCAATAATGTTATAAGAATACAAATTAACTGTATTGATGAGTATCATAATAAATTTTACTCTAAGGATTTTTACACCTAAATATGAATTTTATTATGGTCCAACAATACTCCTTTTATTTAATGGACATAATTTATCCTTGTAAATCTGGGCAGCAAATTACTGCATAATGAAATAGTTTGACAATCACTAGAAAGATTTTGGATTCTTTAGCAGCAGATGCCAAGACAAAACTTGAGGTATGAGATGTTTGCTAAGAATCAACATTATGAAAAAAAGGAAAGAAAAAAAAGATTGTTCAGAGACAGAAGGTGAATGGACATGTAGGCCCTCCGAGGCCTCGACCAACCCGGTGGTAAACTCTGGAGTGAGCATTGCCCCTAAGTGTCCCATGCTGGGTAAAATGTACAGGCCATTATGTAACTGCCTTGCTCGATCACCAGATGCAGGCTGCCCTGGTCAGAGTGCGAATTCTAGGGAAAGACTCACTGTAGCTAAGACCCTAAAGGAAATAATAGTTGGAAGCAGGCTGCTGGCTGCATTGCGTTCAACTGAGGGCTGACCGGGAAGTCCTGGGTGGCTCATGTCTGGCCTATTCCTAGTTTGTGAACATTTTTTAAAAAACATGTGTTATAGTTTGTCAAATGCTTTTTCTATGTACATCAAAATGCCCATTTAATATATCTTTCTCAACCTGTTAATTTAGTAAATTACATTAATTTCTGTATTTTGAAATAACCTGCATTCCAACTTGATTATTTGTGTCATTCTTTATGTATTGCTGGATTTTATTTGCTAATTTTTGTTAAGAAATGTTGTATCTGTATATCCATAAATGATGCTGCTTTTACTTTCGTTATATTTGTAATATCCTTTTCAGATTTTGACATTATTATTGTGGCATAAAACAATTTCTAGATCTAATTTTTAATATATATCCTTCCCCTTAAACCAAGCAGACTTTAGTTTGAGATACATGGGGTGCCAGCTGCATGGTCTCAACTTTCTCCTCTTTCTTACCAGAGCCCAACTCCAAGGTTAGGGTAAATAGGGGAGCCAGAGATCTTATATAAATTGTTTTCTCTCAGTAGTGGTACTGATATATTTGGTGCATGTGATTTCCTTGAATTTTTTAGTTTCAGATCAACAAGCTCCTAAAATGCTCTAACATTCTAAAATGCTGAAGACATTTTAGAGATGGGCAATTCTGTCTCCTCGGATCCATTTCTTACATCTGTTCTCCACATCAGGCCACAGGAATTGTTCATTTTTCTGTAACAAGGTTTCAGGAAACAAATGTTCTATTCTTAATCCATATATGAGGCATACTCTACTATACAGCCATTCCTCAGTGTTCATGGATTGATTCCAGCACCTTTCTGTCCCACATACCAAAATCCATGAATGCTCAAGTTCCTTATACAAAATGCTGCAATATTTGCATAGAGCCTACATGCATCCTCCTGTATACTTTAAAACATCTCTAGGTTATTTATAACACATACTACAATACAAGTGGTATGTAAATACTTGTTATACTGTATTGCTTAGGAAATAATGACAAGAAGAACAAGATGTGTATGATCAGTATGGACACAACGATTCATTTTTTTAATGAATTTTTTTTTATCTGTAGCTGGTCAAATCCATGAATGCAGAACTCACGGATACTGAGGACCAATAGTACATTCTTTTATAATCTCTCTGCTTCAGGTTACAACTTGTGTGTATATTCACTTATGTTTTCTTAATCTCCTCACACTTTGCACTCTGTTTAATTGGCAAAATTATGTGGAATAAGAGCAGTAATTCTCAGTTGAAAGCAACTTGCCTTCTATGGGCGATTTGGCAATGTCTCGAGGCATATTTGGTATACGATTAGGTGAAGAATTGTTCTACTGGTATCTAGTGGGTCATGCCAGGGATGCTGCTAAACATTACAAACTCTAAGAGTTTTCCTGCTAATCTGTACAATGCACAGCCCTCCACAACACTTTCCAGTCAAAATATCAACAGTGCAAGGGTTAAGAAACTTTGGCACAGAGCTTGAAGAGTTCATTAAAACTCCAAATGTAGAGCAAGATTATATTCTTCTCTTGGTACACCAACCTTAGACCTTTATGAGAGCTATTTTGAAACCCTCGATTTGTTCCATAGAAGGGGGATGACTTTCACTCTACCCTATGGAGTAGAGGGGGAGAACAAACTCTTTTCTCTTAGTACCACATTCTTTTTTTTAATTTTTATTTAATTAAATTAATAAATTTATTTATTTATTTATTTTTGAGATGAAGTCTCGCTCTGTCTCCCAGGCTGGAGTACAGTGGAACCATCTAGGCTCACTGCAAGCTCCGCCTCCCGGGTTCACACCATTGTCCTGCCTCAGCCTCCCGAGTAGCTGGGACTACAGGCGCCTGCCACCATGCCCGGCTAATTTTTCATATTTTTAGTAGAGACGGGGTTTCACCCTGTTAGCCAGGATGGTCTTAATCTCCTGACCTCGTGATTCGCCCGCCTCAGCCTCCCAAAGTGTTGAGATTATAGGCGTGAGCCACCGCAACTGGCCTTAGTACCACATTTTTAGCAAGACTCCCAAACTCCAACTATTTGCACTCTTTCTATTTCATGTGGGTGTTGGATTACTTTGGGGAAACAATAAAAATGTCACTGTAAACATGCTTATGCATTAGTTTTTTTGTCTGCCATTGAAATATGTTGTTAAGTTAGTGTGCTCTGCCTTTGGATGAGCTGAGTCGTCCCCGAAGTGTACATTCTTTTTATTTTTTCAGCATTAGATCCTAGTGGTAAGTTATGGAGAAGAGAAAAATTCCTAATTAGTGTATGTTCCAATAATAAGTTACAGTTTACTAAATATTTTCATGTTATTTTTTCTTGAAATCTTCACAGAAATAATGGATATTAGATAGTGTCATCATGAATATTATTTTGTGACTTAAACTGGGGAATCATTGATACCATTATTAATAATGTTCTCTTCGAAGACTAGAAGTGATTTTTTTTTCAGTGTTAAGTGCTTCTATGTAAGAGGGCATGTATGATTTATTTAGGCTCCTAGGAGTCTTGCTGTAAAGCAATAGTATACTATATTTTCTATTTCAATTGCTTCCCCAAGAGTCTTATAAATTCCATTATCTGATCATTCAGCCATATGGTCAAATCAATTTCCTCCCAGAGACGTGGAATTTGAGTGAAAAATTAAAAAAAGAACAAATATGCCCTCTTGATTCAGTGATCACCTTGAAAGTGGGTGGGAAGAATACCTGACATTCATTAGTAAGCAGTTGCCATGGACAGTAAAATCTTTTCTTATGTGAACCATTGAAACAAAATAGTAATTGAAAAGCTTCATTTCAAAGTGTTGTCAGAACTGAGGATAAGAATAGAAATAACTAATGCTAAATCTCAATATTGCATTAAAAAATGTAAATGATTACAGTAAGGTAAAATTTTATGCTGATTTTATGATCATAATCTAACAAATGGAGGAAGAGGTTGAGATCTTTGAAGTGTGATATTATGGATTTTGATATGGCTAGAATATAATCTCTTTAGAAAACAAAAAATCTTTTTTTAAGTGGCCTACAGTGCAAGAATTTTAAGAACAGTGACATTATTATTTTATGTTTTGATAAACTTTGCTATTTAGAAGAGTTTCAGATTTATAGAAGGACTCTTAAAGTAATATATAGAATCTCCTCATTCATTTTCCCCTATTGTTAATGTCTTATGTTAGTGTGGTACCTTTGTTACAACTAATGAGTCAATATTCATACATTATTATTATTAACTAAAGTTATTTTACCTAATTTTGACATAATACTTTTTTCTGATCCAGAATACCACTCAGAATATACTACAATTTAGATGACAAATCTCCTCTTGGCTGTGGCAGTTTCTAAGAGTTGTCTTTTTTCATGACTTGACAGTTTTGAGGTATACTGATCAGGAATTTTGTAGAATGTCCCTCAATTGGGACTGGTCTGGTGTTTTCCCCAGGATTACTCTGGGGTTATGGATTTGGGGGAAGAAAACCACAGGGGTAAGGTGTCATTTTAATTACACCATATCAAGAATATATGCTATCAACATGACAACATTGTTGATAATGTTGACCTTCTGTATGTGGCTGTGGTAGTTCTTGTCAGAGCCCTCTATTTTTACACTTGCCGTTTTACAAATGACTTATTTCTATCATTGTGTGTGTGTGTGTTTGTGTGTGTATGTGTGTGTATATATGTGTATGTATGTGTGTTTTAATACTCTCTTCTTTTCTGCTAACATAAAATTCTCCATGTTCCTGTTCATATTCATCTTAAATATGCCACAGCCTAGAATCCCCATATGTCTAAGGAGCCTTAATTTGTTTTGTTGAAGAATGACATTAGAAACCAAGATCTGAATGGTAGGAGTGTCTGTTGCTACTGAAATTTATTTCTTCTAGGCCATTGCAACTGAGAGAATGAGAAAATATCTGTGTGGGTATTGACAGCTATGTATATACATATCCTTAAATATTTCTGTATGTTATTATCTATATCTATATTAAACTAAGCATACTGATGTTTCCACATTTAATTCATTACCTCATGGATTATTCTGGTCTTCTATTTTTTTGTAACCTATCACTTCAGCATGAAAATTCTGTCTGTTTCCTCTGCCATTCATTTATTAATTATTCAATACCAGTATATGTGCACTGTGGTTTCAGAACTGTTAAACTGTGCTTCACAGAAATAATTTTATCCACTCAATTACAGTGCTTGTGTACGATTCCTTTTGCCTTTAGTCATAGATTTCACTCATTTTAAAACATACTTAACTTAATAAGCATATTTTTTCTCTGCACACTTCAGTTAGGTATTTTCACATATTTCTAATGCAGTTGGATTCTTTTATCCCGTTCTTTATTCCATTAGGATTCTGCAATGTTCAAGATGATATTTTAAAACTTGCATGCAATAATATTTAGTCTTTGTCCTGTAAAGTTCTACAAGATTTGACAAATTCATGGACTTAAGTATCTACTATTAAGGTGTCATACACAATAAATCCACCATCCTAAAAATATTCTATCTTCTCCATCTATTCGAACCCTTCCCATAAAAGAGAACGCTGGCAATTATTCATCTGCTAACCTCTTTCTATTTTCCATTTCTAGAATATTAAATAACTATAACAATAAAGTAGTTTGCTTTTTCAGATTTACTTCTTTCCATTAGCAGTGTGCATTTATGACCCATTTTTAGTATGATTTGATAACACTCATTTTTATTGCTGAATAGTATTCTATTGTAGAGATATACCAAAGTTGATCTATTTATCTATTGAAATAAATATTAATTACTTCCAGTCTTTGATGATGATGAATACAGCTATTATTAACAGAGTAAACACATGTGCAGACATAAGTTTTTTAATCACTTGGGAAAATACCTAGAAGTGTGATTGCTGAATAGTATAACAAATCTATGTTTAGTACTTTAGTGCCTAGTTTAGGTGAATTATACATGAACAGTTCAACATTTTATTAATAGTGAATATGCCTATCTTCATCTATGTGTCAGAAATGCAGACATCCCCTACATGCACGTAGTTTCCTTAGCACATGATGCAGTCAATAATTTACTATTAGGATCAAAATTGATCGTCGCAATCCTTATGCCTTCTTTATAGAAAAGACCCATTGTTTGATATAAAGGAAGATTGTTTCTTGTTCCTCACTGGTCTTTCCTAATTTTAGAAACCAATCCACCATTAATTGTTTGTCTTTGCTTTGTGATATGGTTTGGCTATGTATCCACCCAAATCTCATCTTGAATTGTACTTCCCATAATCCTCACATGTCGAGGAAGGGACCAGGTGAAGATAATTGAATCCTGGGGGCAGTTTCCTCTGTGCTGTTCTCATGGTAGCAAGTTAGTTCTCATGAGATGTGATTGTTCCGGGGGCTTCCCCCTTCACTGGGCTCTCATTCTTCTTCTTGCTGCTGCTACCATGTGAAGAAGGACGTGTTTGCTTTCCCTTCCACCATGATTGAAAGTTTCCTGAGGCTTCCCTAGCCATGCTGAACTGTGAGTTAATTAAATCTCTTTCCTTTATAAAAAAAAAAAAAAAATGTACCCAGTCTCGGGTACATCTTTATTAGCAGCGTGAGAATGGACTGATATACTTTGTGTAGTATTTACGTACTCCTCTCTGTCTTTTGAAACTACTGGCTCACTATCCATTTTCCCTTGTCAGATTTCATACAAAAGACTCCTTCAAAACTATATTAGTAAAAAAAGTTCTCTTTCTCTCTTATTTTTTCTTTCTCTTCCTCTCTCTTTCACATAAACTTGAAGAAATGGGGCAGTGCAAATTGGCCTTGTTTCTCTTTGACCTTGTGTTAGCATATCTCGGTAGAGAAACTGAGTTTACACCCCAATACAGAGGTAAGGTAGCAATAATGTGTGAGTTAGAAGTCTGTTTTTACCCAAATACTGTTTGTGGGGCTAAGGAAAGAGTTGACCTATGTCCCACCCATGTGTGGTGATGCAGTATATTTCAGTGCTCCCCTTTTGCTGGGGTGGTGCTAGCAGGTCATTTTGAGAGGTAAACATTCACTCACAACTAGACCTGTATGCTACACCCAAGTAAGATCACTGCTTGCTAAAAATAAAGGTCAGGTAGCATTGGTGCCCAGAGGAGAGGGAAAGGGGTAAGTGTTGAAAATAAATATAGGACAAAAATTTCCCGAATTTGGCAAAATGCTTACACCTGTAGTTTTAAGAACCTGAGCAAATCACAAACAGGATAAACCAAAATAAATCTGTCAAGTCACATCATATTGAAGAGTACTATAGGAGTATTGTAACATAATCTTAAACTGTCCAGAAAACAAAAGTCAATTATTATATCAAAAAACAGGAAAATTACACAACTTGAATCAAAAAAATTGGCAGAAAATGACAATGGGATAACTCAGATATAGAAATTATTTTAAAATGATATGAACTCCATGCATGTCTCTTCAAAGAACAGTATCTCATTCTTTTTTATGGCTGCATAGTATTCTATGGTGAATATGTACCACATTTTCTGTATCCAGTCAATCATTGATGGGCATTTAGGTTGATTCCATGTCTTTGCTATTGTGAATAGTGCTGCAGTGAACATATGTGTGCATATGTCTTTGTAATAGAATAATTTATATTCCTTTGGGTATATACCTAGTAAAGGAATTGCTGGGTCAAATGGTATTTCTGTTTTTAGATTTTTGAGGAATCGCCACACTGTCTTCCACAATGGCTAAACTAATTCACACTCCTACCAAAAGTGTATAAGTGTACCTTTTTCTATACAATCTCATCAGCATCAGTTTTTATTTTTATTTTTTGAATTTTTTAATAATAGCCATTCTGACTGATGTGAGATGAATATCTCATTGTGGTTTTGATTTGGAGTTTTCTAATGGTCAGTGATGTTGAACCATTATCCTTAGCCAACTAACACAAAAATCCAAAACCAAATATCACATGTTCTTACTTATAAGTGGGAGCTAAACGATGAGAACACATGAACACATAGAGTGGAACACACACTGGGATCTTTTGGAGGGTGGAGGGTAGGAGGAGTGAGAGGATCAAGAAAACCAACTAATAGGTACTAACCTTAATACTTGGGTGATAAAATAATCTATAATATAAATCCCCATGACACAAGTTTACCTATGTAACAAACTTGCATCGTACCCCAGTACTTAAAACAAAAGTAAAAAAAAAAATTCTAAGGTACCACTGATAAAGAATGATTACAAATACCAATGAAGCAAAAAATAGTAGAAAAGTCAACAAAAGAAAAAATATGTAGGGAAAGCCTAATTATAGAACTACAATAACCAAAATGAAAACGGCACTGAATAGCTCAATGATTGCAGAAGACAGAAGAAAGAATCGGTGAATTTGAAGACAATTGAATAAAAATTGCCCAATCTAACAACACAGAGAAAATAGACAGTTAAAAAATGAAAAGAATCCTCATATACCAATAGGACAAAAAGCAACATCTAGCTTGCAAAGCATTCGTGCCCCAGAAGAGAGAGAAAGGAGTGAGTGCTGAAAATAAACATAGGACAGAAAATTTCCCAAATTTGGCAAAAGGCTTAAACCTATAGTTCTAAGAAGTTGAGCAAATAGCAAGCAGGATAAGCCAAAATAAGTCTCTGTCAAGACACATCATAAAAAACCTCTGAAAATTAGAGACAAATATTTGTGTGTGTATAATCTTAATATGTATATTAAGAGAGAAGACATGCATTATCTAAAATGGAATGTCAATTTGAATAACAGAAGATTTCTCGTATGTAACCATGGATGCTAGAAGTAGCATATTTTTCAAGTGCTGAAAGAAAAAATACTCAATTTTAAATCTATATCCAGTGAATATATCCTTTAGGAATAAAGATGGAAGAAAACAATAAGTGAATTTATTGCTGGCCGACTAAATCTTAAAGAATGGCTAAAGTAAATTTTTTAAAAACATAAATAAAAATGGCAGGAGAGTAGAGTTTGAAAATTCAGAAAGAAAGGAAAAATAACATAATGGGTAAAGTTAAATATAATGTACTTGCATTCTCCTATCAGGTATAAATTCATATCAGATCACTGAAGAAAATAGTATAACATCTGATATGGTACTCAACATATTTAGAGGAAAGACTTAAACAAGTAGGTTTGAAAATTGGTAGAGGTAAAGAGACCTAAATAGAAATATTATTTCTATACTTTAAGTGATAAAATGTTGACATCACTGACTATGGTATAATATATATAGTAGCTATAGCAAACACTAAGGAAATATGACACAGCAATGTACTAAAAAACTCTATGTAAAACAAAATGTTATTCAAAAAATTGCTGAGTAACACACAGCAAGTCAAGAAAAGACAAACAGAACAAAGGAAGGAACAACAGAAAAAAAAATGAAATGTCAGATTAAGTCTTAATATCTGAATAGTTACCTTAATATAGTCTAAGTATACTAATTAAAAAGCAGATATTTACAAATTGGATGCAAAAACATGAGTCATCTATATGCTATGAACAAGAACTTCATTTCAAAATAACATACAAGTAGTTTAAAAGTAAAATGATTGAAAAAGTAAATCCAAACTCTAATTAACACAAAATCAGGGGTGGCTAGATTTTTGATGAAATTAATTTTAGAGAACAGAAAATTACTAGAGATAAAGAGGGATATTATATATATTGATAAAAGAATCCCAGAAGAGATAGGATTCCTAAATGTGTATGTACAAACACTCAGAATGTTATTACGTATGAAAACTATTTAATAATGCTGGAAAGAAAAAAAATAGACAAACAAAGAATTAGAGTTAACACTTCATTTCAGAAACTGATAGAGCTATTAGAAAGCAAATTAACATGAAAATAGATCTGAAGAGCACAATCAACCAACAGCTTATAATTGGCATATATAGAACACCACATATTTTTTTTTTCAAGTGCTCAAGGAGCATTCACCAAGATAGATAATATTCTAGGCCATAAAAGTATGTTTCCACAAATTTTTAAAAATCTAAAATCATACTGTGTTTTCCCTGATTTTATTGTAGTCAAACTAAAAACTTAAATAACAGAAAGATGACGGGGGAAAACTCTAAATATGTAGAAATTAACACATTTCTCAATAATCTATGGGTTACAGGTTCAAGAGAAAGTCTTAGAAAATAGAATAATATGGAACTGGATCAAAATCAAAACCACATGTAAAAATATTTGGTATTTTGGAAAAATCATAGCAAGAGTAAAGTTGATAGCCCTAAAAGCTTACCCTGAAAATAAAGAGAAGTTTTAAGTAAATAATCTAAGTTTCAACACCAAGAAATTTTTTTAAAAAGAGCAAAATAAACCAAAAGTGTGTACATTCATCAGAGATATTGGCCTGCAGTTTTCCTCTTTTGTTGTACCCTTGCCTGATTTATGTGTTAGGGTGATACTGGATTTGCAGACTATATAAAGGAGAGATTCCCCCATTTGAATTTTTGAAACAGTTTAATTAATACCGATACCAGCATTTCTATGTATGTCTGGAAAAAATCAGCTATGAATCTGTCTGCTTCTTTGCTTTTGTGTTAAAAGATTTTTTATTATTAATTTGATTTAATTACTTGTTATTCATCTGATCAGGATTCCTATTTCTTCCTGGTTCAATCTTCAGAGGTTATATATTTCCAGGAATTTATCCAGTTCCTCTAGGTTTTCTAGCTTGTGTGTACATATGTGTTCACAGCAGTCTCTCATGATCTTTTGTATTTCTGTGGTATCAGTGGTAACATTATCTTGTCGTTTCCGATTGTGCTTATTAAAATCTTTTTCTTTTGGTTAATCTTGCTAGCAGTCTGTCAATTTTGTTTATCCTTTCAAAGAACCAACTTTTAATTTCATTGACCCTTTGTGTCATTTGTTTCCCTAGTCTCAAACTCATTTAGTTTTGTTCTGATCTTTTTCTTCTGCTAGATTGGGGTTTGGTTTGTTTTTATTTTTCTCATACCTTGAAGTGTAAGATTAATTTCTTCATTTGAAAAATTTTCTGTCCTTTTGATGTAGGCATTTATGCTATAAACTTTCCTTTCAGCGAAATTCTTAACATAATCCTAGCATACCAAATACAACAGCACATCAGAAAGATAATTCCGATGATAAAGTGGGCTTTATTTCAGTGATGCAAGGTTGTTCTAACATATGTAAATCAACAAATCTGATTTACCATATAAACAGAACTAAGTGCAAAACCAAAAGATAATCACAGTAGATGCAAAAAAGTTTTTTGTAAACTCCAATATCTACCTATGGTAAAAACCCTCAGCAGACTAGTCATTAAAGGAACATATTACAAAATAATAAGAGCCATATGTAACAACCCCATAGGCAACATCATACTGAATGGTAAAAAGTTAAAAACATTTCTCTTAAGAACTGGAATAAGATAAAGATGCCCACTCTTACTACGCCTACTCAACATAATACTACAAGTCATAGCCAGAGCAATCAGGCAAGAGAAAGAAATAAAAGACACTCAAATTGTAAAAGAATATGTCAGACGATCTCTGCTCACTGATGAGATGATTGTGTATCTAGAAAACCTTAAGAACTCCTCCAAAGGCTTCTAGACTTGATACATGATTTTAGTAAAGTCTAATGATACAAAAATTAATGTACACAAATAGTTAGAATTTCTATACACCAATAACTTCCAAGCTGAGAGCAAAATCAGTAACTCAATCTAATTTACAATAGACACACTCAGGTTGGGCAAGGTGGCTCATGCCTGTAATCCCAGCAGTTTGTGAGGCCGAGTTGGGTGAATCACAACTTCAAGAGCTCCAGACCATCTTGGTCGATATGGTGAAACCCCATCTCTACTAAAAACACAAAAATTAGCTGGGCGTTGTGGCACTCTCCCGTAGTCCCAACTACTCAGCAGGCTGAGACAGGAGAATTGTTTGAACCCAGGAGGCAGAGGTTAACAGTGAGCCAAGATGGCACCACTGCACTCCAGCCTGGCAACAGGGTGAGATTCTGTCTCAAAATAAAACAAAGTAAAACAAAACAACAATAGACACACACATATACAAAAATAAAATAGCTAAGAATACATTTAATCAAGGAGGTGCATGATCTCTACAAGGAAAATTATAAAATACTGAAGAAAGACTGTAGAACATTAAAAAAAAAAAAAAAAGGAAAAAAAATCCCATGCTAATGGATTGGGAGAATCAATATCATTAAAATAACCATAGTGCCCAAAGCATTCTATAGATTCAACACAATGCCCATCAAATCACCAATGTCATTTTTCACAGAATCAGGAAAAAAAAAAAATCCTAAAGCTCATATGGAACCACAAACAAAAAGCCTGAATAGCCAAAGTAATTCTAAGAAGAAAGAAGAGAGCCAGAGGCATCACATTGTCTGACTTCAGATTATGATAAAAAGCAATAGTAACTAATACAGCATGATATTGGCACAAAAATGGACACATATAACAATGGAACAGAACAGAGAACCCAGAAATAAAGCCATATACCAATAACCAACTGATGTTTGACAAAGCTGACAAAAATAATGGAAAAGAATGCCACATTTAATAAATGATTTGGGGAAAATTGGCTAGCTATATGAAGAAAAGTGAATCTTGACTATTATCTCTTACCGTGGTAAAAATTAACTGAAGATGGATTAAACACCTAAACGTGAGTCCTGAAACTATAAAACTCCTGGAAGAAAACCTAAGAAAAATTATTTGGACATTGGCTTAGGCAAACAATGTGTAATGAAGAACCCAAATGCAAATGCCACGAAACCAAAACCAGACAAACAGAATATAATTAAACTAAAAAGCTTCTATGCAGCACAAGAAATTATTAACAGGGTAAACAGACAACGTACAGATTGGGAGAAAATATTTGCAAATTATGCTTCTGACAAATGACTGATATGCAGAATATATTAAAAAACTCAAACAACTCAAGGAAAAGCAACTCCATGAAAAACTGAGCAAAGGACATGAGCAGACATTTCTCAAAGGAAGAAATACAAATGGCCAAGAACATACTTTAAAATGTTCAACATCACTAATCACTAGAGAAATGCAAATTAATTCACACTGAGATATCACTTTACACCAGACTGAAGGGTTATTATTTAAAAGTAAAATCAACAGATGTTGGCATGGAGACAGAGAAAAAAATGCTTATACGTTGTTGGTGGAAATATAAATTAGTTCAATCCCTATGCTGAACTCCTATTCAGCCCAGTAGAACCACTACTTACCCAAAGTAAAAGAAATCATTATATAAAAAAGACACCTTTACTCATATGTTTGTTGCAGCACTATTCACAATAGCAAAGGCATGGAACCAACATGTGTCCATCAGTGGTTGATTGGATAAAGAAAATGTGATGTGTATATATATATACACACACCATATATATATATACACACACACCATAGAATATTTTGTAGCCATATAAAAGGATGAAATCATGTCCTTTGCAGTAACATGGATGGAGCTGAAACCTGTTATATAACTAAATGAATTAACTCATAAGCAGAAAATCAAATCAAATGTCACATATTCTCAACTATAAAATGAGAGCTAAATGATGGATGCATATGGGCATAAATATGGGAAGAAAACACACTGGGGACTCCAAATTGGGGACAGAGGGAGGGGGTGAAGTTTGAAAGATTACATATTTAGATACATTGTTTCATATTGGAGTGACAGCTACACTAGTAGTCCAATCCTCACCATTAAACGATGTATGAATCTAACAAACATGCACATGTACCCCACAAATCTAAAATAAAATGAAAATAAATAAACTAGTAACAAATAACACAAGAATATGTTAAATATAAGAGCAGAAGGATATGAAATTGAAAATAAAAATAATATAGAAAATCAACAAAACAACATGTGACTTTTCAAAAAATTTCAGTAAACTTCATAAAATTCTGCAACAGTAAGAGCCATCTATGACAAACCTATAGACAACATCATACTGAATGGACAAAGTTGGAACCATTCCTCTTGAGAACTGAAATAAGATAAGGATGCTCAATCTCACCATTTTTATTCAGTGTAGTACTGGAAGTCCTAGCCAGAGCAACCAGGTAAGAGAAATAAATAAAAGACATGCAAATATGAAAAGAAGTCAAACTATTTTAACTGATGATATGATTACATATCTGGAACATTCTAAAAACTCTGTCAAAAGGTTCCCAGAATTGATAAGTGACTTTAGGAAAGTTTCAGGATACAAAATCAATGCGTGAAAATCAGTAGCATTCCTACACATCAACAACCTCTGGGTTGAGAGTGCAATAAAGAACACAATTCTACTTATAGTACTACAAAGAAAGTGCTATACCTAAAAATACAGCTAACCAAAAGGTAAAAAAAATCTCTATAAGGAGAATTAAAAAACACTGCTGAAAGAAATTAGAGACAATAAAAATAAATGGAAAAGCATTTCATGGTCACTGTATTAGTCCGTTCTCATGCTACTAATGAGGACATACCTGAGACTGGATAATTTATAAAGGAAGGAGCTTTCATTGACTCACAGTTCTGCGGGGCTGGGGAGGCTTCAGGAAACAGAATCATGGCAGAAGGGGAAGCAAACATGTCCTTCTTCACATGGCAGCAGCAAGAAGTGCAGAGCGAAGCAAAAGAAAAACCCCTTATAAAACCATCAGATCTCACAATAGATAAGTAGAACAATCTATGTTCTCATCAACATTTTCTTGCAGCTTTCATTTTAGTTACATTTAATGAGTTTGACAATTGCTTATATTTCATTATACTTTAAATATTAAACATTTTAAATAAATTATTAAAAATTAAATGATGTTCTTTTATACTGCTTTAACTATGAATGGATGAATGATGCTACTGTTATATAGGTAGAATATGGAAGGTAACATTATTTGCAAGATAGGTAATAAAACAATAAAAGATAATTAAATGCAAGTTACTATCTTGATTTAGTAAATAAGACAGAGACAAGAGATGCTGCATATTTTGAATAGCTTAAAAGCAGTATTCTATTCTATAAAGAATTCATACTGATGAAGCAAAGTAACCCATGATAGTATGATGTTAATGTCACTACCGAAGACTACATGTTGCATTGTCATTCAATAAGCATAGGTATTTAAAGCTCCTTTTAATGATTTCTTGGAAAATGATTATGCATATGCAAATTATTCATTAATATGAAATCAATTCATCTATAGGATACCTATGTGTACTAGAAATACTAAATATATAATGACTTGTTTTTACTATTACACATGTTAGTGTATTATTTTTCATTTATATTAATGATCTTGCCTTTGTCTGTTTGGAAAAAAAAAAATTATTATTTAATATTTCTCATATGTCCGCATCTGTGTTTTTCTGACTGTCATAATGTACTCTTCCAGAGCTAGCCAGTGGTGGTGCAGGTGCTATTGGAAACTACAAGTGTGGCTAATACTCTTGGGTTATGATTTTACTGAATGACTTGAGGGGGAAGAATTATTTCAAATACTGAAAGCAATAAGATATCAGGTGAAAAATCATTTTCTTAAGATTGATTAAGAAACTGTCACAAACAAGTTTATTCCATTAGACCTCCAGGATTACAGATTCATTCTTCCCAGTTATTACATGTTATCTGGCAAAACTTTGGAGAAATAATATTTTATGCACTAGTGACAGAAATTCCTAAGAGTAAAATAAATTTGACCAAATATTATTTGACAAATAATCAGGAAATTCAATTTATGATAAATTTAAATTTTACAGTCAAGTGTTTTGAAATGGCATTGCCAGTACCTGATCTCAAGTGATCTGCCTACTACCTTGGCCTCCCGAAGTGCTGGTATTATGGGCAGTGAGCCATTGCACCCAACCTTCTTTTTGTTTTTTAATTGACAAATGAAATGTATATGTATTTATCTTGCACACCATGATGTTTTCATATATGTTTACATCATGGAATGGCTAAATCAAACTAATTAACATATGCATTACCTCACATACTTTTTTTGTAATAACATCCAAAATCCACTCTCCTAGCAATTTAAAAGTATGCAATATATTGCTACTAACTATAGCCACCATGATGTACAATCGATCTCAGGAGCAGTCATTTCTTGTACCCTCTCTTAAGCTTCCATTAACTACATTTTAGTTCTCTCATTCATATTTACAGCATAATCAGTGAAATATTTACTAAGCATGACCCAGCCTCTGGTGCCCATCCTTCTATTCTCTATTTCCAAGAGTTCAATTGTTTAGCATTTAGATCCCACAAATAAGTGAAAACATGCAATGTTTATCTTTCTGTGATTGGCTTATTTCACTTTGCAAAATGACCTCCAGTTCCATCTATGTTGATGCAAACAAGAAAATATTATTCCTTTTCATGGTTGAATGCTAATCTCTTATATATAAGTACCATATTTATTTTACTCATTCATCTACTGATGGACACTAAGGCTGCTTTCAAATCTTGGCTATTATGAATAGTGGTGCAACAGAAATGATGGTGCAGATATCTCTTTGATATACTAATTTATTTTATTTTGGATATATATCAACAACCACCAGTGGGATTGCTGGATCGTGTGTTAACTCTATTTTTAGTTTTTTGAGGATCTTCCAAAATGTTCTACCTAGTGGTTTTGCTAATTTACATTCCCACCAACAGTGTACGAGGGTTCCCTTTACTCCACGTCTTTGCCAGCATTTCTTATTGCCTCTCTTTTGGATATAAGCCATTCTAACTGGAGTGAGATGATATCTCATTGTAGATTTGTTTTGCATTTCTCTAATGATCAATGATGTTGAGGACCTTTTCATACACCCATTTGTTATTTGTATGCCTTCCTTTGAGAAATGTCTATTTACATATTTTGTCCCTTTTTAATAAAAATGTTAGTTTTTTTTTTTTTTTTTTCTGTAGAGTTGTTTGTGTTCCTTCTATACTCTATGTGAGATTGGCAGTTTGTAAATATTATCTTCCACTCTGTGGGCTGCCTCTTTACTTTGTTGATTCTTTCCTTTGCTGTCCAGAAGCTTTTTAACTTAATATGACTCCATTTGTTCAATTTTGCTTTTGTTGCCTGTGCTTTTAGAGTATTACTCAAGAAATTTTTGCCTAGGCCAATGTCCTGGAGAGTTTCCACAAAGTTTTATTATAGTAGTTTCATAGTTTGAGGTTTTAGATTTCAGTTTTTATTAATTTTGATTGGATTTTTATATAAGGCTAGAGACAGTAGTCTAACGTTCTTCTTCTATATGTGGATATCCAGTTTTCCCAACACGATTTGTCAAAGAGACTCTTTTCCCCAATGTATGTTCCTTGGCACCTTTGTTGACAGTGAGTTCACTGAAGGTATGCAGGTTGATTTCTTGATTATCTATTCTACTCTATTTGTCCATGTGTCTGTTTTTATGTCAGTACCATGCTGTATTGCTTACTAGAGTACGCAATATAGTAAGTTGCTCCATAGTATAATTTGAAGTCAGGTAATGGGATTCCTTCAGTTTTGTTCTTTTTGCTTAGGATAGCATTGGCTATTCTGGGTCTTTTGTGCTATCACATATTTTAGGATTGTTATTTCTATTTCTGTGAAGAATGTCATGGGTATTTTGATAGGGTTTGCATTGAATCTGTAGATTGCTTTGGGTAGTTTGGACATTTATAACAACACTGATTCTTCCAATCCATGAAAATAAAATATCTTTTTTGTATTTTGTGTCCTCTTCAATTTTTTTTCATTAGTGTTTATAGTTTTCATTGTAGAGATATTTGGTTAATTCCAAGGTATTTAAATTTATTTGTGACTATTATAAATGGGATTACCTTTTGATTTCTTTTTCATATTGTCCACTGTTGGCATACAAATATGCTACTGATTTTTGTATGTTAATTTGTTTTCTGCAACTTCACTAAATTTTTTATCAGTTCTAATAGACTTTTTGTGAAGTCTTTAGGTTTCTCTAAATATAACATAGTATCATCTTCAAACAATGATAATTTGATTCTTAGTTTCCAATTTTCATGCTCTTTCTTTTTTTTATTATTGTACTTTAAGTTCTAGGATACATGTGCACAATGTGCAGGTTTGTTACATATGTATACATGTGCCATGTTAGTGTGCTGCACCCATTAACTCGTCATTTACATTTGGTATGTCTCCTAATGCTATCCCTCCCCACTCCCCTGACCCTACAACAGGCCCCGGTGTATGATGTTCCCCCCTCCTGTGTCCAAGTGTTCTCATTGTTTAATTCCCACCTATGAGTGAGAAAATGCAGTGTTTGGTTTTCTGTCCTTGTGATAGTTTGCTCAGAATAGCGGGTTTCCAGCTTCATCCACGTCCCTACAAAGGACATGAACTCATCCTTTCTTTATGGCTGCATAGTATTCCATGGTGTATAAGTGTCACATTTTCTGAATCCAGTCTATCATGGATGGACATTTGGGTTGGTTCCAAGTCTTTGCTATTGTGAATAGTGCTGCAATAAACATTCATGTGCATGTGTCTTTATAGCAGCATGATTTATAATACTTTGGGTATCTACCTAGTAATGGGATGGCTGGGTCAAATGGGATTTCTAGTTCTAGATCCTTGAGGAATTGCCACACTGTCTTCCACAATGAATGAACTAGTTTACAGTCCCACCGACAGTGTAAAAGTGTTCCTATTTCTCCACATCCTCTCCAGCACCTGTTGTTTTCTAACTTCTTAATGATTGCCATTCTAACTGGTGTGAGATGGTATCTCATTGTGGTTTTGATTTGCATTTCTCTGATGACCAGTGATAATGAACATTTTTTCATGTGTCTGTTGGCTGCATAAATCTCTTCTTTCAAGAAGTGTCTGTTCATATCCTTCACCCACTTTTTGATGGGTTGTTTGATGTTTTTCTTGTAAATTTGTTTATGTTCTTTGTAGATTCTGGATATTAGCCCTTTGTCAGATGGGTAGAGTGTAAAAATTTTCTCCCATTCTGTAGGTTGCCTGTTCACTCTGATGGCAGTTTCTTTTGCTGTGCAGAAGCTCTTTAGTTTTATTAGATTCCATTTGTCAATTTTGGCTTTTGTTGCCATTGCTTTTGGTGTTTTAGTCATGAAGTCCTTGACCATGCCTATGTCCTGAATGGTATTGCCCAGGTTTTCTATTAGGGTTTTTATGGTTTTGGGTCTAACATTTAAGTCTGTAATCCAGCTTGAATTAATTTTTGTATAAGATGTAAGGAAGGCATCCAGTTTCAGCTTTCTACCTATGACTAGCCAGTTTTCCCAGCACCATTTATTAAATAGGGAATCTTTCCCCATTTCTTGTTTTTCTCAGGTTTGTCAAAGATCTGATGACTGTAGACATGTGGTATTATTTCTGAGGGCTCTGTTCTGTTTCATTGGTCTATATCTCTGTTTTGGTACCAGTACCATGCGGTTTCGGTTACTGTAGCCTTGTAGTATAGTTTGAAGTCAGGTAGCATGATGCCTCCAGTTTTGTTCTTTTGGCTTAGGATTGTCTTGGCAATACGGGCTCTTTTTTGGTTCCATATGAACTTTAAAGTATTTTTTTTCCAATTCTGTGAAGCAAGTCATTGGTAGCTTGATGGGGATGGCATTGAATCTATAAATTACCTTGGGCAGTATGGCCATTTTCGTGATATTGATTCTTCCTGTCCATGAGCATGGAATGTTCTTCCATTTGTTTGTGTCCTTTTTTATTTCATTGAGCAGTGGTTTGTAGTTCTCCTTAAAAAGGTCCTTCACATCCCTTGTGAGTTGGATTCCTAGGTATTTTATTCTCTTTGAAGCAGTTGTAAATGGGAGTTCACTCATAATTTGACACTTGGTTTGTTGTTGGTGTATAAGAATGTTTGTGATTTTTGCACATTGATTTCGTATCCTGAGACTTTGCTGAAGTTGCCTATCAGCTGAAGGAGATTTTGGGCTGAGACGATGGGATTTTCTAAATATATAATCATGTCATCTACAAACAGGGACAATTTGACTTCCTCTTTTCCTAACTGAATACCCTTTATTTCTTTCTCTTGCCTGATTGCCCTGGCCAGAACTTCCAACATTGTGTTTAATAGGAGTGGTGAGAGAGGGCATCCCTGTCTTGTGCTGGTTTTCCAGTTTTTGCCCATTCAGTATGATATTGGCTGTGGGTTTGTCATAAATACCTCTTATTATTTTTAGATACATCCCATCTATACCTAGTTTATTGAGAATTTTTAGCACGAAGGGCTCTTGAATTTTGTCAAAGGCCTTTTCTGCATCTATTGAGATAATCATGTGGATTTTGTCTTTGGTTCTGTTTATATGATGAATTGCATTTATTGATTTGCATCCCAGGGATGAAGACAACTTGATCGTGGAGGTTAAGCTGTTTGATGTGCTGCTGGATTCAGTTTGCCAGTATTTTATTGAGGATTTTTGCATCAATGTTCATCAGGGATATTGAACTAAAATTCTCTTTTTTTGTTGGTCTCTGGCAGGCTATGGTATCAGGATGATGCTGACCTCATAAAATGAGTTAGGGTGATTCCCTCTTTTTCTGTTGTTTGGAATAGTTTCAGAAGGAATGGTACCAGCTCCTCTTTGTACCTCTGGTAGATTTTGGTGGTGAATCTCTCTGGTCCTGGACTTTTTTTGGTTGGTAGGCTATTAATTATTGCCTCAATTTCAGAGCCTGTTATTGGTCTCTTCAGGGATTCCAATTCTTCCTGGTTTAGTCTTGGGAGGGTGTATGTGTCCAAGAATGTATCCATTTTTTTCTAGATTTTCTAATTTATTTTTGTAGAGATGTTTATAGTATTATCTGATGGTAGTTGGTATTTCTGTGGAATCAGTGGTGATACCCCTTTATCATTTTTTATTGCATCTTTTTTATTCTTCTCTCTTTTCTTCTTTATGAGTCTTGCTAGTGGTCTATCAATTTTGTTGATCTTTTCAAAAAACTGGCTCCTGGATTCCTTGATTTTTTGAAGGGTTTTGTGTGTCTCTATCTTCAGTTCTTCTCTTATCTTAGTTATTTCTTGCCTTCTGTTAGCTTTTGAATTTGTTTGCTCTTGCTTCTCTAGTTCTTTTAATTGTGATGTTAGGGTGTCAATTTTAGATCTTTCCTGCTTCTCTTGTGGGCATTTAGTGTTATAAATTTCCCTCTACACACTACTTTAAATGTGTCCCAGAGATTCTGGTATGTTGTGTCTTCATTCTCATTGATTTTAAAGAACATCTTTATTTCTGCCTTCATTTTGTTGTGTACCCAGTAGTCATTCAGGAGCAGATTGTTCAGTTTCCATGTAGCTGAGTGGTTTTGAGTGAGTTTCTTAATCCTGAGTTCTAGTTTGATTGCACTGTGGTGTGAGAGACAGTTTGTTATAATTTCTGTTCTTTCACATTTGGTGAGGAGTGTTTTACTTCCAACTATGGGGTCAATTTTGGAATAAGTGTGATGTGGTGCTGAGAACAATGTATATTCTGCTGATTTGGGGTGGAGAATTCTGTAGATGTCTATTAGCTCCGCTTGGTCCAGAGCTGAGTTCAAGCCTCAATATCCTTGTTAACTTCCTGTCTCATTGATCTGTCTAATGTAGACAGTGGGGTGTTAAAGTCTCCCACTATCTTAGACAAAGGGTCTAAGTCTCTTTGTAGGTCTCTAAGGACTTGCTTTATGAATCTGGGTGCTCCTGTATTGGGTGCATATATATTTAGGATAGTTAGCTCTTCTTGTTGTATTGATCCCTTTATCATTATGTAATGGCCTTCTTTATCTCTTTTGATCTTTGTTGGTTTAAAGTCTGTTGTATCAGAGACTAGGATTGCAACTGTTGCTTTTTTTTTGTTTTCCATTTGCTTGGTAGATCTTCCTCCATCCCTTTATTTTGAGCCTATGTACGTCTCTGCACATGAGATGGGTCTCCTGAATACAGCAAACTGATGGGTCTTGACTATCCAATTTGCCAGTCTGTGTCTTTTAATTGGAGTATTTAGCCCATTTACATTTAAGGTAATGTTGTTTTGTGTGAATTTGATCCTGTCATTATGATGTCAGCTGGTTATTTTGCTCGTTAGTTGATGCAGTTTCATCTTAGCATTGATGGTCTTTACAATTTGACATGTTTTTGCAGTGGCTGGTACCAGTTGTTCCTTTCCATGCTTCTTTCAGGAGCTCTTGTAAGGCAGGCCTGGTTGTGACAAAATCTCTCAGCATTTGCTTGTCTGTAAAGGATTTTATTTCTCCTTCACTTACGAAGCTTAGTTTGACTGGATGTCTTTCTCTTATCTGATTGCTATTCTCTATTGAATATCTGTCATAACTGTGGGCATCCTTGTCATGGTCCAGATCTACAATGAAGGGCTTTCAGTTTTTCACCATTCAGTACAATATTAGCTGTGAGTCTGTCATATATGGTTTTCATTATGTTGAGGTATGTTCCTTTTATACTGTTTTTTTGAGGGTCTTTATGAAAGGATGTTGAACTTTTTCAAATGCCTTCTCAGCATCAATTGAAATGATCATATAGTTTGTGTCCTTTATTAATTTGTTAATATAATGTATCACATTAATTGATTTGATATGTCAAATTATGCTTGCATCCTGTGATAAATCAGACTTGGTAATGATGAATGATTCTATAAGGTCTTGTTGAATTTGGTTTGCTATTAAGTATTATTTTGTTGAAAATATTTGTATTAATTTTTATCAGAGATATTGACTTGTAGTTTTATTTTTTTGATGTGCTTTTATCTGGTTTTGGTGTCAGGGTAATCCTGGCCTTATAGAAGAAGTTTGGAAGTATACTCTCCTTCTCTATTAGTCAAAACAGTTGAATATGATTGCTATTAGTTCTTCTTTAAATGTTTGGTAGAATTCAGCAATGATGCTAACGCGTTTCAGGCTATTTTTCCTAGAAGACTTTATTACAGCTTTAATTATGTTACTTGTTATTGGTCTGTTCAGGTTTTGGATTTAATGGTTCTATCTTGGTAGTTTGTATGTATCTATAAATTTATCCATTTATTCTAGATTTTTCAATATTTGGCAGATAGTTGCTCATAGTAGACACTAATAATCCTTTGAATTTTTGTGATATCAATTGTAAAGTGTCTTTTTCATATTTGATTATATTTCTTAGTCTAGATAAAGTTTTGTCCATTTTGTTTATCAATTTAAAAAGTAAACTTTTTGTTTCATTGATCTTTTGTATTATTTTCTTCATTTCAAATTTATTTATTTCTCTTCTGATACTTATTTCCTTTCTCCTACTAATTTTAAGTTTGGTGTGTTCTTGCCTTTCTTGTTCTTTAACATGCATCATTTGGTTGTTTATTTAAGTTTTGCTTCTTTTCCAATATAGACCCTTATAGTGATAAATTCTCTCTCAGTTCTGCTTTGCTCTATCTCACAGGTTTTGGTACATTTTGTTTTCACTATATTTGCTTCAAAATATTTTTCAATTTTTTCTGAATACATTCATTGACTCATTTGTTATTCAGGAGCATATTGTTTAATTTCAATATGCTGGTATAGTTGCAAGAATTTCTCTTTTTATTTATTTGTAGTTTCATTCCATTGTGATCAGAGAAGATGCTTAATATGATTTTAATTATTTTGAATGTTTTAAGACTTGTTTTATGGCCTAACATATAGTATTCTTCAGAGTGATTCATGGGTTAAGGAGAAAATGTTTATTCTGCAGCCATTGGATGAAACATTATATAAATATCTATTAGATCCACTTGTTGTATAGTGCTGATTAAATCCAGTTTCTTTGTTGATTTTTCTGAGAGTGCTAAAAGTGAGGTGTTGAAGTCTCTAGCTATTAATGTATTGAGGTTTAACTCTCTCGTTAGCTTTAAAAATATTTGCTTTATATACTTAGATGTTGAAACGTTGGATGTATATACAGTTCCAATCATATCCTCTTGCTGATTTGACCCCTTTATCAATATATAATGATCTAATTTGTCTTTTATTATAGTTTTTGCCTGGAAATCTATTTTTTTCTGATGTAAGTATAGCTACTATTTTTCGTTTTTGGTTCCTGTTGACATGAAATGTATTTTTCATCCTTTTTTTTCATTCTTGGTGTGTCTTTGTAGGTGAAGCGTGTTTCTTGTAAGTAATAGATCATTGAGTCCTGTTTTTTCATCTATTCAGTCTATTAATGTCTTTTGATTTGAAAGTTTAGTTCATTGACATTCAATGTTATCATTCATATACCTTCATTATTGAGAGCATACGTGTATGACATCTTGAAAAATAAACCAAGTTTTCAGCATGTTCTCTTTCAACTGGTGCTGTAGTTGAGTCTTTGGTATTCTATTAGGCTATTGCTCCACTCTCTCATGTCAGCATCTTCAAATGATTTAGTAAGACTAGTGAATTCCATAGGGAGGAGCCAACTGTAACACTTACTTTGATATGAAATGAATTCCTTGACAAAAGCAACTTTGGGTGGAATGCTAGAACAAAAGTCACCCTGAAGTTCAGCGATTTTGATACTGGCAGAAGAGTTACGGTCATGAAATACATAACAATAGAGGAACTATCTACTTATTTTAATGAAGCAAAGTAGTTGACATCTCTATGCCTGGAAGGAATTTAGGGTAATCATTGTATCACCAGAAGCCTGCCTTGTTCCTCAAGAGAATTATGCCATACTAGTAGCTCTATATCAACACAGCATTTGCCTCTGCTCTTGGAAGTTCAGCTACTAAGCAATGGTAGTAGCCAGATCAGACTTGATGACGAAAGTCCACTGTTGTTGAGTTCATATAATAACTCCAACTGTATTTTTGTGACCATGACATATTTGAATCCATTCAGTCATCAAGCACCAGAAAGGCTGGAGAAAGAGTCTTACTGAGGTCCATAGGATACACACATACACACACAAACACACACCACCTTTTCACACTGTTGTGAACATTCAAGTGAAAGCAAAAATCTTAATACCTTTTGTCCTTTTCTAATAATTTATACCTCTTTCAAATTGCCAATCTTCCATCCTGTTCTTTCCAGTTCCTGACATGAAACCAAGCTATTAGTCATCACATATTAATTTGTGCAAATCCCTGTGTATAACCATTCTTCAGTATAAAGTACATAACAAAATACATTCCACTCAGTTCTGTCTATTGGTAACATTTCTCTTCATCACTGTCTTTCAGGGAAGTTCTTGATTGACAACCATCTAATGCTGATAGGTACAAGTATCTCATTAAAAAAAAAGTTATTAAAACAGCAAAATGGTTTTCTTATCAGTCATCTGGTGCTTATGTTCTTTCAATGAGGTTGTAGATGTGATTAAAGGAGAGGAAAGGATGAAGCAAGTGTAGGTATTCCAGGAGTCTCAGCTACCTGTTCATGCAACCCCTCTTGTGCCTGAGATCTTTTGGAGCTGAGATTCTCATATTCTCTTTGTACTTAATGTCAAACTGGTTAGGCTATGCATGGCTAACCTTTTGGATTGCTCAGTTAGATAACATGCACTTTATGATGAGTCACTGAAATCCATTTATTATTTCATGTCATGTGCTAAGATATTCAGTCTCTTTTAGGGTCTTCAAAACAAGACAGAAGTCGTTTTTCACAAAAAGAATCTTCAGAAAAGTTTCATGATTTTGCAGAGCCTCAGTCCCAGAATCACAATGCATAATTTAGAGAAAAAGATTTGGAAGTGAGAGATAATTTAAATAGCACAGATATTCTGTGAGAAAAATAAGGTAGGTTGAGCTAGTATCATAAAGATCCTTGCAAAATTTAAAAAATAATTTGATTTATTTTCTAGTAAATAATTAGGCACCAAAATGGGTGAAGTTAGGGAGTAACATAAAGCATTTGCCTTTTAAAAAGATAAATCTGGCAGCATGATTAATAATAGATTTGGGAGCGAGGACACTACTAAATACAGGAACTCTAGTAAGTTGTTTTTGCAATAGATCAAGACAGAGATGATAGGGGAATAAAAGGAGCATAGGCACAGGAGAAGAAGGAGGTAGACTAAAACACAGAGAAGTTTGAGTTCACAGCATTTGATGTGTATTTGGATATGGACTGTGAGGGAGAAATTAAAAATTAAGATATT
The DNA here is from genome assembly GCF_008728515.1 of Papio anubis. Taxonomy (NCBI): domain Eukaryota; kingdom Metazoa; phylum Chordata; class Mammalia; order Primates; family Cercopithecidae; genus Papio; species Papio anubis. Next base: position 65,941,076 of record NC_044982.1, on the reverse strand, counting down.
ATTCAGATATAGTTCTTGTTAGGATAGTAATTGTATTGTTTTAGAGACAACCAAAACTCATTTTAAGATATTACATAGAGATTGAAAGTTCTATGTGCTAAAGAGAATGATGGCCTCCCCAAAGATATCAAAGGCCTAATCCCTAGGACCTGTGAATGTGTTACTTTACTTGGCAAAAGGGACTTTGCAGATGTAATTTGGTTAAGAATCCTGCAATGGGAAGAGTATCCTAAATTATTCAAGAGAGCCCAATGTAATCACAAGGGTCTCTATAAGAAGGAGTTAAATATCAGAGTCAGAGAAAACAGATTTGAAGCTGCTACACTGCTGCCTTTGAAGATGAAGGCAGAAGCCATGCACCAAGGAATACTGGCAATTCCAGAAGCTGGAAAAGGTAAGAAAAGAGGTTTTCTGCTCAAACTTCCAGAAGGAATGCTGTTATGCTCTTACCTTGATTTTAGCTCAGTGAGGCTTCTAACCTGAAACATTTTAAGTTAATACATTTCTGTAATTTTAAGCCACTAAGTTTGTGAGAATTTGGTAAAATAGTGATTGAAAATGACTATAATCTGAAAGGATCATCAAGAACTAGAATACCAATTCTTTTAGTCACAACTATGATTGTCAGAAAATGTGAGAACGCTACAATACAAGCAGGCATTTACCAAGTTTCAGTTAATGTAAAGGTAGGAGAGATAATTTTATAGGAAGAATTTAGTTAGTAGTAAAGTCTGAAAAAAATTTGAAGAAAATTTTATGGAGGAGAGGGTGAGTAGGAAGATGGAAAACTGGCTTGCCACAGCCTTTGCCTCCGGGGCTCAAGTGATTCTGTTGCCTCAGTCTCCTGAGTAGCTGGGATTACAGGTGCGTGCCACCACCTGGCTAATTTTTGTATTTTTAGTATAGATGCGCTCCCTTGAGTGTGTGCTCCAGAGCGTGCACTCCCCTGAGTGTGCGCTCTCCTGAGTGTGCACTCCCCTGAGTGCGCACTCCTCTGAGTGTGTGTTCGTCTGAGTGTGAGCTCCTCTGAGTGTGCGCTCCTCTGAGTGTGAGCTCATCAGAGTGTGCGCTCATCTGAGAATGTGCTCCTCTGAGTGTGAGCTCCTCTGAGTGTGCACTCATCTGAGTGCATGCTCCACTGAGTGCACGCTCGTCTGAGTGCGTGCTCCCCTGAGTGTGTGCTCCCCTGAGTGTGCGCTCCCTGGAGTGTGCACTCCCCTGAGTGCACGCTCCTCTGTGTGTGTTCGTCTGAGTGTGAGCTCCTCTGAGTGTGCGCTTCTCTGAGTGTGAGCTCCTCTGAGTGTGCACTCATCTGTGTGAGCTCCTCTGTGTGCTCGTCTGAGCGTGCGCTCGTCCAAGTGTGCGCTCCCCTGAGTGCACCTTCCCCTGAGCGCTCCCCTGAGAGTGCGCTCCCCTGAGTTCGCGCTCCCCTGAGTGCACTCTCCTCTGAGTGCGCGTTCATCTGAGTGTGAGCTCCCCTGAGTGCATGCTCATCTAAGTGCATGCTCGCCTGAGTGAGCACTACCCTGAGTGCACCTTCCCCTAAGTGTGTGCTCCCCTGAGTGTGCACTCCCCTGAGTGTGAGCTCCTCTGAGTGTGAGCTCCTCTGAGTGTGCACTTGTCTGTTTGAGCTCCTCTGAGTGTGCACTCATCAGAGTGTGCACTCATCTGAGAATGTGCTCCTCTGAGTGTGAGCTCCCCTGAGTGTGCACTCATCTGAGTGCATGCTCCACTGAGTGCACGCTCATCTGAGTGCGTGCTCCCCTGAGTGTGCGCTCCCGAGTGCGTGCTCCTCTGAGTGTGTGTTCGTCTGAGTGCGAGCTCCTCTGAGTGTGCGTGTCTCTGAGTGTGAGCTCCTCTGAGTGTGCACTCATCTGTGTGAGCTCCTCTGAGTGTGTGCTTGTCTGAGTGTGCGCTTGTTCGAGTATGCGCTCCCCTGAGTGCACGCTCATCTGAGTGCGTGCTCCCCTGAGTGTGCACTCCCCTGTGTGTGTGCTCCTCTGTGCGCTCGCCAGAATGTGAGCTCTTATGAGTGTGCACTCCACTAAGTGTGTGCTCCCCTGAGTGTGCACTCGTCTGTGTGTGTGCTCCCCTGAGAGTGCGCTCCCCAGAGTGTGTGCTCCCCTGAGTGTGCGCTCCTCTGAGTGTGAGCTCCTCTGAGTGTGCACTTCTCTGGGTGTGAACTCTGAGTGTGCATTCGTCTGTGTGAGCTCCTCTGAGTGTGTGCTCGTCTGTGTGCGTGTTCCCTTGAGTGCACACTCATCTGAGTGTGCACTCCCCTAAGTGTGTGCTTCCCTGAGTGTGTGCTTCCCGAGTGTGCACTCCCCTGAGTGTGCACTCTTCTGAGTGTGATCTCCTCTGAGTGTGGGCTCATCTGTATGCATACTCCCCTGATGTGCGCTCCCCTGAGTGTGCGCTCATCAGAGTGTGATCTCCTCTGAGTGTGTGATCATCTGAGTGCGTGCTCCCCTGAGTGCACGCTCATGTCAGTGTGCGGTCCCCTGAGTGCGCACTCCTCTGTGTGCTCGTCTGAGTGTGAGCTCCTCTGAGTGTGTGCTCCCCTGAGTGTGCACTCGTCTGAATGTGAGCTCCCCCGAGAGTGCGCTCCCCTGAGTGTGCGCTCCCATGAGTGCGTGCTCCCCTGAGTGCAAGCTCGTCTGAGTGTGCGCTACCCTGAGTGCGCTCTCCTCTGAGTGCGTGTTCGTCTGAGCGTGAGCTCCCCTGAGTGCATGCTCATCTGAGTGCATGCTCGCCTGAGTGAGCGCTCCCCTGAGTGCACCTTCCCCTGAGTGTGCGCTCCCCGAGTGTGCACTAGCCCGAGTGTGCACTCCCTTGAGTGTGCGCTCCCCAGAGTGTGCACTCCCCTGAGTGTGCGCTCCCCTGAGTGTGCGCTCACCTTGAGTGTGTGCTCGTCTGAGTGTGCACTCCCTTGAGTCTGTGCTCCCCAAGTGTGCACTCTCCTGAGTGTGCGCTCGTCAGAGTGTGATCTCCTCTGAGTGTGTGATCATCTGAGGGCGTGCTCCCCTGAGTGCATGCACATGTGAGTGTACGCTCCCCTGAGTGTGCATTCCCCTGAGTGTGCACTCGCCTGAGTGTGCGCTCCCCTGAGTGTGCACTTTCCTGAGTGTGCGCTCCCCTGAGTGCGCGCTCCCCTTATTGTGCGCTCCCCTGAGTGTGTGCTTCCCTGAGTGTGCACTCGTCTGAGTGTGATCTCTTCTGAGTGCGTGCTCATCTGTATGTGTACACCCCTGAGTGTGCACTCCCCTGAATGTGCACTTCCCTGAGTGTGCGCTCCCCCAAGTGTGCGCTCCCATGAGTGCGTGCTCCCCTGAGTGCAAGCTCGTCTGAGTGTGCACTACCCTGAGTGCGCTCTCCTCTGAGGGCGTGTTCGTCTGAGTGTGAGCTCCCCTGAGTGCATGCTCATCTGAGTGCGTGCTCGCCTGAGTGAGTGCTCCCCTGAGTGCACCTTCCCCTGAGTGTGCGCTCCCCTGAGTGTGCACTCACCCGAGTGTGCATTCCCTTGAGTGTGCGCTCCCCAGAGTGTGCGCTCCCCTGAGTGTGCGCTCCCCTGAGTGTGCGCTCGTCAGAGTGTGATCTCTTCTGAGTGTGTGATCATCTGAGTGCGTGCTCCCCTGAGTGCACGCACATGTGAGTGTGCGCTCCCCTGAGTGTGCGGTCCCCCGAGTGTGCACTCTCCTGAGTGTGCGCTCCCCCAAGTGTGTGCTCCCCTGAGTGTGCGCTCCCATGAGTGCGTGTTCCCCTGAGTGCAAGCTCGTCTGAGTGTGCGCTACCCTGAGTGCGCTCTCCTCTGAGTGCGTGTTCATCTGAGTGTGAGCTCCCCTGAGTGCATGCTCATCTGAGCGCGTGCTCGCCTGAGTGAGCGCTCCCCTGAGTGCACCTTCCCCTGAGTGTGTGCTCCCCTGAGTGTGAGTGCACCTTCCCCTGAGTGTGCTCTCCCGAGTGTGCACTCGCCCGAGTGTGCACTCCCCTGAGTGTGCACTCCCCGAGTGTGGGCTCCCCTGAGTGTGCACTCGCCCGAGTGTGCACTCCCTTGAGTGTGCGCTCCCCAGAGTGAGCGCTCCCCTGAGTGTGCGCTCACCTGAGTGTGCACTCGTCTGAGTGCGATCTCCTCTGAGTGTGTGCTCATCTGTGTGCATACTCCCCTGAGTGCATGCTCATCTGAGTGTGCGCTCCCCTGATTGTGCACTCCCCTGAGTGCATGCTCCCCTGGGTGTGCTGTCCTCTGAAGGTGTGTTCGTCTGAGTGTGAGCTCCTGAGTGCACACTCCCCTGAGTGTGCACTCCCCTGAGTGTGCGCTCCCTTGAGTGTCCACTCCCCTGAGTGTGGGCTCTCTTGAGTGTGCACTTTCCTGAGTGTGCGCTAACCCGAGTGTGCACTCGTCTGAGTGTGACCTCCTCTGAGTGTGTGCTCCCCGAGTGTGCGCTCCCCTGAGTGTGCGCTCGTCAGAGTGTGATCTCCTCTGAGTGTGTGATCATCTGAATGCGTGCTCCCCTGAGTGCACGCACATGTGAGTGTGCGCTCCCCCGAGTGTGCACTCCCCTGAGTGTGTGCTTCCCCGAGTGTGCGCTCTTCTGAGTGCGATCTCCTCTGAGTGTGTGCTCATCTGTGTGCATACTCCCCTGAGTGCACGCTCATCTGAGTGTGCGCTCCCCTGAGTGTGCACTCCCCTAAGTGTGCACTCCCCTGAGTGTCCACTCCCCTGAGTGTGCGCTCTCTTGAGTGTGCACTTTCCTGAGTGTGCGCTCACCCGAGTGTGCACTCGTCTGAGTGTGACCTCCTCTGAGTGCGCGCTCCCCTCAGTGCACGCACATGTGAGTGTGCGCTCCCCTGAGTGTGCACTCCCCTGAGTGTGCACTCGCCCGAGTGTGCACTCCCCAGAGTGTGCACTCCCCTGAGTGTGCGCTTCCCCGAGTGTGCACTCTTCTGAGTGCGATCTCCTTTGAGTGTGTGCTCATCTGTGTGCATACTCCCTTAAGTGCACGCTCATCTGAGTGTGTGCTCCCCTGAGTGTCCACTCCCCTGAGTGTGTGCTCTCTTGAGTGTGCACTTTCCTGAATGTGTGCTCACCCGAGTGTGCACTCGTCTGAGTGTGACCTCGAGTATGTGCTCCCTGAGTGTGCGCTCCCCTGAGTGTGCGCTCGTCAGAATGTGATCTCCTCTGAGTGTGTGATCATCTGCATGCTCCCGAGTGCATGCACATGTGAGTGTGCACTCCCCTGAGTGTGCACTCCCTTGAGTGTGCACTCGCCCGAGTGTGCGCTCCCCCGAGTGTGCACTCCCCTGAGTGTGCGCTCTCTTGAGTGTGCACTTTCCTGACTGTGCGCTACCCTGAGTGCACACTCCCCTGAGTGTGCACTCGTCTGAGTGTGATCTCTTCTGAGTGTGTGCTCATCTGTATGCGTACACCCCTGAATGTGCGCTCCCCTGATTGTGCACTCCCGAGTGTGCACTCATCAGAGTGTGATCTCCTCTGTGTGATCATCTGAGTGCGTGCTCCCCTGAGTGCATGCTCATGTGAGTGTTCGCTCCCCTGAGTGTGCACTCCCCTGAATGTGCACTTCCCTGAGTGTGCACTCCCCCAAGTGTGCGCTCCCCTGAGTGCGCACTCCCATGAGTGCTTGCTCCCCTGAGTGCAAGCTCGTCTGAGTGTGCGCTACCCTGAGTGCGCTCTCCTCTGAGTGCATGCTCGCCTGAGTGTGCGCTCCCCTGAGTGTGCACTCCCCTGAGTGTGCGCTCCCCTGAGTGTGCACTCACCTGAGTGTGTACTCGTCTGAGTGTGATCTCTTCTGAGTGTGTGATCATCTGAGTGCGTGCTCCCCTGAGTGCACGCACATGTGAGTGTGCGCTCCCCTGAGTGTGCACTCCCCTGAGTGTGCGCTCCCCTGAGTGTGCGCTCCCCTGAGTGCATGCTCCCCTGGGTGTGCTGTCCTCTGAGTGTGTGTTCGTCTGAGTGTGAGCTCCTGAGTGCACGCTCCCCTGAGTGTGCACTCCCCTGAGTGTGCGCTCCCCCGAGTGTGCACTCGTCTGAGTGCGATCTCCTCTGAGTGTGTGCTCATCTGTGTGCATACTCCCCTGAGTGCACACTCATCTGAATGTGCGCTCCCCTGAGTGCATGCTCCCCTGGGTGTGCTGTCCTCTGAGTGTGTGTTCGTCTGAGTGTGAGCTCCTGAGTGCACGCTCCCCTGAGTGTGGACTCCCCTGAGTGTCCACTCCCCTGAGTGTGCGCTCACTTGAGTGTGCACTTTCCCGAGTGTGCGCTCACCCGAGTGTGCACTCGTCTGAGTGTGACCTCCTCTGAGTGTGTGCTCCCCGAGTGTGCGCTCCCCTGAGTGTGCACTCGTCAGAGTGTGATCTCCTCTGAGTGCGTGCTCCCCTGAGTGTCACTCCCCTGAGTGTGCACTCACCCGAGTGTGCACTCCCCTGAGTGTGTGCTTCCCCGAGTGTCCACTCCCCTGAGTGTGCACTCTCTTGAGTGTGCACTTTCCTGTGTGTGCACTCACCTGAGTGTGCACTCGTCTGAGTGTGATCTCTTCTGAGTGTATGATCATCTGAGTGCATGCTCCCCTGAGTGCACGCACATGTGAGTGTGCGCTCCCCTGAGTGTGCACTCCCCTGAGTGTGCACTCTCCTGAGTGTGCGCTCCCCCGAGTGTGTGTTCGTCTGAGTGTGAGCTCCTGAGTGCACGCTCCCCCGAGTGTGCACTCTCCTGAGTGTGCGCTCCCCCAAGTGTGTGCTCGTCTGAGTGTGATCTCCTCTGAGTGTGTGCTCATCTGTGTGCATACTCCCCTGAGTGCACGCTCATCTGAGTGTGCGCTCCCCTGAGTGTGCACTCCCCTGAGTGTGCGCTCCCCTGAGTGTGCGCTCCCCTGAGTGCATGCTCCCCTGGGTGTGCTGTCCTCTGAGTGTGTGTTCGTCTGAGTGTGAGCTCCTGAGTGCACGCTCCCCTGAGTGTGCACTCCCCTGAGTGTCCACTCCCCTGAGTGTGCGCTCACTTGAGTGTGCACTTTCCCGAGTGTGCGCTCACCCGAGTGTGCACTCGTCTGAGAGTGACCTCCTCTGAGTGTGTGATCATCTGAGTGCGTGCTCCCCTGAGTGTACACACATGTGAGTGTGCGCTCCCCTGAGTGTCACTCCCCTGAGTGTGCACTCGCCCGAGTGTGCGCTCCCCCAAGTGTGCACTCCCCTGAGTGTGCGCTCCCCCGAGTGTGCACTCCCCTGAGTGTGCGCTCCCCTGAGTGTGCACTCGTCTGAGTGCGATCTCCTCTGAGTGTGTGCTCATCTGTGTGCATGCTCCCCTGAGTGCACGCTCATCTGAGTGTGCGCTCCCCCGAGTGTGCACTCCCCTGAGTGTGCGCTCCCCTGAGTGTGCGCTCCCCTGAGTGCATGCTCCCCTACGTGTGCTGTCCTCTGTGTGTGTTTGTCTGAGTGTGAGCTCCTGAGTGCACGCTCCCCTGAGTGTGCACTCCCCTGAGTGTGCACTCCCCTGAGTGTCCACTCCCCTGAATGTGTGCTCTCTTGAGTGTGCACTTTCCTGAGTGTACACTCCCCCGAGTGTGCGCTCCCCTGATTGTGCGCTCCCCTGAGTGTGCTCTTCCCTGAGTGTGCACTCGTCTGAGTGTGATCTCCTCCTGAGTGTGTGCTCAGCTGTGTGCGTACTCCCCTGAATGCACGCTCATCTGAGTGTGCGGTCCCCTGAGTGTGTACTCCCCTGAGTGGGCGCTCCCCTGAGTGCGTACTCCTCTGTGCGCTCGTCTGAGTGTGCGCTCCCCTGAGTGTGCTTTCCTCTGAGTGAGCGTTCGTCTGAGTGTGAGCTCCCCTAAGTGCATGCTCATCTGAGTGCATGCTCGCCTGAGTGAGCGCTCCCCTGAGTGCACCTTCCCCTGAGTGTGCGCTCCCCTGAGTGTGCAGTCACCCGAGTGTGCACTCCCCTGAGTGTGCACTCCCCTGCATGTGCGCTCACCTGAGTGTGTACTCGTCTGAGTGTGATCTCCTCTGAGTGTCTGCTCATCTGTATGCGTACTCCCCCGAGTGTGCGCTCGTCTGAGTGCGATCTCCTCTGAGTGTGTGCTCATCTGTGTGCGTACTCCCCTGAGTGCATGCTCATCTGAGTGTGCACTCCCCTGAGTGTGCGCTCCCCTGAGTGTGTGCTCCCCTGAGTGTGTGCTCCCCTGAGTGTGCACTGTCTTGAGTGTGCACTTTCCTGAGCATGCGCTTCCCCGAGTGTGCACTCCCCTGTGCGTGCGCTCCCCTGAGTGTGCGCTCCCCTGAGTGTGCGCTCCCCTGAGTGCATGCTCCCCTGTGTGCGCTGTCCTCTGAGTGCGTGTTCGTCTGAGCGTGAGCTCCCGAGTGCACGCTCGTCTGAGTGTGCGCTCCCCTGAGTGTGTACTCACCTGAGTGTGCACTTGTCTGAGTGTGACTTCTTCTGAGTGTGTACTCATCTGTGTGCATGCTCCCCTGAGTGAACATTAATCTGAATGTGCACTCCCCTGAGTGTGCGCTCCCCCGAGTGTGTGCTCCCCTGAGTGTGCACTCGTCTGAGTGTGATCTCCTCTGAGTGTGTGCTCATCTGTATGCGTACTCCCCTCAGTGTGTGCTCCCCTGAGTGTGCACTCCACTGAGGGCACGCTCCCCTGAGTGTGCACTCCCCTGAGTGTGCGCTCCCGCATGTGCGCTCCCCTAAGTGTGCGCTCGTCTGAGTGCGATCTCCTCTGAGTGTGTGCTCATCTGTGTGCATACTCCCCTGAGTGCACGCTCATCTGAGTGTGTGCTCCCCTGAGTGTGCGCTCCCCTAAGTGTGTGCTCCCCTGAGTGTGTGCTCCCCTGAGTGCAATGTCCTCTGAGTACGTGTTCGTCTGAGTGTGAGCTCCCGAGTGCACGCTCATCTGTGTGCTCCCATGAGTGTGAACTCCTCTGAGTGTGCGTTCGTCTGAATGTGACCTCCTCTGAGTGTGTATTCATCTGTGTGCATGCTCCCCTGAGTGAACACTCATCTGAGTGTGCACTCCCCTGAGTGTGCACTCCCCTGGGTGTGCGCTCTCTTGAGTGTGCACTCCACTGAGTGCACGCTCCTCTGTGCGCTCGTCTGAGTGTGAGCTCCTCTGAGTGTGCACTGCCCTGAGTGTGCGCTCCCCTGAGTGTGTGCTCGTCTGAGTGCGATCTCCTCTGAGTGTGTGCTCAGCTGTGTGCATACTCCCCTGAATGCACGCTCATGTGAGTGTGCGGTCCCCTGAGTGTGCGCTCCCCTGAGTGTGTACTCCCCTGAGTGTGCTCTCCTCTGAGTGCGTGTTCGTCTGCGTGTGAGCTCCCCTGAGTGCACGCTCGTCTCAGTGTGCGCTCCCCTGAGTGTGCGCTCTCTTGAGTGTGCACTCCCCTGAGTGCGCGCTCCTCTGAGTGTGCGCTCCCGAGTGTGCGCTCTTCTGAGTGTGAGCTCCTGTGTGTGTTCGTCTGAGTCTGAGCTCCTCTGAGTGTGCACTCCCCTGAGTGTGCGCTCTCCTGAGTGTGCACTCCCCTTAGCGCACACTCCTCTGAGTGTGAGCTCGTCTGAGTGGGCACTCCCCTGAATGTGCACTCCCCTGAGTTTGTGCTCCCCTGAGTGTGTGCTCCCCTGAGTGCGTGCTCCTCTGTGTGTTCGTCTGATTGTGAGCTCCTCTGAGTGTGTGCTCATCTGAATGTGAGCTCCTATGAGTGTGCGCTCTGAGTGCGAGCTCCTCTGAGTGTGTGTTTATCTGAGTGTGAGCTCCTCTGAGTGTGCACTCCGCTGAGTGCGTGCTCCCGAGTGCAAGCTCGTCTGAGTGTGCACTCCCCTGAGTGCGCGCTCCCCTGAGCGTGCACTCATCTGAGTGTGAGCTCCTTTGAGTGTGCGCTCCCCTGAGTGCGTGCACCCGTGAGTGAAAGCTCGTCTGAGTGTGCACTTCCCTGAGTGTTTGCTCCCCTGAGTGCGCGCTCCTCTGAGTGTGTGTTCGTCTGAGTGTGAGCTCCTCTGAGTGTGAGCTCCTCTGAGTGTGCACTCGTCTGTGTGAGCTCCTCTGAGTGTGTGCTCGTCTGACTGTGCACTCATCTGAGAGTGTACTCCCCTGAGTGTGCGCTCCACTGAGTGAGTGCTCCCCTGAGTGCGCTCTCCTCTGAGTGCGTGTTCTTCTGAATGTGAGCTCCCCTGAGTTCATGCTCGTCTGAGTGCGCCCTCCCCTGATTGCACGCTCCCGAGTGCGCCTTCCCCTGAGTGTGCACTCCCCTGAGTGTGCGCTCCCCTGAGTGTGAGCTCCTCTGAGTGTGTGCTCATCTGAGTGTGAGCTCCTCTGAGTGTGTGCTCCTCTGAGTGTGCGCTCGTCTGAGTGTGTGCTCCTGCATGTGCGCTCATCTGAATGTGAGCTCCTATGAGTGTGCACTCCTGAGTGTGAGCTCCTCTGAGTGCGTGTTCATCTGAGTGTGAGCTCCTGTGGGTGTGCTTTCCCCTGAGTGTGAGCTCCCGAGTGCGTGCTCCTCTGAGTGTGTGTTCGTCTGAGTGTGAGCTCCTCTGAGTGTGTACTCATCTGTGTGAGCTCCTCTGAGTGTGCGCTCATCTGAGAGTGTGCTCCCCTGAGTGTGTGCTCCTCTGAGAGCGCGCTCCCCTGAGTGCGCTTTCCTCTGAGTGCGTGTTCATCTGAGTGTGAGCTCCCCTGAGTGCATGCTTATCTGAGTGCTTGCTCCCCTGAGTGTGCCTTCTCTGAGTGTGCGATCCCCTTAGTGTGCACTCCCCTGAGTGTGCACTCCCCTGAGTGCGCGCTCCTCTGAGAGTGTGTTCTTCTGAGTGTGAGCTCCTCTGAGTGTGTGCTCGTCTGAGTGTGAGCTCCTCTGAGTGTGCACTCGTCTGTGTGAGCTCCTCTGAGTGTGTGCTCGTCTGTGTGCTCGTCTGAGAGTGTGCTCCCCTGAGTGTGCACTCCCCTGAGGGTGCGCTCCCCTGAGTGCGCTCTCCTCTGAGTGCGTGTTCGTCTGAGTGTGAGCTCCCCTGAGTACATGCTTGTCTGAGTGCATGCTCCCCTGAGTGTGCCTTCCCGCAAGTGTGAGCTCCCCTGAGTGTGCACTCATCTGAGTGTGATCTCCTCTGAGTGTGTGCTCATCCATGTGCGTGCTCCACTGAGTGCACGCTTATCTGAGTGTGCGCTCTCCTGAGTGTGCACTCCCCTGAGTGCGTGCTCCTCTGAGTGTGTGCTTGTCTGAGTGTGAGCTCCTCTGAGTGTGCGTTCATCTGAGTGTGAGCTCCTCTGAGTGTGAGCTCCTCTATGTGCTCCTCTGAGTGTGCACTCATCTGAATGTGAGCTCCTATGAGTGTGCGCTCCTGAGTGTGAGCGCCTCTAAGTGTGTGTTCGTCTGAGTGTGAGCTCCTCTGAGTGTGCACTCCCCTGAGTGTGCGCTCCCCTGAGTGTGTGCTCCCTTGAGTGTGTGTTCGTCTGAGTGTGAGCTCCTCTGAGTGTGCGCTTCTCTGAGTGTGAGCTCCTCTGAGTGTGCGCTCCTCTGAGTGTGAGCTCCTCTGAGTGTGCACTCATCTGTGTGAGCTCCTCTAAGTGTGCGCTCGTCTGACTGTGCACTCGTCTGAGAGTGTGCTCCCCTGTGCGTGCGCTCCCCTGAGTGTGCACTCCCTTGAGTTGCCTTCCCCTGAGTGTGCACTCCCCTGAGTGTGAGCTCCTCTGAGTGTGCGCTCATCTGAGTGTGATCTCCTCTGAGTGTGTGCTCATCTGTGTGCATGCTCCCCTGAGTGTGCGCTCCCCTGAGTGCGCACTCCTCTGAGTGTGAGCTCTTCTGAGAGTGCATTTGTCTGAGTGTGCGCTTCCCTGAGAGTGCGCTCATCTGAGTGTGTGCTACCCTGAGTGTGCACTACCCTGAGTGTGCGCTCCCCTGAGTGCAAGCTCATCTGAAGGTGCGCTCCCCTGAGTGCGCGCTCCTCTGAGTGTGTGTTCGTCTCAGTGTGAGCTCCCCTGAGTGCATGCTTGTCTGAGTGCATGCTCGCCTGAGTGCGCGCTCCCCTGAGTGTGCCTTCCCCTGAGTGTGCGCTCCCCTGAGTGCGTGCTCCCCTGAGTGCAAGCTCCTCTGAGTGTGCGCTCCCCTGAGTGCGCTCTCCTCTGAGTGTGTGTTCATCTGAGTGTCAGCTCCGCTGAGTGCACGCTTGTCTGAGTGCGCGCTCCCCTGAGTGCGCTCTCTCCTGAGTGCGCGCTCCCCTGAATGCGCTCTCCCCTGAGTGCGCCTTCCCCTGAGTGTGTGCTCCCCTGAGTGTACGCTCCCCTGAGTGTGAGCTCCTCTGAGTGTGCGCTCATCTTAGTGTGATCTCCTCTGTGTGCTCATCTGTGTGCGTGCTCCCCTGAGTGCACGCTCATCTGAGTGTGCGCTCCCCTGATTGTGCACTCCCCCGTGTGTGCGCTCCCCTGAGTGCGCGCTCCCCTGAGTGTGCGCTCCCCTGAGTGCGCGCTCCTCTGAGTGTGCGCTCCCCTGAGTGCGCCCTCCTCTGAGTGTGCGCTCCCCTGAGTGCGCCCTCCTCTGAGTGTGCGCTCATCTGAGTGTGAGCTCTTCTGAGTGTGCGTTCATCTGAGTGTGAGCTCCTCTGAGTGTGAGCTCCTCTGAGTGTGCTCTCATCTGAGTGTGCGCTCCCCTGAGTGTGCACTCCCCTGAGTGCACGCTCCCCTGAGTGTGCGCTCCCCTGAGTATGAGCTCCTCTGAGTGTGCGCTCGTCTGAGTGTGATCTCCTCTGAGTGCATGCTCTTGGTCTCAAGTGATTCTCCCATCTCAGCCTCCCAAAGTGCTGGGATTACAGGTATGAGCCATCGGGCCTGGCCCTGGGATACTTTTTAAAACACACACACTCACAGACAAAACAATGGAACATTATCAGCACCCCAGACAACTTCCTCATGTTTATCATTATCCCTAAAAGATAACCAGTATTATGACTTCTGTTGCTGGATTTATTGCTTTCTTTTGAAATGTATACAAATGAAATCATCAGTATATATTCTTTTGCAACGGGCTTATTTTGCTCATCTTATTTGTGAGATCCGTCTCAAATGTGAAATGTAATAGTAGTTTGTTTTTCTGGTTTGGAGGCTTTCACAAATATTACTGATATAAACATTCGTATATATATCTTTTCATGCCCAAATATAAATACAGCCACGCATTGCATAAGGAAATTTTGATCAACTATGGATAGCATATACAAAAGTGGTCCCAAAAGATTGTAATGCCATTTTGACTATACCTTTTCTATATTTAGTATGTTTAGATTCACAAATATTATTGTGTTACAATTGCTTACAGTATTCATACGCCTTATAGCCTAAGTGTGTAGTAGGCTATGCGTCTAGGTTTGTGTAAGTACACCCTATGAGGTCCACACAATGACAAAATCACCTAACGATGGATCTCTCAGAATATATTCCTGTTATTAAGTGACATATGCCTGTACACATTTCTGCTGAATATGTACCTTGATATAGAATTGTTGTGTACTAGAATATACACATTTTCAGATATAGTATACATTTTCAAAGAGTTTTCCAAAGTTGTATCAGTTTATATTCCCACCAGCAACATATGAGAATGCTAATTTTTCCACATCTTCATCAACAATTGTCAGTACTGTTGTTGTTCTTAGTATTTCTATTGGATGCATGATAATATCAATTAATGGCTTTACACTTTCCTGATGAGTTAATTTTTCATGTGTTTATGAAAAAGGCATTGGCATAATGCATAATGGCTTTGGGTATTATCTTTTGTGAATTACCTTTACAAGACTTTTGCTACTTTTAAAAATATAGTAGCAATAACTTTTAAAAAATGCAATTTATGATATATTATATATTCTTGACTAGTGTTGAGAAACTATATTTCATATATATAGTTTATGGGCAATTTAATCCTGAATAATTCATCATTTTTTTTTGCTCTATGGTTACTGATTTTATGTCCAGTTTAGAAATCTTTGCTTTTCCTGAGGTATTTGAGATATTCTCTTAGAAATTTGCTACTATTTTTAAATGTGTGCCTAAAATCTACCCGAAATTAATTTTTGTTTATAAAATGAAGTAAGATCTAACATTTATTTATTTCCTATATGAATAGTTAATTGACCCAACATATTTATTAAAAAGACCATTGCTTCATTGCAGGATTGCCTTTCCCAGAAGTGACATTACTATATGCACGTGGTTCTATTTCTGGACTCTAATCTGTTTCATTGGTCTACTTGCACAACCTTTAGCCCAAACAACCCTATACGTATTGCTTTATTCATATAGAAATTCTTAATTATCACGTAATTTAAATCTACTAACATTGTTCATCTTTATCAAGATAATCTGGGGTTATCTGAGCTCTTGGTCCATTTCATTGCCAAATACATTTTGTAAGGAGCCTGTTAATGTCCATATACACAAACACAAATTCATACATACACATAATTACTGTGGTTTCGATTGTGATCAATTTAAATACGTAGAAAAATTTGGATAGCTCTGACATATTTCCAGCTAATGTTTTAGAAATGTAATTTCCAGTCACCACTCTGCTGTCTTTATGGGCCCATTCTACAGCACCACATAGATATGAAGTTGCAAATGTAATGTCAAAGCACATCTTCTCAACATATTGTATAAAATGTAAAATTCAACCTAACCGTATAATAGGATTGTTTGATTTAGTTTAGGTTTGATTAGATTGGTTCATAGTATAATTACTAGATTTAAAAAGAAAAGCACAGTTTTAGGGAATGTGAGACTACCGCGGTGCAAGCAGGCACTTATCAAGTTTCAGTCAGTTTAAAGGTGTGGGAGAGAATTCATATGAAGAATTTAAGAAGTAGTACAGTTTAAAAATTTAAAATTTAAAGCACTTGCATAGTAATGACATTGTACTCTTCAGATTCTTTATGATTTTGTTTCTTCCTTGTTTCCCCCTTCCTATCTCTTTGTTATTCCTTTTATACGGTCTCACTGTAGATTTTCTGAGTAATAGAATGAATAATAAACTAGAAATCAGATAACCTGAATTGTCCTGGTCATACCTAAAGTCATAAGGTTTGTAGTAAGTCACTTAGCATTCTCTATTCAATTATTGGAGTTAAGAACATGGTCAATGAGGCTAAATTGCCCAGTTCAAATCTAGCTCCACCACTTACAGTTAGGGAAACTTTAGCAAATTATTTTTTCTTTCTTGCTCATTAATTCTTTCATCTGTAAAATAAAGATAACAATAACATCTAAAATTGGTATGGGGATTAAATGAGTTATACATACACAGTGGTTTGAAGAATGCCTGCCATATGTAAATATTATTGTTTGTTGTTGATTATTATGCCTATCTCCTTTTGTAATGCTGTTTTTAAAGTGAATTAGTTTTTGAAAATATGTAAAAGTAATTAGAAAAGCAAAAAAAACAAAAAAATGCAAAAGTAAAACTCAGCAATCATTTTGTTTTCCAGAATAAGAATACCTTATTACTGGTCAAGATTATTTGTTTATATTTTCATCTCTATCCAGTACTGGAATAATTTTAAAACGCTCAATATTTTCACTACATATATATGATACTTTTACATTATTCCTTTTTTTTCCTAGGACTATTTTCTTGGCAAAATTTAAATCTGAAGAGCTTTGGTATTGGGTTATAAACCAATCTGCCTGAGAAAGAAAGAGAAATTCGTTCAATTGCTTATTAAATTCAGTGGAGGATAAGAAATGACTTCAGCCATCTGATCAAAATTGAAAGTCATAAATTTTGAGTCAAATTAAAATATATATTTGAATGACAAGGAATGAAATTTATACCTTAATAGCTTCATATTGAAACTCTAGTATAACATCATACCTTGGGGATCTTGAAGCGAGGTAATAATAAAATTTTAAAGATAGCAATTTCTAGGACATTCTAACAAATAAAATAATAAACATTATCTGCATTAATAAGTGCTCTGGCCGGCCGCGGTGGCTCACTCCTGTAATCCCAGCACTTTGGGAGGCTGAGGCGGGCGGATCACAAGGTCAGGAGATCGAGACCATGGTGAAACCCCGTCTCTATTAAAAAATACAAAAAATTAGCTGGGCACGGTGGCGGGCGCCTGTAGTCCCAGCTACTCAGGAGGCTGAGGCAGGAGAATGGCATGAACTCGGGAGGCGGAGCTTGCAGTGAGCCAAGATTGCGCCACTGCACTCCAGCCTGGGGGACAGAGCGAGACTCCATCTCAAAAAAAAAAAAAAAAGTGCTCTATAAAAAACTCAGTGACATATTTGTATAATTGGTCAATGTTAAAATGAAATAAGCAAAAAAAAATGCCATATGGAATTTGTGAAAATATATAAATATTAATTTCTACTCAATATTAAATAAGTTTTTTTAAAGGAAATTTCTTGAAGAAGTACCACTAGAAACTGTTAGAACTTGGGTATGGTGATTCAGTCACAAGAAATTCACTAGAACTCATTTTATAGATAATAGAAATTTCTCCTTTAAAGTCTAGAATTATGCTGTTCAGTAGAAATAAAACAGAAGTCAAATACATAATTCAATCTTTTCTCACATAAACATTTAAAAACACTAAAATAGAAAGATGAAATTAATTTTAATTATACACTTTATTCAACCAATAATATCTATCAGTTTAACATACACTCAATATTAAAAATTACTAATGAAATATTTTACATTCTTTTTTCTTACTTATTTGTCCCAAGGTTTTGAAATCCAGTGCGTATTTTATATTTACAATGTGTCTTAATTTAGACTGGCTATATTTTAAATCCCCAATAGCCACATGTGACTAGTGATTAGTGTATTGGATAGTGTAGGTTTTGAAACTTTGCGCCAATTGTTTCACCTCTTTCAGCTTATTTGACTCTTTGACTAGATGTGTGTTTACAGCTGTAAAGACAAATGCCAACTTCTATTTCAGGACACCCAACAAAGTCAGAAATGGTAAGAACTGACAGAAATTTCTAGTCTCTCATCGTGGATTCAATCCTGCTCATGCCGTAGATCCCACATGTTTATGGGATTAACCTGGTCTTTGCTTCTCTCTTCTTCACAATCTTCCTGTTCTTTCTACTTCCTGTCCTTTTCAGCTTTACACACAAAACCAACAGCCTTGATGAGTTTGTTTAATCAGATACCACAATTGCATGATGTTAAAGCCCTGCAATACATTTCTCACCCAATATATAATAATGGTTTTGCTTCTCTTGTTGGACTCTAAGTTATACACAATTTGATATTGAGAGTGATGCTGACAGGACTGAGTCTTAACAACACGTTCTCTGAATTCATTTTGCATTTTCTGGAAGTGATCTGTTTAGATTTAAAAGCTTTAATGTTTCTTTCCAGTGATGAAGGTGATAATGGTAGTCCATGACATGCAGTGGCAGGACAGTTATTTGAATTACCCACTGTAGATAATGCAAATGTCTAGAGAAGTTAATTTTTTTTTGTAACAAAGCATGTGTTGCTATAGAATATGCTTGCAAATATGGGGTTATAGCATGTCTCATCATGAATGCACCAGAGAGCATGTGGAAAGAAAATGCTAAGTTCTCACTTCAGAGTCCACATAAGGGACCTAAAAGCCTCTGTGACTGCTCTAAAAGAAACACTTATTTTCTGTAGCCACAAGGGTGAGATTTCTGGAAACAAAATCTAAAATCTAATCTTGCAGGTGGCTGAATAATAATGCAACTTATATTCCCAAACATGCAGCATATCTTTGGTTGCAATTAAAGCATGTCTTAGGGAAGAATGAAATCTTGAACATTGGAATGTAGTCTTATGCACTGATTCAATAGAGCTTAGACTTTGAACTTTCGTCCCACCGAACTTCTTTTGGTGGCAGAAGCAACTCTTGCATCCCTTCCATATGGAAGATACTCTCAGCTTGTCTGAAGAACCCGTAACGGTGTCATTAGTGGTAGTTACCTTACAGGAAATTGCTACTTCTCCTCAGAATCTATCTTCACCACATTTTCCTGCTCCTAGACCTACTTATAAGTCTGTACATTGACTCAATTCCCATCAGGTCCTGAGGAGTGAGGTACAAAATGGGCCCTTTGGGAAGATGTGCTGTACAACAAGAGAGTTGCATAATTTTGCCAATTTATAGTGACAGAAACCAGGGGATGTGTGACCAGAGTATAAAGAATGTAATTTGAATCAGAATGCATTTATTGGTATGGATCATAAGCATAGATTCTGGATAGAGTGGCCATGCTGGTAATGGCTCTAGCAGTTTACTTGTCTGGTTGATGGAATTCTCCACTCAAGATTGACTGCAACAATTGAAATTAAAATGTCAAAAGGTGTTCAAGAAGTCATCCAAAGAAATAGGGAGATTGGAAGGCTAAAATGGATTTATCATGGAAGACCTAAACATACCTCCTCACTATGTACCTTGGGAAGGTCCGGAGAGCATTCATTTCACCAAGGCTGTGAGAAATTTATGCAGGGATCTCTAGCAATGTAGAACAGCTCTGTGGTGACTTTTTTTGTAGGCTTACAATTACAGTGGCATCTGCTATTATACTGAGATTCCCAAATTAAATGGGGATGCTGGAATTCTGGAGTATCAGAGACCAAGTGGCAACAATTAATCATCAAGGAAAAGATGAGCTTAGATAACATAATAGACAATGATGCTAAGAGACTGAACATACAAATGGATTATGGCCAGATCATATACAAAAACAGAACTCTGATCTAAAACCTGTAGCAACATGCCCAGGAAACCAATCCCTTATCTTTAATAGGCAGGCCAAGAAGCCAACCTGCTATAAATCAGACTTGCAGGAAGCCAGCCCATTATCGCTAATAATAATCCAGGAAACTAAACAATACATTCTGTAGCAATGAACCCGAAAATGTTCAAGAATTTATTAATAACTGACAGCTTCCCTAATTTTTGTTCGTGCTTCCAACTTAGGACCAACCAGAGAAAACCAATTATGCGCCTGTAACCAATCCCATAGGATACCAGACTTCTAGTTAGCCCTACAGCATCCTCACACCAATAACCTCCAATCAGGGCATATCTGAAGTCTTCCCTTTCTGCAACTATAAAGCTTTTCCACTCTTCTGTTGGTATTTGCATCTCTGCCAAAATGAAAATCACAACTGGTGGCTCTCTTGCTATAGCAAGTTCTGAGTAAACAGCCTTTGTTTTTCTCATTTGTTTGGTCTTTTACTTTCACAAAGCAAAGCAGCATTTAGAATAATCTTACTTTCAGAGGTGGTTGGTTTTGGCTAGTTGATAATAGAGTTCCTAGAACTGAAACAGTTGGGCAGTCTATCAAAGTCCAAACTGATTTGTTTAAGTAGAAAAACTCTAGGCCTAGGGAACAGAAATCTGACTGAATCACACAGAATACTCACAGCCCCAGTGCAGTCTCACACTTGAGTCAGTTCACAGTCCCAGGACTCCTTGAGTGAAAAGGAGACCATGTGACTTTAAAAAACGACCTGAAACAATAACAAATACTGATATTGTGAAACTTCTTTCAGCCTTTCCTAAAGGTACAAGTGGTCCTTTATTGGTGACTATTTTTATTAGAATAAACAAAACTTGTATTTTTAATTTGGTAAGTAATTACATGTCCGATTATGATAAAGTACATTTTCTTTGTGTGGGTTAAAAAATGATTTAATTATTAAGATTTAGGAGAATTTTGATTTTTGTACTTTAACTCTTCCCCGTGTATAAAACGAAGGTAAATAAATAGTGCTAAAATGTGAGTTCGATTTAATATAAATTTGAAGCTTAGGAATAAAAATAAATAGCATTTAATTATTTTAAAGTAAGTGCTTATTTATGTGATTTCCTATGTGACTTAAGACATCTGTGTTTTTTCTTGTTTGCTTGTGTGTATATAAGGGAAAGAAGGGGAGTGAGGAGGAGGAGAGAGAGGGAGGAGGAAAGTGAGAAAGTTCAAGAATGATTGGTTTGAGAGATGAAGTATGTTGCAGAGATAAGACTATAGTTTGTTTAAAAGTAATTTCTATAACTATGTAACAGAGTATCCCAAATTTAGCAGCTTAAAATACCAGTTTATTGTCTCACAAATCTGTGGGTCACAAATCCTGGCACAGCTTAACTGGATCCTCATTGGGCTGTAACCAGCATTTCAGGCAAGGTGTATTCTCATTAAGGTTCACCTGGGAAAAGCTACCCTTCCAAGCTCCCTCATGTTGTCTGTAGAATGGTTGCTTGCTTCTTCAAACATAGCAGCTGAGAAAGCCTCTGCCCTCAGGTAGGAGTCCTTTACAAGGATTTTTCCCTCGATTAAGACAGGCCCAACCAGGACAATTCTCCCTCTTTTTTTTTTTTTTTCTTTTTTTTATCTTAAAATCAACTGATAAGAAACCTTAATGAAATTTTCAACCTTTATTCACCTCTATTCTATTGGCTAGATGAAAGGCACAGGTACCAGCTGTACTTAGGAGAGGGGATCATGTAGTTTGTAACATGTTGGGGTCACCTCTGACATAATGTGATATACCAGAAACCCAAAGGATAAGTGGATGGAAAGAAAGACGAAGCGAAGAAGGAAGAGAAGTAAGAAATCAGGGAGGGAAGAAAGGCAAGCAAGCATTTATGAAAAGAATTTCGGTAGTAAATACTCAGCTGTAACACTTCAATTCACTTTTGGCTTCTTCTGTATAGACCTCCCTTCATCATTTTCTACCATCCTCCCAGATCTCTATTCTCAGTTTTCCATACATTTAATAGCTATAACTTGATATCACTCTCTTTTACTTTTTTTTTTAAACTTTATTGACCTTTGCAAACTGAGGAGTTACTCAAAATTAGGGACTCATTCTAATTCACATTCCTCTTCATCATCCCAAAGATTGACCAACTTATGCAAAGAAACCCTCTATTCACTGTATCTTAGGCAAACAGGAATAAATAGAGTGCATACTATGTTCCAAGTACAGAGCCAGGCACTCTCACTTGCTACCTTATCACTAAGTGACCTTACATTAACCTTAATGAATAGAATAGAGCAAAGTTACTCAAAAGAAGATAAATATCTGACATTGGTGTTGGTAAAATTCTAACCCAATCCCTTGAATATTTTATTAAGTCAAAATGAATAGAAGTCAAACATAAACATCATTGAGAATTCAAAAAGCATTGTGTGATATTCACAAAATGCAAGTTATGGCACCTCCTTAACTTGATATTTAGCATAGCGAAAAACATGTTTGGGCAGAATGTGGGCAGACAGATGCTTGAAGTGGCTTTTTTCCTTTTACTGAGACTTTGGAGGAGTTACTTTCTCAGTTACTTATCTATCAACTGACAGTAATGATAATAACTATTTCTAAAGGGAATAAGAAAATTAAAGGAGTTTAAAAACAATGGTGATTTTATTTAGCAAACAAAATGTCTGTTAATCAATGAATGAAAACAACATTGCTCTTGATTTGGGGGCAGGAGGGAGAATTAACAAGCTACCCACATAAAGTAAAACAAGTTGAAACAAAACAGATTTAGAAAGCAGAAAATAATAGCTTGCTGAAAACAGAGTCTGTGCCTAAGATTTCTTTTTGTAGTTACAGTAAATCTTTTTAAAAGCTTATTTCTGAATTAATAGCATACTGAATTGCATAATTATGAATAATTTCAGAAATAATGTTAAAAGATTCACACTCTGCTAGTTTTATTTTATCCACCTGTACTAGCCCCATTTCTATTCTCTTTCTGATCATTGTATATTTCTAATCTGTAACTAGAACAGTTTGGCAAATTGTTTGTTTATAATAGTATGACAAGACACCAATCAAAGTATCTGGCTTCCAGAATCAGATTATCGTAATTCCGTCCACCATTTATTTAGTGGTTGGAGCGGAGTCCCAGGAACATGCAATACCCTGGCAAGAAACAATCAATGCTAACATAAGCCACAAAGATAATCAGAATGGATTCAGTGGCTTGCTATTTTCTTTCTTAGGATTCTAATTTTCTTTTAACTTATCATAGACATAGACCAATAACCATTTCAGGATAAAGCTAAACTAGACAAAATAAATAAAGTCCCCAAACCACCTGTACAGTCCAGACATTTAAATGCAAATATAGTATCTCATAAATGAACATTTTAGCTCAGCCTCCTTTCTTCTCTATTTTTTCTCAGAAAAAGAAAGAGGAAAAACCTTTTTCATTGAAAAATTATAGCTTGAAATTATCAATCAATAGTACCTCTTAGTTGCTTAGCTCAACCATCAGTGTTAGGGTGTATAACAATACTGAGGTTCAAAAGTAATAAAACTGGGCATGTTTCATAGCCAGTATTTTACTGTGTGTATTATACACAGTTAATATACTATATTTCTTGGTGGGGAGAAAAACATGGGATGTGGTAGATGTTTAATAAGTTATTTAATCTAACCTCAAACCCTAAAAATTAAATGCTCTTGCCATTTTACAGAGTAAACTGAAGATTACGTTAAATGACACGTAGTTTTAAACCCGGAATCAAAAATATCTGAGACATCGTAAATGAATACATTTGTAGCTCTTTATTTTCTTACTACCTCTCTGTTAGTGATATTTACACCAATATTTTGTAACTTTGGCTTAAAATTACAACCATTCAAGTTGAAATGAAAGAAAGTCATCTATCTATTATCACTATCATGTCTGCATTTTCTGCAGTTCAGTACATGTGCAATTTCATTCAAAATCATTCAAAGCCTTTTCTTTTCTTTCTTTCTGAGACACTATTACTTAGATGGCCTCTTCATTAAGCTGAGTTAGAGTGCAGATTTTCAATTCTTTGGAGAAATTCAAAGCTATCTATCCCTATTACCTTTTTATTATTCCTTTAGGGTCTCATTTAGTACTAACTGGTAAATTTTAAAGGCCAAAAATGTTCACTGCAGATATGTTTTCTGATTCTGAGACAGAAATTATATCTGGAAGGGTAATATAAGAGAAAAAGGATGGGATCTGAAAAGGTTAGGGGAGTTTCAGTTTACTAATTCATTCAATTTCAAGATCAAGACTTTGTATTTCATTTGTAGTTTTCTTCCTTGGTAGAGCATACAATTTATATAAAAAATAAAGTTTCTACATACACAATTCTCATTAATGTTTTGGAGTAGTTTCTAATATTTTTCCATCAATTTATGTGAATCAAACCTTCTCTTAGGATTCCTTTCACAGTTCTTTTCTTTATATCCAGACCTTCTCTCTGATTTTTTTCTTTCTTTGTCCCTATCATCTTCTCTTTTCACTGCAGCTGTTAAGTTAAAAAAAATCAGAAAGCTATTGATGTCGCTATCTTTCTCCTGTCACTTTCATCAGAAAAAAACCGAGTTCCAATGTGCCGCATCCAGTTGCTTAGCAACAATATTTTCAACCTCCCTGCCAGCATGAGGAGTGTGAAGCTGGGCCTGCTAATGTGGCTGCATGACCAAAAAGAGCATAGTTTGAGTGGAAATAGGAAAATTAAGCCCTGAAAATTTCAACAATCTCAGGATATAATGAATGCAGGAAAGGATGAGCATTTTACAGTGGGAGCTTCCTTTTTCTGCATGACATATCACTGACAGAAAAGTTTCTTCTCTAAAGCAACCTTCTAGGAGTTATGCAATCAAAGATGCCAATAGGACTGTGTTCTTCATCCAGTTCCTGAACTGATCCATTGCTTTATTTTTCCATACACATCTTTACAATTCCATGGACAAGAAGATATTATGAATGTGAATGTTTTTAGCACAAGATAGAGTAAAAAAACTTTTAATGATGCTTTTTCAAAACTTATTACTATTATTTTAATGAACAAAAACTGATGGCTTTTCTATGTAAGTTTGTGAATACATTCCTATTCTTTTTATGACTACTTTAATCCCACATTATTTTTTTTCTCAGTAATAGAAACATGTATTTAGTCCAGGTTTGGTATCTGTATAGCTTTCCTGTTTTAAATAAAATATTTTGATTGCTTTATATTTATGTTGTTCATTGGTATGTGTTTGAAAATGGATAAATGACAGAAAGCCTGTCAAAAGACTTCATGATCAATATAATTACATGTCAAAGTATACTTTCAATAAGATTAAAAATTAATAAATGTGCTTTATATTTTTTCTATTTATCATTTTAAAAATACATTTTATTGCATATAAATTAAGAATTACATATCTTTATCAGTTCACATGACATATATACAATTTTATCAAAAAACTATAAGTTAATTTCAAAGTTGTTACTTCAATGTAATACGTTTTAATATAGTGTCATGGCATTCTATTTTGAACAGAAATTGCAGGAACTGGTATCTTGTGTTCCAAATTTGCTTTGATGTTTTTATCTGCTTGATAATCTGGAACATGTTTTATAATCTGTCTAAGATTCAGTTTTTACATATTAAGTGAAAATAATACTTCCTAGCTTCAGTTCTAGTACAACAAAAATACAGTGAGATAATGAATATGAAACACCAAGCATGTATGGTATACAAACAATATTCAGTAATTTTAAAGCCATTGTTACTTAGAAATTTTTAGAAATTAGTGACTAGACCAGATAGGTTTTGTTCCAGACATTTTATCACATTTTAATGTAAACGTATTTTTAAACATTGAAATATACTGACAGCAGCAGCACTCATGACATTAAGCATTTAGAGATACAGAGTCCACAGAAGTAGATGATATGTGAATAATTAAAAACTCGAATAATAGCCATGTATGTAGACTGGATATGCATTAATATTTATTACTATTTTTGAATAAAAGGGTAAATAGCAGACAGTGGACAACATAGTCATAAAATTATTTATTTATATCCTTATTACTATTTGTTTTATCTTACAGAAGGAAAACATACCATTTAAAAAGTAATGATTCATGTCCATAATGGGAAAATATTAGTTCTCCCAAGTTCATAAATAATAATATAGAAACATAAATGAAGATCTCTTGCCCAGCCTTACAAAAACACATTTGCACCATCTTTACTAACTCATTCTTAATTATGAGCAGAATCACAAGGTATTTGAGGAACACTTGGAATATAAAGCACGTAATTTAAAATAAACTAAAACATCTCCAGAAAATCTAAAAAATAAAGAAACCTTAAGATATTCTTGTAGGTAATGAAACCATAAGATCTGTAAATGAGTAAACAATAGATTAAAAACAAATAATAAATCTATAAACATATTTTTAATTAAAATTCTGGTAAAATATATTGTTGATGTTGATGAAATATCTCTAAAAGGAGGAAAGAACAAGAAGAAAGATATGCAACCAAAGATAGGAAACATGAAGATATAATTTAAGAAGTCTAACTTTTGATTTGTACTGTTTCTAGGTAGAAATGAACAGATGTGGAGGTGATGATATTTTCATACATAGTAAAAGCAATTCCTAAAATGGAAAGATGGGAGTATCAGACTGTAATAAACTTAGTAAATACCTAGCCCAATGAATTAAATTATACCTGCATATTGACACATTGTACCTTTTTAGAACATCGGTAATAAATACCAAAAGTATCAGAAGGTTAAAAAAAAGGATAATATAAAAGGAATGATCTTCAGGAACTTTGTATGCAATTATGTAATAAATTCAATGGACTGAAGGAAATTAATTTTGATTTTTACTCAACTAAACTATTAATCAAATGTAAGGAAAACTGAATTACATTTTCAGACATGCAAGGTCTCAGAAATTTTACCCCCTACACACCCACATACTATTAGAAAATTTCTTAAGGATATCATTAATTGCAGTTTTCTAGAGAAACATAACCAATAGGTCTCATACACAGACATACACACACATGCACACACACACACACACAATTTTATGGCAACAAATTGGTTCATGTATCTATGGAGGCTGAAAAGTTCCTCAATATGCCAGCAAGATGAAGACCCTGGAAAGCTGGTGCTGTAGTTCCAGTCTGTCTCTGAAGATCTGAGAACTAGGAACACCAATGGTGTAAGTTCCAGTCCAAAAACAGAAGACTGATGTCCCAGCTTAAGAACTCGGGTAAAGAGAGAATTCTCATTTCTTCTGCGTTTTAGCTCTGTTCAGGAGAGCTCAGTGGATTGGATAATGCCAATCCACATTAGAGAGGGCCATCTTTTCTACTCAGTCTACTGATTCAAATGTTAATTTATTTCAGACACACACCTTAGACTATTCAGATATAATGTTTAACCAAATATCTGGCACTCTGTGTCCCAGTCAAGTTGACACATTAAATTAACCATCACAAAGATGTTGTTTGTAAAATATAAAGGTAAACCAAGGAAGAAGAAGGTGCAAAATATGGGAAAAGAATCCATAAGAAATCTGTACGAATTACAAAAATAATTGCTTCTGCTAGAAACAGTATTTAGTGTACCATGAAACAAGAATCAAGAAATAAAGAGAGATACAGAGATGTTTATATCATCAGTGAAAGTATAGGCTGCCTTAATAAGATGATAAATATGTTAATTCTATTTTTCTAATGAGAATTTAAAATTTCAGCAAACAAAAAATATCAGAAAAAATATCAGAAAAAATGCATTCATAGCACACTACATGTTTGTGAAATTAGTGATATTTATAAAGATGTAACAAATACTTGACAGTATAAAAGTAAAAATAGGAATAACTGCATTTGCAGTTGAGAAGGGAGGCAGCAAATTAAAGGTAAACATTAACCTTACAAAGTAAGGTGAACAGACATAATTTCAAGAAATAATAAAAAACCAAATATTCAATATTTTGTAATTACAGATAAAACATGAATAACTTAAAAGTCATAACAATATTATTAAGACGAAAGAAAGACATACTTTTTGACCAACCTCAGATATCAGGGAATTAATTGAAAATGCCTAAAGCTGATCAGACATAGTGATTGATATAAACATATAGTTTAGGGATCCAAATTAAGTAAAATACTGTACTCTTTAATAATTAAAAACAATTTTTGTAAATTTATAAACTAGGTGCTATGAGAGACAGGGAACCCTTGTTTTCCATTATTGGCCCATCTGTAATATTACTTTTTCATCATGCATTATTTAAATATATTTCCATGTTTGCATTGGTATAAACATTTGTATACAAAGTTTAGTTTATAATTGCATACAGTTTTGTTTTTTGTGTTTTTATAGTCAATGATAAAGTTGTAGCCCCATCTTAAAAATGATGAGCAAAATGAGTTTCTTCTTAAAGTTGGTGAGTAATTTTTAAAAATTTTAAAAATATAAGGTTTAACATTATTGAAATTTAAAGTCTCAACATAGATACATGAAAAACATTATAAAATATTAAAAATAAAAACTATAGCCCATACTATACTTAATAGTAGAGATTAAACTCTTTTTTCCTATAATCAGGAACAAATCAAGGGTGTCTGTTCTCACCACTTCTATTAAGTGTTTTACCATAAATCTTAGTGCAATAGTGTAATAAAAATATATAAAAAGCATAAGTTTTTAAAGAGATTTGTGTTAAAATTGTATTATGGTGATAGTTGCACAACTGTATAAATATTCTAAAAACTTTTGTACACTAAAATGAGTGAACATTATGATATTAAATTATATCATAATGACATTGTTTTTAAAAAGCAGAATAGCTGCTTTTATTCCCAGGTAATATGATTTTATAAGCAGAAAACCCTGTCGATTCCACCTAACATTACTTGAATTTATACACCAGTTCAGAAAGGTAGAAAGATATACAGTTTTGAAATAGGAAAAGAAAATAAATTTCTACATAGTGTCAATTAACAACTGAAAAACACAATATTTTTAATTTATACTATTTACAATATCACCAAGACAAAAATGTAGTACCTAGGAAAAAATATCTAATCCAAATTATGAAAAATTACTTTATGGAAAATGACAAAACATTACTGAAAGATGTTAAAGATTAAGTAAATAGGCATACTAAAATCAGTAGATATTAAAAAACGATGTTGCTAGGATGTCAATTTTTACCAAACTGAACTATATATTTAGTGCAATTACAACCTTAATTCAAGTGGTTTTAAAAAGTAAAAATGGACAGGAATATACTAAAATTTATACGAAAGGCAAAAGACATAGAATAATGCAAAATATTTTGGGAAAAAGGAAAGTAAAGTTGAAATATTTACACTACCTTACATTTCAAAACATTTTAGTTAGAACACAGTGCTACTGACATAACAATATACAAATAATGTAAATAAGCAAACAACTGTTATTCCAGCAACATACACATTAGTTCAATTAATTTTTTAAGACATAAAGTCAATTAAATGGTAAAGGGATTCCACTTTAACAAATGATGTTGAAATAGATACATATGTGAAAAATAAAACACCTTTTACCTGCCTCACTCTATACACAAAATTAATTATTACGTGACCAGAAATTTCAATGTGACAGAGCCTCAACATTTCTAGAAGAAAATATAAGAAAATTACTTTGTAAAATTGAAGTTAAAAATATTTTTGACAGGACTTAGGAAGCAATAACCGTAAAAGAAAAATATATATAAATTGAGCTTTCTAAAAATCAAAAACCACAGTTCACCAAATAACACAACTTACAAATTAAATAAGCAAAACACAGGCTAGAAATAATTATTTGCCATGTACATCAGTGAAAGAAGATATGCATTTGGAATATATAAATAACTCTAGTTGGCAAACAATTCAGTTAGTAAGTGATTAAATATTTGAATGGTCCCTTTATTAAGATATGCTTCAAAAATTAGCCACTAAAGAACCCAATTTAAAAGCACATTTAGATACTACTATTACCTTCAATGGAATATCTAAAATGAACAAAAAACACAAACTAAACAAAATATTGATGAGACTATGGAGCAAAAACCAATATAATATTGATGATGGAAGGATAAAATGGCACAAGTTTTCAGAAAATGAATTCATAGTTTTTAATGAAGTTCAACATTAAGGCCTAGGTTTTTAGTCAACAATCCTACTCCTACCTATTTACTCAAGAGGAAATAAAATGTATACCTACATGAAAACTTATACTCCATGTTCAAAGTAGTCTAAAACTAGAAAAAGTACTTATCTTCATCAAAAGAAGAATGTGTGAGCACATCTCAGCGTGTTCATAAGATCACTTTTATCTAACATAAAAAGAAATGCATTCCTAATACCCAAAATAACAAGATTTAATCTCAAAAAGTTTATGTTGAGCAACATAAAATGAGTCAGAAGGGAGAGTATACTGTATGATTCCATTTACACGAATTCTAAGACAGGCAAAACTAGTTTACAAGGATTGAAATCAACTAGTTGTTGCTCCTGTGAGGGGGTTGGGGATTAACTAAGAAGGGGCATAAAGAAACTATCTGGGAGGATTGGCATAATTTCTTTGTTTCCACTGATAGATGCAGAAGTGTATACAATTGTGAGAACCAAACAGCTGAACATTTAACCTTGGTATTTTTCATAGTGTATGCATCAAGAAAATATATATTAAGTGAATATATCTTCAGATTTTTTGAGCAGACATATTTACTGATATATAAAAACATTCAGGAAAAAATATTTAGTTGTTATGCTCTGTATTTTGCTGTTTGTTCTTGATTTTACTTTTACATTGATTTATAAACATTCTTCTGAAGATTGTGTAAGCCACAGTACAACTTTTAGTGTGAATATCAGTAGTGATTTTAAATACTTACTACATTTCATCTGAATGAAATAATTCTTTATTCATATACTGTGAAAGTTAAATTTACCTTGATGATTAGGATGCACTATATCCTTCCTCTATTATAGTGCAAATTTTAAAAGGAACTTCCTGATAGTTTATTAGGTATAAATTCAAATACAGTGCAGCATACCCTGTTTTGTGAACATATCTTTTATTATATAGAGAGTATTTTCATCTTTTTATTATACAGAAATAAATTTAGTTCTTTTCTTGGTGACTGGAAGCCAAGTTCAGTTGCTTTAAAAGGAGAAGTAGATTTAGGATGGAAGTATTGTATAGCTTCTTGCAAGCTTTTTCTTCTTATGGTTGATCCACTGACTGATTAATTCTATACTGTAATACTTAGAACATGAACTTTCTGTGCACAAGGCTATTTCTCTGACTGGTATGTTAGCGCATAATAGTATGTACAGAAGAGTTCTAACAGTAAGGACAATAATACTGTGCTGATTTTAACTTCTTAATGCTTCTTGGTGTTTTTAATTTGTCTTCACAAAAATTAACTGATAGTATGGGCAAAAAGTAGATGCTTCAACTTATGTGAATACACAGTGCCAAAATTATTCATATGGCCAGAAAAAGTAACCAGTAATATCCTCATTTGTTTAGAAATAAGCAACATTTGATAACTGTAAATAAAGGAAAGATTTTCTTCCCAATAAGAGCATATAAAAATAATTTTAAAATAGTGTATTAATTGCTAAATTGTTCACACGTTTATAACTCCTTATGAACACTTTCCTTAAGAAAAGCATCTAAAAATAGTTAAAACAAAAAAAAATGTTCTTCCTTCATGAAACACTTTCTTTCCTTGACTTCTACAAATAAAAACTCTCCAAGTTCCTGATGGAATTATATAATTTTGTTTATCTTTAATAAACTCTGTATTGATTTTTGAGGCAATTCCACTCAATTTACCACTTTATTAATTTTATTAATTTAAAAAGGCCAGTTGTTCAAAATTTTTAATTTAGAGAATTTTTGGTTAATGTTACCTTTTTGTTTTCAGCATAACTAAGCACATTACTTAAGATGTAGCAGATACACATAAATGAATGTTGTATATTAAATGTGTCATTACAAAATTGAAAAATCTGCCATTGGCTTCCAAACTGATCAACTGTTATTCATATATATGATAAGCCAAAGTTGTGGAAAAATGAGATTACTATTCAGTCAATCTAAATATAATATTTTGAAGGGGGCTATAATGTTTTAGTCTCAAAACAGAGTATGGTAGAAGGAGAAAGGAGATAATTTCACTGAGAAGTCTTTCTAAAGGAAAAACATACTATTGGAATTGTTTCAGTTAGAAGTCAGAAATTTAGGAATGATGCTTTAAGTAAGATGAATTAGCAAAAAAACACTGACGAACGTAAGTAAGATATAATGAAACAATATTTTGCAGACAAATTCCATAAAAATTGATAATTGTATTTTATGAATTGCCCAACATTTTTTCTTGATTAGGTGTGGTCTCAAAGGCACTGAGCTTCATGGATCAAACAGCACACATTTCATTTCATCCTCCTCTTCAGATAAGCAATACATTTTTTTAGGTGATTAATGAAGGTCCACTGTTTTTCTGTGGTACACAAATTATTTTGTATATACTTGAGAGGTGAGCCACAGCTCTAATTTGCATATCTTTCTAAGGTGCATATCTCTCTCATACTGCTCAAGTCCTATTTGTCTTTTTTTAAGGTCTCTGATAGCATAGTACTATGCATTTTTGTGCCCCATTACAAACATTTGAGTGCATAAATCCATTTTTGGAGTTTATAGCAGAAAAGTGGAAATAAATTGTATATACTTAAGAATGAGAAAAGTCAAAAATTATTAGCCATTGTGTTGATAATTGTAAGGACCAAATATAGAACATAAAAATCTTTCTTTTCTAAGGCTAAATATGATATGAGGAAAAGGTACGTGAGAAATAAGGTACGATTCTTAATTTAAAGTAATTTCTTTAATGTCTTCTGTGTGCAAACAATTAAAATTAGCTCTCAGTTATTTCTCATTGATTTAAAAGCTTATAGTATAGTTGAGTGGTGCCAGTGTCAAGTATAGTGATACCAGAGTAACATAATTTTCACTCAATGAACAATTCTATAACATGGTGTGTGGCAGTTGTTCTATAAAAGTTATAGAAGTTGTGTCATGGGAAGATGGTCACTCCTACTGACATTTTGGCAGAGGAAGAATTATAAAAAGTTACTCTAATATCACCTACCTTGTTTGTTGTTATTGGTAGAATGTTTTATATTTTTCCTTACTTCTGTACAAGTGTCCTCTTAGAAGCATAGTTTGTGTTTCAATGGAAATATTAGAAGTACAAATTGAGCTTTTGGAAAGACTTTGTTTGAACATGGGTGTCATTTGCTGTCAAGACTGAAGAGCAAATTTTCATAAATATCAATCAACCATGGTTTTAAAGGAGCCATTGCTGATTGTATAAATGTTCAAAGGAAACATACTCTAGAGAAGGCAAGGATAAGTAGCTTTGTCTTTAAAGCATAAAGACTTTGATAAAAAGAAATGCAAATTTGGTCTTTGTCCTCTGTCCCTGACACAGAGTTAAAAACTTTGAAATTTCCTGGGTGACAGAGATGTCTTTTTTTTTTTTTTTTTTTTTTTTTTTTAAATGAGGCCACTCTTAGTGGTCCTGAGATAGCTTCTGAATGGGGGCTGGTCACCAGAAAGATCAAAACATGAATAAACAGTTGAAACCGCCTCCACCCTCTGATCTCCAGGGACGGAAGATGGACAGGAGGTTGAGTCAACCACCAATGGCCACTGACTTCATCATTCATGCCCATGTAATGAAACTTCCAAACAATTCCTAAAAGACAGGGTTCAGAGAGCTTCCTGGGAGGGAGTTGTGGGAACTTTCAATTTATAGCTGGTTAGTTAGAAGTACGGGAGGCACAGGAATAGAGATCGATGTTGGCAGTGGAAGCAATCTTGTGCGTTTGACCCCTTAACCTGTGGAGTCTCGACTAACTTTTAGTTAGTGTCAGAAGTGAATTGAATTTTAGGGCACCTAGTTGGTGTTCAGATGGTTGGAGAAATGGTTGGTCTAAAATAAAGTAACAAACGTTTAGTGTCAAAAGTGTTATTATTAAAAACAGTTTCGAATGACTGACTCTGGAGCCAGACACCTTAAGTTCATATCCCAATACCATCACTTTTAAGCTGTGCTACTTTTGAGAATTGATTGGTGACTCACTTTTGTTATTGACAATAACATATCTATTTCATAGGTTTATTATGAGCACTAACTTAATGAAAAGTGTTTTGAGTCATGAGTGGCATTAGGTAATTCACAATCAGTGTTATATATCATTACTATGACAACAAATTGACAGATATTTCTAAAGACACGTGTATAAGGCATACATATGCAAATCCTTTTAATTTCCTCATTATTGAGAGAAAAATCTTATGTCATTTTTGAAGGGTATGGCAATGTTTATGACATTGCACAAAATCTCCAGTGCATGTCCTGTATCAATTTTTGTTCTGGAATATCTTTTCAAACATATTCACACAGCATACACTTTTGGAGGATAAATATAGTGCCTGCCTTTGGAACAGGTCATACATTTGTTTCCTGACTAGGAGAGGATAATGTCTCCCTGTCAGGCAAAATATAGTCAGATTTGCTAGTAGTTCCCTTAAAACAGGAATCCCCAACCCACAGGCTGTGGATCAGTATTGATCTGTGGCCTGTTAGGAACCAGGCCACACAGCAGGAGGTGAGCAGCAGGCCACTTAGAACTACTGCCTGAGCTCTGCTTCTGTCAGATCAGGGCAGCATTAGATTCTCACAGGAGTGCAAACCCTATTGTGAACTGTATATGTGAGGGACCTAGTTTGCATATTCCTTTTGAGAATCTAATGCCTGACGATCTGAGGTGGAACAATTTTATTCTGAAAATATCCCTCTCTCTCAGCTTCCAGTCTGTGGAAAAATTGTCTTCCATGAATCTGGTCCTTGGTGTCAAAAACGTTGATGCCTGCTGCCTTAAAAAATTGGGGATTTCTGCAACAGATTCTGGAGAGAATGTGGAGAAATAGGAATGCTTTTACACTGTTGGTGGGAGTTAAATTAGTTCAACAATTGTGAAAGACAGTGTGGTGATTCCTCAGGGATCTAGAACTGGAAATACCATTTGACCCAGCAATCCCCTTACTGGGTATATAATCAAAGGATTGTAAATCATTCTACTACAAAGACACATGCACACATATGTTTATTGTGGCACTGTTCACAATAGCTAATACTTGGAACCAACCCAAATGCCCATCAATGATGAAACGGATAAAGAAAATGTGGCACATGTACACCATGGAATACTATGTAGCCACAAAAAAGGATGATTTCGTGTCCTTTGTAGGGACATGGATGAAGCTGGAAACCATAATTCTCAGCAGACTAACATAGGAACAGAAAATCAAACACTGCATGTTCTCGCTCATAAGTGAGAGTTGAACAATGAGAACACATTGACATGTGGGGGCAGGGGGTAACATTACACACCAGGGCCTTTAGGGGGTGGGGGGCTGAGGAAGGGGTAGCATTAGGAGAAATACCTAATGCAGATGACGGTTGATGGGTACAGCAAACCACCAAGGCACATACATACATATGTAACAAGCCTGAGCAATCTGCACATGTATCCCAGAACTTAAAGTGTAATTTTTAAAAAAAATATGGGTTTCTGAAGCTTCAGGTTCTTCAGTTGCAATACAAACTCACCATTTGTGCAGCAGATGCGGAACATATAAGAACACAAAGATAATCCTGCTTGCTATGTTGTGAGTAATAAAGCCTTTTGCCTCTGATCCAGGAGTTTGGTGTACTCTTCTAGTGTCTGTGAAATTGTAGCA
Source organism: Papio anubis (assembly GCF_008728515.1). Lineage (NCBI taxonomy): Eukaryota > Metazoa > Chordata > Mammalia > Primates > Cercopithecidae > Papio > Papio anubis. The sequence continues at coordinate 65,906,457 of NC_044982.1, read as the reverse complement.
GGCTAAGTTGCTTTCTTATAAGTAGGGTCAATACATCAGATTTTTCGCAGTTTTGGACACTTGGTACCTTTGGTTTGGCAGGAGTATGTGGCTTCAACCCTTAGAAGATGTGACAACCAGTAAATGTTGTAGAATATATTACTTTTCAGCAAATTTCCTTCTTCCCCACCTGCCATTGGATGAGAGTACTTTCTCACTGAAATGATGCCATCTTTACCTACGTGATTTACTCTTTGTGACTATTGTATGAATAGAGGCTACAGACGTGTTTGTGTAGGTCGGTTTGAGCTCTTGCAATCTCATCTTCCACCATGATAAGAGCATGCCCAACTAGCTATTGATCTCAGAATGCAGAAAGCAATTAAATTGACTTGAACTAAACTTTAGCCTAGAGTGAAGTCCAGCAACTCAGTCAATATCAGCTGAATCTGTTAGGCCCAGCTGCAAAACATCTGGTAAACAGAACTGTAAGAGAAAAATAAAGTTTGTTGTTGAAGCCATTAAGATATATGGCCATACTGAAAAGTATGCATTAGACCCTAAGCAATAGATCATGATGCTAGGAATTATTAGCTATCTCTGACTTTAAAAAAAAAATTGTCACCTCACCGCAATTATTTGTACCTGCAAGATCAAAATTCCCTCTAGGAGAAAAATGTGTAATTGGATTATAATATTCATTGGCTTAAGATAATAGTAATAAGGACCTTAGCCCTGTTGTAAGCCATTAACATATGCAAATTACTACCTAATTTTACTGCATGAATGAGAAAATTAGAGGATTTTGGGGTAACTTTTGTACCTTTTTTACACTTAAAATGTAGACTTTTCATAAACCTACTCAGAACTCAAATTTAGGCTATCACAATTAATTCCTCTCTCTCTCTCTTTCTCCCCCCATATATATATAAATATACACATTGCATCTATGTAATTAGCACATTTCCTAAGATAAAGGATGCTTTTACTTGAAAATAATATTTTCTACAAAAACAATTTTATCAACATTTTATGCAAATACACATATATGTATATACACAATAAATATTACATATTCTATAGGTAATAAATCTTCTATATTCTTAATTAATAATTATTAGAGATAGCGACTAACATTAGCAAAGTTTTGGCTAGGGGACATAGGAATATCTGAATCTGACTCCTGAAGAGCGACCTTTCTTCTTGATTGAGTTGTATTTGAACTCAGTTTGAACCTTTGTGTCTGTGCTCTTACCACAAAACTTTGTCTGCAGTATACTGAGTGAATGCACTATGACGTTTCTATCAGTAACAGTGGGACAGCACAGCATTGCCTTGGATGCTCAAAGATCAATCCAATAGCCACTAGCAACATGTGGCTATCTAAAATTAAATGTGTATTGATTAAAATAATATGAAACCAGAAATTCCTTCCTCTGTCACACTAGCCACATTTCAAGTTTTCAATAAGCTACGTGTCACCAATGGCTACCATATTGAAAAGCACAGATAAAGAAAATCGTTAATTATTGCCTGTAATTATGGCCACCAGGGACAACTGGATCCTGCTGTTAATCAGCTTTCTATATCTCAAGGTCTCCTGGATGCATGCACTTAGAGTCATGCCCAGGAATAAAATAAAAACTTAAATATTGGCTGGGTCTTAGGCCTATGAGAGAATTATGAACTGAATGTGTCCTCCCAAAATTCATGTTGAAATGCTAACCCTCAATGTGATGGTATTAGGAAGTGGGACCCTTGGAAGCAGATTAAATAATGAGGGTAGAGTTGTCATGAATAGGATTAGTGCCCTTATAAAAACGAGCTCCCTAGTTCTCTTCCTGTCACATGAAGATGCATCAAGAAGTTGGCCCTCTGCAACCCAGAGAAAGGCTCTCACCAGAACCGGACCACACTGGCCTGCTAATCTCAGACTTCCAGACTTCATAACTGTAAGAAATAGATTTCTGTTGTTTATAATGCACCAAGTCTATGATAGTCCATGTAGCATTGTGAACTAAGACAGAGGGCATGGTATTCTGCGAGGAAATAGTGAGAAGAGCAACAACTGGGTTTTAATCCCAAATCAGATTGTACAACATTCTACCTCCAAGTTCCTCACAAAAACTCACCGTTCATCAGATTACGAATTAACTGGGCTTTGGTTATACTTCTCTAAAGGTAGAAAAGTAAAATCCCATTCTGCCATTTTTCATTTCCCTACTGTAGCAACATGGATTTATATTTGCTAGTTCCTAAGCCCTGACTGAGAATAAAAGAAACTAAGAAATCTTGAGCTTGTAGAGCAAAAACTATGACTCCTATCAGTGCACAGTCCCAGTGTACGAGGATGGAGCAATCCATCTCTACCTGTTTTCAGGGCATATTACTTTGGCCCAGATATTACTAACATTGTTTCTGGATTTATGGCAACCAGAGGTGATGCTGAAAATACTTTTTTTCTCCCCAATTAGCTGTGACCTACAGAAGCAATGATATTCCTTCAACCTGAGATCACCAAGGAACATGGTCTTTAAATTTGAAAAAAGAAATATCTTACAGGCCATAATCAGGTTCTGACCATCATCTTGCAAGTCCAAGTGTTGTCTATAGATCACGTGCATTAGCAAAACCTTGAAGCTTTTTTTTTTAGAAAAAAATGGAAAATCTCAGGCACCATCCTGAACACACTGAATTAGAATCCAAGATTTTCACATGACTTAAATACACATTACAATTTGAGAAGCATTAGCCAAATAGCCTTCTTTCTAGGGCAGAAAGACCGCATTTGGTTGGAGACTTTTTCAGAGTAAATGCTGATAAACTAAGTTGTAAGGTACTCAATGTTGTGATAATAAAAATATTCTTTATCTGTGCTTTCCCACATGATAATCATTGGTGACATGTGGCTTATTGAAAACCTCAAATGTGGCTAGTGTGATGGAGGAAGAAATTTCTAGTGTCGTATTATTTTTATCAACACACATTTAATTTTAGATAGCCGCATGTTGCTAGTGGCTATTGTGTTTCTTTTTGAGCATCTAAGGCAATGCTGTGCTGTCCCACTGTTTCTAATAGAAACTTCATAGTGCATTCAGTCAGTATATTGCAAAGTTTTATGGTAAGAACGTAGACATAAATATTCAAACTAAGTTAAAATATAGTTCAAACAGGCACAAGTTTTGCAGCCTTGAGTAAAAAACCTCTTATGCCTCAGTTTCCTCACTTGAAACATGACAAATAACACTTGTTTATGATTATTATAAAACTAAATGAATTAATACTATAAAGTCATTAGAGCAGTGTCATGGAAATAATACTGTAGTACTAAATATGTGTTTGTTAAATTAATAAATATCCCACTAGATTTGATAGTGGTGGAACTGTAAAACCTAAAAGAGTGAGTTTGAACTATTTTTCTGGAGCCAAGCATCACATTTCCCACAGAAAAAAATCTGTTAAATACAGTTAATACAAACAATGATAGACAAGGAAGAAACACTATGAATAAATGCCTATGAAATTCTGAAGATTTGAGAAGTGTTTGAAAAAGTTTCTCCTGAAGATACTGTCAACTGATTTGAGAATCACTGTCCCAACGGCCTTTTTAAATTCAGATATATTATTTATGTTGCTACAGTAGGGAAATGAAAAATGGCAGAATGGGATTTTACTTTTCTACCTTTAGAGAAGTATAACCAAAGCCCAGTTAATTCGTAATCTGACGAATGGTGAGTTTTTGTGAGGAACTTGGAGGTAGAATGTTGTACAATCTGATTTGGGATTAAAACCCAGTTGTTGCTCTTCTCACTATTTCCTCGCAGAATACCATGCCCTCTGTCTTAGTTCAGAATGCTGCATGGACTGTCACAGACCGACTTCTTGATGCATTTTCATGTGACAGGAAGAGAACTAGGGAGCTTGTTTTTATAAGGGCACTAATCCTATTCATGACAACTCTACCCTCATTACCTAATCTTCTTCCAAGGGTCCCACTTCCTAATACCATCACATTGAGGGTAAGCATTTCAACATGAATTTTGGGAGGACACATTCAGTTCATAATTCTCTGCTGCTTGGACTATGTCAAATGTGAGACATGGACCTGTAATTATGGAAGCCTGGGATGCCTGGATTCTGTTGTTAATCAGCTTTCTATATCTCAAGGTCACCTGGACACATATGCTTAGCATAATGCCCAGGAAAATGTTTTAAAAAATTAAATATTGGCTACGTCTTTGGCCTCAAAGTTCGAAGAAAGCTTTAATTTGTCTATACCAGATAATTCCACTGTGTGCTGAGATCAGATCGGCTTCAATGCCTCTTTTTTACCACAATTCTTTTCCTGGTTTCTGTTCAATATAATAGGGTATGCAGATCTTGGAATGTATTTTATCTAAAGCAGGAGGAAGCCCTAGGAACATTTACCTCAATGGAATAAAGGAAGAGGGGGTGTGTGTGTGTGTGTGTCAGAAGCAAAGAGAGACAGAGAATATGAAAACTGAAAAATGAGAGACATGGCCACACACCTTTCTTTGAAAAGGGGATAATATCCCTGAATGGCCTCATTCTTCCAGCTTCTAAGCAGAAAGCAAGCCTGAGGTGAGAATTTTACCTAAGTACACTTGACCTTTAACTGGAAAACTAGCCTTTGAAATGTCTTTCATCTTGTCCGGTAAAAACCTTTTCCTCCTTAGGACTACATTAAAGGAAAGTAATAAGTAAGTCAGTCTGAGTTTTAACAATGTTTGAACTCACATTTTAGACCTTCCTTTTCTCAGTTGTGGTGAAAAGCAGAGTCCCAGAACAGCTGTCTCAGATGGAGACACTCCAGTGCATGGTGAGTGGGACACATGCACTGCGCAGTGGACTACATGCATGAGAAAGACCGGGCAGAACCAAATCAGCAAGAATGTCATGCCTTACAGACTTATCTTGGCGTCCATTTCCTTAATTGCAGAGTTTTCAATTTCTTTTTTGCAGATTTTTACAATTATTATCTTTTTTATCTTTTTGTGCTCTAGAATTTATCATGAATTAGTCTTAAATTAAGATTATGACCATTCTATTTCCATTCCTTTTGCTAGCTTTCACAACATTTCTACTGTGCATATGCAAAATGGGGATTGAATGACAACTGTATCATATTTGGTGTTGATAATATATATTCAGATAATATTTTGTTGCACAGTTCGTTTTTAACATTTTAAAATAATCTAAAGAACAAACACTCAAAATATACCTGCAGTTTGAGGTGTTAGGCTAATGGTATTACTTTATATTTTGAAATAGAAACTCAGTGGCAACACAACTCTTAAGCAGTTAAATATAGTAGATTGTTTTTTCCCAAATGATTATAAAATTTAGCTCATTTATTTATTAGTGTAGTCATTAATATAGGCTTTATGTAACTATTCTTTGTATGCATGTTATATCTGTGATTTGAAGGATGGCAAAAGCGAAAGAGAAAGTAAGACAAATTAGGAATCAGGCATGTGAATCCCTTGTTTTGTCTCTATTGATGGCTTTTTTATTTGAGGCTGCTTTTGACTAAAGCAGTTTTCTGATTTAGTGTTTTTACTCTTTCAACTCACAAAATAAAATTAACTTTTTACATAATAACTGCTATATTTCAATAGTTCTGGAAAAAGGAAACACCTTTTAGTAGCTTGCTTAATGATAATACCCTTACTTCCCTGATTCTAGGACATAACTGATCCTAAGTACTTTGTCAGTTCTACCTTCAACTGAAGATTGACATTATTTTGCAAAGCACTTTAGCAGGGGCACAAATCTTTATAGGTTTTTGTTAGGAAACGTATGATTATTCTCAAATACTATTTATACTATATAATGTAGATTGATTCATTAGTTTTCTGTCATATCATTGACAAATGTAATTATTTAAATATAAAGGAAATATATTGATTAATATACTATTGTTATTTCAATAATAACATTATTCAAGTTTTAACAAAATGTAAAAGACATCTTATTCTGTGACTGGGTTTTTGACTGAGGACCTTCATTTAGGAACTTAATAGTATAGCAAAATTTTCTGAAGAGAACTTTTTTAACAAAAGAAAACAAAGTTTACAAATGAAGCTTATACTTATGAGATTTAATTTTGGTCATTGATCTTACTCCAGATATACCCATTATAAAACTGCAATTAGAAAGGAAAAACCTACTTTAAGAAAGTGTGGTTTTTAGCTTGTTCTTCTTTTCATACGTGAACAAAATAGATTAGCGGCCTTAACTTTGAAGAGTAAAAGTTTAGAAATCTGGGTAAGAAAAGAACTTAAATATATGAAATAATTAAAGAACATCAAATATGGTATGACTATAGTTAATATAATATGAGAAGTAGGGAAAATTTGTTATCCTAGATTTCAGTTCTTCGTCAGTGCTTTTCTTGTTTTTCAAAAGTGGGAGGAAACTTGACTTCATATCACTAGGATTTCTTAATCCACTTTCATTTATTTTATTTTCTCAAATCTCCTTTCCCCATTCTACCTATCTTTCCAAACCACATAATAGGCATTCGATACATTCTTACTGAATAAATAAATGAATGAATAAACTGTGATATAACAAAAAAGGAACCACTATAAGTGAGAAGTTTGGCATTCATTAGATAATTCTGCACTTTATGACATTTTTCAGAATGAGTCCAATGAGTTCTATGATGCCAGGTGCAATGCTGTAGAATCTCTAAATTTCAGGAACTAAAGCTTACAGGCTAGATCCCTTGATACTTTTTTCTTAGTGATCCCTAAACACTTTAACATATTGTCTAAAATAGGCTACTGTCTTTTATATATATTTCAATTATTTTCTAATTTGTGTTTATTATCAGTTCTTAACATTTTTGCTATGAATAAGCTTGAAATTTTATGTAATCATGTTTACAAGTCTTTGTTTTGTGTTAATTTTTATATTTAAAATTTCTCCTAACTGAAATTTTGTATCCTTTGACCCACATCTTTATTTTCACACATTAAAAAAAAATTTGATCAATCCTAAATTAGAAAAATAGTAGTCTATATTTATCTATATTTTGTTCTTTATTATTTAATAATTATATCTTTAGGCAATTTAAAATTTATTTAAAATTTAACATGTGTTTGCTGTATGATTTGGCAAAGAGTATTATCACTCAATATAAATTATAGCTTTCTTCTTCAATAAAAGAGCATCAAATTTATTTGTGGATGCTAAAGTTTATAGCTAAAATTCTATGGAAACCTTTCTTGCAGCTAAGGACAGTCATACAAATTAATTCATACCTTTGAGATATAATTAAAAAGATTATGTCAGACTTCTGGGAAGCCTGCTTAAATGGAGTTGACTCAGCTAGAAAGCACCCTCCTACTGCAGAGGTTGAGACAGGTCTGACTCAAATTTATTACCACATAGATCATTCCATTATTTTATTGATTGCCTATCTGAATCCTCTTACTCTAACACTGAGAAACCTGGCTTCCACTATTCGTCTTTCATTTATGAATTGTTTAATTTCAGTATGCATATATTTCAGAATTGTTAAGTCTTACACTGTGAGAAATAACTTTATCAACTAGAAGAGTGTTTGTATTTAGTTCCTTTTGCCTTTAGTGTTACAGTTGTTACTCATTCCCAGAATTAGTTAGGTCAGCTCTTCCTCTACCACATCTCCTTTGGTGAGGCTATTTAATCTTTGGTGAAACAATAAGATCAGTCTCATTCCACTTTGGAATTTTCAGATCTCTTAAATGATTTTTATTTAATCTGCATTCATTAAGCTTCACTATTTGTCCTACAAAGTTACAGAAGTTTTGACAAATCCAAACTGTCATGTATGCACCATTACATGTAATTCAGAACAGTTTCTCTGCCCTAAAAATTAATTTTTGCTTTACCTGTTCAATTATATTTCTGTTCGTAATTCTACCTCTCATCTGTATATTTCTAACTAAAGTCAGACTTCCAACATATCACTGGGGGACAAGAATCATGTCAAACTCAAGGTGAAACAGTATTCTCAACACAGGTAGGTAGTCTGATAACTAGTCTGGTAGCTGACCCCAAGTATCTTTGCTTTCCAATATTCATCCTCATAGGTGATATTTATACAAACCATTTTAACCTGCTGCACAAGTGATTAAGAGTCTGTTAACTCTTAATTATGCCTAGAAAAAAATATCTCTACAGTGCATCTGGGCTGCAGTGCAAGTTTATCACCCAGAGACTCAATGGTAGTAGAAGAGTATGTAGCTGATGAGAAATCTGATAGAGCTTGACGCAAATCTTTATAAGACAACTATCGTAGAGACTCTAGTCCTCTTAGGCAAGTAAAGGTATCATTTTTGAGAAATAGCTGTGACATGAAATACGGCTTTGACAGAGAATGAAGAACATATCAAGAACAACATGAATTGTCTCTGATATGCTATTTCATTCACTTGTTTATGAAATGTAACATTTCTAGTGCTGTTTATCATCAAATGCAAATGGAATATGTGAGGAGGCCTGGCAGTTCCACCAGGATAATTAGCACACCCTTCTACGTATACATGCACACATACCATGAAGACTTGTGGGGTATTCCTATGGCTGGTTGATTAAAGAAGAAACATTTCTGAGCTTGCACATTATGCTGTGACGATGTAATTGTCTGCTGTGACATTGTAGCACTATCTGCACTATATTGCAGTCCAATTTAATTGGAAAGACATATAGTCTGCAAAATACATCTAGATTCATCCATGGGCAGGGCTAATGGTTTGGCTGGTGGTTCAGTCTACTATTAAGGATAGTTTAACATCTGTAAGAAAATGAAAAGCCTACAAAATCCCTCATTCAACACAATATATGTTTATTCCTTCTTATCCTAGCCCAAAGTGAGTCTTTATAAATAGGCATGGCCCCTGGGCAGCTCTGCCTCAAGTAGCACTCCTTCGATCTAGTGGCTTTACTGCCACCCTGACCTCGAATCCCTCACTGAAATCAAAGCATTGCATGTGTTTGGCAGAGGTTAGTGCAAAATATTTCAGGTCTAGGAGAAAAGTAGAGTGGGGGAGATAATGAATGGATGTTATCAAATATCTTATGGGCTGAGACAGGATGTAAAGGACATTTCTTTTTCCTTTACATTTATTGAGAAAAAGCTCATCATACTGAAGTACAAATGCAGTCTTACTGATTTTAGGAAGTAGAAGAAATGTCTCTGTCACAGTAAGAGATTTGGGCGCAGGAAAAGAATGGGTGATGTCAATATCTAGGGAAGAGATATGAAGATATATCCCTTGTAATTGTGGAATAACTTCAGGGTATACGAATATTTAAATATTATCCAAAAAAAAACATATTGTTCATATTGCTCTTTAAAATCAAATTGACAAGATAGTTTACCCTGTGTGTGTCAGTGAATGTATTATTATCTCAAATATCTGCCAGTGCTTTCCAAATGAGATCATGAAACAAAAAGAGGCTGTGAATGAATTCAACAGGCAAAATTTGCCAAACCATTGTTCTGCTGCTGTTCCATTTGACTAGCTGCAACAGCCAATCCTGCTCTCCAATATAGTACCGTACTCCAAGAGAACTAGCTCACCAATTGCTAGAATTCTGGTTATACTTGATAACTTTTCATTATGGAAACTTCAAATATTTGCAACTGGAGTAGATACTTAGCCTTGATTTACATTTTTCTTTGCCTACACATATGCTTACGTGGTTTTCTGAGAATTTTGTTCATCACTGTTGTTTCCCACATGATATTACTTCTGAGCAAGGAAACTACTTTCCGGTTAAATTTGAAGATAATCAATTAAACCTCAAAGCTTTTCTGTTCTTCCAGCCACAGAAACCACCGAACATATATAAAATGACTATAATGGTCTATTAAGGCTCATTACAGTAGAAACTCAGAGAGAACATCTTCAAAGTTTCAGGTAGAAAATATTCTCCGAATCAGTCAACATGTATTTTGAATTCCAGAAAATAACGGAATACATTTAAGTGACTCTTTTTCCTTATAAACTTCACCCAGTCTCAATATTTCTGAGAACCATCTCTGTCACTCTGTACTCTGCTTTGGAGCTTTCAGAATCTAAGAGTGGAAAATTATCATGAGACACAAAAAGGACTAAAATTTATGACCCTATCTGTACAGCTTTATTTTCTCATAGCACTGGCAAAAGTAGGGAGAAGTGATGGTGGATAAAGTGATGCATTTTGGCTACCAAGGTCAAAGAGAATTGCAGCCATCGAAATCAGGTAAAGTCACGACATGTAGAGGGAACATGAAAATGCTAGGAACATCTTAGAACTTTATTTTCTAACCTTCCTGGTGACTCTAAAAATTCTACTTTTGTATGTTTTGTAATAAATTACTTTTCATTTCTAATTGGAAGTAGATTATATCTCTAATATGTCAGTGTATTGAAAGATGCTAAATCAGACACCAAATTCACAAGCATGAAGAAGGTAGATCAATTTAACTGAGTAATAATTAAAACATACTTTGGACAAAAAAAAGTTTATAAACAATTAAAGGGCAACTGCTTGCCTTTAAAAAGCATATATTCTTACATCTGTTTTAAACAAAACAAAAACAACTTACATATTTTCGGTATTTGCAACACTTCTTTTCAGTGTTTGCAACATATCTTAAAAGAATGTATAAATCACTGACTCTGCTCTGAAGGTTAAAAGGTGCATGTGTGTGTGTGTAAAATACATACACAAATACACACAGCATCTTAAAATGGTAAAAATTTTAAAATATTATATTATCATGATGTTAACAACTATAAACAAGTTACTTGAGTTAATAAATGATTATTCCTAAGACACCTGTAAAATGAACCTTCATCATCTGGGGATAGATATTTAATATGTCACGAAAAGCTATTTTAATCTGGCCATTGCCTATGCCTCCATTATTATTTTCTGCCTTCAGCCCTCCTGCAGCCCTAGTTCTCTCTGTGGAGTCCTTGCTGACTATTGAATCTGTCAACTTCCCTTTCTGTGCAATTCCTTGCTCTCTGATTCCACTCTTCTCCTCTTTGCCTGACTAGCTGCCCTACATCATTCACCTTAACTGTTTTTCCCTGCCTGACTCTGGGCAGCCCTTCTCATATACCCTTCCTCTGGGCTTCCATAGTACTCTGCTTGTCTGTCCTTCACTAGACTCTCAAGGTTAAGGATCAATATGCCATCACTATATCAGCAGTTTCTGGATTATTACAGTACACAGAATGCAAGTTCTTTGTTGTTAATGACTTTGAGTCACTTTAGTTATTTGGAATTAACAAATAAATATATAGCTATTAATTAAAGGACGCACAGCTCTTCATACATAATGTTGTTTCTACCACAATAACTCTGGCATTTGGAAAAAAAATAGAGACATTTGTATTAGAGCTTATTCCTTTATTTTTTAATTAAAATAGAACAGAGTCAAAACTCTGGCAATAAATCTAATTTTGAACTTATAATTACAAAGTTTAAATTAAAGTTCATCATTTTGTCAGGGGAAAAAAAAAAAGCATATACTGATCCATAGTCTATTGTCAATAGATTATAAGCATCTTGACATTAGGAATTATCTATTCGATTATGTTGGATAAATATTGATTAATTAAATAAAATTTTTAAAATGGAATCAAATATTATTCCTAGAAAAATAATTTATAAAGAATTATATTCATTTAGAAAATAATTCATTAGTGAAAGAGTAACTTCTATATTTTAAAACAGAAATTTAAATTATTCAACAATGAGACAAATTACACCATTAACCATTGTTTTATCTAATTGAATGGCATTCTCTAGCGAATTATGTATTAGTCTATCATATTGACAGTGAAATTAAATGTTATCACAAGATGGACAGTAGATTCGTTTATATTTTTGTATTAATTTGAAAATTATTTTAATTGTTCTACTTTTTATACAATTAAAAATTAAGATAACAATTAAGCCATAAAGGTTAAAAAGAGGGGGAGGGGGTATTCACGGTGCATCTTGGTTAAATAGTCTCCAGATGGCAGTCTAGCACCGCCTCAGTCAAAACCAACAGCTACAGACTGGGGTATCGCCCATGTTTTTTAGTCTCTTGGTAAAGTGACCACTTAATATTTACCTTTCTCCTTGTGGAAACTTAGTTAATGAAAACTTGCTTTATTCAATTTGCTGTTAATGGCTTTCACAAAATATATCATAAATGGTCCTATAGCATTTAGTTACTCTTGAAAGCAAAAATATACAGATTCATTTTTACTCAGATTGATATGTTTTTACAAACAGTGCACAGGTCCGGCCCGGGGGCTCACACCTGTAATCTCAGCACTTTGTAAGGTCGAGTTGGGTGAATCACGAGATCAGGAGTTCAAGACCAACCTGGTCAACATGGTGAAACCCCGCCTCTAATAAAAATACAAAAATTAGCCAGTCGTGGTGTGGGTGTCTGTAATCCTTGGGAGGCTGAGGCAGGAGAATCGCTTGTACTGGGAGAGGGAGGTTACAGTGAGCCGAGATTACACCACTGACTGCACTCCAGCCTGGGCGACAGAGTAAGAATCCATCTCCAAAAAAAAAAAAAAAAAAAAAGTGCACATAAAAAAAAAAACTTAGTATTTTGTTGGATAACATCACATTTCAATCAAGATGACCAATCAACATCTAATAGCAGCTCTTTTCACTCTCAAAATGATGCTTCCTTAGGACCCCTATTCAAATAAAATAAACTGTGTCTCTCAAGTAGCTCTTTTCTCATGAAATTTCAGTGAAACCTAGCCTTTAGTTTTTTGATAACAATGTATGAGAAACCAATCTTTCTCTAATGAAGCATTTCAGAAATTAAAATTATAAGCCTTCATGAATGCTTTATATTGTCTATTATTCACTTAAACTACATTTAACTATTTATTTATTTTTCCATATTCTTTATATATGTATTGTGATAGTCAGTTCAAGTTGCCATAACAAATACCATAGATCGGGTGGCTTAAACCACAAATTTATTTTTTCACAATTCTGGAGGCTGGGAAAAATAAGCTCAAGGGGCCTGATGATTCTTTCCTGGTGAGGGCTGTTTCCTGGCTTGCAATCCACCTCTTGTTTCCTGTGTCCTCACAAGGCAGAGAGAAAGAGATCTCCCTCTCTTCCTCTTTTATAAATAAGGCTACCAGTCATATGGGATTAGGGTCCCACCCTCATGACCTCATTTAACCTTAACTACCTCCTGAAAGAATTGTCTCTGAATGCAGTCACACTGGAGGTTAGGGATTCAACATGCAAATTCAGTCCATAGCACCTGTTAAAAACTGATTAAATAGCTTCAGTATTATAGTAGAGCCAATTTCCTTTCTGGTAATATTTGCATAAATGAGAAACTAGAAACTAGTAATTCATTTGCTGTTGCTTATGTGGTAATTTCTCTGTCAATTCCCACTATAAGAATTGACAAATCATGATTTTTTGTATAATGAAAATATTAAAATGAAAATGAAATAGACTAAGCAATGTATACTATATTAAAGGAAGAACAGGAAGTAGAAAACACATAAACAAAAATGAATAAAAATATAAATGAAAGAATAAATCAACAGATAGAATCAATGGCTTCTTTGATGAATTTTTTTTCAAAACCAACAGAGAATGTTTATAGCAACTAAATGGAAAAAGATCAAAGAAATTAAAAAAAAAAAATTAGCTTCCTGGCTGGGTGTAGTGTCATCTGTTTGTAGCACTATCTGCCTGGGAGGCTGAGACGGGGAGTGGGAGAATCCTTTGAACCCAGGAGTTTGAGGCTGCCATGAGCTATGATTGTGCCATTGCACTCCAGCCTGGACCACAGAGAGAAACTCTGTTTCAAAACAAACAAACAAAAAATGACTGTGAATGGGGATTCACTGTTAGTATTAGGTAAGGTTAGAATAAAAGTTAAAGCAAATCAAGTGTGAATTCAGCAAATGATCATCAAGTACATTATAAATATTAGAATATAGTAAATTAAATAATCACATCCATTGTATCAAGTAACTTCATCTACTATTTTTCATACTGTGTTACAAACTATAAAATAAAGTATAGAAAATAAGCCATGGTTGTTATTTTTATTTTATTTCATTTATTTTTATTTTTAGCAATGCTATATTTTCAGGGTGGGCTAACTGGTGTTAAAAAAAACAACAAAACCCCTCAAAATCTTGATGTCTCAAGAATATAAGGGTTTATTTCTCCCTCATTTCTTTTTTATTATTATTATACCTTAAGTTCTAGGGAACATGCATACAACATGCAGGTTTGTTACATAGGTATACCTGTGCCGTGTTGGTTTGCTGCACCCATCAACTCGTTATTTACGTTAGGTATTTCTCCTAATGCTATCGCTCCCACAGCCCCGCACCCCGCCGACAGGCCCCTGTGTGTGATGTTCCCCGCCCTGTGTTCAAGTGTTCTCATTGTTCAATTCCCGCCTGTGAGTGAGAACATGCGGTGTTTGGTTTTCTGTCTTTGTGATAGTTTACTGAGAATGATGGTTTCCAGCTTCATCCATGTCCCTGCAAAGGACATGAACTCATCCTTTTTAATGGCTGCATAGTGTTCCATAGTGTATATGTGCCACATTTTCTTAATCCAGTCTCTAATTGATGGACATTTGGGTTGGTTCCAAGTCTTTGTTGCAGGCTACAGTAACCATCTGATCTTTGACAAACCTGACCAAAACAAGAAATGGGGAAAAGATTCTCTATTTAATAAACGTTGCTGGGAAAACTGGCTAGCCATAGGTAGAAAGCTGAAACTGGATCCCTTCCTTACACCTTACACAAAAATTAATTCAAGATGGATTAAAGACTTAAATGTTAGACCAAAAACCATAAAAACCCTAGAAGAAAACTTAGGCAATACCATTCAGGACATAGGCATGGACAAGGAGTTCATGACTAAAACACCAAAAGCAACGGCAACAAAAGTCAAAACAGACAAATGGGATGTAATTAAATGAAAGAGCTTCTGCATGGCAAAAGAAACTACTATCAGAGTAAACAGGCAACCCACAGAACGGGAGAAAATTTTTGCAATCAACCCATCTGACAAAGGGCTATTATCCAGAATCTACAAAGAACTTAAACAAATTTACAAGAAAAAAACAAACAACCCCATCAAAAAGTGGACAAAGCATATGAACAGACACTACTCAAAAGAAGTCATCCTTTTTTATGACTGCATAGTATTCCATGGTGTATATGTGCCACATTTTCTTTATCTAGTCTATCAGTGATGGGTATTTGAGTTTTTGCTATCATGAATGGTGCTGCAATAAACATATGTGTGCATTTGTCTTTATAGTAGAATGATTTATAATCCTTTGGGTATATACCCAGTAATGGTATTGCTGGGTCAAATAGTATTTCTAGTTCTAGATCCTTGAGGAATAGCCATACTGTCTTCCACAATGGTTGAACTAATTTACACTCCCACCAACAGTGTAAAAGCATTCCTATTTCTCCACATCCTCTCCAGCATCTGTTGTTTCCTGACTTTTTAATGATCACCATTCTAACTGGCATGAGATGTATCTCATTGTGGTTTTGATTTGTATTTCTCTAAGACCAGTGAAGATGAGCTTTTTTTCATATGTTTACTGCATGCATAAACGTCTTCTTTTGAGAAGTGTCTGTTCATATCTTTCTCCCACTTTTTGATGGCGTTTTTTTCTTGTAAATTTTTTAAGTTCCTTGTAGATTCGGGATGCTAGCCCTTTGTCAGTTGGATTGACTGCAAAAATTTGCTCCCACTCTGTATGGTTACCTGTTCACTCTGATGATAGTTTCTTTTGCTATGCAGAACCTCTTTAGTTTAATTAGATCCCATTTGTCAATTTTGGCTTTTGTTGCCATTGCTTTTGGTGTTTTAGTCATAAAGTATTTGTCTGTGGCTGTGTCCTGAATGGTATTGCCTAGGTTTTCTTTTAGGGTGTTTATGATTTTAGGTCTTACTTTTAAGTCTTTAATCCATCTTGAGTTAATTTTTGTATGTGGTGTAAGGAAGGGATCCAGTTTCAGTTTTCTGTATATGGCTAGCCAGTTTTCCCAACACCATTTATTGAATAGGGGATCCTTTCCTCATTGCTTGTTTTTGTCAGGTTTGTCAAAGATCAGTTGGTTGTAGATGTGTGGTATTATTTCTGAGGGCTCTTTTCTGTTCCATTGGTTTATATCTCTGTTTTGGTACCAGTACTATGCTATTTTGCTTACTGTAGCCTTGTAGTATAGTTTGAAGTTAGGTAGCGTGATGCTTCCAGCTTTGTTCTTTTGGCTTAGGATTGTCTTGGCAATACGGGCTCTTTTTTGGTTCTATATGAACTTGAAAGTAGTTTTTTCCAATTCTGTGAAGAAAGTCAATGGTAGCTTGATGGATATAGCATTGAATCTATAAATTACTTGGGGCAGTATGGCCATTTTCACGATATTGATTCTTCCTATCCATGAGCATATAATGTTTTTCCATTTCTTTGTGTCCTGTCTTATTTCCTTGAGCAGTGGATTGTAGTTCCCTTTGAAGAGGTCCTTCACATTCTAAGTTGTATTCCTAGGTATTTTTTTTTTGTCTTTGTAACAATTGTGGATGGTAGTTAATTCATAATTTGGCTCTCTGTTTGTCCATTATTGGTGTATAAAAATGCTCCTCTTTGTACCTCTGTTAGAATTTGGCTGTGAATCCATCTGGTCCTGGGTTTTTTTGGTTGGTAGGAGATTAATTACTGCCTCAATTTCAAAACTAGTTATTGCTCTATTCAGGGATTCAAATTCTTTTTGGTTTAGTCTTGAGAGGGTGTATGTGTCCAGGAATTTATCCATTTCTTCTAGATTTTCTAGTTTATTTGCATAGATGTATTTATAGTGTTCTCTGATGGTAGTTTGTATTTCTGTGTCATCAGTGGTGATATCCTCTTTATCATTTTTTATTGTTTCTCTTTGATTCTTCTCTTTTCTTCTTTATTAGTCTGACTAGTGGTCTATCTATTTTGTTAATCTTTTAAAAACACCAGCTCCTGGATTCATTAATTTTTGAAGAGTTTTTCCTGTCTCTGTCTCCTTCATTTCTGCTCTGATCTTAGTTATTTCTTGTCTTCTGCTAACTTTTGAATTTGTTTGCTCTTGCTTCTCTAGTTATTTTAATTGTGATGTTAGGGTAAATTTGAGATCTTTCCTGCTTTCTCCTGTGGACATTTAGTGCTCTAAAGTTCCCTCTGTACACTGCTTTAAATGTGTCCCAGAGATTCTGGTATGTTGTGTCTTTACTCTCATTGATTTCAAAGAACATCTTTATTGTAATCTCGAGTTCTAATTTGATTACATTGTGGTCTGAGAGACTGTTTGTTATGATTTCCATTCTTTTGCATTTGCTGAGGAGTGCTTTACTTCCAATTATGTGGTCAGTTTTAAAATAAGTGTGATATGGTACTGAGAAGAATGTATATTCTATTGATTTGGGGTGGAGAGTTTTGTAGATGTCTATTAGGTCTGCTTGGTCCAGAGCTAAGTTCAAGCCTGAATAGCCTTGTTACATTTCTGTCTTGTTGATCTGTCTAATATTGAGAGTGGGGTGTTATAGTCTCCCACTATCTTAGACAGAGTCTTAAGTCTCTTTGTAGGTCTCTAAGAACACGTTTTATGAATCTGGGTGCTCCTGTATTTGGTGCATGTATATTTAGGATAGTTAGCTCTACTTGTCTCATTGATCCTTTTACCCTTATGTAATGCTCTTCTTTGTCTTTTCTGATCTTTGTTAGTCTAAAATCTGTTTTATGAGATACTAGGATTGCAACCCATGCTTTTTTTTTTTTTTTTTTTTTGTAAAATTCCTCCATCCCTTTATTTTGATCCTATGTTTGTGCTTCCTCTTTAAATAGATCTCCTGAATACAACACACCAATAGATCTTGACTTTTTATCCAATTTGCCAGTCTGTGTCTTTTAATTGAGCATTTTAGCCCCTTTACATTTAAGATTAATATTATTATGCTTGAATTTGATCCTGTTATTATAATGCTGGCTAATTATTTCGCCTCTTAGTTGATGCAGTTTCTTCATAGTGTCGATGGTCTTTACAATTTGGTATGATTTGCAGAGGCTGGTACCGGTGTTTCCTTTCCATATTTAGTGCTTGCTTCTGGAGCTCTTCTAAGGCAGTCCTGGTGGTGACAAAATCTCTCAGCATTTGCTTGCCTATAAAGGATTTTACGTCTCCTTTGCTTATGAAGCTTAGTTTGGCTGGATATGAAATTCTGGGTCAAAAATTCTTTTCTTCAAGAATGTTGAATATTGGCCCCCACTCTATTCTGGCTTGTAGAGTTTCTACAGAGAGATCTGCTGTTAGTCTGATGAGGCTCCCTTTGTGGGTAACCCGACCTTTCTCTCTGGCTGCCCTTAACATTTTTTCCTTCATTTCAACCTTGGTGAATCTGACAATTATGTGTCTTGAGGTTGCCCTTCTCAAAGAGTATCTTTGTGGTGTTCTCTTATTTCCAGAATGCCCTTTGTTATTACAAAGCACTCAATTTTTTCATTAAAGGAATTAATAAAACCCAAGCAAAAATAATACATACAGAGAGAAAAAAAACTGATTAAATTAAAAATGTACAGCTCCTACCAGAGGTAATAAAATAATCATTTAAATCTAAGCATCTAATTGAAAGCCATAAAATGTAAGCAATATTTTTAAAAACTTGAAAGGCAAACAAAAACCCTTGTTAAATTTTAAGCTAGAGAATTTTTAAGAATATAGAACAGAAAATAAAGTTCCATGACAAAAATAAAATTGATGTATTTTAATTATGACATAAACACCAGTAATTCACTATAATTGTATTTTATACTATTTAATATATTTGCATGGTGTAAACATGTGTTTGTATTTTTGCTATATTAAAGATTAAGTGGAGCCTGAAATGATTGAATATTGAAACATTCAATCATTTTAGTTTCACTATCTCATCCTTCAGTATTTGGGAAATTTAATTATTCATTAAATCTCTGTTTTCATTTATAATAAAAAGCAAATGAATTTACTAGTTTTGTTTAATTAGATTCTCAGGATTTCTGAATAGTCTATTTTTCCCTGAAAGCCAGATGACATATTTTGAAATTTGATATTATTATAATTTGAACTAGGAAATGGGTAGAAGATGATCTTTCACTATCTAGGTCAAAAACCTCCTATTATTAGAGGGATAACTCATGTAAAATATGGTGAGGGGTTTTCTCCTTTATCAATTAAGGAAGGATGAGTTTTACATAACCCCATCAACAATAAAGTACTATCATGTAAAGACGAAAGCAATTGTGCAGAAGATTTCTATTATCCTGTGTATTGGCCAAGGTTCAAGCAAGAACCAGGCACCTGCAACAAAGAAAAACTAGAGGAAGATTTAATAAAAGAGCTATGGTACCAAGATATAGACACAACATAGGGAAACTGCTAGGGATAGTTCCATATCGTTGTGTTTATAATGATCGAATTGTAACAATCTGAGTGTGGAAGGATTGAGAAATGGGCGTGGTTCCTGAAAACCAATGCTGAATTATATACAAAGGAATACCCTGAATCAATAACCTTCGATCAAGGCACACAGTTATATTATGACTGCTCCACAGGAAGGGAGCCAAAGAGACACATACCCTTACCTCACTTTCCTTCTACTGTTGAATCTCCTGCCAAGTCCCATAGTTAGCTGAGGGCTGTCCTAAGCCAGAGCCCTTGACGCAGTCCATGCAAGTCAGTCTCTTGAGATAGGGAATCGTGGGGAGAAGAGCAGAAAACAGATGTGGAAGCAAATAGTAGCTATATGGCAGAATGTGTCTTTCCATCTTTAGAAAATATTTATGAAATAAATACAGGTTTTTTTAAGTTAACTTTTTATTTGGCTTAGTAAGTAAACTAGTTCAGTTGTAGTTGACAGAGGCTTAAGATCAAACACTTGTCAATTTGTATGTGAAAATGATATTATTACCAAATTCTAGAGTTTTGAAGTCCAAGAGAGCTCTGTACTAGGTTAGACTTGTATTTATTAAGTGATTCAATTTTCTTTTCTCTTTTAAGGACATAACATTTAATTTTCCATGGGTCTACATAATATAATGAATAAATGGAAGTCTCCTTATCTTAGCATTTAGTGATCTCCTCAATTGAAAATCAAATTATCATTTTCTACCACAGCATTTTACAGGTAAAACATTAAAACATTTTTATATTCTTTCTGAGTATTTACTTTAGATCTCTTTTGTTCCTGGAAATTGGATAAAAATAAGATGTCAACTATGTTATTACACTATAGAGTTACTGTAAAAATGGCCCTAATGTAGGAGTCTGCATCTGCCTAGGAAAAATAAAAATGCTGGGTAGAACATATTTTTGGGCTTCCCTGAGTCTGGTGATTTTTGTCATTCGTATGTCCTGCTCAGGGATATGGAAACTGTTTACGGAATTTTCACAAGAGACATTCACTCCTGAGGACCATAAGACTTTATACTATTCCTGTGTCCCCACAGCCACTGCCAAAAAGTTTTATTTCATTGCTTCTGAGACCATCACTTGAAGGGGTAATATGGTTAGGTTCTGTGTCTCCGCCCAAATCTCATCTTGAATTGTAATCCCCAGGTGTTGAGGGAGAGACTTGGTGGGAGGTGATTGAATCCCGGTGGTAGTTTCCCGCATTCTGTTCTCGTGATAGTCAGTGAGTTCCCACAACACCTGATGGTTTTATAAGGTAGTTTTCCCTGCTCTGTCTTACACTCTTCTCTCTCTCCTGCAGTCATGTGAAAAGATCCAAGTTTGCTTCCCCTTCACCTTCTGTCATGATTGTAAGTTTCCTGAGGCCTCCCCAGACATGTGGAATTGTGAGTCAATTAAACCTCTTTTATTTATAAATTATCCAGTTTCAGGGAAGTTCTTTATAGCAGTGTGAGAATGGACTAATATAAGGGGCAAAGAGATTCATTCCTGGATAGCTCTTTAGACTGCTGCAAGAACTATTCCAGTTGAAGAAAAATGTGTGATTCTGCCCTGCTGGTGAGTTTTGTTTTCTCTCCTATATTCATCCAGTGAATCTGATGTCTAGGTTGACCTTAGCAAAGATATTTAACAATGTATCACTATTCAAGGAAAGTTATAAATGGGAGGGAAAAATTCAAATATTCCATTTTTTTCCATTATCTGGGTTAGAGTAAGTGTACTTTTTATATTGATTAGGAATTACTCTCATGGTGATCAGAAAAACAGGGGTTTAAATATATTAGAGGTTGATTTTTCTTCAAAGTTAAAAAAGATGGAGTTAGAAATCTACTATTATAGCTCTTTTAAGAAATTATCAGTGAAATATAGTTTCCTGCTACCTTCCTGCTCTGCCATATTCAGTGTATAGACTTCCTTTTTAAGCTGTCTATTGATTTTATGGAGGTTCCAAAATTCCCTGTACTTTATGCAGGTGAAAGAGAAGGGCAGTGGAAGAGACATAAGCCCGATGAACCTGCCACCTTCCCTTTGCTTTGGGGGAACATTTCAGAAATTATGTTCAACAAATACTACTGAATTTGTATTGAATTGGCCAAGACAAAAATTGAAACCAGGCCGGGCGCGGTGGCTCAAGCCTGTAATCCCAGCACTTTGAGAGGCCGAGGCGGGTGGATCACGAGGTCAGGAGATCGAGACCATCCTGGCTAACATGGTGAAACCCCGTCTCTACTAAAAATACAAAAAAAACTAGCCGGGCGTGGTGGCGGGCGCCTGTAGTCCCAGCTACTCGGAGGCTGAGGCGGGAGAACGGCGTGAACCCGGGAGGCGGAGCTTGCAGTGAGCCGAGATCGCGCCACTGCACTCCAGCCTGGGCGACACAGCGAGACTCCGTCTCAAAAAAAAAAAAAAAAAAAAAAATTGAAACCAGAAATAAAGTTTTTCATTGGGAAATGGTTTCTACTAACAAATTCAGAATGTCCACATTAGAAAAGGTGAGCGATTATATCACCTTCTTTAGATTGCTCCTTTTCTTTACTAGTTAAACTTTTATATATTCTTGAGGCTAATTGAAAAGGAAAGATACAATATCACAATAATTGACCGGCTTTCACCTCAATCTCTCTTCTAAACCTTCTCTGTATTCTCGATAGTAGTATAGCACCAGCACTTCATTAGCATGTCTTTTGCTCTGATATTTTACAGACTATATTAATGAGAGTTTTATAAAAGACATTCTATATGCTCCACAGAGTGAGTGTTCCACCAGAAAAGTATCAAATTCAACAAACCTAAAACTGTCTATACATGGTGCAGTGATTCAAGGAGAGAGGTTTAATGATAGTAGAAGGTACCAGAGATTGCCCAATGAACAGCTCAGACTTGACCTGAATATTGAGGCCTAAGCAGGAATATATAGCACAAGAAGAGGCTGTTTAAACTCTAGAGAGTATTTGACACAAAAGTTCTGAATGGATTGGAGGTTTATTTTTCAAATTTTCATATGTTTTCCTGTGAGTTTCTTACTCAATGAAGCTATTGAGGCTAGACTAATATCATTTCCAGATGACTTAACTGTTACATTGATGGCAAAATTATTCATTTCATACCTTCATGATTGCTAATTTTGAGGTTGTTATCTTTACAGATGATTAAATATATTTCAAAATGTTTCCAGTCAAATCTAATATGGATTTTAGCACTTTTACATTTGATTTTGCCAAAATTTTTCTGGAAGTTGATGTGATTTCTAAGGCAAAACAATGTGTTTAGAATAAATAATAAACATTTTCTAATCTATAGTTTATTAAAGTTCAGTAAACAAATTTGAGATTTAAAAATTTTTCCTCATATTACTTTGCAATGGACTGAATGCTCGTGTCCCCCCAAATTTATCTGTTGAAATCCTAACCCCAGTGTGAGGGTATTAGGAGGTGGGATCTTTGGGAGATAATTAGGTCATGAAAGTGGAGCCCTCATGAATGGGGTTAGTTTCTTTATAAAAGAGATCTCAAGGAGCTCTCTAACTCTCGTTCTCTGATGTGAAGATACGAGGAAAAGATGGAACTCTGTAACCTGAAAGGGGGCCCTTAATAGAACACAATCATTCTGGATCCTGATCTCAGACTTTCAGCATGTGTAACTGTTAAAAATAAATTTTCTTATTTACAAGCCACCCAGTCTGTGGTGTTTTGTTATAGCAGCTCTAAGATGTACATACTTTTAAAACTTATTTAATTATAAACATTCTATTAGAGAAGTAATATTCTAGTTCTGACTATACTTGATCTTGACATGTATCAGTCAATATTTATTTAACATTTCACGTATATCAACTGTTATGTTAGTTATAGGCAAAAACTGAAAACAAAACAGAGTCCTCCTCTCTAGGCACTCTTGGTACAACACGGTTAGTGTTATAATCAAGCTCTGTACACAGCATAGTTAAAATCCAAGGAAAATATCCTTTAATTCTGCCTTGGAAATTCTGTAAAGACTCAGTAAGTTGATTATATTTGAGATTTTTTTTTTTTTTCTGAAGGGTACACATAGCAATTGCAATGAATAAGGAAGCATATTCTAGGCAAGAGAAACATATTTGTAAAAAAAAAAAAAAAAGAAAACTTAAAATGATAACCAGAGGAAGGCTTCATGTACTCTTTTTTTTAAAGCATAGTGACTAATATATATCTTATTAAACGAAAACATTACAGAATAATGAAACAAAGTGATTGTTTATTAAATTGGACATTAACTAGACCTGAACTAGTGGCAATTAGGATATATTACTCTCCTATTTTCTATTTCTAATGAGCACTGTGGCTATCTGACACAGTATCTTTTTCCTTTCTTCTCCTGCCTAATTGCCATCTCTCTTATTATTTTCTAATCCAAATTCTGGAGCAAGAAGACTGACTTAGCTAATTATTGTAATTCCTATAGATTCTAGATTTCTCCATTTTAGTCTCATTGACTAGTCTACTTCACTACAACCCACTTCCCTACAACCTACAGTCCTGTGGAGAAATCAGTTTCAGAAGAAAATCATCAAAGGTGAAAGAAATTGTAATTGACTAGTACAGTAGAGGCGTTTACCTATTTATTTGCACATGCAACCAGATAGTATTTGAATAATGCATATGAACTTCAGACATTCACATTGTTTTTTCCATTTGGACATGACCTATAGGTGTTTAATTGATTATTTTTAATATACTGATGAAATCATTTGTATCATCAAAAAAGAAATGAGAATGAAAAAGAATATATGTTAATATGGCTTTCTCCTACATTTTACATGCAAATTTACCATTCTATATATTCAGACTATTCTCAAATGACTATACTAGTGTTATTTAAATGTATGTTAATGTCTGCATATTTAAACCATGTTGAGGACTATAGCTGAGATGAAGAGAATTCTCAGAATATTCCAAATGCATATCATTTAGAAAAGATTAGACTTTACATCCTTCTAGCTGTGTTGGAGAACATTTACTTTTTTATGTAGAATGTGAATGAAATTGTGTAAATAATTATTGTTTTATTTTGATAAAAATATGTTTGCTTATTATAGTACTGACTGTTATTAGTCAGCGTTATATCTTTTTTGGGGGTAGCATTTGTTCTCTGTTTGCTTATTTTTATTTTATTTCCCTGGAGACATTAGTTACAAACTAATTTTGAATGTAAACAAGATATTGTAGACAGTTCACCACTAATATCGTATGGAATCCTGAAGGAGTCATTACAGAAAAAAAAAAAAAATCTGATTTCACTATTAAAATATAGTCAATCAATCTTCTTTTTATACAAATGCACATAAATTAGATAAATATTTCAAGGGAACATATATTAATCAATGAATTTGTTTTTGGTTAATATTTTTCTCAGACTTCCACAATTTTCTAGACATGGTTTTTAGTAGATGCTATATTGCTACAGCCCCTTGTTTTGTCACTGGTATTAATTTACTTACAAATTTACTTACAAGTACACCAATGAATCTGATTACTTATTAGCATCAAAAGTAATTATGTTTTAATGAATCAGCAAGAGGCTTTGTTGTGCTAATTCTTTCTTATTGACCAGTCCAATGAAAAAAATATGGGAATGCTTTGAAGTGTAGACATGTTTCATGAGATTACTTGTAATTCAGTTTTACAGTATGTTAAGAGCACACCAAAAGGGGCATAGAACTACTTAATCTAGAAGTACTCACATGGCTAATATATGATTAGGTGATACAGTATAGTTTAGACGATTACTTTAATACCAATTTATTTCCAATGTCGAGGGAAGAGTCTAAGATGGTTAAGGGAAGAGAACAGTATTTATATGTATTACTTTCTCAGCTCACATTCAACTTTATTTGTAATTAGCAAGAAAACTATGTATCCATTTTGAGACTTAGATTTCTTCTATAAAATTATATAGCACAATTTATTTCCTAGGTGATTATGAGACCATTCTTTAAGCAAGCAATGAGAAATCCAACCTCTATCAGGTAGATTTTAAAATTCAAGATATTTTCCATTTGTCACTTTGAATGAAAAGTACACAATACGAAAAAAACAGTGAATTGTTTTTGTGTCTAATTTCATAACTCAAAAATTTGCCATTAATACCCTTATCGTTTATTTCAACACAAAATTAAAGTTAGGCAAATTAAGCCACTAAAAAGGCTTAATATTAAAAATTTAGTATTTGTAATAAAAATAAAAGTTTGCTGTTAGATGATTTCTCCCCCAAAAAAGTAAAATTTGCCTAGCAGAAGTTTGTTATTACTAAGAGAGAATACCCCTCATATTGTCTTATGTCCAATTTCTGCCTCCAAAGAAAGAAAAAGTAAAAACTAAAAGGCAGAAATGAAATCCACAAGCAGACAGCCTGGTGCCACACCCTGGACGTGGTATTTAAGATCGACCCTGACCTAATTGGTAATGTTATCTATAGATTGTAGACATTGTATAGAAAAGCACTGTGAAAATCCCTATCCTGTTTTTTTCTAGTCTAATTACTGGTGAATGCAGACCCCGGTCACATATTCCCTGCTTGCTCAATAGATCACCACCCTCTCATGCGCACCCCCTTAGAGTTGTGAGCCCTTAAAAGGGATACGAATTGCTCCCTCGGGGAGCTCAGCTCTTGAGACAGGAGTCTTGCCAATGCCCATGCCAAATATACCCCTTCCTTCTTTAACTCAATGTCTGAGGAGTTTTGTCTGCTGCTCCTCCTGCTACATTTCTTGGTTCCCTGACTGGGAAGCGAGGTGATTGGCAGATGGTTGAGGCAGCTCCTTAGGCAGCTTAAGCCTGCCCTGTGGAACATCTCTGTGGGGGACTCCGGCCAGCCCCAGCTATGCGGATCCTGACAGCGCTCCCAGGTAGGTATTTGCCCCGGTGGGACGCCTCATTCAGAGCAGTGTGTGGTAGGCCCTCGTGGAAGATCAACACAGTGGCTGAACACCAGGAAGGAACGTGTACTTGGAGTCTGGACATCTAAAACTTGGTAAGACTAGTCTTTGAAACTTGCCCACTACGTTTGAGTGGAAGCCTGACCTGATCACCCATGGCATGCCTTTATCGGCACTTTGGTTTTGGTTTTGGTTTTGATTTGGTTTGAATTGCTTGACAGGACCGGTCTTGGGAACTTGCCCACTCCATTTGAGTGGAAACTTGGCCTGATCACCCATGGCGTGCCTTTATTGGCACTTTGGTATTGGTTTTGACTGGTTTGAATTGCTTGGCAGGATTGGTCTTGGGAACTTGCCTACTCTATTTGAGTGGAAGCGTGGCCTGATCTCCCACAGTGTGCCTGTACACACTTTGGTTTTTGTTTTTGAGTTGACTTGGATTGTTTGATACTTTGGTTTTGGTTTTGGCCTGGCTTGGAATTCTGGATACTCTGATTTTGGTTTTGATTTTGGTTTGGTGCAAACTGCAAAATTGTGTGTGTGTGCCCTTTTTACCCGTTACTTGTTTTGTGGTGTGTGTGTGGTGTGAGTGTGGTGTTTTGTCTTGAAGAAGCATAAATCAGGCACAAATAAGCCCATCCTACTAGGAACTATGTTGAAAATTTCCAAAAAAAGAATTTAAGAGAGACTGTGGAGTACTATGACACCAGGAAAACTTCAAACTTTGTGTAAGATAGACTGGTCAGCGTTAGAGGTAGGTTGGCAAATTAGAAGGAAGCCTGGATAGGTCCCTTGTTTCAAAGGTATGGCACAAGGTAACCTGTAAGCCAGGGAACCCAGACCAGTTCTCCTACATAGACACTTGGTTACAGCTGATTTTAGACTCCTTTCCCCCACACAGCAGTTAAGAGAACAGCAGCATAAGTGGCTGGCAGAGGCAAGGAAAGACCAGCAGAGAGAAAGAGATGAAAGAGACAGAGAGAAAAAGAGGCAAAGAGAGAGGAGAAAACCAAGAGGAAGAGGCAGAGAGACAAAGAAGGAGTTAAGAAAAGAGAGAGACAGAAAGTCAAAGAAAAAGAAAAAGAGAGAAATATACAAGTAGTTAAGGAAAAAACAGTATACCCGATTACTTTAAAAGCCAAGGTAAATTTAAAACCTATAATTGATTATTAAAGGTATTCTCTGTAACACTGTAACCCTCTAATACCACTTCGTTGTCAGTGTAAACAAGGGCATATCCCAAAAGCACTGAGGACTTCCTATCAAAAATCCTTAACCCAGTAACCCGCGGATGGTCCAGATGCATTCAATCAGTAGCAGCAGCTGCTCTGCTAACCAAAAAAAAAAAAAAAAAAAAAAAAGAAAATGAAAAAGAAGGGGGGAGGCAGAATTCATATAAAAAGAGTGTTATATGGTAAATTCTTGTCCTGAAATAAATTAACTGGTTGTTTAAAGAAAGAAATGTTTGTAATAAGTCAGAAAGTTGAGACATGTTGAAGAATTGTCTGCAAAACTCGTGAAAGAAAAAATGTTATAAAAAATTTTATGCAAAAAATGTAGCATAATTCGTAATTAATAAGGCTTCCTGAGTACTATTGAAGAAAGAGTTTATGTGCAAGGTGTATAAGAAAAGTAAAATATACCTTTGATAAAATGATTATAAGGAGGCATAAGAATGTGGATTTTTACTACATTAAAAGATTTTTAAAAATTATTGCTTTAAAAGTTTAAGCTAGTTTTAAAATGTTAATTATAAAGAAAATTCTGTGTGTAAACATATTAGCTAATGTTAAAGAAGTATCATCCACTTTTTCTGTGAACTGGACATTAAAGTAAAAGCATAACAGATTTTTCTTAAAGCATCAACCTGCTCTTCAGCAAAAATTATAAAAGGTTAAAAAGAGTCTATAAAATCTTACCTTATAGTCAAACATTAAAAATTAGATAAATATGTCTACAAGGTTTTATTAAAATTAGGTTTAACATTAATAGCACACCAATATAAAGATAAAATTTAGCTTATCTGGTATAAAAATCATATAAAAATCATTATTAAATATAAAATAGTGTTTAGCTTTCTTTGGTCTAAAAACTAATGAAAATAGGTGCTAAAGGAAATTTCTCAGTAAAAAGGCACTAAGGACTATAAAGTTCACTGCCAAGGTCCCCACATTTAAAACAAAAGGTCAATTTCTTAGAAATTATATACTGGGTTTATCTTCCACTTTCCTTTCTCGCAAAAACTAAAAGTCTTTTAGCACAGGTACCACCCCAGAATTTCCAGTAAACCAGCACCAACCTGAAGATCACGTTCTCATTGAAAGGTGGAAAGAAGAAAAACTTGAGCCAGCCTGGGAAGGACCCTACCTTGTGCTGCTAACCATCAGGACTACTGTTTGTACAGCAAAAAAGGATGGACTCATCACACCCAAGTCAAGAAAACACTACCCCCTCCAGAGTTGTGGGCCATAGTCTCAGGGGAAAACCCTAGCAAACTAAAGCTAAGAAAAATTTAACTGTTTTCTTCTATTCTATTACTCTTTCTTCTTTCTTCATTCTATTGCTGACCATCTAGTTATTAACATAACCAAGTCAATTTCGCCTCAAGCTATTGCATTTAATGTTTGCCTTGTTATACCATGTTATACCATGGGACTTGTTATACCAAATCAAAGACAGCTTTCTACTTCAGAAAAGTGCTCCTGTCCCTCCTGACTCTCCTCAGACTGGGCATTAGTAAACTAGGACCATTTCATCTGGGGAAATTTCGATAAAGAACTCAGTGCCAACCAGGAGTCTTGCCCCCCGATGTAGAGCTTTCATGCCATAGTTGGTCCAACGTTCTGTGGACCACTAAAGAGCAAGGATGGACTGCCCCAACTGGTTTTTGTAATTTCCTAAAACCATACATTCATTTTACTAGAGGATCATAGAAGTTAAAGAATTATAACAAACTTTAGCAATTAAGACAGGATACCAAGATACAAATGCCTGGTTAAAATGGATCTAATATTCCATCTACACATTAAACAAAAACAATTGTTATGCTTGTGCATATGGCAGGCCAGAGTCCCAGATTGTCCCCCTTCCACTAAGGTGATCCTCCAGTTGACCAGGTATAAGCTGCATGGTAGCTCTTTTCCAGGATTCTACAGTCTGGAGTAATAAGTCATGCAAGCTCTTTCTGCTATTTCCCAAAGTCCGGCACCCTGTGGGTCATCCAGCTTCCATCTCCCAACACTAAGTTCACTTTGTGTCTCTCATGACAGGGAGGAAATTTAGCATTCCTTGGAGACCTGAAGGGATGTGATGAGCTTAAGAATTTTCAAGAGCTTATCAATAAGTCAGCCCTTGTTCATCCCTGAGTGGATGTGTGGTGTTATTGTGGTGGACCTTTACTGGGCACTCTGCTGAATAACTGGAGTGGCACTTGTACTTTAGTCCAATTGACTATCCCTTTCACTCTGGCATTTCATCAACCAGAAGGAAAAAATATAAGACATCTTAAAATGTGAGAAGCCCCTTATGGGTCATTCGACTCTTATGTCTATTTAGATTCAATTGGAGCCCCACAAGGAATACCAGATCAATTTAAAGCTTGAAATCAAGTAACTGCAGGATTTAAGTCAATATTTTGGTGGGTGACAGTTAATAAAAATGTACATTAGATAAACTACATCTATTACAACCAACAGCAATGAGGTTTTCATGAGTTAAGAGAAAAACTCATGTTGGCCTCAGTCCTGAGGCTACTTGACCTGACAAAACTCTTTATGCTCCATGTGTCAGAAAGAGAAAAAATGGTAGTTGAAGTTTTAACCCAGACTGTGGGGCGCTGGCCAAGGCCAGTGGCCTATCTCTCAAAACAACTAGACAGGGTTTCCAAAGTCTGGCCCCCAAGTCTGAGGGCCCTAGCAGCAACGATCCTGTTAGCACAAGAAGCAGATAAACTAACACTTAGGCAAAACCTGAATATAAAAGTCCCCCATGCTGTGGTAACTTTAATAAATACCAAAGGGCATCATTGGTTAACAAATGCTAGATTAACCAAGTACCAAAGCTTGCTATGTGAAAATCCCCAGATAACCATTGAAGTTTACAACACCCTAAACCCCACCACCTTGCTCTCGGTATCAGAGAGCCCAGTTGAACATAACTGTGTAGAGGTGTTGGACTCAGTTCAACAGTTCTAGCAGGCCCAACCTCCGAGACCATCCTTAAACATCAGTAGACTGTGAGCAGTACGTGGATGGGAGCAGCTCCATCAACCCCTGCAGAATGACTCTGAAGAAGACGACAAGCCCTGCTCCAGTCACACCCGGAAGCTGACTGGTCTACGCATGGCCGAAGCATGAGAAAACTCATCGCGGGACTCATTTTCCTTAAAATTTGGACTTGTACAGTAAGAACTTCAACTGACCTTCCTCAGACTGAGGGCTATTTCCAGTGTATACATCAAGTCACTGAGGTAGGACAAAATGTTGCTATGGTCCTATTACTTTACAGTTATTGTAAGTGTACCGGGACTCTAAAAAGAACTTGTTTATATAATGCTATTCTATGCACGATATGTAGCCCAGGAAATGACTAACCTGATGTGTGTTATGATCCATCTGAGCCTCTCATGACCACAGTTTTTAAAATAAGATTAAGAACTGAAGAATGGTGGGGGCTCATAAATGATATGAGTAAAGTGTTAGCCCAAACAAAACAAAACAAAAGGGTGCCCAAACAAGTCACCTTAAAATTTGATGCCTGTGCTGTCAATAATAGTAATAAGTTAAGAATAAGTTGTAGTTATCTTAATTAGAAAAGAGACTATGTGGCAGAAAATAAGTACATCTGTCATAAATTAGGTCTGTGTGAAAATAAATGTAAATACTGGTCTTGTGTCATTTAGGCCACTTGGATATAAAAAAAAAAAAATGAAAAGAATCCAGTCCACTTTCAGAAAGGAAAAAATAGTCCTTCCTCTACTAAGGGATGATGTAACCCCTTAGAGCTAGTAATAACCAATTCCCTTGATCCTAACTGGAGAAAAGAGGAATGTGTAACTCTAAAAATTGATGGAGCTAGACTGGATCTTCAAGTAAATACCGTGGTTTGAGAAAAAGTTTATAAACGCTCTCCTGAGCCAGTATTTAAACCTTCTTTGATAAACTAAAAGTGCCGGTACCAGAAATTTCATGAAAAACAAGAAATTTGTTTTTGCAATCAGTTGAGCATGTAGCCCAGTCTCTTGATGTCACTTCATGTTATATATGTGAAGGAACTGTAATAGGAGATCAATGGCCATAGGAAACCCAAGAATTAGTACCTACAGACCCAGTTCCTGATAAATTCCTGTCCCAAAAGAATCACCCTGATCACTTCTATGTCCTAAAAGCCTCAATAATTAGACAATACTGTAAAGCAAGAGTGAAGAAGGACTTCACCCTTCCTGCAGGAAGACTACATGGTGGAGTTCAAATCACACAAAGAAAAATCCATTCAGTAAATTTCCAAAGTTGCAGACCATTTAGGTCCACTCAAAATCCCACTGAGACTGGACGGCCCCCACTGGGCTAAACTGGAAATGTGGACGTAGAGCCTATGCTAAGCTGCCTGACCAGCAGACAAGTAGTTGTGTTATTGGCACTATTAAATCATCTTTCTTCCTACTGCCCATAAAAACAGGCGAACTCCTGAGTTTCCCTGTCTATGCTTCCCACAAAAAGAGAAACACAGCTATAGGAAATTGAAAAAATGGTAAATGGTCCCCTGAGAGAATCATACAATATTATGGGCCTGCTACTTGGGCACAAGATGGCTCGTGGAGATACTGGACCCCCATTTACATGATCAACCAAATCATACTGTTACAAGCTGTCTTAAAAATAATCACTAATAAAACTGGTAGAGTCTTGACTATTCTACAATGGCAAGAAACTCAGATGAGAAATGCTATCTATCAAAATAGATTAGCTCTCAACTACTCGCTAGCAGCTGAAGGAGAGGTCTGTAGGAAATTTAACTTTACTAATTGCTGCCTACACATAGATAATCAAAGACAAGTAGTTGAAGACATAGTTAGAGATATAACAAAACTGGCACGTGTGCCTGTGCAAGTGTGGCATAGATTTTATCGTGGGGCCATGTTTGGAAAATGGTTCACAGTGCTAAAAAAATTTACAAGTCTTATAATAAGCATTATAATACTAATAAGAACCTGCTTACTGCTCCTTTGTTTGCTACCTATACTTCTTCAAATGTTAAAAAGCTTCATCACTACCTTAGTTCACCAAAATGCTTCAGCACAAGTGTACTATATGAATCACTATCGATCTGTCTTGCAAGAAGACATAGGTAATAAAAATGAAAGTGAGAACTCCCACTATTGAGTGAGAGTCTCAAAGGGGGGAAATAAGGGAGGAGATGACCACACCTCATATTGTCTTATGCCCAATTTCTACCTCCAAAGAAAGAAAAAGTAAAAACTATAAGGCAGAAATGAAATCCACAAGCAGACAGCCTGGCACTATACCTTGGGCCTGGTAGTTAAAGATCGACCTCTGACTTAATCAGTTATGTTATCCATACATTACAGACATTATATAGAAAAGCACTGTGAAAATCCCTGTCCTGTTTTGTTCCAATGTAATTACTGGTGCCTTCAGCCCCCAGTCACATACCCTCTGCTTGCTCAATCGATCACAACCCTCTCACCCGCACCCCCTTAGAGTTGTGAGCCCTTAAAAGGGACAGGAATTGCTCACTCAGGGAGCTCAGCTCTTGAGACAGGAGTCTTGCTGATGCCCCCAGCCGAATAAACCCATTCCTTCTTTAACTTGGTGTCTTGAGGAGTTTTGTCTGTGGCTCATCCTGCTACATTACAACTACCTTTTTTGTTACTAAACTGATTTAAAATAGAGGGTACAAGCAGTGTGCAAAAATATGCCTCAAATGTGAATAAATTTGACTTTATGTTAAAGTACAGAGAAAAAAATATGTATCCACCAAACATAGAGAAGGAAAGACTGGCAATAAAATCCAGACACCAGAATGAAACATGTTTTTAATCAGCATCCTCTAGAAAGCTGCATGAGCCATGAACCCAGAAATGCTGCCTGATAGTACTTAAGAAGCAATGAGAGGAAGGATCCCATATACTACAATGTGTTCTTCAGGCTCAGTAGTCTTTTGGATTTCGTTTAGGCTTGTGGCTTCCACACAAACCACAGGGTGGCCTTCCCCTGAACTCGCCTAAGGATTTCAAAATAGTTTTCCCACTATGAATAAAAGACAAAATAAAATTTTTAAAAAGTTGAAATGTCTACTGCTGCCAAAGGAACAGCAAATGCTCTTTGGCTGTGCTTGTACATAGCAGTAGGAGAGATCACCATTAATGCAGGAGAATGGTACCTGGGGCACTAGTAGCAATGGACTGTGGTTCATCAAGCACTCTGCAGGATAAGGGCACAGCCCAGCAACCAGAGAGAACTGACTCTGTCTCTGCAGCTGTCTGTATCTTCTTGTGGAAATAGTCACTAGTTATTTGCTTACAGAAGGTATTGAGTTAGTAACATGGAATATACTGATATATAATGAGGATGTGTCTTTAGGAATATTACTCAAACTTGCCCTGTAGCTTGCCCATCTACTGTCTAAGAAGAGTGAATAAATGAGGACAAATGGAGAAAATTATGTCAGAATTACCTTATAATATTCTAGCATTTGAAGTTTTGGGGACAACTCAATCTCATATAATCTTCATGCCTAAAATCTAAATATAGCCAGTAAATTGGATAAAGGAGGTTAAATAGGTCAACCATGCTGTTTTTATTTTTTCTAAAAAAAAGCATGATTTTTCTACTAAAAGTTATTAATATATTTTTATGAGGTCTAAGCCTCAGACTTTTGGAGGTTGTTTTATTACATTATTTCTGTTACAAAATTAGTTCTGGAACTAATTTTTCCCTGATAGGATTTTGGTTTTATTTGTTTTTCTCCATTTTGTATATTAATTGTTAGCACTATATTTGCTATTAAGATTTTTCCAAAAGCCAAAAAAACTTTCACCAGCCAAATTATCCCCACTCTCAAAGATAATATTTAAAAATACATGTCTTTTCCCTAAGTGAAAGGAAGAAGCTATGTAAATAAAGTTCGAATTTAATGAATCTGAATTTCAGATCAAGAATCGAGCTTTTGTCAAAGTTACAGAAAACAGTCACTAGACAGGAAATTTTTATTATTTATTTATTTTTTTTGGTAGTCTGGAAGGGAAGGATTACATTTGATCACACAGGAAGAACTAATTGAACATTCTTCAGAATGACTCTCAAGTAAAAACAGTTGTTCAACAATGATAAAAGTGCAAGAGTGTTTCAGATAATCTTCCTTGGCACTTTATTTTGTCATTTTCTCATTGATTTAAGTAGACACATTTGTAGTTCACACTAAGTTATATATGACTAATCACTTTATATATCACTTTAGATATCTAAGACTCTGATTTCTCCTTCACGAACAGCTAGTGAGTATGTCAAAGACGGCTAGATCTTCAAACGGCCATGCATTCACATTTCCATGACCAATCCCTTACCTGGCACTCAATAGAATCCTAGTTCTTGTCTACATTCAATACAGTGCTCTAAAAGTAGGAAAAGTGATGCTTTAGAAATATAAGAGGCGGGCCATGGTGGCTCACGCCTGTAATGCCAGTACTTTCGGAGTCCTAGGTGGATGGTTTATGAGGTCAGGAGATTGAGACCCTCCTGGCCAACATGGTGAAACCTCGTCTCTACTAAAATACAAAAAAAAAAAAAAAATTTAGCTGGATGTGGTGGCACGTGCCTGTAGTCCCAGCTACCGGGGAGGCTGAGGCAGGGGAGTCACTTGAACCCAGGAGGTGAAGGTTGCAATGAGCCAGGATCGCACCACTGTCAAAAAAAAAAAAAAAAAGAAAGTGGGATCAAGCTGCTGCCACTACTGCTATGCCCTCTAGCCTAGACTGAAATACCTGAAAAGTTTGCAATGCTCCTAGGATGAAATGACAGATCTTTAATATCTTGTGTATGGCTTTGCAGGATCCGGCCACCCTTTTTTTTTCCACCTTGTTCCTCACACATGCAAACTCACCTCCAGTACCCTATATGCTGTTCCCGCTGTCTGGAATGTTCTGTCTTCCTTTATCTAATTAATTTCTACTCTTTCCTCTGATTTTTGCAACATTATAACTTCTTCATCTCCATGATTACGTTAACTATTTCCCAGGTTATGCTTTTATATACCACATAGAAGCAACAGCTGCAATTTTCCTTTTTTTTTTTCTTTTGCAATTATTTTGCCTGCCTAATTTAGCAGATTTATTTTTTACTTCTGGTGTTTCTCAGGTTCAAGTAGTCTGCTCGATATTATTATTATTATTTTTTTTAAGGAATAGAGCTACATATTTATTTTCCTTCTTTCTTTGATTTCACAAGGAAATGACTTTTACCATCTTCATTTAAAAATAATTTAATTTCCTGAAAAGAGCTGTCAGTGTTTCTAAATTAGAATGTAGGTAAAAGAAAATTGAAGGTTTCTTGATTTCTTTGTTTTCATAAACAATGTTGATTTTAAAATATTCAAGTCTTGGTAGGTCAGATTTTGACCCATTTAGAATATTAATAAACAAATTAGGCTTCTTGGGCTAAATAGTCTTGGTAAGACTGTCTTCATATATCCTGTAACTCCATATGTAAATATATTATTATTCACAATTAAGACTTTGTTTTCTCACTGGCTGTTTCATCACAACTTATTCTTGAGTTTGTAGGCTATGTCCTTTAGAATCTAAGTAAAATAATTCCAATTTTAGTTCTATTTATGTCTAGTTCTTGTATTTTGTTTCTTTAACCTTTAAGGTGGGCACTTTCATTTATTTTTTAAACATTTTCTTTCTCTTTGTATTTAATGGTTTTCTCATGTAGGTGAATAGCCTTAATTCGCATTTACAGGTTTTTAAATGTGTATAAATGGCTGTCATAGATTATGTTTCAATCTACGATCTGATATTTTTTAAAATAGGGTTGCTTACAAAGTACCTTAATGCTCTTCATTTCTAGATAAAAATTACCTTTTCTTCCCCTATTCCATGTTTTTATTTTAAATTACCAAAAGAAATAGTCTGGCTCTTATTTGTTTCACGCTACATCTTCAATAAGCACTGAACACTCTCCGAAGACAAATATTAATTTTACTTTAAACAAACTCAGGCTTTAGTTGACAAATGCTATTGTGCATGGGTTGGTATGTGGGTTAAATGCCAAAAGAATACTATACATAACTCTTAAATTTAAGAGATTTATAGTCCACCTGTCTCTTTACCCACTCTGGGTTTTGATACTCTCAGAGTTCGTAGAAGAATACATTCTCCCAATACCACTGTAGCCTTTTTTAATGCATTAGTTGAGTTGTTTTTTATCCTACTATAAATTATCTTTAAATACTATCTCATTTTGTTTTCCACAAAATGTACTCTTACTATAATGGACTTTTTTGAGAAGTGAATGGTAAACACCCCATTTTTTCAAAACTAGAAAGAAATCCCTCTTTTCACATATGAGTGTTACTGTATTTT
This sequence comes from Papio anubis, assembly GCF_008728515.1. Lineage (NCBI taxonomy): Eukaryota > Metazoa > Chordata > Mammalia > Primates > Cercopithecidae > Papio > Papio anubis. Next base: position 65,869,454 of record NC_044982.1, on the reverse strand, counting down.
TTGCTTGTTATTTGGATGGCTATGTAGGCAGTAGCCTGGAAGTCTATACCTCTGGAGAGTGTAATGTTTTTTTCCCAGCTATTATTCTTTAATGTTTCAGCAGAAGAGAAGAGACAGACTATATCACAACAAAATCTGTGAAAAAATATGGCTAAAAATGTTTCTAAGTTGGTAGGAAACAACCTACTAATCCAAAATGTCCAGCAAAGCACAAGCAAGTAAAATCAAAGAAAGCTATGGAAAGGTACACCATCATTAAACTGTTAGGGCCAAAGCATCTTAATACAAAATAAACTTATATTAGTCTTTCCAATCATTTTCTACTGCTTATCATTAGTATTAAATGAGGGAAATTACAAATTGCCTACTCTTAAATTCAAAAAGACTGTCTGATAAATACTTTGTGACAATTTATGGCACAGATTCTCAATTTCCTTCTAGTTTGTGCTGCTTTTTAGAATTCTCATTAACTACTTAAATTTTACTAAAGCTACAGGTCAGATAACAACAGCATGTTGGCTGCATACTGTATACCATACTTCTTCAATGTTTCCTGCACCAGATAGTATTGCGTTTCTCTGTTACTTACCTTGACGTTTATAATTGCATAACTGTATGACATGTAAAACAAAATTTTGCCCAAAGCACACTGACCATTTTCTTATCGCTCTGTGTGCCTTTATCATTTTATGCGATTCTTTGTGCCCTTTCCATCTATTCTAATAAGCATTTTTTATTTCTCTGTTTCCAAAGAGCTTTTGAGGCCAGGCACAGTAGCTCACATCTGTAATCCCAGGAATTTGGGAGGCCGAGGTGGGCGGATCACTTGAAGTCAGGAGTGTGAGATCAGCCTGGCCAACATTGTGAAACCCCGTCTCTACTAAAAAATACAAAAATTAGTCAGGCGTGGTTGCCAGCTGCTGTAATCCCAGCTACTCGGGAGGCTAAGGCAGGAGAATCGCTTGAACTTGGGAGGTGGAAGTTGTAGTGAGCCGAGATGGCACCACTGCACTACAGCCTGGTGACAGAGTGAGACTCCATCTCAATTAAAAAACAAAAAACTACTATTAAGAATAAATAAAACAAAAAAGCAATAGTTCAAATAACTATACAAAATTAATTGTTCACCTATAAGTGGTTAGTTCACCTAAATCCATAGAGGAACAATGAACCATAAACCGACTGATGTTAAATGAACTTCCTGAATACTGACACTAACTCATTCATTATCTGTTTCTCCTCTCATTAAATATTGTAAATATTACAAATAACCCTAAAATCATCTTAATTACTGACTTTTTAAAAAAGCGTATTTGGCAATTTGTCTCTCAGTGTTTTCTGATCTCCTTGGTTTTCTGCGATTCACCTTTCTCCTTGAGTTGGCTTTTCCATCCAAGTCATTTTTCCCCATTTTGGTTTATAACTAACAGAACTTTCTTATTTTTCTGAATATTAATCACTGTTTTCTGAAATTTCATCACACAGTCTTTGAATCAGCAAGCCAACTCCATAATGTGAGAGTGGGTAAATTGACTATCTCTAGACAGGAAAAATTCATATTATAGTACAAATACACAAAGAACATTAAGACAAATATTAACGAGAACACTTAATGATTCAGCATTTTATGGCAGGTGTATGATCTACTACAGTACTATCTCATGCTTTTTCTTGAGTTGCACTTCATCACAAATCAGAGCTTAATAATTTACCATATTTAAGTAAGAAGGTTCAAACTATATTTAGATCTACTGATGCAGTCTAAAAGGTAGCAACATCAGAACTATCCTCCATGAGTAATTTGGGCCTTGTCATTTCTCTACTGGTCTATAAAAAATGTGTCAAATTATTAGTCATTAACTCTATTTTCTGCAGAGATATGGTGGCTGACTTCAGAAGAAATGCAAATACAAGCTACAGCCACTATATCGGATTTGACAAGAGGAAAATCCACAGCTATATGACTCTGGACGTCTGCCATAAGCAATCTTGTATAAATAACTCTGAACTTAGGATATATGGGCACATCGAAATTCAAATTAGGGCTTGAGAGCTCCAAGGTTCATTTAAATACCCCAGGATGAAACATGGTTAGCAGTGCTCCAGTCCTCTAACACGGATGATTCTGCCTGTGTATATGCACTTTAACCCTAAAGTAACTGCTTATTCTGCATATTAAGATTGTGTGGAGTTTAAAAAAATATTTAAAGGAAAACAATAATAAATGAATATTGATAATGGAAAATATTTTTCCACAAAAAAATTAATTAGACAAAAATTCTACAACATAGAAGCATAGTAATTAAATACTTAATGACAAAAATAGCATTTCCTTGACTCTTATTTGTTACATACACCAGCAATTTACAATGTTTGTTAAAAACAAAAAGAAAAAGAAATCTATGTTAAGAATCATAGATAAGTTGTCTATATAATTTATTGTTCAAACTGGAACACTTTGGAAATCATGAGAATTACTTTAGAATAACCTATAAGCTAGAAATGCCCTGAGCAAATCGAAACATGGTCACCATGAATTTTAGAGTATGCATACCTAATGAGTTCTCTCTTTGAAAGTAACAAATGTTACATTCACTGGGCATTAACCTATATAAGCAATTCCTCTATTCTCACATATAGATCAGAGTGTTGAAAAAAACAATATATATCCATGTCATTTGCAGTGATTCAGCCTTATGAAGTTGTTTTAAATACTTCTCATTTTCTGTGGCCTTTAAAGAATATTTGACAATTATTTTTTTTTTCTTTCTAAGCTAATTTTTTATTTAGATTTCATCCAAGTAATGAGGACAATGATAATATTTTCTAAAAGTTTAATTTGGATGCAAATCATTGTATTTTTATGGAATTAAGAGTGATATAATTTTGTTCATAAATAAAATATTTTCTGGCTACTTCTCTCAAATATTTGTAATGTTCAACAAACATCACTGATATAGGATTTTTCTCAGTCCCTTTGCCAGTGGGAACCTCTGCCTTGCTTGGGGCATGCTACCTGCCACAGGAGGCGCCTTGCCCAATTGGCCGGCACAGGCTGAGTCTGGCTTGCACACTGCTTCCCATGTTCTTGTCCTACGCACAAGAAAAATGAGAATGCACTGAACCTTGAAGAGTAAGGAGGGCAGAGAAGAATTTTATTGAGTGAGCAAACAGCTTTCAGCAGAGAGGGGATGCAGGAATGGTCCCCCACCTGAAGGCACGATAGCACCCCCTGTGGCCAGGTACAGGGCCTTTTATGGACTCAGAATGGCGAATGTGTGCTGAATGGTTTGTGAGTATGCAAAAATGGTTAAAGTGAAGACACCACTCAAAGGTGGGCACAACAGTGTAGAAAACCTATTAGGAACGGGTAGGTATATATAAAATAGGTGAAGGGTGGGATCAATCAGGAAACCATGCCAAACAGGTAAACAAGTTCTTAATCTGGTCAGAGGATTTAGCCTGTAGCTTGGCTTTCAGATTTTAAACTGTCTTTGGCTTGGAAGTGGGGTTTCACAGGGACCCGGCCCTATCTGCCTAGGCATTTGGCTGCCTCTTACCACTATCATCATCACGGTGGTGATTACCAGTGCGGTTAGTAATTCACAGTGTTACGTTGGGGTTTTTAATTTAATTTAACATGTTTATTATTTTCCCTCCCTTATAATTACTACAAGTACAGGCTGAAGGTTTATATTTCATTGGAAAAATCAATCTGGCTGCCATACATTTGACTACGTAACATTATTCAATTGATACAGTGGTGCAGAGTAGATGTTTAACATTTAGAGTGGCTTCCTATAGCCCTGTTCATACAGTCTTCATAGTTTTTAAAGAATGGACCCAAAATAAATTTTTGAGCTCCTTTATCGAAATTAATCTTCATCATAATACCCCAAATTCCTGGAGATGCTTGATTATATATTTAGATTCATTGAAATTTGATTTCATGTTGCAGGTCAAAAAATGATTGTTTTTGACCCAAGAGTAAAAAAAGAGAACTGGAGTATTATTATTATTATTATTGTTATTATTATTATTATTATTATTATTATTATTACTGCATCTCATAGGTATATGGTATGCTTGAGTCTCCAATTCTTCTTCAAACCCAATTCTTTAACAGGGTTTAGTTTGCATAACACATATTGTAGCTCATTATGATTCTATTGGCCACTTGCAAAGTAGTGGCTATTTTGGGTCTAATTACATAATTATGTGACTACTCATTCAGTTTCAATATTTGTTCCAGGGAAATAATTTATAAGAAAAGATTCGCACTTCTTATTCTGAGTCTGGAAATTTTTATTTGCTTGCCAATACCTATATTTTAAGGTCACATCTTTATTCTCTTCAAATTTATGTAATTTTTTTGTTATTTGATATGTGATTTTTGCCCACAAGATATCTTTTATGCCTTACGCTCTGCCTGAAAATTTTCCTTAAGTTATAGCATTATTCTCAATATTATCTTTCATCCCAGATCAATCTAATTGTGGGAAAAATAATTTATTTCCCAAATGATTCTAAGTAAAAAACGTCCACATTGTTGAATAATTTACCATTTCTTATTCTAAATATAAGATGGCTGATAGTTTTGGTCAATTGTTTTACAATTGTTTTGTGATTTATATCAAAATCTGTCTTTAAAAATTTCTGAGAATGGAAAAAGCATTTTCAACTTGCTTTAGACAATACCATAAGGAGTGCTAAGTACAGTTTTGATGTTTAAATATATTTTGGGTTCATCAAAATAATTTTTCCCCTGAGGAATGTACTATCCCCAAGTGGACTGATATCACCATAAAAGGTTTTTTTCTCTTTTTTTTTTCTTAGTTGCTTGATAGTTATAAAAGTTGCTTATAAGCCAAATATTTTAACAAATTTCCAAATGTATCGAGTTATTACTATGGTTTTTTATTTAACAAATTGTCTTATGAAGTGGCTGTATTATAATTTCCTGAGATTTTAAAATTAAACTTACTCTTTAATAAACTGGTCAACAGTTTAGTAAACCAAGACAAAATACTTTACAACATAAAGTGATACTACAACTCTATGTTGGGAGAGTAGGCTTAAAAGCAGAGGGTGAGCAAAACTTCTAGTTACTACATTTCAGCCACAAAAAAAGTTAATTGGGCACAGTGTCGCATGCTTGTAATCCCAGCACTTTGGGAGGCCAAGGTGGGTGGGTCATGAGGTCAGGAGTTTGAGACCAGCCTGGCCAATATAGTGAAAACTTGTCTCTATTAAAAAATACAAAAATTAGTTGGGTATGGTGATGCACGCCTGTAGTCCCAGCTACTCAGGAGGCTGATGCAGGAGAATCACTTGAACCCAGGGGATGGAGGTTGCAGTGAGCCGAGATTGCACCTTTGCACTCCAGCCTGGGTGAAGAAGTGAGACTCCATCTCGGGGGGGAAAAAAAAAAAAGTTATTTGGTGACTTTGGTGACTGTAAGGAGAGTAGTGTTTAATGCACCTGTTGAATTATGTCAAAAATGTTTAATTTCTCAGAAGAGAGGTTTCAGTTCTTCACATCATTTATGCATGTACCGTACTCCCATTGAAAATCAAAGTAGTTATTCTATACTCCAGTGGTGTAAGGTTGTTCATGTACTTGCCAGAATAGATGATCCACAGGCAACTGTTCAGATGTCTTTGTCTATAGAGAGCTCTCTGCCTATGTGTGATATTTCACATCTTGGCTCACACTTATATATGCAAATCCAACACTAAGGGACATTACAAATTTATGGCACACTGGGGATCTGTTAATTCTGTGGACAAGAATTAAGCTTCTTCATGTATTCATCTTTTTAATGAGAAAAAAATGATACAATAGAAAAAATGAGGGTGTAAGTTAAAGCAACTTCTATGTAGTTCAATTCCATTTTTAAATGAAATTCTAATACCTATTTTATTTTAGTTTTATCTCTCCATATTTGACATGGTATCTAGAAATAATTTTATTTAATCAATTAAAAGAGGTAAATTGCTTCATTTACCAGCTGGATGGCAATAGCCTAGGGGTGGATTAAGTCATGTACTAATGATGCTAATGCCAGTTACAGAATTACCTTCTTAAAAATATATTAATTTAATTGCAATGCCTCCCTTTGTTCACTTTGACTGACATTTTTGGAAGTTTGGAAATCTTTGTTTGGTAGTTAAGTAGAATTCCATTAGGCAGAGTACAGGGAAGTTGACATGCAGGAGAATTACTTTGATTCAAATAACTATTTGTTATTAAACTATTCAACAATTATTATTCAATATAACTCCAAATTATTAAACTATCTTAATTATCCAAATAACTGCAATTGTTAAACTGTAACTATAATCATACTATTCACAGTTATATTTTTTTCTTTAAAATATTCATCTAGTATGTGACAAAACAGTATCTGCTTGTATAATTGTATTTACACCATTGCTATGATTTAAATGTTTGTGTCCTCCCAAATTCATACATTGAAATACTCACCCCTAAAGTGATGGTAGCAGGAGGTGAAATCTTTAGGAGGTGATTCGGTCTTGAGAGCTCAGTGCTCTTGAATGGGATCAGGGTAGTTTTAATACAAGTCCAAGAGAGATCCTTCACTCCTTCCATCAAGTGAGGTTAGAGTGATAAGCTGGCAGTTCATGAAGAAGTGGGCCCTCATAAGACATTGAATCTGCCAGTGCATTGATCTTGCATTTCTCAGCCTTTAGAATTACAAGAAATATTATTTTTTCCTACTGGATGATCCCTTGATGTGGTGCTCTTACACTTTCCTTAGGGTTGGGACTTCTGTGAGCCAAACTGCAGTGATTGTTATTGCTCTTCTGGGTCTAGCCACCCAGTGGAGCTACTAGGCCCCAGGCTTGTGCTGGGGAATGTTTGCAAAGAGTCCTGTGATGCAATCTGTCTTCAGATCTCCCACCTGTGGATACCAGCACCCGCTTTGGTGGAGGTGGCAGAGGAGTGAAGTAAACTCTGAGACAGTCCTTACTTGTAGTTTTGTTTTGTTTACTGTGAGGGCTCTCTGGAATGCTGGTTAATCTACAGTGAGTTTCACGTGGAGGCACTCAGGACCTCTAGTTAGCCAGGCAGGGGAGTTAGCTGTTGTTTTCTCCTTCCTGAGATCAGGGTTATTCTGTCATGAGTTACTGTAATGGCTTGAGTTGGTTGACCAACAACGAGGAGGTGGTGGTTTCAAGAGATCACCAGTTATGATAGTAGTAGGGGATCTAAGCTTGCCCTAAGTTGGCCAGTGTATTTTGGTTCCTCAGCCTATGAGTAGGGCCATAAAGCTCCCACGAATTTCTATCTTTTGTGTTCCACTACCAGCGTGGGTAGAGAAATACAAACAGGTAGGGGCAGAGTTAGACTGGTCTAGGCTCAGACTCACCTTGGGTGGGGCTTGCTGCAGCCTTTGTGGTGGATGGTTCTCAGGACAATGAGGTTATGTTCCAGAGAGGATTTTGGTTGCCTCTGCTGTATTACATAGTTGGCCAGGAAAGTTGGAGATAGCTGGTGGCAAGAGACCTCAACCAGGTACCACACAGTTGGCAAGGTCAATCTCACTCCTAAAGTGTCCCACTCTAACTATTCCCCAGGCCATGAGCTTCCCCACTAAAAAAGCAAGCATAGTTTGCCCCTTTCTGTCTGCCCAATCTGTGGCAGTGGCTCCTGCACTTGTATCTGCAGCAGTTCCTGTTTCTGGAGATATATAAGCCTCCTAGATCAAATCGGGAGGAAATAGAAACTCTGAACAGATTAATAACAAGTAACAAAATTAAAGCAGTAAAAGAAATTGTCAACAAAAAAAGTCCAGAACCAGAAGGATTCAAAGTTGAATTCTGTCAGACATTCAAAGAAGAATTGATGTCAATCTAACTGAAACTACTCAAAAGGATAAAGAGGGAATCCTCCCTAAATCATTCTATAAAACCAGTATCATCCTAATACCAAAATCAGAAAACTACATAATAACAACAACAGCAACAGCAACAAAAACTACAAACAAATATCCCTGATTAACATAGATGAAAAAATCCTCAACAAAATACTAGCGAATCAAATCCAACAGCATATCAGAAAGATAATACATCATAATCAAGTGGGTTTTATACCAGGGATGCAGAGATGGTTTAATATTCCCATATCAAAAAACCTGATAAATCACACAAACAGAATTAAAACAAAGTATATAATCGTCTCAACAGATACAGAAAAACATTTAACAAAATTCAACATCCATTTATGATTAAAGCCCTCAGCCAAATTGGTATAGCAGGGACATATCTCAAGGTAATAAAAGCCATCTCTGACAGTCTCACAACCAACATTATAGTGAATGGGGAAATGTTGAAAGCATTCCCCCTGAGAACTGGAACAAGACAAGGATACTCATTTTCACCACTTCTATTCAACACAGTACTGGAAATCCTAGCCAGAGCAATCAAACAAGAGAAAGAAATAAAAGGCATCAAAATCAATACAAAGGAAGTCAAACTGTCACTGTTCACCAATCATATCATGTAATGATATGATTGCATACCTAGAAAACACTAAAGAGTCATCCAAAAAGCTCTTAGGGGTGATAAATAAACTCAGTAGTTTCAGAATACAAAATCAATGTATACAAATCAGTAGCACTGCTGTACCCCAACAATGACCAAGTTGAGAAACAAATAAGGAACTCAATCCCTTTTACAACAGCTGCAAAAAATTAAAATAAAATATTTATCAATATACCTACCAAGGAGGTAAAAGATATCTACAAGGAAAACTACAAAACACTACTGAAAGAAATCAACAATGACAAAAACAAATGGAAACACATCACATGCTCATGGATGGGTAGAATCAATATTTTTTGCCAAAGCAATCTACAAACTTAATGCCATTCCCAACAAATTACCATGATCATTCTTCACAGACCTAGAAAAAAACAATTCTAAAATTCCTATGGAACCAAAAAAGATCCCATAAAGCCAAAGCAAGACTAAGTAAAAAGAGCAAATCTGGAAGCATCACTTTACCTGACTTCAAATTACACTATAAGACTATAGTCACCAAAACAGCCTGGTACTGGTTTAAAAATAGGCACATAGACCAATGAAACAGAATAGACAACTCAGAAATAAAGCCAAATACTTACAGCCAACTGATCTTCAACAAAGCAAACACAAACATAAAGTGGGGAAAGGACACCCTTTTCAACAGATGGTGTTGGGATAATTGGCAAGCCACATGTAGAAGAAACTGGATCTTCATCTCACACCTTATAAAAAAATCAACTCAAGTTGGATCAAAGAGTTGAATCTAAGACCTGAGACTACAAAATTCTAGAAGAAAACACTGGCAAAACTCTTCTAGATATTGGCTTAGGCAAAAAGCTTATGACCAAGAACCCAAAAGAACATGCAACACCACCACAAATAACTAGATAAGACCCAACTAAACTAAAAGCTTCTGCAAAGCAAAATAGTCATCAAACAGACAATCCACAGAATGGGAGAAAATATTCACAAACTATGCAACTGACAAAGGACTAATATCCAGAATCCACAAGGAATGCAAAAAAATCACTAAGAAAAAAAAAATCTCATCAAAAAGTGGGAAAAGGACATGAATAGATAATTCTCAAAAGAAGATATACAAATGGCCAACAAACATGAAAAAATGCTCAAATCATCAATTATCAAGGAAATGCACATTAAAACCACAATGAGATACCACTGTACTCCTGCAAGAATGGCCATAATTTAAAAACTAAAAAATAAGAGACATTGGTGTGGATGTGGTGAGAGGGAACACTTTTACACTGCTGGTGGGAATGTAATCTAGTACAACCTCTATGGGAAAAAGTATGGAAATCCCTTAAACAACCAAAAGTAAAACTACCATTTGATCCAGCAATCCTACTACTGGTTATCCACCCCGGGAAAAAGAAGTCATTACATGGAAAAAGATACTTGCACACACCTATTTATAACAGCACAATTTGTGAATGCAAAAATATGAAACCAGCCTAAATGGCCATCAACCAATGAGTGTATAAAGAAAATGTGGTATATGTACACCATGGAATACTACTCAGCCATTAAAAGAAATGAAATAATAGCATTTGAAGCAACCTGGGTGGAGCTGGAGACCATTATTCTAAAGGAAGTAACTCAGGAATGGAAAATCAAATATCACATATTCTCATTTATAAGTGGGAGCTAGGCTATGAGGATGCAAAGGCATAAGAATGATATAATGAACTTTTGGGGCTAAGCTGGAAAGGTAGGCAGGGGCTGAGGGATAAAAGGCTACACATTGAGTACAGTGTACACGGCTCAGGCAACAGATGCACCAAAATCTCAGAAATCACCGCTAAAAAACATATTCGTGTAACCAAAAACCACCTGTTTTCCAAAAACAATTGAAATAAAAGGATTACAAAAAATAACATTCTATTGTTTATAAGCCATCCAGTCTATGGGGCTTTCTTGTAGTAGCTTGAACAAACTAAGACAAACAATTTTTAAAACTTCAATGGGAAGGATGTTCAGAACAACATTTGACTACTTATTTTGTTGCAACACATGCAACATCACTTATCCAGTGACAGACAGAGCTAATGTTCAAACAAAATCAAATCTTGTCTTTGTTCTTTATGACTGTCAACAGCCCCCATGTTTGCTGTGGATGGCATAGTGAGACTACCCTGTTTTAAGTTACCCCATTACCTAAGCTTCTACATAAGAACTATTTTAATTTACCTGAAAACTACAGTGTAATGATGAATCTCTGGAACGATTTAACAAGCTTCCTTACTAGCTGTTCATGACAAAAGATAAAAATAACTTATTTTAAAATAGTAGTTTTTATATGAATACATTAATTATATAGCATTCTACATTATCCAGATTAAGTTTTAATTCTTTTTGATGTTACTATTTTCCTGTTTCTCACGTATGCTAATAAATGATAAATTAGCTGTATGGAAACATGACAAGATGGTGTTGGAAATAATGCAGTAATAAGCTTGGCTGATTTTTAGGAATCTTTTACAATATATAGAAAACATAAATGATTATTTTAATTCAGTTTAACAAGCATGGTTTTGTGAGTGACTTGATAACATAAAAAATTAACTTCCCAAGTTTTACTGCTTCCTGTTTTCAAGCTTCAACTTGGGTTTCTCCACTTCGGAATAAATGGACCTTTCAGAAAACTTGAAGCTGTTCAGTTGTGCTGAGCTCTGGCAGCTAGAAGTATAACGTAAAATGCCGACTTTCTAAAAAATCAAAATTCAAATTACCATGCATAACAGAGAACTACAGCAATGTCAGTCTTTATACAAGCAAACAAACAAAAAGAAACAACCCTAAATCTGCAAATCAGAAGTTTGCCAGTATATTTATTTGTATCACTGTCATCCTTAACCCTTCCTGATGTGTCCTTTTGCTCTTCTCCCTATATACTCCTTCATTTACTCAGTCTGCTTATGCTTGTGTTAATTTAATTTTGTTTTATTTATTGTGAGACAGGTTCTCACTATGTTGTCCAGGCTGGAGTGCAGTGGTGTAACCATGTCTTACTGCAGCCTCAACTTCCTAGGGTCAAGTGATTCTCCTGCCTCAGCCTCCTGAGTAGGTGAGACTACAGATGTGCCACATGTCTGACTCATATTTTAAAAATTCTTTGTAGAGATGAGGTCTTGCTATGCTCTCCAGGCTGGTCTCAAACTCCTGGGCTCAAGTGATCCTCCTGCCCCGGAAGTGCTGGGATTACAGGTGTGAGCCATTGCACCTGGCCAGCACTTATTTTATAATGGATATATTTATTTTTGTGATACTACACTCATAAGCATTTTTGGAAAAATTGTTGTACACCTTGGATTTTTGCTGACAATGAATTTTGAGAAGATAGTGCGTCAGTTTTGAATGTTGAGCTATAGTGTATGTCTGAATTAAAATACCCCTTCTTCCCATTGGTTTGCTATTGCTGTGTGTTAGTATTATTGTTACAAGTAATACATAAATCAATAAAAATGTGATAATCAGTAGAACTATTTACTGAGAATGAGTGAAGGAAAGTGATTAAATGTACCTTTTAATTGAATATGATCTGCTTGCTTTACATATTCAAACTCTTAAAACATACCAAAAAGTCTATTTACCCCATTCCTCTCAATTTATTTTGTAGTACTGGCTTTATCTTCTTTTACTGGCAGTATGTTTGAATCCTGGCCTCCTTTATCAGGTAATTAATTGGTATGTAAGTTTGAGGAAATTAAAATGGCTGTGACTATCTTGCTTCATGAACCTGATCCACTGGAGTAGAAATTAGCATACGGAAACAAAAAGCAGCACAAAGAGAAGTGGGTTAAGGGCAAGGCCCGAAATGCAAGAAATGACTTAGAAAAAAAGAGAGTACACTTCAGCCTGAGTTGATTGAGATATTATCTAAATGGGATCATGAAGAAGTCATAAATTCCACCAAAAGATTTAAATGCATGTGTGTGATAAGAGGATTGGGAAAAGCGGTAGGGAGATTGTGAGGGTATTTCTTGTCAATGAAATGCAGGGAATTTATGCCCCCAAGACATAAAGTATCAGTCACTCAACATGTATTTAATAAGTGACTACAATAGGTTTCTAACTAGTTTTGTCAAGTTTAGACAATCTGTAGGAAGACTTAAAAATATGTAAAAAGAGAAGTGAGTCTAGATTGTATATATCATGACATCGAGTGCAAGACAAAGTAATTTAAATTTTAGTTAGTAGGGACTGGGGAGTTTTTGAATGAGTCGGCAGTAGGTAGCACTGTAAGATCATCTCATGACAGTGCTAAAAGTATGTAAGCAAGAGACTAGTAATGAGGGCATTGCAATTGCAAATGCAGGAATATTGTGTGAGGTCGTGAAATGGCCATAGGACTAAAGTAAAAATGAATTTGGGAAAATGCAAAAATAAAAATTAATAAAACTTTATTGCTGAACCTGAAGAATATATTTGCTATTCATAGTTCAAGATAAAGTTATAGTATTCTGTTGTATCTTCAGCCCTCAAAACATATAGAAGTGTTGCACTGATTATCCTTCCTTTATTATTTTATTCAAGTGTATATTCATATTATTAAAAAGATAAAAATGTGTATTTTAGAGAATTTAATAAATATTAAAAATTAAATATATAATAATGACTCTAACACAGAAATATATAATGTATATTTATAGTAGATTCCTATCTATATTTAAATTACTTAATTTCAATTTTATTTTCTAAATTATTAATAGGTAAAACATCAAGTTTTTCAGTCCTTCTTTAAAATGCTTGTTTCCTGATTGTTCTCCTAAGACATTAGTGTTTTAAAAACTAATTTTCTTGTTAAATAATGACATGCAATTTACTGAAACCTCACCCGTGTTAAGCATTTAAGTTACCTCTGATTGCTAGAAGTTAGAAATCAGGAAATCATACATATTCAATACAGCCATAATTTAAACATTGCTATCATTTTTCAATATCTTTGCTAATTTGCTAGATTAAAAATGGTATTGTGGTGCTTTATTTTTACTTCTCTTCCTATTGGATTGACATTTCTAGATGTTTGTTAGTAATTAATATAACCTGTTTGAAATTTCTGCGGTGACCTTTCCTCAATTTCTAATTTAGCTATACAAGTAATTTGTATAAATAATATGGATAATTCTCAGTGATATTTCACATTTTTTCAATGTTTTCTCTAAATAATTTGTATCTAAACATCATGCTTCAAGAAAGTCCTTTCATGATTTAATAATTTTTCTCATGTTCTTTTCTTTTTTACAGTTTTCTTAACATTTAGTAGGTCATTATTTGCAGTTTATTTTGTTTTGGTAAAACTGCAAATAATTTTTTTGACAAAAGATAACTTCAAAGTTATTGTTTTATTGTAATTTAGGATATTGATTGGTTTTATCTAACCTAGTATTATTATTTAACATTCTTTAAATGAAATAAAAGTACTTAAAAAGTGCACTAAAATATGTGTGCAAGTTCTAACTTTAGGTATAAGCATAATTTATTTTATTGTTTGTAGCAATTTCCTTCTTAACTATCAGTACCTGAGGTTTCTCTTTTCTCCATTGATTCACATGCTACAGCAGGTTGAACATTTAATTTTGAGCCAAACTGACAAATATGAAATTGTAACTAGTATTATAGCTTACATGACTGCTACTATTTTGAGTACTTTCTCTATTCATATGGGTCATTCTGATTTTCTAATTTATAAAATCTTTACAAACTTTTAAATTAAATTATTGTGGCCAGGTGTGGTGGCTTATGCTTGTAATCCCAGCACTTTGGGAGACCGAGGCGGGCAGATCAGGAGGTCAAGAGATGGAGACCATCCTGGACGATACGGTGAAACCCTGTCTCTACTAAAAATACAAAAAGTAGCTCGGTGTGGTGGCACGCGCCTGTAGTCCCAGCTACTCGGGAGATTGAGGCAGGAGAATTGCTTGAACCTAGGATGTGGAGGTTGCAGTGAGCTGAGATCATGCCACTGCGCTCCAACCTGGTGACAGACCAGGACTCCATCTGGAAAAAAAAAAAAAAATTAATTTTTGTATTGTGTGTTTATACTGACTTGTCAAAAATCCATACAGTTTGTCTACTAGTTCTATGACAATTATTTGCTTTAAAATATTATTTCCCAGCCTGTGGATGGTATTTTAATATTTTATTATTCATTTTGTTAAGCAGAATTTTATTGTATTCAAATACCAGTCTTTTCTCTTTTTGATTACTCTGCTTTGTAATTTTAAGGGAAATTTTCCCAGTTTTCAAGATGTTAAAGATTTGTCCCTAAATTGCCTTTTAATAGTTTTAAACTTACAGTCTTACCTTTTAGATGTGTAAAAAATGATATTTGTGTATAGTGTGAAACGGTAAAATTATAACATTTATGTAGATACTCAGCTGTCAATTTTTGACTGGTGTTCTCTTTTTCTACTCATTTGAATTGTGAAGCTTGTTTGTATTCACTCTGTCCCAAATTCTCTTATACGGTACCCTATTTTGCTGAGATTGGGGTTCTTCAAAATACAGTTTTGAGTCTCATTTGCTAAGGGGTTTGCTTTAGACTCTGTCATTAAAATATACTGAAAATAATCAGAATGCGAGAGAAAGAAAGAAGATGCTTGCTTCTGGCAGTTGTAGGAAGTTGCTGAAATGGCAGTGAGTATACAGGGTCTCCAGACTCCACGGAGCACCGGCAAAGGCAGCATGGTAAGGGTCTGTTCTCGGCAGCATCTTTTCAGTGATATCAGAATTGATTGAAACAGCACCTCTAACGATGCAGCAGCAGGCAATAGATAAAAACATCCATTCAGAAAAGCATCACTATTCTTAATTTTAGACTCTCTGGCTGACTTTTCATTCTCTTTTTTCTTCTTCTACACCCTACAACACCTTGTAACCACTTCTCCGTATTGAGATATTTTTGTTTGAAATACCTGGAGTGCTTTCTATTTTATTGTCTGGATCCTGACAATAACTAAGTTTGTTTCTAGCCTTTTTGTTATTATTATTGATCTATTCATCTTTGCCTTTACCTAATTAGTATAGATTTAGAATAATGTTATCTGGCTTGGCAGAGTTAGCTATCTTGTTGTTTTATTCAAAACTAATATGAACATCCTTACAGCATATTATAATTGCTCATGCTACCTTTAGAATTAATTTTTCAACCTTGATAAAAAATGTTGTTGAAATATTTAGTAAAATTTTATTAAATTTGATACACATACTTAGGGTAAAATAACATCTTTATAGTAATAACTTATCCTCTTTTTAAAGCATATATAGCTCTTCATATTTAAATTATATTACATGTTCTTCAACAGCATTTGGTGATTTAATCCATATGAATATTCACACATCTTTAAGATTTCTTTCTAGGTACATAATTATTAGTTACTTTTATGATCAGTCTCTTTAACCATTTGTTTTTCTATTGCATTTTTATATGGCTATTAGTCATATATAAAAATGTTACTAATTTTGAACAGTGATTTAACATTCAACCACATTGATAAGTGCTCTTCATAGTTCTCAAAGCTGTCTTTGGAAATTTCTCATACATATAATTATGTTATACACAAATGCAGCACATTTTACATTTCTTTTTAAATTCTCACACCTGTTCTCTCTTTTATTTGCCTTATTGGATTGATGGGACTCGTCATTAGAATTGCACACGATACATAGTATTCTATAAGTATTTCTAAAACATTACAAAATAGTATGTTTGTTCTAGATTTTTATCTTTACACACTCCTTATGAGTTTAAAAATGTTTAGTTGTGTTCCTTACATGTTTAATTCTATGAAAATGAATGTGTTTTTCTGAAGTGAAAAAAAAAAAAAAGTCTCTTCAATACAGGATAATTTTTTGAATGGTATTTGGGGAAAGCCTAGCTGTGCAATTCTTCTGGTTCATGTGGTATCAACTGATATCATTCAACAGCACTCAGCTACTGAAAAGAACTGAAGAATTCGAGAAAGGTGTAATTACCTGCTTGGCATGCTGGTATACCTCTGCAATGTTTCTGTTTCTCCACATAGTTATCTTGATCTTCCACACATTGTGTTGGTCTCAGTATACTCAGAAAACTTATGTGGCATGTAGCTTCTAAGAGGGAGTATTCTATGTATGGAAGAGGAAGCTACGGAACTATTGAGATCAAATATAAGAAGTTATACAGAATCACTTCCATCACACTTAATTAATGAAAGAAATTTAAAGGTAATGTCAGATTAAAATGATAAGGAGATGCCGGGAGGTGGTGAAGCAAGATGGCCAAATAGCAGCACCAGCAGTTATCCTCCCCAAGAGGAACACAAAATCAAAAAAGTATCCACACTACAAAAGCACCATCATAATAACCGAAACTCAAGTGAGCTATTGCAGTGCTTTATTTTAACATCATATTAAGGAGAATGTCACTGAAGAGGGTAGATAAAACACTCTTGAATTGCCTACACCAAAGGTCTGGCTGAAGAGAAGCACCAACAATCATCCTTTCCAACAGGAATACAAAATTGAACAACTATCCATACAACAAAAGCACCATCGTAAGAACTGAAACTCAGGTGAGCTATCACAGTACTGGATTTTAACATCATATTAAGGAAACAGGCACTGAAGAGGGTAGAAAAGATAGTCTTGAATTGCTTACACCATAGGTCACCCATCCCCTAGCAGTGGCCATGGGTCATGGAGAAAGAAACTGTGCATTTTGGGGAGACAGAATGTAGTGATTGTAAGACTTCACAGTGGAAATCAGTGCTACCTTATCACAGCAGAAAGCAACACTGGGAACAACCCAGCTGATGTCCTCCAAGATAAGCTCTAGCCAGAGGTGAATAGTCCATTCCAGCAGTCAGAAACTGAGTTTCAGCAAGCCCTGCCACTCTAGCACAGCAGGTTAAAGTGCTCTGGGGTTCTAAATACACTTGCGAGGCACTCCAGGTCACCAGAACTGTAATTCCTGGGCAACTCCTGGTGCCGTGCTGAGCTCAGATCCAATGGACTTGTAGCACATGTGATCCAGTGAGACACCAACCAGGGTGGCCGAGGAAGTGTTTGTGTCACCCTTCCCGGAACCCCAGGAAGTTCAGCTTGCAGCTCAAGGAGAGATTCTTTTCTTCTTTTTGAGGAAAGGGGAGGGGAGAGTAAAGAGGACTTTGTCTTGCACCCTGGATATCGGCTTAGTTACAGTAAAGCAGTGCACCAGGAGAAGTTCCGACACACTCATTTTAGGCCTTAGATCCCAGATGACATTTCTAGACACAGCCTGGGCCAGAAGGGAACCTGTTGATTTGAAAGGGAAGACCAAGTCCTGAAAGAACTTGCTGACTAAAGAGTCCTTGAGTCCTGAAAATTGAGGAGTGGTAGTCAGGCTGTACCCTCTTCAGGTCTTGGATGAAACTCAGAGACTTGCTGGCTTGAGGTGTAACCCAGCGTATTACCAGCTATGGTGTCTAGATAGAGATAGAGACTCCATTTATTTCATGAAACAGAGGAAGAATAAAGGGAACTTTGTCCTGTATCTTGCATACCAGCTTGGCCACAGTAGGGTAGAGCACCAGAATAGCTGCTCGGGTCCCTGATTCCAGGTCTTGTTTCCTCTGTGGCACTTCTGGACCTGCCCTGGGACAGAGAAGCTCACTGTGCTGAAGAGAGAGACCCAGGCCTGGCAGCATTTACCCCAAGCTGACTCAGGAGCCCTTGAGCCTCAAGGGAACATTGGTAGCAGCCAGGCAGTACACATGTGGTCCTTGGGTAGTGGTGGCCATAGGGAGAGAAATCTCTGCTTGAGAAGAGGTGAGAAAAGAGTAGGTAGAACTTTGGGCTGGACACGGTGGCTCAGTGCTATAATCCCAGCACTTTGGGAGGCTGAGGCGGGTGGATCACCTGAGGTCAGGAGTGCAAGACCAGCCTGGCCAACATGGTGAAATCCCGTCTCTACTAAAAATACAAAAATAATTAGCTGGGTGTTGTGATGCACGCCTGTAATCCCAGCTGCTTGGGAGGCTGAGGCAGGAGAATTGCTTGAACCCGGTATGCAGAGGTTTCAGTGAGCCGAGATCATTCCACTGCACTACAGCCTGGGAGACAAGAGTGAAACTCCATCTCAAAATGAAAACAAAAACAGAAAAACCCCAGAAAACAGAAAAATTCCATCTTGAAGCTTGGGTTTCAGCTCAGATGCAGTGGAATTGAGCACCAGGTAGATTGCTAAGGTTCCTGACTTGAGGCTCAGGCTCCTGGATGGCGTCTCTGGATCTGCCCAGGGCTGAAGGAATCTTGCCAACCTGAAAGAAAATATATGAGACTGACTGACTTTGCCACCTGCTGATTGTAGAGCCCTTGGGCCTTGAGTGAAACATAGACTGTAGCCAGACAGTGGTTACTCCTGGCTTTGGACAAGATATAGTGTTGACCCAGCACAGTTCCAGTGGTGGTGGTTACAGGGGTGCTTGTGTCACCCCTCCTCCAGCTCCAGGCAGTTCAGCATGGAGAAAGAGACTATTTGGGGTAAAGGAAAAGAGGAGAAATCAAAGGTCCCTGCCTGGTAAGACAGAAAATTCTTCCAGATCTTACGCAAGACCGCCAAGGCAGTACCGCTACAAGGTTTCAAGAGCCACGTAATTACCAGGCTTGGAGTGCCCCCTAATGCAGATAGAGCTGTAGTCACCAAAGATTTAGATTACAGCACCCAAGTACCTTCAAATACTTGGAAAGCCTTTTCAAGAAGGATGGGACAAACAAGCCCAGACTTTGAAGACTACAATAAATACCTAACTCTTCAATGGCCAAAGATGAACATCCACAAGCATCAAACATCCAGGAAAACATGACTTCAACAAATGAACTCAATAAGGCACCACTGTCCAATTGCAGAGAGACTGAGATATGTGACTTTTTAGACAGATAATTCAAAATGGCTATTTTGAGGAAGCTAAATGAAATTCAAGAAGACACAGAGAAGAAATTTAGAATCCTCTCAGAAACATTTAACAAAGACACCGAAACAATTTAAAACAATCCAGCAGAAATTCTGCAGTAGAATAATGAAATTGACATATTAAAGAATTAATGAGAGTTTTTTAACAATAGAATTGATCAAGTAGAAGAAAGAATTAATGAGCTCGAAGACTGGCTATTTGAAAATACACAGTCAGAGGAGACAAAAGAAAAAAATTAAAAATAATGAAGAATGGGTACAAGATGTAGAAAATAGCTGCAAAAGAACAAGTTTACGAGTTATTGGCCTTAAAAAGAAGACAGAGAGGGGTAGAAAGTTTATTCAGCGGGATAATAACAGAGAACTTCCCAAACCTAGAGGAAGATAACAATATCAAGTACAAGAAGGTTACAGAACACCAAACAGACTTAACTCAAGGAAGACTACCTCAAGGAATTTAATAATCAAAACCCCAAAACCTCCAAGGTCAAGGAAAAATAATAGATCCTAAAAGTAGCAAGAGAGACTTTATTCATTACTACTAGGTTTTCCAGTTTATTGGCATATAGTAGCTCATAGTAGCCTCTAATGTTTATTTGAATTTCTGCATTATCTATTGCAATGTCTCCTTTTTCATCTTTGATTTTGTTTGTCTTTTCATCAAAGATGAAAAAGGAAACATTACAATAGACACTTTGATTCCAAAACTGGAGAAATACACATCAAACAAAACAAAACAAAAAAACTACAAGCCAATTCCCCTGATGAACATTGACTCAAAAATTCTCAACAAAATATTAGCCAATTGAATTCAACAATACTTTGAAAAATTATTCATCCTGATCAAGTGGAATTTATTCAAGGGATGCAAGGGTGGTTCACCATAAGTAAATCAATCAATGTGATATATATAAACAGAATAAAGGAAAAAAAATGATCATTTTAACTGATGCTTAGGCATTTGATAAAATGTAACATTCTTTCATGACAAAAACCCTAAAAAATCTGGGTATAGAAGGAGCACATCTCATCAAAATAACAGCCATAAATAACAGATCCACAGCTAGTATCATAATGGGGACTATCCAAGGCAACATAGTGAGACATCAACTCTACAAAATATTAAGAAATTATCCCGGCATAGTGGCACATGCGTGTAGTCCCAACTATTAAGGTGGCTGAGGTGGGATGATTTCTTCTTGAGTCAAGGAGATTGAGGGAGCAGTAAGTCATGATCATACCACTGCACTCTAGTCTGGGGAACAGAGAAAAACCCTATCTCAAGAAAAGAAAAGAAAAGAAAAGAAAGAGAAGAGAAGAGAAGAGGAGAGGAGAGGAGAGGAGAGGAGGGGAGGGGAGAGGAGAGGAGAGAAGAGAAGAGAAGAGAAGAGAAGAGAAGAGAAGAGAAGAGAAGAGAAGAGAAGAGAAGAGAAGAGAAGAGAAGAGAAGAGAAGAGAGAAATTTAAAAATGGAAAGGAAATAAATTCTATCCAGAAGTAAGCCAAAATATATTTGATATTTTAAAATACGTCAATCTAGGGCACATTTTGCTTGTGATACTCACAGAGTGAAATCAGCAAACCATGTTCTATGTTTCCTTTTGTTTTATATATTGTGATATTTCTTCACATTCTTTAGCTAAAAAAGTAATGCTTGTTAAAGGAGACCAAGAAAAACCCACAAAATGCACAAAAAATATATTAATCATCTACTCTTTCTTTATTCTTCCAATCTTCTCTCTCTATAATTAGCTGAAATTCCAACCTGACTTATTTATGGGACATTTCTTCTGATGCTTTTACATATGTATTTATAGATGCACACATATATTCACTTTGTTTGCTCTGATTTTACTTTCATAACGTTAAGCTTATATTACTTACATTTGTTTACAACTTTTTGATGTATCGGCAAAGTATCATGAAAAAACTTCCAGTTAGGCAGAAACAGTGAAAACTATTTTATTTAACAAGGTAGTGTTTTGAATGTATAAATATAACATTTATACATTATATAAATTAACATTATTTCAATAAAATTGTCAATAATAAGTTGTTTTTTCTCCACTGAAAAATATGTTGTGTTGCAGTATTTTTATTGGTATGGATTGCACAATAGGGATTACTTGGTCATGGTGTATATTCATTTTTAACTTTTATTATTATGTTAAATGTTTTGATTCTTTTATTAATCCAAAGAATATGTTTGAATTAGTCCATTTGCCTTTTTGTTTTTTTAAACAGAACACACAATTTTAAAGCCAACACAGAATTTAAGATTTCAGCATAATCATAAGTTGGTGCCCACTGTTTTTCATGAAGATCTTTGACATGGCTCGGGTTCAGAAGCAGACTTCTGGGGTTGTTATCAACTAGCATTATTTTTCTTTAATTATTTTGTTTTGTTCAACAGCCTCAAAATGTCTTACATGCTGCAATTGCTCAATAAGTTCCACTGAGTTACTAAAAAATGATCACTTGCCCTTAGCAAGTAAGTTTCTATTACAAATAGCCATGGCTTGCTGTGGCCATTGATTGGGTTGTTTTGACTAAATGTATTCTGGTAATAAGTTTACAGGCTCTGGGTGTCTTCTGTCATGCTGAACTGCTTTTCTGATCTGTGAAATCTTTTAGTTTATCTTGCCTGAATCCTTAACATAAAACTAAGAGTGTAATGTTTTAAAGGATATCATTTCATTTTCTTAAAACTACTGTGTTTTATTGAACTGAAAATAAAATATTGAAACAATAATTTCAGGAACTTCTTACCACAGATCATCTCTCTTCCACTTTATTATTTTGTCCTTAGCAATATCTAGGCACTGGCATCTAAAAAATGGATTGATAGGAGATAGTTATGATGACATCTTAATAAGTACTTCATTGAATTTTTCAACCAATACAGCATTAGCACTTTATACCCTATCTATGGCAGAAATATGTCAAGCACAACGGATTACAGGTATCAGACAGTTCCTTTTTGAATTTGTTGTTTAGTAGTGGGAGAAATTGTGGCCAGTCCACTATCCAGGTGTGATCTACCACTGGGAACGAAACTCCCAGAGTCATGAATTTAGAGTCGAATAGAAATGGGCTCCTGGAATAGAGATGTTGTATCAGAACAAAAGTGGCTCTGCACAGAATCTAACTCCAGTAGACATATGACCAAAGGCAAATTATTGTGATTTTTTTTTCATTGTGACTCTGAGAGACCTGCAGACCATTATAATTGTAAGTTACCTCAAATCAGTTATTACGCTTAAAAAGTCATTTTCTAAAATAGACCTCGGGTAATTAAGCCTCTTTGAAAAGCAGGCATGGTTATGATTTATACAGAAATATTATGAACAAAAACTTTTTCAAAATCTAAAATGTTATATTCCACGAACCTGTTGGAACCCAAAAGCTGCAGGTGCTTCTTTGAAAAATGACATTTTCATCATCTACTTGACAAGCACAGCTGAAATATCAAAGTTACAAACACTCTTGCTTCTGAGTGCCAGCTGCTGTTTCTGTGGAAACAGCCTAAGTTGCAAATGCATGGTAAATGTACTTAACTTAAAATTATGTGGTTTTGAATATTTTACTAAATATGTATTTAGATATATCTCATATTCTTGATGCCAGAAAAATTGACATTTTTATTATTTTATTCATATATAGCCACATTTGTAAAATTATATAATATTAAATGATTAAAGCAGTTGTTTTTATTGTACATTTAATCTTATATAAGGTAAATATAACAAAATGAATATGCTTATCACAAATGTTTCCAACTATTGTTCAAAATATTAAAAATAAGAAAAATAAGAACACATGTAATATGTTCTTTTCTTTATATAATCTAGCAACAACAAAAACAAATGGAAATATTATTTGTTTAGTAGTCTTACAGGAAACTAACTTTAATTTCAGTTGATTATCCATATTATTTTTACTAAAAAGAATTAGATTTATTGTTGGATTAATAATAATGGATTCTGACAATTTTATCTTCTCTTATCTTGCTCCAGCATTAATTACAACACACAGTTTGGTAAATGCAAAAAGTTATGAAATGACTTCTGATGCTAAATTGTTGCCAATAATGGAGTAATCTTCATATTTTCCTGTGTACTTAAATTTGTGAGATATGATATAGTCAGTGAAAAAACTTCATTATCTTTCACCATATTTTCCTATACTTCAAATTCATAAAAGAATAGTAATTGTAACTATAGAAAACAGAAACAGAACTTTATGATATTCTTTTATTGTGTAAGAGCCAATGAGATTTAAAATAAACATGTTCCAGACGCTAAGATCACAGCTCTGAATCATTATTACAAGATGCGCTGTTCTTTATTAGCAATAAAGCATTTTTAGATGTTATTTCTACTCTTTAAGTTACATAAGAGATAATTTTTAATAGAAGTGACAGTTACTTTAAGGCTTTCTGGCCAGGCGCGGTGTCTCAGGCCTGTAATCCCAGCACTTTGGGAGGCGGAGGTGGGCGAATCACGAGGTCAGGAGATCGAGACCATCCTGGCTAACACGGTGAAACCCCGTCTCTACTAAAAATACAGAAAATTAGCCTCTAGTCCCAGCTACTCGGGAGGCTGAGGCAAGAGAATGGCGAGAACCCGGGAGGCAGAGCTTGCAGTGAGCCGAGACCAAGCCACTGCACTCCAGTCTGGGCAACAGTGAGAGACTCCATCTCAAAACAACAACAACAACAACAAAAGAGTTTTCTGAAGTCTGGATAGTTTAATTTGGAACTTTAAAAATACACAACTAGGGACAGGCTGAGTTACCACTGAAAGAATCTATATAATCATCAACTCTTAATTATGCAACTGATTTTTTTTTTTTATAATTTGTCTTCTGTGATTTGATAAGACACTATATGTATTCAATTATAGTTTTTGAAAAGAAATTGATGTATGGGCCTTTTTCTTGGTAAGCAACATGAAAGATATATTAATCTTGAATTAAAGCATTTCAAGTTTCTCACAAGTATATTCATTGACATTTTAAAAATATTAGAATGAAAATATATAAGAACAATTAAATATAGATGATCCACAGCCACACACACATAAACCAGTAAACTAGTGAATTTTAGTGACTATGTTAAACATACATTTTAATAATAATATGTTGAGATAAGAAGTAAATTTTATGAACATCAGAGGTTTAGCAATTAGTTTTCTTATTCTTCAGATTATCAATTTTTCCATATAATTCTAAAAGTGCTTGAAGTTAATGTTTCTGTGTTAGTCTTGATTCTTTTCTTTAGTTTATTAGCAAGTTATAGCCAGGTCCCTAGGCTGAGAAAAGTGAATTACTGTGGCCCGTTGCCTGTCATTTTATGCAGCATATACCTCAGCAGAAAAAAAAAAATCAGGAAGTCAGTAGGTTCTATACAGGCTATTATTTTTCAAATTACTTTGGGTTTCACTAAGATTTAATATGACTTCTAGTTATTTTGACTTTTTCCATGTTCTAATTTTTAAGGTCTATTTATTTTCTTTTACTTTTATATATTTTTCCCTCCCTCTAATTCCCAAGCACACTGCTTTGATTCACCCCACTTCTTAAGAAAAAAAAGTATTGTTGCTTATCTGTAGCATGGTTATATTTTATATGACTGATACAAATAAAATATTTGTAAATCATGAGGTTGGTATAAAATGTAAATGTCAAATTTTCATTCTCACCAAATTTTGCTATATACTAAATGTATCATGAGGCTCAGTCAATCACAAACCCTTTTTCTGCTATCACCCTACCTTTGCTGATATTATTCTGCATCATCATAGTGTAGAATGGGGAAGTCTAGAGTTGAGAACCTAAGAGGCTAAACCCTGAACCACAGTCACCTAGATACTTAGTGATACAGCTGAAATTCAAACTCAGTTTACCTGTTGCCCTTTATTTATTGCACATAATTCTGTCCTGAAATCATTTCAAGGTGATATGGGACAATCTTTTTCTAAACTAATTTAAAGTCTTATAAAGTAATTATCTAATGTGAATGTAATGTGTCTTAAATTGTCTTTCTTTAGTTAGTGATATTGATATTAGCATCTAACTGACAAATCACATTTCTATAACATGCAGGTCAATTTCTTTTATCAAGCACGTTTTATTAGAACATGCCCCAAAAATAATTAATCAAAAATATAAGCAGGGACAATATTTTATATATCTCATTCTTTTCCTGGTTTATTACCAAAGTTGTTAATATATAGCATGACAGTCTATCCTTTGATCAAACTGGAGTTTCTTATTTGATATACCGAGTCTCATAGACACCAATTGAGACTACCGATTAATTTAGGGATTAAAAATAAATAATGTAGACAGAGTGACAATGTGATATACTCTGTGGACCCTCTCTCTAAAGAAATTGGTGAAAATTTTAAAAATATTTTTAAGCCTATAGAAATTGTCCTAAGGATAAACGGTAAATGAAAAAAGTATCTAGTCAAGAAAATCTATGAAAATTCCTTAGGAAAGTTAAATGTCATTGGTATTTGAACCAAGACCACTCCTCACCCTCTCCTGCTCAATTATGCAAGGCAGAGACTCTTACTCAATTTGACAAGGCAGAGACTCCACTCCAGAAGACTTCTCTGTACCCGGGCCCCATTTGGAGTTTTCCTTCTGGAAACAGAAGGATATCAGTGCTTCTATCTTGTCCCAACTATTAGTTGCTGAGACTGTCTCGGCGGTGTTCAGTTTAAAGGTAGAAGTACCCTTCTTCCCTCCAGCCATCACTGACTTCAGAAACTGTCTCTTCAAAAGAGCCAGAATTTGATTGGATGAGTTTATCAATCAATTTGTACCCAGGGGCATTGTTGAAAAGGATAGAGAAATCAGCTGGTAATTAGTGGAGTTTCACAGCTGCATATGGGGAGGAAAAGGGAGGAAGAGAGACCTACCAAACCACAGTTATCCCTGGGTGACTGTGGGCATATTGAACCCTGTGCCTTCCAGAGGAAGAACCAGAGGCTCAGTATTTTGTGTGAGTGTGAGTATGTGAGCCCCAAAAACATGAAGCAAAGACTGACAGAAAAGGAAAAATAGATAATTCAACAATAATATTTGAAGACTTGAATACTCTGCTTTCAATTATGGTCAGAACAACTAGACACATATCAAGAAGGAGGTGGAAAACTTAAAAATCCTATAAACCAATGATACCTAACAGACAGCTACAGAGCATTCCACCAGATAACAACTGAATATATGTCCTTCTCAATGGTACATGGAATTATTCTTTAAAATTTACAATTTTTTGTAATTTACAAAATTTTACAAGATTTACAATTTTGTAAAATTGTAGATTTACAAGATTACAAAACAAACCTCAATAAATATAAAAGGATTAAAATAATGCAAAGTACTTTTGACAATAATGGAATGATATTAGAAATTAGTAACAGGAGAAAATTTCGGAAAATTACAAACATGTGTAAGTAAAACCAGACAATCCTAAATAACCAGTGAATCAGAGAAGAAAAGAAATGAGAAGCAATCAGAAAACCACATAAGGTGAACAGAAATAGAGACAAAATATACCAAAACTGAGGGATGCAGTAGAAGCAGTGCTTAGCGGGAATTTTATAATTGTAAATGCCTATACTAAGAAATTTAAAAATATTTCAACTCATTAACCCAGTTAAAAATGGGCAAATGATCTGATAGATATTTCTCCAGAGAAGATATGCAAATGTCCAATAAGCATATAAAAAATGTTCAACATCATTAAGCATGAAGAAAATGCAAATCAAAACCATAATTATATACTATTTCATAACCACGAGGGTGGCTATAATTTTAAAAGAAAGATATTAGCAGTGCTGACAAGGATGTAGAGAAATTGGAACCCTCATACTTGGCTATGGGAATGTAGAACAGTACAGCTGTTTTGGAAAACAGGCATATCCAAGCAGATCAAAGTTTGATTGTTTTGAGAATAATAGTTTTAATTCTCTAAATGAGTATAGATCTTGAGCTTTTATTCATGAAATATTATTGCATTTCTAGGTCAATATTTTCAATTAAGTATATCCAACAGTGGAAGTTTGTTAAGGGTGCTCATCATGCCTTTTCATTTTACTTTTTGCCCAAATCTTTACTTTTTTTTTTTTTTTTTTTTTTTAATAGAGACAGAGTCTTGATCTGTTGACCAGGCTGGAGTGGAGTGGCACAGTCATAGCTCCCTGCAGTCTTGAAATCCTGAGCTCAAACCATCTCCATACCTCAGCCTCCCAAGTGGCTACTACAGGTGTGTGCTACCATGAGTGGCTGAATTTTAAAAAACAATTTTTTTAGAGAGAGATAGGGTCTCACTGTGTTACCCAGGCTGGTCTCGAACTCCTGGCCTCGAGTGATCCTCCCACCTCAGCTTCCCAAAGTGCTATGATTATAGGTGTGAGCCAGTATGCTCGGCCCTCTGCTTCATAGATTATAATAGTGCTAGTGAAACTAATAACTATTTTATATGACAAAAATCTAGAATTTTCTTATTAATTCTTCATAGAAAAATGATCAATGTAAGTGATCATTTTCACTTCCAATGTAAGTTGTTTGGAAAGGCTATAATGCTTAATATATTTTCAACCATTTTTAGTAAATATCTGCTAAAATGTACATTCAAAAATAATGAATAAAACATTGAAAATATGTAGGATAAGATGAAATAGCATTAATTAAAATATTTACATTCACTTCAATACTTAGGCATTTTCATATAATTTTAATTCATACTAGTGAAATATACATGTGACACATTTAAGCCAGATGCATGGGCATCTGAGTGTCAGGATGGACAACAGGACTAGACTAGACTTGACACTTACCTATTATTCCTTTCTCCAGTTAGACCAAGAAATAGGTCAGTTGAACGTTTATCCAGGACATCCATCAATACATAAAGGACTACAAAATATTACTGTGGTACTAGAGTATAAGTAAATAAAGGATAAGGAAAAAAAGTTTCTATATTATTTTCCTATATTCTGTGTGAATCTCCAGAAAGGAAGAAGAAAAAAATAGTAGAGGACAAGAAATAACCAAGAGCTACAAAGACATTTCCTAAAACAGAAAAAATTACAAATTTTTCAAATGAAAAGACTTAATATAGGTTGAATTAATTTTAAAAAGACCTTGATCTAGACAATTATGTTGAACATGCAGAAGTTTAGGGTGAAGAAAAAAAAAAAAACATTTCCAGGACATTAACAAGAAAAATACAGTAATACCTACAAATAAAATTTAATTTAATTGCCTAATTCTCATAATTAATAAAGTAGGCTAGAAATCAGTAGATTTATATGTTAGGAAGATTTTATAATTGTAAATGCCTATATTAAGAAATAAGAATTAAGAAATAAGAAACATGTAATAAAAAAGAATGTAATATTTTGTTTTAATATTAATTTTAATTTAGAATGTATTAAATTAGAATTTAATATTAAAACAAAATATTATTCAAAGTTAAGGCAAGTTTTTTAAATGTATTATGCGGTGATCTACAACATTTATTACTTATAATTAATATTGGAAAGAATCTTTCTAGCACAATAGCTAAATAAAAGTAGTCAACCAAGTAAATACAAAAAAAGAATGCAGAGGGTATAGGTAAAATAAAGACTGGCATGCAAAAACTATTAAAGTACACATTTATGTGAATAACAATTTATCTACAATGAAAATTAAAAAGAAACGGGAAATAAAATAACACAAAAGAAAAAAAAACAGGAAAAACAAGAAGTGATTGTATGCTAAAGTTAATGTCTTTTATTTGGTAAACTGTAAATGCTGGTTGACATCTTATCACTACAAACTATTATAAATGCATATATTTATAATACAAGTATATCTTAAGAATATGAATATACCTATATATTTCTGGTAGTAGAATAGCAGTTAGGAAAATAAAACTTAATTAATAATAATTGAAAAGCAATTACAAATAATAATAGCATACCAGTAGGCTGAGTCCTGACTTGTAAAAGCATTGGAAGTCCTCATCCCTATCCTTATAAGAATACCTGAACAACATAAAAATCAATTTCTTTTCTTGGATCCTTGATTAAACTGTGGTTGTATAGCAAACTACAGCCCTGATATTTGGAGAGATGGGTGCACTATGAAAGATACAGTACTGGAGATTTCCTTATCTACAGCAAAAGCCACTAACCGCCACAAACTGGTATGAATCTTTCAATGGTAATTTTGACAAATTGCTGGAGTCTAAATGCTGAGAAGCTCCCGGGGGTTAGAGTCATGTGGAAACCCCGATATTTTCATAGCTTTCTCTCTTGGAACAGAAGCAATTTCCTGGTGAGGATCTGAGAAAAATATCTGTCTAGTCCTGAAAGGGGAGGGTCTACAATAGCCACCATGAAACTCTCTCAGCCTCTTTCCCCGAGCAAAGGCCCAGCCTCTAGGAGTAACGAATTCTCGGAGGGCAATTCTGAACCTTCATTGCAACTAGAAAAATTATTCCTGCCCAACTCTAGGCAGTTTCAATCTTCATGTCTTCTGTAAGTCAGCCAATGGTGGGGGCAATATCATAGCAACCGAGGGACAGGAATTCAAGAAATTAGATGAGGAGAACTGCACCTAGAGAAGGAACTAGGGAATATGGCTGTGGGAGCTACATCCTTGGAGAAGAGACAGAAACTTGTGGAGACAAGCACCTGAGACACAGGCCCAATTAAAGACTTAGGCATGATGCAAAGATTACAGACTGCTCCCCTCCCACATATTCTATCCCTACCCTATAAGTCTCCAGCGTAACAACAACAGATTACATTGAAAGAACTGCAATACACAGACTCTCCGAGTGGCAATAAAAAGGAGATTCTAAGTGACGAGAAGTGAGGCCAAAACAGAAACTGTAGACAAATTTGAAGCCTCTGATATCTGCAACTACAACAAAAGTTAAACATAGCCCAAACACAGATTATCATAAATCCTCATACTAAAAGTCAGTTGCTTTAATATCTATTAGCTCATGCAACATAACATGACCTGCTTTCAACAAAAGCAACAACAAAATTACCTCATACTACAAGCCAAAAAACAACAACAAAACAAAGACTGACTGAAGAGACAGGAAAAGAGAAAAGAATGAAAAATGCAGTTATGCCATATATGTTGGAATTACTGGCACAGAGATTTAAAATAAGAATAAGACTTATGGCCAGGTGCGGTGGCTCACGCCTGTAATCCCAACACTTTGGGAGGCCGAGGCAGGGCGGATCACGAGGTCAGGAGATCAAGACCATCCTGGTTAACACGGTGAAACCTCATCTCTACTAAAAAATACAAAAAACTAGCTGGGCGTGGTGGCGGGCACCTGTAGTCCCAGCTACTCCGGAGGATGAGGCAGGAGAATGGCGTGAACCCAGGAGGTGGCGCTTGCAGTGAGCCGAGATAGCGCCACTGCCCTCCTGCCTGGGTGACAGAGCAAGACTCCGTCTCAAAAAAATAAAAAATAAAAAATAAGACTTATTAACGTGTTATAGGATCTAATGTAGGAAGTAGAAAACATGCAAGAACTGATGGGCAATGAAAGTCATCAGAGATATGAAGATCCTATGAAAGAATCAAAATGAAATGCTAGAAATCAATAACACAGTAACAGAAATGAAGAATGACTTCATGAGCCCATCAGGTAAGGCAAGAATTAAGGAATTTGAAGAAAAGTCAATAGAGAATTCACCAGCAGAAATACAAAATGAAATAAGAATAAAAATATCAAAGGGGTAATATGCTTTTAACTGAAATAACAGAAGAAGAACAAGAATAGAACAAAACAATATTTAAAGTAATAATGGCTAGAAGACACACATTACCTGACTCCGAATCATACTATGAAGCTACTGCAATCAATATAGTGTTATATTATAGGTTAAATAATAGACACTATGATCAATAGAATAGAAGGTCCAGAAATAGATGGATATAAATATAGTCAACTTAGTTTTAGTAAGAGCAATTCAATTGAGAAAAGGTAGTCATTTGTAAATTGTTCTGAAACAATTTGATGTCCATATGCAAAAGAAGAAAAAAGAACTTAGACTATACAACTCACACAAAAGTGAACTAAAAGGATCAAAGACACAAGACAAAATATAAAACTAAAACTTCCAGAATAAAATATTGAGCAAATCTGTTTAAATATGTGTTTGGTGATACATTTTTAGATACAATGACAACCCAGACTTGAAAGAAAATTTGGATATGTTTTACTTTATTATTTTCTGTTTTCCTCTTTTTCTTTCTTTCTTTCTTTCTTTTTCTTTCTTTCTTTCTTTCTTTCTTTCTTTCTTTCTTTCTTTCTTTCTTTCTTTCTTTCGTTCTTTCTTTCTCTCAGTTCGGCCTGGCGCGCAGGCAAGCAAAGCGCGGCGTGCAAACATGAATGGCGCGCAGTAGCGCAGCGCGGGTAGGTGGCAGTAGGTGCCTGCCGCAGCCAAAGCCCTTCTTTCTGCTGTGGACGATCGCCCGCCTGACGCCTTTCCGCGCCCGCCGCCGCCACGCGCGCTGGAAACGCAAAGCCAGCCCAGCCTTCAGGCGCGCAGCGCAAATGTCCTTGCTGGGACCTCCCAAAGGCAAGCGCCTGCTGCGCGCAAGCGCCGCCGCCGCCGCCCAGCAGGGGTTTCCATCCCACCACGCCGCAGGCTGCCGCCTTCCCGCCCGCCTGACCTGCCAGTGCGCGCAAGTTTTCATGTGCTTTTTCCGCCGGCAGCAGTGCCTGCCGCGTTGGCCTGCCTGTCACAAGCCTGCCTGGCCACGCCGCTTGCCTGTGGGGTTTCGCCGTCGCCGCCGCGCAGCGCGTCGCCGCGCCGCTGGGCAAAGCCGCCCGCCGGAAGTGGCGCGCTTTGCCTGCGCCATGATTCCTGCCGCGCGCGCGCCGCGCGCGCAAGGCCAGCGCGCCAGCGCCGCTGCCAGCGCCAGCCGCCGCCGCTGCTGCGTGAGGGCGCTGCCGCCTGCCGCCTGTTTTTCCACGCCACCGACGGGATCAACCTGCCTGACGCCAACGCCTGCCGAGCGGCGCCGCCGCCGCCGCCGCCGCCGCTGCTGCGCGTCGCCTGCCAGTTTTTCCGCCCGCCGCCCGTGTGCTGGATTTTCTGGAAGCGCTGCTTTTTCACTGCACGCCGCCCATGATGCCATACCCGCCGCCCGCCTGGCGCGCCGCCCAGCGCCCGCCGCCGCAGGCAGGTGTGTTTTCGCCCGCCAGCTGGCTGACCATTCCACTGGCCATTGCCGCCGCCGCCTTCGCCTGTCGTCGCCGCCACGCGCGCGCTGCCGCTGCCGCTTTTGAGTTGATTTTGATGCCGCCGCCCCGCGCGCGTGCGCGCGCCGCGTGCCGCCGCCGCCGCCTTTTCCTTCCTTTTCCGCAAAGCTGCGCGCTCGCGCCTTTATTCCACCGCCGCCGCCGCCGGATTCTGCCGCCGCCGCCAAAGCGCCGCGCCGTCGCCTTTTTGCCGCAAAGCTTTTCGAGATGGAGAAAATAGAAAGAGACATTAGGTGAGGAGATTATGATCCAGATGCTGAACACTTTTCGATATATGGACTGATTACATTGAGAATCGCCGTGACCTCAAATACAATAAGAAACAAAAGCCCAAATTAAAAGCAGGGCAAAAGGTATACACAGACAACTCATCAATGAAGTTATGCAGGTAGCTAAGAAGCATTTGAAAAGATATTCAACTGTATTTGTCACTAGGGAAGCACAGATTTAACAATGAGATATCACCACACATCTATTAGAATGGCTAAAATAATTTTTAAATAATTCAAAATACTAATTACAAGAGGAGAGGTATAAGACACTATAATGCATTGCTTTTGGAAATTAAAAAAGGCACAGTCACATTGACAGACAACTTGACAGTTTGTCACAAAGCTAAGCATAATCTTACCACATGGCACATCAAATATATACCTGGGAATTTAATCAACTCATATGAAAATCCTCATGTAGAAGTTCATAGCCATTTTATTATGATGATTTTTTTGATACAGGATCTTACTTTGTTACCCAGACTGGAGTGCAGTGCCACAATCATAACTCATTGCAATATTGAGTTCCTGGGCTCAAATGATCCTCCCACCTCAGCCTCTAGCTCAAACTGGCTAATATATTTTATTTAAAAAATTATATAGTGATGAGGTCTATGTTATCCAGTCTGGTCTCAAACTTCTTAGTTCAAGTAATCCTGATGCTTTGGTCTTGCAAATTGCTGGGATTACAGGATTGGGCCACCATGCCCAGTCCAGTTTTATTCTTCATTGTCAAAAAATCAAACTAGCCACGATGCCTTTCAATAGGTGAATGGATATACAAATGATGGCATTTCTATACGATGAAATTACCATTTAGAGATAAAAATTAATGAACTATCATTCTGCAGATCAATACAGATAAAACTTAATTGCTTATGGCTAAGCAAAACAAGCCAATCTGAAAGAGATACGTACTCTATGAGCCTACTTGCATGACATTCTGGAACAACAAACAAACAAAACACTATAGATATGGAAAGCAGACCAGCTATTGGTAGGTGCTTAGTGAGGGAAGAATGTTAAATAGATGAAGCATATGGGAAATTTTTAGTATAGGGAAATTATTTCATACAATATTGTAGTAGTAGATACATGGCACTATCCTGTTAAAACTCATAGAAACTTATGGTATAAATAATAAACCTCAATGTATATGAACAAAACAAAATCAACTAGGGTATTGAGTAACCTCAAGATGAAATTCAGGAGCTAAAACAAATTTAAATGTATTACAAATGTATGACATAATCTAACTTACTAGAGTTGGGAGAAAATTGTTTTTACCTAAGTAACTTTGAAAATAAATGGAAACTCATATTAGTTTGTTGTCACTCTGCTGATAAAGACATAGCTGAGACCCGGTAATTTATAAAGGAAAGAGATTTAATTGACTCATAGTTCACCATGGCTGGGGAGGCCCCAGGAAACTTACAATCATGGCAGAGGGGAAGCAAATACGTCCTTCTTCACATGGTGGTAGCAAGGAGAAGTGCCAAGCAAAAGAGGGAAAAGTCCTTGTAAATCCATTGAATCTCGTGAGAACTCACTATCATGAGAACAGTATGAAGGTAACCACCCCTACAATTAAACTGCCTCCCACTGGGTCCCTTCCACTATACTTGGTGATTATTACAATTCAGGATGAACTTTGGGTGGGGACACAGCCAAACCATATCAAAACTCTAAGGACAAAGGGAACTACACGTAGCATTGAACTCTAGATGGTAAAATTGTTTCCCACTGAGGTGTGCGTTAACATGATACATGTATGCTGAGGCTGAGCAAATAGGTAAATGGATGGAGAATGGTAGGAGCCAGCTTTCAGACTCATAACATGAGAGGTCACAGGTAAACCATGTTGGAAAGTTAAATGAACCATGTGACACCAATTTGGGATGGATACTTCAGTATGAGTTCGTTGTAATTTAATATTAATTGAGATATACATATCACATATAGGAAAAGATAAACAGTAGGCACATACAGTGTCTGATGATGGTTTCTATTATGAGCTTGGAATGGAGGAAAAGGGTCACTTGATACTGGAGTAACCTGACAAACACTACCTAGGCCAGGTGATGAAGGTTAACGTCATCAGGAACCCACACCTCAGTCTAATCATGAGGTAAACATCAGACAGACCTGTAATGAAGAATTGTCTAAACATACCTGACCAGCACTCCTCAAAATGGTCAAAGTCATCAAAACAAGGAAAGTCTTCAAAACCGTGACTACCAAAAGGAGCCTAACGAGACCTAATGATGATATGTGATGTGGTATCCTCTATGGATCCCAAAACAGAAAAAAAATGATATTAAGTAAAAATTAGAAAATCTGAATAAACTATGGAGTTTGGTTAATAATTTTATATTAGTATCAGTTTACTAGAGTGGTACATACACTATACTAACAATGTAAGTTATTAACAATAAGGAAAACAGGATATGGTTAGAAGACAATTCTCCATATTATATCTTTGTAAATTTTTTGTAAATGTAAAAGCTATTCTATAATTAAATGTTTACTTTTGAAAGTAAAGATAGAAGGATTTTGAAGAATGAATTAAGTAAATAGTTTAAAACTTTACCATGTAACTATTAAGACAAATTGGAATTTCTCTTAAAAAATCATGGCAAATAACAGACATAAACTTAGTAGGAAAACACTCAAGCCATGTTACCAATCAAAGTAAGAGTAAACTTTTGAAATAACTTCTTAACATGAACACTTTGCAGATTGACTTAAAAAAATCAATTTATTTAGGATAAATTCTAAGTAATTTTGTACATTGCTTATCACAATCATATGCCAAAATGTATTATTCCCATTTAAAATTGAGTATATAATGGTTTAAAAATTTAAGCAATGTGTATGAGGTTGTATAGGTCACAGGATAAAAAGAAGTAATTGGCTTGAAGATTTCAAGGACTGCATTGCTCTATTTTACTATACTTCATTATATTTAAAAAAGTCATTAGGTTTGTTATTACCATAAAATTACCATCAAAATAAACTAATATTTAATGGACAATTATTTTTGAATTTAAACTATAGAAAGCTTTAATAC
Organism: Papio anubis; assembly: GCF_008728515.1. Classification (NCBI taxonomy): domain Eukaryota; kingdom Metazoa; phylum Chordata; class Mammalia; order Primates; family Cercopithecidae; genus Papio; species Papio anubis. The sequence continues at coordinate 65,833,313 of NC_044982.1, read as the reverse complement.
TGTTGATATTTTTAATGGGATTGAATTAGATTTTGACATTTATTTCGTTAGTTATAATATGTTTTGCTTCTTTATGATCAAATATAAAGAAGCTGAGAAAGCATTGTTGGGCCGCTAAGGGTGGTGTCATAAACTCCAGTACTCCGTGGTACTGCCAATAATAAGCTAAAGTAAAATTACAATGCATATTAGGCAGCAAATTGAAAACTTAGATAGCTGCTCTGGCACCTTTTAGAGTTATTTGCACATGTTTTGTGAAAAAAATGTTTTTCAGATTAGATCAGACAGCCAGGTAATGTTTTCTGTTGTCATTCATTAATTAGGATAGCCATATGAGACAACTTGACTTCATCCAGAGGTCCTTTTCTTGAGAAAAAAAAAAGAAAAGTAACAAACATAAACAATGACATATTCTTCTCAGGAATTGGGGCACACCGGGTGATAAATTTTAATCTCAGTTGTAGGTAGGCTTGGCACTCAGTAGTGGCTGTAACCAGATAATGTGTGGTAAGTAGAAGTCCACGGTACTGAGCCCATTCATAACTTCCATGCCTGCTCCTGTGACCACATTATTCATGACCTATCAGGCAAGGTGGATGGCTTAGTGAGAGACTGACTCACATTCAACAAGCCATTTATTTTGTCCACCTGATTATTAAGGTTCTGTTCTGCTTCTGCTGTTTATTTCGAAGCACTGGCAGGAGATAGGGCACCTTTATTAGGAATGTCTGTCTACATACCTCTTTCCTGTCATTTTTGTCAATAGCTTTCTAATTATGTTTTCTCCAAGGTCCTAGTGCTAAGTCCAAGCTGTTAACGTCTGCCTGAGGGTCAATGTAGATCTGAAATTCTGGTCATTTCTCTCTCCGGGTTAAATTAACAAGGTTGACTGTATGATATGAGGATTTTCCCTACAAACTTTGATTAAGAGATACCCTTAAGTGGGGTGCTATTACTGCAGATGCCCACTACTGGTTGGAACTAGAATATTATGTAGAATTATTATAAACCAGGACAAATTTTTGTCCCATAGAGAAGGGGGGAAAAACCATAAGAAACTCTACAGACCATAAATATCTGTTGCGAAAGGGACGGCAATATACTGGTATTAGAAGTCTTGGAGACATGAGCAATTTATCATGCAACTTACTTGTTCTTTCAGTAATTGTTTGAGTCTTATTTGTTTATATACTACCTCAGTTTGAAGATCAGGTGCTGCTATGCACACCCAATTTTGTGGTTTCATACTTCAGACAACACCCAGTTGATGATGAACAACTCAAATTTCATGATAAATTTGTGACCAAATCACTAATTTGATCAAATGTTTAGCTTTTTCTAGGGCCCAAAAGCAAGCATGGAGTTGTTTCTCAACATGAGAATAATAATCTGCTAATATGCATAGCTTTGCCCCTAAATTATAAAGGTACATATTGTGATTCACCCATGAGACATGCCAAACATTTCACGCATCATTCCTAAATTTGTTACCTTTAAATCTGGGTAATGTGGATAAGTGGCAGAGCAGCCTACATGGCACCCTGTACTTGGTAAATAACCTGTTTTCTACAGCCCACTCAGAACTGGCATTGGAATTACATGCCCAAATGAACTGTAGTTGACTCTTCAACAATGCAAGGATTAGGAGTGCCAATCTCCACACAGCTGAAAATTTGTGTATAAAATTAACTCCCCTAAAACGTAACGATTAAGAGCCTGCTGTTGACTGGAAGCCTTACTGATAACATAAACAGTCAATTAACACCATATTTTGTGCTCACAATATGTAATCATTAAATCAGGGTGTTTAGAATATCCATCACCTCAAACATTTATCGTTTCTTTGAATTGGGAGCATTTCATATCTTCTCTTCTAGCTATTTTGAAATATTAAATATATTGTTAACTATAGTCATTATACCATGGTAATGAACATTAGAACTTATTTCTTCTATCTATCTATATATCTGTACTGATTAATTAACTTCTTTATTCCTTTCCCCCAGCATCCCTTCCGGCTTCTGGTAGCTATCATTCTACTCTCCATTGTCTTTTTTTTTTTTTTTTTCTGAGACAGAGTCTCGCTCTATCACCCAGGCTGGAGTGCACTGGAGTGATCTCGGCTCACTGCAACCTCCGTCTCCCAGGTTCAAGGAATTCTCCTGCCTCAGCCTCCCGAGTAACTGAGATTACAGGCGCCTGCCACGACACCAGACTTTTTTTTTATTTTTAGTAGAGATGGGGTTTCACCATGTTGGCCAGGCTGGTCTCAAACTCCTGACCTAAGGTGATGGGCCTGCCTTGACTTCCCAAGGTTCTGGGATTACAGGGGTGAGCCACTGCATCTGGCCGTACTCTCTATTTTCATAAACTCAACTTTTTTAGCTTGCATGTATTATATGTGTGTGTCTCTATATGTTTACATATAAATAATCATGCACAAATCATAAATATAAAATTTAATTATATATTTAATTATATATATTTATATACACCCATACTGTATTATAATAAAGTAAGTTAGAGAAAATAAAATGTTATTAGGAAAATCATAAGTAAGAGAAAATATATTTACTAATGATTAATTGAAAGTGGAATATCATAAAGGTTTCAACTTTATTCTGTTCACTTTGAATAGCCTGAGGGGGAGAAGGAAAGGAGAGGTTGGTTTTACTGTCTCAGGAGTAGCAGAGGGAGAAAAAATCACTATATAAATGTAGTTTAAACCTGTGTGGTTCAAGGGTCAACTGTATATATTATTTCCAAATTTCAAAGAGGCTCTCTAGGAGTTCTCTCGTAAAGGCAGGAAATATTATTAGTCAGACCTACAAATTCAATGATACATTTTTTTAATTTTTTGTGTTTTGCAGTGACTACTGCTGTCAAAAACTCATAACACAATCTGCTTTTTTCTCTAGCCTCTAATAACAATTTCTTATTTTCCCTTTCACCCTTTACTAATATCCTCCTCAACATCCTTCCAGCTTGTACCTGAAAGCTGGTTCCAAAGCTGATGTCACAAGTTTTAGCTTTTTGTCACCGCAACAACCTACTTCTGTTTCCAATATCTGTTTAGACTATGCTGTATGACAAATTCATTCTAAAACTTACTGGATTAAATAACAATCATTTTATTATTTCTCATTATTCTGTTTGTTGATTGGGGCTCAACTGGATGGTTGTTTTGCTCCATGTCATTGTCATCTTGTGCTGCTACTATCTGTAGTCTCTACTGGGCTGGAATGTTCAAGACATTTCACCCGTTTGATTCTAATTAATGCTGGCTGTTGGCTTGGACTCCTTCCATGGATGTTGGTGAAAGCAACACTTTTTCTTAATGTAGCCTTTTTATGTGACTCAGATGTCTAACAGCTTGATGACTGGTTTTTAAGAGGAAGTGTTTTAAAAGATGAAAGTAGAAACTTTAGTTCTTCTAAGGACTATTTTTCAGAAATTAGAGAGTCCCTTCAGCTGCACTTTATTGATCAAAGAATCAAAGGGCAAGCTCAGATTAAATGTCAGGGGAGATGACACCAGGCGTGAATAGTAAAAGGTCTCATTCATTAGGGGTGCTGTCTGTGGACCAGCTGCAATAGCAAAACTTCATAATGTTTGTGTCAAATGTACACAGCATTAGGAACTCAAATTCCCTTATCTCAAATGTTATAATATGCACTGCTTATTCATCTTTATTTTTTTACTCTCAGATCCTATTACTCACTGCTCCCAAATTGTTCTATATAAACACAAATAAACGCATCTTTCCATTGCTCAATACTATTTAAAGACTTTATGGGATTTTGTAATAGAACTTATGCTCCATATTTTTTATTTATATTTTTAGCTCTTAGCACAGGGGGTTAGCCTGTGGTTAGTGCTTAACACAAGTTTATAAATGAATGAATGAATGATGAATGAAGTACTGTGTAGTGTGAACTTCTCTAATGACAATTCCACTTTTCTGAACCACAGAGACATATTTAATTCATCTATTCTATTTAGACTAAGGTATAGTGAGCATCCTCAAAAAGTTCAGAGTTTAGTAAGAAAGATGAATATATAAATTAATAAGAAAAAGTACAGAAAATATAAAAGAGTTTAAAAAAATTTTAAGAGAGAAAAGTAGTTTAAAAATATGAAAAATACATGTATGCATGAACACTTTTAAAAAATCTCAAAATTATAACTGCTCCTTTAAGAATATATTTTTTTAAATAACAAAATATGAACAGATGCACAGGCGACAATGATTTATTTTTATATTATACGTTTACACAAATGGTCATATGTAATAAAGAAATTGATTATTTATTTTGTTTTGTGAAATGTGTAAATAATAGAGTAAGCCATATATATGTGTTGGATTCTGTTGGTAAAATAAGAATAGTAAATCTTTTGTCCACGGTAATGTACTTGTTTTGTTTTCCAAATTATTGTTAAATGAATTCAAAAAACAAGTTGTCAATTAACCTGATTTTAAGTATTATGAATATATAATAACAGCAGATTCCTAAAACTCCTGACTTCATCAGACTCATTCCTTATATAAATGATTGTTTTTAGGAAGTATATTTAAAATATTTTTATTTGCTTTTATTATGTACATTTGGAATTATTTGTTACTGCCTTTACTTATCGCTTAAAAGTGATATAAATTCTTGGAGTAGGTATGCCCATATAAATATTATTTTGGACAGTTAAAGTAAAGTTAATTTGCTCTGCACGCTTCTAGATTGATTACAAAAACCTTCCCTCCAAGACAAACTTCAGATATTTTATATACATTAAATGCTAAGATTAGAGAGTTAAGACCATGTTTTTCACCTAGATTTTACAGATATTGTAATAAGATGTGTTTGTGTGTGTGTGTACATTCTTATAAACATGATTACAACATGGTTAACTTCTATATAACCAAATGAAATGGATGTAATGTAGCAATTTTACTGTATTATATATTAGATTTATCTGAGTAATTTTAAGTTATAGTTTACTTAATTTCTTCACATACATTTATTGTGATCATGTGCATGCTTAATTTTGATATTTTTTTCTAGTCATTTTACCTACAAACACTTTCCCATATAACCTCCAAATCCCACATAAGCCACATTGTCTATACAGGGATCCTTATTAACAACTGAATATGCAACTTCTCAGTGTTTTTCTTCATTCTCATAGACTCAGGAAAGGAAGACAGACAATAAAGCTCATTTTATCAAGCAAATTAACATAGTAAGTAACTGAAGATTAACACCTTTGTGGAACTGAAGTGTCACTGTGGGACATGCACTTCCAGTTATCTGCAAAAAGGGACAAAATAAATTGGGTGCTTAGTTACCTGCTCTCATCAGTTATTGATTGAGCACTGTTACTGAAGATATGCATTACTGGGCAATACTTCCAGCCTGCTTCTTGCAGGAAGGGTGGATTCATATTGTCAAAGAAAGCTCTGAGGAAATGATACAGATGCTGATGGGGAAGCCAGGGTGAAATGTACAGCATTGGTAAGCTCCATGAGGCTGTGGACATGGTAATGTCATTAATTGCCAACAGAGAAACCTTGAAAGGTACTTGTTGAAGATGGCAGAGCCTTCATCAGCCTGTATTTCTGCATGACTCTGTGAAACTCCTACCTAACAATGCAGATTGGATTTTAATAGACCAAGGAAAAAAGTCATATTTTAAACAATGAAAATTAGGGGGGTTATGTGTTAAAACACAAAGTGTAAATGAATATCTCACATTTTCTGATTTTAAAGGACGCTAAAAATGAATAATTACATTTTAAAGATACCCAAAATCTTTCACTGGAAGTTGGGATCCTAACACCTCTGTTTCAAATACCTTATTTAAAATTTGTCAAAAGACATATTGAATATTCTTTGTAACTCTAATTCTACATTGCCATAGAGCAATGCATATGGTGTTATCATATAATTATTTTCAATATGAAAATATCTTGTCTGCTAGTATGTAATCAAAATTACCACAAATTTTTGTGTCTGACTATAACCTCATTAATCACTAAGATTTCTGTATGTGTCATCAGCAATTACACAAAAACTATTTTTAATGCCTCTATCCTTTTAAAATCAATTTAAGAATTTTTATGCACCAACTTTTAGACATTGTGATAATAACAAGCATGAACATAGAGATCGTTTCTTAAAAAGAAAAACTTTTATTTTGGTTTCAGTAGCACATGTGCAGGTTTGTTACACGGGTAAACCCATGTCAGGGGGGTTTGTTGTCAAGGTTATTTCATCACTCAGGTACTATGTCTAGTACTCAATAGTTGTTTTTCCTGATCCTCTCCTTCCCCAACCCACCCTCAAGTAGGCCCCAGTGTCTGTTGTTCTCCCTTTGTGTCCATGTGTTCTCATAATTTAGCTCTCATATATAATAAGTGAGAACATGTAGTATTTGATTTTCTGTTCCTGCATTAGTTTGCTAAAAACAATGGCCTCCAGACACATCCATGTTCCTGTAGAGGACACGATCTTGTTCTTTTATAGGGCTGCATAGTATTCCATGGTGTACATGTACCAAAATATCTTAAAATATTAAGACAAATCCTTATTGACTTTTTCTCATCTGGATATATAGTTATAATACATTCTCTGATTGGTTGACTTCCCTTTCAGCTTGTCTTAAGGTTTACCATGGCTAGGTCATCCTCCCAAAGTGACTTTTTCCTCTTGGGTTCTCTGATTTTTCTACAAATAAATTCAAATCCAATATACTTCTACTTTTCTATTATTGACTGCCTTTATTTTTCTATTATTATCTATCTTATCGTCTTTGTAAGAATTGACTGGTTGTTAAACATAGAAATCTCAGAATAACAGTTAATGTACATTGTATACTTTAGTGATCATGAACACCCTGTAGATACTAATAGTTTTACTAATAGATGAAAACACAGACCTGGAGATACCTGGTGTCAAAGATTTCAGAGCTAGTAAGTGGAGTACCTTTAACTCAAATCTGGCTAAGCCAATATATCCCTGCCGCCTGCCTCATTCTCCATTGGATTGATTGTGAAATGTATATGATGCTCAATGTTCTAGTTACAGAAAAAAATAGATTGAGAATCCATGATGCAAAACATAATTTGAGGTATTTATAATTTACTTCAAAGATTAAGAACATTTCTCATATTCAAATATCAATTTGTGGGAATCCTCATTCACTTGTAATGCTTATCTTAGGTTACTTTACAACAAAAGCAAACTGGACACACACACAAATACACAAAATATTATCATGTACATTGTTCCTAAGTTATAAAAAGATGAATAAATCAGTTGCTATTACTAATTATTCTAGGCATATGGCTCTTGTTCAGACAAACCACATATATATTGATATATTCCTCTATTTGTTGTTACCTGAAGAAATCTATTAATTTTAAATGTGTGGGATATTTGAATAAAGTAAGAACAAAAATTAATGTGGTTCAGTAATATTGTGTGGGATTTACTCATGTTACTGCCAAGATTTGAGCAGAATGTAAGAAATTAGCATCAGTGATCAATGTCTCACAATTTCTTTCATCAAGCTAAATCACAGTCACATCTGGAGTCTTTAATTGTGCCTCACAATTAGTTTAGCATACTGTAAGTGCCAGTTTAAAAAGTTGGAAAAGGCAACCTGAAGGTAAGCAATTTCGTGAAATAATATATTTTTCTTAAGTTACTACTAGCATACACAATTAGTTTTAGAATTACACTATCGTTTCCATGTCCTTGTAGTTAGAAACTTGAACGTAAGGAAGTACTCTACTAAATAGGCATGTTCTTGTTCTTCCATTTCTTACTGCTGCTGGGTTATTTGCTTTCAAACTCTTATTCCTGAAGTTTATAATATTTATTGACACTGCCCTATTTTACATTATTTTTATTCTAATTCAGAATGAAGTAGCCGTTTGTTTTCTAGGAGGTATCTATGCCTCAGTTTTTGAGAAAGAGTTTAGCCTCTCTTAGGAGTCACCACAAATAAGCTCTCCAGGAAAGAATCCTTTGTGCAGTAGAACATAGCAGAGTAGTTTCCAAATTTAGTAGTATGTGTCACCAGGGGTGCTTTTAAACATTGCAGAATTTAGGACTCCACTATAAATATTTGAAGTCCATATTTGGGGAGGGGAACCAGGAATTTGAATTTTAATAGGTAACTTGGTGAATCTGATACCAGTAGTCTGATACTGGTAAATCATTTGTGTAGATTCTAAGAATAAGAAATCTGAAACCAAAATGATTGACGAGGCCCCTGTTTGTAAATATATATTGATCCCTGTTGAGGAGACATCTAATACTTAAGCACACATGTTTCCTTCAGTTCCAATGGCTCCATTAGTGCATGCAACTCTGGCTAGGAAATCTTTCCTACTGCTGGTACTTCAGAACAGATAGCATATGTATTCATTCATCACTTACCAGTAATTGTGGTCATCTTCTCACTGGTCTCCCAGACTATCTCATCTGCTCTTATATCCAGTGCTGATATTTGGAATGTCCAAAGGATATGGGGCTTGCCTGCTTGCCTAAAGTACGACAACTCAACTGTCTAGCACCTCCTCAGAGTGGCAGTGAGCATACTCATTTTAAAGGTTCAAGTATGTTGGAAGCAGAGGTGAAAATTAGTTTCTCTGCTTACAATCGAATATCATATATATACTATTATTCTGGTTGTGTTTTTAACTATAATCATGATTGAAATTGTAGCCTTGAATTAAATTATGTTACCAACTTCTTGTTTATTACCTGGTATACTTTTATTTCTTTGAAGTAGAATTTTGTTTTTAAGAGAAAGAAATGAATACTTTTCGTAAGCAGTCACTATCAGAATTTATTCAATATACCTTAGATATGGGCTTTGCATATACTGAGAGAGCTTTACCTCTTCACTTGATTGTCTACATTTATACCTCATTTACTTAGTCATGATTCACTCACTGATCAGAAGAATCGTCTAGTGAGCACACTGTGAACTCTCATTAAATTTCCTGTTAAATCAATAGACCACAATTTCTTCAAAATTTCTTCTGTTCAGCCTTAATATAAAAACATGTGTTTTGCAAATATGAGAAAATATTATGAATACTGATTCTGAGATTTTAGAAGTTATAATTTGGAAAGTATTTTATTTAAAATGTTGCATAAAAACTGACATTTAAAAACATCTTCAGACAAATAAGGCTTAAATAAAACAGTATAAACAGTTATATTGTTAGATGTACCACTTTGTATTCAATTGATCTGATTTAAGATTAGCATTTTTTTTTCAGTCTACTCTATTATTTACAGCATATACTAGGCAACAGTTAGGAAGAAAACTACCTTTTAAAAAGTGTTTGCTATTCTCCTCAAAAATTAAAACGTGTCTCCTCCAAAAGAGGTGATGGGTATTTTTCTCCTCAGCATCAGTAGTGAGCAGAAAAATCCCACTCTGTGTTTCTGATTTTCAGCCTACATCTTTTTCAGTTCATATTTTAAATAACTTCAAATTCATAGGAGAGTTTCAAGAAAAGTGCAAAGATCACTCATATACCATGCATCCAGATTCAAACAAGTTAACATTTTCCTTCTTTATACCCAAATGCTTTAGAATAAATATTTTAATAGTAAGGATGTTTGTTTATATAGCAGCCAGATGATCAAATTAGGGACACTTGAAAATGGCACACTATTATTATTTAGTACAAAGTCCATAATCAAATTTTGTTCACTGTCTTAAGAATGGATGGTCCTCCAAGATGGCTGAATAGGAAGAGCTCTAGCTTCCAGCTCCCAGCGTGAGCGACACAGAAGATGGCTGATTTCTGCATTTTCAACTGAGGTACCCGGTTCATTTCACTGGGGCGTGTCAGACAGGTGGTGCTGGTCCACGGGTGCACCCTGACCAGTGAGAGCTGAAGCAGGGCAAGGCATTGCCACACCTGGGAAGTGCAAGGGGGAAGGGAATTCCTTTTCCTAGCCAAAGGAAAGTGAGACACACAACACCTGGAAAATTGGGTAACTCCAATCCTAATACTGTGCTTTACCAAGGGTCTTAGCAAACAGCACACCAGGAGATTATATCCCACACCTGGCCCAGAGGGTCCCATGCCCACGGAGGCTCCCTCATTGCTAGCACAGCAGTCTGAGATCTATCTGCAAGTCAGCAGTGACACTGGGGGAGGGGCGCCCACCATTGCTGAGGCTGAAGTAGGTAAACAAAGCCACCAGGAAACTCAAATTGAGTGGAGCCCACCACAGCTCAAGGAGGCTGGCCTGCCTCTGTAGACTCCTCCTCTGGGGACAGGGCTTAGCTAAACAAAAGCAGCAGAAACCTCAGCAGAGGTAAATGCCCCTGACTGACAACTTTGAAGAGAGCCATGGATCTCCCAGCACGGAGGATGAGATCTGAGAAGGGACAGACTGCCTGCTCAAGTGGGTCCCTTGCCTCTGAGTAGCCTAACTGGGAGACATCCCCCCACTAGGTGCAGACTGACACGTCACACCTCACACGGTGGGGTACACCCCAGAGACGAAGCTTCCAAAGCAAGAATCAGACAGCAGCACTTGCTGTTCAGCAATATTCTATCTTCTGCAGCCTCTGCTGCTGATACCCAGGCAAACAGGGTCTGGAGTGGACCTCAAGCAATCTCCAACAGTCCTACAGCTGAGGGTGCTGACTGTTAGAAGGAAAACTAACAAACAGAAAGGACACCCACACCGCAACCCCATCAGTACGTCACCATCATCAAAGACCAAAGGCAGATAAAAACCACAAAGATGGGGAAAAAGCAGGGCAGAAAAGCTGGAAATTAAAAAAATCAGAGCACATCTCCCCCTCCAAAGAACACAGCTCATCACCAGCAATGGAACAAAACTAGATGGGAATGACTTTGATGAGCTAAGAGAAGAAGGCTTCAGTCAAACTTCTCAGAGCTAAAGGAGGAACTACGTAACCAGTGCAAAGAAACTAAAAACCTTGAAAAAAGAATGGATGAATGAATAACTAGAATAATCAATACAGAAAGACCTTAAAAGAACTGATAGAGATGAAAACCATAACATGAGAACTACGTGACAAATGCACAACTTCAGTAACTGACTCGATCAACTGGAAGAAAAAGTATCAGCAATTGAAGATCAAATGAATGAAATGAAGTGAGAAGAGAAGTGTAGAGAAAAAAGAGTAAAAAGAAATGAACAAAGCCTCCAAGAAGTATGGGATTGTGTGAAAAGACCAAATCTATGTCTGATTGGTGTGCCTGAAAGTGACGGGGAAAATGGAACCAAGTTGGAAAACACTCTGCAGGATATCATCCAGGAGAACTTCCCCAACCTAGTAAGGCAGGCCAACATTCAAATTCAGGAAATACAAAGAATGCCACAAAGATACTCCTCGAGAAGAGCAACTCACCAAAAACCCTCCAAAAAAGCAATGAATCCAGGAGTTGGTTTTTTGAAAAGATCAACAAAATTGATAGCTAGCAAGACTAATAAAGAAGAAAAAAGAGAAGAATCAAATAGATGCAATAAAAAATGATAAAGGGGATATCACCACCGACCCCACAGAAATACAAACTACTATCAGAGAATACTATAAACACCTCTATGCAAATAAACTAGAAAATCTAGAAGAAATGGATAATTTCCTGGACACTTACACTCTCCCAAGACTAAACCAGGAAGAAGTTGAATCCCTGAATAGACCAATAGCAGGCTCTGAAATTGAGGCAATAATTAATAGCCTACCAACCAAAAAAAAGTCCAGGACCAGACGGATTCACAGCCGAGTTCTACCAGAAGTACAAGGAGGAGCTGGTACCATTCCTTCTGAAATTATTCCCATCAATAGAAAAAGAGGGACTCTTCCCTAAGTCATTTAATGAGGCCAACATCATCCTGATACCAAAGCCTGACAGAGATACAACAAAAAAGAGAATTTTAGACCAATATCCCTGATGAACATCGATGCAAAAATCCTCAATAAAATCCTGGCAAACCGAATCCAGCAGCACATCAAAAAGCTTATCCACCATGATCAAGTGAGCTTCATCCCTGGGATGCAAGGCTGCTTCAACATACACAAATCAATAAATGTAATCCAGCATATAAACAGAACCAAAGACAAAAACCACATGATTATCTCAATAGGTGCAGAAAAGGCCTTTGACAAAATTCAACAGCCCTTCATGCTAAAAACTCTCAATAAATTCGGTTTTGAGGGAACGTATTTCAAAATAATAAGAGCTATTTATGACAAACCCACAGCCAATATCATACTGAATGGGCAAAAACTGGAAGCATTTCCTTTGAAAACTGACATAAGACAGGGATGCCCTCTCTCACCACTCCTATTCGACATAGTGTTGGAAGTTCCGGCTTGGGCAATCAGTCAAGAGAAAGAAATCAAGAGTATTCAGTTAGGAAAAGAAGAAGTCAAATTGTCCCTGTTTGCAGATGACATGATTGTATATATAGAAAACCCTGTCATCTCAGCCCAAAATCTCCTTAAGCTGATAAGCAACTTCAGCAAAGTCTCAGGATACAAAATCAATGTGCAAAAATCACAAGCATTCTTATACACCAGTAACAGACAAACAGAGAGCCAAATCATGAATGAACTCCCATTCACAATAGCTTCAAAGAGAATAAAATACCTAGGAATCCAACTTCAAACGGATGTAAAGGACCTCCTCAAGGAGAACTACAAACCACTGCTCAGTGAAATAAAAGGGTTCACAAACAAATGGAAGAACATACCATGCTCATGGATAGGAAGAATCAATATCATGAAAGTGGCCATACTGCCTAAGGTAATTTATAAATTCAATGCCATCCCCATTAAGCTACCAATGAGTTTCTTCACAGAATTGGAAAAAAACTGCTTTAAAGTTCATATGGAAGCAAAAAAGAGCCCGCATCTCCAAGACAATCCTAAGTCAAAAGAACAAAGCTGGAGGCATCACGCTCCCTGACTTCAAACTATGCTTCAAGTCTACAGTAACCAAAACTGCATGGTACTGGTACCAAAACAGAGATATAGACCAATGAAACAGAACAGAGCCCTCAGAAATAATACCACACATCTACAGCCATCTGATCTTTGACAAACCTGAGAAAAACAAGAAATGGGGAAAGGATTCCCTATTTAATAAATGGTGCTGGGAAAATTGGCTAGCCATAAATAGAAAGCTGAAACTAGTTCCTTTCCTTACTCCTTATACGAAAATTAATTCAAGATGGATTAGAGACTTAAATGTTAGATCTAAAACCATAAAAACCCTAGAAGAAAACCTAGAAAATACCATTCAGGACATAGGCATGGGCAAGGACTTCATGTCTAAAACACCAAAAGTAATTGCAACAAAAGCCAAACTTGACAAATGGGATCTAATTAAACTAAAGAGCTTCTGCACAGCAAAAGAAATTACCATCAGAGTGAACAGGCAACCTACAGAATGGAAGAAAATTTTTGCAATCTACTCATCTGACAAATGGCTAATATCCAGAACCTATAAAGAACTCAATCAAATTTACAAGAAAAAAACAAACAACCCCATCAAAAAGTGGGCAAAGGATATGAACAGACACTTCTCAAAAGAAGACATTCATACAACCAACAGACACATGAAAAAATGTTCATCATCACTCACCATCAGAGAAATGCAAATCAAAACCACAATGAGATACCATCTCACACCAGTTAGAATGGTAATCATTAAAAAATCAGGAAACAACAGGTGCTGGAGAGGAAGTGGAGAAATAGGAACACTTTTACACTGTTGGTGCGACTCTAAACTAGTTCAACCATTGTGGAAAACAGTGTGGCGATTCCTCAAGGATCTAGAACTAGAAATACCATTTGACCCCGCCATCCCATTACTAGGGATATACCCAAAGGATGATAAGTCATGCTGCTATAAAAACACATGCACACGTATGTTTATTGCGGCACTATTCATAATAACAAAGACTTGGAATCAACCCAAATGTCCATCAGTGACAGCCTGGATTAAGAAAATGTGGCACATATACACCATGGAATACTATGCAGCCATAAAAAAGGATGAGTTTGTGTCCTTTGTAGGGACATGGATGCAGTTGGAAATCATCATTCTCAGCAAACTATCACAAGAACAGAAAACCAAACACCGCATGTTCTCACTCATAGGTGGGAATTGAACAATGAGATCACTTGGATTCTGGAAGGGGAACATCACACACCGGGGCCTATTGTGGGGAGGGGGGTGGGGGTAGAGGGGAAGGATAGCATTTGGAGATATACCTAATGTAAATGATGTGTTAATGGGTGCAATACACCAACATGGCACATGTATGCATATCTAACAAACCTGCACGTTGTGCACATGTACCCTAGAACTTAAAGTATTAAAAAAAAAAAAGAATAGATGGTCTTGATAGGAATCTATCACCATTCTTGATTCAATCTCCCATCACAAAATTCATTTTGTTTTCTTATCTCTTCAATATCCTTTAACTTGAACTAATTCTTCTCTTTCTTTTTCTTTTATGATACAGATATATTTTTATTATGATTTTTAAGAGTGTGGAAGATACTAACATATTCTGAAGAGTACAGGTCAGTTGTTTGTAAAATGAATCTCAGTTTGAATTGTCTAATATTAATTCATGATTATATTCAGCTTACATATTTTTGACAGAATAAATATCTGTGATTTTATTATTCTTAGTTTCACTACTGTGGGTGAAATTTTACCCTCTGATTATTTCGATACCCACCAGATTTTTCCTTGGTAAAATAAGCATTTCTCCTTTTTTAAATAATGTGTGAGGTAATTTTTGATATTTATTTACATTCAATTTTTCATTTATCCAGTGATCATTGTTTCCATTGATAAATCTTACCTGAATCATTTATTACTCTGGTGTTTGAAAAATGATTTTCTAAATCTATTATTTCTTCTCTATTCATTATACTGCATTCCATTGTTAAAGATAAATTTTTTGCCTTCTCTTTTACCAATCCATCTATTTATTTCGATTTATCATTGACCTATCACAAATATATAAATATAGTTTGACAGATTACTAATTTATTCAATGGCTTATAAACCATTGCTACCATTATTCATGATTTGAAGTTCAAATCATGCCTGGTTGGACAGTAGTAGCCCCTTCCCCTTGACTCCCATATTCCTTTTACATGATCCTAAATTCTTTTCTAGTGTTTCCTTACTTTCTGGCTCAAGAATTTTGAGGGTCATATTGTATATATATATAAAAAACCTCAGCCCCAGGATCACAAATTTAACTGAGACCAAGGAAACTCAGGTTTACTTTATTGATGAATGATATTTGTAAACCAATATCTCTGTTCTAGCTGTGGTTATTGCTACTTAAATAGCAGAGTTCCTGGGTCCCTTAAGCAAGCAGAGAGCAGAAAAAGTAAATCATTGGCTCAGTCCAATATATGGGAATATGTCTAATTCAGTGCAACCATTTCTTTTTCTTTTCTTTTTTTTGGGATTTCCCAATTCTGTGTTGTACCTCCTTTCTCCAATAGGGAGGGCCCTGACTACCAACATCTTCTCAATATTTACTTAATTAGCTTAATTGTACAAACCAAATAAAAGAGCTTCAGAATGGCAACACTATTACCTATGAAAAAAAAAACTTCCAAACTTTAAGAGTTTTAGATTAGTTTGCATTTATTTTTACTTTTAAATGACAATATATAATGAAATTAAGGTTTTCAAGAGTTCTTATAACACTTTTTTTCCTTGAATGTGGTTATAATTAATCATTTGAAGTAAACTTGAATCCAATATTAGTTTTTCCCACATATTTGTTGATTTAATCTTATTTTTTGAATATATAAAACATTAATATCTTGCCAAAACTCAATAGTATGCAAAATTATGCTAATCATGTAATATTGTCTTATCTTTTATACTCTAGTTTTATGTAGACCCTGTAGCTAACCAAATTCATTAATTTCTTCCTTATCCTTCCTGAGTCTTTTTGCAAAGTAAATGCTATCTTTCTTATTTTTTAAATCTTCACAAAAATAACATTATATATAAGCCATAGTGCTTAATTATATGGTCAAACCAGAGTTTTTCAAGCAGTTTCTTATGTATGGGCAATTAGAATACTTTCAGTATTTTTCCATTAAAAATATCAATTGCCATGGATAACTTATGTATATGTACTTTTGTATAGTTGAAAGTATAGCTTAGGGGTAAATACTTAGAAAGGGGATTCTTCAATTAACAAATAAATGCCTGCGTGATTTTAGTTTGTTATATATCAAATTCTCTTACAAGAGTTGAATTTGAAATTCTCCCATTATTAGTAAAGATGAATAACTTTTCACCAGGTCATTTTCACAGATATTTTTAAACAAGTTTACTGTTTATGTCTTTTGTTCATGTTCATTTTCCCCCAAATTTTTACTTTAAATTGTTTCCTCATTTTAAAAGTTGATTATATATTAGGCATATGGCCCTTTTTATAGTATCTCTTATAAATGTTTTCTCTCAGATATACATAAAGATATTTTCACCATGCAACTATTTTAATCATTATTTTTAATCAAGCTAAGAGTATGAATCTTTTGTTGCATATGGTTTCAAATTTTATGTATAACACCTATTTTCCTACTCAATTTATAGAGTAATTAGTCCTAGTTTTTTTACCAAATGTTTGTATGACTTTATTCTTAACATTTAGACTTTTCATCTGTTTGTAAATTTTCTTGTGTACAATCCAATTTTATCCATTTTTTTCCCATATGGCTTTCCATTTTCTGAAACTGTATTTTTAAAAGTCTGTTTTTTCCTATTGACGCAAAATGCCACATTTATCATATGCAAAACTTCCTTATGGACTAGATTAATTCTATTATTTTCAATTAGATTCTACTGATATTTCTATGTATGCATGTACCAATATATTGCTGCTTTAATTATACTAGTTCTTTACTATGACTTAATATTAATAGGACTAAACATCCCTTTGGAAATCTATGTTTTTTATTTTACTATTTTCAAAAGTTTCTGTTTTAATTTGCAATTTAAGTTTCAATTAATCTGGCTTTAGTAAAATTCATTGCCGATATTGTTTTTAGGATAATGTTAGATTTAGAAATCAAATTAGAAAAACTTATGCTCTTTTTTATAAGTTTGGAATTAGTCAAAAATAAGAGATGCATTACTTTTTTTCTCAAGTGTAATGTTGCATCTATTAGGATCGTTTTAAAATTTTCTTCATTTGGGTTTTGCACATTTCTTAAATTTACAGCTAAGAATTGCATCCTTTTTGCTGTTTTTAATAAATGCTCTTCTCTTGTAATTTCAGCTTTATAATGTGAATCTTCTGTTGTATTATTCACACAAATTCATAACTGCTACATCATCTTAGAGAATTGTCTTTTAAATTGTTGTATTTAATTTTTTTAACATATATTTTATTTTATCTAATTTTAGAATTTGAATCTTTTTCTTTATTATTTCCATCAGTTGGTATATCTTAATCCTTTTCCCCTCTAGTTTTGACTCAGGTCAGTCAATTGCACTTTATTTAAAGAATAGAATAAGGTCTTATTTCTATGAGTCAATATGAATTTTGCTGTTTTTGTTGTTATGCAAGGGAAGCCTATTCACTTTTTTAAATAAACCGTATGTTCGGGTCTCAAATAAGTTTTATTTTTGTTTCAGTTCTCTAGAGACTTAATGAACAGTTTAATGAACAGTCATGCAAACACCAACACTAGGTCAAGAAATTAAATAACATCAACACTCATAAGTTCCCTGTGTGCCCTTCTTTGACAACAGTTTTATCTCTCTTCCCAAATAAACCACTACCCTGAATTTTGTGATAATCATTTTTCATAGTTTCCTTACTCCTAAAGGCATTCTGAAACAATTGTTTAGATTTTTTATTTTAATGTTTATAAACTTTATTTTCTGAATAATATACTTTGAAAGTTTCAGAAACTCAGAGTAGCTTCATGAATACCAGTGAGTATCTCTGTATATTTCACGTAAACTAGTTGTTGAGAGTTGGGCGCATTGTGTTATCAGGTCCCCCTTCTTTCTCTTTCTTTCTCATTCTCTATTTATTTTTTATTAAATTTTGTCTCTGGCTTCTTTTGCTTAAAGTTATAAACTACAACTTCTGAAACCACCTTTGCAAAATTATGACAGTAAGAGAACTCTGATGTAGTTGGCCCATCTTGCTTCTAACTTCCAAGTTGTCCTTTGTCATTCTCGGCACAGGCCAAACTAACTTGGGGAGAAATTTAGTTAATACTTTAACCTTGATGCCAGGTTTATATTAGCCATTCCCAAAACTAAACTGCCTTTGTAAAAACTCATGAAAGGCCACAAAGTCAGGATTATGAAAGGGGCCTAAATTCTGCTAAGATGTAGGCATAGTTACATGATAAGATAATCAGCCATTTTTCTGGAGATCACCAGATTTGTAACTTCCCCAACTACTCCAGTAGATAATATCACTACTGTAGAACCTGTGATTGCCTTTTTGAGATATCTTTTCAGACTTTTGCATTTGTGACAATTGACTAACTCCAACTGGACTTGTGATTCCTAACTCAACCAGTCTCGTGGCACCCCATCACACACCTGTGATGGCATCCCCAGTGGATCAGCAGGACTAATTCCCTAGCCACTTGTCTACCAAACTCTAGTTGAAAACCCTTAACCTCTGAGCCTTCAGGGAGATTGATCTGAGCAATAACTCCAGTTCTTTCTCATGGGCCAGACTCACATCAATTAAACTCTTTCTTTATTGCAATGCCATGGTCATAGTGAATTGGTTTTGTCTGTTCAGGCAGGAAGAACCCATCTGGTGATTATACTTCTTCAGTAATTAAGAACTTACTTCTGTAGTTGGTCTCTCAGATAAGTATAGTACATATGGCATGTTTTCCTTCTACAGTGCAGTCTACATTTGTAAAACCATATGCTGTGGAACAAAAAAATTATCACATTGGAATTGATTTCACTATGTTTGTTTTATCCAGGTTATATATTTTTTCCTTTGATAACAGTTGACATTATGTGTGGCCTATAGCATTTACACAGATAGATTTTATGATCTATATCATAATTTTTCTCTTTGTTAATCATATGTCAATAATGTTCCTAATATTGGCTTATGGATGTGAAAGGAAGATGTCTGAAAGAGATATTTTAGTAAAACATGAATTAACTTGTTTCTGTCATATTTCTGAAAGGATTATAGAGTAGCAAAGTAGAGAAAAACCCTGACCAAATATCATTCTAAATTGAGATAGAACAATATACCCATATCAAGGAATCTTGTTAATTGGCTTCAAAGTTCTAGGAGTATTCAAAATTTATTGTCATTTCACTGGGATCCAGGTATCCAACATATGGTCTGAAACTGATCAGCAGTCTAGTTGAAAATTCTACTGTATAACATGTGTGAAACTGTAAACAAATATAAAAGTTACCCAGTTAGTTAGCAGAGGGTCCCCAAAGCTACCTGCTACAAATTGCTCAGAAATTTTGGGCTAAATTTATCAGAATTAGGTTAACTATTAACTAAATTTCAAACTTCATGTAACTCATTATGTAATGAAAAGGTTTACACATTTTCTTTCACTAACCTATTAGCACAAAAAGGCTTTTAAGGATGACTGACAAAAATACATTTGAATATATTGGTCATGCATTCTTGCAATACATTAACTGATACTCTCAAAAGATCAAACTCAATTATTTTACGACTATTACCAATTAAAAATTTCATGAAGTCCATTCGTTATGGCTATTAGTTATACAATACTTTTTAGAAAAAAAGAAAACTTAAAATATATCAAAAGTGTACGCATATATAATTCACTCAAGGAGGATAATATCTATCAAGACCTCTTCTTTGCACATTCAATCACATGGTAACTATGCCGAAGAGTTAAAATGTGAGAAAAGAGAATCAGAAAAATATACAATGGATGGGGGGCAGGGCATGCTATACCAAAATGTGGCATCTGTTTGAGAAAACAGCAGATGCAAGGAAGTCATTCTTACCTTCCCCTGTTCTCCCCTCATACAGGTTAAAAAAATCTAAGGAAGGTCACTCTCTGGCCTCCTGCCCTTTTCCCCTGAACCAAATCATAAGATTGTCAGTCAAGGTTCACTATATATGCCCAGTAGAAAGGGACCAAAGACACAGAGACTCAAGGACATTCTGAATAAACAGGCTTTGCTGTTTCCCCTGGTTTATTACTAGTATTACTAGTATATTGTACTCTTTTGTTCTCCAATAATATTTCTTCATGCCTGCCCACTTTTCATCAAAACTATACATAAAAATACACAAATTAATCTGTTTCTTTGGGTCTTCATTTCCTGTTGAAGGCTCCTTTGCCGCATAAAACATATTAAATACATTTGTATGTTTTCATATTATTATTCATCTGTCTTACGTTACAGGACCCTTAGATCTGCACCCAGTGATAAGTAAAGAAATAAATTTATTTTTGACCTATACAATGTTATGGAAATTAGAATAAAATATCTTACTAAGACAGCTATCTCATTTTGTGAATATAAATCTATCATAAAGTCTAAAGAAATCTTAAGGCCATTGTCTATATTAAATAGCAGTAAAAAATGGCTTAATCTTGGTAACCGAAATAACCTCATGGATTTTAAATACTTGCTAACTGAAATTAAACAACTCAGCAAGTCTTAAGTTCTCAGTTTTCAAATCCAAGTGAAGGGATTCTAATATATATTAAGTTCTTACAATGTATCAGGCAATTTTCTTGATAGTTTATAAAGTTTTACAAATTGTAATAATCACAAAATATCTGGGTTTTTTTTTTTTTTTTGGCTTACGGATTTAAGTACAAAATTCTATCACTGGCAGCGATGCAAAATGAGTAATCCAAAAATCCCTTGCAAAATATCTAGAAATGCTTAATTAATTTGATGATTCTTTTAATTCTGTAGCTGAATTATCAAGCAATAAAGATCGCTAAAGCCAGATACAAAGAGGAAATCTGAAGTAGGAACAGTAAAAAGAGTTAAGTCCTGGCAGATTTGAGGTGAGGTTGCTTATTAAAATGTCACAGGGGCAACTATTTCCCATTATCTTATAATTACAGGAGAGGAAGTCTTAAGTGGAAGCTAGTTGGAAAATAGAAAATGAGTTTTCCACTTAGGACAGTGCCTTTATTTCTGAATAAAGAGTATACATATTTATTAAAGACAAACCACCACAGACAAATAGATATCTCTCAGTGGCAAAAAAAATGTGGACAAAGCAGACTGATCTGATTTTTATTAGGAATCCAAAAGCCTCCTTTGAGAATGTCTAACCATAGATTTTCCTTAAGTGTGTTTGGGGCTTAAACTGATAGCCCAATATAATCAATTAACATGGAATATTATCCTGAACTATGATATCCGCACAGGTGATTGGAAGATGGAAACACAAACTTATTGAGAAAGGACAGACCCTTAAGTCTCAAGGAAACATATGATTTCCATACTAAAATGAATTCAAACTCTTTTTTTTTTTTTTTTGAATTCAAACTCTAAAATGACAAATTTCAAATAAAAATAACCTACCGTGAGTAGAATTAGCAGAAATAAATGCATCAGAATTTGGCTTCTAAATATAATCTACATTTAATAAAATTGTTATACAAAGATAATAGAGAGCAAATAATTAATGAAGATAATTTATAATTATAAAACATTAAATTCTTCATGAATATACAATAATTCTAGATACATAAATACTTACTAGTGTTGTTTTCAAAATATATTAGGGAATAATGACTACCAGAAAAAATAACAAATCCATAGACACAGTTGGATATCATAACCAAGACTTGGCTAAAACAGCGATACGACAAGAAAAAAGATAAAGAGAAGGTACATCCATGAATAATTGCAGCAATAATATCAGATATCAAAAAGAAAATTCTGTTATCAAAAAATTAAAGAGGATGTTATTGAAAACTTTAAGCCTCTACATTCAAAACTTTACATGAGAAGGAATAATTCTTAAAAATATAAGCCATAAAAACTGATTAAAAGAGAAATGGAAAACCAAATTTTTCTTGCAACCATTGAAAATACAGAACAATTTAATAAAAATAGCTTCCTATGAAGAAAACTCTAGGATTCCAAGAAGGCCTGCAAGGCTTTATTTGTAATTGTTGTACCATGACTAAAGAAGACATGTTATTACTCATATACAAACTATTCCAGAAAATTAAAAATGAGAAATTTTTTATCTCATTGTGTAAAACAAGAGTGTCCTTGATATCAAAACTCAACATAAGAATTATAAATTATTTCTATAAACCAAACATAAGGATTATACTTTATTTCTAAAAACCAAACAAAAGTTTACAAACTGTATCTTGATACTAATAAAAATGATAAAAGCAATAGAGTTGATTTAAGTTGATTAAGTGATACTAAAAATTTTTCCTATGGAAGCGTATATTGCTTCATAATGTGCTATTTGTGAACTGCAGAAAAATGGCATAGAGATTATTTTGAAAAAAACCCTGGTTGAAAGACGATATAAGGATTTCAATAATTGTAAAGTATGAAGAAAGTCTTAGTAAAATTGTTTGTAACTGAATTTATACATGGAAAAATAGTTCGATTTTTGTTCTAGCTATAACTAAAGGACAATGTGCCTTAAAAAATGTTAAAATTATGTAAATATTAATGCTTTTTAAATATAATGTTGATATATCACTTTCCAAGTGTTTGTTGTGTGTTTATGTCAAGGTTTAATTTCTGTCCTTTTTAGTTTTCACATCTTATAAAGAAAGGAGAGTTCAGGTTTGCAGTTATATTGTGGTGAACTTGAGGGAAAAAATGACTAAAAAATAATTTTAGGCTTTCTTCCTATTTCTTGTGTGAATTATTGCCCATCAGAAAAAATAGAAAAAAATAACTCACAATACTACTAATATAAAATAGAAACATTCTGCACTTTATACTATTATTGTAAATGTAATTTTGTGTTGAATTATTTTTATTTTTATTTTTGTTACAAAATTATAAAATTTCAACTGGATACTATACATTTTAATTTTAATTTTTGGTTGCTGAATTTTCACAAGAATAAGACAATGTGATTGTAATGTTTTATATACTCTGCAAATTGTAGCAGGATATTATGCTGATATTTTCAGTTATATCTAGATTTGATTGTTCAGCAAATTTGCACCTTTCATTTGCAGTGCTAATATCCTAAAAATTTGCAATCAGAAAATCCTGAAAATAACATGATAATGTGTATATTCTTTGTCAATCTACCTGGCTGTCAGTAACTATTTGTGTTTAAACATAGCTAATATACATAAAAAAGAAAACAAAACACAGACCTCTCAAAGCTCTCTTGGTTTTGAAAAAACATACGGAAGTTATTAAATTACACTGCATTGGGGACACAAAATCTATTCTTCTAGTGCTGGGTTCAGTCACAATGACTTTGAATACAAACATTCCAGGTGACAGTGTGTGTGTGTTTGTGTCTCTGTGTGTGTGAGTGTGTGCTTTATTATATGATAACCAATAGCATCAATTACATCTAGTCATTGTTAAAACATATGTCTATTTTTATAATTTTAAATCAATTAATGGACTCAGTATATAAACAGAAGATATTTAAAGTTGGTATTTTAAAAATTTGAAGTATAATATATACTTTGTAATATATCCAAATAGCACAAAAGCATATAATAAATGTTATTCAGCCCATCTAAAGCCTAAGAGTTAAATTTTTCCTTATATTTTTTCAGAATTGTTGTATTCATGGGAAATAAATCTTTTAGAATTTCTTTTTAATTCTTTTGTAGTCTCAATATTTTATTTCTTATATTTCATGACAATATTGGTATCGAATTAAAATATAGTAACATAAAAAGTGCACAGTTTCAATTAAATTTTCACAGTGTGAACATACTTGGGTAACCCTACTTGGCTAAAAACACAGAATACTGCTATCATTTAGAAGATTACTGTCCTAAAGCTCTGAGACAACAACCCATTTCTTTTATTTCATGTGAAATATGTGATTTTCTCATTTTTCTTTAAATTATTAGTTCCTGACATTAGTCAATCTGTATGTTTTCAGCATTGTATATTTTTAGTATTTAATGTTATGTTTACATTTACCTGTGGTATTCAATAGTACCAATAGAACTAATAATGAAAGATTATTAAAATTTTTATATAAAATGGCTACTGAATGGTAACCATTTCTTCTGGCAATTATTATAAGACTTTTGTATGTGTGTGATTTTTTCCCATAAGTTATTGGGGTACAGGTGGTATTTGGTTACATTAGTACTTTTTTTAGTGGTGATTTGTGAGATTGTGGTGCACCCATCACTCAAGCAGTATATACTGCACCATATTTGCAGTCTTTCATTCCTTGCTGCCCTCCCACTCTTCTCCCCAAGTCCCCAAAGTCCCCTGTATCATTCTTATGCCTTTGCACTCTCATAGTTTAATTCCCACATATCAGTGAGAACATATCATGTTTGGTTTTCCATTCCTGAGTTACTTCACTTAGAATACTAGTCTCCAATCTCATCCAGGTCACTGCAAATGCTGTTAATTTATTCCTTTTTATGGTTGTGTAGTATTCCATTGTATATATATATAGGTATATATACCACAGTTTCTTTATCCACTTGCTGATTGATGGGCATTTGGGTTGGTTCCAGGATTTTGCAATTGTAAATTGTCCAGCTATAAACATGCATGTGCAAGTATCTTTTTTCGAATAATGACTTATTTTTCTCCGCGTAAATCACAGTAGTGAGATTGCTGGATTAAATGGTAGTTCTACTTTTAGTTCTTTAAGGAATCTCCACACTGTTTTCCTTAGCGGCTGTACTAGTTTACATTCCCACCAGCACTGTAGAAGTGTTCCCTGTTCACCACATCCATGACAACATCTATTGTTTTTTGATTTTTTGATTATGGTCATTCTTGCAGGAGAGAGGTAGTATCGCATTGTGGTTTTGATTTGCGTTTTCCTGATCATTAGTGATGCTGAGCATTTTTTCATAAGTTTGTTGGCCATTTGTGTATCTTCTTTTGAGAATTGTTTATTCATGTTCTTAGCTCACTTTTTGATAATATCACCACCATTCTTCACAGAATTAGAGATAAACAATCCTAAAATTCATATGGAACCAAAAAAAGGAGCCTACAAAGTCAAAGCAAGACTAAGCAAAAAGAACAAAACTGGAGGCATCACACTACTCAATTTCAAACTATACTATAAACCCATACTCACTGAAACAGTGTGGTACTGCTACAAAAATAGGCACATAGACCAGTGGAACAGAATAGAGAACCCAGAAATAAACCCAAACACTTCCAGCCAACTGATCTTCAACAAAGCGAAAAAAAAAAAAAGAAAAGAAAAAGAAAAAAGAAACATAAAGTGGGGAAAGGACACCCTTTTCAGCAAATAGTGCTGGGATAATTGACTAGCCACATGTAGGAGAATGAAACTGGATCCTCATCTCTCACTGTATACAAAATCAACTCGAGATGGATTAAGGACTTAAGTCTAAGACCTGAAACTATAAAAATTGTAGAAGTTAACATTGGAAAAACCCTTCTAGACATTGGTTTAGGCAAGGATTTCATGACCAAGAACCAAAAAGCAAATGCAATAAAAACAAAGATAAACAGCTGGGACCTAATTAAACTAAAGAGCTTTTGCACAGCAAAAGGAACAGTCAGCAGAGTAAACAGACAACCCACAGAGTGGGAGAAAATCTTCACGATCTGTACATCTGATCAAGGACTAATATCCAGAATCTACAATGAACTCAAACAAATCAGTAAGAAGAAAACAAGCAATCCCATGTGTGTGATTTTAAGAAACATGTATTACCTAATTTGTAAACAGACTATAACACATGCAACTATATAAGACTTTATTTTTAGGTGAATATCAGAAAAGAAATGAGTACTTGGAAAACATTAACTTTGCTTTATTTTATCTTCCTTGTATAATACATATGATGTTTAATCAATACTTTTTACCAACTTGTGAATACAAATTTTGATACTCATCATAAATATACCTTTTCTCAGCATTTCCACACCTGGGGTGAATTATGATAATTAAGTACTATATTGTTATGTTCTTACTCTTCCTTTCCAGCCCCTACTGTGAAAATTCAATTTCCGGATGCTTTTTTGTTTCTAGTTTAAAGGTGTAAAAGAGATCTGCCTTTTCTAAGCTTTCAGGTTTCTCATATTAGAAATTCATTTCATAGCACTCTTTCAGTACTCTCTTATTTATCTAGCCAAATTAGGATGCATATTTTTCAGGGGAAAGAAGAGGTTCTGTATTTATAGGTTGGGTTTAAATTAATCAATTTTAATACTTTAATTCATTATCATTAATATTTTTATGAGAAGATAAGCAAGTGTAATTTAAATAATATTAAATCTGTTGTCTGAAGACATAAAATCCAAATCTGTCATATGTACCCACAAAAATTAAAGATTATAAAAATCCAATTTGATCATATTTTTGTTTGATCAGATGAAGATAATTCTTTCTAACATAAATATGGCACACATTAAATGAGATAATCAATATAATGTGTTCTATAAACTATATAGCTCTATATTAGTATTAAGTTTATATTGCTATTGTTGCAATGGTTATTATTTTCTCTAGGTACATATTCCTAGATTTTATTTTTTAATTGTTTTCAAAAATTTTAATAGCTTTCCATGTAAAACTGGTTTTTGGTTACTTGGATGAATTTTATAGTAGTGAAGTCTGGGTTTTTAGTGCACCTGTCACTCAAGTAACACATGTTGTACCCAATATGTAGTTTTTCCCTCACTCCCACTTCCATCTTTCCCCTTCTGAGTCTCCACAGTCCTTTATATCAGTCTGTATGCCTTTGTGTACCCATAGCTTAGATCCTACTTATAAGTGAGAACATACGGTATTTGATTTTTTATTCTTGAGTTACTTCACTTAGAATAATGGCCTCCAGTTCCATCAAAGTTGCTGCAAAATACATTATTTCATTCCTTTTTATGTCTGAGTAGTTTTCCATGGTGTATATACATCACATTTATTTTATCCACTCATTGTTCAATGGACACTTAGTTTGGTTTCATATCTTGGCAATTGTGAATTGTGCTGCAATTAAACATATGCTGCAGGTATTTTTCTGATATAATGACTTCTTTCCCTTTGAATAGATACCCAGTAGCGAGATTGCTGGATTGAATCTCGCTTTTGATCTACCTTTACTTCAAGATCTACCTTTACTCCAGCCAGGTGAGGTGGCTCAGGCCTGTAATCCCAGCACTTGGGAGGCTGAGGCTGGTGGATCACAAGGTCAGGAGTTTGAGACCAGCCTGACCAACATGGTGAAACCCAGTCTCTACTAAAAATACAAAAATTAGCCAGGTGAGGCAGGAGAATGGCTTGAACCTGGGAGGCAGAGGTTACAGTGAGCCGAGATTGCGCTATTGCACTCTAGCCTGGGCAACAGAGAGAGACTCTGTCTCAAAGATTAAAAAAAAACAAGAAAAAAAAAAAAAAAACAAAGTCTCCACACTGTTTTCCATAGAGGTTGCACTAATTTATATTCCTACAAGCAGTGTATAAGCATTGCCTCTTCACCACATCCACGCCAACATTTTTGTTTTTTTTTTTACTTTTTTAGGACATTCTTGCAGGAGTAAGGTGATATCTCATTGTGGTTTTGATTTGCATTTCCCTGATGATTAGTGGTGTCGAACATTTTTTCATATGTTTCTTGGCCAGTAGTGTATCTTCTTTTGAGAAATGTGTACTCATGGTATTTGTCCACTTTTTGATGGAATTTGTTTTTTTCTTGTTGATTTGTTTAAATTTATTGTATATTCTGGATATTTCCTTTGTTGGATGCACAATTTGCAAACATTTTTCTGATTCTGAGGGTTGTCTTTTTACTCTGATGGTTATGTATTTTGCTCTACAGAAGCTTTTTACTTTAATTAGTTTCCATTTGTTAATTTTTGTTTTTATTGCATTTGCTTTTGGGGTCCTAGTTATGAATTATTTGCCTAGGGTAATGTCCAGAAGAGTTTTTTCTAGGTTATCCTCTAGAGTTTTTGTGGTGTCAGGTCTTAGATTTAAGTCTTTAGTCTATCTCGTGTTCATTTTCATATAAGGTGAGAGATAAGGATCGAGTTTCATTCTTCCACATGTGGCTATCCAGTTTTCCTAGCACTATTTGTTAAAGGGTGTCCTTTCCCCAATTTATATTTTTTGTATGCTTGGTTGAAGTTCAGGAGGTTGTAAGTAACTGGTTTTATTTCTGAGTTCTCTATTCTGCTCCATTGGTCTGTGTGTCTGTTTTTATACCAGTACCACCCTGTTTTGGTGTCTATAGCATTGTAGTATAATTTGAAGTCAGGTAATGTGATGCCTTCAGATTTATTATTTTTGCTTAGTCTTGCTTTAGCTATTTGGACTTGTTTTTAGTTTCATATATATGTTAGGATTTTTTTTAATTCTGTGAAAAAATGATGTTGGCATTATGATAGGAATAGCATTGTATCTGTGGGTTGCTTTGGGCAATATGGTCATTTTCATGATATTGATTCTTCCAATCTGTAAACATGGGATGTGTTTCCATTTGTTTGTGTTATCTATTATTCTTTCAGCAGTGTTTTGTAGTCTTCCTTATCAAGATCTTTCACCTCCTTGGATAAGTATATTCCTAGGTATTTTTTTTATATATATATATATATGTGTGTATATAGTATATATACACACACATATATACACATATACACACATATATAAAATATGTATATATGTATATATACACATATATATAATATGTGTGTATATGTGTATATATACACATACACATATATAATATGTATATATGTATATACACACACATATATAAATATATACACATATATAAATATATTTTATATATGATATATTTTATATATGATAAATTTTATATGTAATATATATATTTTATATCTATTTTATATATATATTAGTTAGCATTTTTAAAAAGTTACTGATTCAATCTCACTGCTCATTATTGGTTTGTTCAGTGTTTCTATTTCTTCCTGATATAATCTGATAAGATTGTATGTTTCCAAACACTTATTCATTTCCTCTAGGTTTTCTAATTTGTGTGTATGTTGAGTTCATAGTAGTCTCAAATAATCTTGTATTACTGTGGAGTCAGTTGTAATGTTTTCAGCTTCATTTCTAATTAAGCTTATTTGAATTTTTTTATAAATATGGGAACTCCAATGTTAGGTATATAATACATTTAGGCATGGAATATCTTCCTGTTGAGTTGATCCTTTTATTATTATATATTGGCCTTACTGTTGCAGTAATGTCTGTTTTATTTGATATGAGAAGTTACTCTGGCTCTTTTTTGGTTTCCATTTACGTAGAAAATCTTTTTCCACCCTTTTAGCTTGGGTTTGTATGAATTATTAATTGTTAGGTGAATTTCTTGAAGGCAGCAGATATTTGGTTTGTAATTTTTTATTTATTCTTCCAATCTGTATCTTTTTTAAGTGGGGCATTTAGATCACTTACACCCAGTGTTAATATTGAGATTTGACACACTATTCCAGCCATTATGTTAATTGTTACCTAGATACTTTGTTTTCTTCACTGTGTTATTGTTTTATAGGCCCTATGAGTTTTACGATTTCAAGAGGTTCTATTCCGGTGCATATCAACCTTTTGTTTCAAGATTTGGAACTGGTTTTAGCATTTCTTATAGAGCAGTCTGGTAGTGACAAATTCCCTCAGCATTTGTTTTTGTGAAAATGATTTTATTTCTCCTTCATTTATTAAAGTTAGTTTTTCAGGTCTTTCCCCCACAGTAGTTCAGTAGCAACAGCTAGGTAAACTCCAGGAGTGAACACTCAGAACTCAAAACTTCCCCAGGCCATAAGCCTTTCCTGCAGAGACAGGAACCGTGGCTTTCAGGCCTCGTCCCTCTCAGTCAACCTGCAAACCCTGGGCACCCAGCTCCTGCATCCCTGGCTGCAGCACACTTCCTACACACCCCCTAGTTTTGGCCAAGGGTGTTCATCCCCACTTGAGATTATACTATGAATTTCAGTTCGGACCTTCTCTCAGCCTGTGACTGCTGCCTAAGTTAGTTGGCAGACTTCTGCTAGGTCTCCTGTGATGTAGAATCAGGAATGTCTTCCTTCAGTCTGGCACTACAGACTGGGAATGTGCACTGTTGGTTCTACTTTACATTCCCCACCACTCTCTGTGTCACTTCCAGTGCTGGGAAAGCTTAAGGCCTTTCCCTGTAGGCTGGATTGCCAGGTTCCTGGTGGGGGTGTATATCCCGGAGGCAGTCTCTCACACTCTGGGGACTTAAAGATTTTTCCTGGTGTACAGTGTAGGCTGAAGCCTGCTGCTTCTTTCAAAGTGTCTGTCATTTCTCTCTATTTTCCAGTTAAGTTCCTGTATTGCTTCTTGGAAAAAAGTTCATGGTGTGAACCTTTATATACTATTTTATCTTTCCAAGTGGGAGAAGCATGCTAACACTCCCTCCAGTCTGCCATCATGAAAAGAAAAAACAAAACAAAAAAACACACACAGAAAACTAGACTTGATTCTTTTGATTCTTAAT
The DNA here is from genome assembly GCF_008728515.1 of Papio anubis. NCBI lineage: Eukaryota > Metazoa > Chordata > Mammalia > Primates > Cercopithecidae > Papio > Papio anubis. Next base: position 65,802,626 of record NC_044982.1, on the reverse strand, counting down.
GTATAAAAAATACTGTGTAGTATGTTTAATTGTTGTAAAATAGATGAAGGTAATTATATGTAGTTTATGATGGAGAAACCAAGTGTAAAATATTCTAAGATTTTTAATTAGCTTAAAAGAGTTACCTAATTTTTAAAATCTGTTCTTTAATAGGCCAAATTTAGATTGCAAATATTTAACATTACTTTGATTTAATAGTCTATAAATTACTAGGGCATATTAAAATGATCATTTGAGTATAAGTGCATAATAAATGCTTGAATCATTGTGTGTGTCCGTGTGTATACACATAAATGTAGATATAATTGGTATTTTCTTATCTTTGTAAGAATTAATGCATATGAAGATTGAAAATAGCTCAGTATTGGCAAATACCATTTCAAAAAAACAGAAAAAAGATAATGAGAAATTAAAAAACGAGAGTTGTAAAAAATTAGTGATTTGATGCAAGTATTAGATATATTCAGAATTGTCTTAAAATATTGAAAATGAGATTCATTAAAAGGAAACAGGACATTAGAATATTCCATTATTAATTTGCTGTTTTTAAGCTTGTTTAAGCAGCCATCAGTCAGTATGTCATGTTGTGTTCCACAATTTCACCTATTAAACATTATCAACAACAAAAAAGAATACGAAGTAACAGATTCTCTGTCCTTAAAAATGTCATTTTGTTAATTATTTATAATTTGCCTCCAAGCTGACGTGTGTGAGACGGCTGTCAAATTTTTCTTTTCTTAAATGTTGAAACAGAATTTGGCAATTTTATTACAAAAGAGAGAGCAATGTTGAGACATAGAAGAGAATTATAGTTATTCTCTAGTGTGGGAATTTAGAAAAGTTTCTAAAGGAAGAAAGGCCTAGAGAAAATGTTAATGTCACTCTTCCAGACAAATATTTAAATGAGAAAGGTAGCAGAGTGTAGTGGATAAAACTGCAGAGCCAGACTCGTGTTAAAACTTCAGCTTTACAATTTTCTATTTTGGGGGATGTGCAAGTAACCTCTCTGTGTATTTGTTTCTAGTCAGAAAATGGGGATTAATTTAGATTAATTGAAATAAACCTTGTACAAATAAATTATGCTTTCAGTCTATCAGACTTTAACTCATTGTGATTCTAAAAGAAATAAAAATAATTTTATGTACTTATCAAGCTATCATAATCTATACCCTAAAAAAATTGATTGGTTATAAAAGTGTCATCTAGGCCCTGTGTATGCAGACTTCCAATAAACATTGGGACCTAAACCATAATTCTACAAATGTCAATCATGTCATGTTTTGAGCAGGGTGTATGAGATAAGTTATATCAGTAGAGCTTGAAACTTGGTATTTATGCTAACATTGTTCAATGAACTCAGGAAGCTGCAACCTTACAACCTTGTCCCTTCATTTTAAAGTTCTTTATTGTTGTTGTTTAATGAGGACATAAACAGTGGCTACCATTTGGCACATCATGATCACAAAATCCTCCATTTCTTTGTCAGCCAAGGGTTTCATCGTCTATTGATGATCATTGACTTTAACAGTTAAATAGTTTGCAAAACAGCACTGTCGTCAAATGAATAGAAGAAAATATAATTGAATGTGAAGATATATCAGCTTTAAACTGCATGTTTCTAATAACACAGTCACAAAACATACATCGTGATAACAGCAAGGAGAAAATGAAAATATGAAACTTGTTTGGAGATTTTTACATATTTTCTCTGCAGCTCATAGAGCTGGAAACAAACAAACAAACAAACAAAAAACAGCTTTGTAAGATCTGAAGAGCACAAATCTGAGCTTGACCATAGACATTAATGAAACTTTTGAATGAATAATTTAAGAATACTTATTCTTTTCCAGTACATGTGGAATATTTACATATATTGACCGTAGTTTTGGTTATCAAAATGCTCTTAAGAAATCCAAAGAATTGACATCATATGGTCACATTCTTTGACCAAAGTGCAGTTGTTCAATATTAATAATAGAAGTATAAGTTATGTGAATCACATACATTTAAAACTTTAAAAAATGTACTTTTCTAAACTCATTGACCTGACGAAAAAAAACAATGTGGTTAAAAAGCTAAAAAAGGTTAGTTTTAACTTTAATTCAGAAACTTCACTTTTCTTCCTCTGCTTCTTATGGTGGGTAGAGTTTTTTTCACTTGTATTCTTTCTGCTCAGCCTTAGGACTTGCTTTGGCCAGTGGGATGGTTCATGCATGGAAGTGGGAAATGGAAAAACATCGTGCAGTTGGGGGTTGCCTCTTAAACTTCCTGCCATTATCATGAGAAGAGATCCCCTCGCCAGTACCCCTTTGTTATTCAAGGTCTCAGGATAAATATATGTGGAGCAGACCTGAGTGCAAACCACAGTGAAGATCCATGCCATGCTTGACCCATAGATTTTAACACAGTCACCTAGCTTAGCTGAATCTAGATTACCTGAACCAGCTCAGCTGAAATTACTGAGCTTCCTCAGTGGTCCCAGAGATACACAAAAAATTAATATTTATTGTTTTATGCCACTGATGTGTTTTTCTTTTTTGATATTCAGTATTATTTTAGCAATAGATAAGCAATATATAACTAATACACCTTTCAAAAGTAATTCATCTGAGAATCTGGAAGAGCAATAATATTAAGTAGCAATTTTAGTAATAAATAATTTAACTAGAAAGGAAAAAATGTTTTAAGTAGTTAACAATCCAATTAAAAATAATTAGAAAAACAGAATAAAACAAAAGAAAATAGGGTATGATTAGCAAATGTAGTACAGAAATTTTAAAAATCAGAAAACAAATAGAGTTACGATGGTTAATTTTATGTGTCACCTTGACTGGTTTATGACGTAGCCAGACATCTGCTCAAATATTCTTCTGGATACGTCTGTGAGGTGTTTCTGGATGAAATTAACTTTTGAATTGGTAGACTTTGTAAAGTAGATTGTCCTCCCTAATTTGAGTGGGTATAATCAATTGAAGGTCTGAATAGAGCAAAAAGCTGGTCCTCCTGTGAGTAGAAGGGAATTCCACCTGTTGACTGTCTTTGAGCTGAGACACTGTTTTTCTTTTTTTGTTTGTGTTTCTGTCCTTTGGACTAGAACTATACTATCTGCTTTTTTTGTGTCTCCCATTTGCCAACTGCAAATCTTAGGACTTAGAAGACTTTATAATTGCATGAGCCAATTCCTTATAATAAATCTATATCTATAACTATATCTTTACATATATGTATGTACATCCTATTGGTTCTGTTTCTCTGGAGAACCCTAATAAAAGAATATAACAAAAAAATTTCCTGTGTAAAATAACAATAAAAAAAATCTGGCTGAAGTCATAAATAAAAAAGTACACATAAATAATTATAAAAATAATACATATAGATTATATTGATATATTAATATATAAGATTACATCAACGTATCCAGAGACACTAAAAATATAAAATAAGAATTTTAGAATAATCTTTTGTAAATTATTTTAATACAATTGGCTAATTTGCAATTTCCTAGAAAAGCATAAATGACAAAATTGTATAACAGAAAACTAAATGGTACTATTACTATAATTTACATGAGTAATTAAGTGTCTTCCAACAACAACAACAACAAAACAGCAGCCCACATAGATACGGAGATTAATTTTAATAGATACCCTAGAAATACATTATTTACATTTTATAGTATTTAATTAAGATATGAGATAAAGAATACTTACCACTCAAATTATTTTATGAGTTTGGTATAAATTAAACATAGAAACCAGATAAGGACAAAATTAAAAACAAAAATGTGTTTCAAACTTTAACTCAGATGAGAAAATGCTAATGAAATATTAATCACCTCATTCTATAAGTGAAGTTAATAAACCATTACCACATTGAGTTTATTTCAGGAATTTGAGGTCATTTCATCATTAGTTATCCTATTAACTGATATATCATAGTAACTGATTGAAAGATACATACAAATGATTATTTAATTGGGTACAAAAAATATTTTAGGAAATTCAAAAACTTTTCATGGAATAAAAACACAATTAAAGAATGAGGAAAACTTGCTCACTTTGAAAAAATATTAGCAAGCACAAAACCTAGAGGGTTCAATGTAAAAAAAAAATTAAAAGCATACTCATAATCAATATTAAAATAAGGTTACTCAAAATAATCATTTAAAATTTTTGAAGCCTCTATCGACTAATATAAAATAGAAAAGTACACAACTTTTTATGTATGGAGAGATATAACAATTGGACAGGGAAATGTGTTTTGATAGAAACAGCCTTACACACACATAGCAATACACACCAAAAACAAAGAAAAAACACAAAATATCTATTATTTGACTTACTAATTAGAATTATCAAAAGAGATAGGCAAGGTGTTAGAATTTAAAAATCAGTATTTAAAAGTGTGATTGATTTTCAACAAACAGTAGAAAATGTAACTTAAAGGAAGTAAACTTAAATAACATGGGAAGAAAATTAAGGTTTCTAAAATTACATCATAGAAAATATACAAGAGATATACGCCTGGAGAAAACTATGAAAATCAGTTGACACGTATGAAAGAAGACAAATAAGGAAAGTTATATTTTATGATAGAAAAAAACCAAGGTTTTAAAAAATCTTGAACTGTAAATTCCACATATTTTCGTTAAAATTCCTACCTTTCTTTTGTTTTTCATGGAATTTGACAAAAACTTTCCAAAAGATATTTCAAATAGCAAAAAACAAGAAATATCTAAGTCATCAGTTTCAGGGAGTATTCTCTTCCATTTGAGAGACAGATTTATTATAAATATAGATTAATTTAGAGAAAACAGCTAATGTTTTAATACATTTTTTCATGGTTTAAAACAATTAATAAAAATATTTCACTTATTAATGTGATTTTATATCAAAGTGAAATATTAGTTAATATTTTAAAACTCAATTTTTAAGATTTTGTTTACGTTATTTGGAGTTTTGAACAATTTGTCTCATAATTCAAATTACATTACATTTCACAGGCATAACAATGATGAAACATATTGGCACAAACACTCATGGTAAAAACAACATAAGTGACTGAAACTTAAGAAATTACAAGTCTGAAATATCAAAAATTGTTACTTTGAAGTCTGTCATTAACATATAAAAATTTGAAAATTTGCATTTTATGTTGTGTGTAAACCTAAAATCTTTTTATGTATTTCAGAGATTAAGACTAAAAGGAATGTTAATGTCCTTCACTAGTAAATTACTAGTAAGCTGACCACAGTTTTATGGAATTAAGCAGTGTTATAGGATTACTATATTTAGATTAAAATGAACTAGTTTCTTATTTTTTTATTTTTTCCTCCAATTGCATTTAGTTTGTATCAAAATTGAATTAAAATTGTTTACTTTGAAAGCACATGTTCTCAAGTTTACTATAAGTAGAAGATAGCAAAATGAAACCTTATTTTTTATTTTGAAAAGTAAATTGCACAAAGAAATAAAATTACTGGCACTAATTGGGAAGTCAGAGATCAAGGGAGGTCTTCTCAATAGGATGTGACACACTACCTACTTAACTTAAAATCAATTCCCTGCTATTAATCGTGTGATATACAATTATGAAAGCACCATAAAAATTACTCAGTGTCTTTGAGACACCTTTACTTCATGCATAAAATGGGGTAAAAATAATATTACCATTACTGAACCTCACTAATTAATTTTTGGATAAATCTTCTATGATAATTAATCTGAGTATTGAACATAAATGCCCATTTTTGATGCTAAGGAGCTCTACAGAGTAATCACTATTCACATGTGTTTACGCAACTTTCTTTCATCATGATAGTTTTTATCACATCACATCTAAGATGTTTAACTCTTTTAAAATCAATTCAATGCATTGTTTGTGACTAAACTGAGACCTTAAAACTGAAGTTTTTTTTCAATGTCAACACTCTAAGCATTAGACTTTGTGTTGATAATACATAGCTTAAATATATTTAATAAATTTGAATTTCTATAAACTCATACGTAAGCTCATTGTGTGTAGGTCTGTGTGCATATTTTATTCCTCAATCAGTGTCACTTAATTAGAAGTTATTGTAAATGTACAACATTAAAATAAAATGGGATCATCACCAAAGACAATTTTGTCTTCAGCTGTGTGTACAAATAAGTTTTGGTCAGAGCAATTATATAAATTTATGTAGTGAATTTGTTACATTAAGCGATTTAGTCATTGAAACACTAATTTTTGTTATCACAATATAAATATAATATGGATTACAAATCAAGGTAAAGCTATTTGCCAATTGAAATGTAATTGATATAAGATGAGAAAATTAATGTTGAAGTAAATGAGACTAAAACACTTTAAGTTGCGATTGCATTATTTTAAATTTCATTTTGATTTAAGAAATTTAAAGAATCAAAAAGATGATTCTTAAGATATGTGATTTTGATACTTTGTGATATTTCTACAATTTTAAATAAACTTTAATCAACTTCTTTTTAAGACACCTATCAACACCTCAATTGGCAAAAAAAAAAAAATGGATTTATGAGATTTTGCCAAGACCAGCTCGGTCAGGGAGAACCTAACCCAGCAGCACTAGAGGAATTAAAGACACACACACAGAAACATAGAGATGTGGAGTGGGAAATCAGGGATGTCACAACCTTCAGAACTGAGAGCGTGGAACAGAGATTTACCCACTTATTTATTGACAGCAAGCCAGTGATAAGCATTGTTTCTATAGACTATAGATTAACTAAAAGTATTCCTTATGGGAACAAAGCGATGGGCTGAAATAAAGGGATGGGTCTGGCTAGTTATCTGCAGCAAGAGCATGTCCTTAAGGCACAGATCACTCATGCTATGTTTGTAGTTTAAGAACGCCTTAAGCGGTTTTCCACCCTGGGTGGGCCAGGTGTTCCTTGCCCTTATTCCAGTAAACCCACAACCTTCCAGCATGGGCGTCATGGCCATCATGAACACGTCACAGTGCTGCAGAGATTTTGTTTACGGCCAGTTTTGGGGCCAGTTTATGGCCAGATTTCAGGTGGCCCATTCCCAACAAGATTTGTTGCTACAGCATTCCTTCTCTCGTACTGCCTTCATAGAAAACTTGAAAAAAATGTAAGCACTTTCTTGATCACAACTCGACAATTCTTACTATAGGATAAAGCCAAAATAATAAGGCCTATAAGAAACTTCATAAACATTTTCTTACTTGTTTTACTTGATTAATTTTCCCTCCCCACTTTCCATTAATTTATGTGCTCATTCATTCATTCATTCATTATATATTTATTAATGATCTATTCTTTGCTTGAAACTGCATTGGTACTATAGATACTTGAAGAAATGTATTTATTGTTATTTTGAAGCACACATCTTACTGCTGCTAAACTCCAAATTCCTTCAATATATCGTGCTGTTTCTTACCTTAATGCATTTGTTCAAGTTTTCCTACTCTTTAGTAGCATACTCTTTACCACCATGTTCACTTGGCAAACATACTATAAATTATTCAGAACTCCGGCCAGGCATAATTACTGTGAATCTTTCTCTAACAAAATCCACCATTCATCGGCATGCTCTGATTCTTTAATTTTACATATACATCCAGTATGAATGGCTCTATTTGTCATATAAAATGTACTTCAAAGAGAAAAATAAACCTATTATAAGGCTGAGTTTCTACTGCTTATGAACACTTGCAGTCCAAACAATGCCTCAAATTTTTAGGACAAAGAAAGAAAATTTCTAATAGTTATCATTCTACTGCCTTTGCTGCAGCTATTGCTTCTTACTGGCACACAGTATTGCTATTATATGTGGTCCTCAAACATTTGGCCAACAAATCAGAGCCATACTAGAGCTAAATCTTGTAGATCCAGCTGCCAGCACAGATCAATTTTGTGATTTAAAAGATAGAAACAAACACCATTAAAGATTCTTCTTTCTCAGTATTACACTCAACATAGTGTGCTCGTACATGAGTTTTCAGTTCATAGCTCTTAAGGCTCATAATATTATACATCAAGGCTGCAACACCAGGGATGCAGTCTCTAAAGTAATTCAAATGTCTACATGAATTAGAACAAACAAAATCTTTTCCTGGTTCTGCCCTGAATTGTACCATGATTTGGGACAGTTTCCTTTCCAGCCTTCCTTGTGGCTTATTCTACTCCATCCCTCTGTCCATTAATACACAATCTATAAATTTGGGAAACTTCTATAAATTTATATTATATACAGATTTATAAGAGTTCTGTGACCTTTTATAGGTAGCTAAGTTGACAGCTTTGCTAGAGCAGAGGGCAATAGAAGGCAAACTTCATGGACATTTAATCTATGATACTCCATTATGCTAAATATATTTCTAATATTACTTAATATTTTTAATAATGTATTTATGCACCTAACTATCCTTCTTCTGCATGAAGTTTTTCAATATGGGGCCAATAGCATCATCCTATCTCAGTTTTCTGATTGGTGTTATTAGGACTTAACAATTTTTTCTATTAATATTTATTTAATTTATAGTTAGTCTATTTTTGTAGTTGCCTTGGGTATATTGTCCTATAACTCATGATAGAGGTTTAGATTTGAAATATACACTTCAGAATCATAGTAATACACATATTAGTTGAATCTATGACTGTATGGCATAATACATGGGGATATATGTAGTACAAAAGGGAGGAAATATAGACCCTTGAAAATTTTCAACATCAGTGTAGTAAGCAAAGGAAGAAGATACTATGAAGCAATATAGGCAGAAAGAGGTTAGGAAACAAGAGAAAATGCTGACAGGGTAATCTTGGGAAAATCAAGTTTTAAAATATTTCAGTAGTGGAAAATATTGCAAGTTTTTAAGATAAATGGCCAAAGATGCAAAATTTGGTACTTAAGATGTTATTTTAAATATTCAGATGTATAGGAGAAGCTTGGAAAACACAAGAAGTTAAATAATTATGAAAAATAGAAAAATGGAATAAGCAAAGATGAGCACCAAAAATTAAAAATAAAATAAAATAAAATAAAAATGCATGTATCTCAAGAAGTAGGCAGAACAATAAAACAATGTTCTGAGAAAGCCTGTGAAGCCTGGTTCCACATTTATTGGAACCCAAATTCTTACCAACATAAAGCAATGTTTTACACATTTCATTAACCATTCAGAAGGCTATGCCTGATTTTATCACAGGTAGGAATCTGACACAAGGATTCCAGTTATTTTAGCTCAGCAAAAAGTGTGTGCTTGGTCAGATTCACAAAACAGCTCAAACAAGTACATTCATACATCAAGATTAAGTATTTCTCCTGAACTTTTGTAGTTAAAAGGATATAGAATTCTTGGTTGACATCTTTTGTTGTTTTTTCTTTGTTTTCTTTCAACATTTAAAATATTTCCTTCCACTCCCTTCTAGCATAGTTTCAGACAAAAACTTGCTATAACTCTTAAACTTGTTCTTCTATAGGTAAGGTGTTTGTTTTTTTATTTCTTTGACTTTTTATTCATATTTTCTCTTTGGATATTTGAAGTTTATATATGATATGCATAAGTGTAGTGTGTGGTTTACACACACACGTATATGCCAGATATCCTGTACTGGGTAATAGTAAATTAGTTAGATAGGTATTTAGTTTGAGATTAAATGTAAATCTGGCTAGGTGTTGAACTATGTTAAATGTTTGTTGTAGTCATTAGTGCGAGACACTTCACATTTCATTAGTGTTTTTGCTTTTTGTCATTCTTATTAATTTTGAGCTTCTCTAACTACTCTTCATAAAGAGTCTTCATTGTGGAGGACTTTCAATTATAATATATTGTTCTTATATTAAAGCACAGGTGTCAGGATAAAGTTTTAGAGAGGGAAGCTTTCTGAAATGTTGTGATTAAAACTCTTTTTTATTATTCCGGCATCTCTTGGATGTGATTTTCTTTTTTATTTTATTTTATTTTTATTTTTTGAGATAGAATCTTGGATATGACTTTCACAAATGTTTATCCAGAAGCATTGTTTGCTTCTATTTCCCCTTTAGGTTGTAAGACTAAGAAGGCTAGCAAGAGCTGTAGTGGAAAGAATGCCCTTCTCTCAGAGGGGATGAGGTTCTGATAATGCCTTTTGTCCTAAAGGGTAGACCTTTTTTAGGCAACATACTTGGATTGTTTTAAAATGATTACTCTTCCCTCCCTTGCCAGAGTTTCAAAAGTATTTTTCTCAGATCTTTCTTGTGAGAAATGGTGAGGGTCCTACTGGTTAAAACTCATGAAATGTGGAAATTCCTTTCCCAAGACTGAGGTCCCCAGCAGTTTCTCACTGTCGTGTTCATCCATACTCAGGCTCCTATTTTTTTTTCCAACTTAAACAATCCATGGATGATATTTCTGATTTTAATATTATGATTTTCTGAATTTAATCCAGTTGTATATATCTTTGTGTTTACTTAAATATTTCAACTGTGAACATTGATATTTGCAGGTACTAACTAATTCCAATATTTACAGTAAAAATGAAATTAACTTACTCAATTTCCAAAAGTGCAAAAGACGCCTGTTTTATATCTTATTAAAATCTCTTGCTTCCTATGTTCAACTAATTAAAATCCCATACTTTCTGAAGATCTTTATAAATATAAAATGTAGCAACTTCTATCTTAAACAATCACCTTAGTATTCTTGACAATTTTAGTGAATCAAAATAACTGTATTTAGATCTCACTTTTTTCCTACTACTTTGTTATTGACGTTATTTTCTGTGTAGTCCATATCTATCTCTACTGTGGTCTTCCTGTTCCTTAGTTCAGGTAAGTCTGAGTTCTTATCCCATCACCAGGAAAAATGAGGCACGTGGACAAGGAGAGTGAGTAGGGCAGAGTAGAATTTATTAAGCAAAATGAAAGCTTTCAGCAAAGAGGGGGTCCTGAAAGCAGATTGCCATTTCACAGTTGAACACAAGAGCTTTTACAGAAAAACTGATGGGGCTGGGTTCCTTATTTGCATAAGGTGAAAATTCCTGCTGGCTTCTCCCCATTCTTTCAGTGCGCATGCGCGACCTTAGCCTGAGTTACTCCATATTGATTTATTTCTCTTACTGTGAATGTGTCAAAAGATGGAATTTTCTACTGCAGACATGTTTAGGGAAGTCCCATGTGCAAGTTCCCTCATCTTCGCAAAACATTTGGTGAAAGCATTTGTGGTATGTATGGATTGGGCAATGACCTGGGTGGGTTGGAGCTTCCCCAGGGACTTTTCCCTTATTGTCTGCTTAAAGCAAGCTGGCTAACTCCTCTCATTTCCATATACTACTGCTAATGAAAAAAGCCAAAGTCTGTAAACTATTTGTAGAAATTTATTCTGAGCTAAATGTGAGGAACATGACTCATGACACAGCCTTAGGAAGTCCTAATAACATATGCCAAAGGTGGTTGGATTACTGCTTGATTTTATACGTTTAAGGGAGACAGAAGTTACAGGTAGAAACTAAAGCAATACATGTAAGATTTATGTTGTTTCAGTGAGGAAACACAGGCCATCTCAAATCAGAGGCTTTCAGGTCATAGGCAGATTCAAAGATTTCCTGATTGGTAACTGGTTAAAAGAGTTAAGTTATTATCTACATAACTAGAATCAATAGAAAGACTGTCTGGGTTAAGATAAGGAGTTGCGGAGACGAAAGTTCTTATGGTGTATGTGATGCCTCACATGGCTGCCTTTAGAGACAATAGATGGTAAATGTGTCCTATTCAGATCTTTAAAAGGTGCTAGGCTCTCAGCTAATGTCTTCAGGATTAGAAACATACCTGGAAAAAGAAGGTGATTCTCTAGGGCACGTAAATTTTCCCTACAAGAGACTCATTTGCAGAGACATTTCAAAATATGTCAAAGAAATATTTTTTGGAGTATTGCTTTGATTTCTTTCAGGCCTGCTATCTTGTTATGTGATGCTATACTAGAGTCAGGTTGGAATTTGGCATCTTACTGCTACAAACAGTCTGTTTTGTAAGTCTTAAGATCTCTGTTTTAATGTTAATCCTGGCCAGTTGTGCTTGAATTCCGAAGAGAGGTTGGTATAATGAACCATGTCCACTCCCTCTTTCCATAATGGCAACTATTTTTCAGGTTTCTTTGGAATGCCCTCAGCTGAAAGGAGGGGTTTATTTAGTCAGTTAAAGGGCTTAGAATTTTATTTTTGGTTTACATTGCTGTAATATTGCAGAGAGTTGGACCAACTGCTAAGTTAGGCAAAAATTCCCAAGTCTGACATTACTTTTAACACCAATTGCAATACTAATGCTGAAGGGAAAGCCCCCAAACAGGTCTCATTTAAAATTGCTTACTAGAAAGACTTGTAGACTCCCTGAAAGCTGTTATACTTATGGTTACAGTTTATTATAGAAAGTATGCAGGTTAAGATCAGGCAACCTCAAAGCATACAACCATTATATGTGTGTGTGTGTGTGTGTATATATACACAAATATATGTGTGTATGTGTGTGTGTATATATGATACATATTTTATGTATATATATGATATATATTTTATGTATATAGAGTTCAGGAAAATAACAAACACAGAGCTATTTCTTTTTTCTTTCAATGGATTTGGGATATGTGGATCTCTCTGCATTTATATGTGATAACTGTGAAAATAAACAATTCATAATGTATGCTGTTGGAAGTCTAAATTGTGTTGAACTTTAAAGGAATATGATTATGGAATGTGATTAGGAGTCACATGACAAGCAGCTGTAACCTAGGCAGCTGTAACTTTTGTTTTTCTGCTTATAGATTAGTCTACTTTTTACTTGCATTGTTTAATAAAACACTGTAAATTACTGAAGGGAAATAGGGAAGACCCCTTCTATCTTCACCATTGATTTTCATTATAAATCAACTTTCCTCTTCCCCTTCTCATACAAAGACTTCATGGTTCTCAACATTGTCTTAAGATCAAATGCTAAATATATGCTTTTAATTTGAAAAGAAAATGAACAAGTCATGCAGAAGAGAAGATAAACTGTAACTAATTGTTATAACCCAGTTTTACATTAAAAAGTTTTAATCTTGTTAAATTTCTTTCTTTTCTGCCTATATAAACAGGAACTTAACTTTTAATATCAAAATACTGATCTCATTTTCTGAAGTTGGTGTCTTCTAAATGGTTATTTCCAGCTTTTTACTTGAATAAACTCTTTAAAACCAGATTGATCCTTTCCATTATTTCAGGTTGACACAACATGCAGAATTTAGCCAACCAGAAAAGTATGCTGAAGTCTTAGTGTTCAGAGATTTCTTTGGGGTTCCATTATATAAGCATAATTGATTGACTGATGTTTCGTGTAATAAATCTCAACTTCTAGACTACTTTATATATGACTCAAAACTCCATCTCTAAGTCACATTTTTGGTCTTTCTGTAGTGAACAGGCCCTATGCTAAGAATATATGGGTGTGGCCAGCACTTTTCTAAATCACTTTGTTAAGACTACATATTATGGCCCATGGTTCCCAGTCAAACAAAGACACATCTATCAGACATGACATTCCAGAAACCAGATATTATTTCTCTGACACCAAGGAAAAATGCTAGAACTTTCTTCAGGCAAGGCCAAATATTTTACTGCACAGACATTTTGCAGAATGCCTACTGTCATTTTTCTGCCACAAGTAACTATAACATGACAGATAATGAAGTCCCCACAAACTAGTAAACATAGAGTAACATAAAATATTAAGAAATGTTTTCTATTTTGTTTCCATGAAAAAAAAATGGATAAACTCGAATCCCATTAGTCTACTTCAAATTCATGGACAAAGAGCCTTTCATATAAGTGTAATATAATCCCATATAATTCTTTATAATTTTTTTTCCTGTTTTTACAGAATTTAAATGTAATCCCATGTAATTCTTTAGATTTGTTTTTTCCTGTACAGAATAGGTAAATATGGCCATAGTTGATAAATACTTTATTTTTTACATTGTAGAACCTTTTCTCTTCCACAAATGAAAAAAAAATTTTCAAGTAATATAAATATAATATTTGGAGATATAGCAATAACTACCAGAAGTGATAACTAAAATAATTAAATATGAGGACTTACCTGTGGGGAGTAAGTCTAGAGAGTGGGGAAGAATGAAGGAAGAATTAGATAGGGACTATTGTTCTTTTTTATGTCTTGTTAAAAGAAATTGTTTAAACAAATTAAATTTGACAGAGTTTAATTGAAACAGGGATGATTCACAAATCAAGCAGCCCTCAGAACCAGAAAGGTTCAGAGAGCTCCCTTCCACCACATGGGCAGGCAGCATTTATAGACCGAAAATACAAGTAAGGTACAGAAACTACTTTTTGGGTTACAGATTGAAGTTTGCCTTATTTGAACATGCTCAGATTATTTGGTAGCCTATAAATGGTGGAAGCGCAGCTGCTGTGATTGGCTGAGACTCAGCTGGTTGTTACACAGATGTATGATCCTAAGTAAGACTTTTGGTTTCTTAGGTATTCAGTTAGGTTGCAGTATTTTTTTTTTAGATGGGGACTTAAGGTACAGAGGCATCCTCAGTCAAAATTGAGTTTAACAGTCATTTGATATAATTTATTTTTTGCCATTAGCATTTATTATTTTGATTTAAAAGTCTAACGTTCTAAGTTGCAAATATTACCTTTGTAGTTCATAAAGCAGGTTTTGTATATAATGGTAAGAGAGTCCCATGTGTATAAAGATTCAAAACAGTTAAAAAATCAGTGGGCTTATAAAAAACATTTTCTGTCAAATACCTCATGCACACCTACTTACTTATTACACAAGTCTATTAGAACAAGTGTGTTCAGCTCAAATAATGTCTAAACCTTTGTATATAGTAGTTAAAGAAGATAACTATTTCAGTTACACTGTAGTATAGCTAATTATAGTAACTAGATTATATTATTTTATTTGGATAATGAACTCAAATATATTATAAATTATTCATAAATACTGAATTAAAATTCTCTGTCAAAATTTATTAAAACTCAACTCAATGGTACCATGGTATTTGAAAGTTTCTGCCAAAGAGTCTATGACAACAGCTAAGTTAAATGAAAATCACATATTTGACCTTTTATTGCAAACATAAAAGCATTTTCTTTGAAAATGTAATAGCGTTTAAATATATTTGTATTGACATTCGTTTGGTTTATTTTCCATTTATTTTCTAGAACTGACTGATAATACTTTCCTTTGGAAGATCCTTTTATATTCTATCTCTAAGAAAGAGGTGCTTTCAATGAAATAAGATAATATATAAATATTTTTACATTTTTTCTACAGTAACTATAGATTTCTTTGGATTCTTACATTATACATTTTTTCTGAGATTGTATTCATTTAATGCTCGTAAAAATCACATAGAATCAAATGTTTATTTGTGAATATAATAATTGTTCTAAATTGTAGTTAGTAATTGAGCTTCTATTGGTTATAAGTCATTATGTAGGATACCACAAAAACAACTCAACTACAAAGTATATGGGATCTCCAGTGTCACAGAATAGATTTCAGTTGAGTAAGGATGATGAAAGTAATAGTAATGACTACATGAGAATATATCATAAGAGAAATACTAACAGTGATATCAGAATGAAAGCAGCATTGCAAAATTCTAACTGTGTCTGTGAAAGAGATTTGACCTAACCAACTCCATCTTGTTTATAACCTCCAAGCTGTCCTCGTTCATTTCTGGACGTAAGTTAAAATAACTTTGGGAGTGACTTCTTTTATAGTTTTAAACAAAGATAACAACAGCGCTTTCCCAAAACCAACCTAACTATTTGCCTGGAGACTAGATTGCCTCTGTAGGACTAACAAATTATCCACAAGGTTAGAAATTATGGTTTAGGAATCATGCAGCTGGAGGCTCCAAGATTCTGACCCTCCCTAAACTGCTCCAAAGATCAGTGCTTGAGATACTTTTGTAGAACTCGCACTTGGTGGATCAGTTGTCACCAGTCAGAAAGATTAACTGGCTCATCCTATCTTATGGCTCCCACTCAGGAACTGACTCAGCACAGGAGGACAACTTCAGTTTCCTATGATTTCATCTCCTACCTAACCAATCACCACTCCTGGCTCATTGGCTTCCCCCCACCCACCAACTTGTCCTTGAAAAAGCTGATCCCCAATGCTTGGGGAGACTGATTTGAGTAATAATAAAACTCTGGTCTCCCGCGCAGCCAGCTTTATGTGAATTACTCTTTCTCTATTCCAATTCTTTTATCTTGATAAATTGGCTCTTTTAGGCAGAAGGCAAAATGAATCCATTGGGCAGTTATAGGAAGACAGAATGAAATTGTATTATCTCTAGCAAGGGGATTAAGATACGTCTTTTCAAAGCTGACTGCAACATTTTGGTTTCTTAAAAACTGAGAATTGTGGTAGAAAATTTTATTTCTGCCAAATTTAAAGTTTAGTGGTGGGTTGTTAAATACTAGGGTAGGTAGAGATGTCATCTTAGTGTATTAAAGTCTCAGCAAAGTAAAAATTGTGTCCACACAGGGGTTTTGTTTACAGAGAGACTGCAAGGCCAATGAGGTTTCTGAGAAGAGTGGTGGCCCTTCTAGGGGCTGGATGAGGAGAAAAGGTCTTCTGCTTGGTGGTTCAGCCTAGTGTTGGATACAGGAGTCAGACTGGGGTGAGAAGAGCATTTATGTAGTGGAGGAGGGTCAAAGTGAGGCTAGGAAATTTGTTACATATGAAAAATTGACTAAATGAGTAAATAAGTTAATGTGAACTAAGTGTCTTATTATCAGAGCCTGTATTTACAACTACAGAAACTGGAAGAATAAAATGTACCCTTTGAGATTGAATTTGAATTGGGAATATTAGTACAAACTTGTGGTTTTCAAGTTATAGTCCAATGAACAGACAGATAGAGAAATAAGTATAGACCTAAAGATGTTTTATTGTATTTATTCATACAGTACAAAGAAATGTTCTGGCTTTGTGCACTAAAACAGTCTAGGAGCAGTAGCATCCCAAGAGTAATGAGCACACTACCACATATAGCACATGTATCTTCTCTTCTAAATATATTTTTCCATAAACAAACTAGGGCATCTTGGACAAAATGTCTGGTTGGAAGACTGAAGCAGTAAAAATACAAGAGGAGTCTGAGGCATCTTGTTTCTCCAGCACAGAAGACAGTTCCCAGGAACGTGTACCATGTCAGAAAGACATAAAAACCATCTTTCTTTATTCAAATATTGGACAATTTAACCTGAAAAATCATAATTTATATAAGTTATAATATTATAAAATATAAAATCATAATTAAAAATTGATATATTCAAAAATAAAGGATGCAATATTATATAATTTCATGTTTTTCCATAAAATAAGAAATTACAAAGGAGAAATAAGAATAATTCTCTAAAGCAAAAGCATGTCAGAATCCATCTTAATGAAATAATCATAATGAACTTCATCAGTACTGGGACAGATTGAAACGTACCATCTGTTAGGGTGCAATAGGAAGGCAGCATAACTGCTGTGATATTCCTGCCAAATAAACACACCCTGAATCAAATTAGAAAAAGGATCAAACACGTTTAAATGGATTAGAACTCTACAAAATAAATGGCCTGTAATCTTAAAAAGGTCATGAAAGTCAAGAAAAGAATGGGGAATGTGCCAGGTTGATGGGAACTAAAAGACATGATAACTAAATGCAATATGGAATTATGAATTTAATTATTTCAGACTATTGAAAATTTGTGATATTTGTAAGAGGTCTGAGGATTATATATAATAATGTCTCATTCTTATCTTAATTTTAAATGGCTGTGATAAGGGTAAGAATGTGAATGCCTTATATAGAGAAAATACGAAGTAGCATATTTGAAAGGTGACAGAACATCAGGGCAGCTACGAAATTGAAAATGTTTTATTTTCATGACCACAGTTTAAATTTGAACTTGGTTCAACATTTAATAAATAAATAGAAATTTAATAAATAAAATGTAATGTCCCAAGTCTTGGAGGTGAGAAAAATATGTATCGTAGCAATTTTATTAAAATTCCTAATACAATATACTAGAAATGCAAAATCAATCTCCTCACGTTAAAGAGGAAAAAAACATAGCCAGCCATGCTCAATATTTATTCTGGTCTTGTTGCTGAAACAGGTCTGAACTGGTTCTCAAGTATAGTCAATTCTATCTATCCAGAATACCTCACTTGCATTTTTCAGTTTCCAATATCATCACTCTTATTCAGGATCTTATTAGTACACTTTATATAGTAGTAGTATTATAGCTAAAAATATTTTAAATGGCCTCTCTTTATTTAATTTTTTGCTATAAAATTTATAATTTTATGAAATAAATCTAGGAATAGCTTGGCTCTTTTCATGCTAACAGGAAAAATATAAAATTTTCCACAATTGTTTTATATCATCATAATCTGAAACCTCACTATCTAGACTAGTTTTTACCTCCTACTTACAATAAAATTATTTCAATTTGAATTATTTGCTGATAACCAAATGTGAATCCATTTTATTTCATTACATATTTTTTCTGTCAAAATATACTTATTTTTCATAACTAGTTCATCTTTAATATTCTTCATTAATTTTTTTCAAGTCAGATGAATATGGTTTCTTATTTCTCCAAACTAATCAACCAAATCACTTCTATGATACTTAAATAAATAAGTCTTGCATATTAGATGTATGTATATAAGTATTTTCTTCTTGTTATATCTATATTCCTCATGAGGAGGGATTCTAGTTTATCCTCCTCAGTATTTAGCAACAACAACAACAAAAAAACGTGCTCGTAATCTGAGCCCTTCACTCCTGGCATCCAACCCACTCCAGCAGCTGAGCCTCTACCTGCACTGGTGAAACACCCCAGAGACTGAGGATCATTCCATTTGCATTTTTTTCTTCAACAAATCCATACCACAGCTTTTACAAACAACCACAGCATAGGCTACTGAAGTACTTGCAGATAGTACTGACACTGACAATAGCTAAAGAAATCATATGTAGAGTACACTCTGGTACCCACCCACAACCAAAGCCAAAGTACCCTACCCAACTGACACTATAGGACGTATCTACAGATTTCCCAATGAAAGCTAAGTTACTGTATAAAATTAAAAGAAGCACTAGTTCCATCACATGTGCAGATACCAATTTAGAAACAAAAGAAACATAAAAAAGCATGCAAATGCGATGCCTTCAAAGGAAAACAATAATTATCTAGTAACAGATCCAAAGATAAGAAAACCTATAAAATACCTGAAAAGGAATCCAAAATAATCTTTTAAGTAAGCTCAGTGAGATACAAGAGAACACAGATAAAAAAACATTATCTGTAAAACAATATATGGTGTAAATGAAAAAATCCAACACAGGTAGATATTATAAAAAAGAATCAAACAAAAATCTTGGAATTAAATATTCCCCTTCTCATAACTCCACTAGCCAGTGCCCCACTAGGGACTCTGTGGGGGGGCTCCAACCCCAAATGACCCCTGAGCACTGCCCTAGTAAGTGATCTCTGTGTGGGCTTTGCCCCTGCAGCAGGCTTCTGCCCAGGCACCCAAGATTTCTCATACATCTTCTGAAATCTAAGTGGAGGCCGCCAAGCTTCCTTGACTGTTGCACTCTGTGCACCCATAGACTTAGCAGCATGTGGAATCTGTGAAGGCTTATGGCTTGCACCCTCTGAAGCAGTGGCTTGGGCTATACCTGGGGTCTTCTGAGTTGAGACTGGAGCTGGAGCATCCTGGATGCTAGTAGCAGTGTCCTGAAGCTGTGCAGGACAGTGGAGCCCTGGTCTGCAAAATGATTCTTTCTCTCCAAGCTTCAGGGCCTATGATGAGAAAGTCTGCCTCAGAAATCTCTGGAATGCCTTTAAAGCACTTTTCCCTCTTGTCTTTCAGCACCTGGCTTTTTTATTATTTATTTATTTATTTATTTATTTATTTATTTTTACGGAATATCGCTCTGCCGCTAGGTTGTAGTGCAGTGGCACAATCTCGACTCACTGAAACCTCTGTCTCCCAGATTCAAAGTGATTCTCCTGCCTCAGCCTCCTGAGTAGCTGGGACTACGGGCGCATGCCACCACGCCCAGCTAAGTTTTGTATTTTTTGTAGAGATGGGGTTTCACCATGTTGGCTAGGATGGTCTCAATCGCTTGACCTCATGATCCATCCGCCTCAGGCTTCCAAAGTTCTGGGATTAGCGTGAGCCACTGTGCCCAGCCACTTGTTTTTTTTTTTAGTTATAGAAATCTCTATAACAAGTGGTTGCTCCACAGCCAGCTTTAATTTCTCTCCCCAAAAGCGCTTTTCCTTTCTCTGCCACAAGGTGAGGCTGAAAATTTTTCGCGCTTTTATGCTCTGCTTCCTGTTAAAATATAAATTCCAACTTTGCATTATTTCTTTGCTTCCATATCTGAGTGTAGGTTGTTAGAAGCAACCAGGACACATGTTGAATGATTTGATGCTTAGAAATTTTTTCTGTTAGACACTCTAAATTATCACTCTGAGGCTCAGACTTCCACAGATCCCTAGGGAATGAAGAGTATGCAGTCAAGTTCTTTGCTAAGGCATAACCCATGTGGCCCTTGTTCCAGTTCCATATAAGTTCCTCATTTCCATCTGAGACCTTTTCAGCCTGGACTTCACTGTCTGTATCACTATTGCTATTTTGGTCACATCAATTTCACCAGTCTTTAAGATCTAAACTTTCCCTTATCTTCCTGTCTTCTTCTGAGCCCTCCAAATTCTTCCAAACTCTGCCTATTACCCAATTCCAAAGCTGCTTCCACATTTTCAGGTGTCTTTATGGTAATACCCCACTCCTGTTAGTAATTTTCTGTATTAGGGTGTTCTAATATTGCTTCAAAGAAATACCTGAGGCTGGATAATTTATTTTAAAAAAAAAAAGAGGTTTAATTGGCTTACAGTTCTGCAGGCTCTACAAGCCTGGCACCAGCATCAGCTCAGCTTCTGGGAAGGCCTCAGGGTACTTTTACTCATGGCAGAAGAGGTAAAAGGAGCAGACATGTCACACGGTAAAAGCAGGAACAAGAGCAAGTGTGGCAGGGTACCACACACTTAAACCACCAGATCTTATAAGACTTACTCACTATTGTGAGGGAAAGCACCAAGCCCCATGAGGATTCTGTCCCCATGACTCAAACACCTCCCATTAGACAACCCACCTCCAACATTCGGGACTACATTTCATCATGAGATTTAGATGATGCCAAATATCCAAACTATATCAATAATGTTTTTCTCTTCACTATAAATGGAATTAAATTTTAATGAGTCAATAATTAGATCTAATCCAGAAATTTTTTGTAGAAGTAATTGACATCTATTGAAAACTGTCCTTAAAATTAAAATCTCATACCTGCCTTAAAAACATGACTTGAACATGGGTTATACTTATTTTATGATTAGCTGTGACATTTATCAACTTAATGTGGTATTAAAAATTATGATACAATACAAATGAGAACATATTTTAACACTTTATAACATCAATTATTTTTATAATAAAAACTGATGCTATTATTAACTTTTACATGGAGTTTAAAATTAATTGTAGAACACTACAAATTAGCTTCTAAACACTATCTATTTTTGTGAAAGATGCTTCAAAATAGTATTGAATTAATAAATGCACAATATAAGCAATGTAAAAAAATTATTGTAGCATATATAACAGTACCATCCAACAGTAATACAATGCAAACTAGATTTGTAATTTCAGGTTTTATAGTAGCCACCGTTTAATAAAATTAAAGTGAAATTAGTTTCAATATTTTATTTTATTTAAACAACTATACCCCAAGTATTTTCACTCTCACATTTAATCAATATAGAATCATTAATGTGATGTTATTCTCATTAAGCCTTTAGAAACTGGTATACATTTTACAATTGTAGCACATCTCAATTTGGACTATATGTGACATGTGACCAATATCACTGTATTGAATAATCCAGGTATAAAATGCAGATCCTTAAAGTCTCAGCTACAAGGTTTGGAAATTCTAAGTAGTAAAATTTAGATCCAATGTTGGATTAGTTTATTTTCTCACTGTTATGAAGATACTACCTGAGAGTGGGTAATTCATCAAGAAAAGGGGTTTAATTGACTCACAGTTCTACATGGCTGGGGAGGCCTCAGGAAACTTACAATCATGGAGGAAGGTGAAGGAGATGTAAACACCTTAACAAGGTGGCAGGAGTGAGAGAAACAGGGGAGACTGCCACTTCTAAAACCATCAGATCTCGTGAGAATTCAATCACTGTCACAAAAACAGCATGGGGGAAACCACCCCCAAGATCCAATCATCTTGCCCCAGGTTTCTCTTTGGACACATGGGGATTGCAATTTGGATTACAAATTGACGTTTGGGTGGGGACACAGAGATGAACCATATCATTCTTCCCTGGCCCATCCCAACTCTCATGTCCTTTTCACATTTAATAGCTAATCATGTCTCCCAACAGCCCCCTAAAGTGTCAACTCCTTCTTGCATCAGCCTAAAAGTCCGAGTCAAAAGTCTCATCTGAGACAAGGTAAGTCTCTTCCACTTATTAGCCTGTACATTCAAAAGCAAGTTAATTACTTTCAATATACATTGAGGGTACAAGCATTGGATAAATGCTCCCATTTCAAACGTGAGAAATTGGCCAAAACAAAGGGGTCACAGGCCTTATGCCAGTCCAAAAGTCAACAGAGCAGTCATTAAATCTTAAAACTCCAAATTCTCCTTTGCATCCATGTCTCACATTCAGGACACACTGAAGCAAGGGGTGGACGCCAACAGCCTTGGGCAGCCCTGCACCTGTGGTTCTGCAGGGTACAGCCTCTGTGGCTGCTTTCATTGGCTCACGTTGAGTGCCTGTGGCTTTCTCAAGTCCATATTACAAGCTGTCAGTGGATCTGCCTTACTGGGCTCTGGAAGATGGTGGCCTTCTTACAGCTCCACTAACCAGCGCCCCAGTGGGGACTCTGTGTAGAGGCTCCAACCCCACATGTCCTTTACACACTACCCTAGCAGAAGTTTTCCATGAGAGTTCCACCACTACAGCAGAATTCTGCCTGAACATCCAGACATTTGCATGCATCCTCCGAAATCTAGGCAGAGGTTCCCAAACCTCAATTCTTAACTCCCCTGAACCTGCAGGCAGAAAGCCATGTGGAAGCTGCCAAGGCTTGGGGCTTGAACCCTCTGAAACAAGCCATAGATTTAGCTGGAGTGGCTGGGATGCAGGGTACTGTGCCCCAGTGCTGCACAGAGCAGCAGAGCCCTGGGCTCAGCCTGTGACACCATTTTTTTCCTAGGCCTCTGCACCTGTGATAGGAAGGGCTTTCATAAAGACCTTTGACATGCCCTGGAGCCATTTTCCCCATTTTCTTGGCTATTAAGATTTGGCACTTTGTTACTTATGCAAATTTCTGCAGCTGGCTTGAATTTCTCCCTAGAAAATGACTTTTTCTTTTATACCACATGGTCAGGCTACACATTTTCCAAATCTTTCTGCTCTGTTTCCCTTTTAAACATGTTATAATTTCAAACCCACTCTTTGTGAATGCATGTGACTGAATGTTTTCAGAATCAGCCAGATCACTTTTTGAATGCTTTTCTGCCAGTTACTCTAAATTATCTTTCTCTAGTTCAAAGTTCCACAGATCTCTAGGGCAGGGACAATATGCTGCCAGTCTTTTTGCTAAAGCATAGCAAGGGTGACCTTTGCTCCATTTCCCAAGAAGTTTGTTCATCTCCATCTGAGACCACCCCAGCCTGTACTTCATTGTCCATATCACTATCAGCATTTTGTTAAAAATCATTCAACAAGTCTCTAGAAAGTTTTAAACCTCTCCACATTTTCCTGTCATCTTCTGAGCACTCCAAACTGTTGCAATCTCTCCCTATTACCCAGTTCCAAAGTTGCTTCTGCATTTTCAGGTTACTTTTATAGCAGTGCCCCACTCCCAGTACCAGTTCTCTGTTTTAGTTGTTTTTCCACTGCTATAAAGATACTACCTGAGACTGGGTAATTTATAAAGAAAAGAGGTTTATTTGACTCACAGTTCTGCATGGTTAGGGGAGCCTTAGGAAACTTACAATCACGGTGGAAGGTGAAGGAGAAGCAAGCATCTTCTTCACAAGGCAGCAGGAGAGAGGGAGATCACAGGGGAAACTTCCACTTTTAAAATAATCAGATCTCATGAGAACTCACTCACAATCATGGTAATAGCATGGGGAAACTGCCCACATGAT
The DNA here is from genome assembly GCF_008728515.1 of Papio anubis. Lineage (NCBI taxonomy): Eukaryota > Metazoa > Chordata > Mammalia > Primates > Cercopithecidae > Papio > Papio anubis. The sequence continues at coordinate 65,778,337 of NC_044982.1, read as the reverse complement.
TCAATTACCTCCCACCACCTCCCTGTCTCAACACATGGGGATTAGAATTTGAGGGAAGTGGATAAGCATTTATTGAATCTAAACATAGATTTACTAAGTTTGCCAGTCATTCATGGCAGCTATGCTGTGATGAAAGAACATAAATATGAAGTGATTGCAGGTTTTAGCTTCATGAGGTAAAATATATTATATACCATTGTATGTGTGCTCACGTGCATACACACACACACACACACATATTTCTATTGTCATTCTCTTTTAAATAGAAGCATGTATATCTATGTATATGTATTTCTACATCATTCTCTTTTAAATACAAGCTATTACAGGCTTACAAAAAATAAAAATCACCCAATGTCATACATGTAATTATTTTATTCATTTTCAGAGCCAGTTATGCTATTTTTTGTATATTCATTTCTGAGCCAGTATTATTGGCCACTGTAATAAAGTGTCATTACTTTATTATAGTACCTAAAATTCCTCAAGATTGAAATTCTTCTTTATGATAGAAGTCACATTTACCACTTAGCTTGATATATCCTTTTTAATCATAGAAATAAAGGATGTTATATAAAACTTACTGAATATGCTATAATATTTGCTTTAATCTTCTGGTTTGGTATTACTTATTATACCCTTCATTTTAATATTAATAAAGTAATGAAGTCTTAATTTTATTAAGTGTACATTCAAAAGTTGTTAGTGGGTATCACATTTTTGCATGTCTGATTCCACTGACCAGTGAGTGCATTGTGTACTTTAATTTTAGAGATATTAAAATTACTCCAGAAATATTCTGTATAAGTGCATGTACATAGAGGTATTCACACAAATTCTTTTTATGTTCTTCAAAATGTACTTGCATATAGACAATACATATTTAGATAATTTTATCTAATTTAAAATATTAATTAATTTAAGCCAACTTGTAAAGAACATTGGCATTATTAATGCTAAATATTTAAGGTGTAGATCAGGTTACTACTCTGCTATCAGAGTAAAATGGCAGGATTATAACTAAAGCAGACATATGATAAACACATGGTCTATAAAAACAGAGAATATTTATAAACTTTTCTTGTTTAAGTTGAAAAATATTTTTTAACTTTAAATTATTTGGAAATAATCTTTTTATTTTCTTTAAAAATGTATTTTAAAATAGATATAAAATGTTAAAATATTTATCTTAATATGAGACTGAGAAATAGATCATTAGAATGAGCTCTTTGTTAGCTTTTAAAATTGTCTTGAATTATTTAATATATGTCTAAGATCATCAGTGTATTATGCCACAATAATTTTTTTATGAGCTCAGTCATAATGATAGAATTTTAAGATTTTATAATTCATTTCTTTTTTACTTTATGGGAGAATAAAATAACTCCTCAGCTCATGTAGGTCTATTTTCCTAAATGGGTGAGGATATGTAAGGAGCACTATAATGTCTATTATGTCACAGTTTTGTGTTTAAGCATGAGATTGTAATGTGTTCAATATAAAATTTATTTTTCTGTTTTCTGTTTCTACTAAGGTACCAAAACTCAAAGAACAAAGACCGATATTCAGAATTGCTGCTGGATTTATGTAAACCTAGACAAGAAATCACCTCAAAACAACCTGACTCACAGCTCATTGTAAACCTCAAGGACATATAAAGGGAGATCAAGCATTGGTTCAGAACTTGTTAATGGAAAGTTCTTTGTATGACACTGGCATTGGCCATTGTGCTTTTATTTCCTTATCCCTTAAGATGCCTAAAAGTCTCTTGAAGGTTTTTATTCAGAGGTCCTTGTATCCTTGTATGTGATCACTGGAAATTGAGGGAGAATTAAGACACAGGGATTGAGGCCCTGAGTCTCTAGTGATTAAAACAAAAAAACATTTTGGAAGTAAGAGGTATATTGGAATGTCTGTTGTGGAAGTATGTAGCTTAGAAAGTACTGGAATGGTAAGATGCATTGATGTGTTTTAAAATGTGAAGAATAGATTTGTGGAATGGAGTTAGAGTTCAGCCATGACCAAAGAACCTTCATTAAAGAGGCTCACTGCAGTGAGTATATGTGTGTGTGTCACCACACACACACTTGCATGAGTAACATATACATGTGTGTTGTGTGCTGCAGGGGACTTTAAGAGAGAAAACAAAAGAAAAGTATCTTTTGTATTTCTGCTATAGCCAGAGTAAAGTATTATTAGATTACACCCACAAAAGCCATAACAATTTAGCGACTTTTCTCTAATTCCTCTCTTCATTTACCCTAATGTTACATAATGCCAAAATAATACTTTGTCATAAGAAGGAGGCATTGTGAGCCAAAGAGAAGAATTCTACCATTCTTCATGTCAAGAACTCTGCTGACCTTGGCAAGGGGTGGTGCGGTATGAGTGGTGAGAGAGAGAGAGAGAGCTGAGCTTCCAGGTGTTAAGGTAACCAATTAAAGCAATAAGCCAAAAATGAAAGAGATAAGTCTATAATCATTTACTGAGATGGTATAAGCAAGAATCTAAAACACTGACTCTTCATGTTCTATATTTTCCCACAGAATAGCACACCTGTAGAGGGTAAGATGGATCAGTCCAGACATGGGTGGTGTGGCAGGAACCCTGAGCAAAACGTTCTAGCAGTTTTATGGGCCCTGCACTTGAGAGTAGGATAAAGGGAAAGGGCTAGGACTGGCAAAGCACTGATACTGAGTCAGTGGGGGAAAAGGGTCTTCAATGTTTGCCTCTCCTTCCCTAATAAGGAGGTCTCAGAATAGGTGCCAGAGGAACTCTGCCAAAGGCCTCAGATAAAGAAACCTAGGAATGAAGGCATCAGGCTAGACATGTAAATATGCAAAAAGAATGAATGGGCCAGAAGGGCTCAAGTTCAATTGCAATCTCTGCAGAGACAGCTGTGCACTAATTCCAGTGTGGGAAAGGCATCTTTTCCCTGAAAGTCTTGTCAGTAAAGCCTTTGTAATTGCTATGATCAGGCATTAAAGTCACAAATAAGTTTTTAAAGAGGAGCCACACTTTTCCCTTGCCTTCCAAATTGAGGGCTTATATAGCCAAACTAGTTATTAAATGAGAAGTGTTATTTGGATGAGAAATTAATGTTTTGTCATTAAAGTGAACTATGATTTCATTCCCTAATGGAGGCTGTTGCAGGAAGTCAGGGACCCTGAATGGAGGAACCAGCTGAAGCCATGGCAGAAGAACATAAATTGTGAAGATTTCATGGACATTTATTAGTTCCCCAAATTAATACTTCTATAATTTCTTACACCTGTCTTTACTGCAATCTCTGAACATAAATTGTGAAGATTTCATGGACACTTATCACTTCCCCAATCAATACTCTTGTGATTTCCTATGCCTGTCATTACTTTAATCTCTTAATCCCATCATCTTTATAAGCTGAGGAGGATGTATGTTGTCTCAGGACCCTGTGATGATTGCATTAACTGCACAAATTGTTTGTAGAGCACGTGCATTTGAACAGTTTGAAATCTGGGCACCTTGAAAAAAGAACAGGATAACAACAATCTTCAGGGAACAAGGGAGATAACTGTAAACTCTGACTGCCAGTGAGTCAGGCGGAACAGAGCCATATTTCTCTTCTTTCAAAAGCAAATAAGGAAATACTGCTGAATTCTTTTTTGCAGCAAGAAACATCCCTGAGAAAGAGAATGGCCCCTGAGGGTAGGCCTCTGAAATGGCCCCCTTAGGGGTGGCTGTCTTTTAAGGTCAAAGCTGAAGGGATGAAAGAAGCCCCGGTCTCCTGTAGCCCTCCCAGGCTTATTAGGATGAAGAAATCTCTACCTAATAAATTTTGGTCAGACAGGTTGTCTGCTCTCAAACCCTGTCTCCTGATTAGATGTTATCAATGACAATGCATGCCCAAAACTTCATTAGCAATTTCAATTTTTCCCCGTCCTGTGGTCCTCTGATCTCACCCTGCCTCCATTTACTTTGTGATATTTTATTACCTTGTGAAGCATGTGATCTCTGTGACCCACACTCTATTCATACACTCTCTCCCATTTTGAAAATCACTAATAAAAATGTGCTGGTTTTACGACTCAGGGAGTGTCATGGAACTTGCTGACATGTGATGTCTCCCCCGGACACTCAACTTTAAAATTTCTTTCTTTTGTACTCTTCCCCTTTATTTCTTAGACCATCCAACACTTAGGGAGATTGAAAAGAACCCACATTAAATATTGGGGGTGGGATTTCCCCCAGTAGAGGCAGCACTTGGAGATATTACAGTTTCAGTTCCAGACCACCAATGATAAACTGAGTATTGCAATAAAGTGAATCACATGAACATTTTGGTTTCTCAGTGCATGCACACTATATGAGAATATACTGCACCCTAGTAAGTGTGCAATAGCATTATATCTAAAAATGTATATACTTTTATTCAATAATATTTGATTGCTTAAATTGCTAATGATCACTTGAGCCTTCAGCAAATTGTAATTTTTTTTTACTGGTAGAGGTTCTTGCCTCCATGCTGATGACTGCTGACTGATCAGGGTGGTAGCTACTGAAACTTAGGGTGACTGTGGCAATTTCTTAAAGTATTAATAAGGCAACAATGAAGTTTGCCACATAGAGTATTTTCAGAAAGACTTCTCTGTAGAATGTGATGATGTTTGACAACATTTTTCCAACAGTAGAATTCTTTAAAGCATAAAGACAATCTTCTTCAAACCTGCTGCTGCTTTATAAACTAAATTTACATAATATTCTGAATTGTTTGTCATTTCAATAATGTTCACAATATCTTTATCATAATTAGATTTTGTCTCAAGAGCCACTTCCTTTCTTACCCATAAGAAGCAATTCCTCATCCATGTATGTTTTACATGGCTGTTTTGTCTCCATTGAAAATCTGTCATTTAGTAGAGCCACCATCATTCATTAATACATCATTCCTCATCCATGTATGTTTTACCAAGTGATTGCAGCAATTCAGTCACATCTTCAGGTCCCACTTCTAATTTTAATTCTCTTGATATTTCAGTCACACCTTCACTGAAATCTTGAACTCCACAGAAATCTTGAACCTCCTGAAATCATTTATGAGTGTTGAAATCAACTTCTTCCAAACTCCTGTTAATCTTGATATTCTGACCTTCTTCCATGGATCACAAACATTCTTAATGGTAACTTCTTTTCAGAATGTTTTCAGTTTACTTTTCCCAAATTTATCAGAGGAATTACTATGTATGGTAGCCGTAGCCTTATGAGATTTATTTCTTAAATAATGAGACTGAAAGTTGGAATTACTCCTTTATTCATTGTCTGCAGAATGGATATTGGGTTAGCAGGCATGAAAACATTACACTCTTTGTACATCTCCATCAGGACTCTTGGGTGACCAGATACATTCATTGTCAATGGACAGTAATATTTTGAAAGGAATCTTTTTTTTTTTTTTTTTTTTTTTTCTGCGCAGTAAGTCTCCACAGTGGGCTTAAAATATTCCATGAGCCATGCTGTAAACATGTGCTATCACTCAGGGTATGTTGTTCCATTTATAGAGTATAGGCAGAGTAGATTTAGCATAATTCTTAAGAGATGTAGGATTTTCAAAATAGTAAATGAGTATTGGCTTCATCTTAAAGTCACTAGCTGCATTAGCCTGGGTGAAGTCAGCCTTTCTTTTGAAACTTTCAAGCCAGGTATTAACTTCTCTCTAACTATGAATGTCCTAGATGGAATCATCTTTCAACAGAAAGCTGTTTTGTCTCCATTGAAAATCTGTCATTTAGTAGAGCCACCATCATTCATTAACTGAACTAGATCTTCTAGATAACTTGCTGCAGCTTCTATATCAGCACTTGCTGCATCAACTTTTACTTTTATGTTACAAAAATGGCTTGTATCCTTAAGCCTCATGAACCAGCCTCCACTAGCTTCAAAATTTTCTTCTCCAGCTTTCTAACTTCTCTTAGCGTTCATAGAGTTGAGTTAGAATCTTTTATGGATTGGGATTTGCCTTAAGGGAAGGTTGTGGCTGGCTTCATCATATATCCAGACCACTAAAGCTTTGTCCTTATTAGGAAGAAGGCTGTTTTGCTTTTATCTTATTCGTATGTTCATGAAGTAACATTTTAGTTTGTATCAAGAACATTTCTTGCTTGGCTAACTGACACAGGAGACCTAGCTTTTGTTCTACCTCGGCTTTGACATGCCTTCTTCAGTAAGTTTGATGATTTATATATTTTGATTTAAAGTGACTCTTTATTTCACTTGAACACTTAGATTCCACTGTAGGGCTATTGATTGACCTAATTTCAATATTGTGTCACAGGGCATATGATGGCCTGAGGAGAGGGAGAGAGATTGGGAACAGTCAGTCTATGGAACAGTAAGAACACACACAACAGTTATCAATTAATTTTGCTGTCTTACCTGGATGTGGTTTGTGGTATTCCAAAACAATTACAATAGTAACATCAAAAATCACAAACCATCATAACAAATCTAATAATTATGAAAAAGTTTGAAATATTGTGAGAATTACAAAAATGTGACACAAAGGCATGAAGTGAGCACATTCTGCTGGAAAAAATGGTGCCAATAGACTTGCTCTACACAGAGTTGCCACAAATCATTAATCTGTAAAAAGCATAACATCTGTGAAGTGCAATAATGTGAAGTGCAATAGAACAAGGTGTACCTGTATTTTTTAAAAAGCTGCAAAATACATGTGGGTCTCAGGGTCTGAGAAGAAACAACATTGGTGAGCACGTACAAAGTTTCTCTCTGATTAAATGCTACCAGCCTAGATTGGTTGATAAACAAATTATACACATGTGTATTTTTAAATATTTTACATTTGAAATGTTCATCTTTATATTATAAAAGCAATATATGCTTTGTGTAAGAAGCTACCTAATACAGATATATAAAGTATCATTGCATTGTCATATGTTCCATTGTCCTAAGAGAGTGTATTCTTAAGACAACTTTGTCCTTGCTCATACAATCTTGTATAGGCCTATATAAAAATGTTGGCATATTTGTCTATTTTCTAATTTACCAAATAGAATGTACAATTTTTTTACTAATATGATATCTCACTAGTGCCTGTTATTTCTTTAAAATTAAATAAACTTACAATGGGAATATACAGTGAAATTTTTAGCATTTCCAAACAGAAACAACTCAGGTTGAATTACTGTCTTCATAGCACATAATAATAAATGTCGATGTTTTTGTTATTAATTTCCTGTGCCTAGTTCAGAATGCACCCACTAAAAAATCATCTAATATTCTGCAGAGAATATAGCTGAGATTCAAGGGGTCTTATTATGAAAAAGAGGGGAGAACAATAGATTTGAAATCAGGACAAGAATTTGGTATAAAAGTACCCAGCAGGTAACCTTGAACAAGACTCGACCAGTAATATCAGTGAAGGTCTGTAGGATAGACGGCAAACCAGAGACCAATTCAGCTGCTACTATGAGACTATAAACTTCTCACTACATCCAGTCATTATCTTGAGCTGGAAAAAACAGAGAAATCCCTTTTGAATGGTGTAGAAGGAAGTTTAATGAGAACTAAAAATGTTAATCTACTTGTAATTGGCAAGATTAAAAATTTGTGTTATATCAGCAGTGGAAATGAGCTCTCATGGTCTATCTGAGCTCTGTTATAAATAACAAGGAAAGCTCTATTTTAAAATAAATACTTGAAAAGTGAACATTGAACTTGCCTCTACAAGTGTGGCAGACTGTTAGAAATGATTATTGAGTCACAAAATGAAAATTATATAAACCACAAAAATATGTAAATAATAAATTATAAGTTTGGGGATAAAATGGGAAGGAATATAGAAAGTTAAAGAGACTATGTCAGGTTTTTTACATAATATGACATTCATTTCTACAATTTAAATAAAAGATAGTTTGAAAACAGGGAAATAACTTTAGGAGTTCCCTCGTTTTTTCTCTTTGCCTTGTAGAAAGATTCAAGAAACCAACATCACATGTGGCAAAAAGCAATTACCTGTTTCAGAAATTTCTTTGTTCAGTTCTTCTTTTACCATTAAACAAAAGCAAAACATAACATGATATTTTAATAAATATGAACATCTATAGTGTTTACACTCATGTTCACACACATATACACACATGCATATACATAAACACGCATATCTGTAATTTCTCCCTGTACACATATAATCATGTACATAATCACGGTGAGAAGAATGTGAGTACTAGACAGTTAACTTCTCTAAACTTGTCTCTAAGGGACTGTTTATTCAGAGTTTTATCATTTGATCACTTAGGTAACCCTGAAATTCATCAAACTTGGCAGGAAAATTTTCAATTTGCTACACATTGACAGTTGATTTTAAGAACATATCTCCTTTGAAAAAAGAAATTAGAAACTTCCAGTAGGTGTTAAGTTGGCTGCCACTTACATTAGAATTGTATATGTAACTCAGAAGCTATCTCAGAATTAGAAATGTTAAATGACTAGTAAACCAAGTGGGCAGAAATGCCAAAAATAACAAATTTTGTCTAGAGTATATGGGTTCTCAGTAATCGTTAAGATGCCTCTAATTTTTCAAGTATTAAGTAACAGTAGAAACATAGAAAATTTAGCATCTCCAACCAGGGCAGAAATAAAACACAAAAGCACTGCAGGTATAAGAAATGGAAATTTCGAGAATAAGTCAGCAAAATAGTGAATAAACTTAGTTACTTTTACAATCCAGGAATGGCTGCCTAGAGTGCTTCTTAATGGCTTATTTTTATTTGATGTCAAATAAGCTGTGAGATTGAAAGTTAGGACTTACATAAGCTCAGTATTTCTGCAGTGATTAAAGAAACTTGTATTCATAATAAAATAAATATTTCAATTCTTAAATAATTAAAATGAAAACACTTCCTATCTCCAGAATACCTCAGGGAACTTTAACCTGATTCAATTATTATAATGTTATACTCTGTTTTTTTTTTTTTTCTTTTTTTTTTTTTTTTTAAGAATGTTTATGTAGTCTGATGCCTATGAGAAATGAAGCAAAGGTGACAAAAATAGTTGTTTCCTAATCTAGGGGAATTATAAAACAATGAAGAAATAGACCATAAATATGCCATCAAGTTGAGTGAAAACATCTCTTTAAGTCAGTATTTGAATAATGTATATAATATATGGATATCTAAAAGATTATTTTGCCTTTTAATTAACCACATATATATTCATATATATACTTTATATATATACTTTATATATATATTCATATATATACTTTATGTATATGAAGTCATGTATATACCTGAAGAAAGCTTATATATGAAGCCCTCTATATATATGAAGAAAGCTTTTATCAGGGAAAATAAAACAAACTGTGATATTAATAAATTTATATACAAATCTGAAAATTGTTATCCTCTGAACTAAGAAAGCATCACTAACTTTGACACTGCTGGGCAAAACTTATTTGACATTATTTACATGGTATAGATTGTCTTCTTACTACTAAAAATATTCAGTTAGTTATTTTACAATTTTTATCTTTAATTTATTAAAAATGTATCCTGAAACTCCATATGAAATGGCTTTTAAGTCTCCCCAAGAGACTTCTCTTGAAAAAGAAGAAAACTACTTTTTAAATTATTTTGATTATGGAAAGAACTTATTCAATTTCTGAGGCTCTCAACCTCTTTAATACAAATATAGTAAGTGGAATTAGAGAATTATGTGGTTTTGCACTTTATTTATATGCGAATATATATATATGCAGATATATATATTTGAGATTAGGGTCTTGTTTTGCTGCCTAGGCTGGAGCTCAATGGTGTTATCACTGCTCACTGCAGCTTGACTTGCCAGGATCAAGGGATCCTCTCACCTCAACCTCCTGAGTAGTTGGGACTACAGGCATGTATCACCACACCTGGCAATTTTTTAAATTTTCCGTAGTGACAGTGTCTCCCTATGTTATCCAAGCTGGTCTTGACCTCCTTGGCTTAAGGTGATCCCCCCACCTCAGCCTCCAAAATGCTCAGATTACAGGTGTGAGCCACCACACCCGGCCTCAACTTAATCTGATATTTAAAAAAAGAACTTTCAATAAAGTAATTACCTCTTGGAGAATTAAAAAAGGCAAATTCTTTATCCTGTTTTATATTTGTCACAAATAATTGTCTCATTTTCAAACTAGAAAAAGGGATACTTTGATTTCTTAAGGAAAATTGCCTAAATACACATGATTTATAATCAAAAGAGAAGGAAATCTATTTTCTTAAGGGATTTTTTCTCTTTAAGCAATATAATTTTGCATTTTGAAACAGACAATGAAGCATGTGCATACGTTTTATAATAAGTACAAACTTTATTCATGTTTCATCTTCAGTAGAAAGAACAACAACAAAACACTATTTTGTACCCTACACAGAGTGGCTATACTGTTATTACTTTTTTCTTTCAAACCCACAGAAATCCTGTGAAGATAGCATTGTAGAATAAAACTCCATTAACAGCTCAGGAATTTATTTTTTGTCTTCATCACATAAATGAACTAGTGTCCATTGTATTGTAAATATAAATATAGGTACTTAATTCAGTTTATTTTGTGTAAAAGAAGATGTAAACATTATTTTGTCTTTAATACCTATCCTTTCTTCTTTTATGCTTATCATTCTCCAATATTTTGAGAATTAGTGGAAATTAAACCTTTTATCAATGTTTTGAAGTGATCTTTGGTGATTATTTCAATGGTGAAGTGTACTATCACATATTAATATAATATATTTTAAAAACTAGTTAAAATTGATAATATATAAACTTTGTTGATGCTGTAGTTCTGAAATATTTTCTTCTTCATCTAAACACTCAAACCTGTGACAAACATATATTAAATCATCATACCCATTTAACTTGATCATCACTGAATGATATATCATCACTATCAGTCTAGTATGAATATTCCCTCCAGTATTGATAAAGCAATGATTGTTTAACCCCCATTATTTGGCATTCTCCTAACTTCCCTACATATGTGTATTAATATAATTCTGGCAACAGCAAAATGTTTACTCTTTCATATAACCTTGACCGGTGTTGGTAAGTCGCGTAATGTGCCATGAAGAGGCAATACATGACAGCATCATAGGCAACTTAATCAAACTAAATAAAGGTGCTTACCAGGAACTATTTTATTTTATTTTCACTTCTAATATTTGCACCTATGGAGATCAAGGAGCCTGATGTGCTCAAAATTACAAGCTATAGTCCATTCATCCTTTCGTCTTCTCAACTTTAAACTCCTCTACTTCTAGATGCCTTAAATTATTTTATCTCTTCCTACTTTAAAAATTATGCACCTTCAGATTTTCAGTATAATTGGTAGGATAAACCAGATACTTCTTTCCAAAAGATAGCAGATAAAACCTGGAGAGGAGGTCTTAAGACTCTTGCATAATTGACCATTTTACAATAAATTATTATGCTTTCTTTCTACTTGTGATTCTACGAGACTATTAGTGCTGGTCTGTATTTCCTGTTATTATTATCGTTTCAAATTTTTCTGCATTCATCTGAATCACTAATTTCTCTTGATATAAAATTTTCTACTTCAACAGTTAGAAATAGAACATATTTAATTATTCATTAAGTTTACTACTTATTGTATGTCTTCAAACGAATAGAATTTGAGTTCCACAGGTTAGAGACTTTTACTGTTTTGTTCACTGATGTGAATGCCTGGAATCCTGCCTGGCACATAGTAGTCAGTACATAAATATTTGTTAAATAGGTGAATGGTTGAAAGTAAAATTTATATTCATGGTAAGACATAGAGTAAATTCAAGCAGAATGACCATGTATACCTACACAAATTTCGGTATTTCTATCTAACTGTTTACAAATAACCAAATAATTAAGCACCATTGCATTATTATCATATATCCTCTTCCATGTTAATATCTCAGTTTTTATTAATGTATTCAAAGTTAAATCAATAAATATTTATTGAATCCCTACAAAGGACCATGTTCAGAAAATACATTAGTAAAATAAGTAAAAATATATATATATATATATATTTTTTTGAGATGGAGTTTCGCTCTGTCGCCCAGGCTGGAGTATAGTGGCGCGTTCTTGGCTCACTGCAAGCTCCGCCTCCCGGGTTCACTCCATTCTACTGCCTCAGCCTCCCGAGTAGCTGGGACTACAGGCGCCCACCACCACACCCCACTAATTTTTTGTATTTTTAGTAGAGACGGTTTTCACCATGTTAGCCAGGATGGTCTCGATCTCCTGACCTTGTGATCTGCCTGCCTTGGCCTCCCAAAGTGCTGGGATTACAGGCGTGAGCCACCACGCCCAGCAGTTAAAAAGATTATTATTAATAATAAGCTGAGAAAACACTTAAATTTAGAAAATGTTAAGTTCTATTTTTAAAAACAGAGTAGAAAGTGATTAGTGCAATTGGTAGATGAGATACATTTTAGATAGGTTGCTGAGAAGACATTTAAACAGAAACTAAAAATTGAGTCATCTGGGTGAAGAGTTGGGAAGAAGGCAAAGAAGGCTGCTAAAATATAATGGATATCATCTAAATGTCCACTATGGTGGAACAATCAGGAAGCAGCATGGAGGCCACTGTAGTTGGCACTTTTTGAAGAATCAGGAGAGTGGTCAGCTTTTGCAGGTCATTGCCAGGCATTGGGATTTCACTGATGATCTCATGAAATTGTCCAGAATTTTAAACAGTGGCATTGTCTGACTGTCTCTAATCTCTCTTTAATATTTACAAAATAAAAATATCACTCTGGCGAGTGGAGAATAAATTATGAAGAAGCAAATGCAGAATACAAAATATCCCATCTAGGAGAGTGAGAATAAAAGATGTCAAGGAAAATATAGTTTACTGATGATGCAATACTGAATAATTTGAGATTAGTGGTGATGTGTTTAAAATGTGAGTGTAGTTGAAGAGTATGTTAAAAAAAAATCTATGAATAGAAATTTGCATTTGTTTGTTTCCTTCTTATTTGTTTTGCTTTTGTTTTTTTTCCAAGATGATGTTTGGAAAGATGAGCAAGGGAGTTGAAATTGAACGCCAGAGAGTTATATCTCAACTATGTTTCTCAAATAAAGCACATGCATGATACATTTTCTGAATGATGGTATGTCTGAGAATATGCTTTTAAGATCCACACACAAAGACAATATCTTATTCATGTTTAAGCACTCTTGTATCTTAGTTATTTTAACTCATCAATGTTATTCCATTCCCCTAAGGCTTCCAGGAAGTGTGATCTTTTGGGCAGAAGGTATACTTGTTCATAGGTAGATTTCCATGATTTAAGTTATATTTAACTTAAAGAATATATATATAGTATAAATATTAAGAATATATGTAAACAATTTAAATATTATATATAAATATATATGAAGGGCTTATATATATAAAGAATATATATACATACACACATTTATGTACACATGTGTGTGGATGTATATAACAACAGTAATAAGATTTTTGGATGCATATTATTTCCAAGACTATTGAATTAAATACTTTATAAACACATTATTTCATTTAAGCCTTATACCTTCCTATAATGGAGATTATATTACTATTCATATTTCACAGAGGAAACACTTTGTTACAAAAATTATCACGCAGATAAGAAAAGATGGAAGTTTAGTTTGAATCCCTGCATTATTATACCAAACACTTTACTTATACCTGCAAATTAGTACTTTCTTATATTTGAGAGGTAAATAAAATATTAATGTATCTTAATAACTGCTGACTTTTAATAAAATATAAGCATTTAAATGACTGTTGTTACTCTGTTGACCTGGCATTCTTATTATTTGCATTATCAAGTAATTTGACCTATATTTTCCTTATATTGTCTTTATTATGTCAAGGTTTTCATTCTTATGCTCTTTCAGAACAACGATGCAATTCCATCAATGACCTTTCTCGCTTTGTGTTTTTCTTAAAAATATTTAAACTTGGAAATTATACTTCTTCAGTTCTGCAAATATTAAAATTTTCCTGCGATTTCATTAAGCATCTTAATTCTTTTCCAATGTTCTTTTTAACAAACCACTTCATTGAGATATGATTTACATATAAAAACCTGTACATATTTAATGTATACAATTTGATGGGTTTTGAGATAAGTGTATACCAGTGAAGCCGTCAGCCTAATATGCCATAAACTTATTCATCAGCTCCAAAAATTTCCTTTTGCCTTCTTATGTATTATCATTATTTGTGAACCAAACAAAAGATAAGATCTATCCACTCAGCAAATGTTTAAGTATACAGTATGATATTTTTAAATATAGGCACTATGTTGTACAGTAGATCTCTAGGGCTTATTCATCTTGTATAACCAAAATTTGTACCCTTTAACTACCAAAGGTTCTTATCTATTACTGCCATTAAGTCTATTTTAACAGGTGCCAGCTCTCAGGTTTTTCTCTTTTGCTAAAGTTAATGACTCCCAATATATGGCTTGCAATTTTTCTTTGCTGACTTATGTAAGGTTTTCCAAGCTCGGAAGATGCATAAATTAGGGTAATGACATTTCCAAACTTTATTGGCTTAAAACAATACAAATGTATTTTTGCCCATTTACAATATAACATGATCACTTGGTAGACAGCCTTCTTTGTGCAAAATGTGGAACTTATTCTGTTTCTATCTTTGTATACCAAATTTCCTGGGCATTTGCAACCTTTGTTTTCATCTATGGGGAACAAAAAAAAAAAAAAAAAGAAAAGGTAAAAGGCAAGTATTTATGAGTCCTTCTCCTGAAAGGACTAAATGACCCCTTATTGCCTAGGTTCGACCATCATTTAGAAGACTTTACCTCAAACTCTCATAGAAATCTCAACCTTCTTACTGGCTGTTGGGCTTCTTACGGCTCTTCATTGACTTGGAACACTCAATGTTATCTTATGTGTTCCTGGTTATGTATAAAAGAAACCATTTCCAAATGTTTCACCACAAGCTTAATTTGCTGTAGGTTGGTGAGACAAGAGTGAAGAGAGAGATTATTTTCAAACTGGAGATAAGGACCAGTAACTTTTCAGAAACTGCCTCCTTCTAAATCGAGAACAAGAAATTTGTTGGTTTGAAAGTAGTTTTTCTTTTGAAATTCTCCTGAGCTTTGTCTCATATCCTTTTTCATCCTGTAACTATACGCCTTAACCAACTAAGTAATACCATCCAGAGTATTATTAAAAATAAGTGAGTTAAAATTGGTCTGTTTAATTAATGATGCCAGTATAATTGGCTATGCATATGTAACAATAGGATATACTTAAATACCTACATCATATCTTACTATAATTATCTTCAAAATGATTAAGACTTAAAAATAAAAAAGCAAATCTCTAGATTGTTTAGAATATTCTTTATGATATCCAAGATAAGATTTCTTAAATATGCATAAAGCACAAAGACAAATAAAGTTAGATAAATTTGACTATATTGAAAGACAAATCTATACCAAAGGATAAACCAGTCATATTTTTAAAATTACATAATAGGTGATCATATTTAAATATGTGTGTGTGCATATATAGACATATATAATACATAGAGTTATACATATAATCAAATTACTATAATGGTATATATGAAGAAATAGTTATTAGTAAGAGAAACATAAGCCAGTAGAAGAATAGGCTAGAGATATATATTGACAATTCAAAGAAAATGTTAGATGGCCAATAAACAACAAAATGTACCCAGTGTTATAGATAATCAAGAGACTATATAAATTAAAACAAAATCAATGAACTGAAATTTTATACCTATTAACGTGTAAAAATTAATATTATTTAACATTAAGTTTTAGTTAGGGAACAATGAAGACTTATATATTACCAATGCAATAGTAGTTATTAGTACAATTTTTTTAGAGTAATGTAGAACTACCTGATAGTATTGAGAGTTAGGTACCATAATGCTGCCATCCATTTTAAAGTACTCTTCTATAAGGAAATTTTGTGTTTGGATTCTTTATAGCAACATAAAGAATCATGCTTATTACATTATTATAGAGCTAAAAGATGGCAAATGACCTAACAGTGCTTTAGTCAAGAAATGCATAATAAAGATTAGTTTATTCACATAATGAAATACAACAAAGATATTCAAGTGAATGGAATATATTTCCACATATCTATATATGAAAATCTCATAATATGTTTTAAGAGATAATTTCAAAGGATAGCTTATTATCAGATAACCTCTTCATACATGTAAAAACATCAGATAGGGAGCCAAGATGGCCAACTAGACACACCTAGGAAGAGAATCTCCCACCAAGAGCTCACATTATCAAGAAGGCTGGCATACTCCAAGCAGATCTTTGGAAGGAAGGCATTGAGAGTGGATGGAGGGAGGATACATATCCCAGGATGAAGAGGGAGAAAGCTGAGAACCCTGCACTTGGCTGCTGAGCACCAGAACTCATTCCTATTTCCTAGCGGCTCCTGGGGAAGGGGTGAGTTAAATAGCAATGCGTGTCCCACTCTTGCCACAGACCATGACCCCCACAGACATTTGAGCTGACAAAGAGTGCTATTTGGAGACAGCTGTTTGGAGAGGTGGCAAGGATGGGATTCCAACCTGTGTGGAGCACAGTGGGTTTGGCACAGGAACAGCTGCAGTGGAGCATGGTTAGGAATGCTCATCTCCCAAGGATCACCACACTCCTCTAGATATGTTTGGCCTTTGTTTACTGTCAGACATTAACAGAGCAAAGTGGTCTTGCACATGGAAAGGGAACAGTCTGATATAAGTGCCTTCATAACAACTGGCCTCTCCCAAGGTCTCTGCCTGGCCACACTCACTTGCCGCACATTCTCAGATGCCCAACCAAGGTGCCTCTTGGTGGTTGCCACGATAGGTTCTTCACCAGTGGACTGGGGTCTAATCTTCAGATAATTTCAGCAGACAGACCCCACCTTGACGTGCACTAAACCACCTGTAACCTTCCTCCACTGCAAATCTCCCCTGAACTGTTTTTCCAGTGTGTGTGTGAGGGTTGACCTCAGTTCCATACTCCTGTCAGTGCACATGCGCACCTCACTGTTCCACTGGCCTTGCTAGCTGATACGTGCACGTGAATGGCACAGCCCTTGCCCCTGCAGATGGCCCCATGCCAGCACGCCTGCACCCTGCCATACTGCCACCACTATAGGCAAGCAAGCAAAGAACCATTGCTACTGCCCCAGTGAAGTGCTTCAGCTGACACACCCCTTCAAAGTGTTATTGTCAGTGACTGGGAACACCTCAGCCTTAATGGCACAGCAGGTGCTTAACATTGAGGGGCCAGAGAACAAAGCTGTGTTACTGGTATCAGCTCCCCAGGTTAGAGCATGCACACAGGAGTGCTAAGCTGAGTCTTGGCCCCCTGAAATATTCCAGGAATGAAGTCAGTCAATGAAAATTGACTTATACCACAGTTAAAGCATCAAAGACATCAAATAATATGAAAACAAAAAATCTCATCCAAAGGACAGCAACTTCAAAGATTAAAAGTCCATCAACCCAAACGGATGAGAAAGAACCAGTGCAAGGACTCTAGAAAAACAAAACAATACAAAACAAAAGAAACAAACAAAAACCAGAGTGTCTTCTTATCTCTAAATGATTGCACTAGTTCTCCAGCAATGGCTCTTAACCAGGTTGAAATGGCTGAAATGACAGACATAGAATTCAGAATCAGGATAAGAACAAGTGTAATCAGGATTCAGGAAAAAGTCAAAACCCAATGCAAGGAATTTAAAGAATCTAATAAAATGGTACAAGAACTGAAAGATGACATAGCCACTTAAGAAAGAATGAAACAGATCTGGCAGCGCTGAAAAATTTACTACAAGAATTTCATACTATAATCAGAAGTATTAATGGAAAAATAGACCAAGCTAACAAAAGAATCTCAGAGCTTGAAGACTGGGTCTTTAAATCAACTCTGTCAGAAAAAAAAAAGAAAGAAAAAAGAATACAAAAGAATAAACAAAACCTCTGAGAAAATATTGGATTTTGTAAAGAGACAAAACCTACAACTCATTGGCATCCTTGAGAGGGTGAGAGAGCAAGCAGCTTGGAAAATATAATTGAGAATATTGTCCAAGAAATTTTTTCCAATCTTGCTAGAGAGATTGACATGCAACTTCAAGAAATCCAAAGAACCCCTAGAAGACACTATATAAAGTGACCATCTTCAAGACACATTGTCATCAGATTCCCCAAAGTCAATGTGATTGAAAAAAATATTAAAGGAAGCTAGAGAGAAGGGGCAGGCTACCTACAAAGGGAACTTCCATCAGACTAACAGTGAAACTTTCAGCAGAAATCTTATAAGCCAGAAGAGATTGGGGGCCTATATCCAGTATCAATAAAGGAAAGAAATTTCAATCAAGAATTTTATATTCAGCCAAACTAAACTTCATAAGCACAGGAGAAATAAGATCCTTTTCAGACAAACAAATGCTATGGTAATTTATTATCAACAGACCTGCATTACGAGAAGCCCTTAAGAGACTAAACAAGAAAACAATAAGCCTATTACCAGCCACCACAAAAACACACGTAAGTACACAGACCACTGACACTATAAAATAACTACACAATCAAGTCTGCATAACAATCAGCTAGCAACATGATAACAGAATCAAATCCACACATATCAATATTAACCTTGAATGTAAATGGACTAAATACTACACATAAAAGTCACAGAGTGGCAAGGTGGATACAGAAACAACACCCAACTATATGCTGTCTTGAAGAGACCAATCTTATATGTCATGACACCCATAGACTCAAAGTAATGTAACGGAGAAAAATCTTTCAACCATAGAGAAAACAAACTATAGCAGGTGTTGCTGTTCTAATTTAAGATGAAACAGACTTTAAATCAACAATGGTCAAAGAAGACAAAGATGGGCATTACATAATGACAAAGGGTTCGATGCAAGAAGACTTAACTATCCTAAATATACATGCACTGAACACTGGAGCATTCAGATTCATAAAACGATTTCTTCAAGACCTAAGAAGAGACTTAGATAACCACACAATAACAGTGAGAAACTTCAGCATCCCACTGACATTTTTGGACAGATCATCGAGGAAGAAAACAATGACATTTAGGACTTGGGAACATTCAGGAATTTGACACTTGACCAAATGGACCTAATGGACATCTAGAGATTACTCCACCCTACTGCAACACAATATACATTCTTCTCATCTGCATACGGCAAATACTCTAAAATTGACCAGATGATCAGGAATAAAACAATTCCCAACAAATTCAAAAAATGAAATTATACAAACCACTCTCTTAGACTACATACAAAGAAAATATAAATCAACACTAAGGTCTCTCAAAACCATATGATTACATGATAATTTAAAAAAAAACTGCTTCTGAATGACTTTTGGGTAAACAATAAAATTAAGGCAGAAATCAAGAAATTATTTGAAGTGAATTAAAACAAAAATACAACATAACCAGAATCTTTGGAACACAGTGAAATCAGTATTGAGAGGAAAGTTTATAATGCTAAACACCCACATCAAAAAGAAAGATCTGAAATTAACAAGGTAGCATCACACCTAGATGTACTAGAAAAACAATACTAAAGTGACTCAAAAGCTAGCAGAAGAAAAGATATAATCAATATTGGAGTTGAACTACTTGAAAAGGAGACATGAAAAATCATACAAAATGTGAATAAAATCAAAAGCTCTTTCTTGAAAATAATATATAAGATAGAGCACTACCTAGATTAATAAAAAAGAGAAAGAATCCAAATAATAATAACCAGAAATTACAAAGGGAACATTACTACTGATCCCACAGGAAAAAAAAAAAAAAACAAAACCCTCAGAGACTATTGTAAACATTTCTATTCACACAAATGAAAAAAAATTGAAGAAATAGATAAATTCCTGAAAATGTACTACTTGCCAAGACTGAACCATGAAGAAATTGAATTCATTAATAGATCAATAATGAGATTCAAAACTGAATTAGTGTAAAAAAAAAAAAAAAAAAAAACCTACTTATAAAAAATAGCCCCAGACCAGACGGATTCACAGGTGAATTCTACCAGGTGTACAAAGAAGAGATAGTACTAATCTTCCTGAAGTTATTCCCAAAAATTGAGGAAGAGGGACTACTCTCTAACTCATTGTAGGAAGCCAACATTACTCTGATGCCCAGCCTGGAAGAGACAAAACAAAAATAAAAAATAAAACTTCAGGTAGATAAAGAAACAAGACCCGACTTACTCTGTCTTCAAGAGTGCAGTCTAACAGTACTGATGATAAACATAGGTGCAAAAATTCTCACAAAATACAAGCAAATCAAATTTATCAGCAGATCAAAAGCTAATCCACTATACTCACATAAGGTTTCTTCCTGAGATGCAGTGTTGGCTCATCATATGCTACTCAACAAATGTGATTTATCACATAAACAGGACTAACAAAAATCACATGAACATCTCAATAGATGATAAAATGTGACATCCCTTGATGTTAAAAAATTATCAACAAGTTAACATCAAACCAACATAAGTTAAACTAGTAAGAGCCATCTATCTCACACCTATAATCAACACCATACAGAACAGGCAAAAGCTTCAAGCATTCCCCCTGAGAACTGGAATAAGACAAGGATGCTGACTCTTACAACTCCTATTCAAGTGCTGGAAGGGTATTACTTGAAGTCCCAACCATAGCAATCAGGTAAGAGAAAGAAATTAAAGTTATTCAAATAAGAAGAGAATAAGTCAAACTACTTATCTTCACAGACACTATGATTTCATACCTAGGAAACCCCATAGTCTATACCCTAAATCTCCTAGACCTAATAAATAACTTCAGCAAAGTTTTAGAATACAAAATCAATGTGCAAAAATTGGTAGCATTTCTATATAACAACAAAGTTCAAACTGAGAGCAAAATCAATAATATTATCCTATTCACGACACACACACACACACACATAGACACAAACACACACAAATACTTAGGAACACAGCTAACCAAGGAAGTGAAAGATGTCTACAATGATAATTGCAAAACAGAAAACAGTGCAGAAATAAATCAGAGATGACACAAACAAATGGAAAAGCATTTCCTGCTCATGGATGGAAATAATCTACATTAGTACAATGTCCATACTGCACAAACCAATTTAAAGATTAAATGTTATTTCTTTCAAACTACCAAGGGCATTTTTTATACAGTTAGGAAAAACTATTCTAAAATGTCTATGGAAGGTAAAAGGAGTCTAAATAGCCAAAGCAATTTGAAGCAAAAGTAACAAAGCTCAAGGCATCACATTACTGACTATAAACTATACTACAAGCCTACAGTAACCAAAACAGGACAGTCTGGTATAAAAACAGACACAGACCAATGAAACAGAATAGAGAACCCAGAAATAGAGCCATATACCTACAACCATCTGATCTGCAACAAAGTTGGCAAAAACAAGCAACGGGGAAAGGACTCCCTATCCAATTAATGGTGGCAAGATAACTGGATAGCCATATGCAAAAGATTGAAACTGGACCGCTTCCTTTCACCATATAAAAAAATCAAGCCAAGATGGATTAAAGACTTAAATGTAAAATGTAAAACTATAAAAACCCTACAAGTGAACTAATATGGTTGGTTTTATGTCCCTGCCCAAATCTCATGTTGAATTTTAATCCCAAGTGTTGGAGGAGGGACCTGGTGGGAGGTGTTTGGATCATAAGGGTGGATTTTACCTTTGCGCTCATGATAGTGAGTGACTTCTCATGAGATCTGGTGCCTTGAAAGTGTTTAACACTCAAGTCTGTAATCCCAGCACTTTGGGAGGCCGAGACGGGTAGATCACCAGATCAGGAGATGGAGACCATCCTGGCTAACACAGTGAAACTCCGTCTCTACTTAAAAAAAAATATGAAAAACTAGCAGGGCATGGTGGCGGGCGCCTGCAGTCCCAGCTACTCGGGAGGCTGAGGCAGGAGAATGGCAGTAAACCCAGGAGGCGGAGCTTGCAGTGAGCTGAGATCCGGCCACTGCACTCCAGCCTGGGCGACAGAGTGAAACTCCATCTCAAAAAATAAAAAAAAAAAAAAAAAAAAAAAAGAAAGTGTTAACACCTCTCATTTCACTCTTTCTCCTTCTCTGGCCATGTAAAACATGCCTGCTTCCCCTTTGCCTTCCACCATGATTTTAAGTTTTCTGAGGCCTCCCTAGCCATGCTTCCTGTACAGTCTGTGAAACTGTGAGTCAAATAAAACTCTGTTTTTATTTAAATAAATTACCCTGTCACAGGTAGTTTTTTATAGCAATGTTGAGAATGGACTAGTGCTAAAACCTGAGAAATACAGTTCTGGACATTGGCCCTGGCAAAGATTTCCTGATGAAAGTGCCAAATGTAATTGCAACACAAACAAAAATTGACAAATGGAACCTAACTAAACTAAAAGGTTGGCTGGGTGCAGTGGCTTACGCCTGTAATCCCAGCACTCTGGGAGGCCAAGGTGGGTAGATCACGAGGTCAGGATGTCGAGACCTTCCTGGCTAACACGGTAAAACCCCGTCTCTACTAAAAATACAAAAAATTAGCCGGGCCATGGTGGTAGGCATCTATAGTCCCAGCTACTTTGGAGGCTGAGGCAGGAGAACGGCGAGAACCCAGGAGGTGGAGCTTGCAGTGAGCCCAGATCACACCACTGCATTCCGGCCTGGGTGACAGAGCTGGACCTTGTCCCCCTGCCCCCCCAAAAACTAAAATGCTTAATGAAGCTGTCACTTGAGTAAACAGAAAACCTACAGAATGAGAAAACATATTTTCAAACTATGTATCCAACAAAAATCGAATATCCAGAATCTGTGAGGAACTTAATCAAATCAGCAATTGAAAAAACACACAATCCTATTAAATAATGGGCAAACGATATGAACAGACCCTTGTCAAAAGAATAAATGCACATGGCAAAGAAGCATACAAAAAATACTTAACATCACTGATCATTAGAGAGATGCAAATAGAAAACCACAAATAGGTACTATTTCACACCAGTCTAAATGGCTAATATTAAAAAGTTGAAAAATAATAGATGCAGGTGAGGTTGTGGGGAAAAAGAATGCTTATGCATTGCTGGTAGGAACGGAAATTAGTTAAGGCACTTTGGCAAGCAGTTTGGAGTTTCTCAAAGAGCTTAAAACAGAACAACCATTTGACCAAGAAATCCCATTACCTGTTATACACTCAATAAATAGAAATATTTTTGCCATAAATACACACATATGCATATGTTCATTTCAGCACTATTCACAATAGCAAAGACATGGAATCAACTTAAATGCCCATGAATGGTGGGCTAGATAAAGAAAATGTTGTACACATACACCATGGAATACAATGTAGCCATAAAAAATGAATGGGATCATATCCCTTGGAGCAAAATGGATGCAGTTGGAGTACATTATCATAAGCAAATTAACAAAGAATAGAAAACCAAATACTGCATGCTCTCACATATAAGGGGAGCGAAACATTGAGTACACGAGCACAACAAAGGGTACAATAGACACTGGAGCCTACTGGAGGGTGGAGGATGGGAGGAGAGTGAGGATTGAAAAGCTAACTATCAGGTACTATGTTTATTACCTTGGATGATGAAATAATCTGTAAACCGAACCTCCATGACCTGCTATTTATTCATATCACAAACCTGTACATGTATCCCCAAACCTAAAATGAAAGTTTAAAAATAAAAAATAGAAAATTTAAATAATAAAAAATAAAGACCTCAAAATAATGGCTTATACCTGTCAAGACTGAGACAAATGAAATCGCTAATATCTGTTATTTTTAAGCAATATTATTGCCAATTTTTGTTAATTACTGAATATTATATGCAAATGACCCACTTCAACTTAGGATAGTGTTCATCGCTAGAAAAAGAAAAGTTAAAGGAGAAAAGTTCACTGGGCATGGCGGATCACTTGAGCCCAGGAGTTTGAGTCCAGCCTGGCCAACACAGTAACATCCTGTCTCTAGGAAAAATACAAAAATTAGCCAGGCATGGTGGCACATGCCTGTAGTCCCAGCTACTCAGGAGGCTAAAGTGGATGGATTGCTTGAGCCCAGGAGGCAGGGGTTGCTGTGAGTCTAGATTGCACCACTGCATTCCAGTCAAGGTGACAGAGTGAGAGCCTATCTCAATTAAAACAAAAGAAAAAGAAAGGTTGTTTTATTATCTAAATAAAAAAAAGAAAAGAAAAAGGCTTTGGCTGTTTAGCTGAATTTTTAAATATTTATTTACTTAAAAGAAAGAGATAACAGAAAATATTCTAGTAACAGCAAATAAATTACCTAGAAATATATATAGTTGGAAATACAAGTAACTATGTGAAAAAAACTATAATGTTTTCTAAAGGAACTAGCACAAGAGCTCATTAAATGAAGAGATAAACATATTGTAAGATTAAAATTTTGAAGTGCTATAAAGAGGTTAAAATTATTTTTTATTTTATAATAAGAGTGTAACAGTTAACATTTTAATGATAATATTTTTATTTGAAAATTGAAAATATTTTATATTTACTCAAAAAATGAATATAATAACAAATTTCATAACTTAAGGAGGCTACTTTTTTTTGGTATATTAGCCAGGGTTCTACAGTGAAACAAAACCAATGAGTGTGTGTATATATCTATATAAAGACATTTATTATAAGAAATTAGCTCACATGATTATGAGACTGGCAAGTCTCAATATCTGTGGGATGAGTTGGCAAGCTAGAGACCCAGAAAAGTTGATGATGTGGCCACTGTCTGGGTCCAAAGGCCTGCAAACGAGAAAAGCCAATGGCATACTTCGAGTCTGAAGGCTGGTTGGCTTGATAGCCAGGAATGTTCACGGCTTCAGTTTCAGTCTAAAGGCAAGAAAAAAGCTAATGTTACAGCTTGAAGGCAGTGAGGCAGGAAGAATTCTTTCTCACTTGGGGTAAGATCAGCCTTTTAGCCCATTCAGACCTTCAACTGATTCGATGAGGCCTACTCTCTTTAGGAAGGGCAACCTGCTTTATTCAGTCTATTGATTTAAATGTTAATCTCATCAAAAAATACCCCTGACGACACAGCCAGGATAATGTTTGACCAAAGGTCTAGGCACTCCACATCCTATACAAGTTTACACACAAAATTAACTATTGCACTGCTAAAATAAATTTATAATATAAATTGTACATTTCACAATATATTAAAACAGTACAACAATTAACAGTGTTGTATTTATCTCAAAGTTGAATGATAATTGAAAGACTAAATAAATCACAAAAATACTTATTGTATACATGTACGTGTGTATGTTCACATATAGATGTGTTTCTATATTTACAGTCATGTACCACATAACAATATTTCAAACCACATATACAACAGTTGTCCCATAGGATTATAACATCATAGTTTTACTGTATCTTTTTTATGTTTATATACACAACTGCTTACTACTGTGTTACGATTGCCTACAGAATTCAATGAAATAACATACTGTACGGGTTTGTAGCTTGGAACCAATAGGCTATACCATATAGCCTAAATATGTACCAAGCATCCCATTTAGGTTTACATAAGCACACTATTATGTTTACACAACAACAAAGTCACCTAATGATTCCTTACTCAGAACATATCTCCATCATTACTTGATGCATGACTGTATATAAAATCTTTGATATTTAAATATATATACCAATACATAGAAATAAAATTTTGGGAGCAGTGCACTTTAATTTAAAATAACAAAAAAATGTTTGAACTGGGTTGGTGTTTTTTGTTCTACCATTGATCCCTTGAAAATGGTTTGCTTATTCTCTGGAAAAAGGGTCATAAAACTAGTGAAACTATTTAAGAGAGCTATTACACACTCTGAGTCCAATAAGGGCATACTCAGGGCACAAAACTGACAAAATAACAAATATTGATATATAACATCTGGCTTAAAATACTCCCCTTACTTTACATGCAAAACATTGGAAAGTTGAGGAATTTTAGAAAGAACACCTATTATATCCATTTGTGTTCTTTTGAGAGTTATTAGGCATAGGAAGTTGGTGGATGGTTTAATAAGCAGTAAAGACAGACACATGCAAGCCAAGATGAGAGAGCAAGAACATCTGGGTTATCAATATCTCCCAGATGCATTTTATGAATAAACATAAAGAAAAGAATTAGTGCCTCCTATTGTTTCAACTTCTATTGACAATCTTTATTAATAAATTATTGTAGAGCCTGGGAATTTTTAATCTGTGCATCTGAAAAGAACCATTTATAAATTTTTAAACATAAAAAGAATAATAGTAAATAAATCATTTACAATATAAAACATTCTGTTGCTATTGAAGTTTTTAAGCGGAAGTTAAGATATCTAAAAGTGTAGTATTTAATACATGAGAAAATAAATTCTAAGACAATCTTACTGTACAATTTACCTAGTAAGTAATTACTAGATATTTAGGTTGTCATCAATTTCCTCTATAATAAATGTAATTAATAACTGGTGGAGTATATAGACATGCACACACACACATATACTCACATGTGTATAAATATAAAATTATTTGTATCTGTGAATTTCCTAAGTTAACTACCTGAACATGCAACTAATGAGTAAAATTATATCACCAATTAATACATTTAAAATTTTTTCTTCATAAACATAACACAAATCACAAAGGGTTGTTAGCTAAAATGAAATTTATTTTGATTAGTTGCTATTGCCTATTACTGCTTCTGTGCTAATTATTTATTTGAGATTTTTTTTCTTAATTTGGTTTTCATATGCTTTCCAAATACTCATGCCTATAAATGATTCTGAGCTTTTTCTCCCTAACTCATGTTTAATCACAGGCAATTGGATATACTTTAATCCCGCTCAATATTATATCTAAGAAGAAATTTTAATATTCTTAATAAAATAAGTGTATTAAAAGTTTCTTATAAAGTATTAAATATCATAATTATTATCTTAAAATTCTGCAATTATTATTATCTTAGTTAAAAAACAGAACCATCTAAGATTTGCTCCATGCAATATCATCAAATGTTATCTAATTAAAAATAACCCTTGGGCATCTCAGTCTTTTTTGTCAGACTTTCTGTAAAAACTCCTGTTTCACTCAGCATTTAAAAGAGAAGATAGGAATAGCAAATTGAATTAATCTCAAATGCTTTAAAATGTAATTTTAAAGATACAGCTTAACATTTTTCATGTTATCAGTGACATTCTTTCACATTCCAGGAAATAGGAACACTAACCCCAAACACTCACAATGTTAAAATGGCTTTTAAGATTATTAATATTTGACATGTAGTGAGAATTTTTTGTTCATATACATATATAGTTTAAATTATATTGTGTTAATAATATACTAAGTATAACAAAATAATTATAAATGTTGCTATGTTTTATATTTTATAGTAAGTGTTATTATGGTACACTATTTCAAGTCTGAATAGAAAGCAAAGTAAGAATATCATTAATATGGCTTAGCTGTGTCCCCGCCCAAATCTCATCTTGAATTCCCGCATATTGTGGGAGGGACCCAATAGGAGGTAACGGAATCATAGGGTCGGATCTCCTCTGTGCTATTCTCATTATAGTAAATAAGTCTCATGAGATCTGATGGTTTTAAAAATAAGTAGCTTTCCAGCACAATCTCTCTTCTCTTGTCTTCTGCCATGTGAGTGAGATGTGCCTTTCACCTTCCACCAACATTATGAGGCCTCCTTAGCCTCATGGAACTGTAAGTCCAATCAACCTCTTTCTTCTGTAAACAGACTAGTATTGGGTATGTCTTTATCATGCAGCATGAAAATGGACTAATACATTTAATTGGTACCAGTAGAGTGGGGCATTGGTGACAAGATATCTGAAAATGTGAAAGTAACTTTGAAACTGGGTAACAAGCAGAGGTTGGAACAGTTTGGAGGGCTCAGAAGACAACAGGAAAGTGTGGGAATGTTTGGAACTCCCTAAAGACTTGTGGAATGGCTTGACCAAAATGCGGATAATCATATGGACAATGAAATTCAGGCTGAGTTGGTCTTAGATAGAGATAAAAAACTTGTTGGCAACTGGAGCAAAGGTGACTCTTGTTATGTTTTAGAAAAGAGACTGGCAGCATTTTGCCTCTGCCCTAGGGATTTGTGGAACTTTGAACTTGAGAGAGATGATTTAGGATATCTGGCAGAAGAAATTTCTAAGTAGCAAAGCATTCAAGAGGTGACTGTGTGCTATTAAAAACATTCCATTTGCTAAGTGAAGGATAAAAGTTCAGAAAATTTGCAGCCTGAAAATGCAATAAAAAAGAAAATCCCATTTTTTGAGGAGAAATTCAAGTTGGGTGCAGAAATTTGCACAAGTAATGAGAAGCTGAATGTTAATCACAAAGACGATGGGGCAAATGTCTCTAGAATATGCCAGAGACCTTTGAGGCAATCCCTTCCCATTATAGACCCAGAAGCCTAGGAGGAGAAAACGGTTTCATGGGCCAGCCCTAGGGTCCCCATGCTGTGTGCAGCCTAGGGACTTGGAGCCCTGCATTCCAGATGCTCCAGCCATGACTGAAATGGGCCAAAATAGAGCTCAGGTAGTGGCTTCAGAGGGGTCAAGCCCCAAGCCTTGGCAGCTTCCACATGATGTTGAGCCTGCAAGTGCACAGCAGTCAAGAGCTGGGGTTTGGAAACCTCTGCCTAAATTTCAGAAGATGTATGGAAATTCCTGGACACCCGGGAAGAAGTTTGTTGCAGGGTTGGGGCCCTCATAGAGAACCTTTGCTAGGGAAGTGCATAAGGGGAATATGGGGTCAGAACCCCAACACAGAGTCCTTACTGGGCACTGCCTAGTGGAGCTGTGAGAAGAGGACCACCATCCTCCAGACCCCAGATCAACCCACAGCTTGGACTGTGTGCCTGGAAAAGGTACAGATACTCAATGCCAGACCATAAAGGCAGTCAGGAGGGAGGCTGTGCCCTGAAAAGCCACAAGGGCAGAGCTGTCTAAGACCATGTGAACCCACCTCTTGCATCAGCAAGACCTGCATGTGAGACCTGGAGTCAAAGGAGATCATTCTGGAACTTTAAGATGTGACTGCCCTGCTGGATTTCATCCTTATGACAAGAAAAAACTGGACAATTTGAAAATCAATGACTTTTTTTTAACCCATCAAAAAATGTAGGTTGCAGAATGAACTACTACTGCAAAATCTGAAGAGACAATTGCATCTAATAGCCATGGACAAAATTTGCACAGAGCAGAGGCTGCTAAAGTCATAAACTGGGAAAAAAAAATACTTAGATGTAAATATTGAACAACTATTGTAGACTAAGTGTGGGTTTGCCCAAGAGTGAGAGTCGGTTAGATTGTACAGGTTTAGTAGACCACTGTACTTTCATCAACTTTCCCTCCAGGAACCTTACCAGGTTTTCTTGGTGAAGATGGAGGAAGATAGCCTCTGGTCTCTGGCAGGGTGAGGGAGGAGTAACCATTGTAAAATACATCCAGAGCCTTAGATTTAACAAAGACCCTTTCTCCAAGTGAAAAGACTTTGATAGGCCCTATCCCACATGGGGCAGAGTGTTCCCACACCATCTCACTTTAGCCTTCCTGATCATCTCAGACAGGAAGAAAACAGCTTCATGAAACTATATTGGGGAAGCTGATGCAGGAAGACGGTGGAGGGGTGTAGTGACAAAGAGATGTTGCCCTGGAAAAACACATGTGAAGATTCCTCGCTGTGATTCACAGGCCACTAAAATCTTGGGTAAGACTTAATTAGATAATTATAGAATGTTCCCTTTCTTTCACACCTTACCACCATATCAACATTGCCTCAGTATAATGATAATGTATTATAGATAAAAGTGTGGCAAGGTCCAGAATCTACATGAGTAGTACTGTTGAGTAAAGCTTATATTCAGCAGGTGAGACAAAAACAAAGACATTAGAGTAACTTGAAGTCTCTGATGTCTGTTGCTGCAGCAACATGAAAAAGCTGAAATATCAGTCAGGTTAACGTAAAAATTCTCTTAAAAAAACACATTTTCTTCAATTCCTTCTACTCGAATGCAACATGCCTGGCATCCAGAAGAAAATTACAAGGTAAGTCATAATTCAAAAAAAGAAGTAGAGTATGAAGACACAATGCATATATCAGACCCAGATTAACATATGAAAAATGTCAGACAGAATTTAAAATAACAATAATTAATACGGTAAGTATGATGGGACAGGGAGTGCTCACTGAAGTAATTTTGGAAATGTGAAAGTCTGTAAGATTATTGTCAAAAAGAACTGTACATATATACTGCATTTTACTTGAAAAATTAGTTTTCCACTAGATTACTCGTTAACATTATTTAAATGCTATTAATTTACATTGGCTTTGATTAAATGAATGACTGTCAAATGACAAAAGTTCAGTTGCTTACTGGTGAACTGGAAGGTCGCAGATAAGCCAGGGGAGAAGATGAGAATAATCTGTTTTGTAACGTAATAGCTGGAGACAGCATCAGTATAAACTAACATTTAGCTCAATAGAGATACCAGTGGATACATATAGAAATATTTGTAGAAGAATGTGTATATGTTGAATAGCATACATTGTATATAATGTATATATAAAATATAATAGCATATATTCGATATAATGTATATATTATATATTATTTGTATATATTTATTTACTTTATATATATGTGTATATATATTATTTAGGCCTTCTCAGCTGAAAGAGCAAGGGAATATATATATACAGCATATATAATAGCATATATAATATATAATAGCATGTTTATATATAGTATTATATAGAATATATAATAGCATGCATTATATATAATGTATATATAATAAAATGGCATACATTATATAATGTATATGTATTGCATGTATAACATTATATATAATGCATATAGTATGTAAACATATATACATTATATATGTAATGTATGCTATTGTATTGTATATATACAATATATATAATGCATGCTATTATATTATATATACTATATATGGTATGCTATTACATATATTCTATATATAATGCATTATATATAGTATGCTATTATGTGATATATATATGTATGTGTGTATATATACATATATACACACCCTTGCTCTTTCAGCTGAGAAGGCCTAAAAGCAATGACATCCCAGGACAGCAAACACACTGCCTATTTATGTCTTTGTTTCTAATATCATTCTTCAATAAATGAAACTAAGATTCTTTGGAGAAATTAATTTTCCTAAGGCTAGAGCAAGACACATATAAGGTAAGCATTAGGCATATTGTAGTTCCAGAAGAAAAAAAAAGGATGTACACAAAAAATTAAAAAGAAGAAAACCATGATGATGTGAGTATGTCACTAAGATACAGAACTCAAGTGAAAGAATACCAATGGCAAAAACTGTTAGTTATTTGGGTATCAAAATATATAGAGAAGTATTCAATTATTACCCATGATTGAAAATAAATATCTAAGAATCCATGCTGATATAAATAAATGATTAAATAATTAATTTAAGGAGAAATGACATATCTCATGCAAAATCATCCAAATAATTGATGTAGATATTACACCTTCATGTTGGTGGAACATAACACCCCACTCCTTAAATGTGAGTTGAACATAGTGACTTACTTTTAAACCTACTAAAGTAGGTTTAATCTTTTCCCCCAAGATATCAATTCCTAATTCCTGGAATATCTGAATATTGCCTTATATCATAAAGTCTTTCCAGATATGCTTAAGAATCTTAAAATGGGGCTAGGCGCCATGGCTCACGCCTGTAATCTCAGCAATTTGAGAGACTGAGGGTGGGTGGGTCACTGGGGCCAGGTCTTCAAGACCAGCCTGGCCAACATGCTGAAATCCCATCTCTACTGAAAAATACAAAAATTAGCCGATGGTGGTGGCGCATGTCTGTAATCCCAGCTATTTGGAAGGCTGATACATAAGAATAGCTTGAACCCAGGATGCAGAAGTTGCAGGGAGCCAAGATTGTCCCACTGCACTGCAACCTCGGTGACAGAGTGAGATTTTGACTCAAAAAAAAAAAAAAAAAAAATCTTAAAATGGTAAAGTTATCCTGGATTATCCAGGGAGGTCATAAATGCTATCAGACATATCCTATAAAAGGGAGACAGAGAAAGATTTGACTACAGAGAGGAAAATAAAATGTGACAATGGAGTAGAAAAATATTTGAAGATGCTGGGCTTGAAAACTGAAGAAATTCAGCTACAATTCAAGGAAAGTTGGCAGCCACCAGATGATATAAGAGGTAATAGATACAGAGCCTTTGGACAAAGCACATCCTTCTCCAAAATCTGGTTTCAGCCCAGTAATACTGATTTTTAACTTCTGGCTTCCAGAATTATGAGTGAATAAATTTCTGTTGTTTTAAGCCACCAAGTATGTGGTAATTTGTTACATAGCCACAGATAAATAATATAGTGGGGAAAGAGAAACTTTTGTGAAGAAACATGACAAACTCTACTTCAACTAGGTAATCAAGAATACTTTGATAAGATGTGATGAGAATGTAACCTTGCCTCTGTCTTTCCTTAGTCAGGAGATTATTGTGAATCTCAACAAAATTGACATCAACAGCCATGTTGATATTGTGTAGCTGAGACATGATAAGATTAGAATGTCACTTTACTGCTACGGTTTTTTTCTCCTGAAAGCCCAAAATCCAAGTCTAATCACAAGAAAATATTAGACAAATCCCAGCTGAGGCACATTCGACAAAATTCCTGATTGATTAGTCAATTCAAAACTGTGAATGTCATTAAAAATAATGAAAGTCTGAGAAAATATCACTGCCAAGAGGAGCCTAGGGAGACAAAATAATGAACTATTATGTGATATCCTGGATGGAATTCTTAAAAAGAAAAATGATACTATGTGCAAGCTAAAGAACTCTGAAAACAGTAGGCGGTTTAGACAACAATAATAATATGTTAATATGAGATCATAAATTTGAAAAATATGCCTACACTATATAAAACAAAATATCAATAATTATGTTAATAGTAGAAATGACTTGTATTATCTTTGTGATTTTTCTGTAAATTTAAAACCTTTTTGCAATCACATTTTATTATAAATAAATAAAAACTTTTTACTCTTTCTGAAAAATAAATATGTAGAAATAATAAAAATGTGTGTAATCTTCAGCTCTTTTTCAAAAAATTTTTTATTGAAATATTTGATAGTTTTATCATTGTAGCCCATATAATAGATCTATTGCTCCAAATATACCATATCAAGTACATAAAATAATTATATTATTGTAACATACACTCTTCCATCCACACATGTACAAAAATCATTATCTAGAAAGTGTAAGGTTTTAGAAATAGGTTTTTAATAAGAAGTAAATGTATGTTTGTATAACTTATGTATAATTTATCTTAATAAATCTAAGACAAATCCTTTCCCATGAGTGGTTATGCAATCATGACTTTCATAGTCCACTACATCTTTAGAGACAACGTAAAGTGAAGATTCTCATAAGACTATCTATTTTAACCCATGTAGTTTTGCATTTGTAACTATTAATAGACAAGTGAGGATTACTAGATCCCAGTCAAAAATGTTTAGCATAAGAAAATAAGTTCGCAGAGCTGAAGTAGAATAAACTGCTGCATCATTTGTGAGTGGATAATTCTGGTAGAGAAGAAGACTTTAAAATGATGATGATGATGGTGGTGACAAATGTGTTGATTTTGAAAAAAGTTAGCATCCCAAGATGAAAAAAAAATGTTTTTCTATGTATAAAAGAACAAGCTGTTATGAAACAGAGAGCACCGGAGACAAAATTTATGCAACTCAGAAAGAGTATTGATGATGGAATTTAAGAAAATAAAAAAGGCTGAAAAACAATATTTCTTCTTGGAAAGGGACTTTTCCAGAATATGGAACCAAAAAAGAAAAAACCAACAACAACAACAAAAACATTGAGTTAGATAAATAGAGACAAAACTGCATATAGGATATATTTAAAAGGTAACTATCTTTTTACGTTTCAATAAGAGCAAGTAGTGAAAACTGAAACTAAAAAAAAAGGCATGATTTAAAAATACCAGAAACCAAAGAAAACAAGAATCTTTAGGCTAAAATTTTTCACCAGTTGTCAATGGATAAATAAAAACTGAATTATAGAGTTTTGAACTCTAGATTTACAATAGGTTGAGGATCCATGTAATGATAACATTTGCTGTAGAGCAAGAATCACATTGGCAACAGCAACATTGGATGCTAGATGGAAACGATGAAATACTGTTGGAAGATAATTTTGCAGCTGAATTCTACTCCCGGGCAAAATTTAGATTTTAGTTTAACATTAGAAAAAACAAAGACATTATAGGGATTCATAAACTTGGTTATTCAAATTACATGAAAATATAGTTATATTAGTTTACTATTGCTGCTTAGCAATTGATCACAAATTTAGCTGATTAAAATGCTAATTTATTAACTCACAATTCTGTATGTCAGAAGTCTATTCAGGGGTTAACTGGATTCTTTGCTCTGTGTGTCACAATGCTGATGTCAAGTTGTTGAAAGGGATTAGCTACCCATCTAAAGCTATAGGTCCTTTTACAAGCTCATTCAGATTGCTGGCAAAGTTCAGTATTTTCTGTTATGGTACTGATGTTTGCTAGCTGTGACTACGATGTTCTGTATTCCTAGAAGCTGCCAGCTGTTCCCTGCCACCATAAGTAAAATCATAAAAGTAATATCCCATTATGTTTAAAAGGTTCATTCACACTTGAGGGAAGTGTATTATCCTGAGAATTCTATGACACTGTCAAGAATTCTGCCAACACTATAGTCTAAAGGTATAGAGATACTTAATTATATAAATTCAATAAATATTATAATTAGAACATTAGATGATGTTAGTGTTACTTCCTTTTGTCAACAGTGACAATAAACCAACGATAACAGAAAGCATTTTAGATAGAAATTCCAGAGAAAATAAAATGCCACATAATGAAGGTGTTTAAAATATGTAGTAAATTAAAATGGAACACAATTATAAAAGATATGATAAAATTAAATAAAAATTCATTTGATGATACTTTGAACATCTTCTGAACTATGAATATGGTTTTATAAACTAGAAAAAAATTACATTTATTTCTTGAAATAAAAATATTATAAAAAGTTAAATAATGTTAAAGGTTAAATTGACAAATTTAATTTCCTTGTGAATTATATCTATTCATTGTTAATTTTTTAAATACGGATAATGGAAAATTTATATTTAAGAATTTTAGTAATATAAAATTAATGATGTGGTTAGCAATTTGTGTGGTGAAAGTGGTGGAGAAATGATGTACAGGAGCTCTAATTTCCTCCTTTTTGTATAGTAAGAACTTAAAATTCTACTGATTAACACATAGATATGTATTTTATACTTTAAAATATTATGAAATTAACTAAAAATGAAGTTAAAATGAATCAAATTTGAAGAAGACAAAAAAGGTAAGAGCTGTGTGAGTTGAAGAAGGGAGTATTTGTAGCAATAGAGATTTAAGGACACCATTGAATTTGAGATCTCATCTAAAAATAAAAAAACAAATATTCGACAGTGATTACTGCCAAAGATTTAGACTAAAAATGATTAGATTAGGAGATCCTTAGTTTCCATTTTATAACCTTTCATGATGTTGAATGTTTACTCTCATGAACATGTTATTTTGAATTTGGAAAATCCTTATCTAGATTAGATGTATGAGTATGATTTGGGATGACACTGGATTTCCAAAACATGGTGGAAAGTAAGTATGCTGGACTACACTTAAGAAAATACACATTTTGGCCAGGCGCAGTGGCTCACGCCTGTAATCCCAGCACTTTGGAAGCCTGAGGTGGGTGGATCGCCTTGGGGCAGGAATTCAAGAGCAGCCTGGCCAACATGGTGAAACACAGTCTCTACTAAAAATACAAAAAATTATCTGGGTGTGGTGGCAGTTGCCTGTAATCTCAGCTACTGGGGAGGCTGAAGCAGGGGAATTGCTTGAACCTGGGAGGTGGAGGTTGCAGTGAGCCGAGATTGCACCATTACACTCCAGCCGGGGCAACAAGAGCAAAACTCCATCTTAAAAAAAAAAAAAAAAAAAAAAATACACGTTTTAAATTGTGTCTGTCTTTAACTTTTCCATGAAGTTCTGAATACATTTCTTAATCTCTTTGTTCCTTACTTTACTTAAAACTATAATAACTATAGAATACATTTATATATCATTTATTTACTTTAGTTGTTTTCTTATTTCTTCTAAAAAAAAAAAAAGCAGGATACACGTGCAGAACATACAAGTTGGTTATATAGGTATCCGTGCATCATAGTAGTTTGCTGCACCTATTGGCCCATCCTCTAAATTCCCTATCCTCACCCCCTACCCCCAACAGATCCCTGTCTATGTCCACGTATTCTGAATGCTCAACTCCCACTTACGAATGAGAACATGTGGTTTATTTATTTATTTTTATTTTTATTTTTTTTGAGACGGAGTCTCGCTCTGTCACCCAGGCTGGAGTGCAGTGGCCGGATCTCAGCTCACTGCAAGTTCCGCCTGCCGGGTTTACGCCATTCTCCTGCCTCAGCCTCCCGAGTAGCTGGGACTACAGGCGCCCGCCACCTCGCCTGGCTAGTTTTTTTTGTATTTTTTTTTAGTAGAGACGGGGTTTCACCGTGTTAGCCAGGATGGTCTCGATCTCCTGACCTCGTGATCCGCCCGTCTCGGCCTCCCAAAGTCCTGGGATTACAGGCTTGAGCCACTGTGCCCGGCAGAGAACATGTGGTTTATAGGTGAAGTGTGTTTCTTGTAGTCAACAGATCAATGAGTCTGTTTTTTTAAATCCATTCAGCCATTCTACGCCTTTTGATCAGAGTTTTGTCCACTTACATTCAATGTCATTATTGATAAGTAAGGACTTACTCATGCCATTTTTTAAATTTGTTTTCTGGTTGTTTTGTGTTCTTCCCTTTCCTATTTCGTTTCTTCCCATCTTCCATTAGTAAAGGTGATTTTCTCTGGTGATACGATTTAGTCTCTTGCTTTTTACTTTTCCTCTATCTATTGTATGATATTTAGTTTGAGGATTATCATGGTGCTTGCAAATACTATCATATAATGCATTATTTTAACATGATAACCACTTAACACTGTTTTTAACAAACAAGCAAAAAGAAAACTAATGAAAAGTCTGTATTTTAACTTTGTCTCCCTTATTTGTAACTTTTTTTTCTATTTATATCTGATTGTACTATCTCTTTCTTGAAAAGTTATTGTAGTTCTTATTTTTGATAGGTTCATCATTTAGTCTTTCTACTTAGTAGAAAAGTACTTTACACAACACAGTTACAGTGTTAAAATATTATTTTTTTTTTTGTGGTGTACATACTATTACCAGTGAGTTGTGTACCTTCGGGTGATTACTTATTACTCATTAATGCCCCTTTCTTTTCTATTGAATTACTCCCTTTAGTATTTCTTGTAGGACAGACCTAATGTTGATGAAATTCCTCAGTTTTTGTTTGTCTGGGAAAGTTTTTATTTCTCCTTCATTCTTGAAGAATATTTTCAGTAGATATACTATTATAGGTTTAAAAAGTTTTTTTTTTTTTTTTCTTTCAGCACTTTAAATATGTCATGCCACAGTCTTCTGGCCTGAAAGATGTCTTCTGAAGAGACTGCTGTCTGACATATTGGAGCTCCATTGTATTTTATGTTTCCTTTTTCTCTTGCTGCTTTTAGGGTTCTTTAAAATTATTTTTTTTTACCTTTAAGAGTTTATTGAATGCCTTGAGGTAGTCTTATTTATCTTAAATATGCTTGCTGTTTCATAACCTTGTGGTACTCGGGTGGTGATATTTTTCCTAGGTTTGAGAAGTTTAGGTATTTAAATAAACTTTCTAGCCTTATCCATTTCTCTACTCTCGCTTTAATGCCAATAACTTTTAGATTTGCTTTTTAAGGCTATTTTTCTGAATCCTGTAGGCATGGTTTTTTGTTTGTTTGTTTGTTTGTTTGTTTTTGTTTTTGAGACAGAGTCTCACTCTGTCACCCAGACTGGAGTGCACTGGCACAATCCCGCCTCACTGCAAGCTCTGCCTCCCAGGTTCATGCCATTCTCCTGGTAGGCATGCTTTTTAAAAAATTCTTTTTTCTTTTGTCTCCTGCATGTATTTTCAAATAGTTTAACAGTATTTTTAATTATTCAAGCTCAGTAATTCTTTCTTCTGCTTAATCAGTTTTGCTGTTAAAGGACACTGATGCATTCTTCAGTATGCCCATTGCACTTTTTTTCAGCTATAGAATTTCTACTTGATGCTTTGTAACTATTTCAATCTCTTTGTTAAATTTATCTGTCAGAATTCTGAATTCCTTTTCTGTGTTTTCCTGAATTTCTTTGGATTTCCTCAAAACAGCTATTTTGAATTCTGTGTCTGAATGATCACATATCTCGGTTTCTCCAGGATTGGTACCAGATGCCTTATTTAGATTATTTGGTGAGGTCATGTTTTCCTGGATGGTGTTGATGCTAGTAGATGTTCTTGTGTCTAGGCATTGAAAAGTTAAATATTTATTGTAGTCTTCACTGTCTGCTCTTATTTGTACCCATCCTTCTTGGGAAAGTTTACCAGATATTTCAAAAAACTTGAGTGTTGTGATCTAAGTTGTATCTGCTTTAGGAGGCACCCCAAGAACACCGTGTTTTTTTCAGTCTCATACAGTTACCACCTAGATGGCTTTGAATAAGATCTGGAATAATACTCTAGATTACCAGGCAGACTCTTATTCTCTTCCCTTATTTTGGCCCAGAGAAATAGAGTTTGTCTCTGTTCTGAGCCACCTGGAATTGAGGGTGGAGTGATACAAGCACCCCTGTTGTTACCAACACTGTGACTGCACTGGGTCAGACCTGAAGCCAGCACAGCAATTGGTCTTGGCCAAGTCCTGCTGTAGCCACTCCCTGGATACTACCTACATTCACTCAAGATCCTGGGGCTTTATACTCAGCAGGTTGCAAAGCCAGCCAGGCATGTGTTCTACTTTTTAGGGTGGCAAGTTTCCCAGTCCCCAGGTAGGTTCAGAGGTTCTATCTAGGAGCCTGGAACTAGAGTCAAAAAGTCTAAAAGTCTATCTGGTATTCTACTGTACCCCAACAGATCAGATACTCAAATCACAAGAAACATCTTTCCCACTTTTTCCTACCCTTTCCAAAGGCAAAGGAGTCTCAGCCCATGACCACAAAGGAGCCTCAACCCATGGCCACCACCACCATAGGCACATGAAGAATACTGTCAGGCTCATCGGTGTTCCTAAAAGACCAAGGGCACTTTAGTAGACCTGTGGTACACGCTTTCTGGCCTGAGATTCACCCTTCAGGGCAATTGACTTCGCTCTTGGCCAGGGCAGGTCCAGAAATGCTTTCTAAGAGTCACATTCTGGAATCAGGGACCATAAGATCCCACTCAATTTTCTACTCCCCTGTAGCTCAGTTGTTAGTCAAGGTGCAAGACAATATCCTGTATTATATATCATTACATATTATATATGTATGTATATATATGTGCTGTAGGTGCTGTGTGTGTGTATATATATATAAAATACTGACCATATGCCAAAAATTATGTGAAATCTAGAAATGAAATTAATTAATAATCTAATGGAGGCTACAAAAAAAAAAAGGGCTGTGGCAATAAAGATGGATACAAGTTCACTAGGCTATACATCAATTTCTTTTTTTTTTTTGAGACAGAGTCTTGCACTGTCGCTGGAGTGCAGTGGCGCAATCTTGGTTCATTGCAACCTCTGCCTCCTGGGTTCACACCATTCTCCTGTCTCAGCCTCCCAAGTAGCTGGGAGGCACCCGCCACCATGCCCAGCTAATTTTTTGTGTTTTTAGTAGAGACAGGGTTTCACTATGTTAGCCAAGCTGGTCTCAATCTCATGACTTCGTGATCCACCAGCCTCGGCCTCCCAAAGTGCTAGGATTACAGGCGTGAGTCACAGCACCCGGCCTAAATCAATTTCTTAATAGTGAATGGCAATGAACATTTATATTTTAACTTATATTTCATAGTTCAAATGAGATTCAAATTCATCATTAGTGCACATTAAGATCTGTAGCGTGGCAGAAGTACATTAATCTCCTCAAGACTATGTGTACAAAATTACTTAATATCCATGTTGAGTACATTGAAAAAAATAACAGAATTTACATTTCTGTTATAATGAATACATCTGAAGATAGTTTTTGACCTCACAAAATATTACAAGCATTTGACATGAGAAATTTCACAGTGTAAACATAGATACTTCTGCTGGCCTATTAATTTACTAGGATGTGTAAATTGTTCTGCTATCTGGGTGAGGCTGTAGAAAACAAGTGCTATAAAATTGATGGTTTCTTATTCTTAGAACTGTGCTTTTCCTGATTCATGTTGCCAATTATTTAACTCTTCATGGCTACAGAAGCCCTTTTAACAAGATGGGCTTTCATAAAAGAAAAAT
The DNA here is from genome assembly GCF_008728515.1 of Papio anubis. Taxonomy (NCBI): domain Eukaryota; kingdom Metazoa; phylum Chordata; class Mammalia; order Primates; family Cercopithecidae; genus Papio; species Papio anubis. The sequence continues at coordinate 65,737,718 of NC_044982.1, read as the reverse complement.
ACTATTTGAAGCATCATTATCATAAAGATGCTTTTCCACTTTCTCCAAATGTAATTTATATATCATAATACTTTATCAGTAATATTTTCAAGAAAATTTGTTTTTTGTTTTTCTGTACTACAATTATCTATAGCTTCAAAATATGTTAAGATTACCATCATGAATCTGAATTTAGCATTATTTTTATACATGTGTGCTTTTTAATTTATAGGTTTCAAGTCATGCCCCAAAATGATCAACAAATTAATAAATTTATACAATGCTTTTCTTCTTAAATTAATAATTTGAAACACATAACTAAAACTTGATTAGAGTTTCGACTCCTGTGTCAAAGGATTTTACATGCTTTCATATGAGCATGTAGATGCAACAGTTTGAACCCAGAGGGAAAATGTTGTTTATGTATTCTCTTATTCCACAGCTATTTATTAATTTTAGTAAATTTTTTGCTTGTTTGTTTTGTTTCTGAAATTGATAATATGTAATGTGAGAGTGGGGGCCCTCACATAGTCACACAATTGGTTTTATATAGAACCTTACTATCACCTGAATCTAAAATAATGTCAGTTTGATTTACTGTATAAAGTTAAGATAATTTTATTTTTTTTTCTAGGATAGAATTTAGACTAAAGAAAATTTACAGGTTTAAAAATGTCTTCATTAATTTTTTTTTCTTTGAGTTGGTTAGTCTTATGAATAACTTTTTTTCCAAAAATTTTAAAATTAAAAAAAGGATAAACTGTTTTATCTACTTATAATCAGCTAGCAGTGAGATAGAGTCATTCAAAATACTTCAATCCAGATTAGGGGTTACCAAGACATAAAAGATTGGAGGAAAATTTAATTATTTAAAGTGATAAAACATGGAACATCTCCAGGTTAAACATATTGAAGAGGAAAATCTTTATTTCTAAAATAATAATAATATTAATCAGACTGAAGTTTAAAAATCACCAGAACATCTAGTTAGAAAAGGAGTCAACTACTTAGTCTTAGATGATGCAAAATGGGGAAAAAAGTTTGAGTTGATTCGGTGACCAGAGCTTAGTATTGAACAATCACGTGGTCCAAGTGAAGCAGGTTGTTCATGTCAGGACAGATAGCATAATGAACTAGATAAAAGTTGCTGTTAGTCGTTTAACTCTGAGAGGGGAAACTATCCTTCTTCCTTACATGCCAAGAGGAGCTCTCCAGAGGAATTTGCTTATATGCCACAATACAAGCCATGGTGGATTGACTTTATGATGATTAAGATGTTTATCAACTTATTATGTTTCCTACGCAGGTCATTGTAAATGTTGTGATTAAGTGGACATGTTTTGCATGGGTGTCCCATGTAAACGTATTGTTATAAAATCAAACAACAGTCCAAAAGCCATATCAGATTCTTTGTTTCAGTGTTCTCTTATGGGTTTTTCAGATGTTAAGAAAATTAGAGAGATTAGCACAAGAAAGGGCAAAGACTGCGGCTGGAAATACTTAAATGACAACTAAGGAAAGAATGAAAATGAAGCGGACATTGATGAATTTGAAACAAAGTCTTAAGTCAGAGGTTAGATGGATTAGTAGGACACCTTTCTGGTCCCCCAACATTTAATGGTTGAAACAAATCTATCCTGTTCAAACAGATTTAGATATTTTTAAAGCCAGAAGGCAAAGATGGCAGTGAGAAATCTGAACTGGAATCAACAGGGGCAAATTAGTCAGGTTGAGGATTAACAGAGTCTTGGTTTTCTTGGCCTGAGCCCTTGCTGGGTACCAAAATTCATATGTACATGTGTGGTTAAAATGGCCAGGAATGGAGAATAAATCTCTCTGATGCTTCTTCACATGGAGCCCAATGCACTGTGATTTCAAACCTCTTGATGAAGCCCTAATATAAGACTACAATTAGATAGGCAAAATATATATATGCACACACATATTAAAAATACATATTCATATATAGAATATATTATATTATGTATATATTGCATATTATATTATGTATATAACATATTATATATAATATATATTCATAATATATATTATATCAATATATTATATAATGTATATTATAGATAATATAGTGATATAATATATATTACATACATAATATATAATATATATTTTATGTAATATATGGTATATATTATATGTAATATACATTATATTATGTGCAATATATAATATATTATATGTAATATACATTATATATTATATATATAACAGTTGATGGAATTAAGGTGAAAATTTGCATGAAAATTGCATTTATGGACTATTGGTTCATGTCTAGACATCATGGGCAAAGTTGAACTCACTTTTCATCTTTTAATAAGGAGTGGTACTTAGTGGAAAATAATTTGTTTGCCAGAATAAGCAGATTTGAAGAAACTCTCATTCAAGAGGCGGTCAAGGGATATAAGTCAGCATAGAAAGATGAAAGTTAATGAAGTGAGTCAGATAGACTTGTTAAATAATGCTGGATGATGTTAGGACCCAATGTCATGGAATAACTTGTACTCTGACCCAATAGAGCCTCTTGATTATTTTAGTACAGGTAGAGACTGGAAGTAGCCATTGGGCTGTAGCTCTGTCTTCCAACTGACGAAGCTCAAGGGGCACATTATAAGAAATCTCATAGGCCTCTAAACTTACAAAAGTCTCTAAAGCATTTCCAATATACATTGATAAACTATGACTGTCCTTACCTTAAGACTATATAAGACACAAAATGTTTCAGTCTCAGATTTTGAAAGACATCAAGTACCACTATAAATTTTTTTAAGTATAAAGGGCTGGTCATGGTGGTTTATGATTGCAATCCCAGCACTTTGGGAAGACAATGCTGGAAGATTGCTTGAGGTCAGGATTTTAACACCTGCCTCAACAACATAGTGAGACCCCTTCTCTACAAAAAATGTGAAAATTAGCTGATTGTGATGGCACATGCTCACAGTCTTAGCTACTCAGGAGGCTAAGGCAGGAGGATCCCTTGAACTCAGGATGTGAGACTCCAGTGACCCATGATTGCATAACTGTACTCCAGCTTGGATGAGAGACTGAGTCACTGTCTCAAAGTGTAAGACTCATAATGAGAAGGATTGCTACATTTTTTGAGAAAGGATTGATGTGGTTTGGCCATATCTCCATCCAAATCTCATATTCAATTGTTCCCATAATCTCCATGTGTTGTGAAAGAGACCCAGTGGGAGGTAATTGAATCGTGGGGGTGTTTTCTTCTTTGCAATTCTTGAAATAGTAAGTGACCTCTTTTGAGATCTTATGGTTTTATAAGGGGCTTTCCTCACCACTTTGCTCTGTACTTTTCCTTGCTGTTGCCAGGTAATGAAGGACATGTTTGTTTCTCCTTCCACCATAATTGTAAGTTTCCTGAGGCCTCCACAGCCCTGCTGAACTGCGAGTAAATTAAATCTCTCTTTTAAAATAAATTACCCAGTCTAGGGTATGTCTTTATTAGCAGTGTTAAAACAGACTAATACAGTAAATTGGTACTGGTAGTGGGGTGCTACTGTAAATAAACCCAAAAATGTGAAAGCAACTTTGGAACTGGGTAATAGGCAGAGGTTGAAACAGACTGGAGTGGTCAGAGGAAGATGGAAAAATATGTGAAAGTTTGGAACTTACTCGAGAGTTGGATAGCTCAGAAGACAGGACAATGTAATCTAGTTTGGAACTTCCTAGAGAGTTGTTGAATGGCTTTGATCAAAATGTTGATAGTAAAATGGACAATAAAGACCAGGTTGAAGTGATTTCAGATGGAGATAAGGAACTTTTTGGGAACTGTGGTAAATGTCACTCTTGTTAAGTAAAGAGACTAGCAGCATTTTGCCCTTGCCCTAGAGATCTGTGAAACTTTGAACTTGAGAGAGATGATTTAGGGTATCTGGCAGAAGAAATTTCTAAGCAATAAAGCCTTGAAGAGGAAGCAGAACATAAAAGTTTGGAAAATTTACAGCCTGATGATGCAATAGAGTAGAAAAACCCATCTTCTGGGGAGAAATTCAAGCCAGCTGCAGGAATTTGCATAAGTAACAAGGAGTCAAATGTTAATCACCAAGACAATGGGAAAATGTCTCCAGGGCATATCAGAGACAATCACAGCAGCTCCTCTCATCACAGATCCAGAGTCCTAGGAGGAAAAAATGGTTTTGTGGGCCAGGCACAGATCCCCACTTCTCTGTACAGCTTAGGGACTTGCTGTCCTGCATTCCAGCTGCTCTAGCCTTGGCTAAAAGGGGCCATGGTACAGCTCAGGCCATGGCTTCAGAGGACACAAGCCACAAGCCTTGGCAACTTCCATGTTGTGTTGAGCCTGTGGGTGTATAGAAATCAAGAATTGAGGTTTGGGAACCTCTACCTAGATTTCAAAGGATGTATAGAAACACCTGGGTGTCCAGGCAGAAGTTTGTGGCAGGGTGGGGCCCTCATGAAGAACCTCTAAAGTAGTTCAGAAAAAAAATGTGGTGTCGTAGTCCCCACACAGAGTCCTCACTGGTGCAGAACTGACTAGTCGAGCTGCAAAAAGAGGACCACCAAAAGTTCTAGAGGATTATTGAAATAATAGATATAATCACCCAGGTACAACTTGGATAATCAAAACAAGTTTATTTCTGCCAGTTTCATTATCAGCCTTCTATTAATTTTTATATGCAAAATTCTAGATAGTGGACTTAAATTGCCTTTAGCATTTTGCAATTTCTCTTTGTTCAACTGTAACATAAACTAATTTGAGAGAAGTGATAGAGTATGTTATTTTAACTCAATTAATTCCCTTTAAAAACTCCTATAGTACATCAGTTTCCATGATAAAATTAACACTGTCAGGCCAGGCATGGTGGCTCACGCCTGTAATCTCAGCACTTTGGGAGGCCAAGGTGGGTGGATCAGGAGGTCAGGAGATCGAGACCATCCTGGCTAACATGGTGAAACCCCGTCTCCACTAAAACTACAAAAATATTAGCCAGGCATGGTGGCAGGCGCCAGTAGTCCCAGCTACTCGGGAGGCTGAGGCAGGAGAATGGCATGAACTCAGGGAGCGGAGCTTGCAGTGAGCCGAGATCCCATCACTGCACTCCAGCCTGGGTGACAGATCGAGACTCCGTCTCAAAAAAAAAAAAAAATTAACACAGTCAGATAATTGCCCATTATGCCTACTGTATTAGACCTTTTTCATGCTGCTATAAAGACATACCTGAGACTTGGTAATTTATTTTAAAAAGAGATTTAATTGACTCACTGTTTTGCATGGCTTGGGAGACCTCAGGAAATTTACAATCATGGCAGAAGAAGAAAGGGAGGCAAAGACCATCTTCACATGGCAGCAGGAAAGAGAAGAGAAAGTGAAAGGGAAGAGGCCCTCATAAAACCTCAGATCTCCTGTGAACTCACTCACTATTATGAGATCACCATGGGAAAAACTTCACCCGTGATCCAGTCACTTCCCACCTCCCACCTTTGACACGTGGAGTTTACAATTTGCAATGAGATTTTGGTGCAAACACAGAGCCAAACCCTATCACCTGCAGTCTCAGAAAATACATTATTTCAGATCAAACAATGGATGTTTGAAGTTCTACAAACTTGATCCATACAAAACATATCAGTATATTCTTTCATAAAATTCAAAAAGCTGTTGAGAAAACCAATTTTTATGATTGACAAATCAATATACATCTTTCTAAGAGTCAGATTTATAGTTAAACCACATAATAATAAAAAGTGTCCATGTGTCGAAAGCCAGAATGAGTGTTGATATATGATTCATGTTTTTTTTGTATCTGCCACATGGATGGAAGAACTTCAATCTTTGGAGAGTTTTTAGATGGATATTTACAACTACTTTCATTTTGCTGTTATGTTGATTTGATTTTCTTAAATGATTTTTCTCTAAGCAAGGTAGAAATTGATGAAGTTTCTGCTTTGCAAATTAAAGTCATGTCTATTTTTATCTTGCTGCCATTATACTGATGATTGCATGAGTATAATACTTCAAAATTTCCCAAAATGTTTAGTGATGTCCTTTTCCACAATTTCTTGATTTATATTTTAAGCAACTAAATTTATATGGGGATTCTATTTTTTAAACTAATTCTCAGAATGACATCTTACTATTATAATTTTTAATCACAAATTACACTAGTGGATTGGTAAAAGATGAAGAAATGTTTCAAAAACTGGCTGGTAAAAGATTTTTCCAATAAAAATCATTTTCCTTGGATTTATCATAAGAATATTTCAATTAGAATGTCTTATACAGTATTGCTTTAAAATGACTTTAATTCAATATAGCCATTCTTCCATCTGATTTATGCTACTATTTATAAGTACTGGAAATACTTACAATGCTAATTAGATTTAACTGGATTTTCTTGAATTCGTAACTGTACTATTGTAATATTTTATGCTAATAGAAAGTATTTCTCTTCATTTATCATGGATGTTGGATTATCACCTTTACAGAGGGTTATTTAAAAGCAAATTAAAATTATAAAAGTCTACTTAAAATAACAAAATGACTTTGGTAAATACGTACTTTTCTACACATTTCAATTGTAGAATTGTAATGTTAAAAAAATCAATGAATTTTCCAAAATAGAACTACATTGTATTAAAAAATGAAGTTTTAATCTAAAAACCCTACTCACTGTTTCTTCAAAATATTAAACAATATTGATAGACTGCTAGCTAGATTAACAAAGGAAAAAAAAAGAGAAGATATAAACATAACCAGAAATGACAAAGTTAACATAACTGGTACCACAGAAATACAAAATATCTTCAGAGATTAATACAAACACCACTTTGCATAAAATGTTTGTATATCTAGAAGAATACATAGTAGATACATAATAGATTCCTGGAAACATACAGTCTCCTAAGATTAAACCAGAAAGAAACTGAAATCCTGAACATAACAATAATGACTTCCTAAATAGAATCCATAATAAAAAGCCTACCAATCAAAGACATTACTGGACCGGGTAGATTAACAGCCAAATTCTACAAGGCATACAAAGAAGAGCTATTACCAAATCTGCTGAAATTATTCCAAAAATTCAGGAAGAAGGACTCCTTTCTAACTCATTCTAGCAAGCCAGCATCATTCTAACACCATAACCTGGCAGAGACACAACAACACAAAAGAAAACTTCAGGCCAATATCCTTGATTAACATAGACACAAAATCCTCAACAAAATATTAGCAAACAAAATCCAGCAGCACATTAAAAAGCTAATTTAGCACAATCAAGTAAGATTTATTGCTGGGATGCAAGGTTGGTTTAACATAAGGAAATTAATAAATGTGATTCTCCATAAAAACAGAATTAAAAACAAAAACCACATTATCATCTCAATTTGAGGAAAAAAAGGCTTTTGATAAAATTAAATATCCTTTCACATTAAAATCCTCCACAAATTAGGTGTTGAAGGAACATACCCCCAAATGATAAGAGACATCTATCACAAAGGCACAGCCCACATCATACCAAACGAACAAAAGCTGGAAGCATTTACCCTAAGAACTGGAACAAAATAAGGATGCCTACTCTCACTTCTATGTAACATAGTACTGGAAATCCTAGCTAGAGCAGTTAGGTAAGAAAAGGAAAAAAAAAATGTATCCAAATGAGATCCAAATAGGAAGAGGGGAAGTAAAACTATCTTTCATTGCTGACAGGAGGAGGCTATACCTAGAAAACCCCATAGACTTCACCAGAAGTCTCCTAGCACTAATAAATGACTTCAGGAAAGTTTTAGGATACAAATCCAATGTACAAACAGTGGTAGTATTTCTTTACCCCAATAACATCCAAGCTGAAGAGCCAAACCAATAATGCAACCCTTTTCACAATAGCAGCAGCAGAACAGAATACCAAGGAGATGAAAGACCTCTGAAATGAAAATTAAAAAATATTGTTGAAAGAAATCAAAGACAACACAAACAAATAGAAAAGCATTCTGTGCTCATGGATAGGAAGAATCAATATTATTACAGTGGCTATACTGCCCAAAGCAATGTACAGATTCAATGCTATTCCTATCAAACTACCAATGCCATTTTTCACAGAACTAGAAAAGGCTAGTCTAAAATTCATATGAAACCAAAAACGAGCCCAAATAGCCAAAGCAATCCTAAACAAAGGTACAAAGCCAGAGACATCATATTACTGGATTTCAAACTATACTACAAGGTTACAGTAACCTGTGAGTACATCATTTTAATATTATCGGAGATGAAATGAGAAGTCTATATAAAGAACTTTAAAAAGTTTAAAAGAATTTTTAAAAAATTAAAAAACTTTTTTTCACTTTCATGTGCCTGATAGCTACCTAATAATTACATTTCTGATGACATTAGTAGTATCAAATTTCATCTTCCAATACAGTATAATAGAAATTTCCAACTTTTGGAAAATTTCTATAGCCTGGTGTGTTAGCATATTTTAAATGAGCAATGTATTTATTACAAAACTGTGTATTGGAAAATCACTCATGATACAAGACAGATCAATCGTTTTAATGTAGCACAGTAGGGGCAGTTTATCCATGGGCTTCAGATTTCATACTAAAATTAATCTTAAAAAATTACCATTTTTCATTTTTTGACATAGAAAAGAATAGTGAACTAAAACAACTACTGAAACAGCCCTCTCCCTTCTGGCTATATGTTTAGCAAGGCTGTTTTCTTCATATATTTTATTTTATTTTTAGCTTTAATTTTTGTGGGTACATAGTAGGTATATGTATTTATGAGGTACATGAGATGTTTTGGTACAGGCACGCAATGTGAAATAAGCACATCATGGAAAATAAGATATCTATCTTTCAAATATTTATGTTTTCAGTTATATGCAATCTGGCTATGCTCTTTAAGTTATTTTAAAATGTGCAATTAAGTTGTTATTGACTATAGTCATGCTATTTTGCTATCAAATGGAATACCATATGTATTTTTTTTTTTTTTTTTTTTTTTGAGATGGAGTCTCGCTCTGTCACCCAGGCTGGAGTGCAGTGGCACAATCTTGGCTCACTGCAACCTCTGCCTCCCACGTTCAAGTGATTCTTCTGCCTCATCCTCTGGAGTAGCTGAGATTACAGGCATGCACCACCACACCCAGCTAATTTTTGTATTATTAGTAGAGATGAGGTTTCATCATCTTGGCCAGGCTGGTCTTTAACTCTTCACCTCATTATCCACCCACCTCAGCCTCCCAAAGTGCTGGGATTATAGGTGTGAGCCATTGCAGCACCCGGCTTTATTAATTCTATTTTCTGCACTCATTAGCATCACCACATTCCTCTCAGCTGCCCAATACCCTTCCCATCCACTGGTAACCATCCTTTTGCTATTTATATTCACGATTTCAATTGTTATAATTTTTAGATTCCATAAATACTCAGAACATGCAACATTTGTTTTTCTGTGTCTGGTTTATTTCACTTAACATAATGATCTCCAGTTCCATCCATGTTGTTGCAAATTACAAAATTTCAGTCTTTTTTAAGGCTGAGTAGTATTCTATTGTGTATAACTATCACAAATTTTTAATCCACACATCTGTTGATGGACACTTAGGTTTCTTCCAAATCTTGGCTATTATGAACATTGCTACAACAAACAAGGAAGTGCAGGTATATGCTTGATGCACTGATTTCTTTCCTTTATATCTACCCAGGAGTGGGATTGCTGGACTATATGGTAGCGCTGTTTTTAGTTTTTTTTTTTTTTTTTTTGAGAAACCTCCAAACTGTTCTTCACAGTGGTTGTACTAACTTACATTCTTTCCAACAGTGTGTGAGGGTTCTTTTTTCTCCAGTCCTCCCCAGGATTTGTCATTACATGTCTTTTGGAAACAAGTCATTTTAAGTGGGATGATATAATATCTTGTAGTTTTGATTTAAATTTCTCTGATTGATGATGTTGAGCACCTTTTCATATGCCTGTTTGCCATGTCTATGTCTTCTTTTGAAAAAAAGTCGATTCATATTTTGTCCATTTTAAAACTGAATTATTAGATTTTTTTTCTATAAAGTTGTTTGAGCTCCTTATATATTCTGGTTAATAATCTCTTGTCATATGGGCAGTTTGAAAATATTTTCTGCCATTCTGTGGGTTGTCTCTTCTCCTTTTTGACTGTTTCTATTGCTGTGCAGACATTTTTTAACTTGATGTGATCCCATTTGTTCATTTTGCTTTGGTTGCCTGTGCTTGTGGGGTATTACTCAAGAATTTTTGCCCAGACCAATGTCCTGGAGATTTTCCCCAAAGTTTTCTTGTATTACTTTGATGCTTTCAGGTGTTATATTGAATTCTTTTATCCATTGTGATTTGATTTTTGTATATGGACAGAGAGGGTGGTCTAATTTTATTCTTCTTCATATGAATATCCAGTTTTCCCAGCACCATTTAATGAACAGATTCTTTTTCCCAGTGTATGTTCTTGACATCTTTGTTGAAAATGAGTTCATTGTAGGTGTATGGACTTGTTTCTGGGTTCTCTATTCTGTTTCATTGGTCCATGTGCTTGTTCATTGGTCCATGCTGTTTTGGTTACTACAGCTCTGTAGTATAATTTGAAGTTAGGTAATGGGTTTCTTGTAGTTTTGTTCATTTTGCTTAGGAAATCTTTGGCTATTCTGGGTCTTTTGTGGCTCCATATTAATTTTATAATTGTTTTTTCTACTTCTGGGAATAATGTAACTGGATTATATGGATTGTATTGAATTTGTTGATTACTTTGAGTCATATGGACATTTTAACAATACCGATTTTTCAAATTCATGAACATGAAATATCTTTCTGATTTTTGGTGTCCTCTTCAGTTTCTTTCATCAGTGTTTTATAGTTTTAATTACAGAGACCTTTCACTTCTTTGGTTATGTTAATTCTTATGTAGTTAATTTTATGTTTGGCTATTGTAAATTGGATTACCTTTTAAAATTTCTTTTTCACATTGTTCAATGTTGGCATATGGAAATGCTACTAATTTTGTACTTTGTGTAACCTGCAACTTCACTGAATTTGCATATCAATTCTAATAGTTTTTTGGTGGAATATTTAGGTCTTTCCAAATATATGGTTATATCATCTGCAAACAAAAATACTTTGACTTCTTTATTTCCAATTTTATGATCTTTATTTATTTCTCTTATCTGATGGCTCTAGCTAGGACTTCTAGTACTATGTTGAATAACAGTAATGACAGTGGTCATCTTTGTCATGTTACAGATCTTAGATGAAAGACTTTCAGTTTTTCCCTATTCAGTATGACACTAGCTTTTGATCTGTGGTATGTGGCTTCTATTATTTGGAGTTGTGTTCATGGTATACCCAGTTCTTTAAAGGTATTTATTATAAAACAATGTTAAATTGTATCAATAATTTTCAGCATCCATTGAAATGATTGTATGTTTTTGTCCTTTATTCTGTTGATATGATGTATCACACTGATTGATTTGCATATTTTGAAGCATTCTTACATTCCAGGAATAAATACCACTTGGTCATGATGAATGATCTTTCTAATATATTGTTTAATTGTTTCCTAGTATTTTGTTGAGGACTTTTGGCATCAATATTAATCGAAGATGTTGGCTTGTAGTTTTCTTTTTTTGATGAGTCTTTGTCTGGTTTTGACATTAGGGTAATACTGGCCTTGTAGAATGAGTTTGGAAGTATTTGTTGGTCCTCTATTTATTGGGTAGTTTGAGTTGGATTGGTATTAGTTCTTTAAATGTTTGGTAGAATTCAGCAGTGAAGCCATCAGGTCCTGGACTTTTCTTTACTGGGATGCTTTTTATTATTGCTTTGATGTTATTACTTGTTATTTGTCTGCTCAGATTTTAGATTTTTCCTGGTTCAATCTTGGTAGGTTGTATACATTTAGCAATTTGTCAATTTCTTCTAGATTTTTAAATTTATTGGTATATATTTGCTTAGAGTAGCCACTAATGATCCCGTGAATTTTTGCAGTATATGTTGTAATGCTTCCAAATATATATATAGGAAGCATTATATATACACTACATATATATGCCATATATATGTGTATATATACACCTATATACATATATCTTAGAGACAGGGTTTTGCTATGTTGGCCAGATCTGTTTTGAACTCCTGGCCTCAAGTGATCCACCTGCCTTGTCCTCCCAAAATGCTGGGATTACAGGCATGAATCACCATGCCACGTCTTGTTTCCTTTTGAAGTCTCTTATTTATTTTGGTTTTATTTGAATCGTCCCTCTTTTTTTCTTAGTTAATCTGGCTAAAGAATTGCCTTTTGTTTAACTTTTAAAAAATCAACTTTTTGCTTAATTGATCTGTTATATTTTTAAAATTTGTATTTTATTTATTTTTGCTCTAATCTTTACTATTTCATTTCCTTTGCTTATTTTGGGTTTGATGTACTCTTGCTTTTCTAGTTTTTTGAGATGCGCCATTAGCTTCTTCATTTGAAGTTCTCCCACTTTTGTGATGTAGGCACTTATAGCTATAAACTCCTTTTGCTGTATTCAATAGGTTTTGGTATGTTGTGTTTCCATTATCACTTGTTCCAATACATTTTTCAATTTTCATTATAATTTCTTTATTGACCCACTGGTCATTCAGGAGCATATTGTGTAATTCCTGTGTATCTGTATAGTTTCCAAAATTTCTCTTGTTATTGATTTCTAGTTTTATTCCATTGTGGTCAGAGAATATGCTAAGTATAATTTCAATTTTTTGAATGTTTTAAGACTTGTTTTGTGACCTAACATATAGCCTACTCTTGAGAATAATTTATGTTCTGAGGAAAAGAATGTATATTCTTCAGCTCATAGATAAGATGTTCTGTAAATATCTTATTAGATTCATTTGGCCTACAGTGTAGATTAAATCTAATGTTTCTTTGTTGATTTTCTGTCTGGAAGATCTGTCCAGTGCTTGCAAGTGAAGTGTTGAATTCTTCAGCTATTATTGTATTGGGGCCTATTTCGCTATTTAGCTTTAATAATCTTTCTTTTATATACTTAGATGCTTCACTGTTGGGTACAGATATATTTAAAATTGTTATATCCTCTTGCTGAATTGACCCCTTTACCCTTATATATTGACCTTTTTTTAGTTCTTCTTATGGTTTTTGTCCTGAAGTCTATGTTATCTGATATAATTATAGATACTCCTGATCTTTTTTTAATTTCCACTGCAATGGAATATCTTTTTTTTAACCTTTATTTTTAGTCTATGTGTGTCTTTATAGGTGAAGTATGTGTCTCATAGGCAATAGATCAATGTATTTTATTTTTTGATCTATTCAGTCAGTCTAAGGAATGTTTAGTCCATTTATATTCAATATTACTACTAATAATTAAGGACTCACTTCTGCTATTTTGTGTGTGTGTGTGTGTGTGTGTATTTTTCTGGTTGATCTATGCTTTTGTCTTCTTTCTTTCCTTCCTATCTTTCTTTAGTGAAGACAAATTTCTCTGGAGATATAATTTAGTTTCTTGCTATTTATTTTTTGTGTGTTCATTGTAAGTTTTTGGTTTGAAGATACAAGGTTTTCAAATACTATTTTATATCCCACTATTTTAACCTATAGCAACTTAGCACTATTTGCAAAAACAAAGAAGAAAAAATAAAACTAATAAAAACTCTGTCTTAAATTCATCCCTTTGTTTTTCTATTTTTTTTTTTTTTTTTACATCTTATTATACTATGTCTTGAAAAGTTGCTGCTGTTATTATTATTATTTTTTTTTGGTTCAGCATTTAGTTTTACTACTTTGGATAAGAACAGTTTACACACCATAGTTATAATGTTATAATATTCTGTGCTTTTCTGTGTACTTATTATTACCAGTGAATTTTGTACCTTCAAGTGATTGTTTCTTGCTTATTTTTTTTCTGTAGAAGTACTCCTTTTTGCATTCTTGGATGACAGGTGTGGCGTTAGTTAAATCCCTCAGCTTTTGTCTGCCTTTATTTCTCCTTTATGTTTAAAGGATACACACACACACACACACACACACACACACACAATGTTATATATACATAACATATGTAGTACATTATATATATATGTATTTGTGTGTGCATATATATGTTTCTGGATAGGTTATTCCATATTATAACTTGTGTTTGTTTTTTTTTTTTTTTTCTTTCAGCACCTTAAATATGTCATGCCACTGTCTCCTGGCCTGAAATGTTTTCACTGAAAAGTCTGCTGCCAGATATATTGGAGTTTATTGCTTGTTATTTGTTCCTTTTCTCTAACTGCTTTTTGAATCCTTTCTTTATCCTTAACCTTTGGATTAATTACTAAATGCCTTTGGGTAGTCATCTTTGGGTTAAATCTGGTTGGTGTTCTATAACCTTCTTGTACTTGAATATTGACATATTTATTTAGGTTTGAGAAGTTCTCTTTCATTTTTACCTTAATAAATTTTCTAACCCTATCTCTTTCTCTAATTCCTCTTTAAGGCCAATAACTCTTAGATTCACACTTTTGAGAGTATTTTCTAAATGCCATAGGCAAGCTTCATTGCTTTTGTTTTTCTTTTTGTTTCTCCACTGGCTGTGTATTTTCAAATAGCCTGTCTTCAAGCTGACCAGTCATTTATTCTGTTTAATCAATTCTGCTCTTAAAAGACAGATGCATTCCTCAGTGTGCTGATTGCATTTTTCAGCTCTAGAATTTCCACTTGATTTTTTAAATTATTTCAATCCCTTTGTTAAATTTATCTGACAGAATTCTAAATTCCTTCTCTGTGTTATCTTGAATTTCTTTGAGTTTCTTCCAAATAACTACTTTGAATTCTGTGTCCAAAAGGTCACATATCTCTGTTTCTCTGGGATTGGTCCCTGATGCCTTATTTAGACTAGTTAATGAGGTTGTATTTTTCTGGATGGTGTTGTTACTAGTAGATGCTCTTCCGTGTCTGGGCATTGAAGAGTTGTGTATTTATTGTAGTCTTTTCTGTTTGAGCTTGTTTATACTTGTTCTTCTTGGGAAAGATTTCCAGCTATTTGAAAGGACTTGGGTGTTGTGATATAAGCTGTATCTTCTTTAAGGGGCACTCCAAGCCCAGTAATACTGTGGTTCTTGCAGACTCATAGAGGTACCTCCTTGACGGTCTTGGACAAATTCTGGATAATTCTCTGGATTACCAGGCAGATACTCTCGTTCTCTTCCCTCTTTTCTTTCAAACATTCAGAATCTCTCTCTCTCTCTCCCCCCCCCCCCCCACCAAGTCAGCTAAAGTTCAGAGTGGAGTGACATAACACCTCATAGCCACCACCATTATGACTGCACTGGATCAGAACTAAAGTCAGCACAGCAATTGGTCTTGGCCAAGACCTGCTGTAACCACTTTCTGGCAACGACATGTGTTTGCCCTAGGTCCTGGGGCTCTACAGTCAGCAAGTAGCAAAGGCAGACAGGCCTGAGTCCATCCCTTCAGGGTGATGAGATCCCCTAGGCCTTGGGTGGGTCCAAGGGTACCTTCCAGGAATCAAGAACTAGAGTCAAGACCCTTAGAGATCTACCCAGAGTTCTGCTGTATTGCAGCTGAGCTGACACTCAACCTACAAGACACAGACTTTCCTGTTCTTCCTTCCCCTTTTTGAAAGCAGAGGAGTTCCACCCCACAGCCACAAGGAATACTTCCAGACTACCACTGATGTTCCCTTAAGACCCAACGGCTTTTGAGTCAGCTTGTTGTGAATACCACCTAGTCTAGGAATCTCCCTGGGGACACTGAGAGCCCGTTCGGTGCTTTATTTCCCTGTAGCCATGCTGGTAGTTGAAGTCAACATGTCCCAGAGGCTCACACAAGGCCCTCAGTTCAGTACCTGGTTATTCAGGGTCCAAGGACTCTTCAGTTAGCAGGTGAGGAATGCTGCCAGGACTGGGTTCTTTCCTTCAAGTCAGTAGGTTCCCTTCTAGGCCAGGGTGTTTCTACAAATGTTGTCTAGAAGGTAGGGCCTGGAATGGGGGCCTCATGACTCTGACCAGTGCTCTATTTTGCTGTAGCTGAGCTGGTATCCTAGATGCCAGACAAAGTTTTTTCCATTCTTCTCTCTCCTCTCCTCAAGGGGAAGGATGGGGTCTCTTACTGAGACGTAAGCTGTGAAGCCCGGGGTTCACAAGGGAGGGCTGATGCCAGCACTCCCTTGGATGCCCCAGCTGGTGACTCAGTATGTCACGTGCTACCCCATTTCACCATTTCTGGGTCTGGTTCAGCATTAGGGCAAACTTACAAATTGCAGTTCTTATAGCCTAGATTGCCTTTCAAGTTTTCTTGGAGACACAGAGTGCTGTAGCCCTAAGTGATGAGGTTTGCAGGCACTCAGATTTGGACCATTATCATCAGAGATTTCTCTCTGGCTAGTGATGGTTTAAATCCTCCCTCTGTGGAGGGACATCAGCTGAGTGTGGTCTGGTTTTCCTCTGTTTTAACAGGACAGCGCTGAGTTCAATGCTTCCCAGTTGCTGTGTTCTCCCTCCCCCAGCACCCAGAAACCCTGTGCACCATATCACATCTGTGGGGTAAGGGATGGGTGGCATCAGTGATTCAGCTTTTCTGTCTCTTCAGTGCCTCTTTCAGTGATAGGAAATTAAAACTAGGTGCTATGAGTGATTGCCTGATTTATGGTTTTTATGAAAGGTTTTTTTTTTTTTTTTTTTTCTGTGTAGATAGTTGTTAACTGGTGTCCTTGTAGGAGAAATGATTGGTGGAACTTTCTATTATGCCATATTGCCCCACCTCCTCTCTTCACATATTAACATTTTAAGCAAAACAAAATTTTAAGACAGTTCAAATGCAGAAACATATGAGATAATCCAGCTGTCTTCTATTAAACTAGACATTTAAAAGATTTGCAGAATTATAGAATAATGCCACTCTTCTCACTATCTTTTTTGTTTTGAAAAATAGTTGTTTTTAATATTGTTTACATAAACATGGAAGGGATTAGTAGATTTGATTGTAAATGAATTAATAAAAACTTAAAAATTACTCAGTTTTAATTATAAATATTATAATTAACAGCACATATAATCTACTTCTACATGTACTACTGTTCTCTACAGGGGCAGAACTAATAGGATAGATGCATATATAAAAGGGAGTTTATTAAGGAGTATTGACTCACACAATCACAAGGTGAAGTCCCACAGTAGGCCATCTGCAAGCTGAGGAGTAAGGAAGCCAGCCCAAGTCCTAAAACCTCGAAAGTATGAAAGCCAACAGTGCAGTCCTCAGTCTGTGGCCGAAGGCCTGAGACCCTCTGGCAAATCACTGATATAAGTTCAAGAGTCCAAAACTGAAGAACTTGCAGTCTGATGATGGAGGGCAGGAAGCATCCAGTATGGGAGAAAGATGAAGGCTGGAGGACTCAGCAAGTCTGCTCATTCCACTTTCTTCTGTCTGCTTTGTTCTAGCCAAGAAGGCAGCTAATTAGATGGTGCCTACTCAGATTAAGGGTGAGTCTGCTCTCCCATTCCACTGACTCAAATGTTAATCTCCTTTGGCAACATCCTCACAGACATACCCAGGAACAATACTCCGCATCCTTCAATTCAATAAAGTTGACACTCAATATTAACCATTACACCACAGAAGTTCTTTGGCTTTACGAGTTCATACTATAAGCCTGAGAATGTTGAAAACTGTTACACTACATATTAACAAACAGCTTATGGGGATTTAACTGGAGAGGAAGGGAACAAAGTTAGGTGAGAAACAGTGAGGGTTTAAACTAGTGACACTGGTAAAGAAGGAAGATGGACGGATTCAGTGACATTTAAATATAGCTGAAAGAGGAAATTTTCACTGATTCATTTTGAAATATGGAAGAAAGATTTAAGGATGACCCAGGGTTATTTAGCATGAAGAAATTGATGGACAATAATCCATTTTACTGAAGGATGAGAAAAGGCAGCTTTCTTTTTGTGGAAGTGGGGAAAGGTGTGCTTGTGTTGTGAGGAATTATGAGTTTAGATTCAAATATAGTACATTTTTTGTTGTTGCTTCCTGTTATTCATTGCCTTTTCATGAATTATCATTCACACGTATTTCTTAAAATTTAAAACTACTTTTAATAGGAGTCTTTCTACTAATCCCTTATTCTTAAACCCAATTTATCTCTTGTTCCTCAAAACTTGCCCTCTTAGACATTCAACTTACCTAATTATCCTCCTTTTCCCATATGTTAATTGTTGGCTGTTTGCAAGGCCCTGAGTTAACTTTGTGCTTGACATCGAAGCACACAACTTAGCTGCCTATTCAAAGGAAGATTTGCTGGCCAGCTGTGAAGAAATGAGGTTGGCAGACAGCCTTCAGCTCTCAGCTCCCTGACTGTATGCCTCAGCTGTAGAGAGCCACCTGCCTAGAGGACATGCTCTTCCCAGGAACAGCCTACTTCTGATGACTGAGGAAGACAAGGTTATAAATATACAGTGCTTTCAGTTCAATATAAGACAATGCAGGTGAGCAATTCCTGACAGGTAGACTGTGGTTCGTTGGGCCTGCATTATATTTTAACTTGTCCCTCTGTTCTACTCTATTTCCTCTGCCTTCTTTTGCAGATATTTATTCCAAATCAATGCTGCACCAGAAGCTCCATCTCTGCATTTGCTTCCAGAGAATACAGCAGCCGTATGTGAATTTGGGAGTGGTCCCAGGAACAGGTTATGAGAGGAGGTTTTGGAGCTGCATCACACCTGACACAGCCAGCATTGAAAACCTTATTACCAAGAGCCTGTGGCACAAGTTAGAAGTCCAGTTGTAAAAACATTCACTGCTGGTGAATTGGGACAGTAGTAGTTGATGGAAAAACAGAATTAAGAAGTGTGGTGTATCTGACACTTCAAACTTATTGGGAAAAAAAGATAATTGAAAAGACAATGGAATTGTATGCTTTTTGCTAAACTGCACTAATACTCAACAAAAACTAATGAAAAACTGAGTAAAATTTAAAAGTAATTAAAAACCAACAGTGAATGCCAGAGGGTTTCTTTGTAAGGCAAATAAAGCCCTTACTACCTTCTGCAGAGAGGCAAAAAATCTGAGGCCCACGGTGAAGACACAATACTGGCTAAGTGGTTGAACTTTACCAAAGGGCACTGGTAGGGAACAGTAGTAATTGTGACACATGAGATGAAGATATATGGGTAACTGTTTCCAAAGAGTTCGATTCCTCAGGCACTGAAACTAAAACTTCTGAGCCTGCAGAAACAATCTACCTTTCCCTTCAAGAACTAGAACTATCCACTTGTTGAGGAAAAACAACTGCAAAGGCTTTTTCACAAAAGTTGAGTGGCCTCCTTGGGCCACCTTGCCCCCTGTCCATTAGGCCTATAATGAGGGTTAGTTCACAGTATGACATAAATAGGATGCAAAACGTCTGATGAGAGAGGAAAAGGCTCTATTCCAAAAGAGCTGGAAAACCTAGACAGAATGTACCAACAGAGGTAGGGGGAATATGTGTATGAGTAGATTCTAAGAGTGCTTCTTCAGTGACACCAGCATATAAAATTGAAAAGGGAAGATTTGATTGATTTCAGACACTCTCCCAAGATTACAGAATTTAATTCCCTAGGAAGGATCCCAGGAAATGGTATGAATTCACTGCTAGGATGACTCCTAAAGAATGAAAAATGTAACAACCAGTTTTGATTAAAGTTGAAATACCAAAGTTATATTATGAAATGGTGAAGGCAGGAAATAAAAGGCTCAAGGCATTGGACATGCTGGGATGAATACACTATCTACAGCTGAAAGATGTGGTAAAATATTATGTTCCATCGGAATGCTTAGAGGACAAATTATTCCTAAAACCATACGGTTTTCACGGAGAGATGCACCCACACACTAAAAAGATCAGGGATGTTTTCCTCTGTAGGAAAGGGCTGATTCCATTGGAAAGTTACCACAGAACTCGACTTGAAGATAACAAAAGATCTGATAAAATCCCAAAACAGTAGGGGTCAGCTGACAGTGCTTAACCAACAGAAGGCAAAAGGATTCAATAATCATAATGAGAGTCACGATTAAGTGGCTGATAAGGAGGCCTTGCCACATGGGCATGCTTCATGGAGCACAGTCACATTAGGAAGAAAATAAATGGATCTCCAAAAGGAATTTTAAATTGATGTCAAAATCTGTACGCATCTAGAGAACCAGTATAAAGACAAGGGCTTAATTCTATAATGTAATTATCCAAAATATATTTGTTGGTTGTCTGATTGAGAGTTGCATGGCAAATTTCATATGTTTGGGATATTAGGTAGAGAAGAGTTGTCAAAGTTTGGAAATTACCATGTTCAGGAAGCATACAGTAATGAAGATATAAGGAGAAAATGAGCTTAAATCAGGACTGGCAAAGTAAATGCAAAGAAATAAATATATACAAAATTTTTACCAAAGAATTCTGGTCATTTTACATTTTGAAAGTAGAAATGAAAGAAAAATAATGAACATTAATGAAAAATCAAATATAAAGCTAGTTATTTCAAATTACACTAAATAGAATAAAAAGCTTTGAGTGGAAATTAGGTTTTTCAACAAATACTTATTGCATGACTTTTCTACACCTGTTACTGTACTAAAATGTCAACACTGAAATTGCACTCCTTACTGATGATGACAGAAGTAAAATAAGAATGAAATGTTAAGGGAAAGTAGCAGGAAAAGAATGTCTGCACCTGTCTTTGAGCAGTTAGGAAATTACTCTTTTTAGGAAAAAAAAAAAAAAAAAAAAAAACATATATTTTTAAATAATGCAGGTACAATGAATGTCACTGAATAATACTATAGCATTACAAATTAGACATATTAAGAACTTGAAAGATAACAAAAAGCAAACATAAATTCCTGCCCATACCTTACTTAGTTCATACACTATGTATGTTTAAATATTGTCCTGATTTTAGGTAATGCTATCTACTTTACTGATGTATTAAATAATGCCCTGAATTATCTTTTATATGTTTTATATGAGTTTATTCCTTTATTCCACTTGAGATATGTTTTTCATAAAGGATTGCCCTGTATTTTATGATTTATATTCAACTTATCTTCCATATTTCTGGGTCTACTTGAAGCATACATTTTACACATATCATAATAAATGATCTGGTTACAAATTATAATAAGAGGACTCCTGTTGTAAAAGTCAATGTATGAAAATAAATTGCATTACATAAAATGTAACCAATGTGATGTCAAATTGTGGCTTTTTAAAGTAACATATACAGTTTTCATATTTATGGATATATATATGGTGATTTACAATATTACATATAGCAGTTATATTGTGAGTGGCACTATATCATATAAAGCTTAGTGAAATATCAATTGTATCACAGAACAAAGAAACCAATTGTGAGTGTCCTCTATGTCTAATAAAATAAATTTTAACTACATGGATAGTAGGGATAATATATATGATGTGGGTTTGTAAACCACTTGGATATTAAATAAAATTGAACAGCAATGATAGTAGACTGAGTTGTGCTGAGTATAAGGAAGTAGAGAAGGAACGCATGATTACATTTTCACAACTCCGAAGTAAACTATGTATGTACTCCCTCCAGCAATATTTTCTGCAGATGATAAAATCAAAAGACTAAGAGAACACTGGGTACTGGCCTTTGAGGGTAATTCAAATACCAGGTAGCTTTTGGAGTCAGTGACTGTATTAAACATAACTTGTACATCATCATTTTAATATAATTCCAGCAATGTATATTGAGCATAATTTTAACTTTGAAATCATTTTGCAAATTTTGAAATTGTTGGTAGAAATATTTTTTATTTGTAGCGCATGGTAATATGTTTTTCTGTTTTTGCATCACTATAGAGAAATACTTGAGGCTGAGTAATTTATAAAGAAAAGAGGTTTAATTGGCTGACAGTTCTGTAGGCTATACAGGAAATGTAGTCCTAGCATCTGCTTCTGGTAGCCCTCAGGAAACTTGGCAGAAGGCAAAGTGGAATTGGGCACATTACATGGCAAGACAAAGACAAAGACAGAGAGAGAAGGGGAAGATCCTAGACTCTTTCAAACAACCAGATCTCATGTGAACTAACTGTACAAGAAATCACTTATCAAGAGGCTGGTGCTAAACCATCCATGGGAGCTCTGCCTCCATGATCCAATCAACTTCTACCAGGCCCTGCTTCCAACACTGGAAATCACAATTCAACATGATATTTGTAGGGGAAAATATCCACAGGATGTCAGGTATTCATCAAAGATATTCTGGTGACTTCAAAATATTATATTATAAAGATAAAATAAAATTTAAAAAGAATAGCTTTGTTTTACCTCGAATTATATAGCTTCAATTAAATTCAGTTGGAGATATTTTTAATTTTAATACTACTTCATTTTCTGTTAAATTTTAAAATTGTGTTACTTCATAAGAAAAACAGATTTCATTGCCTGACATATAATTCTATTTCATTTAACATGATTTTTTAGAAAGGTCATACAATCCTACAATTCAGAATTGAAGGGATTTTCCACTTTATCTATATTTACTGTTTCACTGTGTAGTTAAAAAATAGAATCTTAGATAAAGTTGATTGTGTAAGCTAGCAAAATTAATATCAGGACACATCTGGTGATGGAATTAAGAACATGATACCCCCCAAATATGGTGTCCTGATGTTTGAGAAAACAGCAGAACCAGGAAGAGCTGCCTCACCTTCCCTTCATCCCTTCTTTAAAACAGGCCATAAAGCCTAGCTGACCTAATTCTAAAGTAGGTCATAAGACCTTCATTCCAGAGGTGCCCATTCCATGCAAGAACATGAGGAAGGTTCTTATCTCTGAAGACACAGGAACACAAAGAAGAATCTAGACAAAAAGGCCCTGTTAAGTTTCCACCAGTTTATTACCATTAAGTCACTTTCTTTTGTCTTTGAATAATATTTCTCCACAACTATTCACTTCATCAGACTTAGCATACAAATACACAGGTTTCCGTATTTCTTTGGGTTTTCATTTATCAAGTGTCCCATGTTACATAAAACTTACGTTACATAAATGTTGATGCTTTTTCTTCCTAATCTGTCTTTTGGGTGAGAAAAAAATCTTTTCCCCTCTCCCCGCCCCCAACATTTAGCCAAATCACTACGTTTTTGTATACTTAAAATGTTCTTAAATATAATTGAAAGCATTGCATATACATATTTTTCTAATATTTTTCACACTATAAAAGAGATAATATAATTTTCATTTGACAGGCTGAGATAATGAAGCCCAGAGCATTATGTAACTTGATCACATGAAAAACTTGGTAAGGAGTAGAGGTGTCTTTTTAAAAATTCCATGTATTACATTTTTAATAATTTACATTTAAATTAAACCAAACATTTATTTATTGTTTTAGCAACTATTATTCAAGAATTTACTATGGAGAAAGCATTTCACTAAATTTGAAAAATACAAAATACCATAAAGAAAGATGTAAGCACTCAAAGTCTCTGAGCTTTAATTCCATTTTAACTTGGTCTCTGGGTCGTTTGTGTCTGAATTAACTTGTGTGCGTGTGATGCATGGAGAATCTAGCTCCAAAAAAGAGGATGTCAGCATATAAGATTTACATTGTTTTCTTAAACTTCAGGTAATTTGAATGTACGTGAAGGTTTGACTTTTGGGCTTTTGAAAACATTAGTATTGACTGAAATTCATAAGAATTTAGTCATGAAGAACTCTTGTTTAGAAAGCTGACAGAGGGCATGAGCTAGCATTTTTTCATATAGGCCTGTTCGTTTTGAATATTGTAAAAAAAAAAACCTGCTAATTATTTTAAAAGATCTCTTTCCTTTTCTTCCGTGAACCGACTAGACCACATTTTCTCGCCTCTCTTGTAACTGATGTTGTCTTGAAATTGAGTTCTAATTAATGAAATAGAAGAGACAGGATGTTTCACATTTTCAGGCGGAACTCTCAAAACAGCCCCCATGCTCCTTCATACATTTTTCCTCTTCTAGCTGAACAGTATAAACCCCCCCAGAACTAACTCCTAAGGCATGTTTTGAAGATAGCTTAGATTACTGCCACCAAACATTTTCCTGTTCTGTAAACATAAAAACAAATCTTTTGGATTTGAGCCTTTACAAATTTAGGGAGCTTTTAATGCATCCTGAAGTAATACACATTAGGAAACTGAGTTAAGTTAGTATTTAGTGATGACATCTAAATTTAACCACTGGTATTTGTGGCAAGGGAATTAGTAAGAGATAATTAAATTATATTTACAAATATTAAGAAAGCACTCTGATTTTACTATCCTGAGTCACTTGGTCTATTTATGCAGGAATGATCAATATATTAAACAGAACCTCTTTTGGATTCAAATTCTCTTTGGCTGAATTGTTTGGACAATTTCAAGATGGGAAATTATAACATTTTGTGAAATCAGTCTTCCTGATTTTAACTCCTTTACTAAATCATACAGCACAGGCCTGATGTGAATATTTGCTAAAGCTGAATTGCTGTATTGAGCTCTCCGATGTCTGATCATACTTTTCAAATGTCCCCTGAGTCCCTTGACTTAAGAATATTTTTATCTCTGTGCATCACCTTTTAAAAACAGATTCATCTCTTCCCTTGACATCTGTGGTTGTTAATAATTCATCCTGGTCCCCATCTGAAGGAATAATGGGCTAGATGCCTTTCTTTAGTATTTCAGAAATAACCTTTCTAGAGAATCACATTGCACTTCTTGTGACTACGCTTATCTATTGAACAGATAAAACACTATTTTAAAGAGCAAAATAAGCTTTAGCTTTTCAAAAAATGAGGTTCAACCTAAGTTAAAAATAAAGTCCTTAAGATGGTTACCTTAACTAGCCATCTTTCTTTACCTCATTAATATCAAGAAACATATAGTTTCCTTATGTAAGTAAGCTTATTTAGTCACACGCAAAACTATGGAGGAAATATCACACCAAATAAGAAATCAACAGAGTACTGGAAAAAAGATCATGTATTCTCAGGGAAGAAGGCATTTTAAGATTATTTTTAAAATATAGGTACTGGGTTAAAAAATTATGGTAGGCCAGACGCGGTGGCTCAGCTGTAATCCTGGCACTTTGGGAGGCCAAGGTGGGTGGATCACTTGAGGTCAAGAGTTCGAAACCAGCCTGGCCAACATGGGGAAACCCTGCCTCTACTAAAAATACAAAAAAAAAAAAACAAAAAAAAAAACAAAAAAAACAGTGCCAGATGTGTTGGCAGGAGCCTGTAATCCCAGCTATTTGGGAGGCTGAGGCAGGAGAATTGCTGGAACCCGGGAGATGGAGGTTGCAATGAGCTGAGATCATGCCGCACACTCGAGCCTGGGTGACAAGAGCAAAATTTCATCTCAAAAACAAACAAACAAACAAACAAACAAACAACAACAACAAAAAGCAAGTATGGTATATTTGTATGTCTAAAATAACATGCACATATTAATAACCATGTTTCAGAGGAACTTTTACTCATTGTAAAGAACTCAGAGTCTAGTGGTGGGAAAAATAGGTTTTAAAACAAAGTTAACTTAGGTAAAAAAAAAAAAAAAAAAAGGAAAAATACAGAAAAAAGTGATAGAAACAAAATAAATATGTATTATCTGCTGTTTGAGGGGTTATGGGCATACTTATTTCTCCTATCTAATATTTTTTATGTTAAATGTTATTAGTTTGTTGTTTTTATAATCAATACAGTGTTTGAAACATAGGCATTTACTTTTGATAACTTAAAAATATTTGCTCAAAATAAAATGTTTTCTTGTTAATTTATAGATTTTTTCTATGAATTGTCATTTTAGAAAAATGGTGTAATATTTATTTAAAACCTGAATTGATATTACTCTCACTGACAAGAAAAATTTTGTAAAATTTTGTAAGGCAGGTAAATTTTAATTAACCACATGATTTAAATTACCTGATTTTTAAAAATAATTTGAAGTTACATAAACCTAATGTAGAATTAAAGGCAAGTCATGGTTACTGGTAGGAACATTATCAACATTGTTTTCTCCTCCAAATGCCATTGGATTGAATTAATTTATGATGTTTAAATAATAATTTAATTTATAATTTGATAATTTATTTGAAAAATACATTTTCATTGCTCCTTAATGATCAGAATGAATGCCACTGGACTGGAATTCTCATTTGCTGCATAGTATATGGCTTATGTTTCAAACATTAGTCATTTTTCAGAAAATCTGTAGGAGTTTTGCCTCTGAATCTCACAGGCTAGAGATTGTAAAATAGTGAGGCATATGTACCATGAGACTGTGCTACAATGTGGCACAGGATTGAGGTAGTTCTACAGCTGTGAGGAGTAACGTTTTGCTACAGCTTGCCTGATGTGCCAAAGCTTACTCCGCTTTGTAAAATTACCCAGTGTAAAAGCAGATGGAGTCCATGAAGTAACCCAAGGAAATGAAATGAAGATACTTAATTAAAATAAAGGTGATAATGGGGCCCTGTATCCCAGATGCCTCTTTAGAAGAGACAATTATGAGGATGCCTTTAGGAGAAGAGAAAGTAAAATAGCCATTTCCTGCGAAACACAGTTGCATATTCAAGGTATTATTGAGACATCTATGCTCGTGCCATGGAAACATGGGGGCAGGATGAGGCGATTGTGTATGGAGAATTAAATGGATATCACCAACTTGGTGGAAAAATATGCCTGAGGGCAACTTAAAAAAGAAATTATGAGCCCACATCAGAAATAAAAAATGTACTATGTTAATAACTGTAGAATAAGATGTGTTCTTAGGACAAGGATTAATTGATTTTTAAAAATAAAGCAGATAGCACTCTTAAGGGAACACCAAGAGCTGATCATGTTTCTACAGCATAGCACTAGAAAATGTGTTGTTTACTGTTCTTTCCTTATAGTTGACCCATGGAGCTAGTTACACTAATGATGAAATCAGGGTAAATAGAACAGACAGAAGACACGTACCTTGTCATTTTAGAGCTATGCAAGGATACTTGGAAACTTGAAAAAGAATATTGATGAAATATTATCTTTGTAACTGCAATATTGCTATTTCTCCAGATTCACTGTAATATAATATTTAATCATCAATGACTTTTCATATCTATTTCTACTTATGTAAATGTATGGTAAATGTGATAAGATTCCTTTTCCTGAGACAAAAGATGTTTGGTAAACTGTTTATTTACTGTTTGATTAATTACACTTAATTAATTTAATGTAATATCCTTAGATATTTTAAGTAGTGAACATTTCTTTAATATGTTATCTAGTGCTATCTGTGTAATAAAGAAATTTTTGTCATTTTAATGGAAGTTAAGGAGCTCGATATGTTTGTTGAAAGCATACATTAGATAAAAATATTGGGGAAAATTAAGGAACCTAATTGAGGTATATTATTTCTATTCTGGATATTATAAACCATTTTAGACATTACTAAAATTTTAGCATTGACATACTGTAAATTTCTCCATCACGAGAGATTCGACACAGGGAGAGAAATTCAGTACAACTCCTTGATTGGGGATGAGTCCACCAGATCTACCGGTCCACCCCCTAATTCTAGATTAATGTCATTAAAATGGCGTTAATTAATCCAGAATTAATGCCACTAATCACTATTACCTTTTTCAATTTCCTTAAAAAGATAAGGACATGATGACTTGTTTAATGCTCAGATAATGTAAATATTTTACTTTCAAATACATGTGATAATTATACATCTGTCAACCCAACTTAGTCTAAGAGAGACATCCTTTACTTTTACTAATATTAAACTAATCAAATTGTACTCTGATTTTTAAAAAACAAAACAGAAGTAATTAATTTCTAAGCAAGAAATATGTGTCTGAAAAGTATGTGCACACTACTAATATTACAACTTAGTAGAAGTGAGATCTCCTGTGTGCCAGTTCTGCTTCGATAGGCAGGAGCCCAACAGAGAGTAATAAAAGGAGTCTAACGCCCAGTTAGAAGTTAGGGCTGCTGTGGTGCATGTATAAATGTAGATGATAAGTGGAGAACGAGCTAAATCTAACACTTTCATCTATTTAAAACAGAATCAGTAAACAATAAGAAGCCTTCCTGATGCCATCTGCATACATCCTGTGGAAGGATGTCAATCATTGAATTTTTTTTTTTTTTTTTAATAGCGGATACGCAGTTGTTAGGGTATGTCCAAACATTGATTTTTTTTTTTTTTTTAATAGAGGATATGCAGTTGTTAGGGTATGTCCAAACAGTGACGTTTTGCAACTGTGTCAAACAAGTTGAATTAACAAATGATCTAATGCCTACCACATTCCTGTCAACACAATGTGCCCTAAGGATACAATGTTTGCAAAATCAACCCTTGAGGACCTTACAGAATAGAACAAGATAAACAATGAAAAAGACCACACAAATGATAGCAAAAATTAAACTAAAATAATTGCTACGAATAAAGGTTTTCAGTCATATGAAAATGTATAAGAGAGAGTTAGAACCAATCGGGGGGTTCAGTGTTTATTTCTAAGGACATGGCTTTGGAAGTGAGTTCAGAAAGATGTGTGGGCACTGACTACAGGAAGAAAGCGAATGTAGGGAGAACTCAAGGCAGAGGGCATAGCTTCTACAAATCCCCCAAAGAAGGCTTGTGTAGTTGGAATGTAGAAACTCCAAATCAATGATGATAGTGGCAGAGGATGAAGCTAGAGAGGTAAGCGTGGACAAGACAAGGAGTTTTATAACAATCTTTTTTAAGTTTTTTTTTCTTCAATTTTTATTTTAAGTTCAGGGGTTCATGTACAGGATGTTCAGGTCTGTTACATAGGTAAATTAGTGCAATGGTGGTTTGCAGCACAGATCATCCCATCACCTAAGTATTAAGCCCAGCATCCATGAGCTATTCTTCTTGATGCTTTCCCTCACCCAACCCCTGCCTGACAGGCCTCAGTGTGTGCTGTTTCTCCCAATGTGTTCATGTATTTTCATCATTCAGCTCCCACTTATAAGTGAGAACGTGTGGTACTTGGTTTTCTGTGCCTGCATTAGTTTGTGGAGGATAATGGCTTCCAACTCCATCCATGTCTCTGCAAAGAACATTATTATTTCTTTTTATGACTACATAGTATTTCACGGTGTATATGTACTACGTTTTCTTTATGCAGTCTATCACTGAAGGGTATTTATAGTGACTCCATGTCTTTGCTATTGTGAATAGTGTTGCAATGAACACACATGTGCATATATCTTTAGAATGATTTATATTTTTGTGGGTATATACCCAGTAATGGAATTGCTGGGACAAATAGTATTCCTGCCCCTTAGGTCTTTGAGGAATCACCACTCTGTCTTCCACAATGGTTGAACTAGTTTACCCTTCCACAAACAGTGTAAAAGTGTTCCTTTTTCTCTGCAACCTTGCCAAGATCTGTGGTTTTTTGACTTTTTAATAATAGCCATTCTGACTGGTGTGAGATGGTACCTCCTTGTGGTTTTGATTTAAATTTCTCTAATGATCAGTGATGTTGAGCTTTTTTTCATGTTTTTTGGCCACATATATGTCTTCTTTTGATAAGTTTCTGTTCATATCCTTTTCCCACATTTTAATGGGGTTATTTGTTTTGTTCTTATAAATTTAAGTTTATGATAGAATCTGGATATTAGATCTTTGTCAGTTGGATAGATTGCAGAACTTGTCTCCCATTCTGTAGGTTGTCTCTTCACTCTGATGAGAGTTTCCTCTGCTGTGCAAAGCTGTTTAGTTTAATTAGATCACATTGATCAATTTTTGCTTTTGTTGTGATTGTTTTTGGCATTTTCTTCATGAAGTCTTTGCCTTTGCCTATGTCCTGAATGGTATTGCCTAGATTTTCTTCTACAGTTTTTATAGTTTTGGGTTTTACATTTTAATTATTTAATCCATCTTGAGTTATTTTTTGTATGAGGTATAAGAAAGGGGTCCAGTTTGAATTTGCTGCATATGGCTAGCCAGTTATCCCAGCACCATTTATTAAATAGAGAATCCTTTCCCTATTGCTTGTTTTTGTTGGGTTTGTTGAAGATCAAATGGCTCTAGGTGTGTGGTCTTATTCTGAGTTTTCTATTCTGTTCCATTGGTCTGTGTGTCTGTTCTTGTACCAGTGCCATGCATTCTGGTTACTGTAGCCTTGTAGTATAATTTGAAGTCAGGTAGTGCGATGTTCCAGCTTTGTTCTTTTTGCTTAAGATTGTCTTGGCCATTCAGGCTCTTTTTTGTTTCCATACAAATTTTAAAATAGTTTATTCTAATTATGTGAAGAATGTCAATGGTAGTTTAATAGGAATAGCACTGAATCTATAAATTACTTTGGGCAGTATGGCCATTTTCATGATATTGATTCCTTCTATTCATGAGCATTCAATTTTTTTTTTCTTTTTTCATTTTGTGTACTCTCTGATTTCCTTGAGCAGTGGTTTGTAGTTCTCCTTGAACAGATTGTTCACTTTTCTTGTTAGGTGTATTCCTAGGTATTTTATTCTTTTTGTAGCAGTTGAGAATGGGAGTTCATTAATGATTTGGTTCTCTGCTTGCCTGTGGTTGGTGAATAGAAATTCCAGTGATTTTTGCACATTGATTTTGTATCCTGAGACTTTGCTGAAGTTGCTTATCAACTTAAGAAGTTTTTGGGTTGAGACAATGGGTTTTCTAGATATAGGATCATGCCATCTGCAAACAAAGATAATTTGACTTTCTCTCTTCCTCTTTAAATACCCATTGTTTCTTTCTCTTACTTGATTGCCCTGACCAGAACTTTTTATACTATGTTGAATAAGAGTGGTGAGAGAGGGCATTCTTGCCTTGTGCTGGTTTTCAAGGGGAGGGCTTCTAGCTTTTGTGCATTCAGTATTATATTGGCTGTGGCTTTGTCATATATGGTGCTTATTATTTCGAGGTATGTTCCTTCAATACTTAGTTTATTGAAAGGTTTTAACATGAATGGATGTTGAATTGTATCAAAAGCCTTTTCTGCACCTGTTGAGATAATCATGTGGTTTTTGTCTTTGGTTATGTTTATGTGATGAATCATATTTATTGATTTGCATATGATGAACAAACCTTTCGTCCCAGGGATGAAGCCAATTTGATTGTGTTGAATAAGCTTTTGTATGTGCTGCTGGATTCAGTTTGCCAGTATTGTGTTGAAGATTTTTGCATCATTTTTCATCAAGGTTATTGGCCTGAAGTTTTCTTTTGTGTTGTGTCTCTGCCAGATTTTGGTATCAGGATAATGCTGGCCTCATAGAATGAGTTAGGGAGGAGTCTCTCCTTTTTTTTTTTTTTTTTTTTTTGAGACGGAGTCTCACTCTGTCGCCCAGGCTGGAGTGCAGTGGCCGGATCTCAGCTCACTGCAAGCTCCGCCTCCTGGGTTCACGCCATTCTCCTGCCTCAGCCTCCCGAGTAGCTGGGACTACAGGCGCCCGCCACCTCGCCCAGCTAGTTTTTTGTATTTTTTAGTGGAGACGGGGTTTCACCATGTTAGCCCATGTTGGGATGGTCTCGATCTCCTGACCTCGTGATCTGCCCGTCTCGGCCCCCCAAAGTGCTAGGATTACAGGCTTGAGCCACCGCGCCCGGCCGAGTCTCTCCTTTTAAAATGTTTGAAATAGTTTCAGTGGAAATGATATCAACTCTTCTTTGTACCTCTGGTAAAATTCAGCTGTGAATCCAACTGTTCTTGGGCTTTTTTGGTTGGTAGGCTATTTATTACTGCCTCAATTTCAAAACTTGTTATTGGTCTATTTAGGGATTCAGTTTCTTCATAGTTTAGTCTTGGAGGATGTATGTGTCCAGGAATTTATTTATTTCTTCTATATTGTCTAGTTTATGTGAATAGAGGTGTTTGTTCTCTGATGGTTGTTTGTATTTCTGTGGGGTCAGTGGTGATATCTTCCTTAATATTTCTGATTGTGTTTATTTGATTTTTCTCTCTTTTCTTCTTTGTTAGTCTCACTAGAGGACTGTCTGTTTTATTATTTTTTTCAAAAAACCAGCTCCTGGGTTTTCTGATTTGTTTGAAGGATTTTTTTCAGTCTGTCTCCTTCACTTCAGATCTCATCTTGGTTATTTCTTGTCTTCTGCCAGCTTTGGGGTTTGTTTGCTTTGATTATCTAGTTTGTTTAGGTGAGCTTTTATGTTGTTAACTTAAGATTTTTCTAGCTTTTTGATGTGGGCATTTAGTGCTGTAAGTTTCTCTTTTAACACTGCTTTAGCTGCATACCAGAGATTCTGATATGTTGTCTCTTTCTTCTCATTAGTTTCAAATAACTTCTTAATTTCTGCCCTAATTTCATTATTTACCCAAGAGTCATTCAGGAACAGGTTGTTCAATTTCCATGTAGTTTTGTGGTTTTGAGTGAATTTCTTAATCTCGAGTTCTAATTTGATTGCACTCTGGTCTTAGAGACTATTTGTTATCATTTCAGTTCTTTTGCATTTGCAGAGGAGTGTTTTACTTCCAAATATGTGGTCAATTTTAGAGTAAGGGCTGTGTGGCAATGAGAAGAGTGTATATTCTCTTGTTTTGGGTTGGAGAGTTCTGTAGATATCTATCAGGTCCACTTGATTCAGAGTTGAGTTCTGGACCTGAATATCTGTTAATTTTCTGTCTTGATCATCTATCTAATACTGACAGTGGGATTTTAACGTCTTCCACTATTATTGTGTGTGAATCTAAGTCTGTTTGCGGGTCTCTAAGAATTTGCTTTATCAATCTGTGTGCTCCTGTATTAGGTGCATATATGTTTAGGATAGTTGGCTCTTCTTGTTAAATTGATCTCTTTACCAGTATGTAATACCATTGTTTGCCTTTTTAAAAAATCTTTGTTGGCTTAATGTTTGCTTTGTTAGAAACTGGAATTGTGATCCCTCTTTTTTTCTGTTTTCCATTTGCTTGGTAGATTTTCCTCTGTACCTTTATTTTGAGCCTATGTGTGTCTCTGCATGTGAGATTGGTCTCTTGAAGACAGCATACTGATGGGTCTTGGCTCTTTATCTCGTTTGCCATTGTGTGTCTTTTAAATGGGCATTTAGTCCATTTACATTTAAGATTAGTATTGTTATATATAAATTTGATTCTGTCACCTTGATGCTAGCTGGTAATTTTGCAGACTTGTTTATGTGGTTGCTTCATAGTGTCACTTGTCTGTGTACTTTAGTGTGTTTTTTTGTAGTGGCTGGTAAAGATTTTTCCTTTCCATATTTAGTGCTTTCTTCAGGAGTTCTTAGAAGGTAGGCCTGGTGGTGATGAATTCTCTCAGCATTTGCTTATTTTAAAATAATCTTATTCCCCCTTCATTTATGAAGCCTCATTTAGCCAGATATCAAATTCTGCACTGGAAATTATTTCCTTTAAGAATGTTGAATATTGGCCCCCATTCCCTTCTGGTTTGTACGGTTTCCACTGAGAGGTGTGCTGTTTGTCCTGTGCACTTCCCTTTCTAGGTGACCTGGCCTTTATCCAAGGCTGCCCTTAACATGTTTCAT
The DNA here is from genome assembly GCF_008728515.1 of Papio anubis. NCBI lineage: Eukaryota > Metazoa > Chordata > Mammalia > Primates > Cercopithecidae > Papio > Papio anubis. Next base: position 65,704,207 of record NC_044982.1, on the reverse strand, counting down.
TTCATTTCAGTCTTGGGGAATCTGATGATTATTTGACTTGGAGTTGATCTTCTCATGGAGTACCTTACTAGGATTCTCTGCATCCCCTGAATTTGGAAGTTGGCCTGTCTTTCTGAGTTGGAGAATTTCTCCAAGATGATATCCCGAAGTATGTTTTCCAACTTGTTTCCATTCTCTCCATCTCTATCAGGTACCCTAATCAGTGGTAGGTTTGGTTTCTTTATATAATTCCATATTTCTCAAAGGTTTTCTTCATTTCTTTTCATTCTTTATTCTCTATTCTTGTCTGTTTTATTTCAAAAAGAGTCTTCAAGCTGTGAGATTCTCTCCTCCAGTTGATCATTCTGTTATTGATACCTGTGATTGCATTGTGAAATTCTCCTACTGTGTTTTTCAGCTCCATCAGGACAGTTATGTTTCCTCTTTAAACTGGGTATTCTGGCTCTCAGCTCCTGTACTGTTTTATTTCAAAAAGAGTCTTCAAGCTGTGAGATTCTTTCCTCCACTTGATCTTTCTGCTATTGATACCTGTGACTGCATTTTGAAGGTCTCATATTGTGTTTTCCAGCTCCATCAGGTCAGTTATATTTCCTCTCTAAATTGGCTATTCTGGCTATCAGTTCCTGTATTGTTTTATCATGATTCTTAGGTTCTTTGCATTGAGTTACAACATTCTCCTTTAGCTCAGCAAAGTCTCTTATTACCCACCTTCTGAAGCCGACTTCTGTCAATTCAGTCACCTCAGCCTTGGCCCAGTTCTGTGCCCTTGCCAAAGAGGTATTGTGGTCATTTGGAAGAGAAGACCCTCTCTGTCTTTTTTTTTTTTTTTTTTTTTTTAATACTTTAAGTTCTAGGTAGAACAGAAAACCTCTCTGGCTTTTTGAGTTTTCAGTGTTTTTATGTTGATTCTTTCTCATCTTTGTGGGCTTATCTACTTTAAATCTTTGAGGTTGCTGACCTTTGAATGGGGTTTTCCTTGATTTCTGTTTGTTTGTTTTCTTTAAACGGTCAGTCTACATTTCCTTTGCTGGAGGTCCTCTCCAGACCATTGTTGCCTCTTTCTTTTTCCCCCATACCTGCAGTTGTCACCAGTGAAATCTGAAAAACAGCAAAATTGTCAGCCTGCTCCTTCCTCTGGAAGTTCCATTCCAAGGGTGTACTGACCTGTTGCCAGCCGGAACTTGCCTGTAGGAGGTGGCTGGAGACCCAACTGCTTCTTTAAGCAGGTCCCTCCTTACAAGTGAGAAGGTTAAGTCATCTGCTGAAGATTGCTCAGCACCAAAGTTTCAGAGCAAATAACTCAAATCTAGATAGAATAAGCTCAAGCCCATGGTTTAATCATTAAGTAGTATCCGTCACATTTAGTGTCTGGATATTTTCATATACTAATTAGAGAGGGGCCAAAAAATATTGCTGCTACATTTCCTGTAAATGATCTGATTTTTCTTATATGCAACTGATTGATGACAGGAGGATAGTTGAGCTGAAAGAGGTGTTGGAAGGTGGTACCTTATCAAATATAGCTTCTAGCTATTTAATTTCACTTTCAACATTTTGCCAGGAATTTTGTTACCTAGTGCCTGATCAAGATGGCATTAACAGTCTCTCAACTTGACTAAACTTTAGACAGTTTTCTCACTTACTATCAACCACTGATTCCTTTCCCTAGGATTTACTTGGCATTTTTTTTCTTTTTTTTTTTCTTAGCATTTACTTTACAAGACTTGTTATTGTAAATTCTTCCTTTTTCTCTTTGAAATGTATGTAAATCTCCCAGACTGTTGTGAATTTTATAACCTAAAAAGTGTCTTCCTCAATGACCTGAAAACCATCTCTTTGAAGTGAAAACATCAAAGTGGATAGCATCCTCTATCTCCCAGTCTCTGTGGGAGGAAAGGAGCCTCACTTTGATAGGCATAATCAGCAAACACAGATACCCTAATCAAAGAGAAAAACTTCGCATACTCAGAAACAACTCTATTTTCTATGCACATTCATTCATCAACCTCCCTGCAGCTTCTGAACGTCCTCCAGTACTTTTCCAGGAGCTCACCTGAGAGGATTAAAAACCCTCCCTCTTTTTGATTTAGTAGAGTTGAGTTCAATCTGTCTCTCCCATATAATAATCTCAAAGAAGGTCTTTCTTGCTTGTTTAACTTTGGTGCAATTTTTGCTTTGACATGCTGAATATTTATTAGACACATTTTTGTCCTCTTGGTTATTGCAGATGACATTTTACCCAATTTTTTTCATCACTACTTAATATGTGTTATAATTTTCCCAACTTTCCTAACAGTTTTCTTACTGCCCACTGCCTGTTTCCACAACAAATGCTACATATTTCAGATTTATTTCTTTCTTTGACATTATCCCATTTTTGGTACCAATTTCTATATCAATCTGCTGTATTCATACAATGCTGTGTATCAACTACCTCCAATTCAGTGACATATTCTTACATTGTTTTATTTTTCCTATTACAGGTTTGCAAGTCAGTTGGAGAGGCTCAGTGTTTGGCTGTGGGTCTGAAGTTCAGCTGGTGTGACTTTGCTTCAGGATGCAATTTGGTTAGGCTTGGCTCCAACTTCTAAATCTGTTCCATGTGTGTCATTGGTCTATTGCCTCTGTGGTTTGGCCCAAATGACAGCAGTGACCCAGTATATGTTTTCCTCATGGAAACGCCAGGAGCTCAAAAAGAAAGACCAAATCACCTTCCAAGTTTCTGCTTATATTGCATCTATTAATATTATATCAGCCAAAGCAAGTCACAGAGCCATGTCTGAAAATGAAGTGTGGGGAAGCACACTCTGCCTATCATAGAAGCATGAGCAGGGTGGGAGTATATAAGGCTCTTCCAAGGGCCACATTCTATTTCCTACAAAATTGCATTAATAGTCACACTGCCACATCCCACTGTCCAAAGCTACAGAAACATGACTGCAGTAAACAAAGTTATGTTTATTTAATTTGTAATTTTTTGCAGTGAGGGGGAGCTGAATGACTGTTCGCATCTCAGAAAGAAAGAGTTGAGAAGTGTTTATGACAGGATTTGGACATGTTCTGCTTAATACCAAAGAGAATAAGGGAAATGAGAGATCGATTTAGAGTGAATTCTATAGCAAAAAAAAGGAGCAATTAAGAGATAACACAGGTTGGTAACCTAGTAGGTTGGTACAACAGGATCAGCATTTTCATCAAAAAATGTAGTCACTTACATTATCTGAAAGTGAAAGGCATTTAGTTATTTTTGTAATTACATTGGATTTTATGCCCTAGCCTCAGAAGCAAGAGACTTTTACTTCTTTTAATAGGATTGAAAAGGTTCTGGAAGTAGTTAGGGTTTTGTGTCTATACCCCAGCAAGGGGGCTGCACTTTTATGTCTTCTGCCCATGCTTTCTTCGAGTACTGGGTAAAGACTTACAAATAATTGATAAATGAGGACGTCAGTTACATCTGAGACTCTCAGTGATTCTAAACTGTTACTCAAGGTCAAATTAGGTGTTTAAAAGTTTATTACAATCTTACTTGCTTTTTCATACCCATTTTTCTTACAATCACCTCTTTTTCTGATGGTTTTCTAAAGGTGAAAGAGCGTTTCTTAAGAAAGGCTTTTTTTACACCTTTAGAATTTGGTTCAGCTAGTTGCCTTGAAACCTCAGCTCTCTTATGAGCTCAAAAAAAAAACCTTATCGTTTTAAGATTAGATAGCTTTTTTCTCATTGTGGGAGTTCATTCTCTTTGACTTTCTACATCCTAAGCCTCTAATCTACAAAGTATTATTTTCAGAATATAAAAAGTGTTTTAACATTCAATATTTTAATTATCTCTATCACAATCCAATGAATTAGTTCCAATTTTCCCTTTTAAAAATGATAAGTTTGAGTCTCAGGAATGTTAAGCAATTTGCCTTAGGTCAAGCCATTAATATTTGTTACAGCTAGAATGCAAATCTTTCTGAAACGTTAATGTAAACTGCACCATACAGTGCTGGCCCTAAATGATCTTTCCAGGCCCTGCTTCCTCCTTTCTTAAGTACCAGACTAATCTTTTGCCCACATAAATTTCATTCTCTCATGCCTTTTAAATACTGTTCTTTCTGCCATAGAATGGTCATTAAGTTAAAAAGTTTAATATACACTAAACTTGTGTTATATTGTAATTGTGTATTCTTTTACTTAAACAGTTTGACTCAAACTGGGTAAGCATTAGTCTTTACAAAACCTTTATCCATCTTTACCAGGAAGTGTTAATTGAAAATTTAATCTGTTAAATTGGTAATACTCATGTAATTCTTGTTATATAACCATAGCAGGATTATATTCAATAGCATAAGCATACATGAAATAAGGGACTAGTTAAGAGGAGCAACGGTAACAGATATTTTAGGTATTTGTTTTAGATGAAAAGATATTTTTATTTTAACGTGTACACTAATTTACACTCACAAAGTGGAATCACTGAAGGACAAAATCACTTTGACATCAAAATATGTCTTGAATTTTGTTTTAACTATGTTAGAATTGTGTTTGAGATGATGGATGTTTTAATACTTTTAGTCTAATTTACTCAATGGAGCAGTCACAGCCTAGTTTAAAAAATGTCAAGTGTGGCACTATAGATGTTATGAGAATATTTTGTAAAAGAGAAATTGAAGTAAAGTGATCCATCTTGGATCTCTCTTTCAGCTAGGTAATGCTATTATAGTCCTGTCTCTTTTTAATAGTGATGCTTTCTATAAATGAGAAATAGCATCACAGAGAAGTAAGACGTTCTGCAGGATCCCTACCAATGACTGCCTCATTGTATGTGTTTAATGATGCCTGCGGGAAAGCTTACTTACTCTGACAAGATATTTCCATCAGCATCCTTGAGTTGAGAAGAATAAAAGCAAAATGAAGATTATGCTGGCTTTACATTTGGATGAAGATCATCTCCTTAAGTACTTGCTTTTTCTGTGATACTTTAAAATATAAGTTTTCATGTTATAATTTTCAGTACGTAGTATATACACATACAAAGGTGGTAAAAAAAATTCCTTTGAAACCACAAATTAAACGTAACCTCTCAGTAAACAAGTGTTTTATTTTAAATTCACATTTTTATAATTCTTATAGGTTGTCATATCAATAGCATTAAGTCAGCAGATACTGAAAATACCTAAAATGTCCTCCTAGAATGGTAAAAACTTTGTTCTATTTCTCTTTGTGAATTTATTGGCTTAAAGTTTTTGGACAAAAAATGTTTTTAAACGGCGAACTTAGCTATAAATACAGCATCAATGTGATTTTTATTATCAAGAATATAATTTGAATTCTAAGCATATTACCTTTATTATTATAATGATAATAACAATCTATAAATGATGATTCAGAACAGAATTAGGCACTCTCAAAAATGTGTTGTTTATTAACAAATTCAATCTTATAAAAATATCAGTTATTTTATAATCTTAGAAATTCTCAACATGTGACTTATATGGCATATGGCATACAAGAAAGCTGTATTGTAATTCTACCCAGACATTTGGAAAATAAATTATTGATGTTTGACATAGAAGCCACTAACAGTGCCTTCATTTTTGTAATGTTGGGAATGAAACATGGTACAAAGATGACGATTTTTGCCATACCCTATGTACTTACTTCGTTGTTACATATAAGCGTGGAGCACAGTGATTTCCACTGTTTCCTTAAAGCAGATTCACTACTTTTTAACATTGTAGAATATTTGCTATTTATCTATCTCTTTCTCTGCTCATTTTTCTGTCCTCTTCTTTTACCTTTTTTTTTGAACTTTTTGAGAAAAACGTGCATAGTGCTTCACTATTTCTAATGTTTCAGCATGTATATCATAAAATTAAGGAAACTATCCTGCAGAACAACCATCTCTATTATGAAATTAGTATTGACTCTTTCCACAAGTACGTGAATACTTAGATCAGGTCACATGATTAAAGGACTTTCTCTAATCTAAAGTTACTAAATTTACCTTTTACATAATAAGTACTATAAATATTAAGATATACTTGCCTCAGTAATTTCCATTCACTCATATTAGTATCAGTTGATCATTTTTGCTAGAATGAGTTTTGGCTGAATTAATAATTATTTCTGTTTTAGTTGACAATTGGTGAATATTTAATTGTAGCATTTCTTCTACATTTCTTAGTTTGCAGTCTATTTTAGGAAATGACTTTTGTTTCTTCCTTGTTCATATTGCTGTTGTCTCATGGATTCCTATTTTATTCATCGATGTCTTACTCTGTTACTAACATGATTTATTTGAGAACATTTGGTAAAGAATATCCTCTTAATGGTTGTTCCAAATTTGAGCAATAGGAAGCCTATTTATCTGCTTACCTTTTCCTCTTAGCATGCTCCTATCCTTCTTTGAGCCCTTTATTACTTTCTGGCAAACATGTTGTTCAGTCTCCCTTGTGCTTCCCTTGCCTGAGACCTGGAATGAGTCATTTCTCTGTAAAATCCTGGTTTGTTTAACTGGGGAATAATATTTATACATGAATTCTGGATCCTAGATGTACTAATTCAAATGAGATATCACTACATAGAACAATTCAGAGGATGGAACCAGAAAAAATATTTTTGACAAAACATTGTAAGTTCATACTCATATGGCATATTAAATCCAGCACCATATTATTTTCCCTACTTTTATGTACATTTCACACCTGCATCATCATTCTCCTACAACGAAAACTCTATGTCCATAACACAATAGAGTTACTCATTTGTCCTTTGCTACAAAGCATACAAGAGGATTTTTAATTACTACACAAATGCCTTTTTAATATCACATCTATAAAGAACAGTTTAAAAATTCATCAATTTTCCCACTGAGAATGACTATAGTAGTTTTTATAATATTTAAATTAGTTGATGTTTAAAAATTCATAGTTGTACAATTAAGATTTGTATACTTTACTATATACAAATTGCTTTGATACAAATATTTTAATGATTTTATTTTCATATATTTTGAGGGATATTATGTCGGCAACTTAATGTTCAATTAAATCCATTTTTATGTTTGATTGTTCTTTCAAATTTTTTTGATCATACAAAATATCAACATATTTTCCTAGTTGAAATTGTATAAAGGCTATATTTAAAGAAGTCACATTTCAGTCCTTATTCCATTCATGAATCATTTAACTGTTGTTGGAAAGCAATATAATTAATTTTTAATAATCATTATGATTTATTTAAAGTAAGCTTCCATGTATGTGTGCATATTATTATTCTTTTCTCTTCTCTCTTATTCACACATATATAATATCAATATGCATTCTTCCTTTTTTCTTTCTTGTATGTACACATGTGTACATACATTTATAGCTAAAAATATAAATATAATATGCATATAGTTTAGATACATTTATTTTGTAGTAATAAACTCTGTTTTATATGTTGCAAATATTTATCCATTTTGTTGAATTTTGCCAATGTTCTAATCCTCCTCTTCTTCTTCATCATAATTTTATTGTGGTTGAATTTTTGTATTGTATTTTTACTTCAGAAAATTTTTCTTCATAGTTATAAATAAATTCTTCAGTACTTCCTTCTAGTTCTTGAATCAATCAATCTTTCCTTCTCCTCTATTTGCTTCCTTCCTTTATATTTAGATTACATCTGTATTTTGAATTTGGTTATATATCTGCATGTGTGGAACCAATTTTATCTTCTCCAAAATTTATCTAGATCCTCCAACACCATTTAATAAAATGTCTATTATTTGCCCTATGACTTGATATGCCAATTTTACCAAACACAAACATCCTCATACATTGATATCTGTTTCTGCACTTTTGATCCAGTTTCTTTAGTCTGTCTATGCATGCACCAGAAACACAGTGTTCTAATTATAGACAATTTGAAGTATGTTTTGATATCAGACAGAAATAACTCCTATTATATCAGGGTTTTTTTTCCACCAATTCCTGCAATGTTCATGTTTTGATAGAAATGTAGAAATATATTTGTTTCCCTCGAGAATAAAACTTGCTACTGCTATTGTGAAACATATTCAATTCACTTAGGAAAAACTGACATCTTTACAGTGTTAATGCATTCCATCCAAGAACAAAGAATGAATTTGATTTTTGTGTTTTATTACTGTTTTAACATTTTCTTTATTATAGATTTAAACATTTATAAACCTGATTGCAAAGTGTTTTGTCTTTGTTATTTTAAATGTCATTTTTTTTGGCTTATAATATTTAATGTTACATTTGTATGATGAGCATGGAAATGGGTGAAAAGAAATCCAAAGCTGTATTGTTGAGTGAGTCACTGTCTGATATGAAGAGCAACTTGAGATTCATGTTGTGGTATTTTCTTCCAAGCAGTCTACAACAATTATATTTCATGGTGGAGAAGGGAAAACACGTATCTGCTATCTCCTGTTTTCTCGGTCAAAATTTCATCCCTCTATGAAAACCCATCGGGCTGCATTTAAATATGATGAGTATCATTGTGTTAGTTGAGGTCAACAAAGAAGTTCTGAGATTGTAGGCTAAAGGTAAGATACTATCTGGTTGTTCCTAGGTGAAGTTACTTAGAATCCATGTAGAACTGGTAACAAGCATGGTAGGTTACTAAAGCTGGAAAATACTGTCAAGGCCCTTGTGAAAAGTGAAGATGAGATGAAGAAAGAAATTTCTGATAGAGTTCACTTCCTTTATTAGACAAACTCATTTTCAGTTATATCTAGTTCCCATACTACAACAGAATACCTCTGTATCAATGGAAACAAGATGCCTACTTCCTGTACAAGAGAAAGGTAAAAGTACAAGTAATTATTTTAAAATGCTAGTTGGCCTCAACTTATTGAAAAACAAAACAAAACAAAAACTTGAGACAGATTCAGTAGTTATAGTTTATGCCCCTGCAGCTGATCCCAAGATTATACCTAACATTTGTCACCTTTCTCTTCCACTGTTCTAGTTTTATCATCTTTGGTCAGCAGTTTGACTATTCTTGACTGCTTGTGTAGTAGTAGAACATGACAATTCGCAATTGCCTGTTTACCATTATCATGGTGCATGGAAATACCAAGAGTCCTATCCATTACTCCCTAGGTTCAAGAATAGTCCTTCCTATCTGTTGGTCTAGTAATACCTTTGTTAGCTGAGATAAAAAGCTCAATGGATCTAGTACATAGCCTTATGTTCAAGTTTACTCAAACATGTATTAAGTGTTGGAAAGAATGTTTTACTTTGTAGAAATCATAAACACAAGCTGCTAAAGTGTAAAGTTGTAGGCTTAAGAATTACAAATCCAAGAAAAGTGTCTGTGGGAATAATGATGGGGCAGTCAGTACTGTCTTTCATTTCTGATTCCTATGCCTACATATTCTGGCACCATACGTAGAACCATTTGCAAGTGTTCAGCAAATATCCAACATCTTATAATGTGAAACCCCAACACTTCAGGTTGCGGTGCCTAAATTAGCATCTTAATTGGGCCTTTATTAGGCCATTCCATCAAAATCAAATGCTTTTGAATTCAAGGTGTGACATGATATCATGTCAATAACCTATTGTCCTAACTGTTCTTTGGTGTGAGTTAATATTGCATGGAATTGCATAGTGATAGAGGAATCATGTTGTAAGTAAAGAGGTGACGCTACAGGAGGCCTCTGTGTAAGGAAGGTAAACCCATACCCAGAGGAGATATCTGTTAAGGATTAATCAATGTCCCTCAAAGGGCTCCAGTATAATCTCCATGCCACTCATTGGCTGACTAGCCTCCTCAAGCAGGTTGCCACATGAAAGACTCAGCATGCACTCTTCTACCCGCAGGCTGGGCACTTATAGCAGCAGTAGTTCAACAGTTTATTGTGATAAGTAGTCCGTATTTTTAGTTCCACATATAGTCTCATCATTAGTTCATTTTGCTGGCAATTAGTTCATTTTGCCAGCACTGGAAAGCTGAGGATAGGGGCCTTTACATCCAAAGGATGCAAGATGTCTGCCTCATTTTTAAGAACTTGTACTCATTTTTTTGTAGTGTCCGCGATAAATTACCACGAAATTAGTGGTTTAAAATAAAAATTTATTTTCTCACTTTTTTGAAGGACAATTTAGGGAAGGATTCTTCCTTGACTCCTACAGCTTCTGATGGCTGTTGGCATTCTTTGGCTTCCTTGGTTTCTGGCTGGGTTGTTAGAATCTCTGTCTTCATCTTCAGGTTGCCTTTCTCTTCCTTGTCTCTTCTCTGTGTTTCTTTCACAAGCCAATTGTTATTGGATCTGTGCCAATATAGATAATCTAGAATTATTTCCTCTCAACATCCTTAATTTATTTTTCATCTACAAATACCTTTTTCCAAAATAAGGTAGCATTCATAGGCTTCACAAATTTGTCATGTACTTACCATTTTTGAGGCCACAATTCAATCCACTGTACCTTGCAAGGGCAAAACATTTCTAGATGAAAATATTGATTTTACCCACATCATTCCTCTTTTATCAAATCTGAATTAATTGCTTACTAATAATGTCTACTTAATTGTTTACTAATAACGGACCAAAATGTTATTTCAGTTTTTTAAAATCAATATCAAAGAAACATGTACCATGTTATAGTCTCAATTATGCATTTTCATTACTATATATTCTAAAATGATTATTATAAGATTTGCCATATTTTATATATGGCATGAATGAAATGTGTTTTAAAGCTCTTATCAATGCTAAGCTGAAAACTATTGTATTTTATAGTTACTGAGACTTTCTTTTCCTTATTTAGAAATAGCATTATTTTGCAAACAGAAATTAGTAAAACCAAACTTCAGTATAATTACTCTCCAATGATAAAAATCACTACAAGATTTACAGAGAAATAATTTTAGAGACAATATCATAAATATCTCATATTCTTAATATAAATGTCCAAATAGAATTTACTTATAAAAAGGGTTTAAATTTCCATCATATATAACTATGTCCTGGTTTTCAATTGTCATTATTATTAAATGTAATTAACTGCTTACATTAAATTATAATTTGTTCACCTGACTCAGACTAGAACACATTTTGTTCATTCATCAACAGATACTCGTGTTTCCAACATATTGAAAAAAATTTGCATTTTAAAATGACTGCTTTTGGGCCGAGCGCGGTGGCTCAAACCTGTAATCCCAGCACTTTGGGAGGCCGAGACGGGCGGATCAAGAGGTCAGGAGATCGAGACCATCCTGGCTAACCCGGTGAAACCCCGTCTTACTAAAAAAAATACAAAAAACTAGCCGGGCGAGGTGGCGGGCGCCTGTAGTCCCAACTACTCAGGAGGCTGAGTCAGGAGAATGGCGTGAACCCGGGAGGCGGAGCTTGCAGTGAGCCGAGATCGCGCCACTGCACTCCAGCCTGGGCGACAGAGCGAGACTCCGTCTCAAAAAAACAAACAAACAAACAAAATGACTGCTTTTGTAATAGGCCTGGGGGTGATATGGTTTGGCTGTGTCCCTATCCTAAATTTCATTTTGAATTGTATTCTCCATAATCCCCACGTGTCCAGAGTGTTACCAGGTGGAGGTAATTGGATCATGGGGGCGGTTTCCCCCATGCTGTTCAGAACTTTCCCCCCATGCTTTATTATTATTATTATTATTATTATTTCTATATTACGAGGATTTAATTATTGATTGAGAAATTTTAGTTGAAGTCATACATGTTGCATTGTTATTTACACCCTGTGTTAGTTCTTTCTCACACTGCTATGAAGTAATACCCAAGACTGGGTACTTTCTCAACTTTCAAATTGAGCTGTTCAGAATGTGTGGAACAATTTTAGGGTAAGGATAAATTGTCTCATTTTACAGCCTTTGCTTTTGCTCCTGATTGTCACAGGTAAAAAGCAAAGAACATTATAATTGGAAGCAGAAAGAGGGCAAATTTTGAGTTTCATTAAGTTGTTTGCTTGTTTGTTTTTATGAGGTAGTATAGTACCTCATAAGTAGTATAAAGCAAGAGAAAATGCAAGGCAGACCTGAGTAAAGGCTGTGTGTTTCTGAAATCGAGAATGTTCCTTCCACTGCAAATATTTAGATTGCTTTTTAGTTTTCTAACCTTTATTAAAAGAAGGCTCCATGGATGCATCTTTTATCATTGAAACATTCTCCAAAATATACTCTAGTAAAAGCAGAATTTGACTTTCTATTATTCTGTAGATGGTCATGCATAAACATAAACATAAACAGAATGATCACTTCGTTACTACAGTCCTTTGAGGACTTTGGAAATCTATTCCTTTATTAAGTAAAGCTCTGCTTAATGTTAGAGTGAGCATTTCTAACTTGACCAGTGAAATTGTTCAAATTATGCCAAACATTCCCTTTTGGTTTTAACTACTCTTTAATGTTTTCTTCAATTGAATTTCCACTGATAAGCTATCTGAAGAAATGCCTTATTTAAAAATAATAGGAATTCCTCATTTTCTTAAAAAAATATATTATTTATTATGTACCAAAACTCTGATGTTGCTTGACATAAACAATTTCTGAAAGGTGGTATCCTTCCATTTCTTCATGAGAGAACAAGATATTGCTCAGGATGTCAAGGTAATTTGGAAAATTCAAATGACTGACCATTCAGATCTTCTTACATGAAAAGTCAGTGCTTTTTCACATCTGCTACAGTGTTGCTTCACCTCTGCAGACAATAGTAGAAATAAACATATACGGAGCATTACTGCTATTACTTCACCTTACCTCCCAACCCCTCGCTTTACTGGGTAGTGAAAAAAAAAAGTTTGATGGATTATTTGTTCTATCTTTTGTGTCTACTGGCATTATAAGACTAGGAAATACTGTGTCTCTAGCACAGCTCAAATCAATAAACTTTTACAAAGATGTATGGAAGTTACAAGGTATCGAACAGCATTCTTCTCTGTTAATCTCTCCCCAACGATCATAAAAACCCAGATACAATGTGATTGCTATGGAAGCATTGTCACAGAAAGTGTAAAGGGCCTCAAGAATGATTTAGAGACAGTTTTTCCTAGCATTTATTCCTACAATCCTAATTCTTCCTTGTGTGTATTTGGTAGTTTATATTAAATTATATTTAATAAAGTATATACAGAAAACTCTAATGCATTATTTCAAATACATACAGATAAATTCAGCATAAGACATGTCCCTCACAGACTAAATAAAAATACCATATGTAGTTATTCTGAATTTTTTTCTCACATATATTGTTTATATCAAAGTATACCCATGTCAGCATCCATAAATATGTTAAATGCCAAAACTAAGTAAATCTTAAACGTTGGAAAAGGAGAAAGTTTCAGCTTACCTCTACTTTTGCTAGCATTGTAACATGTAAGTAAAGACAGACGATCAGCTGCATGATAATAATCCTGGTACATGGAAAGGTGGGATATTACAGATTTAAAGGAATTCTGTAATATTTACTCAGTATAATTTATTCTTTATTTACTCAGTAATACAAGGATACAGGGCAATGAGGACTAAATGAAAATATCTGCTTACTTGGGGTGAACATGTTTTAGTGAAATTGTATTTATACGGAGAAAGAGTCAGAGAGAGAGAGAGAGAGAGAGAGAGAGAGAGAGATTTGTTGCAAGAGATTGACCTCTTTGTTTAGAGGGCATGAATAGGCAAATCTGAAATTCTCAGGCTAAAACCTCTCAGATAGGAGGTGATACTGCAATAAACACATGAAATTTCTTTTTTTTTCCTGAGAAACTTCAGTTTTGCAAAAAGGCTTTTCAACTGATTGCATCTAATCCAACCAGATTAATCTTCATTACATAAAGTCAACTGATAGTAGATGTTATTCATATGAATAAAATACTTACACGGAAACATCTAGAATCATTCTTGATGTAATAACTGGATACTATAATATAGCTGAGCTGACACATAAAACAGATCACCATAGTTTTTCGTTACCAAATTGGCAGCCATGCGTACCTAACCTCTAAAGAAAGATGATAGCAAAGTCATAATTCCACTGAACATGACCCTACTGTCCCACACATAAACAAACCATGATAAATTTTTCCCAGGTATTCAAATTCCTTGTGTGATATTCACTTTAGTATTTTGCAACTTAAATAACATAATGTATACTATTATTAACATACCTATGTTAGATAATAAACAGGTAAGAAAGGAAAGAAACAAAAATATTACACACACACGCACACGCACAGTTACGGTCCTTATTTCTGCAACTTGTCAGGTTGCCATATTTGATATTCATAACTATTTTTTCTACTACGTATTCCGTATTCCCTTTACCCTTGGGAAGTGCTTTAGCTGGTGTGGTTTTTTGCCTGGTAGGGTGACATAAACCTTCATTTCTAAAAGTTCTCTGTCATTAGCACATTAGCAGTCTTACCTGAACTGAGTTATAATTTTCCATTGACATTAATCACAGGGTATAGTAGTACTAAGAAACACCTTAGGGATCTTCTGTGTTTCAGACATATACTTATGTATTTTCAGTGTGTAGTAACAGTCCAATTTCTTCTTGGTAAACGGAATTAAACACCACATTCAGTAAATTAACTCCCCCTTTTGCTTTTTTATTTAGAGGCATGAGAAGTCCCAAGTGACAGGGTGGCAGTCGTGACTCCCAGCTTAACAGAAACAATGTTGTGTCTCCTGATGGAAAAGTTTCTCCCTTTGGAATTAAGACATTTACACCAGCACAACCTAAGGTTGTCAGGGAAAGGAAACCAAGGCTGTGCTCATAGATTACTAGAGGTAATAATTAGTGGTACTATTTTGCCCCTTGATACCTTGGCTAGTGAATCTTAACTACTAGAGAAACAGCACCATATATTAGACATTGATTTAGAGCACATATAGCCTCCTGGAGGCTATTGTGCTAGCCCTGCTATGTCGTGAGATATAACTGGGTTTGTAAATGAGTCTTCAAAAGGCCATTTTAAGGCCAGGCACGGTGGCTCATGCCTATATTCACAGCACTTTGGGAGGCCAAGGAGGGCTGATTATCTGAGGTCGGGAGTTCAAGATCAGTCTGGTTAACATTGTGAAACCCCGTTTCTACTAAAAATACAAAAATTAGCCAGGCATGGTGGTGGGTGCCTGTAATCCCAGCTACTCAGGAGGCTGAGGCAAGAGAATCACTTGAACCCGGGAGGTGAACGTTGCAGAGAGCCAAGATGGCGCCACTGCACTTCAGCCTGGGCAACAGAGCAAGACTCCATCTCAAAAATAAAATAAAATAAAATAAAATAAAACAAAATAAAATAAAATACCATTTTATCATTCTATCAAGGCACCTGCTTAAATGTAATGGAGAATCTGATGAGATCAGTGAATTTCATGAGCATCAGTCCATTGGCATATTTCCTTTCTATGTAATGAGTTCCTTGATAAGAAACAATAGGTTGTAGAATACAATGACCATGGATAAGGCTTTCTGTAAGTCCACAGTTTGTAGTTTGCCAATGTACTGTGTTCAGCGAAAGCAAATTTATATCTGGAGCAATAATTCTAGTAGGAGCAAAGCACAACCTCCTCTGTAATGGAAGTGGTCCAAAGTAATCATCTTGCTATCAGGTTGATCACTCTGGTAATGGTGCCATATTGAGAATCCGGTGTTGGTTTCCACTTTTGAGCACTCAGCAGTGGCTATAACCATGTTTGTTTTGGCGAGTAAAAGTCCATATTGCTGAGCCCATGCTTCATCTCTATCCTCACTACCATGGCCACTATCTTCACAAGCCCACTGTACATGATACATGAAAGAGACTGACTGGTATCCACAGAACGGGTTATCCCTACCTATTTCATTATTAAAATACTCCTTCAGTGAGAATTTGTACAGGACATAAATACTTTCATGTCCATTTCCAATTCAAAGAGGTTTAACCATGTACCTCTTCCTCAGAACTATATGTCATTGGTTTACCAATGTTTCTTCCAATTTCCCGACAATCCATTCAAATAATTGGCCACAGCTCATAAATTGAAATATGCTCATACCTCTGGTTATTCCTCGTTCCAAGCAAAATTAACAATCAGGTACAAAAATTCTGACAACTTGGAGGACTTCCCCTGTCACAAATATCCTAGAGAGGTGTCATAGTGTCACCACTGTCTGCTTTTGGCTGACGCCAGTAGATCTTGCAGAGCCATTTAGAAACCAGGTCCAAGCTTTTTCTTCCACAGCTTACTGGTCATAGGGAACCATCCATGAGGTTATAGTTGTTGCTTGGAGAAAGAAATAGGGTAGCAGGAGTAGGGACCATGGACAATGCATACTGATGATCTAGTCAGCTTAAAGATTACTGCTTCCGGTGATTTCTACTAACAAACAGGTATCAAGAAAAAAAAATCATTTACCAGATTAATAGATGCATGCCACATATGAAGGGATGTATTAATTTGCATGAGCAATGAAGTAACATTGAGCACAGCATCTGCAAATAAAATCACCCACCTGATAAAATTTATGATTATCCCCTCTCATTCTCCATGATCCATTTGTTTGTTGCATATGTCAAGTAGGAGAGCTGAATACAGATTTGGTGGGAATCACAACATCAGAATCTTTCAAATCCGTGTAATTCCTCTGGAATCCATATATATATAGAGAGAGAGTACAACAAAACAGCCCTAACTCCACAAGTCAGGGGAACAATGTACATATTCTTTTAGTTGCTGGGTATTTCTACTCCAGCTAAACATTCCAGAACTGAGGAAATAACTAGAGGTTGGCTTTAGAGAGCCAATGAACTCACTGTGAGTTGTACCTGAGCTAAAACTTCATTGATAACTTGATCTACATAATATAACACAGTAGCCTCTTGGACCTAATTTTTTTTCCCCTGAAATTTGAATAATCTCTGAAAAGTCATATTAATTTGCTTTCTCAAATGAAGTCACTTTGGTAAATGGCAATAGATACGTTTGGAGAAGGATGGGAGAGAAATAAGTAGTATAAATTTTGGAAGCATAGCATGATTTCCTTAGGATTATCTGGACTTCCCTTAATTAAAGAAGTTCTGAGTCTGTAAAGTGCATGTCTGAAAACTTATTCAGAGTTCATGATATTGTTTTGGTGATTCAAGTTAGACTTCCGTTCATTCAACCTGGAACTTTTCTGCTTAAAAGGGCAACAAAGAGTTTGGTAGACTGATTATCTGTTTCCTTTCAAGGGACACCATGCTTAACTTGTCAATTCCATAGTTTTCTCTGAGTCAGACTATTTTAATCACTGCTTTGAGTCTGCTGTCCATTACCGCTTTGACTCTCCTGTCCACATTAATGCCACTTTATCTTTGGCGATCAAATGAAATATTTTCTTTCTGCCATTCCAGATTCAATGACCTCCATTACATTTATAGATCCCAGTGTGGTGGCTAGAGTTCCCATTGTAATTTGACACATAACAAACAGAGTAACCACAAAGCTCTTTAAGGATGCTTGTCAGCTCAAGTGGGCATTATAATATACCACAGTCCAGGTGGCTAAAACAACACAACTTTATTCTCTCACAGTTCTGCAGGCTAGAAGTCTATGATTAGGATGCCAGCATGGCAGCATGGTCATGTTATAGTGAGTGTTCTCCTCCTGGTTGGTAAATGGGCAGACCACAATCCCACTGTGTATTCAAATGACCTATTTGTGCTTGCTTGGAGAGAGAGAGTGAGCAAGCTTCTTGCTCACTTATAAGAAGTGAGCCTCTTCTTATAAGCCTCACCTTATAAGAGAGGTGCCTCTTCTTATAAGGGCACTCATTCCACTATGACATCCCTACAATCATGACCTCATCTAAACCTCATTATCTCCCAAAGGCCCCATTTCCAAATACCATCATATTGGGGGTTAAGATTTCAACATGTAAATTTTGGAGGTGGAGCATAATCTAGCCCATAACACTGAGGCTCCATCACAAATTTGTTTCCTGTAGTCATGATGAAAGGAGGTATTCCTTTGGACTTTGGAACTTTGGACTTTCTGAGCCCACGCTTCATCTCTATCCTCACTACCATGGCCACTATCTTCACAAGCCCACTGTACATGACATAACTGTTAGCTTGCTTTCTCTTAGGATGACCTTAAGAATATCAAATACCTAGAATTTTTTAAGGTTAAAGAAGAAAACTTTACAAGATGAAAAAAAATTTAGACTCATAATACACATGCATAAAAAGATGGAGTCGTAAAACAAAATTATTTTCCTCAATGTAATACAGATTTTATCACAATATCAAAATTGAAATATTAGGTGAAGGGCTAAGAAATGGTGATTTATACATCACTTAATACAATGGGATTCTATCAGTCTGTCACTAATATTCTCTTTTTCCATTTACTGACACATTTTCCTAAGATACCATGTTAGAAACTTTAGAATTAAAATGGGAATCATTTTATCTTCCTCAATTAAATCCTAATATATTAGTTATGCTTAGCAATTTTTTAAGCTATTGGGAAATAATTTTAGAAAAACTAATACATCAAATGGATGCTCAAATCCTTTAAACTAAAGTAGTACCGTGAAAAAAATGTATTTTATTTTATCCAGAGACTTAAAACTACAATTGTTTAATCTAATTTTGAAAAGTTGGAAATTTTAATTACAAAAATTATTTCACCTTTTTAAATCAAATAACCTTATGACTATTGGCAGAATATCAAAACAGTTAATTTCATCCCTGTGTTAGTCTGCTCTCATGCTGCTAATAAAGGCATGCCCAAGACTGAGTAATTTATAAAGGAAAGAGGTTTAATTGACTCACAGTTCAACACGGCTGTGGAGGCCTCAGGAAATTTACAAACCTGGTGGAAGGGGAAGGAAACACATTCTTCTTCACATGGAAGCAGAAAGAGAAGTGAGCGCTGATCAAAGGGGAAACAACTTATAAAACCATCAACTCTCATAAAAACTCACTATCATAAGAACAGCATGGCAGAAACCGCCCCCATAATTAAATTATCTCCATTTGGTCCCTCTTACAACACATGGCAATTATGGGAACTACAATACAAGATGAGATTTGGGTGGGGACAAGGACAAACCATATAAATCCTTTAAACTCATTTGCATCAGATCAGGATTAAAGGGTGGCAAGTGATTAAATTCCACTGAAATGCTGAGAATTTAACCTGACTTCCAAGTTCTGCAGTGAAGATTGAAACAACCAATCCACTCTATTATATTCCTTATTACAGTGAAACTCTTCTATAAAAGCAGCTACTTTATTGTGTAAATCCTTGGTTTCTCTAGGCTTTTTTATTTTTATTTTCATTTTATTTATTTATTTTTTTGAGACAGAGTCTCACTCTGTCACCCAGGCTGGAGTGCATGGCAAGATCTCAGCTCACTGCAACTTCCGCCTCCCAGGTTCAAGTGATTCTCCTGTCTCAGCCTCTTGAGTAGCTGGGACTACAGGCCCGCGACACCACGGCCAGCTAATTTTTATATTTTTGGTAGAGACGGGGTTTCACCATTTTGGTCAGGTTGGTCTGGAACTGCCGACCTTGTGATTCATCCTCCTCGGCCTCCCAAAGTGCTGGGATTACAGGCATGAGCCACCGCGCCTGGCCTAGGCTTTTTATTATCATTGTTAATTTAAGTCATTGTTTTGTCATTTTATGCTATATATTATCAGTGTTCTCCTTACCCCTGGTAACCTGTCATAAAGGGCACTTTAAACAATAATATATGTTATTGATATTTATAGACAAATTCTAAGTAAGGCTTGGGACCTCCTGGTGAAGAGGAGTAAATGTCTAAATAAGCATGTATCTGGTTTTACAAGATCAATAATTTCATACTCTGATGGCAATCTGATTATTTTGATAAAATCTAATCAGATCTGAGAACAAATTTCAGATTCCCATTTTTCATGTCTGCTTCAAGACTGAAACTTGACTGATGCTTGAATTGTTAAGTGACTGAGAACCAGTGGAACATTTCTGGGATCCAGAGCCAAGAACCTGCTATAAGATTTTGAGTCACCGTCAGTAGTGCAACAGTTGAGAAAATTAGAAACAAAGTGGAGACTAAAGTCAGTCTCCAATTTACCAAATAACTCTGCATCTGCCTGACCCCTCGTCTAACCCCTGGGATTCTGAGAGTAATGACCACTGTTTTATTGCCAAATTTATGTAGGTTCCTTCTTTGGTCAGCTCTACTTAGAAATAATTCCAAGAATAATCAAGTTAACAATGGAATAATCTAGCATACAATAAATTAAAGAGTAGCCTATTAACAATCCTATAGTACTTTAAAACATTGTCTTAAAGTGTGACTATAAGCTTGATGGAAGTGAATGTAAGAATATTGAGGCTGATAATTAAAGAGAACATGTGAAAATGTAAAAAAATAATAATAAAAACAGGTAATAGACAATATAAAGAAGATTATGCATGTACCAATACCATATTTTTTCTGCAGGTTCCTGTATTCAACTATGCTAGTGCATTTTGGGTTCAGCTGTTATTACCTATTGGCATAAATTATCAGTGTGCTGAAAATTTCCATTTGAAACAATCTGACTTCTGACATATACCAACATGATTTATCCATATTTTTAACCACCCATGAGCTAATTCATATTATAGAATTGCTTACTACAATAACTAAAATTCACTTTCCAAATATGTGTGTACACATTATTTCTAAAATACATATTATCTGCCACAGGATACACTTTGTGTATGCAAGTACCTCATATAATATACATATTTTTTGCCAACAATCCTCCTTTCAAAATTTTATTTCATAAATCGAAGTGAATTAAAGATATTCATGGCAATATTATTTATATAACAAAATTTTAAATACAAATAAATGCCTATTAATAAGAAAACATAATTATTTTTATTGATTTTTATTAATTATGTTATAGGAATGAAGTGGAATAAGACAAGCATATGTATATAGCTGTGTGTATATACTTATATGCAATGTGTGAATGTATACATACCCCCAAAATAATGTATCTCAATATAACAGAATGTGTAGATATTTAAGCATATGTATCCATGGCTGATAGGATACATATCAGATATATATACACATGTATATCTGATATATATTTTATATATATATGCATATATCAGGTATGTGTATCTTATCAGCCATGGATACAAATACACTTACACATATATGTGTATATATATGTGCACATATACACACACAAACACATATCAATAAGCTGTTGCTTGATTAGACAGTGGTAACAACAAAAGAAATTTCTTTGTGCTATAGGAAATATATTTCCGGCACAAATTACATGTTCACAGAAGCTCTGCTTTACATACTTTTTCTCCAAGATCTAAAATGAAGTAATAATTCTTAATGGAGACATTACAATTCACACTGAAAGACAAAAAGAGATGACAGATGTGATAGCTCAAAAAGCTTCTATAAAGAATAAGTATATATTAATTTTGCTTATGTTACTTTGCTCCAAAATAAGTTACATGGCTGACTGATGTCAATGGGATGTTGGAGTAAACTATTTCAAAGGGAATGGAAACAAATATGTAAGCAACAAGAATGCTGAGAACATGCACACACACAGAGATTAATATATATAAGCTTGTGTGTGCATATGTATGTTTGTGTATGTGTCGTGTGCACACAAGGTATATATAACCAAGTTAACAATGGAATAAACTAGCATACAATTAATTAAAGAGTAGCCTATTAACAATCTTATAGTACTTTAAAACATTATCTTAAAGTGTGACTATAAGCTTGATGGAAACGAATGTAAGAGTGTTGAGGCTGATAATTAAACGGAATATGTATTATATGCATAGGTGATGGATCTGCATGTTTTTATGGTAAAGAAAATGATATCCCTGAGAATATTTACTACCTATATCTATGAGGAAAAGAGAGAACCTTTTCCTTTTTTTTTTCATTATAAATTTCTTTAAAATGTGAAAATCAGGGAGAAATGGGTAACAACTTTAGTATTAAAAGTAAAAATATAAAAAATGAGGTATAGTTTAAACATGAGATATACAATAAAAGAAACTTTAGGAAGCATGTGTATAAGGTTTTATTAGTAGGAAAATAATTTGTTATTTTAATAACAACTTTACTAAGTCAGATTCACATAAAATAAACTGAATACCTTCACCATCTACAATTCAAATGTTTCCACCTTATACTGCATCTTAAACAGTACTCAGTCTTTTACTTAGAGTGTGTTAGCTGTGGGTTTTCCATGTATGCCCTTTATTAAGTTGGGAAAGCTCCACTTTATTTCTAGTTTGATAAGTTTTTTTAAGTGAATAATGGCTAAGTTTTGTCAACTTCCTTTCTATATCTCAAAATGACAGTATATTTTAATGACCATTTATATAATGTTCAAAATGTTAGTGATTTTCAAATGATAAGCTATTATTGTATTCCTGTGATACATCTTAACTGTATAAAATATACTACATTTTTTATAATATTGAACTCTAGACACCAATATTTTGTGAATAATTCATATCCAAGTTCATGAGGTATTTATTTTTCTTTGTTTAGATTTGATATCAGTGTCATATTACCCACACAAAATGAATTTAGAAGTATTCTATCTGCCCCTATTATCTGAGATAATTTGTGTAAAATTGCTAGTATTTCTTTTTTGAATTTTTAAAAATTTAGATTCAACCAGTATATGTGCAGGTTGTCACATGGGTATACTGCATGATTCTGAGGTTTGGGATACAGATGGTCCCATCACCGAAGTGGCATAGTATGCAATGGGTAGGTGGGAACGGGTGAGAATGCAACAGTGTAGAATTACTCCCTTTTCTCCACAGATTCACCAGAATTTATTATTTGTTTGGCTGTTTATTAATAGCCATTCTGACTTGTGTGAGATCATATGCTTTTGATTTGCAATTCTGTGATGATTAATGATGATGAGCATTTTTTTATGTTTGTCGGCCACTTGTATGTCTTCTTTTGAGATTTATCTGTCCATGTCATTTGCCCATTTTTTAAATTGGATTGTTTTTTGCTTGTTCATTTGTTTATGTTCCTTTAGATATTAGACCTTTGTCAGATGCATAGCTTGTAAATACTTTCTCCCATTCTGTAGGCTGTCTGTTCACTCTGTTGGTAATTTCTTTTGGTGTGAAGAAGCTCTTTAGTTTAATTAGGTTCCTTGTATCTACTTCTGTTTCCATTGCAAATGCTTTAGGGGATTTATTAAAAATCTGTTGCCAAAGCCAAAGTTGAGAAGGGTATTTCCTAGGTGCTTCTTGGATATTTATAGTGTGAGATTTTACATTTAAATCTTTAGTTCACCTAGAATAAATTTTTGTATGTGGTAAGAGGTAGAGGTCCGGTTTCATTCTTCTCCATGTGGCTAGTCAGTGATCCCAGCACCATTTACTGAATAGAAAGTCCTTTGCTTTTGTTTATTTTTGTCAATATATGTCAAAGATCAGATGGTTGTAGGTGTGTGTTTTTTTCTGGGTTCTCTATTCTGTTCTATTGGTCTGTGTGTCTGTTTTTATACTAGTATCATCCTGTTTCAGTTACTGAGGACTTACAGTATATTTTGAAGTATAGGTAGCATGATGCCTCTGGCTTTGTTCTTTTTGCATAAGATTGCTTTGACTATTCAAACTCTCTTTTGTTTCCAAATGAATTTTAAGAGTGATTTTTCTAATTCAGTAAAAAATGACATTTTTAAAATAAAGGTAGCATTAATTCTATAAATTACTTTGTGCAGTATGGCCATTTTAGCAATTTTGATTCTTCCAACTGATACAGGATATTTTCTTGACACCTTCATGGGACTCATGACAAGGATGCCCAATTTACTCATCCCACCCCACTCAATCCCTCAGGGAGGGAGCATGCAAGTGAACAAGCATGAGGACTGGAGTGAAAGAACATGGGAACTGGCCGGCCACTTAGGCATCAGCAGGAGCAAACTCCACTCCCTCGGGTCCCATAATCTCCATCTCTCATAGATAGAAGTGTGCAGGTGAGCAAGTGCAGGAACTGACCCCCTTAGCACCATTAGGAGTGAACTCCATGCCGTTCCTATTGCAGTGTCCAGGTTGGGGTTTCTATGACCTTAAGGCCCCAGAGGACATGTTACAATGCTCTTTTAGCTCTGCTATCTACAGACAGTAGTGCATTATCAGCCCAGTGGACCCTTTGCTTCATTGTGTGGCATGGCTGCCCTCTGCCAGTGAGGACAAAGGGCCAGTGTGAGAGCCTTCTTGTGTACCTGCACTTGGTGCATCCTAAATTCCTGTCCAGTGCCCAAGAGGAATGAGGTCACATGGACAAATTGAAGGATGGTGAATGTGAAGAATTTTATTGAGTGTTGAAAGCAGCTCTCAGCAGAGAGGGGAGCTAGAAAAGGAGCAAGAAGGGCAGGTCGCTCTCCCATGAAGTTAAGTCACCTCTTTGCCTCCCTCTTCCAATTTCAAGTTGTCTCTCTCCAATGTACAGCCACTTCTTCTCTTTGCTGGCTGAGTCTGGGGTCTTCATAGGTGCAAGATGGGGGAGGGGAGAGCCATAGGTAGTTTTGGAAAAGGCAACATTTGATTGGTAAAATAACATTATTCAGAAAAAACAATTGAGAGAGAGCGGGCACATAGGGATCGACGTTCTCATTTTGGGCCATGGGTTTCAGGCTTTTCGGCTTGAAGACAGGGTTTTGCCAGGAACCCTCCCCTGTCTGCCTAGAAATTCTCTCCCTCCTGCCTCTATCACTGTATTGCATCAATGGCCATGGAATATTTTCTCATATATTTGTGTCATCTCTGATTTCCTTCAGCAATGCTTTGTAGTTCTCTTTGCAGAAATCTTTAACCTACTTGGTTAGATATAATCCTAGATATTTCATTTTTATTGTGTCTGTTGAAAATGGGATTGTATTCCTGATTTGACACTAAGCTAAAGTGTTATTGGTGTATAGAAAAATTACTGATTTTTCTTCATTAATTTTGTATTCTAAAATTTTACTGAAGTCATTTGTCAGTTCCAGGATCTTTTAGGTGGAGTCGTTAGGGGATTCTACATATAGAATTAGGTCATTAGCCAAGAGAGATAGTTTGTCTTCTTTTCCTATTTGAATGCCTTTTATTTTTTTCTCTTGCCTGGTTGCTCTGGCTAGCAATTTCAGTTAGTCGACTAGAAGTGGTGAGTGAACTGGATAAATAAATATTTTTGTAATTTTCATGACTACAAATATAGGTAGTTCCCAATTTATAGTAGTACTGTGTTTATAATATTGTTATCACATTGCATAAGAAACATTTTTATTGTCCTGTTAACAAATTGTACTTACTCTCCTAGAATTGTGTTTAGTCTTCAGCAACTCTTGGTTCGTTAAACAATCTCTTCTGTTTATTTTTATGATGCAACAAACTCCTATGTGTGGTTTTTTTTTTTGTTTTTTGTTTTTTGTTTTTTCTGCCTCTTTATCTTCCATATTAGCCTAGTTCTCTCTCTGCAATATCTAAATCTTGGAGTGCTCTATTTTGGGACCTCTTCTGATTCTGCACAGAATCATATATCCAAATGTCTACTTGAGATTCCAACATTGTTTCCCAAGTCAGGATTCTGGAAATAATCTTTGCGTTGGCTCCATTTTTCTCACGAATGCTTGTGAGCTTAACCTATACATATATTTTTTTTTTTCAAATTAAATCACTTCTCTTTCTCTCCACTACCACCATTCTGATTCAATCCACTGTTATCTCTGAAACTTATTGCTTCGGTTTCTAGTCTCCCACATTCACCAATGCCCTCTGCTAATGCATTATAAAACTAAACTGTAATATCAGGATTAGTAACCTAAATATGAAGCACACAAGCATAGGATCATAAGAAAGAAAGTAGAATAGGAGGCAGGAAGCAAAATAGAGTTTCCCATACTATTCTGGGATTAGAGCCACTCCTAAGCATACTTTTGGTTAATGTTAAATGTATCATTTAGAATTTAATCATTAGATTATATGACAAGAGACAGAACATAATGTAAGCTAGAATCACAATAACATGTATAGTTATATTAAGGATAGAGGCTTAAAAATCTCTAAGACAGGGATACATTTGCATTTCACAAAGAAATTAGTGAACTATGCTTGTGTGTGTGTGTGTATATGTGTTGTTATGTAATTTATGACCGCCTTGAAGATTACACTGCTTTTTTTTGTTAGTCATACTGAGAGCTGGAAAAACTTCATAATATAATCTATGAAAACATGTCTCCACAACTGTTCATACATCTCTTTGTCTTACCACTGGGAAATCTGATTTACGTCTGCTCTACAGAAATTTGTCTCAGTTAATTTTGAAAGAAAAACTAATCTGATAAATAATAAGACCTAAATAGAGTGAAATACTTCAGGTCATAGAAGTTGATATAGTTGATATAAATGAACTGGATTGCAGTTAAATATGTGTTTTTTATTGCAAAGTAGAGGTTGTGATAATGTAGTTTAAATGCAGCAAGTTTTTAATGCACTCCAAGCTTCTAAAAAATGAGTTTAAATTTTTGAGACTGTATCATTTGAAGTATAGACACCAAAACAATATTATGGTTATGATCACTACCCTTTTCAGTTTAATAGAATATTGTTTTGAAGGATAATATTAATTTCTATTTCATATGCTATAAGAGGAAATTACAAACTATTGACGATCTAGACGCATTTGATGAATTTTACGATAAAAAGATTTAAAAATGTATGAGAAAACACAGATATTTTTCCTCTGGGTTTTTGTTTCGTTTTTGTTTCTTTTTGTCTATTTTTGTAGGGCTCAGGGTGTCTGCAGCATAGATTTTTTATATATTTAAATGTGCTAAGATGGAATAAGTTGAATTATTGTCTCCTGATTGAGTAGTAGACCATTAGAGCCATAAAAATTTGTTTAAGAAACAATGGCAAAATGTGAATCATAATTACATTATTAATGTTTCCACATGGGTAGAAATACAGATACTACATAAAACCTTAAAAGTTTGTTAGTCTTTAATGTCAATAAATAAACTGAAATCACTGAGAACTACAAATACCTCACTAACCTTACTAGGAAAAGAATCAGAATACACATTTATTTAACACTCATTAAAACCATTTTTATTTCTTCTGGTACTGTTTAGAGCAAACCTAATTGTTCCTGCTGCCTTGACATTTTTACTACTTTGTATGCCTCATCAGTTTAAAACATTTACTTCTGTGACTGGTGAACCATTGAGCAAATTGTTTTGTGAGATCAATATTCTTGTTCTAAAAAGGAAGAAGTCATGGCTTACATACACAGGTGTCTGGTAATGTTTATTCAGTGAAAGCAGTTCATTTTCTACTGTTGATAGTTGGCTAAGTGACACTCCACTTTAGGTCTTTAATCATTTAAACCATTTCCTAAGAAAGCTACAACTTAAAAAAAGAAAGAAAGCTCAATGTACTATCAAATAAAAATGTCCAATCAGTCAACACAGATACTTACTTCACAGCAATCAGCAACAGCTGTATCCCAATTAAGGCTGTGATTCTGCAGGTGCTCACAGAAGACTATTTCAAGATAAATCCACTTATTTAAAGTGTTTGGAAGCTTTATACAGTCTTTATAGATAAGTTCAGCCAAAAAAAAAATTGGTTGAGGTTTTGAAACAACTTATTTATGAATGTCAAGATTCTTAGGTAAAAGAAAAGTAGGAGATCAAAACAAGAAGTCTTTCAAAAATATTCTCTTATTATCTATAAAGATAGACAAGGAAGGAGAGTTTGAACAGCATCACATATATTTGGTGGAAACAGATGCTATCCTATTCAATGTATTTCTCAACTACTTATGGGAAGGTATTCATTTGTGATTATATAGTTCAATCTATGTGTGTGCCATAGTATATATACATTTAACGTTATTCTTCTTGAATATTTTAAAATAAATTTTAATACATATAATTTAAATACAAATGCAGAAACAGTAATTTAAAATTTTACTTTGGGTAAAAATTGCAGGGAAATATTATAAATTCAAATTCTTTTATACTACTTCTAGAGATTCTGATTTTGTAAGCATAGTGTTAATTTTGCCAATAAATGTATACCTTTTTCAAGCAAGTTTAATAATTCTAATATAGATAGCCCACTCAGATATCAGTTTTAGGAAACCTGCTCTAAATGTGTGCAAATAAAAGTAGTCAGAGCTTTTATATTTCTTTTATACATTTGTATTTTGAAAAGGATGATTTCTAAGCAAAGACATACTTATTTACTTATACATTCCAAGTGGTTTTTGTGAATGAATAGCTTTTGTCTTTCTGAATCCACTTACCTGTATTAATGATGTGTTTGTTATTAAACAAATTTCATCATGAATGTTTACTTACCTATGGCAATAAAAACTTGTAAAGTGTAATTATTTAATGTTTGCCTGATGTTTTGAATGTTATGTATTTTGTGTACAAGCTAAGTATTATTGTAATTATTAAACATCAGGGTTGGTAACATTTGACCACAGCATATGACATAATTCCCCTGGGATATAATAAATTATCTGAGTTTAACATATCTCTTAGGTTGACAAAATTTAATGATTTTTAACACAAGAGTTTTAGTTGTACTTGCTACTTTTTCCAGGGGTATTCAGATAAATTTTAAATGAACTTGATGAAAAATCAGAGGAGTAGCAATTGGGCTGACAGCTGATGTGTCAACAGAAGTGATGAAAGACAGAAGACAATAGAATTATTTTATTAAAGTGCTGAGAGAAAATAACTGCCAATCTAGAGGTCACTACCTGAAGAAAAGTTCATCAAGAATAAAGGTTAATAACAAGAATTCTCAGCTTTTTCAGGTGGAAATGTAAATTACTATAGCTACTTATTTATTTTATTAAACACATTTTAATTGAAATACAATTTTTTTAAGTGTAAAGTGCACCAATTGTAGTATAAAGCCTGATGACATTTTACAAACACATCTGTATTAATCTCTTCTCATGCTGCTAATAAACACATACCTAAGACTGGGTGATTTATAAAGGAAAGTGGTTTAATTAACTGACAGTTTAGCATGGCTGGGGGAGGCCTCAGGAAACTTACAATAATGGTGGAAGGGGAAGCAAACATGTCCTTCTTCACATGGCAGTAGCAAAAGGAAGTGCAGAGCAAAGTGAGGAAAAGGCCCTTTATAAAACAATCAGATCTCATGAGAACTCACTCACTATCATGAGAACAGCATGGAGATAACTGCTCCCACCTCATAATTTAATTACTTCCCACTGGGTCCCTCCCACAACATGTGGGAATTATAGGAACTATGATTCAAAATGAGACTTGAGTGGGGCTCAGCCAAACCATATCAACATCTATGCAAGCAAAATCCAGATGAAGGTCTATAATGTATTCCGTACCTCAGAATCCTCCCTCATGCCCCCTTCTATTTATTACCTTCCTTGTAGGTAACTGTTTTTATGACTTTGAGCACTTTGATCTTAGATTAGATTTCCTTGCTCTTGAAATTTTTAGAAATGAAATCATACATTATTCACTCTTTCATTAAGCATTTTCTTTTTCTGTGAGAGTCATCCATGTATGTAGTACACAATTCATTATTTTTTATCCATTTATACTGTTCCTTTTTACCAATATCCTACAACTTATCTATTGTACAATTCTATTACTGTTGATGGCCACTTTGGTTACTTCCAGATCAGGATTATGAATAACGTTATGTGATACTTTTATATGCCATTTCTCTGACTGTCTCATAGGAGTGGACTTCCTAGGTTAACAACTTAAGCATTTGATGTGACATTTTTTATTAGTCAATTTGAAATATTTTCTAATGTACAGTCTGATAAATAATTTACATATTTATTTCCCTTAAAATAACTCTTAAATTATTTAAAATTTAAAAGTATATTGCTTAATTTCAAAACATTTATGATTTCAAATTATCTTTCTGTTATTGATTTCCACTGTGTATGGAAAGCATAATAAATACTAAACATAGTCTCTGAACATTTTTGAGAGTTGCTTCATAGCCCATCATATGACATCTTCTGATAAGTGTCACATGTGTACCTGAAAGGAATGTATATTTTTATGGTTGATGAGGTAATGTGCATATGTGTATTTATTTATATACATACTTCAAATCTATAATTTACTAATTTTTAAGGTGCGTTCTTCAGTTACTGTAAGAGTTGTATCAAAATCTTTCATTATTATATATATGTTTATTTCATTTTTAGTCATGTCATATTTTACTCTATGTATTATGAGACTATGTTATATTTTACTGTTGGATTGGCATATTAACATTATGAAATGGTGTATCCTTCTTTGTTTTAGTAATATTTCTATCTTGAAACTCTAATTCATCTGATATAATTTTTCATCTTTTAGTAATCAACATTTATGTATTCTTATATTTGATGTATCTTACAAGTAGTTCAGTGTTGTTCTATTAAATTATTGTATAAATATGTGTTTGTTGCTAGAATATTTAATCCACTTTATTTTTAATGTAATTATAGGTATATTTTTCTTTAAATTGAAACTTTCAGATTTGTTTTTCATTTATATTATCTGTTCCTAGTTTCTTATTTTTTCCGCTATCTTTTAATAATGAAATGACATTTGCTAATATTTAGTATTTTCCCTTTTAAATTTATTTTAATACATATGTTTATTATTTGCTACATTAAATATAATGCTGATCTTTATTATTATATGTTAATTAGAGGATCAATACTTGAATTAACATCCACCTAGAACTTTTGTAGTCTCTAAACTGTAAAAGAAACTTGTACATATTTTTGTCTTCTGCCTTTTGTTGTTATCATAAAATTTAGTTTTATGTATTTTAAATCTTACATGTCATTTTTCATGTCTTGAAAATGTTTTCATATATTTCAAATATCACAATAATTATTTTCAATAATCAACATTGGTTTAGATCGAATTTCACATACACACAGCTTTCTGTGCTCTGCATTAACTACAGAATTATTCTCCATCCATCTGATATTATTTTCATTGACTCTGAAAAACAATCCTTTTGGTATATTTTTTGATGTAACTCTTTCTACAATTGATTTAATTTCCTAGATTACATATGCTTGAAAGTCAGCTCTAAGTCTTGTTTTACTTCTTTAAAGTGAGGGTATATTGCCCTCACTTTAAAGTCTGTCTTTAGTTTTCAGGAATTTTATTATGATTTTAGGTGCTTGTTTCCTTTTGTTTTTGTCCATTTTTGTAGTTCAGAAAGCTGCTTTAATCCATAGATTATTATTGGTTTTAATTTTTGAAATTCTTGGACAAATTTTATTCAGTTCAGCTGCCTCATACTTTTTCTCCTTGCCATTTGAAACCATCAGTGTGTGTGTGTGTATGTATGTATGTGTGTGTGTGTGAAAATTTATATATCTCTTTAGGAAGAGATATATAATTTAATGTTTATATCCCAAGGATTTAACATTTGGGCACATAGCTATTGAGTTTAAATACTGAAAGTATTTTTTTTTTTTTTAATTTTTAACACTTAAAAGTGTTAAATGTGGAACAAGTGGGTAAGAAGGAGGAGTGGGGATTGAAGTTTGTCAGCAGTCAAACATCAAAAATGAAGTCAAACTATATATAACATCAGACCACATTGGTTATCAATAATAGTCATAAGGGAAGGCATGCTGATGATTTCCCTGTACACTTTACTTGATTATTTAAAAGGAATTGCATACAAGTACATGTAATTTTGCCCTTCAGCAAATGATAGTGCAATTTTTGTATTTTTTGATATTATTTATAAGATACAGTCAAGATTACTACCATGCTTACAAATACTTTATTTGCTTTTGCAGACAAAAAAATCATATTTATACAATATTTAGATTATACTTGAGTAGTCTATTTTGAAAATAATTCTATGTCTTTTAGTAGATTTTCTCTTAATATTGAAATACCTTTAATGACTCTCACTGTCAAACGTCTGCCCTAGAGAAATTAGAACAGATGGCAACTCCAAGTAATAAAATGAACTATTGGCTACTAGAGTACCATTATTGTTAAAGATGCCCTATACTACTTGAAATTTGGCAGTAATCCAACAATCAGTATAAAAGTCTTCCAGCAAAGCTTGGTATTTTGGAGATTTATCAGAAACTTTCTGTATTCTTCAATAAATACTATTGAAATGTAAGAGCTAAATAGAGGAGTAGTTGACATGACAGTATTTTAACAACACTTACTGAAAGATAAATATTTTGTATCTCTCTGTTAGTGTGTTTTGGAAAGACTAAATGTAGATATGTGTATTTTTGTGGCAAAATCATAAGTATACTATTGATTTCAAGAGGAGAGAATATCAACAGAAATAACAATAACAGGAAATAATACGTTTCAATGTAGAAAAACATCTTATCACTGGCTCAGGAGCATGTATATACTTACCAGGGAAAAAAATCAGAACTGAATAACACAAGTAGGTAGACTTTAAAGAGTAAATTGAGCCAAATATTTGTGCCAGAAAAAGCCATGCCTTACATTCATTATAAATATATATTATATTTAAGTTTATTTTTAATACCAAAAAGTTGCAGATTTTCAAAGTTTTATTTTTCTAATATGTCAGCCCCCATGAAAAGATTATCGTTTTGTTCTGTGATTTTTCTAAAAATTAATTTTTACATAATCTTCTATTTTCTAGGGTTTAGAACATTTTATTGTTTTTCTGAAAGAAATTGATTCAAAAATACCAATCCACTTACAATAACATTATGAGTTTGATAAACATTATTACAAACAATTATTTTCAATTCCAAACACTATTTTTTTTCTCCCTGATTTTTTTTTAAATTTTTTTATTATACTTTAAGTTCTAGGGTACATGTGCACAACGTGCACGTTTCTTACATATATATATATATGTGCCATGTTGGTGTGCTGTACCCATTAACTTGTCATTTACATTAGGTATATCCACTAATGCTATCCCTCCCCGCTCCCCCTACCCCACTACAGGTCCCAGGGTGTGATGTTCCTCTTCCTGTGTCCAAGTGTTCTCATTGTTCAGTTCCCACCTATGAGTGAGAACATGCGGTGTTTGGTTTTCTGTTCTTGAGATAGTTTGCTGAGAATGATGGTTTCCAGCTTCATCCATGTCCCTACAAAGGACGTGAGACATTTTGAATGTATCTGATACTTAATTTTCAAATCCTTTATTTACTAGTAATGTCTTTTCTGATCTTCTTAAATATATGCATAAGGTTAGTGTAATGGATATGACCGATTGTAATAATAATATTGATAACAATAAAGAGGAGGATAATAAAAATGACTAAGTTGGAGCTTTTATAATTTGGCAGACATTTGAGAATACAATTAAATAATTCATTAAAAATATTTAGCACTGCGCCTAATAGAGTAAGCACTCAATATGTTATGTTATCATTTTTAGGACAATATGTTGCTTTTAAAAACTTTAGTATCTCTTTTTGTTGTTGTTCAACATAATTACCTTGGCAAAAAAAGAGAAGGATATAATGTAAAGTGGCTTTTAACATTTACTTAATTAAAATAAAACATATATTATTTAAATATTATTTAAACACTTTATATTTTAAATTTTTTTATAAACACTATCCATGGCTACAGATAATTCATTTCTGTTTTTTTTTTTTATCTACCAAGACAAAACTTTGAATCTTTTCATCAAAATTGACCAGTTCTGTGACCTTATGGAAATTGTGATCTTCTGTTTCTTGAGCTGTGTCTTTATCATATTTGCTATTTAAATAACAATATGATAGAATTTTTCCATGTTTTTATTTCAATAATTTTATTTCCAATAATAGACATTTTAAATTAAAATTATTTTTCAAAGTTCATGAGGAATTTTATAATTTATTGGCATATTTCTGAATTGCTTTTTCAAAATAATCATTTTAACATACTGTTCCACTAGTAATATACAAGAACATTTATTTCATTGAATTATAATGGAATTTAGGCTTTTATTTGTTATTAATTTTTCTTCTTTGATCAACAAAGTTTTTTAAAACCTGTTTTTCATGTATATTTCATTATTAGGAAAGTTAAAAATATTCCTGTAAAGTTGTGGTATTTTTGTCTTTTTGTGAAAATTATATAATATGTATTAATTTTGAATGGATATATCTTTCTACAAGTATAATTGTATTCATCCAACCAGCATTGATTAGCATCTATTTTATGTAGAATGTACTATCGTATGAGTTGTAAATAAAGCAGTGCACAAAATAGATTAATGCCTACCCACATAGAATGTATAAACAATACATAAACTGAGTAAGTAGAGTGTTAGTTATGTTAGATGTTAGTAAGTTCTATGGAACATAAAGCTTTGTTAAGGAAACCTTGCCTCAGAAAGTGATTTTAAATATAAGAGAATGAGCCATGCAGATATCAAGGGAAATAAAGTCCTGGACAGATTGGAAAACATGTGCAAATAACCTTAGTGTAACATATGGGGAGTGAGAATTTAATGGATTGCAGTTACATGAATGAAGTCTACAGCAATAAGAAATGAGATCAGAGACATAATGTGTGAATAGCTGTTATAGTTACACATCTAGGAGGGATAGGTGTTGTAGTTAAATTTTGGTTCAGATATTAAACTAATGATTACACACACACATACAGTAAACACGTATGAACTCATTGTTCACATAGTATAGTTTTTTGGTGAGAGCAGGGAATATTTCCAATGGGGTTTGAAAATGGCTTGTAGGAGGAAAAGACAACTGCCTCGGGTTTTGTAGTGATTAAGGTGTGAGACTGGGGCAAGTGTTCCTGTGCACTTGAAAGTGGTGCTTGCATGGTTTTAACTTTTTGCTGGTGCCAGAGAGAGAATATGTGTCTTATCCACCTGCCTAAATGTGGAAAAAGTGGGTAAGAAGGAGGAGTGGGGATTGAAGTTTGTCAGCAGTCAAATATCAAAAATGAAGTCAAACTGTATGTAACATCACACCACGCTGATTATCAATAATAGTTACAAGGGAAGCCATTTGTAGGTATTGAGCAAGCAGAGCATGATATAATCGGATTTAGCTCTACCTGAAACATTGTGAGCATTGTGTTGAGAACTGAAAGAAAGTGACTAAAGGAAGATGCATGGAATCCACAAATAGTCTCTTGCTTCAATCTTGTGAAAGACGGTAGCGGCTCATCACAAGAAGTTTGCAGTTAGAGATGGTGGAAAGAGACTGAGTTAAGAGACTTGCTTATTTTGAAATTGGAAATATCAGGATTTGTTGATGAAATGGATATGCTATTAGAAAAAAAAAAGTTTGAGTCTGAAAACTTAGAAGAAGAGTTTGGGATCAACTGATAGAGGATATACTCTGATAGAAAAATGTTTAAGTAAAAGTAAATAAAAAAGCTCCATTTGCCTCCCAACTCAGTTAAGAGATAGGATATATAAATCTGGAGGTTAGAGCTAAAGTGGGCTAGATATATACAACTGAAAGATATCAGTGAAGAGATGGCATTCAAAGCCATGGAATTGCATGAGAGCCTTGGTAATGACTGGAAATAGGGCGGAAACGCAGTACAAGGTGTCATCTTAGGGACACTCCAAAGTTCAAAGGTCAGAGAGATACTTATGAATTAGCAAAGTAGTAGACTGAGAAGAAGGAGCAGTGTTAGAAGCCAAGAAGGAGTGTTAGAAGCAAATACTTTTCTATCTAGGAAGAGAAATTGGGTCATAGAAATAATGATTAACTTTATTATAGTAGGTTAAGTCAGACAAGGACAGAGAATTGATGAGCTTGACAAGAATGGTTTCTGGCACAAATATTTGGCTCAATTTCCTCTTTAAAGTCTACCTACTTGTGTTATTCAGTTCTGATTTTTTTCCCTTGTAAGTATATGCACCCTCTGAAGCCACAGCCTGAGCTGTACCTTGGCCCCTTTAAGCCATGGCTAGAGAAGCTGTGATGCAGGTTACCATGTCCCTTGGCTGCACAAAGCAGGGGGGATATAGACCTGGTCCAGGAAACAATTTTCCCCTTCTAGGCTTCTGGGCCTGTGATGGGAGGTGCTGCTGTGAAGGTCTTTGACATGCCCTGGAGACATTGTCTTTGACATGCCCTGGAGACATTGTCTTGGTGATTAACATTTGACTCCTTGTTACTTATGCAAATTTCTGGAGGAGGCTTGAATTTCTCCCCAAATAATGAGTTTTTCTTTTCTATTGCATCGTCAGGCTACAAATGTTCCAAATTTTTGTGCTCTGCTTCCTCTTGAATGCCTTGCTGCTTAGAAATTTCTTCTGCCTTCTTCATCCATGTCCCTACAAAGGACATGAACGCGTTCTTTTTTATGACTGCATAGTATTATGTGGTGTATGTGTGCCACATTTTCTTAATCCAGTCTATCATTGATGGACATTTGGGTTGGAAACCATCATTCTGAGCAAACTATTGCAAGGACAGAAAACCAAACACCGCATGTTCTCACTCATAGGTGGGAACTGAACAATGAGAATGCTTGGACACAGGATGGGGAACATCACACACCAGGGCCTGTTGTGGGGTGGCGAGAGCAGGGAGGGATAGCATTAGGAGATATACCTAATGACGAGTTAATGGTGCAGTACACCAACATGGCACATATATACGTATGTAACAAATCTGCACGTTGTGCACATGTACCCTAGAACTTAAAGTGTAATAAAAAAATTAAAAAAAGAAATTTCTTTTGCCAGATACCCTAAATCATCTGTCTCAAGTTCAAAGTTCCACAGATCCCTAGGACAGGAGCAAAATGCCACCAGTCTCTTTGCTAAAGCAAAACAAAAGTCACCTTTGCTCCAGTTCCCAACAAGTTCCTTATTTCCATCAGAGACGACCTTAGTCTGGACTTCATTGTTCATATCACTATGAGCATTTTAGTCAAAGCCATTCAGGAAGTCTCTAAGAAGTTCCAAACTTTCCCACATCTTCCTGTTTTCTATGTCCTCCAAGGCTCTAGGAAGCTCCAAACTTTCCCACATTTCCCTGTCTTTTTCTGAGCCCTCCAAACTGTTTCAACCTCTGCCCGTTACCCAGTTCCAAAGGTGCTTCCAGATTTGGGGTATCGTTAGAGCAGTATCCCACTCTACAGGTAGCAATTTACTGCATTAATCTGTTCTCATACTGCTAATAAAGACATACCTGAGACTGTGAAATTTATAAAGAAAATATGTTTAATTGACTCACAGTTCAGCAAGGTTGGGTAGGCCTCAAGAAACTTACGATTATGGCAGACAGGGAAGCAAACATGTCCTTCTTCACATGGTGGCAGCAAGGAGAAATGCAGGACAAAGTGGGGGAAAGTCCCTTATAAAACCAACAGATCTCGTGAGAACTCACTATCACAAGAACAGCACGGAAAAAACCCACCACATGATTGAATTAACTCCCACCAGGTGTCTTCCATGACATGTGGGGATTAGGAGAGCTACAATTCAAGATGATATATGGGTGGGGACACAGCCAAGGCATATTACAGGATTTGTTACTTTTTTAAACAGCTAAGGGCAAGCTAGAGAAAAGATAGAAAGTTGGACATATATTGAAAGGAAAAATTGAAATAATTAATCATGTTATCTAAGGCGGATTGAAGGAAAATGGGAATGTGTGATAAGAGGAGTACGGTTACAGGATAGAAAAAATCTAAGACCCCATTG
Organism: Papio anubis; assembly: GCF_008728515.1. Taxonomy (NCBI): domain Eukaryota; kingdom Metazoa; phylum Chordata; class Mammalia; order Primates; family Cercopithecidae; genus Papio; species Papio anubis. The sequence goes on along the minus strand of NC_044982.1, from coordinate 65,666,533 downwards.
AAGTCCAGGAGTTGTGTTCAGCACATGATAGAGAATTGAAAGGAGATCATTGAGTACTTGACATTATCTGTTACAACCAGTTTTAAGGTATCTATTACAACCAGTGTTAAGGTAAATGTTTTAGGCAGAGTGAAGGACAAAAATAGTTTTAGTGGATGCTAAATGACTAAAGTGGGTTCAAGAGCAAGTAGGAGCATAAAACTGGAAACTGCAAGTGTAAACTACTGTTTCAAGAAAAATATTCTAAAGGGAAGGAAAGAGAAGATCACAGGAAGACAGAAAGTCAATGATATAAAAAACCTCTTTTTATTACTGCCATCTTCAAAGTAGCTACATTTTGAATTTGAACACTTTTTACAGTTCTAAAATAACACATTTTATAAATGAAGACATAAGTAATGGAACTTTTCTGCTAATCATATTTGTGGCTATAAAGAAGGACAATCTGCCAGGTGTGGTGGCTCACACCTATAATCTCAGCATTTTAAGAGGTCATTGTGGGAACATAACTTGAGGTGCAGTTCAAGACCAGCCTATGTAATATATAACAAGACCTCATCTTTACAAAAATTCTAAAAAATGTTCCAGGCATGGTGGAGCATATATTTACTCCCAGATAATTGGGGCGATAGGGTAAGAGGATTGCTTGAGCCCAGGAGTTTGAGTCTGCAGTGAGTTCTGTTCATACCACTGCCCTTCAGCCTGGGAGTGAGACTCTCTCAAAGAAAGAAAAAAGCAAAAACAAAAGAAGGGCAATCATCAGAATAAATACCTTCCAGTAGTTTATTATTAAAATTTCATCATGATATACATAATTTAATAGTATCAGGAAATCTGGCAGGGAACATTGGCTCACACCTATAATCCAAGTACTTTGGGAGGCCAGGGCATGAGAATTTCATGAGTCCAGGAGTTCAAGACCAGCCTCAGCAACACAGTAGTATCTCGTCTTTAGAAAAAATTTTTAAAAAGTGGGTTAGCATGGTTGTACCTGCCTGTGTAGTCCCTGATAATCAGGAGTCTGAGGCAGGAGGATCCCTTGAGTATAAGAGTTCAAGGCTGTAGTGAGCCATGATTGTACCACTGCACTTCAGCCTGGTGACAGAGTCAGACCCTGTCTCAGGAAAAAAGAAAAAAAAAAGTAAAATATATCTGTATACCCTAAATGATAAGACAAATATGTCTACCTCATTCATGTTGTCAATTATTTATATATGCTTTTAACATTTTTATATAAGTTAAGGGCTATTTTTGTCCCAACCAAAGGAGTCCATTGGAGTCAATATTTTTTAAATAAGAAAAAATATGAAAAGGGGGGGGAAAAACCCTGCTATGTTTTTCTTGGATATACTATCCTTTTGGGTATATTTTAATTGCAGTGTTAATATTTAGCTTACTTGAACAATATACTTGTCACATGGAAAGTATCACCTGTTTGAATATTCTTAGTGTTTTGAAATGTGTGCAAGAATAACGTTAGAGACTAAATTTAACATTCGAAAACAGTCACTCTGCTTCAATACAGATTATTTTATCTTCAGGTGTTTAAAGATTTTTCAATTTCAAAATTACCAATATCCTTACTGTCCATAGCTATAATTATGTACCTACCAACTGGTTCATGCACTTGGAAATATACAAATTAATTCAATTTCTATTTAACTTTAATAAAACTAAATTACAATATACATAGGCACACATAAATTTTTGTTATGATTTGCAATTTGTAAAATAATACATACAATCACTATTATTTTCCAAATGTCATCTTTTAATTAAAATCTAACACAACTTCAACATTTTTCTTCTTTTGGACTCTTTCATGGAGTTTTATGCTATTATTAATTTTCACACCTAAGTGACCTCTTTATAATTTTATTTGTAAAAAAAATTTTAATTACTAAATTAAGATTTTTTCACTTTTAGAAAAAAGTGAAAAAGTAAAGGTTTATTTTCATTATTTTACTTTTCCTTCTAGCTAAATAATTAAAATGTAAAAAGATGCTTGTACATCTTTTCTCTTTTTATAAGAGAAAAACCTAGTAAAACAAATTTCATCCTCAATTTAAACATTACACTGTAAGAGCTCATATATTAGCAGCTGAAGCCATAGTACGCACAGAAGACACTCTGAAATAAAGTATTGAAACATCAGGATTTGGCTCTTTAACTGATTGTATTAGTTCATTTTCATGCTGCTAATAAAGACATATTAAAGACTGGGAAGAAAAAGAGGTTTAATTGGACTTACGTTTCCACATGGCTGGCAAGGCCTCATAATCATGGAGGGAGGTGAAAGGCACTTCTTACATAGTGGCAGTAAGAGAAAATGAGAAAGATGCAAAAGCAGAAACCCCTGATAAAACCATCAGATCTCGAGAGACTTATTCACTACCGTAAGAACAGTATTGGGAAAGCAGCTCGCATGATTCAAATGATCTCCCACTGGGTCCATCCCACAACACACGGGAATTATGGGAGTACAATTCAAGATGAAATTTGAGTGGAGACACAGAGCCAAACCATATCATTCCACCCCGGACCCCTCCAAATCTCATGCCCTCACACTTCAAAACCAATTATGCCTTCCCAACAGTCCCCCAAAGTGTTAACTCATTTCTGCATTAACCCAAAAGTCCACAGGCCAAAGTTTCATCAGAGACAAGGCAAGCCCCTTCCACCTATGAGCTTGTAAAATCAAAAGCAAGCTAGTTACTTCCTAGATACAATGCGGGTACAGGTATTGGGTAAATACGTTGTTACAAATGGGAGACATTGACCAAAACAAAGAGGTTACAGGCCCTATGTGAGTTCGAAATCCAGTGGGGTAGTCAAATTTTAAAGTTCCAAAATGATCTCCTTAGACTCCATGTCTCACACCCAGGTCATGCTGATGCAAGATGTGGGTTCCCCTGGTTTTTGGCAGCTCTGCCTCTGTGGCTTTGCAGGGTACAGCCTTCCTCCTGGCTGCTTTCACAGGCTGGCATTGAGTGTCTGTGGCTTTTCCAGGTGCATGGTGCAAGCTGTAAGTGAATCTATCATTCTGGGGTCTGGAGGAAGGTGACCTTCTCCTCATAGCTCCACTAGGCAGTGCCCCAGTAGGGACGCTGTGTAGGGGCTCTGACCCCACATTTCCCTTCTGCACTGTCCTAGCATAAGTTCTCCATGAGGGCCCCCACTCCTGCAGCAAATTTTTGCCTGGGCATCCAGGCATTTCCATACATCTTCTGAAATCTAGGTGAAGGTTCCCAAACCTCAATTCTTGACTTCTATGCACCTGTAGGTTCAACACTATGGTGAAGCTGCCATGGCTTGGGACTTCCACATTCTGACGCCACAGCCTGAGTTCTACATTGGCCCCTTTCAGCCATGGTTGGAGCATCTGGGGACACAGGGAACTAAGTACCTAGGCTGCATACAACATGGGGACCCTGGGCCTGACCCATGAAACTACTTTTTCCTCCTGGGCCTGCAGGCCTGTGATGGGAGGGGCTGCCATGAAGGTCTCTGACATGCCCTGTAGACATTTTTCCCATGGTCTTGGGGATTAACAATAAACTCCTTGCTACCTGTACAAATTTCTGTAGCTGACTTGAATTTCTCCTCAGAAAATGGATTTTTCTTTTCTACAGCATTGTTAGGCTGCAAATTTTCGGAACTTTTATGCTCTGTTTCCCTTTTGAAACTGAATGCTTTTAACAGCACCCAAGTCACATTCTGAATGCTTTGCTGCTTAGAAATTTCTTCCACCAAATACCCTAAATCATCTCTCTCAAGTTCAAAGTTCCACAAACCTCTAGGACAGGGGCAAAATCTGTCAGTCTCTTTGCTAAAACATAACAAGAGTCACCTTTGCTCCAGTTCCCAACAAGTTCCTCATCTCCATCTGAGACCACCTCAGCCTACACCTTATTGTTCATATCACTGTCCACATTTTTGTCAAAGCCATTCAACAAGTCATGGCTGGGGAGACCTCATAATCACGGAGGGAGGTGAAAGGCACTTCTTACATGGTGACAGCAAGAGAAAATGAAGAAGATGTAAAAGTAGAAACGATTGATAAAACTATCAGATCTCGCAAGACTTATTCACTACCATGAGAAAAGTATGGGGGAACCACCCCCATGATTCACGTTATCTCCCACCAGGTCCCTCCCACAACACGTGGGAATTGTGGGAGTACAATTCAAGATGAGATTTGGCTGGGGACACAGAGCCAAGCCATATCACTGATATTTTTAAAGATTAATAGAACAGAAACTACTGTATTGACTGAGGGGAATGAAATTATGTGAGTACATGACATAACTAGGGAAACCCAAAGGAATTAACAACAATGTGGAAAAATCCTGGACACTAAATTAGCATAGAGAATAAAGTTCATTTTAATAGTTTATTTAACATGTAAATTGAACAAAAAATACATGTGATACATTTTTTTTTTCTTTTTGAGATGGTGTTTCACTCTTGTTATCTGGTTGGAGTGCAATGGTGCAATCTCGGCTCACTGCAACCTCCACCTCCTGGGTTCAAGCAATTCTCCTGCCTCAGCCTCCTGAGTAGCTGGAATTATAGGCACCTGCCACCATGCCCAGCTAATTTTTTGTGTTTTTAGTAGAAACAGGGTTTCGTCATGTTGGCCAGACTGCATTCGAACTCCTGACCTCAGTTGATCCACCCACCTCAGCCTTCCAAAGTGCTGAGATTACGTGATACATATTTTTAAGGTTCTTCTGTTAAGGTAGACTTCATAGGATTTTATTATCTCACCACCATATCCCTGATTACAGGCATTTCAACACGACTTAATTTAAGAATCATTCAGAAATATAAGCATATTTGAACACAGATGCCTTCCTTATTAGGAGGATTTGTGAATTATTTTTTGCATTGAAATCTGATATTTGTAATTGTTAAATACATTGAATACAGTCTGAGTGAATATTTGAGCAGCTGGGAGAAACAACCAGGGTAGGTCAGAGTGTTTAGGGGTTAATGTGTGACAAGAAATAGTACCTTTAGATAATTATTGAAATTGAACAGATATGGTTTCTGAAATAGAAACATATGGACACTAGACTCAGGACAGAGTGGCAATAAATACACAAATAGAAAAGATGAAGTTAAAAATGAATTGTTCTAATTCACAGTCTTGCCTGAGCACAGGAGTACGCTAACTTCTTGCAAGATCTAGCTATCTTTTCTTTTTGTAAAAATCACTTATCACAATGTGTCTATTTTGAGGACTTTTTGATTTTGATCAGGTCTCTGGATTTAGAAATACTTTTAAATTGTCTAAATGATCTTACCATTCTATTTTTAAAAACACATCATAAATTCCAAGGTTATATTCGTGATTATATAATAATTAAGGATTTAAATTTTACAATTAGAAGAACATGTATAAATCACAGACAAAATGAAAACAGATTAAATGATATTATTATATCAATAATATCTTGAATGAATTATTCATAATATCTTGTGATGAGTAAGGATAACATATTGTTTTCTTTTACTGATGACAATGTTAGATAATTTCTATTGTAGCACTCTGTTTCATGTGCATTATGGAATGCTAGGAAAAATAACATTTTAAATTTAATTATCCATTTCTTAGGAAAGGAAATGGAAAGAATTTCTATCTTTTTGCTTTGAAAAGCCAATATACATAAGCATGTAAAATTTTTTTAACATTTTAAATATGTGTATAATGTTTCACTCACTCATAAATGTAACATTGAACCTAAGTAGACTTTAATTTTATCACTTTTTAGGCAAATTTATCAACTATGATTTACTAAATTTCACTAATACTAAAATATTAAAGCTGAAGATGGTAGACATCATTTATTATGCTATATGCTTACATGATTTTAATACTAACCCGTCTAAAATTTATTTAAGCAAATTTGTATTGATTAAAGAGAAAGCATAGGTGAGATTTTATTAGTACTTATTTCACAGTCTATTTAATATTTTAGGCACATGTCCAAAACATGAAAAGTAGCATAAACAGCATTTTTTCTTTTATGTATTTTACCATAAAATTCTGTATCTGACAGGTTTCTGGAGAACCTAGGAATTATTTTAATTCTTCCCCAAATCTGAAATTATTTAATGCAATTATTTCATGAAATTATTATATATGAGAATTACTTTCTATATATCCTTATCACAGATTTGAGATTTTCAATTTCAGTTAGTGAGACAATGAGGAAATTATTTCCTCATTATTTGTTTTGTAAAGAAGGAGATTGGAACTAGCTAGAGAAAAAGATTCAAAATGGTAATCTAACTGTACTTAAAATTTCTGCAGTGAAGCCCTGGAAATGTAAAGGAACTTGGGAAAAATTAATGTTGAATTTTGGGATGGAATTTTCTATCTTTTTTATTTGGGTATCTGTGATACATGTGGACAAGCGGGTCGCTACATGGTGTAGTAATATTCTGAAGTGTTCTGACAGAAAGTTATTATTATAAATGTTATTGCTATAGAAAAGTAATTTGTTAAAACATTTGCATTTGCAAGTGAGATTTTTTTTCTGTTTATGAGTAACAAAATTAAATCATATTTCCACAATGCAACTATTTTTTTTATTCTGTGGACCATACAAGAAAATACAGCATGTAAGGCATATGAAGCCCTCCAGTATTGTTCAGTGAACAAGTTATACACATCTGTGGTGGTTCCAAATATAGAATATGTATTTGAAAGGATAAAATAAATGGATACATTAGTAAGGAAGCAAAATGTATTTACAAATTTATATTTTTAAAATATATTTAAATATTATGAAGAAACATCAGACAAACCAAAATGGAGGAACATTCTACACAAGACCTAACCGGTACTCTTCAAAAATGACAAAGTCATTGTGAGCAAGGAAAGACTAAGAAATGTCAGATTACAGAAGATCTAGATGGTATGATTAAATGCAACACGAGAGCATGGATTGTATTATGAAACAGAAACACGATTATCTGGAACATTTGGTGCAATCAAATCAAATCAATAGTATAGTTATGGCATCAAAGTTTTTTGTTCTGATAAATATATCATGGTTATGGAAGATTTTCAAGATGAAGGGAAAGTAATTGAAGGGCATAATTCTCAGTATTCTCTATGTAACTCTTCTAAAAATCTAAAATCATTTAAAATACTATAGACAATGCTTTTGCAATGATTGCTTATATTTAAATTTACTATCTAATACTTCGTTTACAGTATGTTGAACAGCAGGCTCCAAAGCTCTATTTCTAGACATGCCTAATGATCTGGGAAAACCACATTTATCTATTGTAACAAACTGTTCAGCGCTGTGTGATGGCTGGAGGTAAGAGTGATCTTATGATAATCTACTATTTACTGACAAACCAAAATATGTCCTTGAGAAAACGGTCGTTATTTTATTTATTTACTTCACAGATGAAGTAAAAGATCCTTGAAGCAGAAGCTGTATCTGAGGAAGCTGTGTATAAACCCAATTTAAAGCAAGTAAGTCAATATGATTCCAGAAAACAGGTATTGCCATTAGAAGACAGTTACTTAGTATTCACAACCTTTTTCTTGTGGCATTTAAAATTAGAAAGAGATTGGGGTGGTATGTCTGCATGTATCATCCAACTAAAAAAACAACAAATACCTTAGGAAAGATGGCTCATTTCAGAAAGATATTTTTAAATGGGATTGAGTAGAACTGGGCCAAAATACCTTATAGGTAAGAAAAAAAGAGTACAGATTCAATGGCTAAAAGAAAGAACAAACAGACAGATAAAAACAAAATAGAAACAGAAAAAAAAAAAAAAAAAAAACCTGCCAGAAAAGAGAAAACAATCCTAGGAATAGAGTATTTATTAGAATGTAACAGACTAGTAAAATTAAATTGTAGAGATTAGGTAGAAATGTAAATACACAAAATTATAAAGTTGAATTAAAAATGAACTTTTATGAATCCTGAGTGCCCAGTTATTCCCACAACTCTACATGTCAGTGGAACTTGGATATAACAGAGAACTGGACATTACCACTGCCACAAGATTATGCTTAAACGCCTGGTCAATAATCTTAATGACCAATATACTGAATAGAGATGTACTCAGAATGTTGAAAAGGAAAAAAAAAAAAAGACTAAGGAAAACAATTAATAATCTGACTTTTAATTATCTGTATGTTTGTGTGGAACTCAGATAGAATAAAACCCTAAATGTCCCACTGACTAAACTGAAAGCAGTGTCCCAGAAGTAGCTTTTCCTGTATCCCACTCTGTGGATAACACATTGGTGAAGGAGGATTTTATTTCCAATGTAAGTAGCAATTAGCATCCAGTGAATAAAGCTAGCCTAAATTTTTACCCTACATTCGAAACAGTTTTTTTCCAAAGGAAACAACAGAATAAATATGGACTAAAATGCCAAATTTAAGAAATTATTTGTCTTTAATTTTATATATTAATGTACTTGATACATTTTGAACATGAGAAATAATTTATACTAATCATTTTTATTTAAATGCACTACTTGCTTGGTTGTTCTTTATAAAAGTATAAGAAACTGTATAATACACTTGATAAAAAACAAATACAAACAAGTACAATACAAATCAGAACAAATGAGCTCCCTAAGGCCAAAAGGCTCTTTAAACACAAAAATATTCAGCATGGAAATATTGCTTCAGGAAGACATGATGAAGCAAAAGTATGTTTTCAATTAGATTTAATAATCTGGTTACTAAATTTCGTATATGACACAGAGAGCATTTTTCCATTTTATGCATTAATATGAATATATTAAATAAAAGCTAATCTTATTCCTTATTTTTAATTTTTTTTTTTTTTTTTTTTTTTTTTTGCTTTTGGTACTAGGAACTATCATATTAAACTACTTTTTCTCCTAGAATTTTTCTCAATAATGTAGCTTTGGATACATTAATTGAAAAGTACTTGGTATATTTTATAGTAACCTTGCTTTATTGGATAATTTCCACTATTCTTTCTCTACAGTGGCATCTTAAGACAGTTTATATTAAAATTATAATACATGAAACCTGATGGCAATAACTTTTCCTACACATATGTGAAACAGCTGAAGACACTGTAAAACTTGCAATTTTTAAATTGTGTTTCAGCAGTGAATGGAAGTTCAGAGCAGGAGATAGACAACTACATATTTTGATGAGTGTGGGATGGGGGCAAATAAAACAAATATGACCCCTGGACCAAATATGGTCTCTGGTGAATACCAAGATGGATAAAGAATGAGCCTTTGCCTGGGCAACATGACAAACTCCCTCTCTACAAAAAAAAATAAATAATAATTAAAAAAAATAAGCCGCAGTGGTGCAGGCCTCTAGTCCCAGCTACTGGGGAGGCTGAGGTGGGAGGACCACTTGAGCCGGGTAGGTCTAGGTTGCAGTGAACTACAATTGCACCACTGCATTCCAGCCTGGGTGACAGATTGAGACCTTGTCTCCAAAAAATAAAAAATAAAGAATGAGTGTTAAGACTGTCCCCAGGCCAGGCGTGGTGGTTCACACCTGTAATCCCAGCGCTTTGAGAGGTCGATGCGGGCGGATCACGAGCTCAAGAGATTGAGACCATCCTGGCCAACTTGGGGAAACCCCGTCTCTACTAAAAATTCAAAAATTAGCCTGGCGGGGTGGCGGGCGCCTGTAATCCCAGCTACTCGGGAGGCTGAGGCAGGAGAATCACTTGAACCCGGAAGGCAGAGCTTGCAGTGAGCCGAGATCGTGCCACTGCACTCCAACCTGGGCAACAGAACTAGACTCCGTCTAAAAACAAACAAATAAACAAAACAAAGACAAAAAAAGATTGTCTCCAGTATCTCCTAGAAAGTTGATAGTTAAATGTCAATTATCTTTGAGATAATTTTGGCTTGTTTTTATGGGACCTAATTTCATCCCCACCTCTCATCTGAAACATATCATCTATGAAAAGTGTTGCACCCGTGTAAACTAAAGGAAGCAAAATAAAACATAACGAGAAAAATTATTTCACTCATCCCTTTCTTCCATGCTGCTCATTTCCTTCCACAGTTTCTTTATTAAATCACAAGCCAACTTTAAGAAATATGCTATATGGCATAACATTACAAATGTTACCGCAGCTTTCATGTGTGCTACAAATGGATGAGAAGAGAGACCCCACCCACACACAGTGTATGTTTTGATTAGTTCAAGAATACAGACACTTGCAGAAGAGTGGAGCAGATGGAGCCTATCTTTGCAAACCTTTCTCTGACTCCGGAATCCATAATGGTCACCCAGATGCAAACTGACCTGTTGTTCTAGCGTAGGATTATGGAAGTTCAGGAGAAGTTTGGTGGTTGCAGGCTGACAACTCTTTTACATTCAAGTTTTAACCTACCGATAGGGAAGAATTTTTATGAAAAGCGGTGTGCTTCCTGATAAGAAAAAAGGCTTTCCTTTTTCGATCAAACCAGAACCAGTAAGTATATATTCTTACTTAGGGAAATAAAGAGCATTCTCAAGATCAGGGGTCCCTTAATATCTCTTCCCCCAGGTTTTAATCAATCTCAAAGTGCCATTTACCTTTAGTTTTTTATGGAACCTGTTGTATAGATTTATTTGCAGCTAAATATATAAATCCAGCTTCTCTAGTGATTTTCCTTGTGTAAGTTTGGTGAACGGTATCATTTGATTTGCAAAATCTGTTCTGTCTAGGGGCAAGTTCCCCTCGGCTCTTTGTTTCATAGAGACATCACCTTGTTTCTGGATTGAACAGCCAAGATCTGTGCTGAGGATCTTGGCTTCAGGAGAACTAAAGCAGGGATTTCTCAAAGGGGTTTTATGTCCTTCTAATCATATAGTCAAACCGGGCTATCTAACCGGTCATGCCAGATGAAAACCATTAATAAACAACATGATCCTGAGGGTTGCCAGAGGAATTTCAAATTTCAAACAGCACATCATGAGTCCCACTGACCTTATGTTTACCAAAAGTCAAAGCTGGACATCCTAGCATCCTCAGTGACAGAGACTGAGCTTTTTTCAGTCTGGCCATAAATCAGCTCTATCCTGTGAAAATGTATGTTAGTTTTTAAGTTAAAATAATACCAAGTACACATATAATTTTTTAGAAAATCTTAATGTTCTACCTTATACTTCAATTTGACAGGGCTACAATTACTGTTATAAGAGATTATAAACAATATTTACCATACGTTCTTACCCTGAGAAAAACCAATGTCATATATGTGTACAATATAGTAATATCTTACATATAAAAGTTTCTTTAGGTTTTGAAGTGATTTAATCGACTTTTATTCCCCGCTAAATTTTCTGAGTTCATAATAAAAGGTTAATAATTTATGGTCTGAATGTTTGTGTTCCCCCAAAATCTGTATGTTGAAATCCTAACGCTCAAGGTGATGATATTAGGAGGTGGGGCCTTTGGGAGTTGATTAGTTCACAAAAGCAGAACCCTCAGGGATGGGATGAGTGCCCTTATAAAAGAGGCTCTAGAGAGACTCCTCACCCTTTCTATTAATACCATGTGAGGACACAGCTAGAAGGTACCATCTAAGAATCAGGAAGAGGACACTCACCAAATGCTAAATCTGCCTGTGACTTGAGCTAGCATATCCCAGCCTTCAGAATTGTTAGAAATAAATTTTTATTGTTTATGTGTTACTCAGTTTATGGTATTTTGTTATAGCAGTCTGAATGAACTAAGACAACAATGGATGTAATTAGCCAAATTACTTCTGTGTTAATTGAAAAGTGCCAAATATACAGTAATTGCATGTGCGATAGTTTGTTTTAAACATATCATCAATCACCCTTTACCATTTTTTTTAGTGGAAAGATGTCAAGCTAGATTTAAGTGTTATCATGACTATTTAATTACATTTAAATTCTCAGTTTTCTCTGGCCATATTATTTTTGTCTTTGTCTTTGAACAGTTAAAACACTCATCATCACAAAATGTCATTGGAAAACCCCAAACTAAATGAACTGAAGTAAATTAACTACACATGCATATCAAATACTTCTTAAGTTCAAATATAAGGTTAACTCAACTGGTATGGTGGAATGTCAGAAATAAAAGTGAAATTTGGACTGCATTGCCCAAAACACCTGAAGCTGTTATTACTCATGAACTGTGACAAGAGACAACTAGACTTACTCTTATTAAATTGAAAAGATTTAGAGATGAGTTCCTTTGAAAGCAAATTGATAACACTAAAAACTTTTCAGTCTTTGGAACTGATTATTTGAAGTTTATCTGAAAAATATGAGGTTGGCGTATTTACTAAGTTACATTTGGGTCACGTTCTACTTTTTGTTGTGACAGATTGTTTTATGAAAAAACTTACTATTTGATATAAAATTTTTGAAGATTTTTATATTGCAAAAATATAACTGGTTGCAGTGATAAGAAAACATAACAATGAAAAAATGAAACTTAAATTGAACTTCTTTATAAAAATAAATTTACTAAATTCCATCAATCTGAGATATTACACACCAACATGCGGTGTATTTTATATCTTCCTAAAAAAACACTTAAATGTTTTGTAGATTCTAAAGAAATACACTATATACTCAGTGACATATAATTGCTCAATCTCCAAAGAAGGCTTTGGAATACATATTTTTTAAATGATGCTTAATTCTAACCAATTTATTTCCTTTTTATAACAAGTTGAAAGATTCAAATCTAAGATGAATTTTGGATCATTCAGAATGGTTTCATTCCATTTATAGTTTATTTTTGCTATGTCAATTAAAATGTATTTCAACTTTATGTAACAACCCACATGAATGAGTCAGATGCTAAGTGAGGATTAGGGTATGCGGTGATAGTATTTTAACCTAACAGCAAACAGTGTCTCTAAAGGAAATATATGAAAAAGCAAGAGTAGAGGATTTAAACTCATTACTCTACCAATTTGTTTTTTGATATTCAATAAATCTATTAATCTGTTTTAAAAGATTTTCATGTGATAAAATTGTAACACAAGATACTAATTGATTTAATATACATTGATGTGTGAAAATTACAGTTATGTTATTCTTTTAACAGGAAATTTTTGCTTTTTTGGAAACTGAAATTATTATCCCCCAAAAGGAAGACAGATAATAATATTTTTTAAAAGTACGCTAAAGTAAGAAAGAAATAAGTCACCTTTTTAATCCAAGTATCCTCACAAACATCTATTATCATGACACACATGGAATAGGGTCTCAGAACTGCGGAGAAAACACTCAATACAATAAATAAAACAGATTTGTACTCAATAAGTAGTAATAGTATCATTCACATTGCATCCAAAATATTATCGTAGTCTTCACAACAACCCTGTTTTTAAAAACCAAACTAAATAATGCAGAACAGCTGATATTTTTATCTGTATTTCAAATTTCAATGAACTTATATTTAGAGAAGTTTAGAGGCATTTCTCAATAAAATGAATGATGTATTAGTTCAGACACCTATTGCACCTACTGCAGTGATTTTAGTTTAAGTTCATATGCATTCATGTGTATGCGTGTATGTCTTAGTTAATATATATGAACTATATGAACTAAAACTAAAATACATATTTTTTATATTTTATAAATATGAAATAGCATAGGGAAGAGGACTGGGGCTAATAAGACATTTTTATTACATATACATTCAATGAAATGGTTTATTTTTAAAATGAATGCTGAAAATTGAAAAATTAGAAACTAAGTTTCTTATTGCAGTAAAATTCATCTTTCATACCAAAAGTCTCCCACAGTTTTCAAGATTATGTATTTTCCTGAAAATTTTGCACATATAAACTATGAGAAAAATTGTTATAAATCTACAGAGAAAATAAAACTATTTAATGTAAGAAAGAATGACAATAATGGTTTGCTATTTTAGGGAAGGTGTTCAGCAAAAACCTTTCTAATGTGATTTATGTCAAGACCTGAGGGCAGTGATTGAGCAAGCTGTAATGAATATTTAAAAATTAATTCTAAGAACATGCTGGATATAGCAAGAAAAAGTAAGATAGCCCATGTGGCTAGGCATAGTAAACAAGAAGTAAATTAGTAAGAGTGAGAATTGGAGGCCCATGGAAACAATATATATCAAAGTAAGAAATTTGGTTAATATTCTCACTGTGATAGAAGTCTTTGTAAGACTTTTGAGCTGAAAAGAAAGTAATAGTAGCACAATTTTTAAAGGTTTACTCCAATGATTGTGAAGAATAGGTTCTAGTAGGTTCTAATAGGTTCTAGTAGGTTCTAGTAGAATGAAAGTGGAAACTTGAAGGGGAGTTTGGAGGCTCAGATCCAGCTCAGAGATGATGGTGGCCTAGTGATGATATAGTGGTACGTAATCAGATTCAGGATACTTTTCATGAGTAATGCTAAAGGAAGCTTCTGAATAATATTTGAGGTGTAGAATGTGTAGAAAGAATGAATTTAAGAATGATTATGAAATTTTTAAGTTGAGCAATTGGCATCTTTTATTGGCCTGGTAAAGCTAGCAGAGCCACTGTTTGATGTGGGGTTTAAAATGACAGATTCTGATATTTATCTTTTTTGCCTGACTTATTTAACTTGACATAATGTCCTCCAGGTTCATCCATGTTTTCTCAACTGACAGAATTTTATTCTTTTTAATTTTATTATTTATTTATTTATTGAATTTTAAAATCCAAACCAGAAATGATCAATAAAGATTTCCTTCTTTTTATGGCTAGTTTGTTTTGTGAACATATATCACATTTTAAAAATTTATTAATCCTTTGATGAATTCTTAGATTTATTCCATATCTTGGCTATTGTGCACTGCTGAAATAAACATGGGAATGCAGATATCTCTTTGACATAGAAATTTTATGAAAACTATGTTAGGTAATGCATATTATAATTAGCTAGATTTAACCATCCCATAATATTTGCATACTTCAAAATGTCATTTTGTACATGGTAAGTACATATAATTTTATCTGTCAATTTTAAATAACTAGCTAATTAAATAAATTTGAAAATATTGAATGTTTATTAGACATACAAATAAGGATGTTTTTAAGCCAATCAGATGGATATACATACTTTTTGAGTTAAAGAGATATAAATTTGGATCCCTGAATATAGATGGTGTATTGTTCAGGGTTTTCCAGAGGGACAGAACTAACAGGATATATGTATAAATAAAAGGGAATTGATTAGGGAGAATTAACTCGTGTGATCACAAGGTGAGGTCCCACAATAGGCCGTCTGCAAGCTGAGGAGCAAGGAAGCCAGTAGTGATTCAGTCTAAGTCCCAAAACCTCAAAGGTAGGGAAGCCAGCAGTGCAGACTTCAGTCTGTGGCTGAAGGCCTGTGAGCCCCTGGCAAACCACCGGTGTAAGTCCAGAGTCCGAAAGCTGAAGAACTTGGAGATGTTTGATGGCAGGAAGCATCCAGCACAGGGGAAAGATGGAAGGCAAAGATTCAGAAAGCCAGATTCTTCCACCTTTTCCCATCTGCTTTCTCTATCTGCGAGGGCAGATGATGGAATGGTTCCCACCCACATTGAGGGTGGGTCTGCCTCTCACAGTCTTACTGACACAAATGTTAGTCTCTTCTGGCAACACACTCACAGACACACCCAGAAACAATACTTTGCATCCTTCAATCCAATCAAGTTGACACTTAATATTAACTATCACAGGTAGTATTGAAGCCCTTTGTATAGATTAAAGGAAATCATAGACAAACATAGGAGGCCATAACATTGAACCCTCAGATATTCCAATAATTCAAGATGAAGAAAATAAAATAAATCAATCCAAAGACAATGAAAAGCAGGAAACCAGTGAGGTATCAAGAAAGGGTAATGTGTTGAATCGGAAGCCAAGTGAAAAGTTTTCAAAAAACAGGGCAATACACCATATTAAGTGATGGTACTACTCGAATGAGATTACAGCTTAGTAACCATTGGTTTACTGCTTTAGTTTTGCTATCGGTGTTGCTGAAATAATTACATAAAATGTAAAAAAATTAGAAAAATGTTTAAATCTACTTTTTAAAATGTGAGGATGCAAGGTATGTATGGGGTCATCATGTAAAATTCCCTGTGTGAGATAGCTATTGAAATGGTCCTTGAGAGAAAATATGATATTTAGCACATAGAGTTACTGTGGAGGCATGAGTGAATGAACAGGGAATAATGAACAGCTTCTGTGAAGTAAAATATAGGAGATGGTGGTTGTGATAGATTGACTGCAAAGACAGTTACCAGTAATTCCATCCTCTCTATATCCACTTACTATCCTCCCATCTGTTATCCCTCTCCACACTTGCTTTGTTAGCCTTATGACTTAAGTAATGGAACAGATTCATTCCCTTAAAATTGTGAGTCACCATGTAAAAAAGTTAGACTCTCCTTGCTACAGAAAGAAGACACATGGACATATCTTGAAGGATATAAGATTGCAAAGAGCTAGAAGGCCAGCAAGTCTGCACTTTTAGTCACCCCATAACAATAACCTCACTTGTGAGTAAAGCCATCTTATATCCCCATTAAGCTGCTCTGGCTAACTGACACCATGAGAGGAACCAAGCCAAATCTGACAAGACCTGCTCAGTTCTACACACACAGAATCATGAGTAGTAAAATGGTTGATTTAAGCTACTAACTTCTGAGCAGTTTGTTAAGTAAAAGGAGATAACTGATCTAGTGGTTGATTCTGAATCATATTAAAAGAGAAACTGAATAATAAGAAGCTTTGAAGATATTTTTCATAAAAAGTGAAAGAGTATAGGGAATTATCCTATACTCTCTATATCTTTAAACATATGCTGAAAATTTGGGAAGATAGAAAGGAGGCGAAATTACAATAAAATGTAAAGGTGGGGATGCCCAATTATTTGAAATTTGTTGTGAGGTATAATAATGCCTAATTAGTATATTCTCTACAAAGCTTGAGGAAAGAAAAAAATGAAATTTTCAGTACCTCTACGGTGTTTTATGTTTCTCAGATAAACTCATTTTATTATGATCAAATACAGAATTGCTCTCTTTATGTTAGTAGAAAAGCTATTGAAGATGATTACCTATGTAAGTAACATAAAAACAAGACATAAAAATTTTAGAATATAAAAAGCAGAGTTTTTTTAAATAACAAAAGCATATTTTATTGAACTGAGTCTGTCAAATGTCACTCTGAAAGTTAATTTCTGAGATTTCTCTCATTTTTACTTTCCTTCATACAAGATGACTCTTCTCCAAAACAATATTGTTTTCCTACACAGCATATTGGACTGATATCCAGCCCTTGCTTCCTGAAAGTATATTATTTTATACAATTGTACTACTCTCAATTCTGAATTTTTCATGCTATTAATTCATACATCTTATGAAACAGCAAGATTAAACATAATCACGACTTAGACTTTTGTTATTTTTGTATAGAATCTCAGTATGGTATTTCAAAAAAGCTTTAAAAAATAATGTGGAAACTTACACTGAAGTGATCATCTAACCATGGGGAAGAAATCAATGAGAAATGGTAAAAACATCATGTTATATCTTTCTCCCAGACTCAATATTCCCAACATGTTGTGACAATTGGATTTTTATTTTGAACAGTAACTCAAAGTCTTCATACAGCAAAGAATTCAACTCAATAAGAATGAAAGTTAACTTTAGTACAATTTTTAAAAATCAATCGGATCCTTCTGGCAAAGAAGGAACAACTGACTCACTTCGATGAGAGGTGCATTAAAGTAGGCCACCATTTAATAAATTGCCATTTTCACTAAGGAAATATCAACAAAATGATGTCAGGATTTGCAGGTACGTGGTGTCTGCAAGGAGAACCAAATTAGTAGGTTTTATTTTTATCATCTGTAAATGGGCTGAGAGCTAGGGAAGTGTGGGACATTTCAGAGTACAGGAAAGAGCTGAGGTGCTCTGTCCCGCTTATCACATCTTTTATTTTCCATAACAAGGATATTTCACGTAGAATGCCTTATATGGTTAATGAATATACTTTACATCTGAAGTTTTCTGTTGGCCGGTAAGTACTTACTTCTCAGATGGCTGCACTTTCTAGAGTCCAAGCGAAAGGCAAACAGCTTCCAATAATCCACAGATCTTTTCCATAATGGGCAACTTTGCTGTCATCATGACAGAGGATATTTTGAAATGAAAACTTGGAGTTGTAGTACCAACGACTATGATATATGTGTCTAAGACGTCAGTGAAAATGTGTCTCTCAATTCTCAACATTTGGTGTCAGATGCTGCAAAAGAATGTTGTGGGGTGGGTTGCTTAGAGTTGACAACAGAGCCTGTAACTCACATCATAGCAATTATTTGACTCCTAAGTATCTTCTCTAAAATGAAACAATCTGCCAAACATGCATTTTAGATGACAAATTTATGACGTTAAAATTATTTACTCGTCAAATGAGCTCAGTTTTGCAATCCATAACAATACCAATTTCGACATTTGCCTTTTGTGAATAGCTCATTTACGGCTAGAAAAAGAGAGAGAAAGAAAGATAATAAATCATGTAATTGTGTAGCGCCTGCTATATTCTAGGGACTATCATAGATTTATAATCAGTTAAAGTCATTTTTCTTAATTCCAAAAAGGAATTTGGGGGTAGGAGTAATTCCCCTATTCCCTGTCAGATGTAAAAACTGATGATAATGAATGACAGGTTATCTAAATCAAAAAAATCCATGTGATCTTCAATACTACACTGCCCATTTACTTTCTTGCAATATGTTCTCAGCACTGCAGCGCTGTTTGGTTTTCCAAAAAAGGTCTTAATGACCTTGAAGTTTAGAACATATCTCACTGCACTATTGTTTAGGGCAGTCCTGACCCTGATTTCTTACACTAAGCTTTCTCCATTGATTTCTACAGAAGACATTGTGTCCTGAGAGCATATATTGTAATGTTTAACTTCCACTCCTTTGTAATATTTTCTATTGACTAGCCTTCAGTCCCTTTTCTCTGAGACTCAGCTATTTCCTTTTTCTCTGTCATATTCAGGTCTACTTTTACAATTGATTCTTCAAATTGATATCACATATTATCTCAACAGAGTCATTGACATACTACAAGTAATTTCCTTGAGATTTTCATCTGACTTGTACCATCCTGATAATAGTTACCCTGAGATAGTCAAATTAAAGTGATGTTTGAAAAGTATCCTCTATTTGAGCTATTATTATTCTTCATTGACTTTCTATGATTCCAAAAGTCTAGGGCTTTCCTGTCCAGTGTATGAGCCCCTAGCTATCAAATGCAGAGCTATTAAGGCCACTGAATAATAGTACAATAGAGAACAACATAATTCAATCAATATTTTAAGAAGAAAATTAAGAATGTAGCCTAGAAAATGGCTAAGAAGGAGAAAGAAATGGAATCGGAACTGTCAAAATAAAACTACAGTAGTCTGGTTAAGATATAAATCACACATGTGCCCTACACGCACATATTTAAAGACATCCTTTTTTATTGTCAACCTAAATAAAGACGCCCACCTGAGAAAAAAGCACTGTTACCAAGGCATCTGATTCAGATTTTAGCCAATATAGAGCTACGATGAGTGGGGTATTGGGGATACTAGGTAGAGACAGAATTTAAAAGGCAATGAAATTTGTCTCCAACACAGGAACCTCCTTCTTCAGGGTGTTCTACATTCAGTTTCGCTACATTTTATTCATCCTTTTTTCTGTTGTGTTATAGTCTGAGAAATCTGGATACTCATATTATCCTTGTATTCCTCACCTTGAAATGTTTTATCCAAGTTTCATTGGTCGGCATGTGTTATGCTGATGTTATATCAGCATATAACACTGGACTATATTTGTTATTGCCTTTATTGTTGCCATAAATAACCTAAATCTTCGAAGAAGATTTAGAAAAAACTTAGAATCCTTTCTGTGTGATTTAGGATGCTGTATTGGGTTCATGTATTGGGTTCATACTGTAATACAGATTCAATAAGTGTTTGTTGAAGTGTTGAGTAAACACGTTTTGCTTAAGAAGAAAAGAACAGATTAATATATTTCATTTGTTTAATGAATATGGTTTCAATGCAAAAATCGAACTATTTAGGCAGATATTTTATTTGCTAATAATCACTCTTTTTAGCTCATTTAAAATTATAATTTGTTAATTATAATTATATTATTATTTTTTGTATTCACATATTAAGTCCATCATATTGGTTCATTCACCCATTTATTTATTTTATTTATGTTTTTATTATACTTGAAGTTCTAGGGTACATGTGCACAAGGTGCAGGTTTGTTACATATGTATACATGTGTCGTGTTGGTTTGCTGCACCCATTAACTCGTCATTTACATTAGGTATTTCTCCTAATGCTATTGCCCCATCCCCCCACCCCACAACAGGCCCCAGTGTGTGATCTTACCCATCCTGTGTCCAAGTGTTCTCATTGTTCAATTCCCATCTATGAGTGAGACCATACAGTGTTTGGTTTTCTGTCCTTGTGATAGTTTGCTCAGAAAGATGATTTCCAACTTCATCCATGTCACTACAAAGGACATGAACTCATCCTTCTTTATGGCTGCATATTATTCCTTGGTGTATATGTGCCACATTTTCTTAATCCAGTCTATCATTGATGGACATTTCGGTTGTTCCAAGTCTTTGCTATTGTGAATAGTACCACAATAAACATACCTGTGCATGTGTCTTTATAGTAGCGTGATTTATAATTCTTTGGATATATATCTAGTAATGGGATGGCTGCGTCAAATGGCATTTCTAGTTCTAGATCCTTGAGGAATTGCCAAACTGTCTTCCACAATGGTTGAACTAGTTTACACTCCCACCAACAGCATAAAAGCATTCCTGTTTCTCCACATCCTCTCCAGAATCTGTTGTTTCCTGACTTTTTAATGATCACCATTCTGACTGGTGTGAGATGGTATTCATTGGGATTTTGATTTGCATTTCTCTGAACATCTGTGATGATGAGCATTTTTTCATGTGTCTACTGGCTGCATAAATGTCTTCTTTTGAAAAGTGTCTGTTCATATCCTTTGCCTACTTTCGGATGGGGTTTTTTTTTTTTTTTTTCTTGTAAATTTGTTTAAGTTCTTTGTAGATTCTGGATATTAGCCCTTTGTCAGATGGGTAGATTGCAAACATTTTCTCCCATTGCCTGTTCACTGTGATGGTAGTTTTCTTTGCTGTGACAAAATGTTTTCTTCATTCCAGAAATAAAAAATTGAAAAACATAAAACGTACTATGCAACAATAAATATGTAAAATAAAAATGAATATACAACCTGAACATGTATATATCTACTAAATAAATTGAATCAATAATTAATAACCTAAAATAGAAGTCACCAGTCCCAAAAACCAATATGAAAACACTACATAATATAGGATTTCAACTCTGTGAAATTCTAGAAAAGGTTAAAAATATCGAGACAGTAAAATGATCAGTCGCTGCCTTTGGTTAGGCAGGATATAGGAATGAATAGGAGGCACACAGAGAATTTTTAGGGAAATGAAGCTATTCTGTATGATACTGCAATGCTGAACACATGTTGTGGTGCATTTGTCCAAACCCATAGAATGTGCAATACCAAGAGTTATTCCTAATGTAAACTATGGGCTTTGGGTGATAATGATGAGTCAATGTAGGTTCATCAACTTTAACAAATTGCACCACACTAGCACAGGATTTTGACGGTTAGGGAGGCTATGCATGTGTGGGGGCAGGATTATATAGGAACTCTGCACTTTCTGCCCAATTTTGCCATAAAACTAAAAGTGTTCTAAAAAAAATAATAAAGTATATTTCAAAAGTGAGTAAATCAAGAAAAAATAAAAAATTATAAATGTACATTTCGAATGGATGCTGTTTATTTTATATGAATTATACTGCAATAAATGTTATGTTTTAAAGGAAAAAGTTAAATACAATAAAATGGCATGGGCAGTGCTGTGGTTTGAATGCTTCCTCCAAAGTTTATGTGTTGGAAACTTAATCCTCAATACAACAGCCTTGAAAGGTGAAAACTTTTAAAGTGGTTAGTCCACGAGGGCTTTTGTCCACATGAATAGATTAATGCAATTATTGCAGAGTGGCATCATTTTCATGAGTGGGATACTTATAAAGGGTGAATTTGGTTCCTTCTCTAGCTCATGCTCTCTCACCCATGAAATCCCTTCCACCATGCTATTATGTAGCAAGAAAGCCCTCACTAGACATGACCCTTCAATCTTAGACTTCCTTCAGACCCATGAGCCAAATTAGTTTCTGTTCATTACAAATTACCAAGTCTGTGGCATTTTGTTACAGCAGCATAAAACAGTCTAAGACAGGAAGTATGAAGATAAACAATAATGAAATAATAATTTCCACTGGAGAATATATCAAGAATGTCTTCAATAATAACACGGCATTCTAACAAAAAGCTAACGATATATTTGTGGAGAAAGATTAGAGGCACAGACTTAGATAAAGTGAATGGTAAGTGCAAAGTAAGTGCCCATCAATGATATATAAATTCAAACAATGTAATAATTAGTGATAATTGAGACAATTGGGAAACACTGTGATGATGAAATGACTTTAACTGGAGATAAAATAAAATTTTATTATTTCAACAAGTAAAGATACTCAAGAGATTATTAGGAGGGAGAAGCAAGTGAGCAGACACAAGAAAATTCATCTAGCATGTTCATGAGTGCTGTGTTATACCCTGAATATCTAAAGATTAAATAACTCTGATCTCTGCCCTCAGAAATCCAGTGGAGGAAACCGGTATTAAAATTGTGTGGAGATGAAAGTAAGAGACTTTTTAACTAACTATATCTGCAGGACTTCTACATCTGCATGTTTATGGTGTTTGCACCTATGTAATGAAGATGGTAATATTTATCTGACTTAAAAAGAAATGGATGGTGAAATAGTCATGATATAAATAAAATGATACTCAATAATTAAGGCCATTTTAGAGATGATTAATGAAAGAAAAATGTTTCACTTGTATTTGTTTGACTAGAGAGAAATAACAAGAATCCTCTAAGCAGGCAAAGATCTAAATATCATTTGCTAACATTTGTCTGAAAACTACTATGAGGATAAATAAACCTACTACTTTTGGACTAATAGACTTCCATTAATTACTACTTTTGTCACTAATGAAGTTCCATTTATCTGTTTATCCATTCGTTTAGATTCCATTTAAAATCTACTTCGAGTATTTTACCAATTTAGAAAGTGATGGAAGAATATTTCTGCTGATATTAGTTTGCTAGAACTGACAAAACAAGGACAACAGACTGAGTAGTTTAAAAACAACAGAAATTTGTTTTCTTACGTTTCTGGAAGATAAAAGTCTGAGATCAAGATTACTACAGTCACATTGGGTTAGGACCTACCCTACTTACCTCATTTAATCTTAACGACTTCTTGGAAGACTTATCCTTAAATACAGTCACATTATTAAGTACTGGGAGTTAAGACTTCTTCATATAAATCTGGGGTATGGAGCAGGACTCAGCTCATAGCTGGGTGAGAACCAACAGACCTTTTTGCCACCCCAGAAGTTTAATCTAAATAAATAAAGGCAGAAAAGTAAGATCATTAGCTAGTTTATCTGTTAGTTTGAGACGCCTCTATCTTCTGTAAGTGGAGAAAGAAACAAAGCTAGCTCCTGGTTCAATTAAAGTGAATAAGGATAGTTCTGAATAGTAACTTTTGTTTTTCACATTGTTGTTTACTATCTCTACTTAGGGAATGAGCTCTGAAGAAGAATATTATTAAGTAGGTTCACTATAAAAATATAGATGAGAAATCAGTACATATCATTAATTTTTAAAAATGAATGACCATGAAAAGAATCATACTGTAGAAGCAGATTGTTTATTGAGTAACTGTTATAACTTTCAACTCCACAGGGTTTATCTGAGAAACTTTCATTTTCCTGTAAAAAAAATATAAGTGAAAGCATCATATGCTTTAGTGTTTTGCTATTTCATAGGGGTAGTAGTTATCAAACTAATCATTGTTTTAAGATTGTAATATTAAATTATTTGTAAGTGATCAATCTTATTAAAGAGTTGAATTTTAATTGTGTAAATGCACTATAACTGCTGTGTTTAGTTATGATTCATGTTCTATTATTTAAGATATACTAATTTTGTATGAAGAAGAATACATGACCATGTAAAAAAGAGATACATACACCAGCTTAAAAAACAGCAAATTAGGATAATTTAAAACTTTTTTTTTTTTTTTTTACGAACCAAGCAAATAATAGATATGCTTCAGAGTTGGCAGTTTGTTTGGTTTGTATCTTCAGGGAAAAACTAAATCTGTAGAGAGTTACAAATTAACTGTAAAATTAAGATACAAAAAAAAAAATCACTCATATTTAAAGAAAATATGTTAAGCATGGATAAGGATGATTGTTCTATAAACTTTACGGTGTCATAAATGATGAGAGGATTGTCACCACAACAAAAGGTGACTTGAGCAGTGAATTTGGTGAATATTCATATGACAATGAATTTAAAGTCTATGGGATATATTTGGCAACTGCACATTTATGATAATGTCCTATACCCATCATAAGATGGGTAAAATTACTGAGCTGTTATAGTTTGCTCTTCAGTCTACTGTGTTGATATTATTAATAAAGATCTGGTTGTATGACTATAAAGGTTTTTTTTTTGACAGTTTGAAAGTATTTCCTAGCTAGTATATAGTCACATTAAATAATGCAAGCTTTTTTTTTTTTCTGCTTTAAGCCAAAATTTACACTGAGAAAAGTTGTCTAATATTTTGTAATGTCATTTAGTAGAAAATCATAGTACACTACTTAGAAACTTTTAAGAATAAACTTACAGGTTTATCTGTATTATATTAATCTCAGTAAGAGATAATAATGTGGTATTGAGTTACTACGTCTATTATGTTTTAAAGCTTTTTCTCAATTTTAGTACTTTAAGATGACATAAGTTGTGTCATCCTTGAATGTGTTGACTATTGAATGAAAAGACTCTATATTTACTTTTGAAGAACTAAGGGAGTTAACTTGAATCATCAGACAAATTTACAATTTTTGTGAGACAACTTAGCACTAAAATAATAACTGTTATCTATTCTAATATAACTTACATGTAATTATTTATACAGTATTTATTTTGTATATCACCTGATATATCACCAATACATCTCTAATAATTATCATTATTTAGCAAAAATACATGAATATATTTCATTTATAGAATACATTCATATTAAATCATTCTTGATTATGAGGATTTTTTTATTGAAGCGATATTTCGAATATGACATCATTACATACTGAAAGATTGTAGAATAACTATGCTTATTGTTTCAAATTTATTTTCAAAAAGTTAGTAAATAATATCAGTGAGCAAAAGTCCATTTTAGCCTGTTAAGTTTGAAAAACTTTTTGTCTTTTGAAAAATATTTGAATATAATTAAGTGCTGATGCTGCTAAACTTGACTCTATCTGATTCTAGCTCTTGATTTCATTTCATTGTGCTCTGAGACAAAATTTATAATCTGTTTGGCTTTATAATATACATTCTCAAATCTACTCAGTTCAGTAAAAAGCCCCTTACATAGTTTTCTTCCAAAACTGCTTTTATATGCTCAGTTGCCATATACTATAATCCTACCACATCCTTTCATCAGTGATTGAAATCCTAAAATTATTTTTTTTAGAATCAGCTAATGTGGCAGCTCCTCTGAATTGTCTACAGCTCTTGTGTATCTCCAATTCAAAATTTATTAATCACTTGCACTTCTACTTGGTTTTCTTTAAAATACCCCAATCACCGAGAAGCTCACTTTTTTATTTTTAAAATTATACTTTAAGTTCTAGGGTACATGTGCACAACGTGCAGGTTTGTTACATATGTATACTTGTGCCATGTTGGTGTGCATCAACTCGTCAGCACCCATCAACTTGTCATTACATCAGGTATAACTCCCAATGCCATCCCTCCCCACTCCCCTCTCCCCATAATAGGCCCCAGTGTGTGATGTTCCCCTTCCAGAGTCCAAGTGATCTCATTGTTCAATTTCCACCTCTGAGTGAGAAAATGCGGTGTTTGGTTTTCTGTTCTTGCAATAGTTTTCTGAGAATGATGATTTCCAGCTGCATCCATGTCCCTACAGGACACGAACTCATCCTTTTATATGGCTGCATAGTATTCCATGGTATATATGTGCCACATTTTCTTAATCCAGTCTGTCACTGATGGACATTTGGATTGGTTCCAAGTCTTGCTATTGTGAATAGTGCCACAATAAACATACGTGTGCATGTGTCTTTATAGCAGCATGATTTATAATCCTTTGGGTATACACCCAGTAATGGGATGGCTGGGTCATATGGTACTTCTAGTTCTAGTTCCTTGAGGAATCACCATACTGTTTTCCACAATGGTTGAACCAGTTTACAATCCCACCAACACTTTTTATTCAATGTAGCCACCAATCAGTTCCAGTCAGGATCTGCACAGATGCTAACCAAGCAGAAAAAAGGCCTTGACTCTTTTCTTGCTGCCAGCCTGCTTTTCTCAGAACATTTATTTGCTCATCCACATATGCCTACTTACTTAACTAAGGAAAAAATGCAATCCATAGCTCCATTCAGCAACTTATTCCTCTTACATAGACACTGCAAAAAACATAGACAACCAATCAACATTATTGATGCTACTCGTGGCTTAAAATGTAGATTAATAGTAACCACAAATAATCAATATGAGAAAAATTAATAAATACAATAATTTGTTAAAAATTAACCAAACAGGATAAATAGAAACAATCATTTTAGGTATATAAGAAAAAATAACAGATCAAAATGGATGAACTTTATTAAATAAACACTACAGTTATAACTTGGTATACATATGATTAGAAATACATAATTAATATTATCACCTATATGTAAGAAGATAAAATATCTATAAAATAAGAAAGGCTTTAATTATAAAAGTATAGAAATGCATCCTCCAAGGAATTTATAATATTTATCTCTGAAAGTGATGGTATAAAAGAGTCAAAGTATTCATTTCAGCAAGACTCAATTATATGCTGTCTTCAAGAGGCTCATATCACATGCTATGGCACTCCTAAGCTCAAAAGAAAGGGATGGAGAAAAATCTACCAAGCAAATGGAAAATAGATAAAAAGTAGGGGGTGCAATCTTAATTTCAGACAAAACAGACATCAAACTGCCAAAGATAAAAAAGACAAAGAAGGGGAGTATATAATGGCAAATGATTCAATTCAACAAGAAAACCTAATTATCTTCAATATACATGCACCCAACACAGGAGCACTCAGATTCGTAAAGTAAATTCTTAGAGACTTTTAAAGAAATGTTAAGACTCCCACACAATACTAGTGGGAGAATTCAACACCCCACTGATGGTATTAGACAGATTACTGTGGCAGAAAATTAACAGATATTCAGGACCTGAAGTCAACACTGGACCAAATGGACCTAATAGACTTTTACAGAACTCCCTACCCCAAAACAACAGAATATACATTCTCATCACCACAGAGCACATACTCTAAAATTAACCACACCATCAGATAATATTTGACCACACCATAAGATCAGCAAACAAAAAAGAAATGAAATACCCCAATCAGGGCTACATGCCTTGGTACTGGTACCAAAACAGAGGAATAGGCCACTGGAACAGAACAGAAGCCTCAGAAATAACACCACACATCTACAACCATCTGATCTTTGACAAACCTGACAAAAACAAGAACTAGGGAAAGGATTCCCTATGTAATAAATATTGCTGGGAAAACAGGCTAGCCGTATGTAGAAAGCTGAAACTGGATCCCTTCCTTACACCTTATACAAAAATTAATTCAAGATGGATTAAAGACTTAAATGTTAGACCCAAAACCATAAAAAACCTGTAGAAGAAAATCTAGGCAATACCATTCAGAACATAGGCATGGGAAAGGACTTCATGACTAAAATACCAAAAGCAATGGCAACAAAGCCAGAATAGACAAATGGGATTGAATTAAACTAAAGAGCTTCTGCACAGCAAAAGAAACTATCCTCAGCATGAACAGGCAACCTACAGGATGGGAGAAAATTTTTGCAATCTACCCAACTGACAAAGGGCTAATATCCAGAATCTACAAAGAACTTAAACAAATTTACAATAAAAAAATCAAGCTACTCCATCAAAAACTGGGGAAAGGATATGAACACTTTTCAGAGAAGACATTTATGCAGCCAACAGACACATGAAAAAATATTCATCATCACTGGTCATCAGAGAAATGCAAATCAAAAGCACAATGAGATACCATCTCATGCCAGTTAGAATGACGATCATTAAAATGTCAGGAAACAACAGATGCTGGAGAGGATATGGAGAAATAGGAATGCTTTTATACTGCTGGCGGGAGTGTAAATTAGTTCAACCGTTGTGGAAGACAGTGTGGTGATTCCTCAAGGATCTAGAACTAGAAATACCATTTGACCCAGTGATCCTATTACTGGGTATGTACCCAAAGGATTATAAATTATGCTACTATAAGGACACATGCACATGTATGTCTATTATAGCACTGTTCACAATAGCAAAGACTTGGAACTAACCCAAATGTCCATTAATGATAGACTGGATTAAGAAAATGTGGCACATATACACCATGGAGTACCATGCAACCATGAAAAACGATGAGTTCATGTCCTTTGTAGGGACATGGATGAAGCTGGAAACTATTATTCTCAGCAAACTATCACAAAGACAGAAAACCACATGTTCTCACCCATAGGTGGGAATTGAATAATGAGAACACTTGGACACAGGTCAGGGAACATCATACACTGGGGCCTCTCGGGGAATGGAGGCCTATGAGAGGGATAGCATTAGGAGAAATACCTAATGTAAATGATGAGTTGATGGGTGCAGCAAACCAACATGGCACATGTATACCTATGTATCAAACCTGCATGTTGTTCACATGTACCTTAGTACTTAAAATACAATACAAAAGATTTTTTTTGGATAACCTTTTTGAGATTTGTTTTGTGTTCTAACATATAGTCCATCCTGGAGGACATTGCATATGCTGATGAAAAGAATGTGTACTGTGCAGCTGCTGGATGAAATGTTCTATAAATGTCTGTTAAGTCATTTGGTCTGTGATGCAGTCTAAATTTAATATTTCTTTGATGATTTTCTGTCTAGATGATTTGTCCAATGCTAAGAGTGGGTGTTGAAGTCCTCAGCTGTTATTGTATTGGGATCTATATTTGCCTTTAGATCTAGTATTTGCTTTATAGATCTGGGTACTCCAGTGTACGTGTATATTTACAATTGTTATATCCTCCTCTTAAGTTGATCCTTTTATAACTATAAAAAAAAGAAATATACCAACCACTCTTTTGGACCACAGCACAATAGAAATAGAATTGAAGACTAAAAGAATCACTCAAAGTCGTATAATTACATGGAATTAAACAACCTGCTTCTGAGTGGCTTTTGAGTAAATAATGAAACAAGAGCTTCTTTGAAACTTATAGGACCAAAGATATAACATATCAACCTCTCTGGGACCATCTAAGGCAGTGTTAAGAGGGAAATTTATGGCACTAAATGTCCACATCAAAAAGTTAGATCTCAAATGAACAAACATCACAACAATAGCAACAAACTAGAGAAGCAAGAAACCAAACTCAAAACTAGCAGAAGAAAAGCAATAACCAAAATTAAAGCTGAAATGAAGTAGATTGGGACAAAAAAAATCGTTCGAAAAATTAATAAATCCAAAGTTTTGTTTTGTGAAAAAAATAATAAGGTAGATAGTCAACTAGCTAGACTGACAGAGAAGAAAAGAGAGAATCTCCAAATGAACACTATTAGAAACAACAAAGAGGAGTTTACCATTAACTCCAAAGGAACAAATAACCATCAAACCAGAACACCTCTATGCACACCAACTAGAAGACTTAGAAGAAATGGATAAAGTACTGGGTACACACACCCTACCAAGGCTAACTCATGAAGAAATTGAATCCCTGAACAGATCAGTAATGGGCTGTAAAATTCAATCAGTAATAAATAGCCTACCAACTGAATAAAACTCAGGACCCAGTGGATTCATGGCCACATTCTACCAGATGTACAAAGAAATGCAGGAAGAATTTCTACGGAAACTATTCCAAAAAACTGAGCAGAAAGACTCCTCCCTAACTCATTATAAAAAGCCAGCATCATCCTGATACCAAAACCTGGCAGAGACACCACAAAATGAAGAAAACATCAGGCCAATATCTTTGATAAACATTTGTGCAAAAACCCTCAACAAAACACTAGCAGCACATCAAAAAGCTAATCCACCACAGTCAGGTAGGTTTTATCCTTAGAATGCAAGGTTGGTTCAATATATGCAAATCAATAAATGTGACTCATCATACAAACAGAAATGAAGACAAAAACCACATGATTATGACAATAAATGTAGAAAAGGATTTTATAAAATTCAAAATCCCTTTATGTTAAAAACTCTCAATAAATTAGGTATTGAAGAAATATACCTCAAAATAATAAAGGTCATCTGCGATAAACCCACAGACAAAAATCATACTGAATGGACAAAAGCTGGTAGCATTCCCTCTTGAAAATCAACACAAGAAAAGGATGCCCTCTCTAACCACTCCTATTCAGTATAGTATTGGAAGTCCTATCATGTAAGAGAAAGAAATAAAATGCATCCAAATAGGAAGAGAGGAAGTGAAACTAACCCTGTTTGCAGATGACATGATTCTGTATCTAGAAAACCCCATAGTCTCAGCCCAAAATCTCTGTTAGCTGATAAAGAACTTTGGTAAAGTTCCAGGATAAAAAACTAATGTACAAAAAAAATCACTTGCATTCCTATATACTAGCAATATCCAAGCTGAGAGCCAAATCAGGCACACAACCTCATTCATATTTGCCACTAAAACAATAAAATACCTAGGAGTACAGCCTACCAGACAAAAACATCTCTACAATGAGAATTACAAAATACTGCTCAAAGAAATCAGATTATCCAAATGGAAAAATATTCAATGATCATGAATAGAAAGAATCAATATCATTAAAATGCCCATACTGGCCAAATAAATTTACAGATTCAATGCCATTCCTGTGAAACTAACAATGACATTCTTCACAGAACTAATAAAAAACTATTTTAAAAATCAAAAGAAAGCAAGAAAAGTCAAAGTAATACTAAGAAAAAAGAACAAAGCTGAAGGCATCACATTACCCTACTTCAAACTATACTACAAAGCCACAGTAACCAAAACAGCATGGTACTGGTATAAAAACTGACACATAGTCAGAGGAAACAGGATAGAGAGCTCAGAAATAAGGCTGCAAACCTACAACTATCTGATCTTTGACAAAGCTGACAAAAACAAGCAATGCAAAAAGGACTCCCTATTCAATAAATGGTGCTGTGTTAACTGGCTAGCCATATGCAGAAGACTGCAACTGGACTCATTCTTTACACAATATATAAACATCAACTCAAGATGGATTACAGATTTAAATGTAAAATTCCAAACTATTAAAAAAAAAAAAAAAAAAACCTGGAAGACAACCTAGGCAATGCCATTCTGGACATAAGACTGGAGAAGATATCATGACAAAGATTCCAGTTGCAACAAAAGTGAAAATTGACACATGATATCTAATTAAAGAGCTTCTGACAGCAAAACAAAACCATCGACAAGGTAGCCAGACAGCCTACAGAATGGGAGAAAATATTTGCAAACGATGCATCTGACAAAAGTCTAATATCCAGAATCTATAAAGAACGTCAACTAATTTATAAGAAAACAATTCCATTACAAAGGGGGCAGGGGAAAATGAGCAGATATGTTTGAAAAGAAGACACGCATGTGGCCAAAAAGCATATGAAAAAAAAGCTCAATATCACTGATAATCAGAGAAAAGGAAATCAAACCACAGTGAGATACCATCTCACACAAGTCATATTGGCTATTACTACAAAGTCAAAAAATAACAGATGTGTGTGAGGTTGGATAGAAAAGGGAGCACCTATACACTGCTGGTGGGAGTGTAAATTAGTTTAACATTGTGGAAGCCAGTGTGGTGATTCCTCAAAGGGTAAAAAACATAACTAGTATTTAACTCAGCAATCCCATTACTCAATATATAGCCAAGGGAATATAAATCATTCTATTATAAAGACACATGCATGCATATGTTCATTACAGCACCATTTACAATAGCAAAGATGTGGAATCAACCTAAATGTCCATCAATGGCAGATTGGATAATGAAAATGTGGTATATATACACTATTGAATGCTACGGAATCATAAACAAGAATGAGATCATGTCTTTTGTAGGAACATGGATGGAGCCTGGGGCCATTATTCTTAGCAAACTAGTGCAGGAACAGAAAACCAAATACTGTATGCTCTCACTTACAAGTGGTAACTAAAGGATGAGAACACATGGACACAAAGAAGGGAACAACTGACACTGGGGCCTATCAGAGGGTGAAAGGTGCAAGGAGGGAGAGGATCAGGAAAAATAACTGATGGATACTAGGATTAGTACCTGAGTGATGAAATAATCTGTACAATGAACTCCCGTAACACAAATTTATTTTTATAAGAAACCTGAACATGTATCCCTAAACCTAAAATAAAAGTTAAAAGAAAAAAGTAAAACAAATATTTTTTATTTCAACTAAATATATTTAAGTATGCATTTGATTTTTTGGGGAGTATACTTTAGGCTTGTGATAAATTTGAAAATATCACTAAAATAAGAAAATCTGTCCATCAAAAAGGCATAGAAATATATATTTGATGCTCTTAATTGAAATGTATTAGCATACTAAATGAAGCAAGAATTCCTGTAATCAACAGCGGCAACAACAAAAATAATGAAAATGACAATTCAATGAATATGCATTTTATTGAATAGAAAATTACATATTTCTAAATATATATGAATATAAATATAATACACTATATACATATTTAGTGGCAATTAGTTTATATGAATATAAACTAATACACACATATCACATTAGTCTATATTTATATAAACATAAAAATATAAATATACATAGGAAACATTATGTGTATGTATAAAAATCTCAACCTCGGGCCCAAGGTAAATGGTCAAAAACAAATTTCAACTCAAACACTAGTTTACTCAACTGAGAAAATAAGTACATTAAATTTCGAACGATACAGAAACATATGTACATATTCTGAGGTTCAGTAATTTTACTCTTAAAGAAACAATTGGTCAAGAGTGCTTAGGTATATGTTAAAAATTAGTCATTGCTGCATTTATTAGAATAATGTGAAATTGAAAACAATGCAGGTATCAATAAAGCAGGGGAAGAGTTTAGTAATTTAATAATATTAGCTCAGTATGAACATATGTTATCGAGCAGAGAACACAAATATAATAAAGATACAGGCATGAACATACTTGAATCTCACAAATTATATTAGACAAAAAGGCAAATTTGGAGAAAATATATGGTACAGTTCTATTTATATGAAACTTAAAAACATGCAAAATCAATATTATTTATGTACATATACTTATTAGGTTTAAAATCTGAAAATGTCTAATATTTAATACAAAACTCAATATTATGGTTTCCTTTAAGTTTGAGACCCCAGTATATACTGTTTCAAAGGGACAGCTTGAAAAGTACTGATAATATTTTATTTCCAAAGATGAGCAGTGGAGGCATGGATTTTCTTTTACCATTAATTTGTGTAATGCATATGAGCTCTTTTTCTGTTAAAATTATAATTTTAAAATGATAAATAGATTTTTAATAAATATATAAAACATATAAATATAAATTAATTTAACAGGGTTTACTTTTCTTCAGTAACTAATTAAACATATTTCTGAAGTGATTGTAATCTAGTGTATACTAATTATACATTAGAAATATCTGATATTTAAGACTATCTAATAAATATGCTTTTATTTCTGTATTATCTTTTGTCTTTGCATAACTATCCTTAGTGATTTAAAAACTATTCATTTATTTCAATGCAAAATGAAATTTGAATAAATTATTCATGCAATATCACTTGACCAGAATTTTTAAATGTTCCTAAAGAAATTTTTATGTGAAAGTGTCATTATCTCACATATTATCACTTTTATTAATGTCAGAGGTAGAAAATAAAGTTGAAGTATAGTCAGCTTGTATTTCCCTGATCATGTAATACTTTTTATATACATTTTTGAACCTTTGTTATCTGCAGTTCTTATTTTTATTCTTTGTTATTAAATAATTTCAACTTTTATTATAGACTAAAGGATACACATGCAGTTTTGTTACATTTCTGTATTTTCTTTCATCTTTGCATAGCTATCCTTAATGATTTAAGAAATGCTTCTGTTTATTTGAATACTAAGTGAAATTTGAGCACATTATTTATGCAATATCACCTGACCAGAATTTCTAAATGTTCCTAAAATTATCATGTAGAAGTGTCATTATCTGACATAGTATCCCTTTTATTAATGCCAAAGGGAGAAAATAAAGCTGAAGTATAGTCAGTTTCTATTTCCCTGATCATGTGCTACATTTTATATACATCTTTGAGCCTTGTGTATTTCATATACATCTCAGGCAGTAAGCATAATATCCAATAGGCAGTTTTTCAGCCCATACTCCTCTTTGTTACTTCCCCATCTAGTGGTCCCCAGTGTCTGTTGTTCCTGTCTTTACAATGATGTGTATTTAATGTTTAGGTCTCACTTATAAGTGAGAACATGCAGTATTTGGCTCCCTGTTCTTGGATTAGCTTTCTTAGGATGATGGTCTCCAGGTTCATCCATGTTGCTGTAAAGGGCATGACTTCATTTTTTTTTTCATGTGTTTGTAGTATTTCAGGGTTTATATGTACCATATTTTATGTATCCCATCCACTGTTGATGGGCGCATAGGTTGATTGATTCATGCCTTTGTTAATTTGAATAGCACTGCAATGAACATACGGGTGCATGTGTCTTTTGGATAAAATGAATTATTTTTATTTGGGTATATATCCAGTAGTGGGATTCCTGGTTTAAATGGTAATTCTATTTTAAGTTCTTTGAGAAATCTCCAAACTGTTTCCCACAGTGGATGAACTAGTTTACATTCCTACCAATAGTGCAAAAGCATTGTCTGTTCTCCACAGCCTTGCCAGCATATGTTGTTTTTAACCTAACATATGTGTTTTAACCTGTTGAGACTAAGAAATACATTGTTATGCCTTACTAGGAAAAAAGAAAGAAATGTAGGATTTTCCACCTGAACCTACAGTCAAATGTATGCTGTTACTGGAAAATTCAATGGTAGGAAATGATGTAATAATCAGCTTAAAGAAAACCCCAGAGGGAGAATACACATTCAGCTTCTGAGAGACTGAAGTAAGGTTGTGCCATGCTAGGCAGAGATTTATATGTTTTTGTAATATCCTCGGCATGTCAGGGCTTTGGCAGGGACAGCACATGCGATCATGTGACATCAAGTGGCCATGCACCAAGAACTACTCATTATGATCTGGGTTCCATTGGTCCCACCAAGTCACAATGACAAATGTGCCTCGCAACAGTACATCACTAGATGGAACTGGGAAATTCAGGATTGAGTCTGAGCAGGATATGATACAGAGAAATGTTTTGTGAAAGGAAGAATCAATTGATGTGGCAAATGTTGTTTTATTTTAAGAAATTGCCACAGCCTATGCAATCTTCAGCCACCACCACCCTAATCAGTCAGCAGCTATCAACATTGAAGCAAAAACCTCCACCAGGTAAAAGATTATGACTCACTGAAGGCTCAAATTATTGTTAGCTTTTATTAGCAATGAAGTATTTTTAAATTAACTTATATAAATATTTAGGTATAATGCTATTGTACACTTACTAGATGACAATATAGTATAAATGTAACTTTTAAATGCACTGGGAAACAAATAAAAAATCTTGTGACTTGCTTTATGGCAGATTTGTATTTATTACAGTGGTTTGGAACTGAATGTGCAATTCCATATATATACAGCAATATATATACACACATACACACACGTGAATTATACATGTGTGCATATATAACCTATATATAAGAATGTGTATATATATATATATGAATGTGTCTGTATATATACACACATACACATTAGTCAGCAGCTATCAACAATGAAGAAAGTCACTCCAGCAGCTAAAAGATTATGACTCCCTGAAGACTCAGATGATGGTTAGCTTTTTTTTTTCTTAGCAATATAGTGTGTATTATATATCTAAATACACATAAGAAATATATATACACATCCAAATATATTATTCTATATATTGTATATGAATACACAAATATACAATATATAAATTTTATATATATAGACGTGTGTGTATATATATATACACATCTATATACATAGATGATATATATAAAATGTGTATATTTACACAGTGTATATGTATATAAAAATACATATACACAGTGTATATAAAATATATGTATATATACACTATATACATACAGTGTTATTCAAAATAACATATATATACATTTTATATGTGTATATGCTACTCATTTTTATTTATACATGTACAATTCATATTTAATTTATGGTTGAAAATTTTTATTCACTAAATTCGATAGGTGGAGTTACTCATTCTATTGACTGAATTTATATTTTATTTGTTCAGAAAGCAAAATCTATTTCAAGCCTTGAATAAACCATTTACTTTCCTGATATAAGCTAATGTTCTTAAAAGTATAAGTAGGCATTCTAGTTTCAGTTCTGAGTTATTAATACCTTTGAAGTGGTTATTCCTGTCCTTACAACATGAAAAAATTTAAACATGCTGAAGATTAATGACTTATTAGACCCATCAAAAAATTGATGTCATAGGACAAACTGTCACCTTGAAATCTGCAATACAAGTGAATTCAGAATGTCGCACCTGAGATCAATTTACCTGAAGCAGAAGCCACTGGAGCCACAACAGGGTGGCAACACTTACATGGTAACTTGGACAAAATGCTGAGTTTAAACCAGCGTGAGAGTGGAAACTTCCTGGGGAAATGTAGTCTTGGGAGGACCCCTACTCATTCAAAGGATTTAACCATAGGAATCCCAATAGGTTCTCATAGGGAAGAGCCAAAAATCATGATTTATAAAGGCCTCTGATAACAGAAACTATCTTTACTAGAGTCTTATGCAACCCTGGGGGAAGCAAAAGCACCTAGCTAAAGCCCCCTCTAGCCTTCCTGTCCTATCTAAAATGGAGTTTAGACAGGTAGAAAACACTTACTATTGACACATCCTAGGAACATAGACCCACTAGAGACTGAAAGTTATTACAGAATTATAGAACTATTTTTCTATTCTACTATTACCACATCAGCAGGGCTCAAGTATAATAACAATGAATTATAGAGTTGAAAGAGCCAAAAGTCACATAATCTATTTAAAAAGGAGATTTTAGGGAGAGCACAACAAATGATAATTGGATTAAAACAAGACATAACAAGAAATTGAAGTCTCTGGCACCTACAGG
Organism: Papio anubis; assembly: GCF_008728515.1. Taxonomy (NCBI): domain Eukaryota; kingdom Metazoa; phylum Chordata; class Mammalia; order Primates; family Cercopithecidae; genus Papio; species Papio anubis. The sequence goes on along the minus strand of NC_044982.1, from coordinate 65,628,920 downwards.
TATAGCAAACATTTAACACAGTCTAACTCCTAGCCAAATTAACTTAAAACCTCACACTGAGGGCCAAATTTCCTCAGTTGCTATGATGAAATACATTATAGCATAGCTTTCAGCAATAAAATTACAAGGTGTGTGTGATGGTTAATACAGAATGTCGACTTGATTGGATTGAAGGGTGCAAAGTATTGTTCCTGGGTGTGTCTGTAAGGGTGTTGCCACAGGAGATTAACATTTGAGTTGGTGGAGTTGAAGAGGCAAACCCATCCTCGAACTGGATGGTCACTATCTAATCAGTTGCCAACATGTCTAGGATAAAAGCAGGCAGAGGAACATAGAAGGACTAGACTAGCCTAAGCCTTTCAGCCTTCATCTTTCCTTCTGTGCTGGATGCTTCCTGTCCTTGAACATCAGACTCCAAGTTCTTAACCTTTTGAACACTTGGACTTACACCAGTGGTTTGCCAGGGGCTCTCAGACCTTTGGTCACAGATTGAAGGCTATACTGTTGGCTTCCCTACTTTTGGAGTTTTGGGACTCAGATTAGCTCCCTTGCTCCTCAGCTTGCAGATGGCCTATTGTGGGACTTCATCTTGTGACTGTGTGATTAAATACTCCATAGTAATCACCCCTCCAACTATGCATCTATCCTATTAGTTCCGTCCTCCTAGAGAACCCTGATTAATACAGTATGCTAAAGGTAAAACAAAGCATAGTCTCAAAAGACAAAGCAAGAATCAGAATTATACTAAATTTTGGTACAGATTTTGGAATTACCAGACAAGCGATTCAAAATTACTATGACTAATATGTAAATGCCTCTTATGGAAAAGCTAACAACAGGGAAGAACAAAGGAGTTATATAAACAGAAAGGTTGAAATGCTAAGAAAGAATCAAAAGGAAATGTTAGAAATAAGAATTTTAAAAGCAACAGAAATGAAGAGTGTCATTAATGCAATCACTGATAGACTAAGAATGGTCAAGGAAACAATCAGTGAGCTGCAAGATACCTCAGTAGAAACTTTCCTAACTAAAACAAAATGATAAACAAGAATGGAAAGCAACACAATAGTCAAGAACTGAGAGACAATTTCCAAAGATGTAAGATATGCATGATCAAAAAATAAGAAGGAGAAAGAGGAAATGGGGTATATTCTATATTTCATGTCAAAATGTTTCAAAAACAGGAATGTTTTTGGAGAATGTTCCAAAATTAATGAGAAGCACCAAACCACAGATTAGGGAGTCCAGAGAACATCAAGCAGGATAAATATCAACTAGAAAATAATCCTCATCTAGGCTTATCCTATTCAAACTGCAGAAAACCAAATTTAAAAAAAATAAATAAATATTGAAAGAAACCAAAGAAAAACAAGACCTTATCTATAAAAGAACATGGATAAGAATTACACCAGTTTTCTTGTTAGAAGTCATGAAAGCTACAGTAAAGTAACATGAGATATTAAAAATTATGAAATAAAACAGACAAAAAACTAAGAACTTTCTATCCAAAACAATTATCTTTCAAAAGTACCCATCAGGCAAACAAAAACTGAGAAATTCATTCCATTTCCAGTAGACGTAGAAAGTGTCCAAATATGTTATTTGGGAAAAATAACTTTTTGTCTTTTTTTCTATTTGCTTTGTATTACTTGAACAGTTTATATAATTCCATTTGTTCTCCTATCTTAGCATCTCAATTATGCTTTTTTTTTTTTTTTTTAACTGGAGTTTCTAGAGTTACAAGGTTTAGGACAACCATTGAAAAAATGAAAAGTATGAATGAAGAAAATGTGCAAAGAAGAAAACAATTAAAAACATGGTAGATATTAATGCAGCTATATCAATAATCACTTTAATTGGCAATACTTTTAATAGACCAGTTAAAGACAGAGATTGTCAACCTAGTTTAAAAAAATTTCTCCACTACCTCACTATAGGTTGTGGGGAGTTTACAACCTCACTTTAAATATAACGACAAGGATAGATTTTAAAAAAAAGGGATAAAGACATATCATACTAACTTTTTTTAAAAAAGGCTTTTAATATAGTAAAAAAAAAAAAAATTGCAGGGAAAAATTAAGCAAAACTCAAGCAGTATAAAATAACCACATCTGAAGCTTTTCTCAAATTACAACTTTCTTACAAGACTTGTATTAGGGTGTTCTTGTGTAGTTATAAAAGAAATACCTGAGACCGGGAAATTTATACAGAAAAGTGGTTTATTCATTCATGCTTCTGCGTGCTTTACAAGAAGCATGGTGCTGGCATCTGCTCAGCTTCTTGGTAAGCCTCAAGAAGCTTACAATCACAGTGGAAAATGAAGTGGGAATGAATGTATCACATGGCAAGAGCAAGAAAGGTGAGGAGATGTCACAGACTTTTAAGCAACCAGATCTTGTGAAAACACATTCACTATCTCAGGGATAGCACGAAGTCATGAGAGATTCACCCCCATGACTCAGACACCCCCCATCAGGCCTGACATCCAATATTGGGGATTACATTTCAACATGAGATTTGGGAGGGACAACTATCCAAACTATATCAAGGCCTTAATAAACTGTTTCATTTAAGTGGAACACAAAATAATATACAGTTGATCTTTGAACAGCACAGGTTTAAAATGCATGGGTCTATTTGGATGCATATTTTGCTTAATAAATACATTGACAATTTTTTTGAAAATTTGCAACAAATTAAACCAACTCTCATATAAACCATGTTAACCTAGAAATAATTTTTAAATTAAGAAAAATTTAAGTATGTTATGAATACATAAAACACATGCAAATATTAGTCTATTTTATCATTTCCTACCATAAAACATATACAAATCAATTATGAAAAGCTAAAATTTTTCAAAAATTACCACATAGCACATGGTATATAAAACATACCACACCATTCCCAGGCACCATTCACATTTGAGAAAAACGTAAATACATGTAACGATGCAGTATTAAGTCCTAACTACATAAAATTAACTGTAGTATGTATTGTACTGCTGTAATAGTATTGTAGCCACCTCTTATTGCTATTGTGGTTCACTCAAGTGTAGCAAGAATCAACTTAAAATGCCATTATTTTCTCTGTATGAGCAATCTGTCTCTCTAGTAAATTGCATATTTCAATAAAAATGATCTCTTGAAGTTCTTGGTTTTATTTTAATCATGTTTAGTACAATACTGTAAACCTTGAGTAACACTCTGGGACACATGCAAAGTGTCACAGTGATACTTGAAGTGACCCCCAAGAAGCAGAGAAAAGTCATGACATTACAAGAAAAAGTTCAATTGCTAGGTATATACTGTAGATTGAGATCTGCAGCTGTGATTGCCCACCATTTCAAGATGAATGAATGTAGCATAGAGACCATTGTAAAAAAAACAATCCTGAAACTGTTGTTGCATCTATGCCAGCAGGAGTGGAAACCTTGTACTTTTTGCAAAATATATTTGTATCTTATATATGTGGTTTACATGTGAATGCAGGATTGCTATAATACAGACATACCTATAGATTTTAATATAATTTGAGAAAAAGTAAAGTCATTATACAATAACTTAAAGCAAAAGGAAGGTGAGGGATCTAAACCTGGAGAAATTATTGCCAGCAAAGGATGGCTTGATAACTTTAGAAAGAGGTTTGGGAGTTTGGTTCAAGGCCACAGTGACTTATAACTCTGCCACTATATGCTAGCCTGAAAGGCAGAGCAAGATCTCATCTTTAAAACAAATTGGTTTAAAAAGTGTCCAAATAATAAGAGAAGCAGCTTCTGCCAACCAAGAGGCAGCAGACGAATTTCCAGACATCATTAAGAAAATTACTGAGGAGAGAGAATATCTGCCTGAGCAAATTTTAATGCCAATGAAAGTGCCCTATTCTGTTAAAAAGAAAATGCCACAAGGGACATTTATTTGTTAGAAAATAAGTGAGCACCAGAATTTAAAGCAGAAAGAGATAGGCTGCCTCTACTGTTCTATGCAAATGCATTTGGGTTTATACTCAGGACTAGCCTTATTTATAAAGCTGCTAACCCTTTGGCCTTAAAGAGAAAAGATTCCAGGCACGGTGGCACAATTCTGTAATTCCAGCATATTGGGAGGCTAAAGTGGGTGAATCACTTGATTCCAGGAGTTTGAGACGGGCCAGGGCAACAGGACAAAACCTCATCTCTACTGAAAATACAAAACTGAGCCAGGCATGGTGGCACACACTTGTAGTTCCAGCTACTCAGGAGACTGATGTAGGAGGATCACCTGAGTCTTGGGAAGTGAAGGAGGCTCCAGTGAGCCTGCACCACTGCACTCCAGCCTGGGCAACAGGCAACAGGGTGAGAGCCTGTCTCAAAGAGAGAGAGAGAGAAAAACTAAACACCAGCTATCCAGGCGCTAGTGTTTTTGGTTACACAACAAGAAGGTTTTGACAATAAGAACCTTTTACTGGATGAGTTTCATCAGTGCTTTGTTCCCAAAGTCAGAAGGGACCTGGCCAGTAAAGCACAGTCTTTAAAAGTTATTTTGATAGTAGACAACACACTTGGCCACCCAGAATCCTGCAAGTTCAACACTGAAGATGTCAAAATGGTCTACTTGCTCCCAAGCAAATGTCTCTAATTAAGTCACTATATCAGGGGGTCACGAAGATGCGTAACGCTCATTATGCACAGTACTCTATGGAAGGAATTGTGAATGCTATGGAAGAGAACTCTAAACGAGAAAAACATCATGAAAATCTGAATGGGTTACACAATTGAAGATGTCATCATTTAAAAGGCAATGAAAGCCATGAAGCCTGAAACAGTAAATTTCTGATGGGGAAAACTGGGTTCAGATGTTGTGAGTGATTTCACAGGATCTATGACAGAGACAATCAAGGCAATCAGAAAGAAACTGTGTATATGGCCACGATAGTGGGGGATGAAAGGTTTCAAGTTATGAATCTTGGAGAAATTCAAGAGTTAATAGACACCACGTCTGAGGAATTAACCAATGTTGACTTGATGGAGATGAGTGCTTCCAAGCCAGTGCCAGAAAATGACGAAGAAGACCTAGAAGAAGCAGTGCCAGAAAACAAAGTGACATTAGACAATCTGACAGAATGGTTCCAATTATTCAAGACTGCTTTTGACTTCTTTTACAAGATAGACTCTTCTATAATATGGGCACTGACACTAAAGCAAATGGTAGAAGAAGGATTGGTACCATATATTCATATATTCAGAAAAATGAAAAGTAAAAAAAGTCAGACAGAAATTATGATGTAATTTATGTAAAATTATACCAAATGTGCCTGCCTTTCCTGCTTCCCCTTCCAACTCCTCCACTTCTGACTTTGTCACCCTTGAGACTGTAAGATCAACCCCTCCTCCTCCTTCTTCTCAGCATACTCAAAGTGAAGACAATGATGATAAAAATGTTTATGATGATCCATTTCCATTTAATAAATAGTAAATATATTTTCTCTTCCTTACAAGTTTCTTAATACCATTTTATTTCTCTAGCTTATTTTAATGTAAGAAAACAGTATTTAATATACATATTATACATATAGCTTACAAAATGTATGTTAACCAACATTTTATGTTATTGGTAAGGATTCCAGTCAATAATAGGATATTAGTAGTTATGTTTTTTAGGTAGTCAAAAGTTACACAAGAATTTTCAAATGCATGCGGGGTTGGTGCTTCTAACTCCCAAATTGCTCAGGGTCAGCTATATTTAAAAACTGCTATGTGACCGTGTCCTGTATTTGCTAACCTCATAATTATTTGGCTGTAATGGATTACTAATTTCTTATAAATATTTAGAAAATGCAAATATTTAAAGATTAAAAAGTAAGCATTCAAATTTATAAACTCTCATACAAATTAATTCTTTCCTAATCACCAATATTTAAAATGTATCCAAATGAATGATGTGATGGCAAATTGTGTCACAGCTTAATAACAATATGAAGCATGGTTTATAAAATAATTTATTTTATGTATGCATATAACAACCAGTAAGACATTCTACTTGTACCTGTTTTCAGGCACATGGGATCCTGATTATGACCCTAAAGTCACCAACAATAATTTTCTATTTTATAACTTGTAATTCATTTATAAAATGCTAATATAGTCTATTGGGTTTGCCACTGTTGCCAAGTTTATTCAAGAGTTATCAAATGATAATTAAGTGAATAGAAATCTTCTTGGCCTATGTAAATATTATATTTGGTTCATAAATATGTAATGCTATTAATTCATGGGGAGTCCTCGGCAATTTTCAAATAAGTATTGCTGTCTCTGATGATCATCTTATACATAAAACATTTAATCTCCCAAGAATGAAGTTTAAAAAGAAACTCGAAGTTTATTTAAATAGAACTTTCTGTACATATAAATACTAGAAAAGTACTAGAAATGATAAAGTATCGTGCGGATGAAAATTGCCAGTTGCTTTGATGAGTTACTCATAATAGCATTGTCTTTTTTACCACCATATTTGGTGAGAAGTGTCTGCCATAGCTGCTGCTTCTATGAAATGACTGCAATCCTTTCCCATTAGAAATACCTACATAATATGGCAAGTTGCACCCAATTCTCTATCAGCGCCATGTCTTTTCATTAATTTATAAAACTTCTCTTCACAAAGAGAGTTGATTTGTTCTAATTTAGAGACACAGAATACACATTTTTCATCTTTGAAGCAAAAGACTACATAAAATAAAGCCTCATATATATTTTCTCTTCTAATCTTGATTTTTATTACATTTAGGCTAAAATGTTACACATTTTTTCATTTGTCTTTTGCTTTCTATATTTTCCAAAAGGCCTTTTTTTAAAAAAAAATAACAAATTAACTTCAGGAAAAAAATTTAGAATAAAATGTTCTATTTTTTGTTTATTCTCTCTGTTCAGATCATAAAAGCTAGCTACATATTTTCTTCCTCCAGTGGATCACTGAGGCTTTCATTATAAAATTTAATCACTTTAAATATTGTTAAAGCCATTTTCCTTTCAGTAAACCTGATCATTCATGCTTCTTCACCTATTTTTACCCAACCTTCCAATTAACACAACAAAGTAATCCAATGCTTTCAAATATGAAATGTATCTTTCTTAACTTTTGGCTACAACTATTATAAAGGGAAGAAGGGGTGAACAAATGAATATGCTTGAATATGTTAAATGCCCTCATATAATAGAGGTACAAGGTATTTGTTAGAAATTAAAGATCAATTTTTCTGTAGGAAACATATTTTGGCATTTCAGATTAAGCAAATCTATCCAGGAATCTGCTGGTATTCAGTACTGTACCTATAAATTATTCATTCACTTGCAGATTTCATTTATGTCAAATCTTGTTAGAACAGTTAATTTTACATGAAAGTTATTCTCAGAGGAAGCTCTTAACAATTGGACATTAGCATTTTTGAGTAAGTCAGCGTTTTTAGCGTAACAAGAATTCTGTCTTATTCTGAGTAATAACATTTGCATAATTTAATCATTGCACAATTTAGCATAGATCTAAAAATGTCATTTCCTTAGATTATATATTAAAATTATGTTCATAGTAGGATAGTCACTTGAGTAAAGAACAGGATATTATCAAACACATATAATCTCTCTCTTATATTAGGGAATTAACAAAAATAAGATGTATCCTTAATTAAACTACTGCTTTGTAATAAAAAATGTTAGCTTAACCTTAGAAAGTAAAAATTCTGTCTTCTAAACATACAGGTAAATACCATGAATTGTTAAAAATATAATCATTTGACTATATTGATGTTTTAATAGACATTTAATAACAATTCTGTCTTCTAAACATACAGGTAAATACCATGAATTGTTAAAAATATAGTCATTTGACTATATTGACATTTTAATAGGTAGCTATATCTGGATTAGTAAAAGCATTTACCATATAAGATTACTTTGACATTACATTTAGATATGTGGCCACTGGAAAAATAAATATTCTCTTATTTCAACAATAGTTTAAATCTAGCACTTAATACATTCATGTATCTAACAATTTCCTTTGGTTTCTTATAAAAAAGATGATGAGATTGCTGGCTGAGTGAATACTGAGGATTGTTAGCAAATGGCACTCGGAGTCTGGCTTCTATCTTCTCCATTCCTAAGTACAAATATCTGCCTCTCCTGAAATGCTTATTCAATATGAGATAAGAATTTAGTTTTGACTAAGGTGGCCTCTATACTTCCCTCAGTTTGACTAAACTTTAGCCAGGCTTCTTCCTTCCTCTAGACACCTGATATCTCTAACCAACACTCTTACAGAATCAAGAAAATCTAACTACAGAGGTTGCTTCCCTCCCTTTCTGTAGAGCATTTACTTTAATTGAAGATTCTTTCTCTGTCATCCTAAGATGTAAACCTATCTAAAAGTTTCTTACAGTGACCAGAGAAAATGAAGTTTACTGCAAAGGCTTCAGCAAGAGACTGGAGGACTTTCCACTCTAGATAGGTGGCTCACAGTAGGGAAGAATAATTTATTTTCTCTACTTGCAGGACTGCAGACATCAATAAAGATTCAACATAAAGACCTGAGCCCTGATGTATAAGTGAATACATGAATAATTAAACAAACAAAAGCTTTCTCACAGGGCCCTGAAAAACACTAGAGAAAGATAATACAAGAAAATATTGTACAAAATCTATAAAGTAGAGCTACTATAAGAAGGCAGCTGACTACATGCTTTCTCAAGAAAAAAATAGAATGAATAAATTGATGTTACATTTAAGGATCTAGCATTCAATGATTTATTGCAGTTAATGATCTGAAATAGTGGAGTAGAATACTAACTAAAAGAATTCTGCTGAAATACAAATAAAATATAGAAAAAGAAGAAAAACATGACGGAAATCTTGGGAATGTAGTAGGAAAATATGGGAAACCTAACAAGTGAATAAGTGATGTAAATAAAAATAATATATGAAAAATGAATTAATAGAAAAAATATTTTTGGCCAGGCACCGTGGGCTCACGCCTGTCATGTCAGTACTTGGGAGGCTGAGGTGGGTGGATCATGAGGTCAAGAGATTGAGACCATCCTGGCTAACATGGTGAAACCCCATCTCTACTAAAAATACAAAAACTGGGTGTTGGGGCGGGCGCCTGTAGTCCCAGCTACTCAGGAGGCTGAGGCGGGAGAATCACTTGAACTTGGGAGGTGGAGGTTGCAGTGAGTGGAGATCGCACCACTCCAATTCAGCCTGGCCACAGGGCAAGACTCCATCTCAAAAAAAAAAAACACATATATATGTTTGTACATATACATATATACACATATATTTATCTAAAGGATTTATATATAATATGTATATACACATATAAGATGAATTAATATATACATATACATATAAAGCATTAATATATATGTATGTGTCTATTTATATACACATAAACATATACATATTTACCTAAATAAGGATTCATTCCCAAGTTTGAAAGCTTCATGTAGTTTCTGAAAATAAAAATAATTACAAGAATAAAGAGAATACATCACATTTAGTAAATAAAAAAATAAGTTAAAAAGAAGGAAAAAGATATTATATATCACCACCTAATGTACTGAAACCCTTGAAGCTTGAAGACATTGGAATATTATCTACAAGCTATTGTGCAGAAACTTGAGGAGAGGAACGTAATAATACTATACCTGGTAAAGACATATTTTCATGGTTAGTGTGGAAAATAGACGTTTCTGATTAGGCAAGACTGTGGAGAGTATATTTCCTAGGTTTACCAGAAGGAAATGTTCATAAAACAGTGACTGTCAACAAGAAGATAAAGGAAAGGAACCAAAAATCCTTCAAAGTGTAAAAGATAAAAAGGGAGAAAAATAGTGGTAAATTGTAAAACTTTTTATATTTTTATATTACTGAAAGAAATGTAGAATGTCACGTCCTTTTGATATGGTACTCAATAATTAAGTCTGAGTTTTTTCCTTTTCATATCAAGAACAAGGCAAGGATATCTTCTGTCACCACTGGAAGACTATGGTTTTTGTTTGAACCAGGACTTGTTTCTTTCACAGAAAGAAGATATTGGTGTTCCAGGAACACATACAACCAAGGAACACTATGGCAAGCTTTCTTACTCATGTTACTGACATAGATAATCAGTAACAAAGAAAAAGAGAAGGGAACCTATAATTTCTTTTCTTATAATTCCTGCCTTACTCAACAATAAACCAAAGCCAGAGAGAAATAGTAGAATACATACATATCAAGAAGTAAAAAGAGTTGAGTTAGTTGGGTCAGTATTTCTGCTGTTCTGGTATGAAATATACACAGATGCATGTATGAGTTATGCAATATAAATTTATTCTAGAATAATTTTAATAATTTGACACATGAGACATATGCTCTTATGTTTGTATTTGAGATTAGTGTTGCATAAAATAGAGGTAAAGAGTAATACTCATACTAAAATTTAGAATTTTAATTGCTCTTTACTTAGAACAACATTAAATAGCAAACATAAATGACATTGGCAAATGGAAAGAGAAAATACAGTAGAAGAAATAAAGCTTTATATTTTGGTAAGTTAAATACACTTGGTTTCTGCTTTTTAAACATGGATCACTTAACAGATTATGTAGCTGGCCCTGACCACATACAGATTCAAGGGAAACCAAATCTGCATCTGAAATACAGATTGTAACTCCATTATGTTTAACAGAATGCTATTTGTGAAGTCTATATGTTTGTGCTTAATTTCCTGTCCTATGGAAAATGTTCATACCTGACTTTAACTTTCCTAAAGTGAACTAAAATGTGAAGGTTTCTTCTCACATTTCAACCTCCCAGTGAATTAGATTATTTTGAACAGTATATATATTTAGAATTACCAATGACAGTAAGTAAAATTCTCATAATGGTTCACATAAAAAATCCCCCTGTAATAGCTGGTATGTTACCTTATATTACATAGCACAGTGAATGTAAATATTGAGAGATTATGTAGGTATATTTAATTTAATCACCAGCACACCTGACTAATTTTTGTACTTTTTTGTAGAGATGGAATTTTGCCATGGTTGCCCAGGCCCATCTCCAACTCCTGGGCTCAAGCCATCTGCTCACGTCAGCCTCTCAATATGTTGGGATTATAGGCTGAGCCACTGTTCCCAGCCACGGATACCATTAATAACACAGAGTTGTCTCTAACTGGTAACAGTAGAAGAAATCACAAAATTAGAAAGAAAGAGTAGATGCACTCATCCTAATTTAAAAGAAGGAGAAGAGCAGGGAAGAAAAATTGAGAGGCCTCTAGAAGCTGAGAGCAGCCCTTTGCTGATGAGGGCCATGAAATGAGGATTTTCAATCCATAAAAGCAGAGAATTGAATTCTTCCAGTAAAATGAATGAACTTAAAATCAAATTTTTTTAGAACCTCCAGATGAGAATTTAGCCCAACTAAAACCCTGAATTTGGCATTGAAAGACCCTACACAGAAAAGCCAAACCTCTGATCTACGGAAAAATAATAACTAACACATGCATTAGAAAATAATAATCAGGTGTGTTTTTATGTCAATAAGTTTCTGGCAATTTGTTACGCAGCAAAGAAAACTAATACACTGATAATCATTTTTACTTACAGAAAAAGCAAAGTCACATGGCTTAATCAAGTAGCTTTGTGTGTTATTCCTAAAATATGAAAATTGAGAAAGGTAATAAAGTATTTCAGGTATTCTCTCCAGATATTGTTTATGCTTTCACTGCACTGGACTACTCTGTTGCTCTTTTGACAGACTGTATGCATAGCCTGACTCTTAACTACTAATTAAAATTATTTCTAAATTTTCATGTGTCTTAGTCCAATTTATTTTGCAGTAATTGAGTAGCATAGGCTGGGTAATTTATAGTGAGCATAAATTTATTTGGCTCACCGTTCTGAAGGCTGGGAAGCCCAAGACTGGGGCTGCATCTGTCCAAGGATTTCTTGATGAGTCATCCCCTAGCAGAAGGTGGAAGTGGGAAGGGCAAGACAGGCAAACAGAGAGAGAGAAACCAAACAGGGGCCAAGTTTGATCTTTTATAAGGAAGCTACTCAAATGATAATGCCCCCACTTTTGTGGTAATGACATTAACCCATTCATGAGGGTGAAGCCCTCATGGCCCAACCACCTCTTAAAGGTTTCATATCTTATTACTGTTGCAATGGCAATTAAATTTCGACATGAGTTTGAGAAGGGAAAAACAATTCAAACCAGAGCATCATGTGCTAGACTTTTAACAATTTTTTTAAAAATATTAGATGGCTATAATATTGCAGAATTTTTTTGATAATTTGAGAAAAAATTCTATAAGCAGTCAGGTAGGTACATTGTTGATAATGTTATTGCACAGCCTACTAATGAAACATGAGTCTTATCTAGAAAAATAGAATGAAGCTGCTCATTTAAAACATTATAAAAACGAATGATGAAAGAAATATAAAAAGGTAAAGCTTCTTTTCTTTATTTAGTTTATTTAGTGCTTTCATCAGGATAGTCACTAAAACTATCTAATGAGACTTACTAAAAGGAAAACTGAACATATACTTTATAATGATAGTAGGTTTTAACTAGGTGAAAGACAAAGGAAAACCTGTTCTAGTATTGAAAGGACTGAGTCCCATAGGTCCAGCATCCCAATAAATATTTATTTAGTAGCTCTTCCAAATTTATGCTTCATTGATTAGATACGCATTATAAAAATGTTTGTATGTATTAATATGTGCTCTGATAACTGCTATTTATATGTTTAATAGTGTTTATTATCCTGTTGTTTCTATAAGTGTAAACAAAATGAGTGGACAGAAATGTACAGTGAAACTGGTGGTGAAAATATTGTTGATACAATGAAAGACTTTATATCCACAAGAACTAGACTTTTGAAGACAGAAAAATAAAAATACTGCTTCCATAGAAAATATTTGCTTTAAAAATAAATAATAAAAATAAGACACTTACACCAACATTTTAACTTTGTCATTCTTTCTCAGCAATATGACTGAATTATCAATGTCAAATGTCATTCTGTTTTGCAGAAGATATAGATGGAGACAACCCCTTTGCAATGAATAAGTTTCTTTTGTTTCTGTGGTAGCATGCGTTGATTATATATTCAACCTGTCTTTCACTGCTGTGCGGAATGTTTGATTGTCCAATAAGTACAACATCTTTTGTGTCCAAAATGTAATTTTTGAATAAAGCTCACAAAAATTGTGCTTCTCCATAGCTGACAAGAAGAAAGGAGACAGACTATTAAGTGTAGACTCTTTTCCCAAGTGTATTTCAATAAAATTTAATTTGATCTTCCCCTGTAGGTTTGCTCATTTATCTTGATGATCAGTATATTTGACACTTCTGTTCTGGAATATCTTTTATGGTTCACTGTATCTTAAAGCTTCACTGCAATTGGTAGGTAATCTATTTTGCTAAGGCAATGGATTATAAATAAAACAAATTGTGCTATATATACTTTGAAATAGTCTGAGTCTGGTTTCAGGACAAAGCAAAATTATTACATTCCTAAAGCCATAAAATATGTATTTTAGATACTGCCAATCACTATTTGTTAATATAGTTTTTAGGTAGTTAGCCATAGACATTTAATAAAATCCTAGGGGCCAACATTAATGAGAAGAATCAAAAAATAAATAAACAAAACAAGGGTAAATTGATTTCTTTGCAGAGTATGAACACATTTGTTGTCCGTAAGGAACTAACAGACAACTTCCAGTGATATCAATTCTAGAAAAAAAAACCAGCATCAGGGAGTGAGAATGTCATCTATCAACCCCGAAATTGATTTTGGTTAAAATAATGACAACAACAACAAAACTAAATATCAAACAGCATCAAAAGTGATATCACATATTCCATTTCATCATCAGAAATAAAAATAAAATATTCTTACCTGAGCAATTTATTGATGAGAGGGCAGAGTAAGTTAAAAAATTGTTGCTATACATTTTTCATTAAGCTTTTAGATAAGACATAAATGCACAAACAATTGTTGAATATCTAGCATCAAAAGAAGAAAACAGAGAACAGAAGTATAACATTTTATTTTCATAATTTCCTATTTTAAAAGATTTCAGTTACCTTTTTAGTATTAAAAAGGAGAATATATTAAATGTCATTGAATGGTGCATTTTTAAATGGTTAATGTAATGGTTAATATTAGGTGTCAATTCGATTGGATGGGAGGATGCCTAGATAGCTGGCAAAGTATTGTTTCTGGGTGTGTCTGTGAGGGTGTTTCCAGAAGAGATTAACATTTGAGTCAGTGGACTGGGAGAGGAAGCCCCACCCTCAATGTGAGTGGGTACCATCTGATCTGCCGCCAACACGGCTAGAGCAAGGCAGGCAGAAGTAGGTGGGATAAGCTGGCTTGCCTGAACCTTCTGCTTTTCTTCTTTCTGCAGTGCTGGATGCTTCTTTCCACTCCTTCCCTTGAACCTTATACTCCAGGTTCTTCAGCCACTGGGCCCTTGGACTTGCAGCAGTGGTTTGCCAGGGGCTTTTGGGCATTCAGCCATAGACTTGACTTCTCTGCTTTTGAGGCTTTTGGACTCTGACTGAACCACTACTGGCTTCTTTCTCCCCCAGCTTGCAGACTACCTACCCTGGGACTTCGCTTTGTGATCCTATGAGCCAATTCTCTTTAATAAACTCCCTTTCACATATGTATATATCCTATTAGTTCTTTCCCTCTGGAGAACCCTGAACTAATACAGTTAAAATGGTGAATTTTATGTTATTTGTATTTCGACACAATACCAGAAAGTTAATTCACATACTTTGGATGAAAATACATTTTTCCCCAAGTTCAGTAAGAAGCAACTTGTACAATTATAATTACAGGGCTATCTCAGGATCTACGGCTGCACTAAGACGTTTCTACCACTAGCAATATGGGATATTAATCACTTAATATGTGGCTACTGCCGCATATTATATCCACAAGTCTAGTTCTTTATATCCACAAGTCTAGTTCTTGTGGATAGGAAGTCTTTCATTGTATCAACACTATTTTCACCACCTGTTTCATTGTACATTTCTGTGCACTCATTTTGTTCACACTTATGGAAACAACAGGATAATAAACACTATTAAATATTTTCCATATAATGATAGTTAATGACATTATTAAGTATTGTGACACTAAGCAACTAAATTTTAAATTTTATTTTAATAAAATTTATTTCAATTAAATTTAAATTTACAACATAAAGTAATTTTTATAACATAATTTTTATTAAACCATATACTATTGCTCTGGTAATATCTCATTTTATTTTAACTGTTTCATTATGTGATATTGCTATGCTGTGGTGTACCTGTTAGATACATGCTTTATTTAGAGTAATACACAGAAAAAGGAGAGTTAACCATTTTGTGCCTATTGATTGATTTAATTTGTATAATATTTTCTATATGCTGATGTAATATTGGCATGTGATTATTTTAATATTTTATTCAGATGGCATGAATTACAGTGATACCTATGAAAACCATTAATGTTAATTAGATTAAAATAATCATAATTAATTACATTGTAACAATTATTTTTATACTTAATTAAAATTTATGTGTGAACATATTCATAAATTAAAGGCATACTGCTAACATTTAATTGAGCATAAATACAGAAGCTAGTATAAAGACCAGAACATGCAAGTAAAATAAAAACTGAAAAAAGACACACCAAAAACTTTATAAAAAGGCTATAGCAATGTGCTGTGACAGAACCCAACACAAAGGCTGTTGTATAAAATGTTTTGAGATAATTATGTGTATAATATTAGGACATATTTAATGCGTTTGATAAAAAATTTCCTCCCAAAAATCAAACAAGAATTGATAAAATTAGTGAGCAGAAAATTGAAATAAATGGTCAATTAAAATGTTTGAATAATTTTAATAGAATCTAAAATTGTAAATTAGATTATCTATAATCTAATCATGGAGTATAATAATGGATTCCTGAAGAGAAAAAGAAAAACAGCTTTAGATGAAGATACGGTAAAATAGATTATGAAAACTTTGTTTAAAAATTATGAGTAAGAGTAATAAAAATATTTTACAAAGTGTAAACAGTTTTAATTTGAGCATGAAACATTTGTTTGTAGATCAGAAACCTTTCTAAAAATATTCAGAATAAACTGAGCCCTAATCGAAAAATTACTATTTTCTGTAGCTTTAGCTGAGTTTTACATGATGTTCTCCAATAATACTTTGTGTATCTTTGTATTACTTTAATTAACCATGTGAATAATCAAATTCATGTCATGAATATTTTGGAATTATTTATCTGTCAATGAAGAATTTTAGTGAGATATGAGGAAATTAGCTTTTATCTATTTATTTTTTTCTAACTTTAGGTTCAGGAGTACACATGCAGCTTTGTTACACGGATAAACTTGTCTTACGGAGATCTGTTGTACAGATTATTTCATGACCCAGGTGTTAAGCTTAGTACTCACTAGTTAATTTTTCGGATCCTCTCCCTCCTCCCACCCTCCACTTTCCAATAGGCCCTAGTGTGTGTTGTTTCCCTCTAAGCATCTATGTGTTAGCATGATTTAGCTGCCACTTGTAAGTGAGAACGTGTGGTATTTGGTTTTCTGTTCCTGTGCTAGTTTGCTAAGTATAATGGCTTCTAGTTCTATCCATGTCCCTGGAAAAGACATGACCTCATTATTTTTTATGGTTGCATGGTATTCCACGCTATATATGTACTACATTTTCTTTGCCCAGTCTATTATTTGTGGGCATTTAGGTTGATTCCATGTCTTTGCTATTGTGAACAGTGTTGCAATGAACACAGGCATACATGTGTCTTCATAATGATTTACATTCCTTTGGGTAAATATCCAGTAATGGGATTGCTGGATCAAATGGTATTTCTGTGTTTAGGTCTTTGAAGTATCACCACACACTCTTCCATATAATGATGGCTAGTTCCATATAATGATAGTTGGTGACATTAGGTCAAAAATCAGGGCTATTTGTAGCTTTAAAGTGAGAGAAAAATGATTTATTGATGTGCTCTACTGTATAATGCATAATATAATATTTGTGATGCTATAAAAATTATGCAGTTTTAAAATGTCTCAAATTTATAAACATGCTACAAATTATTACCAATTTATGGCACTATTGATAGCAAAAGAAGACAATGACAATACGTTTTTGGCTTGTCAAAGCTCATTGGTTGAATTTTGTAAGAGTTTTATAAAAATTAACTATATTGTTATAGCTGATTTTAAATTTTCTTTTAATAAATTTCAGGAGATAGATATGAGGTGCCCAACTTTATGAATGTAAGTAACACCAGGGAATTGTACACTTATATGGTTAAATGCTAAATTTTATGTTACATGTATTTTACCATGGTAAAAAATTTTAAATACTCAAAATTGTCAAATAGTCAATAATCAAAGACTTTTATCATACAATTATTTAATAGTATTTGATAAATTATCAATACCAATTAAATATGGCATTGTGATGTATGTTTCTCACTGAGGTATTGCTACATAGAAATAAAATGGATTTAAAATTCTAAGCAAAGGAAAATTTATTTGTGTCCTATCCAGACAGGTACAAAAATGCATGTTGAAACCAAAACCTTTAAAATAAATCTGATAATAAGAAATAAACATGTTGAGATTTTGAAAGAAAATTTGTAGATGCTTGAAAGACATCATTAATATTAATAATTACAAAGAAGATTGCAGTTATTTCTGTCAGATAACAGTATGATATTGATACATTGATTTTATGAGGGGTTGAAGTTTGTAGGGATTCCCTCTTTGTCTTTACTCTGAGGATTTATATATTACTGTTATTCTAAGACTATGTCTTTCTCATAATACCATGAAGTGTCTGTGTGTTTGATACCTTCTGCATGTTGATAAATTTTGTTTTGACCTCTTCTAAATACCAATATGAAAACATGTTTATTTATTGAAATTCTGGATATATAGTATCATTCCAAATTATTTTGTTTTTTTCTAAGTACTTTTCATTATTTATTTTTTTATTTAGATTCAGAGGGTACATGTGCAGGTTTGTTACATGGATATATTACGTGATGCTGAGGTTTGGGCTTCAATTGAACCCATCATCCAAATAATGAACATAATGATGGCAGTGGCTGCAGCAAGGAGGTGTGACTGCGGCTGTGCACTACATGGAGCAGGTGAGAGCCCCACCCTCCTTGGAGGTCTATACTCAACCAAACTGTGGCTGTGGGTCTGAGACTCCTTGTGCTTTTAGGGGATCCAGGAACAGGCAGGATCTGCCCTCTGGGTGCAGCTGCAGCCCAGCCTCCCTGGGCCTCCCATTCCACAAGGCAGGAAGGAGCCAGAGACAAGCTTCTTCTGAGTTGGGGGGATGGGAGCTCCTAGGTGCAGCTGTGGGCACCCTCCCAGGTGCAGGACCTGGGCATCTCTGCAGCCTTCATGATTGGGTGCCCCAGGAAGGACCACCTCATCCGTGCAGGCCCAGGGGTGTCTGCTCCAACTGCTTGTCTTCTCTGTTCCTGGCACCCACTCCTATCTCAGAGTGGGGTTGGGGTGAAGCCCTGGGGCCATGAATGTCAGCAGGAGGTGAACAGAGTCTGAGGCAGAAGGGGGCAGGTTTCCCAACAAACTCCCACCCTCGGGCCAGAGAGGGCCTGAAGGCTGGGTGGTGGGCTGCCAGTCCCATGGACTGGAGTGGGAACTCATGGTGCCTCTTCCACCCCCATCCATGGCCACCCATGGACCAATAGGTACACACTTCCCCCCATCTGAGGTCCATAGAAGCCCTGAGCTCAGCAAGAGCAGAGCAGAGGATGGCCACAGGACAAAGAGGAGCTACCCTCTGCTGAGAGCTTCAGAGACCTGCAGAGATGTCCAAATGACTTGTCTGCAGAGAGGAGTTACCCTTTTCAAGGCCTCTTCTCTGCTGAGAGTTGAATACTCCATAGGAGGACCTGCCTACAGAAAGTAACTACCCACTGTGGGTCTCTGAGCTGCTTTAACACTAAATAAAACTCCTCATATTTTTCACTCTTTATTTGTCTGTCTGTGTACCTCATTCTTCCTGGATGTGGGATGAGAACTCGGCACAGGCACTGCAGCCACAGAGGTTTCCAGGCAGAAAAATTGACACCCCTGAGATCCCGAAACATTTTGGGGGCTCATCTGGGATCCGTGGAAGGGTGGGTAAAAGCAGCTCTGCTTTATGTCTTTTCTTTAGGAGTCTATAAACTCCACAATAGTCAAGATGAAGGAAAAGTACTGGGTATCTGTCAGCCAGTAAAAGTGACTAGTATGGCTGGACTTAAGACACAGGACAGGCTTGCTGGGGAGAACACTGTCAATCCTCCATCACTCTCAGGTGTTGGAAATGTTGGCTTTGTTCTAATCCAGTTTCCCTTCATGGAGGGAAGTTGTCACTTGGGACCAGAAGGAGGTCCTGGAGCAAGCAAAGGTATCTGGCTGAGGCCACACCTTGATGTAATGCAAAGGCCCCTGGACTAACTTCAGTCCCCAACTGCCTGTTAGGGTGTTGGCACTAGGCTCTTTAGTCTTTCCTATCGTTGTTTCCTTCACAACTATCATAGTTCCTATCTCTTTTATATACAATGTTAATGTTAAGGGTGCTGTTGCAAACCAGAGATATTATGGTGTAGAATGAGCATTTGGCTTAGTCAAAGTGTGAAATGGAAGGTCAAGAGTAACACAGATTAAGCAAAGTGTGCTGTGGTATTTGCAGTAAATTTGTAAGAAAATGCTTTTGTCATTTCCACTTTAGTGCCAAGCATCTTGAGGCACAAAAAAGCATTGCCTAAGGAAGGAAGCTTTTCTGTAAATACGAAGGAAAATGGTCCAAGGTCCCTTATGAGCAGGCCTTCTTTGTCTTGCAGGGTAACCCAGGCCTTTGCCAACATTGTCTGATTGATTCAGCCCTCCTAGTACCCATCTCAGGAGAGGCTGCAATGGGCAATCCCAGGGAACTGAGGAAGAAAATCCCAAAGTTACATCCATCAGGGAATCAACTCCCTTGGTCCTTCCTATCCAGGTGGTTTCTCAAGCTTACCCCAGCCTAGGAATTGTGGTTTTAGGCAAGTTCCACTCTCAACTGCCCCTATAACAGATGCCTAGTGAATATGGCCCCATTAAGGTCCAGGTCCCCTTTTCTCTTCAGGACTTAAGGCAAATTAAGGGGTATTTTGACTGATTTTCAGATGGCCTTGATAAATATAAAAAGGCTTTCCAGAGCTCAACCCAAGAGTTTGAACTCTTTGGATCAAATCCTGACCAACACTGAAAACCAGGCCACTCCTGGCAAGTGGCAGAGAATTTGGGGGATGAGCTTTATATCTTGTATAGGGCCAGGGAAGGGGAGGAGCCTTATCCAATTGGAAAAATAGCAATACTATTGGAGGACTCTAAATGAGACCCCCATAATGAAAAGGGACAATGGAAGAAAAAACTCTTTCAGGTGTGCATATTGGAGGGATTGTGAAGGACTGGACTTCTCAATTGCACTGGGTTATCCATAGTGGATCATGGACTGGATGGGAGTCCCACTGCCTTCCTGAAACAGCTAAGAGGAGTCTTGGTAAAACACACCCCTCTATCTCCTGATTCAATACAGGGACAGCTAATCCTAGGAGATGAGTTTATTACTTAGACAGCCCCTGATATTAGGAGGGAACAGAAGCAGCAGAAACAGGTCATAGGACCAGATAGTGCTTTGAAGGACATCCTGAAAGTGGCCACCATGATCTTTTGCAATAGGGATCAGAAAGCCCAAGAGAGGGAAAGGAGCTCTAACTGATTGGCTTAAAGAAAAAGGCAGAGGCTCTAATAGTCATCTTACAGGCTCACAAACCCCAGAGTTCCTAAGATGCACCTGTTGACTGTGCAAACGTGGACCACTGGAGGGCGGACTGTTCCCAAGACACAAGTCGGTGGGTCTAAGGCTGGTCTCCCTAATGGTGCAACAGGACTGATGGGTCTTGTGGTTCCTTTCCCTGGCTTTGTTGATTCAGAGTGCGATTACCATCTAGGAGCCCCAGGGATCGAGGGAAGGAGGATGGACCTCCTCCTGAACTTGAGTGGACCTTTCAGTTCTCCGCTTCAACCTAGGCCCCCGTCTCTTAACACAACCATGAGTGACATCTCAGAAAAAGCCAAGTCTCTTGGTGGTCACCTTCTTAGGTCAGGTCCCCAATTTCTGGGCCTCCCTTTATCTTTCTTGCAAATAGGAGATTGGCACATGAAAAATCTTACAACTACTGGATTTCTGTCTGTTTCTCTGTATGTGTATTATATATGTGTGTGTATATATATGTATTTTATATATATATTATATATATATTTATTTCATATGTGTCATGTTTCTATAAAAGAGCTCTGATTGGCTTAAAGAAAATAAGTGCTTAGATCAAATATTTTGAAAGAAAAATAAAGCTGTAATGCCTTTTAATTCATGGCTATCACTCTACTGGAGCAGAAAGCATGGGAAAGCACGGACTTATAAAGCTCATAGTAGGCCATTGCCTTGGAAAGAAAACATAAAGTGGCACTGGTGTCCACCTAAGGTCAGAGATGTCTGTCACTCCAAGATTGGATCTCAAAGAGGGATGTGTCGGGAGATCCTATGGACCTCAACCTCTCTAAAGGGGATTCTGTGGCAGAGTTTCTGAGGTCTACTACTAAACCATCCTTAGAACTTTCTCTCACAGTTGCAATTCTGTTTGGCCCCAATATTGTATGGAATCTGAAGTTTACTGTTGAATGGCAAAGTGGGATGGCATTGAATATATACAGGCTTTTGTGCTGCTGTTCTAAATGGGGAGACTGGTTAACATGTGATGTTCTCTTTGGTGCTGTTTGGCCCTACTCTTCTTTGGAGTCTGGGAGGCTGGGGTCTTTAAATCAAATTGCCATGATTTAAAGCAATTTGTGAATCCTACATTTTGGTTCAGTCTTCATTGGATTACCTATTGAGGCAAACAAAGCAAAACCAGTGAACTTGTATTGCTATCTCATGGCTTAGGATTCCAAGCTGTTGGTTCTTAGTTTGTGTGTGTGTATACATGTCCAGATGTATTTATTTGTACACTTATTGTTATATGTTGTGTCTACCAAATTGGCTTATAAGTAAAGGGACACTCATAAATTAAGAAGTAATTGTCAGCATATGTTTTTGACTGAATTTATATTTGTCTGTCATTATAACATGTAATAGAGACTACTGAAAATAGACACATGTAAGATGTGTAAGGAAAGTAAAATGTGTCTTTAGTAAAATAATATAAGAAGGCATGAGAATGTAAATTTCTGACTAGTTCACAGGGTTCAATGATTGTCTTAAATTAGATAAGATAAATCTAAAGGCTAAAACAAGTTATGGAAGGTTTATAAAAAATTAATTTTGTAAAAGGAATCCTGTGTGTGAACATATTGACTACATTTTTAAAAATTACTAGACTAACACAAGGGTGAAATTTAGTTCCCTCTTGAACAAAATTTTTGTGCAATGAAAGATTTTTGTGTGCAAACTACCAAAAAAATGAATGGCAGGACAAGAGATAGGTTATTTGGAAAACTAGGTCTTCCCTATTAATGAGTAAAGGTCTTTGCTTTTTAAAATAAATTTGAGTCATCATTGGCTAAATGAATATCTTATGATAACACGAAATTCTGTTAAGTGTTTTGAGACTTTTCAGCTTCAAAATTGTCTTTCCTAACCCCTAAATTTGGATGCTACAGAGGGCCCCTGGAGTGTTCAAAGGAGAAGTAAACAGGATTATTTGACATGTTTAGTTACACAGGATTGTTGAAATAAGGTAGTGCTTGATCTTCAGGTTATATTTTAGAGAAAAAATGTTAATGTGTTTTCCAAAATTGACTGAGATTTCTAGAGTTCTGTTGTCTGAGTTTCTGTTATCAACCATAATTAAGGTTATTGTGTTAGGTTTTTGCAAATCACAGAGGTGACCAAATTTGTTTGTCAATTGTGTTTTTGACTGTGTCTACCCTAGGACATTTTGACATCCATAGACAAATGTTGTCTTGTTTTGATCCCCTTCGAAGGATAGATTATAATCCTAAAGTGCAAGTTTCTGATAATTTTGAAGATTGTGAACAGGAATTGACTGTGTGAACTGAGCTATTGAAAGACTAATCTTTTTTGACTTTTTGCTTTTTGCATGGAACAATGCTGATTCTTATGTTCTGTTTTTTAGAATTGAGCTATATTTAGCTTCGACAAATCTAGGGTTTTTGACTAACCAGTCATCTCTGATTGAAGCTCAGAAGAAACAGGAATGAGCCATCAAACTCCAAATAGTCATGCAAATGGAGCTTCAGATGATGGCTCCCTCGTACTGGGGATCCTTAGACAGGCCCCTGAGAGACCTAACTGTCATTTTCCCAGAACAATCCCCCTAAGCAAGAAGCAGTTAAGAGCAGTCATTGTCTCTATCCTAACAGCAGTTAGGTGTACTGATCTCAGAGAAGGGTTAGGGCCATGCCCCGAGGCAATGAATAGCAGTGGGAGGTGAACAGAGTCCTATGGCCATGGCCACCCACGGACCTGTCAGCACAGACTTCCTCCACTCTGAGGTTCATAAAAGCCCTAGGCTCAGTCAGAGAAGGGCAGAGGATAGCCAGAGGACAAAGAAGTCAGAGTGATGGCGGGACGGGACAACCAGCTTCAGGGAGGAGTACCCTCTCTGTTGATAGCTGGAGACATGAGCAACTGGCAGGAAAGAGCTACCTTCTTTGCTTAGAGCTTCAGAGACCTGCAGAGATGTTTGAATGGAGAGCAACCTCCCACTCCAGGGCCTGCTCTCTGCTGACAGCTGAACACTCCATGGAATGATCTGCCTACAGAGTGGAGCTACCCACTGTGGGTATCCTCTGAGCTGTTCTAACACTACATGAAACTCTTCATATTCTTCACCCTTCATTTCTCTTTGTACTTCATTCTTCCTGGATGCAAGACAAGAACTCAGGCAAATGAACCACGGCCACAGAGGTTTCCAGCCAGAAAAATCCACACCCATGATATCCTGTAAAAATGGTATTCAATGGGTAGTTTTCCAACCCTTGGCCTCCTCCTTGCCTACCCCTTTTGAAGTCCCCATGGTCTATTGTTCCCACTTTTTATCTGAGTGTATCCAACATTTTCTTCTCACTTGTAAGTGGTTTTCACAAGTGAGAAGAAAATGGTATTTGGTTTTCTGTTTCAGCACTAATTTACTTAGGATAACTACCTCCAGGGGCATCCATGTTGCTGCAAAGAACATTCCTTCTTTTCTATGACTGTGTAATAATTCACGGTTTAAATGTAAAACAGTTTCTTCATCTAATCCACCATTAATAGGGATCTACACTGATTTCATGCCTTTGCTATTGTGAATAGTGCTGTCATAAACCTGTGAGTACAGATGTCTTTTTGGTAGAACAGTTTATTTTCCTTTGGGTATATATCCAGTAATGGGATTTCTGGGTCAAATGGCAATTGTATTTTTAGTTCTTTGAGAAATCTTCTTACTGCTTTTCAGAGAGGCTGAACTAATTTACAATGCCATCAACAAAGGGCAGGCATTCCTTTTTCTTAAAACCTTGACATCATCTGTTATTTTTTGACTTTTCTTTCTTTTTCTTTTTCTTTTTTTTTTTTTTTTTTTGAGACAGGATCTCATTCTGTCACCCAGACTGTCATGCAGTGGTGTGATCTTAGCTCATTGCAACCTCTGGCTCCCAGACTCAAGTGATTCTGCTGCCTTAGCCTCCCAAATAGCTGAGATTACAGTTGCATGCCACTACACTCCTGCTAACTTTTTGTATTTTTAGGAGAGATGGGGTTTCACCATGTTGGCCAGGCTGGTCTTGTACTCCTGACCTGAAAATATCCACCTGCCTCAGCCTCCCAAATTGCTGGGATTACAGGTGTAAGCCACCGTGCCTGGCCTTTTTTGGGTTTTTAATAACAGTCATTCTGATGGGTGTGAGATGATATCTCATTGTGGTTTTGATTTGTATTTCTCTGATGATTAGTGATGCTGAGTATTTTTTTCATGTTTGTTTGAGAAGTGTCAATTCATGTCCTTTGCTCATTTTAAAATGGGGTTATTTTAATGTTTCTTGTTGATTTGTTAAAGTTTCTTATGGTTTCTGGATATTAGGACTTTGTCAGATTCATGGTTTGTTAATACTTTCTCTCATTCTGTAGGTTGCCTGTTAAGTTTGCTGATAGTTTTCTTTTGCTGTTCAGAAGCTCTTAAGTTTAATTAGGTCCCAGTTGTCAGTATTTGTTTTTGTTGTGTTTCCTTTTAAGGACATAGTCATAAATTCCTTGTCTAGGCCAAGGTCCAGAAGAGTATTTCCTACGTTTTTTCTGGAGTTTTTATAGTTTGAGGTTTTGCATTTAAGTTTGATGCATCTTGAGTTACTATTTACATGGTGATAGGTAGAAGTCCAATTCTTCTGCATATGGTTAGCCAGTCTCCCAGCACCATTTACTGAATAGGATGTCCTTTCCTCACTGTTTATTTTTGTTAACTTGGTCAAAAATCAGTTGGCTGCAGGTATGTGGCTTTACTTCTGGCTTCTCTATTATGTTGAATTGTTCTGTATGTTTATTTTTATATCGGTATCATGCTATTTTGGGTAACATCACCTTATAGTGTAAAGTCATGTAATGAAATGCCTCTAGCTTTGGTCATTTTGCTTAAGATTGCTTTGCCTATGTTGACTATTTTTTGGTTTCATATAAATTTTAGAACAGATTTTCTCTAATTTTGTGAAGAATAACTTTGATAATTTGAAAGGAATTGCATGGAACCTTTGGTTTGCTTTTGAGCCAGTATGAATTCCAATGACATTGATTCTTCTAATCCATAAGCAGGGAATGCTTTTTTATTTGTGTCCTCTATGACTTTTTTCAGCAATATTTTGTAGTATTCCTTGTAGAGATATTTTACTTCCATGGTTAGATGTGTTCCTAGGTATTTTATTATTTTTGTGTTTTTTGTAAATGAGATTGTATTTTTGATTTGGTACTAAGCTTGAACATTATTTATGTATAGAAATGCTATTGAATTTTGTCCATTGGTTTGGTATCCTGAAATTTAACTCAAATCGTTTATCAGGTCTAGGAGACCTTTGTCAGAACCTTAAGGTTTCCTAGGTAAATAATTATGTTATCAGTGAAGAGAGATAATTTGACTTTCTCTTTTCGTATTTGAGTGCATTTTACCTGTTTCTTTTGCCTGATTGCTTTTGGCTAGGATTTCCATTTCTATGTTGAATAGAAGTGATGAGCGTGCCATCCTTGTCTTGTTCCAGTTCTTAGGGAGAATGATCCCAATTTTTGTCCATTAGATATGATACTGGCTGAGGGTTTGTCACAGATGGCTGTTATTATTTTGAGATATGTTCCTTCAATGCTTAGTTTTTGTGGATTTTAATCATGAATGGATGTTGGATTTTATCAAATTATTTTCCTGCATTTATTGAGATGATCATATGTTTTTTGTTTTTTTTGTTAAATTCTGTTAATGTGGGAAAATGCATTCCTTGTTTTGTATAAGTTAAACCACCCTTGCATCCACGGAATAAAGCCCACTTGATTGTGGTCAATTGTTTTTTTGATGTGCTGCTGAATTTGGTTTGCCAGTATATTATTGAGAATTTCTGAATCTATGGTCAGCAGAGATATACGTCTTTGGTTTTATTGTTGTTGTCTTTACAGGAGTTTGGTATCAGGATAATACTTATTTCATAAAATGAGTTAGGGAGAAATTGCTCCTCCCTGATATTTGGGAATAGTTTCAGTGAGATTGATATTAGCTCTTTTTTTAATGTCTGGTAGAATTTGGCTCTGTGTCTATTTCATCCAAGGCTTATTTTGGTTAGTATAATTTTTATTGCTGATTTAATATTGCAACTCATTATTAATGTATTCAGAGTTTTTACTTCTTCCTTGTCCAATCTTGGGAGGTTGTGTATTTTTCCGAATTTATCCATTTTCTTTAGATTTTCTACTTTGTGCCAATAGAGATGTTCCTTGTGGTCTCTAATGATTTTTTATATTTCTGTAGTCAGTGGTAATGTCACCTCTGTCATTTCCAATTGTGCTTATTTGAAACTTGTCTCTTTTATTCTTTGTATTTATTTAGTGATGGGTCTCTGGATTTTGTGTGTCTTTTTGAAAAGTAATTTTTTGTTTTGATCACCTATCTGTTGTTTCTTGGTCTCAATTGTGTTTAGTTCTGCTATAATTTTTAATATTGATTTTCTTCTGCTAGGTTTTGGTTTCGTTTGTTTTCATTTTGCTAGTTATTTTAGGTGCAATGTTAGGTTGCTATCAGAGAGCTTTCTACTTGATGTAGGCACTTAGTTCTATAAACTTTTCTCATAACACTGCTTTTGCTACATCCCAGAGGTTTTGGTATGTTGTGTCATCATTTTCATTTGTCTCAAAGAACTTTTTTCATTTCTGCCTTAATTTTCTTCAGGAGCAAGCTGCTTTGTTTTCATGTATTTGTGTGATTTTGAGCTTCTCTTTGTATTGATTTCCATTTTTATTCCATTGTAGTCTGAGAAGATACTTGGTATGATTTCATTTTTTAAAATTTGTTGAGACTTGCTTTATGACTGAGCATTTTCTGTGTGGATATGAGAAGAATACATACTCTGTAGTTGTGGGTGAACAATTCTGTATATGTCTAGTAGATCCAATTGTCCATGAGTAAAGTTTACTTTTAGAATTTCTTTGTTAGTTTTTGCCTCAGTGATCTGTCTAATGATGTTACAGAGGTGTTGAAATCTTCCACTATTATTATATGCCTTTCTAAGTCTTTCTTAGATATAATAGTAATTGTTTACAAATCTAGGTGCTTCAGTGTTTGGTGCTATTAAGTATACTTAAATCGACTTGTTGAATTGAATCCTTTTACATTAAGTAATTCATTTCCTTTCCTTTTCTATTGTTGTTAATTTAAAGTTTCTTTTATCTGATACAAGAATAGCATTCCCCATTCTGTATGATAGAACTTTCTCTATCCCTTATCTTTGGGCCTATGGATGTAATTACATGTGAGATGACTCTCTTGAAGACAGATGGTTGGGTCTTTTTGTTTAAATCCAATATGCCCCTCTGTGTCTTTTAAGTGAAGCATTTAGACCATTTACATTCTAGGTTAATATTGATATGTGATATTTTGTTAATTTCATGGTGTTTAGATTGTTTCTAGTTTTGATTGTGTAATTTTCTTTATGTGGTTTGTAGGCTGTGTATTCACTTGTGCTTTTATGATAATGAGGACTAAACTCTGATTTTCATCTAGCCCAAATACTTATCTAAGGGGTCTGGGGAGACATGCCATACAAATCAAAGATTCTCATTAGATGGGTTTTATTTAACACTATATATTGTGATTTACTTTCTAACCTGACTCTGGCATAACATTATGAGACAAGGAAGAAAATAAAAATATTTTACCTGAAACATATTTCTTTGCCATATTTTGAAATGGTCCTGCAAAGTTTTTCTTTGTGGGGGGAAATTTGCATTTGTAAATAACCTCTATTAACATAACTAGATACTTGCTTCCAGACCTTCCCAATCCTAAAGAGATTAATTAAGATCTGAAAGGGAAACACTTGTTATCTATTGTCTTCAAGGCAGCCAATATAAAACTTCAAAAGAACTCTTGTCTCCACAATCTTTGTCTTAACCTGAGCATTCCCTTTCTATCAATCCCAGGTCTTCAGACAAACTCAACCAATTGTCAGCCAGAAAATGTTTAAATTCACCTGTATCCTGGAAACTCCCGCTTTGAGTTTGAGTTGTCCTGCTTTTCTGGACCAAACCAATGTATTTTTTAAATGTATTTGATTGATGTCTCATGCTTCTCTAAAATGTATAATATCCAGCTGCACCTCAATCACCTTGGGCATATATTCTCAGGACCTCCCAAAGGCTGTGTCATGAGCCATGGTCTCTCATATTTGGCTCAGAATAAAATAAAATAAAATAAAATATCTCTTCAAATATTTTACAGCATTTGACTCTTTTCATTGACAACAAATGGCGCCCAACATGGGGCCTCAGAGAGGACCCAGGAGCCCCAAGCAGTTGTCCAAAATCAGAGCTACAGTACCAGTCAGAGCCAATTGAAGACTCACCGAGTTCAAACTTCTCCTTTGGTGGAATTGGTAAGTCCTCCTGAGCACCATACCTCCCATTTTGGTTGATGGTCCTCAATTTATTCTGAGCTGGTCTTTCTCTTAGGAATTTGTTGTTTAAGGATCATAATTTGAGTTTGTATATGCATTTCTAAAAGGTCTTCCCTATTGCCCTTTCTCTCAAAAGTAATCTCAATTTGGCTTATTTGCATGAGGAACTGAACTTGATTTTTCCTTAGGCCACAACTCAGTTCTTCCTTTTAAAAAAAAGTGTGGAAAAAAAAGTATCTAAGAATAAGAAAAAAACACGTAGAAAGACCCCCCCTTTTGGGCACTTTGTAGGTTTTATGGCACCTCTACTTCTTGCCAGAGTTTATGTAAAATGGAAATAATATGGTCTTTGTGCACATTTTACATTAAGGAAAAAGAGACCTAAGGTTGACCTGCAAACTACAGAATTTCTAAGTTTTCTTTCTCTATTTTATTTTCTGCCTGCTTTAAATCTGCTGTTACTTTCTACTAGGGGAAACAAAAGAAAACAAACAAACAAACAAAAACAACAACAACAACGACACCGTTTGGATCTAACAGTTTTTTGGTTTTTTTTTTCAACTTGGCAAATTTATGTTCATCTCATGGCCATAGTATTGAAGTAAAGCTATAGGATCTTTTTGTGTGTATGTGTATGTATGCATATATGTGTGTGTATATTTAATGGCCTTTTAAAATTGTATAATTTTACATTTAATTGGTAGTTAAATTTGTTTTAATTTCCCTCTGGCACACCAGACTTTTTCTCCCCATACCTTATGATGTAAATTTTGCCACTTGATCTTCATCTGAGTTGTTTCATTTAATAAGCAAATTTAGGGCTATTTAGCTGACTACTTTCTAGGGTGATGCAACATGTTATCAAGAATTTGAAAGGTCATCAAGGTAATGGACTAATGTGATAGGCTGTGGAAGGAAAAGCAATCAAAGTCTCTCTGAACTATATTATGACACAAAGCTGAAGAGTTGATATACCCTAGAGGTAGGACAGTAAAGGTATATTGCTGGCCTTGCCAGCTGAAGGCAAATTGCTTCTGGTGAGCCTTATGGACAGGAATGGAGAAAAAGGCATTTGCCAGATCAGTGGCTGTATATCAGGTACCAGGACATGTGTTAATTTTTTCAACCAATGAAACCACATCTGGTACAGCAGCTCCAATTGGAGTCACCACATGGTTACATTTATGATAATCCACTGTCATTCTCCAAGATTCATCTCTCTGGCACAGACCAAAGAGGAGAGTTGAATAGGGATGTTGGGAATCATCATCCCTGCATCTTTCAAGTCCTTGGTGGTGGCACTAATCTCTGTGATCCATCCAGGGATGCAATATTGTTTATGATTTACTATTTTTGCAGGTAGAGGCAGCTCTAATGGTTTCCATTTGGTCTTTCCCATCATAATAGCCCTCACCCTACCAGTCAGGGAGTCAAAGTGGGGATTCTTCCAGCTGCTAAGTATGTCTATACCAATTATGCATTCTGTGGTAAATGACCACAGGATGAGTCTGGGGACACACTGGACCAAATGTAAGTCAGAACTGAGATCAAACTCCATTAATTGCCTAACCTTCATAACCCCCTACTTTAACTGCCATACCATAATGATGTTTTGGGTACCCTAGAATCAATGTCAGCTCAGAGCCAGTGTCTAGTGGTTTCCAAAAGGTCTTATCATCTGTGTCTTATCAAATGTGTACCCCTATCCTCAGTACACATTTACCTGGCCAAATGGCCAAAGCATTGTCCATTCTCATGCTTCTATGAATAAATACCTGAGACTAAGTAATTTATATATATGTGTGTGTGTATATATATAAATTAAACATATATATATAAGTTTAATCGACTCACAGTTCCTCATGGATGGGGAAGCCTCAGGAAACTTAGACAATCATGGCAGAAGGGGAAGCAAACACATCCTTCTTCACATGAAGGTGGGAAGGAGAATAGCCAAGCAAAGTGGGGAAAAGTCCCTTATAGAACCACCAGATCTCTTGAGAACTCAGTCACTATCATGAGAACAGCATGAGGGAACCACACCCATGATCTAATAATCTCCCCTGAGGTCCCTTTCCCAATATGTGGGGATTACATTTCAAATTGCAATTCAAGATGAGATTTGGGTGGGGACACAGAGCCAGATCATATCATTGTGAACTAATGATTTAAATTTAAGACCTTAAACTATAAAAGTCCTGAAAGACAACTTAGGAAATACTTTATTGACATTGGCTTTGGCAAAAAATTTTGGCCAAGTCCCCCCAAAAAATGACAACACAAATAGAAAAGTGGCACTTAAATAAACTAACAGCTCCTGCAAAGCAAAAGTAATTATCAACAGAGCAAACAGACAAGCTACAGAATAGGAGAAGATATTCACAAACTGTGCATCTAACGCAGGTCTAACATCCAGAATCTTTATGGAACTTAAATCAACAAGCAAAAAACAAACCCATTAAAACTGGGCAAAAAACATGAACAGACACTTCTCAAAAGCAGCTGTAGAAAGCAGTGTCTATCTCTTCTTAGGAATTTTTTTTTTTTAGTTTGAAAACAAATGGATATTCAGCCAAATTGTTGGTTTAAGGCTACCTTTTGCCTGAGCTATTCAAATGAAGCATTTGAATTCTAGTCTACTGTATAAAAAATATATGCTTCTCAAAGAAAGATTGTGTGTCAATAAATAAAAAATATGAAAAATTGTATTGAGAGAAAGATAATCCCTGTCACATGTAAAGCCTATTTTTATGTCACAAACACTATTTTTTCTGAGCACAGCTTGTCATTTCTATGTTTTCCTCAATATTATTTTAAAAAAGCAAGTTGTGAATATAAGCGATGATTTGAAAAGCAAGCTTAACATAATAGTCTTCAACATTCCTGTCATCTTCCAATTAAAACTAATAGGATAATGTATGATGACAGTACAAGTCAATATTAATGGCACAATTAACTTTCTAAATTGAAAATATAAAACTTGTGACAAGGTGAAGCATTTTTGCTTGGTTTATTTTTGTTTTGCCTTTTACTGTTTTCATTTAAGCAACTAAATATTTGTGGATAGCAGCCAAAACAAGTTTATCTTCTATGAAATTTCATTTTTTAGAATTTCTAGGGTCATCAGTGGTTTCCAGTATGCAGAGAAGTGATTATAAAATTACAGAAATATTTTAATCTATTTAGCTAAGGGTTCTTTGAAATTACAAATCATGTAAAGCAGATTACATTAGTCATCATTTGCAAAGGATTTACTTTGTGTAATGTTACTTTTTACATATGTGGCAAACTTATTCAATGATGCTTCAATTGCTTAAAATATTTTTGGGTATATAGCTTCTGAAACTTTCTCCAAAGATATGATTAAACCACAGAATATGACCATATCTTCACACCCTTTCTGGACAAAATTATTATTTCTAACATTAGATTTATGGTTTCTAAAAAATTAATTATATCTCTAAATAATAGCAAATCCTTTCCTGAAGATAATGTAGCTCTTAAAATTAAAACTATTGATTCATATTTTATCCATTGATAGAAAAAATTCAAAAATAATTTCAAATAATAATTGTATTATATGTTTCCTCTAGTTGATTTTACAAGTTGTCATATGCTAAGAAGTATCTAAAAATTGAAATATTTATGTCTTTTTTATATTTAATTCAACTTCTTAAAGTAATTCTGAAAATAACTGAATAAAGTAATTCTGAAAAAAAACTGAAAATAACTTCTGAAAATAACTGCTTTTGCTCTTTAAGTAATTTTGTCACCTTTTTTCAGAATAACATATCAAATAATACATAACAACAGTCTGATAAGTAAAAATAA
This sequence comes from Papio anubis, assembly GCF_008728515.1. Taxonomy (NCBI): domain Eukaryota; kingdom Metazoa; phylum Chordata; class Mammalia; order Primates; family Cercopithecidae; genus Papio; species Papio anubis. Next base: position 65,595,824 of record NC_044982.1, on the reverse strand, counting down.
TTTTACAAATGGTGTCACTGATATTACAAAATTGCTGAGAAAATATATATTATTAAATAATTCTCTTTTAATGAAAAAATCACTAAGTATATTTTTCTTCTCTCATTTTTGTATCTTTTCATCTAATTAATTAGTTGAATAAAATACACTTGACTGAACAAGGGTTTGAACTGCAAGGTCCACTTACCTGCAGAATTTTTTTCAGTAAATTTCTCCTGCCTTCCCCTTTACTTGCTTTATTTAATTTGCCTCTGCAACCTCTCAGACAGTAGGACAATAGGACCCTTCCTCTTCGTCCTCAGCGTACTCAACATGAAGATGATGAGAATGAAATCTTACAGGTGATGCAAATGATGATCTATTTTCACTAGTGAATAGTGAGCTTATTTTATCTCCCTTTTGATTTTCTTAATAACATTTTCTTTTCTCTAGCTCACTTTTTTGTAAGAATAGAGTATATAATACATAATAACATACTATATATATTAATTGACTTTATGTTATCAATAAGGCTTCTGGTTAACAGTTAGCTTTTAGTAGTTAAAATTTGGGGGAATCATATATTATATGCAGAGTTTTGACTACACGGTGAGGGGAGTTGGTGCCCTTCACCCATGCATTATTCAAGGGTCTATGTACTATTCAACACTAATTAACACTTTTTGGCAGAACCTTGTCCTAAAAATAACTCCGCCTTATTTAAGTATCCATTATACACGATAAATATTTAAAATCATGTGAAAGAAATGTCTGACTTCCTAACAATTTAAGTTCTGGCATCAGAGTACCTGCGTTTCAGTCTAATTGTAATTTTTGTTACCTTAGAAACATTTTACCAGTCTCCTTCGGTAAACATCCGGGCCATGGTGATAGTAATAATGATACATATCTTATGATGTTGGTCTGGGAATTAAATTAAAAATTTCATCTAACTACTTAGCACTTTATCTGTCATTTAGAAATTTTATACTTTTTCTTCATGATTTTCTGCCCAGGACCATATGTTCAGGTGATACAAATTATTTTAAACTTGATCTTATAAAAAATAACTATTAACAATAGTAAATATTAAATTTCTGCAACTAAATAAGCATTTGCAAAAGCAAATAAAAGACTTTAAATTCTCTTTTTCTTAATCTTTGTTCTGGAGCTTTCGTGTATTAACTTTGAAAGATGCAAAGCATCATTTTATTTCTTTGTTTCTGCCTCATGAACACTGACTTCTTGAATACAGAAAAATAATTTGGTGCTGATTGCAGATTTTCTAGCAATTTATTTTTCTGATGCATCATGCTTGTTTGATAATAAGCACATCTTTATTTTCTGTTTGCAAATTTTATAGTGTAATTTTAGAAGTAGCCTACATCAGGCATCTCAAAATTATGAATGGCTTTTAAGCTAGTACATCGAAGTCATTTCACTTTTTGTTCTTATATTTATTCATTTACTAAACCACTAGAGGGAAGCAAAGCACATCATCCTTTTCCATAGTGAATGCCAGTGATTGGGTTACTAGACCTTATCAAGGCTCTGGCTTTCATATTTAATCTAGCAGCTATGCTCTTCTTCTCTCAGAGTCAAAGTAAAGGCAAGATAATATTCCTTCAATTACTTGGTTTTCAGTATGCTAATAACCTTTAATCTCAGCTACATTGTTGAGAGCTGAAACAAGAATAAAGAAACTCTGGGTGTAGACTTATATCCAAATGTCCCTATTGGCAAATAAGGAAGACATCTCATATAATGTGCCTTGAAATTGTTTCAAATATTTTAAGCAAAAAATAATATATATGTCTACTAATTCACATAAATTACTCTAAATTTGTATAAACATAAATATGAAATGCGAGATATAATATTAATAGCAAAATAATAACAATTTATATAAATGAAAGGCCAAACTAGTATTAGGTTTTACTTCCCCTTACTTATTTGTTCCTTTAAAAGAAAGATTGAAAGATAGATGATTCAATGCTTGTCAGATAAGGCAGGTCTTGAGAAATTACTTTTCACACCAAAATAAGATGAAAAAATGTCATGATAATGGGAATCATTAAATTTCTTTTTCAGTTTTGCATGTGTTACTTTTGAGTAGGGTACAATTAAAGAAATGAAAATAGTTAATAAATAAATATAACACATTGGAGTGTAGTTTATAACATTTCTTTTCTTTTTATAATATATGTTTTTTATAGAAACTATGAATAAAGACATCACATTTTAAAAATTTCTAAGTAGCCATTGGAGGTACTTAAGCATGTTAAAAGACTAATAGCAATCGTGTATTTACCCTTATTTAGTACACATATGCTTAAGTTACAAACATATTAATTTAGCTTGCTGCTCCCCTTACCTAGTCCTCCAACCCACTATGTTCAACTCAATTATATATGTCTCATATGCTTTATCATTTGTATTTGGAGATATATTTTGTTGAGAGTTTTGAATTATAAATGATATTTTTTGTTGTAAATTCTACCAATACATATTACAAGTGTTACTTAAGACAGTTAGCAAAGAGTTAGTTTTAATCTTTTTGTCCATGCGTATCACTGTTATCTTCCTGCAAAATTACTGTAATATAGTTAACAGTGTGAGGATAATATTTCCAAAAGATTCTGGTATTCTGATCATAACCGTGATTTTGTTGTATTAACTAAGATAGTAATTTTTTCATGGATTTTTAAAATATTTTAATTTTTAATTCTAACACATTTCAAACATAAAATAATTTGACATATAACCTTATGTTCTTCTTTGTAATTAAACCTCCATTATATTACCTTTAGCTCATTTTATTTTACCTTTTAGAAATAAAATATTGCAGGCACAGGCAAAAGTCCACATACTGATTCTTTTCTCTTTCTCATTCCCCAGAGCTAATCAAATGTCTGAAATTGGCATCATTTCTATATTTCCTACTATTATTGTGTATATTTTAATATGTAATATTCATAGCAAATATAGCATTGCTTTGCTCTGCTCCTTGAAATGTTACATGATAATGGACACAATAAGCTGTTTATGATTTTATATGTAAATGTAGAGGAGTGAAATTGGCCAGTATTACTCCAGCTAAGTATTGTCCTTTTTGATTTTAGTATGAAATAAAATGACACTAAAAATACATACTTGGGGTTCAAGTTCTGGATAAGCTATATAGTCATATGCTACCTTGTGTCCTAAAATAAGCATTAACTCTAATAAGTAAATAGAGTAGGTAGAATAACGAAGACCAGAATACAAATACCATAAAAATTTCAGTGAATTTATCATTTTTCTCCTTCTGGAGTCTCCCTGGCTTGAAATCATTGCACCAGAAGAGGCACTGGGACACAGAGGTAATTTCAAGAAATATCCTCTACTTCCTGATAAAGGAATGTGAAAGGAAACTTTTAACACTTAGAGACCGTGTATTCTTACATTTTTGTTTATTTTCTTTTCTCCATTCTTCTTTGTGCCAGTCCTCAAACAAGTATAGAGAGATGACTCTGAGTTTGATAAGAAGTGTATACTGAAACACTAGAGCTAGCATCCTACTTAAAAATTAGTGATTTTTTTTTTTTTCCTGAGAGTGGGAACATGTCATGGTTATCTACTCTTAGTACTCTTATTCAGCATAGAACTACAAGTTCTACAAAACAAAATAAAGCAACAATGAATAAATGAATGAAACAAAAGGTATTCATATTTAAAAGGAAGAAATCAAACTATTTTTGTTTACAGGTGAAATTTTTTTTGTATTAAGAAAATACTGAAGAATCTACAAAACAAACAACAACAACAACAAAAACTGGTAGAGTTAAAAAGGAAATTCATAATGGTCATAGAATACAAAATTAACACACAAAAATGTATTGTATTTCTACATACTAGCAATCAATATATGGACACCACAACTTAAATGATGCAGTATCACTTACAATTGTCCTAGACGTAATTCTAACAAAACATGTAATAGATTTGTATCTTAAGACTACAAAGTTCTAATGAAAAAAATAAAAGATATAAACAAATCATACCATGTTTAAATAAAACATACAGTGTTCATAGATTGGAAGACAGAAAAGAAAGATTTAAATTCTAACCAAATTAAACAGATTTAAACCAATTCTTATAAGAATTCTTGGAAGATTATGTATAGAGAGATACGCGATTATTCTAAAATTTATGTGGAACTGCAAAGGAGATAGAAAACCAAATTATTCTTAAAAAAAATAATAAAATAGGGGCTGGGTGTGGTGACTCATGCCTGTAATGCCAGCACTTTGGGAGGCCGAAACAGGCAGATAATGATGTCAACAGATCAAGTCCACTCTGGCCAACATGGTGAAACCCCGTCTATACCAAAAATACAAAAGTTAGCTGAGTCGGGTGGTGCATGCCTGTAGTCCCAGCTACTTGGGAGGCTGAGGCAGGAGAATTACTTGAACACGGGAGGTGGAGGTTGCAGTGAGCTGAGATTGCACCACTGCACTCCAGCCTGGAGACAGAGTGAGACTCCATCTCAAATAATAATAATAAACTAGGATCATGGTACCTGAAATTATTATCACATAATTACAGTTATCAGTTGGAATTTGTGGAAGAATAAACATTTTGATTAATGAAACAGAATAGAGGACTCAGGGATGAACTCTCAACTGAATTTGACAAAGGAACAAAATTAATGAAATGTTAAACTAAATTAAATTTGGCATAAAGCTACCTCCATACTTTGAATCTCTACCTAGAAAACTGCAACCTAACTTATTATGTAAACTGAAATATTTCTTAAGAGTATATTCTTGTAACAAATAGTTGAGTCCCAGTCAATCACAGTAACTGAGCTTCAGTCAATCACAGGTTGCCAACTGCTAAGACCATGTCCATATAAGGCAAGTGACTAATCATACCATGTACAAATAAGTCAGCTATAACTGATCAAGCTGTTTCTCTACAACACTTACTTTTTCTCTATAAATACTTCCTGTCCACATTGCTGAGTGGAGCTTTCTGAACTTCTCATTATTTTGAGGGCTGCCCAATTTATGAATTATTTTTGCTCAAACACATTTTGCTAAATTTAATTTATCTATGGTTTTACTTTTAATAGAAAGAAAGATAGACTTTTACTAGAGTAATAGGACTCTCAAAGGCAAAACAAAGGTTAAAAAAAAAAAAAACTAATCTAAACATTACATCCTATACAAAAATTAACTCACAACACATTACTATACAAGACATAATGTTACAAATAATATATTACAAATATACAAAACAATATTGATATGGCTTGCCTCTTTGTCCCTGCCCAAATCTCATCTTAAATTGTAATCCCCATGTATTGGGGACAAAAACTGGTGGGAGGTGATTGGATTATAGCTGCAGTTTCCCCTATTCTGTTCTCATGATAGTGAACGAATTTTCATGAGATCTGATGGTTTTACAAGTGTCTGACATTTCCCTGCTTGCTCTTCTCTCTCCTGCCACCAGGTGAAGAAGGTCCTTGCTTCACCTTCGCCTTCTGCCATGATTATTAATTTCCAGAGTCCTCTCTAGCCATGTGGAACTGTGAGTCTATTAAACTTTCCTTTATAAATTATCCAGCCTTGAGTAGTATCTTTATAGCAAGCGTGAGAATGGACTAATATAAATACTATAAACACTTTATGAAAAAAAGTTGAGAAAATCGTCAGAACCTAGGGTAAGCTAAGAGTTCTTAGACTTAACACTGAACTGTGATCCCTAAAAGAAATACAATCTATAATTTGGACACAATAAAAATTAAAAACTTATTCAGTTAAGTAGATGAAAAGACAAGTTACAAAATATTCATGCCCAAATTACGGAGGCTGAGGCAGGAGAATGGCGTGAACCCAGGAGGCGGAGCTTGCAGTGAGTGGAGATCGCGCCACTGCACTCCAGCCTGGGCGACAGAGCGAGACTCCTTCGCAAAACAAACAAACAAACAAACAACAACAACAACAAAAAAAAACTCTCAATAAAACTGTTCTTGTATAGACAAAATACATGAACAAATATTTTACTGAGTAGAGTGCTAAAAGGTAGAAAATAAGCACATAGAATGCTGTTTATTATCTTAGTCTATTAGGGAAATGCAAATTAAACCATAAAGAATTATAAATACACATCTGTATATACATTATAATGGCTAAAATTAAAAGTAGTGGCCACACCAAAGGTTGGCAGAAATATGGAGAAGTTGGATTACTCAAACATCTCTGAAGGAATATAAAATGCTTCAGTCATTTTATACTTTGTGAAACAAATTGGCAATTTGTTAAAAATCTAGAAGCAATTACTAAACACTGAGCAGGTGGAATCCTACTTTCAGAGAAATGAAAACTTATGTTCACCCTCAAATTTGGTAATGGATGTTTGTTCATAGCAGCTTTATATGTAATAGCCCACAGCAAGAAGCAACCGGTATGTTATTTATGGGTAAATCATTAAACAGACTGTGTTATATACATATCATGAAATACTACTCAGCAATAAAAATGAATAACTGTTGATTCAAGCCACAACTTCTATGGATCTCCAGAGAATTATGCTGAGTAAAAAATAAATACACCCCAATCCCCAAAGATTAATGCTTTATGATACCTTTTACATAATACTATCGCAATGGCAGAATTGTAGAGATGGACAAAAGTTAGTGGTTGTTGGGTGTTAAGAACAGGACACAGATTGGTCAGAAAATGGGTAGTTATAAAAGGGGCAGCACAAGAAATTATTGTGGTGGTAGACTTGTCCTGTATCTTGTCTGAATGAATGCCAATATCCTGGTTGTGATATTGTACTATATTTCTGCAAGGTATTACCACTGAGATATTGGGTAAAACGTACAAGCGATGTTTCTGTATTACTTTTTACAATTTCATGTGAATCTTCAATTAAATAAAAAGTATAAATAAAAATAATTTTGATCACTTTATTCAATGAGATAAATCTAAGATTTAGAATTTTACTGGAGAAGTGGAAACTAAAAGCAACAGATACGGAAAAATATAAACCATAAAACTGAAAAATATAATATATAATATTAACAAGTAAGGTGATCTATTTAAGAACATATTAGAGGCAGATGAGGAGAGAATTAAGAAAATGTTGGATAAAATAGTCAAAGTGAAACATAGAGAAATGGCAGGATAGAAAATTCAGAAGGGCAAATAGGAGGGAAAGAAGGTAAAGTGAGAAATCCTCACATATATTTAAATGGAATTTTAGAAGAAGATGTAAGGAAGAATGGAAATTTCCACGAATGAGTAATTTCCAAATCTGATAAACATATCAAGTTATAGAATAAAAACTCTGTGAATTAAAAGATGGAACAATGAAAATCATCTACATTATAGGCGATTACAGTGTAAGAAAAGACAACGAAAATTTCGAAAAAACAACCAAAGGAAAAAGAAAGCTTGTATTCAAATTAGCAACAATTAGACCACTAAATTTGTTGCTCTTCAACAACAATACAATTAATATAGCCATGAAGACACAAAAACTATCAAAATTTGGCAAATGTATTCATATTAATAATATTTAAATAGTTATTTTCAGACCTAAAAACTGAGGGAATTACTACCAGTACATACGCACTAAAGAAATTCTAATGACTATTTGCCAAGCAGAATAAAAATAATACAAGCTGGAGGATCAGAGACACAAAAAAGTGTCTGAAAGCAAGAACAATTTTAAGTGTGTTAGTAAATTCTAAATTAATTTTAATGTGTAACATTATTTTATATAATCATATTTATTATTATATCATTATTTTGGTATACACACACATATATGTGGTTGAATTGTGTCCCCCTAAAATTCACACATTGAAATGCTAATCTCCAGTATGCCAGAAGGCTCAGAATGTGACTTTATGTGAAAGTAAGGTCATTACAGGTGAAATTGGTGTAGATTGGGTCATACTGGAATAGGGGGATCCCCTAATCCAATGTGACAGGTGCTTTTATAAATAGAATACTGTGTGAGAAGAAAGCAGAAATCTGGGTAATATAGTTGCAACCAAGTTGCATCAAAGAGTGCCAGAAAATTATCAGAAGATAAGAGGGAGCACAGAGCAGATTCTTCCTCACAGCCCTCAGAGAAAACCAACCTTCCCAGTAGCTTGATCTCAGACTTCTAACCTCTAGAACTTTGGAGCAATAAACTTCTATTCTTTAATGAAGCCAGTTTCTGGTATTTTGTTACTGTAGGTTTGTCATACCATAAATATATACACACACCGTATATATATACACACACACATACACACACACCATATATATACCATATATATACACCTTGTATATATATACACACCTATATATGACTATATATACATACACGGTATGTATATGACATATATATTTATAAATATACACACATATATATGTATATAGATTTGAAAACACTAGAGTGAGTTAATATGTATTAAGGGCCTTTTACAGTACAAAAAGTAAACAGTAATAAACAACTTTATATGGGAGTAATCAAAGTTTCATGTTGTAGTCTCCATGTTATTCAATAAAAATGTAGTAAAATAATGTTTAACAACCATGGAAATCATGAGAAAAAAGATCAACTGTTGATTAATTAAATAAGTCACAAATAGAAAATGGAACAAAGAGTAGGAAAATTATAAGATGAGGGATTGAAACATAAATATATCAGAAATTTCCTCAAATATAAACTTACTAAAGTTGACATTGAATAGAAAAATATAGTTAGGTTAGATTTATGGGGAGAAAACAAACAACTTCTATGTTGTTCATTGAAGTAAAAAGTATGCAAAATGTTTCAAAGAAAAGGATGGACAAAGATGTCATGCCAACCTTCACTAAATAAAAGCTGGTGCTACTATATTAACATTAGACAAGTTGTCTCTAAGGCTGAAACAATGACCAGCAGTATGCTGAATCACCTTATAGGGATAAGGGGCACTTCAATTACCAAAGATGATGAAAATTCTTAATGTGAATATGCATAGCGAAATAATGCAATATAATCCACAAAAATATATGTTTACAGGAAGAAACAGACAAGTATAAAATTTACCACAATTTTGTGACAACTTGTAGAAAATGATGAAAAATTCTGGAAAGCTTAAGTAAATAAATAAAAACAAATTGAAAGAAAATCAGAAAGTTTGAACAAATGGATATTGTATCCCCAACTGCAGGATGCATGCTTGACCATAAGGAAAACTCCACACATTTCAAAAGATTGGAATCCTAGAAATTATGTTATCTGAATACATTGTAATTAATGTGTACATGAATAACAAAAAGATAGCTGAAAAATGTCATATCTTGAAATTAATAAATGTACTTCTATAAATTGTAGTTGAAGAAATCACAATGTACATAAAGCCAGTTACTATACAGCAAAACTTAGAGAATGTAGCTAACAGTATCTGTCTATAAAGAACAAGGTACAAGCATGAATGCATATATCATAAAAGAGCAAATAGTGACCACTTTCTTCAGAATACAGAAAAAGAACAATAAATTTAAAGAACTAGCAATTCAAAAACAATATGTACATGAGTAAATTAGCAAAGTCAACACTTGTTCTTTGGAAAAAATACCCATTAATAAACAAAATGTTCATGAGACTAATATAAAACAAAAAGTAAAAATACAATGGGTGATTTTAATACATATGATATTAGGTATTAAAATAGTGACCACTATAGAGTTTTCAGATATTAAAATATAGCATGAAAATATTTTGAACCACTTTACCACAAGTAATGTGAAGTTTTACACAAAATGGACAAAATTAGAAGAAATGTAAAAATATTTTTTGTAACTTTGGCTAGTGAATTTTGACATTGTTTTTAATCCAGATTCCAATTGTTCTGTTCACCTCCTTGCCCAGGTGTGCTGTGGTGTCAGTCCAGTCCATAGGCTTACTGTTTGTGCACTTCATACTTGTATCTGATGCATCTGTTGCTACCACTCATCCTCTTGAGCTCCCTTCTGATTTTAGCCTTGGCTATGGTGGGAAATCCCATGTGGAATTAGATTGAGTTTCAGTTGACAACATCTCCCTTCAACTACTCTTGGTTTTTCCCCTGGGACTCCTCTGTCAGCACATATATCAGAGTTACTCAGGCTGCACACAAGTGAAATACAAAAGTGTGTAGATTTAATACCATGAGGAAACCTCTCAAGCTTTTGGAGATTAGGGGACTAAACAAATGAATTAAATGTTCCTGGCTCCTTATGCCATCCTTTAAGTAGAGAATAATGGCAGGCATTTGGGTGTTTCACAGGAGTTCCCAGCAGAATCCACCACCTTTGCCCAGAGCAGTAATCTTAGTAATGCACACACAAGTTGCCTTTTTCTCCTCTCCTGCATCACTTAATAAACGACAAATATAGAGTAGAAATTGAAGATAATACTAAAACCTGGAGATCATTTCTTTCTTGAAGAAATACGTCAAAATATACAGCAGATGCTCAGATGTAGGAAGTTCTAGTTCAACATAGAACCTCTGCAGACACAAGTGGAAAATACCTGACACGGAGCTTTTATGAAACAACATTTTTTGAAATTGAACTACATATAAAGTTATCTCACTTTCTGTGGGGAAAATTATTCTGACTAAATAACAAACCTGCATGTAATTAAATGCATGTACCAAAAGTAATATTGTGGCTGCATGTCTATGGACAACACAATATGATTTATAAATCATTAAAATTAGAATGCCAAGATTATTAGTAAAGTATCTAACTAACCCTGATAGTGCAAAAAGAAAAAAGCCTGTGTTTAATTTGACATCAATAAGCTACTGCACGGAATATTGTGCAGACACTTTTTCTCCTAACCTTCACTACAACACTTCCGTGTAGATGTTATTATCATTTTATAGATGAAATAGCTTCAAAAGCATTAAGTAGTTTTCTTAGAAAATGGCAAATCAATTCATTTGTCACTATTCTGTCTCAAAATCCATAATCTTTCAGCTATGCATGGCCTTACTAAATAAAGATCTATTTCTGTATTTCAGCTTTTGCTTCCATTTCTAATAGTCTAAGTCTCCTCCAGAATTAAAAAAATTCTGCAAGCCCTAATAATTTCCCATCATTTATTTAATTTAAGTGCTTTTCTTTCTTCTGTAAGCAATAACTCTATTTGTGAACATCCACTCTTCTCCAAGATTCTCCATAGTTGTGTGCTGGTGAGTAGCTTTGAAACCTCAGTGTTAACAATTTAAATACCATGCCTCTTGTATCTAGAGAAAACCTTCAGGATTCTACTCCTTAAAGCTGTTTAGTGCGCGCACTGCCCACTTCTTCTAAACATGAGATGTTCCTTGTAATGGGCTAATTCTCTACTTCTCACCAGCTGAGTCTCTTAGGAGCAGAGTATAATGAAAATATAATTATGAGAACATATATAAAATAATTTTGTTAAAACATTGAAAAGAGAAACAGAAATGAACCTTAAGAAAGAAAATGATCTGCCAGGTTATTAACAAATTGATATTAAAAAACAAGAACTAAAAATGAAGTTATTTCGCTTTTAGTTTCTTGTTGTTTTTTGTTTAAACAAAACCTTTTAAGTAAGAACTTAAAGAGGAATAAAATCAGACTTTCTGGAAACTCTAAGAAATGGGAGGTCACACTAATCCTAATGAGAAGTGACCTAATGATTAATTAGGTGCAATTTTATAAATTGTATCTAAGCATAGCTTCTGCATTTAAAGTGTTAAGTGGTAACGAACTGTGGTCATTTAAGTGACTAACACATTTATAAAACAACGTATGCTTGATGTTTAAATATAAGTTAAATATAAGTTTTGACTAGGAGTCCAATACTTATTAAGGAAAAAAATATTGTGAAAATTGTTATTGATGGCAAGAAAGACTTTATCCAAGAAGGAATTATTACTGCAGTGGGGATTTGTAGTATGAAGGAGAGATTAGGCTCAACTCTGAAAAAAAGGAAAAATAGGGATTTATAGTCAAGGAAGTGGGGAAAATTTCTAAGAGGAAACATCAATGGCAAGGGGTATTTAGGATTCTTGCTGAAGTCAGGCCAGGGTGAAATCAGATGTTGCCTGTCGGATGGTAAGGAATTAGGTATTTGATCAAATATCAAAAATAATTAGATATCAAAGGAAAGGGTCCTGATTAAAATAACTTAGCCAAATTCTTGGGTAATGCTAAGACTGACAAGAAAGTCCAAAGGTCACGTCTAGACCATGACTCGGTGGAGCCTGAGTAATGTTTGGTCACTAATCCTTCATTTTATTTTATAGTGTACTTCCTGTTTACCTCTGTTAGCTACAATGTTAGTCTTAGAGTTTTGATTTGTAAGAAATACAAAATGTTAGAGTAGGAAGTGAACTTAGGGTATCACTAAACACAACATGTTCATTACATGTCACAAAAATTGTAGCGCAGGAATATGATAGATGCAACATTAGAACATATATTTTTAGCAGAACCAAATTTCTTAATTTTAGTTTTATACTCTTTTTGTTATATAATACTGAGATATGAAGCCACATTTTTAAATGTTCACGAAGTTTATCCCTTTTAGCAAAAGAATATTCAGTGTTCTTAAATGAAGTTATTCAATAACTGCATCCAGTGGAATAAAATTGGCTCCATTTGCAATTTACCAGTTCCTTAAACACTGACTTTGGGGTCCTACTTACAATGTTATATAATTAGTTTTAATTTCATAAGATTTTTTATTTGATTCTAGCTCTGTAAACCTTTTTCTTTTGTGAGGTTTTTAGGTACATGTGATTAATTATCAGCCAATATTTGATAATGTCATACTCTTATTTTTATAAAAAGATTTCAGCTACGTTAAATGTGTGAACTTAGAAGTTTGGATGGCATCAACTACATGATCAGTGGTCATTTTGAAGTAAAATTGTGGAAAATTCTTTTTTAAAAACGATTAACTTACATCTTCTATGGTCAATAAATTATAATAATAAAATTGTGACTTTATCCTTAGACTATACAAGTTTCTTTGAATATAAAATAGTACAAATTAAGACTATTCAATTTCATATTACATACTATATTAGGATCTGATCCAGGTTTTAATTAATTTTAAATAACATGTACACAAAAATTCCCTTAACTTTTATGAAATCTAGTTATATTGTCATTAATTTACATAAGATATCATGTAGCAAGCACTCCATGCTTTATGAAATGTCTGTTTCCCAGGTTCCACTGATAATTCTGGCAGAAGCTCTCAACCATCATTTCAAAGCCAGTATTTATATTGAAAGCTGAGTAATTTAGCATAACTTCTACATAAAATGTCATCCTATAACATATTCTACTTTTGAAATTGCAAAGACATTTACAAATTGCAGTATAAGTTGCAATTTCCTCAATTTGGATTCCATTAGAATTACCAAAGGGGAATCAAAGGCAGTGAAAAAATTGCCTTGAAATATAATTGGTTTCAACATACTCGCAAGACCCAGAATGATTATATTAACTTCTTGCAACTATTTTTTAATCGTCTATAACTTAAACTTTTTAGCATCTCAGCAGAAAAAAATACATATTATCACCCACTACACTTCATATACCTCAAACAGGCTAGTTTTCAGAGTACCTACATCATTTATTTATTTAAAATTTATATATTAGATTTATAGTTCTTGTTTCTGGCTACATAAGGGTTAACTGTTATTATTATTGCTATTAGCAGAACTTGTGAGAACCATTAAAAATTAATCATTCTAATTAGGACCCAATGTAGCTATAGAAACTTACAAGAGATAATAGTACTGACAAACATTTGTTATGCCCTTACTTAAGGAAAGTACACAGTGATTTACAAATATAATTTAATTTATAATTTCATTTATTCTTCATTTAACCATCTGAGATGACTCTTCTGTTTTCCATTTTTGAAGATGAAGCCATCTAATTAGGTCAAGACCACACAGACATCATCTGAGCTCATGTTATCTGACATTTTATGTCTGTACCTATACCCAAATTTTGAAATCAATCATACGTTTTTTCTTTTTTCTTTTTCTTTTTTTTTTTCTTGAGAGGGAGTCTTGCTGTGTTACTCAGGCTGGAGTGCAGTGGCGTGATCTTGGCTCACTGCAACCTCCACCTCCTGGGTTCCAGAGATTCTCCTGCCTCAGCCTCCTGAGTAGCTGGGATTAGAGGCATGCACGTCAGGCTAATTTTTGTATTTTTAGTAGAGATGGGATTTCACCTTGTTGGCCAGGCTGGTCTCGAATTCCTGACCTCAAGTGATCCACCCACCTTGGCCTCCCAAAGTGCTGGGATTACAGGCGTGAGCCACCATGCCAGGCCAGAAATTACCATACCTTCATGAACATGCACACATATGCAGAAACTATATCAGCATTGTCTTACTATGTTTTTGTCTACTAGTTGGCAAAATTTTAATAACAAAGGTAAATTTTACATATGTTTGGAAGCAATTGGGACTTGAGAAGGCATTAAATGAGAGAAGAGGGTGGAAATGTTCACGTTTAGTCAATGTCATGTCAACAGCTATAAGTTAGAAATGAAAGAGTGTGAAATGATATTTAGGTTTTGATGATACTGATAATAGCTATTATCTTACAATGAATGCCCAGCATGTGTAAAGCACATCACATGCATCATTTTTTCCAGCTTTCACTAAACTCTTAGACATTTATTATCCCTGTTGATGATGATCAATCCGAAATGTAAGGTTAGTTTATCAAAAATAACCCAAGAAGTTAAAAGTAGTTAATGATAGAGCCATAATTAAACCCATAGAGGGAAGATATTCACTGTAATAAGAGAATAGGAGAAACTGCCACATGAACTTTTGGCTATTATTTTGAAGGCTGCTGTAAAAATAAAGGCTAGATGACAATGGCTAAAAAGTATATGTCAGCAATTAAGACTATTAACACAAATAGATAAAAGATATTGATCAAAATATATGTTGGTACCAATGGGGTAAGAAATATTTATGAAATAATTATATTCAGTAAATATATTGAGATCTTAATAATATTAATATAAAATGATTACTTAATAGTCTGATGATTTAATTTTGCCTTATGATTATTTAAATCAATATTTAACTTTTCTATCACTGCTTACTGAAACAAAATGATAACTCTGGGGTATCTGTAGTGTCAGTTTTACGATATTTATAAAAACATGGAAATGTTTAAATATGACATTTGTATTTCAGAAAAATTTTTTCACACTGAATTTGAATATAAATGAGATGAATAAATTTACATTATTGACTTACATTTATATGTCTAGGAAATAAGCATAACATTTTTCTTTCCTTCAGGCAAAAAGTTGATATGCCTCATGGCAATGTTCCCTAGGCTTGCAAATGTTCTTGTGCATACCAGAAGTCATTTTTATACTGTAATTTTGCAGAGTTTAACTAAACTATAGGGGTACAAATGTAAGCCTGAATTTCATTTTCTGTCTTTTCTTGACATCTGATACTTTTATGTGTGTATATATATATATAAAACAATGCAATTAAAATACATTGTTTTATATTATTTTTAATATGTTTTATATGACATATAGCAACCATAAATACTTCATAGTCACCAAAAACTGAGAATTGAACTTTTTTTAAAATGATGAGTTCCTGAGAAATACTTTGGTACAATTGAATCTTAGATAAATTCCACAACTAATTTTTAAAAACATAGACTACCTGAAATATTTAAAATATTTAGAGCAACTAAAACATTCTACAAACATTATTTTAGAGTACAGTTGTATTTTGTAATAGATAGGCTATGCCTTTTGAAATCAGACAGTTGGCTTTGGAACTGTGCTTCTTTACTGACTAATTGTGTGGAGTTAGCCAAGTAATTTAATCTCTCATTCTCAGCACTCTTGTTTGTGGAAAACAAACATAGAAAAAAGAAAAAGGAGGGAGGGAAGGAAGGAAGGAAGGAAGGAAGGAAGGAAGGAAGGAAGGAAGGAAGTTGAAGGAAAGAAGGAAGGAAGTAAGAAAGGAAATATTTTTGTCAAAGCAAACAGTGCCCAGAGAAAATTGATGTTGGTTGTACACTGCTGAGGGGAATGAAATAATATGATCATGTTGGGATATTCCTATGTAGGAATATGTTTTTGTTTTTCTCTTCCTGAAGTTGTCTACTATTTCTTCTAATGGGAGTTTTTATCTGTAAGATTCAGCTTTATTTTCTTTATGTTACTTCAAAAATTCAAACAGTCATAGCTAATTCGTGGAGATTAGAGCCAAGTATAGTGACTGTGTCCCACCATCTGAAAGTATAACAGGGCTAGGGATTTTATCATGATATGTATGCACTCTATTGTGCCTAGCAAAAAAAAAAAAAAAAGGTATGTGTATACGAAACCAGTGTTCAGTGTATGACAGTGTTTAGTGTACGAAATATTCTTTTAATCATCTGACATGAAATTTGAGGATTTAGCTATTTTCTACCAATGAAAAAAATAGCTCTAATAATGTAGCATTTAATATAATATATGCTTATGGGTAATGTGGAAAAGATTTTTTTTATCACATTACCTATGTTTATGTGATGCAAATATGAACAAGTCTTATGGTCATTGGTTTGTGAAATCAAAAGGATTTTGCACTTCAAAATATCACATCATATCCCACAATATCCGAGGTATCATTTCCAGAAAAAGCTCTGTCACTTGCTTTTATATATTCTACTGCTAACCATGATCATTACCTAACTCTGATAAACTTTGTACAAATAAGAAAATGCACTTATATAATACAGCTCCAATGGGGGATCCACTTTGTGTCAGTTTTAATTGTTTAGATGTTGAAATAAATTAAACTGAGTTACACGGTCTTACCATCAACATGAAAGCTCCTTCTCTGAGCTATAGGCCAGAGACTGAGTTTCTGAAAAACAAACAAACAAACAAACAAACAAAAAAATGGTATGAGATGTGTATTAGTCCATTTTCATGCTGCTGATAAAGACATACCCAAGACTGGGAAATTTACAGAAGAAAGAGGTTTAATGGAGCCCTCACAGTTCCATGTTGCTGGGTAAGTCTCACAGTCATGGTGGAAGCCCAGGAGGTACAACTCTTGTTTTTAAAACCATCAGATCTCATGAGACTCATTCACTATCAGAAGAACAGCGGAGGAAAGACCTGCCCCCATAATTCAATCACCTCCCACTGGGTTCCTCCCACAACACTTGGGAATTGTGGAGTTACAATTCAAGATGAGATTTGTGTGGAGAAACAGCCAAATCATATCATTCTGCCCTGGCTCCTCTAAATCTCATGTCCTCACATTTCAAAACCAATAATGCCTTCCCAGCAGTCCCCCAAAGTCTTAACTCATTTCAGCATTAACTCAAAAGTCCAGAGTCCGACATCTCATCTGAGACAAGGCAAGTTCCTTCCATGTATAAGCCTGTAAAATCCAAAGCAAGTTAGTTGCTTCCTAGAAACAATGGAGATACAGGCATTAGGTAAATACAGCTGTTCCAAATGGGAGAAACTGGCCAGAACACAGGGGCCACAGGCCCCATGAAAGTCCAAAATCCATCAGAGCATTCAAATCTTAAAACACCAAAATGATCTCCTTTGACTCCATGTCTCAAATCAGGTCACACTGCTGCAAGAGGTGTCCTTCCATAGCCTTGGGCAGCTCCGTCCCTGTGATGTTGCAGGGTGTAGCCCCAGCTCCTGGCTGCTTTCACTGGCTGCCGTCAAGAGTCTGTGGGTTTTACAGGCACACAGTACAGGCTGTTGGTGGATTCTACCATTCTGGTGTCTGGATGATGGTGGCCCTCTTCTCACAGCCACAGCTCCACTAGGTGATGCCCTAGTAGGGACATTGTGTGGTGAATCCAACCCCATATTTCCCTTCTGCACTGTGCTAGCAGAGGTTTTCCATGAGGGCCCTGTCCCTAAAGCAAACTTCTGCTTGGGCATCCAGGTGTTTCCACACATCCTCTGAAATCTAGGCAGAAGTTTCCAAACCTCTATTCTTTTTTTTTTTTCCTTTGAGACAGAGTCTCGCTGTCACCAGGCTGGAGAGAAGTGGTGTGATCTCTGATCACTGCAACCTCCGCCTCCCAGGTTCAAGCAATTTTCCTGCCGCAGCCTCCCAAGTAGCTGGCACTACAGGCCATCACCACCACGCCCAACTAATTTTTGTAATTTTAGTAGAGATGGGTTTTCACCATGATGGCCAGGATGGTCTTGACTTTGTGATCCACTTGCCTTGGCGTCTCATAGTGCTGGGATTACAGGCATGAGCCACAGTGCTGGTCTCAATTCTTGATCTCTCTAAACCCACAGGCTGAACACCACATGAAAGCTACCAAGACTTGTGGCTTCCCTCAGAAGCAACAGCCCAAGCTGTTACCTTGGCCCCTTTTAGTCACAGCGGGAGCAGCTGAGACACAGGGAGCCATGTCCCTACACTGCACACAGCAGAGGGACCCTGGGTCCAGTCCAAAAAAACCATTTTTTCCTCCACCACTGGGCCCTTGATGGGAGGGGCTGCCACAAAGTTCTCTTACATACTCTGAAGACATTTTTCTCATTGTCTTGGTGGTTACCTTTTGGCTTCTTGTTCCTTATGCACATTTCTGCAGCTGGCTTGAGTTTCTACTCAGAAAATGAGATTTTCTTTCTATCACATTGTCAGGCTGCAGATTTTCCAACCTTTTATGTGCTGTTTCCCTTTTAAAACTGAATGGTTTTAACCGCACCCAAGTCACCCCTTTAATGCTTTGCTGATTAAAAATTTCTTCCTCCAGATACTCTAAATTCTCTGTCTCGAGTTCAAAAGTTCCTCAGTCCTCTACAGCAAGGGCAAAATGCTACCAGTCTCTTTGCTAAAACATAACATGAGTCACCTTTGCTCCAGTTCCCAACAAGTTCCTCATCTCCATCTGAGACCACCTCAGCCTGGACCTTATTGTTCATATCACTATCTGCATTTTTGTCAAAGCAATTCAACAAGTCTCTAGGAAGCTCCAAACTTTCCCACATTTTCCTGTTTTACTGAGCCCTCCAAACTGTTTCAACTTCTGTCTGTTACCCAGTTCCAAAGTCACTTCCGCATTTTTGGTTTTCTTTTAAGCAACACCCCACTGCTGGGTATTACTGGGTATTTACTGTATTCGCCCATTTTCATGCTGCTAATAAAAACATAGCCGAGATTTGGGCAATTTACAAAAGAAGGAGGTTTAATGGAGAACTCACAGTTCCACTTTGCTGGCCAAGCCTCACAATCATGGTGAAAGCCAAGGAAGTACAAGTCACATCTTACTTGGATGGCAGCAGGCAGAGAGAGAGTTTGTGCAGGGAAACTCCCATTTGTAAAACCATCAGATCTAATGAGACTCATTCACTATCACGAGAACAGTGCAGGGAAGATCTACCCTCATAATTCAATCACCTCTCTCCAAGTTCCTCCCACAACAGGTGGAAATTGTGAGAGTTACAATTCAAGATGAGATTTGGGCGGGGACACAGCCAAACCATATCAAGGTACATTCAACTATCGATAATGCAGAGAATGACTTTAGGGAAAATGCTTCTACGGTTGGTTGACACCATGATGACACACAGACAACTGAAAGATACAGAATGTCTAAAAATATTTTTGTTAGGAATCTATGCCTTTAAGAATAATTATGTGGGATTGAGTGAAACTTTAAATGGAAATTGATTTGTCTATTTATCTGAGACTACTGTTGTCACTACTTTCAATGGTCTATTTTCTAGTGGTAAAAAGTCCACCTTCCTTTTTTCCATAATTTACATTATCTTTCAACATCGTTTCTCAAGGTATACTTATGCAATCTAGAATTAACACTCTCTTGAAAACCCAAGCCTAAAAGACAATAACTTCAGCTACTGGCTTTTTAAAATTTCTTTTTGATTGGTTTATTGTTGTAGCAGCTACCTCAGAATCCATTAAAAAATAAAATCCGGGTTTCCGCTGATCTACATTTAGGAATAAAATTAGGAATAAAAAGAAATTTAGAAACTAAATTTGTCAGAATAATTTTCACATTATTGCAGCATCCCATCAGAATCAAGAAAATACATAGGTTTCCCTGGGTGGAATATAAGAAAGGAAATTATTAAGTAATAAGCTTAAAGTGAAAAATCACTAACACAAGCAAATGTGTCTCAAGAGAACTGAAGTATGATGCTTGTAATAATTGGAATTCAGAGGAGTGTTTTACAATAGACCAAGCTTACAAAAATCATAACCATTTTTATAAAAAGACATTGTGACAAATTTTACTCTTTTAAACCACATCACCTTTGAAAAATATTAAGCATATTTCTAGGTAATTGTTCTGTCTGGGTCAAAAATAATGGTGTAAAAATATAGGTTTATAACAATAATAAATGGTACAAATATTATTTGAAGTACCTTTATGATTCATTTTATGCTGCATGGAAATAAAGTTATGTTTTTAATTTTTGTAGGATTCAATCCTCCTTTATCCCTGATATAATTAAATTAACCAAGTTTGTGGGAAAAGTTATTTCTAGATATATTTTATTTTGTTATATGTGAGAAAAGTCACTACTACAGACCAAGATTTACCCTTCATATGTGGATATACATATACATATGTATATACATATACATATACATATATATGTATATACTATATATATGTATATATACACACACACATATATATATGTATATGCCTATATCTTCTCCCAGAATACTGGTCTAATATTTTCTCTATGCTTTAGTTAGATTTCAGTTCATGTGATGATAACTCACATTAACAAACGTGAAAATCCCTGAGGAAAAAGTACTGTATTCTTTTTTTCTGTCCTCTAAACATAATGGTTCATAAGGAAAGAAAATACTATTATTATTATTATTATTGTTTAATATCTGGGAAAATAGAAGCAATAAAAATATAGCGCTCTATTCTTTTATTTAAGGAATTTTCTTGGCAGAAGTTAATTCTCTTGCCTGTACTTGTATGCATCACTTAGAACCAAGCTAGGAGGATTATGTGTGTTAAATATCATTGCACTCACACACACACACGCACATGCACATTTTGTGTGTATGCCGAAGGGGAAAGAAAAAAATAAATTCAAGCATGCAAAATATAAAATTCTTGGTGTAAAGACTACATGAAATATATACCATGGAAGCTGAGTCAGAAGGAGATTTTGTTTAGAAATTCTCCCTTAATGTAGTAAATTTACGTAATGGAATCATATCAATGTATATACAGCTGTTACTGTTAGTCATAACAGTATGCTTATTGTATAAATTAGACTTCAGCTGATTTTCAATATGTATATGAAATTTAAAAGACGATCAAATAACAAATTCAATTAATACTTTTCTCTCACACACACACCCACACACACACACACACACACAAATTAAGCAGATCTTTTCTCATTGGGATTAGAGAAAGAAAATTGTCCCAAACCTCAGTGGTACAGAACATTTTTGCATGATGTAATTCAGCCCTTTGTGGATATAATTGGTATTCCACATTAAATACTTGAGTGATATTCTTATAGACTTTAATGAGATTAAAAACTCCTTCTGGGAAATTAGGGTTGCATACTCAACTGATTGACTAGCTTAATGATCTTTAGGCAGATAGTCCTGCATTGTATTATTTATTTTAATACTATCTCCTTTCCATACTGCTCATCCTTCAAGGCCTATTTAATTCTCTCTTACTGCAAGCTTCAAATATAATTCTGATACATGGTTAAAATATTCTTTCTGATATATTTATTCACTATCACATACATTCCAATAAAGAAGAAAGTTTATATTCATCAATGTAAACAGTGTTATGCATTAGGGGTTTCAAAATAAAGAGCCACCACAGATGTCTTAGCTAAAATCTGTGCAGCTTATGCTATATGAAAAACCCTATTCTAACCTTTTATGTATTATATTAACTCATTCATCCTCAAAACAACCCTGCACATGAATGTGTTACTATTCTCACTTAACAAGTGAAAGTCTAAAGTTCAATGAGATTAGGAAGTGTGCACAAGTCCTCACAATAATGAGAAACACCTGATATATGTTCAAATTTTGATTTATTGCAGGAAAGAACAAAAATACATTTCCGGTGGTAATAATCAGAGCCATCATGCTGTTCAACTCCAAAAATGACAATTTATACAATCATTGAAGATAAATCATATGAATTTATATTTTGCATAGTCTTTGAAAAAGAAGTTTAAATGTGATAAAATATGTAGAAGCACTTTATATAAAATATATATTTTCATGGGTTAATGCAGAGAAATATATTCATGGCTTCAGAATATTACACATTAGTTAAAATATTTCATGGATCTTACAGTAATAAATTGTGAACTGTTTCAGTATTATAAAAGTAATGATTTATATGTTACATATAAAAATACATATATAGTTGGGTTTCCATATAAGCTTCTTTATTAATATTTTACCCTTTCCCCCCAAAACAGCATGAAATATTGGATAGTTGAATCCATTGAAAAGCTTATATACATACACACATATATTTAAATATTGGTGGATCTTATGTTACATAAAAGGCAATAAGCATGATTGATAAAAATGTTCTATTTCTCTAGTAAACTGCTCTAAATATATATTAGAATTTAGTTTTGATACATAATACATAATAATTGCACATATTTATGTGATACATGTGATATTATGATACATACATAGAATATGTCATGATCAAATCAGTTTGTTTAGGATGTTAATCCCCTACATTATTATTATCTCTTTATACTAGGATCATTTGAAATCTTCTCTTTTAGCTATTAAAAAATATACAGGCTGGGCATGATGGCTCACACCTGTAATCACAGCACTTTGGGAAACTGAGGAGGGTAGATCACTTTAGGCCAGGTGAAATGCTCTTTCTACCAAAAATACAAAAATTAGCCGGGCGTGGTGGTGCACCCCTATAATGCTAGCTACTTGGGAGACTGAGGCAGGAGAATTGCTTGAACCTGGGAGGTGGAGGTTGCAGTGAGTCAAAATCGCGTCACTGTACTCCATCCTGGGAGACAGGGCGAGACTCCGTGTGTGTATACATGTATACATACATACACACACAAACACATATATATAGTTACCTATAATCACCCTACCATGCTGTTAAGCTCTAGAACTTATTCCTTATAACTCTACGTTTGTACCCTTTAACTAACTTTTCTTCATTTCCAAACCCCACCCTTCCCAACCTCAGATAACTGTCATTCCACTCTCTACCTCCATGATATCAACCTGTTTTTTAGCACCCACATGAATGAGAACATGTAATATTTGTCTTTTATTCCTGGTTTATTTCACTTAACATAATGACTCTTAGTTCCGGGCTTATAACTGCAAAGTATTCTTTTTTTTCTTTTTTATGGCTAAATAGTATTCAACTGTGTGTACATTTTCTTTATCCATTGAGCCCTTGATAAACACTTAGGTTGATTCCATATCTTGGCTATTGTGAATAGTGCTGCAATTAACCTGGGTATCCAGGTTTTCAGGTATTTAGAATACCCTGGGTATCCAGGTTTTCAGGTATTTAGAATACCCTGGGTATCCAGGTATTTAAGTATCCTTTTGATATACTAATTTTCTTTCCTTTGGATAAATACCATGTAGTAGGATTGCTGAATTGTACAGTAGTTCTATTTTTAGTTTTTAAGAAATCTCCAAAGTGTTTTAAATAGTGGCTGTACTAATATACATTCCCACCAACCATGTGTGAGTTCCCTTTCCTCCACATCCTTGCCAATATCTATCTTTTTGTCTTTTTAGTAATATCCATTCTAAATGGTGTAAGATAATATCTCATTTTGGTTTTAATTTGCAGTTATCTGATGATTAGCAACATTGAGTAGTTTTTCATATACCTGTAGGCCGTTTGAATGTCTTCTTTTGGTAAACATATATTTAGATTTTTTGCCCAGTTTTTAACACTATTTTCTGTTTTTGTTGTTGTCTGAGTTCCGTGTAGTCTATATATTAGTTTTTTGTCAGATGAATAGTTTACAAATATATTCTTTCATTCTACAAATTGTCTTTTCACTCCGTTGATGGTTTTCTTTGCTGTGCAAAAACTTTTTAGCTTAATATGATCCCATTTGTCTATTTTTGTTGTTGTCGTGGTGGGCATTTGAGGTCTTAACCATAAAATCTTTGCCAGGACGAATGCCTTGAAAAATTTCTCTTATATTTTTTGCTAATAGTTTTATAGTGTCAGATCTTACATTTAAGTTTCTAACTTATTTTGAGTTTACTTTTTATAGTGCTAGATTCAGTGGTCTAGTTTCATTGTTTTGTGTATGAATATATGGCACCTTTTCCCAGCACCTTTTATTGAAGAGGGTATCCTTTCCCTAATGAATGTTCTTGGAGGCATTGTTGTAAACCAGTTGGCTGTAAATATGTGAATTTATTTCCATTCTCTACTCTGTTCCATTGGTCGAAGTGTATATTTTTATACCAATATCATGCTGTTTGATTAAATCAGCTACATGATGCCTCCAGCTTTATTTATTTATTTTGCTCATGATTGCTTTAGCTGTTTGGGGTCTTTGGAGTTCTGTATGAATTTTAGGATCTTTATTCTATTATTGTAAACTATGCCATGGGAATTTTGATAGAGATTGTATTGACTCTGGAGATTGCTTTGCATAACATGATCATTTTAACAAAACTAATTCTTTCCATTCATGAGCATGAGATATCTTTCCATTTGTTTGTGTTCTCTTTAATTTCTGTCTTCAGTGTTTTGTAGTTTACCTTGTTGAGGTCTTTTCTTTCCTTGGGTAAATTAATTTTCTGGTATTTTTTTGTAGCTGTGGTAAATGGGATTGCTTTCTTGATATTTTTTTTTCAAACAGCTCATTATTGGTGCATAGAAACACTTCTTATTTTTGTATGTTGATTTTGTATTTTGCAACATTACTGAATTGATCAATTCCAAGAGTTTTTCAGTGGCTTTTCTATATATAAAATCATGTCATCTGCAAAGAGAGACAAGTTGCCTTTCTCTTTTCCAAGATGGATACTTTTTATTTCTTTCTCTTGCTTGATTGCTGTAGCTAGAGCTTCTAGTACTCTGTTGAATAAGTGTTGAAAGTAGGCATCATTATCTTGTTTCAGTTCCTAGAGGAAAGGTTTTCAGCTTTTTCCCATTCAGTATTATGTTAGCTGTGGGTTTGTCATACATAGTCTTTATTGTGTTGAGGAATGTTCTTTCTGTATGTAATCTATTTAGAGTATTTATAATGAAAGGATGTTCAGTTTTATTAATATTTTCAGTATCTATTGAGATGCTTATATGGTTTTTGCCCTTTACCCTGTTAATAAGATCACAGTTATTGATTTGTGTATTTGTATGTGGAACTATCCTTGCATCCCTTTGATAAATAAATCTCACTTGTTCATGGTATATTATCATTCTGATGTGTTGTTGGATTCGGTTTGCTAGTATTTTGTTGAAGATTTTTGCATATGTGTTCTTTGGGGGTATTGACTTGTAGTTTTCATTCTTTGTTGTGTCCTTGTCTGATTTTGGTATCAAAGTAATGCTGACCTTGTAGAATGAGTGAGAAAGAATTCTGTCTCTTTTCAACTTTTTAGAGTAGTTGAGAAGAATTGGTGTTAAGTCTTCTTGGTAAGTTTGGTAGAATTTAGCAGTAGAGCCAGCAGGTACTGGGCTCTTAGTTGAGAGGCTATATTGCTAATTCAATATTATTACTCATTATTAATCTGTTCAGGTTTCCTATTTCTTTCTTATTCAGTCTTTGTAGGTTGTATATGTCGAGGAATTTATTAATTTCCTGAAGTTTTTAAAAAATATTTTAGTGTATAGTTGTTCATAATTATCTCTGATGATCTTTTCCTTGAAATATTTTAAGTATTATTTTCCTGGGTAATATACTTTTCCTCTGTGATTAAAGTGAAATATGACTGAGCTCCCAATTTTGTACTTACAGTTTCTAGGGATAAAGTAGGGGGCAAATCATAAAATGTCCCCACTTTCATGCATCCTATATTTTAATGGTAAAGGTTAAAAATAATGAATAAATAACAAATTTATTATGTTAGATATAATTATATTAGATATAATATAATTGACATTTTGGACCATTCATTATTTTTGTTATGGGCCACTGTCTTGTTTATGTTTAACAGCATCCCTGGCTTCTTCCCACTAGATGCTGGAACACCTGACCTAATGTTCATGGGAATCAAAAATATCTCCAGATATTTCTAAATGTTCCTGAGGTTTAAGTTGGGGGATAACATTGCCCCCAGTAGAGAATGACTGGGGTAATGATACTGTGATGGAAAAATACAAATAACTAGAATAGGACTGAACTGTGTGTTAGGTGAGTTGACTGAGATCTTAAATAATGCCTTCGTAACCTTAACCCTCATCATTTGCCATGTTATAAAGAGTGCAGGAATTCCGACATGTCTTTAGAGGCAATGACACTTGGCTGAAGGTCTTTGCCTGGCTGTGTGTCTGCCTGTGTCAATTACCATCCTGTGTCAAATCTCATTCATCCCTTGCTGAGCTGAGAACAGACACTTACAGGGCAATTTAAATATCCAGTTATGGCACAAACTAATATAGGAAAATGCCTTGATGGCTTAGATTTACAGTTCTACACCAATTTGATCACGAGCACTGGTCAAGCACAAGGCTATATGTGTCCCCCGAACAAGTGATATTGTGCTGTATCCTTAAAATGCTGGGTCTCTCTGCCCCCAAAATGTACTTAATTGGCCAGATGCAATGATTCAGCCTGTAATTCCAGCACTCTGGGAGGCTGAGGAGGGCGGATCACCTGAGGTTGGGAGTTCGAGACCAGCCTGACCAACATGGAGAAACTTCATCTCTACTAAAAACACAAAATTAGCTGGGTGAGGTGCCGCATACCTGTAAACCTGGCTACTCGGGAGGCTGAGGCAGGAGAATCGGTTGAACCCGGGAGGCAGAGTTTGCAGTGAGCCGAGATTGCGCCATTGCGCTTCAGACTGGGTGACAAGAGAAAAACTCCTCCGTCTCAAAAAAAAAAAAAAAAATATATATATATATATATATATATATACACACACACACACACACACACACACTTAATCATAAGTATTAAGTCAATGATCAATGACATCCAGAAATGATTGTTATTTTAAGCAGTCTACATGGGTTATCGCAATTAAAATCCCAATAACATTATGCTCTTACTCATTATATTAGTTTTCTGTGGCTTCCATAATAAGTATTTATGAATTTAATGAAGTAAAACAGGGAAAATCTATTCTTCCACAGTTGGGTTCAGAAACCTGAAATCAAGGTTTCAGGGGGTCCACACTCCCTCAGAAGGTCCTTGATGAGAATCCGTTTATTACTTCTTCTGGATTTTGATGTCTCCAGGCATTCCTAGTTGTTTCTTGGTTTGTGGCCACATCACTTCAGTTTCTGCCTCCATCTTTGCAAGACCTGTGTGTCTCATCTCCTTTCGCATCTCTTTTCTAAGGACACTTACAAATGGTGCTTAGGACACGTTTGGATAATTCTAGGTAATTTCCTTCTCTGAGATCCTTAGTTTGACCACATCTGTTAATTTATCAGGTAATATTCACATTGACCACTCTTTTATCTACCTAGACCCTATTGTTTTTTCAAGACTATGAATAAACTCGATTTGCTCAAAAAGTTTCCCTCTGGGTATTGTAGACAACTTCAATATTTCGTTTAAAATTTATTTGAAATTATAACATAATATCTCACCATACTTTTTCCTTATTTCAGGAATCATATCTTCCCTGTTTCAAATAACAAGCATTGTGATAATGTGGACACTAAGGAGCAACAATTTATCAAAAGGTAAGAATAAAGATAGACTTTCAGACTGTGAGATGGGCCTGAACAAATATCTGATCAAGCTACTCAGTTTTACAGACAAAAAGGGTGAAGGCTGGAAAACCTAAAAAACCTGTATACGGTTCTCAGATAGACACTATGTTGTCTGCTTGAATGAAGAAAATTTGGTAACGATTGCGGATCTTAATCTACTCTACATTTTTTTTAGCTTGTCAACTTGAACAAGTGTTTCAATTATTTCCTTATTTATTTTCTCTGATAAACTTAACCTAATCCTGTAAAAGGAATGTTTTGAAAAGGTATATCTTAAAGGAGCATTTTCTAATTTAATACTGACATTTTATTATTTGCTGAATCAAGGAAGTTATGCATATTTTGCATAAATATGTGATACCATATATATGATAATATTTTTCTCCATAGTCACATATTAATCTGTTCCGACATTTTTCAATAATAAACATCATTATCTTAGACAGAAATGATGGAAAAATTTTATCCATTATAATGATATCTAATTAAAACTTGTGTCTAACCTTAATTGAAATATATATATATCTATATGTATCTATCTATATATATATTTCAGTCAGTGAAAAAAGAAAGTCAGTTGATGTTGCATTAAGTGTCAGCATTATTACAAAAAGATTGGAAGACATTAGGCACAAATGTGAATCTGCAGGAGTACCATTTGTATATTGCTAATTACTTGATATTGTGTCTTTTTGAGAAAGCTGTTGCTCTTTATTCACACTAGAGCATTTCAGACAATTAATTTGGTGTTCATTAATAAATAATTAAGCATTTTGTCTCTATGTTGCTTGAAAGGAGTTGTAAATTACATCTTGCCCATGTTACTAATTTGCTATCCAGGAAATGGATTCGCCTGTGGAAATTTCGTCAATCAAGCGTATGATATATTGGCCATAGTTTGTCTGTCTTCCAATTCCTCTTAGCTGTTGATAATGCAAATCAAGCCACATGAATGATAACCTAACAGAAGACACTGTTTTGAAAAGCTATATTCATATTAATACAAACTGTTCAGAATTGTTATGTGGAACATTTCTGTCTATAATTAAGAAGATAAACATGACAAATAATATGCTGCTTCATTAAGTTTTGCATGTGAATCATTTCCAAAGTGAACTTTGAAAAGAGCTCCATAAATTCCATCAGAAAAGAATGAAATAAAACATCACAGTCCTTTACCATAGCTAAGTCAGCAAATAAATATCAGGTATGAAAACTTATATTGATAAAAACTAAACTCTACTTAAAGTTATAGAAGTCCAAATGATTGTATCAAGATAATATGTAAGTCTAATTTATGAATCTATAATAAAAAATTCTGAGACTGAGTGTGGTGGCTCATGCCTGTAATTCTAGCACTTTGGGAGGCCAAGGCGGCAGATCACCTGACGTTAGGAGTTTGAGACCAACCTGGCCAACATGGCCAGACCCCATCTCTACTAAGAATACAAAAATTAGC
Organism: Papio anubis; assembly: GCF_008728515.1. Lineage (NCBI taxonomy): Eukaryota > Metazoa > Chordata > Mammalia > Primates > Cercopithecidae > Papio > Papio anubis. Next base: position 65,566,443 of record NC_044982.1, on the reverse strand, counting down.
CAGGTGTGTTAGCTCATGCCCGTAATCCCAGCTACTCAGGAGGCTGAAGCATGAGAACTGCTTGAACCTGGAGGCTGCAGTGAGCCGAGATCATGCCACTGCACTCCAGCCTGGGCAACAGAGCAAGACTCAGTCTCAGGAAAAAAAAAAAAAAAAAAAAAAAAATCTGGTCACACAAATTTCTAGAAAATCAGCCTATTTCTGAGATAGCCCAGAGGTGACATCAACTGACTAACCCACTGGGAGTATGTTTCATTCTTTGCTGAACTACTAGAACCTAGACTACAGCCTTGCATGCAGAAAACATTCAGTAAAAATTATATTTACATAAAATTACTATAAGACAATAATTATATCTTATAAGTGGGTTTGTTTAAAGGGTTTATCATATATTCTAAGTCACACATTTTGCTCAGAAAAACTAGCTTTGTCCTGGAAATGTCACTTAAATAGAGAAAAGGAACAAGAACATACATTCAAGCCAAAATAAGCAAAGCTCTGTCTCAAGAAGGGTTGATGGAAACAACAGAAAACAGAAAGTGCTACAGTTTAATCAGTTACAGACTGCTCATCAGAAAACACAACAGAGACATATAGTACATGTCTTTCTGCTAATATATTCCACTCTTTGTGCTAAAACTAAGTATGGATGTTACTTTGGAACATTTTGAATGTGGAAAATTAGTTTCCTCCTCAACATTGTCCTCTACTACTTTTCAGAGTATAATGTGTATGACAAGCTCCCAATAAAATTTTGATACACTTAATAGTTGAAGGTTAAACAAGAGTAGAAATCATGTTAACACCTTACTACTGGGAAATTTTTGCATAGGAATATACATAATTTCCAGAAAATTACATTTTTATAGAGGGCAACATACATAATAACACCTTTTGACTCAAAATAGAAATTATTTTTAAGCTTATACTTCTGCCATACATTAGAGCAACTACTGGTTTATGTTGTTCTGTTTTACTGTTCTACAATCATTCCACACTTGCCTCTTGGCATCCATAATCAGAAAAGTAAATCAAGAAATGAACTATAAACTCATCAATGTTTTATGATTTTCCTTATAGCCTTTTATTTTACCATGAGGAGTTTCTGTATGTAAGGCACTTTAGAATATGAATGATTTTCATGGCATACACATAAGGGACTATTAAAAACAATTGACATGTTTTTGGTAAAGTATTTGACTGTATATTCTTCATGTAACTGAAAATATTCAGCATTGAAAGAGTTTGCATTTAATGATGGCTACAAAGTTGACGTTTACATTCTGGTTTCCTTAAGGCAGGAACTACATTCTGCAGAGAGCAAATTTCAAAAGACAAAACTTAATCCTTGTACTAGCAAAAGTTTGATTAGATATGTTCTACATACTTAGCTGCTTACATAAGTATAGGTGTCTGAGGCTGAAAATGAATGCCCCAGGAAGAAGTAAATCAACTTCAGAAAAATTATCAAATGGCGTAATTATGGGCACACAATGCCCTCTACCCACAGCTGTTCTTGCATTTCCAACATGGAAGGCAGCACAAGACAGAAGGGAAACACTGGCAAATAGATTGGTTCTGCCATTTCCTCAGTATTATGTGCCCTGTCACTGTTTGAGTTACTTAGATAAGATGCAATTTCTCCTTAGTTTTTAATGCCCTTTCAGATATTTTTTGTTACAGGATTCGTTACTGTGAATCCAAGGGACTTTATTTTGTCACTTTGACAGAAAGGATTGGACTGCTTAAGCAGAACTAATAAATAGCTTCCATTTCCTACATGAAAAATATAATACATGCTTATGCTGTGTTCCTGGATTGCACATGTAACTGGCAGCAAGAAACACCCTGAGAAAAGTAATCATAAAATATCCTTGTTTATTCCAAAGCATAACAATAGAAATGTGTGACAATCTGAATTTCTTTTGTATGCCAAAATATGCTGAGAAAGTATTAATGAATGCTGTGCCATCCTAATTTTGTATTAATGAAATAATTTATTATTTTTTCAGTTTTAATTAAAATTGGCTTTGCATCAAACCATGCTTATCACATTGATCAGGTGATAAAAATAAAATTTTGTCATGTATCAATAAAAAATGATTATTTGTATTATCTAACCATTAATGACACATTTTAGAGTGTGAAGATGTTGGTACACATTTTCATTTTTTTTGTTTCCTGAAAAACTAATTTATTATTGCCATGTTTATGGTTCCATCGTGTGCAATTAATTATTACACACCAAGGCAACATTAACGAAAGTTCTGATAGTAATACAACCAGTCAGACTGAAATTTCAGTCTTTTGGCTATTAACATAACTTTTATATCAGTAATAAATTACATGAGGTGTCAATATATACTGAAATTAATATTATCTATTAATGCATTGCTTCAAATTATGACATGTATTGATATGTTAAAATATATTTACATAATCTGTTCTTAAAAATTTCAGTAATCTTTTCCATTTTGTAATGCAATTGTCTATTCCCAGTCAAACTCCACTCCCACTTCCTCTCCAATTGTTTTCAGAAATGTGCAGTTTGTGATATCACATGTTAAAAAGAAAGAAAATGGATTCCTTTGAAGACAGTACCCACACAGAAGAGGAATAACTGAAGTTTCTCATTGGTACAACACTTGCATTTATAAACAAAGTGATCAGAAAGTAGTGAAGATAAAAAAAGGTATTTTGTTTAATCTGAGAGCAGCTTCTTTCTGTTTTTGGTGGAAGAACATGCACAACCATTGACAATTTCAGTCCAGACTCAAAATTAAGCATAACTCATCCTAGATTGTTGCAAATCTGCAGTCCTAGATTTTAGCAATGATGGCTGATTTATTCCTTTCTGAAGATGTTTAAATAGACGTTTGTAAATGACTTTTATTTAACCATAATCAGCTGAAATTAAGTGATTTTTTTTAAAAAAAAAGTCTCATTTAGAAGTGTATATATTTAACTAGGTTTGGAAAATATCATATGAATTACAAATTTCCCCCAAGTGATGTTCTAATAAAAAGCAGTGTAGCAGGTATTAATTAACTCATTTGAGGGAAAAAAAATCCACCAGCAAACAGATCCATGATAACAAATGTAATACTTACCAGAATCAATTGATCATCTATTATGCAATCACTTTACACAGTGTTTTTAAGTGAATAATCTCACTCGCTGCTTACAATAGTAATGCAAGAGGGACTATCCCTATTTTGCAGGTTAAATAACAATCACAATAATAACAATGGTTGTAGAATCATAAAGTAGATTTTTAAAGACCATATAGTTAGCAAAAAATTAACCTGACATTTTCACTTAGATTCTGAAAACATACTCTTAAAAGCTCCACCTTAAAGTAGTTAACTGTTATAGGTTAAAGAGACATCTTAGTTGGAAAATAACTCAGAACATCTAGAAGATAAAATTGCATTGTATATAGTCTACTATATTCTGTAACTCATCCTCCTCCCAGCACCACGTACCATTTCTCTATTACCAAAAATGATTAAATTCAATTATTTAAGTTGCTTATTTCCATGTTTGTATTCATATATCTAATAAATATATATGACATTTCTTATATTTTTGGCTTCTGGCATTGGTTATTAACTACCTACCTTGGGAAATTAGTATTTAGTAAACTTTTACTACCTCTGTCCATTTACCATGGTACACATGTAGGTTTTCTGTTTCCCATGATATATATTTATATATATTCATGCATATTTATGTGTAATACACACACACGATCACACACACATACCCCTACACATCTTTGGGTAAATCTATATTCAGTATTTTCATTTTTATAACTAGGTAAATGTGGCTCACAGATAGTCAATACATTATTTGTGATTTTTTTTAACTTTTAATTTTCCTTTGGGTTAATAAATTATTTGGTCTTATTAGTTTTATTTTCTCTGGTCTTATAACTAATTCATTTCTGTACAATGCCCTAGTTGTCTGTATATTTCTTCTCAATACATTCAAACTAATCAAGTATTAATGATGATCAATTGATCTTATCTTTCTAAAGTCATATCTTCCTAAAGTCTAAAGTCATATCTACTATGGAGAGGTTGCTCTAATGGTTTGCTGTATAGCTGTCATTTAGAAACTTTCCATAACCATTATATAGAGTATTTCCTTTTCTTCTCTTGTGACTGAATTGACTCCTTTGGATTCCAAGTCTTCCTTCTTCTTTTATTACCTCATCTTACAGGAATATCAACTCTAGTAATTTCCTGAAAAAGGAGAGGGGTGGGGATTGAAGGCAACATCCATTAAAATCTCTCTCTCTCTTTTTTTTTTTTTTTTTTTTTTGAGACGGAGTATTGCTCTATAGCCCAGTTTGGAGCGCAGTGGTGTGATCTCCACTCACTCCAACCTCTGCCTCTTGAGTCCAAGCTATTCTCTTGCCTCAGCCTCCCTAGTAGCTGGGATTAAAGGCACTTGCCACCATGCCCAGTTACTTTTTTCATTTCAGTAGAGATGGGGTTTCACCATGTTGGCCAGGCTGGTCTCGAACTCCTGACCTCAAGTGATTTGCCCACCTCGGCCTCCAAAAGTGCTGGAATTACATGTGTGAGCCACCACGCCCGGCCTGTTAAAATCTTGTATGTCTGAAAAACCTTAATTTTCTTTCATACTAACATCATAATTAGATTAGATATGGAATTCTAAGTGGAAAAATATTTTCTTCCTAAGCCTTTTGAAGTACTGTTCCATTGACTTTTGTTGCCGATATTGTTACCAGAACACTTTTGTTCTTTTTCCATAAGCATAATATATTTTTTACTTATGGAGAAATTTTGGAATTGTCCTCCCCTTACACAGTTTCTTATTCCTCCAAGTTGCTATAATTTGTATGTTTTAATCTCAGTATTTCTTGTTAGACAATTCCTTTAGATATCTGCCTGTGCTTGACTGTCCACTTGGAAATAAAGGCCACACTAGACTCTGCTGGTAGTCTGTGTCCATGTGTGCATGGCTATCTCCTCTGGCCATCAATGTAGGATGATATGGATAGGCTATTTCATTTTAGATTTCCCTATCACTATCTACAGGTCATTTTTCCTATGTATTCATAGTTCATAACGAAGGCACCTTCAGTCTCCAAATAGAGAGGATGAACTTTGATGCCAGTATTCCGGGAGTAAAGTTAGGAAGGGAGCTGGTGGTTTCAGAACTCATTTAACATACGCCTAGTTTTTACTGTGGTGTTTCTCTTCAAATGGGTCTTAGTTTTCTAAATACTCTGTGCCCTTTGTTTTACTCCCACCAGAGGCTAATTCTGCAGTCTTCCATTGGTTGTACTAAGAGTACTAAGTGTGTAATTGCTCTTAAGATCTTTCAGCCTATAATTTCTTTTTGTGTCCCTCCTAAATTCTACATCTAGGGGTACCCATTGTCAAATATTCCTGAGCATTTTTATGTTTTATATTTTCTCATATTGCTTTCTACCTTCCTCCATTGAGTAATTAGAATTTGGGCTGCCAAAGAAGATACAGGACTCCCAGTTAAATTTGAATATACTTATTATAAAAGAAGTATTCTTTATTTATCTGAGATTAAATGTAACTGACCATCTTGTACTGGCATTTGATAAATATTACAATCCTTTTTAAAAATAATTTTCTGGGTCTGATCAATAAGCTTCTACTTATCCTTTAGTTTATACATTTCAAAATTTGTGACAACCATCATATCTCTTGGATTTTTTTGTACTTATGTATTTATGCTTTAAACATCCTTTTTCTGTCACTTTAGTGCAAGTTGGAAAGGAAGCTAAGGTTCTTTTGTTCTGTCCACTATATTATTGAAAATCTTTTTTAAAATGTGATGTGAACAGAAACAAGAGTAAAAGCAATTATTTTTAAGGCAATTCCCAGAATTATTTCTTAGGTACTAAAAGAGTAGCTGAATTCTGTTGATCTGGCCTGCTTAGAAATCATTAGCCACTCAAAGTATACATTAATTTGCTTTTAAATTGGATATTATTGCTGAGATTACATTGCCTTAAAGTCCCACAGAAACATTTCATTAACTATGAATGTGAATTTTGGAAACGAAATTTGTAATATGTGTTTTTGTTTACTGCCATCACTTAATTGAATAATTTCATAAAACAAGAAAGACAAAAATATAAAATTCCTCAGGAGTTATTAATACATTCATCTGCTTGAAATAAGTTGGCATATTATGCAAATTATTCTTGGATTCATTATATAAAATTGAAGCCAACTTGAGTCTGTAGTCCAGTTCATAAAATGACATAGAAGAGTTTAAAATTTTTCTGGAACTGAATGTGAGTACTGGAGGAAGTCTTGACGCTCATTTTGTAACCGGAACCAGGTTTGGCTGCTGGTCACTCAAATTCCAAACACAAGAGGTAGGGGTTGTTAGGAAGAAAAGCAGCCTTTAATCAGAGAGCCAGCAAACTGAGAACATGGTGAACTAGCATCCTAAAGTACTATTAAATTTTAAAATTTACTGTAGAATTTTTAAAAGGAAACTCTGTATGGAAAGCATGCGGGGGTGGTGCAGGATGCAGGGCTGTGTGTGTTGTTCTGATGCCTATCTTGGGTAATCGCCGGACTGGGGATCTGACTGGCATTTTCTTGACTTCAGCCTGGTGATGGCAGACAAACCGTTTGCTACTCTCCCGGCGGAAGATTCCTCAGGGGCTCCTTGCTTGGTATGTTTCAAGATTAGCCGCTGGAATTTCTGAAGCAAGAGCACAATTAGGTGAGCATGGATTGCTGGAGGCTAGTGTCTAGAGAGGGAAGGAGTGAAGAGCTAGGAGGGGAGGAAAGAAAGAAAAAGAAAGTGGGTGATTTTTAAAACAGGTCGCCTGTTACAATTTTTCCTCTCTTCCGACTTTCTATATGACTCTTGTCTTCTTCACAAGTTCCAACTTTTCTGCTGACTTATTAAAGCCTGTACATTTTAAAATGAAGTCTTAAAAATAGTGTAATGTACAACACACCAATTGGGTTCCATTTTATGAATACTGATAGCTATATTTAAGTAAATAACCTGACTTCATATATAAAACCTTAATCTCTTGATTTTCTATACCACTAAGACTCACAAAATCTGAAAATGGGTTTTAAATTAGTCATAATGCATTTATTTAAAAATCATATAGTGCACAGAACTTTTTATTCTCTATCCTGGGAGAGTTTTAGTGAATTAAGATGACAGAGAAAAGTTGCATATACATTGGCCGGGCGCGGTGGCTCACGCCTGTAATCCCAGCACTTTAGGAGGCGGAGGCGGGCGGATCACAAAGTCAAGAGTCTGAACTAGCCTGACCAACACGGTGAAACCCTGTCTCTACTAAAAATACAAAAATTATCCGGGTGCGGTGTCGGGCGCCTGTAATCGCAGCTACTCGGGTGGCTGAGGCAGGAGAATGGCGTGAACCCAGGAGGCGGAGGTTGAAGTGAGCCGAGATCTCGCCACTGCACTCCAGCCTGGGCGACGGAGCAAAACTCCGTCTTAAAAAAAAAAAAAAAAAGAAAAGAAAAGAAAAGAAAAAAAGGAAAAAAGAAAAAAAAGAAAAAATTACATATACATTAACCGTGTTTATAAGGTTTCTGTAAGTTTTGTGAAATTGTTGTCAGAACAATTTCTATTACCCTAAAATCGTATCTTGGAGGCCATTATGAGATGCTATTTCTTTTAGGGAACACTCTGGAATATTATGTTCTAACGCCCTTTAACTTTATGTCTCAGGGAGATATTTGGCTTCAATTACATAAGTTTTTATATGGAGTTCAATGTAGTGTGAGTGTGTGTGCGCGCGCGGCGCACCCACGCACCGGTGTCTGGGTGTAAAACAGGGACCCCTGATGTGCTTGTTTCTCATTTCTACTGTTAACATTACTGCACTCTGCCAACTGGGTCGGTGTTACCATCTGTCGCTTGGGGAATGTGTCTGTCAATTAGCACTTCTACAATGCTATCTGTCGACTCACAAAAGTTACCAGGAAAATAACGTGTAAGCTACTGTCAGGAGGAAATTGAACTAGGTATCAAGTTCTTTAGAAGTACATTTATTTCAACAGTATCTGTGTGTCAAATAGTGATGAACGCCCTTTTTAACTAGATGAGAAAGTGAAATTTGTCTCTTCAAAGAAACTTCTATAAGGTAGGCTATGTTCTTTTTGCAATGCCATTAGATTTATTAAGTTTTCAAAAGTTTAAATTTATTTTTCATATACAATTTTAAAGTACATTCAGGAAAAATCTCATTATTGTTAAGCTCCTAAATTTAAGAAATGATTCATACCTATATTTAGAATATCACTGATATAAAAGTGTCTGATACTCCATTTATCCTACTACAGTGTAATCCATAATATCTTCTTAATATCTTGAGGTTAAACTATTGAAAGTGAACATAATTTCCCAAATCGTTTCTTTTTATGCCATGACCAAACGCTTTTCCAAAGTTTATTTTAGAAGATGATTTCCCACGAACTCTGTTGTCCATAACAATATGACATCTATTTAAATGAAAGAGTTCTAAAACTTCACACACTGGAGTACAGTTGTGAAGATATAAGTACAAATGTCTTCTCAGTTGCCATTTGTTCTGGTTGTTTTAACTTCATACTCTGATTATACATTTTAGAGCTTAAAAATAAAGTTTATTTAGCCTAAGAGTCTCATAAGCAAGCAGCTACCTACTTTTCCTAAACTAAATAGAATGAATGAATTTATACACAATTGTAAATGTATGTATGTGTGTACATATGTATGTAAACATCAACATATATGGACACACACATATGTGTTTTACGTATGTGTGACTATGTGACACATATGTATATGTATGCATATCTGTGACTATGTGTGTATATATGTATGTATATGTGTTTATCTACACATGTGTATGTATACTTAAATGCATTAATCTTCAATATAGTAGGTTAAAAACAGAAAATTACAAAAATAGATTAAATTATTTTAAAAGCACAGCAACAGAGTTCATTTAGCAAGAGAATTGTATGCATACTAGTTAATATCCAGGGATTCTGGAATCAAACAATGGCTCAGATTCAGCACATAATAGCAATGTCGTAGCAAAATTTTTTTTTATGTCTCTCAGTTTTAGGTCCGTAATCTATAAAATGAGAATGGGAATATTCTACTGGATATTTATTAATATAATAAATAATAATGTGTCTAGGTAGAAGACAGTATTCAATAAGTACCCAGTAAGTGTTACCAAAAATTGGTAAAATTATTTTATTCATTTTAAGAACCTCTAAAAAAAACTGTATTGTAATACAGTAAAATAATTCCATAATAATAGCGTTAAGTCATCTGAGTCATACATATGTTTAGATTTTATAGCAGGAGTAGATCTTAAAGATTATCCATTCTCTTCTTTCATAGACAATGAAAATGAATTCCCAAAATCCTTGATGAAGAGAAATTTAATTATTTTCAATTTACCTAAATTACGAAAAGGAATAATAAATACTTGAACATTCCTCTCATCATATTAAACACTTTTGTTCTTATCTAGCTTCAGGGTGATGTAGGTTCTTGACATCAGGTCTTTAAATGACTATGATAATAAGTTTTGGCACACTTCATAGATGTCTGGCTCTGCAAACCTACGTGCCATTCATCACTATACACCTGCAAAAGCAAACTTTGTAACCATAAAGGTCATACTTATTCTGGTATTCAAATGATGTTTGGGGAAGGAGGAAAGTTTTCATAAGCCCCCACTTGGAGCCTGACACTACTGTCACCAACCCGAGTGTTTTTCTCACAGGAACATACTGCAATCAATGAGGCAAGCTTCCAGCCAGCTACAATATATATTCTTAACTGAGAGTGTTTCCTTGAAATGTTGGAAAGTAAATTGAAGTTTCTTCAAGTTTCTTATTTTAGAGTATTCATTTTTATCAAACTTCAAACGCTGTACTCTGTGAGAATTCTTTCTACTCTATATTTAACATATATTTATGTATATTATTTAATGTATGTATACATTTATGTATATATTTAATGCATATTAATTATGTCTACTCTATATTTAATATCAGGGAAAATATTTATGTTTTTCAGAGCAGAGTTATGTTTATATTTTGGTTAAACATAAAAGCATTGCTGCCTTCCATGTCAGCTTGAGATTTTCCCCAATATTACAAAAGACATCACTAAATTCTGTTCCCACAATAGACAATTTACCTACTCTAAAGCAATTTACAAAATATATATGGCTTAATAATGGATAAAATTTTGCCTGAAACAAAAGAAATAATGAAATTGTTAGGTTCAGGTTGTATGTGTGCCATTGTTGCATGTCATGTCACCATTAGAGCAACTGACTCTAAACTTCCTTTCTTGCCTAGATTGTTTGGGCATTGAGACAATCCTCTGATAAAGCCTTGATTCTGACACACATCAGGGACCAAATGAATTAATATGGTCTGGGAGGGACAAAAAAATATGGTCTGAAGGGTAAATTATTGGTTAAGTATTAATTTTTTTATTTTAATTTCTCAGCTTGGCAAGTTCCTTAAGCATAGATCTGTTAGATTTTTGGAAATACAGTGTTGTTTTGACAAATCCAAGATTTGAAGATTTGGAAGCAACTAGAAATAAAAATAACAGGCTTCCCCGAATTAAGTAGATGGGACAAATAAACCATTTATATGCATATTGATCAATACAGAAGAAATTCGTATGTCAAAATGAAAGCTTCCAGATGTTCACTATGACATTTAGTAGGATAGTCTTCTACTAACTGCAAAAGACTGAAAATGTTATGTGCTATATCACATAACTTGTATTTCATCATAAGAACTGTATAGTTTCTATTGGTTTTTTCTATTTTTTACCCTTTCCTTCTTGCTCTTAATCTTTCCCTCTCTCTCTGTTTCTCATTGTACATGGGAGGAACTTAAAGCTCTACATAGCAAGTAGTAGATGAACTGAGACACAACAAATAAGAGCAAGACACTATTACTCTTAACACAACAGCAGAAACACTAGTGGAAATATGCCAGTTTCCCTGCTCTGAAGTTGTATGGGCAACACAATGGACCCAGACGGAGGACACGAATCCAATACTGTATGTCATCACCCAACTAGTGGTACTGGTGGTAGGAGTATAAAGATTCTTCACAGTACTGTAGGCTACTAAGGTTGGACAGACAGACAAGCATTAAAACAAAATGACCAACGATAACTTTGGTTATTTCTCTTTCTCCCTTATACAGGCAAAGGAGAAGTCATTGTCCTCACAATGCTGACTATGCCCTCCATCACCACTGAAGAGGCAATTTACTAGTGTCTGCTGAGACAAGGAAGCTCCAAATTACTGAGAAAAAAAATACATTTCAACACCTCTGGATGTTTCTCCTGTACCATATCCCATAGCCACTGCTCAATAATTTCATGAGGCAGATGAATGTCACCTAGATGGTGGTATAAATAACCAAGGCAGGTTGGACCGAGTGTACTTGGGTAGTTACTTTAAAAACAAGAACTAGATCTGGCCAACCAGTGGCCAGCAGGCCATTCTTGGGGGACCATTAACCTGTGATTGCTATAAGTCATTCAGGGAGAACACAATTGTAAATTGTATTTTCTTTCCAGGGTCACCTATGAACTCTCAGGAACTTTGCTTTTTGTGTGAAAGCCAAGCATTAACTTGCAATGTGCCTTTCTTTCAAAAATCTTGGTGTCTTATACCATATGAATAATCACAAAAGACTTTCAACTACAGAAGGAAACTTCATTATAGATTATGCAGTTCTCAGATGTAGGCCAAAAAATGTCTCCAAAATGAGATTACCTTTGTTTATGCAGGGCAGTTAATAAATGACCTAAATGGGAATGGTCCCATTAGAAAAGATGGTTTGAAATTTATCCCTGACATTAGCTGAAGTGATCAATAAAACCAACTCAGCCCCAGAAGGCATTCAGGTCAGCCTCTGCTCGCTGACCAAGATTATTATGGATGATAAAATTGTCCTGGACTTACAACTTTGGAGTCAAGACAGTGTCTGTGCAATAGCTAATGAAATTAATGCATCAGAGCAAGTGGAAAGATCAATTAAAAATTTAAGGAGGAATGCCCTAAGGGTTCCCCTCAGCTGCTTGCGTCCAGAACCCTGGAGATACGGTTGAGTTCAATACTGCACATTGGCCTCTTCCTGCTGTTTGGAGTCTAATAGTAGCCTTAATTAGATGCCATATGAGACAAATTGAATAGATTTGTTTTCAGTTTCTGTTAGTGAGATTAATCAGAGTAGCCGGCAGAATGAAGTACTTACAGGAAAATTAACCAGAGGCCGAGGCAGTGTAGGACCAAGGAGTGGATATTGATGAAAGACCATTCTCTATAAGTCTCTCATTTCTGAATGCCTTATGAAGGGACTGTGATTGTTTTATTTATAACTATTTTTAAAGAATGTTTATAATGCAAACAGCGTTGGAAATTAGAGGTAGTGATTCTCTGGGGAGCAAAAGTTGAGTTTCCTTGCATACGGCCATAGAATATAGAGATCGTATGTTCCTCCAAAGTAAAGGGCAGACATTCTTATTGTCCTGGATACTACAGATGTCATCTCATGCTGCAGTAAAGTACAAACATAGTTACTGAATATTATAAAAACCTTGGCTTCCTAATTTCAGGTTTCTTTCCCTATAACATAGCCCATTGCATGTGGAAACCTCCATCAAGTCCCAGTTAGTTGTCCCGGTAGAACTTGGATAAAAGGATAAATGACACAATATACTAATGCTCATAGTGTTTGCTGTACTACAACTAGTACAGTTCTGTATCTGATCTAAGAATCTCATTTTTTTTTAAATCAGTTTCCATGAAACTATGCCAGGTTAAATGTTGCTTTGCAAGTAGACCGAAATTCAAGATCTTTTGTAGCTCATGATACTACTCTAAATTAGACAGGGAAATGCATTTCTCTCTTATAAAATATTTTGCTATAAGTTTTTAAAATAAGTTTCTTTTTATTTTTAGTCTAGTAAAACAACTTATCTAATGCTTTTTATACATCACTTGAAATTTTTCTCTTATGTCTGCTAGTGGAGTGATTTCACTTACAAATTCCTGATATTAAATCACTCTTGCATCCCAATGATAAAACATACTTTAAAACAATATTTTATTTTGTAAATTGTTGTTAATTTCCTTTTAAAAATTATGTTATTTTGGAACTATGCTTTTATTTTCATGTGTAAAATTTGCATGATCCACACATTGGCTCCCCAACTGATGGATGATTCTTTGGTGAGAAAGGCTAATTATTAACCTGTGGAACTTTACCCTCCTTTCAAAATTGTAAACCAAAGGCAAAATCTCATTTTAGAGAAATTTCAAAGAACTGCCATCATCCATTAACTTCAAAGATAAAGAAATGAGGAATCTTATCACTTTCTTATTTATCTCACTTGATTAAGTTTTGGATGTGCACAGGTTATCATACTTTAACCTTACAACTGCTATTCAAGACATTACCTCTCACCTGGAAAAAAATCACCCATGGAATTTGATATGCACCATTTTTTTCTAGAAAATAATTTTATCCTATATGTATTCTATTAGACTCGTGCAGAGAAACATAATCAATAGGTTATTAGACACACACAGATGCACACGCGCACAGAATTGGAACACGTGATAATGAAGGGTGAACAGCCCCACAGTCTTCAGCTGGCATTGGAGTCCTAGGGAAGCTAGTCGTGCAGATAATTTTGAGTTGAAAGGCCTGAGAACCAGGAAAGTCAATAGGGTAAGATCCAGTCTCAGGGCATGAGAAAATAGATAATCTAGCTCAGTCAGGCATAAGATAGAGCAAATTCTCCCTTACTTTTTATTCATTTCAGGCCAGCTTTCAGTGGATTGAGTCATTCTCACACACACTGGGGAAGGCAATTTCTTTACTCTGTCTATCCAGTCAAATGCTAATCTTATCCAGAAATGTCTTCACAGACAAACTAAGAAATAATGTTTAATCAAATATCTGGGTACCCAGTTCCTCAAATTGACATATAAAATTAACTACCATATCTGTTGACCAGTAAAACTAGAATCAGTTTTATTTCCCATGAGAGTAAAAGGTATGCTTTTACAACAATATATCTTCTTAGTCTTTTCTTGAAGATAATTAAACTATTTTGGTTTTTACCGGATGTTAGTCAAAAAGGGCATTGCCATTGTGGCACAGAACACTATGTTGTTCCTCAGAAAACATAATATTTACTAGAATTGATGAGCTGAAAGTATCAGCTATCCTAGAAGAACTTAGTAAGTCATAGGAATAAATGCTGGGTGAAAAACCTTAATAAAAATTCAAAGATCAGCTTCCTTGGTGAAGTTACCAGAGATTCAGTAGTCTGCAAGCAAAACTTTATACCATCTATAGCCAATACAAATCCCAATGTCTTGTGGGAATTTGGATTTTTTAAAGTAAATAGGTACATATTTACATAGGCTTTAAAAAGTTAGCTGCCAAGTAGCCTATAAAACTTGCAGTTTTGAAAGATCACGTGAAGGGGAACACTGTATAGCAAGTTTAGAGTTCAGCACAGCTGTCTTCTATGTGGAAATTGTGACACAGTTGTTACAAATGTATTTTAAGTGTCTATGGCAGTGGTTGAAAAATTCCAACCTGCTGGCAAAGTCCAGCTCATCATCTGTTTTGGCACACAGATTTGTATTTGAACACACTCATTTGATTCTATATTGTCTATGTCTACTTTTTTATTCCAATGGTAGAGTTGAGTAGTTGTGTCAGAAACCATACAGTCTTCAAAGTCCAAAAACTTTACTATCTGGCTCTTAATAGAAAATCTTTGCTCACCCTTGGTTTATGACATTTAGGGATTTGTAGAGGAATCATGTAATCTTCTGCAAGCAAACACTCTCCTTTGCCAATGGGCCTTGATAGAGAAGTGAATGGCTTGACCTTGGAATACCAAGTGACAATGGAGGCTAAACCGCCCATTGCAAATTAGGCATTTTCTGATTCTCTTAACAAAATATTTAGCATACAGCAGTTCTACATTATCAAATGGTACTGAATGTCATAAGAATCATGAACAGACAGGTCAAATTCTCAAAGCATCTATTTCTATTGCTTGTATTCTCCTTTCACTCACACCTACATCTTAAGAATATAATTTAGAAATACCCTGTGTCCAATTAGTGGAGGAAGAAAAACCTTGCTTTTGTTTACAGATGGTTTTGTGCTATATACTGGCACAAAGAAGGGGTCCTTTTCAGCATTAGAGTATGCTTTCAGTTGGCCTTGGCCTTGAAAGATAGGGGAAAAAGAGAACATTTGTCCTTTTCCATCTACATCCCCTCCCACGCTCTCTTCTTCACCCTCCCAGAGGAACACTCTTAATCATGCATCTGTTTTCCAGTTTGCCTAGATGGAGACAGGGTCAAAGGGACAGATATTCCCTGATTCACATATACTGTCAAAGAATTTGGCAGGATAAACAAGGAGTAGTAAGAACAAGTTTGCAGGATTGGTGTCATAAAGGGTGGATAAAAAGAGTAAGATGAATCTTTCAGAATGGGCACAGATTATATCAGTATTGTATGCTATGGGAGGCACACAAAAGATCTCTCAGGACAAATAAAGTGTTCAACTTTCTGATAGAAATGATTTTTAAAACAATTTGACTCCCATTATGATTAGGAAATGGTAATATCTCCAGATATTAATCAAGCCAACAAGGTTTTGTTTGTAAATATAGCTGTTCAAAATTGTTGTTCAAATTTCTAATATATATTATTTGTAGTTATTTTTCTCTTTCCTTTTATTTTTATTAGCTTTCATTTTTTCACTCATTTTTCTTTATGTTTCACAATGTTATTAGTATTTCTTCATGGTATAGATTTTAATTCACAATTATATGTGAGTTTTAACCACCTGATGTTATTTATTTCTGATTAGAGTATGTTAGTGTTAGAGGATAATGTTTTTTTCTGATACAGGTTCTTTGGATTGTGGCCTAGTTTCATTTTTATTAATGCTCACTAATTATTAACACACGCATGGCATATTAAGTTTCAACCAAAGAAGTGGTGCTGGTAGAAGATAGTTATTAACAGAATTAGTGTAAGGCTTTGACTTATGCAGTCATGGAGTTTGGCTAGGCAAGTCTGCAATCCCTAGGGCAGGCCACTAGGAAGGGCACCCTGGAACCACAGGCAAGAGCTGAAGCTGCTGTCTACATGGAGCATTTCTTCTTCAGAAAATCCTCATCTCTGTTTTCAACTAATTGTATCAGGCCTACCCAGCTTATCTAGCATAATTCCAATTTATTATGAATTTTAATCACATATACACAATATCTCTACAGCAACACCCTTATTAATGTTTAATTGAATAACTGGAGACTTGTAGCCTAAGTTAATATATCAAAACCACCATCTCATATGCTAATAAAATGGTGTATTCTATATTATTTGTGGTCAAACTTTATTTCACACCTCTGTATTTATGTAAGAAATACATAAATTGATGCCTACCAATTTATTTTAAGACATTAATTTATACATAAATATGTTATTTATACCAATTATAGCCCCCTCTTTGTGTCTATTGTTTTTCATACCAAGTCTGGATTCGTCAGATATAAATATTGGTATTTTAGATATCTTGATGTTGGTTCATGGTATCATTTTCTGCTCCTTACATCATCAACCAAAGAAATGAAAAACAAACCAGAAATTGACAAAAATAATGAATATTCTATTTGTTGTTATCTTCAGTGTTTCTCTCATAAGCAGTGTATTTCTTGTTTAAATTTTTACTTTCAATTTTGGCTGGGACATAATAGGTGTATGTATGGGGTACATGAGATATTTTGACACAGACATGCAATGTGAAATAAGCACGTTGTGGAGAATGGGGTATCCATCCACTCAAGCATTTATCCTTTGAGTTACAAACAAGTCACTTATATTCTTCAAGTTATCTTAAAATGTACAGTTAAGTTATCATTGACCATAGTCACCCTATTGTGCTATCAACCACTAGGTCTCATAGCGGTGTGGTTCTGGATTTTGTTATATCTAAGAATCCTAAGATTTTGTCAATAGTCATTTTAATGAAAGTAAGTACCCATATTTTTCAGAGCATAATTCACTGAAAGCAGCCATCCCTGAGGTTAGTGAGTTTGTGGTATGTCAAAGAGAAATTCAACCCTATAAAGCCAACACTCAGTTTTCCGTCAGAGCACCTACTTCACTTTATACATACTCTATGAACTGCTTTGTACAAAAGATTGTCTCACACTGAATTATGCTGCTTAAAAAGTGATGTGGAGGAGAGTTGACAACACCAGGTCAGATAACCTGTCATTACTGGTTGTTTTCTGCTCCCCCTGCCAAGGAGGTCATTATAGTCATGATATTACCACACTGCCCTGTGCTGCATTAGCTGGCATCTGCTGCTTTTGAGAAGCAAAGATGCAAACGCTGATCCATGCAAGCAATGAAGGAAAAAAAGCGAGTGGACAATTAGAAGTTCTTTGTCACTCTAACTTATAGTTGTGGTCTCTAACATCTAACCCTCTCCCTCCTTAGGCTCGTCAGGTCTCCAATGGATCAGATATCTCCTAGAATAACAAGCCCACATTTTATCATAATATGAATAAAATAAAAAATAAACCACGTAATTATATAGACTAAAAAGTTAAAACTTCTACATACTACTCTCCAGATTTATGTTTTTAGGACTATGAGTTACTCTGTTACTCTAATGTTTCAATAGCATTTATATACATGTCAAAATATTATATGGAGTGACCATATTGATTAAAGTGGCTTTTTGTTGATACATTTTTACTGGGTTGTACTGTGAAATATTGTATACTTCTAAAGGCATGCAAAAATATATTCAATTCAAAACGAATCAAACAGAAGCATTAATATTCTAAGTGTTTCTCAGAAGGAAATTCATTTATTACCCTAGAAAAATAAACTGTATTTTAAATGTATATATACTAAATTATTATTTATGGCTCTAGACTAAGAGAATGACTCTGCAACAGAATATGTATGATGCTGATCATCCTCCCTCAAAGCCCACGCGCATTCTTTTACCCTCCTCCTCTCTCTCCTCCCATCCCCAGCCCCAGTACCACACACACCTTATTTCTTTTTCACCTTTGCCTTCGGAGTCCCCACTATGGTTCGCCTTCCACTCTCAAACTTCTGAACTCTCTTCAGGATTTTGTCAGGGACCCAAACACATTAAAACCATCCCTCACTAACTTACAAATGGCTTTTAATATTAAATGTTGGTAAAATAATCTATGTAATGGTTAAATAGAAATAATTTTTGTGTTAGAATTTCTGGGATCAAAACTCTGGGAAGATTCATGTGATTCTTTCTTGGAGATGCTCTCAATTATAGTGATACAGCAGCATGTAACTTTGTAATCATAACTATGAACTATATAATATGATAAGTTAATTATAATATAGATGGTTTAGAAAAAGAGTAAGCATGTTATACATGCCACATCACTGTTTAATGATAATTGTAAAATATGCTAACACTTTAGTGATTGCACTTAATTTGAGAGGTGCAGTTTCTTCATAGATAGCTAAAAGTATTTTGATTTCATAGATGTTTTACAGTGGCAGTAGATTAACTCACATGGTCAATGATTAACAATATATTGTTTACCTCTGGTATTAAAATGTGGCAAAAGTAGTTCCCTTGTTAAAACTATTTTCACTGGAGGAAATATATCATAATTCTTATTATGAATCTGTGAATATATAACAGACATAATATTTGCTTATCAATTTCTATTGAAGTCATTCATAAATTTTAATGAATATTAAATTTTAATAATCATTCAATTTATTAAATTTTAATTTTAGAAGTAATAGATAGCTATATTCTCCCTTATAACATTTGTATATTATTACTGAAATTAAATTGCTCCATAATTATCACACACCCTAGTCACTTTCCTTCCAAAAAATGATCACGAATTTTTGTATCAATTTTGATTGAGTTTTGAACTTTTACACATATTAAACATATCTTTAAAATTATAGACATTATTTTTGTATAATTTTCTATATGTTTTCAAATAAATGCTATCTTACTTTAATACTGCTCAGGAGTTTACCTTTTCTTTATCAACTTTTCTTTATAGAATATACAGATTAAAACATGTAGAGACAACATTCTTTTACATATGCTTTTTTTTAGATTGCATGTTTTACCATGTTTAATCTACACTTTTTTTTTTTTTTTTTTGTCTTTTTTGAGTTGGAGTTTTGCTCTTGTCACTCAGGCTGTAGTGCAATGGCGCCATCTTGACTCACTGAAACCTCAACCTCCAGGGTTCAAGTGATTCTCCTGTCTCAGCCTACCGAGTAGCTGGGATTACAGGCCTATGCCACCATGCCCAGCTAATTTTTGTATTTTTAGTAGAGACAGGGTTTCACCATGTCAGCCAGGCTGGAACTCCTGACCTCAAGTGATCCACCCACCTCAGCCTGCCAAAGTGCTATGATTATAGGTGTAAGCCACCATGCCCAGCCTATACATTTATTTTTGATGGACATTTAGATGGTAATTTTTTTGATACTAAATGATGGAATTAACATCTAGGATATCTCATGTATAGTTGGAAATGTTTCTCAAATTTACATACTTGAGATAGAATTGCTGGGCCAAGAGAATAAACATCCTCAATTTTAAATGTTGGTTCTAAGCTACCCCATATATTGATATGTAAATTCATACTCTCTAAAAAAATTTGCATTAAAATACCATTTGTCTATAATGTTGCCAACTCAGTCATGTGTTTATTGCCAACACTGTGTATATCTAAGAGTGAAACATTTTAAAAAGTTAACATTAAGAAATTTAATTAATTCAGGTAATCTGTTGATACTATACTGGTAAAGAGAGACAGATTCCAAAATAGAGGCCAAATCTCATGACATAGGCTTCACTGTCTCTCTTCAATGCCCCTGAAGAGTGACATGTCTGCTTGGATTCACAGAAACCATGTATTAGGCCATAGAGTTAGCCAGTTATGGTGGGGGCAGTGTCCCTTGGCTTCCATGCGTGAGTACAAGACAGACAATGTCTCTGATAAAAACGGGAACAGAAACAGGAGGGAAGCAAACTAGGATTTGGATTTAAAACCCATTAACAAGAATCTCAGCATAATTTAGTAGAGTGTGACCATGAACAGGTCATTCCAGTTTCCTATAAATTTCATTTCTAATTTACTGTTCTCAAAATTAATACTATATATTGTGTCTGTTCCTGTAGGCTGTATCAAAAGGAGTATGTCCCTAATTTTATTTTGTATAATCTTGAGATTCATATAGAGATTTGACCTCCAACAGAGAGCTAAAATAAAATCCCATCAGACTTCTTTTTAATTGGAGAGAAAACATCATTTATTCGGCGTAGGAAACTTTGGTGAGAACTTTTATCTCCAACAAAGCAAGTTAACGGAATGCCATTGGAAAAAATGTTTTGATTTAACTACGTGATGGTACATTTGGGAGTCCTCAGAAATAGGTTCTTTTGTTTGTATTAGACATAAGGACATTTTAAATCCAAGACCGGCGTTTGGGATTTACACATATTCTGTCTGACTGTGGCTAATAAAAGCATTTTGCTTTATTCTTTCATTCAGTTATGTGTTTTCTTCCTTTGGCTTCCTCTAGGGAATTCGTTACTTTTAATATTGGCTCTAATTGACATTTTGCATGGTGTTTTATAGAAAATGAGAAAAAAGTAGGAAGTTCATTTGTAATTTGGGAAAATAATGAGCACACTATCATCATCTACCAGTAGAGGAGAGCATGCCCCCAGGCACAGGCACACACAATTAGCTGCTGGACCCACTCCTCTTCTCTCCATTGATCATAGTCCCTTGTTAGAGTTCCCAAGTGATCAATACAAGATATGTTGAGAAACAGTTCACATAGTTCCCATTTAGGAATGACAAATACATTCAGTACCAGGGTTTTTACTAAAATTTAAGAAATAAAAAAAAAAAACAAATCTAAAACTTAGAAAATAACCACTCGACCACTTGTTGTAAATTTTTAGAGGTCTTTACTTGATTTTAAGCAACTAAATCTGATTAGGAAGTAATAATTCTCTGTTACAGGAAATCTAATCAAAAGTAAAATTTCCTGAGAATTGTATTTTTCTTTCACAGCTATTAAATCGACACCTGTGCACTAAATAATGTATACATTATAAGCATTAAGGGGAAAACCAGCATTATAATGTATAACCACATTTTAAAAGAAGATGAAGGGTTTGTATAACAATCTAACTTCTAAAAGTATAACTTTTATAACTTTGTAGTTGCTACTTCAAAACATTGCCACTGATATCTAATGGATCTGAAGAATTTGCCATATCAAAATGCAGGGAAAGAGCAGAATGTTTTCGTGAGAAGATAATTGAATTACAGAAGGTAAACATCCACAGTTCATGACAGTTTATCAGTAATGAATTAGAAATCAAGTAAGGTATGTGTGTGTGTGTGTGTGTGTGTGTATGCATACACATATATACATGTGGGTGTGTATATGTACATGTATGTATGAAAAGAGAGTGAGAACCAACAAATAGCCATGATAGAAATGATCTAAATGAAGTTTCAAATATCCAATTAAATAGAACAAAGACAAAAGAAGCTTAGCATCCTTAGTTTAGATATACAGATTAAATAACAATGATATACCTCTACACACCCAGTAGAATGGCTATAAACAAAAAAGACTAAAAATAACAAGTGTTGGTGAGGACATAAATTGGAATCTTCTCACTTTTTTATGGGAATATAAAATGGTGCATCCATTTTGAAAAACTGAAAGGAAGGTTTCTTGTTTTCTTGTTTTTATAAATAAGTTAAATAAAAATGTACTATATAATCCCACAATTTTGATTCCAGTTTATCTATCCAAAGAAAATAGAAATATATCTTCACAAAACGACTTGGATGTGAATGTTTATACTAGGATTATTTGAATATTATGACATTGAAAAAGTAGAACCAATTCGGACGTTCAAAATTGGTTAATGGATATCAGTGGCATATCTGTACAATGGAATACTATTCAGTAGTAAGAAGGAAATGAAGTGTTGATGATGCCACACCGTGGATGAATCTCAAAAGCAATATGCCAAGTAAAGGAAACCAGATTCCAAATATTACATGTATTTCTGGTGGTGGTTTCACAACTCTGTAAATTTATTAAATGTACTAGGCTGTTCTTGCATTTCTATAAAGAAAAGCCTGAAGCTAGGTAATTTATAATTTAAAGAAGTTTAATTGACTCTCAGTTCTTCCAGCTATGCAGGAAGTATGACATTGGCCTCTGCTCAGCCTCTGGGAAGGCCATAGGAAGATTGCAATCACGGCAGAAGTCAAAGAGGAAGTAGATGTCTCTCACAGGAAGAGAGCAGGAATGAGGGTTGGGGAGTTACCCTGCACTTTTAAACAATCAGGTCTTATATGACACGGATCCTTCATGATATTGAGGACAGCATAAAGCCATGAAGGATCCATAGTATGAGCTAATCACCTGCTCAACAAGCCCAACCTTCAACATTGGGGATTACATTTCAACATGAGATTTGGCAGGGACAAATATTCAAGCTGTATCACTAAAAGTCATTGAATTGTACATTCCAATGTAAAATGAGTAAATTTTATGATACCTAAATTACAGCTCAACAAATCTATTCAAAATAAGTACAACAGGGAATATTTTATCATGGCCAAATAAGAAATGAGGAAGCAAAGATGGAAGAACTAAAAGGAAAAGCTAACAAAGCACCAAGATTCCAAACTGACAAATAAATCACTTATTCTCTTTTTTCTCTGATTAGAAACATTTCATTTCTTATCGTATAATAAATGCAAGGTAAGTAGATGATTATAAGGTCTTTGGTATTATCAAACCAGATTTTAAACTGAAAAAATATTGGGAGACTCTATAAAAATAATATTTAAAATTTCTCCAAGTTTGTTTTCTTTTTTTTCTTTCTTTTTTTTTTTTATTATACTTTAAATTCTAGGGTACATGTACACAATATGCAGGTTTGTTACATATGTACACATGTGTCATGTTGGTGTGCTGCATCTGTTAACTCGTCATTTACATTAGGTATATTTCCTAATGCTATCCCTCCCCACGCCCCTCACCCCATGACAGGCCCCAGTGTGTGATGTTCCCCACCCTGGTGACCAAGGATCTCATTGTCTGGACTCCCACCTATGAGTGAGAATACGTAGGTATTTGGTTTTCTGTGATAGTTTGCTCAGAATGATAGTTTCCAGTTTCATCCATGACCCTACAAAGGACATGAACCTATCCTTTTATGGCTGCATAGTATTCCATGGTGTATATGTGCCATTAATTCTCTTAATCCAGTCTATCATTGATGGACATTTGGGTTGGTTCCAACTCTTCCTCTATTGTGAATAGTGCCACAATAATCATAATGTATGCATGTGTCTTATAGCAGCATGATTTTATAATCTCTTTGGGTATATACCCAGTAATGGGATGGCTGGATCAAATTGTATTTCTAGTTCTAGATCCTTGAGGAATCGCCACACTATCTTCCACAATGGTTGAACTAGTTTACAGTCCCACCAACAGTGTAAAAGTGTTCCTATTTCTCCACATCCTCTCTAGCACCTGTTGTTTCCTGACTTTTTAATGATCACCATTCTAACTGGTATGAGATGGTATCTCATTGTGGTTTTGATTTGCATTTCTCTGATGGCCAGTGATGATGACCATTTTTTCAAGTGTCTATTGGCTGCATAAATGTCTTCTTTTGAGAAGTGTCTGTTCATATCCTTTTCCCACCGTTTGATGGGGTTGTTTGACTTTTTCTTGTAAATATGTTTAAGTTCTTTGTAGATTCTGGATATTAGCCCTTTGTCAGATGAGTAGATTGTAAAAATTTTCTCCCATTCTGTAGGTTGCCTGTTCCCTCTGATGGTAGTTTCTTTTGCTGTGCAGAAGCTCTTTAGTTTAATTAGATCCCATTTGTCAATTTTGGCTTTTGTTGCCATTGCTTTTGGTGTCTTAGTCATGAAGTCCTTGCCCATGCCTATGTCCTGAGTGATATTGCCTAGGTTTTCTTCCCGGGATTTTGTGGTTTTAGAGCTAACATTTAAGTGTTTAATCCATCTTGAATTAATTTTTGTGTAAGGTGTAAGGAAGGCATCCAGTTTCAGCTTTCTATATATGCCTAGCCAGTTTTCCCAACACCATTTATTGAATAGGGAATCCTTTCCCTATTTCTTGTTTTTGTCAGGTTTGTCAAAGATCAGATGGTTGTAGATGTGTAGTATCATTTCTGAGGGCTCTGTTCTGTTCCATTGGTCTATATCTCTGTTTTGGTACCAGTACCATGCTGTTTTGGTTACTGTAGCATTGTAGTACAGTTTGAAGTTAGGTAGTGTGATGCCCCCAGCTTTGTTCTTTTGGCTTACGATTGTCTTGGCAATGTGGGCTCTTTTTTGGTTCCATATGAACTTTAAAGTAGTTTTTTCCAGTTCTGTGAAGAAAGTCTTTGGTATCTTGATGGGGATGGCATTGAATCTATAAATAACCTTGGGCAGTATGGCCATTTTCACGATATTGATTCTTCCTATCCATGAGCATGGAATGTTCTTCCATTTGTTTGTGTCCTCTTTTATTTTGTTGAGCAGTGGTTTGTAGTTCTCCTTGAAGAGGTACTTCACATCCCTTGTAAGTTGGATTCCTAGGTATTTTATTCTCTTTGAAGCAATTGTGAATGGGAGTTCACTCATGATTTGGCTCTCTGTTTGTCTGTCATTGGTGTATAGGAATGCTTGTGATTTTTGCACGTTGATTTTGTATCCTGAGACTGCTGAAGTTGCTTATCAGCTTAAGGAGATTTTGGGCTGAGATCATGGGGTTTTCTAAATATATAATCATGTCATCTGCAAACAGGGACAATTTGACTTCATCTTTTCCTAATCGAATACACTTTATTTCTTTCTCCTGCCTGATTGTCCTACCCAGAACTTCCAACACTATGTTGAATAGGAGTGGTGAGAGAGGGCATCCCTGTCTTGTGCCAGTTTTCAAAGGGAATGCTTCCAGTTTTTGCCCATTTGGTTTGATATTGGCTGTGGTTTGTCATAAATACCTCTTATTATTTTGAGATATGTCCCATCAATGCATATCATATTGAAAGTTTTCAGCATGAAGTGCTGTTGAATTTTATCGAAGGCCTTTTCTGCATCTATTGAGATAATCATGTGGTTTTTGTCTTCGATTCTGTTTATATGCTGGATTACGTTTATTGATTTGCATATGTTGAACCAGCCTTGCATCCCAGGGATGAAGCCAACTTGATCGTGGTGGATAAGCTTTCTGATGTGCTGCTGGATTCAGTTTGCCAGTCTTTTATTGAGGATTTTTGCATTGATGTTAATCAGGGGTATTGGTCTGGCAGGCTTTGGTGTCAGAATGATGCTGACATCATACAATGAGTTAGGGAGGATTCCTTCTTTTTCTATTGATTGGAATAGTTTCAGAAGGAATGGTACCATCTCCTCTTTGTACCTCTGGTAGAATTCGACTGTGTATTTGTCTGGTACTGGACTTTTGTTTGGTTAGTATGCTATTAATTATTGCCTCAAATTCAGAGACTGTTATTGGTCAATTCAGGGATTCAACTTCCTCCTGGTTTAGCCTTGGGAGGGTGTATGTGTCCAGGAATTTATCCATTTCTTCTTCTAAATTTTCTAGTTTATTTGCATAGAGGTGCTTATAATATTCTCTGATTGTAGTTTGTATTTCTGTGGGATCAGTGGTGATATCCCCTTTATCATTTTTTATTGCATCTATTTAATTCTTCCCTGTTTTCTTCTTTATTAATCCTGCTAGCAGTCTATCAATTTTGTTGATCTTTTCAAAAAACCAACTCCTGGATTCACTGATTTTTTTGAAGGATTTTTTTGTGTCTCTATCTTCTTCAGTTCTGCTCTGATCTTATTATTTCTTGCCTTCTGCTGGCTTTTAAATGTGTTTGCTCTTGCTTCTCTAGTTCTTTCAATTGTGATGTTAGGGTGCCAATTTTAGATCTTTCCTGCTTCTCTTGTGGGCATTCAGTACTATAAATTTCCCTCTACACACTGCTATAAATGTGTCCCAGAGATTCTGGTATGTTGTGTCTTTGTTCTCATTGGTTTCAAAGAACATCTTTATTTCTGCCTTCATTTCGTTATGTACCCAGTAGTCATTCAGGAGCAGGTTGTTCAGTTTCCATGCAGTTGAGCAGTTTTGAGTGAGTTAGTTAATCCTGAGTTCTAGTTTGATTGCGCTGTGGTCTGAGAGACAGTCTGTTATAATTTCTGTTCTTGTACATTTGCTGAGGAGTGCTTTACTTCCAACTATGTGGTCAATTTTGGAATAAGCACTACGTAGTGCTTTGAAGAATGTATATTCTTTTCCTTTGGGGTGGAGAGTTCTGTAGATGTCTGTTAGGTCTGCTTAGTGCAGAGCTGAGTTCAATTCCTGGATATCTTTGTTAACTTTCTCTCTTGTGGGTCTGTCTAATGTTGACAGTGGGGTGTTAAAATCTCCCATTATTATTGTGTGGCAGTGTAAGTCTCTTTGTAGGTTTCTAAGGGCTTGCTTTATGAATCTGAATGCTCCTATATTGGGAGGATACATATTTAGTACAGTTAGCTCTAGTTATTGAATTGATCCCTTTATCATTATATAATGGCCTTCTTTGTCTCTTTTGATCCTTGTTGGTTTAAAGTCTGTTTTTTCAGAGACTAGGATTGCAACCCCTGCTTTTTTTTTGTTTTCCATTTGCTTGGTAGATCTTTCTCCATCCCTTTATTTTGAGCCTATGTGTGTCACTGCACGTGAGATGGGTCTCCTGAATACAGCACACTGATGGGCCTTGACTCTTTATCAAATTTGCCAGTCTGCATCTTTTAATTGGGCATTTAGCCCATTTACATTTAAGGTTAATATAGTTATGTGTGAATCTGATCCTGTCATTATGATGTTAACTGGTTATTTTGCTCGTTAGTTGATGCAGTTTCTTCCTAGCATCAATGGTCTTTACAATTTGTCATGTTTTTGAAGAAATCACTTATTCTCTTTTATTCTTCAACCTAAGTTTGGTAACATGGAGCTTACTCTTTTGGTTCACTATAAAATCCTGTTCATTAAATTAGCAGTAAATACTTTAGAAGGAGCAACAAAGAAAAAAATGATATGTACTTGGAGGCATCTCTATCTGAAGGATGGCAAAATATTCACAAACCCTTTGAAACTTCATGGGAGTAGTATGTTAGGTGTCTTGGCAACATTGGATGGGATTGCCAATCAAATGACACCTTCCAGAGGAGGCTGGAATGTACTTAAAATTGGTTTCATTTTTGCAGTGAGAATTCTGGCTCCCTGTTTTGATAATTGACTGCTGACACCTCTTCAGCATTAACCTTTCCTCTTCTCCTGGTGCCACACATCTGGGCCAACTCAAATGAAAGGCTGGGTGTTCCCTCCTTCGGCCCAGACATGAGAGTCAAACCTCTAAGCAGGAGCAGTAACCCTAGCCCCACTTCTTAACTATAGTAAACAGCCAGGCCAATCTTCATTCCTTGCTCTCTCAAGCTATTTCACACCTGCTAAATTATATAAGTGATGTACTTTTGCATACTCAGGTGTCATCAGCCTTGATATCTAAACCTAAACTTTGGATGGGAGTCTATCTGCTTCTGCAGGCAACCATAAACATTATCTACTGTCATACTGGAACCTGATTTTAAAACTGGTAAGAGTGAAGACAAAAGAATAACTCGTAATCCTTTAAGTTGGACTTTGATTTTGTGTGTGGGCGTGATAATTACTTTCTTGTTCAATATCACTTCTTCTCTTCATACCTTTTAAAATAATTTCATTTTTTGTTCATGTTAGCAATACCTCTAATTATAAAAGAACAATAGAATCCACATTGCAACAGATTCTCTTACAATGAAAGGCATTCCTTACTAACTTTGACCAATGAAATGTAAGCAGACTTGCAGCAGATAAGGTTTCTAGAAAATCTGCTATATGCCTAAGTAGTGAAAATGGTTTCTCAATTGACCCATTTATTGTCCTGTGCCTCCCCTCTTCTTCATGCCTAGAGGGAAGATATGATGTCCAGAGTTATTACAATCATTGAGTAAGCATAAAGATGAGAGTGTAATGCTAAGCCTGATGGACAAGAAAATGAAGTCCTTGTGAAACTTCAGTGATGGAGTGCCTGCCTCATGATGTGTTAATGAGAGAAAAGCAAATAAACAAAACCTCTCTCTCTCTCTCTCTCTCTCTATATATATATATATACACACACACACACACATACACACACACACATATGTATATATAAAATAAATACAGTGTGTGTGTGTTTATATGTAAAATATGTTATACCCAATTACCTGACTTTCAATTGAGTGTGAACTTCATCTTTTTTAATGGTTATTCTCTTAATAACACTATTATTGCCACCTAAGTCATTTATCAGAAATTATAATTATGATAGCATGATAATTTGTCATTGTTGTTTTTATCCTCAACATATAAAATTATGTGGGATTGAAAAAAGGATGTTCAATCAGAAAAATTTGGAGGATGTAGTTTGAAGACAACGACATTACACAACTACCTTTTGTCATTTTTCTTTATATCAAAACCAGGGTAGGCCATCATTTCCTTGATGGTAAATGTCTCTGATTGTAAAATGATCTTTTGGGCGCTCACTTTGGCAGCACACATACCAAAATGATCTTACACTTTCTCTGAATTAAAGGTTTTATGAGAAAGCATCTTCAATGTAAGACATTTTGAGGAAGTGGAGTTCAAAAAACCCTTTATTTGGGAGTATTCGAAAATAAAAGAACTCATGAAGTATAACATAATTTTGACATAAAAGTGCTCAAGATTTGGTTAATACTTAAAGAAAATCAGTTATGTGGTGGTGAGTGTCAAGCTGTGTGTGCTACTTGTTGTACAAAAGAAAATCCCCATTCTCATTAATCAGTCTTTAATTTCATGCTTTCCCTGCTTTAATTTCATGCTTTTTACTATGTATCCCATTAGTACAATGTCAGCTCCTCAGAGTGATGAAAACTCTATGTTACTTTACTCTTTTTATTAAAAATTATTTGTACCTGGCACTACAAAGCATCATATCCACTGTTTCTCTTTCTCTCCCGCTAAGATACCCACTCCATGAGAATATAGTCCTTTTCCTGTTCTCATCTGCATCTTTTTTTTTTTCCCAAAAGTGATGCAACAGAGAAAACACAATAAATAAATCCACCTCCAAAATTCAAACATCGAAAACTTCCTTTATCTCCAGTGATCAACAAGCAGAGCATTTTTCAGCCATAGACTTCATTGACTGGGAAGATTCTAGAAACAATACAATATTTGAATATTGCCATCATAATTTTAAAGAATATTTCATTATTTTCTATCACTTGCATCGCTAGGTGTTTCTAATCTCAGATTCATTACTTAAACTAAGTTCTATTTATCAATTGCATTCTCATGTGAAATATTTCTTTGAAAGCATAATGAGAAAATACAAAACAACTAGATGAGTTTTTTCCCACATGAAATAGGATAATTCAACATGTCAAGTCTATTAACACAGTAATGTGATGTTTTGCTTATAACTAAGAAAATAAAGTTGTCATATCAAGCAATTTTCAAATTACTTGGAGGAAAATTTTTATAGAAACCTATGCTTTCTCCTCATCATGTAATATAATTTATTATTTACTTGGGGGAATTCTTCAACAAATATTCGAAAGAGGTTTTGCGAATATCAGAAGTAACATTTTGCTATTGTGGTTATTAAATTTGTCACACAAGTGAATTGTTACATTTTATATATTTTTCAGTTTCTTATTTTTTAAATATGTCTAGATATATTACCATTAAGTTATTTATATAGAACTGTGAATATATATGGATAGAATTAATTTGCAGATGGTTTACAGTAGTTCTATGCTTATCTCCAAAAACACCTGGTCCATTATACTGAACCTTGGACAAGATAGAGATGAAATGCACTAGCTAGAGATTTGTAATTTTCTCTTTAACTTGACATTTGTATTGAAAATATGTAGATTACTGACCTGCCCTTGATTTGTGGTATATCTGTCTGGTTTTGGCTACATAATTAATGGGTATTAAAGACCCCTCAGTACATGTGTGCTTTGGGTTCTCTAAGACTAAGATAAGACCCATTTATCTTGGTAGCTTTTGTTCTATAATCTAAAGTTTGTCCTGTAAATCTGAAAATGGACCTTGGAAGTTCCTCCTTCGTGGATGGCTTGTATGATTGTCATGTTGCCTGTGTCTTAATTCTCCTGCTCTATTGTACCTTTTGTCTTTATCAATGCATTATGTAACTATTTTTTGTGGAGTCTCATGACTTATTTTAATTTTCTGATCCTGGAATTGCTGTAGTTGACACTGAGAAAAAAATCATTGAAATGGTTCTTCACTTAATACTTTATATAATCACCAATGCTTATTTTGAGAGAAAGAGGAAGAATAGAATAATGATTTAGAATTGTTGAAGCCAGGCTAGCTGGAGAATAAACCTTCTGTGAAATGACTCAAGAGCTGCTACCATCACGGAGAAGAAAAGCGTATCAATGGCATTTGGAAGTGGTAGACCCACAAACAGGAAAAATAGTTAAGAGTTTTCAAAGGAATTTAAAAGGGTCAGCAGGAGGG
Organism: Papio anubis; assembly: GCF_008728515.1. Classification (NCBI taxonomy): domain Eukaryota; kingdom Metazoa; phylum Chordata; class Mammalia; order Primates; family Cercopithecidae; genus Papio; species Papio anubis. The sequence continues at coordinate 65,535,611 of NC_044982.1, read as the reverse complement.
GGTTGGGGAATTAAACTGATAATTCTGTTCCTTAGCTGTCTGTGAACATGATAGAGCCCAAGGTTGCCAAGTCAGCTGAGCTACAGACAATAATCATGTTTGTAAAGGAAAGGGCCATGCTGTCAAAAAGTGTGTGTGTGTGTGTATGTAAAATATAATTTGATGTGCTCCTCATCTCACTAAGAATATTACATAGGTTGTAGGTTATAGAGGCATGGCATAAAGGGAGTGAACATGCTATGCCATGTTCGTAGAAGCATTATTTACCATAGTCAAAAGATAGAAGCAATCCAAGTGTTGAACCACAGATGAATAGGGAAACAAAATATGGTATACACATAAAATAAAATATTACTCATCCTCAAACAAAGAAATTTCGACACAGCCTACAATACTGATGAACCTTGAAGATACGGAAAATAAAATAATCTTGTTACAAAAGAACAAATATGATATGGTTCCTCTTATATGAGTTTCCCACAGTCCTAGAATTCATAGAAACATAAAGTAGAATGACAATTTCCAGGGGCTGGGTGTAGTGAGGAATAGAAAATCAGTGTTTATTGGATACAGAATTTCAGTTGGGGAAAATAAAAAACCATTAGGGATGGATGGTGTGTAACGACTGCAGAACACTATGTATTTAATGCTACCTAATTGTATTTAAAAAATTGACAAATTATAAAATTTATGATGTATATTTTACCACAATAATAAAAATAATAATATGCAAGAGAAGGAGCACTGCAGGTAACTATTGCCTGCATGAGATAGTGGCACCTGTGCCATGCATTAACTCTCTGTAAGGAATTATCTGACACCATAATTCGATGGATACGCAATATGCTTGGTTACTGGAGGATGCCAAAGGACAACATAAATTATGGACAGTAACACAATGATGAGGAACAACACTTGATCTGGAAGGTAGTTGTGTTGCATTCTCTTAGAATTGCATTCTAAACACTGCTGGAATAAGGAAGCAATAAATATGTTCAAAAAGTAAAATTATGAGAAGCACTCCTTGCAGTATCATAGGAACTAAATGATAATAAAAAAATGTGGTATGGATTTATATTGATTCTTGGCCCATAGCCAGTGATTGATTTGGCTACATGGTCAAGAAATGGTTTTACTATATTGGAATTTACATTACTGGAAAATAAAAAGTATTCTGACATGCGGAGCTATGTTATGAAAACTGTATAGACATAGAAAGGAGAAATTAAGGTAGGACTTGTTGATACTCATAAGATAAACCCTTTTCTAAACTTAGAAAGGAACTGGAATCGACAAGTCATACTCTAGCCTGAGCCTTGGAGATGATTTATTGTATGCATAAAATAAGCAGATGAGAAGTCACAGGAACATCCAAATGATGTAATAATTCACAAGAAAAAGTTATATTTTACTCAGTCTCTGAAGCTAAAAATGTAATGAAAAAAGTTTTTTTCAACAACATCTGTAGGCCTTTTATAGAGACTATCTGATGCTCCCAACATTTCTGCCATGTGTCTGACTCTGGCTTTGATACTTGCTATGTCTTTTTAGATATTTTTTAAAATTTTTTATTATTTTTGTTTTGAGATAGAGTCTTACTCTGTCGCCCAGGCTGGAATGCAGTGGCACAATCTCAGCTCACTGCAACCTCTATCTTCCGAGTTCAAGTGGTTCTCCTGCCTCAGCCTCCCGAGTAGCTGGGACTACAGGCGTATGCCACCACACTCAGCTAATTTTTGTATTTTTAGTAGAGACGGGGTTTCACCATATTGGCCAGGCGGGTCTCAAACTTCTGACTTCACGATCAGTCTGCCTCAGCCTCCCAAAGTGCTGAGATCACAGGCATGAGTCAGTGTGCCCGGCCTGCTATGTCTTGCTTTAATGCTTTATTTTTGTCTTTCAATGTGTCTGTTAATTATCTCTTGATAGCTGAACATGAAATACTGAGTAAGAGGATTTGCTATAAATAAACCTTTAGTAATGTGGTGAGATGCTGGGTAGGGGACGAGTTCTATAGTCCTGAGTAGGTCTCAGTCCCTTGGTGTGCCTGCACCTCTGTATTAAGAATTTTATATGTGCTTGTCAGTCCATTGGCATCTCATACACTGTAACAATATCTCTAAATATAATAACATAAATTCCTAAAGAATGATGAGTGAATTCTTCCTTCTCCTCCCCTAAGATAGGATTCAATATTTCAGACTCTTGAAAACTGTAAATGAGAGAAATGTGTAAGATTATACTTACACAACTTTACTCTGTTCAGCTAGAATGGGACAAGGGGGAAACATTGGCCAAATTCATATTACTGCCACTTTATGGATAAGCACTCTTATTAAACCAGATGTTAGTACTCTCAGGCAGCAATAAGAGACAGAAGAGGTAAGGATGAAAAGTAATGATACATGATAATGAGAGAAAGTGATTGCTGAAGGAAAGGGGGCCAATAAAAGCATAACCCCAAAAGGTAAATCTAGTATTTCTTTGATACTTTGTGATAGATTGAAGCAGGAAAATAGTATTGTCTCTTAACTACCTTCTCGGATGACAAGAAAAGTAAAGTTATTTGTATTCTAAAATCATCTTCATTACTGAAAAGTTAAGGATATAAATTAGAACCCAGAAGACCTTAGGAATATTTAAGCCCATATGACTCACACGAGACAGTTTGAATAATTGGAAAATACGTTTTTAATACACCTTTTGAATGTTTTCAATATGTACCTCATCTTCACTGCATCCCTGTGAGGTAGTGAAATTCCTCTGCATTAGCAGAGCACTATTGTAAACAGCGAAGGAGAGTAAGAAAGCTCAGAATGGAAGGATCTATCCTCTAGGAATTGAAAAGTTACTAAAAAGAAAATTTTAAGACCCAGTTAAGATACATTGCAAGTATTTATTTAAATTTAATTACATGATAAATTGAAAAAATGAGTGTCACTAAGTTTCAGAGACAGAGTGAAATGTTATTTTACACATCTGGATAGTATTTCATTCAATAAAGAGGAATTAAGATAAATAAGAGAAAGTATGTGTTGAAGTGAATATGAGAAGTGGGATTAATTGTGTTTGTGATATATTTAGGTAAATATGCCTTATTGCATCCCAATAAAGATGTCTGATAGGCTGTTTCATAAACTTATCTGAAGTTCAGAAGATAAACAGTGTGGGAATTTTGATCTAAAAATTAGTGTATTTTATTTGATGGTTAAAGTTATAGAAGATGATGAAAGGAAAACATGAAGGTTGGAAGAAAAAATATATATGAAATCTTGTCAATCATCAAAATTTTAAGAATTAGCAGATACAGATATACTTGGAAGTATATATATCACTGAACAGAGAGAGGTGGGCATAGGAGAACATGGAGTTGAGATGAGAATCCCTGTGGTATCCTGTGGAATCCAGTGGAAGAGAATTTCAAAAAGAAGAAAGTTGTCCACAGTGGCAAATGCTGCAAAACAAAGTAAGATCAGAATAGGTAACTAAGGAAAATATAAGAATAACTGGTGTACTAGGGAGAACAAATCCAGTGAGTAGTGGAAAGAAAACATAAATGTCCTGTTTTGCTTTTAGTAGTTAATGTGAGGGAGTTATTGAAACCCGTAAAAATATAGTAATATTTCGAGAAACACAAGAGAAAACAGAATGTATGTTAGTGATATTGTGATTTTTAAAAAAGTTTTATTTTAGCATGGGCAAGACATGAAGTCAAAAAACCAATCGACTTGGAGAAATTAAAGTTGCAATACAGGGCAGAGAAAAGAAAAAATGATCAAGGGAATACACTGAAGAAATAAGAGGAGATAAGGTATAGAGTACATACAGGTGCATAACTGAACCTGGATCAGAAGATCAGTGAAATGAAAAGGAAGTACATATGAATATTATAATCAATGCAAAATTGTTTCAGGGAGACAGAGCTAGTTCTGTAATGCAACGTGTCAATAAATAGTGTCTAAATCCAGGGCCAGTAATATTTTGGCAGTTACAAAAAATAAGGAAATTTATAGAAACTTCTAAAATACAAAGTTCAGAAGAGAAATACAAATAGGGATATGTAACTAATTTGATGTTAACTAGCCTATTAATCTTAAACACAATTACATGCCCACATTCACATACTTACATAAATATATTAAAATTATTTTATGGTAATTAAATTACATGAGGTAAGTTGTCTTAAATTTATACCTCACACATTCTGACAATACAAAGGTCCTAAATGTATAATATATTATAATCCAGTTTGTTCATTTTTGGCAATGTAAAATTTCATTATTTTCATAACTACTATTGAATGGTAATGTATTAATATTTCAGGTAAGTATTAAATAAGGACCAATATATTATATGATATGATCTATTATATGTAACATTAGATTTTTTTTTTACTATTCTCATGTCCATTCTTTCTCAAGAGATGAATCTATAATTCCTAAGAGAATAATATTTAATATTTAAAATAGATTATTCTAAGTTAGCCTGGATATGTTTATTTTCTAGATTGGAATTAAAATGCACTCAATTACTTTAGGTCACAAATTATCAGATTAGGGAAATTAATGAGATTTAGTTTTTATTGTTATTCTATTATTTATTTGTGAATTAAATCGCTACTAAGAGAAGACAAGCTTAAGGCAAAAAGTACAAGAAATAAAATATATGGGGGAATTTGAAAATGATGGATGTTTTTAAATGTGCCAAAGTAGTAATGACATAAAATAATATCTATAAATGCTAAGTAGTTTGAATATTTTGACTCTTAAAGCTGTCAAATTATGGGGTTTAATGCTTGTGTGGAGAATAATTTTTTCTAAATATTAAAATATCCTACTTACGGCTGAAATGCATTTTATATCCCAAGAAGTTTAGAAACTTAGCATTAATAATACTTTTTTACAATTACTTCTGAAAATGTACATTTATAAGACACATTATTCCTTAAAGGAATAAGTAGTTGTATTCCGTTATTGAATAAATGGAGACCTAACCCATTCGTATTTGGTTCTTGTGAGACCAAAGTACATACTGAATTTTAAAATATTTATTACATATATTCCAAATGTTTACAAATAAGAACCCCTGCTATATGCCAAACAATATGTGAAATGCTGAATACACAGTGGAGAACAGTTAAGGCAGATATTCCAAATACTTTGGATATATATTACATTTTTTAATCTAGATTAAGAACGGTTCGTTTTTAATACTGTAAACAGAAAAAGAAAACATGATAAGCAGTTGTAATTTTAATTTTTTTTTTTTTTTTTTTTTTTGAGACGGAATCTCACTCTGTCCCCCAGGCTGGAGTGCAGTGACACAATCTCCGCTCACTGCAAGCTCCGCCTCCCGGATTCAAGCCACTCTCCCGCCTCAGCCTCCGAGTAGCTGGGACCACAGGCGCCCGCCACCACGCCCGGCTAATTTTTTCATATTTTTAGTAGAGACGGAGTTTCACCGTGTTAGCCAGGATGGTCTGGATCTTCTGACCTGGTAATCCGCCTGCCTCAGCCTCCCAAAGTGCTGGAATGGCAGGCGTGAGTCACCATACCCAGTCTTAATTTTCTTAAATTAAGAGTAAAACTTAATTAGTACATACACGTTTTAGAATTCTAACTATTAAAATTGTATAAGTGATGTGTGGTTAATGACTATACACTCCATTTTAGTACCACCAATACAAAACATTAGTAGTTTTTTACAAACTATATAATAAAAATCACATGTACGCACAAAATTTAAAACTCACTTTATTCATACTTAAATCTAGCTCCATAATCATTTAAAGAAAGGGCAGTTACAAGAAAAAGAAAAGCAAAAGATCTATGGATACAATAGCCTATTGAGAAAAAGCTCGAATGCATATGAAATATTTTGATTATATTAAATGTTAACTCCTTCTTCCTCTCAACGGTCATTGGTTCTATTACATTATTTTTTCCTGCTTACCAGTCTAATCTACTAACAAGTGTAATAATCTTTTATAATAGGCAAATTGTAGGAGCAGTAATGCCTGTATTATAATTAATCATCAATATCAAATTGGCATGAATAAAATAAATATATTTTATGTGAAAGTTGCCTAACCTTTCTATTACCTTAAAGGACATAACTCAATCATTAAAAATATTACTCAATATATTATCTGCAAAACAACTTCAAGTCATCATTCTATACCATCAAATAGTCCTTAATATAGATTATTTTCAGGGTCAGGTGCCGTGGCGCACACCGATAATCCTAGCACTTTAGGAGGCCAAGGTGGGCAGATCACTTGAGCCCAGGAGTTTGAGACCAGCCTGGCCAACATGGTGAGATCCCATCTATACAAAAAATACAAAAATTAGCTGAGCATGGTGGCGGAGTCTGTAGTCCCAGCTACTCGGGATGCTGAGGCACGAGGATAGCTTGAACTTGGGAGGCAGAAATTGCAGTTAGTGAAGAATCTCTGCACTGCACTCCAGCCTGGATGACAAAGCAAGACCCTGTGTCAAAATAATAATAATAAAAAAAAATAGATTAGTTTCAAAGGATAGAAATTCATAAAATCAACTATGCTAGTGTTCACTATTATAACCCTTTGAAATTTCTGAGTAGAGTTTTGTCTTTATTACACTTTGTACTGGATAAAATCCGTTGTCTCTTTTATAAGTAGTGTAATATTATTCATAAAATATCAGTCACAGAATACAGACAGTTTCAAGTGAAATAAAATTTAACAAGGAGACCATGAACACAAGATTAATTCATCTGCAGCTGTAAAAATTTCTTTTATGTTTTTCCCTAATTTATATTTCTATCAATTTGAAGGAATAACTGTGTCCAATGTTTTAAATGCCCCATAATGACAGGAAAATTTAGCAAGTATACCTCATCTAACTTCAGGCAACAATATATAGAAAGTCACAACTATTTACTCATTTTATCTTCTTTTTTTCCACTTTGCAAAGTTTGACTAAGGTTCTACTGGATTACTAAAAATATTTCACTGTCTTGATTTTTGAAGAGGAGAACAAAAAGTGTAACTAGTAGTTCTTACGTAGCTAAGAGTCTTTTGGAAAACATTTTTTAAACTTTTATTTGAAGTTCAAAAGTACATTTGCAGGTTTGTTACATAGAAAAACTTATGTCATAGGGGTGTTAGCCTAGTACCCATTAGTTATTTTTCCTGATATTCTCCCTCCTGCCAGCCTTCACCCCCGAATAGGCCTCAGCGTGTGTTGTCCCCTTCTTATGTGTCCATGTGTCCTCATCATTTAACTCGCACTTATAAATGAGAACATGTGATAATTTGGTTTTCTGTTCCTGCCTTAGTTTGCTAAGAATAATGGCCTCCAGCTGCATCCATTTCCTTGCAAAGGACATGATCTTGTTCTTTTTTATAGTATTCCATGGTGTATATATGGCACATTTTCTTCGTCCAATTTAGCATTGATGGACATTTAAGTTGATTCCATATCTTTGCTATTGTGAATACTGGTGCAGTGAATATACACTACATGTGCATGTGTCTTTGTAATAGAATGATTTATATTTCTCTGGGTATCTACCTAGTAATGAGATTGCTGGGTCGAGAGTATTTCTGTCTTAAGTCTTTGAGGAATCGCCACACTGTCTTCCACAACGGATGAACTAATTAACCTTCTGACCAACATTGTATAAGCATTCCTTTTTCTCCACAACCTCGCCAGCATCAATTATTTTTTGACTTGTTAAAATAGCCATTCTGACTGGTGTGAGCTGGTATCTCATTACGGTTTTGATTTGCATTTCTCTAATGATCAGTGATGATGAGCCTTTTTTCATGAGATTGTTGGCTGCATGTATGTCTCCTTTTGAAAAGTGTCTGTTCATGTCCATTGCCCACTTGTTAATGGGACTAGTTTCTTTTTTGTCGTAAATTTGTTCAAGTTTCTTATACATGCTGGATATTAGACCTTCGTTGGATGCATACTTTACAACAGAATGAGAGAAAAATTTTGTAAACTCTGCATAAGACAATTGTCGAATATCCAGCATTTATTTAAAAAAAAAATGTTTTCCAAGCTTTGATATCAATAAATATCATCTAGCAGCATTTGCTAAAATACAGATCCCTAGGGAACTCTTTTGATAACACACATCAAAACTTTTAGACAAGGGTTCTGTATTAATTTCCCAAACAGCTGTCCCTTGATTTAGGTAAAATGCATTCACGTTAATTTGAAATCTTCATTTTCATATTCTGCAAACCCATATATATTCTTTGACCAGATTAAATTAAAATATTGAACTTGGATTAAACATGATAAGCCTTTTTATATAGACATTTCTTTGATCACTCCATGAAGTCCCTCCGGAACTTAGGAAAAGATAGAATCTCCTGGTTATGCTAAAAAAAAAAAAATACATTTTTCCATGGCAATAATGAAACACATTTCTTAAATAAATTATTTTGCTCAGCACAAATGCATCATGTATTGATGTGGGTCTCATACATAGAAACCTGCTAACAAATAATATGAAATGCAAGATTATATTTTAAAGTAAATGGTCAGAAAAATAAAACAACTTTATTTTGTCTTTTTAAATTTTGGATAATATATATGAATACTATGGAGAATTTATGAAATGTATTACTTTTTAATTTGTTTTCAGGATGTAATTTGTAGAGGTGACTCAGTTACCACAATACAAATTTAAATGCTTGAATCCATAATTCCTAAAGATGTTGGCACTGAGCCACAAATTGGGGAGAAATGACAAAAGTATTGTCAATTTAATAAGATAAAAATAGCAACCTGCCTTTTTCTCTTTACAAGGTTCTAAAAATATGGTGAGATGTAGGTATAACAAAACACATTTCGATGATTCTTGCACCTGTAAGTAAAGATAATTTGGAAAGAGATCTTTGAATATGCAGTCAAAACAACTAGGTTACAATTCTGCATTATTCTTCTCTAGAGTATGATCATAGGTGACATATGTATGTATATTCACACATATACGCACACACATAAATGTATATAAAATATATATGCATGTTTAACTCAGGGTATTTTGGATCAGGTAAAATTGCATATCTTAAATTACTTTTTAAGAAAATACAGTTATTGTGTTTATTGAATATAACACAGACTTTTAATAAATAGAAACCCAGATTCCAAGAGAGTGACACATATTTCATTGCCCCTCCTAGTTGTCAGAGAGCTGTCTGCTTTTGGTCAGTGAGGAATGGAAAAGATATTGTTGATGCTTTCATAGTCCTTCGAATTATGAAGTGAATAAAGGCAGAAGGAGTCATAGTAGTGACGATGGATTACATTCAGTAAATAGTTTTGAAATGCACATTTCCATTAGGTACAACATTATGTGTTGTGGCAAATAGGAACATACCATTGAGTAAAACATGTATTCTCCAGTTATGTTTCCTAATTTTAGTAACATAGCATAATCATACCTAATCATAGGCAAGTTTAAATAAAATAGTTGTATAGGTTTGAACAATATGCTATATTAGTAAAAGAGATGCTTTGTAAATTTGGGGATTACACACACATTTTTTATTTTGTCTTAAATGTATTTGACACACACAGATTAGCAGTTCAAAGAAAGACATTTCAGGCAGAGACTGACAAAGCCCAGATGTATGAAACAGCATGCCAAGGTCATGGCAGTGGGCAGTTTGGTTATGTTCCACTATTCCATTAGCAGAAGATGGGGACTAATTAAAAACTCAGCTGGAAATGTAAATTGAAATTACATTGCATTATCCTGAATAACTTATTCTGGATATGAAAACAGGTCACTGAACATTTTATAAGAATGTGGTAACATAATCAAATACATGACACAAAAATAATTTGATCATCGGTGGGTAGGATAGATAGAAAAGAAGAAGAGGAAAAAGGAACTAGAGAAAATGATAATATTTGAAGATTCTCTCTCTAGTTTAGGTCAGGGTTTTCTGTTTGCAAATTGTGAAAATTCAGGTGCAGTATTCATGTTTTACTCAATTGTTTTGTTCTGTTTTACTCAGACACTGTTATGAGGGAAATTTTGTGTTCTGCGAAATACGATAACATATACTTGAGAAACACTGTATTCTTCTCTCAGAGATTCTATAACAGAGAATTGTGAGTAATGTTAAAAACTCTAAGAAATCCTGAAGTAAAGTGTCTGGAAGACTTTTATCTTGGTACATGTATTGATGTGCTTGAGATCACCAGTTTAGAAAATTGTCCAGTGCAAGACAATGAAAGAAACGAGGACATCAGGAGTAGGAAGAGAAAGAAGATATGACCACAGGCGATATTGTGAAAGTAAAATAGATAGGATTTAGCTATTGATTCACAGTGGAAGATAAAGGAAAGAAGGAGTCAGAGGCAAATTGATATCCCTAGCAGAAGCCTTCCTAACAGCGCCTCTTTCAGAGTTATTGGTATCTTGTCAACTTTCTTAGTTTGCTCTATAGTCCTTGAAACTTGCTCAGTCTTTGTAGAAGTGAGGGTAAGAAATACATTCTGTGTTTTCTTTCTGATGCAAAACACAGAACAGCTATTTCCTTACAATATTTTAACAGAAAATTAGATAACCCCTAAATATAGTAAGAACATTTATGTTTACTTGCAAAATAAACTACTCATTGAGTTGTTATTATCTTTCAAGCTGCCTACTAATATATAAAAAATATATAATTAATATTATATATTTATATAACTAATAATAATATATAATGTATATATAATATAAAAGTAGGCAGCTTAAAATATACATATTAGTAGGCAGCTTAAAAATATGTATATAAGCATATACGTATTTTGTAGTTACCACATATTTCTTACCCATATTTATTTCCTCATTTTTTCCTTACTAATAGAAACAAGATTTTGTTCCCAGATAAAATTAATGTATTTTATTCCTAGCAGCTATTGGCATAACACATGATATGTTTCTGGCTATTAGATATTTACAGAAGTTCTTGGTGCAATATGAGTACACACATACATACATTTATATATTTTATGCAGGCATACATGCATATATGCATGTGTGTATATTTCTATCTACCTGTCTATCTATTCATCCTATGAGAGATTGTCTAATACATTTTGCTGTTTACCTTTCTCCGTTTATCTCTTTTTCCAAATTGGGAGTTGGTTGCAGCGACGAGAATTGAAACACCCATCTTGAGACAATGAAGAAAAATGTCACAAGCTAAGGAAGATTCAGGAGGAACACAGATATTTTTGATTCTTTGAGTATTCTCCCCAGTTCTGTATGTTTATGCCACAGAATTTTTAAATCATGTATATCTCACAAATAAATGCTATATATGCTTCTAATAATATTAGTTTGAAACCTGAAGTGGCAGAATAATTGTAATACGTATATACCACAAATAACCTCCTTATCGCTAATGAGAGACAGCATGTTGCAATAGGTCCAACAATAATTTAGGAGTCACAAGCTCTAGTGTCTTATGTCAGTTCAAGTTCTAGTCTGTCACTCATGCAGGAGATGTAAAATGGAGATACAATCTAATAAAATAATTAAGCTAAAGGACTATATTAATTTGTTAAAACTAGGCTACAAGAAGTAAAAAAAGCATCAGTTTTTCAAATGTGACTGAGTGGATGTTTTATTATATATTGTTTTTAATGTGGTAATATCTTATGAATGTATATGGAAGGTTTAGCAGATCTGATTAAAAAGTTCAAACCTATTGTAGAAATCAATAAATCTAGATATTGGAAAAGTAACACATTTTACAAGCCTAAGCTTTTATTCATAATTCAGGAACTTGGTAGTTAACTGAAATTTAGCTGTTAAATCTATCCGAAAATCAACTCATACACTCGTTAGAGATGAGAGAATAAAATTAAATTAGAATTTAACATTTTTTAAAGTTTTAGAAAATGCAATATATGAATTTTGCTACATTCGAATTAACTTCAAGAATATCTTTATTTTATAACTGTGACAGTTATTTTAGGTGTCAACTTGACTGAACTAAGGGATCCCAAAGAGCTGGTAAAGTATTATTTCTGGGCATGTCTTTGAGGGCATTTCTGGAAGAGATGGGCATTTGAATCACTGAATTGAATAAGGACAATTTGCTCTCACCCAATGTGGGTGAGCACCATCTGATTCACTGAGGGCTCAGATAAAACAAAATGTCAGAGGGATTTACTTCTGCCCATCCCTGCCCCTCCCCTCATCTGGATCTAAGACACTCTTCTTCTTCTGTCCTTGGACATCAGATCTCCGGGTTGTACAGTGTTTGGACTCCAGAACTTGCATCAGTGGCTTGCCAGATGCTTAGACATTCAGCCTTAGACTGAGAGTTACATCATCAACTTGGGTTTTGAGGCCTTCACCTGGACTGAGACATGTTATTGTCTTCCTGGTTCTACAATTTGCAAGCAACCTATCACAGGACTTCTCAGTCTCCATAATCGTGTGAACCACATCCTCTAACAAATCTTGTCTCATATGTCTCTATCTATCTATCTATCTATCTATCTATCTATCTATCTATCCTATCTATCTATCTATCTATCCATCCATCCATCCATCCTATTGGTTTTGTTTCTCTGAAGAATCCTAATACAAAAACATTTTTAATTTAGCCTTTTTAAGCTTTATTGAACTAAATTGATGTATAAAATTGCACATATTTAATATGTATTTTGATGAGCTTGGACATATGTATACACTCATGATACTAACACCATAATCAAAGTATTAAATATATCCATTACCTCCAAAAATGCTATTATCTTCTTGTGTATGCATATGCATATGTGTTTGTGGTAAAACATTCAAGGTGACACCCATCCTTTTAACATATTTAAATGTGTAAAATACCATATTGTTAATTACAAGTACAAGGTTTTACAGCAGTTCTTTAGTACTAATTCAGCTTGTATAACTGAAGTTTCTTGATTATGTCTGTTACTGCAAGTAAAAAGCAATATAAAAGCAAGCATGGATAATTTATATTCTATTTTTAGTATATAAATGTTTTTATTTTTAGAGGTTACTACTTCAAGTGACCACACTGTAATGAAGTTCATTCAAATCATAATGAAAATACAAAGCAATTCATAAAATTATTCTGTTCTATCAAATTTGGCCTTAAAAGAAGAAACTGTATTTTGTGATAATGCATTGTACTTCTTTAGCACTTCCTCTCCAAACTCAAGGATATATTTGTTCATTTAAGCATTCTAACAATTGAATATTTTCCTCTTAACATATTATATAATTTTTATACTGAATAGAGGATCTTAGAGATCCTTCACCATACCATCAGATGCACGTGGCTTCCCCATCCCTGATACAGATTTCATGAACATATAAATATGTAAGACTCCAGGGCTGACTTACTCAATTGACACTGTATTATTTGTTTATCATCCTTTCGAATATCAAATCAACACAGAGAATCAGAAGTAGTCTACAGTTAATTTGCACAATAAAATATGACTTTTCAAAATTTATTCCTTGGTATGTACCTCTCAAACTCTGAATAGGTAGCAATATAGTACCTTGAAATAGTATTGGTTTGCTTACTTTTTGGCATTTTCTGTAAATTACTCAGAGGCACTTAAATTGTAGGAGAAGGTCAGGTGTGGTGGCTCATGCCTGTAACCCCAGCACTTTGAGAGGCCGAGGTGTGTGGATCACTTGAGGTCAGGAATTTGAGACCAGCCTGGCCAATATGGTGAAACCCCGCCTCTACTAAAAAAAAAAAAAAAAAAAAAAAAAACAGAAAAATTAACTGGACGTGATGGCACATGCCTGTAGTTCCAGCTACTAGGGAGGCTGAGGCAGGAGAATCACCTCAGTCCAGAAAGGGAGGTTGCAGTGAGCCAAGATAGAACCACTGTACTCAAGCCTGCATGAACGAGGAAAAAAAAGATCTATCGGAGAAATATGATTATTAGAACAAAATACAGAAAGAAACATGTGTTTGATTCTCAGCTTTATCTTAAAAAAAAGCTCTTGATGCTCATAGTGGAAACAAACCCTATGGGTCTCAAACTGCTGACCTGCAGCTTGTTTCCATGTAATCCTCTCTGATGCCCTCTGATTGCTGTGAAGACTGACTTTTGACAATGGTCTGCATGGGACCTATGGAATACTTAGCACAAGTCTCTCCTGAGGGTTAAATATATGTACAACCCCGATGAAAACATGGAATTGCTATCTGAGTGTATATGCACATACGCACACACACACACAAGCGCACACACAACATGATGCTCCTCACTATTTTGTACCCAGATGTTACACCATCAACTTAGGTCTGAGGGCTTCACACTTGGACTGAGCCATGTTATTGGCCTGCTGGGTTTGTCTAAAATTTGCAAGCAACCTATCATAAACCTTCTCACCCTCCATAATCTTGGGAACCAGTTCTCTTCACAAATCTTCTTGTGTATATCTCTATCTATTCTATTACTTTGATTCTTTCTCTACAAAGAAAAAACTCCTTTGATTCTTGGATTCTTCTTCTGCTAGGAAAATTGTAAAGTTGATTCTTTTTCTACAAGGAGAATCCTAACTGGACATAGCTGCACGTTGTTCTTTGCATTTTAAATGAACCTTGGATATTTCTAAAATAAGGACACAAAACTAATTTTACCATCACTCTGTGTCATGACTTTATTTACATATACTTTCCTTCAAAATGTTACCTTTTATTCTCATATTTGCCACATTTTTTCTTTGCTAAGTTTAGTTCAAAATATTTTTTAGTTTTAATCATTATTCAGCAATAAAAATAATTTATTTATAAAATTATATAGATATTTTAAGACATAATAAATCTTTAAAGATGGGTAACTTTTCACAGTATTGAACTCAAAACTTGCAAAAACTACCTGATTCATAGCAAGTACAGCTTTGTTTTATGATTTGCTTTCTCCATGCATGTTGGAAGTCTTATTTACAATGAAGTAAACATTAATGTTGAGACCCATGATACACAGTACCTTACTCAGATATGAATTATATTTATATGTACTTTTTATAATAATATTGTGATTATTTGTAATGGATGAAAATATGATATGTAGATATTTCTTATATGCACCACTGGGAGACAATTGAAAAGGAAAATTACATCATGGTAGAAATTACCTTCAAAATATGCACACACTTATTTCTTTTCCCTTAATCAATTTTCTATATTGTGTTTTTTTATACTCATTAATTTAAACATCATTTTTAAATTCATGTATCATAAATTATTCTAATTTTCTTGTTTATATGCAAATAAGTTAAAATATGCTGACTACAGTGGAATGATAGTGAGCCAAGCCTCAAGAAATTCATTTGTCTCAATTTAACATTTCTGAAAAAAAAGCAATAATTTTAATTGCAGTATATTATATTTTAAATCATAACACTTAAAGTTAACAATATCTTCCCCATAATGATTTTTGTTGTTTCAAAAAAAACTGTTATCTATCTATTTATCTATCTATCTATAAATTATGGTTTATGATTTAATTTCATTTATATATTTATATATGAGAATTTAGTTTTGCTAAATTTAAAATCCAATTTTTCCTATTTTATGTGCATGTAATTATACTTAATATAAATTTGTTATTATAGACCTTCACTTCACTTCACTTCCCTAAATTTCTATTTTTATCCAAAGATTCTGTCATCATTAAATAGCTAGCCTTTCCACCAGGGCTGCTAATCAAATAGACTGAAATAAAAGCATTTATCTAATAGTAATTGCAGAACACTATAGTAATAGTGGATACCAAAATGTTTACTCTGATGAGTAATGAGAAAACTTTTAGTCTTTATTTATTTTTTGATGAAATGGAATATAATAATAATGTTAGCTATTTAAGATGAACTACCTTTTTTTCATCTTAGACTGGGAAATGACCCCCATGTTTACATAATCAATTTACCATGTGCACTCTAACAGAATCTATATCACCCCTGTATTCCAACAGACAAGAATAAGCAAGTATAATGTAAAGCCAATTGGACTTAGCATCAAAATAGCTTATGGAATAATGTCAAATTTGATATCTGGTAAAACTTACATAGCAATTGTTAAATCATCTTTATGCCTATTTTTATCATCCATCGTATTAATTTAAAAATATAAAAGTGTAACAATGTGATAGATTGAAAGATCTCTAAATAATTTATATTTTATTTAATTTTATACTAAATTGACAACAGTTAAACGAATTTGTATTGTTTTAATGTTGGAAACAATGGTTCAAGATGCCATAAAAATAATAAAAGGACAGCAGTTTCTTTCTCATTCAAAAATCATTTATTAAGCATTTACAATATGCAGCTGTTGTAAACACTGTGGAATTAATAATGGATTTTGGTCTCTGCATTGAATGAGTTCACATTAGAGGGACAATTGTAAACACAGGGTATAATTCAGTTTGACAATTACTATGATGGACACTGCTTTCGATACTAGCAAGGAAAAACCCATTGGCGGATTACCAAAAGTTTCATGAAGATATGACTGATGTATACATCTTATAAAATTAAAATTTTAAATATATACTAATTCAACAGTATTGTTGCTCTTAGGGAAATGGTCTTTCAAGAAAATCTAATTGAGCATGTGTTTCTGGCAAAAGACCAACTTTGACTTTAACTCATTTTTTAAAATTTTTTATTTAAAAACAACATGCTGTTTTTTAAAAATTCAATCGCCATCAGTACTTAACATACTTACTGTGTCCTGATTGGGAGCTTGAACAAACTAGAATCTGAAATTTTATTCTTTAATTGTCAAAGAAGCCAATTGAGGTTACATGTCATTTGTCGTATAAAAACAACAACAAAAATTTTTTTTATATTTTGCAATGGAAGCCAATTTTGTTTCAAAGGAAAAAAATGACCTTTAGTTCTTTTTATGGAAACAGTAGCACTGTTTGATGAATTCTTCATATTGACCATTATTTTCTTAAAAACAAATCTATCCACCTTTTCTATTTTTCAAATTTTTATAAATTAAATTTTTGGAGAGCGTTTTCCTATGTTAGAGACATTAATTTCTTTGAGCTAAACACTCCAGTTTTTTTTTAATGCCCCCCAAGGCACAAGGTTAAAACCCCTGGGTCCTCTTAACTAATCCCGTTATAAGTTCCTGGAATTTAAGAAGGTTACCTTTTTTGTTTGTTTACCTGAATTTACATAACACTTGAAATGATATCAACATATCATAGAATTTTGAAGATCTACTTAGAGCACATTATCTCATCGGTATACTATTGATTATTTGTAATTAGACTACTAATTAACCCACAATCCCCATTAATAATTCTAGTAAACATATTAATTTATTGTTCTATCAATATTTAGCACATCATAAATACAATTAGAGAATAAATTAATGAAGTGTTGAATATATGATTTTCAGAGCTGATCTTTTTCAGACATCTTTGACAATTTTGAATTTACAATTGTAAATAAATATTCAGATTTTTTACATGCATTGGTATTAAATAAAATTTTGTAAAATTTATTCCATAGAGTAAATCTAAATTTCATCCTACTTTCGTCATAAATTTTTATCATTAGCACCTTTTAAAAGTACATTGATATGTCTTTATTCAAGTCATTAATCTAAAATTGTAGAATAGGTCAGAGAAAAGAGGAAACCCTTTACACAGAACTAAAATCCTTCCTAGAAGATGGCATTCATTCTTTAATTATCACTTTCTAGTGAAGGTCATTTGATGTGTTACTAATTTGCCTAATTGAATTGCTATCAAACTCATATTTCTTCATCTTAGCACTGAAAATCTGAGATGATTAAAATTACATTTTTTGGACAATTTTTCACTGCTCTATGATTTAGATGTTTAAATAGTAGCTTTGAATAAACTAACAATATTGGCAAATAATTAGAGTTAACATTTTGCAAATAACATTTTGTTCACTGCACCATTTTGCTTGACCTATGCCTATTCTCCTTTACATTAAAACTGAAGTTTTAATGTCATTGTTATAGATCTTAGGCAGATAATTAATTCACATATATCCATTAATAATATTTCAGTATGTAAAATATACTTGCTTCTCTCAAGTAACTTGATATCATTTAATTTTCAATGAAACTTGTCTAAAAATAATGTTTTAAATCAGTTCAAAAATGTGAACAAAACCTTTGAATATGTTATTTTCTAGGAATGAAATAACTGAAAGAGTTGAACAGTCCATTGTATAAAAATTATTTCTGTGAATTTCTAAACTTTCTTAGCATTAAGTCTTCAGAGTGAAATTCTATGATTTCCAAAGCAAGATTATTTCAGATGTTTGAAAAACAACTTAAATGTCCATAAACAATAGGACAGTTAACTACATTTTATAAAATTAATGAAAAGGAACATTGTATAGCTAATTTTAAAAGTGACATATTTATACCTATTTTGGTTCCGTGATTCCACTGATAGATATATGGTTAAATAACCTGATAGAAGAATAGGCAGATAAAGACAGGTGGATAAACAAGAAAATGTATAATAGACAAACAAACAGAGACAGATTAGATGATAGAAAGGCAGACTTAGACACATACACATACAACTGACAAATGACAAATATATATTTATATATATAGCACTCTGTCTTTACACAGATGTGAAGACATAGATAAACAGGCAGAGATAGACAAAAAAAGTAAACAAATAGAAAGATAGACATATGGACAGACAGAGATATACAGATAATATAGCTGCAGAGAATCAGTTAGAGAGACACACACACAGAGAAATAGAAGGACAAAAGGCAAATAGAATGGCATATATATGTTTAAACTCATAAACACAGGAATAGATAGATAGATAGATAGATAGATAGATAGATAGATAGATAGATAGATAGAATTAATGTGTATTATCTTAGCACCTTGGGACAGAAATTTTATTGGGAAGGCACTATTATTTTTCAGGGATAAATTGATTAATATTGAGCGTAGAAGGTGAAAAATCTTAAAATATGTTTCTCTTGGAGGCATGACAAAAGAATGCAAATGGTAGCTTTGTTGTTCACATTGAGAAAGTGAAAAAATTTTTACTTGAAAAATCATGAGTAAGATGAGAACTCTAAGTGTAGCATGAGATGGGCAGGTATGTTAATTTATATCACTGAATATAGGTTATGCTGATTAAGGTAGTTAGGAAAAGGGGAGTCTAGTGTTTATTTTGAAGTTATTTTGCATTTCAGTGGTTAAAATTCCTCCAGCACCAGTCAAATCTACAGTAAAATAAATCAAACTGATGCATCCTCTGTTATTTTTAGTTAATTTTGTTAATTAATATTATATTTAGTCAGGTCTTAGTGTTCCTTTTTATTATTTTTCATAGCAGGATTCTACTTTCAAATCTGGATTAATGTAGGATGAACAAAAATGGTTTTTCATTAAAAGTGTGATAATCCATAAACTGAATTTATTATTTTATATGAAAGTTCCCCATTTAGAGGTAACTATGAAAATCTTAGGGAAGAATTTGGATTTTTCCTGTGCGAAAATGCACAGGTAATCTTCTGTAAAATCTGATGAAATATCATCAGCTCTTCTAGAGTTAATTCACTTTCAATAGATTGCTGATTCAGTGAAATTTTTTCTACTAAGGACCAAATGTCGCCAAGCACTGAATGGACTCTGGAGGCATTAAAGACAAATAAATAAATAAATAAATAAATAAATAAATAAATAAATAAAATCTTTGGCTAAT
The DNA here is from genome assembly GCF_008728515.1 of Papio anubis. Taxonomy (NCBI): domain Eukaryota; kingdom Metazoa; phylum Chordata; class Mammalia; order Primates; family Cercopithecidae; genus Papio; species Papio anubis. Next base: position 65,515,878 of record NC_044982.1, on the reverse strand, counting down.
TGAACTTATATTCTTGCCCCATTGTTTTTGATGAGGTATTGTAAGTCATATAAGTCATGTGCCATTTCTATTTGGCTGCTTTCAAGGTATTTTTATTTGTATTTTTGTTTTTGTTTTTTAGGGGCTTATTTCTCTGAGTTTTAATTATGATGTGTCCTGGAATAATTTTTTTTTTTTTTTAGTTTGTTATATATGAGGTGTGTTCTGCTTCTTAATTCTGAAGGCTTTTCACTTTTGCCAAATTTGCCAAATTTTCTTTAAGGACTATTTTGGTCTGCTTTACTCTTCGTTGGGATTCCAATGATATTAATGTTAATTCATTTGTTATTGTCCCATTGGTCCAAGGGCCTTTGTTTGTTTTTTGTTTATTTCCTCTTTGCTGTTCAGAACAGGTAAGTTTTATTGTTCAGGACTTGAGTTCATTGAATTTATCTCCTATCACTTTCACTCCACTATTGAGTTTATCAAGTGAGTTTTGTTATTATTATCACATATTTCAGCTTTATAATTTTCAGTTGAATTTTTTTAAACTTCTAATTCACTGTTAAGATTTTTCATTTCTTAATTTGTTTCAAAAGCATTTGTAATTGCTTGTTAGATCATTTTCATAATAGCAGCTTTATTTTTGTATTTTTAAATTTTTCTTCTTTTTTTCCAACTTTTATTTTTTATTCAAGGGATACATGTGTAGGTTTGTTACATGGGTAAATTGCATGTCATGGGGCTTTGGTACACAGATAATACTGACACCTAGATAATCATTATAATACCCGATATGTAGTTTTTCAATCCTTAATCTCGTCTCATTCTCCACTCTCAGTTAGGTCCCAGTGTCTGTTATTCCCTTTTTGTGTCCATGTTTCCTCAATATTTAGCTCTCTCCTGTGAGAATGTGTAGTATTTGATTTTCTGTTCCTGCTCCAATTTGTTTAGGATTATGGCCTCTAGCTCCATTCATGTTGCTGCAAAGGCCATGATCTCCTTTATTTTTAAATAGCTGTGTAGTATTCCATGGTGTATGTACCACATTTTCTTTATCCAGCCCACCGTTCATGGACATTTAGGTTGATTCCATGTCATTGCTATTGTGAATAGGGCTGCAATAAACATATGCATTTGTCTTTATGTTAGTAAGATTTATATTTCCTTGGGTATATACCCAGTAATGGGATTGCTGGGTCAAATGGTAATTCTATTTTAAGTTCTTTGAGAAATCTCCAGACTGCTTTCCACAATGGCTGAACTAACTTGCAATGCCACCAGCAGTGTATGCGCATTCCCTTTTCTCTGTAATCTCACCAGCAAATCACCAAAAAATAACCTTTGTCATTTTTTGACTTTTTAATAATAGCCATTCTGACTGGCATGAGATTGTTTCTCATTGTGATTTTGATTTGCATTCCCTAATGATTAGCGATAGAGTATTTTTTCAAATGCTTGTTGGCAGCCTGTATGTCTTCTTCCAAGAAGGGTCTGTTCAGTTCCTTTGCCCATTAGCCATTTCAATGGGGTTGCTTGTGTTTTGTTTGTTGACTTACTTGAGTTCCTTACAGATTCTGGATATTAAGACTTTGTCAGATGGATAAGTCAACAAAGAAACATTTGCAAATGTTTTCTCCCATTCTTTAGATTGTTCATTTACTCTGTTGATAGTTTATTTTGCTGTGCAGAAGCTCTTTATTTTAATTAGGTCCTAATATTCAATTTTTAGTTTTGTTGCAATTGCTTTTGGAGTATTTTTTATGAAGTCTTTGTCTAGGCTGGTGTCCATAAAGGTATCTTCTAGATTTCCTCCTAAGATCATTACAGTTTTAGGTTTTACATTTAAGTCTTTAATCCATCTAGAGTAGATTTTTATATATGGTTAAATGTAGGGGTTCAATTTTAATCTTCTATATATGGCTAGCCTGTTATTACAGCCACCTTTAGTGAATAAGGAGTCCTTTCATCATTATTTGTTTTTGTCAGCTGTGTCAAAGACCAGATGGTTGTAGGTATGCAGCTTTATTTCTGGGTTCTTTAACCTGTTTCATTGGTCTATGCATCTGTTTTTGCACACATATTGTACCTTTGTAGTATAGTTTGAAGTCAGGTAGTGTGATGCCTCCAACTTTGTTGCTTTTATCTAGGACTGCTTTGGCTGTTCAGTCTCTTTTTTTGGTTCCAAATATATTTTAGATTTTTTTTTCTATTTCTGGGAAAAGGGTTATTGGTTGTTGTTGTGGTTATTGTTGAGACAGGGTCTCACTCTGCCATCCAGGCTGTAGTGCAGTGGCATGAACATGGTTCACTGTAGCTTCACCTGCTGGGCTCAGGTCATCCTCCTGAGTCAGGCTCCCAAGGATGCCTGGCTAATTTCTGTATATTTTGTAGTGATGGGGTTTTGCCATATTGTTCAGGTTGGTCTCTAATTCCTGTGCTTGATAGTTTGATAGGAACAACACTGAATCTGTATGTTGCTTTGGGCAGTATGGCCATTTTAACAATATTGATTCTTTCTATCCATGAGCATGGAATATTTTCCAATTTGTTTGCATCATTTGATTTCTTTCAGCAGTGTTTTGTAATTTTCATTACAGCAATCTTTTACCTCCCTGGTTAGCTGTATTTTTAGTTTTCTTTTTCTTTTTGTGGCAATTGCTAATGGGTTTGCATTCTTGACTTGACTCTCAGCTTAGATGTTTTTGGGATATAGAAATGCTACTGACTTTTATATATTGATTTTATATCCTGAGACTTTGCTAAATTTGTTTTGCATCTAGTAGTCTTTTAGCAGAGACTATGGGGTTTTTAGGTTCCTCCTTGAATTTTTGGAATAGTATTAGTAGGATTGTGACTGGCTTTTCTTTTTGCCTCTGGTAGAATTCAGCTGTGACTCTGTCTGGTCCAGGGCTGTTTTCTCCTTGGTAGGTTTTTAAATTACTGATTCATAGCGTTTTCATTTGTCCTACATAGTGCCACCTTCATAAGTCTTGTTGCTTCTGTATAAGGAAGGAGGCTCAGTTTGCTCCTGGACTCCACCAGCTGGAGAATCGGAGAATTGACTACCTCTGTCTAGGAGATAACTGAAGATCAGCTCTATACCAACAACACCCAATGGGAAATTTGTAGTGTCATTGCCTTCTGTGTGTGTGGGAGAGGAACTGGCTAAAATATAGGTCTTTTCATGACCTTATCAACACTTACTAGGTAGAGGAATCAGAGTATTTCTGCCTGAAACTACTGCGGTTGAAGGTGAGAGTGAGAAGATGAGGTGTATAAATGTGTATCCATTTTCCTTTTCCATTAGTGTTTGGCTGGAGTTAGAGTAAACATTGCTAAGAAAGATTTTTGAGTTGTTAGGACACACTTTTGTGGACTTTTAGCTAGGGAGAACACTGTTCTCTTGGATCTACTTTAGCTGCACCCGATGGCAGTTCCCAGTTGGAGGTTTCTGCAGCACTCTGACTGAGTTATACGGCATGTAATAAAGATATACAGGAGACTCACTACCACGTTGTTCCTCAAGTTCTAAATTTACCAACCTATCCATTTACTTCATTTCACTATACACAGTGTTCATAAGCTTGTTTGTTTTGCTATGTCTGGAGTATTCGTTTGTAAGAGGAAGGACCTGGAAGACATGGGATACTCCATCTTGTCCAGAATTGGAAGTCTGAGTTTTATTCTTTTAATAATTACCTGAAGAGTTCTTCATAGAGGTTGCTTGGGAAATATCTTAAGATTGTTAAAGTAGAAAGAAAGACCCTTAGCAAAAATGTGACAGTATATAAATCTGAAACATAAAGGACAGTTAAGATGCTCTTCTTCTTAAAAGGTTAAAAATAGTATTCTTTGAAGGAGATAAGAAATAACAGAAGACATTAGTATAAATGGAAGAGTATGCAGTACAGATATTCTAGAAGAATTCCCAAGCAGATTAATATTTCATGGACTTTAAAGAACACAGATGGACAATGTTAAATTTGAATTTAATGTCATGGATGTGAGGAAAAAACAAGCTGATAAGTTTAAAATTCATAGGGTCTTATGCAGTGTATTAGTTAATTTTCACACTGCTGATAAAGACATACCTAGAACTAGGTAATTTGTCAAGAAAAAAAGGATTTGATGATCTCACAGTTCCACGTGGCTGGGGAGGCCTCACAATCATGGAGGAAGGCAAGGAGGAGCAAAGTCACATCTTACACTGTAGCAGACAAAGAGAATGAGGGCCAGGCAATAAGCGAAACTACTTAGAATACCATCTGATACTGGGAGACTTATTCACTCCCATGAGAACAGCATAGGGGAAATCATCCCCATGATTCAATTATCTTCCACCAGTTTCCTCCCACAACATGTGGGAATTACGGGAGTACAGTTCGAGATAAGATTTGGGTTGATACACACTCAAAACTTATCATTACACCCTGGCCACTCCAAAATCTCATGTCCTCACATTTCAAAACCAGTCATGCCTTCCCAAAAGTCCCACAAAGTCTTAACTCATTTCAGCATTAACTCTAAAGTCCACAGTTCAAAGTCTCATCAGAGACAAGGCAAGTTCCTTCTGCCAATGAGTTGATAAAATCAAAAGCAAGTTTGTTATTTCCTAGATACAATGGGGCTACAGGCATTAATTAAACACACTCATTCCAAATGGGGGAAATTGGACAAAACAAAGGGGCTACAGACCCCATGTAATTCCAAAATCCAGAAAGGCAGTGAAATCTTAAAGCTCCAAAATGATCTCCTTTGAGTCCATGTCTCACATTCAGGTCACACTGATGTAAGAGGTGGGTTCCTGTGGTCTTGGGCAGCTCTGGCCCGGTGGCTTTGCTGCAGGCTGCAGGTACAGCCTCCCACCTGGCTGCTCTCATGGACTGATGTTGAGTGCGGCTTTTCTAGCACAGGGTGAAAGCTGACAGTGGATCTATCATTCTAGGGTCTGGAGAACGGTGGCCCTCTTCTCACAGCTACACTAGTCAGTGCCCCAGAGAGGACACTGTGTAACGGCTTCAACTCCACATTTCCATTCCACACTTCTCTAGCAGAGGCTCTCCATGAGGGCCCTGCACCTACAGCAAATGTCTGCCTAGGCATCCAGGATTTTTTATACATCCTTTGAAATCCAGGCAGAGATTCTGAAACCTTAATTCTTGACTTCTGTGCACTTGCAGGCTCAGCACCATGTGGAAGCTGACAAGGCTTGGGGCTTGCACCCTCTGGAGCCATGACCTGAGCTGCACACTGGCCCCTTTAGCCACATTGAAGCAGCTGGGACACAAGGCACCAAGTCCCTAGGCTGCATACAGCAGGAGGTCCTGGGCCCAGCCCACAAAACTATTTTTTCCTCTTTGACCCCTGGGCTTGTGATGGAAGGGGCTGCCCTGAAAGTCTCTGACATGCCCTGGAAACATTTTCCCCATTGTTTTGGCAATTAACATTTGTTTAAGTTTAATTGGTTAATTAAACTTCACCAAATTACTGCAGCCAACTTGAGTTTCTCCTCATAAAATGTTTTTTATCTATCGCATCATCAAGCTGCAAATCTTCTGAACTTCTATGCTGTTTCCCTTTTAAAACTGAATGATTTTTAACAGCACCCAAGTCACATCTTGACTGCTTTGCTGCTTAGAAGCTTCTTCTGCCAGATACCCTAATCATCTACATCAAGTTCAAAGCTCCACAAATCTCTAGAACAGGAGCAAAATGCTGCCAGTCTCTGCTAAAACATAGCAAGAATCACCTTCATTCCAGTTCCAACGAGATTCCTCATCTCCATCTGAGATCACCTCAGTTTGGATTTCCTTGTCCATATCATTATCAGCACTTAGGAGAAAGCCATTGAACAAGTCTCTAGGAAGTTCCAAACTTTCCCACATTTTTGCGTCTTCTTCTGAGCCCTCCAAACTGTTCCAAACTCTGCCTTTTACCCAGTTCCAAAGTCGCTTCCACATTTTCAGGTATCTTTACAGCAGCACCCTACTCCTGGTTCCAATTTATTGTATTAGTCTGTTTTCATGCTGCTGATAAAGACATACCCCAAAATGGGTACTTTGTAAAGAAAAAATAAGTTTAATGGACTCACAGTTTCATGTGGCTCAATCATGGCAGAAGGTGAAAGGCACATCTTACATGGTGGCAGGAAAGAGTGAATGAGAACCAAGTGAAAGGAGAAACCCCTTATATAACCATCAGATTTTGTGAAGCTTATTTACTATCATGAAAACAGGATGGGGAATACTGCCCACGTGATTCAGTGATTCCCCACCAGGTCCCTCCCACAACACATGGGAATTATAGAAGCTACAATTCAAAATGAGATATGGGTGGGGACACGGCCAAGCCATATTATTTACGGTTTAAGCTATTTGTCTTGTGGAAATTATAAAAGGCATGAAATTATTTTCTGGATTGATATGACAGAAAATATAAATAGTATATGTGGAATAGCACAAGAGTCATAAGTTGGATTTATTAGAAACAAGATCTCTGAGATGGTCCTGAACATAGGACTGTTACTTCTTGTCCCTCTGCCACCATCACTTCTGTATTTAATAAAATTTTAAGGAAGTTTAGAAACCATGACAAGACATGGAAAGCTAGATTTTAATGTAAAACTCAAATACACATAAGGAAAATAAAGATAGATGTATCTAACTAGATATACAGAGGAAAAAGTGTGACAAAATAGACATTGAACTCTTTCTTGAAAAGCAAAATACTTATATTATTCAGAGAGGTATAAACATGCATATATTAAAATTGCCTTCAGAAACAATGAAGAATAAGCTAAAATAGAATAATATTTTTGCAAATCATATATCTACTGGAGAATTTTCATCCAGAATACATAAATAAATCTTGCAACTCAAAAATAATAAGGAAACAATCCAATTCAAAAAATAGACAAAAGACTTAAATAAGCTTTTCATCAAGAAAGACATACAAATTGTTATTAAGCATTATAAAATGTTTACGACATCATTAGTCAATAAGGAAATTAAAATTAAAATCACAATAATATCTTATTATATGATAACCAGAAGGACCATGATATAAAAGATAGTCAATGCCAAGTATTATAAGAATTTCAAGAAACTTGAGCCCTCTTAAATTGCTGGTGCAAATAAAAGTAGTACAACCTCTTTGCAAAAGTCCATCTATTTCTTAACAAGCTAAACATAAGCTTATCATATGACCAGCAATTTTTGTCCTAAAAATCTATCCAAGAGAATTAAAATGCTAGATACACTCTCCACTCAAAACTTAATATGCCAATGTTTATAGAAGCATTGTTCATAATAGCTAAAAAGTAGAAACCCAACTGGTGAACGGATAAAGAAATGTGATATGTCCACATAATGGAATACTCTAAATAAATCATAAGGAATACATTATATATCTGGCAGATGAATTGACTTCAAAGTCTTTATGAAGGAAGCAAGACACAAAATACTATGTATTGTATGTCTTCATTTACATAAAATGTTCAGAACAAATTTACATATATAGAAATCATATCTATAGTTACCTGGGGATGGGGATGGATGTGAGGATTGGCTTTCAGCAGGTTCAATGGAAATATTTAAATTAGACCATGGTGGTTGTGCAACTCTATAAACTTATTTAAGTTGTAAATTACTAAAATTTATTCAATTGTAAATAACTGTGTGTGAATGTTATGTTTAAATCATACCTCAATAAAGCTGTTAAAATACCTGAAAATAAACGTTAAAGAAAATTGGGCAAGAAAGAGACTCAAAGTTATTTCTAAAACACTTTATGATATAATGCAATTACAATATGGCTCACTCTCTATGCAAATAAATTATAATATTATAACAAATATTGCAATCTGATAAAATTATTATCAGATAGAGAAATAAGTGTTGCAACACTTAGCTTTATATGGCAAGTACTGATCATTTCTGTGAATAGAAACACTATAAAGACTCAGCCATGCACTATTCACAATAGCAAAGACTTGGAATCAACCCAAATGTCCATCAGTGACAGACTGGATTAAGAAAATGTGGCACATATACACCATGGAATACTATGCAGCCATAAAAAAGGATGAGTTTGTGTCCTTTGTAGGGACATGGATGCAGCTGGAAACCATCATTCTCAGCAAACTATCACAAGAACAGAAAACCAAACACCGCATGTTCTCGCTCATAGGTGGGAACTGAACAATGAGATCACTTGGACTCGGGAAGGGGAACATCACACACCGGGGCCTATCATGGGGAGGGGGGAGGGGGGAGGGATTGCATTGGGAGTTATACCTGATGTAAATGATGAGTTGGTGGGTGCTGACGAGTTGATGCGTGCAGCACAGCAACATGGCACAAGTATACATATGTAACAAACCTGCACGTTGTGCACATGTACCCTAGAACTTAAAGTATAATAATAATAAAAAATACAAAATAAAGACTCAGCCATGAATTTTTCAGTCATTGTATTTTGAATATGATATGCTTAAAAGAAGAAAAATATTGTATTTGGCAATACATTTGCTGAAATAATTACTTTACGGAGTGATCACTTGCCAGAACTCTTAAAAATGTATAGAATGAATGATGCCTACTAGCACATTCTCTGTTAACATTTTTACAGAATTATAATATGTAATGTTATTTTCAGGAACCAAGCTTCAGAAATAAGTTATTACTGGTTTAAGTTACAATCAGCTATAAGAAACACCATACTGTTAAAATAATTTAATGATTCATCATTTGCATCAACCTATTCATGATCACCTTTTATTGATCCAGGTTTTGTATTGTTTTTATAGAGCTGCCCTCACATGCTTCAGCAGCATTAGATGGTAAGAATGACTTGTAGAAAAATTATATGAAGTTTGTAATACCATTGTAATATTTATAATAGTGTGAAATATGATGAATACATAGCATTTATTTCATTTTCCTCCTGAGTACATAGAAAGAACATGTTTCCTAAGTCCAGCTGCATCTAGTTCTGGCCAACAAATTGCGAGAAAAAAGTAAACTAGCTCTAGGTCTCATTTATAAATATATTCCATAAAGAATCCTGCCCTAGGCCTTTCCTTTCCGGTATAGTCTTGGAGGGGAATGTAAAAGATGGTGGTAATTCCAGATTGAAAGAAACTGTACCCCTTAGTGATTTCATAAAGACCCTCTACCATAACTTCCAGTCTCATTAACTATGTAATGATTAGTATTAAAATTTATTATGTTAAGCCATTGAGATTGACAAGGCAGATTTTCTATTACCTTGTCTGCAGAATTCTAACATATTATTAACTTCAACTCATAATAAAATATTATATTTGAAATGCCTGCATATGGCCGTATTTCTGGCTAATAAGTTTACAATTCTTCTTTAGAACTTTTAAAATGATATTAAAATGTTGTCAAATATTGAGTGTTGAGCACTAGCTGTGTGCTAGATGTTGCCCTAGATACTTTAAATGCATTCATTTGGATAATCCCATCAGCAATCCAGTGAGGTTGGTGCTATCCTTAACATCATTTTACAAATGAGGAACTTCCATCTAACATTAGACTATGTTTCTAGTCAATGGAATGGCTAAGACTCAAGCACAGGTAGTCTGATTTGGAAGCATGAGCTCTTAATTACTAGGAAAACCAGAAGGGCCATAAATGTATACATGAAACTAGCTTTAAACATTTCATTATTTTATAATTCAAGTATGTATATGAGCATCTTACAGTCCTCTAAATAGATACAGCCATACACGTAATTTTTCTAGTATCAATAAAATTAGTAATAGCCTATGGTAGTAAAAATCACATAATTAACATAAGAAAATACTTGAATATCATATGCACAGCTTTTAAGTGTTTTCGAGGTTAACATTCACACAGTACCACTATAAATAATTACACATTTACAGATCAGTAAATGGAGGCAGGATGAGATGTGGTCACTTGTTGGCACAATAAGTGCAGATCCAGGTGGTGTGACTCCTTAGCCACTATGGAATCCAGCTGGTGTGACTCCATAGTCTCTACAATATTCTCTCTACCCTGTTTAATTCAGTGCTTCTTGTCATCAAGTAGGAAACACAATGGTGACTAAAATGACAATTATGCAAACAAAACTTTTTGTAAGAGAATTCTATTTTGTGCAGTAGATAAAAATCTATGCCTATGTTTTACACATGTGTTGCTTATCTTTAAGTCAAAAAGGGAAACAACAGGCTTCCCAAAATGGCATTCACAGTTCCTTTATTAATCAAAATAGCTATCATAGGTAAAAATGTCATCTAAAATCCTTAACCAAAAAACAAAGTAACTTTAGTATTTAATTGCTATACACCTTTAAAGTAGTTTTAAATTAGAAACTAAAGTTTCCTTTACTAGCTAACTTGCTGACTATGTAGGAAATTCCTGATGCATGTATCGGACAGCTTGCTAGATGTTGCCATTTGAGGACTGACAGGACTTTTGAGTCCTCAAATACATTCTCACTGACTTAACTCAATGTCTAAATGCCAGATCTAATGCTTTAATGTTGACAGTTAAAATTCATGTATGCTTTCTGGAAATGATACCACTATAAGCAATTTTCAGCCACTTATCAATTAAATTATTAATACAGGTACTATATTATTTATAAAAGGAAATAGGATCTTTCCAATATAATGGATAGAACTGACTCTTCCTTTTTTCATGATGTATCTTTTATCTTTCACATATACCAAAATAGATGCCCACAAAACAATAATAGTTGCTTTTGCAGAACTTACATAGAGTAAGTCACTTATAATGAAGCCGGAATATAGCCGAAGCATGTTAAGAAAACCATGTAAAAATAGCTGAAGCACTTGTAAGAAAGGCAGACTCGGATTAAATACCACAGTAGGCAGCTCTATGGCAGATGAAGAAACAGCAGGAAGAAACTGATTGGAGCCACATATTTCAGAGTAGGGAGTAATACCAAAGGTGAAGATTAAGCTAACTTGAGAAGAGAAATGGGCATAATAATAAACTGTATTTACATTCCAATTTTATTTAGGAATGATCTTCATGGGGTCATTCTAATGAATTTCAGAAATGTAAACACCACTTGCATCATCAATAATAATACAGAAATTTTAATATAACCTTTAGCAAGTATTCAAAGAACAGGCATATTCAATCAAGCAAAACGTTTTCACTTTCTCCATTAGAATTAACAAAGAAAAGCAACTTCACAGTTCATTTTGTCCGGGTAGTGAAACCTTGAACAGAAAATGGCAGAGTTGATTAAAAAAAAAAAAAAAAAAAAAAGAAAAGAAAGAAAAGAAAATCATAGGTAAATCTCAGCATTGAGCATAGATTTAGAATTCTGATACAAAGTATTTGCACAAAAAATAAAGCACCTAGCACACTGGAAATTAGATGCAACTTATTTTAAAAATTTATTAATGAAATAAGCAGCATTTCAGACCAGTGAGGAGTACTGAAGAGTACAAAGATATGGTGCTGGGAAAATTGATTACTTATACATTTACAAAAGAAATTTGGTCCCTTCCTGACATCTTATATGAATTCAATTCCACATTGATTAAAGACTTAAACCACCTAATTGTGGTTGGAAGGTAATTTCTAAACAAGACATAAAATAAACCCAAAAGCCATAAAGTAGAAGATTTATTTGTTCAACTACATTAATATTGAAAATAATAAATATGAACATTACAAAGATATATTTACAATTCCCAACTCTCCTAAGATGGGTATTTTTAAAGTAACTATTTTAAAGTAATAAAAATAACAGATTCAATAGGATAATGGACAAAAACATGATCTGTTATTTCATACAAGAAGCACAATGTTATAAAAATATATGATAAAAATAATTTAACTAGAAATTGAGATAAACAAAATAACACGAGATAAACTTTCATCCCCACTCAATTGTTAAAAATGAAAAAAAGATAATTCAAAGTGTTAGTGAGATATGATTTTCTTTCACACATAGCCATGCTTTAAATCAGTAAGCATATGTAAGAATAATGATTTTTTCTTACGAAATATATTTGAAAATGCAAGCATCCAGTAATCTAGGAATTCCAGTCATATAATATTAATATATAAAATCTCTCTTATCTGATGCAGCAGATATATATGATTGTTCCTAGCGACACTGTTAACAATAATAAATGTTAACACAACCCAAATCTTCATCAACAATACAATAGGTAAGTAAATTGTTCAAATACTAAAGGTAATCTCACATAGTAGTGGAAATTAGGGAACTACATACATCTCAGAATATCAATGTGGAGTAAATAAGTGAATCACAAAAAGTCTCTTTACAATATGATTTCATTTACATATGTATGAAAACCGATGAAAATTATTTTTTATTTTGTATAAATTTATAGGGTAAAAGTGCAAGTTTCTTACATGCAAAGATCGCATGTAGTGGTTGAGTCAGGTCTTTTAGGGTATCCATCTCCCAAATAATGTACATTGTGCCCATAAAGTAATTTTTTTATTATTCATGCCCTCTCACTTTCTTACCCTTTTGAAATCTCTGCTTTCTGTCATTCCATTCTCTGTGTGTATGTGTGGATAAAGGTAATGAAGAACATCAGCTAGGATTTGTGTTAAACTAATAGAAATTTTATATTAACTCAAATAATTTAGAATCTTACTTTTCAATTATAGCCCAGAGATTGTTAATCCAGGAATAGTAGAGAGATTTCACTAAAATTATTTTTTATGCTGGTTCATACTTAACATCGTCATTTATATGCAAGTTCAAAAAATGAATGTTGAAGATCAGCCATCGAAAACACATTCCAGATAGGAATAAGGAGAAGAAGTAGTTAAAAAAATGGAAAAGGGGTTCTCCTAAGAATCCTACCCAATGGTTTTCTCTTAGATCTTTCATCTCAGAAACCACCATTGCCAGCCAGGCCTGGTGGCTCATGCCTGTAATCCCAGCACTTTGGGAGGGCAAGGCTGGTGGATCACCTGAGGTCGGAAGCTGGAGATCAGCCTGGCTAACATGGTGAAACACTGTCTCTACTAAAAATACAAAATTAACTGGGCATGGTGGCACGTGCCTGTAATTCCAGCTACTCGGGAGGCTGAGGCAGGAGAATCACTTGAACCTGGGAGGCAGAGGTTGCAGTGAGCCTGAATCGCACCACTACACTCTAGCCTGGGTTACAGAGTGAGACTCTATCTCCAAGAAAACAAACAAACAAACAAACAAAAACACAAAGAAGCCAACCACCACTGTCTTCAGATGAAGCTAGATGAGTAATTTAGCTGATTTGAGTATCTAGCTCAAATAAAATCAGGGCTCTGTACTAGGGGTAAAGAGTGGAGGGAAGTGTATGAGGTAAACAGCCGCCTTCTGCTCATATAGCAAAATGACAAGGGCATGCAAGAGGAAAGCTAATAAAAAAAGATGAGTTCATGTCCTTTGTAGGGACATGGATGCAGTTGGAAACCATCATTCTCAGCAAACTATCGCAAGAACAGAAAACCAAACATCGCATGTTCTAACTCATAGGTGGGAATTGAACAATGAGAACACTTGGACACAGGAAGGGGAACATCACACACTGGGGCCTGTTGTGGGGTTGGGAAGAAGGGGGAGGGATAGCATTAGCAGATATACCTAATGTAAATGACAAGTTAATGGGTGTGGCACACCAACATGGCACATGTATACATATGCAACAAACCTGCACATTGTGCACATGTACCCTAGAACTTAAAGTATAATAAAAAAAAAATAGAGGATCTTTGGAGACTGGGAAAAGGGACACTTGGTATTTGGAATGCGTATGGCTTTACAAATCCATCGGTATTATTGCATATCTTAAGCTTGGTGGTAGGTACATGGATGCTCATTTTTAGCATAAGTTTTAGCACAAGTTTACCCCTGGGCCCCTGGACCTAAAATGAAAGTTTAGCTGAAAAGAACTAAAAACAAAATGAAACACATGAAAAATTTTTCCCAATTAATGTTTCAATTTCAATGTGAGAAATGCAAAACTTTTTTTTTTTTTTCCAATGGCTACCAAAAATAGTGCTATACTTCCACTAAGATTTTGACTATGTTCTAGCAACAGAGCCCAAGTATGTAGACCTGGCTATGGCAGAGTTATATGGAACAGTTACACTGTCAGGTTCTTAATGTACACTTTGTGTTCCTTATGCAAAAATAATAATAACCTATTTGTCTTTTATTAGCCATAGATAATCTCTATTTTTAGAAGATAGCAAAGCAGCTTGCTCATCTCAAATTAGCAGAAAATTGTTTTACATATTTTCTTCAAAGAAACAAGAATGAAAACAAACTTAGTTTTAAATTATCTCCCATAAGCTGTCTTCATTTATTCAAAGGGTAGAGAAGGAAATGGCAGTGAGAAAACTAGCATGTATGAAGCACTTAATATGTGCCAGCCACTGTGTTAGGTACTTAGCATTCAAAGTGGTTCCTTTCAGGGTCACCACATCTCATACAACAGTGCTCCAGACAAATTATACAATATCACATAGTGTGGATTAAAAGAGTGAGCTTCATAAACCTTATTTTTGTGTGCTAAGAACTCTTAAAATCTACTCTCAGTATTTTTCAAGAATATAATATATTGTTATTAACTATTGTCCCTGTTGTACAATAGATCTCTTGAACTTATTCCTCTTAAAAGAAACAATAGGCTTCACAGGATCGAGAGAAGAAGGCTTTCAAATTCCCAGTCTGGGTTTTGTCCCCAGGTAGAGGCAGGCTGGAGCTCAGACCCCCTAATTGATAAGTGGTGTCTTTATTCATTCCCTAGAGGTATGCTGTCTCTCCCTATTGTTCCATCTTCCTGTAGGATAAGCATGATAAAGCATACTGCCTGAGGGGGGATAAGTAGGCTTCTGGGATCCAGATAATCTGGATTCAGTGCTGTAGGTTTAGAGGAGTTGTGTGAGAAAATCAACTGCCTAGTACTAGTGGATCAAGGTCACTGTATTATTATATTTAAAACCTTGCATTATACTTGAGGAATCTGAGTTCAGAGATGTTAACATGTCCGAGGACACACATGTAGCACAGTCACAGTCATACTTATGATTCCAAAGCCCATAGTGTTATACCAGGCTATACTATTTTTCAATCTGAATATGATTGAGGCAACTACGGTGCTCCATCAAATTCTGTTTACTCTAAATTGTTTTCATTTTTTTCCAGAATTCGAGTATTTTTTAACAGTGCTTTATTCACACATACACATGCCCACATCTCTCTCTCTATAGATGTATGACTCTAATACATATTTTAAATATTATCTATAACCTGTTGTGATACATAATATTGTGTTATAATATCTGTTTTAACATTCATTATTACTTAGGCAAAGTTTTTTCTAATGACAGTTATACTATAAAGTATATAAAATGAATAAATAAAACAAGTAATTTCAAACAAGCCAGAAATAATGCAGAAAGTTAGCATTATATCATTTTTACAATCTGAATATTATAGATAAGTTAAATAAAACTATATTATATTGCTTCCATTTCTGTATTTCAATTTGTTGTCCTACATAATAAAATGATAATATGAATAAAAAACTCCAAAGATTAGCTATTCCACAATCAAGAGGAGAAAATTCAGGAAATTACAATCGAGAGTTTATTGTTGAAAGAAACATCAGTAAAGTTGATTCTGAAGTATGCTGATTTGATACATTTAGCGATACTTAGAGAATAAGCTACTCTGAAACTATCTGACCAAGTTGGGTAATAATCTGTTAACAGGTCAACATAAAAGATGAAAGTACCTTTCAAAACAGTTAGCTTTTCTTTATCTTATCATAATATATTTAACTGGTAAACTTCATCAGTCACCTTGCAAATACATGACTTTCAATGGAAAGAAACTTTAATGATATAATGCATATAAAGCATAACAAAATTTTTGAAACTAATTAATACAAATTTCAATAATCTGTCCTACATATTATTGTATTTATGTTCATTAGTCCAAAGAGTATGTTTAAGCACAGAAATGAATTTAAATAAGAAAAAATATATTTATCTTACTACCAGGCAATATCACAGAAATGTAAAATTAAATATGAGGTTGAGACCACCTGATTATTGTTACATATACTTAGGAAAAATTTAGATTCCAGACAAAAGAAATTATTTATCATCTAATCTCACCTATTAAAATATCTTGATATTCAATGATGGATGACAGAGAAAATTAAAATCTGATAGCCTTAAAACATCATACGATTACTAATTTTGCATTCCTTACTAAGATTTCTGTTGCAATATTTTAATACATAAACACTGATTTATCAGTATTTCACTGCAAGTTTGCACTTCAGTGGAACTGCTCACCCAGTGTAAATCTATTTCACTTTATACAGTAGATATGTAAAGTTGAAACAAAATCATATATTTGCAATAATGATTTTGTATATCATTGTGTTAACTACCAAGGGACTTTCATTCCTTTAAAGGATGTGAGGCTTCAGGAAGTCAATGAAAGATGGTCTTTAGAAGGGCCAAATTTAAGCAAGAAAATATTGTCTTCTGTCTTTTGGCCATACGACAAAATTTCCTATGAAATAGATTAAATTATAGTTAAAAGAACTGTAGCCTAATTCTTCTCATAAAAATTGTTGACTTATAAAAGATATAACATACATTATACTACCAAAAGGTTCTGTAGGCTACCGGAAAATTTTGAACAACACTGTTATTTATCCTTATTTCCAAAGATAATATACATTTAGTTCTTTGAGTTTCAGAACTGTCCTTTTCTCTTAGAAGAGGCCTTTTGTTTCTATGTCCTAGATTTTATCTATCAAGGTCCCAAAACTTACAAGGGTCCTAGTGATCCTTTGGGAGAAGACGTTTATTTATCATAGTCTGTGTGGAATATGTATACACACACACACACACACACACACACACATTACATATTACATATATGTGTGTATACATATATATGCATATATGATATATTATATGTCATATTATATGACACATATATGTCATATATGTCATATTATATGACATATATATGTCATATATGTCATATTATATGAAATATATATGACATAATATATGACAATTATCCTTGAAACTACTCAATGTATTAACTCATCAAAAGTTGCATTGGGATACTTCACCTGATATGTTGTATGTTTTTACTCTACCAGGAGAGTAAAAATAGAGAGGCATTTTTTTCCTCTCTTAATTTAAGAATTCTGTACCATTAACTTCAAGTTACCTCTAAGTGCTTCTTTAAAAGCCAAATATATTTCTCATTTTTTTTCTCTTGAATTCATCAACTCTTTTTCTCTATCTTCAAACCTGGAATAATCATTTCCCCATCATTAACCATGAATGAAGACCTTGCTTCTTGTACCACTGCAAATATTAGATGCAATCAAAGGGAACCTGCATAAATCCCCCCCACCCCCCACCATATATATCCTGTCACTTGCTTCTGGCTTTTGTTCCCATATATTCTGCTTTTATTTGTCCTATTATTAAGCATCTAACATCTGTTTAGATCTTAAGCCAACTTTTTCTCTCACTCACTAGATTCCATCTCTTCTTTCCCACTCAAAGGTTTAGCCTTAGTAATTTTTTTCCATCTACATTATGAATTCTTACATCTTTATCGGATAGTACCCTCAAGCTTACTAACATGTTATAGTTTTTTATCATCTTAACAATTTATATCTCTTCCTAGAACCTCTCTCCAAAGTTCAAAATACATGTACTTAATTGCTTACTCTTCTACATGAGTGTGCATTTTAAACTTGACATGTTCAAAACCTAAATCCTCTTGCCTTTTTTTTTTTTTTTTTTTTTTTTTGAGACGGAGTCTCGCTCTGTCACCCAGGCTGGAGTGCAGTGCAGTGGCAGGATCTCGGCTCACTGCAAGCTCCGCCTCCCGGGTTCACACCATTCTCCTGCCTCAGCCTCCCGAGTAGCTGGGACTACAGGCGCCCGCCACCACGCCCTGCTAATTTTTTGTATCTTTAGTAGAGACGGAGTTTCACCGCGTTAGCCAGGATGGTCTCGATCTCCTGACCTTGTGATCTGCTCTCCTCGGCCTCCCAAAGTGCTGGGATTAGAGGCGTGAGCCACTGCGCCTAGCCCCTATTGCCTTTTTAGAAAAGTAAATTCTTGCAGCTTTCTCCATCTTTTTCCTTCTAGATGTTCAGAAAATGTAATTGGGTATTTTAAAATGTTCATAATGTAACCATTTTTACTACTTTCTCTGATAACATGTACAGTGGCACCACCATCTTTTCTTAGCTGATTTATTGTATTTGACTTCTAACAGGTTTCTCTGCTTCTAGTTTTGTTCCCTAAAATCTATTATCAAAGAAATAGTCAGAGGAATCATTTACTACAATGTCAAGGATGCCATTCCTCTTCTCTCAAAGCCTCCCATTGCTTTCTCTCCAGCTTATAATACAGGACTAAGGTTTGTTGTGACTTAGTCTGGCTCCTCCATTCCTCCCTGACTGTGTCTGCCACCCTACTCTTTTTGCTCATTCTGCTCCAGATGCTCTGACAGTCTTACAGTTTCTAGAAAAACCAAGCGTGCTCCCGTTTTATGACTTTTACAGTTATTATTCTCTCTACTTCAACCATTTTCCCTCATGTAATATACATTCCGCTCTATCATTTCTTTCAAGTGTCTATTCAAATGTCACTTTATTTGGGTCTCCCCTGACCACCATACAGAACATGTACTCTTTCCGAACTGTTCATCCTGTTTATATTATCCATATTTATCCAAACAATTTGTTCATTTCCTATTGTCCCTTACAATATGTAGCTCCATTAATGCAGGTGGTTTCCCTATGTTGGCTCCTGATGTTTTTCAAGGGGCTAGACCGGTGCTTGGCATGTAATAAGATTCTCATGCATTGCTGAATGGATTGATAAAATACTGTTGGGCTATTTCAAATTTTCTGTTTCTTACTTACATAATTCCAAGGATTTAAATAGTCATAACTTTCTGGGCTTATAGACTTATTTCTAGGTTGAATCAAGAAAACCATTAAGCCCAGTGAAACTAGCGAATGTGCTTATGAGCTCTTTCAGACACAAAGTATACTTTGCTTTTAGTACTCATCTTGTTCTAATCGGTGACATTTATAGACTGTAGGAACTAACAGCAGAAATTTTATACTACATTAAGAAAGAAGAAAAATGAGAGCAATGAAAGTAGGCTCATTACAGGATAAATGGTGATGGAGAAGAGAGGTAACCTCCCAGTAATGGAAAAAGCAAATAAATTCCCATCAGTCTGAGTTTCACAGGACAGAGAATGGAAAACTTGATAGTTATTAGGCCTCAACATCAAACAAGATGACTATATAACTAATGAATATATGACTATATATTCATTAAAATATGTATTTTATATATTTACATTTTAATGAGATATATAGTCATTAAATGAATAAATGAATTCACTAAATAAATGATATATAATATGATATATATATGTATGTAAAACTTGAGAAACAAGTATGCTCTTGTTTCTCAAGTTACAATCAACCAGAGAGAATATGTTTCATCTCCCATAGAGATTAAATTCTGGTGAGGAATTGCATTAGTTGAAGTATTAAGGTTAAGATAGTGACATTGTTTATTACTATCAGGTAGAATTTATAGAAAATAGAGTAATTATTCAATTGTTGGTGGGGAGTGTGAAATGTGTGAAAATTTGAAATAAAATGATAAATTTTTATGTCCAAAAAATTTATTATGAAAAAATCAAATAATTCAAAGTTACATTACCCTGACAATTGTCTCAGTTTTTCCACCCTGCAGATATAATCAAGGAAGCAACAGTAATTGCATTTTTTACTAGAGTCTTCTCATGCTTTTTAAGTTCTGTGAAGAAATGCAATCTCAGTAACGCCTATAATCAAAGCGTGGACCATTTATTGTTGCATTATTGGTCTGTTCAAGTGCTATAACAAAATATAAACCAGGTGACTTAAAAACAATGCAGGTTTATTTCTCACAGTCCTGGAGACTAGAAAGTCCAAGATCATGATGCCTGAAGATTCAGTGTCTGGTGAGGGCTCATTTCCTGGTATGTAGTAGGTTGTCTTTTTGAATGTGTCTTCACATGGTGAAAAGGAAAAACTCTGGTCTCCTCAGTCCCTTATTAGGGCACTAATCCCATTCACAAGTGCTCCATTCTCATGACCTAATAAACTCTCAAAAGCCCTACCTCACCGTACCATCACACTGGGGATAAGGGTTCAATGTATGAATTTTTGTGGGACATAAATGTTCAAATCATAGCAGCTGTGAAACAAATTAATCACAAACTTAATACCATAAAGCAACAATAGGCTTTCATTATTTTACAGTTTCTTTTTATTTTTCTTTTCTTTTTTTTTTTTTTGAGACAGAGTCTCACCCTGTTGCCCAGGTTGATGTGCAGTGGCACAATCTTGGCTCACTGCAAGCTCTGCCTCCAGGGTTCACGCCATTCTCCTGCCTCAGCCTCCTGAGTAGCTGGGACTACAGGCACCTGCCACCATGCCCAGCTAATTTTTTTGTATTTGTAGTACAGAGAGGGTTTCACCGTGTTACCCAAGATCATCTCAATCTCCCGACCTCGTGATCCACCTGTCTCAGCCTCCCAAAGTGCTGGGATTACAGGCATCAGCCACCGTGCCTGGCCTATTTTACAGTTTCTATAGGTATAAATTCAGAAACAGTTTGACTGGGCAGTTCTGTCCCAAGATCTCTCATGAAATTAAAGTGGAGATGGTTACTAAGGTTTCAGTCATCTGAAGGCTTGACTGGGGCTGGAAGATCTGCTTCCCAGGAGTTCTTACTGAAAGGGCAGAGTTCCTTTCCTCATAGACTTCTCCAGAGGGCTGCCTGACTGTCCTCATGATTTGGCTACTGTCTTCCTTCAGGATGAATGATTCAGGAGAGAGCAAGGAAGGACTGCCAAGTCTTTTATAACCAAGCCTCAAAGTCACACATCATTACTTCTGCAATATATTATTGACTACACAGGTGGACCCTATTTAATGTGGGAGAGGAATACATAAAGGGTGAATATCATGAGGTGAAAATCATTGGAGACCACCTTGGAAGCTGTCTAACGCATCAAGAATTATTTTATTTATGATTTATTTGAAGTCTTTTTTTAATTATAATCTGTTTTACTTGGAATGATTGGTTATCAGACTCAGCATGTTTCAAATCTGTGTAACAGTTGCTATCTTGTTTGTCATTAGGTAAGTTCACATGAAACCCTCAGGCAAGGCCTTCAGAACTAACACCTGTTGTAATTCCCTTATTTCTTACGTGATTTAAATTGTGAAAAGCCCATATTTCTTTTGAAAAATCATTGGTTGTCATTTGTCTCTGATGTTAGCATGTTTTCAGGCAATGTTTTTGAATTTAAATATATTTGTTGTTTAGAGATGACTTTTTTTTGCCCTTTTCTTTTACATACAAGGGTACTAGTATCCAGAGAGGTCAAGTGGCTAAGGATGCAAAATTTGAAATAAAATTTAGGTTTTCTGACTGTTAATCTTTAGTATTTCCTCTACAACTTGCTGGTAGGTGGACAGTTTTTAATAATTGCATGACTCTATAAGAACACATTCATAAATTTAGGGAAAGATTTGTAGGCTTCTTATAATGGAACACTTCACAATGCCAGCGGCTATAAACTTTTCCCTGTATGATTTCCTTCTTTTCATTATGCTGAAGTTTCAGCTCAGCATTTCGAACACCTAAGGCAATGAAATGGAACTTACCCCAAAGAAAAAACAAAAACAGTGAAAATGTCTGGGAAAATAGCAATCTTACAAATGTGTTGATATCAAAGTCCTGAAAACAAAATAAAATTTTAGAAAAATTCAACGGTATAATTCCTGTGTTATTTGATATTCTTTACTGAATAAATAACAAGTAAAGACTACAGAATCATTCAACTTAAAAATATACACATATAGGTTTCCTTCAACCTTTAATGTCAACTTCACACATATAGGTTTAGAAATATATTTCATTCCCTTTCAAATAAAGAATGGTTTTTCTCTTCTCCAACCAGATTATTTGTGTTATTAATACAAGCAGAATGCCTAAGGGTTGAATCACTTCAGGAGTTGTGAATCAAGTGTAAAATGAATGTTCATTTATGGATGGAAGAAATAATGCCAAGAGAATAACAGATCACCAACTACTGAACTTAGTGTATTGACATATGACACAACATTTTGTGATTCTTTAGCAGTTCATCTGTTCTTGACTTTTTGTCCTTTACAATAATATTACAAAACAAGAAAATACCAAAAGCTAAAACAAAATAAAATTATGTAATAGGATGTCTTAAGCTTTGTTTTTTAATTTATCGCTTCATCAGAATAGCTAATATGTGGTAGCATATCTGTAAAATGACCATGATGGATGCAAGAAGAACTACTTCATACTGATTCATATTTCAAAAGCAAGTGCTTTGTAAAAACAGAGAGCAACTTGTATTTATAGACAGAATTTAGCTTTTTTTATTGCTTTTTTGCGACAGTATGTCTTGCTGTGTTATCTAGGCTGGAGTGCAATGCCACGATCACGGCTCAATGCAGTCTCTACCTTTTGGGCTCAAGCCATCTTTCAGCCTCAGCCTCCCACGTAGCTGGGACCTTAGGTGCACACCAACACACTTGGTTATTTTATTTTTGTATTTTATAGAGAAGAGGTCTCCCTACGTTGCCTAAGCTGGTCTTGAACTTCTAAGTTCAAGTAATCCTCTGGTCTCAGCCTCCCAATATGCTGGGATTATATATGTAAGCCAACATGCCCAGTCAGAATTTAGCCTGTAACATTTAGTATTTCACACCAAATATAACATCTCATAACGCAGCACCATTTAAAAATGAACTTTCATTTTAGAACACTTTTATGCTTACAAGAAAATGGAACAAATGGCCTAAAGAGTTTCCATACACTTCACACTATGTTTTCACTCTTATTAACATCTTACACAAATATGTTACAATTAATAAACCAGTGCAAATATATTATTATTAACAAAAGTACATACATTTTTTTCAAAAATTTGTACTTTAATAACTTCTTCCAGTTCCAGGATTCCATGTTACATTTAATAAGGCATTCAAATAGGAAAATAAGTCAAACTATCTCTCTTCACTGATGATAAGATTCTATAACTTGATTTCCTAAAGTCTCTACCAGAAGGCTTCTAGAACTGATAAATTTATTTAGTAAAGTTTCAGGATATAGAATCAGTGTACAAAAATCAGTAGCATTTCTATATGCCAACATCCAGGCTGAGAGCAAAATTAAGAACACAATCCCAGTTATAATAGCCACACACGAAATGAAATATTTAGAATATTTAGGCACATAGCTAACTAAAGACATGAAAGATCTCTACAAGAAAAACTAGAAACAAAATCAGAGATAATGCAAATAAATGGAAAAACATTTCATGCTCATGGATTGGAAGAATCAATATTGTAAAAATGGCCAAACTGCCCAAAACAAGTCACAAATTTGACATTATTCCTATCAAATTACTGACGCCCTTTTTCACAGAATCATGTCTTCATGTGCTACTTTTAGCTATGACAGTTACTTTGATTTTTCTTGTTTATGATGACCTTGGGAGTTTTGATAAATACAGGTTAGGTATTTTGTAGAGGGTATTTCTCTTAAAATTTGTGTGGTGTTTTTCTTATAGTTAGTCTTGTTTGTGTTCTTGAAAGGAAGACCAAAGATGTAAAGAATAACGTGTTTTTTTTTTTTGTAAGTCACCCATATAATTGGCTAATTAATGTTATTATAATTCTCTAGTCTATCTATTATGTGTTCAACTCCATAATGTTTCTATGCACCTTTGGATTTAAATTCAGGTAGTATTATTGCTCAAGTGTGTGAGATGCGCTTGATCTTCTTGAAGTTTAGATAAATGCCTGCAGACTAGTTTGATACAATCTTTAGGCTTTTGTGATATATTTATCAAACTATGTGATTTAACTATCCAAGTTCCTTTATAAATTTTAGGACCTGAAAATTATATTCAACTTGATGACTGTAATATAAACATTATCATCTCCATCAGTACTGTACATGTATAAAGACTTCATGTTATATTTTAATCAGAATAAATTTCCTAAGCTAGATTCTCATTGAATTAGTTTAACAAATGCTTATTAACACTATTCATTTGAATTTTATAATTCTATCTATATTTTTCTCTCATAACTAGTAAAATTCAATTTTGATTCAGTAAGTTCTGAATATATTGTCTATATTGTCTGTACTGTAAAACTATTTCCTGAGAGTGGAATTTCATAGGGCTTTTCTATCAAATATATTATGTGCATATAAGCCAGCTCCTCTGGATATGTTAACTAGATATGTGAAACATAAGAGCCTTTTCAATATGTAATAAAATTTAGTTGAAATATACTTAGCATTATATTCCATTTGCCACAAGAATTAGTAATATGTAAGGTAGGAAATCAAGTTTAAAAAATTCAGTTGAAGTTGTTATTTTTAAAGTTTTTTTGCGTGTTTGTTTTTTGTTTTGTGGTTTTTCTTTTTTTCCTTTTTTTTTTTTTTTTTGGTGAGACAGAGTCTTGCTCTGTCGCCCAGGCTGGAGTGCAGTGGCGTGATCTCGGCTCACTGCAACCTCCACCTCCTGAGTTCAAACGTTTTTCCTGCCTCAGCCTCCTGAGTAGTTGGGGCTACAGGCGCAAATAAACTGTAACACACTCTATCAAGGCCCTGTATATATATTTTATGTGACAGTGATCACAATAGCTGGATTATCACTTTTGAGACATCCAAAGCATATAGTCTTTCTATGAGAAATAGAGGTTTTAAGAGTGAGTGCATAAACTGCCTACTGTACACATTAATGCTACACTGAAACACTTGACCATGGTTCAAATGTAGCTAAGAACAGTACTTCTCAAAGTCACCTGAAAATGTTGCTAAAACTCAGATTTCTTAATTTTCTAGGGCCCACACCTGGAAATTCTGATTCAGTTATTTGGCAGGGGCCTGAAAATTTGCATTTCTAACAAGGCCCAAATAATATTGATGCTTCTGTTCTCCCCTTCATGCTTTAAAAAGCAAACAGATAGTAATAAACTCTTACAAGAGTAGATCTCTTCTTTTAGGGATAATATTCTGGGAATGAAGTTAGATAAGTAAATTAAAGGACAAATTCCAAGGGAAAAAATGGAGAGAGCTCCAGTGAAATTTAACTAATCTGTCATATAAAAATTATTTGTATTTTCTCATATATCATGTATTCTAAAACAATATGTCCCAAAAGGCATAATAATTTTGTATCATGGTGTTTCTATAAGGATTTTGCAAACAGTTTTCAAGAATAATTCACTTTATGAAGCTCAATCTCTGTTATTTATATTTTATTTCCTGATAATAATAAAGAATTTTTTAAGTAGATAAAAATTTAAATACAAAAATAACACTACTAATTTAGCTTTTTTGAAGTTCAATTTTCCCACTTTTTTGTTGTTGAAGTAGTATAAATTCATTTCTTAACCTTTGTTTAAAGGAAGATTTTAATTTTTTTTGAGTGAGTTTGATGACTTCTTTTCATATTGTGATATCTAAATTTGTTTTTACATAATTTATACAATCAAAATATATTATTCCTAGAGAATTAAATAACAGACAGGTGTTTATATGGCATTTCAAAAGTAAAACATTGTAAGCAATTATTAAGCTATTGTTTTGGTTTAAGATGTTATATAGAATAATAGAAAAATAAATATTATTCAGCAATACATGCATATCATGTTTATATTTCATGCTTTATGAAACTAACTTCTGAATATTTAAATCACAATAATCAAATAACGCTCACTGTTTGAGATAATACTACTATTACTATTCTAACCTACATTTCCAGTAATAGATATCCAATTTAAAATAATCACTAGTTCAGAAATAATCTAATTAATTCTAAACCTATATACCTATAAGAAGTCCTAGTTATCTCTACAATAAATTCATAGCTTCTTACACTAAATACATATGGCTTTCACAAAGATAAATATATTTGTAAACCTATTCACTGTAAATTTTTCTTTATATCTTCTTTATAATTTTGCCTCAAAGTATCTTTCATCAAAAAAGAGAGTTCACTGGAAAAAATTGAATTGCTTTGAAATGTGGTTCAGATGCTTTCACACTATAATATATTTTTAAAGCATGTCTTTGAGAATTTAGTAATTTTCAGATAGTTTCATCACATATTCATTTCAACTAAGGCATAATTACAAGGAGAATCAAGCTATAGTGGGACAATAAACAAGATGAATGTCAAAATGCAATTTCCTGAGTTTATGTCAATTCTCACTAGAGCTATACAACACTTTGGATATAAAATTCTATGCAAAAAAATTTAATGTTTCCAATAAAATCTGTATTTTAGAATAAATAATATTTTATGTTGATATTACTATAAATCAGCCTTAGCATGAGATATGAACAATGTTTTTATGAGTTACATGTATTTGAAAAGGTTGACTTTTATCCAAACCATTTTTCTTCAACACCAAAGAATATTTATTAAAACATAATTATACTTTTTTAAAATTAAGTCCAATTAATTCAGAGTAATAGGTGATAAAATGACCAATATTTACAAGAAGTTCGAACCCAATTTATATTGTATTTTTAACACTATTCTAAAATAGAATTAAACATTTTGATACTCTTTACACCCTGACCATTCTGAGGAAATATAAAACCTTTGATTCCATTTTCACAATTTAAGTAATTTCCTGCACCTTTTTAAAATCTCATTTTGCCTGAATATCAAATGAAACTAAAAATTATGAAAAAAGAACACAATGATTCTTTCATAATATAGAAGAAATAAAAAACAGACTTGAAAATGGCATAGTTCCAAATATATGCATCAAAACCTGAACATTTACAGACCTCTTTCTTCTTGTTATTTTATTCTATTGCAGAGGAATGAGGGGGGAAATATGGAAGAAGTAGAGAGTGTGAGAACAGGGGATTTCTTCTCGTGATGCGAGAACAGGGATTTAGGGAGCCAGCTGGCAGTGGAGAAAGAGGTAGCATTACCATTTTTGCTGAAACTGTACTGCAGTGATGATGCACCATACATCCCATGAATTCCACTTCTATAGCAACAGGGATGATGGGTCCTCTGAGTCATATTATGGTTTGCTACCTTAGCATTTCTGATGAACTTCAGGCTCTTCTGAATCTGTCCTTCAGGCGTTGTTTGAACTGATTTATTCTGCATAACGATGTTGAAAGATTGGGGTCCAAAGAGAGAAATTCCATTTTTCTTATCATTGGATTTAGGCTTTTCCCACTGGAGCTAATCCTGCCTGCATGTGGAATTTGAATAAGTTAATAAAAATTACGTCTGTCATTTTAAAATAAAATTTCTTCCTAGCTTCTAATTTCTCAATACATAGTCTCAGTTACTGAGATCTTGTTGCATTTGCATCTTCTGACTTTAGAACACCAGAAAAAACTACTGTATATTTTATTTTAGTAAAGGTAAAATAGTAGGACTATTTGAGCTTGAGTAGCAGTTAGCTAATTTTTTCATGGATTTTTGGGTTGAAGCGTTTACATTTTATACCAGTGATAGTAGCCACTCTGAAATAATGTGCACAACCTGAAATCACTACAAATTCAGGAATTACAACCAACTAGGGCTTCAATCTGATCGCTTAATATTCAAGTTGATTAATATTAGTAATAAATTTTACTAGTTATTCAAAATAACGCATGAATCCAGGTCCTAGCAAGAACCATAATTGAACACCGTTATTTCAAGTGAGGAGACTCTAATAAAGATACTACTCAGGTGCAAGGTCAACATTAAATAAAAACAAGAGACGGTAATGCACCCAGACACCAGCAACAGCAGGATGCAATTACTCCTATGGTAGAGGGTCAAGGGAAGAAAGTGTGTTACCAATACCAAGTGTCAGCTATAATCAGTGGTAGGGTCTGTCTGAAGCTGAGGTCCTGAGAGAATCAACTAGGATACGAGGCACCAACACAATGACTAGGAAAGAAATGATCTTTTTGGTCTTTCCCATCCTCTGGTCTCTTTTCGGATCAGATTAAAAATGATGCCTCATCCAAACAAGGGCCAATAAAAAAGAGAGTTGAGAAGATATCTCAGTAAGGCTCAGAATTGGAGAAACACAGCAGAAAAGAGGAAAACAGATATGAGAAGAACTAACAAAAGAAATTTAAAAGTGCATAGATAAGGTTAGGGAAATACACACTGAACTTCCATGGTACAGTTTCATCAAATGTTGACTTTTTTCCCCCTATTTCTTTCTGACTACCATGAGCATTTCTGTGTTTCTAAGGAACTTCTGCTCCATCAGTGTCCTTCCTTTTACTGCTTAGCCCAAGTGCCCTATTTTAGAAGTCCACCCCAATCACTCTCAACAAGGAAATTTTGCAACCTAAGGACAAAAGGAAGAGGAGGAGGAAGAGAAGGCTAGGGAAAAGAGAAGAGGAAGGAAAGCAGAAAGAACACTTTTTCGGCATATTACATATAAAGCTTTTCTTAATATGGTTCATGCTTACCTGAACTCTCATTTGTAATACTCCATTGAATACTCCAATGCTTCTCCATTTCTGAGTGTGGTAAGACTAATTATACAAATAGATTTTTGTCTTTTTCTTATTTTTGAAGTTTACCTTCACTGCTGAACACCATCTTGACTTGGCGAAGATTAAAACTATCATAAGAGTTTTTTGTTTGTTTGCTTGTTTTTTAAAATTTATTTTTAATTTTTGTGGGTACTTAGTAGGTGTATATGTTTATGAACTCCATAAGATGTTTTTATATAGGTATGCAATGTGTAATAATCACATCATAGAGAATAAGGTATCCATCCCCTAAAGCATTTATCCATTGTGTTACAAACAATCCAGTAATCCTCTTTTAGTTATTTTGAAATTTACAGTTATATAATTATTGACTATAGCCCCTCTGTTGTGCTAGCAAACACTAGGTGTTATTCATTCTTTCTAGCTATTTTTTATACCCATTAACTATTCCCACCTCCCTCCCACCCTCAACTCCCCACTATCCTTCCAGGCCTCTGGTAACCATCTGTCTATTCTCCATCTCCATGACTTCAACTGTTTTGATGTTTATACTCCACAAATAAGTGAGAATATACAATGCTTGCCTTTCTAGGCCTGGCTTATTTCACTTAAACATGATTAACACCAGTTTCATCCTTGTTGTTGAAAATGACAGGCTCTCATGCTTTTTATGGTTGAATATTCTCCACCGTGTATAAATACCACATTTTCTTTATCCATTTATCTATTGATGGACACTTAGGTTGCTTCCTAATCTTGGCTACTGTGAACTGTGCTGCTACAAACATGGGAGTGCAAATATCTCTTCAGTATACTTATTTCCTTTCTTTTGGGTATATGCTTAGCAGTGGAATTGCTGAATCATATGGTAGTTCTATTTTCAGTTTCCCGAGGAAACTCCAAATTGTTCTCTCTAGTGACTGTAGTAATTAACATTCCCACCAATAGTGTATGACGGTTCTCTTTTTTCCACACGCTCACAAGCATTTGTTATTGCCTGACTTTTGGATAAAAGTCATTGTAACTGGGGTGAGACAACAACTCATTGTAGTTTTGATTTGAATTTCCCTGACGTTCAATGATATTGTGCAACTTTTCACATGTCTGTTTGTCATTTGTACGTCTTCATTTGAGAAATTTCTATTTAAATCTTTTGCTCCTTTTAATCAAATTATTAGATTGTTTAATGGAGTTATTCGAGTTTCTTATACACTCTTGTTATTAATCCCTTGTCAAATGAATGTTTGCAATTATTTTCTCCCATTCTGCAGGGATGCTGTCTCTTCACTTTATTAATTGTCTCTTTTGCTATGCAAAAGCTTTTTAACTTGCTATGATCCCATTTGTCCATTCTCCCTTTGGTTTCCTGTTCTTGTGAGGTATTATTTATAAATTTTTTGCCCAGACCAATATCCTGGAGAGTTTCCCCAATCTTTTAGTAGTTTCATAGTTCGAGGTTTTAGATTTAAGTCTTTCGTATATTTTGATTTTAATTTTTGTATATGGTGAGAGATAGGGTCAAGTTTCATTTTTCTGCATGTAAATATCCAGTTTTTCCAGCACCATTTATTGAAGAGACTCTTTTCCCCCAATGTATGTCCTTGGCACCTTGGCTGAAAGTAAGTTCACTGTAGTCGTGTGGATTTGTTTCTCGGTTCTCTATTCTGTTCCATTGGTCTATGAGACTGTTTTTATGCCAGTACCATGATGTTTAGCTTACTATAACTCTGTTGTATAATTTGTAGTCATATAATGGGATTCCTCCATTTTGTTCTTTTTGCTCAGGGTGGCTTTGGCTATTCTGGATCTTTCATGACTTCATACACATTTAGGACTGTTTGTTCTCTTTCAGTGAGGAGTGTCATTGGTATTTTGATAGGGATTGAACTTAACCTGTAGATTCCATTGGGTAGTATACACATTTTAACAATATTGATTTTTCCAAACCATACACATGGAATATCTTTGAGGTTTTTGTGTCCTCTTCAGTTTCTTTCACCAGCGTTTTATAGTTTTCATTGTAGAGATCTTTCATTCTCTGGTTAATTGTTATGTGTTTAATTTTATTTATGGCTATTTTAAATGGGATTACTTTTTAAATCTCTTTTTCAGATTATTCATCGTTGGCATGTGAAAATGCAACTTATTTTTGCATGTTGATTTTGTATCCTGAAACTTCACTGAATTTGTTTGTCATTTCTAGTAGTTTTTTGGTGGAGATTTTAGTTCTTTCCAAATATGATATCATAGTATCTGCAAACAATGATAATTGACTTCTTCATTTCTAATTTGGACTCCCTTTATTTCTTTCCCTTGTCTGATTATTCCAGTTAGGACTTCCAGCACTATGTTGAATAACAGTGGTGACAGTGGGGATCCTTGTCATGTTTCAGATCGTTGAAAAAAGTTTGTCAGTTTTTCCTCATTTGTTACGATACTAGCTGTGGGTCTGTCATGTATGGCTTATGTTGAGGTATGTTCCTTCTATACCCAGTTTCTCTAAGGTTTTTATTTTAGAAGGATGTTGAATTTCAGCAAATGATTTTTCATCATTAACTGAAATGATCGTATGGTTTTAGTTCTTCATTTTGTTGATATGATGTGTAAATTTATCACAATGATAAATTTACATGTGTTGAAACATCCTTGCATCACAGAGATCAATCCCATTTGGTCATGATAAATGATCTTTCTAATGCAGCAGTCCCCAACTTTTTTGGCACCAGGAACCCTGATTCTGTGTGTGTGTGTGTGTATGTGTGTGTGTGTGTATGTGTGTGTGTGTGTGTGTGTGTGTGTGTTGGCAGGGAGGAGGCTAAGAATAATTCAAGCACACTACACGCACACTACTTTTATTGTCTACTTCATTTCTATTATTATTACATTCTAATATATAACGAAACAATTACACAATACACCAAAATGTAGAATTAGTGGGGGCTCTGAGCTTGTTTTCCTGCAACAGGAGGGTCTAATCTAGGGGTGATGGGAGATAGTGACACCTGAAGTGTTTGCTTATGTCCAGTGTACTCCACAATCTTGTTTTGGTTGCTGTCACTGCATAAAACCCTGCTTCACAAAAATGGGATGTTGGAAATGGAAGTGGCTTTTCAGTGCTTTTGTGGAAATCTCAGGATAATTTACCTTGACGCTAATATAGAACGAATGGAGATTTGAAGTTGTCTCATACATACTTTTAAGGTCATCATTATTTGCAATTTCGAGCAGTTGATCCTCTTCTAGCACGGATAAAGCTGATTTACCTGGCTTATTCACAAATGTGTTGTAGATCCATTGCTTCCCAGTTCTGGGGGCATTTGTGTTGGAAAGTAATGCTCACACTCTTTTGAAAGCTGAGATAGGTGATCATGCACCAGCTACAAGAAAGAAGGCCATGTCTCAGTCTCTTTCAAAATCTCTGCTAATATTTAAACATGTCAAAAATACCAATGTTCACTAGTTGTCCCTGTAATTCCAGTCACAGTTACTCTCTCCCTCAAAGTGACAGATTGAGTTCTTTGAGCAGGTTGAATATGTCACATAAGTAAGCAAGCATTGCAACCCATTCTGTGTCACTGAAATGTACTACCAGTGGTGACTGCTTTTGTAAAATAAATCTCTAGAGTGGCTTTTACAACTCAAAAATTCTGTCCAGTGATCAACCTTTAGAAATCCATCTCACTTCTGTATATAAGAGAAGACATGTACACTCTGCATTCATCTCCTTACAGAGATGCATGAACAGATGAGTTAAGGGCATGTACCTTAATTGGTAGATAATTTTAATCACATCCTGCAAAATGTTGTTAAGTTCAGGTGACATTTTTTGGTTAGCCAGCATTTCTCTATGGATGACACGGTGTGTAAACTCACATTAAGAAGTGACCTTTTTGACCCAAGTAGAGAAACCAGAAAGCTGTCCAGTCTTGGCAGCTGCTAGGTCTGTGCATATATGGGCATAAAATGATCAATGTAGTTTTCCTGATATGTAATCATTCAAAAACTTGAATAGGTCTGCAGCTGTGGCATTGGTTGGTAACTGAAGTGTACATAACATATCTGCATGCTCATCATCCTGAAAAATGTACCTCACAAAAACAAGAATTGTTGCCTTGTTGTCAATGTCAGTAGACTTTTCAACCTGGATTGCATACCACAATGACTCATTAATCCTCTCTAACAATTGTGCTTCAATATCCTCTGCTATTTCATCAATTCATCTATTTATGGTGCCAGCCAAAAGAGAAACATTAGCCACCTTTTCAACTACAGCCTCCCTCAACAGTTCACCGCAAATGTCCTTAGGACAGGCAGGATTAACACTTCACCAATAGTAATGTGCTTCTTAGCTTTAGCAATTAGGTTAGCCACTAAGAATGATGTTCTCAGTGCAGACAAATTTGATAAAGTGATAACCTTCGATAATTCCTTCTGTTTTTTGTTCTCACGTTTTCTTTTTCTTTTGAAAAACTTCAAAGCCTTGTCTTTTAATGCAAGATGCTTTGTCTCCAGGTGATAAAGCAGTTTTGAAGGTTTCAAGCTCTCGTTAGATAGCAGCTCACCACATATTAAACAGAGTGGGTTTATAGAATGTGAATCACCTGTTACAATGAACCCATAATTTAAGTAGGACTTGGTATTTTCTTTTAAACACAGCTTTCTTTTTGTTGGTGGTTTTAAAGTATTCTGCTATCTCATTGTTATGTCTTTTGCCCTGTCCAAAGAAGCTCTCCAGTGGCATTTATTTTTTACTCATTTTGACTAGGGTTACCTTGTGAACTTACCAAAACTGTGACTGAGACAAGTGCACAATGCAGGAAAGAGGCACATCTGGAAGTAGTAAATAAAATAATGGTTGCAGTATAGGTAAATCAAATAAGGGTGAGATTCTGACTTAAAGTCTTCCACTTTAAGGTGCAACTGTGTAATTGAAGTACGTCAACTCACTTGCCAATATAAAGCCTGCTACTAAATGCAGCTTAATTGTCACTTGCTACCCACTGACAGAGTTTTGATTTGAGTCTGCAAGAAATTAATTTATTATGGTCTCTGTGCAGTCAAAACTCTCTGCTAAAGTCAATTTGTATTTGCAGCTGGTCCTTAGCACTAGCATCACTGCCTCAGCTCCACCTGAGAACATCAGGCATTAGAGTCTTCTAGGGAGCTCGCAACTTAGATCCCTTGCCATTCACAATAGGGTGCATGATCCTACGAGAATCTAATGATGCCATTGATCTGACAGGAGGTGGTACTCAGGTGGGAATGCAAGTGATGGGGCACAGCTGTAAATACAAACAGCTTCACTTGCTTGCCTGCTGCTCACCTCCTTCTGTACAGCCTGGTTCCTGTACAACTGCTACCAGTTCATGGCCTAAGGGTTGAGGATCCCTGCTCTAATGCTGTGTTGAATTCAGTTTGCTAGTATTCTGTTGAGGATTTTTGCATCAATATTCATCAGAGATAATGAAGTGGAATTTTCTTGTGTGTGTGTGTGTGTCTTTGGTATTGGTATAAAGGTAATACTGGCATCATAGAATAAGTTTGGAAGTATTTGCTCTTCCTCCAATTTTCAGAATAGTTTGAGTAAAATTGGTATTGGTTCTTCTTTGAAAGTTTGATAGAATCCAGAGTGAAGCCATCAGCTTCTGGGTTTTATTTACTGGGAGACAATTATTATTATTATTATTATTATTATTATTATTATTATGGCTTGATCTCACTACTTGTTATTGGTCTGTTTAGGTTTTGGATTTCTTTATGGTTCAATTTTGTTAGGTTTTATGTGCCTAGTAATTTATTCACTTCTTATACATTTTCGAATTTATTGGCATATAGTTGATTATAGTAGCCTCTAATGATACTTTGAGTTTCTGCAGTGTCAAATGTAATGTCTCCTTTTTCATCTCTGATTATTTTTATATGGGTCTGCTCTCATTTTTTTCTTAGTCTGTCAAAAGATTGGTCAATTCTGCTTATCTTTCCAAAACTTCAGCTTTCCATTTCATTGATCTTTTCTACTGTTCTCTTCATTTCAAATTCATTTATTTCTGTGATGATCTTTATTATTTCTTTTCTTCTACTAAATTCATGTTTAATTTGCTCTTGCTTTTTCAATCATTTAATATGCATAATTAGATTATTTATTGGAAGTTCTTTTCTTGATGTAGGCACTTATGACCATAAGTTTTCCTCTTATTTCTTCTTTTGTTGTATCCCATAGATTTTGGTAAGTTATGTTTTCATTACCATTTATTTTAATAAATTTTTTCAATTTCCTCTTTATTTTCTTCATTAACTAATTGGTTGCTCAGAAGCATACAATTTAATTTTCATGCATTTGTATAGTTTCCAATATTCCTCTTGCTGTTGATTTGTAATTTTACTTTATTTTGGTCAAAGAAGATGTTTTATATTATTTTAAGACTTGTTTTGTGACCAAATATATAGCCTATTCTTGAGAATGATCCATGTGCTGAGGAGAAAAATGTGTATTCTGCAGCCATTGGCTAAAATATTCTGTAAATGTGTATTAGATCCATTTGGCCTACAGTGCAGATTAAGTGTGAGGTTTCTTTGTTGGCTCTCTCTCTGGAAGATCTGTCCAGTGCTGAAAGTGGGGTATTGAAGACTCCAGATATTATTGTCTTGGAGTCTATCTCTCTCTTTAGCTCTAATATTTGCTTTATATATCTGAGTGCTCTAGTGATGTGTGCGTATGTAATTGTAATTGTTATATTCTACTGCTGAACTGATTCTTTTATCATTATATAATAGGTGTCTTTGTTTCTTCTTACTTTTCTTAAAATATATTTTATCTGATATAAATATAGTCATTCCTTCTCTTTTTTTGGTTTCCACTGGCAGAAAATATCTTTGTCTCTCCCTTTATTTGCAGTCTACGTGTATCTTTATAGATCAACTGTCTTTCTTGTAGGCAACAGATCATTAAGTCTTGTTTTTTTCATTCATTCAGCTACTCTGTGTGTTTTGATTAGAGAGTTTAGTCGCTTTATATTCACTGTTATTATTTATAAGTAGGGATTTGCTTCTCTCTTTTTGTTATTTGTTTTCTAGTTCTTTTGCCATCTTCTCCTTCTTTCCTTCTTTCCTGTCTTCCCTTTAGTGAAGGAGATTTTATATGCTGATATGCTTTAATTTTACAGCATTTCTGTATATTCATTGTATTTTTTTTATTTGAGGTTACTATGAAGTTTATAAATACTATCTTATAACCCATTATTTTAAAGTGATGAAAACCATACTGATTTCATAAATAACCAGGAAAATAAAAACCCAATAAAATCGCTAGAATTAAACTTTATTCTGCCTCTTTAAATTTTGTTATTTCTCCTTATGTCTTATTGTATTGTCCATGTCTTGAAAAATTGTTAAAGTTAATATTTGGATTGATTTATCATTTAGTCTTTCTACTTAAGCCAAGACAAGTTTACACATCACAAATACAGTGTTACATAAATATGTTTGCTATGTGCTTACTATTATATTACCAGTGAGTTTTGTATCTTCAGGTGATTTCTACTTGCTCATTAATATCCTACTCTTTCTGATTGAAAAGCTCACTTTAGCATTTCTTGCATGAAGGGCCTGGAGTTGATTAAATCCCTCAGCTTTTGTATTTCTGAGAAGGTTTTTATTTCTCTTCCAAGCTTAAAGGATATTTTCACTGAATATATTAATCTATAGTAAAAGTTTTTCTCTCCTGGCCTATAAGGTTTTCACTGAAAAGTCTACTCTGAGTATTGGAGTTTCTTTCTTGTTTTCTCTCCCTCCCTCCCTCTTCCTCTTTCTTTCTCTCTCTCTCTCTCTTTCTTTCTTTCTTTCTTTCTTTCTTTCTTTCTTTCTTTCTTTCTTTCTTTCTTTCTCTTTCTTTCTTTCTTTCATTTTCTTTCTTTCTTTCATTTTCTTTCTTTCTTTCCCTTTCTCTCTCTTTCTTTCTTTCTTTCTTTCTTTCTTTTCTTTCTTTCTTTCTTTCTTTCTTTCTTTCTTTCTTTCTTTCTTTCTTTCTTTCTTTCTTTCTTTCTTTCTTTCTTTCTCTTTCCTTCCTTCATTTTTCTCTTTCTTTTCTTCTTTCTTTTCCATGTATTTTTGAATCTTAAAAACCTGAAGGCTTTTAATATAGACTTAATTTCAAATTCATAATATCCTTTGATTTTTCACATAATATGTATTAACCTGATTTTGTATTACAATATTCTTTTCAGTTTTGCTAACTTATTTTAACATAGACATGAGCTAAAGAGATCCTAATTATATCCTAATTATATTTTTACTCAAACTTTATAAAATTATTTAAATTTTGACCCAACTAACAGAATGGTTATTATATTGATTCTTTTAAAAATATTATTATTATAGTTTAAGCTCTGGGATGCATGCACAGAAGGTGCAGGTTTGTTACATAGGTGTACACATGCCATGGTGGTTTGCTGCATCCATCAACCTGTCACCTGCATTAGGTATTTCTCCTAATGCTATCCCTCCCGTAGGCCCCACCCCCTGATAGGCCTCTGTGTGTGATGATCCCCTCCCTCTGTCCATTTGTTCTCACTGTTCAATATCTACTTATGAGTGAGAATATGCAGTGTTTGTTTTTCTCTTTCTGTGTTAGTTTGCTGAGAATAATGGTTTCCAGCTTCATTCCTATCCCTGCAAAGGACATGAACTCATCCTTTTTTATGGCTGCATAGTATTCCATGGTGTATATGTGCCAAATTTTCTTTATCCAGTCTATTATTGGTGGGCATTTTGGTTTGTTCCAAGTCTTTGCTATTGTGAACAGTGCTGCAATAAACATATGTGTGCATGTGTCTTTATAGCAGAATAATTTATAAACCTTTGGGTATATACCCAGTAATGGGATTGGTAGGTCAAATGATATTTTTGGTTCTAGATCCTTGAAGAATTGCCACACTGTCTTCCACAATGGTTGAACTAATTTACACTCCCACCAACAATGTAAAAATGTTGCTATTTCTCCACATCCTCTCTGGCATCTGTTATTTCCTGACTTTTTAATAATTGCCATTCTAACTGGCATGAGATAGTATCTCACTGTGGGTTTGATTTGCATTTCTCTAATGGCCAGTGATGATGAGCTTTTTTTCATGTTTGTTGGCCACATAAATGTCTTCTTTTGAGAGGCATCTGTACACAGCATTCGCCCACTTTTTGATGGGGTGGGTTGTTTGTTTCCTGTAAATTTGTTTAAGTTTTTTGTAGATTCTCAATATTATCCCTTTGTCAGATGGATAGATTGCGAAAATTTTCTCCCATTCTTTAGGTTGCCTGTTCACTTTGATGATAATTTCTTTTGCTTTGCAGAAGCACTTTGATTTAATTAGATCCCATTTGTAAATTTTGGCTTTTGTTGTCATTGTTTTGGGTGTTTTAGTTACAAAGTTTTTTCGCATGCCTATGTCCTGAATGGTATTGCCTAACAAGTATATTCAGGACTTGAACT
Source organism: Papio anubis (assembly GCF_008728515.1). Classification (NCBI taxonomy): domain Eukaryota; kingdom Metazoa; phylum Chordata; class Mammalia; order Primates; family Cercopithecidae; genus Papio; species Papio anubis. The sequence continues at coordinate 65,477,748 of NC_044982.1, read as the reverse complement.
CAGCTCTGGACCAAGCAAAACTATTAGACATTTACAGAACTCTCCATCCCAAATCAACAGAATATACATTCTTCTCAGTGCTACATCAAACTTAGTCTAAAATTTAACACAGGATTGGAAGTGAAACACACCTCAGCACATGCAAAAGAATGGAAATCATAACTAAAAGTCTCTCAGACCACAGAGCAATCAAATTAGAGCTCAGGATTGAGAAATTCACTCAAAACCACACAACTACATGGAAACTGAACAACCTGCTCCTGAATAACTACTGGGTAAATAATGAAATTAGGGCGTAAATAAATACATTCTTTGAAACCAACAAGAAAAACAACAAAATGTACCAGAATCTCTGGGACACAACTAAAGCAATGTTAAGAGGGAAATTTATAGCACTAAATGCCCACAGGATTAAGCAGGAAAGATTTAATATTGACACCCAAACATCACAATTAAAATAACTAGAGAAGAAAGAGCAAACAAATTCCAAAGCTAGCAGAGGATAAGAAATAACTAAGATCAGAGAAGAAATGAAGCAGATAGAGACATGAAAAACCCTTCAAAAAATCAATGAATCCAGGAGCTGGTTCTTTGAAAAGATAAACAAAAATAGACTGCTAGCCAGGCTAATAAAGAAGAAAAAGGAGAAGAATCAAATAGACATGCACACAAAAAAAATGATAAAGGGGATATCACCAATGATCCCACAGAAATACAATCTACCATCAGAGTATACTATAAACACCTCTACGCAAATAAACTAGAAAAGCTAGAAGAAATCCTAAGCAAAAAGAACAAAGTTGGAGGCATCACGCTACCTGACTTCAAACTATACTACAAGGCTACAGTAATGAAAACAGCATGGTACTGGTACCAAAACAGATATACAGACCAATGGAACAGAACAGTAGCCTCAGAAATAACACCACACATCCACAACCATCTGATCTTTGACAAACCTGACAAAAACAAGCAATGGGCAAAGGATTCCCTGTTTAATAAATGGTGTTGGAAAAACTGGCAACCCATATGCAGAAAACTGAAACTGGAAGCCCTTTCTTACACCTTATACAAAAATTAACTCAAGATGAATTAAAGACTTAAACATAAGACCTAAAATAAATCTTTCTTTTCTTTCTCTCTTTCTCTTTTTCTTTCTTTCTTTCTTTTTCTTTCTCCTTCCTTCCTTCCTTGCTTCCTTCATCCCCTAACTTCAAAGCCTCTCTCCTCTCCCTTTCTCTTTCTTTCTTTCTTTCTTTCTTTCTTTCTTTCTTTCTTTCTTTCTTTCTTTCTTTCTTTCTTTCTTTCCTTTTCTTTGTTTTTCTCTCCTTCCTTCCTTCCCTCCCTCCTTCCCTCCCTTTCCTTCCTTCCTTCCTTCTTTTCTTTTCTTTTCTTTCCACAGAAAAATCTAATCTGAACTCAGAATTAAGAAATTCACTCAAGGCTGGGTGCAGTGGCTCAAGCCTGTAATCCCAGCACTTTGGGAGGCCGAGACGGGCGGATCACGAGGTCAGGAGATCGAGACCATCCTGGCTACCACGGTGAACCCCCGTCTCTACTAAAAAATACAAAAAACTAGCCCGGTGAGGTGGTGGGCGCCTGTAGTCCCAGCTACTCGGGAGGCTAAGGCAGGAGAATGGCGTAAACCCAGGAGGCAGAGCTTGCAGTGAGCTGAGATCTGGCCACTGCACTCCAGCCCAGGAGATAGAGCAAAACTCTGTCTCAAAAAAAAGAAATTCACTCAAAACCACACAACTATATAGAAACAGAACAACCTGCTCCCGAATAACTACTGGGTAAATAATGAAATTAAGGCATAAATAAATACATTCTTTGAAAACAATAAGAAAAAAAGACAAAATGTACCAGAAACACTTTGGGTGTTTGATAATTAAATGCATGAGGTAATCTTACTTAACTTAAATATGCTTAGTGTTCTATAATTTTGTCATACTTGATTGTTAAAATATGCTTGGTGTTCTATAATTTTGTCATATTTGAATGTCAATATCTTTCTCTGGGTTTGGGAAGTTCTTTCGTATTCTCCCTTTGGATAATCTTTCTACCCTCATCTCATTCTCTACTTCCTCTTTAAGGCCAATCACTGTTAGATTTACTCTTTTTATGCTGGGCACGGTGACTCCTGCCTGTAATCCCAGCACTTTGTGAGGCCTGAGGTCAGAAGTTCAAGACCAGTCTGGCCAACATTGTGAAACCCTGTCTCTACTAAAATTACAAAAAATTTAGCCAGTTGTGGTTGTGCTCACCTGTAATCCCAGCTACTAGGGAAGCTGAGACAGGAGAATTGCTTGAACCTAGGAGGCGGAGGTGGCAGTGAGCCGAAATTGCGCCACTGTACTCCAGCCTGGGTGACAGAGAGAGACTCCCTCTCAAAAAACAAAAACAAACACAGATTGAGAGATTTACTCTTTTCAAGATATTTATTTTATCTTATAGGCATGCTTCATTATTTTTATTTTTTGTCTCCTCTGACTGTATTTTCAAATAGCCTGTCTTGTAGCTCACTAGTTAATTCTTCTGCTTGATCAATTCTGCTATAAAGAAACTGTAATGCATTTGTCAACATGTCAGTTACATGTCAGTTACATTTTTAACTACAGAATTTTTACTTAATTCTTTCAAATTCTTTTTATTTTTTGTTAAATTTATCTGATAGAATTCTTAATTCCTTTGTATTATCTTGAATTTCTTTGAGTTTTCTCAAAAGAGCTATTTTGAATTCTCTGTCTGAAAGGTCATATATCTGTTTTTCCAAGATTGGTCCCTGGTGCCTTACTTAGTTCATTTGGTGAGGTCATGTTTTCCTTGATGTTGGTGATACTTGTAGATGTTCTTTCTTGTCTGGGCATTGACGAGTTAGGTATTTATTGTAGTCTCCACAGTATGAGCTTATTTATGTCTGTTCTTTGTAGGAAGGCTTCCAAAGATTTAAAGGGACTTAGTTCCCAGCATCAATAATGTCATCTGGCAGACTCCTAGAGGTATTGCCTTGGTGGTCTGGAATAAGAGCTGGAAGAATTCTCTGGATTACGATGCAGAGATGCTTGTTCTTTTCCCTCACTGTCTCCCAAAGATGTGGTCTCTCTTTCTTTCTCTCTCTCCCCCTCAGTGGTGAGCCATCTGAAACGTGGGTTGTGGTGATGCAAGCTCCCCTGCAGCCACTACAATTGGAACTGAACTAGGTCAGACCTGAAGCCAGTATAGCACTTAGCCGTGCCCAAGGCCTTTACCTTCAGGGTGGTGAGATCCCCCAGGTCCTGCACATGTCCAGATATGCTGTTTGAGAGCCATGGATTGAATTCACAAACCTTACCAATTTACCTGATGTTCTATTCTACCGTGGCTAAACTGGCACTGAAATCACAATAAAAAGTCCTTCCCACTCTTCCTTCTCCTTACCACAGGGAGCAGGTCATTTCCCTGTGGCCATTTCTACCACTGGTTCATGGGTGTTCTGCCAGTCCGACACAATATTCACGTAAAGCCCAAAAGTCATTCTGTCAGCTTGTGGTGAATGCTGCCAGGCCTGGATCTCATCCTTTAGAGAAATGGGATCCTTTCTGTCCCAGTGAAGGTCCATTAATGCCTATTCCTAAACTCAGGGACCCCAAGATTCTACTTATTGCTCTACTTTACTGTGGCTGAGCCAATACTTAGGGTGCAAGACCAAGTCCCCTTTACTTTTCTCTCTGCTTTTCTCAAACAGAATAAATACTTCGCCATAGCCACCACAGCTTGGAATGTGCTTAGTCTCCCCTGAAACCAGCATGTCACAGAGCCCAAGGCCTATGCCATACTCCCTGGGTATCGCTGGTGGTTAATCAGGAACCAAGGGCTCTAAACTCAGCTCATGATAAATCTGGACAGAATGGGGTCCTTCCCTTCAGGGTAGCAGGTATTTTTTTTTTCTCTTTTCTTTGTTTTTTTTTTTTTTTTTTTTTGACTTAGGGACTGTCTAGAAACGTCTCCTGGGAGAAATGTCACTTCATCCTGGACTGGGGGTCTCCCCACTCTGCCTGATACCCTCTCCTACTATGAGCTTGTATTCAAGATGAAAGAAAAAGTACTCTTTACTCTTCAATCATTCCTTCTTAAACAGAAAGAAGGAGTCACTTTTCTTGCTACAACCTGCACTGCCCATGGCTAGGGGAGGGATAACACAAGCCCTCTTTTATCCATGCCAGTTGGTGTATCCCTAGGTCACATGCCACCCTTGTTCACTAGCTCTAGGCCCAGTCTAGCACCAGGAGTTGTCTAGAAATTAGGTTTTACAGAGTCAAGGTTTTTATATTATTTGAGAGTATCAAATAATTTTAGTCAGCTTTTTATTAACTGGAGATTTTATTTTATATAATATATTTGATTTTCCTTGTATATGTTTTATATATATACATACATATTACATATATATGATGTAAAAGGAAAATGGAATATGTGTGTGTATATATATATATAAAATGTTAATTCCTTTTAAAACAGTTGCATAGCTTTCCTACAGCTCTTTCAGCGTTCAAAGTTCCCTGCTTCTGCAAACTGTAATGAATTCTTTTAGTTTCCTAGGCATGCCATGAATCTAAAACTCTGTTACTTTGTACATTTTCATAGTCTTCCTTAGTCTCTATAGTTGTCTTCTCCCTTATTTACTGTTAATCTCCGAAAAAGCAGTCACAAATAATTCTATTATACACAGGATCTCATAAAAATCTTTTCATCTCATGCAACTTAGGTTTTCTGCTGTCTCAGGAAATAGAACTCTATCAAACCACCATCATACTTCATCTCATTTTTATGTGAATTTACTGATTGTCCCTGTAAAATGTAAATTGAGGACATAGCATTCTTTCTTAGGACACTGCTGAAAGATAACAGTGCCTCAATACATGATATACTTATTTAGAGATGTTTGAAAGAAAATTATTATTCTATGCATGACACTTTGAGAAAATCAATCTATTAATGTATATTTTATCTACAATACAATAAAATGTTTTAAAAATATTGTTTTCTGAGTTTTGGCAAATAAGAATACATGTATAGTTGCCACACAAATCAAGATAAAAACCTTTTCTTCCATTCCCTCATGTCTCAATATACTCATTCCAACATTACGCCCTTACCAGGGCCCAGTATAGATTTCATTTATGCTATTATAGATTAGCTTAACTGTCCTGGAAATTCATATTAATGAAATCATAAAGCATGCTTTCTTTTATTCCTATTTTCTTTTGGTTAGCATAATGCTTTTGAGATTCTTTCATGTTTTTGCATGCATACCTTTTTTCCTTTATTTTGCTGAATAGTATAGTATATCTTTTTATTTGTATAAATGTTGATAAACATATAGTTTATTTTCCATTTTAGTAATTATGAATATAGATACTATGAACATATATGTAAAATTATTGATAGACATATAATTTTATTTATATTACGTAAAACTGAGGGGTTTTTGTAACTGTATTCTTAATTTTTTAAGCAACTGCAGAAATTATTTTCACAGTAAAAGTTCCATTAAAATTTGTACAAAACAGACAAATTCTTATTGTTCCCATTTGTTTTTTAAGAGATGGGGTCTCAAAATATTGCCCAGGGTTGTCTCAAACTCCTGGCCTCAAGGGATCCTTCTGACTCAGCCTCGCAAATACCTGGGACTATAGGTGTGAGCCACTGCACTAGATCAAACCTTTCTTAATTGTAGCCATTCTAATGCATGTACATTGGCACCTCATTGTGCTTTTAAACTGTATTTCTTTAATGACCAATGGTGTTAAGCATCTTTTCATATGATTATTAGCTGTCATTTTTGAAGTGTCTCTCAAAGAATTTTGCCCATTTAAAAAATAAGATATTTGTTCTCACATTACTGAGTCATAAAAGATTTTCATATATTCTATATTTAAGTCTGTAGATATAATTTCATATCTTCTATATTCAAGTCCTTAGTCAGATATGAGTACTGTAAATATTTTCTGCCAGTGTGTAGGTCACATTTTCTTTTCTCTTTTGCACTTTTTAATCATTGTCTTTTTGAAGAGCATTTAAAAATTCTTTTGTAAAACAGTGTAGCATGCCTTTTTTGTTTAGGTTTTGTTTTTTGGTAATTAGCGCTCCTGATCTCGCTAAATAATTTTTGCCTTACTTAAGTTTGTGAAGATTCATTGTCATCATTGAAGACTTATAAGGTTAGTTTTACGCTGTGACTTGTGACTAATTTTGAATTCTTTGGGCAGGGGGGTGGGATAACGTAGGGGTTGAAGTACATTTTTCTCATACAGATATCCAGCGGTACCTTACTATTTATTTAAAATATTTAGTTTTTGAAAAAAACTTTCCTTTTTCTCCCTTAAATTAGCTTTATGCCCTTGCTAAGAATCACTTGGCCAAATATGTGAGACTTTATTTCCAGAATCTATACTCCATTTCATTGATTTCTATCTCTATTTTTTCCCAATTTTACTCTCGCCTGTGTGCTATTACTCTATAATGTGCCTTTAAATCAGATGGTATATGTTTTCCAAATTTGTTCATCTACTTCATAGTTGCTTTTATTACTTTAGATTATTTGCATTTTCATGTAAATTGTAGAATTAACTTGTTAACCTCTACTAAAGTGGCATATGGAGTTTTAATTAAGATTATTTTGACTCTAGACAAATTTTGAGAAGTTGACATCTTTAAAATGTTACGTTTTCCAATACATGAGTATAACATTTCTTTTCATTAATTTAAAGCTTGTTTAATTTCAATCAGTTATGCCTTGTTTACACTATAGGAATCTGTCAGGTTTTTGTGCCATTTGCTTAAAAATATTTACAAATTTTGATGTTAATATTACATAGTAATGTAACATTACGTCAATGTGATTATTTCAAATTATTATTACTATTAGTAAGCAATAATTATTATTATTAGTAGTAAATATATAATTGGTTTTAGTAAATTGATCTTGTATCTTATCGTCTGAAACTCACTCATCAATTTATAAAAGTTTTATAGGTTTCTCACTATTCTTTAATATTGACAATAATGTAGATTTTGGGAGATCAACCAAAGAGATTATTAAGACTCTCTTGTAGTTTGTACGTGCATTTGAAAGGCAGCTAAGAAGGTCAGAAGATGCCTGGAATGGACTATGGCAATAGACTATCGGGCTTGAATTCGTCAAAAGCTGCATGCTGGAGTCTGTCAGGGAAAAGGATGCATCAAAGTTTCCATCCAAAAGAGGACAAACAAAAACAAAAGCAAACAAATAAAAACTAAAAGCCCTGTGCATGTGAAATCCTCAAAGGCAATCTTAAAATGGTGAGGGGATGGCTCAGAAAATCCCACGAAAATACTTAGTGGGAAAAGATCAGGCTTTAAGATGTTCTGAAGTTAAGAAAGAGCAAAGCCAAATTTAACAAGAAATTTTGGGGTACCTTTTTGTTTTGAATTAAGTTGCATATTATTTGGCTTCAAATCTGTAGGTAATTAGACAATTTTATTTAACTTATACCATCCCCAAAACTTAATAAGCATCTGGACTATTTTACTTTCAGGTAAATTGTCTAGTCATCAACACTTCAATTTAAAATTAAGCCCTCTTGTTTAATATAATTAAGCGTATGTTCTAAATTTTATCTAAGTTTTACATCAAAATTACTAGTCAGCATTTACTTTACTTGGCGTATTGGTCCCCTATTTTACATTTGTCAGAACAGCTAGCCTACAGCACTGCTAATAAGGCTAATTATTGTGTATATCTTATGTTCTAAATGGTTCTTGGTCTCAAATGCACAACGTTTTTTACATTTATTAGTTCTTTTTATGAACAAAATCAATCTATTTTGTTTTCTATCTTCACTCAGTAATAGACCTGAATGTTTTATGATTATATGTTATATTTACATGATATGTGCCATATCCCAGGGAATCTTGTACATTCTTTACATTTATTCTTTGCAACAGTCCTGTGAGGTAGGCTGTATGAGCACGTGCATTTTATACGTGAGGATCTGAGGCAAAAACTTTTACCATTTGCTCTTGGCCACATAGCTCACAGTAGTAGCCACAGGATTTAGTCCCAGGTAGTCTAACTCAAAAATTGTCCTTGCAACCAGTATGTTGTTTCTTTCCCAAAAATATGAACAGTGGAACATCAGGTTTATGAAAAATTGACATCAAAGTTACCGATAGTCTTTGATAAAATATTTATTCCTGGGCTCACCTGCTTTTGTATCCATTTAATAATCATTTAAACAAGATGTCCATGTGATTCTAAAAGACCCTGACATTTAAAAACCAGTGAAATAATGGTTACTCTTATAAAAAGAAATAAAATCTTTTTTATTTTTAAACTACTTGATAATATTTACTTTAATTTTGTTTGCTCAGGGATTTTTTATAATTTAGGTGATATCTATTTTCTAAAGTACTTTTGAATATTCTCATATTGTATCTATAAATAACACAAATAAGTAACATTTCACTCTAGAAGACAATGTTAGTTATTATAGAAATGGCTTTGTCTGTTCGGTGGCTTAAATTGATAAAGATTTGTCTGCAAAATTGCAAGTAAAATCCTGTGTTTCCCCTCTGCCTTATTTCATGCTCGTATTTTCCATTTCATGTGTTTAAGATGGCAGCCGAATCTTTGAAATATAACCATGTTTTGTGCAGGAAAAAGGTAGAAATGAAAAGGAGAAATGCTTTATCCATTCAAAATATACTGTTTTCTCAAAGATTCCTAATTGCTTCCTACCTAAACTACATGACATGTACTGATGCTTTGTTAGAATGAAGCTAGCAGAATACATACTTAAGTGTTTTGTCAGCAGCCCATGGTGCAGGCCAAAGACAACTTCTATTAGTATCCATTATCTACATTCACTGCCCCCTTAAATAGAACATTTCACTTCCTTTTCTGCATAAGATTGACCCTAAGTATCATCCAGTTACTCTATGTGGCCCGAAATTTGATGTAGTCTTGTTACAAATTTGGATGTTGTTTCTAAGGATCTGGTAGCCTATAATCTAAAAATACAATTTATCTTCAGATAACTCACACAATGTACAGTGGAAGCAAAGGAAGAGTAAACAAGGCTTTCATTCATAAGGGCTTAAGGGGAGACCCTGAGGTAATCACTTATCTCTAACACAAGTCAATTTTAGTGAATGTGTATGTGAGGAAAACCTGCTATTTTAGCCAATATAAAAACCTTAGTTTTGCCTTTAGAAGAATCCGACTTAGGTATTACAATGATTGTGCCTTCTGAATGGATCATTGGGAAGGATACTATTCTGTCAGGCTGAACAGACTTAGAGCTCATTTTAAGTTTGTGGAAATTGGGGTCTTAGAAACAGCTTTAGGGATTGAACAATTACAGGCTGAGCAGACCATACCTGAGATTTCACTTTGACAAAATAACTGTCTCAAGACTTTTAAAAGTTTATAACCTATTATCTTCTTATCATTTGTACTTTTTTCTAAACACAGTCAACAGATTACATCAACATAGCCTTTTAGTCTGAAGACTAATATTTTGTGTTCTGAGTTATGCCTATTTGTTAGTTCACAAGTTAATGGCCGCTGCCTTGACCACACCATTCTACTTTTTCACTACAATATACTAGCTTCTCTCCTCCATTTTATTTGGCAGAACAAGCTTAATGGATGGTGCTTAGAAAATTCTGATCTTCTAGTTGTAAATACGTAAAAGCTGCCACTTGACATTCTCTACATCTAATAGCATCAGTATATACAGAGCATGTGGCTTTTCAAGTCTGGAAAGGCTCTGAGCAAGGGAACTTTCAGACAATTTAGATTTCAGGCTGCAAGTAGAGAGGTCCTCCCTCAGTAAAGCTGCTTTTATTCTCTGCAATCTCCTCTGCAAGTCAGGTTAATTCTAGTTTCAGTTAACTCATTTCTTCAAACTTTTCCAACAGTTCCACAAAGTCAGCAAAATCACATTAACATTTTCATTTCTTCGCCTTTTTTTGTTTTAGTTTTTTTATAACACTTCCTGTAAATTCTGGTGTCCTTGACTATGTGATCTGCATTCCAATGTAGAAAGAGACTTTGACTGGTTTTGTTTTGCTTTTTATCACAGAACAGTGGGTTGAGCAACTTTTCAACCTGCAGGGGGTAAGTACTAATTCTCCCACTACCTAACAGAGTAAATCAGTATCATTATTTTGTTTCACTGCCCAGTCATTTTTGAACATATTCCTATAGTTCTGGAAAATCTGCACATTATCTCCCCAATGTAGAAGCTAAACATTTGCACCTGTAGGCTTGTTTGCTGCATACACACTAGCAGTTGATTCACTAGGCCTTTTGTGAAAGACAGTCATATTGCCTTAAACAATGTGAAAAAGCAGAAACAGTGCAAGAGGAAGATAGAAACATAAACACCCCAATTCTAGAGACATCAGTGTTTGCAAGGTTGCATCCATGGTGCAGAAATTGCTTGGTGGTTTGTGACAATAGGAGGTGATGAAGATCATATTCATGGGGGCAGTATGCACACTACTGTAGCTTCCTGGCCACTGCTTTCACATGGAAGTGACAAAGGCGTTAAGAGATCTCCTGCCAATTATTCAAAGTAGATTTAGGCATTATTCCTAGAAACCTAGCTTCAAGACCATTTCTTGAGTCTTGCCAATGTTCCAGTAAGATGAATGCCCTTTCTTTTATTGCTCTCCTTTTCCACATTTCGTTTTCCTCTGTCAGCCTCAGGGTTGCTTGAAATTAAGGACATGGATAGAGGAGTGTTGAATTCTAATGAGACACATTCTTGAAAATACCAAACATAACCAAGTAAGAATATACATGTGAATATAAATTTATTAGATTATTTTAAAATTTATGTGCATGTATTATGTATATGTGTATATGTATGTGTATGTGTGTGTATATATATAATATTCATCACATGTTGTAAATGCCGTTGACTTTCTGTTTTATAATATTTACACACAGATAGCCATGGGTGTACACGCGCATCACATAAAGAAGTACATAAAGAAATAATTATAAGCTTGAAGTTAAATAATCCTAGGCAAATTGATTGCAACGATGGAGATACCTTTTCGTTTATTACAGCACATTGTTCAAATTAATCTTAGGCTTTAGGCAAAATGTTGTCATGTTCTTTAATGCAAAATATTTTTGAATATGTATTATTTCTCTATATTTTCTGTCAATGTCCAGGTAATATATAACTAACCATAATGATTGATTGATTAAAGAAATTTTAAAATAATCAATACAAAATGTTTTATTAAAACAGTAATGGAGAATTTTGTTTTAAATAGTTGTGACTCATTAGTGTTTCTTTTTCTCATAAAATGAACAAAGTATATCTATATCTATATACAAATAGATATTTTACACATATATGTATATATACATCTGCATATACATATGCAGATATGTATATACATATGTATATGCATATACATATATACACATGAATATATGTATATATACTTGTGTATATATACATGTGTATATATATGCATGTGTAAATATACATATACATGTAATTATATACACATATGTATATATATAATTTTCATAAAATGAGCAAAGTGTATACATACACACACACACACACACATACACACATAGGAGTATACTGGATATCTCCACTTGGATATGCCTCATGCATGTCACCATCAACATGTTCCAAAATAACCTCAGCATCTTTTCTATATTGGCCTCCACTGGTTTTCAATTTTTGCTTAATAATTTTGCTACTCGCATAGTCACCCGAGCCAGATGTCTGGAAATTATTCCTTATTTCTTCTTTTTCACATATTGCATGGTCAAGTTTTCTGGTAGTTAAGATTGTAGTCAAGAATTTTTATTAAGATGCCATTTGTTTCTGAATATTCTGAGAACTGTGAGAGCAGGTACTCTGCCTTATTCCTCTTGCACTCACTGCTGGGATATATAAAACTAAGCAATAAATATTAATGATAACATTTTCTTCAGGGAAAAGAAAAGTTATTTTTCAATGTACAGGCAGAGCTCATTTTATTGTTTGTTGTTTTATTGCATTTTTCAGATATTGTGTTTTTTTACAAATTGAACTTTGCATTGAGCAGGTCTGTCAGTGCTATCTGTGGAACAGCATGTGCTTACTTTGATTCTCTGTGTCACATTTTCGTAATTCTCACAATATTTCAGTTTTAATTATTAATATATCTGTTATGAGTAATCTTTGATGTTACTATTGTAATTGTTTGGGGGTGTCGCTATCTGAGCCCATAGAAGTTAGAGAACTTAAATGATAAATGTTATGTGTGTTCTGAGTGCTCCATTGAACAGCCTTTCTTCCATCTCTTTCCCTGCTTAGGCATCCCTATTTCTTATTACACAACAATACTAAAATTAGGTCAATACATAACCTTACAATGGCCTCTAAGTGTTCAACTGATAGAAGTTTCATGTCTCTTACTTTAATCAAAATCTATAAATGATTAAGCTTACTGAAGAAGGCATGTTGAAAGCCAAGATAGGATAAAAGCTAGGCTTCTTGTGAAAGACAGTCAAGTTGCAAATGGAAAGGAAAATTTCTTGAAGGAAATTAATATTGCTATTCCAGTGAACACATGAATGACAAGGAAGTTAACAGTCATATTGCTAATAAGGAGAAAGTTTGAGGGGTCTGAATAAAAGATTAAACCAGCGACAACAATCCCTTAAACCAAAGGCTAATCCAGAACAAGTCTCTCTCTTCAGCTCTATGAAGGCTGAGAGAGCTAAGGAAGCTGCAACAGAAAAGTATGAAGGTAGCAGTCAGTGGGTTAATGTTCTTTAAGGAAAGAAGTCATCTCCATAACATAAAAGTTCAAGGTGAAGTAGCAAATTCTAATATAGAGGCTGTAGCAAGTTACCCAGAAGATCCACTTATGATTATTGATGAGGGTGGCTACAGCTTTAAATTGAAATAAGATGTCATCTAGGACTTTCATAGCTAGAGGGAAGCAAATGTTTGGCTTCAAAGCGTCAAAGGATGGTTGACTTTCTTGTCACAGGATAATGCAGCTGATGACTTTAAACTGAAGCCAATGCACATTTACCATTCCCAAAATCCTAGGGCCATTAAGAATTAAGGTAAATCTACTCTGTATGCTCTACGAGTGAAACAACAAAGCCTAGATGACAGCACGTCTATTTACAGCATGATTCACTGAATATATTAAGCTCATTGTTGGGAAATATTGTTTAGGTCTCAACAAAAGATTTCTTTCAAAATATTACTTCTCATGAAAAAGCACTTGATCATCAAAGAGCTCTGGTGGATATACTCAAGGGGATTCATGTTGTGTTTACACCTACTAACACAACATCCATTCTTCAGTCCATGGGTCAGGTAATTTCAACTTTTATGTCTTACTATTTAAGAAATACATTTTAGAAGGCCATGGTTGCCATAGATACTGATTTCTCTTATGGATCTGGGTAAAGTCAATTGAAAAGCTTCTGGAAAAGTTCACTATTCTAGATCCCATTAAGAACATTTGGTTGGGCATGGTGGCTCACACCTGTAATCCCAGCACTTTGGGAGGGTAAGCCTGGCAGATCATGAGGTCAAGAGATTGAGACCATCCTGGCCAACATGTTGAAACCCTGTCTGTACTAAAAATACAAAAATTATCTGGGCAAGGTGGTGTGTGTCTGTAGTCCCAGCTACTTGGAAGGCTGAGGCAGAAGAATAGATTGAACCCAGGGGGTGGAAGTTGAAGTGAGCCAAGATCATGCCATTGAATTGTGCCTGGTGGACAGAGTGAGACTCGTCAAAAAAAAGAAGGAAGGAAGGAAGGAAGAAGGAAGGAAGGAAGGAAGGAAGGAAGGGAAGGGAAGGGAAGGAAGGAAAGGAAGGAAGGAAGGAAGGAAGGAAGGAAGGAAGGAAGGAAGGAAGGAAGGAAGGAAGGGAAGGGAGGGAGGGAGGGAGGGAGGGAGGAAAGAAAGAAAGAAATGGTGGACAGGGAGCAATGGACAATATAATAGGAAACAGAGAAACCGGAAGGAATGGAACAAGATGAGTGGAAGAGGTGACTGCAGATATGCTGGAGATAGCAAGAGAATCAGAATTAGAAACCAAGCCTGAAGATGCAGGCGAATTGCTGCAACCTCGTGCTAAGACTTTATCAGATGAGGAATTGCTTATTGTGGATAAACAAAGAAAGTGGTTTCTTGAAACGGAATCCACTCTAGGTGAAAATCTTATGAACATTGTTGAAATGACAACAAAGTATGTAGAATGTTACATAAACATATTTGATAAAACAATGTTAGAGTTTCAGAGGACTGACTCCAGTTGGTTTTTTTTTTTTGTTTTTTTAACTTTTACAATTATGGGCACATCTGCAGATTTGTTATATAGGTAAACTGCATGTCATGGGTGCTTGGGGCAGAAATTACTGCGTTACCCAGGTATTAAGCCTAGTAGGCATTAGTTATTGATCCTCTCCCTCCTCCCACCCTTCACCCTCAGTTAGGCCCCAGCGATTTGAAAGAAGTTCTATTGTGGATAAAATGATACCCAACAGCATCATGTGCTACAGATAGATCTTTTTGTTCATAGAAGAATCAACCAATGCAGCAAACTTAATTTTTGTCTTAATATAATAAACACAGCCACCCTCACCTTCAGTAACCACCACCCTGATCAGTTAGCAGGCAACGATATCGAGGCAAAATCTTTCATCAGCCAAAAGACTATGACTTACTGAAGAATCAGATGATTAACATTTTTTATCAATGAAGTATTTTTAAATTAAGTTATGCACTTTTTTTAGACACAATGCTATTGAACAGTAAACTACAGTATAGTCTAAACCTACCTTTTAGTGCACCAAGAAACCAAAAATTAGTGTAATTCATTTTCATTTTATTCCAGTATTAGCTGTATTGCATTGGTCTGGAAACGAACTTGCAATATCTCCAAGCTACAGATGTACTTGCTTTCTCTTCTCTTGTATTCATTACTTTTTTGTTTTTTATTAGAGAAAGGGAAGTAAAAGGAGCTGGAAAATAATAACTTAATTTTTATAACCAAATAACCATTCTCTCCTTCTCAAAATTTGATATAGCTAGACATACACAAAGACAACTTACCATAAAAATTTTAAAAAACATTTTATTATAATTCCAAATAATTATTTGGCTCCTTGTTTAATTGTAAGCAGTTACAAATCAATCTCTGTATTTAAATTGTTTTCTTCCCCCTGAAGTTTAGGGTTGATTCTTTCGTGCATGGTAACATTTCAATAATTACTTACCAAATGGAATTATATAATCAACTTTATATTAAGATATGTTTAGAATTTAAACATGGACATTTACAAGATTTCAAATCAGTTGTCTTAGAAGTGAATTAAAAAAATACATAAATAAATCAATTAAAATATATAGTAAATCAATTAAAAGTACATAAATAAAGTAACAAAACTCACTGCCAAGTAAGTTTAACATTTAAGTTTCCACAATATACTTTCATTTTTATTTGTTCATCCGAAGGACCTATCAATAAATATGTATGTGGAGGGCATATGTGTGAGATACATGTGCATACACACATGTGCTAAACATAAGTGTGATTGTGTAGGAATCTGTTTTCTTCTGTCTATGTTCATTCTTCCCTTGGATATCTGACTGGTTAGTCTCCCCTGACTGATTCCCGTGGTTCTGGTCAGGCAAATCTAGCATTATAATGTCCTGGCCAGCAGATTAACACCATAACCTAAGCTATGATTGTCAAATCCTCTCACTAAGAAATTTGAGTTTTCTGTAAACATATAAAAAAGCAGAAGAAAAGCTTAATTATCTGAAAGACTTGTCAAAATAGAAAAATCTATCGATTTCCCATATTCCTGTCCTGTTAGTTGATTTTCAATCAGAATAATTTGGCTACCCAACATTCTTCCAGTATGTTAATTATTCTGGTCTTAGGGTGAGTCAGTTTCCATCCCTTGCATTTTAAGTAAGTAACTGCTATTGTGTGTATAACAGTCTGGAAACAACTATCATGATGCATTTCGAGTGGCAAACTAAGAGGAATGGAATAATGACTGATACTCTTTTTTTTTTTTTTTTTTTTTGGTCAAATGGGGGTGTGTGTGTGTGTGTGTGTGGATGTGTGGTAGTTTTTGCAACAAACGTGTAATTGAATTTTTATTATGTTTCAAAATTATATATGATAGGGCCTTCTAAATATGATACTTAAGAATAATATATTTTCCTATCCAAGTATTCCATGCTCCTCAATGTTAAAAGAAACAAAATATAATGTTTAAACATATCTGAGGATATCAAATTGTTAACATTCTAGAAAGACTACTTTTACAATTAATATGCAGAAACAGATAACAAAGGTAAACATGTGGTAACCATCTTCTTAAATTAAATAAGCAAATCCAGAACAGGATTGCCATAAAAATACAAACAAAACAGCTTTTCTTGGTAACTTTCAAATGCAGTCGTTTTAGTAAAAGTTAGATTACATCCTAGTTGAAGCTATTTCCCTTAGACTAAGATAAAATTTAATGCAGTAGTTACAAATGTGGGTTGGGAGTTAGAAAGTATGGATTTCCATTCTAATTGTTATACACATTAGCCATTTTATTCTAGAAAACTGTCAGCACCCCTGTCTATATTCCTCACCTATGAAGTGTCCACTTACTAAACAGTCAGTATCTCAAAATAATAGGCTCTCTATAAATACTTGTTAAGGCATAACTAATTGGCAATAATTAGGCATACAGGAGAAACAAACCATATAGTCTCCATTGATTATTAGTAATAGCTTTCATGTTTGTTATTTTTCAAATGTTTGTATTCAATTTAGGCAGAAAATTAAAAACCATAAAATCAGATATTAAGGTTTCTGAAATGCACGTATTTACTATAATCTGTAGCACATTCAAAATGAAGTGACTATGCTCAGTAACTAAAAACATATCATCCTCAGCTTGCTTTAAATCTTTCAGTGACTTCTTAATGCATAGAGTCAAATGCAAATGATATTGGCCTCATTACCTTTCTCTTTCTTCCTTTTCAATATTTTCTTGCTACAGCCTCTTCTTCTCTATACATTTCAACTATACTTGTTTTATACTGGTCTTATAACCTTATTTGTACCAAACTCGTTTCTATACCTATACTCTGTCTGATGTTTTTCACCTACCATGTTGATAGGGCTTTGCATATTCTAAATTTTACCTCAGAAATTGCCTTGTCAAAAGGTCTTCCCTGAACACTTTTCCTTACCCTCACGATTCGTTCTCCATAAAAGCATCTTGCCTGTTTCTTGGAATACTTATTACAATGATCATTTAATTTATTTTATCTTATTTGTTTAATTTCGAAATTATTTTAGGCTTAAAAAAATGTTAGAAAAATAATAAAAATAGTTGTCATATATCATTCATACCGTGTTTATTACTAATATAACCATCTTGCAATGGTTGCAACTAAAATTAACATTATTCCAACACCACAAACTAAAGTACAGAATATATCTGTATTTCACTAGCTTTTCCATAAATGTTTCATTTCTTTCTAGTATATAATACATGCTCCCACATTGTATTTAGTTGTCATGCCTCCTTAGTTGCCTCTGATATGTAGCATTTCCTCTGTTTTTTTTTTTTTTTTTTCTTTTTCATGACTTTTACACTTTTAAAGAGAACTGGTTAGATAGTTTGAATTTGACAAATGTTTGCCCATAGTTTGACTGAGGTTAGAGATTTGAGGGAAGAATACCATGGAGTTCACGTGCCCATCTCTGCATGGAGAGATGTGCCTGTCTCTGCATCTTTTAGCCACATGCCTCATTTTTGGTGATACAAAACTTGATGATTTGGTCAAGGTGGTGCCTGCCAGATTTTCTCACTACAAAGTTACTAACATTATCTTGGTTATTAATGTTTAATTACTGAATACATTTTCACTAGATGTAGCATTTAAAAAAGATAGGGTTTTGTTTCTTCTTTTCAGGACATTAAAAGTGTCACTGTGTATTGAGTCTTGCAAAGTACATGACTAAAAGCCTGTTTTAACTCTTAATTTTGGTTCTCTGTATATTGTACATGTTTTCTTTTTTCACTGTCTTCCCTACAGATTTTCTCTGTCTTTTGCTTTTGTTTTTGAATGTGACATGGCTAGGCGGTTTTATTGTTTGGTTGTGTTGATTCATCCTGCTTGGTGTTCTCTGAGTTTGTTCTGAGTGGATGTCTGTTACTAATTCTAGAACATTCTTGGTTATTTTTTCAAATATTTTTCTACCTTATTCCAATCCTTCTTATTCTAAGATTTTATTATATGTATGTTAGACATTTTGATGTTGTTCAGAGCCCTCTGTTCTTATGACTGCTTATCCTTGTAAGCAAAATAAGTTTGATACTGCTTCAGAGATGTGGACAGGGACCATGACCCATTTCTCAAAGTGACAATCCTGCATTAAAAAAGCATGGTGTTAGACAGGGATAGTAGCCTCTGTTCTTCTCTGCTTTCCCCTTGCTGCATGGAAATCTGCCTCTACTTGCATGCTAAAATGAATGTATTAGGAGCCCCAGTATTCCAGACCTGCTGTTCCTGTGGTAGACAGCCTGTAAGTTAATGCTGGATGGAAAAAGAGAATTCCTGCCATCTCAGCCACAATTACATGGATTTTAATTTCAGCAACACTGTCATGGGACTGTGGAAATGGGGAATGCTGGAGGTCTGCCTTTCCTTTGCTTTTAACTGGTGGCTGAAGGCAGAGGGACACTCGTCTTCTTAGACACACCCATTTCATGGAGCAGCCATCATGTTAAGCTGGGGGATGAATGGAGGTATTGGGTTGTGGCTCAAGTGCCACAGACCCTTGACAATCTCATGAAGACTCACTAGATTTTCTTGAATAAATATTTATTTCTTTTCTTGACTGTGTTGAACCACCAGAAGTGTCTATTGGAAGCCCTCTTCATCTCTAAAATTTGCTTTCTACTTATTATATTCCTAATACATTATTCTTTGTGGTGTTAATTTATCGGCTGAAATCTTCTTTACCATCTTGCATATGGTACACCTTCTCCATTAAAAGCAACTTAATTGGATGTATCACAAATTTCCTCCAATCCTACTTCTAACTTCTTTCTCAAATTTGAGTCTGATTATTGCTTTGCATATTGCAGATTTGTTATTTTTGTTATCTATTTATATGCTTCATATTTTTAAAATATCAAACATCTAGTGTAAGACAGTAAAGATTTAGGTAAATGTTTTTAACGCCTGATTATAGCAAAAATTTTCTTCTATTCTAAATTTAGGCAGGAGACTGAATTAATGTATTTCAGAGTCAGAGTTAAGTTCTGTTGTTATGATTACTCTTAGTGGACCATATATTATAGATTTTCTAATGATACCTTCTTTTAAGGGTTGATTTATACAACATTTTTCCCCTCAATATTTATTCTGCCTTCAGTTTATGTCTCTGGTACTGAGAAAAGGACCTAACATATAGCGGATTTGATGTTTTATTAGTAATTTGTAAAAAAAAAAAACAAGAAAGAAAGAGAAGAAGGAAAGAAAAGAGAGAAAGGAAAGAAGGAAGGAGGGAAGGAAGAAAGGAAGGAAGGAGAAAAGAAAGGAAGGAAAAATGAAAGACAGGAAAAGAAAAGAAAATGAATGAAAAAAAAGATTCTTCTGTTCAATGGCTTTGAGTGAATTGCTCAGTTTTAAAACTAGAGAAATTTTAAGAAATTGCTTTCTCCAACCTCTTCTCCTCCTCTTTAGTTTCTTTTTACTCTGAGTATATAACAAGATAGACATCTCAGATTATAAATTGCCAAGTTCTTTCCCTATTTATATTTCTAAATGTAGCCGTTTTCTTGGTTTCCAATGGAATTGTTTTGTTTTCAGATTTTAATTTAAAATATTTTTAAAGCTTTAAAAAGTTATAAAAAGAGTAGTAAGATATCACATGTGCTCTCACCAAGTTTTTCTGTTAATATTTAATCACGTTCATCTAATCATACTCTGTCAACATAGAAATATATACATGCATATCTCTATATACACACAAATAGATACAAAAATATATAAATACAAAACATTTTCCTGACACATTTATGTTGCGGGTATGAGGCCAATTTACTGCTTGCTATTTCAGTTTTTATTTCCTGAGAGCAATCACAGTCTAACATCACAATAGTACAACCATAAAAATCAGGACATTTTCATTGGTAAAATTCTACCATCTATTTAGAGCTGTTAATATTTTACCAATGATCCTACTCTTTCATTTTATAAGCTCAGGATCCATCCAGAATTATGCATTTCATTTACTGGACACATCGCATCAGTCTTCCTCAGCCTGGAATAGTTCCTTAACTTTTTCTTATTGTGTTCATGACCTTGGCATTTGTGTGTGTGTGTGTGTGTGTGTGTGTGTGTGTGTGTGTATGTGATCGTGGAGTCTCACTCTGTTGCCCAGGCTGGAGTGCAGTGACACAATCTCCGCTCACTGCAAGCGCCGCCTCCCGGGTTCACGCCATTCTCCTGCCTCAGCCTCCAGATTAGCTGGGACTACAGGCGCCCGCCACCACGACCGGCTAATTTTTTTTTCTTTTTTTTTTTTTTTTGTATTTTTAGTAGAAATGGGATTTCCCATGTTTGCCAGGATGGTCTCGATCTCCTGACCTCGTGATCCGCCCACCTCAGCCACCCAAAGTGTTAGGATTACAGGCGTGAGCCACCGTGCCCAGTTGACCTTGGCATTTTTTACCCAGACAGGCCACTGGCTTTATGGACTCCATCTCTGCTTAGAATCCCCTGACTTTTGGCCGGGCACGGTGAAACCCTGTCTCTAATTTAAAAAAAAAAAAAAAAATCAAAAAAATTAACCGGGTGGTGGCAGGAGCCTGTAGTCCCAGCTACTCAGGAGGCTGAGGCAGGAGAATGGCTTGAACCCGGGAGGCAGAGCTTGCCGTGAGGGGAGATCGCGCCACTGCACTGCAGCCTGGGTGACAGAGCTAGACTCCATCTTAAATAAAGGTACAGCTGGAAACCATCATTCTCAGCAAACTATCGCAAGAACAAAAAACCAAATACCGCATGTTCTCACTCATAGGTGGGAATTGAACAATGAGATCACCTGGACACAGGAAGGGGAGCATCACACACAGGGTCCTATTGTGGGGACAGGGTAGGGGGGAGGGATAGCATTAGGAGATATACCTAATGTAAATGATGAGTTAATGGGTGCAGCACACCAACATGGCACGTGTATATATATGCAACAAACGTGCACGTTGTGCACATGTACCCTAGAACTTAAAGTATAATAAATAAATAAATAAATAAATAAATAAATAAATAAATAAACCAGAATTCCCTGACTTTTTGTTTCTGTTTTGATTAAGTATATATGCATTATATGTTTTTAATATCAGGCCTTATATATTTATATTCTCTACAAAATTGTCTTATGTTTTAAAGATATACAAAGTGAAGGAAATGGATAAAAGATACATATATGGGGAAGTGACATATGTTTCATATAATCACAAATTATTTGTATTATTTGTGGAATGTTTATAAATCTGTTGCAGTAAAACAACTAACCGTAGTAGTAATAGCTTGACAGGTTCATTTCATCACTTAGAGATGATGCTTTTTTCTTCTTGCAAATTTCCATATATATTTGGAGAACTGGATCAGTTTATTCTTTGAAACTGAAATAGCAAAGTACCAAGTCCCATCATGTGATTTTGTGAAGGTTTCATCCTTGCCTGGATGCTATCTGTCCTCCTGATACCATCTTTCCTTAATTACTGTAGATGAATGCTGCCTTTTAAATTTGGTAATTTTTCAAAAGAAGCTCTTCAACCAAACTGCTCATTTTTTAATGTAAGGGTTTTGAAAGTTTGTCATTTGCTCTGTCGAAAACTTTGAGATCTTTGGGTTTCTTATAATCACCATACCAATTTATATGATATAATGAAAGAAAATAGAACTTTAATAATGACTTTGCCACCAATGATACCCAAGATAATAGGCTGGTAGAAAAATATCCATAGTTTCATGGCAGTGTTTTGAATGGTAATCAATATAACAGTGGCATGCTGATAGCAGCGTAAAGCTATCTTCTTCTTCAAGTGTGTATGAAACCCAACCCAGGCCAGCTTGCTGAATAGAGATACTTATCATTAGTCCTACTCAAATATAAAGTTCCTTTAAAAACAATTGGAGCCATATGTGACCTAATTGCATTTTGGTTTTGTTGTTAATATTTATGGATAAATTAAATTTTCGAACTATATTGCCTATATTCTAAAACATTAATTACTTTTCAGAAGATATTTTTTGGCTTCTAATTAAAATAAAAAGCTATAATCTCCACAATATCATTGCATTAAACCTGAAAAATCTGCAAGATGTGTGTGGTTAAGGATGACAAAAGAAGCTAGTTACATCTTAAGAAAGACATCAGTATTTGGTGTGGAACAATTTAGAATCAGAAATAAATAATTTCAGAGATAATATATTATCTTCTATATGTCAATGTACATATTCTATCGCATGTAAACTACCTTTTTGACATATGTCATATCTGTGCTCTTCTCTCCTTAAGATACATATATTCTCAGCAAAGAAAGACATTATTTTTGTATTGTCCTTTATTCTCTAATCAAAAAGGAATTTCTTTTTATAATTCTTTGAAAGTATATCAATGAATTTGTTTGTTCTTTATATATTGTCCCCATGGATTACTGTTATTTTCAGGATCATATTCTCAAATATCTTTTATAATCATTTCTTTCAATAACCTTATAAAATATGGAAGGGCTTATAAACATTCATTTGTTTTCTAATATTTGTAGGACACTCTCTCTTGATTTTGCATATTTCTCTTCTAGTGCACTTCATATCTATTCTTCACTCCTCAGATTCCCAGCTTCTCTCATCTATACTTTATGGTATCAACTTTGAATATATTAACATTGTATTCTACGATCACAAATAAATACACTAACCTTTCTTTTAAAACAAGTTCTAGTCCGGGCACAGTGGCTCAGGCCTGTAATCCCAGCACTTTGGGAGGCCGACTGTGGGTGGATTGTTTGAGCTGAGGTCTTGAGCTGAGGAGTTCAAGATCAGCCTGGGCAACATGGTGAAAACCCATCTGTACTAAAATACAAAAAAAATTAGCCGGGAGTGGTGGTGCGCACCTGTAATCCCAGCTACTCTGAAGGCTGAGGCAGGAGAATCTCTTGAACCCAGGAAGCAGAGGTTGCAGTGAGCTGTGATCGCACCACTGCACTCCAGCCTGGACAACAGAAGGAGACTCCTCCTCAAAAGAAAAGAAGAAACAAACAAAAATGAGTTCTAAAAGCACAAAGGAATATAAAGCACTGATCGTATGTTTATATGAATATAATGCTCACTGTTAATTATATCAGATAGTTATTTTATATGACAAGCAACCACAAAATTTCAACACAATGCAAAAGTGAGTATGTATTCCTTACTCATTAATCAGCATATTAGCTGATGTTAAATGAACACCTAGGATGAACCCATTAATGAAGATCTCTAATGAACACATTAATGCAGTGATATTGTGGGGTATAGCCTGCAAGAGTAGGCTCAGCTAGGCTCTCTTCAGGTGTCAAGTTCAGATGTGATCTGTTCCACATATATCTCCCTCTAAAACACAGTTATCCAAGAAAGGTTTGCTTTATATAGTTGGAAGAAATGTGAGAAGAGAAGCCCAACCATGCATGCATATTTTAAAGTTTTGCCTTTAATATATCTGCTAACTTTGTATTGGTCAAAGCAAATCACTTGGCAAACTCTAAAGTCAAGAGGTTACGAAATACACTTTGACCTTACTAAAGGTATAGCAATTATGTTAATGTATGCTACTATATGACTGGAGTAAATAATAAATATTAGACAAATAATTCAATATAACACAACTACATATTCAAGTTAAATGTGACAGCTATATCTCCTGACTTGTGTAAGTTTCTTTTTAAAATTTTTTTCGTTATCAAATTTTATCCTTTAAGTTATTTAAATATATCAGATGTAATATTTATTCTGTGAAATTCTCTTCTTTCTTGAATAAAACCAAACTGAGATTTCTCTACCCTCATCCTTCTCTGTCATTTTTCATGATTATTCTCTAGCTCTGCACTAAAGCTACCATCTCAGGTAAACTGCTTTTTGTATTTGTAAATTAGATGTAATACTGTTTGGTCGAGTGTTCATATGTATTAAGTTACTGTCCTGATTTTCTGAAGTTTATTCTCAAGTAACTTCTTTAGAAGGAGTGCCTCAAGGTGAATTAAACTTTGTGAGATCCGCTAATCTGAAATTTTATTTAACTTCCATTTAGGTTAGATTGAAAGTTTGGCTAAACATCAAAGTCTAGATTTTAAAAATTGAAATCTTTATAAAAATTTATGATAACTATGATACTAGGTATGATTTATTCCTTTGAATTTTGTTTTATAAAAATGTGATGTCTGTTTTATCCTTGAATTTGTGAGATTTCACAATAGTAATGTTTTGAAATTTTATAATGGGTTAATGTCAAAATTATATCTTCAATCTTTTTTTGGTAAGTAGGCTTGCTTCCCGCCAATTTTTACTAAAAATCAAAAACAACAACAGCAACCCTTGTGCTATATGTATATTACTCTGGGGAAATGTCTAGTGCCAGATTACTCTGTTTCAATCATATCAGCAGTTTCTTTTTTGTCTCATAGTAATGAAATGGTTTTATATTTTTATGGATTTTGGTGGAAAAACACAGAAGTTGCAGAAAAACATAGATGTTTTATGCATTTTATTTAGTCCTATTTATGCTTCTAAAGTGCAGCATTTTAGCAACTTAAGTTTCTTAATAATTTACTCCTATTAATTGGACTGCACATACAAATTCTGGGCAACTTTTGCACTTACTAGTCTTTGTTTAAATATATGCAATCTTACTAAAACGAGTTTATTTGTAATATAAGAGTTGGATGTATGTGTACATTAGAACATTCATTTGTCACAGTGGAAATTCTCGAGTTCTGTTTCTCTTCTAGTTATTGTCTGAACTGTGGCTGTAGTAAGCTTCTGAAAAGCAGTTTTTATAATGTCACCGTATGCCACTAAACCTTTAATATGGCTCTCCACTACCGTCTTAGTCAATATGAGCAGCTACGCCAAATACTATAGACTAGGTGCCTTAAACAACAAACATTTGCTTCTCACAGTTCTGGATGCTGGGGAGTCCAAGTCTCCAGCAGATGTAATGTCTGGTGAGAGCCCGCTTCCTGTCTTCTAGAGGGACTACCTGCTGTATCTTCACATGGTGGGAAAAAAGAAGTAAAATCTCTAGTGTCTCTTC
This sequence comes from Papio anubis, assembly GCF_008728515.1. Taxonomy (NCBI): domain Eukaryota; kingdom Metazoa; phylum Chordata; class Mammalia; order Primates; family Cercopithecidae; genus Papio; species Papio anubis. The sequence goes on along the minus strand of NC_044982.1, from coordinate 65,452,348 downwards.
TTAGAAGGACACTAATCCCATCTTGAAGCCTCCACTTTCATCTTCATCACCAAATTAACTCTCAAAGGCCCCGATAACAAATACCATCACACTGGGGAATAGGGCTTCCACATACGAATTAGGGAAAACAACATTCAGTCCATGGCATCCGCCTTAAAAATAATATTGAAATCCCTATCTGGATGTGCAGGTCCAGCATGACCCAGCCCCAACCAACCAATCCACCTCATCTTTACTTTATCTCCTAATAGAAACCTGATCTTCTATAGCCTCAAAACTCTACCTACCCAACCCTTGCTGTTCCTACCCTGCTGTATCTAATATCCAAATCATTCCATACCTTCTCCCCTACTTTTGGAAAAAAATTCTACCGTGACATCACTTTGTTAATGGCAGCACCTTTCTTTCTCTATGTCTAACACCATCTCAGATAAATCCCTGCCTATTGGTTCTACCTTGGGCTTTTGTATCTAAAGCACCTCTTCGCCGACTGTTAGGCTATGCTGCTTTCCCTTCTTTTACGTTACAAGCGTGAACTCATCTCTTTAACATAAAACTAACATAATTTTAAATTGTGAAATTTTTCATTTTCAAATAAAATGTGTGACTACTTTATTGAAGCATTGATGCTATGCTTCTTGAATGCACCCATTGGCAAATGTTAGTATTTTATTTGGGTAACTATCTAGAAGGCAGTTTGAAAACTAGAAAAAAATTATTCAAATGTATCTTAATTAGATAGATAATGGCTAAGGGAGTATATTGTCATTCATTTCCTTTCTTTCATTTTCTCTTTATCTAGATTAGGACCTACTCTAACTTAATTATTCCTTTAATTTCATTCTGAGAATATAGCTATCCTAGGTACTGTATTTTGGAATTATTAGTAATGAGAGGAAAATAGAGTTTCTAAAAGTAAAGTCATGAATCATTTGTCAAACATAGGTTTGTGAAAGTAATTTTAATTATTTTTTACTTGTGTAAAATGTAAGGTGTATAAGTGCAGTTTTATTACATGGATCTAGTAAGTCATAGTAAAGTGTGGGATTTTAGTGTGACCATCACTAGATAGTGTGCATTGTACCCATTAAGAAATGTATCATTCTTAATCACCCCTCCCACTGTACGATTCATTTTTATGTGATCAATTATATAATGACAAATAGAAAATCACTGATGTGTGCTAATACCATATGTAAGTCTAATGACACTAGGCCATAGATCATCTGCTATATATCATGAAGATCTCTCCTAAAACTAAAGAGCATATGTAGTAAAGGCTATTCCATATGGCATTATCAAAAGGATTTAATGCCCAGTTATTACACATATCATACACACATCTAAGAGTAAACACTTCAGTCTCTTAGATTTAGACTATTTCAAACTCAGAAAAGTAGGCAGATCCTAAATGTATAGATGCCCACAAATACAAAATCACACACACAAAAAAATCTTCCTTTTAGTTTGTTACTCATTTGCTGCTGAATAATAAGGACTGGTACTGCATTTCTTACTGTCTTGAACACTTCACTCAACAATGCCTGCAGTAGTAGACAGGTAAAAATCATTAAATCATATGTAGAAATAATTTTACAGGTGTCATATTACAAAGTTAAAATGTGATTTACAAGAATGTAACAAATATGAATATGACTTGCATATAAACTTTTACTCAAAAAGAGATTATCACACAAAACATGTGGAAATGGGCATGAATATCATTATATAGATAGGTAAACAAGTTTGACATTTTTATAATTAGTAGAGGTAGTTGGAAAAGATTCCAATTTTATTAAAAAAATAACACAATGGAGATGACTTTAGAAAGAAAAAAACATAAGCTAAAAAAATTTATAATTTTTTTGCATAAAAACAATCAGTTAATTTATAACTCTGATTCTTTGAAGATTCAAATTCTGTACAATGAAAAATCATAATGCCAAAGAAACTTGAAACCAATCTCTACATTTAGTTCATTGGAAAAAGCATGGCAATTACTAACATTCTGACGAAAAAATAAGCAAAACTAAAGCTGTAAGACATAGAAAATCAAAACTGGAAGACAGAAAATTAAAGCTATTGAAACATAATATGAATAAAGTAAGTGACTCAAGTTTGTTTTGTCTCTATTTCATAAAGTAGAATTTACGTAGAGTAACTATACAACGCAAAAAATGTATATTTTCAAAAATTATTTGAGAGGAATCTGATTATTTTATTAAGTGGGCAAATGAGTAGGGGGAGAATATGATCTACTATTACCTGAACAGTGTTATTACATACTTGTGTTATTTTAATTGGTTTTATCACAGCTAGTGAGTTCTAGCTTCATTCAAGTATTGGGGAGGGCAGAGGCAAGTAGAAGGTAAAATACTTAAAGATATAAAATAACATAAGTTGTAAAGTTGTAACCTAAGAGAAGGTGAAAATAACTTCACTTTGAACAAGCAAAATAATTAAAAGAGCCCAAAATTATCCAAGACAAATAGAGAGCAATTAATAGAAAGGCATTCACTAATACAAATAGAAGCTGGGTCTGGAAACTTCTCCCAGGAAACCTATTAAGAGTTATTTATTAAAAATTCTATCTATTTTTAAATATTTCTACTATTAACTCTATGAATATTAAAAATGATGCATTGTATAAAATTTATGCATAGTTTTAATTAAAAAGAAATTCATCTGTTATTATGAAAACATATAAACACCCATATATAGTAATTGATGTTTAGAAAATTATAGACCATAACTTGAGGTTAGTTCTTTAGTTTGAACTAATGTTAAATTTAAATGGAGATTGATTTTTTTCTGTGTTTTATTTCTTTTAAAAATCTCATGAAATTTTTGATTTGGTCAACTGGTTGGCTCATCTGAACTTACATTACATTTTTCAGAGAAGTATACTAAATGCAAAATTCTATTTGAAGCTTTTCAAAAATGTCAAGCCATAAAATCTGAAAGATGAACTAATATGAAATTTAACTCAGAAATGTGGATATGTCTTTTCTATGCATATATCCAGAGACAGATGTCAGAATAAACTTTAAGTTAAATTATACATAAAAGGTTTAAACTAGGGTTTTTCAAACAAAATAAACATAAGTGAAAGGAAAACAAGAAAACAGAGTTTTCATAACCTCAAAATATCTGTCCCAAGATATTTATTTGCAGAGGAAAGACAATAACTTTAAAGTAGACACTCTTGGAAGAAATCTTCTTAATTAATTTAAATCAATGTCGTTAGTAGTGAGGCATATTAACACGATGAAAATAACAATTATGTACTAAAAAGGACACCTCATTTTTCTGGGACCCTTTACAAAAACGCATAACCTTAGTCTAATAGGGTGGAAACATTCGAAAAATCTAGTTGGAGGGACATTCAACACAGTAACCAGTGTGCTTCAAAAGTGTCAGAGAATGAAAGACAAGGACATGCTCAAAAACTATCACAGATTGCAAAAGGCTTAGGAAAAGGAAAGCAAGCATACAATGTGGAATTCTGAATAGGATCCTGAAAGATTAAAAAAAGACAGTAGTGGAAATCTGGTGAAATTCCAATAGAGACTTTAAAGTAGATAATGTTTCTGATCATTGTAAAACATTATGTAAGATGTTACGTTTGGTGAAAGCTGGGTAAGAGATATATGGAAGCTCTCTGTACTATTTCCATATATTTTCTTTAGTCTGGATACAATTAAAAAGTAACAAAAAAAAGTTATTGGAGGGAGCACTATAGTAAAGAAAAATAGATTAGATTTTGCCAGTCATTGGTATAAGATGTGGGACTGATGACAAGTAAAATAGGAAGAAATTCCTTTAGGTGATGGAACTAGTCTGTATCTTGATTGTCTGGTGGTTAAATTGCTCTCTACATTTCACAAAACGCATAGAAAGGTAATCAAAAGAGTACAACTGATCATATGTAAAACTTAAATGAAAAAATAAAAATAGCAAGTTGACTGGGAAACTATTTACAACAAATACAATATATAGGTATTGTTTAATATATAGTTATAATATATAGTTTCATTATATAATATATGATAAAAATAAAAGAACTATTAATAAAAAAGCACAGTATCCAACAATGGTGTTGGGAAAAGTGACTAGCCACTAAAACTGGACCTCTTCCGTACACCTTATGCAAAAATCAATTCGAGATGGGCTAAAGACTTAAACATAAGATAAACCATACAAATCCTAGAAGAATACCTGGGCAATACCATTCAGGACACAGGCATGAGCAAAGACTTCATGTCTAAAACACCAAAAGCAATGGCAACAAAACCAAAATTGACAAATGGGATCTAATTAAACTAAAGAGTTTTTGCACAGCAAAAGAAACTATTATCACAGTGAACAGGTAATCTACAGAACAGGAGAGAATTTTTGCAATCTATCCATCTGACAAAGGGCTAGTATCCAGAATCCACAAAGTACATAAACACATTTACAAGAAAAAAAAACAACCCCATCAAAAGGTGGGCAAAGGATATGAACAGACATTTCTCAAAATAAGACATTTATGCAGCCAACAAACATGAAAAAATTATCATCCTCACCGGTCATTAGGGAAAGGAAAATCAAAATCACAATGCGATACAATCTCATACCAGTTAGAATGGTGATCATTACAAAGTCAGGAAACAACAGATGCTGGAGAGGACATGGAGAAATAGGAATGCTTTTATACTGTTGTTGGGAGTGTAAGTTAGTTCAAGCATTGTGGAAGACAGTGTGGAGATTCCTCAAGGATCTAGAACTAGAAATACCATTTGATCCAGCAATCCCATTATTAGCTATATACCCAAAGGATTATAAACCATTATACTATAAAGACACACGCACACGTATGTTTATTGTGGCACTATTCACAATAGCAAAGACATGGAACCAACCCAAATGTCCATCAATGATAGACTGGATAAAGAAAATGGGGCACACAAACACCGTGGAATACTATGCAGCCATAAAAAGTTGAGTTCATGTCCTTGGCAGGGACATGGATGAAGCTGGAAACCATTACTCTCAGCAAACTATCACAAGAACAGAAAACCAAACAGCACATTTTCTCACTCATAATTGAGAACTGAACAAGGAGAACACATGGACACAGGGAGGGGAACATCACACACCAGCGACTGTTAGGGGATGGGGGGCTAGGAGAGGGATAGCATTAGGGGAGATACCTAATATAGGTGACAGGTTAATGAGTGCAGCAAATCACCATGTCATGTGTGTATCTATGTACCAAAATTGCACACTCTGCACACGTACCCCAGAACTTAAAGTATAATAATAAAGAAAAGAAAAAGACAACCATATGTTGTCTACTAGTAAAAAAATAAATAAAGTTTAAATCTCCCCAAAATCTCTGTATTTCTTGTAAGTCTTGTGAAGTACTTTCTCAGGATAAATGTCACTATATTCAAATAAAATTGTCCCATTCATAATCCATAAAGATTTATTATTAACTCCAATCGTATTCAAATCTCAACCATCTGAAATGGTTGTTACGTCTGTTTTGCTGGAGGCTTCATTAGGTCAGAAATTTAAACCTTCAGAAAATTTTCTTGAGTTAAAATATCACACATCCCTCTCCCCAGAGTAGAAATTATCTAATGAAAAGCAATCATGTCTTACTTGGTAAATGAAAAAGGAAAGAAATTACCTTATCATGTAGGTCGGTGTTTCTCAAAGTGAGGTTTGAGGAGCAGCAGCAGCACCTCAGAATTTTTTAAAAATGGAAATTCCCATTCCCACTCCAGACCTATAGAATCAAAGGCTCTGAAAATGAGGTCTTGTAATCTGTGTTTTAACAAGATCCTCCAGGTGATTCTAATGCATGCTTAAGTTTGAGAACTCCTCATGTAGGATAATACTGAGGGGATGTGGATGTTTTGAAGCAATTGACAAGTCTTCAGAAGCTCTAAATATCTTGTGAGTTCATCTGTTAAGCTCTGGGACATCTCCCCTAAATAACTATACATTTCATAATGTACTGCTTTTTATATCTACATTGAAATTGTTTTATTTCACAGGGAAAAAAAGCATAGTATGTGAAGAGCAATTTATTTTGGAATCACAGACAGTAGCTAGAAAACTAAATGTGATGATAAATCAACATATCAGTACTTAATTATGTATAACTGAATTAAATAGAATATGATAAAATATTTTGAAATAGAGATAATATTTAATTGTTTGAAGATTTAGGTGGCAAGTCATTGTTACTAAATCATTATGTTTAACAAAATCATTAAGTATATAAATTATATCAGTGAGGCTGTAAACCTAATATGCTTTTAATTCTGTTTTCAAATCTCTCTTAGTTTTTATTAAACCATTTCTTCAGTAAGTAGAAAGTGAATTTTTGCTGTGTGCCTAGTACCATGATGTGATCTGAATCTAGTGTGGTGTTAGAGACTGACATGGTGAAGAATTTAAATAATAGCACACACTAAGTTGATGCAAAGACTCTACCTGCTGCAAACAAGGATCTATGTAAATAGATGTGAAACATGTATACACATACACACACCTGTGTTCATGTCAGTTGCCAGAAATGAGGAGGTAGCTTAAAGTCTGAATTGAAAGTTTAGGCTGATATATTAGTCTATTTGCACACTGCTATAAAGAACTACCTGAGACTGGATAATTTATGAAGAAAAGAGGTTTAATTGACTCTCAGTTCTGCAGGTTGTACAGATCATGGATGGGAAGCCTCAGGAAACATACAGTCATGGCGGAAAGTGAAGGGGAAAGCAAGCACGTCATACTATCACGGAGCAGGAGAGAGAAACGGGAAGTGCTACACCATCAGATCTCATGAGAACTCACTATGACAAGAACAGCATGGGGAAATTTGTCCCCATAAATCCATCACCTCCCACCAGGCCCCTCCTTCAACAGGTGGGGATTACAATTCGACATGAGATTTGGGTGGGGACACAGAGCCAGACCATATCACCTGGTATCCAGTTAGACAATAATTTTTGAACCTGGATATTATCCTGTGTAGCTGGGAGCTGGTATTGTAATGCACAAAAAGAAACACAGCCTTGATGATTACAGAAGACCTAGCCCTGAGATCCCTGATTAAATATGTAATTCTAAATGGTCCTTCTGCCAACGGGTCCTACCTGTTCCAGGGTGGCAAGGCCTGGGTCGGGGGCACCACTGATGCTTACATGCTAAGGCCCAATTTACGTGGGCCTGGTCATAACCTTCAAGGAGAAATCTCTGAATTAGTGACAGGAGGCTTAGTAAGTAAGTGGTGAATGTCCTCTAGGCCAGGGCTGAGAGAACAGCTGCTGTACTTTAGCCTTCTGTCCTCACTTGCCATCAAAGGAATAAGCCCTCCTCTCAAAGTGGTACCAGTATCCTGTGTCCCAACTAACTATATTTTTTCCCTCCAATACCAATTATTGAATGGTTGATACAACAATTCAACGGCTCTAAGACCTGTGCCTATGCACCATAGATTGTACTTGAGGGGCCCCAAGGAAGGGGAAAGTTTATCTGGGGAGCAATGGAGGAAATACCCTCAGGCTTCTACTATTCACATGAAAATTACAGACCTGTCTTTAAATTGTCCTGATGTGGGGGATCATACACTATGGTGGGGACTGGCCCTTCAAAAGAGCCATCAAGTGGTTACACCTGCCTAAACCCTAGAGGGCACCATGAACAGGGATCTTCTGGGTGCCACCCCAAGAATTTAAGACTTCTAAATAGGAAATCTTGATCCTGCCTAGTGGAAATAACCTTGCTTGCAAGATAAGCAAAGAAGTCTAGCTGGCGGACATTAGGACCCAGGACGCAGGAGTCAGAAGATGTGGCTGTCTCATGCTCAGTAACCCGTGCAGGGGGAGCCTCTGGTAGGTCCATGGTCTCAACCAGGATATCTGGGAGACTAAGACGTCCACTGAGCACTCCCAGGTGCAATTCGGGACCACCACGGAAAGTGAAAGAGTTGAAAGTAGTTCCAGACCAACCGACACTCCCAACGCGGAAGGGTCAGGGGTTTCTTAGCCTTTTTCCAGACAGCCTGACACCCATGCCTTTAGTCCCACAGCTGTGCTAATTGCCTGTAAGTGGCTGACAGGAGCCCAGTTTAGCCTCCGAATTCTAAGGAAGGACAGAACAGAACAGCAAGCGAAAGAATCCAATCATACTCACCGTGTGACAATCTAGATGCCTTTCCTAGAGACTCTTGGCTGGCTCACCAAAATGTAACACCTAAGGTTCTTGCCTAGCCACACCAAAGAATTGGTGTGGCAGGTGACCTTGGCGAGTGATAGAGACGTGGACCAATAGAGAGAAAAAGTTGTAGGCTTTATTGAGCAGAGTGAAACTACAAAGCTTCCACAGTGCGGAAGGGGTCCTGAATGGGTAGCCACTGTTGGTTTTCAGTGATTGCCTTTTATACTCTTTAAGGCGGGAAATACTTGCCGCAGGAAGATGTTACCATAGTGAGGAAGGTAGTAAATTATTTTGTGACATGTCTTAGATTTTGAGGAAAATCGGAATTGCATCTTAGGTTTTATCTACTTTATGACCTTGCAGCGGCATGGCAAAGGAGGCAGGATCTCACAGGACATTACAAAGTATGTTTACAAGGAATTGGAATTGCGAGTATCCATAAGGTCCGCTGGTCACAGAAAAACGGGCAGTTAACATTCCTTTTAGTTTTGGGGGAAGGGGAAGAGAGAGAGGTCGAGAGGACAAAGGGAAATTTACAGCAAAATTTTTGCTGTTTGTAGATTTCTTGGGGAAGAAAACACACGCACAAATCCTGGTGTTAGGAATATTTTAAGCATATATCTTCAATATTACTCATCCAGGACCGAAGTAAGTCCTGATGCAGGAAATGAGTTAGCTTCACAGCCTTCTGAGCCCCTACTCGATCCAGGAAGCTCAGCTGGCCCCTCCTTTCCATGAGATCCTAAATTTAAGAACCCTTAGAAGTAAATATACTTCAAGCTAAAGACAGTAAACCAAGACCTTCAAATCAGTAAAATGTTGGCACAAAATCGAAAGATTCGATCTATAATGACAGAAATAGAATGTTGTTTTGAGATCTTACTATCCTTCTTTCTTCTTACTTTGTTATACATATAACTTGTAACTTTATTTAAATGAACCTTACCAGTTGTCCTAAAATGATTTTTTGAAATATTACTCCATTTATATCATTACCACATTCTTGACCCTCCTATCCTTTCTCACATTTAAATATATCATTCACCTGTGCGTTTCTCTGAATCTTTTTGATGATTAGATCTATCTGCTACAACTTAAGCTCCTAATAAATACCTAATTGAAATTTCGTTAAATATTACAGAGGAAATATTCACTTCAACTGGTTCATTTTATAATATAATTATTCTTGTATATTAACTCCAACCTTCAATCTTCTAAAAATCAGGCTCTCACCACAAATTACTAGAATGCCTCTGTCGAAACCATTTCACCCTGTGGGCATAACTGAGTTCATCAGGGTGAACAATGGATATAGGAGCTATTCTCACCACAGTAGTCAGTCTGTTTGTTCTTTTCAAACGTTCTCCAGACTGCTTCTCAGGAATTATTCATTTCTATTAAGATAATTCCACGAATCTCAAAGGATGGATAATTGGCTTATTCCTGATGTGATAAATTGGACAATATGTTCCACACCAGGGTTTAATTCTTAAGTGGAAAGCAGACTTTCAATCAACTACTTTATGTACTCTGTCTTGTATTTATGATGCACTTACTAGAAATTTCAATAGATAAAAAATCCCTATTTCTCCAGAGGACCATGTTTCCTTGGGAATTATACCTGGAAACCTGAAAAATAAAGAAAGCACCGACAACCCAGGATTGCCTCCTAAAAGAGAATAGATTTTCTTCATGTGCACTTTTGGATTGCTATTCCAACAACAAGTATATAAGCAACAATAAAAATTGATCCAGATTTTATCAATGAATTTCAAAGAAGTTAAAAAGAACTATTGATTTTGCTGTAGGGGCCAAGCTTATATTCATTAACCAGGATCCAATCACAGCCCTGGATTTATTTTTGTGGAGGCAAGAAAGGTAATAGTTCATATTTTACATTGCATCAATATAAATGTCACTGGTCGGGTGAAACAACGTACATGTAAGCTTAAAGAAAAATCATCTGTCTTCCTATAATTAAGTTTAATTGATCATAGACATATTATGTTCTAAGCTTAGCAATTTAGATATATATACTCATTATTTTAGAGGAATTAGTAATGACTGTGCTTCTGATCATTCCTTTTATTTCATTTGCAAATGTATTCTTTCCAGAATCTTAAATGCCTGTATCTACCCATTTTACATTGGATAATTCCTGAGTTCATGCTATAATAATAAAAAACAACAAAAATATTCAGTACTTATTTTAGTCTAGCTAAAACCAATAATATCTATACAAATTTTGACAGACTGTGATTTTCTGTTGATGTGTAATTTACATACAATAATATTTAACCTTTCAAGTACAAATCAATGTTTTTAGTGTATTCGCAAAGATGTGCAACTATTACCACTAAACAATTCTAGAATATTTTCTATTTGTATATTATTTACTATATCTTCTTTGGAGGAATATCTATTCAGATTCTTTGCCAATTATTAAATTTGGTTGTCTCTTTAATATGGAATCATGGATATTCTTTCTAACTTCTGGATAAAGATACCTTTTATAGATATGTGATTTCAAATATTTTTCCACATTCTGTCAATGCCTTTTTAAATTTTCATTATAGTGTCCATTGAGATACAGTTTTAATTTTAATATTGATTTTGTAATTTGTCTTTTTTCTTTTCCTTGATAATGAAGTCCAATTTATGTTTTTTTCCACTGATGTTTTTGTTGTTATATCTAAGAAATTTTAGCCTAATCCAAGATCATAAATATTTTCCTGTAGGAGATTTTTTAGTTTTAATTTTTATATTTAATTTCATGATCCATTTTTAGTTACTTTTTGTGTATAATGGGACACAAAGATCTATCTTCATGGTTTTGCATGTAGGTATCCAGTTTTATTCCAGAACCATTTGTTAAAAAGACTACTTTATCCCCATTGAATTAACTTGGCAGCCTTGTTGAAATTCAATTGACCATAAAATGATGGGTTAATTTATGGGCAATAAAATTCTATTTTACTGATTTATATGTCTATCTTTATGCCAGTACCACAGAGTCTTTCTTATATTAGCTTTATAATGGTAAACCCCCAAGGTTAGCCAGAGATGGAACTTAGGGCCTTTGCAGGCCTTTCATCTAGGTTATATAATTTGTTGGAATCCAGTTGTTTATGATATTTCCTTGTATAGCTATTTTTGCAGTCAGTAGTAATGATCATCCCTTTATTTTTGATTTTTTGCAATTTGTCTTTTCTCTTTTTCTTGATAATTCTAGCTAAAGGTTTATCAATTAAATTGATCTTTTAAAAGAACTAACTGCTAATATTACCGATTTTCTTATTGGTTTTCTATTTAGAATTTCTTTAAATTCTGCTTAAATTATTAATATTTCCTTTTTTCTGCTTGCTTTGGATTTAATTTGTCATCTTATTCTGGTTTTCTAAGGTGGAAAGTTCTATTATGGATTTGATTTTTTCTTTCTAATATATGTATTTTCAGCTATAAATTTTTCCTCTAAGTGTTGTTTTAGTTTCTTCCCATAATTTTTAGTGTGTTATGCTTTCGTTTTCCTTCATCTCAAAGTACTTTTTAATTTGTCTTCTGATTTCTTATTTGACTCGTTTTATTTAAAGTGTCTGGTTTATTTTCACATGTATTTAAATTTTCCATATTTCCTTCTGCTATTGATTTCTAATGCCATTAAACGCAGGTCAGTGAAATGTATTTTACAATTTCAACCATTTCAAAAAATATTTCCTTATTTATTTTTAATTGACAATAATTATACTTATGGGATAGAATCTTAGGATTTGATCTTTGTATACATTATAGAAAAAAGTAATAAAGTTAATTAACATATCCATTATCTCACCAACTTATTATAGTTTTATGATAAGAACATTAAAAATCCATAATTTTAGCTATTTTAAAACATTAAATACATTATTATGAACTGTGGTCATGATGAAGTGCAATTGATCATGAAAATTTATTCCTGCCATCTAACTGAAACCTTGTACACTTTGATCAATATCTTCTCTTCCCATTCCCCTGCCAAACCACCACAACCTCTGGTAATAACTTTCTACTCTCTGCCTTTGTGAAATCGATATCTTTAGATTCCACATGGAAGTGAGATCATACATTATTTTATCTCTCCGTGTCTCGCTTATTTCACTTAACATAAAGTTTACCAGTTCTATCTATGTCACAAACGAAAAAATGCCATTTTTTAAAAAAAAACTGTGTAGTTTTCCATTGTGTATATATACTACATGTAAAAAGTTTATTCACTCATTGATAGACACTTAGATTGCTCCATTCTTGGCCATTGTAAATAATGCTGCAAATAACATCAGTGTACAGATGTATCTTTAACATAAAATTTTCAGTTCTTTTGTATATATTCCAGAGACGGAATTGCTAGATCATATAGTAATTCTCTTTTTAGGTTTTTGAGGAAATTCCATACTATTTTCCAAAATGCTTGTACTAGTTAACATCCCCAACAGTGTATAAGGATTTCATTTGCTTCAGGTACTCCAACACTTGTTATGTTTTGTCTTTTTTGTAACTACCATTCAAAAGAGCTTGATAAAATATCTTAGTGATTTTTAATTGCATTTACTTGATGATTAGAGATGTTGAACATTTTTTAACGTATCTGTTGACCATTCATATGTCTTCTCTTGAGAAATGTCTGGCCAGGTTCTTTGCCAATTTTATAATCAGGATATTTGTTTTCTTGCTTTTAAATTATTTAGTTCCTTACATATTTTAGAATTTTGTCCCTTATCAGAGATATATGGTTTGCTATTATGTTTCCTTAATCTCCGGGTTGTCTGTTTGCTTTGTTCATTGTTTACTTTGAAGAAACTTTTTAGTTTGATGCAATCAATTCTTAACATTTATGGAGGATTTTGTTCTGTCCTTAGAATGTTTCATATTTATTAGAGAAGGATGTATATTCTGCTGTGTTTGTTTGACATGTTCTATAGATATATCTTAGGTCTAAGTAGTTTATCATGTTTTTTAAATCTTCTATTTGAGTATTGATATTCTGCCCTATTCTAGCTATTATTTCAAGGTGAGCTTTCAAATATCCAATTATTATTGAAATATATGCTAATCCCTTCAATAATGTCAATTTTGCTTTCTGTTGTTTTGGATCTCTGTTAGATGCACATAGGTTTATAATTGATACACCTCTTGATGTATTTACCCTTTTATCATTACAATTTTCAGTCTATATTAACAATTTTTGTCTTAAAATAAAATACTGAAAACTGTTATAGCCACTGTAGCTCTATGTTGGTAATATTTACATGGTATATCTTTTTCCATTCTTTTGTTTTTAAACTATTTGTGATTTTTTAAAATTTTATTTTAGATTGAAGGGGTACATGTGCAGGTTTCTTATCTGGGTATATTTCATGATTATGAAGTCTGTGGTACAAATTATCCCATCACCCAAGTACTGTGCATAACACCCAATAGTTTTTCAATGACTGCCCTCATCCCTACCTCTGCCTACTAGTTGTCCCAAGTTTCTATCGTTGCCACCTTTATGTCCATAAATATGTAGTGTTTAATTCCCACTTATAAGTGGGAACATATTGCATTTGGTTTTCTGTTCCTGCATTAATTCTCTTAGGATAATGGCCTCTAGCTGCATCCATGTTGCTGCAAAGGGCATGATTGATTTCATTCTTTTTTTCTGGCTGTGTATTCCAGTGGCTGAGCCAGCAGAGAACTTATGCCTGTAAATAAGGATCAAATTTATACCTAGCTATATTGCCTGCTCCCAGTTATTACCTATAAGCATCATCTTCTGCCTTGTAGGTCACACTGCACAGCCCAGTATAAAACCTGCCAGAAGAATTGCCAAAACGCTGTACCCAGCAATCCCTATAGTCACACTCCCTGGGGAAGGGGAAACGGTAAAGAAAGAAAGCAATAATATTATAGAGAAAGAAAGAACAAAAAAACTACCTGCATGAAAATAATTACAAAAAATACAAGTATCAGTGTCTCTCCATGAGAAGGAACCAGCACAAAAATTCTGGCACCATGAAAAATCTAACTGTACTGACACTACCAAAGGATCACATTAGATCTCCAGCAATGACCTCTAGCTAAAATGGAAACTCAGAAATGACAAATAATTTAAAGCATGGACAGCAAGGAAGCTCAACAAGATTCAAGACAATGTTGAAAATCAACACAAGGAAACCTGTAAAGTAACCCAGAAAATGAAAGAAAAGATAAGCATCTTAAAGCAAAATTAACCAGAGCTTCTAAAATTGAAAAACTCATATAAGGAATCTCAAAGTACAATTAAGAGCTTTATCAATAGAGAGGACCAAGCAGAAGAAATAATTTCAAAGCTTGAATACCAAATATTTTTTTTAACTTTTATTTTCAGTCCAGAGGCATAGGTACACATTTGTTACATAGGTAAACTTGTGTCATGAGGGTTTGCTGTAGAGATTATTTTATCACTCTAGTTTTAAGCCTAGTACTCATTAGTTGTTTTACTTGATCCTCTCCCTCCTTTCACGCTCCACCCTCCAAAAAGGCCCTGGTGTGTGTTTTTCCCTCTATGTGAAGATCAGTGTTTTGAACCAATCCAGTCAGACAGAATAAATTAAGAAGAATTTTTAAAAATAAACAGTCTCCAAGAAATATGGAATTATGCAAAGTGACCAGACCTATGAATTACTGGAATTCCTGAGAGAAAAGGAGTAAAAGCAAACAACCTGGAAAACATACTTGAGGGAATAATTGAAGAAAATTTTTTCTAATCTTGCTAGAGAGGTAGACATGCAGATACAAGAAATCCAGAGAACACTTGAGAGATACTGTATGAAACAGACACAACCAAGGCACATAGCCACCAGACTGTCCAAAGTCAATGCTTAAGAGAAAATCTTAAAGGCAACTATTTGCGATTATGAATCTAATGTACGCCTCTTATGGATAGAATATAGTTGAACTATATTGCATTTTAAAATTCATTTTACTACTCTCTGTGTTTTAGTTGGAGTGTTTAGTTCATTTATATAAATATATCGGGTTCAAGTGTAATTTTGTTACATGCATAGATTGTAAAGTGGTGAGGTTAGGGCTTTTAAGGTATACATATAACCCTAATACTGTACATTGAATCCATTTAGTAATGTCTTATCATGCTCCACTCCCACACCCTCATTCCCCTGAGTCTCCATTGTCTAGTATTCCACAATCTACAGCCACATGTAAGCATTATTTAGTTCCCACTTAAAAGTAAGAACATGAGGTATTCAACTTTCTTTGTTTGACTTGTTTAATCTGATGGTCTACAGTTCTATTCATGTTGCTGCAAAATATGTGATTTCATTCTTTTTATGGCTGAATAGTATACCATTGTGTATATATACCACCTTTTCTTTAACCTATTATCCATTGATGAACACCTAGGTTGATTCCATATCTTTGTTATGTAAATACTACAGCAATAAACACAATGGTACGGTGATCTATTTGCTATGTTTTCTTTTCCTTTGTGTAGACACTCAGTCATAGGACTGCTAGAAGAAATGGTACTTGTATTTTTAATTCTTTGAGAAATCTTTATATTTTTTATAGAGATTTTACTAATTTACATTCACACCAACAGTGTATAAGCATTCTCTTTTCTTCACATCCTTGCAAACATGTTATTTTTTGTTTTTCTAATAAGAGCTATTCTGACTGGTGTAAGATTATATCTCAATGTGGTTTTAATTTGCATTTCTCTGATGATTAGTGACGTTGAGAACTTTTTCATATACCTGTTGATCATTTGTATATCTTCTTTTGAAAAACGTGTATTCATGACCTTTGCCCATTTTAAAAATAGTATTATTTGTTTGTGCTTGTTGTTGAGTTGTTTGAGTTCTTGTAAATTCTGGATATTAGTCCCTTATCAGATGCATAGTTTGCACATATTTTCTTCCATTCTAAAAGCAGTCTGTTCACCATGTTGATTATTTCTTTTGCTGTGCAGATGTTTTTTAGTTTTATTAAATCTCATTTGTCTATTTTTGTTTTTGCTGCCTGTACTATTGTGGTCCTAATCATAAGTTCTTTGCCTAGACCAACGTCCAAAAGAAATTTATTTTCTTCTAGTATTTTTATAGTTTGATTACATTGAACTTAATCCATCCTGAGTTGATTTTTCATAGATGGTGAGACATAGGGGTCCAGTTGTATTCTTCTGCATATTGCAACCCAATTTTGCTAGAACCATTTGTTGAAAAGGTTATCTTTTCCCTGGTAAATGTTCTTGTCAATTTGGTCAAGATCAGAAGGCTGTAAATATGTGGCTTTATTTTTGAATTCTGTATTCTATTCCATTGATCTGTGTGTCTAATAGGAGTACCATGCTGTTTTGGATACCATTAATTTGATAAGTCTGGTAGTGGGATGGTTCCAACTTTGTTTTTTGGTAGTGGAATGCCTCCAGCTTTGTTTTTTAATTTTGATTGCTCTGGCTCTTGGGCTTTTTTATGGTTCCATATGAATTTTAGAATAGTTTTTTTTTTTCTAATTGTGTGGAAAATGACATATTTTCATAGAAATTGCATTGAATCTGTAGATTGGAATAGTCATTTTAATATTATTAATTCCTCTAGGAGGATGGGATGTTTTTCCATTTGTTTGTGTCATCTACAGTTTATTTCAGCAGTTTTGTAGTTTTTATTATAGAGATGTTTCACCTCCTATGTTAAATATACTCCTAAATATTTTTTGTAGCTATTGTAAATGGGATTGCCTTCTTGATTTAGTTTTCATCTGGACTGTTATTGGTGTACAGAAACACTACTGCTTTTTTATGTTTATTTTGAATCCTTAAACTTACCTTATCAAATCTAGGAGTTTTTTCATAGGGTATTCAGGATTTTATATTTATGGCTTCTGCATTCACAAGTTCAACCAACAGCACATCAAAACTTAGGGGGGAAAAAACACAATAAAATAGAATGCAAATGAAAGAATAAAGATAACAACTATTTATCTAGTATTTACCTTGTCACAGGTATTATGAGTAATCTGAAGGTAATATTAAAAGGGGTAACATATAAATTTAGTAAATCATGTGAAGAACCAAATGTATAAGTCAATAAGTTATTTAATTTATTATTATTCAAATGTATAAATTTTGTCACCATGTTAAACAATATACTCACTCATCTAAATTGATAATTTCATTAGTAATCCACTAGTCAGTTTATTTACTATAATTCTCAATAAAAGTGAAAGAGAGAGTAACTGATATATCCTCACAATCATTTGATTTTTTTAGTTATAAAGTTAAATAGTTTGAATTACAAAACCAGCTTACTCAAATAACTTGGTATGTAACTAAACATACAATTGCCAATTGCTTATCTTTTTTTTTTTTTTTTTTGAGACAAAGTTTCACTGTTACCCAGGCTGGAGTTCTGTGGCTCCATCAGGGCTTACTGCAGCTTTGACCTCTCTTGGACTCAAGGGAACCTCCCACCTCAGTCTCTGGAGTAGCTGGGACCACAGGCATTCACCACTAAGCCCAGTTAATTTTTGTTTGCTTATTCTTGTAGAAATGGTGTTTCCTCATGTTGCCCATGCTGGTCTCAAATTCCTGAGCTCAAGTGATCCATCTACCTTGGCCTCCTAAAGTGCTGGGATTACAGGCGTGAGCCACCATGCTCAGCCTGCTCATCATTATTTATGTCAACTTCAGTCCTAAGAATTGTGCTTTTCCTTGGGTAGGATTTAATACTAAGGGTCTTTCCTTTGGGATAAATTATTTTGTGACTTTTCTATAAAAACATAATGAGACTAGGATTATAGAATATTACTCTTGTGTTGCATAGCTTCTCAATGAAAGGAAATATTGAAGATAAATAAAAACAAATTGCATAGAAGGTAAATTAAATAAAATACATTATGAACCACTAGAATTGATTAAGTAATATTTATATTGTGTTTTTTCTCTCATAACTTTCACCTGAATTTTCACAGAGCAAGTCAGAGACAGTAATCTCATTATAATGGTATTAAAATATCACCCTTAAACACAAAATGTTTTGAAATTCTTACTTTACAATAACACTCAAAGTTAGCATTAGAAAAAGCATGGAAAAAATGATCCTTACTGGTACCTTAAAACATCCTTTCTGCAAAAAAAGTAGCCCTGCTACCAACTAATAGATCTTTATTATCTTCAGATTTTATTAGTTGGGGTACAGTCATGGCAAGAATATAGATCTAAACACAAAGAATGTTATTGCTTCATCAACCATAAGAAAAGTTACTCTGCAATGTTCCTTAATGAGGCTTGCTTTATAATGTTTCTGTTTAAGTGATTGCAGATACATTGACACACACACACAAATGCACTCATCCCACACTGAACTCTCCATTATTATCTTATCTCTGTTGCTTAGGAATGCTGTAGCAGATATTGGGGTTTCTCTGTAACATTTCCACTGTCCACTGATTGTGTAGCACATAGTTGAATTTGCATGCCTAGTCCCTCAGCTTCAAGACTTAAAACATTCAGGATTATCCTATGCCTTCTGCCACCATTGATTGTTTCTTATAACCCAGGCAGAAAACAAATGGTGTGTGGTGACATTTGCCTGACCACAGAAAATGATTCAGATTTGGTTCAATGCATTTGAATTTTAGAAAATTGACTTAGAATATTAAAACAGAGATTTCTTTCTTCATGATGTAATTTGTAACTTAAAGTCTGAATCTTCTAAAATCACTCAATTCTTTGAGGAAAACCACTGGAGGATAGAGCTGACACAAAAAGGAAAGAATATGTAGCTGATACAAACAGAAAATAATAACAATCCTGATTAAAGAGCAAACGGCTGAAAAAGCTTTAGGAATCCTTTGCTCTTTCATTTGGTTTCAGTTGGTTTACCATTTAATCAAATTTTGATGACTGGAGATACAATAAATTACACACGACTTTTGTTTTCAATATTAACAAATCCATGCGTAAGAACGTATTATATATATCCATTGTCACACAAAACCTTTTCCTTGATTAATACACTTTGTCTAGGTAAGGACAGGAGTTGAATGTTACATTTACCGTTGAATTTCACATGTCTTTAACTTCTAGTAAAAATAAAGTTTCTACCAATAAAAAATAATATGCACCTAGTAGTATTTAATGTTCACATTAGCCAGTCATAAATACTGTAGACAATTCAGTCATCTGAGGTTCATCTAGCTCCTAGGACCGTTTAACTGAGTTGGAGAAATAAATGGTAGTTTTGTTCAAGAGCAAGTATTCTTCATAATGTAACTGTGACCAAGGCCTAATTCACAATTTAAAAAAAAAAATTATACATTAGTGTGCATTTACACTCCTTTATATTTAATATAAAAATATAAATATATTTTAGTCTGCTTGATATATCAATGTATCAAATGAATTGATCATTAGTAATGTTTAAAAAATACATTATATTTTCCCTTTATTAAAAGTATATGCAAAATCACAAAATCACTGATCCATTATTTTCTTCTGCTCTTTAAAATTAATGCTGAAATAAATGTAAGTACATTCTGGTTACAGTCATTTAAATTGAAAATTATTCTGTTATTATCTTGTCAGCAAAGCTTCTCTAAATCCATATATTTCAAGTTGAAGAGGTAGGAAAAATAAGAAATGTTTACATTCAATTTTGAAAGAAGGCTATGAAGAAATTGAGTTTAAGTGCTATTCACCTAAAATGATTATGGGTGATTGGCTATGCTTGGGTGATTCATATTGTATGGTTCATTTGCTTTCTAAAATGAGGTAATTGTTCAAAGTCACCTATTCAGTTTAATAAAACTTTATTTCCTATTTACTCTGTATTGGTCACTGACATAGAAGCTACAAGTGCAGAGTGCAATAGAACCCACTCGCTGTCTTCCAAAGTCTTATATTCTTCACTGCTGGGAGGCTGTGAACTTTCACAAGTGCATGGTCTTTAATGACCAAGATGCTGCTCTGTTCCTATAGACTAATGGTTCCTTCTGTCCTCTGGCCCTTTAGCCTGTGGTTAAATTGTCTACTATCTCCTTCTGCTTACATAATTCTCACTATAAAATTTGTAATGATCAGTGGAGGTAAAATGTATTAAACTTTCAAAAAATTATATATGCACATTTTTATATTGTGATTGCATATTGTATGGCCTTATTTAGATGGTGAAAATTTTTAATTTTTAGTAATATTGGAAATTTTGGTAAATATTTGATAGTGGCATTA
Source organism: Papio anubis (assembly GCF_008728515.1). Lineage (NCBI taxonomy): Eukaryota > Metazoa > Chordata > Mammalia > Primates > Cercopithecidae > Papio > Papio anubis. The sequence continues at coordinate 65,431,896 of NC_044982.1, read as the reverse complement.
ATTAATATATTCGTTTATGTAATAATTATTTATTGGATAGGTAGTTTATGACAGACAATGGTTCTACCTGCAGTCAAATCAATTCACTGTTATTTTCTTTAAAATCTAATCAAATAGGAAAAATACTTACTTTAGGAAATAAAATAGTGCAGAGGTAATGACTTGCCCTAGGAGAGTCAGATTGCATTATACAAATATTTCACACAAGGCTAGAATGTCTTATCTTAGTAAAACCACATGCATTGTACATTTTCTCTCTGATTTAAATATATCTTTGATACTTTTTGAATAATTTTAGATGCTCTTTGAAATGATGCATTTTAGAAAAGTTACATTTTTTTTTCCTCCATGGTTGTTCAATATTTTTAAACATACTTTATTTTTAGAGTAGTTTAGTTTCACAGTAAAGTTGAGCAGAATGTACAGATATTTTCCATATACCCCTTATGCCAAATTTGTATATTCTTTTTTATTATCAATATTCCCCACCTGAGTGATATATTTGTTAGAATCAATGAACTTGCGTTGACACGTAATTATTGCCCAAAGTCTATAGTTTACATTATGCTTCACTCTTGATTCTGTACATTCCATGGATTTGGACAAATGTTTAATTATTTGTATCAACCATTATAGCGTCATTCAGAGTAGTTTCATTGCCTTGCTCTAAAAATCCTCTGCTCCATCAATTCATACCTCCCTACCCAAACCCTGGCAAACACTACTATTTTTACTATCTTCATAGTTTTGCCTTTTGCATATAGATATCATATAGTTGGATTCAAACCATAAGCACCTTGTTCAGATTGAGATTTTTGGGAGGCTTGGTAATATGCATTAAGTTTTCTATATTTCTTTTCATTGCTTGAAATTGAATTTCTTTGTAATGCTAAATTGTATTCTACTTTCTTGATGTGCTACTGTTTATTTAACTATTCATTTATGGGAGAAATCTTAGTTGATTACAAGTTTTGGCGATTATGAATACACCTGCTACAATCATCTATGTGAACGTTTTTGTATGGACATAAATTCTCAATTATTTTAGGTGAATACCAAGGAGCACTACTGATGAATCATATGACAAGAGTATATTTAGTTTTACAAAAAAATACTACGAAACTGGCTTTCAAAATGGCTGTACGCTTTTGCTTTCCAACCAGCAATAAGTTACAGTTCTTGTTGCTCCACATCTTGGTTAGCATTTGGTATTGTCTGTGTTCTAGATTGTTTTTTATACATTAAGTAATATTTTTGAATATGCATTAATAAAATGCTGTTTATTATTCTACTTTGTATAATAGTATCAGCATAATTACATTTTATGACAATAATTTCTTGTATATAATTATTTACATTCAATTCACATATATTTATATTATTAATGAACATACTTTTACCTAACAGTTTTAGTTATAAATTGTGATTATGATCTGGCCTCTGAAAGTCAATATGTACTTCTGACTGATTTCAAATGAGAATCCACTAAAATAGTAAACATTTTTAAAGTTTTTGCATCACATTAATTTCTAGGAAACATGTTTACCACATAAATATATAAAATGCAAATTTTTATGGTCCCACCAACTTAAAACTAATAATTAAAATTTTCACGGACCTTTTTAAATTTGTTTTAGAAAATAAAATATATAATATATAGTGCTATTATTTATTTTTATTTATTATACTTTGATGGTTTAAAATGTATTCTTTAGTACTCCAAGGCAGAATTTTTATGGTTGCAGAATATCATTTTATAAGGACACATGATAATTTTGGTATTGCTTCTATATTTTGGATTATTACAGTTATTTCAAATTTATTCTTAAAAGTAAACCACACTTTTGTGAACAATTTGTATGTAAATCCTTAGAGGAGAGTGTCATTCTGCCTTACTTAAAAATTATTAAGGTCAGACATGGTAACTCACACCTGTAAAACCAACGCTTTGGGAGGCCAACGCAGGAGGATCACTTCTGTCCAGGAGTTCAAGACCAGCCTGGGCAACATAGTGAGATCCTGTCTCCATACAAAATAGTAAACTAAAAAAAAATAAAAATAAAAATTGAAAATGAACACATCTTTGTAAGGATCCTGAAACATATTGCCAAGCTACCCACCAGGAAGTTATATCAATTTGCATATAGCCCTAGATAAATATATTACTTAGGATAGGCTAAAATGAAAAAATGTAACCTAAAAGTATTCATGGTGCAAAAGAGTAAACATTTATTTTGTTGATATTCCTTTAAGTGGTTTTATCACCTCTGACTGATTATTAACCACCCGGTATCTTTCCCTTTGGCACCTACATCCAGGACACATAAAGGAAAAAGGGATAAAAAAAACAATGACTGCTTTGAAAGCTTTATTCCTTTGGCATTAACTAAATAAATGTTTACAAGGAGACTTGGGTATTTTGTCCTGAGTCGCTTCCAGCCTATATCTGTAAACAATGGAAAATGACAACAGATGTTTAGGAACATCTAAAAGCTTTGCTCCCATCCACTTCTGGACACCATTTTATTCACAGAGGACGTATCAACATCCTCTTCACACCTGTCCAAAAAAATGACAATTCAAATTTGCATTCTCTTACCTCATGCAGCTCAGCACCCAGTTTTACAGTCCTTTGCACAGAGATAGATGTGGCTCTTTGAGATAGGCACTTGTTTAGGTCAGAGGATACATCTTCTTCAAGTGCTCATTCAGCTTTTCACTCTATTGTCCAAATAATTGTGAGTTCTCTGCCACAAAAAAAAAAAAAAAAAGCTTTTTAAAACAATGAAAATGCCAACACTGGGTAATATTATTAAGCTTTTACTCAGTGTTGAATGGATAAACAGCTCATTAATTAATCAGTGTTAGTTTATTTAATCATCAAAAATAGTTCTTGCATATTTGTGATTATTTGCTTTTAAGTATGTATATTAGATACATTTGTCATTTGTGCTTCTTTTTTTAATTGATAATCTTTTATCTTTAATTACTGTTAAGCCTAGTCTCCAATATTGAATTATTTTCATTAATTCTAAAATGAGAACATTCATAATCCTTTTCTTCTGTCTAATCTCTACTGTATTTTATTTTATTCTGTGTTTTTATTATAGATTCAGGAGGCACATGTGCAGGTTTGTTATATAGGTATATTGCAATGGTGGAGTTTGAGCTTTTAGTATACTGATCACCCCAATTGAGGGCATGGTACCAAATATGTAGCTTCCAACGCTCCCCTGCTTCTCACCCTCCATGCTTTTGGAGTCCCAGGTATTTATTGTTTTCATCTTTATATCCATGTGTATTCATTGTTTAGCTCCCTCTAAATGGGAACATGTGGTATTTGATTTCCTCTTTCTGAGAAAATTACTTAGGATAATGAACTCCAGCTGCATCCATGTCGCTGTGGAGGACATGACTTCGTTATTTTTTATGTCTGTTTAGTATTGCAAGGTGTATGTAAAATAAGATACTTTATTCAATCCACCATTGATAAGCACCTAGGTTGATTCTATGTCTTTGCTATTGTGAATAGTGCTGCAACAAAAAGAAAATTAATGTAGGTATTCTTTTGGTAAAACGATTTCTTTTCTTTTGGGTAGATACCCAGTAGTGGGATTTCTAAGTTGAATGATAGTTCTATTTTCAGTACTTTGAAAAATCTCCATACTGTTTTCTATAGAAGTTGGACTATTCCCATCAACAGTGTATAAGTATTCTCTTTTCTCCCCATCTTCAACATCTGTTATTTTTTGACTTTTTAATAGTAGCCATTCTGACTAGTGTGAGATAGCATCTCATTGCATTTTGATTTGTATTTCTCTGATGACTAGTTTTGTTGAACATTTTTTTATGTTATTGGCAACTTGTAAATTTTCTTTTGAAAAGTATCTTTTCATGTCTCGTGTCCACTTTTTAATGGGGTTATTTGCTGTTTCCTGTTAATTTAAGTTCCTTATAGATTCCAGATGTTAGTCCTTTATCAGAGACATATATTTTCTCCCATTCTGCAGGTTGTGTGTTTACTCTGTTAATTGTTTATTTTGCTCTGCAGAATTACTTTGGTTTCTTTAAGTACATTTGTCTATTTTTTATTGTTTTTCCATTTGCTTTTGAGGTCCTAGTTATAAATTCTTAGGTTAGCCTAATATCTAGAAAAGTTTTTTCTAAAATTTCTTCTATTTATTTTATTTGTTTTTTAGTTTGAGGTCTTACATTTAAGTTTTTAATCTACCTTGAGTTAATTTTTGTATGTAATGAGAGATTGGGGTCAAGTTTAATTCCTCTGCATATGGTTCATCAATTTCCCAAGCACCATTTATTTAAAAAGTGTTGTTTCCCCTTTGTTTACTTTTATTGACTACTTTGAAGATGTTGGTTGAAAGTGTGTGGATTTATTTCTGAGTCCTCTATTCTATTACATTGATATATGTGTCCATTTTTGTAGCAGTTCCATGCTGTTTTGATAACGTAGTTTTATAGTATAGTTTGAAATCAAATAATGTAATGCCTCTGGCTTTGTTCTTTTTGTTTAGGATTGCTTTGATTATTTGGCCTCTTTTTTGGTTCTATATAAATTTTAGAATTTTTCTCTAATTCCACAAAAATAATGACATTGGTAATTTGATAAGAATTGCATTGAATCTCTAGATGCTTAGGAAAGTATACTTATTTTAATGATATTGATTCTCCCTATCCATGAGCATGGAATGTTTTTAGATTTATTTGTGTCACTTGTCCTTTTTGTCATCAGCGGTTGGTAGTTCTCTTGATAAAAGTATTTTATCCCCTTAGTCAAATATATTCCTAGTTTTTTGTATGTGTTTGGCAGTTGTAAATGGAATTGAGTTCTTGATTTAATTCTTAGTTTGAGCATTGGTGGTACACAAAAATGCAACTGATTTGTGCCTTAATTTTGTATCCTGATACTTTTGTGAATTCATCTATCATTGTTTTCCTTTTACTCTGTCTGGGAATTACAGTACTATGTTTAATAGCAGTGGTGAGAGTGGATATCCTTATCTTGCTCCAGTTCTTAAGGAATATACTTTCAGCTTTTGATTATTCAGTATCATGTTGGCTGTGGCTTTTACTATTTTGAGTATATTCTCCCTATGACTAGTTTGTTGGGGGGTGGGGGTTAATCATGAAGGATTTTAGATTTTTTTTTTTTTTTTCTTTTTTTTGAGACGGAGCCTCACTCCGTCACTAAGGTGCAATCTTGGCTCACTGCAACCTCCGCCTGCAGGGTTCAAGCGATTCCCCTGCCTCAGTCTCCCAAGTAGCTGGGACTACAGGCACGTGCCACCGCACCAGCTAATGTTTTTTTTTGTATTTTAGTAGAGACAGGGTTTCACCATGCTGGCCAGGCTGGTCTCAAACTTCTGACCTCGTGATTCGCCTGCCTAGGCCTCCCAATTTTTACTTTTATTTCATATCTCTTTGCTACTATGGGTAACCCAAATGGATATTAAAATACTTTACCTTGCTCCTGCCAGTTATTTTTTAATAACTATGGCAGTTTCACTGAATCCACTGTATTTAAAAAAAGAAAACTTTTTAAAACTGAATAATGTCAGAATAGTTTCCCAGGATTCTAATATATCTCCTCATTTATGTCCTGTATTTTACATTATATTTGGTGAAAGCAACACTCACTGTAAAATTGCAGTATACTAGGATTATGGAAAATGGTGTTTTTTTCCCTAAAAATAAATTTATTTATATCACATGTAGCATTTTATATATTGAAACAAAAAGAAAAAATCCTGGATGCATTGTTATTAGGGAGCTTACTACTTTGGCATGCATATATACGCCTTCCCACATATACCTATTTATACCCTACATCTGACTCACATAGTCAGAAAAACTGCCAGTTAGAATAGAAGAAGATTCATTCCTCAAAACTCTGTGTTCCTTGGCCTGTAAAGGAATCACTCCAGTCTTTACCTCTATTGTCATATATCCATCTTTTGGTGTATGTCTTTGTCTCCTCTTACATGGGCACAAGCCATAAGGATTAGAGCCCACTCAAATTCAGTATTACTTTGTCTTATCTTGGTAACATCTTTAATGTCCCTACTTTTAAATAATGTCACACTTACAGGTACTGAGTGAGAACTTCAACATATCTTTTGTGAGGGACAACATTTAGAACTTCAACATATCTTTTGTGTAGGACACAATTTAACCCTCTTCAGTGTATAATTAAAACTTTTAGGAGTGACAATTGTTCTAACACCCAATTCCTTTAATAGGAGGAATATTTATTCTGTTCTCTTTCCATCTCCTCTGCCTAGCACAAGGTCTGACACATAATAAATCCTCAATACACATTGTTATAAACATGAATGTAAGAGTCAGAACCTATGACTAGGCTTTATTTTTATTTCTTACCAGCCTTGGAAAATCTCTCTGGAATTTTATCCTAAGGCCCATGCTTCAACTTCTAGCCATATTTTAACCCCTTTAACTTTCTCAAGAATTCTCTTCTTAAAAATTATTTTTTTTGTATATCAATTTCTTCTCAATTAAGTTCCTCCCATTTGCATATACACATATTCTAAAATGTATTATTTCAAAATATAATTATCTTGAATCAGGTACATTCTGATGTGTGAAAGATAGTATTTTGGTTGTAGCTTTAAAATATAAATAAACTATCCACTCATAAGTATCTTCCTTTCTTAGATGATATGAAGCACTTGGTTGCTGTTTTGCAAGAAAATAGATAATTTCTATCATTTCTCCAATGATGACTATTGGCTTGGTATAATCACATTTATACCTCCTTGGTTTGATACTACGCATATGTATATACACAATGAATTTCCGTTGCAATGCTGAATCTAAAGTAATGTTTAAACATGACAATTAAACCTAAAATTTAGTATCAGCTTTACACATAGATTAATTGAAGTGACAAAATTATGACAAATATGATCACTTTTTGCATACTCACAAATAATGGTAACTATGTCATGATAGCTATTCAAGCAGAAGTAATTGTAAGATGACATCACTGTAAGACAAAATCAATTTCAGAGGCATTCAAATATGGAAATCATGCCTCTTAGGATTTATGAAATGCAGTCAAATATAAACAGGCATAGTGTAACAAATTTCCAGAAAGAAAGATATAAATGATAGGGAAGAAGTACTTTCAAAATTCATAATATGAAAACATGGTTTATTTTAGGAGAGAGAAGTCTTTTTATGCCTTCTAGCTAATTATTTGGCTGTATGAAAATTTAGAAGGCAGTAATAAAAAAAGAGATAAAACACGTATGAAAAAATACATACATTTGGAAGTACACAGAAATTGAGACAAAATAAATAAACAGAGAGCTTCTATATTACAACTTGAAAGCTTAAATGGTAAAAATAAAAAGAATACACAATTACAAGTAAAACGAGGAAAATTTCATTGAAAGAAAACTATAGTGTGCACTAGCTTAAATTCTAGCAGCTTTCAGCTTGTAAATGTCAAGATTTCAGAGCAGCTGAACACAAAACTATCTGCCATTGTGACCTAAATATTACGAATATGATTCGTTTTGGTCAGCAGGAATTCATAAAAGGAGAATTGCAATAAGATTGAATTTCTTTTAGGAACAGTGATACAAAATTCACATAGGATGGCCCTTGATATAATTTTCTGACCTTTAAAAAGGTTTTCACTACTCTTTTTAAATAAAGGACTATAATATAACGGAAAAAAAGTATGGCATTGAAGACAAGCCATTGAAACTATGAAAAGATGCTTTCACTATCAAAGAAAAATGTTACTAATAGAAATGGCTTGGAATTGAATACGCTATTTGAGGACTTAAAAATTCCACTTTTTAATTGAATAGTAATCTATATGACATATCACACACAAAAAAAGGTAGGAGGACATGTATTCTATACTAGCCTTGTACATTGGGGCAAATAAAATTCAGTCATTCATAAAATGCTATAATGCATTAAAAATTAAATGATACTGTGATTACATATATGAACTTTTCATGTTGAAATTCACATTTTGTTTTTGTAGACATATACTCTTTCCGTAGATGATCCATCATTGTAAGAATGAGCCATAAGCGGTTTGTCATTTTATGTTAAATAATCAAATTGTAGAAAAAGATCAACTAAAGAAATGTCCTAGATATATGGCAAAAAGGTGGCTTTTACATGACTTTTTATTTCAACCACCATCTTATCTTAACCATATTCTTTCTATAGCAATCTGTATTTACAATGTGTTCATATGATTTTAAGTCTCTTTTAATAGCATTATTCTTCTTTTTCACAAATATAATAGCTCTCTCATTCTTTTAATGTTTGAGTCATTCTAAAATCACATTGCAAGCTGCTTATTTGAGCAAAACGATGAACTAGATATCTTGAAAATCCATCTGCTAGAAACCTTAGAAAATGCTTAAGAAAACAATTTTAAATGCATAACTGTGCTTACAAGAACAACAAAATAAAATATAAAAATTCCTGGAGCAGAAAAAAGGGTGAATGGGAAAGCAAATCAACCTACCTGAGCTAATACAGTAACAGTTCCAGGAGAAGTTGTTGGGCTTGGCATTCTCCAAGATTGTATATTGATTTTTAAAATTAACTGATTTTATTCTTGCATAATTTACATAAAGGAAAAACATAGATCTGGAGTATACAGTTTTATGAGCTTAGTAGATTGGGGGAAAAAAAAAAAAAAGGCTGCAACTTGTACCTCTCCTTCTAAACAAGCCCTTTGCAAATATACTTCTATGCTGACTCTCTGCTGGCCTTGAGACTTGATCTGCCCAATGGGATATTGGAACATGAGACTAAAGCAGAACCTTTGAAAATACTTTCACATGGGACTTGCTTGCTTACATCTCTTGGAAACCTTTAAACCACAACTGTTTGAAAAAAGCAAAACTAGCCTATTGAATGATGATCAACATGTGATCAACCCATCTCTTTTGCTCCAGCTGAAATCTAACTAAACACCACAAATGTGAGTGTGACCATCTTGGAAATTTAGTTCAAAGTAGGACTCTGACACCAGAGATTGTCTGGGTTAGCCCATAGCCGAAGAACCTCCAAGGGTCAACAGACAGATGTGGCTTCATGAGTTTGTAACTACATAGGACTCTGAGATCAATAGTGTAAAAGCTCCTGGGGTTAAATATACTGTGATCTCTGTCTTGAAATTTCTAATAATTTTATTTTTTAAATTATATTTTCCAAATGAAGTCTTATGGGGCAATGGAGCATACAGGAAGTGCTTGGAATTTTTATTTACATGGAATCCTGCAACCCATATCCTCCCTGTCTCCCTGAAACATATTCTCAGCAGTTACTCCACTTTCCCCAGGTGCCCAGGGCTCTACTTGGCCTTCCCTCCCTACACTACTGCCCTCAAGCGTGTGAGTGCGAGCTTTGTCAGTGTCATATTTAGTATCCACTCCTTGGCATCTCAACCTGAGGTATGGTGGCAGCTGTCCCTGTCCTAGGGTGAATTGGCAAAACATTTTCTATAGTCACTTCAGCTGGAACAAGCCCCTGACCCTCCCTTGATCCAGGATAAACACATCCCTGAATATAGATTGTGATCCTTTGGGGGTCACCTGTCTGTCACGGTTTGGGGTATCGAGACCACAGAATGGGCTGAGTGACTTCCTTTCACTTTGTAGGAGCACAGCGCATTTTTCTGGCAGCTGGCGGGAGAAGGAATTTAATAGCAACCGAGCCACAGGCATGTGCAAGGCCATGGATGGGACTCCCAATGCCTGTCAGGTTCATACTTGCCAGTGAGTATTCACTGTCCATGAAATAACAAATTTAAAAAGCACTGTCATAGCTCATGAGAGAGAGAAACAGATCCCATGGGAAGACTAAAAAAAAAATTTTAGATTTAGGGACTTCAATGTTAATTTTCCTCAAAGGCATTTCGTTTTGCACAAGGCCCTGCAAATAATGTAGCTGCTGCTGCTCACAGAATCATGAGAAAAGATAAATAGTTTCTGCATTAAGCCACTTTAAGGCTCAGATGGGCTCCAGTTGAAGCCTCGTATTTTATAAAATGGATGTTTAGTAAAGGAACTGATCCTCAGTTATGTTTACAGCACTTGGGATTGTGTTTTTTTGTACATTTTGTATTTTAAAACATTTTATGCTAGTGCAGTGATCCTTACACAAATACAAAGGGAATAAGAGCCAGCAGTTCAGTCTCCTCAGTTTTAGTGCTGAAATAATAAACAGTGACAGGTCAAAAAAATTAGGTACAGTGTGTTACGCAGTAGAAGCTATAGATGAACTTTGACAAATATATGAACTCCATGTAATTAACACCCAAATCATGATATATGACATTCTCATTGTCATATTCTCATTTCCACTGTCTTGCTCTACCATGTCTTGTCTTTTTTTTCAATTGCTTTCTTCAGCAGAACATGTCATATATGTGATCTATCACTGATGAAAACATTGCATGTGAACCGTAACTATATACATATATATAGTCTTAGATATTTTAGATATTTTATGTCCTTATTATCTTACAAATAGTTTTTACTCTGTTTTCAGTTGCTTGTTTCTGGTATATAGGAAGACAATTTATGTTTCTATGTAGTTATATTTTGTATCCTGTGACCCTACTCCATTAATTTACTAATTTTTATGTATTAATTCTTCAGAAAATTCTATGTACAAAATAATATAATCTGAAGATGCATACGCCTAACTCTTTTTCACTTTGAACTGTAAGCCCTTTATATTCTAGGCTTGAGCACTGAGAGTTTTAAGATATTAAGACTAATAGATACGTTTGATAAAAATTTTACTACCTCACATTGAAAAATAAGAAAAGATGAAATAATAGAACAATCCCTCTGTCCTTCGATTGCTGAAAAAGTAACTTGAAAATAACATATTTCGTAATTCAGCATTCATCTCCTGAAGTTATTTACCATTAATTTAAAAATTAAAAGTAATTGCAATAATATTTAAAATCCATTCCATATTTAAATTTCTTCAGAGCTTACCCTAAAGAAACACCCTTGGTTGCTACTTTTCATTAAAAGACCATACCAACTTTCAAGGATTTTCCTGTTATTTCATGGCTCTTTAGCTTCTGTTAATCCAGAACAATTCTGTCATCTTCATCTCTCCTACCAAGTTAACTTGATTTTGAGGAGAGTATACCAATGGAGCTTTAGAGCAAGCATGTCTCACATTATACATTTTTCTGATTATATCTTTACAAGTTGTTTAACTTATTCTACTAATGACTATTTCACGTAAACTGGCAGCTTTTAAGGCATGAGTAGATACAGGTTAAGCAGTTTGAGCAAAAAATAATAATAATAGATAAATTCTCTATATTTTGTAATGAATATCATCGTGGCCATGCAATGCCAGTTTTCTTGCTACTTATAAGGCTAAACATGACTCTCTGGTGAGGTGATAACTGCTCAACCTCATTAATAACAAGGGAAATGTAAAGTAAAATCATAATAACATACCAAAACATACCTACAGGAATAACCAAAATAAAAAATCCTGGGAAAACCAAGTATTGGCTAGAATGTGAAGAAATAAGTTTTATATTGTACAAGTATGTATATAAATTACTATAAACATTTAAGACAATTGCTTAGTGGAATTAGATAGTGAAACACATTTCTAAATGCTGCTACTTGACAATTCCACTCCTAAATGACACATGTGCACATGAGCACTACCACAGGACTTTTGGTCTGTCAACTTTATTGCTGCTAATTTGAGTACCAAGGTGCTAAATAACATATTCATATAATGATATAATAGAGTATATTATAATATGTTAATATTTTTGAATGCTATGTGGCAATGATCATTTTCCTACCTAACCAAATGTAATATGAGAACTGCTATATGAGAAGCAATACAGATACATTTCACAAACATATGTTGAATAAAGGAAGTCAGTCACAAAACATGAACTCTATGATTCTGTTATTCACATTAAAAAGTAAATTCCACTTAATTTATGGAATTAGAAGTCAGATCGGGTTTGGAGAAGGAGGAGGAATGGTAGGTAGTAGGGAACAGAACATAATAAATTTCCAATACTGTTATATTCCTTGACTTGGTTGGTAGATACATAGATGTTTTCACTTTGAGATAATTAATTACTCTGAACAACTGTCATAAAACAACATTAAATATATTAAATAAAACTCTAAACTGAGTACTTTGAAAACATTGATGGGATATCCAATTTCCTAAAAAAAAAAAAGTTCTTACCAAAATGTACTGTGCAATAAACTTGAATATTTAATAGCATAATGGAAATTCAAGTAATGGATTTAACTGTTAAAACTCTATTCACTATTAACAAGACATCCAGATCATTTTACATAATGCTCCTATCACTCAAGAATGTAAGAATGTAGTAATACTAATTACAATTAAACTAATTCTGAGGAAAACAGGTAGAGAGCAGAGGGTTTCACTGAAAACTTTAATGCACCCATAATGTTTTACTTCATGGACAAAAAAAATCTAATGTGTCAACATGTGAAGATGATGTAGCTTAGTTTGGATACACATGAGTAAGTACAAGTACTTTTTTTTTTTTTTTTTTTGAGACAAAGTCTTGCTGTGTCACTCAAGCTGGACTGCAGTGGTGTGATCTCAGCCCACCACAACCTCCGCCTCCTGGGTTCCAGTGACTCTCCCATCTCAGCTGGGACTGCAAGTGCATACCTGTGTAGCTGACACTGCAAGTGCATACCACCACACCTGGTTAATTTTTGTATTTTTGGAGATATGGGGTTTCACCATGTTGGCCAGATTAGTCTTGAGCTCCTACCATCAAATGGTCCATCAGCCTTGGCCTCCCAAAGTGCTGAGATTACAGTCGTGAGCCACTAGCCCTGGCCATTTCTATACTCTATGTTTGAAATATGTCATACAACAAATGATAGCATATTTTAAAGACCAATAGATTTTGCAAATTTGATATGATGATAGCATATTTTAAAGATAAATAGATTTTACAGATTTAAATAGATTTGTGAATTTGTTATCTAGATTACATTATTTATATTATGTATCACCATTAGAAACTTTGGAAGTAGATGCAACCATTTTAGATTTATTCAAAGTAGAAAATAAGTTTATTCATAAATTCCATTTCCTCAAAGATGTGATAGGCAACAAAAATTTTCCAATTACCATCTGTTACTTTTGGGTTAGCACATCACCTATGGCTTAAAAGAGACCACTTGGATCCAGATTTTAAAAGCCAAAAATATTCTGAGTTTGCAGATTTTCATGACTTTCTGCAAAATAATATAGTAGGGCTATGTGCATACAATGAGTTTTTTATTGGTAAACTACCTCTGAATCTATTGTTGACTAAACTAGCTTATTCTGTTTGCTTTTAAGTTACCCAATTATGAGTATTGTAGAAAAGTTGGAAGGGTAGGTGTTTCTCCTCAAATGGTTAGACAATGTGTCACAGAGTTTAAAAATCCATCTTGAAAACAAACTTTACCATTCCATTATTTACTACCTACCTGACCTTAAAGCACACTCTTTGCCTCGGTTTTCGCATCTGTAATTTGAGGCGATAATACAATTAAACTCATATAATTGTTCAGAGGATTAAATGTACCCAAAAGACACTTACCTAGTGGGCTGGGCACAGTGGCTCACGCCTGTAATCTCAGCACTTTGGGAAGCAGAAGCAGGAGAATCGTTTGAGCCCAGTAGTTTGACACCAGCCTGGACAACATAGCGAGACACCCATATCTACAGATAATAGTAACAATGGATTAGCCAGGCACCGTGACTTGTGCCTGTGATCCCAGTTACTCAGGAGGCAGAGGCAGAAGGACTGTCTGTGCCCAGGAGGTCAGAGCTACAGGGAAAGGAGCCATAATTGTGCCACCACACTCCAGCTTGGGATACAGAGTGAAATCTTGAAAAAAAAAAAAAAAAAAAGAAGGAAGAAAAAAGGAGGGAGGGAAGGAAGGAAGGAAAGAAGGAAGGAAGGAAGAAAGGAAAGAAGGAAGGAAGGAAGGAAAGAAGGAAGGAGAATGATAACATAGTAGTAACTGATCAATAAATGAAATGTGAATAGTCATTATGTCTACATAAAATTATCTATCATCTATCTATCTGTCTGTCTGTCTGTCTGTCTGTCTAAGTAAAATCTTAGCCCAACTACTCTATCAAAAATATCTCAATAAAGCAAGTCACAGGACATTTGGCTTCCCAGTGCATATAAAAGTTACACTAAATTGTGTGCACTAAACATCCAGGGCTTGTAGTTCCATTTAGAGAGCACAAGCAGAGTAAATGAAGCATAATTCTTAAGGGCATTAGGACTTTTAAAATGGTCAATGAGTATTGACTTCAACATAAAGTCACCAGCTACATTAGCTCCTAAGAAGTCAGCCTGTCCTTTGAAGTTTTGAAGCCAGGTATTGACTTGTCTCAAGCTATAAAAGTATTAAATGGTGTTGTATTACAGTTTAAGTCTCCTACATTAAAAATCTGTTTTTTTTTTGTTTTTTTTTTTTTTTAGTGTAGCCCTCTTTATCTATTATCTTAGCTAAAATATCTAGAGAACCTGCACAGCTTCTACATCAGCACGTGCTGCTTCACCTTGCATTTTTAGACAGTTTCTTTTTTGTAAACTTCATAAACAACCTCTTCATAAACTAAACTTTTCTTCTGCAGCTTTCTCACCATCTCAGTCCACATAGAAATAAAGGGAGAGTTAGGGTCTTGTTCTCAATTAGGTCTTATTTTAATATAATTAGTGACTTGTTTATCTATCCAAAAAACTGAAACTTTCTTCATAAAAGTAATAAGATTGTTTTGCTTTCTTATCATTCCTGTGTTCACTGTAGTAGCATTTTTAATTTCCTCCAATAACTTTTTCTTTGCATTCACAAGTTGACTAGTGGACACGAGAGGTCTAACTTGCAGCCTGTTTCAGTTTTTGATGTGCCTTTCTCACTAAGATTAGCTTTTGATTTAAAATGAGAGATGTGGAACTCTTTCTTTCACTAGAACACCTGCAGGCCATTTTAAAGTAATTAATTGACCTAATTCAATATTGTTGTGTCTCAGGGAATAGGAAGGCCAGTGGAGAGGGAGAGAGACAGGGAATGGCTGGTTTGTGGAGCAGTGAGAACACGCCTTTATTGATTAACTTTGCCATCTTATATGGGAGTGGCTTGTGGCACCTCAAAACAATTACAATAGTCACATTTAAAGCTCACCAACCACAGATCACCATAACAGCTTTAATATTAAAAAAGTTTGAACTATTGTAAAAATTACCAAATGTGGCACAGAGACACGAAGTGAGCACATGGTGCCAAGAAACTTGATGGATGCAGGGTTGCCCAGAGCTGTCCATTTGTTTAAACAAAAAATGCAATACCTGCAGAGTGCAATAAAGTGGAGCACGATAAATTTAATATCTGTACAGTGTATGGGATTGTATTGCCAAACTGTCCAGTGCTTCACAAAAAAATCATGGTCAATTACTTTGTTTCGTGTAATGTATTCAGAGAGCCTCTGTGAAATCTAAAGTTTCTCAGAACAGTCTGAGGGGGATCGGATATAGACAAAGGCAGCGATTTACCCACAGTGTTCATCCTTTTTCGCATCTTCCAGTAACCAGAGTTACTTCTTCAGAAATCCTGGTTGGGCTACACGGACTGAATAGCTAGTGTGACATCCAGTCATTTCAGTTTCTTTTCAACCAGTGTAGTTATCTGGCCTCTGTGATCAAAGCAATAATGCGATTTATCTGCAGGGCAACTCCAGCTGGAAAACAAGCTGAGTTCTGGAGTTTCAGGGCTGGGGAAAGAAACATTGGCCAGGCTGGGCGCGGTGGCTCACATCTGTAATCCCAGCACTTTGAGGTCAGGAGTTTGAGACCAGTCCGGGTAAAATGGAGAAGCCCCGTCTCTACTAAAAATACAAAAATTTACCAGGTGTGGTGGCATGTGCTTGTAATCCAGATGCTTGGGAGGCTGAGGCAGGAGAATCTCTGGAACCCAGGAGCCAGAAGTTACAGTGAGCCGAGCCACTGCACGCCAGCCTGGGCGGCAGAATGAGACTCTGTCTCAGAAAATAAATAAATAAATAAATAAATAAATAAGAAATATTGGCCAAAATAAGTGAAAGTGAATCAATACATAAACTGACCCAAGTATATAGTCACTGTCTAGATATTTATCTGAAAACTTTTGTCATGCAAATATACTCTATAGAAAATTTTTTAACACAGGAAAAAAATTTCATTGTAACAATGTGTTCTGTAATTTTTACCATTGGATTATTAGTGGGTATATGTTTTAACATGTTCCTGCAATTATAAATATTTATAAGTAAATATTTTTGCCTCAAATATTATAGACAGTTTCTGGGTGTGTATTAGCTGTGTCATGTGCTGTATATACGTTTTAAATGCTGAGTATTTAATTTGGTCTCCTTCCAGAACGATTGTGCCCATTTGTACTCCCTAAGTCGCTTATAAGTTTGCCTGCCCATCTGCAGACTCATCAATATGAGTTTTTAAATAATTTTTAACTCTGTGAAATTAATTAGGGAGAAATGTGGGACATGTTGTTATTTTATTGTTATTTTTTGAAGATTTTTTTTTAATTTTCAAATTTCTATCCTCTACAATGGACATAGTTTTTTCAGTTGCACGTACCTTTACTCTCAGTGCTTATTTCTCATTATAATTAAAAAAAATATTTTATCTTTAAGAATATAATTCCTTTGCAACATATATTTTTCAAATTATTCATTTACCTTTATATAATTAATGTTGATTATGGACTTAAAAATCTATTCTCGTCAGTATTACTGTTAACAGAAGTAGATATAATAATTTGTTTTACAGTTGCTCTTAAGTGTTATGGTTTTAAAGATTTTTATACCTTTATTATATTGTATTTTTCAACATAATATTATTAAAATATTATAATTCGCTTTTACCCTAAAATATTTAAAACTTATAATTTATGTCAGCATATGTAGCATATTGATAAAATATTTTAGAAAGTAGTATTTGTTAAATAACATTTTTATTTGTAGATTTCAATGTTATTTTTATTCTTTTGATGTTGTTTTGCGACAAGGTCTCACTCTGTCCCCCAGGCTGAGGTACAGTGGCACAATCATGGCTCACTGCTGCTTCCATCTCTCTGGCTAAAGCAATTTTCCTACCTCTGACTCCTGAGTAGTTGGGACTACAAGTGCATGTCAGCAAATCTGACTAATCTTTTAAATTTATTTTTTGCAGAGATGAGTCCTCACTCTGTTGCCCAAGGTGGTCTTGAACTCTTGGGCTCTAGCGTTCCTCCTGTTTCTGCCTCCCGAAGTGTTGGGGATTACAAGTGTGAGCTGCCGCAGCCAGTCCTTTTTTTTTATTTTCTAATATACATTTGCATCTCTTTGTGCATTATTTCTTATGTTTGATTTATCTATCTAACCACGTACCTATCAAAATGCAGTTTATTTTATACTATGTGGATTTTAATGCATGATAAACTGTCTTTATTAGTATTTCTTTAAAAAAAAACAAGTATTTTTTATTCTGAATGATATTTAGAGCTTCTTGACCAAGTCTATTAAAATCTTACTGACTTTGATTATAATTAATATTACCAATTAAATGAGGATAATTTAAAAGGAGGAACTTCTTACAGTTTTTCTGTTATGAATTCTTTTAGTTAACATTTTCTGATGAGAGAGTGTTTACCCCTGGCCTTTCCTTATTTTATCTTATCTTCAGCATGTTCATATATTTAATGTTTTATCTTCATAATATATTTTATTAAAATGTTTACCTGATTATAAGTAATTTACAAAGAAATTAAATTTACATACAGATATGAAACATTTATTTTCATGAACTTTGTTGACTCATTTGATTATATTTGATTATCTACATGTCCTTTTTCCAACAGTATGCTTTTGTTTGTTGGTTTCAATTATTGTCTATGAAATCTTTGTTAAGCAATATATTGTCCAAAGACCAATAGCAGTGACCTGACCTACTAGCTTGTAAGAATTCAAAAAGCCAGGTCATATCACAGATTTGTTATGATAGGTATTTTAACAAGACCCCAAGGTGATTCATATACCTATGAAAGTCTGAGAATATAGAACATCCACAGTAAAACTTTGATTAAACTTTATGCATATATTCATCTTACCAGTGTCTGCCACTCATGGAAGCCATCACTAAATTGACTTTCCCCTGTTCTCTTGTAAGTGCTCATGCTATCTTTCTGATCTTTATGTTTTGACATTCCAGTTGTGTTGTTTTGTTTTTTTCACTGTAGATAAGGTACAGCAGTAGATTCTTTATTTGCTTCTGTTTGTGTGTGTGTGTGTGTGTGTGTGTTTATGGCCTCCCTTCTTACCCAGAGATACTATCTTTCAAAGAAGACAGAATAGCAACCTGGCCTTTTGCCTTGTTCATTTCATTCATTTCTACATTAAATGTAACAAGAATGACTAAATTGCTGGTATGGTGATGGCATTCTTAATAATATTCTGCTCCAATATAGATTTTATTCACTTTGTGTAATGTGTTGCTCCACTCCATGGGATTCAGAGGGTACAGACATCATATTACTTTTTTATTATCAAATACATACATAGATTTTTCTGCTATTCATTACCTGGCATTTACCAAAATTCTATATTACAGATTAACTAGGAAATCATCTAGATTTATGTTCTAGTCTGTGTTATAAATAAGACATACGTCATTTAGAGGTTGGTTAGGTCAATTCAACAGTTAGGAGTGATGTGAAATGGGATTTATCATGAGAACTAAACCTTACAATTGTGAGAGAACATGAGAAATGAAGGTCTGAAAGATGATCGTTGAAGTATCAGTATCATTTACCATGGAACATAAAACTATGCTGCTGAAGAAGTCTATGGAAGGCTTTTACTCTTTTGTCTGGTGGTGGGCCCAGAGCTGCTACAGTTCAGCCTTGCCGGCATTCTGGAAAAAATCTGGATGTAAGGGATAAGGGAAATGTGAAGGAATGAAGGGAAGTAAGGGGAAACTGAAACCTATCAGCACAGAGTAGACCCTGTGAGGACAAACTGACAAGTATCCCCGTTTCTCATGCTTTCTGCTCTGGGACTTCGTGATGCCATGGTATGGAACATATACTGTGAAAATCTGCTCTGTACGCACACATACATAGTCCTGAAATGCAAGAAAGTTATTACCCATGGATCAAAAATTGGCAAGTGAAGATAGAAGCCAGTAAATAAGTGATTCTTGTAAATATCTCCTTTATTAAAACAAGCAAACAAACAAAAATAATTTGGGTTTCCTAAAGTCAGGGCTTCTTGGTTAATTGTGGCCTTCTATCTGAATGCTTTAACTACTCACAAAATATGACAATGTTTTCATTTTAACTTATCCTTATATAACCAGCTCAGGAATACTGAACTTGTCAAGTATTGGAAGAGAAGTAGAATCACTATTGTTAATTTTGGTGTTGTCATCACTGTATTTGTAAACATATCCTGGTAGCTTTCATGCCTTTGTTATTTATAGTCACTCAGACTTCAGGCTAGAGGCTTGCTCTAATACTTTCTTTCCTTGGCTTTCTTTCTGCCTATACTGTCATTCATCTTGCAGTCATCACTTTGCTAGATAAATGTCCTGTTTCACTGATATTTGTGCTTTTTGTATGAGGCCTTGTCAGTGTTGGGGAAATATGTTCTATCACGTGTTCATTTGATCTGATTCACAGCCATGACATTATTATACACATATATATTCCATTATCCCAGATTTCTCATCATCTTGCAGATTTCTTCCATATTTATACTTTTCCTTACTATATTTCATCTTCTCAGAAATGTATTTATTTCACTATGCTTTTAGTATAATATATGTCCCATATGTGATCAATCTATATTAGAGCAAATTTTATACACAGAAACAATACGGGGAATGATGGATTGTAAATGAATAATGAAGATTGCTTTAGTTTATTCTCAGAATTTTCTTATCTAAAGAATATGTTCTAGTATTCTGTATTTTGTCAATATACTAACAGTACATTAGTATTTCACCTTTCAGGAGATGATACTAGCAAGTTCAAATAAAGCCTTGAGCTCAGTTGTGTCTAGACATATTGCTGAGAGACGGTAAATGGCATGCCAACATCAAGATATACTTGAAATGATAAAAGTTGTTGTTTGCCTATGTGAGTGAATTCTAAATTCAAGTGTTGGGAAAGATACGGACTAACTTTCAAAGATCAATGGGTCAATATAGGGCCAGGCATGGTGGGTCACTCCTGTAATCCCAGCAATTTGGTAGGCTAAGGCAGGCAGATCACCTGAGGTCAAGAGTTCAAAACCAGCCTGGCCAACATTGTGAAACCCGGTCTCTACTAAGAATACAAAAATTAGCTGGGCTTGGTGGCAAGCGTTTGTAATCCCAGCTGGGAGGCTGAGACAGGAGGATCACTTGAACCCAGTAAGAAGAGGTGGCAGTGAGCCAAGATAGCACCATTGAACTCCAGCCTTGGCGATGAGTGAAACTTGACAAGAGTCTCAATAAATAAATAAATAAATAAATAAATAAATAAATAAATAAAATGACAGTGTATTTTGCAAGTCATAAATGTTTATTTTTTTAAAAAGTACTGAAAATAAATTTGTTTAATATTACTGTATAAATTGAAAAACTAAGTATTTATTATATTCATATTATTAGGTAATGAATCACATTCAAACTTAGTCATCATTTTATTTTGCATTGGTCTATGGGAACATTTTATATACACACAAAAATTACAAACAAGAATTATTTTAAAAACTCTAAAAATCCTTATTGAAGCTCTTTTGTGCATAAGAGCTGTCCAAGGATGTAACTTGGTTAATATTACTCTGTGGCACACTGAGCTTACTACACTTTACAATATCTGAGGAAAACATTTGAAGTCTACTTGAAATGTATTATTTGTAAATCATGAATGAATTTTTCTTGCATACATTATTAGCATAGTACAAAAAGCAAGATTTTAATGTCATGTAGATATTTCTAGATCTTATTTATTTATTTTTATTTATTTATTTATTTATTTATTTATTTATACGGAGTCTCGCTCTGTCGCCCAGGCTGGAGTGCAGTGGCGTGATCTCGGCTCACTGCAAGCTCCGCCTCCCGGGTTCACGCCATTCTCCCCCCTCAGCCTCCTGAGTAGCTGGGACTACAGGCGCCCGCCACCATGCCCTGGAATTTTTTGTATTTTTAGTAGAGACGGGGTTTTGCCATGTTAGCCAGGATGGTCTTGAACTCCTGACCTCGTGAGCCACCCGCCTCAGCCTCCCAAAGTGCTGGGATTACAGGCGTGAGCCACGGCGCCCAGCCCTTATAATTATATTTTAAAAATTACAGTATCTGTTCTTCTTTTCTCCTTCTTCTTCTTCAAATGGGGATTATTTCTCTTTTTACCAGGTAGGAATGATGTTAAGTTTACTGTGTTTTAAATGCACTTATTACTTTCCAATTAAGTTCAAACCTTTGTAAAAAGTATTATATCTTCTATATTTAAAGGTTTGAGCATAGTTCATAAAACCGTGTTGGTGAATATGCAATTATTTACTAGAGTAATTGTTTTCCTGGAAACAATATACCAATATTGTTTTATGAACAGTATCTAAGATTTTAAATATTCCAGCTTATGTAAAATAAATGTCGCCTGTTCTAATATAGTCATTTCACCTGTATTTAAAGTTATCACCTATTAAGTCAAAATGGTTGTTGAACTTGAAAAATTCTATTTAATGGGAAATCATGAATGAACATAGATGTTTCTCATTCAAATATCATTTCCCCCCTAGTTGATGGATTCTTGCTTAGTAGGTCATGAAATTTAAGACTAGAAGCTATCTTCCTGAGAAAAAATGATAAAGAATAGGGTTATTATTTCTTTTGGGAAATAGTTGCTTGAAGTGTGACTAAAATGTGCCAAAAGGAAAAAGGAAAAGAAAGCTTAAACTCTAAACCACTACTAGACTGTCTTATGTGAAAATCAATGAAGTTATCATACTACCACCATAGCCTTACTCCCAAAATCTCTGTTATATTTTGCATATTTAAAACAAAAAGCAAATTCTGATTTGAAAAATAAAATGCTTATTTGCATGGCTACAAATTTTACTTCTTTTTATTTGAGAGTTAGGACTTTGAAGGAGAAAAGTCTATATGAAGAAGGAATAGTGACTTATGGATAAAAATATTTCATTTTCTAGACTATAGCTAATGTCACAAGCAAATTAACTTTCTTCACACATGACTTATCAAGCCTAGGGATAATAGGTTTAACTATAGAATTTCAATTCAACTAATCTGAAACTTAATCTCAGGTAAAGTATGAGAAATACCTAGATGAAAATATAAAGAACAACAGAGTATAAATGACTTAAAGAAAGAGTGACAATTGGTCTGATATAGATTATAGAAAGAAAGAAAATAGGTGTTTTCTTCAATGGAAAGTAAAACAAAAAATTGGTGACAAAATTGCAGTATAGATGATGGGCAAAAGTAGAACTCGAAATTTTAACAAACCAAAATATAATTGCAGAAATGTTGACATAATTGAGAGAGTTTATAAGCAAAAAAGCAAAGAAATTATAGGTCAAACTAGTATATATGTGTGTGTGTATGTGTGTGTGTGTATGTATATATATCACTATAATTTTTTAAAAGGATAAACAAATTGTTGGATTTCAATGATGATAAAAGAAGTGTACTTAAATAGTTCACTTCGGAAGAGAATGCTATAGAAGAACAAAATTAACATTTAAAAAGTATATTGGAAACAAGTAAACCTTGACTTTGTTTGGTACACAGTTATACTAAAATCAGGTCATTTAATAAAGTGTTTCTTTTACGTGGCTTACATTATTATTACTCAGAGTTTCAAGTTTGAAACACTAAAGATATTATTTGGTTTTAATTATCACACACAAGGGACACATTATCCAAAATAGAAATGGTGGAAATCTTGAAGTGAATTGATCAGATACTATATATGTTGCCAATTTCAAATGAAAGAAATGTTGAATAGTACAGATGACTACCAGTGACTGGTTGCTTTGTTTGGTGGCAGTTAATTACAAACACATTACTATATTAGCAGCCCCGAATTTGGTATGAGTGCAGTGATATTTTCTTTGCTTATTTGAAAAGAAAATGAAAAATACACATTTTTTTCAATGTGTATTTTGAAATGAAAATGAAGAAACAGGGAGATATTTAATAAGAAAGACTAAAAAATTAAATTCACAATAATGTCAATGATATGATGCAGGTTTTATAGAAATTTTATTAGCTTTGCATACAATCTATGTAGATTTTCCATGAATTAAAAATTCATGACTTATCAAAAAAGAGTTTAAAAGTTGTTCCTTCTCTCCCTCCCCCTCCTCCCTTCTCTCTCTCTTTCTTTCTGTCACTCTTTGTCAAAATACATCAGCAATATCCAATAGTATTGTAATAATGTCTGAATCTTGCTTTTTCTTCATAAGATATTAGATTAATATCTAATAATAATTATCTAATAATAATTACACATTATTATTATTGTTATTATTATTATTATTTTGAGGCAGAGTCTCACTCTGTTGCCCAGGCTGGAGGGCAGTGGCACAACGTCAGCTCACTGCAATCCCCGCCTCCAGGGTTGAAGTGATTCTCCTGCCTCAGCCTGCCAAGTAGGTGTGATTACAGGCACCCGCCACCAAGCCTGGCTAAGTTTTTTGTATTTTTAGTAGAGATGGGGTTTCCCCATGTTGGCCAGGCAGGTCTCAAACTCCTGACCTCAGGTGACATGCACCCCTTGGCCTCTCAAAGTGCTGGAATTACAGGCCTAAGCCATTGTGCGCGACCCAGACATTAATTTAGAGAAAGGAAATAGCATTGCTTGTATATTGATTGTTCAGATAATTAATGAGATGTAAAACTTGCCACGTAAGAATTTAAATAACATATCCATGCCACTGAGGCAAGTATTAAGGGTAAATTGTTTAACAAGATTGAAATCCATCCATCAGAAGAATGTTCAAACAGTTTCACTGGTAAATAATTTTCTTCCAAATGATTTTTCCATTTATATTATTAAATTAGTTTGTTATAGTGGTAACAGCGTTTGGCTCATATAAGTTGTGGAATTTTTGTTTGTATTGATGGGTTCGGCAGCAATAAATGAAAACACAATTAAAACAGGCTTAAATATACATGGTATGTGTTATATCACCTAGCAACTCTAGAGCTGCATGGCTACAAAATTTGCTAAGTCATTGACTCAAATGTGTAATTAAGGCTCATATTGTTCTCCCACTTTCACCTGGCGCCTTCAACATGCTTGCCATGACTTTCATGTTGATATAATGTCGGATACATAGGGATTACCACTACACAAATCAATGAAGGGAGGGGAAGATTGCAGATGATGTGCTGTGTCTGATTTTTAAAATAATTTTATTTTGATCTAATTCCAAACTCAAAAAGTTTCAAAAGTAGCAAAAGTACACAAGTGCACATACAGAGGCATGTTTCTTTTTCCTGACATTTAAGCATGTTAATGTTTAATTGTTTAGTGCTTAGTTAATGGTTAATGTGGTTTCTGTCAGATTTCTCTCCTGTACATTTCCTAGTTTTCCTTTGTATTAACTAAATAGATATTGGCGGATATTTTAAAACTGTCTGGATAACTTTCATATGCAATTTTCACCCACTAGTTTTAGTAAACATTAATCATTTTCTAAATATATTACCCATCTACATTAATTAGTTGATATTCTGTCCAAAAGAAGAGTTTTAATGTTGTGTTATTTATTTACTTACTTACGGACACTCTAGTTATAGTTTTTAATTCATTACAATATTTGGTAATCTTGATTGTAAAGTTGTCTGAATTGGCTAATGAAAGCACTGTAGATGTAATTGTACCCTTTCAACATGTTTCAGTCACTTTTTTAGCACTTCTTTTATTTCTGGCTTAACAAGGTTTTCCTTGCTTATCTCTTAAGATCCCTGCCATAGATCTGAAATCTACCGTTTCTCTAAGGAGTTCTGTTTTGTGTGTTTGTAAAGACCGATATTTAGAAGCCAAAGGCCGAGATCGGAGTGCTGGGTGTGCTCATTGCTACTGAGGAACTATTTTCAGGAGACAATATAAGAACATTACATACATATAAATAGGTAGATGCACACATATATAGTTGTTTATATGCTATATATGTTCATATGAATGTATTTGTGCATATAGACACAGATGTGTATGTTTATGTTTATATACATATATATGTATATGCACACAAATAGAGTTTTGTGTATGTGTATATATGTAATTTGAAGCTAAAAATCAAGGAAACAGATTATTCTCAAGATCCTCCAGAATGAACCATGCCTGAACACTTTATGACTTTAGCCAGTGAGACTGATTTTATATTTTGACCTCTAGAATTGTAAGAAAATAACTTTTTGTTGTTTTAAAACACTAAGCTTGTAGTGATTTGTTACAGTAGCAATAAGAAACTAATATACATACCATTTAGAATTTCATTTTTTTTTGGTAAAATGTACAAAGATGTGCAGACCTTAAATGTACAATTAGACAATTTTTGTAAATGTATATATGCAAATCAGGATACAATTGGGATATCAGGATAACCATTATCCTGATGATTTTCAACAGCTTTTAAATTATCCTAACAGCTCTTTCTCTGGCACATCCCTTTTGTCTCAGTAAATCACTGAACTGATGTATGTCACCATAGATTATTTTGATTAATGTGGAAGTTTATAGAAAGGAGACAATACAACATGCATTCTTTTCTATCTCACTTTTTTTGTGCAACACGGTATCAGGGTAATTCTTCCATGTGGTTGCATGTATCCACAGTTCATTTGTATTGCTAAGCAATATTCTATTGTATCAATATATGACTTTTTATCCATTCACTGACTGATAGACATCTTGTTTATTTCTAGCGTTAGACCATTACAGGGGGGAAAAATGGGCCTATCATTCTGAGGCATAGGTTTTAATTTATCCTAGGAAAATACCTGGTAGCAAAAAATGCTTAACCTGGGATAGCTAATTATTGAACTTTATAAGGAAGTATCAAACTATTTTCCTGGGTGATTTAATACTTAACACTCTTACAAACAGTATATAAAAATTCCCATTGTTCCATATTATAGATAGCACTAGGTATTTCAAACTTATTAATTCCAGCTATCTAGTACATTGAAAAAGTTGTTTTTATAACTCTTAAGAGTTTGTGGAGCTTCTTGAAATTATAAATTTTAGACGTATCATCAATGCTCAGCAATTTTACACTATTCATATTTCATTGCCTTGGTCTCATTCTCTCTCTCCTTTTCTACTGAAGCTCCATTTGGTATAGCACGTGGTATTTTTCCACAGGTCATAAAAGACCTGATTGTTTCACTGCAGTTTTTTTCTATTTGTCATAGCTGATAATTTCTTTAATTTATCTTCTAGGTTATCAACACTTTATATTTTTCAATTTGCAGGTAAGCTCATGTAGTGATTTTTCTTCTTTATATGTAGTTTTATGATAAATATTTTTATAGTTTTTTAAAAATCTGTGATGCTTCTCCATTTGTTACTCATTAGGACTGTATTTTACTTTAGGTCATTGAGCCTATTTATAATATTGCTTAAAAGTCACTTTCTGCTAATGTTAACATTGTTACATTGCAATCAATTTCTGCTGACTTATTTTTCTCTCTGTGGGTTCATGAATTTCTGTTTCTTCATATATATATATATATATATCATTTTAAATTGCATAATATAAATTGTGAATGATACATTGTAGGGTACCTAATTCTTTTATCTTTCTCAGAAGAATTTTGATTATCTTCTTAGAAGGTTGTTTCTTTAATGACACTCGAGTTACAAACTCAGTCTGTCTTGAGGGGTGGGGTAAAACCTCCTGCTCAGCCTTCTTAATGCCTTAAACTATTGTTTTCTGATGGAACTTTAGGAAAACCTCCTGCATATATGCAGTCCACTTGTTATTCAAGGATTTCAGTACAGTTTATATGAGCATTTAAAAAATCCCCTGCTTCTTCCTTCCTAGGTTCCTTTCTCTAAATTTCCACAAGCTATGATACCCCCAAAATGAATCCTCCAACTCATGAATCCGACAAAAGTTTGTTTGAATTTTATCCACACCAATTTTTTTCTTTGAATTATTACTACACCAGGCTTCATAGATTAAAGAGTGCCCTCAGGTAAAAAGATATATAAATATGAATATTACCTGTTGTAATTTCTGTTTTTGATAGGTTATATCTCTTCAATTTCTGCCTGCTTTAGTCACTCTCCAGTGCTGCAAACTAATGTTTTTCAGCTGGAACATATAACATAACTTTCCTAGTAGAACTTGTAATTTTGTTTGCGTGGTATTTCTTGAAGACTTCCTGGGGTTTCATTTGCAGGAAGGTATTGTGTGCGCATCTACAAATCAATCAATCAACCTGAAGAATGATTGCCAAGATAGGCTATACCAGTCAAGCTTTTGCTCTTCATTCTGAATTGGGGATCAGCCTTATCTGATGTATCTGAAAGCAAGGAAGGGTCAGAAACAAAAGTGGAATGTCTAGGCCTTACAAAGCAAGATTTAAAAAATTTTATTCTGATATTCCACTTTCCACAAAATTAACACTGAGAAATGAGTGTAGAATAGTAATCTTTCTGTAAGTTTTTTTTTCTCAAAGTAGATTTTAGAACATTCCAGGATAAGTGGATGGTTGAGTTAGGAGATTCAAAATGCCACAGGATTAACATTGCATACATTCCAGAAAGATCAATTATACTTGGTATTTTGCAAAACTAAAGTATTTGATATTCAATTTTGGAGTAGAGTGAATATTGAATTGTAGTACCTGCTTTAAATTAATATTTATAAAATAATTATTAAGCAATTATACTGAAGCATATTTATCCTTGCCAGTTATGCATAATAATCAAACTATAATTAATTATGCAATCAATATTTATAAACTGTAGGTATAAATATTAGCATTTTACCAAAAGTAAACAAAATTGATTGATTTTAGCATAAAACAGATGTTTTTCTAGTAGCATGGCTTCCATTAAATGTTTTACATTATTTTATAACACATTAAAATATTTTTCTTTAAGCTTTTTTTCTCTTTTCATGTAGACTGCTTTCATTGATTTAAAGACAGTACTCTATATTCTATTTCACCTTTCCATTTCATCAGGTCAGATCCTAATGTTCTTTAATGATGCCCATTATTAATGCTGACAAAAACTGAGACAAATATAAATTTTATGCTCATGTGGAAGACAAATTTGTAAAGTCAAATTATCTTATTTCATAATTTATTACCTGGGTAAAAAGTGGCCACATAACATCTGGCTGATTCTTTGCAACACAGCTTTAATAATCAGATATTAATTATGTGATTGACTTTTTTGAAATATCAAGAAGATATGTTATTGATTTGTAAAATTTAGAATGCAAAAACAGTTTTAACGTATCAAATTCCTGGGCTATAGAAAAGTAAGACAATTATTGATAACCTTTGCTGATTCATTGTCTTATTTGGTCAAAGACCTAAGTGTTTTGATTTATTGCAGGAAAGTACCAGAGGGAAAATACTTCCATTTTTCCTCTTGACAAACATCAATTGTTGATAGGCTAGCTGAAGTCACATTTATCAACTTCTGCTTTGCTGCAGGAGAATTCTATTGAATTACAAAGTATCCCAGGTTCACTAAAACCACTAGAGTCACAGACATAGGCTTTCTATAAAACACAGTGTGCATTTGTCAGTCTTTCCTTGTTTACTTTCCTTTCGTTCCATTTTCACCACAGCTGGGTTACTTGGTGCCAACCAGAACTCTGCCTTCCTCCACCTTAAACTATAACTCTTTATGCAAGGCAAGAAGAATTCAATGCTGTTTAGTCCAATTACTTGATACTGTGTTTCAGATTTGTTAGTATCCTGTGATCAATTCTCACAGGTGAGCTTTTGCTTTGTTCTGGAGATTCCACCACCATCTCCTTACTTAACATCACAAACATCTAGACAAGCTCCCACCTGTTTCATCAATTTTACTAAAAGAAATTTCATTGTATGCTCTCAAGTTTTTTCTTATTCAAGATTTTGTCTTATCCCGTTTCTTTATTATGTATCTATTTAGTTAATCCTGATAGATTTAAATTAGCCACTTTGTATTCTTTAATAGAGTATCTTTTTTATTCTATTTTTTAGTCAGTGGCAAAATAAATGTAAAATTTACCATTTGAACCATCTTTAAGTGTACAATTCAGTGGCATTAAGTACAGTCGTATTGTTGTGAAATCGTCATCACCATCCATCTCCAGAATTTTTCATCATCCCGAACAAAAATCTATGCTTATTAAAAAATAATTCCTTATTTCCCTCTCTTTTTAGGCCCTGAGAAGCCCTATTTCTCATTTTGTCTCTATAGTTGACTTTTCTAGGTAATTTATATAAATAGAATGAAGCAGTAGTTGTACTTTTGTGACTGGCTTATTTTACTTAGCATGTTTATAAGGTTCATCCATGTTGTAGCATATGTCAGAATTTCATTTCTTTTTAAGACTGAATCATATTACATTACATACCACATTATTCCACATATTTATTCTATCTGTTAATGGACACTTTGTTTGTTTTTACCTTTTTCTATTGTGAATAATGCTGCTATGAACATTGGCTTACAAATATTTCTTCAAGTTCTTCCTTTCAATTACCTGTGTATATATCTAAAGGTGGAATTGTTAGATCACATGATAATTCTGTGCTTCATTTTTTGAAGAAATACCCTACTATCTTCCTCAGAAGCTGTGCCATTTTACATTCTCACCAGCAATGCACAAGCACTTGAATTTCTCCACATTCTTGCCAACACTTATTTTCTTTACTTTTTTTTATAATAGACATCCTAATGAATGTGAATTGGTATCCATTATGATTTTGATTTGCTTTCCCAATGTTTAGTGTCATGACTAATTTTAACTGAATAATTATTATGCATTGGTATTCAGTGTTTAATATAGCATTAAATTACAGTAACATCTTCGTTATCTAGTACTTTCAGAATTAAATATTCAGTCTAAATCATTTTCTACATAAATGAATGTTATTTATTTAAAGATAATACTTTTTGCATTACAGGAAACATGTTGTGAAAATTCCAAAGGTTTTGCTGATAATTATTAGATAGATAAATGTATATGGGAAAGATGAGACATTTTGGGATCAAACAGAAACATCTTGATGTATGCCTCTGCTTCCTAAATTTAATGAATGAAGCCAATTATATAAACATCTCAATCTCAATTTCTTCATCTAAAAAAAAAAAAAAAAAAAATACTGACATCATATGGTCTAGACCAAGGATTACTGGGGTAGCTTGGATTATTTTTCAGTAAGCATAAAATGCTTTCAGGTATACCTACCTGGGGTTGGGTATACTACACTCCTGGTGTTGGGCTTAGACATGTAAGATGATTTGGCCAGTGAAATGTTAGTGGACTTATTTCAAGCAGGCCTCAATGTGATTGCCCAGTTTGACTTGGTTCTTGTGATTAATTTATTGTGAAAACAATATACCAAAAGTATCTGCTGATCCACAGGTATTGAGGTTCACTTGTCACTGACCTGATCCTAATCCACTGCATTGAGTGAAGCCTATCTTGCTGCAGAGCCAAGCTTAGCCTGAATCAGTCAAACTGCAGTCAATCTGGAAACCAGTGTGAGAACCATTCTTTTGTTTTGTAAGTCACTGAACTTGTGACTATGGCTGCATTAGGTAAGCTATTGCGTGAGCAGATAATACAGTTATTATTTTTTTCCGTGATATTTACAGCCTAGTGAATCAGAATAGATGCATTTTCAGAATAATGGCTTACATTTTAAAAAATTAAGTATAATTACCAAAGAAACCAACAACATTGAAATACCAAATATTTTATAACATTTAATTTGGAAGAGAGTATTATGGGTAATTCTTTGTTTACATGTTAAATAGCAAGATCTATCATTAAGCCTATTAACTAACAAAATTTTCAAGATGATAATGATAATAATATGTTTAAATCTATACAACTTCTGTAATGTGGTATAAAATATATGCAATTTCTATTAGGGAGAAAATCACTACAAGTGTTAAATTGCTAAGATATATGGTTTCTATTTATAATTGAAGGATATGTTAAATTGAAGTGAAAATAAAGAGCGATTTTTTTAACTTCCTTGTATGCCACTTTCTTCATCTCTGAGTTGATGTCTTTTAATTGTTAACTAGGGCATTGTATCAGAAGTGCTTAGCATAAGGCCTAGTATTATAAGATATTCAGTTATTGTTCATGTATGTAGCTTACTCATGGACACTACCGAAAAGTTTACACATCTAATTTGAATATGTGACCAAGTGTGAGAACAACTATAGTATTTCAACCTTACCACCACAACAGAACAGATCACATTGTACCTTAAGTGTCTAGGGACGATAAAGAATACTAGAGTTTAATTGTGACAGTATTAACAAATTCTTCTTTATCAAAGTGTTTATGAAGACCGAACATTCAGCTTGAACATAAACAGGAAAGTCAGTTGAGGGTGTGCAAAGGGAAAGACAAATAGAAGTCTGTGGTTACAATACGGACATATCAGGGTATTGAGAATATGACGCTCAGAAGGTAAGTTATTCCCATAGTGTCAAATTGTGGTGAATATTAAACTGGGATATTTTGGTTTATTTCTGTAAGTGATCAGGAATCATGGGTTACACAGATTTTTGTTTGCAAACAAAAATTATTGTTAGAGGATTCAGCATTTTCAGAGAAAGTACCCATAATTCTGCAATAAACAAATAGTAGGAAATAAGAACTTGAAATGTGGCAATACAAATTTCAAGGAATTCACCAATGCAAGACATGTTTAAATACAATTCTCCACTTATAATAGCAAGATTCAATCTAATCCTCAGAAATTATTCATATGATTTTTTGCCTCTGTATGAGACTATGAGATTATCATATGTAAGTGTATGCACACACATACACACACTTAAATTTGCATAAAAAGTGTAGTAAAAACTTCCTATATGCATCCCTCATTATAGGAGATAGAATTATGACAATTTTTCTTTTTCAGCATTCCATTATTTATAAGTGCAAATAAGAATGTTACTTTGGTTTAAACTCATAGTCACTTGGAGACTGAGATTGAATAGCATTTGCCCAAGATTATTCAAATAACAAATAGAATTTTAAGTGCATTTTGAAATCCCAAATCAGCATAACAATGGTTGAAATAAATTTTTCAATTTGCACATTAAGGGCCCAAAGTCTCTGTTCTTAGCAGAATATGATAAAACACTGAATTTTATCTGAGATGAAGGCAAGTGAGTAGGTTAAAAATTTAAGCAAGTCATCATGTAATCTGATATCTGAAAGGGAGTACACAACAAAGAAATAAGTAATGGTTAGAAATTTTGAAGACCGGCCGGGTGCAGTGTCTCACGCCTGTAATTCCAGCACTTTGGGAGGCTGAGGCGGGTGGATCACCTGAAGTTGGGAGTTCGAGACCAGCCTGACCAACATGGAGAAACCCTGTCTCTACTAAAATACAGAATTAACCGGACATGGTGGTACATGCCTGTAATCCCAGCTACTTGGGAGTCTGAGGTAGGAGAATTGCTTGAACCCAGGGAGGCGGAGATTGCGGTGAGCCAAGATCATGCCATTGCACTCCAGACTGGGCAACAAGAGCGAAACTCCATCTCAAAAAAAAAAAAAAAAAAAAAAGAAAAAGAAATTTTGAAGACCAAGCTTATTTTTATTTCTCAACAATGGTGTGAAATCATCTAATCTTTAAAAGCAAAATGAATATAATAATTCTTACCTCATGAACCTGTTTTAAGAATTGTAAGATTAATGTTTGCAGAGCTATTAAGATATGCAGCTTATAGGATGTTTTCAAGGATTAAACTGGAAAACTGAATCTTGTCAGACACTTTCATTCACAGCATCATCACATCCATGTTAACTGTCTGCACGTCTTCTAAGAACTAAGTAAAAATCCAGAGAAAAACTACAAAGAAAAGAGAAGCAGAAAAAGTTTGGTCAAAAAAATCCCCAGAAAATCTACCTTATGTAGTAAAATAATGAGAAATTTCATTGGCACATCAGAGCACTTACTCCAGAGAAGAGACTTAAAAGTGTACAGGGTACATGAGAATGCAGCCTTGGAATTATAATGCCCTAAGGATAGAAATAAAGCAAGTGTGAGTTATCCTTGTGTGGTTTGGAACTGTGTCCCTGAAAAATCTCATGTTGAATTTTAATCCCCATCATTGGAGGGTGGCCTGGTGGGAGGTGACTGACTCATGGGGATGTATTTCTAATGAATGGTTTAGTACCATCCACTTGTTGCTGTTCTCATGATAGTGAGTGAGTTCTTGTGGCATTTAGTTGTTTAAAAGTGTGTAGTATCTCCCCAGTTACACTCTCTCTGTTGCTCCTACTCTGGCTGTCTGATGTGTCTGTTCCCCGTTTGCAATGACTGGAAGCTTTCTGAGGCCTCCCCAGAAGCAGATGCTGACATGCTTCCTGTAGAGCCTGCAGAACTATTAGCCAATTAAAACTTTGGTTTTTATTTTTAAAAAACTACCCAATCTCAGTTATTTCTTTACAGCAATGTGAGAATGAATTGATACATACCCTGAGGGAAATCAGCACTGAAGAGGAAGGCGACAACAAGGAGAAAAAGAGGCTTAGAATGGGAAAGGACATAAGAAAAATAAACATGGAAAGAAACAAAACATGTCCCCAAATTTTCCTCCAAACAAACAAATATTCATCACTAAAGAAACCATATTTTGCTTTACTAAAAGAAAAGATTGCTCCTGAACTAGAAATCGGGTAACAAAAAAAAGTTAGGCCTACCCGATAGACTGTTTTCACATATATATAACATTTTTTAAAAAAACAGGAAATGAGAATCCCAATTATTCAGCAGATACCACCCAACCAGTGGCAAAGTAGAAGTGATATATAATGTAACACTTCGTGATGGATTAAATGTTTTCTCTATCTTCTGTTTATCTGGCCAGTGGACATGGGGTTAGAGCATGAGTAGAAGACTACAACAAAACTTTTAAGAGTCATGTCTGAACAGGATATGCGTCACCTTCTTGCATATCCCAGGGGCTCCTTCTAATTTCATGGCATCAACTAGATCCAGTAGAGCTGACAGCTATACCCTAGCCATATCAAGGAATGAAATACATCATATATATTGATGTGAACTAGTAGTCACTCTGATGACATATGTAATGGGCTATGATTTTGCCAGCATGGCTTAATTAAGGTGGTGAGAGTGAGTATAATAGATAAGGTAAAGGAAAAAATAAAAAACAAGGTTAAGACCAAAATCAAAGAGGGATCTGATTTGGATGTTTTTTATTATTGCTTGTAAAATAACGAGATCCCCTATGGAGAGAACTCAGATGAATGAATCAAAGGATAAATAAAGTCCTGGGATGCTCCAAAACCTGGAATGAAAGTGAAGAGCAGAAGCCAAAAAAAAACAACAACAAATAGTAAAAGAGATACATGAAAGTTGATGAAAAAACAAAACAGAGATACAGTTTAAAAAATTCTAGAAAACTCCTCCCAAAAAAGGATAATAAATTACGGTAAATGCTACTGAGAGACTAACTTAGATGTGAACATAGAAACAATTAAATTATGACATGATAATATTATTCAGTGACCTATTTAGTGAAGTCATTAGGGATAAAAGACAACTAGAATGAGTAAGAGAATGGGTGACTAAGAAGGGAGACAGTGATTCAGACTAGTCCTTGAGGCTTTCCTTAATAGACCATTACTGTAAAATCAACAACCATGTTAACTCAACTTCCATTACTTACTGTGTTGCAGGCATTAAAGGAAGCACTAGAAAAAATAAATGAAACATAAATTCAATTCTCAAGAAACTGACAATTTAGTGGGTAACCCATTCAGTCAGATAAAATAATAAATCCCATTTAATGTTTTAGGATTTTTACTATTTACAGAGAACATGGCTCACTAGGGACACCAAGAAGGACATTATCAGCTCAATTTAATTAAGTATTTTATTACCTCTGAAGGTAAGTGGTGAATAACGTCTATCCTATCTGCTGTCAAACCTAAAGTATGTTAACAGCCTCACTGTTATTTTTAGCTGTCATATATTCATGTATTTAAATTTCATTTAAATACATTTTTACCATTTGCCTCTTTAATTTTTGATATTAAGAAATTATTAGACTATATTTACTATATGATATGTTTTGGATCTGTGTCCCCACCATATCTTGTGTCAAACTGTAATCCCCAGTGCTGGAGGTGGGGCCTGGTGGGAGGTGATTGGATTATGGGGGTGTATTTCTCATAAATGATTTAACACCATCCCCCTTGGTACCATGGTTTTGTTAGTGAGAGAGTTCTCCTGAGATCTGGTTGTTTCAAAGTGCTTAGCACCTCTTTCCTCATCTTTTGCTCCTATGGGGCCATGTAAGATGTGTGTGCTTCCCCTTCACCTTTGCCATGATTTCAGGTTTCCTAAGGCCTCCCCGGAAGCAAGAGCTACTATGTTTTCTGTACAGCCTGAAGAACCATGAGTCAATTGAACCTCCTTTTTTAAAGAAAAATATTACCCAGTCTCAGGTATTTCTTTATAGCAATGCAAGAATGGACTAATACCATGTATAATATTGCATGTATTTTTGTAACCTCCATATTCCGTTCCATTTCTTTTGCTTTGTCACCAGATTATACTTATCAGTCTTATTACATCTCTTGCCAAAGGTCATGATAGAGTTCATGATCAATTATCACTCTTCAATGTAATTTTAATAATAATAATGTATAAGATTTTAAAAATATATGATTTTGAAATGAATTCAACAAATGTAATTTTTGTGAAATTATTGTGCTTGGTATTACCAGGCAATTAATTTTCCATCGTTTTCCTTTGATCTGAGATAAATGAAGTGGAACATGTTACTAAATAGGATTTTGTTCTTTTTAAGCCATATGATGATTATATATTGAATTATTTCCCAATTAATTAAGCTCCAAATACAACATACTTGACAAACATATCTAAGATTAGTAGTCCTTATTCAAAGAATAACCTCAATAATATATGCTGAAAATAATTGATGAGAATAAATATTTTATAATCTTTAAAAATTCCATTAGAGTTCATTTACTTCATATGGAAAATTCATAAAACTCATAAATAATTAAAACTAAATTATGTTTATCAAAGTAAATTAAAATATAATGTTTTATACATTTTGTGTTTATTTACCTAATTGTTTTTCACCAAAATCAGTAATTTGCAGCATTTCTTCTCAACATGAATATATGTAAAAGGCATCAACCATTCTTAAATTTTGCTTATAGAATCTTTATTGTTAATCCTGTTATTTTTCCCCAAAAAAATATTTTTACAACTGCCTAATTTTATTTTTAAATGCTCTTCTTAAAAGCAAAACAGACTGGGCATGGTGGCTCATGCCTGTAATCCCAGCAATTTGGGAGGCTGAGGCAGATCACCTGAGGTCAGGAGTTTGAGACCAGCCTGGCCAACATGGCAAAAGCTTGTCTCTACTAAAAATACAAAAATTAGACGGATAAGGTAGCCTGTGTCTGTGATCCTAGCTACTCAGGAGGCTGAGGCATTAGAATCACTTGAACTTGGGAGGTGGAGGTTGCAGTGAGCCAAGATCATGCCACTGCTCTCCAGTCTGGGTGACAGAGTAAGACTCTAACTAAAATAAAGTAACATAACATAACATAACATAACATAACATAACATAACATAAACATACCCTAAAATTTAATTGACTGCTCTCAGTTTCTACTTCTTTCACACTTGTGTAAAGATAATTGTTGCTTCATTATTTTCTGAAAAAGCAGACTTTAAAAAATTGAATGACTTCAGTTGTTAGCAAAGAAAGGAGAAGGCTTCAAAATAGCCTACATACGCCTCATTCTATTTTTTTCCATTTTATTTATTTATTTTATTGATACATAATAGTTGTACATATTAATGGGGTGAATGGGATATTTTGATACATGCATATGACATGATTCTGATGAAAGTGTTTTCCCGCAAGCAAGTTTTAGATACATGTCACATTTAGAACTTACATTGTATGTAAATAGATTATAAACTATATTGAGCTCACCACAGAACCACAGTAAAAGCCCTAGAGATTACAGTCCAACCCCTTTTATTTGTAACCTAGTGAGTTTGTAACTCTTCTACATCGTTAGAACTCTAAAGAGAATCCCCCCAATTTGATATGAATCAAGCATTTCCTCCTTAGTTATACTGTATATATGATTATCTCTGGTAGCAGAGTATCTAGCAGTAGAACATAAAGTGTAAAACTGCTCATTTCATGCTTCTGTCAAGTCCCTCAACGGTTTTTCCCTCTCCCAGTGAGGGTCAACGCCCTGATCATAATCTAGAATCTAGAAGGCTCTTAAGATCTGGCCTTTGGTTTCTTCTGTCCTCATCTGTGGTTCTTCCTTCCTTTCTCATCTGTCTTGTAGTCGTACCCTTCTCCCTCCTGTTCCTTCACAACATTAGGTACATCATCTGCTCTGGTCTTTGTTCTGTCTCTTACCTCTCTTTCTGTGCTCTTCCCCTAGATGTCCAGACAGTTGTATCCCTCACTTCCTTCTGGTACTTAAATAAAAATTTTGTCTATAAACCTTATACAAGATGTCAACAATCTCCCACTGACATTTCTTATCCTGTTTCCCATGTTCATATGTGTCCCCTCAGCTATTTGAATCACATAACATAATAACTGTTTAGTATATGCTATTTGTTTTCTTTCTCTCACTTCAATATATAAACTTCATGATAATAAGGAGTTTTGCTTGTTTGGTTTATTACTAATGACATCCCCTTCATCTACTGTGCTGCCTGAAACAGTACCCTCTCAACAACAACTGTAATGCTGAAGAAATCAAAATCTCATTCAATTTCACATTTGGAATCTGTGTCTCTCCATAAACATATACCAAAAATCTTGTGAAGATTCAGTGAATGCAATGCAAGATGACTCCTTAATACTTCATTCATCTTTTATTTTTCACTTAAATTTACATCACATACTACCACTCATAAATACTCTCATTTGTATGTGTTAATGATATCTACATGCATTTGACATATAGTGCTAAAAAACTAAATATGATTCTATCAGTTTTTACTGATGCTGTGGTTATCATTGTTCAACAGTATTTTCTATGTCTTACATAACTTTTCTTTAAGGATTTCAAGCTTTTGTGAAGCTTATTGGCAACTTAGGCAAATGTCTTTCCCTAATCCATTTAGAGATCAGCCCTGTTAATATAATTAATGTGATTAGTTAAAAAATTTAAATATAAAGACAAAAATCTGAATAGTACAAAGAGCAATTTCAATCTTTCTACTTTGACCTTTCTCTTCTTACCCATAGTACACATTTCATCTGAGAAAATTAGTATTAGAAAAAAATAGCATCTCATAGCACTTCTGCAATCAAAGAGAGTACACATAAATGAAAATGATATTTTTAGCACCTTTATACAAGTACTCTGGTACTTTATGAACCTTGTCAGTAGGCATGATGTTTCTGATATTTCAGAAATCCCCTCTTCTTAGGAGTGAAATGTTCTATTTGAATCATTTTGACTTCAATCTGTCACAATGAGGAGTATTTTACTATAAATATATTCTATTAAAAAGAGATTTAGGCTATTTATCAGAGTAAGTCAAATTATTTACTTTTTACCTAGAAATCATATATTCCATGATAATTAGTATAAATTTAGCAAAAAGGAAGGAACTACAGGTTAAGTAGGAACCATTTGGAAAGAATCGTTGGAACTCAGACAAATAGATTTTTATAAAAGCATCTGCAATTATTTTATGTCACTCTGTAAATGACAGACAATCAAATGGATGTGGGAAATATTAAACAGAGAATCTAAAAATTATCCAAGTTTCCTATTCAAAAGCAACTAACCTAACGCCTTCAGTTTTAAAACTTTTTAAGTTTTAACTTTTAAAGCTCTTCTAACTCAAGGAAATAATTTTCGTTTTCAATGAGTAGTAGTAACACTGTTAATAGAGTCTTCAGAATAAATTTTCCTTTAATATATCATGCCAATTTCATTTTTAAAAATTACAAAGCTTGGTAGCAAGTTTTGTTAGTAAATGTCTGGAAAAAGCATGTCCACCTAAACATTGCCGGTATTGTATAAATTACTACATTCTCAATAAAGAGTAAGATGGATATAACTAATAAAAAAGTGCACATACAGCAAACAGACATATAGTTAGGTGTTTAATGTTAGTAGATTGTTACAGAGAATTAGTTATGTGTAATAGTATTTTTCATTTGGTTTCAAATTTTAGAGGTTTAATAACTGAAATTTGTCAGGGACTCTAAAAGTGATGAGATTATTGTAATTGAAACATATTTGGAAATGTGTTAAAAAGTCAATGCGTAAACTAGAACGTCTCCTTAATATTATTTAATAAAATAAGTAAACACATTTACAGGTAGTAGAATATTTATATCTCCCCTACTTCCAAAAAAGCTTATCCCAGAATCAAGAAATAATTTAGACACAACTATGTACCAGAATATTGCTAGATGAACTTAGAAATTTTAGACATAACAAGGCATAATTTTAAAAGTTAATTCTTTTAGCTCAAACAAAATGTGATTAATTGATTTTGTCTACAATAATAGGTAGTGCCTCAGGGAAAGCTAGGTAAGAAAATTCCTTAAAGAGACGAGACAGTATTTTACATTCTCTTTCTTTGGGCTGAAGTAAGTCAGTATATATCTTTTCTCTTGATGTTAGCTCTGAATTTTATAAATTAGGGTAGAGCTCCATTAGAATCATTCATTCATTCATTCATTCATTCATTTATTCAAGAAATATTTAAAGAATATCTACTCTGTTCCAAGCATAGTTAGAGAAACTGGAGACTCTAAAGTAAACACAATGGTCACACGCAGCTGGTGAGGACGTCACGTTACATTGTGATAAGTGCTAAAGGAAGATAGATAAGAAATGTTGTAAAGTTGGCAAATGTAATTCTAAATATGATTTCAGAAACACCTCACTGAGAAGGCAACTGAGAGGCAAGTAAAGACTTGAAAGACAAAAGGAAAAAGGCAAGTGTATAACTGGACCAACAAAGTATCAGAGTGAAGCCATATCAAGCACAAGGCTACCACATCCATTGTTCATTAATTATTACAGTCGTGCCTTGTAGACCATTTCTGCTATAAAAACCACTAGTAGAAAGATTAAAGGCAGGGTCTTAGAGTGACTATGTTTGAGGAAGCCACAGTTAGGTTTATATTGCAATGGGGAGGGCTGATTCTTGAAAATAATTATGTCTGTAACTTTTGAATATGGAGTTGAGTGAAATCAAATATGTGGACTCACCAAAGCTTTTGAGAATGCCATTTGAGCAAAGGTTTTGCCAGATTTTTGCTCAGCTACCAAGCAGGCATATTTTTAATGTCTGGTTCAGTTATAGCCATGGAGGATATTAGAAAAATATTATAACCTGAATGTCCCTCAAAATTCATGTGTTGAAAGTTAATCACCAGTGTGATAGTGATGCAGGACAGGCAAGCTTCACATTCTTGGCTTCATCCAGAAAAGAATTCAAGGGCAAGCCAGTGGTGTTAAACAGCAATGTGTATTGAAGTGGGGGCGTACAGCAGCAGCAGAGGTACTTCTCCTTGCAGAGCCGGGCTACCCCATAGGCAATGATACCCACTTGCAATTACATGCAAATTAAGAAGCTAGTTCTTCAGAGATTTCTAGTAAAAGGGGTGGTAACTTCGAGATTTTCCATGGAAAGGTGCCGTAACTTCCCAGTGTTGCCATAGAAGTGGTAAACTGCCATGGCACTGGTGGATGTGTCTTAAGGAGATGTGCTTTCAGTGCTTCTTCCCTGCTTCAGCTAGTCTTCAGTCTGGTCTGGAATCTACTCCTACCTCCTACATCAATAATATTAAGACATTGGAGCTTTTGAAGGTGATGAAGTCTTAAGGACAGATCCCTCATAGATGAGATTAGCAG
Source organism: Papio anubis (assembly GCF_008728515.1). Classification (NCBI taxonomy): domain Eukaryota; kingdom Metazoa; phylum Chordata; class Mammalia; order Primates; family Cercopithecidae; genus Papio; species Papio anubis. The sequence continues at coordinate 65,390,631 of NC_044982.1, read as the reverse complement.
CTTTATAAAAGACTGGAGGAAACTAGCGAGGCCCTGCTAGCACCTGTCAGGGTTCTTCCCCTTCAGAGGATACAGTATTCAAGGAGTGCTCTTGAAAGCAGAGACTGGACCCTCAACAGACACCAAACCTGCTGGCACTTTGATCTTGGACTTTCCATTCACCGGAACTGTGAGAAATAAGTTTTAATTTTTAATAAATTACCCAGTCTCTGGCATTTTGTTACAGCATCACAAAGTGACATAAGACAAAAAGAAAATACCTCCTAAAGGTAAGAATAAAGAGCGCTGGACAACAATGGAGTGGAAATCACTTATAAGGAGTACAAGTGGGGCCTGATCAAATAATATTTATTTTCTTCAGTGTAGGGGAATCGGATGACAGTTTCCTTAAACATTTTTTCCTTTTCTTAAAAGGAAATTTTTATTATGTTTATATTGTCCTTGTTGCATTATTTCATGTTGACTGAGGATGATTAGATTATACAATTTTTGAGTCCATGGGTGTTCAGGTTGAGTCTGATTTATATCACAAGATTCTAAACTATAATATGTGAACAAACAAACATAATTGGAATATCAAATATGCTAATAGGGAAGGTTTGCAGTCTTATGCACCAGTGACCACTATGACAAAAAGACGCTAGAGGCAGACATTATAACTTCTGTAGCTCGGGCCCTATCATGATAAATGCAGAACAGACCACTGTGAAAATAAATGAAGATCAGCCAAATGGGAACAAGGAAAATCTACTTATTTAGAGTTTACTATATCATTTGTGTTTAGCAGAGACCTAAAAGCAGGAAGAGGAGTGAGAAAACTTCATAGCAGAAAAAACGGAAAGCTTCAGATATGCCCCGATTGTAGGTTGTTGACATGGTGTAAGCTGTAGGTGGGCTAGCCATAGGTGGGACATCCTATGTAATTGGATAATGGCACATATTTGCCTTTGTCTGGTTGGTTCTAACTTGGAAGCAGGACCAAAGGTTAGGAAAAATGTCATTAATTATTTAATTTTTATACTTGGGGTTGATTGTTATCAGGGTTATTGTTTGGTTTCTTAGACTTGTGCTACAGATAGTGGCCTGACGTTCTATAAGTCTGATTTATAGATAGCAGGTTGAGCTCCTGGGCTGGTTATGAGATAATGAGTTAGCTTCCTAGAATAGTTGCTGCAGATTGTCGTCAGAGTTCCTTTTCTATATATAGTCTGGCCATTTTCTATCTGTATATTCATTTTCTTATCTCATAACAAAGGACATGAAAAGCAGATCTAAACCCGGGCGGAGACCAAAGCACAGAGCCTAAGTCCAGTCTAGAAAGCTTAATTTCAGCTGATCTGCAGATATGTGAACACTGCAATATTTTATTGATGTTTTAAGTCCTGAGTTTTGGGATGGTTTACTATGTAGTAATATTGTGACAAGAATGAACTGATTAAATGGTGCCAGTCCAAAGGTAGCTATCTAGAGGTATCACCAAATACATAGTACCATCAAATATATAATCATTTGAGAGAAGAAAGGACATTCCAAAAGAATGCCAATTACATTGCATTTGACTGTCACAGTGTACTGGTTAATATAAAATCACAGGCTTTATAGATAGACTTGCTGGGCTTATTTATTATTCATTGAGTGTGTATTGTGTACATAGTTTTAGTCTAATTACTAAAGAAATACTCATGATCAGAACAAATGAGGTCACTGTTTTCCTGTTTATGTTGTTACAGGACATAGGAAAAAGTGAACAAGTAAATTAAACCAAACAATGTAAATGCAAATGATGACTAAGTACAGAAACATAAACGGAGCAATCTCATGGAGACTAATTTCTAATTCAAACTCCATTTTTTTTTAGCAAGTCTTTTAATCTCCCTAAAACCTAGTTTTCTGCAAAATGTGGACAATGACTCATATAATCAGACAAATCAAGTAAAATATCTGTGACTGCCACACTGTAAGCCTTCACTTAATAAGATGATGATAATGATGAAGAAAACTCCAATTATTAAAAGCGTGGTTCTCTTAATTTGTTTTGTGCTCCAATAACAGAATACCAGAGACTGGGTAACTTATAATAAACAGAAATTTATTGACTCAGAGTTCTGGAGGCTGGAAAGTTTACAGTGAAAGTGCTAGCAGATTTGGTGCCTGGCAAGCTTATTCTCTTTTCCCAAGATGGCACTGTGCACATTTCCTCCTGCACAGGGGAGGGAGACTGGATGGTCACATGGCAGAAGGAAGAAGGGACAAGAGAGTCAACCCACTTCTGGAAGCACTTTTATAGCCGCATTAATACATTTGTGAAGGTGGACTCCTTGTGACTTAAACACCTCCCATTAGTTCCCACCCTCTATACTGTTGCACTGAAAATTAAGTTTCAGCATGAGTTTTGGATCAGATGAACATTAAAACCATAGCCGTGGTCAGATGCAAGCCATGGAATTGAATCAGTGCAGATCAGCTTTTATTTCTTCTTCTTCTTTAGTGAGAATCTGGTAGGACAAATAGAAGTTTGAACGTCTTATTGACTGCATAGAATCAATTGGGATGCTATTGTAACAGTACATGTGATAAAAAGTAGAGAATAATGTCAAAAGAAATTGAGAGGAATAGATAAATTGGAGCAATATTTAGAAGTTAAATTGACACAACTAAATATATTAGTTGCAGGTGAAGCAGATGGGGTAAAAATAAATAGTTCATGAAACTCTCAAAATCTTACTTATACAGTGTCTTGGTATGTTGATGATATACAGTGAGATCCAGAATACAAATAAGCATTTCAGGTACAAAGTTAAGGAGTTTTGAACATTCCATTTGTGGGTTCTATGTATATTCAGGCAGAAGCGTCCAATCAATTGAAGACTGATCTGGAATTGAGGAAAGATATTTTGTGTAGGGGCAATATTTCTGGAATCAACTGCATGTGAAATTATAGTAAATGACATAGACAGAATAAACATTTGGGAAGCTCATTAAGTAAGAGAAAATGATTTAGGAAATATGTGAATGTCATCAAGGAAGGATGATTTCGATGATGATGGGGTGAGAAAATGTCATGTGAAGGTAAAAAGCCAACCAGAGAAAGGCTGAGACATGCCTGTTGAATCTGAGAGTTAAAGAATCATTAATAACATTTGAAAAAATAATTATATAATTGTATATGTAAGAAACAAGCTAAAATGGATTGAGATGTGATTCAGAAATTAATAGAGAAAACTAAAATTACTATTTAGGGGAGTTTGGCAATCCAAAGGTAAAAAGAACAAACAAGACAAGGGCATTAAGAATTGAGAAATTTCTGCTTTTGTTAAGAGGGATCAGTACACTTGGGTAATAAGGGGACATAAGCAACACAGTGATTAAAGTTGCGCAAGTAATAAGTAATAATGCATAGAAGTTGATGAAAACAAAAAATGGGCTCCATGTCTCCTTTCAGTATGACTAACAACTTCTTCTTTATTTAGGGTCCCCACATTTTCAAGCTCTCACTGACTCCCAAATTATTTAGAAAAGACCCACACTGCCACCTCTAAATGAATGACTAAAAGTTACTTTGTTTCCAATTCTTTATTTTTACCTCTATCTTCCTCACTATGGAATGACTCGTGTCATCTTATTCATATATGACTAAAAGTAGTATCTCTTCTTTTATTTTGAATCTAATGTATGTATATTTACTTTCCTGATTCTGATAGCTCTTTGTACTTTTTTTTTGTGGCTAATATGCACTTAAATTGCCACTTATTTTTCCTAAAATTTTAATATAATTATTAAGTTCAAACATTAAGTAATGGTTATTATCAAGTATTTCTCAAGTTGTCACCATTTTTACAAAACTCTAAAATATTTCAATATAAGCTGGTTGTTAATCTCCCAATATATTTTGCTAACTTTTTGATAGCATTTTCATTTTTCAACCCTCTCTGATCTGCTTTATTTACACTCTACTCTTCAGAAAATGCTAGTGTCAGCTGTCAGTATCATCCAGAGCATTGCTTTCACACAGCAGTCTCTGAGATGTACTGTAGAAGCATAAAAGGGTTATACAGTCTTTGTATTAGAGCAGTAACAGTCATTTTTAGATAAGGCCTTAACTGAAAAAAGATACTCCTAAATTGGGGAGAAATAATTAGATTTACAAAATAACAACTTAAGAAAAAGTCCTCTTTGATATAATAGCCCCTACTTTTAGTATGTATCCAGTTTTAACCCTCTATCCCAGAAGCTATCACAAATCAAGGGTGTGTTTGCTTTGAGGAGGTTTACCTGATATGTACCCTAAAATAGGGTTTTTGACAAAATGTTTGTCTACATTTTATATCATGTTATGGTTTACTTTTTCATATGATATTATTAATACATTTGACTTTTTAAAAGTAATATGGAAATTTGGAAGAATTATCAGACTTTCTTTCAGACTTAGTTTGCCATTCTTTTCAGAATACAGAACAAATGATGCTTAGCAACCTCTTTATATAATATAGCTAAAAAGCCCAATTTAAGGAAAATCAGAACAAAAGCAAAATAATGTGTTTCCTGGTCATAGCCTAGTACTAAAAAAAAAAAAAATCCATGAAAATATATCAGTTATCTAAATAGGTACTGAAATGATGTTCATTTGATCTTTAACACTAACCTGGATTTTCTATGAATACAGCAGTCCCTCCTTATCCAGTTCCCCCTTCTGTGGTCAACCAGGGTCTAAACATATGAAATGGAAAATTCTAGAAATAAACTATATGTTTTATGTTGCATGCTCTTCTGAATAGAGTGGTGAAATCTCACACTGCTCCATTCAGTCACAACAGGGATGTGAATCCTCACTTTGTCCAGTGCATTCAGTCTGTCTGTGCTCTCCACCCATTCATCACTTAGTGCCCATCATGGTGATCAGACTGTCTTGGTGTCGCAGTGCTGTGTTCAAGTAACTCTTGTGTCACTTATTTCAATTAATTTTACTATTTTGTTATTAGTAATTGTTAATTTCCTCCTGTCCCTAATTTATACATTGTATTTTATCATAGATATGTATGTATAGGCAAAAACAAAATATATAGGGTTCAATACTATCTGTGATTGCAGACATTCAGTGGAGGTCTTGGAATGTATCTCTGCAGATAAAGGTGGTTTACTGTTTAGTGAACTGGCAACTTTTTTTTTCTAATTTAATTAAACAGAAAATAAGAAACCCAGGGCTTAACCTATGTACTACATGTAGATCGAATAAAGATAAGACAAAAAAAAATTTTCATCACTGTGGAAAAAAAGAACAGCTACTGAAGTTCAACATCTATTAATTCATTTATTCCAAATAACAATCATTAGAATAGTTTTATTGTTCACATTTCACAGCTGTGGAATTAAGTCTCATTGAAATCCCTCTATTGTGTAATTACTTTTGCACCTAATACTAACCTAATACTTTCAAAATACATTACTTAAATTCTTTATTCAAGTAATCACTTAAGGAATTGTAGTTCAAGGACATGGATGGAGCATGGCATTTTGTGCCCTTTGAAGGGAGACACAAGGCCTCAAATTGTGTGAGCTCAGCACATCAAGTGCTGAGTAGAAAAAAGAAAAATCCAAACTGACACTTTATTGTGATATTTTGAAAAACTAAAAAGAAAGAGAAAATGCAAAAGCCTCTAGAGAGAAAACTATGTGCATTTTACAAATAAAAAAATAAGGCTGACTTCATAACTCTGATAAGAAATGTTGGATACAGAAAGACATTGGGGCAAAACCTTTGAGAGTTAGGGATGAAAAGTATTTTGCATCAAAAACTATATACCCAAACTATTAGGTAAGTATGAAGCTCAATCCCTTCAGCAACAACAATAACAAATGGCATTTTAAAGTATACAACAATTTTGAAAATTTATCAATCAATATATCTTGTATGAAAAATAACTAGTAAAACAAAAATGAAAATCAAGTAAATGAATGACACAGGATGAAATAACATATATTTATATAGTTTCATATATAAAGATATAATTAAAAAAAACCCAAAATTAAATTGATGTAGCATAACTAAAAATTAGTGGGTAAAATTAGAAAAGAGGCTACTGGACACCAACAGAAATGTTTTCAAAAAGAAAAAGTGAAATATATTCAGTACAAAAAGTGAGATAATTAAATAACTGTGGATGGATTGTAATCTGTAGTATAAGCATTTGTTTCTCTTCTTTCTATGGAAAAGAAAAAAAAAACAGAAAGTTAACTTAGATGAGAAGCAAAAGTTATAGTCTATATATTTAGCAAATTAAAAGTTTTAATATTTCATGACTTGAATAATTTATGGCTCCAAAAATTAAAATTTAATTTGACCTGGATGATAATATTTGTATGATTGCAACAGGGGTTAGGACATTTTACCAATAGAGAAGGAAAAGTATCTAACTTAATCTTTAGAGTGTAAGTTTATTACAAAATTATAATGCAAGTAGCATTTGTTTATGTTCCAACTTTTAAAATAAATCTATAGAGCATTTAACGAAGAATTTAATACTATCATAGAATGTAGTGTTATTATAACTTTCACGGAAACCACTTGGAATAAGAAGTAGGTAGATCAAATGAGTGAGAAGAGGATAAAGATACCAGGTGACAAACACTATATTCTAACACATGTGTCTTATTCTAACATACCTGAAAGACATAAAGTGGTTGGTGCAAACATTATTTAAATATTCCAATTAAAAGATGTTTTTGCCACATGAGTGATATTGATGTTTTGCTCTTTGCTGTGGGGGCCTTTCCTGGACCTTTCCTTTGTTGTGGAGCCTTTTCTTTTCTTGTGTGTTTAATAGTATCCTTAGTCTCTACCCCCTGCATGCCAGTAGCTTCTCTTTCCCTAAGTCCCAATATCAAAAAATGTCTTCAAATATTGCCAAAAGTGCCCTTGGCAACAAAACTCAATTATTTGAGACCAATAATTTTAAGACATATTGCTTGTCTACAAGGTAGTTATAGTGACTATCAAAATTAGAAGCCAGGGGAAGAATAAAATGATGTAAATAAGCTATGTTCTCATTTTTCAAACTATGATATTAATATCTAATACTCTAATTTAATAAATTAAAAATAAAGATACAAGAAAACATTAAATTAAAAGTCAAAAAATCATATGTTAATGTTAATTTGGTAAATGTGTTGTGCATATGTATGTTAAGAAAAAAATGTTAGAAACTTTATGAATATAGCTTCAACGTCTCTAAATCTCTTTAAACAATTATATAAATTGTATTATGTTCACTTTATGGAAACTTTTTGAATTTAAGAATGATATTGCATTGAAAGTCAAATATCTAAATTATGATTATAGAGCATTCCAAGTTTTTTAAAATGGTACAATATGAAGTGTGCCTAATATGAAAATTCCTGTTGACTATATATTTAAACTTCAACTTTATTACTTGAATTACAGCATTATTGAGAGAAAACCACACTTTTATATATAATGCATCATTCCACAAATCCGTGTTAAATTAGATTCACTATGGTAGATACTAATGAACAAAGTCTAAAAAGTATCAAAACTGATTTATACATAAGAGCAGGTTTCTTGTTTTAATTCTAAAGGCTTAAAAATGTAATCTATTGGCTAGTAATACAATTTGTATTAACATTTCGCCACATGCAAGGTGGAGGATAAAATTTATAGAAAATTCATAAAACTAAAATATATTTTATTTATTTATTTTTAAAAATAAAAAGATTGACACATGATCTGTGTATTCAGTGGAGGAAAACAAACACTGAAAAATAAGTACATCACTTTGTTCAACTGAGAAATTACATTCTGCATAAAGGACAGTTTGAGGGTGAAGAAATACATTCTGAAAACATTTTCCAAAATATTTGTATCTTATAAATTATGAATTATACACATTCTAAGTTACTCCATAAATTTTCAAATATTTAGTCACTTATGACAAGTAATATTTAGTGTTTTCCAGGAAGTTTGATTTCTGTTACAAAAACTACTTCAAAGATTTGTTTGTTATTTTACTATATGCAGATTTCTCACATATTCAAAGATTCATTCTAATTGCAAATAGATATACATGTTGGAAGAAATTTTACCAGTTTTATACTTTGGTCTTTTTTTCTGTATAACCAAAGAGATATTAATAAGAATAAAAGTAAGAAATGTAAAGAAAAACCAGAAATGTAAAACTTGCTACCTAGTTCTGATGCTAAAGTATTTCACCAAATTTTTATATTAATATTCAACTTCCTTTAGTCCTAGTTAGAATATTGTGATATTTCAGTTAATGCTATAAATCCTAATCTTATTGTTTTCATAATTGGCATATATTTCTCAAGAAAACATCAAATGTCATTCTTAGGAAAGATTATTGTAAACAATATTTATAAATGGTGACATAGATGAGGAAACTGAACAAAAATTTCATCTGAATCTAATGAGCAATCATTACAACTAGATATTTTCTCAAGAATTTAAATTTATTTATTACTGCAAAATTATCCCTTATTTATGTCTCACAAATTTCTTCTTCACACTCACTGTTTTTATTTAAGCAACTTGACATTTTTCCATTCTAATGGAAAAAATTTCCCATTGAATTGAACTGTGAAAACATATATATTCAAATACGATTTTCTTGGTAGCTGGTTTAATATCTGAAGACAGGGTGCTTATAAGTTACAACAAATCACTTGTATATCCTTGTGAAAATGTATCATTATTGGGATTTTAGTAACAAGAAAACATCTACGTTTTAGAAGAGATGTTCATTAGGACAGTATATGTAAGTGTATTAATATTTTTGTATAAAAAGTTTGTAACTTTAAATGTATGCACTCACTCACTGCAATGTACTCCACTGAAGCTACATTGGAATATTTACTTAAAGATGAAAGCACAAGAAGCAATGTGTAGTCAGCATTTCACTTGTACTGTATTCTGTTTAAAGCACAATACCGTTACTGATATGTCTTCAATATTTACGTTATTTTTATTATTAGAGAAAATGTGGCAAACTAAGCATAGGTTAGAAAACAATAACAAGAAAACTTTCCCCAAACTGACCAAATAGACTAAAAACGTAAAAATCAAGGAGAACACAATAAAGCTTTTATAAATAGGTGAAAATATGTACTTTCCCCAAATTAACAGTCTACATGATTCTATTTTCAATAAACTTTACAGCACTTAGAAACAGTACGTAAAGCTCTTGCTTGAAATATTGTTTAGATAATGAGATGCAACTGTATTTTGGAAAATATTTTTATGAAAAACCATTATCCTTAATACAGAACACAGTAAGTATGGTTGAGAAGAAAATGACTAACGGAGATTTAAAAAAAAAAAAAAAAATCACATCAAGACCAGTGGCAGTAGTCATGCCTGTAATCCCAGCACTTGGGGAGCCTGAGAAGGGAGGATCACTGGAAACCAGGAGTTTGAGGTCAGCCTGGGCAATGTAGTGAGACACTATCTCTACAAAAAGTACAAAAAAAAAAAATTAGCCAGGCATGGTGGTGCATGCCTATATTCCTAGCTGCTTGGGAAGCTAAGGTAGAAGGAGTAACTGAGCCTGAGCGATTGTGGCTACAGTGAACTAAGATTGCACCACTACACTCCAGCCTGGGTGACAGAGCGAGATCCTTTCTCAACAAACAACAATAACAACAAACACAAACAAACAGAAATCACAGCAAATAAATATACAAACGATATCAAGAAAACTTTCCCCAAACTGACCAAATAGATTAAAAATGTAAAAATCAAGGAGAACACAAAATTGATTTCACAAATAGGTAAAAATATTAAACCAAACCCTGCGAAAATACTTCATACGTTGAGAAGACAAACATGATTCAATAAAATTTTTGTCAACCCCTCTGGAGAACTAAAAAGTTAGACCTGAAAAGTCTTCAGAAATTTGCTGTCAAAATGTCTTACTTGAATAAAAATACCTATAAATTCCCCAAAAAATAAAAATAAAATAAAAAGAAAGGAATAAATATTTCCATTGAAAAAGCAAACTGAATGTTAAGGAAATAAAGAAAGAATAACTAAAGCGCTTTTTACATTGTGGAAAATCAGGTATAAATTTTAAAATTATAATCAACATTTTGACAGAAAAACGGCAAATCTTACCAAGAAGGAAAATCAGATTCACGTTAGTGTTTCTCTGTAATAGTAACCAATGCCAGAAATTTCTGTAACCATGTTTATACAGTTCTGAAATGTATATATTTCTTTCAGAACTCTATGTGTGTATATATATGTATATACATATATATACAGTCCTGTATGTGTGTATATATATACTCAATAAAAGTTTTTATTGTGTGTGTATATGTATACACAAACACATACACACACAGTTCTGAAAGATTTTGTATATACATATATATAAACATACACTGCACACATATACAGTTCTGAAAGACTACATATATATGTATATATATGTGTACATGTGTATTTATGTATATACTCCTCTTAAGAATGACATAACCATTTAGCAATTAAGTTGAGCCAGATAATGAAAGAGTAATAGAAAATTTAAAGAAAGAATCTAGGAGAGAAAATGACTGATTGTGAGCAGGAATTTATATGATCTCCATGTATATATAAATTTAATATTTTTGTCACTTATGGTTATATAAGTATGACATGCCGTAAACAATGTCAGTACAAAATAACGACTTAACTAACAAACTAAGATGTGGGTGGGGAGATAAAGGAAATGTGAGAGTCCCCACGCTCTACAGGTCCACATCAGGCTATCAATAGATATCTTAGAAATGGAAGCTTGTGTCAACAAAAATAGACTACACTGTCTTACTGTTACTGTTTTTCTCTCTTTTTTCTAACACTATAGTGAGTTTTTAGAGATATTTCTTATGATAAAGAAATACTTGTTTGAAAGTAAGAAATTCTTTTGACATTATTTCTGCTAAAAAATAAAACAAGTCATTTAGATCCTGGCAAGAAGAAATATTTTTCCTGAACTTTGGCCAAGAATCCACTAAAACTTTTTGTAAGTAATGAGTGTAGTTGAATGTTCCAGTCTGCTAAATGAATGTGTATAAATGTGTGTTTGTGTGTTTTCATGTATGTATCACCAAAGAGCAATCATGCTTAATGGGGAAAATCTAGTTGTGCCCTGATTAAAGTGAGGAGTGTAAACTTAATTATCAATAGAATTTTTAAAACTTTTTTTCTGGAATTCTGAGTACTATCATTGGACAAGAAAGGTGAAAAGAAACTGGATAGATTTTGAAATAAGAAGCAAAAATATCAGTATTTTTGAATGATTTGTCTGTATAAAAGTTCTAATACAATTAATTATGGAAAAAGAGTAAATCAATTAAAATATTCATAGTCTGGTTAATGACAAAATACCTCTATCAAAATCAGTTATTTTCTTATATTTTTTAATGTTAGTAGATGATTTCACATGGGTCTTTTGAATTTCTGCACATCTTGCATCCAGGACACTGGCTATGTTTTTTGTTGTTGTTGTTGTTGTTGTTGTTGTTGTTGTTTTTCTGATTCTGTTATATAGCAAACAGCTTTAGAAGATTGACATAATGTTTCCCTCCAGAGGACAGATCATATTTGTTCGCCACCCAGTATAATACAGAAAATGTCTTCATCCAGTCAATTATAAAAGGTTCAGGGTTAAGCATGGAGTTTTTCAGCTGTAAAGCAAACCCACTGCACGCACAACAACTGCCTGGGCATCTTCACTTCAACTGCTTGGGACCTTCATCAAGGAGATCTGGCAAGCATTGAGCTCCTTTTGCTCTGTCCCAGGATTCTTGCAAGTTCCACCAACATTTGTGAAATTGTGGCAAGTTAACGTGTTGCCTAGCAAGTAATGTTAAGTTCCCCAAATTTCTACACTCTTTGACGTAAAATAGCTACTTAAAAGTTATAGTGAATGTAATACATTTTTGAATGAAGATAAACATTATATACAGAAATGTTAATATGTTATATAGGAAGAATTTAGAGATTATAAGAAAACTAAATTCTTCAATAAATTATTTTAGAACAACTGGCTGCAGTGTGCTTCTGGGGAATAGGAAACAAACTCATTTACCAAAATAAATTTAATAAATATACATGATCCATACAATTATAGAAAACTATAAACTGAATAACAAAACAAACACAAAAAAGACAAAACAAAAAAGCCCAAGCATAAACAAGTTTGTAATACAAATAACAACTTGAGAAAAGAAAAACAATAAATATATCAATAAAGGTAATTTGTCAAGTTTTAAAAACTCGTGGGCCAAGAATATTATGAACATTATAGAAATCAATACATATAAATAGTCAATTAATACATATACAGAAGAATGGGTACACAAATACATATCAAAGAAAATTACCTAAAGGACTATATTCATAGTCATGTAATGTTTAAGGAAACAACCAAGAAATATCGAGTCACTCAGAGACTAACAATGGTAGGAGACTGTCACAAATCCTGGGCCTAAACCAGTAAAGGGATGAAATGATGCTATTACAGCCATGTAAGGACCTGATCTATAGAGTGTCAGTAGCAGGTCAAAATCTGTGGCAAAAGTTCTAAGAGCCAGCTTGTTGGGGCCAGGAGAAGAATAGAGGAGGATAGTGAAAGGATTTAATAATTCTATTCAAAGGCATTCATGCAAAACAAAACAAGATGTCACTTGCTATCCACCAGTAATTCTAAATTTCCAAATCTACATGGAATTAGACACATACATCTATGGAATCAAAAGACGTTCTGACCATTTGAATACAAATATATAGTTTATTTTTAATTTATTTAGCTGGCTACAGTCATTATATGAATATAAATTATACACAATTTATATTTATATCCAAAATGGTGATTTCTGGCAATTTAAAATATATGTGTATAATGCTAAGTACATACGTAATTAGATTCAGTGTAATTTTGTCGTAAGTTTTTTCTTTTTTTCACCAGTAAGCTCTTTTACTTTTTTTTGGTACAGATGTAATCTCATTAGATTCCCCCGGCTGATCTTGAACTCCTGGGTTCAAGTGATTCTCCTATCTCAGCCTACCAAAATTTTGGGATTACAGGCATTAGCCACTGCACCTGGCCTGTTTTACTTTTCAAATACAAAACATGTAAACATGTAAACATATAAAGCCATTTGTTTCTATAGAAAAAGTTAAATAAAGCAATATTCTAAAATGCTTTAAATCTAGATTAAATAATAGAACATCTAACATTAACACTTGTTATAACACTAAAACACTTTCCGAACCACCTTTATTTTACAGTTTAAGCATCTATTTTCATATATATGGAATTTAATTTTAATATATGCCTATAAAATTTAAAGTGCTTTAGTTTTATTTCCAGAAATTTTTCCTCCTCTCTGCCACTCTCCTGCCATGCTGAGCAGGGCACTTATTATTATAGCACACTTACCATTTACTATATTTACTATGGTAAACTTTTCTTAAGTTCAAAATTTTCTTTGAATTTCTCTGTTATAAATTTTTGTTTAACTTTATGTTTAACATTTTTGATTTTTTCTATTGCCAGCCAAAGTAATCTGTGGATAAGGGATGAGATGCCAAATAGGATATTTTAGACACAACTTTCTCCTTAAAAGCAAGAAGTCTAGTTACTTGTGAAAGTACTCAACTTTCTACTTTAGGGTTTTTCTCTATCAATATTAATAAGTCAGAAGAATAATTTCTACTTAGAAATTTCAAGTGTGATAGGAGACATAATATCTCCACAGTGCAGAGTGAAGGAGGGCTCCAGGCAACTTGGCTAATCTTGAGCATGTCATAATTCATTTTGTATGGAAGGTAGAAGAGTTTTGAAATATGTAATCCTTGTTTCTAAAAATATATCATTTATTATTTAATCTGTCTTGCGTGTTTTGCATTTTACTTTTTGGCTTATATTCAAGAGGTTTTCTTATATATTCTAACACTTCAAGTGTATGAAATGCCCTAATTTAGGTGTAGTCCACTGGCTAGTACTATCCAAGTCCTGGTGCTGCATTTTTTTCTTTCCACAAAACTTCTGCCTCTCTGAGTTTCAAGGACCCTCAGTCATCCTACATTAGGGTTTACTAAGATTCCTGTTGGTATTTGGTTCTGTGAATTAGAATCCTAAAAAACTCAAGGCCCAGTGGAATTTCTTGGCTTCTTGCCTCTTGAGCAAAAAAAAAAAAAAAAAAAAAAATGAAAGAAGAAATGGCCTCTGCATCCAAGAATGTTGTTATTCGGCCTTCTCTATATTTTACTCAACTCCCACTGGCCTCCTAGCCTCCTAGTTCTGGCCATGCTAGGACATAACCAGCCCTCTTTGCATATTCCTGCTTTATCCAGCATTTATGAAGCGAGGTCATGATAGCATCTCTCTTTCAGCTAATCTACATTTAAATCACATACTCAGTTGTTTCTTCCCTTCATATCCTTGTAAGTGCTATTGTGGTAATATAAAATCTATATCTTGCTTCCCACAGGCCTTCATTTTTTATGTTCTAAACATCATTTTTAATAAAAATCAGTTAGATAACTAACAAACAAATATACCTTACCAGGTATATTTCTTTCTTCTTATGTACTTCATGTCAATTGCCAATTCTGCTTGTTCTCTTGGTTTTTGCTTGTTTGTAAGCATTAAGGAGTTTGTTGCTTATCTGCTATTTTACAAAAACAAGGATATTCAAAATCACATTGAAGATCTCTGTCAGTGCTATAATTTAAATAGGACTTATTTTGCTTTGATGATTTACCAAATGACAACCATGCTATTTGGTAGTATAAGATGATTTTTTTTTTTTTTTTTTTGTAAACTTTTCCCTTTTTACTCTGGTTATCCTAAAGTTTTAAATTTAAAACTTTGATCCTTAAGTTTCAGCCAGTGGACACACCTAACTGTGTAAACATGGATTTTAGAGAGCTGAAAATCCAGTACATACTGTCTCTAGTAACTGGAATTGGCTTAGTGCACATATGATATGACTCTGCAGTGAGCAGTTCTTGAAGATGAGTTCAGCTAGCTTTGCAGATACATTTCTTGGATAAGAATTTAAGTGAGAATCTAGGAGTTATGCTTCAAAAACCTTTCCAATTCACTGTCTTCAGGGAAGAAAGGGCTGCTTTTACAATGGTGACACATGTTTTAAATCTACAATTTTGGTCTTTGTTTATCAGTCAATGGATTTTTTTTTTCTAATATTTGTTCTGCTAGATTTCTTTTCAGCTTCTTTAATAGGGGCATTTGAGTCCTCTGACAGATTTAGTTTCCAGAAAATAATAGATAGAATAATTTTTGTGACATGAGAGAATTTAAAACTAATATTTTAGGTTGAGCAAAAGAGTAAAATACATAAAGCTGAGCAAATCTTTTGGGTGCAGAATGCATATGAAGTTTTATTAAAGCAATAGTGAGTAATTATTATGGTTCAAAATTATATTTGAGTTCCCATGAGTGCTTATTCAATATTGTCTTATTGAAAGGGCTCCATAATTGTTAATGCTGAGCATTACCTAGTTATTTAAACTGATGTCTCCTGAAAAGAGGTGCATGCCTCATAAATAATTGAGGGCTGAATTAAAACATTCTTCACTGTACAGAATTGTACTTAATTTACAAATTCAATTTCCATATAAGAGCAGCTCTTTATGAGCTACCTGAACTTTGCAATATCATGCATCACAGCTCATGAACTTGTAACATTGCAGAAGTAGTCAATCTACCATGAAAAATACCTAATTGAGATTCTAATTAATTTCACTAATTTAAATTAATAGTTCAGAAAAACGTTCCATGGTTATCATGTGAGTTTTCCTGTACACTGACATATGGTTGCCCATCCCAGAGTTACTCTTACCTGTTTGAAAGGGTCGCTCACTCAATAACCTTACATATATATATATATATATAAAATATAAAATATATAATATATATATTTGTATATCATTGTATATATCATTATATGATAATGATAATAATAACTTAGAGAAGTTGAATGTATATCATTTGTTGTATTTCCCCTATGACTTTTATTTTGAAGGCAGATGTGGAGGTAAACAACAAAGAATTTAGATCCCCTTTTCATGATTGGGTAACCACAAGTAGGATAAAAATATTCTTCCATATTTGGATTGAAGGCTAACAAAATTTTGAATATACTTCCTATTTTTAGAATCATGTGCCAACTAACCATCGTTTTATTTTGTCCTATTCTCATTGTGGTCGTATTAGATTGTAAGTCGAAAAATTCCATAACAATTAAAAATGAGTTGTACTTTTAAAATTCACTAAAGTTTCTGTGAGAACTAGTCTCACGCATTGGAATAAAATGTATTGAGTTTCAGGGAGCATTTCTGACATGCCTGGAGTTTACTTTATGTTTATTACCTTGCTCTTTGTCATTTTCCTTTTTATTGACTCTAAGCAAATAAAAAGAATAACCACATCCCATATCATACCACCAAGAAGATATCACTGTATATATTTGAGTATATAACATTAAAATGTTTTGTCCATTTAACATTCAAACATTTGTTAAATAAATTAATACTGACCAAAGTACATGTACCAATCTCTGTCACAAACTCTTTCTGACAAACTGAGTGACACTTCTGAAGATTATTTCCTCTCTTTTCCCCTGAAATTCTTCAAACTTTTAGTTGTTATTATTAGTGTTGTTGTTTTTCATTAGGACAATTCTTACTATGGGATAAATAGAGCAAGCTCTAAAAATACCCCTCTCTCTTGACATAAGTGAAGAGAGAGAATGTAGTTCACAGGGCAGTTCTTTCCAAAATAATTCTTAAAATTTTTCCATACATTTTATTTTATTCCCTTGTTTGGCTGTAAAGGTTTAGGAGGTTTCATTAACTCTCAGAAACCTACTCAGACCCTTCTATATGGTGAACTACCCCTCCATTATCTATGACATTCTAAAAGCCTCAGTTGAAATATTTAATTTAGCATCAATCTTGTTACAGAGGAAGTGGGAAAGTCAGTCTTACAAACTAAACGTTTTATTTTAAGATAATGGTAGATTCACATGCGAGTATAATAAATATGTAACACAGAAATTCTATGCACCCTTTATCCACTTTATTCTAAAATAAACATTTTACAAAACTATAGTAAAATATCATAATCAGGATATTGAAATTGATGCAGTGACTATACAGAATTATAACATCCCCACCAGGATCCTTCTTATACCATTTATAACCACACAAAATTCTCTCCTGTTCTCTTAGTCTTTATTCTTCTGAGAATATCTTTATTTTGTCATTCAGTTCTGAAGGGTAATTTTGCTAAATATGGAATTCATGATTAATTTTTTTTTAGAATTTGAAAAATAATGGATCAATTCCTCTGGTCTTCATTGTATCACATGAGAAATCAACTGTCGTTTAAATTTCTGTTTTCCTACAAGTATGTGCTTTTTATCTGTGATTTCTTTCAGCAGTTTTTTTTTTCTTTAGTATTCGGAAGTTCAATACAATATGTCTCAGCATGAATTATTTTGAATTTATGTATTTAGTGTTTATCCAGCTTCTTGAACCTGTACCTTATGTCTTTAAACAAATTTGAAAATTTTTTAGTTACTTTTTTTGGATACTTTTTTTAATCGCATTCTTTCTTTTCCTTCTAAGACTTTGATTATATAAATGTTAGCTCTTTAGTTATTGTCCTACAGGTCCCTAAGACTCTGATTTTTTCAGTTTACTTTCTCTGTTTTCCAGATTGTTTAAATTCTATTGTTCTGTCCTCAAGAACAAAAATTCCATTCTCTGTCATCTCTACTATTGAGCACATCTAGTGAATTTTTCATTTCAGATATTGCACTTTTTGGCTCTGTGGTTTCCAGAATCTATTTCACAATGGCAGTTTGAAAGTCCTTGTAAGATAATTCCTAAATCTGCTTCATCTTGGTGTTGGCATCTATTGATTGTCTTTTCTTATTCATGTTATGATTTATCTGGTTCTTAGTATGATGAGTGTTTTTTCATTATAGTCTTGATGTTTAGGCTATTATTTTATGATACTCTGAATCTTAATCTTTCTTTGTTTTTATTAGCCCATCGTCTTGTTGAGTTGTAGTGTGAAGGCAGTTTGAGTATGTATGTATATTTAGTGTACCATTGGGTCTCAACAAAAGTGGAATAAAACTTTACACTGCCTGTATTGCAGACAAGCAGAGTGCAAGTTCAGCCCTGCTGATAGCTTCTCAGCAAAAGTATGGCACCAACTTGTCTCTGAAAGGAATTATATGATGCGTTTTTCTTCGAACTCAAGTGCTACTAAGGTTGGGAAAAGTGGAGGGCTGACTTAGATCACTCTGTTGTTGCATAAATGAGGGCTCCCTGCTGGGGCCTAGTGACACGGAGGAAGCAGAATAACAACTACCCCACCTCCAACCACCTATTTCTTTCTTCTTAATGTGTGGAGGCAGGAAGTTCAGCTCTTCATTAGCTTCCACTGACATCATAAGTGAAGGAAAACAGAGTGTCTATTACCCCAACTTGTGTCACACATTGACTATTTTGTTGATGCCATATGGAGGTAGACACTGAGATCACCACTTAACCCCACTGATACCCACTTAGGAATGTGAAGCACAGTGGGCCTGGCCTACCTTCACAGGGGGTAGATACTGTGTTTGTCCATATTACTCACCTTGTGTGAAAGCACTTCTTTCTCTGAATCTGTGACACACCCATTTTAAACATACTTGGGTTTGTGTTGAAATTAGACACAGTATTGTGGCATAGATTCTGTGCTAAGACAAACCAAAGGAAGGTTTTAGCATGTATTAACAAGGATATAAAAATTGGCTGGGCACCATGGCTCACTCCTGTAATCCCAGCATTTTGGAAGGCCAAGCGGGGTGGATCAGATGAGGTCAGGAGTTCTAGACCAGCCTGGCCAACATGATGAAATCTCATCTCTGCTAAAAATACCAAAATTAGCCAGGTGTGGTGGCTACATGTGCAGGATGTGCAGGTTTGTTACATAGGTAAACGTGTGCTATGGTAGTTTGCTGCACCTAACAACCCATCATCTAGGTATTAAGGTCAACATGCATTAGCTCTTTTCCCTGTCCCTGCCCTCAGGCCTCTCCTGACAGGCCCCAGTGTGTGTTGTTCCCCTCCCTGTGTCCATGTGTTCTGATTGTTCAGCTCCACTTATAAGTGAGAACATGTGGTGTTTGGTTTTCTGTTCCTGTGTTAGTTTGCTGAGGATAAAGCTTCCAGCTTCATCATGTCCTTTGTGAGGACGTGATCTCACTCCTTTTTATGGCTGCATAGTATTCCATGGTGTATATGTACCACATTTTCTTTATCCAGTCTATCACTGATGGGCATTTGGGTTGATTCCATGTCTTTGCTATTGTGAATAGTGCTGCAATGAACATACATGTGCATGTATCTTTATAATAGAATGATTTATATTCCTTTGGGTATATACTCAGTCATGGGATTGCTGGATCAAATGGTATTTCTGGTTCTAAGTCTTTCAGGAATTGCCACACTGTCTTCCATAATCATTAAACTGATTTACATTCCCACCAAGAGTGTAAAAGCATTGTTTTTATTTGCAACCCTGCCAGCATCTGTTATTTCTTGACTTTTTAGTAATCACCATTTTGGTTGCTGTAAGATGGTATCTCATTGTAGTTTCAATTTGCATTTCTCTAATGGTGAGTGAAGTTGAGCTTTTTTTCATATGTTTGTTGGCTGCATGTATGTCTTTTTTGAGAAATATCTGTTCATATCCTTGGCCCAATTTTTAACGAGGTTTTTTGGTTTTGGTTTTGTTTTGTTTTGTTTTCCTTGTAAATTTCCTTAATTTTCTTGTAGATTCTGGATATTGGACCTTTGTCAGATGGATAGATTGCAAAAATTTTCTCTCATTCTGTAGGTCGTCTTTTAACACTGATGATAGTTTTGTTTGCTGTGAAGAAGCTCTTTAGTTTAATCATATCTCATTTGTTAATTTTTGCTTTTGTTGCAATTGCTTTTGGCAATGTCATCATAAAATCTTTGCTCTTGCCTATCTCCTGAATGATATTGCCTAGATTTTCTTCTAGGGTTTTTATAGTTTGGGGTTTTACATTTAAGTCATTAATCCATCTTGAGTTAAATTGTGATTAAGATGTAAGGAAGGGGTCCAGTTTTAGTTTTCTGCATGTGGCTAGCCATTTGTCTCAGTACCATTTGTTAAATAGGGAGGCTTTTCCCCATTGCTTGTTTTTGTCATGTTTGTCAAAGATCAGGTGGTTGTAGACATGCGGTTTTATTTCTGAGTTCTCTATTCTGTTCCATGTTTCTATGTGTCTGCTTTTGTACCAGTACCATGCTGTTTTGATTATTGTAGTCTTCTAGTATAGTATGAAGTCAAATAGCATAATGCTTTCAGATTTGTTCTTTTTCTTAGGATTGTCTTGGCTATGAGAGTTCTTTTTGGTTTCACATGAATTTTAAAATAGTTTTTTTTTTTTTTTTTAATTTTTTGAAGAATGTGCATGGTAGTTTAATGGGAATAGCATTTAATCCATAAGTTGCTTTGGGTCGTAAGGCTATTTTTCCAATATTGATTGTTCCTATCCATAAGCATGAAATGTTTTTTCATCTGCTTGTGTCCTCTATGATTTCCTTAAGCAGTGCAGATGACAGTATCCTATATCTAGAAAACACCATCAACACAGCCCAAAAGCTTCTTAAGCTGATAAGCTGCTTCAGTAATGTCTCAGGATACAAAATCAATGTGCAAAAATCATAAGCATTCCTACACATCAACGCAGACAAGCAGAGAGCCAAATCATGAATTAACTCCCATTCACAATTGCCACAAAGATTATAAAATATCTAGGGATAAATCTAACAAGGGAAATGAAGTTCCTTTTCAAGGAGATTTATTTATAATTTCTAATGATAAATGTTCCAAGCCATCAGAAAAAGCCTTTGTATTAAAAAGAGACATTAGTCATCACCTAGTCTCCTGTACTACCAGAGGCTAAAAGAGGTCTAATAACTCACCAAAGGTCATATAAGGATGTGCACAATAAAAACCCACGATGGCAGAAGTCCAGTCCCTTTTACTTGTGCATACTCCTAGTTTGAATCTTCTTACATTTTGCAAATTGTAAGCATAGTTTGCCATATTGATAAATCATAATGACTATAATAAATTAAACCAGCCTGATTTCAAGTGAATATATTGTCAGATACTAGATACATTAATTAACACACTTTTAAAATTTCAACTGATTGAATAACAAGTACTCTCTTAGGTAATAGAATTATAAAGATAGATACAGTTTAGTCTTTTCTCTAATTGAGCTCATAAAGCAATTTGGAAACCTAACATATTATTTTTATATATATTATTTATTTTATTTTTGAAATAATTTGATGAAACACTGAATAGACTTCTACCATTTTGCTCATGGCTCTTTCATATATAGTTTATCATGTACCTTTAAATCATTTTCTAAGAAGTTTCCTAGGGATTAAGAAGAGAGGGTCTCTTTGACCAGAGAGAGAGAAGCTGAATAGGAGCAATGATGGAACCCCCCCCCCCCGCCAAAATTCAGCACACTGCCTTTTTATGATATGGCCCATATGTTAACAATTATTTTTAAATAACTACAAATTGATAACTTGATAATTGTCAATTATATTTCATGACAAATGAAATTTCTATGATATTTACATTTTGATTTTATTAGAACACAGTCACACTCATGTATTTGCTTATTGTTTATGACTGATTTCACTCTGCAATGGCAGACTTGAGTAGCTACAACAGAGACTATATGACCTGCAAAGCATAAAATATTTGCTATCTGACCCTTTCTAGAAGACTTTTGCTGAACCCAAACTGAATAATCTTTATAAAATATCAACTGGTGTTCTAAGATATAAAATATCAACTGGTGTTTTATATAATAGTTTAAAGGCTATGTTCTTTGACTAGTTGTTTTTTTAAATTCATTTTATGTATTGTGAAACCATATTATTGTAGTATGATTGGCACACAGAAAGTGATACTTAATGTATAAAACTTGATGAATTTGGAGACAAATCTATTCTAATGAAAATATCACCACAATCTATGCCATACACCTATCCATCACCTCCAATAGTTTCCTCCCACCTTATTATTATTTATATTATTGTGTGTGTGGTAAGAACACTTAAGATCTACCTTTTGAAGAAATATATAAGCACATATACAGGATTGTTCACTATGGACACTATGCTGCAAAGTAGTTACCTAGGACTTACTCGTTATGTAACTGAAACTTTGTACCCTTTGATTAAGGCTTTCCCTTTCCCCCCCTTCCTCTAGCCTCTGGCAATCCCATTTCACCTTCTGCTTCTATGAGTCTGACTAGTTTAGGTTCATCACGTAAGTGGTATTATGTAGTATTTTTCTATGTCTGACTTGCAGCTAATTATTTTTAAGAAATCCTGGAAAGTACCATGGTATACCATTTAGTCTTCACAAGATCCCTATGATATCAAAATAATTTCCACTTTATCTATAAGGAAACATATGTTGAGTGACACACCAAATGTCTGTGACTAGTCAGTGGCAGGACAGAAACAGAAACTAGTTTGCTGTTGCTGGTCAGAACCATCCCATATATGTGAAAAAAATATATAAATCATACTACGGAGATTTTTATTTATTTTTGCAACCATTCATTTCTGAATGTCCCTGAATCATTGACATTCCCATATATTCACATCTCAGAGTCAGTGGATTTAATCAGACATTTTTTCATCTAACAACTGAAACAAACCACAAGAAAAGAGGTAAGACGAATGACAGGAAACACAAATTTGAAAATCTCAACAATGTATACAGCATTTTCTGCCCAAGGAAAGCTAACTAACTATCATTGCTTTCTAATGATTCAAAAAGAGAAGTTAAAGGCCAGTCTCTTTACATGGTAAGTTATACCCTTCAGTTTTTTGGGGTTTTTTTAGATAGATGAGACTGTTATTTCTGTTAACACTTCATAGAGTTTCTCTGCCAGATGCCATTATAAAACAATACATTTAGAAAAAATAGTAATTCACTATGCTAAAACTCAGCTAGCATTATAATTCAATTTAGCACTTAATATAACTACATTAATCTGAAACAATAAAATATACATCTATTAATATAGTGTCTTTAGACTTAAACACATAAATTATATTTTCATTCTAATGATCAAATGCATAACAATAATTTTTGAAAGTGCTCTTAGAAGTCAAGCATCTGGGTTACATGTTGAGCAAATTTGTATAAATCCCAAGTTATAAAATAATAATTTGTTATCTTGATGAAAATTATCCTAATGAAAAAAACACTATCACATTTAAACTAGTATATAATTAGTATATCATTTTTGTATTTTATCTGATTTTCCATTTTGACTTTTTCTGGTGTTTTAAAGGCACACAAAAATGAAGAAATCTTTTATGTTTAATTATTTTATAAACTTAGAATACTCATTAAGCTGTTCAGTTTTGATAGCTTTGGTTGCTGTAAAAATATGGCTCTTGATGTGGTTCCTACAGAAATATTTGCTTACAGGGTTTTAGAAAGTTAAAGTATATTAGACAATTTAGTTCAGCTTACATGTAATATGGAACGCTCATAATGAAAATATATATTTAGTTTAAATGCATTTAAACATACTGAAATAGAGGTGAATCTGTCAAATTGTTCTCATTTATTTGTTGGATGTAAACTTGTGCTTTTGAAAAATTACACTTCAAGAAATGCTAACAGAAAGATGTATTTCTACGGAATAAGAACTATAATCACCAAAAGATAGAGAAATAGGAAAATATAGCATTGTAATATCACCATATGTTTTACAAGGAATTCACTTGTAGAAAAAAATGCTTGTTTTAGTGTAAAACTGTAAGTTGTCTATAGTGTGTCTAACTCCTTGTTATATAACTAATTTTATTGGAGCTATTTTAGAACTCCATAAATTATGGATATCTGACAGTGAAGCAAAACATTTGTCACTTATAAACAAATTATTTTCTTTTCTTCTTTCTTTATTATTATTATTATTATTATTATTGAGATAGAGTCTCACTCTGTCACTCAAGCTGGAGTGCAGAGGGGTGATCTTGGCTCACTGCAAGCTCCGCCTCCCGGATTCACACCGTTCTCCTGCCTCGGCCTCCTGACCAGCTGGGACTACAGGCGCCCACCACCACGTCCGGCTAACTTTTTGTATTTTTAGTAGAGACAAGGTTTCACCGTTATTTTCTATGTAAATTCTGCCTTGTCTGGTAGAGAATCAAAAGACTGATTTCCCCCACTGTGGAAGAATCTGTCTTTATTTTTACATTTATTTTAATATTCCAGTTACAAAAGTGTGTCTTTTTAAATTCTAATTTGAATCTGTTAAAATATTTGCCTGGTTCCCTCATTTTGGTTAAAGAAAATATATAAAATATATTCATTTGTATATCCTTATGAGAATCATGATTTTGCATTTTTATTAACATTATCTTTGAGCAGTTTTGGAGGCTTCCTGCTGCAATACTCAATGGATTCACCTAACAGAACCAGGTCAAATGTATTATTAAAAATGTGCACCTTATAAATAGTTTAAGTCCAGATGAGTCTTTCCTTGGGTCCCAGAGGAGAATCCAAAGAATCAAGAGAAGTTTGCTGACTCTGTTTTCCTAATTCTGTTTTTTCCCTACTAATTTTGCATTTTTGTTTTTAGAACTGGCATGTTTATAGCCAAGTACTGCAGACAGAAGTAACTGGTAATTTCATTTTACATGTTACTATTTGATGATCTCTGAAAATTGATTAATAGCTTATAGGTATGTATTCTCTGTTGTATGAGAGAAAAGAGATAATCTGGTTTGCAAGTGTTTCCCTGTTTGTTTCTCTGTCCATTTGGGGCTCTAATCAGTTAAGAAGTTTGTAATCACCAAACAAACAACTGTTTTTGATATCTGGGCCAGTAGGTTTGTTCATTTGTTTGTTTACATGTTTAGTCTTGATCCAAGGCTGAAATTTTAGTATTGAAGCTATAAGCCCTCTCTGTATGTATGTGTTTGTCTATCTGCAATTTAGCAGACTCCTGATTGCATGAATGTGTAACACTTTCTTAGCACTGAATGCTATTAACAAATTATATTATACAGTCTCGTGAATTAAAGGAAAAGGCACATGGCAGACCAAGTTTGGGAGACAGCAGTAATAGCAGTAGCATACTATTCCCAGGGGAAGTTTTACCAACTGGCCCACCTGTGTCAGTGACAGGGTGTGCATGGTGCTAGCTCTAGCAGCAGTAAACAGGATAGTATTTTATTTAGCCTACATCTTCTGTGATAAGATTTTGATTGAAATTTGATCTCTGATCCTTTATTAGTTGAAACGCTTTCAAAAATTGAAATTCTTTTTTTTTTACCTTGCTTGAGACATTTTCAGCTTCATTTTTTTTCTAAATAAATTATCTTTCTGCTTTATTTGGCAGATTCACCTTCTGTTTGTTAAAACTAAAATCCGTAATTAATATAAATATTACCACCAGGAGTAACTGCATAAAAGTATTTCAACAAGACAGTGATTAAAATTTGGAAGATTTTGCTAGTCTGAGTTGAAAATAGTGGAAATACAGATAACACTAAGGGAAGGACTTCTAGCAACACATGGTATTGCTTTGAAAAAGAAGATAATTCTATTATTACCAGTTACCTCTTAATGTTTTCAAGATTTTCTCAGAAGTACTACAAGAAAAAAAATACATGGTCAACAAAAAGGCAAATGAAGAGCACACAGCAGAATAATGTTGCAGTGGAACAGAAGGTAATCGTACCATGCATTCCTCCACAGATGCAAATAAATGGGTGGTATACATAGGTTCTATGAATCAGGAACCTATGACAGAAACAAAAGGATCAAGGAAAAAATAAGAAAACAACAAAAGATGATTAAAAATGGGTTGGCCGTGAGCAAGAGAGAAGAGGAGGAAACAAATGAAAATATTACAAAAATAGAGGTCATACTAACAACAAAATAAAGGCGAAAAGATACAGATTAAAGCAGAGCAGCAACCTGGAGGACACACACACACACACACGCACACACACAGAGGTACACACAGATGTACACACACACATTTTTTTAGAGCATTTTTCGAGTCAGAGAAAAATTGAGAAGAAAGTACATAGAGTTCTCAAATACCCACCACTCACACTCACAGCTTCCCCCACTATCAAAATCCCACAACAGAGTGGTACACTTGTTACAGTTGGTGAACCAGCATTGACACCCACAATGCATAGTTTGCACTAGGGTTCACTCTTGGTGTTATACATTCTATGGGTTTGGACAATGTATAATGACATGTATCCATCATTACAGGATCATACAGAATAGGTTTATTTTGCCCCAAATCCCTGTGCTCAGCCAATTAATCCCTCCCCCTCTTCTAAACCCTGGCAACCACTGATCATTTTACTGTCTGCATAGTTTTGTTTTCTCTAGAATGTCATGTAGCTGGAATTATACAGTATGAGCCTTTTCAGTTTTGCATATTTTACTTAGCAATCTTTATTTAACTTTTATCCATGTGTTTACATAGCTTGATAGCTCACTTCTTTTGAGTGCTGAATAAATTCTATAGTCTGGATGTACCAAAGTTTATCCATTCACCTACTGAAGGACATACTGGTTGTTTCCAGGTTTTGTCAATTTCGAATAAAACCTTAAATTTAAAAAAATATGTTTTATTTTTAACTTTGGCTTTCAGCATTTTCTCTATGATATGTATAGTTACAGTTCACTTTGTGTTTATTCTACTTGAGATTCGTTGACCTAAACCTGTTTAAAATAGCTGGTAGAACTATTAGTTATTTTCCTTCAGAAGGAGGTTCTTACATTCTAAGGTAATACTTTATTAGGAGAGCCCAAATAACTTACTGCAAAAGTGTAAATTTGGAAATGAGGGCACTGTGGGATGCTGGGCACCAAAGTGGTAAAAGTGACATATTTTGTTTAGCTGTCCAGTATTTAAAGACTCTTTTTATCTGTAGAGATGTCTCCATGTTAAGAATATAGTGGGAAACAGTACAACGCTCAGATTTGAGGTTAACAGTGCCAGATAATCACTTCCTTCATACATCATAAACGTCCAATGTTCTTCCCGCCTCCCCACTCCTCACATGCTACCTAGACTTTGCACATCCTATAAAAAGTTAAGAGTTGAGGCATCCGTGAGGAGTTATTGATGTAAAGGAGACGAGAGCAGGTAATTTATTTTTGAGATCATAGTAGTAGCAACGACATCTAGTTTCTGAAGATAGTCCTGGTGTCTATTGTGCAGTGCTTTGTAGGGGCATTGTCCTTACAAAACTGTTGTGATGAAAATCTGGTGCGTTTTTTGTTTGTTTTTGTGATATTAGAGTCTCAACTTTTTCAGCACTTGCATACTTAGTTTAGCCTAATTCTCCAGACATCTGGAAATTCTATGAGCTTCTTACACCCTTTAATAAATTGCCCCTTGCTTAAATCAACCAGAATCAGTTTCTGTTGTTTGTAACTAACAAGCCCTGCTCACGTGATGGAAGACAAAAAATGTCATCCAAAAAGGTAAAATTATCATAAAAATGCATAAACATATAAAATGAAAATAAATGCTGAAAAAGTACCTAAGCAGTAATGTGCTCAAATCATAGACACTTGTCTTAAATCACAACGGAGGCCTTATATTGTCCCTATGGATGAATAGGAAAGTGAAAAGGGGCTGATCTAAAAGAAAGGAAATGGAGTGAGGTTATTTATACATTGAAAGTAATACTTAGACTCCTTTATTTTTTCAATTACAATTCTTTACTGTTTTTGTGGAAAAATCTAAAATATTTTATTTCTTTTTACATCATTTGGAAAGAAATCATTCTTAGAAGTCCATGTAACATACTCTAATAAATGAACTATGTATATGTTAATCAGCTCACACTAAGTTGCAGAATGCATTATATAAGAAAAGGAAAAAGGTAAAATATAGTGATTATGACAATTATGAGAAAAATATTTGAACTAACCAAAGTGAGTAAGTAGAATATATTAATTACTTTTATAATTGTTAACTTTGAATGTCAAATTTATTTGATTGATGAAATTCAAATAATTTCTTAAACAATTACATGGTAACTAGATGTGCACAATAACTTAGCAATATGTCATAAATTTATCTGTGATAGTTGCATCATCTTACAGATTTTTACATTATTTTCATAGTCCTCATTGTTGTTCTTTGAAAGAAAAGGCAGTACAAAAAATTTACAATTTAAATAAAAATCCCTAAAATATAAAACTGTATATACAACCAAAATCTATTAAAAAAGAGCATGTAAAATTAGTTCCTAATAATTTTCTTGAATTATTCAATCTTAACTTTTACTGCTAGATGCAAGCCAATCTATGGACAAGCACCTGATTTATCTAAAATGGGAAAAGAGAGAGAGAGAAAGAAAAAGAAAGAAAGAGAGAAAGAAAGAAAGAGAGAAAGAAAGAAAGAAAGAAAGAAAGAAAGAAAGAAAGAAAGAAAGAGAGAGAGAGAGAGAGGGAGAGAGGGAGGGAGGGAGGGAGGGAGGGAGGGAAAGGATATCATTTTGGAACTTTAAAGTTTGACTGCACTGCTGGATTTAGGATTTGCATGGGCCCTGTAACCTCTTTGTTTTGGCCAATTTCTCCCATTTGAAATGGCTGTATTTATCCAATACCTGTATCCCATTGTATCTAGGCAATCACTAGCTTGCTTTCGATTTTACAGGCTCATAGGCAGAAGGAACTTGCCTTGTCTCAGATGAGACTTTGGACTGTGGACTTTTGGGTTAATGTTGAAGTGAGTTAAGATTTTGGGGACTATTGGGAAGGCATGGCTGGTTTTGAAATGTAAGCATGTGAGATTTGGAGGGGCCGGGGTGGAATGATATGGTTTGGCTGTGTCCCCACCAAATCTCAACTTGAATCGTATTTCCCAGAATTCCCACATGTTGTGGGAGGATCCCTGGGGAAGGTAATTGAATCATGGGGACTGGTCTTTCCCATGTTATCCTCCTGATAGTGAATAAGTCTCATGAGATCTGATGGGTTTATCAGGGGTTTCTGCTTTGCTTCTTCCTAATTTTCTCTTGGCACCACCATATAATAAGTGCCTTTCACCTCCCATCATGATTCTGAGACCTCCTCAGCCATGTGTAACTGTAAATCCAATCAAACTTCTTTTTCTTCCCAGTCTCGTACATGTCTTTATAACTCCCCATTCTTACTAGCATTTGGAATTTTCATTATTGTAACCATTGCAAAAAGTGTGTAGTGTTATCTCACTGTGGTTTTAATTTGCAATCCACTAATGACTAACGGCATTGACACCTTGTCATATACTGTTTTACAGCTTTATATCTCCTTTAGAACAGTGTTTGTTGAGAACAGAGACAAATCTACTTTCCATCTGTATAGATTTGCTTTTTTCTGATATTTTATATTAATGCAATCATACAATATGTGGTCTTCTTGTGACTGGCTTAATTCACCCAGCATAATGTATCTAAAGTTTATATTGTATCATGTACCAGTACTTTATTCATTTTCATTTTTGTTTTATTCAATATGTAAATAATATTCTATTGTAAGGGTATATTATTCATTGTTCTCAAGAAAAGCAGAACCAATATGATAAATGAATATATAAACAGATTTTTTAAATTGCTTTGAATTAAAAACTATGTTTTATTTTATTTTAAGTTCCGAGGTACATGTGCAGGATGTGCAGGCTTTATTATGTAGGTAAACATGTGCCATGGTGGTTTGCTGCACCTATCAACCCATCATCTAAGTAGTAAGCCTGGCATGCATTAGCTCTTTTTCCTGATGCTCTCCCCCGTCTGCTCTCCCCTGACTGGCCCTAGCATGTGTTGTTTCCCTCTCTGTGTCTATGTGTTCTCATTGTTCAGCTCCCACTTATAAGTGAGAACATGCGGTGTTTGGTTTTCTGTTCTTGTATTGGTTTGCTGAGGATCATGGCTTCCTGTTTCATCCATGTCCCTTAAAAAGACATAATATCCTTCCTTTTTATGGCTGCATAGTATTCCATGCTGTATATGTACCACATTTTCTTTATGATGGTCATTTGGATTGATTCTGTGTTTGGCTATTGTGAATAGTGCTACAATGAACATACACATGTATGTATCTTTATAATAGAATGATTTATATTCCTTTGGGTATACACTCAGTTATGGGATTGCTAGTTCAAATGGTATTTCCAGTTCTAATCTTTGAGGAATCACTACAATGTCTTCCACAATTGTTGAACTAATTTACATTCCCACAAACAGTGTAAAAGCATTCCTGTCTCTCCACAGCCTCATCAGCATCTGTTGTTTCTTGATTTTGTAGTAATCACCATTCTGATTGGTTTGAGATGATATCTCATTGCGATTTTTATTTGCATTGCTGTAATGATCAGTGATGTTGAACTTTTTTCATGTGTATAAACAGATTTATTATAAGGTATTGGCTCACATGACTATGGGGACTGAGAAGTCCCATGATGTGCCTTCTACAAATTGGAGATCCAGAAAAGCCAGTAGTGTAGATTGAAGGCTTAAAAGCTGGAGAGCCAAAACTGTAGATACCAGTCTAGGTCTGAACTCCTGAGAACCATGAGCACTTAAGGTAGGAGAAGACTGATGTTTCAGCTCAAGTAGTCAGGCAGAGTTAATCCAACCTTCTTTATTTACCTTTTTATTGTAATCATGGCTTCAATTGATTAAATAATGCTCATCCATACTGGGGAGGACTACATGATTTACTCAGTTGATCAATTCAAATGTTTACTTCTTCCAGAAATGCACTCACAGATATATGCAGAAATAATGTTTAACCAGTTATGTAAGCACCCCATGGCCCAGTCAAGTTGACAGAAAATTAACCATCACAATTATTATACAACATTGTATTTATCCATTCATATGTTGGTGGATATTTATTTCCATTTTCTGGCTAGTATGAATAATGCTATTATAAATATTTGTGTATAAGTTTCTGTGTGGACATTTTTTGGGTGGGTGAGATATACATCTGGGACTGAAATTGCTGGATCTTATGGTAAGTACTTTAACTTTGAGGTACTTCCAAACTATTTTACAAAGTGACTGCAATGATTTCATTTCAACCAGTGATATATGAAGATTTCACTGTTTTACATCCTTACCAACACTTGTTAAGATACGTCTTTTTGCTTATAGTCATTCTAGAAGGTGTAACACAATATCTCATTGTGGCTTGAATTGCATTCTCATGGTGATTAATTATGTTGAGCATCTTAGCAGGTGCTTTGGTTATTTGTTTAACTTCTTTGGATAAATCTGCCTTCAAGTTCTTTGCCTATTTGTAATTGATTGTCTTTTATTTTTGAGTTATAAATGTACTTATCTCTTCTACATACACATTCCTCATCAGATTTATGATTTGAAAATATTTTCTTCCATTTGGATAGAAGATTTATAATTTATAACATTTTACTTTCAGCACATTTATTATGTCAACTCACACTAATATGAGTCCCATTATTTCTGAAGATAAACCAAATATTAATCTTACTGGGGTTCCCTTAAATGTGATGATTATTTTTTCTTGTTGCTTTTTAGAATTTCCCTGTATCTTTTTTTTTTTTTTTCAAATTTGTTTCAAATTTTACTGTAGTGTGTCTGGTTGGGGAACCCCTTGCCTTTATCCTACTTGGAATTTGTTGACCTTTTTGGGGTATGTAGAATAATATTTTTCACAGCTTTTTTAAGTTTTCATCATTATTTCTTTGAATATCTTTTGTTACTTTTTTCCCCTTCTCTCCTTCTGGTTCTCCCATCAAGTATATGTTAATTTCCAACATTTTTCACTTATTAAGCCTAGTTTTCTTTTATTCTTCAATATATTTAGAGTAATTGCTTTTGAGTCTTTACTTAGTTTAACATCTGAGCCCTCTCACAGACAGATTTGGTTGCTTACAGTCTTTCCTCTGAATGGTCACTTTTTTTTATGTCTCATAATTTTTTTTTTTTTGAAAGTCAGTAACAAGATATTTTATTATAGCAATGCAGGATACTGAGTTCTTTAGTCTGGTCATGTTATTTGGTTCTATATTTGATTAGTAACTGGAACACACTATTTTAGTTAATTCTGTTCCTTCTATTGTGAAGTCTGTGATTTTCTTCATAGAATGGTGCCTTGGGCATGCACAAAGTGACCCTTGAATAACAGTAGTGTTAGCATGGTTTCCTTTTACACTCTCTTAACCTTGATCTCTTTGTTAAGCTGTATACCTCTGTTGGTGTCACATCAGCTGTAAGACTCCACTAAATGTCAGCAGATTTCTTTATTGTTTTGAGAGTGTCCTGGTGTATAAACGATTCCACATTCTCACTCAATTAATTTTGTGCTGCTCCTTGTAGTTAGTTTTGAGGCAAGTCGTTGAAGTTTTTCTTACCCTAAGATTGCTCATCTTTCTTGTTTATTTTTTTCATATGCTTTCCTGTTACCCTCTATTGCCTTTCAGTTTGGCCCAAGGGAATCCCATTAACATTTGTTGTAGGGTAGGTCTCACAGAAATAAATCTCTTCAGCTTATGTCTATTAGAATGCTTCTTAAATTTCCCTTTATATATAAAGAATAATGTTTCTTGACATAGAATTTTTGGTTAAGAGATCTTCAAATTTTAAAATTTTAATTCTTTCTTTTCTTCATACTTTCAAAGTTTTCTTCATACTTTCCATCTTACTGCCTTCTGACTTTCATAGTTTCTTATAAGAAACTGTGGATGATCTTATAAAAAATCCCTAGTATCTGATGATACACTTTTTCCTTGCTTTTAAGATTCATTGCTTGCCCTTGGTTTTTGACATTTTGATTTATTTATAAGTAAATAGAGTGTCTGATTATGAATTCCATGAAATTTATCCTTCATGGAATTTGTTGAGATTCTTAAATACATACATATATTTGTGAATTTTTTAAAAATCAAATTTGGGAAGTTTGCAGCCATTTTAAGAAATATTTCCTCGCTTATTTCTATCTCCTCTTCTGGAATTAGCCTTATGTGTATGTCAGGATTATTGATAGTGTTCCATAGGTTTCCTAGGCTTGGTTCATTATTCTTCATAGTATTATTTTTCATACTGATTCTTGGACTGGATAGTTTTAATTCACTTAACTTTAACTTTACTAATTCTCTCTTCAATCTTCTCAAAACTGCTATTGAACCACTCTACTGAGGTATTTGTTTCAGTTACTATAATTGGCAGCTCCAGAATTCTCTGTTTGTTCATGCCTCATTCTCCTGGTTTTCCATAGCTATTTGAACATGCTTAAGATTTTTAATACATTTAAGTCAGTTGATTTAAACTCTTTTTATATTAAGACCAAAGTTTATACTTCCTTGGAGAAAAGATTTTGTTAATTTATTCTGTTAATAGGCCATCCTTTTTCATTTTTTTAAATGCATCATGTTTTGGACCTTTTTAATATTATACTTTGATAAATCTTAAAACTTTTATATATCCACAGGTTTGTCTTCTTCTTTAACTTTTTATAGGTTGTCTGGTGACTTTTAAAATCTATTTTTAAAGTGTGTATTGATTTTTTTATGTGTGATCTCTGAAATGTCTGTGTTAAACTACTGCTTCTTTTTTTCCTTGTTGTTGTTTTTGAGATAGAGTCTCACTCTGCAACACAGGCTGGAGTGCATTGGTGTGATCTCTGACTCCTGGGTTAAAACAATTCAGTCTCCTGAGTAGTTGGGATTATAGGCATGTGCCACCACACCTGGTTAATTTCTATAATTTTTGTAGAGATAGGGTTTTGCAATGTTGGCCAGATTGGTCTTGAACTGCTGGCCTCAAGTGATCTGCCCACCTCAGCCTCCCAAAATGCTGTGATTACAGTCATAAGCCACCACACTTGGCCTTCAACTAGTATTTTGACTAAAATTTTTCTTGAATGTCTGTAGGGAAGTGGGGAGGAAGAAATGAACAAACAAACAAACAACAACAAATAACACCTCTCCCAGTCTTTGCAGATTAGCCCTGCACTGAGGCACACCTTCAACACTTAGCCATGCAGTTTACAACTCAGCCTTAGCCTCCATTTCCTGCTTGTACTGTGACTACACGTCAGCCGGAGAAAAGAAGTTTAGATTTCTCAGGACTTTTTAAACTACACGTCCTGCCCAAGTGTTCATGTGGATCTTTAGATTCCTTGGTATATATAGGCACTTTTGTAATTTCTTCAGTTTCCTCTTAGTGTTTTGGAATGCTATTGTATATTCCAACTGTATTTTTCCCAGGTGGCTGCAGACTTTTCATTCACCCGATAATATTTTCAGATATGTTACGTACTTACCTACTTTGAGTGCGTTCTGAGTAGGTGAAAAAAAAAAGTGCATTGTGTCAGTTCTTCAGGTAACCTCTAAGCTGTTTATAACAGAAAAACACAATCCTTTAAAAATTAGGTCTATTCTAGTTTACTAGAAAAAAGAGTTAGGATCCCACATGGGGAATTCCATGCTACCATCTTTGAAACTATGGCTAAATGAGGTATAGGTGGGATAAGAACAATTAAAAATGACTCAATGTTTTCCTATTGATGTTAAGTTGCTCTTTCCATGATTTAACACTTGTTTGAGTGATGTAAACATATGACTATTTCTCAGAGTTCTTAAAAAGTTATTGTTGACAGTCTCTGCTTGAATTTTCCTAGATATATCAAGGAACAGGCGCTTTGAGATGCCCACTCCACAATTTTTGCTGTTGTGGCTTCCTGACTTGTTTCTTCACTGAACTTTTGTTGTTGTTGCTGCTGTTTGTATTTGGCAAATACAAAGAAAGAAAAGTGGCCAAGCCTTAGAATAGAATTTTAAATTGACACAAAAGCTCCAAAGGAGTTAAGTTTTAGGAATTAGACAGCAGTTTAAGACCAATTAGGGTCAAGGAAAAACCTTTTCAACAGTATGTGGGAAAGTTCATACACTAGAGGAAGATTTTCAGTTCTGGAAATGGTATGTATCATGACTGTTCTTTACTCTGACATATTTTAATTCCTGTCCTCTCCTGATTCCTATGCCTAGTTAATCTCTATTCATTCCTATCCACATGCTTTAAGTAAAATAAACTAAAAAACACACTAATATCTCATCAGAATATGATAAAAGATACAGCATAAGTCAAATACCCAATGAGACCTTGACCTCTACCAGAGATAATAGTGGGGATGGAGGATTGGTTTACACAGTAAAATATACAATGTTATAGAACTATGACATGTGTAATACGTGTATTACAGTTTTCAAGAGAAACAGAACTAGTTGGACACAGTGGCTCACACCTGTAATTCCAGCGCTTTGGGAAGCTGAGGCAGGAAGATCATTTGAAACCATGAGTTTGAGAACAGCTTGGGAAACATAGTGAGACCTCATCTCTACAAAATATATAAAAAAAATAGCCAGGAGTGGTGGTTTGTTTCTGTGGTCCTAGTTAGACAGGAGGATTGCTTGAGTCTGGGAGGTTGAGACTGCAGTGAGCATTGACTGCACCACTGCACTCTAGATTGGGTGACAGAGTAAGACCTTGTCTCAAAAAAGGAGCGAGAGAAACAGAATCAATAGATTATGTACACTAACAGAGAGAAATTTATTTTAAATAATTGGCTCATGTCATTACAGAGCTGGCAAGTCCAAATTCAGCAGAGGTGGATGGCAGGCCAGAGAATCAAGGTAGCATTGGTATTGCAGTTGAAGACCGAAGGCTCTCTGCTGTCAGAATTCCATCTTGTTCAAAGGAGGTCAGTGTTTTTTTCTTTTCAGGCCTTCAACTGATTAGGTGATCTCTATCTACATTATGAAAGACAGTCTGATTTACTCAAAAACCACCAATTTAAATGGTAAGTTCATCCAAAATCACTCACAGATACATCCAGAATAACGTCTGACCAAATACATAAGCATGGTCGCTCCATCAAATTGACCCATGAAATTAACCATTGCAGTACATTTTGAGCTCAAACTATTGTCAGTGGCTTCAATGGCATTTGCAGACAGCTGTTACACACTGAATACATTTAGAGATGGCTAATTTAAGTTACAGATAGTCAGATAGATGGTGATAATTTCTTATTTTCTTCACCGATAGTTCTGTGAATTATGCTTATTGCAGATATTAAAAGTCATTGATATTTTCTAACTTCTTCATTTTCAGTTTTCTGCTATAATCTAAATTTATTTAAGGTAGAACAATCGAAATTGCTTCTCATTATTATTCCTCTATTGTAAGACACTTACCATCGTATTTTGTAAAAGAAAATGAATTTAATGCCTTTATTATGTCTTATATAGAAATTTTTACCTGTTCTTTGAATACTTAGGAAATTATTTTTTAAATAATGCACAAATTTCTTAGTTTACACTCACAGATGGGACAGACATTAGATCACATCCCCTATATCACATAGCAAGGAACACTGTTTCTCAGTTGCATCTTCTTTCTCCTACCAACGTTCGAAGATGACTCACGTTTTTCCTTGTAGTTGATATAAGCAGTTAAGTTCTCCAGAAGACACTAGTGCCAAACTGCATGCCGTATTGCTTCATTTATTTCCATTTCTGCAATGGACCCTAGTTGTCTAATAATTGAGGAAAAACTCCCTTTTTCTTATTGACCATGCTTAACTCAATTCTTTTTAGCTGCTCATTCTATCTTATGTCATCATGAAGATGAAAGGTAAGTGACATCTCTCCAAGTAACCATCAACAGTATTTCATTTAAGCCCTAAACAAAGAAGAGAGAACTCCTCCCAGTGTATTTCAAAAATTCTAGTGTATCGATTATTTTAGTTTACTTTCTCTTTTAGATTTTTAATATGCCTCTTCATGGAAACTTGGCCAGAGTGTTTTCAGAGGCAACCTCAGGGTGGTGAATAATAGTACAATGCTGACTTCAAAATCACTTTACTCAGACACACTTAGTGCTTGAACTTAGGTGTTGCTCCCTGAATATTCTCACTATAAACAGATAACATTTTAATGAGTCTAGATTACATAGATCATATCAAACTGTATTTCTTTTTTATTTTATTTTTATTTCTGAGACGGAGTTTTGCACCATTGTCTAGGCTGGAGTGCAGTGATGTGATCATGGTTCACTGTAGCCTCGACCTCCTAGGCCCAAGCAATCCTCCTACCTCAGACTCCAAAGTAACTGGAGCCACAGGCATGCAGCACCATGTTCAGTTAATTTTTCATTTATTTTTATTTTTTGGTAGAGATGAGAGTCTCCATATTTTGCCCACGCAGGCCTTGAACTCCTGGGCTCAAGTGATCTTCCTAGTTTGGCCTTCCAATATGCTGGGATTATAGGCATGAGTCATTGCACCTAAGCCTATATTTCTTTTCTATCTCTATCATATCAATATCAGAAATTCTAAACCAGAAAGACAAGTACTAAGTGTTTTTGATCATTTTTGCATGCAGTAGGTTAAACCAGTTTCTAGGCATCTAGAAATTCCAAAAGCCAACATGAAGTCCCACTCATGTCTAAAATCTTGTGAAGGCTATTCATAACATATCATCTCTTTGGACTTTCATTCTACCTGAAGAGCTAGATGCAATCAGAATATGTAATTAAAATACGCCTTGTATGTGTTCTTTAAGTTTATATGCTTGCAGATATTGTAATTGATAAAATTTTGAGTCCAGATATTGTTCTATAAAATCAATACAAATATGATGACTAACCCCACAGAACTGTCTTCATTGTGACTTTACCATATTATCTACTGTCATAGAAAAAAATTAGATTTGTTTTGCATGAAAAATTGAAGAAGTTTTTAAAATTGTATTACATCTTTATATAGCTTAGAGTCTCATCGTTCATACTTGTATCATCCCTTAATAAATAGCTCTGCCAAGACTGAGAACACAAATCGCTCCTTAGAGTCTAGTTGATCTAGATACACCACCAGCTTTTTCCTTTGTTTGTTTTTTTTTCCTTTTATTTTCATTTTCAGTTCATATGCAGGTTTGTTACATGGATAAATTACATTTCATAGGGATTTTGTGTACAGATTATTTCATCACACAGGTAATGAGCACAATATTCAGGAGGCAGCTTTTCAAAGTTCATCCTGCTCCCATCCTCCACCTTCAAGTAGATCCCAATGTCTATTGTTCTCTTCTTTGTGTCCAGGTATACTTAATGTTCAGCCTCTACATATAAGTGAGAACATGCAATATTCAGTTTTCTGTTCCTGCATTAATTTGTTTAGCACAATGAGCTCTAGCTCCATCCATGTTGCCATAAAAGGACATCATTTTGTTTATTTTTATGGCTGTGTAGTATTCCATGGTGTATATGTACCACATTTGCTTTATCCAGTCCACTGTTGATGGGAATTTAGGTTTATTCCATGTCTTTGCTATTGTGAAAAGTGCTGCAGTGAACATCCACATGCATCTGTTCTTATGGTAGAATGGTTCATATTCCTTTGGATATACAACCAGTAATGTGATTGCTGGGTCAAATGATAGTTGCATCTTAAATTCTTTGAGAAATCTCCAAATCACTTTCCACAGTGGCTGAACTAAGTTAGATTCTTACCAGCAATGTATAATCACTCATTACATTGCCAACATCTGTTATTTTCTGACTTTTTAATAATAGCCATTCTGACTGGTGTGAAATGATATATTATTGTGGTTTTGATTTGCATTTCTCTAATAATTAGTGGTATTAAGCATTTTTTCAAATGATCATTGGCCATATATTTGCTTTCTTTAGAGAAGTGTTTGTTCATGTCCTTTGCCCAATTTTGATAGGTTTTTTATTGTTTCTTAATTTATTTATGTTTCTTATGGATTATGGATATTATACTTTCATTGGATGTATGGATTGCATTGTTTGCAAACATTTTCTCCCATTCTGTAGATTAACTGTTTCCTCTGTAGATAGTTTCTTTTGCTGTGAAGATGCTGTTTAATTAGGTCCCACTTGACTACTTTTGTTTTCATTGCTATTGTTTTTGTATTCTTCATAATAAAATCTTGGTCAGGGCCTCTGTGCAGAATGGTATTTCCTAGGTATTCTTTTATGGTTTTTATAGTGTTAGGTTTTATATTTAAGTCTTTATCTTCAGTTGATTTTTATATAATGAAAGGAAGGGGTCCAGTTTTAATCTTCCATATATGTAGCTAGCCAGTTATCTCAGCCACTTTTATTGAAAAGGGAGTTCTTCCTGCTTTCTTTTTTGTTGTTGTTGATTTCACAGAAGGTCTGATGGATGTAGGTGTGAGGTTTTATTTCTGGGTTCTTTAACATGTTCCTTTGGTCTATGTGTCTGTTTTTGTACCAGTACCATGCTGTCTTGGTTATCGTAACCTTGTAGTATAGTTTGAATTTATGTAGTGTGATGCCCCCAGTCTTGTTCTTTTAGATTAGGACTGCCTTTGCTGTACAGGCTCTTAGTTGATTCCATATAAATTTTAGAATAGTTTTTTTTTTCTTCTTTTTCTGTGGAAAATGTTGTTGGTATTTTGATAGTAACTGCATTGAATCTGTAAATTGCTTTGAGCAGTATGGCCACATTAACAATATTGATTCTTCTTATCCATGAGCAGAGAGTATTTTTCCACTTGTTTGTGTAATTTCTGATTTTCAACAGTATTGTTTTGGAGGTCTTATTGTAGAGATCTTCAACCTGCCAGGTTAGCAGTATTCTTAGCTATTTTTGTTTTGGGATGTGGCTGTTATGAATGGGATTGCATTCTTGATTTGACTCTCAACTTGGATATTATTGGTTTACAGAAATGCTACTGACATTTGTACATTGATTTTTAATCCTGAAATTTTGCTGAAGTTATTTATCACATGTAGAAATCTTTGGGGGGAAAATCTAAAGATACAGCATACTGGGAACTCTGGGACACAGCTACAACAATGTTAAGAGGAAAGTTTATAGTGCTAAACACCCACATCAAAAGGTTAAAAAGATATCAAATAAACCACCAACCTCACATCACACATAGAGGAATTAGAAAAAAAAAAAAAGAGCAAATCAAACCCAAAGATAGAACAACAACAAAATAGCCAAAATCAGAGCTAAAGTGATGGACAGACTGCTAGCTAGACTAGTAAAAGAAAGAGAGAAGATCTAAGGAAACACAGTCAGAAATGACAAAGGAGACGTTACCAACCACTTGACAGAAACCTTCAGAGACTGTTATGAACACCTCCATGCACGTAAACTGGAAAACCTAGAATAAATGAATAAATTCCTATGAACAAGCAATTTTACATGACTGAACCAGGAAGAAATTGAAACACTGAACAGACTAGCAGCTAGTTTCAGAATTATGTAATAAAAAGCCTACCTACCAGAAAAAGAAGAGCCCTGGACTAGATGGAGTCACAGATAAATTCTACCAGTCATATAAAGAAAGACCGTTACCAATCCTGCTAAAACCATTTCAAAAAATTGAGGAGGATGGACTCCTCCCTAACTCATTCTATGAGTCCAGCATCGTTTTGATACCAAAACCTGGCAGAGACACAATGAAAACTTTAGGCCAACAGTGGTGATGAACATGGATACAAAAATCCTTAATAAAATACTAGCAAACCAAATTCAGCAGCACATCAAAAACCTAATCTACCGTAATAAAGTAGCTTTATCCCTGGGTTGCAAGGTTGGTTCTATATATAAATATTAATAACTGTTATTCATCACATAAACAGAACTAAAAAAAGAAAACCACATGTTCATCTCAATAGACACAGAAAAGCCTTTCAAGAAATTCATCATCCTTTCATGTTAAAAACCATCAACAAAGTAGCTATTGAAGAAACATACTTCAAAATAATAAAAGTCATCTATGTCAAACCAATAGTCAAAATCATACTAAATAGGCAAAAGCTGGAGGCATTCCCCTGGAGAACCAGAATGAGACAAGGATGCACAATCTCACCACTCCTATTTAATACAGTACTGGAAGTCCTAGACAGGACAATCAGTGAGCAAGAGAAATACATAAAAGGCATCCAAATAGGGAGAGAGGAAGTCAATAGATAATATGGTTTCATACTAAGCTCCTTCCTTTCTGAGATCTTGCTTCCAGTCTTGCAGCGTTTGTAGGTAATGGGGACTAAATTCTGACTACTTGAGGAATCACAGTTATCCATTTCCATTTTATTCTAGAGGAAATATCCATTTTCCTTATGTTCCTACCTTCCCTCTTCCCATTGATTTCCCCTAAAATGTACTTCATATCTCTGCAAAATAAATTAAGGAGAGAAAGTGGTTCTTTGTATTTTTGACCTTCTTTTTTTTTTTGAAATAGATATATTGCTGCCTGAAACCAGACAAAAAGCCCTGATGCCTTTCTGGATAGGTGATGAGAAAATAGCATGAGAAAAAAGTAAATTTAAATTTGAAATATATTTTCACAATGTAACTCTGCCTAGTAAATCTTTGTATTTACTCAAATAAACTTACTGTACTTCTCAATGGCTATTACAGGAGAAAAGCATTCTCATCATTATCACGTATATCCAAGTCTGTTCTGAATTCCCTCCACCCCTAGTACCATTAGTGTAGTAAACAAAGAAACATTTGGGTATATATCATCTACATTGACAAATAATTTTCTTGTACATTCAACTTTCTTTGTAGGTCTTTATCTTCCCAGAAGTAAACTGAACCCATCCAGTGAAGCCAGACAGTTTAGAATCTTCTCCTAGTTTGAATGAGATTCACTCTTGATGTACATGATCCACTAACAGCATTTAGTCTCCATGGATTAATAGCCATCATTGCAACTCATGAGGGAACAATCTCAGAATGGTAGCCGACTTATGAGAGGTTAGCCACTCTCACAGCCTAGCTTGTTTATCAGAGAGGTATTGAGATCTCACTCTGTGTGTGTGTGTGTGTGTGTATGTGTGCGTGTGTGTGTGTTTAAATCTCATGCTCAAGGATTGAAAGAATCAATATCGTTGAAATGACTGCAGTGCCCAATGCAATCTACAGATTCAGTGCAATCCCTATCAATTTACCAATGCCATTTTTTACACAATTAGAAAACATAAACCTAAAATTCATATAGAATCAAAAAAGAGTCCAAATAAGAAATGCAATTTTAAACAAAAAGTACAAATCTGCATGCATCACATTACCTGACTTTAAATTATACTACAAGGCTATGGTCACTAAAACAGTATGGTACTTGCACAAAAATAGACACATAGATCAATGGTACAGAATAAAGAACCCAGATGTAAAGCCACATACCTACAACCATAGTTCTGATCATCAACAATGTACAAACATTAAATAATGGGGAAAAAGACCCCTTGTTCAATAAGTAATTCTGGGAAAATTGGGTAACCATATGCAGAAGAATGAAACTAGACCCCTATCTCTTACTATACACAAAAATTAATTCAACATGGATTAAAAATTAAATATAACACTTGAAACTATAAAAATACTTGAAGAAAATCTAGAAAAACTCTTCTGACCATTAACCTGGGCAAAGAATTTATGATGAAGAGCCCCAAAACAAATGCAACACAAACAATAATAAGCAAATGGGACTTGAGGAAATTAAAAAGCTTCTGCACAGCAAAATAAACTATCACAGAGTAAATGATAACCTATGGAATGGGAGAAATATTTGCAACTTCAGCCTCTGACAAATCACTAATATCCAGAAACTAAGAGCAACTCAATAGGAAAACAAAACAACATAAACTGGTCAAAAGACCTGAACAGAAATTCCTTAAAGAAGAAACACAACTGTCCCAAGACAGGGATGCCCTCTCTCACCACTCCTATTCAACATAGTGTTGGAAGTTCTGACAAGGGCAATCAGGCAGGAGAAAGAAATAAAGGGTATTCAATTAGGAAAAGAGGAATTCAACTTGTCCCTGTTTGGAGATGGCATGATTGTATATTTAGAAAACCCCACTGTCTCAGCCCAAAATCTCATTAAGCTGATAAACAACTTCAGCAAAGTCTCAGTATACAAAATCAATGTGCAAAAATCACTAGCATTGTTAGACACCAATAACAGACAAGCAGAGAGTCAAATCAGGAGTGAACTCCCATTCACAATTTCTTTGAAAATAATAAAATACCTAGGAATCCAACTTACAAGGGATGTGAAAGACCTCTTCAAGGAGAACTACAAACCACTGCTCAGTGAAATAAAAGAGGACATAAACAACTGGAAGAACATTCCATGCTCATGGATAGGAAGAATCAATATCGTGAAAATGGCCATACTGCCCAAGGTAATTTATAGATTCAATGCCATCCCCATCAAGCGACCAATGACTTTCTTCACAGAATTGGAAAAAACTATTTTAAAGTTCATATGGAACCAAAAAAGAGCCTACATCGCCAAGACAATCCTAAGCCAAAAGAACAAAGCTGGAGGCATCAGGCTACCTGACTTCAAACTATACTACAAGGCTACAGTAACCAACACAGCATGGTACTGGTACCAAAACAGAGATATAGACCAATGGAACAGAACAGAGCCCTCAGAAATAATACCACACATCTACAGCCATCAGATCTTTGACAAACTTGACAAAAACAAGAAATGGGGAAAGGATTCCCCATTTAATAAATGGTGCTGGGAAAACTGGCTAGCCATATGTAGAAAGCTGAAATTGGATCCCTTCCTTACACCTTATACAAAAATTAATTCAAGATGGATTAGAGACTTAAATGTTAGACCTAAAACCATAAAAACCCTAGAAGGAAACCTAGGCAATACCATTCAGGACATAAGCATGGGCAATGACTCCATGTCTAAAACACCAAAAGCAATGGCAACAAAAGCCAAAATTGACAAATGGGATCTAATTAAACTAAAGAGCTTCTGCACAGCAAAAGAAACTACCATCAGAGTGAACAGGCAACCTACAGAATGGGAGAATATTTTTGCAATCTACTCACCTGACAAAGGGCTAATATCCAGAACCTACAAATAACTCAAACAAATTTACAATAAAAAAACAAACAATCCCATCAAAAAGTGGGCTAAGGATATGAAGAGACACTTCTCAAAAGAAGACATTTATGCAGACAACAGACACATGAAAAAAAGCTCATCATCACTGGCCATCAGAGAAATGTCAATCAAAACCACAATGAGATACCATCTCACACCAGTTAGAATGGTGATCATTAAAAAGTCAGGAAACAGGTGCTGGAGAGGATGTGGAGAAATAGGTGGGACTCCACTAGTTCAACCTTTTGGAAGACAGTGTGGCATTTCCTCAAGGATCTAAAACTAGAAATACCATTTGACCCAGCCATCCCATTACTGGGTATATACCCAAAGGATTATAAATCATGCTGCTATAAAGACACATGCACACGTATGTTTATTGTGGCACTATTCAAATAGCAAAGACTTGGAACCAACCCAAATGTCCATCAATGATAGAATGGATTAAGAAAATGTGACACATATGCACCATGGAATACAGCCATAAAAAAGGATGAGCTCATGCCCTTTGTAGGGACATGGATGAAGCTAGAAACCATCATTCTCAGCAAACTATCACAAGAACAGAAAACCAAACACTGCATGTTCTCACTCATGGGTGGGAACTGAACAATGAGAACACTTGGACACTGGAAGGGGAACATCACACACCAGAGCCTGTCGTGGGGTTGGGAG
Organism: Papio anubis; assembly: GCF_008728515.1. Classification (NCBI taxonomy): domain Eukaryota; kingdom Metazoa; phylum Chordata; class Mammalia; order Primates; family Cercopithecidae; genus Papio; species Papio anubis. The sequence continues at coordinate 65,345,835 of NC_044982.1, read as the reverse complement.
TGGGGGTAGGGATAGCATTAGGAGATATACCTAATGTAAATGACTAGTTAGTGGGTGCAGCACACCAAAATGGCACATGTATACGTATGTAACAAGCCTGTACTTTGTGCACATGTACCCTAGAACTTAAAGTATAATTTTAAAAAAAAAGAAGAAATACAAGTGCCCAATAAACCTATGGAAAAATGCTTTATATAACTAATCATTAGAGAAATGCAAATTAAATCCACAATGACATATCATCTTACGTTGGTCAGAATGGCTATTATTAAAAGTCAAAAAACAACAGATGATGGTATGCAGGCAGAGAACAGGGAATGATCATACACTTTTGATGGGAATATAGATGAGCTCAACATCCAGGGTAAACAGTATGGAGATTTCTCAACGAACCAAAATAGAACTACCATTCAACCCAGCAATCCCTCTAGTGGTTATCTACCCAAAGGAAAATAAATAATTGTATAAAAATGATGCACTCATACTGTAACACTATTCACAATAGCAAAGTCACAAAACCAACCTGAGGGTCTATCAATGGTTGATTCAATAAAGAAAATGTGGTACACATATACCATGGGATATTACACAGCCATTATAAAGAATGAAATCATGTCCTTTGTAGCAACATAGGTGCAGCTGGAGACCATTATCCTCAATGAACTAATTCAGAAATGTAAAACGAAATACTACATGATTTCAATTATAAGTGAGAGCTAAATAATCGATACACATTCACTGGGGATGTGATGGGGATGGGAAGCGTCAGAGTTGAAAAATTACCTATTGAGTACAACGTTTATCACTTTGGTAATAGGTAGACTAGAAGCCCAATTCCCATCAGTACACATTATAAAAAATATGCACATTTGCCCCCTGAATCTAAAATGATATATAATTTAGAGGTGAGGAAACTAAGCTTAGAGAAATGCTATGACATAGACAAAACAGTACATTCAGTAAATGGCAGAACACGGATTTGAGTATTTCTATATTTATTACATAATCCACAGGTCTTACTACATATAATACTATGTATATTGCTGTCTACCTACTAGCATAGGGATGTAGGCTATGTAGGATGTACCACATATTTCCACTCTCGTTTTATGTCTTCCTCCTACTGCTTTTACCTCATATGTCATCTTGCATTTGGAAAACTACAGGAAAATGAGTTCAAATGACTGTTATATAATGATATACCTGAAAATGAAAAACAGTTGAATAAACACGAATTTCTATTTTCTATGTCTTTTGTTTTTCATTGCAGAAACTCTATAATTTATAAAAATAATTTTTTGCTGATACTATTAAACCTATTTTGTGGCCTGGCATGGTGGGTCACACCTGTAATCCCAGCACTTTGGGAGGCCGAGGCAGGTGGATCACGAGGTCAGGAGATCAAGACCATTCTGGCTAACATGGTGAAACCCTACCTTTACTAAAAATACAAAAAGTTAGCCGGGTGTGGTGGTGGGCGCCTGTAGTCCCAGCTACTCGGGAGGTTGAGGCAGGAGAATGGCGTGAACCCGGAAGGTGGAGCTTGCAGTGAGCCGAAATCGCACCCCTGCACTCTAGCCTGGGCGACAGAGCGAGATTCCGTCTCAAAAACAAAAACAAAAAAACAAACAAAAGTAAACTATTTTGTATAAAATACAGTTTAAATAAAGAAAAAAATATATAAATAAAATGAAAAATATCAGACTACAATAATATTACCATAAGCATCTTTGGTGAATCATAGCACATTCACTATGATTTTCATATAGTTTTTGCTTCTCCAAAATGAACTATTAACTTTTGTTTTATTTAAGATGTTTTGACTTTATAACTAAGACTAAATTTATTTTGTTTTAGATCCTCTGTATACAAAATATGAATCAATCATTAGTTGTGCTTGAGAGTAATTAAAAGAATAGGTCTTTTCCTTAACCATTTGCCTCAGGACAGTTAGTAGTAGACTAATATAAATACACTTTAAAATCTGGTGTTTTAGGTAAATAAAAGAGCAACACTTCATCATTGTCTCAAAAGCAGGAGAAAAAACAAAATGTATAACCTTTTCACGATCATTACCTTTGCAAAATACTAATTTTCCTTCAAATGCCATAAATCATGTAAACAGAATGCATTATGTTGTTGCTCATACCATCCATCTACTGAATTTTACAGCCTTCTTTTCATGTGTGAATTATTTTGGTTTATACATGATTTATCTCCCGCACATACTCAATGGGATTTTTTTCTATCACCTAGAACATATTAATTACTTTAATTAAGCAACACATTTAGAGCATACTGGCAGACAAAGCAAAAAAAGGAAAGCATTCAATTATATGGTACTGGCAGCATTCAGAAATAAGATAGTTTATACAGATGTTATTTTATACTGCCATTAAAACTTGAGGTATATTTATAATGCAAACATTTTAGATGAAATCTACATAATTTTAATTGGAGAGTTAACAGAAATTTTCCTCAAGAAATTATTCCATATTATAACACTTTATTGAAAGTTGAACTAGAACTTCAAAAATAATGTGCTTAAGTGGAAATGTATGTATCACATTACAAACATAGAAACAATTTAAGGCATACAATACAAGAAATAGTTAATGACCTATGACATGCTTTCCTAAGAGACTTTAGTATGTCTTAAAATACACCTAATCCAATATTAAAGATCCAAGAAAAGTCGGAATTGCAAGTCTCTCTCTGCAAACAAGATATGCTTTTGCTACTAGACCTATGGAAAGATGAAATGCATTTTATGCTCAACTATCCTACATATTCAGAGGTTATAGCTATCCTAAATATTCACAGGAGATGCAAAATTATCAACAGATAACATCAATATTTTGTCTCAGACAAGAACTTGGCATTGTCTATAATGCAATAAAGAGTACAGAACAACCAGAAAGTAATTTTGATTTGAGAGACTTTAAGAATATATGCAAAAATTCATCACAGAATGTAGGTGTTGGTTAAAAACTGCCCATCTAAACTAAACTGTGGGTGCTATTATGTACTAATGAAAATGATTAAAGAAAGCACCATTCATTTGTCCCTGGCATCCCTGAGGTGTGTATGGAGCTAGATAATCTAACTTGTGGACATTGGTCCAATGCCTTATCAGGAATTTTCATTTTTATTTAAAAGCCACCCTGAGCCAGGCCCGGTGGCTCACGCCTTTGGGAGGCCGAGGCGGGTGGCTCAAGAGGTCAGGAGATTGAGACCATCCTGGCTAACACGGTGAAACTCCGTTCCTATGAAAAATACAAAAAGTTAGCTGGGAGTGGTGGCGGGCGCCTGTAGTCCCAGCTACTAGGGAGGCTGAGGCAGGAGAATGGCGTGAACTCAGGAGGTGGAGCTTGCAGTGAGCAGAGATCTCGCCACTGCACTCCAGCCTAAGCGACAGAGCAAGAATCCATCTCAAAAAAAAAAAAAAAAAAAAAGAAAAGAAAAAAAACAGCTACCCTGAAAAGAAGAAAAGAAAAACCAAAAACTTAACTTAGTTTAATTGAATTCTTAGAGTCTGTTTGGGTGCCCTCCTTTGGTAGTCTCATAATAATTTTAGTCTAGGTTGGGAAACAACCACTACCCAGGGGGATACAAGAAAAATGATGGTAACTGTTCGGTGAGCTATGGAAATTAGTAGAAAAAAAAAAAAACTTTAAAAAATCAACTCCAAATTGATTTACCCTATTAAGTTTTATTTTGTTACTAATTATTAGTCATTTTGTTATGTCCTATTGCATTTAATTTGTCACTTCATTACATGAGTGTCCCAAGTGTTGGGAATTAACTTTCTGAAAAGCTATTACCTTATATTTGTAAAGATTTTGCCAAAATAAAAATTAAAGTTATTTTTCAAAGAAGAAAATAATCTTTGATGATAATTAAAACATTAATTTCAAAATTCATAAAATGATGGCTTAACAAGAACTAGAGTGAATAATTTCAGGTTTATCTCTGTATTGCTTAAAAATACTAAGATATTGTACATAGATGGCTTAGAATTGAATAAAGCATTTATTGACCATCTGCCTATAATTTAAACAGTTGTCCATTCTAATTGATGCTCTAATTTTAGATGACTTTAACCATTATTAAAACATAAATACAATTTTAAATATTGGTAAGCAAATTTACAACCATATAGGCTGTTCAGTGATGTTATTTAAATAAAAGAAATCAAACATTTTTACTATATTTCATCAAAAACTATATTAATCAGGGAAAATACAAACATTTTAACTCTTGAAATTAAGCATTTACTTCTTAAACAAAATATTGTTGAAGCTTCTTCTTAAGTCGATATAACCAGAGTTAGTAACATATTATTTATTGTATATTTTATCATATATCGTCTTTTAATTTTTATCTGTGTGTGTCTCGCTTCCCCATACATTCACCATACTTGTACTAATAATGCATTTGCCTCAGTGACAAATATATAAGAGCCCCTTGTGAGGCTTAACCTATTCTACTTCCAGATGTAAATAAAATGTAGAAACACTGAATCAGGATGAGTGGGGGCTCAATAACCTTAGGAAGTAGTTGAGATCGCTATCTCTTTGTTGGGCAAAAAAGAATTTTCATAAATGCAGTGTATATCATATGTTTCTAATTCTTAATTCACAAATGCATAATACCTGAAAACATGGGTCACGAGACATCAGCCAGGGCAACTAAAGGAGGGCAAAGGAGTGCTAAGAGGGAATTTTATAGGTATAAGTGTCTACATAAAAAATAAAAATAAAAAACCTTCAAATAAACAACCTAACAATGCATGTTAAATAACACGAAAAGCAATAGCAAACTAAACCCAAAATTAGTAGAATAAAATAAATAATAAAGATCAAGGCAGAAATAAATGAAATTGAAATAAAATAATACAAAAGATTAATACAACAAAAAGTTTCTGTTGCTTCAAAAAGTTAAACAAAATTGATAAACCTTTGGCAGAAAAGTTCCAAATAAATGAAATCAGAGATGAAAAGAGAGACATTACGACTGATATTACAGAAATTCAAAGAATCATTAGTGACTACCATGAGCAACTACATGCCAGTAAATTGGAAAACCTAGAAGAAATAGATAAATTTCTAGACACAAACAACCAACCAGAATTGAACCATGAAAATTCCCAAATCAGAACACATCAATAACAAGTAACAAGATTGAAGTTGTATTAAGAAGTCTCCCAGGAAAGAAGAGCCCAGGACCCAATGACTTCACTGGATAATTTTATCAAGCATTGAAAGAAGAACTAAAACGTATCCTACTCAAACTGTTCTGAAAAATAGAGGAGGGAATATTTTCAAAATCATTCTATGAGGCCAGTATTAGCCTAATACCAAAACCAGACAGGCACATTTAAAAAAGGCCAATATCTCTGAAAATATTGATGTAAAAGTCCTCAATAAAATACTACAAACCAAATTCAGCAATATGTTATAAAATTGAGTCATCATGACCAAGTAAGGTTTTGAAAAAGGATGCAAAGATGGTTTAACATATGCAAATCAATCTGGTACATCATATCAACAGAATGAAAACCAAAAACCATAAAATCATTTCAACTGGTGCTGAAAAATCATTTGATAAAATTCAACATTCCTTCATGATAAAATCCCTCAAAAACTGGAGATAGAATGAACATGCCTCAATATAATAAAAGCCATGTGCTACAGACCCACAGCTAGTAGCATACCAACTAGGGAAAAACTGAAAGCCTTTCCTGTAAGTTGTGGAACACCACAAGAATCTAACTTTTATGTCTGTTATTCAACATGATGCTGGGAGTCCTAGCTAGAGCAATTAGAAAAGAGAAGGGAATAAAGGGCATCCAGACTGGAAAGAAAGAAGTCAAAGTATTCTTGTTTGCATATAACATGATCTTATATTTGAAAAAACCTGAAGACTCCATCAAAAAGTATTAGAACTGATAAACAAATTTAGTAAAGTTTCAGGATACAAAATCAGCATACAAAAATTATTAGCATTTCTTTATGCTAATATAAACAATCTGAAAAAGAATTTAAAAAGTGATCCCATTTACAAATGCCACAAATAAAATTAAGCACCTACAAATTAACCAATGAAGTAGAAGTTCTTTATGATGAGAACGATAAAACACTGATGAAAGAAATTGAAGAGGATACCGAAATATATAAAGTTATTTCATCTTCATAGAGAGGAAGAATCAGTGTTGTTAAAATATCCAGACTACTCTAAATGATCTATAGATTCAATACAATTGCTATCAAAATGTCAATGACATTCTTCACAGATACAGAAAAAAAATCCTAACACTTATATGAAATCCCAAAAAGACCCAGAATAGCCAAAGCTATCTTATGCCAAAAAAAGCAAAACAAAACAAACCAAAGTAAAACAAACAAACAAAACCCCTGATCACATTACTGACTTCAAACTATGCTGCAGAGGTATAGCAACCAAAACAGTGTGGTACTTGCATAAAAACAGGCACATAGACCATTGGAAGAAAATAGAGAATCCAGAGGCAAATCCATACACCTAGAGTGAACTCATTTTTGACAAGGTTTCCAAGAACATACCCTGGAGAAAAGACAGTCTTTTTAATAATAGTATTGGGAGAATTGGATAACTATATGCAGAAAAATGGAGCTAGACCCCAATCTCTCACAAATACAAAATTAAATCAAATGAATTAAACACTTAAAGCAAATACCTCAAACTATGAAACCACTACAAAAAAACATTGGGGAAACACTCCATGACACTGGTCTGGGCAAAATTTTCTTGAGCAGTATGCCACAAGCTCTGGCAACCAAAGCAAAAATGGACAAGTGGTATCGTATCATGTTAAAAGCCATCTGCCCAGCAAAGGAAGCAACCAATAAAGTGAAGACACAGCCCATAAAATGGGAGAAAGTATTTGCAAACCACCCGTATGACAAGGGATTCTCACCAGAATATATGAATAGCTCAAACAAAAAAAAAAATCTAATAATCCCATCAAAAAAATGGGCCAAAGATTTGAATAGACATTTCTCAAAAGAAGACATACAAATGGTAAGCAGCTTTAGAAAAGGGTGTTCAATATCGTTGATTATCCGAGAAACGCAAATCAAAACTACAGCGAGATATCATCTCATCCCAGTAAAAATGGCTTATATCCAAATGACAGGCAATAACAAATGCTGGTGAGGATATGGAGAAAAGGAACCCTTGTACACTGTTGCTAGGATTGTAAATTAGTACAACCAGTATCAAAACAGTTTGGAGGATCCTTAAAAGTCTGGAAACAGAATTACTTATCATCCACTAATCCCACTGTTAGTTATGTACCCAAAAGAAGGGAAGTCAGTATGTTGAAGAGATACCCACACTTCCGTGTTTGTGGCAGTCCTCTTCACAATAGCCAAAATTTGTAAGCGACCTAAGTGTCTATCAAGAGATGAATAGATAATGAAAATGTGGCACTGGTACACAATGGAATAATATTCGGCCATAAAAAAGAATGAGAACCTGTCGTTTGAAGTGACATGGGTAGAACTGGAGGTCATTATGCTACAAAAAATAAGCCAGGCGCAGAAAGACAGACATTGCATGTTCTCACTTATTTATGAGATCTAAAAATCAAAACAATTGAACTCATGGACAGAGAGAGTAGAAAGATGGTTACCAGAAGCTGGGAAGGGTAGTAGGGGAGGTAGGGGTGGTTAATAGATAGGAAAATCATATTTAGAAAGAATAATAAGACCTATCATTTGATAGTGCAATAGGATGTCTATAGCCAATAAAATTTAATTGTACATTTAAAAATAACTGAAAGAGTATAATTGCATAATTATGGATGAATGTTTTGGGGACTGGAAACCCCATTTTAAATGGTGTGATTACCCTGCATTGTGTGCCTGTATCAAATTATCGCATGTATTTTTCTTCTTTTATTTAAAGCAAAAAAAAATTTTCTTATTGCCAATGAATAGTGCCTTTTTTTCTTATGCATATCCCAACAGATATATTTTATAGGAAACTTGTATTTTGGTAGTTCTGTTTTTATTAGTAAACACTACCTGGAAAGAGCAAATTTTAAAAAAAGTCTTAACATTATCAAGGATTTGACATTACAGGTTCCCAATCAAATGAAAGAACCACAGAATCAGAAAATGTGAAAGAAGAAAATCTTATTTTGTATTGTGAAACAAGAAGTTGATTGCAAGTCTGCATTATTGAAAGATAATTCTTCATGGCACACACATTTCTGTCCATCTTGTCAGCAGAGGCACTGACATCCTTTCGCTATAGTCTATATTTCCAAGGCTGCTTGTAAAACAGTCTTGGAAGAAAGGGTTTTTCTTTGCTTTACAGAGGGTGGGTTTGCTTACTATCCAGTACAATAAAGCTAATGTTTTCTTTTAGAGCAAATGTTGGTCAGGTTTGTTTGCATCCCATTATTAAGAAATATAATTTCCTAAGTTGGTGGTTCCCCTGCTATGTCACAAACCATGTGCCTACAACCTGTCCAGGCTCACCAGGGACTTGGGGCACATAGGAAACTTGCACAAAGAACAAGCTCCTGCTGTCGCCTGTATATAATAAAATATTTTGTCTGTGACCCAGGAATCTTCTGTCTCCTGTCAGCATGCATGAAACATAACGAGCTTGTTAACCTGCAATTAAGGTAAACTTCAGACCACTCTCAGTTATTGATATGCTTAACATGGGGACATATGTTAGATCATCTTTAATATTGATGTAGATATAAAAAGGATTTAATCTACAGATTTTTGAAAAAAGCAAAACTAAGGTAAAAAAACAACAGTGACCACAAACTAGTGTTTATAGTTATTAATTCTAAGAAAAAAAAAAAACAGAAAAAACATACACATGCATACATAATATGTAGAGGTTATAAAATTATTCAAAACAAAGTAAAGGAACTATCTTAAAGAATTAGAAGAACATTTCTGAAAAAGATAATGGTAGAAGATTTTGGATAATTATATTCATTTATGCCTTAATATGAAGGGTTTTTATTTATGCAAACATTTGGAAAAAATTAAATATATTCATTAAATGCATTTATTAAAAATAAATACTATAATCTTATAGAACAAAAATTAATAAGTAAAGCATAAAGCCTTCATTGTATGGTAGTAGAGATACTGACAAAGTTGTTCCTGACGTTTCAGCCAATTTGCTAGCCATGATCATCAAGAGAGAATAAGAGTTCAATGAAGATCCAGGATTAGACATATCAGAGATGGCACAAGCCATAACTCTGCCAAATAACATGCAGGAAAGCACAGCCTATGAAGAATATAATAAAGACTGCCTACATAAGCAGAAGGACAATCAGAAACTTCAAGTTTTCAAATAAACTGTGAACCCTCAATAGCTCTCTTCTCAAAGTAATGCTGAAATGAAGGATAAATTAGGGCATACATCTATATTGCGATATTCTCTTTAATACAGCATTGATTAAAATTGTCTTCCTACAGGAAAAAGTGTGAAGAATTCAGGGAAGAAAAGGAGAGTAGCAGCCACTAAATAACTATAAACTAAACTCTAAACAAACATTTTTAAAGAGTGTTTTGGGGGATTTGAGTATTCTTTTGTGGGGTATCAACTCCAAGGCAGTAACCAATAGCAAGTAGAGTGGCAGGTGATGCAGGGTTCTCTAAGTGTGTTTGACAAGAATTGCAGTGAAAAGGCAAGGACAAAATTTCAGGGAATGGTTCAGGGGGTGATTTATTAGCTAATGGATAAAATCAGAGTGATTTGAGTAATAAAAAGGAATTGATGGACTGAATGAATTATGAAATTTTGATTAATCTTTCAAAATTAGAAACTATGAAAGTCAAGGAATGTGAAGGGAAGAGGGCACTGTGAATATTTCCTTGGAAGTGAAACTGTTCCCTATGATGGCAAGGTTTAAGGTTGTCACATGCAAACGGCTCATTGAAATTCATTGGCAATGAAAGCCAGTTAGATCAAGGAATCAATTACTATGCTATAAACAAATAGCTATGGCTATTTAACTGCTCTTCAGTTAAAACAAATTTAACATTTATAGTTACTTACTGAATTTTACAAAATAGTCATTGTATGAGCATTTTTATAAGTAATTAACAAAAGCATGCTTATACTTCATGAATTGGATATGGAATCAAGGCTTCATGGATCATAATTAGTATTGCTACGTTGTATGAAGCAGCTTAACTTTTCTTCTGTACAATAAGAACAGATTTCTCAGTAAATATCCAGTTCTCAATCTTAACGTTAAATTTATTTTTTATTTCTAATAACTCATTAAGATATATAAAATACCACCAAATAAAAATCTTGAGAGAACAGTTATGAGTGTTGTAAAATATTTTTAGTGAACTTTTAGCAAGAACTCCTTTTTAAATGTTTAGATGTATGTATACAGCAGAACTATTCTGCTGTGTTTATAATTGGGAACACCGTTTTGTAGCTTATGATATTATTCAGAATTGAACAATTTTATTAGGATAACAGAATTGTTATGGTACTTTAGCAGTTTTCTTTAATATTCAGATCTAGGCCTCAGACTGGGTATTTCTACCTACTCTATGATTTGGAGCACACAAACACACAAACTTCATTTTGTTTTCATGAAGATATTGTATAATCTTTTCCTATGCTGAATGATTTATTTGGTTAGAGGATTCAAATTTATTTTTAGTGTTTTACTAAGTCCCATCTGTAATATTACACAGTTGAAATATAACCAATATTATCTTTTCCTCAGCTTAAAGTTACTTTCTCTAAAAATCTTCTCACGATCTTAACTAGGTCAGTTTCATCCTACACACATTTCTATCATCCTGGAGGTGCTCATGAGGTTGTCATACCACGTTAGAGTTTTATGTTCCTTTTCGAGTATAAAATGATACGCTATGAAGTCCTTAAGTTCAAAGAGCAAGTTTTATAAGGGGGTGTTCATATAAGCCTGCTTTGCAAGAGCTAGTTTTACTTTTGAACTGTCGCCAAAATATTCTATGTTTGTCTCCTCTTTACACTGAAACTTGTCTTAGTTTGGATTATAAATTACATGGTCACTCCATTTATAAACACTGATAAATGGTGGCTGCTCGATAAAGATTTGTGGAATTAATAAATGAATGAACAGTTGAGTGAGGGAAGGAACTGACCATAGTTATCTTTAATTTAACATTTTAAGAGGAATTTTGAAATATCCTCTTTTAATAACTTTACCATTCACATTGCATTCACAAGAAAAAAGGGAAGAAGTGAGTAATTGACTCAAATATCTTGCTACAAACGTTGCTAACATTTTGTTACTTGAGAGAAAACTACTTCTATGTTTTATATGGACAGCTATCCATTGTTCTGTTTAACTCTTTTCTATTTCTCTCTCTGTCTGATTCATACTTAGTGGCTTGTTATTTTTGTAATTTTTCGGCATCAGTGCAGATAAAACTTAAAAGATCTTTATTCAGTGTATCTGTTAAGTATAGAAATATTTCATTTATAGCTTTCAGTACTTCTTATATATTTCTTTTTGAAGAAGTTGATTATGAATTATACATACCTGCACAGCACGAAATATTCAATTCATGCTTTTTCATTCCATTTCAGCCTACCCAACAAAGAAAGAGTTGTTTGAACATAGAAAATACAGGGTCTGTGCATAGCAATATGCCAGTGGTATTTAATAGCATTTTTCCCATAACAGGGCTCAGATTAGAAGTCTAGCATAACGATATTTCTATTTTACACACTCACTGCAAGTCCATATAAGCTGTTCAATTAACTGAAACAGAAACTTTGTTTTAAGCATACAAATTATGCTTCTCAAAATCCAGAGTTTGTTTTTCAAACTCAGAAATAATATTGATGCTAACTGGAATGATTATCAAACAAAGTTAGTCATATATTAGAAAACTGAGAAAATTAATATGGATTTATTAAGACAAAAACTACTTTTTGAATAGTAATGAAGATGTTCACCACTGATTTGAATCGGTAATTATTTGTTTATTCTGTTTCATTCAATTCCTTACACCTGAATATTTCCTGTAATAAATCTTTCTAAATCTAGAAAGAATAATGTCTTCACCATTTACTGAAGAATTATGTTGTATCTGAGGTGAGTGCATGGGCTGAGACTTCAGATAGCTTCAGGTTACAGCTAGCAAACTCTTCCTTAGGGAAAACTTCATGTAATAATATATTTTGTTTGAGCTAACTTACCACTTAGTTGTTTTCCTTTTATAAACCAGTTAATCCAGGATTTGTCCATTTTTTAGCCAACTCTTAGTGGCAAGTGAATTCTGTTCACCAGTAAAGCATATTTTTTCTACCTACCTGATGTAGAGAAATAAATGGAAGACAAAAAAGTCAAACAAAATAAATAACCAAATTGTGAACTTCACTTATCTATTTACTTCATAATGCACAGTAACATTAAGCTACTCCAGAAAATGTTCAATGGGTGTGTAAAATGTAAAATGGATTTTGTTCATTATAGAACCCTTGTGTTCCCAGTACTACTTACTTTTAGAGGCGGATTCCCAAGGATCTCAGCTGAATTCTCTTCTTGGAAAACCCTGAAATCTGCTTATTTTTTCCATCGTTCTATGAGACTGCTGGAATCTCCTCACTTTCTCATTCCTGCCCTGCTTACCAATTAAGAAATGACTCAAGAGGCCGGGCGCGGTGGCTCAAGCCTGTAATCCCAGCACTTTGGGAGGCCGAGATGGGCGGATCACAAGGTCAGGAGATCAAGACCATCCTGGCTAACACGGCGAAACCCCGTCTCTACTAAAAACACAAAAAATTAGCCTGGCGAGGTGGCGGCGCCTGTGGTCCCAGCTACTCGGGAGGCTGAGGCAGGAGAATGGCGGGAACCCGGGAGGCGGAGCTTGCAGTGAGCTGAGATCTGGCCACTGCACTCCAGCCTGGGCGACAGAGCGAGACACCGTCTCAAAAAAAAAAAAAAATAGAAATGACTCAAGAATGAAAGTGATGTTCACTGTTTATTCTCTTTGTCTCTCATTCTGTCTGGGTTCTTAACTTTTATACTCTGGCTGCTTTGGAAATTGTGAATATTTTTTCGGCCTTCTCAGTCTCATAAGACTACCTAAACTACCAAACTTTTCAGCCATTTGTAGCACCTTCTGCTTGCCTTTCAACCATACACAGGCTGGATACAAATTGGCAAAAACTCTTGAGGGCAAAGTTGGTGACATGTTAGGTTCACCAAAATGTACTTCCCTCTCTCTGGTGCCTTGAAGAAGACTGTGATTCAGCTGCCTTTGTTTCTCTGTAGTAACTCCAAACCGGTGGCTTTTGAATTTTATCTAACTATCCTAATTAGGACTTGGTAGGAGGGTTGTTCTTATAACATCTACTCTGTCTTAGCAGAAAGAACTCCCCTCTACTCTTCACTTGGTTACAATCTGTTTATCTTCAATCACATCATTTCCATGTATCTTCAAAGCATTTATCTCATTTTGTAAATTATGAGCTTACTGAGAACAAGGAATGGGCTTCTTTTGTACAACGCAAAGTCCAAAGCATCTACTTCAGGAATATTTGAAGGAATTATATCCATCAAAGACAAAAAAAAAAAAAAAAAAGGAATGAAAAAGTGAAAAACACTGCTGCTGCTGCTAACTTATAATGTACAAAATATAAACTTCCCTTTCTTGTGGAAAGATTATACATGCTTGTTCATTGATAATATGCTTGACTGTGGGACTTGCTTTGGTTAAAGAAATATAAATGGAGGAGATTCATTTTTACTAGAAGAGTCATCATTGGGTTCCTCTGTATTCTCCCCTTTACCTCTGGCAAGAGGTATGTATCTTAAGCTATTTCTTATAGCCAGCAATGTATCTTAAGCTATTTCTTCAGCCTATGCCCCTTCATGAAGAAGTAGAAGAGTTAACTGAACTCAATCAGTAATGCATATATAACATGAATGACGAATAAATATTTGTTCTTGTAAGATGCTGAAATTTTAGAATCCTTTTACAGCTGCACAGCTTGGGTAAACTGACAGATAAAATATTTAATACCAGGAATGAGTATTTTTATAACAAAAATTATGGTGATAGTTTTGGGGCTACATAGAAAGGGTGATGGAACTCTTAATGAATGTTAGAAAAATACCAAGCCATGTTACGTAACATGAAAATTTTGTTAAGACGGTAGCATGGTCAGGGTGAACATGGCGGATGAGGCAAAACTTTTTAGCCCAATTTATTCAACTTTCGAAGCATTGGTTGTGCGACATGTAGTTGAGCATTGTTGTGGGAAAGAATTGGGCCCTTTCTGTTGACCAATGTCAGCTGCAGGCCGGTTTTTGGTACATCTCATCCATTTGCTGAACATACTTTTCAGATGTAATGGTTTCCCCTAGATTCAGGAAGCTGTAGTAGATCAGACCAGCAGCAGACCACCAAACGGTAATGACGACCTTTTTTTATATATGTGTGTGTGTGTGTGTGTGTGTGTACACATATTTTTTTCTGACATGGAGTATTGCTCTGTTGTCCAGGCTGTCAGTGGAGCGATCTTCGTTCACTGCAACCTCTGACTCCAAGGTTCAAATGATTATCCAGCCTCAGACAGCTGGGATTACAGGTGCACACCACCATGCCCAGTTAATGTTTGTATTTTTAGTAGAGACAGGTTTTCGTCATGTTGCTCAGGCTATTCTCAAACTCCTAAGCTCAAAGTTATCCACCTGCCTTGGTCTCCCAAAGTGCTGGGATTACAGGTATGAGCCACCACGCCAGGCAATGATTGCTTTGAATTGGTTGTTGTCAACTTCCAATGGATGGCCACTATGCACCTCATCTTCAAGGCTCTCATCTCCTTTGCAAAACTTCTTGAACGACCATTGCAATGTACCTTTGTTAGCAGGTCCTGGGCCAAATGTGTTTTTGATGTTGTGAGTTGTCTCTGCTGCTTTACGACCCATTTTGAACTCGAATAAGAAAAATGCTCAAATTTGCTTTTTGTCCAACATCATTTCCATAGTCTAAAATAAACATAAAATAGGCAGCAAATAAGTCATTAGCAAAAAAAAAAAAAAAAAGAAAAAAGAAAAAAACCATAAAACAAGAAATGCCCACTAAAATGATGTATAACATAACTACATTTATTTTAGAATGTATTCTAATATCAAACGGCAAATTCCAACAATGCAAAAACCACAATTCCTTTTGCACCAAACTAATACCAACTTCTCTGAGTCCAGTGAGACATAACACACTCATATGCAACCGGTTACATGAAGTGGATGTATTACCTAATAGGTAGGCAGCAAGGGACAAAAGAAGTCCAGGATTCATTGCAAGCCAGTTCTCAAGGCTCAAGATGGCTTCCCAGGGTGGAAGAAGTCTCAACTGCAGGTACCCCACTTCCACCACAGCTGAGAGACCCAGAAAAAAGCAGCCCACCCTAGGTTATACATTCAGGGATCACATGACTCATTGGGCAAAGATTTGAAGGACATCTTGCTCCCAGGGGAGAGAGGAACAATACCAGGACTGTTCCTGGAAGTCTCCTAGGAGGGACAGGAACAAGGCTCAGACTTTTTCAGAAAGTTCCCCCTGTTTCAAGATACTGCATTGCCAGCACATTTACAGTTATTCTTGAGTACTACAAGCAAGAAAGCAGGAAAAACTTAGTCTGTCCAAGGTCTCCTAGAGAATTGTCCTGATACAGGCTCCTGCACATTCTCTGCTAAGGTCTTAGGGGACTGGAACCAAAGTATTGGCATAACCAGACTCATCAATAGGACCTAGGGAAAATTCTGCTTCCAAGCTCATTCCATTTTTTTTTTGGTAGAATTCAGTCTTTTTGAGACTGAGGACCTCAATTAATGAGGACTGTCAGTTGGGGACGGCTCTCAGCCTTGAAAGGCAGCTCACATTTCTCCCTATGTAGCTCCCTGTATTTTCTAATCAGTAATGGAGTGTCAAATCTTTTTCACACTTGCAATATCCCTCACACAGACAATCTCACGCAGACATCCTCTCTTTTTAAAACTCACAATACATTAATGAGTAACTTTAATTAGATTTGAAAAATCTCTTTTGTCATATGATGTAACAAAATTAGAGCATGATATCACATTAAATTCACATTCATGGGGATTAGAATAAACTACCTAACAGAGCTGTTCTAGTGAGTATTTATTTGTGGGTTTATAAGGTTTGAAAAGATGTTTCAATAATATGGATTATGCTTTTGCATTTTCACTGAGTTTCACTAGTCTTAAGGTAGTATTTTAATATTAATTTCTAGACTAGGACTGCCCTTACATCAAAATCCATGAAAATTTGGTGTCTGCATGTATGCATATGCAGACATATTTATTGATTTTTTTTTTTTTTTTTTTTTTTTTTTGAGGTGGGGTTTCACTCTTGTCACCCAGGTTGAAGTGCAATGAATAGCATGATCTCGGTTCACTGCAACCTATGCCTCCCGGGTTCAAGTGAGTCTCCTGCCTCAGCCTCCTGAGTTACTGGGATTACAAGTGCCCACAACCATGCATGGCTAATTTTTGTATTTTTAGTAAAGACAGGGTTTCACCATATTGGCCAGGCTGGTCTTGAACTCCTGACCTCAAGTGATCCTCCCACCTCAACCTCCCAAAGTTCTGGAATTACAGGCGTGAGACACTGTACCCAGCCTATTTATTGATATTTTAAGGGAAAGTGAGCTTTTCTTTCCATCAAAAATGCTGGGGAGAATGCTTCTTTGTTGCTTCCCTGGTCCAATGTACAGGATTCCTAAAGTCTCTTTTCTATAAAGGGCAGAATTTCCAGAGGCTGTACAAAAGGATCTAAATTTACCTTGAGCAGGTTGAAGGTTGCCTTTTCCATCTCTGCTTGTACATGAAAGCTCCAGCATAACTCCTTATATATGTTAATCCAAAGTATATATACACAAAGCATTTGTAAAGGCAGGCTCCTTGATTTTTTTCCCAAGGATTCTGTGAGTAAATGAAGATGAGAAAATCCCTCTCTGACAGTAATGTCCTATAAATCACACAAAGTGAACTTCTTCATAGTTGGACATATTCCACCAATAATCATTTGTCTGTTTGTCCTATGAAAGCTACAACTTTCTCCAAAGTTTGTTTTTTCCTTTTGCTTCTTTGTGCACAAATTACAGTGCTCCATGGAGCAAAATATATAGGCATACAGGTGTTATGATCTGACATTTTACTCTGTCAGTGCTATTGCTGGAGTAGCACTGCCATACGTTTTACTAGAAAAGCTTGTGATTAAGTATAACTGATAATAAATTGTTCTGTGATGAGAACTTGACGACTAACACAGCTTTCTCTGTCTTAGTAAAGATTATGTTCAAGAATAGGCAAAACTAATTGATGGTGCTAGAAAGTGAAAGAAAGCTTTTCAAAGAGGGGCAGATGTGGATGTTGACTAAAACCGAACATAAAGGAACATTCTTGGGTGAAATACTCTATATCATTTTCTAGGTTGTGATTAAATATGTAAATATTAAACAAGTTGTCGACTTGTGCTTTTTACTTCTTGAATGTATGTTACTCTCAAAAAGCATAAAAGATAAAATATTAAATGAGTACACCGACAAAACATCCTTTATTTAGAACTACTAGTTATACATGTGCAATATATTTGTATCTCTCATTATTTGTAAAGTTTTAGTTATAAACATCCTAGTATGATTTTGATTAACTTAACATTTTGTTTCAATTAACATATTTCCTAAATTTACATGATCTATATCTTTATTATTTTATTATATAAAAGACACCTATGAAAGACATAATTTTATAGATTCTTTATTTAGTTTCTTGCTCATTATTTAAAATTAGAATCCTGTGAAACAGGTTTTAGCAATAAATGTTACTCCAGAAAAGAGTGAGAATACTTACACCATTTATTCTTTAGTGTAAGAGTAAAATTCATTCTTTTAGATAGAGAAAAAGAAAATGGGTAAGTATAGAAAAACTAAAAAGTGGACAATAAAGAGGGTATCTTGAGAAAGAGGACTTTGGTTCTGATCTGAACTAAATCACATTTTTTTGTCTCCTATATTGATGCATTTAGCTAACTGAAAATTCAAGATTTAAGAGAATGTAATGGTAGCAAATTATTTTTAAAATTGCAAACATCCTTATGCAAATACTTAAAATTATTATGTAGACAAACTATTTCACTTTAAAGTACAATCAGTACTATTACTATTACTCTAGTAGCATTGAAACTGAAAGAAAATATTTTTAAAAATATTATTGAATAAGACCTCATCTCCAAAAGAAAAAAAAGTAAATAAAAATAACTATTTTAAGATTTATCACTTTTAGAAGTATATATTAACCATGATAAAATAAGTTAGGTATATTTTTAAAGTATTTTATCTTTTTATTTGGAAGACAATTTTCCACATATCCTGGAAAATTGTACTAATTTTTGACTTTGAGTTTTAATTCTTTAAAAAAAAAATTAATAGTATTAAGTTATCACTCCCAAAGCAGAATATATATATTTTCTCAAATATATATGTTACAGATTTTTAAATATGCATACTTTAGAATGACATTTGGTGGATACACTATACCTTAGGTAGAAATGTAAGTTTAGCACAGATTTGCAAATAATCGGAAAACTCTATGCCTGACAGAAAATTAAAAGGCTTAGAAGAAAGATCTTCCTAATGAACAAAGAAGCATTGATATCAGAGAGTGAATAAACAAAATTAACTTACCCACTCTGCAGTTATTATTAACATCTTTGCAAGAGAAAATAGTATATAAGAAAACATTGTTTACAAAAAGCAAACAAATAGAAGAAAACCACCATCCCTTATTTAGGAAATACTGTGGTGCCATTTTATCTTTTATCACTGCTATCCTAACTCTCCTTATTATATTTCTTTGTATGTCTGAATTTTAATTTACAAAAAACAAAGGCATACAGATATTTAAATGATGGCATAGCTATGTTAGTCAAAACAAGTGGCCAAAACCTACATTGTAATTATAGAGAATATTGTATGCAGAATGGAAATCGAGCTTTGTTATTTCAATTTGTCTCAAGTTTATCTTGAAATACCTTAACTTTCTATAAATGTATCTACTGTATAAAAATAAAGTCTTAGTGCTTTTTAAAATAGAATATTTTGGAAAACTCCATAAATATCATGCCAAATAATGTGGACAGCAAAAGGTAAATTATTTTTTCTTAGAAAATTGAATGGTCAAAAATTATTACTGGTTAAATAGGAGCATCTTACACTAAGAAATCTGAGTCACTCATCAATTCTTTATCTTTTATTAAATTATAGAAGCACCAGGGGTCCCCAACAGGCACCCTCCTCATCCCTCACCATTCTTACAGTTCAGTGAAATTGTTCCCTGTGGTGATATTCCACATAACACAGAATAATTCATCTTCATCTGTGCTTACTGTGAACTGCTCATTTTTAATAAATATATTGATTTTTCTTAAGTTTCTTTGAAGCTGATTGACTCATCTCTTCCTGATCAGCATTTTTTTTAATCACCATTAACAAAATTGCTACCCATCTACATGAAAGAAACTTCATTCTTAATTATCTGGGAAGAAAGTCATATCAAGAGACACATTTATTATGTGCTGAGTCACAGCAAATAAAATGATGCAAAGCTTAAAATCTAATATTTTTTCAGGAAGTTAGGTAATGTTCTTAAGACTTCTTTTTTGAAACACAGGCATACCCTGGAGGGGTTATAGGTTCAGTTCCTTGACCAGGGCAACAAAGTGAATATAGTAATAAAGCGAGTCACACAAGTTTTTGGTTTCTCAGTACACATAAAAGTTATGTTTACACAATACTGTAGTCTATTAAGTGTGAAATTGCATTGTATCTAAAAATGCATATACCTTAATGAAAAGTATTTTACTGTTATGAAATGCCAATGATCATCTCATCTGAGCCTTCAGCGAGTTGTAATTTTTTGGCTAGAGGTGAGTCTAGCCTCAATATGAATGGTTGCTGACTGATCAGAATAATGGTTGCTGAAGTTTGGGGTGGCTGTAGAAATTTCTGAAAATAAGACAACGATGAATTTGCTGAATCAATTGACTATTCCTTTCATGTAAGAATTCTTGGTAGCACACACTTTTGTTTAATAGCATTTAGCTTACAGTAGAACTTATTTCAAAATCGGAATCAGTCCTCTCAAATCCTGACGCAGCTTTATCAACTAAGTTTATATAATATTTTAGGTCCTTTTCTGTCATTTCAACAGTGTTCACAGCACCTTCACCAGAAGTAGACTTCATCTCAAGAAAGCACTTTCTTTGCCAATGCGTAAGAATCGACACCTTATTTGTTCAAGTTTGATCATGGGATTTCAGGAATTCAGTCACGTCTTCAGGCTCCACTTTCAATTTTATTTATTTGGCTATTTCTACCACATCTGCAATTACTTCCTTCACTGCAGTTTTGAATACCTCAAAATTATCTATGAGAGTTGGAATCAACTTCTTCCAAAATCCTATTAACCTTCATATGTTGACTTCCTCCCATGAATCACAAATATTTTAATGCCATCTAAATTGGTGAATTCTTTCCAGATTTTCAGTTGACTTTGCCTAGATCCATCAGAGGAATTACTATGGATAGCAGTTAGAGCCTTATAAAATGTCTTTTTAAATAAAAAGATTTGAAAGTCAAAATTACTCCATGACCTATGTGTAGCAGAATGGATGTTGTATTATGAGGCATGAAAACAACATGAACCTCCTGGTACACCT
Organism: Papio anubis; assembly: GCF_008728515.1. Taxonomy (NCBI): domain Eukaryota; kingdom Metazoa; phylum Chordata; class Mammalia; order Primates; family Cercopithecidae; genus Papio; species Papio anubis. The sequence continues at coordinate 65,325,043 of NC_044982.1, read as the reverse complement.
TCATCAGAGCTCTCAGGTAATCAGGTGCATTGTTATGTAAGTAATATTTTCAAAGAATTTTTTTTCCGAGCAGTAGGTCTCCACAGTGGGCTTAAAATATTTAGTAAACTATGCTGTAAACAGTTGTGCTATGATCCAGCTCTCTCTTCTGTTTCCAGCAAAATGGAAATTGTTCCATTTATAGAGCACAGGCAGGGAAGACTTAGCATAATTCTTAAGAGTTCTAGGATTTTCAGAACAGTAAGTGAGCATCAGCTTCAACTTAAAGTCACCAGCTGCATTAGTCCCTGACAAGAGATCTGCCTCTCTGCACTAATCCTTTGCAGTTTTGAAGCCAGGCATTGACTTCTTTCCAGCCATGAAAGTTAGAGATGGCATCTTTTTCCAACAGAAAGCTGTTTCATCTATACTGAAAATCTGTTGTTAGCATAGCCACCTTCCTCCATTATCTCAGCTAGATCTTCTGGAAAATTTGCCGCTGGCTCTACATCTGCACTTGCTGCTTTACCTTGCACTCAGGTTATGAGGATGACTTCTTTCCTTAAACTTCATAAGCCAACAATTGCTAATTTCACCCTTTCCTCTGAAGCCTTCCCATCACCCTGATGCTTCACAGAATTAAAGAGAGTAGCAATTTTAATTTCCTTCAATAATTTTTCCTTTGTTTTCACAACTTGGCTAACTATTCAGCACAAGTGGCCTAGATTGCATCCTATCTGAGCTTTCTATGTATCTTCCTCACTGAACATAATCATTTATAGCTTTTGATTTAAAGTGGGAGATGTGCTACTATTCCTTTCAGTTGAACACTTAGAGGCCATTGTAGGGTTATTAATTGGCCTCATTTTCAGATTGTTATGTCTCAGGAAATAGAAAGGCCTGAGAAGAGGGAGAGAGATAGGGGAACAACTGATTGGTGAAGCAGTCAGTCCACATACAGCATTGATTAATTAAGCTTACCATCATATATGGGTGCAGTTTGTAGCACTCCAAAACAATTACACAATGATCACTGATCACAGGTTACCGTAGCAGATATAATAATAATGAAAATAAATGATTGAAATATTGTGAAGATTGTCAAAATATAACACACAGACACAAGATGAGCACATGTTATTTAAAAAATGATGCTGATAAACTTGCTCAATACAGGATTGCTGTAAACCTTCCATGCAAAAAATGCAGTATCTGGCCAGGCGCGGTGGCTCAAGCCTGTAATCCCAACACTTTGGGAGGCCGAGATGGGCGGATCACGAGGTCAGGAAATCGAGACCATCCTGGCTAACATGGTGAAACCCCGTCTCTACTAAAAAATACAAAAAACTAGCCGGGCGACCAGGCTGGCGCCTGTAGTCTCAGCTACTTGGGAGGCTGAGGCAGGAGAATGGCGTAAACCCGGGAGGCGGAGCTTGCAGTGAGCTGAGATCAGGCCACTGCACTCCCTGGGGGGCAGAAGGGGGAAACACCATCACAAAAAAAAAAAAAAAAAAAATGCAGTATCTGTGAAGTGCAATAAAGTGAAGTCTAATAAAATGAGGTATGCCTGAATATAGTTGTGTGGGACTCATAAAGTAATTATCTGAATGTAATTACATATAGCATCCTATCTGCCCAAGTGTAACCAGACAGTATTTTGAAAGTGATTATAAACTGGACCTGCCTTGAATTAAATACCCATAGCAAACTTGCTTTACCAATGTTGACATCTACTTTATTTAATACTTATAAAGTTGAATTTGTAACTGACACTTCATTCTGTTGGTAACTGTAGTAGTTTTCTGGGTCTACAGTTACAACATGCCATAAACTGAGTGGCTTCAGCAACATAAATTTATTGTCAAACATTTCAAGAGGTTAGAAGTTTGAGAATTAGGTGTCCAACAGGGCCATACTCTATTTAAGGCTCTGCAGAAGAATTTGTTCCATGCCTCTCTCCTAGCGTCAAGTAGTTTTCCAGCAATCTCTAGTGCTTGCTGGCTTATGGCAGCATAATTTCCATCTTCACCTGGCCTCCTCCCTCATGCACATCCAAACTTTCTCTCTCCATAAGGACACCAGTTATACAGGACTAGGAACCCACCATATAACAGTACGACCTCATCTTAGTAATTACATCTGAAATGACTCTATGATCCTATTTCTAATTAAGATAAGATTCTGAGGTACTTTGACTTAAGACATTGGCTTATGAATTTAAGGGGCCTTATTCACCCATAATAGTAACATAAACGCTTACTTCCTTAAGCATCTTACAAAAATATTAACCTCATTTTAAATATAATTTTTATTTGTAACAAAAATAAAACAAAAAATACCGCCGTCCAATTTGAAAACATGTTGTTTGTAAATTTTGAATCCTGTGTGGCTTAAGATATTATCATATCAAGCATATAGGATTAGATTTAAAATGGATATTACTATGCAGTGTTTAAATTATATAGGAGGGAGAATGCAATCAGAAGTTTTAAACCTACCATTACCTAAGATTTATAAACTCTATTATAAAATGAATACAAAGTTAATATTACATGTTCAAGTATATTTTTGCAAAACTATCATCTACTTCAAATAAAAACTTTTTCTAATAATATAAATGATGAATAGATCTTCAGTTGTGCATTCCTCACTGATGCCTTCCGCTCTCAAGATGTATGTTTTATTGTATTTTTTTCTGCTAAAACTCACCTCACCAAGGGATTCCTTCTTCTAAATAAAGAACAAACTTTCACATAAAAGGAAAAAATGGTTTTTACCCACAACAAAAAGTTAGATCCTGCTGAGTGTGTCCCCAGGCTTCTATAAAAATTCACAGGTGATGTTCTACCACCTCAATAAGAAAACCAAAACAGCTTTGATCAGCTAAACAAAAACAGTTTTTATTCCAAACACATTAAAATATACAAAGAAATCATAGTACAAACATCACTTTTGGCTTTTATTTTCTTGTGAATTATGCTTTATGAAAAAACTTTGAAATGCACTTAAAAATACTTTCTAACTTTAAAAGCATCATTTGAAACAATTCCATGCTGTGTGTAGTAATTAGTTTAATTTCCTGCTATGTTATGGACCTGACCACTTTTTTTTTTTTTTTTTTTTTTAGTTCCAAAAAATTTAAAGGCCAGGTGCTGTGGCTCGTGCCTGTAATCCTAGCACTGTGGGAGGCCGAGGTGGGCAGATTGTCTGAGTTTAGGAGCTCAAAACCAGCCTGAGCAATATGGTGAAACCCTGTCCCTACTAAAAGTCAAAAAACATTATCCAGGCGTGGTGGCGTGCGCCTGTAATCCCAGCTACTTGGGAGGCTAAGGCAGGAGAATTGCTTGAACTCAGGAGACGGAGGTTGTAGTGAGCCAAGATCATGCCACTGCACTCCATACTCCAGCCTGGGTTGATGGAGTGGGACTCCGTCTCCAGGAAAAAAAAAAAAAAAAAAAAAATAGAAATACTAGTATGCCTAATTTTTAAAATGTCAGTAATTTAAAAATACCTATGAAGTTCTTTCATAAGATAAATTCAGCTCTTAAATCTCACAAATTGGTTTAATAATCATACAAATATCTCTGATCTAAACATTTCTATGGTTATTAGATATTTTTCTTTTTCTAAAATTTTAGGTTTTCAGAAAATTAAACATCTTTTTTTCTCTTTAAAAGTGTAATACTTGTTAAGTTTCTATAATTTGGAATATGGAGAAAGTTGGATGGAATTTAAAAATACCTATTTAAGATAACAAATATAGGGTCCCTAACTAACGTAGTTGATGTAAAGTTTTTCCTATACACACACATATATAATATACATATATAGTATATATATAGTGTGTATATATAGTATATGTATATATAGTGTGTGTCTATATATAGTGTGTGTGTGTATATATATACACAACAAAATTAAGATCTTATACTCTAAGTAAATTATATTGCTTTACTCTTATTTTTCTTATGCTATTTATATATTTTTTTTTCTGATTAAAATAAGGCCGGGCACTGTGGCTCATGCCTGTGATCCCAGCACTTTTGGAGGCTGAAGCAGGCAGATTACTGGAGGCTAGGACTTTGAGACCAGCCTGGCCAACATGGTGAAACCCTGACTCTAACAAAAACACAAAAATTAGATGTTCGTGGTGCATGCATGGAATCCCAGCTGCTCGGGAAGCTGAGGTAGGAGAATGGCTTGGACCCAGGAAATGGAGGTTACAGTGAGCAGAGATCATGCCACTGCACTCCAGCTTGGGTGATAGAGTGAGACCAGGTCTCAAAAAAATAAAAATAATAAAATTACCAGATTTCAGTGGTTATATTATTCTCTTGTATAGGTGCATAACAATTGGTTTAAACATTTTTTGTATTTGGCCATTTCAATTTTTAAATTTTTGAGAAAGTAGATTACAAATAAATCTGTTTTATCTTGATTATATCTCAATTTTCACTAAAAATTGACTTAAAAATTACAAAAAAGATGTATTTTTGAAATCTTATTGATTTTAATTTGTATTACAAAATTTTTATGGTACTAAATTAATGTATTCTTCCAAAATAATGTGCAAGACTAGTTCACAAGCAAAAAAAAAAAAAAAAAAAATTTAGTTTGGCTTAATTGTGGGAATTTTCTATTACTTTTGATGTTACTAATTGAAACATTTATTAATTATATCCTTCTTATGTAAGTAATCTGCATTTGTCCTTTTCTTTATTTTTCTGTTGGAATACTTATTTCTATTGCTCTAAGAACATCAATGGCAAGCTGTAATTTTTACAAATATTTTCCATAATTTTTGGGGGGTAAATGGGGGAGCTGGAAGACAATGTTAAACAATATATAATAAAATTGGTTAATACTATTTATCATTAATTTTTTCATAATTTTTGTTAAAATGGTGCCTCCTTGAGAAAACTAGTTAAATATTCCCATATTTTAACATATCATTTATTAACATTATAAGTGGCATTCTGTAGAAATTATTCTTGGAAATATTTTGTGTTTCATTACTCATCATAATGCTTTCTTTTTGAGGAATGGTGACATTTCATACTTTAGGAAGTGTGTGACTAAGCTTGTGTCACAGGATCTTTGGGGTGTCGCTTCACCAGTCAGAAACCTGTGTGGCTGGCAGCTCCTTTGACCCAAGTAATACAAATGCCCACTGGGTTCATTCCACCCACCTGACCTGGCAGGCTACAATCAGTTTGTGCAACCAGGCTAGATTCCACACCTGCCAAGGGTGAGCCAGGTGTGGAGCAGGGAGGGGTGTGTGGGTGAGCAAGCATGAGGTCCAGCCACTGCGCACAGCAAGGAACCCCAGCTGCTGTGGCTGGGCAGGCAGCTCCAGGCACCAGCACAGGAAGACAGCTTCATGGGAAGTTGCACCTGGACCAGATGTACTGCAAACAGCTTCCGCCGCAGGCACTCTCATCTGGATAAGGGGAATATAGTGGCATCTGGAAGCTTGGAGACACCAGGAACCACAGCACCCCGAAGATGGTGTCACAGCCCTGGCTTGGAGAACCCCTAGGTCTGGACTCCCTGAAGGGCCGCAGCTCTTCTCTCCTTCTCTTGACCTGCAACATGGTGGGGGAAGGGGTGTATTTCAGCCCTGTTTGTATTACAGCTCTTTTAGTCCCGCCATTTGGTAGGTCTCATGTTATTGTCCTGTGTCCAGGAAGAATGAGGTATGCAGACAACTGGAGGGTGAGCGAGGCAGAAAGGAGCTTCATTGAGTGGCAGAACAGTTCTCAGGAGATCCAAAGAGGTAGCTCCTTTCAACAGGCAGGTCGTCCTGATGAATGTCCAGCTGTCAGTAAAGAGGAGACCAAGAGCGAACAGCTTCTTTCCATAGACAAGTAGTCCTGACATACCTAAGTCTGACTGAGTCCAGGGTTTTTATGGGAATCATGGGCAACCATGGGCAGACCTGGAAATAGCACTATAATTTCTCACTTCAGGCTGAAGACTTCACCCAGAACTTACAGCTTGGCTCCCATGCTTCAGGCAGTCCCTAGCTTGAAGGTGAGACCTCACCAAGGAACCACCCATTTCTGCTCAGGAGACTGTTTGCCTCTTGCCACTATCAATCATATTATAAATGTTGCCCAGGCTATTTGTGCTGAAGGGTGCCTGCAGGCCAACTCCAAGTTGACTTCAGTGCTCCCTCGACCTCCCTTCCAAGCTTGTTATTGACCAAAGTGCAGAGGGGGCCTAGGCAGCTGGGGGCCGGCAAGTGAGTGCAGCTCCAAGGGCTTGCCCACTCGGCCAGGTCATGACAGCACCTGGGCTCAGCCTCAACTTTACTCTGAAATCAGAGTGGGTGCCGGGAGCAGGAATGGGGATAGGCCAGGCAGCAGGGAAGCAAGGGGACTTCCCAAGCCCCTGAGAAATCAGGGATCCCCAGGTTGGCAGCCAGGGCTGAATGGCTGTAACTGTGCCAAGGAGGGTGCGGCTCCTGCCCTGCCAACTGGGAAGGTGTGGGGCTCCCACTTATTCCCTGCTCCTGCTGGCTGCATGGAGCACAGAGCCCTGGCCATGCCTCTCCTTCTGCATCCAGCATATTTTCAGTTGCCTCTCCACCATGCCCATCACTTGTTCAGATATTTTGGTCTTCACTTTTAATATGTTTGTTTATATTTTTAAAAAATGATTGATGCGTTTTACTAAATGTGTTTCAGAGTCTATTATAAAGATTATACTCAGGTTAATCAAATATCTTAATAAAAGTATTTTTATCAAAGCATATGCATTGTATATCTGTTTTATTTATGAACTGTTGTATAGCAAATTTTCCACAAAATGTAATGCTGTATAGTAATACTCCCTTATCCCTGGGGAAATCCCAGTAGATGGCTGAATCTGCAGTTAGTACTAAACTTTATATATTCTGTTGTTTCTTTCAACATGATAATCAAAGCAAATAAGTAACTAATGGGCAGGTAGTGTATACAGCATGGATAGGTGAGAAAAAGTTGATGGTTCATGTCCCAGGTGCTACAGAGCAGGACAGTGCAAAATTTCCTTATGCTACTAGAATGGTGCAAATTTTAAAACTCATCAATTGTTTATTTCTGGAATTTTTAATTTAATACTTTCAGATCATGGTTAATCAGGGGTAAAAAAATAACAAGGAAAGCAAAATCAGGGATAAGGAGAAGACCACTGTTTAACAACCCACATGAAATACGTGGTTTAGGAATTTGGATGAAGCATGCCAGGGATAGTTTGTCCCTGTTTCCCAATGTCTGGAACCTCTACTGGAAGACTCAAAGACTGACAGTGACTCAGTGAGATGAGAATGTGACCTCTTCATGTGGCCTGGGCTTTCTTTACAACATGGTGAACGAGTTGAAAGGCACCTAAAGAAAGACAAAGCTTACCTAAAATCCCATTGGATTATCGTATAGCCTAATAAATTAGTGACTTAAGCCACATTCTGTTCATAGGACCAATTCATTAGGGCCAACCTACATTGAGGAGAGGGGAGAAAGACTCCATCTTTAAACTAAAAGAATTTCAAATAATTTAGACACATCTATAAAACAGTCACATTTATAAATGCACAATTTATATCCGTTTGACCATGCATACCATCATTCTAATTGTTACAGGAAGTTCTTGACCAGGATGTCTGAAAATCCAATAAATAACTCGTCTTTTGTTTCAGAAAATACTTATAAACTGATTTGTATGGGCAAATTCCTTGCTTATCTGAACAGTTAGACGACATATTAGGAAAATTGTCTTCATATCTGGACAGATAGTTAATCAGGATTCTAGTTTTATTTTCCTTATTGCACTGAGTTCACCAGTCTTAAACACCATGTCATAAACCTTAACAAACTGCAGTCAATATTCTCACTTCAAAGACCCTCTATAAACAACTTGTTTTCAGACCCTAAACTTATAAATATCTACCCTAAATTTACCCTTGTTAGACACTAATAAGTCTCTGTTTTTGTGAAAATGTCCCTTGGTGGGTCAGGTTTAGTAACTTTAGTTTTGTTTGATCAACAGGTTATTTTTATAGTCTTTGTGGAGCGGTCAATAGTTATCATTCCTGAATGTTGAACAGAGGTTTAATTGAGAAATTCTCATCACACAGCCAAAAACCCTTAACTCAGAAACACTGTGCTAACTTGAGGACCATTAAGCTTCCAGCTTGTAAGTCTTTCCAGAATAATGTGAGAAAGCCTCACAGGAGGTCTAAATTCTGACTTATTTTCAGTGAGTTTCCAAATGTTGAGTTTATTTTGTCTCTTAGAAGAGATGATTATATTTGAAAAACTGTTGTCCTTGGTGAGAACCTGCCTGGATTTAACAATACTACTTTTCGTCTCCTTAATAGTTCTTGACTGTGAGTCTATAACTAGAAACTTATAGGAAGAGAACAGTTCTAGATTTAATCTTTCTTTCTCTTGATCTGGTATCCAAGGCTGAAAAATTCAGGGTCATCTATAAGAACTTAGGGAGACTTCCAACAATTTTGTTGTTGTGTTCCTGAGACTTACATTATGTAATTTCACCTGGAAGATCTATGGGTTTTGTTGGTTCTTTTGTTGATGATGACAATATTTGACTAGGTTTCAAAAGCACAAATTTAGGCAAGCATACTCAGTACCATTTTCTTTTCTTATGGAATCTTCTGGATCTGTTTCTTTCTGAACCAAGCATCTGTTCTCTTGTTATTATAATATATGTACAAATCTCTCTAATTGGAACAATTTCATCAGGGACAATTTGAAATCACATTGGCTACTTTGGTGAACTTTTGACATGAAAACAATTGTTCACTGAGAGGTCTATTTGTACAAGGAGGGGAGCAACATTGAAGAGGGACCTCTTTGACTTATTTGTCCAGATGAACGATCACTTACTTCAATTTAAGTAGATTTCCATTTGTTTCTGCACCTCTTTGGTGATTTGTTACTAGTTTTGTTTTTTGTATGGCTTAAAGGAATTCTCAAGGTCTCAAGTTGTTTTTAAATGGCTTACTAATTCTTATTTTTTGTGTGTATTTGATTTCAAAATGTGTTATCCTGCAGTTATAGCATCTTCTCTCCTTGCAGAAGGAATGTAATTATTAGCCTTTTGTAATTTCTTACTTGCTTGTAGCAGACTTCCCCTACTTTTCCTTTATGCTTCTCTTTTCCCATTTCTTTCTTCTTCTGAAAAACTTTGAAGATTAACTGGTCATTTAAAAATGTTTTGTTACTATGTGTTCAATATCAAAAATTTAGTCTGAATATACAGTAAATAATTCCAAAAGAAAATAAAAAATAAATTTAATGATTATTTTCTCTTAAAAATGTTTGTTTGGTCTGGATGTAGTGGCTCATGCCTGTAATCCCAACCTGTTGGGAGGACAAGGCAGGCGGATCACTTTGAACTCAGGAGTCTGAGACCAGCCTGGGCAACATGGTGAAACCCCATCTTTACAAAAACAAATTAAAAAATAGTCAGGGGTTGGCGGCTTGTGCCTGTAGTCCAAGTTACTTGGGAGGCTGAAGCTAAAGGATCTCTTGAGCCTAGAAGGCAGAGGTTGCCGTGAGCCCAGATTGTGCCACTGCACTCCAGCCTGGGCAACACAGCAAGACTGTCTCAAAAAAAAAAAAGTTTACTTGTTTGTTATTATTCACTTGCCAAAAGTATTAACTCAGGAAAAGAAAAGAAAATAGATTTAACTATAATCTTAAGTAATGGTCTTGATTTCTAGGATACAGGAGAAGAAAAGATCAACAGATATAAAATTTCAGAATGATTTACAGTCTTCAAAATATACTACAGAGCTATGGTCATCAAAATCCTGTGATAGCTGCATAAATACAGACTTATATATACCAATGGAGTAAAGCAGAGAGTTCAGAAACCAAACCTTATATATATGACCAAATTATTTTACACGGGGATTTGAAGACCATGCAGTAGGCAAAGGGTAATCTTTTCAACAAATGTTGGAAAACTGGATATCCACATGGAAAGAATAAAGCTGGACCCTTACCTAGCACCATATACAGATGTTAACTCAAAACAGATTAAAAACTTAAGCATAAGAACTAAATCTATACAACTTTTCAGAAAAGAAAAAAAAGTGGCAAAAGTTTCATAACATTGGAAACTGGACCTCATGGCAATTTAAAAATTGGATTTGTCAAAATACACTATTAACAGAGTAAAAAGACAATCTACAAATTGGAAGAAATATTTGCAAATCATATATCTTATAAGGAATTAATATCCATAATACATAAAGAACTCCTAATATTCAACAACCAAAAACAAACAAGCCATTTCAAAAATGGACAAAGGGCGTGAATAGACATTTCTCCAAAGAAGATTTAGGAATGACCTATAAGTAGATAAACAGATGCTCAAAATCACTAATCATTAGAGAAATGCAAATCAAAACTATAGTGAACTATCACCCACACCCTTTAGGATGGCTGCTATTAAAAAAAAAAAAAAAAAAAAAACAGAAAATTGCAACTGTTGGCAAGGATGTGGAGAAATGAGAATGTAAAATAGTACAGCGATGGGAGAAAAGAGTATGACAGTTCCTTAATAAATTAAAACTAGAATTACCATATGGTACAGCAATTCCACTTACTGGAAACAGTAAGATCCAGTAGTCTCAAAAGTGAGATCTCAAAGAGGTATTTGTACATCCATGTTCCTACCACCATTATTCATGATAGCTAAAGCATGGGAGCCAATCACACATCCAGCAACAGATGAATGAGTAAGCCAAGTGTGGTATAAACATACAATGGAATATTGTTTAGCCTTTAAAAGGAAGAACATTTTAACATATGCTAAAACATAGATGGAGCTTGAGAACATTAAACTAAGTGAAGCAAGCCAGTCACAAAGAAACAAATATTGTATGTTTCCACTTATATGAGGTACTTAGGGTTGTCAAAATCAGAAACAGATCAAAGATAAGTGATTGACAAGGACTGGGGGAAGGAGAAAAGAGGGAGTTATTGTTCAATATGTACCATTTCAGTTTTATAAGATAAAAGAGTTACAGAAATAAATGGTGGTGATGGTTGCACATTATGAATATATTTAATACTACTTAACTATGAACTAAAATTGAATAAGATGGCCAATTTTATGATATGTGCATTTTATTTCAATTTAAAAATGAAAAGAAATGAGAACTGATTCAGAACTTAGAAGCATGACAGTTGACTCCTGTTACACTGCTCTCTTTAATTTATTGTGATGCCATCTCATTTATAACCATTCAAAAAAATTAAACTAGAAAAAGAAGAAAAAATGTTTCATGAGTAGATTAAAAGGATAGAAAATGATATACTGTAATACTACCAATAAGAAAGCTTATGTGGCTCCGTTCACCAAAAAAAATTTAGCATTTCTTCATATATAACAAAATGTAAAATAATAAGAAACATTTATACGTTTATTATTACACACATATTTATCTCCCTGCAGTTCCCCAGATACAATTCACAACTCCTAAGGCCTTTGTAGATAAGATTGCCAGGATAATGTTTTGTTCTAATGTTTGGTCTTTTACCCTCATTCCTGACACTGAGTAGCTAAAACCTTTGAAATTTCCTGAGGCCTAGGAGTGTCTGACAAAGAGCTCATAAATGCCTTGAAATTTCCTGGGTGATAGTAGCATCTTTTATTCTAATGAGACAACTCTTGATGGGCTCCAGAATGGGAACTGGTTGCCAGAGGAACCAACCACATGATTAGAGGGCTGGAACTTTCAGCCTCACCTCTCCAACCTCCGGTGAGAGAAGAGGAGATAAATATAGATCAAGCTGATCACCAATGCCAATGATGTAATCAATTATGTCTATATATTATGTCTATATATTATATAGTCTCCATCAAAGCACAGAGAGACAGACTTCAGAGAGCTTGTAGATTACTGAACACATGAAAGTCCCTGGACGATGCAAAGACCAGAGAAGACATGAAAGTTCCTCTCCCCTTCCCTGCACTTTGTCCTACATATAATTTCATCTGGATGTTTATTTGTGTTATTTATCATATACTTTATTAATACAATAAACCAGTAAATGAAAGTGTTTCCCGGAATTCTGTGAGGTATCCTAGCAATTTAATCTGAGAGGGTCATGGGAACCTCAACTTAATAGCCATAAGCCAGAAGGTGACAACCTACTACTTGGAGCTGACATCTGAAGTGATGGCTGTCTTGCGAGACTGTCCTTTACCCTGTGGAAACTGATGCTATCTCCAGGTAGACAGTGTCTGAATTGAATTGAATTGAATTGAATTGAATTGAACTGAACTGAACTGAATTAATCGGTATATGGTGGAAACCCCCTCCACAACTTGTATCAGAAATGAGTGGTCAGTGATATAAGAGTAGGAGAAACCAATTGTTTTTTAATCTCCTACACAAAGCTTCAAAAACATAAAATAAAATATCATAAAAGTAAAGAGTGATATAGATAGATTCCAAAACTCTTCTTAGATGCTTCAATCCTCCTTTCTCATTAATAGAACAGGCGTAAGAAAATCAGCAAGGATATAGGAGACTTAAACAACATTATCAACTAACTTGACCTTATAGGCAAGTTTAGATGTTTGACACATCACGAGCATAATACACATTATTTTTATGTGTACATGATATGTTCACAAAGATAGACCATGTTCTTGTTAAAAAATAAAAAAGACACCAGGTAATATTTTGACAGAACTAAAAATCTTACAAATTATATCATTGGACAATAATGGAATAAAGCTATAAATCAGTAACAGAAAGATAACCAGTAAATTTCCAAGTGTTTTGGAAGTAAACATTTTTTAAAGGCCCACATATTACTGAAGAGATCATGAGGAAGTTCAGTATCAGGTTGAAAATGAAAACATAATACCAAAATGTGTGCAGTACAAATAAAGTAGTATTTAGAGAAAATGCTTTACAATAAATGAGTATAATCCAAATAAAAGAAGGATCTTAAATTATTTAAATATCTACCTTAAACATATTCAAATGAATTAAACTCTAAGAAAAAAATAAGAAACACAATAATAAAGATAAAAATAGAAATCAATAAAATTAAGAACAAAAAATACATCAAAAACAAAATTCAAATATACGGCTTTGAAAAAATAAATACAACTGAAAAAATATAGCCAGTCTGACCAAGAAAAAGGGAATACACAAATTACAAATACCAGAATAAAAACTACACATAATTACAGACCTTATGAACATTAAAAAGAACAAAGGATATTACAAAAAACCCTATGTCCATTTTTTGGACACATTTCTGGAAAGATACATGTTATAGAAGTTTTCTCAAATAAAAATGACACGAATAACACTATATTTATTAAAAACATTTAATTTTCAGTTAAAAACTTCACAAAGGTAAATTGATAAATTGAACTTTACTAAATTTAATACTGCTTTTATGGATTTAAAAATGTGTGGTATATACATAAATGGAATACTATTCATTTAAAATAAGAAAATCTTGCCATTTGTGACAACATGGATTAACTTAGAAAACATTTTGTTAAAAGAAATAAACCAGTCACAGAAAGATACATTCTCCATGATTCCGCTTCAAAGATATATTCTCCATGATTCTGCTTCTATGAGGCATATAAAATAGTTGAATTCAAAGAAACAGAGTAGAATGATGGTTGCCAAGGGCTAGTGGTAGGGAAAGTGAGGAGTTGTTCAATGAGTATAACGTTTCAGTTATGCGAGATAATTATGTTATGGAGATCTGCTATACAACATAGTGACTATAGTTAGCAATACTGTATTGTGCACTTCAAAACTTATAAAAAGAGTTGCCCTCTTGTGAAGTGCTTTAGCACACTAAAAGATTAATAAAATAATAGCTGATTTTAAAAATAAACTTTTTGTTACAGAATATTGACTTACTGGTTCTATTTCATTATAGTTATCATCATTCATCTCTTGCTGCACCTAATTTATAAATTAAGCTTTTTCATATGTATGCATAGAAAAAACCTGTATGTGTGTGTGCATATATATGTGTGTATGTATGTGTATATATACATAAATATATACATACGCACATGTATGTGTATATATACATATACATACACACCATATATCCATATATATGTACACATATATGTGTGTGTGTGTGTGTGTGTGTGTGTGTGTGTATGGACTGGTACTATCCGAGGTAAGAAGCTCTTTAGAAAATTAAAATAATATCATCCACAGGTTATGTCACAGTTGTTTGCAAATCTAGTACCTGATTAATGATTTCTATCCAGAATATATAAAGGACTCTCAGTACTCAATAATAAAAGATATACAACTCTATCTAAAAAGGGGAGATATTTGAACAGACATTGAGGAAGATACAAGAGTAACAAAGAAACACAAGAAAAGATGTCCACCATCTTTAGTTACCATGAAAATGCAAAGTGAATCTTCAAAGACACATCTACACTCCAATTAAAACAGCAGAAAGAGAGAGAGGAAGTCAGCCTGACAAATTCAAGTGATCATTAAGTTATAAAGAAACTGATTCTCTATCACATTAAGAGTGAGAATGCCAAATGATACAGTTACTTTGGAAAAGAATTTGACAATTTCTGATAAAGGTAAATATACTATTACCATAATATCCAGCGATTCTACCCCAAGGTATTTTCCCAAGTGGAATAAAAACATATTTAAGAACCTTTCTCAGAATGTAATAGAGGCTTTATTCACATTGTCAATAACTAGAACAATACAAGTATCCCTCAGGGTGTGTATGGATAAGCCAGTGGTGGCACATTCATACAACAGAACACTACTAGGCAATGAAAGTGAGCAAATAACTGATAGATGCAACAATATAAATACTTCTCAAATGCATTTTTCTAAGTGAAAGTAGACAGAAATAAATATTTAGACAAAGCTAAATATTGTATAATTTAATTTATATTATATTCTGAAAAAGCCAAAGCTATTGGGACACAAAATCAATTTGTGCTTGCCAGGAGTTAAAATTGGATAGAATGTTGGCCACAAAGGGAGATGCAGGACTTTTTGACGCTGTGAAATTGTTTTATAACTTCACTTTGGTTTTATAACTTCACTATTGTTACATGAACATACATGTTCCTCACAACTGGCAGACTATAGATTTAAAAGACTGCACTTTATAGTATGTAATATATACTTTAATGTTAAAAATGTTTTAACGATAATATGATTGTGAAATGATGGATCTAATTGGTCTCTATTGGGGAAAAAATGTGTCAAAAGGACAGCTAGCCCCAAAAGTAAGCAGTTTACAATAAAACAAAAAACAAAACTTTGAGACTAAGATCTTTAAGAAGAAAGAGCAATCTGTATGGCAATTTGTATGTTTTAAAAGTCTGCATGATCTGATTAGAAAAAATCAATTAGAAATTTCAAGAAAAACCAAATTATTTAGAAACAAGGTGTTGCCTATTTAAAAGCAGACTAAACTTTGTGGGGACGAGGCGGGTGGATCACCTGAGGTTAGGAGTTCCAGACCAGCCTGGCCAACATGGTGAAACCCCGTCTCTCCTAAAAAATACAAAAATTAGCCTGGTGTTGTGGTGCATGCCTGTCATCCCAGCTACACAGGAGGCTGAGGCAGGAGAATTGATTGAACCCGGAAGTTAGAGGTTGTAGTGAGCCAAGATGGCACCATTGCACTGCAGCCTGGATGACAACAGACTGAAATATTTCATTATTTTAGCAACTTATGAATAGGCACTTACCCATTTTTCGTAGTACTCAAAAAACAATTTTGAGTTGCCTAGATGGGTGCCACAATATTACAGAAGTCTAATAATATGAGTTAATGAATGTTCACAAAATCACAACTAAGAGATTTTGTCATATACAGCTAGTCATTCACCCAATAATCTTATGCTTTAAAAAAAAAAAAAAAAAACAACTTATTTTACTTGCATTTGTAAGATGGGTAGATAGAAATTATTTGTCTGTTCATACTACCTGGCATCCCTGTTAAGCCATATGACTGAATTTAATCTGTATCATGGAAAACCAATGGTATTGATAATAGACCAGTCATCTTATGGATGTAATTTGAATTTTTGTGATAGGAGATATTTCAAAGGGAGGTATGTTCCACATTTTTAAAACTTAGATATTAATGCAAAATAAATTTCTTATATGAAAGGGTATGATTTTTAGCTTATCATTCATAATTATGCTTATATACAATAGAGAACTAAAGACATTAATTTTTCAAAATAAAAATTTGGCCTAGTGAGGAGGAAAGACAGAATTTTGTAATACACATAGTCTGTATTGAATACAATTCTAAATTTATTTTACTGTGTAAATGTATTTACTTTTATTAAAATGAAATATAAAACATAATCTATTAGTTTGCTTTGGCTGCCATAACAAACTATCACAGATTGGATGTCTTAACAACAGAAATTTATTTTCTCATCATCTGGAGCCTTGAACTCTGAGACCAAGTTATCCACATAGTTGTTTTCATTCTGAGGGCTCTGCCTTTAGCTTATAGATGTCTTCTCCTTTTGTCTTCACATGGGCTTTCCTCTGTATTTCTTTGTGTCCTGATCTGTCCTTTTTTTTTTTTTTTTTTTTTTTTTTTTTGTTGGCGTTTTGTCGCCCAGCCTGGAGTGCAGTGGCTGGATCTCAACTCACTGCAAGCTCCGCCTCCCAGGTTCACGCCATTCTCCTGCCTCAGCCTCCCGAGTAGGTGGAACTACAGGCGCCCACCACCTCCCTTGGCTAGTTTTTGTATTTTTTAGTAGAGAGGGGGTTTCACCGTGTTAACCAGGATGGTCTCGATCTCCTGACCTCGTGATCCGCCCGTCTCGGCCTCCCAAAGTCCTGGGATTACAGGCTTGAGCCACTGCGCCCGGCCCCTGATCTGTTCTTATGAAGACATCAGCCATATTGAATTATGGCCTTCTCATATGACTTCATTTTACCATAATCACCTCTTTAATATTTTATCTCTAAATACAGGTACATTCTGAGGTACTGGGAGAAGGGGTGGTTAGAATTTCAACATATAAATTTGAGAGAGGCAAAGTTGAACCCCCTAACACACAGGCATACAGTCATGCACCACAGAACAATTCTGAATTCAACAAAAGATCACATGTAAAATGGTGGTTTTGTTTGTCTCTAACACTGTGTTTTTACCATACCTATTCTGTGTTTAGATATGTTTAGATACATAAATACTTACTATTGTGTTACAATTGCGTACAATTGTACAGTATTCAGTACAGTAACATGCTGTATAGGCCTGGAGCCTAGAAGCAATAGGGTATACCATATAGCCTAGGACTGTCATAGACTATACCATCTAGTTTTGTGTGAATGTACTCTATGACGCTAGCACATAGTGATTAAATTGCTTAATAATACATTTCTCAGAACATATCCCCATTGTTAAATGATGCATATTCTAAACAATATAATTCTAGTACTTTTTAACAAGATTGTATTCTATTCTACCAGGACACAACATATTTTCTGAAACTTTGTGATTGCATTGTCATTAACTATTGATCAATGAAGATGTATCTCCACATCAAATTTTATTTTATATATGCCTGTAATTTCCAAATAATATTTAAAAACATTTAAAACATATAATTATAATTTCAAATACATAGTAAATGAAAAGATCATATTATTTTAGCCAGGATTAACACCTAACTAAAAATTTTAGTTAACTCCTATGAGAACATTCAATCTCCACGTGGAATGTGTGCTTCTCAGTAAGAATTCTAAAAATGAGAAAATTGACCTAGGTGTACAAAATATCTTTCTTTTTATTGTAGGACTTCTAAAAAAACATTAGAACATACATCTCTTCTGAATCAAACAGTCGAGGTACAGTCTCATAAAACATGGGAAAGGAATGCAAACAGCAAAATATAACAAAAATAACATGGCTTCATGCACCTACACACAAGCATAGAAAATGAAAAAACAAAATGTTTCTTGTGTTTGGGGTGTCAAAGCAAAACATTGCACCAGGCTAAATTAAACAGATAAGGAAGACTAAGCGGAGAGCAGCCAGTGCTCAGTCTGAGTTCAACTCCCATGAAATGTGCGGAGTGTGGGGAAGGTGTTAGGGTTTTTAAGACCTGGGACAAGGAAGATATCTTGGGCCATCCCTATTTGCTAATCAACTTTATCCAAAGGAAACACTAAATTTTCTCCTATCTGCGGAACAAGAGATAGCTCTATTATTTGGAATAAGGTTCCAACTGAAGTTAGGCTTTACCCTCCCACAGAAACTGGGATACAGGGTGTTATCTCTCCTGATGATTACATTTCAAAGACATGGTCCCCTGTTCTTGAAAAAGGCAGTTTTGGGTAGTAAAGCTGACAAAAAGCTTTTGAAAAGATTTACATCCAAAAAGTCATAAAAGGAATTTTTAATTACAAAAAAAATTTAAACTAAATACACTAAGGAGGTCAGGGGCCTAAAACAAGGAAGAAGCCTGTCTAAAATTTAGTGAAGCAGAGGGCAACTTTAAGGCTCTCTTGGTCAGGTCTCTAATAAAATTGTTTAACAACTGCCTTTAATAGGGTACTTTCATAAATTGGATTCTGTCAGTCATTTGCAGAGTGCTTCCGAGAGATAGGGAATTTAACCCCGACACTTCCTGCATGCTTTGCCTGTGGGCAAAGGAGCCTCTCAGCCATAGAAGGCTAAAAGGCAAAGGGACACTGATGGTGGGAGTTTGAAGTCAAAGAAACATAGTCCCAAATAGGGTATGTGTGAGGCACCAGTAGAATCTGCCAGGGGTGCCATCACACCAAGCCTTATTCAGGGCTTTAAAAGTACTAAGTCATGTATAGAAGCTTACATAGATATTTAAGAATATTAAAGAATATATGTTCAGATATGCTTAAGAAATTGGTTTTGTCATATCCCCTAAGTCATCAGGAAAATTGTTCTATGGCAACAACAAATCATAATTTCATAGTTCATTAAAATTCATTTTAAGGTCACTAATACCGATGTTTATTTAAAAATATTAAAATGTATCTTAATGTCAATAAATAGCTGATTTTAATGTGTCATGTTAAACCAATAGTATACATATGCCTTATATCAGTGATTTACATATTGAATACATTTACATAACAAGTCCTGCCTAGAAATTTCTGTATGTTGAAATGTCATAGGTTCTCAAGTGCAGTTAAGTGCTCTCTTTAAAAAATTTCTAAACTTGATTTTCTCACTATAACATTGTCATGAGGGAATAAACTACAGAGTAAATGAATCAATAGACCTTGATGTTTTGGTCACATAGACACTAAAAAAATTAAATCTTATTCATATTCATTTGAATAAAATAGTCATTAATCTTCACCTCATGGGTGTTTTAGGAAACTTTTCAAACCTTTAGTGTCCTACTGAGTATTAACTAATAGACTTTGATTTGATAGCTGTTTAGATGGCAAGTTATTGGATTAAACGAAGCCCTAAAGCTACCCCTTGGCAAAATTAAAATTTAGCATTTCTGCTGGTAAATTATGCTTGCTCTCTTTAATTTGAGATTTCAATGTGTCTTTCAACAAAGAAAAACAAAAAAGAACTTTGACATCTATTAGGCTTTACTTTAGTAGATTATTAATTGTAGTACTGAAACGGATTTTTTTCATATTATTGATAGTGAATTCTAGTGATTAGAAGAGGAGAAAACAGATTCATAGTTAATGTTTAATTTAAAAAAGCATTGGAAATTTTAAAAGTACATCATTCTGACAATAGCATAGGAAGAAGGGCAGGTTTTCCATAATATAATGCCCTTTCCATGTCGAGGGACGGCTAAAGTTTATTCTATTTTTTTTAAAGGATTTGTTTAAGATGGACTAATAATGAAAATACTTCAGATACTAAAAGCACACAAGCACATTTTCTCCAGTTTGAACAAATTTTGTGAATAACCTGGTAAGTTCAGAAGTTTTATGGTACTCTAAAGACATATAAATTCACTTTCTTAGCAATACAATTATGAAAGAAGAGTATTTTAAATACATTATATTTCTTGTCTCTTAAGTACAAAGGGAATTTTGGAAATAAACACTGCTGAACTAGTTTAGATTAAAAAAATGTAAAAAGAACAAAATTATATCTACGTATATATTTGTTTATATTAATAAAAACAAGTAGACACAAGATACGGGAAGAAATGGTAAATTTATGGTCATTAGAGATGTAACAAAAGAGTTTTGAATTATAGTAACATTTAAATATGTAATATTTACATTTCTCAAAGACACATGCTAAAGGCAGTACTTCTTTTCCTATCACAAGAAGTAGGGGAATTGTATTTATTATCATAAAAATAAATATTTTGCTCTATTTTTGTATTAAAAATTTAGTACCATTTTAACACATGATATATCAACTTATATTTAATGGAATATTTCACAAAGAGAAACAATTTACTACAATGCTAAAATTTTATTTAGGTTAACAAAATAATTCACCTATAGAGAAATAAATGTTAATTAATAGAAAAAAATTGCTGAACCCTCATTACATTTAATTTCCTCTTGCTTCTAGGCCTATTGTTAAATTATAAATACAATTATAATAATTGTTAACGTATATTAAACTATATTAAATTATACTTTAATTTGCATTTTATACATCTAAATAAATGCCTGTGCTATTTTGGCAACTGGGCAAATCAATGAAGCTCTTTCTTTGTTAGTTTCCTCACCTACAGAATAGATACAATTATTCTCTTCACACTCAAGAAGCACTTAGAATAGCACCTGGCAACCTAGTAAATGCTATATAAATGCTTGTGGAATAAAATAAATAAATAAAACATAAGCACCTAGGAAAATAGCTAAATTTTCAGTAATTCCCTATTATAAAAGAGCTGAGTAGGGAGAGACAATAGTAGTAATGAAAATATTCTGTGCCAGGCAGAAAAATTTCTTTGGCATTCCAGAAATTTTCAGGTGTAGTTTTAAAATGTTTGCCTATATTTCCAAATAATGACTTAAAATAGATAAAAAATTTTATATCATCACACTTCATTCTTCCTTAATGCAATACTTGTCAGCAAGATGAAAAACATATGGCATAAGATAAAGAATACAAAATATCCCTCAAGGAAAGCACATAAACTCTAGGTAATAAATATTCTGTCAATAATTTACGTAATGTCTTTGACTTTATCCAGATGGCCAATATGGGATGTGGGATGTTGGTCTAGATGATAAACAAGATAGAATTTACGTGATATAGAAAGAAAATACTGTCATATCGTTGTATACTTTCTTGACTAATAACATGCCTAGTTCTTTTTTTTTTATGGAGTACCCTAAGGTATATTTCTTACCACATCATAGAAAGTATGATTTTGGGCAATAAAATATAACAAATCTGTAGTTGCTGGTCATATTTCTTTGGTTTCTTATGCGTATTGTCTTTGATAATGACTTTTTCATAACTTATAGTACCATTCTTAGTGTAATATAGAAGCCACAATAAATATTTAAGAGGAAAAGGAAATATAGAAAATACACCTCTCTAAAGACTGAAATAGACAATCAAACTTTGTTCCATCAATGCAAGAATTTTACTCTGCCTTTACAAATGTATAACAATGCATCTTTTGTATCATAAGTTGAATTTATTTTCAAACTAGCACTGTTTGCTCATATCAATGAATATTTCAGAATGAAGTTTTAAAAGCTATATATGTCTGAAGTAATAACTGGATTGTACGTCTCAAAGATATTTTTTTCAATACAGGTTGTACTAGTCACTTCTTGAAGTGTGTACTTGACTTGTAGTGAAATGATCCTTATCTGGATATGGCACCCCAGTACATATGATGGACATGCAGTGGGTAAGTCTGCACAAATGATTTTGTTTCCAGTGACCTATGGGTCAAGGCTCAAATGCATGATGCAGGGTTGGTTAATTATATGCTGTGTCCTAGAAATTTAAAACTTGCAAAAGAGAAACAAAATATAAGAGTACTTGAATCTAAATCTTGTTATTGAAAGTTATCATGAGAGGAGCTGTATAAACATTATTGTAGCTGAGATCCCAGAATCTTCTCTTATGTATGCCTTATGGAGATTTGGCTTTCAATTATTACTTTCTTTCTGCAATGTACTTCATTTTTACTTGGCAAGTTAGGTTTTTATACTTAGATTGGCTGTTGACAACTTAAATAACATTAATTCACAAATTTCAGGGAAATATAGATATTGTCCATGAGAAAAGAATATCAATTAATGAGAATGTTACATGAATATAAATTTAGAGTTACAAACAATAAGAGACACTAAGTTTATATAAATAATAGAGAAAACTACTCCCTATGAAAGAGTCAAAACAGAAATATAAGTAAATCCTTAGAGAAGATGAAGTTGGAAAAGCATGGTCTGTTGTGTCACTCAGAGATGGCTTCCCGCTTGGAGCCTGGTTCTTCCTATTTCTTCCTGTGCTGGCAAATTACTTAAGTTCTCTGTGTCCTCAACATTAAAGTATAGATAATAAATAAATCTCATGTCATTTTTAGAATTAAATATTCTAATGCATATAGAATACCTATTTGAATGCCTCGTCATATAAAATATACTAAAAATATATGTCCTTTTTCTCCTCCACAATGATTATTTATATATTTGGAGGTTTGTAGGGACCTAATAAGTAGTACCATTTTCCCTCTCCAAGTTCTTAAGTAAATTTAAAAAAAAAAAAATTGGAGGACAAATATCAACTAAGAGATAATAGAGAAGGAATTTTTTTCTATGAGACGAATGGCTTTCCAGTTGCTGAACTTCAATTAAACTGACATTCCCACAGATTCACAAGCCCAGGTGCCAATCCTCAGGCCTGGCCCACAGACACAGGGACATGCTTCTGATAGGCTAATAATGAAAGAGATCACAAGCTCTCTTCAAGTAAACCAGTTTCAGAATCAGGAAAATATTTAGCAGCCAAGCTATTCATGCCTGTTTTTTTTATCCTCTTTCCAAACTCATAAATCAGGAATGCTTGGGTCATGAGTATAAGGCAACATGAAGACATATGGGAAAATACCATGAATTTCCATGAATGGGGAAAATCATTTTATATGTCAAAATATGTATCTGAGTGATTTGGATAACATTTGTAATACTATATTTAAAATGCAACACTTAGTTAATGTTTCTGAATAAGATAGTGGAGTCATGCATTGCTTCAACAGTACTGAGAGCAATAAAAGAAACAGGGAACATTTATAAATGAAGGCAATTATACGTTCCAGGAAAATATAAATAAGGATTAGAAAGAAACAGTTAGAGGAAGGCAAAGTATTGTGATGATCAGAAGCCTGAAAAATAATGTTGTTATATGATAAGGGGTAAATGAAACAGGAGAACAGGCTTGAAATGATATTAACAGGATTTTTAAAAAACATATGATATTTTCAACCAGGATTCTTTAAAAAGTTATTTAAAGCTGATTCTTAAAATTGACTTACTGTAATAGCAGATATTTTTGTATCTTATCCACACATTATCTTCTCTGAGGGAGTAGTACAAAGAAAAAAAGAAGAAAAGAAAAGGTAAGATGACTAAAATGTTTTTAATATAATTGAAATTGTCCTTATCTGTTATCACCATGAGATGGTGAAGGTGGTACTATCTCCTGCACCAATTATCATTTAATATATTTCATGTGGGCTCAGTATAGAGCACTGCTGCCTTCTTAGAGAGTCTTGATGATGAGTTTAATGCCAGGTAAGATCAAGAGCAGCTCAGTTATTACGTCAAAGGGGAAAACTTTGGGTTAAATCATTTAGACCCAAGTTACTGTTCATTATTAACTGATGCCTAAACACTTTTGATCATGACTATTGATTTCATACTCCATCCCACCAATCAATATGTATGTGAATTTTAGAGTAAAGAGGTGGATAGTATAAATGGTCAGTGTCAATTATGCCCTCCTAATGGACTGTGTGGGTAAGCCTCATATATATCAGTATTTGATTTTACCACTTTCCGCAAGATATTTATCAGACAAGGAACTCGCAACAGATTGTCACTCACAACCAGTTTCACAGTGATTTGAAACCAATTTCATAATGATTTGAAACCAATTTACTATCTATTATCACAAAGACAGATAATATAACGTAAATGTTAGTAAATCACCTGCTTTCAGAAGCTCTGCAACAGAAACTTTTCCCACTGTCTCCTAACTATAGAGAAATTGGTACATTGTTGCTCTAGAGGGTTAGTAAACCTTGGGCAGAGTATTGGGATCTTGATAAGACCATGTAAAACTCAGCCCTTGAAACGTCTTCCCTACTTTGCCTCACTTAAAGTGTTAAAATTGCTGCCTGATCAAGGTTTGGATCAAAGTGTTAAAATTGTTGCCTGATCAAGGTTTAGATCTGTGTCCCCACCCAAATCTCATGTTGAATTGTAATCCCCAGTGATGGAGGTGGGGCCTGGTGGGAGGTGATTGGATCACGGGCATGTTTTCTAATGGCTTAACACCATCCTCCGGGTGCTGTTCTCACCATAATGAGTGAGTTCTCAAGAGATCTGGTTGTTTAAAAGTGTCTAGCACCTCCCCTCCATCTTCCCCCTGCTCCAACCATGCTAAGTGCCAGCTTCTCCTTCACCCTCTGCCGTGATTTAATGTTTCCGGAGGCCTCCCCAGAAGTGGAAAAGATCGTAGCATCATGCATCCTGTACAATCTTTGGAAATGTGAGCCAATTAAAACTCTTTTTTTTTTTTTTTTAAATAAACTACCCAGTCTCAGGTATTTCTTTATAGCAGGATGAGAACAGACTAATGCACTGCCTAAATATAGCCTTCCTTTTTATTTTGTTGTTTTGTTCATTTCAGTTGTTACAGACAACTAAAAACCAAAGCTATAATGTGGGTGCACAGAAAGAGTCACCAATTCCCAGCCGTATTTATCTCTGCTCTTTTACCTTTGATTACTTATTATAGAGAAAATGTCCTCCTTACACAAAGGGTAGAAACGTATCAAAAAATCTGAATCCTGTATTTCAGCTAATAACTTATTTCAACTAGGTGTTCTATGTAGATTCTAGCACTCTAAAAGTGTGGAATCAAGGGTGAAGGTGGCCATAAATCATCAGTGGCTCCTATCAAAATGTCTTTCTAGGTCAATTTAATGAACCAAGTTGAGCGAAAGAAGTTTTCAATTATGGTTTCCAATATACCTTCCAGATGGTTGTTCCATTTCAAGAATCCCAGTGAAATTGTAAATTAATTTAAATATGAACACTGTACAGGTATGTAAATACTGTTAAACTGAACTCCCATCATTTAAAAAATCTTAAATATACTTCACTCATTCTAAAGAAGCCCCCCAAATTAAATGTATCTGTGATACTCTGAAAATCATGTTACTTTGGACCTTCAGGTTAAGGAACCCAAAGGTAACTTTATACCTGCATAATGCCAGCATAACTGTCCTGAGAGAGGAGACCTAGTATTCTGAAGATAATAGTGTTTTAAAATAATTTATGAAAAAAAAAATCTTTTAAGACCACATCAATAAGATGTAAAAAAAAAAAAAAAAAAAAAAAATGAAATCTTGTTCTTTGCAGCAACATGGATGCAGCTGGAGGCCATTATCTTAAGCAAATTAGCACAGGAACAGAAAATCAAATACCTCATACTCTCACTTATAAATGGGAGGTAAACATGAGGTACACATGGACATAAAGATGGGAACAATAGACATTGAGGACTACTAGGTAGCAAGAGAGGGAAAGAGAAAGGGCTGAAAAACTACCTATTGGATATTATACTCACCACCTGGGTGACAGGTTAAATAATATCCCAAACTTCAGCATTGTGCAACATACCTTTGTAACAAACCTGTATATCTACCTCCTTATTCTAAAACGAAAGCAAAAGTAAAACAAACAAACAAAATTTAAACATATATGCAAGGTAAAAAAAATCACATCATAATATGAGTGTTTTTTCAGCACTCACAAATATAAATTTGTGAAATTTCAAAAACATAAAACTTTTAAAAACGTTTATAAGTATGTCACATGAATGCTGGTATCCTAGTCTTCACATTTATTTTAAGCCAGTATATACATGAGAAGTTAGACTCCAAACCAAAATCCTGTGTGTGGTCTCTCAGCCCCAACCACTGATAATTTCAAGATGTTGGGTGGCAAGACTAATTAAGGAAATCTGTCCTCCATACACAAACTTGGTGCACAGCCAGTCCATTGCAGTTTACTGGAGAAAGTTGCAGCCAAGGACTCAGCTTCCCCTCTCCAAGGACAGTCATGCACTTACGTATATAAGCATTACTAGCCCAGGTGCCTCTATGAAGTCTTCTTTATTAGAAACCTTGGCAAAGGTACTTTTCTCCACTCTAACCCAGTATTTTTTTCAATCCTAGCCCTTTCCATTCTCTTCACCCTGACTTCCAATATCCATAAGAAGGCAAGAGCCACCTTTAGTTAGTTCATGGCGCTGCAGCAGTGAGACAATTTTCCCGTCTGTGTTGTGTTGGATGTCCTCTAATCCTCACCTGGAAGATCCCAAGGCAAAAAAGAAAAATAAGAGAACCAGCAGCACCTGTCTTTCTGGGTCTCTTGTTTGCACTGTCTCAGTTTGTAAATAAACCTTGGCTTTTATTTTCAGTTTGTCTTGTTTTCTTAATTGACCACCTGGATAATTGGCAACTCAACAATATGTCATTGAGGAAATCACATTAACTAATGAAACTACTGAAAATATATGAGTGCTGAAAAAGCACTCACATTATGATGTACTTTTTTTTTCACCTTGCATATATGTTTAAATGTTTTTTTGTTTGTTTGTTTTTACTTTTGCTTTCATTTTAGAATAAGGAGGTAGATATACAGGTTTGTTACAAAGGTATGTTGCATAATGCTGTGGTTTGGGATATTATTTAACCTGTCACCCAGGTAGTGAGTACAGTATCCAATAGGTAGATTTTCAGCCCTTTCTCTTTCCCTCTCTTGCCCCCAGTAGTCCTCAATGTCAATTGTTCTCATCTTTACGTCCATGTGTACCTCATGTTTACCTCCCACTTATAAGTGAGAGTATGGGATATTTGGTTTTCTGTTCCTGTGCTAATTTGCTTAAGATAATGGCCTCCAGCTGCATCCATGTTGCTGCAAGGAACATGATTTCATTTTTTATAGCTGCATAGTATTCAATGGGGTATATGTATCACATTTTCTTTATTCAATCCACCTTTTATGGGCACCTAAGTTGAATCCGTGTCTTTGCTGTGAATAGCATGCTGATGAACATACAGGCTGTGTATCCTTATGGTAGTACTATTTATTTTCCTTTGGGTATATGCTCAGTAATGGGATTGCTGGGTCAAATGGTAGTTCAACTCAGTTCTTTGAGGAATCTCCAACTGCTCTCTACAGTGGCTGAACTAATTTACATTTACATAATGTAAGTTACATTTACATTTCGCAACAGTGTGATTTTCTACTATGATAATGGGAAATGAGTTTTCTTAAGTTATATTAAAAATATGTTATTTTTAGCTATTGGAAATAACTTTTAGTACTTAAATTTTCCTCTAGGTAAATTATTTGTTTACAAATCTACTTAAACTACTTTAGGTAATGCAAATGAAATAAAAGCCTTCCATCAAATTCCATAGGCAACAATTTTCCCCAGAAATAACCATGGTTAACCATTTATTTGATATGTTTCCAGATATACTTTAAGGGTATGCAAACATATTTTTTTCTTTCCACTGCCAGCATGTTTTGTGTGCTTTTGTTTGTTTTGTTTTATGTTCTTTTATTTGTGAGTATATTTCAGAGATATTTTCATAGCACTCCAAGGACTCATCATTCTTTTTATAACTGCAAAATATCTCATGTGATTGCTGAAGTACACCTACTTACCTGGAGATACACACACACATACACTTTTTACTATTAAAAATATTGAATAGCTTTATATATATTTCTTTGTATATGTAAGTGGGTACAATTATAGAATAAATTACCACAAATGGAATTATCACATCAAAGAGTGCATACATTTTGAAATTTTGATAAGCATTACCATATTGCCCCCAGTAACAATGTTTCTGTACACAAAACTTTAGTAAAAGTATCATTAATATATTTATCTTTGCCAATCCTATTCATAGAAAAACAGTTCTCTAATTCCTTTTTCTTTAGCATTTACATTACTTTGAATGGATTTATACTTCTTTTCAAATGTTTAAGGACCACCTGTACTTATTTTATTGTGTCTTTACTGTTTCTATTCTTTGGCTATTCCTCTTGACCCATTTTTCCTAATGATTCATAAGACCTGTTACAAGAATGTATACCTTTGTTATATACATTGCAAAATTTTTCCAATTTCCTTGGTATTTTTGAATATCATTCATGGTATAATTTATCACATAATAATTTTTTTGAGACAAAGTTTCACTCTCCTTCCCAGGCTACAGTGCAGTGGCATAATCTCCACTCACTGCAAGCTCCACCTCTAGGGTTCAAGTGATTCTCCTGCCTCAGCCTCCTGAGTAGCTGGGATTACAGGTGTACACCACCACATACGGCTAATTTTTGTATTTTTAGTAGAGATGGGGTTTCACCATGTTGCCCAGGCTGGTCTCAAACTCCTGACCTCAGGTCATCCACCCACCTCAGCCTCCCAAAGTTCAGGGATTACAGGCATGAGCCACTGTGCCTGGCCTGTCATATAACAACTTCTTTTTTTTTTTTTTTTTTTTTTTGAGACGGAGTCTTGCTGGGTCGCCCAGGCTGGAGTGCAGTGGCCGGATCTCAGCTCACTGCAAGCTCCGCCTCCCGGGTTCACGCCATTCTCCTGCCTCAGCCTCCCGAGTAGCTGGGACTACAGCTGGGACTACAGGCGCCGCCACCACGCCCGGCTAGTTTTTTTGTATTTTTAGTAGAGACGGGGTTTCACCGTGTTAGCCAGGATGGTCTCGATCTCCTGACCTCGTGATCCGCCCGTCTCGGCCTCCCAAAGTGCTGGGATTACAGGCTTGAGCCACCGCGCCCGGCAACAACTTCTTAATAATATAAGGTATATTTACACATTTTTCATTCATGGCTCCTAAATTTGCATTCTTTTCAGAAAGCCCAATTCTATAAACAGCATTTATTAAACAATTCTTCTTTCCCCCACCGATTCGCAGCAATACCACTAACATATATCAACCTGAGTATATCTGTAGACTCTTCTGTTTTACATTGAACTCTATTTATTTAACAATACTGCATTTTTAAACTAAATTGTATATAAAACATTTTCAAGGATGCTGATATATGGTCTCCCAACTGTTAGTACATTCTTTGCTAATATTGCAAATTTTTTTTTTCTTTTTACACAGGAAAATTAAAATCCTATTTCAAAGTCCAAGAAATCCTGGGGTGTTTTTATTCTTAATAAGCTAAATCCATAGATTAGTAGCCACTGTATTATGCTAACAAACTTGTAAGATAGAGGGTTTCTGTTTGGTTGGTTATTGTTTTCATCTCTTTGGAGAATGTTATTATTTTTTTCTTAGCGCTGTTGCAAAATGATCTATCTTAACAAATTGTAGTTTTCAGAATCTTTGATGTGTCCTATTTCCTAAAGAATTGATCAACTGTTGTACCATTCAGTAGGTCCTGTACACACAGATAATTTGAGAAAACTTGAATCTTTATAATAGTGAGAATTCCTAAGGACACAGTGAACCTTTTCTTTAGGTTTACCTGGTATCATTTAAGAAATGTTTTAAAATATTATTTGTTTGTTTGTTTCTATCTGTGTTTAGATTCTCTGCTAATGTTTTTCTCATTATTACTTAGTGTCAAATACAATGAGTTCTTCCTGGGCCTTGCTGTAGATACACTTTTGAGAAGAAAGATAACAGTATTCCAGGCTGGTAGATATTCTCCCTCCATCCCCAAAAGAAACACGATTAAGTGCTCTAAGGATTGACTTAAGATTCCCTGCTCACTGATTTATAAATGTTAGAAACTTTGAAGTCAAATGCTCTACCACTGAGCTCTACTCTCTGCCAGATAACGAGGACGCAATTCAGTAACACTCACTTTCTGTTACCACAATTCAGTAACACTCACTTTCTTAACCTTTGCAAGAGTGTGTTATCCATTTTCTTATTCAATCTCATGTCTGTTTCTAGTGTTAGGTGTTAACGGGGTCCATTAGGAATCCCATGGTCAGTGTACATATTCTGCTCTGTTGCTCCCAATAAGACTTCTGTTTACACCTTGGGAAGTATACCTCATTGGTAGAACATTATTATGCTCTGCAGGGTTCATCTGAAATATGCAGCTAGATTTCTGTTGGATATCTTACATACACTCATTTTCTCATAACATCCCTGAACATACATGTTACTATCTGCATTTTGCAAATGAGCCATTAAGAGTCAAAAACTTTAAACCATTTACCTAAATCTACACAAACAGTAAGTGAAGAAACAATAACTTGAACATAAATATGTTTCATTAGAGAAATATTATTTCTTTTATTCCCTGTTTGTTTGTTTGTTTTTCTTTTTTGTATCTCAGTAGCTATAACAATTAATTTCCTGTGGTGGCACCTTATCAAATCTATTTAATTAAAAAGATAGTTACCACCTTTGGTTACATAATTAAATTTTAATTATTGTAACATTTCTAAGCATCTTTCTATATTGAAAGAAAATTTGTGCTAATGTATTTGAAAAAGACTTTTGCTCAATCTTCTATGAATAGCAGCTCCCAGGAGTCCAGGACCCAAATCACTGAGAAGGGAATCTATTTCATGAAAAATGTCATTTGCAGAGTATGAAGGTAGTGAGGGAATCTAGTTCCAGCCTGTCAAGGCAGTGACTTCAATTATGCTGAGTAGCCAAAGCAAGATAGTGTATGTATGAAAAAGCAGCAGTCACCTGGGAGACCCCTGAGTGAAGTAGGACAAAGTTCTATAGAATCAGCCCCTTGACTTCAGTCTCTGATACAGCCTCAGAAGTTTCAATTATTTCCCAGCTGCTTGGTTTCAGACTAAAAGGCAATCACTCACCCGTTTGACTTAGTCCTTTAGAAAAGAGAACAAACATTTAAGTTGTGAAAAGGTCATGTGGCACCACTGACCAGCTACACTAACTGATAATATAAATAAATCAAGAAGGCATTCATGTGATTCATCACTGCCTACATTTTATGCACAATGACAGCAAGAAACAAATTTTATTGAGAATAATATTAATCATAAAAGAATTAATTGCTTTATATCAGCTGCAAATCCCCAACCACCTTGCTATCAACACTCCCATTTTGAGTCACAAATATATAATTACATTCTAAAATATAATTTTTATGGATACTCTTGAATTTTATAATATTTACATTTCAGGATTGCTATGATCTGAATGTCTCATTAAAATTCATATTTTTGAATTTACATTCAATGAGATAATATTAAGACATAGAGTCTTTTGGAATTTATTACGAAAATGTATCATGGGAGTGATTATCAAAGAAGTTGTTTCTTCCACCATGTAAGAACACAGCCACAAGGAGACATCTATGAAGCAGAGAGTGAGCCCTTGTTAGACATCAAATCTTCTGACACCTTGAACTTGAGTTTTCCATCTACTAGGACTGTAAGCAATTATTTTTTGTTGTTTATAAGTTACCCAATCTAAGATATTTTGTTATTGCAGTGTGATGATTAAAAATGATATAAATGCATATTTTTAAAAGGAAAGAAAAATGAAATATGCTGTGTCCTGTCATCTCCCATCAGCCATATAATTTAGACCTTTATAGTGTACCACTCTCTACTCTGAAAAAGAAGGGGAAGTATTGTTACCTTTGTTCTATTGTTTTTTAAAATATATTTAGATTGCAAAAATTCAAAGGAATGGCATTGATTGTGTGGACTTATTCCTAACACTATAAACTTAGAATGACCCTGCCATGGGAATATTCAGAATCGACCTTTTATATTGAATTTGAAGTTCAATATATGTATTTATATAATGTATTATTTAAGATGAATATGCCAAAATTATTTTTAGAAAGTAAAATAGAAATGTTAAATTTACTCATCTTTATGTGCACATATAAGTGGTTTGTCACATTCTGGTAGAATTTCACAATATATAATCTTAAAAATAACTCATGGAGCCATCAATTACCTAGAATCTGATGATTCCTGGTTCATTTTGAATAAAATCTGCATACCTGCCTTATATTTTCATGAAATATTATTCAGGCTAAGACAGTGTTAACAGAGTTATCAGTATTAATATTGGTAAGTCATAGGTATAATGAAGAGTACACAATCATTTCATTGAGATACCAAAAATCAGAAATATAATCAATAAAAGAAGGTTCATTTTTATTTCACAGAAGCTAATTTAGAAAATTTTCAATAATAGCACCAAGAAATATAAAATTATAATTTTTAATCCAAATTACAAATAACATTGGTGAAGTATGATTCAGAAAATATATATTATTTACTTCCATGGGTAAGTAAAATGTAGGTGAATATATTTGAGGAGTCTATATATTTTCTCATTTTGCATTTATGAGAGTCACAGATTTTTTTTCAACTTGAGCAACTATCAGGATCTACTTGCATTTTGTTGTTTTGATATAATTTTTGACTGTCAAATTAACAGATTTTCATGGTGAAAGGCTAAATATTTTTATAGATATTTCAAACTTTTCCTTCAAAACTTCTGTGTCTAGTTGTACTTTGTTCAACAGAGACTACAGATGTTCAGTAAGACACATTTTCTAATATTGAATAGTATCCTGTAATGGAATTTCATTAACCTCATTATTGCTTGAGTTCTCCAGTTTATTTACACTCTCCCTAACATATTTCTTTCTCCTTTTAGATAATAGAAAAAATAAATGTGTCAATGAAAGAGGATAGACTTGGTAAAGGGACAAGCAATGGTCTGTAAACAAGCCCATATGGAAAGGAATTTGTTCTTCTATGAGCCAACATTTGGGGTAGTAAAAGAGGTAGGAAGCCTAAACTGAACATTAGTACGCTAATGCTAGGAAAGCGTGGGTCTTCAGAAAGCAGTTCACATTATAGGAGCAGGGCAACACCTTGCCATTTGGGGTCTTTAGCTAAGGAAATCTGTAAGAATTTCCTGATCCTGGAGAAAAGATCATGTATCTACAAGGTGAACAAGGATAACAAATCACTTATGTTTGAACCAGTAGAGATCTCAGAGCTCAGAAACATTCTTTAAGGAACGCAGCAAGTAAAGTAAATAACAAAATAACAGATATCTATTTTTCCTTGACTGAAGGGTTGAATTGCTATTTGAAAGTACTCCCTTGAACTAAAAGAGTGAAGTTGCAAGAAAAACAAAATTTGGTAATAGCCTGTAAATAAAATTATCAAACTATATCGGCAAAATCTAGGACCTGAGTGTTAGACTGAGGAGAAAAAAATAAACAAAAGCATTATAAAGATTTTTTACCATCAGGGATTGACTGACTAAAGATCTATATCATGGCACATTCTGGGAAGGGGACGCATGAAAACATGGAGTGTATTGGTTGTAGGATAGATTTGAAAAAATTATATGTGGTAGAAACACATCAGTTGATTAGTGGAATGGGGAATATAAAAAATTGACAATCAGGGTTAAACAAACTTCCAAATTAACTGGGGTAAGGTGAATAAGAATAAAACTAAAACCAACCAGCAAAAAATAAGCAAAAGGCAAAAGAGAACGCAACCACTTAAAAGTAGTATTAAAAATAAAAATTACAATGGAATTTCTTACATAATTTATTTAATCTAAAATTTATATGGAAGAAAAGTCCCGGAATAGTCAAAGTAATCTTGAGAAAGAAGAGCAAAGTGAAGGCATCAGACTTTCTGATTTGAAGGTGTATTTCAAGGCTATAATAATTAAGAGTATGATACTGACATGAAGACAGACACATTGGCCAAAGGAACAGAAGAGAGGGCCTAGCAATAGACCCATGGATATATGGTCAACCAATCTTCAACAAAGGTGCCAAAAATATGCAACGGGGAAAGAATAGTCTCTTCAACAAAGGGTATTGGGAAAACTAGATATTCATATGGAAATAAATGAAATTGGACCCTCTTCTTGCACCTTAAACAGCACCAACAAAATCAACTCAAAATTGTTTAAAATTTTAAATGCAAGACCTGAAACTGTCAAGCTCCAAAATGAAAACAACAACAACAGCAAAAAACACAAGAAGAAGGCTTCAGAACAGGGATCTCCATAATCATTTCCTGAATATAACATAAAAAAAACGCACACAACAAAAACAAAAATATAAATACATACAATAGAATATTACTCAGCCTGAAAAAGATAGAAATTCTATCATTAGAAACAATACAGTGGACTTGGAGAACATTATACTAAGTGAAAAAAGCCAGTCACAGAAGACCAAATACTGTAAGATTTCACTTGTATGAAGTATACAAAATAGTCAAATTTATAGAAGCAGAAAATAGAATAGTGGTTGTGAGAGACTGGGAGGAGAAAAAGCATCAAAGTTGTTTAATGGGAATGAAGTTATCATGGTAGATCTCATATTAATTATTCTTCACATACACACTCAGAAAGCAAAGGGATACAAGAAAATTTTTGAGGGCGACAGATATTCTTATTACCTTGATTATAGTGACGATATCATGAGTATAAGCACATATCCAAACTAACATCAAACAGTATATGTTCCCTGGGTGCAGTCTTTTTGTATATCAGTCATACCTTAATAAAGCTGTCAAAACACAGAAAAATAACTAAGATGAAATAATTTAAATCATAAATACTAAATGCAAATAAATATTTATTTTAAAAGATATATTTGGAAGTTGGTTTAAAATAAACTTTTCTATGCATTATATAAAATATATATATTTTAAAACAAATTACTAAATATTGAAAACTCATTTAAGATAATAGATGTAAGGCAAATGCATGAAAAGAGGAAGCAAGAATGGCATTATAACTTTATCTTTAGAATTTAAAGGATCTAATGGAGAAAAATTATTAAGTCAAGAGAGGATTTGAGTAATGTAATCAACATCCAGCACTAAACAACATATAAGCAAAGTTACATTGTACAAATGAAAAATATAGATTTTTATGAAAAAGATCAATTAAAAATTTCTGAGCCGAGCGCTGTGGCTCATGCCTGTAATCTCAACACTTTGGGAGGCCAAGGCGGGCAGATCACCTGGGGTCAGGAATTCAAGACTGGCCTTACCAACATGGAGAAACCCCGTCTCTGCTAAAAAATAAGAAAATTAGCCGGGCGTGGCAGCAGACGCCTGTAATCTCAGCTACTCGGGAGGCTGAGGCAGGAGAATCGCTTGAACCCAAGAGGAGGAGTTTCCAGTAAGCGAAGATCACACCACTGAACCCCAGCCTGGGCAACCGAGTGACACTCTGTCTCAAAAAGTAAAATAAAATAAAATAAAAAGTAAAATAAAACTTCTGGAAGGTCCTAAATAAGTGATACATCATGCAGAATAAGAAAAAGCACAGATATGTAATATCAGCCCAATATTATTAGCAAGTTCAAGATGTGCTATATTTTATGTATTTTAAAATGATATTGATTACAAGATAATCATTATTTTATGTATTACTAAGAAGGAAAAGAATGCTGGCAAAAAAAAAAGACAATGCTCTGTTATGAAAATATTTTATCCTATATTTATTAAAAATACATCAAATTGTTTAGTTATATTTCATAAATACTACCATGATGCATGCCTACAGGCAAAAATATAACTTACTAAGTTTTTTTCAGACTAATCCCATTTTTAAACTCTGATATTTCTATCTTTTGAAATTTTGCACACTAGTGTTTGTAAAGTCTGTCACATATCTTCTCATATTAAGTTTTAGCTCATCTGAAGTGAATAAATTACAGAAAAAACAATGTCATATGAAAATTTATTAAATCAATGAAGATATATTTACTCAACTGAATATATGACAATTAAATGCTTCTCAACTATGAAGTAAGAGTCTAACACATATATGGCAGCAACATTCTTTGGTTAATACGGTGTCTGGATTTTTAATTTTTAAAACATTTTATTGTAAGAACACAACATAAGATCTGTTGCTGACAAATTTTTAAGTACACAGTACATTATTTCTAACAATGTTGTAAAGTAAACCATTAGAGGCTATTCACTGTACTGAAAAAAAATGTAAGTTCAATTGCTACAAAACTGTACACCTTCAACTTTTTTGCCTGACACTTTGTATTATTATTTTCCCAATTTACATCTATTCAGATTGTATACAGTTTAACATTTTGTAGCTATAGTCACTTTAATGCTTCTGATTTTTGACTTGTACAATAAAAGTAAAAGTGACTTAGTGACTTACTAACCATTTTGGTAATATGGTGTACTATATTTCTTCATATAATTAATTTTATTGAGTTTCATACTTTCTTATACTTTTGTGTTACTATTAGCATCCTTTCATTTCAACTTGAAGAATTCCTTTAAACATTCTTTATAAAGCAGTTCTAGTGGTGACCAACTCCCTTAGCTTTTCTTTGTCTGAGAGAGTCTTTATCTTCTTGATTTTTGAAGAACAGCTTTGAAGAATATAATTATCTTAACTGGAAGATCTTTTCTTGCAGCACTTTGAATATAATGTCCTATTCCCTTCTTGCCTGCAAAGTTCCTGCTTAAAGAATACACCAAAAGCAATGGCAACAAAAGCCAAAATTGACAAATGGGATCTAATTAAACTAAAGAGCTTATTCAAAGCAAAAGAAACTACCATCAGAATGAACAAGCAACCTATAGAATGGGAGAAAATTTTTGCAATCTACTCATCTGACAAAGGGCTAATATCCAGAATCTACAAATAACTCAAACAAATTTACAAGAAAAAAGTAACCCCATCAAAAAGTGGGCAAAGAATATGAACAGACACTTCTCAAAAGAAGACATTTATGCAGCCAACAGACACATGAAAAAATGCTCATCATTACTTGCCATCAGAGAAATGCAAATCAAAACCACAATGAGATACCATCTCACACCCGTTAGAATGGCAATCATTAAAAAGTCAGGAAACAACAGGTGCTGGAGAAGATGTGGAGAAACAGGAACACTTTTACACTGTTGGTGGGACTGTAAACTAGTTCAACCATTGTGGAAGACAGTGTGGCGATTCCTCAAGGTTCTAGAACTAGAAATACCATTTGACCCAGTCATCCCATTACTGGGGATATACTCAAAGGATTAAAAAGCATGCTGCTATAAAGACACATGCACATGTATGTTTATTGCAGCACTATTCACAATAGCAATGACTTGGAACCACCCCAAATGTCCATCAATGATAGACTGGATTAACAAAATGTGGCACATATACACCATGGAGTACCATGCAGCCATAAAAAATGATGAGTTCATGTCCTTTGTATGGACATGGATGAAGCTAGAGAACATCATTCTCAGCAAACTATTACAAGGGCAGAAAACCAGATACCGCACTTTCTCACTCATAGGTGGGAAATGAACAATGAGAACACTTGGACATAGGAAGGGGAACATCATACACTGGGGCCTGTTGAGGGGTGGGGGGAAGGGGGAGGGATAGCATTAGGAGATATACCTAATGTAAATGACGAGTTAATGGGTGTAGCACACCTACATGGCACATGTACTCATATGTAACAAACCTGCATGTTGTGCATATGTACCCTAGAACTTAAAGTATAATAATAAAAAATAATAATAAAATTCCCAATACAAAAAAAAAAGAATACACTAACAGTCTTATTGGGAGCTGAGGGAGGACAGTGTTCTCTTGTAGATAGTCAATTTTCTCATGCTGCTTTTAAATTCTTTGTCTTTGAGTTTTAACAATTTGATTATAATATTTCTTCGTGTAGATTTCTTTGGGCTTATCGTATTTAGTATCCTTAGAGCTTCTTGGATTTGGATGTCCATTTTCTTTTTTAGAGTTGGAAAGTGGAAGCCATCATTTCTTCGAATAATCTATCTGGTCTTTTTCCTTTTTCTTATCCTTCTATAAATTCCAGAATGTATATATCAGGTCACTTGATGATGTTCCATAATTCCCTCAAGCTTACTTTGTTCTTTTAAACCTTCTTTTCCTTTCACGTCTCGGACTAAATTATTTCTTGTAACCTGTCTCCAAGTATACTGATCTTTTCTTCTGTCTGATCTAGTCTGCTGTTGAACCCCACTAGTAATTTTTTTAGTTCAGTTATTGTGTGCTCCATGATTTATGCTTGGTGCTTTATTTATATTTTCCGTCTTTTTGTTGAAATTATTACCTTTTTCACTCATTGTTCTCTTAACCTTGGTAGCATCATTATAAGGATTATTTTAATTATTTTTCAGGTGAGTCATATAACTCTATTTCATTAAGGTAAAGTTTTGAATATGTATCTTAGTGTCAGCAAGAGAACAGTATAGAAAGCTATAGACCCACCTTCTCCCCACAAACATGCCAATTCAGCAAAAATTTATGGACAAATTCCATCTTGAGAAATGAGAAACATTGAAATACTCTTGCACCCCAGTTGAATGTTAAACCAGACTCACTAAAGCCCTTTTGAAAATTCAGGACACTATTATCAGAGACCTTGTCCCGGCAGAGCACTATATTCTCAACAAGAGATTCCCTAGCTCCCAGCATTATCAAGAGGAGGGAAGGGATTGGTTAATGCATCCAGTGCCCCAAATTTTTATGCGAGTTCCCCAAATTACTGACTTCTGTCTTTTTAATCTTGAAGCTCTGCTGTGTCTAGCACAGTCTAGTTAGTTGATGGGAGAATAGAGGAGACAGCTTTGGCTGGTAGACAACATTGATCCTCGCCCTTGCTCAACACTGAATGAGTGAACAAAAATTACAGCTTCCTCATTCTCTCTGGGAAGGAAAAGAGGCTCTTGCAGAGGTACACAGAACCTGTGTCTGGGCTGACTGGAGAAAGTTTTCTGTATAAGGTCATCCTTCTTTTAAAATCTTATTCA
Organism: Papio anubis; assembly: GCF_008728515.1. Taxonomy (NCBI): domain Eukaryota; kingdom Metazoa; phylum Chordata; class Mammalia; order Primates; family Cercopithecidae; genus Papio; species Papio anubis. The sequence goes on along the minus strand of NC_044982.1, from coordinate 65,285,981 downwards.
TTAACTTACATAATGTGGTAAACAAGAATATACTGAAAGAAAAAAGAGAAGCTTGGGACTACTAAAAATGATGAAGTGAAAGCTAATAATTATTTTTAAAGAAATGATACCTATTCAGGTATAGTAGTAGCTTTTAAATACTTCAAAGTATAGATTGTTTTGTAAATAAGTTTTGTACTCCCAAATTATCTGTTTAAAATATGCTTCAAGTTTTATTTCTGCTTATTTCCTTAATTTGTCTACTATTGAAAACTTAATTCTAGAATGATTTCAACTATTTATATAGAATTTTCCCTGTCTCTTCTTTTTTTTTTTTTTTTGAATAAAACTCAGTTGTCTTATTATTTTCTGTCTGATGACTTCACTTGTACCCAAAAACAAAATTAAAAAGCTCTGAATTAAATCATTCCAATACTTTCAAGGATGGGACTTTAAAATATGTATGAAGAATATCTCATCAAAAATGCTTTTTTGTTTCATGAAATTGTACTTTTTTTTCTTAAGTCCATAACCAGCAGCATATATTTATTTCCATTTTTCTTATTTTTCATATCTATAATCTATTGCATGATCATATTGTCATATTAGCCAAATTATGGAAATAGTGAAATAAAAATGTTTGAAAATATTTTCCATTTCCTCCTCATTCCTCCACTACCCTTCCTAGTCTCTGGTAGCCATCCTTCTGCATTAATAAATTCTCTAAAAAGTTTTGAAAATTGCAGGTAAAAATAAATTTTTTTCTTTACCCTTCATAAAACTGGGTAAATGTATTGGCTATTGTTCTTTAACTTATCCATCTTAATCAAAATCCTACTATAAATTCATTGGGAAAATTAAGTAAATAACTTATTTTATACAACTTTTTAATTATTATTTTATTAAATATGAATTAATTGAAATTAAGGTGAATATTGAAGGGAAAATTTTCCTTTTGGCTTTTTGTTCTTTTTTTCTTATCTGCACGGTCAGAATGGCTCACACTGGATCCATATTCCAGTCAACAACAAGGGGATCAAAGTAGGGAGAGGACACACTTATTTTATTTAAAAATCTGTACTATAATTGCACATATCACCTCTGACCATTATTTTTTTTGGCATCACTTAGTCACAGGAAATGCTGTGAAATGCACTATTATCAGATGAACACATGAACAATGCAGAATGAACACAGTGGGGTAGCTTGTTGTCTCAGTTACACCAGCTTACTTAGTGCCTGCGTTGTTGTACATTATTTGTTTTAATAATGTACAGAAGTAATAAAGTCTTTCACCTCTGAATTTCTTCAAAATGTTTTCACACCGATTGCCTCCAAATTTCAGCAAGAAATTATAATTTTTTAAATACCCTGTAATTTGTGTAAGATGGGACATATGAACATGATTAATTATTCTATAAATTAGAATGAAAGTGTTAATTATTATTTAAGTACTCCATTAATTCCATTTTCCATTATTCTGCTTTATTTGAGCTTCTTAATTAGATGGGGAAAACTCTTTACAGTTCAAAATGCAAAATTGTTTCCAACTGTTTTTCTGAAATATACTCAGAACGTTGTAATGTACCACTTGCTTACTTTTACTTATAGGAAGTTTATCATATTCCTCTCTTGTTTTTGTGTGGTAAAAGTTACTTAAAGACTAATAGCTTTAGTCTCTTGGTGAATAATTTAATACCTTTTCATTCCATAGATACTTCAGCACCGTGCTACTCTTCATTGAATATCAAACAAATAAAATAAGACAATTTAATCATAGGTAAACATCAATATTATTTAAAAATTGCACCAATCTATACACACCACACACACACACAAACTGTGTGCAGTCAACTCTCTGTACTCACAGGGTTCACATCTATGTATTCAACCAGCCGTGGATTGAAACTTGTGGATATGGATGGCCAACTGTACCACGCCATTTCACATATGGGTTTGGGCATCTACATAGTTTGGTATCCACAAGGGTTCTAGAACCAGTCCTCTACCAGTATGAAGGGCCAACTGAATACACACATACCCACTGAAACATACACACACACACACACACACACATACAGATTCATATAAAATATGCACATGTATATAAAATATAAAATACACACACACACACACACACAAAATTCATTAAGAGACATGAGCACATAACCAGTTTAGTATACACTAGCAAACAACACCAAGAGTTTCTGAGAGAAAACAATTGAGGTGGGCTATTTTAAAAACAGGGTTTATTACAGTCAAAATAATGAGTAAACCTATACCTATTTTTCTCAAAGAAAGGAATGAATATATTCATAGTAAGACATGGATTAAAGCTTATTATTGTTTTCCTATAAAGTAAATATATACCTCTAAAACTGAACCACAAGAAGAAATTTGTGAAAACCCCCAGAGTGATGAGGAGGATATATTCTCTATTGTCCACTTTATAGGGAAGGTGACAAAGATAATGCTTTCAGAGAACAGAGCCAGAGTCCAGAGAGAACAGCTTGACAGTTCCTTCCAGAGTATTTATAGGTCTCAAAACTCCAAAAAGTTGCTGATGTAGGGGCCTATACATCACACAGAAATATAGAACTGGATGTAGAAACTAGATGATATTTTTGGCTTGCATTATTTGAGGACTGGCTGAGTACATTATTTTAATAACAATAAGAAGGATGTGTACAGATGTTTGAGTAATTGAAGAAGCAGACTATAGCAGAGAATATAGTTGTATATTCAAACACATATTGTCAATGTACTCCTTAATAAAATAACATTAGTTTTATTTAAGGAAGAAATACATTCAGGAAAAATGAAATCATTCCCCACTTAAAAGTAATCTTCCATAACTTTATATTGGTAAATTAAGTTAGGGTTACACTGATAACAATAAATAAATTTGACTTTTAACATAGTGCCAGGAAATATTCATATAAAGTAAATGTATTGATAACAATAAATAAATTTGACTTTTAACATAGTGCCAGGAAATATTCATATAAAGTAAATGTATTTATTTCTATAATTTAAAGAATTTCATAGGAAAGATTATTTTGAAGAATGGATAAAAGTAGAAACAAATGAGAATGAAAAGTCAGAAAAAAAATTCAACAAATTCAACTAGAGGAAAACAGAATGGTTTCATGTTTATTACATAAATAAAGCTTATAAATATAATATATATTTTATAAGGTTAGGATTTATAATATAAATATAATTTATACATAATATAATATTTTATAACATTTATCTTGCTACAGGATGAAAATAGTGATGTCTTTCATCATCAAACAGCAACAAAATTCCTTCCTCACTTGCCCAACAAGAAGTGATTGAATTGTGGCTTAACCTATTTTAGATGGAACATATTTTACCTGCCAATTTTGCTACAATTTGTTTATTAAGGCCACGAAGGATGTCTCACACTTGTAATCCCAGCATTTTTGGAAGCAGAGGGCGGAGGATCGCTTCAGGCCAGGAATTTGAGACCAGCATAGGTAACATAATGAGGCTCCATCTCTACATAATTTTTTTTTTTTTTTAAATTAGCCAGGCATGATGGTGTGCACCTGTAGTCCTAGTTTCTCGGGAGGGTAAGGCGCAAAAGATAGTTTGAACCCAGGAGTATCAGGTTCCTTTGAGCTATGATTACACCACTGCACTGCAGCCTGGGCAACAGAATGACACCGTGTCTCTAAAATAAAATACAGTAAATTTTAAAAATTTGTCCCTACTTTTATGTCAAATTCCAAAGTCTTTACTTCTGGTATATTTTTAAACCAATATGCCAGTGTATTGGACATGGCAACTTTGAGACAGCTAAACCGATCTTTATATTTTGAAACTGAATCCAAAATAAAATCTAAAATCTCTTGTTTGTTCAAATAAATTTCCAACCAAAAGTCTTAGTTTTCTAAAAAGACACTTATTATTGCAAATTCTGAGCATCTTAATTGTTTTTTTTCTCCACTATGTATTTTAAATAAATCTCATCTAGGAAAATGTCTAGTGTATTAGAATGTTCATTGAGAAAAATTTTAGTATCTTAAAATTACAGGTTTTTCTAGTAATTTCTACTAACTGAAAATAATTTAACATTTCAAATCACTATCAGTAAATGATTCGGTATTAAAATATCTCACTCTTATGCATGAACACATGTTCTATCAATATTGTCTGGTGGTGAAACTTGTCTTAACTGTTGCATAATATAATGGATTATTTAAGACTCCAAGGATATTCCATCAATGTTTAGCATAATACATTTCAATGATGATCCAAGAGTTCATTCATAAGTTTCGGGGTATCTGGAAAAATATTACTGGATTAAAAACTTGCTGATAATAATTTTTTATATCATATGGTAGATAAGTTCATATATATATATATATATATATAAAAATACATAATGCAAATGTCAAATGTTTAGTTAACTAGTATTCCAAGTACCATTTAACAATAAAATATGAATCTCTGTTTCTGCTCAATTTTGCTATGAACCTTAAATGGCTCAAAAATGAAGTATATCTATATTTAGAGTATATACAGAGTACAAATATATATATTTGATGAAAAACCCCTTTTTAATATAAGAAATCACTTTATCTCAAATGTGATTATAATTTTCAGAAGTAATTTCGATGTTTTACTAATTTTCCTTTTTAAATCTGGCCTCAGTTAACTTGACATGAATTTGAAATTAATTACTCAGACTCAGGTATTTCTTTATAACAATACAAAATGGACTAATAGAGAAAAATTGGCACCAAACCATGTTAAGTTACTATGAATTCACATTTCTTCTTATGTTAAGGGAAGGGGCAAGAGAAATGAAATGAGATAAAGAGGTGACTGATGACCACAGATATCTGAGCACCAGTAAATGTCTGGGGAGGTTGTGAAATTTCTTCAGTCACTTCAGATAATGTTCTTATAAATCCTTATAAATCACTGTTCTTACAAATCTTTACCATAACACTGTTACTTGTGGGCACACTCCCTTACCTCCTCAGGGGTTAGTTTTGATAAAGGGAGTGTTATCATCTTTTTTTTAAGTGAACCATAAGCGAAATTCGTTGTGTAATTAGCTGGTCTAGGTGCAGAGCTAACCAGAAACTTTTAACCTAAAGGAAATTACTGCAGGGGATCAGATGCAAGAATGGAATCAGTCACGCTAAGCCTCCCTCCACTGGTACATATGTATGTACTAATACATATTGCTAAATAACATATACCTGTGTTGCATATTACATAGGTAATAGGCAAATCGTGTGTTATCAGACTGAAGATCTTAATCTGCCATCAAAACATGAGCAATACCCATGATGCATAGAGTGTAGATTGAGAAAGAGTTGAAAGTTTGACACCAATAGGCTTTCTAGGGATTTGAACTATCTATTCATAAACTTACACCATCAACTTCTGCCTTGGTCTCCGTTCAACTATGATACTTCCACTTGATGATGGAATAATAAAGAACTTTTAGGCATGCCTGGCTTTATGGTTAGGTAGATGCATTAATGCCTCTTAAGATGTGCAGCTTTGGTATCATGATCACCTGATACCCTTTCTTCATTCCTCTAATGTGAAACTCAGTCCGGTAAAAAGCAGGAACTATTTTTCCAGATTAGAATAGTTACTTGTGAAAAGGTGGTTGGCTCATTTACAAATTCCTAAGAGATTCCATTGTGACTCTACTATGGAGCCTGCTACAGGTTCAGTAACAGTTTCCTGATCAAGTTTAAATACTCTGGGCACCATTAGGCATGGAATATGAGAGCCAAATGGTATAAATGTTTGCAATACTGGCAAGAGATATTGAACAGCTTAATTTATTCTGCCTCTACTTAAATATAGAAGCAGATATACAGTATGTGCTCCCAAATTCAAGTTACCAACTTAAGTATCCTGCCTCATTTTTAGAGATAAAAAAACAAAGAAGCTTATTCCATGTCCTTTAGTAAGTAAAGACCCTTTGATGCGTCACACATCAAGACCTTTCCTGAGCAGGCAGGGTCCTGTATAATGGTGGCATTAATCTTCTCTTCTCTGTGACATGATTATTTTCAGAATAGCAAGCCCAGGGTACCTGCTGTCTAGTTCCTGTCAGCATGATGTAAAAATATGGTAATCGGTTAGCTGGTTAGAATCGGAGATGCTTGAAACTAAGATTGTGGAGAGGGTGTAGTTATCAATGATGATAAAGCATAGTTTTTGACCATAGAGGCTGTTAATTTAGCTTAGAGAAATGGCATTGCTGAATGGAGGATCACAAAGAACTGCAAGCACAGAATGTTGAATATTTTAAACAAATCTATTTGGATATTGAAATGATTATGAAAAATAAATAATAGCGTGGAATGGGGTACCATAAATAAGTTAATACATCAAAAATTAAGGAGCGTGACCAAGAAATTGACAATTAAAAAGAGCAATGGTGTTCAAGTCTAATAACATTTGCTTTTCAAATGAGAAGAAAGTGTCAGATAAGAAATATTTTCTTTTTTTTTTAAATTTTTTTTAATTTTTTATTATTATTATACTTTAAGTTCTAGGGTACATGTGCATAACGTGCAGGTTTGTTACATATGTATACTTGTGCCATGTTGCTGTGCTGCACCCATCAACTCGTCAGCACCCATCAACTCGTCATTTACATCAGGTATAACTCCCAATGCAATCCCTCCCCCCTCCCCCTCCCAAAATGGTCTTGGGATGTAAGAAGAATACATATGGTAATTCATATAATTTTGGGGAAATCACTGTCCTTTGAGGACAAGAATGTTTGAGTTTGTGCAAAAAGGTGAAATAAAAGCAATTACAAAAGAAGTCAAGGATTTAGAAAATTATAATGATGGTATATCATGAATACCAGCAGAAGCAATACAATGATTCAGCAAACACTGAGGATTGTGAGGTAGAGATAATACAGAAAAACGTCTATACAATGACTCTTGGCCTCGGGGAAGTTAATGTATAAGGTTGAATGTAGTAAACGGTATTTAAAGTATGACGATATTTGTTCTCAAAGTTCAGGAAAACCAGTAATCAAAGTATGTCTCATAGATATAGCAAGATTTTGAACTTACTGCCAACCAAATTGGTGTGTGAGCCTCTGGGATGCAGAAGGACCACCCGGACGTCATGATCTGTGATACCAAACTACTTTTTAGGAGGGGCTGTTTCCCTGAGATTAGGAGACACAGAGACCTCAATGTGGTGAGGAGAATAAACTTCCAATAAAATTCTATTCATGAATTCCAGTGGCTGGATGTGTTGCAGCAGTTTGAGAAAGTATCAAAAAATATAGACATTGAATAAAAACATCAGAGGGTTTCACGTTGAATTGCTGGCATTAATAATTGCAGCTCTTGGCATTCATTGAACTGGGTAAATATCACTAACTATGGTGAACATCAGAAGTAGTCAATCCAATCAAATGTTTGATTCCAAGACAGGTTTTTAATTTGGTCAAATAGGTTTGCATAAATCATCTATTAATTAAAAAATTTTCTATAATGCTTATACTATGCAGCCATAAAAAAGGATGAGTTTGTGTCCTTTGTAGGGACATGGATGCAGCTGGAAACCATCATTCTCAGCAAACTATCACAAGACAGAAAACCAAACACCGCATGTTCTCACTCATAGGTGGGAATTGAACAATGAGATCACTTGGACACAGGAAAGGGAACATCACACACTGGGGCCTGTTGTGGGTTGGGGGGAGGGGAGAGAGATAGCATTAGGAGATATACCTCATGTAAATGACGAGTTAATGGGTGCAGCACACCAACATGGCACATGTACGCATATGTAACAAACCTGCACGTTGTGCACATGTAACCTAGAACATAAAGTATAATTAAATAAATAAATAAAAATAAAAACAGTATGAATCTCTTTATATACAAAAATTGACTTTACTCAAAATAATTTACTAATACATATTGGTATTGATTTTAATTAAAATAGAGAGAGATTAAATATTTATGATTAATACACAAATATTCATTTAAGATTTTAAAATTATTTCATTTACTTTTTGATTGAAATTGATTTCCTCACATTTTATCAAATAGTACAGGATTCAGTCGACTCCTCTTATCCTGGCATTTGCAACTTTCTCAGGTGAATGCCCTTCACCATCTCTTATCCTTGCAAGTCACCTAATCCAGTACTCACACTATAGTTAGTATTGATTTCATAGGTACCTTAAGTCTTATTCTTATATTCGATACAAAACGAAAACCACTTCTTGAAAAATCTACCAAATATCTGCTTATTCTCTTTATTTCTTTTATGCAGTCCATAAAATACACTATGGTCAGCCTTGATTGAAAGATTGTTAATAACTTAGATTCTTCTTGAATGTATTTCCCTTTTTTTCACTTTCTTAAGTTCTTCTCACAGTTTAGGATGCAAGTCATTTTTGTGTTTTCACAAATCCTTTTTCAACTTCAAATATGTTTGTTTAAATTTATAAAATCTTGTGATTTGTATTTTTCATTTTGTCCACTGTTTTAGAATTTTATTTAACTGTCTTATTGTGTACGTCCATATATCAAATGGAAATGTGACTTCGCTTAAGGACTTTAAATTCAATTCTTCACGTATACAGTAATACGTTAAATAGACAAATGCTTAATTAGAAAAACATGAGTGATCACAGTCATTTGTCTTTATCTATATTTTTATTTTAATCTTTTTCTGTATATATCTTCTCCATTATTTCTTGTAAAAGAGGACATAAGCCAAAACTTTTGACAAAATTATGTCAAGACTCTTATTCATGTTTCTAATATCTTCCTTCGTATGACATAACTCATATTCAGAAGTTTCAGCTACAGAAAATTTTTATAGGTAAAATATCATATATAAAGAAAATGTTTAGCACTTCAGTAGCTAAAACTATTGTTAAAGAAAACATCACACAGAAAAGATGAGTAAACAGAAGTTGATTTTATTCTAATACTATAGCCAGCAATAGGGGAAAAGGACAGACCAAGCCTGGAAACAGCCCTGCCAAAATAACAAGAGGGAGAATTTTTAAGAGTTGGGATGGGGAGATCATACGCCATCTGTGTTTGCTACTTTTCTTTACCCAGAAGAAAAATAAACTTTTTCCTATCTTCACAGTAGGAGATAGTTTTACAATTTGGATCAAGGTGCCCACCTAAGTTAGGCTCCTACCCTCCCACAGAAATTGCAGGATGGTGTGATATTTTCCTTGATGATTACATGTCAAAATGATACCTCCCAGCTCCTGGAGAAATACAGTCCTGGGTTGTAAAACTGGCAATAAGCCTTTTAAAAAGATTTATATCTCAAAAGGGCAAGGAAAGAACTTACAACTTTTCTATAGCAAATGATATAAGAAAAGGAGGTCAGGAAAATCTGTCTAAAATTTAATCAAATTGACGCAAATGTTAAGGGAGTTTTAATCAGTATTCATTCAAGGACAATGGATTTTCTTCAGGCTTAATTATTTTCTTAGAAAACGCATTTTATTTTAAGTTCTTAAAAATGTCCTTAACTTTGGAAAATGATAGCAATTCCTTAGTCTGTTCCTGCTGATATAACAAAATACCACACACCAGGTAATTTAGAAATTTTCTATTCATGGTTCTAGAAGCTGGGAAGTCCAAAATCAACACAATGTCAGATTCAGTGTCTGGTAAGGGCTTGCTGTCTATTCCATAGTTGGAGCCTTGTTGCTCGGTCCTCACATGGCAGAAGAGGTGGAAAGATAAAACTGATTTCCTGGAGCCCTTTGATAAGGAACTTAATACCATCCATGAAGGCAGAGCCCTCATGACCTAATCAGCTTTCAAAAGCCCCACCCCTTAATACCATCACTTTGAGAGTTAAGTTCCAACATATGAATTTAGGGGGAACACCAAGATTCAGATCATAGTGCTTGTTTTCCAACCAGGCTTAATTATTTACCTAACCCAAACGTTTCTGTAATGTTTCATCTATTCCACCGATATCCAGCTATGGTATTCTACAGATGTCTGTCTTTCCCACTACATACTGAATTATTGAAGGTTAATGACTGTACACATATATGGGTATATTAATACATAAACACCCAGCTCCCTATGAATTATAGGGTCCTAATATTAGCTGTTTCCTGAAAGCTGAGTCAGAGCAAGAATCTAGTGGATGCTAATAAGTTTTATGATAGTCTTTCTTGAAAGACTAGAAATTCCAAATATGAGTGGTTGTATATTTTTAAATAAAGTATTTTCTTAGAAAAACTTTTCTGGAAGATTTTCTTTATATTTCTAAATTTATTTTTAGTATAGCTATTTCAAAAATAAAGTGCACTAAAAGTCATATTTACTTCATTTCAAATAATATTTCAAATTAAAAAAGGAAAAGGAAAGATGAACTTCATCAGTAGCTGCTGTAGTCGCAAAAAGCTACATGAAGAAATGAAATACCAATTAATAGTACGGTATGGATCAGAATTAAAAATAGTGATTGTTATATTTTCCTGCAGTCCCTAAGGATAATTAGTCATCATTAACTATTTTAGTTCATAAAGAATTTGATGGTTTATTTTTTAAATGCTCAGTAATATTAGAGGTATAAAATTTTATCTGTGGCACATTGATGATTTCAATGCCACAATTAAGAGATACTGAATTATGCTAATGCCTGAAATTTCTGGCCCAATTTATTACATGCATTTAGCTTCATAAACACAAGTTCACAGTATCTTTGTGATTTCTGCTTAGAATTTCATCAAAAGTATGTGAATTATTCTTCTATGTTTATGTGAATAATTCATTGAACTTTGGTTATCTTATATTTGAATGTCACTTATTATTTAGGGAAAACAATCTATTGCCAGTTTTCCTCTGTATGAAAAACATAAATTCCATGTATATTTTCATATTCTTCAATAGGCAGAAGTAGAATGTAAATTCAGAGAGAGAGGGAAAAAACATGTTGTTCAGTAGAATAAAGCTCCAAAATATGAAATGACTTTATTTTAAATTTCAAATTCACACAGTATTTATTAAAAAACAGTGGATTACACATTCCGATATCAACATTAGAACCAATTAAATTATATGAACCCCTATCTTTTTTTCCTCAGAGACTAAGTTCAGTGTTCCATTCATAGTTCATTAAGGATAAATGTTTCACACATCTTCTTCAGAAACTGTGTTAGTAGCTGAAGCATGTAAAAATTTTACCACTGGGAGTTTTAAAAGAAATGAGAAAAAGACATCCACAAAGAAATATTTGCACGGAAACTTCCTTCAAACTGGACTTTTCTACTACCATAACGTTTGATACAAAATATGTGTATATTTTTAACAAAGATATAATTTAGAAGATATCCAAAATGTAACTTAAGAAGTGACCAGAATTGATATATTCAATATAATTAGTAACATTATTAAACACCTTACATGAAATTCAACCTTGAAAATGCCAATATTTTACATGAAATTTATACTTCAGGGTATTTTACACTGTATTCTATCTTTCACATAGATCATTTATATCAGAGCCTCTGTGCCCTCATGTGTGATTGCCTCGAGTTTTAAGGTGTGCTAATCATCACAATATTTTTTTCTCATCTGTTGAATTAAATCATATCAAATATCAGCAGGTAAATTTTATGGATAATAATATTATATCCAGAGTTTATTCCTTCCAGTGGGTTCTTGGTGTCGTTGACTTCAAGAATGAAGCAGCACCATCCTGGCTAACACGATGAAACTCTGTCTCTACTAAAAATACAAAAAAATCTGCTGGGCGTGGTGGTGAGTGCCTGTAGTCCCAGCTGCTTGGGAGGCTGAGGCAGGAGAATGGCATGAACCCAGGAGGCGGAGCTTACAGTGAGTCGAGATGATGCCACTGCACTCCAGCCTGGGGAAAAGTGCAAGACTCCATCTTAAAAAAAAAAAAAAAAGCCACAAACCTTCAAGGTATTACAGCTCTTAAAGATGGTATGTCGGGAGTTTGTTCCTTCAGAGGTGTCTGGAGTTTCTTCCTTCTGGTGGGTTAGTGGTCTCGCTGACTTCAGGAATGAAGTCACAGACCCTCGCGGTGAGTGTTATAGCTAATAAAGGTAGTATGGACACAAAGAGTGAGGAGCAGCAAGATTTAATGTGAAAAGCAAAAGAACAAAGCTTCCACAGCCTGGAAGAAGAGCCCAATAGGTTGGCGCTGCTGGCTGGGGTGGCCAACTTTTATTCCCTTATTTGGCCCCACCCAAGAGAGTGCTGATTGGTTCGTTTTTACAGAGTGCTCATTGGTGCATTTACAATCCTTCAGCTAGACATAGAGTGCTGATTGGTGCATTTTTATAGAGTGCTGATTGGTACGTTTACAATCCTTTAACAAGACACAGAGTGCTGATTGGTGCATTTTTGCAGAGTGCTGATTGGTGAATTTGCAATCCTTCAGCTAGACACAGAGCACTGATTGGTGTGTTTTTACAGAGTGCTGATTAGTGCATTTACAGTCCTTTAGCCAGACAGAAATGCTCTCCAAGTCCCCACTTGACCCAGGAAGTCCAACTGGCTTCACCTCTCAATATATCTTTTATAAAAATATTAAAATCATAGTATATGTTAGCTGACAGTCTACAAATACAGAGTTTTACTTCAAATATTATTGTTTATAAAGTATATTTTTCCTAAAATGCATTAAGTTTCTTATGGATTATATTCATTCACAAATTGGGAAACCAAAATCAAAATCAAAAGAGGTCATAATGTTTTAGAATGCAGAATATAAATACCTATTTCTACCAAGTCATTGTGATAAAATTGAAATTTATGCTACAAAAATTTATTATAAAATGATATTTTGTATTGTATTCCACAATAATATTTTCAACTGTATAAGTGAGAGGAGAGATTTTTTAGAACTAGATATGTAGAATTGAGAGAATATTCTCTGGAAAAACTTACATGGTTGTTAAAGATTGTCTAGTTGATGTCAGTGCATACAGAAGAAGAAGATCTAGAAAAGACAGCAGAATGGAAGTGATAGAGACAGTAAGCATGAGAGACTTCTGAAAGCAGTGTAATAGAGATAGTCACTTATAAGGGCTATATTCAGAAAAACCAAAATTAAAATGTGCAAAAAAAAGTAATATGGCTTCAGCATCTTGGTTTAGCATAATATTTGAAAACATCAGAATTTTCTACCTCCCTTATTATTCAAATAAAATTTAAATAAAATTCTTGAAACATTTATAGTGATTCTATGCATAAAATTATTGTATAGTATAAGCACAATACTTTAAAAACTGAACAGTATCTTTAATATAGGAAGAAATATCTGGGCTTTAATATGTGAACAGGATATATTGTGAATTTCTGAAGAGAGTTATTGTAGGCATTACCTCAATATTATTTGACCCTAAACCATCTGTGGGGCAGGAGCTCCACAGTAGATAATCTGGGAAAAATGCACTATCCTAAACTTAACCCATTTTTGTGTGTTTTCTACTGGAGATGATAAAGAAAGTTATTGAGAATAAAATGAGTGATGTATGGTATTTTTTAAAGTACTTGTCATATTTCACTATTATATAAAATCAAAAATATTTTTTATTCTGTACTTCGATAAGACCTAGTTACAGCATATTAAATTCACAATATAATAACGAAATAATGCAAGCAAAGTAAATTCTTAATTTATGACTAACATTATTTAAATGTTTTCTTGTTCTTTATGTTGTTTTTTATCTATTTCTCTTTGTCTTTCTATTCATTATAGATCATAATAACTATTTTTATTCAGAATACTATTAAGATTGTTTCTAATTGTATACCTCATTAATTAGAGAATCTTGCAAAGAACAGATATTATTTGGCTCTTTTAAAATATAAGGAAATTGACAGATATAGGGGAATTACATACTAATGAAAACAAAAAATTGTTTTTGTTTTCAAAACAAACCTATTCAACAATGTGCACTGGAACAGATGTAGAAGAAAAATTTATCCCTCCATGTGGAGATTCTGCCTCAGTACAATGAATATAAATAGTATACTATTTATTTTCTTAAGTTATGCTTTTGGGACAACTACTTTATTAGGTATTTATGTAAAAATCATTAAAAATATTGTTTTTAGCATGGTTTGGTGGCTCACACTTGTAATCCCAGCACTTTGGGAGGCCGAGGTGGGTGGATTACCTAAGGTCAGGAGTTAGAGACCAGCCTGGCTAACATGGTGAAACCCTGTCTCCATGAAAAACACAAAACTTAGCTGGGTATGGTGGCAGTCACCTGTAATCTCAGCTACTCAAAAGGCTGAGGCAGGAGACATTGCTTAAACCCAGAAGGTAGAGGTTGCAGTGAGCTGAGATCGTGCCATTCCACTCCAGCCTGGGCGACAAGAGCAAAACTCTGACTCAACTAAAATTACAATAATAAAAAAATCCCTGATTAATTGATTAATCCACTGTAATAGATTATTCTCCCACACTTGCCAAACATACTTCTAGTCAATATATGGCTATTTCCCATTTTGTTGTTGAAAGGACATCCTGTTGAAACACTTCCATATTACATGTTGGAGCGACATGCAGATACACTGTTTAGGATTCTCAGATGTACTGTTGTTTTGAATAAAAGTCAATTTCTTTTCAGATTTCCAACTGGAGGACAAATCATGTATATATATAATATATTGTATATATTTATATTTATATTTATTATTATATATTATATATATATAAATGTTATGTATTTGATGTGTGCAGTATTTACTCATGCTTTTTGTTACTGATGAACGGTTTACTTCTAATCCAGAGACATCTGACTATTGTAAATTAAAACCTATTCAACAATGTGCATTGGAGCATATATAGAAGAAAAATTTATTCCTCCATGTGAAGATTCTGCCTCAGTACAATGAATATAAACATGCCAACGACCTGAAGACATCCTGCCAAAGAGACTGTTTTGTTCAGTTTTCTTACTGGAAATCAGCACGAACTCTTGTGGCTATTCAGGATTATTTTTTCCACTTTATTTTTCTACATTCTAATTTAAACATTGCCAACATTTGATTTTTTTCTTTAAGAATCGATATTGTATATTTTTCATTTAATAATTTCATGTGTCACTGAAAAAATATCTGAATTAGAAAATGGACACTTAAGTAAAGCATATTAAATAATTATGAAATATATAATTATTTAAAATTTTTAATGCCACTCTTCTTGTAAATGAATGGAAGTTTTATGATCTGCATTTTCCTTGCTTCATGGTCGCACTACGAATTTTTAAAGATATCATTTATTGAAGAAACCACATCATTAAGCAAGTGCACAAAAATCATAGGGGAAAAGACTGATTCTTAAGTTTCCAGAGTACATTCATATCAATTATTAAATGGTATTAGACTAAGTCACAAGTCGAATTAAAGATAATGCATTGAAAACTTAAGTCATTTTTAGCCTGATATTCTATAAAGGCAAAATAATCACAGAACTTTATGTAATGTTTTACATATTGAACCAAAGAAAGTCCAGGAACAGACATACTCACAGCAGAGTTCTATGAGATATATAAAGAAGAACTGGTACCATTTCTACTGAAACTGTTTCAAGTGAATAGAGGAGGAAGAACTCTTCCCTAACTCATTCTATGAGGCTGGCATCATTGATACCAAAACCTGGCAGAGATACAGCATCAAAAAAGAGAAAACTTCAGGTCAGGCCCAGTGCGGTGGCTCACGCCTGTAATCCCAGCACTTTGGAAGGCCGGGGCGGGCGGATCATGAGGTCAGGAAATCAAGACTGTCCTGGCTAACACCGTGAAACCCCGTCTCTACTAAAAATACAGAAAATTAGCCAGCGAGGTGGCCGGCGCGCCTAGTCTCAACTACTTGGGAGGCTGAGGCAGGAGAACAGCGTGAACCTGGGAGGCGGAGTTTGCAGTCAGTCAAGATCACTTGCCACTGCACTCCAGCCTGTGCCATAGAGCCAGACTCCGTCTCAAAAAAAAAAAAAAAGAAGACTTCAGGCCAATACCCTGGATGAATACAGACATAAAACTCTTCAATAAAATACTAGTATACAAAATCCAACAGCATATCAAAAAGCTACTCCACCATGATCAAGTAGGCTTTATACCTGGGATGCAAGGGTGGTTCAACATATGCAAGTCAATAAATGTGATTTGTCACATAAAGCAAAATCCACATGATTATCCCAATAGATGCAGAAAAGGCTTTCAATAAATCCAACATCCCTCCCTATTAAAAACCCTCAAAAAACTATGCATTGAAAGAACATACGATACTTCAATGTCATAGAGCCATCTATGACAGACCCACAGCCAACATCATATTGACTAGACAAAAACTAGAAGTATTCCCCTTGAAAACTGTAACAAAAAAGGGAGACTTTCTCTCTTAACACTCATATTCAACACAGTACTGAAAGTCCTAGCCCGAGTAATCAGACAAGACAAAGAAATAAAAGGCATTCAAATAGAAAGAGAGGGAGTCAAATCATCCCTGTTTGCAGGCAATATGATTCTATATATAGAAAACCCCACAGTCTGTGCCCAAGAGCTGCTTGATCTGAAAAACAACTTCAACAACATTTCAGGATACAAAATTAATGTACAAAATAAGTAGCATTCTTATATACCAACGACACCCAAGCTAAGAGCCAAATCAGGAACTCGATCCCATTTACCACAACTACAAAAATATTAATAAGATACCTAGGAACACGACAAACCAGAGACGTGAAAGATCTCTACAATAATAATTATAAAATACAATTTAAAGAAATCAGAGGTGAAACAAACAAATGGGAAAATATTTCATGCTCATGGATAGGAAGAATCAGTATCATTAAAATGGCCATACTGCCCAAAGCAATTTACAGATTCAATACTATTGAAAGCTGACAGCATGTTACCCTACTTCAAACTGTACAACAAGGCCACAGTAACCAAAACAACAAGGTGTTGGTCCAAAAATGGGTGCATCAACCAATGGACCAGAATGGAGATCCCAGAAATAATGCCACACACATAAAACCATCTGATCTTTGACAAAGTTGACAAAAACAAGCAATGGGGAAAGACTCTCTATTTTAAAAATAGGATAACTGGATAGCTATATGCAGAAGATTGAAACCAGACCCCTTCCTTATACCATATACAGAAATCAAATAGGATGGATTAACGACTTAAAGGTAAAACCTAAAAAGATAAAAACCATAAAAACCCAGGAAGATAACCTCAGAAATGCTATTCTAGACATAGGATCTGACAAAGATATCATGATGAAAATGCCCAACACAATTGTAACATACAAAAAAGTTGACAAATGGGACCTAATTAAACTAAAAACATCTGGGCAGCAAAAGTAACTACCAACAAAGTAAGCAGACAAACTACAGAATGAGGGAAATTTTTTGTATACTATGTATCTGACAAAGATAGAATATCTGGAATCTATAAGGGACTTAAATAAATTTAAAAGCAAAACCCAAACAATCCCATTGAAAAGTGGGCAAAGAAGATGAATAGACACATAAAAAGAAGACATACATGCAGTCAACAAGCATACAAAAAAAAAAAGGTCAACAGCACAAATCATTAGAGAAATGCAAATCAAAACCACAATGAGATACCATCTCATATCAGTCAGAATGGCTGTTATTAAAATTCAAAAAATAACAGATGCTGGTCAAGTTGCAGAGAAAAGAAAATGTTTATACACTGCTGGTGGGAATGTAAATTATTTCAGCTATTGTGGAAGGCAGTGTGATGATTCCTCAGAGAATTTAAAACAAAATTACCATTTGACCCAGCAATTCCATTATTGAGTATATTCCTTTGAGTAAACAGTATGTTTTCTAAGTTTTTCTGACAAATTAATAGAAATACTCTGGATATCAAGTGAACCCTTGATTTCCACAGGCTACAGATTATTTAAAAATTAATTTATTGTCCATCACATTTAAATAAAACTAAACAAAATATCACATCTAAATCCAATTACACTTCGGTGCAACACATGCTTCTTTACTTCTCCTTATTTAGAATTTGTTATGGTCCTTTTTGGTTGGTTTTGTTGTTTATTTTCTTCTCACTCATGTTGGTGTCTCTGTCTATTCCATACTCTAAACTACTTTCATTGGCATTCTCTCTAATATCTTGCATTGATCTCTCCTTCTTATGTAAATAAACAAATTTGTACGTCTCCATCTCTGACCTTTCCTCTGGTCCTATTTTTCATTTTCAGAAACCACTAGACAATACGACAGATGTATCACAAATCAGATTCAAAACTGAATATTAGAACACTTGCAAAGATGGCCAAATAGGCATGGCCAAGAAGACCTTCTCCCACAAAGAGAGAACAAAATATGAAGTAGACCAGCATTTCCAAACAGATCCTCTGAGAGAATGAACTGAGAGTGGATAGAAAGATGGTGCAGACACCAGGACTGAAGGACTGAAGGGGAGGAGGATGGACACCAACCACAGGGTCACCAAATGCTAAATACATTCCTGGTCATGAATGGCTCCTAGGGTAGGGGTGAGTGAAATAACTGTAGAGTGGTCCACTCTCTTTCTATGTACCTCCAGAATCCAAGCTATTGTAAAACCCACAACCCCATGGACGTTTGAGATGGCAGTATCATCGCACATCAGGCTAGTTTCATGTGATTTGGACTGATAATTTGCATAAGTGCCGCAAGAACATTGACTAATCTTACACAGCTCTTTAGGCTGTTTTTCAGATTTAGTCTTAGAGTATTAAACAATTAATACGACCACAAAACTAACTTCTGTCTAGAAGTTTTCATAAATAATTTCATTTGGGTTTATTAAAATTCTTTATAAGCCAACCAGAACAATAATTTCTTTATGATTGTATTTATGAATAGCCTTTGACCACGGGACAACATTCTACAATCGCATAATTAGAAGCCATCTGAATTACAGACACATACACACACAGACAATTTCAATTCTACAATTTTAGTCACAGATCAAAAGATGCAAGGTATAAAAACTCATTTGTCCTGATACCGTAGAGCAGCTTCACTTCCTAATGTGTACTCAAAATAGACAAATACACAAATAATCAATTACAACCAACACTAATATTGCATATTCCTGGTTATAAATTGATAAAGTGAAAAATCCCCTCCCTCTCTCTCTCTCTTTTACCTACAAACATTCAAACACAATAATCTAGAAGCGTACAATCTAGTATATTAACTGAAGTCATGTATTAGAGTTACATTGTGTGATGTACCTTTTTCTCCTTTACACTCATGTTTTCAAAAACGTTTACAATAAAAGTAGTACCTTTTGTTTTTTAAAAAAGATTAAAACATTAAATTTTACTAAACAAAAAAAGAAATGCTAAAAAATAAGACCTGCTTAAATTTTTATAAATAATCATTGCTAATTTGTAGAAAATTATGTCTACTATTACTATTATATATAAATATTTCATTTTCTGTAAAAGGTTAAGATGCAAAGCATGTGAGGCATTTGCTTTCTCAACGCTTTTATATTTCTATGTGAGAAGATGGTTTCACTAGAATCCCGAATGTCATTGTTATATATTCTAATAATTCTTTATTAAATTTAATTTTCCAAATATATAGACTTTTTAAAATCTCCCTCTCCTGGCTTAAGGTTAGCCCCATATCTGGCATTAAAAACACTTGCTCAATAAATGAAAGCTAATTTATTTAATGAAAAATGGAATTCATATAATAATGATAAGAATAATAACAATTGCAGCCAGGTGCTGTTCACACCTTTAATCTCAACACTTTGGAAGAACAAGGCGGGCAGATCACCCGGTCAGGAGATTGAGACCATCCTGGCTAACACGGTGAAACCCTGTCTCTACTGGGAAAAAAAAAAAAAATCAAAAAAATCAAAAAAATTAGCCGGGCGTGGTGGCGGGAGGGAGCCTGTAGTCCCAACTACTCCGGAGGTTGAGGCAGGAGAATGGCGTGAACCCAGGAGGCGGGGCTTCCAGTGAGCCGAGATCGCGCCACTGCACTTCCGTCTGGGCGACAGAGGGAGACTCCGTTTCAAAACAAAAACAAAAACAAAAAAGAATAATAACAATTGCAATAATACATGCCTTAAAAGATATTCTTCATATCATAGGGTTTTTCACTCAGTGACATGTTCTCCAAATGTGCCCAGGGTGAAAGTAAATCTTTTTCTTGTATCACTTAACAAATCCTATGAAGAAAATGAAATGGGTTTTTTTCTGCATTTCTTTAAAATAAAGTGTGCTGGAATTTATATTACGACACATAGTTTTCAGTTGTATTTCTGACTCTACCTGATGTCCTGTTATTAACCTGTAGGGAAAATGTATATCCTCTAATATTAGTCAGCTGAATGAAGAATATTTTAAGTAGTATTTGATAATGTTTTATAAGATAAAGGTTTACCTTTTTTTTGTTGTTTACTTATTTTAAAATGCCTCCAATGTTAGCTTCTTCTCTAAGATTAACAGATATTTTTTAAATAAAAAATCATGCTGAAAAGAGGTAATTTTGGTAGTAAGATACTACAGAAAGCAAGTAGGAAACCATCAGTTATCCTGTTTCCTTCTAGTCTTCAGTAGAAAGAGGAAAGAAAATTATTTGGTAAAAATGTTTTAGAGTAATTTTATATCAAAATAAAGCATTCAAATGAATATATTTTACTTTGCAGCCAATAGATATATAAAAAATACTCGACAACAGTAATTATCAGAGAAATTAAGATGAAAATCCCAATGAGACACAATATTAAACCAATCAGAATGGCTATTGTTAAAAAGTCAAAAAACAACAGATGTTGTTGAGGATGAGGAGAAAAGGGAAAGCTTATACACTGGTAAGGGAACTGCAAATGTAAACCTCTATGGAGAACAATATGAAGATTTCTCAAAGAACTAAATATAAAACTACCATCGTATCTAACAATCTCACAACTGGGTATCTATCCAGAGAAAATAAATAATTATATAAAATAGAAAGCTGTACTCATATGTTTATGGGAGCACTATTCATAATAGCAAAGTCATGAACTCAACCTGTCTTTCCTGCAATGGATGATTAAAGAAACATTGGTATACATATACACATACGATGCAGTACTACTCAGCCACAAAGAAGAAAATTATGTCTTTTGCAGTGACATAAATGGAACTGGGTACCACTATATTAAGTGAAATAGCTCAGAAACACAATGTCAAATACTGCATGTTTTTACTTATAAGTGTTAGCTAAAAAATTGATACCTATGGGCAGAGTAGAGTAGTAGACATTGGAGATTCCAAAAGCTGTGAGGGTTGGAGGAGGGTTAGGGTTGAAAAAAAATACCCTATTGGGTACAATGTTCACTATTCGAGTGATGGGTACACTAAATGTCCAGACTTCACCACTATGCAATATATCCAAGTAACAAAACTACATTTGTATTCCCTAAATCTGTTTAAAAATTGAGAAAAAATAATTTTAATGTTATACTGCAATTTCTTGAAATGTATTCCACAAATTCATAAAACCTTCATGATTTAGTTATTTGGTAACACTAACAGTAAAATTCCATTAAAATTAGACACTTCTGCTTTAAGGTAACATAAAGTCACTTTAAACACTGTTCAATTATAATATTTTTGCTTTCAACCATACAAATTTTAAAAAGAACATGTTAAAAATATACAAAGAATATTTAATAAATATCAAAATACAGATTAATCAATATTAAAATAAAAAGTATAAAGTGTTATTGCAGGGCAATCTAAAAATACAAAATAAATCAATAATTGGGTAATTACCTAATTTAGGATATCTCATGCTATTGAATATACTCTGATATTAATTGTGACCTTTTTCCCATTTCATTGTCAAATCTGGTAGAGCAGGGTAACTAAATGCATGAACTTTTCAATAACATTCTGTCTCTGACTTGTATTTTTACTGATGGCAGGGAGAGAAAAAAATAGATAAATACATAATCAATTAATAAAACTGAGAAATAAGAAAGTAAGAGCATAGGCTATAGAGCCACCAGCTTGTGTGGATTCAGATTTGGTTTAGCTACTGATTAATCATGTCTAACAAAATTATATAACTTTTAAGTGCCTCATTTTTCTTATTTTATGATGAGAACAATTAAAGTATCCAATTCATAGATTCTTTAGTTTCCAAAGAATGAAAAGAACTTTCCTTTTCCAAAAAGGATATTTCATGGAAATGTCTTTCTAATCATACAAATGATTAAAAAAAAGAAACTGTTACTCATAGTGTTAGGATTAGTATATGAACTATCTAATCTAATTATGATGGGGAGAGAGTGAACATAGATTTCAGCCAAAAAAATTTACACCTTGTTAAATATATACTGACAATATATTAAGAGGATTAAATGTGAATACGACTTACCAATGAAATTTATGATTTGATTAGACATTCTTGATCAAACTGCCTATGAACAGTCCTATGACCTGAAACTATAGGACAAATTTCCAATGGAGAAAAAAAATTCTATGTCACCATGCATACGATATCATGCTGTTTATCAGAGATCTCATTCCTTTGAAAAAAAGGTTTGTTGTTTCAAGTGCAGTTTTTCTTGTGTACAAACCTAGATTACATTCAATTTAAAGCTCCGCTGTAAATAAGTTTATCATTATCAATGGAAGTAAATGCTTTATTAAAATCCAGAAAACAAAAACAAAAATAGGAAAAGGGGTGTAATATTAAGGTCTGTGTCTTCACTTTGGCCATCGTTTATGCAAAACTATTCAACAATAAACGACCTGGAGTGTTAAACAGACAATATATAAACAGTGCAGAACCTGTGCACCAGAGCTCTTTGATATGCAAACTAAAGCAACGTTTCTTTTTTCTAGAAAGTCAGCCCTAACCAAATATGGAGATTGGCACATTAAAATGTTCCTTTACTTACAGCATTTTAATTAAAGCAAGTTCAGGGGAGAAATCTCATTTTCACAGGCATCAGTCATCTGTAAAATCCCTAGCTTTTGCTGAATGCAAATTCATTGTAAAATATACATGCCAAAAGATAGGTAAAGTATAAAATCTTCCCAGTAGTTATAGAAGAATACTCTGACGGTTCATGGATGAGCAATTTTAATTTTTTGAACATATTTTTTAAATTACTAATTGCTCATTTATTTTAATCTAATTTCAGAATTATTAGTGCACAAGGTTATTCCGTGAATCTCTCCTTCAGTTGCTCAGAAGAAAATATGACACTGGAGTAAAGGCCACACAGTATTGCAAAAAACTGTAGTGAGAAAAATGAGGAACAGTTTGAGAGAAGCAAAAGAAATAAGAAAAGAAAATATGACTCAGGCAATTCAACTTTTTATGGAATGCAAAGTGAGTATCTTTAATTTAGCTCAAATGATCTCAATTCATTAAGAAAAATTAAAAAGGCCTTTGCAGAGGCTTAAAAGCACCGCACTACAGAGTGAAATATAAATATACATACAACCACTATTCTTTGCATTAGAAATTGTAATAAGGCTTCCTAAGGCTGAAGATGTTAAATGATAAGGTTCAAGCCTTGCAGCCTTCAGCATCAGCAAGATTGATCAGTTAGATAATACAAATATAGGCATTTTGGTGCCTTTGTGCCCCTATTTCAACGGTAACCTTTACCTAACATATTTGTATCCCTTTTCTTTGTGTCAAATTTGATAAAATTATTCTCACCCTTCAAGGTGCTTGGTAGCCTGTATCAGGCTCCCCACAGATTAAGTAATATCTTATGAAACCATGTAGACCTATCAACACAGTGCCTATAATATTTTAGGTGCTTGCTGTGTAATGGTGGATGAAGGTCCAACTCCAATTTCTTCTTCATTTCTGCACTCCAGAGGTCACTCACACCTGCAGATTAGTCCAACCTTTCTTTTTGTTTTGTTTTGAGACCAGAGTCTCACTCTTGTCACTCAGGTTGGAGTGCAATGGCGCAATCTCAGTTCAGTGCAACCTCCGCCTCCCAGGTTCAAGTGATTCTCCTGTGCCTGCCACCATGCCTGGCTAATTTTTATTTTATTTTATTTTTTTATTTTTTCATAGAGACACAGTTTCATGATTTTAGCCAGGTTGGTCTTGAACTCCTGACCTCAGGTGATCTGCCCACCTCGGCCTCCCAAAGTGTTGGGATTACAGGCATGAGCCACCGTGCCTGGCCTAGTCCAACCTTTCTTAAAAAGACATAACCAATTGTGTCTGTTCTTAAACCCATTGTAGTACTCATCAGATTATACTGTTCTTAGTGGATAAAGGATGCGCTAGCTATCCTCCTGCTGCAAACATATATGCACTAGATCCCATAGCACTTGAGAGGAAGGAGGTGCCTTAATTAATTTTTAATTCCTGGCATCTATCACACTACCAGTGCCATGATAAATACCTAGTAAATTTCAAAATAAAATTCCAAGGTAGCAGGAAGAGCTTTCCTACAATAAATAAGTTAAAGAAATAAAATTTTAAAAATAACATATACATATGTACTTGCATAGGAAGTATATTATTTCCAAGCATCTCAGAGAAATTTAATGAATAAGTTAAAACAAAATCACTACTTAAACAAATATCAATGTTTTGTACATTTGTGTCATCCTCAATTCATTAAAAACAGATAACACTGTCTATATAATCATTAAATAATTACTTGTGGACCAACGAAATATGCTTAAAATACTGTGACCAAAAATCTGTATTCAAATATGTATATTTTAAAAGTTTATCTTGTATGATTATAATTTCCCATATGATACAATTTCCTTAAGATAACTATTGTGTCAATTTAATGGCGTTACTTGATTTTAAATGCATATTCAATCTGAAATCAAATGATCGTTAAAATGAGAAATTGTATGAATATTTTGCAAGAAATATCACATTTACTTATATGGTTATGATTAAATGCAATTAACATCAAGTAATGTTATTAACCTTTTAAATATTTCTAAAATTATATTAATACCTTAAGTGAAAATGAACATGCTACCTTCTCTTAATGAATTCCATTTTCCACTTAAAATTTTATTTTTCAAATAAAGCCCTATTCAAATATACTGTTGTGAACTTTGGATACATAAAATCTCAATTTTTAATAGCCTATGTCTTGTTTCAATGATGTAAACTAATTAAAACACAACATATATACAATTCTTTCTTTATGAAAATGAAATGTAAATTTACAAAGAATTTAAGAGATAACATGACAAATTAAATAAACCACGCTTCTAAGACATTTTTTGAGAAGTTTTTCAATCACAGCATTAATAGAAAACACACAGTGTAGTGCTATTAGTGGAAATAATATTGAATCACAAATATGTAAAAACTGACATTTTATTAGTGTCATTTATATGACATGACAAAATGCTTTACAAAAGATTTGGCATGTCATTAGCCTATAATCAATTTCTCCCATTATCCATTGAAACTCCAGTTAAGCAAAACATTATTTACAAATTTTCCTTGAAACACTTGGGTCCTTAAACCTCCTCCAACTCAAATATGTCATAAAATCTTTTCCCCTCTATGATCCTACAGCACCTTCTACACTTGACACATTATGTTGCAACCCACTGTTGATTCCATTAGAAAGTAATTCCCTAAATATCGGGACTATATCATTATAATAATAAGCCTTACTCCCACGTAGTCCTGGGCTCATAGTGGACGTTCAGTAACTGTTTTATGAACTGAAGTCATCTGCCTCATAAATACAAAAGTGAAAAACCTGTGTTGGAATGAAATATACGCACATATTTTTGCTTCTTTTTTTTTCTTTCTTTCTTTTTTTTTTTCAATAAGCAAATAATATCTTTCTTTTTAATTTGTTGACTGGAGTCTACTATAATCTTTGTAAAATTATGCTATGCAAATATATTTTTACTTTTTTATTATTATTATACTTTAAGTTCTAGGATACATGTGCATAACGTGCAGGTTTGTTACATATGTATACTTCTGCCATGTTGGTGTGCTGCACCCATTAACTCGTCAGCACCCATCAACTCATCATTTACATCAGGTATAACTCCCAATGCAATCCCTCCCCGCTCTCCCCTCCCCGTGATAGGCCCCGGTGTGTGATGTTCCCCTTCTCGAGTCCAAGTGATCTCATTGTTCAGTTCCCACATATGAGTGAGAACATGCGGTGTTTGGTTTTCTGTTCTTGCAATAGTTTGCTGAGAATGATGGTTTCCAGCTGCATCCATGTCCCTACAAAGGACACGAACTCATCCTTTTTTATGACTGCATAGTATTCCATGATGTATATGTGCCACATTTTCTTAATCCAGTCTGTCACTGATGGACATTTGGGTTGATTCCAAGTCTTTGCTATTGTGAATAGTGCTGCAATAAACATACGTGTGCATGTGTCTTTATAGCAGCATGATTTATAATCCTTTGGGTATATGCCCAGTAATGGGATGGCTAGGTCATATGGTACTTCCAGTTCTAGATCCTTGAGGAATCGCCGTACTGTTTTCCATAATGGTTGAACTAGTTTACAATCCATAACAGTGTAAAAGTGTTGCTATTTCTCCACATCTCTCAGCACCTGTTGTTTTCCTGTCTTTTTTAATGATTTTGCCATTCTAACTGGTGTGAGATGGTATACCATTGTAGTTTTGATTTGCATTTTCTCTGATGGCCAGTGATGAGCATTTTCCGTGTGTCTATTGGCTGTAAGATGTCTTTTGAGAACTCTCTGTTCATATCCTTTGCCCAATTTTGATGGGGTTGTTTGTTTTCTCTTGTAATTTGTTTTGAGTTCTTTGTAGGTTCTGGATATTAGCCCTTTGTCAGATGATTAGATTGCAAAATTTTCTCCCATTCATGGGTTGCCTGTTCCTCTGATGGTGATTTCTTTTGCTGTGCAGAAGCTCTTTGGATTTAATTAGATCCCATTTGTCAATTTTGGCTTTTGTTGCTGTGCTTTTGGTGTTTTAGACCTTGAAGTCCTTGCCCATGCCTATGTCCTGAATGGTATTCCCTAGAGTTTTTCTTCTAGGGGTTTTATGGTATTAAATTACAACATTTGAGTCTCTAATCCATCTTGGTGTAATTTTCATATAAGAGGAGTAAGAGGAAAGGATCAGTTTCAGCTTTCTGCTTATAGTAGCCAATTTAGCACCATTTATTAAATGGGGGAATCACTTTCCCATTTCTTGTTTATCAGGTTTGTAAAGATCAGATGGCTGTAGATGTGTGGTATTATTTCTGAGGCCTCTGTTCTGTTCCATTTAGTCTATATCTCTGTTTGTGCACCAGTACCATGCTGTTTTAGTTACTGTAGCCTGGCCAGTATGGTTGAAGTCAGGTAGCGTGATGCCTCCAGCTTTGTTCTTTTGACAGGATTCTCTTGGCAATGTAGGCTCTTTTGGTTCCATATGAACTTTAAAACAGTTTTCCAATTCTGTGAAGAAACTCATTGGTAGCTTGATGGGATGGCATTTGAATCTATAAATTACCTTGGGCAGTATGGCCATTTTCACGATATTGATTCTTCCCTATCCATGAGCATGGTATGTTCTTCCATTTGTTGTGTGTCCTCTTTTATTTCACTGAGCAGTGGTTTGCAGTTCTCCTTGAGGGTCTTTACATCCTTTGTAAGTTGGATTCCTGGTATTTTATTCTCTTTGAAACAATTGTGAATGGAAGTTCATTCATGATTTGGCTCTCTGTTTGTCTGTTACTGATTGTATAAGAATGCTTGGATTTTTGCACATTAATTTTGTATCCTGAGACTTTGCTGAAGTTGCTTATCAGCTTAAGGAGATTTGGGGCTGAGACAATGGGGTTTCCTAAGAAATATACAATCATGTCATCTGCAAACAGGGACGATTTGACTTCTTCTTTCCTAACTGAATACCCTTGATTTCTTTCTCTTGCCTGTTGCCCTAGCCAGAACTTCCAACACTATGTTGAATAGGGTGTTGAGAGGGGGCATCCTATCTTATGTCAGTTTTCGAGGAATTTTCAGTTTTGCCCATTCAGTATGATATTGGCTGTGGGTTTGTCATAAGTAGCTCTTATGATTTTGAGTACATTCCATCAATACAAATTTATTGAGCGTTTTTGGCATCAGGCTGTTGAATTTTGTCAAGGCCTTTCCTGCGTCAGTATTGAATGTCTTTTGTTGTGGTTTTGTCTTTGGTTCTGTTTACATGCTGGATTACATTTATTGATTCGTATGTTAGATCAGCCTGCATCCCAGGAATGAAGCCCTTGATCATGGTGGATAAGCTTTGATGTGCTGCTGGATCCGGTTTGCCAGTATTTTATTGAGGATTTTTGCATCCCTTGTTCATCAGGGATGTGGTCTAAAATTCCTTTTTTGTTGTGTCTCTGCTTGGGCTTTGGTATCAGGATGATGTTGGCCTCATAAGAGAGAAATGAGTTAGGGAGGATTCCCTCTTTTTCTAATGATTGGGTCGTTTCGAAGGAAGGAATGTTCAGCTCCTCCTTGTACCTCTGGTAGAATTCAGCCTGTGAATCCATCTGGTCCTGGACTTTCTGCTTTCGTTGGTAGGTTGTGGTGTGCCTCAATTTCAGAGCCTGCTATTGGTCTATTCAGGGGTTATAAGCTTCTTTCTGGTTTAGTCTTGGGGAGAGTGTAAGGGTCAGGGAAATTTTCCATTTTCTTCTGATTTTCTAGTTTATTTTATGAGGAGTGTTTATAGTACTCTCCTGATGGTAGTTGTATTTCTGTGCGGTCGGTGGTGATATCCCTTTATCATTTTTATTGCCTCTATTTGATTCTTCTCTCTTTTTCTTCTTTATTAGTCTTGCTAAGCGGTCTATGAAGCTTTTGTTGGTCCTTTTCAAGCAATTCCTGGATTCATTGATTTTTTGGAGGAATTTTCTGTGTCTCTATCTTCAGTTCTGCTCTGATCTTAGTTATTTCTTGCCTTCTGCTAGCTTTTGGAATGTGTTTGCTCTTGCTTCTCTAGTTCTTAATTGTGATGTTAGAGTGTCAATTTTAGATCTTTCCAGCTTTCTCTTGCTTTGGGCATTTAATTGCTATACATTTTCCCTACACACTGCTTTAAATGTGTCCCAGGATTCTGGTATGTTGTATCTTTGTTCTTATTGGTTTCAAAGAACATCTTTATTTCTGCCTTCATTTCGTTATGTACCCAGTAGTCATTCAGGAGCAGGTTATTCAGTTCTCAGATCTCAGCCTCTGTGTTGGGAGATCCACTGCTCTCTTCAAAGCTGTCAGAGTCGTTTGCATCTGCAGAGGTTCCTGCTGCTTTGTTGTTGTTGTTGTTGTTGTTGTTTAGCTGTGCCCTGTCCCCAGAGGTGGAGTCTACAGAGAGAGGCAGGCCTCCTTGAACTGCTGTGAGCTCCACCCAGTTCGATCTTCCCAGGGCTTTGTTTACCTACTTAAGCCTCAGCAATGGTGGGCGCCCCTCCCCCAGCCTAGCTGCTGCCTTGTAGTTAGATCGCAGACTGCTGTGCTAGCAATGAGGAAGGCTCCATGGGTGTGGGACCCTCCCAGCCAGGTGTAGGATATAATCTCCTGGTGTGCCTGTTTGCTTAAAGCTCAGTATTGGGGTGGGAGTTACCCGATTTTCCAGGTGTTGTGTGCCTCAGTTCTCCTGGCTAGGAAAAGGGATTCCCTTCCCCCTTGTGCTTCCAGGTGAGGCGATGCCTCGCCCTGCTTCAGCTCTCGCTGGTCGGGCAGCAACAGCTGACCAGCACAGATTGTCCGGCACTCCCCAGTGAGATGAACCCAGTACCTCAGTTGATAAAGCAGAAATCACCTGTCTTCTGTGTTGCTTCTGCTGAGAGCTGGAGACTGGAGCTGTTCCTATTCGGCCATCTTCCTCCGCCCCTCTTTGCTTCTTAACTAAGATGTCTCAAAGAGGAGAATCAAAAAACTATTTGAAGACGTTGTGGATGTGATTTCATGTAGAATTTCCAAGATGTGCTATTGTAATTCAGATATTTTGTTTCTGACAATGGCCAGTCTTCAGATTCTATTTGAACCAAGACATTCCATAATAGATCTAATCTGTCACATGGTTACTAGTAGGAGAGAATATAAATAGTAGTTTCAAAGACACTAAAAATGAAATGCAGATAAATACTAGTTATTATTTATTGGATCATCTTTGTTAACATTTTCCTGCTGGTTTTGCAAGACTCCGTTTATTCCTTAGTCCCAGGACACCAGTATAGAGTGTAGGGTTGGTTATAGCCAGGTGTCAAGAACAACATTTCTCCCTTGTATGGCTGCTATCTATTCTTTAAGCTGGAAGTGTAACATGCATACATGTTGCAATGACAAATTTTTACCCAAGTTTCTATTTGATTTGCATTCTAGACTACAATCCTGTCAGCTGCTGTTCACTGTTGCAAGAAGAATTTTATCAGAGCTGTTTACCATTAGAGCACCTTGCATTGGGACTCTTATTTTTTATATAGAGCAGAAAACACTGTAGAGCATTTGTAGTTTATATTAAACTTAGGCTAATGATTTTTAAGGCTAAATATTAACAGTTCATCACATCTGTGCAAGAGCAGATGTTCAAAGTCTCTTTCACCTAGTTCAGAAGCATATGAATGTGTACCCACACTGTCATAAATATCGTGACAGAAGAGATCACCTCCTATATACTTGGTGTATTAGTCTGTTTTTACGCTGCTGGTAAAGACATATCAGAGACTAGGAAGAAAAGGAAGTTTAATTTGACTTACATTTCCACATGGCTGGGGAGGTCTCATAATCATGACGGAGAGCAAAAGGCCCTTATTTATTTATTTATTTATTTTGAGATGGAGTCTCACACTGCTGCCCGGCCTGGAGTGCAATGGTGCTATCTTGGCTCACCTCAACCTCTGCCTACGGGGTTCAAGCGATTCTCCTGCCTCAGTCTCCCGAGTAGCTGGGACTGCAGGCTCGCACCACCATTCCCAGCTAATTTTTGTATTTTTTGTAGAGACGGGTTTTCACCATGTTTGCCAGAATGGTCTCATCTCTTGACCTCGTAATCCTCCTGCCTTGTCCTCCCAAAGTGCTGAGATTACAGGCGTGAGCCACTCACTTAAATATTAATCTCTTTTGGGGACACCCTCACACACACACACAGGGTCAATACTTTGTATCCTTCAATCCAATCAAGTTGACACTCACTTTTAACCATCACAGTAGTTTTACTTGGAGGTATAGATTTTAAATAAAAAGTGTTTCATAATTTTAATTATTTGTAATAGACTGATACATCACTCATATTCATGTTGATCTTCATTATGTTTATGACAAATACCATAAAGAGTAAAAAAAGTTATTGCAAATTTATTTCATAAGTTTGTGGAAATATTATTGATAATATTACCTAGTTATATTGCTTCATATCCTTCACAGGTTATTGAACAAAGTTCTGAAATAAATAGTTACTAAACAAAGACTGGTCCCTTTGGCTATCATTCTGTATTTGTTGCTGTGACCGAAGGTTTCTGAGCTAGTCTGGATAATTTTAGACAGCATGTTTCATTTTATCTTAGTCCATCCGCACATTTGATTTAACTTAAAGTTTTGTTCATCAAATATTAAAAAATAAAACAACGCTGATTAATATCTGTTGCACATCGAAAAGGAATTTGAATCAGTCAACCGGTACCCAATGTGCCTATCTATACCTTTGAGTAAGACTCCTGCATTACAGCTCCCTATTCGGCCTTCATATCAGACAGAGGGTTTTAGAATTCAAGGGATGCCCACAGACTTTCTCTTGTTTCTGGAACATCCCATGCCTCTTCATCCAGCTTCACCAGCATACTACTACCAGAAATATCCTATGAGTAGCCTAAGGGACCACTACAAAGAAAGAAATGATAAGAATTGTTTACACACTTCTTCCAACAAAGCCATCAAAAGTAATCCCATTGTGCCTTATGTAACCATGAACCCCTCTGAACACTAGCAATCTAAACCACGAAGACATTCACTGTTTAATCAAAAAGAACATTTAAGTAATTGAATTGTACTGAGTTGTTCAACATTAAAACTTATTGTATTATAGCACTCTGTATTAGTTCCATAGGAAGAACAGATAAAATATAAAGAAATAAAATAAATATTTCTTTGAATAAGTAAGTGAAGACTTCCTACCTTTGTAAATCCTCTAACAAGACAAATGAAAACTTACCACAAAAGATTATCTATGCTTGTAGTAAATGTTAAGAGCATTAATCTATAAGGAGCTATTGCAATTTATCATTAACAAAGAAGGCATATAGGCAATTAATAAAAGATTGAACAAGAGGTGATGATAAATGTATATGAAGACATCCTCTCTCTGTTGGCAAAGGAAATATGCAGTAAGATGAAATGTCAATCTTCACCAAAATGACACACACAAATTGAAAAATATTCCAAGCTCATGGATTGGAAGAATCAATATCATGAATATAATGATGCTACTCAAAACACTGTATAAATTCAATACAACTCCCATAGAATCATCAGCATCATTTTTCACAGAATTAGAAAAAAAATTCTAAAATATATATGGAAATGTAAAGGAGGCCAAAGCAATTCCAAGCAAAAAAAAAAAACAAGCCAGAGGAATCACATTACCTGTTTTCAAACTATAATATGAGGCTATAGTTATCAAAACTGCATAATACTGCTGCAAAAATAAACACACAGATCAATGGAACAGAATACAGGTCCCAGAAATAAAGTTGCACAGCTACAAGCATACGATCTTGACAATAACAAGCGGTGGGAAAATGAGTCACTATTAAATAAATGATGCTAGGAAAATTAGCTAGACATATGCAGAATATTGTAACTAGACCCATCCTTTTACTATATACACAATGTAACTCAAGGTACACTAAAATTTTAAATGTAAGAGCTAAAAACAGAACCAAGCAAAGGGGCGGAGCAAGATGGCTGAATAGGAACAGCTCCAGTCTCCAGCTTCCAGCGTGAGCGACACAGAAGACCGGTGATTTCTGCATTTTCAACGGTGGTACTGGGTTCATCTCAGTAGGGAGTGCCGGACAATTGGTGCTAGTCAGCTGCTGCAGCCCGACCAGCGAGAGCTGAAGCAGGGTGAGGCATCGCCTCACCTGGGAAGCGCAAGGGGGAAGGGAATCCCTTTTCCTAGCCAGGGGAACTGAGAAACACAACACCTGGAAAATCGGGTAACTCCCACCCCAATACTGCGCTTTACCAAGGGTCTTAGCAAACGGGCACACCAGGAGATTATATCCTACACATGGCCGGGAGGGTCCCACGCCCACAGAGCCTCCCTCATTGCTAGCACAGCAGTCTGTGATCTAAGGCAAGGCAGCAGCGAGGCTAGGGGAGGGGCGCCCACCATGGCTGAGGCTTAAGTAAGTAAACAAAGCCACTGGGAAGCTTGAACTGGGTGGAGCTCACAGTAGTTCAAGGAGGCCTGCCTCTCTCTGTAGACTCCACCTCTGGGGACAGGGCATAGCTAAACAACAACAACAAAGCATCAGAAACCTCTGCAGATGCAAACGACTCTGACAGCTTTGAAGAGAGCAGTGGATCTCTAACACAGAGGGTTGAGATCTGAGAACTGAATAACCACTCCTGGAATGACTCTGGGTATAACAGAAGGCAAATCAAGATGTTCTTCAGAACCAATAAGAACAAAATACAGATCTCGGGACATTTAAAAGAAACAGTGTGTAGAGGGAAATGTAGCAGCACTAAAATGCCCACAAAGAGAAGCTGGAAGATGCAGGTCGACACTCTAACATCACGAATTAAAAAAGAACTAGAAACAGAGCAAACATTCAAAAAGCTAGCAGAGGAGGCAAGAAATAACTAAGATCAGAGCAGACTGAAGGGAGATAGGGGCTTAAAATCTCAAAAATCAACAATGAATCCAGGGGTTGGTTTTTAAAGAAAGCGTCAACAAAGGGATTGATGAACTTCAGCTAACAAGACTAATAAAGAAAAGAGAGAAAGAATCAAATACACAATAAAAGAGAAATAGAGAGATATCCCTACAATCCCACAGAAATACAAACTACCATCAGAGAATACTGCCAAATACCTCCACGCAAATAAACTAAGAAAACCTAGAAGAAATGGAAAATTTCTGGACCTTACACACTCTCCCAAGACTAAACCAGGAAGAAGCTGAATCCTGAATAGACAGCAGGCTTTGATGTGAGGCAATAGTGTAGCATACCAACGAAAACATTTTGGGAACCGGTGGGTTGCAGCTGAATTCCTACTAGAAGGTACAAAGGAGGAGCTGATACAATTCCTTCTGAACTATTCCCAATCAATAGAAAAGAGAATCCTCTAACTCAAACATGAGAGGTAACATGTCCTGATACAAAGCCTGGCAGAACACAACAAAAAATTTTAGACCAATATCCCTGATGAACAAGGATGCAAAATCCTCAATAAAATACAGCAAAACCGGATCCAGCAGCACATCAAAAGCTTACATCCACCATGATCAGTGGGCTGTTTCCTGGGATGCAGGGCTGGTTCAACACATAAAATCCCAATAAATGTAATCCAGCATATAGAAAGCAGAACCAAAACAAAAACCACATGATTATCTCAATAGATGCAGAGAAGGCCTTTGACAAAATTCAACAGCTTCATGCTAAAACTTCAATAAATTTGGTATTGATGAGACATTATCTCAAAATCCCTTAAGAGCTATTTATGACAAACCCACAGCCAATATCATACTGAATGAGCAAAAACTGGAAAATTCCCTTTGAAAACTGACACAAGACGGGGATGCCTCTCTCCTCCCTATTCAACATAGTGTTGGAAGTTCTGGCTAGGGCAATCAGGCAAGAGAAAATCAGGGAGAATTCAGTTAGGAAGAAAAGAAGTCAAATCGTCCTGTTTGCAGATGACATGATTGTATGTTAGAAAACCCCATTGTCTCAGCCAGCCCCAAATCTTAAGCTGATAAGCAACTGGCAAGTCTCAGGATACAAAATTAATGTGCAAAAATCACAAGCATTCTTATACACCAGTAGAATGACAGAGCCAAATCAGATAGACTTCCATTCACAATTTAGCTAGAATAAATACCTGAATTCCAACTTACAAAGATATGAGACTTCTTCAAGGAGAACTGCAAACCTGCTCAGTGAAATAAAAAGAGGACACAAACAGGCCTGGAGAACATACCATGCTCATGGATAGGAAGAATCAATATCGTGAAAATGGCCATACTTAAGTATTTATAGATTCAATGCACCATCAAACTGTGTGAGTTCTTCACAGAATTGGAAAAAACTGCTTTACAAAGTTATATGGAACCAAAAGGGCACATCTCCATGACAATCCAAAGTCCAGAATGGCTAGGCATCACGCTACTGACTTCAAACTATACTACAAGGCCCCAACAAAACAGCGCTGGTACTGGTACCATGAGATATAGACCAATGGAACAGAACAGAGTCCTCAAAATAACACCACATCTATAGCCATCTGATCTTCGACAAATCTAGGAAAAGAGAACAAGAAATGGGAAAAGGATTCTCTATTTAATAAATGGTGCTGGGAAAATTGGCTAGCCATAAGCAGAAGCTGAAACTGGATCCTTTCGCACTCCTTATATGAAAATTAATTCAGATGGATTAGGACTTGAAATGTAGACCTAATACCATAAAACCCTAGAAAACCTAGAGACCATTCAGGACAGGCAGGCAAAGGACTTCATGTCTAAAACACCAAAAAGCAATGGCAAAAGCCAAAATTGACAAATGGGATCTAATTGAACTAAGAGCTTCTGCACAACAAAGAAACTACCATCAGTGAACAGGCAACCTACAGAATGGAAAATTTTTGCAATCTACTCATCTGACAAGGGCTAATATCCAGAACCTAAGAGACAAACAAATTTACAAGAGAAAAACAAACCCCATCAAAATTGGGCAAAGGATATGAACAGAGAGTTCTCAAAGACATTCATACAGCCAACAGACACATGAAAAAATGCTCATCATCTGGCCGTAAGAAATGCAAATCAAACCACAATGGAATACCATCTCACCAGTTAGAATGGCAATCATTAAAAGACAGAAGCAACAGGTGCTGGAGAGGATGTGGAGAAATAGCAACTTTTACACTGATGGTGGGATTGTAAACTAGTTTAACCATATGGAAAACAATGCAGTGATTCCTCAGGGATCTGAGAACTAGAGTACCATGACCCAGCCATCCCATTACTGGGCATATACCCAAAGGATTATAAATCATGCTGCTATAAAGACACATGCACACATATGTTTATTGCGGCACTATTCACAATAGCAAAGAGTTTTAATCAACCCAAATGTCCATCAGTGACAGACTGGATTAAGAAAATGTGGCACATATACACCATGGAATACTATGCAACCATAAAAAAGGATGAGTTTGTGTCCTTTGTAGGGACATGGATGCAGCTGGAAACCATCATTCTCAGCAAACTATTGCAAGAACAGAAAACCAAACACCGCATGTTCTCACTCATAGGTGGGAACTGAACAATGAAATCACTTGGGCTCAGGAAGGGAACATCACACACCGGGGCCTATCATGGGGAGAGGGGAGCGGGGAGGGAGGAGGGATTGCATTGGGAGTTATACCTGATATAAATGACGAGTTGATGGGTGCTGAGGAGTTGATGGGTGCAGCACACCAACATGGCACAAGTATATATATGTAACAAACCTGCACGTTATGCACATGTACCCTAGAACTTAAAGTATAATAATAATTTTTTTAAAAAAAGAGCTAAAAACATAAAAATCATTAAAGAAAACCTAGCAAAAACTTTTTTGGACATTAGCTAGGCAAAGACATTATGACTAAGACCGCAAAACAAATGCAAGAAAAATAAAAATTGACAAATGGGACTTATTAAACTAAAGAATTTTCATACAGAAAAATATACTACCAACAGAGTAAACAGACAACCTATAGAATGGGAGAAATTGTTTACGAACCATGCAACCAACAGAAGACTAATATGCAAAATCTGTGAGGAACTTAAATCAAAAAGAAAACAAATAATAATTCAGTTAATAAGTGCACAAAGGACATGAACAGACACTTCTCAAAAAAAAAAAAAAAGACGTACCAGCAGCCAACACATGAAAAAATTCTCATAATCACTAATCATCAGAGGAATGTAAATCAAAACCACAATGAGATACCACCTCACAACTGTCAGAATAGCTACTATTAAAAAGTCAAAAAATAACAGATGTTGGCAAGGTTATAGAGAAAAGGGAATTCGAGTTATCTGTAGTATGTCAAATGTTAAATGCTATGAATAAAAAAAAATGGGAAAGATAGACTAGTGTGCATTTTTTTTTTTTTAAATTGGAAACGGAGTGTACATGATGGCCTCACTGAAATGGTAAAATTTGAAGGAGTAGAAGAGCAAGCTGTGAATATATCTAAGGAACAGACTATCAAATTGGAAGAACAAAGTGCTTGCTTTAGTTGTGTGTCTTGTGTGCTTGAGAAAATAGGGAAGCAAAAATTCTGGAGAAAAATGAGAACAAAAGAACAGAAGGGGAAATGAAGTCATAAGGTACTGCAAGTTGAAACTCTGGTATCTTTTCTATTCTTTTCAGATATAATTATCTTACCATAAAATTTACACCATTAAAATATACAATACAGTGGAATTTATTTGTTGTATATTTCCCAAGTTATGAAATACTCCCTGAGGATAATTTTATTATGTTTTCTTTACTTTACAAAGAAACTCCATACCTATTAACATCTTCCCCCATTCACCTAATACTAGTTCTAGGAAATCTCTGATCTAGATACTGTCTCTATGGATTTGCCTATTCCAGATATTTTATATAAATGGAATAATACAATGTGTTATCTTTTGTGACTGTATTCATTCACTAAACGTAATATTTAAGGTGCATCCATATTGTAGACTCATTACTTCTATCCACTTCATTGCACACTTTTAATTATTTGCTTAAGCTGTTCTTTATATATTCTGGATACAAGTTTCTAATTCAATATATAGCTTGCATTGTTTTACATTCTGTTGACTTTGCACTTGCACTTTCTTGATGTTATCATTGACATAATTGATAGCACAAATTTTTTAATATTCTATTTTGATAAAACCTAATTTATTTGCTTTTATCACTTTTTTGATGTCTTATCAAAGAAACCATTGCTTATCTCAAAGTACAAATATATACTTTTATTTTTTTAATAAGAATCTGATTTTTAGACCTTACATTTAGATATATGTTGGATTTTGAGTTGATTTTTGTGCTTGGTGTGAGGTAGGAGTCAAAACATTGTTTTTTTGCATGTGATATACAGTAGAATCAGCAGTGTTTGTTAAAAGCATTATTCTTTCTCCAATTCAATTGCCTTGGCATGATTATTGAATGTCAAATGATTATACATATATGGATTTATTGCTAGACTCTCAATTCTACTTCAGTGATTAATATGACTATATTTATGCCAGTACCATACTCTCTTGATTACTTAGATTTACAGTGCAAGGAATGCAAAATTTTACCTCTACCCTCAGAGTTTATGGCTGAATCTGAAAATTAAAATTAAATTGACATAAGATATATTAAGAGAAAAAGTATGTGTGCATATATATACTTTTATGATTTATATAAATTATAAAAGTAGAGAGCATATCATATAAATATATAAAGCATATATATTATATATAACACATTATATATACTTTATATAAACGTAAAGTTTTACATGACACAGGAGACCTCGTGAAGGAATAAAGGCCCAAGTAAGTGGTAAAGCCTAGTTTTAATACTAGGTTAAATAAAGAGAGGTGATTGCACAACAGTAAGTAAATTATGTGGAGAGGTAAGGGAAGATAAGAAGTATTTTAACAATATCTGTTTGTACAAAATTATCTCAGCTGTGACTATCTGTTGAATAATATTTTTACTTTTTTTTCTCCAGGTACACGGAAGTCACCTTTGATATGGTAGTCTTTAATATCCTGTGTTCAGCGGGAAAAAGGAAAATTAGAATACTCTTCTCGCATCTGCTGTTTTTAAGTGATTTTTGCTTAAAATAATCCTTTTACCAAACTGGCATAATTTGGATTCATGTATTATGCCAACCTTCTAGGGTAATTTAAAAATGGAAATATTTGAGTCTTCCAACTTTGTCCTTTGTCAAGATTGTTTTGGCTATTCCGGGTTGAATGTTCAAGTTGGTTAATTATTCAAGTGTATGGGTTTTAGGATCAGCTCATCAACTTCTGTCAGAAGAAAAAGAGGGTAGGTTATGATAAGAATTTCATTAAATCTGTATATCAATTTGGGAAGTAATGCTACTGAACGATATTAAGTAGTTTGATCCATTGATGTAGATTTCTTCTATTTATTTAAAGTTTCTTAAATTTTTTGAACAACTATTTTTGCATAAGTAAATAAATATTGTACTTCTTTTGTTAAATTTATTCCAAACATTTTATTTCCATAGACGCTATTGTGAAAATAATTGCTTTTCTTAAGATGTGAATTCTTTATGCTAGTGCATAGAAATATAACTTATTTTTGTGTATTGATATGTATCCTAAAATATTGCTAAACTTATCTATTCCAACAGTTTATAATTCATTCCTTAGGATTTTCTATGTACAAAATCATGTTCTCAAATATATATATACATATATATACACACACACATATATACATATATATACACACACACACACATATATATGTTTGAGACAGAGTCTTGCTCTATTTCCCAGGCTAGAGTGCAGTGGCATGATCTTGGCTCATTGCAATCCCTGCCTCCTGGGTTCCAGTGATTCTTCTGCCTCAGCTTCTGGAGTAGCTGAGAATACAGGTGCCCACCACCATGCCTGGCTAATTTGTGTATTTTTAGTAGAGATGAGGTTTCACCATGTAAGTGATCCACCTGCCTTGGCCTCCCAAAGTAGAGGGATTACAGGCATGAGTCATCACGTCTGGTCAATAAATATAATTTTACTTCTTCATTACCAGTATGAATACAACGTATTTAATTATTTAGTTATTTACTTTTTGCATAATTACCCTACCTAGAACCTCCAGTGCAATGTTGAATATAAGTGGCAAGAACATCTTTATCTTTTTTCCTGATCTTAGCATGAAAATATTCATTATTTTATCACTACATGTGATATTAGCTGTGGGTGTTCAGGACATGCACTCAGGTTGAGAAAGTTCCCTTTCATTTCTAATTTGTTGACTGTTATTATTATGAAAAGGTACTGGACTTTGTCTAATTCTTTTTCTGTGTCTATTTAGATGATCATGTGCGTTTGTCCCTCATGCTATTAATATAGTATATTGATTGATTTTTGAATGGTAAACCAACATTGCAATATCAAGATAAATCTCATTTGTTCATGGTCTGTAATCCTCTCTGATTTGCTGGATTTTGTTTGCTAGTGTTTTATTGAGGAATTTTGCATTTAATTCTTAAAGGATTGTGATCTGTGGTTTTCTTTTCTTGTGATGGCTTTACACATTTGTTTGTCATTGTAAGGGTGATTTCATAGAATAAACTAGCAAGTGTT
This sequence comes from Papio anubis, assembly GCF_008728515.1. NCBI lineage: Eukaryota > Metazoa > Chordata > Mammalia > Primates > Cercopithecidae > Papio > Papio anubis. The sequence continues at coordinate 65,245,392 of NC_044982.1, read as the reverse complement.
CCCTTCTCTTTGAATTTTATCTAATTTGACAAAAGTTTTTCCGTATCATTCTCTAGAATCCTTTTTGTTTTTATAAGATTGAGAGTGATGCATTTTTTTTATTTTTTGAATAATCCCTTGTGTTTTAAATTCATCAGGCTAACCATAGATTTGCCAAATTTGTTGATCAATTATAAAACTTAATTTTGATATTGTTGCTTTTCTCTACTGGTTTTCTATTCTGTATTTCCTTTACTTCCTTTCTAATCTTTATTACTTATTTCCTTCTGCATGCTTTGGTTTTAGTTTGATTGCGTTTAGTTTGATATGTTTTTTTCTGTATTTAAGATGAAGAGTAGATTATAATAAATCATAGATTTAACATTAATTTTAATTTAGGAATGTACCGCTATACATTTCCTCTAAGTAGTGTTTTAGATATACCGAGTAAGTTTCAGTGTGTTGTGTTTTTGTTTTTATTTCTAAGTACATTCTAATTTTCCTTGTTTTTTCTTCTCCGACCATTGGATACTTAGAAGTGTGTTGTTCATTTTCACAAGTCTGTGAATTATTCAAATTTCCTTTTTTAATTGACTTCAAATTTAATTCCTTTCTGGTTATAGATTATATTTCACATGAATTTAATTCACTTACATTTATCAAAACTTATATTATTACCTAGAATATGGTCAGTCCTTGAGAATGTTTTGCATGCACTTGATAAGAATAATTATGTATCTATATGGAGTAGAGTGTTCTATAAGTGTTTCTTGGGTTCAATTTTTTATTGTGTTCTTCAAATGTATTTTCATGTTGATCTACTGCCTAGAGGTTCTATCCATTGGAAGGATGTTAAAGCTTTCTAATCATCATTGTTGAATTGTTTATTTCTCCCTTCAGTTATGTGAATGTTTTCTTCATATATTTTGAAGCTTTGTTGTTGGGTACACACACACACACACACACACACACACACAATAAAATGCCTGAATAACTTTTTCTATTAAATAGTATGGATATTTCTCAATGAACTAAAAATAGAATTACCATTTGATCCAGCAATGCTTCTACTGGTATATACCCAAAGTAAAAGAAATAATTATATAACAAAGATGCCTGCCCTCATATATGTATCACAACACTATTCACAATAGCAAAGTCATGAAATCAACCTAATTGTTCACTAACTAATGTTAGGATGAAGAAAATCTGTTAGATATGCATATATGATAATATACTATTCAACTTTAAGTAACGAATTAAATTTTGTGTTTTACAGCTACATAGATGGAACTGGGGATCACAATCTTAAGTGAAACAACTCAGAAACAGAAAATCAAATACTGCATGTTCTTATTTGTAAGTGGAAGCTAAATAATGTGTGCATATGGACGTGGAGTGTGTAATAACAGTCATTGCAGACTTTGAAGGGTGGGAAGGTGGAAGTGGGGTGAAGGACAAAAAATTACTTAATGGGCACAATGCACACTATTAGGTTGATGACTATATTAAAAGTCAAACTTCAACACTATACAATGTATCCATGTCACAAAATTGCACTCGTGCCTCATATTTATACAAACTTTTTTTAAAACAGTATATTTTAAGAGATATTCCATATCTCTTTCTGTTACTTTTTATCATATACATTTTTCCATACTTTTAATCTGATTCTATTTGTGTTATTGAATTGAAAGTCTCCCTTTTAATTTTCATTGTAATAAAAAGAAGAAATACATTGAAGGATTATGAATAGAGTACTGACATGACTTTTCTTAAATTTTAAAAAATCACTAACTGTTGAGTTGAATGGTAAAGTTAGTATAATGGTGAATACATGGTGTTATGCATTTGGCAAAACCAACATAACTGTACCACACAAAGAGTGAACCTTAATGTAAACCATGAACTTCAAATAATAATGTATTAATATTGCTTAATCAAATGTAACAAACATAACACACCAGTGCAAGATGCTAATAAAAGTGGAAACTGAAGATAGTGGTAAAGACGAAGTCTGTACTTTCTACCTAATTTTTCTGTAAACCTAAAACTTGCTCTAAAAAGTAAAGTCTATTAATTGCTTTTAAAAAAAGATTGCTATAAATGTTCCTTTTGCAATTTTGCTTTATTAGTTTACTAACTACTTTACCTTAGAATTTCTTAAGTAGTTGATTCTATACTAAAAGGCAAATTTTTGAAGAATCATTTAACATTCCAGCTAATGAGTCCCTTAGAATAACAGTAATTAAGCAATCACTAAAAGTCACTGTGTTCAATTGTGCTCATAAATGGAAATACACTAGTAATATGTAGATATAGATAGTTACATATTTGAGGGTTGAATTAAAGTATACAGCTAAAGCTGCTAAAATGATTATTTGAGGAACTCAGAAATTTTAGAGAATCCTACATTAGCTGAGAAATGTCAAAGGCTTAGAAGTCCTGCTTCAATGTAAAGAGATACATTAAAACAGACTAAAAAGTAAATTACGGTAATGATGGCAGACATCTTTTATATTTAAGGAAATTGAAATATTCTCTAAATACACAATTTATCACTTATTTTACACACAAGAAGTCATTCACTGAATAGGTCACATACTTGTATTATAATTATTTTATGGCATAATATGTCTTTTACAATTTACTAATAAGCTTTCCAGAGCAGTTTTCCAAAATTATGTCCCAGAAAACACTGACCACACTGCACTTTATTTAATTGTATGCAAAAAGAACGTGTTGAAATAAGTTGCTAGAATGAGTTGGAGAATCACTGAATAGTAAAATTCTCCTCTTAAGAGTTGCAGTGCACATTAGCATGTTAAAGACTCTAAGCTATCTTGCACTAAAGAAAGCTCTTTCACTTGGTTTAACTCAGCATTTCCAAACCTATTTAACCAGAAAACACTTTCTTCTTCCCTTAGAGAACATTATTACCATCTTGAGGAGAAGGTGTGTTCCACAGGAACTATTAGGCATATATCAGTCTTATCCAATCTTCTCATTTCATAGTTGGGGAGATTTAGGACCCAGATAAACTAGATAATAACCGAAGATGAGTTAAATAGTTACTCCAAATCATACAGCAACCTAGTGACAAAATGAAATAATTCTAATCCAGTTATTTCCAGTTTACTTCAATTTCTACTATCTTGCACTGTGTTTCATTATAGGAATGAATATCCTGTCTTTGAACATAAATAATTTGAGGGCTATCTAAATCTTGCTATTTTTAGTTTTAAAGGAATTCTATATATGTGTGTCTGTATTTATCCACACATTATAAATCTCATGTGTGTGAATAATTTATGTCTTTGTTTATGTGCTTATTCATGTCTCCATGAGTCTTACATGTCTGTATGAACCTGAACACCTGTGTTTATTTATTTACACTCTAATTACAATTGAAGAAAAAGCAGTGGTAAAAGGATCACTTTAAACATTCTATATTTTGAGGTTGTCTAGCAGGGAAAATACACAGCTCTACTGGGTACAGAAATAGCTTCTCTGGAATAAGCTGCATTATATCATTAAAACATTGAGGACAAGTCTCAATTTGACAAAATTGATTCATCCAGTGTCTCAGACATTAATTCTATTAAGTATAAACAAAAAAGATTGGGAGGTGGAATAAATGAGCCAGTCACATAGCTAAGGAGATGGCATTTCTTTTCATTTTAGTTACCAAATTTAGCATTACTCAGTAAGTGGATCTGGGTATCAGATAAAACTCTCTTGATTCATTCTCAATCAATCTTATCTTTGTAAATATCTGTATTTTCATAGCTAATACAGTGCAACACACATAATTGCAGGCAAGTAATTTATTTCCCCCAAAGAAAAAAAAACTCAGTCTCATTTCCTTGTCCTCATTTTGATAAAAAGGTAGTATTTTAACAACCCAAAATATATTTTTCCTATTATGAAGTATGAAACTGTGATATCATATTAAAAGTTTTCTTTCTTATGAAACATCTATTACTTTTCTCATGACCTTAGCATAAGGTGTTTGCTAACTTATAGAGAGAGAGAAATCCTGAGTTAATAAAGAGCCTGATTGAACATTTAATAGTATTTTGTATGAATTATAATAGGGTCCATGTTTAGGTCCAAAGGGGAAAATCCACTTTTAGCTTGGTCCACAATGGGAAAGTTATTCTTGTCAGGGAAACACATTTATAAGACTTCTGTTACTACACTAGTGTGGCTAGAATGCTGAAGAGAATCATCTGGGCAAGAGACGCACAGACAGAAATGCTAATTATGTAGGGCCATGAAAACAGAAAAGAAAGTCCTCCTTGCATAATAACTACTACAGGGAATATTATGTGGGCCTCATTGGAGAAAAACAACTGTTGTTAGAAAAACAGCTGATAAAGATGCTGATGTCTAAAATCTGAACACTGGCATACAGTACAGAGATACTGAAAAATCATTATGCAGTAGAAAAGATTAATAAGTGTATTAGTTTTCTATTGCTGCATAAAATTCATCACAAATTTTGTAGCTTCAAACAACCTAAATTTATTTTTCCTCAGTGTCAGAACATAGGTTATTGGGTTCTCCTTTCAGGGTCTCATCAGACTGAAATTACTATGCTAGCCAAAGGTTGATCTCGCTCGGGGCTTAGTGTTCTCTTCCAAGCTCGTTGGTTTGGTCATTAGCAGAATTCAGTTTATTGTGGTTGTAGGACTGAGGTCCCAGTTTTCTTTGTGGTTTTTGGTCACAGGTGGCTCTCAACTCTATAAGACATCTTAAGATACCACGGGCCCTCCCACAATGTGGCAGCTAACTTCTTCAAAAATAGCAGGAAAATCTTTCTTTAGTCCAGTAACATGTGGTCTGGTGGTATATGAAATATAATGTAATCAAGAGATTGACTTCCATCATTTTTGCTATGAGATAACCTAATCAAGGGAGCAAGTATCCTATTATATGCACAGGTCCCATATATTCTCAAAGGGAAGGAAATGTACAGCATGAGTACATGGGGGCATGAGAATTTTGGCGACCATCTGAGAATTCTGACTACTACACTTGAAAACAACATTTTATTTTACAAGAGGTGGGAATAAGAAAAGCACAGGAACATGGAAAAGATTAGTTAAATTTTCACAATTCAACAGATAGAATGTAAAGAATTCTGTTATTCAAATACAGATAATGAAAAATGTCGGTTTTCCAATTAAGATTCGCTTCATCTTTCATCAAAGACAAGGTTTCACTTGATAGGCATCTTTTCCTTTAAGAAAACTGCATATTTACTTCAAATTCTAAATATGTTAACTCTTTTAAACATTCAGAAATAGGTGTTATATATTTATGGTAGAGATATTATTTACATAATCTTGAATAGATTACTTGCAATAATTACTAAGATTATTAATATAATTAATACAGTACAAAATATATTTACATTTAATGTTGTTAATTTAATCCTTCCTTACTAGTAATTTTGTTTTCCTAAACTCTGACCAAATCACTCCTGTTAGCTTGATAAAAATTTTAGACTAGCTTCGTTCAGACTATATGCTCTCTTTCCTTTTAGCAATACTTTAGAAAACTTGCGATTGTAAATTCTCTTCCTCTTTGAGGTTAAAATATTTTACAACCCAGAAATGCCTTTCTCGTGAACCATGGAGCCATCCTTTTGAAAGGTAATAATAAAGCCGGGTGCGGTGGCTCACACCTGTAATCTCAGCACTTTGGGAGGCTGAGGCGGGGGCTCACCTGAAGTCAGGAGTTCAAGACCAGCCTGACCAACATGAAGAAACCCAGTCTCTACTAAAAATACAAAATTAGCCAGGCGTGGTGGCACACGCCTGTAATCCCAGCTACTCGGAAGGTTGAGGCTGGAGAATCGCTTGAGCCCAGGAGGCGGAGGTTGCGGTGAGCCGAGTTCACGCCATTGCAGTCCAGCCTGGGCAACAAGAGTGAAACTCCGTCTCAAAAAAAAGTTTAAATAAACAAACAAACAAACAAACAAACAAACTGTAATAATCAAAGGAGCTATCACCCCAATCTCCCAGTTTCTGTGGAAGTGTAGGATCTTAACTTCAATAACCCACAGTTAACAAATACGGATGGACTAATCACATTGACCAACCTCCTGACTAACATCCTTCAGTACTTTTCCATTAGTGCATCTCAGTATTTCAAAATCCTCCCACCGTTTGTTTCAGAGGAACTGAATTCAATCTCTCTTTCCTCTTGCAATGGTTTTGGCCCCTATTACAATAATTCTGAGTAAGTCTTTTTTTGCTATTTTTAAAGCATCTGATGCAGTGTCTCTTTGATAAGTCTCAAATTAAATAATCATGAAAATTATTGTTACTGTACAAGATGAAACTCAAATGACTATTTTATTTGTGCTTTTTGGTACCCAAAGAAGACATATTACATGTATATAGAATACCCTATAAAAACAGCTAATGCAGTAAAAGTATTTGTGTATGAGAGTGCTATATATTGCACTGTTATCTACACAATCTGAACTGGAATGAATGTGTTTATAAAGCAGCATTACAAGGAACTTTTATCTTATTATTAAGCAGCTAGCCAAGAGTCTCATGGTATTATGGATTAAGTAGCAAAATACTTTGGTTTAATGGAAAAGTTAGGATCTTTAAGATTTGCTTCATCTCTCATAAACTTAAAAATTCACACTGAATGTACTATCTTCAACTCTTAATCTTACAAATTCTAAATGTGTTATAGCTTGTAAACTTAGTTTTTGTCTTATGCCAATGATGTTACATGAGCAAGAGAAAGTGTTGTGGTTGTTTTTTCAAAACACAGAACAAACACTTTATTACTTTGTTGCAGGCATGCTCAACTGCAACACTATTGAAGGTTTGCACTGGATAAGTCTTTGTTGTGAGAGACCGTCTGGTGCATTACAGGATGTTGAGCATCATCCCTGTTCTCTCTAAGCCTCTGGATGATAGTAGCACATCACCCCCCAGTTGTGACAACTAAAACTATCTCCAAACATTGCCAGGTGTCCCTGAGGTGTGTGTGTGTGTGTTGGGTGATGGTGGTGTGGGGTAATCTTAGTCAAGAAGCACTGCTTTGTTGTAAGAAGATTAGCAGATAAAGACATTGTTACCAATCTAATATATTTGGAATTTATTAATGCTTTAATATGTAAACCAGTTAATTCTCTTTTCTACACTGGGAATTTTAACAGAAACAGGAAATCATGGTTTGTCATTTATTCACCCATTGAACTCTAGGCATACCTGGTCTAAGATGGGAACATCTGAACTATCAGCAAAGGTGACCTGATAAGGATATTGGTTGAATCTCTAAGAATAACAGAAAAGACAACTTGCCAAATAAAGGAAACAAGTTCAGAATTTGAGGATTGAGATTAAATTATATTGATGAATCGTAGGTTCTGAAATTAGTTACTCTCTATATGTCACGCTTGTTAACACTGAGAATCAGGTTCCACCAGGGTGCAATGATGCCTTATTATGAAACAAAAAAGGAAACAAGGTAACTAGACCAGTGTGGGTGGAATATATCCCAACTAGAGTAATAAAATTTGGTGATTCACTTATGCTATACACAAATGGTATTTGTTAAATTAAAATATTATGTCATCTTTCAAAACTCATTCCAAATATCACCTCCCTCCAGAAAATATTCTATATTGTAAAAATTGAATTTGCATGCCCACTTCTGTACCTGAAAACTCCCTGATCATAGCACCTACTATAATATACTGCCTTTTCCCACACAGGATACACCATTAAGAGTCAGGACTGTGGCCTATTTGACACTGTATTCCCAATAACATAGACTGATACCTGGTGTGCAGTCACTGCAGAAGGAAGAATTTTAGAGTCCCATAGCAAAACAACAAATTGCTAAACAGCATGTGGAGAGACTAAAATATAAAATTCATAAGAAATAAATATGATATAGTCATAACATTTAACTATATTTGATAGGCTGTTATTTACTTGCTTATTACTTTCTATCATGTTTTCATAATTTATGGCCTCATATTCCCTTTTTTTGACACTCGTCTCTCAGTTTCTCCTTGTCTAGGATCCACTAAAAGAAAAAGTTGAAGGACAAAATGTTTCTATTCTTTCCTTTTGCTTAAGACTCCAGAGTCTCATTTCCCAGGAAAGTATTATCTGAGTGGATTCACATGTGATGTGTCATCACCACTCTATTGTAGGGTTACTGTCGACTTTTATTAGCAGTGAATAAGGATCTGTAAAGTAGTAGCTACAGCGTTTCTTGAAAGTACAGGTCATGCTATTAATGCTTTAAAAATACCTCTTTAAAATTTAAATGTTCATAGTAAAAAAAAAAAACCTTTTATCAAATATAATATACATGACTATGGGATTTGAGGTGAGTGATTCAGTGATACCACTAACAGAGAAGGTTCTTTATAACTTGTGAATTTGTATTGATGCAAAAGTTAACCCACGAAATTAAAAATGTGAGACACAGACTCATAATTTATTAAAAACCCTCGTATTCCAAGAATTGTGATGAATGATCTACTCCCTAAATGCATGTGAATTACATGCAACTCTTTTCCGGTAGACAGAAACTTTTGCTGAATCCACATGAATGCTCCTTATGTATATTTAATGGAAAGGCAGGTTGTTTCACACAGATATTCTCTGAACATAGATAAAATGAATACAGCAATATCAGAATGAAAGATAGTTGTCCCACAGAGTTGACCAAAAAGAGATCTAATATAATAACAGAAAACAAGATACAAAGAATTTAATCAAGGCGGAGGCAATAAAAGACTAAACTTTAAAAATTGGCAAGGTATTTAAGATAAAATGAAGATTAACTTCTGCCTTAGTGAAAGTAAAGATAGAAAAACTTTTTTGAGGTGACAGACACTTACTATGAAATTTCTGCCAGAGTCCTAAGGCATTGCCTCTAGAACAAGCAAAGTAGGATGTTTTTCCTCAAACGCTAGGAGGCTCAGAGGAAGATATTTAGTCCTAGAGTAAAAAGATAAATATCAATAAGAGAATAGATGCTGCAGGTTCAAAAGAATCTTGGAGTTATGCAGTATGATAGAATTTGCAAACCAGCTAATTACTTCCTGAAATTTCCTATGCAGAAGTTATATAACCCACTCTCAATTTGTATTCAAATACAGTTGAGAAGGACTTTCCAAGAAGTGGGGAGATTATGAAGATATTAAAAGTAGGATTTTATTTTTGTAGTAAAAATTTAACAGGGACATCTCCCATAAATACCTTGAATGGGGACAATTGTGGAAAAATAAAATTCAGCTTTTATTCAATGAGGGATATTTTTGACAATGCTATTGTCACAGGATCTTTCAGGTGTCTTGCTGCCAGGCAGAAACCTCTGTGGCTGGTGGCACTTTTGCCCGACTTTTGCTCAGGCCTGCTGGGCTTGTTCTGTCCACTCAGCCTGTAGGAATGTTCGACTTGCACTACCTCTCCAGATCCGATGCCTGCCAAGGGCAAGCCAGATGCAGAGTGGTGAGGGGTGGGTGAATGTGTGAGCATGGGATCCAGCCATTGCACAAAGTCAGGCACATCAGCTGTGGCAGGATGAGCTGCTCCAGGCAGGAGCACAGGCACTGGCTCTCTGTGAGCCTGTGGCTGGACCAGGCATACCACAGGCAGCTTCCACTGTGGGCACCGATGAACGCAGTGATGCCTGGAAGTTTGGAAACACCAGGAACCGCAGAACTGCAAAGAGGGTGTCACAGCCCTGGTTTGGGGAGCTCTTGGGTCTGGGATTCCTGAAGGGCCACAGCCCTTCTCTTGTTCTCTCTTCTCCCCTTCTTGTGACCCACAATGTGGTGTGGGGGGTATGTGTTTCAGCTTTGTTCCTGTTACAGCTCTTTCAGGCCCACCATTTGGCAGGCCCTGAGTTGTTATCTCATGTCCAGGAAGAATAAGATATGCAGACAACTGGAAAGTGAGCAGGGCTAAGAGGTGCTTTACTGAGCAACAGTACAGCTCTCAGGAGACCTGAAGTGGGTAGTTCCTTTCTGCAGGAAGGTCATTCCATCATCTGCCTAAGTCTGGCTGAGTTTAGGGTTTTTATGGGCTTCACAGGGGAGGAAGTGCATGCTGATTGGTCCATGGGAGGACATGGAAAAAACACCATAAGTTCTCACTCTGGTCTGGGGAACTGGCAGCCTGGTCCCCATGCTTCAAGCCGTCCCTGACTTGAAGGTGGGGCTTCACTGGTGACCTGCCCCTTTTTGCCCAGGAGCCTGTCTGCCTCCTGCTGCCATCAACCTGCTGTCCATGGTGCTCACAGCACCCAGGCTGTCCATGCCAAGGGGTGCCTGCAGACCCATGCCAAGCTGCCCTTAGGCCCCTTCCCTGCCACCCTCCCATGTTCCTCATCAGTGCCCAAAGTCTGGAGGGGGCTGACATGGCAGGGGGCTGATGTGTCACCATGACCCCAAGAATATGCACACCCAGGCTTGGCCTCAACTTTGCTTCAAAATCAGAGCAGGCACCGGGAGTGGGGAGAGGTCAGGCAATGGGAGCTGAGACTTCTGAGCCTCCAGGGCAAAGGAGACTTCCCAGGTCCTTGAGAGTGCATGGGTGCCTGGATCCACAGCCACAGCTGAGCTCACGCCCACTGGGTTCATGCTGTCCACTGGGCTCATGCTGCCCACTCGGCCTAGCAGGTTGTGCTCTGTTTGTGCTACCAGCCTAGATCCCATGCCTGCCAAGGGCAGAGAAGGAGGCAGGGCTTCTGCCAGTTTTCAGCTCCCATCAGCTCCATAGAGTGCACAGTCCTGGCCACACCTCCCCTGCTGCAGCTGGTGTCTTGGCAACATCTGTTCCAGATGGCCACTGCTACTACCACTATTTCATCCAAAACGTATCAGAAGGTGTAGCAGAAGTAATTACCACTCAATTCCACAGTATTTTATTTAGAAATTAGACTGTACAAAGAAGGAGTAATATAATGGGGATTCAAAATCATGAAAGGTATTCTATTTTCTTTTCATATGTGGTAAAGAGGGTGAGGATGATGACAGCGGAGAAACAGTGTTCAAAGGTACAGGAATGAGAGAGAACAATTAGAGGAATAAACCAGGGAAAATTGCTGTGCATTTTACCTTCTCCTCTAGTCATTAATGAGGTGAGCATGGGAGGTGGGGAAGGTTAGTGATGGGGATAGTGACAGGGAGAGTGAGCATGGGAGATGGGGAAGATTAGTAGGAGGGAGAGTGACAGGTGGTGGGAACGGGGTAGAAATTGAGATATTTCAGGATTAATGGGCTATGTTTTCACTCTCCTTCCTAAAGATTAGATTTTATCTTCTGAAGGTTTTCCATTTGTCTTTAGAAACAACATTCTTTAACAATTTTTGAATTGGTTGCAAAAATATGAAAGTTACCCTTTTCAGATATTTAAATTTTCTTGGAAATCACAATATAAAGAATGGAAAACAAGGAGAAATTACCTTGCTTTTCATGCTTGTTCAAGTGCTGGTAAAAGAATGTAGGTTGAATGAGGGAGAAAGCAAGATCTGAACTGGCTGATACAAAGAACAGGAATTTTCAAAGTAACTCTAAATGAGGTCAAAGATGAATATTTGTGGAAATAGGGGAAATAAGACAGTGGTATGTAGAAAGGTAGCTGTTATCATAGCATTAGAATATTAGCACATTTCATTCTGGTTATCACAACAGTAAGTCTGGAAATATTTGTTGAGGGCCAGTGGAATGAAACTGAAGGTCATTTTAGTTGAGGCAGTTTAAACGAATATAGAGATGGATTTTAGATAGGTTATTTTCAAGAGTATGAATGTCCTATATATAATAATGTTAGTTTAATATTGCTGAGTAGCAAAATACTACAAACTTAGCCATTTGTTAAAAAAATAAAAAATTGTTACCTCTTTGCTACTTCTGTAGGTCAAGAGTCTCTGCTAGCTCAAATGAACTTCTTGCTTGGGGTCTCACAATTTTGAAATTAAGGTGTTGGCTACACTGGGCTGTTATATAGAGTCTCTGGGAAAGTCTCTGCTTTCAACCTCAGTCAGATTGTTGGCTGAAGTTAGTCCATTATCACCTGTAGAACTGAAACCTCTATTTCCTTGCTGGCAGTCAGCTGGGGCCATTGTCAGCTCCTAAAAGCCATCCACATCTACCAGTAAATAGCTCTCTCTATGTTCAAAACTCAAAACAGTGCACTGAATCCCACTTGTGCTTCAAATCTCTTACATCCTCTGCTTTTGTTAGCCAAATAAAGCTTTCTGCTTTTAAGGGCTCATGTGATAAGATTAAACCCAGCAGATAATCTCCCTTTTCTAAGGTTAAGTGTACCACATAACACGGGAATTATATCATACTTATGGGTTGTGGGGTTTTGGTGGGACATATTTGGGGTCCATTTTTGAAATTTTGTCTACCACAGCTCATGAGGACCTGAAGAATTAGATCAAATTCCCAATGACATAAAGGTAGACAGGTAATAATAATCTTTAAAAAAGCATCAATCTGTTTGCCATGAAACTTGAAGATGTGCTTTTAAAATATGCATAAATACAAAAGATTTTAGAAGTGGCACTGTGGCACATTTCTACCTTCTGTAATATAGCTGGGTGAGGTGGAGTAATCAACTATATTTACCTGAGAGGGCTACAGGGAAAGTGGTGATCTCAGGAGAGGAAAGGATTTAAGTTAATGGAGAGTGAACTATGGAAAGTTTTAATAATTTGTGGCAACTTGTTGACAATTGAATGACATCTTCAAAAGGCTCAATAGAAAATAAGAGTGGGATTCAGGGACAATGAGCTGCAAGTAAGAGATCAGTATATATTAGGATGAAAATACAATAGGTATAAATTTTTAAAATTGCATTCTGGATTTTGATGAAGAAGTCAGAGAGCAATGTCATGGATGGAACTGATTAGTCAAAATGAAACTTAGGGTCAAATATGCTTATGTATCAGCACAGACAAGGTTTCTGTTGCTTCCTAAAGCTCAGAGACATGATAAGCCCATCAGAAATAAAGACCAGACCAGCCATTTAGACAAAACTACCATGTAGCAGAAAATATATGAAATACCTGACAGGTATGGAGTTGCAATCAGGAGAGGGCAGTATTAAGTAAAATGTGGACACCTAGCTGTCAAGAAGGCAAAAGATTGTTTGGATATCTTCCTAAGAATTCTCTTTCTTAAAGATCAGGCAAGTTCCATATGTTTCCTCAAATTACAGAACCTGAGATCTAAACGTTGTTCTGACATAGAAGGAATGATTGAATGAGCACCCTGGTTCAAAATGATTGCAGTTAAATAAGGCTGATTTAATCACGATTTTTGATGTTCTTAATGACACTGTAATTTATTCCAAGACTCAGGAAACTGAGAAGCATAATTTGATAGCTCTAGGTCACCACTAAGTTAAATTTCAGGATTAAAAGTAAAACCCATAGTTTAACCCAAACACAACAAAAACTAGAAAACAAAAATGACAGGACTAGACAGGGAAGAATGAGACAATTCTTTAAAAGTTATTTTTCCCGTTGGTGATCTCCAGATTATGTTTAGCTCTCCTGAAAAACTCAGACTGTGGCTTATTAAATACCCACCTCTGTAACTGCAACTTGAGACACCTGAGAATTCTTCCACTGAACTGTTTGTTGGATATGAATGTGTAATAAGGACACCTCTTTACCATATCATATGTAAAACATTTCTTAATCCTCCCAGCACTGGATCTATGCATAATTTCATGAAAAATAAAATCAAAAGCAAGATTATACCATATTTATAGTTTCTAGGACCTGTGATTTAACTAGCCTATATCAGAGATACTATAATTTAGTGTAGTTCTGCGTTGAATACTTAGAATATTACCCATAGTCTGTAGTTCTGGCTATGACGCTTTTTAGATTTAGTAGATTAAATCATGTTTTGTTCACAACAGATTTTATAAAATGTTTCTCTTCATGCAGTAAATAAATCTGTCATGAATTCAAAATATCATTGTTATTTTTCCTCATTTTGCTTATAAATGCTGGATTTAACCATTTTGGCAGCCACAGAAAAGTTTCTATTTTAAAAGAATATAGGTACTTTAATATGTCTGGAAGTATAGTGGAAATCACTAAGAAAATGTTATTTTATTTTAATTATACAACTATACTCTTCAATATCTGATATTATAAAACCATATTTAATCAAAATATGAAATTTGACTCTCAATACTGTTCCTATATCAGTTTCCTGTATCTTAACAAATAATACACACAATACACTGTGTAATACAAAACAGCATCATGGCAGTAATCATCACCTTCTGCTTCAATGCCATCACATCCTAAGTATTCCAAGACCCATACATCCTACTGCTTACACAGTTAACAATGTGGTGTAGGCTCTAATGTCAGTCTGCATGAGTTTAAATCCTAACTTTGCCACTTAATAGTTGTGTGACTAAAAGCAAGTAAATTAGTTTTTCTGTGCCTCAGTTTTCTCATATACAAAATGTAATTTAATGTCTTATGCACCTACAAATGTTACAATTTTTCTTTTATAGGTAAAGAACTTATTTACTAACTGTACAATTATTAGATATTATTATTTTAGAATCATAATTATCATTTTTTTTTTCAGACGGAGTCTAGCTCTGTTGCTAGGATGGAGTGCAGTGACGTGATCTCGGCTCACTGCAACCTCCGCCTCCGGGGTTCAAGTGACTCTCCTGCCTCAGTCTCCTGTTTAGCTGGGACTGCAGGTGCGTGCCACCATGCCTGGCTACTTTTTGTTTTTTTATTGGAGACGGGGTTTCATCTTGTTGGCCAGGATGGTCTCAATCTCTTGACCTCCTGATCCGCCCATCTCAGCCTCCCAAAGTGCTGGAATTACAGGTGTGAACCACTGTGCCTGGCCCATAATTATCATTTTTTAGTTTTAACATTAAAAAAAAAACTTTCATTTTAGATAAAGGAAGTATATATGCAAGTTTATCACATGGGTATATTGCACCCATGTAGTGATCATAGTACCCAAGAGGTAGTTTTTCAACCCATACTTCCTTCCCTCCCTCCACTATCTAGTAGTCTGCAGTTCCATTATTTCCATGTTTATGTCCATGTGTGCTCCATGTTTAGTAAACAGAAAATCAAATACTGCATAAAGCATTGCTTAGAATTATGGCCTCCAGCTCCATTCATGTTGCTGTAAATGATAAGATTTCATTCTTTTTGATGGCTGTGTAGTATAACATGGTGTTTATCTGCCATGTTTTCTTTATTCAATTGAACATTGATGGGCAACTAGGTTGAATCCATGATTTGTTATTGTGAATAGCGTGATGTAGAGCACGAGTGCACATGTCTTCTCTGTATAATTGAGGTAGGGGATGGGACTGACCTCCAGAGGCAGAAATTCAACTCCAGATCAGATTGAAGTCCGACTGAAACAGGGAAGAGGTGAAAGCATCTTTCCATAAGACAAGCCCACCAGTGCCATGTCCAGTTTACCAGTGCCACGGACACTCATGGAAGTTACCACTGATTTCCATGGCAATGAATGGAAGCACCACCATTGTTCTGAAAATTTCTGAATTATCTGACTCTTAATTTGCAAGTAATTAAAAGTGAGTATAAATATGACTGCAGAGATGCCTCTGAGCTGCTACTCTGAGCACACTGCCCATGAGGTAGCCCTGCTCTGCAAGAACAGTACCTCTTCCACTGCTGCACACTGCTGCATCGATAAAACTTGCTAACAACACTGGCTTATCCTTGAATTCTTTCCTGAGTGAAGCCAAGAACCCTATTTGGAGGCTGCCTGCCTTGCATCAAGTAGCATCCAAAAGAGGCTGAACAAAGATGATGACATGAGAAATCGTGAGAGATGTCGCAGTCGGCAGTCAGCAAGGTGACAGTGAGAGAGGAGAAGTGGTGATTAACAAGACAACAAGTGGAAAGACAGAGACAGTGAAACAGTTAGTGATCAAAGCTGCAAGAGCTGTAACACTGAGGCTACAACACCATAAATCTGCTAACACTGCAAGAGCTGTAACACTAACCAAAGGCTCTTTTCAGAGCCAACATCATTCCTCATAGGCAGAGCCCACTAAATGGGCGAGCAGCCACAGTACTGCTGCCTCATGTGGGACCCACCACTCTTACTGGCAGTGGTGAGTTACTTGCCCCCATGCTGGCCCCTCCCACCATGATAACTAAGGCCACCCAAGCTGGGGGAATCTGAAGAAATCTTCGACTTGGTACCATGTGGAAGATCAGTCAATTTCATTTTTGCTCCTGCGGATGCGTAAGTTTCCTCTCTGCTTCATGATATTGGGTAAGCTAGCAAATAAAAGCATTTGAGGTGAAATAAAAGACTTTTAGGTGAAAGCACTGCCCATAAGATATGCCCATCAGTGCAATGTCAGTTTAACGTTGTCATGACAACTCCTGGAAGTTACTGTCTCTTTCTATGGCATTGACATGAAGTATCACTCTTTTTCTAGAAAATTCTGAATAATCCACACCTTTATTTACATGTAATTGAGTATAAATATGACAGTAGAACTCCCTCTGAGCTTGCTCTGCAAGGAACAGTAACTCTACTGCTGTTGTACATTGCTGCTTCACTAAAACTTGCTGTCTAACAACACTGCCTTGACCTTGAATTCTTTTCCAGGTGAAACCAAGAGCCCTCCTGGGTTAAGCCCCAATTTGGGGGTTCACCAGCCTTGCATCATAATTATCTACTTTTCTTTGGACATATACCCAGTAATGGGATTGCTGGTTCAGCAACTGTGGAAAGCAATTTGAAGATTTCTCAAAGAACTTAATTTTAACGTTTCTTATTATCATTCTAATTTTCAGAGCCTCCAAGTAATTCTTACCCAAACCAGAAAAACTACCTTGCTAACTCTTCTTCTCTCTATTCCTACCTTATAATCCATTTTCTCACTGTATACAGAGTAAGTGTTCTAAAAAGATAATATGATAGTGTCAGAGCCTGCAAAAACACATTTAGTGAATCACCATAGCCTTCAGGAGCATCATAATATGGTCCCATCCAGTTAGTGAAGCCACACATATCAAAATGCTTCAAACTTCCAGCGCTTTCTCATTACCCATACCTTCCCAAATGCTGTTTCCTTCATTAAAACACACTTCCATTCTTCTATCCATTCATTCCTTTAGCTCCTCAAAGAGGCAGTTCGAGTGTCACTCTATGAAAACTTTTCTGGTTCCTATCTTTAGGCTGAGTGAGAGGCCTCTTTTCTGTTTCGTTTTCTCTATATATGCTATTTACTGAATATATATGTTATTCATTCTCTTGTATATCACTCTCATTATCTCACGATATCCCTGAGAGCAAGGACGGCATTTATATTTTTAGTGTATGAATAAAACTTGGTTGATGCACAATAAATATTTATTCAAATAATAAATGGACGGTAAACGAAAGAGGTGTAAAGACATGCTGGTGTCTATACACAATATCAGTCCTTCGTAGGTTTATTTCTCCTCTACCAGAGCTCTAAATATGGGGATTTGGGCACAGTCCTCAACACGCTACTCCTTTCCAACACGTTTTTCTATATGTCTCATTCAAACCATAGTTATAAATATTTTTTGTGCTCCAAATTGACATCTCCATATCTTAACTTTCCTAAAAACTCCTGTGTTTTTTTTCCCCACATTTCCAGTGGGATATCTAGTAGGTAACTAAAACATAGTGTCCATAACTGAATTATTTATTTTCTCTCCCCAAATCTCCCTCATTCTGTCTCAAAAACCAAACCAAACAGAATATGTTTCTTATGCCAAGACCCCAACCCAGGAGTCCTTTCTTTATTTCAACACTGTCCCCCACACTATCTAGAACCTGAGAAAATATTTTAATTTTTTTTTGAAAATTGTACCATGTATCCCACCACTTCTTAATGCCTTCCTACTACTCTGATCCATACCACCATTGATCCTTACTTGAATTATTTCATTAGGCTGCCGAATGGATTCTCTATTTGCACTCTTGATTACCCACATTCATTCTCTACATGCAGCCAGAATGATTTCTTAAAATATAAAATATATAAAATGACCTCCCTGCTTAAAAATTACCCAGTAACTTACAATTTTACCTTTTAAAATATACAAATTTCTAACTGTACATCTCTAGGGGAAATTTGGGAGATACTATAGAAGATTTTGCAGGGTTATTTCACTTGAGGTACAACAAAGTTGGGTATTTATCCAGCAAACTTTCTGTTCGTTATTGGCTTCTCAGGCAGAGATTATTCTCTGGAATGTTTGAGTGCCACCAGAAGGCAAGGGAAATTTGGTGGTTGGAAAAAAAAACAAAGAAAAGCACCCTCAGGTAAGTGTCTCAGATATAGAGGCAAACTTGCAAAGAATATGGGTGGGGCACAAATACAAAATACTCTATTATGGCTTAAAAGCCCCAGAGGACCTGGCCCTTCTTATAACTTCAACCTTAACCCCTGCAATCTTCCACCTCCTTCACTCTGCTCTGTTTATTCTGCTGCTCCTGTGACACCAATCACATCCTTGCTTCAGAACCTCCATATATGCTGTCCTGTTAGTCCAGAATGATTTCCATTCACTTATTTCCAAGCCTGTCTTATATTTTTCACTCAGGAATGAGATCTCATGTGGCCTCCTGAAAGATGCCTTTCCTGAATCCCATTTAAAATATTATCCCTAACAGGGTTATAGATGTTAGGAATAATATCAAGATCATATATATATATATATATAAATAATTTCAAAAATATATATGTATTTAAGTTATATATAGTAACATAAACATGCCATATATTTATATATGTTTATATTTATATTTATATATGTTTATATTTATGTTATATATGTCTAAAATAATATGTCATATATATTTATGTTATATATTTTTTATATAAAATATATAATGTAAAACACTATATTACATATAAAATATATAATATAATGTTATATAATATGATGTCTATTATTGATATATAATATCAATTATGTTATGTTATATTATTATATATTGTATCATGTTATCTATTTTAATTATGATTATATTATTAAATTATTGTATTATAAAATATATAATATAATTATAATTGCATTATTATATTATAATATTTTACTAATTGCTATGTATTGAATATTCAAATACTGTGTATGTTTTATGATATATAATATATTTATATATTTAACATGAAACTATATGTTTATATTTAACTAATAACTATATCTATAATTTGAAATTATTAATTATAAATAGCATGGTAGATACTGATGTGTTTGGAATTTAGTAGGACACTTGAAATATGTATCATTTCAAAAAATTATTATAAAAATGTTTGTTAAATTAATCTTCTAAATAAATTATCTAGCTAATTCAGGGGTATAACTGTAGTCATTACTTCTGTACAACCACACATTTTAAAATAAAAATATTTAAATAGTAAGCAGAAATCACGGAGTCTTTAAAAATTTAGAAATATACATTTTATCTAATTTAATCCAAGAGTATATGAAAGCAAATAAAACACTACCAAGTGAGATCCATATATCCTAAGATATGTACAATATATTTAACTAGTGCATAAGTAGACTACATACAAAGTAATCCATGTACTATAGTGATTTAGTATGAATTCAGAAAGGTACAGGCTTATAACCTGCCTCTGTTACTTTCTACCTTTATGGACTTGGGAAATGTACTCAATTATTCATAGAAAATAGTAGATTCTACAGTTAGTCTGCACTAAATGAAATAAATGATATTTCTTCTCTGCATTTAAATATAACCCATTCCAAATATGAGTCTTGCAACACTGCAAATAATTTTATGTTTTACAAGATGTTTGTCAGAGTGCTAGCTTAAGGAACTCAAAATTATTAAGCCATTAAAAGTACTTCCATTATAATCAGAAGTACCCTTATTTTCCAGCTCATAGTTAATTTTTAAAAGACCAAAAGTTGAAATATGACAATGATGTGTACTATTAAATGGTAGTGATAATTCAGTTTAAAACACCACTACCACTAGAAAAAATATTCATCGTGATTGTATCAGTGCATTATATGCACAAATTAGAAATCCAGGGCAGTAAATATTTTGAATAAATGAGTGTTCAATTTTGGTATAAAAATGTATAATACATTGCACTTTTTATTCATTATTTTAATTTCAAATATGACCAGTAAATTGGTTACTATCAATAAAGATGGTTAAATATCAAAAGAAGACTTACTTCAATACTATCTTTTTTTCTTATAAAATCAATTTAACTACTAATAGGAAAGGATGTTGATAGTCATGGTCAAAAAAGTATCTATGCCCCTAAGGTATACAAGGAGAATGAAATTTATACATACTCTAAAATACTGTTTGACTTTTACATATTTTAATCTCCTTTTAGCCAGTCTTTTAACAGAACTGCTCTCAAGAAACAAAACTAAGTGTTTAGAAATCCTTTTCATGTATGACTTAATGAGTGAAGATGAAGGGAAGTCCATGCAAGGATAGTTAAACCTGGATTGTCATGTAATTGAGTTTTCTTCTCTATATTCAAATATAATTTTCTTCAGGTACGCCTCAAAAATCATGAAAAAGTAAGAAGTTAGTTAAAGCATAAGTATTTAAGTAGATAGTAACAATCTATAAAGAGGGCTTAATGCATCATTAAAATAATTTAAAGAAATTAATGACTAGTCATAACTGATTAAAAATAGGCTCACTCAAAAAAAAAAGGCAAAAACATGTGGAGTGGAAAAAATACTGATAGGTTTAGAGTAATACTAATTATTTTGTATATGATCTGATAGGAAATAGTTTTTAATTTTCTTTCTAGTTTTAAATCACAAAAGCAAGATACAGTTTTTCTACATTTGGAGAAATAGGCTAGCTCTATGGTTATGCACAAAAATAATAATTGAGAAGGCACATAAAAAGGTAATTTAGGAACCAGCTTAGTCTATAAATTATAATGGACATTATTCCCAAAGGAGGCACAGTCATAGTATAGATACAGAAGTCAGCAACACTGACAAATGCCACAGTAGGCTAGTACAGGGGGACTTAAGAGGACTACCTGGTGGAAACTGAAAATAGAGCCAAAAGATGGAATAAAGAAGGTAGTTTTTAAGGGATATATAAAGATAATCATTAATGTTTGAGATTGAGCATATTACTACATTCTTATTGTCCTTGCACTTAGTGTAAACTAATGATAATTACGAAACTGAGTTACTCCGTATAGTATATTACCAATGGGTAACATTGTGATGGTAGTTCTTGTCTAAGAAGCCAAATGACTCAATTCCTAAACAGAGCTTGTGAGCAGAATTTGCACTGGCCATCAAGGAAAAGTTGAAAGTACAGGGCATAAAGAAAACACAGCGGTCATCAATTATTACCTCTAAAATTAATATAAATCTTCATATTTAACTTCCACCTTCACAAAGTCAATATTTTTTCAATTTCAAAAGTAAAACCAATAGATAATATAGTTTTCAGATGAGGCAAAATCATAAAAATGACTGAAATAAAATATAATGTAATATTTACATCAACATATCTTTCAATCATGATTCTTATCTGTCAGTATGAAACATGATATACAAATTGTTATACATGAAAGCTTAAAGGGAATGATCTGAAAAATATGCATACATAATCTAATGTCTGGGGAGTTTTTTAATGGTAGTTTTTAAGGAGAGTCAACGACAATAGATTTTTAGATATATATACGACATGTGTAAATTTTATAATTTCAGGTTACTTCCTCCTGCCACCTGGTAACATGAAAGTTACATAAACCTTTTTGCTACATATGTAATTGAAAACAATGAATATAACATAAATAAAATATTAGCATAATCAATAACAATCTGGAAAATAAAATTTAATGCTCAAATCTCACCAAATAAGATATATTCCCAAATGAAATATAAATGATTAGATTTTTATTTTAATTATATATTCCAATAGCAAAAAAGCACTTAAGTTAATGCACTAAGGTGACTGAGACTTAACTGTAAATGTATATGTTGATCTAAGAATAAATGGGTTTTATATATTTATTCACAAATTCAGAAAGCTGTATAGTTTCACAATACTTAATGATTAACATTTCAATTTAATTGCATAGTACAAACTCATAAGTACTTAGCAATTTATTCATCAATGAAAATGGACAACTGGAACAGAATAGAAAACTCAAATATAATAACTCACATCTACAACTATCTGATCTTCAACAAACTTGACAAAAATAAGCAATGGGGCAAACATTTCTCATTTAAAATATGGTGTTAGGATAACTGGCTAGCCATATGCAGAAAATTGAAACTGGACTCCTTCCTCATACCATATACAAAAATTAAATGAAGATGGACTAAAGACTTAAATGTAGAACCCAGAGCTATCAAAACCTTGGAAGACAACCTAGTCAATATCTTTCAGGACATAGACGCGGGCAAAGATTTCATGACAAAGTTGCCAAAAGCAATTGCAACAAAAGCAAAAATGGACAGATAGGATCTAATTAAACTAAAGACTTTTTGCACAACAAAAGAAACTATCAACAGAGTAAACAGACAACCTGCAGAATGGGAGGAAAAATTTCCAAACTCAGCATCTGACAGAAATCTAATATCCAATATTTGTAAAGAACTTAAACAGATTGACAAGAAAAAAACCAAATAACCCCATTAAAAAGTAGGCAAAGGACGTGAACAGACAATTCTCAAAAGAAGACCTGCATGCATCCAACAATCATGAAATAAAAGCTCAATATCACTTATCATTAGAGAAACGCAAATCAAAACTACAATGAAATATCATCTCACACCAGTCAAAATGCGTATTATTGAAAAGTCAAAAAATGACATGCTGATGAGGTTGAGGAGAAAAAGTAAAGCTTATATACTGTTGATGGGAGTGTCAATTAGTTCAACCACTGCGGAAGACAGTGTGGCAATTCCTCAAAGACCTAAAGACAGAAATACCATTCGACCCAGCAATCCCGTTACTCGGTATATACCCAAAGGAATATAAATATTTGTATTATAAAGACATATGCATGCATATGTTCATTGCAGTACTATTCACAAATCAAAGATATGGAATCAATGTAAGTGGCCATCAGTGGTACACTGGATAAAGAAAATGGGGCACATATACAACATGAAATACTATGCAGCCATAAGAAAGAATGAGATCATATACTTTGCAAGGAGGTGGATGGAGTTGGAGGCCATTATCCTTAATGCAGAAACAGAAAAGCAAATACTGCGTGTTCTCACTTATAAGTGGGAGCTAAATATTTAGAACACATGGCTATATAGAGGGCAACAATACACACTGGGACCTATTGGAGTGTAGAGGGTAGGATGAGGGAGATGATCAGGTAAAATAGCTAATGTGTGCCAGGCTTAATACTTGGGCGATGAAATAATCTGTACAACAAACCCACATGACACATGTTTACCTATGTAACAAAACTGTACATCCTGCACATGTACTTAAAATAAAAGTTTTAAAAAAAAGAAGAAAAAAATCACTTGATGCATTTTGTATCCTACCACCAAGCCACTAATATGCATTGCTAATTCAAATTTGATAAATTTTATTAACATAAAAATAAAAATAGAAATAATCACTACGCTAAATTATGTGCCCAAATTTTTCCAGAAAACAATTTATGTGTAATGACTATAAATATACATGTTCTTAGCTCAAGGATGTCTTATTTTAAATAAAAAAGTGCTTCTTTCTATGTTTTCCAGTTAAAAATAATCAGAAAGACCTATATGAGTTTGAATTATTCCAAATTTGGTTGGAATAAACAACTTGCAAAAGCTTCTGTAAATGTGTAGTCACAAGAGAGCCATCTGGCTCCATGTAATTATACCCATCTCTCATCCAATTCTGAATTTTAAATGTAAAAGCAGGCCCAGGAATATCATACAGATTTGTGATATACACTTGGGGATTGCTGATCCATAAACGAATTAACAGGTTTTGTTCATATGGGTGTGTTCCATCTTCATTTATATTTCAAATCAGAAGAGAGTACAGATTCAGCGATTACTGAATGATTTGCTGCTAGTATGAATTTATTTCTGCTGAAGTATTTCAGAGTGACATCAAATAGAAATTAAGACACACATGGGTGTAAGACAAAAAGTAGAATCTGCCTCATCTTTTTTTTTTCATGTAAGTTCTTTGAATCAAGTTGATAGACGCCTCATGAATACAAAATAAATTTGTGGCTATTTATTTTAAAAGATCACTGACTTCTGCAGGCTTGCTGCAAAGGACTGAATTTGGTACTGGTATATTATGACCAAATTTGCATTAGTTTATATTTTTCCTAGACTATCTGTCTTCTTTCTTTAGAATAGTACTTTTCTGGAATAGAGAAGAAACTTTTTTTATTTTAAGTTCTGGGATACATGTGTAGAATGTGCAGTTTTGTTATACAGGTATACACGTGCCATGTGGTTTGTTGCACCTATCAACCCATCACCTGTATTAGGTATTTCTCCTAATGCTATCCCTCTGCTAGTCCCTGACCCACCGACAGACTCCAGTGTGTGATGTCCCTCTCCCTGTGTCCATGTGTTTTCATTGTTCAACTCCCACTTATGAGTGAAAACATGCAGTGTTTGGTTTTCTGTTCTCGTGACAGTTTGTGGAGAATGATGATTTCCAGCTTCATCCATGTCCCTGTAAAAGACATGAACTCATCTTTTTTTATGGCTGCATGGTATTCCATAGTGTATATGTGCCACATTTTCTTTATACAGTCTATCATTAATGGACTTTTGGGTTGATTCCAAGTCTTTGCTCTTGTGAATAGTGCCACAATAAACATACATGTGCATGTGTCTTTATAGTAGAATGATTTATAATCCTTTGGGTATATACCCAGTAATAGAATTGCTGGATTAAATGGTATTTCTAGTTCTAGATCCTTGAGGAATAGCCACACTGTCTTCCACAATGATTGAACTCATTTGCACTCCCACCAACAGTGTAAAAGCATTCCTATTTCTTCACATCCTCTCCAGCATCTGTTGTTTCCTGACTTCTTAATGATCACCATTCTAACTGGCATCAGATGGTATCTCATTGTGGTTTTGATTTGCATTTCTCTAATGAACAGTGATGATGAGCATTTTTTCATATGTTTGTTGGCTGCATAAATGTCTTCTTTTGAGAATTGTTTATTCATATCCTTTGCCCATTTTTTTTTATGGTGTTGTTTGTTTGGTTTTTTTCCTTGCAAATGTGTTTAAGTTCTCTGTAGATTCTGGATATTAATCCTTTGTCAGATAAATAGACAGAAAAAATTTTCTCCCATTTTTTAGTTTGCCTGTTCACTCTGATGATAAGTTTCTTCTATTGTGCAGAAGCTGTTTAGTTTAACTAGGTCCCATTTGTCAATTTTGGTTTTTGTTACCATTGCTTTTGGTGTTTTAGAACTCTTTGCCCATGTCTGTGTTCTGAATGGTATTGCCCAGGTTTTCTTCTAGGATTTTTATGGTTTTAGTTCTTACATCTAAGTCTTTAATCCTCTTGAGTTGATTTTTGTATAAGATGTAAGGAAAGGATCCAGTTTCAGTTTTCTGCATGTGGCTAGCCAGTTTTCTCAACACCATTTATTAAATAGGGAATCGTTTCCCCATGAGTAGAAACTTCTAACAAATTTTTTACCCTAACACAATAGCATTACAATCATATACACTTTATTGTACAGATTACATATTCTATCCTTATATGGATGACATTGTCAATTGCTGTCTCTCCTGCCTTTGCTTGTTACTTCAAATATTTTTTCTTCATAGGTTCTATTGTATAGTATCAATTCTAGTTTGATGCCTTATTCATGTGTTATCAATTGTATATCCAGTTCATATTATAGTAATTATAGCAATTAAAATTTTAGCCAGATTTCAGTGTTAAGACACTCAGTTTATGAGTAACTTGATCAAATAAAAGTATTTTCAGGATTGTATTATCTTCGTTTATTTTCTTAGTAGTTCCATAGTTAAAATTTATGCCAATTCATTTACTATAGACATATCCTAAATGGATAATTTAAAATGTATACAAAACTATGTGAATAGATCCATTTATGTATGATACCACCTGTTTATATAAGTATATATTATATTAATAAATTAAAACTAACTTAAACATCTAGTAATTCCTGAAGCATTGAGTAGTAAAGAGCCATTCAAATCATGATAACATATATAGGCATTTAAATATACACACACATAAACATATATGCATTTAAAAGAATCTTGGTAAAAAGCACATAAAATATATGCATGAAATGTCCTAATTCTTCTGCACATTTTAACAAATTCAGATGTGTGTTATTTTGTATCCAGGAACACATGTATACACACATATATATGCAAAACACAATATGTGGAAAATGGGAAACAAATAAAAAGTATTTTCAAACAGTAAATTACAAAAAATAAAATACACAACTCAATTGCTTTAAAAGTTTAATATGAATTAATAATTACCTTAAAAAGGTCAAAAAATATTTTTTCCAAATAATTAACTTTTTTTTAAAGTGAAAGCAAGTTTAATAGATAAGTAAGGAAACAAAAGAATGACTACTGCATAGACACAGCAGCCCAAATAATTTTCCACAATAAAACATTTCTCTTCAAAGCAGTTGTGGAATTTTATTATTATGCCAAAATAATATAGAGTGAGAGGCATGCATAGATAAAGACAGAAAGAGAAGAAGGAAAGTGAGGAAAAATGGGAGAGAGAGAAAAGTAGAAGTAGAAACAGAGTGGGAGAGAAATAAAGAATCGCTACTAGGAAAAAAGAAAATATGTGATTGATTTTCCTTCCCAGAAAACATATTACCAGAAAAGCAATTGAGTGTATTGATGTGGGTTCTTATCTAGCAACTTTATGAATCCTAATATACACTTTTTATTTCTTTGCAAAAATTGTGTTTATAATTGACATGTAAAATGTACATGTTTATGGGGTACAGTATGATGTTCCAATGCATGTATACATTATTGTATAATGATCAAATTAGGGTAGTTAGCATGTCCATCACCACGAAACTTTATTATTTGTTTGTGGTGGTAACTTTCAAGATCCTCTTTTCTAGTCATCTTGAAACAGACAGTACATTGTTATTAGCTATAGACACCATACTGTGTAATAGTATATAAAGTGTGTAATAGAATACCAGAACTTGTAGTCTGTATAGTCCTAAGGAAATTGTAGGAGGCAGCAAAATCTTTTTTGTGGCTGGGAGACCTGAGAAAATTCATATAAAATATAGAGTCCATTGAGTGGTACTTCTGAGATTTCCCAGTGCAGGACATCCCATTTGTTTCCAGCCTCAGTCCTTTCAAAATAAGAAATGAAGATTACTGACCTTTATGCTGACAGTCATTCTGCAGAACCCATCCAGTTTCTGCATGGGCCTGGCTGATAAATTTAAAGGACATAGAAGAGGAATCTCAGTCTCCACATCCTTTAACTTATTCATGGTGACAGTAATCTCTACCATCCACCCACAGGAAGAAATATTAGTTTTAGCTTACTATTTTGGCTAGGGGACGAGTCAAGCAGTATCAGAGCTGGTGGCTATCATGGAATAATCAACTTTAGTGACTAAAAATACTAACATCATGGTCAGAGGTCTGACCAGATGCAATGGGAGGAAACATAGATGCCACCTGTGGATGGAGTGCCAACAGGCAGTCTCTGGATGGGAGGAATGTACATCAAATTGTAAGAAGATCCCATAACATAGGAGATACCGGTTTGGCCATCATAGAAGACACGTATAATCTGCTACAGTAAATTAAAAAAAAAAAAAAAAAAACTGAAGAGTTCAGGCAAGCACTCTGTAGAGATTCTGCTTTAAGAGAGCAGTAAATACCGTTCACATTTTAAAGATAAAATTTGGAAGGAAGTGGCCAAATTTGAGGAGTCAAGAGAATTCAGCATTATCATTTCAAAGGGTACTACAAGAGATTGTCATGGTGAGGGTTGATGGTAGCTTTGGTCTAGGGGAATAATAGTAGATCATAATATTGATGGATCTACTATGGATTATAATAGTAGATCATAATCCATAATAATATTGGATTAGACATAGATTTGGGAAATAAAACAAAATTTTCAAACAGGTTGGATAGAGTAGGTACAGGGGACATAGATATTGTTGATAACCCCTAGGTTTCTGGCAGTGCAGAAAAATTAGTGGTGCTGTTATTTAGATGAGGAACATGTTTAGATGAGAATTTCCTAAGTTTTATTTGCAGATTTGTAAATGTGAAGAGTCTTGTAACAGTCCACCAGAGGACTAGGTATATTACATTAGTAGAAAGGATAAGACTAGGGATTTAAATAGTTTAAGCAGCTGGGAGTATTTGAAACTTTGGTAAAATTATATCACTTAGGGAGAGATTACAAAATGAGAAGAGGAGGTCTTCTAGGGTAGAAACTTGACTTTTTTATATTATGTAGTTATCTGTAGATTACTACAAATCTACAAGGAGGCTGATAATGAGAGTACAAACAGGCAGAAAGATTTGGTTTATTTTCACACAGCCTCCGGACTCATATTAATGTTAATATTATATTAACTATAATGTAACTACTCAAATGAACCAATACAATTTAGGAAACTTTCCCTGCAATAGGTAAATGCACGCTTGTAGATAGTATGTTAGGAAGGTAATATTAAATAGATTAGTTTTAATTCAAAAGTATGAACTAAGAACTTTAGACTGGTTTTTCACAAATTTAACTCTGATGATAACTTTTCTGAAAGGCACTGAGATTTTGTGATTATTGGGACAAAATTATGTTCTTGTTCAATATTATAATAAGACATTATTAATGGTGTAGGTTTGCTCAATTCCCTAAATTTTATTTTAGACTTTTGCCTGACTGTACGTCATTGTTTCATCAACTATAACTACTGAGATCTCTTTAAAACCACGCAATCAACATCAAATGAAAAGTAAATGCAATTTTTAAATTACTATGACTAGTTCTACAACCTCATAGATAGTTTAAATTGATATTTTAAATTATACCTTAAAGAAATATGAGTTATTATTATTAATTTAAAGCTAGGCTAGATGAATAAATGTTTAAAAGACAGAGACATATAAAGGATAAATATATACTTGAGAGATGAGAGAGAAACACACATACACACACAGGGGGTAAAGGAAGAGAAACAGAGAAAACACTAGAAATGGATTCACATTTTTGTTCATTTAGCGCAGAGCTATTTTGTGTGGTCATCAATGAGAAGATGAAATATTTGAGATCTTAAATTACTGTCAGCATACTTTGGAGCTTGTAAGAATGAATAATGCTTATTAATTCTAATGTGTTTGTGAATGGTGTTGTGGAAAGGAAACAAAACTGGGAGTCAGCAGGCTTATTTTCTGCTCCTGATTGACTCATCGATTGTATTTATGGCCAATAATTATTTTATGGATATCAGATCCATAGAGCAACCTCCTAAAAAGAACTTACCAATCACTTCAGGATTTAAAATTGTCTAGCTTACTTTTTTCCATCCTTATCTCAGATTCCAAGCTAGAGTAATTGTGAAATTTTGATTGCTTGAACATTTGTAACATATTGCAAGATTTTATGTTTTCCTGATAAACACTGTGCTTTATGAGAGTAAAGACTTTCTTTATCCTCATTAACATTCTTCTTTTTTTTTTTTTTTTTTTTAGATGGAGTTTTGCTCTCGTTGCCCAGGCTGGAGCGCAATGGCACAATCTCGGCACACCGCAATCTGTGCCTACCGGGTTCAAGCGATTCTCCTGTCTCAGCCTACCGATTAGCTGGGATTACAGGCATGCGCCACCACATCCAGCTAATTTTGTATTTTTAGTAGAGACGGGGTTTCTTCATTGGTCAGGCTGGTCGCGAACTCCTGACCTCAGGTGATCTGCCCACCTTAGCCTCCCAAAGTTCTGGGATTACAGGCGTGAGCTAATGCGCCCGGCCTAAATAACATTCTTTAGCCAGAACCTAACAAACTTATCACACAAATGGCACTGCATAGTTATAAAAAACTTGACGAGTATTTATGACTTTTTACATTCTCACATCTGGCACTTTCAAAAATCCTGTAATGATTTTCTTGTACCATCTTCCTTTCCTCTGGACACTTCCCTCCCTTTTTCATCTGCTTGATTAATGTGTATTATTTTTTCACAATTTGTTTTTATTTATTTATAATAATATATTTCCTGAACTTTAACATTAGCGTATTCATCTTTATTGTGATGTTGCCAAGCTGTTCACACCTTACTACTTTAATTTTTCCTTATATATAAATTTCCAATTATTTCTCTCTCAAATTATTATTTGGAGTGACTCTTCTCCCTACGCTTTTGTCAAAACCTGGCCCCTGAAAGATTAGTAACAAAACTTATTGATAAGATCAAGCAGAATGAACATTATCTCACAAAACTTTGTCAGTGTCTCAGAAAAGAAAAGGTACAGTCAGATTTATTAAAAATTATAAATTTGATTTCTAGAAGGCCTTTCAATAAAAGATCTTGATTAGATTGGAGGAAGCAGGAAGGTGATACAAATGTGTAAGATTCAGTGTCTTTTTTAATTCTTTG
Source organism: Papio anubis (assembly GCF_008728515.1). Taxonomy (NCBI): domain Eukaryota; kingdom Metazoa; phylum Chordata; class Mammalia; order Primates; family Cercopithecidae; genus Papio; species Papio anubis. The sequence continues at coordinate 65,214,747 of NC_044982.1, read as the reverse complement.
AGCCTTGGCTTTGTGTATTTGTAATTATCAGGATTTAGGGTTACAAGGGTTGAGTATCAGATTAAACTACTTTAGAGAAAATAATATTTTTTACTATTATAACTAAGACTCCAGGGCCAGAGATGGTTTAAAGCACAACTGATTCCATCTTTCCATAATATTGCCCAGATCTAACCTCTTTGTTATTGTTTTTCTCACCGCTTTCTTCTGTGTTGCCTGCCATTCTGGACAGATCTCTTAGGATTAACAACTGTGGTAGTTCCAGCTTAGTATTCTTTCTGTTTCTGGCACAAAGAAAAAGTGAATGTTCCTTTCATTTTGAGGTCAAAACCATCTAAAATGTGTACCTTATTGGCTTCATTCAGTTTACACTTCTGAACTAATAACTGACAAGAGGATAGAATCCTCTAATAGGCCAGGTATAGTTTAAATGTTTATTCCTGGTACTGAAGAAATAAGTGTGTTTAATTTTGAACCCTGTAGACAGAAAACTGAAAGGGCCGTGTCCCTCAACAAAGTAAGATGTTGTTTCCAAAATAAAAGAAACGGACACACTGTAAGCAAAAACAATTTCCAGTTCTAACAATGAAAATTAACAATCAATTAGCTTCTTTTGGGGTGCTTACACAATAATCTCTACATCTACTATCACATTATATTTTAATTGCATCACTAAGAGCTAAATGACCCAAATTAAACTTGCTCATTACTGTTATGCAAGCATTTATCCAAGTGGTTAGAGTATAGAATCTATAATTATGTGATTACTGAATGAGTGAATAATTAGATTGAGCAAATAATTGTATCTCTTTTGAAGTTAGAATTTTCTTTTAAATATTAATAATAGTGCCAAATTAATTTGTATAATGGTATTACTAGCTTAAATTAGTGTAATTATTATAATCAATATAATAATAATACTCAACTAATAAATTTGTTCTAGGACTTTCATAAATTATAATAATACCTATATTTTCTTAAATGTCCCTGACCAATAGTAAGCACTAAATAAATGTTAAGGGTTAACAATAGTCATTGACAAACAGATAAAGTTAGATTGGGAGACCTAAGGAACACTAGAATTTTATAGAGATTCAAATTTGTATGAATCCGTATTAGCAGTTTGATAAGTGATAGATAAATGTTTTCAAATGTCTGGAGTTTTGCTTTTAATAAAATTACTTTCTAATGTTGTTTTATAGCATTTCTCCAGAGGAAATTGAATAATATTTTCCTCTAAATCCATGCAGGATAAATGATCTGGAGTCATTAGAATATAGTATTATGCACAAACAACTAGACAGGAATTCTATTACAGATGATTAGTCAACCGTGAATTCAGCACCCACCAGATGGACAACTCCAATGTACCACATGAATTATGTGAGTTACAGCTGCAGCTCTGGTAAAAACTAAAATGCTCTTGATGAACAGCTGCCGTTTTCTTAAGATTCTAGACAAGGGATACCAGTTCAGTTTTTTATTGCCGTAGCCTGTGGCATAGAAAAGACTGATTACCTTAAAGAAAGGTTGTATTAAAAAGCGTTTATAGTCTGCTGTGTTAACTTTACTTTTAAGGGTCTTTCCATATTTACATTTAGAGCACCTATACTGTTATCTGATGTGAATCTTATGTGTCTATAACTCAAAATGAACAACAGTAAAATTGTTCGGGCTATTAGATAATGACAGGATAATGTGTTATACATGGAACTATAAAAATACAGATTAAAATGCTGAGATACTGAGGTTCAAAATTGTCAGTATTCAGCAGATGAGTAAGATAAGTTTGTATATTTACTCTTGATTACAGATATTTCTTAAAAGGTAATTTTAAGTACCAGTGTTGTAAAATTCTCACAGAAATAAGCCTTCAAGTTCTCTTATTACATCTGAGTTCTGACATATGAAAACTGAAAAATAAGCTAGTACTTATTAAAATTATTTTTTAAATTCATAGTACTATAATTTAAATATATGCTTTATGCTAATATTAATTTGCCTACCTTGAGAAGAGTTCTTTCATTGTGTATGACTTTACAGCACAAGAAATCTTGGATTTATTTTATATGTGGTGTTATCTTATTCCTTGCTGTTTCTAAAAGGATTTGTTTGTTTGGAGTGCTTATATTTATTTTTACATGGAGTTAGCTCGGTGTATAAATCTTTTGCTAAGTATACTTTCATCTGTATAATTTACTTTGGTTTACAATTATGATGCAGAATATTCTTCCTTACTGCACATAAATTTGAAGTCTGTAATGAGATTATAAATGACCATCCACATATTTAGTTCATGATGATAAAAACCTTTTATCTGACTCAGAGAATAAAATAAAAGTATTTTCCTCAGAATATAGTCTGGTAAAAGTTTGTCAATTTTTACTGAAGTAAATCTTATGAATAATATGAAACACTTTGATTTTTTTTATATACTTTAGGCTCTGAGATACATGTGCAAAACGTGCAGGTTTGTTACATAGGAATACATGTGCCAAGGTGGTTTGCTGTACCCATCAACCTGTCATCTACATTAGTTATTTCTCCTAATGCTATCCCTCCCCTAGCCTCCACCTCTCAACAGATCATGGTGTGTGATGTCTCCCTTCCTGTGTCCGAGTGTTCTCCTTGTTCAACTCCCACCAATGAGTGAGAATATGTGGTGTTTGGTTTTCTGTTCTTGAAAACACTTAAAAATTTTAAGTAACAATAAACTAATTAAAATGGTAAACTTAAATATAATTAAACATTTTCATATCACACTTTAATATTTTTTCTCTATTCTTAATTAGTGATGTTTTGTAAAGCTGAAGTGCAAATATAGATTTGTTAACCATACATGCTGAATATATTTACATTTATTATTCATTTGAACATCATATATATATGGTGACACATAGGTATAAGTCACTGACACTATCCTACAATTTTAAATATTAGACACAGACAAATAGAAAATGAAATGCTATATTGTCTTTAGAAATTTATTACCTAAACAAGAAAACAAAAAATAAAATAGAGAGTGAAGACTATTATACTTAGTGCATTATTTAAAAATACAGGTATAAAAATAGGAGTATTCAATTCAACATGAGAACATCAAGAGGAATATTTGATGCGTAACTGGTAAAATAAACAAAATTGCACTAGGTATGCAGGGAAAAAGTGGTATACAATCACAAAATTGCATCATGTACTGATCAATAATCACTTAACATAGAATGATAGGACATAGAGACTGAAGTTGAGGTTTGAAAGTATCTTGCTGAAGATCTTACCAATGAAGCATTAGGAAGTCATCACAATCTTTCACAAAGTCAATCTACTGTTAATCATTAAAGAATTAACAAGGTATCAATAGTAGGTTTTATTCTATGTCATTCTTTTGTAACAGATATGTGAGGGAAGTAGTCTTACTATCTCTATTGTTACAGATAAGCATACATGGATTTAAATAACTAGCTTCCCTAAGTTAATAAAGGTTGAAAAATGTGTATTGAAATAGGAGTTTTTCAGGCACCCCAGGTTCTAAGTTCTTAACATTTGCCAGGCTGTTTGCTATGTGCTTTGCTAAGTATTTATTTTAATTTTCACAACAATTTCATGAGGATATTTTATGATCTTCCCATTGTTGTTGAGGAAACGGAGGTATAAAAAGGTAAACTAATTTACCTAAGTTCCCAGTCAGTATGTTGCAAAGTCAGACTTTGAACACATATTAAGTGTTAGCATGACCTATTGTATTTAATGCTGTATGAAAATGGTACATAAATAATATTGGAATGTACCATAGGAATATATAGGAATGTAATCTAGGAAGTACTATAGAAATATATACATACATACACACACACACACACACACACAAATGAATTTCCAAATAACTCTCTTTGTTAGTCAGCATTTTAATACATTTTCATGTGGAAAATCTGGGAATATAAAGGGTTATCATATTTTGCTGCAACTTGAGATTTTTCAGATCAGCTTTACTAAAACAAATATAGGGTTGCATTATACCCTGAGGTTGACTTTAATTCAAATTATGTAGAAATCCATAAAAATTTCAGAAAAATGTAAGCAGGCAAGGTAGTTAGCAAACAGGTTTGGAAAGTATACACAAAAATCTGTGTGGATTTTTTTTCCAGAAGAATCAAATATTAGATAGCAAATAATTAAAAAGAAAGTTATCTAAATGCAACTGCTACTTAAAAGTATGGATTTATTTTTAAATGAAGCTAATCAGTTCTAATTAAATATAGTATACCACAGCATATAACACAAGTGCTCTTTCAAAGCAGACACTAAATAAACACAGATTTGTTTTTGGAGATATGGAATACTATTCAATGAATGACACAATAAGAAAAATGAACAAATGACAGTTCCACTTGCAGTCTTTTTAAGGACATATAAGACAGATATAAATTTTAAAATATATTTAATTAACTTTGTTTTGTAGCTAGATATAGCTATATTTATAGTCTCATACACATTTACATTCTCCTTATATATAAACTTTCGTAGAGTCACACATACATATACATATATGCAATACATATATACATATACACGTATACATATGCATATATACACACACATGCATACATCCCTTCCACAAATATATATATATATATTCCACATATATATATTTGTTTTAAATGTTAAGACAGAGATCTACAGCAACATATCTATAATCAAAATTTATTACACAAGTACTGAGTTCTAACTCACCCCCAGATCATTTATTAAAAAGCAAAAACCCATTTCCTCACAAAAATCAAGTGTAAGGAGGATATCCTTTAAGATTTGGTTTGTCTAAGGGTAACAACATAAATTCTTCTATTTCTAGCATAAATTTGTTTTCTGCCTACTACTCCAGTTTTTTTTTTTTTTTTTTTTTGAGATAAATTGTTCTCACGTGTTTATTTTCTTGAAGTAGTTGAGATTCAAGGAATTTTTGTTGTTTCTTCTGATTTTAAAAGGATCACACACTGATGACTTTGTTTTGTTTCCTAGGTTTCCTGACACCTAGAAGATGACTTGGCACATTTTATGTGCTTAATAAGTATTAGCTGAATGCATAATGAATTGTAAATGTTCAAACAATACAGAGTACCACACCCTAATTTAATACTGAAGAGATAATCACTGTTAACAGTTTGTTGTATACTACTGCAGTTTAATCAACAGTGTTCTCTCTGGCTCTAGCTCACAAGCTCCATTCACTATGGTGTTTTTTTTTATTATTATTATTATTTCTTTACCTTTTTGTTTGTTTGTTTGTTTTCATTTTGGAACTTCTGCCTAGCATTTCTTTTCCACTCCTGATTACCTGGACACCTCCTTCTCTGTACACCATTCTGATATCTCATGCATAGAATATACAAATCCTCCCTCATTTTTACTACCACTTAACCATGTATACAGCTTTATAATCTCACAATTCTATATTAATAAACTTATTATTTACATACATATTTCCTTGACTAGAACATGAGGGTTATTATTATTTTTAACTTTTAAGTTCAGAGGTACATGTGTAGATTTGTTACATAGGTAAGCTTGTATCATGGGGGTGTGTTCAGATTATTTCATCACTTGGGTGTTAAGCCTAGTACCAGTTAGTTATTTTTCTGATCCTCTCCCTCCTCCCACCCTCCACCCACAGAAAGGCCTCAGTGTGTGATGTTCCCCTCTTTGTGACCATGTGTTCTCATGATTTAGCTCCCACTTATAAGTGAGAACATGCAGTATTTGATTTTCTGTTCCTGTGTTACTTTGCTAAGGATAATGGTCTCCAGCTCTATTCATGTCTGACATGATCTCATTCTTTTTTATGGCTACGTAGTATTCCACTACGAGTTTTTGAATCCAATGGTAGGTTTTATTTGTTTTTATATTCTTAGGAAAGATTGCTGTGCCTGAAATTTATATTTTTCCGTATTTCCAAAATGATTTCATTGCCATAAAATGCATACATACCTCTACAAATTTTAGAATTATTATAAATTTCATGGGTTTTTCTTTGAAGTTCTGAGACCTTTCAGTGGAATTATTTGAATTAAAATGAGCCCAAAGAGCAATCTTCCAAAATGTAGCAATATCAATGTTTGTATAACGTGAGTTGATATTTTATCTATGCTTATATTTAAGCAGAAATGATATAAGTGCATATATTAATACATACATATAAATTAGTAAACAAATAATCAAAATAACTGTTGTTGCAGGATATTGTTCTTACGATGTTTAAAATATACTTTAGAACATTGTTACTTTTGCATTTTTTTATCCCATTAACTCTTCTTAAAATTGCATTTAATATTTACATTAAATGTTTACTGCTATTATGACACTTTTTCCCCTCCTGCTTAGGTATTGTTGTTTAATCCATAAATTGAGGGTAAAGTCCTCTCTTTTTTATATAGTAAATTTATATTTAGCCTGTACTCCCTTTTCCCTGGTATAATTATTAAATCTATATTTATCTATATCCATACCTATGCATCTGGTATATGGATGTTGGTCAGAGATTGGTTTAACATTGAAGTATTCAACAGGGTAGCCACCAGCCATACAAAACTATTAAAAATTGTATTTTAATTGCATACAATTTAAACGTATGTCCTAACCCCATTTCAAGGGCTCAGTAGCCACATGTGGCTACTAGCTATTCTATTAATCAGGGCATATATGGAATATTTTCACCATCCCTTAAATTCAATTTGTCAATGATGATAGAAGCACTTTGGTATTAGAATATCTATTCATTACTAGTTTAGATAATGTTGTACTTAAGAGCACACATGACAGGCAATAAAGTAACATTTCTTTGGGATTAACATGAGAAATCAAGGAGCATTTTTTTTGTGAAGTTCATTGACATATGGAGACAAACGTCTCCTACATTGCATGAAACCATTCTGATCTTTTCCTTCATAAAGTTAACTTATTAAATACAGAGACCATAAATAATGAGAGGTTAACAGTAATAAATGTAAAGCAGTCTTTCAAATTGTTTTAAATGTTGTCATTCAAATGACAAAAAAAATCCTTTTGATACTATATTAGCCAACTAATATTTTGTACAGCAAATTTGTCAGCTAATATTTAATCAACTATTGTCTTTTTCTGGGGTGATTTTTACCTTTCCATTAAACTGTAATGCATGCCTTAGGTTCAAAATATGAACATATATTTTTGTCTATACATTACTTTGAAAAAAACCCAAATTGCGTTTAATAAAACATAATGAAGAACATGAGGAAAACTTAAGACAGATGCAAATATTATGACATGTGAAAAGTTAGAATCTTAAATAAAAATGTCCCAACATATGAAATATTCATTTTCTTTATTTTTCAATAATACTTCCATAATAATACCTAAAAGGAAAAAATACAAAATATTACTCTAAGTTAATTATAAAAAGTTTGGATATTCCAGCGTCCAAAATTATCTCCTTAGGAATTCACTAACTTCTTCAAGAATGGGAAAATATTTTAAAAGGAGCAGAGTTATCTGTGAGCTTTAGTTTATATCTGAAACCAAATTGCAAAACTGGTATGTTACACTGCAATTGATCTTAAATTCGGTGAACTTTCCTAACTCAGAGGTTTTTGCCACTCAAGATGATGTGATCCTTACCTGAAGGAGAAGCAGAAGGCATAAGAACATGATGAAAGGTTCAGGATTAGAGAGTTGAGCCACTCTCAAATCTAGCTAATGTAACAAAACCCATTAGCCAGAGCCACTTCATAAAACTCAAATTGTCACTAGCCAATTCTATTCATTTACTTGTTACTTTTAGTTATTTGTAACATTTTCTGTAACTCGTATTAATTATAAGGTATACAGTAATTCATGTTAACGATTGTAGTCATTCAATGGGATACTTGAGGTTTCTGTGAAGTTTTAGTTTCAGTTTTGTTTTTCTCTTAATATACTTGTGGGGGAATCCTTTGTTTTTGACTCAACTCTCTGCTTCTGGAAATGAGTGTGGTCTAGTGTAGAGAAAGACAACATGAGGAGAGAGAGAATCAATATTGTCTCCAAAGGGACTAAGAGTTTCATATATCCAAACTGCAACATAAATATTTAATAGTATCATTTTGATAAATCTGCAAATTGGTAAATTTAGAATATTGATTTTACCAAAATTGAAGGAACCATTTAGAAAATTGACTCTGAGGAGATGAATTTTGAGGAATCAGTCGCATTTTAGCCACCACCATTGAGAACTGATTGCCAAGTGCCCACAGAGGGCCAATTTCTAGCAATACCAATATATAAGACTAGGCTCCTCAGAGCAAACATGGACATGCACAGGAAGGGAAGTTCTCAGCAAAGGGTGAGAGATGCTTAAAGTTTGCCCTAATGTGGCAAAAGCACTGAGCTTATCTTGATTTTCATAGCAGAAACTGAATATCTGGCAACATTTAGCAACAAATACTGCTAAATACCAGAGAATTAGTTATTTGCTTTATCTGTCAATCGTATCAGAGATTCTAAAGAAACTTGCAAGTCCTTGCACATAATATAAAATAGAGAAAGGAAATTCTTTTTTTTTTTCTTTTTCTTTTGAGGTGGATTCTTGCTGTATCGCCCAGGCTAGAGTGCAGTGGCATGATCTTGTCTCACTGTAACCTCTGCTTCCTGGGTTCAAGCCATTCTCCTACCTTAGCCTCCCAAGTAGCTGAGATTACAGGTGCTGGCCACCATGCCAGGCTAAGTTTTGTATTTTTAGTAGAGATGGGGTGGACAGGCTGGTTTCAAACTCTTGACCTCAAGTGATCTGCCCTCCTCAGCCTCCCAAAGTGCTGGGATTACAGGTGCGAGCCACCACGACCAGCCAAAATATCTAGAACATTTTCTAAAATTTGGCTTTTCAGTTTCTTCATCCAAAGATCAGTTTTTAGGAAGACAATTAGAATGGCTTATCAATACATCTGAAGTAGTAGAAAAGATGAAAATTTACCTAAATTATATGAGAAAAATGTTATATGGTTCTAAGATAAAGTGTATATGCATGTAAAAAGTTCGCTTTCTCAGTGAAATACAAAAGAATGTTTTTCTTATTAGAGAAACAGATAATAAAATAGATTGAGATAAAAGAAGTATCGAAAAACATAAGGTAGACAAAATAAAGTCTACATTTTAAATAATGTGTGATTGTTAACATTGAAAAAATTCATTGAGAAAAAAATGAAAAAAAAATCATTCCAGAATTACCATGTAATTATCTGATATTTGTATACAATGTGGAAAAGGTAACTTGTATGAATCCTTGTTCCATGGGTGTTTCCTAAAATAAAATATACAAAACAAATAAAGTTCTTCATTATAAAGTATTATACTAAGTAGTTGTTAGGGATTAACTTATCATCATTATCTACATTGTCTTTTTAAAATCTCATGAAGTATTTTTTTTTTTTTTTTTTAAGAGGAGTCTCACTGTCTCCCAGGCTGGAGTGGAGTGGCGGGATCTAGACTCACTGCAAGCTCCGCCTCCCGGGTTCACGCCATTCTCCTGCCTCACCCTCCAGAGTAGCTGGGACTACAGGTACCCGCCAGCGCGCCTGGCTAATTTTTTGTATTTTTAGTAGAGACAGGGTTTCACCGTGGTCTCGATCTCGTGACCTCGTGATCCGCCCACCTCGGCCTCCCAAAGTGCTGGAATTACAGGCGTGAGTCATTGCGGCGGCCTCATGAAGATTTTTAAAAACACATTAGCCGTTGATATAAATAATGAGAAATATCATGGCCCAGAGGCTATCATGTCCACTAACCTGAAGCATTCAGATTTGAATGAAGAACACAACAGGAGCATTTAAATGTAATATCCATTTGTAACACAAGGAGAATGCAGAGAAAAAAAAATGTTAGATATAGATTTATTTGTAGCATCTAACTCTAGATAGGGTATTTAGGAATTCTGATAATTGATAATTAAGTAGCTTTATTTTATTTATAAAAACCCTTCTCAGAGGTATCCAGAGCTGTTTTCCTTCCAAACTATTATCAAACATATTTTTTAATTTAACATGTGTTCAGAGCCTGCAACTGTTAGTGTGTAGCATAAACACGGTGAAAAGGATACTGTTGGGTAAATATTGCATTTTAAGATGTAAAATTACATAAACTTAGGCAAAGGAAAGAAGACTGCTAAGAAAAGTTTGTGTTGAGTATGAACATGTAGGAAAGTGTTATCCTTTATATATTGCTCTTGGACTAGAATAAGGGTAGACAGTAGTAGTATATTTTCCAGTGACCACAAAAAACTAGGCAGCTCTAACTGAAGACCCTACCTTAGTTAGTGGTGCCACACAAGAGGACTGTGATGCTAGTCTTTGGATAAAAGCTGTTATTTGTGACCATTAATTTGTTGTCTAGCTTTTTATTTTCTGAGGCAAATCGCACATGTGTAGTTAAACAGTAAGAGAGTCAATGACTTTCTATTCAACCTGTTTATTTACAGAATATTCGAAAACTATTGTTCTCCATTGATGAAGAAAAGGGGAGCAGACTGAGACTTGTGGAATTACAATGAGAAAATTAGAGTTGAAACAACAACAAAAAAGAGAAAATCCTAGAAATTTTGTAAAAAAAGAAAAAAAACTAACTGGATATTAAGTTGAGGATTGGGAAAATGTCTATATTTCACTTTCCTATATTCCCAATAAAATAGAGTGAGAAAAGAGAAACATGGGAAGGTGGAGGATAAAATGTACAAAATGACAGAAAAAAAAGTTTTAAAAAATCACAACAGTAAAATTAATATCTGCTTTGAGAAAAGTCAAGATGGCTGACTAGAGGCAACCAGGAAGAGCTTCTCCCACTGTGAGACCAAACCGTTAAGAAAACCAACACACTTTGGGCAGATCTTCAAAAGAAAGGCATTGTGAGTGAACGGAGAAATGATGCAGACCTTGGGCTAAAGCCGGAAGAAGGTGGGAATGATCCCTGGAGTTGCCCAGCTCAAGGACTCAATCCCGGCCCCCAGTGGTTCTTGAGGAAGGAGTGAGTCTCAGAGGCATGCAGTGACCCACTCTAATAACAGAACTTGAGAATCCAAGATGAAGGAGACACCAGGACCACCAAGGACATTTAACCTGGCAGAGAGAGCTTGGAGAGTTGGCAGGGACAGGACTTCAGCCTGCACAGAGTCCAATGGGTTTGGGGCATGAACGGCTACCGTGGAACATGGCCCGCAATACACATTCCACAAGACTTACCATGTTTCTCTAGGTGGCTTTGGCCTGTGTTGACTGTTAGATCTAGACAAAATAGGGCTATCTTGCCCCTGGGACAAGCCAGGTTGTGGAGAAAAAGGAATGTTTATGTACTATTTGTGGGAGTGTAAATTAGTTTAAACATTTTGGAAGACAGTGCTATAGTAAGCAAAACAGCATGGTTTATGGTACAAAAACAGACACATAGATCAAGGGAACCGGGTAAGGAATCCAGAGATAAAGCTGCACTCCTACAACCATCTGATCTCCAACAAAGTTGACAACAACAGTCAATATGGAAAGGACTCCCTATTCAATAAATGATGCTGGGAAAACTGGCTAATCATATTCAGGAGATTGATACCAGATTCTTTCCTTTCACTATATGCAAAAAAATAACTCAAGATGGAATGGAGACTTAAATATAAATCCTAAAACTATAAAAATACTAGAAGAAAACCTAAGAAATGCCATTCTGGACATAGGCCCTGGCAGAGATTTCATGATGAAGATGTCAGAAGCAATTGAATCACAAACGAAAATGACGAATGAGATCCGTTTAAACTAAAGAGCTTCTGCACAACAAAATAAACTAACAGGGTAAACAGACACCCTACAGAATGGATGAGAAAATATTTCCGAACTATGAATCTGACAAAATTCTGATATACAGAATCTTTATGGAACTTAGCAAGCAAAAAACAAAAATCCCACTGGAAAATGGACAAAGGACATGAACAGACACTTTTCAAAAGAAAACATGCATACAGTCAACAAACACTTGAAAAACTGCTTAACATTACTAATCATTAGACAAATGCAAATCAAAACTACTTGAGATTCTATCTCACACATGTCAGAATGGCTATTACTAAAACGTTAAAAAAAAAAAAAAAGAAGCTGGCAAGGTTGTAGAGAAAAAGAAATGCTTATATAATGCTGGTGGGAATGTAAATTAGTGCAGCAACTGTGGAGATCCATTTGGAGATTTCTCAAAGAACTTAAAATTACCAACAGACCTAGCATCTGCATTTCTGGATATATATCCAAAGGAATATGTCATTCTACCATAAAGACACATAAATGCATATGTTCACTGCAGCAACGATCACAATAGCAAAGACATGGAATCAACCTAGATGTCCATAAAGAAAATGTTGTACATACACACCACGTAATACTACACAGTCATAAAAAAGAGTAACACCATGTCCTTTGAAGCAGCATGGATGCAGCTGGAGGCCATTATCCTTAGATCCTTAGTGAATTAATGCTGGAAAGGAAAACCAAATGCTGAACATTCTCACTTGTAAGTGAGAGCTAAACGTTGAGTATGCACGGTCACAGAGAAGGAAATAATAGACACTGAGGCCTACTTGGGGGTAAAGGGTGGGAGGAGGGTCAGGATAGAGAAACTACCTATTGGGTACAATGCTGATCACCTGGGTGATGAAATAATCTGCACACCAAACCCCCATGACGCACAATTTACCCATGTAAGAAACTTGCACATATACCCCACTAAACCTAAATTAAGACTTAGAAGGGGAAAAACAAGTTTTAAAACCACCAAACATTTTCCCAAAGTGGCTGCACTATTTTATAATGTATAGGGTTTCAACTTCTCCAAAGTGCCGTCACGCAGTTTACATTATCTGTCTTTTCAACAGCCATCCTAATGAATATAAAGTTGTGCCTCAATGTGGTTTGACTTACATTTAAGTAATGATTAATGAAGTTTTGCACTTTTTTGTGTACCTTTTGTAAGTCTTTGGGAAAATGTCTACTCAAAAATTGTTTTAGCATCTTTAAGTTGGGTTATGCCTTTTCATTATGCTTTATGATTTTGTTATATATCCTGAATGTAGGTCTATTGTTAGATATTTTATTTGAAAATATTGTGTTTCATTCTGTGAGTTTTCTTTTCTGTTTCTTAGTAGAGTTTTAAAGTTTTAGCAACATTTTGCTCCATAATCCATTTGGAGTTAATTTTTTTTAATAGTCTATGGATTGAGGATCCAAATTCATTCTTTCGTATATGGGTATTCAGCACAGCATTTGTGAAAAAGACTACTTCTTAACTTTTTTTTTTTAAAAAAAGAGCTCACTTAAGTTTAAAGAACAATTTAAGAGACATCCTGAAATGTCTTCTATGGAATTAGAACTATTTCCATTACTAAGCATACACTGACCTTACAAGTATACTTATTCTTGATCCTTATTAAAGAATACCATAATTTGCAGCTAAATAAGAAAATGGATATGAAAGTACATTTTACTAAAATGTGTATTGAATACAATATTACCAAATAAAGCAATCACAAAATTTACTTTAATTATAACTATTCTAAAGTTTTTACTGCATATTATTTCAGAAATTGCAGAAGCATCTTTATAGACAAGCTCGCTGACTTTTTTCCAAAACACCTTGTAATATGTGTTGAATATCACAAACAAGACTTTAGCATGAAAATGTATAATTAACATAGTATTCATTTTTTTAAAAATCTGCTTTAATAAAATGGTAAATGAAAACTAAATCACTAAAAATTGTTTAGATATGAAATTTAAAACATTTCTAAGAATTCAAAGAAAAATAAACAAAGGCTGGTAAAAAATTTTTGTAGAAATAATGAGAGACTGTTAGGTATAAATTATTCAAGCTTTGGAAGGAAGTTTTCTAAAAGAAAAAACAAAATATATTAAAGTTGATAATCACAGGAAAACTTGCAGAAAAACTTCTTATACTGGACAATTGTGACTTCATGTCTAAACAAAATAATCTTGCATCTAGTCCCAAAGTGTATATGTACAATACGAAAGTGGAATTATAATGGTTTCAAAGTTTGTATCTACATCATCAAATTCTAGAAAATATTCAACCGTATCATCAATATTTGCAATATTTAGCATGAAAAGTGTTAACGTCTCAAGGATTCTATAACTCAATAAATTATTGTGAGCAAATAAGGAAAAATTAATGACAGCTGTAGAAGGTTTTAGAAAAGACACTACTGATGAGTATCTTTCCTCAAATAAAAGATTAAACCCTAATAACATTCTTCAGTAAACAAAATGATTAATCAGATCAAAACTAAGAATGGAAGTAACAGTGTCTGAGCAAATGTAGTGCAAGATGAAAACTACTGTGCGGTTGTTTATGGTAGCAGGGAGCAGAAAATTGAGATAATAGTGTTCTGTGCAGATTATAATTGAAATGTCTATTGTTGATGCTATCATATGAATCAGAGGAGATAACTGAAGCTTCTACGCGTTGTCAATGTTCTGCCACATAAGAGTAATATCCAGATATGTCTTCTGGGTCTCTATAACAAAGGCACATCTATAGGAGACTGTATACACATATTGCAGAGACACACCAGTTTGATAACCCTATTCCAGCTTACCTTAAAAACCATCTACATTTGTATACTTTTTCCTCTGAGGTCAAAATTTAACTGTGGTACTGGCATTCCCATAAAGACTTTCATATTGTACATAAACAACATGTCTTCCTTGCTCTTACCTATAATAGTTATCTATATTTTTATGATAAATAAAGAAGCTCCAGATAGCTTTCAGCTAGTTCTCATGAAACTATAAAAATCATCAAGATTTTTATACATTTTTTTATAATCTATAAAATTTTATAGATTACATAAACCAGGTAACGTAAATGTATTGCCTTTAGAACTGAGGACAATATGTTGCCACCGTACCAAACTTTTATTGATTTTTTAAAATTAAAACATTAAAATGTTCTTTATTGTTATCAAGATGATAATGATGAATACATAAATACCAAGAATAAATTTACTGATGAAGCATTTCACCCAAAATGAAACTGCATATCAGTGGATCATATTAATTGCAAATATCATCACTGAATACATTTTGATGCTCATAAAAAGCCCACATACATATGTTTACATTGATACCATGATATAGTCATGGATTTTGAGTTTTACAGCACCAGTAAACAGTCAGCCAAGTGGCCATTGTAATTTGTACTTTTAGAGTGGCAAGATGTTACAGGGACGAGATTTTTCTGAGTTAGCAGATATTATTAATCATCTTTTAGCTTTGTCTGCAGGGTGTTTGTTCTATACCTCACTTTGATTGTATAAGACAGTGATATCTTTACTAGTTGTAAAATTTATCCAATAATTAAAGCGTTGGTGATAAACAGAAGACCTGGAACCTGTGGTTTTCTTCTCTCCAGAGTGACAACTACTTATGTAAATTATGGGTACACGGTAAAAACACATGAGTTATTCTAGTCTGATCCAAATTGGACTAACAAAGACTGCATTTAGCTGTCAATAAAGCCCTCTTGGAATAGTAAGACAATGGCAAAAAATAAAATAAATAAAATATAATGGAAATGAAGCTTTACTTGCATTCGCAATCAAGGACACAATAAGAACACAAGTGTTCTGTCCATTCTTAACATAAAACTTAACATGCTGCACAAAAATTGATAACATATCTTTCTGTTTCTGTGATACAGAAAAATGTTAAAAACCCCACCTCTGTTTCAGCTAGTAGAGATGAGCACTTCAAAGTGTGAATGTTAACAGATAATTATGATACATGCAAAAAGCTATTTGCAGAAAAGCTGTTGTGGTGACTTGTGGAAAGTTACACAAATATCAAGCAACAAACTTTTGTTTCTCACGAGATGGCTCTTCTTGACAGTTTGGAGGAAAACGTCACAGTATAAGACTCAGAGGCATGGGAGTTTAAATACACATTCTGTCAACGAGCTAAGAAAATAAGGAATCTTTACTTTGGGAAATTAACATGTGTTAAGTTGTCTTCTTGCTACTGCTGAAAATGACATTCTTCACTATCGGAAGCTGTCTAACTGTGCATTGAAATAGAATACAATATTTAATGTTTGAGTTGTAAAACCTGATCCTAATTCAGAAAATACTGCTGCATAATTTTGATTTTCAAAAGATTTATTTTTTTAACGCAACTAAATAAGGTGATTTTATATTCAAAAGAATATCTCCATTTTGATTATCTCCAAAGAGGAAATTCACTGGGGAGTGTTTGATTCTGGAGGTATCTCTGAATCATTCATCTTGGAAGCTTACCAGAGACTGAACAGATCACAGTTTTACTTACAGTTTTATTCACAAAAATGACAAGAGTTTATTGACATGCAGTCCAACATTTTTTTCTGAAAAAAATGTTTCCAGAGAAACGTTGTACTGACTGTCCAAGAGAAAAAATTTATTTCATAAAAACAAATGGCTAATAGCAGCATAAAGTAATTCAACAATACCATTTAACTTCATGTATGAAATCTCAGACAACAGCAGGATTTAAAGAAATAGAACTTTGGCTAATGACTAGCAAAATTTCCTTTAACAGTTACCGTGCCTGCAATTATGGGATTCTTCCTACAGTACATCATGCAATGCCATCTGATTTTCTATGCTCTATGTTTATAAATGTATTATGACTATCAGTAAAAGAAGTTGATAATTCAGATAAAGAACGTAATTTTATTGGATAAATTAGATACAGATTTTGGAGAGAACACTGAACATGAGCTGTGGGCAACTGAAGAAAAAAACTAAGGACTTAAGGTAAGTAAATTAGATCTGCAAAATTATTTTTCAAACTTTCAGAAAGAGTGCAGGATATTAAATTTTTATTTTTATGTTTATATACCTAAAGCATTAATTTTAATGTTATTTCTTTTCCAAAATAAAATATTAAAAAGTGAAAAAGTAAAGGACTAGAGAATAGTAAAGTAGATGCCTACAAGGGTTGAAATTAATATCAAATAAAGGTAATATATAGAGATAAGTAAAACAAATTATATGAAGATTATTATACATTTAAATTAAATTTAAAAATCAAAGATAATTTAAAAAACCATTGGTGTAAAAGTGATGATATATCAAAATATCTAATTATAACCTCATTTTAATTTATGAATAATAAGTTGTAGGTTCCAGGGAAATAAAATGGATGCTAAATTGTGTGTGTCACATGACAAAATGTCAAATGACATAGTTTTGTTTAATCCTTTAATAAGTTATTTATGTAAATATATATTATATAATCATAAATGTATTTGATTATAGATAACCACTACTTTTAAAATAACTATCAGACATAAAATAATTTAGCTTATTTCACATGAAACATAAAAATGTAAATTACAAGAATGAACAAATACAAAACAAGGTAGTATATTTCCAAATATTTAAGTTATAGCATTTAATTCAATTTCATAAGAGATGAAGTATTGAGATTAATTTAAAACAATAAATCCACACTATATGCTATTTACCAGTGATTTATTTAAAACAAAGGACAGATAATGGTTAAAAATAAAAGATGACAAACAAGTTTGTCAAATAGATGTATCCCTAAATCAGACAAGAATAACAATATTATTTGCAGATCAAAAATAAAAGCATAAAATTGTGTCACATATTATTCCAAAGATATAAACAATTATGTGTATCATAATGTAAAGTTTCACGCTCCAGTGCTTTTATCTTACTTTTTTGAAATTTCTTTCCCCCTGGCCCCATCTGACTGGTGAAAATCTATTGTTTACCAAAATTTTGTTCAAGAATCACCTTCCCTATAAACTTCTCAACTCTTTCAAGCTTTCCAACAAAACATTGAACATGTTCTCTGTTGTACCATCTTCATCTACATATATTTATTAAAATTCTCATCACTCTGTATAGTGTCTATTTACCTGCTAACTTATCAAACAGATTGTGAATGCCTTAAACTTAAGGTTCTATGTCTTATTCATCACCGTGGCAGAGATGGGCTCTTTTTCTACTTTTTGAGCATACAATTATGTGATATTTCTCAGCCTTTCTTATAATTAGGTGTACTTATAGACTTAAAGGTCTTTTCCATACAAAGTTTCCATTTGCCATCCTCTATGCCATTTTTCTTTCCCCTGGCTTGATGCCTAGGACCATGATAACTCAAATGCTGGAAGAAGGTGGCCTCTGCGGGAGTATGGGTTTCACCTCACACTGGCTGGAATTACACAAGTTGATGTTTATTTTTTTTTTCACACTGAGTACCTGGCACTTTATAACAGCTCAATAATAATTGCTAAGTGAACAACAAACATTTCTTTATTCTCTGTTCAAAGTTACAACATATCTCCTATAAACATAAAACAGCTCTTTTCAACCTTCCAACATATTCCTATCTAGTAATCCGAAATATGTTGAATATTCAGCAAGTCTATCCAGAATCCTATTAATGTTTAGATATTGATATTTTCATTGAATTTGGATAAAAATGGAGTTTCACTAGTTATGTACCGAATATTGACTTAATGTTCTTAATAAAATATTTTATTTTTGTAAAAACTGAAATAATTACTTCATTTATAATAATGTAATGCTGAGTTATAAATCTTTATAAAATGTAAATTTAAATAAGTAGTCCTATAAAATGCCTGCCTGTGGACACCACAATGTAAGTTATTCTTGATTTGAAAAGAACACTTGTTTTTATAGTATTCATAACCTCTTGGATTATTAGAGAATATATGGAATCATTGTTGTGTTTAAACTGGCTTCCCTTGCACAGCAATATTTCATTGTCAAGTGAAATGGATTATTTTTTAAAGAAATGCATTTAATGGTAATACATATATTTTTGGGAGCCATGTCATTTGTCGCTTCTATGATGTTTATATGAATAGGATATTTTAAAAGTGTATTTATTGTTCTTGCATACAGTATCTTTTAAAATATTAGGAAGACCCCGGCTTAGAGAATTATATCCATTCTTGGTGGTAGACTTAAACAAAATGAAGCACTGCTGAAATCCAGATTAATGACTTGTGATGTGATTCTGTGTTAACTGCAACAACTAGGCAAGTCCTCTGAACTTTACTTGTATATTAGGAAAAAAAAAATACCACTATATTAGGCCATAGTAGAGTTTTAGTTAGAGAGGAGGGAAACAGCAATCCCCTAACCTCCCTTCAGGGAGGAACGAAACAGATAGAAAAGGGAATGTCGTTGAGGTATCTTTAATAATGGGATTATGTAAATGAGCACAGAGTATGTGTGGCAGATTGTACTGTTTAAAATGTTTGCTGCCCCTCTCCCTGTGGAAGGATTCTGTATATCTGACCAACTGCCATCAAGCTGAACTATGAGACTTGCTTTAAGCAATAAAAGTGAACATAAATCTTGTGTGAGAGCCATCAGAAGCTTCTGCTGTAATGATGATGTGGGGCAGAGCACTGGCATTTAACATAAAGAGGAAATTAACATTTTTCTTTAAGTCACTGAGCTTTGAAGATTAGTTTTTACAGCAACATAATTTAGCATATGTGATATTGTTTATCACTTTTTGCTAACCTCAGCACTGAAAAAGACTCCATACAGCACTCATCTCACAGTATAAATAGGAGAAATAAACCTTCAGAGAAAATAATCATTACTACATTCAGAAAAGTATCCTTTCTTATCAAAATTTTGAATAGGCTCCCAGGAAAACCTACTTATAGGATGAAAGAAAACCAAGGCCAAACAATGTGGCCCTATGAGAGGACCAGTATCTTGAAAATCACTCAGTAAGACAATAAAAATTAAGTAGAAACAAATATATAAACTTGGAGGGAGAAAGAATTTTAGTATTTTTTATACATTCAGTTGTATTTCTTATTTGTGATTCATTTATCAGTGGAGCTCATGTTTCGCTTTTTTCTTAATCTGTATGCATTTTAGACATCACACAATGTATATTACTACCCATAGGTGAATGGTTCTAGAGCTTGTTTTTACTTTATCTATTATGTTTTGGATACATATAAACTGCTACTAAATATCTCTATGTGATATTCCAAAGGCACTTTCCTGTCTTTCACCTGGGCGAGTAGTAACAGCATTCTTCTAATACTTAGAACAAAATCACAGGAATTATTCCTCGGACCTCTCCCATTCAATTAATGGTTAATAAATCCGTTTAATCGTATTTATTTAACCTTCCTCCGATAAGAGCTTCTTTTGCCCCAATCCCCAATGTTTCACCTGTATTGTTACATAAATATCTTAGTTTCTTTACCTCTAGGCTCACTGTATATATATCCATCCTCAACATAAGCACGTGAAAGATCTGTCAGAAATGTAAATTTAACCATGTAAGTGCCTCTTCTGTTTCTAAACTTAGTAAATCTCCATTTACCAAAACAAATGATCAAACTTTGTAGCACATAATTGCAAGCTTTCATGATCTTCTTTATTTCTCTGAAATAATTTGCTATCACTTCCTTCACAGAACCTACATATTTACCATTCCCTTGCAAAATACTTCATCATAAAGCACAGACTATATGCATGTATGTCAAAAATACGGTAAAATAATACTCAAGTACACTAAGAATTTCTTCCATATTTAACTGTAAAGCATTTCACTTGTAATCTTCAGCATGTTTGTTTCAGTTACTTGTTTGTTTTATCATGGCACTGATCCATATGGCATCAGGTCAAAGAAACTAAGTACTGATAGTCCCTGACACCATGAAAAATAATCTCAACCACAAATAATCAATCTATTCTCACTGCACATCGAAGCAGATTTCAGAAGTGTATTTTTCCATAGTGTCTATACAGATACAAAATGTGTTGTTGTTTCATTGTATGTGCACACACATACACATTTTGTATGTGCCTCAAGCTTAAGAAACAGCTCTCTATTCTCATTGTTTGTCACAACAGGGGGGTTGCAATGGTTGAATGGCTTTGAGATCACATTAAATGCCTTGAAGCTTTATCCAGATGCTAGAATAAAAACTTAGACAACATATTCCACTCTTGTGGAAATCAGTCCTTTACAAATCTAGGTGCAAAGATCCACTGTAGAGTATTAAAAAAAAACCTGCAGAGCCACTGGACCAATTAATGATGCCTCGCTCCTCTTAATCATAATTTTAATCATCATAAAACTATAAAGCAAGAATTCAGACAACAGTAAGGGAAAATAAATAAAAGCATTTGATTAGTTTTCAGTCTTCTGAATCCTGACACACACAATTGAAATAAATGTGACTCTTACTTTTCCATACGCATTAACAACAAAAGCAAATAATGGCAGTACTTTTGCCTATTATGAAAAAGATAATTTTTTACACTCCCCAAATCAGACTAACCTGTCTTATATTAACAAATCTTTGTTCTTATATTTTGAATACTGTATTTTCTAATATGTAAAGGTAATTTATCTTGTTTTTAATGTTTCCTGGATATGTATTTTAGGTGAAAATATTTTTGTTTTATTTTCTTAATAATTATAACCAAAATACAACGTATTTTTTATTCTCCCATTTCATTATTGAACCTCCAGTAAGAAGAGTTAATTTTAATACTCATCTAGGCAAATCTGTCTCTGAAAAGTAACCATTTTATTGTGCAACATCATAATCACATCCCAAAAGCAAATAAATTATTTTTTCTGAACTGCATTAGTGTTGCTTCTCCATTCAGTTGAATAATTGAGTTAATGGTGCAATACCTCAATATCAATTGAGATTACCTCAACTTGCAGAGAGGCCATCGACTGTCTGAACCTCCAGATTGCACTGAGCATGCTAATAAGGAACAGAGCAAAAGAGAAAGATTGACAAAAATAAAAATAAAAACAAAACAAAGAAAAACAAGCAGAAAGGTTAAAATGTTTGTGTATACCCTGCATAGGTAAGAGTGTAAAGGAGAGATAAAAGCTACAAACACAACAAGTTACTGGAAACAGTAGTTTGTACTATTTCTCCTAGTTTTTTTTTTTTTTTCTTTTTTCCTTCAATTCTTTTCACCACCTACTAAACCCAATTTTTTCTCCTCATTAAATTTTTTTTATTTTTTTATAAGTGAAGTGATCAATTATAAAATCCCTCATATTTCTCACCACCTCTTGGAATGTACTTAAGTCCACATCTAGTATGAAGTCAATTCTATCATTTACATTTATTATTTAAAACTTCTTCCGCTCAGGCAGTAGTTGTGTAGCCCCATAGGCCTCAACAGTTTAAAACTCTTGGTCTCAACAAATTATTTTCTTTAAAAACTAGGAATATGTGTTCACGTCTCAAAGAAAAAGGAAATTCAAAAGTAGAAACATCTTATAGAAGTTTATTCATGCAACATGAAACACTTCAAAAAAAAAGACTAAACAGAAATGAAAAGAGACTATACCAATATCTACCAAATTTTTTATAAAAAAATTGGAAGTTAGGGGAGAAAGATAATATACTTAACTTTTTCAAAAGAGGATCAAATAAATAAATAAATGATTTTGGACTGGCACACAGAGCCAGAGAGAGACTTCTCCTCTATGTGTACCAACTCCTCAAAATCCACACTATGGAGATGACTACATCTGTGAAGTTTCAGTAACATGCCAACATCTTAAGATAAACCAATTAGATGGAGGCCTGTGTGTGTTTGGACTGTTGAAGTTGACTGCTGAGAGATCAGGAATACAGATAATGAGTCTGATTCTCTAAAAAGGAAACGAAGTCTTGACAGAATAATCCAAATGCTAAGGATATGGTACATAACAAATTTTTGTAGTGCCATTATATACATTTTTTTAAATTAACCCAGTAAGAAAACAGAGCAGCATCCAGGTAGTCTGCAGGCATCCTCACTGAGCAAACTCCTCTCATATTACCTTTTCTTTAGCTACAAGAATGTCTTAAAACACAAAATTCCTTGCCCTCACAGTATATTGAAAGGAAAGTCAAACTAGGTTGAGATACCTTAAAAAGAGAACCAAAAGTTTATGAAAGATTATGTATGGACAGAAACATGCAAGCATGCAAGCATGAATAAGATAAAAAGGTATAAAATGAAAATGTTCAAAATACTGCAATATGAAATAAAAGAAGATAGAAACAAAAGATATACATAAAGGCTCTCACAACAAGAAAAATAAATTGAGGAACCCAAGAAACTTTTGTAAGTCAATGAAATAAAAAGCATAAGTTCTTAACATGAGATGATTAATTAAAAATTAATATAAAAAGTAAAATTCCAAACTTAAGAAGACATATTAAGAAGGAAGACAATATCATCAAATACCTAAAAAATAAATTCAAATTAACAGTACAGATAATTACAACAGTACTGAAAACTGAATTATTCCAAATAGGGCTCTGAAAGTTACCGTGAATAGAGATTAAAAATGACATTAATTGATCAGTTATAAATAAAGGAATACATATGGAAGACAAAGGAAATTTAACATATAATATAAGCAACATTTCTGAAGCAGAGAAGTCAAGAAACGGCAAGGATTTATTTAACTAGATACTACAAAAGAATTTCCTTGAAACTAGAGGAGTTATAAAACTAAGGTTTGTTGATATGTACTCTGCTTAGGGGAATTTGATACAGAATGTTCAGTTCAAGTATTTCATACATCAGTTTTTGTTCCTTGACTGTCACAAATTTGGTGAACCAAACAAAACAAAAATACTTATTTCACAAAGCTTTCACACATCTTTTGGAAATATGGTATAAAATGTGCCAAGTCAATTGCAGAGTTAAGTCTAGTTGATTTGGACAGGGCAGTTTCTATGTTCTTCTTTTAACTTATTTGCATTTTTAACATGTCTGAAGCTATTCTATGAATTGGCATTTTATTTTGCTAACTCCCTTATCAGCTAAACATTTGTTTCCCCCAAAGTTACTTTTCTATTTACTGTAAACATCCTAGAACAAGTTATTAAACATTACCATAGAATTTCCAAAATTTTACAAGGAGAAAGGAATAACACTTCAAGAATGGATACATTTATTTATTTATTTATTTATTTATTTATTTATTTATTGAGATGGAGTCTTCTTCTGTTGCCCAGGCTGGAGTGCAGTGGCGCGATCTCAGCTGACTGGGTTCAAACGGTTCTCCTCTCTCAGTCTCCAGAGTACTTGGGATTACAGGCATGTGCCACCATGCCGGGCCAATTTTTGTGTTTTTAGTAGAGACAGGGTTTTACCATGGCCAGGCTGGTCTCAAACTCCTGATGTCAGGTGATCAACCCGCCTCAGCCTCCCAGCTCCAGCTGGACCCAAATATGCTTATACATTGAAGTAATAACATTTTAAGTTATGTATTTTATTATGTTTACAAATTTATAGAAAAATAGCAATATTAAGTTAAGCCTAATAACCTTTAAAATTGATAGAATTGAAAGTATATATATTTTTAATTTTATTAAAATTAATTAATCAAATCATGTCTGGGATTACAGACATGAACCAGTGTGCCCGGCCAAGAATGTAAACTTTTTAAAATATTTAAAATAAATTGTACCGTATAGCAATTATATGGCTTCAGATACATTGAAAAAGCAATTTAAAATTTTAGTATATGGAATGTAAAATTGGACAGATTCTAGTTTAAATCTAGCCTGTGTTACTTAATCCCTGAATGACTTTGTGAATTTTACTTATACAACCTACACTTTAGTTCCTCTAACTATACAATGTGGATAATAATATCTACCTCATAGGATTATCATGATATAAAGTATGACCAGAGCTTTATATTCTGCCTGTAATAACTACAGGATACAAGTTTGTGCTTAATGCTATTTTTATTTTCTATTTATTCTTCTCGTTTTATAAGTCAACATCACATCTGGAGAAAATGTTGACAGCAGTAGTGTTCGATGCTGTGTGCACATTAGAACCACTAGGGAAGCTTTTTAAAAACACAGATGCCTGAATCCTATCACCAGGGATTCTTATATAATTGGCCTTAAGAGAGAATGAAACCTTAATATTTTTGTTTTCCTCAGGTGACTATTTTGTGCATCCAAGTTTGAGACCCACTTATTTAAAAGCACTTCAGTTTGTACTGTCTGACTAGATTACTTTCACTTTAAATCATTCACATTGTGTTAGTTGTGCCTACCCTATAAAACATTAGCAATCTATCAAACACAAATCCTTGTCAATTTTACTTCTCAAATATTTTTAAGCCAACTTTCTACTCAGTTTTCCTCATATTAGCAGTCTGGCCTTCATCACCTCCTACTTGGATTACTGCATAATTTCCCACTGCTCTCTCTTTCCAGCCTTGCTCTTTATAAATTTCTTTTTTAGGCTAGAATGAAACTCTCACTCATCTACTAAAACTTTTCAATGCTTATTTAACATAGAGGATGGAGCACAAATTCTGTGCTTTGTTCCTCAATGTCCTTTATAACGTTTCTCCTTTTTAACAATTAAATTGAACACACAATCTGTATTCAAGCACTACCAAGTGCATTGTAGTGCCATAACTTTACACAAAGTGTTGCTTTTTCTTCTTCTTTAAATGCCCTTCCTTCTTTTGTTTTCCTGTATCATCCTTTGATATTTATCTCAGAAATTCAGGCCTCCTGCAAAACTCCTAAACTCATTGTTGTCAGGCAAAGAGTGCATCTCCTATGCTCCTAAAATTCTCATTGCATTAATTACTTTATTAATTAATTATTTTAGACAATAAGTTCTTCAATGAAGGTGTGGTGTCTATCTTATCTTTGTATATTCAAAGCTTAACATACTCCTGTGGCAATCAGTAATGTGAGTTGATTAAGATGATTCAAAGAGCATAAAATGATAATATCAGTAGAGACTTCATAGCTTGTAGAGTAGAAATTCCCTAAATGACAAGTAAGAACATTTTTACCAAGCTTTTAAGAATCTTTTAGTATTACTTATAGCTAAAATTAATTTTTGGGTTACCACATACAAGGATGGAAATGTTGTATTGCATATTCTAGAGTGGGGCTTTATGCCTTGAGATACACACATGGTATCTCACCCACTTGAATGGCACAGGTCATATGCGGTGGCCGAGATTAGCTGGACCCAAATATGCTTATACATTGAACCAATAACTTTTTAAGTTATGTATTTTATTATGTTTATAAATTTACAGAAATGTAGCAATCTCAAGTTAAGCCTAATAACTTTTAAAATTGATAAAACTGAAAGTGTATATATTTTTAATTTTATACTCCTTGACTCTTTACTACAACAATGGCTATTAACTTGAAACCCCCATTTAATAACTCATCACTTAAATAAAAGTAATCCTTTTTCTCTTCAAAATAATTTACTTATTTTAATCATGAGAAATAAATTTGTAACATTACGTTATCAGAAATCATAAATTTAAAACTAACCAGATTTTAACATATATTTTTTCTTGTAATTGATTTACACAAGTGTGACAGAAAAGCATTACATTTGCTTTTCTCCTTGAAAAGATCTTTGGATCTTGCCCTACCCAGCAGCCCTATACCTTGCCTTAATGCTACATATAGCTGGAGTTTATCTCATACCATGAATAGCCAAGCATCACATGGAACATATTGTAAGAAATATTCCATAAAAATAAACTTGATGGGATCATGACAGAGATGGCATTCTACAAATTTTAAGAATTGGAGACTATCTTATAGACTTTGTTAAGATAAGATCATAATCAGTTCTCAACATCAATGTGGTACATTTACAAGCAATGCCAACAGTGTGAGATCCCAACACAGATGTCAAACCAGGAATTATTTGACTTGAATGGCTTGGTAAAATGACCCATTTGGGACATCCAGCATTTCCACTGTTGGGTAAGTATTGTTGTCAGCAGTCACACTGTCCAGGTGGATGATGCATCCTTGACATTCAAGTCTTACAATTACTTAAAAATGACTCCAGCATTCTGTTACAATTTTTTCAGGTTGTAAAAGTCTTCTTAATGCTGGTACTAATTTGCTTGATATTTTTCCTGCATCTTTTATAGCTTTAAAGTGGGGAATTGATTTTGGTAACACGATCAGATATTTCATTTTTATTGAATAAAAGAAAGGTATTGCAAATGTAGCTGCTGATTCTTTTAGAGACTACTTTCAAATTCAACAAAGTTGAATAGTCAGTTACAAAATATTCACTTCTCATGGTTATGACAAAGTCTTCTCTTTGTTCATTTACATAGCATTTTTGTTTTCAAATTACTACAAAGATTATCAATGGAAACAAGTTTGTTTTTGGCTTCAAGAGCCAAGCAAAATTAAGGAACCATTTTCCCGATTTACAAGCTTCCTTCTCAAATTCAATGATTCTCGATATTTCACCACTTTTTTTAATGTTTATTTTTAATTTTTGTGGGTGTATATTAGGAATATAGGGCATATGAGATGTTTTAATATAGGCATGTATAGACCATATGAGCAGTAAAAGGGAATCTACCAAAAGTATACTTATGGCTAAGACATTGAGAAAAGACTATGTAACTCTGCATTTTACTCATAAACTACTCTAATAAAATAATCTGATGTCTAAATTAAGATATAGACTTTTATTATCTATATTTTATAGAATTAAAAAGTTTGTCTCAAAATAGGAACAGTGAAGTAAATAATTATGTATCCTTATAACGAAATGAACGCATTCATTTATCAAAAGACGAAACAAGTTTACAGATAAATGCCTTTGATTTAGAATTAAGTAAATACAGTACACAAAGTTGTGTATCACATACTATATCAAATATGTAATAAAGTATGCATAGAAAAAATAGAAATTAACACAAAAATGTTATGTAGTTATTATCTATAGCAGAGAATCATGGACGATTTATATTACTTGAAATTGCTTTGTATTTTCTATACCTTTTTTTTGCTACAAATCAATTTTAAAATTTAAAAAATTAGAAAAAGAAAAAAAATTATGTAGATCATATTATTAATGATAGAAAATGTGCTTAAATGCTTGCTTTTTATTATTTTCACAGTATACTTAGGTTGAAAGGTGATTATATATGAATATTTTAAAATACATATAATTTTCTCTGTGCCAGACACCTTTTCTACCACTTCAAAAATATTAACTCAATCCCCATAACAACCCTAATGAGACTATTTCTATTATCATGCCTGTTTTACAGGTGGGGAAACCAAGGCATGGGATACTAAGTAAGTAGGCTACAAAAAAACACATCTTTGGTGGGGGAGCTGAGATTTTACAGTCTGTGCTGTGAACTACTATGATGTTCCCATTTATAATGATTATAACATTTTATCTTTTTAAAAAAGTAATTAATTGTAATTTATTAAATAATAAAATTGGCTTTTCTCAAAAACCATATTAACATTTATAAAACCAGTCTACCAAGAAAACAATTATTTTACTTTTACTGATACTATTTGATATGGTTTGGCTATGTCCCCATCCAAATTTCTACTGAATTGTATCTCCCAGAATTCCCACATGTTGTGGGAGGGACCCAAGGAGAGGTAATTGAATCTTGGGGGCCAGTATTTCCTGTGCTATTCTTGTGAGAGTGAATAAGTCTCATGAAATCTGATGAGTTAGTTTATCAGGGGTGTTTGCTTTTGCGTCTTCCTTATTTTTCTCTTGCCACCGCCATGTAATAAGTGTCTTTTGCCTCCCACCATGATTCTGAGGCCTCCCCAGGAATATGGAACTGTTAAGTCCAGTTAAACCCCTTTTTCTTCCCAGTCTCAGGTATGTCTTTATCATCAGTGTGAAAATGGAGTAATACAGTAAATGGGTACCAGTAGAGTGGGGCATTGCTGAAAAGATACCCAAAAATGTGGAAGCAACTTTGAAACTAGGTAACAGGAAGAGATTAGAAATGTTTGAAGGGCTCAGAAAAAGACAGGAAAATGTGGGAAAGTTTGGAACCTCCTAGAGACTTGCTGAATGGCTCTGACCAAAATGCTGACAGTGATATGGAAAATAAAATCCAGGCTGAGGTAGTCTCAGATTGGCAGCTTCCACATGGTATCAAGCCAGTAGGTGCACAGAAGTCAAGAACTGAGGTTTGGGAATCTCTGCCTAGATCTTAGAAGATGTATGGAAATGCCTGGAGGCCCAGAAAAAAGTTTACTGCAGAGGTGGGGCCATCATGGAGAACCTCTACTAGGGCAATGCAGGAGGGAAATGTGGGGTTGGAGTCCCCACACAGAGTCCCTACTGGGGCACTGCCTAGTGGAGCTGTGAGAAGAGAGCTACCATTCTCCAGACCCCAGAATGGTAGATCCACAGGCGGTGTGCACTGTGCACCTGGAAAAGCCCCAGACACCCAATTCCAGCCTGTGAAAGCAGCTGGGAGGGAGGCTGTACCCTGCAAAGCCATAGGGGTGGAGCTGCCCAAGACCATGAGAACCCACATCTTGCATCAGCATGACCTGGATGTTAGACCTTGAGTCAAAAGAGATCTTTTTAGAATTTTCATATTTGACTGCCTGGCTATATTTCAGACTTGCTTGGGCCCTGTAAACCCTTCATTTTGGCCAATTTCTCTCATTTGGAACAGCTGTATTTACCCAATACTTGTATCCCATTGTATCTAGGAAGCAACTAGCTTGTTTTTGATTTTATAGGCTCATAGGTGGAAGGGACTTGACTTGTCTCAGATGAGACTTTGGACTGGGGACTTTTGGGTTAATGCTGAAGTGACTTAAGACTTTGGGAGACGGTTGGGAAGGCATGATTGGTTTTGAAATGTGAGGACATTCGATTTGGAGGGGACAGGGGTTAGCTGATATGGTTTATCTGTGTCCCCACCCAAATCTGATCTTAAATTTTGTCTCCCAGAATTTCCACATGTTGTGGGAGCGACTCAGGAGGAGGTAATTTAATCTGGGGGCCGGTCTTTCCAGTGCTTTTCTAGTGATAGTGAATAAGTGTCATGAGATCTGATGGGTTTATCAGGGGTTTCCACTGTTGCTTCTTCCTCATTTCTCTCACTGCCACAATGTAAGAGGTGCCTTTTGCCTCATGTCATGATTCTGAGGCCTCCCCATCCATGCAGAACTGTAAGTCCAATTAAACCTCTTTTTTTTTTCCCTGTCTCAGGTATGTCTTTATCAGCAGTGTGAAAACAGACTAATATACTATCCTAACCTAAAAAGCCATTTTATTTTAATAAACTTGGTATACTTGATGCCTCTCAAGGACCGTGTTCTCAAAATGTATAGTCACTTAATTTGGCCTTAAATAATTTATGGACCATTGTTTTAATATTTTGTTAAAATGCTGCTGATTACTCATTATCATAGCTAGCAATTTATAGAATCTATGGAAAAAAATGTCCTTTACATTGGCCTTAGAAGCATTTTTTAATTGAAGACCCACTTTTGAGAGAGACTGCTGAGCTTGAGTTATAAATGATAAGTCCTTTTTATCACAGCTGGTTCAGTTTAATCACTCAGCATGAATAACCACGTGATGAAATGTATTTCTCCTTTGTGCATATTACTAAGCATTATTATTGGGAGATATTTAAATTCGTTTCTTTGCAGCTGCCAAATATGCCTTGTTATATATTGCTTAAACATGAGTTCTAAGAACATGAATAAACAGTGTTTGTTTTAACAATAGCTTTCACTCTCACAAGGAAGTTGCCTGTAATTTAGAAAGTTTTCAACTGAAAACATAAAGAAGCTATGCTAAATAAGTCCCATACCAGAACAGATGTTCTGCTGCTTGGTTTCCAAGAAGTTTACATAATTTAAGTGATGTACAGTTTCAATAAACATATTTCCATAAACATAGATTCTTTTCATTCTCAACAGCAAACATTTACTATGCCTTGATATGTGCTGCAAATTCTGCTA
This sequence comes from Papio anubis, assembly GCF_008728515.1. Lineage (NCBI taxonomy): Eukaryota > Metazoa > Chordata > Mammalia > Primates > Cercopithecidae > Papio > Papio anubis. The sequence goes on along the minus strand of NC_044982.1, from coordinate 65,183,871 downwards.
GATATTATAATGCAAAGTAACAGCCTCTAGCCCCAGCTCTCAAAATTATGGGATCAGATAAAGCATTGCAAATCAGATGGCTGGATGATTGGATAAATAGAAAAATGACTACTAGTTAGATAAACAGATAGATAATGCAGGAACTTGGAATCTAAAATTTTAGTTAAATATTTTATTGACAAGAATAACTTTCTGAGTTATGCAGTTGTTGTAACATTAGGTTAAATGGAAATACAGTAAAATACTATATGTAAAACATACCATAGAGGTGGTAATTATTATTAAACAATAAATGGCTGTGTCATTACTATAGGATAGGAAGAGCAATAAATTTTGAATTTACTGTGTGTTCACTGGGTCTTGGTTAACCACTCTTTGAATGTTTATGATAAATATGGGTTTTAGAAGGAAGGTAACATAAAGCAACTGCTTCAGGAAATCAAGAGCACTAACAAATGCTAAACTTTAAGGAAAACTTTCCCAACAGGTTGTAACTTGAACTGGAAAAATTTTCACAGATGTTGTCAGAAAAATTAATTCATTGTCTTAGAAGACATTATTTTCTTACTTAAATTATTGCAACTTTTCAAATTATAGATAGAAGAGAATACAATCTTTCTAATCCAACCCATGATGCCAGAGTATCTCTGATTCTAAATATGAACAAGAAATGCACATCCCTACACAAACATCACTTAGTGAATAAATATGTCAGCAACCAACTTAAAGATGCAAGTCAAATTCATAAACATATTTGAAAATTAGAAGTGATGCTCATAAAGATTTATACTGTTATTGCAAATATGTTTTATAATTATAGTTTAAAAATAAAATTTACATTCTTATTTTGGCAAAGAAAATTAGATAACCTCAATATATGATAAAAAATGAATTCAAAAAGATCTATCAAAAATTGAAGATAATATCATATAACATGGAAAAAATAACAAAAATTAAAGCAGCGATACAGCTAATAATGATATTATAGGGATCATCGAGATATTCCTGAAGCAAAATTTCTTCACACATATTTGGCATGGATCTTAAACTTCTGACTAACACCTAAGCTTCAAATAAAAAGAGTTGAGAAAGTGGTATACAAGAGATTTACATAAGTAAATTTCCCAATAAATCCAATACAAATAATCTGAGCTAATAGGGTTGTATAAAGATGCAAAACACAAAATAAACATACTAAATTAAATAGTCATTATGTGTAAGGTACTCGGGTCCTGTTTATGCTATGTTTCATGGTTTAATGTGCCTGCTAAACTAGTGCAAAGGATTGTTAGAATTATATAGGTATCTGAGGCCAAGACGCTCCCAAAGGTGGGAATAAATTATTTATAATTTTCATATACACGTTTTTTATATATCAAGGTAAAGGGAAGTCAGGCATCATATATTTGAGGAGAGAGAAATAATATGTCACAGTAACTTTATTTTCTGCCCAAAATTCATAGAATTCGATATAAATTGAAGGGAAAGGGATTTCTGAGTACAAACTAAAAGAGCATTTTCACTAAAAATTAATTTAGTCATTCAAGTACAGCTAACAATGATGATAACAATTTAACACAGTACAGAACCAAAAGGGGGACAAGATCTTCTTTCTCACTTTATCATAGATCTCTTTCATTCTGCTGCTGCATTTCATCTATGCTGCTAAGGTGTATTATTAAAATAACGTACCAAGTATCAGAATGCACAAATGTTCCATATATGTTTCTGTGCAACATGTTCACATGTATATAAATAATTATGTATTTACATAATTATAGGACTAGAATGATGTATACCAGGGCTCAGCAACTGTTTCCTACTACCCAAAGCTAGCCCACTGCCTGTTTTAATAAAGTTTTCTTGGAACAAACCAACTAATCTGAAATACAAGGAAAGATAAGAACTTCCCAGAAAAGGCAGGACAAGATGATATGCTTACATGAGTATTAGATTCCTGGGCTGCTGTAACAATTAGCACAACATGATGAACTAAAAGAGCAGCAATGCAGTTTCTCACAGCTTTTCAAGTCAGAAGTCTGAAATCAGTTTGAATGGGCTGAAATCAGAATGCCGGTACAGAGGCACTCCCTCTAGATGTTCTAGGCTCTGCTCTATGAGGGCAGATCTCACCCCTGACAATCCAGAGACACAGTATCTGCTTAAGTCTGGGACTGAATCAGAACAAGGAGAATGTGTCCACTCGTGAAGACTTTGCAGCTAAACAAGAGCTAAGACAACAGGAAAAAATATTCTGTGAAGTGGAAGTGTAAAGGAAAGACTCAAAACCAAGGGTAGGTGCACATTGAGATAAGTCTTCTGGCACACCAACCATCACAATAAACACAAGGCAACACTAGCAAAATTTGAAGCCTATGGTGTTCTCAGGGTAACTGCAGCAACAATATATCCCAAAGCAGCTCTACTCCTGATGATATTAACTCAGTGCCCCATACTAAAGACCAAGAAGAGATAGACCAATGCGTCATTGCATTAAAGAACATAAAGCAATGTTACTAACAAAACTACAATACATTTGGTAAGGGAAATCAGCAGCTTAAAATATCACAATATTGGTGCTTAATACCATAATCAAAGTATCTTATTCCTAAGTATAAAGATAACCTAATGTCACATTCTATACATTTTCTACTTTCTCAAAAATTGTTAGATAGAATAATTTTTAAAAGTTATCACTTATTAAAGTAAAATGTATTCAAATGTAATTACATGTATGTAACATTTTAGCATTTTCATGTAAGTATCTTGTAAACAAAAAAAGTTTTCATGAATTATATCACAGTGCAGAAAAAGACAAATTATTTTAAGTGAACGGTTGCATTTCACACTCACAATGTAAAACATCAATAGATATCTGTAAAATGTACTAAGAGCTTACAGAAAGCAATAGATTATTCACAAAGAACTGAAGAACTGGTCTTGTAGCTGAATACAGAATACCTGTATGAAAATCTGTAATTAATGTCAAGTAAGAATGAGCTGAAGTGAAATAAGTTAGGTGCTTGGAGTTGAATACTCAACATTTCTGAGTAACAGAAGAATAACACTAGGAACAGAAATTCAAATAGAAGTCACTTTTGAGTAGTATTATGTTTCACTGAAAACAGAGAGCATATGCTTGAGATAAAAGTACAAGCTTGTTGAATTGATACATATAATTTTAAAGAGATTTGTGGTACATATAAGATAAAATAAGTCAGTTACTGATTATAATAACCATCCCCATGAATATCCTGAAGAAGAAATTTTCAAAGCTGGAGTAAAACCTATGTAATAATAAGGGATAATTGTTTTTTATGGTAAATTTTACTGTTTTATATCTTGGAGATTACTAATTTTTGAGACTTAAAATACCTAAAATTTAATTATGATTAACATTTCATAAGCTGTGGACTTGATTGAAAGTGATCCCTTGATTGTTTCATGTAATGACTAAATATTGTATTCCCTACTGACAAGTTTTGTAACGTCAAGGTTATTTGAGCAAACAAAATTGAAATTTCAAAAATGATTTCAATATTTATTTGCACAATGATGTCAAGTCATAACTGTATTTTCTTTAAATCATCTCAAGAATAATTTACCACAAAATGTTGCAGATTCTTTGAAATTTTGTCTAATTATTTATTTTTGGATGAAGTAAGTAAAAAAAGAAAAACATAGTAATTTACCTAAAGATAAAAAAGCCAAACTTAAGACCACCAAAACCATTTTATGCCAGTTCTAAAGAAGAATAATAAATAATATATTTAAATTTTATAGACAAAACAATTTTTTTGAAAAAATATCGTTAATTAAATTTAATCTTCCTCAAACACTGTGTCTTTCAAATGGGAGCTCTCTGAGCACAGAGATGTTTTGTCTGTTTTTTATACTTCCTACTTTCTTGATGTCATTTTTTATTCAACACGAAGAATAGTAGCTGGCATTAAAAAATAAGCTTTGATAGTTGATTCTCAAATGCATGAATGTATAAATAACCTTTGATATCTCTGGCAGAATTCACAGCAAAAAAAAGGAAGATAACTTTTATTGGCACATATAAGTTAGGTACATAAGAGTTGGAAGTATATTGCATGGTACTTAAAACTTAATTTAATAAATGAACATGTAAATTCAAGAGTATCTTTTCAAAGTTCAAAAAGAATCATATTATTTGCTTATTTGTTTTTCAATAATTTTATTAATAATTCTAATCAGAAATATTTTAGTTGCAAAGAATAAAAACCAAATCTAACCAGATTAAAATGATGTTTAAAAACCTAAACTTTTTAAAAAATGCTTAAAGAATATCAACATAGAGAATTCACACAACATTCCAAAAAGAGCTGAACATTGGTATCTTGGGAAGTATAAAAATCAAGTTATCTCTAGGAATTCCAAAGCCAAAAGTTCATCAAAGACATTCCCTATGCACCAGAGTTATCTTTCTTCAGTTACATTTTGTAATTTGCTGCTTTCTATTTTATCACCAGCCAATTCAGCCTCTAAATGTCTCAATTCTATACTTCCCAGAAATATTTAGCTCAGCACAGACTAAATATTTCCACCATGTTCACTATGTGTCTACCTCAATCCAATGTTTACTTGCTTTATGTCATTCATTGCAGTCTCTCCCTCTTCCCAGAGAGGTTTCAATATGAGAAAGGAAAGGTTAGTGGTGGCCATCAAACTGAATAACATCTAAAATTAAAATTCTGAGAATAAAGTTTGAGCTTCTTCAAATGTCTCCTGGTTAGCCTCAATCTACCATTTATCTGTTTACTTGCGATCTCTAGTTGCCTTTCCCCGTACTCCACACATACAGGCATTTTGCATTTGAGACATAAGCCTATGCCTTGACTGTGTTTCCCTCTGCTTGAAATGTTTACCCTTCCTTCCACTCAGAAAAATCTTACTCATTTAAAGCCTCAGTTGAACTGTAACCTCTTCCAAATCAACAAGGAAATTCCATTTCCACCTCCACTGGAATCCCTTGGCATTTTAATTATACTGTTCATATAGTTGTTCATGACGTGGCTGACTTTGTCATGGTCCCCATGAGAGCTTCATCCATGAAGGCATCAGCATAACATAATTCCTGGGCCTGATATCCATTTTTGTGCCTTTCCCGTTTTTGTTAAAAGTTTAATTTTAAAAGCCTCATCATTATTTCCAATTGCCATTTCTCAATTTTCTCCTCCTAAACAACTTACAACTCTTCTTGACAAAGTTATTTTCTAACATTACTATAAGGAACTGACATTATTGGAATTGTCCAAAACGTAAACATTATATAACTGGTATCCATAAGATATTACAAAAGAAAAATTTCTGACTGAAAGTAACTGTGTGTGCTAAGTCAACAGAATTTTAGACATCATCAACTTCAATTACATTAGCTTCTCCAAACAATCACAACTTAGATTAAATTAGATGGTCTAACAGCATGAACAGTTTTCCATTCTTCCTACTCTAAAAGGCATTTTACAATAAAGACATTTTATTTCAAAGGTTTTCTGTCCTGGAGATTAATGTTTCAACAGCTAATTCATTTGAGATCACTTAACATATTAGTAAAAGAATGATAGTAACCCAAAAACACACAAGTCTGAAAACAATGCTCCTTTTTTTGTTAAATTTTGATACGTGTTTGATACATGCTACAGACATGGGTTTTAAAATGCTCTCATGATTGATCTTCTCTCAGAAACTTTAAACCAAAGTTTTATGCTATTAAGATCTCTACTTATATTCAAATAAACTAAAAGTAACCAAACATGCCATCAGTAAGCCTAATAAAAGCAGTATTAATTTTAACCCTTTTCTTTCATTTTTTGTTCAATTTTTGAGTCAGATATTAAAAGTAGGAATAATATATGAACACTTCATTAACTCCTTATGCCACACATTTTTAACATATTTTTCTTTAACTGAATAATAGACCAAAATAAATTAACAAAGTATTATTCTATATTGGCAGGGAAAAGGCCACTGACTAAGCTACTCTTCCTTATTCAGTATTCAGTAATTACAGATTATGTAAAAAATTGTTTGAAAGATTAAGAATTTTAATTTCTGCTTCTGGCTAGTATGCACATGGGTTATCATGCTAAATAAACCATATTTTACTTTTACCATAAAGAATATTTTTCATTAATTATTAGGATCACTAATAAGTATGGCAAGGGAGAAATAGGAAATAAATCCATTAAAGTGTAATGATTAATAAGGAAAAAATGAGATTGATAATGATTCACTAAAATAAGGAAAATACGTCCCCCCACTTTCAAACATTAAACTAGGAGTCCTCCATGAGTGGTAACTGTTTCCAGGATAGGAATATCTACTTTTTTTCCAGTAGAAGTAAGCAGCATTCTCTCTTGAATATATCATCCACAATTTAGGACCTCTATACCCCAGAGCTTACATCAACAAAATAAAAACTTACCAAAAGCATACAATGAACAAACTTTAATTAATGAGCATAAACATAAAAAAAAACCAGATCTAGTATCATGCTTAGATATTAGACATGGTGGAATATTTAAATACAGAATATGTAATAACTATGTATAAAAATAAACAATGAAATAAAAACATGCAAGAAAGAGGAGGCCACAAATATTGGCTTCAAGATTAGAAAAAATGAATAGAGCACTAAAATATAAAAATACAATAATCGAAACTAAAAGACTATGAGATCCAATGTCAATGTACAATAAAGAACATAATTTTGACCATCACTCATGCTAGAGATAAGATATATATATATATAATATATATATGCAAACAAATGCTTTAAGACATCAGAATGGTAATACAGTAGTGAAGAATTCCTGAGTCAACTGTAGCATGAAAGATAAATCTGTAAAGATGAGCCCAGCATTTGGGGTGGCATTGAGCCTGAGGGTAGTAGCTGATAAGGAAGAGGAAAGTAAAAGGATTAGCAGCGAGTATGCAGCCTTTCAAGGGTAGAGGATCATATTTTAGAAACAATGGGGCCTCCAAGAATGGAAACTGTTGAACACTCCTATGTTTTTGGTAGTGACCCCGAAAGGCTATACAACAGTATTTGGAGCATACTGAGACTATAGCAGCATTAGCATAAACTGCTTTAAATTATCCATATGGTCTAGAAAATTTAAATCCTTAAATCTGGATACAAAGTAAACATTTATGTATCAATTTTATGCCTGTATTTCAAGAAACAAAAATTTGAAAATACACATTTTTACAAATCACTTACGATCACAAAAAGATATTAAATTAGGAATGAGGTATCACAAGCAATTTTGAGTTTATTCCAGATATACTGCAGTGACATAACATCAAAAATGAATTGATTAACATTGTACAGAAATGGAAACAAATATATGATGATCTCAATACATGCAGAAAAAAAGTACATTTGGTAAAAATACCTAACTCTGAAGGCAGAAGATAAGTTTCTTGATATGACAAATAATGTCTATGGTATACTTACCATAAGTAACATGGTTGACTATGATTTATTAAATAATTTTCCCATTAGATTCGTAATAAGACAAGGATAGCTGAAATAAACAGTTCTATGAAACCAGGCCTCAAGGTCTTAGCTGGTGAATTAAGGCAAAACAAAGAGATGAAACATCTAAGGACAGAAAATTATTTTAAAGAAATAACTATTTGGAGAAGACATCATTGTGAATGTAGAACTTTTTTTTTTAATTTTCAGAGAACATTTTGCAGTTAATAAAATAAGAGGAATTTGATGGAAGCACAGCATGTTTGTGAACTCACAGAAATAAATTCTTTTTCTACACCATCATCAATAGAAAATATGCTTTAATGTAGGAACCATTTATAATAGCATGCCTAATCAGATCATTAATAATAAATACAACAAATGGTATGTTAAGATTTCTATAAGGAAAACTAAAATATATGATTGAGAGAAATTAAGGACCTAAATAATAAAAGATTAGACATGTTCATAGAAGGGGTAAGAGCCAGGTAGAGCAAAGATGCTCCTGAAAAAAAGCAAGGTGAATAAATCTGTGATAGGAGATAGTAAAATTTAGGGAGAGCTACAGTAATAAATATCCTGTGGTATTTGCACAAAAATGGGTAAATGGGCCAATGGAACAGCAAAGACTGTGCAGAAATAAACTTACTTCTATTTTAAATAGTAGATGTGAAAGAGCTGGAATTGAAGATGATTGTAAATAAAGGAGTTTATTTAATAAATATTTCTGGATTAGTTTGTTTTTCATATCATCATTATATGTATTTTGATTCTTGTGCAACACAGCATTTGCTACAAATCAAAATAAATGGTTTAGCATCTTAAACCTGAAAGACAAAATTTGAATATTTACAACCATAGTAGAATAGCTTTATAATCTCAGCATGAGAAAGATTTATTAAATACTTTTCAAAATGTACTGAGGGTAATAGGAGACAGTACATTTTATTTCATTAAGAACTTCTGTTGATAAGGATACACTGAAGCAAAAATGCAAGCTGCAACACAAATAACTAGCAATGTTGATATTCAGATTATTGACAGAATTCCTGAAAATCTACAGGTAAAATACATTATCTGATAGAAAAATAGAAAAAGACAGAAAGAGGAGCTTCCAGGTAACTGAACACGTGGAGGTTCCTGGAAGGTGGCACAAACAGGGAGAGCATGGAAGCTCACTCTGCTTCCCACATAGCTTATCCTATGCATTTCTGCATCTGTATCTTCTGTGATAATCTTTTATAGTCAACTGGTAAACCTAAGTTTTTCCCTGTTCTGTAAGCCACTGCAACAAATTAGTCAAACTCAAAGAGGGGGTTGTGAACTTGCAGCCAAAAGCTCAGAAGTTCTGGAGGCCTAAGCTTGTGACTGGTGTCTGTGGGGAGTTGGGACGGTTTTGAGGAGTGAGCCTTCAATGTGTGGCATCTGACACACTACCTGCAGGTAGATAGTGTCATAATTGAATTGGAGGACACCAGCTGGATATTAACAGAGAGGACAAACAGTAGCTGAGAGTAAAGAAATGAATAAATGGAGTATTAATTGAGGAAAAGTCAATATTGTATTAACAACTGGAAAGAGTCTCAAAGCAAGAGATGATATTGTCTCTCACCTTAATTATTCCAGATGCCTGAAAGGGTGACGATATACATTTGCCAAGACCACTCCCACTTTTGGAATCTGACAAGATTGAAAGGAAGCCTATAAGCATGAGTAACCTCACCCTGGCAGACATTCTTACAATGTGGTGGAGTGGACTAATTATTAATGGTTCTGTATATTCTTTTGATGTAAAAGATCCATGGCCAAAAACCAGGGGGTGGCCTGTGGTGGTGAGATATATATATATATGTTTTAATTAGTTTTCATCTATGATTCCTGGTTAATAACTCCTAAAATCCTTGGGATTTCCAAAGTACTGTCTTTTGTGTGTCTTCTGTCTGATAGGTTCAGGGTGGTGCTGGTCATGGGAAAGACTAAGGCGGGATTAGAGGACTGTACTTTCAGCCCCACATTGCAACCTCCAGGGAGGGGAGAGGGGCTGAAGGTCAAGTTGATCACCAATGGCTAATGGCTTAATCAATCATGCCTACATAATGAAGCCTTTATAAAACTCAAGAGGACAGGATTAGGCAAGCTTCCAGACAGGTAAACATGTGAAGGCTCCTGGAGGGTCAGCACCCCAGGGAGGGCATACAAGCTTTGTGCCCTTTCCCCATACTTTGCCCTACATCTTTCTTCGTATAAACCAGTAAATGTGAGGAAGGAAGGAAGGAAGGAAGGAAGGAAGGAAGGAAGGAAGGAAGGAAGGAAGGAAGGAAGGAAGGAAGGAAGGAAGGAAGGAAGGAAGGAATTTTACATTAAAAAAATTGAATTTTTCTAAGACAAAAGGGCAAACACACGCACACACAGAGAAGATCTTCAGCCTCATTAGTAGTAAGGAAAAGTAATTTAACCACCATCCCAAAAAATTCCATACTGTGGCTACATGCATAGATTTGCCAAAAATTTAGAATTCTGAGAATACCTAATGTTGGTAAGAATTTGGAACAAAATGTGGCTCTTACTCTTATTCAAAGTATAAAATTAAGCTACATGTTGGAAGGGATATATCATTGTCACTGAAACTACATATCATTGAGTTGTACTTAAAGATAATGTATATGTCCTATAAAATCTTTGCAACGTCTAAACTAACAGATATGTACAAGAATATTCTTAGCAGCGTAGATCTTAAAAGAAAAAAAAACTAAAATCTATTCAAGTGTCTATGGACAGGTGAGTTAAATAAACTGTTGTTTACTTAAACAAAAAAAATAGACAGCAGTGAAAATTAATGTAGGAAATGCAGCTGACAAAAATATTGCTAAGTGATGAATGCAAATAAGGGCAAATGCAAACAAAAATATTCACATATAGAATAGAATCAATATTCCTTACCCTGACTTTCAATTTCTACATGCTCTGGTGCCATGTTATAACATCCTTATGTATCATTGAATGATTGATTGACTTTCTGTTTCCCACACTAGAATGGCACTCCATGAAAAATATAGATTTTTTTTTATTTTTTTAAATTACACTTTAAGTTCTAGGGCACATGTGCACAATGTACAGATTTGTTACATAGGTATAAATGTGCCATGGTGGTTTGCTGCACCCATCAACTCGTCATTTACATTAGGTATTTCTCCTAATGCTATCATTTGCACAGCCCCCCACCCCCCGACCAGCCCCGGTGTGTGATGTTCCCTGCCATGTGTCCATGTGTTCTCATTATTCAACTACCACCTATAAGTGGGAACATGTGGTGTTTGGTTTTCTGTCCTTGTGATAGCTTGCTTAAAACAACGGTTTCCAGTTTCATCCACGTCCCTACAAAGGACACAAACTCATCCTTTTTTATGGCTGTGTAATGTTCCATGGTATATATGTGCCACATTTTCTTAATCCAGTCTACCATTGATGAACATTTGGGTTGGTTCCAAGTCTTTGTGATTGTGAATAGTGCCACGATAAGCATACGTGTGCATGTGTCTTTATCATAGAATGATCCTTTGGGTATATGTCCAGTAATGGGATTGCTGGGTAAAATGGTATTTCTAGTTCTAGATCCTTGAGGAATCGCCACACTGCCTTCCACAATGGTTGAACTAATTTACCCTCCCACCAACAGTGTAAAAGCGTTCCTATTTCTCCACATGCTCTCCAGCACCTGTTGTTTCCTGACTTTTTAATGATCACCATTTTAACTGGCTTGAGATAATATCTCATTTTGGTTTTGATTTGCATTTCTCTGATGACCAGTGATGATGAGCATTTTTGCATATGTCTGTTGGCTGCATAAATGTCTTATTTTGAGAAGTGTCTGTTCATATCCTTGGCCCTTTTTGATGAGATTGCTTGTTTTTTTCTTGTAAATTTGTTTAAGTTCTTTGTAGATTCTGGATACCAGCCCTTTGTCAGATAGGTAGATTGCAAAAATTTTCTCCCAATCTGTAGGTTGCCTGTTGACTCTGATGACAGTTTCTTTTTGCTGTGCAGAAGCTCTTTAGTTTAATTAGATGCCATTTGTCTATTTTGGCTTTTGTTGCCATTGCTTTTGGTGTTTTAGTCATGAAGTCTTTGCCCATGCCTATGTCTTGCATGGTATTGCCCTGGTTTTCTTCCAGGGTGTTTATGGTGTTACATTTACGTTTAAGTCTTTAATCCATCTTGAGTTAATTTTTGTATGTGGTGTAAAGAAGGGATCCAATTTCAGCTTTCTACATATGGCTAGCCAGTTTCCACATCACCATTTATTAAATAGGGAATCCTTTCCCCATTTCTTGTTTTTGTCAGGTTTGTCAAAGACCAGATGGTTGCAGATATGTGGTGTTATTTCTGAGGCCTCTGTTTTGTTCCATGGGTCTATATATCTGTTTTGGTAACAGTACTATGATGTTTTGGTCACTGTAGCCTTTTAATATAGTTTGAAGTCAGGTAGTGAGATGCCTCCAGCTTTGTTCTTTTTGTTTAGGATTGTCTTGGCTAGGTGAGCTCTTTTTAGGTTCCATATCAACTTTAAAGTAGTTGTTTGGTTTTTTTTTTGTTTGTTTTTTTGTTTTTTGGTTTTCTTTTCCAATTCTAGGAAGAATATCAGTGGTAGCTTGACGGGGATAGCACTGAATCTATAAATTACTTTGGGTAGTATGGCCATTTTCACAATATTGATTCTTCCTGTCCATGAGCATGGAATGTTCTTCCATTTGTTTTTGTCTTCTTTTATTTTGTTGAGCAGTGTGATTTGTAGTTCTCCTTGAAGAGGTCCTTCACATCCCTTGTAAGTTGGATTCCTAAGTATTTTATTCTCTTTGTAGTAACTGTGAATGGCAGTTCATTCATGATGTGGCTCTCTGTTCGTCTATTATTGGTGTATAGGAATTCTTGTGATTTTTGCACATTAATTTTTTATCCTGAGACTTCACTGAAGTTCCTTATCAACTTAAGGAAATTTTGGGCTGAGATGATGGGGTTTTCTAAATATACAATCATGTCATCTGCAAACAGGGACGATTTGACTTCCTGTTTTCTTAATTGCATACCCTTTCTTTCTTTATCTTGCCTGATTGCCCTAGCCAGAACTTCCAACACTATGTTGAATAGGAGTGGAGAGAGAGGATGTCCCTGTCTTGACCCAGTTTTCAAAGGGAATGCTTCAGTTTTTGCCCATACAGTATGATATTGACTGTGGGTTTGTCATAAATAGTTCTTATTATTTTGAGATACATCCCATCAATACCTAGTTTATTGAGAGTTTTTAGCATGAAAGGCTGTCAAATTTTGTCCAAGGCCTTTTCTGCATCTATGGAGATAATCATGTGGTTTTTGTCATTGGTTCTGTTTATGTGATGGATTACATTTATTGATTTGCATATGTTGAACCAGCCTTGGATACTAGGGATGAAGCTGACTTGATCGTGGTGGATAAGCTTTGTGATGTGCTGCTGGATTCAGTTTGCCAATATTTTATTGAGGATTTTTGCATCGATGTTCATCAGGGATATTTGTCTAAAATTCTCTTTTTTTTGTTGTGTCTCTTCCAGGCTTTGGTATTAGGATAATTCTAGCTTCATAAAATGAGTTAGGCATGACTCCTTCTCTTTCTATTGATTGAAATAGTTTCAGAAGGAATGGTAGCAGCTCTTCTTTGTAACTTTGGTAGAATTTGACTGTTAATCTGTTTGGTCCTGGACTTTTTTGGTTGGCAGGCTATTAATTATTGCCTCAATTTCAGAACCTGTTATTGGTCTATTTAGAGATTCAACTGCTTCCTGGTTTAGTCTTGGGAGGGTGCATGTGTCCAGGTATTTATTCATTTCTTCTAGATTTTCTAGTTTATCTGTGTAGAGGTGTTTATAGTATTCTCTGATACTAGTTTGCATTTCTCTGGGATCGGTGGTGACATTTCCTTTATCATTTTTTATTGCATCTATTTGATTCTTCTCTCTTTTCTTCTTTATTAGTCTTGCTAGTGGTCTAGTTTGTTGATCTTTTCAAAAAACCAGCTCCCGGATTCATTGATTTTTTGAAGGGTTTTTTGTTTCTCTATATCCTTCAGTTCTGCTCTGATCTTTATTTCTTGCCTTCTGCTAGCTTTTGAATGTGTTTGCTCTTGCTTCTCTAGTTCTTTTAATTGTGATGTTAGGGTGTCAATTTTAGATCTTTCCTACTTTCTCTTGTGAGCATTTAATGCTATAAATTTCTCTCTACACACCGCTTTAAATGTGTCCCAGAGATTCTGGTATGATGTGTCTTGGTTCTCACTGGTTTCAAATAACATCTTTATTTCTGCCTTCATTTCATTATTTACCCAGTAGTCATTCAGGAGCAAGTTGTTCAGTTTCCATGTAGTTGTGTGGTTTTGAGTGAGTTTCTTAATCTTTAGTTCTAATTTGATTTCACTGTCCGAGAGACATTTGTTGTGATTTCTGTTCTTTTACATTTGCTGAGGAGTGTTTTACTACCAATTATGTGGTCAATTTTAGAATATATGTGATGTGGTGCTGAGAAGAGTGTATATTCTGTTGATTTGGGATGGAGAGTTCTGTAGATGTCTATTAGGTCTGCTTGGTGCAGAGCTGAGTTCAAGTCCTGGATATCCTTGTTAACCTTCTGTCTCATTGATCTGTCTAACATTGACAGTGAGGTGTTAAAGTCTCCGATTATTATTGTGTGGGAGTCTAAGTCTCTTTGTAGGTCTCTAAGGATTTGCTTTATGAATCTGGGTGCTCCTGTATTGGGTGCATATATATTTAGGACAGTTAACTCTTCTTGTTGAATTGATCCCTTTACCATTTTGTAGTGAAAAGAGCCTTTTTAGTCTCTTTTGATCTTTGTTGGTTTAAAGTCTGTTTTATCAGAGACTAGGATTGCAACCCCTACTTTTTTTTTGCTTTCCATCTGTTTGGTAGATCTTCCTCCATCCCTTTATTTTGAGCCTGTGTGTGTCTCTGCATGTGAGATGCATCTCCTGAATACGGCACACTGATGAGTCTTGACTTTTTATCCAATTTGTGAGTCTGTGTCTTCTAATTGGGGCACTTAGCCCATATACATTTAAGGCTAATATTGTTATGTGTGAATTTGATCCCGTCATTATGATGTTAGCTGGTTATTTTACCCATTAATTGATGCAGTTTCTTCATAGCATTGATGGTCTTTACCATTTGGCATGTTTTCAAAGTGACTGGTACTGGTTGCCACTTTCCATGTTTAGTGCTGCCTTCAGGAGCTCTTTTAAGGCTGACCTGGTGGTGACAAAATCTCTCAGCATTTGTTTGTCTGTAAATCATTTTATTTCTCCTTCACTTATGCAGCTTAGTTTGGCTGGATATGAGATTCTGGGTTGAAAAATCTTTTCTTTAACAATGTTGATTATTGGCCCCCACTCTCTTCTGGCTTGTAGGGCTTCTGCCAAGAAATTCACTGTTAGTCAGATGAACTTCCCTTGCTGGGTAACCCGACCTTTCTCTCTGTCTGTCCTTATCACTTTTTTCCTTCATTTCAAAGTTATTGAATCTGACAATTATGTGTCTTGGGGTTGGTCTTCTCGAGGATTATCTGTGTGTTGCTCTCTGTATTTCCTGAATTTGAATGTTGGCCTGGCTTGCTATGTTATGGAAGTTCTCCTGGAGAATATCCTGAAGAGTGTTTTCTTTCTTGGTTCCATTGTTTCCATCACTTTCCAGTACATTAATCAAAGTATATTTTGTCTTTTCACATATTCCCATATTTCTTGGAGGCTTAGTTCATTTCTTTTCACTATTTTTTCTCTAATCTTGTCTTCTCTATTTCATTAATTTGATCTTCAATCATGGATACCCTTTCTTCCACTTGATTGAATCGGCTATTGAAACTTGTGCATGCGTCACCAAGTTCTCATGCCATGGTTTTCAGTTCCATCGGGTCATTTAAGGTATTCTCTATGCTGCTTATTCTAGTTAGCCATTCGTCTAACCTTTCATCAAGGTTTTTAGCTTCCTTGCAATGGGTTAGAACATGCTCCTTTAGCTCAGAGAAGTTTGTTATTATCGACTTTCTGAAGCCTACTTCTGTCATCTTGTCAAACTCATTAGCCATTCAGTTTTGTTCCCTTGCTGACAAGGGGCTGCAATTCTTTGGAGAAGGGGTGCTCTGTTTTTTGGAATTTTCAGCTTTTCTGCTCTGGTTTCTCCTCATCTTTGTGATTTTATCTACTTTTGATCTTTGATGTTGGTAACCTGCAGATCGGGTTTTGGTGTGGATGTCCTTTGTGTTGATGTTGATGTTATTCCTTTCTGTTTGTTAGCTTTCCTTCTAACAGTCAGACCCCCAGCTGCAGGTCTGTTGGAGTTTGCTGGAGGGCCACTTCAGACCCTGTTTGCTGGGTATCACCTGCAAAGGCTGCAGAACAGCAAATATTGCTGCCTGATTCTTCCTCTGGAAGCTTTGTCTCAGAGGGGCACCCAAACACCACCTGTTTGAGGTGTCAGTCAGCCCCTACTGGAAGGTGTTTCCCAGTCAGGCCACACGGGGATCAGGGACCTGCTTGAAGAGGCAGTCTATCTGTTCTTGGAGCTCGAATGCTGTGCTGAGAGAACCACTGCTCTCTTTCAGAGCTGTCAGACAAGGACATTTAAGTCTACAGAAGCTGTCTGCTGCCTTTTGTTCTACTATGCCCTGCCACGAGAGATGGAATCTATAGAGGCTGTAGGCCTTGCTGACCTGTGGTGGGATCTGCCCAGTTCTTGCTTCCAGACCTCTTTGTTTACACTGTGAGCTACTCAAGCCTCAGCAATGGCAGATGCCCCTCCCCCCATCCAGCCACAGCATTGCAGGTGGATCTCAGGCTGCTGCGCTAGCAGTGAGCAAGGCTCCGTGGGTGTGGGAACTGCTGAGCCAGGCATGGGAGATTGCTAAGATTGTGGGAATAACAAAGTATTTGGTCAAAAGTGTACCATTTCTCCAGATGCAGTCTGTCACAGCTTCCCTTGGCTAGGAAAGGGAAATCTCCCAACCGCTTGTGCTTCCCAGGTGAGGTGATGCCCTGCCCTGCTTCAGCTCACCTTCCACGGGCTGCACCCACTGTCCAACCAGCCCCAATGAGATGAACCAGGTACCTCAGTTGGAAATGCAGAAATCACCTGTCTTCTGCATTGATCTTGTTGGGAGCTGCAGACCACAGCTGTTCCTATTCGGCCATCTTGGAAGCGACCTCAAAGTACAGTTTTGTATGTATCTTGTTCAGTAGAAGAGTGACTGATACTTAATGAGTCAATATACTATTACACTGACTATAGTTCAGTTTTGCATTATTGCAATCTAATGCCTTTGCCCCATTGGATTAATATGCACAGATATATTGCATACAAAATAAATTAGATTGTAGTATACAATGTTGATGTTTTACCTTGTCTTCACCCTCTTTCTTACAGAAAATTAATATTGTTCAGGGCACTACTGTACACAGAAAACCATCTAAACATCTCATTTCCCTTGTGGAACTTTCAACAAATGTCAGACTTTTGGCCAATGATGTAAGCATAATTTCACATGAACATATCAAATACAGCAGATCTTATGGCATATCACATGTCTTTAAAAAAATCTCTATCTATATTTTCCTGCCTGGATGTGTTCAAACTGGAAGATAATAAGCTTGAAGACAACAGCCACTCACTAAAGATCTGTGAACTAGAATAAGAAAAGTACCTTTGTCTCTGCTGCCAAGGTAGACATGAGCTTTTCATTTGTCGGCAATATGGAAATAAATAAATAAATAAATAAGTTCCAACATCAGAGGGAAAGGTATCTTGGGGGGGGGGGAACCTGTATGTGCCAAAATTTGGGGGGGGAAGCAATACAAGGGTTTAAGGATAAATGAATAAAATCTCTAAGAAAATAGAACAAAAAGACAAAGAGATAAAGATCAGGAAAGGAAAAAAGAGAGAGAAATAGAAAATAAAACCAAGAAGTTGGATATGTGACTATTATGATTTCCAGAAGAATACACAGATATGTAAGAATAATCAGAAGAAAGCTACACTACCTGGATTTGAAGGATCTGTTTTCTAGTAATAAATAAAAGGAAATCTATATCTATACACATCTTTTTTTTACTGAAGAATATTGAAATTACATCACTGTGAATTTGGACATGTGCATTCACATTCAATCATTCTCATCCACTCTATTATTAATTTGACCAGCTCTGAACCTGATTGATTCACAGCTCAAATAAATGTAAAGCTCTATAACTTTTATAACTGTGAGGCTTCAAGCACAACATTACAAATTTTCCTGTTTTTAAACCTTTTTGGCCAAATATTTGAAAAACTTAATGTCATATGTGTATTATATACGCTAGTCCCCATTTAACCTTGGAGAATATGTTCCAAGACCCCTAGTGGATGCTTGAAACCATGCATAGTACTGAACCCTACATTTATCATTTATTTTCTTATATATACATACCTATGATAGTTTAATAAATTACTCTCAGTAAGAGATTAGTAACAATAACTAATAATAAAACAGAATTAATTATAGCATTTTTAAGTAAAATAAAGGTTGCTTGAACACAAGCGCTGCGATACTATGAGAGTTTATCTGATAACCAACAAGGTTCCTAGGTAACCAAAGGGCCAGTAGCATAGACAGTGTGAATGCCTTGGACAAAGGGAGGATTCATATCCTTGATGGAATTGGGCAGAATGGAGCAGAAGCAGGATGGCACAAGATTTCATCATCTTACTCAGAACATCATGAAATTTAAAACTTATGCATCACTTATTTCTGGAATATACCTTTTAATACTTTCAGACCACAGTTGAATGCAGATAACTGAAACCATGGAAAATGAAACTGCAGATGATGGAGGATGTATTAGTTCATTTTCATGCTGCTGATAAAGACATACCCGAAACTGCGAACAAAAATAGGTTTAATAGGACTTACAGTTTCACACGGCTGGGGAGGCCTCAGAATCTGGGTGGGAGGTAAAAGGCACTTCTTACATGGCAGAGGCAAAGAGAAAAATAAGGAAGATGCAAAAGCATAAACCCCTGATAAACTCATCAGATCTTGTGAGACTTATTCACTATCACAAGAATGGTATGGGGGAAACTGCCCCCATGATTCAAATTATCTCCCACTGAGTCCCTCCCATGACACATGAGAATTATGGGAGTACAATTCAAGATGAAATTTGAGAGGGGACACAGCATATCATTCTGCCCTTGACCCCTCCAAATCTCATGTCCTCACATGTCAAAACCAATCATACCTTGCTAACAGTCCCCCAAAGTCTTAACTCATTTCAGCACTAACACAAAAGTCCACAGTCCAAAGTCTCATCTGAGACAAGGCAAGTTCCTTCTGCCTATGAGCCTGTAAAATAGAAAGCAAACTAGTTACTTCATGGATACAATGGGGGTACAGGTATTGGGTAATTACAGCTGTTCCAAATGGGAGAAATCGCCAAAACAAATGGGTTACAGGACCCATGCAAGTCCAAAATCCAGTGGGGCAGTCAAACTTTAAAGCTTCAAAATGATCTCCTTTGACACGCTGTCTCACATCCAGGTCACGCTGATGGAAGAGGTGGGTTCCCATTGTCTTGGGTGGCTCCGCCACTGTGGCTTTGCAGGGTACAGCCTCCCTCCCGCTGCTTTCACGGGCTGCCATTGAGTGCCTAGGGCTTTTCCAGGTGCACAGTGCAAGTGGTGGGTGGATCTACCATTCTGAGACCAACTCAGCCCGGACTGTATTGTTCATATCACTATCAGCATGTTTGTCAAGGCAAGTCAACAAGTCTCTAGGAGGTTCCAAACTGTTCCAACCTCTGCCTTTTACCCAGTTCCAAAGTCAAGTCCACATTTTCAGGTATCTTTTCAGCAACACTCCACTCTACTGGTACCAATTTACTGTATTAGTTCATTTTCACACTGCTGATAAAGACATACCTGAAACTGGGAATGAAAAGAGGTTCCATTGGACTTACAGTTCTAAATGGCTGGGGAGGCCTCAGAATCATGGTAGAGTGTGAAAGACACTTCTTACATGGCAGTGGCAAGAGAAAAAGGAGGAAGATGCAAAAGTGGAAACCTCTGATGAATCCATCAGATCTCGTGAGACTGATTTACTACCGTGAGAACAGTATGGGGGAAACTGCCCCCATTATTCAAATTATTTCCAACTGGGTCCCTCCTACAACACATGGGAATTATGGGAGTACAATTCAAGATGAGATTTGGGTGGGGACAGAGAACCAAGCCATATCAGGGGACTACTGCATGTGTGTTGGTAAACAAACACCTACACACACATATACATATATTTACCCATCTATAAATACATATGTGTATATCCATATATATGCATATATTTTCTGGGTGTAAATAGGTATCTAGACATATATAATATATATGTATACATGTATGTGTGTATAAATATTTATCTGAATATTATCAGTTTAGAAAAGAATTATATTACTACCATTTCCACCTTGTTTTTAATGAGCACCTAGTTCATTTAATTAATTTTCTAAAAGAAAAAAAAAATTAGACCTTTTATTTTTTCAGAAAAACCCCCATATATATGGACTCTTAATAAAGAGTGTGTTTAAAAAAAAATACTTTAGATTTGAAAATTTAAAAATGCACTTACCAGAAACTTTTATTTGTTTGATAGTTTAATAGTTAATGCTGTATTCTTTAGCCTAGTTCTGTGGTTCTCAACTTTGGTGACCCAGTACAATCCCCTTGGAACATTTAAAAATCCTAATGTCCACACTGAGCTGCAGAACGATTAAATGTGAATCTCTGGGAGTGGGATCCAGGGATCAGTATTCGTTAAAGCTCTTCAGGTGATTTCAGTGTACCACCAAGATTGAGAACCAAAATGCCTGAGGTGGATGGGATGGAATACAAGTAATGGTTTGTGTGTAATTAAGGAAAGAACTCATAGTTGTAATTCAGTAAAATTCACTACAAGGCTGCTATATTTTGATAAACAGACACACACACACACACACACACACACGCACACACAAGCATACATACATACTGGCTTGTATTTAGTGAAACTAAAATAATAGCTCCATTTCACTAAAATTCCAGCCCATTATGTTGTGCAGAAAGAGCAATTGAGAAGTAATTTTCAGATACTGGCTGCTTCTTCCAGATGCATCATAAATACTTGATATGTTGATATTCCTTGTATTTTCAATCATCAATGCTATGGAAGCATTAAGTAGATTATATTTCTCTATTAAAGTGAATTATAAACAACAAAATGGTTCCCCTAAAAATATAAAGGAGTGTTAAATAGGATTGATCAGAATTTAACTATATAAGAAGAGTTTTACTAAGAATCAGAATGCAAATTAACATATAAATATCTTAATACTTTGAATCAGTAGTCTTTTAGTTCACGGTGATTCTATACATTACAGAATTCATTCTGGGTTATTTTAATGTGAGGATAAAAAGCACAAAATGTAAAATGTGTGACTTTATAATGACATTTTCTCAAATCGGTTTCCTGGTGCAACTAAATAAAGGACAATTTCATTTGTGCCTAACATGACTGTGGCTATGAGGTTCAAATAAGAGACGCATTTATTTCATTCCCTATACATCATTCAAAACAGGAAAACTGAGAGTTTATTTGGATATCATGGACAATGATAAAATGCTTAGCAGTGATATTAAAATTTGGTAGTGCATTGCAATTACCCAGTGAGCTTTAAAAAAGTACCAGTGCCTCTGTCCATATTTTAAAAATCTGACTTAATCCTTTGGGGTGTGGTCTGACCTTTGGGAGTTTTAAAAAAAATTCCTAGTTTATTCTAACGATTACTGTAGATTTAGGGTGCATAAATGTCTTTGAATATGATAGGTCAATATTTGATGGCAATAATTCCACACATAAAAAATGTACACTTCCCTCCCTTGTAGAACAAGTAATATTTCATATTTGCCTAGAGTTTATTAAGAGAAACCCCATAGAGTGCAGTATTTCTGCTGAAATCCACTAAAATCAAGAAACAAACTTTGACAGCTATTTAGTGCGGAATATTTTCCTGCTGTCTGGAAAATCCCAGATGTAGTAAGACTACCTCACTTTCAGTATGAGGTATTTTCAGGTATTGTAGAATTTGCTATACAGCAAAGATATGTGAAAGATGTTTTTATCACTTGCCAAACAACGTACCATATAACTCCTCTCAAAAATATCTGTTGTTTACTGCAAGAGTTCTCATTTGAGGTCAGCCACTCGACTCCATGTCCATTTCCATTTTTCACCTCTAAAATCACCATTATTAATCCACAATTTTTATCCTTTATAAAGCCTCAAAACCCAGGAATTAGCTATTTCCTTTCCTCCTAGAGACATCCCAAAGGCTATCTATTATTACTTAAGCATGTGCTGGCTGAATCTCATTGTCTGCCCCCATCTCTGCAGCTCCAAGCAACTTCTTATGATATTCAAAAGGAAACAGATCATGGTAATGAGGAAGGGCAGAAAAGAACAGTGAGGATGTCAGTCTCTAGGAAGATAAAATCTATTCCACATAACAACCCTGGTTTTTGTACCTGTCTGAACTCCAATGTGTCCATCAGCTTGAAATATGTAACCCCTTTCAACCCTCTTTCACTATCTTTAGGTAATATAAACTTACCTAAGTAAGTGAGGGAATGTAGCACTGTTGTATGTAAAAGATACACAAATGTATGTAAAAGATCTAACTAAATGAGGGAATACAGTACTGCTGCCATTTCTGATTCACGTGAAAAATGCATGTGACCAAGAATGGAAGTTTAGGTGGAAACCCCGAGTGCCTATTAATTTTTGAGCTTTTAGGGAACTGAGCCTCTGGAGAACCCCTTCCAAAGTGCCACCAATTTAAGAGGGAAATGAAAGGAACTTTACTAGTCAGCCACTGGTGAAGTCTGGTAGACCTTAATAGGCATAAATATAAATATGGTACTCTGATAAATTATAAGATAAATAATGTTGATTTTTATGTTTCAGGCAGTTATACTAGATTTATAGTGTTGGAATCTTTTATTTCGTAGATGAAGCCTATGATGTAAGTACTGGCATTATTCTCATTTTTAGAGAAGAAAACTAATGCTCACAGAATGTATCAGTCTGTTCTCATGCTGCTCTAAAGACATCCCCAAGGCTGGTTAATTTATAAAGAAAAGACATTTAATTGACTCACAGTTCACTAGGGTTGGGGAAACTTACAATCACCGCAAAAGGGAAAGCAAACATGTCCATTTTTACCAGGCGTCAACAGAGAGAAGAATGAGAGCTGAGTGAAAGGGGAAGCCCCTTAGAAAACCATCAGATCTCATAAGAATTTACTCACTATCCCAAGAATAGCATGAGGGAAACCAGCCCCATGATTCAATTACCTCCCCCCAGGTCCCTCCCATGACACGTGAGTATAATGGGAACTACAATTCAAGATGAGATTTCGTTGGAGACAGAGCCAAATTGTGTCACGGAGATTAATTAAAACAAATAATAAAAATACAACTCTACACATGATAAGAGAATTCTTCTGTATTGCGGTATATAGTGTTACCCAGTAAACCTAGACACATAATTTGTGGATAGGGTGTGACATCTTACAAGCAGATATATTTCTCTGACCACTTCTTTAGGCTGCTTCTGACATATACCAATTGTTTCTAAGTTCCTCCAAACTACAATCCATGCACAAAATAAGCTTTTCTACTAGTCCAGGAGTTTGAAGTAACAATCCAACAAGGCCACACACTGACTGCAAAGGGTGAATGGGAGCAAGAGAGCAGGCCTTGCCCCACACACCCCAACAGGCCCTGATGTGTGATGTTCCCCTCCCTGTGTCCATGTGTTTTCATTGTTCAACTCCTACTTATGAGTGAGGATGTGTGGTGTTCGGTTTTCTATTCTTGTGTTAGTTTGCTGAGAATGATGGCTTTCAGCTTCATCCATGTCCCTGAAAAGGACGTGAGCTCATTCTTTTTTATGGCTGCATAGTATTCCATGATGTATATGTGCCACATTTTCTTTATCCAGTCTATAATTGATGGTCATTTGGGTGGGTTCCAAGTCTTTGTTATTGTAAATAGTGCTTCAATAAACATATGTGTGCATGTGTCTTTATAGTAGAATGATTTGTAATCCTTTGGGTATATACCCAGTAATGGGATTGCTGGGCTAAATGGTATTTCTAGTTCCAGATCCTTGAGGAATCACCACACTGTCTTCCACAATGGTTGAAATAATTTATACTCCCACCAATAGTGTAAAAGTGTTCCTATTTCTCCACGTCCTCTTCAGCATCTGTTGTTTCCTGACTTTTTAATGATGACCACTCTAACTGGCGTGAGATGGTATCTCATTTGGTTTTGATTCACATTTTTCTAATGACCAGTGATGATGAACTTTTTTTCATATGTTTGTGGCCACATAAATGTATTCTTTTGAGAAGTGTCTGTTCATATCCTCACTCACTTTTTGACGGGGTTTGTTTTTTGTTTGTTTGTTTGTTTTTCTTGTAAATTTGTTTAAGTTCCTTGTAGATTCTGGATATTATACCTTTGTCAGATGGGTGAGTTGTAAAAATTTTCTCCTGTTCTGTAGGTTGCCTGTTCACTCTGATGATATTTTCTTTCACTGTGCAGAAGCTCTTCAGTTTGATTAGATCCCATTTATCAATTTCGATTTCTGTTGCAATTGTTTATGGCGTTTTATTCATGAAGTCTTTGTCCCTGCCTCTGTCCTAAATGGTATTGGCTAGGTTTTCTTCTAGGATTTTTATGGTTTGGAGTTTTATATTTAAGTCTTTAATTGATCTTTAATTATTTTTTTATATAAGGGGCACTGAATATTTATATTTATGCCTCAATTTTAATCAGATAATGCTGGATTGAGTGGATAAAGGGTATTTTGATTCTTCAACTGATTTTTCAAAAACCAACCTTTGTATACACCAACCGTAAATAATGTTTTAAATTCCTTGAAATTTGCATAGTTGGCCCAATCAGTGGTAATAATGATCATTATTATAATAATAATGGCAACTAATTTAAAGCCTTTAAAAGGTATTATCTCATTTAATCACAGTAACCTAATGAAGTCTATTGTGTTAATCCTTTTACAGATGAAAAGTCTGAGGTCCTAAAAGGTTAATTACCTTTCCTAAATTCACATAATTAGTAACTGTATTAGTCAGGGTTCTCTAGAGGGACAGGACCAATAGGATAGATGTATATATTAAAGAGAGTTTATTAAGGAGTGTTAAACTCACATGATCACAAGATTCCACAATAGGCCATCTGCAAGCTGAGGATTAAGGAAGCCAGCCTGAGACCCAAAGCTGAAGAACTTGAAGCCCGACGTTCAAGGGCAGGGAGCATCCAGCACTGGAGAAAGAGGTAGGTTGCGAGGTTAAGCCAGTCTAACCTTCTCACGTTTTTCTGCCTGCTTTATATCTTGGCTGAGCTGGTAGCCGATTAGATGGTACCCACCCAGATTAAGGCTGAGTCTGCCTCTCCCAGCCCACTGACTCAAATGTTAATCTTCTTTGGCAACATCCTTCAATCCAATCAAGTTGACTCTCAGTATTAACCATCACAGTAATAGAGAAGAAATATAAGTTCAGGGTCTGTACTCAACTTGTGATACTACATGCTTTAATTATCTTAGTGATGCAGCAGAATTAGTTTTTCTAAGCAATAACTCATGTCTGTTTTAGATTGTTGAGTATTTCAAGTAGTCATTATTCATAAAATTTAAAATATCATCTATATAAAATAGCCACTCTGGATAGTACATAAATAAAATTACTGACTCTTTAATAATGGAGGGATCCTTACACTTCATTTGACGGTAAGCATTCATAAAATGCAGCACTGTAAAATGCCATTCCTCAAAAAGAATCTTATGACAATTCTTCCCAAATTTACTTGTACATTATTAAAACATGAAGGTCTGATCAGAAATACAGATTCCCGAGTTTCATTACAAACCTAACGAAACTGAATCTACAAGTTTAAGAACTAAGAGTCTGTATTTTTAATAAGCTCTTCCTGTGGCCGCAAGTCAGACAAGTCTGCACTGGTCCTTTTATTGATTTGAGATAAACCAGTGCTCTAGTGTTTAACAAAATAGGATCCCCAGAACAGCAGAATCAACATTGTCTAGAAACTTAGGCTATAATGCATAACTTCTGAATTAAAAACCTTGGGGTGGAGACCAGCAATATCTATTTCAACAAGCTTTCATGTGATTCTGACACAGGCTAAGTTTGACAGCCACTGTGCTCACCAGTGCTTCTCAAATATTAATGTGAATATGGGTCACATGAAGATGTTGTTAAAATGTAGATTTGGATACTGTAGGTCTTGGCTGGAGCCCGACAATTTTCATTTTTAATATGTTGTTTGATGGTAATAATAAACAGGTCATACTACACGTGTGTATCTATTTAATGTTTTTAATATTACAGAAAGCAAAAATAAAAATTCAAATCTTTAGCAACACATGGGTTCTACCAGATTGAACAGCACAGATCTAGAAGATTTACATCATTGCAGAAATTTTATTCAATAGAAGTGTTCTAGAGAATCTTGAACATGCAGTTGAAGGTTATGCTGTGCAATTAAGCACAGGAATCCAAATTTTCTCAATATTTTCCCCAAAAATGTATGAGAATAATGTCTCGTCAGGGATTCTCAGAAAAGATTCTTAAAAATTATTCCTTTAAGATGATCCACAAGGCATTAGTTAGAGAAAGTTGGGAGCCTGCACATAGTTCATATTGAATATATGATGAGTGAAAACCCCTTCTGGCTATAAATTTTTCAAAATTTCTTTTCCCTTTTTCAGGTACTAGGAGTGCCCCAAATCAAAGGAATATGAGTTAAATTGAAAACAGTCATTTGGGACAGTTTCAGGAACAAAAACACTGGTTAAAGTATTTTAACATTTTCTACCTGTATTTTTTGGCAGATTTCTGCATGCAATCACCAAGTAGAAAAGATATCTGGATGTTCTATTAAGGTATGTTGGGTATAACTTTGAAGACACACTTTGAAAATATAAAGTTGACCCTGATTAGCAGTCACCTTCATTATGTCTTCTCTGTAGGGGAAGAAAAACCAACCAAAAGCCATCAGTGCAAGTCTTTATTAAAAGGCTACCAAAAAGAACAGCTCTGAGATGACAATTATAGGAAAAGCAAGAAACTGAAAGAATTTGCAAGGCATGGAACTCAAAGTTCACCTTGTTCTGAATATCGTTCACTGTTCAAATGCTCAGAAAGCATGGGGAAACTGAAGATGCATTAGTAATGAGATGGTAGTGGCAGAAAGAATGGGATTATGGTTTAGCATCTGTTAGCTGGGCAATTTTTATTTAACAAGAAGGATATTAAGAAACAGTTGGAACTAAGTTCTTACTAAAGTTAATGAAAAACATTTTATGTTCAGTATTCTTTTATCTATTACTGTCCTGAAACTCATGTACCTTTAAAAAAACAACCTTTATAATCTCATATCCAAGACATCAACATTCAAAGCACTTAATATTTTGCTCAATTTGCTGAAAGGTATGTCAGTTTTGTCCTTTGAACTACTTTGAACTTTTAAATATCATTGGTTGGCATTACCTTTGCCCCTCATTTTTCTTTTTCTTTTATTTCCTATAATAGTACATTCCCTTTAGACAGAATCCATGAAACACCACACTATCATATTTCCTTGGCAAGGTGATTTTATTCATCTATGCATTCATTCAATATACTAAATGTTGAAATACGAATTGAGCACATCATATGCCCACTGTTCCACATGCTAAAGATGCAGCAGTGATATTTCTGTCTTTAGGTCTTTGAGGAATTACTACATTGTCTTTCACAATTGCTGAAATAATTTACAGTCCCATCAACAGAATATAAGCATTACTTTCTCTCCACAATCTTGAACAGCATTTATTATTTTTTGATTTTTTAGTAATAGTCATTTTAACTGGCATTATATGGTATCTCATGGTGGTTTTATGGAGCTGGAGGCCATTATCCTTAACAAACTAACACAGGAATAGAAAAACAAATACATATTCTCACTTATATGTAGGAGCTAAATGATGAAAACACATGGACACAAAGAGGGGAACACCACATGCTGGGGCCTTTTGAAGGGAGGAGGGTGGGAGGAGGGAAAGGATCAGGAAAAATAGCTAATGGGTACTACTAGGCTTAACACCTGGGTGATGAAGTAATCTGTACAACAAACCCCCGTGACACAAGTTTAACAAACTGCACTTGATAAACTGCCTTATATAACAAACCTTCACTTGTACCTCTGAACTTAAAAGTTAAAAAAAGGAAGAAAAAAGATGCAGCAATAAACAATCCAGTAAGATTTCTGAACTCATGATATTGACTGCCTATTACATGGAGAAAGAGAATAAATTAAAGATAAACACGAAAAACTCAGTAATAATCAGTGCTATGATTTTTAAAGGAGTCAGCACAAATAGCACCCATTATCACAACACCAGCTCTCTATGTACTCTTTTTGCATTTGGACTTTTTAGCCAATAAATCAGGCAACCCTAATTTTCTAGGCTTTTAAATAGTCATACCATGTTTCTATTACATTTCTATTTCTTGGAACAAAAGAGCATTAACTGTTGACTATACAATAGTATCACTGAGCACCAAATCAACTCCATTCATTCTGCATCATGAAATGATGAGCCACCATGGATGATGGAATAAACCATCATTCCAGATCTCGCTAATCCTTATAAGGTTTGCTCATCCTTGTTTTCTTTCCAATAAGGACATTGAATCATTTAAACCATTCTTCCATTTACAATTAATATTAGAAGTAATTTCAAAATTAGAACTAATTTCAATAGGTTTTGTACTCGGGTACATATATATATTATATATATATAAACATTTAGAATTTATATATCATATATAAATAAAAATAAATAAATAAAAATATAAATAAAATAATATACCTTTTAGAGTTTCCTGAGGAGACTTATTTTATCTTTGGGTTGCTGGTTTCCACTAATGTCTACCCTTTAAGGGCTTGCCCTTGATTTCTTTTTCCCAAAAGATGTCTGGCCTAAGACATATTTTGTCAGGAGTTTATCTATATTTGTCATCAGGATGTTTTATGGTGTTTTTGTAGTCACCTCAATTATTCCTGGCTTCCTCTTCTAATTTATTGGCCTACTGCCTTCTTTTTCTCTGCTCATCTCTAAAGTAGTTCCAATATTTGGAAGAAGTTTGGGATAACAGCTGTTCTTGAACTGAAATATTCTTTTTAGCAATTACTCCTTCAGGACTCACTTTAGTGAAAATGCTGCTATTTTTTTCATTTCTAGTAGCATTTTTGAATTAGAATAATCAACATTATTGTTAGAGAAATACCTTTTTTCCACCATCAGCAAATGGTATGACTTCAGACCTGATCTAGCCTATGATTCACAAATAGCCTGAAGCATTCTTACTGCTTCATTTTTAACATTGAGAATGTCAGTTTTCCAAGGCCTTCTGTTTATCTCCTCCTCTCTTTTTAGAGTATTAAGAGCATGCCGTATTCAGTTGTCCAATGCACTTTTCTCTTCTAGTGGGGTAGTAACCCCTAAGTTTAAGTTTAAATACTGTTTCTTTTTTTTTTTTTTTTATGGTGTCCATAACAGCTGGAATAACATTTTTCTCTCTCTTGGACCCCTGACTTGGGTGGATGTCCAAAGCCAAAATATAACCAAGGATTCTCTCTTACCTTGTGTGACCTTATTTAATACATTTTTTAGTCAAACAGTAAATCTTTTGCAATTGAATATCTGAGGCAAGAAATTGAAAATCATTTTGCACACACATACTTTCCTGATATCTCCATAGAAATTACATAGTCTTTTCAGCAAACTCCTGCTAGGTCCCATTCATATTAGTTTTCCTCTTAAAGATTTTAATAAGAACTTAATATCACTCCAGAAAATTGTAAACTGCTTTAAATGTTTTCAATTTCATTCTTATTAGTTCATAGTATTTATCAAACCCATATTAAAATCTGGAAGTTCACATTCACTCCCACATACCAAAGTTATTACCATTGTTTTGGTTGTCAATTTTCTCCAATTCAATGACTAGTAAGTAGATTTTAGTGCAAAAGTACAGTGACAATTCATGTAAATATTAAATAAAATTAGAAATTGTTTAAAAATCAACAGTGGTGCCTCAATATCTTTTGCTGGTGATTGACACCTATACCCTTAGAGTAGTAGATACAGCTCCTGCCATCACCTGCCCTACACACACACATACACACACACACACACACACACACAGCCCAATTAATATACACACACAAACTAGAACAAAAAGTTTGTGAAATCTAACAAGAAACAGCCAATTCCAAGCAGTACTGCTGAAAATCATAGCTCATGTTTTGTATAACTGATGGCAGTGGTGGCCTGTCTGGGGCAGCCACTGTGGGGATGCTAGCTGCAGCAGGGGAGGCACAGCCAGGGCTACACACTCCATGGAGCCAGCAGGAACCAGGAATATGCAGGAACTTCACCCCATTCTGAGTTGGCAGGGCAGGAGCCCCACGCTCCCCGGCACAGCTGCAGCCAGCCAGCTGCGGCTGCCGACCTGAGCATCCTTGTGCTCTCAGGGGCCCGGGAGTCTCCCTGTCCCTGTAGAACTCAGAAGTACCTGTTCCCACTGCCTGGCCTCTCCCTGCTCCTGGCACCCACTCCGACTTTAGAGAAAAGTTGAAGCCAAGCCTGGGGCACTGTCACAACCCAGAGAGGTGTGCATGCGTTCGAGGTGGTGCTGACACCCCAGCCCCGTGCCACCTGTCCCCTCTGGACTTTGGGCACCAACAAAATCAGGGAGGGAGGCCGGGGCTGGGGGCTGAGAGTGGCCTGGCATGGGCCTGCAGGTGACCCTTGGCACAAACAGCAGCACTGTTGACAGCATGCTGACGGCGGGAGGCAGACAAGTTCCTGGGTGGAAAGGGGTGGGTCCTCAGTGAAGCCCCACTTTTAAGCCAGAAAAAGACTGAAGTCTGGGTGCCAAGTTGTGGCTCCAGATGAAGTCCACAACCTAGGGGGAGAACTTACGTGCTTTTTCTGGGCCCACCCATGGCCACCCTTGGACCAATCAACACACACTTCCTCTCTTCTGAGCCCACAATAACCCAGGACCCAGCCAGACTCACACAGACATGGGGACCACCAGCTGTAGGAAGGAGCTGCTCACTTCTGCTCTCCTCAGTTTGTCAGGACGACCTGCCTGCAAAAAGGGTTTCCTCTCCACGGGACGACCTGTATGCAGAAAGGAGCCAGCCACTCCAGGTCTCCTGAGAACCATTCTGCTGCTCAATGAAGCTCCTCTCCACCTTGCTCACGCTCCAGTTTTCCGTGTACCTCATTCTTCCTGGATGCTGGATAAGAACTCAAGACCCATCGAATGGTGGAACTGAAAGAGCTGTAACGCAAACAAGGCTTAAACATCCCCAGACTCCCCATGTTGCTGGTGACAAGAGGGAGAGAAGAGCTGTTGTCCTTCGGGGATCTCAGACCTAGGGACTCTCAAAGTCAGGGCTATGACACCCTCTTTGGGAATCTGTGGTTCCTGGCATCTCCGTGCTTCTGAGCACCACGATATTCCCTTCGTCAGTCCGCAGGTGCCAACAGTGGAAGCTGCGTGTGGTACACCTGGTCTAGCTGCAGCCTCACATGGAGCCAGTACCTGTGCTGGCTCCCGAAGCTTCCCTCCCTGCTGCAGCAGTTGGCATTCCTGGCTGTGGCCAGTGGCTGAACCACACGCTAATTCACACACACAGCCCTCACTGTTCTGCACCTGGCTTGCCCATGGCAGGTGTGGGATTTGGGCTGATAGCAACAGTCAAGCTCAGCCTGCTGGGCCAAGTGGGAAACATGAACCCAGCGGGAACGAGCAATACTGAGGCAGAAGGTGCCGTAGGCCACAAAGGTTTCCGGTTAGCAAAGCAACACCCCTAGGATCATGTGACATATTAAAAGCAGGTGAAAAAGAAAAGATTATCATGCCAAAGAGATTGTCTCTAACCTGTCCAAACTATTACATCATTAATATTTATTAAATATAATCTGGTAATTAAATACCACATTAGGAAGAGTTAAGAAATCAACTAGATATTGAAGACACAATAAATATCTTCCAAAAGTCAACACTAAAAAATAAAAACAAATAAATGATAAATGAATCATATGAGGTAAGTTTAAATATATTATCACAATACAGATATGCACATAGGTAACTTTATTTTGCTGAACTGAACTCAGTCTAGCAACATCTTATTGTCTAAACAAATATGAACTTGTCCACATATGGCAGTATCATCACTTCCACTATAAACTTAATTTTTCATATTTAATTAGTATCTTCCAAGTCAATACTCAGTCTTTCAGTGTTTTTCCTCCTGCCCCTACTCTTTGCCTTCTCCTATGGTGGCACCTGGCTGCATGGGATAGTTTACACATTATCATGGTATTTTTGAAGTGAAGCTCCACTTCCACATAAAGCACTTTAGATTCAATGATTTTCATTTAGGTGGTTCACCTTGTTTGGCCTAGGAGATATGTAGGCATCTGCTGTTGGCAATATCTATGTTTAATAGCATGATTTCTAGATGAAAGATCCAGTTACTCTGCAATTTTCTCATCTTAATGCTAAAATGCTTTCGGTCCACTAGCCTCCCAATACTTGGGGGCTGTGTTGGAATGTTCAGATGTTCTCTACACCACAGTGGACTACAGGAATGGAGATGGGGCATAGGCAGGGGAATGGGGTTCCGGCAGAAGGACTACCTGAAGCCCTCTCCTGAATTTTATTCCAGCGCTAAGGCTCCTTGTTGTCATAGGTGCTTTTTTCAGTTAATCTGGGCACAGAATTCCCATTGGGTAGCAGGGCAGAAACCACCTTTGTTTTAAAACTCCCGAAACTAATATAAAGGCCTTTATTCCCAGCTTTCCAGGTTGTCAGCTTGCAGGTAATGGGCAGAAAGTAGATCCTTTCATTGTCTGCTCTCTGAAACTCTTCAGCCTCCTCCTCCATGACAGGCAAGGATCTGACTGGTCTTTTAGGGTAGGAATGAAAGCTGTTTTTAAGTTAGATTCTACATAGATCTATATTTGCATTATCCTTAATAAACTCTCCACTATGGATGCCCATATTCTAACTTAATATTTCACTCCAAGATCTTTCAGATTTCAAGGAAGAACTATTTTTCTATTTCACTGATGTGAGTTTGGTTTCAAGCCAATACTCTCCCTTGTACTTTTCTTTGAAGAAAAATATAAGGAAATATTTTATTTTTTATTGATGCATTATCATTGCACATATTTATGAGGCTCAGGTGATATTTTCATACATGTATACAATGTGTAATGATCAAATCATGATAACAGATATCCATCACTTCAAACATTTATAATTTCTTTGTGTTGGAAATGTCCCAAATTTTCTCTTCTATCTATTTCAAAATATACAAAAACTATTGTTAATTGTAGTCACTCTACTATTCTATCTAACACCAGAACCTATTTCTTTTATCTAACTCAAGTTTGTCCAACATGAGGCCTATGGGCTGCATGTGGTGCAGGACACAGCTTTATGAACTTTTTTAAAACGCTGTGAGATTTGTGTGTGTGTGTGTGTGTGTGTGATTTTTTTTAGGTCATCAGCAATTGTTAATGTTAGCATATTTTATGTGTAGCCCAAGACAATTTTTCTTACAATGTGGCCCAAGAAAAACAAAATATTGGACTAACTGTATTTTTGTACCCATTCATCAACCTCTCTTAATCCTTCTCTGCTCCCCCTACCCTCCCCAGACTCTGGTAATCACCATTATACTTTCAGCCATTGTGAAGCTGAACTAACTTTCATTCTCTAGAGTATATCTGCCCTTCCCCTAAAGCTATAAAAAGCTTAGAGACTTGGGCAATATTAACAATTCTGGAAAGACAGAACACGTTGCAAAATCTCCAATTTTTGTTTCAGCTACAATAACATGATATCTATTACTGCAATCTATTAATTCATAAATAAAACTTTCCAACTATATTAGTATAACTCATGCAAAAACCTACTTAAAATCCTTACTTGAAATGGGCAAATCAATTATGTGAAAATATGACCAGTATAAAAACACACAACACATGATTTAAAGGTCAGATTAGTGAGTAATCTGTCACTCTATGTAAAAAAATATATCCAAATATATCTGTAAATAAATCCAATATAAATTACTTTTAAATCATAAAACTGGTTTACACACAGTATTATACTTTATCCTTGACATATATAATCATGAGTTTATTGATTTATGAGAAAAACTAAAATCACATGAATTTTTCAGTCATTTAGTCAACATTTAGATATTGATGTCTAAGTAATCGAAACTTGATTAGAGGCACATGTATACAAAGCTAAACATACAAAATCAGTTCTATATTTAATTCATATCAGTTGTAAGTTTTGTTACAATAAACATGCTAATCGTGTATTTCTGTAAAATGTTTTATAGACAGAAAACTATTTCAAACACTTTATTTTCTTATGCTGTGAGATATATATGAAATCCATATACCTTTAAAAACTCAACCTTTATAATCTTATATTCAAGACAATAATGACATCAACACTCAAAAAACTTATAGTTTCAGTCAATTTGCTCAAAAGTAGATCAGTTTTACCCTTTGAAGTACTTGAAAGTTTATTATATAAACTTAAGAGACACAAATGCACTTAGTACAGTTTCGTTACATGGATATATTGCATAGTGGTGATGTCTGGGCTCTTAGCACAACTATCACCCCAATAATATACATTGTACCTATTAAGTAATTTCTCAACTCCACTTTCCTCACATTTCCCCACCCTTCTGAGTCTCCAATGACTCTTATTTCACACTCTATGTATACACATTATTTAGCTCTCAACTTTTAAGTGAGAATATGGATATTTAACTTTCTGAGTTATTTCAGTTAGGATAGTGGCCTTCAGTCCTACACATCTTTCTGAGAAAGATATGCTTTTATTCATTTTGTGGATGAATAGTATTTCACTGTATATATAATACAGGTTGTATTTTAAAATTTTCAACATTGTGGTTGATATTTTCATTGCCTGTCCTATCTTTCCCTCATCCTTCTTGTAACAGAATGTTCCCCCTTCAATAGGAGACATAATGTACGAAAGTATCACATTTCCCTGGCAATGTGATTTTATTCATTAATGTATTCATTCGACATCCCATACTTTATTTTTAATGCTTTTTTTTTTAATGCAGTGAGGAGATCTTTTCTGCCTTAATTACATATTCCAACAAATTCAGCCTTTAAGGCTCCACCTGCATGGCTTTCCAAAAGCTATGTATGTTGGAGCTAATTGTTTGAAAGTACAAATAATAGTGAAAACCCCCTAAGAAATATGAGAATCATTCATCAGTAGAAGCAGCACTGAATTAATATGTATTTCAGAAAGAGACTGTGCCAGCCATGAGGAAGTACCTTGCAGACCTCCAACTACAGGGAGCATAATTGGCCTAGGGCATGAGAGGCTGCTCTGAGATTATGGCTGTGTTTGTGCAGAGACCATGCTTCTATGTGCTGCTCCCAACCAATTACTAAGCCCCATAGGATACTGAGCAGGCCGTTTCCTGGGAGACATATGGCTCCTCAGGCTGAAGAATGCTTAAGGCCTTGTCAGACATGCCTCAGTCTAGGATTTTCCATCAAAACTCCCTTCTTCCCTCATCCTTTCATGTTGTGTCAGATTTGCATAGTGATGGCTATCCCAGTCTTCCCAACTTATTTCTCCTTTTCTCTTGGTTTTTGCTTCTCTGAGGGCCTAGACTAACATAAAGCTACTAAGGACCTGTGTCAACAGTAACAGGGAAATAGCCTACAAAGAAAGAATTAAGAACTCTACTGAGGGTGGATTCAGTTTCAGGGGGGTAAATCGGAGTCTAAACTATTTACATTATGATGTTTCTTTGTTTCTTAAACCCATGTTGTAGTCTTCCTCCAGGGTGGTATTGTGTGATAAACTAAGATTTAGATGAAGATTTCAATTTAAGTGCCTGAGCAAAAAATTGTAAACCGATTACCACTGTTTGGGGGGAGGTCCACCATAGACCCTGAGTGTTTTTGCACATTTTGCTTACTGTGCTCACCCTCAAGACATTCTTCTCTTATTCTAAGTAGTTTCCATATTAGCCACATAGGCAACAATGTAGCTCAAGCCCACAAGGGAATGATGACCATGTAAAGTCTTGCTCCCTGTAGGGAAGAAGACTGGCTTATTTACTGCTTGCTACCAAGTTTGCTGCTAGCTCAGAAAGTACTGGGCCCTTGGTCCTGGGATCTTCTCCTGTAAGAGAAACCCCTTCCTGTACAGGTATAATCTGCCCGCACAGGAATCCCTCCATATTGCCCAGTGCAAATTAGAGGTCAGAGAACAAGCACAAACTTTCTGACACACTGGTTACTGCTTTCTCTGTGGCTAGTAATGCCTTTTGTCTCAGAATTCTCATGTCTCCTTCCACCATCTACACAGTGTGGGCAGGCTAAATTGTTAGCTTGCAAGTAGAGTAAAATTGCATACTCTTCTCAGTTGGTGACACTCACTACTTCTTTCTTCTCAAAACTGCTTCTCTTCTATGTTCTCTTTTTAGTGAATGAAGCTATCAGTCATGCTACAAATAAGAAAACTTCTCAGATATCTAAGAATACCAATGGTGGTCCAGCATGACATATAAAAAAAATTCTCTTAAACATTGTTTTTCTGTAAGCAGAAAACAGTTCTAATTAACTCAATATAACTGGCCACTATTAACAAATGACTTATCCTATAGTATTTAATGAGGTTTCATTTATGTTTAAGCTATGTTTAAGAGACTAGTAATCATTCATTTAAAAAATACAGTGATATAACAGTTAATGAGTTGCTTTTTCACTCCAATGGTTTCATTTTAATCCTGCAATGTACTTCAGTTAAGCATTTGGGCCAAAATATAATTTAAAGGGTGCACAAACTCATTAAACTGTTCAGCTATTGAGCATGTTCTCGTTTGATCATAGGATCCTGGTTATGTGTGCTTCAACTCCTATGCAATATATTCACAAAACTAAGTGTACTATACAATCATATTTTTCCTATTGGCATTTTGCCTATCTCGGTTAAGCATCCAAGTGTCCAGATGTTTTAAGAAATTCTCAGATAACTAGAGATTACATAAAATATATCTCGGCCAAATTAAATATTACTCTTTCTGCCAAAAGCTAAATAACATTTGTTAATGACTTCACAAAAGAACATAACTCTGGACCAGAAAAAAAATTGAAATGTAGAATTTTAATTCTTCTAAGATCTAGTTATATAAAGATATTAAACCAAAACTTCAGTATTTAACATCTGAGGGTTTTTTAAACATGTAAATATAATATTTTTTGAGTTCTACTTTACATTAATTTAACTTCTGGTTTAAACATACTATGAGATACCCAAAGCCTCATGTGGCCAGGTCAGAGAAAGTGTAGCAAATGCTTGCATAGGAAAGCAAGGATGAGATGAGAGAAGCCACACTGGTGTGAACCACCTGAAGTCCAGAGAACAGCCCAGGAGCAAACCACTCTACTCTGCTGCCATGAAAATATGTAAGATAAGTCTTGTAAGCAGATGCTAACAAGGGAATAGTTAAGGAGTAACAAGAAAGAGATACTAAGTTTCCATGGATCTCAGTACATAATTTTAAGTTATTTATACTTTTAAATACAAAAGTAAAATACTTGTTGTCATTAGCATAATTATTTCACAGCATTCTTGCTTTTCTTAATTATATCTTAAGTATATTTCTGTATAGAAAAACATATGCTCCAGTTTGTGCAGGATAGTCCTGGTTATGTGTGTTGTCTCAGCATAAATGACTAATTAACAGACCCCATTTTCTGTGCAAAGTATCCCACTTTGGACTATATATTACAAAATCAATATCCTTATTATATTTTCTTTGTATTGTACCTTATATTGCTCATACACATATACTTCGATAAGTTATATGTAATACACATTACTTTTTGGCTTAGATATTATTTGAGGATAAAAATATTTAATGCTTAATGCATGATGAATATATTGCACATACCACACTTGGCCTTGTAAATAAGACAAAATTATTTTGTTACAGGTTCAGTTATAATTTTACTTAAAGCCATTCCCCATACAGTCTTTGAGTTAAACCTAACCATAGCTCTATGCACAAGAGAATTCGAACATAATCACTACAAGTAGTAAAGTAGTCTCCTGAAGATGAAACAAAGAGTTCTAATCCATTACACACTGACCGACTTGCATTCCCATTCATCTAGCAGTAATCTGGGAGCATTGCTATAGCTGGAGGAGAAAACATCAACTAGTTGCAATAGACTTTATTTTTGGCAATGCTTAAACTTCAGGTGTTCACCTATGCTCCCATAAATTGATTCCTCTGCCTGGCTATTTCCCATTTCAGTGAATAACAACAAACAAATTCCATTACACAGAAGTATTTTATTTTATGGTAATTGGAACAGAATGAACGAAGTATTTTAATAACTTGAAGATTTTCCTTACATCAAAGCTCAGTAATTGTTTCTCAAAATGATTCTCTTGCTTAATATAAACATCTAAAATTGAAAGCAAAAAACAGACAACCTTAACTATCCATGTAGTTTGGCATCTGTGGCAATGCCATTTGCCAGGAGTTTTTCAAGAGAATATAATGGATATTGTCATATGGAACCAAACAGTGTCAACTGCAGTGTTCCTGATAATTAAAAAGATTGGTCACAGGTGTAAATTGGAGCACACAAGAAACACAGTAAAAATCAGGGTTTTAGTCATTAAAGCAGTGGGGCAAAGGATAAAACATTACAGAGGAAAAACAGCTGCATGCCTGATTCATGCTTTATGAGCATCATGAGTATATTTGATGCTTAATTAAATCACCATAATTATAATTCAGGGTGCCACCCTCAAGAAAGAATATCTGAACTTTAATTATCTGTCCAGGAGTTGCTACTCTGTTTTGCATAGATATGAGCAATAATGTTTAATCATAGTACAATAAACCAAATTTTAAAGCTGTCTAAAAGATATTTTCTAAAACAAATAAAACAGTAAATCATGCAATGCAATGTTTATCTACCTTTGTTTTTATAGGAAGCTCTGACATTGATTTTATATGTTTATGTATAAATAAAGTAAAATTAACTTGGGATAAATAATGAATAGAAGTTGCTCACTGTTCAATTCCCACCTATGAGTGAGAACATGCAGTGTTTGGTTTTCTGTCCTTGCGATAGTTTGCTCAGAATGATGGTTTCCAGCTTCATCCATGTCCCTACAAAGGACATGAACTCATCCGTTTTTATGGATGCATAGCATTCCATGGTGTATATGTGGGGTGGGGGAAGGGGGAAGGATAGCATTAGGAGATATACTTAATGTAAATGATGAGTTAATGGGTGCAGCACACCAACATGGCACATGTATACATATGTAACAAACCTGCACGTTGTGCACATGTACCCTAGAACTTAAAGTATAATTAAAAAAAAAAAAAGCAGTTGCTAACTAACATAAAAGTTTTCATTTAATTAAAAAATAAATTTAAACACTGTATTCATGAATTATGTTAATAGTATTAACTTTTACATTTTATTAGAGGTTGGGGTGATTTACAACTTATATGATTTGACAGTGTCCCCACCCAAATCTCAACTTGAATTCTATCTCCCAGAATTCTCACACGTTGTGGGACAGACCCAAGGAGAGGTAATTGAATTGTGGGGGCCAGTCTTTCCCATGCTATTCTCATGATAGTGAGTTAAGTCTCATGAGATACCACGGGTTTATCAGGGGTTTCCACTTTTGCTTCTTCCTCATTTTTCTCTTGCCACCACCATGTAAGAAGTGCCTTTCCCCTCCTGTCATAATTCTGAGGCCTCCCCAGCCATGAGGAACTGTAAGTCCAATTAAACCTCTTTTAATTTCCAGTTTCAGGTGTGTCTTTATCAGCAGCATGAAAACGAACTAATACAACAGCTTCACATTTCTCCCTAAATTAAATGTTTTCCTTTCTGCAGGCCTTCACCATATAATATGGTTTTGTAACCAATACAAAATGGTTTTGTAACCATGATTGAGTTTCTGAATCTCTCTGAACTCAGTTTTTCATTTATAAAATGTAGATAATAATGACCTGCTTATCAGGACAAATTTGAGGATTTAAATTGGTTAATAAATGTAAATTTCCTAGAGTAACGCTTAGCACATAGTAAGAAATCAATACACAGTCAGCCCCTTCTTATCCCCGTGTTCCACGTCCATGTATTCTAATAATCATGGATCAAAAATTTTCCAGAAAAAAATATAAATAACAATTGAACAAATGTAATACGAATAAAATATACACTTTAATAACTATTTATAGACACTAGCATTTACATTATATTAGGCATTCTAAGTAATCTAGAGATGATTGAAAGTATGTGGGAGGATGTGCGTAAGTTATGTTCAAATACTACTCAATTTCATATAAGTGACTTGAGGATACACAGACTTTGATATCTGCAGATAGGTGCTGGAACAAATCTTCCACCAATATCAAGGGACAAACATATATTGCTATAGTTTTGAAGATAAAACCAAGATTTAAAAAGGCAAAATTAATTATCCAATATGCATACTAATACAAGATATTCTAAAAGCAATATTCAATTTAATGTTCATATCTTATAGACTAAGTTTGCTAAAATTGATTTTATGGTGTTGAGTCTTTGCTTGTTTCATGTTTCCTAAAGGTTTTCTAAATGAATAATTTGTAAAGAGCTTCTATTAGCAAAAAAGATAATTTTAACTAATACAGAAAACAGGGTAACATATAAAAAACTATAAAAAACCTCTTACCTTTAGTTATTGGACTTTATATCTGACTTGATAGTTAACTTCATAGTGCTTTGGACACTATTGTCATGAAAAGAGGAAAACTAGGATTCAGAAGGTTTAAGTAGTTTGCAAAAAGTCTTCTTGATAGTGTAAACTTGAATCTAGATACTAATATCAATATCTGTATTTTTTCCACTTAAATACAGAGTTTGCGCTTAACCAATACCACCCTCCCACCAATATTTCAATAAAAAGGTGCACAGCAGACATGACAAGCACAGACACAAACGTTCATATTAACATGCACAAATGCTCCCACCCCACCCTCAACACACATCAGCATTTATGGGGTTGGACTTTTATACATTTGGGTCCTGAACCACCTATTACTTCCCTTTATTGCTAGTGTTGTAGCTAACGCCCAAACTGGTGATCAAATCAGCATTGAAAGTAGACTGCGGTGATTATAAAAATTCACCTTTAAAACAACTACTTATGGCTTCCATTTTATGAGGAAAATCAAACAGAGATCAGCGATAAGACCTCATCCTCATGACTACAGAGAAGTGCTTGTTTTTTCTTTATTCAAAATGAGAGCCCTTACTTCATCCCCGAATATTTAATTCTGTATATTAGAGACCATCCTATACCAATATATTAAATCATGTCTTTGAAAATTAAAACAAAATTATTCATTTTTATTAGGTTATCTAACTTTCCATCATAAAATTTGGTCCTTACTATACTCTCTATTTGCTTATACTGAAGTAGTTCAATATATGTATTTGTTTAGACATCTGTCTCTCATTTCTAGGTAGTAGTCTCCTTGGTTTTGTGTGCTTTGTGATCTGCCTGGCTTTGTATATCCAGCATGCAGTATAGGGTGTGGTGCACAGACATGTTTGGAGAAAGGAATAAATGCATGAAAATATAGATACGGCATTAAGAAACTGCTCCATATCAAAGTGAATGTTCAGAAAAACTTTCTTGAAGACATCACATAACTAACTTTTAGTTTCTTCACATGTAAAAAGATGACAGCAGGAATACTAGTCTCATATGATAGCTGTACAGAAAAAAAGGTAGTGTAGATATTATTACTTTAGTAAAATGAACATCATAAAAACATGAATTATTATTTTTACATCTGCTTTCTTTTAACCTTTTGATGGGGAGTTCTTGCATCCTCTGAAATACAACCCTACTTGATTCCACTTTTAATTCTGCTTCTTTTAGCTTCCACTGCCTTCTACTCCAACTCTCAAGCCATGGCATTATTATCCACATGCACTATTGTAGCCCACCTCTGTTATTTAAAGGCTACTCAGAATATTCTTCTTAAAACATACACTGATTCATCATTAGCATGATCCAAATATTTTAGCCTATCATTTCACTTAGAACAAAATCCTAAATACATATAAAGATATAATAAATACATCCTCTGTGTACACTTCCTGTCATTTTCCCCTCTCCAGTCTGATTCTGATACACGGACTCTCTTTCATTGCCTTAAACTGAATAACAAATGTCTACATTCGGTGTTGTCCCTCTGCCTCACATCTTCTTCCTATCATGCCTAGATATTTTTCTGGCCTACATTTAAAGGTACTTTCTCAACTAGTCCTTCCTCTCACTTAGCTGTTTTGGTTATGCCACCTCATCATGCTCTATAATTACCTTCATAGAATATTGCTTTCAGTAATTTTATTTTGTTTTTATCTAATTAATGTCTGACTCCCTTCACTAACTAAATGACGGGAAGGGTAATGACTATTTTGATAAAGTAGAGGCTGACATTAGTAGGCCTTTTAGAACTTTTCTAAAGGATATTGTCAGGTCTTACACAAATACATAAGAATTACAAAAAAGTACTAATTGGTGGTGCTTAGACCCAAAACAATTTTGTATAGTCATGTGTTATCCATATATTGCTTAATATAACTAGAATAAATTATTGTTTTTTCAAATGAATTAATCTATATGAATACATATCTCAGACTATACTTCGGGTAAGACATCTAAAATAAATGTGCTGGACACAGTGGCTCACACGTTTAATCCCAGCACTTTGGAAGGCCGAGGCAGGTGGATCACTTGAGGTCAGGAGTTCAAGACCAGCATGGCCAACATGGTGAAACACAGTCTCTACAAAAAACACAAAAAATTAGACAGGCGTGATGGCGGGCGCCTGTAATCCCAGGTAATCAGAAGACTGAGGCAGGAGAATTGCTTGAACCCAGGAGGCGGAGGTTGCAGTGAGCCGAGATCGTGGCACTCCACTCCAGTCTGGGTGACAGTGAGGCTCCGTCTCAAAAAAATAAACAATAAAATAATAAAATAAAGTAAAATAAATGTATGTTTCTTTATGTTTTCTCAACCAAAATAAAAGTGAAGATCAGTATTTAACTCTCTATAGGGAATTACCATTTTAACTACATATCTAACAAATTTAGCATATCATCTTTGGAGAATCAGAAAAAAATTAGGATTTTAATATTTATTACTCAATAATACAATTAATCAACTGATATATTTTAATGTGTGGCATTTTATTTTAATTATTGTTTTAGTTAGAATAATGAAAGTTGGTTTAAGTTAACCTCAAATGTAAGTGGCTTTAAAATTTAGAAATTTATTTTTCATTCACCAAACAATTCATCACAGTTCTTAGTCTGCAGGTAGCTTTTATCACATGGTAATTAAGGAATCCAAGCTCTTTTCATCTTGTGGCTTCTCTCCCCTATGTTAGAGTCCCAGTTAGCTAAAGAGGAGGAAAGCAAAAATTGTTAAAGCACACCAGCTTGTTAACTACTTTGGTAAAGGAATGACACACGACTTTTGTCCATATTCCATTCATGGGAACTATCCACATGGCCCAGCTAGAAGCAAGGAAATGTAGTCCAAGTTTGTGTAGCTGCTTTACGATGTCAAAAGTAAAGCAAAGTTGTACCTGCCAACTAGCTTTCCCAGCAAGAATCATATAAATATAGAAATAGTATTGATGCACATACATAATCTACAGAATATAAATAGTAGAATTGGATATAAAGTGTTCTGGTTTTGTTTTTCTCATTAATATTTTTGAAGTGATAGAATTTGAATTAGGT
Source organism: Papio anubis (assembly GCF_008728515.1). NCBI lineage: Eukaryota > Metazoa > Chordata > Mammalia > Primates > Cercopithecidae > Papio > Papio anubis. The sequence continues at coordinate 65,140,226 of NC_044982.1, read as the reverse complement.
ATTAAAATTCAAAGAGTTGGTAAATGATTCTGTAGTATAAATTTATCATTATTTTACTATTTTAATTTCAGAAAATTTTCCAACATTCTCAATTTTACTAAGTTAAAACATGATTTTATTGAAGATCATATTAAGATTCAATATTGCAGTTTTATAATGAAGTGTATAATACTGTGGAAGAAAAATATTGTGTTTAATCATATTTAAGCATACCCTACTAGGAAAACTAGCTTTAGAGAAATTTTGATAAAAGTTAACATTAAATTAACAACCTCTAATTTACCAGATACACATTCATTAGAATTCATCACTTTTTAAAAATGAAACTGTATTTTATATTGTTTCATCTCTCTTGAAGTACTTAATAAAATGACTAACTCATGAAACAGAAACTTTTTATTTATGCCAGTGAACCTGATTTACAGAATAATACAAAGATTTACAAAATACTAAGATTTCCATTTCAAAATGATTTAGCCTGTTTCAAAATGATAATAAGAATTTTATTTCAAAATTATTGAACTTACATACGACATATAACTATAAATAAATGGAATTGCAATGGTCGTGTTATTTCTCGAGCACATGATCTTACTAAGAATATTTATTTAAAACATTTGATATACCTAGAAATTCATAAGTATTTTCTTATTTTTATAATTCCCACCTGCAATCTCCTCTGCCTCCATTTGCATATGATTTTCTCCCCTCGAATTTCTGTGTCTCTATGTCTGTCCTCTTCTTAAAAAGGAACTAGTCATATTGGAGGGTCCACCATACTCCAGTATGAACTAATCTTAACAAATTACATATGCAATGACCCTATTTTAAAATAAGTCACATCCTGAGGTATTGGGAATTAGGACTTCAACATGTTTTTTTGGCGAGGGTTGTGGGGACGGTGGTGGAGAGACACATTTCAACCCATTATAATCCCCAACAAATTTACTGCGAATCAGGAGAGCAAAGAGAAGGTTTACAGGATTTCTGCACCAGGATGCCCACAAAGGTTTCTTAATTCAACCCATTATATTTCCCCAAAAATTTGCTGTGAATCAGAAGAACCAAGAGAAGGTTTTATGTGATTTCTGCACTAGGATGCCCACAAAGATTTCTTCTGACTTTAGGCAAACAGAATATTAACCCCCCAAAAAGAAAATAAAGGTTTTAGTTCTGATATTTTTTCCTGTTTATTTACTCAGAGAGTTAAGAGATAAATGTTTCCATTACATGTTTTGGAGGTTTGACTGCAGTTCCTTGACAATGACATAAAAACATATAAGACATTTTCCAATATACTGCTAAGAAAAGTGCAATGGTAGCAGATTTTTTGTTTGACAACAGCTTTGGTTAGGTTGAGGAAGATGGCAGCATATGTGAGGTTAGTAGAAAAAAGCCTGATAGTAAGTTGGTATACTCTGGAGATGGCAGGACATATCTTGATAATGACCTAGGTTATATAATGGAGAAAAAGGTAACAAAAACCAATTATGTTTAGCATTATTGTTATGTGAATAGTGAAAATACAAAATTCCCTGACCACAAGCAGATAAAAGTGTATTTTTCTGTTGGATTTTCAAGGCTAGAACTTTAACGGTAATTAATTTATTTGAGTTGGAAATTTTCTAGATGTTAAAGAAAAGGATCTTCTCTATAAAGTTTAGAGAATTTGTTCACTACTAGAATTCGTGCTACAAGTAGAACATAACACTTATGTATAACATTACTTGTAAATGCTCTTCTCCAATCACTTCTTGTTCGACTTTGCATTCTTTATTATATATACATATTATATATATATATATAATGCAGAAAAATGATTAATTATTCTAATAAGTGACTAAAAGTAGTTGGCAAGAGTCAGACTATTATGAAAAGGGTCTTCAGAAAAGTTGTGGAAAATATGTATTAGGAAAAAATATATAGATGGATTTCAAAATATTTTTGCATCAAAATAAACCAACAGGATCTAGTTTGAGGCACTAAGGATGAGACATTAGTTTGAAAAGAATCCCTATCGGAGCAACATGAATTCTGCTAAAATAGAAGCAAGAACAAACCTCAGATTTGGTGAAGTGTGAATGGAAGAGTTAGGGATGGTCCTAACTGATGGGGGCTGAGAATCAACAGCTAAAACAGCTAACACCATAGACATTTCAATTGGTTCAGCTTATGCAATTCTGAATGAAAAATTAAAATTGAGCAAATTTCACTCAATGGATGCCAGAACCATCGCACCCAAATTGGCTGCAGGCGAGAGCAGAGCTTTCAATGAAAATTTTAAACAAGTGGGCTGAACATCCTGAAACATTTTCTTGAAGTATTATATGAAGAGTTGAAGCAGGCCGGGCGCGGTGGCTCACGCCTGTAATCCCAGCACTTTGGGAGGCCGAGGCGGGTGGATCTCGAGGTCAGGAGATCGAGACCATTCTGGCTAACACAGTGACCTCGTCTCTACTAAAAATACAACAAATTAGCCAGGCTTGGTGGCGGGCACCTGTAGTCCCAGCTACTCGGGAGGCTGACTCAGGAGAACGGCGTGAACCCGGGAGGCGGAGCTTGTAGTGAGCTGAGATCCGGCCACTGCACTCCAGCCTGGGCGACAGAGCAAGACTCCGTCTCAAAAATAAATAAATAAAAATAATAAAAATAGAAAATAAAAAAATAAAATAAAAGAAGAGTTGAAGCATGGCTTTACCAGTAAAATCCTAAAGACAACGCACAATCAAAGCAAAGGATGCTAAGAGATGGAAGTGGTCCAATCAAAACAAAAATGAACCAGTTAAGTGCAAAGGACATGACAAGTTTTTTGGGGATGTTCAAGGCATTTTGCTTGTTGACTTTCTGGAAGGCTAAAGAACAATAACATCTGTTTATAATGAGAGTTTTGAGAAAGTGATCCAAGGGTTTAGCCAAAAAACACCCAGGAAAGCTTCACCAGTGAGTCCTTTTCCACCATTACAATAAAATTTTGCCAGAGTTTCAGTAAAAAATTAAGGCCGGGCGCAGTGGCTCAAGCCTGTAATCCCAGCACTTTGGGAGGCCGAGACGGGCGGATCACGAGGTCAGGAGATCGAGACCATCCTGGCTAACACGGTGAAACCCCGTATCTACTAAAATACAAAAAAAAAAAAAAAATTAGCCGGGCGAGGTGTCGGGCGCCTGTAGTCCCAGCTACTCGAGAGGCTGAGGCAGGAGAATGGCGTGAACCTGGGAGGCGGAGCTTGCAGTGAGCCGAGATCGCGCCACTGCACTCCAGCCTGGGTGACACAGCGCGAGACTCCGTCTCAAAAAAAAAAAAAAAAAAAAAAAAATTATTACGCATCCACCTTAAAGTTCTAACTTCGCTTCCTCTGGCTTCTTTTTGTTTCTTAATTTTTTTTTAAAGGTCATCCAGTTTTCTTTAGTTAATAATGTAAGAAGATTGCATTGACATGGTTAAATTCCCAGGACTCTCAGTTCTTTAGAAATAGACTAAATAGCTGATATCATCATTTATAAAAATGTCTTCAACCTGATGAAGTTATATTTAGAAATAAAGTTTCTATTTTCATGTTTATCTTTTAATTCAATTTTTCACAAGCTTTTTGAAGCCCCCTCATATTCTAGTTTAGTTGAGTTGGAATTATCAGAAATTCTGGACTACAGAGTTCTTTTTCTCACTAGAAATGTTTTTAGGTTACATTTACCTTCTAATCTGTTCCCTCTTTTTTATCACCTCATGCAAGAATATATCATCACTACTACAAACATCAGGTTCTAAGTCCTCTTAATTGGCTTTTATGAAATTCCTGCTACAATCAAAAACCTGATACTCTTGTTTTTCTTTAGACAAATCAACAATTAGTTGCCTACTCTACTTCCTTTATTTATACTCATTACCACATGTTATTTTTTTTTCTATATTTCTCTAATCTCTCCAGGGAGATTTTATATTTTGGAAGCACCAAAGCTATTCCCTTAATGCCAGCCATTGTAATGAAAAAGTTTGGGGCAAATCTTCTAAGAGAAGATAAACAATTATTTATGTAACGGTTTATTCTCTCTTTCCTAACACCAGGACTATTTTAAATAGCATAATATTGTTTCAGTTTTCAAATGGATTAGTTAAATGTGAAAGAATTGGTTTGATGATGATAATTCAATTCCATAAATGCTGCTTCTATCATCTTATTCCAGGGGTTCACACAGGCGACATCACACAGCTTAATCCTTTGAGATATTTAGCAGCAATGGGCAGATCAAAATTACTCCATTCTTTTCTCTAATTTTCTAGAATATGGCTTGAGTTTTTATTTTGAAGAGAAAAATATCTTAAAATATTTAATTTAAATCATATATAGTGGAATTTCTAGAAATGACTAAAACTTCTTTGGGTATTAAAAACTGATTTATTAAAGTTATTTGTACATGCATGTTAAACAAGTACAAATACATGAGAGTTTAAAAATAAACTAAAAAATTTTGAAAATATGCAGTTCTCTTTGAGAAGCAAGGATGAAATACCAGCTCGTAAGGAGGTGGTTGGTGCAATTTATCTGTAGATAAAACTGATTTAGTGCTTCAGGCTTGTATACTTACCCTGAGACACCAGTCTCATTAGGGAGGGAGAAAATGATGTCTTATATTTCAAGTTAATGCTTTAAAAGTTCAAGATTCTCAAAGAAGCATTCAAGGATTTTTAAATCATTATTGTTTTATGGATGGAAAGTAATAAATGCAATCTTATATTCAAAGTTTAATTAAAATTACTGTATGAATGCTTTTGAACTTGTTAATATTTTCTATTAAGTCAAATAATATTGGATAGTACATGAAGTCTTGATATAGATCTGGTATTTTTTAAAAATATCATCAGTAATAGCAAGTTGGTGACTTTATTATCACTGATATAAATAAATTATGGATAATCTAAATTTGCAGTCGACTACAAGCTATTTTCTATATTTTACAACTGGATATTGCAGTTCAAATTAAATTTCTTAATTTATAAGTCAAAATATAAAATTTTGATATTTGACTATATAATATTTTGCTTAAAATGAGCCAAATATTGATATATTAGGCTGATCATTCCTTCTACGCTCATACAAAGGTGATGCTTGACCATACCTTTTTTTAAAAAGTCACAACCTCTTTTTCTTTAACAAAAAAGCCCAGTTGAAATACCTTTTGCTTACTTTTCTAGGCTTATATAAACCCATCCTATATCCCTCTACGTCCTTCTCTTCATATAATTCCAACTAATGCAAGTCCTATTAGCCACCTTTGAAATATGCTTAAATATTTCTTATTCAATAAGGTTAACACAATATGCACTAAATCATAATAATAAAATTTTTAATAATAATACAATAACATGTAATGAATATTAAGCTCCAGGCAGTGTGTGAACAGCTATATAGTCTTCATTCAATTTTAATACAACAATTCTGTGAGTTAAAAATTGTTATTCCTGTTTTACAAATAAGAAGACAAGGCTAAGAGAAGTTGAGTAACTTGCTCAAGGTCATAAAGTCAATAATTGCCAGATTTGTTATTCAAAACTGGGTCTCATTGTAACTACTATGTTAGATTGCCTTTCCATATTACTTAAGAACGAAGTAAGCTGCCAAATTGAACACTATGAGCACTTGGATCTTGTCTGTTTACTTCATCTTTGAAGTTTTCATGTCGTTGAATAATGTGTGTTACTCAGTAGACATTCGTAGAATTAATGAGAGTATCCATTATATTGAGTCAAAAATTTTCGATCATATGAAAACCCAAAATCCTATGTATCCAAAAACAGAAATCATAGATTGTGGCATCATTTTGGTTTTCTTTTCTCAAATTCATCTCCTTAAAGCAATCTTACTCCAGTAATAATATTTGTTTCTGATACTAATCTCCTGTATCACAGGTACTTGCTCCCTTAGCCACCCACCCTGCTTTCTTTTGTATGTGTAACTTTTCCCTCTCTACTCACTTATTCCCCAGTAGAATATGTGCAAATATTGCATGACCTCTGCAACATTCCAGTGACTCTGTCTTCTACTAACTAATACCATATGACGGAATATCTCTCCTTTTGCATATAAGCTCCTATATCATATCCAATATACCACCTCCCTCTCATTCCTACAAAATCGGAGCTTATGTTTTATAAAGTACACTAAAATTATTTGGCACACTTTTTCTGTATTTCTCTATTTCCAGATCCAATACATTATTAGGTTCTTATCAAGAAACATCTCTGAAATATTGATATATTGATATTCTCATTTCACTAAACCTCTGGGATGACACATTTTCTGAGTTTCGTACTTCTTCTCTCTCTCTCAGTATTACTACTACTATCATCTCCATACCCCCATGCCCAGTCAAATGTCTGTCTTTGGGTTCTTCTCTTACATCCACTTTTTGTTGATCCAATTTTGTTATGTAAACTCTTATTTACATTCTAATGACTCCTAGTTCCATATTTCTGACTTAGTTCTCACTTTCAAGATTCTAGGAAAAATATTTGTTTGTTTAAAAAGGAATTAAAACATGTTTGCTGAATTACTTTATATTTGTGATGGGAAAAAATGAAAAAAAAATAAAGGAAATGGCTTTTGGTGTCAGATTATAGCAGAGTACACTAGTGAAACAATTTGAGCTCTACTCAGTAGGTAATGAAAAATCATCAAATGTTTTCCGAAAAAGACAGTGACTTTATGGATAATGTACTTTAGAGAATGTAATGTATCATTCTATGGTAGACAAATTAGCTAGAGATAGAAGAGAATAGAGATGGGGAGAAGTTAGAATAAAAAATTAGCATAGAAATTGATGACCTAAAGTAGGATATCAAATAAAAAGACAATTTAAATGGATAAAAGAGCTCATGGTATTTGTAGAATGCATTATAAAATGATTTATGAATATTGGAGTGTGAGAAAAAAATAAAAAGAGACTAAGTATGGTGTTAAATTATGAAATGTGGCTGAATAGGAAAATAACACACCCATAGGAAAAAGGGTTAATTTATTTTGTCTCATTTTTAAGGTACCAGTTAGACATCTCCGTGAAAACAAAAAAAAAATCTGCAGGCATTTACAAAAGCAGTTCTAATATTCAAGGGAGAAGTCATGTTAAGGACAAAAATGAGGGAGCTACTCAGGCTGATGATGGATGTTTTATAAATGAAGAAAGTCCTCTAGAGACAGTTTTTAGAGAAAGTGCATTGAAGATAGACTCCTCAAAAGTGACTGCAATTGTGTATAGATAAACAAGAGTAGTTGATATCAGTGAAAATACAGAAATAATCACAGAAAAAAAGAGAACACAGCATTAGGGAAGCTAAGATAAGAGAGAGCTCCAGGAAGTAGATTATGGTCAATAGATATGAAAGTTGCAGAAAGGCCAATGCATCAGAGATTTTTTTAAAAAGGCATTTTGCTTATATAACACATTTGGGCAACATAGAGCACACATTTTTTCATTTATTCAAAACATATCATTGAAGGTTCATGAGAGTGGAACAACAGCTCTTTCCTATTGCAGATTAGCACCATGGCATGCAAGGGGCACTCAGTAAGGTTTGCACACTCTATTTGGAAAGTTTAGTAGACAATGGAAATAAGCCAAGCTTACTGCCCTTAAGGATGTCCTAATGGGCTTGTAATGGCTACCACTTTTGAAGGTAGAAAAATCTATACAGCCTAATCCATGAACTCAAGTGTATATGTACTGTAACAAAAGGAGAGTTTTCAGTAAAAAACTGAGTTCAGCTTAGGCATGAGAAGCGAGTGGGTAGGTAGGTAGGAATCAGATCATGAAAACTATTGTACACTCTGCAATGGGGACTATTGTAGTATCTTAAGAAGAATAACCATATTGCAGGAGAATATTTTAAATTCTTAGCAATATTCACCTATTACTTTCTCAAATTTGCCTGTCCGTTTCAAGCAGAAAGATATTCTGTACAAATTGCCAACGTAAAAAGGAGTGACTTCACTGCCTAAAATAGTGAAAAAGCAACGATTTCCCAGAAACAAACAAAGTTACTTGATATGTTTAAAAGGTGGGGCCCCAAATAGTGTTACTGAAATTCTCCCTGCCCTGCATGACACAGGGTAGCAGAATGACTTCTGAGTGTTTAAGAATAGAACAGATGTACAGAGAGCTACTAGGCCTAAAAGGACCATGTAATCAGGGTCCCGAAGCACCTCTAATGCAACCTGTCTGTGCAGACAACACAGAAGATATACCTACCTGAAATCGTTTAGCCTGCATGTAAATAATATCAATTTATATATTTCAACTTGATCTTTTCCTTCCAGTTGCAAACAACTTCAGTGCTTTCAATGTTGACTCTATTTGTTCTTGAAAACATTTCAGAATCGGGATCATGAATTCCCAATAATTTTGACTGCTATATTTACTTCTATTTACCACTACATGTCACTTAATACTAGAAAAAACAAGAAAGTCTCTCAGCAAAAGGGATATTTCAGCACAACACAACCGGATGGCTGTCTAACCAGGATTATGTTTTGACCTATTGAAAATAAAAAACGGATATTAAAACATCTCTAATTCAATTATGTAGTGTGTGTGTATGTGTGTATATATATATATATATTCTTCTGTACTCTTTTACAGTATAATGTTAAAGTACTTGCATGCAAATTATGTATTAGGAGATTTAACTGAATAAAAACCAAATTAAATATCTTAAAGTTAATACTGAAAAGACATTTCCTGTAAAAGATGGCCTAATATTGAGATAAAAATGTCTTTGACACATTAGGAAAACTTTGATCCTTTTTTCCTTATTATGATTTCCTTCACATCTGAAGATGTAGTGCAAGTTGATAATATATTAAAAAATAACCTTCACAAATCTATAATAATGACTGTCTAGAACAGATTATGGCATTATGGATTACTCAATGAATAATGAAAGAAATAGTGAAACTTGTTTGACCCTGCCATTTCTATATATCCTTCCGGAGAATCATAGTAATAGCTCAGTCCATTCATTCCCTATAATTTAATAATTTCTGATTTTAACATCTTTATAACTGCAAGGAGATTTTATAAAACTCTGGAAAATTTAATCTGGTTAATAAAATTAAATGGTAAGGCAAAGCAGTAAAATTTCAGGGACAATATTTTAATTAGAACCTGTTTTATCTGTAATGCCAACCACACGTTGAAATGGGAAACCTGCCTATATATTATACTAACAAAATCATGTTACCAAAATCTCTTTACCAAAATAACTAAAATAGTAGTAGTTTTCTTAGAAAACATTTTTAGTGTTATTTAAACAGAGAGAAGCTAAAATAGCCAGACAAAAATTCAATATGCTTGAAAATATATGTTTGTAGGACTAAATAATCAATGCAAGTTTGTTAGTTTACTAAAATCTCAATTTGAATGAATTGACTATACTTTGAGATCATGGGATAATGTAGATTTTCCTACAAAGATATTAATGAATTTTTAAGACATAGCAAACATTTTTGTTTGCTATACTTATTTTACCAAAATAGAACTAAGTAAATCAAGATTGGCAAATTTCACATTAATACTTTTATATGGTGTTTTAAAAGTTAAAAACTGTCAGATACATTCCATGTGTATGATCTGCCTGAATGAAAGTGCTAAAGTAGACTGACTTAGGTTAACTTTCCTTTCCGAAAAGAATTAATAATTTTTTTGTTTTCTTACAATAAAGACTGATTCATATTTTAACTTTCAATGTCATATTGCCAATACCCAATTTTTATTATCTCCTCTACTATAAAGCATGTCCTCTTCTTGTCAAGCTCAAAAGGGCACTGTGATGAACCTTGCGTTGCGTCAGCTCATGATCATTTTTCTGTCAACATCTATCACAATATCACAGAAAGAATGTCTTTCCTACAGTTACCTCAGTGAGACTATTATGTAATCAGCACTTACTATGACTAACATCACTGCTCAAAATTGCATTTATCAGAGAAATAAAAAAGATAGGCTTGCCTGTTCTGATTAATAATGTGCAATAAGATATGCATGACAGGTAATTACTTTTTAAAAGAAGCTCTCATTTAAAAGCAAATTTGTTTAATTATCCAAAAGTATCAATAAATAGTGAGAGTAGAACCAATGTGGGTCAGCCTCAAATCTAAATTTAAATGTTGCTTTATAGTTTCATAAAGCCAGTGGGATTTTTATGACTTCAGAGGAAAGGGATTTTTTAAACTAATTTCATGGGGAAATTGACAGAGCAAAATTAACCAGTTTATGAACCGCAAATAGACAAGATGAACAAACTGTGGGGTAGAAATGTTTAAGAGATTATATTCTAAGAAAACTGAAAGATAAGTCTATGAAACATAGTCAACTTGCCAAGTGAATATTCTATGGCAGAGATGGAAAATCACTGTCATTCCCTCTCCACTGCTCATATTTTCGGTAACCTGAGCGTGCTTAGTCTTGACGTTAGACTGTCCTGGGATCAATTTTGTGCTCTGCTGCTTTCTTACTAGTGCTATGACACTGTGACTATAATTTACATTGCTCATGCTTTAGTTTTATCTTCTTCAAATGATGCAAACTTGATGGGTGGATTAAGGCTAATTTTACAAGTATATATCATCATGCCTCGTGATTTCTAATTTTATGATAGTAACAATGGATATGAAAATAGTTTAAACAATAGTATTAATGAGGTTATTTTAGAATCTCTGGTCTCATGTCAAAGAATTCCCTTTGATCTTAAAGGTCTAGCGAATCATTAAAAAACAAAAATAGAAACACTTGCTGAAATTATTCTGGGTAGAGAGCTTCTTAAATGACCTACTGGAAACTGATTAGATTAAAAGTGCCTCTTACCTATGTGTAGAGAGCAATTTTTATTTTTATGCTTATGAAGAGTTTATGTTTCTCACTTAAAAGTCAGAAATTTGAGTCTCGGAAAACAAAAAGACCAAAAACAACTAAAAGTTAAACAATTTCAATTAAAGTAAAAGGAGATGATTTTGTCTTAACCACTAAAATCCAACTCGAAGTTTATTAACTCTGGAGTTGACTTCTTCAAAATAGGCAGTCTAGGCAGATACCATGAAAGAGAGAGACATGAACACTATCAAGTCCTCCTTTTGGCTTAGCTTTCTGTCTATATTTCTGCTTGACAATCTCATATTTTAAATTCCGTTTTCTCCATAGAATTGGAACCATGTTCACAAATGGCCATGAGATGAAATATTTTTAGCAATATTACTTAGGAAAAGCGCCCATTTCCAGGATTAACACCCTTGAAGACAGTTTCTATCTGGCCTAGGTTGGATTATTTTGTCAATTTTGGTACAATTAACAAGTCCAGGTATTTGAAACGACAGAAATTTTCCAGCCTTAGATTATTTGCCTATCACTGTGAGTTATAGGAAAATCTGTTTTTCCAATAGAAGAACAGTTTTGTTGGAAAGAGACTCAGTTCCCCTGAGTATAGGGCACTAAAACCAATGAGTGGGAGGAAATATGTCTTATTGTTACAGTGGGAATTCCTTTTTATGTTAAACGTAGAAATTTGTTATTTAACCAATATGCAGCACAAGACAATATAACTTATAAAAATGATGATCATGAAAAGGAATGACAGTGATTGTAATAAAGAGAACAAATGGGTTAAGATAAAAAAAAGAAACAAGATGGATATATTGACTTCTATATCTCAGGTAGATTTCTCTTTTTCTTTATATATTTATGCATGTATATGGAGAGAAAGTTTTAAAATTATCTAAATTACTGTCTTAATACATTTATATATGTAATGCATAAGTCATATTTAATTCATTTTTTCTAAAATAAATATTTAACAGTTTTGTAATATATTGCTTTAAAGAATGATTCTCTGTACATTTTTATTTGCCTAGTCAGATGACATGTTACATGAATGTTATTATTAGTTGGGTGTGTAGCCAGGTGCGGTGGCTCACACCTGTAATCCCACCACTTTGGGAGGCTGAGGCAGGCAGGTCACGAGGTCAGGAGTTCGAGATCAGCCTGACCAACATGGGTGTATTCAGTCACAAATAACAGAAGACATTACAAACTGTGGCTTAGAAAGAATGAGTATGTATCTTACACAACAAGAATCCACACTAGCATGGAAATTTATCTTTGTCAACAGGAACCTATGCCCCTTTCATTGTCCTCCTCTATCAGCTTAAGCTGGTAGCTTTCATCCCTATGGTCACAAGATGGCAGCCACACTTCCAGGTATCAAGTTTTCATTTCAAAAAAAAAAAAAAAAGAGAGAGAGAGACAGAGAGAAGGGGGAAAAAAAAAAAAGCAAATAGAGAGCACACAAGGTGTATTTCCTTTCATAAAAAAGTTTCCTGAAAGTCTGATCCAGCAACTTTTTAAAGTACATTGGCCAAAACTGCATCATGATGGCATTCTCTGGCCCCAAGTTAATGTGAGAAGATAAATAATTTTAATTAACCTATGGATACCCAAGGAAAATTGGAGTTCTTATTAGTAGGGTAAGACAGACTGGTAATTGGGTAGGCAACTACTAGCATTGAGAGTCCACCACGACATGAACCTATCATCTATAGCTTACACCCCCACAGAGGCATTAACAGACATCTGATGCCTCAGATGGAAACAGTAATCAGAAATCATAGTAGCTACAGTCAGCTAAAGCTTTTTAATAACTACCAATTATCACAGCCAATTTAAAGCTGATGCTGGAGAAATTTTCAATTTTATGTGTTCTACATGCCTTTTTGTTTATTCCAAATAGCTAATTGATGATATAGGTATATCTCTTTTTATAGACAAGAAAGCCAGCTTTCGTGGAGGTAAAATAATTTTCCCCAAGTTTCAAATATGTTGGGGCCCAAAATTCAACCCAGACATTTTTCAATTGACATTTCTTTTTTATTCATTGTGCTTTTCTTGCCATTAATACATTTTTAAGGCTGAAATATTTTTTGCCTTTCATTTCTCCCTCAGGTGTACATTCATATTCACTTAAACTTTAAAAATAATAAGTACAATTTAGGAAAGGTAAGTAAACAATTAAACAGATTGTTTAATTAATAAGATATATCTTTAGTGTGCTAAATGTGACTGGTAAAGAAAACTTCAAAATCCTATCAACATATTCATGGCAATACCGTCAATAGTTGTAACTGTTTAAAAATGGATGATTACTATTGTGATAGTTAATAATATACATAAAGATCTTTGTTTAATTCTAAAAAAATGTTTTTGAATGGGGTAAAATCTATTGAAGTAGCTATTTAAGGCAACTAAACCCAGAAGTTCTTGAAGTAAATTAAAATTCAATTTTACTAATTGTCTTATATGTGGCTACAACTATGAAAGTTCTATGGAAATCTAATAAACTGCTTTCTATCAAAGAAATAACAAAAAAGGGGGCCTTTGTGACACCATGAGAAAATTAGAAAAGACAAAAAATGTTTTATTTAAAAGTAAAACAATAAAACTCTCACTCCACTTAGCACTCATTAAAATCCCTGTCCTTTACTAGATAATTTAAAAGCAAATTATCTATACATAATATTGATTATACATCACTGTCCTTAATATCTAGATGCAAATTAAACTTGATCCTCTCCACTGATTAGGTTTGAGAAGAAATTATTTGCCACATCAATGATCATATATGAAGTTTTGTGTTTTATCTGCTCCAATAAAGATTCAAAATGCAGCTGTAATTAGGGCTATTACCTGGTTATTTAGATGGTAGTCTACCTTCATTATTCAAGATCTATTTAGTTTCTTGGTAGCACTAATCTCTGAATTCTTTCCTTCTTGGTAATGCTGTTTAATTTTTAATATTTCATTTGTGAATAGTATTCATTCAGCCATAAAGAAAGAAAATCCTGCCATTTGCAGTAACATGGATGAATCTGGAGGGCATTAGGCTAAGTGAAAGAAGCCAGATAGACAAAGACAAATACTGCATTATCTTACTTATATGTGAAATCTAAAATGGTGGAGCTCATAGAAGCAGAAAGTAGAATAGTGGTTACCAGGAGCTGAGGGAAGGGCTAAATGGAGAGATGTTGATCAAAGGATACAAACTTTCAGTTTTAAGGTGGTAGGTTCTGGGGATCTAATGTACAGCAATGCTGCTTCTGATTACTATATTGGTTGGTGTAGAAAAGGTCAGTTTTATGATTTTCCTCAAGACACTTCAGATCATAATTTCTTCTTCTCTTCTTCTTCTTTCTTCCCATAGGTTTCGGGGTACTAGATTATCAGGCTTACAAACCCAAATGTTCTTCAGATTTAGAGATATGCATTTAGGCTCTTCCTGATTTACAATTAGATCATCAAAATAATTTTTCAGCACATTCTGCCCTTCATATATTCCACTGTAGTCCCCAGTTTTATCATTTCTTAGCATTGAAAGTTGGTTATCCTGGACCCTCCATTTAATCTTCCCAAAGTTTCCAATATTTATAACATCAACCGTCCAGATTCATACTTTTGTATCATTGCTGCAATACCTTCCAGTTGCCATGCCAATAGCATATCCTAATACCATACCTAGAATCTGTATCCTGTCCCAATCAATTGCAACTTAAAGCTTGATAATTTTAAAGTCACTACATGAAAAGTAGTATCACCACCTCACTTGCTACCAGGGATAGGGTCCTAATTGCCACACTCATAAAACATTTTGTTTGTATATTAATTTCATTTTCATTTTAGTAGATGTTAGGGTATAAGTGGTTTTTTGTTACATGGATGAATTACATAATGGTGAAGTCTGAACTTTCGGTGTACCTGTCACCTGAATAGTGCACATTGTATCCAATAGGTAATTTTTCCTTCTTCATCTACACCCAACTCCCCGCCATGCCTTGCAATGTCCATTATATCATTGTGTATAATAATCTAGCTTCAGATCTTATCCAGAGCAGCTGCTTTCTAGAGTAATCCTGGCTTCAACTACCTTGGCCTTACTTTCTATGTCAGTAGCATCTGAAGCCAAGGAGGCTTTCCTCCTACTCCATAGAGTTGTATGTCCTGGAGAACAGAAAGTGGGGAAAAAAGGAAGTAAAACAGGAAAAAATAACAAGGGAGTATTAGCAAGCTGGTTTTTGTCAAGTATTAGGTTGGCAACTAATTGCTAAAACATCAGGATCATCTTCCTTTAGACAATATAAATGGATGTTTCTCAGGACAACCTATTACAGGGAAGGAGGAAAATACTTTTTTATTTGCCAGGTTTCATTTCCCATTGATCAGTGGTTTGCTCCATAGGACATTATATTCCTTGCACATTCTGATGGCATATAGGGGACACCAGCAGGTTTCACAGCATTCCAGCATTTAATATCAGCAGAAGGTGGGAAGCAGTAAGTGTGTCATACGTTATGAGGTGAGTTCTTACTGGATTGTGCCTTCATATAGTTATTTGGATCATATGCGTATTTTTCGCTGCAGTTTTTACCCAGGTCAGAACATGTGACCTAATGTTCTGGAGACAGGTAAAATTAAAAGTACATGAAACGGAGCATAGGAGTTTTGTGATACCAGAAAAGTTTACATTGAAGCACTGAGCTAAACAAAGAAGAATGCTACCTCTCAGCTTCTAGACTTGCTTTCCAATTACAAAATTGGTATTTTTCAATTTTCACACAAAAAGTTAAAAAAACAAATTTATCACAGTAAAGTATCAGATGCTTGGATGAAAAAAATAATATGGTCTATCTAGCAAGGTATTCAGATTATAATGTCAATTAAGTGATTGGCTTATCAAATTTATAATTTTTGGCTAAAAGTATATTGCTAATAAAATATGATTTCACAAAATTTGCAATTTTTTCTATGTAAACTATAAATGAATTTTTAAAAGATTGATTTCTTTCTTTAATAATCAACTGAGGTGGGGCTCAGTGGCTCATGCCTGTAATCCCAACACTTTGGGATGCCAAGATGGGTGGATAACGAGGTCAGGAGTTTGAGACCAGCCTGGTCTCAAAAACCATCTCTGCTAAAAATACAAAAATTATCTGGGCATGGCGGCACGTGCCTGTAGTCCCAGCTGCTTGGGAGGCTGAGGCAGGAGAATCGCTTGAATCCCAGAGTTGGAGGTTTCAGTGAGCTGAGATTATGCCATTGCACTCCAGCCTGGGAGACAGAGCGAGACACCGACACACACACAAAAAATAATAAATAATAATAATCAACTGAGTATTCTCAAAGGGACTTGCCACAGCATTAAAGTTATTTCATAAACTGGTGAGTATTTTTATTGTTATGTGGCTTTCATATGATGTGTATGTGTGTGTGTGTGTCCATGGTCTGTCAGCCTTATCAGGTGATTTTGATCTTTATAATGTCATTTAGCTGGTATAATTTATCTCTTCAGTGTTCTCATTTTTTCCCATTACTTGCAAAAATACAATTCTTCTTCCTTTGTTTTGTTTTTATTTTTCACTTGACCTGTTCTTCTTTGGTTTTCAGGCACTTTAGAGATGCTGTTATGCTCTGCTAGTCATTTTTGTTTCAGCCATATTCTTATTTTTATTTCTCTTTTAGAATAATAAACCAAGATGCTGTGAGGCCAGCCATGGTGCCTCACAGCTGTAATCCCAGCACTCTTAGATGCCGAGGTAGGTGGATTACCTGAGGTCAGGAGTTCGAGTGATAGTGGCACACATCTGTAGTCCCAGCTATTCAGGAGGCTGAGGAGTACAGGAGAAGCCCTTGAGTCTGGGAGGTGGGGATTGCAGTGAGCCAAGATCGTGCCACTGTACTCCAGCTTGGGCAACAGAGCAAGACTCCATCTCCAAAATAATAATAATATAATAATAAAAAAAGATGTATGTATTGTGTCTGTATGTTGATCCTCCAAAATGTCTACATTAAAGTTAAGCATGTCATTTTTAGAGTAAGTCTTCAGCAGGAATTTTGGGTTGTTACGTATCTTTAGAGAAAGTTATGCTCCAGAGTGTAAGGGTTTGTTCATTTATTTAGGATTTGGCTCCTATCACAACTGACATTTGAAAGCAGATAATGTATTTAAATATGTCTATATGAGAAAACTTTTAGTATTTATTCTGGTATCAATTGCATATTGAGATAAACGGAGTATAATTCTAGCCATCAATATGTATTTTCCACACATCTTTAATGTTATTGTATTGCCCTTTTTGAACCAATTTTGCAAATATTGTTTCACACTAAATAATGTTTTATGACCTTTCTTTTAACGTAAGATTCCATAATAAAGCCACATTTCTTGATATGGAAATAGTGTTTTACATTTTAATACTTTCTAATAATCATTTCAGAGGAACAATAGGGAATGATTTTTATGTCAAGAAAAAAAGTTAATTCTAAGAGAAGTAATCATATTAGGCTATCGTAGTTTCAGTATGTACCAATTTCCTTCTTTCATCCACTCATTTTAAAAATATTACTTAAATGTAAGTCATATTTCGTTTACTAATGTTGGTACATTAGCAACATGGGAACTGAACAAAACATTCCCAGAGACATGCATACAGATCTCACCCTGGTACTTCCTCCTTTGTCTTTGAATATAAACCTACCCAATACATTTGTGATTGCAGTACACTTTCTTCACAGGTTTTATGATTCTTTAAGCTATCATTTGTATCTCTTTAAGTTATCATTCAGTTTCACCTGAATTTGTCAATGTATGCATCCACTTAGAGAGTTCCAAAAGAGTAAAGCTGATTTTAGCTAGATATGATAAGCAATTCTGTCCTAGTAATTTCAGAAACAGAGTCTTTCGCTGAAAAATACACACCTCAATTTACATGGTTAACTGATGAGATTCACAGAGAAACAGCAAACACTATGAATTCTCAACAAATGCCAACTTTTAAATGGATGCTCTGATTGGCATGTAGAAGTCTTTGTATATATAATAGTATAGTTATTTGGACTCTGTTATTCTGTAGAGATTTTCTTTTTGGGTCATGAGGAATGTAACTGCTGGCTCTTTCTATTTGTATGTGTTTTTTGTTGTTGCCATTGTTTTGCTTCTTCTTACAGAAGTAGTAAAGGAGAGGATAAAGAAGCAGTGAAAATGGTGGAGCATTCAGTCTTCCTCTTTCTAAACCCAGAAGAAAACATCTGAAAAAGTTTGCTGATCTGCCAGGTGTCGTGGTGGTTAATTAGGGCAGTGAAGTAAAGTAAAAGTAACAATCAAATTTTTACTCATTTACTGTGATGGTGGAGGCAAGAGGCAAATAAAAATGTGTCATATCCCAAATGTTTTGTTTTTCTCCAAGGAATGATATCAGGCACAGATCACTCAGATGACACGCAATTCAGGCGTGAGAAATACCTCACTGTGGAGGGGCCCTGAACAAAATTCTTTTGCAGTTTTATGGACCCGGGTGGCTGAGGATCCTGAAAGGGGGAGACCTAGGACTGGAAAAACACTGAGTTAGTGTGACACACAGTATCTCAGTCAAATGCCCCCGGTAAGAAAGTGTAGGCAAAGTTGCCTGAAAAATGCCTTGGTGGAGGTGTCCTTGTGAAAAAAACAAAAACCTCAGAGATGAGGTTCTTGAGGTAGGAATGCCTATATACAGTATGAGCATGCCTGGCTTGAGGTGGGCAGGTGGCTTGAGTGTTTGACTGCAGTTCTCTCCAGAGACTGCAGTGCCCTGGCTGTGCACCAAGCCTGATGTGAGGAAGACAGCTGTCCCTCATGAGGCTTTCCAGTTAAGGTCTTTTTAATTACCTGTAGTCAGACCTGAAAGATCACACACAGGCTTTTGACCTGGAGCCAGATTTCTAAAAGTTCTGGTCATCAAAATGTGTGATAATTACACCTTAGGTTCCAGGATATCAGATAAATTGCAGATAATTTAATCTGGCAAGCTATAAAATGAAGACCTCAAGCTAGTCATTTGAGTAGCACCCAAAAGAACATTAGTAGTAAGAGAACCACAAAAGGTGTGATTGGTGCAGAAGATTGCTGTAGGAAGCACTCAAGTAGCAACTCAAAGGGCTGAGTGAAAATGTTTTGCAGACATGTAAGATTCTGGAGACTCTACAACAACTTTCCACTAGTAGCTGCAGCACTTCAGGCCACAAGCCACTTTGTGATAGTACGTTTCTCAACTAATTATTGGAGGATGTGAGGAGAGCATCTCATCTCATGCAACAATTTCTGCCTAGAAAAATTACCTAAAATTTACACTTACCTTAAGTACAAGCAGGGGTAAACTGACCAAAATCACTTCCTTTCATTTGTCTTCTCATTGAAGCTATAAAATCTTGGGATTTAAGGCATTCACCTTGGCAGAGGTCTTCCCAATGTTTGGTGTGGCAGAAGAGGCAATGGCATCTGATCAAACTTCCTGCCTTAGTCACAGGTATCAGGGATGCTTAACAAACCCAGATCAACAGATGGGGTTGAATACATTGAGAAAATCATTCTCAAAGTTGGCAGAAGGACGTAAGTTGCAGAATTTATCCTCAAGGATTTCCATTTAACCATATGTGGTTAGACAACATCAAAACTGTTTCAAAAGAAGTATAATACTCTAGACACGTTTTGAAATTCTAGAAAATGACTGAATTTTTTACTAGTCAAGATAGGTGCATGAACATTTATTCGTCATGAAAACCTAGAATATATATTGAGGTAGTAAAGAACGACAAACCATTGGTAGTTATACAGTAAAAGCTTATTTTTAGCTTCTGTAAAGTTGTCTGAGGTGCTAAGCAGCTTACCAGGGAAACCATTCTTTTTGCAGCAACTCAGTAATCCAGGCTAATGAAATTTCCACTACTTTATACGTGCTCCATCTGAAGTTTGCCGTCTCCTCAGTCCTCCTGGAAGAGAAAGGCAGTGCTAGGTGGTCTCTCACCAGTAATCAAAGGCTTTGACCCTGAATGACATATTATTTCCATTCAGAAATCTCTGCCAATTCTAGTCACGTGACTTCGTTTAACTGCAATGAAAAGTCATGGGTGAACAGTGAAAGTCTCTAATGCCGAGTGTCAAGCTGTGAGGTATTGTAAATGTGACCTAATTTGTACTCGGAGTGGTAGAGCTTGGAAATACTAATAGCAGGTATTCCCTCCACATTAAAAAGATTGGGAGGGGGGATGATTCAACTGCCCTCAAGGTTCTTTCTCCATCAAACGGTGTGTTTCTCTTGTTCACACACATTAATATTCCTTACAATTTAAGTCTGTGACATTAATTATCTTGATTTGATATTCACTGCCTTGAATCATTAATCAAGGAGAAATAAATGCAAGAGAACATAACAATTCTAAATATATATGCACTCAACACTGGAGCACCCAGATATATAATATAAACCAAATATTATTAGATCTAAAGGGAGACATAGATGTCAATACAATAGCTGGGGAATTCAACACTCCATTCTTAGCACTGAACAGATTGTCTAGATAGAAAATCAACAACAAAACATTAGATTTATACTGCACTTTAGGCTGGATGTGGTGGCTCATACCTGTAGTCCCAGCACCTTGGGAGGCCGAGGCAGGCAGATCCCTTGAGGCCAGAAGTCATGTCTATAGCTAACTATAGCTCTAGTGGACTCTTTCATAAAAATCAGAATTAGATTCTGGATGTTAACTCCCCTTCCTAACAAATATAAACTTTTTTGTGATGTTAACATTTTTTGGTTTTAATAATTATTACTCTAACCACTAGAAAGTCAAGACCATTTTATATGGAAAATTTCAACCATTAATCAGCTTTTTTTGTTTAAGTGAAAAATAAGATGCTTTAGAATGTTGGAAAAAAAAAATGGTTCACTTAAAAATACCTCTAGTCAAGACCTTTAAAAATGGTATATGTGTCAACTTAAATTGTTTTTTGATAGATCACAATTTCCCCATTCTTTCTGAGGGTAAATCTTTTATGGAAGTTGTTACTGCACAGCTGTTATTTCCTCTCATTAATAATTAGCCCATTGTAAAGTTCAACCTGTTGTTACTTTAAGACAGCTATTTCACTAGGTCAGTTACATAATGCCAAAATCATCATTTAACTTAGTTATTCATGTTTATTTTTGAAGCTAGTGTGCAATATGTTTTGCCTGCTATCAGCATAATTTATTTTTATCTTTAGTGACTGGTATTTACCTGCATGTTTCCTCACCCTAACTCTTGTTATTATGTTATATCACACTTGTTCAGTACTTCCTAACTTTCTATTAGTTTTGTGCTTTTAAGTATTAAATGCCTTCTTATACCTTAGCTCATTCTCATCTATCAATATGGGTACAACCTTGCCTATAGGCAAAATTAGGCATTTGAGAGAGGTGTCTCGGCAGGACAGAATAAAAAGTGTACAGTGCACGCAGGTGAAAGAATGGCTGAGGACATGGCTGGACATTAGGACGCAGGTAAAGGTCATTTCACCAGGCAGTAAGAGAGGCAATGATGTACTATTCACATTACATCTTTATCTTTAATGCTTCAGTCTTCCTCTGACTGTGATTGTATTTTCTCCCCATCACAGACATGCAAATATAACAGTGATGTTTTATCAAAAGTGACAAATAGCTAAGGATATTAAGTATGCTACAGAATGGGTATGGGTATATATAGGACATGTGCATATGCTTTCTAACACACCATGGCCAGACATACACATATTAGACATATAAACAAATGCACATACATATATACCAAACTCACACCACATATGTAGCATCCTTTCTTTGTTTTGTATTTGTTTAAAGGTAAAATTGTGTTGTTTTCTTAATAACACTTAATTTAATTTATATGTTTATTATAGTCTTACATGTTTTTATTTTTTAATTTTTTAAATATTCTTTTTGAACTATCCTGAGTTCAATATTTGTATATAAAATTATATAAAGAAAAAGTTACCTACCTTTTCCAGTAGCTTTTATATCTCTAAGAAAAGCCGCTAATTATTTCTAATGTTGTTAAAAGTATTACTATAAAATAATAAAATCATGAAATTTGCTCCTAACTTCATAAATGACTTTTACTATAATACACTTCAGTATTAGACAGTATTATAAAAATAACATTTGGGTAATAAGAGATCATTATTTCAAATATTAAGTTAAAAATATTAACTGCTAATATTAGATATTTGTTTTTCTAGATTTATGGAAGATCACCATAAAAATGTAATTATAGATTTATGAATATAGACATCGTTAACATCTCTTAGTCTGAGGAGCTTTATTGAAACCCTATTTTATCTCTACCACTTGACAAAGGGTCAAAAATATTAAGGAAGAAATAGAAAAATAAAAGAATTTTGAGAATCATGATCACTGAACCAATTATATATTTTACGCCTCTTAATAATTATCTCCTTTCTTCTCTCCAGTCAAGGTAGAGAAATTGAGAGAAACACGGATGGTTGGAGAAAGAGAGTGAAGAAAGAAAGCAAGAGGTCAAGAAAAAGTCCACAAGAAACAGAGGACATGACAATTGTAATTTTTTTAAAGGAAAGTATCAAAAATTTTGACTAAATTACGGGGTAAAGGAGCCTATATTTAAACCACTGTGTCATAAAATATTCTTTCACCAAACTGAATACTTAAGATTACAAAAGACTATTGACTGCCACAGCAGCCGTAGCCCTGCCACAGATATCCATGTTGGACGTGTGCACATACATATACATGCATAAATCTCTCCAAGTATAAGTAAACAAGCAAAGGAATGTGATAGGCATGGCAAAGGGGAACATTGGAGAATAACTTAGAACTATTTTTCAATATTTGTCTAAGGCCATTAATGACTGTAATTCAGATTCTCTTCTTCTACTGTGAAAAATAACTCTTGCTTCACAGTGTACACAATACTCCTAACATGTATGTTTCTACATAAAGATAGAAATCCTACTTTTATACTCTTGAGAGAGTATTCTTCCCTCCAATGCCATACAAGAGGGCATATCAGAATAGCACAGTGAATCCTGATGATCAAAGAGGTGAGGTGTCTATAATAATTCATTTCCTGGAGCTCACAGCAACCCCGAATATTATTGAATTAGATGGTAGAGAGAAAATGTCTGTGTGGTGTAGTCTTGAAATCATTTCTCTAAATGTGTCATAATACACTGACAGACCATGAATCTTCTATGCTTATCATATAGAATTTTAAGGACAGTGGCTCCAATAATTTTGTTATTTTGGTTGCTTTGATTGTTTCCTCTTTATTTTTGGTTAATTTTCCATTTTTTATACCATGTCCCTTGCTTTGCAGGTGAAGCCTTCCAATACAATAGCTATAGATGTCTGTACTGGGGAATGTTGCACTAGCTGAAAAGTAAACAGTAAAAGCAGGGAAAAAGAGAAATTCCTGAATTTTAATACAAATAATGAGAGCTCAGAAAAATGGAAGTATATCATTCATGCTAACACCATATTAAATGAATTTAGTTCTCCTTTTCATAATGTAAATGCAAAGGAATTAGAGAGGAAGGGCAGATCACTTGGATAAAGTTGCTGACTGAGCAACACTTCTCAAGCACCTGACTTACTTATGGAGTTCATTACCTATCTCAGAATTGGAGGAACAGTAGACTATGACAATTGCATGGCAGTAGAGCAAATTCTTCTTCCAATTCACAATAAATTTATAAATTCACAATAAATTTCTAGCACTGTAAGAATAGTATACAAAGTAAAAACCAAACAAACAAACCCTCACTTAGCCATTCAATAGCCATTCAACATTCTCACTGCACCCATTAAGCATTCTGTAATAGAAGAGAATTCTGTCTCGAGAATTCTGTCTCAAGAATTCTATCTTAGCATGACAATTTAATTGTGTTGGATTGATTTATATATTAAAGAAAATAAATTCTAGTTTTATGGCGATGTTTTGTAGTTTGTTGCCTTGAAAATCTAAAAGGATAAAGGGATTCAAGGACAAGTAAGCACTTAAAAAGGTACTCATAGGGCACAAAAGTGTAGTAGAGACCTAGATAATTGGCTGTCAGTAAAGATGGATGTGCTCAACAAATTTTAGGAGTGATGATAGTGGCGATGATGTTTGTTCAAACTGGTTGTTATTCTCTGTTATAACTTCCTTGCATTATAGCAAATATTATATAAAAATTTTGTACCACATATCACATATTTAATGATCACTTGGAAGATGTCATACATTCCTTATTCTCACTCAAATAAAAGGTAAAAGACAGCACAAGAGAATCCAAAGTCACTGATAAATGAACCTGAGGCAAACTTTCAGAATAAGATGTGATAGGCGACAAGGGTAAACACTTACAAAACAAGAATACATGAATTCTAGGAAACATTAGCGAACACCTGGGCTTTGATCAAGAACATGGGTTGGAAGCTCATGCTATTTGATATACACACTTTAAAAGAAAGGGGGATAGGAAACTGCAAAGGAGTAGGGCATATGGGTAATAACTCTTTGTCCTCTTGTGAGAGACACTATACCATGCACCAAAATCGATCTCCTATCACTGGGCATTGAGCTAGAAATTTAGCAGCCTCATTTGCAGTTAAGTACAGCTGTGTGGAATTCTTTCCCACACAGTGGAACTGAAATGTGACTAGTAGTGATGTAACCCAATTTTTGGCCTATTGAAACCTAACACATTGCTTCTTCATCTCATTCCCTTTCCACTAGCTTCAGGCAAATAATTGTGTTTTCCTAGTAGAGGTATACCACAGAATGGAAGAAACTTGAGTTCTTAGATCACTACGTGAAGGAGAGCCATGTCTTTATCTTGACCACCTAACTAAGACTGTGGAAATAAGCAAGTTCCTATTGTATTACGCTAGTGAAATACTGGGATTAATTTCTTTCTAGAGTGCAATCTCTCCTAACTGATGTCTGTCATCTTGTTGGTACCTCAAGGAAGGAGAATGTTTTTGAGAATACAAGTATTCAAAATATAGGAGGCCACTTTGATTTTGTGGTTTTGAAAAATTTTTTAGAATCTTGTATATTCATGAAACTCTTCATTAATTCCAAAATAGATAAAGAAAATAAGACTGACACCCTCTTGAAGCTGAAGGTGAAGTTTCTACTAATAAAGATGTTGCAATAAAACTAGGCAGAATAATAAATAGATAAATACACAACATGTGATAAGGCCTATGACAGAAAAAGTAAACCCAAGGGAAGATACATGTGTAAACAAGGGAGAGGTGTTATCACAGGTGAGTCTGGAGGGCTTGGAAAAATGGGGCATTCCAGATGGTGATTGAAAAAAGTATGAAGATCAAACAAATAAATAAATGAAAGCAATGTACTTTCCTGAAACTGACAATAGTTGAATAATTTCAAGAATTGTGTATAATGAGTTTATACAGTGATCTATCAGGGTTACTATGTGAGACAGGGATTATATAACATGCTTCAGATTCTGGACTTTTATCTTGCAGGCTGAGACGTATCAGAGAATTTTTAGCAAAGAAGTGATGCCATTGCATTTTCTGCTGAGGAAAGATTGGTAACCATAAGGAAGGTAGATTGGAGGAGGGATAAGACTGATGACAGGAAATGCCAATTAGACGGTTGATGTATTAATCTGCATAAGAAATAATGAGGCCTGAACCATGTCATGGCAGTGAGAATGAGAGAGAAGCACAGTTTGGAGAGATGTTGAGGTATTTCCTCAGTAATTGGATATATAGGATTTGAACACCAGCAGCTTACTTTTTAGATGCTACCTTACTTACTTGCCATCAAATCTTCCCTGAACCATTCCTCAGTAAAAAACATACCTGAGATGTAATGTTATTTGGTGGTCAAGCGAACTTCTGCTGGTTTTAAACACTAAATGAAAAGAAATAAGTGGACTCATTACTCTACTATGTTAGTGTCCCAAAAGAAACATACACTTGTTATATGGGAGCTACCATATTTCCTTCAAAGAAAAAAAAATAAGGGAAGTAAAATTGCTCCAATTGCTCTGAGAGTTAAAACATAAAATTATCATAAAACTGGTAAGACAAAATCACCTTGAAAAGACAGAAGCGTCTCAAAACATCGAGATTCTACTGAAACCAGACAACTCTGTTCTGTATGCCTTTGGTAACAAAAGATGTATTATTTAGTTTTAAAATCAGCTATATGGGGTTGATAAATTTGAATCTAAATCTAAGCAGGCAACCCATTCTCAACTTAACAGTTCAAGACGTTTTATCTGTGGTTATATCCAGGGTTAGTTTAAGAGGGGTTGTTTTTGTTTGTTGCTTGGTCTTCAGAATTTTTCATCCTAGTCATCCCCCAAATCATAAAATCTAATTAAAATCAGTGTTCTTGCCATATACATGTCAGCCTAAAGATAGTCCCATAGATTCCAGCTATTCTCTAAGCACTGCTCCCTTGAAGTCCTTTCTTTAGAGAAATTATAGAGTAGCTACATTTATTCAGCTGACAAGACTATGGCCAGAATCCCCTATCTTAGGAAGTTCAATAAGATGATGGCATTCACAAGACCCCTGAAAACACAGTCAGCTTGTCTTTTCTTGCTGGTTACTCTATGGTTTTCTTCTTACATTGTTAAGGTGCTATTACTACTACAACCTCATCATGCTTTCTTCCTGCACCGCACCCTAGACAAACTGCAAAGTAAAGGCAATACTTTAGAAGTAAGTTTATCAAGAGCAGAGCTAAATTCCCAAAGGA
This sequence comes from Papio anubis, assembly GCF_008728515.1. Taxonomy (NCBI): domain Eukaryota; kingdom Metazoa; phylum Chordata; class Mammalia; order Primates; family Cercopithecidae; genus Papio; species Papio anubis. The sequence continues at coordinate 65,113,586 of NC_044982.1, read as the reverse complement.
AAGCATTAGTGACCCCTGCTGTGACACGAATCCCAGGCTCCTGAGGTGGAAATGGCCCTGCTTTCTTCAAAATGTAGAAAGAAAATGCATATAAATAACTCTGATTCTCACAAAATTAGAAAATGATTCCCTTATTAATCTAATATTGTGTTCATTTTTAAAACTGCCTTAAATTACCAAATAGAAATAGGAAAGGATAAGAAAAAAATATAGTTCAGTAATATACTGAGAAACAAATACAGCTCAATACTAACTGGTAGGAAATTCATAATTCTTAATATAGCAAAGACTATATTAAACACAAGGTTGGATATAACACGTTAAATACTTGCTGAATGAAAACGTAAATAGTTCTGTGAAGAACATTGTAAAGTCATTTACTCCATAAGGACGTTTCAGTCAACAACAGACAGCATATACAATTTGGTACCATAAGATTATAATATCATATTTTTATTGTACCCTTTTAATGGCAGATATGTTTAGATATAGAAGTACTGACCATGGCCAGGACCATGGCCAGCGCGGTGGCTCACGCCTGTAATCCCAGCACTTTGGGAGGCCGAGGCAGGCAGATCACGACGTCAGGAGATCAAGACCATCCTGGCTAACGCGGTGAAACCCCATCTCTACTAAAAATACGAAAAATTAGCTGGGCGAGGTGGCAGGCGCCTGTAGTCCCAGCTACCAGGGAGGCTGAGGCAGGAGAATGGCATGAACCTGGGAGGTAGAGCTTGCAGTGAACCGGGATCGCACCACTGCACTCCAGCCTGGGCGGCAGAGCGAGACTCCGTCTCAAAAAAAAAAAGTACTGACCATTGCATTACAATTGCCTATAGTATTTAGAAGTAATATGCTCTACAGGTTTGTAGCCTAGGAGCAACAAGCAATACTATATAACCTAGGTGTGTAGTAGGCACTACCATCTAGGTTTGTGTAAGTACTCTGTGAAGTTTGTACAACAATGAAATTGCCTAATGCATTTCTCACAATGTATCCCATCTTTAAGCAACAAATTACTGTATTAATTACAAACATGTCGCAAAATACTGTATACACCAAATTCAGTGTAAAATGAGACGGGAAATTTGGGAAAAGTACTCTACTTTTAATATTATTAAATGTAGTTATACATACAAGGATATATTTTGTGTGGAATTTGAAGATATTCCAATATCCGCACTCCAGTGCACCAGCAGACAAGGAAACTAATTTGATATGTGATACCAGCAGTCAGTCCTGACAAATACTGGCCTCTGTCCCTGAAAATTTTTTAAGATAGCCTTTCTCAATATTGCTTTCTCTTGTATTTCTTTTTTTTTTTTTAAGCTTCATGAGATAATTCTTCTCTAAATAAAATACTGAAAGGTAGTCTCTTAAATTTTATCTTGACTGAGGTAGCTTAGCAAAACTATGTAAGCTTAGTCAAGTTATTTTTATCTGGGCTTGCAAAATCACATAATCAAGTTGGTGAAAACAACTGATTTACTGTATTCAAACAGAAACACAAAGTTCTGAAAAAAAAAAAAAAATCCAGATTGAAAAGTTAAGAATCATGTATTCAATAAATGGGCTCAGTAGTCATCATAATTGCTAACAAATATTCTCTTTTTTTGACTACCAGTTATGACTTTGACAATCATTTCCCAAATGTAACTATCAACCACTGGATTTTTTTTTTTTTTTACATGATATATTTGAATTGGTACAAATTGAGCATTTCTGTTTAACAACTAGCCAGAAAAGTATCAGAGTGAGTCCATGTTACCTACTTATTATATAACAACTAACAGGAAAAGAAACAAATAATATTTAGAGAGTACTTACACTTGCTAGGCTCTGGGCTAACAGTTTTAAATGCATGATTTATTTAATCTTCAAAGCAGATGTATAAGTATAATCAACATAATTTTGCATTTACAGTTGAGGAAATTGAGGTTTAAAGAAGTGAAGTGAGGTTTCTAGGGTTGCCCAATTGGTTAGCTGAAAATGTTTTCTTTAGTATATTGACATGCTTTTCTAAAGGCCCATAGAAGAAGTAAATACATTAAATATCACTGTAACTGTATTAAGCAGTAAGCAACTTCGTTTTCATGTTTTGTTCCACTTCCTGAATTTGAGAGCTCTCCTTACATAAAACGAAGATTAATCAACATGTATGCTATACTATAATCATTTAGATTCAATTTTCCCTTTCGGTTTTAATTTTTAAAACCTGATTTGAAAGTTGGTTTACTTTGAAAATATATATACACACATATGCACATAATTTATATATTATGAAATCTAGGATATATCATCACAGGTATCAATTGATGTCAACTTAGATAATAAAGCATAGTACTAATCAAATATCTTATTATTGTTCCTTCCTAATAAACCAATCTCCCAATCTGTTTAGGTATTCTATTTCTAAATGAACACCACTTTTTTTTTTTTTTTTTTTTTTTTTTTTTGAGACAGAGTCTTGCTCTGTGGCCCAGGCTGGAGTGCAGTGGCCGGATCTCAGCTCACTGCAAGCTCCGCCTCCCGGGTTCAGGCCATTCTCCTGCCTCAGCCTCCCGAGTAGCTGGGACTACAGGCGCCCGCCCCCACGCCCGGCTAGTTTTTTGTATTTTTAGTAGAGACGGGGTTTCACCATGTTAGCCAGGATGGTCTCGATCTCCTGACCTAGTGATCCACCCATCTCGGCCTCCCAAAGTGCTGGGATTACAGGCGTGAGCCACTGCGCCCGGCCATGAACACCACTTTTACATGACTATTATAAAGGATTAACAATCTCAAAAGATTTCCAGCTTACAATCAGAGAACTGTATAGGTGTTCCCAACTGTAAGCATTATTTTTCTCTTTATCTAAAAATTAAAAAAAATTAAAGCATGAACATTGGTTTGAATTTTTTTTATCTACACAAGAATCACCTATTTCACCTATAGATTTACTATATTATGCATATGGTTAACAAATTTCAAACATTATTTGAAATATTTTATTTTTGAAGGTTATTTTAGTTTCCAGGAACATGCTTGTTTTATAAAATAAATCATATTTGCATAGGGACAATAAGGAACCACATGCAAAACTCTAACACACTATGAAAATGTGTTTGATTTACAGTTGAGGAAATTAAGAGAAGAATATTCATTAATATTTGGAGTATTTTATAGCTATCAGCATAAATTCAGTAAGAGTTTAAAGTATAGATATATTGGGCTGGGTGCAATGCCTCATGCCTGTAATCCTAACATTTTGGGAGGCCGAGGAGGGCGGATCACAAGGTCAGGAGTTTGAAACCAGCCTGGCTAACATGGGGAAACCCAGTCTCTACTAAAAATACAAAAATTAGCCGGACATGGTGGCGTGAACCTGTAATCCCAGCTACTTGGGAGGCTGAGGCAGAAGAATCGCTTGAACACAGGAAGCAGAGGTTGTAGTGAGCCAAGATCACGCCACTGCACTCCAGCCTGGGTGACAGAGTGAGACTGTCTTAAAAAAAAAAAAAAAAGTATAGATTATATTTATCTAGATATTTAAAATATTTTGCATACAAATTCATTACCTAAAGTCTGATATGGAGTGCCCATTAATTTTATTGGGTTTTTTAAAGTCAGAATTTTTATTTGAAATGTGAGAATATCTTATAGTTAGATATAAAGAAAATATTCTCAAGATTTAAAAAATAATGACTATAATGATGATGGTGGAAAAGATGATAAGGACAAGTCACTTGTACTTCTTCAAGAATGGTGGTTGCTTTCTTTCAAGAATGCGGGAAAGCACCAATATCTCTTTTAGAAACTGGATAGTTTATTAAGGAAAAATTAAATCAGATTCCTTTCTTTCTAAAAGGACTATTGAAGAAAATGACTAAACACATATATGATTTATAAACGGATAATTATAAAATTCTCATAATGTAAAACTGTTTCAAATATTCTGTTCTATTCCCTTAAACATTTAGCTTACTGTACTCTGAGCAGAAATTATTTATTTGCATAACATCGCATCTTAATTTAGTGTAGAACAAAGTCAAATGTTGAATGATTATATTAGCAATTTTAAACTGTTTTTTGATTATGGAATTGACTCCATTCTTTCTGCCTCCACAGATAATATCAAGATAAATATATTTTCAGTGATTCACCTAATTTTATTGTCCTGACTTAGAGGTGGCCTTGGTGGAGAGTTTACTCTATCACTGAATTATGTCAGGGGGCATTATTTAAGAGTGTTCATTCCTAAAATCATCATTTTTAGTTCATGTCTTCCCAAATGTAACTGGCTTAAGTCAACAACTCTACAGAGTTGGTCACTGTCACCTCATAGAGTTCCTACTAATTTAATTTGGTAGTTTAAGAGAAGGTAAGTTTACTGAGTTTCCTGGGGACACAGAAGGTATTTAATAGGAATATTTTTATAGAACTTTTTATTATGATGTGAAAAGTTAATTTACCTGCTTTAAAATATATCCAACTTAGGCTTAGTTCAATATAGTAGATTAAGCTGGCATAAAAAAAAAAATCATTCTGTACCTCCAGATTTCTTTTTAAAGTGTTTTATGGAAACCACTTCTAAGAAATTAAATGCTGGCTTTATGTCTTGCTTTACATGAGAGATATAAATAGCTATACTCACTTTTTTTGTTTTTAGTATAGGTATATATTAAAAGATATTATCTACATTGTTATTAATTATTTAGGACATTATACCAGAGTCAGTAACCATTTGTTTAAGCTATTATTCCAGAAGCTTGTGTTCCCAGCACATTGGTTCTACCTACACAATTATACGTTCAGTATCTAAGTAATGTGTACTAAGATTTCACTATGTATTAAGCAATGCAATAGTATATTACGTGCATTTTATTGCACTTAATACTTCCTGGCACACATGTGACCAAACTATGATTCAAATATAAATCTGACTGGAAAAAATCACAGCCTCTTAAACTAATTCTGTGTTGCATGTCTTCTTACTGGTTAAATAAAATGTGAAATGGGTTATAAATAATCATTACATGGTTATTTATTTCTTTTTTGTGGAGTAGTTTTCTTTTAAATAAAAGTATTTCTTCTGCGTTACAAACTCTTTCCAGTTAATGACTTATTTCCCATAATTTATACTAACAACTAACATTCTAAATTGTTTTGCTATTTTGCCCTGTAAAATAGCAACAGTGTAACAGTTACAAGAGCAATAACAATAGTATTCCCCAGTGATACTGCCTTTAGGCAGGCGTATTCTAAGAGCTGTCCTCAACATGTCACTATGTTCCAGAATATAAAAGAGCATAATAAAGGGCAACACTTAAAAGTGGATTGTAGTTGCCTTGGTTTATAATACTCAACTCTGAAAAAGAAACTGTAAAATGTGTTAAAATTTTAGCATAGTCGGCTCAATTATGATAAGCTTAGTTTCTTGGTATTTAGGAGGACACCTAAAAACAAATGCTTATTCTTTACTCTCTTTGCAGTCTTCTTAGATAGGAAAAACTGTCTTCATAGAGTACTTTTCTGTCTTTTGTGTTGGCTTCATTATGTCCTTGATCATCTTAAAAAAGTGGAAAATACAATATGTCTCAACTATTGCATACTATATTTATTTTTAAGTGTTTCATTATTATGTTAATTAGGCAACCATGTATGGTTTTTCGGGGACCTATCTTAATCGAGTCTCTTCTCACAAACGTTTTAAAAATTTTATTCTACCTGATCCTAAGCACAGAAAAATATAAAATAACATTTTCAAGATATCCCTTGTGCTGAAAAGTCTTTTTGAAATTTTTCTGAGAGCTTCTGGAAAATTACAAGAAAAAAAATTAACTTTATGATAAGAGAGATGCTAGAAATAACTAGATTTGCTTGAACAGTTTCCTGAGAGGAGTTGATAAACCAAAAGAGACATACAGCTTTTTCTAGGTTAAATTGTTGTAGTTAAAATTCTATCAATGTAAATATAGCAGGTCCTCAAATAACATTGTTCTGTTCAATGTCGTTTTGTTAGAAAGCTGATGGGGGCACTGTCTGCGTGGAGTCTGCATGTTCTCCCCATGCCTATGTGGGTTTTCTCTGGGCACTCTGTTTTTTCCCCATGTCCTAGAGATGTGCACGTGTCCATATGGTCCCAGCCTGATTGTGTGTGTGTTTGTGTGTGTGTACGTGTGAGTGCGCCCTATGTTGGAATGATGTCTTGTCCAGGGCTAGTTTCTTCCTTGCACCCATTACCCTGAATTGGAATAAGCAGGTTGGAAAGCTGAATGAAGGGATAAATACAAATTAATTCTCAAATAACACTTCGTAAAGCCATACAAATGCTTGACAATAAACGACGTGGTAAGCAAGAACTGGGCCAGCCCCCAACATATCTGTTACTGTTTATGCTACAATTTGTGGACTGTAGGTTGTACTCCTTAAAATTTCCCTTTGTAAACATTTATTCCTTCATTTAACTCATCACCACTATGACCACCATCGCTCACCAATTCACTAAAAATTGGGCAAAAAATTATCTTACTTGGTTTTATGAATATTTCATAAATGTATATATAGCTCATGGCTATTTCAATGGGTGTTTGGGTTTTTATCTAGGAGTTTAGTGATGTTTTAGTGACCAGAAATATGCCATAGGAACTTAACACTTGTTTATATCAATTAGCCTATGTTAAAATTGGTTTTGTTATAAATCTTTTCATTTAAAGTCTCAGTTTCCAACAACATATCAATAACATTATGTGAGGGCTAGTACGTCTTAACTAGTAAGTCAAAACATATGTGATTTGAGGAAGGTTCCCTGTAGATGTGCCAATGCCCTGGTTGTCCATGATGTGTTTTTATTATCAGGAAAAGCACTGCTCAGTATTTTTATGAAATAGTTCTTTCAAATTTTCTAATATTTATTGGACTCCTGATAATGTTTGTTTGATTATGTTACATAACAAAAGTATAAATTGTCAGTTATAATTTCAGTTATTATTTAAAATATTAACTTGGTCACAGTTTTTACTTCTTTAATTTCAATTAAATCTCTTCTAGGCCAGTGCACATTAGATTCATTCATGAATTTTATTAAAATACAGATATCTAAACTCAACCCCAGGTTTTGTTGATATTCCTGGAATAACGTCTCAGGATTATTATACAACGTATCTAGAGCTTTTTTCCTCTATACATATTATGTTATTAATTCATTTTTATAAAGCTGATGCAACATTCACCAACTTATTTGAAAACAGATAGTCATCTTAATCATTATCTTTAGAAATATTTGTCTAATTCTTTGTATTTGAATGGCTTTTTTATCTGTTTGTTTTGTATTATACTGGAGGGAAAAATTTCAGTGTCAGTTGCATTATTCTTATTATGAACTTTCAACAGACTTTTTACATTTGAAAATTTTCAATAATAAAATAACAATTATCATTAAATTTATGTTATCCAAAATAGTTTTATTTTATTCTAATGCTTTTTAAAAGACTCTGTTATAGGTGAGAGTTTGTTTGTTCAACAAAGAACCATCTCAGAATCTCATGGAAAACAATTTGACTCAGTACTTTATTGACATCTCAAAAAAGAGATTCCTGGGCACAGTCTTTAAGCAGACTGTGCTTAGATGACATGACATTCAGACCATACCCATATGTTAAGTCAGGATTTCCAGATTTTTTAAAAAATTCAAACACAGACAGTTTCATGCCATTGTTAATCAAAAATCAAGAGGAATATAAACTGATTATATGGGACTAAATGAACTGATCAGGGAAATTTTACTGTAATTTGTTAGAATTTTTTTGATGTGGTTTTAGTGTTGTCTTTTCCAGATATTTAAGGAAGCCCTTTCTGTTTCTTCTTAAGCTATTCTTTAACTTACAAAAATTTATTAGATTCTGCTTTTATGAACTATGATGAAACATTTTAAAATTAAATTTGATTCTCATTGATCCCTCCAGTTTAAAAAATCCCTAAGTCGTTTTTTCTTTTCATGCAATATTGTTATTAATATACTTTCAGTAAGAATCTGTTTTCCTTTCTCTAGAATATAATTTGATACACTATACAAGATAGGCTTGACCTAGCGTGCCATATTTGTAAATGATGCTCCTTTAATCATGTATGATAAGCCACTTTTACGTTACTTGGTTGACTTAACTTACAGATTCTAGAAGAGACTAATTTCCCCAAATGTATAAGCAGTTGAGATGTTGTGCAGAGTCTTGGGCTTAGTTTCATAGTCTCTGGATATCAAATAATACAGACTTTTAAAAGTCTTACCTGAGATTCCAAAAGAAAATTTCCAGACAGGAGTTAGTTTTGTGATCTTGGTAAAGGTTCAATACCGTATGGCTCTAGACTTTTCAAAGCAAATTGAAGGAGGCTTCATATAGTAAAGTGATACTCTTTCTGTGCCTATAAAATTCATCAGGCCAAGCTCAATGTGAAAAACCTCATTTTGTGATTGAGTTGTATTTCTATAGAATTATTATAATCACAAGGTGGGGACAGGTGGGTTATGAAAGACTTTGAAATGTACAAAATAAGACTAATGTAATGTGTACAGTGTCAAGCTTAATTTTTCAACTCTTTATTTTATTGTCTTTTTAAAGAGATAAAAAACTCTTTTTATAGAGTTTTAAGCTATTTTAAAACTCTATAAATTGTAGCAAATGAATAGTAGTAATACCAATTATTCTTGATTATAGAGCTTCAAATGAATTGCATTCTGTGGAATGTGACTGATTATTGTCCTGTAAGTCTTTGTTTTGCATCTATCTTTAAGTGCATTTTAGAGTTCCTTATTCCTAATACGTCTCTCCTATCTCTAAATTCTCCTTTGTACTACTTGAAACCTATTACCAGGTTCCTTCTTAATAAGTAAGTTTAATAAAATCTTTTGCACATGTTCAGTACGTGTAAGTATTAGAATCATGATTATACACTAAACTGCTATTCTTTAACATAAATGAATCTAAATAGAGATTATAAATGAGAATTACTATATTTAAAATTTGATTATGTTAAGGATCCATTTACTGCTATAGAACTTCTATTTTGCTCAAACTTACAAACAATAAGCTCTTAAACTTGGAATATGTATGTCATAACTAGTGAATAATGGTCAGTATTTCAAAAACAATCACTTTTTACAAAGCCAAGTCTTCAGGATCAGATGGATAAAGGCATCTGTTGGAATGATATAATACTTACTGTCAAAGGAATTTACTCCTGAGTGAAATAAAACAAAGCTGTAAATGCAAACAGGCAGAAGAGAACACAATTTTTTTTCTCTCTCCCTCTCTTTTTACCATAAGAGGCAGATCAGGCCAGAATGTCGGAAAGGGTAATTAGAAGATCATTCTACTCACTACAAAGCCTGAGTTTCCCTGGAATTACTGCAAAGATGCTTAGAGGTTTCCAGAGCTAATTAAAAATGCTAAGAAGCAAATTAACACTTTCTCTCTAATAAACTGCAAACAGATAGTTAAGTCCCTTTAATAATGTTCCAAAGTCTCCCAAACAGCTGGAGCAAGCCCAGACAGATAGAAGTGAACAAAGCAGGCAATGTGAAATAAAGGCACCATGCCCAGGGTATTTGGATGGCCAAAGACGGAGTGGGAAAAAATTAAGGTACATCCTAACTGAGAGTGTGAAGGAGCTTGATGAGAATACACAGAAGTTAGTAGAAATAAAAGTTTAGTAACCTACACTTTCTTTCAGCATTTGTTTAGTACCATTTGTGATTTCCATCACTGTGGTTCTTTTCATTTTAAATACAGCTATTTATTTGTTATTTTCTCTATCTAAATCATGTGTCGCTTTCTGTTGATTTTCTAGCATCCAGCGAAGTGCAAAATCAGAATAGCTCTTTGATATTTTTTGATAAATAAATGGATGAGTAAATAAAAGAATTAATGGATTGTTGATGTAACATGTTTTTCAGGCAAAGCTTAGAAGTGTTAAGAAAATACTTACAATTTCTCTTAAAAATAAAATATTTTGGCTTATAAAGTAATTCATCTTTTGTTTGAAAATGAGTTTCTAGGCCGGGCGCGGTGGCTCAAGCCTGTAATCCCAGCACTTTGGGAGGCCGAGACGGGCGGATCACGAGGTCAGGAGATCGAGACCATCCTGGCTAAAATGGTGAAACCCCGTCTCTACTAAAAAATACAAAAAACTAGCCGGGTGAGGCGGCGGGCGCCTGTAGTCCCAGCTACTCGGGAGGCTGAGGCAGGAGAATGGCCTGAATCCGGGAGGCGGAGCTTGCAGTGAGCTGAGATCCGGCCACTGTACTCCAGCCTGGGCAACAGAGCAAGACTCCGTCTCAAAAAAAAAAAAAAAAAAAAAAAAAGAAAATGAGTTTCTATATCTCCTTTTTAAGCTGTTACTTATTTCCCACCAAAGAGCCAGAGTCACTCCTTTTAAATAATACAATAGATAGATCTTACCCTTCTGCCATCCAAAATTCCCCAAGGTCCCCTAAATGGCAGTTTAGTGACATCCAAACTCAACTCTCCACCCATGAGTCCCTAATTCCCTGATGCATATTTTACCATGCTGCCTCTTACCCACTCACTTCCTAGCTTTAGCCTCACCACCCGTTGTGTGTCTCTGAGTCATGACAGCCCCTTTCTTGCCCCAAAGTCTTCCATTGTGCTCTTTCCTACTAATGGAATTATCATCTTTTCCAAGTTTATTCAGAACTCTGATCAAGTATCAATTTCTTGGAAAGATCTTACCTAAGGATTCTATCATTTTACTTTACTTTTTAAAACATTGGTAGCACTAATTCATCACTTAAAACGATTTTATGTATTTATGTGTTTACTTGTTCACTTTTGTCCAAAAACAAACAAACAAAAAAAACCTTTCTGTCTTTGTTCACATCTTTATTCCCACAGTAAAGACTGTGCCTAGAAAATAGTACATGTGCAATACATATTTGTCCAAGTAATTAATGTTTAGAAATAGGAGAATAAATTTAAATTTAGTAAGTAATGGTGTTTGTAGAAAGATTCAACAATGTAAAGGTTAAATTAATTTTCATGTTTTGAGAACTAAATAAGAATTAGCAACTAAGACTCTTCTTGACCAAATTAGAGTCAGGCTCTCCTTAGTGCTCTTTTTGAGGCCTTGACTTTGGGCTCTGTCCTTAGCCCACTTAGCTAGGTTCGTTTAGCAAAAATCCCTCCCCCTTGTTACCAAATTCTAACACAGACACTAGTATTTATGGCTGGCTACTTGGTATAGGACAGGCTGGTATCATTTGTGGGGAAGCTTTTATGTGTGTGTGTGTGTGTGTGTGTGTGTGTGTGTATAGTATATCATGTTTTTAAAAGTTAATTTTCCTTGGGTAAAAAACAAACAAGTCTAGACTGCTACCTCTTACACACAACAAAAATTTCAGTTGGGTCAAAAACCTAAATATGAAAAACAAAATGTTGTAAAAAATTAAAAATACGTATATTTGGAGAACAACTTTATGACCCTGAGGTAGAGAAGTCTTTCCTGATAAAGAAAACACACACACACACACACACACACACACCCACAATGGAGACAATAAATAAATTCAGCTACAACAAAATTAAAAACCTTTGTAAAGAAAAGACTATAAAAATGTCAACAGATAAGCAACAGTTTAAAAAATATATTTGCAGCCCATAGCAATGAGATCAATTTTCAGGATACCTAGATATCAATAAAGAAAAAAAAAAAGCAACAATAAACCCAGTGGGGAAAAATGATAAAGAATGTGCACAGGAGATTCATAAGAGAGGACATGACAAAAGAAAATAATAACACTTGATTTTAAATCAATATATTTATAGACAAAGTTATAATCATCAGTCATTCTTCAGGTTGCTTAACTATATTTTTATCACGCAAAGAATAGCAGACTCCACCCCCACACCCAGCCAAAGTGCTCACTGTAGCAGGAGAGTGCGTTGTCTTTCAACCTGCATCCTCTAGATCCTTTCTCAATGGTCTATGGCTCAGGCCCACAGGATAATTAGCTGACGGTTTAAATTCAACTTTGTGGGTTAATTAGCTGATGGTTGAAATTACTTACTGACTTTTACTTCAACTAAAATTATCACAGGTATGTATTTTCCCTAGCATAAAGTAATTTCACAAGGACATTTTCAAAGATAAAAGAAAAAGAACCACCATTTATTCTGATATTTTTGGAAGTGAATTTCTGAGTATAATGGTAATTTGTACAAATGTATTAGTCTCTTCCCCTTTCTAAAAGTTCTACTGGGATACCAACTGCATATTAAAATTAGGAAATATGTTCATCCATACTGGAAAACAGAGATAAGTAGCAGCCTTTTGCTGGAAAAAAACAAATAATTTATATTTATAGATATAGGTAATTCATAATGTATATATAAATATATATATTTTTATTTTTTATCTGTTTTTTCAGAATTGATCATAATGAAGAAAGGGTGACTTAAGCAAAAATTCCTGTGAAGGAACAGTTTGTCTACATGTTAAATGAAAGAAACAGAATTTCAGTAATCTTCCCTAACCTGAAAAGCCAAGACAGAATGTAGGACAGTCAGGAGATGCATCTGCTTAGAACCAGTAACTTTCTAAAGTGCACTAGGTTAAAAGCCACTACATTTTTTATCCTTGGCCTATTCTGGTTTAGACAGACATGCCACAGTCAATACTATTGCTCACGTCTGATGAAGAAGAAACTGCCAGGCAAAAGGGAACACCAGCTGGGTGCGGCGGCTCACGCCTGTAATCCCAGCACTTTGGAGGCCAAGGTAGGTGGATCACCTGAGGTTGGAAGTTTGAGACCAGCATGACCCAAGTGGAGAAACCCCATCTCTGCTAAAAATACAAAAAAAAAATTAGCTGTTCATAGTGGCACATGCCTGTAATCCCAGCTACTTGGGAGGCTGAGACAGGAGAATCACTCGAACCCGTGAGGCAGAGGCTGCAATGGGCTGAGATTGTGCCACTGCACTCCAGCCTGGGCAACAGAGTGAGACTCCGTCTCAAAAAAAAAAAAAAAAAAAAAAAAAGGAGCAACACCTCACACCTCACCCCAAATAACTACTGGCTACCACTTGAAACTAGGGAAGAACATTTTTGTTTTTACTTCAGTATCAAACTAAGTGCCATGGCTGCCTCTCCTTAGGCCACATTCCTTATCTTCTATGGTTGCTCTTAACACTGAACAAACAAATTCAAATAATGACAACTCTGATCTCTTCTTTTTTTTTTTCAATGAAGCTTAAAAGAACTGATCAGAATTTATGAATTCTTATCCCAGTACTGGCTAAGACTAGTCTTGATAAGGATGATCAACAGGAAAAGTCTACATAAATTTAAGTTTACATGAATAATCAGAAAACGCTCTTTCTTATGTAATAAACCTATTGTAAACTTGTAGGAAAAGATTGTATAAAACATTTGGCTTGTGATCACAACAAGATAAGAAGGCATGTCTTCTATGCTACTAGACTTCGAAGTTGCAAGTTATTCTGAAAATAATTATTAAAGCAAGAAAAATTGTTTTGCATATTGAAATACTTACTGGTAAACTATGAATAGTAAAATGGTATAACACTAATTGATACCTCAGCAAATCCTGGTGTGAATTTTGAATTTTAAGGATTAAGAAATATTTCCATAAAGAGCCAGAGCAACCAATCAAAACATAAAAGCATTTGGCCAATCTTCTCAACAAGCATAAAGGTCACAACAGAAAGGAGTGAATAATAAAGAAAATAACATTTATAAAAATTTTCTGTTTCCCTTCTTGCCTGTGAATAACTGCTATTCAAATGTAGACTATGTTTTCTTTTTTCTTTTGAGACCGAGTCTTACTCTATCACCCAGGCTGGAGTGAGTGGCATGATCTCGGCTCACTGCAACCTCCTCCCAACCAGGTTCAAGAGATTCTCCTGCCACAGCCTCCCCAGTAGCTGGGATTACAGGTGGGTGCCATCATGCCTGGCTAATTTTTGTGTTTTTATTAGAGATAGAGTTTCGACATGTTGGCCAGGCTGGTCTCAAACTCCTGACCTCAGGTGATCCACCCGCCTCAGTCTCCCAAAGTGCTGGGATTAGAGGCATGAGCCACCAGGCCCTGACTGTTTTCTAAAGTTATAGTTTGTCAATGGCAGACTTCAGGTTATGTTCTCTGTCTTCAAAGTCTGGATTGTTGACTACTGCGTTTCTCAGAATTTCGTGTGAGAATCAAAAATTCAATCTTCAGAAAATTGTTCTTCCAGTTCAAGCACAGAAAAATATATTTACATACTACCATATTTCAAAATTAAACTTCCCATACAGACTTTCGGATTAAAAAAATGCAAGCAATTAATCATAGTAAGTGTGCAGGATTGGAGAAGTCAGGGTTTAACAATGGCAATGATTAAGAAAAAATTACAAAAATCGCAAGACATAACGCAAATTCTAAATTAATCATTGTTAAATTTTAATGTAAATATCAGAGCAACTTCTTTGAGAAAAATTGCAGTCAAAATTAATAGAATTATTCTACATCTAAAAATTGAAATTAGATTTAATAGGAAAGTTAAATGGAAGAAGTAAATGAGAAAGGAATAAGTATGCTACACTTTTTGGAGAAAATACATGGTTTCAATTTTATATAGGTAATTTAAAAATTCAAGTCTAAATATGTTATTATTATTAATTATAAGTAATCACTAATAGATAAAAATAGAATGTATACCTTCTAAATCAAAGATGGAGAAAAAATAAAATACTATAATATGTTGGGGAAATGTCTATAATAAAATAATGTAAAAAATGTGCACTATGTGATTTTATTTTTTGTGCCTTTTCCCTATACTTTTCACATTATCCAAAAGAAATTTTATCAAATTTTAAGTAAGAAAAATATTTTAAATGATAGATTGCAAAAACAAGAGACTCAATTTTATCAACTAAAACATAAATTTAGAAAACAAAACGAAGAAAACAAGGGAAGAAGGAAGGTGGGAAGGAAAATGTTCAATAGTTTATTTTGTTTTGTACAAAAACTTTGTGTCAACCTCTGAGGACAAATAAAAATTAAAAAGAAAAACCTTCATTCTTCCAGATAATAGTAAGAGAAGTCCTCTTTCCTTTTTTTTTTTTTTTTTTTAACCTTTACTTTAGGACACTTGTAAGTACTTTCTTTTCTCTTTGAAAGGTATATAAATCCTTTTCAAAACTAGATAGGTCTTTTGTCACCTTTATGACCCAGGGATGTGTTTCTCAAAGATCTGGGAGTCATCTCTTTGACATGTGAAAATCAGGGAAGATAGCAGCCCAATCTCCAACTTTCTGTGGGAAGGCAGGAGCCTAACTTCAATGCCCTTATTCCAAGTTTTAAAACTACCTCCTGTAATAAAGAAATGAGAAGATTTTTTCTCCAGAAGAAAAAGGCAACTAGCTAGCGTGGATGGTCCCCCTAATTACCAGGTAAAGTAAGAAGGAACTATGTGGACAAATGATGCTGTCAAGTTCTCTTACTTGAGGACTAGTTACTGTTTATCTTGGAACAATGTTATGTATCTGCTTGGCTATATAAAAGGGTGAGATTTCTTTCTGTCTTTGCAATTTCTTAGCAGATTGCCTGTGATGAGCATCACATTCTGATTTGATACTTATTCGGTAGTGAAAGAATTTTCTTTTATTACCTTTGTGGAGAGAATTTCTGGGCTGGGAGAATGTGTTATTTTAAATTACATTTTCCCATCAACCCATAGCAATTCATCTGAATTATGAGTTTCAGGATATTAATTCTTTTCTTTCTCTCTTCCTCTCTGTCTGAGCAAATAATGGATTAATTGTTCTCTATTTAGTAAAGAAAAAACTTAGTGTAAAAAAAAGAGATTAAAGAACTAATAAAACTCCAGGTACTATTAATACATTACAAGCATTACCTCATAAAAACATCTAAGAAATTATTTCACAAAGTTCAGCAGTCAAGCTCTAAATATGAAGTCTCTGATGCATAGACATTCCTGAGATGATGAACAGTATGTGCCTGCCAAAAAACCCTTGCGTTTTATAGCATTCATCTCCCTATCTTAAGGAATTTAGGAGTGCAAGCTCTCTGGCAATCAGGAAAAAACATTGTCTGAATTCAATTTCTATGGACTTCCTTTATCTCTCTTAGCCTGCTCCTCTCCTCAGACAAGGATCTCTTCTTTTTTATTTAGGATCAGAGCTCTAGCAAAGGTTGATTAGGTTGACGTAATATGTGTGTTTTCTTCTATAAGATGTATTTATTTTGTTTAGACACACACATGGGCTCATCTTTGTGAAAATTTAGAGGACATTAGTTCTAGGTCTTCCATCGAAGAACTAAATATTTGTTATTTATTTAAATGCCCACTGAAATTATGAATAATGAAAAGTTTGCTTGGCCCTAACAAAGAAATATATTCATCTATAATATAAATACTGACAAAACTTGCCTAGGAATAGAACTTGATGGCATTCATTATTTGGCAAATTTTCACTGAAGTCAATCCTCAATCCAAACTGGGTGCCAGTACCCTAGATTAGCATTTTGAATGTTTCCCTTCCATTTCTTCCTTATGTCTAGCCACCTACAATTCTTAGAATCCATGTCCCAGATTGGATGAAAAATCATGGCTCTAGATATTTCATCTAAGAACATATTACAGACTACAGGACTGTTAAACACACACACACACACACACAGGGAATTGTGAAAGGTAAATTATACTGAGGTACTAACTCAGTTATCACCTCATGAAGACTACTGAACATCCCGTTACGGGGATCTTTCAGAAAATGTTATTCATTGCCAATAGATCAAAAATAATACCTGTATTAATTGTGAATTTTAAGAACACATATAGTCCCCATTTACTTGGAAGATCAGGTATTAAAAAAAAAAAAAAGCTTTGGTAGATTTAGTGATTTATCACAAAATTGATATGTGACAACCATTAATCTATAAATCACTAAGCTGTGGTTTTATTACTGGTGAATTAGGATCCCAGTAAATATTACATTAGCATCACACAGAAATGCTGGGGTAAATATATATGCATGCCTACGCACACTGGTATGTATATGTCTGTGTGTGTGTGTGTGTGTGTCTGTGTGTGTTTGAGCCCATAATAAAGAAAATGTCCTGGTGTGCAAAATCGAGAACAAACTGCCAATAGAGCAGGAATGAACCTGTTGCTGCTAGGGGACAGAAAGTGGGTAGGAGAGAAGAGGTTATATCATCTCCATTAACTAAAAGTCTTGCTTTCCAACTCTTCCATCCACCCCTTTCTTTGCAGAAGAGTGGAGATCTTGAACTTTAATGCCAATACAGAAAACATGGATAAACTCTTGAACTTCATAAGAAAACTATTAACTGGAACCCCCAAGGGGAGGAATAATTGGTAAAAAAAATAATAATAATAATAATAGATACAATATGGATTAGACAAAACTGTGTAAATCTATCCAGGAAAGAGTGCTTTTCTGGACTGACCTAGTCAGCCAACATTTTTTCGTAAAGGGCTTTGTAAGTGGTAAGGTCTCTGTTCTGACTTCTTAACTCTATCATTGCAGTGCAAAGGCAGTCAAAGACAACATGTAAATATGGGTGTGGCTACGTCCCAATAAGCCTATATTTACAACAGCAGATGTTGGGTGGGATTTGGCTCATGGGCTCTAGCTTGTTTTTCCCTGTCCTATACTTGAGATTAAATTAAATATCTCAACCGGAAATTCAAAATTCATGGTGTTGATTTTTTTTTCCTCATAAGAGGAAGGTTAGGAAGACAAAAACTTCAGACCCCGCTGCTGCAGTTGATTCTGAGGCCGTAAGTGGTACTTGTCATCACCTTCTTCTATCACTCATTCTAGATTCCTTCTTTCTTCTCTTAGTATCTGCGCTATATCTGTATGTGGTATTTCTTAAGGAGTGACCCAGCCCCTTATAACTCAAAGGTCTGAGTTCCTGGGTACCATGCCCCTATCAAATCATGTTCCCACATTTGTGCATTTACAGATAAGCGGAGAAAGAAGCTACAGAAATGGGACCCTGTAAATTACCTGAGCACCAAAAATATTCCTTCCTGTCCCCATTATGAGGCAGCTGCTTACTTCTCATCGTGACTAAAGTCAATCACTTCCACAGTGTAGTAGTTCCTTTCTGTGCTTATTGTTCTACCACTGCCGAGAAGACCCACATGAACAGATGGAAGCTTGAGCTCTGTGTTATGCAGGATTCTTCATTTTCCTGACCTTCCCCAGGAAAAGTGTTATCTGTTTGAGAGCCAGCATCACTGTGGCCATTGATACTAAGGAGGAGGAGTACAAATCACCTCTGTTGGTTTCTGAAAGCAATAGTGACTAGAGGTACTTCTACTATGATTTCATTGTAAGATCCATATATTCTACTTAATAACACAACAGCATATAATGAGCATCATTTAAGATGGATACTGTACCCTGAAGGATAATAGCCCATTCTCAGAGGGTGTCATCTCCAAGCTGGTACCTAGGCTACACCTAAAAGATGCTGCTCTAATTCTCTATTTGATGGCAATTTCAGAATGATGCAGTATATGATAGGACCAATGCTTCCCATGCAAGGAGTACACTGCTACTATAGTGGGAAGCATCAGGGTTCCTAACTGGCCTTTTCTATTAAATCATACTTACCTAGTGGCTGAAGAACCAATGTGAAGGTTCTGTCAAATGCTATGTCCATTATAATTACACCACATTGACAATGGGAAATGACAATGGGGATACTATGTGGAGAACCTGCAGGTAAATTAAGGTTCCAGTACCAGAGCAGATAGCAACGCTGCCCTAACAGAAAACAAAGGGGAATTGGGCATGGATGTTTATAGTGTGCCTTTCACGGAATACTTCTTTTACCTAGCGCATAGCCTAATTTCTAGATGCCCTACGTGAGACCAGGGGGTCCTTCATGCAGAAAATGTGTTTATACTGATAGATGCCCTTGTAGTTCTTATCTCACTCATGTTCAGTTTATACCTGCATGACCATTGCTTTGTTGCTGGGAGAGCACAATGTTCTCCTTGGTGTTCTCAGTAACAAAGGATAGGGGGAGATTTCTGGGAAAACCGACCTGGGATAGCGCCTAGTTCAGATGGAAAGTGCAAATTTAATACATCACCACTATAGGAAATAAGTTCAAAGGTGTTTACTTACAGATCCTGGGGAAGGAGGATGTAAATAGTTGGGAGGGCAGTCCTCCATTTCTGGGTCACTGAAAGCAGGAATGAAGAGTCAGCAGGAAGAAGGAGAGAAAGGAGGCCGGGCGCAGTGGCTCAAGCCTGTAATCCCAGCACTTTGGGAGGCCGAGACGGGCGGATCACGAGGTCAGGAGATCGAGACCATCCTGGCGAACACGGTGAAACCCCGTCTCTACTAAAAAATACAAAAAAACTAGCCGGGCGAGGTGGCGGGCGCCTGTAGTCCCAGCTACTCCGGAGGCTGAGGCAGGAGAATGGCGGGAACCCGGGAGGCGGAGCTTGCAGTGAGCTGAGATCCGGCCACTGCACTCCAGCCTGGGTGACAGAGCAAGACTCCGTCTCAAAAAAAAAAAAAAAAAAAAAGAAGGAGAGAAAGAGAGTACTCATGGGCACATGAACATAGCAACTAGCAGTATACATAAGGGAATAAGGTGTGGGTCACTTTAAATTTGTGGGCAAATGCCTGAAAACTTAAAGTCCCTTTAAAGGAAATGGAAATCCGATTGCTCAGTCTGCTAGGTGAGACAGATGCCCCTAAGTTCTTATCTCTGGCCACTGGCTTGAACCATTTGGGTGGGGTGTAGAACTATAAACTGTCAAGGGTGACTGAGCCCTGCTTCTGATATGAGAAGCACTTTTGAACTTGTATTAAAAAATGATGCAGAGGCAACATAAAAGAATTTACTATAGGTGCCAAAGAAGCCAAGGATTCTTTGAGACGGACCTCATTTAGGATTCTGAATATTACCTGGCCCCTAAACACCCCCAGCTTAACATGGAGCTATGATTACACTTTAATTATCTGTGTATCTACATCAAATCAAATTGTATGCTATATATTGAATGTTTGTGTCCTCCCGTCCCAAATTCATAAGCTGAACCCCACCCCACAAGGTGATGATGTTAGGAGGTGGAGTGATTAGGTCATGAGGGTGCAACTCTCATGGGCAGGATTAGTGTCCTTGTAAAAGGGGCCTGAGAGAGGCCCATGACCCAATTGCCATGGAAAATTAGAGTGAAGAGAGGGCTGTCTATGAGGAAGTGGTCCTTTAGCAGACGACAAATCTTCTGACTGGTTGATCTTTGACTTTTCACCTCTAGAACTGTGAGAAATAAATTCAGCTGAAACAGACTAAGACACCTTGAATCAAATAATCTTAAAAAATCTACATGTTTTCCCTTTTTAAAAAGCATATGACTACCCAATAGAATAACCACATGGTCCTTTGTAGGAAGTCGGGGACTCACTACTGCAAATGCTTCCTGTGGTGCTGCATGGTCTTTTCACATGAGGTCTCGACCTCTCCTTCAGTCACTGGTTTCTAAGTCTGAGAACAGGTTCAGTTCAGAAAAGTGGGTAAGGGACATGTGAAATGTGAATTAACTTGAGAAGGCTTGCCTCAACCTTTTGCCCTTCCATTCTTGATCTTTTCTGTATATGTAGAATATGTATGCAGAATCAATATATATAGAATATACATAATCTAGATATATAGAAATGATCAATAATGGATGGCTGAGCTAAGTCCTGTATTTCTGTTGTGCTTGTGTGCATATACACATGTTTAAATGTACATGTGCTCTAGGTGTATGACTGTATACAGGTACATATTCCTATGTACATATATAGAAAAGATCAAGAACATATTTGTGTCCATATATATATATGTATGTCTGAAGACAGATAAATATATAGAGATACAGAAAGATACAAATATATAGATATAAATAGATACAGATATAGATGATATAGCTAGATTGAGATATATTGATACAGATATTATTGTTGGCTTCTAATATATTTTGCCCCTATGAATATTATATTCTCTATGTAAGTTCCAAAGATCCCTGTAAGTAAGGGCTTCCTTGCTGCTATTCATATATGCTACTTATAATTACATCCACATTGTTCTGACAGTTAAATGCTCCTACTTGATTCAATAATTCTGAAATCCTGTTATCTCTGTTGTTACTAGAAGGTCCAATTGTTTTATAGCATTTCTTTTCATTATCACAACCTACAGAAGATGACAACCACTTAGGTTCTCAATAATGCTTGTGCCTCTCTTATCAGGGCATTTCTCACTGACTTGGTAAATGGAATGCCCTCCAGCTTTGCTATAGAATATAATGAGTTTGGGACTCCTATAGAGTACACCTATTCTAGCATGCAGGCTTCTCTGAGCTTTTTCTCTTCCTCCAAAGAGCATAGCAGATCTGGCATCATTTAATATGTGCTGTCACTTTTATACAGCCTCCAGGATCCATCCAGTTAGTGTACTGCAACATTCTCCCGGGTCCTTGCCGAGCTGTTAAGTACTATGTCACAGAAAAGAGCCCCTGCATGTTTAACTCACAATTTAGGAAAAGATCTCAACATAACTCAAATGGGGAACAAACTTTCTCTTATCTAGGAGGAAGTGGCTTTTATTTGTTTGTTTGATGCAGGCCACTTGAGATCTATTTTTGGGCTTGTTTTCCCAGTTTCTGCTGGTAATGTTAGCTAGTACCTACAGTTTCTTTAGTATATTTCCCCTCTCTACCTTTAAAAGGAACAGAAGTCCTCTAGTTAAACTATGCAATTATGCTGAGATTTCTCCTAGCTGTAGGGACCTGCAGGTTAAAGTTTCTGAAGTACATATACATAGTATCCCTACCCCAAATCTCACATCTGACCACTTCCCTCTCAGGTCTCTGACGTTCTTGGGTTAAATAATAAGGTTTCTTTGAAATTCTACCACTTTTAAAATTAATATTCAGCTCTGTCTGCTATCCAGATGTAGGAGAGAAGTCTTTTGCAATGCTGCCAAGGAAGCACTCTTGCACACTTTGCATGAAAATATACAAGTCTAAAATAACATACAAATAATAAAATGTGAATAAAAACTAAAAACACTGATGTTTATCATTTGCACAGATATAAGAAAAAGGAATTCATATGCTTCATGTTGTAAATTATATATTAAAAATATAAATGGGTAAAACACTTGAATAGAAACATGAGGCTAAGTAATGTGTTAGCTTTGATTATTATTCAGCAAATATTATTTCCCCCTTTCCTTCCAACCTCCATAGAAAGAGTATCTTTCACCATGAATTTGGTATTGAGCTTGACCAGTGAATTTCTGTAGTCAATAAGATGTTAGCAAATGAAACAAAATGAGACATGAGCAGACACTTTCAATGTGCTTCCCTCTAGTGTTCCTTCCTTTTATCAAAAGAAGAACATGCCTTAGGTAGCTGCTGATCCAACAAGGATAAAAGACACATGGGGATGACTTTAACCCAATCCTCAGCTTAAAGCAAAGTCCAATCAAATGATTACCTGAACATAAACCAAGTTGTAGACATATAAGTGTAAAGTAAATGTCTTCTCCTACACACCACTAAATTTTGCAGTGATTTGTTATACGTTATTATTGTGGTAATGGATAATTGATACAACTTTTTAAGTGGAACATGGTTATAGTCTATGACCCAGGAATTTCATGTATTATGATAAAAGAAAAACTTCAGCTGAATTAAATTTAAAGGAGTTTAATTGAGCAATGAACAATTCGTGAATGAGGCAACCTCCATAATCATAGCAGATTAACATAGACTCCAGTGCAGAAGATTTATAGACAAAAAAAGAGAAATGACATACAGAAATTGGAAGTGAGATACAGAATGGCAGGGTTGGTTACAGCTCTCAGCGTATGTCTTATTTGAATACAGTTTGAACACTCAGCAGTGTATGAATGGTTGAAGTATGGCCACTGGGATTGGCTAAGGCTTAGCTATTGTTACAGGTGCATACTCCTAAGTTAGGTTGTCAATGTTGTCTGACTGTTAAGCTAGGTGTCCCGTTCCGCGGGATCGTCAACCTAGACCCTAGAAGAGGGAGTGGGAACTCGGGGGGACAAGAGACACGAGAAATGGAGACAAGACAGTATCCTGATCAAGTCTCGTTTATTGGTGGCAGCGTAATGCCTTATATAGACCAGCAGGGGCGGAGGTTGGGCCAGGGCGATGACGGTGGCCCTGCGGTGGGCGTGGCCAGGTAGGTTTCAGTTTCTTCCGTCGGGCGTCATGTTGCGCCTGCGCCATGGGTTGGTAATTTTCCCGGGCACGGGAAGATGGGTGATGAAGAACCCCTAAGAGGGCCATTTTGTACTGGCCTATGAGATATCAGTACAGGGAAGAAAGTAAATCTAGGGAGGAGGCATAGAGTAGAAACTTATAGAGCTCAGGCATCAGTTGTCAATTATTATCGCTATGGCCGGGCCACGCGGCTCCGGACAGCTAGGTTACAGTTCATCCACAAGGACTCAAGTATAGAAGTACAAAGTTCTTCTCAGGCCATATTTAGTTTGCCTTAACAATGTCTATCCTGGACAATTTCTCATACATGTGTAAAGAGATATGTAAAATTATGTTCATGGCAGTACTATTTGTACTGCAGAAACTGCCTCGCCTGCATGTTTGACAGTTTTAAGGCCATATCGCCTTTTGAAATGTGTGAGCCATCCAGCATTAACTTAGAAGGTTTTAACATTGTCTTGACCCTGGGTAATGTGACCATACTTTTATTTATTTATTTATCTAGCTATTTATTTATTTATTTATTTATTTTTGTCCTTCAGCCTCATAAGTCAATGCGTCAATTATACTTTTAAAAATTGATTGTCATCTCATGAATTCATAAGTCTAGTCACATTTTAGTATTTCCACAACTTTATGACATGGTGTAAATGTTATTTGAGCAATTTCTGATGTGGTCTGCTGTATAATCAATGAGTTTCCTCTTCCTTTTTCTGGATATACCTTATTTTTGAATCATTAATATCGAACTCAAGGCCAACTGCACTTTGTTCAGCTCATACCTGAACAAAGCTTATGTAACACATATACTTTCTTTAAAAGGCACATTACAGCCTTCTTGTGCTTAAAAAAACTAGACAGCCAGCCTGTCTAGTACCGTGCTTAAGAGCCATTTTTGGCCAGGCATGGTGGCTCACGCCTGTAATCCCAGCATTTTGGGAGGCTGAGATGGGTGGATCACAAAGTCAAGAGATCGAGAGCATTCTGTCCAACATGGTGAAACCCCGTCTCTACTAAAAACACAAAAATTAGCCAGGCGTGGTGGTACACGCCTGTAATCCCAGCTACTCGGGGGGCTGAGACAGGAGAATCGCTTGAACCTAGAGGGGCAGAGGTTGCAGTGAGCCATGATCGTGCAACTACACTCCAGCCTGAGTGACTGAGCAAGACTCCATCAAAAAAAAAAAAAAAAAGCAAAAAATTGTTAGTAAATAAACTGTAAAAATGACACATATTTATGGTATGAGAACCAAATGAAGAAATTAGAATGAGTGTCATTTTGTTCAGCCTCAACTAGAAACAGCCATAATGGGTAACTAAAATTTCTTGTGCTTCTGTGTAATTCTGAGTGACCATGAAAGTCTAGTGAGTATCGACTGTGACATTACAAATACATTTCAGCAAGAGGACAAATTCATAAATATGTAATCTCTGAAAATAATAAGGATTGGCTATATTTAATTCCACTAGAATGCAAATATATGCATGGAATGATATCAAAAACTTCAAGATAGTGCTTAAGTCTAGCAAGGAAGGAGGTAAAAAGGATGTTTATGTGGGTCTTAGTTTTATCTGTAACATTGCATTTGTTAATAGAGAAAAATATTTCAAACAAATATTGCAAAATGCTGTCTCTATAATCTCTAATAAGTATAATTTTAAAATATTTATTTTAAAATATTTGAAACACTTTTAACATTATATGTTAAATTTTAAGGACATTTACAAATTCTATTTGCAAAAACTTAAAAAATAATAAAAAATTTCATGGGAAGTGGAAACTTGGGCCATGCTGTCAGTTTTGGCACAGAAGGGAGATTTTGAAATATCTATTGGTTGAAGCACAAATCTGACAAGTGAAGTTACAGAGGCCTAGATATACACAGAGTACTAAAAGGGACTCTTCCAATACATTTAGAAAACGGTATAATCGTTGTAATTTTCAATACATATTTGACTGTGAGATATTAACATTCTTAATATTCAGTGACTTAAAAACTTAAATCTATTAAAATGCCCTAAGAAGGCCTATAAAGCAATCTCCAATTATTGATAGCATGCTCTTCCCACATATCCCCGATAATTTTGACTAACTCTGAAATGGTGATCTCCTATTCCTTAAAAACATCAATTTTTTTCTTTCCTGCATATACTATCCAAATAGAATGCCTGCTATTTTCTTGGACAAGTAGTAACCCACTATTACTGATCAAATACTCTGAGGACCAGGGTGTTTTTAGTTACCATTTTTTTTTTACACACAGATGGTTGCAATACTTTATTATAAACTCCCTGAGGAAAAATTGTTTTTTTTTTTTTTGAGACTGAGTCTGGCTCTGTCGCCCAGGCTGGAGTGCAGTGGCCGGATCTCAGCTCACTGCAAGCTCCGCCTCCCGGGTTCCCGCCATTCTCCTGCCTCTATTTTTTTTAATCATTATACCAAAACTATCTGGACCTTGGCCACTGTGGCTAGAAATCATATTTATAGCCCAAGCTGCACAAGTTCAATAAAGACTATGATTATTGTCAGCACTCAGAAACTGCAGCTTCTAGCTATAGTGTAGTATCAAACATGGCAGGAACATTGCTTGAATGAAGCAGTAAGAAATTTCAAAAGGTGTAAAACAGATTCTCATCATCCTCCTTATTTCTTAAACATTATTTATAACCATATTGAGACCAATTTGTGTGAGTCTCTGTTAATAGGGAAACAAATTTTGTTTTTGTATCTATTTGTTTTTAAATAATGAATCAGCATAAGTAATTTGCATGCAGGTCATTATGCATTGATAGTTGTATAGAAATAAATTTGGCTTCACTCAAACAGACATCTGACATTTTTTTTTTTTTTTCTGGATCCAAGGAGGTAAAGTCTAAAACATTGGAATTTCCCCAGTGCTAAAAGTTTCCATATTATTTCTGATGAGTTGCTCACACCATACCTAATAGTTGATGTTAACAAAGTGACTCAGGGTGGGACTGGCCACACATCATTGTCTTAGAGTAGAGGCTGGCCATGCCAGAAAGACTAACCAAAGGAAAGAATTAGAGTGGGCCTTTTGGTCATGGTATATCATTCCACCTCTGGGAAGGGAGGGAGATGGAGACTGAGTTCAATCATGTGAACAATATAATCCATCAATCATACTTAAGTAATGAAGTTGCAATAAAAACTGTGAAGACTCAAGCTTGTATGAACTTCCCGGATTGGCAATGTGCTATGTTTATTGTCACATACTAATACTGAAGCATAACATGTCCTGAAGATAAAGAAGGCTTTCTGTTTGGAACCTTCCCAGACTCTGTGCTATGTGTTTCTTCCCTTGACTAATTTTAATGTATCGTTTCCTGTAATAAACAGGACATAAATATAATAGGTTTCTGTGAGATCTGTGAGTCTTTAGTGAATTATTGAAACTGAGAGCAGACTTGGTTGTCTGCAGAACTGCCTCTTTACCTCAGTGTTTGGCAAACTTTGAAATAATGATGTGTTATTTTCTAGAAGTAGGTTTAAGCTGAACAGAAAGCTAACAGTTTAGTTTTCTGACAATTGGGAGAGAAGGGCTACAGATCAACTATTCCAAACCAAAATACATCTTGTTATATATTTTTAAATATTTAATAAGGTTATAAGTAGTATGTTTATTTATAATAAGATACCTTATTTATATTCCTTGGTGTATATTTCCCAAAAGTACATCTAGAATTGTTGTAAAATAATGTTGCCCAAAGTGATACACTCTCTACATGAATATATTATGCATATTTTGTTTAAGCTGAGACAACGTTGGATTATCCCTGACTTAAAAATCTTTCTAGGTAAAACAATTTCAGCAATGTTGAGTGGAAAGAACTTGAGTGTCAATTGCTCATCCCTTTATATATGGGAACAGAGTCAAAACAATCATGTAAAAATAATCAAAGCTTGTTTTATAACTATGTACTAAGCTCACCTCAGACTAAGAGAAGAAATGCTTCCATTATGGTACATATCCTAGTGAGGCAACCTGTCTTAACTTAAAAATGAAACAAAATAGTATGGCATAGCAGACATTGGAGATTCTGTGGGAGGATAAAAAGGGGGTGAGGGGGCCGGGCGCGGTGGCTCACGCCTGTAATCCCAGCACTTTGGGAGGCCGAGGCGGGCGGATCACAAGGTCAGGAGATCGAGACCACGGTGAAACCTCGTCTCTACTAAAAATACAAAAAATTAGCCGGGCGCGGTTGTGGGCGCCTGTAGTCCCAGCTACTTGGGAGGCTGAGGCAGGAGAATGGCGGGAACCCGGGAGGCGGAGCTTGCAGTGAGCTGAGATCCGGCCACTGCACTCCAGCCTGGGCGACAGAGCGAGACTCCGTCTCAAAAAAAAAAAAAAAAAAAAAAAGGGGGTGAGGGATGAGAAATTTCATAATGCATATAATGTATGTTATTCAGGTGCTGATTACATTAAAAGCCCACACACTAAAACCCCAGTATATCCATGTAATAAAACTATGCTTGTATGCCTTAAATGTATACAAAAATAAATAAATCTCATTATAGTCAACCTACTTTCAGTTTGATTGCTTATTCAAGTGTACATGTCTGTGTAACTAGTAGTGTGGAATAATTATTTCCACGTATGTATTAGTGAGTATGATTTTGAGCTACCAACAATCAAATCAAATTTCACTTAATAAAAGTATGATTATTTTTTCTTTTTCATTATTCCTATTATATAAAATACATGTATCACAACTGTCTTTTTGGTATTCTAAAATACTTCCTAGATCAAGCCATCCTCACAAATAACAGGGCACTGTGACAGAGATTACTTATTCTCTGCTAACCATTCTACCCAGTCACCACAACAAAAAAGAAAAAGGAAAAAACAAAACAACCCTGGTTATCATCTGGACACATCACTCCCCAGGATAAATATTATATTTCTTATTCCTTAGCTCTAGATGTGGCTATGTGATAGTGTGATAGAGGCTTCTTTTTCTTTTTCTTTTTCTTTTTTTTTTTTGAGACAGAGTCTTGCTCTGTCACCCAGATTGGAGTGTAGCGGCGGGATCTCAGCTCACTGCAAGCTCCGCTCCCGGGTTCACGTCATTCTCCTGCCTCAGCCTCCAGAGTAGCTGGGACTACAGGCGCCCGCCGCCACGCCCAGCTAATTTTTTTCTATTTTTAGTTGAGACGGGTTTCACCTTGTTCTCGATCTCCTGACCTCCTGATCCACCTGCCTTGGCCTCCCAAAGTGCTGGGATTACAGGTGTGAGCCACCGGGCCCGGCCGATAGAGGCTGCTTAATGGCAGCCTTGAAAGAATAGAACAGGATTAAGATCATGAATAGACAGTTCTCCAAAGAAGATATACAAATGGCCAAAAAAAATACGAAAAAATCTTCAACATTACTAATGATCATGGAAATGCAAATTAAAACCACAATGTGATATCACCTAACTTCTGCAAGAATGGCTATAACCAAAGAATCAAAAAAAAAAGCAGATGTTGGCAGGAGGCAGCCATCAGAGAACACTTCTACACTGTTGGTGGGAATATAAACTAGTACAGCTGCTATGGAAAACAGTGTTGAGAGTCCTTAAATAACTAAAAATACAACTACAGTTAGATCCAGCAATCCCACTACTCGGTATCTCTTCCGTGCGGGAAATGCGTGAGGGGCGAGGAAAAAGCACACACCCAATACCTTTAAGGGTAAAAAACCTTTATCTCATGTAAAAGGCAATGCAGATATAATAAGCAAATGATACAATAAGCAGATGATATAATAAGCAGATTAATATAATAAGCAAATTGTAATAGGAAGGGGAGAAGGGAAAAGATATTCACACTCACCAAACTATGGAGGATTCACCACCAGACTGGGAAGCAACAGCCTGGGCTCCAGAGTCGGCCACCGGTCCCTGCACGGACAAGGAGAGGTCTCATGAAGCTTGGGCACAGTCTGGGACCCTGGCTCTTTTTGTAACAAGTTTTTTTGACATGAGGCCCAGTCACGAGGGCCCTTGGAGACTGAGTTCAAGGAACACAAAAAGGTCAACTTGTTTTTCAATAACTAACGTATAGAAATAGATTGAAATAGATTTCTCGGAAGCAGAGCTGGATGAATGCCTCGAGGGGCTCACACAACCTGTTCCAGTACTTGGTGACCATTGTTTGTGTCCATGTTCAACTGAGTTCAAATTTAATGTTTAACTTTTCCTCCACAGTATCTACCCAGAGAAAAATAAGTCATTATTCAAAAAAGATACTTGCACACGCATCTTTATAGTAGCAGAATTCACAGTTGCAAAATCATGGAGTGTTATGCCCAGACCGTTTGTTCCCCAAAGAAGACCACCAGAGTCCAGAGTCAAAGCCAAGCGGCAAGGATCTTTACTACAAGTTCGAACTTGGTCCCTCCATTCCACAGCATACAGGAGGGCCTCGAACAATGCGAGTGCTTGCTTTTTATAGCCCGATGTAAACAGGATATGTAAAGTTATAGGGAACAAGGTAATTCTCTCGGTTACAGCATTACAATTGGTTAACATTCTACATTTAGCATTCCTTATCGGAGATCTCCCAGGTGATGTTTTTCTGAAGTTTGAAAGAAATATGGAGGAATGTGTTTGTGCTGGGCTCAGGAAGTTGGGAGATATATGGGGGATGTGCCTCATTCCTTTCAGGAGCCAACCCAAATGTCCCTCAGTCAATGAGTGAATAAAGAAATTGTGACATCTATCTATCTATCTATTTATCTATCTATCTATGATGGACTACTACTCAGCCATAAAGAAGAATGAATGAACAGCATTTGCACTGACCTGGATGAGATTGGAGAATATTATTCTAAGTGAAGTAACTCAGGAATCGAAAATCAAACATCATATGTTCTCACTGATGTGTGGGAGCTAAGCTATGAGGATGCAAAGGCATAAGAATGATACAATGGACTTTGGGGACTTGAGGGGAAGAGTTGAGGGGCGAGGGATAAAATACAATAGATGCGGTGCAGTGTATACTGCTGAGGTGATGGGTACCCCAGGATCTCACAAATCACCACTAAAGAACTTACTCATGTAACCAAATACTACCACTACCCCAATAACTTATGGAAAAATAAAATAAAATAAAATAAAATAAAGAAAGGAGACAACAGTTACCTTGCCATACAAGGATACAAGCCTGCAGTCAAAGACAGGAATAAGACGTTGCCATCTCATCCAAGCCTCTTTAATCATATGGTTTCCAAAGATATTCCAATAATTTAGAGAAGATGAGGGACTGGGACGTAGCTGAGCATGGTGCGTAAGGAAAGAACCACAGTCTTCAGATTCAACCTACATCTAGGCAAGATCTCTAGCTTTTATTAGTTACATATAACTCCAAAACTAAGTTGTCAAAGAATGTCTTACACAGAAAATCATTCTTGGCTTGTAAAAGCCAGTAGTTGCTTAGTCCCTAAAGTTACCAAGAATAACACTCCCAGTCCCCCCAGCCCCCACCCTACCACCATACCCACAACTATTCCATCAGCAGGATGCTGGCTAGGAATTTTGCAGTACCCATAAAGAGCATTAAGATTTACTTAAGATATGACCATGAAAAATCGATCAGGAAGAACTTCCCAGGGAGATATGGATTGCTAGGTAAGCTAGCCAAACACTTTGTACTTTATAATTCATATATGGTAAGATTTGATCATTGCTATAGACATATAAGAACTATATGTTTCTCATTATACTTTTTCCCAAATAAGAATATTGTCAGGCCTCTGAGCCCAAGCCAAGCCATTGCATCCCCTGTGACTTGCACATATACGCCCAGATGGCCTGAAGTAACTGAAGAATCACAAAAGAAGTGCAAATGCTCTGCCTCTCCTTAACCGATGACATTCCACCACAAAAGAAATGAAAATGGCCTGTCCTTGCCTTAAGCGATGGATGATATTATCTTGTGAAATTCCTTTTCCTGGCTTATCCTGGCTCAAAAAGCTCCCCCACTGAGCACCTTGCAACCCCCACTCCTGCTCACCACAGAACAACCCCCCTTTGACTGTAATTTTCCTTTACCTACCCAAATCCTATAAAACTGCCCCACCCTTATCTCCCTTCGATAACTCTCTTTTCGGACTCAGTCCGCCCACACCCAGGTGAAATAAACAGCCATGTTGCTCACACAAAGCCTGTTTGGTGGTCTCTTCACACAGACGCGCATGACAAATATCATGATTATTTTGTGTGTTCATGCATTTGTGGGTGGGCAAACTGTTCCCCAAGGACAAATCTGACTTGTTGCATTGTGTGCGTGTGTGTGCGTGTGTGTGTGTGTGTGTGTGTGTGTGTGTATGTGTGCATGTAAGTACAGCTTTATTGGAACATAGCCATGCCCATTCATTTTGTCTCTAGCTGCTTTCACCTTTCAGTGGCTAGTAAATAATTATAATAGAGACAGTATGGCCTGCAGAGCTTAAACTATTTACCATCTGGCCCTTTATAAAAAAAATTTGGTGACCTCTGGTCTATATTATCATTTTATATTGAGCATCTTAAGACCAAATTAGTTGTTTCTAGACTAATGATAGCTATATCATACTGAAAGGAAAAGATTGCACATTGACTAGAGTATTAGAGAAAAGTCCATTTTTTCTCCTTCCTATAAAAATCAAAAAACTTACATACTTATCTATACTGCATGTTGTTGGACGCTTGAAAAAATATAGTTTTCTTTAATTATCCTTTTTAGTAATAACATCTATTTATATTAAGGATTCTTGTAATAAATAGTCCTATGAGCTTTTTATTGTATATTATAAAGATATTATTGAGTTTTTAAATTCATTATGTTACATCATACTGTACATTCATATCTCCCAGGAGAAATGATCATGGTGCCTAATGATATTAAAAATCTCAGAAGTTTGTTTTTATCTCATGAATATAATAAATTTTGTAAATGATACTAACTTTGCCCTTTTTTCAAATTAAAATTTAAATGACAAATTTATATTTCACTTCTGATGAATTGATAAATTCTGAAATTGAAAACCACTCCAAAAGACCATGATACAGTCATTTTTAATATTGCTGAAACTGCTAAAATATATGTCATTAGGCTGAGATAGACTAAACAACTTCCACAGCTAGAGAGGAATCATTCCCTACCCCCTAGCATCCAGCTATCAATCCAGTTTTCTTCTTGTATTTACATAGGCAATAACTCATAAAAATAAAAATAAAATTGTATTTTTACAGGTGAAAAGAAAGCACTTGATAATGCTTTGAATATAAAACAAAGGGGCCTAAAATTGTCCTTATTTAGAAAATTTAAAAAAGAAATTTAAAATAGAATAACAAATTCTCAAAACTGTCCAGATTTATGGCATTCAAAAACATATACAGTCATTCAATAAAACACATTTGTGGAGTTTTATCACCACTGCAAAAGTTGCTCAATAGTAGTGATAGAATTTTAGTAAAACTTGAAAAGGCTGGTAACTTGTCCTTTGAAGTTGTGTAGTCCCAGGAAACGTGGAATTATTATTATTATTATTTTTTTTTTTTTTTGAGACGGAGTCTCGCGCTGTGTCACCCAGGCTGGAGTGCAGTGGCGCGATCTCGGCTCACTGCAAGCTCCGCCTCCCAGGTTCAGGCCATTCTCCTGCCTCAGCCTCCGAGTAGCTGGGACTACAGGCGCCCGCCACCACGCCCGGCTAGTTTTTTGTATTTTTAGTAGAGACGGGGTTTCACCATGTTAGCCAGGATGGTCTCGATCTCCTGACCTCGTGATCCGCCCGCCTCGGCCTCCCAAAGTGCTGGGATTACAGGCTTGAGCCACCGCGCCCGGCCTACATGGAATTATTTTAAAAAGTTCTTTGCATTTGTGAAAGCACAAGAGAGAAAAGAGCATTAGTGTTTCTTCTTGACTGGGAAAAAGTACTTAGAAAAGAGGGGGTATGACCAGAACAAGAGAGTGCAACAGTAATGAAACTCACTTAGTTTTAAAGCAATATGCCTCTGAAAGGGGAGTATCATGGTTAAATGCAGCCAAGCACATACCGATTCTTCCACTGTGGCTACGTGGGATGTTTGAGCTCTGCCTAATCTATAGTCTTGCTAATCAAAAGTCAAGAAAAACTGTTGGGGGCCGCACCGGGGGTGGTGGAGAATGAAAGAACACACACAAAGACAAAGACACACAGAGAACATGGCGGCCGTACTCAGAGCCTCCGCCTCACTTTATTTATACTCCATAAACCTCACGTCAGCAGAAAGAATGCAATGCAAAACAAACTTTCTTTTTTTTTTTTTTTTTTTGAGACGGAGTCTCGCTCTGTCACCCAGGCTGGAGTGCAGTGGCCGGATCTCAGCTCACTGCAAGCTCCACCTCCCGGGTTCACGCCATTTTCCTGCCTCTTTGTGCCTCCCGAGTAGCTGGGATCTACAGGCCCCACCTCGGGCCTGCTAGTTTTTTGTATTTTTTAGTAGAGAGGGGTTTCACCGTGTTAGCCAGATGGTCTCTTCATCTCTGACCTTTCGTGGATCCGCCCGTCTCTGCCTCCCAAAGTGCTGGGATTTCAGGCTTGAGCCATCATACCCGCCCAAACAAACTTTCTTTTCCCACATGTAACTTTCTACTCAGTACCTTGTTTCTATATTCTTTCTTATCTACCCGCCTTCTTGGCGCCTAGGGGAGTTCATTAAAAGTTCAGTTGGAGATACTGTCCTTGAGCCCTATCTATTCTCAGCATACTGTTTTCAAAGGCCCCTGCAAAAAACAAAACAAAACAAAACAAAACAGAGAAACCTTATTTTTCCTTTGAGCATCCCATTAAAATACTTGCATCATGGCACAACTTATTTTAACATGATTTCACAGTTATATGTGTACTAAAGTGGCAATTCACAAATGTAAGTTTTTGAAAAAACTGTAAGTTATTTTCCTTAGGAAAGTCAGCATTCTACTCAGGTTGCTTTTGCCAAAGTCACCTAAATTGAAAAGATCCCTAGCTCACTGGCATAGCTTCTCCATATCCAGTCTTTAAATAGTTTCAACAATCTCACTGAAATCCAGCTGGCTCATAGCCCGATCATAATAAAAATCCAAAGTGTTGCTAATTGGCTAGAGAACGGAATTTGAAATTCTGACAGGAAATATTTCCTCACCCTCGATTGAGGAAAACAGTGCACAGATGGTCAAGGTGATGCATGTTCATGTGCCCTCAAAGATTTATTTCTTTCAAATTCTTATGTCAAAATTGTGCTTAACAAAAAATATAAATAAATAAATAAAAGGAAGCTCATCTCTAATCTCTGGTTTAAAGTGTTCATTGTTAACTCCTATTATAATTTAAGTTTTTAACGGATTCAGTCACCCTTGCCTGCCTGCAGTTTAGATTACTGCATGAACTTCCAATTCTACCACAAGTAGAAGTTTCTATGTCAATTATAGTTCTTTCGGAGGACAAGAACACTGAGGTCACATCACATCAGTACTTTCTGCCCTGTACTGATACCGATCAAATTCTGAAAATAATTTAAGGTTTTGATCCTTAGCCTTAGGGCAGAAAACTCGATAGAATCTAGCAATTTCAGAAACCTTATCATGTTCTACACCACATTACTCATAGCAACTATTTTCAACAAGCAGTCTGTGGTATTGATCCTAAAACTGAAATAGACAAAATTCTAGGTCAGAATACTCCTTTAAAATCAATGGAATTGTAGAAATTAGTTTGAAAATTTCTATCAAGATATGAGAACATTCTCAGAGAACTCGGCAACAATTTAGCAGGTTTATTATTTCACTTGTTTATCAAAATATTCTTCAAGCCATAACTTTGTGAAGTTTCCTCTCCTATTTCCAAACTACTTTACAGTTTCTCAAAGGCCCCTCCTCCATTCACTCAGCCTAATTTTCCACTTGATTTCCACATCAAGTAATCTTTACCACTTACTTGACAAAAAATCAAAAGTCAAATATCAGGAACACTTTCTCTGCCTACTCCTCTCTTCCACCCAATCATATCTGTATTTGCAAGTAGATTGCAAAAACAAAAATTGTTTAAGCAGCAAGCTGTTTATTTAAAAAATATATATAGCCCTATTTTTCTCAATCTATGCCTATTATTTTATCTGTCCTTTTCCATCTCCTTTCTCTCTTTTTCCTCTCTCAACAGTGGAACATTAAAAAAAAAAAGTTACTACAAAGTAAAATTAGATTTAGGACAAAACTAAAAATAAGGACAGCAAACAAATAGAGAGAACCTGAGGTCACAGTGGCCTGGGTAAGAGGTATTCACCCTTACTAATCCATGAGACTATGTGCTTCAGACCAAACTGATCCATCCCAGAGAGTGGATCTTGATTAGTTGTAACCAATATCTTGAGACATTACCATGAAAAGTGTGCCTGGTGCCTCCTGGGAAGTTTTACTCACTCTTAAAAGACAAACAAGTAGGAAAAGAAGAAGAAGCAGAGTCCTACCCATTCTTGATTTCTTTTCAGTTGGGGGCAGGCAGGAGTAGGAGACTCAACAAACTAGAAATAGAAAAGAACTTCTTCAATGTGATGAAAGATATCTACAAAAACAACACATTACCTAATGTTTAATGCTGAATCAATCAATGTGCTCTCCCTAAAATTGAGAACAAGGCAAGAATGTCCCTTTTACCACTTTCATTCTGCATTGTACTGCAGACTCTTTCCAGAGCTATCAGACAAGAAAACAAATAAAAGTTATGCAGACTGGATTCATTTTTTTAAATTAATTAATTAATTTATTTTTGAGACAGAGTCTCCTCTATACAAGGATGGAGTGCAGTGGCACAATCTCAGCTCACTGAAACCCCTGCCTCCCAGGTTCAAGCAATTCTCCTGCCTTAGCCTCCTGAGTAGCTGGGACTACAGGCACACTCCACTACACCTGGCTAATTCTTTTGTTTTTAGTAGAAACAGGATTTCACCATGTTGGTCAGGCTGGTCTCGAACTCCTGACCTCGTGATTTGCCTGCTTCAGCCTCTCATAGTGCTGGGAATATAGGTGTGAGCCACCGTGCCTGGCCAATTAAAATTATTTTTATTCTCAGACTACATGACCCCGTGTGTAGGAAATGCACCCATACTAGAGCTAATAAATATGCTTAGGAAATTTGTAGGAAACAAGATCCGTATACAAAATAAATGAACATTTTCACCCTGAAAACTAAAAAACTTTGCTTAGAAAAAATAAAAAGGATCTAAAGGAAAGAATTATTCCATGTTCATGAATTGGAAGACTCCGTTTTATCACAATAAAAATTCTCCCCAAAATATTAATTGCAGATGTTCTTTTCCAAAATTGACAATCTGATTCTAGAATGTATATGGAGAAGGAAAGGACTAAAAGCCAAAACAACCTTGAAAAAAGTTGGAGGACTTTCACTCCTTGTTTTCAAAAATTACTGGGAATCTATACTAACCAGGGTAGTATGCTACTGGAGTAAGAATAGATACACAGGTCAGTAGGATAAAATTGGCATTCCTGAAATAAATCTTTACATTTTTGATCAATTGATTTTCAACCAAGTTTCAAAAGTAATTCATTGAAGGAAGAATAACATTTTCAATAAAGTGCCTTTCTCCACTTCTCCTAGTTTAGAATTAGTCTCTTATATTCTATATTTTAGTGATAGTCTTTTATATTTTGTTATTATTTACCAGAAACAGACCCTAATAAATTTTGAATACTCTTTTTTTCTTAATTCTTTGTTTCAAAAATCCTTGATTTGATTGAGAACTCCACTCTACAACTTCCTGTGAAAGTTTAGCAGTTGAACCTAAGTACATATTCAATAGAATGTAGGAGGAAATACTGTGTCAAGACTTTTTTCTTTTCTTTTTTGGAGACAGAGTCTTGCTCTGTCGCCCAGACTGGAGCGCAATGGCACAGTCACTGCTCACTGCTACCTCCAACTTCCAGGTTCAAGCGATTCTCATGCCTCAGCCTCCCAAGTAGCTGGGATTACAGGCATGCCCCACCACACTTGGCTAATTTTTGTATTTTTAGTAGAGATGGGGCTTCACTATGTTGGCCAGGCTGGACTCGAACTCCTGGCCTCAAGTGATCCACCAGCCTTGGCCTCCCAAAGTGCTAGGATTACAGTCATGAGCCACTGCATCCAACCTTGGTCATTCTGTAAAAGCTTTCTTTAAAAAGGGGTCTGAGTTAACTGGGAGGTCATTTTGCCTTTGACACTTCTTAGTAGCTTACTTAATTGCTTGATGTCTTGCAATTGGCCGTGATGGGAAACGATGCAATCACTGACTTACAATCAGTGCAAAATATAACAGGAGAAACAGTCTACATTTCTGATGACAATATGGAGCTGCCATCTTTGCCCTAGACTGCCATCCTATTATTTTATTTTATATGATAGAAAATAAATCTCTAACATGTTTAAGACAGTCGTTTTGGATTTCTGTTACCAGAAGCCAAACATAATTTCTAATAATACTGAACAAACTTTATTTTTAGTTACTAGCCTCATACCGCGCTCCAAAAGTTACTTAAAACAAGTGAAAGCTAATCAACTTCATCCTTTGTTATCTTTAACTTCACTTCAACATATTTTTGGTGCCTTGTTTTATTAAGCCCACAAAATAGATTTCTTAATATTGCTTTATAACTTGGTATTTATTTCAATTTGTTTGGATTTGTTTCCTTGTTAAAATGGCTTATATCCAAAAGACAGGCAGTAACAAATGCTGGTGAGGATGTGGAGAAAAGGGTACTCTGGTACATTGTTGGTGGGAATGTAAATTAGTACAACCACTATGGATAATAGTTTGGAGGTTCCTCAAGAAACTAAATATTGAGCTACCATGTGAACCAGCAATTCCACTGCTGGGTATATAGCGAAAAGAAAGGAAATCGGTTTATCATTCCTTCTTGACCTCAGCTGTATCTTATGATTCATTTCCTTTCTTACAGAAGTACATTCTTTATACGTTTTTGCTGTGTATCTGTGGACAGTACACTCAATTTTTATTTCGGCAAACGTTGATCTGGTTTGAGAAAGATAGATAGCTTGGGACTTGATTCAAAGTTGAACTTTCCATCTGTACTTTTAGGATACTCCATTATTTTTCTGTCTTCTATTATTTCACTTGAGAAGTCTGCCTCCCGTATAATTTTCTATTCTTGGAAAATGATCTGCTGATCCTCTCTTGATTATTGAATTCACATATTTTATCAATTCTGGAATGTCCTTAACCATTCTCTGTATTATCTACTTTTCAAAATGGCTATTTAACTCTGTCCACCAAATCCACTAAGCTCCTTGCCATATTTTGGATTTGATTTTCTCTCTGTTCTGCATTCCAAGGAGATTCTTCATGGAGTTCTTTCTTCAAGCTGCCAAACGCTATGTTCATCTATTCATAGTCAGTCAATTAGCCCATTCACTGTACTGTCTAATTTTACTTTCTAAATTATTTAGCTTTAGAAGTTTAGCTTTCTCTTTTTAATTTTTTTCCAAATTATCCTAGCAATGTGGATAAACACTAGTTTTCTGCTCACTGTTACTAGGTTTACCACTTATCTTTTTGAACATCTTATGTAATATATTTCTGATGATTCCATTTTCTTAAGTTATTAGAGATACTAAATTTGTTGTGTTTTTGCTGTTTTTGTTATAGTTGCACTGTTGTTTCTCCTGATTTTCACTCATTGTTGGTGGTTTCTTCTATGTTATACACAAGTGTACTTTAAAAGAATAAAGGATTTTGAGAATGATCTACAATAATCATGAGAGGCACTTATACCCGCTTGATGATCCTGTGTATATTGATCATGAGAAAAATATGTTAAAACTATTGCTATGTGAAATAATTGAATGGCAAGAAGTGTCTCCAAAGGAGATCTAGGCTTCATTTAGAGAAAAGGGATAGGCACATATTCAGAGAAGAATTAAGGCTATGGGAAAATTTTTGTACATATTTTTAGGTCTGACAGGCACAATAGAGGCATTTACGAGAAGAGGGGACAGCTTGGTGAGTGACTGAATCAGATTAGCAGATAAAAGAGGAATATGGGAATAAATGAGTACTGGATGTCTAGGGGAATGGGGATCCTACAGGGCCTAAGGTAAGCAGTAAAATAACGTATGATGAAATTCTCCTTGATTGTCACTTAGGATAAAGTCTAAACATTTTTCTCTCTAGGAGCTACAGTCCTAAAGAGTGTAGAACTTGAGCAAAATATGATCTCAAAAGGAGTATATAGAGTTCAGTGGGCCTGACTTAAATTGTGCTAATGTTAGAACCCAAAGTCTTAATAGGTGTTAATAATAACAACCTATTTTTTGCTAAATTATCAACAACAGTAGAAAATAATTAAAAATAGACAAAAAAATCTCCATTTCAATTTCTATATTATCTGAAGTAACGTCTTAACTCTTCTGAGCTCTAGATTCCTCCTCTTTAAATGAAATTAGACAAAACAATTTTGCCTTTAGAGCTTTGTGTGACTAACTCTTCTAAATTTTCTTCAGTATGCACAATAGAAACTCATCAGAGTACACTAATTTGGATTTTACAGCTCAGTATCTAAAGTATTTTTTATACTTTTTGTGTTAAAAGAATGATGGAAAGAAGATTTCAGATTGAACTCTTAAAATTCTCTAGATCAGAGAGAATGGAGAGAAATGCATGTTATAAAATAACATGCCTTTCAGAAATAAGAAATTTTTGAAAGATTCATTTTTTAAGTACTTTTATAAATTTTATTCTTTCTACAAAAAAACAACTTAACAAATAGGAATTTGCTGTATGCCAGCCATGATCTCCATTTATTTCTCCCACACTTGTGTGACAGACACCTTGTCCCAATTTTGCAGTTGAAGATGTGAAGCACTGGAAGTTTAACTGTCTTCGGTTGTACATTAGTTTGTTCTATACTCACTTTAGATATAGACACCTGGTG
Source organism: Papio anubis (assembly GCF_008728515.1). NCBI lineage: Eukaryota > Metazoa > Chordata > Mammalia > Primates > Cercopithecidae > Papio > Papio anubis. Next base: position 65,073,329 of record NC_044982.1, on the reverse strand, counting down.
TCTGTATTCTCCTTCCTCATGCTTTCTAACAGTTATGATGCACAGCTCCAGGTAACACAGGACTTATGTCTCAGCTTACCCAAGGTATAGTAAGTTTCTTGTAGCTCCTGAGGCAAGTATGTTATTTTAAAAAAATAACATAATAATAGGTGCTCCATGGAACCCAGATATTTTCTTCTCAGCACTCAATGTTGCTATAAGCCTGTTGGTCTCTGCCCAAAGATTTTCACTGGTCACAAGAGTGTAACCGCCCAATGGGTTCACCTTGCTGGCTGTCTAGACAGAACTGATATATCAAGACTGGAATTGCAATGGTGAAAGAGTAATTCATGCAGAGCTCCCTGTGCAGGAGACCTGAGTTTTATTATTACTCAAATCAGTCTCCCCGAGTATGCAGGGATCAGAGTTTTTTGTTTGTTTGTTTTGTTTTGTTTTGCTTTTTTGTTTTTGAGAGGGAGTCTCGCACTGACGCCAGGGCTGGAGTGGTACAATGGCGCGATCTCGGCTCACTACAACCTCTGCCTCCTGCGTCCACAGGATTCTCCTGCCTTAGCATCCCAAGTAGCTAGCATTACAGGCGCATACCACCACATCCGGCTATTATTTGTATTTTTTGTAGAGACGGGATTTCACTATGTTGGACAGACTGGTCTCGAACTCCTGACCTCGTGATCTGCCCCCATCGGCATCCCAAAGTGCTGGGATTACAGGCGTGAGCCACCGCACCCGGCCTCAGGGATCAGAGTTTTTAAGGATAATTTTGCAGGAGTGGTGATTGGTCGGGTGAAGATGAAATCATAAGGGATCGAAGCAAGTTCTTCTTACTGACTTCTGTTCCCGGATGGGATTGCAGAACTTGTTTAGTCAGTGGTGTCCTCTGCTGCATTGGAATGCAGGATCTGCAAAATATCTCAAGCACTGATCTTAGGTTTCACAATAGTGATGTTATTCCCGGAAGAAATTTGGGGAGAATCAGACTCTTGCAGTTAGAGCCTGCATGGCTCCTAAATCGTAATTTGTTAGTCCTACAAGGGCAGACTGGTCCCAAGGCAAGAAGCGGTTTTTCAGGAAAGGGCTATTATCCATTTTGTTTCAGAGTTTAAACTATAAACTGAAATCCTTCCCAATGCTAGTTCGCCAGTTCCGCCTACACCCAGGAATGAACAAAGACAGTTTAGAGATTAGAAGAAAGATGGGGTTGGTTAGGTCTAATGTCTTTCACTGACATAATTTCCTCAGTTATAATTTTGCAAAGGCGGTTTCAAGAGCATGCTTACTTTCACACAGAGCAGGCGGGAATTGCCAGCAATTAACACTTTCAGGAGTATCCTTCAATCAATGGTGAACAGAAATTGGTGGATAAATACAGGAGAATATTTGCTTACCAGTGGGACAAATATCTCCCACATTCGCCAGTAGAATTTAACCCAAATTGGACATACTGACTGCCTGTTTAGTAACATACCTTGTATTGGTCTCCATACTTCCCTAATCTCACATCTTGTTCAACTACTAGTGCTTGATGAAATGACCTCAAATAATCTACCTGCATCTAAATTCTTGTTTCAGGCCAGGCACGGTGGCTCACACTTGTAATCCCAGCACTTTGGGCGGCCAAGGCGGTAGATCACCTGAGGTCAGGAGTTCGAGGCCAGCCTGACCAACATGGCGAAACCCCGTGTCTAACAAAAATACAAAAATTAGCCGGGCTTGGTGGCGAGCAACTGTAATCCCAGCTACTCGGGATGTGGAGGCATGAGAAGCTCTTGAATCCAAAAGGTGGAGATTGCAGTGAGCCGAGATTTTGCCACATGCACTCCAGCCTGGGTGAAATAAATAAATAAATAAATAAATAAATAAATAAATAAATAAATAAATAAATCTTTGTTCCAGGGTCTTCTTGTGGGAAAAACAGTAAAAGTCAAATAATGTTTAAGATTTTATTTCATTATTTGGTTGCTGCTTGAGGTTGAATAATATTCTCTATGGATAGATTTTATAATTTATAACTAGACCTTAAGCTCTTCTTTCTCATGCATGAGATATTTCTGACTGGTCACATTTTAGAAGGATACAATTTATGTGTTAAAAATGTTTTCCCAGAAAAGCAGAACAACACATCCTCAAATGAAGTATGTAGACTGAATGAGGATATCAGCCTTGACCAAATGAAATAAAAGCCACAGGTCCTTCTCCAGATTTTCTTGTCTACAAAGGCCTCCAGAGACTATTAAATAAGCTATGTGTTCAATAATAGTTTTTTGAAATGGTAAATTAATTCCTTTGTTCCACATTAGATTTTGGCAGTGGTATTTTAAATATAGAAACAGATAAATAGTTATTAGATATTTCAAGGAGGTGTAGGGAAGTTAATAGAGAAAAAAAGTCAGGATAAATGGAAAAAATTGAAAGCACTCCCCTTAAGTATGCAAACAGGACAAGGATGTCATTCTCACCACTCCTATTTAACATAGCAATGGAAGTCCTAGCCAGACCAATCAGGCAAGAGAAAGAAATAAAAGGAATCCAAATTGGAAACTAGTAAGTCAAATTATCTCTGTTCACTGATGATATGATTATATACCTAGAAAACCCTAAAGATTCCTCTAGAAGATTTCTGGACTTGATAAACAACTTGAGTGAAGTTTCAGAATACAAAATCGATGTAAAAAAATTAGTAGCATTTCTATACACCAATAACATTCAAGCTGAGAACCAAATCAAGAACTCAATCTCATTTACAATAGCTACACAAAAAAACGAAACACCTAGCAGAACACTTAGCCAAGGATGTAAAAGATCTTCACATGGAGAACTTAAAAACAATGATGAAAGAAATCATAGGTGACACAAATAAATGGAAAAACATCCCATTCCCATTGATATGGGAATAATCAATATAGTTAACTGAATGGAAATAAATATTGGAGCCCCCAAATCACTAAGCTAAAGGGAAAAGTCAAGCTGGGAACTGCTTAGGGCAAAACTGCCTCCCATTCTATTCAAAGTCATCCCTTTGTTCCCTGAGATAAATGCATATCTGATTGTCTGCATTGAAGAGGCTAATCAGAAACTCAAATGATTGTAACAATTTGTCTCAGCTGCCTATGACCTGGAAACCCCCTTCCCCGCTTTGAGTTGTCCAGCCTTTGCTTCAAATTGTCCTGCCTTTCCAGACTAAACCAACGTTCATCTTATATATGTTGATTAATTTCTCATGTCTCCCTAAAATATACAAAACCAACCTATTCTCTGACCACCTTGGATACATGTCGTCAGGACCTTCTGATCCATGTCATGGGCACACATCCTTAACTTCAGCAAAATACACTTCCTAAATTGACTGAGACCTGACTCAGATTTTTGGGGGTTCACAGTTAAAATAACCATACTGTCCAAAGCAATGTACACATTTAACACAATTCCTATCAAATTACCAGTGTCATTTTTTACACAATTAGAAAAAAAGAAAAAAAAAACAAAACTAAAAGTTTATATGGAACCAAAAAAGAGCCCAAATAGATAGGCGATCTTAAGCAAAAAGAGCACACCCGAAGGCATCATATTACCTGACTTCAAATTATACTACAGCATATAGTAAATAAAAAAACAGCATGGTACTGGTACCAAAATAGACTCACAAGTCAATGTAACACAACAAAGAACACAAAAATAAAGTCACATATCCACAAGCAACTGACCTTTGATCAAGTCAACACAAATAAACAATGTAAAAAAAAAGGACACCCTATTTAATAAATAGTGCTAAGAAAATTGGCTAACCAATTCTTTACCAAGAAGAATGAAACTGGACTCCAATCTCTCATCATATACAAAAATTAACTGAAGATGGATTAAAGACTTAAACATAAAACCTGAAACTATTAAAATCCTAGAAGAAAACCTAGGAAAACTCTTCTGAGTATTGACCTAGGCAAAGAACTTAGAACAAAGACCCCAAAAGCAAATGCAGTTAAAACAAAAATAGACAAATGAGACTTAATTTACCTAAAAACCTTCCGCACAACAAAATAAATAACAGAGTCAACAGACAACCTAAAGAATAGGAGAAAATATTTGCAAATTATGCCTCTAACAAAGAACTAATAATATCCAAATCTACAAGAAACTCAGACATCTCAACAAGAAAAAAACAACCCCATCAAAAAGTGGGCAAAGGACATAAAAAGACATTTTTTCAAAAGAAGGCATACAAGCTGCCCACAAACATATGAAAAGATGCTCAACATCACTAATCATCAGATAAATCCAAATTAAAACCACAATTGTTACAGTAGATAGCTAGTCCGGCATGAGCAGAGTAGTAGAGGGCTCCCCTCACCCTCCAGCCCCCGACATGGGAATATTAGGCGACCATCAGGTGATAGGCAGTTGTTAACTATCTCTTTGAAATAATAATTGATCACAGCCAGCACCAGGGAAGGGCAGTCTCCCAATAAACAGAAACACCTGAAGCTTGTGATCAGCAGCTTCCGGATAAGATCTCAGGATTTGGGTGAGTGGGCTCACACATATGCACTAAGAGGAAAAATGGCAGAGTTTAACTGGTATATGATCTCCTAGGGATGTTTGGCTGGTAAGCGAAGAATGCCTCAAGTAAGCATGCTTACAAGTCCAGTAAACACTGCACATGCAGCCCCTCCCAAGTGCTGGCAGGCTACTGCACATGCGGACAGCCCACCCCAAGAGAAGAATCCGGGGAGAAGGCATGCAATTTCCTGGAAGTATACTAACACATAAAACCCCAAGTCAAAAGGTCAAACCCTGCACTTGGCTTTCAATCACCTGCTTGACCCACTTCCTAGTGTTCCTTTTGTTCCTTCCTTCCTTCGTTCCTTTTGTTCCTCCTCTAAAGCTTTTTAATACATTTTTACTCCTGCTCTAAAACTTGCCTCAATCTCTACTTCTGCCTTATGCCCCTCAGTCGAATTCTTTCTTCTGAGGAGGTAAGAACTGAAGTTGCTGCAGACCTGCCCCAATTCACTGCCAGTAACACAATGACATATCATCTTACACAAGTCAGATGACTATTATTAAAAAGTCAAAAAACAACAGATATTGGTGTGGATGCTAAGAAAAGGGAACACTTATACACAGTTGGTGGGAATGTAAATTAGTTCAACCTGTTTGGAAAACAGTATGGAGATTTCTCAAAAAACTCAAAATAGAACTAGCAATTCCACTACTGAGTATCTACCCCCCAAAATAAATCATCATATATAAAAAGACAGCTGCACTTGTATGTTTATTGTAGCACTACTCACAATAGCAAAGTCATGGAAATAACCTAAATGTCCATCAGTAATTGATTGGATAAAGAAAACTTGGTATGTATACGACATAGAATACTATGCAGCCATGAAAAAGATATCCTTTGCAGCAACATGGATGGAGTTGGAGGCCATTATCCTAAGTAACTAAGAAACAGATAATCAAATATGACATTTTCTCACTTATAAGTGGGAGCTAAACAATGGGTACACATGGACATAAACATGGAAATAATATATATTAGAGGTTCCAAAAGCAAGGAAGATGGGAAGGAGTAAGGGCTGAGAACTTACCTATTGCGTACAGTTTTTGTATTTGGACGATGCATACACTGGAAACCCTAACCCCAACATTATGCAATATATCCACCATGTAATATACTTACATGTATACCTTTGAATCTAAAATAAAATACAATTTTAAAAAAGAGAAAAGAAAAATGTGAGGTTTTATTTTCATTATTTTAGATGGATTAGGTAATATAATGTTTAATGGGCCCCAATATAATTGAAAATAATTCATGAACATTTTACACGGATATATTCAAATATTTCCTTGTTTAATAAAAAATATGTGTTTTAGAAATAAGTTTGAATGCAGCAATTTCAAGAATTAAGTATTTTCTCTTGTCGAATATTTATTTCACTCAAAATTATGTCCATTAAACAATTTCATCGGAGCTTTCCTGATGCATGACTCTGGGCACAAGAAAATGTATTTCTTAAAATATTCATTACCTTTTATAGGAAAGAAAATTTATGTGCCCAGAGTCATGCATCACGAAAGCTGCGACGAAATTGTTTAATGGACGTAATTTTGAGTGAAATAAATATTGCCTTTCTGCTCTAATTTAATTTTATAAAGCCATTAGAGTCACTTTAAAAATATATATATACCTGGATTAATGCTTTTACTCTCTAATAACCTCCCATTGTACTTAAAATAACCCAAAACTCCTTATTTATTTACAATACTTTTCATAACAGTGCTGTTCTTATATCCCTAACATATTTCAAGCTATACTTCACAGCTTAACCCATTCTGGCCCTCTGGCCTTCTCTCGGGTCCTTTCCTACCCAGGCTCTTACGTATCTCTGGCCTGCACTGCATGTAGTATTTCCTTGGACACTGATCATGTTAGGAAATTTATTTTAAAAATTTAAAAACCAGTAAAAGGCAGTTCTCTAACTTAAACAGTAAGAAGTGTTAAAATAATTACCAGAATTTATTTGAAGAGACCTATTTCCTACCAGTTAATAGGCATGTCAAGAAAGAAGCTTTAGGCTTGTGAAGATCTGTAGTACTTTTATCTGTGAAGATAAAGAACATTTGTGTCTTTAGTTGGGAATTATCTGTAGTATTTCTTCACAAGTTTTGCCATATATTTTCATTGCTCTGTAGAGATATACAGGTTCAAATTTATGCAATTTTAGATTCCTTTCAAGTGATTTATTTCTCGATATTCCAATTATTTTGTTGTTTAACGAATACTTAGGCTAATATTTAATATAACTATCAGATCACTAAATTTAGCACTAGCTATCCCAAATTAAGCCGAATAAAGTTATCTTTTTTGTCATAATCATCATTACCAAGTTACCCATGGCAATGTAATGCATTATCACTTTGAAAAAATAAGTTAGCAATATTTCAATTTGTGTATTTTTATTACACCTATTACTTGGACCTATAAAATAGATCCTGAAATTAAATGTTTTACTAGCTTTTCCTGCTGCAGTAAATGTTATTTTGAACAAGTCATGATTTTTATGATTCCCTCCTATAAACGGTAACGAATATTTTAAAATTCAAAGTGTCAGTGCTAAGGCAAAGTGAGGACTAGTTAGACAAGTTTGTTGGCTGCCCTATTAATGCACTGTCTCTATTGATTTCAAATTATTTATATGGAGGCAAGTTGCTTCTGGTAAAAATAACTGAAATGATAACTATGATTGGTTCTGAGTCTATGTCTGAAAAGAAAAAGGAATTCTGAATTGGCGGTGAGTGATAACAGATATGAAGAGATTAGTTCCCTTAGTCAAAGAGTAACTTCAAAAGTTAGGTACAGTAAATAGGTAGAGAACATCTGAGCCTCTGGGTGCAGCACATACATACAAAGAGACAGATAAATCTGTGTCGAATTTAGATAGTCCCTGACTCTCTCTGGTAGCCGATGAACTGATAGGAAGGTATTGTCCCATGACCATAAAGCTTTCAGTTTAAGCTATATTTGGAGATGCCATTAGTTGTGTTGGGGAAAATTAAGAAAATAAACATACATTTGTAAGTAGGACAAAGTGGTACTGGGTTTAGCAGCATCAGCTCACGAGATGCAGGTGTAGAGTCTTCTGTTAAGTGTTCTTTTGCTCAGAAACAGTCAGCTGAGAATGGAACTGAATTCAGAATACTATAATCAGCTGGCTGGGCAATGTAGTAAGCAAAGGACAAAGTGGGTCGTGGAGTTTATAGGCACTCCTAAAAGTAATAGTTTTCAAACTGTGAGCTCAGAAATAACAGCATCAACATCAACTTGGAACATTAGAAATATAAATTCTTGAACCCAACCTACCCCTACTAAACTGAAACTCTGGTGGGGGATCCAGCAATTTCACTCTTTGGGTGATGTGGATGAATGCTAAATGTCAGAAACATTACCCCAGAAATCTCCCCCAAAAGAATATGAATTTGGAAAAAAGACTGAATTTTTAGCAGCTAAGTAGTATGATAGCTTTAAGTAAAAGCCAGTGAAACAGTGATTTCAAGTAATACATTGATAAGATTTGGGCATTTGAGTCTTATACATTAATATAACTTTATTTAAATAAAAGGCTTGAATGAATTTGGGTTGCAGAAAATTACTGTTTTTTCCATTAAAGAATAATTAACAATCCAATTACACTCTTTACAATTCCTTTCAAAATAAAAAAAAAAAAGACTACTTTAAAAATATTGTGTTAAAAGCTCAAAAATAGTCAATTAGAGATACTATCCCTAAAGTCTAATTTTATATATCTACTAATATATTCAACATCTTCCTAAATTTACTTAAAAATTTCCTTATTTCTGCAATAAATGTAGGCACCATAAAAGCATGGTCGCTTGACCATTAACTCTTTACTCAATCTAATTGCTGTTCAGAAAAGAAGAACAATCTTTACCAGTAAATGTATGATTTTAAACAGTCCCACAGATTAGCATTGCATCTACTGCTCACATGAGATATCTAGACTTTAGAGATGAACAGCTAATTTTGTAATAATTTGTAAAAATTATGTGTCCTTGCAAATGGTTAGAATATAAAATTTAATGTTATTACAGTAAAATCAGAGTGAGCTGCAAAGTTTCATCGTAACATTTACCAAATTATCTCAGCTGTACACATTTCATACTATGATGCCCCATTCAGATAAAATAGTGCTAGCATCTCTCTTTTGTGTTCTGATCAACAGATAATCCAGCTAGAAATCTTTTGTCTTCTCCATTTTCATCTTTCCTTCACACTGATTTCTGTCTTAAACAATAATTCCATAATTCAATGATGTAGTTTTTCCCAAACACTGCTATATCATTCCCTTTAAGTAAAGTGTCTGCTATGCAATGAATTCAGTATAATAAAACTAAATATGGAGCTAAGAATTTATTTAATTTTTTCTTAACCTAGAGTTTTATGCACTTATAAGTATTTTGTAGAATATAATTCTTCTTTTTCCTATATGTAATTATTAAAACATTCTAATTTGATTTTTGGACTCTATAGACATTCCTCCTTTAATAACATCATAATATCTATTACATTATTAGCATTGGAAATTTTAGATAATATTTTTAAGCTCTTCTTGATTAAGTCTTAGGTAATTTTGGAAAGTAATCACTTTTTTAAAAAGTGGAATACGGGGAGGGGGGAGGGGGAAGGGATTGCATTGGGAGTTATACCTGATGTAAATGACGAGTTGATGGGTGCTGATGAGTTGATGGGTGCAGCACACCAACATGGCACAAGTATACATATGTAACAAACCTGCGCGTTATGCACATGTACCCTAGAACTTAAAGTATAATAATAATAATAATAATTTTTAAAAGTGGAATACAATATTTTATTTTTTATCATCGTGAAAAATCTGTATCTTACACAAGGCCATTCTTGACTGCATACATGGTAAGATTTAATACAATCAATCATGAATAAAAGATTATATACTACTCACATCAAAAATGTATCACTGTAATTATTTTGAATTTTGCATGCTGACTCTAAATCTTGGATTAGTAACAGGGCAATGGTTTATGTTGTCATCAATACATAAAAGAAGAAGAACACAAAAACAATGATAAAGCAATACATTCTATCAGATTCTCCTGCATTTGGGCATTTTTATCATCCAATTTCATAATGCATAAAGATCAACAACTTGTTTTGCTAAGTTGCCTGGAAAGATGGAAGTTAGACAGTTACAGTGGAAAAAAACCACATGAAAATGACACATCAAAGGCTGGTCCAGTAATGCCATTAATTCACTAAAAGTTGCTGATGGTAATTTATCATGAATAAAATGAGGATAACATTCATGAAAACAAAGCAAGTTGAGAATCAGAAATCTTCTAGCCTTTTATTAAAGTTATTATCCACTTTTGAGTTGGTCATATTGGACAAACATCTGAAAGTTCCTTTGGTAACATCTAAAATCACCAAATGCAATAAGCATAGCTGTATAATTCTATATCCAACACAGTGCCAGGTAGTATCACTTAACATCTCTAGAAAACATATTTTCTAGTTGATTGTATTTTAGGATCATCTTGGAGTCTCTTATATGTCTGAATTAATGAATCAACATTAAAAAATTATGCTCCAAAAAACTTTTCATCATTTTGTCTTCAACCTGACACAAGGGAATGCCATGTAGGAACTTAATATGACATGTAAGGGATGTTAAAATATTGACCTGAATTCTGAATTCGTATTATCATCTCACTAGGGAGCCATCAGTCTCATAGATTAAATAAAAATACATAGGAAAAAGAACTCATTCTTTTTGGTTGCCAGCAGAAAAGTTTGCTTCCTTTTTAATTGTATTCAATTGTCTTTGTCCTCAGGGACCATGCATTGAAAATGTAAAAGAAAATATTTAGTTATTGGTGAAAGAATAATAATTTGGTGTTTTCTCTTAGAAATAAAAGCATTAAAACTGCGGTTATACAAAATCATTTTTCTGTCTATGAAGTTTTCAGATTTAAGACTCTAAAATGCTTTGGGAAACATTATCTCAACATGCCAGTGGCATAATGTTTTAGAGTCCTCATTTAGAAAGAGGAAACAGAAAATATTTGAAGCATACATATGCTAACAGGATTTTCTGCGCTCCCAGAAGTCAGGTAGAGCTACCATGAGTGATGATATCTAGGTTATCTTCACTGCATAGCTTTTTCTTCTATCAGAATAATTTGAACAAGGAATCAGAAAGCTGGATTTGTAACCTCAAAAGAGTAAAATCGCCTTAAAATAAAAAAACAAATAAATAAGATCAATTTTTATTTTTGTCTCACTGTATGAATTTCTTACTATTGTTATATATCTGGTTTTAGATTAAAAAATATAGACAGTTGTGGAATTGCTAATCCCATAGAGAGTTTCTGGTAATGAGAAATAAAAGGAATAATTTTTAATTTTAACATGTAATAAAGTAAATATCAATATATAAGCCCAGCTGTATAATTTATACAATAAAAATTTCTATTTCAAATTCATGTACTTTCAGCAGAACATTCTCATTAGAAGACTATTGGAAAAAGATGTAAGTAGTTATCAAAATAAAACCTTTATTTAAGAACAGGATAAATCTCTATGTTCTTAAACAATTTTTTAAATATCTTAAGTAAAGCCAACCTAGTGTTTTTTTTTTTTAATTATTTACACTTTAAATGAACTGTACTTAAACCTTTACATTTAATTGCAAAGCTTAAATGATTTCATATGCACCTGTAATTCCCTGTGTATCAGAGATTTGTTGTAGTACAGAGTTTATATGTCTGTGCTTTTTCCCTACATTTGGTATAGTGCATGATTAGCAAACATTCAGTTGGACCATTGGGTTAGATATTATTGCTTGTCTTACCAAATAAAATTACTTGATCTGTTACTCGGACTTTGAAGATATCCAAAAGAACAGGTTCACAAGACTTCATGAGGAATGTGACTGACCACATACCTCTTTTTCTAAGTCACTTGATAAACTTCCACGCAGTTTGTTTAAAAGGGGCTGTTCCTGTCACTCCTTTTCACCAGAATACAACTTACAACTTGGAAAAGGAGAAAATAGCATACTCATTTCATATGCTATAATAACCGTGCACTGTAGATGTTATCATTATTTTAAGTATTTTTTACAAAATGAAACTAAAGCTTAGAGAGTTGAAGTAGATTGAGCAATGTCACAGAGCTTCTAAATAGCATATAATAAATATGTTAATCTACCACTATCTGGAAACAAATTGCATGTTATTATAAATAAATACTTGGCTTTCCCCAAAGTCAACTCTCTGATTATGGACATGCACTATAATTTTATCTAATATTCCTAAAATATAATCACTCTGAAGAAGCTTCCCCATAAAACTACCTCAGTATTGTCAACAAAGATGTGATTCTCTCAGATTCCAATACAGAGATTAACATATAACAAAGCTGGTTACTTAAAGAGTTTCAATGTATGTAACACTTTAAGAAAATCTAATTGAATTCCAGATTATTTCATTTGTCCAGAAATTCCCCTCATACTTATTTACTAAATGGAAATGAAAACATTCCCACAAACACATCTGTATAAGAGCATTGAAATCGTCATTATTTGTATTAGTCAAAACTAGAAAGAATCCAAATAACAATAAAGAGAATGATTAAATAAAGAGTTTTATCTTTACATAATAGGATAATATGCCACATACAAAGATAAAATTTCTGATACAGCAGCAATACATATGATATAGCTTGGCTCTGTGTGCCCACCCAAATGTCATCTCAAACTGTAATACCCACGTTAGGGAGGGACCTGGTGGGAGGTGATTGGATCACGGCAGGAGGATTGTTCCCATGCTGTTCTCATGATAGTGTGTGAGTTCTCATGAGATCTGAGGGTTTTAAAGTGTGGCCCTTTCCCCCTTGCTCTCTCTACTGCCGCCATGTTAAACATGCCTTGCTTTTCATTTGCCTTATGCCATGATTATAAGTTTCCTGAGGCCCCCCAGCCATGCATAACAGTGAGTCAATTAAACCTCTTTTGTTTATACATTACCCAATTTCAGGGAGCTTTTTATAGCAGTGTGAAAACAGACTAATACAATGTATAAATCTCAAAATATCATGTTGTGCAACGTAAGTTAGGCACACACACACGTATTTAGTATGATTCAATTTATATGTAGTTTAAGAAATTCATTGTCCTGACAATAATGACTTGGGTCCTTGGAGTGTAACAGTAACCAGAAAGAGACAGGAGAATGTCAAGACAAGAGAAATGTTCCATATCTTGAACTTTTGATTATGGTTACATGACTGTTTACATTTGTGAAAGCTGATCAAACTATGCACTTAAAGTCTATGAATTTAACTGTGTTTTTAACATACCTCAATAAAAAATTCCAACTGATTTAATAATCACTTAATGTCCACCTGCATGTCCTAACACTCACTTCATCTCTATTATTTCTCATTAGTCAAGAAAAAAAGCTAAACGTCTATATCAGGTTTGAGGGTTTCAATTATTCATATGACTCACCAATATAATAATCTAATAATTCTATCATTGTTTGTTAGATTCATGATTTAATGGTATTGAAAATTTTTTCAGTGTGGCAAAAAAAGCCATGTTAAATCTTCTTACATATCACAATTGAATTCTAAGCAGCTATACCGATCCTTTAAACAACCTTTGCTGCTTATTCTTTTGAATGAATAGCTTTAAATATATTGGAGTGATCATAGAGTTCATTGATCCCTGACTCAGTTCTGGGAGGCAAAAAAGAAACGCCTCTTACTAGGGCAAATATTTTGATCATATTACTTACCAAAAGCATTGTGATGCAGCCTTGCTTAAAGTTTGTGGATTATTATTTTTCCAAATGAAAAACCAAGTCACTCAGCAGAAACCTTTCCAGAGGAATTCTTTCAAAACAATTTTAGAGATGGTTGACGGTTTTCAACAGAGGAAGTTAACACAGAATGTATATTTTACTAGATTATTTTCTAGCTGCAGAGAAAGAATAATACATGACTGGGAACAGGAATTATCTGTTCTTACCTATCTACTAAAACATATATTTATCTATAGCTTGTAAAGTGTTTTATAATATATAAATACAGATGCATAGTTGCCATCTTCATAAAAGATCTAGTTTGATAAAAGTTCTTATGAAATATTTTAGCATCAAGACTTTTGCTTTACTTTTCTACCAGAAATTGAATAAGGCTGAATATTTTTGCTTTACATTGTTAGTTGATGGCATTAGCAAAAATGAACATGATAACTGTTAGAATTTGTAAGATTCCCAGGAGTGGAATTGCTGTTACTTAATTTCTTTTCAGAAGATTTTTCTCCAAGAATCATTTTTCTCTTACTGTTTCATGATGATAATAGAGTTTTGTAGTTCTAATTGTTATAAAAGTGTGTCTGTGTCCATATCTATCTATAGCTATCTATCTATCTATCTATCAATCAATCATCTGTCTATCATCTACCTATCCATCCATCCACACATACACACACATACATAAACACATACACCATACATTAGATATTTGTGCTATGCTTAATCATTATACAGATACTTTGAAACTCTAGAATGGTTTAATTAGTAAGTAGATTTCAGGATATACTGTTTATTAAAGCTTTTATATTCTGTGAGTGATAAACTAATTTAATCTGACATTCTGTCCAGGATATGTGAAGAAGGTGGTAAAAAAACTAAATAAGAATAAATAAATTAATAGGCATATTTCATAGATAATTTGCCATACATTATATTTCATTTCAGTTATTATTAAATAAGCACCTTGAACACAAATTAAATTCAAAAGACATCAATTGAACACTAGGTTAGGTACTGTTAACTTAATAATAAATTAAGATTACAAGAAAATTCTTTTTTTTTTTTTTTTTTTTGAGACGGAGTCTCGCTCTGTCACCCAGGCTGGAGTGCAGTGGCCGGATCTCAGCTCACTGCAAGCTCCACCTCCCGGGTTTACGCCATTCTCCTGCCTCAGCCTCCCGAGTAGCTGGGACTACAGGCGCCCGCCACCTCGCCCGGCTAAGTTTTTCGTATTTTTTAGTAGAGACGGGGTTTCACCGTGTCAGCCAGGATGGTCTCGATCTCCTGACCTCGTGATCCGCCCGTCTTGGCCTCCCAAAGTGCTGGGATTACAGGCTTGAGCCACCGCGCCCGGCCGAAAATTCTTAACTTCAAGGAACTTACAATATAGTAAATAAATACATGCCTCAAATAAGAATTCAAAAATATCCTCACTTTATTAAATAGTAATAATATTTTATTTAAAAATGCACACTGAGTGCAGATACAATGTGCAATGTATGTATAGTATACACAGTGCACCCATAATTATACCAGGTTCTGAAGCATCAACAGTAAGTTGGACAATTTTTTTTTCCTAGAAAAGCTTATATTATGGTAGAGGAGACAGCCAGATAAATCAGAAAGTACAATGTAATGTGGCAAATGCTCAGATGAAGTTCTTTATTCTAAGTAAGCAGAAAGAGCTGAGTGAATGATAGGAAGAATACCTAAAAACCAGTCTAGGTCAATCGAGGGCCATAGAAGTCTTTCCCAGGGAAAGGGATGTTTAATGATGAGTTGGAAATGCTAGATGAAGGCAATGAGGGATAACAAGTGTTTCAGGCAGCAAGAATGACATAACAAATGCCTCAAATTTAGAAAAAAAACAGAAACGCATTTGTAAAACCACAAGTACAGGTTGGGCAGAAGAACACCAATGAAGAAACTGATAGACATTCTAATAACTTTGTTTTTTATACTTGAAATAGAATGTCTTGGATGAGGTCTACAGGCATTTATAGAAGAAGCCAATTAAGGATCCAGAAAATCTTTACGTAGGATCTGAAGTTTGAGATAAGTCTTGAAATAATAATATTATTTTGATTGGCAGAAATAAGAGTAGAAAAAAAAATTAGTTTTTTGAAAAAAAAAAAGTGAAGAGCATTAAGAAAAGGAAGTAAATTTAAGGGTAGATAACATTTGTCTCTTTCAATAGGGTTATGACATATGGAAGAAAAGAATGAAAAACAATGGTGAAAAGGCACACCTGAGTTGTTGTTAAAGGTCTTGATAAGCTGCATAAGATTCCATAGCATTTCTTGATTAAAAAAATACTTCTCTAACATAGTCTTTTTGACTTAAAAGAGGAAAAATACAATTTTAAGGCATGATTAAAATGTTCTAAAATTTCATTTGTGTGATGGTTACACAGATGTATACATATTTCAGTACTCATAAATGTGTATACTTTAAGATCATGTATTTTTCCATAGGAAAAAATACCTAAAATTATAAATTTATAAAAAATGCTTATGTACATGCATATAAATCAA
Source organism: Papio anubis (assembly GCF_008728515.1). Classification (NCBI taxonomy): domain Eukaryota; kingdom Metazoa; phylum Chordata; class Mammalia; order Primates; family Cercopithecidae; genus Papio; species Papio anubis. The sequence continues at coordinate 65,057,418 of NC_044982.1, read as the reverse complement.
GAGCAAGCAAACCCATGATTAACGAAATAAGTTATAGTTGCTTAGTTTCATGGTTATCATTGCAACAATTTATGAAAAGAATATGTATGCCTCTAGAACATAAAAACATAATTTCTTAAAATAAAAAATATTTTTATCAAAGTGGCAAATACTCAAAACTTCAAAAGCCAATTAATAGTAAGTCATATAATAAAAAAACAGATCACTCGGATATTTATAAGGGAGAAAACCAGAATTCAAATCCACCTTTGACAACCTCAAATGACATGTCTGTCCACTATATCATAATTACTATCTGGTTCAACAAAAACTAAAAGTACTACAAGATTAGGCATTCCTTATTTTCTTTCAGTCATGAGTACAAGCTACTCTATAAATATAAACCCATGAAAAAGACATAAGTATAGATAAAAGACATATAAACATTTATATGACTAATGGTTAATTACTAATAATTACTCAGATGTAAAAATAATTTTATTACAAATGTCCTATGGAACTCTGCAGATTCTATTTCATATATGAAAAATACTATTATTATATAATGTGAGTTCTACACATATGAATATATTTAAAATATACTTCTGTATTATGGTTGGCAAAAAATAATGACATGAATGGCTCATTGAGAATGAAATCAAGGGTCTTTCAATATTATATTGTTTGCTAAAATGAGTTTATGTTGAAAAACAACTGAGACAAATGACTGTGATTTATTAACATTTGCTGTATCAGTAGAAACAGTTCATTTAAAAAAAGCATCATGTCTATGGAAAGACAGAAAATGGTTTTGGTTAATGAAAACATACAGAAGAATTTCTTATTAGATGCATGGATCGATCTATTTCAAATGAGCACTAACAGATGCTCTGCTCATATTATTTGGAATTCTCCCAGTGCCTTGCTGGTCACACACATGGTTGGCTTCCTTCTGATGCAAGTCAGTACTTACATGGACTGTAATTTGCAAAGTAGTTTTCCTACTAGAATTGGTGAAAAGATTCAAGGAGTAGAGCTCTAAAATGTAGCTGTCAAATATAATGCAAGACATTACCCAGAAATGAAGCCAGAAAAGTTCAGACCAGAGAAAATAAACTAGCCCAGATGAGGAAACAAGAAAAAGAAAATCCTAAACTCTTGAATTAAGACAATGGGTTTAACACTTACTCCATGAAAAGTAACTCTGAGTCATGTGAAGAAGCAATACAAAGTGTTCTATAAAGCTGTATATAAATTCTAGGAAAAGAACTGATTGCAGATATTTGATTTCTAATTCCAAATATCAGTGGTAATCGGTGACTCCCTGTTCTGAAGTACAAAGGCAGCCATGTGAGTACATGACATCTATCTGTAACAAACATGATTTTCCTCAAGTGTGTCTCAAAGTAATGGAGACCTTTCTGAGACTCATAAAAACTGTGACACCAATTCTGTTGATTTACTTGGTGACAAGTGACCAGAGACAGAATAACCATAGTATCCCTTTCAAGTAAGTAGGATTTTATATACAGTAAACTGAAATTTAGGCATAGAGTTCATTATTCCTTGCAACTGAATACCATGATAAGTGGATAGTAAATAGTAGGTTATTCAGTGGAATAAAATAACTGAATTTGGGCTGGGTGCAGTGGCTCACACCAGTAATCCCAACACTTTGGGAGGCCAAGGAGGGTGGATCACCTGAGGTCAGGAGTTAAAGACCAGCCTGGCCAATATGGAGAAATCCTGTCTCGACTAAAAACACAACTAGCCAGGCGTGGTGGCGGGCGCCTGTAATCCCAGCTACTGGGGAGGTTGAGGCAGGAGAATCGCTTGAACTCAGGAGGCGGAGGTTGCCGTGAGCCGAGATCATGTCACTGCACTCCAGCCTAAGCTACAAGAGTGAGACTCCATCTCAAAAATAAAATAAAATAAAAATAAAAATAAAATTTTAAATTAAAAAAAACTGAATTTGATAGCAAAAAGTAAAAAACAGTGCCCATCAGAAAAAGGCAGAGGAAATTTTTACTATAAAAGAGATTTTGACTTGATCAGCAGGGCTTTAAACTGAAATTCTGGAGAAAAATACTAAAAGGTCCAGTTGCAGAAAAAACTGCATTCTATGTAGAAAAGTAGATTTGACATATAGAAATAAATATAGAAGACATATTCAGTGATTCTCAGTATAATTTGTTAAGAGTATAAAGGAGTACTGAGACAAAATGTTAGAACCCTCTGCTTTAAAAGTATGGGCAGAAAATGGAAGACATAATTGGAGCAATGGTTTTCTACTCCTTGCTTTTTATTGCTAAAACACGTATGATAGATGAAGTTCACACGCAAAATAAACCCCAGTGGGGATACCCTAATCATATGTAATCTCTAGTGTAAACCTTTGTTTTTCATACACATGAGAAATATGCTAGTATCAAAATCTGTGGATAATGATATTATTATAAAAATGATCTTGAATATGTTCAAATTTATTAAAGAAACAAGCATGGCCTATGCTTCTGCCACATTGACCTTCATGTTTTCTAAACATTACAATTTTTGGCCAATTTTAGGGCCTTTGTCTGTGCTCTTAATCTCCTTCTTCACCTTTTAGGTATTAGGTTAAATGTTTCCTCTTCAGATAGCCTTGCATTTACTACCTTTGTAAGTCTGATACAGCCTAATACTCTTCATGAGAGGATTCTATTTTTAGAGTAGTTTTCATAATTTGCAATATGTAGGATTAATATTTTTGTTATTATTTTATTCTTTTTATAAATCCTAAATTACATGAGTGTAAGATATATACTACATTTTGATAATCATTTTATCTTCAGAGCTTATATGTGGCACATAGTTTATTAGTTTTAACCTCATCCATAATTATGGTATCGTCAACTCAATGATTCCTAAGTGTTTTCTTTTTCCTTAAATAAGTTTAACAGTAATTGGCTATTTTAAATGATTTATATACTACTATTTGAATTTATTTATCAAACGTATGCTATAATAATTTCTAATTCATTAATTCATTTTTAACAGCTTATTTCTCTTGTTTCTTTTTATATATTTCGTTATACTGTAGCAACTTTATCTGAATATTGTTTTTTTTAAAAATGTATGTTTGCTTTTTTCTTTGTTCTTAACTACTCGCCCTTTCTAATAATATAAGCATTACCTTTTATAATAAACAGTGTGTCTTTATCTGTTCTTTTACACTTCCTTTACTTCCTGTGCTTGGACATTTACTTACTGCTTAGTGTCCAGTGTTTTAGAATATATTAGGAATTTACTGTTAGTCTTTCCATAACACATATTGGTTAATATATTGTCTTATAAATACTGTCATTCCAAGTAAGATGGCTCAATATCCTTTTACTCCCTGCACTTGACCCTCTGATGTAATGTTATCCATATTATTCTTATTGTTGAACGGCTACTTTAAAAATAATTCTTGATATTTGCATAATGAGATACATAATTGATAACCCTGTTTATTAACTCACAGTACAAATCTGAAATATAGTACGCTATATGTAATGTATTATATTTTATATAATATACATTTCTATTTTCATATTTTATATTATTTAATATAGATAATGTTTATATAATTATATAGTTTATTATTACACATATAGCATTGTTTGTGTTTATCAAGTGTGCTAGCTAGAAATCTTGCATCTCTTTTTGATGTCTCTGTCATATTATATTAAGGGGCTTACTAGACACAATTGGAGTTAAATTTGCTTGTAAATAGAAGAGAGAGTAATTTGCAGCCTTTTGTTTTCATTAGGACTGGTGATCTTTCTTACTGCTACATGGTCAATCCTAGATTTACAAACAAGTATATATTTAGTTGCATATCTAGCTCCCTCCCTACCCAGGTTTCAGCAGTGCCCTATGTTGATGGCCAAGTTTAAAACAGTTTTTATTTCACATATGCCTGCCTATATGGAATACCACTGTGGCAAGTTAGCTTGGCATGGAGATTTCAATATCTACTCTGTATGAGGACAACCTTATGATATAAACTCTTATGTTTTTGTTTTAAACCAGTGCCACAGACTAGACTCATCCTTTCCTTGGGGGCTTTATTGCCCTTATCACTAGACATTGATCAAACCATCATTATTCATTCTAACATATCCCCCTAATGTGACCTATTATAAAATGATAATTTGTGGCCTAATTATCTTTCAAAAAAAGTCATGCCACTAGAGAAAATCCTAGACTTCTATAAAATAATAGCGATTAACAGAGCCAGAATTTATGGAGCACTACTATATAACAGACCTTGTTTTTAGCATTTTATAGGTATTGCCTCATTTGTTTATTTATTTTCAAATGAAGAAACTGAGGCATGGAAAAATTGACTCCAATTCACACAACTAGTAAGAGACAGAATCAATAATTAGCTAAGCTCTTGACTTTGGAAACGACGTGCTTAACTAGTATACAAACAAGCACCCAGTTACAAATCAGTTTATTCCCTTTCCAGATCCCTATAGAGCAAGAAAAACCTCAGCTCTGTGTAGTTCCACAAGACAAAAGGTGTATTTGTCCAGGACTATAGATATCTACTATTTTTACACTTGTATAACCAAGAGAGCTACTGGAGTTATTTTGTACAACAATAAAGATTTGCTCACAAGCAACCTTCCCCACTTGCCAGCTGAAAAATTAGTAATATTTGTATAGTTGACTTATAATAATAGAATAAATTTGGTTGGAGTCAGTACACTTACATCCTTGTGTTCCTATTCTTAATCTATTGTTTTGCTTTATTTTTCATGTATTTAGAAATTATGAGCTTAGATACATAAATATGTTTTAATTATATAAAAATCATAGACTAGTCATGTTGACATATAAATGTATGTCAATGTATAAATTATGAGCTTAGATATATAAATATGTTTTAACTATATAAAAATCATAGACTAATCATGTTGACATATAAATGTGTGTTATATACATATATATGTGTGTGTGTGTATATATACACACACACACATAGCTCACCTACAGCTCTTGCTAAATTTTTCTTCTACAAGAAAAGGAAGAGATAGAGAAGACATTTACATTCTAGTGAGAAAGAAGATGGTAAATAGATAGATAATAAGCAGATAGACCTCAAGTGAACCCAAGCTTTTATTCAAGCCTAAATCCAAAGAAACTCTGCTTCCTGCTACCATGACTAGAATTCCTCTTTTAAATGATATTCTCTTGTGTTAAACAAAACAAATTATTATCAGAAATGTACATTCCTTTAGGATGACAAGTTTGCAACCTGGAAAGAGTCTTGCTCTCTGAATTACCACGCAAAAAAAAAAAAAAAAAAATGTCACACAACTAAGAAATATCTGTGCTGCACTTTTTTCCTAGGGTAAAATAAAATTCTATTGCTTTAAATTACTGACATATGAATACGTTTTTACATCAGCTGGTGTACTGTAACCAATAATCTTCAAATAAAGTCATGTTTTGCTATATCTCAGGAAGTTAATCTTAATAAAGAGACTTGTAAATTATGTTGTTTTGAGAAACCATATTTGTTCATTTGGCTATAAAATATGCTTATCATGAGAAATTGAATTTGAGTCATTAAGCTATAAATAAAACCAGCAGTCTTCTAACAATTAAGACATTGTGTGTGTGTTGTTCTGAGGAAAACCTTTTCTACCTGCAATTTCACTAAATTGTGTGCAAGTGTAAGTATACATACACACACACAAAAGTGAACATACATATCGTTTTGACCTTTAGCATGTCTAGACTTGGTTTGGTGTAAGACAGAAATCTAACTTGTTATGCATTTTTTCTGAATGTATTAAAATAACTTAAATTTTTACATTATGGATATATAATTTCTCTCCTGATCTGACAATCTGATGTTACTGTAAATAAATACATCTATGCATCTAGCTAACTATCACTTATAGAGGTTTCTCCAGTTGTTTTTGCATATTTTCTCAATAGGTCTCTCAGAAGACTGATTTGCAACCTGTAAATATGTGTGGAGTTTAATAAATGGCAGCTGGGACTTAGGAAGTGGTTGGGTGAGTTAACTAGTGAATGAAAATCCTGGAAAAATTAATTTTGTTTTGAGCACTTTTATCCACTCAGCAATCTAAACATTATATAATTCTGAGTTTAGAATTTGGCTCATAATAATTTAGAAAAGAATAATCTGGACTTCCTCTTATCTTCTTTCCATTAACTGGAACACAAATATGGCAGTAACCAACCTTTAAACATTGAGTCAAGGACAGCAACTGGAAGAGCAGTAACTCATAAAAGAACAGAAATTTGGCGTCTGGTAATTTGGGGGTATGTGTCCTACAATCCCAGATATTGCATAGTGATGACAAAATGTTAGGGTCACTGTTACAACAGCTAATAAAAAACTTGGAGCATGGTGATAAGAAAAATAAGGCACTTCATGAATAACTCTTTTTTGAATAACTTATCAGAAATTTTTACTCATTAGGCATAGTAGCAAATGGACAGCATTATTTACCAGTAATCTTGGGATATGAAAAACTTTCCCATGATCTTCAGAAGAGAAGAGAAGGTATTTAGGAGGATATCATAAAAATATTCAAATATTTTAATATAGAGGTAATACAGAATGTACAAAAATATTATGCTTTTATTCTGTCCAAGTATATATCAAGGGATATTTATGTAGTAGGTACCATTAAACATTTATATTATGGTACATATATAATATTATATTAATTACTTAGTGGTTAGAATTAAGTATTTTACATTGTGACATGCCAAAGACAAAAAGAAAATAATGTAAAACATAAATGAACAAATTCATAAATTAGTATATAGTTGATATCTCTGTAACTACAATGAAGTTTAAGGAATAGAATATGGTTCCCACTTGTTCCCACCCCAGGACACCCTTGCATGTGCTTACAAAAATCAAAATGTCCTTCCTTTACCTTACAGTTAACCACTATATTGACATTTATGGTGAATAATTTCTTATTTTTCTTCATAGCCTTCCTGGAAATATGTATTCCAAAACACACTAGTTAAGTTCTGCCTGCTTTTTAAATCATACTGTATAATTTTTTTATGTCTGGTGTCTTTCACTTAAAATTATGTTTGTAATGTTTATCTACTTTGTGTACACTATGGTTTGTGTACTGCCATTATCCAACATATTGTAATGATGATACCACATTTTAAAATCACTGATCTTAATTAACATTTGCACTTTTTTTTTTTTTTACAATTCTTAAATGACACTTTTGCATTTGATCTTAATTAACATTTTACATTCTTCTATGTCTTCTAGGACACATACATGGGTACATTTCTGTGTGTATAAACCTCGCCACATTTGCTGTTAGCAGCGTGACATGGTACAACCACCTTGGAAAATGGTTTGGAGTTGTTTACTAAAGTTAGTGTTGCATACTTATCTCTAATCTGCTCTGGAGTCCATTCTGTTAATTCCTAATATCAGTCACTTTAATTAGTAGTTCTAGAATTTCTACTTGATTTTTTTTTTCCAAACCGGCCACATCATTTTTTTAGGGATTGTAGTTCTCCACTTCAAGTTTTTGGAATGACTTTTATCTACTTGAAGTTAAGAGATAGTTGTTTCAGAGTCCATTTTGATAATTCAGATATCTGAAGACCTAATTAGAGTGTTGCTATTATCTGCTGTTTATCTTTCATGTTATCTCTTCTCATCTTGTCTGTTTATCATTGACTGTGTGCTAGCATTGACTGTGTGCTAGCACACACAGACACATAGAAACACTTATAAAAATAATTTGAGAACTAGAATGGGGTTATTTTCTCCAAAGATAATTTTTTTTTCTATCACCTGAAGGCACTACCAGGTATAGTTCGGGCAATATTCCGGGCCACCAGACAACACAAAACCAGGAAGTGCTGCAGTCTCTGTGATTACTCCACATGTCCTGTGCCATTCCAAAAGATTAGGCTTCCAAGTGACGGCCCAAATAGGAGTAATTAAACATGGCTCCTACTCTGGGTGAAACTTGGAATCCGACTTTTGTTTACTTAGACTGATAAGGATTTCAAAGCTATGCTAAGGTCCCAACATGTAGGTCAGCAAATCATGCCAAGGCAAAAGTCCTGTCAAATGCCATGTCTATCTCGTTGGATTTTTACCTACCCCTGAACTTTCACCAAATGATGCTTGTCTTTCTTATTAGCTCTTTAACGTTTCTAATACAATTATTTTTCCATGTTTTAAAGTTTTCAGTAGTGAAAGAGTTATTGATTAAATAATTTGCTATTACAGGCCGTGAAACTCTAGTTAACTTAAAGGTAAATTTATGTATCTGATATTATTAGGACATAGCTTCCTTGACAACAAGAATACTGTCAGTTTTTAAAAATACTATCACCACTTCCCTATCACCACAAATAAAGGACTCAATGAATATTTGCTAAGTGAAAGAATAAAAATTGTAAACCCAGTATTTAAACCGTTTACAATTTAGTAGGAACTTCACATGAATTTTCAATTAATCAAATCTAGGGAGAAACTTCTGTATTCCCAGTATTGGAAGAAACTGTGAACAAACTAAAGCTTTTGAGAAACTAAAATGTGCGTAACTCACTGTGGCCAAAATGTTTTATATTTTGACAACGAAGGAGTGCAGGAAATGCTACCCCAAAATATGCTACTTTGGTATACGATTACTTAACCAGAGGGCACCTGGGGCACAGCAGATGCAGTGTGAGGCTTTCTCTGGGCTCTCCTTATCTGAATAAAGATCCTGCAAAAATAATTCAATTGTCACCAGTCTCCTCCCCAGGAGTTTCATCAACCAGGAGACTCATATCACAGGAGAGGAGAGGATAAATTGACACCTCGGCCAGAAAGACTGTCACAAAAAATCATCTTTTCTCTTAAGGACCTATTTATCTTTTCAAAACATTATTTACCTTCCCAAAGCATTATTTACCTTCCCTTAAGTTGCTTACACAGTCCTCTCTTCCCGCTTTCCTATGAAGAGGGCATGTGAGCTTCTGGATATCACTGGGCTTTGGGAAATTCACCTTTCTTTCCTGTGATGTCCCCTTGCAAATAATAAATTTGTATACATTTCTCCCATTAATCTGCCTGTTGTCGGTTTATTTCATGGACTGAGTTATACACCCTGAGAGGACAAGGGAAAGTCTTCCCTCCCTTAAATCAGTATATTCATAGGAATTGAGTCTTTTTTTTTTTCAGACTAAGTCTCACTCCATCAGCCAGGCTGGAGTGCAGTGACGTGATCTAGGCTCACTGCAAACTCTGTCTTCCGGGTTCAAGCAATTCTCATGTCTCAGCCTTCAGAGTAGCTGGGATTTCAGGCATGCGCTACCACACCCGGGTAATTTGTGTATTTTTTAGTAGAGACAGGGTTTCACCATGTTGGCCAGGCTGGTCTCAAACTCCTGACCTCAAGTGATCTGCCCACCTCGGTCTCACAAAACCCTGGGATTATAGGTGTGAGCCACTGTGCCCAGCAAAAATTGAAGAACTATTTCTTTAGTAGTTTGAAATATTGTTTAAAAGTTTCACAAGAAGTGCGAAACTATGAATGTTCAAATCTGGACATGAGTTTTCATCAGTGAAATTACAAGATTTTTAATTATTAATAAAGTATCAAGCTGGAAAACAAGGTACACCTCCACAAACAGAAAGAAAGAGAAAATGAAAGAAAAGATTAGAAAGGTCAAATATCAGTGCCATTTCAAGGTCATTCAGAGAAAAGTAGATAGTTTGCTATTTCCTTTGAGGTAGGATAGAAACAATAACTGCAGAGCAGAACTCATCTAATAAATATCATTCTCATGTGACTGTAGCTAAGCACATCATTGGCAGAGGCTTAAGCATTTCTTATTCCCTGTCATCAATTTTTTTATCCATACCAATTAGGAGGTAAACATAATCAATTCTTCAATGACACTTTATTCATTTAACAAATATGTATTGAGTTTCTTCCATGTCCCAGGTACATTCCCAAACACTGAAGATACACAATCATGAACAGGAAAGGCAGCACTGCTATTCTCATGAAGCTTACGTTCAGTGGTCCATACGCTGACTGTGAGCAAGTGAACAAACATAAGTTACTTTTGACCAATCATAAGTGATAGAAGAAAATGGATCAAGATGAGGTGATAGAAAAGACTAGCTTTATATTTGATAGTCGAATAAATCTCCTCATACGAGATGAAATGACATTCAAAGAAAAAACTGGATGGTGAGAGAGTATAAATCCTGCATAGAGCTAGAGAAGGAGAGTCTGAGGCAGAAGAGATAACTGATGTAAAGTATCCAGAGTGAGAACAAACTCTGGTCACCAGCAAAGCACCTGTGACAGAACCATTAAGGACAGCAGGATGATCTGTACAAGATGAAATTAGAGAAAATGGCAGGGATCATAAACAACTTTGTAAGATACACTTCAGGGTTTTGATTTTATTCTAATTGGAATGGAAAGCAACTAGTGAGCTTTAAGTAGGGTAGGACTATAATCTTACAAAAGTTTTTACACACTGTATCCTGCTACCATGTAAAGAATAAACAATAGTGGTAGCAGAAAAAGCAAGATTTTGCAGTTTCCTAGATCAACTGAAACAGTCTCTACTAAAGAAAATGTAGCATTTACTATTTTCGAATGCTTATTACATTAAGGCATGGAACATTCAGTCCATCAGATTACAGTTTCTTATTAAAATACTCTGCTTTTCTTCAGTTTCAACATGTTTTTTCCAGGAAATGATTTAACCAAGGCTTATTTACAATCAATCTAAGCATATATATGTTTAGATTTATATATGATATATATTTTAGAATATATATGTTTATATATTATTATACATATATTTACATTATTTCTCTAGTTTCCTAACTCTCTTTTTTTTTATGGCTTTAGTACTCAGCAATGTAGAGAACAGTGTTATTAACATCTTGGGTAACTGGGTTCTTTCCCCCAAAAAACATATATGCGCAGGAAAGTTTGCCGACAATTTCAGAGGATTCACATACTGCCTCAATTACATTGATGAAAGCCCCCAAATAAGAAACCTTGCTATAAATATTTCTCATAATCTTTTCTTAGATGTAGTTGTCTTCCATTAAAAACAATTAAGATATTATTTAATAAGATGATAAATATAAGAATATAATAAATGCCTCAAAAATTAGCCTGATATAAAATCCAATGGCACAAATAAAATGGTACAATTGCAAAGAACAATGGTCATAACCTAGAATCAGTAGTTTTTATGTTGATTACCATCCAATCATATATGCATCTTTACATCAAAATATTTTAAGATAAAAATCAAAAATTGGATTAACATAAAGAATGAGTTTCAACTGTGCAAATGATATAAAAATTAAATTATCCTCTGATACTGAAGCAATGTTAACTCAGACACCGTGACTTACCTGTAGCTGTATTTTTCTAAAGTGATATTAAAAGATAGAAAATGACCACACTTTCTAATTTTGATCTTAAAAGTAAAACACAGGTAATAATGAGAAACTCTAGTTATGGGATCATTAGCATGCAGATCAGATAGTAGTGTTTTCTCCAGATTTAATAAATAATTGTGTAACCATAGTCTCTAGCCTCTGGTAAACAAATCATAAAGTTGAATTGCCTTGAAAGGCAAACCAGAAAAATCAACACTTAGAAGAAAAAGCAGGTCTTCATTTTTCTTATAAATGTGATTTATAAAGGATCCTTATTTTAAATGTTCAAATAGATCTCTCAGCACACACACTTATGTTTAATAATCACCTAACCAAGAGCCATCTTTTAAAAACAAAAATTAGACACACTTGATAGCAAACAGAGAAAAGATTCAGTTCAATATACACCACTGAGCAAACCTCAATCTCTCAGCAAAAATTGAAAATTGAAAGTGCATGAACCATAGCTATTAGGCTTTCATGAACCCAGTAAGTATCATTATTGGGCTATTTAGGTGCTTTTTGTAATATATCAAATATTGTAATTGAAAGAGTGAAAGACAGATAGTCCTATTCAGTCCCCTCAATATTAGATAAAATAATAATCTGAGGCTTTTCTGTGTCATAAGCAATCCATTAAAGGTTATGGAGAAATTGAAGGTCAATGAATAATGAAAAATATATTCATATAAGCAGGTGGAAAACCCGGTAAAATAAAATAGTAACAAATAACAATAAAATATTTAGTGCTTGCTTTGTACATGAAATGCAAATTTAGAAAAATTATATAAATTGGATTTTTAAAATCAAGCACATAATTTTAAATGCATTAGGGGAGATAGCTTTGGAAAATAATACCACTCTGAAAGCTTGTAGAAAATGGGCACTTTTTCATAAACAAATGCTCTGAACCTTCCTACTCCCATGGATAGTTCATGAGCATTTTAAGAATAGAATAATCTTAAAGACACTAACAGGAATAATAGTAATATTTGCAAAACAAAAATCATTCATATTCAGTCTTATAAATGGATTCCATAGAATTTCTTAAACCAAGAAGGGTTACACTCATTTGACTTACAAATTGTTTTGTTTTGTTTTGTTTTTGGAGTACATATTTTACGACAAACAAAGCATTTTTTTATACAGTTTTCTGGAAGTAAAACTCTTCATTTCACAAAATTTAGGAAGTGTCTTCTATGTATAACGAATTAATTTTGTGTGCTAGATATGAATGAGATGGAAAATTTCATTAACATAAAGTACTATCACTAAATTATTATTTAAAAATATACAGTATGTAGAAGTTGCTCTGTAACCGTTTCTTAATGTTTCTACCAAGTCAACATTAAATGGTGATATCTTAGGTCCCTTTCTTTATCTCCTCATTAAATTATTTGTTCACTCTATCTACTCAACCATCTCCTATCAGAAAATAAATGCAATTTGAGTTTGTCATTGGAAAGGTTTTTAGACTTCCTCATTTTTCTGGGTCACATATCTCCAGGATAAGACAAACTTTAGCTTGTTTATATGGACCACATCTGAAGCTGATGCATTGTTTAACAGAGTATATGACTCTTTCTTCTGCATGGTTGAGAAGGTCTTTTGAGAATGGGAGAGGAAAAAAGGGCATAGGTAAGAACTGGTATAATTGGTTTTGTCACTTAATTGCAGTCATTGTGTACATGAAAGTGACTTGGAAGTGGGGAGGGGGATATTCAAGTTGGTTCCAACAAGACCAGAGACAGATATCTAACTAAATAATTAAAATTCAATTTGACCAGTAGTTCTATGAGAATAGTAAATACAATTTATGGAAGGGCATTGCCGATTTAGACTGAGCGTCTGCATTAGACTCCAAAAGATCAAACCAAAATGGAGTCACTCATGCTAAAAGTTCTATGTCATCAAACTGAAATTAAGTTGTTTATCTGACCTTCTGAGAAATCAGGAGAGATATGATAGCCAAATCCCTAAACAGACCAGTTTTAGCCAGTATGATAAAGAAATCCCCTCTGCTTTAAAGCTTACGAGGAAAGTAACCTAAGATACCCTGATGTTAACCAGTTCGTTTTTTTTTTTTTATATTACGTTGTTTCCTTGTTCCTGCTCAAGTTACCTTATAAAAACTGACTGTTCTACTATTCCTAATGGAGCACCTTTCAATATTTTATAGAATATTCCCTGATTTATGAGTCACGAATAAAAGACAGTTACATTCTTAAACTCAATTTGTTGAAATTTTGTTTTTTGCAGGATCCTTCCTACTATGAAGGACTAATGAAAACTTTAGAGAAAATAACAGATCTGAACCCTTAAGGGTCCTTGAACCAACCCTGAAGTATCCATGGTCTGAGATATTGAAGAGCAAAGTCACAGCAACACTTCTAAATACAGAATATACATAAGATTGCTAGGGAAATTTAATACTTGATGCACATATTGACCACTGAAATTGAATCCAAAAGACAATAAATATGAAGAAAAATCCATCCATCCTACATGTATTTTCCAGAAAAGCATGTGTCCTTACCAAACAGCATCCACACAGCCAACTCTACATTATGAGAATTGCTCCCTATGGTGAGCACTTCTGCTGTCTCCAGTCTTCATCATCACCTCCTATTCTAAGTCCATTTAAAACAGAACCTTCATGTAATCAAAGCCAGGAGTGAATATATATGATCATTAGGGCGTTATAGAGATAGTTTACAAAGTAGAGGGTTAAACACTCAGGTTCAAGGACTACCTGGATTTAGATCCTGGCTCTGGTACTTGCTAGCCAACTAACTTGGCAACTTATTTAACCAGACTGTGCCACATTTCCCTCACTACCTAATTCCTAGAATTGCTATTCCTAGAAAAATCAAAAGACTATTTGTACCATTGTACACATGGTACAATTTAGATTAGAACACTGTACTAAACCTTTGAAGGTTTTAGTACAATGTATGATTCAGAGCTTTTATTATTTTAGAGCATTTGGTGCAATAATTAGCAAATATGACCAATTTTCCAAATAAGAACCTGCCTAATTTATGATACTTAAACCATCTTTGTAGAAAATTACTATTTCTATTCTCAATGGCAAGGGGAAAAACATTTAGTTCAGTTAATTGAAAAATGACTATAAATTACTAATATAAAAATCTGACAGAAAAATATTCAAAAATTCCCCCTAGTGTGACACTCTTCACTATGTTATCTGATCTGTCAGGACACTGTCACTATACCGTACTGGCTTTAATGAAGTTTCTGGAAAATTCTAGGGATAACAGGAGTTCCTTGATGGGCTCAGTCATTGTAGCTCATTTTTAGTTCATATCCACAAATTCAAAATCAATAGAAACTACGAAGTACCTTATGCACATTTTTATACAAGGTAGAGATTACAAAAACTGGCTGAGTATTAAAGCTAAAGATGCCTGCCAATTGCTATATTTTTAGTGTGAGAAATTAATGATTATGATTTGACAAGGAGGAAACTGGCCAAGACTTCCGACATAGTTTGGATCTCTGTCCCTGCTGAAATCTCATGTTGAATTGTAATCCGCGATGCTGGAGGTACGGCCTGGTGGGAGGGAGGTGTTTGAGTCATGTGGTCGTATCCCCCAATGCTTGATGCTGTCTTTTTAAGTTCTCCCAAGATCTGGTCATATAACAGTGTGTCTTCACCGCACCTCACACCACTTGCTTCTGCTTTTGCCATATAACATGCCTGCTCCCCTTTCACCTTCCACCATGATTGAAAGCTTCTTGAGTCCTCCCTAGAAGGCAAGCTGATGCCAGCACTATACTTCCTGTAAAGTATAGTTATGCAGAACCATAAGCAAATTTAACCTATTTTCTTTATACATTACCTAGTCTCAGTTATTTTTTTATTGCAATTCGAGAACAGCCTAAGAGAAGTTTAACAGTAATGCCTAATGAACTAATACAAATATACTCGGGTGGAAATGTGAAGCTTGTTCTTTAAAAGAATGGCATATATTAAAATCTAGATTATTTTTTAGGACCATCTATGTAATTACTCAAACTAAACAAGGCTACAAAGTTTGAGAGCCCCGTTCAAAGGGAATGTATTAAATATATAAGGCAAATAGCATAGCCAATGGTGTGTTGCAAGATTTTTAAAAATGCGATCTCACATCTAATAAATACATCTAATCTTTCTTTAAGCATTAAAATACAAGATTTAGGTAAAGCAAAGATTTATTAATGGTCAAAAAATATGTGACTCAGGAATAATCAACAGAAATCTTTGTTTAGTAGAAAAGAAATCTACAAGTCTGGTTATAAACTGAAGGTAGTGGGGTGAAAGAGAACATTTCTGATAGATGTAAATGGTTGTACATAACTTCTATATCTGTCTCTAAGGAAACAACCATTGCTTCAAATGCACATGGAGCCTCCAAATACATGCATGTTCAATAGGTTGATATTGTTCAATACATCACTAGTTTTAGTTAAACCATTGTGTTATAGACTCCAATCTGTTGTTTAAATCAAAAAGTAAATTTTTCATTTCAGATATTGCATTATTTAGCATTATTTAGTTCTAAAATTGATACATAGTTCTTTTTTATGTTTTTAATTGTCTACTAAGATTATTATCCATTCCCTTATTCTGATAACCTTACTTGTAAGTCTTTAAAAATATAACAACTATTGAAGATCTTATCTGCTAATTCTAACATCTGAGTCACCTTGTGTTTGTTTCTTCTGACTTATTTTACTATTGTTGATTACGGCTTATATTTTCCTTCTTTTTGTGAGTGCTAATTTTTTATTGTATGCTTTATATTGTGACTAACGGACTTTAGAGAGCCCAGTTTATTGTCTTCCTTTAAAGGATATTAAATTTTGGCCGGGCGCGGTGGCTCAAGCCTGTAATCCCAGCACTTTGGGAGGCCGAGACGGGCGGATCATGAGGTCAGGAGATCGAGACCATCCTGGCTAACACGGTGAAGAGCCCGATCTCTACTAAAAATACAAAAACTAACCCGGGCAAAGTGGCGGATCACCTGTAGTCCCAACTACTCGGGAGGCTGAGGGCAGGAGAATGGCATGAACCGAGGAGGAGGGAGGCTTGCAGTGAGCTGAGGATCCGGCCACTGCACTCCAGCCTGGGTGACAGAGCAAGACTCCAGATCTCAAAAAAAAAAAAAAAAAGGATATTAAATTTTATTTTAGAAGGCAGGCAGTTAAATACTTGTAAATCATGTGATATTTTGGGCTTTTTTTTTTTTTCTATAGGGTCTATTTCAGTTTTTCCCTTCAATCATAGAGTTTACACTAAGGCATGGCACGTTGTCCTAAGATGTATTTTTTCTGGACTTTCAGCTGAATTGCCAAGATGCTCCTCAAGGTCTCTCTACATTCTGACTGGGTCACAATTTCAATGTATTTTAGCACCATGTGACCTCTTACATGTCCATTTGAGTCTTAGTCATGCAGCAGAGTCACTCTCTGCTAGGCTTTCTACAGTCTCAACTTGTGATGGTTGATATAATAGATCAGTCCTAAGACAAGTGTCCATAGGAAATCATCATGAAACTTCAGTCATGCCCCAGAAAGACGTCACTCTCCTTTCTGATACTTTACCACCTAAATTATCAAATTATCAAAGTTTTGAAGTCTGAAAGTCTCTTCTTCAGGTTATATTGACCATGTTCTGCAAGGGCTTCACTTACCCTGGTTATTATCTGGAAAATGATTCCAGTGGAGAGCGTGAGGGAGTATGGGGCTCACTTAATTTGCTTCTCTTCTATCAAACATCAGAGTTTTGCATTGTCTGCAAAACAATGCTTACAAATATGTATTTCAGGTATTTTGTCAGTTCTATAGTTGTTAACCATGGAAGCAAAATTTTAATATGCTTGCTACATATATGTAATATGATATGCTTAATATTCATATGACAATTATGCTTCTATGGTTAACAACAACCAATGGCACTTATGGCACCATAGCTAGAACTTTTAAAAAAATGTATTTATTTAGTAATCATTGAATGAATCTTATTAAATAACTAGGCTTTTACATTATAATATTTAAAAATAGAATTTAAAAATCTAAAACTATGTGAAAACTTTATTATATAAAACTTCTAATAAAAATACCACATTAAAAATAAAAATCCAGGAAAATGTTAAACCAATGGAATGTCAGGATGATAGTCTTAAGTAAAGACTATATGAGTATATAAGGATATAGTGCAAGCTAAAGAGAGGGAAATTTCAAAGATATTTCCAAGGTTTCTAGCTTATGCAACCAGAGTTTTCATGGTGACATTTTTTCAGTGAGCATTTTTAAAAGGGAAACACATGTTTCTTATTGTTTCTTGACATTGTCATGTGTGGATATAATTGTTTAAATTCCATAATTACTGCAGCCTTTTTGCTACAAAACTCAGTGAGGGTCAAAGTCAAGAAAATCTGAAGAACATCTGAAGTCCCGCTATACAATGTATCCAGCTCTTTATTTTGATTTTTGGTTGTTTAATATCATAAGGTTTATTGCTTATAGCTGAAAACATTTTTGCCTCATAAGAATTCTCTAATCATTGACTCCTTTGTGCCCACCAGACCAGGAACTATATAGATCTGCCGTTGATGCCCAGTTCTGTCTAGATTAACTCATGTTTGATAACTATTCTCTCCAGAAGATTATTACATACATAATCAAGGCTGCAAACTAATAAGTAACTTTAATGATATAATAATTTGTAATGAGTTCTTGCAAACAAATTCACCCAAGCAAAGACTGCTTATCTGTGAAAAACTGCTCACCTATCAAGACAACATTTTTTATCAAGATTTATCTCAAGACCCCCATCTCACTTTTTCCAACAATCCTCGTCTCTAATGTCACAAATATTGTGCAGTCCCTATGAGTTTCCCACACTGAATGAGCCAGCTTAAACAACATAAGCCCAAACTTCAAAGCTTGATGAATACCCTCCAGTTCATTTAGTCCTTTTGAGATATTACCAATAATTAATCAAAGTGGTGTTTTCCCTTGCTTCAGTAAATTAAATACTCAAATTTAATTAATCAGTAGGTTTCTCCGGTGGCATTTCAGAGGACAAATAGTCTTAGAAGACCCACTGAGATAAAGCCAAAGATCCTCACTACTGCAGCAAAATCTCTCAGCATAAACAGTATACTTCTCAGGATACCATTGAATTTACAAATGTAGGGTCTCTCAGACTGCAAAGTTGAGTTTCCACATTGAGTCTGAACTCTGATTACTTTTTTTAGCCTCCTTTTTAAGGGATCCTTAGATTATTTTATCAGACTTGAAAATAATTTTTCTTGGTCTTAATTTTTCTTGTAACTCTGGAAGTTAGTACCTTTTCTGTTTGTCTCTCTGCCTTTGTCTCTTTCTGTTTTGAGTCTATAAGAGCAAATCCAAGGATGGAAGATATACACAGTTGTGATAAATGCATCTCTGGAACTAATCTCACAGACTAACTGGTAACAGTCTCTTCTAGACCTTTCATTATTGGATAGATACATCTACCAAAATTTATGAAAACTTTCCTCAGTCTTATCTTGTTTTGTGAAAGTCTAGTTAAAGGAAACATCTCATCTGAAAATTTCTTGTCTATCAGAAGTTGCAGATTAATTGGGTCTGCAACACAAAATGGCCAGTCCTTAGGTGGTAACCCCACGTATAAAATGAATAAAAAAATTTGACAGACTGTTTCCAGACTCTCATAGGTTTATCTCAGCCTAAAGACACACTTTGTTCAGCACAGACTCCTGTTTTTTTGTGCTGTAAACATCACTTTTTTGCTTATATTTATAAATGGCCTAATTTCACCAGAATAATTTACAGTTTTAGTGGTCACTTTAGATAACTTTAATAGAAAGGAAATTGAAGCAAAAGGTGAGCAAACTTCCAAACATTCGATAGTCTGAAATTTTTGTATGAAAAAACTTCCAAAAGAAATGAAGATTCCATAATTTTATCCTGAAGTGATTCACTGGCTAAGGCAAATTAAAAAAATACAAAACTTAAATATCTTTCTCTGTGTATGCACTAAGGAAAGGCCACGTGAGCACACTATGAGAAGCTGAAAATCTGGGAGCCAGAAGGAGTGCCTTTACCACGAACCGAATTGGTGACCCTTTGATTGAGGTTTCCCAAACTCCAGGACTGTGAGAATACATTTCTGTTTAAGCTCTCTAGTCGCCGGGCGCGGTGGCTCAAGCCTGTAATCCCAGCACTTTGGGAGGCTGAGACGGGCAGATCACGAGGTCAGGCGATCGAGAACATCCTGGCTTACATGGTGAAACCCCGTCTCTACTAAAAACTAGCCGGGCGAGGTGGCGGGTGCCTGTAGTCCCAGCTATTCGGGAGGCTGAGGCAGGAGAATGGCGTGAACCCGGGAGGCAGAGCTTGCGGTGAGCTGAGATCCGAAAAAAAAAAAGTTCTCTAGTCAAGTGTTTTCCTATGGCAGCCCAAGACGATTATTAATGTACCTTGCTACTCTCCTTGTATTACCATAAGGGGAAAGTTAATATTAGCTTTTGTTTGTAAACTCTGTTCTAAAGAAACTTATTAGAAACCTTTCTAGATTTCTAATCTCCTATGCTCTTAGGTCATACCTTAAGACTGAAATATAAAATTTCAAATTCTATCACCAAACTAGAAGTCCATTCAACCATAGAAAATTATTGCTTTTCAGAAGCACACATCAGCAGAAATGGTAACTTCAATGCATTCATCAGAGCTTGCCAGTTGGCTAGTGATAGAAGAATCAACACATAAATTGGTAGCAACATGCTATTGTGGCAGTACCTAATTTTGGAATGCTTTGGAAACAATGGGTGTTCTTGACATTACCTAGGGAACCTAATTTAAATGGTCAACAATTAAATAATTTTTTTCTTAGAATCTTCGTAGGAGGCTATATAGCACTTTGCAAAGTGTTCTATTGCTTCCTAAGAAGACAGCTAGTATAAAGGTGGGAACACATGTATAAAAGGAAAATAGGAAGGCTAAAGGAAATGCTCAAGTTGATCAGCATGACAGGCAGGCAGTTGTTCCTAACATCCTGTCTCCCACTACATCTGAAAAGACCAAAACTTTGGAAAAGTTCAAAGAGGCTATATAGACTGCTAGTGATCTAGATGCAGGGGGAAAAAAAAAAAGATTTTTTGAACAGTCTGATTGCAATTTACATGATGATAATTTCTGGCACTTTCAAAATAGCTGCTGAATAGTACCAAAGTAACTCAAAAGAAATCATCCAAAATTTTAAATAAAATTGCCTACCAAATAAAGTACAAATTGGACAATAGGCTCAATGAATATTGGTGGGGAACGTTATAAAATTTGCTGAGTAAGTCTCTGGTGCTTGACTCACCCATCACTAGTATAATCTTGCAAAAATGATAAAAATAAGGCACTAACAAGATACCAATATCCTAGGCCTCTTTAAAATTTCCAAAATGTTTCATAAGACTAACCCTAAATAGTTTTGAATACATCCCTGTCATTGTCTGCTGAGCCTAAGGATAGAGTGACAATTTTCCTTGCCAGAAAACTACCTAGCAAACATCTGCACTCTGATAATAGAAAATAAAGAAAGAAATAAAAGCTTAAATTTGTGTTTTACTGAGATGGTTATTAAGAGCTTTGCAATAACTTTGTAATAACAAACTCAGAAACTTCACTTTCTTATCACCCTCAATCACTGCAAAATGTCAGAGAATTGAATTCTCAAACTAAAACCAGCAAAGTTTGGAGACAATCAAACTTCCACGTCATAAAGTAAAGCCATGGACTTTAACAACAAAATCAACTTCTGGGGTTAACTGGCTCTTTCTTCATGGTTAAGGAATAGGGCAGCTCAACACAAACGTGGATGGATACTGAAAAACAATACATTACATATATTGATATTGGTTATACCAATACCATACAAGCAATATACCATATCTGATCATCAGCTTTTCTTCAACCTCCTCCCAAACAACTCTTACATGACCTAAAGCCTGAAGATCTAGTCCTCTAGAAGAGATACAGATAAATACAGCTCTTGAAACACAGTTGGAAGGACCACATCAGGTAATGTCAGCTACTAGGGTATCAGTAAAACTCCAGAAACTTAATCCTTGGGTTCATAATTTTCAATAAAAGAAACATAAGCCATCCTCAGATTACTGGAAAACTATCTCAATCAGACATCTCAAGCTGAAGATTTTAGTGATTGCTCAGAAGCAGATCATCTTTGGAAAGGAGATAATGTCAAAAAAAGTCCTACAGAATTAGATTGACGTGACTGGGGTCAAAGACCACCAGGTTTCAAGTAACATGTATATGTTCTCTATTTTTACAGCTTTTTTTTTTTTTTTTTGACTTTTTGTTGATTTAATGTCCTGGACTACAGATTCTCTTACAATTGACTAAAGCACAAAACCAAACCAAATAATAGATTTATACTTACTTTCTTTTAGAATCTTTTTTTCATTTTTAGAATTTACCTAAAAGAAAATTGGTATAAATCTCTCTCTCTCTCTTTAGTACAAAGTTCATTTTATAAATGAGTTTACTACTTAGGTAATTGCATGTACCTCAAATGTGATTTTCTATGTTAAATACACAATAATAGGCCAGACGTGTCATACCAGAAAAGAGAGGTTGCTATCTCCACTGAAATGATACTTGAGCCTTTGAAACTTTGTTGACCTTAAAACTGAAGCTTCACAGAAACAGAGATTAGAAAGTACCCTTGGAAAATGGTGTTGTTGTGGAAGCTTACTTTACAAACCATGCAAATAATTTCTCCCAATTTAAACTGAATCTCATGTTCTTTTGCTTCAATCTACCTGGTTGGTAATCTCTGTACTATTAATCTCATTACATGTGTGCTGGTACGCTCCTCAGTGACAACCAATCTATACAATAGGTTTCATCAATCCCATTGGAATATTTTGGCTGAAATTAGATTATTGTGTGTCTCCACCATCACCATCATCAACTGGTATTAGCTTTTTTCCACAAAAGTCTATCATTCCACAAAAGCCTATTGGTTAAACTCTACAAGGTGATCAGTAATTTGTTTTCTCAATAAATTAATGTGTGCATTCAATTTCTTATTTCACTTAGAGTTTGCTTTATCTCATCAACTTTCTGCTCCTAGCAAAAGAGGCCTTAAGATAACTTAATTTAAAAAAGAGGAAAATTTGTTCTCTATTTGAAACTCTGAAATATATCTCCCCGAAAAGAAATTTGGTGTTAACTTCTTCAGTGTTCTATGCCCTTTATTTAATGCTTACAATAAGTCTGAAAATTGGTAACTTCTTCAGTATTCTATGTCCTTTATTTAATGCTTACAATAAGTCTGAAAATTGAAAAAAAATAATTTTATGTGAGATTTGCATGGAAGGCATTTCACTAAGAGCATAAATTTTCCTGTCCTTGAAACTTGTGACCTTGAGTAGGTTGTGGTTCAAAAGAGAAGAGTGCTAAATGTAATAGCAGTCTTTGAAGGTAAAATACAGGTGTTCTTCAGCGAAGAATGTTGTACGTAATTCCTGGACACTTCCTGGTATTATTAATATTACTAAAAGATTGAAATAGTAAACAAGGACATTAGGAAAATAGGTAACTTGACTATCATCCCTATATTGTTTTTCTCTGATTTACTCACATTGGGAACTAATTTCATTTTCTTGGGTGAATGTGGACATGCTAGTCTACTAACTGAAAGTACAAAGCAAACTATAATAATAATAATCTTTTTCTTAGACTCTGTATTATTTAGCTTTATTTCCTTTTTTGGTGGCAAATGTGGACATGCTAGTCTAGTAACTGGAAGTACAAAGCAAACTGTAATAATAATAATAGCCCCTTTCTTAGAACCTATCTGTATTATTTAGTTTGGACTGCAATAACAAAATATCATAGGTTAAGTACATTAACTGGCAGAAATTTATTTTCTGACCATTCTGGAGGCTGTTAAGTCCAAGGTGAAGGTGCTGGCAGGTTGGGTTATTTGTGAGGGCCCTCTTTTTGTCTT
The DNA here is from genome assembly GCF_008728515.1 of Papio anubis. Classification (NCBI taxonomy): domain Eukaryota; kingdom Metazoa; phylum Chordata; class Mammalia; order Primates; family Cercopithecidae; genus Papio; species Papio anubis. The sequence goes on along the minus strand of NC_044982.1, from coordinate 65,033,932 downwards.
GTAGATAGCCACCTTCTCATTGTGTCCTCACATGGCCTTTCCTGGGTACACGCTTATGAATAGAGAAAGCTCTCTTCCTCTTCTTATTAGAGCACTAATCACATCATAAAGACCCACACTCATGACCTAATATAAACCTAACGACTTTCCAAAGGTCCCACCTTCTAATACCATCACCTTGGGTGTTAGGGTTTCAGCATACGAATTTTGAAGGAACACAAACATTCAGACTGTAGCAGTTACAATTTTCAAAATGCTTTTGCCCAGAAGTTGTCCTATGAAATGATCCAATGAATGATTATTGAGAGGAAAAAAATGACAGCAAGAGAGAGAGAGACAGAAAAAGAAATAGAGAGAGAAAACAGAAAAATCTTGATAATATTAAATATTAAAACAGCTAAAACATGATCCATAATGATAATTCTTCAGTCCTGCACCACATTATCCGAAGACCAGTAGCAGTAACGTAATAAGACCAATAGCCCACTGCTTGTACCTTCTATTCTCTTTAGTATTAGTTAATCCCAAGTACTACCCTTCCCAATTCCACAGTGTTCTGGTAGAGCTGTCATTCACTGTGCCACAAAACAGGCAAATCAATCTCTCTCCCTCCATAGAATTTTAATTTCAATCATCATGGCAAAAAGACAGGAAGGTTTTCGGCTTCTCTTTCCAACATGAATATGGTAACTAGTCATCAGCTCCTGACTTGCAGTCTGGGTTATCCTGACTACTATACAGGTTTTCCAAACTTTTAAAAACAGAATTCTTTGTAATCCCTAGTGTCTGATCATAAATTTGTTGTAATTTATCTTGAGTCAAATTCTGTTACTTATGAAAGGCTCCTCATTGATTTCGTATTAGCATGTGTGCACCAACATATGCTCATTCTCAAAGCCTTTCTATGCTCTGAATTAATTTCTGAAAAAGAAAAGGGAAACAGTTCCAAGCTGCATTAGGCTTAGTGAATTGTATCAGCAGCTGTAGACCAAAGGGTCCTCTTTAATATTCTAACAGCATACAGAAAGCTGCTGCAAAAGGCTCCCGGTTTTCAGCCACACCCCAAAACCTAGAATGATAATGCCAGTCACAGTATCATTTTCAAATGCAAAGGGGACAAAGTCTTTTATTATTAATGTCTTTCTCATATTGTATTCTTAAAGAAAATCGATGATTAGAAATTCCTCTCAGACTAAATCCTAACCTGATCAACCCCTCACCTTCTAAAGCTGCACCCAGCAATAAATGAAGATAGAAAATGACTGACTCAACAGAGCCCTCATAGACCATCAGAGCTATAAATATTAATTCCATAAGGAAACTTGGAGGAAGGGAAAAAAAGTCAGTGATTTGCAATGGAGAGGAAAACCAGATCTGGGGAACCGGCTAAGGAGGCTAACTACTTAAATTATCAATTTACATTAAAAAGCAATGGCAATAAACATTAAGAAGGCTTTGGGCTAGCTATTTATATAGAATTATTATTTTTATTTTTATTTATTTTTTTTTTTTGAGACGGAGTCTCGCTCTGTAGCCCAGGCTGGAGTGCAGTGGCCGGATCTCAGCTCACTGCAAGCTCCGCCTCCCGGGTTCACGCCATTCTCCGGCCTCAGCCTCCCGAGTAGCTGGGACTACAGGCGCCCGCCACCTCGCCCGGCTAGTTTTCTGTATTTATTAGTAGAGACGGGGTTTCACTGTGTTAGCCAGGATGGTCTCGATCTCCTGACCTCGTGATCCAGCCGTCTCGGCCTCCCAAAGTGCTGGGATTACAGGCTTGAGCCACCACGCCCGGCCTTAGAATTATTATTTTTAAACCCTGTCTCAGTCTAAAACCTTCTCTAACTACTTCTAAACATAATCATGACTAGCATATGAGCCAGTGCAGTTAATGCTTGTTGAAAGCATGAGTATAGATTAGTGCTATGTCTTCACTTTATGCTTCTTATCTTTCAACGGCCTGGTTCTTTTTATGTTTGGCCTAACATTTTTCAAACTTTGGGCCTCAGGGTCTGTGCTAATTTATATAAGGGTATGAAGAAAAAACACTTCATAAAAATTTCATGTAGAAATTGAAAGACTTCTATGGAATGCACTAGTTAAATTTGGTGATAGATTCCTTTTACTGGCCATCTGGTTTAATTCTGCAAAATGCAATATGGTCTTCATGGGAAAAGAAAGAAATATAAATGCCAGAGGGGATTGTTTTTTAATTGGAAAACATAAAAAGTTGACAGATTTTGAAGAGTTCCCTATGAAAAGATCCCTTAATATTTTTATTAACTGTTTTGCCTACACTGAAGAACATAAATGATTGCATATATAAGTAGAAAAATACTCATAGATGTTATAGCTAATCTGACTTTAATAGCTTTTTTTTTTTTTTTTTTTTGAGGTGGAGTCTTGCTCTGTCGCCCAAGCTGGAGTGCAGTGGCACAATCTCAGCTCACTGCAAGCTTCACCTCCCGAGTTCACGCCATTCTTCTGCCTCAGCCTCCCAAGTAGCTGGGATTACATGCGCCCACCACCACGCCCGGCTAATTTTTTGTATTTTTAGTAGAGACAGGGTCTCTATCTCCTGACCTCATGATCCGCCCACCTTGGCCTCCCAAAGTGCTGGGATTACAGGCACTACTTTCTTAATCAGAATTGTAAAGACTAATTTAGTTCCTACTATCTTTCAGTTTCAAAGCAATTAATGAATGTCATACTAAAAATGTTTAAGAACAAAGTTGTCTACCTTACCAAGCTTCAAAAATGTATAACTTATTTCTGTGCTTTTTGCATTTGACAGTCAAGTAAATAGGTTATTAAATCTATTGTAATCTACTAAGTCTAACAGAAATAGAACAATAGTAAGAACTAGTAAGTTCCATTGCTTAATAGTTCTTCCTTCTGAGACCTTCTAGTACTTTTCTTCTGAGACCTTCTTTCTCAGGATTCTAAGCAGTAGGATATACATTCAATACAAAATTATTTAAACAACTTATTTGCATACTCCGTATCACCAAATAATATATGGGAAAGAAACAGCATCCTAAGATAACCAGAAAAGTCCATTTTATTTGACTGAATTTTTGCACTTATTTCCTTTGTGACTTACTCTCTTAAAGTATTTCTATTTTATTGTTTATAATAGTAAACAATGGGCAAGCAAGGAAAAAAACAGCTGAACAGGTTCATGTAAAAATGGCTTATCTATGTAGTTTGTATGAGAGGGGGAATTTCTTATAAGGAACAATGTGGTTCTTAATTTTTCACATAGCTCCATTTAATCTATTAAATAATAAAAGACAATGCATTGGATGTTATTTTATTTTATTGTTTCTTTGAAAACATGAACTCTTATCATCATAATATTATAGTTTTTGGTACAAGATAAATTTTCATATTATTCAATCATAAAATATTAGACAGCACAAAATTGCCTGCCTTACATTAGCAGATACGTTTTTAACCAGAATCAGCTCATTTCAACTAGTTTATTTCACCATCATCCCTGACGAAGATTATCTTTTTCTTCAAACTAAATTAGGTTCCTCTAAGCCCTCTTCTCAATTAGGCCTGTTTTCGGTAAATATCGCGACACTAGTTTAGCAAGAACCCCTACCCTTGATTTCTGATCACTTGGGCCTGCCTTCAGTAAGAATCTGTTATTCTTGATGTCTCCTCGTAATAATTTTGCATCCTCTAATTTCCTCATTCTGCTCCTTGGCTATGAATCTCCAGCTGTCTTTGCTGTATTTGGAGCTGGAGTCACTCTCTCTTCCCTATTACAGTAGAATTGACTTCTATTGCAATAGCCCTGATTAGATTCTTCTTTACTGTTTTAATGTGTCAGAATAATTTTTTTCTTTTATACCATAGATTGTCTGTTTTTCTCTTCTAATGAATAGTTGGATTATTAATATCACTTAAAGTTCATCTGAGAAAAAGAGGCGTTGGTTCTCACTGTTGTTAAGTAGTAAACCCTCTTCTCCTGCTATTTTAGCTTAGGATGAGAATTTGGGTCTACTTTACCAAAAATTTAGAGATATCAAATACATGACTCAACTAATCCAGCATAGGATTATTAGGCAGGCTTGAATGCCTAGATAATAAATGGATAGTAAAAACCAGTGGAGAGTGTTGATAGTCAAAATATAAACCAATCACATACAAAGAAATCAATAGCCACTGATACAGATACTATGAACCAGAGAACTGAAGAGATGGAAATGCACGTTTCTTAAAAAATGGAGGATAGGAAAGTCAATTAAAAGCACCATTTCTTGTACCATAGACGTTTCCCTCTTTATTTCTTCCCACCTATCTTTTACACACTTTCACGAGTATCCCCCCGCACCACCACCCCTCAAATGAATCTCTCAATCCTCTAGTTTCAGTCTTTTCTCTTCCCATTCACATACAAGACTCATGAAATAAACATTCCCAGTTTTTACTTTTTCACCACTTATTTACTCTTTATCTCAAACCATTGGACTCTGTGTCCTGCCACCATTAATTCTTTGACATTGTTCTTACCAAGTTCACTAGTTCTTCCTTCCAAATTCACTGAATATTTTTGAGTTCTTATCCTACTTTCTATCTCATTTTACAACACTGACAACTCTCTTATTTTAGAAATGTTCTTTTGGCATATATTGACACTGGTTCTTTTTATTATTCTAGTCATGGCTTTTTAAACTCCTTTGCAGCTACTTGCTCCTGGACTTACCCCCTAAATAGCCCATGAGTTTTCCCCAAGTGTCAGCTACCAGCCTCCTTATTTTCTCATTGTGTACACTTTCTGTGAGTATCCTCCATCATCCTGCATGACTTTTAACTACCGTCATTAAGCTGATAACACTCATATTTTTTTCAACAGGTCTTATATCACAACTGAAAATCAAAACCATTTATCTAACTGTCTGTTGAGGTAGTTACCTTTCAAATTCACCTACCAAAGACAGTCACCTTTCAAATTCAACGTATGCCATTGTAGTTGATTATCCATAGGGAATAGTTACCTTCGTTACCCAGGGGGAGTGCTATAACTATAGCAGCTCTGGCTTTCAATAATGAAAACCAGCCACTGCCTATCTGAAGAAAGAGAAAAAAGATGGAGAAGTAAACATGAATTCAGGAAAATAAATATCTAAACTTTACTTTCTTATCACCCGCTGATTTTTCACTAGTGCTTGCCATTGGTTAAATCTAACTGGGATCCAGAGGGCAATTGCTTGCTGATGCAATCTCTAAAGTTAAAGCCTCCCCAGGCACAAACCAGAATGAAGCAGAGTGCTGGTGGGTCAGAAGTATCAATCAGGAAGTATCTAGCAGAGTCCAGTACTTTTACCTGTTGGTATCTATTCTTGTCATTTGTCTGAATAAACACTTCCACCTCTGCTAAAATAAAGCATGGCCTGGGCAGCTGCTGCCCTGTCGGCCTTGTATTCCATAAAGTAAAATGGGGACGTCATGGCTCAGTGGCTCACTCCTGTGATCCCGGCACTTTGGGAGGCAGAGGCCGACGGATCACGAGGTCAGGACATCAAGACCATCCTGGCTAACAGGATGTAACCCCGTCTCTACTAAACAAAATACAAAAATTAGCCGGGAGTGGTGGCGGGTGCCTGTAGTCCCAGCTACTTGGGAGGCTGACGCAAGAGAATGGTGTGAACCCGGCAGGCGGAGCTTGCAGCAAGCAAATATAGTGCCACTGCACTCCAGCCTGGGTGACAGAGCGAGACTCCATCTCAAAAAAAAAAAAAAAATGTAAAATGGAGACACACAAAGTCTAGTATCACCAGTCCTCCTTTGCCAGCACTTTGAACAGTACGCCATGATGTCATTTTGAGTTTTTGGGGATTAGCAGGAGATCAGAACCAATATCTCTTGTCCTCCTGAAAGTCTCCTCGTTTCCCTTTCTTCAGTGCACAGTCACCCTAGTGAATGAAAAAATACACACACACACACACACACACACACACCTTGGTTTTGTTACAGGATCTTTACTCAAAGTACTCTGTTCTTCCAGTTACTCAAAAGGCTTCAAGTCTGTGAACGAACACACAAAAACTCAGCAGAAATCTTTGAATTTACACTATGGAGACTCAAGTTAGGTGTCTATCTACAAAATATATGTACCAATACTTCCATCAAGATGGAGCCTAATTCTCCTCCTGTTGGTTATAGGCTGTATTTAGTGACTCCATTTGTAATGAAAAAAATATATAGCAGAACTGATAAGATATAACTTACGAGACGAGGTCATAAAAGGCGTTTTGGTTTCTTCCTTGCTGACTTTCTCAGATTATTCCTTCTGGGGAAGTCAGCTGCCATGTCATGACGGAAACTCAGGTAACCTATAGAGAGTCCCATGTGTCAAGAAACTGAGGCCTTCTGTCAATAGTCATGTAGGCAAGCTATCTTGGAAGTGGATTCTCCAGCCTCAGTCAGGCCTTCAGATGAATACATTCCTGGCTGACATGTTCACAGCAACCTCATGAGAGACGTGGAAAACAGACACACGCAGATAAGCTGCTCCTACATTTCTGACCCTCAAAAATTATGAGTTAATAAATGTGTTATTTTAAACTGCTAAATATTGGGGTAATTTGTAAAGTATGTAACAAAATATAATCAATAATCAATATATCTATATAAGTTAACTATCATTGCTCCTTTCTGGAGATCTCATGATAAATTTGTCAGTGCCAAAAATCCCAACAAATCAAAATAGTCTACTATTCTGTTCCTATGGCTTATTTTGATTACTGTATTGTCTCCATCTATTTTTATCCCTGTAGGTCTCATTATTTCCTTTAAGATCAGGGCATCCCCCATAGTCAACTCTAGCTTACCAGGACAGCTACCATGGTACTCATCAAGAACCCTTCATGACTGCCTAGCAAAGAGAATATTCTCTGATCCTTACTGAAGAGTATACTGAAGGAGTAGTTAAGCAATTTGCTCATAATCCTTTCAAAAATTATCATCTTCCTAAGCATTCAGATTATTTTTCCAGTATGACAGTGGAACATCTAGCATTTTACTCTCATTAACTATGAGACCATCAATCAGTCCAGGCATCAATTAATCAATTCAGTGCATTATTAATACTATTTCCAACTGCTCAAGCTACTGTTTTAAGTCCTGAATCCCAGATGTGTGTACCCATGAATTTGACTCCATCTAATCTAATATTTCAATCTTCCTTCAACTACTTCCCATAGAATTCATCACTATATATGTTGCTTATATTAGTTTTGTAAGGTTGCTGTAACAAAGTATCAAAAACGGAGTGGCTCAAAATAACAGAACTTTATTTTCTCACAGCTCTAGAACCTAAAAATCCAAAATCAAGGTATTGGCAGAGCACATTCTCTCTGATGGCTCTACGGCAAAGTGCTTTCTTGCATCTTAGTTTCTGGGATTTGCTTGCAATTCTTAGCGTTCCTTGGCCTTTAGATGCATCATGCCAGTTTTGTGGCCATCTTCTCTCTCTCTGTCTTCACTTTATCTTCCCTCTCTTTGACTTCACTTTATCTTCCCTCTCTCTGACTTCACTTTATCTTCCCTCTGTGCATGGTTGTCTTCTTTGGTTCACATTTCCTCTTTTTATAAGGCTATCCAGTAATATTATAGTAGAGCCCACTTTAACAACTTCATTTTATCTTGATTACTTCTATGAAGGCCCAATTTCCAAATATGATAACATTCTGAGGTACTGAGGGTTAGAACTTCAACATAACTTTTTTGGGGATGGGTCACAATAAATCCGTAACAATCCCCAGCCTCCTTCCAATACAAAATGATAAAGTCCCATGTCTTTTTTCACTGTATCTGAAATCTTCCCAGGCAATACCTTCCCATACAATTCTAGTGTTTTGCTTTTGTCTGTCCTGGGGTTTAATTCTCTTGGACCTGGAGGAGGTGAAGGTTGCGTTCTGAGAAAACCTGGCATCCTGCTATGAGGCAAATTCCATAGCCAAGACTTTCAAGGAAAGGGAGGAGTAGATTGCTTCTTCTATTAGCAAGAAAAATTCAAGGAGATTTTGAATTCCAAACTTCTCAACCAATTCTGTGATGGCCCACACATTCGTTTCCCAGGTACCGTGCACAATTTAAACTTCCATCAGCAGTGCCTGAGTTTCTGTTACTTTACTCCCTAAAACTATGCATTGCCCTTGTTTAATCCGAATCATTTTGGCGAACTTGCAGTGGTTTCCCATTGTAACTTTAATTTGTATTTTCTTGATGTCTAGTGAAATTTGATGAGTTTTCTTATCTTTTGACCACATGAATATTCTCTTGTATTCCTATTTAAGTTCTTGCCAGTATTTTTATTTAGTAATTTCTGACTTTCTCTTACTAATTTTAGAAGTTCTTAATATGCATTTGAAAAGTAATTTCTTACATGGTGGCTTAAATTTTCACTTTCGAAATGATATCTTCGGATATACAGAGTCTCTCTTTTAATCTTAGTCTAATTTGCAAATTTTTTAGTGTTTACTACTTTTTATAAAGTTTCAAAGAAGTTTTTACCTGTATCAAGATCATTAAGCATATTCTATATTGTATTCTGACAAATTTATTATTTCTCACCCAGAAGACTATTTGTTTAGGGGAGGGTGTGAAATGAAGTTAATTTTTAATAAATTAATCTACTATTTTTATTGAAATTACTTAGACTTATCCTTAGTTGTTTGCTATTTTCTGTCGTTATTATAAAAAGTATTTAAAATTTTTTTCTTAAAAAAAATCCAGTAGTCTCATGAAAATGGTAAGAAAACACAGGTTGAGTTTACTTCAAGGAAGTTATTTAAGGCCATACAATCACTTAGTATAGTGTATGCAAGAGTCCACTCCCAAGTATTCTAATTCTTCCATTGCATATTTTTTTCATTGCTATGTCGTATCTGAAATATTATTTTAAATTTTCCCAAATCAGATTTATACTGGTATATATGAACCATAACTCAATGATTCTTAATCTTGACTCTGACCAGTGCCCTATCCTGCTGTGGCTGAGCTGGTATCCAAGATGCGAGACAGAGCCCTCTCCACTGTTCCCTCTCCTCTGCTTAAGCAGAAGGAAGGAGTCTCTTCTGGAGCCACCATCTGTGCAGCCTGGGGTTAGGGAAGGGGTGATGCCAGCACTTCCTTAGCCACCCAGATGTTATTTCAGTAGGTGGCATGCCTTGTCAGTCCAGTCTTTGGGCTTGCTTCAGCACTAGGACTTACCTAAGAGTTGTAGCCTTTATGGCTTAGACTGCCTTTCAAGTTTAATTAGATACAAAGAGAACTGTAGCCTTCAGTGACAAGGTTTGTGGGTACTCAAGCTGTTTTAGATTCTTATTGTCTTATAGTTCACACTCACACATAAACCAAATAAGTTCTCAATATTTTATGTCATTATCAACATTGATATTTTAAGACTTTTAAACTTTTACCAATCTGGATCATGAGAATAGGAACATTTTGTATTAATTTCCGTTGATCTGATTACTAATAAAGTTAAACATCTTTTCAAAAATATTTTATTCTATTTGTTTTAATTTCCTCATCTTTTCCCCTATATATTTACTAAATCTCAAAAAAGTTTTATTCATTTTCATTAAGAAATGAATTTATTTTTGTCTATGATTTGGTTAATTTATCAACACCCTTACATGAATGGAACTTCCTTTCCTCAGTCATCTAACGTATCTGTCATATGTTAGGTTTCTATATAGGCATGGGTTTTTCTGGTCTTTGTATTTTGTTTTGCTTATGCTATAACTTCATGGCCTTTACTTTAGGTTTTAATAGGCATAAATATAGGGAGATATCTAGTAAACATCACAAACCTTCCACCTTATTCTTCTTTAGGAGAATCTTGGTTCTTCTTAGGCCTTTGCTTTTAAATATCAATATTTAAAATCAACTAAATAAATTTCTTAGAAACTTTGTGGGATAGTGATTTAAAATCATGGCAGGCACAGTACATCAACCGAATAATCCATATACTCTCTATTACAGTCTGAATATTTGTGTCCCCCCAAAATTCATATGTCAAAACCAGTCCCCAAGGTGATGTTAGTAAAGGACAAGACCTTTGGAAGGTAATTAGGCCTTGAGGGGAGAGTCCTCATGAACGGGACTAGTACCCTTTATAAAAGGAACCCTTGAGAGCTCTGTGCCCCTTCTACAACGTGAAGTCACAGCAGGAAGGCACCATCTATATAATGGAAAAAAAGCCCTCACTAGACACTCAGTCTACCTTGGTCTTGAACTTGCCGGCTTCCAGAATCATGAGAAGTAAATTTCTGTTGTATATAAGCCACCTGGTTTATAGAATATTGCTATAGCAGCCCAAATGGACGAAGACACTCTCATTTTAGGGAGCAGGGCAGAGTCTGTAAGATAAAATATTGCTTGATACTTTTGGATGAAGTATTTGAGAGTGGGTGTGATTTCTTCACATTCTCTTCCCCAGACTTAGCGACAAGGTTTTGTGTGGGAGATGGAGGAGTGTTACAAAATGGAGAGAGTTTGAATCCTTAAAGATGAGATTAGGAGGATGATTTTACTCTATTGGGAGACCATTATTCTCCATTGGCCTCTTGCATTTTTGCATGTTTGAAGAGCAGAGGCATTGATTGCATTTGTCTGGACTACATTTCCAAGGACTATGTATGGCAAACAATATTGGAGGACAGAGATACTCTCATGCTGTATCACAGGCCAGGCATGCTTATTCTCCAGGATAATATTCAGGTTTTCTAACTCAGGGTTCCTCCCTGTTATGCAGCTCCCTTAGTATGAGATGTTACCTGGCCTTCTTTGAGTTGTTCTGGGGAAGTGGGGCAATAGGAACTAAACAAACATGATGTGCATGCTGCTTGCTGCCATGAGGAATAAAGTTCATTTTTTCTGATACATTGGCCTAATTTATAGCTTGCAAGTAGCATAAAATATACCCTTGACACTCTTGACCTACTGAATTCAATATTACGTGATGAAGAAGTAAATATTTCTTGTGTTATGACACCGGAACTTGGAGCATTTTTATGTTACCTCTGAAAGCTTAGCCCAAACTCATATAAAAGAGCATAAAATCCTATTTTGTTTTTCCCATGTGGAATTTATTTTTCTTGTCTTCCAGTATTGTTTAGGGTCTCTAGTATGGTGTTAAATAAAAGTGGGACAGGGGGTACACTTTTTCCTAATTCTAAGAGGATTGCTTATAAAATTCTTCCATTAAAATAATATATGCTGTAGGTCTTAATAGAAATATCTATTAGCAATATCTATTAGAATAGAAATATCTATTCTTAGCAAGTGAATGGAATTTTCTTCTAAATTTAATTAAGAGTTTTTTTAATCATGAAAAGGTTATTGCAGTTTATCAGAATCTTTTAAAGCTCTCATTGAGATGATTATACATGTTTTATCCATTAATATGTTACATATTTTCCAATGTTAATTGACCTTTGCATCCTAGGACAAAACAAACTAGGTCATGATGCACTATCATTTATGTACATCAGTGGATTTGTTTTGATTATAATTTGTTTGGATCATTTCATAAATATTTATGAATAAAATTTGCTTGCACAAAATTGTTTGTCTATCTTTTGCAGAATAATGATGGCTTCTTAAGGTAGGACCATATCTTATTCATTTTTATATCTTTAATGCTTAGTAAAATGTCTGGCACACATATTGTACTAATAAATGGTTTTCCCAAATGCACAATTGAGCATTTATATCCTAATGCAGAAATGCACTCACAGGTGGATTTTCAGTATTCTCAACTTTAAATGAGATAGAAAATATTTATCAAATTTCTATAGTGATTTTTCCAACTCTCTATTTGCTCAAACCACAGATGTGAAAGAATTTTAACACCTGGCCATACTAGACTCTTTAAATTCTACCCCCAAAATCTTATTCTCATACCTGCATTTCATCTATTTCCATTCTCCCACTAACACAGAATAATTCACTGTCACCTCCTACGTGAGCTACTGTAAATGTATTCTAATTGGCTTCTCTAATTTTTAAATGTTTTCACCCCCCACTCCATTACCTCATGTGATTATCATACATAAAAAGTCAAAATGATCTTAATCAAAGACTAGTAAGATTTTTATCCCTCCATACTCCACTTAAAACCTGTCAATTGTTTCCCCTACACTGAGGAATAACTTCTTAAATATTGCACTGACCTGTAAGCCACTACATACCCGCATAACCTCTTGCCTACCTCTACCACCCCTTCTCACACATCTCTTGTCTGGTTCACTACCTGACAGACACACTGACCCAATTTCAATTAAAATATAGCCTTTCTACTGCAGCACTTCCCCCTTGGCTCTTTGCCTAGCAGACAGACTGGTGGTTTAAACCTTAGATTACTCTTTAGATTTCTAGGTCCAAATTAGCATACTCTCTCTCTCTCTCTTTTTTTTTTTTTTTTTTTTTTACCTAATTTTATTATTATAATCATTTGTATTTGCACATATCTAGTTTTCTCGTAATTTTTCTCTGTTTACATGATTGACATCATAAATATAGAAAGCATGTCAATTTTGCCTACCATTGTGTATTTAGCTTATAGTTGAATGCCTTGAAGTTTTATATCATCAATATATTTTGTGAATGAAAGAAGGAGAATGTATAACATGTGTCTTAAAACTTTTCATTAGTTTTGCTCTAGTTACTTCTCTTTGAAGATAGACCAACAAGCAAATAACTGAAAAAAGGGTTTTGCTACTTATAAAGATACAATTTGTAAATGAGACCCAAAAGCTAAATAGAGAAATGACTAACTGAAATTCATTAAAATTTTGGATGTATAAACTAAGCCACATTGATAAATGCAGAGTATTTACACAATATAAATGTAGCAGATGTCTCTCCTATGGTCTAAGCTTTATTTGCAGCTCAATCTGGACATATCTGGAGATAATTGGCACCTGCCCAACTGAAATCTCTTTGCATAAATTACTTAGGATTTTGTGGGAGATAACTCAATCTATTTAAAAAAAAATACTCAGATGAGCTTGACTTAATGTCAAATTTTTAGTCTTAAGCAGGGCTAGGTGACTTTGAAGAAAACATGGTGCCTGACATTTAGATTTGTCTCTTGGTCCTGAACCCTTACATTGAAAGACCAGCCTCATGCTGTTATATTTGAAAATTTAAAGAGTCTTCTATTAAAATGTTTGTATTTCTATTTTAAACACTGATTTGATTATTCTCCTGTAGCGTGCATTGTCAAATGCAGCCCAGAAGACAGAGAAGGCAAATCAACTAGGGAGACAGGACCATAGCATGAGCACAGAGCATCTGGCAGAAAAATCTACTCTCCCACCTCCCATGGTCCCAGGCTTCCTCATAGATCAGGTATGTAGAGACTGGACAGCTGCATGGTCTTGGCAGAGCTAAATGGGGCTCACTTTTTGGCTTCCGCCTGGAGCTGCATACTATTGCATACTACTCCTGTTTTTTTTTTTTTTTTTTTCTTTCTTTTTTTTTTTTTTTTGAGATGAGGTCTCACTCTGTCACTCAGGCTGGAGTGCAGTGGTGCCATCATGGCTCACTGCAACCTCAACATCCCAGGCTCAAGTGATCCTCCCAGCTAAGCCTCCCAAGTAGCTGGTTCCACAGACACGTAACACCACACCTGGCTAATTTTTATATTTTTGTAGAGACAGGTTTTCACCATGTTGCCCAACTGGTCTTGAACTCCTAGGCTTAAGAGATCCACCCGCCTTGACCTCCCAAAGTTCTGAGATTACAGGTGTGAGCCATCGTGGTCAGCCTAGAAAATTGTATGAAACAAAAAAATTTAATCATAACATATCTCCATCTCCTCAGCCGCCTTCACTCATCCCCTATGCCTCTGACTTGACCAGTCATTATATTCCTAAACTCCCTCTAATCAACAACCAATTACACCTCACTTGTTCATAGATGGTGATCTTTTCTTCTTACATGACCAAATCTCAGACTGCTCGTGACTATAAAGTTCTTCCAACTTGAAGGGCACTTTGTCTCTGAAGGCTGTGATGAATGAAGACAGGAAACCACAGAGCTTGCCTGATAATTTGGTGTTTGTGCAAAATACAGTGAACCCTAATAATGCATCAGTGAGCAGGCAGGAGCCATGGCAAAAAGCAATAGGGTTGGTGGTGCCTAGGGGTCATGATCTGTCCATGTCCAATGGGGCTGGGAAAAAGAATTGAAAGAAAACCAAAGTTGCCACATCATTACTGAAAATAGTCTGTGAGCATATGTGAAACAGACTTCAGAGAATCTAGAAATATTAAGGGCAGAATGAAGAAAAAAAGCAAAATGTGAATTATATATAATTATATATGTATAACTACATCAACCACAGATATAAGAGTAATAACATTAGCTATAGTTTTATATAGAGTAGTTTTTCACGGTTTCATATATATATATTAAATTTAATCTTCTCATATTTGTGTTTTAATTTAATTGAATAAGATTTATTTTATCATTAAAAGGGATATGCACATATTAATATTTAATAAAAAATATATTTTTAAATCTCCAATATACAACCTTGAATATTTCCCCACTTTGGAGATAAAAAGAAAAGTCAGTCGCTGCTGTTGAAAAAACGAGTCAATCATGGAGAAAACAGCTAAGCAGCTGAGGCTATGGACTAACGAGGGCCTTTTTCTAAGGTGAATGCAATGTTATCAAAAACGAGTAACACCCTGGTGTCAGGCAGTCTGAAAGAATATTAGGAGACTGACAGTTGGTACTAGAAATGAAGTATCTATGAACTGGCTAAGCTGGATTCAATCAGAAAGTATATATCTCTAAAGTGGTTACTTAAATGGAACCTTTATCTAAAGTAAGGGGTTTGTAGTTTTGCTACAGAGAAAAGGGAAAAAAGGACGGTTGAACATGTGCTATGAACAGAGAGACTGAATAGAGTTCGAAAAAAGTGTTATGATATGCTGCCAATACTTTACCCAACAAGTCAGATTTTGTGGACAAATATTTAATTTAATAGAGAGTTTATTTGTTGTCTCAGTCCATTTGTGCTGCTATAACAAAATACCATGGACTCACTAGCTTATAAAGAACAGAGATTTATTTCTTACAGTTCCGGAGGTTGAGAAGCCTGAGACGGAGGCAGATTTGATGCCTGGTGAGGGCCTACTTTCTGGTTCATAGTTGTTAGTGGCTCCTTCTTGTGTCTTTGCATGGTAAATAGGAAGCTCTGGTCTCTTCAGCTCTTTATAAGGGCAGTAATCCCATTCATGAGGGCTCCACCCTTATGACTGAATAATCTCTCAAGAGCCCTTCTTCCTAATGCAATCACATTGGGAATTAGGTTTCAACATATGAATTTTAGGAGTATACAAACATATGACTCATAACACTTGTTAATATTTGATAATGCACTTCCAACAAATTCAGCAAATTAGGTGCTAGTTTATACACTATTCTTATTGAAAATAAATGAAATAAATTTTCATTTCCTCCTCCCCAATCTTATTATACATAGTTACTTAACCAGACCACTTTATTAAAGTAGTTTATACTTGTTCCTAATTGGTATCATTGTATAGAGCTGAAAACAGGAAAAAGTCTCAGAAAATATTGAAGACAATAATAAATTTATGGGACAGTATCATCAATTTACAGTATTCTTTATGTAAATAATTATCCTTAATAATGTTTCTTTAGTAACTGAGATAAATGAGTACTTAACTCAATAATTTTATCCTACAAAATAATAGTGGATAATACAAAGACTGAGTTATAGTATCTCCCTTCCACAAATTTCCTGTAAGTAAAGCCTTTGTCCATAATATGTCAAGCCAGCCCTTCCTCCCTTTTGACACCTGTCTGAACATACATAATCTCAAAGTGTAAATAGAAAATAATTCAATTCTTATACGTTTTTGAAAAGCAAAAATGATTATTTAAAATCTCATGGTAATATATGGTAAGCTAAGGCAGAAGATAGAAATGCAGATAAAAAATAAAGTTTTGATGAGGCTATGTAGAATGTTCAAGTGGAAATGGAATAATTGTACTTTCTATCTGAATTGCAAGATGGAAACATTTCTATGTCAAATGTGGGAATCATCTGGGAGAGTAATATGCATACTAAACTAAGATTTAAAAATCCCAAACCAGATTCCAGTTAATTAAAAGGCAGATATCCACATTCTAACCAGATATAAAGAGAAACAAGGATCCAAAGATACAATGCATATGTTAAGTGTCTTCTCTTTCATGCACACCAGGAGTACGGAGAATCCTAATAGGAATCAAGGCAACCTCTTTCCAAATGTTGAAGCAGTGTTCTTCGTTTTAGGGGTTCCTTCGCATATGAACCGAAATGAAAGGTATATCAGTGGAACACTCATCCTAAGTCTAATTGGAGTGATAGCCACTAGCTTCACAGCCTCAATAACATAAACCAGGGCTATTTACCAAGACTTTGCTGAAACTTGAATCACTTCTAGAATGTTCATAGCCCATTGGTGAGAAAATAGATGTGTAGTTTGAACAAATAAGTTGTAACTGCAGGAATATTCCAAGTATTCTGAAGAATCTGCACAAGAAACATGTACTGTAAAATGGTAAGACAGATACTTAATACTTTGACCATAACCTGCTAATTTTTTTTTTATTATTATACTTTAAGTTCTAGGGTATATGTGCACAATGTGCAGGTTTGTTACATATGTATACTTGTGCCATGTTGGTGTGCTGCACCCATCAACTCGTCAGCATCCATCAACTCATCATTTACATCAGGTATAACTCCCAATGCAATCCCTCCCCCCTCCCCCCTCCCCATAATAGGCCCTGGTGTGTGATGTTCCCCTTCCCGAGTCCAAGTGATCTCATTGTTCAATTCCCACCAATGAGTGAGAACATGCGGTGTTTGGTTTTCTGTTCTTGTGATAGTTTGCTAAGAATGATGATTTCCAGCTGCATCCATGTCCCTACAAAGGACACGAACTCATCCTTTTTTATGGCTGCAGAGTATTCCATGGTGTATATGTGCCACATATTCTTAATCCAGTCTGTCACTGATGGACATTTGGGTTGATTCCAAGTCTTTGTTATTGTGAATAGTGCTGCAATAAACATACATGTGCATGTGTCTTTATAGTAGCATGATTTATAATCCTTTGGGTATATACCCAGTAATGGAATGGCTGGGTCATATTGTATTTCTAGTTCTAGATCCTTGAGGAATCGCCATATGGTTGAACTAGTTCAATCCATAATGGTTGAACTAGTTTACAATCCCACCAACAGTGTAAAAGTGTTCCTATTTCTCCACATCCTCTCTAGCACCTGTTGTTTCCTGACTTTTTAGTGATTGCCATTCTAACTGGTGTGAGATGGTATCTCATGGTGGTTTTGATTTGTATTTCTCTGATGGTCAGTGATGATGAGCATTTTTTCATATGTCTGTTGGCTGTATGCATGTCTTCTTTTGAGAAATGTCTGTTCATATCCTTTGCCCACTTTTTGATGGGGTTGTTTGTTTTTTTCTCGTAAATTTGTTTGAGTTCTTTGTATCACTATCATGAAAATGGCCATACTGCCCAAGGTAATTTATAGATTTGATGCCATTCCCATCAAGTTGCCAATGACTTTCTTCACAGAATTGGAAAAAACTGCTTTAAAGTTCATATGGAACCACAAAAGAGCCCGCATTGCCAAGGCAATCCTAAGTGAAAAGAACAAAGCTGGAGGCATCACGCTACCTGACTTCAAACTATACTACAAGGCTACAGTAACCAAAACAGCATGGTACTGGTATGAAAACAGAGATATAGACCAATGGAACAGAACAGAGGCCTCAGAAATAGTACCACACATCTACAGCCATCTGATCTTTGACAAACCTGACAAAAACAAGAAATGGGGAAAAGATTCCCTATTTAATAAATCATGCTGGGAAAATTGGCTAGTCATAAGTAGAAAGCTGAAACTGGATCCTTTCCTTACTCCTTATATGAAAATTAATTCAAGATGGATTAGAGACTTAAATGTTAGATCTAAAACCGTAAAAACCCTAGAAGAAAACCTAGGTAATACCATTCAGGACATAGGCATGGGCAAGGACTTCATATCTAAAACACCAAAAGCAACGGCAACAAAAGCCAAAATTGACAAATGGGATCTAATTAAACTAAAGAGCTTCTGCACAGCAAAAGAAACTACCATCAGAGTGAACAGGCAACCTACAGAATGGGAGAACATTTTTGCAATCTACTCATCTGACAAAGGGCTAATATCTAACCTGCTAAAATTTTAAAATCATTTGTTTATGAAATGTCCAGATGCTATCCATTGAGTTCATAAATGATGTTTTGCTATTTTTTCAGCTACTTTGCAGGTTAGCATTTTTAAGAAGAAAACAGACAGACAGACTAACCACATTAAGAAAGGCAAGCACAAGATAGGCAAATTTTGAAATATTTGGCATGTTATTATAAATATTTCATGCTCATAACATCAGTTTGGTTTTCTGAAAAGCACCTCCACTACACAAACTTCTCAGTATATACATTCTTCCTCTTAAACTGTGAAGACTCAATTGATGTTTTTGTGTATGTGTATATGTTGATAGCCAAGGAACCCATAAAATAACAATAGTAAGAATTTTGAATGTTAAGAATAGAAATAATTATAATTTCATAATTAAGATTTAACTTAGAAAAATAACTTCAAAATTAGGGAAATATTCTAAGTATAGTAAACAAAAATCAAAGAGAAAAATACTTAAAGGAGAAATCTAGACAATTTTGATGAATTTGACCTCTATCTTCTCCAAAATGCAAATGCTTTAAGAATCAGGTAGGTAATACTCAGGTGAAATAGACAAGGAGAAGATTACGGAAAATGGACACTGTGGGAAGAGACAGGCTAGTATGGTGAATTCAAAAGAACTTACCTCATTCAGAAGAGGAAAATTGTCTCTTGTGTATTTTAGTCATGCAGAAATGAGAAATCACCCTTCTAATTTTTCAGTATAATTTATAACATAAATTTTCATATAAAATGTCCATATTCAAAATACTGGCTTTAAAAGGTGAGCAATCTGCAACCAAGTTCAAACAATTTTCTGAGCCAAATTTTGCCCTTCAGCCACAGTTTGTTACCCCTGCATGAAAATGGAGACATGCATCAGGATAAATAGCTAATGCATGCGGGGCTTCATACCTAGGCGATGGTTTGATAGGTGGAGCGAACCACCATGGCACACGTTTACCTATATAACAAACCTGCAAGTTCTGCATATGTATCCTGGAACTTAAAATAAAATAAAATTTGAAAAAAAATCCTGATAGACTTGCTCAACGTAGGGTAGCTACAAACCTTCAGCTTGTGAAAAACACAATATCTCCAAAGTAAAATAAAGTGCAATGAAACAAAACAAAAAAAAAAGAAAAGGAAAAAAAAAGAAAATGGAGACAAGCAAACCCATTTAGAGAAAGAATTGAAGTGAGATGAGTAAAAATCTTAAGACTAGTCAAAGAGAACTGGATATAAATAATCATGAATCCACAATTAACTTCTAATAGAATAACATAAAATATAAACTCTAGCCATCAGTAGTGAACATACATTCTTAATATTTTCTTTTGTTTTATCTACAAATATTTTAATACACAATATATAATAATATAAATATTTATTTAATATTAAAAAGTTAAACAGTTTCTTATACATGTAACCATTTTATTTACATTAACAAGTCACAAGCATAGATCAGAGACTCTGATTATACTTTCTCAAAAATATTTTTAGTTAGGAACAACTATGTTATTCTCTCAAGAATCTTAAAAGAACATATTTATAAAGAAGATTTTAAATAGTATTTATCATGATGTATGCGTGCTTAAAATATTGTCTCAATAATTACTATTAACATCTAAAATGGAATATGTAACTCCCTTCATAAACCACCAAAGACTTGGATCAATATCTTAAAATTACAACTATTAGGTAAATCCTTTTAAATATTAATAACTTAGTTATAAACGCAATTTCATAGTAATTTTGCATTTATTTTACCTACACAGTTTTGTTTAATCCTCACAACTACCGCATTTTGATGATATGATTACAAATAAATTGAGTTATGAATTAATAAATGAGTTATCTAAATTCACAAACTAGGGCTCAAATGAAACTTTCTGACTACCACTCTTTTTGTAATATTTCACAATGCTATGAAGCCCACCTGGAGACTTTGAAGTTACATATAGGATTATGTGGTAATGCAAGAGAAAAAGAATGAGTATTTGTAAGTCATTTGCATTTATTGTCTGGCTTAATATTTAAACAGCAACACTGAATCATCTTCAGATATAGAGAAAGTATAAATAATAAATAAATATATTAATAAAGAATGTTCTATAACAGGAATTGAAGGGTTTTAGTAAGGCAAATTGCATGCAAAAAACCTCATGAGGCCCAAGAAAAACATGTCTATCATAGATAAAGGCATTTTGATGAGGAAACCCATTGTTGGAATGTGATTGTTATCTTGGCTTTGTAACCCCCTGCACCTCATCGCTGCAATACCACAGAGAAAGTTCATGTGGAAATAAGAGGCAATAGAGCACTGTAGGGAATTTTAGTGAGCCAGTAATTAATACTAATCTGCCTGGGCTTTGAACCGATCCAGAAATAACACAAGAAGTAAAACAGAAGAGGACCATCATCGCAATTACTGATAAAGTATGTGACTTTATTTTAAGATAATTTGGTTCCCCAACCCCCTGTCCTCCCAAAAAATAAAATTAGAGTAACTTACTCCCTAAACCTGTTTGTACTAGACCAGGCTAGGGCCAGTCTCTCTTTTTAGGGACTTTATTCCTGACATTCTTTTAAACATTGAGAAAACAATAAAATTTGCTTCCCACAGGTAGGTCACTCCAAGGAAAAGGAGAGAGATTAAGTCATTTTTCACCAAGGAAGAATGAGTGTGTGAGTAAGAGGGGTAGTTGGGGGTAAACCAGCTACCATGCTGTGAAAACACTCAAGCAGCATCACTGAAGGACCTGCATGGAGAGAAATTGAGGTCCCCACTCAACCAGCAAGTACCATGTTACCAGCCATGCATATGAGTTACATTGGAAGTGAATCAGCAGCTCCCTTCCAGCCTTCAGATGACTATAGCAGCAGTTGACATTAAACGACAATCTCACAAGACATACCCAGGTTAGAATCTCTCTGCTGACTCAATCTCAAGTTCCACAGGAATCATGATAAATATAAATGATTATTATGATTTAAGTCATTAAATTGTAGAGTAATTTTAATGCAGCATTAGATGACTAATATGGGTTGATATGTTGTTTTCTAATACATATTTCCTCTCAATTATAGCTAGCTATTATTAAATAACTTAAAAATAGTACCAATTCTATATAGAAAATATTCTAAGCTATTTATGCATATAAATGTGAATATAAGTATAGAGACATAAATTCATTTAATCATTAATTCAAATCTGCTATTACCTCCATCTTATAAATGTAGAATCTGGGACACAGAGAGTAACTTGGCCAAGATCACACAGGTAGAAATGATCAGAACTGGGGTGAATTTTCTTAACCACTAAGCTATATTACCTCTTTGTCCACAAAAAGGAAGAAATAAATCACTGTCTCTGAGCCTAGGACAGAGTGGAGAACTCACTGTGCTAAATGTTCCCTTTCTTCTGTCTTTGCATCTAACTACCTGAACGTGCCTAGCAATACCTGAATTATTCTCAAAATGCACATGCTTGTGGTATATCAGGACTGACAGAGGAGTGACACAGTGGAGGAAGATTACTAATTATTCCTAATTATACCAGATGGGTACAGAGGACAGGAAGAACCTGAAAGGGGAAGACAAACTTTTCCTTCACAATGTCAAAATGTTTTCTTGACACAAGAAAGAAAAGGCTGTTGTATTGACTTTTATTATATTCAATTTCCAACCTCATGACTCCTCTACACTTGGTCACTCAGTGATTCAGCAAGATATTGGCTTCTTGAAATGGGTGGTTAATCCTTTCAAGCTGTATATTTTTGTGTTTCTATTTAAAGATCTAGCCTACAGCATTTTGAGAGTCACAACCCAGAAAACAGAGAACTTTGATTTAATTATTTGGTAATGTTCTCAGGCAGAGTTGGCTTTTTTGATGAAAAAAAGCCTTGGTTAAATTAACAAACTGTGAAAAGAGCTGTCATATTAACCACTTACTGTTTTCTAAACATCTTATTTAATGTCATATAAAATGTGCACATGCAATTTCTGTCAAGATGAAAAAAATAAAGCAAATAATTCATTTAAAAAAAAAAGAAATTAGTATTTATGATTAAGCATGAGCAAGTCCTCTATAATAATGAATTGAAATCCCATCTCTGTGCATTTCACCATAAGAAGAATGAGTCAAGGGTAATGCATATATTTTATAATCTTATTTTATTCTATAAAATAAGCTATTTTTAAAAGGCAGCAAGATTGTAAAGTCTACAGACCCAGATTAAAAGTCCAATTCTGTCATGTATTACTTAAACACCATGTGTAGCTGTTATTGTTCATAACTATTTACTCCCTTCCTATAAGAGGATTACATTCCCAATGATTCCCAACAGTTGTATTGCCTACTGTAGGAAAAGTATAAATGCCCACCTCACTGACACTGAGCTTGACCATGTGACTTGCTTTGGCCAATGGAATGAGCAGATAAGACATTTGCCAAGTTTGAGCAGAAGTTTCAAAAGTCATTTTCTACAAGCTGACTTCCTCTTTTCCCTCTGAAATGAGGATTGCATGTTCCAAATAGAGGCTGATTCTTCATACTGGGTTCTTGAATAAGTAGTTGGCTCACACAAATGGACATATAATGTGAATAAGAAAATAATTCTCACAGGAAGTCACTGAGTTTGTGTTTTAAACACATGAACACACATGGTAAGAAATAAACATTATATTACTCTCTGTTTATCAAAGCTTAACAGTAACTTCAGTCTTAGTATCACTCTGAGCATTAAATATGTGCTCGGGATATGGTAGATTATCTACCTGAAAACTTCCATATGGCCTTCATAAAAAATTGCAGTAACTCAAGTAAAGACTTCTTGTTTTATTCGGCAGGAGATTGCTCTGATTTTGAAAGGTATCTTGAGTTCATATAAATGAATTCCAATTATGGCCCTGTCGCTAACGTCTATCATTGACTCTCTTTGTGCATCAGTTGTCACATATATGAGATGGAGGCAATTATACCAATCCTACCTCCCATCAGGGTTAGTGAATGGCTTAAGTGAGAGGGCAGATGGTAAACTTCTGAGAGCAGCTCTGATATAGAAGAGAAAGCATGGATCTAAGTAATGGTACTCATCCTAAATTTGAGGTCTGATTCCACTTTTTACAAGAGGTATGAAAATAAGTATATTACAGCATCTCTGAGTCAATAAATTTATTTATCTAAAGACAGGTTGTTGACTCACAGGTTGAGTCAAATAAGATGACGTGATTTATTATGTAAATATGAATTATTGGTCTTATCATCAACACAACACTTTATTCTAGTATCTTAAAGAAAACATGTTGATCTATTTTCCTACCACTACCATCCTGTTTCTGTTACTATAGCCTTGAAATATAATTTGAGGTCAGGTAATACGATGACTCTATGTATTTTTGTTTTTGCTTAGGACTACTTAGGCTATTTAAGCATTTTTCATTTCTATATGGATTTTAGGATTTTTTTTCTAATTCTGTGAAAAATGACATAATTATTTTGATGGGAATTGTTTTTAATCTGTATATTCCTTTGGGCAGTATAGTTATATTAACAATACTAATCCTTTCAATCCATAAGTATGGGATTTTTAAAATATGTGTCATCTACAATTTCTTTAACAGAGTTTTGTAGTGTCTCTCATAGAAATCTTTCACCTTCTTGGTTAAATATATTCCAGCAATAAAGCCACACACAGCCAACTGCTCTTTGACAACGTTGACAAGAGAGTACATTACAGAAAGGGCACCCTTTTCAATAAATGGTGCTGAGAATATTGGATAGTCATATGCAGAAGAATATAATTTGAATCCTATTTTTTTCACCTTATGCAAAAATCAGCTCAAGATGGATTAAAATCTTAAATGTAAGACTTGAAACTATAAATATCCTAGAAGAAAACCTAGGGAAAGTTCTTGATGTTAACATCAGCAAAGAATTCATGAAGCAAAAGCAGAGGCAACAAAACCAAAAATAGACAAATGGGATTTGTTAAACTAAAAAGCTTCTGCATAGAAATAACTAACAGAGTAAACAGACAACATGAAGAATAAGAAAAACATTTGCAAACTACACATCCAACAGGAGATTAATATCCAACATAGACAAGGAACTGAAACAACTCAACAACAAACAAATAATCCCATTAAAAAGTGGGCAAAGAAGATGAATATATATTTTTCAAAAGAATACATACAAATGGCCAACAAGTCTAAGAAAAAATGCCCATTATTGCTAATCATTAGAGCAATGCAAATTAAAAACACAATGGGATATTAAACTTACACCAATCAGAATATTATTATTAAAAGGAGTAATAATAACAGATGTTTACAGAGAAAATTACAGTGAAAAGAAGTCATACCCTTTTGATGGGAATGTAAATTAGTACAACCTCAATGGGAAACAGTAGGGAGATATCTCAAAGAATTAAAAAATGCGCTATTGTTTGATCCAGCAATCCTACTACTGTATATTTACCCAAAGGAAAAGAAATCATTATATCAAAAGGATACCTGTACTTATGTGTTTATTGCAGCACTATACACAATAGCAAATGTGTGGAATAAACTAAAGTGCCTATCAACAGCTTGGATTAAAACTGTGGTACATATGTGCAGTGGAATACTAATCAGCCACTACAAATTTTGAAACCACGTATTTTGCAGCACCAAGGTCTCTGACAAAGCAGACTTTAAACAAACAAAGATCAAAAAAGACAAAGAAGGGTATTATATAATGGTAAAGGAATCAATTCAACAAGAAGAGCTAACTAACCTAAATATATATGCACCCAATACAGGAGCACCCAGATTCATAAAACAAGTTCTTAGAGACCTGCAAAGAGACTTAGACTCTTACACAATAATAATGGTAGACTGTAACACCCCACTGTCAATGTTAGACAGGTCAATAAGTAAGAAACTTAACAAGGATATTCAGGACTTGAACACAACTCTGGATCAAATGGACCTAATAGATGTCTACAGAACTCTCCATGCCAAATCAACAGAATAAACATTCTTCTTAGTGTCACATGGCAATTATTCTAAAATCAACCACATAATTGGAAGTAAAACATTCCTCAGCAAATGCAAAAGAACTGAAGTCATAACAAACAGTCTCTCAGACCACAGTGCAATCAAATTAGAACTCAGGATTCAGAAACTCACTCAAAACCACACAACTACATGGAAATTGACCAACCTGCTCCTGAATGACTCCTGGGTAAATAATGAAATTAAGGCATAAATAAAGAAGTTATTTGAAATCAATGAGAAATATGTAGCACTAAATGCCTACATCAGAAAGCTGGAAAGATCTCAAACTGACACCCTAACACACTTAAAAGAGCTAAAGATGCAGGAGCAAACAATTCCAAAAGCTTGAAGAAGACAAGAAATAATTAAGATCAGAGCAGAAGTGAAGAAGATGGAGACAAGAAAAACCCTTCAAAAAATCAATAAATTCAGGATTTGGTTTTTTTTTTTTTTTGAAAAAATTAACAAAATAGACCACTAAAAAGACTAATAAAGAAGAAAAGAGAGAAGAATCAAATAGACACAATAAAAATTATAAAGGGGATATCACCACTGACCCCACACAAGTATGAACTATCATCAAAGCATATTATAAACACCTCTACATGAATAAACTGGAACATCTAGAAGAAATGGATGAATTCCTGGAAATGTACATCCTCCCAGACTAAACCAGGAAGAAGTTGAATCCCTGAATAGATCAATAAAAAGTTCGAAAATGGAGACAGTAATTAATAGCCTACCAACCATAAAAAGCCGAGAATTAGATGAATTCACAGCCGAATTCTACCAGAGGTTCAAAGAAAGCTGATACCATTCCTTCTGGAACTATTCCAAACAATTGAAAAGGAGGGACTCCTCCCTAACTCATTTTATGAGGCTAGCATTAACCTGATACCAAAACCTGGCAGAGACACAACAACAACAACAAAATAAAACTTTGTACCAATATCCCTAATGAATATCAATGCAAAAATCCTCAATAAAAACTGGCAAACTGAACCCAGCAGCACATCAAAAAGTTTACCCACCACGATCATGTTGGCTTCATCCCTGGGATGCAAGCCTGCTTCAACATATGCAACTCAATAAACCTAATCCATCACATAAAAAGAACCAATGACAAAAATCACATGATTATCTCAATAGATACAGAAAAGGCTTTTGATAAAATTCAACATTGCTTTATGTCAAAAACCCTCAATAAACTAGTTATTGATGGAACATATCTCTAAACAATAAGAGCTACTTATGACAAACCCACAGCCAATATCATACTGAATTGGCAAAAGCTGGAAGCACTCCCTTTGAAAACCAGCACAAGACAAGGATGCCCTCTCTCTCCACTCTTATTCAAAATAGTATTGGAAGTTCTGGCCAGGGCAATCAGGCAAGAAAAAGAAATAAAGTGTATTCAAATAGGAAGAGAAAAAGTCGAATTGTATCTATTTGCACACAACATGATTCTACATTTAGAAAGTCACATTGTCTCAGCCCCAAAACTCCTCAAGCTGATAGGCAACTTCAGCAAAGTCTCAGGATACAAAATCAATGTGCAAAGATCACAAGCATTCCTATACACCAACAATAGATCATCAGAGAGCCACATCATGAATTAACTTTCATTCATAATTGCTAAAAAGAGAATAAAATGTCTAGGAATACAGTTAACAAGGGATGTAAAGGACCTCTTCAAGAACTACACACCCCTGCTCAAGGAAATAAGAGAGAACACAAACAAACAAACAAACAAAAATTCTATCCTCATGGATAGGAAGAATCAATATCATGAAAATGGCCATATTGCCCAAAGTAATTTATAGATTCAATGATATTCCCATCAAAATACCATTGACATTCTTCACAGAAATAGAAAAAAAGAAACTATTTTAAAAATCATATGGAACCATACGGAACCATAAAAGAGCCCAAATAGACAAGACAATCCTAAGCCAAAAGAACAAAGCTGGGGGCATCATGTTACCTGACTTCAAGCTATACTACAAGGCTATGGTAACCAAAACAGCATGGTACTGGTAGCAAAACAAACATATAGACCAATGGAACAGAACATAGACCTTAGACATAAGATCACACATCTACAACCATCTGATCTTCGACAAATCTAACAAAAACAAGAAATGGGGAAAGGATTCCCTGTTTAATACATGGTGCTGGGAAAACTGGCTAGCCATATGCAGATAACTGAAACTAGACCCATTCCTTATACCTTATACAGAAATTAACTCAAGATGGATTAAAGACTTAAGTGTAAAACCCAATACCATAAAAACCCTAGAAGAAATCCTAGGCAGTATCCTTCAGGACACAGACATGGGCAAAGACTTCATGACAAAAATGCCAAAAGCAATTGCAACAAAAACCAAAATTGACAAATGGGATCTAACTAAACTAAAGAGCTTCTGCATAGCAAAACAAACTATCACCAGAGTGAACAAGCAACCTACAGAATAGGAGAAAACTTTTTGTAATCTATCCATCTGACAAAGGTATAATATCCAGAATCTACAGGAACTTAAGGAAATTTACAAGAAAAAATACCTCATTAAAAAGTGGGCAAAGAATATGAGCAGACACTTCCCAAAAGAAGACATGTATGTGGCCAACAAACATATGATAAAAAGCTCAACATCACTGATCATTACAGAAATGCAAATAAAAACCACAATGAGATACCATCTCATGCCAGTCAGAATGGCATTTATGAAAATATCAAGAAGCAATAGATGCAGACGAGACTGTGGAGAAATAAAGAATGCTTTTACACTGTTGGTGAGAATGTAAATTAGTTCATTTATTGTGGAAGACAGTGTGATGATTCCTCAAGGATCTGGAACAAGAAATACCATTTGACCCAACAATCCCACTATTGGGTATACACCCAAAGCAATATAAATCATTCTACTATAAAGATACATGCACATATATGTTTATTGCAGCACTGTTTACAATACCAAGACTTGGAACCAACCCAAAAGCCTATCAATGCTAGATTGGATAAAGAAAAGGTGGTATATATGTACCGTGGAATACTATGTAGTCATAACAAGGAATGAGATCATGACTTTTGCAGAGACATGGATGAAGCTGAAAGCCATCATTCTCAGCAATCTAACACAGGAACAGAAAGCCAACACCACATGTTCTCATTCATAAGTGGGAGTTGAACAATGAGAACACACGGACACAGGGAGGGGAACAACACACTCCAGGGCCAGTTGGTGGGTGGGGGGCAAAGAGGGAGAGCATTATGACAAATAGCTAATGCATGCAGGGTTGACAACCTAGTTGACATGTTGATAGGTACAGCAAACCACCATTGTACACATATACCTATGTAACAAACCTACACGTTCTGCACTTGTATCCCGGAACTTAGTAAATTTTTTTTTAAAGTTATACATTTATTCACTAAAATGAGTACCAATGCACACAATCAGTATTTTGAACATTTTCATTGTCTTTATCCACTCATCCATTCCCAACTGTTCTTATCAAACTTGAAATCAAACTAGATCTGGATCCTGATGCTTTCTATTATGGGTGATCCCACCCATCCTCCCCAGCCCCACACATCTATTACAAAGTTCTAATTTCTTTGTGGATTTCAATAAGAGTTTTGCTGGCACATAAATTAAGCACATGCTGATCTGAACAATTCCATTAGCACTCAGCCAAACAAAAATATTTAATAGGTTTGAGATTGTGGTCCTCATATGAGAACATAACCAATAATTTTATCACCTTCTTACTAATTTGTGATTGGCAACTCCATCCATTATTTAGCTATAAGGAGAGAAAATCAGCATTCATAATAATCTCCAAATTGCATTTGAAGTATTATAAAGTTTTACATGTGATTTCTATTTATAATTAGTTGGGAATGTGTAAAGATGCAATAAAAATAGTTTACTCTTTTGGACCATGTACACATCTTGAATACAACTTATTATAAAGTGAAAATTTGGGTAATCAAAAGTTGTTTATATCAACAACAATCATAAAGAAAAAAACAAATTCAAGACTAATTTTTCTTTAATCTGATCTATATAGCTCCCCCCCTTTTTTTTTTTTTTTTTTTTTTTTTTGCCAGACAACCATGCATTTCTCTAGAAGGACCACAAGTATGTGATGGTAACAGTTTAAAAATGCAGTGTTCTGTTTTCTTTTACACCTCCCTTCACTATATACATATACACAAACACACATGCACACACACATATACACTCTAGAGACAAGGTGGGCCTCTAAAAATTACATGATAATCGTCCCTATTTTAGAAGAAATACACTTTCATTTGACCCAAGACATTGTGTTATTTTGAGCTTTCTATTATCTTTATCCTACTATCCACTCCCAACTATTTTCATCAAACCTCAAAGCCCAACTAGATCTGGATCCAGGCGCTGGGTATTACGGGTTTTATGGGTGACATTTTTCTTTTTTTCTTTTCCTGACTATTACAAAGCTCTAATTCATTGTGAATTTCAATGAGAGTTTTCTTGGCAGAGAAAAGAAGCACCTGCTGATTTTTTGCTTTATCAAGAAACACCTGCTGCTTTATCAAGAGTGAGTAGAGGTAAGCTGCAGTATGTATCTGATTATCAATGCACCCCTAGTAGATAATTAAGAAGTTTTCCTTCACTTAGACACACATTCATTTTTGCAGTCAATAAATATCTATTGAGTATCCAAAAGGAAAAAGTGTTAGGTACTGAGATAGTCAATGAAACATACATGCCATTCACAAACATCAGGAAATCCGATGAATATTATAAGAATTTTTTTTTTTAATCTGGGGAGTGGGGACATCAAGTTGAATAGCATGATTCTTTCTGTTAAATGGTTTGCAATCTAGTGCAAATGGAGTTTTGTGGAAGTAAAAGTCAGCACAAGGAGTAAGACAAATTCTTAATAAATATGATAAAAAAGGAAATGTGGTGTCATACTAAAGAAATGGTTAAGAAATTTAAGCTCAGAAAGAGGTGAGAGTATTTTTTTTGAATAGATGATCACTATCATTATTTCAAAAGATAATGGAGGCAGCATTATATAAGTTAAATTACAGATGAGAAAGATTGCTCGATAGAGGAGAAATAATACAGAGAAAATGTAGACAGGGTATAACATGTTATCAGACATAAGAAGGGAGAGAATTCTATATGCATGCTGTGAGTTTGTGTGTATGCACAAAGGTTCACATGCCTGTCTCCTCAAGAGCATGTTTTGGCAAAGTGATTACCAGCTCTAATAGGTGGGTTAAAATTCCAGCTCCTTTACTCACTGGCTGTATCACTTTGGCAAGTGGTTTATCATCATTCTGGTTCTTATTTCTCTTGTGCAATCTCAAGTTTAGAGGAATGTTTTAAGAATTAAATTTTATAATGCATGAAAGCACTAGGTTCAATCCTATAATGAGGTCAATAATCAAAAAGTCTTTTAAAAATAATCTGTTCCAAAATAAAAAATAATAAAATACAACTTTAGAGGAGTAATTATTGATATGATTACTGTATCACTTTAGCATTGTCTTACTAAGAACACTGAATAGATGAAGTAGAAATTTTTTTTACCTCTTCCTATTTTGAAACAATAAAAATACTAGTAAATTAAGGCCTTTAGACATAACCTCCATTTTATGTTGAAAGTTATTGTCTACCATAAATTTAGGTTGCCTGGAAGTTATGTGGGCAAAATCTCTAAGGACAATCTAATGATTAAACCCCCGTTCACAGTCATCCCACTTGCTGGAATTCAGCAGCATTTGGCACCATCAGGCTTTCTGTTTAGAATCCCCATTTATGTTTAGTTCTTAGGGAAGTTTATTTCAATTCAATTTCTACTTTCTTGACTACTCTTTCTCTGCCCTCCTTGATGAGTCCTCTTCCTCCTCTCCTGCCTTCAGGGAGAAAATTCTTCAGATTTTTCTAACATTTTTTTGTAAGGTAATTATAAGATAATTGCCTTTACCATCTCTCCCTTTCTCTCTCAAAAAATAGATAGATAGATAGATAGATAGATAGATAGATAGATAGATAGATAGATAGATAGACAGAAAGGCATAGATATTGCTATATGCTCTCTCTTCCCTCCTCCCCTTGCCCACATAAACAGATATATCTCTTTATAATAATCTCCAAATTGTATTTCAAGTATTATAAAGTTTTAGGCGTATCTGTTTATATGGAAGACAGGAGAGAGACAATACAATCTGTTTATATGGGGGAGGGGAGAGAGAATATATATTTAAAAACTCAATTATATATATATAAACATATATATTAAATATATAATTATATAATCTTAGAAAACTCATTCCCTCTCATAAATTAAATTATTATGCCTATGAGAATGATTTCCAAATCTTATCTCTAGTTGTTACTTTTAACTGAGTACCCTCATTTTTCACCTGCCTATTAGATTTGACCATTTGAATGTCCTTAATCTTGCCACTTTAATATGTCTAAAAGGCAACTTATTGTCTCTATCGGAAACAAAGTTCTCATTGGATTCTCTTTTGATTTATAGTTCCACCCTTCTTCCATGCTAAAAATGCCAAAATTGTCTTTACTACTTATTTTTAATATTCTCAAATTATATTACATAGACACTTTTCATTCCCATTGCTACCACCATAATTCAAAAGTCTGTCACCTTGTACATGTATATTGCCTTAGCATAAGGAGTTTTCTGTTTGTTTCTAGACTTTCAATAAAATTATATTTGGTCAGGAATTCTTTTTCACATCTACCTCAATGTCATAATGGTCTTGCTACATATCATGAGCATCTATAGAATTCAAAATTGGGAACACATTAAACACAATATTCTGCCTTGGATTTTTATTAAATGACAAACAAAAGTAGTTCTCCAAGGGTAGTATTGGCCGTGAAAGCCATCAGCTTTGCTGATGGAGAAGGAGCACATAAACTGATGGAAAAGAAGAAAAATCTAGCAATGGTGAGAAGCAAATGGAGAAAGTCAGAAAATTAAGAGGAAAATCCTGTATATGATAGAGCCATTTGCTTCTCACCAAGATCACTCTCTTACAGAAAGCATTGCTAATATCTCCATATATCCCTGACTAACCAGGAGTCTGCATATATGTGCAGAAGAAACACAAGAGGGCCTAGCAGAAAATAAAGCCAGGATAGATTCGAAAATGAGCTTTGAAATGTGCTCCCAACCCACACTAACGTCCATTCATAAGGGGTAGAAGCCTTCATGTTTGAGGTGTTTGAAGACAACATATGATCATTTACTGCATGACCACTAAGCTATGCAAAAACTGCCACAACTTCCTAGGAAGCCAACCAAAAAAGATTAAAAGTATTCAAAAATATTAAGCAGATGCATTAGTTGTTGCACACCATGGAGAGAGGCAGATACTACAAATTTAGTCCAACCAAGTTATTAAAACAAATCAATCAACAACAACAACTAAATAAAAATGAAAAATCTCAGGAAAATATCCAGAGTTGTTACAATGTATTTTCAAAAATATGCAGGTAAAAAATGTTACAAAATATGCAATTGATCCTGAAGCCCTTCTCCAGCCTCTTTATAGTATCTTCTCAGATGGTCTCATCAGTTTGTAAAGTTTGTAACCAATATGCTGATGATATATCATTAAGAATGAGTATTCTGAACAGATAATTCACAACCGATTGTCATTTCTGTCTCCTAACCTGTCCTGTTTTAAGGCTTCTAAGCCAGCAAACATCTGAAGTTTTTCATATTCTAAATTACATTCTAATACCTAAAATGAACTTCTAATTTATCTATTGTCAAATATTTTGCCTCATAGTGAATGCAGAAAACCTAATACTTAGGTTCTTACATCCACTTTGGCCTAATGGTGCTTGTAAATAATGCATTTGCATAATGAACAATATTTATAAAAGCCAATTACTGCTGATACGTATGACCTTTTGGCATCAAATATGCTAATAACCTTTGAAATGTTGACTAGATTACATAGTGCCAAAACAAAACTTAGGTATAATAGGAACCAGGCTCCTTGTGTATATAAGAATGAAGGTTAGTTTCTATTTTGGCTGCACTTATAAAGAGGTGTTAATTAGATATGTGATTTGAATTAAAAATTCTGGTACATTTTCAAATAGAGAGCATTAAAAATGAATTATGTGGAAATGACTACAACTAGACGCAAGAGCCCTACTTTTACAAAATAATTTCTAATGAAATAGAATTAATTTGCAACGTAAGTACTGAGATTCAGATATTTTCAAAGTATTAATCCTCTCAAGTTGCTATACAGTTTATATTTATAGACAGAAGATTTTGTAGTTTTTTGTTAATTCGTATGTACTTAATATAAACAAATATTAAAAATAATCATTAATCAGGTTAAATTTTAATGTATTTTTTAAAGGCCATAATAAGTATCCTCAAACATTTAATTCACTTTTTTTTATAAAATGAATGCATTTCACCTAAGTGCTGGTAGATTTACAGGTCATTCTATTAAAGCACTTTAGTTTCTGTATATTACATTTTAAATTGCTTATTTGCAACTCTATACACTTTAACATGGCAGCTTAGCCATAATGAGTTCATGTAATAGCACCACAGAGCTGATTGTGTTTTGTAGCAATAAAAATACTAATGCAAAATATACTATAATATGATTTTTGCTTCACTTCTGTGCTCTGTCCTACTTGAATTATTTAGGGATCCAAATTCAATTTTCCAAAAACACAAATAACTTTCAACTACTTATCAAATAATTTTCAACTTTGATAATATTACCACAGGTCTGTTCTCATTTATCAGTCTAACCCTAGACAAAACAGCCTAACTAGAGTGAGTTATGTTGAGTAATTAATTCAGTTAGATTTTCAGCTCTATGTTCACCTTTTAGTGACCTCGTCCTAAACACTAAATTCGTAACCTGAGCATTAGCAATTATTCAGTGATTATTGAAGTCTACCCCCAGCCCTCAGTCATGGGGATCCATGCAGTTATTTCATCTTCTTTTATCAATCTTCTTTGTAACTTTCTTTTATTTTCTTCCTAAATTATTACTTATATTCCATTTTCTCAACACTTTATTTTTGTCAACTCATGTGACAAAATAATTGCAATAATTTAATTTTTAAAAATACAGAATGTGCAAGCCCAGTAGATTAAAAAGTAAAAAGTAATTTTACTTTCTCAAGGCTCATGAAGTCTAGTGGTGAGCTGCAAGTATACAGGGTAAAGTATATAAGCACTAGAAGTATCAAAGTTGATGATACAACTGACTTGTTAAACAGTTTTAAAATAGCCTCAAATCACCATCTTTCATGTAATACCTTTATGTAGAGTGTCAAACCCCCTCCCTTTGTAATTATTCTCCATATCCTGACTTTTTAGCAAGGCTTTATTTTTGACAATAGTCAAAAAAATCTTTGTAGAATGTTCTGAAAATTACAGACTATCTCAATTGAATATACTATGTGATAATGGTAGTAATTTTATTTTTGCCCCAAATATTTTTTTGCTCATTTTTCAGTTTCATAACTCTTTAGATTACTTCCCTGACTTTTTATGCTTGAGGTTAGTATAGGCTGAAATGCTGCAGAGACTCCCAACTTATAACTCAAAGCCTGAAGCCTATATTATGCTCTCTCAAATGGATCAAGCATCTTTAAAAATACCACTAAAGGAAAGGGGAGAAAATGGGTCAAACATTTTGTGTTTGTACTATTTTCAGTGGAAACATTTCCATTACTTAAAACCTCTGAACAGAAGTTAGCTGTCGATTCTGCAAGAGTCACTCATGACTAACAGGAAAACACAAAATCATCCCACAGCACATGATGCTTTATACCTTGACGTTAGTGAGCACTCACAATTAGTAGGACATGAGGCTGTGAAGGCCACCTTATGGATTGCAAACTCCTCCCTAATCTCCTCAAGCTCTATCCTCTTTTCCTAAAGTTTTCTCCACGCACATATGAACACACACACAAAATGTTTTCTCTGTATTTTC
Organism: Papio anubis; assembly: GCF_008728515.1. Taxonomy (NCBI): domain Eukaryota; kingdom Metazoa; phylum Chordata; class Mammalia; order Primates; family Cercopithecidae; genus Papio; species Papio anubis. The sequence goes on along the minus strand of NC_044982.1, from coordinate 64,998,576 downwards.
TTTAGTTTTAAACTTTTTTTTATTGAAATATAACCTAATAGAGAACACATAAATAAATGTCTAATCACAACTTATGAGTAAACTGTTCAGCTAATTTTCACAAACTGAACACACCCTTGTAATCAGCATCTGGATAAAACATTTGTGTTATTATGTAAAAGCTTTTGTGATAATAATTATTTGGAGACATGTTGAATTAAAGCTAGTCAAACAAGTTTACCACACAGGAGATATTCACAAATTCAGACTCCAGTGTCTACTCCCTGATGGTTCTCAAATCAGGAGATAAACGAGAAAAAATACTTCTTGTCAATTCTTATAATTATTTTTTTCTACCTGGATAGAACTCAATTAGTGTTAATTGTGTCCTCTCCATCTTTTACACTTTTTTCCCCAGGAGAATGAGTAATCAATTGATAAATTTGGGACAAATGAATTAGACATGCTAACATTAGTTCTTTCCAAGAAGTAAACTTTGTCTTGAGAGTGAGCTACCTCCAGGGAGCAAGCAGGATTGACTTCACAAATGTATCACCTGTGTGGTCACATAGAACTTATTACTGAGAAGAGCCCTTCTTGGTTTAATTGTCTACTGTTGCCATCTTGAAATTCTTAATAATTTCACCTTTAACCTGTATTATGGAAATGAAGTCCAGGAGGAAAATGGAGCACACTTAGGAGTAGAGTAGATAAACGCAACATATACGTCTACCATTGCTTGTTGCTCCGTTAGCATAGGGTATTCGTAATGCCCCATGAACACAGAATTTCTGTGGACCCACCTTCCATGAGAGTTTAAGGAGATTTAAAAAGAGTTCAAGGTAAGCCTGTTATATCTCAGACTGAAAAAGTGGGAGTACTGACAACCTAGAGAGACCAAGTTTTCCATTCAAACCAGAACTTGCTTTGAATGCAGAAATAAGACAATGGTGTTCTAAGAAGCATGGACAACCAAGAGAGCCTTTTATATACATTATTACTCATGTTACTTCTCTGTATTAGCTAGCCACTACACTGAAATGAGGGCAGAGACGGAAGGCAGAGAAATAGAGAAACCCTTGGTTTCTTTTCCTTTCAACCATTCCTTATTCATCAATAGGCCAAAGGCAAAGTGTTGGTAGAATGGGTATATATCAAGAAGTGAAATAAAAACAGTTGAGTTAGTTTTGTGCATCAATTGTTAAGAACAAAATACATAGGTTAGAGATAAGCTACAAAATACAGATTGAGTAATTATGATAAATCTGCTGAGTTAAATTATCTTATAGTTTCACTTAAAACTGCCATCGCACAATATAAAATTGAACAGTAAAATTAATGCTAATAATTTAACTTTTCAATTTTCATTTAGTTAGAAAGACATTAAGTAGCAAATAAAAATGTCCTAATTGGGAAAGAGAGACAGACCGTGAAACAAAGAAAAGAAACTTTTAATGTTTTAATACATTTTTCCAACTTACTAACAAAGTGACCCCACATTTTCACTTTGTGTCAGGCACCACATAGTATGCAGCTGAGTCTGGAGGAAAGCATTCTCCTCTGCCCTCAGGGACTAGGTGTAACTCTCCAGGAGGGGAAGCCTGCTCTTATGACCAGGTAGCTAAGTCTACCCAGTTCTTAGGTTTCATTGGTAAGCCAGTACGCTCTCATACTGAAGTGCATTTCCCAGCCTCACTTCTGTGAGTAATAAAGGTGATATTTGGGATTTTTCTATTACTTTTTGTTTTATTTTTCAACATCTGAATGTAGGAAGATACACAGATGTAACTGATATCCAGTCTAATTTTGGACTACACTACATCCATAACTCAGGAAATCTGAGTAAAATCTGTGGATTGTACCAATGTCAACGTCCTAATGCTGAAGTTGTATGGTTTGGAAATTGAGTAAAGTATACCTGAGGACTTCCCTGTACATTCTTTTGAAACTTCCTATAAGTCTGTAATTATCTAATAAAAAGCAAAAATTATAAAAATGTTAAATTTATTAATTTTATTTTAATTAAACTACATTATGTTGACTATTTTCCTGAAAATAATGATAATGTTAATAATACTTAAACTAATAATAACAGTTAATATAAACTATATTTACTACATACCAAATATTATATTAAGACAGAACATGGTATAGGTAATGTTTAAGTAGTAGGTTTTCTACAAAGATTTGAATAAATACATGAATTAAAGATAAGTAAATTATAATATTGGAGGCTATCAAGGAGGTAAGATATTACTATAATATTATAGCCTGTGAGAAGAACAGCATTACAAAATGAGTTTTGTTTTTAATGGCTTGAGGGAATTAGTAACATTAGACTTCAGTATAAAACTTGAACTATTAGTTTAGTGCTAAGCTATAGTATATTTTTTCCAAAACTCTAATATAAATTTGATTAAATTGCAGCCATCTTCCAGGAGTATGAAATTCCAATTATAAAGTCGGTATTAGCAATTTATTTTAGTTTACAAAGTATCACAATGACTCATGAAACCTACTATTTAGATAACTGCTTCTTTTTTAAAGCAGGGTAGCCAATCTCTGCATCTAGAAAAGGCAAGTCTTCAGTGAGGGAAATTTTGGAAAACTAACATTAAAGTTAATCACCTGGTAATTACGTTAAAAGATTATTCCATGAAGTGTGAAAATTATATGCTGACAGGCAAATAAAATTCAATTGTTAGTTCATGGTACACGTTTGTACATTTGGGAAAACCAAGATGTTTTTAAAAAGTCAAATTTTCAGTCAATATTTAGAGAAAGATCTTCATTACTCAGCAGAATCAAATTATGCAGTGATATATTATTTTAATTATAATTGAGATTCACTTAAATTATTACCAAATCCAGTTATATTCTTTCTACTAACTCAAGATCCTCTATTATGTGTCATCCCTGTCTATCTACAAATGAGTTTTTAAATATTGCACCCCTGTATATCTATTTCCTTCAAATATGGCACCTCAGTACTTTTCCATGTGAGTTTCATTACGGCGATTTTGTTTGGAGCATTCACTCCACCCCGCGTAACTTTCTCTCTTCATTATACCTAGTAAAATCTCCCTGTGCTTTAAAATCCAGCTCACCAAAAACCGTTTATAGGTATTATAACTTATATGCCAGGCATTGTGCCAACATCCAAATTACCTCCTACAGTGTGGTGGGTACAATTATTATTCTTACTTTCCAAATGAGGAGATCTGGGGTTTGAAAATGTAAAGTAAGCCCAAACCTCAACAGCAGGATGCTGTGGATTTGGATTACATAAGAATTCTGACTACCCAGCCACACAGAGAGGCCCTGTGACTACAGAAAAAGGCAGAGAGGTCCAGTCATCATACTCATCAAGGCTTTAGGCCTGTGAGGGAAATCTACTCTTTTTTTTAAATCAAGACGAGAGTAGCTGCTCACGAAGTCAGTCAATGTCTCATGGAGATGCTTAATTTTTTACTTGGACCTTTCTCAAATTCCTGACCCATAACATTATAAGATTTAAGAAAGCATAAATTCCAAGAGAATTCAACATCCAGCCAGTCCTCTAAACTAAAATGCTAGATTATAGTCACACTCAAGACTCACCTTCTTAATTATTTAATTTACTCATTTCACTGGGGAGGAGAAATTAGATAATTAACAATAAACCTTAGTAACCAATGGATGGATATTGCAGCAAAATATTTCAGTATATTAATTTCTGTCTCTTGCCTGGAATCCTATATTAGTTACAGTCTAGAATGCACAATTCTGTGTATAAGTTTAATTCTAAGTTTAAGTTTTAATCCATCATTTTTCAATGGTTTCATACTTAAGAGAGTAGAAAGTCTTCTGCAGTATCCTTGAAAAGCACTCTGAATAAAATTTGCATTATCACATACTTTTGAATCCTAACACCATTTTGACTTGCCTAGTAGATTCTGTCATAAATGGTGCTATCCAGAGAAATAAAAGTATTTATTTTGAAAACCCATAGGTATAAAATTCATAGACAAAATCAAATTTAGAAGTCAATTTAGAAGTTGGATTTCAAAGGGAGCAATATCCCAAAGTAGCCCCTAGTTGATTTTACCTTTCTCATTTTCTGCTTCTAGTTATTTTCACCTTCCTTTATCCCTTAAGAAAATATTTTTATTACTCAGTTATTTTAATGACAGCTTCTCTAATTAGTGTGTACAATGGCCTAAATAGGAAATTAGAAAACAATTGCTTAGTATGATAAGAACATTATTATGCTAAAGCACACAGTACTATCTACATAAAATCCAGATGACATTAGCAATACCTAGAGTACTTGATACCTACACAGGTGTCAATAATATCTATTCCTGTCTATCACAGAGCCTGATATAACAGTTTATGGGGTTGATCTTTCAATTTCTTAATGTCATTCAAGCATCAATAATTTCCAACTAAAATTTAAAGATTCATTTTTGTTCTGTTGATTTAAAAAAAATAAATTTTTTTCGAACCTTTTTGATGATGTGAAGTGGAAGGTGTATGTGTCCAGTGATCGTACTTAGTGGGATTCAGAAATAGGTGCAGAGAGTTATCTGTGGGTGGTGAAAGTCCCTTAACCACCAGGAATATTGATCTACAGCTCGAGATTTAGGTAAGCGAGAGAATAACCACACACATATCAAAATCTACCTGACATCCAAAACTAAAACATTAGAGATTTTCCAAACCATTATTAACAAGTCCAGCTAGCTGCTAAGAGCATAGACTTTAAATCAGACTGACTTACGTTGGAATCCCAGCTTTGTTACTCATTATCTGTAATTCTAAGCCTTGGTTTTCTCACTCGTAAAATAGTCACAGTGATACTTAGTGATACTTTTATTACAAAAGAAATTTATTTATTATGTATTAAGTGAAGAACATTATATACTTGAGATAGCAGTAAACACAGTGGACAAAACACATGGCACTTACATTCTTTCAGAGGAAACAGATGATATAAAGAAGGCAAGAAGTGCTATGAAAAAAAATAAGCAGACAAAAACATTAGAGGCTGCTGAGAAAATCGAGTATTAAATTTTTAAAAAGGCCTGTAATCCCCAAACTTTGAGAGGCCAAAGCGGGCGGATAACTTGAGGTCAGGAGTTCGAGACTTGCTTGGGTAACACGGTAAAATACATCTCTACCGAAAATATAATAATTAGCCAGGTGTGGTGGCACGTGCCTGTAGCCCCATCTACTCAGGAGGCTGAAGCAGGAGAATAGCTTAAATCCGGGAGGCGAAGGTTGCAGTGAGCCGAGATTGTGCCACTGTGCTTCAGTCTGGGCAACAGAACAAGACTCTGTCTCAATAATAATAATAATGATTATAATAATAATAATAAATAAGTTGGTATTAAAGCCCATATTGAGAATGTGACATTTGAACCACCTGGAAGGAGGTAAGAGAGAGTACCACTGTTCTTCTATATTAAGAAGCAAAACAAAAACTGCATTCTAGCTGGAAAGAACAGTAAGTGTAAAGATTCAGAGGTGGGAGGTTTGAGCATCCTATTGCTGAACACTAGCAGGCAGGCGTACAGTGACTAGAAGAAAAGGAGATCCACATACCCTTTTCCTGTCAAGTACAGTCCCTATTTTTTATTTTTTTATTTTTTATTTATTTATTTTTTTTTTTTTGAGACGGAGTCTCCCTCTGTCGCCCAGGCTGGAGTGCAGTGGCTGGATCTCAGCTCACTGCAAGCTCCACCTCCTGGGTTTACGCCATTCTCCTGCCTCAGCCTCCCGAGTAGCTGGGACTACAGGCGCCGCCACCTCGCCCGGCTAGTTTTTTGTATTTTTTAGTAGAGACGGGGTTTCACCGGGTTAGCCAGGATGGTCTCGATCTCCTGACCTCGTGATATGCCCGTCTCGGCCTCCCAAAGTGCTGGGATTACAGGCTTGAGCCACCGCGCCCGGCCTATGTTTCAAAAATAAGTGTCAAAAAACAAAATGTTAACAAATTGAATTTAATGATCAAATTGACTTTGCTAAATGATCCATGAATCAGGTAGCATCTCATCTATAAAATAGAATGGCGCTCCTGTGAGCTGAACAGAGAGGATGAGCTTTACAAACAGAAAAGGTTTAAGAAAGCCAAAACAGGGAACAAAAAGGAGATTGGCCCTTTCAAAGTTCCTTTCCTTAAAGAACTAAGGCAAAGGGGACTTCTTATCATGCAAATGTATGTTGACTGGGCCCCTTTTTATTGGTTGCTATCAATGTCCTATTTTTGGAAAACTGGCCAGTTTCTAAGTTACATTTTATTACACGACACCAAGCACAAGTGACTCTCATGATTTGGTCTGGTCTCTTTGGGCCATGTGCAGGATATCAGTTCAAAGCAATGGCTTCTCATAAATTTTATTTAACATGAGTAAATCAAACACAAATAATAGGAAAAAAACAATTGGAAAAACTGAAGAATAAGATATTGAAGCTTCAGAAAAAGAATATATTGTTTCACTTATCCTAATACATATAATTTTAATATATTTTAACATGTCTGAAATTAGCACTCAGCTAACAATCAATGCATTAAGAAATTTTATAACTTAATTTGCAATATTTTTTCTCTCTTATACAAAAAATAATGATGCATCATATAGTTAACTATTGTAGATTCAGCAAAATATGACAGCTATGAAAATTACTTGAAAAAAGAGCAGGGATAAAAAATTCAGAAAAATTTTACATCTTTAATGAGGGGTGAGAGTCTCAATTTCTAGGAAGTTGAGCATTCTATTGCTGAACACTAGCAGGCAGGAGTACAGTGACTAGAAGAAAAGGAGATCCACACACCCTTTTCCTGTCAAGTAGAGTCCCTATAAACTTTATGTTTCAAAAATAAGTGTCAAAAAACAAAATGTTAACAAATTGAATTTAATGATCAAATTGGCTTTGCTCATTACAGTGGGCACACACACGAGAAAAACAAAACAAATGAGAAAAACACACACGAGAAAAACAAAACAAAACAAAACAAACAAACAAAAACAGGCAAAAGGACAGAAGAAGCTGAGCTAAAAAAATGATATAATAACACAAACCAAAAAGAAAAGAGATGGAATGGAACAAAAAGATCAAAAGGAAATCCATATTTTATTATGAAAATTAAATGCCTCCCTGGAGATGGTAAGGATCAGAATGACTATGGCACGGTTATGAGGAGGATAAACTTAAGAAGCTATCCTTTGCCTAGAAGAGCAGAAAAGACCAAAGAGATAAAACCAATCAACAAGAAGGTGGTAGATACGATGAAACAACATAGAAGCCTAATAGTAGGTGTTCCTCGGGGGAGGGGGGAAATATGCAGAACAGGAACAAAAGCAGTAATCAGAAATAAAACTGGAAATAAATATTTTTCATTTGAAAATGATACTGATAGGCCGGGCACAGTGGCTCACGCCTGTATTCCCAGCACTTTGGTAGGCTGAGGCAGGCGGATCACTTGAGGTCAGGAGTAAGAGACCAGCCTGGCCAATATGGCCAAATCCCATCTTTTCTAAAAATACAAAAATTAGCCAGGCGTGGTGGTGGTCACTGTAATCCCACCTACTAGGGAGGCTGAAACAGGAGAATCGCTTGAACCCAGGAGGTGGAGGCTGAAGGGAGCTGAGATCATGCCACTGCACTCCAACATGGGGGACAGAGTGAGACTCTGTCTCAAAAAACAAAACAAAAAGGAAATGATACTAATATATATAACAAAATAATTTAACCATTTGTCTAGAACACATGACAAGTTCTTAGGAGAAAAGGACCTATAAGTTCTCAGTGAAGAGAAGACATGAAGTAAAACGAGATTATGAATTAACACATGCCAGGAAAAGCTCCTCATTTCTTTTACATTGGTAAATGCTTGAAATTAAAGCAACAATGAATACAAAAACTTAAGGAAAAATACGTTCTCCTAAGAATTTCACACTCAGACAAACTTTATTTCCAGTGTGAAGGCTGAAACACTCCTTCCAATCAGATGATATCTGTTCTGGGTGCTTTAGTTATTTTCATAATGAAGGCAAACTCTACCCTCGGTAGAATAACTACATTTGAGGATTTTGTCAGAATATAATCTTGAACCTGATTCCACTCAAGAAATTTCAAAACCTTGACTGTGACAAGCAATATTTATGGAGAACTTTCTGTAGGATATACCTTCCAATTTCATTGGCAAGCATTCCTCAAATTGTGTTCATGTGAATATTAATATTCCCAGAATCATTAGTAGAGAAACATCCGTGAACCCGGGAGGCGGAGCTTGCAGTGAGCTAAGATCCGGCCACTGTACTCCAGCCTGGGCGGCAGAGCGAGACTCCGTCTCAAAAAAAAAAAAAAAAAAAAAAAAAAAAGAGAGAAAAGAAAAAAAGAGAAACATCAAGGAAAATTTCTGTGATAAAACGTCAATAACACACTAAACTCACCTAAGTTAAAAATAATTCTCTTCCACAAGGCTCCTCAGAGCCTGATAACAAACTACGGTTCCTACGCTTATGATGGTGAGAGGTAAATAAAAAGGTGAAATTTGGGTGCAAATGCTAATATTATTGTATCTGTGTCCTAGAGTGGTGGTCTTTGGGATTATTCAGGCTATTTAGTAGGTTTAACGCTAGCTTGCATTTCCTACTCTTACTCTTTTTAACCTCACTTTTTTTTTAAGTTAAAACGTTTAATTTTGTGATATTATTATACGCTTTTTCTAAAGCAAAATTAAACATTTTCTTAGAATAAGATAGTACTAAATAAATGATTAAGTAATTGATATTTTCCTCCAGTAGAGGCTCAAATGAACAATAAACATGTAATGCAAAAGAAGTTTGTGGTAGACCAAGTAACGACCACCCAAAGATGTCCACTTCATGCTTTGCAGTGTCTCTGAATATCTTACATGGCAAAAGGGACCCTACAGATGTGATTAAGTTAAAGATCATAAAATGGAAGATTATCCAGGATTTATCATGTAGGACCAATATAATCACAATGGTGCTTATAAGACAGAAGGTGGAAACAAATGAGTCATGGAAGGAGGTATGATGATGGAAGCAGAAATCAGAGAAATGCAGCCACTAGCCAAGAGACACAGGCAGACCCTAGACATTGGAAGAGACTTTGAACACATTATCTCCTAATAGCCTCCAAAAAGAATGCAACTCTGCAGAAACTCTGATGGTTTTCGTGCTGTAAGAGCCATTCTGAACTTCGGATTTCCAGAACTGTTAAGACCTTAAATGTACATTATTATATAATTCTAAATTTGTGGAAATTTGTTACAGCATCCGCAGGAGTATAGTACAAGACTTTAATGAGATACACTTTACTCCTACCAAATTGCCCTTTTTTTGTTCCCTAGGTGACACTAAATGTTTAGTAAAGTTTAGTAAAAATAGAACTAATGTCCACCACTGATAAAGTATAAACTGAAACATTTTCAGAAAGTAAGCAGCATAGACAAAGGTCTAAATCCTTAAAATAATTTTAATATTTTGACCAGGTACTACATTTCAGGAATTTAAGAGGAGAAAATAATTAGATATGTGTGTAAATACCTTTACAACATGCTGTGCATTCAAACATTACATATGCTAAAACTAGATTAGCTTAAATGGTTTGGATAAACTTTACTGTATCCATGCAAAGAAATATATTACACAGTTGTCAACTGCATTAAATACCAAAGGAAAGAGACACCTAAGTTATTGTATATTATAGCTGTAAAGTTATAAATTATAACTATAAATCAATATTGTGAAAGAAAAATATTAATAGGAAATATACTAATATGACTCATTTTTGAATGAGATGTGTGATGTGTATTTTTGCCTTTACATTGTCCTGATTTTTTTTTCATTTTTTCACGAAGGGTTAATATATGACTTCCATAGCCATAAAAAGTAAATATGAAATATATATTTAACATGTTATTGTGAGGAAACTCAATAAATAAAACGTATCATCACTGTTATGCTGGAAACGAATGTTGTAAGCCCAGAATCCTCACAGTAAGATAGCATCATTCTGTTAACTGATAGTTGGAAAGCTATTGGCTAGTCTGTCTGTGAATTCAATTGTTAATCTGTATTCTATATATTTTTTAATATTAACAATCATTTTTAAATGTAAACTAAATTATTGTTATAATTTAAAAAATCAACTAAGGTGCCAGGAATTGTGAATCATCACCACAGGGTTAACAATAAGAAGCTATATGACTTTCAGTTGTTTCCTTTAACCTTCTGGAATACAATTTTCTCACCTAAAAAACAAAGATGTTTCACTAGATGATTAGTCAATTAATTTTTGGTTTTCCAATTGTGACTCTTGTAAGGATCTAAAATATTTATGCCACACACCCTTTCTGAGAAGACACTGTTGTTGCTCTAATATTCCTGCCTAAATCTTAACGATATTCCCCATAAATTTCTCTGTAATCCTTTTTCACTCTTTACATGCCTTCATGTCTCTTCTAGTCTATTAGATAAGGATGTCTGTTCCACTCTGAGCAGTTACATTCAAACCTACCTATAAAGGTCAAGGGAGCTAAGAGGCCAAAGAAAGGGACTGATAAATCCAGTTCTCAGAAAGAAATATTTAATAGAGGCTTATGAACAGAAGCAAGGTCTCGGCCGTGGGATGGTGGATCCCACACCAAACGCCAGAAAGTGTTCTTTATATAGCAAGCTGTTTTGGTAAAATATGAGCAGCTGGTCATGTCTCAGACCCTTTTGTGAAACTATTGATTGCTGAGGAAGTTAGATAGTATCTTTATGAGGGATTATCTATGCTACAGGCATTGTTTCTTGGCCTTGCTGCAGGAATACCTTGCTAGCAGGAGTCAAATATCAGTCATTATACGTGCTGAGTTTCAAGATGACATCACTCCTTCCATGCAACAGTCTGTTTTCCTATAGTTCCTTTATTGCTATACATTATTTTATTTATTCACAATCATTCAGCAAGAGTCATATGCCCAGTGATATATGGGGAAGTTATTTGAAGGTTACAATATACTATTTGAAAAAACCATTAAATCTATGCAGAACAGTCAATCTTCAATTGGAAAGTGTGGTAGGCCAGTGAAATAAAATAAAACTACCTCCCTGTTAGTTAATATATGATTTCACATAAGTATGAAATTAAGTATTATAAAGTTCCTGTTCAGATCCACATTTGCTACCAAAATAGGTAAGTCCATTTCTAAATACTTTTCAGAAAAATATAGTGTAATTATGTAATAAAGGGAAATTTGAAAATATTTTCCTGGAAAATTATTTAAAACTAACCAAACGTAATAGAAAACTGGAGAGATTTTCTTAAAAACATTTGCAAAATCCAGTTAGAAAACTATTATTCTACAAAGAAAACTTGCTGTGCTAGTAGACATGTTTTTAGTATATTGAACAAATAGATATTTCAAACTATAATGAAAGCAGAACCTTTTTTTCCTCTATCAATTTGATGGAATTATCTTAATACCTAGTCAAAATAGTTCAGTAGAAGATCACACAGAGAATATCCAGAAGAGAAAGGATAAAGAAAATAACAAAAATCTGTGCTGAAATGATAGACACTTTATTGTAATCCATGAAAGATTATTAAATTAGATATTTTAATTCTTTTTCTTTGCCATCTTACCAATCTTTGCAGACAATTGGGCATATAATCAATAAAATATTCCTAGGAGCAAATTCACCTAAAATTGGCTGCAGTGTTTTATACTATTGAGGTCATAATTCTAGGCTATTACCTTTTCTAACAAAAAGTCAGCTTTCAATGAAATCCAGCAGAGAAAATTATGTGTGCCTGGGGGGTAGAATACTTTTCACCTTATAGGCGCTCAAATCGAATCTTTTTTACTTACCATCTATTGTTCATACTGCCATCATAAATTTTAAAGATTTCACGAATTCACTTCAAATAAAACAATGACCATTTTTCTACTGAAATTCCTTGATATGTCCCAACAGAAAACACCACATTCCGCATTTTCTGCAATCATTCTACGTATACGATTTTCTTGAGATGGAAAGCAAAGAAACTTCACAGTAGAGAAAATAAACACTGCTCTACTTTTAGAGTTTGGCTTTTCAGGAGAATGTAATATAAGAGATACAGTTTCAGCCTACAAATGTACACGACAAAATAAATGTTTGTACAGTACTTTCCAACACAAAGGAAAGGAAACAAAGAATTTGGAGAGTAGGACATTTTGCCCAAAGATAATTAAGGGATTTATTCACAAAAAGGGAAAGCATTAAACTGAGTTGTATAGAAAATGAATAAGCCTGAGATAATTTTTATCTCGAAAGAAGGTATCACGGATCTTGTATGGGGAAGTGTGCAAATGGATTTAAGGAACACATTGGGATGGAAGACAGAAGTCTGGAGTCACAGCAAGGAGGAAAAAAAGCCATCAGTTCCTGAAAGATGAGTATAGTTGGTATAAAGCACAGGAAGTTAATAAATTCAATATGAGAAAACTTCTTTAAAATTTAAAACATAGTCTCCTTAAGCACAGCAGTTTAGTTATTAGATAAGTTTTAATATTTACAAACATTCCTGAAAAATAAAATGGAGATTTAAAGGGAGAAAACAAAGCTGGTATTGTGATATGTTTTAATTTTCATATTGAATTGTAAAAGATTATGGCTATCTCACCAATATTAATTGAAAAGTAGAGGTTCTTTTTTAAGTGAATCCTATTTTTAGGTTTAAATTTCAATATGTTGATTAATAACTGAATAAATAAATGGATAAATACATAAGAAAAGGACAAATCCTAGTATGTATTTCAAATTATCATATCTTTTATTATTCTTTAAAAGGGGAAAGCATAATCATACAATTAGATTCTCAGGCTCACAATCCCCTAAGTAATTTCCACTGTTCTAATGAGGCAAAAATGTATTATTTGTATCCCTTTTCGTATACTTGCAAATGTGTTTGCTGGAATACTATATTTAAGCATGTACAATTACCGACTTGCTTACTAGTTACCATTGAAAATAACCAATTCTAAGTTTTTGGCTTCTTTAGTATCTTAGCTTAAACCAAATCTGTGTGGTACACCAGTATCCCATCACACTGTTTATCTTTCTTCCATTGCAATAATTTGCTTAAATCATTTCAATTTAGATTTTTCCCTTTCATTCCTGTGGCTGCCACCTCTCAGGAGCCCTTTACTGAAGGTCTGGCTTATCTCTCTGCTTTCAGGATGTGCTCACCATTGAGTCTTTCTTCCCTCTCTGCCCACCAACACCAACACCAGTGTCTCTAAAATCTTGCAAATAATCATCTCCCAAAAAACTTTTTTTCCAGATTAAAGACTGTTCAATAGGAGATAGTTATCTATTCACAAATCCAAAACTATTGTATTTGTAAAGCCTTTTATTAACTGCAATTACTTTTACACCAATCTAATACATTTGCTTATTACCTGTTTCTCCCAAATTTATTTTCTTCACACTTTCTCAGCATAGTTATCCCATTTTAGCCAGGCTTACCTCTTCTTTGTTTCTCAAACCTCCACAGACACTCCATTGGCATTTGTGCCTTTATGTTTTTTTGTTCATTTGTTTTTAATTGTTTACCAAATGTGTCTCCAAACTCTTTGGAATGTCTTCCTTTATCCTTCCCACATAACCAAGTAGTATTCATTATTTAACTACCAAATCAAATTTAATTACCAAAGATTATAATCAGTCTTCTAGACATATGAATACAAATTGCATGTTGAATTCTATAGTTTCATAGTTCACTATGTTCTGATTTGGTAAGTACACAACACCAAAAGACATTCTGTTTTATTTCAAGTACAAGCATAGAAAGAATCATCCAAAACATGTATGCGTTGTTCTTAATGAATGATTTAACCATACAAACTTATTAGACGTATTTACAGAGATAGGCTCTAACAATCATGAATGAAGTCAAGATCTCTCCTCTACCTGTTATTCTCTTATCACCCCACCTCCTTCCTTAACCCGTTTAACCCATGCATCTCTGACATCTTCATGACACAGAACTTTCTTGAGTGGAATCTTTTTTCTAACACCTGGTATGTTTCCCTGGTGAGTCACTTCCTCTGTACCTATGAACCAACATATTCTTCCTTTCTCCATTTCTTCATAATCTTCATTCTTCTCTTATTTCCTTCTTCAACTTCTGTCTCTCTCTATATATACATACATATACACACACACACACACAGATAGATGTATACATATATATACACATCTATCTGTGTATATATACATATATATACACACATATACACAAAAAGTCAGCTTTCAGTGAAATATATGTGTATAGTCTCATCTATTCAAATGACTTCACCTGTCTCTTGTAGGTGATAAAATTGTGGATCTTTGTATCTCCTTTTTGGTATCTCTCCTAAGTTCCATACTCACATTTCCAAGAGTTTACAGAATGTTTTCATCTGGATCCCTCTTTGCATATTACTTATGATAGACTTCTTGATTACTTTCCTTTTCCAAATACATGGTTTTTTCCTTTACTATATAATTAGTATCTTCTCAGGTATTCTTAACAAATATCTCAGTTATGTTTTCTTCTATCTTCCCCAGTCTCTGATGTCTTTCTTAGCAGTATTATTCCCTTCTTGATATGGAACATGTAAAGGAAAATGTTTGTTATTTTTTTGTTTGTTTGTTTGTTTGTTTGGAACAAAACTACTAGAAACTTGTTTATCTTACTTAGGTAATGTTCCAAAAAGGATAGTAGACATTTCATTAAAATAAACTACATTTTCTTTCAAAGGCAAAACAAATGTTTTAATTGTTTAAAAAGTACATTAATAATCACCATTCTGACTGGCCTGAGATGGCATCTCCCTGTAGTTTTGATTTCCATTTCTCTAGTGATTGGTGATGATGAGCTTTATTTTTTATGTTTCTTGGCCACATAAATGTCTTCTTTTGAAAAGTGTCTGTTCATATCCTTTGCTCACTTTTTGATGGGGATATTTGGTTTTTCTTGAAATTTTTTTTTAAGTTTCTTGTAGATTCTGGATATTAGACCTTTGTCAGATGGATAGATTGCAAAAATCTTTCTCCCATTCTGTAGTCTGCTTGTTCACTCTGATGCTAGTTTCCTTGCCTGTGCAGAAGCTCTTTAGTTTAATTAGATCCCATTTGTCAATTTTGGCTTTTGTTGCAATTGCTTTAATAGATGCTGGCGAGGGTGTGGTGAAACAGGAATGCTTTTACACTATTGGTGGGAATGTAAATTAGTTTAACGATTGTGGAAGACTGTGTGGCCATTCCTCAAGGATCTAGAACCAGTAATAGCATTTGACCCAAATTTCCATTACTGGGTATATACCCAAAAGGATTGTAAATCATTCTACTATAAAGATACATGTACACCTATGTATATTGCAGCACTATATACAATAGCAAAGACATAGAGCCAATGCAAATGCCCATCAATGATAGAATGGATAAATAAAATGTGGCACATATATACCATGGAACACTATTCAGCCATAAAAATCAATGAGATCATGTTCTTTGCAGGAAAATGAATGAAGCTGGAAGCCATCATTCTCAGCAAAGTAACACAGAAAGAGAAAACCGAACACTACATGTTCTCACTCATAATTGGGAGTCGAAAAATGAGAACACATGGACACAGGGAAGGGGACAACACACACCAGGGCCTGTCAGGGAGTGGGGGACAAATGGAGGGAGAGCATTAGGACAAATACCTAATGCATGTAGGGCCCTGCATATTCTGCACATGTATCCTGGAACTTAAAGTAAACTTTTTTAAAAAGTATATTATCCATATTCTTTAGATTGCACAGTTTGAAGTTGCATGATAAAATTATTGCAGGTGTCATTGTTAGGAAACTACATTTATTAGAACATACTTGCATTTCTTGAAATTGCCCCTCCCTTCGTAATAGGACTAGCCAAAGTTTAGCTTGCACAAATGTGACTAATGATTTCTTTATACAAGTAACAGATTGTAGAAGTCCACAAAACTGAAAAGAGTACAAAAAAAAAAAGCATAAAAAAATGTATAAACACATCTTGAACATTCTAGACCACCATGGAGAGTTTTAAGAATAAGTAGATCTTTCACATTTCCAAATGATCCAAGAATAGAAAATTAATTTTTTTGCAAGCTAGATAAATGTCTAGGTAGGATCAGCAGGGCAAACCAACAACTGGAAAATGAAGTGTCTTTATCAATCTCTCCCAGGACTTCTGTCTGTTTTTCTCTTTGCCTCTGTTTCTACTCTGACACTGGTGATTTTCTACTCTTCACTTCTCATTCCATTTTTGAACAACTTCTCTAAGATAGAAATCAATAGGGCAACAGGGATTATACAGGATGCTTTAAACTTTCAGATGGACAGCTTCCCTGTCTGGGAGTTACCACAAACGACTTTCCCTGAGAAACCACCTCTGGTTTCATAAAACCACTGTTTTATAAAAGGTCTTCTTTCTGCTATTCTATGCACCCAAGGTTTGAAATTCATTATTTTTTGAGCTGTACCTTGATACCTATTGTAAAGCCTTTCATTGATTGACAGATGCCAGCAAGGAAAGTTTCCATGTGGTAAATCATAAGACATACTGTACTTAGAAAGCAGGAACAAGAATACACCTGTTAACAAAATTTTGCCTCTTTTAAAACTGATAAAATTATTTAGTTGATAATTCTTCCCTTGATATACAAAATATAAAATTATCTGTCAAACTATTGCATAGAATTTTATTGTTAAAAGTAGCATTATTTATTTTTTGACAAAGCATTTTACTTTTTGCAAATTAAGAGAAAGCCTAAACCAAAATATTTGTTTTACGGATGTAATGCCATCACAGTTGACTAATATTTAGCCACTTGCTAAGGGTAAAATGTTGATGAATGATGTGTTAGATCTGTCACACAACTAAATATAAACTAAATTGAACAAAAGAAGATGAAAGAGAAGTTTATTTCTCCAATTTCCAGGAAGCAAGTTTAATAAAGGAGAAAAAAAATCTTCCATCAATGGTATTTTTCAGCAATTAAAATATATAAAACTATGAATATATTGACATTCATAATGTATATAGATAATTTTATATATTATATACTTATATGTGATATGTTGTTAACTACCTCAATATATACACATTTTATATAATACATTAAGCATTCATTATTTTTATTATATACATACTATGCAATATGTATGTCCAGTATTTTATTGTAGCAAAATATATATAACAAAAATTTTTACTATCTTGACTACTACTAAGTATTAATACATTCATAAGTATTATGAATACTTTATAAGTATTAATATATTCATATTGATTTGCAACCATTTCTCCCAGCCATGTCCAGAACTCATTTATTCTTGAAAAATTGAAATTCTATAACAATTAACCAATAACCACCTCTTTCCCCCTCCCCTCAGACCCTGAAAACAAGCTTTCTACTTTCTGTCTCCATAATTTCAGTTACTCTAAGTACTTCATGTAAGTGGAATGATATAATGTTTTATATTTCATGCTTGACATTTTACTTATAATTTCCTCAAGATTCAACTATGTTATGACATATATTATAATTTCCTTCCTTTATAATGCTGAATAATTTTCAATGAATGCATGTATCACATTTTGCTTATCCATTTATCCATTCATGGCATTAGAGTAGCTTCCATGTTTTGCTATTGTAAATAAGGCTGCTATGAATATGGATGTTCTAATATCTCTTTATTACCCTCTTTGCAATTCTTTCAAACAAATATCCAGAAGTGAAATTGCGGTATCATATGCTAATTACATTTTTTATTTTTTTCAGGAAACACCATACTATTTTCCGCAAACATCTGTATCACTTTACATTCTCACCAACAGTGTCCAAGTTTTCTAATGTCTCTGCATGCTTGCCAATATATTTTCCATTTTTATAGTAACCAGTCTAATGAGTGTGATGTGGTATCCAATTGTAATTTTGATATGTACTTCCCTAATTTTTAGTGACTTTGAACATTTCACAATTTGTTGAGCAACATTAGTTGGGTTGTTTTTTGTTGTTTTTAGTTTCAAGAGTTTTCTGTATATTCTGTATAATAATACTTCATCATATATATAATTTTCAAGCATTTTCTCTCATTTTGTGGGTTGCCTTTTCACTGTGTTGGCAGTGTCTTTTGATGTACATTTTTTAAAAAAATTCCTTAAGTCCAATTTGTCTACTTTTTATTTTGTTTTCTGTGCCTTTGGTGTCATATTCAAAAAATAATTGAATTATTATTATTGAATTATTATTAAAATAATTTAATGTTTTGAATTTTCTTCCTATATTTTATTCTAAGGGATTTTTAGTTACAGGCTTTACATTTAGATCATAGATCATTGAGTTAATTTTTATATGTGGTGTTAGGTAAGGTCAAACTTTTTCTTTTTTATGTGAACATACCGGCAGCATTTGTTGGAAAGATTGACTCTTCCTCTTCAAATTGTCTTGGCACCCTTGTGGAAAATCATTTACACATATATTTTAAGGTTTATTTCTAGACTCTATTTCATAGGTCTGTATGTCTCTTTTTATGCTGGTACCACACTGTTTTCATTACTATTGCTTTATAGTAAGTTTTGAAATCAGCTTGGTAGTGTATCCTCTAGCTTTGTTATTCTTTTTCAGGATTGTTTTAGCTATTTGGGGTCCCTTGAGATTCCATATATATTTTAGTATGGGTGTGTGTAATTCTAAAAAACGTATCATTGTGATTTTTGATAGGGACCGCATTAAATCTGTAGATAGCTTTTGGTAATACTGACATCTTAACAATACTGAGGCTTCCAATGCACGAACATGGATACCTTTTGATTTCTTTTTTTTCTTTTTTTTTTGGAGCAACATGGCTGTTTATTTCACCTGGGTACAGGGGGCTGGGTCCGAAAAGAGAGTAGGGGAAGGGAGATAAGGGTGGGGCCGTTTTATAGGATTTGGGTAGGTAAAGGAAAATTACAGTCAAAGGGGGGTTGTTCTCTGGCAGGCAGGAGTGGGGGTTACAAGGGGCTCAGTGGGGGAGCTTTTTGAGCCAGGATGAGCCAGGAAAAGGAATTTCACAAGGTAATATCGCTTAAGGCAAGGACAGGCCATTTTCACTTCTTTTGTGGTGGAATGTTATCAGTTAAGGCGGGGCAGGGCATTTGTACTTCTTTTGTGATTCTTCAGTTACTTCAGGCCAGCTGGGCATATACCTGTAAGCTGTATATGCGATGCTTGGCTTGGGCTCAGAGGCCTGACATTCCTGCCTTCTTTTGATTTCTTTATGCCTTCTTTTATTTTCTCAGCAATATTTTGAGGTTTTAATTATACAGTATTTTACTTCCTTGGTCAAATTAATTTCTAAGTATTTTATTCTTCTCGATGCAATCGTAAACAGAATCATTTTCTAAATTTTCTTTTCGGATTATTCATTATTAGTGTATGGAAACATAACAGATCTTTCTGTGTCAACTTTGTACGCTGCTACTTTGTTAAAATTTTTTATTAGTTCTGATTTGAGGAGAATCTTTAGATTTTTTTTCTGCATATGTAACATGTTGTCTATAAAAATAAATAATTTTGTTTTGCTTTACAATATGGATTTTTTTCTGCTTAATTTTATCTGACTCCAATTTTTAATACTAAGTTGAATAGAAATGGTGAAAGTGAGCATCCTTGCCTTGTGCTTTAGTCTAAAAGAAAAGCTTTCAATCTTTCACCATTAAGGATGAGATTCACTGTTTTTTTAATGTATATATTTCACTATGTTAAGGTAATTTCTTTCTTTTCCTAGATTGTTGAGTTTTTTTTTTTTTAATCATGAAAGTGGGTTGAATTCTGTGAAATTCTTTTTCTGCATCTATCAAGATGATTATATGTTCTTTTATCCTTCATTCTGTTAAGTCATATATTATATTGATGACTTTTGTGTGTTGAACTATACTTGAATTCCAGGAACAAATTCCACTTGGTCATGGTTTATAATCCTTTTAATATGTTGCTGAATTTGGTTTGTGGGTATTTTGAAGAAGATCCTTACATCAGTATTTATAACATATATTGTTCTATAGTTTTCTTCTCTTGTACTGTGTGTGTCTGTCTTTGGTGTCAGGGTAACGCTAGACTAATAGAATGAGTTGGAGTATGTTATTTCCTCGCCAAATTGTTGAGAAAGTTTGAGGAGTATTGGTATTCATTCTTTATTTTATAGAACTCACTGGTGAAGCAAACAGGTCCAGGGCTTTTCATTGCCAATAAATTTTTGATTGCTGATTTAATCACCATACCAATTATACGTCTGTTAAGACGTCAATTTTGTTGGTTTTCACAATGCACCAACTTTCAGTGTCATTGGTTTTCTCTATTATTTTATATTCTCTATTTTCTAAAAATCTCTGTTCTGATACCTATTATCATTTTCCTTCCGATAACTTTGGGTCTAGTTTGATTTATTTTCTAGTGTCTTACATTTAAAGTTATGTTGTTGATTTGAGATCATTTTTGCTTTTTAATGTAAGCACTTAAAGCTATAAATATTGATTATACAATATACTGATATACTGATGAAAAACTGATTGACAGTTTTTGTAAGTTATGCTTTGGCATGTTATGTTTTCATTTTCATTTGTTTCTAAGTATTTCATAAGTACCTCATGATTTATTCTTTGATTCACTTGTTAAAGAGTATATTGTTTAATTTCTTAAAAAATTATGGATCTTTCAGTTTTCTCCTACTTTTGATTTCTAAACCCATCCCAGTTTATTTGAAGAAGATACTATGCAAGATATGTATTATTTTAAATATACGGAGATGTAATTTGTGGAATAACATGTGATCTATCCTGGGAAATGTCACCTGTGCACTTGGGAAAAATGTATATTCTACTTTTATTGGATAGAGTGTTCTTATAGCTCTGTTAAATCTGTTGTGTTGTACAAGTCCTCTATTTTCTTACTTATCTTCTATTTGGCTGTTCTATCTAGTATTGAGAGTGGAGTATTGAAGTCTCCAACTATTTTTGTAGAACTTTTATTTCTATCTTCAATTTCATCAATGCTTACTTTATATTCCTACCATCTATTACTATAAGTGTAAATGTCTGTAATTGTTATATCTTCTTGCTGCTTTAAAACTTTTATTAATATAGATGTCTTTAGTTGACGTTTGTGTTATTTATTTATGTAAAGTTTCTTTTGTCTAATATTAATATAGCTGCTCCTCCTCTCTTTTGCTTACGATTTTTTGTATGGAATATCCTTTTCCATCCTTATACTTTCTTTTTTTTTTTTTTTTTTTTTGAGACAGAGTCTCGCTCTGCCGCCCAGGCTGGAGTGCAGTGGCGTGATCTTGGCTCACTGCAAGCTCCGCCTCCCGGGTTCATGCCATTCTCATGCCTCAGCCTCCCGAGTAGCTGGGACTACAGGCGCCCGCCACCTCGCCCGGCTAGTTTTTTTGTATTTTTTAGTAGAGACGGGGTTTCACCGTGTCAGCCAGGATGGTCTCGATCTCCTGACCTCGTGATCCACCCGTCTCGGCCTCCCAAAGTGCTGGGATTACAGGCTTGAGCCACCGCGCCCGGCCCATCTTTATACTTTCAACCTACCTGTGTCTTTGAATCTAAAGTGACTCTTCCAGACAACATATAGTTGGGCCGTGTGTTTTTACTCTATTAATCTCGGAATTTTGATTGAAATGTTTAAGCCATTTACATTTTAAGTAATAGTTAATAGCTTACTTACAACCTTTTAGTATTTGTTTTCCATATGGTGTTATTTTTCTCATTTCCTGCATTATTGTTTTATTTGTTTGTGCGTTTAATATTTTTTGTAGTTAAGCATTTAGATTCCTTCCTTATTTTATTTTGTACCTATTTTGAAGATATTTTCTTTGTGGTTTTCATGGGTATTTAACAGCTGAAAGGTAGAATGCTCTAATTTGAATAATTACAAGCCCAACTTTAGTAACATACCAAAACCCTATTCCTTTGATAACTCTGTTTCCACCCATGTCAGTTGTTGATGTCTCAAAATTGTACCTTTATATGCTGTGTCCAAAAACATAAACTAATAATTTTAAAATGTATTAAACTTTTAAATTATGTGAACTACAAAGGTAAAGCTACTAAGTAAAGTTGCAAATACTATCTCTGAAACTAATAAGTGTTTGGGTTTTGAAAAATGTATTAATTGCTTAAATCATGCAGAAAAAAAAAAAAACTGGAGTTACACACCCTTGTTACAATAAAACTAGCTTTTACAATTATTCATATATTTATTTGGCTAAAATCTTTACTTCTCTTGATTGCTTCCAGTTACTCTAAAGTGTTCTTTCATTTCAACCTGCATGATGATCATTAGCATTTTTTGCAGAATAAGTCTAATAATAAGATTTCTCAGCTTTTGTTTATCTCGTCATGTCTTAATTTTTTTCTCACTTTTGAAGAACAATATTGCCAGATATTGGATTCTTAGTTGACATTTTTTTCTTTTAATATCTGAAATAAATCATTCCACTGCCTTGTGGTCTCCAAAATTTCTGAAGAGAAATTTGCAGATAATTTTAGTGAGGTTCTGATATATATAATGATTCACTTATCTCTTGCTCCTTTCAAAATTTACTCCTTGGGGTTTGACTGTTTGAGTATAATGTCTCTAGTGCGGATCTTTTTCTGATTATTCTTCTTGAAGTTCATTGCAATATTTGGATGTTTATATTCATGTCTTTCATTGAATTTGGGGAGTTGGGGCCATTGTTTATTCAGATACTTTCTCTGCCCTTTTCTTTTCCTCTTCCCCTCTTGAAACTCCCAAAATGCAAATGTTGTCTGCAAGATGTTGTCCCACAAGCACCTTTTGCTATGTTCACTTTTCCTCAATGTTTTTGTTTGTTTTTGTTCCTTAGACTGGCAATTTTTATTGTTCTATCTTCAAGTTTACTGATTCTGTCTTTTGCCTGTTTACGTATTTCTTTGAGTTACTCAAGTAAATTTTTTATTTCGGTTATTGTACTTTTCAGTTCTAGAATTTCTTTCTGTTTTCTTTATATAGTTTATCTTTATTGATATTAACATTTTGTTAATGCATAATTTTCTTGAGCTTCTTCTCATTTTTTAGTTTTTTGAACATCTTTAATACAGTTGTTTTAAAGTCCTTTTCCAATAGATTCACCATCAAATGTATTTTAGAAAAAAAAAATTTGTTTATTTTTGTTTCTTTGAATGGGTCATATTTCCCTATTTCTTTCTATACCTTGTGATTCTGTTTGTTTGTTGCAGAAAACTGGACAGTGGAATTTAATAATGTGGTAATCCTGTAAATCAGATTTCCCCTTCCCTCTGGGTTAGCTGTGATTTTTTGATTTTTTGATTTTTTTTTGATTTTTTTTTTTTAATTGTTGTAAACTCTCCCTGTGCTAAAGATCAGCCTGAGGTATAAACTCAAGGTTTTCTCAGATTTTTTCTGGGCCTCTGCCTTCCCCCGGGCATCCACATTTTATAATTTCCTCAGCATATGCAGCTGCTTTTGAATGTTCTAGTTTTTAATTTCAGGTTCTGAGAAAAATTAATTCGGGGGTGGCATAGAGAGGAACACCAGCACTTTTAGTCCTGTGGGAGTTACTTCAGCTAACGAAGGAGGGGCTTGCAATAACGGGGGGAGGTGCAACAATAATGGCTGATGCCTCTTTGTGTACAGCTCTGTAATCAGAAGCAACAATCAGTGATCAGAAAAGAAATCCTGATATTTGGAGGACACAGTTCTTTATGCCCACTCAACTCTTGCAAGTTGTATGTAAGAAAAATTTCTGGTGCTTCCTTGTTTTTCTTTCTTTTCTTTCTTTTTTTGAGACAGGGTCTCAATCTGTCACCCAGACTGAAGTACTGAAGTGCAGTAGGTCAATCTTGGCTCACTGCAACCTCAAACTCCCAGGATCAAGGTATTTTCCCACCTCAACCTCCCAAGTAGCTGGAACTACAGGTGCACACCACCATGCATGGTTAATTTCTTAATGTTTTATAGAGACAGGGTTCTCCTACATTGCCCAACCTAGTCTTGAACTCCTGGCCTCTAATGCACTCTAAAGGTTGAGAACCACTGATAGAGGGACATATTTCAAAATGTATTCTGTGGAACATTAATTCCCTGAGGTGTCAATAAGTATTTCAGGAATATAAACATTATTGTTCTAGGTTAAGATAAATGTTAGGAGAGAAAAAATTAGACAGTAATTTTTTTGCTATAGGACTTTCTCAGGCTTTAATATAATAAACTTGCCTTCATATTCAAAATTTTGTTCTCCAATCACCAGTCTCATTAACATACAGGAGTTTGTTACAAATGAGGTGTGTCAGATCTCATCCTGAATGTACTGAATTTGAATCTTTTTTTTTAAGCAGATAAAATTTGAAAAGCACTGCACTAATGTACTTACCAGGGAGTGGGGCAGAGATATGATAAATAGTCTGCTCCAAAATGCACTGAAGTGAATAATGGGGAAACCTATCTAGACAGCAGTGTCTAACACAGTTAGACATCATTCCTATTTAAGATGGCCTAGATTATACAAGGCAGAAGAAACATATTCCCTTATATGGTATTGTTTTCACCATAGGGGTAGGAGGTACCGAGCTGGGGTTTGAGGAAGAAGACTTCTTAGAAACAACTAAAACGCTTTCTCTAACACATTTCATGTTTTCCTCAAGACATCTTCAACCAGTGAAACAAAAAGTAAGAAACTTAATCTAAAAAGAAAAAAAAAAAAAAAAAGAAAGAAGTAGTATACAAAATAGAGGGCTTTTTGGTTGATTTAACAGAGTATATTAAAATCTCTTTTTTAAATGAAACAGCTTTAAAAGGCAAAATATTATAGTGGTTCACACTAAAGGAATAGTTCCAAGGAAGGATTTAAACAGCACAAGGATTAATGTGAACTAAGAAAGCCCTTCTTATAATAACATGCTCACATTCAATGGTTTCTTCCTAAGACCATTTAATATTTTCCTCAGATTCCCAACCAGACGTCATCTGGATGATCTAAACTGATCAACACCTGTAAACAGTACAGATAGTAAAAATAGCATTAAGAACTCAGAGATAAGATATAATAAGCTTCTAATGTTATATTACCACGGGTATTTACTCTAGCAATATATAACTGATATAAGAAAAATTAGAAGTAGAAATAGAAATGAAGATAATTCATTTTATTTTGTAAAATGTTTGTACAAGATTAAAAATAAAGTTTATTTTAGAAATTTTACCTGTTGGAATAAACATACTAGGTATTATTTCTCTATGGTAAAAGTGACTCATAACTGTGAACCAAAATAAGATTCAATTTTATTAATCTATTAATTTTAAAATAATAATTTTCTGAAAACAGAAAGATCTAGAAAATTATTATTGTTACTATTATTAGAATATAATGTTTTTGCTATCTCATATAGTAGTAGTGTAGATATTTTTTAGTAGAAAGGAGCATATCATACATAATACATGTAATTTTTTTTACTATCTTGTGAAAATTAAAACACTTAATTTTTGCACATTACCTATGTATTAAAAATTAAAATTAAATTAAACCTAGATGAATTAATCAGATAAAATAATAACTAGTCCTAGGAATTTGTGACACCTGGGTCCTGATAACAAATAAAAGAAAATTCTACTTTGGAATACTATAGAAATTCTGATTATAATTAAACTTACTAGAAAAGCCATTGAAAATAAACTCTTTTACCACTATAAAATATATAGTGATGAGATTATGTAAAAACAGTGAACCTATGATTGATTGGAGTACTTCAATGAGACAGAAAGAGTGGAACCAAGTTAGAAAGCACATATCAGGATATTATCCAGAAAAACTTCCCCAAGCTAGCAAGACAGGCCAACACTGGCCAACATTGAAATTCAGGAAATACAGAGAACCCCACTAAGATACTCCATGAGAAAAATCAACCCCAAGACATATAATCATCGGATTCTCCAAGGTGGAAATGAAGGAAACAATGTTAAGGGCAGCCAGAGAGAAAGGCCAGGTTACCTACAAATGGAAGCCCAACAGACTAACAGCAGATCTCTCAGCAGAAACCTTACAAGCCAGAAGAGAGTGAGGAACAATATTCAACATTCTTAAAGAAAACAATTTTCAACTCAGAATTTCATATCTAGCCAAATTAAGCTTCATAAGTGAAGGAGAAATAAAATATTTTTCAGACAAGCAGATGCTGAGATAATTCATTACCACCAGGCCTGCCTTGCAAGAGCTCCTGAAGGAAGCACTGAATATGGAAAGTAAAAACCAGTATTGATCACTGCAAAACACATGAAAATATAAAGACTAATGACACTATGAAGAAATGGCCTCAACTAACCTGCAAAATAACCAGTTAGTATCATGATGACGAGATCAAATTGACACATAACAATATTAACCTTAAATGTAAATTGGCAAAATGCCCAATATAAAGACACAGACTGGCAAATTGGATAAAGAGTCAAGACTCATCAGTGTCCTGTATCCAAGAGACACATGTCAAGTGCAAAAACACACATAGGCTCAAAATAAAGTGATGGAGGAAACTTTACCAAGAAAAAAACAAAACAAAACAAAATGTAGGTTACAGTCCTAATCTCTGACAAAACAGAATTTAAACCAACAAAGATAAAAAAAGACAGAGAAGGGTATTGCATAATGGTAAGGGGCTCAATTAAACACGAATAGCTAACTATCCAAACTACATATGCACCCAATACAGGAGCACCCAGATTCATAAAACATGTTCATAGAGACCCCCCAAAAGACGTAGACTCCCACACAATAATACTTGGATATTTTAACACCCCACTGTCATTATTAGACAGATCAAAGAGACAGAAAATTAACAAGGATATTCAGGACTTTAACTCAGCTCTGGATCAAGTGGCCCTAACAGACATTTACAGAACTCCACCCTAAATCAACAGAATACACATTTTGCTCAGTGCCACATGGCACTTACTCTAAAATCAACAGCATAATTTGAAGCAAAACACTCCTTAGCAAATGTAAAAGAACTGAAATTATAACAAACAGTCTCTCAGACCACAGTGCAATCAAATTAGAACTCAGGATAAAGAAACTCACTCAAAACCACACAACTACATGGAGATTGAACAACCTGCTCTTGAATGACTCCTGGCTAAATAATGAAATTAAGGCAGAAATCAAGAAGTTCTTTGAAACTAATGAGAACAAAGAGACAATGTACCAAAATCTCTGAGATACAGCTAAAGTAGTGTTAAGAGGGAAATTTACAGCACTCAATGCCTACATTAGAAAGCTAGAAAGATCGCAAATTGACACCCTAACATTGCAATTACAAGAGCTAGAGAAGCAAGAGCAAACAAATTAAATAGCTAGCAGAAGAAAAGAAACAACTAAGATCAGAGCAGAACTGAAGGAGATAGAGAAATAACCATGGAAGGATATGTGGCCATATAAACAAGTCTTTTGATTCATTTTGATTCCTTTGACCTGAGAATGAGATCTGTTGTCTTTTTATTTTTATATCTCAGGGTACTCATGTGTTTATTGGATGTGTTAGCAGCCAGCCAGTTGAGTAAGTACCAGAGTGGCAAAGCAGCAAAGGACCCTTGGCTTTATGCAGCCCAGATGTATTAGAAAGTTTTTTTTACTATATTGGGCATGCATAAGTCTAAATATTAATATAAATATTAACTAATATTCATTTAAACTAGTAATTATGTAGTAGAATTATTGAACATGAGGTCATTTACTACCACAGTTTCTTGTTTGGGTTCTGTGGACTCTTCACATTAGGTTGGAGCTATCCACACTATCTTTGATATTTCAGAAAGCCTAAAAATCTGCACAGACTAAATAGTTATAGTGATTTTGTAGAGGCAGGTATATATTATATGAATTAATTCTCCCTTAGAATATATGTTTTTAATATACATAGATTTATTTTGAATAGGATTTAAATAAACAGAGAGTAAAAGGTAGATTTTAAAAATTTGGAGATGCTTCCTCAGTGCCAAATTACTTATCCAAGTCAAATATCTAGTTGGTAAAAGAGTAAGGACTAAAGTTTAACTTTACTTTCTAATTAATATCCATTTTCCTAGAAGTAGAAAGCTTATTTTAATATGAAACAAGAATTGAGTCTAAGGGGGAAAAAAATAACACTACCTTTCAAATTTAATAACATAACAAAGGTGGGAATGAGGAATTTATTCCCTACATAGCAACTAGATTGTAGAAAAAAAATAAGGCAATTATCTTTACATTGGAGAAAAAAGATTTAGGACGAAAGTATGTGTTACAGGCCCAAGGCAAGCCATTAACTCATAAAAAAACTAATATTATTTTTTAATTTTAGAACAGTTTTAAATTTACAGGAAAACTGTGAAGACAGTACAAAGACATGTATTCCACACACAATTCCACCTCTTACTAACATCTTATATTAGGGAAGTACACTTTTTATAGTTAATTAACTGATATTGGTACATTATTAATTATTAAAATCTGATTCTCCATTTATACTTATTTTGTTTTTACATAATGTATTAGAGACTCCTCTGGTCTCTAACAGTTTCTCAGATTTCCTTTATTGATGACTTTAACATTTTTGCAGTGTACAGGTCAGAAATTTTGTAGAATGCCTTTGAATTAGGATTTGTTGGATGTTTTTATGAATATTAGATTGGGGTTATATATTTTGTAGAGAAAGACTACGGTGGGAAAGTGCCATATGATCACATCATATCAAGGATATGTAGTGCCAACATGATTTATCACTGGAAATGTTAACTTTGAACACCCGGCTGAGATAGTGTTCATCAAGTCTCTCCACTTTTAAGTTATTCTTTATCTCCCTTTTCACACAGTACTTTTGGGAAAGACGTCACTATGCAAAATTCAACTTAAAGAGTATGGCGTTAGCTTGACCTCCTTGAGGGAGGGTTACGTACATAAATTATTTGTAATTTTTCTGCAGATTATTTCTCTATTCTCACCCATTTGTTTATCCAATAATTGTTTATACTAGGACTCATGGGTACTTACTTTGGGGGTGGGTTATAATCCAATATGACTCTGTTTATTCTCTTAATCAAATTGTTCTAGCTTTGGCCATTTTTCAGTTGGCCTCTGTGTTTCACCATTGTGGATTTTTAATTGTTTGCTTGTTTGTTTTAGTAAATTCTTACCTCCTGGAACAACAAGATGCTCCAGATTAATTTTATCTGTATCATGTCCCAATCCTATAATTAGTCATTTTTCCAAAGATTCCATTTATTGGATAATGTTATTAGAAACCAAGATCTGGGTATATGGTGTGTTCATTGCCACTAAACTATCTGTGTTTCTTGGCCCACACACCTGACAGAGCAAGAAAATATACTAATATATACCAATCCATGAATGTATTCATAACTCTAAGTATTTATACATGTAACCGTTTATGTCTATAATCAGTTAAACATGAGTTCATACTGATGTCTCCAGTGTTAGCTCACAGATTATTCTAGTGTCCTACCCTTGCTTATCTATAACTACCCACTCAAACAGTGAGAAATCTAGCTTCTAGTGTCCATTATTCATTTAACTAATGTCCAACTTCTGTACACATGTGTAGAAGCATTGTGTCTCCTGAAACTTCAAATGTTAGTCTTTATCTATTAATCTAGTTTACCTAGGGATGCATAATGTTATTACACTGTCCTTTTATGTGGAAGGGGCAGACTGAAATATTACTTTCGGAATAATGTAGTGTGAAAATGAATTGGCAAAAAAAAAAAAAAAAAAAAATGCTGGCTTTAGAAGCAGACAGAGCCACAATATCTAAGAAATGAAGGTATTCTTTAAGATTTGAAAAGGCAAGGAAATATTCTTCCCTAGGGTCTTCAAAAGGAGCACAGCCTTACGGATACCTTGACATTAGCCCAGCAAGACTCATTTGAGACTACTGGCCTTTATAATTCTAAGATCATAAAAATCATTGTTTAAAACCACCAATGTTGTGGTAATTTGCTACAGCAGCAAGAGAAAATGAATACAAGTATTGTGAGTCATTCAAATTTGTTCTTCTTCACTACTGTGCTGGCTATTCTAGGTCTTTTGCTTTTTCATATAAATGATAGAAACTATTTATATCTAAAGTATAAATTGCTTGGATTTTGGATGGATTGAATTGAATTATACCTTATGTTGGGAAGACGTATGTTAATTTTATTGATTCCGTCAATCCATGTGCATGCAATATGTTTAGGTACTCTGGTTTCTTCAATCAATGATATTTAGTTTTCAGCCTTTAGGCTCTGTATACACTTTGTTAGATTTATACCTAAGTGTAAAATTTTCTTCATGCTGAATAAAACGAGTTTTATTAAAATTCCAATTCATTTGTTCATTGTTGCTAGTATATAGCAGACCAACTAACATTACATATTAACCCTGAATTTTGCCATCCTGCTAAACTCATTTATTAATTCCAGGAAGATTTCTGTTGATTCCTTTAAAGTTTTTACATATACAATAATGTCATATGTTTAAAAAGACAGTTTTATTTCTTCCTTTCCAATGTTTATAACTATTATTTCTTTTTCTTGTCTTATTCCACTAGCTAGGACTTCAACTTCACCTGTAAAGTTCAATAGTAGTGAGTACGTCCTTACATTTTTCCTAATCATAGGGAGAAAGTGTCCAACTACTCACCACTAAGTATGATCTTAACTGTAGGTTTTGTGATGTGGTTTTTAGTTTTCTGAGAGTTATTATCAAAAATAGATGTTAAATTTTTCAACATTTTTGACATGAGTGGATATGATCATATAAATTTTCTTCTTTAGCCTGTTGATATAGGAGATTACAATTATTGACTTTAACAATTTTGAACCCACCTTGCAATATTGGAGTAAATCTTGGTCATAGTATATATAATTTGTATACATAATTATATTTGATTTACTAATATTTCATTGATAATTTTTTTCTATATTCATGGGAGATATCTGTAGTCTGCCTTGTGTTTAATAACTTTATTTGATTTTGATATTCAGGTGATGCTGACCTCATAGAATGATGTAGAAGTGTTATCTCTGCTATAATTTTCTGGAAGAGATTGTAGAGAATTGATATCATGTATTCCTTGTTTGGTAGTGAAACTTTGTAAGCCTGGTGCAATTGTTTTTGCAAGGTTATTATTGATTCAATTCCCTTAATTGATGTGGGCCTGTTTAGATTTTCCATCTCACCTTGTGTGAGTTTAGGTAGTATGTTTCTTTCAAGAAATTGGTCAGTTTAATTTATCAAATTCATGAGCATATAGTTGTTTATAGTGTTCTTTAAAAACCTCTAATGTTCACAGAATGAATAATGATAATCCCTCTTTCATTGCTAATATTAATGATTTGTGTCTTCTCTGTTTTTTTCCTTCGTTAACCTTGTTAGAAATTTACCAATTTACTAATCCTGTAAGAGAAACAGCTTTTGGTTTCTTGATTTTCTGTGTTGATATTCTGTTTGAAAGTTCATTAAGGGCCGGGCGCGGTGGCTCAAGCCTGTAATCCCAGCACTTTGGGAGGCCGAGACGGGTGGATCACGAGGTCAGGAGATCGAGACCATCCTGGCTAACACGGTGAAACCCCGTCTCTACTAAAAAAAAATACAAAAAACTAGCCGGGTGAGGTGGCGGGCGCCTGTAGTCCCAGCTACTCAGGAGGCTGAGGCAGGAGAATGGCGTAAACCCGGGAGGCGGAGCTTGCAGTGAGCTGAGATCCGGCCACTATGCTCCAGCCTGGGGGACAGAGCAAGACTCCGTCTCAAAAAAAAAAAAAAAAAAAAAAAAGAAAGTTCATTAATGTCTGCACTAATTTTTATTATTGCCTTTCTTCTGCTTGCTTTATGCTTAAATTGCTTTTCTTTTTCTATTTTCTGAAGTGGAAACTTAGGTTATTGATTTTAGGTCTTTCTATTTTAATAAATTCCATTTAGTGCTATATATTGCTATTTAAGCACTACTTATATAAGTTGTATTTTCATTTTATTTCATTAAAATTTTATTACTTTTTGTATTTTTGTGGCTGCATAATAGCTATATATATATTTATGGGGTACATGAGATATTTTGATAAACACATTTAATGCATAATAATCATGTCAGGGTATATGGAGTATCCAGCACCTCAAGCACTTATCCTTTGTGTTATAAAAAATACAATTATATTATTTTAGTTATTTTTAAATGTAAGATAAATTGTTGTTGACTGAAGTCACTCTGTTGTGCTATCAAATACTAGATCTAATTCTTTCTACCTAACTACATTTTTGTACACATTAATCAGCCCCACCCCCACCCTCTACCAGAGTCTACCAGACTCTGGTAACCTTCATTCTATACTCTCCATGAGTTCAATTGTTTTAAGATTTTTAGCTCCCACAAATAACTGAGAACTTGCAAAGTTTGTCTTTTTGTGCCTAGCTTATCTGACTTAACATAATGACCTCAAGTTCCATCCATGTCTGCAAAGGACAGGACAGAAAATACTTGGTATGATTTTAATTTTTTTGAATTTTTTAAGACTTGTTTAGTAGCCTAACATGTTTTCCTTAGGAACGATCCACGTGCTGAGGAGAAGAATGTATATTGTGCAGCTATTGGATGAAATGTTCTGTAAATATCTATGAGGTTCATTAGTCTATAGTGCAATTTATTACAGTGTTTGTTCCTTTTCTGTCTGGGTGATCGGTCCAATGGTAAAAATGAAGTGTTGAAGTCTCCAGCTATTTTTATATTGGGGACCCTCTCTCTCTTTAGTTCTAATAATAATTGCTTTATATATACGGGTGCTCCAGTGTTATGTGAATATGTATTTAAAATTGTTATATCCTCTTGTGGAATTGACCTCTTTATCATTGTAAATTGATATTATTTGTCTCTTTTTATAGTTTTTGTCTTTAAATCATTTTGTCTGATGTAAGTGTCGTTACTCCTGCTCGTTTGTGGTTTCTGGTTGTATAGAACATCTTTTTTTCATCCCTTAGTTTTCAGTCTATGTTTTTCTTTACAGGTTAGGTGTGTTTCTTTTAGGCAACAATCATTGGGTCTTGTTTTTTATCCATTCAAATGCTCTATGTATTTTTATTAGAGAGTTTAGTCTATTTATATTCAATGTTATTGTTGATAACTAAGGATTTACTACTACCGTTTTGTTTTTTATTTTCTGGCTGTTTTGTGGTCTTGTCTTCCTTTTTTCTTTCCTTCTAAGCTTTCTTTTTGTGAATGTGATTTTCTCAGGTAGTGTGTTTTAATTTCTTGTTTTCTATTTAATATGTATCTGTTGTGTGCTTTTTGATGTTACCATGAGGCTTGCAAAAAATGTCTTATAACACATTATTTTAAACTGATGACAACTTAACATTGATTGCATAAACAAATAAACTAATATGCAAAGAGAAAACTAGTAAAAATTCTAACTTTATCTCCATCTCCCTGCTTTTTAACACTGTGTTGTTTTTATTGATATCTTATTAAGTTGTCTGGTCTTGAACAAGTCTTGTAGCTATTGATTTTTATCAGTTCATGTTTTAGTCTTTCTACTTAAGATATGAGTAGTTTTTACCTCATAATTATGGTGTTATAGTATTCTGTGTTTTACTGCATACTTACTATAACCAGTAAGTTCTGTAACTTCAGATGATTTCTGATTGCTCATTAATGTCCCTTTTTTTTTCAGATTGAAAACTCCCTTTAGCATTTTTTGTAGAACAAGTCTAGTGTTGATGAAATCCCTCAGCTTTCATGTGTCTAGGAAAGTATTTCTCTCTCATGTTTGAAGGATATTTTTGCTGGATATACTATTCTTGGATAAAATATTTTTCCATCAGCACTTTAAACATGCCACTCTCTCTTGACCTATCAGCATTCTGCTAAGACTGCTGTCAGACATAATGGAGCTCCTTTGCATGTTATTTGTTTCTTTTCTCTTGCTTCTTTCGGGATCCTTTCTGTATCTTTGATCTTTGGAAGTTTTATTATTAAATTTCTTTTGGTAGTCTTATTTCAGTGAAATCTGTTTGGTATTCTGTAACCTTCTTTCACTTGAATATTGATACACTTTTCTAGATTTGGGGAATAATTTATTATTATTCCTTTGAATGAACTTTCTGCTCTACTACTCTGATCTTCCTTTCTACCTTCTCTTTGAGGCCAACAACTCTTAGGTGTGTCCTTTTTTTTTTTTTTTTTTTTTTTGAGGCGGAGTCTCGCTCTGTCGCCCAGGCTGGAGTGCAGTGGCGCGATCTCGGCTCACTGCAAGCTCCGCCTCCCGGGTTTACGCCATTCTCCTGCCTCAGCCTCCCGAGTAGCTGGGACTACAGGCGCCGCCACCACGCCCGGCTAATTTTTTGTATTTTTAGTAGAGACGGGGTTTCACTGTGTTAGCCAGGATGGTCTCGATCTCCTGACCTCGTAATCCGCCCGTCTCGGCCTCCCAAAGTGCTGGGATTACAGGCTTGAGCCACCGCGCCCAGCACAGGTGTGTCCTTTTAAGGCTATTAGATCGTGGAGGCATTCCTTATTATTTTTAAATTCTTATTTTTTTCATCCTTCTCCTCTGTGTGCATTCAAATAGGCTGTCTTCATGTTCTCTAATTCTTTCTTCTGCTTGAGTAGTTCTGTTGTTAAGATTCTGATGCATTCTTTAATATGTCAATTGCATTTTTCAGCTTCAGAATTTCTGCTTGATTCTTTTTAATTATTTCAGTCTCTTTGTTAAATTTATCTAATAGGATTCTGAATTCCTTCTCTATGTTATATTTAATTTTGTTGATCTTCGTGAAAACAGCTTCCTTTCCAATCACTTCCTTTGCTACCCCAGCTGGTATCTCATTATTTCATGTCCCCTCCAAGTCCACTGACTCTGAGCCCAGCATGGCACCAGGACTTTCCCAGGTATTGCAGTTCTTTTTGCCTAGACTGCCGTTCAAATTTATTTAGGACCCCAGAATCTTTCAGCGGTGGGGCTTACCAAAACTCGGGTTCTGACTGTGAGATGGACAATTTGCATCAGGCCAGGGCTGGTCTAAATGCTCACTCTGTGGAAGCTGACTAAGTTTTGCTCCATGCTGCTTTCTGCTGTGACGGGGCAGCTTTAACTTCTAATGCAGAGTCCCACAATCACTGTGCTCTCCCTCCCCAAAACACACAGATTCTCTCCCTATGCCATACTGCTGATACTGTAGGATGAGGATAGGATGGTGTAGATGATTCAAAAATGTCTTTTCAAGCCCCTTCAGTGCCTTTTTCCTTGAAATGATGTTAGGACCAGGTACCGTGATTGTTCACCTTATATTTGGTTCTAAGGAAGCAAATTTTTTGTGTGGATAATTGTTAAATTTGGCGTTCTTGCAGGGAGGACTATCAGTCAAGTCTTTTATTTAGCCATCTTGCTCTTCCTCCCATCTCATTCAAAATATATATCAGGCCGGGCGCGGTGGCTCACGCCTGTAATCCCAGCACTTTGGGAGGCTGAGATGGGCGGATCACGAGGTCAGGAGATCGAGACCATCCTGACTAACACGGTGAAACCCCGTCTCTACTAAAAATACAAAAATTAGCCAGGCGCGGTGGCGGGCGCCTGTAGTCCCAGCCACACGGGAGGCTGAGGCAGGAGAATGGGGTGAACCCGGGAGGCGGAGCTTGCAGTGAGTGGAGATCACGCCACTGCACTCCAGCCTGGGAGACAGAGCGAGACTCCGTCTCAAAAAAAAAAAAAAAAAAATATATGTGTGTGTATATATATATATATATATGTATATATATCTCAATGTATCTTGAGACTTTTGTGACCCATGTATTATTTAAAGCATGTTTGAATTTTGTTTAATATATTGGGAATTTCTAGGTATCTTTCTGTTAGTGATATCTACTTCTATACCACTGTGATCTGAAAATATACTTTGTATGATTTCTATATATGTTTTAAAAATTTGATAAAGTATGTGTTATATCCAGAATGTGGTCTGGCTTGGTGAGTACTTAATACTGAGTTTAAGAATGTGCATATGGGGCCGGGCGCAGTGGCTCAAGCCTGTAATCCCAGCACTTTGGGAGGCCGAGGCGAGTGGATCACGAGGTCAGGAGATCGAGACCATCCTGGCTAACATGGTGAAACCCCGTCTCTACTAAAAATACAAAAAACTAGCCGGGCATGGTGGCGGGTGCCTATAGTCCCAGCTACTCGGAGGCTGAGGCAGGAGAATGGCGTAAACCCGGGAGGCGGAGCTTGCAGTGAGCCGAGATCGCACCACTGCACTCCAGCCTGGGTGACACAGCGAGACACCGACTCAAAAAAAAAAAAAAAAAAAAAAAAGAATGTGCATATAAGCTGTTCTTGGATGAAGCATTCAGAGAATACAAAATGGATTTGAGTTGATTGATCATACCAGTTAGGTCAACTTTATTCTTACTGATTTTCTGCTTGCTTTTTCTTTGCATTACTGAATGAGGGTTGTTGATGTCTCTAGTGATAATAGTGTATTTGTGAATTTCTCTTTGCAGTTTTATCAGTTTTTTCTTATTTTGACACTACTGTGAGGAATATACACAGTATTGTTTATAATCTTGGAGAACTGACTCCTTTATTGATACGTAATACCTCTCTTTATTCCTGATAATTTTCTTTATCTTGACGTTTTCTTTGTCTGAAATTAATTTTGCTACTTCATCCTTTCAATTTTACCAGTAGTATATATTTTTCTATCCCTTTACTTTTAACTTGAGTCTTTATATTTTAACTGGGTTTCTTGCCTGCAGCATACAGTTGATTATTGTTTTATTATATAATCTGCCAACCTCAGTTGTTTAATAGTTACATTTCAATTAGTCACATTTTAAGTGATAGTCACATTCATATCTACCATATTTATAACTTTTTAATAGTCATTACTTTTCTTATTTTTGTTCTTTTTTGTCTTTTCTGGTTTTAATTGAATGTTTTATATGTTTCCATTTATCTCATATCTTATTGTATCAATCATATTTTAAAAGAGTGTTTTAGTCATTGCACTAAAGTTTCCAATATGTCTTTTTAGATCATTTAAGTCTACCTTCAAATAATACTATAGAGCTTCAGGTGTAGTGTAGGTAATTTGTAACAGAATATTCCTAATTGTTTTCCCCAGTTTTTATAAATATTGATTTGATTTATTTCCTTTATCAATACACTATCATCACGCAATAGATTGTTGCTATTACTGTTTTGAATCCAGAGGTTCAAAAGGTAAATTAAGAATGAGAAAAATAAAATATTTTACTTACTTTTACATATTCCTTATCTAACATTCTTTCTCCCTTTATGTAAAACCATGTTTCTGAACGTTATCATTTCTTTCTCCCTGAAAAGATTTCCTTTAACTTTTTTTTCCTGACAAATCCTACAGGTTTTTTTTTATTTTTGTCTTAGAAAACCTTTGTTTCTCCATTTATAAAGGACAATATTACTGGATATATAATTCTAGGTTGTTGAGTTTTGTCCTTTCAACACTTTAAATATTTCATTCCATGCTCTTCTTGATTTCATGATTTCTGATGACAAGTCCACTGTAATTTCTCTTAGGTAATTTATATATTTTTTAACTTTTATTTTAGATTAAGAGAGAACATGTGCAAGTTTGTTATTTGGCTATATTGCATGGTACTGGCGTTTGGATACAAATGATCTCATTACCCTGGAACTCAGCATCATACATGATAGTTACTTTTCAACTCTTACCCCTCTCCCTTCCTCTCTACTCAGTAGTCCCCAGTTTTTATTGTTTCCATCTTTATGTTCACAAGTACACAATGCTTAGCTCCCGCTTATATGTGATAGCATGTAGTACTTTGTTTTCTCTTTCTGCTTTACTTTATTTAGGATAATGGATTCCAGCTGCACCCATGTTGCTGTAAACACTATATGTTTATGGCTGTGTAGTATTCCAGGGTGTATATATATACCACATTTTTGTTATCCAGTCCACCATTGATGGGCACCAAGGTTGATTCCATGTCTTTTCTATTGTGAATAGTGCTGCAATGAATATGCAAGTTCATACATCTTTTTGATAGGATAATGTATTTTCTTTAAGATATACATCTGGTATTGGGCTTACTGGGTTGAATTGTAGATCTGTTTTAAGTTATTTGAGAAAACTCCAAACTGCTTTCTACAGTGGCTATACTTATTTGCATTCCCACCGAAAGTGTATAAATGTTCCCTCTCCTTTGCAGTCTCACCAGCATCTGTCGTTTTCTGACATTTTTTATAATACCCTTCTGACTGGTGTGAGATGGTATCTTTTTTTTTGTTTTTGATTTGCATTTATCTGATGCTGAGTGATGTGGAGCATTGCTTCAGCTGTTTGTAGGCCATCTGTATGTCTTATTTTGAGAACTGTCTGTTCATATATTTCATCCATTTTATAACACAGTTACTTGTTTTTTGCTTTTTCAGTTATTTAAGTTTCTTACAGGGTCTGGATACAAGACCTCCGTTGAATGCTTTGTGTATAAATATTTTCTCCCATTTTGTAGATAGTCTGTTTACACTGTTGATAGTTTCTTTTGCTGTGGAGAAGTTGTTTAGTTTAATTAGGTTCCATTTGTCAATTTTTGTTTTTGTTATATGGCTATTCCTAACATAGTCATAAATAATTTGCCATGTCCAGAATGATGTTTCCTAGGTCTACTCTAGGATTATTATAGGTTGAGGTCTTACATTTAAATCCTTAATCATCTTGAGTTAATTTTTATATATGGTAAAAGGAGGGGTTCCAGTTTCATTCTTCCTTTTCATAGTGACCTATCTCAGCAGCCTTTATTAATAAGGAGTCTTTTCTTTATTGTTTGTGTCCACTTTGTCAAAGATCAGATGGCTATAGGTGTGCAGCTTAATTCATGAGCAATAGTTCATGAATTTCACATTGTTCTATAAGTCTATTTTTGTACCAGTATAATGCTGTTTGAGTTACTGTATCCTTATCATATAGTTTTTATTGTTTCCATATGAATTTTATAATAGTTTAATTTCTAGTTCTGTGAAAAATGACAATGGTAGTTTGATACAAATAGCATTGAATCTGGCAATTGCTTTTGGCAGTATGGTAGTTTTCAAAATATCGATTCTTCCAATCCATGAGCACAGATTTTTTTTCATTTTTTGTATTATCTTTGATTTATTTCAGCAATGTTGTGTAATTCTACTTGTAGAGATATTTGACCTCCTTGGTTACATATATGCTTAGAATTTTTTTTTTTTTTTTTTTTTGGCTATTGTAAAAGTGATTGTGTTCTTGATTCGACTCTCAGCATGAACATTATAAATGTATAGATATATCACTAACTTTTAAAATTGATTTTGTATCCTGAAACTTCATTGAAATATTGTATCTGTTCCAGAAGACTTTTCATGGATTCTTTAGTGTTTTCTAGGTATCAAATCACAGTGTCCACAACAATAAATAGTTTGACTTCTTTTCCTATTAGGATGTCTTTTATTTCTCTCTCTTTCTTGACTGTCCTGGCTAGAACTTTCAGTACTATATTGAAAAGGAGTGGTGAGAGTTAGTATCCTTGTCTTGTTACATTTCTCAAAGAGAATGCATTCAGCTTTCTCCCATTCAGTATGTTGTTGGCTGTTGGTTTGGCATAGATGGCTCTTACTCTTTTGAAGTCTGTTCTTTTGATACCTACTTTTTGAGGGTTTTGTAAAATGAAGTGATCTTGGATTTAATCAAAAGCATTTACTAGATCTAATGAGATGATTATATGGGTTTTATTTTTTATTTTGTTTATGTATGAATCACATTTGTTGATTTGCATATGTTGAATCAATCTTATAACCTAGGGATAAAGCCTACTTGTTTACGGTGAATTAACTTTTTGATGTGCTGCTAGATTCATTTTGCAAGTATTTTGTTGACAATTTTTGCGTCTATATTCATCAGAGATTTTGGTCAGTAGTTTTCTTTTTGTGTCTCTGACAGATTTTGGTATTAGGAAGATTTTGGTTTCATTAAATGAACTAGCGAGGAGACGTTCTTTCATGACTTTTTGGGATACTTCCAGCAGGATTGATACCTTCTATTTGTAAATGTGGTAAAATTTGGCAGTGAATCTATCTGGTCCAGGGCTTTTTGTTGTTGTTGTCTTTGTTGTTGTTGACATTTTTTAAAAATCACTGATTCAATTTTGGAACTCATTGATCTATTTAATGTTTTCATTTCTTCCTGGTTTAGTCTTGGAAGGTTGTGTTTTTCCAGGAATTTAATTTATCCATTATCTCTGGATTTTCCAGTTGGTTTGCATAGAAGTGTTCACAACAGCCTCTGGGGATTTGAAATACAAATACTGTTGTATTTCTATGTGTTCAATTGTAATGTCAACTTTTTCATTTTAGATGGTGTTTATTTGGATCTTCTCTTGTTTTTCTTTGTTAATCCAGCTAGTGACCTAAGAATCTTGCTTAGCCCTTCAAAAAACCAACTTTTTGTTTTGATTTTTTTGTATGAATTTTGGTTCTCAATTTTGTTCAGCTCTCCTCTGATTTAATTAGTTATTTTTTTCTGATAGCTTTGAGATAAGTTGGTTATTGTTTTCCTAGTTTCTCTAAGTGTAATGTTAGAGCATTAATGTAAGAACTTTCTAACTTTTCAACATAGGCACTCAGCACAATAAACTTTACTCTTAACACTGTTTTTGCTGAATAACTGATTTTGGTATGGTTTGTTTCTGTTTTCATTAATTTCACATAATTTTGTAAGCATGACTTAATTTTATGTTTACCCAAAAGTCATTAAGGAGTAAGTTGTTTCATTTCCATGTTATTGTGTGCTTTGGGGAAGTCTTGTTAGCACTGAATTCTAATTTTACTGCAGTGTGTTCTAAGAGTATGCTTGGTCTGATTTTTATTTTTTAAAATTGTATTGAGGCTTGCTTTATGGTTGAGAATGTGATTGGTCTTAGAGTATGTTCTGTGTGCAAATAAGAATATATATTTGTATATTCTGTGATTTTGGATGTTTGGTAGAGTACTCAGTATATGTATACTAGGTCAAATTGGTCAAGCGTGGGTTGAAGTCCAGAATTTCTTTGTTAGTGTCTGCCTTGATGATCTAACACTGTCAGTGGGATGTTGATGCCCCCCACTACTATTGCATGGCTAAGTCCTTTCATAGGTTTAGAAGAACTTTTTTATTAATCTGGCTGTATGGGTGTATAAATATTTAGAATAGTTATGACTAATTGTCAAAGTGAACACCTTATCATTATGCAATATCCTTCCCCTCCTGTTTTACTGTTGTTGGCTTAAAATCTGTTTCATCTGGTACAAGAATAAGTGACAGTGATCACTTATTTGTTGTTTTCTGTTTGCATAATAGATCTCTCTTCATTCTTTTACTTTGAGCCTGTGGGCATTTTTTTATATATATGTATGTATGTATTTTTATATATGTGTATACAATATATACGTATGTGTATACTGTATATATAGTGTATATGTATGTATATACACAACTTGTCACTCTTTGCCTTTTAAGTGCGGCATTTAGCCAGGCGCAGTGGCTCATGCCTGTAATCCCAGCACTTTAGGAGGCCGAGCAGGAGCGGGATCACAAGGTCAGGAGATGGAGAGACCATCCTGGCTAACATGGTGAAACCCTGTCTCTACCAAAAATACAAAAATAAAAATAAAAAATAAAAAAATTAGCCGGGCCTGGTGGTGGGCTCCTGTATTCCCAGCTACTCAGGAGGCTGAAGCAGGAGAATGGCGTGAACCCAGGAGGCAGGGCTTGCAGTGAGCCAAGATTGCGCCACTGCACTCCAGCCCGGGTGACAGAGCGAGATTCTGTCTCAAAAAAACAAACAAACAAAAAAGTGGGAGCATTTAGACCATTTACCTTCAAGGTTATATGATGTTTGGATCCTGTCATCGTGTAGTTAGCTGGTAGTCTGTAACCTTGACTTTGTGGTTGCTTTATAGGGTCTGTGGGCTGTGTGGTTAGGTGTGTTTTGTGGTAGCAGGTATTGTTTTTGTGTTTCCATTTTTAAAACTCCCTTGAAGACCGCTTGTAAGGCTTCTCAAGTGGTAACAAATTCCCTTAGCATTTAGTTGTCTGGGAAGTATTTCATTTTTTCTTTGCTTATGAAGCTTAGTTTGGCAGGGTACAAAATTCTTGGTTGGAATTTTTCTTTTAGGATTTTGAAAATAAGGCCCAATGTTTTTTGGCTTGTAAGATTTCTGCTGATAAGTCCAGTGTTAGCCTGATGAGGCTCCCTTTGTAAGTGATCTGACCCTTTTATCTAGTTGATCCTAAGATTATTTCTTTCATGTTTACCTTGGAGAATCTTTTGCCTATATTTCTTAAGGATGGTTATCTTGTATAGCATCTTTCAGGAGTTGTTTGAATTTGTATGTTGACCTCTCTAGTGAGACTGGAGAAATTTTTATGGACTATATTTCCAAGTTGCTCACCCTCTCTCCTTCATTCTCAGGAATTCCAACGTGTCATATGTTTGGTCTATTTACCTAACCCCATATTTCTTGGAGGTTATGCTCATTCTTTTAAATTCTTCTCTCTTTATTTTTGTCTGACTGTGTTTATTTGAAGGACCTATCTTTGAGTTCTGACATTCCTTCTTGAGCTTGCTATATTCTGCTGTTACTACTTCCCCCTGTATTATGAAATTCCTGTTGTGAGTTTTTTTTCAATTCCAGCAATTAAGTTTGGTTCTTTGTAAAAGTAGCCATTCAAATTTTTGATTACTTTATTGGCTTCCTTGTATTGGGTTTCAGCTTTTTTCTGAATCTCATTGAGTGTCTTTGCCATCCAGGTATTGCATTCTATGTCTGTCATTTCAGTCATTTCATTCCAGTTAAGAACCGTTGCTGGGAAGCTAATGCATTCACTTCGATATGAGGAGATGCCCCGACTTTTATAATTTTCAGAGTTCTTGCCCTAATTATTCCAGATCTGAGAGGGCTAGTGTTTCTTTATCTTTTTGAAGTTTCAGTCATTTAAATGAAGCTTTTTGTTTTTATAGTCTTTATTTCTTTTGAGGATTTGACTGTGATGTGTGTTGAGTATAGTCAATTAGCTTCATTTTGGTGGGCTTTCAGAGGGCCAAGGCTCTGTGCAGAATCTTTGTGTGGGGCTATATTCCTGCACTGGGTTTTACCCAGCCATATGTGCTGAAACAATTTTTGTTTGGTGGTGTAATTCAGGCTGAAATCCAGTAGACGGTGGTTAAAATAAAGGCCTGTAGATAGGTTCGACTACATGCCTCTTTTGTATTTCGGCACTTTCACAGCAGTGTTCTGGGGTGGGGAAGACAGGAGGAGGGCAAGAGATGACCCACTCACTATATTCATTCCTTGGCCTTTGAGGCGCTCCCACCAGTCACTGGGGCCATGCCCACATTTCCTTAGTACATTTCCACATTTCCTTTTGGAATGTGGGCTGCCCTCCTTCCTCCCTTAAGGGTAGCTGGAACCAAAGTTTAGATTGTCAGATGACCTGCAATTTTCTAGGGGCCTGCTGGTCTGTGTTTGGCAGAGTTGGAGTGGTTGGTGAGATAAGTCTGGAGGTGGTCTGTTGATGTAGTGGGCCAAAGGCAAAGGGTTCCCAGGCAGGGGACTGTTGCTGTGGGTGGTGTGAAGCTTTGTGGTGCCTGTAGCCCAGGGATTTTTGCCCAGTAGACGACTGTGGGTACCATTTACCTCACACTGCCCCAGTTGGGTCTTCTTCCCATGTCTGTCCCAGTAGCTGGTTCGACCAGCTAGTTTCGTCCCAAGCCTTCTGCACCTAGATCACTGGGCTGTTTGATGTTCCAGGCCACAAGGCTCCCTTAGGCAAATGCTGTGGATGACAAACAGGCTACATTCTTCCTGGACCAATCTTCCTGAGGGAAGAATATCCAGCTCCTGAGCTGGCCCATGAACCCATACCTCATCCTTCCCAGTGCTCAGAGAGTGGAGGCTCCCCACTACTTGAGCTCCAGA
The DNA here is from genome assembly GCF_008728515.1 of Papio anubis. Lineage (NCBI taxonomy): Eukaryota > Metazoa > Chordata > Mammalia > Primates > Cercopithecidae > Papio > Papio anubis. The sequence goes on along the minus strand of NC_044982.1, from coordinate 64,954,518 downwards.
CACAGAGCTCAGCTCCATATTCCAGAGCTGAGAGTTTGGTACCAGTCCTTACACCCTGGGGGATTGGGACCAGTCCCATGATTTTGTCCTCTGCCTCCTCAGGGACAAACACCAGCTGTGCTGGAGGCTGAAGTGCTCCCAGGTCACTGGCAAAACACCTAGTTGGGAAAGTAGAGGATGTGCTGTGCGTATGCCCTTGTGGGAGCAGCCAGACAGGGGCCTTTGGAGGGGCCGGTTGACAAAGGGCACATAGGTTGGATACACCCTTGTGCCACAGGAAAAACAGCCCTACTGTCAAGAGGGCTGGCAGTCAAGAGGGACTGTAACCACTCAAAGCCTTAGGGAATGGGTACCTATGGGCATGTTTTGCTGCAGTTGCCCCGCACACATAACCATCTGGGCTCCACACAGGCTCCAGCTTCGTCTCTGCCTACTCTCTGAGCACTTCCCCCTGCCAAATCAGATGTCTATGAGGGTCATGGAATCTCTTGAAGTAGACTCCCAGAGGTCCACAGCAGGAGTGTACTGCCCTGCAGGTTCTTCACTTATCCCTTTTTTAGGAATTCTTCAGGGCTGGAAGCTGGTCCTGGCACTTGGCAACTCTGCATGCTTCCTAGCTTCCTGAAATATCCACCGCATGTCTGCATTACCTCTCCACTGACTTTCAGTGTTTTCTCTCAAAAAATGTCTTGAAAGTGTGATGATTTACTTGATGTTTTGGTTTCTCAGGTTTAGAGAAGTGCTTCCTGACTGTCTAGTTGCCTATCTTTTGCCCCTACTTCTGAACCTTGTTTTCATTGCCTATTTCAAAAATAAGCCAGGGTAAAACAGCCTTTCATTGCAATTGCTGCTCCTGGTTTGCTGACCCAGGGCACTAGGATCGTGAAATGAGGATATAGATATTGCTATTAGGTGTAATTAAAATTTTACCACCTTGAGTTCTAGTTCGTTGTGAAAAATAAAATAAAAAGTGAAAACTTCAATGTCTACCCTGGGTTTCAGCCTTTTGAACTACCTTTTTTTTTTTCTCTGACTCACAATGGGATAGATTTTTTTCAGCTGGCATCATCTTTTTCTTAGTTCATGACTGTTATGACTCTTCCTGATCGATGAGCCCTCTTAAAAGGCTCACAGTACTCTCAGAGAATTCAAATACTACTGCTACTGTAAGAGTACTGCTTCTCCATGTGAAGTATTCCCAGGTTTTGTGAGGAGATGAGTGCTGAGAGCTCCCAGAAGAAGATATGATTATGTTACATTAGACATCAGGTGGATTTACAACATTTCCACTGTGCTCATTTTTGGCATCTATTTATATAATCTTAGCTCTTTACCACTGAACCTGAAATAAGCGGCACCTGTTCTGAGTGCTTAAGAACAGTTCAGTGGATGGGATCGGTCCTTCACATGAACCCCGTTTCTTTTCTACACCTGGGAGCATATGACTCTTTCTGGGAGTTAATCTCTTCTACCTAAATTATCAGGACAGTCCATATCCTACTATACTATTCTACAGTGTTTCCTCAGCTTAAGTCTCAGCGTTATTTGCTGTTAGGATGAGAAATCAAATACCTTTGCTGTGTCTGATGTCAAGCCACTTCAAGGTTACTGCATACCATGATGGGAACAATATTTGCCTTTATAACTATTCAACCATTGCTTCCCACTTAAGGATGTCTCCAACTATTCAATATATGTTGTTTATTCCATGGAAATGATTGTTATAATTTTGTAAGATAAAAGTAAAGGATAAGATGATACAAGAGTTGTCTTAGAGTTCTTAGATTTTATAATTAACACCAATGCCTTTACAAAAGAGGAAGCTATGGAGAATCAGCTCATAAGCTCTCATTTTACATTTACATCAACTCTTACATTTTACATAAATTTTCCAAGTAGTTAGTGTCAGATAGAATATTACCTTTTCTTGGTCAATTTAGTTTGCAGAGATACTGGGATACAAGGAACTGAAATTTTTGCCATACTTCTTTCAAATAGAAAGTTAGTTGCAAAACATGTATACCTATGTAACAAACATGCATGTTCAGCACATGTATCCCAGAACTTAAAGTAAAATAACAAGTAAATATATAGATAGATAAATAAATAAATAAATAATTGTCTCAGAAACAGAAGTTCTCTTAACTGAAAATTGTCACGTTCATATTTTTTTCACACATTACTGCATGGTATAGCAACATTTTATATAAAAACGTTGTGCATATTAGTAAAAACACCTCTTTTTATACCCTTTGTAATAGTCAATGAATAAAGAAACAAACTATTCACCATGAAAAAGGTAAATAAATAAAAGGTAAATCAGTACCAAATGATCATTTCCATAGATGCAGAAAAAGATTTGATAACTTCAATATCCACTCAGGATTAAAAAAATAAAAACTCTCAGCAAAATAGGTACAGAAGGAAATTTCCTCAACGTAGGCCATTTATAAAAAGCTCACAAAAGGATGAGTTCGTGTCCTTTGCAGGGACATGGATACAGTTGGAAACCATCATTCTCAGCAAACTATCATAAGAACAGAAAACCAAACATCGCATGTTCTCACTCATAGGTGGGAATTGAACAATGAGATCACTTGGACACAGGAAGGGAACTATCATACACCGGGGCCTATTGTGGGGACGGGGAGGGGGGAGGGATAGCATTAGGAGATATACCTGATGTAAATGATGAGTTAATGGGTGCAACACACCAACATGGCACATGTATACATATGTAACAAACCTGCACATTGTGCACATGTACCCTAGAACTTAAAGTATAATAATACAAAAATAAAAAAGTAAATAAATAAATAAATAAAAATAAAAAAAGAAAGTTACATAACAAACAAGGCAATATTGTCACATGGGAAATAGAGTGACATAATGGCAATTTTTAATTTATCTATTTATTTATTTATTTTGAGTCCGGGTTATGAGACTTGCTAATTTTTGTATTTTTGTTGGAGACAGGGTTTCACTGTGTTGTCTAGGCTGGTCTCGAGCTCCTGGTCTCAAATCATGCACAATCTTCGGCCTCCCAAAGTGTTAGGAGTACAGGAGTGAGCCACCATGCCCGGCCCTTTTCTTTTTTTTCTAGTTATTAAATGTTTAACTCCCACATTGACCTAAAAGAGCAGAATAACTCCTTGGACATTTCCTCCATGGACTTCAATGTTCAGTACCTCAAAAGTCTGCAACTGATGCTCAGTATGACTTCTATTATTCATTTATTCTTTTGTTGCTCTTATCCATTTGTGCAAAAAGTAATTATTTAAGCACTGAAAGGAAGACACGGTACTTCTCCTCATGGAGGGGATCAGAAAGTAATTCCGTGTATTCAGTGCTCTATTAAGAGAAAGCACTCAGGGTTAAAAGACTACTAAGGAGAACATTTAACCCTCATTTAAGAGGTGTGGGCAAGCAGGGAATGTTTCTTCAGCTTAATAGTTAGGCATATTCCTAAAGGCTAAATAAGAGTTGAAGAAATAATCAAAAGAAATAAGAAGGATATTTCAGTAAAACGAAGTGGCGTGACCAAGACCCAGAAGAGAAGTTAAGAGATCGGGGGAAGCAAAGTCTATGTTCAGAAAACCTGGAAGAAAGCATACAAAATAACTAAGGTGATGCAATAGTTGTGAGCAGGGGGTTTGGGGGAACAAGAGAGTAATTGGGAGCAATAATCAGACTTCTCTTTCCCCCTGTCTCCTACTCAGCTTTCCAGGTCAGAAATCCAAGGTCAATTTCCCACAATGTTTTTCCTGCAGTCTTGTTCTGCGGTTTGTTTCTTTTGAGTAGTTCTGTTAAAGAATTTTATAGTTTTATTTTAAAACTTTTTAATTTTTAAAAATAAATTTTATTGTATCTATTTAAAGTATACAACATGAAGTTCTAAGATACATATATATGTAGTAAAATTGTTATTATAGTGAAACAAATTAACATATCCATCATCTTACATAGTTACTCATCCCCCTCCCCCAACACGGCAAGAGTAGGTATAATCTACTTATTTAGCAAAATTCTTGAATACACTACATTACTTTTAACTATAACCCACATGCGCACAAGATCTTTTGACTGGTTAATCTTACATATTTCTACTTTGCATTCTTCTTATGTTATATTCAAAAATGTTATAACCTGACAGTCTGGGAAATCTTCACGGAAAAAAAATAGCTGAACTTATTGCCATGAAAGGAACAAGTGAGGCTGTAGGTTGTCTCCTATCATGGGAATGACAAGGTGAGGCATGCAGCTCAGCAGGTTGTAGAGAAGACCATCACATTTTTTTTATAGGTCAGTGTACTGCACAACTATGTGCTCTTAATTTTCACCCTCTCTTTTCTACTGCTAAGCTTGTAGGAGAGTGGAAAAGCAAGAGAAAAAGCTGGGAACTAACTTAGAGCCCTAAGTCCTAATAAGTTCTATTAAAATGAAGATGATGATCATTTAAAATGTATAACAGAAAAAAAAAAAACAAAGAAATTTTGGCAAAACTGGTCAGGTATCCTACATTTGATAAACATGTTTCATAAGTAGGAATATGGTAGATACCACAGGTGGGCATATCCTGGGCTTATTAACCTTGGCACTATTAGCATTTTGTATCAGACAAGTGTTGTCTCTGGCCTCTACTTACTAAGTGCCAGTGTCACTTCACACCCTCCCCCAAGTCATAACAATAAAAATGTCCCCAAACATTCTCAGAAGTCTCCTGGGGAGGAAATCACCCCATATTTGAGAATCACTGTCCCAGATTTTAGTAGGTATTGAAATGCCTAAGAAGTCACCCTTTTCCTCAAGGTACCTATCATCTCGTAAGGAAGAAATATTTACTAAAAATGTATTTTAGTTCATCTAATTCAAATCAGTTTGTGATTAGTATAAGCAGAGACATTTCAGCAAAATTTTGTGAAAACATGGTAAAATAATTCAGAGGAAAAGCAAGTAAGAAGAAAAATCAGTAAATATTCTATAAAGGAAGTGAAAGTGACTGTGGACTTGAAAGATGAGTAGACAAGAAAAGGCATAAGGGGATTGAAAAAATGATAGCACACACAAAGGCAGAGCAACATGAAAGCAAAGTAAGTATTTGAGAAATAGTGAAAATCCCTGATAGTTTTAGGGTAAGTTATGGGTTAGGAGACTGGAAGATAGATTGAGGGAATATTTCGGAAGCTCCTCAATGCTAAGATAGTAAATTGGACTTTTTTCTCCATCAAGCACTAAAGTGCAAATATGTTAAAACATACTCAAACAATATTTGTTTTCTGAATATAATTTTAAATTTAAAAATATATTTTAAGATAATATTACAATAAAATCATATTTTCAAAACCATATCCAAGGTTGTTGATGGTTTTACCAAATGGCAGGTCACACAACTCCAGTGAAATGAGAGCTTCATGAACATTAGCTTCATAAGCAGTCCAATTTCCAATCATGATTTCTACTTCTCTGCTTTCCTAATGAAAAGATGACTACTTCAAATAACAAAGGCTGAAAATTATATACAAGATTTTTATGACATGTAACAAATAAACAAAATATAAATATAAATTTAAATATAGACTCTGATTGCAATAGACTCTGTAGAAATACTTTGGGGTGATGAATCCAGCCAGCAACTAGATTAGGGTTGGCTCTTATCCATGAATAACATAGAGAGCTACTTGGATTCTCCCAGCAATGACTCCAATTCTCAATGAGCATAAACAATGTTTTGGCTGTATGCACTGTGCTTGGATTTGGATAATGTTTTGATAATCAAGTAATCAGAAAGATTTTATTTAGCACTATTCTGCTATGGGTCTTTAAAAAGCCAAGTAAACCATTTGTGTTAATGAGGTATTGTTTGCAAGTGAATCTAAATAAGCCAAATAGTAGTCTGTTGACTTGATTGTGGGGAAAGCGGTATATGAACAAAACAGTGAAATGAAAAATGTTGTAATAAATGTAGCCTTAAATTTTTCATCTGCATTATTTATATCCCTGCTTTTAAAAATGACTTATAAATCTATTATTCCTTTTCTTTTTCTATCACATTTTATTGACAGAAAAAAAAAGTAATGTATTCTAATGGGTGGAGATATAAAATAACCAAATAAAAAAAGCTAAATATAGAACGTGTTGGTTAGTGGTGAGTGATATAAAGAAAAACAAAGGAGAGCTAAAGTGTAGGGCATACTGCTAGGGAATGAGAAAGAAGTGAGATCAGTGAACCCTTTACTACAGCAAAGATGTGAGGAGGGAAGGGAGCCATCCATATGACTATATGATGATGTCATACTTTTCTCACCTATCATAACAATAACAACCAACACTCCTGTAACAAAAGACAGGTTAACAAGAGAAAAGTATGACAAATTTATATAATCAAAGTTTTCTGTGATATGGGAGTCTTCAGAAATGAAGACTTAAAGACCCAAGGAAAACTGTCTATTTTTATTTTTAGGGTCAATAAAGAATGAAAAGCCGTATAGAAATGTGACTGAGTAAGGGATACATCTAACGGTAGCAGGTTGAGGAGGAAAAGCTGGTAAGGCCTGTCCATTCAGATGCTTTATGGCCTCTCTGTGTGGCATTTCTTCCTCCTAGGCAGGGGACAGGACTCCTCTGGAATTAGGATCTTAAGACTTACTATCAGACAAGGTAAGTCAGAATATGTCTCTATGGGCAACTTCTACACAGAAAGGCGGGAGAAAGAGCGTATTTCTAGGTTGAATGGTTTGCTTTGGGAAAGAGGGGTTCTAGTTTCTATGACTCACCTTAGGAAATAATAATTCTGGTTTTTATGACTCACTTTTGTGGGAGTCGGTAAGAGGGGCAGAAAATAAGAATACAGAGAAAGGTCAGAGACAGACTTTGCTTATGAAGCTATTTCTGAGGACTTCCAATCTCCTTCAGTTCAAAGCAGTCAGCATGCCAAAGCATCACACTTTGGCATATCATCTTCTAAGCCCCAACAATAACAGAGAGTTTACAGGCAGAACTAGCAAATGCAAAGATCCGGGGTAGCAGGTATGCTATATTTGAGGAAAAACGAGGAGTAGTAAAAAGATATGTTTTTAACTACTTTGTACTATCGTAAAAGTGCTGATCTCATACTAGGGGCTCAATAAATATTTGTTGAATCACTCCAGTGTGCAAGAGCGCAGGGTTTGAAGAAAATATTGTAAGAGATAGAGCGGAGAAGTTCCGGAAGGGCCTTGTCAGCTATTCTAAAAACTATGACTCTCACTCTGAGATAAATAAGAAACCATTACAGGATTTAAGGAAGGGAAGTGACAGGATCTGGCTTGTTTTAATAGGATCTTCTCGTTGGAGCTTTCGGAGACTGAAGAAGAAAAAAGCAGAAGCAAGGAGAGAAATGATTTTGGACCAAAATAGTAAAAATGGATGTCGTAGAAATGGCCAAATTCTGTATATGCTTTGAGGCTGTAAATTGTAGCACTTGTGATAGGTTTATGGGTGTGATTTTTTTAAAAGGAAGAGTAAAGGAGGATCCCAGGGATTTTCCCTGAGCGTCTGTAAGAAAGGAATTAAAGTTACAGAGATGGATAAGATTATGGAAAAATAGGTGGAGAGAAGTTGTGAAATAAGAAATTAGACTGAGAATGTGATGTTTGAAATGCATATTAGAAACTGCGTGCAATTAGACAATTGGAAATGCAAGGCTGTTGTTAAACTATAAGTCTGGAATCATATGTTCTTAAAATAAATGATGGCCAGGAGCAGTGGCTCATGCCTGCAATCCTAACACTTTGGGAAGTCACTTTGGTGGATGGATCACTTGAAGCCAGGAGTCCAAGACCAACCTGTCTAAAATGGCAACATCTTGTCTCTACCACGAATGCAAAGTTTAGTCTGGCATGGTGGTGCATGTCTGTAATCCCAGCTACCCCAGAGGCTGAGGCACAAGAATCGCTTGAACCTGGGAAGTGGAAGTTGCAGTGATCCGAGATCATGGCACTGCACTCCAGCCTGGGTAACAGAGTAACCCTGTCTCAAAAAACAAACAAACAACCCCCCTCCCCCATAAGACATACACGGTATTTAAAGTCATATGATGAGATCATTAAGAGAGTGAGGGTAGAAGGGAGCTGTCATCAACTGAGACCTGGGCACACCAATATTCATTCATAGGAAGATGAGGAGGAATTCATAAATAAGACTAGAGAAAAATGCCCAATGAAGCATGAGGAGAACAAGAAGAGAATCCTGTCTAGATCCTGTATGAAGAAGGAGAAAGTGATAAGGTCAATAGATTAAGAAGATGAGAACTGTAGATGGAAAACCAGGAATTAACATAACAGCCATTGGTGATTTTGACAAAATCTGCTTCATTGCAGTTGTGAGAAAAAAAGCCTAATTAGAGAAGTTTCAACACTGAATGAGAGGAATTATAAACAGAAAATCTAACAAATCTTTTCATAAATTTTTTATTAAAATTAGCAGGGAGGCAGGGTGGTATCTGGAGATTTATGTGTGTTCAAGGTTTTTGTTAATTAACATGGATAGTATTACATCATGTTTGAATGATCGTGAGAATAACTCGATTGGAGTGGAAAACTTGATGTTGCGGAATACAGAAGGGGTCTGTTGCTTAAGTGTAATACTTGAGTGGGTGAGAGCTGGTGTGACTGAATGAAGGGTTGTTAAATATAAATGCTCTTAAATAAAAATAAACAGAAAGGAGGGAAGAGAGGAAATATGACTAGATTGAGTAATGAGGTATGGGAATGTGTATAAGTAATTTCCTTTCTTCTATTTTCCCAATGAAACAGAAAGCAAAATAACTACAGGGAGTGAGCACGAGGAAGGAGGAAGCACGAGGAAGAATTTAGGAGAGAGGAGGCAAAATAGTAGTCTGAGATTGGGAACATAAAGAAAAAAAACTAAGAAATGTATTAGACTTCCTAGGCAGTGCTAAAGGCCAAATAAGCAGGTCATTGTGCATTAATTTAAAGTTAGACCAATGGGCACAATTTTGCCGTTTTCTCTGACCATGTTTGCTGCCTGATATGAACAAGGAGAAGGAGGAGAGCTGACTACAACCCGGATTGTAAGTGAGGAATTGTCATGAGTAAACTATATATGCTATGTGACATACATTCAAACATAAATAACTTCAAACTAAAAAAATAGTCATATGTATATGTTTAAAAGGAAAATAGAATCTACTAACCTTAAGATTAAAAACAACAAATTAACCACTCTTGTTTTGGCCACGTGATCCCAAATAATCAGATTTAAAATAATACATGCTTTATATATACATGCAGGCACTGACATTTAGATGATTGTCTTTTTAGCACAAGTCATTTCCCACCCCCCTACTTGTCTCTCTCTACTCACACCTCTTCTCTACCACCCACCCACAGCACCTTATTTATTTATCTATGATGGGGAAATAAATGGTGCCTAGGTCCTGATCAGGCATCAAGACTAATCCTTATATTTTCATGTCTGAGAACTACAACTACTTCTAGGGGAAGTGAGTTGTTTTCTTCATTTAAAGAGAGACATACAACAAAGTACCATTCTCTTTAACTGGGGACAGTCACATTTCATACAGCATTTAAAATAATATTTTCCATAAGAACCATATATGCCAAACCCATAACCACATTATACTGAATGGGCAAAAGCTTGAAGCATTCCCATTGAAAACCTGAACAAGACAAGAATCACCAGCCTATTCAACATAGTACTGGAAGTCCTGGCCAGAACAATCAGGCAAGGTAAATAAATAAAAGGCACCCAAATAGGACGAGAGGAAGTCAAACTATCTCTGTTTGAGGACAATGTAATGTATACATAGAAAACCCCACAGTCTCTGCCCAAAAGCTCCTTGATCTGATCAATAACTTCGACAAAATTTCATGATACAAAATTAAGGTACAGAAGTGAGTAACATTTCTATACATAAACAACATCCAAGCTGAGAGCCAAATAAAGACTCAATCTCATTCACAATAGTTACAAAAGAATAAAATACATAGGAATACAGCTAACCAAGGAAGTGAAAGATCTCTATGACAATATCAGAGATGAAATAAACAAATGGAAAAACATTACATGCTCATGTATAGAAGGATTGGTATTGTTAGAAGGCTAAAAGCAATTTAAAACTTCAGTGCTATTCCTATCAAACTACCAGTGGCATTCATCACAGAATTAGAAAAAACTAGTCTACAATTCAAATAGGACCAAAAAAAAGAGCCCAAATAACCAAGGCAATTCTAAGCATAAAAAGAGCAAAGCTGGAGGCATCACACTATCCAACTATAGCACAAAGCAACAATAATAAAAACAGCATGGTACTGGTACAAAAAAACAGGCACATGGACCAATGGAACAGAATTGGGAGCCCAGAAATAGTGCTGTACACCTACACCTACACCTATCTGGTCTTTGAAAAAGTTGACAAGAACAGGCAATGGGGAATCCGTATACAATAAACGAAGCTGGGAAAACTGGCTGACCATATGCAGAAGGTTGAAACTGAGCCCCTTCTTTACACCATATGCAAATATCAATTCAAAATAAACTACAGGCTTAAATGTAAAAACCTAGAACTATAAAAATCACAAAAACCCTGGAAGATAACCTAGGGAATACCATTCTGGACACAGATCCCGGCAAAGATTTCATGATGAAGATGCCAAGAGCAATTGCAACACAAACAAAATTGAAACATGTGACCTAATTAAACTAAAGAGCATCTGCACTGCAGACAAATAGAGGAAACAGACAACCTACACAATGAGAGAAAATATTTGCAAACTATGCATTTGGCAAAGATCTAATATCTAGAATCTACAGGGAACTTAAACAAGTTAACAAGCTAAAACAAAACAATTAAAAAGTGGGCAAAAGACAAGAACAGAAACTTTGCAAAAGAAGGCATTTATGCAGCCAACAAGCATATGAAAATATCATCAACATGATTACTCATTAGAGAAGTACAAATCAAAACCAAAATGAATTACCATCTCCCACCAGTCAGAATGGCTATTTTTTTTTTTTTTTTTTTTTTTTTTGAGACGGAGTCTCGCTCTGTCACCCAGGCTGGAGTGCAGTGGCCAGATCTCAGCTCACTGCAAGTTCCGCCTCCCGGGTTTACACCATTCTCCTGCCTCAGCCTCCGAGTAGCTGGGATTACAGGTGCCCGCCACGTCGCCCGGCTAGTTTTTTGTATTTTTTAGTAGAGACGGGGTTTCACCGTGTTAGCCAGGATGGTCTCGATCTCCTGACCTTGTGATCCACCAGTCTCGGCCTCCCAAAGTGCTGGGATTACAGGCTTGAGCCACCGCGCCCGGCCCAGAATGGCTATTTTTAAAAAGTCAAAAAATAGCAAATGTTGGTGAGGTTTTAGAGAGAAAGGATTGCTTGTACAACTGCTGGTGGAAATGAAAATTAGTTCATTAGTTGGAAGCAGTCTAAAGATTTCTCAAATAACTTAAAATAGAATTATCATTTTACCCAATAATCCCATCATTGGGTGAATATCCAAAGAAATACAATTTTTTTTTACCATAAAGGCACTCTGCCCAAAAGCTCCTTGATCTGATCAATAACTTCAGCAAAATTTATATTATATTATGTATACATGCAGGCACTGACATGTGGATGCGTATATTCATCACAGCACTATTCACAGTAGCAAAGACATGGACTCAATCTAAACACCTACCAACAGTAGACTGGTAAGGAAAATGTGGTACGTATACACCATGGAATACTATGTAGACATTAAAACGAACAAGACCATATCCTTTGCAGCAACATGGATGGAGCTTGAGACCATTATCCTAGTCAAAGCAGCATAGGGACAGAAAACAAAATATCACATCGTCTGACTTATAAGTGGGGGCTAAATGCTGGGTACACATGGACACAAAAAAGGGAACAGCAGACACCAGGACCTATTTGAGCATGGAGGGTGGGAGGAAGGTGAGGATCATAAAACTACCTATTGAGTACTATGCTTATTATCTTGGGGAAGAAGTAATCTGTACACCAAATCCCTGTGACACACAATTTACCTTATAACACATTTGTACATGTACCCCTTAACCTATGATAAATTTTTTTTTTAAAAGTAAGCGTAATGTTGACAGAAGTCAGTGAGCAGTGGCTAATCAGCTGAAGAGAAATGTGAGTGGTAACCATAAAATGGGACTCTGGGCCTTCTATGGCTGGAAATCTTGCAATAACAGATGGTTTGAAAGGAAGGAATAAAGACAGTAACAGAATAACAGAATAAGGGAGAGTGAGAAAGATAAAGGGAGAAAAGACATTGGAGCTAACATAGGGGAACTAACTCATAAGACTGTTCCCGATCGCTAAAAGTCATGTTTCACCTAAATCAACTTTTCATTAGTTGTCCTTCTCTAGCTTTCATGTATGTATTCAATAAATAAATCAAGTTCCTCCTATAATCCAGAAAATAAAATAATATAATATTTTCCTGTATCCAATAGCTGTATTGACAAAATAGACTGAAGGCTACATTCTAAAAAAGGATTAATCCTTATAAAACAAAACAAAACAAAATAAAAATGCCTTTTTCAGAGTTGGTTTTCACCGACTGGTAAAAAAGCAATTTCATGAAGATTTTGACTGGTTTCTTTACAGTAACGTGAGCATGCCGATAACCTGGCAGAAACTCTTCTCATTTGGAACAAACAATGTCTTAGTAAGAAAGCCAGGGTTTCCTCTTAGAAATATATTTTTTAAATACCTTTTCATTAGTTCAAGGTTTTTCAAATATATTAGAGGCAATTTAGATATTTTGGAGCAGAATGTTTCATTATTATTCTCATCACAAACATTGGTATAAAAAAGGGAAGCATGCAGCCATGAGCTGAGCAAAATTTAAAGCGATTTAAATAATCCAAGTCCATGCTTTTGGGTACCAAAACAATTTGAGGGTCTGGTTATATTCACAAACTGGACCAATTTCAGAAAATAAACTATTTTAAGAAAAATTAGTTGAATAATTTGCATACTGCAACTGGCATTCAAGTTTTGTGAGACAGTAAGAAGACTTGAGTTATTATTTGAGCTTACCATAAATTGGCAATGCAAAACAGAGAAACAAGTTAATGTGTCTCTGTTTCTTTCTACCTCTGTACTTCATGTGTAAAATAAGTAAGGCAATTAAGAAAGCATCTTCTAAATGATAAAGGACCACTTAATTATGCAAAATCACAATTAATCTTTAGTTCCTTTTGATTAGACATTCTGTTTTGAGCTTGTTAGGTATGTAAAAAAATGAACAATAATTTAGTATGTATAATGTTAATTATAAACATTTAAGCAATATTTTAATGTTCGAGCTACAATGCACCTCATTTTGACTTTAAGGTAGCATCACATGGCATACTTCTGAGTGAATACTCGAGATATTCTTTTGTACCTATCTCTGTTTTATTGTTCCCTGCAATCTCTGGCACTTAGAAGTCATCTGGGTTGGGATTGCATGGTAGCGAACAAATGAATAAGAGAATGGTAAAAATAGTTAAAGCAGAAGATGACTGTAATCTTAGAATATTAAGACAAATGCTATCATTACTATTAATATTTGGTTGATAAATTCTTTTTCTAAGTGCAACCTCATGTGGTTTGAAGGGATAGTCTATAGGAAAGTGAATTTTCTTTTCTTTCTTTTTTTTTTTTTGAGACGGAGTCTTGCTTTGTCGCCCAGGCTGGAGTACAGTGGCGCGATCTCCGCTCACTGCAAGCTCCGCCTCCCGGGTTCACGCCATTCTCCTGCCTCAGCCTCCGAGTAGCTGGGACTACAGGCGCCCGCCACCATGCGCGGCTAATTTTTTGTATTTTTAGTAGAGACCGGGTTTCACCGTGTTAGCCAGGATGGTCTCAATCTTCTGACCTCGTGATCCGCCTGCCTCGGCCTCCCAAAGTGCTGGGATTACAGGCGTGAGCCACCGCGCCCGGCGGAAAGTGAATTTTCAAAAGGAACACACAGCCTTAATGTGGGCTATAATTAGGTTCCATAACTGTGGCTTGCCAATGAAACATCTCGTCCCCAACTGTACCTGCAGAACAGTTGAGTTGGAAGGTCATGGGTCAAATCACTAAGTTCTGTGTTAATCCATTTTTGTGGCATAGTCTGTGCTTTTCATCTGGCTCCTCACTACCTCAGTGTATGCTTAAAGGTCTGGCCAAAACTCGATTATTCAAGCAGCACAGAAGGATTTTCTAGTCTTACACCTGCTCTGACATACACAGTCACCTCACTAAACAGATTGGAGATGGAACTAGGAGGGCAGGGGACAGAGGTAGGTCGTGGGATGGGAGGCTAAATAGGTAAAATTTTACTGAAAATATTTGTGGAAAATGTTTTATATTTGATAAGAAAATGATTTATTGAAAATAGCACTAATGCCTTGTTCTCCTGCTATTTCTGTTAATAAGAAATTATAAAATAAGTCTCTAAGAGAAAAGTCATATGGTAGATTTGTTTCCAATGGGAAATAACTTCTAGGGCAGAATTGTTAAGAACAGACAAGAACAACTTAAGAAAACATGTCAATAGAATTAGCTTTGCCTAAATGTCTTTTTTGTTCGTTTTTGTGTTTTTAGGTTTTTTCTTTTCCTTGTTTTTTCTTTTCATAAAAGTCCATGTGGACAAAAACAGTTTTGTCAATTTCCCCGTGCTTTTCCTAGATGGCATTATCTTTGTCAGTCTTTATTGTTCACCAGTCCTCTGCCTTATATCATTTTTACACAATTTCCCTTATTTTTCCTACTTTATATTGTTGCTATATTGTCCTTATTAGATGGTAATCTGAATGAATACATAATTTTTCTCCTGTATGAAACATATCAAGGTAAAGTAGACATGGTGATCATGATCAGGAAACCAGGGGAATAAAATGAACTAAATGAAGGGCATCATTTGGTTTGTTGATAGAGTGCAAAGAGAAAGGAAAGAAGGTGAGTGATGAGTTCTTATGTCGATAAATAGCCCGGTAGGTTCCTGAAGACTGGACAAAGAGCCAGAGAACTCAGAGGGCCAAATCTGTGGTCTGACTCCAATGATAATAGTCATGATTATATTTATTTTATTATATGATGTGATACTATAATGGTAAATTACAGGAGACAAGGGCGACAAGGAGGATATTCATATTTATTGGTCCTGTAAAAAAAAAAAAAAAAAAGGACCAATATTTAGGAAGACTTTCAGAGTGTTAAGAGGACTAATTTGCTTATCTTGTATCATAAACTGCTCTCTCTCTTTTAAAAAATTTTTTGTAGAACCCAAATAAATCTATTTGTAGAACACAAATAAATTCAATAAGGGTAACATCATTCTGTTTTCAAAATCTGTGCTTATAACATGTTAAAAGCCAACTCATACCTAATGAGCACTTAACAATGTGATAGAAAATATTCTGAACACTTATAATCCATACAACTACCCAATTAGATAGTTATTACTGGTTTTCTTTTCTATTTTACATATGAGGAAACTCTAGCACAAAGAGTGTAAGTGACTTATCCAAGATTACCTACATAGGACGTTTTGAGTGGCTCTCCCACCTGCACCATCTGATTCTAGAACACACATACTTAAAGAAAACAATAGTGAGTGTGAGGAACATCACATCCATCATGTGTTCCTACCATGTAAGGAAGATGAAGAGATCTAAGAAATCAAAAGTTTTCCTAGAACCTTACTCTCGAGTAGAGAAGTCATAAAAGAAGAAGAAAAAAAGGCAAGTCAGAGTTTTAACTCTTCATACTTCAAACTAGGGCTTGGTTTTCATAAGCTACTACAGTTGTGGGATTTATTTTATTTTTTGTAAGATCTAATGAAGGAAGTGAATCTTTTGAAAGAGATTAAGATTTATATGGGCGAAAGGAAAAGGAGAGAATATTTCTAGTGACAAGATTACATTCACCAGCCTGAGTCCTTTGCTCCTGGAAAAGAGCAACTGTTAAGAAAATCCCCATCATTTTGTTTTCTGGGAAAGAACTTGCTTCAAATAATCATCCTCCCCTGTGTGAATTAGATAATAATCATAGATGTCCCCCTTCTTTACTTAAGACATAGTCAGACACAGACCCTCCAAATTTTCATTCTTTGATTCATAGATAATTATCTGAGATATTTTTTCTCTATTGACCAATCAGGACAAAATACTCCTTATTTGACAAACTTAAGTTTCTCCCCTTCTTCCAGGTTCACAAACTGTGACCCATCCTCAGCCTGAGCTCTGTAAGAGCACATCCCAAGAATCAGCTGATTGCAAGTAAAGATATTCCTCAACCAATTATCCTATCATAACACCCAGTCATCCCACTTCCCCTCACCAGGATTCTTATAGTTTTGTTTACCTTTCCCTATAAAAGAAAACCCCTTTTGTCCACCACCTTTGAGATAACTTGCAGATCTTCTGGTCAGAGTATTCTCTCTATTGCAGTGGTCCCTCTCACCTTATTGTAATCATCCATTTCCCACTCTTGCAACAGTCTTCAAATAAACCCTCCTTATCTAAGTCTGGACTTGTTTTTATTTGATGCTAGGAAAATAACAATATTACAAAACACATACATTTGTACATACATACATATATACAGAGGAATAAAGGGTTTTGTTATTTATAGGATAGGAAAGAACTAGCCTAAGCAGAGCAAAACAGTATATTTTGCAGAATAGAGGGAAATATTGTGTGAACAGCCTGGAATAACCTGACTTTGATTCATTATTAAGCTGAATAATCATAACCAACAGCTGTAGTAAAGACACTGTCATCTCTAATGTATTGAGTGTTTACACTGTGCCAAGTGAATTATGTGCTTATGAAGAGTGGCAGAATATGCCACCCCAAAATATGCCACTTTGACATAAGGATTAATTCAAGCTAATAGCACTTGAAAAACACCAGATGCAAGAAGAACATGCTAATTTCCCCATTTCTTCCTGAAAACAGGGGAAAAAACACTCCTGTGTGAATGATGTCCTCCCTGTACCAAGAGAAAAGAAACACTGTTCAATGGGGAGTCAGAGTCAAGATTATTATGTACAAACCTTCTTAAAATAATTCTTATCATTAGTTAGCCTCCTCATACAATTCAGTTACTTTTCCACCATAGCCTCTCTTTTTTCAACCTAATACAAAAGTGCATAGGTTTTGCAGTTTCTTTGGGTCTTCATTTCCTTATGAGTGTTCCCGTGTCAAGTAAAACTTATATGAAATGTGCGTACTTTTCTTCTATTAATTTGTCTTATGTCAATTTGATTCTTGGGCCCAGCTAGGACACTAGAGGGTAAAGGTGAAGTTTTGCCTCTCCTACACTTACCTTCTTTAAACCTAACATGAGCCCTGTTAATTAGAGATCATTTACTATAGACTGAATTGTTTCTGCACCAAATCCAAATTTTGAAGCCCTAACTCCTAATGTGACTGTATTTGAAGATAGAGCCAATAAAGAGATAATAAAGATTAAGTGAGATCATAAGGGAAGGGCCTGTAGTACTGGTGTCCTTACAAGAAGAGGAAGAGATGACAGAGACCTCTCTCTCCTTCTGCATGCATACAGTGGAAGTAAATGAGAGGACACAATGAGAGAAGTTGGCTGTGTGCAAGTCAGACAAAGAGCTTTCACCAGAAACCACTCTGATGGCATCTTGATCTGGTACTTTTGGCCTCCAGAACTGTCAGAAAATACATTTCTGTTGTTTAAGCTACCCCTTCAGTGGCATTTTGTTGTGGCAGCCTGAGCTGACTAATAAACTGGCATTATCCATATTTTTTAAATGCAGAAATTGGAGCATAAAGAGTAAGTCCTTTAGCTGATAAATACAGATCTGATATTCAAACTGTCTGATGGCAAACAAAGGCTGGTCTTTAAACCACTCTGCTGATCTCCTATCAATGAGTGGGAGCTGCCAGCAGTGCTAGTGAGATTTCACTGGAAGAGATCAAGCAAAAACCGACCAACAACTTAACAAAACATGTCAAGTCTCAGAAAGGTATATAGATAAGGTTAACCTAGAGTGCTTTAACTCCAGATTATTTGCTCCTATAACCCAGATCAGGGTGACTAGATATAGGACAGCGTGATGATGATAGAAATACAGATACAGGGAGAAAAAATGCTGTATGTCAAAAACACTTGTAATTTTAAAGCAATGAAAGGAACTCACTGGAAAACATTCAATAATATTTTGGTGAAAAGTTACCATACTTATCCATGTTGTCTCACGCCACAGAATCAGTCATGCCTTTATTTTAATACAATTCCATAGCATTTTCAATACATACCTATTGGTTAATTGTTTCTACTAAGTTGGGTTCCATTTGCTTTTTTTCACATAATACTGTAGTGCAGACAGTATTCCAGGGTATTATGTTCAAATCTACCAGGTATATTGATAGCTGTTTTCTCATATTGTATTTATTGTATTATGTGCTATAGTTTACTTAATCTGAGCACTATCATTTGGCTTTTAGACTATTTTAAATTTTTCTTTTTTATAACTTATAAAGAAAAATTCTAGCCTTTAAAAAACAAAGTGCCTTTGAAAAATGTATGCATAACTCCATGCATATGTTTGTGCAATTCTTATAAGATTTTCTTCTAAGATTCTGAGGTATTAACTTTCTAGATTCAAGTGTTAGGCATATTTTAAATTGACATAGAAATTGCCAAATTACTGTTTAAAAAGGGATAAGCTTTGTTGCTCATTAACAAGAAATGAAGTGCCCATAATCCTTGGCAACAGTAAATTTAATCAACTCTTTACATTTTTATTTTCCCTCTGTCTATAATAACAAAAATATGATTTGTAAGAACATGTAATTGAAATAACAAACCTGCTCTGTATTAGAACTACTTAATTGACCTTGTTTATATAAAGGTGTAGGGGCATGAAGTGAAAACTAAAAGTATCCTGAGCCTAGTCTCAGAATTAATCCTTGCTAATGGTTTTTACACTCCTTGTGTAATGATTAGTGTTCTGCTTTTTTTATTTACAATATCCTGGATATCCCTTAGTATTATTAGCACACTATTTTAAAAAGTTAAGGAGTATTTAACTGAATATATTTATAATATTGCATTCAACCAGCTTCATACTGGTAAATATTAAAGTGTTTGCTATTTTTATAAAACCATAGTAAACACTCTTGTATATAACATCTTTTTTGAGTATACCTAGAAGAATGAGAGATTTTAAATGAGTGAAAAAAACTGACTCAGTGATTATAAACATAGTTTTGCATAAAAAGGTGCAACAATTAGACCACATAAATCTGATGTTAGAGAAAATTAAAAGGAAAGCGATGGAAAACTTTGGTGCATGGTACCTTCAAACCAGCATTTAGTTTGGTAAATGATAATATGCTAAAAAATGTATAATCATGATTTTTCATGAAACCAAGATTTTAATGTAACAAAAATTTTTCCTCCGTATTAAGAAAGATGTTAATCAAACTCATGAAGGAAAAAAATGTGCTTATGCAGAAATTCATATTGGAAGATATGACAGCCACTCAGACCAAAAAGCATTTTCCCATAGAGCATCCAGGAGATTGAGTTACTGAGGGGTTTGCCCTGGATCACACGCATCCTTGGTGGTAAAGCAGATTAATTTTTTGGCGAAAAATTATGTGGTACAGCCTAATTTTGTTATATGTATAGCTTGCTGAGAAGTCACGTCAAGGCTTTAAGGTATCCATCACCTGAATAACACACATTGTACCCAGTAATTTGTTATCATCCATCCTCTTCCACTCTAGTCTCCATTCCCCTTGCTAGTCTCCATTTTTTACTATTATCATTCCACTCTCTAAATTTGAATCCAGGCTGATCAATCCCAGAATCTTCCCTCTTTGGTACTGTACTATACTATGCTATACTATACTATACCGAAGAGGAAAGATTGCCAAAAACAAGGTAGACAATGTTCTTAGAAAGCGTGATGTTCTGTCTGAAAATGTTACCAACACAAGAATACAAGCATTGGGGATAAGGCAGATGCCCAGGCGTGAGAAGCTAAAGGATCTTTTCTAGTCAGTCTTGTAGTAACGTGTTTCAAAGTGGAGTTCTAGAGAACTGCCCCTGCATATGGACGTCAAGGTACCTGTGAAAATATAAATGTTACATTTATTGAATATAAGCAAGGCCTTGAAAGCACTATTCTGATCTGTAGAATCATTAGCATTATAAAGTTTCAATAAATGTAAGAATAAAATATTGGAGGTAAAATTGCACAAGCAACATTGGTCATATTTCAGACACTAAATAGATATTTATTGAAATGTTGTTTTATTATTTTATAAGGTTGTACACATTTCATAACACACTATGCTAGAAGTAGCATTTTAAAACATTTTATTAATTCACAGGAAAATACAAAATTTCCAAGATTTTCACATTAAATAACAGTAAATAGAAATATGAAATTTATTTATCTCATAACTATTGCTAGACCATAAATGAATTAGAATCTTTAAATGTTGCCCTTGTTGAGAAAACTAAACCAGACTAAACAAAAATCACTGAATAATACATTTATTTATCTCAATATGTGTAAAGTCCTAAGCAATTAAAAAAAGTATCCAACCACCAAGTTCTGAATTAATGTGCTTCCAGCTCTTCACTATATGTTAGACATGTATTTTATTTAATAGAGATTATAACACTTACTGACTTCAAGTTTGGCTGAGTTTCATTAATGGAGGAGAGAAGAAATACCATAACCCATTATTGTGTGTCTATTTCAATGGAAGAATGTGCTTTACACCACTGAACAAATAGAAATATGACTTGGTGTTTATATATCTTTTGTAGTCAATTAGTGAAATAATCATCTCATTTTAATGAAATGTAATTTTGACCATCCAGTCCCACAAATTAGTTCATAGTATAATGTCAGACATTCTTGTTTTGCAAATAAATTTATCACACAATTCCTTTAAAGAAATGTGCTATCTAATGCATTTTAAACACTTTTTTCAGGCACATTAAAAAGTAAGCACAGTTGAATTCTGAGGCATTTGAAAGCAAATTATGGTATTAATATAATGGTCTTTATTATATATGTATATCAAACTGATTCTACAAACTGCCAGTCAAGAATAAGATTTTCACAAGCACGTAAAGGGAAATTTATAATTTCCAGAGGAAAAAAAAAAGCGAATACTTCCGCCTCCTGTGGAATAATCAGAAAGAAAGGAAGGTTTCTCCGTGGGGTAATTCCAAATATTGTTCTGGATCCAGAAACTATACAATTTAATTACAAGAAATACGATATATTTTAGGTCAACCAAAGTTTGGTGAACTACTAAGAAGCATATATTGCATTTCACAGTGGTTAAGAACACAGATGTCAGTCTGTGTGAAGTGGGATCATATATTTAATCAGCTGTGAGACTTCAGCAAATTCCTGAGAATTCAGTTCCTTCATAATTTTGCTTTAGTTTCCTCATCTGTAAAACATAGATTAATACTAATATTAATAAAAATTCCTTGGTAACATTAGAAGATTGTAGATTACCTCATGCAAATCACCTAGAATAGTGTCTAGAACATAGTAGGTGGTATGTAAAGATCAGCTGTTGATATGAGTGTTGTTGAACTATATAAAGAAAGATTTTTCTGTTTAACAAGCTCATCATCTAGCATGCGTTAGTCTAGCCTAGAGAGTACCCAGGAGAAGTATCATTGTGGTGTGTTAAGTATTAAAATTGAGTAGCTTCAAAGTGTCTCGTATCTTGTTTTACAGGTAGGACGCTAGACATCATCAAAGATATAATTTAATAGTTATAAACCTCCTGGTAAATACACTTGCCTGTGATAAGATATCTGTGTCAAGATTATTTGCCCTTTAGCATTTTCTTAGACTGAGATATAATTGAATTTTCCCTTTAAAAGTCTTTGGAGAGCTCCACATAGAAAAGCACTAGTAGAATGTATAGCATCAGCAGCTACCAATTGCTATACAGCAAATTTAAGAGCTAAGCACATCAGAGATTGATACAGTCTATTGCCTACAAATATTAAGACATTATGTAATTATTGATGCTACTCATCTATGGTTTTCTCTAGTCTAGAAAATACCAAATAATATTTAATGTTGGAGACAATACTTATGAAAAACAAACAATCTATATGATATTTTCTAATTTTTATTTTTAAGGCCACAGCTGTGTCAAACATAGACTAATCATAAGGCTTGCCAAGCCTTTTAACTTTATAGGGAAGTTGGTTGGATATTTAGGAGTGGGCTGGCCCCTACATTAGTATAATTGTATAAGTGTCTCTGCAATTGCTTTTAAGCTTTTTCCCCCAGGAAAAACTGGAAAATATATTATTATTATTATTAATTAAAATACATAACTGACAATGTATAGTATTATCCAGGATACTTAGGAGACCACTTTAGCTATAGGGTAAATTTTTAAATCTCAGATTAAAAGTTGATAAATTAATAAAACACATGTGCTATGTGCTATTTTGGTCAAGTATTCTTTTTCTCTCTTTTTTTTTTTTTTTTTTTTTTAGGGAGAGTCTTGCTCTGTTGTCCAGGCTGGAATGCAGTGGTGCAATCTCAGCTCACTGCAAACTCTGCCTTCTGGGTTCCAGTGATCCTCCAACCTCATCCTCCCAAGTAGCTAGGATTGATTACAGGCTCACCAACACACCCGGCTAATTTTTGTATTTTTAGTACAGACGGGGTTTCACCATGTTGGCCAGGCTGGTCTTGAACTACTGACCTCAAGTGATCAGTCCACCTTGGCCTCTCAAAATGTTGGGATTAGAGGCATGAGCCACCATACCCAGTCAAGTATTCTCTTTCTAAATCCTAAACAATAAAACCATTAAAAAAAAAAAAACTCAATTATTTATGTTTTCCTTTAAGCTGTAGCATTCTTCCTCTGATAATACAACTGATTCAAACTCTGGTCATCACTCTCTTACAACAATCAAGACTGCCCCTAGAGATTTAAGATTTTTCAGTGCTTGAAGGAGGTCTGTGTGTACAATATAGAGCAAATATCTATATCCATGTACATCATGAAATTGCAATTAAAGCCAGAATTATGCCCTAGAAATCTAGTCAGCAAGGATCTAAGCCATATCTTTTGGCAAATATAAAACAGGTAACTTAAAACACATAATGAATCATGATACACAAGCTAGGAAATGACTCAAGAAGCACAAAGATGTAGGACCCTACACTGAAGAGGGAGTCTACATTAAAGAGGCCACACAAAATTTGACTGAAATTGTAAGAGATGCCTAATGAAGAGCAGGTTCACAGATTGCTGAGGAGTAACTATTCATGGACCTATAAAAGGAAGAGATAAACAGTAAATGAGAGAAAACTCTAGAAGAAAACTATATTCTCTGTTTACTTTTCCCCTGGTCTATATGCAAATATCAACAAAGTGAAGAGTCTCTGTACTTTATAATTCTTAGAGCTAGATTTGTTTCCTAATTAATAACAATGTGAAAACTTCTCAATTAAAAATTATATGGTACACAGAAATGGAGGCTCAAGAATTGCATTATCTTTATTCTGAGATGAACGTCATCTCACTATCATGCAGAGGGAGATGGCTCCAGGTGGCCTCAGAGACATCAGGTTTAGCAAGATTCCATGTCTCTCATAAGAGCTATGAAGAATCATAGTGTTTTCAAATGAAAACTCAATAATAAGTAAAATTAATTTTCCTCATGTGGGAAGTTGAAATTTTTCTGTTTCTTCTTTATGCAATCTAAAGCCAAATAAATCTAAATTCAGTAGGAGTTTGTGTGAGTGTGTATGTGTAATTACATAATTTTAGATCTAAAATGTGTTTTTTTGGTCTTTTTATGTTTTTCTAAATATCATGTCTAGATATATTTCTACAGACCCCAAATTCACAGTTAATTATACATAATTGTATACAATTCTCTATTCCTTTTTACTTAAAGGATGATAGACCAAAATGATAATATTCTTGAAAGTCAAGACAGTTATGTGTTCCTCCTTATTTGTTTAATTTTCTGAATACCATCTTTATTATTTATACATACATTACACTGATTGAGCACTAACTCAATTTGCCAGCTACTCTATAAAATGCTTTGGAAATGTGTCGTTTACTTTTCGTGATAATTCTAAGAGTTCTGTACTATCATTACATCCAGTTTTCAAGCAGGAAAACTGAGATTAAGTAACTTGCTTAGGAACATGTCACATAGACAGTAATTGATGATAGGCAGTTGACATCAGAGGTCACATGCTTAACCAATATGAGATTCTGCACTCTTGAAACATAAAAGAAAGTCCTTGCTATACAGGCTTCCTGTATTCTGGCACCTTGATGCCTGAATTCAAATAGATTCTTCAATTTATGTCCATTTTAATTCTCATAATGAGTCTATAAATTAGGTATTATTTTACCATATGATTATACAGATAGATAAATGAGGCTTAGAGAAGTTAAATAACTAATGTGACTAAAAGAACATGGCTAGTAAGTGGAAAAGCCAGTGTTGACACGAATGTTTTGACTCTAAAGCCTATGCTCTTTGTAATATATTGCACCATCAGTCATTTCATTTTTATTAATCATTCAAACAATGTTGCATGATAGTCCTATTATCTACATTCTTATAAGCAATGGAACAGGTTAAGTGTTGCATCTGAGTTCACGTAGGTATTAAGTAGCAAACATGGGTTCTAGGCCAGTCTGTTTGACTCTGAAGTTCATTCCTTGTGATAATCCTTTGTTACTGAGACATTCTTTTGATCAAGCTACCCCTCATTTTCATATTTTTGTTTATTGATTTAACTTTTGCTATATGATCCTGTTTGCAGGTAAATGCATCTTAAACATAAACTTGACCATTTTATAGTAGTCATTTGTTTTCCTAATCCTGATTCAGGTGATACTTGAAAAACATAAATGACTTAGAAAGGCAATAGCCAAAAACAATGATATTACTATATAATATTTATAAAATATGTTTCACTGGAAATGAGTGTACACTATTTGGAATGTTTTAAGTGAGTCAAGATTTTATTTGAATAACATAAATATTGTATTTTATTTATTTAAATAATTCTTCATTCTACCAAGGAATTATTTAAGGAGTCTCTGGAGTGCTATTTCTTATATGTTAATAAATGATTTCTGGAATATATCTTCTTTCACAAATAAATTCAGTGACTATACAAGCTATTTTTAATTTAGAGATTGTATTATTCACGATATTAGCAGCAAACAGATGGCACACTCACATTAGGATCTTTTGAGGAAAGCTTATTTGCAAACAACTAATTACAAAGCATGGGAAGGGTGTGGGAAAATCACAAGGACTAGAGCGTAAATCTGAAGCTGTCATTAGCCCTAGGCCTCAATGAATAAATGAACAGAGAGTTTGCTGGAATGAAGAAGGATTAAGAGTTGCATAGATTCAATACTATTTTTTATCCAACTACCAATAACATTCTTCACAGAATTAGCCCATCAATGACAGATTGTATAAAGAAAACATGGTTCATATATACTATGGATTACTACGTAACCACGAAAAAGAATAAGATCATCTCCTTGTGGGATCATGGATGGAGCTGCAGGCAATTATCTTTGGCAAAGTAATGCAGGCACAGAAAATCAAATATTGCATGTTCTCACTTTTAGGTGGGAGCTGAATGATGAGAACTCATGGACATAAATTGGTGAACAACAGACACTTAAGTTGGAGGGTGAAAGGAAGGAGAGAATTAGAAAAAAAAATAACTATTGGATTCTAGACTTAGTTCTTGGGTGACAAAATAATCCATACAACAAACCCCTATGACACAAGTTTACCTACATAACAAACCTGTACATTTATCCTGAGCACATGAGCATTTACTAAGATGGTGCCATTTTGTTTAATCCATCTTCCTGGAAATCATGTTGCTGAATCCCAGTCCTGATCCCTACTTTTTTGCTTAAATACTGTTTTACAAAAGTGATCCCCTCACTGTTCTCTATGCACATATCTAGTGTGAAACTTAAGAAAGGGGTGAAGTTACTCCATAAAGGATATTAGTCCTGGTGTTCATGTTTGTGTATGTGGTAACTTACATATAAAAAAAAGGCACCTCTCTTAGCTTTATTCTGAGTGCCTCTTTGTTAGTTCTGTCTAGAGTCTATGCTCCTCACAAATAGCCCAGCATCACTGGGGCATCCATATTAATCAGCTATGATAGAATAACTGCTCAAATAAGATTTTAGGGCAGGCAACTTTGTACCTGGGATCTGTTCATCTGTTTACATGGATTGGAATCTGAAATACTTCACCAAGTCTCTCAATGTCAGTTCCATTCCTTACCCTATTATATATGATTTAATTCATGCATTGAACTAAATGGTCATGTTATATAATGACCATAAATCTGGCAGTGATCGCTGTCTAGATCAGGGGAATCCACACAGACTCCGCTCCTCCTGCTCAAGCTCTGAGTGCTACCTCATACAAGAGTGTGTGCCCACACTGTGGACCTCAGCCATGCTTTTACTGAGAGGTCTCATGCAGCCACACCCTTCTTGTACTCCCTCCTCCAATTATTCCAATACGCTTTTCCCTTTTCTGTCTTCCCTTAGTCCCCTTCATCAATCATGTATCTATGTTAAACATATCTTTATTATTCTCTGTCCTCAATTGGTACCCAGCTTCACCTCATTTTTCATGTCCATAAACCACATTAAAATTTTTTTTTTTTGGCTGCTTTCTCTTAAAAGAGTACCCAACAGAGATATGTTATTCAATAAATGTCAACTTATATTATTATTTTACTTCTACCCATTCCAGACCCTGGAAAGAACTATCATCTAGGATTTTCTCTGAAGTTAATTGTCAGTGCTGTGTAGCCTAACTCAAGTATCTCCTCTCTCACCCAAACATAAGTGTTTTGGGGATGCAGGGAAACAGGGAGAAGTGGACCTAAAGCTTATCTTAAAACTTCCAATTATTTTAGACTCATATGGAACTATTTACTAGGATGTGGAGATACCATGTGTATTAGTTCATTCTCACTGCTATAAAGAACCTCCCAAGACTGGGTAATTTATAAAGGAAAGTTTAATTGACTCACAGTCTCACAGGGCTGGAAAGGCCTCAGGGAACTCACAATCATGGCAGAAGAGGAAGCAAACACCTCCTTCTTCACATGGTGGCAGGAAGGAGAAGTGCCAAGCAAAGGGGGAAAGCCCTTTATAAAACCACTAGATCTCATGAGAACTCACTCACTATCACAATAACAGCATGGGAGTAACTGTCCCCATGATTCAGTTACCTCCCACCGGGTACATCCCAGGACACACGGGGATTGGGAGAACTACAATTCAACATGAGATTTGGGTAGGGACACGGACAAACTATATCAACTTGCAAATTCCTACCATAGCTTCTTTGGTCTTGTTGTGCTCATATATGCCTTCCAACTTGATTTTCTGTTAATAAAACAGAAACTCCCACTTCTCAAACTCTTCCCTATCCACTCTACAACCTAATACTGTTTTTCATTCAACTTCTAAAAATGCTCAACTTATGTTGTCCTTTGTATGATTACCATTTCTGTGTATGCTTTTGTCTCCAATTTTAGCTCCCTTGAGGATTCCATCTATCTAATGGGATAAATGTACCAAAGCATGCTCGCGTGTGCACACACACAAAAACACATACTCATGTTTGCACATCCATGAAATTAAAATTTTCCCTTGAGTCCAGAATAACTAGTCAGAATATAAAACCTTATAGTACATTAAATCAGAATGAATAAACAAAGCCCAAACTTACAACTGTATCATAATAAAACCTGCATGTTCAACACAATTTATCCCAGCATAGGGACTCTTCAATTAGACTTTCTGATGGTAAAATTTATTCTAAATAAAACCTCACCTGCATGCTGTGCCTTTTCTACATAAGAATTGGAGAAAACTATGCAGATCCTGCACCTGTTGAGTTATACAGAAAACCTACAGGAAACCAAGAGTGCAAACGTTTGCGATTAAATACAAAAGAATAGAATGAAACCTTAGGTGGCTATGGTTTCTGCTGTTATTTTAGCTCTCCATGCTCTTGTACATCACATATCATTAGCAGGCAAAAATCACATAATAACAAATTACTA
The DNA here is from genome assembly GCF_008728515.1 of Papio anubis. Classification (NCBI taxonomy): domain Eukaryota; kingdom Metazoa; phylum Chordata; class Mammalia; order Primates; family Cercopithecidae; genus Papio; species Papio anubis. The sequence continues at coordinate 64,926,350 of NC_044982.1, read as the reverse complement.
GCCTTATGCTCAAAGTTCTTAGACAATGTGTATTATGGGAACATCTATGGCTATTCTGAGCATACAAAATGATTAAGCCAAACAGAAAGGTTATCACGTTGCGTTTACGAATTTTGATAACTAGTGGCTGTGTAGTACGCATGTCTGTGACTCTGGAGAGCAGATTTAGGTTCAGCCTTGTGGCAGCTCCTGCAGGTGCTAATCAGGAGAGCTGCTGTGACTAAAACTGAAGTGGAAGTTGCAGCTGCCTGGAAGATGATTGTCATTAAAGCTGCCTGCCAGTGGCAATGCAGAATCCAGACTTGATTTTAGAAACAAAACATGACACTTGAAAGTACTTGGACACAGTGTTTATAATTTTCTAATGGTGGCATTGTGTCTTTTCATCATGAATGGAAATAAAATCTTTAAACAATTATTGATATAAAAGTTACCCTATAACAAACTGACTAAATGTGAACATTTCCAAATTTTCTTCTAATTTATTTATAATATATATTTTGGCTTTGCCATTAAATATAGATGTGTTTAGCAATTAAAATTAATTAAAGCTGCTGAAACCCTGTCTTTACTAAAAATACAAAAATTAGCAGGGCTTGGTGGTGTGCGCCTATAGTCCCAGCTTCTTGGGAGGCTGAGGCGAGAATTGCTTGAACCCAGGAGGTGGAGGCTGCAGTGAGCCAAGATCACACCACTGCACTCCAGCCTGGGCGACAGACAAAGTGAGACTCTGTCTCAAAAAAAAAAAAAAAAAAAAAAAAAGACAAATAAACAAAAATTAAAGCTCTGGACAGAACTAGAGGATAATTCTGAATTGTATAATGAAAGTGGGAATTACTTTTTTATTATTTTACTTTATTACAATATGGTCATATTACTTTATCACAATGAAATTAATGTAATTGATATAAAATTTGGCTCATTTAAGGACAAAGGTTAATCTTGAGTTAACATTGTGTGTGTGTGTGTGTATACACACTCAATACTCTGCATTTATCCTTTGTTTAGAAAAAAAAGACCCAGATTTATGTAATTCTTTCTAGTATGACAACATATTTAGGGGAAAAATGACTTTCAGGAAACCTCTAATACCTATAAACCAGAATGTTTATGACTGTTAATGGATTTATTAAATAGTGTTATCTTAACCATGTTATTATTAGTCTGTTGATTCTAGATGATAAACTATAAAATAATCGCTATGTAAGAACTTAAGTTTTATTAAGACAAATTTGGTGCTTAGAAAGTAGGTTGATAACGTGAAGACATGTAGTAGTATTTTCCAAGGGAAATAAAGTGAAGATGAGTCACTTAAGTGTTGTATTACAATATTGGTATTCGGCCTCAGATTAAAAGAAAAATCACCTCTTCTCCATTGCTATATATCAACAAATATATTATTTCTTTAGTCACATGCATATTCTATTTTATTTTTTAAATAAGTGAATACATACTGAGAAATAATTAAGATATGTCTTAGTCCAAAACTATTTCATGCTATCTTGCCTACAAGCACTTTCCTACCTTGTTGGATATTCTTCCTATGCCTTTCAGGCTCTCCAATAGGGCTTCACAATTGTGCCACATCTTTGCCATATACTATGTACTTAATAAATATTAGTTTACTAAATGAATGTTTCTAGTTTCTACTGCTACAACTGAAAGGAATTCAACCTGTGATCCTTATCTGTCTGTGCTCCAGATAGCAGAAAGTTTGAATATTTGAAAGATTTTGAAGTAGCAGAAATTAAATATCTGAAAATTTATGATTGCTAACCAAAAAAAAAAAAAAAAAACAAAGATTGTTGTTAAGAGTACACATGTATCATAGTATTTTTAAAGATAATTGTAATAAAATGCCTCCTGTTTTAGTCATTAGGATCTAAAGTTGTCATGTTTTTGACCATCCAAAAGAAAAAATGAAATTAATCCACAAAATCCATGAAAGGAAAAACCAAGGAAATAGGAAGAGGTTTGTAGAAACCTCTCATATTGCCACAAAATAGTGCCAAGTAAGGGCATTACTGTCTTAGGCCATATGAATACTTTTACACATTTTTCAACAAGGAAATGTACTGGTGCCCATAATAAATTACTCTCCAGGTAATATAAGTCCTAGAGAAGGCATAAGTTTTGTAAAAAAGAAAGAATGTTACTGCTTGAGAATATGAGACTGCCAAAAAGCTATAGAACTTGCCTCTTTCTATGGATGAGTTTGCCACCTCTGCTTTCAGGTGCCAAATGATAAATTCTGAATGTTTTTGTATAATTTCAATGTATGTATATAATAAATGAATGTAAACACAGGAGTTGCTCAATTCAATCACTGTTTAAGTTCCTATAGAATGCTAGTCATTACATGAATTCTTCTACTTCAATCCGAGAATAATTCCTTTAGCTTAATGCTTAGTGCACGTCAACTGCCCCCTAATTAGTAGTTTTGCTCCCAGTTCCAGGAACCCACTGCTGTCAAAAGCAGGGTTTCCTAATGCGGTATCCAGAGTGCCCTTGTCAACAGCACATTTGCTTCAGTTTTTGTTACTTTTTCTCCCCTTCTTCATATGGGTTCAATCCAGGTCTATTATTATATAATCTGAAACATACTTAAAAACTAAAGTTTTTGTAGTTTGAAAGTCATTATCCTCTCAGCTGAGACTAAGGGAGTGAGTAATGTGAGAATGTAAGATACTATAACGGGGTCAGTTCATGCATCATCTCTTAAAATATACCTGATATAGCTGCATTTTCTATACATGCCAAAGACTTGCTCTTTATGAAAATCCACACTTACAAATTGTTTCCTTAAACCCTATATGAGTTTCTGTTTGCATCTCTTCTTACATAAATTCATATAAGAAAGTGAGTAGACTTTTCACATGCAAGCTCAAATTACTTTTGGATGTATATAAAAAAAATCATTTCCTAACCTGAATGAATATGAGTGTCAATTTTGTGGACATTTTAATTAGGAATCATTTACTGGGAATAGTTATAACAGGAGTCCATGAAATTTATAGATATAGATGCCCAAATTCCACCACCCTTGTAGATTCCTATGTAATCTTGAGAAGCATCAGAATATCTGTATAGCTTTTAATAATCCACAGGTGAGTATTTAAATTTCAAAATCTATTAGATTGAAAAATATTGCTTTAAGTGAGATCTCCTATGTGCACATTAATACATCCAAGTCTTCTTAGAACATATGGTGGAAAGAAACAGCAGTCACAAATAAATTGAAAAATTGAAATTTTACTGTCTATGTCCTGACCTGTTCTTTAAAAGAAAGTAAATCTCTCCCACACCTTTCTCCAAAAACACCTTGGTAGAAGTTTATTTGACTTATCTGGCAGCTCACTGAAAAGCTTTATTCTCAGGGCCTGTCTACGTTTGATCTAACAGAGGGGTTCCTCTGCATGAATAGCCCTATCCTCAAGACATTTGTCAAGAACAATTAGTGGCACTTGTTTGTCATCATAGCTGCTTGGGTAGCATTACCAATTGGAGATAATAAGAGGCTGATCAAAAAATGTAAAGGAAAATAATGTGGAATAACATGTCCACAGGGGGCTTTCAAAGCTCCACCAAATTCCTGGTGTTGTGGTTTGGCTCTGTGTTCCCACCTAAATCTCATGTCAAACTGTAATCCCCACATGTCAGGAGACAGACCTGGTGGGAGGTGACCGGATCATGGGGACAGATTTTCTCCATGTTCTTCTCATGATCATGAGTGAATTCTCATGAGATCAGATGGTTTAAAAGTGTGGCATTTCCCCGCCACCACTTTCTCTATCTCCTGTCACCATGCAAAATACTCCCTGCTTCCCCTTTGCCTTCCACCATGATTGTATGTTTCCTGACTGTATGTTCCCCAGTCATAAGGAACTGCGAGTCAATTACATTTCTTTCCTTTATAAATTACCCAGTCGCAGGTAGTTCTTTACAGCAGTGTGAAAATGGACTAATACACCTGGGAATCTAAAAGCCACATACTTGTTCAAGGCCGTGCACATACTAATGAAAGACATGAGAAGGTGCTTATCCCTGCCACTTAGTTGACCTCGAGGGTCTGCACAAGCAAAAAGTGTACACTAAGTCAGAGTTGTCAACTGCCTTCCACAGCATTGAAGATGTGTTTCCAATATAAGCACAGCACTCCTAAGCAATGTCTGGCAAATACATTAGTTCAAGGTATTGAAGGAAATCTCCTGTTCAATCATTAGCTGACCACTCACTGAAGCAAGCAGAGACTTGGCTAATAAATGTGACAAAAAAATTCATAATCTACAGAACTTGTCCAGAAAAGTAACTAAGCAAGCAAACAGCAACAATAACAATCTCCAAGGTAAGAAGGGAGGTGATCTGATTTTCAGAGTTGAAACATCATATTATTTAAAATGTCCAGCTAAAAAAAACTATGAGATATGCAAAAGAACAAGATAATATGAGCCACAGACAGGAATAAAAGCAGCCAATAGATGCCACTTCCAAGAAAGCCTAGATGTTGACCTTAGCGAATACTTTAAATTAATCATTTAAAAAATATTCATGGAACCAAAGGAAACTGCATTTAAAGAACAAAAGAAAAATATGAGATAAATTTCTTACCAAATAGAAGATAGAAATAAAGAGATGAAAATTTAAAAAATGACTAAATAAAAATTCTGCAGTTGAAAGTACAATACCTGGGATTTAAAAATTCATTAGAGAGGATCAATGGCATATTTTAGCAAGCAGAAGAAAGAATTCACAATTTCAAAAATAGCTTAATTGAGATTATCCATTTTAAGGAAATGAAAAAATGGTATGCAGAAAGATAAACAGAGCTTTAGATATCTGTTCGACAACATAAATTACATTAATATATAATGGGAGATGTTAAAGGAAAGGAGAATGAATAAATATTTGAATACATAACAGCTAAAATCTCCTGAAATTTAATTAATCTGTACATCTAAAAAGATTAAAGAACTCCGAACTGCATAAATTTGGATATCCACATGTAAATATATCATAATCAAAGCTTTGAAAGGCGAGTACAAAGAGAGACCCTTGAAAGTAGCTTAAAAAATTATTCACATATATACTCAATAATATTGACATCAGAAACCACAGAGACCAGAAGTTAGTGGAAGTACATATTCAAAATGCTGAAAGAAGAGATTGTCAGCCCAAACATTCTATCTTCTGCAAAACTATTCTTCAAAAATCAAGGACAAATTAAGACATTCCAAAATAAAAAGAGAATGTGTCACTAGCAGATGAGCCCCAGGAGGAAGTTTTTACGCTCGAGAAAACTAAATATTAACTTGAATCCAAAAAAATAAAAATAAAAAGAAATTACACTGGTAAATCTAACTATATAGGTAAATAGACAGTATAAAAGTAGTTTTTATTAGCAATTGTTTTATTTTACTGTCTGATTTAAAGCATGATTGTGTAAAGCAATATTTTAAAAATATTGTTGATGGGCTCATAATGCATAGACATGTAATTTACATGAGAATAATTATACAAAGGAGGAGAAATAGAGCTGTATTGTAACAACTTTTAAAATATGTCATCCAAATTAATTCAGTAGTAATCTGATCTAGATTTTCAACTAATATGTAAATTGTAACTACCAGGATAATCACAAAGAAACTGACACAAAATCATGTAGTACGAGAAACACCTAAAGCATTAAGATACAAAATATAAACATGAGCAGTTTTAACAATTTGATCAGCAATAATTGATTTAAAAATCAACCATAATAACAACACTGAAATAATCACTTTACTATGTTGGTGTTTACCTTTCGATATGGTTTGGCTCTGTGTCCCCACCCAAAATCTCATCTCAAATTGTAAATGTCATGTGTTGAGGGAGGGACAAAGTGGGGGGTGACTGGATTATGAGGGCGGTTTCCCCCACGCTGTTCTCATGATAGTAAGTGTTTGACAGTTCCTTCTTCACACTCTCTCTCTTGTCTCCACCATGTAAGATGGCCTGCTTCCCCTTCTGCCATGATTGTAAGTTTCCAGCCGCGCGGAACTTTAGTTCAATTAAACCTCTTATCTTGATAAATTACCCAGTCTCCGGTATTTCTTTATAGCAGTGTGAAAATGGACTAATAAAACTTTTTAGTCTTTTTTTTTAAATGTTCATGCGTACTTGTACAGGCTTATTTATTTTAATTTAACATTTTTGGCCTCAGGTTGGTATTTGAAGTATCAGGTGGAAAATTTTTAGACATGTTTTCTGCATAAAGTGAATTCTGTACTTATACACATGGAAACTGGTATTTTATGTTACATGTAACTAAAGATGTATATTGGATTCATGGCATGTGCTCATGTATGTTAACATGTAAAATATTTTTAAATAATTGCTTATGATTTCATAATCAAGCAGTGAAAGTTAAAATTAAATTGCATCTATGTTTGCATATTTTTGTGATTTAAAGAGCTACCAGTAGTATACATGACATTACTTGTCATTTCCTTAAATAATTGAGTTTTGTTTTTGGGGGGGGGTTTTTTTTTTTTATTGTTATTATTATACTTTAAGTTCTAGGGTACATGTGCATAACGCGCAGGTTTGTTACATATGTATACTTATGCCATGTTGGTGTGCTGCACCCATCAACTCGTCAGCACCCATCAACTCGTCATTTACATCAGGTATAACTCCCAATGCCATCCCTCCCCCCTCCCCTCTCCCCATGATAGGCCCCAGTGTGTGATGTTCCCCTTCCCGAGTCCAAGTGATCTCATTGTTCAGTTCCCACCTATGAGTGAGAACATGCGGTGTTTGGTTTTCTGTTCTTGCGATAGTTTGCTGAGAATAATAATTGAGTTTTATCATCTAAAAACATTTTAAAGAAATTTTTAACCGCAAAGTCTTAAAAGCATATTAATAAGCAGATGTTGAAAAAATTAAATTAAAATTTAAAAATTTAAAATAAAATGTCCCATTGAAATGCTTTTGGTTTGTGGGCACATGCAAATTTGTTTGGAGAAGTTATTCTCTCAGCATTCCCTTCACATGGGGATTTATGTGATGTTTGTTTTCACTAAGGAGAAAAATGAAAAAGCGATTTCAGAACCTGATTTGATTGCTTTCAAAACAAACAAAGAAAGTGCTTTTTTTTTTTTTTTTTTCTGGTGGCTTTGGGATAATTGCTCTTCCCTTCAAATCTCTCTCTCTCTCTCTGCATGTACGTGTGTGTTTTTTTCCTTTCTATTTTCAAGGTAGATTTAGTAGGTTATGGGAAAAAAAACTTGCTTAATTTACTTCTTCCTTTTGAGAGATATTTTCTTCTCTATATTTTCTTATCTTACTCTCTGAAGTCTCATTTTAGGCTTTTCAAGTTGAGGAGTTAATAATGCACATGCTGGATATTTTTCTGATATTTTTCAACTGTTAAGCGGTCTTATCTAATAATCTGATTCCAGAAATGATATAACCTCATTGCAATTCTGCCTCTAAGAAAATTATATTATATCGAGAGCCATGCCACACAGTTACCTATTCATTATCAATCCCATTACCTATAAGATAGTGAAGGGGGAAAGCCCTTGTCAAATGAAAGCACTTTGGATTAAATTTTTTAAAAAGTTAAGGAATTTACATAATTCATTTTAAGGATTTAAAAATATACATACACTCATGCCCTCAATAATTGCTAACTTTAACATCTATGCTTATTCTTGAAATATATGTGTATGTGTATATATATGTGTGTATATATGTATTGCAATCTGCATACTACAGATGCAGTAATTCAGAGAAATTAACCTACTTTCCCAATGTCATACCACTGAGATGTGGCAAACACTGGAAGTAAAATATCGGTTCTAATTTCAAAGCCTATTATCCTGACCACTATTCCGTCTTGAGGATCTTTGGCTTTTACAATTGTCATCAGTTCTCTGTCTTTCACACACACAAGACACTGATTTACCACTCAACAACTCTAATCATACAATCGATAATAGAATATAATAAAATTTCCATTACTTTCATTTGTACCATTCAAGTCTTACAAAACTCACACATTCGGATATGCTTTAAAGTTTTTGCAGTTGGTACGAAAGCTACATTAAATACATATTAGACCTATGCCTTACAGAATAGCACAAGATTTGTAAGAAATAATTTTTTTGTTTTGTTTTGTTTTGTTTTGTTTTGTTTTTGAGACGGAGTCGCGCTCTGTCGCGTAGGCTGGAGTGCAGTGGCCGGATCTCGGCTCACTGCAAGCTCCGCCTCCCGGGTTCAGGCCATTCCCCCCCCTCGCCCCCCCGAGTGGTTGGGACTACGGGTCCCCCCCCCCTCGCCCGGCTAGTTTTTTTTTTTTTTTTTTTTTGTACTTTTTAGTAGAGACGGGGTTTCACCGTGTTCGCCAGGATGGTCTCGATCTCCTGACCTTGTGATCCGCCCGTCTCGGCCTCCCAAAGTGTTGGGATTACAGGCTTGAGCCACCGCGCCCGGCCAGAAATAATTTTTTTTTTGAAAAGAATACTAATTAACTCTAGGTAGTTTTTAGTGCCTGTAAGGTGTAAAAACAAAGTACAACCATAGTAAAGCTAATAATTTGTAGTCGTGATTTTTATTCCACCTCTTTTAAGTTAGAGATCAAGTTATGTGCTGAATGAAATTTTAAAGATCATCTAGTCTATGTTACTGATAAGGAAACTATAGCTCAGAGGTATTACGCGACCTCTCCAAAGACACAGAGCCAGTTGGCAGCGGAGTTGGAATAATTTCAACATCTCCGATTGCCAGGTCAGTTTCTCTTCACTATTTATATGCACAGTTATACAGCTTCTCTGCAGGGTTTATATGAATTACCTTACTAATAATATTTTAAATAACAACTTTTAGTAAAAACAGGCACAATCCAAGTCTCTAAATACGTATAACATTTTATTAAAGGGTCAGATAATCCAGGGGCATTATTATAAGGCTGACTTAATACATAGTTAATGGAAAAGTTATATTAGTCTATAGTCTCTCTTTCTCCCTCTCTCTCTATATATAGTTAGATATATAAGATATATCATATGCATATAAGTTATATATATACACACACATATATATATATATAGAGAGAGAGAGAGAGAAAGAGAAAGAGTGTTTATGTGATGATCCTGCAATTAAGTTTGCATTACTCATTTAGTTGTACTCCTAAAATCAGCACATACATTTCATGGTGTATATTCAGATGTTTTATTACTAAAATTATTTTTGGTAGCTTTCTTTACATTAATCTGTAATAAAGTTTTAAAGTCATGGTCAACAATGAGAAAACATTTACTTTCAAATGGAGTTTGATAAATGTAATTTTAGAAAACTGTGAGGTGATGAATGTGTTCATTAACTTGATTGTGGTGATTATTTCACAATGTATATATAAATCAAATCATCACATTGTACGTCATGTATATATGCAGTTTTATAAATTCTACTACAAGAAAATTGGTGAAAGGAGCACATACATGCTCAGACACATTACACTTTGTTTTGCTTGGCCATAAATTGGGTGTATAAAAATTTGCTACCATCCTAATATGTAATTATCCTTCCATGTTAGATTCCTAGTAGATACTCAGGTATTTCAGAGAAAATATCAAGAAAAAACACTGACCCTGCCTTGCAAACACCTATCATCAGATATTTGTTCCCTATGTATTCAAGGTTAGAATATTTTAAAATGTAAATAAATTATACATAAAGGTAGACATGATGATTAGCCACTTACTATAAGAGACCAAGAACTAATATTTCTATAACATTTAATAACAAGTTATTCCTATACATATTTTCTTCAAGAATTTTAAGTTACGTAGGCAGATGTCATTTATTTTCCCCATATTTTTGAATAAATGTAAAAGAATTGTCATTCATAAAGCATCATGATTAGTAGTGATTAACTGGATAAATTAAAAATAACTTATGTATGTCAATTTTTCAAACTATAGAACAGGGACACAGTGTTCACTTTTTCTATTTCCAAGGGTTTCTACAAATACCAAGATAAGGCAGGAGAAAAGCAATTGCATACCGTAAAGAATTTTTCTTCTTTGTCTTCTTTCCTATATATACAGCATGAGGTAATTACTAAAGTTCTTTCTGTAAAAAAAATTGTATTGCATAAGTGTATGATATTATTGACTGTTTATGAGTAGGTTTTCAACCTGGTTTAGAATTTTCTCTAGGTTATAATTTATGTGGTGTTAATATTTTTGTCTCTCTCAATATTCATCCAGTAGGATTTTAAAAAAAAGTCTAGTTTTGTTTTCCAACTTGGATTTACTCAAGTTTAAGTTTGACATACTTTATTCTTCTTCTTGCTTATCTTTAAGAGGAATCAAGAGAATTGTTGGATCTATCAGTGTTTTCAGGGGAGACATAACTAAATAACAACAGAACATTTATTTTTATACACACACACACACACACACATTTTTTTTTTTTTTTTTTTTTGAGACGGAGTCTCGCTCTGTCGCCCAGGCTGGAGTGCAGTGGCCAGATCTCGGCTCATTGCAAGCTCCACCTCCCGGGTTCACGCCATTCTCCCGCCTCAGCCTCCGAGTAGCTGGGACTACAGGCGCCCGCCACCACGCCCGGCTAGTTTTTTGTATTTTTAGTAGAGACGGGGTTTCACCATGTTAGCCAGGATGGTCTCGATCTCCTGACCTCGTGATCCACCCGCCTCGGCCTCCCAAAGTGCTGGGATTACAGGCTTGAGCCACCGCGCCCGGCCGCTCACACACACATTTTTATGTTGGTCAGATAAACAACATCTCTTCTGTCAAGCCTAGGAAGTCTTAGCCCAAAAATAGAATGTTAAACAATATATACTGATGTTAAAGGAATAATGGATACTTCGCTTTATACATATTCCTAGTAAACCAAGATTTTATAGTTGTAGTAATTGAAGCACTTTTAAAAGCACAATTTCATTAGACTATAATCCAGCTAAAATATCATTTACAAAGGTTTGGGTCATCATTTTTATTACAAATGGTTTTAATCAAAAGAAAATGCTTAGAGGAATGGAACTGACCAGTATTTTTTATAATGCAACAGCTCCCCCATCTTACAGACAAAAGAATATAAACTATTCTTTTTTGATATATAATATTAACAAGGTCTATATCATGTAGAGTTAATTAAATTTTATTTTCTTAAGTTCTATTGGACTTGATATATTTTCTTTTCTCTTGTAAAAAGACAAATCTTATCCTGGATATATATATTCCAGAAGTATCTGTTATATCTACATAATCTTCTGAGAAGGTAAGAATTCATACAGAACACTTAAAATGATAGCTCAGTCACTAAGATATTAAAATTCATGTTGTAAGGATGAATAAATACAGTATCCTGGATATTCTAAGGCTTTTTTTTAGCATGTTCTGGGAAAATACTTTTTCCATTTATCTCTTTGTATGCTTTAAAGTGATGTGTTTCTATTTGCAGTCTTTTTAAACATTTTCTCATATTTTGGTCATTTAATAAATATTTAGAGATTTCTCTTCAAAATTAGTTTGACTCGATATTTGAGCAAATATTTGTTCTCCATTTTTCGTCTTGCAAAAAGCTAAAGAAAATGCTTAAGCAATTTACCTCAGATCACCTTTATAATGATTACATAAACAATCCAATTTAAACCTCTAAAAGTTATTTACTCAAGACAACTCAGGTGAAAGGATTATTTTTTGACATTCTAAAAATTGTAGCTGCATATTTATAAACGAATATTCCTGAGATGATTTTTCCATAATATACAAATTAAAATTTCTTACTCTGAAAAGTTCCATCGGGCCCTATATACTACAGAGTTTTTCTATATTTCATTAGTATAAAACAAACACAAATGATATGAGAGCCAAGAAGAAAATGCCTGACACATATAATAGTATAATGAATAAATTAAGAGATAATTACAGATTTTTTTTTTTAAATTTTACAATGTAGGTATTTAGCCAACTAAAAGTAAAGCACATTTTCTGAAAACTCATATTTTAATATTAAGTCCACATTAACATGATTCCATTTCAGAAAAACCCCCACCTTACCCCCACACCTACACCACCAAGATTTTTTGAGAGTATTTGGTAGAGGATATATTGGTCAAAGCTCTTGAATGTTTAATAGAGCCGTATGAGGACACTTTTAGAACGCTGTAGCCAGTGGTATACTGGGACCAGCATGTTGGCTAGCTGAAACCAATTATGCCCATTTCTTCCCAAATCTGTGCTCATTGATCTGATTATCACCACATCCATGCCAACATCTATTGTTTTCTGACTTTTTAATTGTGGACATTCTTGCAGGAGTAAGGTGGAATCTCACTGTGGTTTTAATTTGCATTTCCCTGGTGATTAGCGATGCTGAATTTTTTTTGTTAATGTTTATTGGCTGTTTGTATATCTTCTTTTAAGGATTGTCTATTCTTGCCCTTTGCCCACTTTTTAATGGGATTTTTGTATTTATTTATTTATTGCTGGTTTGTTTGAGTTCCTTTTAAATTCTGGATACTAGTCCTTTGTCAGAGGCATAGTTGGTGAATATTTTCTTCCATTATGTAGGTTGTCTGTTTACTCCTCTGATTATTTCTTTGTTGTGCAGAAGCTTTTAGTTTAATTGAGTCCCATTCATTTATTTTTGTTTTTGTTGCATTTTCTTTTGGTGTCTTAGTCATGAATTCTTTGCCTAAGCCAACATTTAGAAGAGTTTTTCTGGTGTTATCTTTTAGAATTTTCATGGTTTCAGGTTTTATATGTAAGTCTTTGATCCATCTTGAGTTGATTTTTGTATTAGGTGAGAGCTGGGGATCCAGTTTCATTCTTCTACATGCGGCTTACCACTTTTTCCAGCACAATTTACTGAATACAGTATCTTTTCCCTAATATATGTTTCTTTGCTGCAAAATAAAAGATACTTAGAAATATACTTAACCAAGGCTGTGAAAGATCTCTACAAGAAAAACTACAAAAACAAAACAAAAAAACTACTGAAAGAAATCATAGATAATACAAACAAATGGAAACACATCCCAAGATCATGGATGGAAAGAACTGATATTGTGAAAATGACCATACTGCCCAAAGCAATCTACAGATTCAATGCAATTCTGATCAGAATACCATCGTCTTTCCTCGCGGAACCAAAAAAAAAAAAAAAAAATTCCTCCTAAAATTAATATGGAACAAAAAAATGAGCGTGAATACCCAAAGCAATACTAAGCAAAAAGAACAAATTTAGAGGCATCACATTAACCAATTATGCTACGAGGCCATAGTAGCCAAAGCGCAGGGTACTGGTATAAAAATAGGAATGTAAACCAATGGAACATAATAGAGAACCCAGAAATAAAGCCAAATACTTACAACCGCATACAAACATAAGATGTGCTTTATAATTAAAAAAAAATGAAAATTGTTTAATATTTAAATGAAAGTAATATAAATTTGGAACATCTGTTTTTCATCAGTTGGCCCTTTTACTATTTATTGTAGGTAAGTTGTAGCCTTAAAAATAGTGGGTCTCAGCCGGGCGCTGTGGCTCATACCTGTAATCCCAGCACTTTGGGAGGCCGAGGCGGGTGGATCACAAGGTCAGGAGTTCGAGACCAGTCTGACCAACATGGTGAAATCCCATCCCTACTAAAAATACAAAAAATTAGCCAGGCATAGTGGTGCGTGCCTGTAATCCCAGCTACTCGGGAGGCTGAGGCAGGAGAATCGCTTGAACCTAAGAGGCGGAGATTCAAGTGAGCAGAGATCATGCCACTGCACTCCAGCCTGGGCGACAGAGTCAGACTCCGTCTCAAAAAAAAAAAAAAAAAAAAAAAAAGAATAGTGGTTCTCAAAACATAAGAAGCAGAGAATCACCTGGAAGGCTTGTTAAAACAGATTCCTGAGTTTCTAGTCCAGTAGATCTTGGGCAGACCTGAGAATTTCCAATTCTAAAAATATGGCATTCTAAGGACCACACGTTGTGAAGTGCTGCTTTAAAACTGCAAGAGTTTTAAGTATTGACTTTATTAACGGTAACCACCCCAACACTGATCAATCACTCAAATCTTTGACACATGAATGCTAGTTAATAAACTTCAGCACCTTTAAGAAGTATAATTTAAATCTTATTGAGGTTATTATCCTCAACTAGTTGACCCACATAATGGAAAACACAAAGAGCTCAGATTATACCAAAAATAATTTGGATATTTTATGATATTCAGCAAGTCAAACAATGATTCTGAAGTTGCTATTTCCTATGTTATAAAATAATACTCCTATAATGTTAATATTTATCCATAAAGTATTTGTCCTTGGAATTAAAGTGTTTGTTTGTACTGTTAGAGGAAAACCTACACCTATCCAAAGTCCGGCAAAAATTGTGGTAATTGGTGAGGGGAAACCACAGTGTGCTTGAACTGTTTTGTTTCATTTTATTAATTTTTAAATTGAATTTTTATTGTGTTTTATCATTTATTTAGTTTTTTAAAACAGTTGTCAACCCCTAATTTGTTTACAGATTTTTCTTACATAGTTTTTTATAATACACCTATCACAGGACCTTTGTGTCTCGAAAGTAAGACATTTAAATAATTTTACTACATTCCACAGTCCTAAATTTAATCTAAAGTATCAGTAAGAAAAGTCATACAAAAATAAACGGAAGTATTTATGAAAGAGTTAGGACAAGACAATGCGTACCAGCTTCTGTTATTCTTCTAGAAAGAAGTGTTCCTCCTTCTGCTTGGAGTTAATCTCTACTAGATAGAATACCCTATAAACTCCTTAGCCATCTTGCTTCAGCAATTTATTTACTCTTGTCTTACTTCCTTTGTGTTGCCATAACAAAATACCATAAACTGAGTGGCTTATAAACAACATACTACTATTGATTTCTCACTGTTCTTGAGGCTGGGAAGCCCAAGATCAAGGTCCCAGCAGATGCAATGTTTGGTGAAGGTTGTTTTTTTCATAGATAGAGACCTCACTGTGTTCTCACATGATAGAAGGGACAAAGAAATGTTTTCATATTTGAGGCCTCTTTCATAAGGGCACAAATCTCATTCATGAGGACTCTGCTCTACTGACCTAATCAACTCCCAAAAGCCTTAGCTTTTAATACCATATACTATGAATTGGATGTGATTTGTCTGCACGAAAACTAATGTTGAAATTTAATTGCCAAAGAAACAATATTGGAAGGTGGGACCTAGTGGGAGTTGTTTGGGTCAGGGCAGTGGATCCCTCATGAATAGATTAATACCATCACAAGGGAATCGTATTTTATTCTTGAGAAACTAGATTAGTTACTTTGAGAGCAGGTTATTATAAATCAAGGTTGCTCTTCATGTTTAGTCTGTTTACACACATCCAGTAACCTTTCTACTTTTGCACCTTGTCTTGATGCTGCACATTGCCCTTACAGAAGCCAGACAGATCCTAGCACCATGCTCTTGAGCTTTCCAGTCACCAGTGTCATGAGCTAAACAAACCTCTTTTCTTCATAAATTACCCAGTCTTAGATATTCTGTTATAGCAACAGTAAACAATCTAAGACACCATCAATTAGGGGGTTAGAATATTAACATACAAATTTGAGGGGAATAGTAATAGTAATTCTTTTTTAGGGCATAGTAATTCTCTTTTCTGTATTTTTATCCTTTATTTCTTGGTAAGACGTTACTTGAAAAATCCTTTAGCCCCATCCACCTGCACTTAAGTCTTCTCATTTGGATGAATGATCTATAATCTTGTCTTTGATTTCTCATCGATCATTTTTTTTCCCTCAATAAGGAGGGTTTGGCTTCTGCTCCCATCACTCCACTGAAAGTGTTTTGTTAACATCATCAGTGATGCTCTATAAATCCTCTCACTTTACTCTTTATGTGACAACTGTCTATCAAGTTTTGGTACTGTTTGCCAATTCATTTCCTGAAATTCTTTATATCCTTGCTTTTCTTGATACATTATCAGCTCTCAATTGAAATATATTGCTTTTCAACTTATTTTCATCATTTTAAAAATAAATTCCTTGGCTATGTTATACCTCTGGGGTCCATCTTTAGTCAGATGTTTAATTCACCAACTCTCATTTAGTTCCATGATTTTAAAAATCATCTATAAGTTAATAATGTTCCAGTTGTATCTCCATCCCAGATTGCTCCCCTGTACTCAATTTTTATATCCAAATGCCTCCTGACAATTTTTGTTTTTAGGTAAATGCATCCAAAAAAGGAATTAGCTCTTCTTACCCAAATTTGATTTCTTTCCACATCTACATATTGGTGTACCAAAGACCACAAAATGTTATTTCTAGGATTCGAAGTTGGAACCTAGACAAAATGTGGTATTAGCAGTTGGTAGTGAATTAGGAAAGTTATGTAAGATGATCATATATGAATTATGAATCATGTTCTCTGATGATCAAGCAAGATAAAAGTTTATCTGAAGATAAAGGTTCACAAAAACCCAATCTAGAGAGAGCAGCAGAAATGAGAGACTGTGAAAAAAAAAATGGAGATGTTTTGCCTGTTTTGTCAGATCACTTTAGTTCTTTTGTACAACCTTTTCTTGGATTACCGACGATAGTCTTATATAGTTCTAGTAAACTCTGCTTGAGATACTGGGGGTAAACCCTATCTCTTTAATAGTGATCTAACTGGACATTAAACCCCATAAATATTAACTTCTTATAAACTTTAAAATCCAATCTTTTCTCCACAATTCATAGTCATACCCTTTTATTTACTGTTTTAACTACTTTGATTTTTCTTTAGGAAGTCTTTTTTTTTTTTTTTCGTTCATCCTTAGCCATACTTTCATCTTCCATACTGCTGAAGGATTATTCCTTCTAAAATAGAAACCTATATTTATTATTCTGCATGAGACCATTTACTAGCTCCCTGCTGATTATCATATGAGGTAAAACTCCTTGGCAAAGTATGCAGATCACTCCACGTCTAGAACCAGGCCTCAAACTATTAAGAGCCATGTGTAAATAACATCCCACAGCCAACATCATGCTATAATAAATGGGCAAAAGCTTGAAACATTCCTCTTGAAAACTAGAATAAGACAAGGATGCCCTCTCTTACCACCCCTATTCAACATAGTATTGATGCAATACCACATTTTCTTTATTCAATCTATCAGCTAAATGATAAGAACACATGGACACACAGAAAGAAACAACACACACTATGGCCTTTTGGAGGGTGGAAAGTGGAAGGAGGATCAGTATCAGAGGAACAGGAAAAATAACCAATAAGTACTAGGCTTAATACTTGGGTGATGAAATAATCTGTACAACAAACTCCCATGACAAGTTTACCTATGTAACAAACCTGCAAATGTCCCCTGAAATTAAAATAAATGTTAAAAAATAAAATAAAACAAAACAGAATGAAAAAACAACATAGTATTGGAATTCCTGACGAGGACAATGAGGCAAGAGAAAGAAATAAAGGGCATCCAAATAGGAAGAGAGGAAATCAAACAGTGTCTTTTTGCAGATGACATGATCCTATATCCACAAACCCCATAGCCTCAGCTCAATAGCTTCTCTGATAAACAATCTTGACAAAGTCTCGAGATAAAAAATCGATATGCAAAAATCACTAGCATTCCTATAAACCAACAGTAAAGTTAAGAGTCAAATCAGGAGCATAATCCCATTCACAACTGCTACAAAAAGAATAAAATACCTAGGAATACAGCTAACTAGGGAGGTGAAAGACTTCTACAAGGAGAACTACAAAACCCTGCTCAGAGCAATCAGAGATGACACAAACAAATGGAAAAACATTTCATGCTATTGAGTAGGAAGAATCAATATCATTAAAATGGCCATACAGCCCAAAGAAATTTATAGATTCAACGCTATTCCTATTAAACTACCACTGGGATTTTTCAAAGAACTAGAAAATATTATTTTAAAATTCATATGTAATCAAAAAAGAGCCTGAATAGCCAAGGCAGTTCTAAGCAAAAATAACAAGCTGGAGACACCATGCTACTCAACTTCAAACGGTACGGCAAGGCTACAGTAAACAAAATAGCATGGTACTTGTACAGAAGGACACATAGACCAATGGAACAGAATGGAGGCCCGAAAAATAAGAGTGCATGCTACAACTATCTGATCTTCAACAAACCTGACAAAAACAAGCAATGAGGAAAGGATTCCCTATTACATAAACAGTGCTGGGATAACTGGCTAGCCATATGCAGAAGATTGAAACTGAACTCCTTCCTTACACCATATACAAAAATTAGCTCAAGAGGGATTAAATATTTAACTGTAAAACCCAAAACTATAAAAACCCTGGAAGACAAGCTAAACAATACTATTCAGGACATAGGCATGTGCAAAGACTTTGTGATGAAGATGCCAACAGCAACTGCAACAGAAGTAAAAATTGACAAATGGGATCTTATTAAATTACAGAGCTTCTGCACAGCACAAAGAAACTATCAACAGAGTAAACAGACAACCTGTAGAATGGGAGAAAATTTTTGCAAACTATGCATCTGACAAAGGTCTAATATTCATCATCTTTAAGGAATTTAAACAAATTTCCAAGAAAAAATAAGGAATCTTAGCAAAACATGGGCAACTGACATAAACAGACACTTTTCAAGAGAAGATATACGTGTGGCCCACAATCATATGATAAAAAGCTCAACATTATTGATCATTAGAGAGATGCAAATCAAAATCACAATGATACCATCTCGCATCAGTCAGAATGATTATTATTAAAGGATCAAAAAAAAAAAAAAAAAAAAGAAAAAGATGCTGTTGATATTGTGGAAGAAAAGGAATGCTTACACACTACTGGTGGGAGTGTAAATTAGTTCAACCATTGTGGAAGACATTGCAGCAATTCCTCAAAGACCTAAAGACAGAAATATCATTTGAACCAGCAATCCCATTATTGGGTATATACCCAAAGGAATATAAATCATTCTATTATGAAGACACATGCATGTGTATGTTCACTGCAGCACTATTCACAATAACAAAGGCATGGAATTGACCTAAACGTCCACCAACAGTAGACTAGATGAAGAAAATGTGGTACACATACACTATGGAATGGCACACAGCCATAAAAAAATGAGATCATGTCTTTTGCAGGGACATGGATGGAGCTGGAGGCCATTATCCTTAGCAAACTAATGCAAGAACAGGAAACCAAATATTGCAAGTTCTCATTTATAAGTGGGAGCTAAATGATGAGAACACACAGACACATAAAGGGGAATAACACACACCTGGGTCCATCAGAGAGAGGAGGGTGGGAGGAGGGAGAAGTTCAGGAAAAATAACTAAAGGGTAGTAGGCTTAATGCCTGGGTGATGAAATAATCTGTAAAACAAACCCCCATGACATAAGTTTACCTATGTAACACACGCACATGTATCCCTGAACTTAAAATCAAAGTTAAAATACAAAAAACAAAACAAAAAACAAGCAAACAAAAAACACAACAGGGCCTAACCTCACAGTATCCTGTGTGCTTACTGCCTTGTACCTTTCTATTTGGTTCATGTCATCTTTGCTGCCTAAAATACCCTTTTCTACCTCACTGTGTGGGTCATCCCTACTTACACTTTCAGACCCAATTCAAGTGTCCACTTTTGCAAACGTTCCCTGATCTGCCACATAATTATTCCTTTTTTTTTGTAATACACAAACACACTCACACCCTCACACTGACACACACATACCCATTTATTCTACTGTATTTCATTTACTTATGTCTTTCTTTTCTTCATTCCAGAATAT
Organism: Papio anubis; assembly: GCF_008728515.1. Lineage (NCBI taxonomy): Eukaryota > Metazoa > Chordata > Mammalia > Primates > Cercopithecidae > Papio > Papio anubis. The sequence goes on along the minus strand of NC_044982.1, from coordinate 64,906,547 downwards.
GAGGTCATTGTTGATGGAAAAGAACACTTCATTATTTATCAGCATTGATTTGTTTATTATGATCTGCCTATACTCAGAAAATCATAGGTTTAATCCAAGGCACAGCTAGGTTTCAGGATCCTAATGAATATCCACTGGCCTATGTTTTAATCCATAATCCAATTCGCCTCCTCTTCAAGAAAAGAGTACAACTTAAAAATTATTATAATTCTTACTGCACCTGATTTAATTGTGAACTCATAAATTCTGTCTTGTTTAGATTAATGATTCTCTTCACAGCACTTCAAATTGTGACTCATACTACTATGTTTACTTAGAACTGCAATTTATCTTTTCCTACTCAAATTCCATAAATATTTTTTAAAACAAACGTCTTTTCTCTAAATGTGGGTGAATCTCTGTTCATCACAACAAGGAATCTCATTAATATGCTTTGGAGAGCCAAGTGGAGTCAGTATAGTCTAATTGATTTATTCCTTTCTCTGCTTCTCTTCAAGCTTACAGTTTTTGGACATCAGTTTAGTTTAGCTTTGTTTTGTTTTTGTTTTATTAAACTTAAAAATAGTAGTTGAAATACCTGATCTAAAAATCCTTTTCTAACTTTAAGTTTTTATTCTTGGGAAATTCAAGCATTTCCAGATACGAATAAATGGAGTAATTTGTAAAGTAATTATTACTGACCTGTATGCATTCATATTGTTTTTTTTTTTGTTTTTTTGTTTTTTTTTTTTTTTTTGAGGCGGAGTCTCGCTCTGTTGCCCAGGCTGGAGTGCAGTGGCGCGATCTCGGCTCACTGCAAGCTCCGCCTCCCGGGTTCCCGCCATTCTCCTGCCTCAGCCTCCCGAGTAGCTGGGACTACAGGCGCCGCCACCACGCCCGGCTAGTTTTTTGTATTTTTTTTAGTAGAGACGGGGTTTCACTGTGTTAGCCAGGATGGTCTCGATCTCCTGACCTCGTGATCCGCCCGTCTCGGCCTCCCAAAGTGCTGGGATTACAGGCTTGAGCCACCGCGCCCGGCGCATTCATATTGTTTAAAGGCATATATTACTTTTTGTATAAGCATAAACAAAAATGCAGTTAATCATGTATTTATCTGACAGACCTGGAGTAGTTACTGGATGCTGTTAATGTTTCCACTACAGATGCAAGAAAAGTGTCCCACACTCTCTGTCTGTCTGACTGTGACAGTCAAGATTAAATTAGGTAGGACAGTAATTCCAGAAACATGGCTTAGAGGGAGATAATGTTCATGACACAGAAACAATCTTGTAAACAGCAAATATTTTGTTTTATTCCAATAAAGGAATCTAAAATTTGAATTAAAAATATATTTATAAACTAGTTTTCATCTTCTTAGACTGTAAATATCAACAAAACATTTTCATTATAGTAACAAGTATAAATCACAGGGGCTGTATGTGAAATTAAGAGTAAATGTGAATTGTGTCATTATAATTTTGACTAAATCAGAGATATAGTACAATTAAATGTCAGATTTGATAAAGTACTTATTCAGTTGGAGTTAAGGTTAATAGACTGTGCACCAAGATTGTTTCATCATTACTTCATGCTTATGAAGTCTGAAACAGAATCAGAACAGGGAATAATCAGTTGCCTTTTTATCATGATTGCTAAATTTAAAAGACTTCTGATTGTCTTGGATTTCAGTTTCTTAAAGGCAGGTATTCTGTTTCACTTATTTCACAGTTTTAGCTTTGGACAAATACAACAAAAACATATTTTAAAATAAATATGATCTACCCCATTGAACAATATGCTCCATGTAAATTTTATGTATATAAACATATGGCTCTAGTTAATATTAAAATCAAAGAAGAGAAATTTAGGCAGGTGTTTGATATCACAAAACAAATGGTTAAAAAAAAAAGCCTGGCACATTATCTTATGCATTGTGACACTTAAGATATAAAATAATAAATATTAAATTTGAAAAGACAAAACATAAATTTCAGGAATCTTTGTACTGACTACATTTGAAAAAACTTACCATCTTATACAAATGTGATCTACATAGAATGTGAAACTCTGAATTTGCAGACTGGGTTATAGCTGAAACCACAGATACCCTTCAGTAACTTGTGGATGATATTCACTCATTTTCTTTTCCAAAGTTTAACAACTTTGTTCAAATCTGGACTTTTGTTTATGGACTGCACTCATCAATGTTGCCTTTCAATCTGAGCTTTTACTTCTTAGTGTATACCATGGTGTAGATGCATTGCACTAAGGCAAAAAAAAAAAAAAAAATCCCAGCACTCTGGGAGGCCGAGGAGGGCGGATCACGAGGTCAGGAGATCCAGACAATCCTGGCTAACACGGTGAACACTCGTCTCTACTAAAAATACAAAAAGTTAGCCAGGCGTGGTGGTGGGTGCCTGTAGTCCCAGCTACTCGGGAGGCTGAGGCAGGAGAATGGTGTGACCCCGGGAGGTGGAGCTTACAGTGAGTCCAGATCACGCCACTGCATTCTAGCCTGGGCGACAGAGTGAGACACTTTCTCAAAAAAAAAAAAAAAAAGAAAAGAAAAGAAAGCAAATGAGCCCCAGTGAGAGAGATTTTCAATCAACAAAGTGTCCAAGACTTTATATATTTCAAAAAACAGAAAAATATTTTCAGGGAAATCAATATTAGCTTTCAAAGAGTAGTTGCCACTTCAACTAAGCATTTGCTCTATGATTATAAAATCACCTTGCATATTTTTACAAAGAAGAATGTTTTCACATTTACATAAACTAGTGTAGGCATGGCCACTCTACACATATTGTTTTTCTTCTTTGGCATTTAAAGTTTCACTGTAAGTTTCAACTGGAGTGTTCTGTGCAACATTTTCCAGAAGCTTCTTTCCTAACTATTCAAAGAGGTACTCTCCTAATTCTCCAGTTCCAAAGAGAGTCATTCTGATACAGGGCAGGCAAGCCCTGAAGTGGGGCTAAGCCAGCCAGGGTTCTTGAGTTTGCCCAGGAAAGAATTCAAGGGCAAGCCAGAGGTAGAAGGAAACAGCTTTACTGAGGAGGCAGTGTTACAGCTCCAGTGGTGCCGCTGCTCCATGACTGCTCCTGCAAGGCTACCCCATTCTTAGGTAGAGACTAGAAGCTCAGGGCAGTTTAGCAATCACATTTATACACACTTTTAATAACATGTAGAGTAAGAATCCTCTTACCAAGCATAAATCAGAAGTTTTTAAACAACAAAAGCAAGAAAGAGAACTTAGTTGCATACTATAAAGACAGAACCCAATAAGCAGAAATGAGTTGAAGAGGTTGAGGAATCCATCTCATAGCTCACTGGTAATTTTCTAAATGAATGAGGAAGCGTAGTACTACTGAATCCAATCAAAGTTTCCAAGATGAGGTCAGTAGAAAAAGAAACTGCCTTATTTTAGTTCACTGCCTCACATAAGGGTCTATTTCAAAATTAGTAAATTTTTTATTTTTTACATTATGAGCATTTTCACATGTTAGAAAAAGTTAAGATTTAAAACTGCATCTCACCATTTACCAAACTGAAAAATAAAACCTTAGTGTGTTATAAAGATCCATCATATGTGCCTGGGGGTATGTGCATGTTTTACATATGACTACTTCTCTTTTTAAGAAATCATTCATTTACCCTCATCTTATCTTATTAAAAATATAAAATAAACATCTCTGTGGAATATAGGACAAAGTTTCTGAAAATACAGTGTTTAAGTTTAAAAAAAGCATTTCTAGATAACATACAGATAATTGTTTATGTATTACTGAATAACTATTAACTTAGAGTTTACCTTTATTGTTTGCTTTCTCCATTTTGTTCCGTTCTAGATATGTCGAAATTTTTAATATGAAAGAAAACTGGAGAGTGATAATATACCTTAGTAAATGAAGTCTATATCAGGAGGTACCTAATCCTAAAGCATACTGTTATGAAAATGAATGAATGAATAAATGTAATGCTAATATTTTTACACTTTTGGTTACATTATTTAGTATTAAAAAATAAAATAATCTTGAAAATATTCAACAAGAAAATGTAGCAAATCCTCAAATTTGTAAAATTATAAAAGGTAAGCTGGACACACAAATTTGAAAAAAATACAGAAAAGACTACAATGCCATATAATTTTTCACAGTGATTTTTCATGCGATTTCTTTTATTTCCTAAATTCTGTTGACAATAACACTATTATAAAATATATAATAAGTTCTCATAATCAGAGTCATGTTAATTTTTCAACAATATATTTTTTGGTTTTAAAATGTTCTAATGTTACAATATTACAAAATGTTAAAACATGCCAAGCTAAACGCAAAATAAAACAATAATTTATGTTTTTGCATATCCAAGCAGAAATTAAATATATACTAGTTATAGCTCAATTAATAATTTATTAAATTAATAGTTTAATGTTGACAATAGACACATTTACTTTAAATAAAGTGGAAAAATACTGCATAGCAATATAATGCAGTTTAAAAACTATTAAACTAATCACATTTTCTACAAATATAAATGTTCATTATTTTAATAAATGGATGGTAAATAATTTAAAATCTATATTTAATATTTCTGTGTTTATTTTCATATTACCCTATTTTTATTTTCAACAAATTTCTTAATATTTGTAACAATTAGTGTAATATTTTTCCCTCTGATGAGTTTTAAATACCTAATGATGGAGATTCTTTGTGTGTATATGTAAATAGGAGGTAGTTCCAGAGGTCTCAAAAAAGAACAAACTTGGACTTGATATATACATATATATATATATATAGAGAGAGAGAGAGAGAGAGTGTGTGTATATATACCTATAGAGAGAGAGAGAGAGAGAAACTAGTCTGAAAGCCAAAGACCAGCTGTATAAAATCCAAGGAAACTTCTTTGATTACTTTATTCTAAAACCAGCCCTTTTAAAGGGGAGATAATTTAAGGTACAAAACTTCTAAAAAGCATTTTGAGAACAAATGGCGTCTGAGGAGAACAAGTTGGATATTGAAAATTTCACTTAAATTTCATGTTTGAATTAATATATAATTTGGTATATGTATTATATATAATGGATAACATATATTACATAATATATATAATATGAGGGAAAATAAAAACATCAGTAGAATATTTTAGGTGTCTTCTCAAGGATTTTATCTCAAGAAGTTTTTATGAGCAGATTTTCTTGATTAAAAAGTAGTTTATTTTGAGAAACTGGGTTATCGGTACAATGCTTTAATATAATATTAGACATTCATACACAATTTAAGATAGACTAATGACAGGGAACAGAAATGTTATCTATGGATTACCTACTTCTGCTGGGTAGTTTATATACAGGTAGTCATTAATAACTGTCAATCAACCCTAAATATAAATATTCTCCCTTCTATTTGACATGCATTAAAACTTGAGGATTCAGGTGAGTTAAATAATTTACACAAGTAACACGGTGAATCTCAGAACCATGACTCAAACCCAGGTTTGTTTCATTCCAAAACTTTGTTTAGTAATACCCTGGGCTATACCTGGTACTGCAGTAAAAGACTTCATACAGACGTTTCACAGACTACCTCCCAAGGCAGTTAGAATGAATGTGGGAAAAATAAACCAGAAACTAAGTGCAATAGAGAAGCTATTACTGGAGTTAATAGGAGGTGGTTCCAGAGGTCTCACAAAAGAACACACTTGGGCTTGATAACAAATTGTAGTTGGCAAAATAAAAGCAAGATCATAATGTAACAACTAATTTGTTGGTCTATTAACCTCTACTAGATAGTAAGCTCTATTATGAGGGACAGAGGCCATGAAAATTATGGTCAGTCTTCTTTCTCCAGTGCTTAGTGCTATAACAAGGCATTCAAAGAATTTACATGGAATGAACAAAACTGCAAGCAGAGAAATAAAGGACCTTTGTGGAGAAAGAAGTTTGATGCTAACCAGTCGCAGAAAGGATTCCCTTTCATTACAGAGGTCACAGTCACTAAGAGCTGAGATATAAATCCAAAAGAACTTTAACACCAAGCTAGCCAAAAGACTGCAGTCAGTTACAGGGCCAGGAATATTATGGAAGCAAAACATCAGTAAAAAAAAAAACAACAACAACAACAACAAAAAACAAACAAACAAAAAACAGTAACTCAGTCTTCTCTCTAAACAGGCCGTGATTTAAAGGGGAAAAGAAAAAGAACCAGTGAAGAGGTTAAAAGGCAAATTACCTAATCATGTTTTAGAAATTTGTTAAAAATGATTGCTCCAAAAGAAATGATCTGATTTCATGTAAATAAAACTTACCACACATCATTTATTTTAATAAAACAGATCTTTAATAAAATAAATTAAAATTAATTCTTCCTTCTAAATCTGTGGGGGCTTGTAAGAAAGTCCAACCATGTGGTTACAACCACGTGAGAGTGTCACATTACTGCCGACTTGTGGCCACCTGCCTGAAATTCAAGGACAGATTTTCAAGATGAATAATGAAGAAGCTGAATCTGCCTCAACCTTGAAGACAGATTCAGTTTTCTAATTTGGCACTGGAGGCCATTATCCGTAGCAAACCAATACAGGAACAGGAAACCAAATACTGCATGTTCTCACTTATAAGTGGGAGCTAAATGATAAGAACACATGGACACACAGAGGAGAACGACATACACAGGAGCCTTTGGGAGAGGGGAAGGTGGGAGGAGGGAGAGGATCGGGAAAAATAACTAATGGGTACTAAGCTTAATGCCTGGGTTATGAAGTAATCTGTACAATGAACCCCCATAACACAAGTTTACCTATGTAACAAACCTGCACATATATTCCTGAACTGAAAATAAAAGTTAAAAGCTGGGTGCGGTGGCTCACGCCTGTAATCCCAGCACTTCGGGAGGCCAAGGAGGGTGGATCACCTGAGGTCAGGAATTTGAGACCAGCCTGGCCAACATGGTGAAACCCAGTCTCTACTAAAAATACAAAAAGTTAGCTGGGTGTGGTGGCAGACACCTGTAATCCCAGCTACTTGGGAGGCTGAGGCAAGAGAATCGCTTGACCCTGGGAGGCAGAGGTTGCAGTGAGCTGAGATCGTGCCACTGCACTCCAGCCTGGGTGACAGAGTGAAAGCTCCATCTCAATAAATAAATTAATGAATGAATAAATAAATAAATAATAAAAGAAAAAACAGAAGTTAAAAAAAAAAGAAAACCTGTCAAACTAAAGCTAAAAAGCCAAATCTTTGTTATGTCATTGTACGGCAGAGGCACTTGATAGCAATAACTCAAGCACACCCTGAGAAGGTCCCTATGGTGTAAGAAGAAGGTTTGTTTGGAGTTCGGACCTAAGAAATTCAGGAGTGGCCAATCTAGAGATTCACTCCTTAACTATGGGGGACTTCTGAACCCCTTGCCCATACCTTGGAACTCAGGCCATAAAGGGGACTGAGGATGTTTGTTTCGGGTAAAATGTAGGTTGCTAGCTAGAGATTCCTAAATGAAAACACTACATATCCTGAATGCTTTTTATAAACAGTAGCAGTTTTCCTGTCCAGCCCACCACTCCTGGCCCGAACTGTATATAACTCCTCAATAAACTCTGTGTCTGATTCACTGACTCTGGGTCTCTCCTTCTGCCTCTCAGACACGACGTCACATGTCATCCCTATTGGTGTTAATAGGAGTCTGGTATGACAACAGTTCTTAATCAGGCTTTTAACGTAAGTAAGTTGAAAAAATGAATGCCATAGACATTCAAACAGCTTATTATTTCTACCTAATATGATTTGGTGTGCCTACCTGTACTCCTAAATCAAGTCATGACAACAATTATTCCGATGTTTTATTTTTAAGATAATTGCTTTACAACTAGATTCATTTAGAAAACAGTTTCACTATTTAGTGGAAATCTTTTTGAAATGCTAGCTATACATACACATAAAATTTAAAAATATTTCTTTCAAAGGCTAAAGCTAGGTGTGAATAGTTGTTCAACAGCATTATCAAAACACAAAAAGGGAAAATATAAAATATAGTACCATGCTTATCATTCAGTTTGGTATACAAGGTAAGAATAATTGAGGTGGCCCTGCTTCCCATATGTATTAACATACTTTGTTAGAAAGTCTACTTTTTATAAATTAAGGTGGCTTCATATTCCTGATGTAGGCTGCTAGTCATTCATACTTTAGCTAAATTAGTCTGATATAATTTATTTTTTATTAAAAGCTCAATTAGATCTGTCTACTATGCCTTAATGGGAGTTTTGGTGAGAAGTAGAAATTGAATTGTAATAGCATAGAATTCTTCTTTGGGTTAGATAGTCCTCGATAGCATGGTGTATTTTGGGGCTCTTGGGTAACTAAATAGGAGCAGCAGACAAATGTGAGGAGTTGACATCAAGGTGTAAGCAAATAAGCAAGAAAAAAATATTAATGGAGATGAAAGATAAAATTTACTTCTAACTTTCAGTATTAAGAATTTTCCTTTCTCTACAGCAATGCTTGTCTCTGAAATAATTTCTTTCCTTTGATCTCTCTCAAAAACTCTCTGCTGAGAGATTATATTTAGGATATAACACATTGTATTTTTGTTTCAAAAAATTAGGTTCAAAACCCATTTTTCTTAGTAAAATAAATGTCCACTTCCATCTGATAATGTATTGGGTTCTCAGTGCTAGTTCCAGTTTTCATCAAGCAGACCTTGATCTTTTAGTTCACTATTATGATCTATAAAGGTTAACATATACGACAGAGATACAGAAAGAAAGGAAAGGAAATGTGTTTTATATAAATCAAGTTTAAGAAATCAAGAAATGATAAAATAAGAAAAAAATATTTCTGTAACTCAAAAGAAGATTAAATACTAAATACATTTGATTCTTTTTGTTCCAATGAGAAATCTGTTTACCTATGTATGCTAGAAATATGCTGGGGTCTTCAACTTTGTTTTGAAGTCAGCTGAAATATATTTTTGGTGAGATCTAGTTGCTAAAATACACTGTATTCTAGGACTTCAAGGTCAGTTGCAACACTGGAAATATGCTCCTAATATAAGCACACTTCTTTTCATATTTCAAAGATAGGTAGATTTAAAAAAAACTTCAATGTTTGGATTTCATTTATTCTGTTTAACTCGGATTTGTTTTTAATGATATCCCTTCATTTCAGAAACTTGTATTTCCTTGTTTCTTCATACCAACTTCCAGTTTTGAACTGTCAGATAACTTATTACATTATATTAGTAAAAATAATCAAAGGCTTGTAACTCAGTAGTGATTTCTCACCCAGGAAATTTGAAGTTAAGGTATTTCCAATTTACAATAAGCTTCTTCAGTTATATATAAAACAAATTAATGAATTAAAGTGATAACTTACCACATGCTTTAATCCATGTAAATACAATTCATAATTCGTGCAAACTAATTAACGCCATTAAAAAAACTAAATCATAACTTTTTTACTACTTTAAAGAGAAACTCAAATATTAAATAACAATATAAAGAGAAACTCAGGTTATCTTTTGCTATTCATCACTTTAACTGAAAAACATTCACATCTCCATTAATTACCTGAAATTAGCAAAATACTCTTTCTTTCCCCAAATCGTGGATTATTCCGGGAAAACAGGCAGACCAACACTTATCACCATTGGCCCTCAGAAAAATGACCTGGGAGAACAAGAAAATCGACATTATCTTAAAAGTGATTTGACATATGGAGTAAATCAGGGGACACATTAACAAAGTAAGGCAGATATTCTCTAGGGGTAACGAGTTAAATCTAAATTATTTATGAAAAAAATTACTTCTCTTTAAATGTCAATGTTTAAAGGAACCCTATTCTACAAGGAACTTGTTTGAACTTTTAAAATCATGCCAACCTCAGAGTGGCTAATAACAATAGTTTTATGAGCAAATTAGAAATTCTTTTTGCAAACATCCTAGTTTTTGACCTGCTGGGGAATAAAATTTAAAGAAAAAACAAAACAAAACAAAACAAAAAAAACTTTGCTAGCTCTGACCTCCATTGGGAAAGAATATCCTGGTGTCTCTCCCGAGGTCTTGCCGATTTCTAGCAACAATCATGAAACAAAATAGAAGCTTTCCTCTTCCACTCTCTTTGCAAATTCTGATCAGCTTATGTAGGAGGGAAAAGAGCAAATGCTGAATCGGGAGAGTGAAAGTTATCTGGTTGTAGCAGAGATTTTTGAGATAAAATGAGGAAAGTAGAGAAAGGCACTTTCAAATATAATGCATGATATACAGGAAGGCTACAGGAAACAGAAAGAAGGTGTTTTCGTGGGCCTGGTAGGGCTTGAAAGAACAATGAAAAGTTAAGCATTATTACTCCCAGCATTAAGGAAACGTCGATTTCATCTTTCTCAAGCTGACCCCCCCCCCCCCCGCCCGCCACACACAGTTTCTAAAACGAGAACACACACACAAAATTCCAGTATAGTATTTGAACTTTGTTTTCTCCCAACCCTTGACTTCTTACAGCTAGCTCAGTGTGTCCCCTCCCTACCTCAGTCTGGACAACATAAAAAAGAAAACAAAAAGTTATTCAGCCCAGCGATGCAAGGTCTTCGGGTTTCTCATTCAACACTTTACACTTTGATCCCTGAGGTAACGGAAAATCCTTATCGCCTAGACTTTCATTGGTTCCTGTCAGCTCGGCTGGAAAGGATGGCAAGTGGGACAATCCTGAAGAAAACGGAGTCACCCCCACGTCCTAAAGTACTTGGAAGTGCTCACTGGGATCTGCCTGTACTCCAGGCTGGTGCAACTCCACCGCCCTCCAGTGAAGTCCCAGAAGTGATCAAGTTTAAAGTGAAAGGAGGATGGAAGCATTATTTCTCCCTGTGCCTCCGGAGTCTGTGGCTTCAGTTTGCTGCAGGTTCTCTCCGTGGACTTCTCAGAAACCTCAATTTTCCACTTCGAGGGACAGAAAGCTACAAGGAAAACGCTGATGGCTTTTGTGAAGATTCTCCTGGACTTCAGTGGTGTCCTCTGGTACATCTGTCCGCGGTGTCCCTTTGGTTTATTTCTGTGGTCTTACTGCGCAGTCCCCCGGCGGCTCGGAATTTGGCTCTCCAGCTCTCCAACTCAAATCCTGAGCCTCCTAAGCTCCCGCGGAGACCCCGAAGTCCCGGATCTGGCGCCGCTCGCAGTCCTGGAGGGAGGCTGCAGGGCTAGAAGTGCAGTCTCGGAGCTGCGCTACTCTGGAAAGCAAAGCAGCCAGACGTGGCTTGAGTGGATTCCTAAGCCCAGGATTGGATCGAGAGTACCAGGGGCAGAGAAGGGGAGCAGAGGAAAGAAAGGAGATGTGAGCAGTTTCCACCTAAAGCACTTCACTCCTCGGGTTCTTCCCCTACAGAGATAGCTGTGTGGGTCTTTCTTACCCGTGGGTGCAGCTGTGCGCCTTTGGGGTGAGCCCAAGGTTGTGCTCGAGTATACGCGCGCCTGTGCACTTCCAGGGCAATGGTAAAGCCTGGCAAAGCTTTTTGGAACAAAACGAAAGAGCTCCCTATCCATGGAGGCCACTGGCATGGGCCTTTGCCAAATGGGGCAGAAGAAACCCTTGTTAGCCAGCTTCCTTTTTGCAACTTCCTACTCTTCCATTGCCTTTGGGGGTACAGACTGGTGTCTGGGCTAGCTAGGATCAGAGCTGAGAGCGAAGGTGCGCGCAGTGTCCGAAGACCACGTGCTGGTGAACCCACAATGAGAAGCGAAAGGGTTTCAGGATTTTAGCAGAAAGGAAGAGCAAGATTTCACTTAGGGTTCTTTAGAAGAAAGAGTTAACTTTGCTTACTGGCTTTTTCAGGCTGGGCGGAGTGGGGATATAGGGTCGGGGAGAGAAGCACTGGGAGTCTTGTCGGAGTCTAAAGCAAAACCAGGCGAGGGCTCCGGGCAGATCCATTCCCTCAGGGCCCTGTCTAACCTCCTTTCCAGTCGCACCTCTTTTCTGCTTTAGACCCTGCTTCTGTACCGGTGACCTTACAGACCAGGTCTGGATTATGAAGATTGTTGGGCTCCCTTTCTGCCCTTGACATACTAAAATGTGACCAACTGCAGTATTCGTAATGTCTGATGCTGAGCTGATTCCCAAATATAAATGTTCTTTACAGAATCCGCTCCCATCTGATTAGTAAGCAAATCACCACCCACAACTAAGGGGACAGCGGAAGCCAGCCTCAGATGACTGAAACCCCCAAGTCAGTAGCTCTCCTTCTCAAAATTTCCGGCGGGTTATTATAACTAATGCCTTTTCCCACCTCCCTAAGCAGCCGAAGCTTGACTCAGTGATGATTCTCTCTATCCCACAACCGAGAGGAAGTAGGCGATCAGCAAATTGCCCTTTTGCAGGAGGCTGGGGACGCCCCTGGAAGTTCGCTTTCATCCTCCAGGTTTTCTGCCTTTTCCCTTCCCCCTTCCTGCAACGCCCCCGCGCCTCCTCAGCCTGGGGATTTCCCGGCGCTTCGCCCGCCCTCTCCGCACCCCCCAGATAAATCGGTTCAGAACTAGTCTGGCTGGGAGGCCCGAGGGCTGAGAGCAGCTGACCGGCCCCGGCCGGGGTCTCACGGACTCTCGGGGTCTGGCCGACACGGCCGCTCCCGTCACTGCGGCGCGGGCCGAGCTCACGGCCGCGCGCCCGCCGCCGCCGCCGCCGCCGCAGCCGCCGCCTCCATGCTGCAGCGCGGGGCTCAGTTCCACGCGGCCAGGAGGCCGCCGTTGCCGACACGCACAGCCTTGGGAAGCCTGGCTCCCGGGTCCGCCCCGGCCGCGGCCGCAGCCCCGGACCTCGGCTGCTTGCCTCGCGCCTGAACTGCGGACTCGCCCCAGCTCGGTGGCCAGCGGGCGGGGCGCTGTGTGCAGCGGCGCGCAGGGAGGCGGTGAGCGTGTGCAGAGCTGCCCGAACGGAGGACTATGTATGTGTGTGCGCGTGTTTGCGCGTGTTTTTCATTCTTCCCTTGAGAATGTGAATTGTTTAGCAGCTGGCTGCTCCCTTAGGATTCTTGACTTTGGGGAGCTCTGGGCTGTGAGCACAGCCCACCCATATAATTCATTTTGCACCGTCGGTTATATCAGGAAAAAAAGCGCAACTGGACGGGGGTGGGGCAGACCAACGAAACCTTCTGGAGACACACACATACACACACACTCACAGGAGAGAGGAAGAAATGAAAGACTTGAGAAGACTTTGATAACCTCCCTGCTGGCCCTTCTGTTTTCCGGAAAGATCCTGGATGTTGGCTACCTTTTCAAGTCATCTTGGCATGTCTCTAGTGTTTTGTAAGCCGCTTTCCAGCTAGCTGCGTGTGTGTGTGCGCGCGTGTGTGTACGCGCGCGCCTATCTGATGCATTTGACTGTCTTTTATCCAACTGCCCAGAAGCAAATGTGTTAAGTCGGCGATGCCCCTTCGTGCCCGGGTTCTTGCAGAGCTCTGAGGACGCCCAGACCCATTTTCCTGACTGGATTTGGAGCGGCTGCTGGGCTGTGGACCCAGGTGTGTGGATCGCTTTATCCAGAAGCTTGGAAAGCGCCAGTATTGACCTGCTTCCAGGTACATCACAAGGTCAATAGAGGGTCTTGCAGCCCTCTTGTTTCCGTGTATCTACACCTTCTTCTCTTGGCCAGAAGGATATTTACGTTTTGGTCCACAGCATTTGAAGCCAAAAGTTCAGCCCTTCGAACTGGTTTGCTATACAAAACAAAACAAAACAAAAAAGGTAATGAGGATTGCTTATCAAACTGCTTAACAAAATCCCCGACTCTTCCTCAGCCCTTTATCGGCTCCCTCCTCTCCACCACAATGTCACCAGCTCTTGAATTACGTGGATTCGGGTTGGAGGAGAACTTGAAGGAAACGTGATTAAAGGGCTATGCGAGAACGCTCTCTTTGCTGCCCGCGGTCCTGTGGGCTTCGAAGCCAATCGTGAGAAGGACCGGTTCCCTCCGTGCTGCTTCCTCCCCGTGCAGTGCCGGGTGTGCGTGTGCAAGTGTGAGTGCAAGTGCGCGCGCGCCCGGGTGCGAGTGTGTGTGAGTGTGAGCGTGTGTCTGTGTGTGCGTGCGCGGCCGCCCTGCCTCTGCCCGCTCCCCGGGCGCGGAGCCGCGGGTTTCATGGGGCGATTGCAGCGGATCCCCCACCCAGCGCGACCTGCGGGCAGCGGCGGCAGTGGCAGGAGCTGCCTTTCCGACACCCTAGGATGCGGGTGCTGAGCTATGGCAAAGGGCAGCGAAGTGACGAGCGAGACACGCGTACGACTGTGAAAGCCACCTGGAGCCACCTTGCCGGGATTGTACCTGCAGGCAGAAAGTCTTCCTACGACCGTCTTTTCCCCTAGAGGCACCAGGTAACAAGCCAAGGATTACTCGCCTCACCCAATTTCCTTTAGATCTTGTTTCTAGTGTCTTATCTGCATTGCAGGCTACTTTACTTATTAATGTTTTGAAAATCATTGGGAAGGGTTGAGTATCCAAGGGCGCCTGCTCTGTGATTTTGTAATACAATTTCTAGTAGGTGAAATATACATCTATACCTGAGCACTTAATCTAGTAGTGAAAGCTTTGGGAATATGGATGTGCTCCACCCTGAGGATATTTTTTGAGAGCTAGGCGTGTGGAACCTGTCTGATGATGCCAGAGATCAAAATTCTGTTTCCTTCAGGCTATGGTTGCCACGGACCATTTGGTACCCAACCCTCTCCAGATTGTGGAGTGTGAGTGGGTGTTTGGTTTCCACCCATCATTTAAACCAAAGATCTTTTTTACCCTTTTCTACCTCTGGTGCCAGGTTGTTTTCTTTCCTTGTTGTGGAGGAGCTTGCCAGATCTTTTTAGTAGTTGTAAATTACGCATCTGGAGACTTTGACTTGAAATGGAGTTTTCTTGGAACTTGGTTTGCATGAAAGGGAATATATTGTCACGGGTGTGTGTCTTGAGATATGGTGTTTAACTGCCAGGGCGTGCTTTTATGTAGCAGAATAAATCCATGAAAGAAGTCATTTTTATATCTAGCAGAACCAGGCTAAACCGATAGCCACCACCCAACGTTCTCTCCAGCTGTATTGTCTCCGTCACGTCACGGAGAGCGGCTCCTGTGCGCGGTTTTTTTTTTTTTTTTTTTTTTTTGTCTCTGTATAATAGATACTTTGAATTTCTTTTTCTGGTGCCTTGATTTACAAGGAGCAGGTTGGATTTGCGACTGCCTAATTAACATATTGGGTCTGATATGTTAAAATGAGATTCCCATGGCCAGCTGAAGCAGAACAAATTTAGTTAACTTCCAGAGCCCTTTACCCTGGCGCCTTTTTTCCCTGAATTCCCTTTCATCCTATCTCAGCGCCCGCCCCCAAAGGAAAATTTCACTCCCTTCTCGAAGACATTAGAATTAACAAGATAAACCACTTCCAAAGTAGTCTCATCAATGTTTTATTCCATAGTGAAGACGGTCTGAATAATTTAGCTAAGGAGTGTTAGTTTGTCTCCCGCCTTTGGGAGCTGCTTTCTGGCTACATTCAGCGGAGGACTTGGCCCAGCCAAGCTCAGGGTTCCCTGCTTCAGGAGGCAGTGACTGGGGCTGTTGGGGGGCGGGGGGTTCTGTTTGCTAAAGCCGCTTAGGAAGTGTAGGGGCGCTGCCTGATTTTCCTCCACTCGCTGCGTTTCTGTAGATATCCATATGATGGCATTTGCAGACTTCTAGCTGGCCCATAGCTGCTCTGCTTGTCCCTGCGTACTGACGTCCCCAACTCCTCTTCGAGTCTGGGCTCGGCTGCTGCTGCAGCCCTCGCAGGCTGGTGGTGCTACAAGGCCATGTATGCAGCGGGCTTTGGGGGCTGGGCTCTGCCACTGCAGCTGGCAGGCCGGCTTTGACACTTTCTCCGGGCGGGGCGGAAGAGCTCAGCGGACCCCCTGGCAGACAGCAAGCGGATCGTGGCCGAGGCGGCCGCCTGGATGTGAGAGGAGGGAGATGCCCAGAGCCACAGAGGAGCGTGGAGGGCGGTGGTGTCCTGCCTTTGCCTGCAAAACCTTTCTCTCTCTCTCCCTGTCCCTCCCCTCGGCAATGAATATTCAAGAATATGGAAGGAAAGCTGGCTACAAAAATGTCTTGATATTCAAATACTGCATGATTTATCAGGATTAAAAACCTGAAGCTAAGTGTGTATTTCCTAGATTTCCATTTGTTCCTCTTTCTAACCCTGCTTCTTGCTCTCCTCGGTTTGATCATGTCATTTATACCCGTATTGTTTCTAGTTGAAACACCTCTGTAAAGTCAACTAACCTTCCTCCCCAACCTGGTACCCAATAAACGTGAAAGAGGAGGACATGAGGGCCACTCTTCAGATAGATTTGCTTTGTAACTTCAAGCTGCAGGGATAACCAAGGAATGATACAGAAGATACCTCGACTTTAACAGAACTTCCCCCTCTGAGGTCCCTGGTGGGTGGGGGTGGGAGGGGGGGGGGCGGGCAGTGGGCGGAGGGGAAGTGTATTGCCTGGATTAAATAATGAAATAAATGAAAGATAACAGATAATTGGGAATACATTTAAAAATGATTTTTTTCTTTTATTTTCCTTTTTTTTTTCTTTTTCTCTTTTGATGAATTTACTTCTAATCCTCTTATCACTCAGAAAATCTTAGAAATCTGATTTGTGTATTCTAAACGTCTGACAAGGACACCACTTTGTCCTCCCAAATTACCCCAGAGTACTATTACAACAGTATTGATATCATACTTACAATATTTGTTAGCAAGTAAGTTATACCTATCTAGAGAGTGCCCAAGAAAAAAGAAATGCTGGTGAATATAGGTTCTTGGAAAATAAGGTGTTTTCACCACCTCCCACCTATTTCACTTTCTTCTGGCCTTTTCCCACTAAGGATTCGATTTTTTGCAGGTTAAGCCTTGTTCTTCCACCTTCAGCCTCAGGGAAGGTAAAGCAAATGCATTAAAATGGATGGTGAATGCTCAGAAACCTAAACAGATGATGGTGTGATGCATGTTTGAAAATGTCACTCATTGGTGCGGATTGGACTTAGGTTAAAGGTCATAACTAAATAGAACTACTAGCACACGGTTACATGCATAGAGGTTCCTAAGGGGGGGAAAAGATTTCTGCTACCTTTTTCTTCTCCCTTTTCTGGAAAAATGGAGAGGGTACAAGTTACTTTGAAAATCTGAGTCCACTGTCCTTGCTAAGAATTGTCTTTAGATAGAGCTGGCCTGGCTCACTAGCCTGACTCATTGATGAATTAACACTTCAGGTATTGATAGGACATTTCCCAGCCAAAAGCCTCCTTCTTTGTAAGCCCTCTTTTAGTCACTATTAATAGGGACAGAACAATAGGATATCTATAAGAACAAGCATAAGCAGATAGGTGAAAAGAAGTTGTCGTTTGATTCCTGTACCTTGGATAATTTCTTTTAGACATTTTTTTCTCTTTCTCTTTTCAAGAGGAGAATGACCTTGAACACCAGGCTTCTGTTCTTTCACACACCTCTCTCCTTCCCTCATAGATCTAATGTGTGTATGAGCACACACAGCTTGTTTTTGAAATATGAGATTCCTGTGCTGATGTTCTGGGAGAAGTTCATAAAGGTTTAGTTCTGACTGACACCAGCCAGAAGTGATTTCTTTCCTTTTTCTGAAGAGGGGATAGCAAGAGCTGTAGTTACCTGTGGGAGAATACCTCCACCCTATTCCCTCTTCAATTATTTTTGTCTCCTCTGTCACTAAATGCATTTTGCGTGTTGAAGCAGTATCTGGTTATGGCATTGGTGTTTAAATGATCTTCATATGTTATGTCATGTTTTATCACCCTTTCATCTTTTCATGAATGGCTCTCATTTCCTTTGTCCATTTAAATCAGTTATCTTGATCTTGTTGCTGTTTGAAGCACTTTTGGCTTAGTAGTTTTGCTGAGTTTTCTTGCTGGTGAAATTGAGATCTTGCTTTCTGCTGATGTATTGCTGTGTTGTTATATGGTTGGGATGAGATGCTTGCAGGTATCTAACAATATTCCTGCCTCTACATGACACTACTACATAATATCTACTAAATTATGTATTTTAAAATAAATGTATCATAAATAAGATTGCTAATAAGTTTTATTGACAATTTTGAGGCTGGAAAAAGGAAGCTACTTGAAACTTCCTAAAGGCTTAACTGGCTAACCTAGTAGCTTATTTCAGTGATTTTTATTTTCTGGTTACTTAAAAATGTAACATATTGGCATTATCTTCAGGGTTTTGTATATAGTATAATGAATTTTATGTTTTATGTATTATTGAAGAGTAAAACTGGAAATTTGGACCTTATAGGTGTGAGTGTGAGCCCCTAGAATACATAACTAGCAGATAATTTTGCTAAATCATTCCAATAATACACATGTGCATACTCTGCCTTGTTCAACAAGCCTTGGACTGAGACTGCTTATTCTGGTTGCAGAGCCCACATTTTTATTCCCATGGCATCCTTCAATCATTGAGGACGGTTTAGAACCTAAGGCTGTATAATTTGTTCATTACATGGTATGTGCATAGTGAAATTAAGAAGTATTATGTTCATAATTATTGAAGCTATTCCACTTAGAGGTGAACCATTTTTAGTATGCTCTACCAACATAAATTGTATGTTATTATGAAAATTCCAGTTTCATGTAACAGAAGACAGAAATGTAAGAATTTAATTCAAAGATAGCCAATGCTACTTTTAAGCTTTTTCATCATTGTTGTGAAGGATACTGTGCTGACAAAATAATTTTTACTAAACATAATTTAATTTTACACAAACATTTTACATGACATAATTTAATACTAATTATGAAGTTGGTTAATAAGTGGTAAACATTACAATGGAATTACATGTTTATATAACTCTGCTGTCCGTCATTTCACTGATTCCAAGTAAACCACATGAAAAGTATTTATTGTTTAAACTGCAAACTACATTTGTAATATTTCTCAGAAATTGGTTTTCATAGGCAGTGTTTAAGTTACATGGTCACATTGGCAGGAAAATGTCAATTGACAAGTTTGTTCTTCTTAGAAAATATGTCTTCCTTTGGGCATATACCCAGTAATGGGATTTCTGTGTCAAATATTATTTCTGGTTCTAAGTCTTTGAGGAATCACCACACTGTCTTCCACAATGGTTGAACTAATTTGCATTCCAACCATGGCACATATTTACCTATGTAACAAACCTGCACATCCTGCACATGTATCCCAGAACTTAAAATAAGAAAATATATCTTTTTACAAAAGAAACCTTTCAAAACTCAAAAGCTCACACTGTTCTTGCATTTTTTTTGTATGTGTGTGGGAGCATGGATATAATTTATTGCTCTAAAAAATCTTCCAAATCAAATATTTTGAAAATGGTATTATAATCCTCGTGGGAAACAATTGTAGAATTTTCATAGAAAATTGAATCTATTTTAGATTTTATAATAATAAAAGACTCTAGAAAAGAAGTAATACATTAAATGATTAAGGTTTCAACAAATTCTGGGAGCAGTTTCTGAATTCTTAGAAAAAAACAACAAAAAATAATTCATTCAATAGATGCTCAATCAAAAATAGTATATTTAATCTGGAATGGAAGCCTAAACAATGCTGTTTATCTTGATCTATTTTCACTCCACCACATTCAGCTCTTTTGAGGAAGTGCTAAAGAGCCTTGCAGGACAAACTTCAATTTACTTCTTGATTTCAGTGTTCGTTTTTATTCCTTATTTTCTATCTTCAAGTAGGTTTTCCATGGATTTTAGTGGTATTACCTCCCAAGTACTAGAATATTTGTATTAATGTGATTTACTAGTGGGGACATACCAACTACATTGCTATGAAGCCTAACTTTCTCTTATCTCTTTTGCAAATATAGGATGTGGTACTTTTCTTATTAGTTAGCTCTCCTTTTATTATTTTTTTATGGTGTGAAGATTTGTCAAGTTTTTGAGTGGTTTATTTACACTTGTTTTTATAAGTGTTTAGACATTTGTACAGCAACATTAAACTACATATAATTTATATGGCAGCATTGAACGCTACATGAGTAGTGAATATGCTTTATTTTATGTGGATAGATATCTTGAGATCATTAATATTCACAAATATTTTAATTTGGAATCCCACACTCAATAAAACTAGGTCTAACTTTAAATGAAAAGTTTAAGGTTATTTTTAGGCATTATGTTAGGATATTTGCCATGTATTGACTTTTTAAATATCAGACACTTAAACAATGTATAACTGGACATTGGGACCTGACCTCAATAACTCATTTTCTTAGTAACATGAAAAATACAAACAAATGAATAAACTTGAAAGTAATTTATTAGCTGAAACTTTTAGTTCTATTTTGATGTTCTACACTTTGTAGTAGGAGAGAGAGAAGAAATTAAGAAATCATGGCTGTGTTTCGTAGAGGTTGGTATTGTGCAGCAGTTAAATTAAAAGGAACTATGGAATTCTGCCTCCCTCGGTCACAGTCCTGTATAACCTTGAACAAGTCTTTGAACTTCTCTGAGCATCATAATCCTCACCAGAGAAAGAGGGCTAATAATATGACTTATGCAATCAGGCTGTCTGGAGGTTTCAGTGATATAGTTCATTAGGCACCTGACTGTTATTATCATTGTCATCATCACCATGATCATCTCATCATTAGCTAGCGTAAGCATGAAGAGGGAAAGTATAAAGGAGGTGACAATTGTATGGCTTCAAAAGCTCGTCAGACCAGGGGTCATATAGTCCAGTGTCTTCAGGAACCAGGCAGAAGATGTAAAGCAGAGAATCTCGCTGAGTTTAAGAAATCATAGACTGTATTTCTAATACACTGGAGAGTGCATGACTTGCCCAAAGATGTTCAAATTTATTCATTTTAATCTCTGATGGACATGGCATTAGACAACTTGTAAGTTCTCCTGACATGTATATTAAATCTTAATTTTTTTTTTAAAGCATCTCTGCCAAGTGGTCATCTTGACTAAGCTTGAGTAACTTTAGTAATTCCCAAATCACTCCACCTAAAATATATTATTTCACTTTCATATAGATGTATTATAATTTTCTCTTTTAACTTGAGCCAAAACTCTGGCATCTTGTAGCTTCTAATTATTTTTAACATGGTAGAAAGAGGCACACAAGTCTAATTCCTAATGGTAGTACTTCAAGTATTTGCGCTGAGTTCCTTGAAATTTCCAAACCACAATTGCTGTGCTTATGACTAAACATATCTTGGCCCTAAACTGGTTTAGGACAGTTTTCTGTATATCATGATTTCAAGTCCTTTTGCCTTTAATGGTCAATAAATGTTAGCTGTCATTAGTCTTCATCATCACCATTTTCTGGAAGGTCTTCATTTGTTATCCAAATTTTCACCTAAGCATGCCAACAACCCACGTGGGTAGACTACCATCCAGTTAAGCAGTGCCATTACTTGCGTGCTTTTGGAGCAGACAAAGCAAGAAAATGCTGTAACTCTCCAGCCTACACTCATTTTAGACGTTACAATTTGATCAATGTTTTCTTTCCCGCTGAGCCTGGACAAGGCATTGGAGTTCTTAAGATATATACCTCTTTTTTAAAAAATTAAAAATCATTTTTAAACATTTTTGTGGGTGCATAGTAGGTGTATATATTTCTGGGGTACATGAGATATTTTGATACAGGCACGCAATACGAACTATGCACATCATTGTGAATGGGGTATCCATCCCTTCAAACATTTATCTCTTGAATTACAAACAATCCAATTACACACTAAGTTTACTTCTTCAAGATGCAACAACTGGTCAATCTGAACACTGGATTAAACGTATTTGCTATTATGAGTTCTGGCACTTTTCGAACATTCAGATCATTTGATTTACTCATGATAACCAAGTTACTTAAATCTTTTCCAATAAATAGTGAGAGAAAATTCACTAATATATTTTAATGTTATTGTTCATAATAAATATGAACAACAATGAAATGGAGCAACACAAGAAGAGTACATTTTCACCTTACTCTAAGGTGATTGGCTGGCTGCATCATGAGCTCTCTGTTCTAGACAAGAATGACTCAAGTATATGCTTTAATTCCATTAACACATATTTATTTGGCATTTAATGCATACTTAGATTTTCTGCTAATCATTTCTCCTTTAAGTCACAGAAGCCAAAATGGCATAGATGCCACTCTAGAAAAGTTGCAATCTAGAGTGAGAAACAAATATTCTTTCAGAGAGGAGCCCTAATCCTGAATCAGTCTTGATGACATTCTCACACCTTTTCCTCTAGATGCCGTTGATCTCTATATTATTTACTAAATTAATTTTTGTGACCTCCTCCATTGTTTAATAAAATTGATTATTAAGCTCCTAGCAGTTTTTCAGCCTCTATATGAGGTTATCTAATTCCTAAAAAGGGGAAAAATAATTTGAATACAGAAGAAAATGACATGTAAACTTACTTGACTAAGTATCCTGGTCAATTGAGTCTTTTGGTTATCCACATTATCCATAGTCTTGAATGGTATTGTCTTTAGGCATCCTGTTTAAAAATTTTTTAAAATTTTGCATTTGATGTGAATTCAAATAGTTGTCAAGATCAACACACCACATATAAATATAGTTATTTCCTTAATGACTTCTTCATTATGTATGTTAGCAATTGCAGAAGACCCTTGGGGAACAATCCAAGACATGTTTAAGGCAGTTCATAAATTTGCCCCTTCTTTTGTTCTTTCTGTCTCAACTGTAAAGTGTTTCTTTGATTTTCTTTGCTCTTATATAGCTAATTGTTGTCAATGTACTTGCCTTCCTTTTAAAGTTCGTGATAGGAACTTACTAAGAACATAAATAATAAGGTTGCTAGGTACGTTGGTAAAATAAGGACCTAAGGCTAAATAAAAGTCTAAGGCTTCATCCTCTGAAACAAGCACGTGAGCTTTCCATGTACTTGCTGAGGACAGCACTGAAAGATGCTAATATAACTTGGATAATATATAACAGATGACGATGACCATCAGCATCATCTTCATCATATTCTGAGAAGGTGGTCTTTTCCTAGCACTGTAGATTTTTACTTTTCTCTACTCTATGCACTAACCCTACAACTTTATCATGATTGTCTCTGTTTTTTAGAGGAACATATTGAGGCCCAGTGTGGTTAATTTGCTTGCCCATGATTATACAGATAAGATGATAGGGCTAGAATTAAAATCCAAAAATTTTTGATTCTAAAGAGGATGCTCTGTCAGCTACACCTAGGGGATTGCCCTTTTATCCTACTGCTTATGGCTGTTTTCCATTGATTATTACAAAAAAATGTGTTTTTAATCTCCTTCAAGGATGATGAGCATCCTCTGATCATATATCCTATTTTTAGTTACTCATGTGCTTATGGTACTCTATAAATTGCCATGTCTTATGTAGTTTATAAAAACACTTTATCCACTAGGAGATTCTGTAGTTGTTTATATTGAGAAGGTATTTGCATCCTGAGTCTGGGATATAAATATATACTAAAACTTTTTGATAAAATAGACTGTGTGATTTTGGGTGATTTGCTGTCTTTAATTTTCAGTTCCCATCTGCAGGAGGGACTGGCAAGCCATTTAAACGGACTGGTATGCTGTAAGTAATAAATAAATGTTCAGGTTAACATGTTTCCTAGTGCAAAAGAATGAGAACATACTGCGATATCATGGTGGGGTGAAACTTACAGATCATTCTGTCCATCATTAACACCCTGGCATTTGTCTTATCATGCTCTGCCTTCCACTCACCTCTTCTTCTTTTGCTGTACTATTTGTGTAGACTGCAGTTGATGCGCTTAATGAGTGCTTCAGGTGTTACTCTTGTTACCTCTTCCCTTTGGCAGAGAGTGGAAAAGAAGTCACTTGACAAACTCATTTTCTCATCTTGAATCACTGGTGTTATTTCTGTGACAGAGGGGCTTGATGATAGGCAGTCAAAATCTGGGGCTTAATTCCAGATATAACTGTTATCAGGACAAATCTTTTCTAAAGTAAGCCCTGTGATGTTTTCCTATCTGTAAGCTATGTTGTTACCTCTTGAATTCAAAATGGCCACAAATTCATTGCAGTGCTTCTCATCAAGAATAGATGTGTGTTTCTCTTCTCTTTGAATCTGAACTGGCCTTTTTACTTGCTTTCAACAATAGGGATTGCAGAAGTGATATGGTATAATTTTCAAGCCTAATCCTCCAGAAAGTATGTAGCTTCTACTCTTGTTCTTTTTAAAAAATGTTACCATTATGTGAAGAAACATGGATTCCTCTACTGAGGACAAGTGACCTGGCTAACAGCAGCTCCAATGGCCAGACATGTGGATGAGGCCACCTGAGACCATTCACACATATTAGAACCTCCAGATAATTATAGTCACAAGAGTGATGCCAGGTGAGACCAACAGAAGAACTAAGCAACTCAGGCCAGCCCAAATTGCTGACCCACAATTCATAAACAAATAAAATGGTTGTCACTTTAAGCCACAAAATTATGTAATCAGAATAGATAACTGAGACATCTATCTTAGGTACTGAGACATAGCCAGACACCATACCTCTCTGGAAGAAAAGCCTGGCTCTCTTTTTAAAAAATGCTTTCAACAAATATTTGTTAAATATCTACCATAACTAAGCATGATGCCCCTCAATCCATGCATTCATATATTTTTAAGGCGGAATATATTCTTTTCTTACACCTTTGGAAATATTTGCTGATTTCTCAGTAGGTAAAATTGTCTATGATATTTCCTAACATGTACATGATAAGTAATTTTGATTTGCCTAATGTATAACTTACTGACTTATCGTTGCATTAGAGAAGCTCCTCTGAAAAGGTTGTCCTCTTGTGCTAGGAGTACTGCTATTCACCTAAAACCCAAGGGAAACTTTGACTCTTTTTTCCTGCAAGTGCTATTTGGGCTTGATTTAGTTCAGTGTGATATTCTGTAATTTCTCCAAGATTTCATTGTATCTTCTAATTATATTTTGGTGATTCATATTTGCTATTCATTTCTTTTGCAAATTAAATCTATATTGCACAATTACTTTATCCTGGGCCTTGATATTCATCTTCTTTTATTTAATAATATCCTCATTCATGTATCAAATTACTCTACAGGAATTTGACATACTGTTACAGGTATAATATGGTGCAGGGCATAGGTCATGGGGCATTACAACTATAATTTCATAACTTTCTGAGTATTATTTATTTGCAGAAAATACATAATTAAAATGAGTGTATTTGACTTCAGTGTTTGTATTTTTAGTAAAACAGATATATTTGTGAAGGGGTACATGAAAATGCATGTCATAGTCACTTAGATATTTTCTTCAAAGCTATTTTGTAATTATGGGTTGAAACCCTCCCTGGATTATGTTGAAATAAAATGTTTTATTTATGTTTTCTTTTTGGTCCTTCTTACTGTGATCTTAGAATCTAATGTAAGATAGGTAATGTGTGTTATGCTTTTTATTTGAAATTTCTACTAGTAAATTCTAAAATAACCAGGTTCCATATGCTGCATATGGCAATATATGTATATTGCAATATATATACATATATATCCACATACACACTACATATACTATGTGTATTATATACAGTGCATTATCATTGATTTTCTTGGCATATTTCTCAATTTCCTTACCTGTAGAATGGGGCTAAGGTTGATGACCATCACAAAGGCTGTTGTGAAGAGTCAGTGAAATAATGTATTCCCAGCACCTCACACATCACTGGCAAATAATGGAATGCTCAAACAGCACTAGCAATTATTATTATTATATATTGAAAGTGAGAAAATTACAGTTGTATATAAAGAATAATTGCAAATAATTTTATGCATAGCATGATGGCTCTTTAAAAAAATACGTCTTTATATATTACATGTTAGACTGCAATATTTGGCCTTAGTAGATTGTCAGCTTTCAAGTCTGTTTCTAGTTTATTCTATCGAGACACAGGACCAAAGGGATCTTATAAAACAATGTCAAGGCAGTACTTTTCCTTAAAGATTGATACAGAAGGTGTTAAAAAATATAATTAAAATGAAAGCAAACTTTCCTACAGATGTACAGTAACTAACTATTGTTAAACTAACTGGGATATTTTAAAAGCAACGTCTCAAATGATGTATGGTTCTAATAATTAGGCAGGACCAATTCAGGTTGTTTAGGGTTTTGAAGTAACATAATTTGGGAAATCTTTTAAAGAAAAAAATTATATAAAGTTACAGACACAAAAAGTAAGTAAAGTATCTTGGAAGGGGCTTTTGTATACCTTTTTTTTTTTTTTTTTTTTGAGATGGAGTCTCGGTCTGCCCAGCCTGGAGTGCAGTGGCGCGATCTTTGCTCACTGCAAGCTCCGCCTGCTGGGTTCACGCCATTCTCCCTCCTCAGCCTCCCGAATAGCTGGGACTACAGGCGCCCGCCACCTCACCGGCTAATTTTTTTTTTTTGTATTTTTAGTAGAGACGGGGTTTCACCATGTTCTCCGGAATGGTCTCTATCTCCTGACCTCGTGATCCGCCCGTCTTGGCCTCCCAAAATGCTGGGATTACAGGCGTAAACCACTGCGCCCGGCCAGCCATTGGTTTGGTGGTACATGTTTCACTCTTATTAAGGACATGTTTGAAGAATTGAGGAGAGATGAGTAACTTGATTTTGTTTTCTGTTTGGGAAAATCGATCTTATAGTAGCTTAGACTAATTTGTGTAACTTTTTTTTTTCCCCATTGATGTCTATCTCTTTAATAGTTCTATTTCTTTTAAATTGAAAATTAAAATATCGTTTAAATAGCTGTGTGAGTATATGACTATCACACTTATTATTCTATTGGGATCAAAATAAATGGACAAAAGAATATGTGTAATTGTTTTCCCAATCATGTTGGGGAAAGTGGTTTTTTTTTTTTTTTTTTTTTTTTTTTTCAATTCTAAGTGTTGTCTGTACCATTACATTTTGAACACATGGAATAAATAATTATCTCTAACATCTATATTAAACAAAGGAAGCAGATTCAAGGGCAATTTAAAACCAAAATAGGAAATTTAAGTGAAATATATCACTCTTGGTATAAAGTGTGCATTCAGGAGGTGCTGGTCAAATACATGAATTGATATGTACATTAATAAATAAATATTGATTTTGGAATGTGGCCATAAAGCACTAAAATTTACTTATATGTACCAATAGAAGGAAACTAATTTTATTTTTTGTAGTCATTACCTCTCTACTGGTGTGTGTACTTTTAGTGATAGCATTTTGTAACATTTGGGGATACACAACAAAGAAAAGAATCCTAATTTTTGAAATATGAAACAGCCTTTGAAAAACAATGTCATATCATTCTAAAGATTTTTAAATATTTTCTGTGTTCCTATATCCCCTTTGTGAAATACAGTCTATATTGGGAATGAGAAATTAGTGTCAAGTCTCTCAAACTGATTCATAGCCCATAACACAAAACTTTCTTGAACGGGGTAATCGGTATTGTAGAATTATCAGTGATGCTTAAGTGGAGAAACTATGTGAGCTGAATTTAAATGGAGTTAGCACTCACTGTTTCTGAATTGGTGCTATCAATAGTAATTTGAAGATATGCTTTGCCATTTTAAGCTGAAATGATAAATTGACTATATATCAGTCCAAGATGGAGTTGAGACCTCCAGGTGAACAATGTGTAAAAACAGTGAGACAGATGAAATTATGTGATGGTCCCAAGCTTGCTGGAGTTCAGGTTCTGTAACTTACATTTAACAGAATATTTTTGGTTTCAGCATCTAGAATTAAGGCTGGAAAATAGGGTTGTATCACTTAGAACTCATTCAGCAGGAAGTGAAAAACTCAACCTAAATTGCCTCAGCATCAAAGGAATATTTTTGTTCAGACAACCAATTGCAGGATTATTTTCAGGCATAGCTTGACTCAGTATTTAAAAAGTTGAAAAATTAGGATCCAACTTCCAGCTCTAATTTCTCTCTATTGGTTCCTTTCTTAGATTTGGAGGGATAGGTCAGGGTCGCTTCGTATCATTAACGACACCATGTCCAAAGGCTGATGGAGAAAGGCCTTGAAGCAGAGGAGGGAAGCAAGAGAGAAAGTGGGAGATAGAAACTGTTTTCTGACAGTCCTAACAAAGATCCTTACATTGATTCTTTTCAGCCCTAATTGTTTGACTTGGGTCATGTTACCATCTCTGAACTTGGTTGGGAAGAATCAATGAGCTATTTGATTTATTTAACCCTTCCTTCTTCTTGTCTTCTCTTTCTCTTTCTATCCTTCTTTTTTTCCCTTTCTTTCAGAAATAGTTTACCTGAGAAGCCATTTTTCTGTCCCCCATGTGAAATTCAAAAACCGATAAACTTTTAGTGAATTTCTAATATTTTGGTTTGGTAATTAGTGTTTCCTGCTTTAAGATTTCTTAGCAAATTTTGTTATTTTAGGGAAACAAATGGAAAATTGTCAAGCCACAGTCTTACAGCAAAATATTTGTAATGGCTGGGTCTAATAGAATTTTACGAATAAAATTGCATATATTTTTCATTGAGAAGCCCACAACTGTAATATTTGTATAAGCAAGCTTTGTCTTACTGCCATAAAACAGTAAAGGACCATATACATGTATGAACGTACACATACTTTCAAATAAGCTTATTTATTTTTATCAAATACTGAATCTCTATTAATGTGCATGCTATATATTGTACTGTTCATAATTATCATACTTTAAAAAAGTTTACAAATAAATTTAAGCTACAAGATTGTGGAAATATAATAATTTTTTTTTGGCCGGGCGCGGTCGCTCAAGCCTGTAATCCCAGCACTTTGGGACGCCGAGATGGGCGGATCACGAGGTCAGGAGATCGAGATCATCCTGGCTAACACGGTGAAACCCCGTCTCTACTAAAAAATACAAAAAACTAGCCAGGCGAGGTGGTGGACGCCTGTAGTCCCAGCTACTCGGGAGGCTGAGGCAGGAGAATGGCGTGAACCCGGGAGGCGGAGCTTGCAGTGAGCTGAGATCCGGCCACTGCACTCCAGCCTGGGCGACAGAGCGAGACTCAGTCTCAAAAAGAAAAACTTTTCTTCATTTTAAAATGAAATAAAGTATAGTAAAATTATAGAAGGGAATATGACAATGGCTGCATTTAAATATAATTTTTCTTAAAAGTCTTAGGTAACTTCTTTTTCTCTTTGTTAGAGAGAGATCACACAAGTGCTGAAGAATTATTATAGCTTTGTGTTTGTTATCATGATCTATTTTTGAATTATCTGAAATATAGAATTCTCCATTATGATTTATCCAAGTCATGCTCTTTTTTCATAGGGATAAATCCGTATTTACTTATCAACTTCCTTGTAACTTTGTACTATAATTTAATTTTAAGCTTATATGAGACAAAAACGTACTCAAGTTTTAACTGAGTTATGATATACCATATTTTGTATTGACTTCTGGTATGATTACAGTTAGAGGAAGGAAATAATAAACCTTTGAGCTGGTGAGATATAGGTCAGTTTGAGAGTCTCTGCTTCAGTATAAGGTCAGCTCTGCTATTAAAGTTCAGCTTTCCAACCCCCTAAAGGGTCATTGCTTTTCTCTCAGGACCACAGCATTTCTAGAGTCATTGAATAAATAATTTTCCATTTGACAAATAAAACAGCTGAAATTAACCTCTTGTGATGATACGATTAGACTTTGTGTCCCCCACCCGAATCTCATCTTGATTTGTAGTCCCCACACCTGCTGCATTGTGAAGCAGGTGCCTTGTGAAGCAGGTGCCTTGTGAAGCAGGTGCCTTGCTTCCCCGTAGCCTTCCGCCATGATTGTAAGTTTCCCGAGACCTCCCCAGCCAGCTAAACTGTAAGTCAACTAAACCTCTTTCCTTTATAAATTACCTAGTCTCGGGCAGTTCTTTATAGGAGTATGAAAATGGACTAAAAATGTGGGGATTTAAAAAATATTCTCTGTGTTTGAGTTCCCAAGTGGCATGTCAGCAAAGTAATCAAACACACCTGTGTTTTGTAGGGGAATCAAACATGGTTCAGTTACTTGTGTATGTAATCTCTATTAAGTGGTTTTGAGATCAATTTTAATTATAAACTTTCAGTGTCTTTGCTATAAAGCTGTGTGAGAACATTAAAAATATGTAGGCCTGACTTTCTAGTTTTAAGGTAGGGCAATACCAACTTATATTGCTATTATATTTTAATTGCACTGGCAGGCTTCTTAAGGTCTAACACATTCTTTAAAAGTTGCATACTTATTTTGTTACAGCTAACTTCAATATTGTGGAGATGGAAATCTGAAAGTCTCCTTTTTGTAGTCATTTTTTGGTACTCTAAAATTTATTAACTAATTATGGTGAAATCACAACTCAGCATTCCATTTGGGAGGAAGTTGCTGGCAGCCTGTGAAGAAAATAATGCAGTGTGGTTAACTAATGTTCCTGTTTCCTATAGTGTAATGTAACTAGTTTAATAAATTACATATGCAACAATAATCTCCTGAATTATCGAGAAGGAAATAGTTCCTAGGCCTCTACAACTAAGATATTGCAGAGTCAAATACCTTGTGCTTCAAATATTCAAACCTCTGCTCCTAACTTCAGCATTGGTAGCACATACTCCATATATTTCACTAGATAAAGATACTTTGAAATATTTAATATTTTAAATACAGTCCAAGACAGTATACTTTTGTCATTTCAATCAATGTGGACCGAAATTTGAACGACTGGTTAATTTTCTTGCAATTAATCCTTTTGTGAAAATTTCATTGCCACCATTTAATTAAAATCAACAATAGATTGTTCATAATCATGAACAAGGAGAATATACTGTAATATAATATTATATCATTTGTAGCCTCTTCAAATAATTCTTCAGAAGAGAGAAACATTGAACTAGAAGGTTAACAGTGAAAGTAGCATATAGCAAAAAATAGAAAAATAGTGTCTTTTCCAGTTTGGGTAGAGCAGATTTATTGTATGATTCTGCAGGGAATCTGCAAAGTGCTCTAAACACTCACTTTTAATTGAGATAACCCTGGGTTTCTTGAAGTGTAACCAGTGACAGACTAAAGTAACATTTTGATTAAGCAATGTTGAATTTCGAAGTACTGTTACTCTACATTACTGCTGGGAACCTTAATTGAAGTGCAGAATCTGACTAAAAACAACAAAGGCAACTAAACAAAAACAAAGAAGCAAAAGTTCTAAATCGTGCTTTTTAAAATTAGTTTCTTCACAGTTTATCTCTAAGTGTACATACATGCACATACACATTCACAAGACTTCCTTTGTTCCTCTATTTGGATTAGATAATGTCCCTCCTGCTTCTTAATTTTTTTTTCTTTTCTATGTCTTATTTGCAGAGTTGACTATTTCCAGATAAAATATCCTAATCATAGGCAATCAATTGCCAGTTTAATTTTTAATGAAGCAGCTTTAAGGATGTGCTTTTTACTAGTATTTTTATTCATATTTTTCTAAGATACAGATTGCTTTATTATCTTCATCATGATTAATGGATGAATATTTAAAGATAAATAATGAATGAGAGAGGATAGTACAATTGTAGTCTGCTGTTCTTCATGTAGTACTCTGTGTTGTAGTCTAACATTGATATGGTTTGGGTTGCTGTCCCCACCCAGATCTCACCTTGAATTGTAATAACACCCATATGTCAAGATTGGGTCCATCTGGAGATAATTGAATCATGGGGGCAGTTTCCCCTATGCTGTTCTTGTGATAGTGGGTGAGTTCGCACGAGATCCATTGGTTTTATAAGCAGCTTCCTCCTGCTCTGGGCACTCATTCTTTCTCGTGTCGCCCTGTGAAGAGGTAACTTCTGCCACAGTTGTAAGTTTCCTGAGGCCTCCCCAGCCATGCAAAACTGTGAGTCAATTAAACCTCTTTCTTTGTAAATTACCAAGTCTCAGCTATTTCTTCATAGCAGTGTGAGAATCGATGAATACAAACATTATTAGAAGTAATAGTATACAGATATGGCATTGGAATTATTCCTAAGATATAGTTGGACAGGTAAACTGTAATTACAAGAAAGTTTATTGCTGTGTGACAATTGCAAATAGCATATACTGGCCTTTAATGATCGTTTCTAAAAGTCATATTTAATTTTATTTGACCTATAATTATATTAAAATGTGAATTTTTATTATGAATTTTTACATGTACAAGGTAAAAAAAAATGTCAAGTATAACAGCAAAAACACATTTAAGCAACTTTATACAACCTAAGTATTCATCAGTGGTGTGTAGGTTTCTTATTCTGCTGTTTAATTAAATGAAATAGGCCTATATTTGATAATAAAGTAAGTTGCTGAAAATATGTGGTTACATAAGAATGGAAGCCATTGTGGGCATGTTTCTTTGGGTAAAAACGTGTATGTACACACATATGCAAACACATATAAATTCACATTTGTGAATTTACATCTTCTGGAAGGATACCTACATAGGCAAAAAGTAGACGGGGTACTTTCTAGGGTGGGAGGTTCTAGGGTAGGAGGGGCAAATGATATTCAACTTTATCTTTTTTATAGAGTTTGACATTTTTTACCTTGTTCATGTAAAAATTCATAGTAATAAAAAACAAATACATGTTTTAACAGAGATTTTTATTGTAGGTCAAATAAAGTTAAATATGAGTATTTAAAAATGATGATTAAAGGCCAGTATATGTTACTCACTGTGCTATTAAATATGTATGTGCCAACTAAAACATCAATGATATTTGAAAATTATTTTTCTATAAATAAATTGAAGAAATTTGGCAATCAAGCTTATCTGCAATGTAATTTGTATTATATGCAACAGGCTATATGCCTGGCTGCTACTGGGAATTCCACTAACAGTGAGAAATACCAAAAATACGAATTTTTTGAGAGTTTTTGCTATGTCTTACAATGCAATTTTATGGAGGGAGTATCTGTAGAACATGAACATCTAATTTAATTAAAGTAATACTAAACTTTTGACTTATGTGATAAAGGATATGTCATTTGGGGGCTCTTTTTATGTGCAAAGTGTTACATTTATGAAGACAGGAATATTGAGTGTATTGTGCATCTCTACATCTGGCCCTGGAACAATGTCCACTATGTAGATTAGTGATTACACAATGAAGTTAAAAATACCATTTTTTTCCTACAATTTCAACATAATTTTAAGATTATGTACGTATAATACAACTGTGTATTCTAATTTACTCTGATGTATTAGACAAATTAATGAAAAGGATGAGAGGCTCTGCTAAGATGCTATTCTAGAAAATTAATAATAGAAAAAAACACTGAATTCCACATTAAGAGAGAGAAATGTTTTATTTGGGTTTGTACAGAAGAATGAAGCTACTACACTTTTGAAAACTATTTTATGTCATATTTAGCAGAAATATATTTGCATCGATGCATATTCCTAGAACAGAAGAAGTACTCAAATTGTATCTTTCCTCTGTACATTTTCAATAAACTTGATCAATAGTATAAAAGGATAGTTTTCACATTTAACTTTCACGGCAGAACTCTAAGGAGGTTAGCTTTTAAAGACTAATCTCCCACTTTTTATTGAAATATAATTCACATAACAAATAATTCATCCTTTTAGCGTGTACAATTTAGTAGTTTTTATTATAATTACAAGGTTGTGCAGCCATCACCACCATCTAATTTTAGAATGTTTTCATTATCCCTAAAAGGAACTCCATATCCGTTAGGAGTCACTCCCCATTCCGCCTCTCAGGAGGTTATTTCTGGAAAACAAGCAACAAGTAAAAGAAAAACAAACACACGTACACAAAAACCAAACTTTATAGAAAATTCATTTTCCCAAGGGCCTTTTTCTTAATCTTTAGGATAATTAAGCCATTTTTTTAAGCATTCCTCTAGGTATATTTTTCTTTTGTCAAATGGTTTGATTTTGCCAGATTCTCATTTATTAGTAGCTATACATTTGAGTCTAGGAGTTATCTAACAAAATTCTCATTGACTTCATGAAATCCTAACATTTATAAATGAATTTCCATTCTACTTTTCCATAGCTATGTTTATGATGTTTGTAATTCAATGTCGTATGATGTTTGTAATTCAAAAGTATTGATAAAGGAATCAACAACATGGTCAAAGATATAGATATCTCTGTGTTAATTTATGTGTCCATTTTTCTATATTGGTATAATGTGAAGAGACATTTGAATTGGGCTAATTATATACATGAGTAATTCTTTAGTGGATATTATAGTGACAGTTTTCTGCTTTAAGCAATCTTGTTATTTCAAAGACTTGAATAAATACTACTAGGTTAAGAGCCCCTTTGTATATCACTTGAAATTGTATATATTTTTCTTTTCTCTTGAGAAACAGTGAAATGTACTTAGTTTCTATTTGTGAAATTGATGATTGAGGGAATTAATTTTATTTATTGCAGCTAAGAATATTAGCATTTACTTAGTTTTTATTATTCTAGGCTTTAGTGACATTTAACTGATAGGTACTTTCAAGGATGCTGAGTTTCTTTTTGTTTGTTTTCACAACTGCTTCTGTAATATGTGGTGAGAACTCTAGGAAGAGACTGTTCTGTAAAGGTGAAGCTAATCTAATCATTCGATAGTGAGTTCTTGAATCCTCTCTATGATCTTAAGTTTCTTTTACCCCTCATTTATTCTTAACAATATCTTGCTTTTTTCTCACTAAGCTACCAGTGAATTCATTTCCCAGAGTAGGCAAAAATAAAAGATTTCTGTCTTTAGTCTGGTCCTCTTTTTCTCTTGTCAGGTTTTGCATCTTTAACTCATTGATTTCTTCATTCAATACATATTTATTGCTAAACATCTTCCTGTTCCATAAAGAGTGGTAGGATCTAAAGACTCAGCAATAGAGTGAGACGTCATGTCTACAAAAAAATTTAATAACTTGCCAGGTGTGGTGGCATGCACCTGTAGTTCTAGCTACTTGGGAGGCTGAGGTGGGAGGATTGCTTGAGGCCAGGAGGGTCAGGCTGCAGCAAGCCATGATTGTGTCACTGCACTCCAGCCTGAGCAATAGAATAAGACCTTGCCTATAAATCAATGAATAAATAAATAAATAAACAAATAAATAAATAAATGCTTAGCAGTAAACAAGAGAGAGATGATTGTTGTCCTAGTTGAATGTACAGATTAGAAGGGACTCAGATTCCCAAGAATTCATAGATTCAATGTATTGAGCACCAATCTGATGTCTGATATGGACAGTAGAATTGAAGATATAGAGTGGATTTGCACGTGTGGGGACTGTGATGAAACAGGAAACTTCATGTGCCCTGGCAGTGTGTAAGGTGACATCTCAACATCAGACTCACCTTCTTTTGTGTCTCCAGTCAGCGCATACTACATAAGGCACAAAGATGGTGCATGTTGGATTCTCTGCTTATGTCAGGTCTGCCATTCTGACTCACAACTTCCCATTTAGTGTGTAAACTATTAAAATCCAGTTGTTAGGCTAGATTCATCACCACTTGCTTTTAAAAATTAGATATTTGTAGATATTTATAGATCTGTGTAGCTCTTTGAAGGCATTGAAGATGCCATATGTCTCTATATTTGCAAAAAATACATTCTGCAGTTAATAAGTTCTGAGGATTTTCCCACTTTTCTTTTTATTTTAGATCATGTATACTGCTCTGGCTCAAGTGCTGGGTTGAAAATTTCTTTAAATATTACTCTTCATTAATGAAAAACTCACTGTCCTATGATTGTTTCTTGTATTGCACCATCAGATAATTTATCCAACAACAGGAGCAAGGGATTTTACTGTTCAACCAACTTCGTGCTTACTTACTTGTGGGTTACATGTCCGTGTAGCTTTATGGCCTTGAAACGGTTTTCTATTACTTATTTGTAAAATAATTCAATTGTTTTGCTTTATTTCACTCTCTTCAACACACTAAGATATTCGAAGTTTCCTGCATTTATTTAGCTTAGACAAATACCATTTTATTTCTCTGAATAAAATGTCCTAATTGTGTAGTCAGTGTAGCTGATACAAATATTGTCCAAGGATAACTAAATTGTTTGTAGTTCTCTAAACGCGCTAAGCTATTTTATATTTCGGTGTCTTTGCTTTTGCTCCTCATTCTGCTAAAATGTCATTTTCCTGATCATCCTTTAATTAGTCATTCAATAGGATTTCCAAAATCTCCTTTGGAAGGAGGTGTTCCCAGTGCTTGAAAGTTGAAGTTAGTGTCACATGTCTTAGTTCTCGTACTGCACTCCAATCATATGTACTGGTGAGACCACAGGTGGGTTTCTTCTAATTAGCTTCATAAGTTGCAGAATCAGTTCCAGGATCTTTGAGAAGTTGTTTTTCTGAGAACTTTACTTTTTTTATGTAGTGCCTGTTTTGTATTAGAGCATTATTTCATTGTCGCACACATTATATTTAAATCATTTATCCTTCTATGGACATATGAGACAGACACTGATATCTTTGAGCATGATATATTTAGCTTCTTTTAATTTTTTATCCAAGTACCTAGAAAGGTGCTTAAGATATTATCAACATGAAACAGTTATGTGTAAAGGCATTAATGATATCATAAAACACAGGTGACAGTTTTCTCAGAGATTTTCTCTGACCCTATTAATGTGAAGCAAAAGATTTACTGTAGAATGATATCTGAAAAACTTTTATCAGTAAAGAAGTAAGGGGAAGAGCTAGGAAGGACCTATATACATTTTGATTTAATTAAAGCGTTCCTCTGGATTAAATCACTTTAGGGCAAAGACCTTTTTTTCAGTTATGTAGATATCTTTCTGAATTGGCAGTTGGATCATGTAAATACAAAAATACTGTTAATATTTCTTGTTTCAAAAGTATAATGGGAATTGTTGATCCTATTCAAGGGTTTCTGAAGACTGCTTTTGAGAAATGCATGTCCTTAAAAATATCATGTTCTTGGATTATATTCTTTTCATTTGTTTGATATCAATCAGTATTGTTTGCTTAGAACTTCTAATTCCATGTTTTATATACTGTAATTACTATTTATTTGTTGTCAATTTAGATGTGCAGTAATGAAACATGGAATAGAATGTCATTTCTTTTAGAGCATTGCTATTTTGCACTATATACTTTTGAGAGAATATAAATGAGAAAAGATAATTTTCTTTTACTGTATTCATTTAACACATATAACTGCTTCAATCATGGGACATAAATTTATCTACTCAAATTTTCATTGGTCACTTGTAAAGTCTTTTATATATGATTAGAAATTATATTTTCTTGAGAGTTTCCTTTGATATTTATATTAGTTCTTTATCGTTTTGCTAATTGTTATTTATATAAAGGTATTTCCTTTTAATTAAATGAATTTAACTGGAAGGCTTAACAATTATAATCTGGATATCTCTTCTGTCTTACCAACTGTTGGGGTGAATTAGGTTGAAATGGCTTATATAAAGCTCTGGACTCTCTTCTTATAATCCTCCCTCTTTTAATTTATACTGTATATTCCTGCAAGATAAATCTTCGTAAAGTGCTTTAGTCAAGTAATTTCCCTACTCAAAAACCTCTAGAGGTCCCTCATTGCTTACTAAATTAAACCCAAACTTTCTCTCTGACATTCATAGCCCTCCAAACCCCAATATAATCCAGCTCTAGTCTCAAATATTACTATTCCTCTGTTTACACTGTTCACAACAATAAGACAGAATTATTTGGCTTCCACAGACTCTATTTTATTTTTTTTTCCACTCTGTATTTTTCTGGGCTTGTTCTTCCTGGAACACTTGTTCCTGTGTCATTTCGTACTGTTCAAATCCAGTTGATCCTTCAGAGCCCATCTCAGAAAACCATGTCTGTGAGAAGCCTCTCCTGATTTATTTATTCAACAAGTATGTACTTTCCCAGGCATTAGTCAAGCGTACTGTGAATGACAAAGACAAAAATCCCTATTATCCAGAGCTTACTTTTTAGCTAGGGCAGGAGGATAATAAATGAAGAAACATATAAAATAAAAAATAATGATTTAAATATATAAAATATGAAACGATAAGAAATATGAAGGAAAATAGTGAATGTAAGATATCAAGTGTGAAATTTGAGAGGGAGGGCTGGTATTTTATTGAGAGTGATCAGGAACATGTCAACTCAGATGAGAAGGTATTTTTCAGAGATGCCTACTGAGAGAAAGAATTAGTCATGAGGATATCCAGAAGAATAGAGCCTGAGACAGGAGTGAGTTCAAGAACCTTGGGGCAGAAGCAAGCTTAGCATGGTTATAAAATAGTCAAAGGGCAAATGCGGCCGAACAGAAGTGAGTGAGCAGAAGAGTCACTGAAGTCAGAGAGGAGTAAGTCCTGGGGACCAGTCAAAGGACTTTGGCTTTCATTATGAAAGAGATCAGAAGCCATGGAGAGTTTTGAGCAGAGACATGACCTGAAATGACTTATATTATAAAGGATTGCTCTGGCTGCTGCCCTTGAATAGACTCTAATGACACAAAAGGAAAACAAAGGAGGACTAAAAGCTATGCTGATCAAGACTTAGTGGTAAATTGAACCAGGGTTCTGGTGTAGGAAGTGACTAGATTCAGGGAAAGTATCATAAAATAAGGAAGTACGTATAAAGGGTGAATAAGAAATGATAAGAAAAAAAAAGTAGCATTTCAGGGAATAGTTCTTAATCTTAATAACTATCATTCCTTTTTATTACGTTTGTTTTTCGTACCAGCTTCTTTACTATGCTGTTACTTCCATCATCCATATGTAAATCTCATAACAGCTCTTTAAAAATGTAAGTGTTGTTGGCCGGGAATGGTGTCTCACGCCTGTAATCCCACCACTTTGGGAGGCTGAGGCTGGTGGATCACCCGAGGTTAGGTGTTCGAGACCAGCCTGGCCAACATGGTGAAACCCCATCTCTATTAAAAATACAAAATTAGACGTGGTGGCATGCACCTTTAATCCCAGCTACTCGGGAGGCTGAGAGAGGAGAATTTCTTGAACCCAGGAGGTGGAGGTTGCAGTGAGCCGAGATCACACTATCGCACTCCAGCATGGGTAATAAGAGCGAAACTCTGTCTCAAAAACAAAAATAAAAGTATGTGTTGTTATTGTTACATTTATACAGATAAGGAACTTAGAATATAGAGAGGTTGAGTTACAAGAAAATATTATATGTGTCTATCTTCTTATATTCTTAGTAGATGAGGAAAAAAAGGCAAGGAATAAATACACTGGAATTTTACTAGTGGTGGAATAATAAATAATATTTTAGATTTTTATGTTTGTCTGCATCTGTTTCAAGAAAGTGTTTTATTTTCCTTCTACTTCTTTTAAAATTCTTACATTTTGGTGAATAAGGATATTGCCTTAATAATCTCATAACCATTAAATGTAAGAATTGTGAGTTGACACCCCATTTATATGACTTTTCTTTGTTATTTTATGGTTAACAAAGTACAGAATTTGTAGTCAGACTTGGTTTCCAATTCTATAGCCTTGGGCAAATAATTTAGACCCCATGAACCTCAGTGTCTTCATCTGTAAACTGAAATTCCAAGGTTTTAGACTTATTTTCAGGATGCAAGTGGAAACAAAATGACAGTCTTAAACACAATACCTGTCACATAATACAGCATAATAAATGAGTGCTATTATGATGCCCATGTTATGTAGATATTCAGATTAAATGTTTCAACAGATAAGAAAAATTATACAGTACTATAATATATATAAACAAATAGCTGTATATTATAACTAATACATTACTATGAAAATGAATTTCAACTCAGAACGTTAAAAAATTTCACTGTTTAATTCTTCAATATTATGACTTGATTTTAGACCTTTGTAGATGGCATTTATTTTCATTTTTAAATAATTAATATGCATTAATTTCTTGTCACTTAGTTATAAATGCCTTAGCAGATACGTTTCAATAACTTTGAAAAATTATGAATAATCAGTTCAGGATTATTCTTCGATACTGGTTTAACATGGGCCAGTGTTTAGTGAAACAATCTGCTGACATCAGTAGCAAACAGACTTGATGTCAGTGCCTGTTTTGTCTAAACAGAAGTTTTAGGATCAAGTCCAATTCCATAAAAATCATTGCAATTATGACATTATGTGGGACAAAGTAAATTAAGATATTCTTTTTAAATTACATTTTTAACAAATCAAACAAGAATGTTTTCTGTAATTTTTGTAAATGTTGCCTTCTCTAGTTAGAAAATTTTAGAAAACAGTATAAAATACAACTGTTTAAATGTAATCATGTGCACACCTAAAATAATGACATAGACCCTATCTTCCTCATATACAAGTGTATGTATGTATGTTTTTTTCCTATGCTTTATAGCAATTCAAATAAAAAACTGCTAGATACCAATTAGTGTGACTCAATTGCATTTTTCCTAGAGATATGGAATGAAGAAATAAAAAAATCCAATCTTCTGCAATGTTTCAAAATTATCAGTCCTACTGAATTATTGCTGTATAATTATATTATTAACATTTGCTTTGCCTCTATTATGAGTTATTCTCGTTAGCTTTCACTTTCCTTCAGTGTCACAGGGTTCTTCATAGTACAGTGACTGTTATAAAATAAACTCATGCTATGTAATAGTTCTCAGTAAAACTGGGCTGAGTTTGTGAAGGGTATGCATCATAATGAGCTCCACCACACTTAATTTTAGATTCATCGGTATGAATCACCGATGAGCCTATCTTTTCTTAAATTAGATCTTTCAGCATCTTCTATTAATATATTGGAAGCCATACTCCTTTTTGAATAGTAGCCAAAAATATGTCACTAAGTTAGTAAGTTCTTCTAGTGATGGAATCATCCAGAGATAGCCCTCTGTCTAATGTAGTTTCTCCCCGTGGAGTCTCCTGATGTTCAAAAAGCCATAAAGGCAAATAACTTAATACAGAGAAAGGACATGCAGTGCTGTTGGCTAGACACGAGATCTACTTCAGCAGTAGAAATAAAATAGTAGAATCATGTAATTTGGTAGCCAGGGAAGGATTTTGTAATCCTTCCTGATACACCATCTGGATAGACATAGGTCCTGAAAAGTTGAAGTATGAAAGTTTCTTTTAGGGCTTGGTTAACTGTAATATATCTTGTAAACTGACTCTAAGATCTGTATGTTCCAATGTATACTAAGACCCTCTGCTTAAATTGAATCATAATGCTGTAGGATTTGAG
The DNA here is from genome assembly GCF_008728515.1 of Papio anubis. Taxonomy (NCBI): domain Eukaryota; kingdom Metazoa; phylum Chordata; class Mammalia; order Primates; family Cercopithecidae; genus Papio; species Papio anubis. The sequence continues at coordinate 64,865,337 of NC_044982.1, read as the reverse complement.
TTTTAATTTGTATCATTTTCAGTTTTGATTCCTTCTTGGCATATTGAAAATTATTTGAAAGTGAAGTTTGTTCTTTTACTTTTACATACACTGGATCAACATTCTTTTAAATTATTCTTAAATATAGTGTATAATATGAAAAATGCATTATTATAGTCCCCTGATAATTACCCCCTGAGAAATAATTTAATTATGTAATGAAACATAATTACATTTAAACAGTTTTATTTTATACTGTTTTTAAAAATTTTCTAACTAGAGAAGGCAACATTTTCAATGGGGGAACTATTATACTGTTGGAACTTATGAGTATAATCAGTAAGTTGCTTCCAAATAACAATTATAAAAGAACAGCATGTTGATATTTTTATAATTTTAGAACTCAGAAAAACATCATTTCTGATTTATGATGAAACTGGAACACATTACTCTTCAATACATTGTATTTTGTTAGGAAACCATGCTGAATTCTGACTATTGACCTAGATACAGCCTTCAAAATGATGAAAAGTTAGAATGTGCCTTTTTATTTCCTTAAAATGTCTTAGTTTGAATACATTATTTTAAAAAAAGTACATAAGATTATGTATTCACAGGCCTTTGTGTTGGCTAGTACATATAATTTATCTGAAACTTGATAAAAAACCAAAGAGCCCAAAAACTCAAGTGTCGTGATTTTGAGTTCAGTTTTTAAAGTTAATACATGCAGTCAAAAGTTAAGTTGAAATGTCTAATCCGTTAAGTAAATTTAATGATTTAAAAAAGATTTGCCTGTGTGTCAGAATATACTATGCAGCATAATGTAAGTGATTAAAAAATAAAGAAGGCATAATATTTGTTTTTAAGGAAGTTGTTATATCCTTGAGAACTGTGACAACCTCACTCTTGATTCTGATCGAAGCAGAATACTAAGCATGCAGTAAGAGAGTACTGTGTTTATGGGGTTTAAAGAAAGAAGGATAAGATCAAGTCGTTAGGAATCCAGAAAAATATCACAGAGAAGGAGGCACCTGAGATTGTCATTGAAGAACAGCTTGCATTACAGTGGTTTGAAAATAAGGGCAGATATTTTAGAAAAAGGGAACAGTATGAAAAAAACAACAATAAGTGAGGTCCAAATCATGTTTGAGTATAAGGAGCAGTCTCAATACTGCTTGAGTATAGGAAATAAATAGGATATTTATGCATGTTTTTCCTTTTTTTGCTCCTATGTAGGCATAACTAAGGTGTTATTATTAGATCCAGAATCTGTCCATACTAGTCTCTAATTCTTAAAGAGCTCCATTCTAAATTTGCACACTTTACCCTTATCCTGTTGTTGCAACACAGCAGTCAGGATTGGAATATTCTAGTCAACCCTGTTTGGGGTCTATTTCAGTCAATCCCAGAACTGAGTGGGTGGACTCCATGTTAATGGGAAGAAAACACCTGCAATATTTTAAAGGTAAGGAATTTATATTAGGTTTTGATGACATTTGGGAGCCATTGAGGTTTTCTATTGGGAAATTATACTGTTGGATCTTACGAGAATAATCAGATATTAGTTCAACTGAAGAGTAAGAGAAATATTTGAAGCAATGAGACTGGTTAAAAGGCAGTTAAAACATTCTGGGTGGAGGCAATGAGGAAATGCGTCATGGAGTTGGTATTACAAATGGACGTAAACATATGGCTCAGTGATCTTCAGTTTACTTTCATTAGAATTTAGCAATTAGGAGATTTAAAATTAGGAGTTAAACATTTTCATTTTTGATATCGTGGAGGTGAATAATGAACTCTCTTTTAATCTCAAGATCTTGGTCTGAAAGAGGAGTTAATTTCATGGATCTCTTGCACTGTTCCCTACTATGGGTATTTGGTATGGCTTACAGGCCCCTCAGCATCAGTTGCATTGTTTAGGACAGATAGAAAGTAGGTGGTTAGGCTATGGTCTCCAGTAGGAGGTGTGGAGCAGGTTTACTGTGCATGGTTACCGAGTTGTCTGATTCCAATGAGACAGAACACTCTCATATGCAGCAAGCCACATGAAGTGGATTTATTACTTACAGATAACAGAAAGGGATAGAAGGAGCATAGCATCCTATGTGAGCTCATTTCTCAAGGTTCAAAAAAGCTTACTAAGGCGGACTGAGTTTTGACTGCACAGGCCCTGCTTGCAACACAGCTGAGGGACCCCCCAAAGGCAGACTCCCTTGGATTATATACCTCAGTGGCAGAATGAAGCACTGAGTAAATATTTGAAAGACATCCTGCATCCAGGAGAATGAGAAACTAAGCCTTGGATATTGCAGGCAATTCTTTTCTGACGCAAGATGTTACATTCCACAAGAGGGACATGAACAAGGCTTGAACTGTGTCAGGCAGCTTCTCCCTATCTCAGGCTATTCCATTTCCAGCTCATTCTGTAGCTGTGCTTGAGAACGACAAGCAAAAAAGAGGGAAGAATTGGATTAGTTCAAGGTCACCCAGAGAACTGTTCTGTAGGAGGCCCTATCCTAGTCTGGCTGTTTAATTTTATGATTCTAACTAGGGAGAGTTTCTCTCTTTTCTTGTGCTACCATCATCTTGCAATCAACCAATTACATGGTTTTCAGCTTGACATGTTCAAATATATTATTTTAATTTAGTGATATAAACACATTAAAACTATTAGAATCAAGGGAGGAAGAAAAACATAATTTTTTCCCCTTTTTTCCAAATCTGCTTTGCTCCTATGTAGGTATAAATTAAGGGGTCTTTATTAAATCCAGAATCTTTCTATATTAGTGTTGAATTCTTAAAGAGCTCCATTCTAAATTTGCACACTTTACCCTTATCCTGTTATCACAGCACAGTAGTTGGAATTGGAATGATTCTATTCACTCATGTTTGAGGTCTATTTCAGTCAAGCCCAGAACTGACTGGGTGGATCCATGTTATTCTTTTGCTCTGAGCTCTGTACACCTTATTTGGAGGTTATTAATATTGTAGGTTGCTTATAAATAAGTGAATTTTGCAGCTTGTGTCTAAGGATAAATCCAAAAAGTATAAGAGCTTCTTGATTTGCATTTTTGTTAAGCACCAGGGCTATGACTGCATTCTTCATAATTTCAAGGGAGTCATTAGGATCTTTTAGACAAGATTAGATTGTCGTGTCAATTCAGCACCTTGAACACTTCCTCTCTGCCCATGGGCTCCACTGCAAGTAGCTAGATAGCTTTCTGAGTTTTGCTTCAAATTCCACTTTTTGTTTGGTCCCTTGGATTTAATATAAAAACATTCTCTTAATTCCAGGCCCATTTTGCCTATTGCAGCAACACCAGATCCTCTTGGTTATCACCTTTTGTTACTGGATCACATTACCCACAAGACAGCTGTGATATCCTAAATGCATGCTATAGTATGAGAGTAACCTATCCATATGGGTAACAGGACCTCAATTTCTCTACTCAGCTCATAGAAATTATGTACCCCGAAGACTTTGGCACCTCTAGGATTTCTGCCATTAGTAGTGAGGACTTTGAAAATGTCAATATATTTTTATGTCACACTAGATATAACTTGTTCCTCCTAATTAAAATGATAGAGTGTTAGAAACCAAGACTGGCCCAACCAAGAGCTATGCAATTCTCCTTAGAATACAATGGAAGCATCTCTCTAGTGTCAATAATTAATTCTATACTGTCAGAGGGGCAGCTGTGTGTCCCGAGGAATTACTGTAAGATAGCCCTTCCCATTCTTGCTTAAATACACTTTTAGGGAATGAATGATGAAAGCAATTTAGTGAAGAAAAATGGACTGCGAACATGTAATATAAAATTCTAATCACTTTCTATTGCTAAATGGGAAAAAGACATTTAAAAACAACTGATTTACCAACGTTCTAGGTTGTAACTCTCCTAGTATTGTATATTGATTCTGCTTACTGAAATTCATGTTCTGTGAGAGAGAGATATTAGCTCTTTTATAAAATAATTCCCAGCCAATTCAATGAATAGATGCTTGTTTTAAAATTAATGTAACCTAATATGATAATTTATAGCTTTTATAACAATAAATTAAATTGTGCATTGTATAAATACATATAAATTTAAATTTTATAAAGCATAGTAATAATGATAAATATGTTAACATCTATTAAATATTTTAATTAGAGTTTTGAAAACATTCTTCTGGAAATACAGTATCAGTGATAAAGTAGACATGTTTCAACTATAGATAGAAGTAATTTATATTTGCATATAACTTTGGCATCTGCTAGAAAACATTTCTCTTATTTAATCCTTACAAAAATGTTGTGAGATAGATAAGGTTGGTGTCATTATATTTACAGTAAAGAGAAGAAATTTGTTCAATAAAACATACCTGAAAATGACAGAAATGGAGCTAGAGTCTTATGACTCCTAGTATTAGTTTGTCTCTATCGAAATGCTGAAAAAATGTAAATATAATATATTTTATATATATAATATATATTTTATGATTTTATGATAATATTTATATATGTGTGTATATATATTACTAAAGACAGAGTTCATGAACCATTTGCTCCATAGCAGGAATCCATTGCATTTCTCTTTTTGGCCAGGTATCTTGCAAGGCACAGGGAACACAACTTTATTGAGCAGGTTTGCCCTCAAAGGATGGACAGTCTGATAAATACTATAATTTAGAAGTCACAGACACAGGGAATAATTTGCCTCTTTAACAGTAATATGCAGCCTTCTCTTTTCCCCTACAATGTTATTGACTGACCGAAGAGAGGCTCACGGTTCAACTTGTTTTATCTGCAGATGAAGTGGAGGTTCTCATTGAAAGAGAACTCTTCCAAGAACCGGACACCTGGATTCCACTTTTGCCTTGTTACTAACGTTACGTGTAACTTTGAGAGTATCATTTAACCTTTTTCGTCCTTAGTTTGTTCATTTATGAAATAATCAAAATAAAGCTTGACCTAGCTACCTCACAGGATCAATGTGAGGAAGAAAAATATGATTTCTTTTTTTTTTGTAACGGAGTCTCGCTCTGTCGCCCAGGCTGGAGTGCAGTGGCCGGATCTCAGCTCTCTGCAAGCTCCGCCTCCCAGGTTCACGCCATTCTCCTGCCTCAGCCTCCCAAGTAGCTGGGACTACAGGCGCCCGCCACCTCGCCCGGCTAGTTTTTTTTTTTTTTTTTTTTTTTTTTTTGTATTTTTTAGTAGAGACGGGGTTTCACTGTGTTCGCCAGGATGGTCTCGATCTCCTGACCTCGTGATCCACCCATTTCGGCCTCCCAAAGTGCTGGGATTACAGGCTTGAGCCACCGCGCCCAGCGGAAAATATGATTTCATAGGTAAAATCAAAATTGAAAAATGTAGGAGGACTGAACAGATACAGGGTAACAGTGTTTAGTTCTGGATTGTATGGAACAATTATTATCAAATAACAAGAATTATAATAAAAACTGTTGCATTGATGGTTTCCAGCACATTTTTGTCTTTACATTTATTAATTTTAATTAAGTAATGTATGTATTTATTGAGATGCGGTCTTGCTTCGTTGCCCAGGCTAGAGTGCAGTAGTACAACCATACTTCAATGCAGCCTTGACCTTCCTGGCACAGGTGAACCTCCTACTTCAGTCTCCAGAGTAACTGGGACTACAGATGGATGCCAACACGACTGGCTAATTTTTTTTTTTTTTTTTTTTTAGAGCTGGGATCTCCCTAAATTGCAAGGCTGGTCTCAAACTCTTGGACATAAGCAATCCTCTTGACTGGGCCTCTCAAGGTGTTGGTATTACAGGTGTGAGTCACTATGCCCAGCCCATATTCTTTAATTGAGCCATACCCTTGTGATCCTGGGGGAAAAGTAAACTTAGGTGATGAAAATATCAGAGGTGAAAACATATTTCATTGTCCCTCTGAAGGCCCTGACATTCCAAATAAGCTTTGTCAATATGAATTTATAGACTGAGGTAGATTGGAGTGCCACTTTTGCTTTGCCTTAGGCTGTTAATATAAAACACACACTTTTTATGTCAAACCAAGTGGGGATAAGTTATTGTTAGAAACCTATAATGATTTCAGATTTTCAGAACAGTAATGGACATCGAAGAACCATACATTCATGTAGTTCTACATGAAAGGCAAACCTCTGATTTTGGATAAGCAAACAGGATGAATTTCCATTCTCAAATGGTTTCTATCATGACCTTTTTATATTACATTGTACTTGTGTTTATATTTTTGAAGGAGAAACACACTGGAAAGATCAGGACACTGTGGAGACAGAGTCATGTGGAGCACTCATAAAAAATTCAATGCCCTCAGCATTCACAGAAGTAGGTTATTTCATTCTTCATTAAAATTATATATTATAGTCACTGATTAACTTGTATCTGGATATTAGATACTCTGAGCCTTCTTTACTGGCAAAAACTATTGTCCAAATAAATACATTGTATACACAAAACTATAACAAACAAGTAATATCTAGTTAAGAGATTAAGAAGTTTTTTCTCAAATTTTATTACCCTTTTATCCCATATTTCATAATTTCACGCCTCTGTCTTGCATACTTGTGGGATTCTCTATCTTAATGACCTATTTTTATCTTTGGTTGCTTGTATCAGCAAAATTTGGGAAAGCTCAGGTCTAAATAGAATACACAGGGCATTACCTTAACAACTCTATGTGAATCCCTGGTGTTAGTATTTCAAGGATGACTATTGAAAGAAATGCCACAAAAATCTTGATGTTTTTCAAAGATATAGAAAGGATGAGTAGACAAAGAATAAAAAAAAAATCACACTCTCCAAAGTGCAAATTATACGAACTGTGGGCAGATAAACCCCTCCTAATGTAAAACCACAGCACAGTAACTTGAGACATATTTGATCATTCCCGGAGACAGGAAGATCTCTTTAGAGGGCATTTGAAAACATTATTCTGAAGGTCTAAAAGGACATTGGATGGGTCATATAAAATATTAACTATAAATTCAGGTATTATATTAGAGCACTCTACAGAAATGAAAATGCATTTGGTGGTGGATTTCATAAAATGGATGAAAGAAGTGAATTCGTATTTCTCTTTCACCATCATTAAGACAATTTTACCTGTATCATTTTTTATTACTTGCTGGCTGGATGGGAAGATTAATATTTTGGTTAATTTAAGTTTCAAATTTTAGCTATTTTATAACATATTTTTCAATATTTTGAAACACCATACTATACTAGTAAAATTACTATTTTCCCATTTTACATAAACGTCAGTACTTTTAGCATGAAATGGCTTTTCTATACTTTTCTATATACATATTTGTAGTTTGCTTGGGAAGATAACACAAAATTAAATGCCAATTTGCTCTTTAAATTCCATAAATATAATGCCAAAGTAATAGTTATCAGATCCATGGTGTCCCAAACCAGATGTTAACATAGTTCCTCATGGTTTGATAATGGCTTTATGATTTATATTTAAAATATTTTGATAGATGAAGGATAATTGTGCTGCCCTAAAATATCAGAAAATGAAGTTTTGAAACTTTATTATAGTCACACAAATCAACTGATGTCCCTTTGTTTTTATAGTGCACAATATTTCTCCTTGTTGAAAATGAGTGCATCAGCATAAAAGCCTCTTGAGTGAGAAAAATGTATATTGATCACTATAAGTGCTTTTCTGTAATACCTTGAAGTTATTGAAATTGACCCTAAACCATGTTCTATTTCTGACAATGGATTCTTTTCATGTGTTATTGATTGATTTACAGCTTAATAGAGATGCGGAAGTAATTTCTGTTATAAAAACACATGTAAGGCCTTGTATTACTACTTGAATTTGTTTGTAGCCTTAAGAAAACATCAAACACATTATACTCAATATAAGAGGTAACAGATTAACCAACATAACTCTTATAACACTTTTATCCTTCAATAATGTGTTGAAATAAATACGCATACTGAATCATCTGTAGGACCACAAAGTACAATCTGGCTAGTGCACATGTGGAGAAAATAAATTCTAGAGTAAAAGGTTGTTTGCGTTATAACCTGAATTGTACTCTTTCTCAGATTTAGTTTATCATTCCTTCGCACCTCACCATTTCCATTTGTAAAATAGTGATAACATTAGTCTTCTTCTAGCTCAATGGCTGTTATGAAAATACATGAGGCAGCATATGCAAATAGTTCCCAAAGCTTTCCAAGAAAGTTGCTTTGCAAATTGAGGTGACACATAGGTCAACTTTCCTGGCTAAGGCAGATGGTTCCTCATTGTTACTTAGTTTCTCCCATTCTAAGGGCAAAATTGGCTGCCTGCCAAAGACATGGATTATCATGAAGAACTGGCCTAGATTCCAGGACTTGAGCCCTGACTCTTGCTTTTGCATTCCTAGTGATCTGGATCAAATGAAGACTGCCAGCGTGGATTGACAGAAAGGCAATGCATCTCATGATTCATGGGCTTCCATTTGCTACTTCAAACTGTCTTTTCCTTTTCTTTTTTTCTTAACATCTTGAACTGTAGGGTAAAAGGCTAAATAAGATATCCAGTTGTTTTATATAAAATTGTACACAATATAACACAGAGGTTTTAAATGTTAAAGATTAGAGACACATAGCTGGTTAAATGCAAATAATTTGTTATACTTGGACACTGTTACTTCATACTTCATTGTCACAATTTATACCATATATCTTAGCGCAAGTAATAAAAATGGGATTAAGAGCTTTACATAATCAGTGTGAGACAGTCACACTGAATGCAGTATTAAAAATTCATTTTAACTGATTTATAATTCAGGAGCAAAATACAGCATTTAGAAAAATCACATATTTTTGACTCCCCACATATTTTGTCGATAAGCTAATTAAGGATTACCTAGATAGATATTCTGTGATTCTTTTATAAAATAAATCAAGAGAAAAAGGTATCAATAGGAATTAGAAACATTCTTAATTCCATTACATTTTTCCAAACAGTTTGAGTGAATAAAGATGACTAAACAATATCAGCAAAAATTAAATAATCAAAACCAATGGAATGTTCAATACATGTTAGTGCAATTAAAGTTATATATTTTTACATATGCAATATCCTGTGGAGATATTGAAGTGGAAAATATTTTGGAATGACTCCCTCTCAGGGAGTATTTTTGAAATGAATCTCCTTTCCCCCTACACATGTATCTTCTCGGCATACAAACCATGTGTGTTAGCTTCTAAGTTTACTTGTGTATTTGAAAATAATTTGTCTTTGAATCATTGGGTTGATTCAAGATTCTGGCTCTATCTTCAGTAGCTCCCATGATGCACTACGAAAGGTAAATTCAATAACATCATTTCACATTTATCTATAAACTATTTTTCCTCGGCACAATCTCTTCCCACTAGCATGCACGTGAGAGTGCACACATACACATAAACATACACACACATACACTTCCTGTTTAAAACTATTTACTGTTACTCCCATGTATTCTTTAACCCTCTGCTCTAAACGCTCTGATTTTCTCATCTTTCTCTACACATGAAACCATATTTCCCTCTCTGCCTATGGTCATGTTTTTGCTTACAATAAACCAGTTCTGTTCATAATCTCTGTAAGTCTCAAAGTGAATTCTTTACTGAATCTGCCCAAACTAATCTTTCTCTATTCAGAGAGAATGCACTGAAACCAATGCAGTTTAGTAGGTTACCCTATATAACACGTGGTAAAACTAAACTACTATTGTTGAAATTTGAAATGAAAAGTAATTAGAACACTTTTGCTTGTTTGAAGTCATGGTTGAAAATGAAAGTGTGTTTTTGTTTCTGATACTATTTAGTGGTGCTTTTTTTTTGCAAACACCCGAGGGTTTTAAAGTTAATAGATGCCTTGAGATTCTAAAAGTTTTATAAAATGACTATAACCAGTTTTGATAATATAGATACTTCATGTGCGGATCCAAGATTCCTAATGGACTTTAAATCATCTTCATTTACAACATGCATGTAGGCAGATTCCAAGAGTTATAAATTGGTCGTTGAATTTATTAGATAGTGTCTTACATCTTTATCTAAGAACATAGAGAAGGGATGAAGGCCATTTATGTTGCTTTCACTAACTGTTTAAATCTATCACGCATTTAGGAATATAATTGCAGGCTGCTGTTTAAGGTTTCGATAGTATAATATCTGAAAATTATATACATATCCTACTTTGCTTAATATGCCTTCAGTTTTGTTAGTTATCATGAACCATATACCACACAGTGTGGCAAGGTTGGGTAAGGAGAGAGTCTGAGTGGGGTGTGTGTGTGTGTGTGTGTGTGTGTGTGTACTGGCAGAGGTTGAATTAAACCCTGTAACAGAAAAGGAAACAAGGCTTATCCTAAGAAAATGTATAAGGATCTTTCTTTAGGATCTATTTTATGTCCTTCCCCTGTGTCCTCCAACTTTCAGGCACTCCATTATTTGATAGTTTAATTCTCAGATGCTGAGGATCAGAACAGATGGATGCAGAAATTCTGGGAGAATCTTGGCTGAAGATGTGGGTTTCTCTTCTGCAAAGAACACAAGATCAGAGAATCTTTAAAATGAGATAGGAATAAATTTCAAGGATCATATTTGACATTCTAAATTAAAACATGATTTCTTTTTTATGGTCTAAAAGCAGCTGTCTAGTTCCTTTAGAACAACCACAGTAAGGTAACTAAAGCATAACCGTTGAGAGTTTTTGTTATGGATCTGTCCAACTGGGCCTGTGTGTTCTACCTTTCCTAGCTCAGTGAGCTTAGCGTTTTTTATGCTTCCGTTTCTTCAACTGTAAAATGAAGTTATTAATAATACTTATTTCACAGATTGATTGAGGGGATTAAAAGTGATGATACCTGTAAAGTGTAGCATAGTGCTTGGAAAGAAACTCTCAATGACTAGTGGCAATCTTACCTGTTGATTGATTGATTGATTGATTGATTGAGATGGAGTCTCACTGTGTCACCCAGGCTGGAGCACGGCGGCACAATATCTGCTCACTGCAACCTCCGCCTCCCAGGTTCAAGTGGTCCTCTTGCCTCAGCCTCCAGAGTAGCTGGGATTACAAGTGTGCACTACCATATCCAGCTAATTTTTGTATTTTTAGTAGAGATGGGGTTTCATCATGTTGGCCAGGCTGGTTTCCAGCCAGCAATTATTTTTATATGCTTACATTTTTTGAGAGTTTGTTAAAAAGTTTATTTCCCCACATTTTAAGTCTCAAACGAATCTTGTTACTCCTACATGTTAGAAGATTTTATACCTTGTAGATGGTATTCAAAAGGACTGTCTCTCTCAAATGGGAGTCATTTAAGCATTTAAGATAACGTGTTTCTCCAAGTCTTTTATTTCTGAAACTAAAATAATCAGTTGTTTCACCTCTTCATAGGTCATGATTCATCTTTCTTACTATTCTCCTCTGGGGACTGAGCATTTGTTAATGTTCTCCTAGAAATTGATTGCAATATTCCTTGTGGATTGGAAGGGCAGAGTGAAGCACAATTTTCACATACTCCTTTCAGTGTAATTGCTTTTGGTGATGTAGGTTCCATTCTTATTATTTTGGGGCTACATTTTCTTGTTAAATTGAGGCAGTTACAAATTACATTTTGAGCAACATCATGAAAATTAAGCTTTCAGTCAACTCAAAATCTGAAGTGATTTTAAAATTGCTTTATTTTATTTTATTTCACATTTTAGTTGACACAATAATTGTACATATTTGGAGAGTATACAGTGGTGTTTCCATATATATCATGTATAGTGATCAGATCAGAGTAAGTAACATGTCCATCATCTCAAATATCATTTCTTTGCGTTGGGAACATTCAACATCCTTCTTTTAGCTATTTGAAACTATAATATATTATTGTTAATCATCCTATAGTTCTATGGAACACTAGAAGTTACTCCTTCTCTCCAGCATAATTTGTAACCTTTAATGAAATGATTTTAATCTCCTGTCCCGTTGATTGGATGCTGTTGTGTTTCATCATGTGTATTTGTCTTTGTTTTAATTGATACTTTAAGTCTTATTGCAGAAATTTCTTTCTATTCCTATAAAAATAATTTCAGCTCCTGCTACCATCCTGTCTATTGCTAAACTAGAGCAAACTTTGTCTCACCTTTTGGGTGAGGATATCCAACATGGAGGGAGAAATGGTGCTCCCCAGACAAGGGAGAAGTCTCAGGGACACAAACCTCTGTTCTGTATCCCATTTCCTAGAATCACTTATCCTTGTAGTTAACTCCCAAAATGCTTCCTTTAGCCTTGAGAAGATAAAATGAAATGTCTTTCTATTAATTATGCCCTGATAAGCTTGCAGCATCGTTTTACTTTGTTGTTGTTTTTGATTTTATGTTAGTGTATCTTCATATTTGTAAAAAAATTTAGTTCAATTTAGTACATTTATTGAGCATTCATGCAGTGCATGACAATGCTCACTGCTATAGGGGGATCTCGGTTCTCACAAAGCTCTGTTGACATTGGCCATGGGCTTCCAGACGATTTCTAGGGCCACCTTTCAAAGCACAAGTATGTGTGAGAATAGTCTTCCTAACAGCCTTCAATTCTAGATTAGCTTGGAGTCAGATCAAGCCACAATCTGGGTGCTTCCATCTTGAGCATATCTAAATTGAGGCAAGGATGGAGAGTATTCAGAGAACAAGACAGTCCTTTGTTTTCCAGGAGTCTATGAGGAAGTAAAATTTGGTGAAAAATTTTGGAAGACTAAATGTTTTTATGACACTTTTATTGGTATATATCCATTTATGCACCTAACATTAGCTTCAGGTCTTATCAAGTTCCTCTGATGTTTATATTGTTGGTGTTTAACCAGTAGCTCCTCCATCCTTTTCATGTGATTTAGGTATTTGGATAACATATATAGATTTTGATTCTGCATATTATAAAATTCTTTCACATGTCACCAATCACCATACCACAGAAACAATATGACAAATGCCTACTCCTTGTCTAAGCCCCATAAAATGAAGACCCAGCCTCAGCTTATGTGGGAAAGCAAATCAGTCATCAAATGCCATCCGAAGAAGTTTGGGCATTTTTTAATAAATGTTTCATATCACGGAGGAATTTAGACAAGAAATAACATGAGTAGTAAAATCAGATGGATAGCAGTGTGTAGAAGCTGGGATGTAGGTATAGCAGCAGATTGTGTGTGTGTGTGTGTGTGTGTGAGAGACGGAGCTCTGTCGCCCAGGCTGGAGTGCAGTGGCGTGATTTCGGCTCACTGTAAGTTCCGCCTCCCAGGTTCACACCATTCTCCTGCCTCAGCTTCCCGAGTAGCTGGGACTACAGGTGCCCGCCACCATGCCCAGCTAATTTTTTATATTTTTATTAGAGACGGGTTTCACAGTGTTAGCCTGGATGGTCTCCATCTCCTGACCTCGTGATCCGCCCGCCTCGGCCTCCCAAAGTGCTTGGATTACAGGCGTGCGCCACTGTGCCCGGCCTTCAGGAGATTTTTTCAGTAGGCATGAGGCTGATTATGAAGAAGCCATGTAGAAGTACAAGCTGCAAGCATTGGTAACTGAAGGGGGCAGAGAAATGGAGGAAGGGGTTAGGTTAGTTGGAGGTCATAATAAGGATATTAATTATAATTTTAACATGGGTAAGAAAGGCTGAAGGATATGGCCTATTGGATAAAGTGTTCAGGTTTGGGCATGTTACTTTGAGTTCCACATGGGATAAAAACAGGAATTCAAAACTTAACATAAGAAGAGAGGCCAACTCTGGACCAAGAAGAGATTTGATAGTCATTCAGTTTTTGAAGTGATTGGATGAAGGAGCTAATCAGATGGGAAAAAAACTGAGAGGTCTAGACCAAGATAGTGGGCAGTGTGATGATAAATTTTAAATAACAGGAGAGACAATATCTAAACTCAGGTAATTTTAAGAAGAATAAAGATTACATAGGCAAATAGATGTTATTACAGTTATAGTTAAGAAGAATATGGCCAATTTAACATTTTGAGGAAGTATATCTCTATGTAACATCTATATCTTTTTATATCGCTTCATCCTTTGTTCAATAGTATGCTTTTGGAGGTAACATACAAGCACCATCAGCATTTTTCTTAGGGAGAAATCACCAAATCTGTTATTGTTACAATAAAACAATATAACTCTTTTTTACCACCAGTAATATTTCAGAAGGCACTGAAATGCAATTTACCATTATTGTTTAAAATTTTTCTTGAAGTATTCAAGAAAAAAATTGATATTGGAAATGAAGAGTTGTATTTAATGTTATTTCCAGATTATTTTATCAACCCCAAAATCTTCCAAATCAATAAATATATTCAAAATAAAAGGAATTAATTACTGTGCCTGGTGAGAATATAACCGCATACAGTTCAATAGTTTGCTTTAAATAATTGACAGTAATCTTAGCCTAGGCAACCAAGTGAGACTTCTGTCTCTAAAAAATAAAAATAAATAAAAATCAGCAGTTGCCAATTGAAAAATGAAATGGTTGTGTCATCAAAATACTTTAAAACATAAAACAAATGCTCAGGATTAAGCTTAACAAGACATGTATAAAAACTTTATTAATAAAACTGTAAGTATTTCTGAGAGAAATTTAATAAAACAAATAAATGGTGGAGGTTGCAGTGAGCCGAGATCGCGCCACTGCACTCCAGCCTGGGTGAAAGAGTGAGACTCTGTCTCCCACTGCCCCCCGCCGCCAAAAAAAAAAGTAAATCCCAGTAAGTATATCAGTTCAGTTTTCAGGCTAGAATTTTAATAATATTGAGAAAAGGATAAATTATGTAATAATTAATATTGCAATAGTTTTAAGTTTGCAAAGGCACTTGAGTAAATATATTACCACCATAGATCAAAATGAATACTCAAATATTTAATTTTTAGCTGTTAAGATACTATAATACAATGGTATAAATATAATACATTTTACATTTGGTGACAAAAATTATTTGCTTGGCTAAGCTTGAGTCAGGTTTCTGAATCTTCTGCTAGGCCCATCTGTGCTCTTCATTGTAAAATCCAGTATTGGCAAAGAACCCTGCTGCGTCAGTTTAGCAAGAATCCACCATCCTCAATATCTGATCATCTTTGATAGTTTATCAGGTTCCTCATCCTCCACATCCCCAAATGACACCTGATCACCCTGGTCTGTCTTCAGCAAGAATCCCGTTAGGTGGGTTTAACCAGAATTCTCCTTACCCTTGATGTTTCCTCTTAGTAATTTTCAGTTCACTGGACTCCACACTGTTCCTTGGCTATAAATTCCTACTTGACCCTGCTGTATTTGGAGTAGAGCCCAACCACTCTCCCCCATTGCAATACTCTCTTGCAGTAGTTCCTCTACCCATGTTGATGCTACTGAATAAAATCTTTCTTATTGGGCTTTAATAAGTCTCATAGAATATATGTATTTTTAACATTTGTAGTGCTCAAAGGCAATAATAATTAAGAAAAAATGTAATTATTTCACTGTGTAAACATTTTATTTTGCTTTTTAGTTAAAAGTAATAAAAACAAAATCAATAAACAAATGATAAAGATACTTGCAACACAGGTCGGGCACGGTGGCTTACACCTGTAATCCCAGCACTTTGGGAGGCCGAGGTGATAGATTACTTGAGGTCAGGTGTTTGAGACCAGCCTGGCCAACACAGTGAAACCCTGTATCTACAAAAATACAAAAAAAAAAAAAAAAAAAAAAAAAAAAAAGATACTTGCAACATAGATGAGAGATAGAGGTTTAATTTACCTATAATATTAATATAAATTGCCAATATTAAAAAGACCAATGAGGATATGGTGATTTGTAATAGTTGAAATCGTCGCAGTCAATCAGAGTGAAAATATAATTAAATTTGTTAGCAATTAAAGATGTGCTTCAGTGACAACACATTGGTGAGCTAATGGAAATTTACGTGAACTCTATGTTGGAGGATAAATTGACAGAACCTTTCTAAGAAACAACCTGACAGTATGTGTACAACTTAAATATTAGTAAGGCTTTAATTCAGAAAATCCACATTGAGTAATCTCTTTTAAGGAAATGTTTGAAAAATTACATACTTGTGTAGATTTATATAAGAATATTTATAAAGAACAGAAAAGAAGAAAATATTTTGAAGTATTTTGTTCCTGGTTAAGTTAAAGTACATTGCTACACTCATTAGAATGTGTAGCCATCAAATATTTAAATCAACATGTTACTAAATATGCTGTTAAGTAAAAGTAGACATGATAAACTACATATGTAATGCAATCTCATTAAGCAACAAAGAGACAGAGAGAGAGAGAGAGACAGAGAGAGAGAGAGAGAGAGAGAGAGACGGAGGGAGAGAGGGAGGGAGAGAAGGAGAGAGGGAGGAAGGGAGAGGGAGAGGAATATGGCGTTTATGCAATGACTAAAATGTTATATCCCAAAATCTTACAAAAAAGATACTGAGTCTATAAATTCATTTTCTTCTTTGTGTTTTTCTATATATATAAAATAAGCATGTCTTAATTTGAATTTGAAAAAAGATAAAGCTATTTCTAAGTATTGTCTCATATATTTAGACATGAAGACAACAGATATACTTTGTGCTCAAGCTCATGGCAAGGGAGCAAATTGTGTATATTATTTGCTATCACAGCACTCTCATGGATTTTTAACAGCCAGAAACAATGTGAGCTTCCTTTGTGGAAACTTTAAATGAACATTAAAATTATGCTACAAAAATGCCCAGTCACTCAGCTAACCTGAAATGGTAGTTCTCTAACTCTGGAGTTTTCTGTGACAAATACTGAATCTCAAAAGGAGAACACTCTCAAACTGTGCTTTTGAGATGATCTCTGAGAAAATGTATGTGAGCTGAAAATGGAAAAACAAGATTAAATTTTGATGTACTCTTACAGAAATAACTTGAAATGGAAAACAAAAACAAAAACCTTTCACATTTATTACCAGGTAGTTGTAGTGTAGCTAATTCTTTACGCGATTCTCTAATTTCTCCATGTGCCTATGTATCTGATAAGCCTGGGAAATGGTGCTAGAATAAACCATCCTTTAGAAAGAGTTAAAAATAGACATCCAAATACTAATGTGAATCTTAACACTTTTTTTGTAAAGTTGTTAATTCCAAAAAGTGTAACTGAGCCACAAATTTTACTAAGCAAAGCATACGATATTGGATGATTCCTATTCTCAGCTATTTTTATTTGCCAGAGCTACCAAGCTTATTTGCAAAGACTAGATGGCTTAAACAACAGAAATTTACTTTTTCACGATTCTAGAGACTGGAAGTACAAGAACAACATGCTGGCAGGGTTGGTTTCTTCGAGGCGTCTTTCCTTGACTTGTAAATGGCTTTCTCCCTTTGTCTTAATATGTCTGTCTGTGTCATAATCTCCACTTCTTATATAAATACCAGTCACATTGGATTAAGATCCATGCTAGTGACTTCATTTTAAATTAATTATCTCTTTAGAGACCCCATTTCCAAATACAGTCACATTCTGGAATACCAAGGGTTAAGACTTTGACATACGAAGTTGAGGGGAGCACAACCAAATTAAAGGAATGAATGACTGATGTATAGATAAATGAATTAATTTTATAATGTTGAAATTGTTTTAATATATTCAATTAAGAAATATGCATAAAATATTAACATAAATTATCGAAAATTAGTGATTATAATCTTTTTAACATCATGTTTTAATGTAGCATGTTGACAATATTATATCATTTCTATGATTTCCTAGAAGTGTAAGGTATAAGGAAAAATTTTGGAGCAAGATGGATTTGTTTTTGTGATATGCAATCATTGTTAAATCAATAAGTCAGTTAACAAATAAATATAGAGTGGGCTAGGCACTGTTCTCATTACTTAACATAACAATAATTAAAGGAGATTGAGCCCTTGCCTTCAGAGTGTTAACAAACAAATAAGAATATAGTAAATAAATGTGCAAGCCAATCAATAAAGTAAGTTTGGCATTTAATATTCTACAAGGAATATAATGAAATAGAAAAATATGACAAGGAGTGACAGGCTGGTTTCTACTAGGACCAGGGAAAACTTCCTTCAGCAGATGAGCTGGGAGTTCTGACCCACCTGATGAGTAGGCTTTTTGGGCAAAAATAGCAAGAGTAAATTCTCTTAAAATGCAATGTTCCTATCTTTAGGTATTTGAGGAATTGCTGCACTGTCTTCCAAAATGATTGAACTAATTTGTACTCCTGTCAACAGTGTATAAGCATTCCTTTTTCTCCACAACATCACCAGCATCTGTTATTTTTTTTCCTTTTTAATAATAGCCATTCTGACTTGTGTGAGATGGTATCTCATTGTGGTTTTGATTTGCATTTCTCTAATGATCAGTGATGTTGAGCATTTTTTAGATGATTGTTGGTCACATGTATGTCTTTTTTAGAGAAGTGTCTGTTCATGTCCTTTGCCCGCTTTTTAATGAGATTGTTTGTTTTTCTTCTTGTAAATTTGTTTAAGTTCCTTGTAGATGCCAGATATTAGACCTTTGTCAGATGCGTAATTTGCAAACATTTTCTCCCATTCTGCAGGTTGTCTGTTTACTCTGTTGGTTGTTTCTTTTGCTATGCAGAAGCTCTTCAGTTTAATTAGATCACATTTGTCCATTTTTGCTTTTGTTGAAGTTGCTTTTGGCATCATCATCATGAAATCTTTGCCTGTGCTATTTTCCTAAATGGTATTGCCTAGGTCGTCTTCCAGGGTTTTTATAGCTTTGGGTTTTACAATTAAGTTTTTAATCCATCTTGAGTTAATTTTTGTATAAGGTGTAAGGTAGGGTTCAGTTTCAATTTTCTGCATATGGCTAGCCAGTTGTCCCATCACCATTTATTAAATAGAGAATCCTAATCTTCAACTTTCAGCCTCCAGAATTACCAGAAATAAATTTCTGTTTTTTATAAGCCAACTTGCAGTTTTCCCTAAGTTCCCTTGAAAGTGTTTAAAGGATGGAAACAAGGTGATTGTGACTGAAATGAAGCAAACAAAGTGTGTGGAGGGAGAGACTGAGTTCAGAAAATATTTTGGCTTATACTTAAAAGTTTAGATTTTATTTTAAGTAAAATTTTATCTCATTGAAAGCTTGAGGTAGGAGAGTAACTGGTCTGCATAAATACTTAAGAAACATCACTATTGCGAGGCAGGAGGCAGGAGGGGAGATAGGTAGACCAATGAAATTTCTTCTACAGTACTACAGGGAAGAGGAAAAGATGGCCTTAAGAAGGGCTGGAGAAGCAGAAAAGGAGAGAAGTCATCAAATTTGGGATTTGCTTTGAAGATACAGCTGACAGGAATAACAGGTTAATCAGGTGTGTTGTGTAAGGGGAAAGAAGTAATCCAAGATGACTCTGACTTCTCTTTGGTTTTAATAACTGTATGAAAAGTAGAACCAGTTCCTGGGAGATATTCAGAGTGAGGGTGGATTGGAGGAGACATGACATGTTTTCTTTTGTCAAGGTCATTCTGAAATGTAGAAGACAATAGGTGATATGATGTGAGCTTTGTTCTCAAGAAGAGTTCCAGGCAAGAAATCTGAGTTTGAGAGTTTTTAGCATGTACATAGTAGGTACATAGTACATATTCACATGTACATAGTTCTTAATATGTACATATTAAATCCATAAGGAACTCGATGATGTCATGTAGTTAGAGTGCAGAAAGAAAAAAGAAAGGGTTCTAGGATCGAGTTGAAGGACTTAGAACAGTTTTCAGGTTTGGAGCAGAAAGAGGTC
This sequence comes from Papio anubis, assembly GCF_008728515.1. Taxonomy (NCBI): domain Eukaryota; kingdom Metazoa; phylum Chordata; class Mammalia; order Primates; family Cercopithecidae; genus Papio; species Papio anubis. The sequence goes on along the minus strand of NC_044982.1, from coordinate 64,845,596 downwards.
TCAGTAAAAAACATTCCATGAACTAAAAGAATCCTGAGTATAGGGACTAGGAAGCCTCAATACATTTTCTTTTTTTATTATTATTATTATACTTTCAGTTCTAGGGTACGTGTGCACAATGTGCAGGTTTGTTACATATGTATACATGTGCCGTGTTGGTGTGCTGCACCCATTAACTCATCATTTACATTAGGTATATCTCCTAATGCTATCCCTCTCCCCTCCCCTGACCCGCACCCAATGACAGGCCCTGGTGTGTGATGCTTCCCTTCCTGTGTCCAAGTGATCTCATTGTTCAATTCCCACCTATGAGCGAGAACATGCAGTGTTTGGTTTTCTGTTCTTGTGATAGTTTGCTGAGAGTGATTGTTTCCAGCTGCATCCGTATCCCTACAAAGGACATGAACTCATCCTTTTTTATGGCTGCATAGTATTCTATGGTATATCTGTGCCACATTTTCTTAATCCAGTCTATCATTGATGGGCATTTGGGTTGGTTCCAAGTCTTTGCTATTGTGAATAGTGCCACAATAAACATACGTGTGCATGTGTCTTTATAGCAGCATGATGTATAATCCTTTGGGTATATACTCAGTAATGGGATGACTGCGTCAAATGGTATTTCTAGTTCTAGATCCTTGAGGAATTGCCACACTGTCTTCCACAATGGTTGAACTAGTTTACAGTCCCACCAACAGTGTCAAAGTGTTCCTATTTCTCCACATCCTCTCTAGCACCTATTGTTTCCTGACTTTTTAGTGATTGCCATTCTAACTGGTGTGAGATGGCATCTCATTGTGGTTTTGATTTGCATTTCTCTGATGGCAAGTGATGATGAGCAGTTTTTCATGTGTCTTTTGGTTACATAAATGTCTTCTTTTGAGAAGTGTCTGTTCATATCCTTTGCCCACTTTTTGATGGGGTTGTTTTTTTCTTGTAAATGTGCTTAAGTTCTTTGTAGGTTCTGGATATTAGCCCTTTGTCAGATGAGTAGATTGCAAAAATTTTTTCCCATTCTGTAGGTTGCCTGTTCACTCTGATGGTAGTTTCTTTTGCTGTGCAGAGAAGCTCTTTAGTTTAATTAGATCCCATTTGTCAATTTCGGCTTTTGTTGCCATTACTTTTGGTGTTTTAGACATGAAGTCTTTGCCCATGCCTATGTTCTGAATGGTATTGCCTAGGTTTTCTTCTAGGGTTTTTATGGTTTTAGGTCTAACATTTAAATCTTTAATCCATCCTGAATTCATTTTTGTGTAAGGTGTAAGAAGGGATCCAATTTCAGCTTTCTACATGTGGCTAGCCATTTTTCCCAGTACCATTTATTAAATAGGGAATCCTTTCCCCATTTCTTGCTTTTGTCAGTATTGAGGAAACCTGAATACATTTTCAAGAAGAGGAAATAATCAATTTTGTCAATTTTATTGTATGGTAGAATAAGAGGAGATAATTTATCATTGGCTTTGGCAAAATGTAGGTCTTTTGTGTTCTCTAGGTTTAGCAGTGTCTTTTTTTAACAGCAGTCTTATAAAAACAAGTAAAAAATAGGGAGGGTTGGACCTTCCCACTGTACTGATATTGTGGTAGCATAGATAATTTTAAGTCGCAGAATTATTTTTAGAGAGATACCGCATGAACAGTAGCATAGTTAGTGGTTAGGTGCATATGCTCTGCAACCACATGGCACAGGTTTTCTTCAAGATCTGCCATTCTGTACTTTTGTGATTCATATAAGTTACTTTGTCTTTGTATGCCACTGCCTGTGTCTCTTCATCTCTAATGGATATATACTGTAATGCCTACCTTCTTAGGGTTGTTAATTCAATCCTTTGTTCAATATGTTTATGTTGAGCATCTGGTTTGCGACATATACTCTTATAGCTATGTACAAGACAAATTGTCTATGGAGCTTCCATTGGTGTAGGAGAGAGAGACTCCCCTCGTTTCCAAACAAGCAAACAAATAAAATACATGTGCAGCTGCTAATAGATTCTAGGGAAAAATGAATCCAGATCAGAGTGGGAAACTGTTGGAAAGGTTATTATTTTATATTATTTTAGATAGACTAGTGGGAGAAATCCTCACTAATAATAATTGAACAGAGACCTGAAGCAGTTTAGGTACTAAATCATAAATATTCTAGAAGAGAAAACGGCAAGCATATACCCCTTAGAAAAAAGCATGTCTAGAATGATTTAAGACAAGTAGTTAGATTAGTGGATCTGGACCAAAGAGAGGCCTAGTCAAGAGGTATAAATGAAGAGATCATGGAGGGCCTTTTGGAACTTCAAGACTTGTACTCTGCATAGGATGGGAAACCATTAGAAGTTTTGAAAATAATAGTGACACCATCTGACACGGTTTAAAGAGATTATTCTGGTATTGGGTTAGGAAATAGGCTTCAGGGGACCTGCTTAGGAAAAACAGAGGAATACAGAGGCTATTGCAGTAATTCTGGTAAGAGAAGACAGAGGGGTGATGTAGGCAGTGGGAGGTGGTTAGATTCTACATCTGTCTTGAAGCTGGAGACCACAGGATTTGTGAATGGGTTAGACATAGAGGGTAGGAAAATGAAAGAAATCAAGGATGATCTCACAGTTTTGAGCTCTGTTGTTGAGATGATGATAAGGATTACATAGTTCATATAAAGCGTATTGAATTATGCCTAGCACATAATAAATGCTTAATAAATATTAGCATTTAATATTTTTAAATGCTTATTAGTTATTTTGCACTTTTATACTTTTGTATATTGTTTTAATGCTTTTGACTTTTAGATTTCAGGTTGAGTGTAAACTTAATGCCATTTCCTTTCAGTGGTAACCATCTAGCTAAATAAACTTGAGTAATGTAGTAATCTTAGTGACATTGCCTTGGACTGAAATTGGCATATAGTTCACTTACTGCATAGCTATGGGCAAAACACTAATCTCTCAATTTCATCTGCTCTGAAATGAGGGTAATAATATTTTCCTCCCAAGGCTATTATGAAAATTAAAAAATATCCAGATTCAAAAATGAAAGTCACTGCAAAGTATGAGTTATTGCAGTTTTTATTGTTGCCTACACTCTGAGAAGGCTCTTTATGCTAATCCTACCCACTTAAAGGCATGAAAGAAATGAATTTGAACACATTAGTTATTCACACTGAATTTTATTCTTGTTTGGTAATATTTGAATGTTTTCCTTGGTGAGATTTGTCTTTATGTTTCACAGTTTGAGATTTGTTGAGACCAGAACAGCTTTATTGAACCACTTTTTAAAAGATTTGATGGATTCAAATCTTCCATTCAGGATGAATATTGGGCACGAGAAGGGAGCGTAGGGGAGGTGAGCAATTTAGACGATCTGTCTAAGGCATTCAACTTAAGAGTGCTTCATTCCTTAGTGTACTTTAGATAGATACTTTCAGAGTACAGTGATAAAATACATTGTTATGATTTAAATGCTTAGCAAGTTAGTGTCTCATAATTACTGGAACATAAAAGGCATTTCCTTTATGGGGGAGGAAGAACATTGGTCACTTATATAAAACTTGAGTAGACTGAGAGACTGAGTGAGTGACATTATTTTATTTCAATTATTATATCCATATTGAGACTGAAGGTGGGAACAATTCTGTATGTTTTTCCTCAGATAGGAATACGTAGCATTATCTGATATTTGTTCATTATTTTATATCATTTTACGACTTATAGACAGTTCTCCAGTGGACTCATTTTAACATAAAAACCCTTATTCTCAATCGTTATGTTTCTTAGTCAGATATTATTATTCCTAATTTATAGAAAAGGGAATTGAGGCCAAGAGAGACTAAGTCACAGGATCATTTGTTTACAAGCAAAAGAAATGAAATACAACTTTGTTTTCCAGCCTCTCGTCTGTATCTTTCTTCTATGTTTCTGATCTACATGTTTTGCAATATGAAACATTGACCATTTAGGTAAAAGGATTTTCCTAATTAGCAGAAAAAAAGTTGATGTTTCAGCTTTTATATCTATTTATAAATGTTTTATAGGTAAGTGGGGCTATGTTTTTATTTAATTTTACCCACAAGATGGATTCAGGATGATTTTAACATCCTGTTCTTAATAAGAGTTTGGAGGACACCTGTATATTTATACTGTCCATTTTGGTTTTATCTTGAATGATGTAAAAGGGAGTGGAAGATTCCCATGGTTGTCACTGGAATTAATACTCTGCTCTGACCCATCTCAGAAGGACATCAGGAAGGCAACATTTTAAAATTAGTCTCTACGAAAATAGTTATTGCATTTGATAGGAAGCTCATAAGGTAATTTGGAAAATTTCTTTCTAACTAACAAAAAATGCATCTTAAAACCTTTTGATGTTATACGCACCTTATAATATGTGAGAAATATTCAAAGCCATTTAAAGTATTTAAGGACTTATGACTTGTTAGACACCTTTGCGATGATATAATAAAACCAAACTTACGTATATACCCATAGTCATTTTTAAAAACTTTCTTATTAAAGGCATGAAATTATTTAATAAACCTTCTTCCCAATTCATCTCCTTTGACAAAGGCATTCTATGGAATTGTTGGTGAACCTTAAATATATTTGGCATAAGGAATATTCTTGCTTTCTCTCGCATAGAGACTGGAATTAGGAATTGCTTCAATAAGGTAAAAGAGCTTGTTGAAAACCAGCTTGGGAGAAAAAAGGAAAAAAAAAAAAAAAACCTCTGACCTTTATCAACATTTTTTCAAGTCTTTATTGTTAAATTCCTGTGTATTCTACTTGTTTACAAAGCTCTAATTAATCAAACATTTAAAGATACCTTATGAGTAATTAAAGGAATGAAAAAATTTTCTTAAATCTTATAGCTAAAATATTATGATTTTTTTGAAGGTCACATGCTGACAGCGTAAGTCATGTTACAGGAATCAGTAAATCATTTTGGTCTCAATGGAGACAATAGCTTTTGTATTCGTTATTTCAACAAGGTATTGGAAACACATTTGTTAGGAAAGATTGACCTTGGAAAAACACCAGACTAATTTTCCAATGAAGAGGGACTGGCATTTTTATTCATGGGATTGTAAAGGGAAAATTAAGCTATAATTTTACTTGATACATTCCTGATCAGTGTGTGATTGGCACTTATACCATCTTCGTTTAATCATGACTTAATTACTACATGGAACTTTGTCCAAGGAAAGAGGTGAATAATAACTCATTGATGATTCAGGCATTCACTTCTCACTTTCTTGAAAGTAACCTCTATGAACTTGTAATATATTCTTCAAGTTATTTTTCTTTCCATCTGTAGCATAAAATTTATTTCTAATATATCAAATTTTCTCATATGTAAATAAGAAAAACATAATGCACTTCATAAAAGTTTTACCTATATAGTCAATGATATGCAATTATCCTATTAAAATGGTAAATTACATCTACTTTGAAATTTTAGGTGTATTTTCCTAAATAAGGTCATATAAAATTTTTCTCACTGATTATTTTTCTTCTTGAAGAAGCGAAACTATGTTTACTATTAGTTAATATTAACTATGACCTTGGATATGATGTATCAATGGTCATTATATTTTAATATGTGTAATTTTTATTAACTAAATTGGTGATTCCTAATAATAGATCTGAGGATCAAAGCTGATTTATCTAATTTATCAAAACTTCAGTTTCACTTACTTAACACATTATCTCATTCTTTAATTGTTCTCTTTTCCTGCCTGCCTCTCTGCATGCTACAGTGTTTTCTTTTTTTCTTAGCCCCTAAAATTTCCTTCAACTCTATTACAACCAACTCTTTTTTTATATTTTTATTATGTAATTATTATTATTATAATACTTTAAGTTCTGGGGTACATGTTGAGAACCTGCAGGTTTGTTACATAGGTATACATGTGCTATAGTGGTTTGCTGCACCTAGTGTAGATGATGCTGCACCCATCATCTACACTAGGTATTTCTCCTAATGCTATTCCTCCCCTAGCACCCCATGCCCCAGCAGGCCCCAGTGTGAGATGTTCCCCTCCTTGTGTCTGCGTGTTCTCATTGTTCAACTCCCACTAACGATTGAGAACACGTGGTGTTTGGTTTTCTGTTCCTGTGCTAGTTTGGTGAGAATGATGGTTTCCAGCTTCATACATGTCCCTGCAAAGGACATGAACTCATCCTTTTTTAAGGCTGCATAGTATTCCATGGTGTATATGTGCCACATTTTCTTTATCCAGTCTATCATTGATGGGCATTTGAGTTGGTTCCAAATATTTGCTATCGTGAATAGTGCTGCAATAAACATATGTGTGCATGTGTCTTTAGAGTAGAATGATTTATAATCCTTTGGGTATATACCCAGTAATGGGATTGCCGGGTCAAATGGTATTTCTAGTTCTAGATCCTTGAGGAATCACCACACTGTCTTCCACAATGGTTGAAGTAACTTTACTTTCCCACCAACAGTGTAAAAGCATTCCTATTTTTCCACATCCACTCCAGCATCTGTCATTTCCTGACTTTTTAATGATCACCATTCTAACTGGCATGAGATGGTATCTCATTGTGGTTTTGATTTGCATTACTCTAATGACCAGTGATGATGAGCTTTTTTTTCATATGTTTGTTGGCTGTATGAATGCCTTCTTTTGAGAAATGTCTGTTCATATCCTTTACCCACTTTTTTTCTTTCTTCCTTTTTTTTTTTTTTTGTAAATTTCCTTAAGTTCTTTGTAGATTCTGGATATTAGCCCTTTGTTAGATAGATAGATTTAAGAAAGGGAAATAGATTCTCCCTTTCTGTAGGTTGCCTGTTAACTCTGATAATGGGTTTTTGTTTTTGTTTTTGTTTTTTTTTTTGAGATGGAGTTTCTCCCTGGTTCCCATGCTGAAATGCAATGGCATGATTTTGGCTCACTGCAACATCTGCTTACTATGTTCAAAGGATTCTCCTGCCTCAGCCTTCTGAGTAGCTGAGATTACAGGCACCCGCCACCATGCCCAGATAATTTTTGTATTTTTAATAACGAGGAGGTTTCACCATGTTAGCCTGTTTGGTCTTGAACTCTTGACCTCAGGTTATCCACCCACCTTGGCCTCTCAAAGTTCTCGGATTACAGGTGTGAGCCACCGCATCCAGTCATATGACTAATTCTTATATCTTAGTCAGTGCTTCTATTTCAACCCCAAACTGTGCTGAATCAAAATGTTTGAACATTTGCAAACAGTAGTTATGTGATGATTTACAATTGTATCCTGGTTCACAAACCTGAATTTACAGTTACTAACATTAGAAAACATGCTGTTGTAGTCTATGTGATTGTCCCAGCATTTTCTATGCATGTTTAAAAGACTGGCTTGCAGAGGATTTTAAAGTTATCCCTTTATTGTAGACATGGGGAACAGTTTGTCTGTTATTCATGTATATCTCAACCGCTTAAATATATCAGGGGTTCTGAAATGATAGATGAATAACTCTCCTGGAGTGCTTCTAAAGATACTGATTGTTGGCTGAACATTCCAATTCAGTTAAGTATTGGGTGTGACTTGGGAAACTACAGTATTAATCAGAACCTCAAGTGATTCTGATGCATGTGGCTCATGGATCATTCTCTTTAAATATATATGTATATTTCATTTTCTATGAACTATTTAGAATGCGTAGTTAAATAAAGATACTTTGGCCAAGTTCAAACAGCCATTACTGTTTTTCTCTGCCTAATTTTAATTGTCATAGCTATAGCTCCAATCTTGGATTTATTGCACTTATATATTTTTGCACCCTTGCATGATTCGGAATTATTGTTATTCATTCCTATGAGGTACAAAAAATAGACACTAATCTCATATGGGTCAGAAGCAAATTTACTTGCATATATAGTACTAGTTCTTTCAACTTACCAACACAAAATAAATCCTTTAGAGATTGAAGAGATATTGTAGACAACTTGTTTCTAATCCCTTGTTCCTAATTGAAACTAAAATCTCATCTTATTAAAATATTTGTTCATGAAACATAATCTAGTCACTGGTATTGTCACTAGTAAAAGATAGTTGTCTTCATCTCAGTAAGAACTCTTCTTGTTCAAGCAATATTTTTCAAATTTTGGTCTTCTTAAGAAACACCCAGAATGCTTGTCAAAATGAATATTCCTGGGTTCAAAATACTGCTGTAGTAAAAGAAGCATATAAATCTATCTTGTTAACAACCCTCATGGGTGATTTGAATGTAAGTAGTTCAAGGCCTACATTTTGTGAAATAATGTACAATATCCTGCTAGAAGGGTTGAAGAGTTAAATAAATAAATAATTAAAAGTAGGGCCAAATAACTAAGAATAAAGTCATTTAGCTAGGCTTTATGATAGGCCCTATGGCTAATACACATAATCCTTATGATGAAGAAGTGCGCTGATTAGTGGTGGTGACAAATAAGAAAATAAGAAAATCGTGTTAGGTGATGTGGAGTGCAGAGAGAGGAGCCTTCAGTAGTGGAGGCCTTCAGAAAAAACATCACAGAGAAGGTGACCCTAGTGGCAGGAGCAGAATGTGGGGAAGGTTGCTCTAGGCACCTTTGACAGTAACTTGTGGGAAAAAAACAGAACAACAATAAACCTAAACCAAGAAAAATTTGCAATGAGAGAAAGCCTGACATAAGGGGTTATTATAGAAGTTAATATGTGTGCTTAGCACTGATTAAAAGCATTCATTAACTACTTATTGTTTGTACTACTTATTTCAGCAGAGGGCTGAAAAGAGAAGAGTATTCGATGAACGACATTGACAAGAGAAGGGGTGGGGGCTGCTGAAGCTTCAGACCGAGCAGCAAGCAAAAACTTAGGGTAGGTGGTGTCTGTAGCTCTCTTTTATGAACTCACAGATAACAGGGCCAGCTTTATTCAGGGGCCTGGGCCTGAGCCTCTGGGAACATGAAATTTCAAGCGAGGATCATTAAGAGCATCAAATATTGTAGAAAGGTCAAATGTGAATAAGAGCTGAGACGTCTCCTTCACATTTGGTAGTTATTCATGACATTGCTCCTAACCACCTACATCAGAATAATTTAGGAATGCTTATACATATTCAAATCCCTTCCTTCTAATTTGGGATTATTAAATTAGAATCTCTGGGGTATGTGGTTTAAGGATATCCATTAAAAAAATAAGGGATTATTTTGTACCCTGGAACTTAAGAACCTGTAAACTAGAGAGACAGATATATTTTGGTATATGATAGGACTACAACCAACTGTAAAATTTTAAATAGTACAGATATAAAAGGAAATGGAGGTAAAACAAGTGCAAACAAGATTTGTCATTAAAGCAAGATAAGAAGATAATTAACAAAATATGGCTGGGTCCCCAGCCAAGCATCTATTGTGGGCCTGGATTTGCAGTTGGTCAACAGGGCCACCAATCAGGAAAATCAGCTGTACATGCAGTAGAGGAGAGTGTAAACTACTTGGAACCCATGAGGCATCTTGCAGCTGTTTATCATCACATCGGTCTGTGAAACGATCTTCAGGGAGTGCTGACAACTGTTTCCCTTCTGCTTTCTAAATTTTGTGAAAATTCCACAATTGACTAACTCTAACCTGCACAACACAAGGAAGGGAATTCAAATTCTGCAACCATCGTTCCCAGCTTAACCAAGTTGGCACAGCACAATATACCCATCACTGACATTGCCAACCACCTTCTTTGCATTGCATTTATGAGTTAGAGTGGTTTCACACATCGTATGAAATTGTACTTTGATTAGACATACGAATCATAAGGGTGGTTTACCACCACTACAACTAAAAATAAGTAGCATTTATTATCTACTTAAGAACTGTGGAAACTGTTTACATGCAGTTTAATCTTATGCATAGAAACACGAGAGGTGACTAACATTATTTTTCTAACATGTAGGCCAAGGGGTGTAGCCAAACCGCTGTGTTGTTGAGAGTAGAGTCAGTATTTCATGATTCATCCGAATAGTGGTGAGAAGAATGTTCAGAGTTCAGATAGGTGTTTGTTTACACTTCCTTGTCAGAGAGGACTCACTTGCATCCTTTACTGTCAGTAGGTCGGTGTTTAACAGAAAGGCCAACCAGGTCACAGCTCACCAAAAAGGACTTTGAGGTACAGAAAGAGCCTCAAAGGACTCTAAGACCCGATCGGAGGTGAATTGTTTGCATTGGTGTTTAGAGGGAAATAAGTCTTCTAACTTCTGTATTTACTACGAACCCTTTGTGTAAGAACAGAGAAGAAAGAGTGCCTACCAAGATTTAGTTATTAGAAAAAAATAAGAATAAGGGAGGATTACCTTGAATGGAATCACATTTTCCTTCGTGAAGACATTACTCATATGTAAAGCAGCTGCTTGTGAGACTTATCTCAGTCTTCCTTTGCCAGCGTTTCCTGGCAGCCCATACTTAGTTGTGCATTGATAACCTAGGGATAAGTTGGCAGTGAATTTATTCTTCTGCGCTCTGCAACCTGGTCTCCCGAAGGGGAACACGTACTTACAGACTTGGAATTAGAAAACATGGTAAGAGTTGCTAGTTTCAGGAGAAAAATATTAAATACAAGATGAACTTATATAAAATGAAATAGTTTTTTGTAAATGAAAAACCTCTCATATAAGAGAGAGATAGCTTGATCAATACACATTAAATACCAGAAATAGATTTATATTGGGTTACAATCATCGAATTCACAGTATGAATTGCAGTGTTTTCTGTTTCTTGTCCTCACCCCCCATTTCCTACTTAATAGTCTCAAGTGTTATAAACATTCAATATATATCCTCTATTTCACCTTCTCTTATTCCCAGAAACATAACTACAAAATTAAACTTTCCTTACAAGTGTTTGCAAATCAAGTGTAGGTGAGACATGAGGGAGTAAAAATTACAATAAGAACTTGCTCTCATGGGAAGTTGCTAAATTTTATGAGTGATGTTGTATCTTTAACTTAAAATACTATCAAGAATAGCTAATAAAATCATATTTAAAGCTGCTAAATTTATACTACTTCCCCAGTTGTAAGTGATAACAGATGACACAGGATATTGCTTAAATCAATTTTTAGTGGTCTGTGCCATCATTTTGTACATTTTTCCTTGTGACAATTTTTCTTGGTGATATCTACTCCTGAGATTAATAAGTTTGAACCTCACCAGTTTGACAATTAACTAAGTCCTTATTTAAGAACTTGGGGGTATGTTAGCACACAATTATTCTGAAATTTTCTTTCTAGGCTGGGCAGAATGGCTCATGCCTATAATCCCAGTGCTTTGCGATGCTGAGATGGGAGGATTGCTTGAGGACAGGAGCTCAAGGTTACAGTGAGTCATGATCACACTACTGTGCCATAGCCTGTACAATTAAGTGAGAACCTATCTCTGAGAAATAATGAAAAATAAGTAAAATTTCCTCTGTAATCCAATGCCATAAAGAAAAAAAGGCATTATGCAATATATATTCAATCACAAAAATGATTATTTTTCTACTTTGAGAGAGTTCTTTAAAAATTCTTTTCTGATTAACTTCTTTCTCCTAACATGTTGTTATTGATTGATTTGAGATATGGGCCACACAAGTCAATACACAAGAAGACAAGTTGTATGTGATGACAGTAATTCTATCCACAGGATAACTGCTAAATGTCTGGGTACCAAGGATTATATTTCAGCCAGCTGGTCAGCACATGATAATTTGTCAGTAAACCATTTTACTGTCTTTGACTTCTAAAATGCTTATTTTCTTCAAAATATGTATTTTGCTTGTTATATCAATATTATATGTATCCAAAACTAGAAAGCTTGAAAATGTTTATTTTTTCATTTGGCATCCTCTACTTACATTTTGTTTTGTTTTGTTTTTAGAAAAAAAATGGTCTCAAATTTCCTATGCTGTCTGGTTTCCAAAATTGTTTTATGCAAGAAGGTGCTTATGGCCAGATATAAGACCAATGACACACTTACTGTAATGTTTTCTAATGAAGAAATTTATGCATGTGAAGGATAAAGAAAACAGAAAAAGAGTAATAAATTAGAAATTAGAAATTTATATAAGGGACTAACAAAGGAGGGATGAGAGGTAACATTCAGATAATTTATAGAACAATGTAACTAGGTGCAAATTAGAAATGCCTACCTTCCATCCAGTGCAGGAAACTCAACTGGGCATTTTTTGCCAGCATGTACGCATTCCTTTGATTGACAGCATTAATTGCTAAGCAGTGAAACACATTTTATATGGTTACAAAATTATAATTATCATAGTTACAGTAAAAGTATCATAATAAGACAGACATATTTGGGATTTTCAGCTCAGGAACAAGTAAACTTTACTATAATAGTATCCTGCTTAAGTTTGTGTCTCTTACTGCTCTGAAATTTTTGACATAAATATAGAATTTCCTGTTTCAAAAGCTAGTACTAGGATAAAGTTGAAACTCCATACATAGAGGAAAACTGGGCATTTTTAGAGTGTTCACTTCAATTTTAATGTCTAGACCTCATACATCTTATTCATTTAAATTATAATAACAGATATATTTAGCCATTTCAAATTGTAATTTAAATCCAATTATATTACTATGTAAAATTTTATTTTTTATAGCTGGTTTAGTTTTCTATTATGACTGAATATTTCGTCAAGCTTGGGTTACTAACTTTGTTGTCAAGGAATATTTTGTGTATTAAATAGTTGTGTATTAGTGTATGGATATTTCATTTTAAACAAGAAGATTTGTTTCAGAGACCATTTCTCCTTTAAATTTTAACTAGCATTGTCTTTTCTTCGCATAAAATTTCATTTTACTAACATTAATTAAAAAGGGGCTAGAAGCAACAGAAGTCACATATTTCAAGAGTTTTAAACATTATCTTATCTGAATTCGTTTAGGTACCTTTGAAATAAAACTGATGAGTGATGTGTTTAATCTGTGCTTCTACTTTTTCTCATTTTATTGCAGCCCTGAAGAGCACTTGTGGTTACAAGACATTAACAATTATTTGGAAGAGCTCCCCAGTTAAAAAAAATCTCAAAAAATTCTAGCCTTAGTGAAAATTACTAGTGTTATCCCCATTTTTCAGCAATGGAAATGGATATTTATAATGTTTAAAGTATCCTGCACTGGACCACACTACTCAGCAAAGATGATCCATCTCAGTGTTTAGCATTCTGGATGAATATTTCAAATCATCATGACTACTCCTGCTAAATGGCAAGATGATTCATACTATAGATTTTGCATTTTTTTTCTATAATTCCTCATGGCTATTTTTAACTACGAAGCATGCACTTTTATGTGGAAGAAATGCAAGATAGAGTTAATTTTCAACTGATAAAAAATTTTATACCTGGATTTCATTTTTTTAAGGTTTCAGTTTTGTGGCTAAGGCATTGTCCAGCTAACAGAAATAAAAAGACCGAGATAAAGTCTTATTCCTATTAACATTTTTTATGGAATATGAAGTTCGTTGGATGAGCTCTTCAGCCATTTCTCACTGCCCAAGAGTGACAGAAAAGAGAGATGAGAAGTGCTAGCTAGATCTAAGGAGGGAAGGCTACGCAATAGTGATAGTTAACCTAAATTGCAATAAGTGGACTCTTCCTTCAATCTGACCTAGATAGATTCACAATTTATTTTTCATATTTCTTTACAAGAAGAAGAACATAATAACTATACAACATTATAGAGTTTTGTAGGATTTTTATTGTATTTCTATTTATTTCACTTTTTAAAGCTCTACTTTGCAGTCTAACAATTTTATTTTAACAATCAGAGCAAAAGTTGCATTTAAGGTTTAAGAAATCATAATAATTCATACTTTTGGTTAAAACAAGACAAAGAATTAGTGGGTAGTCAGGATCAATGTAAGGAAAGCGATGAACTATTAGTTTAGAGAAGAAAGTTTATGGCTTCAATTTGCAATGTAGGCTATCACTCTGCTTTTTTCTTTCCTGACTCTACGTTCCTAAATTTCTCATGGGTATTTTTACTGCGCACATCTAGATTGTAGTCAATTCTTTATAAAAAACTGAATTAAATCAATAGATTAATCCTATATTCAACAAGGAGGATTTCTGACAAAGTCATTATATTTTAGCAGTGCTGTCTAATACAGCAGCCATAGCCATGTTTGCTGTATCTAGCACTTGAAATGTGCCTCGTGTGATTGAGGAACTGAATTGTCAGTTCAGCTCCATGTAGCTGGTGGCTAACATGCTGGACAGGGAAATAGGTAGCATTAGTGCTCAGAAGAGGCTGCTGGTGTCCAAGCTTCTGCCCCTTTCCTGAATCTATAGATTGCTAGTTCTTTGCTAAGAATCATCAATCCCTTCCCCACTGATGAATTTAAACATTGCTTTTTTTCCCTAGTGTCAGCCTATCCTGAATGGGTAGACCTCTATCTATAAAATTCTTTGATTAGCCAGTATCTGTTAGTGGGCCTATAGCTTTGGAACACTGGTGGTCTGTCTGCCTTCTCTGTCTTTTAATTAAGATTGGATCCTATTCCTCCCAATCCTGAATCACACTGACAACTACTGAACATGGCTTCTGACAGTTTATACCTATTTATAATTAGTTATTTGTGATACTTGAACATACAAATATTTTTCAGTGTGCAATGGGCATCTTGACTGTGCTCCGTAGGAGATCCCTGCCTACCAAACCTGGTGATGAAGTTGCTATTCTTCATTTTGTTATTGCACAGCTGGATCAAGACTGGCTGTAGAACTTTGGGAAAGTCGAATCTTGTGCTTCAGCTTCCTCACTTATAAAGTGGGGGAAATAAGAGTATCTTGCTTGTTTTGTCACTTGAGATATAAATGAGTTAATATAAGGGAGATGCTTAGAATAGCATATAGTGATTGCTGTGTAGACGTAGCCATTAATAACAATATTACTGTAGTTTGCATCAGTACTTCAGATCCCATCAAAACTATTTGATTAGTTTCACTTAACTCTTCATATTTATTATATGTCCAAATGTCACAAAATAAGCCTCTTTTATATTTAGTTTTATAATCTAGATTGAAAATTTTGTAGGAAGAATTAGGAAACAGATCATATTTATATATTCAATTTAAGGAACTTGAAGTTTGCTTTCAATAGTCAATTTTTATCTCAAGTTTCCTACTTTATAACCTTGGACAATCAAACGTATCTATGCTTTCTTTTTTTTTCTCCTTCACCCATGTTGTATCACTCCTCCTATCCCACATTACTACCTAGTCAAATAAAAAATCCTGGGTAGCAAAATCCTCTTAGGAAGCAGTTTCAAAAAACATCTGGTATTAATCACAGATGCTCTTATGGGTTTTAACCACAACTCCATAAAACTTCAGAATTTTTCAGACAAAATGCTGTCCCCAAGACTGCTTTGCACTTCAGTTTATATGAGAGTACACTTTCTTTATGTAATTTCCCATCTGTATTAGAATTAATAAGTCTCAGATTTGAAATAAGTTTTTTGTAATTGATATTTTTTACCAGATACCAAGCAGTGTTTACGTAAGAATTGGATATCCTGAAGAATAATGAAGCCAAGAACCCCATGAGCTTATCTTCATTCAGTACTATGGATTTTATCTGTTGAACGTAGCTCTGACTTTTATTCTTCTAAAAATTCTATTTATATATAAATATAAATGTGTATGCACATACACCTAGGTAATTGCTTATGTACTTAAGCAATTCTGATCTATATGAAGAAGAGAAGAAAAAAGTAGAAAATCAGGATGAATAATCTTGGCAGCTATGTGATAGAAATGTGTGGTTTTGTTCATGAAGACCAATGACTAATTTGTATATGGTGTTGTGAAAAATGGATAGCCAAATGGCAAAACAAAAGGGTCTATAGCTGAAACCATAAACCAATATGAATAGGTAAAATATTTATATGTAAAATATGAAGCCTTACTAATATAAGGGGAAAACATGAGGACCTTTATGATCTTGAAATTGAATATAACTACAACCCCAAAACTGGAACCCATACAAATCAATTACTTTAGAAATAATCAGTACAGAAAAAAAAATTAAAGGAAAGGTGAAAAATTATTTGTAATTAATAATACAGAAAGAGAAAATATGACTAAGGTTTTCTAGAAGTCAAAAACAAAACAAAATTTAAACCAATACAAAAAAGACAGATATTTAATATAAGAAAATGTAAAATAGTTATTTCATATAGAAAATTATATCTAACATTAGGATCCTATTAGAAATTCAAATTAAAGCAATAGTAGTTAAACTTTTTTTTGAACTGTTTTTCTGTCTGTCAGATTGTTAAGCATCTGTAAGCTTAACATATACTACTGGCATGGTTATCAGTAGCAAAAAACATTCTTATATGTTGCCTGTGGGAATGTAAACAACACATTCCACATGTAGGACAATTTTGAAAGAAGTATAATTAGTAAAACAATGTACACACTTTGACCCAGCCATGTCTTATTGTAGGAATTTATTGCAATTCTGTGATTGCATATGTATAAAATAACATTGGCACAAACATTTTCACTTAACATTATTTTCATATCAGAAATAATTTAAATTCCTGTAGTGTTTGAGGGTTAAGCCAATTAAAGTATGCTCATAAAATGGAATGCTTTCTGACTCTAATAATTGAAAAAAAGGAATAGAGAAACTCACTATATGGAAATGTGGAAAAGTGTTCAAGCTATATAGTTTAAAAATTTGCTATGCAGTATATAAAATATAATAACATAATGCAAAAATGTATGATAAAATGTGTTTTAGTATATGCACCTATACATATAGAAAGAACCTCTGGAAGGAAGAATATATATTATTAAAAGTGATACATGACAATTAGTTATATGAGCGTAGAGATGAGATGAAAACTTTTCACTATATAATTTGTATATGTTTTTGATTTATGACAGTTTAAATGGACTACCTATTTAAAAATAAATAAATTGAATTATAAAATGTTTAATTAAGAAAGTATGCCTTTGAGAAATTCAAAATAAAAATTATATTTATGTAGCTTATCTTTCAAGCCACTTATAACACTATTAATTTTATTTATTATCTGGGTAGAGTGAACCTTTTAAAGACCTCTGAATTTAATTTTTTTGAAATTCACCTTTGGTTGTATCCAGTTGAGTTATAAAATCATAATTCCTCACAGAAATAGACTCAGGATTTATCTGTCATTTTTATTTCATTAGATAGCAAAAGACGACCCAGGAAGATTGCATTTGCATAATGTTGGAAAGCAAAGTAGTAGGAGAAAACACACTAAATTTTCTATTTTTTTAACTTCCAGCCATTATTCCCTTAATGATGATGAATTCTATTACATTACACTATTATTTCTTATATGTTCTATTTCACTTTTAAGAGCTTCTGTTTTATTATTTTGTAAAAGCCTTGAACTGGCTTTTCTTTGAGGACAACAATGTTAGCAAAATACAACGTGAAAGTTTCAAACTAAGATATATTAACATCTATTTTAGAGTATCCATTAATATTTAGAATATAATATTAATATTTAATTTTCTTCTAATTTATTATTAGACAGCAAAAGTATCCTTGTAAAGGAAATTTATTTTCTAATATGAGAATTCTTTGAAAATAGAATGCCAATTTGTCTACTGTACAAAGTCATGAAAAGAAATTAATATTATCAAGGCATTTTATAGTTTTAAAAGAAATTAAGTTCTCAATATCATAATCATCCAAGATGAGAATATGGACTTTTCTTCCTAAAATCTAAATATAATGTTAATTGGAAACTAATAATTATCTTAATCTAAAAGTGAAGGGCAACACACTGATATTTTCTTCTTTAAAATATTTTACCCCATTCCTAACAATCTGTTTGTTTGTTGCTCTGACATCTTACTAGCTATTTAAGCTTGTCATCCTTATTTGTTCACTCCAGTCTCTCATCAAGCAATTAATCTTTATTTTCATTGCAGTACCACTTTGAACAATTCACCTCTTTTCAAACAAAGTGGTTAATTAAATCTTGAAATATCACTTTGTAGTATCACTTCCAAGTTCAAGAACTTCCAATAGCTCACCACCGTGTGGGTGTGGAGAAGATTTTTATTTTTTATTTATTTATTTATTTATTTTACGAAGTTTCCTCTTATTGCCCAGGCTGGAGTGCAATAGCACTCTCTCGGCTCACCGCAACCTCCCCCTCCTGGGTTCAAGTGATTCTCCTGCCTCAGCCTCCAGAGTAGCTGGGATTACAGGTGCACACCACCATGCCTGGCTAATTTTGTATTTTCAGTAGAGACAGGGTTTCACCATGTTGGCCAGGCTGGCCTCGAACTCCTGACCTCAGGTTATCTGCCCACCTTGACCTCCCACAGTGCTGGAATTACAGATGTGAGCCACTGTGCCCAGCCATGAGATCAAATATTTCATAGCTAAATCTTGATTCAAAACCTATTTACTAAGCATCTAACCATGTTCAAGGTCTACCCATACTTATTTACCTGATTCTTAATAGTTATCTTTCCATAAGCTGGAAGTTTAATCTATATTCAAATACTCAATATAGGTGATTTAGGGCAAATATTCCTGTCTTAGATTCCTCCTTCTGTTTATTTTTTAAATTGGAATAATAAGCATTCCTTCTTACCTCACTAGATGTTAGGATTAAGATAGAATAACACGTGTAACATACTTTAGAAATACAATTGGCATTAGGAAGTACTCTGATTTATTAGCTATTTTTATTACCTTCTTTTTTGAAGTGTCAAAGTTGTGTTTGATTTCTCCCTTAGGTTCCTTTGTGTCTCATGTGTAAGATACCATTCCTTCTTCTCTTTATTTATTAAAATTCTATTCTTTTTTGATAACATAGTTTAAGTGCCTTCTTTCTGGTATATACTTCTCTGTGTACTTCAACTAGATATCTAATGGCATTGGACTGAAAATTATACTTAACTTTTAATTAATTTAATTTAACTTCTTAGGAGTAGTGATGATGTTTTTAGTTATTTGATTTCATCTAATGTCTGAGTACTCAGATGTCTTTCAGAACTAGACTATTAGAATCAATAAAATAACATTTTTTTAAAATGTGTTATGTACCTGTTTCATGGACTCAAGTTTTAAAAAGTTATAACCTTTAATCTTTATCACTCTTTCAATAAAAATATCTTTCTATTTTTACATGAAATTCATTGAATCTCCCTTAAATACACGAATCCTTACCCTGTATGGTATTAGATGTGTGGTATTATTTCTGAGGTTTCTGTCCTGCTCCATTAGTCCATATATCTGTTTTTGGTACCACTACCATGCTGTTTTGGTTACTGTAGCCTTGCAGTATAGTTCAAAGTTAGGTAGTGTGATGCCTCCAGTTTTGTTCCTTTTGCTTAGGATTGTCCTGGCTATATGGGGTCTTCTTTGATTCCATAAGAAATTTAAAATAGTTTTTTCTAATTCTGTGAAGAATATCAATGGTCATGTTATGGAAATAGCATTGAATCTATAAATCACTCTGGACAGTATGACCATTTTCATGATATGGATTCGTCCTAGACATGAGGATGGAATATTTTTGCATTCGTTTGTGTCCGCTCTTATTTCCTTGAGCAGGGGTTTGTAGTTCTCCTTGAAGAGGGCCTTCATATCCCTCGTTAGCTGTATTCCTAGGTATTTTATTCTCTTTGTAGCAATTGTAAATGGAGTTCATTCATGATTTGGCTCTCTGCTTGCCTATTGTTGGTGTAAAGGAATGCTTGTGATTTTTGCACATTGATTCTGAATCCTGAGCCTTTGCTGAAGGTGCTTATTAGTTCAAGAAGTTTTGGGGCTGATGTGATGGGGTTTTCTAAATATAAAATCATGTCATCTGCAAACAGAGACAACTTGACTTCCTCTATTCCTATTTGAATACCCTTCTTTCTCTTGCCTGATTGCCCTGGCCAGAACTTCTAATACTATGTTGAATAGGAGTCGTCAGAGAGGGCATCCTTGTCTTGTACCAGTTTTCAAAGGGAATGTTTCCCACTTTTGCCCATTCAATATGGTATTGGCTGTGGGTTTGTCATAAATAGTTATTATATTGAGATATGTTCCATGAATACCTACTTTACTGAGAGTTTTTTAACATGAAGGGATGTTGAATTTTATCAAAGGCATCTTCTGCATCTACCAAGGTGATAATGTGATTTTTGTCATTGGTTCTGTTTGCGTGATGGATTGCACTGAATGATTTGCATATGTTGAAGCAGTCCTGCATCCCAGGGATGAAGCTGAATTGTTTGTGGGGGTAAGTTTTTTGATGTGCTGCTAGATTCAGTTTGCCAGTATTTTACTGACGATTTTCCCATTGAAGTTCATCAGGGATATTGGTCTGAAGTTTTCTTTTTTTGTTGTGTTTCTTCCCAGTTTTTGTATCAAGATGATGCTGGCTTCATAAAATGAGTTAGGGAGGTGTCCCTCCTTTTCAGTTGTTTGGAATAGTTTCAGAAGGAATGGTACCAGCACATCAGAGTGAACAGGCAACCTACAGAATGGGAGAAATTTTTTTCGATTTACCCATCTGGCAAAGGTCTAGTATCCACACTTTACAAGGAACTTAAACATATTTACAATAAAAAAATCATCAAAAAATGGTCAAAGGATATGAACAGACACTTCTCAAAAGAAGACATTTATGTGGCCAACAACCACATGAATGAAAGCTCATCATCACTGATCATCAGAGAAATGCAAATCAAAACCACAATGAGATACCATCTCACTACAGTCAGAATGGCAATTATTAAAAAATCAGAAACAATAGATGCTGGTGAGGCTGTGGAGAAATAAGAACACTTTTACACTGTTGGTAGTAAAGTAAATTAGTTCAACCATTGTGGAAGACAGTAATGTGATTTCTCAAGGATCTAGAACCAGAAAGACCATTTGATCCAGCAATCTCATTACTTGTTATACAACCAAGGGAATATAAATCATTCTACTATAAAGACACATGCATACGTATGTTTATTGCAGCACTGTTAACAATAGCAAAGACATGGAACCAATCCAAAGCCCATTAGTGATAGACTGGATAAAGAAAATGTGATACATATACACCATGGAATACCTTGCAGCCACAGAAAGCAACGAGATCATGTCCTTTGTAGGGACATGGGTGAAGCTGGAAGTCATCATCCTCAGCAAACTAACAAAGGAAAAGAAAACCTAACACCACATGTTCTCACTCATAACACATGGACAGAGAGAGGGGAACAACACAATCTATGGCCTGCTGGGGGTTGGGGTTTGAACAGAGGGAACTTAGAGGATGGGTTAATAGATGCAGCAAACCACTATAGCACACATATACCTATGTAAAAAACCTGCACTATCTGTACACGTATCCCCATTTTTTAGAAGAAATTTAAAAAAAATTTTAAAAAAGCATGTACTATTCAGTTTTTAAAAATAATGAAATCTTGTCATTTGCAACAACATGGATGGACCTGAAGATTATTATGTCGAATGAGGTAAGCCAGGCACAGAAAGACAAACTTTACATTTCTTCACTTATTTGTGGGAGCTAAAAATTAATAGTTGAACACATGGAGATAGGCAGTAGAATAATGGTTACCAGAGCCTGGGAAAGGTAGTTGGTGGGTGGGTATGTGGGGATGCTCTATGGATACAAAAATATAATTAGATAGGAATAAGATATACTGTTTGATAGCATAATGAGGTGACTATAGTCAATAATACTGTATTGTACATTTAAAAACAACTAAGAGAGTATAGTTGGGTTATTTGCAACACAAAGAAAGGAAAAATGCTTTAGGTGCTGGATACCTTATTTACCCTGATGTGATTATTATACATTGTATGTCTGTATCAAAATATCTCATGTACCCCATAAATATATATAACTACTTGGTACCCACAAACATTAAAAATTAAAAATTAAAAATAAATTAGTAAATTTAAAAGGATTGAAGTTCTACAAAATATGTTTCCTAATAACAATACAATTAAATTATAAATCATCAACTGGAAGAAATTTGTGAAGTTCAGATACACAAAAATTAAACCAAACAATTCTAAATTACCAATGGGTCAAAGAAAAAAATGAGGAAAATTAAGACATGATTTGAGATGAATGGGAAAAAAACAAAAAGAAAAAAACAAAAACAAGAGATACCAAAATTTATGAGATGCAGCTAAAGCAGTGAACAATGCTCAGAGGTGATTGTAGACCTGGAAATGCCTACATTTAAAGAAGCCAAGCACAGTCTGTATGGACTTATGTCTTATGTCTGTAATTCCAGCACTGTCAGTGACCGAGGCAAAAGGATCTCTTGAGTCCAGCAGTCAAGCACCATTTTGGGCAGCATGGTGAGACCCTATTTCTACTCCCCACGCAAAAAAAGGAAGAAAAATAAAAGCTGGGTGTTTGGATGTATGCCTTTAGTTATAGTCGCAGCTACTTAGGAGGCTGACGTGGGAGGATCACTTGACCCTAGGAGGTTGAGGCTACACCGAGCTGAGATCTCACCACTGCACTGCAGTTTGGGCAACAGAGTGAGAACTCATCTCTAAAATAATAACAATAATAATAATAATAAATATAAATAATAATAATGATCATGAATTATAAAAGGAAGAAAGCTCTCAAATCAATAACTTAAATTTATTCCTTAAGGAGCTAGGAGAAGAGCATATTAAACACAGCAAATAGTTGGGAAGTCATACTGAAAGCAAAGTATAAATAAATAAAATGGAAAACAGAAAAACAATAGACAAACACCGCAAAACCAAAATTTGGTAATCTTTCACTTTATTGACCAATAAAAAGAAACCATGAATTTGATTACAGAAAGACAGAAACAAAAGAAAGAAAATCACTACCGATCTTACAGAAATTTTTAAAAAGAATGCTGTGAAAAGCTTATGCAAAAAATTAAATGATTTAGATGAAATAAATAAATACATAGACAAAAATCATTAAAATTGACTCAGGATGAAATGAAAAATCTAATTAAGCTTATAACAAGTAAAATGGCAAAATTAGTATTTTTAAAATTACCCACCAAAAAGGCGTAGGTCCCTAATAATCACTTTTGAACTATGAAAAACATTGAAATAATTATGAATGCTAACTTTTTACAAACTCTCTTTTCAAAATAGGGTGCCAGAATTACCCTCATACCAAAACCAAACAAAAACATTACAAGTAAATAAATTTTAAACTCTCCTTTATGAATACAGATGCCAAAATCTTGAACACAGGACTTGCAAACCAAAGGTAGCAATATTTTTGCAAAGATTGTACTTCATAACAAAGTCCTATTCATCACAGGCATGCATAATTAAAAGAAAAAAATGACCATCTCAATAAATACAAAAGTAAATAAAGAAACATTTTGGCCAGGTGCACTGGCTTACACCTGAAATTAATCCCAACACTTTGGAAGGTCAAGACGGGTGGATCTCTTGAGGCGAGGAGTTCAAGATCAGCCTGGCTAAGATGATGAAACATCATCTCTACTAAAAATACAAAATTAGCCAGGTATGGTGGTGTCCCAGCTACTCAGGAGGCTGAGGCATGAAAAACACTTGCGCCCCTGGGAGGTGGAGGTTGCAGTGAGCTGAGATCTCACTACTGCACTCCAACCTAGGTGACAGAGCAAGACTTTGTCTCAAAAAAAGTGAAAATAAATTAGGATAAATCTAATGTCATTTCAGGATAAAGACCTTCACCAAATAAAGAATAGAAGGGAATTTGCTTAACCTAATAAAGGACATCTGTGAAAAACCCACAGCTAAATTTATATCTGTTAGTGAAAGAATAGTTTCCCTCCAAATCAGGTAAAATATTGAAAAGTCCACTCTTTCTCTTTAATTTAGCACTGTATTGGAGATTCTAACTGGAGCAATTCGGTGAGAAAAAATAAGTAAAAGACATCCAGATTGTTTATTTACCCTTACTTCAAACTTCGTAAGTTTTATTATTTAAACATTTTATCTTTTTCATTTGATTGCTCATATTTTGTATGAACTCTTGTTTATATTTTTAATATTTTTAGGCTTATTAGTGATAAGCTAATTTTCATTCCTGACACAGAGTAAAAGAGAAACACTTATGCTGTTTCTCTTTCATTCTTCCTGTGTTTTATGCATTTAATCAATAGTATGTCTGTTTGTAGAGACAGATTTTGAGTTTGCTCTTTTCTCTGTTGAGCATTTATTTTTGATTTATTAAATTTTGTCTTTATACACTTTCTTCTGCCTCATTTTAGGCTTAATTTACTCTGAACATTTTTTTTCAGCTTTATACTTAAATAATGGATTTTAAAAAATCATT
The DNA here is from genome assembly GCF_008728515.1 of Papio anubis. Taxonomy (NCBI): domain Eukaryota; kingdom Metazoa; phylum Chordata; class Mammalia; order Primates; family Cercopithecidae; genus Papio; species Papio anubis. The sequence goes on along the minus strand of NC_044982.1, from coordinate 64,821,296 downwards.
TTTCTATTCTGACATGTGCTTTTACAATTAATTGATATCTATTCCATATAATTTAAATTTTCATCGGGATTCATGTCAAAATATTTTCTAACTTTCATCAAGCTATCACATTTTACCTATGAATTATATACATGTATATTTGGAACTTTTAGTTATATGTTATTATTTCTAACTCAACTTCATGGTTGTCAGAAAACAAACTGTTTATGATTTCAATGCTTAATGATACTTAGAGGTCCATCACTGGTCAAGCTTGCTAAAATTCCCATATGTATTTGAAAAGAGTGTTTATGTTATTGGTGCAATTGCATATATACGTATACATATACAATTTATATGTAACATTTAACAATTTTGAGTGTATTTTATAGACATTAAAATACATAGATCTTAAATGGTGAGTTTGGCGATTTTTTAACAATTGTGTATTTTATTTAACCACCACACTATACAACATATAGAACAATTTCATATTTTCAGTTTCCTTATTCCACTTTCCAGACTATCCCCATTCCTTACTATTCCCAGAGACTAATATTTTCTGATATCTAACACTGTGGTTTAGTTTTGCTTGTTTTTGCCTATTTTTGAATTTCATATGAATAATCATCAATGTTTTTGAGTTTCATCAATATTAGTGTATATATCAGTATTTTGCTCCTTTTCATTGCTAGGTAATGTTCCATGGTGTTATTATGCCACAGTTCTTTACCCATTCTTATGTCAATGGATATTTGTGTTATTTTTCAAGAAAGGCTTCTTGTGGATAAGATTGATGTGAACGTATTTTCTCCAATCATTTCATGTATATATGTTTCAGTTGTCTTGGGCAAACACTTGGGAGTAGAAATGTTGAATATAGGGTAGATGTATATTAAAATTTGTAAGAAACTGGTAATCATTTTTCAAGGTACCTATGACACTTTACACTCCCAACTTGTACAAAAGTGTTACTTGCTCCACATCATTGCCAATATTTGTAATTATTTGTCATTATTTTTCTTTACAATTTAGCTATTCTTGGAAGAAATGTTGTCTTTTTTTGTTTGTTTGTTTACTTTTATTGTAGCTTTATGTGAGTCCTTTATAGCTTCTGGATATGTACCCCTCATGAAAGATATATATAGTAGACATTTTCTTCTAAATGGTTACGAGCCTTTTAATTTTCTTAATGATGCTTTTTGAAAAGCATATGTTTTTAACTTGGTAAGGACAGTGTATCAATTTTTTCTTTTCTCAATTTTCACAGTGCAAATTGTGGTTTTTGTCTTCTCTTTAAGAAATATTTGTCTATTTCTAAAATGGAAAAGCTCTTCAATTTTTTTTCTTCTATAATCATTATTATTGTAGCTTTCATGTTTAGTTCTATGATATACATCAAACAAGCTTCTCAGTATAGAGTTATCTACAGGTTAAAGTTTATTTTTTTTCTTTAGATATCCACTGGAACCATCAATATGTGTCTCATAAATTTTATTTCCTCATTCAGTTGCTTTTGGTAACTTTGTTACAAATCAATTAACTATATGTGTGTGCATTTATTTGTGGACTTCATTTCCTATTTCACTGATGAATTTTTATATTCTTATTCAAACACTATACAATCTTGATTATTTAAGTTTAGAGTAAGTCTTGAGATCAAATAGTGCAAGTGTTTCAAATAATGTCTAAATATTTTTGAAAGTTGTTCTGTCTCTTTTAGGTCATTTGCATTTCAATATAACTTTGAAAAATCAGTTTGGCAGTTTCTATAATAAACCCTGCCTGAATTTTGAATGAGAATGCATTGAAGTTATATATTGCTGTTGGCATAAAAGATAGTTTAAAACATAGTTTAACAATATAGAGTCTTCCACTTGCTTTTATTATAGCACCTTTCTTTGGCACGCATTTTACTCAATGTGTTTTGTAAACTCCAAAATACATGTTATGTTTCTGCATTTAATTAGGTATGTTTTATTTTATCTCAGCAATGTTTTGGACATTTGAATGTAGTGATTTTGTATATATTTTATTAGATTTTTTTGTGGACCTTTTTCTTTGCTGTTATTGAAGTTATATTTAAATTTCATCTTCCAATTGTTCCTTTAACATGTATTGAAATGCTATTGATTTTTACATATTAACTTTGAATTCTGTGATTTTTTTGTTAGGTTTTATAAAGGTTTTTTTGAATGCCATTGTCATGTTTTCTGAGAATAATAACTCTTTTTTCTTCTTTTCTGATCTTTATAACTTTTCTTTGTCTTGCTTCATTATTCTTGCTTAGACTTCCATATACTGTTGATTAAAAATGGAAAGAATAAATGCTTGCTTTGTTTACATCTTGGGGAGAAAGCGTTCAGTGTTCTCCATTGGGTTAATGTTAGCCCTTTATGAGTTGCAGACCACTTCAATTCCCTTTACCAGACATAAGGATTTTCTTTAAATAGTAGTTGCTGAGATATTCTATCATGTTTGAGTCTTAATTTTGGCATTTTTTTTCTGCAGCTATTGAGATGTTTGTATATGCTTTTTGCTTATTTTATTAATACAATGAAATATACCAATTTTCTTATTTTAATTGACATGTAGTTTAATTTAATGTTTTACATATGTGTACAATGTGGAGTGATTAAATAAAAGCTATGAACATATACATCATCTCATTTACTTGGTATTTTTTGTGGAGATACATTTGAAATTTACTGTTAGTTATTTTGAATTATACAATATGTTATCATTGAATGTACTCACACTGCTGTGTAAATCTCAAAATTTATTCCTTCCATTAAGCTGAAACTTTGTATCTTTTGACCAATAACTCCTCAGTCCCTTGCTCCCCAACTGCTCATCCTCTAGTAACCATAATTCTACCCTCTCTTTATATGAATCCTACTGTTTTTAGATTATATATATATAAATTCTACAAATTGTGCAGTATTTTTCTTTCTGTGCCTTCCTTATTTAACTTTGCATAATGTTCTCTAGATTCATCCATGTTGTCCCAAATAACACAATTTTGTTGTTTTTTAAGACTGAGTGGTATTCTTTTCTGTATATGGGCATACCTTGTATGTATTGCTTTTTATTTTGCTGTGTTTCACAGATATTGCTTTTTAAAAATTGAAGGTTTGTGGCAACTCTGTGTCAGGCAAGTCTGTTAGTGCCATTTTTTTCCAATAGTATGTGTTCACTTCATTTCTCTGTGTCACATTTTGGTAATTCTTACAATATTTCAAACTTTTCATTATTATTGTGTCTGTTATGGGGATCTGTGGTCAATGATATTTGATGTTACTACTGTAATTGTTTGGGGGGACCAAAAACATTCCCGTACAAGATGAGGCCAATTAATAACTCTACAATGGCCACTAAGTGTTTGAGTGAGAGAAAAGTCCCATGTCTCTCTCTATAAAACAAAAACTAGAAATGATTAAGCTTAGTAAAAAAGGCATGTTGAAAGCTGAGATAGGCCAACAGCTAGACCTCTTGCACCAAACAGCTCAGTTGTAAATACAAAAGTTATTGAAGGAAATTAAAAGTGCTACTCTACTGAACACACAAATAATAAAAAAGCACAACAACCATATTGCTGATATGGAGAAACTTTTAGTGGTTCAGACAGAAAATGAAACCAGCCACAGCACATTCTTAAACCAAAGCCTAATCCAGAGCAAAGCCCTAACTCATGTCAATTCTCTGAAGACTGAGAGAGGTAAAGAGGCTGCAGAAGAGAAGTTTGAAGCTAGCAGAGATTTGCTCATGAGGCTTATGGAAAGAAAGTGTCTCCGTCTCCATAACATAAAAGTGCAAGATGAAGCAGAAGTCTTGTTGTAGTAGACCTAGACAAGTTATTCAGAAGACCTAGACAAGAGATTGAATTAAAGTGGCTACACTAAATAGCAGATTTTCAATGTAGACAAAACTACCTTCTATTGGAAAAAGAGGTCATCTTGGACTTTCATAGCTAAAGAGGAGAAGTCAATGCCTGCCTTCAGTTTTTCAAAGGACAGGCTGAATCTCTTGTTGAGAGCTAATGCAGCTGGTGACTTGAAGTTCAAGCTGGTGCTTAGTTATCATTCTGCAAATCCTGAAACCGTTAAGAATTATGCTACATCTACTCTGCCTATACTCTATAAATGGAACACCAAAGCCTGGTTTGTATCACATTTGTTTAAGCATGGATTACTGAATATTTCAAGCCCAGTATTCACACCTACTGCTCAGGAAAAAGGATTTCTTTCAAAATATTGCTGCTCATTGACAGTACACCTAGTAACCCAAGAGCTCTGATGGAGATGTGCAAGGAGATTAATGTGATTTCCATGGCTGCTAACAACAACATGCAATTCATGGATCAACGAGTAATTTCAAACTTCGTTATTATTTAAGAACTGTATTTCATAAGACTGTTGCTGCCATAGATAGTGATTTCTCTGATGTATCTGGGCAAAGTAAATTTAAAAGCTTCTGGAAAACACTCACCATTCTATATGTCATTATAAACATTAATGATTCATTGAAGGAGGCCAAAATATAACTTTGACAGACATTTGGAGTTTTGATTCCGACTTTCATGGACAACTTTGAGGGGTTCAAGATTTCAGTGGAGGAAGTAACTGAAGATGTGATGGCAATAGCAGGAGAACTAGAATAAGTGGAGCCTGAAGATGTGACTAAATTGCTGCGATCTTATAATAAAACTTGAATGGATGAGGGGGTGCTTCTTATGGATGAGCAAAGATGAAAAGTACTCTGATGAAGATGCTGTGAACATTGTTGAAATGACAATGGATACAGAATGTTACATTAACTTAGTTGATAAAGCAGTGGCAAGGTTTGAGAGCACTGATTCCAACTTTGAAAGAAGTTCTGTTGGTAAAATTTTATTAAGCAGCATTACATATTACAGAGAAATATTTTGTAAATCCCAAGAGCCAAATGATGTGACAAAATTCATTATTGTCTTAGTTTAAGAAATTGCTAGTCACTTTACCCTTCAGCAGCTACCTCCCTGATCAGTCTACAGACATCACAGTCAAGGCAGACCCTCCACCAGCAAAATACATATGACTCTCTGAAAGATCAGGTTATTGTTAGCATTTTTAACAACAAAGTATTTTTTTAACTAAAGGACGTGTATTCTACTCCTGGACATAATGCTGTTACATAATGCTGTTACACTTAATAGACTATATACAGTATAATGTAAATAAAAGTATATGCAGTGGGCAGTCAAAAAGTGTTCATGAGACTTGCTTTATGTGATATCCACTTCATTGTAGTGGTCTGGAACCACACCCAAAATATCTCTGAGGTATGCCTGAATATACCACATTTTCTGTATCTATTCATCTGTTGATGGAAACTTAGGTTGATTCTATATATTGCCTATTGTGAATAATGCTACAATCAATGTGGGAGTGCAAAAATCTCATAGGCATGTTGATATCTATTCATTTGAATATATTCTCAGAAGAGCAATTGCTAGATTGTATTGTAGTTCTAAGTTTAGATTTTGAGGAACCTCCATACCATTTTCCACAATGGACGAACTAATTTATATTCCCACTAACAGTGTCCAGGGAGTCCCTTTTTCCTGCCTTCTTGCCAACACTTATTATCTTTCATCTTTTTGAGAAAAGCCATTCTAACTGGTATGAGGTGACATCTCATTGTGGCTTCAATTTTCATTTCTCTAGTGACTAATGATGCCGGGCATGTTTCATGAACCTGTAGGCATTTGCATGTGAAATTCTGAAAAGTGTTCACCACATTATCCATAGTCTAATCAGGTTATTTGTTTTCTAATGACATGCCTACCTTGAATCCTTGGACTAAACCACAAATAGTGATAATATTGTATTCAACATATTAATATTTTGTACACAGTTTTTGTATCTTTCAATTGTTAATCTGCACTTTTGATATTAGTAGTATTCTTATAAGGTTTTGGTATGAGAGTTATGATAACCTCCTAAAACTTGTTAAGTATATTTTTATTCAGTATTTTTAATATAATTTTATAGATATCATTATTTCTTTCTTATAGATAGGTTTGATAAATTCACATATGAAGCCATCTGGGCATAGAATTTTATTTGTAGGAAGATTTTTCTATCCTTGCTTGAGTTTTATCAGTTGTATTAATATTTTCAAGAAATTAAATTTTGCTTTTTAATTTTTAAATTACTGTCTTTTGTTTAAAAATAATACATGGTTACTATGTTTGCTTTACAAATCAATAATCTTAAAATTTTTCAAATCAGAAGTGGAAGTTAGTTTAATAATTTGTTTCAGTACTTTATAATTACTGTTAGATGTGTTAAAATATGCCATCAGAATCATGAATTTGTCTATTTCTTCGAGTTCTGTCCATTTTTGATTAAATATTTTGAGACTGTCTTATTTAAAACAGAGATTTTGTTAATTTTAATGTATTTCATGTGGATTGACTCGTTCATATTAAGTCTACCTTTTTATTGAGAGTTTTTGTATTTAACTGTATTAACTCTGATATGAATATAGCTTCACTGCTCTTGCTTCTTGTTTCCATCTATTTATTTTCAGCAGTCCTATGTCCTCCTACTTAAGGTATAACTATAACAAATAGCATATGCTAGTTTTTAAAAGAATGTCTTTCTATTTAAATGAAATAATGGTGTGTTTACATTTTATGTAGTTGATAATGTATTTATCCAATTTTATTTTATATCATAGATATAGTGAATTATTAAAATATTTTTAGAAATTAAAAAATATGATGAGAGTTGTGGAAGAAGTAGGCTATGTCACCAATGAAGGCAAGGGATGAGGTAGAGAAATCAGTTAGGAGATTGTCACAATTAATACGTTTGAGATGTTGTTATCCTAGAAAATTATAGAGACTAGGGAGAAAAATGAACAGAATCCTGCATGTGAAGGGGATAGTTGTAAACATTTTATTTTAAAAAGGGAAGGGCTATAGATTTACACTTAGATGCTGGACAAATTTAAGAAATGTATAAAGCAACAAAATCCTATAAAAATATAGGGAAGGAATCAAAGATTACAGGAGAACCTGGATATTTTGCATTCAGAAATCCTTCCTCCCGGACTAGATGATTTATATTATCAAATACGATAAAGCCTTCTTTTCATTGAAGTGTGGTCCTAGAACAAGCAGCATTCACTTTCTCTAGGAGCTTGTTTAAAATGTGAAAATTTAGGCACTGCTCTAGGCATACTTTATCAGATTTTACATTAAATAATTGCCAAATGATGTTTTTTGCACATTAAATTTGAGCAGTGTATGGAACAGTGGTTCTCTACCTTATTTGCATATTAGTATAATCTGGGGAGCCTTTAGAAATCCCGTTGCCTGGGCCATACCCTACACTAAATTGGAGCCTGTGGGTTTGGCACTCAGGCGTCTGTATGTTTAAAGCTCCCCAGGTGGTTCTCTTGTGCAGCCAAGGTTGAGATCCAGTGCTGTAGGCACATGGAAGAGAATAAAGCAAAACTAGACAATTAATAAGAAATCTTGAGGATTTTAGAGACTGGATTCTAGTCTTTGTTCTTTATTTGAGAGATATTTATTTGTTCCCTATAAATCAATTTCATTTTTGTATATTTCAAAATTGTATTTAGCAATTATTTGTGATTTTTCTGTCTATGGATTGTAATTTAGGAGACACTTAGCAAAATATAATAATGGGTGGTAATCATTGGTATGGGATTAATTTGTGAATGGTAAGAAAATGTGCTGACTGTAACTGTTCAGAAATTGAGTGAGCAGTAGTGATCAGAAAATTTAATTATATCAGAAACAGAAAAGAAATCAAAACTGGTTCGCAGAAATAAAAACAGATAAGCCAATAAATTCATGAGAGTGTAAGTTGAGATGAGTTTGGGAAAAGACAAAACAGGCAAAGTACATGACAGACTTGTAGAATTTTTTTTTTTTTTTTCATTTTTCCCACTACAAGAATGAGAAGATCTTGATTGGTGCTTCTCGAACATTAACGTACAGATGAATTGCCTGGAGATTTTTATTAAAATGAATATTCTTACCTTGTATGTCTCTGGGGTAGGTTATGAAATTCTGCTTTTTAAATAAGATTCAAGGTGATGAAATGCTTTTTCTGTGGGTTCACACTTACTGCAGCAAGGAGCTGGAACCCAGTTATCACTAAAAGTAGTGCAAAGGTCTTGCTGCTCGTGCATCTTTCTTAGTTGCCTTAGTAACTACGTCTTTTCAAGATAAGACACAACTTATAAAATTCAAATGAAAATGAGATAAACTTCAGTGAGAGATAGAACAACATGTTAAAAGATTATGTGGAAGGAGTTTTGGGGGAGGAATTCCTGAAGTTCATAAAGATAAGACTACTTGAAGAACAATTTGATTCCTCTCTAAAAAGATTAATAGAACTTATTAGCTTAGGAACTTAGAAGTTCAGCAGGACTGTTTTATCTGCAGCTGTCCTTGGTCATAGTCAATATAAAACTCCACATGCTTCACAAATGCATTTACTCATCTGTTTATGTGACACTCATACTCCATGGAAGAAGTTGTTACAGGAAATAGGGTTATTGAGTCAACACCAGACACCAATCAGGAACTGACATTCACTTTACATGGAGATATCATCAACAGAAAATTTGAAAGTTTAGGTATTCAGAGAACACTGAAAGAAATACAGTAAGAACATTAGAGTTGGAAGTAAAGTGTGCAGGGAGAAAAAGACCCTTTTTTCTGTTTCAAGGATAAACAACTAAAACTGGTTGAGGAAAGTGTGTCAGAGGGCTCTTCCATCTTGAGAGAATAGGAGGAGGGGATATCTGCTAAGAATGAGAAAAATAAATGAAGATTTACAATGCAGGAAAAAATGATCAGTAAAACATTACTAAAGAGCTTTTAAAGCAACATGAAGATCCTGTTTGCTACTAGAAACATGAATTTGTGGTGGGCAAGGTACATATTGTTGTGCTGCAGCCCGGGGCAGGTAATGGAGAAGTAGATGATTTTGTGTGCAGTGAGGGACTTGTGACCACTATAGTAGCAAAGAACTTAATTACGGAGGGGCAGTAAGGGTTACATGACAATAGCGGCCATTACTATTAGGAGAAGCACAGGTAGCTAGAAAGGAACAAATGAGTTCCGTCAATTAGAAATGACTTTAGTTTGAAGTTTTTGATGAATGTAAAGAGGAAAATATGAATGACTTTGTGAGATCTGGGGGCAAAAAACTGTCTGAAATGTTGGGTTTGAAATATGCCATATAATGACAAGTTACAAGGCATGGTTATATGAAGTGTGAATGAGTGATAGAGAGTGAATCTGATCATCAATAGCATGAAGGAGAGAAGTTTTTTCCTTTTTTAAAAACAGGATGATATGGGGTTTTACAATGTGTTATTAGAGGTAGTATAGATGTCTGCAAGTGTAGGACAGAAAAGAAAAGAGAAAAAAAGAAAAAAGAAAAGAAAAGAGAAAAGAAAAGATAAAAACATGCAAACAAGTTTTTGAACTTGCCGAGTAGGGAGAAAATGGATCCTAGCTTTGAGGATTTGAAAAAAGGGATATAATCATCAAATCATAGAGTAATAGGTTTGGGAAGAAACTTAGAACTAAAATTTTGCAATACTATAACTTAGAGATGAGGAAGATCATAACCAAGAGAGGAAATTTCTTGTCCAGAAACACCTATCTCTTAGATAATGGTTGAGATTAGAATACAAGGTAGTTAACCTCCCTTGTTCTTGGTAATAGTAAAGATGATGGCTGTGGTGATAATGATTTTGAACGTAGTGGTGTAGTCATACATACCAAGAGCTTATTAAATAAGAAAACTTTGTTCGTAGCTAATACAAAATAGAAAGATAAATGAATGTTTGACTCTAATGCTCCCTCCAAAATGTTAGCTCTGTAAGGACAGGGGTTTTCATCTTTTATTTCTTGATAACATATCTGAGTGAGTTCGTACTCATTATATATTTGCAGAATACATGAATAAACACACGTTTTAAAAGTATAGAATGTGTTGATCAGTTAGATGCTTTTGTAGAACTATGAGTCTGCTAAAGGGAATGTTGTTTTATGAAGCATTTATCACTCCAAGTATTCACTAAGTATTGATGGACCATCAGAATATGTAACACTTACTCAGCGCATAATATGAACCACATGCTGTAGATACATTATTTTTTAATCCTCATAATAACTCTTGAAAGTAATTATTATTATAACATTGGGGACCTAAGCTTGTATTTAAACTGTCAATTTTTTACTGCTAGAGCTCAGACCAAAACTATATAGTGAACTGATTGGGCACATGTTACAAAAGATAATTTGTGTGGTACAGACTCTCTTGGGACAGAATACCTCTTTAAACAAAGAAGATGCCAGGCTGAAGTGGGTTCATCACAAAGCATTAATTGGTAAGTGGACGTTTCTGATTTGATAGGTAAAAACCTGTCCCTGTCCCTATCCTACCTGCATGAATATAGACGTGCTTTATGGGCAGAGGAAAATGCTGCTTCAGTAAATGCTGTAATACACAGGGAAATGCAGAATGTGATAGGCAGAGAAACTCTCCCATCTCATTTGACACAGATCACCAAGAGGACTCATTGTTGGGAAGGCTCGGGGTGATGGTGACAGCATCACGGATATCAAAGGGAAAAGTGGAGATTAGCACTGTTCTGAAAGTTGTGTCCTTTTAAACTTGGCCTATGGATAAACAGCATTAGCATCTCCTAGAAGCCTTTCAGAAAAGCAGAACCTCAAGCCCAACCCCTGATTTATTATTCGGAATCTGCATTTTAACAAGCTCCCCATCCTAGTAGGAGGAGCACTGGTAGGTAGTGCTCTGGCTCAGCAGTTAGGTGGAGCAGAACCTCCTGCAGCAGTGGCAATATTAGAAATAGGAGACTTGCCCAGGACTAAGCATAGGACTTATTCTGACTATCCTGTAGCGATTAGGTAGATGAATACATACCCAGTGTGAGCAAATGAGAGAGAATTTAAATAAAATCCTGCTAATTTTTATTAGCATGACTCCATCTGTAAATACAAGTTAGTGAGGCCTAGATAAACTGAGGTTTTGCCTGTGTTACAAATGAAGACACCAAGACTCAGAGAAGTTAAGTAGCTTGCTCAAGGTGACACATGCAGGGAATCCATGAAGTGACATACAAGGATGCTGAAGTGAAATACAGTTCACACCTCTAAATTGAATCAATAGGAAGCCACTGGCACAGTACATTGTATGCTTTCTATAATTCTGGTTATAATTAAAGCAGCTTCTATTCAAGGGCCCAATGTGATTCTTCTTCTTGGTGGTGGTGAAGGTTTTGTTTGTTTGTTTTTTAGAGACATGGTCTCGCTCTTTCACCCAGGGTATAGGGCAGTGTCACAATCATAGCTCATTATACTCTCAAACTCCTGGGCTCCAGGGATTCTCTTGCCTCAACCTCCCAGATAGCTGGGTCTACAAGAACATGCCACTGCGCCAGCTAATGTTTATTTTTTATTTTTTTGAGATAGGGTTTTGTTGTGTTGCACAGGCTGATCTTGAACACCTGACCTAGAGCCACTCTCCTGCTTGGGCCTCTCAAAGCTCTGGGACTATAGACATGAGCCACTAAACCCAGAATCAATATGTTTTATAAGCATAATCACACTAATTTCTACAATACTTTCTGGAGATTTGGATATACACTACTACTTAAACAATATATATTTTCTATGTCTCAGTTGAGAGAGAGAAAGAACTTGGTGAAGCAGTACTAAATTCCCTCCTGAGGCTAAAATAGTTCAAACTGTGTTTTTACCTGTATCTTTTTAAACCATGGCACCCCTTTATCACTTTCAAATTCGAATGTGTGACAATTATTAAAAAATCCTTTTGCTCTCCTGGTAAAAAATGAAAGATGAAAAAAATGAAAATTCAGATTTTATAAACTAGGAATATTTTAAGACTGCTGTGTAGCTATCAGAGTCTGATAATAATGTCTATATGTATCTACAAACGGAATATCGTCGTTTAGTTAATTAGAAATTAACCAATTTAATTAATTCTTCAGTTAATTTCTTCCGGCCCTTTAAATATAGTAATAGTTGATGATGGGTTCTAATTTACATACCATGTGCATATGTTATAAGGACAGATTTAGTAAAATTAATGGTTTCTTGAAAAATAGCTTTTTTCTTGGAAGAGAACGTGTCTATAAACAAGCATTGTACTTTTTCCTTTTATTTTTCCTGAGAAAATCAAGACCCATGAAGTGAAAACATTTTGTCGACTTGTAAAAACCTGCATTAATTATGCCATTCTACCTATTTAATCAGTTTTCTCAGTTTTCCTTTTAAACTTACTCAGTTAAACAGAATGACCTTCAGAGCAATGACAGGTGAGATAGTGGTTCCCCTCCCCCTCCCCCAGCAAAAGTGTTTTCTTTAAAAAGGCTGCCACACACATCAGTTTTTGCTGCTTGTTGTCTTTCTTTTGGGAGAATAACTGTTTATAAATAATTGCCTACAATAAAATGTGAACATTTCTCAGAGTAAATGCCCCAGATCTGATGATCATTTCATGGTAATCCTTTGAAAATCAGCACATTTGCCTCCAAAGATGATAGTGTCAGGTGGTACAATAAATGTAAGTATTTTATCAGCATTATTGTAAAAATTTTGTATCACACCTTGATAGTATAGATTTGTTTTCTTTGGGGACTTTGACTTTCATGTATCTTATTTTAATGGGACTTAATGCTCATATTTAACAACGTCAAGTAGAGCATAAGGATGGAGAAAATCTTCAAATCTCTGTGTCTGACTTGCTTATCACTCCAATCTAGGTAGCTCCATTATTTACCCCAGAATTTTTTACCCTGTTAATATGACCTTCTATATTCTAAACTTAAGGAGATCATATCTCTACAGAAAGAAGCTGAAGGACAATAATGTTTTTAAAAGAGGTGTGTGGACTAACAGTGGCCAAAATAGACCTTTACCAATGTCTACTGGATTGCACTTAATTGAATTTAAATTAACGCTTTTTTATCTCCAAATATATTTCGTTAATATGGAGATCATCTTTAGATATCAGCAGCCAGAGCTGTAGTTGGGGAATTATTTATTACTTCCAGAGTAGCCACGTGATTTCCCTTTCTCTCTTTCCCCTGGCGTTGTCCCATCATCTCATTACTTTACTTCTGGCCTTGTATTGCTTGTACCTCGCTTTCAGTGAGAATTTCACCTCCATTTTCTTTTTTTTTTTTCTTTTTTTTTTTTTTTACTATACTTTAAGTTCTAGGGTACAAGTGCACAACGTACAGGTTTGTTACATATGTATACATGTGCCATGTTGGTGTGCTGCACCCATCAACTCGTCAGCACCCACCAACTCGTCATTTACATCAGGTATAACTCCCAATGCCATCCTTCCCCCATCCCCACTCCCCACAATAGGCCCCGGTGTGTGATGTTCCCCTTCCCGTGTCCAAGTGATCTCATTGTTCAATTCCCACCTATGAGTGAGAACATGCGGTTTCACCTCTATTTTCTAGGCTTATTGTTATACTTCTCTCTCTCTCTCTCTCTCTCTCTCTCTGTATGTGTGTATGTGTGTGTGTGTGTGTGTGTGTGTGTGTGTGTGTGTGTCTGTGAGATATGGGATCTCTCTCCATTGCCCAAACTGGATCACATTGGCTATTCACAGGCATAATCATAGTGTACCAAAGTCTTGAACTCCTGAACCCAAGCCATCCTCCTGCCTCAGCCTCCCAAGCAGGTGGAACTACAGATGCATCCCACCACACCTGGATAGACTTATTTTTGTGCTTGACATTATTTTTCTTATCCACGTGTCAAAATATATTATCACTTATTGTACTAATTGCAGAGGTGTTTCTTAGATTTGTGTTTTTTTGAAAGTGAAGGATCATGCCACTTTCCTATTATCATTCCTTAGTTTATATACAACAGGAAATAAGTGTCTTTTAAAAATATTTTGGGAGAGGAAATAAATAAAAAACCTATTATGTTAGCTGGAATATATTATACATCTCTGGAGAAATAAGCTTATTGTAAGCAATTAGGTTTCTGGATTCTACCTGCTCATCTTCCAAATGCTCTTAAAGAATAAAAGATAAATATGAGATATAGTTTAATGATGTGATGTGTGTAGGCTAGTCAGCTGTATCACTCTCATTAATTATAAGGATAAGTTATTATGTGTCTTGACTGGTTCACTTGTTTGTTTCTAGAAGCACTTAAACACCAGAATGTACCATTTTTCAAAAGGAGAGAGTAATATTTTTTCATATAAATTAAAGAATATAATTGCAAATGAACATCAAAATCTATTTGGTGAAAATGCAAAAAAAGAAAAAAATCCAAAACTAAACAGTGTAACACACTACTCTGTGCAGTGCTATGGCCTCAGTTTCTTTCTTAGAGACTACAAAGATACTAAAATGACATAAATACTAATGTAATCACAGCTGCCATTTCTCCAAGTACCGTGTTCTACATTGTGAAAATTCTTGAGGTGACTAAGGTAATTTTTGAATTGTTTTGAAATGATAATATTACAATTTGAAATTATAAATCATATATGAAATAATACATACTACTTTGCATTATAAAATATTTTCAGTAATTATTGTGAAGTGCCATTAATATTTTGGTGATTACTTTTACGTCATATGCACATATACATGAGCGTGCACACAGACATACATAAAAATGATAGGATCATATAAGACGTTGTAGACTGTTTTATGATAGGGTAATACACTTTTCTTTTCTTTTTCTTCTTTGCCCAGATCTTCTATTCTTTATCCATATCGTACTCTATCCCTATCCGAGGTAATCTAGGAATATGTGTATAGTTCCATTTGTCTCATTATGCTCATATGTCATTTACATGGTATTTTATATATAGGGTTTACGCATTTATAGTAAATGATCTTTATATAGTTTATACAATATCCATTTTTCTTTTCTCTGTAATGCAAACGTGTTTCATATCCCTCAAATACACCCGTACCCCTCACTTACACGTATGCTATCACTGTTTACTTTTGTAAACTTGTGTTCATCGTATACACATTAATCATTTAAGCATACTTTGTGGAATCCTGCCAACTTGACTACTGTGCCTCTAATTTCTTCCTTTTTATCCCATCATAATAAACCTGGTAATAATTGATTCAACCATATGCTCATTGATATCGCCTGTGCTGTTTGTTTATTTTTACCACTACAAACATGCTACAATGAAGTTCTGGTACTTTTTTTTTTTTTGAGACAGTTTTGCACTGGTTGCCCAGGCTGGAGTGCAGTGGCGCGATCTCGGCTCATCTCAACCTGCACCTCCCGGGTTCAAGCAATCATCCTGCCTCAGCCTCCTGAGTAGCTGGGATTACGGGCGTGTGCCACCACGCCTGGCTACTTTTGTATTTTTGGTAGAGACTGGGTTTCTCCATGTTGGCTAGGCTAGTCTCAAACTCCCGACCTTAGGTGATCCACCAGCCTCGGCCTCCCAATGTGCTGGGATTACAGGTGTGAGCCACCATGCGCGGCTGTTCCTATACTTTACCCTAAATTTTTATTTATTTATTTATTTTATTTTTTTATTCTTCAATGGAATAGATTCCCAGGAGAGGGCTTATTGAGTCAATGATTCTATTTATATTGTCAGTTTGACTTTTAAAAAGCTTATCAAAATCCACATTCCTTTATTCATATGTGAGTATTTCTTCTCATCCAGGCCATCTGTAGTTATTATCAGTCATTTAAATTTATACCAGTCTGTCTGATGGATATTATCTAATACCTTAGTGTTGTTTTAATTTTATATTGAGCTCCTTTTTATGTGTTTGTGGGCTTTTGTTTTGCTTTCATATGAGTTTTTTTACTTTTGTTAAGTAGAACTAGATTTAGCTGCATTAAGTAAAACACTCTAAATAATAGTATGTAAAGATAAGTTTCTGTTATAAAAGAGATCTAGATGTTATCAGTGCATGTATTGGTGGCTTTCTAATATAACCTGGGTCCTGGGTCCAGTCTGTGTTCTATTGTGCTTAGTATCTTCTACCTGATCCGCAAAAATGGGCTGGAACTTTAACCATTAAATTTACATCCCCAGCATCGGGAGACAGGAGGAGGAGAAGGAAGTGCCCTTGCTCCCTCCCTTTAAAATAAATCTTCCTTAAATGCAGAAATTTGTTCTGCCTGCCTGTATAGTATTGACTGGAAGGTAGGTACTGTCACAAATAATTACAATATAGTTTGTGAAGTGTAGTGTTTTACATTGTTGGAAGAAGGCCTGCCTTAAATGCAATTTTATCTTACTAAGATGGAAGGCAAGAATATACATTAGGAAGTCAGAGGCATTCTCTGCCATGCTTTTCCTTTTCCTACATTACTATGAGATTATTTGTTTTATTAAATTTTGGGTACTACCTGCTACTGTCAAATCTGTCTTTTTCCTCTAAGTTTTCTGTGCTGGTTAAGGATTCTTCCCAAGTCATTGAATGAATGTGAAAATATCATGTTTCTAAGATTGTATATTACTTTATTTTGCATGTTTAATCAATCTTTGTATATTTTTACAAATAATGTGATGAAATGATTTAAATTAGATTTTGTCTGTATGGCTGTTAGGTATGTTGGCATTAGTAAATGATGAAACTCATCATCCTTTTCTCACTAAATTGAAATATGATCCTTGCCACTTACTTTACTTTTATATATACTAAAATATACTTCTGAACTTTCTCTCTTAATCTATTTTCTATTATTCTGTCAGTACAATACTAATTTAAACTAATTATTTTCAAGTGTTAGCAAAGTAGAGCACATTGACAAATGCAACCCCTTGCTTGAGGTTTGTAAATAGTTTTGTTGGAACCTACCCATGCCCCTGTTCATTTGCATATAATCTATGGCTGCTTTTGGACTACATTGGTAGAGCTCAATGGTTATATATAGCCACAAAGACTAAAATATTAACTGTTAATTCCTTTACACAAAAGTTTATAGACCCCTAAATGACTAATTGAGAGTAGGTATTGACCTAATTAAAGGATGTTCAAAAACTAAATACTTGCTGATGTTTAAATATCTATACGTTAACTGTTTTGAGCAATAAATGACATATATATGCCAATACAAATTAGTCTATTAATAAATTATCAAAACCAAGTTTTGATGTTAAAAAGATGATGAATTAAGTACTAAATGTACAGTAAAGTATTTCATATTAGTACTTTTTTCCATATTCATAAAGTTTTATTTTTGAGAAAACATTTCTCATGGGGATTATATCATATTGCATATTAAATATTTTTGTTATTTTGATTGCAGGAAACTTTAAACATACATTTAAAAATATAAAGAACAATATAATAAATGCCCAAGTACACATTACCCACCTTCAATTATTATCACCAAATGGCTAATCTTATTCATTCATCTACCTATTCCCATTCAACAACTTAAAATATTTACCTCTAACATTGTATTATTTCATCGGTAAATATTTGAGCATTTATTGTTAAAGATTAAGAAC
Organism: Papio anubis; assembly: GCF_008728515.1. NCBI lineage: Eukaryota > Metazoa > Chordata > Mammalia > Primates > Cercopithecidae > Papio > Papio anubis. The sequence goes on along the minus strand of NC_044982.1, from coordinate 64,803,750 downwards.
TTTTAAAAGCAAATCTGTAATACTATTATCAGGCTTAAAAAGCTACTATTACTTTATTAATATAATCAAATATCTAATCACTGTTCAAATTTCCATATTTGCTTCATAAAGGTTCTTTTCATGATTGTTCTCTTCTAATCAAGATTCAAATAAGTTCCAAGAATTACAATTAGTTGGTGTTTCTGAAGTATCTTCAAGTCTATGAATTTTCCTTTCCCACATCCCTTGCCAGGAATTCCTTGAAGTAAGTAGGCTGCTTTGTTCTATATTGATCCCTCCCATTATGGATTTTGCTGAATTCCTTTTTTTTTTCCCTTTTGTTTTGTTATTAATTGTATTTCCTGTGGACTAGTAGCTAGATACAAGATACAGAGGCTTGATAAGATTTAGGTTCACATTTTTAAATCAATATTCTTCATAGATAATGTTGTGTACTTCCAACTGTTTTTATCAGGAGGTACATTATGTCTGGTTTAATCTTAAGAATTGAGCTTTCATGTATCGTGAGCCTAACACATGTGTTTAAAACGTATGCATCTGATGTTCCCTAATGATATTTTGAGCATTATTGCGAGTCATTATTTATTAGGTTTTGAAAGTGATGATATTCTAGGTTTATCCTTATTTCTTATTTCTTAGCTGTAAATCTTCTAGAAAGTAAAACTTGTACCAGCTGTTTCTTCCACTTAGGTACAGTTTGCGTAACTGTATATTTGATTATTTTCCTTTGTTTGCTGGTTTTCAGAATGTCTTGGTTTCTTAGCATCAAACATAATACATATTTTATTTTATTTTATATCTGCTGGATTGATTGCTTGTTGAATATCAATATGCTGAAATTAACACAAATTTGGCTAGTGAAAGATTCCTCTGGTTGTTTCCTAATTTCTTTTGATTAGAACTCAGAAGACTTCCTTGCTTATATGGCAAAATGAGATGACCTAACCTGCTTTGTATATTTTTGGACCCAGACTTGGAATTCTATTATATTTTTGAGGACTAGAACTTGAAATCATTTCTCATTTTTCACACTGTTTAATAAAGATGGGAAAACATTTATTTTCCCATTTATTAATTTCTTTTTTGAATTTTGCTTTAAATATTTTCCTAGTCATATTTTAAGCCTATTGAATATCTTACTTGCCAGTCCTTTTTATAGCATTAACTGTGGTGTGGAATTTCTCTTTGTATGTGAAAAATTACACTGTATGTCACCCATCTTAATTTATCTGTTTTATTTTATTTACTTATATCTTCCTGGAATTTTATTTTAATTTTAGGAACATATAGCCAAAAAGCCAAAATAACATAATAGGAAATATAGAAGATAATACAAGCTTATTTTGAGTTAGTATTTTGTCAATAGTAAAAAGTAGATTTGTCTCAATTTTACCTAAATAGAAAAATATAATATTTTACTCCAATATAAAAATTCAAAGGAAAATAAAATGTATTGCAGCTTAAGTGACCTTACTATAGATGTAAATATACATAAAGAAATAAACAACCACCATCAAATAAAAAGCATCAAACAATAATATTGAAATTCATGGTCTGTATTCAGTTTTTTTTTTTTTTCTTCTCTGAACATAGACTAATTGGAGTGTTTCACATTAAATTATTACCTATTCTAAATTCAAATATCACTATAGGATATATTGTTTTTTAAATAATATGTTGCATAATTTACAGCTCTTGAAGACTATAGATCAAGGTTGTTTATAGGCAAAACTTTTAAAGCAACAATATTAAAGTATTGGATTATTAATTTGTGTTCCAATATAATACTGCAAGAAAGTATCAATATATTTTCATTGACATTAGTATAAAACGGTTTTAGATACTGACCAAGAGTCTCAGTCTCCAAACATTTTGAAAGGACCTCAACTTAATGAAATTTCATTAGCAGCATAATCTTGCATCATGGCTTATTAAAGTTACTTCAGGAATAGGTTTTTAAAAGCATTTAACATTTTTCTTAATCTTTTTTGAAGTAGCTTATGTGGTTGTATCTTTTCAAATATGTATTCAGTAGAGGGTTTCCTGTTAATGTAGATGTGATTTTTGTTAATGTAGAGTAACAGCATAAGATACTGTTTTATGAAGATAATAGTAGTTCATTTTATTATAACTAGCAATATTTCTTGATCTATTTTAGATTGAAAAAGAGATAAAACATAAATTAAAACGTATTTTTAAATGCTGATGCATTTTTCATCTGACTTGCATATTTAGATGATCAATATTTTGATGACTCCACTCTGAAAATCACTCAAAATAATAATTGAGACTATGTATTTAAATTATACCCATGAGTTTCTCTCTGTCAAGAAAGAAGACTAGATATTCTGAAGAAACATTTTACTGCAAAGATGAAAAAATGGTCAATGGTCTTAAATAGGCAATGCATAGGTACACCCACACACATACACACACATGCATGAACACATATTTTCAGGAATCGAATGAATATTGACTAAAGCATAAAAGGCAAGTGAAAATAGGAGCTAGAACTGTAAGAAACCTATAAAGTAGTTATAGAAGATGTTGAGCTTCTTTTGTTTGATAGGTACATGGTGCAGAGGACCGGGGACAAAGCCAGGGCACATGTAGATGAGTATCTCATAGGAGTTGCCTATATAAAGCCAACCCTGGAGAGTAACATCTTCCTGAATCATAGAGATGTGAAAAATGTTCTACACAGAAGGAGAGAACAACACAGAGGACATATGTATATATGTCGTGAGAATTCAAATCTCCCCATCATATAGAAGAGATTTGGGACCTGAATATTCTGTACTTCTTGTTCCAAATAATGTTAAGCTGTAAATTACTTTTAATGTAGTCCCAGGTTTGTAGTGCTTAGTGGATAGTTTGCAGAAGTAATCACAGTTTCTTTCTAAATAAAACCTCCTTAAAAAGAAGATACCATTTCATAGATAAACTGTTATTAATGTAAAATCACAGGAATACATCTGAAAAATATAGAAAAAAGGCATTATGACAATAAGACCAAGCAGAAGTCTAAGTAAGCAGAATTAGACTCTCCCTGTTCTCAGATTTTGGAATGATAATTCTGGAATATAAAACCAGGGTGTGTGTATATGTGTGTGTGAGTGTGTGTGTATACACACATATGTATGAATCCAAAAGATGCCTAGGAATTGTATACTATGAAAAATTGCCATGAGGATTAGGAAAAGAGCTAAGCGACACTTCATTAAATGAAAAATAATGTTGTTATTAAAATTACATCCAACAGCAGATTAGGCACAATAGAAGAAAGAATTGTTGAAGTTGATGAGAACTGAATAAATGATACAACAAGCAGTGGAAGTAGTATCGGGGAATATGCAAGAGAGACTGAAAGACATGAGGGACAGCTTGAGATAATCTAACATATGTCAAAATAGTCTTATAAACAGATCAGGTATATCTCTCTTTTTAAAAAAATATTGTCTTTCAAGACAAGATTAAAAACTCTGTAAGATTTATAATTTTCATTAAGTAAAAGGTTTTGAGCCAGGCACAGTGGCTTACACCTATAATCCCAGCACTTTGGGAGGATGAGGTAGGAGGATTATTTGAGGCCAGGAGTTCGAGACCAGCTTAGGCAACATAGTGAGACCCCATCTCTATGAAAAAGAAAAAATAAAAGGTGAAATGTTTTGAATTTTGAGTTAGTTTTGTTTCTAGATATCTTCTTCTACAATTGATCCATAGATTAAATGTCATTCCAAACAAAAGTATAGTAGATTTTGTTATATAACTTGGCAATTCTAAAATTAATATAGAAGAGAAAGGAGCAAAAAGAGCCAAGACATTATGTATGTATGTATGTATGTATGTATGTATGTATGTATGTATGTCTATCTATCTATCTATCTATCTATCTATCTATCTATCTACCTATCTTTAAATGAACAGGTTTAGGTCTTCTACCATATCACCACAATTTTTATATAACCTAAGCAAGTAAGAGAAAGTGATTACTATGAAGTTTGCGTAAGACATCTTAAAACAGGTTATTTTATGCTAGTAACAGCTTAAATTTGATCTCATGCCCAAACTTTCTACTTTTGTTGCTCTTCCCATTTTGAAGTTTAAAATAATAGATTCTAAATTTTTTCACCAGAAAAGATGTGTGATGATGAATATGTTAATTGTCTTGATTTAATCTGGTACAATGTATAGATATATCACAGCATCACATTTTACTCCACAAATATATATAATTATTATTTTCCTTAAAAATAAAATAAATGTAGAGAGAAATATAATTTATAAAAAGAAAACAAAAGTGTGTGGTAATAGCAAGGAGATATTCATGGAAGAGTCTGATTAAAAAAAGAGAGTCTACAAACAAATCTGTGCAAATATGAAAACTATATATCATAGAAATGTCTTTGCAGATTAGTGGGAAAGAATGGATTATGAAGAAAACTGTAGAACCAGCTACTGAATATGCATGTGAAAATATTTGAAAATGACTACAGTAATCCCAAATCAATTCCAGCTAAATACTTAAATGTGCAAAACAGTCTGTTAGTAATTTCAAAGTAAATAATGGGAGAGTCTTCATAACGTAAGGGAAAATTTTAAGCAACACGTTAACAATAAATAGTAAAGAAAAATGTGTGCAAACCATGGAGAACAATATTGAGAAATTAGACTCTTGTACAATTAAGATTTTCAACATACATTTGATAAAGTACATAAAGTACAAAGACAATCTGTAAACTTGTCTTTACTAACATAAAACTGAAGATATATGTGACACATAAAATAAAATCATTAGTATTGAGGTATACAAAAACATCTATATACAATCTAAAATCTCCAGAATCTCAGTGTAAAATAGTCAAAAGGCATAAAGATATATTTGCTGGAAGAAGAAAGAAGAATGATCAATAAACCTATAAAAGTACTTTCAATGTTATTGGTAACCAGAAAATTAAAAATTTAGAATGAAGTGAGATACCATTTCAGATCTACCATATTGGCAAACTATTAATCATTTATAATCAAGTTAGAGTGTTTAGAGAACATTAATAATTTTGCCTGCTGATGAGAAGTAAATTGATACAATCTCTTCCCGAAACAATTTGTCATTGTCTTTTAATGTTGAGTGTGCTCATGCCTTATAACTTTATATTTTCGGTTGGAAGAATGTAATAATTCAAGAGAAATTTTTCTTAATGTGAGTTAGAAAAGAAGAATGTTCATGCCTGTATTTCTTGTAGCAGCAGCAGGTTACAATCAAATGCCCACTGTCAGAGCAATTAATATGTAAATTGAGTTGTATTTTTAAAAGGGAATACCATTCAGCAGTTAAAATGAAACATAACTACATGCATAAATATGCAAAACTAAATTACATAAGAGAAATGGCATTAATTATATGTATCCTTTGTATGGCAATTATACGTCAATAAATTAAGGAAAAAAAGAAATGGAAAACATAAGGTTTTTAGAAGTGCTTACTTTAAGTGGATGGGATATGGAATTCAAGGGAACAGAGACTTGAGAATCGTAATTATCATCCTCTTTAGTTGATATGTAGGGGGTTACTTCTTTCTCTTTCTCTTGGCTGCCCACATAAATTTGGTCATGCTTCTCCTCAAGGACTTACATTAAACCATGAGCTTTGCCTGGATGAAGCAACATATTATTATTTACCCCCAAAGCACAAAATATAATACTTGACATATAATTATCATACAAGAATTGTTACTGAACTATATAATAGTTCGTTATTACTTGAAAATTATACATGGTTGACAAAATCGGATTTTTTTTCCTTTTGCTGTAGTGAGCTGGTAAGGTTTTATTTACTATAATCAGAACAAATTTAATTGGACAGATGTGTATCTGTTTTCTAATGTGTAGAGGACATTGGTATTTTAGATTTTTTTAGTCAAAGATGCTAAAAATCAGCTGGACATGGTGGCTCATGCCTGTAATCTCAGCATTTTGGGAGACCAAGGCAGGCAAATTGTTTGAGTCCAGGATTTCAAGGCCAGCCTGAGCACATGGCAAAACCCCATCTCTACGAATAATGCAGAAATTAGCTGGGAGTGGTGGTGCACATCTGTAGTCCCAGCTACTCGGGAGACTGAGGCAGGAGTATCGCTTGAGCACAGAAGGTTGAGGCTGTAGGGAGCCATAATCATACCACTGAACTCCGACTTGGGTGACAACGTTGGACCCTGTCCTAAAAAAGAAAAAAAAGGTTCTGAAAAATCATTACAACTTTTTAGAACGTTTCATTTCAATAGTTCTGGGCAACATAGTCCTCAAACTTTCAAAAACATAGAATGTTAAAGGGTTATAAAATATTGTTGGTGGAAGGTGTGCAGAAGCAGGCAGATTTCCAAGATCCTTATATCCCTGAGTAAAATATCCATGAATTAAAGGAATTTGTATATTAAGGAATATGAACATAGAAATTTGAAAAAAATTGGAGAGAAAGCATCTTCAAAATCTAGTGCTTTCTCTAATGCATGACACTGCATTACCATCCTGAAATGATTTGTTTAAAAATCAAAGAGGGAAGACCACATCTGTGGCATTATTTTATTTTTGATCTTGTATCATTCCTTTGTATTGAGTCACCAAAAATTGTATCATTTGATCCGATGATGTGGAATGTTTAACATTTTGAAGAGGTTTCAATTAGTTTTATAATGTAGAATATTCTATGGTTCCATATGAAAGGTCAGAATTCCAACTCTGCCTCTGTGTTCTTTTTAAACCTCTTCCTTTAACAAAAATACCTCATGTGGTATCTCATATTAAACTTAATTTTCAGATGGACACTTTTTTCAGAGGCAAAGGAGTTTGTTTTCTCTGTGCCTTTGTTCATTTTCTGCTGCTATAACAGAATACCACAGAGTGGGTAATTTATAGAGAAAATAAGTTTATTCAGCTCACATTTCTGGAGGTTGGGAAGTACAAGAGCATGCCGCTGTTGCTTTGCAGGGTACAGTCTTCCTCCTGGCTGCTTCCACAGGCTGACGTTGAGTGTCTGTGGCTTTCTCAGGTGCACGGTGCAAGCTGTCACTGGATCTATCATTCTTGGGTCTGGAAGACAGTGCCCCTCTTCTCATAGCTCCACTAGGTGGTACCCCAATAGGGACTCTGTGTGGGAGCTCTGACTCCACATTTCCCTTTCACACTGCCCAAGCAGAGGTTCTCCATGAGGGCCCTGCCCCTGCAGCAAACTTCTACCTGGGCATTCAGGCATTTCCATACATCTTCTGAAATCTAGGTGGAGGTTCCCAAACTCCAGTTTTTGACTTCTGTGCACTGTCAGGCTCAACACCACGTGGAAGCTGCCAAGGCTTGGGGCTTGAACCCTACGAAGCCATGGTGTGAGCTCTATGTTGGCCGCTTTCCATCACAACTGGAGGGGCTGGTACACAGGACACCAAGTCTGTAGGCTGCAAACAGCATGGGGACCCTGGGACTGGCCCCCAGAACCACTCTTTCCTCCTCAGCCTTTGGGCCTGTGATAGGAGGGACTGCCATGAAGACCTCTGACTTGCCCTGGAGATACTTTTTCCACTGTCTTGGGGATTAACATTGGGGTCCTTGTTACTTATACAAATTTCTGCAGCCAGCTTGGATTTCTCCGCAGAAAATGAGATTTTATTTTTTATTGCATTGTCAGGCTGCAACTTTTCAGAACTTTTATGCTCTGCTTCCCCTGTAAAACTGATTGCCTTTAACAGCACACAAGTCGCCTCTTCAATGCTTTGCTGATTAGAATTTCTTCTGCCAGATACCCAAAATCGTCTCTATCAAGTTCAAAATTCCACAGATATCTAGGGCAGGGGCAAAATGCTGCCAGTCTCTTTGCTAAAACATAGCAAGAGTCACCCTTATTCCAGTTCCCAACAAGATCCTCATCTCCATCTGAGACCACCTCAGCCTGGACTTTACTCTCCATATCCCTTTCAGCATTTTGGGCAAAGCCATTCAACAAGTCTCTAGGAAGTCAAACTTTTCCATATTTTCCTTTCTTCTGAGCCATCCAAAATGCTCCAACCTCTGCCTGTTACCCAGTTCCAAAGTTGCTTCCACATGTTCAGGTATCTTTTCAGCAGCACACCACTCTACGGGTGCTAATACATGGTTACATTAGCAAATAAATTTCACCATGCATTTTGAAGGGGACGTTGAAATCATAGAACTCTGGTTTTCTTTGATTTTCTTTCTGTCTTCTCTCCTTCAAGTCAGAGCCCACTATGGAATCCTTGTTCTGATGGAATTACTTTTCTGTGCTCTATTTTCTAATCGAGTCTTTCAACCTTTGTTTTTCATCAAACCAATGCATTCTCTAAATCCCGTTCTCCTTTACTGCTACAAAAACCCCACAGGCTCGTGATAGCAATGATCATTTTAAAATTTCTTTTAATGAATCTAAGCTTATAGGTTAGCATTTTAAGTTGTCCATGTTCATAAATAAAAAAGAATGTAAATAGTGAAGATTCTACCTAGAAGTTATAGACATCGTGGTTGCTCTCCCAACTCCACACTCAACCTCTATTATACCCCATCTAATTGTTGTAGGCAAAACATATTTAATCTTTCAGTCTCGCAGGAATGGCTTAGAGTAGGCTTGGATGGATCAATGCATGTTGAAGATAGACTTACTGAACATATTGAGGAAAGAGTATTTCTTGTGTTTAAATGAAAGCTATGAAAGCTAAATTTTTCCATGTCTTGCTAGATGTAAACACCAGAACAAGTAGTTTTAAATTGCCACCTACATGACGAGGCACCAGCCTTAGAGTAAAACTGAAACTGTGCACTTTAGGAGGGTTACAAAACTTGTATCCATGATGAAATTCCTGAGTCTCTCTGACCTTTGCTGAAGCCCATTCTCACCACAGCTTCCACTTTTGTTAACCAATAATTTTTCTTACTGTTTTAAGCCAGCTAAAATTGGGTATTCTATAACTTATGGTCAGACCCATCTTAAGGGTTACACTAGTTTTTATCATTGAGTGTCTACACTGTGTCAAATCCTGAGGCTGACATTTTACATACTTTATAACTCTAGTGAACATTGCTAAAGGCAAATTCTCTCAATCTCAGGAGTCCTACAAATTTCCCCAAAAAGGAAAGTCTTTTTCCTGGTGTCTTCAGTCTCAAACCTCTTATTTATTTTAGAAAAGGGTGATAGGCCAAAAGCTACTAGACAGGTTTTAGACCATATATATTATAAATCTTACACCCATGGGCTAGCTCTTCACTATGGAATATAAGTATACTTCTCATTTTTTGTATTGTTCTTAGCTTAGGTGAAGCTAAGAACCTTTGGAGACTTTTTGTCTCCAAAATCAAGACAGAAAGTGTCCTAGCATCTTGTTATACATAGATAAAATGTAGCTACATTGTAATGCATGTAGTGGAAAAATAACTGGATTCTATTAAAATAATTGGCTATGGTCTTGGCATCTTCTTTTATTAACTAAGTGACCTTGAAGAAGTTACTTGACATTTGTAAGCCTTAGGTTCTTCATCTGTCAAAAGGAAATATCACATCTATTTTTAAAATTCCTGACAAATAGATTCACAATAATTTGATTGTTGGATGTAATTGTAGAATATACACTTCTCTGTCTTGCAATTTAAAATATCACCAGTACAAGTGATAATTGAGCTTTTTGAAATTAGCCAACCATATAATTAAGTGTCATATTAAGTACCTGTGCTTTGATTTGTTTGACATGGATTAAAAAGGGCAGAGAAATATCTGTTTAGCTACTAATAGGCAGAACTTCTGGTTATTATAACCATTTTAAGCCTATATTTTACATGTACTTACCTATTGTTTATGTTTTTAAATTAAAACATAAGATTCTTCACTTTTAGAATTTACATATTTTGAATTAGTTTCTCATGCCACATGCGTATGGGAAAGCTCTCCGTGTTAGATGAAGTAAACAACATAGTCAGTTCCCTCAAATACATCTCACCTCTTCCTGACTGCATATTTATTTAGGTGATTGGCCGGAACTCCACATCTCGGCCCTGATACATCTACACTAAATCTAAGCTGAATCTCACCTGTGTTGTTAGCCATTTGTTCAGAAACTCAGCTTTAAATACTTAAGTGATTGACATTAAACTGGTGATAGGTACTGCTTTCTAGGTACCTATGTATGGGGCATTAACAGGGATTAAAATTTATTTTTCATAGTTAGAAGGAGGCATCTGCCACCTCTCTTGCAGCAAATAGGAACGAGGAAGCCAATGGTAGCTTCCTCTTGTGACTGTAAGATAGGAAGCCATTGTACAACCACAGGAGGATGCAGCATTAAGAGGAAGCTGAGCACTCTGGATTACAGAGTACCAGAAAAGAAAAATCCGGGGTAGTTCATGACTTTTGTGAACTGTCCTTTCTCTGAAATTCCAGAATTGTCAGTCATTAGAATCTTTGTCTTTAATTACCATGCAAAACACAAAAAGAGCCCCCATGTATAGGAATGTGTTCATTATTTTACTCTCATCCTGGCTGTGGGAACTCAAATCATTGAAAGGGGGCTTATATATCTATTTATGAAATATGATATCTTATTTGTTCCATTTAGGCTTTCCGTTTTAGCAAGAGTAGTAGATTTTAAGTAAGTGGTTTATTCTTTTTAGACTGATAACGTTTTAGATATATGATATATTTTAAATACAAAAATGATGACTACAGCATCCTTTTGTACTCATATTGCGTGGTATTTTAATATCTGTTATACATAGGTATATTTTAAGAAATTGTTGTTGAAATTATCCTATTACAATAGCTATTATTGCAAGTCAACCACATAGCAACCTTCATTTCTTACTACTGTTTTTACTTTGCCAACACTTATCACACTTATAATCTTATAACCTTCAGATTACCTCTAATGCAACTTCACTGCATTCTGTCTAATCACTTTCTTGTTTCTGACATAGATAAATATTTCTCAAATCATTTTACTCTTTTCGTCTTTTAGGATTTTGATATATACATTCAAATTTTGATATATTTTGAGATACGTGTGTGTGTATATATGTATGTGTATGTGTGTGTGTATATACATATATAAACTCACTTTCCATATATATATATGGAAATATATATATATTTCCCTTTGGATATATACCCAGTAATGCGATTGCTAGGTTAGAAAATTAATTAATTTGAGATCTTTCTGACTTTTTGATGTAGGTGTTCAGAGCTATAAACTTTCCTCAGATATATATATAATCTCTGAACTATCTCTCCATATAGAGAGATACAGATATTTTTCTCTGAGTATATTGTTTTACCTAATAATTTTAGCTTTCATTTTAGATTCAAGGGGTACATGTGCAGGTTTGTCACATGGGTATATTTTGTGATGCTGAGGTTTGGGATATGAATGATCCTGTCACGCAGCTAGTGAGTATTGTACTCAATCATTAGTTTTTCCCTCATCTATCCTTCCCCATTCTAGTAGTCCCCATGTCTATCATTACTACTTAATGTCCATGAGTACCTAATGTTTAGCTCCCACTTGCAAGTGGAGCGTGTAATTTACTTAGGATAATGGTACCTAGCTCCATTCATGTTGCCACAAAGGACATGATTTCATTTTTTATGGCTGCATAATATTCCATAATGTATATGTACCACATTTTCTTTATCCAGTCCACTGTTGATAAGAACCCAGGTTGATTTCATGTCTTTGCTATTGTGAATAGAACAGCAGTGAACATAAGAGTGCATGTGTCTTTTCGGCAAAATGATTTATTTCCCTTTGGATATATACCCAGTAATGTGATTGCTAGGTTAGAAAATTAATTAATTTGAGATCTTTCTAACTTTTTGATGTAGGTGTTTAGAAGTATAAACTTTCCTCTTAACACTACTTTCACTGCATCTCATATATTTAGGTTTGTTGTGTCTCTGTTTTCTTATACTTCAAATAAATATTTGTTTTTGCCTTAATTTCATTGTTTACTTGGAAGTTATTCAGGAGCAAGTTGTTTAATTTCCATGTGCTTATGTGGTTTGGGGAAACCATTATATATATTGATTTATATTTTTATTCCACTATGATCTGATAATGTGGTGTCATTTTGATTTCTTTTTTAATTTACTGAGACTTGCTTTATGGGCAAACATAATGTTGATCTTGGAGAATGTTTTATGTGTAGATGAGAAGGATGTATATTCTGTGGTTGATAAGTGGAATGTGCTATATATTTCTGTTAGATACAGTTGGTCAGTGTTGTATTCAAGTCCAGAATTCCTTTGTTAGTTTTCAGCATCAATAGTCTATCTAATGTTGTCAGTAGGGTGTTGAAGCCCTACTATTATTGTGTGGCTGTGTATGTCTTTTCATAGGTCTAGAAGTAGTTGTTTTATTAACCTGGGTGCTTCAATGGTGAGTGCATATGTACTTAGAATAGTTAAGTACTCTTGTTGATTTCAACTCTTTGTCATTATGTAATGTTCTTCTTTGGCCTTATAAAATCATTGTTTAAAGTTTATTTTATCTGATATAAGAATAGCAACTCCTTCTTTTTTTTTTTTTTTTTTCCATTTGAGTGATAGATCTTTCTCCAACCCTTTACTTTGAACCCCTGGTTGTCATTATGTGTGAGATGGGTTTCTTAAAGACAGCAGATGAATGAATCTCGCTTTTTAATCCAACTCGCAACTCTGTGCCTGTTAAGTGGGGCATTTAGATCATTCACATTCAAGGTTAATATTGATATGTGAGGTTTAATCTTGTTGTGAAGTTGCTAGCTTGTTGCTTTTTAGTTTCTATTGTGTTGTTGCTTTATAGACTCTGTGGCCTATGTACTTATGTGTTTTTGTTGTAGCAGGTATCATTGTTTCATTTCCATGTTTAGAACTCCCTTAAGAATCTTCTTTAAGGCTGGTGTAGTGATAATGAATTTCCTTAGTGCTTCCCTGACTAGACAAAAAAATTGTATCTCCTTTTTTATGAAGCCTAGATAGTGGTATATGATATTCTGGGTTTTAATTTATTTTCTTTAAGAATGCTGAAAAAAAGGCCTCCAATGTCTTCTGGCTTATAAAATTTATGTAGAAAAATCTGCTGTTAGTATGATGGAATTTCCTTTGTATGTGATCTAGCCTTTTTCTCAAGTTACCTTTTAGATTTTTTCTTTAGGGTTAGCCACGGACAGTCTTGTGACTATGTGCCTTGGTGATGTATATTTTGTACAGTTTCTCACAGTTCTCTGGGTTTCTTGTATGTGGATGTTTACCTCTTTAGCTAGATTAGGGAAATTTTCTTGAATTAATCCCTCAAATATGTTTTCCAAGTTGTTTACTTTTTCCTTTGATTCCAAAAATGCTGTTATTTTGTAGGTTTGGTTGCTTTACATAATTCTGTATTTTTGAAGACTTTGTTCATTTTTTAAAATTATTTTTTTCTTAATTTTTGTCTAATTTGATTAGTTTGAAGGACCAACTCCAAGCTCTGAAATTATTTTTTTCTATTTGGTCCAGTCTATTAATAAATGTTTCAATTATATTTTGAAATTCTTTAAACTAGTTTTTCAATTTCAGAAATTCTGATTTCTTTTTAAGGTGTTTATGTCTTCCTTCATGTCCTGGATTGCTATAGAAGTTTCTCCATTTTGATTTTTAACCTTGTCTTGAGTCTCTTTGAGTTTCTTTGCAATGCATGCTTTTGAATTCTTTATCTGTCATTTCTGAGTTTCCATTTTGGTTAGTGACCATTACTGGAGAGCTAGTGTAATCCATTGGTTGTGTCACTGCATTCAGATTTTTCATGGTTCCAGAATTCTTGTTCTGGTTTATTATCTGGAGACACTAGAACTTCTAATTTTTGTAGTCATTTTAATATGGGAATTTGTGTTCTTTCTCTCCCTATAATAAAATATATTTTGTTTTGTTTTTCTTTCTCTTTCCCTTTTACCTTTGTCCCCACTCCGGGGTGTGATTGTAAAGAACGTTGGGAAGAGTCTTTTTGCTTTGGCACCATAGCCCTATGCATTTCAGCAGATTTTATATTGGACTGTGCAGTTCATCCTACAAGTCAGTAGATGATTCTTATAGGTAAGTGCCAGATGTGGCCAATGTGGCTGGGTTTACTGGGAACTCTCTGTTTCCTCAGACAATGGACTGATTCATGGAATACACAACGTTCTGTGCTCCCTGCTCATTCCTTGGGAGGTGGGGGACAAGATGGGTGGGGCCAGGTTGGGCAGGTCCACCTACAGTTTCCCTGCTGGCAGGCACAAGCACCAGTACCAAGGGAGAATCAAATGGACAGCCACCAAGCACCCAGAAGTGTGCCTAGGTTTGAAGCTGGGAAACCTCCTTGGCTCCAAGTTCTCTGCATAGTATGTGGGGATAACCTCAACTCCTAATCTAGGAGAGTGAGTGCTCCAGTTACCTGGAAATTTGCAGGGGTGTAGGTGTAGAAGACCCCACTGCAGCACAGTCGCTCCACAGAAGGGTGGGGTGTCTCAGGCTGCTGAACCAGGCAGGTGGGTACTCCTAATGCCTGGAAATCTGCTTGGATGTGAAGTGGAGAGGGCTTCCATGTACCAGGATCTCTACACAGAAAGGGTGGTGTGGCTTGGGCTGCTGAACCAGGCAAGTAGGTGCTCAGAATGCCTGGAGAGCTCTGACCAAGTATGAGGAAGACAGAGTCTTCCTGCACCAAGATTTCTGCACAGGAAAGATGGGACAGCTCAGGCTGCTAGTTCACGTTAGCGGATATCCCAAATGCCTGATGATCTTCCCAGGAGTGGAGCAGAGGGCACCCTGCTGCACCAGGTTCTCTAGGGAGCAGGCTAGGGCATCCAGCAATGACACACACAGACTGTTTCCAGGTCCCCAAGCTGACTCTAGCTGCAAATCTCGTTGCCCAGGAGAAACCAGAGCGGTAGCAGCTCTCCTCCTTCTTCCCCAGGCCTGTGACCATGGGGAGCACAATTCTAGCACCTACTACTGAGCCGCTTTTCACAATTCTGAGTGTGAAGGGCACCTACCCTACTCCAGAGTGAGTACTCTAGTCTTTGGCCTGAAACTGAAATACCTGTGCCATCATAATGCCATATCACGAAAGAATGACTGACTTTGTATACAGCTGGATTAAAAGTTGTGTCCTGTTCTTGGCTGTGGGTCTGGGTAAACACCTGACGTTTCTCATAGTATCTTTCACTCTCACTGTCTCTAAACCTATCCCCAAGTTAGCTCCAAGGCTGGGGAGAAACGAAATGCTCTCCCTTGGCCTCGAATTCCCTGTGAAAAGATGAGTCACAAAAGGAGGTTCTGTGCCTCTCTCATGTACTGGGGCTACACTCACTTTTATCAACCAAATGCTGTCATGGCATCTGTCTGCCCACCTCTTCTCCTCCTTTAGATCTGGAGTGTCTTTCATGATTCCAGTAGATTCTCATTTTCTTTCTCAAAATACAGCTAACGGAGTTGATCTTTTTACATTATTTTGCTATTTTCAAGTGGCATGCTAAAAGCCTCTAATATTCCATCTTGGAAAAAAAACTACTTTGAAACATTGGAATGCACCCGTAATTTGTCACGGTTAGAGTGATTGAAAGAACCATTTACATTGAAAGCACAAGGATTTTTTCAGACCAACAAATTTACAAACTAAAAATCTTTGAAACATATTAAGATATTTATATGTCATTACCAATTATCCAGTACCTTTAGCTAAAATATATTCTAAAATGCTGCAATGAAGACTGAAATAATTTGCATTTGAGATTTAAAAACAATATTCATAAGCTCATATGAATGAATTTATATTAATTAAAACTACAAGGCCATATTAAGTTATGGTTGATTTAAGTGGCAAAATGGCCAGTGTAGTTATTTTTATCTTTGTGTAATATAATAAGGTTACATATTTTCAATAATGTGTTATGACTAATATAGCATGTAATAACTTGGAAAATTATTGTATGTGATAATTATTAATTTTCATCTTTACATGTTTACATCTTTACGCATCAACCCCCCTTGTGAGAATCATGTCGGTTCTTCATTCATCTTTGTCTCACAGCCATAATACAAGTCTCATTTGTTTGTCCTATTCTTTGAGCTTTCTATTTCAAACTTTAGTAACCAATTACTACCTTTCAAAGGTCTTGATGATTTTGAAGGACTATATTCCCTTATTTTTTATCCATTTTATCAGATTTTCCTTTTTGTAACAGAGCTGAATTGTTGCTTTTATTGGCCCTATTGAAGTGAAAAACTACTGGGATATTTTCCTTGGGGCTATGTATTTTCCCTTTCTTGCTTCTAAGTAAATAGGAGTCTAGTACTAGAGATGAAGTTATTGGCCCAATGCCTTACATTATTTCTCTTATTTATGCTTATTACTACTTTAACAAGGTGCCTAGAGTCAGGATTCACATTTTAGGTGTGGCAAACTTGAGGCTTAAAAATGTTGCTATCATCCTTCAGTGACATTGCTATTAAGATGAGGACTCAGGATAAGAACAGGGGCTAGCTGACTTTGGAATCCTTGCTTTAACTCTCATGTTTTCTGCTTCACATTTGCTTGCAGGCTTCATCTGCTGTTTGGAGATGGTTGACATTTCACTGCATCTTGATTCACAAGTTTTATTTCTGTGTGTCATGTGGTAGTTAGATCAGGTCTAGAGAGATAGCTTCCTGTCTCTTTTAACCCTTATTGGCTATTGCCCACTGCCCCGATGGCATCTGTCTGAAAATTATAAGCCAGAAGTCATTCTTAATTCCATAGTTGTTGTACCATATTTTTGGGGAGAGAACATTTCTTTAATTTATATATCTTGTACCCTCACCAAATATGTTTGTTTGGAGTTGGTAAATATTTGCCAGAATAACTGTCAATTGCCACATATGTGTAATTATTCCAGAGTGCTTCTGATCAAATAATATTTCTAAGTCTCCACTGAACCAGATTGCTTTACTTCATGAAGTCTTTTAAGATCTTCCAGGGTGTGTATATCTGTTTCATAGTATATATAAACTCCTGAATGCAGAAGACATGCTCTCTTCTGGAGTAACCAGTATTTACTTTTAACTCTCCAATATTTTATTTATGTGCTTTCTCTTATACTAAGGTAAAAAAAAAAAAATCACATGTTGGAAAATGTTACTGTTCAAAGTGTTTACCTCTTATCTCCTAAATAGGAAATTATGATTCATTTGGTTTAAATTTCTCATCAGTTATTTATTTGGTAGTATTTTTCCTAGTTATAATAAATGATTGCTCTCAGAAACCTAAGCATATAGTATCAAGTATGATTGATGGTCATAACACATTAATTGGATGAAAAAGGATCACATTACTTAAGTAGGTTGGCTTACTATTGACCGTAGAACTGTTCCTACATTGTCTTTGTTCCCTCAATTATTATTTTTTCATTATGCCCTAATTAAGCTTTCTGGTAAACCTTGTTGTTCAGAGGGTTCCAGGGAACTTTCATCATTGCTCGCCTTTCCTATAAACTGCTTTCGTTTTTCCCTTCCAATTTGTGTCAATTAAAACTTTCCTAAGTTATACTTTGGTGGAACTTAATCTTTGTTAAATAAAAAATATACTGTGTGAAAGGTAACTCTTGCTAAACTGCATCAGAGGAATTAACAGCCATGCATCCTTTCAGGACATTCTACAAATAATAACTAAAGTAAAATAATGTTTATAATGCCCGAATTTCCATAGGGGCATTATGATGCTGAGACTAAAGAGCAGTGTGCCTCTGAAAACGCATATGGACAGTAGTCTGCTCTACTTAGTCATACCTACTCCATGAACAAAATAATGGTTCATGTATTTTCTTCTTGTTTGACTTTTTAATGGTCACCACAGAAATCTGTCACTTTGAAACACCATTTTCTCTGTTACAGGTGGTTCAAAAGTATAAAGCACATTATTCATTATAGTTAAACTGCTGCACTGTGTACACATACATATTTAGTATAATGGTTATATTTTAATAGATCGTTGATAGATATTTAGTAAAAAGACTAAATCAACATAATGCTCGCCAGAGCAATATAGGACTATAGTAAGAGTGTAAACAGACAAAAGGCTGTAATTGTATGTGTATATTAACATTTTATGTAAAAATATTTACTTTCAGTTTCTTTACCAGTTATTTTTTGTTTCTTACCCGTAATGTGAATTTTGTTGCAAAATGAGGTCATAACATCTTGGTGTCTTATGAAACCTGTGCACTATGTGATTTTGTCAGTGCTTAGACATAGGCAAGACACTTCCATTTGAAGATGGAAGCACCATTGACCTTTCACAGTGACAAAACTTTATACTAATCATTTATTTGAGGGTAATGACTTCACATATGTGTGGAAGAATGTAATCTTAATGTTGGAAACTAATTTAAAAGTCTTTTGTAAGTTAAAACAGTGAACTATTTACTGGTAACTATCTTAAATGACAGTTAGTATTAAAACCAGTGCTTTATAAACATCAAATCAGCAATTGAGGTAAAACAGCCAATCAGCCAGGCCTCGTGGCTCACAGTTGTAATCTTAACACTTTGGGAGGCAGAGGCAGGATGCTTGCTTGATCCCAGGAGTTCGAGACCAGCCTGGGCAGCAAAGCAAAAACCTGATCTCTAAAAAAAAATAAATTAAATTAAAAAAATTAGCCAGTCATGGTGGTACACATGTGTAGTCCTAGCTACTCAGGAGGCTGATCAGGGAGGATTGCTTGAGCCTAAGGGTTTGAGGCTGCCATCAGGTATGATTCTGCCACTTCACTCCAACATAGACGAAAGAATGAGACCCTGTCTCTAAAATAAAGTAAATATATTTTAAAAATAAAATAGTCAAAATCATCAAGCAGCATGTATAATACAAAATAGTAAGAGTAATAATGAAAACAAATAAATAGAAACAATTTCAACAAAACATTTGAACTGGAGTCTGAAATGTATGGATCTTAGTTCTGGCAATACCTTTGGCTGTATATGTGACTTTGAGCCAAAATACTTTTATTTTCTGCATTTATAAAATATTCCAACTATGAAAGTTAGGTGAGTATTGAGTAGTACATGAAGATAGGGGTAGTATGGGATTACTAGATTGCTAAATAATCTCAAATGCAAATGCCTTCTCACACTTGAGTATAAATTCTCCAGAGAGGTCAGTTGCAGATGGGAAAAATTTTGTCTGCCTTTTTTTCATGACACTGCATTAACGCACACCCATGCTTGTTTTCAGGTCTCTGCTCATTCAATGGGAAAATTCTGGTAATGATTTGGCAATGTCACTCCTGTGTGGGGAGCTTTTCTAAAATCTAAAGGGCTGTATTTCACTTGGGGCAATCTTCCATTAGTCATATTTATTGGATAAACTTGCCGGGTCAGCAATCACTAAAAGCACATGCAAACAAATTTAGTTGGTGTTGCTTCTGTTTGAAGAAAACACAAATAAAGTAGGCTATAACTATCTCTTTGAGAGTTACTAACAACTTAAAAAAAATCTATAATCCAGAGAAGAAAAGACTAAATATAATTGCTCAGCAAAAATGTTTATGTGTCTGAGCCCCCTATAGATAGATCATCTTAATGAGTGCAAAGACTCTCAAGGAAAATAAAACAACAAAAAACTCATCTTTGTCTTTCCATTTCAAAAATGACAGAAGTCTTTCAAGTATGAAAAATGAAGCAAATTGAAACCATCCTCTATCTATCTTTTAATAAAACAAGAGGGAAAGATACTGCATAATCTTTGTAAGTGTTTGTAAATCCTTTAATTAACTCTCAGATTTCTTTTGTAATTAAGATTAGAATCTATTCAATACGTCTAACTTTCTCTCCTAATTCTTTATCATTAAGAGAATCCATCAAGTCTACCACATAAGAATGGGAAAGATTCCAAATTTTATAGCTGCCTTCTATCTTGAAGCCAAAACATTTTATGAGTCTCTTGGTTCTAATGTTCTTAACTCAGTTGAGTGTCTGAGTATTTTAGATGAGAGACATTTTTTATCACTTTGACAAAAATGGCATCTTTAATTTTAATGGCTCCATCAAAAATTGATCAAGCATGTTGTTTTTGTGAGCCTTTTTAGAAATGAATTCACTAACCAACAATTTTAAAGATTCATCCATTTTTGTTTAAAAACTCCCCTTCAGCACAATACATGAACTATTTATTCACAGATGGCATCTTTTAAAAATAAATCTGAATTGTGTTTCGAAACTCAGAACCAAGGTTTCCAATAATAAGCTCAGTTTTTGCAATTAATCAATCATTCAGTCACACCATCTGATGTGGTTTGAACATTTGTCCTCTCCAAATCTCATGTTGAAATGTGATTCCCAGTGTTGGAGGTGGAGCTTTGTGGGAGGTGGTTGGTTTAGGGGGCAGATCCCTTGTGAATGGCTTAGCACCATTGCCGTGGTGATGGATAAGTTATTGTCCAGTTTGCTCACACAGGAGTTGGTTATTTAAAAGAGTGTAGCACCTCCCTTATTTCTCTCTCTTGCTCCCACTCTTGCCATATGACATCCCTCCTCCCCACTTCACCTTCCATCATGACGATAAGCTTCCGGAAGCCTGCAATAGAAGCAGATGCCAGCACCACACTACCCGTATTCCCTGTAGAACCATGAGACAATTAAACCTCCTTTCTTTATAAATTATAAGTTTCTGTATAAATTTACGTCTCAGGTATTCCTTTATAGTAACACAAGCAGAGTAATACAACATTGTAGAATTACCTATCCTCATTTTTATCAACAGTAGTTTCCTATTATATACAGGAAAGAATATATTCTTTTGAGTGACAATGCTTTTGTGATTTCAAATCTTTTAAAAATAATTCTTGCACATATTTTGATATATTTATTCTTGTACACATTTTGATATCTTAAGTAGTTCTATGGAAGGCATGATTTTTAAAAATTGAAGTTTCGTGTTTTTATATTTGCACCCCTCTTTTAAAATAAATATGTTCAAGTTAGTGTATTCTGTAAGTATAATATTCATTTAAAAAATTCAAATATTTGCCAATGGTTTTGGAGTTTTAAATATTTTAAAATATACATGATTATTAGGAGAAAACTTAAGAAAGCAACACTTTGTTGTCAATTAGGTGAAGAATAATTTATTTAAAGAGATAGTTTACTGGAAGAATTAGTATTAAAAATTTTAATTGTG
This sequence comes from Papio anubis, assembly GCF_008728515.1. NCBI lineage: Eukaryota > Metazoa > Chordata > Mammalia > Primates > Cercopithecidae > Papio > Papio anubis. Next base: position 64,782,566 of record NC_044982.1, on the reverse strand, counting down.
GAAACCAAATCATATATAAACTGCAACTTAAAACATGAGAAGTAATGTTCTGTATCTAGTCTGTACATGTTTGTCCAAAATTCTGTTTCTGGTATTTTAAAATAGCAATTGTTTTTCTATTCATAAATAAAGATGAAAATGTTTATTGCAAATTATCAGTTATTTATTATCTCATTACAGATGCAAATAAAACCATAGACAAAAATAGACTGCTTTTAAATGGCTGTCTTCTAATTTTCACCTTGTATTACAAAGATGATATGAAGTACTAACAAAATTGTACTATTTAAAAATAAATAAAAGTTCTTATCATTTATCACCACTTCAGCAAATATTGAACAAAACAACCATGTCTCTATTCTTTTCTAGTCTTTGATAATATGCAACGTTGCTGAATTTCAAACACTTTAGTGGCAATGCACTTTGCTAGATATAGAATATAATGGACTTGCAAGAAGATGCATATTGTTTTATATTTCAGAGAGCCTAAAATGTGATTTACAAACCATACTTATGAGTCCAGGAAGGATTTTCACAGGAAATGTAGTTTGAGTGTCAACTTGATGTTTAGAGTGGTTACAAAAAAGGCATAGATAATGCCAGTTTTGTATGTTAACACACATTATAAAATGTTCATTTTTAATGACTATATAGTGTCCAAGTCATTTCTATTTTACATAACCATTTTTCTGTTTTAGAACCTTGGTTCTTTTCAGTCCTTTAATTTGCGATTATACATATGTCTAATAGAATATATATCTATATATCTGTAAGATTTTATTTATTTATTTATTTTTTAAATTTTTATTTTTTTTATTATTATACTTTAAGTTCTAGGGTATATGTGCATAACGTGCAGGTTTGTTACGTATGTATACTTGTGCCATGTTGGTGTGCTGCACCCATCAACTCATCATTTACTTCAGGTATAACTCCCAATGCAATCCCTCCCCCCCCCCCCCCCCCCATGATAGGCCCCGATGTGTGATGTTCCCCTTCCCGAGTCCAAGTGATCTCATTGTTCAGTTCCCACCTATGAGTGAGAACATGCAGTGTTTGGTTTTCTGTTCTTGTGATAGTTTGCTAAGAATGATGGTTTCCAGTTGCATCCATGTCCCTACAAAGGACACAAACTCATCCTTTTTTATGGCTGCATAGTATTCCATGTTGTATATGTGCCACATTTTCTTAATCCAGTCTGTCACTAATGGACATTTGGGTTGATTCCAAGTCTTTGCTATTGTGAATAGTGCCGCAGTAAACATACATGTGCATGTGTCTTTATAGCAGCATGATTTATAATCCTTTGGGTATATACTCAGTAATGGGATGGCTGGGTCATATGGTACATCTAGTTCTAGATCCTTGAGGAATCGCCATACTGTTTTCCATAATGGTTGAACTAGTTTACAATCCCACCAACAGTGTAAAAGTGTTCCTATTTCTCCACATCCTCTCCAGCACCTGTTGTTTCCTGACTTTTGAATGATCGCCATTCTAACTGGTGTGAGATGGTATCTCATTGTGGTTTTGATTTGCATTTCTCTGATGGCCAGTGATGATGAGCATTTTTTCATGTGTTTGTTGGCTGTATGAATGTCTTCTTTTGAGAACTGTCTGTTCATATCCTTTGCCCACTTTTCGATGGGGTTGTTTGTTTTTTTCTTGTAAATTTGTTTGAGTTCTTTGTAGGTTCTGGATATTAGCCCTTTGTCAGATGAGTAGATTGCAAAAATTTTCTCCCATTCTGTAGGTTGCCTGTTCACTCTGATGGTAGTTTCTTTTGCTGTGCAGAAGCTCTTTAGTTTAATTAGAGCCCATTTGTCAAATTTGGCTTTTGCTGCCGTTGCTTTTGGTGTTTTAGACATGAAGTCTTTGCCCATGCCTATGTCCTGAATGGTACTATCTAGGTTTTAAAATAAAACCACCAAATGGTATGGTTTTGTTAACAAAAGATGATAGTTTAAAAAAAATAGAGAATTTGAAGTTGCTTTCCTTTCTCTGATCATTGGTAATGTCTTAATTTATGCCTGTATATGTTAATTGAATGAAAGATTCTCATCTGCTCATTTGATGGGTAGTACCCAATGGAGTGGTCTATACCAAATGGACTTTTGGCATCTAGATGTTCATTTTTAAAAACAAAAGGAAATTTTGTAATTATATATTTCAAGACTCTTAATATCTAAGATGTTTAATGATGCAATGTTAATTAATTTTCCCCATGGACAATGACAACAACAACAAAACAGTGTGAGATAATTGAGTCTAGGACCAAAGTCTCATCACACACCAACTGTAGGTCTCCGTCACTCTATTTTCCTTTTGCCCTTGGTTGAAATTATCTAAATCATTTGGGTTTCTATTTATATTATATTTTCAGATCATATGAATTTAGGGGATTTTTTTTCACATACAGTATCTGAAATGCTGTCTCTCTCTCTCTTTTAAAATTTGTCACAAAATTAACCAGATTTGATATTTTCAAAGGTAGGTCCTGTTATTGGCTACCTTCTGTGTTATTCAGTCTCTTGTGCTAACTCTTCACTGATACTATCTTATTTAATTTTCAAGTAAAATATGTGAGATGAAATAGTTGATGCTTAGGTAAAATGACTTTCTAATAATCCTAAAGCTAATAAATGATAAAATTAAATTTTAAAATGTCCCTCTTTCTCGTATATTTATTATGCAGTCTTGCATCAGACAGATTTGTATGGAGTTCCATTCTTGCTACTTCCACCATTCTACTCTAAAATTGTCATCTTTACCCTACACTATGGAAATCATCCCCTAACTGATTTCTCTGCTTCAATTTTGGCAATCATTATCCAGAAAAATATTTGAAAAAAAATATAAATTTGATCATGTAATCCATTCTTAATGTTTTCCCTTCCTTATCCCCTTCAGATATTTGAGCTAAATTTACATGATAAGAAGGAGTTAGCTAGGCAAAGAAGAGGAATAAGGATATTCCAAATTGGCCGTGCAGATGCCTCACATATCCAAAAGGCAAGTTTGCTTGAAGATTTGCAAGTATAATTAGAGAGTTGAAGTCATTTTTTAAAGTATGTATTTTAGCAGGTGATTCTGGAATGATGACATAGTGGGAAGCACCAGAAATCTGTCTCCTCATCCAGACAACAATTTTACTTTCAGAATATGTCTGATATAACTACACTGAAACTCTGAAGCCTATTGAAGTCTTGAATCTTCTGAAAGAAGGATTAGACAGTAAATTGTAGTTAATTTTGATCTTCCTGTTCAGCTACCCATCCCTTGCACCCAGTTCCAGGGCAGCCAGCTGTGTACATGTTCCTGGGGCAGCATGCACACAACTTGGGGAGCCAGAATGTGCAAAAATGACTCTCAAATATCAGGATCTGTGCTCTGATCATTGATTGCTGATTTTGATGATTATAAAGAGGCAGTGGCCATTATTGTTACTCCAACCCCCATTGTTGTAAGTCCTTCTCCTTCTGGCTGAGGTAACTTCAAGGGGATTTAAGAGGCTGGTGCCTTGTTCCTGCTTTTATTTTTGCCTTTGTCTCATTTTCAGAGACAGACATTGTTACTAAAATTTTTTAAAAAAAACACATATATTAGGTAAATTAAGAAGTAACCACACTTGCCAAGGGGAAGTTACAGGCTTAAATAAGACATGAAAACACCTTAAGTTTACGTTTCAGGCCAGCTCTGTAACAGAGACAGCCTATAGCAATCAAAACATAAAAAATGAAAACAAAAACAAACACTGCAGGAAAGGGATGATCTAATATTCTAGGATTATTATAATATTGGATTCAGATGCATAGTTTTCAACAAAATGTATAAACATACAAGGAGACATGAAAAGATGAGACATTTAAAGAAAAAAAAAACCAACAGAAACAATTTTCGATGGTGGATCTACTAGACAAAAAAATTAAAATATCTGTATTAAAATACTAAAAGAATTAAAGGAACACATTGAAAAGTCAACACAATTATGTGTGAACAAAGTAGAAAATCAATAAATTTATAGAAAACCTAAGGAGAAACAAAAAGTATAGCTAAAAAGTGCAAGAAAAGAAAAAAAAATCACTAGAGGATTTTATAGAAAGATTTCATCAGGCTGGAGAAAGAATCAGCAAACTTGAAGATAGAATATAAAAATTATAGTCTTAGGAAAAGAAAGTTAAAAAAAAGAAAACAGATTGAAGAGAAGTAAACAGAACTTATGGGACCATTGGTATGTCATCAAGGAAACCAACATACACATTTTATAGTCCTAAAAAAGAGTTACAAAGGAGCAGAGAGAATGTTTGAAGAATTAATGACTGAAGGCTTTCCAGATTTAGTGAAAGACATAAAATATAAGCATCTAAGAATCTCAGAGAACTCCACATGGGATGAAATCAAAGATAACCACACCTAAATACATTATGTAATTAAACTGTTTAAAGACAAATTTGGAAGCAGAATGGGAGAAGCCTGCTCATCATATGCAAAGGATACTAATAAGTAACTTTGGAGACCACAAAGCGATGAGTTGATATATTCAGTGCTAAAAGAAGATTAAAAAATATATTAACCAAGAATCCTGTATTTAACAAAACTGGTCTCCAAAAATGACAGCAAAAGTAAAAGAATCCCAGATAAACAAAAGCTGAAAGTAGTTATTACCACTAGACCTGCCTTAAAAGAAATATTAAGGAGAGTTCTGCAGATTGAAATAAGAAGACATCAAACAGTAGCTCTCAATCGGTAAGAATAAATAAAGATTTTTTTTCTTATTTGAATACCCATTATTTCTTTCTCCTGCCTGATTGTCCTGGCCAGAACTTCCAACACTATGTTGAATAGGAGTGGTGGGAGAGGGCATCCCTGTCTTGTGCCAGTTTTCCAAGGGAATGCTTCCAGTTTTTGTCCATTCAGTATGATATTGGCTGTGGGTTTGTCATAAATGGCTCTTATTATTTTGAGATATGTCCCATCAATACCTAATTTATTGAGAGTTATTAGCATGAAGGGCTGTTATATTTTGTCAAAAGCCTTTTCTGCATCTATTGAGATAATCATGTGGTTTTTGTCTTTGGTTCTGTTTATGTGATGGATTACGTTTATTGATTTGTGTATGTTGGACCAGCCTTGTATCCCAGGGATGAAGCCCAGTTGATGGTGGTGGATAAGCTTTTTGATGGCTGCTGGATTCGGTTTGCCAGTATTTTATTGAGGATTTTTGCATCGATGTTCATCAGGGATATTGGTCTAAAATTCTCTTTTTTTATTGTTTCTCTGCCAGGCTTTGGTATCAGGATGATGCTGGCATCATAAAATGAGTTAGGGAGGATTCCCTCTTTTTCCACATATTGGAATAGTTTCAGAAGGAATGGTACCATCTCCTCCTTGTACCTCTGGTAGAATTCGGCTGTGAATCTGTCTGGTCCTGGACTTTTTTTGGATGATAGGCTATTAATTATTGCCTCAATTTCAGAGCCTGTTGTTGGTCTATTCAGGGATACAACTTCTTTCTGGTTTAATCTTGGGAGGGTGTATGTGTCCAGGAATTTCAAATTGTCCCTATTTGCAGATGACATGATTGTATATTTAGAAAACCCCATCGTCTCAGCCCCAAATCTCCTTAAGCTGATAAGCAACTTCAGCAAAGTCTCAGGATACAAAATCAATGTGCAAAAATCACAAACATTCCTATACACCAATAACAGCCAAACAGAAAGCCAAATCATGAGTGAACTCCCATTCACAATTGCTTCAAAGAGAACAAAATACCTAGGAATCCAGTGTATAAGGGATGTGAAGGACCTCTTCAAGGAGAACTACAAACCACTGCTCAACAAAATAAAGAAGGACACAGACAAATGGAAGAACATTCCATGCTCATGGATAGGAAGAATCAATATCGTGAAAATGGCCATACTGCCCAAGGTAATTTATAGATTCAATGCCATCCTCATCAAGCTTACCAATGACTTTCTTCACAGAATTGAAAAACACTACTTTAAAGTTCATATGGAACCAAAAAAAGAGCCCACATTGCCAAGACAATCCTAAGCCAAAAGAACAAAGCTGGAGTCATCACACTACTGACTTCAAACTATACTACAAGGCTACAGTAACCAAAACAGAATGGTACTGGTACCAAAACAGAGATACAGACCAAGGGAACAGAACAGAGCCCTCAGAAATAATACCACACATCTACAACCATCTAATCTTTGACAAACCTTACAAAAACAAGAAATGGGGAAAGGATTCCCTATTTAATAAATGATGCTGGGAAAACTGGTTAGCCATACATAGAAAGCTGAAACTGGATCCTTTGCTTACACCTTATACAAAAAATAATTCAAGATGGATTAAAGGCTTAAATGTTAGATCTAAAACCATAAAAACTCTAGAAGAAAAGCTAGGCAATCCACTGAGGACATAGGCATGGGCAAGGACTTCATGTGTAAAACACCGAAATTAATGGCAACAAAAGCCAAAATTGACAAATGGGATCTGATTAAACCAAAGAGCTTCTGCACAGCAAAAGAAACGACCATCAGAGTGAACAGACAACCTACAGAATGGGAGAAATTTTTTGCAATTTACCCATCTGACAAAGGGCTAATATCCAGAACCTACAAAGAACTTAAGCAAATTTACAAGAAAGAAACAAACAACCCCATCAAAAAGTGGGTGAGGATATGAACAGACACTTCTCAGAATAAGACATTTATGCAGCCAACAGACACATGAAAAAAATGCTCATCATCACTCTCCATCAGAGAGATGCAAATCAAAACCACGATGAGATAGCATCTCATACTAGTTAGAATGGCGATCATTAAAAAGTCAGGAAACAACAGGTGCTGGAGAGGATATGGAGAAATAGGAACACTTTTACACTGCTGGTGGTACTGTAAACTAGTTCAACCATTGTGAAAGACAGTGTGGCGATTCCTCAAGGATCTAGAACTAGAAATACCATTTGACCCAGTCATTCCATTACTGGGTATATACCCAAAGGATTATAAATCATGCTGCTATAAAGACACATGCACACGTGTGTTTATTGTGGCACTATTCACAATAGCAAAGACTTGGAACCAACTCAAATGCCCATCAATGATAGACTGGATTAAGAAAATGTGGTACATATACAACATGGAATTCTATGTAGCCATAAAAAAGGATGAGTTCATGTCCTTTTAGGGACATGGATAAAGCTGAAAACCGTCATTCTCAGCAAACTATCGCAAGGACAGAAAACCAAACACCGCATGTTCTCACTCATAGTTGGGAATTGAACAATGAGAACCATTGGACACAGGAAGGGGAATATCACACACCGGGGCCTGTTGTGGAGTGCGGGTAGGGGGAGGGATAGCATTAGGAGATATACCTAATGTAAATGACGAGTCAATGGGTGCAGCACACCAACATGGCACATGTGTACATATGTAACACACTTGCACGTTGTGGACATGTACCCTAGAACTTAAAGTATAGATATTAAAAAAAGAATAAGTAAAGATCTCAGTAATGGTAAGTATGTGGGAAATTGTAAAAGTCATATTACTTTAAATAATATTTGTAACTCCACTTTTTGATTTCTCCATGATTTAGTGATGAATACATTAAAAAGCAATTACTCTAAAAGCTAATATTGTAAGTCTGATTAGTAACTCTAAATTTTGTTTCCTACACAATTAAATATATTGATATATAGAGAAAAATTATTGATTTATGGCCAATAGTTCCTTATTGATTTTTTATCTACATAAACTGCCCAATGTTGAAAGTGGGTATTGAAGTATTCTTTTATTGTTGTATTGCAGATCTCTTTCTTCAATTATATTAATATTTGCTTTATATATTCAGATCCTCTGATGTGCTCATGTGTGTATATATATATACACACACACACACACACATAGACACATATATATATATATACACACACACACACACATATATATATAGTGTGTGTGTGTGTGTGTGATGGAGTTTCACTCTTGTTGCCCAGGCTGGGGTGCAATGGCATGATCTCAGCTCACTGCAACCTCTGCCTCCTGGGTTCAAGCAATTCTCCTGCGTCAGCCTTCTGAGTAGCTGGGATTACGGGTGCACACCAATTTTATATTTTTAGTAGAGATGGGGTTTCACCATGTTGCCAGGCTAATCTTGAACTCCTGACCTCTGGTGATCTGCCACCTCAGCCTCCCAAACTACTGGGATTACAGGCGTGAGCCACCATGCCCGGCCTGGGTATATATATGTATATGTGTGTGTTTGTGTGTGTGTGTGTTGTGTATATATTTACATTTGCTATAACTTATTGATGAATTGACCTTTTATTGTTTACTACTTTATCTTATATAATTATAGCTACTTAGCTACCCCTGCTATCTTTTGTTTCTATTTGCATGGAATACCTTTTTTCCATTCTATCATTTTCAGTCTCTCTGTGTGCAAAGAGTTGAAGTAAGCCTCTTATAGGCAGTATACAATGGAGTCTTGTCTTTTTTTTTTTTTTTTTAATCCATTCAGCTTCTTCATGTCTTTCAATTGTGGAATTAAATTCATTTACATTCAAAGTAATTGATGATAGGTAAGAACTTACTTAGGCCATTTGTTCATTATATTCTGGTTAGTTTGTAGATCATTTGTTTCTCTCTTGCTTTCTTGCTGTCTGCATTTTGATGAATTTCTGTAGTGGTATGCTTGGAATTATTTCTGTTTATCTTTTGTGTGTCTAGTAAGGGTTTTGCTTGTGGTTACAATAATGCTTACATAAAACATATTGACAGATTATTTCAAGCTAATAATAACTTAACTTTGATCACTTACAAGAAAATGCTCCACTTCCCCTGACAATTTAAAAAGTGTTTTTGATAACACATGCTTATCGTTTATAGTTTGTGTTACTTAGCACATTTTCGTAACTGTAGTTTTTAATAGTTCTCCCTTTAAACTATCATGTAAATATTTATTTTCTCAACATTATTACAGTATAAAATGTTCTGAGTTTTACTCGACTTATTTTTACTAATGAGTTTTATATTTTTACATGTTTTTATGTCACTACATTGCAATGTTTTCCTTTTGCTTGAAAAACTCTAACATTTCTTATACAAATAAATTCTTTGGGTTTTGTCTGAAAAAGTTTTTACCACCCATTTACCTTTATTTTTATTTTTATATATTTTTCGATACAGTGTCTCAGTCTTTTACCCAGGCAGTAATGCGGTGGTACAGTCATGGCTCACTGAAGCCTCAAACTCCTGGGCTCAAGCAATCCCCCTGCCTCAGCCTGCCGAGTAGCTGGGACCACGGGTGTGCACAACCATACCCAGCTAATCTTCATTTTTACTTTTAGCAGTGGAAGGGTCTCCTATGTTGCTCAGGCTGGTCATAAACTCCTGAGTTCAAGCAGTCCTTCTGCATCAACCCTCCAAGTGCTGGGATTATAGGCATAGGACACTGCACCTGGCCACACTCCTTTATTTTTATTTTATTAATTTTTTTATTATACTTTACATTCTGGGATACATATACAGAAGGTGCAGGTTTGTTACATAGGAATACAAGTGTGATGGTGATATGCTGCACCTATCAACCCGTCATCAACATTAGGTATTTCTCCTAATGGTATCCCTCACCTTGTCCTCCACCCCCTGACAGGCCCCAGCTTGTGATATTCCCCTGCCTGTGTCCATGTTTTCTCATTGTTTAACTCCCACTTATGAGTGAGAGCATGTGGTGTTTGGATTTCTGCTCCTATGTTAGTTTGCTGAGAATGATGGTTTCCAGCTTCATCCAACTCCCTGAAAAGGAGATGAATTCATTCTTTTTTATGGCTGCATAGGTTTCCATGGTGTATATTTGCCACATTTTCTTTAACCAGTCTATCATTGATGGGCATTTGGGTTGTTTCCAAGTCTTTGCTATTGTGAATAGTGCTGCAATAAACATACATGTACATGTGTCTTTATAGTAGAATGATTTATAATCCTTTAGGTATATACCCAGTAATGGATTGTCAAATGGTATTTCTAGTTCTAGATCCTTGAAGAATTGTCACACTGTCTTCCACAATGGTTGAACTAATTTAAACTCCCACCAACAGTGTAATAGCATTACTATTTCTCCACAACCTCTCCAGCATCCATTGTTTCCTGACTTTTTAAAGATCACCATTCTAAATGGCATGAGATGGTATCTCATTGTGGTTTTGAGTTGCATTTCTCTAATGACCAGTGATGATGAGCTTTTTTTCGTAAATTTGTTGACTTCCTAAATGTCTTCTTTTGAGAAGTGTCTGTTCACATACTTTGCCCACTTTTTTATTTTTATTTTTCTTGTAAATTTGATTAAGTTCCTTGTAGATTCTGGATATTAGCCCTTTGTCAGATGGATAGATTGCAAAAATTTTATCCTATTCTATAGGTTGCCTGTTCACTTGGATGATAGTTTCTTTTGATGTTTAGAAGCTCTTTATAGACCGTTAGCCAGACTAATAAAGAATAAAAGAGAGAGGAGTGAAATAACACAATAAAAATTATAAAGGAAACATCAACACTTATCCAGCAGAAATGCAAATTACCGTCAGAGAATACTATGAACACCACTATGCAAATAAACTAGAAAATCTAGAAGAAATGGATAAATTCCTGAACACATTCACCCTTCCAAAATTAAACAAGGAAGAAGTCAAATCCCTGAATAGACCAATAACAACATCTGAAATTGAGGCAGTAAGTAAAGCCTACCAATCCAAAAAAGCCCAGGACCAGACAGATTCACAGCCAAATTCCACCAGAGATACAAAGAGGAGCTGGTACCATTCCTTCTGAAACTATTCCAAACAATAGAAAAAAAGGCAATCCTCCCTAACTCATTTTATGAGACCAGCATCATCCTGATACCAAAACCTGGCAGAGACACAAGAAAGAAAGAAAATTTCAGGCCAATATCCCTGATGAACATTGATGCAAAAATTCTCAATAAAATACTGAGAAACTGAATTCAGCAGCACATTAAAAAGCTTATCCACCACGATCAAGTTGGCTTTATCCCTGGCATGCAAGGTTGATTCAATATATGCAAATCAATAAATGTGATACATTACATAAACAGAACCAATGGCAAAAAACACATGATTATCTCAATAGATGCTGAAAAGGTCTTTGATAAAATTTATCACCCCTTTATGCTAAATACACTAAATAAAATAGGTATTGATGAAACATATCTTAAAATAGTAAGGGCTATTTTTGACAAACTCACAGCTAATATCATAATGAATGGGCAAAAGCTGGAAGCATTCCCTTTGAAAACCAGCACAAGACAAGCATGCCCTCTCTCTCCACTCCTATTCAACGTAGTATTGGAAGTTCTGGCCAGGGCAATCAGACAAAAGAAAGAAATAAAGTGTATTCAAATAGGAGAGAGGAAATCAAATTATTTTTGTTTGCGGATGACATGATTGTATATTCAGAAAACCCCAACATCTCAGCCCCAAAAGTCCTTAAGCTGATAAGCAACTTCAGCAAAGTCTCAGAATACAAAATCAATGTGCAAAAATCACAAGCATTTCTATGCACCAATAATAGACAAACAGAGAGCCAAATCATGAATTCCCATTCACAATTGCTACAAAGAGAATAAAGTACCTAGGAATCCAACTTACAATGGATGAGAAGGACCTCTTCAAGGAGAACTACAAACTACTGCCCAACGAAATAAGAGAGGACACAAATGAAAAAAAAAGTTCATGCTCATGGATAGAAAGAATCAATTTCATGAAAATGTTCATACCACCCAAAGTAATTTATAGATTCAATGCTATTCCCATCAAACTACCATTGACATTCTTCATGGAATTAGAAAAAACTTTAAATTTCACATGGAACCAAAAAAGAGCCTGTATATCCAAGACAATCCTGAATAAAAAGAACAAAGCTGGAGGCATCATGCTACCTGACTTCAAACTATACTACAAGGCTATAGTAACCAAAACAGCATGGTACTTGTACCAAAACAGATATACAGACCAATGGAACAAAACAGGCCTCAGAAATGACACCACACATCTACAACCATCTGACCTTTGACAAGCCTGACAAAAGTGAGCAATGGGGAAATGATTCGCTATTTAATAAGTGGCGTTGGGAAAACTGGCTAGCCATATGCAGAAAACTGAAACTGGACCCCTTCCTTATACCTTATACAAAAACTAACTCAAGATAGATTAAAGACTTAAACACAAGACCTTAAACCATAAAACCTATTTCTCTAGAAGAAAACCTAGGCAATACCATTCAGGACACAGGCTTGGGCAAAGACTTCATGACTAAAACACCAAAACCAATTGCAACAAAAGCAAAAATTGACAAATGGGATCTAACCCGTTTATTTTTAAATGACAGGATTCTGGGTATAGAATTCTCCATCAGAAGTCGTTTTTTTATATTTTTTCATTTTTTTGAATATATCATTCAATTCTCTTCTGGCCTACAAGCTTTCTGCTGAAAAATCCAGTGACAATCTTTTCAAGATCCCATTTTGCATATTAAGTAGCTTTTCTCTGATAGCTTTCAGAGTCCAGATTGCTCATCATTACATGACGGAATCCCTGATAGCTTTCAGTATTTTCCCTTTAAGTTTTAACAATTCATTTATGATGTGTCTTAATGTAGTTTGATTTATATTCAAACTGTTATATGTTCACTGAGCTTTATAAATCTGTGTTTCTAACTTCTTCCCCAGGCAAGGGAAATTTTCTCAACTACTGTTTAGAACAAATGAATCTAACAGGTATTTACAGAACATTTCATCTAACAGCAGTGAAATACATATTATTCTGAAGTACGCACCGAACATTCTCTTCTATAGATCACGTGTTAGTCTACAAGTCAATTCTTAACAAATTTAAAAAGAATGAAATTATATTGAATAACATCTTTTACAACTAAAATGGCAGGAAACTAGAAACCAATAATAGGGGCAGGCTGGACACTGGATCATTCCATAATGCCAGCACTTTGGGAGGCCAAACTGGGTGCATTGCTTGAGCTCAGGAGTTTGAGACCATCCTGGGCAACATAGCCAGAGCCCATCTCCACAAAAATACAAAAATTAGCCAGGCATAGTGGCATGTGCCTGTAGTCTTAGCTATTCAGGAGGCTGGGGTGGAAAGATTTTGCTTGAGCTTGGCTTATCAAGACTTCAGTGAGCTGTTGTCACACCACTGCACTCCAGCCTCAGTGACAGAGCTAGACATTGTGTCAATAACAATCATCATCGTCATCATCATCATCGTCTTGAAGAACTCACAAATATGTGGAAATTAAATATCCTTCTTAATGACCTATAGGACAAAGGAGAAATTAAAAGAAAAATTAAAAATAAATCATGAGACAAGGAAAAATGGAAACACAGTATACAAAAACTTATGGGATACAGCAAAAACAATTCTTAGAGGGAATTTTATAACAATAAACACCTACATCAAAGAAGAAGAAAGATCTCAAACAACCTAATGTTATACCTCTAGCAACTAGGAAAAAAAAAAAAAAGAACAAACTAAGCCCAAACTTAGTGGAAGGAAGTAAATAACAAAGATCAGAGTAGAAATAAACAAAATAGAGACTAGAAAAACAGTAGAAAATATAAATGAAACTAAAATTTTTTTTAAAAGATAAAATTCATAAATCGTTAGCTAGACTAACAAGGAAAAAGAGAAAGAAGACTCAAATAAAATCCAAATGGAAGGAATCGTTACAACTGATACCACAGAAATGCAAGGAACCTGAAGACTATCATGGACAACTATACAATAAAAAACGAATAGCACATAAAAAATAAATAAATTCCTAGAAACATGCAATGCACCATGACAAATAAAAGAGAAATAGAAAAATCTGAACAGACTTGTAATGAGTAAGGAGATTGAATCAGCATTTAAAAACTTTCAAAAATAAAAATAAAACCCAGGGCATGATAGCCTCACTGCCAGTTCTACTAAACATTTAAAGAACTAATATCAATCCTTCTCAAGATTATCCAGAAAATTGAAACGGAAGAAAAACTTCAAAATTTATTTTACAAGACAAACATTACCCTAACATTAAAGCCATACAAGGACCTTACAAGAAAAGAATACAACAAGCCAAAATCCCTGATAAATAGGGAGCAAAAATCCTCAACAAAACTAGCCAACCAAATTCAGGAGCACATAAAATATTTATTAACTATGTTCAAACGGGATTCATTCCACAAGAGAAAGGATGGCTCAATGCACATAAATCAATAAATGAGTTACACTATATTTACAAAATGAAGAACAAAATCATATGATACAGGAAAAAAAATTCTCGATAGATCCAGGGGGAAAAAAAAAAAAAGCAAAAAAAAAAATTTGACTGCATTTAACATCTGGTCATGATAAAAGCTCTCAACAAATAGGTATTGAAATAATGTACCTGAACATAATAACAGACATATATGACAAGCCCACAATCAATATCATATTAAACAGTGAAAAGTTGAAAGCTTTTCTTCTAAGATTAGGAAATAGAAAAGGATATTCACTGTCATCACTTCTATTCATTATAGCATTGGAAGTCCTAGCTAGAATAACTAGATTAGAAAAAAGAAAGAAAAGGCCTCCATAAAAGAAAAAAAGAAGTGAAATTGTCAGTGCAAATTGAAATTGGCATCATGTTTGCCAATGACATGATTTTATTTTAGAAAACCCTAAAGGCTTTATCAAAGACCTATTAAAACTGTTTAGTACATTTAATAAAGTTGTAATTTATGAAAACAAAATTTAACACTAAAAACAAACTATCCAAAAAGAAATCAAGAAAATAATTCCATTTACAATAGCATCCAAAAATAAAATTTAATATTTAGGAGTACATTTAACTGAATAGGTGAATGATGACTATGATGAAAACTGTAATACATAGGTGAAAGAAGTTGAAGAACACACAAGTAAATAAAAAGATAGCTCATGTTCATAGATTGAAAAATTTACCATTTTTAAAACATACATAGTACCCAAAGCAAACTACAGATTCAATGCAATCTTTGTCAGAATTC
The DNA here is from genome assembly GCF_008728515.1 of Papio anubis. Classification (NCBI taxonomy): domain Eukaryota; kingdom Metazoa; phylum Chordata; class Mammalia; order Primates; family Cercopithecidae; genus Papio; species Papio anubis. The sequence goes on along the minus strand of NC_044982.1, from coordinate 64,767,470 downwards.
CAATTTGTTTTTCACAGAAATATAGTAAAAGTCTAATAGAAAAAAAATCCCTGAACAGCCGAAGCAATTGAGCAAAAAGAATAAAGTGGGAGGTATCAAATTTCCTGATTTCAAAATAGATTATAAAGCTATTGTAGTCAAACAGCATGGTACTGGCATGCAAGAAGATCTATTGATGAATGGAAAAGAAAAGAAAGCACAGAAGCAAAATCCTGACTATTTAAGGTCAATTGATTTTCCACAAATACAATGAAGAAAAGACAATCACTTCAATAAATGGTGTTGACAAAACTGTATATCCACATTCAGAAGCATGAAATTGGATCGTTCTCACACACCTTATGTGAGAATTAATTCAAAATGGACAAAACACCTATATGAAAGAATGAATCAATAAATCTACTACAAGTAAATGTAGGGTAAAGTCTTCACAATTTGGTCTGGGAAAGGATTTCTGGGATGGAACTTTAAAAGCACAGATTAGAAAAGCAAAAATAGACAGAGGATATTGCATCTAACAGAAAAGCTTTCATGCAGCAAAGACAACAATTTACATAATGGAGAGATAGCCCACAAATTTAGATAAAATATTTTTAAACCAGACATATGGTAAGGGGATAAAATCCAAAAAAAAAAAAAAAACAAACTAATTTAGTAATAGACAAAGAATCTGAACAGACATTTCTCGACAGAAGACATATGAATGACTGACAGATATATGAAAAAAATCCTCAAAGTCTCTAATCATCAGGGAAATGAAAATTGAAACCACAATGCAATATCACCTCACACCTATTAACATGGCTTTTACAAAAATGATAAGTGTTGGTGAGATAACAAGTGTTGTCAAGAAAGGGACCCTTTGTACACTGTTGGGGCCAATGTAAATTAATATGATCATTTTGCAAAATAGTGTGGAGATTTTCCAAAAACTAAAAGTAGATTACATATGACCCAGAAATTTTATTTTTGGATATATAGCCAATGAATCTGAAATCAGCATGTGAACGAGATACCTGTACTCTCATGTTTATTTCAGAATTAGTCACAGTAGTCAAGATATAGAAGCAACCTGATTTTATTAAAAGATGAATGAAGGAAATGTGGTGTGTATACACACACACACACACACACACACACAGTAGAATACTATACAGTCTTAAAAATAAGGAAATTTTTTTCATTCACAGCGTGCCTGGAACTGGAGGAATTTATGCTAAGTGAATTCAACCAGTCATAGAAGGACAAATACTTTATGATCTCACTTATATGTAATATCTAAAAAACTTGATATCACCCTACTGACTCAGGTCCCCACTTTAGATGCGCTTCTTTCATCTCTGCAGTTGTGACAGGAAGATAAGTTGAAGCGACTATGTGACTGGGGCAGGAACCAAATTGATTTCAGGGCAACATCAGCAACCCTCAGGGATGGGGCCTGTGGGACCATGATGGGTCATGAAGGACATTCACCAAGAAGAGCCAGAAGAGTCAAGAAGAGCCAGATGTGTGTGGTGCACTACATAGGAATGTTCCAAAATGGGAATAAATTTGATTTATCCCAAGACAGAAACAAGTTCAAAACTGGTGAACAGGAAGTCATCAATGGTTTTGAAGAGGACATAGTGCAGATGAGCCTGGGGCAGAAGGTGAAGCTGACTTGCATACCTGATGTGTCTTATGGAGCCCCAGGCTTCTCTTGTGTCACCCCTCCCAGTGCTACCCTATCTTTGACAGGGAACTGCTCAACTCAGAGTGAAGGCAGGAAGGAAATCAAGGTGGCTGGAGATGGCTGCTGCTCACCCTGCTAGCCTGCTCTGCCACTGGGTTAGCTCCTCCTGTTGGGGCTCTTGATCAGTGTGCTAACCTCACTGTCCCATGGCATGATCCATTCTTTCTGCCCAAGTTGCTGTGTATATGTTCGTTATTGTTCATGCATATCCTTGCTTGAGGAAGTTTTCATTGCATTGAAACATTTCAAGTTCTGCATTTTTAAATAAGGCATATAGTAGCCATTCCTGGTCACAGAAAATAGATTTCTTGCTTGCAAAATCTACACTGCTCTACCTTCACTGAAGCCAGACATGCAAGGTGATCAGATATGAGATATACACAGTGTATGCTAGAGACTTGAGCCAGTTACCTTTGCTCTCACTTTCTATCTTATAAATTCTGTTGGCTGCTCACTTAAACAATGTCTGCTTTGGAAATAATATGTAAAATAAACACACAGTGCTTGACCAAAAAATAAATCAATAAAATAAAATTAAAAATAAAACAGTTGATCTCATAGAATCAAAAGTGGAAAGGTGGTTACCAGAGACTGGGGAAGGATGATGAAAATGAAAACATTGATCAAAGGGGACACAGTTCCAGTTTTATTGAAGAAATAAACTTCAATGTTGTATTCCACTACAGTTAGGAGGAATATATCATGTGTTTTAAAATTGTTAAAATAATAGATTTTTAATTTCCTCATAACAAAAAATATAAGTAGTTAAGGTGGTGGATATGTTAATTAGTTTAATTGGCTCTCTGTACAATGTATACATAGATCAAAACATCACATTTTACCCCATCGATATATACAATTATTATTTGTGAATTAAACATAAATTAATAAAATGTTAAAAGAAATATATTCATTTATACTTTTGGAAAAAATGTACAAAGATATAATTTTGTGACAACAGTTAAAAGTAGTGTGGATGGAACTGTCAAAGGACTAGAGATTTTGTACATTAGTTAAGCTGGAATAAAATCAGTGTCTTGTAATTGGAGGATGTTAAATTCAATCATCTGGTAACTACAAATAAAGTACTAAAGGATATACACAAAAGAAAATGAGAAAGCTACTGGGTGCAGTATCTCATGCTTGTAATCCCAGCACTTTGGGAGATCGAGGTGAGTGAATTGCTTGAGCCCAGGAGTTTGAGACCAACTCAGGCAACATGGCAAAAATCTCATCTCTAGAAAAAATACAAAATTTAGCCAAGCATGGTGGTGGCATGCACTTGTAGTCCTAGCTACTCAGGAGGCTGAGGCAGGAGTATCACTTGAGCCCAGGAGGCTGAAGCTGCAGAGAGCTGGTATCATGCCACTTCACTGCCAGTCTGGGTGACAGAATGAAGTCCTGTCTCAAATAAATGAAAAAATAAATAAGACAGAAATACATTTAACAATTTCAATACAAAACAAAATTAAATAAACACAAAAGAGGATAGTAGTGTAGGAAATGAGGAGCATTATTCTATAGTGCATATGGAAAACAAATAGCAACATAACTAAAGTAAGTGCCACATTATCAGTAATCATTTTAAGTGTAAACAGATTAAACACTCCAATTCAAAGACAGAGACTGGTAAAATGCATTAAGAAACACACGCACACCATAATTCAAATAATATGCTGTTCACAAGAGACTCAGTTTGGATCCAGAGACACCAATAGGTTGAAAATGAAACTATGTAAAAATGTATTTCATGCAAATATTAACAAAATTAAAGCGGGGTTAGCTGTAGTAGTATCAGACAAAATAAATTTTAAATTTATAAAGCTTACAAGAGACAAAGGCATTATTTATTAATAAAAATTGAGCAAGAGCAATAGAGCAAGAAGATAAAAGAATGTTAAACATTTACACATATATTAATTGACTGTAAAAATATAAGGTAAAAACTGACAGAATTGAAGGGGAAAATAGCTCTACATATTAGTTGGATACTTCAATACTTCACTCTCAGTAGAACAACTAAACAGAAGATGAAAAGATGGAGGATTTAATGAACAAAATAAGACAACCAGACCTAACAGATATATACAGAACACTCTATCCAACAACAGAATGCACATTGTTCTCAAGTTCACTCAAGACATTTTTCAGGATATAACATATATTAAGCCACAGATTAAGTATCTATACATTTTAAAAGATTGACATCACATAAAACATTTACTGTGATGACAATGGCAGAATAAAGTTAGAAATAACAAAATAAAAACTAAAAATACCACAAATTTGTCAAAATTAAATAACACATATTTGTGGAAATTGAATAACACAAATCGGTCAAAAAAATCACAAGGGAAATTAGAAAATGCTTAGCAATGAATGAAAACAAAATCATAATATATAAAAACTTATGGTACTCAGTGAAAGTACTGCTCACTGGAAAACTTTTAGCTATACATGCTTACATTTAAAAATAAGAAAGCTCTTCATTGAACAACTCAACTTTACAATTTCTGAAACTAGAAAAAGAGGACCAAACTAAACCCCAAAAAATAGGAGAGGGAAATAAATAATAAAGATTGGAGCAGAGATCATTGAAATAAATAATAGTAAAATAAGAGAGAACATCATTCAAATTAAAAATAGGTTCTTTGAAAGGCTCAGTAAAATTGATGAATATTGGACTAAGAAAAAAATGAAAGAAGATTCAAAATAAGATTGTTATAATTGTAAATGAAAGGGGGGATATTACTACTAATTCTACAGAAATAAAAAGGATTACGAGATTATCCTGAAGAACTGGAGGCTATTATCCTTAGCAAACTAACACAGGAACAGAAAACCAAATACTGCGTGTTCTCACTTATAAGTGAGAGCAAAACGATATGACCTGATGAACACAAAGAAGGAAACAATAGACACTGGGGTCTACTTGAGTGGGAGGAGGGAAAGAAGAAGAAAAGATCACTATTGGATATTGGGCTTAATACCTGGGTGATGAAATAATATGTATCACAAACTCCCATGACATGTGTTTACCTATGTAACAATCCTTCATATGTACCTCCAAACCTAAAATAAAAGTTAAAATAAGTTCACTAATTAGATGAAAAAAAATTCATCCTAATGTTGCAAGTTCATTATCACTAAATCAATGCCAGAATTAAGAATTGGATTACTGATGTTCGAAAACTAGCACATATTTAAATGAAATATCAAAAATGGTAACTTTTAGCTAACATCAATAGGGATACATGCACATTTTGAAGCTGTCTCTCTAACGTTCTTTTCTATATTAAAACATATTTTCTGTTTAACTTATTCATTTTGATATGATGAGATAAGTTTAAACATATATTGCCCTTAGCTCCAAAATAAACTAGAAAAATCGTGTGTAAGTGATTTTACAATTTGGTCCTTATAAATTATATTTCCATTTTATTTCTTAGTGTTTACATCCTGTATAATGTTATCAGTTTTCTTCTTTCTTCACATCATGTCTTAGATGAAATTTGTTAAGACTGAGTAACTTTTCATATATATAAAATATTTATATATTATATGTATATAAACATATATATAATTATATATTTTATATATATATATATAAAGTAGAATGGAAAGAGATTCTATAGTTTTTTACCTGCCAGCAAATATTGGCATAGATCTGTGCAAGAGAAATCATCTTTCAGCCTTGAAAATGAGAGCAAATGATAACTGTGATACCTGCTTTGTAATATTATTTCAAAGGTCACATAAAATAATGTATGTAAAGAAGCTTTGAAAATGATAAAGTACATATATGAAATATTAAAATTTGCTTTCGTTTTATTGTGATCTCAGTTAACCCCTTATGCAAAATTATTATGCTAATGCAGATGTATTATTCCATTTTCAAACTGCTGTAAAGATGCTACCTAAGACTAGGTAATTTATAGACAAAGGAGGTTTATTTGACACAGTTTTGCATTGCTGGGGAAGCCTCAGAAAACTTACAATCCTGGAGTAAGGCAAAGGGGAAGCAGGCACCTTCTTCACAAGGTGGCAAGAGAGAGCACACAGGGGAAACTGTCACTTATTATTATTTTTATTATTATTATACTTTAAGTTCTAAAGTATATGTGCACAACGTGCAGGTTTGATACATAGGTATACATGTACTAAGTTGGTTTGGTGCACCCATCAACCCGTCATCTACATTACGTATTTCTCCTAATGCTATCCCTCCCTCAGCCCCCCACCCGCTGACAGGCCCTAGTGTGTGATGTTCCCCGCCCTGTGTCCACGTGTTCTCATTGTTCAACTCCCACTTATGAGTGAGAACATGCTACTTTTAAAACCATCAGATCTTGTGAGAGCCCCTTCACTATCTTGAGAAGAGTATAGGGGAAACTGTCCCAGTGATCAATCACCTCCCACTAGGGCCCTCCCTCAACACAGTTACAATTCAAGATGAGATTTGGGTGGGGACAAGGAGTCAAACCATTTCAGCATATAATCACTCTAAAGAAAATCAAATTATGATCTTGTTAATAAAGTTCGGTGTTAATAGCATGTATGGTAAAATTCAAATGCACGTAGTTTTAGAGCTAAAAATGGAGTTACAGCTCCTGTGGTCAAGCATCAAAATCACACATTAGAACATACTGAAAAAAAAACTGAAATTATAATCTTTTCACATATGTGTATTTTTCTTTCCTCCAATGCACATATGTATTGGCTTAAGAATGGACTTCTAGATATGTTCAAGGAGATGAGATAAATATTCCCACTTATATTTAGTTTTAAATGTTTATCACATTATAAAGTCATTGGTGATACATACAATGTATCTGTTTATCTCATCTCTTTGGAAGTCTCTCCAAGCAGATGCACACTCTGAGGATGAAGAGAAGTCAGTTTGACTTTGGGCATAGGGTTAACTTAACCCTAAGTATCTTACTAAAGGCAGTCTCACAGGACATTAGCATTAGGCAGAATCCTTAGGGCCAATCTCCTCCAAACTTAAGTCCTACACAAGAATGTCATTTTTGGTACCCATATAGAGTGAACCTATCAGAAATCAATTCACTCACCTTCTCCATGGTGGCTCATACTAATATGGGACTATCCTAGTAGTAAATTATTAATGTAAAAGTAAAGCCCCCGTGCAACTGTTATCCTTCTTTCCAAATTATGCTTTCAAATGGCATTTGAAGGTATCTTCTCCTTATCATATCTCTTTCTCAAGCTAAAATGTCCAAGGTTTTTCCAACCATTTTTTAATTGCAGTGCTTGCCAGATTTCCTTAAGTTTTTGTCTCCAGGCATGTTTCACCAGAATTCATAATGAGATACATTGTTTTCCAGATATAGCTTGATAAGGATGACATATTTCAATATGATTATTAAACTTGTTCTTCTGGATATGTCTTTTCTATTAATGAATGCTGAGATTGCAGTCCTGAAACTATTGACCAAAGGATCATAGAGACAATTAATCCCTTATGTATATTTCATATAAACTACTTTCAAAGAAGTAACCCTCACCTATACTTTAATAGTTAAGTTTCTAAATCTAAGCCTCTTTACTTTGGCTTTACTCTGTTTCATTTTGACAGTCTCAGCCCATTCATTAAACCTATGGAGACATTTTTAAATCCCAGTTTTGTGTCAGTCACAGATTGACAGATTTAACAAGTATCACTTCTTATGTCCCTTAAGTCAGTGTTAAAATGCTGAACAAGAAAATACCAAGGACAGCAGGGTTATGGTCTAATAAAATAACGTATCTGAAAATGCTTTGCAAACATTATTTTGTATTCATCTTTAGTTTTTCATTCTTCCTTCTGTCTTTTATACATGACGGTTTATAATCTGACCTTATGGAAAATTTGTCCTGTACAGCCTTCATAGTTTAACTTTCTTTCCAATGACCTCTCCATCAAAATAATTTCTAATTGCATCATTTAATTTTCAATTTTAATACATTCTCTTCTTTTTGAGTTATCTTTTCTTTTGGAAACTTTCTCCTCAAGAGGTGACTTCTTTGAATGCTTTTTACTATGTGATTTTTCTTCATTTGCAGTTAAAAATGTAATTTGTTGTATGTAGGCAAAGGTGCTAGATGCTGCAGGGCATACAATTATTCATATTATATTCCTGGACCTCAAATAGCTTACAGGCCAATAAGAAATCTAAGACATGTGGTACATCACATGATGGACCCTTAGGGTGGTTCATTTTAAAGTGTAATACCTCTCACATCTAAACTGTTAGTTCTTCCCTGTCCTTGTAATGTTTTTAAGTCCTCCTGCCAAAAAAGGTACTTCTCGCACTTATAGATATTTCTCACACCCATATTGCTTTTCAGAATATTTGCAGTTCTTTGAAACTCCCGTACTCCGTGTGGTCCTTAGTTTTTCTGAGTTTATTCCAAAATCTCTTTTAACCAACTATGAATCTAATTTTCAATTGCTCAATAGTTTCCCAGGACTTATGGTCTCATATTCAACCCACTGACTTTAATATATATGTTCCAGTATTTTTACAGTGACCATTATAAAGTATATTTTGTCTCTTTGTCTCTCTCTACACACACACACATACACATATAGATACAGAGCACCAGAAATCAGCATTTTATTTTTATTTTTACCTAATAAAGGGAAACACAATTAGACAAGCACAGGTAGCGACTCTGATTAACACCAGTTCAGGAGTGCACTTAGTAGCTGGTTATTTTACCATCTTACATACCTGGTAAAAAATGTAATCTCTGTGCTTTACCATAATGCCATTTATGTGGTCTGGTACCCAAAGCAAACAGTAATTCAGTACTTTCCATTGACTGATGGATTTATATTTTTTCTAGTTTTCTGTGAGACACACTGTATTTCAAATGTGGTTTAATAAGGACAAATAATTCACTGTGACAATTAAACATGTTTTACTAGATGTTCCTTTTCTAATAAGGAACATCTAGTGCTAAGATTGCAGTCCTGAAACTGTTCACACTTAAGGCTTGCCCTAAGGCAGATGATGCACTGTTATGTAGATTTTCATGCAGTCATGGCAGTAACACAGAGGGATTCCCACATATCTTATACCTGGTTTCTTCCAATGGTTACATCTTGCATAACTGTAGTACAATATCACAATCAAGAAACTGTCATTCATACAACCCACTGACCTTATCAGATTTTTATCAATTTTACATATACTTGTATTTGCTTCCATTTAGTTTTCTAAATTTTATCACATATGTAGGTATACATGAACACAGTCAAAATATGGAAAAGTTCAATTAGCATGATACATTCTGCTACATGTGTGTAGCCACAAATAATTCTCTCCCTCATCCCTAAATAAATAAATAAATATTTATTTCTTAATTTTTAGATACAGGGTCTTACTATTTTGCATAGGCTGGTCTTGTTCTACTGGGTTCAAGTTGTCTTCCCACCTCAGCTTTCCAAAGCAGCTGTGATTACAGGCATGTGTCACTGTGCCTTGCTTCTGTTATGTCTAATTTTAAAAGAATAACGTACTCATGTATTACTTGTATTATGAATATTAATAAACAAATGGAGCATGCACTTTCTCATTTGCACATGAAAAAATTGATCTGGCTTCTACAAATTTACACATGAATCAGAACGCTAAAGAGAGGACATAATGTAATATATTTTAAAAATTTTGTATGTTTATAAAATGTTCAGTATTATGGTTTCTTTATGAAATAATTTCTGATTTAACATGCAAAGGAGGAGGTCTTGGAGGAAGGAAGGAATAAACGAAGGATGAGAGAGGGAGGGAGGGAAGAAGGAAAGAAGGGAATCAGGGAAGGATAGAGAGAAGAAAGAGGAAACAGAGAGGGAAGGGACACAGAGGAGGGGAAAGAGGGAAGGTGAAAACTGGTAGATACAAAGGACCTAAATAAGGGGATTATATTATAGAACAAAATGGTTAGGGATCAGATGGAGATAAAACATCCAGGAATACACTAACACAGAGATTTGCTATTATCCAATAATCAGCTAAAATGATGTTAACAGTAAGCCCCAATGTCCATTTGGACTAATAAAGACTTGCCACCTCATCCTGATATGAACCTATATTTGGCCCCTCATGGAAGGAGTGGAAAGAGGTCAAAAAACAGGTCAAAGTTGAAATAGATAAAATATCAATTTACATAAAACTTTTTTTTCAGGTTGTGGTATGTGGGTACATGTGTATACACAGGTGTGTGCATGTATGTAATATATCAAATAACATTCACAGTGACACTGTGATGTACATAGTATAACCACTTAAATACTAATGGACAAAAGGTTTAAGTATAAGTTAAGAGTTACTGAAGGGAAAAAGAGAGAGAGAGGGAGACAGGAGAAAGAGAGGAAGGAAAGAAAGGAGAGAGGGAGGGAGGGAAGAAGTGGGGGATACAGGAAAAAGGAAAGAAGGGAGTAAGGGAATAAAGAAGGAAATATCGTATGTGGATAAAAAAATGATAATTATTCTATTGATAGACACAAATTGATATTCTGTTTTAACTGGAAAAGATCATTACCAAAGAGCTAAACTGATATACATATTAGTTTGACCATACTATCTGTCTGCTGACTTTTACCAAACCATTAAGAACAACAAGAATGTGGTGTTTTGTTTTTCCATATGGTCCAAAGAACAGAGTACATTGTCAGAGCAGACCATGAGCTAGCAAATGAAATCAAAGGACCACACTCTCATTTCACCAAGGGATGAAGATGTGCCAAAGTTGTCTTCAGGGAAAAAGAAAGTTTATAGCCCTTTGAGTTTCTGATAAATGTCAAGGAAAATTTTAGCAGTGTAATATTAAATTGTGAAATCATTATTTGAAGTATTTTTGTTATTACTTTGGATTGTTTTGATTCTATCATTTGACAAAATATTGTGGTGCAAGTAAAAGTATTTTGATAGCTCTGGGGTCTTCATCTGGGCCTGGTTTTACATTTCTTGTTTATTTTTCATGGAAATTTTACAACCACTGTCTAATAAACAGAAATTTTGTAATTAAATTAAAATTGTAATAATACGTTTTGGTTTTCACTGAATCAGTTATTAATTTAGCATCTCTGTTTTTGTATGTGGTGAGAATCTCATATTTTAAACTATTACCATGAAACATAGTGAATGAGTCATTTCTTTAAAAACAATGAAAAGCAAGCACAACCTCTACCCATCTTCTGTCTTCACACCCTGAAAAAAAAAAAAAAAAAAAAAAAAAAAAACAACCTTCACCTAAGTTGTAGCTTACTGAAATGCTGAAATACAGTATCCCTTAATATTGTTTTCTGTTAGTTGTTACAAGTGCAGTAATAAAATTTTTAGGTCAGCAAGATTTATGTTTTACTTAACTGCTGAACTCTTGCTATTAGAGGAAAGGAATGATTAGTTGTTTTCATTTATAATGTGACATTTACATTAAGCAATAAATGCTCTAGTAGTGTATTAATTTATTTGTCATATGATCTTGGACGTGTGCAATAATTTGTAAAAGTTTTCCTATAGCCAAGGATATGGTGCTACATTTTTTCCAATAACAAATGCATTTTCATATTCAATCATTGCCTCTAATTTAATTTTTAAAGTAAGTTTAGCAATATTAATGGTGAGGCAAGCATGTTTTAATAATAGTGTTTATATGAATTTCTGAATAATTATGCTTTAACAAACTTATTAATATGAAGTAATTTTCAATTTTTTGCTTGTGTCCCAAATTATTTTTCAAGTCATTCATTTTAATAAAATAGCAATCCCTATCTTATAACCTCAGTTTTGGAGTAGTCCCGTAAAAATAATGGCTATTTTGTGTCAGTATATTATTACATAATTGTAAATAAGTAATTGAATGAGCTGCAATGACATCATATGATTCAATTATTTATATATTTTAAAACAGCTGGTTTTTGCATCATGTAGGCCAAAACATTTGGCTGTTTATTTTTTAATCTTTTTTAACACAAAGTTAATGTAACTAAAGACAAATGTAGAACAACTCATTCCTTGTTTATTTTGTACTATTAGGAATTCTAGGAAGAAGTGATTGGAAATGATACCATTTGATGGATTCATAATTTTTCAAACGTTATGAATATTTAAAATGAAGGGAATATGTGAGATGATATTCTGATGTCTTCAGATATTTCAAGAGTTTTCAATGGGTCAAAACTTAGGGCAGGTTTAGGAAGATTTTCTATGGGTAACAAAATTGTTGCAATGCCTATAATGTATGATGTATTATGATTAGTACTTTCACATACATTGTATCTTCAAATAATTACAACTTTTTGTAACTGTTTTCATTTTGAAAGAGAAAAATGGGTAATGTGGTCATAGTTGTGATTTCAGCCTTGGTCTAGAAGACTTTAGAGTCCTATCTTTGTTGATTTTAAGGCTCTTACCAATGTGTATGTTCAGGCAGTTGATGAACACTTAGTAAAGATATCCTAGAGGATAAAAAAGTATCATTGGGTGCTGGAGGAGGTAATGATTCTCACTTTTAAACACATATTTTCTAATAACTTCTAGAACTTTGCCCATGTTTTCTAAGTTCTTTCTGAGTTTAGTGTTGGCACCTTATGTGGTTTGGCTTTGTCCTCACCCAAATCTCATTTTGAATTGTAGCTTCAGTAATGCCCATGTGTCGTTCCATGGGAGGGACACGGAGGGAAGGAATTGAATCATGGGGGCAGGTCGTTCCCAGGCTGTTCTGGTGATAGCAAATGAGTCTCATAAGATCTAATGATTTTATAAAGGGGAGTTCCCCTACACATGCCCTCTTGCCTGCCGCCATGTAAGACGTCCCTTTGCTCTTCCTTCATCCTCTGACATGATTGTGAGGCCTCCTCAGCCATGTGGAACTGTGAGTCCATTAAATGCTTTTCCTTTATAAATTACCCAGTGTCAGTCATGTCTTTATTAGCAGCATGAGAACAGACTAATACATCATCCACAATAATTGTTAGAGGGAGAACTATGTTTCTTGGAAATACATGTACATAAACAATAACAGTTGCTGAATTTTCTAAGATTATGCAAAGATAGTAACAACTTGGAATTAAGAAATTGACCTTAATTTTTTATAGGATGTTCCATTTCAACATAATATTAAGAAAAACAATCTTTGTATGATAACACTAGAAAATGTAGTATTAGAATCTCAAATCTGAACTTTCTCACTTTAGTCATTGCATTGACCAAAATATATGGGCTAAAAAAATAACACCTTACTTTAATATAGAACCCTTATTGATTTTCTGAAAATTTCACTTACATTATGAGATATAAGACATTTCATAGAGTGAGATAGCCCTAAGTGAGAGTCCTCACTTTGCTATTTATCTGTATGACCTTGCCCAAGGTTACTTGATCTTTCTCTGTCCTTGCATTTTTGTAGCACTAAAATAGAAATATGTATTGACCTCATTAGATTCTTAAGAGAATTTTTTAAAACATGTTTCATGGTAGCTGGAACATAGTAAGTCTTAATAAAGGTATTATTACAAAAAAAGGAAATGCTGTTCTCATTAGTTATGTGACTATATAGACAATAAATTTTCTCTGGGAAATTAGAATTTAGGTAGGAATTTCAGCTATTACTGTGCTTTTTATGCTAAAATGAAGACAGAGACGTACTGTTGGTCAACAGTATGTTTTAGGGGGAGTTAGGATGATATTATGAGGCCTTTATATTTTGCTACCATAATGAAATAATATAAAATGTAATTACAGAATTCAGAGTTTTTTTTTTTATACTGCACCTTTACTACAAAGAAAGAAACATGATCAGAGCTACAGGGACAATGAGGTGTTTTAACCAAAACAATTTATTTAGCAATATATTGTGCCTGTATTTACTAACATGTGTGCAGAATACATACATATGAATATATGTGCAGAATACATATGTATTCTGCACATATATTCATACAAATGTTATTTTTGTAACAACAAAATCCCAGAAAGGTGTACTTTTTCAGTTAAGACACTTTAAGAACAGATTATGCTTATGGTAGATGTGCACTGCTAGAATGAATGGATTCATGCTAGAAGACAGAAATGGAATGTTCTTCAAGATGTTAAAGACACAGGGCACAGGCCGGGCGCGGTGGCTCACGCGGGTAATCTCAGCACTTTGGGAGGTCGTGACGGGCGGATCACTAGGTCAGGAGATTGAGACCATCCTGGCTAACACGGTGAAACCCCGTCTCTACTAAAAATACAAAAAAATGAGCCGGGCATGCTGGCGGGTACCTGTAGTCCCAGCTACTCGGGAGGCTGAGGCAGGAGAATGGCATGAACCTGGGAGGCGGAGCTTGCAGTGAGCCAAGATCGCGCCACTACACTCCAGCCTGGGCTACAGAGCGAGACTCCGTCTCAGAAAAAAAAAAAAAAAAGAAAGAAAAACAAAACAAAACAAAACAAAACAAAAACGGGCACAACAGAGCAAAGTATTCTGATATATGTACAAAAATTTACACATGCACACACTTACATACACACACAAACTATTTCTGAAAGAATGTTCTAAAATGTGAAATTGGTTTTCTGCGAGGAGGATATCTTACTTTGGAGGGAGATGTACTACTGGATTTCTGATATTTTTATCATGCATATATGAATGTGAAAATTAGCTTAAAATATATTCATGGAAAGAAATAAATGAAAAGGCAAACAATTGCTGTACCAACATGGTTGTCAAATGATTGATTTATATTCATATGTGTGTATGTGGTATGTCCCAGTTATTCTAAAATGCTGTGGTAAACATAAATTTCAAAAAGATACAGCATTGATTGACAGATTCAGATAAATAATTGAAATATATAAGCTATAATTTACTTTTATTTAATTGTACAATTAATCTGTGCATTGATTTTAGTATTTCTGAACATTTCAGTATTAAATTAAGCAATAGCTTAATTTTCCTTTTTAAATAAATTTCTAATTATTATCTTAAGACAATATCATCACTTCTTTAAATTTTGACTCTATAAGATCATTCATATATCTTTACAAGTGAAGGCAGCAGAAATAATTAGCTAAACTCAAGTTGCTGTTTCATCTTAGATCTGCTTTATATTATTATGCTTAGGAATTTCATTATTTCTGCCTTTCTCTTCCTCAGACAAAATAAGTCATAGTTAAAGTAAAATTACAATGCTTTTATTAATTTCAAGAACATTTAAAAAACTCAGCCTATTTCTGCATTAAAAATATCAGTGGTTGAATATCAATTGGTACTATTACATAGATCTTAAAAGAAAGACAGTTAAACATCATGTCTCATAGAGCCAAGTTAACTATTCTTTAGAGTGACATGAAAACCTCAAAAAGAGGTAGAAATCAGTAATCTGCTGACATAAAGTTAAAATGTAAATGGCATGCCTATGTATTTCTTTCATAGACATATAGGTTGCAATAGACAGATTTTCTCTATTGAAAAAATACGGGAAAAACAACATAAGACTATTAGCTTAATCAGGGTAGGGGTTTTTCAGGTTCATTCACTGCCATATCCTAAGTGTCATATGCCTCGTAAATAGTAGGTGATGCTTAAATATATGTTAACTTATGCAGTGTTTTAACATTAGACTGCTAGTTGAATTAATTTAAATATGATGAAATTGAACTATGCAGCTTAAGATTATTTAAATTATCCCCAGTTTTGATAAGAAAACTTATTTCAGAAAGGAAAGGAGAATGCTAATATATTTACTGAAATCACAGTATGTTGCACATTCCATTGGAAAGCTTTATTATGCAAATATATTTAAATCATATTGCATGATAGTCCTGCTGTAGTTTGAGATTGATCACCCAGTTAACAGCCACTATGTTTTTCAAGGATACTTTATAAGCATTTTTTGATACACTCTTTTTTTGTGCTTGCCTCCTTTGAAGAATCCCTGTAACCATTCAGCCAGGTGTTGAGAAGATATGTAGCAGCCGAGCACTCATCTTTTGACACCATCCTCTGAAATCAGCTTTGGAGATGCTTTCACTCTGTCCGTCTTCTGCAGCAGCCAGGCAGAGTGCTGACTCCTTCACAGCCGTGAGGAACTCTTCAGGCTCCAGAAGTAAGTTAATTGCATTCAGTTCAATCATTGTCAGTGGGTTTAAAACACTTAAGGGAGGAAAACTAAAACTCTTGCTAACTTACATACAAATTAAACCTCGTAGTATTCATCACTGATTATGTTGGTTTTTTTTTTTTTTTTTTTCTTGAGTCATATTTTTCTGGAGATGCAATGTCTTCCACTTTTTGTGTTGAAAACCTATATCCTTGTGGAATTTTCTGATTTTTTTTTCAGGATTTGTGTTTCACATGCATTATCATAATTTATACTTACAACTCTATAAGGCCTGGACAAGGAATATATTAAAATAACAATGTTTGCAAATGAATAAAAAGATTCAAAATGATCAAATATTTTATCAAATTTGCTTGGCTCATAAACTATGAAAGTGGAATACAATTTCTGGTTTTCTAAATTTTAAAAAGTAAGTGCTGTTTCCATGGCTTTGATGTCCAGTGCTGTATGAAGGGCAATGTACTGGTGCTAGAAAGAGCAGTTTTCCTGATTGGTTGGTTTATTGAATGATACGTTATCTGGGTCATTCAAAGAAAAACAGAAGAAAATGAAAATCATATATAGGAAAATGAATTGAAATCAGGGGACATGAAGAATCTGTAAAATACATAACACAATGTACTGCATACCACCACAAAACAAATTCCCAGCCATAAATTTATGTATGGGCTTTCTAACTTCTAGGTAAATCAGGTAAATGTATTAGTTAAAAGATTATTTATGACCATAGAATTTGAAAATAAAGACAATGTCTCAGGAAAAGTTCAGGTTTTCCTGGTTCATACTTATGAGCCTATTGTTTTGCCATGTTTCTAGTTTAACTTTACGTTTGAGGCAACTTTACGTTCATACTTTACATTCATACTTATGAGCCTATTGTTTTGCCATGTTTCTAGTTTAACTTTACGTTTTTTTTCTTCTCCTAAATACTTGATGTAGACATTTCTTGTTGCTCTTGGCGACATATTTACATCTCAATGTCACTGCACAGAAAATTAATTGTAGGTGCACTTTTATATAGAGCAAAAGTTTGATATAGCTGAAAATGTCAGTGATTGGATGCTTGGCAATTAAAATTTTCTTGAAGTGAACAGGTAAGAGATACTTAATGAACCCATTTTTATTTTGCAACATATTACATGTCAATATGCAACATAAATGCATATGTTATTAGAAGAACAGAAAAACTGTGGTTAAGAATTTATATGTGAATCCTGATGTATCTGATTATATAACATTTAAAATAGGCAGTCAGTTTGTTGTTGCCAGTATGCTCAAGGTGGTGTAGAAGGACTACTTTTAAGACATACAGAAATAATATATCTAGATTATATTGAGGTTAATTGATTATAACTGTAATGGTAGTGTAAAATGATGAGTCTGAGTATGCAGATTCATTCCAAACATGATTTTCGTGTAGGTTTCTTCTTCCTATATTTTATTACCTGGTATTCCTTTTGTACATAATGTATTCATTTATTTTAGGAATTGCTTTTGTTGCTTTGCTTCTTTAGCTTTCCATTAAATGAAACAATTTGAGGAATGCATTCTAAATTTTCTGTGCTTTGCATTTTCTTAAGGAGACAGAGGACACTGTCCAAGCCTGAGGTGACTGTGAAAATGTAAAAATTGTTTGTTTCTTTATGGCAACCCCACAAGAAACTCCAGAGATTTTATCTGCCCAAACAATTAGTTAATTAATAATTTTTTTGTGTGTTGTTTTCCACAGGCAAGGCTTTTTCTAGATAAAAGCATTTACTTTACGAAAGCCGTTAGCAAAGGAACTGTATTTACTGACAGATTCTCTAGTGTAAATCCCAAAACGAAGTAAATTCAAACACATTTTCATTTACTAATTGCTAAAATCAAGGCCAAAGGATTTTCTTAATTAACGTGGAAATAAAAGGCTAACCAGAAATAATTTATATATTGAAAAAGACTCTTCCAAGTTAATGCTTGATTCATTTTTTTTTTTAAATTAGCAGTCCATTCGTGTGTAGAAGTAGTACCTCATGTTCTCTATTTTTTCTTTGGAGTAACATTAGGTTAAAGTCTTGCATGAAACTGATCACTCTGAAAAAAATAAATAAATAAAACGGAAAGAAAACACATTCCTAATTAGGGTTGTCCAACTTCAAATAGCTCATTGAAAATTCATAGGACATCCATTAAAATCCCTTTAAAAATAAATGGAATACCAGGAACTTTCTTAGAGTGAAACAGTGAATGGAGTAGTAGTAGTAGAATAATGATGCAATGGAATATCCACTTGTGATTAAGGAGGACAGCTGAGGTGGTAATTGTTGCTATTACGATTATTTTTCTCACTCTGGCATTTCCAATTGGCCTTGGATAGTAGAAGAGTACTTTTGTCTGTTTCTCTATTCGTTCTCACTTGACAACAGTATTGATGAAATTAAACAATGAATGATGTCTTAACAGCAAATGTGCCTGTAGGCACATGCTTTTGAAAACACATAAGTATGTATGTGTGTGTATTTATGTGCATGTGTGTGTATGTATATATGTATATATGTGCGTATATATGTAAAGATAATTTACTATACCCATAATGATAATAATCATTTTACAAAGCTAATATTCCTTTTAACTATTAAGGTATCCTTAGTGGCATTAAATATACAATATTTAAGGGGTGCTTTATTTTTCTGAAATGAACTCCCTTATATTTAAAGTGTATACATTATCACCTTTTATGACATTATTTGAAAGTGGCTTAACCAGCTATCATAATAATGGGCAACATATTATTTGACAATTTGTAGTACTCTTTACTAAACATTAATTTATTTGCTGTGTATACCATTTCTATGAGTACATTTTTCATTTGTCTGTTTCTTCAACCATGTGTTAGTCCATTTTTGCATCATTATAAGGAAATACCCAAGGCTGGGTAATTTAGAAAGAAAAGAGATTTAACTGGCTTATGGTTCTGCTGGCTGTACGGGAAGCATGGTGCCAGCATCTGCTTCTGGTGAGCCCCTGAGGAAGGTAATCATTAAGACAGAAGGCAAAGGGGGAGCAGGCACATGACATGGAGAGAGTGGGAGCAGGAGAGAAAGTGGGAAGTGCTACACTCTTTTTAACAACCAGATCTCACATGAACTAACTGACCAGGAATTTACTCATCACCAAGGAGCCATTCATGAGGTATCTACCCCCATGCTCTAATACTTCTCACTAGGCCTCACTTCCCATATCGGTGATTACATTGTAACAAGAGATTTGGAGGGGATAATCATCCAAACCTTGTCATTCCATCCCTGGCCCCCCCAAATCACATGTTCTTCTCAGATTGCAAAAGACAATCATCACTTGCCAACAAGCCCCAAGAGTTTTTAATCATTCCAACATTAAGTCTAAAGTCCTAAGTCTCATCTGAGACTCATCTCCTTCCACCTATGAGCCTGTAAAATCAAAATGAGTTATTTAGTCCCAAAATACAATGATGCTACTGGCAATAGCTAAGCTTTACCAGTCCAAAAGGGGAGAAATTGGCAAAAAGAAAGGGGCAATAGACCCCATACAACTCTGAAACCCAGCAGGGCAGGCATTAAATCTTAAAGCTCCAACATAATCCTTGACTTCAGTTTCCACATCATGTTGTGAAGGATGGGCTCCCAAGGACTTGGGTAGCCCTGTGCCTGTGGCTTTGTAGGACACAGCTCACATAGCTGGTCTCACAGGTTGCAGTTGTATGCTTATGATTTTTCTGGGCAGAGGGCTTAAGCTACCAGTGAATCTACCACTCTGGGGTCTGGAGGACAGTGGTTTCTTTCCAACATCTCCACTAGGTGGTGTCCTGGTGGAGACGCTGTATGAGGGCTCCAACTCCATAATTTCCCCTCAGCTTGCCCCCGTAGTTTCTCTGTGAGGAGCTCCACTCTTGTGGCAAGCTTCTGCTTGGGCACCCAGGCTTTCCTATATATCCTCTGAAATCTAGGTGGTAGCCACCAAGCCCCCTTCACTCTTGCAGACTTAACACCATGTGGAAACCACCAAGGCTTATGGCTTGTGCCTTCTGGAGCTGTGGCTTGAGCTGTACTTGGTCCCCTTTGAGCTATGACATAGCTGGAGTATATGGGGAGCAATATCTCAAGGCTGCTCAGGGCAGTGGGGCCCTAGGCCTGGCCCCTGAAATCATTCTATTCTCCTGGGCCTCTGGTAATAGATATCCTTGCCCAGAGGCCCAGGAGAAAAGAATGGTTTCTTGGAGCAGGCCCAGTCTTGCAAATCTCTGAAATGCCTTCAAGGCATTTTTCCCATTGTCTTGGATATTAGCGCATGGCTTCCTTCTGGTCATGCACGCCTCTCTAGCACATGGTCGCTTCATCGGTTGTTTATATTATTTCTCTGTCACTTGCCCAGTTTGCAAATTTTCCAAACCTTTATCCTCTGCTTCCCTTTAAAATATAAGTTCCAACTGTAAATCATTTCTTTGCTCCTGTATATAATTTAGGCTGTTAGAAGGAGCCATGTCACTTCTTGAACATTCTGCTGCTTAGAAATTGTTTCTACCAGATATCCTAAGTCATCACTCTTACTTATCAACTTTCACAGATCCCTAGGACCTGGATGCAATCCAGCGGAGTTATTTGCTAGGGTGTAACAAGGAGGACCTTTACTTTATTTCCCAGTAACTTCCTCATTTCCATCAGAGACCTTGTCAGTGTGGTCTTCACCATCCATATCTCTGTCAGCATTTTGGTCAAAACCATTTAACGGTCTCTAAGAATTCTAAACTTTCCCTCATCTTTCTGTCTTCGGAGATCTCCAAAATCTCCCAAACCCTGCCTGATACCCAGTTCCAAAGCCACTTTCACATTTTCAGTTATCTTTATAGCAACACCCCACTACTTAATACCAATTATCTGTGTTAGTTCATTTTTGTATCACTATAAAGAAATGTCTCGGGCTAGAAAATTTATAAAGAAAAAGGATTAATTGACTCATGATTCTTTAGGCTGTAGGAAGTATGGTGTCAGCATCTCATTTTGGTGAGGGCCTCAGGAAGCTTACTGTCATGGCAGAAGGCAAAGCAGGACCCAGCAGGTCACATGATGATAGTGGGAACAAGAGAGCAAGGGGGGAGATGCCACATCTTTTTAAACAACCAGATCTTGCATGAACTAACTGAGAACTCACTCATCACCAAGGAGATAGCACTAAGTCATTCGTGAGAAATCCACCCTCATGATCCAAACACCTCCCACTAGGCTTCACCTCCAACACTGGGGATTATGTTGCAACATAAGTTTGAAAGGAGACAAACATCCAAACCATATCAAATCTGATAGATATTTTTTCATGTTTAATATATTTAGGTTTATGCTTCACTGCCTAAAATCATCCCATAAAATATGATCCTCCAAAACATACAGATACAAAAGAAAGATCATCAATAGGACAAAAGCAATATGCTACCTATGAATGCTTATCTGGTTATATGAATTGAGTTCAATTAGTTTCAATGATATCAAAAGTTAGAGCAAATTAGACTTGTTATGTTATGCAGTATTCACTTTACAAAGAAGAAAGAATAAAAAATCTTCAAATAATAAAAAGTTCTTCATAATGGCTCTCACAAATTTATGTAGCATAGACCTTGCTAGTCAATTCCAAATCCATGTATCTAATTACCTACATGTCTTAGATTTAACTTGTGGAAAACTAACCTCTTGATTATCTTGCCACATACATTCTTCTGGTGTTCTTGAGCTCAGTATACGGCTCACTATATACTAGTAAAATTCTGAATCATTTTGTCATCTTTCCCAATCTTTCACTCCACCAAAAAAAAAAAAAAAAAAAAAAAAAAAAAAAAAAAACCCCCCAATATCCAAATTTCCAAAAAAAAAAAAAAAAAAAAAAAAAAAAAAAAAAAATCATCACCTAATCTGGTCAGTTTTACCTACAAAGAAAATTCTAAAATTCATCGACTTTTCCCTGTTTTTACTATCATTATCCTAATCTTTAGTACTATGATTTCTCCTGTAGACTACCCAAAGAGCCTCCAAAATTATCTGCCATACCCAGTGATGTATCTATTTTGCTTGTTCTCCATATGCAGAGAGAGCTTACAAAACACAAAACTGAGATGTTGTGACCTCAATAAAGACTGTTATACTTAGACTAAAGACAAAGTTATTTAACATGGCTTACAATGTTATCCATGGTTTAGCATTTTTCTAAATGGCCCCAAGTTGTCCCCCATCATGCACTTCTTCTTGCATTTAAGGCACAAAGACCTTCTTGTTCTTGTTCACATCATGTCACCACCCACCGTGGTCTTTGCACCTGACTGTTTCCCCCTGAGAGACTCACTTTTTTTGCCTGCATCTCATTCAGTAGTCACTTTCTGAAGGAAGCTTTTCTTGGTCAGCCAAACCAAATTTGCTCTTTCTATTATTTAATCTCATAGCATCATATACCTATATTTCATTATAATTTTATGTTTTTTCCTTCAGTTGTCTGATTAATATTGTCCTCTCCTCCAGAATGTAAGCACTGCAAGGTCAGAGTCTACATCAATTTTGCTCAACATTAAAATGCCTTTTTTAAAAATTATTTTTGCATATTATCACAGGCATAGAGAATTTTTCTGTTTTTCTTTGTCTCTCTCTCTCTCTCTTTCTGTCTCTTTCTCTTTCTCTCTCTCTCCAGATTTATATGACTGAAATTTTTGTCTAAAAAATAATTACAGACTTGTTGGCAAGGTAAGGCCTACGGAAATAACTACCATATGATAAATAGTGAGGAAAAGCTACAAATAGTCATGTGAGTTCAGTGGAAAAGGAGATTACTTCCTGAGATAATGCAAATATACTTGTTAGAAGTAGAAATGTTCTGGCCCTCAGAGATAGGCTTCAGCATTAAACTGTTGTAGTTAATATGCTGATATATTGTCTCTTTTAAACAAAAATTATAAAAACTAGAGAGATAATGCAGAGTCTCTCTGAAAGCCCATAAATACTGACACAACAGCTACAAATGTCTTAGCTGCCAGTACTTGATACAGAGGAGTCTCTGCTGTCTCTGCCTGCTGTTAATGTTCGTCTTTGGGTTGCTAACACTATGGTTCTTACTGTGAATTGTCCAGGGAAGAAGTCTGAATAAATGCTCTTCTTTATGAGGTAATGATTAGTTTACATTTAGGACCAGTAGAGATTTATGTAATTTGGAGAGTACTCTTGGCAACCAACATTAGATGCATGACAACAATCTTAATTGCAAAGCATTGGCTATGAAAACCAACGGAAACAATCCAATTTGTACTGACTCAATGTAAGGTTATTAACTCAGTTATTGTAATGAGCAATCTATTCTCTGAATGTGCAGTTGATCTCCATATACCACTACAGACTACACTATGGAGTATTTTAACACATGTTAAATTTAGAATTTCTCTGTAAACTGAGGCGTCTCTTATGAATATTAAACAGAATATGGGAGCCTTTAACAGCAAGAAAAACATTGGCAGTCTATACAAAGGCTTCTTTTAGGATAATTCGTGATTTCTTATGGGAAGAAATTTGCAGATTGGAAGAATTGTGTATTGATTATAAATGCTAACTTAATATTACTAATTATTTATAATATGAAATGAATAGAACACAACAAAATTTAATGTTGGGACTACATGAGAAATTGTATGGAAAAAACATCAGGAGTTGTATAGACCTAGGACTACCAGGTGAAAACATTAATAGCATAAGAAAATCTAGACTTGATTTTGAAAAGTGTTAACTTAGATGTTAGTTAACTTTGATCATACAGTTTTCACACATACGTGTTCAATAGTTAGAATAGTTAAGAATCCCAGTGAGGTTGAAAAGATCATGACAGAGAGGATACATAAAGCACACCTATTGGGAATGCTGACATGTAGGTGATATATAGGTTAGTTGCAAACAATAACCTCTTTCATCACTCCTGATTACATATGTAAGACTGGATAATGATTGTGACCTTGCAGGGAGTAGCCTGATCTTACATGTATAACTACCCTTACCTTTGGCCTCTTAGGAATAATCAAGGATAACTGACTCAACAGAAAAACACATTTCCCCTGTCGTAATACAATAAAAGACCAGGCACATTAGATTTGACAATTGAGGTGAAAGATTTGATGCTACTTTTTATTTATTTATTTATTTATTTTTCTGAGAGGAAGTCTCGCTCTGTCGCCCAGGCTGGAGTGCAGTGGCGCCATCTCGGCTCACTGCAAGCTCCGCCTCCCGGGTTCACACCATTCTCCTGCCTCAGTCTCCCGAGTAGCTCGGAATACAGGCGCCCGCCACCATGCCCGGCTAATTTTTTTGTATTTTTAATAGAGACGGGGTTTAGCCGTGTTAGCCAAGGTGGTCTCAATCTCCTGACCTCGTGATTCGCCCGTCTCGGCCTCCCAAAGTGCTGGGATTACAGGTGTGAGCCACTGAACCCGGATGTTGCTATTTTTTAAGCAACTATTTTTTATAAGGTGACTTTTCCTCTTAATGCCAGGCAATCATAAATCCGTAATAAGAATCTGGCTTTCTTTTTGATAACTGGCATGCAAATATGGATTACTATGCTGAATCTTCAAGCCTTAACATACTGTTTAATATCTGGAAAACAAATAATCTTTTCACACTTGCTTACTTATTTATGTCTTGAAGATGTAGTTCCATTACAGGCAAATGAGAATCTCTTAGATTATTTCAATACCTACCGCAGTAATGATTTCAACACAGAAATCATCCACAATTGAAAAAACGCATTCATTATTTATAAAGTGACAGAATGATAGGGTAAACCTTTTTCTAATGAGAACCCTCTACTTAAAAGAACTGAAGGGGAAATAGTCACAAGTAAAATTATATGTAATTTTAAGTTAATGTTCTCATTTTATCTTTTATCAAGGTTATATTATGAAGCATTTTTCAACATTTTTTATATGCATCCTGCAATAAAACAGCAGGAGATCAAAATTTTAGGTCAGGTTTTCTAAACAGTGGTTCCAAATGTAACAATTATACTGATGATGAGAGTTGGCTTGTGGCCTTCATGGATTTTCTTTAGGTAGTTATATGCAAACACTGCAGTCTGGAAATTGGTATGCCCGAATGTGTCACTAAGTAGTGATTCCAGCAAACAACCCACATTGGAATCACTTCTTGGATTTGTTGTTCTATATTTATCATAACATACATGTTACTCTTTTGAAAGTTAAAAGAGAGATTGTTTAAATTTTTAGTGTATTTTATGGGAAGTTTTATAGCAGTAATCCTGATTCCTAAATATTTGGGGACAAAATACATGTAAATGACTTCTTGTTTAGTTCCACAAGTGTATTCATGTCAAGGGATCTATGCTGCTCCAATAGGAAAAGTAATGATAGATAAGGAAGCAATTGAAGGAAATGTCAAGTAAGAATCTTTTAGTTACCACGTGAGTGTCCCCATTTTGGTGTCTTCTGAGTGGATTCCTGAGTCTTACTTGGTGTGGGTTTATGGGCATTCTGGTGCTTACCTATGTGAATAACACAGAGATTTTTAAAAAATATAATGGCACAGTTATCATTTCACACATTGTATGGATGCCTTAATTTAGTGTGTTTTATGGTCATCAGCTTTTGTGAAACATTTTTATATTTAATAACTTGTCTTTAATTTAAAGGGACTGCCCAGTGAGGGTGACAGTCCTTCTTACAAAGAGGAATTTTCATAAAGGACCCAACATTTTAAGAAAAGGATTATCTCAGAAACCCTTTACCAAGATAAAATCTTTCATTTAATGTGATGAAATTATCAATTATGTATCGTGCTGTGTATTTTTTTGTGCCTTGTTTAAGCTATCTTTCTCTGCTGTTGAAGAAATAAAGATATTTTCCTATGCATTCTTTAATATTTTAAAAGTTTATTTTCACATTTTTTATGTAATGTAGAAATTAAGTTGGATTTGGAGTACTGTACAGTTCCATTATATTTTTTCCATACTGATGACTAATTGTCTCGTATTGTTTATTGAATAATTTATCCTTTACACATTGAATTGGAATTCTAGAACTGCCATAAATAGTTTTCGTATATGAATGGATATATCTTGATTTTTCTATTTATTTTATTGTTATATTCATCATCTCTGCACAAATACTATACTGTAATGTAATTATCCTATTTGTAATATGTCTCAATGGATTGTGAAATAAATAGCTCCTTTCATTTCTCCTCAAAATTTCCTTGCCTAATATTGGTTTTTTATTCTTTATCCTTCTATTTTAATTTTAGGAGTAGACAAGTCTGGTGAAAACTTATGTTGTAAATCTTATTGGAGTCACAAGTAATTTTTATTTTAGATGAGAAGAAATATTTTATTTTATATTTTTAAATAATTACTCTATCAATGTTCCTTTTTAGGTCCTATACTAAATTTTTATAAAATTATCCTATACGTCTTGAGTTTCTTTTCTATTTCTTCACAAATGATGCTTTTTGTGTTTTTGTGTATGGATTTTTAAAGTGTTACATTTTTAAATTGATTTGTCTGAACAGTAACATTGCTTTTTATCATTATGTCTTCTAACTAACTATGCTGAAGTTGAACTAGTTTAGTAGTTTTGTTTGTTGTTCCAATTACATGTTTGTAATTATGATATCTATGAAAATAGCATTATTCAATTTTCCTTATATAATTTTTTCATCATGTAATTGAACATGCTAGGAGCTCTATTACAACGGTAAATGAAAACAGTGATCAAGGTCATTCTTACGTTTTCCTTGGCTTTTTGTATTTGCCATAGTGTATGATGTTTTCTTTAAATCACTGTATGGTGAGTACCAATTTGGGATATATACACGCTAAAACTGCAGAAGCACAATTGTGCTTTTTATTATCTTCTTCATAATAAACATTTTGGAGTTTCTATTGCAGTAATCGGTTTTACTTTTTAATGGGTAATGGTGCTGAAACTAACCAAACCTTAGCGCTGTTTCTGACTCTGTCTTTAAGGTGGTAATTCTTCCCAACTTGCATTGCAGTCAGGATTAAAGTACCATTAAGAAGAAGCATGGGATCCTTTTTTGGGGGGGGATTTGAGAGGGGAGGATTATACTTTTGAATATTTCAATGTTTGATAATTTTTTAATAATATCTTTTCCAGGCTCAGAATAATGTCCATTCTCAGCTCTTTTCCAGAAAACTTTATTTTGGCATATTTAAATATGAAATATTTACAATAATTGAAAATAGCAATTTGATTCCCAGTCTGAATCTATAAGCAAATAGGATTTTTTAAAATAAATAAGCAATTATGCGTATATTTCGTAATTGGATAGAATTTGAAACATAACTCTTCATTTATAACTGAAGGATTAGGGGCCATCAAGAGATTAATTTACATGAGCTTATGCAGACAATTTGTGTAATTGACTTATCTTCTTCTGGGCTGTAACTTCAAAAATTTAAAGTTCTTTGGGGACTATTGTATTGTTTTACAGGTAAAATTTCCTGGTTTTCTTTACCAGTTTATTTCTTTTTCATTGGTTTCTATACTGTCATTTGCTCCCATGGACAGGTTGTTATTATTATCATCATGATTATGGTTTAGTATTTTAGTGAATAATATTGTGCTATTATTTTTGTAACATTTAATGAAGAAAGGTTTATAAAACTCATGTATACTTTAATTAATAACTACAATGTGAAGAACTATGGAGCCACCACTCCGTTCAAGAAATAGAACATTTTTAGGATCCCTTTCTGCCTCTGTCTGCAATACTGCCCTTCACTAAAGCTAGAAGTTGTATAATGATCTAAGCTAGGTAATAACCATTTCTTTGGTTTTTGAATTTATGGTTATTATAAAGTACATGTGAATTGTGGTGCATGTGCACAGATTTCCACATAGGGATCTTATACATATTTTGTTAAGTTTGCACTCATTTATTAATGGCAGGAGTTTTTTTAATCAATTCTCTGGGATTTTCTATGTAGACAGACATGTCACCTGTGAACAAAGACAGTTTTATTTCTTCTTGATTTTTACAACATTTATTCCCTTCCCATTTCTTCTTGTACTAGTTCAGACTTTCATTCTACTGTTTAATAAGACTGCTGAGAGGGAACATTCTTGTATTGTTCTTGATTTTGGAGGGAAAGCATCTAGTTTCACATTATAGAGCATATATTAGCTGTAGGTATTTTGTAAATGTTGTTTATCAAGTTGAAGTTTTCCTCTCTTTCTAGTTGGCTGAGAATTTGTATTATGAAAAGATACCGGATTATGTCAAATGTTTGTTCTAAATCAGTTGATATGACTTTTTTTTTTTTTTTTTTTTTTTTTTTTGCTTCAAGTTGTGATGGATTGCCGTGATTTTTTTTTCCACCCCCCGAGACGGAGTCTTGCTTTGTCGCCCAGGCTGGAGTGCAGTGGCACGATTGGCTCACTGCAAGCCCCACCTCCAGGGTTCACGCCATTCTCCTTCCTCAGCCTCCCGAGTAGCTGGGACTACAGGCGCCTACCACCACGCCCAGTTAATTTCTTGTATTTTTAGTAGAGACAGGGTTTCACTGGGATTAACCGGATTTTAAAATTTTAAATTAGCTTTGCATAAATCTGATTTCATCATGGTGTATAATTTTTCATCCATTGTTTGTTCAATTTGTTAATATGTTATTAGAACTTTTTGGATCTACCTTATAAAGAGCAATTGGTCTATAGTTTTCCATTCTCATAATGTCTTTATCTGTTTTTATTATTAGGCTAATGCTGTTCACATAGAATGAGTTAAGAAGTGTTTCCTTGACTTCTGTTTCTATAGGAATTTGTAGAGAACCAACATAATTTCCCCTTACATGTTTTGTAGAATTTGCCAGTGGAATAGTCTGGATCTCGTGCATTTTTTTTAGAAAGTTATTTATGATTGACTCAATGTCCATTAACAAATAAAGAGATGTTCAGATTATCTGATTCTCTTGATGTGAGTTTCAGTAGTTGTCTTTCAAGGAATTGGTCCATTTTTTCCAGTTTATCAAACTCCCGATTATCGACATAGAGTTATTCATAATATTACTTTATTGTCATTCAAATGTACATTCAACCAGTAATGTCAACTCCTCTTTCATTTCTGATGTAGTAATTTGTGTCTTATCTCCTTTTCTTGGTTACTTTGGCTAGAAGTTTATAAATGTTACTGGTCTTTTCAAATAACTAGATTTTTCTGTTTTCCATTTAATTGTTTTCTGTTTCCTATTATTTTTTATTATTTCTGTTTATTATTATGTTTCTGTTAATTATTATTGTTAATTTTCTCCTGCTTTCCTTAGGTTTATGTTGCTCAATTTTCTCTAGGCTCCTAAAGTAGAAAGATTATTGAATTTATATCTATTTTTCTAATATATGCATTCTATGCTATAAATATCTCCGTAGGCAGTACTTTCACTGCTTTTGTTAAGTTATATTTTAAGTTTTGTTTAGTTAAAAAATTTTTAAATTCTCTTGAGCCTTCGCTGTGGATTATTTACAAGTGTATATCTTATTATCCACATGCTTTGATATTTTCAAGCTATCTTTCTGTCATTAATTTAATTACATTTATTTCCACAGTCATCTTAGAACATAATTTTTTTCTATCCTTATATAATTTCCTTTGCATTTCTGTGAGTTTTTGCCTCACATCTTTTAATGCACTGTTAGGTGAATTCATGTTAAGGATTGTTGTCTTCCTGAAGAATTGACAGTTTTCTCATTATTAAATATTCCTCTCTATCCCTGATAACTTTTATTGCTCTGAAGTCAGCTTTGTCTGAAATTGATATAGCTGCTTCAGCTTTCTTTTGATTAGTGTTAGCATGGTCTATATTTCTTCATTCCTTTAGTTTTAATCTGTGTTTTAAATTTAAAGTGGGTTCCTTGCAGATAACATATAGTTGAGTTTTTTTGTAAATCAAATCTGAAAATGTCTGTATTTATTTGAAGAATTTAGATGATTAATGTTAAAAATGATGATGACTATATTGAGTTAATATCTACCATGTTTTTGTTTTCTATTCATTTCAGTTATTATTTTTAGTTTCTTTATTTTTTATTTTTTTGCATTATCTGGTTTTAAATGAATATTTTATATGATTCCACCTTCTGTCCTTATGTATTAATTCTACTTCAAAAAAATTTATAGTAAGGTTGCCTAAGTGTTTATAATATACATTTACCATTAATTATTTACTCTTAAGTTTTACAAGTATCCAGATAATTAACAACAGAATATTTCCAATTTCTTTTCCTATCCCTTTTCATATTGCTGTCATTTATTTCACATATACTATATTTCACTTTATGCTATATTCAAACAAAATATTATTACTATTTGTATTTTGAACAAATAGCTCTCTTTTAGATTGATTAAGAATAGGGAAAATATTTTACCTTTACTTTTTCTTTCTCTCTTTCTTTATACCAACTGAAGTTCTGACTTATTATTTTCTTCTCCTGAAAGAACTTCTTTTAAAATTTCTTGCAGGGCATATGTGCTTCTGATGAATTTCCTTGGTTCAAAGACCAAGTGTGTTGTTTCATGCATGTAAGCCCAGGAGTTTGGGAGGCTGAAGCAGTAGGATTGCTTGAGCCTAGGAGTTCAAAATCAGCCTGGCCAACGTAGTGAAACATCATTTCTTCAAAAAATAAAAAATAAAAAAATAGCAACATGTATGGCACGTGCCTATAGAACCAGCTGCTAGGGAGGCTGATCTGGTAGGATCACTTGAGCATGGGAGGTTGAGACTGCAGTGAGCTGTGATCATGCCACTGTAGTGAGACCCTGTCTCAAAAACTGGAAGAAAGAAAAAGAGAGAGAGAGAGAGAGAGAGAGAGAGAGAGAGAGAGAGAGAGAAAGGAGGGAGGGAGGGAGGGAAGGAGGGAAGGAAGAAGGGAAGGAAGGATGGAAGTTAGAGTTTTTATTTTCTTTGAGAAAGCCTTTATTTCTTTTTACTTTTTCGAGGAAAAGATGTTGCTAGATAGAGTATCACAGGTTGTTGGTCTTGTTTTTCTTTCAACATTTTATGTATTCTTTTCCACTTTCTTATTGTTTCATGAGTCCTAATGGGAAGCCCAATGCAATTCATATTCTTGCTCTGTAAATAAAGTGCTTTTCCCTCTGATTTGTTTCAAGGTTTTTGCTTTATAATCTGAATATTCTCTAGATGTATGTTTCTTGACATTTGTACTGCGTGGTGTTCTCTGAGCTTCCTGGATCTGTAAAGTGTTTGTCTTCAATTAAAATAAAATTCTTGGTTTTATTATTATTTTAAATATTTTCCTACTCCATTATCTTTGTCTTTTCCTTTTGCTATTTCAGACATTTTTAATGTTTAAACTTTCTAAACTGTTTTAAAGCCCTTGGATATTCTGTTTCTTTTTATTATTATTTTTTAATTCTTTTTATCTCTGGTATTTTAATTTGGGGAGTTTCTATTGACATTTCTCAAACTTGTTAAGTCTTTGCTTAGCTTTGTCTAGTTTACTGTTGAGCCCATCAAGTCATTTTTCCTTTCTGTTACAATATTTTAATTTTTACTCTTTCTTTTGATTCTTTCTTATAGTTGCCATTTCTCTGTTTACATTGACATCTGCTCTTGCATAATGTCTTTTTAGAGCTCTTAACATATTAATCATAGTTATTTTAAATTCCTTCTTTGATAACTGCAAAACCCAAGTCACATTTGAATCTTGTTGTGATGTTTGCTTTGTTGCTTTAAACTGTTTCTCCTGCTTGTTGTGATACCTTGTAATTTTTTGTTATACATCAGACATGTGGCATTGGGTAACAGAATTGAAGTAAATAGGCCTTTAATTTGAGGATTTATGGCTCATTTGGCTAGAGATGGACTTTGTTTAGCATTTGCTCTACTTAAAGGTGCCAGAGGCTGTAAATTCTTTTAGTGTACTTTTTTGTTGTTGTTGTTGTCCATCTTCTTACTATTGGGCTTCTCCAAGTATTTCTCCTCAGAAAGAGTCTGTGTCTTACAGCTCTTTTACCTGAAATCCACTCTTATTACATTGGAACCTTGTTGTAATGGTAGTAATGTGGATAGGGGAAGTCTTCTATAATCTTATGATTGAATATGTCTTTTAGTGAGCTATATCTCTTGGCTGTAATCTTTATGAGTGTTCTTGTGGTGATATAGCTTTTTTTTTTTTTTCTATTAGATGAATCAGGAAGGCTAGTGTTGGCTCAAGTGAGTGGAAATCCTTTCTTGAGATGGTGCAAGTTCTGGTAAAATCATTTCCTTTGACAAATAGGGCTTCCTTGTGGAGAAAAATCTGGATGTAATTCAGAGTGGTTATTTTTCCCCTTTCCCTGCCAGAAGCCTATGGGGATTTTTCTTGTCTATGATATTCTGGTGGGTTTATGGACTAAAATATAAAAATGTAGGGGGAGACTTTCAAACTACAGCCTCCAAGAGTTTCTCACTCTCACTCTCAGCCTTCAGCAAATCACCAAAATTTCAATGTAAATGTTCCTTTGTGTGACTCTAACAGCTACTGCTCCAGGTAAGCAGGTGCTGTCTGTATCTCTCTGGATGTGCCTGAGTCCCCAGATTTCATGGTGGCAGTTTTTCTTGTATCTTCAGTTCTCTGATGGGTCCATGAAAAGTCACTGATACTGTGTTTGGCTCTTTAGTGTTGTTGTAAGGCCTGGAATTCAGCATCCAAGTTTTTTTGTTTTTTTTTTTAAACGTGTTACAGCTAAAACCTTATCAATCATTTTTAGTCGCCATTCTGGTTGGTAGTTTAGAAGTTTCAATTTTGACTAATACGGCTGTCAGTTTCACTAATGACTAATGAACTTCAGTAATTTTCTGCATGCTGCTTGTCCTTTTAGATATTCTTTGTAGTGCAGTACCTCTTTAAGACTTTTTGCCCATGCTTAAAAAGGGGGTGTATTCTGTTATTTTTTCACTAATTTAGAAGTTCTTTATGTATTTTTTACATAAGTCCTTTGTAAATTGTACATATTGTGTGTTACGTGTTATAAATATCATTATCATGTATCACTCTGAAGATTACCATTTTCGTTTTATAATAGTGATTTTTGATTAATAGAGGTTCTTTTAATGTAGTACAATTTATTAATCTCTTTCTAATTTTCATTTTATGTTTTTTGTATTATAAGAAAAGTTCTATAGTACCTAAATCATGAATATACTATTTAATGCTGCTTTCCATAAGCTTATTTTACCTTTTACATTCTCATGTCCATGAACA
This sequence comes from Papio anubis, assembly GCF_008728515.1. Taxonomy (NCBI): domain Eukaryota; kingdom Metazoa; phylum Chordata; class Mammalia; order Primates; family Cercopithecidae; genus Papio; species Papio anubis. The sequence goes on along the minus strand of NC_044982.1, from coordinate 64,734,362 downwards.
TTGGCCTATATGTAAGGAGCTGGGTAGGATTTAAGATTTTTTTCTTAATAAAAAACTAATTGACTTAGAATTCTATTAATGACAAAATTTTCTTTACAACAGTGCTATGCTCTACCACTGCTATTTAAAATTATTTATATTAGATACTTGATATAATCCAAATGCATCAGAGTATAGCAGTGAAGTGAATAAAGGTAGTGATTTTTGACACTTTATTATATTACTCTATTTTGTTACATTTGTATCTATAACACACTTATAATTAGCATAGCTTTATAATAAATATTGATATCTGATAGTGCCAATCCTCCAACATTGTTGTATTTCCAAATTTTCTTGGATTTTCATGACCTTTTTAAAATTTTTATTTCTTAAAAAAAAAAAAATCATTTAAGTTTACCCTCATACTCATGTTGCCCTTTATTCCTTCCTCTATGTCTTTCTTCTATTATTTTCTTCCTTTCAAAGACTCTCTGAAATTTCTTTTATTGTTGGTAGACTGCTGACATAGTTTTTCTTTTTTGTTTTTCTGAAAATATTTTCATTTTTTCTTCATCTGCCTAAATATATTCTGAAGCCTGTGAGTGTGTGTGTGTGTGTGTTGTGTGTGTGTGTGTGTAAGAGAGAGAGACAGAGTCCAGAGTTTTGCTCTGTCGCCCAGGCTGGAGTGCAATGGTGTGATCTCGGCTAACTGCAACCTTCGCCTCCTGAGTTCAAGTGATTCTACTGCCTCAGCCTCCCAAGTAGCTGGGATTACAGGCACACACCACTATGCTCGACTAATTTTTGTATTTTTAGTAGAGACAGAGTTTCACCATGTTAGTCAGGCTGGTCTCGAACTCCTGATATCAGGTGATCCGCCAGCCTCAGCCTCCCAAAGTGCTAGGATTGCAGGCGTGAGCCACCTTGCCCGGCCCTGAAGCCTCTTTAATTGTTAAATGTACATTTGGCATTACCAGGTTCTCTGGGAGACACTGACATGTTGATAATCATGAAATACATCTCAATTTCTGAAAATACTCATTCTTCTGAAATCTATTTCAAATAATATGAAAATGGCCCCTCTAGCTTTTTATTTTGGAGTGATGTTTGAATAAGGTAGCTTTTCCATTCTTTTACTATTTTACATTATTTGCATTTTTGAGTTTAAAGTGTCTTTCTTTTAGCATATTGTTAGGTCTTGCTGTTTTATTCTGTTTGATAATTTCTGCCTTTTAATTGCAGTGTTCAGACCAATTACAATTTATGCAATTATTGGGATGGTGGGTTTTAATTCTCCACTTTGTTATTTTTGTTCTATTTGTCCCCTACATGTTTGGTTCATTTTTCTCCTCTTTTCTTTGCCTTCTTTTAAAATAATTGAGTATTTTTATGATTATATTTTATTCCCTCTGTTGGATTATATACTTATACTTCTTCATTTTTTATGGTTTGCTTCAGTATTTATAAACTTTTACCTTATCAAAGCTTCCTTTAAATGATATTGTATCATATCATATATGGCAGCAGTCCCGAAACTTTTTGGTACCAGGGACCGGTTTCATGGAAGAGGATTTTTCCACTGATGAGAGGGAAGTGGTTTTGCAATGATTCAAGCACTTTACATTTATTCTGCACTTTATTTCTATTATTATTACATCGTAATACATAATGAAATAATTATACAACTCCCATAATATAGAATTGCTAGGAGGCCCGAACTTGTTTTGCTGAAACTGGACAGGCCAATCTGGGAGTGATGGGAGACAGTGACAGATCATATGGCATTAGATTCATATAAAAGGCATGCCACCTAGATCCCTCATATACACAGTTCACAATAGGGTTCACACTCCTATGAGAATGTAATGCCACCAGTCATCTGACAGGACGTGGAGTTCAGGGGCTAATACAAATGATAGAGAATAGCTATAAATAAAGCTGAAGCTTTGCTAGCTTGCCCACTGCTCACCTCCTGCTGTGTGACACAGAACAGGCTACTGACTGGCACCGGTCCATGCCCTGGGGTCAGGGACCCCTGATACATAGTACAGGAAGCTTACAATGGTTTAAGTCTATATTTTTGCTCCTGTCCTTTGGGCCATTGCTGTCTTATAGTTTACTTCTACATATGTTATACACTCTACAACATAGGGTTATTATTTTTATTTTAAACAGGCAATTACATTTTCAAGAGACTGACAACGGGCAAAATATTACCCACAAGATATTTACCATTTGTGTGACTTCGTTCTATCTAGTATCATTTTTCTTTTGCCTAAAAAAGTTCTTTTAGCATTTCCAGCAGTATAAGTCCACAGGTGATGAATTTCTCATTTTTGTTTTTTAAAAAAGTAATTATTTTTCATTTTTAGAATTTTTTAATACACTAATTTAATCTTTTTTTTGTCAGGACTTTAAAGATGTCTTTCAACTATCTTGTTTCTTACATAGTTTCTGAGAACAGCATACATCTAATGTAACTTATGCTTTTCTATATGTAGTGTGTGTGTTTTTCGAGCTGTATTTGAGTTTTTCTCTTTATCAGTTTTTTTTTTTTTTTCCAGAAAGTTCATTATACTATTGCTTGGTGTGGTTTTTAAGATTTCTTTGCTTGAGATTTGTTGAACATCTTGCATCTGTGGGGTTGTGATGTTTTTTAAATCATCTTTGGAAATTTTAGCCATTGTTGCTTCAAATTTCTTTCTTCATGTAGTTTTTTTTTGTTTTTTTTTTTTTTTTTCCCCCCTAGGATTCCAGTGACACTTATGTTAAACTGCTCTGGAGTCTCACAGGACACTGATGAACTATACCGTTTTTTTTTTTTTGTTTTTGTTTTTGTTTTTTTCTTCTTCACTTTTTGGTTCATTTCATTGTTATTTGTTGTTAGTATATTTATGCTTTATTTTAGGCAGTTTCTGTCACTGTGTTTTGACATTCTTTAAACCTTTCTTCTACAGTGTCTACTCTGCTATGAATACCATCTTGTGTGTTTTTCATTTTGTATATTGCATTTCTTGTATCTCCAGGTGTTATTTGATGTGTTTTGTATATATTTCATCTTCTTACTCATCATGATCATGTATTCCTCTAAAATTCTGATCATATGGTGCATCTTTAAACCTATTTTAATATATTTGTTTGCTAATTCTATTATCTCTTTCTTTTCTGCATTTTCTTCTATTGATTGACTTTCTCTGATGTGGGTTAATATTTTCTCGCTTCTGTGCATTCCTGGTAATTTTAGCTGGATACCAGACATAATGAATTTTCAATTATAGGTTGTTACATTCAGGGGGACCCCAATGCAGATTTTGGGAACTTTCTCTGTGCATCTTCCTCCTCTCTGATATCTGCATCTCTCTGAACTCGGATCATTTTCCACCCAACCCAACCAAACTTCTAGGTTCTATTTGAGTCACTCTTTCCTGTGCTGTAATACAACCTAGAAACTGCCTCCACACAGAAAGTTGAAGCAGTTTTAGGGATAATCTCATCGCTACTCTTTTTTTAGCAATTAAAATTCTGTGCCAATTGTTGTCTCATGTTTGAAATATATAGTGCTTTTTTGTCTATTTTTTTCTAGTGGCTTAAAAAATGGGATGAGTATATCAGTCTCTTCAGCACAGGTAAAAGCAGAAATCTCTATTTTTACCTTAATTTTCAAAGTATATTTTGCTGAACATGGTATTAGAAGTTCATAAATATTTCATTTAATCTCCTTGTTGTCTAGTTTATGTTTTTTATTTGTTTTGTCTTTGCAGGAATATAACATTTTTTCCTATTGCTATTTGTGTTTTCTCTTTGTAGTTTTTCATTAGTTTATTTATTTATTTATTTATTTTATTTTTATGATGCAGCACTATCTTCTGTACTTAATATTTGTGTCTCTTCCAAACTCACATGTTGAAACCCTAACCCCCAGTGTCATGATGTTTGGACTTGTGCCTTTTGGGAGGTAACTAAGGTTAGAGGAGGTCTTGAGAGTGGGCCCTCGCAATGGAATTGGTGCCCTGTAAGAAAAGATACCAGAGAGCTTGCTCTGTCTCTCTTTCTAACACATGAAGCTATAGTGAGAAGGCAGCTGTCTGCAAACCAGGAGAAGAGCCCTCACTGGAACTCAACTCTTCTGGCTCCCTGATCTTGGATTTCCAGCCTCCAGAACTGTGAGAAAATAAATGTATGTTGTATAAGCTGCTCCGTCTATGATATTTTATTATGTCAGCCCAAGCAGAGATATATTATTTATTGTGCTAGAGTTCGTAGACTTACTTGAATCTATTTCATGATACTTTCTAACAGCTTTAAGTGCTGTTCATTATATCTTTGAATATTGTTTTTTATCCATTATATGGAAGTTAATTCTTCTGCCACTTCAGTTACATGTATGACAGATTCATTCACCATGTTCCATTGATATTTACTTACCTTTTCTGTTTTTTTTTTTTTTTTTTTTTTAATCCTTATTCCTCTAAAGTTTTATCTGGGTATCTGCTCCCCATTGTGTAAAGCCAAATATGGCATAAGTATTGTTTCCAGTTAAATGCAATTGAGAAGAAGTAGATGCAGGAAAGCCCTCTGCCTTTCCTCTACTTACATAAAAGAGGGATATAAATTTAAAAAGACAAAAGTTGTTCCATCTCCTCTCTCCTCCAGTGAGAAAAAGAGTAACCACTGAAGACAACTATAGACAATTATTTACCTGGAGATAGCACCAAAGGAATCTACATTAACATGCCTTACTAACTAGCCTTTATCTACTATTTATTTACTTTTCCGCGATTTTCTACCTCTAGAGACTCAAAGTCCTTTTTCTTTGACTTATCACTTTTCTAATAATTAACTTTTCTTTGTTTGAGATGCTATATAAGCTACGATTCCAGGACAACTTTTTCAGAGTAACGAATTCCTTGGGTACCTCCCATGTGTATGTATGTGAAATATACACATTAATATACTTCTGTTTGTTTTTCTCTTGTTAATGTGGAATTACAGAAGTCTGTTCCAACTAAGAACTTGAAAGGGTTGAGGAAAAATTATTTTTCTTCTATACTATTTTCTGACTTTCTAATTTTTCTTTAAAAATACCTAATTTCCTACTAAACTCATTTATTGAGTTCAAAATTTTAGTTCTGATAATTGATGTTTGAAGTTTCTAAATAAGTTATACTTTTCTTCTAGCATTCTAAATTGTGCCATTTGATTTATAGCTCATATTAAATTTATTTTAAAGACCATATCTGGTAAGTGGTAAGTCAAATATTTTATTGTCTTTTACATATTTTGCTATTATATCCATTACTTCTTTCTATGCAGTCAAATATTACCTTTTTATTTGACTGATTTATTTTTAAATTTTGTTCCAACTATAAGATATAAAAAATTATGGAAATAATTTCAGTATATGGATAATATTTTAGTAGGTTAGATCACGCAGAGGATTTACTTTTGCTTAGAAAGGGCAAGTAAGCTGGAGGCTGTTCACTTGAATCCAACTAGAATATGAATGGATACAGACCTAAATGTCAGTCATTTTTGAGGGCTAGCCTATTTGTAATGCACACATGCCCTTTAGAGTAGCCCATTTTTATTGCAGTCAAGATTCTAGTATTTCTACAAAGGCTACTCTACCCGGAAAATCCCAAACTCCATTTACTGTTCTTCCAGACCTAAGGGACCCTCAAAAGGTATGCTCTGCATCTTAGCCTCTCACTCACTTCTATTTCACTACAGAATTTTCATTTGTATCTAGGATTATGTGTGCTGTTCTTTTCTAATTTTAATTTTCCCATCATCTTTTTCTGGCTCTGCTAAGATGAACATAACGATTTTATAATGTTTAACTAGCTTTGCATTCCTGGGATAAATGTTTATTGGCTAGGTTATGCTTTTTTAAAATATTTTTTGACTAGTTTTCTAATATTTTCATAAACAATTTGCATCTGAGTTAATGAGTGATTTTCCTGTAATTATCCTTTTTTTCTGTTCTCAAGGTTATGCTGCTTCATAAAATGCATTGGGGACCTTCCCCCTTTCTGATTTTTTTAGGAGTGTTGGCGTATAATTGAAATTATTTATTCTTTGAAAGCTTTCTGGAATTTGACACAGAAGACATCTGAGCCTGGAATTTTCATTGTGGAAGATGTGGTATTATAAATTCTACTTCTTTGATGATTAAAGGACTATTCAGATTTTCCGTTGCCATTTAAACGAGTTTTGAGAGACGCTTTTTGTAGGAACGTATACATGAAAGCTAAATTTTAAAATGTGTTATTTACTTATGCCTAATCAACTTTATTATTATTTTATGTCTGCATTTTCTGTGGTAGTGTTCTCTTTTTCATTCAGGATGGAATTCCTATTTGAGTCTTATTTTTTTTTTCTTAATATTACCAGTGACTTATAAACTATTTGTTTATTTTGTCCTTTAAAGTTATCACTAATGGCATTGTTGATATTTTTTCTGGTATGTTTGTTTTCTATTCAATTAATTTCAGTTCTTATCACTATTATTTCTTTCCTGTTACTCTCATAATTTATTTTAATGTGTTTTTTCCCTAACTACTTATGATGGATTTTCTTTTTCTACTTATTAATACTTGGTCTTCTTCTTTAATACATATGTAAGGCTAATTTTGTTTTTCTTAAGGGCTGATTTAGTTGCAATACACATTATTGATATGTAGTATTTAGTAACCATTTAGTTTAAAATATTTTCTTATTTATAAAAAAGGAATGTTTTTTTATCAGTGAATAATTTAGGACTGTTTCTTATCTTTTAAGAGTTATGACTAATTTAAAGCTTAATTCGTTTTGGTAGGGAACCATGGTCTTTATTATTCCAGATTGAAACATGTTAAGACAATGCCTTATGAACTAGTTTACAGTCAAATTTTTAAATAAGCTTTTAGCATATGATATGACTGTCTTATAACTGTTGGGCATTATGCACTATACATTCAGCTATTAATTATGTGACTAAATCCTTTTTCTTTTTAGTCTATCAGTAACAGAGAAATATGTATTAAAATATCGAGATATTATTTTGGATTTATCTATTTCTCCTCATAATAGGACAGAATTTTACTCTATATACTTTGTCGCTATGCTATTTGGTGATTAAAGATGGTGTTGACTTAAGAGTTAAATATTTTAACATTATAAACCCAAATTATCTGTATATATTTTTTTCCTTAATACTAACTTGATTGCCTAGTGTTTTGTTTTTAAAAGTATTTTGGAAACCATTCCAACTTTATTGAAATTATCGTTTTTGATGCTCAGTATACTATGGATTATAAAATAAATGCATCGACAATAACCTGGAGGCAAGGTGATAAAAGATCTGCTATGTATAATTTACAAATGCAGATGATCAGTCAGCATCAGTAGGAGATTTGAGATATAGTTAGCCACCTGTCTCCTCAGCATAATGAATGTACTTGCTTCTAAGGAGTGACCAATTATGCCTGAAAATAAAGTAAAATTAATAGGCAGTAATAGGTAACAATTACTCAACTTTTTCCATGTGATGTATTTTGTCAAAGTAGACTGCCATTTATTTCCCTTAACTTTGTCTCAAATATTAACTCATTTCTGATATGGGAAGTAAAAATTTCAAGACTGAATAGTACTTAAGTTGATAGTTTTGGTCACAATCATGTCATTAAAAAAAAAATGTTTCCTGTTAACAGTATCACGGATTAACTGTGATCAGTTTTTTACTGATAAAAGTGTCTTTGATGATACTATGTTTCCATTAAGAGGATTATTTCATCTCAACTTTCAGGTAATACTGCTGCAAGAGATGAGATAATATCTATGATCTATGCTTTATTCAAAGATGAGACTATTCTGAAAATTGATGCTTGATAAGACTTTGAATATCACTGTGAACTAAGAAATAATTACTTCTCCATCTTTGAATATGAAACATCATATAAGCAATACAGTTCCTTTCCATTGGCTATACAATATGGTTGAGTAACAATTTATTATAGTTTTGCAGCAAACATGATTAATTTGAATGCTCTCCAAAATCATATGTAAAGCACACCAAGCACACAGGTTGGATATTAGACAAAATGCACTCTGTGCACTCTGACATACCAAAGTCCTAGGTATAATAATGCATATGTATTCTGGTTTTGAAATAGTTCTTTTCCAGTAATATTTCATAATATTGTAACTTTTGGAATTTTACTACAAAACTTTTTTTTATTTTCTCACCTCATCGTGTAATCTTTGTTGTCTCTAACGCTTAAATATTAATTCAAGAGACCCATAAGACCACTAACTCCTGGTAGGGCAATACTACAATTTATTGCCCAACTGGGACACTTTTAGCTGTAAAAATGCTAATCCAAAGAGCATGGTGGAGCCACAGTTATCAACTGGGACTCCCCCAAACATCACTATTATACACGATCATCCTACTCCTAAGGAAAACAAATAGAACTAAATACACTGCCCAAGGATGGTCCCACGAATGAGAAACATGGATGAAGCACAAAAGCAGATCAGTAACTAACTACTTTCTAGCCAGAGATTTTCGCTAAGTTCCTATCCTGGATGTTCAGTTACTTTGGGGATTCATCCCTACTCTCCTGTCTTTATATTCCTTTGCCACGTGCAGAAACAAGGGAGTTATTATAGATTCCTCCTCTCATCCACTTACATAATTATTCTTTCACCAACTTCATAGATTTTATTCATTATTATCTTTCTTTATTCCATTGCCTTGGTTCTGCCCATATCAACTCATATTTAGAAATGTGACCCCCCCAAATGATATTCTTGCCTACATTCTACCTCTGTAACATTGTTGCCAGAATTTTATATCCAACATGACAGTTTATTTAAGTAATGACCCTGATGAAAATAATATAATACCTCTAAAGAGTTGTCCAGAAATTTTACTCTTTACATTCTAGGATCTGCTACATTTATACATTACTATATGTCATCCATACCACCATTTGACTATTTCTCCATCTATGTATATGCTTTGTATTAATACTAAACTGATCATAATCTCTTTCTAACATATAATTATACCCTCTGTGCCTGAAAATACGATATTTTATTCTTATAAATTATTCTTCCTTTTTTGATCTAATTTCTACTGTATTTTAAAAATTAAGTTCAAATATTACCTTCTGTAAGACTTTTCTGATTCATTTAATGTACACTTGTATTTGTATTGCATGTTTTACTAGTTTTATCTTGGCTATTACTATACTTCATTCCAAGAGTTGCTCTATTTAGCTCTCTCCTCAACAGGACTGTAGCCTTCATAAGCAGGATAAGTGCATAAAGGAATATAGAAAAGCAAAGTGTGGGAAAAGTTCAAGATGAGCTTAGATGTGAGGGTACAGACATCAATAAGTTAAGGTACCTTTCTTGAGATGATTGTGGTCTAGTAGATAATATAAATCTGTATAGAGTTAATAATAAGAATATATGGTTCATGCTAGTCAGAAATTGTGGAAGATGCACTTTGAGTTCAGGAATTTTTCTAGAATCAGTTAAGCATTGCAGCATATATAAAAAAGCATAATCTGCTTCAAAATTGTGGGGTTTTCTTGTTCCACACTTGTTAATTGTGCAATGTGGCCATATGTTCTCAAGATGCACAATTATTGAAAACTTTAATTATAAATATTTAAATAGATATGTATGTAGGTATGTATATATACAAATATAGATATATGTTATGTATATTTATGCATGCTGTATATTCTAATTATGCACACACTCGTATGTTTGGTATATATACTATATATTCTTATAAATGGACTATAAATGTTTGGCAGCTAAATAGGTTAAAATTTATGGTTTAGAAAACTTATTAAATGTTCAGGCTTCAGACACTTTTCAAAAGAAGACATTTATGCAGCCAATAGACACATGAAAAAATGCTCATCATCACTGCCCATCAGAGAAATGCAAATCAAAACCACAATGGGATACCATCTCACACCAGTTAGAATGGCGATCATTAAAAAGTAAGGAAACAACAGGTACTGGAGAGGACGTGAAGAAATAGGAACACTTTTACACTATTGGTGGGACTGTAAACTAGTTCAACCATTGTGGAAGACAGTGTGGCGATTCTTCAAGATCTAGAACTAGAAATACCATTTGACCCAGCCATCCCATTACTGGGTATATACCCAAAGGATTATAAATCATGCTGCTATAAAGACACATGCACATCTATGTTTATTGTGACACTATTTACAGTAGCAAAGACTTGGAATCAACCCAAATGTCCATCAATGATAGAATGGATTAAGAAAAGGTGGTACATATACACATGGAATACTATGCAGCCGTAAAAAAGGATGAGTTCATGTCCTTTGTAGGGACATGGATGAAGCTGGAAACCATTATTCTGAGCAAAGTATTGCAAGGGCAGAAAACCAAACACTGCATGTTCTCACTTATAGGTGGGAATTGAACAATGAGAACACTTGGACACAGGAAGGGGAACATCACACACCGCTGTCTGTGGTGCGGTGGGATAAGCGGGGAGGGATAGCATTAGAAGATATACCTAATGTAAATGATGAGTTATTGGGTGCAACACACCAACATGGCACATATAGACATATGTAACAAACCTGCATGTTGTGCACATGTACCCTAGAACTTAAAGTACATGTATTAAAAAAAATGTTCAGGCTTAAAACTGTGTCATTGGATTTGTATTTGTGTGCCTTAAGGATACTTTCTATCTTAGGAATGGGCATAACACAAATAATAGACAATTTTATTGTACACAAAATTAACTTAGTAGTTACTTTCTAAAAATACCAAATCAGTAAGTTTTTTCAAAAATAATAAATTTTAAACACAAAATGTTCTCTATATTTTGTGAATTCAAAAATCTGAGTAATTCTTTGAATAAAAAAGTTTTTCTAATCACCTGTTAAAGATTGGTATTACAATTTTATGAAAAACTTCATTTTGCTTAATGATAGTCATGTGATTATTGTAGAGAATGCACAAAATTATCAGGAAATATACATCTTTCATAAACGTATTATTCAGATATTATGACTGTTAAAATGTTGCTGCCGTGTGTTTTAATAAGCTTAGTGCTTGTGAATACGCATGGTAGATAAGCAAATAGGTTGAAATTATATTTTATATAGAGTTTCAGATTTTTAACGTAAGTTAATTTTTCACAACCATTTCCTCTATATTAGTCTTCCAAAATATGCTTTTAAAAAGCCTTGGTACATATACCTTAACAAATGCATACTTTGCTGTGTTTTTTATAGTTTTATGTTATGAATACTTTAGTATATCACATAATTTTTGTTTGCATCTTATTAGATTAGCAATTAATTAGGGTCACTTTATTAGGCATTACTGTATCAATGTATATTAATTCTACAAAACTACATATTATAGAATTCCACATGAATCTCTGATCTTATTGCTCTGTTTAACAACCTCACAAGCATGGCAACATTGTCGCCCATCTGATGGTTTCATTTCTTGTTTGGGTATGTTTACTAAACAGGCAATCCTAAATATTTTTTCAACTAACTGTTGAAGACAAAAATTCTTTAGTATTTTTTCACATCTTCAATCATTAAAGGTTTTAAATATTTTTCTAATATTTGCTTATGATTTTTTATTTCTAATTGTATATTCTCTTTGTATCCTTTACTTCTTTAAAAAATTAAATTGTCTTTACATTGATTAGTAAGAATGTTTATCTTGTGTACTTTCTGCTCACATTTTCCTACATGGTTACTAATATTATTTCAAATACTTTTCAATCTGCCAAATCTTAAATGTATAAATCACCTGTATAAAATATTTTAGTGATTTTTAATGTCTTATGCATAGAAAGTTTCTTTTCACAGTGAGATCAGATAGTCAACTGTGTTTCCCTAGCATTTTTCATGGTCTTTGAAATTATTTATTTATTTGGGAGTTAATTTTTCTGAATACTATGAAATAAGATACCCTAGCTGGTTTATTTTTCTCAGTATTTAGATAGTTTTCCCAGTGCCATTTGTTTATGAATATATCACCTTCCTATTTTGTGATGATTTTTAAAATTCTACACCTAAGTTTAGTCATTGGAATATATTTCTATTTATCAACTTGGCAAATCTTTTGATAGCATTGTTCTGTTTTAAATATGGATAGCTTTATAATATTACTTAATACCTGATTGGAAAGTGCTCTGTCCTTATTCTTTTTCTTTCTTTCTTAAAGTTTCTTAGCTAAATTACTTTTTTTTTCTCTGCTTAAAATTTGGTAAATTTCCATCCAGAGAAAAAGTTTTGGATTTTACACATTTAAATGATATTATATAAAATAATCAAAGCTTTTATGTATTTATGTATGTATGTAAATGTGTATGCATATATTTATCTACCCATCTGTCCATCTGTCTGTTCATCTTTGAGAAAACTAACATCCCCGTGATATTCATTTGTTCCATTCAGACTGTTTCTTCATTTTAGTTTTTAAGTATTTCTTACAAAAAGTCTCCAATATATGTATCGCTTATCAATTTTAATTTTTTTAATGTTTAGATTTCCTGTTTTTAAAATTTTGTTTTATTTTTAATTGTCTTTCTTATTTTATTATTTAGGTTTTCATATCTTTATTGTTGATTATTAAAGTAGAACCAAAATATAAATACCCCATTATTTGCACACATGTTTTCCTCTTGGAACTATCTCTATCCCTGCTTTAACTTAGACTTATTGCACTCTAGACATGCTCCAAACCGTTATCCTGAGACCACCCTTAATTACTCACCTTGTTAGAACATGGAATCAACTTATTTCTTGGTGCATAGGATTTCTCGTCACTTGAATTAATCATTTTATTGTAGCCATCTTCAGATACTTTATGAGAAAATTTGGGGGAGTAAATCTTGTTGAGCTCTTCCAGGTCTGAAAATATTCTTACTTAAATTTGTAATTTGGCCTACACGCATTGTTCCACTTTCTGTTAACATCAATGTTGCTGATTAGAATCCAAGATTTATGGTACGTGTCTTCTCTTTTTCCTCTCTAGAAAATTTAAGAACTTATGTTTGACTTATTTATTCATCCACTAAGTAGTTGCTGTGTGCTGGCTATAGTTCTATGTTATGTACTTAAAACAGAGCAGTGGGCAAAGTAGACAAAATTCCTGCTCTTACATAGTTTACCATAGAGCTGGCAGAGAAAGACTAGCAATTTCCTAATGATTAGATCCATGAATGTATCTTTTTACATGCACTGTGTTAGACATTCAGCAAGCCCTTCCATTCAGAAATAGTGTAATCTGAACCAACAGTAATTATCTTACACTAGTTTGCAATGACTGAATTCACTTTATTTCCCTGAAACATTGTCTTATTAGAGGTAAAAGTTTTTACAGTAATCTTTTGCAACTTATGCCTTTTATCATGTTTTTGTTTTGTTCATTCTAAAATTGGGACTCAGTTTCACTTCTCATGTAATCACACAGGATTTCTACTATTTTAACATTTTGACTTTATTCCATATACTCATTTTTGTCTCTGATCATTTATTATAGTGTTATATTAATTTACATCTCTGTAATATGTGTTTTAATCTTTCTGAGGCTATTCTAGTTGAGGTTTTCTTGTGGTGTGTATGCTCTTTTTTCATTTTACCTTTTATTATTCTTTTTTCTGTTTGCTTTAACTTGCTCTCTGGTTTTCCTTAGATGACCTGGAAAACTTAGTTGTATGTCCAAACTTTAAAATAGAGTATAAATCCAACTGGGAGCACTGTGTACGATGTAAGCTTACTGACTAGTGAGCTTAGCTCACGGGTAAGTGCATAAATTGCTGGTTCCTGTACTGGGCCAAGGGATCACTAAACATCAGAATGTGAAGACCTTTTCTGTAGTGTACAAATAACCAAAAGTCTGCTCTAATTCTTCCAAGGGGGTTCATTATGATTGTTTTTTAGGAAAATCTTTCCCACTATTTGCCTGGGAGGTTGAGTTGCTGCCAAGCATTCTGTGCACAGCAGCATGTGTGTATTGAGGGGGCTCACTGCTGATCCAAATACAAACTTAACAACTAACAGCGCTATTTTCTACTGCACATTTCACTTATCCTTTCCCTCCTGCTTAGTATTTCTAGGTACAGCTTCTTTTTCTGGTGTTCTGAAACATTGCTTGCTTCCATCTTCCAATACTATAACCCTTCTTCTACAAGTTCTACAAATCTGATTTGTAGATATTAGAACTCCTTTATCAACTTTTTTTCTTTCTCCTATTTGTTAATATATTTTTCTGTTGATGGCTTCAGGCTGGTTTTCCTTATCGCTGCGGATACTTTTGTTTCTAAATTGATTTACTGTCAGTTATATGGTAGGGTGTGTGAGGCAATAAATGCATTTGGTGGTGTTCCCTGTCCTTTGTAATTGGAAGTTGAGGAAGTGTGGCTCTTGCTGCTGTTTTTGCCATTGTTGTTTCATCACTTACAAATAATGGGTGATATTTAGTGTTTGCGTCCTAAAATTCCTCTTTGTACATAGTATAACTGATAAAAATGATATCTCAGGCTATGAGTTAGAACCAATGGAGGGGAAAGGAAAAGAAAGGAAGGGAAAGGGAAAGGGGAAGGGGAAGGGAAAGGGAAAGGGAAAGGGAAAGGGGAAAGGGAAAAGGAAGTGAAGGAAAAATTTATCAGTGAACAATTATTGGTAAGATATTGGACAAAGTATTTTATGTAATATGAATAACTCACCTGTTATATCATATATAATTGGCATCAGCTAATATTTATGAAGGACACTTCCAAAATTTGACACCTTATTGATATACTCTGTGGGTCACTTAAAATTTCAAGTTGCATCACATCCTATAATTATTTGTGTATTTGCCTTCATTTATCTTTAATTGGAAGTTTTTAAATGGCAGGACTTATGTTTGGTTGATATTGTTGTTTCTTAAAATACTGATCACAGATGAAACCAAAATAAATTGTTGGCAAATGTCCTTAAGTTAAAGCTAATTACTGCAATGATATATTATTTTAGTTTATAATTCTGGACTCTACTTCAAGTATAAGTAAACTAAAATTGGCAAAAGTGAGAAATCTGTATTAACATGTAGGTTATCAGTACTTATACTTTCATTTTACATAAATAATGAATTCTAATTTCTTACTATATTTTCCAATAATTCAATGAATATATTCAATAATTAAACAAAAGTATATCACAAATTTTATGTAACAAGTACATTATTAGACAGTAGAGATATAGGCCAAAAAAAACCATTACAACTTTATTTAATATGAATTTAGCTGTACTCTATCTAAATATGAGATACAAACTGAAGTCAATAATTCCTGACAAATGAAATAATATGTTTAAAAAAATTAAATGCAGCATACATGGCAAATCAGAGGAAAATATATACAATAAAAAAGTAAGTCTAAATTCTATGTCTCCTAACTCATAAAAGATTCCCCTGGAGAAAAAGAGAACTGCAGTGCCTTTTCAAGGAAAATATAAAAATCACTAGTATTGTCTAAATGCTTTGAAGAGGCAAATTTGTCTTTTTAAAAAATACTAGCTAGAGAGGAGGGCCATGAAGAAAAAGATGTAAGCTTCACTTATGAGTCAAATAAAAAGACTGGATATACATATAAATTATTTGTACTTTTCAACAATCCTATGACAAAATTAATGGCACACTCTTTTGTTTATATATAATGACAATATCATACTATATCTAACAATATCAGAGTTATATATATGTGTATATATATATTACATAATATACGTGTGAAAATATTGGTAAAGGAGTAGAAAAAAACCGATTTTGAAACCTGGTATAATTTAAACTTAGTTTCCAGTACTTAGCAGTAAATGATGTGTAAATATGCACAAAAGTATTCAACCACTCCGTATCTGCATATAAAAAATGGAACAACAATCCTCTCCTAAAAACTGTTATGAGGATTAAGTATATGTATGTTTGTAAAGCACTTAATCTGTGTATCCAACTAATGATAGGGATGCAATTAATGTCAATTAAAATCTTACATATTTTTAAATTTTGTTCTTAATCTTTCATTCTGGAATTAGTATTCAAGAGTAATGTAGAACTTTTAGTCGTCACGCTTACCTATAACGAAACAAACTGCACATATCTTAGACAAAAGTCCTTGATCTTATACTTTAAGTGTTCTTTTCCAGTACCATTGATAGAGAGTTACTCCAGAGTAAAGATTTTCAGTGCGCCATCAGTGTTCTTCCATTTTTCTAGTTTTCTCCTACACCTGTTTACTTCTCTACAAGAAGGATCCTTGAGGAGCTTGAATCTCACAGCATGTGCTCATTATCCCAGACATGGGGGCACTGAAGCACCGTACAGAGTGTGTTGGAGATGGTAAATAGCTTTTTTTCTCTCCCTGCCAGCTTTGAGTGATTGGTAGGAACTACATAAATTGCTCTTCTGAGAATGAAAGAATGCCTTAAAACCTGCAGGAGAAAAGCAGCATGTTTCACTGGGTGGGAGGGGCGACTCTCATCTTACTTGCCAGTTCCTTGACATCCCAAGTGGGTCTTAAACCATCATTCTAAGCAAACTATCACAAGAACAGAAAACCAAACACCGCATGTTCTCACTCATAGGTGGGAACTGAACAATGAGATCACTTGGACTCGGGAAGGGGAACATCACACACCGGGGCCTATCACGGGGAGAGGGGAGAGGGGAGGGATTGCATTGGGAGTTATACCTGATGTAAATGACGAGTTGATGGGTGCTGACGAGTTGATGGGTGCAGCACAGCAACATGACACAAGTATACATATGTAACAAACCTGCACGTTATGCACATGTACCCTAGAACTTAAAGTATAATAATAATAAAAAATTAATTAAAAAAAAAAAAAGGTTAAGGTACCCCTGCCAAGGGGTGTTCACAAGAAACTGGGAGGGAGCTCAGTGAAGAAGCGGAAAGGGGAATGGACTCTGAATTCCCAGAATCTGGAAATTGAGGAAATCTTATGGTAGAGAAATTAGATGAGATGAAACAGGGTTAAGGTGGAAATATTTTGCGACTGATTTAATGCATCTTTCTGTCCCTTTTAAGTCGTCTCTCAGCAGTATTAAAATGGCAACAGTTAGCCTTAATATTGTCAGAGAAAAACCAGAGCTGGACAAAAGCTAAAGCAATAAATATGGATTTTTACTTAGGGACTACTGCAATAGTGGAAAAGAAACTTAAGTATAGAAAAGGGCTCAAGTCAGAATACAGCAAAGACAAATGGGGATTTATAGCCAAGGAGCAGGTTGTCAGGGATGGGAGTTGGGAGATGGAAAATTACTAAGAGAAAACATCAGAGGCAGGGAGGATTCTGGCTAAACTGATTTGACAGGGTTCCTGCTGAAGGCAGGCCAGGGTGATCAGATATTAAGGGTAGGAGATGAGGAATACTATCAGGTATGGGGGTAAGGGATTCTTCCTAAACTGATTTAGCGGGATTCTTACTAAAACTAGGCAATGCAAAGAGGAACGCAAAACCCAAATGTCGAGTTCTAGTTGAGAAAGGAGTTTAGAGCAGCTGGGAAATGTTTTGTCAAGGAAAGTCTATCACCATAGAGTAATTTAATAGGCTAGGATAACATTTTCTTAGCCCAGAGTTTTGTAGTCTTTAAATTTTACATGCAAACTGAAAACTTTTGCTTCCAGTTAAGTGAAATTTAGGCTAAAATCATAGTAAAGATGACATTCATAGGCAGGTTATTTTTTTTTCCTTTTCTGTAACTTTAGGCTCCAAAAATATCACTTACTCGGAGTTTAAATTGTTTAATAGAGTGTAGGAAGTGGGAAGAATATATCTAAGAAGGTTGAAGAATTACTTGACAGTGAGATGGTGGCAGAAAACAGAAATGAAAGGGAATTGAATATTACTGAAGACAAATTGTAAGACCTTTTATTCAGCATAATCCTTTTCTGTGTATGTTCTGTGTATGTTCTTCTACAAGAAGGATCCTTGAGGAGCTTCAATGGAAAATAAATCTAAGAGTCTCTTGGGTCCTATTTAATAATGCAAGTTGCCTTAGTGCTGGTATCAAGTCAAAGTGAAGCTCTTGACCTATACCTCCCAAGATAAACAAAATAGAGTACTATAAAGATATTAGTGGTTTTCATGTATGTAATTATTTATGTGTAAAAATCAGATAAGTTAATAAATCATAGCAGATATGAATTATCACCAGAACAAATAATATATTTCAGCATTTGTCATTAAGATTATTTTGATAGCCAATGGATGTGCAGTTTTTATGTTTTATGTATATTGTTTTCCAAAACTACATACAGTAACTACAGTAATTGGTTTAAAAAAGCAAATTCAGCTTATTGAACAGTTCATTTATGTTCATATAGCTTTTTTTTTTTTTTTTTTTTTTGAGACACGGTCACACTCTGTCACCCAGGCTAGAAGACAGTGGTGTGATCATACCTCACTGCAGCCTCAAACTCCTGGGCTCAAACAATCCTTCCTTCTCAGCCTCCTGAGTAGCTAGAATTACAAGTGCACCCCTTTGTGCCAGGATAATTTTTTTTTTAAATTTTGTAGAGATGGGTCTTCACTTTGTTGCCCATGCTAATTTTGAACTCAAGTAATTTTCTTGCCTTGGTCTCTCAAAATGATGGGATTACAGGGATGAGCCACCACACCTAGTTCAAATACACTTTTAGTTATGTTGTTGTTTTAGAATATTTTTTATCACGATTTACTTATAACAGTAACTGGAACATAGCAAGTTCTCAAAATGTAACAACCCAGTGGATTTTTCTTTCCTGCTGCCCAGATAGAGCTGATTTATCAAGACAGAGGAAATGCAATGGATAAAGAGCTTTACACAGGTAGAGCCAGCTAAACAGAAAGCCAGAGTTCTTTTCGTTTATTTGTTTGTTTTTGTTTTGTTTGTTTGTTTTGAGACAGAGTCCCATTCTGTCACCCAGGCTGGAGTGCAGTGACGTGATCTTGGCTCACTGTAACCTCTGCCTCCCAGGTTCAAGTGATTCTTGTGTCTCAGCCTTCTGAGTAGTTGGGATTACAGGTGCATGCCACCACACTTGACTAATTTTTGTATTTTTAGTAGAGGCGGGGTTTCACCATATTGGCCAGGGTGGTCTCGGACCCCTGACCTCAAGTGATCTGCCCAGAGTCCCTGAAAGTGCTGGGATTACAGTCGTGAACCACTGTGCCTGGCCCAGAGTTTTATTACTACTCAGATCAGCCTCCCTGAAAATTTGGAGACTAGGGTTTTTCAAAGATAGCTTGGCAGAGAGGAAGTTGTGTAGTGAATGAGTATTGATGATTGGTTGGGGATGCAATCATAGGGGTGTAGAAAATGGTCCTAGTGTGCCAAGTCCACTTCTGGGTAGGGCCCACAGGACAAGTTGGCAGATCTGGGTGGAGCCATTTGGTCATCAGAAATGCAAAAGCCTGAAAAAACATCTCAAAGGCCAATCTTAATTTCTACAATAATGATATTACCTGCTGGAGTAATTGGGGAAGTTGGAAATCTTGTGACCTCTGGAATAATGGCTGGTAATCATTTATGTCTACATCTTGGCAGAATTCAGCCTCCTCTCATCCTCCTAGCCTGGTGGTCTTTCTTAGTTTTACAAAGGCGGTTCAGTTTTGGGGAAGGACTATTATCATTTAAAGTATAAACTAAATTTATCCTAAAATTAGCTTGGCCCAAGCCCTGGAAAGACTAAGGGAATTAAAGGCAAGTTGGAGGTTGGTTAGATCAGATCTCTTTCACTGTCACAATTTTCTCAGTTACAGTTTTTGCAAAGGCAGTTTCAAAAACACATTTGTTAAATGAATAAATAATTGATTTATTCTCCTAATTTTTTTCTACTTTTTAATTGCCTTATAATGTTCTGAACAGAAACTGATATTACCTCTAATACCAATAAATCTTCAGAATAGAAATGTGCATTTCCTTTTTTAAAAAAAATGTCAGCTCACTAATTCTAGAAATTATCATTATATTAGCTATTACTTGTAAATATCTTTAGGCCATTAGTGATGGTAATGGTTTTACTGCAGAAGGAATGAGGATGAAAGATCAATGTGAATCAAGAAGCAGATGGAGGATAACATTACTAAAATTAGCTACAGAAGAAAAGTAATAAATAGCATCTGTATTTTCAATTTAAATAAAAATGTGATTACAGCAAAATTATGTGCCTGCTTTGCTTTTGAAGCAAAGGTCTGGATGACAGCAAAGGTCTGAACATTTTTATCAGAAAAAAATATTGGCCAGATTGATTATCATGAAAGCAAAAAATATCAGGAATATTAGATGTTTATTTTTATATATTATAGAATAAAATATAGAAGAACAAATGTATCAGTTATGCAGATGTGGATAATTGCAAGTTCTCACAAAACTCCTCAGGGCATGCTTACATAGGTTTTATTTAAGGAGAGGATATGGTAGAGCAGGAGGAAGAAAATGAAGACAATTGTAGGAGCTGAGTGACTTCCTGGTGCAGCTCCTCAGGGCAGTTTTCTTTTTGGTTGTTGCACAGCATACCTTTCTCCTCAGATTACTAATTATCAAGGTATGTATGAGGAATCTTGGTCACATGGACTCAGGCATAAGTTTTCAGTGGACTCTGCCCACGGGTCTTGCAGACAGACCTACAGATCTGCAGATGCAAATTTCCCCCACAAAAGTCAAACTTGCAGTGCCAGTTTTATTTGCTGGCCCCTGGCAGCCGTCTCAAACTATGTCAAAGAAGTATATTTTGGGGTAAAGTATTTTTATTCCTTTCACTAGCTCATCTTGGGCTTACTTTGAGGGCCAGGATTAGACTTTGAGGAGTCTGAGAAATAAGCCTAACGATACTTCAGTTAAACTGCAAGATAACCTTTAACATTAACCTTGCTAAATTAGAGAGGTACATATCTAGATCATTCTAGGTAACTTAGGATCCTCAGAAATTGACTGCCTTCATTGTGCTCAGCATTCAGGGAATACACACATATGAGCTATCTGTCCAGCCAAAGGCTTTATTGCTTTGTTAGGGAAAAGGGCTGAAAAACATAAAGTGAAAAATGTACTAGATGGATAGTCTATTGCTATTTTATTGTACTTTATCATTAGAGAAAAGGAAGTTTAATTTGCTAGAGTAAGCAGAATGATATTCCTAGAAGTGATAGCACTTAAGATAGATCTTGAGTAACTAAAAGCTTTGCTGTGATTACATGCGATAATAGTAAGCATTCTGAGTACCTTTAAATAATAAACAAGGGCCAAAGCCACCTTCTTTATGCTGGGAAAGTGAGCCCAGATGTTGGTGGAGGATGAAATTGGAACACAGTATGATTGAAATTTGGCTATGGATTAGGACTGGGGATTCATTTCACATTAAATAATAGAAATAACTTTGTTAAAACCTGTTAGCCAAAATGACAACTGCATATGTTACCAGAATGACAATATCCATACTTAAGTGTAATACATTTTCAATAAACAATAGTTCTAGAATTATCTTAGCCATTTGAAGAATATGGAAAACATCTGATGAAAAGCTATTTCATACACATCTACTGAATCTATACCATGATATAGGCACTGAAACCTGAGTTAATGAGATCTGAATTCTCTTTGCAAGAAGATCCTGAGCATTATGTGTGAACGTTAGAAAGCACAGACCAGCCTGTCTGCTGGGAGGGACAATGAAAATATTTTTGGTATATTTTTAGATTAATGTATACTAATGTGATGAAAAGGAAGTGTGATGATGAAAACTTTCTTTTCGTGTGACAAAAAGAACGTATAGGCAGCAGTGGATTAATAAGAATTTTCCTTGCTATATAGATGTGAATTAAATTAGAAATTACCTTGAGCCCCCACCCCTTTTATTTTTAATAATTGGACTCCTATACTGGATAACTTTGGGCAGTTTGATATTGGAAATATAAAAATGATTTTGAGGCTAATGCTATCAAAGTGAATAATTTTCACTGTGTTTATCTCCAGGACTCCTTGTAGTCTAGTCCTGACCATCAGTCAAAGTAAGACCAAGATGAGTTATTTGGTGATTTAAAATGTGCTGTTTTAAAGTTTGATACCTTAAACAAAGTTACCCCCAGGATTAGCTTATCTATATATTTGTTCTGTAGGTATTAAGACAGTGCCTGTGTCTTGAACCTGTATAATTCTATGTTATATTTTAAGAAGTAGAAAGAAAATGGAGCAGGGGAAGAAGAAGAGGAAGGAGAGAAAAGGAGGGAAGGAAGGAAAGAAGGAAGGAAGGAGGGAAGGAAGGAAGGGAAGGAAGGAAGGAAGGAAGGAAGGAAGGAAGGAAGGAGGGAAGGAAGGGAAATAATCGAGGGAGGGAGGGAGGGAGGAACGACCTATGAGATTAGTTCTGGAAACAGTATACCCAACTTTGGCCAGACAAGGAAGGGAGGGAGGGAGGAAGGAGGAAGGAAGGAAGGAAGGAAATGCATGAGGGGAGGGAGGGAGGAACGACCTATGAGATTAGTTCTGGAAACAGTATACCCAACTTTGGCCAGACAAGGAAGGGAGGGAGGGAGGAAGGGAGGAAGGAAGGAAGGAAGGAAATGAGCGAGGGAGGGAGGGAGGAAGGACCTATGAGATTAGGTCTGGAAATAGTATACCCAATTGTGGCCAGACAAGGAAGGAAGGGAAGGAGGGAGGAAGGGAGGAAGGAAGGGAGGGAGGAAGAAAATAATCGAGGGAGGGAGGGAGGGAGGAAGGACCTATGAGATTAGTTCTGGAAATAGTATACCCAATTGTGGCCAGACAAGGAAGGAAGGAAGGAAGGGAGGGAGGAAGGAAGGAAGGGAGGGAGGGAGGGAGGGAGGGAGGACCTATGAGATTACTTTCAGCAATAGTGTACCCAACTGTGACCAGACCTAATAATCCTGACTAAAGCAGATGTAAAAACACTAAAACAAGATAAATCAAAAGAAGTAAAACTCCTTCTAATGTTTCAGTAATGAATTAGATGTGTGTCATTTAACAAAATTCACTATTAGCATAAGCTAAATGTAAGATAACTTTCAGGCTTTGACAGTCAATTGATTGCTTATTAGGTCAGGAAGAAATCCATACCAGCTCCTAATCACGACCCTGCATGGTGCATTTGATTATAGTATTGTCCCACAGTATAGGTTTCTAGGTACTTTGCTTGATCAGTTATTCATTCTAAAATACAAAGTCCTCTATTCATCTGGCATTGTAACTACCATCAGCTTTAGCAGAAATATGCCTGCTGTTGAACTGCAGTTATGCGAAGCAGGAGGACATTTCCTATCCTCAGATTATTCTTCCTTTATACTACAAAGTGCCACATGGCTACAATTATTCTGTTTTAGAAAGTTGTGTTTTAAATGGCTAATTCAACTAGGTAATGTCCATTAGTAGGAAAGTGATTAAACAATTATGAAATAGTCGTGAAGTGAATATAAAATGGAATAAAAATGACAGTCTAAGTGTGTTTTCATGAAAAGTGACTATAACAAATTAAGTTAAAAAAGCAGTTTAAAATAACATAGTTGATTATTTGTATTATATCTAAAATAGTAGACAGGCACCTTACTAAACTATCTTTTTTAAATTCTTAATGTAACATTGAAATATTGAGAGAGTGGCAAAAAATGATATAGGTATAGCAACCAATCATTACATTTTTCCAAGTGACAGAGCTGTGATGTGACCTGAAAAAGTCTAATTTTATAAAACTCTTCAAAATTTTAATTAAAATATATAAGCCAAGTAAGGATGTTAAGGGTATTTATTAATTATCAACAATATTACCTCTGGATGGCAGCATTTTGTTTTATATTTACATTTGTCTAATATTTTAAATATATTTTTTTATGTATTTTATATCATATTTATATATTTTATATTTAATATTTGTTTTTTAAATTATGGCAAGCAAAAGAAATATATTTAAATATTAATCAAGAAAATGATAGCATACAGATTTATGGGAGATACACATACACACATTTATGTTTTTATTTAGTGTAAAAATACTATCTAAAAATACTGTACACTCCTGATTTGAGTCCTTTCCAGATAAGAGGTAATGAATGTAAGAGGAATGAGAGGTAAGTATGTCAGAGAATTACTGACAATCTGTTTATTTAGGATCTAAGGGAAGCCAAATTTACCAAAACTATGACCAGAAAGTGTGGATAGCAGAGTAAGTCGCCTCAAATCTATACTAATGTAAAAATCAATTTTCAAATACTATCAAATTTATCTTTAATAATAAAAAGTTAACACTTTAATTAGTGTTTTTAAAGCTGTGAAGTCACCGAGTTGATTGAACTTTATGACATAATTGTAGACCAATCCACAAATTAACAGACATTCCATTGTAGTTTACTTCAGTGACGTTTATTATTCTAGAGAATTTAGAAAACCAAACCTAAGAAGTTCATCTCCACCTGTTTTTGCCTGAAGAGTTATAGGTAGCGATAAATTACTGCCTCATTGAGATCCCCAAATTTGGTTAAGTTTCCTGGCGTACCAGGAAGACCATAGCTACTTATGAGGCTGGATGCTTGTTAAGACGCAGAAGAGGTGCCAGGTTTTTGCTCAGAGCTTTGTAGGCATTAGTTTCATGTCTGTTCTAAAAGCCTTGGTAGTAATTGTGGGCTTATCATCCATAGTAGAATCAGAATTACCCTCAATATGATACCCAAGGTATTGTTGATTGTCTCATTTTTCTATCAGATCCAGATAAAATAGGAGAATAGTTTTTCATTGACCTATGCAATATTTACATGGCTATTAGAAAGAAAGATACAGGTTAAAATTCTTTTCCTAAATTCTGAGGTAGAGTGAAAATGAAATACTATTTTTTAAGTTTTTATTTTAGTTTTCAAAAGCATTATATTTATCATTAAGTGGTATTATGAAGAAAGTAAGAATATTTCATCTCATTCTCGTCAGAAAATAAAAGCAAAATTAAAATATCAATAACACACCCAAACAACCTGCCAACCTTCATGCTGTCTTTTCTGTACTGTCCTTCTTAGTTGAAAACACGCTTTCTAGTATTCAGCTAATAGAAAAGCCTTCAGGCAAGCATGAGGAAAAGCAGAAACTACATGTTGATGATAAGACTTAACGGTTGTGGTTATTTTTTATGAAAATAAAAATGATATCTGGGTAAAGAACAATAAAGCCATCTATTAGATTAAAATACAGAATTATATCATAAGGATTTTATTGCTGTTTTTCCTGAGGATGAGCATAATATGGACAGTAAGGGCTTAATAATAAAAAGATAAATTACTCAATTTTAAAATGGGCAAATAATCTGAACAGACATTTCTCCAAAGAAGGTATAAAAATAGTCAATAGGCATATGAAATGGCATTCAAAATTATTAGCCATTAGAGACATGCAAATAAAATAGCATTTCACATCCACTAAGATGATTACTATAAAAAAGATAGATAATAACAAGCGTTAATGAGCATGTGGAGAAATTAGGATTCTTACATATTGCTGACGGGAGTGTAAAATAGTGCAGCTACTTTGGATAACAGTTGGTAGTTTCCCAAACTCTTAAATATATGGCTAGATACGACCCAGCAATCCTTGCCTTGGGTATACATACTCAAGAGAGGTGAAAACATATATCCACATGAATACTTGTACACAATTGTTTATAGCAGCGCAATTCATAATAGCCAAAAAATGGAAACAATCCAGGGAACTATCAACTGAGAAATCCATAAACAAATATGGTATATACACACAATGAACTATTGTTCATTAATAAAAAAGAATGAAGTGATGATATGTACTACAAAGTGCATGAATCCTCATCACACTAAGTGAAAGAAGCCAGTCAGAGAGACTCCATATTGTAAGATTCCATTTGTATGAAATGTCCAGAATAGAAAAATCTACAGAGAAGAAAAGAACTAGTGATTACTTAGACCTGGTGGGTCAGGTGGGAGGGCTTGGGAGAAGTAGGGAGTGAGTGCTGATGGACTAGGGGTTTCATTTTTGAGATGATGAAAATATTCAACAATTGATTGTGGTGGTTATTGTACAACTGCATTAACACACTAGAACGCTTTGAATTATATACTTTAAAAGGGTAAATTGTATGGTTATTGATTTTTATTTCAATAAATCTATCTAAAATAATTACAGAAATAAAGATGGAGTATAAGATAATTCAAAGTAATTCTTTGTAGCATAACATCTTTTAAAAAGTCAGCAGAAAGCACAAAAAGTTATTCTGGTGAATGTGGAATATCTACTATCTAGGACATTACACAGAAGATAACCTTATTATAAACTAATTAAATATTCTGAACCAATTTTTCATTTAACAGAGATAAAACTGAGTTCTTACACAAATCCACATGTACTTGTATGTACTCCAAAATGATATCAGAGAAATAATACACAGATTGTTTTAAAACAAAATGATCAAAACAGGTCTTCATTTTTTACAGAATTTGGATTTATTTTATATTAAAATGATTTTTAGGAATTTCTGTGGGTTTTTTTAAAGGCTAGCATCTTAATAATATTATAATTTTAGTTATCTTGTTTCCTGGGAATTGTGATAAACTAATCAGAACAGAGCTCCTTTATTTTAAGACATTCATTTTTAATTTCTTAGTACCTTCTGAGGGTAAGAAAATGTTTATACTTGGACAACGATGAACACAGATTATTCTATTATATATACAAAGGCACACAGAAAACTTGCAGTTTTATTTTTATAACTTCAGCCACATGTCAGAAGTAGAAATATATATATATATGTATATATATGTATAAATTATCGAGTCAAAATTCAAAAAGATCTGTTTGACAGAGATTGTAATTAAAATTTTGTATTTTTCTTTGCTTGAACAGAATGATTTTAAAACAATAAAATTTGTTAAGTAAAATTAATATAATGAAACAATGTTTTAAATGATTGCCTTCTGAGCAATATTTTATTAGTATAGATCAAAATTATTTCAAGAGACAACAAGGCAGTGTACGTAATGATGGAAAATTTCATGAAGATGGTTATATTGTGCTAGATCTAGGAATGGGGTGTCAATTTGAAGAAGTAATCACATTCCAGACTAGAGAAAGGACATATGCAGATACCTTTCAACTGAGGAAGATAAGTAAAAGATGAAAACTGCATAGAAAATATATGTTGAAAGTGATGAGAAATAGATAGGAAAGTTGTTTCCCACCCTTTGAAATGGTTATATTTCTAATACTGATATGCAGAGATAATTTGAAGATGACTCTGAATACCAAACTACATTTTTAATTGTCCACTCAAATCTGTTTTCAACTAACTACAGAGAACAATTACATTAACAATTTCATCCCTTCGATTTTTCTTTTTATTACAGTTTAAGTTCTGGGATACATGTGCAGAATGTACAGGTTTGTCACATAGGTATACATGTGCCATGATGATATACTGCAGCCATCAACCTGTCATCTACATTAGGCATTTCTCCTAATGTTATCCCTCCCCTTTCCCCCAGTGCCCTGTGGCCCCTGTGTGTGATGGTCCCCTCCCTGTGCCCATATATTCTCATTGTTCAACTCCCATTTATGAGTGAGAACAAGTGGTGTTTGGTTTTCTGTTCCTGTGTTAATTTGCTTAGAACAATGGTTTCCAGCTTCATCCATGTCCCTGCAAAGGACATGAACTCATTCTCTTTTTATGGCTGCATAGTATTCCATGGTGTATATGTGCCACATTTTCTTTATCCAGTCTATCACTGATGGATATTTGGGTTGGTTCCAAGGCCTTACTATTGTGTATAGTGACACAACAAATATACGTGTGCATGTGTCTTTACAGTAGAATGATTTATAACCCTTTGGCTATATACCCAGTAATGGGATTGCTGGGTCAAATGGTATTTCTAATTCTAGATCCTTGAGGAATTGCTACACTGTCTTCCACAATGGTTGAACTAATGTACACCCTCACCAACCATGTAAAAACATTCCTATGTCCCCACATCCCCTCCAGCATCTGTTGCTTCCTGACATTTTAATGATTGCCATTCTAGCTGGCAATCTCATTGTGGTTTTGATTTGCATTTCTCTGATGACCAGTGATGATGAGCTTTTTTTCGTATGCTTGTTGGCCACATAATGTCTTCTTCTGAAAAATGTTCATATCCTCTGCCCACTTTTTGATGTGTTTTTTTTTTTTTTTCTTGTAAATATGTTTAAGTTCTTTGAGATTCTGGATATCAGCCCTTTGTCAGATGGACAGATTGCAAAAATGTTCTCCCATTCTATAGGTTGCCTGTTCACTCTGATGATAGTTTATTTTGCTGTGCAGAGTTCTTCAGTTTAATTAGATCCCATTTGTCAAGTTTGGCTTTTGTTGAAATTGCATTTGGTGTTTTAGTCATGAGTTACTTGCTTATGCCTATGTCCTGAATGGTACTGGATTTAGGAAGCCAGTGTTTAGAGCAAATTTTCTAATCCTTTCTTATTATGACCTTATTATTCTGGTCTAAAAGGAGCTAAAGTTCACTATAAAAGGTCTTTCTGCTGGCAATCAACAAGTACTAATTGAACAATGGGTTTTAATTAAATGGTATGAAAGATCAACTGGGTAAAGAACATAATTCTTTCCCTTAAATAGCTTATAATGCTTTTAGGGGCATAATAAAAGCACATAGGAGACCCTGTATAAAGATATTTACAGAACCTTCCTAAATGATTAATGTTGTTGGGCAACCTAGATGCACTCAAGGAATTCAGCAACGAGGGAATAAATCAATGGGGACTCAGATAGACTAGGAAAGAAACCCTACTATGTACCACATACTGACTGAGCTTCATGTTTGCCTGTTTTACAAAATGGAGTATGTTAACAATCTTAGGAGCCAAAGTTCTCCTGTTTCTCAGATGATTAAATCAACACTCAGAATCAATATTGCTCAAGTATTGTGTGGCAAAACCTTCAGAAATTTGGTCTTCTAACTCTCCATTCCTAGCTGTCTTACTTTGCTTAAGTTTCTTCATAACTTAAAAACCATGAGAATCTAATAATTTGTGAACTGGAATTTGCAGTAGCGGTGGGATTTTAGCAGAGAGGGGAATGTAACAAAGAGGGCATTTCAACAACCTGAAGTTGACGTTTGAATCAGAAGTGTTCTTTTTCGATCTATAAAGGAGAAAAATCAGTGCTATGTTTTCCTAGGTTTGAGTTTTTAATGTAGCCTGTAATTTATTTTGCCAAATAATCCAAGAGGAAAGATACAGTCTTTCTTTTCATCCCCAGATTATTAGAAACTTCAGCTTTAGTCCTAAATATCACCACACATTAAATATAACATGGCAATATAGACTTGGAGTACATGAATCTAATATCCTCAATCTTTACTGTGCTCATTCAGAGCTCAAACTTTAGAGTCTTGCCTAGTCTGATACTCATCTTATTCCTTCTAAATGGACAGACCATAGACTATTTAATACTGGGCTCCTCCTTGTATCTTGGAAATCCTTCCGCCTTAGGTGAATTTGAGGGAAGCAAATAAAGCAGTATTCAATAAACTCTATGTATTATTTTGGTATTCATGACAACCCTAGGAGGGAAGTTTTATTATTTTTATGCCATTTTGCAAATGAAAAAAAACTGAGTTATTAGTCACTGTACAAATACTTCTTGTGTCTTAACTGCTATATCTAATTCTTAACCTTAGCCACGTTATATGATCCAACATAGAGAATGGTAAGCTGTGGTCCTCTAAGATGGGCAGAAATATAGCAGGTGCTTTGATTCCTGTGTACCCTATTTACAAAGATTGGTAGTACCCAGTTTTCTCCTTAATTTCTTGACAGAGAGAGTTTGAATTTATGTCTTAAACTCATATTCTGTAAAAAGAAGCATCAGTTTATTTTACTAATGTACTATTGGCCCTATTTCTTGAGTATTAGTCCTGGCCTGGTCTTGTTAGGTTAAGAGAATCTATGTCTTCCTGGGCCTGTCTTTGCAATTCATGCTTCTAATTACTGCTCCCCCCTACTTTGTATTTTGTCACAACTAACCTACAGAAATGCCATATTCAGTCAACATCAAAACATGTCTTTTTCATTGTAGGGTGTGTATTAGACAAATGGACAAATTGGACAGCATCTATAGTGTTGGGTGGTGGGTAGTGAATCTAATAGTTGGGACATTTCCTGTGAAACACTTCTGAGATGGAATAACATTGAAGCTTTGATATGAAAAAAGAGAAAGAATATTGATGGTTAAGAGAGGGCAGAAGAGCATTTCAGATTAGAAGAACAGCATGGAAAAACATCCATGGTAAAAAGCACGGACAGCACTTGAAGAACTAAAAAATAGTCTATTCCAGTAATAACAAAGTAGTCTACAGATGTCCATTATATCCAGTTGATTAATGGTGTTGTTGAGTTCAACTAGGTCCTTACTGATTTTCTGCCTTCTGGATCTGTTTCTTTCTGATAAACAGGTGTTGAAGTCTCCAACTATAATAATGAATAATATATTTCTCCTTGTCATCCTATCAGTTTTTGTTTCTGCAAAACAGACGCTCTGTTTTCAGGCACATGCAAGTTAATGATTGTTATATTGTTCATGGAGAATTTACCCTTTATTATTGTATAATACCCCTCTTTATATGTAATTAATATCCTTGGTTTGAAGTTTACTCTTTGAAATTAATATAGCTGTTCTTGCTTTCTTTGGATTAGTACTAACATGATGTATGGGTCTCCACTCATTTACTTTTCATTTTTACCTGGTTTTATATTTAAAGTGAGTTTCTCGTCTGGACACGGTGGCTCACATCTATAATCCCAGTGCTTTGGGAGGCTGAGGCAGGAGGATCACTTGAAATAAGGAGTTTGAGACCGGTTTGGGCAGCATAGCGAGACTTTGTCTCCAGAAAAAATAAAAATAATTAGCCAGGTGTGGTAATGCATGCCTGTGGCCCCAGCTACTCTGGAGGCTGATGTGGGAGGATCGCTTGAATGCAAGAGATCAAAGCTGCAATCCAGCCTGAGTGCCACTGAATGCCACTGCACTCCAGCCTGGGTGACCGAGTGAGACCTTGTCTCATAAAAATAAATAAATAAATAAATAATAAATAAATACATAAAATGAAGTGGATGTCTTGTAGACAAGATGTAATTGGATCTTGTTTCTTGATCCACTTTGTTAATTTCTGTTTTCTAATGGTTACATGTAGACCATTGATGTTCAGTGTGAGTATCGTTATACTTGGATTACTATCAGATTTGTTAGTGTTTTCTATTTGTTGCCCTTTTTAGTTATACTTTTTTATTTTCATTTTTTAGAGTTTTCTCTAGAGTTTGCGATATACTTTTACAACTAATGCAAGCTGGTGTAGCGTTTCACAGAACACTGTATCCACTTCACAAGGAGTGAGTTTTATATTTTTATTTTCACCTCCTTCTCTCTTCCCTCCCTCCTTCTCCCCCATGCTCCTCTTCCTCCTCTCCTCCCTTTACTGTATTTTCTCCCCTTGTAAGTTCTTTATAATGATAAAATAATTCTAATTCTTCTCTCCTGTTCCTTACGTCATTGCTGTCATTCATTTCACACATATATATATATATGCATAGAATATTGAACAGATTTTTGCTATTATTATTTTTTTAAGTTATCTGTTAGATCAATTAAGAATAAGAAAAATTAAAAATTTTATTTTATCTTCTGTGCTGTTTCCTTCTTCATGGAGATGTGCATTTCTGATCTCTATTATTTTCTTTCTCTCTAAAGAACTTATTTTTTAATGTTTCTTTTATAGAAAGTCTACTGGCAACAAATTTTCTCAATGTTTGTTTGTCTGAGGAAGTCCTTATTTCTGCTTCATTTTTGAAGGATTAATAATAGCATATGGTATTCTATTTTTTTCTTTCTCTGTCAATACTATACATATTTCTTTTTAATTTCTTCTTGTTTGCATGATTTCTGAGAAGCTAAATGTAATTTCTTATTTTTCCTCTTCTAGAGGTAAGATGTTTTTTATCCTCTGGTATTTTCCAAACGTTGTCTCTTTTTAAAATTTTCTGTAGCTTGAAAATGATATACCTAAGTATAGTGGTTTTGACATATGTACTGCTTGTTTTTTTCTGAGCTTCCTGGATCTGTGATTTGGTGTCTAAACATAATTTGGGAAAAATCTCAGTCATTATGGCTTCAAATATTTACTATCTTTCTTTTATTGTTTTTCTAGAATTCCTATGACACGTGTTATACCGTTTGTAATTATTTCTCATTTTGGGGTTATTTTGTTCTTTTTAAAAGTATTATTTTTCTCTAAGCTTTGTAATGTAGGAAGTTTTTTTTTTTTTTTTTTTTTTTTGAGATAACCTCAAGCTCAGATTCTTTCCTCCGCTGTGTCTAGTCTATGGGTAAGCCCATGAAGGTAATTCTTTATTTCTGTTACAATGTTTTGAATCTCTAGCATTTATGGCATTTATGTTTGTTTCTTTATTAAAATTTTTATATCTCTACTTACATTATCTCTGTTCTTGCATGTTGCCTGTCCATTAGAGCTCTGAACATGTTAATCATAGTTGTTTTAATTTCCCAGCCTGAGAATTCCAACATGCCTGGCATTTGAATCGTATTCTGCTGCTTGCTCTGACTCTTCATAGGTATTTTTTTTCTTCCTTTTTAGTTAGCTTTGTACTTTGTGCTTGATAACTGGACATGATGTGCTGGGTAGATAGAACTGCTATGAATAGACTGTTAGTGACGTGATGGTAGAGGATGGGGTAGAGAAGCATTCTATAATCTTAGGAGAAGAACTGTCTTTTGCGAGCTTGTACCCCTGAACTGAGAGCTTCTCACATGCTTCTTAGTTCATTTCCGCAACTCTATAGGACAGGATGACTAGAGGGGTCTGCAGTTGGGTATTTCTCTTCCTCCAGGTCACTTAGACACTGATGAAACTTAGAGGTTAGGATTTGGCTAAATTCCCTCTTCTGAGAGAAGTCCTTATTAGAAGAGCCAAATGCTCTGACACATTTCAAAATGTTTATTTTCATCCTTCTTCTGCTGGAAGCACTGAGCGTTTTCTCCAGTGTTTGCTATGAGAACTTAGATGAACTCTTGGAGGTAAAATACAAAAGAGTGAGGACCCCTGATGTCTAGGTCTCTTTGGAGTTTTTAACTCTCAAACTTCGTGCTGAGCCTCCAGCAATTTATCAATCATAGCTCAGGTTTTCCTCTCTAGTTAGTGGTTCCTTCTGAGGTTTGCAGGCTTGGGTTTCTGCTCTAGCAAGCTGTGATTCTCTGCATCCCATCATGAAACCAGAAATTCAATGCCATTTTGATTCTAAATCCTTTTCTATGACTTAATTTTCCTCTATGTATTCTAGAATATTCACATATACTTTATTTTATTTCCTTTAATTCTGGAAATGTTAAATTATTACTTATATACTTATTTCTGTTTCAAAAAATCATGCTAACTGAATATTAATTCTCTGGGTCTTAGCCTTTTACCTTTTTATTCTTCCCTTCCTGTTTAGCATTCATTGCCATTTCGTTCTACTTCCTGGATGAGATACTTAACTGTATCTTCAACTCTTCTTTTAATTTTATCTATTGTAATTCATGGCATTATTTTTTCCAGTTTGTTTTTTATATAGATTTCAATTTTTGATTTGTGAATCAATTTAAACAGGGAACAAAGTTCTTAATTATATTGGCTTTTAATGGGGGACTAAAATATCTCACTATTTTATGTAGAGACCTTTAACCAAACTTTATTTAGATTTAGTAACTAAATATATCATTTACATATACATATGGAATATATATACACATTCCATTTACATTCCTTTCTTTCAAGTGATATATGCCATCACATTTCCAATATTTCTTAAGTTGTATGTGGGCTAATTAGCTATATTCTTGTGATCTTTCAAGTGTGCTGTGGCTACTTCTCTTGTTTCAATTGTAACTAGTATGTTGGAATATCTATTGTTATCTCTCCAAATATTTTTGTCTTTTTGTGTTAATTCTTTATTTCATCTCTTTATCATAATTTAAAAAAACAGATTTGTGGGCACACTGCAGTTTTGTTACATGGATATATTGCAAAGTGGTGAAGTTTGGTCTTTTAGTGTATCCATCACCTGAATAGTGTACACTGTACTCAGTAGATAATTTCTCATCCCTCATGCCCCTCCTAAACCTCCCACATTTTTAAGTGTGCAGTATCTATTATTCCACTCTGTATGTCCATGAGCACACATTGTTTAGCTCCCACTTATAAGTGAGAATATGTGGTATTTGGCTGTGTTTTTTTATTTATTTTACTTAGGATAATAGCCTCCAGTTCTGTCCATATTGCTGCAAAAGGCTTGATTTTATTCTTTTGTAGATCCATATAGTCTCCCATCATATAAATGCATCACATTTTAAGTGTCCATTGGTGAACACTTAGTTTGACTTTGCTATAGTAAATAGTGCTGTGATAAACATATGAGTGCACATGTCACTTTTATATGATTATTTATTTTCCTTTGGGTATATATCCAGTAGTAGGATTGTTG
Organism: Papio anubis; assembly: GCF_008728515.1. Lineage (NCBI taxonomy): Eukaryota > Metazoa > Chordata > Mammalia > Primates > Cercopithecidae > Papio > Papio anubis. The sequence goes on along the minus strand of NC_044982.1, from coordinate 64,699,781 downwards.
GATCAAATGGTAGTTCAGTTTTTAGTTGTTCGAGAATCCTTTGTATTGTTTTCCTTAGAGGTTGTGCTAATTTGTCTAACCAATAATGTATAAGTGTTCCCTTTACATTCATATTAACATCTGTTGATTTTGATTTTTTAATAATAACCATTCTGATTCATGTAAGATGTTTTCTCATTTTGGTTTTAATTTGCATTTTCTCTGATGACTAGTGTATTCGTCTGTTCTCGCATTGCTATAAAGAAATACCCAAGACTGGATAATTTTTAAAGAAAAGAGGTTTAATTGGTCACAGTTCTGCAGACTGTCAAGGAAGCATGGCATCATCTTCTGGGGAGGACTCAGGGAGTTTTTACTCATGGCAGAAGGCAAAGTGAGAGCAGGCATCTCATGGCCAGAGCAGGTGGAAGAGACAGAGAGAGGTGAGGTGCCACACACTTTTAAACAACCACATCTCATGAGAACTCATTATTGTCACGAGAGTGCCAAGGACGATGATGTTAAACCAGGGGAAAGCACCTTCATGACCCAATCACCATCCACCAGGCCCCTCCTCCAACATTAGGGATTACAATGCTACATGAGATTTGGTTGGAGACACAGATCTGAACCATATTAACTATTGATGCTGAGCCTTTTTTCAGATGTTCATTGGCCACATGTATGTCTGCTATTGAAAAATGTCCACTTTTGATAGGGTTATTTTCTTTTTTTATTTTTCATGCTGATTTATTTGGCATTATTTTAGATGCTGGAAATTAGTCCTTTGTTGAATGCATAGTTTGCAAATGTGTTCTCCCATTCTGTAGGTTGTTTGATACTCTGTTGATTATGTCTTGTGCTGTGCAGAAAATTTTTTGTTTAACTAAGACCCATTTGTCTATTTTTGTTTTTGTTGCATTTGCTTTTGGGGTCTTAGTCATAAATTATTTTCCTAGGCCAAACCCCAGAGTTTTTTTTCTAGGTTTTCTTCTAGGATTTTTATAGTTTCAGGTCTTATATGTAAATATTTAATCTATCTTTAATTAAATTTTAAATATGGTGAGAGATATGGATCCAGTTTTATTCTTCTGCATGTGGCTATCCTATTATCTAGCACCATTTATTGAATAGATTCCTATTCCCGTGGTACATTTGTGTTGACTTTAATGATAACCAGTTAGTTGTAGATATTGGCTTTATTTCTGAGTTCCCTATTCTGTGCTACTGATCCATGCGTCTATTTTATAACAGTGCCATACTGTTTTGGTTACTGTAGTCTATAGTATAGTTTGAAGTTAGATAACATGATGCCCCCAGCTTTACTCTTTTTGCTTATAATTGCTTTGGCTATTTAGGCTCTTTTTGGTTCCTTGTGAATGTTTGTTTTTTGTTTTTTGTTTGTTTTTAATTCTGTGAGCATTCATATTGGTCATTTCAGAGGAATTTCATGGATCTGTAGGTTGCTTTGGGCAGTACATTTATCTTAACAATATTGATTCTTCCATTCCATGATCATGGAATGCTTTTTGAGTTGTTTGTGTCATCTCCAATTTCTTTTACTAGTGTTTTATAGTTTTAATTGTACAGATCTTCATCTCCTGGGTTAAATATATCCTGAGATATTTTATTTTTTGTAGCTATTATAAACAGAATTGAGTTATTGATTTAGTTGTCAGTTTGATTGTCATTGGTGTATAGACATGCTATTGAGTTTTGTATGTTGCTTTGCATTATAAAACTTAATTAAGTCACTTCTCAAATGTTGAAGTCTTTGAGAAGAATCTTTAGGGTTTTCAAGGTATACAATTATATCATCAACAAGTAGAGACAAATTGAGCTCCTCCTTTCTAGTTTGGATGTTTTCATTTTTTTCTTGCCTGATTGTTCTTGCTAGGTTTTCCAATACAGTGTAAAATATGAATTGTAAATGTAAAGTATGAAAGCGGGCATCTTTGTCTTATTCCAGTTCTTAGAGGGAATGCTTTCAACTTTTCCCTGGTCAGTATGATATAGGCTGTGATTTGTCATATATGGCTTTTATTATTTTGAAGTATGTTTCTTCCATGCCTAGTTTGTTCAAAGTGTGTTTTTTTGTTTGTTTGTTTGTTTTTGTAATCAGGAAGGGGTACTAAATTTAATTGAATATATATTTTTTTGCATCTATTGAAATGATTACATGAAACTTGTTTTTAATTATGTTTATATGTTGAATCACATTTATTCATTTGCACATATTGAATTATCCTGGAGTAAAACCCACCTGATCATAATATAATAGCTTTTGATATGCTGTTCGATTTGGTTTTCTAGTATTTTGTTCAGAAATATTGTGTCTATGTTCATCATGGACACCAGCCTGTAGTATTTTATTTTTGTGTTGTCATCGACTGGCTTTAGTATAAAGATGATATGTGCTTTGTAGAATGAGTTATGGAGGATTTCCTCTTTCTTGATTTTTTGGAACAGTTTCAGTAGGATTTGTACCAGTTCTTTGTACACCTGCAGAAATTGGCTGTGAATCCATGTGTTCCTGGACATTATATTGGGGGTGGGATATATTTTTTTTAAATTACTGATTCCATCTTACTACTCATTGTTTGTCTATTCAATATTTCTATTTCTTTCTGGTTCAGTTCTGGGAGATTGGATGTTTCCAGGAATTTATCAGTTTCCTCTAGGTTTTCTTGTTTGTGCATGTAGAGATGCTCATAGTAGTCTCTGATGATCTTTTTTGTTTCTATTGTATGAGTTGTAATGTCTCCTTTTTCAATTTTGATTTTGCTTATTTGAATCTTCTCCCTTTTTTTTCTTGGTTAATCTAGCCAGCAGTCTAGCAATTTTATCTTTTTAAATAACATACTTTTCATTTTATTGACTATTTGTAATTTTTCATCTCAATTTTATTGAATTCTTCTCTGTTCTTTGTTATATCTTTCCTTCTGCAAATGTTGGGCTTGGTATGTTCTTATTTTTCTATTTTCTTGAGGCACAATTTGAACTAGTTATCTTGTTATCTTTTCTATCCTTTTAATGTAGGCATTTATCACTGTAAACATCCCTTTTAGCACTGGTTTTGCTATACCCCAAAGGTTTTGGTTTTGTTTCTATTTTTATTTGTTTCAATTTTTAAAATTTTCTTCTTAATTTCATCATTGACCCAAAGATCATTCAAGAGAAGGAGTTTAATTTCTAAGTGTTTTTATAGTTTTGATTGTTTCTCTTGGTATTGATTTCTAAGTATTATTCCACTGTGGTTCAAGAAGATAGTTGATATGATTTTTATTTTTTAAAATGTGTTGATACTTGTTTTTGGCTGAATATGTGGTCTATTTTGGAAAATGTTCTATATACTGATGAGAACAGTGGGGTGTTGAAGTCTACCACTATTATGGTATTGTTTTCCATATATTTTATTAGGTCTAGTAACATTTGTCTGTGAATCTGGGTGCTCTGGTATTGTTTGCATATATATTTAGGGTTGTTATATATTTTTGTTGCATTGATCTCTTTATCATTATCTAATTATCTTCTGTGTCTTGTTTTCCAGACATTTTAATTTTTCTTCTTCTCTCTCAGAAATACCCATGACTCATAGTTTTGAACACTTTACATAATTATTTCTAAAAGACTTTGTTCATTTTTAAAAATTCTCTTGTCTTTATTTTATCTCACTGAGTTAATTCAAAAGACCAGTCTTTAAGTTCTGAAATAATTTATTTTGTTTGGTTTAGGCTATTATTAAAGCTTTCAATTGTACTTTATAATTCCTTCAGTGAATGTTTTATTTCCAGAAACTCTGTTCATTTTTAAAAATCATTTTAGTAAATTTTTCATTTATATATTGAATTGTTTTTTTCTGATTTCTTCGTGTTGGTTTTCAACTTTATCTCTGATCTGTTGTTGGGAAGAATGTTCTGTAAATGTCTGTTAGATCCATTTGGTCTATTATCCAATTTAAGTGCTTTGTTTCCTTGTTAGTTTTTTGCCTGGACCATCTCTCTAGTGCTGTCAGTGGGGTGTTGAAGTCCACCACTATTATTGTATTGCTTTCCACATATTTTGTTAGGTCTAGTAACATTTGTTTTTGAATCTGAGTGCTCTGGTATTGGTTGCATATATATTTAGTGTTGTTAAATATCTTTTTGTTGCATTGATCTCCTTATCATTATATAATTTTCTTCCGTGTCTTGTTATAATGCTGATTTAAAGTCTGTTTTGTCTGTTATCTGTGTAGCTACTCCTGCTCACTTTTTTGGTTTCCATATGTATGACATATTTTTTCCACCTCTTTACTTTGAGTCTATAAGTGTCATTACTAGTTATGTGGGCTTCCTGTAAGCAGCATATGGTTGAATCTTTTTTTAAAAAAAAATCCATTCTGCTAATCTATATCTTTTAAGTGGAGTATGTAGTCCATTTGTGTTCAAGGTTAATATTTATGTGTGACTTATTATTTCTGTCACAATGTTAAGTGTTATCTAGTTGTTTTTTACTTTATATGTGTATGTGCTTTATAAGACCTGTGAGTTTCCTACTTTCATGTGTTTTTGTGACAGTGACTATTAACCTTCCGTTTCCATGTTTAAACGTCCTTTGATCATTTCTTGTAGGGCTGATCTAGTGGTGATGAATTCCCTCAGCGTTTGCTTGTTTGGAAGACTATTTCTCCTTCATTTATGAAGCTTAGTATAGAAGGATACAAAATCCTTGGTTGATATATATCTATATCTGTATCTATTTGATTTTAGAGGACTGAAAATAGGACCCTAATCTCTTCAGACTTGTAAGGTTTCTTCTGAGAAGTTCACTGTTAGTCTTTTGGGATTTCTTTTATAGGTAATTACATCCTCATGTGTTGCTGGTTCAGCACTTTTTCTTTCACATTCAGCTTAGATAGCCTGATGACTGTGTGCCTTGGTGAAGTATGTCTTGCAATTTATGTTTCAGTAGGTTTTTGAGTTTGTTGTATCTTGACATTTAAATCTTTAGCAGCACTAGTGTATTTTTCTTCAATTATTCCCTCAAATAGGAAATATTTGAGGAAAACCTCAAATAGGTTTTCCAGACATTTTACTCTTTCTTCTTCTCTCTGAGAAATACCCATGACTCATAGTTTTGAACACTTTACATAATTCTTTATTTCTCAAAGACTTTGTTCATTTTTAAAAATTCTCTTTTCTTTATTTTACCTGAGTTAATTCAAAAGACCTGTCTTTAAGTTCTGAAATCATTTATTTTGTTTGGTCTAGGCTATTATTAAAGTTTTCAGCTGTATTTTGTAATTCCTTCAATGAATGCTTTATTTCCAGAAACCGTTCATTTTTTAAAATCATTTTAGTAAATTTTTCATTTATATATTGAATTGTTTTTTCTGATTTCTTCGTGTTGGTTTTCAACTTTCTCTCTGATCCAATTGAACTTCCTTACAAGTCATAGTGTGAATTATTTATTTGGCATTTCAGAATTTCTATTTCTGTTAGAATTCATTGCTAGAGAGCCGGTGTGATTATTTAGAGGTGTTGTAACATCCTATTATTTCACACTGCCTGAATTGATACACTGTGTTTTATCATCTGGAGAAGCTGTCACTTCTTAGATTTCAATTTACTTTTGGTTAGGTGGTTCCTCCTCCCTCCCAAAGGGTGTGATTATAAGGTATGTTTTGTATTACCATTTAGCTTTTATTCTGGGTGCTTTCAAGGTGCTAAGGCTCAGTATGAGTTCCTTGGTTGTAGATAGCTTTTGTATAGTGACCTTCTCAAATCTCAGTTGTAGTAGTGATATACTGGTTCTCTGAGCAGGCTCACTACCTTCCACAAGACTAGGATTGCCGAGGTCTCAGGAAGCTTGTCTGACCGCCCAGTACTGTGAACTTCTGTTAGCAGGCTTTTTATTGGGCTGTGTAGTTCTATCTTCAGGCCAGTAGGTGGTGTTTATGGGTAAAAGCTGTAGCAGAAGCAAATGGGTATATTGTTCCATCTTTGTTTACCAGAAGGACGTCTCTGTTGTCTCGGCCAGTGCGGTGTTCTGTGGAATGCATGCCTGAAGCCCTGATTTTCCTGCTTAGCCTTGGAGAGGGGACAAAGCTGCTCTCAAATATCAAAATTACTAGTACTACGCCTTATGCAAGTGGGAGATGGAACCTGTGGTGAAATGTACTGTGGTCTCTGCAAGGGGGGAGAGGACTGCAGTAGCTCCAAGTCCCAGGCAAGCAAAAACAATGTCCACCTCCCTATCATATCCCTGCCCTGGGATTCCTGACTCTCAGTTCAGAGAGATACTGTCATTTATTTGCATGCGACACTGTAGCTAATGGCTGTGGAAAATGCTTGTCCCACAGCTATCTGCTGTAATGGCCCCTGGGCAGAAGTTCTTTTCTCAACGCAGAACAGTTCTCTACAGCTCCCCTAATCCCTGCTGCAGGAACTCTGCCACTCCATGTAGAAAGGGGGAAGGACCATGCCCTCTGTTCAAGCCCTGGCCCAAAGGGCACACTGCCAGTGTGGGTTCCATCACCCTGAATAGACCTGGAATGGCCATCCACAGACGCTTTTGCAAAAAGCCCCTGGGAGAGGAACCCTAGTGGGTTGGGAGGGGGAGAAGTCCCCCCTCTCCATGTTTATGAAAAGTACTGGTATTGCATGGCTGCTGGGGCAGAACCACACTCCTACCTTTCAGAGCCCAGAGAAATGCTCATGTCTCTGCTGGAAGAAGAACAATGACCTTCAGCTCACATTCAGGGAGCTCTTGGTACGGGAGAATGTGCATTCTGAATTTTGGTTTCCTTTGTCCCGAGGAGCACTCTCTTGGAATGCTGCGCTCACTCTTTCCCCAAGAACTGTCTGCCCTGGGGGTCAGACTACCAGTAATTATGCAGCTCCCTTGGCTCTTGTTGGCCCTTTGAGGCGGCTGTAGTCTGAGCAGTTGTTGGTGTATATTTCCAGGGATCAAGGGATATGGATACACCAGGAATGAGATTTCCTGGGCATGACAGTGGTGCATAATGGATGCATACTCAATATAGTGCCTGCCACCTCAGCTTAGGTCTGGGGGGAGGGTGAGTTACCCTTTGCCAGCTGACAGCTCAGTGCAATGCCCTCAAGAAGTTCTCCAATCGCCACCCACACCAGTGCTTGGGTTTATGAGGGCAGAGGAGCCCTCCAGCAGTTTGGAAGCCAGCAGTCTGCTGCAGGGACTTGGTGAACTAACAATAACTCCACCTACCTTTTCCATAGGACTTCAAGTTCTTCAAGGTTCCATCTCTGCTAAACTGTTCCTTCCTTCTTTCTCAGCATCCCATTTTCTTCCTGTGAGTCTTCTGTCAGGCTCCAGCATTCTCCTTTCAACTTTTAGTTCAAGTTACGATATTCATCTATAACATTGATTATTCTTTCTGAGAACTGGCATCGGATAGGCCTAGTCATCAATCTTGAAATGATCTCACTGCAATCATTTTAAAAGGATTTTGTGAGGTGGAGTGTGGAAGGAGGAAATTCTTTTGAGAATTCACACTAACTCACTTATACTTTACAGCCCTTCAGAGGTTGCTCATTACATTGTGAAGATTATGCAGATACTTTAAAAGTGACTTTCTGCTTTTTAAACTAACCTTGTACCTTACTTTCCTTACACATGAAGTTCCAATCATGGTTAACTTCCTTTAGCTCTTCAAATGTCATCCACGTCTTTCTTATATTTGATCTCTTCTCATGCTGTACTTTTAAATTGAAATGCTCTTCTTTTCTCCATTAATACTCTGTCTTCATTCTCACCAAATTTTAGATGTCATTTCGTCTGAAAAGTCATTTACCACAACTTTCAGCTGTTAAGTTTCACCACCTATCTAGGGATATTATAGAAAATGCCCAATCTCTCTGTTGGTCCAATATATACTCAATAATAACTAAGAAATGTTTTGATGTTGAATATATATGTCATTATCATAGGTTTATTCTTGCCACATAAATCATAAAGCAGTGTGGATTATTGACTAGAAGCATGAAACCAGAGGCCAGATTGCTTGGGTTTGAATACCATCTCTGCCAGTGCCTACTCATATGCCTTTGTACATGTCATTTAAGTAAATGTTTAAGTATCTTCATTTATAATACGGGAAAATAATAGTACATAAGTACTATGGTTTTTAAGAACGAAATTAGCTAATATACATGAGGCATATATGTTTGATATGTTGTAAGAATTGTGTAAATATTGTTTTAGTAAGTAATTATTTTGATTCACACTGACTAAAACAGATCAAATCAATCCAACATTGCAAAGGTAATTTTCTATCATCTCATAAGTAACTTCAGAAATATGAATTAGCCTTACCTAATTCAAAAATCTGAAATTACATCACATATAATTAGAACAAATTACCTATACCTGAAGGATAGAAATTAATTAAGATGAATATCAAGTGAATTAGTGTTGAATGGCATATACTTTGTTTCCTTTCACAATCATGAAGCTGAAGGTCATTTAGAGCTTTCTTTTTTATATCAACATACTGGCACTTTACAAAACATAAAAGCATAGCTATTATAATGTAAGCTTATGATGGCAATTGTATTTCTCAGCTGCTTAAAAAGATCTGTACATTTATTTCTAATTCTCAAGAAGAAGTAAATTATAGGCAATGCTGGAATATAAATTTGAATGCATAAGAATAAAGATAGAATCATATTTCAAAAGTTATTGCTTGAATTACTCAGAAAAAAATGTGTATTTGGTAAGTATATATTTTTATTAGCTAAAGAAAGTACCAAGCCAGATACATTGAAAAATAATCGAAGCATAAAGTATCAAAGGAAATTTTTTTAAAAAATGAAAAAAATGGCCAGGCGCTGTGGCTCACGCCTATAATCCCAGCACTTTGAGAGGCCGAAGCGGGTGGATCACGAGGTCAGGAGTCCAAGACCAGCCTGGCCAAGATGGTGAAAATACTACTACTCCTCTACTAAAAATATAAAAAATTAGCCGGGCGTGGTGGCGGGTGCCTGTTATCCCAGCTACTTGGGAGGCTGAGGCAGAGAATTGCTTGAACTCAGAAGGCAGAGGTTACAGTGAGCCGAGACAGCTCCACTGCACTCCAGCCCGCGCGACAGAGTGTCTCTACTAAAAATACAAAAAATTAGCTGGACCTGGTGGTGGGTGCCTGTAATCCCAGCTACTTGGGAGGCTGAGGCTGAGACTTGCTTGAACCCAGGAGGCTGAGGTTGCAGTGAGCCAAGACAGCGCCACTGTATTCCAGCCTGGGCAACAGAGTGAGACTCTGTCTCAAAAAAAAAAAAAAAAAAAAAAATGAAAAAAATGAATGGCACATGTACATTCATCAGCCATTCCCTGAAATTCTAGGCACCATCTGATATTAATTTTCCCTTGATATAAATTCCAAAAACTATGACAACAAAACCATAGACCTGCTACTTGTTTAAATAATTAAAGCAAAATTAATTATATCTGAATAAGATTACTATATCTTTCCAAACTTAAAACTGAGAACCATTTGTTTTAACAATTTTTTATTTGTTTATAATTGCCTGAAATAGCAACACATTTCATTGCTTATATGTTTCTAAATTTGGGAACTAGTTCTAGTTTACATCTTTCTGTTCGCCTACTTTATTTTAGCAGTAAAAGGAAACATAACATACATGATCTTCCTTACCAATTGCCTTGATTATGTGCTTTTATTCTCAAAAGTTTCAACTATTACCCTTCAAATTTGCACTTGCTTCAAGGTTGTCCTTAATGTTGAGCATTTGATTCATGTCACAAGGGGACTATATCTGTTCACAGTAAAAATAAGTATGTATTGTTGTAGCATGAAACTGAAGTCAGTAAAAGAAAAATAGGTCAGCTTTTTCTAGTCATAAACTTTATGTCAGTAGAACAGACTGTACATTTTAGATTTTAGATATGAAGAAAACCTTTGAAACTCAAAATAGTTTCTTTCATTTATTTTTATCTAAATACAACTTCTGCTTAAGTTATTGCTGTCATTATAGGATATTAATTAACCTAATAACGTGTGTTTTCTCAAAAAATAATATTCATAGATCAAGATTTGAAATTCAAACAAATCATCTATTTTGTAGGCATCAGATTAGCTGGAGAGGATAGTAGTGCTAGTAGAATCAAGTTTATTTGCATTCTTAACAACTTCTACCCTAAAGCAAACAGATCAAGTAGTTGATGAAGAAATGTTACATCCTAAATAAATGCTTCTTTAACAAGCACATCCAAATCCACATGTTTAATACTGAACTCATAATCGTTTTCTGAAAGCTATTCCTTTTTTCCCACTTTTTTCCATGTAGTATTCCTCAAGTCAGAAATCTGGAAGTCCTTTATGGCAACTGTTCAGTCGTTTACCTATTCAAACCTAGTAAGAAAATAAGCCCTGTTGATTCTCCACCATAATTAACTCCCAAAGCTCTTCACTAAATCTCAAACTTGATTGTCAACACTGTCATAGTTAGAGACACTACTCTTTCTCACTTTGAGTAATAATATTATAACTTTCTCCAATCTCAAATTAACTACTAGATCATTTTTCTTAAAGTTGAAAATACTTCCCATGGACTTTATTTTATGACCTCTCTAGACTTACCTGATGCAATTTCCTTACCACAGGCACCAGATTCATGATCCTTTTTCAGTTGTTCTAAAGCTGTAAGCCTTTCCTAATGTGAGACATTACACATAATGTCTTTTCTTATGATAATCTTCCTTCTCTCTTAATTTGTCCTTCTCCCACATTTTATGACTTAACCATTACTCATTTATTAGCTTAATTTTTATTTCTTTCCTCAGAAAACCTTTTTCTTACTTCTCTGATAATAAAATCACTCCTAGTTTCACAATCCTAGAGTACTCTGCTTCTTCTTTATATTAGTCATTTGCTTAATTACATGTTTAATATTTGTCATCTCCACTACACTCTGCATTCCATGAAGACAGAGATTAGTTCTGTGAATGTAGACTCATTTTGTTACATTTCCTTACAGATAATATAAAACCACAACCCACAAATGAATTTTTGAAGATAATTACATTAAATGTCAATATTAACAAAAGAGTCACAGTAGTCATGAGTATTCAAATCCACAAAAAAGTTATATCCTCCTTTTGATTTATTTTTAAAAGTGTATTTCTTGAAAGTATTCATTTTTTAAATAAAATTTATGATGAGATGAGCAATTTCAGACAAATTGTCCACACTGTCTGCTAGTCTGTTTATCTGATTGACCCTATCTTGAATGACGTAAATTATAAACCATATTTTCTAGATCTATTAATGGTTGTTTTCCTCTTGATTTTTATCATTTTTTCTGAATTAATCTGATTATTTTATTAATGACTCCAAATATATCTTTATTTATAAAATTCCCTTTCATTAAGTGATTATACTCCTTTGTTCAAATATTGTATATTTGTGGATGTGTTTACCTTTTTATTAAACTATTTGCTTTTTTTTACTAAGTCAGTATTTTTTGAACTTTCTGATTCCACATCTTTTTTTAGTAATACTTCCTTAAAATTTCTACTGTAACATTTATACAACCATTTTATTCTTTTCTCAAATTATTTTCTTTGTCTCTTTTTAAAATGTATTTACCTGACTGCTTAGTTCATCTGTATTTTGTTCATTTTTAACTATGAAACTATTTAGAGCTTTGGATTTATCTCTAATTGTATCTTAATACATAATTAACTTTTGGCTTTATTTATCTTATATTTTTAAATTATGAATTTCATTTTATTTTTAGATCATACAATTATTTTAACTTGTATTAACTTATAAATCTTTGGTTTATATTTCTTGTGTTTATATCTGTCTTTTTTCAATTGTAGTATAGTTATGAAGCCCACACAACTTTTCATGTTTTTTGTTGTTGTTTTTGATATGGCAAAATTTCTCTTTCTGGCTTATTTCATGATCATATGTAATAATATTCATATATTTTAATTCTAACTTAGCTTTCAAAAATGTGATCCTTAAAAATCAAAGCTCAATCTGTTAAATACTATAAATAAAATATTTAAAGAGTTTTATTACTGTTTCCCATCAGCTTTACCTTTGATTTCAATACTGCTGTTTGATATATTGAATATTATGAAAGATTTATCTTTAGTGTACTTCATATGTTAATAAATATACCCTTCTATATCAGTCAGTGCTGATCAGGAAAGCAGAACTACTATAAGTTTTGAAGAATAAATAATGAATTATAGGAGATGAAGTCCAGAAATAGCACTTGGAGAGTCAGAGAAGAGTCAGAAACTAGCACTCCTGCAGTGCTGGCTCAGGTAGATAAACCTGAGCTGCAGGGAAGCTGGGGATGGTGACTTGCCAGAGGGGAACCATAAAGGGAAGTTAATAGAGACATGTGTGAAAGGTTGCTGCTGCTCTGTCTCCTGGTGGGCCTATTGGTCAGCAGTGTCAGCAGTTAGAAAGAACTGGCTATGGAACAAGGGAAGCCAGGACGAGCTCCAACCTGCCAGCTCCTCTGAGTTGTCTCTTCCCTTATCTGACTGCAACAGCCTTCACAGATTAGTAGCTGTTACTCCATTTCTTTCTTCTACATCTCACAAAAATTTATCTTTAGGCAATCACTGTTTATATTAGAAATTCTGGGAAACATTGCTCCAGCTTACAACTATATACAATCTATCACCACTATTGTCACTCTTGAAAACTTGGCATTTATATTTCATTTTCTTAATCATCTGCTTATTTTGAATAAAGTGATTTTAAAAGCCCATGCAGTTGTCCCTCATACAACTGAAAACATGCTAACCTTCTCCCCAGAAGAGAATACAAAGAGGATACATGTTACATTACCCATCTTTTAATAATGTTTATTTTTTTACTAGCTGAGTCTCACCATTCTTTGATAGCTTGTAACTTAAATACTGAAATATAACTTAATCACTACTAACACATTTTATGAATAGGAGAATGAGTAAAGTATAATAATTTTGTATGTGTAATGCTTGTTTGTACATACATAGACATATACACACATTCTATACATACCATACATACACTCTATGCACATATATATGTGCTACAGATATATAATATAAATATACAATGTAGGCAATATATATACACACAATATGTGCTATACACTTATGTACATGTATGTGTGTGTGTGTTTGTGTTTGTAAGTATATACACATATCTCTCTATATATATATATGCTTGGTGCATGCTAGTTAGAGAAAAAAAGACTGTTACCTTATGAGTATTTCTTCCTTAAATTGAATACACACATAAACAAATATTAATATATTATTACACTTTATACATTTACAACTACCACAGTCCTTTTTCTCTGTCATTAGTCATACGGCTCAAGGTAGTATTTGCCTCTTCTTATGTATTCCATTTCCCTTTGCTCTTGTTCTTAGCTCAGGCTCCTCATGAAATACCAAAGACTAGGTGACTTCAACAATACACTTTTATTTATTACAATTCTGGAGGCTAGGAAGTTCAAGATCAAGGTGCCCACAAGTTCAGTTTGGGGTGAGAGCCCTCTTACTGGCTTACAGATGTCCACCTTCTCCATGTCCTCACATAGCAGAGAGAAAAAAATCTTAACCTTTTTTCTCTTCCACTTCTTATAAAGCCACTAATTACATCACAAGTATCCCACCCTCATGATCTCATCAAACTCTAATTACCTCTCCAAACCCCATCTTCAAATACGATCACTTTGGAGGTTAGGGATTCAATATATGAATTTTGTGGGGAGGCACAGTTCAGTCCCTAGCAGTCCACATCAAGCATCTGAGCTAGTCAGGGGTTCTTGTCTAGTGTGGTGACCCAGACCATTATTCTGGAACAAATTTTTATTTCTGAATTGGCTGTGACATTGCTAGTGTTGCCTGTATTGGATTGTGAACATTTTTCCATTGGCTAATCACAGGATGTAAAAGTAGTAAGAGGTTCCAAAGAGTTTCCCCCAATTCCAGAATAGCTTTTATATTCTTATAGTAGCAATGCAATGTTCGGTCACTGTCATAAGGAGCACAAAGCGACCAGTGGCAATTTCATCTTTTAGTTTAATAAAAACATTTTTGTACCCGTAAGGGGAAATATTCCTCCCTTCGGAACTAAGATGATTATACTAGTAGAGCTATCAGATTTGCAGTAATGAGAAGCAGAATTTTCACTAGAGGGTCATTAGGGGTAATCATGAAAAGAGCTGTTCACCTTTGCACAACATGACTCCTGGACTTAATGCTAGTTGTGGTGCTTTTACCTTATATTGGCTATGGGTTCACCATATATTGGTCCCTTTTTCAGAACATATATCTGGACCTCTCACATACTATAAAGCACTGCCCAGCCCCACGATGTGTTACCACACCGATAATACCATTGCTAATTTTTCAAAATGCCATTCTACTTTTCTCTTGTGTGAGCTGTTTCAGGATAATGGTAAATATAATACCAGTAAATTCCAAGTGTGTGAGTCCATTGTCATACATTCTTTTCTTTAATGTAAGATGTTGATTTTAACAGAAACATTGTGGGAAGGGAAGTCAAATCTGCATCTATAATAAATATATATTTCTGGAGAACAACATGTGACCTTTTCTGATTTAGATGTGGTCCGATTGTCCTATATATTCAACCTGTAACCAGGTAGCTGACTCCTGCTTGTCAGGGAATCACACCATATTAGGGGTTCAGTATCAATCTCTGCTGTTGGCAGTTTGTCCATTCAGTAATTTCTCTAGACAGATAAACCTTGGTAAGTAGAAATTTACCCTGATAAGCTCAATCATAACTGGATTACAACTATTATGACAACGTTTTTACGAGCCCATTGATAAGGACAGAAGTAGCCACAGAAAGAAAATGATTAGCACTCCGCAGTAAAAGTCAGCTTAACCATCTAATTGTTAGGATCCTCTGCTGAGGGCACAAGTTTCTTCATTCTCTGGATTCAATCAGAGAGGTCTAGCCACCTCCCCCATCTATAGAATCTCTTGATACCAATTTTCCAATTATATTCTTTCAAATCTTTAACAATCCAGCCAAAATATTAGCCACTACCCATGAGTTACAGAAAATGCACATATCGGTTTATCTCTTTCCAGGCAAAGTTGCAACCAGTTACACTTCTCAAAGTCCTGCCTGCTGAGCAGAGTTTCCTTCATCATTGTCTTTCACTGTCACTTCTATGTGATGTTTTAATGCTACAGCTGCTGCTATTCATAGTTGTGCAAAGAACATTTAGTGTACCTCTCTGAACAGGATGTGTATATTCAGTATTGGCTTTTGGGGAACATCCAATTTATTATTTACTTTTTCTACTGTCTTAACTTTGTCAAGTTATTTTTTCATATGATGACCATCTCCTAGTTTCTCCTTTCCCTTGGCATAAATATCTTCGTAGGGAGAGAGTTGCTCAGATTCTCCAAATTAGTCTCTTTCTCTTTTGAACTACTGATTCTCTGAGAAGACTTAACAGGGTGAAGTTCAATATTTATTTGTTATTGGGAATCTGATAGCTGAAGTGATTTTTGTACAGCAGTCTATGCCCCAGATATGTGAGGGGATAATGTTTTGCATGTGCTCATAAATTGCCTATTTTAGTGCAGTGGTGTCCTGCTTTCCAGGGAAAGCAAGGAAGAACTAGAGAAGAACATTTTTATTTGCGTGTCAGCATGGCCTGTACTTACTTCCAGATCTACATTGTGAACTAAGGGTGTCAGTAAGATTCCAGTGAAGGTATGTGCCACTTTTTCCCTAGGGGGAAAAATATTTTGCATTCAGGGAACCTCAGTATTTTTAGATCTCATTTTGGTCTCGATTTGCATAATAATTAGCTGAAAATCTTAAATATCTTTTGCAAAGTGTTCTGTTCTCTTCTAAGTTTATTCTTATGTTTTATTTATATGTGTTTGTTTATTCATTTATTCAATTACTTACTTGCACTTCGGTCATTTCATTTGTTTTTTTAGAGCTAAATTCAAGAGCTCAAATCACCATATTGAATGAGATGTGTATTTACTTTTTGAACCCAACTAGACCTAGGGCATTTAATCCTATTAACATTCACCTGTCCTCATAGTCTAGCAAAATCTGCTGTGTGCTAATTACATAACATGTTTTAATTATATTTTTATTTCACCTTAACATTTCATAAAGTACATTCTCTATATCTTCATCTAATTACTTGATAATCATGTTAAATATCATAAAGTGACTGATATTTGTGGGTGGATTTTTGTTGTTTGTTTTGTTTTGTTTTGTTTGTGAGACAGGTTCTCACTCTGTTGCTCAGGTTGGAGTGTAGTGACACAGTCACGGCTTACTTCAGCCTCAACTTCCCTGGGCCCAAGTGATCCTCCCATCTCAGCCTCCTGAGTAGCTGGTACTACAGGCATGCACCACTATACCTGGCTAATTTTCGTATTTTTTGTGGACATGAAGTTTTGCCATGTTGCCCAGGCTGCTCTTGAACTTCTGAGCTCAAACAATCTGCCTACCCTAGCCTCCCAAAGTGCTAGGATTACAGTCATGAGCCACCACACCCAGCCTGGGACTGACATTTGAATGTTAGTCTCCAGTGAATTACAGAACAAATTAAAAAAAATAAAAAAAAATAAAAATAAAAATAAAAAAATAAAAAACATGAAATGGAAGAGAATCTTACAAGCCCAAAGAATGAAAGCAAAGTTTTTTCATCATTATGTATTCTTATTTCTTGAATATAATGACTTTAAAAGCAAAAACAAAGTGAGGTGTAAATTTAAACAGAATATAGCAGTTTCCATTTTCAAGTGTACTGCTTAGAAAAAAAAAGGTAATTGATTCCAGGATTATTAAACATAGGACATCATTTTTGCAAACTAGATGGGATGGTCATGATAAATAAATGCTTACTGCTGTATTTCACTGCTTGTCTGTGCTTCTTTGGCTATAGGCTAAAACATGGAATGCTCTCTCTTGCCTAAGGACACAAAATTGTGCAGTAAACAATGGTTCAAATAAACCTTTGGTCTGAACAATTTGAGCAGATGCTTATGTTTGGAAATAGAACACCTGTCAAGTACTTTGAAGTACTTGAAGTACTTTGAAGTACTCTGAAGTCAAATACACCTCATAACTTCCAATAGGGTTAAATGTAGTCAAAGGAGCATTAAAAACTAACGAGTAAGCCTGGATAATATGGTGAAACTCTGTATCTACAAAAAATACAAAAGTTAGTTGGGCATGGTGGCATGCACCTACAGTAACAGCGACCTGGGATGCTGAGGTGGGAGGATCGCTTGAGCCTGGGAGGTCAAGGCTGCAGTAAGCCACGTCATGCTACTGCACTCTAGCCTGGAGTGACAGAGTGAGACCCTGTCTCAAACGAAAAAAAAAAAAAAAAAAAAAACTAATGAGTTAATGAGGTAGAGAGAAAAAGATTTTGGAAATGCAGATACAAATCTTTGGAGTTTATTTTAAAGTAATAATTCTAGATGAAAGTAATGGTTCATAAAGAGCATGCAAACCAAAATTGATTTTAATCAGGATAAAAAGTTTTCCTTTTCTTTTTCCTTTATTTAAAAAAAAAAAAAATTTGAAAATGTGGTTTTCAATTGTCCTCAGAATTCATGATAATGCAAATACTATCATAGTCCCATCTCTTAAAGAGAGAAATCTCAAGATGAGCTCAGAAATTATATGATCTTCCACCTTTAAAAAAAAATCACTAAAATATAAAAAGCCTTTACAAATAAATGCTGCTTACTTGGACTTGGGGGAAAGAGGACTAGTGTATGTTTCTATGAACTCAGACTTTAGTTTCAGCTTTTGCATCCTATTTAAAGTATAAATGGTCACGCTTCCATTGTTCTGAGAACATGACTATCTCTGGAAAAATGGGGAAGTATTTGACAAAGTTTTTAAATATGTGTTGCTAAAAAGGAGATACTTTTTATTTTGACGGTCTTAGCAAATGAAGATTATATGTTTACCAACAAAACAAACTCATTTCAAATTTAAATTTAAAATGCATAAATTGCATATACTTGATATACATGTACATGCATATAAGTAGACATGTATATGTTTAGGTGTATGCATGTATAATATTTGCACATGTACTTATATATCTGTTAATATCCATGCATATATTTGTTATAATGTAGGCATGTTTGTATTTTTTATAGGACTCTACAAATAACTTTTTGCTGCTTTTGATTTGGGGAGTGGGGCCCAAAGCTGAAGACAAAAAGAAGCTAAATATACTCATATTCTGAAGTGATCCAGCAACAACTAGATCAAATATTACCCAGTTTTTGTTAATTGGCACAATCTTTGGCCTTGCGGAATTTGTAGTGCTTATTGAGTGAAGCAGTTATTTTCTTCACTATGAGTGTATGACTGCACCTAAACAGATTCACTCAGAGAGATAGGGATGCCTCCAAGTGTGGCATTTTATTCCTTCTTCTTGGAAGCCTCCTTGTTGAGTATCTTAATAGTTAGAGGTTTTCCTGTTCGGCCTGTGCCTTCCTAAGGAGTGAGGAAGACAGTGGCAGCAAGACACAGAGAGGGAATGACAGAGGAGCAGCATGTAGTCCCCTGTTTGACAGGGCTGGGACGGGTGAAATTTCTTTGAGCCTAGTGGTTACTTGGGAAGTTGACTAAGCTTGGGTGGTTTTGCCAGTTTCTTCCTCCCCACACAGGAAGATTGCTCCAGAGGAAAGAAGGTCAAGCCAGAATGTCTATAGAATTGAAAGTTGAAAAAGGTTGAGTCCAGTTGGTTTCCCAGATCAGTAGACTGAGAAGTTGGAGGCGCTAAAGGGAATTTGAAGAATTATCTCTCTCACACACACTCCAAAAAAAAAAAAAAAAAAAAAAAAAAGGCCAGCGTTTGAATAAATCTCAATTACATCAAGAGCATCAACAGTCAGGTTAGTGTTAGAAGAACAACGACGTCAGCATTAAGACAAATCGGTATTTGTTTTCCCTGCCCACTACTCTGCCCCTGTGGTGAAATGCTAGACTTACTATAGCGCAGTGGAGAAAGACATAGGAGGACAGAATCTACTTCCATTGGCTCCTTAGTCTCCTTACTCTGTCCTGAGATGGTGCATGGAGAGAGCTCTGAATCAGAAATGAATTTGTAGTATTAAACTGCAAAGACTAAATTTTATTAACTAAAAGCAACCTGTCAGCTTTACAGTCTGGCCAAAGTAACAACCCACTTTAGAGACAAATATAAATTTACATAAAGTAGTAAATAGGGAATGATATTTGCTGTATAAAGATGGAGAAGGCAGGCCAGCAAGAGGAAAAGGGATCATTTTTTTTTTCAGTTATTCTGCTAGAGGCACTTTAAAAAAATGTATTTCCTGCATGTGCAAGCTCTCGGTCATGTAGAAGAATTATTCTGTTTAAAGAGCTGCTGCTTTAAAATAGCTAAAATAATTTATCTGGGAATTTGTAAAATGATATTCAGCTTTGAAGCTTGTAATGCAAACCAAGGAAAGCTAACTGCTGACATAATTCTAATTTAATTCTCTCTTATGGACCAATTTTTCACAAATATACTCATTGTAAATGTAGGAATTGTGTGTGCTTGTGCTTATGAACATATCCAACATTAACATACCCACATGAGACTATTTTTAGTATCTGGAAAAATTGTACATCATCTAAAAAGATGTAAAGCCAAATTTATGTGTTTACAACAGTGAATGTTGTAAAAAGGAAATAAATGTGCTTATCATTAGTGTAATATCAATGTAATACTATTTTTAACATCTACAAAAACACGGATATGCACTATGTTACTCTATTTTGTATTATTTATTACTAAGACTACACCAAAGAAAAAATATTCTGACATACTATTTTTCTGCTTTGATGATCCTTCACGTAATATACAAACTATTATGAGATTTTAATGCTAAACATTTCATTTTGGGAAGTCTATGATTATGGCATAGGCAATAATTGGTATCACATACCCAAGGGAGATGCTAATGAAGTAGGACTGCATGGACTTGGATAAGAGCTGCAATTCTGGAAGAGAGGTTCTATGCTCTTCTTTCCTCCAGCACCCTTCTGTAGTATCTGCCTGTACCATACAATCTAGTTGTGAAGTTGTTTCTAATTTCTGCATTTATAGCTATGAACAGAGGAACCTTAAGCAGACATAAGAAGAGTAGGAACAATATGTTTATCATCTGCCTGGCAGATATGTCTTAGGTCTCTCCTTGTTCTCCTTGAGTTTTTGGAAGAAACTCAGATGGAGGGTGCAAGGAGTAAAGAAATAAAGGCAAAAATAATTAAATGAAACAATTATTTCCAGAAATACTATAGCAATATTTTGAAAAAGTCATTAAATAATGAGATGTCTTAGATATGAATGAGAATATTTAACATGTTTCTAGGAAAATTAAACTTAGCCTGTCCTAGACTGATGTGGGAATGTTTACTAGGAAATAGATAGCGTTAAAATTATTTGTGGCCATGAATGTGCAGGTATTTTCTTGGCTCATTGCCTCTACACATATGACCAAAATCATTATTTATTTTAAGGAGAATTAAAGGACAGCAATTATTAAAATATTGCAGCCTCTATTTTTTCTCCCTTATGGACACAGAAATTAGCTATTGGAGAATGTCTTTTATATTATATGCTTTTCTATTGCTTCAGGTTACAATATTGAATTGTGTCTGTCTCCTCTCAAGGCCTTTGGTAGCCTGGGATAGTGTATTCTACCTACCAATGAACAGAGTTTTAATTTCATAAATTACTCAGAATGTCATACATATATTTTTATAATTTCTATGATTTAGAAAGTTCTATTAATTACAGCCATCTCCCCTTTATGTATATAAACAAAATAGTGTATATATTCTCAGTGTAGAAATTGAAGTGAACAAATTTACTGAGTACTTCAGCAGGTGGTGTCCTAGTCAAGTTACTTTTGACCAACTGTAAGAGTAGATTTTTTTTTTTTTTTTTTAAAGAAGGGACTTCTTAATAAAAGAAGAAGTGGTTTGGTTTCAAACTTATGATTGGTATTCAGAAATGTATATTTGATTCTTAAGATAGTATCATAACAATAACAATAATTTCAGTAATGTTGACTGCATGATCAGTCTGTACAGTATCTCTGTTTTTGCATTCACCTAATTATACTTACTGCCAGTCCTTGCAACCTGGTAGCAGCTATCTTATTGTTTGCCTGATGCTGTCCATACAAGCAAGCCCAGGTATTTTATCAAAGAATATGCATTCTGGGAGGAAGAACTACATGCTCAAGCTAAATATGAGCCATTTATTTTCTTTATAACAATACTAGCTGTAAAATCTGTGGGAAAGACGTAGCTCAACTCACCAAAGCTATTTCTGTGAAGGGACCTTGAAAACGACCAGCTTTTTCTTCACAATCTAAATGCCTGTGAATCTATTGCTATACCCTTGCTGAGGTCTTTCGATTGAACTCCCCGGCTTTAGCTAATTCAATTTCTAACCAGCGGGTATTGCTAAAACATGCTGTGTGCACATATTCATAGCTTTGATAATACAGAGGGGAACAGCCAAAGAATCACCAAATCAAGACGGGCATGCTGTTTGTACTATAAATAGTCACATTATCCTGGCATTCTGTTTCTTCTTAATGCTTCCTCTCTTTTGTTCATCCATATAACCCCAATCTGTAAATTTAATTTAATGATTATTTGGAAGGATAATTTGGATGTGTGCAATAACTGTGGAAGGCAACTTGGGAATTTGCATTAATTAAAGAAGATCATTCTTGTTAGACAGAATTATCCAGTCACTTAATAAATAATCCACAATGTCCTAAAAGATGAAGAAAAATCAGCCTGGTGGGCTGATTATATGACCTTCAAAAGTTGCAAAATATTTGTATATATTTTTTTCTCACCAATGTAAAACTATCAGTGTTACAAAGGAATTCAGGCAGCAAACACATAGACTAATAACTTCACATCTCTAAATGTCTTTGTTCTCTTATAAAATAAATTAATATAAATACTATTAGTAAAATGTATTTTGTGGTTATTTTCAAAGCAGCTATTCCTGAAGGCTATTTGGGCAACAGTGCCATGGAATGACTTCTGTTATTATTTAATCAAATCTGTTAAATATTTTAATGTAATAATATGCACAAAACATCAAAATTACAGAAGTAGAATGTAAAATGTTTTATTGATGCTTAAGTGCAATTTAAAGTAGCCTTTGACAATGATAAGAACTCTGGTGTACCTCTCCTAGGCATAAATATTTTCTGTGTACATCAATAATTAATATTCTTTTTTCCCCTCATCCCTTAAGTAGGAGAAATTGTAACCTTGCCATAATATTATTTTATAGGCCAGCTGAGAGAGTCAAAAGAGCCATATCCTCTAGAGGACTGGAGGGCAACTAAAATAATTCTAAACATTGTTATTTATTTTTTATCCAGTTAGCTCCTATTGATATTAAATGATTTAATGCGGTATCTATTTGTTGTATAAACGTGAGATAGAATTGTTTTTGGATTCAACTAAAATATGAATCTACAAAGGGGTTGTAATATTTTATTTTTTTGGTTATAGAAACGCACAGAATCAATGTATATATTACTTATGTTAGTAGCCAGAATTTGAATTTTATTTAAAAATGTTAGTATTCAAGAGATCTGTGTATAATCCAAACCCACAATCAATAATAGTATGATATGTATCCGTAGCAATATGGAAAAAAATACTTTTCTTCCACAATAGCAATTATTTAACTATATAAATCATACATAAATATGTAACTAAATCATTAAATAGGGGAGCTAAAAATAAATCAGTGACTCTAGTATCACATTTTAATATTTTTTACAGGCAATTATGGAAATTATATAAGGACATTATCTGTTACTATTCTAATTAGAAAACCTGAAAATGAAAAATAAATTTCTAGGATTATACTTCACATAACAGAAAAGTAAAATGGTTTCACTGGATGGAAATAGCTAGGTCTAAAATTACGGCTGTAGAGATAAAGTGCCTTTTTTTCCCCTTTGAATTATTGTATAAATCTCATTGGTTTAAGGATGTTTGTATGGGTACATAAATGCTCATAGATGGTATTAGATAGTTGTACCACCATTTTGTGTCTGATTTCTTCTACTCAATGAAATATTTTAGTTCATGATTTGTATGTGTCAGTAATTTATTATTTTTATAGTTGTGTACTATTCCACTGCATGAATGTTTCAGAATTTCTTTGATGAATCCTCTTCTTGATGGTCTCATATGTTTTTTTCAAGATTTGGGCCATTATGAATAAAGTAGTTTGAACATTGTTATGTTTTTGTAGATTTGTGCACTCATTTTTTATGAGTATACTAAGTGTAGATTTTCTGTTCACAGGGTAGATGGGCATGCTGGGATAATCTCATATCAGCCCATCGGATCTGCTAATTAAATGTTTAGTTGTTTTGTGGGTTAGTTTTTATGCATGGACATTATAACAAAATAAACTATAAATTTACACTTAAATAAATTATATTAAAACTAAAGTTAAAAAATTCTCAAAACTCATTATGCCCTAATTACTCTACTATATTTTACTATTATCTATGCTATTGAGGTTATTTATGTCTTTTATATGTAGATGGTGAAAATCCTGTATAAATATGTGCTATAGTACATATTCCTCCAAGTTTTCCATTCAGTGATGTCACAATGAATATGGTGGGACTAATTATACCACATGATTTGATATATGCTATAAATAATAGCTGAATTTGTTGTTTTTGGCTTTTTCAGGCTTAAGAAAATAATGGAGATGATGTTACTTATGCTGGTTAAACTTAAACATTTGTTGCATTTGTAGATATTGCATTGAAATTATCACAAAATTAATAAATATTCTTTCAATATTCAAAACCTATTATCTAAGTCAGCAAATAAGTTGTATACATCATTAAAGAGACAGTGACAAGCATCTTTGTTGGTTAACTTTTGTCTTGCTGATTAATGTAAACCCAAATATCAACAAATAGTTATGTCAAAACTATACTTGATTAATTGCAACCATAGGTTGGCTGCAGGTTTTTAAAAAAATGTTCTGTTAAAACATGTTAGTTGTATATAATTTACGGCAAATAGAATTTTATATTTTATTAGTATTTGTACATTAAGGGTTACACTTTCATTATATCATTAAAATTTATAATAATTGTATATGTAATTATGTGGATTACAAGCATTAAATACACTGATACATTTATTTTCAGAGTGCCGGTTGTTAAATATTTCCCACACAACATACAACTTTAAAAAACAGTTAATTTGAAACAAATTACTGAAGGTTTCTCTTCAATGGATGTATAGCTTTTTTTTTTACCATGAGAAGTGTATGAATGTTTAATCTACATCTTATCTAACATTTAATATTGTTGGGAGTGTAAAATTGTAGCCATTTTGGTGTTTTTGGCATTTTAATATGGTTTTAAGTACATTCCCTGTGATTACAACATTACCTAATGGAAATTATGTTGAACATCTATTTACGTTGTCTTAGCAATGCTTCTCATGTGAAGTATTTGATCAAGATCTTTGCCATTCAAATTTTTTTTTTAGTTAACTTATGTCAATGTTTTATATGTAATTCATATCATTTCTTTTTGAGATATAGGTGTATATAAATTTTCTCCCACTCTATAATTTCTTAAAAACTTTCTTTTTTCTTTTTTCTTTTTTTTTAAATACTGAGTCTCACTCTGTCACCCAGGATGGAGTGCAGTGATGTAATCACAGCTCACTGTAACCTTGAATTAGTGGGCTTAAGTGATCCTCCCATCTCAGACTCCCAAGTAGCTAGCTGGTACTGCAGGCATACCATTATGCCCAGCTATATTCTAAAACGTTTTTGTAAAGATGAGGTCTCACTATGTTTCCCATGGTGGTCATGAACTCCTGGACTCAAGTAATCCTCTGGTCTTGGGCTCTCAAAGTGCTGGAATTTCTTATGTGAGAAAAACTTTCTTAATGATATCCTTCGCAAGCAGAACTTTAACTGTAATAAAATTATATTTAGCAATTATTTATTTAATGGTTACTGACTTTTTGCATCCTGTTCATATCATTGCCTACCCCTCTGTTATAAAGATCGTCTTCTGTGTTTTCTTCTAGAAACTTTGTAGAAGCTTCTCATTTTAGTGAATGATCCAATTCAAATCAGTCTTTGTGTATGCTGTGAGTGGCATTTGAGATTCCTTTTTTACCATAGGAATATACTGTTGCTCCAGCACCATTTACCAAAAAGACCTTCTTTTTACTGATAAATTGTATTAATACTTTAATTCCTACATGCATATATATGTGTTTGATTGATATATATATAAAATACATATATATAAAATACATATTTTTATATATATATATGTGTCAACACAAAATGCACCTACATCTGAATATATGGTCCATGTATGTAATCACTTCATAAGCATAGATTTTACAAACCTGAAAGAAATGGAATTAGTCACAAAGGAAAGATAGAGAAGATAAACACATGTTCATAAACAAGTAACAATATAGAAAATAAGATATGCAAAGATATGTGCAACAACTAACACTTAAAGATAAACTTTTAGTGGTCACTGTTATACAAATAGCTTATGCAAAATAATAAAAATACATGAAGGGGCCAATAGCTAAAAGAACAATGGAGGTGAAGAGATACTTCATAACAGAGGCAAAAAGAGATAACAAACTCATACACAATTTTTGATTATGCTAATTATTAGAGAAATGGAAAGGATAACAATGTCATAATTCAATTCAAATGAATGTATATTTTAAAAATATAAATTTCACACTGATTTTGAAGTTGTGGTAAGATGGGAATTCATACAACCTCCTGATTAGTTTAAAACCATTCCACTTAAAGTATAATAATAATAATAATAATAAAATAAAACCATTCCAACATTTTAAAGGACAGTTTAGTGATATAAATATCACATCTTTTACCACTTTACACTGACACTGATTTCTGTACACACATAACCATGGTATGCTATTAATTTGACTCTCTGGAAAAAGTAAGGCCTTGATTTGTAGCATTTGCCAATGTTTATAATATAAGTACTCCCACCATGGTCAGTTTCAGGCTATTAACAGTTTAACAGTTCACTCACAGAATTTCACAGTTATCTCTTGCAAGAAAATTCAAGCCAGAACAAGAATTCCACTATACATATTCTTTTTAAAAATCATTTTCATATAGCTGAGAATTATTAAACAAGAGATTAAATTAGAAATCTGTCAGATTAATTAATTATTTTAAGAAGAAATGAACTTGAATATGGCTTATTTTCCAGATGTAAAATTAAAAGATTTTGGCTTTATGGAGACCAATTTATAAATAAGTATCAAATCTAAAAACATGATTGTATTTTAATACAGAAATTCTACCTCTAGATTATCCTAAGAAAATTAAAAAGAACATGCACAAATTTTATCTAACACTAGGCTCACTGAAGTATCACCTTTTTTGAGCAACTGCTGGGGGAAAACATGAGTAGATAATAATAAATATTTTAATCCAATTATGGTGTAGCTAGAAGATAGATTAATAAGCATGGATTATATAAAATATTTCAAAATACTATTTAAAGGACATGACAAAAATTGTTGCAGGATACATCTTGGAAAAGGAGGCAACCAAACAGCATGTATTCCTTTTATTAGAAAAGATTGTATGCATTTAATAGATTATGTCTGCATTTATTTTGTTATTCATATATATTTATACAACTATGTGTATATAATATACACATACAATGTAAATGCTATACGTAGTCTGCCATATGCATGTATATTTACATATTTGCATGTTGTATCTAAACAAAAGCATTTTCCTTCCTATCTGAAGGTTGTAAATTTTTTCTTTCTTCGTTCTTGTTTTCCTCTATTCTCTCAATAGTCTACATCTCCTTGGAAACTGCAAGTTATTCTGTGATTTTAAATCTGACATCTAATTGTGACATATATAAATGTGAAGAGAAGACCTAGTTCTTTTCTAAGATATCATATAATGTAATTTTAAATTTCAATATTATTAGGTGCAACTAGCAACAGACAATAATTTCATTAGTTGTGAGCAAAAAAAGTTGAATACCACCCAACGCTAAGAGTATTAAAGTAGCTCATATGCATATAGCTAACTGCTGTAAATGAATGCATTCTTATATAAAGCCAAAGTATTTAGTGCCTACTATTGCCAGCAACTTCTGCAAATTAGTTAATTAAGTAATGAATAAGAGGGACATTTTCCCTGCATTCCAGAGCTAAAATTAACAGGAAAGTTTGAATCTCAAGGGCTTAACACTTGTTAAAGTATTTGTTTCAGAAAGATAACCAACAATATTTGTAGCCATTTCAGAGCCCCTTCCATAACTGTTATAAAACTAGAAAGCTGTACGGATGACCATGTGTCTGGTTGCATGGCAGTCAATGCAATCTTGAAATACTGAAATCCAGCAAACTCAAAACTGTGTCCATACACTGCTAGTGTGTTTCTCAATTGGTACAACAATATTGGAGAACTATTTCCAGAATTTACCAAAGATGTGTATATGTGTACACACACACACACACACACACACACACAGACACACACACTTTCCCATGTGGCAATTTTACTCCTAGGTATGAACTCAACATATATTTGCATATATTTACAAAATGAGAAGAACGACTAATAACACTATTTGAAATCATCAAAAACTAGAAAAAAACTCCAACAATAGAATCAAAAAATACATTTCGCTATGATCATATAATGTAATAATGCATAGCAATGAATGTGAATACAGTACAACACGGATTAAACTCACAAACTATTGAGGGAAAGAGGTCACATACAAAAAAATTCGCACTGTATGGTTCCATATACACACCATTCAAAAACTAGCAAAATAATGTTAGAAATGGTATTAAAACTGGAATTTCTATTTTTTAATCTGGATGCTAGTTATATAAATATGTTTATATGGAAATTTATTTTGTAATATTTATATTTTCTGCACTTTCCTGTATGTCTCTCTTTTTTTTTTTTTTTTTTTGGGGCGAGGTCCTGCATCTGTCGCCAGGCTGGTGTGCAGTGGCGGATCTCCAGCTCACTGCAAGCTCCGTACCTCGGGTTCCGCGCCATTCTCCTGCCTCAGCCTCCCGAGTAAGCTGGGACCACAGGCGCCCGCCACCTTGCCCGGCTATTTTGTATTTTTTAGTAGAGGCGGGGTTTTTTCACCGTGTTAGCCAGGATGGTCACCGATCTCTGACCTGCATTGATCCGGCGGTCGGCCTCCCAAAGTGCTGGGATTACAGGCTTGAGCCACCGCGCCCGGCCTGTATGTATGTTTCTATAGCATAGAAGTCTGATGTGGATTTCACTTAGCTAAACTCCAGGTGTCAGCAATGCTGTGTTCCTTTCTGTAGGATGTAGAGCAGAATCTATCTTCTGTTTATTCTGATTGTTGGTAAGAATCAACTTATTGAGGTTGCAAGGACTGTGATCCCCATTTCCTTGCTGGCTGTCAAGTCAGGGCCATTCCCACCTTCTCGTGTCACCCATATTCTTGGTCTATGGCCCCTTCCTTCAACTTCAAAGCAACAAAGTTGGGCCCAGTCCCTTTATGTTTTCTATAACTTTACTTCCATCTTCGAACTTCTTTTTGCTGTGTAAAGAAACATTCATAGATTCCAGCCAGGGATTAGGGCTTGGACATCTTTGGAGGTGTAATTTTTCTGCGTACCGTGATGTTAAACTTAAAGACAAAACATTTCCATGAAAGTGTTTTTAAAACGGTATCAAGACAGGACTAATTCAAGAGTAATTATTTTTCTTTAGAGCCTTCATTGGGGCCCATACTATTTGCCCTTCTGCTCCCTGAAGTTAATAAACTACATGAGATCATGCAAGGTTTCTGTTAAAAGTGAGCTAGTCCTCCTTTAAAAATGTTTAATTAAACTTGGGAAACCTGACTGCTCTATTCCTTCATGGGGAGTAATAGTATGCATTAATATAGAAAGACTGAGATATTCTGCAGTGAAGAAATTTACTTGCCTGCATTAACCCAGTGTTACCAAAATATAGTTGGAATTTTTCAAAAAGATCCTGAAAAAGTTCCTAACATCATGTATAAGAAATGTTTTTTCTTGGTCTTAAATTTGAATGTAACTCGTTAAAACTTCTCAAAATTTTAAAATTATATCACCATGGTTAGTATCTTTCTTCTTCCTGCTTTATTACAAACAGTAAAATTGATTATACTCTCACTATATTTTAATTGTTTGATATGTGTTATTTTTTCAGAATTACTACCCTTCTTTCTGATGAGAAAATCAAAGTGAAGAAATGTTTCCAAATTTCCAGAGCTAGTAATTGGTGGAAGAAGATTTTTAAAAAATTTTAACATTTTATAAAGGGTACATTTAGTGAATTATTTTTATCTTGTACAGAAGTTATAATTTTAATGCTTTTCACATACATGCTGAAAATTTGCAATTAGATAAAAATGAAAGGAATATAAAATTCTCCAGAGGAATTTTTCATGCCATTATATACACATGTCATGAGGAAGTTTCAAACACTTTCTCAATGATCACAAGTTACCAAGAAAATAAAAGATCAAATTTGTACAGATATTGATCTACATGTCAAACACATGCAGAAATGATGTGAAAACCTTATGCAGTTTACTTTCACTTCTGTCCTCAAAAGATTTGCCCAGGGGCAGATGCTGTTCTTTTGTATAAATGACTGTGGCTTTATTTAAAATATGAAAATCAAAGGAAGAACCCCAGTTTAATCAGAGTATTTTAAAAATCCCTTCCCAATTGTAAAGGATCATTACTAATATGTAGCACCATAATACAAATATTGATGGAAGAGGGCATTCACATCATGCAAAATAATAATAAAAGCAAACAAACATTGAAAACTGTATTAGTATCTGTAGAATAAGAGGCTGATAACAGCTTTAGCTTTCCTCATACACAGCAAGGAAAAAGTTAGAAAAGTTTAAACTACCAAAAGTCCCCAAATAAAACCTAACAGGAAAAAGAAAAAGGAAAAACAAACTCAAGGTCAGCAGTACATTTTGAACCGTAAAAGAGAATGGGGCAATTGAGTTGTACAGCTGGAGTTACGGCTAAGACATAAATCTCCTCTGCATTATTTTTTTTCCTATTTGTCAGCAGTAGGAGTTAGAGTGTGAACAATGAAGAGGGCTTCAGGTTGTGTTTAGACTGTAGGAAAGTCCTTACCAACCTTCAGCTGTTGGTCATGGGATCAAGACAAGAAACACTATGAATTGGGAAATTCTAAAACACTTAGAGCTTGGTGTTGCTGTAGAATTGGAAGCTTATGAAACCTGGCTCTAAATGAGCATTTCGTAGATTACCAGGACTGACTGGCTTCAAATCATATCTCTTCTGCTTTATTCAGTTCCCCTTGGAGCCCCGAAACCAAGGTACTGGCAGAGTATGCCATATAACAGGCTTCTTGTGCCTGTACTGTGAAATTAGTCCTGGGTTTAATTCAGTGGGCCTGAGAATAAAGACTTCTATAACTCTTGCTTTGGAATACTTCTAGGATTTAAGTTTTTGAGAAGATTTTTCTGAGTGAAAGATTTGGGAAGTGTGAGGATGTCACATTTACAGTAGGTCTCTCTCAGCAATGTTAAGATAAATGTTGACTAATTTAACAGCTGAATTCACATATATTTGACACATGAGAATCAAGTTGCGCTGTGATCTGTACTTAGGCCCCTAAAGACTCAGTATTAAGAAATGGTGGCATGAAATTCTATACATTCTTATGCTATACAGTATAAATTTTACTTCTGTTAGCTATTACAAAACCTTATGTTATTAACCCCTCTTGCATAGAATGAGGTAATCCAATTATATTATTCCCCCAAAATCCAGCAATTTATTTTCTAAAATACTGCTCTACTTTTGAGAAGAAGAAGGTCTTAACCCATCCCTAGGTCTTCATCTTTATCTTCCCAAACTGTCCTCTACTCTATGGTGAAATTTTGAATCCAAAACACAGTTTTGAGTTTCTTGTTTAAAGCATTTCAACACATTTTTATAAGTAACATCAGATTTTCTTAGTGTGGTAAAAAAAAAAAAGTAAGTGGGGAGGCTCTTTTCAGACTCTGCCAGACTGCACTACAATTACAGGGACACCTCCTAGTGAACCTCGATTTGCTCATCTGCTTCTTCACACCTCCTTGCCTTTCTATATATTCTCCTACTCCCTCTATTCCAAATGATTGTTTAATTTTTAAGAACCACCTCAAACATCATCATATCTGTGAAGACTTTTCTGTCTCCTTTAGGTGGGATCATGTGCTCTTGCCCTTGCGGGGTGCTTTACTGCATGCGTGGTATAAATTCAGTTAATGCATTGACTCAAAGGGAAATAATGTGTAACTTTTATAAATTTTAAGATAGGTTCCTGTCCATCCTCCCCTCTGAAATTCTAAATTACTGTCATTATTTACCATTCATAAGTAAATATTATATTCTATATACTTAAGAGACTTGAGACTTTTTATAGTGATTAGTCAACTTTGTTAAAAGAAAACTTGTTTATAAAAAATATTTTATCATACTAAATTTGCAGTTATTTTTAATGACATCTCTACCACTGCCCCAAATTAGATGGTGAACTTTTCAAGGGTTAGGATAGAAACAGTGACCTACTCAGGTTTTGGTCTTCACTTCCAAGTACTATACATGTACATAATATGTGCATGTGTAATATACTACATGTATCATGTGCATGTATAGTACTTGCATAGTACATGTATGTACATGTATAAGTAGAATACACATAGGTAACACAAGTACCTACATAATATATGTCTGATACATACACAAACATGTTCATTAAAGGTCTGACTAATGAGTGACTAATGAAAGTGATTGAGGTAGAATAAGGACGAGGCTGAGGTGTAGAGAAGTTAAATTCAGTCACATACATATGCTTCAAAAAAGAATGAATTGTTTGAACCATTTCTGCATCTAAGAAACATAGTCACGTTCCAAAAAAAAAATCTATATTTAACACCCAGCATTGAGGCCTCTTACTTATTATTACTACCAAGTTAAGAAAATATCATAGAACTGTGGAAATTACAGGACTGCATACCACACCAATGCATTTATTCTCATTAAAGTGAGAACAAAAAGAGAAAGGTAAATACCATATTAAAAAGAATACCAGTTTAGTGTCTCATTGATAATTATAGATATATTTTCTCTGTTTCTTTGCTGAATTAATATCCATGAGCAATTTCAATTTCATTACCTTTATATGACCTCAGTCTGTTAAAGGATCATCAGCTGGCCATTATTTTTGCAGTACATTGCAGTACAGTACAATAGTCCTCTGTCTAATATAGCACCCCCTCCATGCCAGAGACTATTTCCTGAAAGTTACATCTTAGCAAAACAATTTATAACTTTGTTGTTCAAATGTAATTGTAGTATTTCAGAAAAAAAAATGTGTTACTTGAGGATTCCTGAATAACAATATCTAAATGTCTTTGCAGTTAACAAGTGGGTAAGAAAAATGTCCACCATTTTTGCCAAAAGGGTTAGTAATAATGAATAAACTGTTGAAATATGTGTAACATAGTATCTTATGCATTTGCCTTCCTTGCTTCAGTACAATTAATATAATTTCAAATAGATAACTGTTTCATTGGTAACAATATTGTAGTACACCATATTTACTACTCCAAGCAGAAGTTATAATAATGCATTCTACTTTGGTGTGCCTTCTGCCTATAATTAAACTGTAGAAATTGGCACCTGAACACACATGCTATATATATTGCATAAAACAATGAAACTGGGAAACAATTATTAGGGAGTTTTCAGACTTACAATACTAAAATACGAATTACATTCTGGTATATTTACTACTCAGTTTACATGCAAAGCGTTTTGAATATGATTATTAGAGTAATAATATAATATACTGATTCCAAAACTAATTCTTACTTCAAATATAAGAGCTAATGAGTGAAAAGCTGGCTTTTGATTATGTTACACATGATGTTTCGATATTTGCATAAAATACTTATGTAAGGGT
Source organism: Papio anubis (assembly GCF_008728515.1). Classification (NCBI taxonomy): domain Eukaryota; kingdom Metazoa; phylum Chordata; class Mammalia; order Primates; family Cercopithecidae; genus Papio; species Papio anubis. The sequence goes on along the minus strand of NC_044982.1, from coordinate 64,666,650 downwards.
TCCCCAATATGGAAACACCATTTTTTGAAAAATTAAAAACATGTCTAAAGGTATTTTTTACATAAATTAAATTAAACACATATATCTGTTCAGTGTGGAAACTTATGGCAGTTGTTTAATTTTTTCTGAAGCTGTTCAAAACAGGGTTACTTAATATAAATACTGTACATGTAATTTTAAGTTTAATTTTCATAAGGTTGGGTGGCTTAAAGTACCAAATGCCATAGAAAAGCTTATTTTAAAACATCAGTTTATATTACATCGGCAGTTTATTAGTATTGCATATTTCATTCTAAGCATTTGACAGTCTCAGGCCTTTCCCCATAATTAATAAACCAATATTAATGGGTCTGTTGGGTCTGTGGCACTTGAGAAAAATCAGAAATTGGGCTGTTTTATTAATGATCAAGTTTTGGTATAAAAACCATGCCTAATTTGATGTATATCCTCTGACAGGGCTAATCCTTGCTCTAAATTAATGCAGGAAAAAAAAAAAAAAAAAGAGAATCTTTGTGGAACCCACAACATCATTTTTTTCCAGCTTAGTTCACATTGCATTTTCTTTCCTAATTGTGAATATAACTATACTCCCTTAAATTGCTATTTACTATAAATGATCATAATTAATGTACCATTTTCAGTCCTCTTTTAACATGTTAAAAAGTAAAATGTTGTTAACGCAATCCTGTCAGAAAATATTCTATGAACAAGATCAAATCATGTTAATTCACTCTCAGAAGTTGGCAAATAACATAATCAAATGAATCTATACTTCTATTTTTTTTTGCATTTGGAATCAAAGATACATATGTAAAGGAAAACAACCTTCTAATTTATCACTACCATCAACATTAATGCAAAATAATTAAATATCTATGAAAAATGAATTTTCAGCGTGTCACTGACATTTTCCTTTTATATATTGATTTCTTTTCACTGGCTTGCAGGTAGTTCAAAATTAGATTTGTTCTCTCTCCTTGATCTAAATAACATCAAAATATCTAAATCTAATTATGAGAGACATTCAGACTTTCAGATACCTGGAGACATAAAGACATATTGACGTAAAGTTTTGTTCCTCCCATTTCTACTGCCTGTCTTCTTTTTGACATACTTTTTTTCCTGAGCTCTGTAGTTATTTTGTCTTTTTTGACAGCCAGCGTTTCAGCTTTGCACTAACTTTACCCATTAAGTTATAAGCCACTCACCAAAACTTTATTATCTTTGGCTTACAGGTTTTCAAAAATTTCTGTGCTATCCTTCTTTCAGATATTATTGCTCCATTGAATAAAACTGCCTAAATCATGAAAGTATCTGCATATTTTTCTTTTTCACTAATGAAATGTCACATTGCAACAGGTACCATGAATCTTCTGCCTGATCTTATATCTTGTCACATTCCACCAAGATGCTTCAAATGGAGAGTATTTTTTCTTTATAACTAAAATAATTTTTTGTGTTTTCTTATTGCCAAGTTGTCCCATTATAAGATAATTAAAACGCATTAACGTGTCTCTTATCTACAGACACTATCTTTAATGCAAACTTAGTCTTAGAAGAAAGATAATGGAACTCATAGGCATGAAAAGTAGTAGGTAATTAGTTTATAAATTATAAAATATTGTCATAGCGTTCTTGAATTTACTATCTCCAAATTTAAGAATGAGGATGGATCCATTAAGTATTTTCAAAATTTAGAATCCATTTAAATTTTTCAAATAAATTGTTTGCTAAGTGTGAGAGATCAATGCATATTTGAGTCATTAATTTATATACCAAGTGCTCCCTTAGAGCTAATAGTTCTCAGCTCTATTCTGGATACAATAAAGAGACCAGTTAGTGGGAAATTAAGCATTTCAAGCAAAAGATAATAGAGTCTTGGTTTAGGGAACTGACAATGGAGATCAAGTTAAGTGTGTAGATTCAGGATATATTTGACTATAGAATAAGACTTACCAGTGAATTGGATGTTGCAGCATGGGGAAGGTAATACCACAGTAGTAACTCTTAAGTGAACTTTTTAGTCCCTGAGATGGGGAAAATAAAGTTGTCAGGAGTAGGTTCCTCAGATTAAATTAGGTTTCCATTTTGGATATATTATTTTTGAGATACTTACTAAACATCTAAATATAGATATTAAGAAGCAGATAGATATAAGGTTCTGGAACTCAGAGGGGAAGTCAAGACACAAGATATATTTGGAGAAAATAACATTATATGAATTATTTAAAACCATGCAGAATGGTGAGATTACTTTGAATGAGAATATAGGTAAAGAAGAATAGAAGCTGAAAGAAGTAGTGGCTTCTGGTGGTATAGCAACATTTAGATACCAGCTAGAGGAACTGATGACTGAGGATAGTGTTGGTAGTAGTAACAACAGCAGTCATAGCAACAACTATGATTTATTGGGTTCTTATTCTAAACCAATCAGTATTCTAAGCATTTTACACTACTGTAGAAAACTCATTTATTTCTCATGACAACCATATGCTGTGTGTACTATTATCACTTTCATTTGGCATAAGGGGCGAGTAAGGTACAAAAAAGTAAAGTGACTTGTCTGGGTTGAAGAGTTTATTTTTCCTTGCATGTTTGTTTAATAAGAGAGCCCCAGAACACATTTGTGTGCTATTAGAAATGACCTGGTAGAGAGAATGAGAAATTGCTGATGTAGGAAAGAAAGAGAATTAACACTGAAGCCATGCCCTTGAGAATCTGAAGGAAAGAAAATTCAGAATCCAAAGCTCAAGAAAATAGGTTGGTTTTTGAGTAAATTAATGTAATTGCAGGAAAGAAGAAATTGAGCAAATGTACGGTGTATTGAGAATATGCAGTTTGTGCATGTGAAGATGAGGAGCTCCCTTTTGATTGCTTCTGTTTGTTTTTGTTACTGTTGTGTTGAAAGAGAGAATCAAAGGAGATTGATTTGTGGAGGAGAGCCTAATTATCTTGTAGTTTTCCAACTCAATACACTTACAAATTCACATCTCTGGTCGATAAAACAAATGCTTCATAAATAGTATGCACTTATATGTATCTATGGCATGAGTCATCTGTTGGCAAGGAACTGTGACTGCAGAAAGCAGGGTAAGACATGAATTAGTTAAATTCTCCAGGTGAAAGATAAAATTCTATCAAACTTAAAAATATCTCCATTTAAACCCAATGATCTTAAAAGGTTTCATGGAGGAAAATTCATTTCGGTGGACACTTTTAGAATGAGTGGGATTTTCGTGGGCAAAATTTTGAGTGAAGAGTAATCCAGATGGATGTAGCAGGGTGAGGAAAGGCATGATCAGAAGTAATAAAGCTGAATTGGCTTAAATGTAGGGTGAAGAAAGTTATAATAGTGGGATATAACTCACATAGATATTAGGGACAGATTGTGAAGGGCCTTGAATATCACGCTGTGTATAGATTTATTATGTAATAAAGCAGGAGACATGGGAGGGTTTTAGCAGTAGAGTGATGAGAGAAATATATTTGGAAGTAGATAATGAGCCTCACTGTTTTGTAATTTGGAATGTATGATATTTTAATACCACTGAACATATCTAGCTACATTTTAGGTTGACACTTTTTTTCTTTCTATTATCTTTTCTATTCCAAGCCTAGGACAACACTTGAGGACATTGCTCTTTTATACAGTTGGACAAGAATGTCCTAGGTACAGGGGTGTATTTTTGCTTGTTAAAATATAACTAAATATTTTAGCCATTTAGCATCTGTGGCACATTTCCACTCTGAAAAATGTAACGACAAAAGTGTTCTTGCCTACTAAGGAAACTCTCGATGACTGTGCTAGCAAGCTGAATAAACATTTCTATAAATGTTTAACGAGTCCCACTGGCTTAAAATAAATTTTGATTCACCTATAACAATCCAAACATAAATTTCAGTAAAACAGATATTTTCACTGCAAAACTGTTTTACCTCTTAGGATCTAACCAAATAAAATATTTATTTTGTGAAATTATGTATCACTGTAGACATTCTTCTCTTAGTGTATAGAGACCTTGTAGCTACAACTTAGATAATCATCAATAAATCTTTTTTTAAAGTATTTAATAAACCAACCTGTTACCTTTTTTGTTTCCTCTTTTAGTACCCTAATATCTAGGCATTTCAGGCAGTTAATTTTGTGTTGTAAAGGAGTTAAATTTAACATCAATGAGTAGTCAGATTCCAGTAGTCTTTTCATGAGAGGACTGTGACATGCGTGCACAAAGATATTGTCTCTCTTATCTAGTATTTTTCTTTCAGCCAATATAGCAAATGTACTGTCTTTGTGAAACTACTAACCATGCTTAATGATCCAGACAGTAAACAAAGGGAATCATCTTCTATAAACACATGATCAAAATTTAGATACTAAATGTATGATTTTAACCTAATTGATCCATGCATTTAGCAGATAGTCCTTGAATATATATTATCCATTAGGCCTCGTGGTATGTTCTGCACATAGAAATGTAAATAGTGCATAACCCTTTCCTTCAAGGGGCTTCAAGGGTCTTCTATCTCTACTAGAGAAATACATTTAAATAGTGCATAGCCGTTTCCGTCAAAGAGTTAAAGCCCTAGTGGAGGCAATAATGGAAGAAAAAACCTATGGGGTGTGTTCACCCCCTTGAATGTGAGTATTTCAAACTTTCACTTTCTGAACCATTTATTGAGCAGGTTTTGATCACCCAATACATGTAAGGAATCTGAACTTGCTGAGTTTTGTTAAAGAGTCTTCTAAGTATTTTGTAATTATTTCATAATTATTAATGGCCAATAATAACACTTACAATGTATAAAGTCCTTATCTAAGAACCTTATGAGTGTTGTTTTATTTTCACAATTAATTTAAGTGGAAGTTAATCTTCATATTATTGTTTTATAGATAAAACTCAAGAAAAAATCATTTTGTGACATATTCAAGGTCCCACAGCTTTCAGTGGTAGAGCCATGCTTTGATGGAGCCCAAATAATTTGGCCCAGATCTCACAATTTTAGCTAATTTAATAATACTGTTTCTTTGGAAACAGAAAAGAGACAGATGCCATTCATTTTGTTATTTATGCAATAAAATGTTTAGGAAATAAATAGATGGAATGATATAATTCCCAGAAACTGTCTCCTCGTGGTTTGTCTCGATAATATATATGCTGTTTATTTTTTCTACTGTCAAGTAAGCAAGGTTATTTACAGATGGTGGTACTGCTATTGATAATTCTGATTTTTCTACTGCGTGCAGCTCATCTTTTTATGCATTTGTTTGTTCATTCTTAAGTCCCACATACTAAACACTGTGGTTGACCCTGTACTACCTGTATGGTGATAAAAACATGCATAAAACACATACTCTGGACTTGTTCATCACAGAATTTGGAAAGAGACACACAACTGAAAACAAATTACTGTTTGGTCTTCCAAGTTCTTTACTAGAAGTCTCTAAAAATGTTATTAGACGATAAGAAGATAGCAATTTATGCTCAGTAAAAATGCCAGTGAAGACCTGATAGTGATGAGAACATTTATGCTGAAACTTGAAGTTTGAAAATAAGTTAAGAGGAGAAGAGCTGAAATGATTGGACAAAGATTAAGTTGGCCAGGGTGAATGGAATGTAGAGTTTCAAGAGGGAATGTTGAAAGATAAGGGAAACAGAATACACTAGAGCTAAATTGGAGAAAGTTTAATTTTATCTTATAAATGTACATTTGCAAATGTTATCATATTAAGATATGACATTGTGAGTTTTTAATTTCAAACATTAACGTAAGGAGTCATCTGCAGGAAGAATAGACTGGAGGAGAAGGAACAAAAGGCAAATAAATACACATTCAGCAATATTTCTTCACCTGTTAGTGAGCAAGGCAGCATCCTTGCTCACTAACCCAGGGTCTGTCATAAACTTTTACCACTCTCTCCAAGCACCACCCAGTTATTGCCACCTTTGCGTAAAGTCTGCAGAAGGAGTCCCCCTTTCTCCAAGATATAAAGGCCTTTAGACCTGCATTCTCTCAAATACCTATTTCCAGTAAAAAATTTCTCTGATTCTACCAATAATGCATCCTTTTTTCCCCTACCTGCCAATCAGAATTATGTTCTTAATTTCATCAGCTCTTGGCCTCACAGAGGCCTTGCTCTAGCAAATATTATTTTCTGCAATAGGCTTATTTTTCCTCTTTTGGGACTTTTCCTCAGCCTTGCATGGGACTGGACGATGCTAAAATCTAAACAAAGCAAAACAACAAAGTAAAACTCTTCCTTTGATCCCACATGCTATTCTTATCTTTGTCCTCTCAGTCTTATCTTCAAAGCAGAATCTTCCGTGTACTCCAAAGAAACTCATTTTCACCACTTTCTATCCTCCCATGGTTTTACTCATTCCAGTGTACATTGTTTTGTCTCCACCACTATACACAAAAAGAATCATGAACTATTAACCCTGAACTTCAGTGGATATTCTTCAATCAAAACCTTATTTGGGCTCTCCAGGCATTTCATCTGGTTTGCTCTACTTAGAACTCCCCACTGTCCCTACTTTGTGGCATTGTTCTTTAGTTTTCCTTCCAAATGTTTCCCATACAAATTCTGCCCTAGAGTAATGGTCTATATGGTCTTAATGATTGTGTGAATTAAGAGAAAGATCATTTGGCTGGAAGGATATTACACAGAAGTGTTTTGGAAAATGTATATTAATAGCTGGCTGGTTGTTGTGGGAGAACTCCTGATTTGTAGCATTTGTGAATTTCTATGGTGTAATTATCCCCACCAGAGCCAACTTCAAGCTACCTTTGTCAGGTGAACCAAATGACATCATTCCTGAAAATTTAACCGTCTTCCATGTGCCACTGAGAGCCATCTCCAGCATACCACTGGATTCAGAAACTTTCTAGCTACATGTCATGAAAAATCAGATTATATTTAGGACTAATTTGACATAGCAATTCTAAATGATTTCATTAGCCCCAGAATTTTATTCACTTTCCGTGTTCCCTGTCTACAAATTCAGCTATCTCGAAATACAATTTTGCGGGTAAAACTTGAGCCATTTGCACTTGTTTGAGAGGAAGTAACCTCATGAGGAAAGACCATTAACCCTAATGTTTGGTGAGGTCATAACACTTTCTTTATTATAGCAAGTAGACAGTGGCTAAACTCCTTCTTGCCTCATGCCAAACATTACAAATACCTATTGTGTAACCTAAAGGGGGATGCTTTCAGCGGTCACTGTGCCTACTTATAGCCATATTTAGGTAGTGCTATAAATGAGTTCAAATGCTGGAAGAAGCTATATTTAACAAAAGTTTTCTAACTCAGGACAGAAAACATTCAAACGTTCTCCGAATATATAGAAATTCATGAACATTCTGGCACAGATTAAGAGAAAAGATGCAGTTTTAACATTTCTTTTTGTCTTGAATATTTTAATATTATGCTTTTTGAAAATTACTGTTATACCTTAATATTCTCTCACAGTTGAGATCACATTGAAAGTATTATTTTCTCCTTATTTGTGCTAGGTTTCTTATACATGATAATCAACCATTTATCACATTAATCACTGTACCCTTCCTTCTGCACTGGGTTTTGGAGACAGTTAGTGTGGTTCACAGACAAAGATATGTGGAGTATACTTGGAGATGGTGTGGCCATCATGCATCCCTGTGCTTAACTTTCATCCAAATATTCTGGACTTGGTTCCATGGACCGTGGGTACAGACAGTTATTGCTGCCATCACTTTAACACAATGCCAGCTATCCAGAAGAGAAGTTCAGAATTCCTACTATAGTCCAGAGAACCAACAAAATAAAACAAACAAAAACATCCCAGGATATTTAAAAGCATAATAAGGTACTCAGCATACAAAATAAAAATCTTTTCATACTTTATGCACATAGCAATAAACAACAAGAAAATGTTGCTTTTATTTTATTTCGTTTGCTTTATTTATAATTATTTCAAACACTAAAGGATTTTAGAAAGTGAAAATATTTCTCCTTTTTAATCCAATCTTAGTTTTGTTTTAGATTTATATTCTTTTTGATATCTTCTTATATAAACAAAAATAAATATAACCAAATATACAATATTTTAATATGCATTGGTTCATCAAAGTAGACTATTCTGAAGCTAATCATTTTTCATTTAACACCTTACCATGGACATAATTATATAGTAGTACACATAGTATATATTATTTCTACTGTCTCATAGCATACTTCTATGTTATATTTAACCAAGTATCTGAAACTGCTATTTAAAAATCTTGAAAGAGAAAGTTTTCTTTACATTTTCATCCAAGTTTGGATAAGTATGCAAATGACTCCGATTTGCCTCCCTTGGCTTACATGACTTCCCTGGTGTTCAGGGCAGAAAGACAGAGAATTGTAACAAGTCATTTCTCCAGAACTCCCTGGAGTGCCAGAGGCAGTTCTGCAGACATAGGACTTCTTCAGCAGATAGAGGAGGAAGGAATACTTGGAAAACGAAAACTACAGACATCCACTACAAAGTGAAACCTCTGCAAATTTAAATGAAATGAAATACATTTAAAGCATAATGCACTTTGAAAGAATACTCTAAAGCCAACTATTCCAAAGTTGTCCTTATAAGAAAAGTAATTCTGCTCAGAGTCCAATGCAGGATTACTTGTTGCATTTATTTCACGGAGTTTATTAGTATCTATCTGGAACAGTTCTTCGGAATGTCATTAATGTTTATACGTTTTTAATTTAATATGTTATCTCCCAGGTTTCTTTTCTATAAAGAAACTACATTTCTCTTTGGAGTTAGCAATTGTGAGGAGATATTTTGAGACTGTAAAAATACCCTATTTTTCATCAAAATTAGACCCACTATTTTAACATTGACTTATGCCTGAATAGGTTATTACTATGATCTTTGACAAATGGTGGTTTTTACTAGCCCAATTACTGTTTCTTTGCTTATTCGTTGCCATTCTATTGCTATAAAGAAGACCATTTCCTTCTCTACTACTTGTTTATATGTATATTTATATCTATTAGTATTGATTGATGAATTCCTATTAATTCAAAAGGTTAATACATTGCTATCACGTATTTTGATGTTAAAATTGGATGTAACTCACTTTAAGCATCAGGGTTTTAAAAGCTTCATTTTAGCAAATATTATGCTGCATTTTTAATGAGTGTCTACATATTTTCCATCTTTACTAGAATTGTCTGGGCAGAGAGACCTTGTGTTATTTATCTCTGTATTTCCAATGTCTGACAGAATACTTGCATAGTAGTAGTGATCAGCAAACATTTGTTGGGTGAATGGAAGGCTGCAATAGCTCTCATGTGAGTTACTTTAATTTTAAAGGCTTTATTGAAGTAGATTGTAATATGCAGAATGGTGCAAAAGGTAATGTAGAGCTCTATTAATTATTACAAACTGAATCTTTATGTAAACACCACCTTGGTCAAGAAAAAGACTATTGCCAACAGCCCAGACACTCCCCTCATACCCTACCTATTGATATGGTTTGGCTCTGTGTCCCCACCCAAATCTCATCTGGAATTGTCATCTTCATGTGTTGAGGGAGGGACCTGGTGTGAGGTGATCAGATCATGAGAGCAGTTTATTCCATGCTGTTCTTGTGATAGTGAGTGAGTTCTCACGAGATCTGATGGTTTAAAAGTGTTTAGCAGTACTCCTCTGCCTACTCCGCTCTCCCTCACTCTCCTGTTGGTTATGTAAGACGTGCCATGCTTTACCTTCCACAGTGTTTTCTGAGACCTCTCCAGCCATGCAGAACTGTGAGTCAGTTAAACGTCTTTTCGTTATAAATTACCAAGTCTTAGGTCGTTCTTTATAGCTGTATGAATGGGGTAATACACCCATGTTTTATCTTCAAAATAAGCAAACCAAACCCAAAGAAACAAAACAAAACCCACTACCTTGAGTTCTATGTTATTAATTATTTTAGCCTGTTTTTACATCTTATATGGTAGAATCACCCAGTACTTCATGTGATTTTGTTTACCCAGTGTTACTCTTGTGACATTCATTTATATTTTTATATATTAAAAGGGGTTTGGTTATTTTTTTCTTATATGTTGTTCAATTATATTAATTCCAACATTTATAGACATTTGAATTCCTTCTGTTTTTTTCATAATCATGAAATCAGCATATAAAATCAGCATATAAAATCAGCATATAATGCAGATAGGAACATTCCTATACATATCTTTTAGTGCCTATGAGCATGCACTCGTGTTGGATATATGCCATGTGTGGAAAGACTGTATCATAATTTATACATACATATACAACATTAAGTAGAAAATGCCAAATTATCATTGTGCAAATTACAGACAGAGTATGAGAGTAGATGTTGCTCTAACTATAATTGAGAACTTTTTTTTTTTTGGTGAGGGGTCATTGGTGGATGTGTATATATGTAGTAACACAGCGCTATTTTATTCTGTATTTTCTTGATGACTAGTAAGGTTGACTACCTCTTCATATGTATATTGGCTTTTAATAATCACTTTTAATGAAGTGCTTATTTAAGTTTCTTCTTAATCAGTCTTACAATGGGTGGTAAATTCTAATAGATATCTTAAATAATATTTTTGTTTGTGATCTTTCCTATTTTATATTTGCTTTCTACTTCAATAATTTCTCCTCTTGTCTTTATTATACTATTTTACTTGCTTAGGGCTAATTTGTTGTTCCCTTTAAAACATTTGAAGATTGATGAGTAGTCATTGCCTTTCAGCCTTTCTTATTTTCCAAAAACTGTCTTTAAGATTAAACGTTGACCTATTTGTGATTTTACTAATATCCCACAAGATTGGATATATAGAGTTTTTAATCATCATTTAATTCAGAATGTTTTCTAATCTATTTTATGATTTCTCTTTTGACCCATGGGTTATTTAGAGTGCACTGGCCAATTTCTACAGAAATGCATATTTTATAGACATGTTTTTCTTATGAATTTCTAGTTTAATTGCACTGCAGTCTAAATAATTATTCTAAATAAATACAATTCTTTGAAATTTTATAGGCTAGTTTTAATTTAAAGAATTTATTATTATTATTATACTTTAAGTTCTGGGATACATGTGCAGAACATGCAGGTTTGTTACATAGGTATACATGTCACATGATGGTTTTCTGCACCCATCAAACCATCATCTACATTATGTATTTCTCCTAATGCTATTCTTACCCTAGCTCCCAACCCCCAACAGGCCCCGGTATGTGATGTCCCTCTCCCTGTGTCCATGTGTTATCATTGTTCTACTCCCACTTATGAGTGAAAACATGCAGTGTTTGGCTTTCTGTTTCTGTGTTAGTTTGCTGAGAATGATGGTTTCCAGCTTTATGTGTGTCCCTGCAGAAGACATGAACTCATCCTTTTTTATGGCTTCGTAGTATTCCATGGTGTATATTTGCCACATTTTCTTTATCCAGTATATCATTGATGGGCATTTGGATTGGTTTCAAGTCTTTGCTATTGTGAATAGTGCTGCAATAAACATACATGTGCATGTGTCTTTATAGTAGAATGATTTATAATCCTTTAGGTATATACCCAGTAATGGGATTGCTGGGTCAAATGGTATTTCTGGTTCTAGATCTTTGAGGAATCACTACACTGTCTTCCACAATGGTTGAACTAATTTACACTCCCACCAACAGTGTAAAAGTGTTCCTATTTCTCCAAATCCTCTCCAGCATCTGTTGTTTCCTGACTTTTTAATGCTCGCCATTCTAACTGGCATGAGATGGTATCTCAGTGTGGTTTTGATTTGCATTTCTCTAATGACCAGTGATGATGAGCTTTTTTTCATAAGTTTGTTGGTTACATAAATGTCTTCTTTGAGAAGTGTTTGTTCGCTCTATTTGTCTATCTTCAAATGTCCCCTTTTATAGGGACATGAGTCATATGGGATTAGGAGCCCACCCTACTCCAGTATGACTTTATCATAACTATTTACATCTGCAGTAACTTTATCACCAAATAAGGTCACATTCTGAGGTACTGGGAGTTCAGGACATCAATATATAAATTTTTGGAGGAACACAATGCAACCCATAACAGTGCATATATAGTCCATCTATATTTCATGTGGATATTGAAGTATTTTTGTTTATATATACTACATTAGTGTTTACATTCTCTTTCTCTGATCTTTTTTTTTTTTTTTTTTTTTTTTTGAGATGGAGTCGCGCTCTGTCTCCCAAGCTGGACTGCAGTGGCCGGATCTCAACTCACTGCAAGCTCCGCCTCCCGGGTTTACGCCATTCTCCTGCCTCAGCCTCCCGAGTAGCTGGGAATACAGGCGCCCTCCACCTCGCCCGGCTAGTTTTTTTTTTTTTTTTTTTTCTTTTTTTTTTTTTTTTGTATTTTTTAGTAGAGACCGGGTTTCACCGTGTTAACCAGGATGGTCTCGATCTCTTGACCTCGTGATCCGCCCGTCTCAGCCTCCCAAAGTGCTGGGATTACAGGCTTGAGCCACCGCGCCCAGCCTCTCTGATCTATTATAATTTATTTTCTTTTCTCTCTGTTTTTGGTTGATTATTTTTCCCTTGGGGATAATGAAAGGCTTTTTTCTATGATTCTCATTCCTCTCTTCTATCAGCTATTACATTGTACCTTATTTTATATTATTTTATAATATATATTCTTAATTTATTACAAGATGACTTAGTTAATTACTTTGCCAATTTTTAGGCAGCAAACCACATGACATTAAAAATAACTTCTCTGTTTTTATTGAATTTTACTTTTCTATTTTTTTTAATTTGTGTGTCATTATTTTAGAACAGTTTTATTGAGATATAATTCATGTGCCATTCAGTCTACTCATTAAAGCTGTGCAATCTAGTGGTTTTTAGTGTATTTACAAGGTTGTGCCACCATTACCATAATCACATTTAGAACACTTTTGTCACCCCACAAAAAAACCCATACTCATCAGAACCACTCCCCATGCCCCATCCTCAACCCCATATAACCTTGAGTCTACTTTCCATCTCTATGAATCTATTGATTTTAGTTTTCACATATAAATGGAATTGTATCATATGCAGTATTTTTTGACAGGCTGTTTTTATTAAGCATGATTTCAAGGTTCATTTATGGTACTTCATATATCCGTATTGCATTATTTTTATTGCCAAACAATGTAGTATTGTGTGAATATGCCAGGTTTTGTTAATCCATTCATCAGCCGATAGACATCTGGGTTGTTTCCACATTTTTGCCATAATAAGTAATATTGCTCTCACAATTTTTGTATTAAGTTTTTATGTCACCATATTTTCATTTCTCTGGTGTGTAATTAGGAATGGAAATGTTGGGTCATATTGTAACCATATATTTAACATTTTAAGCAATTATATTTTATTGCTTACAAAGTGGCTACACATTTTTGCATTTCCAGAATCAACGTATGAGGATATTAATTTCATTACATGTTCACCAACACTTGCTTTTGTCTTTTTCTTTGGCTATAACCATTCTAATGTGTGCAAAGTGGTATCTCATTATTGTTTTGTTTTACATTCCCTTGATATTTAACATATTTTCATATATTTATGGGTGATTTGTATGTCTTATTTGGAGAAATGTCTATTTAAATTCTTTGCCCAATTATAATCTGTTTGTCTTCCTATCGTTAAGTTATAAAAGTCATTTATATGTTCTTGAATACCAGACCCTTGTCATAAGTATGACTTTCAACTGCTTTTTCCCATCTTGTAAGTTGTCATTTCATTTTCTTTATGGAGTCATTTGATACTCAAAAGGTTTTAATTTTGATGACATCCAATTACCAATTTTGCTTCATTTTTTATTTGGGATTTGGTGACATATCTAAAAAACTGCTCCCAATTTCAAGGTCACAAAAATTTACACCTCTGTTTTTATCTAGAAGTTTTATAGGATTAGATATTACATTTGCATCTATGAATTAAGTCTGGTAAAGGAAGTGGGTTCATTCTCCATCATTTGTCTTACTTTCTTCCTGGGAATTCTGACAATTACAGATTGTGTTAACAGGCTTTCTTACACTAAGAAAGAGATCAGAGAGAAAACACCTTTAAAGAATTTTCTCATCTTCTGTAGGCTTGGGGCAGTTACAGCTAAGGAGCAAGTCTAGGTTACCACTAAAAGAGCTGCAGAGATACTGCCATTATTAAATCCTCTACTCTTGGGTCTCTTAGGATGAGATAAAATCACTGGCAGGGAAGTTTCATCCCAAGTTATGGTATATCTGAACCAAGGAGCCCCAGGATCTCCAAAATGTGCAAATAAACTGTGTAAACTCCCTTGGACCCGGTCTTATTGCTTAGTTGCCTTTCCTTCAACTCACCCTGATAACCCCATGCAGTTTTATATTATTATATAAGAAAGGAGAAAAGCCTTGTACCTTTTTGTTTGATTTTTATCTTTATATCACTCCTTATGTGGAACAACCAAACAGGAAAGCTCCTTTATAGAGAAAAACCACAGAATTTAAAATCATCACATAATTAACAAGTTGCATTTAAGAGACAAAGTGAATATACTTGATTTTAACACACAATTGACTTAATCTCTAAACAATAACATAGACATATCAGTGTTGTCTCCCACAAGTAATTCCGATTAATGAATCCAGAATATGACCTAGATTATATTATTAGCTACATAATATTGGATCATATTATTATATGACTGCATACTCTTATTTATGTAGTTGTCAATGTAATTTATCTTACATAGTGAGATACACAGTCTACAAATCACGAAGAACTATCTTCCAAAACTACACTGAAAAGGTTATTGACATAACCTTTAATTGTATACATTACTTTAAGACCGGCCTCCTTAAATCCATAAGGCAGTAGAAGTATAGTATGAGAATATTTTCAATGAAGGTAGTAAAACATACTGGATAGGAATATAGACTTTAGATTTAAATATGTATATTTGGAATGGAGGCTATGATTTTCAGTAGTTCTTTGACTCTTGATGATTTACTTAGACTCTTGGAACCTGTATTTTAAAGCTATTATAATACCTACATAAGAGTGTCATTTTAAATGTTAGTTGGTGTATTATATACATGCAGATATCTGCGTGTGGGGCGGTGGGGGGGGGGCAGGCGGTATGTGTGTGCATGCATGCACATGGTTAAAATCCTAATGCCCTGGTTTTAATCCAAATATCTGGCTTATGAAAAGAGATTTATGTTTTACATAAAGCAAATCTCTATATTTCAACCTATTTCCACAGGATTTTTAACTCTTTCCACTCATTTTACAAGACCGCCAATTAAGTTTTGTTTTGGTTAGGATGGGTGGCATGTATTAAATGTTAGTTTACACTGGTGTTGATGCTTAATGTGTACGTCATCCCAGCTGATTCTTAGTTCACAGCAGACCTCCATATTACATTCTGCTTATGTATTTTATCTCCATCATATCTCTATCATTTTGTTCAGGGAAAAATTGGCTGAAAAACTCTCATCATTCAGACTTTTTATTTTTTGTCACTTCTCACCTTTTCTCACTTCCTTGCTACCCTCCCTTATAGCCTCCCTCTTTGTCTTACGCTACCTGGGAATATTTGTTTCATTTCTTCTTTGTCTCTGTTTGCCATAATTGCAAAAAAAACTTTTGTGGGGGAGGGATCTTCCAGGAAATCATAGAAAGTGTAGGACAGATCTCCTGACTCCTAGAAAGCATTAATGTTTTCACTATATATTTATAAATATGTTTCATTTATATTCACCATAGAGTTGCTATCCATATGTGTGTTGTTGTTTTTGTACTTTTTTCTCTAGGCCACAATTTTTTCATCACCCTCCTCTATGACAGAGAAAAGCAAACAAAAAGCAGCAGCAAACTAGGTGGGATAAGATACAGTAAAAACGTTTTCTCCAAGACTTAGGCCTTCAAAAGCTCATAAAAGTTAACTTTTCTTTACTTTTTTAGTATTTTCTTTAGGTTTTGGCTACGTATTGAATAATAGATGTCAAGGTTCTAAATATTTGGCCAGTGGAAAGAATGAACAATGGAATATGTAAAGGAACTAGAACTTTAGGACAAAAAGTTACCATATTAAGTAGCATTTTAATTATCATGCTCCCTCAAGCTTAGCACCAACACAAAGAAAGCAACGAATGAATGGTAGTAGCCAGACTATTTCCATTTCAAATTTTAGTAGTGATAATAGTGTTAGTAGTCATTTACTCATCTAACAAAATCTGAGTAAGTACTTAAAACTTGGCTTCTCCAGAGGGTGCATAAATGAGTACCTGTTCTCCAACAGTCCACCACCTACTGATGCATGGTACGAATGGAGTGTAGGCCATAAAATGTCTTTAGAAGACATCTCTCTCCTCCCTGACTCCTTCCACTGCATTAGCAGTATCTAATTGGCCAAAAAGAGAAGAAGCATTTGAATACAGGCCATTACTAGTCTCAGGACACACTGAATACTTTTCAATATTTTCAGCCATTTAAAACATTTTTGTGAAATGCATTGTTCATACTGAAAAGTGCGTAAAACACACATGTATAGTACAGTCGGTAATTATAAAATGACTGCCATGCAGCTTGCTTTTCGGTGTAGAAATTGAACATGCCGGCCGGGTGCGGTGGCTCACGCCTGTAATCCCAACACTTTGGGAGGCCGAGACGGGTGAATCACGAGGTCAGGAGATTGAGACCATCCTGGCTAACACGGTGAAACCCCGTCTCTACTAAAAATCCAAAAAGAAAAAAAAAAAAAAGAAAATTAGCCGGGTGTGATGGCGGGTGCCTGTAGTCCCAGCTACTTGGGAGACTGAGGCAGGAGAATAGCGTGAACCTGGGGGGCGGAGCTTGCAATGAGCCGAGACGGCACCACTGCACTCCAGCCTGGGGCAACAGAGCGAGACTCTGTCTCAAAAAAAAAAAAAAAAAGAAATTGAACATGCCAGTACGTTCAAATCCTATATGTCCCATGGAAGCTACATTCCATCCATTCACTGGCAAATAAACATAATTCACACATTATGTTAATCACTTAATTTGCTTTTAGTTATGATTCTGTCACCATTTAAATATGTCCTTAGTTTTGAAATTTATATATAAATAGAGTCTAGAGTATTCACTCATTTTGTCTTTCTTTTGTCAACATTATGCTTACAAGCAACATGTTACTGCTAGAGTGGTTCATTTCCATTGCTTTATAGTATTTTCTTGTTCTCTCCAATTTATATTTCTTTTCTACTCTGAATGGGTAACTTGATTGTTTCCAGTTTGACATTATCACAAATGACACTGCTGAAAGGAAAACACTTTTTGCATGGCTCCTAGCCTGACATTGTTGAAATAAAAATTACATTGAGTATTATTTTAGTTTTAGTTTTTTACATAGTCGTATTAGTCTGTTTTCACGCTGCTGATAAACAAGTACCCAAGACTGGATAATTTATAAAGAAAAAGAGGTTTAATGGACTCACAGTTCCACATGGCTGGGGAGGCCTCGCAATCATGGTGGAAGGCTAAAGACACATCTTACATGGCAGCAGAGAAGAGAGAGCTTGTGCAGGGAAACTCCCCCTTATAAAACCATCAGAACTTATGAGACTTATTCACTATCAGGAGAACAGCAAGAGAAAGACCCACCCCATGATTCAGTTACCTCATACTGGGTCCCTCCCATGACACATGGGAATTGTGGGAGCTACAATTCAACATGAGATTTGGGTGGGGACACAGCCAAACCATATCAATAATTGTGACCATGGTGCACATTTGACTTTTAGCTCAATTTTTAATCTAAATATTTTTTATTAGTTTACTAAAGCTGTGAAATTAATAAAGACTGAAGCTTTAAAACAGTACACATGTATTATCTCCAGTTGTCATGCAGTAGGAATCTAAACCCATCTTAGCTATGTTCAAGGCTATGATAAATGTATTGGCCTGATTGAGTCTTCTGTTCAATCAGAACAATGTATTGGTCTTCTGTTCAAGGCTATGATAAATGTATTGGCCTGATTGAGTTTTCATTTGGAGGCTTAACTAGGGAAGAACTCAATTCCAAGCTCTTCCAGGTTGTTGGTAAAATTCATTTTCTCACTGCTATAGAATTATGACAGTTTATTTTTTCAAAGCCAGCAATTAAGAGAGGGAATCTTCTGTTTGGAGTCTCTAACTTCAGGAAAAAGACCTTCTGTCAAATGATTCGCCCAATATGACATCCCCCAAGATAACTGTATTAGTCTGTTTACCTGCTGCTAATAAAGACATACTCCAGGCTGGGTAATTTAAAAGGAAAGAGGTTTAATTGACTCACAGTTCCACATGGCTAGGGAGGCCTCATAATCATGGCGGAAGGTAAATGAGGAGCAAAGTCATGTCTTACATGGCAGCAGGCAAGAGAGCATGTGCAGGGGGACTCCCCTTTACAAAACCATCAGATTTCATGAGACTTATTCACTGTCATGAGATCCGCACGGGGAAAATCCACCCCCAGTGGGTCTATCCCACGACACGTGGGGATTATTACAATTCAAGGTAATATTTCGGTGGGGACACACAGCCAAACCATATCAATAACTCTCTTTTTATTAACTCAAAGTCAAATAATTAGGAGTTGTACATACATATACAAACTGCCTTTTTTACTGACATTTAATACTGATTGGAAGTTAAAACTTTTAACTACACTCAATGGAATAAGATTACACAAAAGTGTATACACCAGAGAGTAGCAATAACAGGGACATCTTAAAATTATGCCAACATACATTGTAACATATTTTATCATTATTTTTAACCCTCAAAGATTTTTTATGACTGTGTTATATTACAACCAACCAGGTATATTATAAATCACCTAAATACTAGATTACCAGTACCTGTTTAGGTTGTATATGTCAGTTTTTAAGGTTTGAAAAATTCCAATAATATCTGATAAATATTTGGGCCTTGATATTCTCAGCTAGGAGTAGGTGCTTTTAAAAACTGGAAGAAAATATGGGATGGGACCTTACTTAAAAACCATCTGATTCTATTTTTTAAATCCTAGGAACAAAAGTAGATACTAGATTTATGTCATTAAAAAAGAAATGCTTGCACCAATAGCCTTGCCAGCTGAAAAATGAAAAATAATAATCAAATCAAAAGTAATTATTATTTTGTGTAATAACAAATAACAGTAAAAAATACTCCCAGATTTAGGCCAGGTGCAGTGACTCATGCCTGTAAGCCCAGCAATTTGGGAGGCCGAGGCAGGTAGATAACCTGAGGTCAGGAGTTTAGGACCAGACTGGTCAAGATGGCAAAACCCTACCTCTACTAAAAAATACAAAAATTGGTTGGGTGTAGTGGTGGGCGTCTGTAATCCCAGCTACTCAGGAGGCTGAGTCAGGATAATTTCTTGAACCCGGGAGGTGGAGGTTGTAGGGAGCCGAGATCACACCATTGCACTCCAGCTTAGGCAACAAGAGCGAAACTCCATCAAAAAAAAAAAAAAAAAAAAAAAAAAATTCCCCAATTTATACAATGGAGTGCTCTCAAGAAATTTTAAATGCCACATTCTTATTGTCTGCAAAGCAGCCATATCTATCCATTATATCCTCCAAGGTTTTCTACTCACAGATTTTATTTAATACCAGTATCCTGTTTATTTCAACAACTCTCCCACCCTGATTTAAACCAGAAAGTTACCTTCAAAAATAGATTACCCCAATTAATTTATTATCTCTTAGCACATTCCAACTTTTTTTCCTACATTCTAATTAATATTACTCTACCTGCTCTTTTACCCAAGCCAAAGATGAGGACATTAGCCAACACTTGGCTTAGTCCACATATGTAACTAATAACCAGGTTGGAAAGCTTTTTATTATTATCATTTTACATTCTTATGGTTAGGGAATGTGGGCTCAATGGCTTTTTTAAAATAAGAATTTACTTAGCTGGCTTGAAATAAAAATCTCACCTAACTATCTAACTTACTCTCAAGAAATGCTTCAGAGCCTGAATGAACAGTGCCTGTCTCCTGTGATAGATGACAGATGTAGGCTAAATGTGTTTACTCACTGTAATCATCATATAATATTTGTTTTTAGTAATTTTGTTACAGCTTAGAGATATACCTGTCAAAAACTTCTCAATTAGTAGAGAACTTTTATGACTATGCCGAATCGCTAATGTGGATGATTTAATATTAAAAGAACCCAAGTTACTCTTAACTTTTTGAAAACTTTACAGAAAAGATCTACACATAAAAAGTATCTAAAGTATCTATAGACATATAGACTTGAATGCGTGCTATGTTTTTTCCTAATCATGTTAGCATATTCATATTTGATGCTTTAATGATTTAAAATCATACTGTAACCAAGTGAAATTAGTTTGGCTATAAATAACAGACGTTTCAAAATAGTAGTAGTTTAAACATGTTAAAGAGTAATCCAGGGCTGGTAGAGCAAATTCAAGACAATTAGGAATGACTCCTTATTATCCTTGCTCATGACTCTCATCTTCAAGGTCACCTTAATGTCCCAGTTTGCTGCTAGAGTTCCACACGTTATATTCAAACTGTAATTCTAAAGAAGGCAAACAGCACAGGACAAGTAGGGTAGATCTCATCTCAGTTATCTCCTTGTAAGCAGCCTGTTCTGAAGTTCTCAACATTTTCGCTTATGTATCGTTGGAAGGCACAATTTACAAAACAAACTTCATTTTGGGCAATGCAACAGGTAAAAATTAGGTTCTTCTAAAGAAGGGACAAGTGGATATTGGAAATGCAACTAGTACTTTCTCATACACACACATAACACAGGCACATAAGTGTGCGCACAGATATGTGTATAGATTTGCATACACAAAAAGTATATATGATAGTTTATTCTATTTTTCCACTAAACATTTGTCTAAATTCCACTTCTTTATGAGTCATAAACATTTTAATGACTTGATTTAAAATTCATTGAGTTGATGTAGCATTGTTCACCCTAAAATTGGTAATAGGCTGTTTCCACATTTTTATTGTTCTTGCTTACTACACTGCTGCAATAATGACTGCTGCTGCTGCTGCTGCTGAAGGAGAATCTGTCCTGGGCCAGGCATTTTGTTAAAGAGTTTATATTTACAATAGGTGAAAAAAACTACATCTTGATCCTATTTTCAGCATAGTGCAGGATTTGAAGGAAACACAAACTCAAATCACAGAAACACAATTAATGCAGAGCTTTCTTACATTTTTCTTTAGAGTAGAAGAGCAGAGTACACTTCCCAAAATACAATAAAATGTACTAAATACTCTTAACCCTCCATTTTCCTAAGACAGAAGAGAGAATAAGAGAGAGCGGGGTGGGGGGAGAGAGAGAGAGACAGAGAGAGAGAGAGAAAGAGAGAGAGGAGAGAGAGAGAGCAGAAAGGAGAGAGAGAGAGAGAGAGAGAAAGAAATTGCTTTCTGTGATATAAAATCTTCCATATGGTGTTAGTTTGTCAAAATATTTCTGTAGGAGTACTGCCGGAACTTTCCACCCGCACACATACTTAGTATTTATACCCTAGTAAATTCACTTTTCTTCCTTCTCTATGTGGGTATGCCTTTCTTCTCCCATTTTTCATGTTCACAGAGTCTCAGCTATTCAATTTGATTTTCTGAAAGCGATAACTAGGCTACCTCAATGCCCCAATAATATGAAAAGAAATTATTTTCTGAAGAATTTTCCATATTTCTAGATGTCTGAATTCTGTCATACAGCATCTCTATACGGATGATCATTCTTTCTGCATTGCTTTACTACTGTGTTTCTTTAATTGCTATGGCAACAGCACAACAGAGCCGATATAACCACAGGGACTATAGTTACAAGAAATGCTAATACCGTAGGGAAACTGAAATACAGTGGCATAGTATGACATCTCTATGGCTCAGAGATTCACCTTTCAGAATTTCAAGGGAAAACTGAATAAAGTAATAAATCATTTATTAGATTTGAAACACCAGTTAATAACATTCAAATTTGTATTATAACCTTTTTTATGTCAAGCTGTCATAAATCAAGGTGAATTCTGGGAAAGAGGCTGCTATATTATCGGAAATTGGAAGAAACAGGGGTCATCTACTGTGCTGAGGTAGCAGCAAGGTGATTTCATTGCATTTCACATTTGTGGCAATGTTCAATGTGTGAACCCTTCCTAATTCCTGTGACCATTGAAGCCTAATTATCGTGCAATGAGATGCAGTAGAAAGAGAACTAGGACATTAAATTCAGGTTGGAATCTTAGATACCTAGTAATGCCTTCTGACCTTCACTGAGATTCAGATTCCTCATTAATCAATGGTGTAGAACTCAAGATCTTTTTACTCTGATGCTTTCCAAAAGGCACAGATATGTTGAGGCAAACACCTTCAGGTCTGACATTGATAGGGAGCAACAGGGCAATATCACAGCAACAATAGTCTGTAACTGAAAGGTAACAACTCTGCTTATTTATCCGAAGCTACATGCCTATCTACATTTAATATAGAATATTGGTCTTTGCTATACTTTCTTGAGTCCTTTTCCCTCTTCCTCATAATACACTTTAATTTATCAAGTAGAGGAATTTGACTATCCTTGTTTTATTGTACCTTCAAAAACAATGCCCCGGGGAATGTACTTTTCACAAAGTGGATAATCAAATTATTTATCTAAATGAATATATTAGTCCATTCTCACACTGCTAATAAAGACATACCCAAGACTGGGTAATTTATAAAGAAAAGAAGTTTAATTGACTCACAGTTTAGCAGGGCTGGGAAGGCCTCAGGGAACTTACAATTATTGTGGAAGGAGAAGCAAACACGTCCTTCTTCACTTGGTAGGAGCAAGAAGTGCTGGGCAAAAGGAGAAAAATCCCCTTAATAAAATCACCGGATCTCATGAGAACTCACTCACTATCACAACAGCATGAGGGTAACCGCCCCTATGATTCAATTACCCCCCACTTTGTCGCTCCTGTGACACATAGGGATTGTAGGAGCTGCAAAATTGAGATGAGATTTGGGTGGGGACAAAGGCAAACCATATGAACAAATAACCATCTACTCCCCAGATTAATTGTACTTATCTTCTGGAGGTACTACTGGTTTAATTAATTGAAGTTTTATGTATAAATTATCTTCCCCTTTTCTACACACATCACTCCCCTTTCCCAAATATTTCTCACTTATTTCTGCACATGCATAGGAAATTCTCATGATCAACAAAAATTCATTTTAGGGAACAATTGCCACCTGTGCCAGCTGACTCAACTCCAAACTACTGCTGTTCCAGCACTGTAGGGAATCTTCACAGCCTCTTAGCACTGGCCTTTTCTAGGCTGCTTTTTCTCCCCAAGCCATTTTCTGCAAGAAAGAATACATTTACCTTTATGGTTCCTAGTAGTATTTACTGGTAGGATCCATGGGTTCCCAATATCACATAGAGTCTCTATAGGGCGATTTCTGAGTAGGCAAGATAGGTGACAACTCAAGCCATACCAATTAAAGAATACTGAGCTTTCTTTACATACAGAAATCACTCTCTTGGGTGAGGTAGAATTTATACACTTAAAAGAAAACTTAGCATTGTGAATTAAATTATTTGGGTGACTTTAGTCATGTTTTCACTTACCAAAGGAAAATGAATGACTATAGCTAAGTGTGTCATTTTGGTTGCCTCCCAAGTTGTTCTGATGTCTTTACTATGTGAAAGAAAAGAGTCTTTAGGACCCGAAACTCATAATGCCGAAGGGAAAATTAAGGTTGGAAACTGAGTCATGCAATACTGTCTTCCTTTTGTTCCCCAAAAGAGAGTTGTTATATCACAACCCTGGGTCCTGACTTCATACATAAATCAAGTTCCCACAATAGGCCACATGTTTACCCAGCTGGCCTCCCTCACACATTTCTCATGAGGAAATTCCCTGTAAGCTTCTAAATCTTTCAGAATACATATGTAACCTGAAAGATACATATGAATACATGTAAGGGAGATATACCCCTCTATAAACTACTGCTAACCCCAAGTTCTGTTTTATCTCACCCTGACTATGTCAATTACCAGTTTATCTTCACAGGTGCAGGACAAGAGCAGATCAGAAATCATTCCTCCACCTACCCAGAGAAGAATGCATAATTGACTTCTTCTCTATTGTATTTGTTCATGTTTCCTATATTTTATGTAAAATGTAGACATACTGAACACCAGAGGAATGCATAATTGTCTTTTTCTTTTACTCCATTTCACATGTAAAATATAGGTTTACTGAGCACTAATCGGAGTCTCAGAAGAATGTGACCATTTTCCTTACTACCTACCTGCCCTCTCTCTTTTTTTTTTAATTTATTTTTTATTATTATTATACTTTAAGTTCTAGGGTACATGTGCATAACGTGCAGGTTTGTTACATATGTATACTTGTGCCATGTTGCTGTGCTGCACCCATCAACTCGTCAGCACCCATCAACTCGTCCTTTACATCAGGTATAACTCCCAATGCAATCCCTCCCCCCTCCCCGCTCCCCATGATAGGCCCCGGTGTGTGATGTCCCCCTTCCCGAGTCCAAGTGATCTCATTGTTCAGTTCCCACCTATGAGTGAGAACATGCGGTGTTTGGTTTTCTGTTCTTGTGGTAGTTTGCTAAGAATGATGGTTTCCAGCTGCATCCATGTCCCTACAAAGGACACAAACTCATCCTTTTTTATGGCTGCATAGTATTCCATGGTGTATATGTGCCACATTTTCTTAATCCAATCTGTCACTGATGGACATTTGGGTTGATTCCAAGTCTTTGCTATTGTGAATAGTGCCGCAATAAACATACGTGTGCATGTGTCTTTATAGCAGCATAATTTATAATCCTTTGGGTATATACCCAGTAATGGGATGGCTGGGTCATATGGTACATCTAGTTCTAGATCCTTGAGGAATCGCCATACTGTTTTCCATAATGGTTGAACTAGTTTACAATCCCACCAACAGTGTAAAAGTGTTCCTATTTCTCCACATCCTCTCCAGCACCTGTTGTTTCCTGACTTTTTAATGATCGCCATTCTAACTGGTGTGAGATGGTATCTCATTGTGGTTTTGATTTGCATTTCTCTGATGGCCAGTGATGATGAGCATTTTTTCATGTGTCTGTTGGCTGTATGAATGTCTTCTTTTGAGAAATGTCTGTTCATATCCTTTGCCCACTTTTTGATGGGGTTGTTTGTTTTTTTCTTGTAAATTTGTTTGAGTTCTTTGTAGATTCTGGATATTAGCCCTTTGTCAGATGAGTAGATTGCAAAAATTTTCTCCCATTCTGTAGGTTGCCTGTTCACTCTGATGCTGCCCTCTCTTTTATCCCTCCTGCTTGCTCTTTCTCCTTTAAATACTGAAGTTTCCAAAACCCTCTTGGGAAAAGTGCACAATACAGAGGCTCCTATGCCTTGTGTTTTTCCCTGAAGCATCCTCACACTTTGGCTAAACAACCTCTATCAATTGAGACACTCATCGAAATCACTTTTTGGTTAACAACCACAATAATCTGCTAGCACCTTTAAAATGTAATTTGATTGTAAAGAGAGGCAAATAAAATAAATGAGTAAATGACATAATGAATGTAAAGTGTCATTGTTTACAATATGAGAATTAAAAATCCTTTATATGAAAGTTCTACATAATCAGAAAAACACAATATAAATAATATTTACCACTAACAACCTAGTATAATAGGAAGAACATGGCTTTGGGAAATAGATCTCTCTCTCTCTCTCTCTCTGTCTCTCTCTCTCTCTCTTAAAACTACCGTTTGTTTACTTTCTTTACGACTGTGAGAGTATCGCTTACATTTCCTAAATTCAGTTTTATCATATAAAATGGTAATAAAGTTAACTATATGCAGTTGTGCAAGTATTAAATAGAATTTGGGATAAGTACATAGTATGGCAAGTCCATTTTAGCTTTCTAATGTAAGCTAACAAAATTAATATATATTGAATAAGTTTATTTTATTTTAGTTTAGTTTAGTTTATTTGTGTCAAGGTCTCATTCTGTTGCACAGGCTGAAGTGCAGTGGGATGATCAAAGCTCACTGAAGCCTCGAACCCCTGGACCCAAGCTATCCTGCGGCTTCAGGCTCCTGAGTACCTGGGATCACGGGTGCAGAATACTATGCCTTGCTAATAAATTTTCAAAATGACATAAAATATCTTTTTATGCAGCCTTCACCTCAATTTTAGAAAGCAATGAATATCTGGAATATTTGCATATCTACAAGTCAGAGAAGGCACAAGTTAGAGAAGCCATGATCATGACAAATTCTGTTTCCTCATCTATAAAATAAAGAAATTATTACTTACTTTGTGTTTACCTATCTTCAATAAATGATAGCTATTATTTTTTAAATTGTTTGGTTTGTATAAGTAATTGGTCTCTTACGTGGAGTTAATTCATGCAAATAATGTTTATGTAAATTTATATCATGGTACAAATACGTGTGTGTGTGTGTGTGTGTGTGTAGATATACACACGCACATGTTGAGAACAAAAATTACAGGATACTATATTAAGAACTCAGAAACCAATTAGGACTATGCAAATTTAAATATCAAAGTATAATAAGTCAACGTTTTTGTAGTTGGCCATCTATTTTAATTGTTTAAATACCTGTTTTACACAGATCCTCACTCTCTAAGTTTGGTAGATTCCTGCAATGCGCCTCGTATATGTTGCAGTTGCTAAATACATCTTCCTGAAAATATTAATGAAAGGATAAATTAATTGATGCATGGGTGAATTTTAATAATTTATTACATTCAATGTACTTAGCCATATTACTAGTGACTGTTATAATCAAATACCAAAATGTAATTGTTCTAGGTTATATATATAATATTTTGAGGCCTGAATTTTATAGGCTCAATAATAACATCATTAGTATGTATTTTAATGAAAAATAAAGTTATAATGTTAGCATTTATAGTCTCTCTAGAAAAAAGTTAGACAGAAAACCTAAAATATTTGAAATAAAACTATTAAAGGCATTTCAACATCTCAGCTATATTATAAAATATCCTTTACAATACTGTAGCCATTTAACACATCCTACAAAAACTCATCAACATCAACAGACATTAATCTTTGTCCTCAGGCATTAGTTGAGACGAACGGGCACTAATTGAATTACTAGAGTTCTACTGAATGATGGCAAGGTAGCTATGGAGAAGCCCAATAGCTTTCCTTTAACTCAGCATATGAATTGCTACCATATTGGTTTCTGCAGAGAATAGGCTTTACTCTCAGTTGGCTGTAAAATCTAAATTTGCTTTTATATTCCATCCTGGTTCCCAGAGAAGTACTGATACTCTTAAGCATATGTTATGTAATAGCCATGACAGAAAGATGGATGTAGTGATGGAAAATCATTTTTCAGTTTATGTGTAATAGACTCTTCTTTGTCTGAACAGAATTTCCTTCAAATAACATATAATAAGAAGATATGTAAATATTATCTAAAGAGCTGCAACTGCATCACTATTTGCCGAGTTACAGTTCTACTCGAATATTTAACAAAAACTTGTTTATGTTGCTTATATTTAACTATTTGGAGAAAGCAATAGACAGATCGTGCTTGAAATGGCTTTACTTAACTAGATTAAAAATATAGATAGTATGTTTCATATTTATGAATTTTTAAATTATTAATTCCAGAAAAGTAAGAAAGCTATTCTGACTTTCCATTTACATTGATTTTTTAAAGAGGTTATGTATTAATATAATAAATATGTCAAGGATCAGTTTGTGAACTTGTAGGAAATGAAAACTATGCTTCTTTACATGAGATCTTACCTCCTATTTTTTAATAAACTTTGAAATCTTCACCTTGTCCAAATAACTTGGGAAAAGTCATCAATCACAATTTATATGATTTTTTTTTTCATTACTTAGAGGTCTCAAATAGAAGATAGACTTACGGGAGTTGTCCAGATTTTATTCTACACTTACTCTTACTTTCTAAATTACCATATCTGTAGTGATGTATATATGTTGACTGATGATAAAAAGTAAATCAAGCTATGAAATAGGAAATATAATTTAAGTTGCAATGGAATCACCTCATTGAACATATATGCAAAGTTAAGAATATTTATGTTCCTAAAATTTGATTAAGTTTTGATTAACTACAGATAATATGCCCTTTTATATATTCTTCTTCCTTTGGAACAAATATTTAGAAACATAATGAAAAATCACTACTTCTTTTTTTAAAAAAAACAATTTAATCACCTACTCACAATTACTAAAAAGTGGCAAGAATAGCATGAAGAATTTCTGTATACCCTTTACCCAGATCCCCAAATACTCACAAATACTGCCTTTGCTTTCCTCATTTTCTCCTTGTCTTCCATTTCTCTCTCTCTCTTTCTGTATATGTGTATTTATATTGTTATATATAAAATTATATATTACATGTTTAAATTGTATATGTAACTGATCATATATTATATATTTATATTATGATAGATAGGTGGACAATTAGATCTCCACTTTGATCTGGAATTACCTTTATGAGAGGATTTTGATTTTGAATTCAGTTTCCTTAACAAATGTGATATTGTTTATATTTTCTATGTATCTTGTTGCCTATACATTTTCGTCTATTAGTAGTTTGGTAATTTACATTTTTCAATGAATTTGTCCATTTCATCTATAGTATTGAGTATATATATTGGTATGACAGGGAATTTTGTATTTTCTTATTCTTCTCATTGGCAATTATTAGTTTCTCTCGTTTTTTCTTAATTATCTTGCAGGGATCAATTTTATCAACTTTTTTTTTTTTTTTTTTTGACAGTCTCACTCTGTTGCCCAGGCTGGAGTGCAGTGGCAAGATCTCGGCTCACTGCAAGCTCTGCCTCCTGGGTTCACACCATTCTCCTGCCTCAGCCTCCCCAGTAGCTGGGACTACAGACGCCCACCACCACGCCTGGATAATTTTTCGTATTTTTAGTAGAGACGGGGTTTCACCGTATTAGCCAGGATGGTCTTGATCTCCTGACCTCATGGTCTGCCTGCCTTGGCCTCCCAAAGTGCTAGGATTACAGGCATGAGCCACTGTGCCTGGCCCTCAATCTTTTCTAAAAAACAGCTTTTGACTTTATGTATTTTTTCTATTTTTTGGTCTGATTTCTATTTTATACATTTCTGCTCATTCTAATAGTTTCATTTCTTCTATTTACTCTGGTTTATATTTCTTTTCTAGCTTCTTAGGTATCAAGCTTAGATAACTGATTTTAAATCATGTTTTCTTTCTAATAATATATTTAGTCTGAATTACCATAACAATTCAAACACACTACATTTTATACCATAAATTATTATACTTTAATTTCAATTTAATTAATTTAATTTAATTTAATTTCAATTTAATAGTCTTGCTAAAGTTCTATGAGAATCTAGATAGAATGTGTATTATCTGTTTATTGAAGTTACATTTTATAATTGTAAATTAGGTTAGGTTTGTTGATAGTGCTGTGTAAATCTTTTATAGCTACAGCTCTCTCTTTTTGTTCAGCTTATTCTATCAATTAATAATGAAAGAGAGGAGTTTGTATCTCCAATTGTAACTGTGGATTTAAAAAAATTCCCTTTTTTCTGTCACGTGTCATTTCATGTATTTTGAAGATCTTTTGCTAAGTTCGTGTACATTCAATGTTTTCGTGGTTTCTTGATGAATTGATCCTTTTACTCTATAAAATGCCCATATTTATCTCTGATATACTGTTTGCCTTTTTCTAATTTATAGCCACATCAGCTTTTTATGTTCAGTGTTTTAATGACATATCTTTTTCAGCCTTTTACTTTTAGTTATTCATATCTTTATTTTCAACATGCATTTTTCTGAATGCTTCATGGATGGCCTGGTTATTTTAGGCAGGATAAAAATCTTTGCCTTTAACTTTTACATCCCGTTCGTGTTTGAAGTTTTTCATGTAGTTTAGGATTAAGTCTACTACCTTGGCAATGATTTTCTATTTTCCCACTGGGTTCATTATTTCTCTTTTCCTTCTATACTGGTGAACTGCTGTTGTTACATCTTGCACAGAATATGAGATAAATTTTTCTTAGATTTTGCCTAGCTGTAAATACTTTTCAATGCATTTTGAAGGATACTTTTATTGGATATAAATTCTAGAGTATATTCTTTTATTCTTTATAAATTTTAAATATATTATTTCATTTTCTTTTGACCTTAATTATGATGAAAATTCAGTTGTAAATTCTACAGTTATTCTCCATGCATGCAATACCTTTTTCTCTGCCTCTTTTAATAAATTTTTATCTTTATATTTGGATTTCAGCCATTTGTTCTTTTGTGCCCAGGTGGTTGTCTGCTGCATTGGTCTTTTTATATTATCAATGTCATCAACTCTGGAATCTCTTCAGGTATTTTTACTTCTACTATTTATTCTGCCCCATTCTCCCTTTCTTTCTGAGAGCGATTAAAATTATGATAATATTAATCATTCAAATATTTTTCCCTCAGATCTAATACTTTTTGTTCTGTTCTCTCAGGCTTTTTAAATCTGATTTTAGGTTTTTTTTCTATTAATTTATCTTCGGTTACATTTATACTTTTCTTCTGCTCTGCCCAATCTTCTGTTACGAAGATTTTAGATCGTATACATTTAAAAATTGTTTTTCACATCTCTGCTAAAATTTCCCATCAAATCATGCGTGATGTCCTTCTTTTCCTGTAGACACGTTAGAATTTTTATTACAGTAATTTTATGCTTCCTTTGGTAATTGTAATATCTGGGGTGTCTCTGGATCTGCTTCTATTAATCACTTTCTTTTTAATGTTGGTCACTTTTTCTTGCTTCTTCAGGTTTTTATGTGAAGTGAATTCTTACATGTCTGGGAATTTCCTATTTAGTAAGACCTGAGATCTGTGCCCTACGGTGGTTTTCAAGATCTATCTCTCTTTTACCGATGAATCTTTTGATCTCTAAATTTCTGGAGGCCTCACCACCCTGCTTTAGAGCTCTGGGGCCAGATTTGTTGGTGGCCTAGCAGAATTTTTTTAATCTCAAATTTCACCCCTAGTATTTTTATTTTTCTTTTGGCTGCAGCTACCCATAGTCTACAAAGGTGGAGATATCCTCTAGGAAGCTCTAGGAAGGATTTTTCAGCTGCCCAATGTCACCCTAGGCATTTTGTCGTTAAAATCAGGAGTATTTGTAGGGAGATGAAGGGGACTGAGCTCTCCCACCCCTCCATCAATCCTGATAGATGAAATCCCTGAGGGACTGTATTTTTCTTCCAGTTCCTCTGCATTTTTCCCATTCTTTCCAAGCTGAAAAGCAAGTTTGCCCGAAATGTTTCTTTCAATTTTCCTTTCCTTCCTCATTTTTTTTCTCATCTGAAAATAACATGTATCTGAGAGAAATTATCTCTATCCTCTCTCTATTCCCATATTTTTTAAGATAATATTTCTGTTATTCATGAAAGTAACAAGAATGAGATAGGTGTTAATATTTTCTCACTGTTACTCTTGGGGCTCTTGTGGATTCTATTTTGTTATATCCAACCACAAATGCATTCTTAAAAGTTTGGTAAAATGTAGGCAGGATTCCTTTTATCCCAAGTTATGTCAGATAGATAAGATGTCCTAGTTTCTATTTTGTTGGTGGGGGAAGTAGAGAACAGCTATGTATTTCCTTTTTTTCTTTTTTTGAGACAGAGGCTTGCTCTGTCACCTAGGCTGGAGTGTAATGGCGTGATCTCCACTCACTGAAACCTCCACCTCCCAGGTTCATGCCATTGTCCTGCCTCAGCCTCCCCGGTAACTGGGACTACAGGTGTGCACTACCACGCCCAGCTAATTTTTGTATTTTTAGTAGAGACGAGTTTTCACCATATTGGCCAGGATGGTCTCGAACTCCTGACCTCATGATCTGTGCCCCCGCTCCCCGACGCCGAGCTTCTCAAAGTGCTGGGATTACAGGCGTGAGCCACCACCCCTGGCCATTTCCTCCCTTTTATCAAGGACTGTCACCTCTGGAAGTTAGATTCTTTAAGTTTATTTGTATTCCAAAGGTTATAATGTTACTATTTTAAAAAATATGATTTGTAGCTTATCCAGCTTATTTTGTTTGCTTAGGATGACAGTGATGGTTTCTTACTACTTTCTATATTTATTCCAGAAATACTATTTATAAACACATTAAAATGCAACAAAAATATTGCATACATATCTACAGATGGTTCATTTCTGTTGTTCTTTAGTCATTTTAAAGTTTCAAGTTTCTTCCATCATATGTAATTTTCCTTCAACCCAAAGACACTATCCTTTACATTTTCATATAAGTGCAGGTTTGCTTATGAAGAAACTGTTTCTCTTAAAATTTCTTACCTTGTTTTCATCTTTTATGAAAGTATAATCCTACCTAGGTTGCTAGGTTTTCCTTTCTTCATGGAGCACTTTAAAGATGTTTTTCATTATCTTCCATCTCACTTTATTTACAATGAGAAGTCAGTGAGGAGTCAGCAGTTACTTTTGTTTTGTTTACCTTACCTTATTGTAATCCCGTCTTATTTCTATGCCTACATTTAAGATTACTTTTCCTCTGGTTATCTGCAATTTGACGATGATGTGTCTTGGCATGGTTTCATTGTGTTGAGCTTGGATTTATAGATGTTTTAATAACATTCAACAAATTATTTGCTTTTATTTCTTTAAATATATTTCGGACTAACAGCATTCTTCTGATATTGCAATTACGTATGTGTTTGACTTCTTAACATCGTTCCACAGGTCATTGGATTTTTGTTCCTTTTCCTTTCATCCCTTTTTATCAGTATTACAGCATGGTTTGTACCTATTACCCTGCCTCCACTTACATAGATTACCAGAGCCCTTCTTCAATAACTCTCTTTTCGTTAGGATACTGCTCCACAAATTCAAGCCACCTGAGACTCTGTGCTCTCTAATCTTTGTCTTTTCAGTTTAACAAGACTATTTATACGTTGCCTTGTTCCCCCTTCTTGTGCTGTGATTTGGAAAATGTCTCCGGGGATAATTATAGAATTCATTTTTAACTCACTATCTCAAGGATCACGGTTCTGTATTTATTCATTTCCAATGTCTAAAACTTGTTGTTTTATATATTTTTGTAATTTTATTTGTTAATGCTTATTTTGGAAAGGCTAGTTTAATTCCAGTTAGTAATGAACAGAAGATTATATCTTTATTTGTTGATAATGATCATTTTTATTAACTAGATCACATTTCATATGGCATCAAATAGGTGTTGTGCCGGACACCTCTTAACCTCAGTAGGAAGGATCCAGGTTCAAGAAGCGGAAGAAGAGACCCAGAGCCAGCAAGTGAGATATGGGGTTTGATTAGGGGATTACATACAGGGAAGAGTCCAGTGGTCACAGGCTGGACAACATATCTGCCTTACGTACAGTCCAGTGGTGGCAGGCTGGTCAGGAAAACCACAACTGCTTGCAATTTCTATAGCATTTAACAGGCTCCCCCCCACCACTTAACGATCTCCACCCGGCAGCCTCCGTAACCCAAAATTCAGGGCATTAATCCCCTGTACAGCCTGTGTTCCATTGGACAGGTTGGGGGCTCAAATGTTTCTCATAGACAAGGAATGAATCTCCGGACTGGCCACTCCTGGATTCCCTGGCTCAGGACACACTTTCAGGTGCCTCTGCAATCTGGGGTCGTTCTAAGGATATGTTTAAGTTATTGCTATCAGGGGCTTTTACTTTACAAAAGGCATTAAATAATTAAAAGTCATAAAATATGCTTTAATTAGAAAACTAGGCATGATATTTCCAGGATGATTTCATATTTATATTAAATTGAAAACATGTATGATTTTCTACAGCTATTTTCACCCATGGTTTTTAAAATTTCATGCAACGGCCTGAGTAAGGTAGCTCCTTCCTGGACTCGCAGTACTTTGGGAGGCTGAGGCAGGAAGATTGCTTGAGCCCAGGAGTTTGAACCCTGTCTCAAAAAAAAAAAAAAAAAAAAAAAATTACCCTAGGGTGGTGGCACTTATCTGTAGTTCCAGCTACTCAGAAGGCTGAGGTGGAAGGATCCTTTGAGCTGGGGAGGTTGAAGCTGCAGTGAGCCATGATCACACCACTGTACTCCAGCCTCCAGGTTGGGTGACAGAGAAAAACTTTGCCTCGAAAAAAAAAGAGAAAAAAACTTGATGCAACATATGAGAACTTTTAATCACATATATGCTATTATTATTTTTGAGGATTGATTTCAATAGCATATACACAGGGTCAAACAGAAAAATGAAAATTGTCAAAGTGTTTATTTAAAATTAAATTTCAATAAATATACATTCATTAAGATTTTAAAAAAAGGAAAACTGAATATCTTGTTGAATATACTGTTAAGTGAAACCACTGATGGCTGCTTCCCAGAAATTATCTTTAAAAATCCACATTTATAACCAATAAAATATTTTAATATTTAGGGAACTCAGAGCTATTGTGGTAAGCATTCAACTTTGTTATTTTTGAGCTTAAGATTTTTGCATTTTCAGTTAAGATGTGAAGATTGGCTGGGCACAGTGGCTCATGCCTGTAATCTCAGCACTTTGGGGGCTGAGGCGGGCGAAACACCTGAGGTCAGGAGTTCGAAACCAGCCTGCCCAACATGACAAACCCTGTCTCTACTAAAAATACAAGAATTAGCTGGGCATGGTGGCGGGCGCCTGTAATCCTAGCTACTTAGGGAGGCTGAAGGGTAATCACTTGAACCTGGGAGGTGGAAGTTGCAGTGAGCCAAGATCACGCCACTGCACTCCAGCCTGGGCGACAATGATAGATTCATCTCAAAAATAAAATAAAATAAAATAATAAAATAATAAAAAAGTGAAGGTTGATCTATGTCAAGATAGTTTGTAAAGTTAAAAAAATTAATCAAGAATTTGTTGTCTTCAAGGTCATGCTGCAAGCTAACAAATACTGGTTTTTTATTGTTTCCATTGAGGCTACTGAATTGACCTACTTACAAATCTTCAAATATGCCTCTAATTTTTTAGATATCTTTATGTAACAAAATGTCCTTCAGGGTCTAGGGTATGTTCTCCTGAACCCCCAGGCCTAGAATCTCAGCCATATATCTATTTTGGTTCACCCATGGAGTACCCTGGACATACTTAAAAAATGGCACTTAGTTTGCAGAGTTATAATAATCTTTTGACTGCTTTTTTTTTCCCACTTGATTTTAAATCCCATGAAACTATCAATGGTGTATGATTCATCCCTATTGCCCATTATGGCCTTTACTACAGAATAAATATTAATACTTGTTAAGCAAACAAGTGGAATTACTTCTCTATTCTACATTGCATACAAATACTATTTTAGTAGGAATATGAATATGAATTGAATCATTGGATGCTAACATTCTATTTTGTGTCTTCTGTTACAGGCTCTTAAATCTGATCTACAATGGAAAAAATTCTTTTTTATCTGTTTTTCATTGGCATAGCAGTGAAAGCTCAGATCTGTCCAAAGCGTTGTGTCTGTCAGATTTTGTCTCCTAATCTTGCAACCCTTTGTGCCAAGAAAGGGCTTTTATTTGTTCCACCAAACATTGACAGAAGAACTGTGGAATTGCGGTTGGCAGACAATTTTGTTACAAATATTAAAAGGAAAGATTTTGCCAATATGACCAGCTTGGTGGACCTGACCCTATCCAGGAATACAATAAGTTTTATTACACCTCATGCTTTCGCTGACCTACGAAATTTGAGGGCTTTGCATTTGAATAGCAACAGATTGACTAAAATTACAAATGATATGTTCAGTGGTCTTTCCAATCTTCATCATTTGATACTCAACAACAATCAGCTGACTTTAATTTCCTCTACAGCATTTGATGATGTCTTCGCCCTTGAGGAGCTGGATCTGTCCTATAATAATCTAGAAACCATTCCTTGGGATGCTGTTGAGAAGATGGTTAGCTTGCATACCCTTAGTTTGGATCACAATATGATTGATAACATTCCTAAGGGGACCTTCTCCCATTTGCACAAGATGACTCGGTTAGATGTGACATCAAATAAATTGCAGAAGCTACCACCTGACCCTCTCTTTCAGCGAGCTCAGGTACTAGCAACCTCAGGAATCATAAGCCCATCTACTTTTGCATTAAGTTTTGGTGGAAACCCCTTGCATTGCAATTGTGAATTGTTGTGGTTGAGGCGTCTGTCCAGAGAAGATGACTTAGAGACCTGTGCTTCTCCTCCACTTTTAACTGGCCGCTACTTTTGGTCAATTCCTGAAGAAGAGTTTTTGTGTGAGCCTCCTCTCATTACTCGTCATACACATGAGATGAGAGTCCTGGAGGGACAAAGGGCAACACTGAGGTGCAAAGCCAGGGGAGACCCTGAGCCTGCAATTCACTGGATTTCTCCTGAAGGAAAGCTTATTTCAAATGCAACAAGATCTCTGGTGTATGATAACGGAACACTTGACATTCTTATAACTACTGTAAAGGATACAGGTGCTTTTACCTGCATTGCTTCCAATCCTGCTGGGGAAGCAACACAAATAGTTGATCTTCATATAATTAAGCTCCCTCACTTACTAAACAGTACAAATCATATCCATGAGCCTGATCCTGGTTCTTCAGATATCTCAACTTCTACCAAGTCAGGGTCTAATACAAGCAGTAGTAATGGTGATACTAAATTGAGTCAAGATAAAATTGTGGTGGCAGAAGCTACATCATCAACGGCACTACTTAAATTTAATTTTCAAAGAAATATCCCTGGAATACGTATGTTTCAAATCCAGTACAATGGTACTTATGATGACACCCTTGTTTACAGGTAAGAAAAATTAAGCAAATTTATATACTTACCATGCATCTTAGTGTAGAACTTGTTAATGTACTACTGATTTTTTTTAATTGGCAGTGCTCTTCTGTGTTGTAATTCCGTATTTTAAAGTGCATAGTGTAAGCTTTGAAAAAGGTGGTAATACAAGTGGGGAGATATTTTGAATGGTATTATTTTTAGAGAGTTCAACTTATATTTAATATTATGCTTACTTACTTTTTTTCCCCCTCATCTAAGAGATGTGACTATCAGAGAACAAGACTGATTTATAATAAAAATTCAAAAACATACCAGAACTTACACATCCAAATGAGTGTTCTTTCCTTCAAGGAAGTCATGTTGGGAGGCTATACCATTATCCCAATGATGCTGCCATTGCTCAAAGCACTTTTGGAATTATCTTTAGAACCTTCATCATACTATTTTGAATATCCTCAGTGGTGGCAAATCTTCGTCTTTTGAGGGTGAATTTGAATTTTGGAAACAAGCAAAAGCCATTTGGAGTCAAGTCTTGTGAATAAGGTGGGTGATCAAGATGGGTATTGCCATTTTTGGTCAAAAATAGGATGTAACTATAAAATAATGAGACTGATTTTTTGAGTGATTAAGGGGTGTGTGTGTGTGTGTGTGTGTGTGTGTGTGTGTGGTTGTGTTGTCTCATGTGTACTGGTTCTAAGAGAGTTCCAAAAAGAAACATTATAAATAATTTGAGCAGTGAAAGTATCACTGGAATTAGGTATGTAATATCCAAGTAAGGATGATGATGGGGAATTTGCACCTACTAAAGAATTTCTGGTATGTTTTTCTAAAGTTCAGCCTCATTGATTTATAGTCACATCTTGTCCAATTTTCTGTTTAAAAGACATATTTTTATCCTTTCATATAATTGAGAGACTTACTATGCCCTGGGAAATGATGCAAAACCATGGCTTTGAAATATATATAATACACACACACACACACACACACACACATATATATATAATGTTTAAGATATTCAGAAATCAGATCAGATCAGTTCCTATGTCCCCAGGTGAATTATTCAATATAATTGATTTTCATTCCTGTATGGAAATGAGAGTAATTTTTTTTTTTTTTAAAGCATGGACTAGTAGGCAAAATTAAACCTATCCTAGCTAGCCATGTGATCAACCCGGGGCAGGATTCTACCTGGCTGAGTTTCAATTCCTCGTTATTACAAGGGAGAAATTATCCCTTCATCACTAAATATGTGGGGACGTGGACTATGATACATGTATATTAACTTTAAGTAATTTGCTCTTGTCATACCAGGCTCTTCACATAACCCATGGACTACTGTCGATGACAAATACCCCTCCCCACCCCACACTTTTCTGTAGCTGTTGGATATTATATATATTTTAAACATTATCTCTGTGAAATCAGCCAGATTTGATTTTCCAAATTCCAGGATTTTAATCCTGCAATGACAAGTAAAATTTTGTTAAACCTTGAGGAAATTTCTTGAATCCCTGACTTTTTTTTGTCATTTGTAAAATAGTGATAATGCCTGTCTCATAAGGTCATTGTAAAGATTAAATTTTAATGTATACAAAATGCTTAGTAATGCCTGTTGTTTAATTATAAATTAGGTCATATTCAGTTGCTACTGAAGGAACAGGAAAATAGACATCAACAAGAAACTTTTAGAAAGTAGTAGATTCACAGATGTCTATAAACTCTTTAATTAATTAATTAATTAATTTTAAGGTAAGGTCTTGCTCTGTCACCCAGGCTTGAGTGCAGTGGCACAATCTCGGCTCACTGCAACCTCTGCCTCCCGGGTTCAAGCAATTCTCCTGTCTCAGCCTGCCGAGTAGCTGGGACTACAGGTGCCCGCCACCACTCCCAGCTAATTTTTATATTTTTAGTAGAGATGGTGTTTCACCATATCGGTCAGGCTGGTCTCAAACTCCTGACCTCAACTGATCCACCCTCATTGGCCTCCCAAAGTGCTGTGATTACAGGCATGAGCCATCACAGTGAAAGTGTCACTGAAATTAGGTGATATTAGATTTGGGCACCACCTAAACTCTTATACTTTATAAATTGTGCTCCGATGGAAATTTGCGGTAGCATAAAATGGAATGAGGGATTTATGCTGTGGTTGACAGACTTGCCTTGTTCATGTTTCTAGGATAATATTACTTATATGTTTTCATTATCCTCATTTATAGGTAAAAACATAATGGGGTCCAAGTGTTGATGGCATTAAAAAAGGATTAGATTTGTAAAGAAAGTACTTTAATCTTAGTAATAATCTTAGTTACTAAATATATATTTACTGGGTGCAATTTCATTTTTCTGAAATGGAAAATAAATGCTCTGAAATGCGTATCTATTTAGATTTCTAATGTGATTGTCAACATTTTCCCTTCCTTCAAATTTGCTTTTAGTCGTAGAGGTATTGTAAGTGCTAAATGGATTTGTTTAGCAGTCAGATAATGTCACAGTCACACCTTTCAAAAGTAATTTATCATCAATGATTTTTTAGCAGTGTTTTTTATTAGGAGTTCTCCTTTGCCAAGCAATGTAATTAGTAAGCTTGTGAAGGCTTGGGGTAGGAACAATTAATATAGTGCAGATGCTGACAAGGACTTTTAGCCATTTTAACTCGGTAAATATGAGATTAGATCATTTTTCAACAATTCATATGTTATAAATGTACTTACCTTAATGAATAGTAAAATGACACCGAACTAAAGTCGTAGTGACTTTCTGTGTATATGTTTTGTTTTGTTATTAATATTAACACAAATTCCATTGTCCCTCAGAATGATACCTCCTACGAGCAAAACTTTTCTGGTCAATAATCTGGCTGCTGGAACTATGTATGACTTGTGTGTCTTGGCCATATATGATGATGGCATCACTTCCCTCACTGCCACAAGAGTCGTGGGTTGCATCCAGTTTACTACGGAACAGGATTATGTGCGTTGCCATTTCATGCAGTCCCAGTTTTTGGGAGGCACCATGATTATTATTATTGGTGGAATCATTGTAGCATCTGTGCTGGTATTCATCATTATTCTGATGATCCGGTATAAGGTTTGCAACAATAATGGGCAACACAAGGTCACCAAGGTTAGCAATGTTTATTCTCAAACTAATGGGGCTCAAATACAAGGCTGTAGTGTAACGCTGCCCCAGTCCGTGTCCAAACAAGCTGTGGGACACGAAGAGAATGCCCAGTGTTGTAAAGCTGCCAATGACAATGTGATTCAATCTTCAGAAACTTGTTCGAGTCAGGACTCCTCTACCACTACCTCTGCTTTGCCTCCTTCCTGGACTTCAAGCACTTCTGTGTCCCAAAAGCAGAAAAGAAAGACTGGCACAAAGCCAAGTACCGAACCACAGAGTGAAGCTGTCACAAATGTTGAGTCCCAAAACACTAACAGGAACAACTCAACTGCCCTGCAGTTAGCTAGCCGACCTCCCGATTCTGTCACAGAGGGGCCCACATCTAAAAGAGCACATATAAAGCCAAGTAAGTTTCTCACTTTGCCTGCTGAGAGATCCAGAGCAAGGCACAAGTGCTCCCTCGATGGAGAATTAAAGGAATACTATTGTTATATTAACTCGCCGAACACATGTGGACTGTTTTCTAAAAGAAGCATGTCTATGAATGTGATGTTTATTCAGTCTGACTGTTCTGATGGTCATAGTGGAAAGGCAACTCTCAAATTCTGAGGGACTACTGAAAAGTTCTGTGTCATTTATTATTTCTTTTCAACGAAAAATCATTTTGAGAACTCACATAGAAAATTGGAATTTGCAATTCTGATGCTGTGCATAAATCAACCTTCTCAGGAACAGTATATATATATACATATATAACTATATATATATGTATTTATGTATATGTATACTGGAAGGAAACATAAATAAAATAATAAGGGAAAAAGCATGACATTGCAGCAGTGCCTTTCCCTATTCTAGGACCAGCTCCTAGGACTAGCAGCAGCAGATTTAAAAAATGAAAATTGTTGTAGAAAAAAGACAGTGTTGCATAAAAAGTGATATGTTCTCTAATTTTACAAAGGACCACCTATGGATAAATGATATTTTTAAAGTAGACTGTATATTTTCTTTCAATGGTAATAGTGTTTCCTTTGTTTTTAGGGAAATGTTGTAGAGAACAACTTCATGTTGCTAAATTATTTAAAATAAAATATTCAATTAGTATACTGAGTTAATGTTAAAATTAGTTCCCTTCGAAACAACATCCTTGGTGCAGGTGCCTTAATGGTTGTAAGATATTTCTCCTCCATGACACACCTTTTTCAGTGGAAAAGGGAAGAAAGTGCAATTTATTTTGCATTTATGAAAACTCTAATCAAGTTTAAGTCACAGGCTACAAATTCCTATGCATCTACATGGACATATGAAGGTGTTTTCGTTCATTTAATACACATTTTCTGAATGAATGAGTTTTATGTTGGTCTTAATGCAAGCTAAAGAGGGAGACATACAAGACTGCCTTTATCAAAGGGGCGTTTATCTTTATCACCAAGTAAAATTTAAAAACTTCTAATGGTGTTCTCATTAGATTTATAAGTCTTATAAAGTCATTGCTCATTAAACAGGCAGTGGATTTTTTTCCCTTTGCACTATAGTTTTGCATTTGAATGTTTTCCTTTTAAAGTAAATGCATTTGCTATTTTAACCAGAAACTGTGATAAATTTAACTAGAAATCATACCATTTAGTGAGAATACATCATTTTTTAACACAGGATTTTAAATTGAGTAGAAACTAATAATGCTCCTGGGTAATGTGGAATTATTAACAATTTACTGAAATTAAGGTCTATAGATAAATGTTTCTATTCACTCCTTGAAAAACTTAATTATATAATAATTTGAGGGTGTTTTATTAAAGATCTGTAAACAGGTTAACATCAAAGAGGTTTTGTTTTGTTTTGAGAATAAGGCTCACATGAGAACTTAGACCCATTGCTTTACACAAAAGAAATGACATTTTAGCCATAATATCGTAAGATAGGGGCTTTACTGTCTTATGTCAAGTACTCTTTGGGAGTAAGTTAAACACACAGCAAAAGTTTATTAACTTTTTCAGATCACTTGAAGTACCACTTGAGATACAAAGGAGGAATGTGGAATCGTTAATTTCCTTATGCTAGAAGCATATATAACAATTTCAGTTACTGGTAACTTGACAAAGCCACATCTTGTCATACACAATGTATCATGATGCCATTCCACAATATGTAAGATTAAAGTAGTTAGAGATGACTTTCAGTGCTAGTATTCAAAATAATTATCCAACGGGCTTTTTTTTTTTTTTAAGCGTTTGCTAAATCCCTTCTCTGCGCTGATTCTTTCTCTAAAAAATTTGCCTTTCACATTTGCGAAGTCTAATTATCCTTCACTGCTCAGTTATTTATTCGTTGTAAGGAATAGATGAAATCACATGTGGTAGTAGTTTGCGAAGTCAAAAACAGCACTCAGAGTGAAATGTATTTTCAGCACTATTAATGTAGTAATGCTCTAATTCCAACTAAATATTTTAAATTAACATCAATTGCATAATTCCTCAATAGGTGTTGATTTGCAGAAGCATACTACTTTTTCCCTTCTTAGATTTATCAGCATGGTATTAAAAAATATTTAACATACAAAAGTTTTCAAGACTTGACAAAATGAACCTTCAAAGAATTTCTGGGATTATGAAGGTTGTGATCAAAGATAAGGATGCTCTGAAATCATGCAACATCAGCAAGGTTAACATATGTACTATAAGTTACTGATGAACTTCGTATTTTCCAATATTTTTAAAAATCAATTTCCTACTTATGTTTCTAATGAAAGTTTGATTAAGTATCTTTCATTTCTCATAGACTTTTTAAATTCCATGATATTTAATCATATGATATTTATTTTGTTTGACTAACACCATTGAAAAGCATTTAATGTTATTTAATATATTTGTAATATGATCATTTTTACAATATTTAAACCAAATGCTTGAACACTTGTTCTTAAAAATGATAGAAAGGTGAGTATCTGGCCTGATATTTTGCCTTTCAAGAAGTCTATATTTTGAGAGATTAACAAAAGACTGACTTATCAAGAAGGTCAATTTTTTTTTTGGTATTTGTTTATAAACATATGAAGAAATTTTTGCTTAAAGTAATTGCAGTGTGAAGTGACTGAAAAGTAAGTCTATGGAAAAGTTGGGGATAATATTACCTATCCTGATGTCTGAAACATAATTTTTGCTTAGGTGAATAAATGAGTAAATGAATAGATAAATATGGCCAGGGAGTAAGGTGTGGAAATAAGAGTTTTCATTAGTTAGTACAATACAGATTTGTGATCTAAATATTATATTACCATAAGCAACAAATTCTCTGTCCTTTTCTTGTTTTGCTTTCTGTCATTCATTATTTTATTTCTCATTTAAACAGTCATATATATGTGATCTGAAGCATCTGGTTTGCTGTTTGTTGTTTCTGACTATATGAAGATTATGTATACTTATATGTTATTTTTGCTTCCTCATTCTTAATTATTTTTCTTTTATTTTTGTCATTTTACATTATAGTTTCAGCTTGTTCAATGTGAGAACAAACAAAATAATGTGTTTCCTGTTATGCATGTATTAACGATGTTTACTTCAAACATTTTTTTAAATTGTGTTCCTGCATTATTCTTGTTCCTTTCGAATAATTGTTCCCCAATTGAAAATACAAAGCTATTATTACCGTAGTGTCATAAAGGGATAATGAAGCATCTAACGTGGCCCCACATTTTAAAAAGCAGTATATTTTAGTTAGATGGATATTATTTATTTTAAGTCTACAAATATATAAATACATAAAAACATCAAATACAACAATTTAAAGTAGACATAGTGGCCGGGCACGGTAGTTCACACTGTAATCCCAGCACTTTGAGGGCCCAACATGGGCAGATCACTTGAGGTCAGAGTTTGAGAACAGCTGGGCTAATGTGGTGAAACCCTGTTACTAGTAAAAACACACACAAAAATTAGCTGGGGGCGTGGTAGGAGTCTGTAGTCCCAGCTGTTCAGGAGGCGAAGGTGGGAAAAATCGCCTGAGCCCGGGAGGTGGAGGTAGCAGTGAACCGACATCCCGTCACTGCATTCCAGCCTGCGTGATGGAGAGAGACTCCGTCTCAAAAAGAAAGAAAAAAAAATTAATTAATTAATTAATTAAGTAGACACAGTAACACTCAAACTGTGGCCAATTTATTCCCCCCCCCCCCTTTTTTTTTGTAACCATTAAAGGAGTCAGTGGAGGTCTTAGTAAGTTGTTTCATGCTTTAAAACAGTGGGTTTTTACCTGCTTTGTAGATATATTTTACTTAAAATTTTGGAATATAAGTTTTGAACCATTGTAAGAAATCTCTAAACATAGTAAGTCTAATCTTTGAAAGATGCATACTTTTCTCCACAAATTTGTAAACAATTAAAAAGC
The DNA here is from genome assembly GCF_008728515.1 of Papio anubis. Lineage (NCBI taxonomy): Eukaryota > Metazoa > Chordata > Mammalia > Primates > Cercopithecidae > Papio > Papio anubis. Next base: position 64,622,285 of record NC_044982.1, on the reverse strand, counting down.
ATAAATGTGTTCCATTTGTCTCCAGAAATCTTTTTCTTTAAGTTTTGTAATGTATTTTCTCTTTAATTTAAAGTACTTGCATCCAATATAAATTTTACTATTTTATTTGCTTGTATTTTTGAAAATAAAATATATCATTTATAAAGCTAAAAAACTTTAAAAGTTGCCCTAAAATTTACATCAGCCACCTTTTAGTTCTTAAATTTAAGTTTTTCTCTTTCATTATAGCAATAAACTTATGATTTTTTAAATTCCAATAGTTTAACAAATCCATAAATATAAAGTATCATCTTTTGGGTAGAATTGTGAAGCATATGAGACATTTCTTAAGGAGACAACAAATACAAGCCATTGTCTTCTCAGCATAGTTGATTTCCAGTTGCATTTTATAATGCTGAGAAAACAATGTTCATTTATGTTAGACAGAATGGAGACTATCTACTATCTTTCCCTTGCTCAGCCTTCCCTCGTTCCAAGAATAGTCCAGTGATTTTACTTTAACAATGTATGCTTCTGTGTGAGTGTGAAGTGTTTTGAGAAAAGGACTTCTGCACAGAGATGGATTGTATGTGAAAAGGATATTTTTCTTATCCTCTTATGTTGCTGATAATAACACTTTACCTTACAATGTTAATGATATTTAAGTAAATTTATAGACAAGAAATATGTCATTTTTGGAATGGCATTGAGAAAAGAATAATCAAAATTAGTGTTTGAATTTTTACTTTCAAAGGACAGATTGCCCAGTCTTTTTCTTCCCGTGCTAGATAAATACATGCTGGGATTGTGAATAAAATTAGTTTGTTCACATCTTTATTATTTATGTATTTATTTATTATTATATTTTTCCACAGAAACAATTCATGTAGCAGGGTAAAGAAGACCACTTAAAATAAAAAGAGTGGTAGGCCGGGCACAATGGCTCGTGCCTGTAATCCCAGCACTTTGGTACGCCGAGACAGGCAGATCACGAGGTCAGGATATTGAGACTATCCTGGCCAACGTGGTGAAACCCCCATCTCTACTAAAATTACAAAATATCAGCTAGGCATGGTGGTGCGCACCTGTAATCCCAGCTACTCGCTAGGCTGAGGCAGGAGAATCATATGAACTCCGGACTCAGAGGTTGCAGTGAGCCAAGATTGTGCCACTGCACTCCAGTCTGGTGACAGAGTGAGACTCTCTGTAAATAAATAAATAAATAAATAGTGGTAAACATATTGTTGTGATTGAGCAATCCTAAAAATGTGGTGTTATCTGAAGAGGGATATAAACAGTAACAATTTATAACCAGGAGTATATTTAAGTAGTAAATTACCTCATTAAGGTACTGTTAATGCATTGGGGATTTCATCAAATTACACAGATACTCAACAGAACAAAATAATCACTGATTACTCTGGTAAGTGTAATGGTACGCATAAAATCATTGTCTTCTGATTATGTTCAGCACTTTCAAAGTCAAAATTTAGGAACTAAAGTTAACATTGAATAAATATATACATCACATACATTTGTATAAATATATATGTGCTCAACAAATGTCTGTCTATATACTTATATAGACATATAAATATTTATATTCATAACATTAATCAGCTAAAATCATAATTTTGTGTCCTGCAATATAGATTGAATTGTAATTACTATGAAAAACATAGATTTAAATGGACTGGCTAGAGAACTTCTCCCAGAAAAACTGTAAAAATTATACCTGTTACTTATCAGGTGACAATAGAATATAAAGTACAAATTTAATTTTCTGCATTTTTTAATGATAACCATCTCTACAACCTATTTTCATCCATTTCAAACTTGGTGATTGTTATGTTCATGATGTCTGAAAACAAAAACAAAATATTTTCACATTCATTCAGGAATAAACCATGACGGCCCTTTCATTTAAAGTACTTGTGTTTGGAAGTAGTTGAACATTTAACCTTACCTGACACATAGGCTATGTACATATGTTTCTGCTCTGGCATATGTCTAATAAATAAATATTTGAGTAAAGTCAAGGAGGTTATGAAATATACTATGTTGGCTATTGGCTCTACCATAATTCAATTCTGTAATCATTTTTTCATCTATAATGTGAACATCTATTATGATTTTATGTAAAATCTAATCTCCAAAGGCCATTGTATATTTACATGAATATTTGTGCTGAAAGTTTTGTAAAAAACACTTTGTCTCAATCTCGTGACACTCAGCTGTGAATCCTAAGAAGGACTTAACCTTTACCTTAGGACTTAAGTTTTCTATCATGTGTCACTTCTCAATGATTAGACGTATTTGCTTGAAAATAATGCATTTTGGAAAAAATAGAATGTTTGCTGCACAGGTTTATGTAATGGTATTAAATTTGTATAGGCAATTGGAACCTACATATAAACATTTAAAGGAAAGATGTTTGTATTGAGATTGCTAGTGTCTTACATAAGGATGAACAGGTACTTGTTGAAACATTACCTATTATTTGGGGAGTGGGTATTGAATGATGGTTAATATTGTAAATGATTATTTTATACTCCATATGGTGCACATAGTTAAACTATATTTTCTGCTTTGAATTCTTTTTTCCTTGATGTATTTTTGCATATTATTCATATGAATCTTTATACATGAAATGTCAACTGTAAGAAAGAAAATGAACAGAAACTTGATTATCTTATTGAACTCTGTCACGAATACCAAATCCATATTGAAAATCACTCATTTTAGTTATTAGAATAACATTTTTGAAAACTATGTTTTTAAGCATCAGGAATAAGAAAGTAGTCACAGAGAACTGAAATATTATAAAAGTCAATTGCAATTAACCCATGAACTGGTAAGTTTTTTAAAAAAATCTTTAGATAAATCTTTGCTAAATCTTGGTATGAAGTCTTACCAAGATTTCATAAGAAGTTTTTTAAATCTATTTCTTTTAAAAAATGAATTGTTTATGACACTGAACATTTTATTCCCAGATGCTTTGCTGACTAATGTTGACCAGATTGGCCAGGAAACACAGGTGAGATTCTTATTACCTGTAACATACTTCAACACTTAAATGAGTATACACTTTTTATAAATTAAATTTTAAGTAATTAGTTTGCTAATTTGTGTAGCTTACTGAAATTTTCTTTTAAAATTTACTTATAATTCTCAACAGTACAGACTGAAGTTTAGTTTACTTAAGTGAATTCACAGTTTCTAAATTTAGAGATATTTTGGGTTAACTAAACATCTCTGCTTTGTTCTGTAAGAAATAAAGTTAGTAATAATAGTGATGCATGCAACTTTGGAGTCAGTCTTATAATCATACATGATACAATGTGCATTTTTACAAATATTTCCAAATGTGAAGACAGTACCTTGATAAGAATGTATTTACTCCTATCCTTGACCTCCACATCCTAATAAGAGCTGAGATGACACATTATGCCTCATTGAAAACAGATGTACAGAAGCGTTTCACTGTTATCTAAAATGAATGAAGCCTCTTTAAAATGGAGCAAAAGACTGCATATGAAATATTCATGGTATTACTTTTGTCAGCAACCAATTATTCTTCTTGAGTGTTTTTTTGGGGGGGTGGATGTTTGAAATGAGTATTTGATTCTTGAATTTTAATTGGATCGGAGAGTGTGTTTCCAGAGCAGAGCAGCACTTTAGCAATCTGTTCAAACAGCTGGAAGCATCAGCCATTTGCTTGAGGTTTGGCACACACAAAAAAACTCTGCTTTTAACGGTTCTAAAAAAGGCCATTGATTTATTTGCTGGTAGTAAAAATAGGGTCTTGGTTTTTAACATTTTATATTTAAAAGAAAAACAACTTTGTCAATCTTTCAGGATCTTCCCTAACGAATTCCATCCACAAATCAAAATGTTTTCGTGCATCATTTCTTTACTGAATTTAGAATCCCATTCTTATGTTGCAAAAAACAGCAGATGGCTCATTGGAAACACTGAAACAATCAACAGCACAATGTCTGGCACATGTCTGTGTTCTATTGTGTGCATTGAATTGACCTGCATGAAGGTGTCTTGTTTCTCCATCACCCCTTTTCTTCTCTCTCTCAATTTTTGACCTTTCTTCTTATTTCTCTTTCCGTCTCTCTCTCTACCCACCACTCTCTCTCCCTCTTTTGCTCTCTTTCTCTTTCTCTCTTTCATTTTTAAAGTTCATTGATCATGTAACTTTAATAACTCATATCCAGCCAACCTGAAATTTAGGATAGGATACCTTTATATAAGAATTAGGAAACAGATGATTAATCTATAAGGAACACAAGCCAAAATGGTATTAAATGTTGTATCAAAATTTGGAGGCAGGTGAGTAAATGTCTACGTAATTTTTCAATTATCAATTTAAAGAATTTTCTAAAGATTCACATTTGAAATGGCGTATTGAATATTATTTTGCTTATGTGTTTATTTTCGTATATTATCAGGAATGGAATTTGGAAAAAGCTAATTTCTTTGAAAGTCTTTGTACTACTAGACATAGCACGAGATTTTGCAAATGTGATACATACATAAGGCTTTTAATAATGACTTTTTATCTTAAGGTAATTAGTAGTACAAAAAATAAGAAAATATCATTAAAAATCAATGACTGTCATAACATTATAGAAAACTTCCCTTCATACTTAGGCTACCTTGTGCCTCTTTCTATAAATATTAGCAAGTGAAACAAATCCAGAGACAAATAATAGTTTTAACAAAATTCAGTGGCAATACATCATTCACTTATGAGACAGCTCCTTGCTACCTTTCTATTATCAGATTTAAGTTACTATATGACCCCGAGGTAAGTATTCTTGATTCTTGGTAAATGATTTGTGCTATAGCAGGCCTATGTCTACCACCGTGAGCAGACCAAACAGTGATGCTCCTACTGAAGACAGTGTGTGACCTGTGTGTTCTTAGCTTTCTCACAGCCTTTCACATTGTCAGTGTGTGAAGGAACTGAGGTGGAGAGCGGGCAGAGACCCTTTGTGATTGCAACTCTTCAGCTCTGAGTTTTCTGTAGCCAATCATACTGAGGTACCTGTTAAGGTGAATTTTTTTTCTAGGCATAGAGAGTTAAAACACTTATTTCATTTCCATTATTCAGAATATGCCCCATGCCAATTTTCTTTTTTAGAAGCCTTTACGAATGTATATAGAAGTGGAGTAGCCTTGAAATATTTTAATGTATAATGTATAATACAATTCTTTTATAATATAATCATAAAATTTTAATCACACTAAAATGAATTGAGAGCAAAGGGGAAAGGAATGATGTATAAAATTAATGCTGATGACTCTACGTGGAAATTGGCACTTATGTATAAATTTTCGTTGTGTTTGGCCAAGATTTTTATCTTTACAATGAACACAGTAAAAAAATAGTTATGCTGTTCGGCAGTTAAGTAAGAAATAATTGAGTAGTTTCCATTTATACTTAAAATGCCTTAAATAAAATGTCTTAAGAAGTGTTTGCTGTATTCTGACCAACAAAATATGTACACATTGTGTGTACGTGTGTGTGTGTTCGTAGCTTTGCACAGAGCTATAGCTTATTCTGTGATTGCTTGCACAGGCCTTTAAGATAATTGCTTCCTGATTTTAATAAATTTAACTTGCCATTAGTCCACGTTTAATAACAAGCAAAAATGTAAACTTTGCAATAAAATCTCTGTTCCAGATGAGTACAATTTTTTTAGATAAATAATATACAAATTAATAAAAAGCTAATATTTATTATAAATACATAACAACATTGATAAAACTATGGGAAAGCATAGGGTTAGGAAAATACATAAAAGAAGAGCCAAAGAGAAAAGCAAATTTTATACATGATGCAAATATGCTTCCAATATGTTTCCAGGTGAGAGTGATCAATATAAAATATTTGCTTCTGCAGGAGGAGGTTCCTATGAAATTCTTTTCAAGTAAATTTTCTGAAATAGGAGTAATAGAATAAACACATATGTAGGAAACATTTGGATTTGTTTTAATAATTAAGGCATGTTTTAACGTATATATTTGAACATTTACCAAATTTATAAAAAGAAGAGCCTTTGTGTCAGCAATGACCTTTAGAAATCATCTCCTGGTTTAGACATCCTAGCTATGAAAGATCAAAATATTTCACAGTTCTTAATTACATTGAGAAGAGGGGCAGTAATAAATGTTTTCCCACAATTCATTCAATGTCAGGACATTTTTTTCTTCTCTTAATGTTCGAGGAGCTTGCATTTCTTATTTATCTTTTAGTACTGTTAATAAGACTGTCCACAAATTTTTGCATGATATCCACTCACTGTTAAATGAGGAAAATAACCAAAACATCCTAAACCTACTACAACTTGATTATTTTTAGTTTTTATAACATTTTTACCATATTTAGTCTGCATTAGTTGTATTGTTTGATACTCTTGTAATTTTGTGTTTTATGTTTAGATATTTATGGAATTACTATAGGAGCTACCTATTGATATGTAAATTAAAGTGTTATTTTGGATATTCTATTAAATGGCAATTTTTATTTGGCTCCGTATTATTTAATAATTTTAATACTGCTACATCTTCAGAGCAGACAAACTTTATACTTCACAATATTTTTGTTATTTCCTAATATTCAAAATTAGTAGCATTTATATAAACCGTAATTTCACAGTTCATTAATATCATTATTTAATGTGAAACTTAAGTAAATCTTTAAGATATGTCAACTTATAAAATCGTTAACTTGATACTAAATTAACATTTGCTATCCTGGAACTATTTATTACTTAAAAACTTAAACTAGTTACTTTGTCCACTGTCATTTTCCTCCTAGGTATACTGCAACTTTTACTATGTTATTACTTTTTGTAACTTGACATTTGATATAGTACCATAACACCTTTTTTGTGTGTCAAAGGGAGTATATCACTTGAAATACACAAAGAGAAATCATGTTGATATTCAATTTTACCAATATGAGCTCTGCAATGAACCAAATAAAGACGAACTTAGTAATATATACCGTTACATTTTTACAGTGATTTTGCAATGTTTTTCTTAGTATATTCCAGGTAAATTATGACAATGATATCTATATTTCAGTAACTTTTTAAAAAGTAATTCTTTTTTTTTACAAATAACATACACATTGGTCCCTTAACAATCTTCACATATATGGTGCATTTCTTATTAGCTTTCCAAAATTATTATTTTTGCTAAAATCAACTTCACTATTCAGGTTAATTATTTTGAAATATTTTCTTAAATAAATTATCTTTACAGCATTTTACCAACCTTCACATAAAGTTACCAAATAACCTTTAATATACTTTAATAACTTTATCACATAAAATTATCTAAAGATATTCTACATCAGCATTTTAATATAGAATACGAAATAAATGAATCTCTATTTCATGATTCATTCGTGCCATGCATTTTAAAATTTCCAAATAGAAAATTGTAAACATGCAGTTTTTTTAATGGAAAAGAGAAAATTAGTTGTGCTCATGTATATGAAAGCATATATTTCTCAAAACGTTATTTTCCATTTTCATAAAAAGTAGACTTAATTAGATGTATCTTAAATCCATGAAGACTGATTAGAGGAAAAATATTTTCACAGTTGTATGTTTAAATATTTTTATAAAATGGCTTTTACATTATTTTCTTTCAAAATCATATTTAATTCAAACATTGAGTGACTTTAAGAGTTATTGTGAGTTTTCCATTTATTTTGTTTTGTGGGTGAAAAACTGATTAGTTAAGATGAATAATTTACTACCATTATATGTATAATTAAATATTTGTAAAATTTTAATATCATACACATTTTCTAGCAGAATTTTTTAAATTTATAAGTGGCATGCATTAATGGCTGCAATTATTATTTGTTTATCTTACCTTGAAATTATATATGTGAAAAACAAAGCAAGAGAAAATGACATTTTCCAATGTAGCTTTGACTTTACATAATTATCTAGACTTCGTATACTTAGATTAAAAAAAAAAATAAGATTTTTTATATATTCACCAATTTGAAGTTACCAAGCAACATTTTATATGTTAATATGCATGTTTACATAGTTTTCATGCATATGTGATGTATTTCATGGCAAGAAACTCCTGCTTGGGTACTTACATTTCAGTTACTTTTAGCTTGCTAACACAATGATCTTATTAGCTATGTGTTTTCTTTCTTTCTTTTTTTCCTTTTCCTTTTTCTTTCATTTCAGAGGTTGGAGTTAATCTGAAGAGCACCACTTCTCCTCTCTCTCCTGAAAAAATTTGCCACTGATATTTTTACTGGATAAAATTCAAAAATGTTTCAATTCACAAAAGCTAATTGTTGAACTGCTGTCCTAGAAGAAACTGTCTACAGGAGCCGAGGTGAAAGTCTCTGATGCTGGCGGAACTGGCTCCATCAGACCATGGTTCATCCTCTTTTAAAACCAAATTTTTTTTTCTTCTGGCCTACAAGTATTTTTTTTTTTTTTCAGAAAGAAAAAAAGCCTACATTGGCATCAAGTTCTGTATCAATCCATCTTACATTGCCGTCCATGATTTAACAGACTGTAGAATCTTGAATAATCTATATCACTTTAACAAATAAATGTTTTACTATGACAGAATTTGCACATTGCCTGATTTGTGAAAGTACCCATTGCTTCAAGTGCGAATGGTGAAATAATTATTGCAAGAACTAATAATACTGTTTTACATGTAGGCCGTGCAAAAACCTTAAGAGATTACAAGCGGCTTTATAATATTGGAACGATTTATTCCATGATTAGGTGCACCCAGTTCTTTGGGAGAGCGGGACAGCTATTTAAGCAAATGTATACTAATTTTATGCCTCAGTATAGGATAAAAAGTGATAAAGGCTCTCTTCTGCTAGTAAAACTTCCAAAATGATCAAGATAGGAATACTATAATTAATCCAAATTGATTCATTGCTTTTCTAGAGAGCCAGGGCAAAAGAGGTTTTAGTAATTACAAGCCTTAAGTGCACATTTCTCCAATTTTGCACAAGTTCAGAGTAAGAACAAAGAATATGCATGTGATTTAATACCAGCACATGTAGAACTGAGTTAGTTTTGATGGCTAATACAGGAGAATGCAGTCATATTTAAGCAATATCGAAGCTAAGCACATAAGAGCTGCCTCTGGTGTGAAGCAGGCCTCAACTGTGTGAGTTTGGCCGGTTACTTATGCACAGCAGTCTTCCATGGTGTCATAAAATAGATATTAATGTAAAATTTGAAAGCACATACATTTATCAGAATACGTGGCAAAAGCAATGAGTTCAATAAAAATATTTGTAAGAGCATTGTTACTCCCAATTGAATTCAGACGCTCTAAGATACAGATCATGTCTCTATTCCTTGGTAATTCTGATAGTTATCATTGAGACCAATATGTAGTTTATTTATTTTTTTTGAAGTTCAAATAAGATAGAAAACTGTTTACCTTTTAACAAATTCAGGTTAATCTGTTAATTATTCCACATTTGGATTATTACAAATATCCAATCATCCAAGGAGAGGTTTCAGGACGTTAGCCATTTAGAACACTTGGAAGCCGTGCTCAGGAACCTAACTATACTGGACAATTTAGATACAGTTGTTTGTGTGCACACACGCGCGCACACACACACTCCCTGACACACACAATGCAAGACTGAAACAGAAGTTGCAAGTTTGAATTGAATTTTCGTGGTTAAATTTGTAGTCATGACATTGGGCAATTTACCTAATTCTCTGTTTGACAACTATAACAGCCTGGAACAACTTTGCTTATGGGTGTGTGTGCATGTACATACATGAATGTGTATGATGATTAAAAAGAGACAGATTGAAGAGTGAATATTGCCTCTGCAAATACTTTGCTGTTGTATACAACTCTTCTCCTAATATACATATGTAAAGAGAGAGTCAAGAGCAGGAATGGCTTTCCTGGATCTCAGCTCAGAGTGACATTTTCAGTTATCTTGGTTCCTCAAGGACATCGTCCTGATTATTCTTACACTCCTCCCACCCCTTTGGGGCTAATTCTTTTCTTGATGGTGATAACAAAACAGTGTTGTTCATAACCTGTCCTATCATCTACTTTTTCATTCATTCAGGATATTTATACGATTGTTTTCAAAGGAACAGAATTGTTACTGAGTTAAAACGAAAGTTAAATCACTTCAAGTCTTTACCCTGCATCCCCTACATCTAAATCCAAAATTTCCATTGATGCATATATTCAATCAAACAGTGTTACTCACACACCCATAATGTACACATTTTCTTTTTTTTAATGTTTATGAGGAGGAGTGGGCGCAGACTTTGATTCTTAAGGTTTGTGAGAATCAATTGTTTTTATGAGATATTTAATTCTTATATTAAAAAGATTAACAGAACATAGGTGTATACCCATAACTAAATAAAATTAATAATCATTCACAAATAGAGTTCTATAAAAACATAAACTTCTACAAAAAGTGGCATAATTATATTTTAAAAGTAAGCAGGAGCAATTTGTTTTAGCTGAACATATTATAAGGTACAGGAATGCGCTAATCTATGATAACAAGTCTCAATGCTAATGTTAATGGACATAGACTGGAAACCATTTAAATCATTCCTGTTACTCAACGTTCTTGGGTAATTTTGGAAGTAATCTAGCTGCTAAAAATATGTAAGTATAAATACATACTTCTTATGACACATCTAATTCATAGTATAATGTAAAGCACAACAAACACAAGAATTTCAAATAAAAGTGTGTTGATTGCAATAGAGTTATAGCGTAATGAGGTGTGGAAGTAGACTGCAAACTATAAGTTACTCTTTTGAAAATCTAAAATCATGATTTTTAAAATTTTGAATAATCTGTAGAACTAAAGGGTTCTAATATTTCTAACAATTTGTAGAAATAAAGTTCTGTTACGTTGAAAGGAATAACACACGGAAATAAATCTCAAATAACTTTTCCTTTTTATTTTATGTATAATTTTGTAGCTCAGCAGCTAGGTTTTGAACAAGTTTTAATTGTCAGTTAAACCCCAAAATATTCCTTTTCATATATATGGAATGTTTTAGGACTTTTTTTATTTTTTCTAAATTGTACTCATAAACTGAGGTTATTTCTTTAATCACTCTGTTGTACTTGTTCCAGAAAATTATTCAAGTTTTATTTCTTTCCTTTTCTATTTCCAAAATATATTCATATGTACATTTTATAGATCTAATAATTGATTATTATGTGCACTTTTGTGTATTGAGTCACATGAAATTATTGAAAATGCAAATGAGATGCAAATTTTTGTGTACAAGAGTAAAAGTAAAAAAGTAGAAGTATAGCACCAAGTAAAAATCCCCAGCACCTGATTGTTTCATTTAATATAAAATTACTATATATAGGGAGGCTATCTACACTAATTTTTTTAAAGAAGATTTTACTTTGGAAAATATATAACATAAAATTTGACATTGTAACCATTTTAACTGTACAAGCTAATAGTGTTACTTACATTTACAATATTGTGCAGTCATCACCCTCTGTTTTAAATATTTCTTAAAAAGCACTTAAAGATTTTTGTATGACCCATACACAAACTCTGTACCCATGTAGCAAATAATACTCATTCCTCCTCTCTCCCTGTCTCTAATAGACTCTGATCTACCTTTTCTCTACAATATACCTATTCTAGATATTTCATGTAAGTGGAATCATAAAATATTTGCCCTCTGATGTCTAATTTATTCCACTTATTACAATGTCTCCAAGGCTCACCCATGTTGAAGTGCGCCTCAGATATTCACCTCCTCTTATGGTATAATAATATTTTGTGTATCGTATTTTGTTTATCTTTGTTTATCGTATTATTTGTCTTTTGATGAACACTTTTGTTATTTCCACCTCTGGGCACTGTGAATAATGCTGCAGTTCTGCATGGAACATCAGTGTACAGCTATCTGTTTGAGTCTGTGTGTTTTCAGTTCTTCTGGTTATATATGTAGCAGTGGAATTGCTAGGTCATATGATAGTTTTAATTTTGAGTTTTTTGTTACTTTTTTTGAGGAAGTGTCAGTGTGTTTTCTACCATAGCTACACCTTTTTAGATTTCTTCCACTAATTTTTGAAGGTGTTAGGATTTCCACTAATTTTTGAGGGTGTTAGGGTTTCTCCCAAGTTTTAAATTTTTTATGATTTGGGTTTGATTTGCATTTTCCTAATAATGAATGATACTGAGCATTATTTCATATGCTTATTGATCATTTGTATATGTTCTAAGAAATGTCTACTCAACATTTTTGCCCATTTTAAAATTGTGTTGACTTTTGGTAGTTGTTTATATATTCAGGATACTAGTCCTTTATCAGACATATAATTAGCAAATATTTTTCCCATTTTGTAGATTGTCTTTTTTACATTCTTAAGAATATACTTTGATGATTTTTTAAAATTTTTATGTGTCTGATTGTATTTTTTTTTCTTTTGTTTCATGTGTTTTTGGTGTCATTTTAAGAACCTGTTTCCCAATTCAAGCTCATGAAGATTGACCCCTGTGTTTTCCTCTAAGGGCTGTACAGTTTAAGTGCACAAGCCAATGGTGATTATTTTTAGGTGATTGATTTGTTTAGAGTAAATTATTGTAGATAGTGTGAGGTAGAGGTCCAACTTTGTTTTTTTGGATGTGGATATCCAGTTGTCTCAGCATCATCATGATGAGTATGATGTAAGCTGTAGAGTTTTCATAAATAAGCTTTGTCATGTTAAGGAAGTTCCCTTTCATTGTGGTTTTCTAGTGTTTTTATCAGAAAGGGGGTTGGATTTTATCAAATGCCTTTTTGCTTTGATTTATCATATGTGCTTTGTTGCCCTTTATTATATTGTGTTGTATTGTTTTCATTGATTTTTGATCTATAATTACCATAGCATTCTTGGGATGAATCTTACATGGTCATTGTATATTAGCCTTTCACTATACTGTTGCACCTCTTTTGGTAGTATTCTGTTGTGGATTTGTATATATATAGCTTTTTCATTTAATATATATAAAATATATAATGTATAATATATATACATACCTATATAATGACTATTGGCACAGTTTTTTATATATATATAATATATAAAAAATACATATTGGTGCAGTTTTATTTTCTTGTGATGTCTTTATCTACCTTTGGTATCAGGACTATTATGGTTCCCTAGAATGGGTTAAGAACTGTTTCCTCTCTTCTGTTTATTTTCTTAAATTGTCTGAGAAGAATTGTCTGAGAAGAACTTTAAGAGTTTGGTAGAATTCCCCAGTGAAGCCATCTGGCCCTGGCATGTCTTTTTTCAAAGGTTTTGGATTAGTGATTCAATGTATTTGTTGTTATAGTCGTGCTGATATTTTCTATTTTCTCTTGAGTCAGTTAGGCAATTTTTGTGTTTCTAAGAATTTCTGAATTTATTGTAGGCTATCTATCTTGCTAGTGTAATATTATAATTCTTTTGGTTTCTTTAAGGTCAGTTCTATTGATTACTGATTGTGGTGTACTGAAGTCTTCAACCATTGTTGTAGAATTGTCTGTTTTTACCTTCGATTATGTCAATGTTTGCTCATTTTGAGGGGCCTTTATTTGTTGTTGTATATAAGTTTACAATTGTTATAGTTCTTGATGAAGTGACCCTTTTATGTTTTTATGTTTTTGGACACAATATTTGTGTCCAGCATATTGTTGGGTGATTTTTCTTACCAATTCTACCAGTCTCTGGGTTTTTTGTTTGTTTATTTGTTTGCTCTTGAAAAGATTCCACACAATATTGTTTATATTTGGCATTTTCCCACATGGTCATATTCTCTTTGGTGAAAACTAGAAGGACTTGGTCTTCCATTCTCTGGTCAACTATAAGATGTCTTGGGATAGAGTACTCAGTGCATTGATATCAATGAGCAACCTCAGAAACCTTGAAAGAGGGAAAACAAAAAAACAGTGACATATCCAGGACCTCCACTTTGAAGAGACATTGACTACCAGTAGAGTTTATGTAATCACCAAATTATGAAAAAAATTCTTTTTAGTTAGGACTTTTCAGTAAGTTATAACTTCTATTATTGCAGCTATCAGTAAGCAGTACAGAGAAACATTAATAGTGTTGAGATTCAAAACTCAAATTTTACATTTATGTTCAAATATAAAATATTAACTAGATATTTTACATTCTGTTTTCATGCTGTCTTCAATCTCTGTTTCTCTGATTAGGGAATTTAATTAATTTACATTTGAAATAATTACTGGTAAGGAAATATTTACTTCTCTCGTTTTGCTATGTGTTTTCTTGTATGTCTTATGCCTTGTTTGTCCCTCATTTCCTTCTTTATTGCCTTCTTTTGTAGTTGGTTAATTTTTGATGATAAATCGTTTTTACTCTCTTTATTTCTTCCATGTATATTCTATGAATATTTTCTTTGTGTTTATGATGGGAACTATATTTATCATACTAAATGCATAACAACACAATTTGAATTGACAATGATTAAAATTCTATAGCATACAAAATTTCTACTCCTAAATGGTATAATCCTTCATTCTATGTTATCATGAAAAGCTACAGCTTCATACCTTGTGCATCCAATAACATAAATTTATAAATATTTGTATGCATTTCTGTTTTACACATTTTTTAAGAAATACAAAATAGAGTGACAAAGCAAAAATAAAGTAATGCTAGTTTTTTATAGTTCTGTGTACCTTTACTAAGACCTTTACTTACATGATTTTGAAATACTGTAAACTGTCCTTTCATTTCAGTTGGAAGGATTCTCTTTAGCTTTTCCTCTAGGCCAGATCTGATGGTAACACAGTCTTTCATCCTTTTTTTTTTTTTAAATCTGAGAATTTCTGAATACCTCTCTTAATTTTATCTACAATCTTGCTGGATATAGAATTTTTGGTTGCCTTTTTTTTAATCAAATAAGATTCTTTTATAATAAAAGAGTTCCAACATTTTATGCTATTCCCTTGCCTTCTTACCACCATAGTTTCTGATTACATTTGGCCTATGAATCTTATTGCAGATCCCTTCTTAGTGATAAGTTTCTTCTCTCTTGTTGCTTTCAGGATCCTCTCTTTGCTCTTGTTTTTCAGTGTGTGAAATGTGTCTGAATGTATAATTGAATTTTCCACCTTGAAATTTGTTGAGCTTTTTAGACTTGTAGATTCATGTATTTCATTAAAGTTGGTAAGTTTGAGAAGTTGAATATTCTTTAAGTATTATTTCAACCCCATTTTCTCTGTTTTCTCTGGGACTTAGATGATGCATATGTTAATCCACTTGATAGTTTTCTAGAGGGCCTTTACATTCTGTTCACTTTTCCTATTTCTTTTTCTTTTTCAAACCCAGTAACTTCACCTGTCGTATGTTTAAGTCCACGCTGTTTTTCCTTTGCCTGATCAAATCTGTTGTTGAACACCTCTAGTGATTTTTTATTTCAGTTAGTATAATTTTACTTCAATAACTTTTGTTGTATTCTCTATTATAATTTCTCTTTTTACTGATATCATATTTTTTCATAAATCCTTTTTTCTGTTTTTGTTTCTTGTAGTTCTCTATGTTTTCCCTTAGCTTTTTAAACATATTTAAACAGGTATTTAAAAAATTTTTCCAGTATGTGTTATGCCTGACTTCCTCTGATACGGTTTATTTCAATTTATTTTTTTTCCTTTTTACTCATTCCTATTACTTTATATGTCTTGTGGGTTTTTGTTGAAAATTGGACATTTACATATTATAATACAGTGACTCTGGAAATCAAACTCTATTCCTTCCCTAAGATTTGCTATGTTTTCAATTGTTGAAGTCTGTGCTAGTCTATTTGTTTAGTTACTTTTGCAAACTATTTTTTGCCAAGACTTTTTGCTTGTTTTTTTGTTTGTTTGTTTGTTTGGTTTTTTGTGACCATTAAATTATCTGTTCATTCAGCTAATGTCTGACTAATGTTTTGACAGATATTTCCTTGACCTCTAGGAGCAAAAATAAAGATAAAACAAAACAAAAGTACAAAACACAGCAAATAAAATATTAGAAAATAATTACAAAAGAAAAAACTTTAGTATTTGGAGATTGTCTCTGTGCTGTGGCACTTTCATCATTTAGCCAGACTTGCACTGAGCCTAAGCATCAGCTCAGGGTGGAAATACAGAGTTTTCTCTGTTCATTTATTAACATGTGTCTTGCCTTGGTCATGTGCTTGGCTTTATAAATCCCCCTGTATATACAAGTGCTTTTGAATATTCTGATTTTCCAAAGAATTTCTTCCTATATCTTAAGCAGTCTATTTTATGTCACAACTGTAATCTTTTACCTCAAACACCTGTTTGTCTGCCTTGCTCATTTTTGAGCAATACCCAGTTCTTTAGCCTGAGATCCAAAACAGTGATGACTGCTTTTCATGACTTCTTCAGGTAGTCCCCAGACACAATAGAACAGACATAAACAATAATTTGTGCATAAGGTCCATTTGACTTTCTTCAGAGTCAAGGACCAGGATTCTGAACTGGGTACACAGGGTGCTACTGCTTTAAGACTGCTGTTATGCTGGTGAAAGATTGGACAAGGCAAGTAAAAATGCTGCAAACACCTTTCTACCATCTTAAGTTGCAATTTTCTTAATTTAGCATTCATTTGGTTGAGGTAAATCTCTGACTATTTACCAGAGTTCTGTCAAAGTTGGTTCTGACAATTTCTATGGGATAACAAGAGCTTGGCACTGCCTACTCTACTGATAACATTCTATACGGTTCTTGTTTTCTCTTGATAAGTATCTTGGTAAAGGAAGGAAGAAACATTTTGGTCATGATGTGAACAAGGATGTTTATAGAATTTTAGAATGTTTTCATTTTAAAATGTTTTCAGTATCACAAATCTGATTGTCATAATTGTTAAGTGAATGAATTTACTTTGAGTTCACTAGCCTTATTTGTTAGGTGATTTGTCCCACGTGTTTCACTTACTTCCTACCCAAACTATCAATGGCTCCTCTTTTATTTTTTAGTGACCCTGATTTTTTACTTCTCTTTTTACATTTAAAATTCAGTTCCAGGACTTAATGTCTATCACTTACCTGTGTCTCCTTAACAACCCATATACCAGCCTCTCTATGATTAGTGTATTACTAACTTCTGGAAACTTACTCCCACAAAGCAGAATTCCAAAATGTCACTTAATTGAATTACCAGTAAATACATTTTTCTCTATCTAGGTTAATAATCACTGTTTATTTTCCCCTATGATGACAGTGGCCCTTTGATGACTAAAAATTAAAAATGACCACAAAAAAATTAAACTTCAATCCTCTGCAAAAGAATGCATTATTTATCTATATGCATAAATTATTCACAAACTTTGGTAAAATAGCTTATATGTGAATTCATGTACAAGTCAACAATTAATACTCTATGTTGTTACAGCGTACATGCAGGTCAATAGGGACTCACCAAGTATCTATGGATACATTACTTTAAACTGTTTTTTGTTTGTTTGGTTGGTTTTAAGGAAAAGGAGCATTGGGTGTGTCTATTATGACGTAAAATAGCATTTCATAAGTCTTAGAGCATTTAAGACATGCAAAGTTCTAGAAAAAATGAAAGCAATAGAGTGGATCAGAATTATTTTTCCAGATCAAGTTAATAAAGTTGGTGCATTAAAAGTCTTAAGTTATCACATTTAACAATTTAGACATAAAACATTTAACTAAATACATTTAGAAACATTTTTGAATCATTTTTTGAATGAATTTTTGAGTGGAGTGGCTTAAAAAATGTCCTCAAGAATCTCCAGTGCCTAAAAGCTGTTTATTGTATTTTAAAATGGAATATTTCAGAATTTAAGACTTCTTTTATCAAACATTTTCAATTCTGTAACTATTTGTTAAGCATTTAATATGGCCTGGGTATGAAACTCTTTATTGTGAATACAGAGATAATAGACCAAAGACCTCCCAAATGTTGATGTCTATATGGTATTTAAATGTGTGAACCCATATATTTACATAAGAATTAATATTATTATGTCATTTAGGACCACAACTCTTTGGAAACAGAGTACAGATCAACCCAATGGCCACTGAACAAGAAAGATGAAAAAACGTTTATACATTGGTGCTGCTTAAAACGAGTAAGGTTTAATAAAATCCTCAAATCATAATTCTAATTATGGAAACACAAGATTCTACATTTGCGTTTTGAATCCACTCTTAGTATTTTACCACATCAACTCAAACTACTTTTCCTGAGCTCTATACTCCATGTACCCTTGTGTTATTTATAGAAATATGTATCTTCATCTCCTTAAAATTCCTTTGATATCAGGCATTTTTTTTTTCCTTTTTTAAAAATTATACTTTAAGTTCTGGGGTACATGCGCACAACGTGCAGGTTTGTTACATAGGTATACATGTGCCATGTTGGTTTGCTGCACCCATCAACTCGTCATTTACATTAGGTATTTCTCCTAATGTTACCCCTCCCCCAGCCCCCTACCCCCTGACTGGCCCCAGTGTGTGATATTTCCTGCCCCATGTCCATGTGTTCTCATTGTTCACCTCCCACCTATGAGTGAGAACATGCAGTGTTTGGTTTTCTGTCCTTGTGATAGTTTGCTTAGAATGATGGTTTTCAGCTTCATCCATGTCCCTGCAAAGGACATGAACTCATCCTTTTCTATGGCTGCATAGTATTCCATGGCATATACGTGCCATATTTTCTTTTTTTTTTTTTTTTTTGGTTTTGCTTTTATTATTATTATACTTAAGTTCTAGGGTACATGTGCATAACGTGCAGGTTTGTTACATATGTATACAAGTTTCATGTTGGTGTGTTGCACTCATTAACTCGTCATTTACATTAGGTATATCTTCTAATGCTATCCCTCCCCCTCCCCCCCTCCCAACAATAGGCCCCGGTGTGTGATGTTCCCCTTCCTGTGTCCAAGTGTCCAAGTGATCTCATTATTCAATTCCCAATTACGAGTGAGAACATGCGGTGTTTGGTTTTCTGTTCTTGCGATAGTTTGCTGAGAATGATGGTTTCCAGCTGCATCCATGTCCCTACAAAGGACACGAACTCATCCATTTTTATGGCTGCATAGTATTCCATGGTGTATATATGCCACATTTTCTTAATCCAGTGCCATATTTTCTTAATCCAGTCTATCATTGTTGGACATTTGGTTGGTTCCAAGTCTTTGCTATTGTGAACAATAAACATATGTGTGCATGTGTCTTTATCATAGAGTGATTTATAATCCTCTGGGTATATATCCAGCAACGAGATCACTGGGTCAAATGGTATTTCTAGTTCTAGATCCTTGAGGAATTGCCACACTGTCTTCCACAATGGTTGAACTAATTTATACTCCCACTAATAGTGTAAAAGCATTCCTATTTCTCCACATTCTCTCCAGCATCTGCTGTTTCCTGTCTTTTTAATGATTGCCATTCTAACTAGCGGAAACACATCAATTCTTGTTGCAATCTTAAATAAAATTGCCTGTGTACCTAGAAAAAAAAAAAAAAGAAATACAACACCAGCCACGTGTGCTACATTTACACTTTCTTTTTTTTTCTTTTTTTAATTAAGTTCTAGGGTACCTGTGCACAACATACAGGTTTGTTACATATGTATACATGTGCCCTGTTGGTGTGCTGCACCCATTAACTCATCATTTACATTAGGTATATCTCCTAATGCTATCCTTCCCCCTACCCCCACTCCACAACAGGACCCGGTGTGTGATGTTCCCCTTCCTGTGTCCAAGTGTTCTCATTGTTCAATTCCTACCTATGAGTGAGAACATGTGGTGTTCAGTTTTTTGTCCTTGCAATATTTTGCTGGGAATGATGATTTCCAGCTTCATCCATGTACCTACAAAGGACATGAACTCATCCTTTTTTATGGCTGCATAGTATTCCATGGTGTATGTGTGCCACATTTTCTTAATCCAGTCTATCATTGATGGACATTTGCGTGGTTCCAAGTTTTGCTATTGTGAATAGTGCCACAATAAACATACGTGTGCATGTGTCTTTATGGCAGCATAATTTATAATCCTTTGGGTTTATAACCCAGTAAGGGGATGGCTGGGTCAAATGGTATTTCTAGTTCTAGATACTTGAGGAATCGTCACACTGTCTTCCACAATGGTTGAACTAGTTTACAGTCCCACCAGCAGTGTAAAAGTGTTCCTATTTCTCCACATCCTCTCCAGCACCTGTTGTTTCCTGACTTTTTAATGATTGTCATTCTAACTGGTGTGAGATGGCATCTCATTGTGGATATCAGGCATTATTTCTTATTAAATTTTGGATCTCCTACAGTGCTTAGTTTGTTGTTCCAAATACGAAAGACAGATTGTATATATTTGCTATATAAATACATTGTAGCTGTAGCTGTATACAGAATGAACCAAGGAATGACAAATTAGGAGTCGGCTATAAGAATGTGCAAGTCTTTCTATGATTACATTAGGGTAATAGCTAACAAATAGAGAAAAGCTGAAATAAGATGGAGAAAGTATCAATAGAACCTGCATTTTCATATTTAACAAACTCATATTTATGTAACACTTATTTGTCAGAATTGTGAGCTTCTTAGTCTTTTAGGTGATCTAGATAGAGAGTAAGTGACTCTTGAATATCTAACATGAGTTCATATCAAGTCAATGTAATGGACATAGAAAATTTGGTTCCTAGACTAAAAGAGCATATTTTTATGGGAATAAATAAATATGGCAATAGGAAACTTTAATACAAGACATAACATATGCACAATAGTAAGCTTAATAGATACACTGTGTGAAACAAAGAGAAATACTGATTATTAATTATTACATGTTTCTGAGTTTGATGTCTGTGAAGATAGTAATTAATACCAAGACTAACGGAAAAATGAGTAATATAAAGTGTTCTTTCCATTTAATTATGCATAATTTTAAGTTTTATAATGATAGCAATAGGAACTTAGAGCTTTGAGACTGGGAAAATGTATGTAGCTCTAAATATAAGTTAAACTAAAATTTAAACCTTCATTCTTGGGTGCTTAACCACCCTTTTCTTGCTCTTCTCTGGAAAACAAATTTATTTTCTATCCTGAATGTACTGAAGAGTAATCAGACACAGTCTTATATTATTGATTCATTCAAATACTTTTCTAGATTATGTTTTCAAATTTGCTTAACACTCTGTTCTCTATGATGACTGCCCTAACTGAGCTAAAGTGCAAGTCAAGTGAATTAACTGATATTGCCTTAGCAATTGTGAATAGCTAAAATTAGCTGTACACATTTCTTAACTTTTTGTTATTTGTGGGTTTTCTTCATCGTATGCTTTTTATTTATTTCTTTTATTAGTCTAGATTTGCTATTTACTTTCTTTAAAATCAGTAAAAAATAAATTATCATTGTGAAATGTAAATAAATTTAAGTTCATTTTTAGAACCTCAATAATAGTTTTTTTTTTTTTCCAATAATTTCTGGTTGGCACACTTACAGTGTTCTGCTGTTTGTTCTATTGATTCACTGGCAAATGCTGGAATAAACAGTACTCAAAAACTAGAATACTATTTTTGTTTATTTTTATCTTTAAAATATAATTTCCAAATGTATAGCAAATAAAAATTAGAATAATTATTATTTAGAGGCAAATAACTACCATTTATATCCCTGGACTTGTGATTCAAAAGTTACTTTTCTTGTTTATGTAGTCAATGACCACTCTAATCCTTCTTTGGGCAGATTCTGTGAAACAATGAATTTTAATCACCCTAAATTCTAGTTCTATGGTCCAATGGTTCTATTTCTGTCCCCACTCTCCTTTATTTAAGAATGAATAGTACAGTGTAAGCAAACCCTTTTGTCAAGAGTGTTTTCAATGGATTTTTAATGACATCAAATGTTCTCTAAAACAACATTTCTTAAACTTTATTGGACATCAGGATTATCTCAGAAATGAGTCAGTTCCTGACCTTTACCATTCCCTCAGCAAACTGTGTGTCAGTCTTGAGTAGCTCAACAGCTTACATCCTCTATCTCATCACGTATGTGATTCTAATGTAGGTGTCCAGAGAATAAAACTCTGAGAAAGTCTGGCCTGCTAAGGTGTCAAAATATCTGCAAAATTGGAAATTCAGTTAAAAGAATTTGGTCTTCATCATGAGTGATTTTTAAATTATCTTTCTTATTTGGATTGACTGATGGTATATAAATGCAGGGATGAAATAAATATTTCATGTAAATTGATTACTTTGTTTCTGACAAAGTCGGCTAAAAGTTTCTTCACTATATTACCTAAGAAGTTAAATATTTTCCTTAAATATGTTTTCATTATTTAAAATGAAATGTTTATTTTCAAATAAATGAGACATTATTTTTATTAAATTTCACTGTTCTTAGTGATACCATTTCATCTTATATTAATTTGCAGTTTGGAGGCCTTTTCTACAATACAAAAATTTTCTTCTGAAATGACACTGTTAAACTTTGCAATAAATGCAGATATTTTCTTATCATTTTTACTTACATTATCACTCATGCTAAATTGATCTACATTGTCAGAATAAGTAGTTGCTCTGTAATTTTAGTATTCATGTAAATTAAATAAATTCTATTGACAAAAATTATTTTATCTATAAAGACATTTATTATAGCACCTCTATCACAATTCTGAATGTTAGCTTACAAGAGGGATACATGAAAGTAGCATTAAAGTTTTCTAAAGGAAAAAATAACAAGTAAGTCACTATAATTGTGTTTCTTACCATTTCAAATTTCCTTAGATCTCAGAATGTTGCCAGAATTGTGATTAATGTAAGACTTGATGCAAAGGAAAAGAGCAAATCTTCATTAGAAATTCAGGAATAGTTTAATTATAACTGGTTTTTTTTTTTTTTTTAATTCATTGAAATGGTCAAATTATTCTAATATTTTTCTTCTGAATCAATAAAGATACATAATGTCTTTATAGCAATGCTAACTTTATTATGTAACATAGTCCTCTATACTTTTATAAAATATACACCCACAAATTGCATTCCAGAAGCAACTAGATGCCTGACCAATCTACGCTTTTTTTTTTTTTTTTTTTTTTTTTTTTTGAGACGGAGTCTCTCTGTGTGGCCCAGGCTGGAGTGCAGTGGCGCGATCTCGGCTCACTGCAAGCTCCACCTCCCGGGTTCACGCCATTCTCCCGCCTCAGCCTCCGAGTAGCTGGGACTACAGGCGCCCGCCACCACGCCCGGCTAGTTTTTTGTATTTTTAGTAGAGACGGGGTTTCACCATGTTAGCCAGGATGGTCTCGATCTCCTGACCTCGTGATCCACCCGTCTCGGCCTCCCAAAGTGCTGGGATTACAGGCTTGAGCCACCGCGCCCGGCCTCAATCTACGTTTTAATGCATCTAGTGTATTGACTTTGTGTATTTAATTCGCAACAATGATAATCTATCCAGGGCAGTTTATTTCTAGGGATCCTTTGAAGTTAGCCGCAAGATAAAATATTAATTAATCAATATCGATTATTTAATGTAGGTAAATGTAACAAACTTCTTATCTTTGCCTGGAGTACTAGGTATTTAAATTCTGATAAATATCTAGTTTGTGCCATCACTAGTTTTTTTGTTGTCTTTCATTTTTTTCAACTCTTATTCTATTTCTTTACATGATGTGGTCTTCATGTAATATTCTACAATTTTACTTTTTACCACCCTTAATGCCTATAAAATTATTTTTAAATTATACTATTTATTCTTGAATTATGTTTATATACTCAACTACATTTTCAAATTTTAATCTCAAAATATTTAACATTAATCTAATTACATATTACTTAATTCTCTGTTTCTTACTTGTCTACATGGTTCTCTTTTGGTGTTTACTCTTTTGTAACTCTGTTAGTGTTACGGTCCTCATAATTAATTCTTTTGCTATTGTTAATATGTCTTCTAATTTAACAATAATCCAAAAAATAAGCATAGTAGATAGAGGAAGTATATGAAATATAGTACATTAAATAATAACAGTTATGACACTATGTAAAGATCATCTGGAAAAAATAAATGAAAATCAAATTTTGGCTGTCAAAATTAAACAAATTGAACTATAATAGAGGCCTTAGGCGAGAGAACTGGCAGGAAATTGGAGCTATGGAGTTAAGTATATAAATTCTGGGACCAGAGAGGTAGATATGGGAAGAGATGCTATCTTAAATAAAATTTCAATGACTGAAGCTATAGAAAAGATTTACTAATTTAAAGTTGAATCTAAGGTCAAGTGGAGAGTGGAAAACTTGTCAGAAGTTCCTAAATGGAAAAATTGGTTAATTAAAAAAAAGAACAAGATAAGGAAGATAATGAAATGCATTTTTAGATCCAAGATAACTTTCAGTAAATGACACATGACACTAATGTTTTGATAAGAGAGAGTCAATTTTTAATAGTCAGGAGACTAAGCACAGTATGAAAGAGAATAAAGACTGGTGATTAATTTCCAAAGGGCAATAGCATAATGGTACAGGGTTCTTTGAGGTAGAAGCGATAAAAGGAAGGCATTATAAAGTTAAAATAGAGATGAATTTCACATGCATCACTGGGTCTTCTAGAGGTGGCTCTGGTGCTCAGTCAGATGGCAATAGATATTTTATATTTCTAAATTTTGTTAAATCTTACATTTCCATTCTTGCACTTGGCCAAAGTGTGCTGCCTTAGAATGAAGAAGATTAAAGTTAGGCTGAAGCAAATTTACCTAGTTGAAAATCCTCAGTGTAATATCATCAGACTGTTTCAAAGCTAATTATTTTGGCTATTGGTTAATTGACTTATTTCCTCAGTGTCATAAAAAAGGGGGAGTTGTTAACATTGTCGAGAATATAATTCAAGACTTCTGACTCTCCAATGTAACCACTACATCATATTTTGATGACCTTTGCCTGACACCGCAGAAATAATTTATAAAACTTTAAAAACTATGGTGTAGTATTTTGGGTTTCAATCTAAGACTCAAGTAAATGAGAGCAGTAGCTACTTTATCAAACAAATACAAATTGATTTTAGTTGTAAGTGTGGTCCAATTCACTTAGCTTGAATTATTTAAGCATCACCTTTAAATGTATTCAGTAGTAAATTACAGCTGAAAGCTTCATCTTCAAAAATAGAATGTTTCACTGTATAAGACTTAGAAATTCTAGATTCATTGTGAGGAGCTGACACAGCACTATCTTTCCTAGCTTGGATGGAAAGCTTTATTCAGCATTAGATAGCTGACGATGTGGTTTAGAAGACAGATTTAAATTTCTATAATTTCTATCATTATAATTCTATAATATTATATTTGTTTCACTAGGAAATAATGCATTTATCTAGTTCTTATTATAATGTGTTGAGACTTATTCTCATTGATACTCATGGTCCTGATTAGAAATTAAGTATACAAGTTTAATTTAGAGGCTCTCTCATCCCTGGAAATCCCCCAAATCCCACTAGATGGCACCTCACTAAGGATCTTGCCAGTGCTCTCTGGCAGATTAAACATTTCTCTATGGGAGGGAACCAAAGGTTACAATCTGGTGAAAGCACAGACAGGAGGCTATGTTTTTCGTAGAACATTACATAAGATTAAGACTATTTTAATTGTCTCAAAAGCAAAGATGGAACTAACACAGATAAAGCCATATTCTGTTGCCACTGCCATCTCCTTGGAAAACTAAACTCACTTAGGAGGTACATGATGAATGTCTTTAGTTTTCCTAAATAAATAATTATGAAGTTTGCTTTTGAGATATGAAACTGCCTGGCAAACTCAGTAAAAGTTTTACTCAAACTTACGTGGCCTTATAAAGACTGCTTTTAATTACACCTAACATCACTTGTACATAGATTAGATCCCAGTGGTAGATTTAACTGAACTTAATTTTCTCATTAGTCAACAAATATTAAGCAATCAGTTCATGCAAAGAGTTGTTATGTTAATTTAGAAGTATTAAACTGCTTATAATTAGCCCAAGACTGCAGGGATGGGGAAAGTAGACATCCATGTACAAGACCTTTTGTGGATCTCTTAGAGAATGGCTTTCAGATTGAACAAACTTCAAATTGAAGTCCAAGTGCAAAATCTCACTACCATAAAAGTGTCTGAAATTATTTAAGAATTCAAAGTTACTAACTTAAAAGTCAAGAGGAAAGAAAAAGCCTGACGGTCAATTATTTATTTTACTTTTAAATAAAGCATACATATTTTCTCATATGGAGAACTTGTGACCACTACATGGTCAAGACAGGGCATATAATTTATTAAATGCATGATTAAAAACTCATATAAATGTGTGCATAATACACAGTTCATAAATATTTGTTGGATAAATAAAAATATGAGGGGGATATTTCAAACATTGAAAATAAACTATTAAATTCATAATCAGACAATATTATTTGTAGATTTTTTTTAAATAATCACAATAGCTTTTCTCCTTAAATACTTAACTTACATTAATCAGGCATATGCCTAAAGACCAACTGAAAAAAATCAACTATTCTAATGCTCTTAATTTACTTGCTTTCATTTTAAGTAACTTTACCTGGTTTTTGATTAAATTAAATAATCTATCCAATGGAAATCTTCATCATTATACTTGTAAATACAAATCTACATACTTGGTATGAATTTTACTTAGTTATCTCTAAATACAGGTGCAAATCTAAGAAAGTGCCAAACATGTATCTTAAGCCCTGGCAACCTTTTTTCTTACAGGTGGATTGTTATAGTAATGCTATAGAATAACTCCAAAAAATATATAAGAAATCTATAACACAGCAAAGAGGTAGCATCATCCAAAGGTGGGCATTCTATTATTAAAATGAAACAGTACCATTCCTTCTGCTACTATTTCTATTACAACTAATACAGAAAATTGTACCACTAATAATAAATTTATTTAAAATTGCATAGTCGCTATATAGAAGGCACAATTTCTGTCACTTTAAGTTCCTTAATGCATCACACTCTTATAAAAATCCTATAAGTTAGTTATAAATGTTAACATAGTTTAAAAAGGTGAATGAAAGTTTTAACAACCTAAATAACTGTCACAGGATGCCCAGCTCACAAGTTTCAGAGGCACAATTCAAGCTCCAAATCTCTCACTGCACCCTGTCACTCTCAATCCATATCCCCTATTACTAAAATTAATATACTATCTCCAAGACAAAATAGTATTAGAACAATGACACTATGCTATTTGACTAGTAACTGTAATGTGTGAAGAATCTAATTTTTGAAAAACAATTTGTCACAATAAGCAGTCATTTTATTTCAAAATTAATTTTAATATAACTTTATGTAGTTATGAAAAATGCATTGGGGACTTACTGTTTTTTATGTACACTTCTATTTAATTTACCAACATTGGAGTTAGGTTTGATTATTGTTATTTTATAGGTGATAAAACTGAAGCTCGGCTCAGTTAAGAAAGAGCCCAGGTCACTCTGTTTGTAAGTGTTAAAGTCATAAACAAAACTCGGGTGTTTGACTCCCAAACACACACAGATCATCTTATATATGTATATAGACATGTATGTCTGAGTGGGTGTGTATACATGTATATACATATACCAGAAGTGGCTAGCAATAGGCATTAGGAGCAATTAGGAGCAGTTCCAATGACTGGCCACAACCTGTGCCTGTTTAACCTGTTTGGCCTTCTGGAATCAAGTGTGTCTGCGCTACAAGGAATGGCACTACAGGGAACAATTGGAGATCCCAAGGAGGTGATGCTCAGGTGCGGCTAATTTATGGGATGCTGTTTTCTATTCTTTCATTTTTCATCATGATGTCCCTGTTACACATAAGGGAAGGCTTCCTGACCTTTCAAGCTTGCTGTTACAAACTCTATTATGAACAGAACACTTACTGAAATCAAGATCGTCATGAAGAGTGACTTGTGAGTGGAACATCTGACATGTGTTGCCCATCTACAGTGTGCTGAATGTGCAGCTGGTGGTGAAAAAGCCCAGTTCCCTTTAGGCCATACTGGGCTAATTGACCCTTTTCATTCTTGATTGCAGTCTGCATTCCCATATCTGTTCTCTGCCTTTTGCTCTGCTTGGCCTGGCTGAAGGAAGCACCTCTACTCCACCACCATCTGGGTCTTTCCTAAACCTTGTCACCTGAGAGCCATTCTTAACCTGCAGAACTTCCAGGACAACACTTTAACTCAACTACTTCCCCAACCTATGCCCTCCAGCCACCGGAAAGAAGCCTTCAGGAGTCCCTCCAGCACCCACGCAGGCACTCTCCAGTTTGCCCCCTCCCTTCCTGATGCTGTGAACACCACCGAATAAATGTTTATCACTCTCAAAAATATTATATATATGTATATAATGTAAACACATTTTTCTTTTTACTGCACATAATATAGTACCCTATTCACCTCTCAGATAAATAAATCGTAATTATCATTTTCTGCTTTTAAATACCCTGAAAATATAATATGAAAAGTTACATAAGATCAATTTTTCAAAATAGAAGTGCCTTATAATTAATCAAACTGTATTCCTGTCTATTAAGTTTTTTTTTTTTCTTTTTGTGTGTGGTATAAACGCAACTATGAGAAATTCCTACAACTCTTTCTAGTCATAAAAGCGTACTGCTATTTTGAAGGCTTTAGTGCATATCAACAATATGACACTGAGAAATGTTGGATTAAGTTGTCTCACCACCAGCATTGCATGGAAGTGCCTATCTCTCCAAACACCGTCACTAACATGGGGAATTATCATTAAAGAAAACAAAGTCTCATCAATTTCTAGTCTTGAAAATATAACATAATTATGTAGGTAAATCCTTGAGTGATAGAGTTTAGTCATTTTTTACATGTGTGTTGGTTCCTATACATAGTACCATATTTTTATAAAGACATCAATTATTATCCGTTAAGGACGATTAAACATATCAGTAACTCATCCTTATATATACTGACATATTTTCCAAGCTTCTTATTTATCTAGTTTCATATAATATTTGAAAATATTGGAGTTTTAATTTATGTGTAGTTAAATACATACTTTAATTTCTGGATGATTCTTTTCTGTTTTTTGTTGTTGTTATTGTTTTAGATAAGTTTAGAAAGTTCTTCACTATTTTGACAATAAAGAGTAGCTAATATTTCCTTTAGGTTTGTTATATTATTTGGAATTTGTTGTTTTAAATTTCTACTCTCTCTGAAGTATATATTTGTTATATGATATATGCTAGAATATATTTTTAATACTTAAAATTTTTTGATTTTTTATTTGCACTAATTGTTGAATAATGTTTATATTCTTTATAGATTTTCTTTATCATCCTTTAGAGAGTACATTCTGTATACACACAGGCATACAAACACACACAGTGCTCCCACACAATCTATCATATTAATTAGACTGATGCTATACCAATTTTTCTATTAACAAGCAACATTATTTAGCTATACAATATATGTACTAAAGCACATTCTTCTAGAACTCTTGTTTTCCATTTGTATTTGTTAAAATTATCTTATATTGTTCTTCATGAACTAATAAAAGAATTGAGGGAGAAAGAGTATCTACTCATTTAAATCTTATGGTGATGATTTGTTCAAGTCTTCTCTTTTGTCTCTGAGTTAAGATTTATAATCTTTGTCTTTAAATTTGTTTATTTCTCATTAAATTTAAGGGCAACTCTTAAAAATGAAAAGGGTATTATTTTTGTTATTTTTTTCTGTGTTCTCTCTAACTTAATGATCACTCAACTTGAATTGCAAGGTAATTTCCACAAGGGTCTCTCTCAGTTACAGAGCAGTGAATGGTGGTTAAGGTCCTGTCTCTGGAGCCCAACATGTCTGAATTTGCAAACCTACTTTACCACTTATCTGTGTGCCCTTAGGAAGATAGTTAAACTTTCTTTACTTCTGTTTCCTCATTTATCAAATAGAGTTATTAACAAAAAAAAAATTCTGAGATTTCTTGAGAAAAAGAAATAAGTTAATAACAGTAGAAGCCTTATAAAGTGCCAACCCATTATTAAGTGTTCAATTATAATCCCTAATCTTTTAAAGTGCTCAAATATAGGATATTAACTATTATTAATAGCATTATATCATACTGATAAAATAAAGTAAGAATATTCAATTACTTGGAAAGTCAGTATACTGAAGAAATGAAGCAGTGATACAACCAATGTGTTTGGGTTTAGTCAAATTAATTAACTGAATTACGTAGTCATCAGAGACCGTGAGACATCCAGAATGTTAATATTCCTGTCAAAACAAGTCAAAGTATCATTTGATTCTGGTAAAAAGATCTATGACAACCAAAGGGGCATAAACTATAATAGCAATTATTTGAGCAAAGTTAAAAAGTTTATTCATTATGATTATAAGGATTTTTCATTATTAATACATATTTCTATTCTATAAGTTAAATGTAAATCATATGCCTTTTTAGTAATACATCAAATTAGTAGAACACGTGTTTTAATGTATCTTCATAAATTGTATTTTATTAAAAAGATAGTATTTTGGTAATGACATAAAAGCTTTAAGGTGAAATGATCTGGGATTTATTATATTGCTGACAAAGGATTTTAATCAATAAATATTGATTCTTGATTCTGCAAAAATAGAGGACTATGAAAATCTACATGCCCTTCAGCTAAAAGACCTAGGTGTGCTTAAATAAAACAATTAATATAATTATTCACACTAATAACAAGATTAATTAGAAAATGTAAAGTTGGCACAAATTTTAAAAAAAAATGGAAAGTTAAACATAGGAGCCACTGTTGAGACTGCAACCTCAAACTGCTTTGGAAGAGATGGTGGAATAAATATGAGACTATGTTCTGTGAAAACTCATTGCTCACAGACATACAATCACAGGTTAAAAGACTTTGAGTCTGAACCAAACTCAGAGCAACAAATGAAACTGCATGAACCGTAATGCTTGAAGGGCTACATCAGCATGAAAGGAAGAACCAGAAAATGTCTGCCTATGTGTTACAGGCAAAAGAAAAAATAACCTTGTGTCTTCCTGGTTTGAGGGACAGTTGATGAGGTATAGCGGTGGATATTCCTGAGAAACTGAAATTGTGTTTCAGAATCCATGTGGGTGGAAAATTTTCAACTGCAGAAAATATTGAAAATGGTACCAGGATGTTATTATCACATCAGCTTCTGGCTAAGACAAGCACAAAATCTTGGGAAAGACAAAATGGCGTTAAAGAAAAATAAACAAATAAATAAACTCATACTTTTATACATTTAGTAAAACTACAGAACGATATTTGCAAAAAGATAATCACAAAAGGAGAAGAAAAGCTCACTAAATTTTAAACAAAAGAACATTTATCAGATACATATTTAGGTATCTTAACCTCAAATATAGGCCAAAGAAAATAGAATAATATAATCAAACTGATCACTAAAATATGTCAACCTGATTTCTATATCCCATTCAACTAACATGTGAGAATAAGGGCAAAAACAGCTTATTTTTGTTTTCGGGAAAAAATACTCTGTCACTCACTCATAGAAAAGTGAAATGAAATCCAGTTGAGAGAATGCTAGAAGCAACATTACACTATGTAATTGGTAAGTATATGAGTAAATCTGAACAGCCATAAACTATGAAAAATAGTAATGATGATAATTACTTATTGGGAATATATAGATATAATAACAAGATAGGATTGGGTTGATGAAAATTAAAACATTCTATCTTAATATTATTCAGAAAGAGGCTGTTAGAGACAGCGATCAAGTTAAGAAACTTCCAGTTCTGAGTGTAGTGGCTCACACCTGTAATACCAGGGTTTGGGATGTTGAAGTGAGAGGATTGCCTAAGCCAAGGCACTCGAGATTACAGTGAGCTCTGACTGTGCCACTATACTCCAGCCTGGGCAACAGAGGTAAACCCAGTCTCTAAAAACAAACAAACAAAAAGAAAGAAATGTCTAATATCAAAAAAAGTTGTGTCAATGTAATCCAAATTTTCAAAAATATAAGAGGAAATAATGGAAAATGAAATGAACATGATAAATAACCTAGCAAGCTGAAAAGGAAAACAATAGGTATATCAAATTCAAAGTTGAAAGTAAGTTCCTAGAAATTATCAATATATGTATATATGTATGTATAATAATACATACTTTTTATAATATATAATTGTAATATATATCACTGCATATTATTTACTATATATATGGTTAGAAATAAAGAATGGAGAGGAAAATTAAAATATTGACTATATAAAATTATATATAAACATGTATTTGCATGTAAATATATTTACCTACTAACCAGTGTATGTGCATATATACATGTAAAGTGATAATAAAAAGGATAATTACTGATATTATTTCTGTGGTTCCACAGGAAGAAAAAAACCACTTTAAACCTTTATATCTCTACAAACAAACTACTAAATTTATAAAGCAAACATTTCAACATTAACAAGTAGACAGCAAAAGCTTCACAATCACATTGGAGATTATAATATGTAATTTGCACAATAGATAAATAGAATAGACAAAAATAAGCAATGATATGAAATATTGTAATTAACATATTTAGCAAATTTGACTTAAAGAACATATGAAGAAGCACTTTTTAAAGCCATTCATGGAATACTTGGAAATATTGACCATGTATTAAGTCACAGAAGAAATCTCAGCAGGGTCTTAGCAAATGAATCTGTAATCACATACAATTATTACAACTCAATAATGAAGACATAAGACTCAGCACCTTGCTTTTAGAAATTTAAAAATTACTGGAAAATAGTTCATTGAAATGTATATGACAAATTAGTCACATGAATACAAAAACACAGTACTGTTGTATCTCTAAAATTCAGCTAAAATAGCATTTAGAAGAAAACCTTTAGCATATATTTATATATTAGAAAGGAAGAAAAAATGGCTATTAATGTGTACAACTTTAAATCTCATAAAGAACAAGAGAAATTGATAGAAAGTTGTGGAAGGTGACTACTATATGTAAATTTTGAATTTAATAAAGTTAAAAAGTAGAAAATATTAGTGACAAGAAAATCATTTTCTTTGTAAATGTAATTCAACCAAAAAAAAAACTCCTCTGGTATGAATGATCAATAAGTATGAAGAACATTAAAAATTTTATATATATCTGAAATTTAAAATGTCATGAATTGATACTATAAATAAATTATATGTTCTTAAAGTTGAAATTTTAATTCAAGACTAAATTAATTATCTAAACTGACACATTTCATAAAATACAATTATCTAAACTGACACAATAAATAAAATAAAAAGGAAATAGACCTGTAATTATTTTCACACATGAACCACACATCAGTTTTTAGGAAAATTCCATCAAATTTTCAGGAAATGAATCATCAATATTATACAAATTGTTTCAAATGATGGAACAAAATGGAACTAACTCACTCATTTTTATAATTTAGGAATAATCTCTCACTGTATACAAAAATCAACTCAAAATGCATTGAAGGCTTAAATTTAAGGTCTGAATCTACGAAACTACCAGAAGAAAATATTGAGGAAAACACTACATGCCATTGGTCTGGGCAAAGATTTTTGAATAAGGCCTCAAAAGCCTAGGCAGCACAAGCAAACATGTACAAATGGGATTAAATCAAGCTAAAAAGCTTCTGCACAGCAAAGGAAATAATCAGCAAAGTGAAGAGACGGCCTACAGAATGAAGAAAATATTTGCAAACTATCCATCTGATAAAGGATTAATAAATGAAATATATTAGGAACAAAAATCTTGATAGCAAAAAAACATAATCCAATTTAAAATGGATCCGTGATCTGAATAGACATTTCTCAAAAGAACACATAAAATGGCCAACAGCTATCTGAAAAAATGCTCAATGTCACTAATCATTAGGAAAATGCAAATCAAAACCACAATGAGATACCATCAGACCCCAGTTAAAATGGCTATTATTAGAAAGACAATCACTAAGAGATGCTGGTGAGGATGCAGCAAAAAGGTAACAATGAGGTCTGTTATTAGGTACAAAAATACAGGTGGGATAGAAGGAGTGAATTCTAGTTTCCAATAGCAGAGTAGGATGACTATAGTTATAAATAATTTATTGCATATTTTAAAAATACCTAGAAGAGCAGATTTAAAATGTTTTCAACACAAAGATGTAATACATGCTTGAGTTGATGGATATCCTAATTACCCTGATGTCATAATTACACATTGTATGCATGTATCAAAATATTTCCATGTACCCCATACATACGTACAATTATTATCAACATTAAAAAACATTAGTAACAATATCTGAGAAGACTATACATGAATAAAACTCAGACCAATTTCAACTATGAATACTGACATTACAAAAACCTAAACAGATATATTATTTAAAGAGAAACCTCACATGCAAACACACAGATAGATACTCGCTGCTGTTTCCTGTAATACATTTTGTACCAGAAGTTCCAGCCTATGTACGAAACCAAGAAAAATACATTAAGAGACAAAAACAGCACACTGTCATTATTAACAGATGTATTTTTTCCACACAGAACACTCAAAACATGCTGTAGAAACATTATTTCAACTAATAATTAATTAAAGACATTTGCTGTTTATAAGAACAATAGATGAAAAAAGTGAACAAATACAGCTAAACAACAAAATAAATACAGTCAGTGTTTGGTAAGAAAAGATTTTGATATTGTTTAATCTTCAAGTGAGCTATGATTTGTTTAATGACTTTAAATATTTCTATTAGTGTTCATAGCATTGTTAGTCCTGTTTATAATGTAACATTCCTTTTCCTTAAAATATTCCATGTTTCGGGTCATAAAATACAAAGCTCAAATCAAACCAGAGTGTATCTTTTTTAAGTAAATCATTAAAATTGACAACACTTCTCATTGATTTTATAGGTTATATTTACATTTGTGTTTCTTAAGATAGTGTTGTAATTATGTTAATTAAACAATACATTAATAACCTTTATCTAGAATTTATTGATTTATTATTGTAATTAATAACAGGACACTGTTCCTGTCTTTAAAATCATTTTCAAACATTGAAGTCTTGTACAATTTTTAAAATTGTACTTAAAAATCATATAAATCTTACTGTCTTAAAAACTGTTAAGTAAGTACATTACGGTAACGTTGACTATATGCATATTGTTATTCAACACAGTCTCATCAATTTTAAAAACAATTTATTGTGGAAGCAACTGGCAACCCACTGAGTCATGGGCGAGTTTAAGTAAATTTCAAGTATAACTTGTCAAGTGGAATCTTAATGCTTTTGAAGATACAGTCTTAGAATCTAGTTTTCTCTCTTCAAATTTAAAGAGTGATAACCATAATGAAATCACTTAAACTCCTCATTGAATTATGCCTCTTTGTTTCAATCACTTTTTAAAAAATCACTTCTATTTGATTTGAGGGCACCTTTCCCTTCATTTTCTCAGCTACACTATTAAACTGTGAAATATATGTATAAATCATCCACTATTTAAAATATGTTGTAAAATGTGCAGTAGACTCAGCCCATATAAAGAAAAACATCTCATCAGTAATAAACCAATAAAAACTAAAAAATGATTTTACCTTAGAAATAAGATTGTGATTAATCTAAGGAATAGTAAAGGTAGTGTGTTTAGGTTAGGGAGACTATTATTGGCTTACAGATATAAATTTGCCTTAATATTTATTTATACTTTTATATCAGCTATAAAAACTGGAATTCTGCATTATATAAGAATTTTGTATCCCCAAGTCATTGTCATTTGGTGTTCATTCTTAACATTAGAACCACTGTATACATTGCAAAACAAGTTTTACTTTCAGTATTTAATCCATAAAATTCTTTCAAAATACTTCTCTTCAAGGGAATTCTAAAAAATTCTAATATTTTTCACTACAGATAAATATGAACAATCGGTGATATTAAGGTAGTGAAAAAGTTCGATGTTTATATAGTGAGAAATTGAGAAAATCTAATTGAGGATTTAAATAGATAGTTAGGAAAAAATTGATGGTCTAAAATTTCTTCCAATTGTTATATTACAGTTATGCTGATTGGGTAAATGGCAAAATAATAAGTTAAAAATAATTAAGGATATCTAGAATGTTGAGATAGAAAAAGTTTTATGGCTTTATACCCCGCCCTAAAATGTTGGAAATATATACTACTTTTTGTGTTGAAATGGTCTTATGTACTTCAAAGTGATGTTTCAAAAAATGTTACCCGCAACATTGAGTCTTTGTCTCCTCATGCCTTTGAAATTTCTTATTGAAATAAAATTGACATAAGTGAACAAGTTACTATTTTTAAGGCAATTTTCCATTGGTAAAGCCAATGTGGAGTTGAATTACATTTAACTTCGGGAAGGAAATATGGGAATAGAATATTCCTATATTAAATGTGACAGTGAATTATCCATTAATGTCCATTAACAATCAACTGATTAGTAAATCGTCCCTGTAATGACGGCGCTCTTTCCAACATGTCATTTAGTGACAGCTTTGGTCAAGTTGGGAAATAGATGGAAAGCATACAATTGCTCTGACCTTTTCAGGATCAAAAGGCATTTTGACATAACTTCAAACCATTTTAGTGATAGCAGCTGTCTACTAATTGAATAAACCCTAATAAAAATAATATAATCTATTTGGGGATTTTTAAATGGTTAATAGACCTTTTATTATATGCTGCATAAAAGAAGAAATCTGATATGTTATTGAAGAAGACTATATATGTCATAGAGGAAAATGGGAAACCACTTGGAAAAAAATTAAAAGGAAAAATAAGTGTTTAACTGACTGCATGAAAATAATAGATAAAGAAAAGTCCAGGGTCACCTGTCTCTTTTTGTGATGCTCAGGATTTTACTTTTAGGTTTTTTACTTAGTATTATTCTGTTGTTTATGATATTTCAATTAACTTTTTGTATCTTAAAAGTATGTCTCTTTTTAAGGAGAACGTGTGATTGCATTCTATGTGCACAAATTAATTTTTAGAGGAAAAGGCCAAGGAAAAGATTATACCTGCTTAAAATGGGACATAATTAGCTACCGGAAGGCAGTTTGTTTTTAAAACCAGAAAAAAACAGTGCAGCAATTGTAGGCTGTGTTGTTTATTCCTGTTTGGAACAGTACTCATTAGTAAATGATTTGGCCCCGAGATTCTATTATAAAGCTTGGTGCTGAGCAATCAGGTATGATTTACTGTGGACAGCAACAGGGGAGGAGGTTTCAACAATGTGGCAGATGGAAATTTGAAAACCATTATAGTCAGGAAAAGCAAAAATGTGGCTTCTTATAGTAATCATAACTCACTCACAGCTGCAGTCTGTGATGATGGAAATTCCATGATTATTGCCTTTACATTTTCAAACACATGTTTTCTTCCTATAAAATTTTTACTCACATCTGTATGTGTTAATATACACATATATCCAAAATACGTCTATGTCTATCCATACTCGTGTATATAATGTAGCAAATTTAACTTTTTTCACTTTGCTAAATAATCTTTCATTTT
Organism: Papio anubis; assembly: GCF_008728515.1. Classification (NCBI taxonomy): domain Eukaryota; kingdom Metazoa; phylum Chordata; class Mammalia; order Primates; family Cercopithecidae; genus Papio; species Papio anubis. The sequence continues at coordinate 64,584,723 of NC_044982.1, read as the reverse complement.
TAATGTAATAGTAAAATCAATCATTACAGCAAATCAAAATATGAAGTTGAAAATGGCTTGTATAAATCATATCTTTCCCTAAGTACTCTAGTATCACTATCAGAAAAAGAAGCATAACATTGTTATTACTATGACTACTACTGCTGATAAAAATAATAACAAAAGCCACAAAAAACACATATGGATCTCCAAAAAATACAGTATTAGAATGTTTATCCCACTATTCATAGAAATAAAATTTGGAAAGGACTGTGTGAATGATAATGTACCTAAACATAGTGATGCTCCAAAGATAATTACTAATTTTCTATTCTTATAAATATTTTCTACTGTTTGATATATAGTAAAATAAGGGATCATATGATAAATGAAAGAGATTATAAAGAAAGTAAGACTTTTGCAGCAGAAATAATATACTGTATGACTGAGCTAACAATAAATTATGTAAACATTACATTAGAAATTAGAAAATATAGTGATGGATAATTTGAGTCACATTATTTAGACAGTTAACCATTTACTGTTTTCTTTTTCACTGGTTTATTTTGTTCTAGCTTTTTCGAGGCTTCATTTTAAGAAAATGTACCATAAGAAAAAACAACAACTATACCAATAATCACTTCTATTTATTTATTTATGTATTTTTGTATTTATTTATTTATTTATTTTTTGCTTCATAAACACGATTTACAAATGTTCTTCCTAGAAACTCTAATGAGCAATTGTTATAAGAAATGGACATATATTAAGATGTAAATATAAAGTCCTAACGTTGTTCTGAGGCAACTTAGTATATGTTTCTGAAATATGTACCACCTTATTTTCTTTCTGTAAAGAACAATATCAATTTTCCTGTTTTTTTAATCTTCAAAAGCAGAAAGCTATGATCTTCCAGATATTTCTTTTGACTCATCTTATCTTTGATAGAGCCATCGGCTGTTTTCTTCACTGAATCAGTAAAAATACAGAACTATTTATTATTTGGATATTCTTTGTCATCATAGGTAATGAGTTTCAATCACTGCAAAACCAGCAATTTATTTTTAGTTTATTATGCCCATTGTATTTTCTTTCATGTTTGGATGATAGAATAGTTTGATAACATTCTATTAGTATCTGAAAAAGTAAAACATCTGAAGACATTCTAAGATGGGATTTCTCCTTTATTATACGGGGGATTTAAAGTTTTACGTTTAATTTATTCTTTGCATGTTAATAATGACTTGCATGAAAGCATTTTGAGGCGTTACTGATTAAATTAAAAGCATTTAAAATACATCTGTACTTCCTTTTTTTCCTTTTTTATTTTATTTTATTTTATTTTTTAGACAGAGTCTTGCTCTGTTGCCCAGACTGGAGTGCAGAGTGCAGTGGTGTGATCTCGGCTCACTGCAACTTCTGCCCCCACGCGATTCCTTCAAGCAATACCTATGGAGTGGCTGGGATTACAAATATGTGCCTTATATTTTAGTAGAGACAGGGTTTCACCATGTTGGTCAGGTTGGTCCCGAACTGATCTCAGGTGATCCGCCCACCTCCATCTCCCAAAGTGCTGGGAATACAGCTATGAGCCACCGTGCCCGGCCTGTTTTTCTATTCATATGTACTCTGAATGTTGATAAGTATATACTTGAGGAGGCAATGGTTAAATAGGCATAAATGCGAGGTTTTCTCCGTGGCAAGAGTGTCTAAAAGGTCACAAAGAGTAGAGTATAAGTGATCCATAAACTTAAACGAGAATTGAATGATGGGAAAGATAGAATCCAGGAGGTGCTTGAGTGTTAACTGTGCTGGGTAATAGGAAAGGGAAGTACAATGGTCAATCGCTTCAGGGAAAAATTGCTATTTGTTACTTTGCATTTTATTAGCTGCCATTTCTATCTTATTTAGAGAAGAGAATGAGGACAAAAAAGAAATGCATTCATTTCCCTTACCTTGCTTTCTGGTATTTATGGTTATCACCCTAGAATCTCACATTTCTGGAGTTCTTTGGGAAAAAAATTGGGATTTTCATCAATCTCCTATTATCATGCAAGTTATATCAGTGCCGGAGCAGCTTGTTTGTTCTTGATGATATCTTATGTAAGCCCCTGCTTGTGTACCTGGTACTCACCAGTGATTTGTGCTTTAGGCTGCTGAAGAAAAGATGCAAGACTGTGCTGTGGAAACTGGGAAAATCACCCTCCCTTTCAACTTGGTAAGCAATACCAGGATTGACGTATTTGTGTCACAAGATGTATAAAAAAGTGTGCAATTATTATTATTTTTTAATTAAGAGAAGATCTTGGAAACAAATGCTAGAAAAGTTATAATGTCTTAGTTGTGACACCAATAAAACTAATAAATATTAAGACTATTAAATATAGCTATTAGATAGCAAATAAATTTCATGAAGCACAAGGAAAAGTAAGCTGTGTTTAGTTTTAAATCAATCTCAGCACAGTCATGAAATATATTTCCATAAATACAAAAATCAAAAAAGTATTTTTATGTTTTCTAAAGATATTCAAGAAAACCTAGAAATGTCACTTTATTTAAAGTTTGAGGAATGGGTGTCTGACTTCAAATCAGAGAGAGTCACAAAAGGGTTTGTGACTGCTGTAAAGAAAGTTTCCGGAACCCAGCCTTTCAATTGTGAGTAGTACTTGCCTCATGAGATCATAGAATTCAAGTGAAAGTATATTATATGCTTCATTTAATACAGAGCATGACACATAAATTTACTTAATATGCATTGTTTTCTTCTAATTCCCCCTAATCTATTCTCTTTCTAAGACAAATGTTTACATAACTGCATTAAGGAAAATGGTTATTTGCATATAACCAGAAGAACATTGACATACAATATAAAACCAATTAAGTTCAGGCAACTATGCCTCTTTAACGGTGCTATCCACTTCCCGGCCTCTGTCTGTCTTTCCTCTGATTTCACATAAATACACAACTCACATGAGAACTCCATGAAATCATTTTTATCTTCCTAAAATTACTTATTATACATGAGAGACCATCAAGTAGTTATTGTAAATTAATTGAATTGATCCACTCTGAAATACAAAAGTACTTTTAGGACCCCATTCATTAAGATATTACTCTGAGACAATACAAGGAGACTTTTAAAAGCTTGTGGAAAAAGGAATTACAAGGTGAAAATGAAAAATACAAACTTTATTCCTCAACATAAGCTTGATTGAGGTCAAGATATTTTGTAAGTGATGCTATCAGCCATTTAGTTCATTCCTAAAGAGCTGATGGTTCTGGGAATTTATCCATGTCAATGCAGTATTTTTACATTATTAACTGAAGAAAAATCGGTGTCTTTTAAAGTTTTTTTGTTTGTTTGCTTGTTTTCTTTAAGATTAGGAAACAAAAAAGAAGTCAGAAGGAGCCAAATCAGGACTCTAAGGTGGATACCTTAGATAAGATGGATACCTTAGATAAGGTGGATTTTTTTCCATTGAAAATCTTGCAAAATGGACCTTGTTTGATGAGAGTAATGAGCAGGTACATTGTCGTGGTGGAGGAGGACTCTCTATTGAAGTTATCTTGGGCATTTTTCTGCTAACGCTTTTGGGTAACTCTCTTAAAATGCTCTTGTAACAAGGAGATATTATTTTCTTTGGCCCTTCAGAAAGTCAACAAACAAACTGACTTGACATCTTAGAAAACCATTGCCATCATCTTTGCTCTTAAATGTTTCACTTTTGCTTTGACTTGACTACGTCCACCTCCACGTAGCCATTACTTTGATTTTGCTTTGGCCTCAGGATATTACCAGTAAAGCCATGTCTCATATCCCGTTACAATTTTTCAAAAGTGTCTTCAGGAACTTAATCCCACTTGTTTAAAATTTGCATTGAAAGCTCTGCTCTTGTTTGCGGCTGATCTGTACATAAGAGTTTTAGAATTCATTGAGTGCAAAGTTGGCTGAACTTTAATTTTTCAGTCAAAACTGTGTAAGCTGAACCAGTTGAGATGTCAAGGTGTTGGCTATCATTTCTGCTGTTAATCATCAGTCATCTTCAATTAGGGTACAAACGAGATGAATTTATTCCTTGCAAATTGATGTGGATGGTCTGTCTCTGTGGATTTAATCTTCAACATCATCTCATCCCATTTTACGACAAGTTACTCATCTGTAAACTGCTGATATCTTTGGGGCATTGTCCTCACAAACATTTTGTAAAGCATCATGATTTCGACATTCTTCCACCCAAGCTTCATCATAAGTTTGATGTTTGTTCTTGCTTCGATTTTACCAGAATTCATGTTGCTCTGAGATGAACTCTTTGCAAACTGATGTCTTATTCTTCTTAATGCTTCAAACTACATCCTGTTCAGGCATATTATAACAAGCTAGTGTGAGTTTAATGCAAAAAGATTGAAAGCCATGCAGAGTTTCTTATATGTATTTTCCGTGAGGTTTTTGAAGTCACCTTGCATAATTGCATAAGCCTAAAGACTAAGACAAAATTTTGCAGCATATTTATATCAATAAAATCTATTTTTAAATTAAAAAAATAAATGTTGCTGTATTACATATGACAAAATATTTATTAAGCTGTCACAGGTGATGAGAATACAGACATATAGCTAAAGAAGAATAAAAGTAGAGTTAAGAAGAAGGGGAGATATTTTAAACATTAGATTATAGTAACATGAACAGCAAACAAACAGCAAAATAATTAGCTGAAACTGAATCTTTATTTTTTTAATTGTATGTTATATGGATTTGTATGTGATACTTTGTCTGCATTCAAGAGTGAAGCACTTCCTTTTTTTCACTCAAAAACGACAGTATTTCTAAACAACGGAGAAGCTATCATATTTTTAAGCAATTCTTCTGGAGTTGTGATTCTCAGCAGGAGAGACCACTCTAGATGTTATTTTTTAGAAATAAACTGTATTTAAATAATTATAAAAAGATTTAGAAATTATGCCCATAAAATAACTATAAAAACTGAAATTTAATAATAATCTCTCAGGTCAGGTGCGGTGACTCATGCCTGTAATCTCAACACTTTGGGACACTGAGGTGGGCAGATCACAAGGTCAAGAGATTGAGACCATGCTGGCCAGCATGGTAAAACCCCGTCTCTACTAGAAATACAAAAGAAAATTAGCTGGGCGTGGTGGTGCTTGCCTGTAGTCTCAGCTACTCGGGAGGCTAAGGCAGGAGAATCGCTTCAACACAGGAGGTGGAGATTGCAGTGAGCCGAGATTTTGCCAAAGCTCTTTAGCCTGGAAACAGAGTGAGACCCCGTCTCAGAAAAAAAATAAAATTAAAAAAAAAGAATATCTCAAAATGAGATGATGTCTGCAACTCTGAACATATAAAGAAAATTGATTCATTTAATTTGAGGTATTTGAAAAGTAAAAAGAGCTCTAGATACACTGTGAATAGAGGTTTTCTTTCTCAATGAGAGATAAGAATAAATTGGCTTAAACCCTGGATAGAAGATTTCTGGCATAATACAAATGACAAAGAATATCTAGGTCGAACAACCATTAAGCACAAAAAGATACTGACCAAGAGAGTTTGGGAAATTTTCTTTAAATAACTTTAGCACATCTTCTTTATTAAACGTACAACCTTGTTGGGTAAAACTATTGAAAAAAATGAGTTAAATAACTCTATATGCATTGAATGGATCCAGTGTATTAACTATTTTAAAATGCTCATCCCTTATTACCACAGATATAGAAACCGTGCAACAATTTTAATAATTTAGGTATGTGTCAATATATAATTAATTCATGCAAATATAAGCAGATAAACAGTAGAGCTAAAGGTTAGTATAGTTAGAGTTGAAATTACTCATCAAATAAAACTATACATATATTCTTTACCGAATCATCCTATCCTCAAAACTCTACAAAATTGGCTGTCTCTGGTATTAGGGAACATCTAACATTCTTTTTGTTAATACAAGCACACATAGATGGACTTTGAAAATAAATGCAATGAACAACTAAGAATAAAGTGGTTTCACCATTGAATATTATGTAATAACTAGCATTCTCATTATTTTGTCGTTTTTAGTTTGGTATTTTGAGTCCATCAAAATAATGTCAGGGTATATAATCATTGTGTGCTGTTTCTTCAACTTGTTTACCTATTTAATGTTTAGAAATGCATGTATTTACCGATTGCAATGCAGAAGAACCTTGAAATCAGACATAAGTATGGCTTACAGGAATGAAGTTCTTGGACTTCTTCTCTGAGTAGATTTCCCTAAAATCATTCATATGTCTGTGGAACAGTATCACAAATATATATATGTAAATACATATATGTGTGTGTATATATGTATATACATATGTGTGTGTGTGTGTGTGTATATACACTTGTAGTATCATGGATATGTGTGTGTATTTGTTTTAACATCTAAAATAACTATATCTTCTTTCAAAAATGGAACAAAGTCAAAAAGATATTTTGAATCACTATTAATGTATTGCAAGGCATTTTGTGCTATAATGAACACAATTTTACAAGTACTAAGTAAAGAAAAAGATGCAGACATCTGAGAAATTCTTACATAAGGAAGCATTGTTTTAAACATGCTTCTTAGATCATGCTGAAAGGATTTCAGGTCAGTAGCTGTATACTTCAGAATCCCAGTTTGCAATAAAGTAATATTTACTCAATGGCTATGAGATCATAGCTAGTATGCAATGTCTTCAATCTTGATGTCCAAGAGTTTGTTCAATAAGACAAAATTCATTATTGCCCTTTCAACATGAATTATGATGTAATTGTTTTTATTTGTAATTCCTAAGTTATAGGGTACAATTTTAATAGTAGAAAAGGGTATTTGTTTTTCATTTTGAAGCAGAATAACACTAGGAACAACAATTCACTAGTTTACTCTTCTTGTGCTGCTTCAGGCAGTAATGAGTGAGTCAATATGTTATGGCCATATTGGTCACTGGGGACTACAGGGTGCATTAGGAAAACATCATGTGATGTTTTAGCAGGGCAGTTTCCATTAATGTCAATGAAAGTTATATTACTGAAATTTCAGAATATGATTTAGAAGTATCCTTTAGGGGGAGTACATTTTAAGGAGATGCAGCTAACCACAAGAAACATAATTTTTTTAGCTTTTTGTTATAGTTTTAAATTAAACAATGGGGTGACATTAGTTCTAGATTTTTTTTTTTTAGGTTCTATGTTTTTTAACCTCAAAAACTCAGTGGATAGTGACAATAGAGAGTAAGCAGTATACAATAACAGTAGGTAGATTAAAAGTTTATACTAAGAACAAGTCCTGGTCAAAATCATTGTGTAGAGTTGTGCCTTATCTGACTTCTAATTTTGGATATCAAAATAAAAATTATACAAATATGCCTTAAACCAAAAATTTCAGGTACCTCATCTTAAGTGTTGTATGATGTGGTTCTTTAATTTTTAAATGTTATGAAATAAAATAAGGAATTAATTAAGCCTAGGGAAAACGACATACTGTTTATAAGTCTTGGAAATAGATATCATATTGCTGACAATACAGAGTAATTTATAACTATGAATGCAATGGGATATACTGTTAACTTTTAGTCCATCTCTTCTGTTGTTAATAACTTTAGGTTATCAGTCAGTTATGCAGTATATTGGGATCTGCCTCTGTTCACCTTGAAGTTCTTATCTAATGCTCTTCAGGGAGCACCTAAGTCAGGTTGTTCATTTTCATATAGGCATTGGTATCAGAAGGCCAAAGCTTATCCTCCATCCCTGACACTATGGAACTGTATCAGATTGAACTCGTTGTTGATTCTCTCTGTGCAAATTTTCTAATTTGGAAAATGTAAGCAATAGTAGTTCCTGTATTCCAGGTAGACAATTAGATGCATTAAGATATGTTATGTCTGAAAATAATGCCTAAATCATTATAGTGCTAAATAAATATTATTATTATCAATGTTATATCATTATTTCTTTTCCCTTCCTTCTCCTCTTTTCCCTTCCTTCTCCTTTACAACTTCTGCCCCTACAACTAAACAAAGAAGGGAGTAATGGATTTAATTTATTTGTGAAACGAATAGTCTAGTTTTTAAAGTAATTCAACTACCTATATGATGATCGTTATTAATATTTTGATAGTTTTGTCATTGTTCAACTCTAAGTGGATAGCAAAATGCTAGATTTAAGTCTACTTGAAATACAGATAAGCTTATCCATGTTTACACACACAATTACGTATTTCTTGTGACTGTGGATGGAAATGGCGTATAAACCTCCTTGGTGTTATGCACAATAAGATTATCTTGGGTTGTTACCAGGGACAGACTACCATATTATTCTGAAATCACTTAGTATAGCATGTTGTTTAGCATTCTAGTATCTAACAGTGGTAAATAGTACCTACTTGCTGCCTCATTGAAATGTTCTTGCCTATTTTTATATACACATATATATATACACATACCTCCACATATATGAAAATTCAAATATCAATATTTACAATATTTTAAAAGATAGGATCTCACTCTGTCATCGAGGCTGGAGTTGCACAATCACAGTTCACTGTAGCCTCAAACTTCTGGGCTTGAGTTATTCTCCTGCCTCAGCTTCTCCAGTAGCTGGGGCTACAGGTATGCAGCACCACACTGAGCTATTTTCCAGTAATTTAAATGGCTATCACATGAACACCTGATTGTGAAGCTCAGAAAAAGGACAATGCTAGGCTTGAGGTATCCTCTGGAATATCTTAACTGAGCAGTAGAACAAGAAGTTTACGAGGTCAGCTTCCTTGAGTTGAGCAATCCAAAGGCACCAATAATCTGGGTAGCAATGAATGTTCTCAAAGTTCAAACGGCTCCAAGCCTGTATGATATGACTGAAGGGCATGCATACCACCAGTCCTTCTTTGGACATCACATGTATCAACAAGGTGGAAGTACCACAGGCATAGAAACAGGTTGCTTTACTTTTGTGATTGATTTTCTCCTAATGGTTGTCCATTTTGCAATTTAACTTGACCTTAAGTGTTATATTTGAGAAAATGATACCATATTACTTACTAAACTTAAACACTAGGGATGTTTCTACAGACAGTATTTCTACTGCTCTAAAAATTACCTCTGTCATCATTCCTACTCTTTCTTCTTTTGATTTACTCTCCTAGGCTTTTCAAAGTCATCGGAGTTTACTTTGCTAATGCAGGAGACTCTGCCCTTTGACTCTGTAATTTTCTTCCTAAAACTCCCCAATTACCTCAATGGACACAACAGTTGTTTGTTGTCCTCTTTGGCCTCAATCATAACTTTGAGTGGAAGAGAGATATAAAATCACTTCTCTGATGATTTTATTAGTCTTTCCATTTTCCTCCCATGTTTACATGTTGCAATCATTATAACACAATTACATTAAGACTGAATATTTTACAAAGCACATGGTTATGAAATGCAAAAGGTATTCATTAGGACCCATTTCAGATAAAATTCATTTTCATCTTACTCATTTTTCACTTTTTTGATTTTTTTATTTGGGTACCTGACTGCTTAATACTTAGCAGTTGCCACACAGGCATTCTCTCTAAGAAGATGAATTTCAGATGCAAGATTCCTCAGGTAAGCCTCACTCAATGCTAATTACTGGATAGACTCAATCCTTGTATAAAAATGAAAATTGTAAGTGAATTTTTTTGTGAAAAAAAAAAACTGCTACACATTAGCAACTGAATACTAAATCTTAGTAGACTAGTATGTATTCTTCTCTCTAAACCCACCACATAGAAAATAAAACTGCCTTGTTTATATAACCCAACCTAGAAAATAATGTTGCAAAACGTTTCATTCTTAGAAGGGACGTCTTGCTCCCAACCGTATAGTTAAGGGTTATGTATCATTCAACCAAAGATCCACTGAGCTATTTTCATGCTCAAAGAATTGGTACAATTGCATTTGTCTCAAGGTGGGTCACTTAGTCTTGTACCATATGATATTACTTTGGTTTTCAAATGGAACCCATAAAAAAGATTGATTCCTATTCTTGGCCATTTTTGCCTTTCTTGCTGTATGTACGGGTGTGTAACATGAACACTTTCCTTGGTGGCTAGTCTGATCTATTGCTTGTTACAGGGCTCTAGAGACCTAGAAAACAAAATTGCTCCTAGAGCAAGCACCCTGCAATTACTCAGGCTGTAACTACATAGACCTACCAAACTGTATTGCTCCCCAGGTGGCTTTCTCGCGCCTCACTCTTTCTGCTGTTAGGCCTTTTGCTGTTCCAGGAATCCAGGAGATTGAGCATGATCCTCTCCAGAGTCATCTGGTCATTGCAAAGCTGAATTATATTCAGTGTGTATCTGGAGACATGGTTATCAAAACTTGCTACAAGTACTTTATGAAACTAGTAGATTTTACAATTGTCAATTAGTATATATTGAGCGTCTACTAAGAGAGAGCCAATATCTCCTAAATATAAATAGTTATCAAAACAGCATTTATTTTCAGGTTGCAAACATTTTAAGAAGATGACAGGAAAGTACATATAAATATGAATACTTTTAAAAGAAAATGCTTATGGTTTCATAAAAGTTAAAGGCCATTTTTATTTATAGTTTTCAGTACATTTTTGACAACTTTTCTGATGTTTAATTACTTTGGGATTTATTAAACAACTCCTTATGCACTCAATCATTTAAATTTGTATTGTTCTTTTTATAAAATCATTCTACATAGATAATGGCAAATAATATAGCATTCTCAGTGAGAGTAATTTTATTATACAAATATATTATTTGACAATTTTAGCAGGATACAGTTAGGAATTATAAGTAAAGCTTCAATAAATCTTTGATTTATTCTAATAAACTAATGTGTTATATAATTATGCATAGAAGAATGTTTGAGAATAAAATTCTTAGAAGTGTGAATCAGTTCATATACAGGAATAAAGATATTTAGTATTCAAGAAGATATGTTAGAAGAGTTTTCGTTAATTGCCTATGATGTATACAATGGTTATTTCCTTACCTTTTGGCATTTTTTTATTTGTTTCTGTTTAGATTCCTGTTTCTATAACATTTCATTCTTTTTGAGAGGATATCGGAAGCATTGGTTGAATTTTCACTTCATGGTAATTATAAGCCATAACAATAAAATATATTTACCAGAACAGTGAAGACTTTTGGAGAAAAAAATAGTCTATCATTTAAAAAAAAAAATGGTATCGCTTCAAGAAATTGTAAAGTGATGAATAAAATACATTAATAAGTAATCAACTGATTATTTTAGTCATAGAGGTTTAGAGAGTGGAGCTTACGGGTATGCTGCAGAATAAACAATCTGACAGAAAACAATGTTTGGCAAATAGAGTAAATATTTTGAAATATTAACTACTGATTATTTTTATTCCTTTCAAAACCTAAGAAGTTAGACATAAGATAGAGTGAATTTTTGACATCTCTTTTAAATGTTCACAAAATGGTATTATATTTGCAAACTACAGAGTTGAGGCTGTTTTAGTTAATATCTATCTAGCTATTAGATTGTGGAAGCTTATCGCTTCTTTTTCCCAACTGAAGGATGGTTTCCACCAGTTGGTTATCAGAAAAAAAAAATGAAAACTTTCTGTTGATCGGCCTGGATCTTTAAAGCTGACATCTTTGCTAAATACTGTGTGTGTAGATCACTCTGTGTCATAGTGTTTGAGGTGATAATAATAATAAAAATAATACAAGTCTTTACTATATTTAACAAAATGCATATTATTTAAGTAAATTTTTGCACAAGTTAAAGAGGATAATTTTTAGATATAGATATATTTGGAGATGAAAGTAATATAGTATAACAAAATTATATATAACAAAAGCATTTATTTTGAGGTTTTCGGTATAAATTCAAAACTATTAAATTCACTTATAAGTTCTAATAGAGAAGAACATTCCCTTGAATAGCCTTTCCTCATGTTTTGACTTCAGCTGGATATTTCCCTGCAAATTAGTACTGAATTGGTTAATTAAGCTCTCAATACTTAATCTGGTGGATGGGCCACACACTAATGTTTCCGACTAAAACTCTGAACCATTTTTACTTTAATTGGAACATTCTCCTTCAAATGAATTAAATGATAAAAGTTGTGACCTGTTAGCTTTTCTTGCAAATTTGCATATATACAAAAATGAGGCTTTTTCTTCTGTTATAAGCCAATGAGAAAACAATGTTTGAGACAAATAATGGTAATATTTTAGCTCATTAAATTCTCTGCTCCTTTAATATTTAAAGAATGATTTGCCCCAAATATACTTGCTTTATTCTTTAAGTGAACTTGTTCTCTCCAATATCCTAATTAAAACCTATTACCTTTACTAACGGTCAAAATGACTTTTATTATTTTTAATACAAATACTTTTTTTTAAATACAGCATTTCAAAAGAGTGTTCTTCACACATTTATTTTAAATGAATGTGAGTAGATAAATAACAGGGCATTTGAAGTTCTTTAGTTCCACTTAAAGCTTGTTGCCATTAAGACTCTAACAACAGAAGTGATGCGTCCCAAGGATACTTACTTTTAGAGAGTAAACCAACCTACTCATAAACATCTTTCTTCTCTTTTCACACTTCTTATACACAAAATTCTTCTTTGCTGAACAATGAAGAGCTGGGTTAGAAAGTGAGTAATTCAGCACACAGGATTACTCATGAAGTAGAGGTGGAGGTGATGGTGATACTGGGGCAGTTCATGATGCATATGTTCTTTAAATTTCTCTTAAAGTCTTCTTGGCAAGAAGCTATGTTATGGAGGGTAAATGGAGTGGGACAAATGTTTCAAGATATGATTACTCACCATTGTTAATAAATAAGATAGAAGTCTACTCTTTTTCTTAACATTTGCTGCAGTACAATAGTAGCTCCTCAAGGCAAAAAGCAGAGACAGCCAACAGGGAGATACAGCTGACAAAGCACTATTACCGCATCCATTCTGATAATGTATAACTGAAATAACACAGTTTTATAGTTCTATAAAGAGGAAAAAAAGAGAGAATGTCTGCCAGTTGGGCTCGTGTGAAGTGGACTCCAAGGAAATTAATGTGCAGGAGAAATACCGGGGTGCTCTCCAAATGACCTGTGGAAGAGAAGACAAGGCGTCAGGATTGGACAGAGAAAGACTTCAAGCTCCAATGTAGTCATAGTAAATGGGATGATCCTTCAGAAATCTCCTCAGTGGGAACAAGAAAATTAGACGCAAGACACCCTTAGAGGGAGGTCTGGTATTTGGTAGACTGATTCCCTTTGGCTGAAGGAATCTCCAAGGGGGGCTGACAACTGAGCTGTCTGCTGGCAGTACTCGCAGCAGCTGGGGAAATAAACTCCTCATTTCTGAAAAAGGAGCAAGAATGGAATATGCTTTTGTATTGGAAAAGCATTTCAATTTTTTTCTGTCATCTGTTTCTCCTCTCTCTGCCTCTTCCAATCCATCTTGCATTTAGCTGCCAAATAAATATTCATATCTTTATGAAACTAGAAAGTTTCCTAAATGCATTTTGAACCCAGATTTGTTTCCATTGTCTCCTTTTGTCTGCCTTTCTATTATATGTTTATCCCATTGTTGTTTCCTCCAGAAAAAGTACCTGTTATAAAAAGTAATATATCTGCTCTCTAGTCCTGGAACACAAATGCTCATTATGAACTCTTCATCACTTCACGTGCCCTTTCCTCACAGCCAGTGTCTTCCCTGGCTTTCCAAGTTCAGTTTTGGCTCTGTTTCTTCGATAAATTATTTTCCGCCAGGTTCCCCTGATCTCTTTTTCCCTAGCCCAAATGCACTTACATTCTCTACCATACAACGAAGTGTTTAAATTTTACAAATTGACTCGAGTGACTAAAAAAACGCATGGAGTGCAGGCACTATATTTTTGTTTTGTTTAGTTTTCTATCACAGTAGCTAGCAAACTTCTGGGGCTATTGAGGATGCTTAAAAAATTTGTTATATATCTGATTGAGTTATATTCCTTATTTTCCAGTAGCATTGATATGCTATAGTATTATTGCCCCATCCCCTAAAGTCCCAGATCACATTATCTATTTCTCTTTTATTATTCATAGACACTAATTTTCTAGCTATTTGTATACTACATCTTTATATATCTTTAAATATTTTGTAAGCAACTTAAGGAAGCCCATTAGTTATTTCCTCACTCCCTGCCCCTTTCAATCCCAAATATCTCCAGTGATTTTCATGAAGAAGCCCCTGAAAACTTGTTCATAGGATGAACTAACATTAATGGAATTTAAAGCTGGACATTAAGGCTAGAAAGGAATGTATTGTTTGGAGGAAATGAAGGATAATTCATCATCATGAACTTGTTGCTTTTAACTAATCATTGCTGCTTTGGAGAAAAAACGAAAGATACTTTTGTCCCCATCATCATCAGGGCCATATTATAGTTCAGTAACAGAATATCAAGAACTATGCTCTTAATTGTTAGCTATGGTCTTAAATACTCACAAAGACAAAGACCATATTCCATCTAACCAGTTAGATGACTTAATATATTTGGTAATTAATTTCCTATGTTAATACACTATTTTCCTTATTTTGTTTATATTTCTGAACTAAAATTATATAAAGCTTTTTCTACTCATAGATTATAAAATAATAATTTACTTTATTTTTGTTTTTGTTAAACAGTGAAATTACTGTGACATCTACAGGTACATGCAGATCTATTTCTGCTTCCGGGGTTTTTCTAACAAACACAATTTTTTGTTTAACCACAAATTTGTAATCAAATATGCTCTTAATTTGTCATATAAATTATTAGGTTGGTGCGAAAGTAACTGTAGTTTTTTCCATTATTGTTGCACCATCCCATAATATATCTGAGTACAAAGAAGATAAAATAAAAACTCATGCATTTAAAAAAATCACTAGGGAAATAAAGACTTATGCTCAGTGTTATAATTAACCCATTTTTATTTTCAGATTATTTTTCATGCTTTTTCTATTATAGTTATGATAAACATTCATTATAATTATATAAAAAGTGGGGGGAAAGTACCACATATGTAATAAAAAGATAGAAAATATAGGAAATATAAAAAGCAGAAAACATGGTCAAATTGATCCTAGGCCCCACCACTGGTCTAAAAGCCTTACCCACATTTTAAGACCTTTCTTCTTTCTCTTTAAATTTAATGGTACATATTTTAATTATCCTCCATATTAAATTATATAGCTTGAAAATTATTCATTCTATATGAAGTGAAGTGTTCCTTTTTTCACCCTTCAGATTTGGACATGTAGAACATAGTCACCTAACTCAGAGCTGTAAAAAAATATGTTCAAAGCTAACATCTAAGCAAACTACCTAAGATTTCATCCTTCTGCTTAATTAACAAGTTGAAATAATTCAATACTGTGTATATCTGAGGTAGATGATAAAACTGGCCCTGAATGTATTTTTTTACTCTTTCTTGTTACCATGCTCTTTGGCATGGTATTTTGGAGTGCCCTCCCTACCTACATGGATTTGGTCATTTCACTGATTTTGACTAACGAAATAAGGCAGAAGTGACATTATGCTGGTACTAAGCCAAGTCTGTGAATATTTTTACTTGTTCTCCTATAATTATTTCATTGCCTTAAGAAATGCACTGGCTGATAAAAAAAAATACATTTATTTTCTTTGCAGCAACATGGATGTAGCTGGAGGCCATCATCCCAAATTAATTAACAGAGGAACAGAACACCAAATACCGCATGTTCTCACTTAAATGTGAGAACTAAACATTGGGTACCTATGGACATAAAGATGAGAACAATAGACACAGGAGACTACTAGGGAGAGGAGGTGAGGAGGAGAGCAAGGGCTGAAAACTAGCTATTGGGTACTGTGCTCACTACCTGGGTGACAGTATGATTTGTACTTCAAACTTCAGCGTCACGTAATATACTCATGTAACAAACCTGCATATGCACCCCCTGAATGTAAAACACAAATTTAAATTGTATATAAAATAGAAATTCACTGGCTGGCTACTGGAAGATGAGAAACACATGGAACAGAGCTGAGTTGTCCCAGTTATCCCTGCAGATACTCAGGTGCATAAGTCACCTCGGCCAAAATCAAAAAGATCTTCTGTTTATGGCTACTCTTGGTAGTTAAGGGGTTCATATAAGTTAAATAAGTGGTAATAAGTGTATACCAATGATATTTTGTGAATGTTGTGCAATATTGCTGTAGCAATAAATACTCTTTCAGTGCTATTGAGAAAGATGTGAATCCTCCTTTGCCATCCTTGGGGACATGATTTAACTTTGACCATAACTGAATTACTACTTACTGCGAAATGTTTACGGTGGAGTATTAGACTATATGTTTCTTTAGAACTTCTAATATTTCAAATGTCTTTCAAGAATTCATTTTCAGTAGAAAAATCACAATATTTTACTGTAGATTCACAGGAAGCTGCTCTCTAAGAGTTAAACTTTTAGAACAGTAGCCTTCAAATTTTTAACTGCACATCCCTAAAAGAATTTTGGAACACTATACTTCCCTTCCTTTTTAGCGGCGACAACTAAAGATTTCTATTCTAAGATTAAATAAATTTATTACTCATAAGAACTAAAAAAATTAGATATTTCATTTTAAAATTTGAAATAACTTATTGATTAAAGTAGTAACAAATACTTAATATATTTATAAAGTCAACTTTACCTAATTGAATAAAACAAATATAAAAAAGGTATTGTATCAGTCCATTCTCACATTACTATAAATAAATATCCGAGGCTGGGTAATATATAAAGAAAAGAGATTTAATGGGCTCATGGTTCTGCAGGATGCACAGGAAACAGCAGCATCTCTTTCTGGGAAGACCCCAGGAAACTTGCTATTGTGGCAGAGGGTGAACAGGGAGCAGGCATGTCACCTAGAGAAAGCAGGAGCAAGAGAGTGAAGGGGGTGGGGCCACACACTTTTATTTCACCAGAACTCACTTATTATCACAAGGTTGGCACTAAGTGGATAGTATTAAATAATTTATGAGAAAAATGCCCCCATGATCCAGTCACTTTCCACCAGGCGCCAACAATGTAGATTATAATTCAACATGAGATTTGGGTGGGGACACAGGTCCAAACCATATCATGTATTTTGTTTACTGACAGAGTTCAGCAGTCCTGAAAAATGTATGAATTATTAATCTTTCAAAATAGGAACATCAGTAACTTATGCTTTGGCTATTCTAAATTCAATCTTTAGGCATGGATCAAAATATCCATTAATAATATAAAACAGCGTGTGTGTGTTTGTATTGATGCGGTGTGTTTCTGTATGTGTAAAGAGAAAAAATATTTTAAGGTTTACGACAGCTTTGATTAAAGATTAAAGGAGAATTCTCTGTATTCTATATATGTGCATCCATTTGATTGACATCCCGAAGTTTTATAAACCTTGAGTTAATAAACATTATTAATATTTAGGTTCAGAGAAAGGTGTGCCTGTAATTGTGTATACTGATAGAAGATTATGTGAATTTAGATTTGTTTTCAGATCTTTTTTTTTTAAAGGCATATATGAGAACGAGAATCTAGGAATCAATTCCATTGAAACTATTGGTGCATGCCAACCTGATAGAAACTTTTCATGTACCCCAGGGCCCCAGGTTGAAGACTTTTCATTGAGAAAAGACAAAAATAGTGTCACCATGGTTTCTTAAGTTAATAAAGATGCCTGAGTGAATGACTGAATACAATTAATGGGATAAGAAACTAGTTGACTGGGCGCTGATATAAGCAACCCAGCCAACTTAGTGCTAAGAAATTCAAAGAAGAGAGATAAAACATGTAGAGGTGTTAAACAGCAAATCATAGAAAAAAGATATTTTTACACACCAAATATCTGTGAATGCATTTCTAAGTGTTCAATATTTATGAATGGCTATGAGATTGAAAGTTGCTTCAGGGCAGAAACTGTGTGTTATTTTTCTTTGCCTTTTTCTCAGTAAAACACTAGTTGCTGACCCAAAAATTGTTTCAATCCGAATCAATTAAATTCAATGCTAGGACAGAATCCCTAGTTTTTTTTTAAGAAAGTAGGCTCTGGACTAGCTTACCTGTGTCGAAGTCTCAGTTTTTCCATTTAGTATGCATGTAACTTTGGGCAAGTTGTTTAATCTCTCTGTGCCTTAGTTTTCTCATCTGTGAAATGGTTTGCATAATGGTACTTACAATACTTCACTCACTTATTATTGGCTCATATAAATGATATCAATTGTACCTTGTGCATACTTAACATTTTACAGACGTTAACTATTTTTATTTAAGTTGCCTTTCCTGAAGTCATCAATATAAGTTTTACCTACAAAAGTAGAAAATTTTGTATTTTCCTTCTCTATTGATTCAACATTTTCTAATAATTGCCTATACCCCATGTGCATTTATTCATTCACTGAGGAAAAAGGGCAATGACAATTAAGCACATACTGTTGAAATGTTAATGCATATTTTAGCAGTCTGTTGAAGAGGTTTAGAATCCTCTGAAAAGTTCCAAATAAGTTGATAATAGATTTCCTTTTTTGTCCTTTCAATGAAGACTAGAATTAGAATACCTGTCATATATTAATTTAGTTTTTGAAAGAAAAGAGACTGTTAGGAAATAATAAAGAGAAGAAAACTGATTGTTTTCTAAACTTCTTAAAAAGCTTGGCGTCATTATCACTACCATCACCAACAAGAATATAGACATTGACAATTACACATCTTTGGGGTGATCATAAAATTTGTGGAAACACTTTCAATAAGTCTAATAAATAGAAAGTATACTCCTTGAAAAAGAAAAATCCAAGAAATCTTAATTCAACATCATTTTACAGTTAACTGGAACATTCTCTTAATTACAGTGAAATTTTAAAATGAACACCAAAACAATTATTTTTTAAATGTTTACTGTCATTTAGATCAAATCTTTAACATACAAATCAAAACAATTGTTTAATGTCCTGAATATATACTTGTATATCTATTATTTTGGGAGGCACAACTATAAAACACACTTACGTGCTATTATGTAAGCTCTGCAAACTATTCTTGCCTTACAGTTAATGCAGAAGCTGGTACTAAATTATCCTTTATTTAGTACTTTTATAATATATACTATGCTCTGGTTAATAATACACCTATCCCATGTTTCTTTGGGAAATTGAGTCAAATTTATGAAGTTATGCTGTATATAAACACATTTTGCATTGCGATTTATAAATGAAAACCCCCACATTTTAAGGAACACCTACAACCTTTTTTTTTCTTTTTTCTATTTTTTTTTTTTTTTTTTTTTTGAGACAGAGTCTCACTCTGTTGCCCAGGCTGGAGCACAGTGGCACAATCTCGGCTCACTGCAACCTCCGCCTTCCGGGTTCAAGTTATTCTCCTGCCTCAGCCTCCCGAGTAGCTGGGACTACAGGCGCCCGCCACCACATCTGGTTAATTTTTTGTATTTTTAGTAGAGATGGGATTTCTCCATATTAGCCAAGTTGGTATCAATCTCCTGACCTTGTGATCCGCCCTCCTCAGCCTCCCAAAGTGCTGGGATTACGGGCGTGAGTCACCGCGCCCAGCCTACAATTTTTATAATTAACTTGCACTTACCTGGACTCTCGGTGAAAAGAAAGGTCTGTAAGAACCATAATAAATAATTCATTTTTTCATAGCCTTTATGCTTAGAGCATTTTGGAACTACATCAGCTAAAAGTTAATTCTAATCCTAAAGGCCATTTTCCCTCCAGCAGTATTACATGTGTTTTGATACTACACTAAAAATTCGAATTGGCTAAATCACAGCATATCTACCACAGAACACTGAAAAAGAAATCTATAATTTAATCCGGTTAATCGTAGATTTACTTTTGTATAACCTGTTTATCAAGGAGAAAAAGATCATTTCATTTACTCATTTAGTTATTCGTTCAGCAAATATTTATTTAGGGCCTGCCATGTTACAGACACTGTTAGCTTCAATAAAGTCCTTGTTTTCATGAAGCTTATGGTATTGTGGTGAACATAGATAAACAAAATCAGATACTATAATATATTGTGGTACACAAGCTATGATTTTAAGGGCCTTTTTGTTTAAAAAGAAGTTCAATATCCTACCCCTCAGAGTTATTGGCATTGTCTTTAGCCTTAATTACCATTAATACCAATATTCTTGCTCCTGTCACTTCCCTATAAATTATGATATGACCGGAGGGATGACACACAGAACTCGGAGCCTGTAAGCAAATGATAAACTGTAGACAATTTTGCAATTGTATCTAAATTAGTCACGTTATATGAAACACTAAAATGCAAATCAGCTACAGCTACAAATCTATCCTTTTTCTGTGTCAGAAAAATATTTTCCTGAGGATTATCAAATCTCCATTTGCACATTTCACAAGTAGCTGAAATCATGTAGCATCTCTGATTAACTTCTAAAATTTGATACTATGCAGAGAATAACTTTCCCATGGTGATAGTCAGAATAGTGTCAAGTTCATGAGCTGGAGCATACAAATCTAACTTTGAAGTTGAATTTCATATCAGGAAGTACTTGGGAAATGTGTTACTATGCAATCTAAAGATATCAAATTATATATACAGCAAACTCTCCTTGTTACTAGGGAGGAAATGTTTTCCGATTCTATCCATAAACTAGAGCATGCAATCCATATGCAGTACACTAACAGAATACAGACAATGGTTATCAATACACCACTAGTATTTTTATAATATTAGATTATGTTAGACTCTCTGGATTCTTACATCTTGCCCTGCCACTATTGGATTTGGTGAAATCAATTGCCGTAGTTTTTACCTTGATAAAATGTAAACTAAAATCCCTATTATACTGCTGAATGATATTCTATGCTAAAGAGATAATATTTAGAAATTGCTTTTACTTCAAGTAGAGACTTTACATATATTTATTTTTATTATAAGTGTCAAACATATATATATTTTTTCAGTTAGTTGTTTATATCTTTATTTTCTTGTGGTGTCAATTAATTGATATGAGTTATTAATTTGACACTATCAAATGTTCAGTCTTCATTTCCATGATCTCACTTGATGTGTCTTGTTAAGATATGCTTCCTATTCCCCAAGTCAAGGGGAAAATTTGTATACTTAAAAAAACTTTCTTTTCTGATTTATAAAATAAATTTATATATTTACATCGAATTTTATAAAAACTGTTTTTCTAATGTCGATAATCATTTGTCCCATCACTTATTAAATTGTCCATTCTTTTTCCAAAGACCTATTTTGACTCTTCTGTGATATATTAATAACTTTTATATACATGTGGATATGTGTCTTAGCTTTCTGTTCTATGCCATTTATTTATTTATTTATCACCATGTCAGAATCTTACCACAAATTATTTTAATGCCTTCAGTTTGTAAGACCTTTATTTATCCTAAGTCAAATATACCACTCTATTGTTTTTTAATCATAAATGTTTTGGATAATCTTGGTTCTTTGGACTTCCATAAAAATTTTAGTTTTAAGTTATCAGGTCAATAACAACTTTGTTGTGATGTTGGTTAGAATTGCAATAACTATATAAATTTGGGTAGAATTGAAATCTTTATGAAGTTAGTGCAATCTCTACAAACATAACTATTTTGTACTTCCCTAATATTTTAATTAAATATTTTATACATTTTTTATTTCTTCTGAAAACTTAATCCTAGAGAACTACCTCCTGTTCTCCCCTTCAAATCTTTACCATTCATTTACTTTGTTTATCAAAATGTCCTTTCTAAAACTTCTGGTACAATGTTTAACAGAATAAGGGATCATGATGTGATTTTAATAAAAGTATGCCTGCTTTCCTTCGGTTAGTATTTTGTAAGTGAGACTGAGAATCTGTGCTTTCAACTGAAAAACTTAGTGTATTTACATTATATAAAAATAGTGTAAATATATTCATTTGACTTATGAATACGTTTGAAATTATTTCTACCAAGTAATTTAGGGGTGGTCACTATTTGAGCTTTTTTAATTCAATTCCTAATTTTAAAAAATTTAGGGTTCTATTGTTGGTTTTGGCCTCATTCTATTTTTCGCCTTTAAGCTTTTTGAAAGATATATATTTTTATTTTTATGCTAACAGCCATTAACTTGTAACAACAGAGTTAAACATTTAAAGTTAAATAATACATTTGCACTAATTTGAAATAAACCATGCTGTAATATTGATCACCCCATCATTGTTATTCCACCTCTCAAACTTCTGTTTATTTTTTATTCTGTAAATTAAACATAATTATTGATATATATATAGGCAAGTTTTGCTTAGATTTAACTACATTGTTACAATTTTCTTTATTTATTTGTTCTCTTTGCATATCAGAGATTTATTTTTTAATATTCTCGGGGAATTTTGTTAATGAGAGCTTCTTGATAGTAAAAGATTGGAGTTTTATTTGTATAAAATATTTTATTTCACAATCCCTCTTGTTAAAGAATTACATGACATAAGAATTCTAATTTGACAATTATTTTCTCATAGAACAGTGAAGAAGTTGTTTTCTATCATCCACCCTTGTTGAGATAGTTGCAACTGTCATTGTAGTTCCCTTCAAATAATCTTTTTCTTTCCTATATCTACTTCAAGACTCTTGTCTTTATCTTTGTTATTTTGCAGTTTGACTGTGGTATAGATTTATTTTATTTTCTGTTTGTAGTTCTTATAGTAACAGACAATACAAATCTTTGTCATTAAATCTATTCTGAATAATTCTCAGCTGTTGTTTCTTTCAAGAAAATTTCATCATTCCCTACTGTCTACCCTATTATCTCATTCAGGAACTCTGAAACATGTTTACTTCTATTTCTAAATTTCCACTTCTTTATCTCTCTTTGATACATTATTTTTAAATTTTGTATGGTTAAAACTGCGTGTTTTTATCTTCTGTCATGGTTAGTCTGCTATTAAATATTTACTTACAATTATAATTTCTATTGTTATCTTTTATTTTTTTTCATTGCTTTTTGCTATGTATTGTATACTCTCTGGTATTTCCTTAAGTATACTGAACATGCTTATTTCACATTTTCCACCTGATAATTTTACTGTGAGATTAAGTGGGAAATTGATTGATTTGCTTGAAATATCTGCTAATACATATTTTTCCATGGTTCTTTGAAATAAGTTTAACAGTGTTCAATTATATTACAGTTAAAAATAATGTTAAACAAGTTTTTAACAAATAGTTCTGGCATAACAGTCTTAAAAAATATGAACTTCTTAAGACTATGACACCCATATCTTTCGTCAAGTGTAGAAATAAATTAAATCGTTTTCTTACATAGATTTAAAAAAAAAAATTGCAAGAAACACGCAACTACTTGTACTATCCTCAGTTAAGAAGGAGTTTCTCAACCCAGACAGAAGACTCAAAGGATATATAAAAATAAAATTTGGGATATAGAAAATATACCATGAAAAATCTATTAATAATAGATTATGAAAAATACATTTGTGATGACAATGTAATATGCAGAATATTTAAGTATTAATAAAAAATAGTCCAATGAGAAAATGGACAATGATAGCCAAGCACAACCACCACAAAAAAATAAAACCTCAAATTTAAGCTAATGATTAACAATTCTTTCCATGGGTATTCTATGAGGCATATTTTAGGGGGTCTTCCTCATGGAGTAGCTGTGTTTTGCCTCTGTCAAGCATCTATTACACAATAAAATTTTTCTTTGTTATATAGAATTATTTTTTAAGGTTTCACATTACAGATATGATCTTCAGTTCCAAAAGTATTGTAGCTTACATATGTGTATGAAATATCAAAGGAAATTTCCTTTTTCTTCACTACCAACCAAACTAACGATGAGAAAGAAAATTCTCCCTTCAGTCTGGCATTGTTGAGTAAGTTTTTTCCACATACTGTCTTTGCACGGCTTGGTCTTCATTAAGACTCTATCCTTGGCAGTGCGTGGTGACTCACACCTGTAGTCATAGCACTTTGGGAGAGGGAAGCGGGTGGATCACCTGAGGTCAGGAGCTCAAGACTAGCCTGGCCAATGTGGTTAAACGCCTTCTATACCAAAAATACAAAAATTAGCCCGGCAGGGTGGCAGGCGCCTTTAATCCCAGCTACTTGGGAGGCTGAAGCAGGAGAATTATTTGAACCTGGGAGGTGGACGTTGCAGTAAGCTGAGATGATGCCACTGCACTCCAGCCTGGGCAGCAGAGTGAGACTCCATCACACGCGTGCACGCACACACACACACACACACACACGTGTGAAGACTCTATACTCTATTATATGTGGGGCACACAATATTTAAACCTCCCAGACCTCTGGTTATGCTCAGGACATGTGTGAGAGGCACTATTATCTTAATTCCTTTGCCGTGTATTCCTGGCCTTAGAGAAATCTTATTACATTTTTAGGGTCTTGTCTAATCATTTAAAAGACTTCATTTGGTTTTATGTAGCAATTTTATCTATGTTTTAGCAGAAGAGTTTTAGGTTATCTAGTTTTCCATGTATTCTAATAATGGAATTTCATTGTTTCTTTATATTTTGATTATATTTCAGATGGGTAGATTTGTCCAGATCTTCTACAAGTTATGATATACTGTCAGACAGTTCTTGTGACTCATTTACTTTACACGAACTCTAGGTCAGAAGCGCTGCTTTGAAGAAAGATTGTGAATTGCCACACTGTCTTCCACAATGGTTGAACTAATTTACACTCACACCAACAGTGTAAAAGCATTCCTATTTCTCCACATCCTCTCCAGCATCTGTTGTTTCCTGACTTTTTAATGATCACAATTCTAACTGGTGTGAGATGGTATCTCATTGTGGTTTTGATTTCCATTCCTCTGAGGACCAGTGATGAGGAGCATTTTTGCATATGTTTGTTGGCTCTGTATAAATGTCATCGTTTGAGAAGTGTCTGTTCATATCCTTTGCCCACTTTTTGATGGGGTTGTTTTTTTCTTGTAAATTTGTTTAAGTTCCTTGTAGATTCTGGATACCAGTCCTTTGTCAGATCGGTAGATTGTAAAGATTTTCTCCCATTCTGTAGGATGCCCTTTCATTCTGATGATAGTTTATTTTGCTGTGCAGAAGCTCTTTAGTTTAATTGTATCCCATTTGTCTATTTTGGCTATTGCTGCCAATGCTTTTGGTGTTTTAATCATTAAGGCTTTGCCCATGCCTATGTCCTGAATGGCATTGCCTAGGTTTTCTTCTAGGATTTTTATAGTGTTAGGTCTTTCATCTATCTTGAGTTAATTTTTGTATATGGTGTAAGGAAGGGATGCAGTTTCAGCTTTCTACATATGGCTAACCAGTTTTCCCAGCACATTTAGTAAATAAGGAATCCTTTCCCCATTGTTTGTTTTTGTCAGGTTTGTCAAAGATCAGATGGTTTTGGATGTGTGGCATTATTTCTGAGGCCTCTGTTCTGTTCCATTAGTTTATACATCTGTTTTAGTACCAGTACCATACTGTTTTAGTTACTATAGCCTTGTAGACAGTTTGAAGTCAGGTAGCATGATATCACCAGCTTTGTTCTTTTTGCTTAGTATTGTCTTGGCTATGTGGGCTCTTTTTTGGTTTCATGTGAACTTTAAAGTAATTTTTTCCAGTTCTGTGAAGAAAGTCAGTGGTAGCTTGATGAAGATAGTATTGAATCTACAAATTATCTTGGGCAGTATGGCCATTTTCACGATACTGATTCTTCCTATCCATGAGCATAGACTGTTCTTCCATTTATTTCCATCCTCTTGTATTTCGTTGAGCAGTGGTTTGTAATTCTCTTTAAAGAAGTCCTTCACATCCCTTGTAAGTTGGATTTCTATGTATTTTATTATCTTGGTAGTAATTGTGAATGGGAGTTCACTCATGATTTGGCTCTCTGTTTGTCTATTATTGGTGTATAGGAATGCTTGTGATTTTTGCACATTGATTTTGTATCCCGAGGGTTTGCTGAAGTTGCTTATCAGCTTAAGGAGATTTGGGGCTGAGACAATGGGGTTTTCTAAATATACAATCATGTCATCTGGAAACAGAGACAATTTGACTTCCTCTTTTCCTAATTGAATGCCCTTTATTGCTTTCTCTTGCCTGACTGCCGTAGCCAGAACTTCCAATATTCTGTTGAATAGGAATGGTGAGAGAGGGCATCCTTGTCTTGTGCTGGTTTTCAAAGGGAATACTTCCAGTTTTTGCCCATTTGATATTGGCTGTGGGTTTGTCATAAATGGCTCTTATTATTTTGACATACGTTCCATCAATACCTAGTTTACTGGGAGTTTTTAGCATGAAAAGCTGTTTAATTCTGTTGAAGGCCTTTTCTACATCTATTGAGACAATCATGTGGTTTTAGTCATTGGCTCTGTTAATGTGATGGATTACACTTTCTGATTTCTGCATGTTGAACCAGTCTTGCTTCCCAGGATGGGGATGCCACCTTGATCATAGTGAATACGCTTTTTGATGTGCTGCTGAATTCAGTTTGCCAGTATGTTATTGAGGATTTTCACATTGATGTTCTTCAGGGATATTGGTCTAAAATTCTCCTGTATTTTTTGTTCTGTTTCTACCAGGCTTTGGTATCAGGGGGATGGTAGCCTCATAAAATGAGTTAGGGAGGATTCCTTCTTTTTCTATTGATTGGAATAGTTTCAGAAGGAATGGTACCAGCTCCTCTTTGTATCTCTGGTAGAATTGATCTGTGAATCCGTCTGGTCCTTGGCTTTTTTTGATTGGTAGGCTATTAATTATTGCCTCAATTTCAGAACCTGTTATTGGTTTATTCAGAGATTTAACTTCTTCCTGGTTTAATATTGGGAGGGTATATGTGTCCAGGAATTTATCTATTTCTTCTAGATTTTCTAGTTTATTTGTGTAGATGTGTTTACAGTATTCTCTAATGGTAGTTTGTATTTCTTTTTTATTTTATTTTATTTTATTTTTTATTATTATTATACTTTAAGTTCTAGGGTACATGTGCTTAACGTGCAGGTTTGTTACATATGTATACTTCTGCCATGTTGCTGTGCTGCACCCATCAACTCGTCAGCACCCATCAACTCGTCATTTACACCAGGTATAACTCCCAATGCAATCCCTCCCCGCTCCCCCCTCCCCATAATAGGCCCCAGTGTGTGATGTTCCCCTTCCCGAGTCCAAGTGATCTCATTGTTCAGTTCCCACCTATGAGTGAGAACATGCGGTGTTTGGTTTTCTGTTCTTGTGATAGTTTGCTAAGAATGATGGTTTCCAGCTGCATCCATGTCCCTACAAAGGACACAAACTCATCCTTTTTTATGGCTGCATAGTATTCCATGTTGTATATGTGCCACATTTTCTTAATCCAGTCAGTCACTGATGGACATTTGGGTTGATTCCAAGTCTTTGCTATTGTGAATAGTGCCGCAATAAACATACGTGTGCATGTGTCTTTATAGCAGCATGAATTATAATCCTTTGGGTATATACCCAATAATGGGATGGCTGGGTCATATGGTACATCTAGTTCTAGATCCTTGAGGAATCGCCATACTGTTTTCCATAATGGTTGAACTAGTTTACAATCCCACCAACAGTGTAAAAGTGTTCCTATTTCTCCACATCCTCTCCTGTTGGATCGATGGTGATATCTTCTTTATCATGTTTTACTGCATCTATTTGATTCTTCTCTCTTTTCTTCTTTATTAGTCTTGCTTGCAGTCTATCTATTTTGTTCATCTTTTCAAAAAATCACCTTCTGGACTCATTGATTTTTTGAAGAGTCTTTTTTTGTGTGTGTGTCTCTCTCCTTTAGTTCTGCTTTGATCTTAGTTTTTTCTTGCCTTCTGCTAGTTTTTGAATTTGTTTGCTCTTGCTTCTCTACTTCTATTAATTGTGATGTTAGGGTGCCGATTTTAGATCTTTCCTGCTTTGCCTTATGCGCATTTAGTGCTATAAATTTCCCTGCACACACTGCTTTAAATGTGTCCCAGAGATTCTGGTACATTGTGTCTTTGTTCTCATTGGTTTCAAAGAACATCTCTATTTCTGCCTTCATTTCATTATTTACCCAGTAGTCATTCAGGAGCAGGTTGTTCAGTTTCCATGTAGTTGTGTGGTTTTGAGTTAGTTTGTAGATCCTGAGTTCTAATTTGATTGTACTGTGGGTTGAGAAACAGTTTGCTGTGATTTCTGTTCTTTTATATTTACTGAAGAGTGATTTACTACCAATTATATGGTCAATTTTAGGATAAGTGTTATGTGGTGCTGAGAGGAATGTATATTCTGTTGATTTGGGGTGGATAGTTCTTAGATGTCTATTAGGTCTGTTTGGTCCAGAGCTGTGTTCAAGTCCTGGGTATCCTTCTTAACCTTCTGTCTTATTGATCTGTCTAATATTGACAGTGGGGTGTTAAAGTCTCTCGTTATTATTTGTGGGAGTCTAAGTCTCTTTGTGGGTCTCTAAGGACTTGCTTTATGAATCTGGATGCCCCTGTATTGGTTCATATATATTTAGGATAGTTATCTCCTCTTGGTGAATTGATCCCTTTACCATTATGTAGTGGCCTCCTTTGTCTCTTTTGATCTTTGTTGGTTTAAAGTCTGTTTTATCAGATACTAGGATTGTAATCCCTGATTTTTTGTGCTTTCTATTTGCTAGATCTTCCTCCATCCCTTTATTTTGAGCCTATGCGCCTCCTTGTACATGAGATGGGTCTCCTAAATACAGACATGGGTCTTGACTCTTTATCCAATTTGCCAGCATTTAGCCCATTTACATTTAAGTTTAATACTGTTATGTTTGAATTTGATTCTGTCATAATGATGTTGACTGGTCATTTTGCCCATTAATTGATGCAGTTTCTTCATAGCATCGATGGCCTTTACCATTTGGCATGTTTTTTGCAGTGGCTGGTACCAGTTGTTCCTTTCCATGTTTAGTGCTTCCTTTAGGAACTCTTGTAAGGCAGGCCTGGTGGTGACAAAATCTCTCAGCATTTGCTTGTCTGTGAAGGATTTTATTTCTCCTTCACTTATGAAGCTTAATTTGGGTGGATATGAAATTCTGGGTTGAAAATTATTTTGTTTAAGAATGTCGATTATTGGCCTCCACTCTGTTCTGGCTTGTAGGGTCTCTGCTGAGAGATCTGCTGTTAGTCTGATGGGCTTCCCTTTATGGGTAACCTGACCTTTCTCTCTGGCTGCCCTTAATATTTTTTCCTTCATTTCAACCTTGGTGAATCTGACAGTTATGTGTCTTGGGGTTGTTCTTCTCAAGGAGTATCTTTGTGGTGTTCTCTGTATTTCCTGAATTTGAATGCTGGCCTGCCTTGCTAGGTTAGGGAAGTTCTCCTAGGTAATATCCTGAAGAGTGTTTTCTAACTTGGTTCCATTCTCCCTGTGTCTTTCCTGTACACCAATCAAATGTGCATTTGGTCTTTTCACATAGTCCCATGTTTCTTGGAGGTTTTGTTCATTTATTTTCACTCTTTTTTCTTTAATCTTGTCTTCTAACTTTATTTCATTAATTTGTTCTTCAATCACTGATACCTTTCTTCCACTTGATTGAATTGGCTATTGAAGCTTGTGAATGCGTCATGAAGTTCTCATGCTGTGGTTTTCAGCTCCATCAGGTCATTTAAGGTCTTCTCTACACTCTTATTCTAGTTAGCCATTCATCTAACCTTTTTTCAAGGTTTTTAGCTTCCTTGCAATGGGTTAGAACATACTCTTTTAGTTTGGAGAAATTTGTTATTACAGACCTTCTGAAGCCTACTTCTGTCAGCTCATCAAACGTATTCTCTGTCCAGTTTTGTTCCCTGGCTGGTGAGGAGCTGCAGTCTTTTGCAGGAAAAGAGGCACTCTGTTTTTTGGAATTTTCAGCTTTTCTGCTCTAGTTTCTCCCCATCTTCGTGGTTTTATCTACCTTTGGTCTTTGTTGTTGGTGACCTACAGATAGGGTTTTGGTGTGGATGTCCTTTTTGCTGATATTGATGTTATTTCTTTCTGTTTGTTAATTTTCCTTCTAACAGTCAGATCCCTCAGCTGCAGGTCTGCTGGAGTTTGCTGGAAGTCCACTCTAGACCCTGTTTTCCTGGGTATCATCAGCAGAGGCTGAAGAACAGCAAATATTGCTGCCAGATCCTTCCTCTGGACGTTTTGTCCCAGAGGGGCACCCATCTATTTGAGGTGTCTGTTGGCCCCTACAGGGAGGCATTTCCCAGTCAGGCTACACAGGGGTCAGGGACTCACTTGAGGAGGTAGTCTGTCTGTTCTCGGAGCTCGAGCGCCTTGCTAAGAGAACCACTGCTCTCTTCAGGGCTGTCAGACAGGTATGATTAAGTCTGCAGAAACTGTCTGCTGCCTTTTGTTCTACTATGCTCTGCCCCCAGCAGTGGAATCTATAGTGGCAATAGGCCTTGTTGACCTGCAATGGGCTCCGCCCAGTTTTTGCTTCTAGGCCTCTGTTTACACTGTGAGCTACTCAAGCCTCAGCAATGGTGGACACCTCTGCTCCTACCAATCTGCAACATTGCAGGTCAATTTCAGACTGCTGCGCTAGCAGTGAGCAAGTCTCTGTGATCCTGGGACCCACCGAGCCAGGCACAGGAGGGTATCTCCTTGTCTGTAGGTTGCATAGTATTTGGTCAGGAGTGTACAGTTTCTCCAGGTACAGTTTGTCACAGCTTCCCTTGGCTAGGAAAGGGAAATCCTTCAACCTCTTGAGCTGCCTGGATGAGGTGACAACCCGCCCTGCTTTTCCTTGATGAGGCGACACCCCGCCCTGCTTCAGCTCACCCTCCATGGTCTGCACCCACTGTCCAACCAGTCCCAATGAAATGAACCAGGTACTTCAGTTGGAAATGCAGGAATCACTCGTCTTCTGCATCGATCTCGCTGGGAGCTGCAGACTGGAGCTGGTCCTATTCGGCCATCTTGGAAGCGCTGTCTTCAGGATGTTATTTTTTAAACGTCTAGCACTAGAGTTTCTTTGACCAATTAGATGGTGAATCCTTTTTCAATGTGAAGATCCTTTTGGATACACCTCCACTTCAGCATGAAACATTTGATTATAAGCTTCATTCACTTGGCATAATATTTTCTTCATTTTTAATAAATATTTTATTTTAGAGCATTTTTAAATTCACAAAAAAGTTGCAAAGAGGTTATATAAAGATTTTATATATTACAGACTTAACTTTCTCCATTGCCTTCCCAATTAGAATATACTGCTTATGCACAGTTCCTTAATGCCTTTAATTTTAAAACTTACTTGGGTCACTATATTTCCCCCAAATCTTTCAGTAAGGTAATTTTACACATTTATAAGGTTAGATGTTTTTGTAGCATTTTATATTATATCTTGGAATTCCCTGCTCTCCTAAATTATTTAAAAATATTTTCATACATTATGTTTTTATTTTTGGTGCCATAATATTCTATGGTTTTTAACAAATCATAGTGTCATTATTCACTATGACAGTATCATATAGAATAGTTTTACCATTCTGAAGCATTCACTGTACTTTCCCTACTCAAAACATACCCCTCTCCAAATTCCTGGCAACCACGTATCTCTAATTTCTATAGTTTTGCATTTTCCGGGATACTAGCTGAATGGAATAGTGCAGTATGTTGTCTTTTCACATCGACTAAATTCACCAAGAAATATGCACTTAAGAATTATCTAGGCTGGGTCCAGTGGCTCACACCTGTAATCCCAGCAATTTGCGGGAGGGTGAGGCAGGTGGATCACTTGAACTCAGGAGTTAAAGACCAGCCTGGGCAATATGACAAAATTCTGTCTCTACCAAAAATACAAAAATTAGGTGGCCTTGAAGGCACATTCCTGTAGTCCCAGCTACCTGGGACGCTGAGGTGGGAGACATCTTGAACCCAGAAGATGGATGTTGCAGTGAGCCTAGAATATGCCACTGCACTTCAGCCTGGGTGACAGAACAATACCTTGTCTCAAAAAAAAAAAAAAAAAAATCTATGTATTTGTATTTTCATGAACTGAAAACTCCTTCCTTTTTTTCACTGAATTGGTTTCCATTCTATGCAATATACCACATGTGCTTAATAATTTACCTTTCAAAAGGATATTTTGGTTGCTTTCAGTTTTGAGTGTTCATGAAGAGATCTGCTCTCAATATTTTTGTGCATATTTTTATATGGACATCAGTTTTCAAATCAGTTGAGCAAAATTTCTGAGCTAAAATAAATAAATTTAGCTTTGTAAAACCTGCTAAACTATATCAAAATAGAGATGACATTTTATATTCCCACCAGGAAGGAATAAGGGTTTTTGTTGCTCTGTAATCTCGTTAGTAGATTCTTAAATTTTTGGATTTCAGCCATTCTAATAGATGTGCGTTTGTATCTCATTTTTTTTTAAATTTTTCATTTGCAGTCATCTAATGGCAAATTATGTTGACTATGTTTTGCATATGCTATTTTCCACCTGTCTGTCTACTTTGGTAAAATATCTGTTTACATCTTATGCTCATTTTAAAATTGAAATTTCATTTTATTGATGAGTTTTAATAATTATTTTTATATTTGGGTTGTAAGTCCTCTTACAGAAATACAATTTTTCAACTATTTTTCCAATAGTGAAACTATTTCCAATTTTTCCAACTATTTTTCAACTATTTTTCCAATTAGGCATTAGTGGTTTTAACAGAACAAAACTTACTTAGTAAATTCTGAAACCAACCTTTTTCTTTTACAGATTGTACTTTTGTTATTGTACCTAAAAATTGAAAGGTTTTTAAGCCTTTGTTCACATGAATTTTTTTCCCATTTTTGGTATAATTTTTATGGTAGTAAATTTATTATTTAGAGCTATGATTTATTTGTGCTAATATAATATTTGGTTAAAGTATAAGGTCTGTATCTGTGTTCAATTTTGTTTTTTAATAAGGACATTCAATTGTTCCAGCAACAATTGTTTAATAGTCTATCTGTTTTTAGTTGAATTGCCCATGGACCTTTGTTCAAAATCAATAGACAATATTTGTGCGTGTCTGTTTCTGAACACTCTATTCTGTCATATTAATCTATGTGTTATTCTCTTATTACACTGTTTTGATTACTGCAGATTTATAGATGGCTACAGGAAGCTTTATAGGAGTCTTAAAACTGGGTAGTGCCAGTACTCCTACTTTGTTCTACTTTAGCATTTTATTGACTGTCCTAGATTCTTGCCTTTCTATGTAAATTATAAATGTTTATCTACAACTATGAAATATTGTTCTGTGGTTTTAACTGGAATCTTATTAATTTTTAGATCAAATTGTTAATAATTGACATTCTAACCATTGAATTTTCCATCAATGTACATGACATATCTATTATTTTGATCTTCTATGATTTATTTAATCAGTGTTTCATATTTTTCTACATTTAGAATCTGTATATATTTTGTTAGGTTGATACCAAAATGTTTATATATGTAGGTGCTATTGTAAATAGTACTTTTTTAAATTTCAAATTCCCATTTTTTGTTGCTTATATTGAAAATGAACTAACTTTTACATATTGACTTTGTATTTTGCATGCATACTCTACAGGCTTAT
The DNA here is from genome assembly GCF_008728515.1 of Papio anubis. Classification (NCBI taxonomy): domain Eukaryota; kingdom Metazoa; phylum Chordata; class Mammalia; order Primates; family Cercopithecidae; genus Papio; species Papio anubis. The sequence goes on along the minus strand of NC_044982.1, from coordinate 64,551,156 downwards.
TAGTACCAGGAGTTTTTTGTTGTAAGTTCTTTTGGCTTTTCTCCATAGACAATCACGTTATTGGCAAATAAAGATAGTTAGATTTTTTCATTTTCAGTCTGGTTAGCTTTTATTTATTCTTGTCTTATTACACTACTTTGGACTTCCATCGAATTACTACGCTTTCACACAGCTACATAAAACTACTTGAGACTGGGTAATTTATGAAGTAAAGAGGTTTGGCTCGCATTCTGTATGTTTAACAGGAAGCATGGCTGGGAGGCCTCAGGAAACTTGCGATCATGGTGGAAGGTGAAGAGAAAGCTCTTCACGTGGTGGGGAGAGAGAGAGAGTGAAGGGGGAAGTGTCACAGACTTTCAAACAACCAGATCATTAAATTTTAAAGCTCGAAGATAGTCTTCTTTGAATCCATGTCACATATCCAGGGCATGATGATTCAAGAATGAGGTCCCAAGGGCTTGAGTAGCTCCACCCCTGTGACTCCGAAGGGTACCATACCCACCACTGCTTATTGGGATGGCGTTGAGAGCCTGTGGCTTTTCCAGGAACACTGCACAACCTGTCGGCGGCTTTAACTTTCTGGGGTGTGAAGCATGGTGGCCCTATCTCACACTCTACTAGGCCATGTGCCAGTGCAAATTCTGTGTTGGAGCTCCAACCCCACATTTCCCCTCTCCACTGCCCTAGTAAAGGTTCTCCATGAGAGCTCTGCCCCTGCAGTAGACTTCTGCCTGGAAATCCATGTGCTTGATTCATGTTCTGAATCTAGGCAGAGGTTCCCAAATCTCAACTCTTGACTTCTGTGCACCCAGAGACCCAATACCACATGGAAGCCATCAAAGGTTGGGGCCTGTGTCCTGGGCCTGGCCCATGAAACCATTTCTCCTTCCTAGGTCTCCAGGCCTGTGATGGGAGGGGATATCATGAAGGTTCTGACATGCTCTGGAGACATTTTCCCCATCGACATGGCTACTAACATCTGGCTCCTCTTATGCAAACTTCGGCAGACAGCTTGAATTTCTCCCCATATATTTTTTTTTTATTTTCTACCACATGGTCAGGTTGCAAATTTTCCAAAATTTTATGCTCTGCTTTTCTTTTAAACATAAGTTTTAATTTCAGACCATCTCTTTGTGAATGCATATGACTGTATGAGCAGCCAGGTGACCTCTTGAATACTTTGGTGCTTAGAAATTTCTTCTGCCAGATACCATAAATTATATCTCTCAAGTTCAAAGTTCCACAGATCTCTAGGAGGGGAAAATTGTCACCAGTCTCTTTGTTAAAGCATAACAAGAGTAACCTGTATTCCAGTTCCCAATAAGTTCCTCATTTTCATCTGAGACCACCTCAACTTTGACTTCATTGTTCATATCACCATCAGCATTTTGGTCAAAACCATTCAACAAGTCTCTAGGAAGTTCCAAATGTTCCACATCATTCTTTCTTTTATTGAACACTCCAAACTCTTTCAACCTCTGTCCATTACCAAGTTCAAAAATCACTTCTACATTTTCAGGTAGAAATGCCCCTCATTCCTGGTACCATAATAGAAATGCCCCTCATTCCTGGTACCAATTTTCTGTATTTGTTCTCACACTACTATAAAGAACTACCTGAGACTGGGTAATTTATGAAGAAAAGAGATTTAATTGACTTATATTTCCACAGACTTAAAAGGAAGCACGACTGGGAGGTCTCAGGAAACTTATAATCTTGGAGGAAAGTAAGAAGGAAGCTCTTCACATGGTGGGAGGAGAGAGAGAGAACCAAAGGGGAAGTGTCACACCTTCAAACAACCAGATAGTGTGAGAACTTAATATCATGAGACAAGAAAAAGGGAAGTTCACCCTCAAGATTCAATCACTTCCCACAATTCCCCTCCCAGAACATGTGGGGGTTACAAATTGAGATGGAATTTGGGTAAGGACGCAGACCCAACCCATATCATCCAGTGTGATGATGAATAGTGGGGATGAAAGAACATTCTAATTCCGATTATTTTGTTTGTCTTTGACTCTTTTTAGGCTTAATTTGCTTCTCTTAGTCTAGTTTTCCAGAGGAGAAACTGGAGTTGTTATTTTAAATCTTTCCTATTTTCTAATATGTGTATGTAATACTATAATTTTCAAGGTACTCTTTGCACTGTATCCTACAAATTTTGATAAATTGTATTTTCATTTTCATATAGTTGAAATTGTTTTTATCTGATACTTCTTTTTTGACCAAAGTGCTAGTTAGAAATGTGTTTTTAAAAATCTCTGAGGTTTTGCAGCTTTGTATAAAAATTCCTAGTTTAAATCCTTTGTCATCTGAGGACATGCTTGTATAGTTTATATTCTTTCCATTTGTTAAGGTGTGTTTTATGGCTAAGAATATGGGTTAATCGTGGAGAATGTCACGTGTGAGCTTACAAAGAATGTGTACTCTGCTATTGGATGGAAGATTCCATAAATTCCAACAAGATAAATTTGTTCAGTAGTGTTATTTAGGTCATCTTAGGGTGTTGAATTCTTGAATTTAATAGTAGATTTTCCTAATTCTCTTTTGTGTTTTATGAGTTTTGGTTCATATATTTTGACATTTTTTTATTAAGTCATGTTCAGACATATTTGGAATTATATGTCTTCTTGAAGAATTGAAAAATTGACCATTTTATTATAATCTAACATTACAATCTTCTTTGTTTTCATGTCTGCTTTTCTTGAAATTAATACAGTTACTCCAGCTTTCTTTTGATTAGTGTTAGGATAATACATCTTCCACTAATCCTTTACTTTCAACCTGAGCCTTTTAATGTAATACCGTGGGTTTCTTGTAGACAATATATAGTTGAGTATTCTTTTAATTACCTCTGACAATTTCTTTTTACTACTTAACTGAGAAATTACCATTACATTTTTTGTTTTTCACAATTTCCTAGTCTCACCACTGTACTCTTCTACCCTTTGGTCCAGTTAGAAGGTGAGAAAGATAACAATAATATTCTGTGTGTGTGTGTGTTTGTGTGTGTGTATTTCCAAGCTGTAGTGTTAGAAAACACACCTTCCATTTCTGATGGTTGAAACTAGGATTGGGAGCCACACAGAGTCTCATCCGTTCTCACCATAAACTTCTCTTATTTCTTTGGCAGATGTCTTTTGAGTAATTTTAATTAAGATTTTATCAAATTTCTTGTTTGATTTCTACGGTTAAAGTTGTTACTGGTATTTATAGTGTTTCTTCATTTTACTAGATATTCAGAATATTTAATAGGATATGGCTTGGCTTTGCCATTCCTACTTAGAAATCTAAAAAGTTAAAGTTGTATGGGTTGAATTTATTGCTTGGGTAAAATAAACAAACACACAAAAACTTGCAGTGCCAGTTTTTTGTTTTTGTTTTTGTTTTTGTTTTTTTCTGAAATGGGAAGTTGATAATCTTTTCAACTTGGATAAATCCACCTAATTTTCTTACTTTCATCTTGAAAGTGGGATTATTTTGCAAAACACATATTTATACGCAGCCTGTACTTTCTGCATTCCATGTCTTAACTAATAGTGCACCAACCAACAACGTTATTTGAATTTGAATGTTGGTAACCATTTATTATATCTAATCTCAATGACACCCACATTTTTAGCAGTAATTACACCTATACCTACAACCTTACATGTCTCCTCCCTTTTGCTTGCATTCCTGCTGCCCCAAGCGAAACCCTGAGTTTTGCTTATTTGAACTTCTTTAAAGTGTCGTATTAAAGTAACTGTTTCCTAAAGGATCCTGCTGTTATAGCTGTTACATGTCAAGTTCATCTTTTGTACAGTTGATATGGGATTTAATTTCTCAAAAAGAAAAAAATCATTTTTTAGCTTTTTTGGAATGTTAATTAGGTTTGCTTGATCATTCCACAAATGTGTACGTGTATCGAAACATCACATTGTACCTCATAAATACGGACAATTTTTATTTGTCAATTTTAAATAAAATGAAATTAAAAAGTTGAAATCATTGCTTAAACTCAAATAATTATCATTAATTTTATTTTTTTTTTTATTTTATTTTTATTTTTATTTTTTTTTTTGAGACGGAGTCTCGCTCTGCCACCCAGGCTGGAGTGCAGTGGCCGGATCTCAGCTCACTGCTCTGCCTCCCGGGTTCACGCCATTCTCCTGCCTCAGCCTCCCGAGTAGCTGGGACTACAGGCGCCCGCCACCTCGCCCGGCTAGTTTTTTGTATTTTTTAGTAGAGACAGGGTTTCACCGTGTGAGCCAGGATGGTCTCGATCTCCTGACCTCGTGATCCGCCCATCTCGGCCTCCCAAAGTGCTGGGATTACAGGCTTGAGCCACCGCGCCCGGCCAAATTTTAAAGTTATTAATTATTTAGGATCAACTGACCTAAAAAGTTTGCATGTACCTCTATATTCCTTAAGCTCCAGTCATTAAGATATATTAAGATATACCCCTGTTTCCTAGATCACTATGAGCTTTCTTGGGTCCGTATCTTTGCCTACGCTTTCCTGTTTATCCTCCAACAACAGTCTCATTTGAGCTATGAAGATATCTTCTAGCTTATCGCCATATTTTAGTCCATTATATCTTTGATCTAATAAAGATATTACTTAATATAACTTCACCAATGTGAATAATTAGTTTCCTTGCAAATAGTATAATAAGTAGGCATCATCTTAGCTGCTACTACACATTTGGAGTTCACTTTATAGTGTTTTAATGTAGAATAAAGAAAGAGCATTGAGCGAACTTTGTGAAATAGGTTTATAAGGACAGGAACATTAAAGACTGACATCAAACATATTTATGTCTTTGCACAATAATATATATTAAAATATAACATCATAAGAGTATATGTTAACTATAATGTGATTTGGAAATAATGCAGCTTACTAAGAATATAAAATTTTGATTTTGATAAAAATATAAATATATGTGAATTCATAAAGAAGAATGTAAATAAGTTTTAGGAAAAATATATTTGAAACATAAGAAAAATATTTTTAGATTACCGCTTCTTAACCAAACAAAAGGTTTCCAAGAAAATAATTTCCTTCAAAGAATTATACAATAAGATCTTAAAGTAAGTTAAAAAAAATGGATGTCTTAATTCTAATATTCTTAGTGAATAGAATAAAAAACAGAATTTCAGAATTTTTTTCTATCTTGAGAAATTTTAGTTAAACTTTATTTTATCATGGTCTCTGTTGTTCTTTGAAAACATTAGCAAGACAGATAACAGCTGAAAGGGCATATGTTTGTGTACAGTTGACCCTCTGTTATCTGTGGGTTCCACATTTGTGGATTCAACAAATATTCTTCAAAAAATTGCATCTGTACTGAAAATGCACAGGTTGTTTTTAGTATCACAAAAGTTTACTGTTTAAATTATTTTTTTAACATCTACTAGAAAAGAAAAAAAGTTATTCTTACAATGAAAATTTAAAACACTCAAAGTATTAATAGTTCCATCCAATAGTCTTGATCTTTGTTATTATGACAAATATTTCAGACACAGAAAATTTTATTTTATTTTCCAGTGAGATTAGTTGAATTGGTAACAGCGTGTCGAAACATCTTCAAGCTGGGTGCGAGGGTACATGTTTCTTCATATTACTGTCTCTCTCCTTCTTTTCTTTTTTTTTTTTTTCTTCTAAAAAACAGGGTCTCACTCTGTCACCCAGGTTGGAGTGCAGTGGTGTGATCACTCACTGCAGTCTCCAAACTCTTGGGTTCAAGTGATGCTCCTGAGTAGTTGGGATTACAGGAATGTACAGCTTTTTTTTTTTTTTTTTTTAAACAGACAGGGTCTCATTATGTTGCCCACGCTTAACTTTGCTGTTCTATTTTTTTTTTTTTATTTCTAATGTTTACTTTAGGCTCATGGGTACACGTGAAGGTTTGTTATATAGGCAAACTCATGTCATGCGGGTTTGTTGTACAGATTATTATATCACCCATCTATTAAGCCTAGTACCCAATTGTATTTTTTCTGTTTCTCTTCCATCCCTGATGCTTCACTCTCAAGTAAATGGCAGTATCTGTTGTTTCTTTCTTTGTATTCATGAGCTCCTATCATTTTGCTTCCACTTATAAGTGAGAACACACAGTAATTGGTTTTCTGTTCCTGCACTAGTTTTCTAAAGATAATGGTCTCCAACCCCATTCATGTTCTTGCAAAGGGCATGCCCTCATTCTTTCTATGGCTGCATAGTTCTAACTGGTCTTTCTGTACTACATTTTCCTTGTTAAATCTGTCACTGATGGGCACTTAGGTTGATTCTATTTCTTTTCTACTGTGAATAGTGCTGCAATAAATATTCATATGCATGTATCTTTATGGTAGCATAATTTACATTACTCTGGGTTTATATCCAGTAGTGGGATTTCTAGCTTAAATGGTAGTTCTGCTTTTAGCTCTTTGAGGAATCACCATACAGCTTTCAACAATGGTTGAACTAATTTACACTCCCACCAACCGTGTATAAGTGCTCCCTTTCTTTCTGTAACCTCATCAGCATTTTTTATTTTTTGACTTTTTAAAAATAGCCGTTCTGACTGGTGTGAGATGCTATCTCATTCTGATTTTGATTTGTATTTCTCTAACGATCTGTAATGTTGAGCTCTGTTTTTCATATATTTGTTGGCTGCATATATATCTGCTTTTGAAAAGTGTCTGTTCATCTTCTCTGCCCAATTTTTAATAGGGTTGTTTCTTTTTTTCTTATATCTTTCAGTTCCTTATAGATGATGGATATTAGACCTTTGTCAGATGCAATACTTTGCAAATATTTTATCCCATTTTGTGTGCAGGTTGTCTGTTTACTCTTTTGATAGTTTCTTTTGCTGTGCAGAAGTTATTAAGTTTAATTAGATTGCATTTGTCAATTTTTTGCTTTTGATGTGATTGCTTTTGATGTCTTTGTCATTAAATCTTTGCCCATTCCTAGGTCCAGGATGGTATTGCCTATGCTGTCTTCAAGGGATTTTACTGGTTTTTACCTTTAAGTCTTTAATTCGTCTTGAGTTGATTTTTGTATATGGTATAAGGAAGGACTCTAGCTTCAATCTTCAGCACATGGCTAGCAGCCTTGCTTCTGTGATCTCTATTCTATTGCATTGGCCTATGTGTCTGTTTTTGTATCAATACCATGCTGCCTTGATTACTGTAGCCCTGTAGTATGCTTTGAAGACAGGTAGCATGATGCCTGGAGCTTTGTTCTTTTTGCTTAGGATTGCCTTGGATATTCAGGCTCCATTTTGGTTCTATATAAATTTTAAAACATTTTTTCTAGTTATGTAAAGAATCTCATCATACTTTGATAAAAATCGCATTCAATCTTTACTTTGGGGAGTATGGCCGTTTTGATGATATTGATTCTTCCTCTCTGTGAGCATGGGATGTTTTTTCCCTTTGTTTGTGTCTTCTCTGATTACTTGGAGCTGTGTTTTGTAATTCTCATTTTAGAAATATTTAACCTCCCTGGTTAGCTGTATTCCTAGGTATTTTATTCTTTTTTTGTGGCAATTGTGAATAGGATTTCCTTCCTGATTTGGCTCTCAGCTTGGCTGCTATTAGTGTATAAGAATGTTAGTGATTTTTGTACATTTATATTCTAAAACATTGCTGACAGTGTTTATCATCTGATGGAGATTTTGGGCCAAGACTATGAGGTTTTCTAGATATAGAATCATCTCATCTGCAAACAGGAATACATGAACTTTCTTTTTTCCTATTTAGATGACCTTAATTTATTTCTCTTGCCTGATTACCCTGGATAGGACTTCTAGTACTATGTTAAAAACAAGTGGTGAGAGAGGGATCCTTGTCTTGTATCAGTTTACAAGGTAAATGCTTCCAGCTTTTGCCCATTCAGTATGATGATGGCTGTGCATTTGTCGAGGATGGCTCTTATTATTTTGTGGTACATTCCTTTGATATCTAGTTTATTGAGAGTTTTTAACATGAAGCAATGTTGAATTTTATCAAAAACTGTTTCTACCTCTATTGAGATAATCATGTAGTTTTTGTCTTTAGTTCTTTTTACATGATGAATCACATTGATTGATTTGCATATTTTGAACCAGCCTTGTATCTCGGGGGTGAAGCCTACTTGATTGTGGTAGATTAGTTTTCTAATGTGCTGCTGGATTCAGTTTGCAAGTATTTTGTTGAGGATTTTTGCATTGATGTTCATCAAGATATTGGTATGAAGTTTTGTGTGTGTGTCTCTGAGCGGTTTTGGTGTCAAAATGATGCTAGCCTTAGAATGAGCTGAGCAAGGAGTTCCTACTCCTCAAGGTTTTGGAATAATTTCAGTATGAATGGTACCAGCTCTTCTGTGTACCTCTGGTAGAATTAGGCGGTGACTCAATCTTGTCCTGGGAATTTTTTGTTGTCGTTGGTAGGGTTTTCAATACTGATTCAATTTCAGAGCTCATTATTGGTCTATTCAGGAAATGAATTTCTTTCTGGTTCAGTTTATGGTAGTGTATGTCCAAGAATTTAGCTATCTCTCCTGGATTTTCTAATTTGTATGCATAGAGGTGTTCATTGTAGTTTCTGATGGTTATTTTCATTTCTGTGGGGTCTACTTCATCATTTCCAATTGTATTTATTTGGATCTTCTCTCTTTTCTTATCAGTCTAACTAGTAGTCTATGTACCTTATTAACATTTTCAAGAAACCAATTCCTGTATTTGTTGATCTTTTGAATGGTTTTTCATGTCTGGATTTTCCTTCAGTTCAGTTCTAATTTCAGTTATATTTGTTTTCTGCTAGCTTTGGGGTTGTTCTTGTTTCTCTATTTTTTTTTTTTTCAGTTGTGATGTTAAGTCACTAATTTGAGATTTTTCTAACTTTTTCAGGTGGACTTTCAGTGCTATGCATTTCCCTGTTAACACTGCCTTAGTTGTGTCCCAGAGAGTCTTGTATGTTGTATCTTCGTTCTCATTAGTTTCAAAGAACTTCTTGATTTCTGCCTTAATTTCATTATTTACCCAAAAGTAATTCAGGAGCATGTTATTTAGTTTCCATGTAACTACATGGTTTTGAGGAACTTTATTAGTGTTTACTTCTGTTTTTATTGCACTGTGATCCAGGAATGTGTTTGGTATGATTTCAGTTCTTTTTCATTTGCTGAGGATTGTTTTATGTCCAATTATGTGACTAATTTTAGACTACACACCATGTAGTGATGAAAAGAATATGCATTTTGTTGTTTTGGAGTAGAGAGTTCTGCAGAAGTCTATCAAATTCATTTGGTTGGATGTTGAATTCAGTTCCTGAATATGTTTGATAATTTTCTGCCTTGATGATCTGTTTAATACTATCAGTGGGGTGTTGAAGTCTCCCACTATTATAGTTTGGTAGTCTCTGTCTCTTGGAAGGTTTTTAAGAACTTGCTCCATGAATCTGAGTGCTCCTGAATTGGGAGTATATATATTTATGATACTTAGGTCTTCTTGTTAAACTGATCTCTTTACCATTATGTAATGGCCTCCTTTGTCTTTTTTTTTTTTTTTTAATCTTTTTGTTGTTGTTTTAAAGTACGTTTTGTCTGAATTTAGTACTGCAACATTGCCTTTTTTATCTTTTCCATTTGCATGGTAGATTTTCCTCCATCTCTTTACTTTGAGCCTATTGATCTCATTGAGTGTGAGATGTGTCTCTTGAAGACAGGACCCCATGTGTCTTGCTTTTTTTTTTTTTTTTTTTTTTCCAGCTTGCCATTCTGTGCCTTTTAACTGGGACATTTAGCCCATTTACATTAAAGATTGGTATTGATATATGTGAATTTGATCCTGTCATTGTGCTGTTATGTAGTTATTATGCTGGCTTGTTTTTTTGTTTGTTTGTTTTTGTTTTTGTTGTATTGTTTTGTTTTTGTTTTATTGAGAGAGTCTCACTCTGTCGCCCAGGCTGGGGTGCAGTGGTGCGATCTCGCCTCACTGAAAGCTTCACCTCCTGGGTTCATGCCATTCTCCTGCTTCAGCCTCCTGAATAGCTGGGACTACAGGCGCCTGCCACCATGCCTGGCTAATTTTTTGTATTTTTAGTAGAGACGAGGTTTCACCGTGTTAGCCAGGATGGTCTTGATCTCCTGACGTCGTGATATGCCTGCCTCGGCCTCCCAAAGTGCTGGGATTACAGGCGTAAGCCACTGCGTCCGGCCTTGTTTTGCTTTATAATCTCATTTGTCTGTAAATTTAAGTGTGTTTTTGTATTAGCTTTTAAGTCTTTCCTTTCTATATTTTGTGATCCTTTCAAAATCTCTTGTAAAGCAGATCTGATGATAATGAACTTCAGCATTTGCTCATCTGAAAAGGATCTTATTTCTCCTTTGTTGAAGAGGCTTCATTTGGCTGGTTATTAAATTCTTCATTGAAGTTTTTTTTCTTTAAGAATGTTGAATATAGCCCCCCAGTCTCTTCTGGCTTGTAGTTTCAGCTGAGAGGTCCACTGTTGGCCTGATGAGGTTCCCTTTTCAGGTGACCTACCCTTTCAGTCTGTTGTATTCTTTAATTTCAACCTTGCAATAATCTGATAATAATGTGCCTTGAGGATAATCTTCTTGCATAGAATCTTGCAGGAGTCTTCTGTATTTTCTGGATTTGACTGTTGGCCCCTCTAGAAAAGTTTGGGAACTTTTAATGGATGATATCTTGAAATACATTTTCCAAGTTGTTTGTGTTCTCCTCCTTCCTTTCAGGGATGTCAATGATTTGTAGATTTGGCCTCTTTACATAATCCTATATTTCTGAGTGGTTTTCTTAATTCCTTTTTGTACTTTTATCTTTATTTTTGTCTGACCGTCTTATTTTAGAGATCCGGTCAAGTTCTGAGATTTATTTCTTCAGCTTGATCTATTCTGCTGTTAATACTCATGATTGTACTGTGAAATTATTGTATTTTGTTTTTCAGCACAATGCAACAATTTCACAATCCATTCAGAAATTGCATTGTGGAGATCCAGTAGGTTCTTTTTTATTTTGGTTATTTCGTCCTTCAGTTCCTTTATCGTTTTATTGTGATTTTTAGTTTCCTTGGATTTGGTTTTTTCATTTTCCTGATCTCAATAATCTCCATTACTATTCCTATTCTAAATTCTATTTCTGTCATTTCAGCCAGCTCAGCCTGGTTGAGAACTCCTGTTGGATAACTGGTGCAGTCTTCTGAAGGGCATACAACACTCTGGCCATTTGAGTTACTCTAGTTCTTGCATTTTTTTTTTTTTTTTTCTCATCTCTGCATGTGGGTATTCCTTTAACTGCAGTGTATAGTCAATAAATTCCTTTTCTGGATTTTTTTTTTCATAAGGCTGAGGTTTTTGACAAGATCTTTATTTGAACTAACTTCTTGTCTTTGGTTTCATAGGTGGATATGTTAGCAAGTTATTTTGGTGTTGAAGCTTTGGAGTGTAATTCAGTTGACAGCACTCAGGCATATTGGTCAGTTAGTAGATTCTTACTTGGTTATGTGGCTTCCTCATGTTTCCTCACACTTGCAGCCACGTTCCCTCTAAATGCTCTGAAAGTGTGGCCTCCTCTACCTTTGAATGTTGGCTGTAGATCATGGATTGGGATTCCTGGGATTCCCATTGCAGCTCTGGAGTAATCTCAGGGTTTATGTTTCTCCCCCATCTTGGAAGCAGCAGGGAAGGGGACCTTAGTTGTGGTTGTGACCAAGGATCTTTTGCTTATCTTCTGGAGAATCCACCCCAGGGAGATGCAGGTCAGCAATTGCTCAGTCCAGTCAGCCCAGGGTGGAGGGTCTGTGATGTGTGCCCAAGCCAGAGGTTTCCTATCTGGTAATGAACACGGTGCATGGGTGGGACCCATGGGAGTCAGACTGGCTTTCTCACCTTTGATCAATGGCAGCTTGTTGGAGGTGTGGATGAGGCATTTAGAGTCTTTGCTCCTTCATTATTCCAAGGGTAGCAAGGGCAGTTCAACTACAGAGGCAGTAGCACAGAGGCTTTCACTTGCCCCTGGGGGCTCTGTCCAGGGAGTTGCAGAGCTGCTACTGGCTTGATAGCCTCAGTAGTGGGTGGCTGGAGGCCCAGGCCTGGAGGACCTTCCCAATGAGGAGATGTGGGAATGAGCATCCACATAACAATCTGGCCACTTTTCTGTGAGGTTGCCGCAGTATGCTGGGGTTTCACTCCAGTTCCTAGTCACCTGAGATTGTCCAGCGCCTGGATGTATTAACAGTGAAGGCTGTGAAACAGTAAAGGTGGTGACCTGAACCTCTCTCTGGGAGCTCCATCCCAGGGAGGTATGAACCTATTGCTGGCCAGAATGCAACTGTAGAAGGTTGCTGCAGACCCTGGTTGGGAGGTCCCACCCAGTGAGGAGGAACAGGATCAGGGACCCACTTGAAACGGCAATCTGTATTTCCGTGCAGCAGTTGTTCTGTGTTGGACATCCACTCCAGCCCTAGGATGTCTTGGACTCTCCCAAATCCAAAGATTGAAATGGCTAAGTTGCCCAAACAGCAAAGATGATCCCCCACCCCTCTTTCTGGGAGCTCTATCCCAGAAAGGTTGAAACCTCTGTCAGCCAGTGAACACCAGCGGGTTTATCTGGAGACCCCAGTTGAGAGAACCTACCTATTAAAGAGGACTGACATTGGGGACTGGCTTTAAAAAGTAGTCTGGCCACTTTTTTTGTGGTGCAACTGTGCTGTGCTGGAGGTCTGCTTCAGCACCCAGTTCCCTTGAACGCTCCAAAGCCTGAAGGCTGGAGCAGCTAAGTTACACAAACAACAAAGATGGCAGCCTGCCCCTCCCTCTGGGAACTCCGTGCCAAGGAGGTTTGACACCTCTGTTGGCCAGGGAACTCTGAGGAGGTTAGCTGGATACCCATGATGGTTGGTCCTACCCACTGAGGAGGAACAGAATCAGGGACCGGATTTTAGTCTGGTCACATTTTTGTAGAGCAGTTTGCTGTGCTGGGGATTCACTTCAGTCCCTGGTTACCTTGAGCTCTCCGAAGCCCCAAAGCTGGAACAGTTAAGTCAGCCAAACCACAAAGATGAGGGGCTACCCCTCCACCGGGGAGCTCCATCTCAGAGAGGTGCAATGCTGCTACTAGTAGCTAGCTGGAGTCCCAAGCTAGTGGGTCTTACCTTGTGAAGTGCTGTGGAAGCAGGACCAGCAGACTGTCGCTGCTTATCTCCCTGGATTCAGTCTCTCTGTATGGGGTATGTAAGGGTGTCTAACCTCCTGCTTTGCCAGAGTTGCAGCTGCTTTTGATGGAAAGTCTGGAAAGCCTAGATATCTAAGGCTCCTGGGTCTCCACGTGTGCCTGAGTGAGTGTTCTGTCAAAAGTCTACATAGTTCTGTATGTCAGACTGAGGGCCTTGGTAGAGTGGGTTCACAAGCGGTCTTTGAACCCAAGGGTTCAAAGATGCGTGGGAAAAGTGACGGTTCCCAGGGTCTCTTATTCACTCACCGCTTCCCTTGGTGGGGGTGGTTCCCCTGGCTCCACTTCACTCTCAGGTGGACCATCATCCTCCTTGCTTTTCTCCCTTCTTCATGGCTCAAGTTGTTTCCTTGATTAATCCCAATGCATGTACCTGGATGTTTCCATTGAAGGTTGTGCATTTACTTGCCCTCCATTTTTCGCTTCATAGACTGATTTTTTTTTTCTTGTCACTGCTACCTAAACAATTTTCTATAACAACTGTTTATATGACATTTGCACTGTATTAGGTATTTTAAGTAATCTGGAGATGATATAAAATATATGGGAGGATGCGCACAGGTTATATGTAAATGCTATGCCATGTTCTATTAAGGACTTGAGCATCATGGATTTTCATATGTGTGGGAGGTCCTAGAACAAGTCTCCCATGGATACTGAGGGACTACAGAATATATATAATATATATGTGTACGTACATATACACGTGTGTGTGTATTGGAAAGTCCACTTGAACTAATCATATGCGCTAAGCGAAGGGATAATATTCTTAGAAATGAGAGTAGAAACTTTCATAACTCTGGAAAAAGATTAATTTGTACATTCAATTTCACAGTATTTTATTATTACACTCACAAACCATCCTATTTGTAAAGATTACATAGTAGATAGAGTTTTCTTTTTCTCTTTTTTTTTTGTGACGGAGTCTCACTCTGTCACCCAGGCTGGAGTGCAGTGGCGCGATCTCAGCTCACTGCAAGCTCCGCCTCCCGGGTTCCCGCCATTCTCCGGCCTCAGCCTCCCGAGTAGCTGGGACTACAGGCGCCCGGATAATTTTTTGTATTTTTAGTAGAGACGGGGTTTCACCGTGTTAGCCAGGATGGTCTCAATCTCCTGATCTCGTGATCCGCCCGCCTCAGCCTCCCTAAGTGTTGGGATGACAGGCGTGAGCCACTGCGCCCTGCCGGAGTTTTCTGATTAACCAGGAAAATACTCACCTATATCTGTAAACCCCATCATAGTTTTTGTCCCACATTCCCATTTCATTTACCCACTTTGGGACTCGATAGAAAAAGAGAATGCAAGACCCCAAAACGTATTAAAAATCAGCCAGGACAGTTGGCTTCTTTAACACTCCACTTTACTGAAGCACTTCTATTTTATAGAAGTAAATATATTTTCTTTAGAGAAAGTATGTCAGGTCCTGCATTAGGGTAAATTAAGACAAAGAAGATTTGACTGGCAGGCTCTTCATAAGTTTAACTGGACATACATAATAACCTATGATCTCAGACTTGAGATATACTGATACAAACAGGGGTTCAGCCAGGGAGGAGTTCACAAACATATTCTCAGCTCTACTATTACGCAACCTTTACTAAAATTTTCCTCACATATTTATTCCTTTGAAATTGTACAGTAACATGGCATGGCAAATAGAGTTCTCAGCTGGTACATTAAGGCAGCAATGTTACATCTTTAAGACAAGTGAGAGCAAACACTGATTAATTTGTATAATGGCCTTTCTTTATTTTCCCTTACTTTGCGCCATAGAAGTTAGAATCACCTACTAAAGAAAAATGTCTCCAGCCCATACCTTATCCTCAGCTCCAGGATCACATTAAATGTAGCTATGGAGGTGAGAATAAAGTATGCATTTTTACTGTATTTGAAATTAAAGTGTAGATTCTTTAAGGCCTTTTAAGAGATCCAACATGTCTAATAAAATGTGGATTTTTTAAAAGTTGTGGATTGTTTCCAAACATCACATAAATGCCAGAGACAATGAAAAGGGTGGACAGAGAATCCTTGAGACGAAAGGTAATATTGCAAGATTTAAAAAGTCTAGCAGTCAACTCTATGTTATGATTTGAAAGTTTTTTTAAAAAAATCTTGAATATATAAAATCAAAGAAAGTGGTAGGGAAACTCATAAAAAGGTGAATTGATTTGCTTAAGGTAGCTTACATTCAGAAAATAAAAATGAAGCCTCCAAACAACCAATCTCATGCTCAATTCAATCCATCATGCCCGGAATAGGTGAGCTGCTATGTAACTTGGGGTCATCGAAACTTTCAGAGTAGATGTTTTATAAAACAATTTTCATAAAAAGAGCTTTCCCAGCATACTCACAGGTGTGTAATAGCATTTTCTTTTGATCTTTAATTCATTTATTTCAGTTTCTCCTCAGTTGATTTAAAGTAGAACTTTAATAGTTAGTTGAAAGCTCTTTGAGATGACTGTTCATTACCTAATTTTACATTCTCTTGAGCATATGGCCTTGTCTAAGAAGGAGCATAAGTAAGTAGGGATGTAGATTAAATTTGATCGGCCATGAGATAACTGCAGAAGTGATTGTGACTATAAATGTTTTACGATTCACTTCTAATAATGCTAAAAGAATATCCTAAAAATAAGCACACTGATCAAATTACAGTTTTGTCCCAAAGGAGCTTCATATGTAAAAAGAAACCTATATCATCCACTATCTAATTATAGATTCTTGTTATTACTGAAGTAACCACATTCCTATAATTTTATTTTTTAATATAGAAATTCTTTGTGATAGATTTACAATGATATATGTAATATTAATATATTATTAATATATATTGTATAATTACATGTTACATATTAAAATATGCATTATGTAATTATGTATATTTATATAAACTATGATATAGGGGAATTATATAATAGGATATGTGTTTAGTCATTGTATTTAATTTAAAAATTCAAGTTAATATTAACTTTGAAAAACAGTTTTCTCAATTATGAGAGCTCTGCTCATGAAAATATCAATTCCATTTAATCTTTCAGTCTAAAAGTTATAAGATTTATAGATTCAAATAAGAAACTAAGGTCACATAGAGTTCATAAATGCGCAACTATTGAGATATACAGAAATAAATACAAATGAATAAAACCTGAAATTGTTGAACAAATACATATTACTATAACAACTATTGAGAAAATGTTGCCAAATGGAAAAGTGGAATTCAGTCCTGAAAACTTTAGTGACAAAATATCTGATAGGATATATCAATAATGCTTTTTGATAAATTCCCTCTTTAGCATATTAAGCCTGTCACGTTTATTTATATTAATAATTCTTCTCTCATTCCAGT
The DNA here is from genome assembly GCF_008728515.1 of Papio anubis. Taxonomy (NCBI): domain Eukaryota; kingdom Metazoa; phylum Chordata; class Mammalia; order Primates; family Cercopithecidae; genus Papio; species Papio anubis. Next base: position 64,534,612 of record NC_044982.1, on the reverse strand, counting down.
ATATTTTTCCAAATTATACCCTAAGTGTTAAAAATATGTATAATGCTGTTTTTTTTTTTTTATTCAGCTCTGTCCACCAAGTTAGTTCTAATAGGAAAAGTAAAAATAATACATATAATTAATATAATACTGTAATGTGAGCAACTCAGTTGAAGAAACTGTAGTTAGATTTCTCTTTGGCAAAAATGACGTATTGCATTAATATGTATATTTTTTAAAATAAAAACTACTTTATTATAATGCTTCCTTTGTAAAGTTAATGTGAATAAAGATGGTGAGCTTATGAAGTTGAAAAGTTTACTTGAGTTTCTCCACTAAATTTTACCAAGACGTCTATCTCATGTTTCCCTTCCCTCATGAAAAACATTTTTAACAACTAAAATGAAAGAAAACAGCCGATCATATACTTGAAAGAGTATTATTCTGAAAATTAGAAAATAGAGATTTTTGTTAGGGTTATTTTGCTCATAGTCATTTTAGTTATATTTTGACCCAGATGCTAATATATTTTCTCGAGGTTTAGATACGTTCTTGGCTCTCATTATTCCTTTGTGTAGAGGCCTGTACTTGGCCAAAAATCTAATGATTCTCTTGTGATCTGGTTAGCCTCTATAGTTCAAAGTGAGGCACTTCTACCACACATGAACATCCTTTGCCTACGCATCTCCCCCTGCTGGCCACACCTGTGGTTGCAACAATGTTTTTTGTTCATTGCCATTTTTGTCAATGTTCGAGATGCTCTTAATCTGCCTTTCTGTCTGTTATCTATTGTCCAGCTACATTATTTTCACAGTGAATACAAAACCACATGAGGATTCATTTATTGTTTCTGCCTTCATGGCTCTCAATGTTGACTAAGAGTTTTCATCAATAATATTCTTAGAGTCCTCATTATCATTATTCCAAAATTCTCCAAATATCGATGTGCTCTTGACTGGGATTCTAACCAATATGAATACTGAAATCTGCCTCTAGATGTTCATCGATACACCTTCAGTCTTTGAAGCTGCCATTGATGCTGACTTGATGTCATCACTACCTCACTAAAGTCACAACTATGTTTGGGTCTTCAGTACTGAGTGAAAAGTCACTGGTCCTTAGTTCCCTTGCCTGCTATTCTCTTTGATTTGCATCCACCATGACCCATCTGAGTCTTCAGTCATGCCTTACTAACACTAATACTGTTGCAGTCACTTTCTGATGGAGACATAGCTAATGAAGGTCTGTGCTTTGTCTACCTTTGGGTAAATAGAGGGGTATCTTCTAATTGCCTTATTTTGTAGAACAGTCTTAAACAATTTGACCCTTAAAGTTTCAATATGCATGTGATTTTTTGAGGGGAAACTACATTCTTCATAGGAATGCCAACCAGAAGTCTAACAGGGCTGTCTTAAATCATTGTTGGCTTTAATTATGACACTTTCTCTCTTCAGGGCTCTGAAGTGGACATATCCCATTTCTAGAAGTAGTCCAAGTATAATGAGTTCTACATGTGCTACTTTTAGGGTCAATTCACATGACCTGTGACCTAGCCCTATGTATATCTATGTGAATGTCATAAACTTCGTGTATTAGTGAGCATTCTTGAAAAAAAGCAAATCAACAAGAGATACAAACACACACTGTATGCAGTAGGTGTTGATGGCATGTTGAGAGAATAACACTTGGCAAATAGCAAAAAGTTTTACCTTAGTAAATTGGCTCATATTTTCACCTATTTTTTTCTTGTGGTGGCTAGTGTAATTTCCTGTATTAATCTGGGTTTTCCAGAACTTATAGGGCATAAAAGAATATATAAATAGAGAGCGTGACTGAGATAGACTGATATTTTAAGAAATTAGCTCATATAATTGTGGGACTGGCAAATCTGAAGTTTGTAATGGCAGGCAGGCCTACTGAAAATTCAGCTAAGACTTGATTTTTTATTCTTGAGTTAAAAAAAACCTTCAGTACAAATAAGCAGGCAGAAAACTTTTTTTTTTTTTTTAATGTTGCAGTCCTGAGGCATAATTGTTTCTCCTTCTGGAAACCTCAGTCTTTGTTCTTGAGACCTTCCACTGATTGGATGAGACCCACTCACATTATAAAGGCAGTCTACTCACAGTCTACTGATTGTAAATGTTAATACAGTAGCATCTAAAAAATGTTTTCACTGCAACATGCAGACTGGTGTTTGACAAAATAGGCACCAGAGTCTAGACAGGTTGAAAGAGTATTATCCATCATATCTCTGAATTTTTTTTTTTCTAAAAGTTAAATTTAAAACACCCTTTAAAGACCAGTAGACAAATTCTGGAAGCAGTCAAGATTAGTTGAGGCAGTAAAGAAGATCACTCAGACATTCTAATATCATCTCACATTTTTACATCAACTGTCAAAGCTTACATATTCTCAAGCAGAAAAAAAAGAAAAAGAAAAAAAGAAAAAAAACAGACTAAACAGAATGTGGCATGTCCAAATTTAGCTTCAGGACTTTGAAAATGAAGTTCTTCGCTTTTAATAATTTAAGGGTAAAATTTTCTGGATAAAACCTGTTACTTGAGTAGCCCTTTATAATATCATAGAAATACTGTAAATATAAATAGGAAGGTTTGCCCTTGGGTAATCAGTTGAAGTAATTTCATCAGCAAGGTTTTGGTTGGTATTATTCTGATTTACATTAGTATGTGAGGTACTTTAGACCTAGTCTAATTATTACTAAATCTCTTTAAATTCCATTTTACAGCTTTTTTTTATGGTTGTTAAAAACCAGCATATAATAATTTTGATTTATTAAGTAATTTAAAAGAAAGCCAGACAAATTTGTTTTGGCTAATAAATAATATAGATAACTGAAAACTAGCTAGAGGATTTATAAATAATTGCCTCAAAATGCATTTCTGAGAGGATAATTTAAGGAGTTTATCATTTGACATTAATATAGTTTTATTTTAGGCTGTATATACTGTCTGGTAATGGATTTTCTACTGACTTAACAAGAAGATACTTTCTTAGTATGGTATATTTAGAAGAACGAAAAGAAAGAATACAGAATTATAAGTAATTATCAGTAATTCTGTATGATCCCAAACAAGATTGTATAACCAAAACCTTATAAAACCCATATATACACACATATATAATATATATGTATATTATACTATAATACATATACATATATAATATATAATAATACAATATATACATGTACTATATATTATAATATATACATATATGTATGTTATATATGCATATATTAATATGTTATATGTGTATATTATATGTATATTATAATATAATATATACATACATATATTATATTATATACATATAATATATACTTATAGTGTACATGTAATATACAGAACATATGTATATTATAATATAATATACAGAACATATGTATATTATAATATAATATACAGAACATATGTATATTATAATATAATATACATAATAATATAATAATTATAATATAATATACATAATAATATAATAATTATAATATAATATACATAATAATAATACATAATAATAATAATATACATATGTATATTATAATATAATATGCATATATAATATATGTATATTATTTAAGATGTATATGATATTGGAGAAGACAATTTACATCTCTAAATTCTTTTTTCTTCACTTGTAAAACGAGGTTGCTGAAGTATCTTTCGCTAATTACATTTTTGTAAATTTCTTTCACCTTTAATATACTTGTGAATCATTGTAAATTGTTCATTGATAGAAGTTTACATAAATTATTTTTCCAACTGATTTCTTTATATGAATGTGTCATATCTTGCTTTAAGTGCTAAATATGTGAAAATAGTACTTCATTTTGATAATATGAGACCAGAGTGTTATTACTAAGTATTTGGTTGAATGTCATCCAGGAATATTAGTAAGGACAATGCTGGCTGTTTTAACTAATGAACCCAGAAAATTCAATGACTTGATATAATGTAAATGTATTTGTTACTCAGGTAACAAGTTCAATGATGGTATGTTCCAGTTTAGCAGGCAGTTTTACATCATGTGAGGATTCTCTGGACCTAGCTTTGCTATCCACAATGTTTCGTTGACCAGTTTCCTGCCAGTGGAACTAGAAGAAGGAGATCATAGAGAAGCAACTCATGCCTCTAAAACCAGGGATTAACACATATCAATTCGATTTATGTTTCACTAGCTAGAAGCCCCTAGACCTGGATGTCAAAGGGTCTTATAAATACAGTAGTTTTCTGAGAAACCAATTCCTAGCATGAAAGGTAGTGTCTTCTTCTTATCTGAAATGCTGTAGATCTATCTGAATCAATTATCATCATAATCCATTCCACAGGGCATTTGTTTTTAATCCATTATGGATTAAAAATATAAGTGGAATAAGTGGATTATAAATTAAATGTTGCTCTCAATAAATACGGCTGTGTGTGTGTGTGTGTGTGTGTGTGTACAGTAAGTCCTCACCCTCACGTAACATCAATAGATTCTTGGAAACTGTACTTTAAGAAACGAGATTATAGGCTAATTGATGGTAAAAGGAAACCAGAGTGCCTGGAGATAACGAGCAGACATGGGGAGAACACGAAAATGACGCACAGTGACCACATCCTGGAATCATTTTTTTCTTATCAACATTATAACAAAACAACGTTTAACAAAATGGCACTATAAAAGACCTGCTGTACATAATTTCTAATATACAATATATATCTCTTAGGTAATTGTCTTGGAAAAACATTGTTTTAAGCAACACGGGCTATAGATAATAATTTTTTAAATGTGTTCGGCTTTAGAAGAGGAAATTAATACACAACCCCCTAGCTAAATTATGGAGCTCAATTATCAAGTGCTGTATTAGATATATACACCCTGTACATACATACATGAAAATATATAAATAAGTATATATGGACATATGTTCCACAGTGAAGGAAGTAAATAATTCCAACTTACAGGTAAGGAAAGTTTTACAATATAGGTGACATGAGAACTGAATCTACTGAAAATATGATACTATAGATCAAAAATTTCAAGAAAAATAATCCATAACAAGTAAATATATTAAGCAGAGACATTCAAGGGCTTGTTATGTTTAAAAAAGTTATGAGTAAATTATTTATTATCTATTCCAGAGTATAATTAGATAAGGGTTTAGAGGTAAATAAGATTTAGGTTTTAGAAGAATTTACTGGTCATGGAGATTAATTTGCACATTAATTAATTAAGGGATATAAAAAAAAATTTATAGTACAAGTAATACAATGCAACTAGAATATTCAGAAAATTAAACTGAAAAATGTGATTATCTTACTGCATAAATTAGACAATTTTTAGTTTGGATTGCCTAACTCACTGTAATCAAAAGCAAACTTGTATCAATTTGCTACCTGGGATTTTAAAAAAATTTCCTGTACTTTTACATTATGCAAACCTCTATCTCCATACAAAGCTTTTTCTGGCTATTCCAGTTGTCTTTAGAGTTTTCTCCTTTAAACTCTCAGGGAACTGATTTTACCTACCTCTCGTTCTCACATACAGGTTTATTTTTCCAATTAAAATTTAGACATTTCCTACCTATGTATTTTGTCCTGTGTTTGTTCTATATTTGCTGCAAGATGAAAAGCAGTGTTAAGCACAAGATAACAGAGCACAGTTTCGTGTTGATTGATTGGGAAAGAACTTTCTGCTACACAAATGAAGTTGTTTAACTCAAGTAGTGGGAGCTCTTGTCAACACAATTGCAAGAAGGAACTGAAAGCACTTTCTGTAAAGATCACAATGTTTTTCTTATGTCAATAAAGGAAGCTGAAGGAAATACGGTTTCTTAAGTTCATCAAAGGATTTTCCAAGCACTTCAGAGGTTGTTTTTTAATAAAGAATGAACAGCCTTATTCTATGAGATATTAATGGCTAGGCCCCTCCTGCGTCGTCTGCTTGTATAGTCTCAGATTAATTCTGTAGCAGCTGGACATTTTCTAATTAATCATTGTAGATTGAGAATAAATCTTTCTGAAGCATTAAGTGGACAGGGGAAACCTTCAGGAAATATTGTTTCTAATAGAAAAATATCTGTTCTTCTTGTGCCTCATCTGTAAAATGAAAAAGAAAATTCTGGAAGTTGTCCACAACATTTCAGTGAATTTCTGCTCTAAAACGGATCTCAGGGTTTCTTTGACCTAAATCTGATGGTAAGTTAGTGCCAGTTTTTTCCATGCTAACCCTAGGGTAAGCCTGAATCTGAGCAAAACAAATTACCTGACTTGTCACAGTGTTTCAATTTGGGACTTAAATAAAAACTGTACTTTATTACCCTTATTATACTAGCATTATCTCTGTCAAATGAGTCAAGGATTAGTCACCTCCTTGTTATCAACCTGCTGTGCAAGTGTCTCATGATGATATTGCCTACTTTACATTGGGGTATGAGCTCGACTGGTTGGAAGGCTTTCAGCGCTCTTCTTACTCACTTGCTTTTCTTGGGTGATTACAATAAGATGTACAGTTTTAAATTATCAACCACAAGCTCAAAAATACTATCAATAGTTTTACCTGTCTTCTGAGTGCCAGACTCATAGTTTCAAATCTCAAATGAATGGCACAAAGCAGCTCAAACTCCAGTCCTGAGTTTGTCTTTTGTTTTTTTCTTCTCCCATCAAAGCAATTATCTTGCCTGTGTTTAGAATTTTGTTCCGTTGATCTACAATCCCTCCTAATACCTATACCAGAAGCCAGATCTTGCCGACCTCCTTAATCGTCTCAACTACCATTCTCTCCATCTTTCTTATGATTATTTAGGTTCAAGCCATCCAAATCTCTCCTACAGACTATAGTAACATAGACTCACAACTGTTCTTACTAATTCAAACCTTTTCCCTTGTCCACAGCTCCAGCTCATACTCCCCTCTGCCACCAGAGAGATCCACAAATTCCCCTGTTTGGAATCTTGTGTAGAGCCTCCCTGGCTACAGAACAGAATGCAAGAAACTTTACATTCTGCCTAGTCTCTTTAAGTCTCTGCAGGGTCTAGCCCTATAACATACTCACAGTGATTCTTTTTTTTTTTTTTTTTTTTTGAGACGGAGTCTTGCTCTGCGGCCCAGGCTGGAGTGCAGTGACTGGATCTCAGCTCCCTGCAAGCTCCGCCTCCCGGGTTTACGCCATTCTCCTGCCTCAGCCTCCCGAGTAGCTGGGACTACAGGCGCCCGCCACCTCGCCCGGCTAGTTTTTTGTATTTTTTAGTAGAGAAGGGGTTTCACTGTGTTAGCCAGGATGGTCTCGATCTCCTGACCTCGTGATCCGCCCGTCTCGGCCTCCCAAAGTGCTGGGATTACAGGCTTGAGCCACCGCGCCCGGCCACAGTGATTCTTTACTCCCATATCAAACTCTATAAAGTTTCCTCTGCTTACAGCTGTTTCATTTCTTCCTATTTTGTAAGTATATTTTCTTCTTCCTATTGTGCATGAAGTCTTGGCTAGTTGCTAAGCCTATATTCATATTGCAAAACTTTACTCAGCTGACACATTGCTGAAGTTTCACTCGACTGTGTGCCGGTGTAGTGTCCGACATGTCCTCCCCAACCACTCTCTTCTATTTCTGTACCTTTATCAATTATAGCACGGGTAAAATTGATTTGCAATATTTTTACAATTTTTTCTGCTAAGTATGGTCTTTGCATGCAGACACCTTGTATTGATAATTCTGTTGTGAATAGTGCAGTGTGAAACATATTTTATGTCTTTTGTATTTTTTTCAAGCGTAGGTTATCCAATTAGATTTTTAGCAGATAGTTTAGCAAAAATCATATCCACTGAGGATTTGTTGCGTATCATATGGCTAAATAAATAAATGCTTTGGAAAATGAGCTTAAGTTTGAAAATAATAAAACAATATTCTGGGCAATTACACCAAACACATTATTTTAAAAAAATTATACTTTAGGCTTTTCACATGCTGACACTAAATTTCAAAAATTAATACCTTTATTAAGTTGTTATTTTGATTTCTGTGACAGATAATTGTAAGATGCAGTATCCTTAAATGTTAAGAACATGGATTCAACAGTAGAACTTACTTACTTAAATCCTGTTTGAGCACTTTCTGTCTGTGTGCCCTTGGGCAAGTAATTCAGTATCTCTATACCTCAGTTAATTAATCTGTGGAGTCTGCCTTGTGGAATTGTTGTGAGGATTAAACGTGTTGCTATAAATAAAATTTCAATACCTTGGGCATATTAGACATCATGATTATTGTACTCTAAAATTAGGAAGCATCATGAATCCCAGTGAATACACATGCATATACATATATTTATATGATATATGTGCATATATATTACAAGGAATAGAGAACTTATCTTACCAAGGTTTGGAAGTCTGTGAGTTTAATCTGTTTGAATTTCCTTACTCTATATTCTCATTTACTGGTTGTATTAGTTAATGTTCATGCTGCTAATAAAGACATACTAGAAACTGGATAATTTATAAAGGACAGAGATTTAATGAACTCACAGTTCCACATGGCTGGGGAGGCCTCACAATCATGCTGGAAGGCAAAGGAGAAGAAAAGGCACATCTTAAATGGCAGCAGAAATGAACCCTTGCATAGGGCAACTCCCCTTTATAAAACCATCAGCTCTCATGAGACTTATTCACTACCAAGATAACAGTACGGGATAGACCCGCCCCCATGATTCAATTACTTCTCATAGGGATGACACGTGAGAATTATGGAAGCTACAATTCAAGATGAGATTTTGAGAGGGACATAGCAGGTCTTGACTCAGATTACTTGCTTTGGTTACATGGAGCCCTTTGCTCAGCTGTGACAGTTTTATAAAATCCCCAAAGAACCATGGTTTTATGGTGTTGCTTTGAGAACACTTACTTAAGGAAATACTGCATTTGTAAAGGTGACAAATTAGGGAAAAGGCATTTTTAGTAGAATTGATTAAATAGAAAAACTGCCTTTTTTTTTTTACATGATTTAACATTTCCAGGGTTTGCAAATATGTTCCTTTTGAGCTGCCTCATTTCACCAGTAGGTCCATGTGAGAGAAACATTTTCTATAATAAAAAGGTTAATTAGAATTATCAAATACTTTAAATATGGTCAAGCCTGGATTTGAAAACTAAATTGAGTACTTAACAGTCTGTGCCATATAAGTAAAGTAACATAACTTTTTGAGATTTAATTACATAGCATCTGACACATAATAGGCATTATATAAATATTTATTCATCATCTTTTTACAATAAGTTAAAAATCAGTTGTCTTTTTAACTTTTACCCATTAGTCCTTTTTAAGATTGTTCAGTATTAGTGCCATTCCCACATAAAGCCTTTCTTCTAAAATAAATATCCAGAGTTTCTCAAGTATTTGTAACATTTTTCAAACTTTATAAATGTATTAATTATTCATCTTTGTCTGGATGGGTTTCCTTTGTCTTAAGTATTAAAAATGGTAGGTTCTGTAACTGAAACAATGACTTACATATGGTTTGACCGTAACAGACTATAATAAATGATCAGTTTATAAATGTTTATTTTTAATCAATACAGAAAAATATTAAATTAAGAAATTGCCTTTATGTTCAACTAACGACATTGCTAACTAACATTGAATGAATATTAACTGAAACTCTTAAGCTAATTTACACTTTTCTACCATATGTTTTACTGCTGAGCCACATTTTTTTTCCAGTCCTTTTTGTGCAATTAGGTTTTTGGACATAAGATATCCCTTGAGTAACCTAATAATTGTTTTGATTAAATCTGTCTTGTTAAATTTGGCCCATCATTTGAATCTGTCAGTTTCTTGGAATGTTATTCTGTCATCATGACTACCAAATTCATATTAAACACATTTTCTGAGTTTGCCTTGAATATTTTAATGCAAGTTATTAATGAAGTAGAAGAAAATAAAGCTCTGGGACTTTCTAACATCATTGACATGGGCAGTGATTTCACATCAACATATAGGTATGGTCAGTTAAGTAGTCATCAATTTACCTAATTGCTCAAATATAAATTAGAATGAGAAATGTAGAAACTTAAAAAAAGTATTGGTGCTTATTTAATATTTGGATTTGGTAAAATAATGAAGTACTTTCTATTGAATATTTCTTCCAATTTATATAAATTGGGAATAAGGCCATACAAATATTGAGATAAGGTAGTCAGTATGTTTTAGTTTTTATGCAATCATATTTTATTCTGCTTTGCGTAATGCAGGCACTGAAAAGTCTTGCTTTAGGGCACTAAAGAAGACTGTGAAAGATGTAATATTGAGACTTCTGTCTTATAACCTTTTGCTTAGAAGGAAATAAGGCAATGCAAAAAGCCCTTGTATCCTGAACCACCTTCACACCTCCAGATTCCCCTACTGTCCCTCTGTGTCTCTCTAACACACCCCAGACCACACCCACCCACATGCAGTCCCCACTGTTAAAGTAACTCTTTGCTAGAGAGGGCTTAGTAGAAAATGGATTATGACTTGATGGAAAGATGTTGAGAGAGTCACTATACATTTCTGAGTCCTGAAAAATCTTTAAACTGCTATTTACCTACCTCCATCCTCTATGGTAGGATATTTGAGTTCCAGTTCTGATCCTTCAGCTCTCCCTGGGGTAGAAAAAAGGCAGTAAGTAGTGATGCCATAACAAAGCAGCAGTGAGACATATCCATCCCATAACAAAGCAAGCCCAGACCAATGAATTTTCTACTCTAATGTCAAGGATGTGGGAATGAGAAGATGAGCAATTGGACATTAGAATGAAAAGACAAGCAATCGGTAATCTGAATTATAACCAGACAGCTGTTTAGTGGGCTTTAAATGTTAACGAATGTGTGAGTTGTTAGACTTGGTTCAGCATTATGCTGATATCTATATATTTTGAGTATACCAAATTTCCTGATATTTGAATTTAGTAGCAATGCACAAGAATAAAAGTAGCTTTTGTGCATTTGGCAATGTCATTTTTGCTTTTGCTATATTCACTAATTTTCTTGTCACATTCATGTCTTAGTCCATTTGCGCTGCTATAACAAAAAACTTAATAATGGTTTATTTATGAAGAGCATATATTTATTTCTCATTATTCTGGAAGCTGGGAAACCCAAGATCAAAATGTCAGCAGGATTGGTATCTGGTGAGGGCTGCTCTCTGCTTCCATGATGATGCCTTGTCGCTGATACTCTGGGGAGCAGGGACATTGTGTTTTTACAAGACAGAGGGTGAACTGTTAATGAAGACTCTTTTATTAGGGTATCACTCTATTAATGAAGGGGTAGCCCTCATGGCTTACTTACTTCCCCAAAATCCCCAACTCTCAATACCACCACAATGGGAATTAAGTTTTAACATCAGTTTTGGAGGAGACACCACCTTCAAACCACAGCAATTCACAAGCACACACACTTCAAACATTTATTTCTTCAACTTATTTTCATTCTTACCATAGTGTATTCCTTATTATCTATACCTCCTATTGTTTTCATTGCAGTTTAATCTACACTTCTCCTTTCTTTTGATATTTCGCATATTTTCTCAAAGATTATTAGTACCACTCCAAAGATATTGAGTTTTCTCAGTACTTTTATTTTCGTTCTTATCATAGTGTATTTCTTATCATCCATATCTCCTATTGTTTTCATTGCAGTTTAATCTACACTTCTCCTTTCTTTTCATGTTTTGCATGTTTTCTCTCAAAGATTATTAGTACCACTCCAAAGATATTGAGAGTTTTCTCAGTACCTTGAGATATATACTTCATTAAGCACCTAAAAGTTGAACTCACGAAAACTTAAACATTTCTTCCTTTTGTACTTATCAGTATGTTTTCACACGTTTTAATCTAAGAAATACTTTACTCACAGAGGAAGACAATAGAAAAGTAAGAGCTGCATTTCTCCCTCTCTCTGTTGCCCTTTCACTCTCCTCATATCCACTCCCCTCACCTTATCCCTTTGAAAAATTTAGATTAATTTTAGCCATTTGTGTATTTGCATTCCTGACAATTTCTCCTGAGATAAGTACTAGTTATTTATACTGACTCCTAGATATCTACCCCATTGAAATTTTAAGGGAAGAATGTGTGAAACCATCAGGATGTCATTAAAAAGGCCTGACTACTTAGATATTTCTTGGGTTAATATCTCTTGCTGAATTTTTTAAGGTTTAGGGTCTAAGACTCACTTGTGTAACTCCACAAAGTTTTTTAAGCCACTCTTATGTGAGTAGTCATTAAAAGAAACATCACTATTAGCATAATTTATGTGAGACCAGTACTTAAAACAGAATACCAATTTGTTAAATGTACAAGAAGATAATCCTTTTCAGCAAGGAGATGCTTTAGTGTGCATGACTTCTGCTTTCCCAGTGTTATGGTCCCAGGAAACTGAATAAGTAAGCAGGATGTGGACGTTGATTTGGATTAAAAAGAGATAAATTGAGAGCATTGAGGGATATATTTCTCTAAGTCAGGGTCGAATCTAACTAACCCTTTCTGTCTTTCAAGAGACCCGACCACACACTTTGAGTTTCTTAGATTCAATGTCGCTTGTACCTGCCCGGTTCTTGACATACTCTACCAGTTCGTCCTACCTCATGGACTGCCAGATTTTCAATTTCTTATTAAGGCTCAGTCTCCTTTCTCATAGTACCTTTTGTTTTTCTTTACATGTGCTAATGTCAGTAATTATATCTAAATTGATGTTTTACTGGGCTGGGGAGTTACGCTTTGTTTATCCTTTCTGTGTTGCCTGGGGTATCTTTCAGTTGCTTAATTTGAAGACCATCATCATCCTAAACATCCCTAATTTCACATTTTGTTCTAGCTATTTTGAAAAATATAAGCTCATTAGAGAGATCAACATAGAGTTACATAAATATGATGAAGGAAAACTTTCCTTTTAACCTTTTTGAATTATTTGTGTGAGCCTGGTTTTGAGACTTATCTGCTAGGTAACTTTTTTGTGTGTCTCAGTATTCTGGGATTACTAGAGTTATCTTGTAATTTTAGAATTTTCAGAACTGCATTCTACCTTAAATGTTGCAAAATAGTACAAGATTAGAACACAGAAAAAAAAAAAAAGAATGATGTAAGTCTTTTTAGATAACCAGGACATCACTAAATTACTAAAAGAAGTCATGTGCTAATTTTTACCACCACCATGAAACCAAAAATGTTCTCTGATCTTTCATCACTAAACTGTGTTTTCTTACTGACTTTTTGCTTACTTTTTCAATCAATTACTGAAAATAACAGTGTTAGAGTTCCTACCTATCATATCCTTGTGGCTTTCTCTATTTTTTTCCTTTAGACTTTATATACCGACTCTATATATTTAAAACTCTTTAATTAGATGTACACATTTTAGGAATTGTTCTGCCTTCTTGATGAATTACTCTTTTTTCATCATATACTTGAAAACATCCCATGTACAGTGGCCAAAAAGCCTAGGAGTCAACTCTGACAATTCAGCCACATTTATTGCATATCCAAACCATGAAAATATCAACTCGACCTTCTAAATTATTTTGATTCTGTCCACTTCCTTTGATATTCATTTCCATCATCTAGTTTCTCATCTAATTGATCTACTTTCATATGTCTTGATTCTTTTAGAGGGCTTTTTTTTTTTTTATCAAATCAAAATTATATTTGGTAGTTCACAAATTTTTTCCATCATTTTCTGTTGCTTTTAATAACCTAAATCATTAATGTGGTCCACTTGGTCTTAAATATGAAGCTATTTCTCTATTCTTCTGGCTCTTCTAGCCATTTTCCCTTTTCTTTGCCTGCTTAAGACATGGTAGCCTTCTTTTTGCTCCTTCTAATCGATTTCTCTAGTGTCATAGAACACTTCATTTCCTTTGCACACTTCATATCCTCTTAGGAGAAAAATTGTAACTTTTTTAACCTAGAAAATACAATCTGCAGATCTCAATTCAAAAACCACTTACCGAAGGAACCTATTCCTAACTATCCAGACCAAACCACATTCTTCTATCTTACACCCTCCATAGTGCCACATACCTCTCCCTCATCACACTTATATAGTTTTAACTTAACATTTATTTTGGTATTATTTGAGTAACAAATGCCTATCTATCTTCACTAGCCAGTGGCTCTTTATATGAACAGGTCTGTTTTTCTCACCAAAGTATTTACAGCTCTTGCTATGGATTGGGCAGACATTGGATATCTAATCAATATTTGTTGAATAAACTGAATGAAGAATTATTTCTGAACATTTCCATATCAATTAATAGAAAGCAAAATAAGTTTGGAGTTTATTTCACATGTTTTTGGAGAAAAACAGCATATTTTCCCACAAATATTGCTTTCTTTTATCTTCTAAATGAAGACGGTGTTTTATTTAGTACTGAAATAATTGTTCTTTTAAAGGCAATATAAGAAAATGCAACTAAACAAATTATAGCACTTTCCATAACCTATATTTTGGTATATTTTTTAAATAGGTCTGCAAGAAGAGAATTATTGTTGTATTGTTATTATTTCCAGGTTGTGCTACTACTAGTACTAAAAATATCAACTTAGTGCCTTTTTGAAAACAATTATCTTTATTTTTTAGCTATTATCACCACCATTAAAATTCTAAAAGTTCAATACTTTCCATAAGATATGTAGTATGATTGAATTTGTCACTTTATTCCTCTATGCATCCTGTGTGATGAATGTCTAAGAGTAAGACAGAGATAATTTACTTAGAAATTGTGATATTTAAGTTGCTTAAAAATGTTGTTTCTCCTTTACAAGTACATACAAGGAAAGAAAGAGTTGTGATATGGTGAACAGGAAGACAAAAATAAATGTTTTTATTCTATATCCATATATGTGTGTGCCTGTGTAAAAATAAATATGTGATAAAATAGTCTTTAAATATGAAATGAGAAGCTAGCTTATTACGTGAATTAAATGAGATAGCTCGTGTATTTTATTAGGTCATTCTTGGCATTAAAGAAGCATTTGGGCAGTATTGATATTGACATTATCCTTATTATTGCTATAATTATTATATCTGTTCTTATTTAACCTTTAAATTGCACCTCATCCTTCTTCTTATAAATGTTCAATATTATGATAAAAGGCTTTTAATGGCCCAGAATTTACAATAGACCATTGCAGAGAGAAATTCTTTCTTGCTGATGTAATCCATCATAGGGACTGTTTTGATGCCACAGTTTCTTCAATCCACATAATGAAAAATTGAGGAGTTGGTTGAATAACAAGCTTTCAACACAATACCAGTAAGTAAAACATGTGCTACATATAGAGTGGCTAATTTATTTTGAATTAATTATTATTTGCTCTAGTTATCCTTTATTTTTACTATAAAATATACTTATTCAACTTCTCGCATGGTATATAGTATAGAACAAATAATAGGTGATAATAAATATCTGTTGAATAAATATGCTTGACAGTTGCTCAATAGTCTTGAACAATTGCGTATGCAACAAATTAGGTTTCCCTTTGATTTATATGTCATAAATCTGAAATTTTATTGACAGTAATTTCCAAATGTATGTATTTGATATATCTTAAATTATTATTATTTTACTTATTTAAAAATTGTACTTAAAAGACACATTTAGGCTGGGCGCGGTGGCTCAACGCCTGTAATCCTAGCACTTTGGGAGGCCGAGGTGGGCGGATCACGAGGTCAGGAAATGGAGACCATCCTGGCGAGCACGGTGAAACCCCGTTTCTACTGAAAATACAAAAAAATTAGCCAGGCGTGGTGGCGGGCGTCTGTGGTCCCAGTTTCTAGGGAGGCTGAGGAAGGAGAATGGCATTAACACAGGAGGCGGCGGAGCTTGCAGTGAGCGGAGATCGCGCCGCTGCACTCCAGCCTGGGCGACAGAGCGAGACTCCGTCTCAAATAAATAAATAAATAAATAAATGAACGACACATTTAAATTACTTGGAGATAGTTAAAACATATATTTTAAAGGAAAGCTGATATAATAATTTTGTAGTATAAAGTTAATGCTACTTATATCCATAACTAAATCAAACTAAATTTTGACAGTAGAGAACATATCTCGTTTAATTTTATGTCAAATTATCAAGCACACATTTCTTTATGCATGGTTAAGTTTATTTTTTTATTTAAATAACAATATTATTAATTCCTTAGGTTACCTTTAGCTAGTAGCAGATTTTCTGGAGATGGTGGTGTCACACTGAATCTTAAAGAATAGGATGTAGCTTGATAATTGAAGGTTAGAAAGGAAAGAACCAGTGAGATGAGAGGGAGAATGTGGAATACAAGTAGTAGTAACCAAATCCAAAAATATATAGAAATGACATGGCAATTTTAATTGGTCACATATACCACATGCTGTTCGAATGAATATGCCTTAAAATCCTTATCCATGCATGGAATGTATGCAATTCTTTGTTTCTTCCTTTTCAGAACAATGATTCTTAATTATGAAAAATTACTCTTTCAGCATAGACTTTTAAGTAGTATAAAGTTTATAGTATTCATGAGGAGTAAAAATCACACTATAACAAGATTTCTATTGTTTGTCTTAAATCATTTTTTAAAATATATGTATTGTTTGCTTTCTTCTTATGGTCAGCTTACATTCCATACTTGAAAGTGTTGAACCCAGGGTGATGTTTTGAATCTTTTAGTGAACTTCCTTGCTGAACTTGCAGCTTCTCAACCTCCACAACCCAGATGCTAGCGCATTGCAGTGATAAGAATAATTCTGGACCATTTTTACTTTTTGAGGTGCCTGACATATTAAAAATATTAAAATGCCATAAAAGTGTCAAGGTTCATATATTACAAGCAATGCTGAGCAAATAATCTAATGCTGATATATTTATAATGCAATTTTAAATGCTTTAGGTTTTTAAAAAAAATAGTGATAGAAAAGTACATATTCTTCTTGAACTTGTTCTTTATATATATTATATATATAAAGCATTTATGCTTCTTATTGACATACAAATGATTAAAGTCATAAATTATATATAATAAGATAAAAAGTATATAAACAGACAATTTAAACCTTTGCCAATTATTTTAAAATTTAAAGATATATAAGAATCTTTATCATGTTCTCTTAATTCAATTTTTTGAGGATTGTAATAGATGCTATTATAGGAAAAACTAATGGCTTAGAATTAATTTAAGTATTTTCCAATGTGGGAAAGGAGAAAAAGTAAAAAGTTAAGTCCACTTACATGAAAAAGAATTTCACAAGTACATGATTTGTCTCAAAATAGTTATAATACAAGAAAGAATGTATTCATGTGGCTGCTATGAAAGAGTGATGCAAAAAATAAGCCTCAGATCATAATAAAAAGACATAAAATACAGACCATAATTCAATTATGAAAATTTAAACTACAAGTGTCTTAATGAATCAAGTAACTATTAATGGACAGAATTGTGTCTTCCCAAAATTCATATGTTGAAATCTTAATCTCCAGTATCTGTGAATGTGACTATATTGGAAGAGATAGTCTTTAAAGAGGTAATTAAGGTAAAAAATGATATCCATAGAGTTTGTCCTAGTCCCACATGATGAGTGTCCTTATAGCAGAAAATTAAGACACAAACAGTGATGGAGGAAAGGCTATGTGAGAACACAGGTAGAAGACAGCCATCTACAAGCTTAGAATAGAGGCCTCAAAAGAAACCAACATTGCTGATACCTTTTTAAAATTTTAATTTTAGGTTTAGGAGTATATATGAAGGTTTGTTACACAGATAAACACATGCCACGGGGGTTTCTTGTACAGGATATGACATCAATCAGGTATCCAATAGTTCTCAGTACTCAATAGTTCTTGATCTCAGACTTCTAGTCTTCTGAACTGTGAAAAAAATAAATTTCTGTTGTTTAAGCCACTGTTGGAGGTACTTTGTTATGGAAACCCTAGCAAACTAATACACTAAGAACAAATTTAAAAGTTTAACATTTCTGTTGTGTTACGTTGTGTTAGGAGAAATTCCCCCAAATTAACTGAGTTATTTTGGTAAGAAGATTTTCAGTAAAACTCATCGGTATGTTAAAAACACTTCTAAACTAGCCCCATGGTAAATCACAAAAGGTCAAATGCAGAGCTCACAATGAACAAAATCCATGGGAATTGAAGAAGACTAAAACATTGGTTTTTAATCAGCACCTAACTAGAAATACCTTCATTTTAATATTCCTGATAATGTTCGTTGAGAAAATTATGGGGACTTAAGGATATACCATGTCTGCCTTCAAAGATACTGTAGCGAAGATGGTGATGAGGATGTTGGTGATGGTGGTGGTGACATAACGTTTTTTGAACACATATTATGTGGTAAACAATGCACCACACCCTTTATTGTCTCACTTAAAGAGAAAGGTATTATTGTTTTCTCTTTACTGAGACAAATCAAAGAGCTTAAGTGATTTATTTATAACCATGTTATTATTAGTAGTAACTTAAAAGTTGTCCCCACGTTTAACTCTTCATTACTAGGATTTGCTCAAATAATAAAAGCTGAACTATGAGAAATTACCCAAAAGGAATATAGGTACGTGTCCCATAAGCAGACAAAACAAACTGCATACTGAAGTACATATGTTGCACTAATTTCATTCTTTAATTATATTGTAATATGTATTAATAAAATTAGACCTTGAATATTTTAATGTGTCTATATATTCATATGCATAATAATATATAATTTTTAGTAGCAGAATATGATATAATCATGTAAGTTAGTCATCTTCAATTTATATAAAAGCATTTTATATTTCAATGACATGATTTTTTAACATTTGTGATTGTAAAAAGGATTAATATCTGGTCAAAGTATTATGTGGCAAATATATGTAGCTATACACATCTGATAAGGTCTTCCATGTTTCTTATCAGGAATAGCCACATTATAGCTTTTAATAAGAAGTCTCCATTTAGAACATAAAACCATCCATAAAAGGAAGACTGACTTCCTTTTATTTTCAGGTTACTTAGTTTGTAAGAGTAGTTTAATGAAGCTGAATGTTAGTTTTCTAAAACTAAAATGTATGCTGAATGAGAATTTGGCTAAGGATGTTCCATTACAAAAAAAGAAGCGTAAAAATATCTGCAAATTTTAAGATATCAAGTTAAAACAAACAAAAATACATATCAATATTTTGGTTAATTTTATTGATGTTTAAACTTAGGGTACAACTATCTATGTTTTAAAAATTAAAACCATTTTAATGCTCTTTTAATAACTTGCCATTAGTCTGTTATTACTGAGAACAGTTGAATATTCTTCTACCCCCTCATTTTCTTCCTTTACTCATTTCCAACAATTTTAAAATTTAGACTTTCTTGTTTTTTTTTTTTTTTTTTTTGTCTAGTTTACTATATTCACATTTATTCCCACATCATCTTTTATGCTGGGATCCAATTTGCATGTGATGATAGCCACGGTAAAATATAATAAGAATTCTATCTCCCTGAACTTATAGTAGAAAAATAACTTTATTTATAGAGTCCATTACATTTTCTGTAATAAGAATTAGTGAGGGAAGTATTGTAAATTAATTTCTTATTTCTTAATCTGAGACAGAGAGACAATAGTATTTCTTTTGCCAATGAACATGTATGTTAAACTGCCAATATTTTGAAAGGAGTTTTTATAGTGTATAAATATCAAGTTCATAATATTTTAATATAATATTAATAACAATTATTACAATGACTACCTTTGAGTATTTATCATGTGTTGTATGCTACACTAAGCATTTTATATGTAGTTGTTCACTCTTCATAATAACCCTATGAAATACATTTTATTGCTTTACTTATTAAATGAGTGAAAACACTGAGGCATAGTACATAGTGATTATGTATCACAATCTAAAGAAGACAAATTGGGAATTTTAACATAGCCAGTTTGTTATTTCAGAACCAGAGCTTATAAGGACTATTAAGTGCTATCTTTAATTACTAAGCATTGCTCTGTGTGGATGGGGGAAGGTGGGGGAGAGAGAGAAAGAGAGACACAGAGAGAGAGGGACATTTGAGATATATCTCACCATAAAATAAGCTCATGCTTTTAACTAAATGTATAGCATTGTAAAACTATTACCAAAATCTAACTTTAGAATATTTTCATCACCCTAAAAGAAACCAGTATCCATTTACAGTTTTATTGGATCCTTCCCACATTAACATTGGGCAACCACTCATCTATTTATTTTCTTTTAAATTTGCCAGTTCTACATATTTCATATAAATGAAATTATGCCATGTGATCTTTTATGGCTGACTTTACTCATTTGGCATAATATTTTCAAGGTTTGTCTATGTTGTATCACATATCAGCATGTCATTCGTTTTTATTAACAAATAATATCATGTTTTATGAAGTACCATATTTTATTTATTCATTCATCAGCTGATGGGCATTCAATTTTTTTCACTTTTTAACAATTATAAATCAAACTGCTCTTAACCTCCACATATAATATTTTATGCAGACATTTAAAAAAAAATTCTCTTGGATATATATGTAGCAGTGGAATTGCTGGTCATAGGTAACTGCATATTGCATAATAGCAATATGATGAAGTATCTAACTTTTTCCAGAGATTTTACATAAAATTCTACATTCCCACAAGCAATGTCTGAGGGATACCATTTTTCTAAATCATTGGCAATGCTTGTTATTCTCTCACTTGCTCATCATATCCGGTTGACTCTGTGAAAGGGTATCTCATTGTGATTTTGATTTGCACTTCAATAATGAATAATAATATTGAGTAAATTTTCATGTAGTATTAGTTATTTGCATATCTTCTTTGGAATTTTTATATGAAAATCTATTGCCTATTTTGTAATTGGGTGATTTGTTCTTTTATTATTAAGTTGTAAATAAAGTCGGAACATATAAAATATGTATATGTATAATGAGTATATTCTGGATACAAGTCTTTTGTCAGATAAATTTGTAAATAAATACATATATTTTATTCCGTGAATTTCAATTAACTTTCTGGGTGATACCATTTATAGCATGAAAAGCTATAATTTCGATGAGTTCCAACATATCTTATGTATCTTTTCTTACTTGTGCTTTTGGTGTCATATCTAAGACACCATTGCCTAGTTCAAACTCATGATGATTTACATGTATGTTTTCTTCTAAGAGGTATTTTTTTATATTTAGATTTCATATTAAGGTCTTTATGTCTTTTTCTGTTAAATTTTGAATGTAATATGCAGTAGAGGTCCAACTTTATCATTCAAAATGTGAATATCCTGTTGTCCCAGAAACATTGGTTAAAAAGACTATTCCTTCCCCATTTAATTGTGTTAGCACCTTCATGAAAAGTCAATTGACAATAAATGTAAGGGATTTCTGAACATATGTGATTTCTATTTTCTTTTTTTTTTTTTTTTTGAGGAATCTCCATACTGCTCTCCGTAGTGTTTGTACTAATTTACATCCGCCAACAGTGTTAAAGGATTCCCCTTTCTTCACATCCTTGCCAGAATTTGTTATTGCCTTTTGGATAAAACCCATTTTAACTGGAATGAGATGATAGATCATTGTAGGTTTGATTTGCATTTTTCTGACGATTAGTGATGAACATTGTTTTTTCACATATCTGTGAGCCATTTGTATGTCTTCTTTTGAGAAATTACAACTCATATCTTTTGAGTATTTTTAAATTGGATTTTGCTATTTTTTCTTATTGAGTTACTTGAGCTCCTTATATTTTCTTCTCATTAATCTGTTGTCAGATAAGTAGTTTGCAAATACTTTCTCCCACACTGTGGATTGTCTCTTTACCTTGTTGACTGCTTCCTTTGCTATGCAAAAGATTTTTAGTTTGATGATCCCATTTATCCATTTTTGCTTTGGGCACCTGTGCTTTCAACATCTTATTCAAGATGTCTTTGCCATATATTTCCTGCTAAGCACTGCTTTAGTTGCATTTTATAAATTTTTCTATTCAGTGTTTTCGTTTTTATTTATCTCAAAGTATTTTTTACTTTCCCAAATGATTTTATTCTTTGGTTCATTGACTAAGAATGTGTAGTTTCCACATACTTGTGAATTTCACGTTATTACTGCTCTTGATTTCTAATTTAATTGAATTGTGAATGTAAAACATATTTTTATGTCAATTATTTTTAAATTATTTACTTGCTTTGTGGTCTGGCAAAGTCTATCCCAGAGAATGTTCCATATGTGCTTAACAGAAACGCATACTTTGCTGTTGTTAGGCGAAATATTGCTTAGATGACTCATGCTTGGGTTAGTGAGTGTTTCAAATCCTTTCTATCTTGGTGAAAATATGCCTAGTGGTTGAATTCATCATTGAAAATGAGATATATAAGCCTCCAACTATTGTTAAATTGTCTGTTGTTTCCCTTCAATTATCTTAGATTTCGGTGCATTCAAATTCGGTCCATTCTAATTTGAATATGTGTTTACTAAAGTTATTTTTTCTGATGTATTGACCCCCTTTATCATCATAAAAGGATCTCTCTTGTCTCTGGTAATATTTACTTCCAGTAAATTTAATGGAAACCTTCATATAGGTCTCACTCATTTCTAATTACCCTTTTTATTTTTCTTGAGGAATTCTGTTGAGTGCTTTAAATACATCTTTTGCACTACATTTTGGGAGTAGTTATTGCTTAAATGGAGAAGAGAAAATGATTTTAATATTTTTATATCCTATATATTTTGACACTTCAAAAGTAAGAATAGTTTTTCTCTTTAGTAGCAATAGGAATAATATAAACATAAACATTTACACATTTTTGTAGGGGGGTAGTATTTTTTATTTTCGGTGTTTTGCATGAATATTTTTACCAATATTAATGAAAAGACTAGCCTGAATTTTGCACATTATGCTGGTCATTGTAAAAAGCAAACACTTAACATTATTGATCAATTCACTTTCAGTTGTTTTTCTGCCTTCTGATTTCCAAGTGTCAGCTCTCATTTAACTACTAACAATTGAAATATAGGCCTTCTTTTATTAAATTAAAATAATTTAGGCCTGTGATTTGTTCTCTGAATATTGCTCTTATTGTTTCTATTAGGTTTTTAAATGAAACATTTAGAAGGGCAATACACATTACCATTAAAAAACATCCTTTATATTCAGACAGAACTAGATTCGAAACTATGTAAGTTTGGACTCATTGTTTACCTTTACTAACTCTAGCTATCCTCAAGTCTAAAACTGATATTCCAATTTCTAACACAGGGGGTGGTTGTGATAAGTAATACATCAATTATATGTGTATATAACACACATACAATAGTGTCTGACTCATAATGATAATTACTAAAGTGATAATTGCTAATAATTTAGTATGAGAAATTTAGGGTTATAATCATTTGTATACTGAATCTTCCTTTTTCTTTTTTATTTTGTTTTGCTCCTTCATCATTTCTAATCCTGCTGGTACTTAGTAAGCTGTTTCCACCATATGTTTAGAGTATTTTTTGTCCTTTCCACTAAAAGAAATTTTATACTCTTAGATTTTTATTCTTGAATTTATTCTTGTCAGTTTTATGACTTCTACTGAAAATGTAGCTATTAATATACATATTCTGCCT
Source organism: Papio anubis (assembly GCF_008728515.1). Classification (NCBI taxonomy): domain Eukaryota; kingdom Metazoa; phylum Chordata; class Mammalia; order Primates; family Cercopithecidae; genus Papio; species Papio anubis. Next base: position 64,511,018 of record NC_044982.1, on the reverse strand, counting down.
CTTTCCTCCAAGTCTCTTATTTTTTTCTAATAGTCTTTGCTTCATTATTTTATTCTATGCTTTAAATAGTTTGTAAATTGTTTACAAAATTGCTAATTTGCCTTTCAGCTATGTCTATTCTATTATTTATCTCTTTTACTTTCAACAACTTGGTCTATATATCTATGTGTGTGCATAATATATTATACATGTATAAATTAATGATGTAATTATTTTATGCATCTTCCTTATTCCAAAATTGTTCAATTGCCAACTGTACAGACATAGCAGTCTGTCTGCAAATTCAGATATGTCTGAAAAACTGCTAGCATGTTTGTTGCTGTTTTTTGCTTTTTCCTATATTATTTGTCTTTATCCATTTTCTTTCATTGTTGTTTGGTACATCTCTTCTAACAGGCTTCTTTTTCCTATCTGTTTGCTTGCTCCTTGCTTTTCTTATTTATAAACTGAAATTTCAAGTAATCAGTTTATACATATATATGCATAAAGATACACATGTAGTTCAAGTAATCTGATTAACCATATATGACTTCTACTGATGTACGTGTGTGTGTGTGTATATGTGTGTGTGTGTGTGTGTATATATATGTGTATATATATAAAATATACCTGTAAAGGATTACCTCAGAATTGTGTGCCATTTTATTTCATATTTATTTAAATATACAGGAGAGTGAGATAGGATAGATAAGAATGCAGCGGCAATTGATAGAATGAAAAAGAAATGTCTTTCTCACATTCTCCTGCTTTTCCAGAGAGAACAGTGGTGATGGAGGTGTGGGGTGGTTATATTTATTAGCCTTGTTGACATCCCCTGCTGGGTGAAATCAAGTTATCTTTAATTTGATGGCTTTCCTATGGTGAGTCTCTAAAGTCAACTATCTCTGAATAGGAGCATAACATGTAACTCTGGAGTTAGTTTAGTGGGTTTTTGTTTGTTTGTTTTGTTTTGTTTAAAAATAGCATGCTCCAAGACAAGCTTTTTCTCCAGTAGATGGCTACAGAATATTGAGGACAAGTAGAGACATAACTTGGCATAGAAGTGGGATTTTTGTAGATTTTAACTTCTCCTATAACCCCTACTGAAGAGCCCTTCTCTAGAGATGGAGATTGCACAGTTTCGCAAGCCAGGAGTCTCTCTAGATACCAGGGTATGCTTTTGTTCAACACAGGGTGAGGGTGAACCATGGATGTGCTTCTCACTTCTTCCTTATCTCTTCTAAAACCACAGAAATGGGTTTAGAGTGTGATTTCTAAGAGTACACACAATTTTTCTTTTTATATCAATGGACTCATTTAAGCTGGAAGTTAATAGAAGGTGTTATTTTGATTAGGTTCCTCAATGAAGATTTAATAGTACACCAACTCCTAAAAATGTTTATGCAAAATATAACAATAGCATTTTTACCTAATTTACTTTTATATTGATCCTGAGAGTTTAAAAGGTTAAAATGGTATATAAACTTGGGAATTAATTTGTTCTTTTAGAGTTGTTTCAAATTTGTCACACATTTAAGTTTGGTAAAGATCAACAGTAATAAGTGTTAAAAAGAAAGTATTAATAGCATTTGATATTCTTTAATACGATGTCACTCCCAACATTTAATCGTATCTCACATGGAAAATAATAATAACAAATATTTGAAGATAGACAAAAGGCAAATTAAACAAAAATCTTAGCAAAAGGGTCATACTTTTAGAGTTAGTATCATCAGAAGATGAACTCATAATTGGAAGAAAATGAGGCAGTTTTCACAATTTCTGACAGAACTTGATTAATTCAAGAAACTTTTTCTCTGGTGCTTAGCTTCTCTACACTCACACCATCTGCCCATACTCAGCTTTGGTTTCTATTTCACTTAGGAAGTCATATAAAATGAGATAATTCATTAAAAATGTTGAGAAACATTGTATGTATAGGCACATAGAAAGCACTCGGTAGCTGCCAATTTTAAATATACTCAGATATAAATGATATGTATTGAAGAGTCCCTTTAAAGTTTGAAATTTTAGTCTGGGTCTCTATGATTAATAATGGAACTTACACTCAGAACATACAAAATGCTCTGAAGTTGATAGATACATTTGAGTAGCACATCCTTGTGAAGCCTGCTTGAATTATTCCAACCAAAACTGATGGTTTTTCACAAAATTTCTAAATTATTTTTAGTTTTTAAATACTACAGATTGGCTATCAGTTTTGTTTAATTTTTCAAGTAATTAATTGAAGGCAATGATCGTGCCTTTCAAGAATAGGACAAACATTATGGTGAAGGCTACTACTTGTTGATGGCATATTTATTGCCCATCCATTGCTGCACCTCTAAATGTTACCTTCTCATTTTACTTTTGAATTTCATAGCAAGGTACAATAATGAATTTTTTATCACCTCATTTATGTGAGGCTTTATGAGAAATGTTTTCATCATTTACATTTAATTTAATTCTCAAGGAGACTATGTATAACTTACAGTATTTCCATTTATCAGAAATTAAGTGAGATTAAGTGCTTTCCTTGCAGTCAGATAGATAGTAAGTAATAGAATTTAGAATTCATTCTCAGCATAGAACAGCTGCAGTAGTAGTATTTTAGAATGGAGAAGCATCATATTAGAATGTACTAGTAAAGTGCTAAAAAATGTTTAGTACTTTTGTTTAGTAAATTACTAAACAAAAGATATTTATTAGATTTATCTTAATTTATTGTATCAGGGCTCTCGTGGCCCCAAAGAATACTAACTTGTATGTGCTTTTTCAGGAACTCAGTACTCCTTCTTATTAGGTAGAATAGTATTCAACATTAGCTAAGTAAGTAAAGTTAGACGTTCTATGTTAACACATTGTTAAACACTTGTTTAATATATATTTCATGGATTTTCAATGTTCACTTTTTTTTTAAGAGATAGGGTTTCACATTGTCTTCCAGGCTAGAGTGCAGTGGTGTGATCATAGCTCACTGCAGCCTAAACCTCCCGGGCTCAAATGATCTTCCCACCTCAGCTTCTTCAGTAGGTAGAACAACAGGCACATTCTACCATGCCTGGCCAATGTTAAATTTTTTTCGTAGAGGCAGGGTCTTACCTTGTTGCTCATGAGGGTTTCCAACTCCTGGCCTCAAGTGATCATCCTACATCTCAAAGTGCTGGGATTACAGGCATGAGACTGCCCATCTTAAACATTCACATCTTTTAGAGAAGTTTGGAGTGTGTGTGTGTGTGTGTGTGTGTGTGTATGCAGTATTAGTCCATTCTCATACTGCTATGAAAAAAATAAACGAGACTGGGTAATTTATAAAGAATAAAAGTTTAATTGACTCACAGTTCCGTATGGCTGAGGAGACCTCAGGAAACTTACAGTTGTGGTGGAAGGCACCTCTTCACAGAGAGGCAGGAGAGAAAGTAAGTGTTGATTGCAGGGGTAAGTCCTTTATAAAGCCATGAGATCTCTTAAGAACTCACTTGCTATCACGAGAACAGCATGGTGGAAACGGTCCCCATGATTCAATTATCTTCACCTGGTCCCATCCTTGACACATGAGTGTTACTACAATTCAAGGTGAGATTTGGGTGAGGATACAGAGCAAACCATCTCTCTCTCTCTCTCTCTCTCTCTCTCTCTCTCTCTCTCTCTGTGTGTGTGTGTGTGTGTGTGTGTGTGTTTATATTCAAATATATTTTAATTTGTATTTTCCTTGGTAGTAATTATTGTGGTCTAAACTTAAATCACTATATGTGCTATTCACTTGTGTTATGTGTTTATTTTGTGTGTGTCTGGTGGGAGAGGTTTTTTTGCATGTTATATTTTCAATTATATTTCAAGAATATGTTTAAATTCATAAATGAAACAATAATTTCATAGGAATTTTTGGACATCACTAATCTTTTAATATGATGTATAGAATCATCAGGTTTACATCTGTTTTTAACGCAAGAAAAATGCTAAAAATAATATTTTCTTATTAAGATTGATGTATGAGTGTATATTTGCCTTATACATTTATGTTAACATAACCATACTTCTTTCTATCAACATTGAGCAATGCTTCCAGATGTTGATAAATACGAACAACTCATTTCAAGACTCTGTTCTGTTGATGTCTGCAGATGTACGGTCTATGCTACTTTTCATATGGTGGATTTTTGTCATATTTGTGAGGTCTTTTCATGATCATAACCTCTCTGACTTGCCTCTACTAGTTTTGGAGATGCACAAGGAAGATCTGTCTAGGCACAACTTGCCACTCCTCATGATACCGTTGTCGGGGACATCTGTGGGTCTTAAATGGCCTTTGGAAGAAAATGAGACATTTTTTACATTTCACATGCTTTAGGGCATCGAGGAATGGTGCTTTCTGTTCTTGCCCATCCCTTGCTTTGAGTTGTGAGAAGGATCATGGGGCCTGGGTGGGATGTGTTTTGTCTTCTAGGCTTTTCCTTGACCAAAGCTTTTGAAGTAAAATATCCATCCTTGTCTAAAACTTTTGACATAATAAAAACACATAAATCAAAGACTGTTTTAAGTGCTGAGAAAGTGGAAAGTGAGTTCTATCACTAGAACTTGAAACATACTAAATTATTTTGTTGATTCTGGATGGCTAATGGGGAGAGCTTTCAATAACAAAGAATAATTTAATAGGTAAATTTTAAAACAAAACAGGTTGAATTCCTTTTTGATTTTTGAGTCAGTCTATTTCTCCTACTTCAAAATTGCAGATAGAATTTTAGATACTGTTCTTATAAATTAAATGTATTCTGGTTTCAAAACACATCCAGAATGTTGTGAAGAAAAACATATGAATTTCTCTGACATTGCAGTGACAAGGCTTTACATTAAATCTTCATTTTCATCTTTCTTGAACCGAGCGCAGGAATACACAACCCTGAGGGGAATTTTATTTGCATGTTGTTGAACAGCTTGACGTCCTCGACTGGAGCACAGCAAAGTGCACTACAGGCCACCTGAGTTTTTATGGCAGAAACTAAAATGGGAAGTTGAAAAGAATGAAGAATTTTATTCCACTCTAGTTATTTGGTTAAAGTTCACTTTGAGAAACATGAAATGTCTCATTCAATATAATGTATGCAAATAAAGCCTATAGAAGATGACAGAAATCAAATGGCAAATACTTTCCCAGATGTTGCAAATGAGAGTGAAGTGATTCTGTATCAGGTTTGAGGGTAATGCCTCAAAATATTGTTTAAGTGGCTGCAGATTGTATCATAGACATTGGCAGGTGTGGAGGAGGTTATCATTTTGTGATTAAAATTAAGAGGAAGGAGAATAACAAAATAGAGGATTTTCATTTCTTGCAAATTAATTCTATTTAGTTTTTCTTTCAAGTTGGAAAAGAGTTAATGACTATATGTGTCATTGATAGATGAGTGGGTAAATATAAACAGATTATCCAAATAATTTAGCCTATAAAAGCCCTCTGACCTGCAACATCCAGCTAGTTCAAGCAGAACAGGAATGCTGACTGTCTTTAGTGTTATTTATTTAATTATTGTTATATTATCAGCTCATCTTTCTCTTTACAGATTTTATTGCATTTCAATAGTAAAATAACAGATGTGGCTATTGTTTTGAAAAAATGTAAAATGTATATCATTTTAGTTGCTATTCTTATTGTCATTCTAACTCCATGTAAATTCTATATCTCTAGCGTATATGTGTTGTATATTCTATTTCAGTCATGAATATCATTGACTATTCAATTTAGTTACTACTTTGTCTTAGAGTTTTCCTTTCATATGTTTGTGGATTTATGAAACTCTCTGAAGAACTTTTAATGATGCAGTTTCGAAAGACCTCACTATTTAATGCAAAGATGTCTATAAATTGATTTCCTAAAATTTGGCTGACTTTGATACTCAGGAAGCAATTTGCTTCCTAAATTTTTTTAAAGTGGTTTATATTTTAAATCATTTAAAATAATTTCAATTTATTAGAGAAATCTAGCCATATAATTTGAAGGTTAATTAATTGAAAATGGTTTAACAAAAAATATGTAAATGTATATTGTAGAATAACATACCAGTTGTTTTTATTAGAAGTTCAATGATTTCAGTTGCCTCAATTGTTTTACTCTCTGTTTCAAAATATGCATATACTGATATATCTCAATTTATGAGTTTTAGATATTCTCTGGTAACTTTATGTTAGATTAAAAATTTAGCTTATTTTATTAGTGTACCACTTCCTTATTTTTTCCTTTTCCATTCTTACAAGCTTGGATTAAATCAAGAGTGAATGTTGAAACTGGTAAAATTTGATAGATATCTTTCACTACTTAACCGAATGGCATATACCTATATACATGTATAAAGATGAATATATATACACATATATTTTCACTGTTTTTATTTTTAAATATTTTATTTTGCATAGCATTTTATTTTCTTAGAGTTAATGACTGACCAGTCCTGCATTTGCCTAATTTTTATGGACATTCTGCTTTATTCATTCAAATAGCCCAACATACTTTTAAAATATTGAAAGTATAATTTTTAAATGTTCCAATGCTTCAAATACTGTTTCAGTTCACTTTTTTTCCCCCTGTTGGTATGTCTCAACAGCCCTTGATTTTCTTATGCCCCCAAAGAAAAGCTCACTCTCTAGGCCAGAACTCTCATCTTGTGCATTCCTTTTGTCCCTCTCCTGTGATCGAAGTCAGATAAATATCTACTAAGGACAGGACCAACTTCACGGGCATGCAACTTATGCAAAATCCTATGTATTTTTCCTTTATCAAAAGTGACTTCGTTTTGTTAAATCACATTCTCCCAATGCTTCCTATTAAATGGCACATGGCAAATTTAAAAATATTGTCTAAAAACATTGTTATTCCGTACTCCAGTTTGTTTATAAAATTTAAAGTTGAAAACCTCTTATTCTCAGAATCATGAAGGCATTAATGAATGTCTTCCAGTTTTCATTATTGTTATTGCTAAGTGTGGTGTCAGTTTCATTGTCAGTCTTAATATTTGTGAACGTTTTTCTCTCTGAGAGCTTTTAGAATTTTCTCTTTATATTTAATGTTGCACATTTCTTTTTCTATCCTAGGCTCAAAAGCCTTTGCATTTATAGACATGTGAGTTTCAGTTGTAAAAAATTTGTCTTGGGCCCAGGTGCAGTGGCTCATGCCTATAATCCAGCACTTGGGAGGCCAAGGTGGGCAGATCATGAGGTCAGGATCGAGACCATCCTGGCCGACACGGTGAAACCTCGTCTCTACTAAAAATACCAAAAAAAAAAAAAAAAAAATAGCTGGGCGTGGTGGGGGGCACCTATAGTCCCAACTACTAGGGAGGCGGAGGCAGGAGAATCGCGTGAACCCAGGAGGCGGAGCTTCCTGTGAGTAGAGATCAAGCCACTGCACTCTAGCCTGGGCAACAGAGCAAGACTCTGTCTGAAAAAAAAAAAAAGAAATTGTCTTATATTATACCTTTGAAATTATCTTGTCTTCATTTTCCCCTTCTCTGTTTGTTATCCTATGTGTTGGATGTCAACTTTTCTGAATAATTCTCTAATTTGTTCATCTGTCTTCCTATTTTCCCATGTTATATCAATCTATTTTAATGAACTGATTTTCTCAAGTTTATTTTCAATGCCTTTCCTGAACTTACAATCCAGTTATAATACTTTAATTAGTAAGAGCTATTTGTATTTGCTGAACATTCATTTTACAATTTAATGTTTTTGCTTTATTTATGTGATATAATAACTATCAGTCATTACAGTTTCTTGGTATAAATAAGTCCTCCTTTTTTCATATTATTTTTACTTTGAATTCCCTTTCATGTTTGACTTTGGTTTTCCTCTTCCTTCCATTTAGCAAGCTTTCTCAAATGGCTGCTCATTTTTAGATGTCTATTTATACTTAGAACTAAGGCATGAAATAGCTGATTAGATACCCAGTCTTCATAGTCAAACCTGAGACACTTTTGACTCCAAGTTGAGAATCTTTTCTTCTTGGCCATTCTTTTCCTCTAGAAAATAAAATCTGGTCAGGGCTACATAATTTGTGAGGTATAACACAATTGGGAAGTACAGGGCTTCTTGTTATAAAAGATGTTAAGAATATCAAGGTCCCAACAGCAGAACAATACACTTAAGAGTGTAGCCCTTCAAAGCATGTGGCCCTATGTGAGACTGCATAAATTGCATGCATGTGAAGCTGGACTTCCCTCTAGTAGATACTTGCTTGATTTCCATTGTTCTGGAAACTGCAACCCTCTGTAGTAAAAAGCTCTTGACTATTTAGACTTATTGGAGACTATTGTTCAAAGTGAAGTAACTCAGGAATGGAAAACCAAACATCGTATGCTCTCATTGATAGGTGGGAGATAAGTTATGAGGATGCTAAGATGTAAGAATGATACAGTGGACTTTGGGGACTTTGGGGGAAGAGTGGCAGAGGGACAAAGGATAAAAGACAACAAATGTGGTGCAGTGTATACTGCTCATGTGATGAGTACACCAGGATCTCACAAATCACCACTAAATAACTTACTTATGTAACCAAATACCACCTGTACCCCAAAAACTTTTGGAAAAATAAAATTTTAAAAATATGTCTTTGTACAGTTACAATAAAAAATACATTAATTAATTAATTCTCAATTTTTCAGCACCGTGCCTTACTCTTACCCTTTGTTTTATATTTTCTTCTCCATTTAAAGCCCTTTTTCAAATTTTCCTGAGAATCAAAACTATATCTCCTGAGGGTAAAGTAATGTGTTTCCTAAGAAAATGGCAAAAGGTTGGCACCATGTGTTCATCCTCTCTGCATAAGACTTTTAACACATCACTGCCATTTCAGTCCTGTACCTTACATCTTCATTCCTGGAACCTTTAAGTCCAGAGTCCTGTGAATATTTTGTATCTTTTATTCTCCTTTTTTAAGTCCTCCAGTTAACTAACTTGACCCCCTAATGTTCATTAGTTGCTAAGGTTTGTCTGTGTTGTGGATAATGAGAAAATGAGGTACAACCAAAATTTTAACCAAATCTAAGCATGAAACAGAATAAGAATCAGGAGAAATGACATGGTTTAAAATGTATACTACCTTTTTTGGGTGTTTTGCTTCCCTAAAGTTTCATTAATCTCAACTTTAATTTTTCATTTTCTATAGCAGAAATAGCATTATGCCTGATATTTAAAATTATACACTTGTGAAGACACTAAAATTATGCTTTTTTAAGTAGCCATCTTGGAATCTTTGTGATGTTCTCATTAGATTGCTATAATATATTCCAATCAATGGAGCCTCTGAATACTGCTGGGAAAATTATCATTGGGAACTTTTTCCTTAATATCCAGGAATAAAAGAGGACCGCAAATGTATACAATTACACTATATCATTTGATGGGGATACATGGTGGTGAACATAGATTAGAATGTCATTTATGTGTCCGGTTTGTCAAAAGTTTCCTTGGCATAACAGAGGCAGGTTACTATGTAATAATGCTAGCTTTACCTTGTTTTCTGTCTCCTTACAGAAACCACAAAAACGCCTCCTCTTTATGCTAAGCATTTTCTTTATGTCTAGCATGTCCATCTTTCAATACTATTCTCCTAGTATCTTTTTTTTTTTTTTTTTTTTTTACAAATTGTCATGAAATTTTAGAGCAACAAAAGACATGTATTCAATGAGCAATCCTCACTGTTCCATTCTTGATGTCTTTTGATGTTAGCATAAGGACATAGCAAGGGAATTAAGGGTGCCAGTTTTGGTATTGGAAACGTGTGGGTCTTGAGTCCAGGCTTAGCATTTACTTGCATAGAAACTTTGAATAAATTATAAATTTAGTCTAAGCCAAATGTTTTCAAAATTGTCTGCATATTAGAATTACTTAGGAGTTTTAAAATATTCAAATATATTTGCTCCAGAAAAAAAATAATAATAATAACTTTTCGGCCTGGAGTCCTGGCTTTGTGCAGATCTCTCTTGGTGATACTAAAAGGTAGCAAAGGTTGAGAACTCCTGCCTATAAGCCTCATTTTTCTAATCTTTAAAATGGTACCAGCTTTAAATAGCCAGTATTTTACAGTTATTTTAAGAATTAAATGTAGAAAATGCATGTAAAAAAACATAGCACGATGCCTGGAACATTATAAATAATTCATGTCTCATTCCCTGGCTGAACTATAAATACGATTAAAGGAGAGATTATATCTTTCTTGTTCACTGTTTCCTGTATGACACATAGAAGCTACTTAAAAGTTATTTGTTGGTTCAGTGAATCACTTGCTCTGTCTTTTAGAGGAGGAAACAGTCTAATGTTGACTTTTGTTCAGCCACAAAGCCCCTTATTAAAAAATAAATAAGAATTTGCTGCAGAATCACTTTTGTCCTGATTTACTAGTCCTAGTTATTATTTCTTTAACGTTGGTACAGTACCCCATCCTAACATATACCTGCATTATCACCCACTGTGCCTACCAAGTTTTCTCTTTGATTTCTTCTATTATCGCTTTCATCCTTCCCCCCTCCATTCTTCCTTCCTTTCATCTTTCCATCCTTTTTCTCTTTCTCCTTCTGATCCTTTCAATCTATGTTTTTCTATCTCCTTGTCCATCCCTTTTATCTTTCCATTGCTATCTCATCGTAGAAAACCTCTCTTAACACTTTTGATTGCAGGAGAAGTCGCTCTACTCTGAACCTTGCCTGGAAGCAGTCTGTTCTGCTCAGTTACCACTTACCACAGGGCAGTAGAGAAGAGCAAAAGCCTGTTGAATTCTCAAGCAAATTAGCAGACAATTAGAATGTAGTGTGATATGTGCTGCAGGACAAATACAGAGAGTCCTGTTCATACAATGCAGAGTGCACATAGCTATTTCACTCAGTTCTGGTGACACTGAAGGCAGGTCTGAAGGTCAGACGATCTGAGCTGTGTTTAAAGTAGGAATGTAGAAATCAACTCTTACATATTATAGGGAACAAAAAAGATGAGAAGTGGCTCCATATTGCTGCATTGAGAGGGAATTACTGAGAAGTGAGCCTGGAGTTGTAAAAGGAAGCCAAATGTTAAGGAACTTGGGCATTATTCTTGGGGCCACAGGGCAACCGTTCCAAGTTAATTAAATAACTTGAGTGATGGCATGATGGAATTTCCTTGAGAAAACAGATCTCCTTGTCAATGATGAATCTAGAGTAGAAAAGGCAGCTGAAAATCAAGCAAAGGAAATGCAGAAAAATAGGTTTAATAATGACATTATTTTTAAAACCAACCAAAGAAAAATATCATATTTCATAATAATAGCTAAAATTTATTTTGTACATACTATATGCCAGTCATTGTATTAAAAATCATGTACATGATAACCTCCATATAAGATAAATTCTATTATTATAGAATTATTATTATTATCATTATTATTATGATAGTGTGAGAATGAGTAGTAGTTTGCACAGATGTGAAAACCATGCCACTTGAGGTCAAAGCTTCACTCCACCATTTACTTTCAATGTAACCTTGTGCAAATTAATTGATATACCTAAATATAGTCACATATATTTGATATATTTTTTGTGGCAATTCAGGGTTTCTCCAACACACTCTGTCCCTTTTTGGTGCATTGGATTTTAGTGAGACAGTGAAAATAAGTTATACATAAGAGCAAGAGAAATGAATGTGAAGCAAATGAGAGAAATAATGAGTGAAACAAAACCCTATAGCTCCATCAAAATACCAAGCAAAGAGCAAACAAAAAGAAAATTCAAAGAATTGAATTATCTGCAAACAGAGATTCTGACATTGGAAACAGGCTAAGTGGTGAATGACACGGGAGAAAGGAGACAGGAATAGATAGATTTCCTAATGCCCTTTGATAGATAGGGGGACTTTATATAAATTATAATGCAACTCCATGAAAATGCATGTGACTTTTTGGAATCCTGTCCTTATCTCTTCCCAAATGTATGACACTGGGCAGAAGCCTCAACCTCTCTTTGCCTCAATTTCCTACTCCAAACTTAGATAAATAATAGTATTGAACTCATAATATACTATGAAGATTGAGTCAATAAATATAAAATAATGAAGCAGTGCTGGCAAACAGTACCACCATATGTGTTATCTATTATTGTTATCATTAAAAGATCCTTTGGATTTTATGTTTTGGCATGTTTCTCCATTTTTGAGATTCATATAATTCTAATCTTAAACTCTTAAAGAATTAGGGCCATAGAAAAGAGTTTACTATCTTTGGCTGCTGAAACGTTCATATTGTGTACTTTGCTAAAATCAAAGTATACTTTTAATGCCACTGAAAGAAAGCTTCTAAACTGTTAGTTAATGGTGCTTGGGAGTGGACCTCCCTTTTCTGTGGAATATGGTGGTCATCTTCAGTGGACGCGCTTGGGGAATGTAATGTCAAAAATGGGTATTTCAAACACAGTGCAGGATCTTAGAATTCATAACGTGAGAAATGAGCTTCATGCAGGAATATTGAAGGAATAGTGTTCATGGATGGTGGTTTGTAACTTGTTATGGAACATAACATGTAAAATGAAGTTTTCTTTTCTTTTTTTTCCTAGAGAAGAGAAGATCTCTGAGTGATGATTATGATATGACAAAAAGCTCAGACATTTTTCAGGTGGTTGAAATGTGTTCTCTCGACGGAAAAATTTAGGCTCCACACTGAACATCCTCAGGGAAAGATGAAAGAATAAAATGCCTTAGAGATTGAGATGCACAGCTGGATAATGCAGAGATAGATCATTTAAGTCAAACATGAGGTGAAAGCTGGGAAGGCTTTTGCACCTGTGCTTGACTAGATGCTGAATTTCGAACAAGTTTTCTGAAGGGCAGAGATTTTTGTGGAAGCATGAGTTTTTCACTACCCAATATAGAAAGGATAAAAGAACTTGCAGTTTTGGAAGATTAGATATACTTTTTTCCCCAATATTATTGCCTGTTCTGGAAATAAGTGACAGAAAGGCAAAGATCAAATTCATGCTTACAAGAACAGCTTCGGGTCAAGGAAAAGGTAGGCAAATTTAGCACACAAAAAGATCTGATCTTATGCAAATTTAAGCAGAAGAGAAGCAACCTGAGGAAAAACAACATTAGTTAAGCAAAACAAAACAAACAGTAATATTGAATGGCTAGGGTGAGGTCCCTGACCCACATTTGCATCTTCATTCATAGGGGAGAGTTAGCCATTGGGAGTTGATTTGACATGATTGTAGTCCCAGCGAAGACAGTGGTGATCAGAACACTGAGCTTCAAATTAGGGAAGAGTTAGGTGTAGCTCTGTAAGATCAGGAAGTACCACTGGTGTCGGCTGTTCTCCACTATTACAGACAGAAATAGCAAGAACCTAGACATTCCCTCTTACTGTTGTAAAAAATGTGACCGTCCTCTGAGTGCTGCTGCCAGGAAATTGGCAAAGGCTGCAGATCAATGCCATTAAAACTCCTGAGAATAAGACTTAACACTGAGTTTGAGCTGTGTTGCAGACTTTTCTGGCACTTTAACAAGGGTGGTGAAGGCTGAGTAAAAATCTGAGTAGGATTTATGAGAAATTAATGCCAAGTGAAACTGGGCAGTAATCAAGTTACCACAACTTCTAACCACTGGTGTGGCTTTTGATTTATGTTTTTGTACAAAGTTATAATTATTTATATTGACTATAAACAAATTTCAAAACTCTATAGAAAAGTTTGTTGAAATTGGATTTTGGCAAAGAGATTATGCAGACTACCTAGTAATGGCCTTTCTGCAAGAGTGTATCTACAATCAAAGGGTGATTGCATAGATGGTCTATTTTGGATCAACTAAAATTTATTTTTTTATGCTGCCCCTTATTTTGCCTATTGACAATAATCTTTTGCCACATACACAGAGCCTTGGGATAAAAAATGCCAGGAAGCACTGCATACAGTTTTCTGAGACATTTAAGGAATATTTGATTTCGATATTTTCTGAGCCCCTGTGTTTTTAAAAGGGTAGTTAGATAATAAGAGCATGTTTCTATCTTTATAAGTGAGACATGATCTTCTTAAAAAGGAAATACTGCTTGATAGGGTAAAAATAATCCAATACTTTGAGGAATGCTGTAGAACGATTGTTTTCTCTAAGGTCACTTTTTCTAAGGTGAGCATAATAAGGAGCTTTTAATTAATGTTATTAGCTTGTAGTGTGGTAGGTATTATGGGTCATTGAATATAGGAATACATAATAAATCTCTTAAAATTTGAATATATGTGGATAAAAGAATACTGAAAAAAACAAAAACAAAAACAAAATAAGAGTGATCATCACATCATCTCAAGTCCAGGATGCACTTACTCATGAGTGGTTTCAGTCGTACATTTAAAGAGTAGGTGTAAACAGATAGACATTATAAGGAAAAAGAAAAAAAAAAAAAAAAACTTCAGAAACCCAAAGAAGAATTGAATGCAGCATATGCGTCTTAAAATTAATAAGCATACAACTGAATTTTGCTATTATCTCAAAAATGGCGCCCCCCACATGTTCATAGCTGTAAATGGTAACTCTATTATATTTGTTCAGGTCAGAACCTTAGATTGAGTCTTCACTCACTTTTCTTTATAATTTCCCATTTCATTAGCAAAACCTATTTGACCTTTTCTTCAAAATTTATCCAGACTTGTAAAACCTCATACCACCTCCAGAACTTACCTGGATCCCTTCCACATCCATCTCACTCCTGGGTTATTCCAGTACACTACTATATGGTCTCCTTTACTTCAACCTTTCTCATCATGGTATTCATTAGGACTTTTTGCTAACATCACTTGTTTTGGCACTGGTCATAGAGAAGGAATCTACTTCTCTACTCACTTAAGCTCAGACATGGCCATGGGACTTGTTTGGCCAGTGAAATGTGTAAGAATTGATATGCTTCCTTTCTGGGCTATAGCTTTAAGAACCAGAGTGACAGATGGAGCTTCCATAAGTCCTTCACTGAGATTTCTGTTAGGAGCCTAACTTCCTTGAGAACAGTGGGTAGATTTGAAGAATAAGAGAAAAAAATAAATGTAGCTTTAAACCACTGAGACTTTCAGGTTGAAAACAGCTTAGTTTAGCCTATATTACCTGAGAAAGGAATTGTTTCAGGAGTTACCAAAAAACAAGATAGCAGCAACAAAATACCTGACATTGGTTATAGTGATGGGTGGTAGGTGTCAAAGAGATATTATTGACAGCTGGAAGGATGGCGGTTCAAATTATGTTATGGTAAACTTTTCACATGTAGCAATGTGGAAATTAAAGGTGGTAACTATTGGATTTATAGCTTCAGAAGAAAGAATAAGAAAACATTAGAAGATTGAGTTTCTTACTTCTGACTGTGTTTTGACACGATATTTAAGGGAAGAAATAAATTAATTAATTTGCAACAAATAATGAAAAGGACTAAAAGAAAGTAAAACAATGTGGGAGCTTGGAAGTTCCCATGTATAACTGATTTCCATCTCTACCTAGTAAAACTAAAACTGTGAAGGTCTTGAAAAAGCACAAACTAATTGAAACGTAGCTTAGCAGCAGCAAGGGTCAAAACAAAAGTGTGGCCATCACGTGCATTTAAAAATCTCTGAATGGATTAGCTTCCATCCAGAGATTGGAATGGATCACCTACTAAATCCCTTCACGTGAACAAGTAGACATAGAGAAAAATACTGCGAGTGTGCCTTTCCCAGGATATCTGTTGTTTACACCTGCAAAGAAGTCAAGAGAGAGGAGTATACTGCCAAAAAATTTTGAGTGAGATTATTGGCACATGAAATTGACTGAAAACAAATAGGAAACAGGTGACTGTAGCTTTAAGAGAATTGTACTGTTAGAAGAACCACAAATCTGTGAAACTGATTATTAGAAACTTAAAATAGTTCTTGGTCCCCGAATTTTCTAGAGGTAAGGAAGGCTTAGAAAGCTACTCCTGTCTGAATGAGGACACCTTTTCTTGCATCCTCTTCAGAAATATCCAATGAGGACAATTTAAAAAGAGAGATCAGAGCCTGGGAACCCTGAGAATTACAGGTTGGAGAGCTACTCTTACGAAGAAACCCTCACAATGTCTGCTTAGCAGGAGTGTAAAATTTCTATGATTCAGTGGCTTCTAGGTAGCCCTGCATTCTTCCCCTTCCCAAATAAGAATTTTTATTCCAATCTTTCCATTTGTCTTTCTTCAGACAAGTGGGAGTGGGGAGGGGAATGATAATATAAATTGTGTTTTTTTTTTCCTTAAGTCTCTATAACAAGAGGTGCCACATCTAGACTTCTATAGACATAACCATTAGATTTTGTTCTTTTAAATCTTATGTGAAATAATATTAATTTTATTGGATAGGACTTTTGGCTTTTCTTCTTGGAGAGGGAATTTTGCAAGCAGAGAAGAAGGTAAACCCAACACTTGCAACCATAAGAGAAGAACATTGATCAGTTGGGGTGTTCAAAAATAGCTAGTTGTTGTTAGGCATATTTTTACTATTAAAATTCTCTTACAAGTTGAATTCAAGCAGAGTCGTGTGATTTTACATGGACCAGTGCAATATGAGTGGAATTGATGGTGTCACACAGAGAGGGAGAAGCCTTAAGAGCCAATGTGTGGTGTGTCACAGTATTTTCTTTGTACTCTGCTTATGGAAGCAAGTTCATTTGTTTAGACACCTGAGTATTATGTACACAATCTACTTTCCGAACAACAATGTAGATGTAGAACGAATGAGAGGTAGCTTCATGGTTGTAATCAACTGAAATTTTTAGGATGTTTTCACTGCAGCATAACTTAGACTATTCTGAATTACTATTAACTCAAATTTTACCCACAGCAAGAGAATACACAATGATCACTTAAAAATATGTCATGTTGCCGGGCACGGTGGCTCAAGCCTGTAATCCCAGCACTTTGGGAGGCCGGGGCGGGTGGATCCAGGTCAGGAGGTGGAATCACATCCTGGCTAACAGCAAGGTGAAACCAAGTCTCTACTAAAAATACAAAAAACTAGCAGGCCGAGGTGGCAGGCCTGTAGTCCCAGCTACTGAGACTGGTGGAGAATACGTGATGAGCCGGGGAGGCGGAGCTTGCAGTGAGCGAGATCAGCCACTGCACTCCAGCCTGGGCGACACAGCGAGACTCCGTCTCAAAAAAAAAAAAAAAAAAAAAAAATATGGTATCCATCCTTCTTCATAACCCCCTTCAGTGGCTCAGGGTAAAAGACAAAACCATAATATAAATTTCCTTTATGACAACATGACAACATTCTGTTCGAGTTTCCTTTGACTCTCCATTTCATTCTTTCCTGTGTAAACAATATTTGTGCCCTTACTTTTCTTTGCACATGGTTACAATAGTCGCTTTTTGCCTTTGTTGCTGTTTCTACCTAGAACACCTTTACTCCAATTATACACATGAATTTTTCTCTCACCTCCTTCATATGTACTCAAGTATCTCTTTATCTGTAAAATTGTCCTTACCATTTTTATAAAATAGCAGTAACACCTGCCCTTATGTATTCATCTTAATTTACTTGCCTTGTCTCCATAACAGAACATAGTCTCGATCCACATTTTACCTCCTTTTCTTCCCACACCAAGTTGCATCGTATAAAGTGAAGGCCTTTTGTGCATATATACGCTTGTTTCAGCTTGAATGCTTTAGCTTTACGTGCAGTCCCTGTAAACCCCTGATCCCTTAGCCATTCTTAGGGACCAGAGGTACACAAACATCTTTGGCAGAAAAGATTCAGGCAGAGAATGGGCCAGAACATGTACTAGAAACAAAGTTGGATCATTTGTGCAAAGAATTCATCGACCTTAGGTATGCATCGTCTAGAAATGTGTGGTATGTTCTTTTGTAGATCCAATCCCTGATCCTGCTACTTTTTTTTTTTCCTATGTGGGCAAAAGGTAGGAAATTGGCCAGAGAAAGTCTGAAGTAGGACTTTCTATACCACAGGGCACAGGAAAATGGCCTCTCTTCTAAGGATAAGGGCATTGTGGTACCAGTAAAGTTGATTTGCAGAGACTCTTCCACAAAATGTTATCAATAAGATCTGTGTGTTTCATAATCATAAACTCTTGCCGAGGTTGAAGCTCTGTAGGGGTGCTTAAGGCTTTAGGTGGTAGTGGAAAGCAAAAATTGAGTCTTTCAGGAGGTACCAGATGGTTAAACACAAATAATTCTTCTTTAGGAAAAGCAGGACATTTAAGTTATTAAAGAGGTTTTTAATGAATAATTTGGAGCTTCATAAATGTATAGCACAGGCAATTGGTGCTGATTCAGAGACTATTTCATGCAAAATAACCTTGGAAACTTGGGGAGGAAATGGAGGCCATTAATAAATAGGGCATGGTTTTTTTTAGCCAATGATGATAGAAGAAGGTCCGAAAATTGTGTTAATTGTACAGGAACTATTCAGTGCACAATATTGTATACCAAGATGTTCTATCTGTAGATGAGACGTATCTTCCTGTAAACCTCTGAAATAGACATACAGTAACTTCATTTATTAAAACAAGATATCCTGATGCTGCATAACTTGCTGGTGCTAAAAAAATTGTTACATTGCCTGTGTGCCTGAAATCTTCCAGAATAGAATGGCTATTAAAGGACAAGTGCTCTTTTAAATAATGGAATATGACCTAGGAGAAGATACAAATTATTTAATTGCTATCGAAACATTTTTACATGTTTTGGATCATTCCCATCGTACTCAGGGAATCATTCAACTCAAAAAAAAAAAAAAAAAAGCAAACCTTTGTTAACCATGCAAGGAATTCTTTTATAATAAAATTAGCAGTCCAATTATTGGGTTTTCCAGTCTAGCAATTTTTTAAAGTTGGGCTTCATGGTGCCATTACAATCTTGAAAGTTATTGAGGATGCCAGAGAGCTTTTGTTGATGTAAGTTACATGTAGTGATATTTGCCATATTAGAAATTCAAATGGGCCAGGCACAGTAGCTCACGCCTGTAATCCCAGGTCTTTGGGAGGCCGAGGCGGGCAGATCACCTGAGGTCAGGCATTCAAGACTAGTCTGGCCAACATGGTGAAAACCCGTGCTTACTAAAAATACAAAAATTAGCTGTGCATGCTGGAATGCACCTGTAATCCCAGCTACTGATGAGGCTGAGGCAGGAGAATCGCTTGAATCCAGGCGGCAGAGGTTGCAGTGAGCCGGGATCGCACCTTTGCACTCCAGCCGGGGTGACAGAGCAAGACTCCATCTCAAGAAAAAAAAAAAAAAAAGTGTTAACATATTTTTAAAAATATACCTATATTATTAAAAGAAATAGAAACTGATATTATTTTGCATTTAAAAAAATCTTTCTAATGTTTGGCTTAAGAAAATATATGGAAATATCAGATCTATTGGTGCATTCATTTGCATACTATATATCATGTAACCTCTGAAAAAATATCACTGTGCAAACATGCAAGTAAAAAAACAAATAACCTCTTAGTACTAGTATAAACATTGTTTTAAACCTTGACACCTTTAAATTTTCTCAGAGAACCTCAAGGGTTTCCAGACCACATTTAGAGAACCACTGTCCTAATTTTATGCATTTAATGACTGTAGAACTGCACTATTCTGTAAGGTCTCTAAGACCCATGTGTGTCTGTTTAAACATAAGTTTGATTAAAATTAAATAAAAATGTAAAATTTAGTTTCTTATTCTCACTAACCTCTTTTTAGGTGTACAGCTACATGTAGTTACTGGCTACTGTGTTGAGTAGCACAGAGAGTAAACATTTTCATCACCATAGAAAGTGAAGTTGAACAGCACTGCTCTATTCTTTATTTTTCTTTTTTCTTCTTATTTTTATTTACTTATTTTATTTATTTATTTATTTTTGAGGCGGAGTCTTGCTCTGTCACCCAGGCTGGAGTGCAATGGCACAATCTTGGCTCACTTCACCCTCTGACTCCCAGGTGCAAGCAATTCTCCTGCCTCAGCCTCCTGAGTAGCTGGGATTACAGGCGCACTAATTTTTCATATCTTTAGTAGAGATGGAGTTTCACCGTGTTGGCCAGGTTGGTCTCAAACTCTTGACCTCATGATCCGCCCACCTCGGCCTCCTAAAGTGCTGGGATTACAGGCCTAAGTCATGGCACCCGGCTTATTTCTCTTCTTTTTAGGAGAGAGTCCTTCCTTTTGGCCAGTGTCTGTTCATTTTGGCTGCTGTTAGAGAATACCATAAACTAGGTGGCTTATAAACAACAGAAGTTTATTTATCACATTTGTGGGGGTTAGGAGGTCCAAGACCATGGTGCCAGGAGATAAGCTATCTGACTGAGTACTGTTTCCCACTTTATAGACAGCAGTTTTCTTGATGAAACCTCACTTGGTGGAATGGAAAGGGAAATCTCTTGAGTCCTTTTTTAATAGGAGCACTAATTCCATTTGTGAGGCTTCTACTCTCATGACTTAATCAACTCCCAAAGGCCTCATCTTTAAATATTATTATATTGGGGTTGGATTTCAACATATAAATCTGGGGGACAAAAACCTTCAGTTTATAGAATTTTAAGAATAATCCTCTTTGACTCAGTGGTCTGCCCTCCAGGGCAACTGGGGCAGAAGTTTCAACTTCTAAACTTGCTGAAGTAGCAACCCTGCTTCCTCAGCTTTGCTGGTTAAGGCTTGGACCCTGACAAAGTTTTGATGTGTGTCCTGGCCCAACTTTAGTACTGAACCGTCATCTCCAATGTTGGAGGTGGGGTCTTGTGGGAGGTGACTGGATCATGAAGGCAGATTTCTCATGAAAGATTTAGCACCATTCCACATACTGTCCTCACAATAGTGAGTTCGTTCTCACAAGATCTGGTCATTTAAAAGTGTGTAGCATTGGCCGGGTGTGCTGGCTCACGCCTGTAATCCCAGCACCTTGGGAGGCTGAGGCAGGCGGATCACCTGAGGTCAGGAGTTCAAGACCCGCCTGACCATCATGGAGGAACCCCATCTCTACTAAAAATACAAAATTAGCCAGGCGTGGTGGCACATGCCTGTAATCTCAGCTACTTGGGAGGCTGAAGCAGGAGAATCGCTTGAACCCAGTAGGCAGAGGTTGCGGTGAGCCAAGATTGCGCCATTGCACTCCAGCCTGGGCAACAAGAGTGAAACTCTGTCCCCCACTACCGCCCCCCAAAAATGTGTGTAGCACCTCATTTCTTATTCCTGCTCTGGCCTTGTGATTTGCCTACTCCTGCTTCACCTTCCACCATGATTGCAATTTTCCTGAGGCCTCCACAGAAGTCCAGTAGATGCCAGCAGCGTGCTTCTTGTATAGCCTGCAGAACCATGAGCCAATTAAACCTCTTTTTTTTTTTGTAAAGTACCCAGTGTCCGGTACTTCTTTATAGCAATGTGAGAATAGACTAATACAGGTCTCCAAGGCTCTGGGCCTAGATCCTGCACCTGTGGTGGATCCCCTTCTGGGCCCAGCTGCTCTCCAGGGATGGGATGCTAAGCCTGTGGCTCTTCCAGGAGGCCCTATTCTTTGAAATGGAGGTGAAGATAGCCACAGCCCCCTGCTGTTCTGGGTGCAGTCCATGGCACATTGGGCCTCGTCTGAGCCACACCCAAGGCAGCTGGGGAACATAATGCTGGAATGAGGGGAGCAGAGCTCATAATTTGAGATGATGTCAAAGCAGAGTGTACCAAAGTTCTACAGGTGTTGGTGATATGCCTCCCTCCCCCTGCATCCCTCCAACCCCTGCTTAAAACCACTCTGACCCTGGCAGTCTGGGCCCATAATAAAAGGCACAAAAGTCATGAAAGGATATCCTCCATGAAGGATATTTTCCAGAAATACCTGTGAAAGGTAGACCAGGGCGGGGAATATCCTAGAATATAAAGATGTTGGAAATTGGCCCCTTCAGTTGCTGTAACTATATGGACGATCTTCTTGGAAACCTAGCTTAGCTATTTCCTGATGTTTGCCTTTTGCCTTGAAAACACCTTGAAATAACCCCTTTTAGTACTTTCCATGGCTGCAGGAATGCTTAAAAAGGGTTCTATCAGACTTACCACTCAGAGAGGAAACATTTGAAGTGCACTGTCTGGTTTAGATAATACATTGGCAGCAAGTATTGTATTTCAAAGAAAAATCCATCAATTAACAAGTGAACATGACAGATAGGGTGACAGTGTTTCTCTGTGCTCAAAAGAGGTAGCTAAAGAAAAGGGAACTCTAGATATCTGAAGAAAAAAAATCACCCCTGGGGAAGAAAAAAGAGCCCCCTGAGAATGCAAAAGGCCCACAAAATAGATCTGTCAGATCCTTTCAGACTTTGATGAAAGACACAGAGCTTGATATTAGGAAAACTCTGAGCCAAAACAATTCTTCACTGCAGATGAATTCTAAACCCATCTAAAGAGAGAGAGGAACACAAAAGGAAAAATGAACCAAAATTTGGAGATAAGTGCAATGAAGAATATTTTGCCAACTCCATAATTCACTCAGTATATAATTTACCTACCTCCGAATCAGAGTTGAAGCAACGAAACCTAGGTATTGAGATATTTTGGGGTTTTTCATCTGTATATGCACACTATAGAATACCAACGTATCTTAGCAAGAGCAGCATGAATATTAATGTACGTTTTCTCAGAAGATTTTTCTCCAAATTTTAATAATATAATTTAGCAAACATTTACTATTTGCTTTCTGTCTAGAGTAATACGTAGGTACTATCAGCATTGTAGTGGTAAATGACAAAGGACTTGTCTTCATAGAAGTTCCAGTTGAGTAGGGCAGCTATTATACAGAGGCAATATGCCTGGACTTAAGTGGACTACATTTTTATTCTTGGAGCTGTAAAAGGCTATTATTAGCAGACTCCTAAATATATACTTAATTATTATAGGGGCATTGGAAATTTTTTTCAGTCTCTTTTGCCATCTTAATGATTCAGAACACATACAGGTTGAGCATTCCTTACCTAAAATGCTTTGAACCAGAATTATTTCATTTTTCAGATTATTAGAATTTTTGAATATTTGCATATATACAATGAGATATATTGGGAATGAGACTCAGGTCTAAACCCAAAATTCATTTATGTTTTATGTATACCTTATACACATAGCCTCAAGGTGATTTTATAAAATATTTCAAATATTTATTCCATGAAACAAAGTTTATATACACTGAACTATCCAAAAGCAAAATTGTCATGTCTCAGCCACCCCTGTGGACAATATGTGGCTGTGTGGCATCACCATCATTTCTGACTCTTGATTCATATGCTACTAATAAGGCATCACTTATACTCATTCACACTTAACTACTTCATAGTAAAAAATATAACATACCATTAATACAGTAAAAAAATAATAGCAACAACAAACAAAGGCAAGCTTTCAGTCTCCACCTCAGGCACTATGTTTTGAATAAGAGGTTACTTGATTTTATTGTTTTAGATCAGGAGAAACATCAGAATCATTTGAGGGGCCAGGAAGCGTTCCTCTGGGGTTGAGGAGACATTCTTCCAGATGACTTTTTGAAATGTTCCCTCCAGAGTCATCCATCTCATTCACAATAGTTTTAGTCTTAAATGTCTCTCTTTGATTTTATAAACTGACATCATTTCTTGTTGTGTTATAAATGCACAGTGCTCTTGTCCTTCTATAAGCCCATCACACGTTATCACCATGTCATTTAGGAGCACTTTTTCTGCACTGTTAACATCATCTTCATCATCACTCTCATTACTATCACTTTGATTCATAACCATTTTGTCTATTTCACCATCAATGAATGAAAAACTGGAGCCTCATATGGTTGTTAAAAACTTTAATATCCACTTCCATCTTACTGTTGAAGTTTGAGTTTTATATATATATACACACACTCACACATATATATGTGTATATATATGTATTTATATATATTTTATATATATATATAAAAACTTATGAAAAGAGGTCAGACATCATTTTTTTCTCACTTGACATATGGAATCCTTCAAAGTCACTATCTTGTTTATCATTATCACCAAACATAGTCACAGAGGTTGTACCAGGTATACACAACTATCTTTAGTCATCGTGTACCAAGCATTGACAACAACATATAATAACATCCTTTATGGTAAATTCCTTTTGAAAACCCTCCATATTTTTACCTCTATTTACTGCTGTGAGCATACTGTTCAAGAAAGTGCTTTTATTTATTCTTCATTGATCTAAGGATACTCTGGCCACATGGCTGAAATAATGACTTCACATTTGGGGAAAAGTGCATGCCATAAGTATTATTTTTGATGACAGTTTCAGCTGGAGGATGATCAGAACAGTTGCCAAGGAATAGTAAAATCTTGCAGTTGTCATCCAGTCCCACTTTCCCGCAGGGAGCACAAGCTGCTGGCATAAAATATTTGTGTTACCAATCAGAAAGCATGTCCCTGATGATCCATGCCTTTGTTAGGATACTAATGGACTGGTAAGAAATTTACTCCTCAAAAATAACAAGGACTGGGGTGTAAGGTTTTCCTTGTTGTGTGCCTTCTGCAAAAGCATACCGCAGCACAGTTATTCTGTCTTTGGCAGCCTTAATTCCTGTAGTCACTGTCTTTCTGGTGCAATAATGCATTATAGACTTGTTCTGGCAACAGATTTTTATCAACAGCGACCTTGCAAACTGGTCAACGAATTTCTCTGGTGCTTTATTATCACCACAGAAAGCAGATGCTTTATCACCTCATATCTTTAAAATTTTAATATTGTGTCTTTTCTTAAATTTATGTGATCAGCCTGTTGAATATTCATAGTTCCCTTCAATTTTCAATTGGTCATGATAGATATGTGCTTGTTTCATGGTCAGTATACTGTTAAGTGGCATGTGTTCACAGCGATGCTGATGGATCCATTCTTTCAATACAAGATTGAGGTATTCATTTTTAGCTTTTTGCCGTATTTTTTAAAAAAAATTATTAATGTCTATCATGCTCAACACAAAAATTCAGCAGTTTATCCTTCTGTTTTTCAGGTCATATATGGTGGTCATCCCAACACCATACTCTTCTGTAATATGTTTCCTACTTACACTGCTGTCCAGTTTCTCCAAGAGCTTGACTTTCCATGCTATAAACATAAATGCTTCCTTTTTTTATTCTTACCACTCTTACTCATAGGAGTATCTGCAGGCCTTTTTGAAATTTTCAACAATGTCTTTATATCACAAAGTGGAAATTATGAAAAAACACAAAAATTCACAGTGGGTAATGCACATAGGACTCAATCCCTTGTATGAGGAACCTGCTATTGGTGCATCTGGCTTGCACATATGCTATTTTATTAAACTGTATGGGTGTGCTAATGTGGGAAAATCTAGCATGTGTGGAAAAGGTATATTGCAGTTGACGGGGGCTGGCAGGTTCTTTTTTCCTTTGGGGATGCTGAATAATCTGTATTTTGTGTTTGCCTTTGACTGCCTCCCATCACATGAGGTCAGGTGTGGGATTTTTGACTTACATTGTCATGGTGAAGCTCAAGAACTTTCAGATTTGGGAGTATTTAAAATTTCAAATTTTCAGATGAAGGATGCTCAGTCCTACCATATTAATAAGCATTTGTTGGTAATTATCTACTTTTAATGAAAGGAATGGTAAAAAGAACAATTATTGCTTTGTTTTTTCTTTTTTTACCTTTTTATGAGGAATATTGACATTTTATAATAATACTGATTTCCTCAAAATCCAACATGTGGTAAGCCACTTCCCAAATTCTCCATTGATTCTTTTCTCTTAGTATTGACACTACTGGGTAGTCCTCACTCACAATGAGTATTGGTGATCTATGTAACTATTGGAATATTGAAGAAATAGAGTATGTTTTCTGAGGCAAAGCTAAGATAGCTACTGTGGCTTCTGTCCTGCTCTCTCATTGATCCCCATCTCTAAAGAAAGCCAGTTGCAGTATTGTGAAAACATCCAACCGGCAGAAAGATAGATCCATATGGCAATAACTAATGTCCATTGACAACAGCCAGCATCAACTTACCAGCCATTGTGTAGTGAGCCATCTTGGAAGTGATTCCTCTAGTCCATTCAAACCTTCATGTGACTGTAGTCTGAACTGATATCTTCACTACAACCTCACAAAAAACCCTGTGCAAGAATCACCCAGATAAGTTGTCTGGAATTCTTGTCCCAGGGAAACTGCATAACGAGAAAAGATTATTATTTGAAGCACCTAATTATGGGGTAATTATTTATGTAGCGCTAGACAACTAATACAAAGTCTTAAAGCATTTATTTCCATCTCATACTAATGCAAAATTTGTCTTTAATCAGGCAGAAGTGTAATGCTGCAAATATTCAATTTTTCCTTTTGGTTCAGCAGTGTCAAGTGTGACATTCGTGACAACCATTTCAGTATCTCTAATAGCTGGCAAAAGTGCCAAATTCAGCTATGATTTTTTTTTTTCTAGCTATTACCTTTAGAGGACTGCCAGTTAAGCGAACATTAGTTCATTATACACAAATGTTGCTTTATTGCACAGTTAAGCTTCTCAGACTCAGTAAAATACATTTTCCTTGTATCCGTTCTTTGCTCTAAACATAATGCATGATAAGGTAATACATTTCTTTGATTACTATAAAATGAAAGTGATGGAAGAGTGTACCTAACTATAATGAAAACATCAAGAAAAATATAGTTACACACAAATGCAATTTGAACAAAGTAGAATATATCGTATCTAAAGAAAACATATAAGCATATTTTTATTTCCAAAAGGTCAATGATGCCTTTTTAAATAAATTATTACTATATTCCAAGTGTAATAAATGAGATAAACATTGTCTTTATATTCTTATGAATCTACCTCAATTTTGAGCTTCTACAGCCGTACTACTTCCAACCTATACTAATCTCTGTATTTATATACTATGTCTATAAGCTAAAACATAAATTATATTTAGCTTATAAATTCATAAATTTCTCTGAAATAATTTATTGGTCACTTACTGTGTCTTCAATATAAAATATTTAGTTACTACTTTATAAGAATTAATTTTCATATGTGTGTTTGTAGCTTTTCTCTCACCAATCTCGGTTGTATGTTCCAAAAAGTTTAATTTTGAAATTTCAATTTGCTACCCTGAGCCAATATAAGTGCTTAGAAAAGACAGAATATTTTTAATGTATGTTGTAAATTAGTCATTTCAAATATTTTTCCTAAATATATTTTTGTAAATTCAGTTTATTTTAATCATTATGAACACAAGCAACCACTTCAACAATAAAAATATTAAATATATAAAACAGTATTAAAGGTTTAACATATAAAGTTTACCACTGTGCAAACATATTCTACTAATTTATGTTTGCAAGGGCTAACTTTAATAGAAAATTAAGGCATAATTTCCTTTCTCTTCCAATTATTCAGATGTTTGCTTAATTCCTTCACTCTAGTGTGCACATATAGATGTGGCCTTAATCCCTAATGTTGGATGGCAAAAACGTAAATTAGTCCAGCTGAAGCTAATGAAGTGAGTGTGTTATGCTCTATTATTCTCCAGAAGTTCTATTTATGTGCATTGTACTTCAATCCAAAGAATAAATCTTGCAGCTCAAATTGCCATATGTTCAGAATTTTAGCACAGGTGAGCACAGTAAGACCAGCTGTTATTACTCTAAATAATGATATCACATAAATAAGAGAAAGTACTGATTGAAAATGAATGAACAAATGCCACCTTTTCAGATTAGAAAAAAAGGTATTTAAAAAGCAATGGCTATTGTAAGAAGTCCATTCTTTACATATTCTTAACATCATTTTATTATCTACTTATCTAAGTTGAAGACCATGATTGCCCTCTGGCTTTTGTTGATTGGTTGGTTGCTCTGGTTTTCAAAAATCACTTTTAAATGGAATACATATTACATACATGTATGTAATATGTACATGTATATATGTAATATGTATATTTTTATGAAATATAAAAATAGTAGCACTACTGGCACTGAAGGGATAAGTAAATATATCAGTATAATTAAACAGAAAAATATAAATTTCAATACAAACAAAAAATTTTGCAGATGATAAGGTTAACAACTCAAAAACTCAAAACTGAACTTAAGAACAGCGACAAATATATATTATTAAATACTTTGTAGTAAATAGTTTTGGGGCAACTGGATAGCCATTTGGAAAAAAGATTAAAGTAGATCTGTGTCTTTCACCATACATAAGAATAAATTCCAAATTCATTAGATATGTGTTTACAAATTTATTTGTGCAGGTATTGGAAGAAAACATGGGTGAATGTCTATTTAACGGTGACCCAGATTCAAAGATTGTGAGAAAAATTGATAAATCTTAAGACGTATTTTTTTTAAAATATGTGACAAAACAAACAAACAAATATCCACAAACATAGGCAGAAGATATCTGATAAGCTGAGAGAAAATATCATGTAAATAAAAAGGTATGAAGAACATGAAATTCAGAGCCTCAAAGGCTAATGTTATTACTGAAAAATCAATAAAAAAGCTAATATCATTAATACATAAAGATATATATAAAATCTCTTAAAACTGAGGAACAAATGATCAAAAGCATAGAAGAAAATTAGTAAAGTACATGAAAATACACCTCAATAAAAGTACATACATGACCAATAACATGAAAATATTTTCAAACTCAGTCATTATTAGAGAAAAACATATTTTAAGAAAAACCACTGAAATATTTTTTCTTACATACAAAATAGTGAATATTTTGAAATGTGACAAAATACTTTTATTGAGGAAATAAAGCTATTTCACACATTGCTTAGTGGAATTCAAAATGGTGGATTTTCTGAAGGGGAATTTGGCAATAGCTGAGAAATCCTTAGATGTACTTACTTCTGATATAAGCAATTCCACTTCTAGGAATCTACTATGATGATACATCTTCAACAATATGAAAATAAAGGTGATCAAAGTTATTCACTGTAGCATTTTTCTGAATTTCAAAAAACTGTAAATAAATTCCCATATATTGGATACTATTTTAATAAATTATGATACATCCACACAGTGGGTTACTGTGCAGCTATGAAGAAGAATGAAGAAGATCTCTGAACTGAGGAAGCTGGGACCCGTAAGTTAATGCTTTGTCAAGGACTTTTTAAATATTTCTAATTTTAATTTATTAATTTATTTATTTGTTTTGAGACAGGGTCTCTGTCACCCATGCTGTAGTGTGGTGATGTGATCACAGCTCATCATAAACTCAGTTTTTCAGGCTCGGGTGATGCTCCCACCTCAGCCTTCCGAGCAGGTGAGACTACAGATAACTTACCCAGCTATTTTAAGTAATTTTTGTAGAGACAGGGTCCCACTGCGTTGCCCAGGCTGGTCTCGAACTCCTGAGCTCAAGTGATCTGTGCACCTCAGCCTCCCAAAGTGCTGGGATTACAGGTGTGAGTCATCACTGTGCCTGGCCTGTATAAGACATTTTTAAGTAAAACTCTCTCATTTTATATTTTTTGCAGTATATCAAGGTGAAGAATGCAGTGCCTATTGGAATATTTTGGTGCCAATGTCTTGAGTTGTGCCACAGTACCTGCAGTTTCCCCCACTGCTGCTGTTACGTTATCAGTACAAATGACAACGCAGTAAGAAAGGCATTAAAATTTGAGGAAACAGTGAGATCGCCAACAAAAAACAGTCTCAGGGACTCCCAATGTCTTCAGATCTGACATTAGGAAAACTTGTTCTATAGGATATAATATATTTCCAGACAAATAAAAATATTTGAAAAACTTCTGGAAGATATACTCAAAGAAGAATGTATAGTAAGGACAAAAGAAGCTGTGGCATGTAAGAATGAATGCTGAGCAAATGTTAATGGTAACAGTCTTAGCAAATAAAAATACATTTTTATTCCTACCTTTGTAGCCTTAGTCCTGACCTAGCGTGTAATGCCATCCATTTGAAATATTTTGATAGTCTCTTTGTTTTTCTTCCTTCCTTTCCTTAGTAATTCACCTCTAAACTATGTGTAGCAATAATTTAGGCCCTTTTTCATGTTCATCTTATCTTTTCTTTCATGCATCCATGTCTTTTTCCATTTGCTTTAAGGTCGCAAAGTATTCTTTGGCTTGACTTTTCTACTCAAAAATTTGAATAAAATATTAGTGAAAACACAAAACTTCAAAATGCATGGGGTGATGCTAAAGCAATACTCAGAAAAAAAATATATATATATATATATATGAAATCATTAAACACTTAGGTCAGCCAGGAGAAACACATTTAAATTATTTAAACTTTTACCTGAACAAATAAGAAAATATAGACTGAAATTGAACTCAAAATAAAGAGAAGTAAGATGATAAAAGCAGAAGTTAAAACAGAAATGTACAGTAGAGATAATTATTGAAAGCAAAAGCTGTTTCTTTTAAAAGTGAAATAAAATTCATAATAGTCTAGCTAGATTAATCGAGAAAACAAGAAAAGTTTAAAATTAACATGATTAGGAATGAAAGAAGGAACTTCAATATAAACTCTTCATACAATCAAAATATTCCTTCTGAACATAACTACATCAGTAAATTACAGTATTAACAGAATAATGGAGAAAAATTACATAACAATCTCTATATATGTAAAAAAAGCTTGTCAACATTTTTTATGATTAAAATATTTCTGCTAATTGAAAATAGAATCTGAAAAAGACATACACAACAGCCTATCATTAACTAAATAATGATAAAAAACTGAATAATGACCAGGTGTGGTGGCTCACCCCTGTAATCCCAGCACTTTGGGAGGCCGAGGCAGGCAGAGCATGAGGTCAGGAGTTTGAGACCAGCTTGGCCAACATGGTGAAACCTGTCTCTACTAAAGTTAAAAAAATTAGCTGGTGAAACCCGTCTCTACTAAAGTTTAAAAAATTAGCTGGGTGTGGTGTTGCACACCTCTAATCCCAGCTACTCAGAGGCTGAGGCAGGAGAATCTTTTGAACCCAGGAGGCAGAGGTTGCAGTGAGCCGAGATGGCACCACTGTACATCAGCCTGAGCGACAGGGTGAGACTTCGTGTTAACAACAACAAAAAAAAATTGAAAGATTTCTTTTTATGATCAGAGAAAAATGCAAATATTAGTTTTCTTTCCATTTCTATTCAACCCTGTATTTGAAATATGACATCAACGGCATGATATTTTAAAGAAAAAATTAATAAGGTAGAATTCATGAACATTAAAAATTTTGACTCTGCAAAAGATACTGTTCAAAGAATGAAAAAAATAAATTGCAGACTAGGAGCAAATATTTTCAAAAGACATATCTGGCAAAGAACTGTGATTCAAAATATACAAAGAACTCTTAAAATTCCACAATAAGAAACAACCCAGTTAAAAAATCAGTCAAAGATCTTAACAGACACTTCACCAAAGAAAACATATGGATGCAAATATGCATATGGAAAAGTTCCACATCATATGTTATTCAGGCAAAGTAAATTAAAACAATGAGATACCTATAAAATACTGTTAGAATAAACAAAATCCAGAACGCCGACGATACCAAATGCTGATTCAGATGTGGAACAATAGGAGCTCTCATTCATTGCTTGTAGGAATGTGAAATGGTACAATCACTTTGGAAGACAGTTAACTGTTTCTTACAAAACTAAACATGCTCTTAACTCAACTATTCAGCAATCACATTCCTTGCTGTTTACCCATAGGAGTTGAAATAATGTCTACACAAAAACTTGCTCAAAGATGTTTACAGCATATTTTTTCATAATTACCAAACCATGGGAGCAACCGAAATGTTTTTCAGAGGTGAATGGATACCTAAATGGTGATACGTCCAGACAGTGTATTATTCAGCGCTAACAAGAAATGACCTATTATGCCACACACGCATAAACACACACACACACACACAAACACAAACACACAAAATGGGGAAATCTTAATGTATATTAATAAATGAAAGAAGCCAGTCTGAAAAGACTACCTATTGGAGAAAGCGAAACTATAGAGACAGTAAAAAAAAAAAAAAATGATTCCCAGGAGTTAAGGAGGAGAAAAGAATGAGTAGCAGGAGAATGGAGGAGTTTTAGGGCAGTAAAAATATGCTGTATGATACCATCTTGGTGGATATACGTGATTACACATTTGTCTAAAGCCATAGGAATGTACAAACCTAGAGTGAAACCTGATGTAAATTGTAGACTCTGCTTGATAATGAAGTGTGAATATAGGTTTAATAGTAACCAATATATCACTGGTGGGGGATGTTGTTAATGGGGGAGGCTAAACATGTGGGGAGGAGGGGCAGGGAGTACATAGGAAATCACTGTACTCTTCTCTAATTTTGCTGTCAACCTAAAACTGTTCTAAAAATTGTTTTTTTAAGTTTATTACTTATGACTTTCATGAGGAATTTTGAGTATTTTTTCTAGGTTTTTATGTATCACAATATGCTAAATCTGGGAATGGCTGGGTGCGGTGACTTACACCTCTAATCCCAGCACTTTGGGAGACCAACGTAGGCAGATCACGAGGTCAAGAGATCGAGACTATCCTGGCCAACATGGTGAAACCCCATCTCTACTAAAAATACAAAAATTAGCCCGGCATGGTGGTGCATGCCTGTAGACCCAGCTATTCGGGAGATTGAGGCAGGAGAATCACTTGAACCCAGGAGGCGGAGGTTGCAATGAGTCGAGATCACGCCAGTGCACTCCAGCCTGGTGACAGAGCGAGACTCTCTCTCTAATAATAATGATGATAATAATAATAATAAAATAAAAATAATAATAAATTAAAATAAAATAAACAAAGTTTGGGATCTGACATTTTTTCTTACCAGTTTCTTTCTTTTTAAAATTTTTGATATTTCCAGTTAGTCTTGTTGTAATTTAAATGTAATACTATAATTATTTAAAAATTCAAAATAATTATGTCCCAATATCAATCCTTTAAAACTAAACAAGATCTTTGATTCAGAAATAATAACTTGAAATTTAAGTGTTTGCAATGTTATTTGAAAAAAATAGAAATAATTTTACACGGAAATATTTCTGGCATGTATATTAAGAACTAAAACACTTTGTGGACCTAAGAACTGATTGATGTTCAAATTAATCAACATTAGTGCCATCTAAAGAACTTCAAAGCCTCCATCCAAAGGGAAGGCTGAAAAAGTTACATTGGTCCTTGTTTTACCCTCTGGCCTTGTCTTTTTTCTCATTACTCAATCAAAGTGATTTTATCTAGTCTCATGACTTTTTAACTGTCACCTCTTTACTGATGACTTTCATCTCAAAGTCCCTAGCTAGAAGCTTTGGGTCTATGTTTTCAATTGCACAATTTGACAGCAATATACTCTGTTCAAATTGTACTTCATATCCAATAAACTTGTCTGTTTCCAAGTGCTCCCTATATTAATCAGCTGTGCATTATTGTAGTCATCTGGATTATAAACACAATTTAAGTTATATGTAGCTTTTCCAATTTCATGAAATTCAATTTTCAAAAGCATCTGTTTTCTTGCACAAGAGATCCCATATCTACACTTTTTTCTTCCTTTTTATCTTTTCTTCCTTTTTATCTTTCTTTTATCTCTCGTTTATTTTTCACAACTAATCAGAGATATTTGTTTAAATGTAATTATTATGATATTTATAGATCTTGGAACACTGTGATTTCTTTCAGATTAATGGCCACTATAATATATATAATGACAGTTATAATAGCCTTGCTTCATAAAATAAAGTGGACTTGATGCTGTATGACTTCTTGGTGAAGCCTTAACTGGCCTGTATGTTTACATTTTTAGATATTCGAAAGCCAGTTATTATATAAAAAGAGTAAGAAGCCATGCTTTGAGAAGTCCAACCCACATGACTAGGCCCAGGCACAGAAAGCCGTGAAAAAAAGAGAGGTCATCAAGTCTCCATACACTTGTGTGAAGAAGCCATCTTGGATGTCAATCCCCATCCTAGATTTTTTTCTGGTATTGCGATGTCTTTGCATGTTAAAGATAAAATTTAAAAAAGCAAACTGGGCTAGGCACGGTGGCTCACGCCTGTAATCCCAGCAGTTTGGGAGGCCAAGGTGGGCGGTCACCTGAGGTCAAGAGTTCAAAACCAGCCTGGCCAACATGGTGAAGCCCCGTCTCTACTAAAAATACAAAAATTAGCTGGACATGGTGGTGCATGCCTGTAATCCCAGCTACTTGGGAGGCTGAGGCAGGAGAATCACTTGAACCCGGAAGGCAGATGTTGCAGTGAGCTGAGATCAGCCACTGAACTCCAGCCTGCGTGCGAGCCAGATTCCGTCAAAAAAAAAAAAAAAAAACAAAAAACAAAAAAAAACAACTCAACAAAGTTAGGGGGTGAGAAATTGAAGTTAAGTTGTTATGAAAGCAACATAAATGTTTACAAATACAAGATATTTTGTGCAAATGTTGAGGTAACCACAAAGAAAACTGTATAATAGAGAAACAAAAGATAAAGAGAAAATAGCCAAAGCAAATCCCTACAAAAATCATCAAATAACAAAGGAAAATAATAAGAGAGGATCAAACAACCCACAAAACAGAAACAATAAACACAATGGCAGTGGTAACTTATCACACATCAACAATTACTTTAAGTGTACATGAATTAAATTCCCCATATAAAGCGATACAGTACTGACTGGATAAACCAAGATCTGGTATCTGTCTACAGGATATTCACTTTAGAACTAATGACACTAATAGGCTAAAAGTGAAGGACTATATAAAGTTATTACATGCAAATTATAACAAAAAGAAATCAGGGATGGTTATGCTTAAATCAGAAAAAATAGAATTTAAGTAAAATTGTTATTATGGCCAAAGAAGTTTATTGTATAATGATAAAAGAGTCAATTAAATAGAAAGATATAACAAGTATCAGTATATACATATCTAACATTAGAACACCAAAAAATATAAAGCAAATACTGACAGATCCAAAGGGAGAAATTGATAGTGATACAGTAACAGTAGGAGACTTTAATACTCCACTTATAATAATAGGTACAAAACTCACACAGATACTTAATTTAAAAAAGAATAGCTGACTTTAACAATACTATCAACTAAATTGACCTAGCCAACATATACAGATCTTTCACCCAATAGCAGAAGAGCGTACATTTTCAAATGTGCAGAATATTCTCCAAGACAGACCACAAGTTAGATTTCAAAACAAGTCTTAGCAAATTTTAAAAGATTGAAATAATTCTAAGAATCTTTTCCAACCCAATGGAATTAAATTAGAAATCAATAACAAAAAAATGAGAAAATTCATAAATACATGAAGATTTGCAACAAATTTTTTAATGACCATTGGATTAAAGGGGAAATGAAAGGAAATTTGTTAAACACCTCAAGGCAAAAGAAAATGAAAACACAATACCAAAACAAACAAAATGTAGCAAAAACAGTACTAATAGGGAAGTAGTAGCAGTAATTGCCTACATTAAAAAAAGAAAAAATATATAAAATAAACCACCTAACTTAATACTACAAATATGTCATATAAATAATATTAAAAATTAAAAATCAACTAAACTGAGAGTTGACTTCAGTTAGAAGATAAAGAAACCCTTGCTAGACTAAGAAAAAAAAGAGAAGCTACAAGCACATAAAATCATAAATGACAAAGGAGACTTACAACAGATGCCTCAGAAACAAAAAGGATCATACGAGACTATCTTATGATCAAACATAGGTGAAAAATTAGATAACCTAGAAGTGGATGACATCCTAGAAACGTACAAACTGTGATTCAAAAAAGAATAGAAAGTCCTAACAGATGAATAACAAGTGAGAAGATTGAATTCATAATTTTAAAAACCTCTCAACAAAAAAAAGTTTAGGAAGCTTAGGACCAGATGGTTTCATAAGTGAATTCTCCCAAACATTCAACGAATAATTAATACTATTTTTTCTTAAAATCTCCCAAAAAATAGAAGAGGTAACACTTCCAAATTCATGTTAAGAGACTATTATTACCTTGAAACCAAACCAGACAAACATACCACAAGAAAACTGTTCATTAAGTCACTCATGAACATAGATGCAAAAATTATCAATAAAATACTAACAAACTGAATTCAGCAGCACATTAAAGAGATTTAATATCATGGCCAAATAGAATTTATCCCTGGGATGCAAAGATGGTTCAATATATGCAAATCAATTAATGTGAAATATTATATCAGCAGAATGAATAGTAACTATGATCAACTATAAATATTTAGACAATATATTTTACAAAACTAAATATACATTCATGTAAAATGCTCAATGATATAGATAAAATAGAAAATTATTTCAACACAATAAAGACCATATAGAAAAAGGTAGGAAACTAACTTCATAACCAATGGGGAAAACTGAAATCTTTTCTTTTAAGATTTATTACAAGGCAAGGATGCCCATTCATACTAATTTTATTCAGCACAGTACTGGAAGTCCTAGCCAGAGCAATTAGACTAGAAAAAAAAGCATCCAAATCAGAAAAAAAGAATCAAAATTATCTGTCTTTGTGGATAACATGATCATATGTGTAGGAAACCCTAAGGACCAAGAGAAAATATGTATAACTAATAAGTGAATTCAGTAAAGTTACAGGATACAAAATCAACAAAAAATCATTGCTGTTCCTATACAGAAAGAAATATCCAAGAAAATAATTAAGAAACAATCCCATTCACAATAACAATAACACCAAAAACCAAAATATTTAAGAATAAAGTAAACCAAAAGGGTAAAAGACTTGTACATTGGATATTATAAAACATTAATGGAGGAAATTAAAGAAGATAAAGATAAATGGAATTTATGAATTGAAAGAATTAATATTGTTTAAATGTCTATATTACCAAAATCATCTACACATTCAATGCTATTTCTATCAAAATCCCAAAAGTATTTTTATAGTAATAGAAAGAAAAGCCCTAAAATTCATATAGAGTCAGGAAAGAACTGGATAGCCAATTCAGTCTTGAGAAAGGAGAAAAATCTTGGAGGCATCACACTTTCTGATTTCAAAATATATTACAACGTTACAGTAATCAAAACAGTATGATATTGGCATAAAAGCAGACATGTGGATCAACAGAACAGAATACAGAGCCCAGATATAAACCCACACATGTATGATCAACTAATCTTTGAAAAGGTATCAAGAATAAATAGTGAAGAAGAGAGAGTGTCTTCAGTACAGGATGTTGGACAAACTGGATGTCAACATGCAAAAGAATAAAATGGAACTCTTGTTTTTCACCATATACCAAAAATCAAAACAAACAAACAAAAAAAAACTTGAAAGAAATAAAGGAATGAAAGAATTAAATATAAAACTTCAAACTGTAAAATTACAAAAACGTAGGGGAAAATCTTCCTGACATTGCTCTGGACAAAGATGTTTTGGATATAATACCAAAAGCACAGACAACAATAGAGAAAATAGACACATGAGGTTTCGTCAAGCTAAAAATATAAACTGCAAAGGAAATAACACAGTGAAAAGACAACCTATGCAATGAGAAAAAATATTTGCCAACCATGTAACTGAGAATGGGTTATAGCCTAAACATATGAAGAACTACAACTCAATAGCAACAAACTAATAACACCCCATCTTCCCTTTACTATTTTTGTTTCTTTTTATATTAATATACAGTAAAACTGATATGATAATATTTGTAGAAATTTATGTCATATGTAATCTTTCAATGCTTATAAAACGAGATAAGCATTTTATTTTGTTTGCTAGTAGAATTTTAGTCTACGTTTAAATCTATGAAACTCTTACCAAATGCCTGTTTGGTTAGTCATTCTATCATGTGCTACATTTTAAAAATCTACACCACAATTTAATCTTCACAGTAATTCATAAAGTGCATGCTGTTAGTGCTATTTTATTTTGTTTTATGTAATTACAGAACTATCTTACTGCCTAAGTCACTTGCCCGATTCCAAAGTAATGAAATGCGTAAATAGAATTAGCACATCTTATTCCATTTGTGCTGTGTTTTTCTTTTCTCCCCCCAGATAGCAGATAGGCTAGTTAATAAATAAGGATTTGCTTTTTTTAAAACTTATTTTCCTATAAGTTACACAAGCAGAGTAGGTGTGATAGTTAATACCGAGTATTAACATGATTGGATTATAGGATGCAAAGTATTGATCCTGGGTGTGTCTGTGAGGGTATTACCAAAGGAGATTAATATTTGAGTCAGTGGGCTGGGAAAGGCAGACCCACTCTTAATCTGGGTGGGCATCATCTAATCAGCTGCCAGCAAATATAAAGTAGACAGAAAAATGGGAAAAGGCTAGACAGGCCTAGCTTCCCAGCCTACATCTTCCTCTGGAGCTGCATGCTTCCTGCCCTCGAACACCGGACTCCAAGTTTTTCAGGAGTGGGGCGTAGACTGGCTCTCCTTTCTCCTTAGCTTGCAGACAGCCTATTGTGGGTGCTTGTGATCATGTGAGTTAATACTTAATATACTTAATATAACTATATATATATATGGAAGTTTATTTTACATATGGATATATCCATGTATGGAATATATATGTATATAATCCATATATAAAATAAACTAGTAGGATATATATACATCCTACTAGTTCTGTCTCTCTAGGGAACCCTGACTAATACAGAGTTTGGTACCAGGAGTGGCTCTAGAGGAATAGAATATTAAGGATAGAGTTATTTCATTGGTTTTGGGATTTCTGGAGTTGTCTGCTTAATATGATTAGGCCCAAAAATGGTAAGGACTCTACTTCTAATAGTATGGGAAAAACTGATATTGCTTAATGTGGACTGTTTAGAGAGTTATGCAAAATAAACACATTTGACACTCCTGATTCACTGCTCATGAGAGGCAAGGAGTTTAATGACTCTATACATAATACCTTTGACCATATGTGGAGAACCAAGGAATATAATGAAGCTGGTTGGTTGCTCCTAAGTTCAGTGGATGAAGTGATGAAATAAAATGATTAACTCAGGGATTCTAACTCCCAGCTTCAGAAGCAGATATTGAACCTCAAATCTACTAAGATTGCCCTGAGTGACAGTCTTATCTCCTGTAAAGAAAGAGCTGAAATTGTGGAAACACAGACACAGGCGCTTATTGTGCAAGTAGGTGACCTGCAATGAAAGGTGCATGCATAGCCTCGCCTCGTGTTAATCTGTCTCCCCAAGGACAACTCTATCCTTTTACTAGGGTAACTGTGCTTTGGGGAAAAGGAAAGGATCAGATACTTCGGGGACAACTGGACACTGACTATGAGCTGTTGTTGATTCCAGGGGACTCAAAACATCACTGTGGTCCTCCAGTTACAGTAGGGGCTTATGGAGGTCATGTCATTATTGGAGTTATGGCTTGGGTCCAACTAAGAGTGGGTACCTGGACTCATCCAGTATCAGAATGCATAATTGGAATAGACATACTTAGCTGCTGGCAGAACCCCCATATTGGCTCCCTGAGTGGTAGGGTGAGGGCTACTATGGTGGGAAAAGCCAAATGGAAGCCATTATATCTGCCTTTACCTAGAAAAATAGTAAATCAAAAACAATATTGCATCCCGGAAGGATTGTGGGGATCAGTGCCACTATCAGAGACTTGAAAGATGCTAGTCTGGTGATTCCCACCACATCACCCTTCAACTCTCCCATCTGGCCTGTACAGAAGACAGGTAGATCTTGGAGAATGACAGTGGATTATCATAAACTTAACCAAGGGGTGACTCTCATTGCAGCTTCAGTACCTGATGTAGTTTCATTGCTTGAGCAAATTAACACATCTCCTGGTAACTGGTATGCAATCAATGACTTGGCAAATGGATTTTTCTCCATTCCTGTCCATAAGGCCTACCAGAAACAAGTTGTCTTCAGCTGGCAAGGCCAGTAATATACCTTTCCTATCCTACCTCAGGGGTACATTACCTCTTCAGCTTTGTGTCAAAATCTTATTCAGAGAGACCTTGATCACTTTTTGCTTGTGCAAAATATCACACTGGTCCATTACATTGAAGACATTATATTGATTGGACCCAGTAAGTAACAAGTAGCAAACACACTGGACTGATTGATGAGACAACGGCATGCCAGAGGAAAGGAAATAAATCTGACTAAAATTCAGGGACCTTCTAGCTCAGTAAAATTTCTAGGGGTTCGGTGGTGTGGGGCCTGTCTAGATATTCCTTCTAAGTTGAAGGATAAGTTCCTGCATTTGGACCCTCCTACAACCAAGAATATGGCATAACATCCAATTGACCTATTTGTATTTTGGAGGCAAAACATTCCTCACTTGGGTGTGTTACTCCACATCCAATGGTGCTTGAGGTGTCTGTGGCAGATAGCAATGCTGTTTAGGACCTTTGGCAGGCCCCAATAGGTGAATCACAGCCGAAGCTTCTAGAATTTTGGAGCAAGGCCCTGCCATCTTCTGCATATAACTATTCTCCTTTTGAGAGACATCTTGTCCTATTACTGGGCTTTGGTGGAAATCGAACATTTGACTATGGGTCATTGTCACCATGTTACCTGAACTGCCTATTATAAACTGGGTGCTTTCTCACCCATTTAGCCATAAAGTAGGTCATACACAATAGCATTCCATCATCAAATGGAAGTGGTATACACATGATTGGGCTCTAGCAGGTCCTGAAGGCACAAGTTACATGAGGAAGTGGCTCAAATGCCCAGTGTCTCCACTCCTGCTACCCTGCCTTCTCTCCCCATTGATGGCCTCTTCGGGAGTTTCCTGTTATCAGTTGATAGAGGAAGAGAAGACTAGGGCCTGGTTCATGGATGGTTCTGTACGATATGCAGGCACCTCCTGAAAGTGGACAGATGAGCACTACAGTCCCTTTCTAGGACATTCATGAAGGACAGTGGTGAAGGGAAATCTTTCCAGTGGGCAGAACTTCGAGCAGTGTACCTGGTTGTACACTTTGTATGGAAGGAGAAATGGCCAGATATGTGATTATATACTGATTCATGGGCTGTAGCCAATGGTTTGGCTGGATGTTCAGGGACTTGGAAGAAGCATGATTGGAAAATTGGTGACAAAGAAATTTGGGGAAGAGGTATGTGGATAGAACTCTCTGAGTGGTCAAAATCTGTGAAGATATTTGTACACCATGTG
Source organism: Papio anubis (assembly GCF_008728515.1). Taxonomy (NCBI): domain Eukaryota; kingdom Metazoa; phylum Chordata; class Mammalia; order Primates; family Cercopithecidae; genus Papio; species Papio anubis. Next base: position 64,469,886 of record NC_044982.1, on the reverse strand, counting down.
AGTGCTCAGCAATGGGCCACCTCAACAGAGGAGGATTTTAACAATCAAGTGGATAGGATGACTCGTTCTGTGGACACCACTCAGTCTCTTTCCTTAGCTACCCCTGTCATTGCCCAGTGGGCCCATGAACAAAGTGGCCATGGTGTCCAGGGTGGAGGTTTTGCATGAGCTTAGCAACATGGACTTCCACTCTCCAAGGCTGACCTGGCTACAGCCACTGCTGAGTGCCCAATTTGCCAGCAGCAGAGACCAACACTAAGCCCTCAATATGACACCATTTTTCAGGGTTATCAGCCAGCTACCTGGTGGCAGGTTGATTATATTGGATTTCTTCCATCATGGAAAGGGCAGAGATTTTCCCTCACTGGAATAGACACTTACTCCAGATATGTGTTTGTCTATCCTGCATGCAATGCTTCTGCCAAAACTACCATCCACGGATCAATGGAGTGCCTTATATCCACCGTCACGGTATTCCACACAGCATTGCCTCTGACTAACGCATTCACTTCACAGCTAAATAAATGCAGCAGTGAGCTCATGCTCATGGAATTCACTGGTCTTACCATGTTCTCCATTATCCTGATGCAGCTGGATTGATAGAATGGTAGAATGGCCTTTTGAAGTCACAATTATGACACCAATTAGGTAACAATACTTTTCAGGACTGGGGCAAAGTTCTCCAGAAGTCAGTGTATGCTCTGAATTAGCATCCAATATATGGTAGTGTTTCCCTCATATCCAGGACTTACGGGTCCAGGAATCAAGGGGTGAAAGTGGAAGTGGCACCACTCACCATCAGCCCCTAGTGATTCACCTGCAATATTTTTGCTTCAGTTCCTGCGACATTACATTCTGCTGGACTAGCGGTCTTAGTTCCAGTGGGAGGAACACTGCCACCAGGAGGAATAAGAATTCCATTAAACTGGAATTTAAGATTGCCACCTGGTTACACTTTGGGCTTCTCCTATCTTTAGGTCAACAGGCTAAGATGGAAGTTACAGTGTTAGCTGGGACAACTGATCCATACTATGAGATTAAATCAGTCTACTACTCCTCAATGGAGGTAAGGAAGAGTACATGTGGAACACAGGAGATTCAATAGGACATCTCTTAGTAGGATGTGTCTTAATTCAATAGGACATATCTTAATTCCATGCACTAAAATTAAGGTAAATGGGAAACTACAACAGCCCATTCCAGGTAGAACTACAAATGGCCCAGACCCTTCAGGAATGAAGATTTGGGTCACTCCACAAGGAAGAAAACCATGACCCACTGAGGTGCTTACTAAAGGCAAAAGAAATACAAAATGGGTAGTAGAAGAAGATAATCACCAATACCAGCTATGATTATATGACAGTTTCAGAAACGAGGATGGTAACTGTCATGATTATTTCCTTCTTCTTTTGTTAAAAACATATTTGAACACATATACGCTTATACTAAGACAATATCTTCATTTTATTTCCTTTTTCCTTTATAATGAGACATAAGACTTATTGACTTCATATCAGCATGTAAGTATTGTTAACTTTATGTAAAGGCATTTGAGTTGGGAATTGGTGCTTTTTTGGTCGTGTGAAAGATAGTTGTATTATGTTAGGCATAATGATGAGCTTATTATTGTCATCATTTGAAGATTATGTATGATTTCAGGACATGTGTATGGGTTCAAGTTGACAAGGGGCGAACTTCTGATGGTTAATACTGAGTGTCAACTTGATTGGATTGAAGGATGCAAAGTATTGATCCTGAGTGTGTCTATGAAGGTGTTATCAAGGAGATTAACATTTGAGTCAGTGGGCTAGGGAATGCAGACTGGGTGGGTACCATCTAATCAGCTGCCTACAAATATAAAGCAGGCAGAAAAACGTGAGAAATCTAGACTGGCCTAGCCTCCCAGGCTACACATTTCTCCCATGCTGGATGCTTCCTACCCTCAAACGTTGGACTGCAAATTCTTCAGTTTTGGGACTCAGACTGGCTCTCCTTTCTCCTCAGCTTGCAGATGGCCTATTGTGGGACCTTGTGATTGTGTGAATTAATACTTAATAAACTCATATATATATATATATATATATATAATTAGTTCTGTCCCTCTAGAGCGTCCTAATACAGCAGGTATAATTGGAATGCTTCACATCGTGTAGTGTTTTGTACCCTGTGACATATTATAGATTGATAAATGGATACCTATATATACCTAGAGATAAATAGATATATAGATACATAAAGGTATACATACATGTGACATCTATCTATATGTATATATATTTATATATATATGTGTAGTACAGTTCATTCATTCTTTTCTGCTTCCTTTTATGATCAGAAAACTCTTACCAAACTTTTAGAAAATCTTCAAATTCCGAAACTTCTTTGAAACCATAATTTACTCATCCCCAAAGTAAACTCTCAATTATTTAAAACATTAATGATAAGAATAATAAAGACAGTAATTTAATGCTGTTAGCATCTGACATTTATGGAGGGCAGTTACTGTTTTATGTGCTTAAAACCTCCTTTAATCACCAAAATTCTATGAGGTAGTTACGATTATGATCTCACTTGTAATGACAAGAAAACAGTGTCATAGGAAAGTTCATTAATTAGTCTGCTAGCTAATAGTGACAATATCAGAACTCTAAACCTAGGCAACCTGGCTCCAGGGCCCATACTCAGATGATATCCTATACCTGTACTTTGATAATACTTTCATTTTTACCGTACTTACAGTACTTACTACATTGAGTATTGTGTTGTAATTGTGTGTTGGCACATTTTTAGTTTTTAAATGCTAAAATACAGAGGAAATCTATCAAATAAAATTGAAAACAGAAAAACAATAGAAAATGAGTGAAATATCAGTATCTTAAATATCAAAATCTCCAACAAAACTGATAAAGAAAAAAATAAAAGAGAAAAATTATCAATATCAGGAATGAAATGTAAAGTATCAGTTTAGGCCCTGCAGACATGAAAAAGTGAAAAAGGGAATATTAAAAGCACACATAATTGGTCAACCTAGATGAAATGGACAAGTTTATCCAAAGCACAAACCACCAAGAAACTCATCCAACATGAAAAAAATATAATTTGTATAGCAATAACTATTAAGACGATTAAAGTCATAATAAAAAGCTCCTAAAAAAAGAAGTCTCCAGGTCCAAATGGTTTCACTGGATGAGTCTATGAAACATTTAGAGAAGAATTAATGCCAAAATCTCCACAATCTTGTCTAGAAAACTCGAGACAAATGAACAATTCCCCTCATTATTAACAACTAGTATTATCCTGATACCAAAACCAGACAAAGACAATTAAAAAAACCCAAAATATAGACTAACATTTCTAATAAGTACAAATGTAAAAACTACAACAAAATATTAACAAATGGAATTTAGCAATTGAGGAGGCAAAGGTACCTGAGCACAGTAAGTGGAGGCTACAGTGAGCTGTGATGGCGACACTGCACTCCAGCCTGGGTAATAAGACTCTGTCAAAAAAAAAAAAACAGAAAGAGAGAAAGAGAGAGAGGGAGAGAGGGAGGGAGGGAGGAAGGAAAGAAAGGAAGGAAGGAAAGAAGGAAGGAAGGAAGGAAGGAAGGAAGGAAGGAAGGAAGGAAGGAAGGAAGGAAGGAAGGAAGGAAGGAAGGGAAAGGAAGGAAATAAAGAAAATTATACATCATGACCAAGTAAGGTTTATCCCAGAGATGCAAAGCTGGTTCGGTATTCAAAAGTACAACCATATGAACAGGCAAAGAAATAAAAATCGTATAATTATATACGATTATATATATTTATGTAGAGGTAGCAATGGACAAAACTCAACACCAATTCATTCATTCATTCATTCATTCATTCATTATGAAAACTGTCAGAAAACTAGGAATGTAGGTGAATTTTTCCAATTTCATAAAGAATATCTACCAAAAACTTATGAATTATTGCTGTTCCCTAAGTACCATAAGACTGCCAACACTTTTGCTTAAGGCCTTCTGTTTGGCTTTTTAGCTTTGTGCATCATACAGGTTGGATCTCACTAGAAATCTTGAAGGGAAAATAAGATGAGCCTTGGGCTTAGTTGTCCTCCTCTTCTCCTTTTCCATCATGATCCAGACACTTCAAGTCTCTCATTTTTGTCTCCTTATCCCCATGACACTGACAACGTTCTGTTTTCTCTGCTTCTTAGTAGAATCCTTTTTTTCTAAGGTCATTGCCAGATCTTCAGCGTCTTGCCTCATGCCTGGAATTTTGAATGCTATGAGGAAAACAAATGGCCACAGGTTGTTGACTAAACTCTTCATGGTTTTCTCCTCTTTAAGATTCTTTCCCTGTGAGTCTGGCAGCCTCAAAGGCTCTCTCATATATTCAGATATTCATTTATTAGTTTTAAATCATACTCAACATTTCTAGCTGTTTTTGGAGGGAGCGTTTGTTTGCTGCAAGGTATTTCATCTTAGCTAGAAGTGGGAGTCTCAAAGCAGAAGTTTCCCAAAAGGTAAAGAATTTATGATCTAGAAGTGACATTAGGAAGTAAAGAAGACACTGACGCTGTATTCTGATCCTGAAAACCATGAACTGCTGGAGAATGAGTAGCTTTGACTACAGGGTCAAAAAGGAAAACTGACTGTTAGTTAATGCAGTGAAAAAGAAGGAACAGTTAACAGTCACTCTAGAGAATTTTATAAAATGGACTTAAAGCAATGGTAAAGCACATTTTAACTATTTCTTTCCTACCTGTTTCATTAGACTTGCTGCTTCCATGACTTTAGGTTAGCCCTAGTGAAATTTATTCCCTCCACGTTAAACTCCGTGGTTGCTTTTCTAGTTATAAACTAAATCACATATTGTGCATTTTAGATCCAGTCATGTTCTCTATAAGAATTCCTGAAATGCTCTCTTTATTAAAAAAGATTACATTTAATGAAAAAAGTTTATTGTTGAATTTGAGAAAAAAGAAAAAATAATAAGAATTACAGTTTTTGTAAGTGGGAGTAATTTCTAAAAGGTGATTTTTTATTTGTAAAAGTGCTCCTCTTTATCACAAATTGAACCGATATATATGTATATATCTATCTATATCTATATCAATATCTATATATATTTTTTTAGACAGTCACTTGTCACCCAGGCTGGAGTGCAGTAGCAGGATCTCTGCTGGCTGACTGAAAGCTCCGCCTCCCGGGTTGACGTCATTCTCCTGCTTCAGCCTCCCGAGTAGCTGGGACTACAGGCACCCGCCACCACGCCCGGCTGATTTTTGTATTTTTTAGTAAGGAGGTGGTTTCACCGTGTTAGCTAGGATGGTCTCAATCTCCTGACCTCGTGATCCGCCCGCCTTGGCCTCCCAAAGTGCTGGGATTATAGGCGTGAGCCACTGCGCCCGGCCAACTTAACATATATTTTAAGGATGAAAGCTAATGCTGATCCCACAATTATGAGTGTGTGTGATCTCTTTAAATGAAGACCATAAAATATGTTTATTATACATGAATAGAGGCTAATTTTCACATGCACTATGTATATTTTATGCTAATATAATGTGTTACTTTAAATGTTTGTGGTTTCAGGTTGTTACAATTTTCTTTCTGTTTCAGACTAACTTAAACAAATAGAAAATGTACTTATGCAACTGAAGATGGTACTGTCAATTATGTCATTAAGGTCGTAAGTTCTTTCCATTTGTCCATTTTGGCAAATACAATAGAAGTTCCATCAAAAGAGTTATCCCCTTGTGTTTACAATATTACTAACAAATACCAGGAATTTTCTGGTGAATCAGCACTTCCCAGAGGCAATCATTTCCAGCGTTTTTGTTGTTGTTGTTTTGTGTTTGTGTGTGTGTGTGTGTGTGTGTGTGTGTGTGTTTCAGGAGTGAAGAAGCTTTTCCTAGAATTATACTAACATCTTATTTACCAGCATTTTATCCCCCCATGCCTAGCTATACCAGTTACTGGCAGGGGAGATAGTCATGAACATATCAGATCAGTCAGACATATCTCGTGAGGTTAGGAATAGAACCAGTCTCCTTGGGAGCAAATGGTCAAAGGCAGAGTGGAGGAGTGTAAATATCCTAATATAGTCAGGTTTCTGCTAGAAAGGATGCAAACAGAAGATGGATGTTGTTAATTTCATTAAGTGCTCAATAAATAAGCATTGTTTTATGTCTCTTATTTTTCTAAATACCTTTACAATTTTAAACTTTTCTTTATATTATATTTACAACTACTCTGTCATTTTATAGATTAGAGAATGGGTGGGATATGTAAAATGCATTTTACATGTGACTTGCTCTTTTGTCAAACTTATTCTTTCATAGTGAAACCTGGAAACTGGTCTAGGGCTTCCCTTCTGCTATTGCTTTGTTTTTCTGTTCTCTTTTCTGTATGCTTCTTGAAAAGAAATAGACTTTATTCACAGAAGATTTTCACTATTATCCCTGTTCCACTGTAAATACTTGAACTTTTTTCTCATGATAATTTCTCAGCATTACTGAATAAAATAAAACTACCCTCATTTGAACTAGGATTTGTGGAAAGGACTTTCTCATTTACATCAGCTCTTCCTTGAAAATCAAAGTAGGTAGACTCAAATCAAAGAAATAAAGGATAATTTATGTTTTATGCAGTTTCACTCCTTGACAGTTTATTATGCTCTTATCAAAAATTATTTTTCCTCAAACAGAACTGAAATGGTTTTAGAAGATTATGGTTTCATAATCCTTCCAGATGTAGCTCACTTTAATGAATATATGAGTTTGTGAGGCATTGTATATAGAGTGACTTGGAAGTAATCATTTAAAATTCAGTTGGGTGCCTCATTGGTGTAAAAGTATATCATTTTTAGATGTGTAAGAATTATTCTTCTTTTCGTTCTAAAAAATGTAAATTTATTTCTTACATTGTACAAACATATGTTCCTAAAATTTGTTTGTTTTTACTTGCACTATCTCTTTTCCTTACAAGCATACTTTTTGGTGATTATTTCCTGCCAGATCATAGGATTAACGAGAACGTGAAACCTATCAACCTTGATCGTCACTGTATCCCCAGGCATGAGCTCTGAAAACAAGCAGGTGTGAAATAAATGTTTATAAGCTACAAAAACATTGTCTCTTTGTACCACAAATATTTTGGATGTAGATGCTGGCCAATTCTGTATACCAGTTGTTTTTGCTCATTTATTTGTGTGTGTGTGTGTGTGTGTGTTTTATGTTGGCGAAAATGACTTTACTTTTCTATTTTTTCTTTTAAATTTCAATTTTTGTTTTAGCTTTAGGAGGCACATGTGTGGGCTTATTACAAGGGTAGATTGTGTGATGCTGAGGTTTGGGCTTCTATTAATCCTGCCACTCCGATAGTGAACATAGTACTTAGCAGGAAGTTTTTATTTTTGTGTTTTCAATCATATCCAAAAAGAGAGATATTTTTGAAAGCAATATCCATTTTAAAGTATGATATTTTTATTTGGATTTTATTTTCGTGGCTTTCTTATTGTTTGGAACTTAAGTCCACTTTTAATCACTTATTGGAGAGATTTATTTAACTTAAGTAGGTAGCATCCTTTCTATGGTGGACTTAAAACAATGCATTTAGTCCGCCTTTGGGTGAGAGTGGTGGATGTGGTCAAGGTGTGTGTGTATATATTACATAGATGTGTGTACATAGATGTGCGTGTGTGTGGTATAGACGCTGAATGCGGAGACAGATGCAGCAGTCACCACCAAAAGAGCTTCCATTCAAGTACTTTATAGCTGCCATACCTACTGTTATTTTTTGAAAATACCGTAAATAATTCACTCTTCTTTGGAATTAAATATTTTCATATATTTCTTCCAGGAAGATACTTGAACTTTACTAGATCAATACAGATAAATTAAAATAATTAATATTCATGTCAGTCGGTGGCCTCAATTGACATCTGGATTACATGGCAATCTCTGTTTTTTGTTTTTCATTTTTTACTTAACATGTTTGCTCTTCGTTCTTCTCTTCAGAATTCTAGTAGGCTATGAATGCTAGAGCTTAAATTTGAATTCTCCATTTGTTAGCACTCTATTTGTCTCCTTGTCTTTTATCATATAACCTATTGCTTGTTCTCTTTATGCTGTACAATTCTAGCCATATCAGTATCATTTTAGGCTCATGCCTACTACTCCCTTAACATATTAAAACTTTTCTAAATTGCACATGAGTTTGCCATGGCCAATGGATGTTGTATTAGGTGTCCTGTTGACATTGGGCCAGCTTTGAGATAGTATCTTTTTTCCTCAACACATGAATCTCAGGCAAATAAAAGTGTCTATGCCCATTTTTGTCATTCCTGTGGGGAAATATTAACTTTACAAGATATTTTGCTTCCAATTCTAAATTATTTATGATAAGCAGGTGGATTTTGTTGACAACTTATTTCAAAATTTAAATCTATGGCAAGTGATTTATATTTTACTTTTATTAGTATTAAAGTTGAAAGCAAGTTATTCAAATTTATTTAGTAAAAACATGAATGCACCTTGTGACAGATATCAGCTTCCGAAAATCTAGCAAGTCCTGGCATCTTGTAATATTCACTGTATCCAAACTGACAATAAAGCATTTTGGAAAGAAACAAAATTAGTGTCTCTGTGCTATTCTTAAATTTGGCCTGAGGTCTCACCAATTCTGGTAGTCAAATCCTCTTGGCTGAGCATGTAGAAAATATAAAAATTGGTCACTGCGTGGATGTGCATGCAGAAATTACATCCTTAGTGAAGAAAAAATAGATTGGTGAGAAATAGATATTAGACAATGATAACAGTGTCCTTTATAAGAGAATTTTAAGTATGTATTTCCCATTCAAACTGAGAAAAAGTTATGATGCTGCTCCTAACGATAAAATATTCCCTCAAATTTCTTCAGACCTTGTTACTCTCACTTAAATGGAGAATGTGCCTTTGGGGTGTGGAGGTTATTCACACACATTGTTAGAGATACAGACATGTACTATATGTTTGCTATGCTGTGGGGTAGAGCACTCACACAACAAAAAGTGTGGGTCTTACAAAAGAGGCAGATCTATGAGGATAGCAAATTCTGTCAAAATTAGATACATAGATGCTATTGGTTTCTCACTATTATTAACATGGAAAAGTGAGCATTTTTGTTATTCCTTTGAAAATAATGAGACAAATATTTCATTGAGATATCCTAAATGAATGATAAATCACTGTCATCACGTCATATCAACTATGTTTAGACTCAAGAAACCTGTGATCTTTCCTTTGGCTCACAAATAAAATGCATAAAAACTTAGTTCAACAACTCTTTAAATATCATGAAGATTGTTTTCTCCTAATACAAACCATTAGACAAACTTATTCTAACACTTTTTGGAAAGGATGTTTTGTTTTAATCGTGAGTTTTTAGTCTACTTTTTTTTTGTTGTTGTTGAGACAGAATCTCATTCTGTTGCCCAGGCTAGAGTGCAATGGTGAGATCTCGGCTCACTGCAACCTCTGCCTCCTGGGTTCAAGTGATTCTCCTGCCTCAACCTCACCAGTAGCTGCGAATACAGGTGCCTGCCACCATGTCCGGCTAATTTTTCTATTTTTAGTAGAGACAGGGTATCACTATGTTGGCCAGAATGGTTTAAATCTCTTGACCTCGTGATCCTCCCGCCTCAGCTTCCCAAAGAGCTGGGATTATAGGTGTGAGCCCCCGCACCTGTCCACCACTATCCATTTTTATAATGTCAAGTTTGTACTTCATCTCATACCTCCCCATGCCTACCTCCAGGAAGGTAAAATAAGGCTATGTTGTTAATGCTGCAATGCAATGAATTAAAAATAAATGCAAGCAAGCTCTCATTTTGTTTCACATTAAAATATTTAGAAGTTTTAGAACTTGTATCATAAAACAGAGAAAATATTTTAGACTTAATAAACTCTTGCCTTTATTTATTAGCTTCTAAATGATAAAAATAGGTAAGTTCCTCTCCTATTTTCAAGATTCACAGAAAACTTATTTAGGACCTGGTTCCAATTTTACAAGAAAATTTTTGTACATAACTACAGTTCTGTATTCTGCAATTAAGTGCATTTCTTTTTTTTACCATATACAATCAATCAGTGGATCTGAAGTAGTTCATCATAGTCTAGACTACAATGCTTGTTATTATTGAAACTATTTAAAAATTTCTGTGTTAATGTTCCCTTTGTCAAACTAAATCATCTCATTTTCATAATTTGTAAAATAATCTTTACATGCGCACACACAAATACATATGCATTTTACTCATTTAAGTTTAATAATGATCTCTCTAAATTTTCTACTTTGTCTCAGTAATGACTGATGGAGTTTCAATATTTTTTCCATAATTCTTTGGAAAGTATTCTGTTATTTTCATTCCATTTCTTAGAGTTATCTATTTTAGTTTTAAAATGTTTTGCTACATAGGAAAACTTGAATAAAACATGGTTCATTTTTAGAATCTTGTAGTTATGTATAATAGTTATAATGTAAAAATAATGATTTCTTTTTCCCTTTTTCTCGCAACTTTTATTTTAAGTTCAAGGGTATATGTGCAGGTTTGTTGTATGGTAAATTGCGTGTCACAGGGCTTTGGTGTACAGATTATTTTGTTGCTGAGATGATGAGCATAGTACCCAAGAGGCAGTTTTTCAATCTTCACTCTCCTGTTACCTTCCACATTCAAGTAGGCCCTAGTGTTTATTGTTCCCTTGTGTCCATGTGTACTCAATGTTTAGCACACACCTATGAGAAACTATGACATTTGGTTTTCTCTTCTTGCATTAATATGCTTAGAATAATTGCCTCTAGGCCGGGCACAGTGGCTCACGCCTGTAATCCCCACACTTTGGAGGATGAGGTAGGAGGATCATGAGGTCAAGAGTTTGAGACCAGCCTGACCAACATGGTGAAACCCCATCTCTACTAAAAACATAAAAATTAGCCAGGCATGGTAGTGAAGGGAGCCTATAATTCTAGCTCCTCAGGAGGCTAAGGCAGGAGAATTGCTTGAAGCTGGGAGGCGGAGGTTGCAGTGAAGTGGGATCATGCCACTGCACTCCAGCCTGGGCGACAGAGCAAGACTCAGTCTAAAACAAAACAAAACAAAACAAAACAAACAAAACAAAACAAAAGAATAATGGCCTCTAGCTGTGCTCCTGTTGCTGCAAAGGCCATGATATCACTTTTTGCATGGTTGTGCAGTATTCCTTGGTGTATATGTAATGCATTTTCCTTATCCAGTCGACCACTGATAGACATTTAGTTTGATTTTATGTCTTTTCTATTGTGAAAGTGCTGCAGTGAATATACACATGCATCTGTCCTTGTGGTAGAACAATTTATATTCCTTGGGTGTATATACAGCGATGGGACTGCTGGATTGAATGGCAGTTCTCTTTTACGTTCTTTAAAAATCTCCAGTCCGCTTTCCACAGTGACTGAACTAGTTCACATTCCCTCTAGAAGTTTATGTGTTCCCTTTTCTCTGCAGCTTTGACAGAATCTGGGATTTTTTTTTTTTTTAATGGCCATTCTGATAGGTGTGAGATGGTATCTCAGTGTGGTTTTTATTTGCATTTCTCTAATGATCAGTGATGTTAAGCTTTTTTTCATACTTTTTGGTCACACGCATGTCTTCTTTTGAAAAGTGTCTGTTTAGTTCTTTGCCCACTTTTTAATGCTTTTTTTCCTTGTAAATTTAAGTTCTTTATAGATGCTGCATATTAGACTTTGTTGAATGCATAATTTGCAAATATTTTGTCCCATTCTGTAGGTGTAGATTGTCTCTTTACTCTATTGACAGTTTCTTTTGCTGTGCAGAAGGTCGTTAGTTTAACTAGGTCCTGTTTATCAATTTTTTTTTCTGTTGCAAATGCTTTTGTTGCCTTATCATGAAATTTTTGCAAGGTCCTATGTATAGAATAATATTTCCTAGGTTTTCTTCTAGAGTTTTTCAAGTTTTAGTTTTTACATTTAAATCTTTAATGTATCTTGAGTTGATTTTTCTAAATGGTGAAAGAAAGGGGTTCAGTTTCAGTCTTCTGAATATGCATAACCAGTTATCCTAGTAACATTCATTGAAGAGGGAGTCCTTTCCCTGTTGCATGTTTTTCTCAGCTTTGTTGAAGATACAATGATTGCAAGAGCATAGCTTTATTTCTGGGTTCTCAAATCTGTCCCATTGGTCAATGTGTCTGTTTTTGTATCAGTACCATGCTCTTTTGTTTAGTGTAGCCTTGTTGTATCATTTGAAATTAGGTAGTGTGATGCTCTGGCTTTGTTCTTTTTGCTTAGGATTGTTTTGATTATTTGGGTTCTCTTTTGGTTGCGTAAGTATTTTAGAATATTTTTCTAATTCTGTGAAAAATATCATTGATAGTTTGGTGAAAATAACATTGAATTTGTACATTGCTTTGGGCAGTGTGGCCATTTTAACAATATTGATTCTTTCTATCCATGAGCATGGACTGTTTTTTCACTTATATATGTCATTTCTTATTGCTTTGAGCAATATTTTGTAATTTTTGTTGAAGCAATATTTTGTAATTTTGTTTGATTAGCTGTGTTACCAGGTATTTGTGTGTGTGTGTGTGTGTGTGTGTGTGTGTGCGCGTGTGTATGTATGTATGTTTATATGTGTTGGCAGGGGCATTAAATTGTGAATTTGATCGCATTCTTAATTTGCCTCTCAGCATGAATATTGTTCATGTATGGAAATGCTATTGATTTGTGTACATTCATTTTTTTTAATCCTGAAACTTTGCAAAAGTTGTGTAACAGCTGTAAGAGCATTTGGGTAGAGACTGTGGGGTTTTCTAGGTAAAAATCATATCATCTATGAAGAGAGATTATTTGACTTTCTCTCTTCTTATTGGGATGCTTTCATTTATTTCTCTAGCTTGATTGCTCTGGCTAGGACTTCCCGAAATGTGTTGAATGAGAATGATGAGAGTGAGCATCCTTGTCTTGTTCTGGTTCTCAGTGGGAATGTTTCCAGCTTTTGCCTGTTCAGGATAATGTTGCCTGTGGGTTTGTCATAGATAACTCTTATTATTTTAAGGTATGTTCCTTCAATACCTAGTTCTTTGAGGTTTTTATATCATGAAGAGATGCTGAATTTTATTGAAAATCTTCCCTTCATCTGTTGAAAGAATCATGTGGTTTTTGTTCATAGTTCTGTTTATGTGATGAATCACATTTAAAAAATATTATATTTTATTTTAAATTCTAGTGTACATGTGTAGAATGTGCAGGTTTCCTACATAGGTAAATGTGTGCCATGGTGGTTTGCTGCACCCATCACATTGGTATTAAGCCCAGTATGCATTAGCTATTTTTGCTGATGCTTTGACTCCCCCTTTCCTTGACAGCCACAGTGTATGATGTTTCCCTCCCTGTGTGTCTATATGTTCACATTGTTCAGTTCCCACATATAAGTGAGAATATGTGGTGTTTGGTTTTTTGTTCCTGCAGAGGATAATGGCTTCCAACTCTACCTATGTCCCTGCAAAGGGCAGGACCTTATTCCTTTTTATGGCTGCATAGTGCCCTTGATGGTGTATGTACTCCTTGGTTACTTTTCTTTTAATCCATCATTGATGGTGGCATTCAGGTTAATTCCATGCTTTTGGTTAGTAGTAAATAGTACATGCATGAATATATGCATGCATATATCTTCTATAAAAGACAGATTTATAATCTCTTTTTGGGTATACCCAGTAATAATAAGTCATTGGGTCAAATGGTATTTTTGGTTCTAGGTCTTTGAGGAGTTACCACACTGTCTTCCACAATGGTTGAACTAGTTTACATTCCCACTAACAGTGTAAAGGCGTTCCTATTTCTCCACAGCCTTGCCAGCATTCTGACTGATGTGAGATGGTATCTTATTGTGGTTTTGATTTATATCTCTCTAATGATCAGTGATATTGAGCTTCTTTTCATATGTTTGTTGGCACCATAGATGTCTTCTTTTGTGAATTATGTGTTCATGTCCCTTGCCCAACTTTTAATGGTATGTTTGGTCTTTTCTTGAAAATTTGTTTAAGTTTCTTGTAGATTCTGGATTGTCAACCTTCGTCATATGGATAGATTGCAAAAATTTTCTTCCATTTTGTAGGTTGTCTGTTGACTCTGACAATAGTTTCTCTTGCTGTACAGAAGCTCTTTTGTTAAAATAGATCCCATTTTGTCATTTTTTGCTTTTGTTACAATTGTTTTTGGCATTTTCATCATGAAATCTATGCTCATGCCTATGTCCTGACTATTTTAAAATTTATCTGGAACCAAAAAAGAGCCTGAATAGCCTAGATAATTCTAAACAAAGAAAAAAGAAAAGGCTAGAGGCATCACACATCATGCTACATGATTTCAAACTACATGACAACAAGTAATCTAGTATAGTACAAGTATAGTAACCAAAACAGCATGCTACTGGTAAGAAAACAGACACATAAATAAATAAATGGAACAGAATAGAAAACTCAGAACTATGGCCTCACTTCTATCGGGGGGACCAGCCCCTAATATTTCAATGTAGGTTCTTTTCTATTTTCCCTAAGTGTCAGCCTGTCTGAGAAATAAAGAGAAAGAGTGCAAAAGCGAGAAATTTTACACCTTGGCCTCAGGAGGTGACATCACATATTGGCAGGTTCCATGATGCCCCTTGAGCTGCAAAACCAGCAAGTTTTTATTAGGGATTTCAAAAGGGGAGGGAGTGTGCGAATAGGGAGTGGGTCACAGAGATCGCATGCTTCAAAGGCAATAAAATATCACAAGGGCAGAAGGGCAGAGAAAGATCACAAGGCCAGGGTGAAATTAGGATTAGTGTTGAGGTTCCATGTCCCCTGGACACATATTGTCATTAATAGACATCTTAACAGGAAACAGGGTTCAAGAGCAGACAACCCGTCTGACTAGAATTCACCAGGCTGGAATTTCCTAATCCTAGCAAGCCTGAGGGTACTTCAGGAGACCAGGGCGTATTTCATCCCTTATCTTCAACCACATAAGGCAGACACTACCAGAGCAACCATTTTGGAGACTTCTCCCCAGTGAATGCATTCTTTTCCCAGGGCTATTCCTTGCTGAGAAAATAATTCAGTGATATTTCTCCTATTCACTTTCTGCAAGAAGAGAAATATTACTCTGTTCTGCCCGGCCCCACAGGCAGTCAGACTTTGTGGTTATCTCCCTTGTTCCCTGAACGTTGCTGTTATCCTGTTCATTTTCAAGGTGCCCAGATTTCATATTTTTCAAACACACATGCTTTACAAACAATTTGTGCAGATAATGCAATCATCACAGGGTCTGAGGTGACATACATCCTCAGCTTATGAAGATGACGGGATTAAGAGATTAAAGTAAAGACAGGCATAGGAAATTATAAGAGTATTGATTGGGGAAGTGATAAGTGCCCATGAAATCTTCACAATTTTTGTTCAGAGATTACAGTAAAGACAGGTGTAAGAAATTATAAATGTATTAATTTGGGGAACTAATAGATGTCCATGAAATCCTCACAATTTGTGTTCTTCTGCCGTGGCTTCAGCCGGTCCCTCCATTCAGGGTCCCTGACTTCCCTCAACACACATCTACAATTGATCTTTGACAAACCTGATGAAAATAAGCAATGATGCTATTGGGAAAAATGGCTAGTCATATGCCCCCCCCCCAAAAAAAAGAGAGAGAGAGAGAGAGAGGATCCTTTCCTTACACCATAAACAAAAATTAACTCAAGATGGATTAAAGGCTTAAATGTAAAATCCAAAACTATAAAAACCCTATAAAAGAATAACATTTACTACTTTGCATATGTTGAAGCAACTTTGCATTCCAGATCAATAACCTACTCGATAATAATAGATTAACTTCCTGCCACTGGATTGGTCTGCCAGTATTCTTTTGAGAATTTTTGCATCTATGTTCATCATAGATATTGGCCTGAAGTTATCTTTTTTGTTGTGCCTCTGGTGGGTTTGAGTATTAGGATGATGCTGGTCTCATATAGTGAGTTAGGGAGGGGTCCCTCCTCATTTTTGGGGAATAGTTTCAGTAGGGTTTGTACTAGGTCTTTTTGTATGTCTGGTAGAATTAGACTGTGAATCCATCTGTTCTAGGACTATTTCTGGTTGGTAGGCTTTTAATTACTGATTCAATTTTCACACTCATTATTTGTCTGTCAGGGTTTCACTTTCTTCCTAGTTCAAACTTGGGAGTTTGTGTGTCTCTAAGAATTTTTCCATTTCCTCTGGGTTTTCTAGTTTGTGTGCATAGAGATATTCATAATGTCTCTGTAATTTTTTTTGTATTTCTGTGAGATCAGTGGCAATGTTCTCTTTGTCATTTCTGATTATTTGTAATTTGTCTCATTTTAATTTATTAGTCTAGCTATTGGTATATCAATCTTACTTATTCTTTCAAAAAATATTTTGTTTTCTTGGGGTTTTGTATCTTTGTTCTCATCTCAATTTCATTCATTGCAGCTCTCATTTTGGCTGTTTCTTTTCTTTTGCTGGCTTTCAGGTCGGTTTGCTCTTCTTTTTCTAGTTGCTCCTACTTTAAAAAGATATTTGAATTTGAATTTATTACAGACAAAACTTTGCAAAGAATAATTTAGTAAATGAGTTACCAATTCTGTGCAACTCCCGTTTCACTGGACTACAGTGAATATTCTATTAATGGGAGTACAAGCCCATTTCTTTTTCCAATATAAATTCCTTCTTAATTTCTTTCTCAAGTAAGAAAAAATACATTTACTTTAGAGATTACGCTATAAGTTGAAATTTCCTTTAAGAGAATGTATCTTATACTATGAAATGAACATGCAAATAAAATTTAGATAAAATATGCTTTTTAAGCAATCTGTGTTTGAAAATAAATGTTTTATGCAGACAAATATTCCTTCAGGTGGTTATATTTTGTTGAGATACAGTGAATAAGAATTGTTAAATTATGTGAGGTCAGTGACATTTGTAATAAAGATGTTTTCCTTTTCTAGTTCATCTAAGGTACTTTTAATTTATTTTCCCCTACTTTATTGAGATATACTTGATAAATAAGCATTATGTAATTTAAGGTATACAATATGGTGTTTTGATATACATATGCATTGTGGTCAGGCGCGGTGGTTCATGCCTGTAATCCAAGCACTTTGAGAGGCTGAGGCAAGCAGGTCACCTAAGGTCAGGAGTTTGAGACCAGCCTGGCCAACATGGTGAAACCCCGTCACTACTAAAAATACAAAAATTAACTATCCATGGTGGAGGGCACCTGTAATCCCAGCTATTCGGGAGGCAGGGGTAGGAGAGTTGCTTGAACCCAGGAGGCGGAGGTTGTAGTGAGCCGAGATCGCGCCATTGCACTCCAGCCTGGCTGACAAGAGTGAGATTCCATCTCAAAATAAAAAAGCAAAAACAAAAACAAAAACATATACATATACATTGTGAAATTATTACTATAATGGAGTTAATTAACAGGCAAAATTTAGCATTTTTTTCTTCAAATACTGTTGCACTTGTTTTACCATAAATAAATGACTCTAAAACATCTTTGGATTATGGAAGAAGTAATTTGTCACAGTTATTTTGCTGTGACTAGTTTGCCCATATTCCATTTAATCTTCAATTCAAAGCCATTAGGAGGTGAAGAATAGGAGTTTGGTTTAATTACTATGAGAGAGTCTATACCCAGCTGAATAGACTGAAAATGTACAGGATTAGAAGACAAGATATATAACTTGGAAAGTACTTCTAGTTATATTACTTTCTTGCTTGTTAAATGTTATATTTTAGTCTAATATTAAGGACAATCATGATTAGTATTATTATTGCTTTATAATAATTGTATAATTACTTATATAATAACAATTATTATGGTTTACTATGGGTCTTCTAAGTTCTTTACATGGATTGTCTCATAATTATCATCACCATAAGCCTCCAGAGAAACCTAAAGATCTGTACTTATTTTATTCCCATTTAATGAGAGAAAACTTATATAAAGTCTATGTAACTTTCTATAATGTCATAGCTAACACATTGCAGAATCAGTATGTGTATGTTGATAAGCTTCCTCAAGAGAATAATAACCTCTTACATACCATGCATTCCCACCTCCCGGTATTGTGCAAACCGCTGTGAAAGTAATCCTTCTAAATTTTCTTTCATCATGTTATTCTTTTGTTTACAATTTATAGTGCCTTCTTGTTACTGAGAAATGGACAAACATAGGTTGAAATACTGGCACATTGATTCTTGTTTAAATTGCTTTATTTTCAGGTCCGACACTAAATTTAGACCTAAAATTCCATACTATATTTGTGATGTGTGAAGTCCATTATAGCATTGATTTAAGAGAAACATTATTACATGATATCATATTATTTAATACAGACATATTTGTTGAAACACTGAAGTGCAAAGGCTTCGTGTGTCAGAACTGAAGCATTTCATCGTTTTTCTTATTTATAAAATTAACTTCATGCTGCTACTTTCCTGAGAATGAAGCCAATCAGCTGAGCCTATGATCCTGTAATAGACCTGCTTGATGAATTTGAAATTCAACTAATTTCATTATAATAGGAATCTGCTTCTTCAGGGGAGATCCACATAAAGCGTTTAAATCTGTGTTGAAATTGGATACTTAGTTAATTTCATGCAGAATTCAGACTTCAAGAATGCCTATGCAGATATTCCTTTCCAATTGTTCTGTATTTTCACTGAAGGTGGACTTCGAAATACCAGGCTACGGAAAGGACTTGCAGTAGGGCTTGGGCAGGTTTTTTTTTAAAAATATATTTTATTTATTTATTTTTCTCTCTCTCTCTCTCTGCTACAGCCCATATCGTTTCATATTCCCTCAGGGAAAACCTATTGAGCCAGAAATTAAAAGTTTAACTGATTTTGTCTGGTCAAATTGGGATTAATTACTTGTAAGGAAGGGTACAAAGTTTTTCTCGGAATTCCCAGTGACAAAAAGAGAGAAACAGATAAGCAAAACAAATAAACCTATGGTTACATCACGTCAATTAATGATTTTGTTTTATATTATTTTAACATTATTTTCATAGTTCATTCTCGTTTATATTATGTTACATGCAGTTTAAATTTTTGTTTAATTATGGTACTTAAATTGATTTACGTTTTTATTATCATGACATATTTATTAAATTCTTCATTCTAACCCAGCAATTTTTAAGTTTTATGATGCATTAGAATCACTTGGAGGGCTTGGTACGCTACATATAAATAGCTAAATTACTTCCCCCGAGGTTCTAAATTAGTAGGCCTTGTTTGGTACCCAGGAATTGGCATTTTCAAGGTGGTGCTAATGTTGCTGATCAAGATTTCCATTCCCCACTGAGAACCACTTGTCTAGGCTTTGAGAATATAGTAGGGATCAAGAAAAAGTCATTGTTCTCATTGAGAGATACAGACAACAAATAACTAAACAAATAAGCAAAATACTGATGGTGATAATTACTGTGAAAGGACCCATGGTCATAAAATAGAGATTAACCAGGGACGGAAGTTAAGGGTTATATTAACCACCATAGCCAGCGAAGGTCTCTGTGACCGGGCACGGTCATTCTGAGGACTAAAATGTAAAAAGCCAAATATGGTATATCCCAGGCATGTTAAAATCTACAAGAGGGTTGGCATGATTTTGTCAGGATAACTCATCCTGGCTCTGCCAATCCCTAGTTCTAGGACTATGGATAATTTATGTTTTCCCATGTGTCAAAGGAGTGAAAGTATTCCTACATAGAATTTTGGGGACTAAAAAAAAAAAAAAAAAAAAAAAAAAGAAACACTAGACTATTCTGGTTTCTGGCAAGATAGTCAATACATTTCTTTTTCTTACCCTTATAATATGTAATATGTCATCTATATATTCACACTAGTTGTCAACATTTCAAATGTGTGTAATTTGGTAACAATTTTAAATTTATTTGAATTATCTTCTCTGTTACCTTTGTCACAGGAGAGAGAATTGCAACCTGAGTGCATTTTGGCTGGCCTGTGCTATTCCTTAGTTTACTTTTGACACAGTAAAAACTTCAAAACTGGTTACAACTGTTGAGCTGAATTCACAGAAAAGTATCTATGTGGTAGCCTATTTTTAATGTAAGCATACTACACTTCTCATACAATATCCCACCAATTTATGTCTTAATATAAATGTTTTTCTTTACAATAAAATATTATACAAAATTTACTGATAGAAAACTTTTTTTTTCCCCCTTGAGACGGAGACTCACTGTCACCCAGGCTGGAGTGCAGTGGCACTATCTCAGCTCATTGCAACCTCTGCATTCAGGGTTCAAGCAGTCCTCCTGCCTCAGCCTCCTGAGTAGCTGGGATTACAGGCATGTGCCACCATGCTCGGCTAGTTGGAAAAAAATTTAATGATACTTTTTTCACACTAAGAAACTCAGAGCTCCTACTAAATATTCATTTATTTTTTCATATCCTTATATTTGTTAGTATCCTAAATTATAAGTTTCTATGAGTCTTGACAGACATTTATTATTGACTTTTGTGTTACAAGTTTCTATGAATCTTGATAAACGTTTACTATTGACTTTTGAGTAGATGCAGAGCACCATACTAGTACTTATCAGAGATGTAAACATAGGGAAAACATGGTAACTTTGTTGAAACTTACAGTCTAATTGGTGTCAATTTAGACTACAGCAATTTCTGGAATGAAGAGTGTAATGTAAAAGATGCTTTAACCTAAAGACAAATTAAAAGGAGAGGTTACCGCTAGGTGAAATTGAGGCAAAAAAGAACTTTCTGAAAGAAATTCTATTTTAGATGAAGCTTCAAGGATAGTTAGGATTAGGTTCAAATATAGGGGGTAATCATTCTGTTAAGTTATTTCATGTAGAAAGATAAAAAGCTGAAATGAATAGGGTGTATTTAATGAATATTAAGTACATGATATTATCTAATAGTGGAAATAAGAATGCAAAGCCAAATTGTAACCATGTATAGCAGTGAATGTTAGGTTGTCAGGTTCATTCAAATGAACACACAATGGATAGTCGTGGAAGCTTTGTCAGCAGGTGGATAACATTTATAATGTCAACAAATTTCAACCTGAACAAATTGTAATATAGGAGAAGTATAGAGTAGGAAAAAGAAATAGTAAGATACTCTTCAACTTTAAATTACTTGCTTGTGAGGATTTAAATGTGACCCTTAATATCCTGATCCTTTTTTAGGCCAATTAATTATTAGCACAACAGGCAAAAGTGGGTTAGCCAACTATTCTCATGAGTATTATGAAAAGTTTTATTTCAGCATGAAATTTACTGTTGTAATATACGTGTTTTGCAGTGAATCACCTAACTAAACAACAAGACTTAATGATGCTGTGCTTTGATGATTAAATGCAAGTACAACATCTTGCTAATTATTTCAGTATCAGGTTCATTAAACAATAATATATTAAACTAATTCATTCAAAATGCAATCATCTTATGCCTTATTGAGCTCTAAAAATAATGAGGTTGTCATTAACTATAAGTGAAATTTTTGTGAATTAAACTTTATTAAAACAAGTAGTTCTCTGAAATAATATGAAAGGGGATCCAATTTCCTTTACAAATTCATGTGAGTGGAAACACATATAATATAATGTTAATAATGAGAAATATATTGAGTTCATGATATACGAGGATTTATGTATGTGATTTTAAAAACCTATCAGGGCATGGCAAGAGAGAAGTGACTACAGAGGTTATTTGATGCATATGGTCAGATTATGCCTCTTAACAAAGTTTTAAGTTGTTTAACATTTTCTAATTCAGAATTTTATATTACAAAATTACAGATTCATTTCAGTGAAATAGCTTAATGTACTCTATGCAACAAAATTACATAATAATAGAAACAGTACATATAATAGTAGTTATATATTATATATGAATATATATTTAAATGTGGGTATGTGTAAACATACAACAAAACAATGTGCCTGTGGGAGATTGGTAATAATGCCAAATTTTCTTTATTACAGTACTGGTGAACACTTTATGAAGTATGAGTGTCTAAATATTTTGCTCTGCCATGGTGCTGAGTCTATATTTTTGTCTACTAGTTTGACAATATTTCATAAGCTTTCTTGTATCTGCTAGCCCATATTATCAATCTTTTTGATCTGTTTATTAATTCATCTTTTAATATATTAAAAAATTTTCTTGTTAAGATGGAAATTTCAAAGGGCAGGGGAGATTATCTGGTAACAACTAATATTTGATATTTTTCCCTTTATTTTTATGCCTATTTTTTTTCCTTTTTAATTTCACATCAAGCTAAAAACTTTCCATACAGCAAACAATTAACAAATCAAAAATCAAAATAAAGAGAAACCAATAGATTGGGAGAAAGTCTTTGTAAACTACCCATCTGACAAGGGATTAATAGCCAAAATACATAAGCATTTTGAACGACTCAATAGGAAAAAAAAAAATCAAATAATCTGAGTTAAAAATCAGCAGAAGTTCTAAATAGACATTTATTAAAAGAAGACATAGAAATGGCCAAGAAGCATATGCAAAAATGCTCAACATCACTAATCATCAGAGAAAAGCAAATAAACACTACAATGAAATATCGTCTCACCCCAGTTAAAATGGCTTTTATCCAAGACAGAAAATAGCAAATGTTGGTGATGATGTGGAGAAAGGGTATCCCTTGTACAGTGTTTTTGGGAAGGTAAATTAGTACATCCACTATGAAGAACAGTATGGTTTCTAAAGAAACTGAAAATGGATCTTCTATATGATTCACCAAGCCAGGTATGTGTGCAAAAGAAACGAAATCAGTATATTGAAGAAATATCTGTACTCCTCTCTTTATTGTAGCACTATTGACAATAGTCAAGCTATGAAATCAACTTAAGTGTTTATCAATTAAATATATTATTTTAAAAATGTGGTACATATACACAATGGAATATTATTCTGCCATAAAAAAAAGAACAAAATCCTGTTATTTGCAACAACATGCATGGCACTAGAAAGCATTATGTTAAGTAATATAAGCCAGGCACAGAAAGACAAATTTCACATGTTCTTACTAATATGTGGCAGCTAAAAAAATGAACTAATGGAGATGGTAGAATGATAACTACTGTTACTAGAGGGTGGTAAGAGTAGTGAGGAGGGAAAATAAAAAGGGAGTGGTTAGTTAATGGGTACAAAAATACAGGTAGATAGAAAGTATGAGATCTAGTATAAGGCAGCAAAATAAGACAACTACAATTAACAGTCCTTTATTGTATATTTCAAATAAACTAAAGAAGTGAAATTGGAATTTTTTTTAAGAGACAGAGTCACACACATTGCCCAGGTTGGAGTGCAGTAAGCAATGGTGGTTCACTGTAACCTTGAATTCTGGGCTCAAGTGATGCTCCCACCTCAGACTCCCAAGTAGCTAGGACTACATGCACACGCCACCATGCTCAGCTAATTTTTTATTTTATTTTATTTGTTTGTAGAGATAGAGTCTTGCTATGTTGGTCTCAAACACTTGCCTTTAAATGAGTCTCCTGCTTTGGTCTCCCAAAGCATTGGGATTACAAGTGGGAGCCACCGTGCCCTTCAGGAAATTCTTAATACCAAGAAATTAGAAATCAGGTGATGGATACCTCAATTATCCTAATTCAATCATTATACATTTTATAGTTATATCAATATTTCATATATACCCCAAAATATGTATAACTATTATGTATCCATAATAATTAAAAAATAAAAATTAAAAGAGTCCTTATCTCATTTTCTATTTTAGATGTTTATTTTTACAAATGTCATACATATACATGTTTATATAATTACAAAACAGACTAATAGTATATCACATATGCTACGTTTAGATTCCTTTTCCATGTATATACTTTTCTCTCTCTCCTTACACCTTCATATGAGTAATCCATTTTCTTTAGCAACTCAACTCAAAATCACCATTATAAACTATGTTAATGCAAAATATACCCTTTGTTATTAAATCCATACTTGTATATAATCATTTGCATGTTTACCATATTTAATTATATGTAATATTTATCTTATCCAGAATAATATATAAAATATACAACACACCCACACATATATACACATTATGTGTATAAAGACACACATAAATAGAAGTGTTTGGGCTATTACTTTACTAAACTTGAGTTATATTATCCATTTCTACATCTCATTTTTCTCTCTCAATAAAGAATTATGAAAACCCTACCAAGACAGCTGGAAGCTAAAAATTATTTTTAATAGCTCTATAAAATAGTCCTTGGTATTGACCTACCAAAATATATTCCCATGTTTAATTATTAATAGTATTTGCATTTATTTTAGTTTTTTTCCAAAATTAACAATGGGCAGTACATAAATACATTCTTTAATAAATCTTTACAAAGTGATTTTACTTCTGTGAGATAAAGTTGTAATGAACGTTATCTGAGTATTTTCCAAATGTAGCCATTCCTACCAAAAAAGTATTAGACTGTAAGTTTCTCCATATCCTTGACAAAAATAATATTTTCTATTTTCCCAGACAATGGCCATAGCTAATGTCAAATTTTTATTTAAATTTGTATCCTTTGACTATATTGCTTTTGTGCACTGTTTCATAAGTTTTTTGCATCTTGTGATAATCTATGAACAACCTATCTATAATTTTCTCCGTTCTCTATTGGACTCTTTTATATTTTATTTTAATTTGTAAGATTTCTTTGCAAATTGTGGCTATTATCTTATTTATCACATCAATTAAAAAGGTCAATTTTAACATGTCTTAAATCAATTTATAATATATATACTCTACAAACTTTAAAACGTCTCTAAGTCAAATGTTTTATTATTTTTCCTTTATTCTTCAGATTTGAAATTTTAATCACATTGACTTCTTCAGTTCCCAGAGCATGCTGATGTGTAGATGTTTACATTTTCTTTATTTTTTTATTTCCTTTTAAAATCTGTGTGTGTGTGTGTGTGTTTAATAGTACATATGAGGAAAATGTAATGCAGAATGAAGAGATGAGAGTACAGTTCTGATTTGGGATTGTTCTGTTAAGTCTCCCTGAAAAAGTGACTTGAGCAAAGCTATAAGGGACTGGGGGAAGATTATTTATACAAGAGAAGGCAATTGGTGAATCGCCGTGAGGTGGAAAACTACCTGAGATTTCCCAGTGTACCTTAAAGTAAATAGGAGATGAGACGAGGAAGATAATGAAGAAAAGAAGTGCCAGGTCATATAAAATCTATACCATTTGGGGGACCTAGGCTTTTGCCCTTCAAGTAAAGGGGATGATTGAAGGAGAAGAATGATGTCATTTGTACTATATTAAAGATAGATTATGAAGAGGCAAGACTACAGTCAGGGGCACTACTGGGGTCTTACTTTGAGCATCCAGGAAGAAAAAGGATTGTGGTTTGGACAAAAGTTATAACAATTGATGTAGTAAAACATGATGGAAATCTAAATATAAACTAATCAGATAATAATAGATTGGATGTGGTCTGAGAAAGAGAGATATTATTGGTGATTTCAAGACTTTTGTCAAAGGCAACTGGCAGGATGGAGTTGCCTTTAACTGAGATACAAAAATCCAAGAGATGCCTAGGGATTCTTGTTTTGTTTTTGAGATAGACAGCAAAAGTTTAATTCCGAACACGGTATTTCTTATATATATCTGAGAGAAGATGTTGAATAAAGTTGATTAGAAATTCTGAAATTCAAGGGAGAGGATCATACTGGCAATGTAAACATGAAATTAGTCAGCATACAGTTTCTACTTAAAGTTATTTAACAAATTGAGATTTTTTAAAAGCATGTGTAGAGAGAAAAACAATATTAAAAGACTGTCTTGAAGTACTCCAAAAGCTAGAAGTCAAGGGAAAAAAGTAGGTATCAACAACGAAAACTAAGAAGGAGATACTTTTAAAAGTAGGGGGAAAACCAGAGAGCCTGAGTCTCGGAAGTCAAATAAATTATTTTGGGGAAATAAATAAATTGTTTTGTTATTTATTTACTGGTTACTGTTTGTTTGTTTACATCTTTTTTTTAATTCGTGATTTCCTTTCATAAATTATATAATAAAGTACTGGTGGACTGCATTCAAGCAATATAAAATGTTAAAATTAGATAAAATTTGAAATTGCCAGGTAAGTGTAAAATACTTTGTATATATTTAATTGAAGATTAAAAGTTGATTTTCTCCAGTAGTATATTTTAATTTCTTGGTTTTTATTTATTTTTTACTCATTGTATATTTTTTGGTTTGAGGTAACCATGATGCTTGCAAATACTATCTTGTAACCCATTATTTTAAGCTAGTAACAACTTAACACCGTTTACATAAACAAACAAGCAAGCAAAAAGAAAACTAATGAAGACTCTACACCATCACTTTAGCCCTCTTCTTCTTAACTTTTTATTGTTTCTGAGTATATCTTGTTGTACTGTCTATATCTTGAAAAGTTGTTGTACTTAATTTTTTTTATTGGTTCATCATTTATTCTTTCTACTTAAAAGTAGTTTGCACACCACAGTTACAGTGTTACAATAGTCAGTATTTTTTTGTGTACTTGCTATTACCCGTGATATTTGTACCTTCAGATGATTTCTTATTGCTCATCAATGTTTTTTTCTTTCTCATTAAAATATCTCCTTAACCATTTCTTGTAGGACAGGTCTGGTGTTGATAAAATCCTTCAGCTTTTGTTTCTCTGGGAAAGTCTTTATTTCTTTTTCATGGTTGAAGGACATTTTCATTGGGTATAATGGTTTAGGGTAGAAGGTTTTTTCCTTTACCATCTAATAATACAATTTGTCACTCCTGGTCCGTAAGGTTTCCACTGAAAAGTCTGCTGGTAGACGTATTGGAGCTCCATTGTATGTTATGTGTTTCTATTGTATTGCTGCTTTAAGATACGTTCTTTATCCTTAACATTTGGGAGTTTGGTTATCAAATGTCTTGAGGTAGATCTTTTGGTTAAATCTACTTGGTGCTCTATAACCTTTGTGGACTTGGATATTAATATCCTTCTTTGTCTTTAGGGAGTTCTCTGCTATTATCCTTTTGAATAAACTTTCTACTCCTATCACTTTTTCTACCTCCTCTGTAAGGCTGATAACTCTTAGATTTGTCATTTTGAGGCTATTTTCTAAATCCTTTGGGTGTGCTTTCTTAAATTCCTTTCTCATTTGTCTCCTCTGACTATGTATTTTCAAATAGCCTGTCTTCTAGCTCACTAATTCTTTCTTCTGGTTATCAGTTTTGCTATTAAAAGACCCTGATGCAGTCTTCCGTATGCCAACTTAATTTTTCAGCTCCAGAATTTCTGTTTAATTCCCTTTAATGATTTCAACCTTTTTGTTACATTTTTCTGATAGAATTCTGAATTCCTCCTCTGTGTTATCTTGAATTTTTTTTTGACTTTTCTCAACACAGATCTTTTGAATTATCTGTCTCTGAAAGGTCATATATCTGTTTTTTCCAGGATTGGTCCCTTGTACCTTGTTTAGTTTATTTGGTGATTTCAGGTTTTCCTGAATGGTCTTGATACTTGTAGATGTTTGTCTGTGTTGGCCATTGAAGAGTTCGATATTTATTGCAGTCTCCTCAGTCTGGACTGGTTTCTACCCAAGGGGAATGCTTTCCAGACATTTGAAAGGACTTGGGTGTACTGATCTAAGCTATATCTGCTTTAGGAGGCACTACAAGCCCAGTAATACTGTGATCCTTGCAGATGCATAAAGGTACCACCTTGATAATCTTGAAGAAGATTTGGAATAATTATTCTTTCTTTTATTCGTTATAATTATTACAATTATATAATTATTATAATTATTCATTTTCTCTTCTCTGTTATAAGCCACCTGGAAATGGGTGGCTGTGGACATCACCTCTAAGAATCTGTGGGATCAGACCTAAAGAG
This sequence comes from Papio anubis, assembly GCF_008728515.1. NCBI lineage: Eukaryota > Metazoa > Chordata > Mammalia > Primates > Cercopithecidae > Papio > Papio anubis. The sequence continues at coordinate 64,441,921 of NC_044982.1, read as the reverse complement.
AGAACAGTACTGGGTCTCAACAAAGAACCACTGTAACCACTACCTGACTACCACCTATGTTTGTTCAAGGACTTTGGGGCTCTACAGTGAGCAGACAGCAAAGTCATATAGGCTGTGTCCTTCATTTCTGGGCAGTGAGTTCCCCCAGTCCTCAGATGTGTCCAGAGGTGCTATCTGGGATCTAGAGACTGGAGTGAAAATCCTTTGAAGTCTACCTGGTGTTGTACTGTACTGTGGCTGAGCTATCACTCAAAACACAAGATGCAGCCCTTCCCTCCCCTTTACAAAGGCTGAGGTTCCTCACCCCATCACTACCATCACCACAGGCTCACAGGAGAAGCTTGCAAGGTATCAAGTTCCCACCACTCGCATTGACAATTCCCCTCTGCCTAGGGCTGAGTTCAATGCCCCCTCCATTGGTGAGCACAAGCTGAGTTGGGTCTGGTTTTGTTTTTTATTATAATAGGACAACTCTGAGTTCAATGCCTCATAATTGTTGGGCTCTCCCTCTTCCCAGTGCACAAAAGTGCTCTCCACATCACACCACCACTGCTGTGAGATGGGGAAGGAGTGGCATTTTTTAACTCAAGACCCTCTTCGGTGCCTCTTTCAGCAACATGAAGTTAAAAACAATATTCTGTGAGCGCTCACTTGATTTTTTGCTGTTACGAAGGAGCTTTTTTGTGTGTAGGTAGTTGTTAAATTGGTGTTCTTGTGGTGGGGTGGTGGGGGCAATGATCAGTGTAGCCTTCTATTTTGCCTTCTTGCTCTGCCTCATGTCCTAGAATGTTTTCCTATATGATGTAAGGCAAGAATTCAATTTTTGTCTTCTTCCTGTAGTTTTTAGTGAGGTTATTATTATTTAATAAATAAGTCCTTCTTTCCCCAATGTTCTACTTAAGGTTTTTGCCATTATCAGGAGATTAGATTAGTGTGGCTTCATTTATATAGATACATAAATGACTAACTGACTCTTACTATTAGTTTCATCATTATCTTTCAAGCTGTTTGGGAGCTAAAATCTTAAATATAAACTTTTAGATGATTTTATCCAATCTAAAAGAAAAATCTGTCAAAATTCAAATGGAATTTCTATTAAATTTGCATATTGAAGTGAGACATTGATTATTTGCATTCAAGAACATTTTATAAGTAATTTATTCAAATATTATGCTGTGTTTCTTAAAATCATTTTTCATATAGTTCAGATATTTGTTATATTAATTTGTCTGCATTTTAACTTTTGGTTGATATTTCAAAGAGAATATATTTGCTTGCCATTTTTTAAGTTTTTGTTTCCTAGAGTAATAAAAAATTGATCTTTATAATATTTTGGAGGCAGATACTTTCTCATATTATCTTATTAATTTTCAGGTTTTTATATTCAAGATATTTGCTTTTATGTTTTCTGATATTTAATGTATATTAATTTCTATTTGTATTTTATATAGAAATTTTCTTAGTATGAAGTTTGAGTTTTATCAAATGACTTTTTATCATCTATTGAGTATCACAAAAATATTCTTCTTTTAAAACAAACAAACAAAAAAAGCCAATAGCTAGGCAACGCTGCCTTAGAAGATCTGACAAATATTGTTATCTAGCAAACATCTAAATGATGAAAAATTATTCCAACTAAATGAACAGCAATACATGAGGCTGTGGAAGACCCATACAGCTGTGTGATTATGGTGGAGGTTTGGGGAAGAAACAACAATAACAAAACAAGTGCAAGGTCAACATTTCAACTTCGCAGACAATAATGACACACATATAAAGTGCAAACCAGTTATTTCAGTTGACTAAATTTAAGGTCTTTACCTCCAATTATTTCTGGTTATAAAATAAACAAAAGAGAAAGAAAAGAGATTATTTCAACCCAAATTTTAAGACAGCAAGATTTAAAACACAAAGTTATACACAATATAGAAGATTGAGATATGTGGGAATTCTGTGTGTGTATGCATGCTTGTTAGAGAGGTAGTGTGTGTGTGCATGAGAGAAAGAGAGATTATATCTATACCTCTGTCTGAAAACTTCGCTGAAAATAAAGAAAAAAACTAAGAGACTGAAATTTACCTCCAAGTGATGTTCAGAGTCAAGGTTGTTTTTCTCATATTAGAAAGCCGTTTACTTCATGCTGTTTTTGAGAAGGTGTCTTTTGAAACACTCAGTGATACAGTCCTGAGTGGCAACAGCAGGAGGTAGAATTGGTTTTCTATCTTCAGTTTGGCAGACGGGGCTATTGAAACCACATGAAACTATAGGGTCAAGGATCATATGATCTTAAAGGCCATGTGGCGTTTTTGTTGTTGTTATTGTTATTTTTTCAAGCCTGGAAGAATGTAAGTTTTTCTGTTTGATATTTGGAGCCAAAAGTTTGGAAGGAGATACTTTTGTACGGAAAAATAAATAAGTAAAACAACGTATTTAGCCTTGATATAAACTGTTAAAATGACACAGTGGTAAGTTTTACTTTTAAATAAAAGGTGAAAAAAAAGAATGATTATATAATAAAGTAATGGTGGACTGCGTTAATGCAATATAAAAAGTTAGAGTTAGCTAAAATTTTAAATTTCCACGTAAGTATAAAATAATTTGCATATATTTAAGATTAAAAGAGTGTTGTATATTTAGTTATTTCAAATAAAATGTAGTTCAGTTAGAAAGTACCTTCCAATATAATTTTTATTATATTTTATTAAGACATTCACCATCTTAGAAATGGTAGTAATATGGCACTGCCACATTGCAGTCTCTCACCTTTTAAAATTCACTCATTCATTCATATTGATGGAATTCTTGTTGTGCCAGGCACCATTCATATTCTTGGGCTCCATCAAAGAACCAAATGAGAATCTTTGCCCTTATGAAGCTTATATTGTAATTGAGGAGACATATAGTAAACATAGCAGAAAAGTAACATTATGCATTTTATAAAATGTTGCAAAATGATAGGTCTTATTAAAAAGATCAGAAAAATGGGCTAAGGGAGTGATGTAATGTTAGGGTGAATGAAATTGTGATATTTGAGCAAGGCTTAATAAGGTGAGGAAATTAGCAGCTGATTGTCAGGGAGGAGAGTGGTGAAAGCAAAACTAGAGTAATTGCAAAGGCCCTAAGGGGGAGCATACTTGGCAGTTCCCAGGAATTTTAAGAAAATCACCTTAGCTTGAGGAAAGTGAACCATTGAGAGAACAGTAGGAAATGCAATCAGAGATAAAGGAAGGAAGGATTAGGACCTTGTAGTGACTTCTCTTCTGACTATATTATGGATTCAGTGAGAATTGTATGCAGAGAATGCAGAGGAGTGTCCTAATCTAATCTGATTTACATTTTTTAAAAGATCACTATAGCTATCATATTCCGGATAAAACATGTCAGGGGACCTGGGCTAAGAAAAGTGTTTGGATTAATGGATGCATTTTGAATGTGAAATTTCCAAGTTTTTTTTTTTTTTCCTGATAGACAGGATGCAAGGTGTGTTAAAGAGAATACGATTAACTGCTAAGTTTTGGACTGAATAAGTGAAGGAATAAATTTGCCAACAACTGAGAACCATTGTAGGTGGCTCAGGTCTGGAGGAGAAAAATAACAAATTTGGTTTTATACCAGTTGAGCTGGCATTTATTACAGTTTTAAGTGGAGATGTTTGTATTCATATACAATGTTTTACATGTACATGTAATATATACATTTAAAATATACTTATATAATATGTGATATATAATAAAATACTATATGCAATATATATTCTTATAAAAATTTTGAAGTAGAGGTATATAACTTGAACTTGAATGCAAAACAAAGTGCAAATAAATAATTAGTAGCTAAAGTCAAGAATGGTGGGATAGGAGTTCAATATAAATTTTATAAATTATTCTGTTAACAATTTGCTATATAGCCTTGATTGTAGCATTCAATGTCCCCAATCCTCAATTACCAATAACCCTAAACCTCAATTAGCACTTGTAAGACTGCTATGATACTGTTTTCTCTGGTTTAACTCCAAAAATGAGTTAGTTGAAAATAACAAGACTGTTATTGGCAAATAATTGTACACAAAGAGAATAAAATTAGAATAAAATGAATTAAACATTTAATTTATTGCAATTAAAAACACTCAGATATTAGTGAATTTTTATTTGTTTAAGTTTTGTTTTAGGAAAAGTATCATAATAACATTTTATTATCAGTTAATGAATATTTTTCTGGTGAATAATAGAGATGTGAGGCGCACAAATGTAAACCTGGAAGAGTCAAGGAAATTTCCTGTATGATTTCTGCTCTCATGCTCACCCATAGTAGAATCAGCTTATGTTCTGCGATGCATTAGGAATGTTATGGATCATAGCAATTCATATTGCAATTACCCAGTAGCCCGTAACTTTCTTGAGGATAGTGACTCAGTTATCTTCATCTGAATAATTTGTGAACAGTCATTGCCTCGTGGTATTTATGGTATAAGTTAATAAATGTTTGCTGAATAAAATAATAGAGTCATGGTTCCTTCTTCCTCTGAGTTTACATTTGAAATATGAGAGCACTTAAAATAAAAATAAAGATCAAATAAAAAATATACATATTTTGCTTTTAGTAATGGGTGTCCATAAATGAGTCTTTCTATTAATCCTGTAGAAAGCATAAAACACTGCTTTCATTACTTCTATTTAAGGTATAGAAATTATAACTGATGTAATTATACATAAAACAGAAATAAGAGATATAAATGTTTAAAACATTTAGACAGATTATCACATTCTGAAGTAAATGTGCATACCTAGAAATAAAGAAAATAAAATGTGAAACTGTCAAAATTTGAGTGTCTACTAAAGTACCTATTTCTTTCTTTTTTTTTTTTTTTTTTTTGCAGAGACAAGTGAACATTTATTTGTATGCCTTTCTTCCTATGTGTATTTCAAGTCTTTTTCAAAACAAGGCCCTAGGACTCTCCAGATTCAATTATGTCCTTGGGCTTGGTCAACTGCTGCAGGAGTCTTAGGGAGCCTTGTACAAATGCTAGAGTGACTCATTTACCAACATTAAACCCTAAGATAGATGCAACAAAGCAGGACTCCTTCCTCCACGGAATGTGCTGATTTCAGACGATGCAGTACCCAATGTAGAAAACACTGGAATTTTTCTTTGGAACTGGAGTGTGATGAGAGATGCTTGCCATGAACATAAGCTACTGTCTTTTCTTTGAGACAGAGTTTCGCTTGTTGCCCAGGCTAGAGTGCAAGGGCGTGATCTCGGCTCACCGCAACCTCCGCCTGGCAAGTCTCCTGCCTCAGCCTCCCGAGTAGCTGGGATTACAGGCATATGCCACCATGCCCAGCTAATTTTTGTATTTTTCTAGAGACGGCATTTCTCCATGTTGGTCGGGCTGGTCTCGAACCCCCAACCTCAGGTGATCTGCCCGCCTCAGCCTCCCAAAGTGTTGGGATTACAGGCGTGAGCCATCACGCCTGGCCAGCCACTGTCTTTTCTTTGACCCTTCCTTTCCAGTTTTTGAAGATAAAGCAGGAAATAATCTTCTCTGAAGATACTTGATAAAAATTCCCAAAACAATTAAACACATGCTTCCACTTCATTGATAAAAATTTACCACAGTTTGACACATGGGTCTAGTTCAGCTGGCGAATGAGCTGATTGATGCGTTCACCCCGATAGCCAGGTGTGCCCATCTCCTTGAGGAAGCCCACTCTATTTTTGGTAGCATGTCGGGCCACTGAGAGGTGGAAAGGGCGCAAGAACCATGAGATCTCCTGGAAATGCTTCCCTGGGAAGGCAATTTCATGAATGAGGTCTTCCAAGCAAATGACGCCAAACTTCCCCAGGTGCTCCTCAATCACTGTGTTGTCTATCAGAGGGATGGTCTTATTCTTGACCTTGGCTTGTCCACATTTCAAAATGAGTTCTCGGACAGACTTCAGATTTGGAAATCCCCAGGTCACATAAGGTTCCACTAACGCAGCATTTTTAGGTTCTGGGGGGTGACTTTTACAAAGACACCACTAAAAATTTTCTTTAGGCGAAGTCTTGCAATGGTTCTCTGCACCAATAAACTCACGCCATCAATTCTTTCGATGCGTACAACAAAGGCCAAGGAATGTTTGTCTGGCAATTCCAAGGCATGAGGTTTCACTTCTAGTCGTCTGAGACGCACCTTGTCACGTTTCTGCCGCCAGGAATCATGTAGGAATGATTCCAGTCGCTTAAACCTGAGCCCTTTTCCTTTCCTCTGCTCCTTCTTTGCCAAAAGTGCCTGCTTTGCCTGGGTGGCTTTGAGGGCTTGATAAGCCTTCCTCTTTTTCAGCAGATTTTCTGGAACCAAAGGGATTTTTCTTTGCTCTTGCTCCGCCATCTTTCTAGTGGTGCAGCTACTCTAAAGTAGCTATTTCTAAGTCAAACTATGAACATCGAAAGCTTTGCCTTTTACCAGTAATAATTCATTTGGAGTTGTTTTTATAAGTCTTTGTCTTGGGAAACAAATGATTTCAATTAACTAATTGTAATATATGTAGTATAATGTACAAATATAGGGTCAGAGAAAATGTGAAAGCGAAGTCAAGAAATCAAAGAAAGCAAAGTTACTTACATACAAATCTTTAGATGCTATATAGTTACAGCAGTTGAGTTGCAGAGTGACTGTATGTTTTCCTGGTGGACAAAGTGAAAATGAAAATATGACTGGTTGAAGATTTCTCTTGTGCATGTGAAAAAGCAAACCCTGCAAAAAAATAACTCTCACCAAATAAGCATACAATAACTTCCGAAAAAAGAGCAAAAATTTTCTTACCACTGAGAAACCAAGACAAATCACTCCAGTAGCACATAAAGGGAAAGTTTACATGGGTTCATTTCTCTTAGCCACTCTTAGTTAAAAAAAAAAATGCCAGAAATTAAATCAATAAAAACAAACATTGAGAAGGCCATACATTGACCCAGTAATCATGAGACTTTCTTAAAATTGCATTCAATACAATAATAAAATGTATTAAAGTAAAAAAAATCTTTTAAATTTTTAAAACAAATTTTCTTCAAAAGTGATCACTTCATCATTGGTGAACATTTGAAATGATATAAATTAGGTATTTTTAGGATAAATACTAAACTACACAAATACCTCATTTATAAAGCCATTAAAATTTTCTAGTAATTTTCTTATTCAACAAATATGTATTGCTCTCTGATACGGTTTGGCTGTGTCCCCACCCAAATCTCATCTTGAATTGCAGTTCCCATAATCCCCATGTGTCATGTGAGGGACCAAAGGGGAGGTAATTTAATAATGGGGGCAATTACTCCCATGCTGCTGTTCTCATGACAGTGAGTGAGTTCTCGTGAAATCTGATGGTTCTATAAGGGGCTTTTCACCCTTTTGCTTAGCACTTCTCCTTCTGGCCATTCATGTGAAGAATATGTTTGCTTCCCCTTCTGCCATGATTGTAAGTTTCCTGAGGCCTCCCCAGCCATGTGGAACTGTGAATCAATTAAATCTCTTTCCTGTATGAATTACCCAGTCTCAGGTAGTTCTTTATAGCAGCATGGGAATGGACCTATACACCCTTATTGTGTATTATATTTTCCTGGGCATTGACAATCAACTGAAGGAGATGGAGACAATGTTGCATCCCAGAGTTCCCCATTTTTCTTGGTGTTGGGAAGTGGGGGTATGGAAAAATGAAAAGGCAATTAGTATAACAGATATTAATTGCTATGATGATAGAAATAAAGTGTGCTTTCAGAGGAATTAGGCACTGCCATTTAATGGAATGGAATTAATAACCCAATGTGTTAGTTTCCTATTGTAGTTGTAAAAATTGTTACAAACTTAATGGCTTAAAAAAACACAAATTGATTCTTTTACAGCTCTGAGTTCAAAAATCTAAAATGGGTTGGCAAGGCTGCATTCTCTCTGAAGGCTCTAGGGAAAAATCTGTTTCCTTGCCTTTGCTAGCCTCTAGGGACTGCTTCTACTCCTTGACTCATGGCCCTTTTCTCCATTTTCAAAGCCAGCAGTATAACATCTTCAAATTTCTGTCTATCTTTATCTATACTTTCATAGTCACGTCTTTCTGTAACTGACTCTCCTGTCTCTTTCTTGTTAGGACACTTGAGGTTACATTGGAGTGACCCAGATAACCCAAAATAATCTCTTCATCTCAAGATTTTTATATTAATCACATCAGGAAAGTTCCTTTTGCCATGTAAGGCAACATATACAAGGGTTCTGGGGATTAGAACATGAATATATTTTGGGGTCATTATTCTGCCTACTACATATATATGTATAGGAAATACACACATTAAATATCAAATAATGAAGAAAAAATATTATTAGAAAGATAATATATTATTCAATAAATGATATTTTGATAGTTGATAACCTATTTGAAGAGAAACCATCTATTTAGATGCTTATCTTCCAAATTAATACCAGAGTAATAATTCCACATGAGAATCTTCTATCTCCACAGGATTTCATTGACCATAAACAATAATGGGAATGGCTTCCCCTAGAGTTTCATAATGTCACTTTAAGCAAATGACCACACAAGCACTTTTATATGGCAGCTGTAAAAAAATCATAGAATTCTTCAAGGAATGCATTCATAAACTTATCACGATCTTTCAATTATGCATGTGTTATTGGTAATTGTAATTTATGTCTTGTTTTTAAATATATAGCATGCTTAATTTTATAAGAAACCTTTACATGAAATGATAGGTATTCTAATGTCTCATTTAGTGGAGTTTGGTAACAATCTATAATTTCCTACATAGTAGCTTAAGTAAAATATTTTACATATATGTAATGGAATATTTTGCAGTTATTAATATAACTTTACAATATGTTTGCACAGAAAACACTTAAGTGATATAATCAGCATAGAAATTTCATATATTGGGGACTTTGTTTAATCATAGCTGATTGTCCACACATATTTATCTCTTCTCTACCCGTACCCCACCAAATTACAAAGATAATATATGAATTTGCTGCTACAATGCAAATATTTGAATTAATAAATGTAATAAAATTTCAATAAATGGAAGACAGATGGGAAGTGGAAGCTTCACGAATAACTCAGGAAAGTAGAGAGGAAGGAAACTCAAGGGTCAGATTTCAGACTGTCTCTTACGTCTTTGCACGGTTTTATTAATTCAAAGTACCCAGATGAAGCTATCTGTGATGGTTAATGTTAAATGTCAACTTGATTCAATTGAAGGATGAAAGGACTGTTTATGAGTGTATATGGGTGTTTATGGGTGTTGCCAGAGGAGATTAACATTTGAGTCAGTGGACTGGGAGAGGAAGACCCACTTTCAAGGTGGTTGGGCACCCTCCAATCCTCCAATCTGCTGCCAGCACAGCTAGAACAAACAGTCCAAAGAAGGTGGAAGAAGTTGATTTGTTAAGGGCCTTCATTTTTCCCCCTTGCTGGATGCTTCCTGCTCTGAACATCAGACTTCAGGTTTTTAACTTTTGAACTCTGGGGCTTACACCAGTGGTTTGCCAGAGGCTTTCAGACCTTCGGCCATACACTGAAGGGCTGCACGGTCAGCTTCCCTACTTTTGAGGTTTTGGGACTCAGACTGAGCTTCAGACTCAGGCTTCTCTGCTCCTTAGCTTGCAGATGACCCGTTGTGGGACTTCACCTTGTGATCATGGGAGGCAATTCTCCTTAATAAACTCCGTTTCATATATGCATATATCCTATTAGCTCTGTCTTTCCAGAGAACCCTAATACAATTTCATTTTTTCAAGTTTAGGACACAACATTTAGAAACAGTTGGAAAGAAAGAGGGAGGTCTTTTATCTGACCTCCTGGGTTTTGTAGTCGGAGGTGTGTTCCTGCTCTACTTACACCAGTCTTTAGTAGCCCCATAATAACAAAACTACACTCTTCATGTAAAGGTTTTCTATTCTCTTCCTTAGTTACCATCATTTGTTTTCCCTGAATTCCACCTTGACGTGCCACAATCCACCACTTCTAACCTACACAATCTCTTTGATAAATGTTTCTCTCTCTCCTAGTTGTTAGAATTAGCTAATTATTTTTATCCTATGACTCTTTGTAGTTCCTTTATAGCATACTAATCAGACTGTTTATTTTAATCTAATGTGTACATCTCTAGCTTCCATTCTTCTGGAAGTCAATGATACAACTTTGTTCTTCCTCAACGTATCATATTAATGCTACCTAAATTCAATCTAAAACAAATCTATCTATAAATCTACAAAACACAATAGTGTAGATAAATGAATTAATTGGATTCTATTTCCATACGTCATTTGAATTGGCAAATTGTATTTCCTATTATTCATTTTTTTCACAAACCATAATTCATTTATTTCACAGGATCCTTGGGGTGTTGCTTCACCAGCTGGAAACCTCTGTGGCTAGTGGTGCCTTTGCCCGAGTTTTTACTCTGATATACTGGACTTGTTCCACTCACTAGGCCTGGCAGCCTGCCCTCGGCTCACACTACCGGCCCAAATCTCATGTCTGCCAAGAGCGAATCAGGCACAGAGTGGTGAGTGGTGCTTGAGAGAGCAAGCGTTGGGCCCAGCCACTGCTCACAGCCAGGCATGCAGCTGCAGTGGAGCAGGCAGCTCCAGCCACTGGAATGCGCACTGGTTGCCTGCAAGGTTGTGACTGGACCAGGCATACCGCAAGCAGCTTCCACAGCTGGCAACAGGGAACATAGTGGCACCTGGAAGCTTTGAGATGCCGAGGAACTGCAGAGCCCCAGAGAGGGTGTCGCAGACCTATCTCAGGGAGTTCCTAGATCTGGGCTCCCTAAAGGGTCACAGCTCTTCTCTCCTCCCCTTGTCACCCGCAATGTGGTGAACAACAGGGACATGTTTCAGCCCTGTTTTTGTTACAGCTCTTTTAGCCCAGCCCTACCATTCAGCAGGTCCTGATTTCTTGTCCTGGATCCAGGAAGAATGAGGTATGTGAACAAATGGAGTATGAGCAAGGTGAAGAGGAGCTTTATTGAGCAGTAGAACAGCTCAACAGAGAGCTGCAGTGGGTAGCTCCTCTCTGCAGGCAGGTCAGCCTGTTGAGTGTTCAGTTCTCAGCAAAGATGAGACCCTGGAGTGAGTAGCTTCTCTCTGCAGCTGGTAGTCCCAAGATCTGTTCAGCTCTCAGCTGAGAGGAGACTTTAGAGTGGGTAGCTCCTCTCTGCAGTTGACCAACCCCTGCAGTGCTCCAGTATGGATGAGTCTGGGAATTTTTAAGGGTTTCAGAGTGGAGGCAGTGCATGCCGATTGGTTCATGAGTGGCCATGGGTGGGCCCAGAAAAAGCATCATTAGTTCCCACTTCAGTTCATGGGACTGGTAGCCTAACCCCCATGCTTCAGGCCTTTCCCAAGCTCGAAGGTGGACTTTACCAAGGACCTGCCCTTTCCCCCACAAGCCTGTCTGCCTCCTGCTGCTGCTCATGGTGCTCAGACTGTTTATGCTGAGGGGGTACCTGCAGGTCTGCCCTGAGCTGTTCTCAGTAGCCCATCGGTCTTCCTCCCTTGCTTGTAATGCCCAAAGTTTAGAGGGGACCAAGGCTGCAGGGGGCTGGTATATCAATACTGCCTCGAGTGTGTGCACACCTGGCCAGATTGTGACAGCACTAGGCTCAGCCTCAACTTTGCTCCCAGATCAGGGTGGATGCCAGGAGCTGGGAGAGACCAGGCAGTGGGAGCAGGTACCTCTGAGTCTGTCAGGGAATGTGTGGATGGGGAGCTTTTCAGGCCCCTGGGAGTGTAGAAATGCCCAGGTCCACAGCTGCAGTTTGCGCAGCTGAAGCTGCACCCAGGAAGATGGGGCTCCTACCTCCTTCCGGCCCCCAGAAACACAGAGAGGCTAAAGTCTTCAGCTGCAGATTAGCAACTACAGTTTTGCCCAGGAAGTTCAAGGCTCCTACCCTGCCAGCTTGGAAGTGTGTGGGACTTCTACCTGTTCCTGGCTCCTACTGCAGCAGGATCTTCCCAGGGGTCGCTCCAGAGGGGTCATCGCTGCCATCATTTATAAAACAAAAGTGTTGTGCCAAATGAACGAGATTCAGAACCTATTCTCTATTGATGAGGTCTCAGGGGTGAGACAAATACAGAAATCTTGTGTCAAATAAGTAGCTAATATAAACTGTTGCAGAAACATGTACAAAGAAATTTGGACTGATAAAAATACTCCCCCTAAAGATGTCATGACAGGAAAAATAACATTCAATTGATCCTAGAAAAATGGAATGAATAGCATCAGATTAGGCAAGAAATTGTAGTACAACCATAGAGATCAGCGTGTGCAAAATCACATATAGATGAAAGAGCCTTCTTTGTAAAGGCATTAACTAAAGAACCTTTATTAGTGTCTTGGAGACCTGTAATAGTTACAAAAATGATATTTTGGAAATACTCTGACCTCTGCATTTGACTCTCCTGCAGTGATTTAATATTTCTACTGTTCATTGATTGAAGGTTTATTCTGCTTTTTTTCATACTTTCTTTCCCTTTGTTGCAACTATAATAGCCACATTCAAACTCACACAGTTGACTGCAATAATAACAAAAATGACTGTGAGTTTATGAATATCTGACAAATCCCTTTAGAAAGTTCACTCATAATTCAGTGGACAGGTGGTTGAGAAAAAAAAAATGAAAAGGCCGTTCCTAAAAAAGCTTATTCAATTAAAGCCTCAGAGAGAAAGGAGAAAACACGTGATGTACCCTTCAGTAAATACTGCTTTCAGAAAAGGAGCTGATCTTACTGTCCTGAAAACGTAAGTAAAACGTCTTTGCCTATATAATGGAGAAATACTTGTCTAAGTCTTTTCTCTGCAATCCAACATCATGAATAACACAGTATCATAATTATTTTACTAACATTTATTATGTAATTATCCACTGAATTTTTTACAATAGTTCACTCAAGTAATTTTTGCCTGGAATTATTTTTCATTTATTGTCAGTTCCTTCAACTGTATTATTGTCTTTGGTCAGCAAACTTGCTGTAATGTTTCTCATATTAAAAGACTCATACAAACAACTGCCCTTGACCTGCTTATCAGGTCCCAACATCATGTGCCTTCCCTTGTCCCTTTCACATGTGCATGAAAATATTTCAATATTAATTCCCCGATATTATCAATAACACAGGACTCTATACTGATTTTAAAATGAAGCACAGAAACATCTAAGGAAAGATGTTCTTACTCTCAGTTCTGTTGACACTTTAATTACATAGAGGGGTAGGAATAGGTGATCAAGATAGACAATGGCAAAGGGTGATTCCCCTACACACACATAAGAGTAGCAAGAACTAAAGGCTACAGGGAAACACTGGATGTCTGGACTAATCTGTATGCCAGTAAAATAATAACTACCACAAAAGACTAATGAAAATTAAATATTGCATCTTTTACTGTATGTATGACAGTAATAGGCCCTAACTGTTCAAAGTTTTTATTGTTTCAACTATTATAATACATGGTCTTAGTTTACCAACACTTATTAAATAATGTATTTTTATTTTTTGCCTTAAAAATTTTTGTCACTGTATATGCAGGCAATAGCAGAAATATAATATTTCCTTACTCAGAAAAATATTTTTAAAATTATAATCAATGGTGAAAAGTTAAAATATTTCCCTCAGGAAAAAGACAAGGATGTTCACTCTAGAGACTTCTATTTAGCATAGTTCTGGAAGTCCTAGCCGGAATAGTTAAGGAAGAACAATAAATAAAGGCATTCAAATTAGGAAGAAAGAAGTAAATTGCTTGGTCTGTAGATGACATGATCTTATATACTTATAAATCCAGAAGACTCCACCAAACAACTGTTATATAAACAAATTCAATACAGTTGCAGGATACAATATCAGCATAACACAAGTCATTAGCACTTATATATACTAACAACAAACTATCCAAAAAACATATGGAGAAAACAATCTCATTTAAATAGCTACAGAAATAAAAATAAAATCTGTAGGATTAAATTTGAACAAGGAAGTAAAGTATCTGTACACTGAAACTATAAATCACTGATGAAAAATTGAAATAGACACAAATATATTGAAAGACAGTGTATGTTTATGGATGAGAATATTGTTAAAATATCCATACTACCTAAAGTGATATACAGATTTAATGTAATCCCTATCAAAATATTAATGACATTTTTCACAGAAATAAAGAAAATTCTAAAATGTGTATGAAAACTCAAAAGAACCAGAGACCCAGAACAGCCAAAGCACTCTTGAGTAAAAAGAATGAAGCCAGATACATCAATACGTAACTACAAAATCTGTTACAAAGCTATAGTTGTCAGAACAGCATGGTACTGAGGTAAAAACATATGTATATATACAGAGAGAGAGAGAGAGAAAGAGAGAGAGAAATGCAATAGACTAGAAAACACAGAAATAAGTCTATGCATTTACAGTCAATTGATTTTCAACTAAGATGCCAAGAATACACAATGGGGAAAGAATAGTCTCTTCAATAAATGGTATTTGGAAAACTGGATAGCCACATACGGAAGAATGAAATTAAATCCTCATCTCACACTATTTACAAAAGTCAACTCATTATGAATCCAATACTTAAATATAAGACCTAAAACTGTAAAACTACTAGAAGACAACATAGAGGAAAGGTCCCAAGACATTGGTCTTGGAAATGAATTTTTGGAAGTTACTCCAAAAACAGAGAAAACAAAAGCAAAAATGAGATTGCATCAAACTAAAAAGTTCTTGTAACGTGAGGAAACAATAAACCAGGTAAGGAAACATTCTCTGGAATCAGGGAAAATATTTGCAAACTGTACACATCAGATAAAAGCATACTATCGAAAATACATAAGTAACTCAAACAATTCAATGGTAAGAAAACAAATAATATCATTAAAGCATGAGTAAAATGTCTTAAAATTATATATACAAAAACCCAACAGGTAAAATTAAAAAAAGGAAGGAAAAAAGCTCAATATCAAATTAAAGAGATCACCTTATACCTGTTATAATGGCTGTTATTTAAAAGGATGAAAGATAACAAGTGTTGGCTAGAACGTAGATAAATGGGAACTCTTGTACACTGCTGGTGAGAAAGTAAATTGGTACAGCCACTATGGAAGCTAGTACAGAGTTTTCTCAAAGAGTTAAAAATAGAGCTACCGTATGACCCAGAAATTCCACTACCGGGTATATATCCAAAGGAAATGAAATTAGCATGTCAAAAAAATACATGCACTCCCATGTTCATTGCAGCATTATTTGTCACAGTCAAGACACAGAAATAACCTAAGTGTCCTTCAACGGATAAATGAATAAAGAAAATGTGTTATATACGCACACAATGCAATAATATTTTACCTTAAAAACGAAGTAAATCTTGCCATTTGACATGAATGAACCTGGAGGAAATTAAGTGAAATAAGACAGACACAGAAAGACAAATACCATGTGATCTCACTTACATGTGGAGTGTAAAAAAGTTGAACTCATAGTAACAGAAAGTATTATAAAAATTATTATAAATTGCTGGTTACCAGAGGCTGGAGTTGGGGAATTGTGGAGAATTTGGTCAAAAAATACAAAATATCAATTAGGTTTTACTAGAACATAGAGTAAAAGATCTATTATATATCATGGTGACTATAGTTAATAACAATATACCTTACAGTGAAAATTTCTAAGTGTAGATTTTAAATGTTTTTGCCAGAAAAAAATGATAAATAGTTGAGGTGATAGATATGTTAGTTTGATTTAATCATACTGCAATGTATACATATATCCCATCATTCTGTTGTACATCATAAATATATATAAGTTTTACTTGCCAAATAAAAAAATTAAAAGAGGCCAGGCGCGGTGGTTCACGCCTGTAATCCCAGCACTTTGGGAGGCCAAGGCGATCGAGACCATCCTGGCTAACGCGGTGAAACCCCTTCTTTACTAAAAATACAAAAAATAAGCCGGGAGTGGTGATGGGCGCCTGTAGTCCCAGCTACTCTGTAGGCTGAGGCAGGAGAATGGCGTGAGCCCGGGAGGCGGAGCTGGCAGTGAGCCGAGATCCCGCCACTGCACTCCAGCCTGGGTGACAGAGTGAGACTCCGCCAAAACAAAAAAAAAAAAAAAAAAAAAAAAAAAAAAAGAAAACTGCTTCAAATATTCCCCCAAATAAAAACATTACAAATTGTTATAAACAATCTACTGACTGAAAAAAAAATTTTTTTAAGTAAAACTTACATAAACATTTTTCCTATAATTAGTAAAAGTAAGATGTTCAGATGAAAGCATTCTAAGTGTTGTTGAAATATCTGTTGGGTTAGCAGAATCAAGTTTTCTTGGTGCTAATTTTTCATATTCCTTAGAATGTCATTCTTTCATTATTTCTTCAACTGTATAAGTCATTTCTTCCAGTAGTAGGTATATAATTTTGTTGTGTGTACTTGTGTATGTTCGAAAGAAAGAAAAACTTAATGCATTTTTTTCTACCATATCTCTACTTGCAGGAGATAATTTTTTACAGAATGATGTTAGTGTGACAATTGGGTAAAATAATCTAGTAAGAGTCTAATTCATAAATTAAATTACCTGAAAGAAAAATTACCTTTGATAATTGTAAGCCTATGTACATTTCATTATCTCCACAAGCCAGACTTAGTACAATGAGTACTCTAGATTAAACATTTAAAATTAAAGTATCCAGTTATAATGATTGTTACAAGAGATTTATGGTAAAATCTCTTAATCTGCTACTCATTTTTCTTGACTACTCAGTAGCTCAGAAATGTATAACACTAGAAGGCAAGCAGATTTTATGATTATGGTCAAAGTTTCTTAAGACATGGCTACAGAGATTTTTCTGAAATTCCTTCTGTTGTAATTTCTAAATATTTGACAGGAGTGTAGCCTTCATAGTAAACGTGTAAACATTATACCTGTCTTATATAGAAGTATGTCAGATAATCTAACCCTTTCTTACTCCTTGTATTCATCTACAAGGGCTTCCATAACAAGACACCATGATCTGGGTGGCTTAAGTTACAGAAATTAATTTTTTTCACAGTTCTCAAGATTTGAAGTACAAGGTCAAGATAAAAGCAGGACTGGTTTTGCCTGAGGATTATCTTGGTTTGCAGATGGTCAACTTCTTGCTCTGTCCTTACATGATCTTTCCTCTGTGCCTGTACAGAGACAGAGAGAGACAGGTCTCTGTTATCTCTTTTTTTTTCTTATAAGGACATCAGTCTTTTTGAATTAGGGACTCACTCTTATGACCGCAATTAACTTTATTACCTCCTTGAAAGCCCTGCCTCCATACTGAGTCACGTTGAGTGCTAAGGTTTCAACTTATGAATTTCAGGTTGCACAGTTCAGTCTATCACCCTCCCCCTTCAGGAGAATTTGTTGTTCTCACCCAGTATTTAATTCCATATCTTCAGAGCTGGTTACTCTGAGAGTTGTGATAAATTTACCCTAATACAATGATGATCAGATAGCTTTATTTCTTCATTAGGTGTTTGAATACCTTGTTAAAATGCCAATTATTTTTTCTGTGAGCTCAGATGGTAGACTTTGGCAGGAAGTATTCTCTTCCACTAATGCTTAAAAAAATCATTTCACACACTATGATTAAGAAATTATACTAGTACATTGATTATTATGCCATTATTGAATAGCTTTTCTATCTTAGGGATAAAATACAGGAAAATAGGTACTTCTTATTTAGAACTGAATATTCAAACAAGATAAACATATGACTTTGTATGTTAGTTGCAGCATATGTTTTATTGAAACTGGGAAAATATTCACTTTAAATACATAGCCTATATCCTTGATGTTTCTTTACTAATGCCTTTAAGCAATTATGTATACTTTAATGCTTTCAAAAAACAAAATACATATCTGCCAGGGACTAATTTTACAGCAAATTTGTATGAATAAAAATCCATTAAAGTTTTAGAATATATTTCAAGTACCTATAGCTTTTGTTAAAATTGTGTTAAAATATTTTTAATTAATTTAACAAATATGTATCTGGTATCCACTGATGCCAGCAAGTTATCAGGACATAGCAGTAAATAAAACAAATGATTGCCTTTGGT
Source organism: Papio anubis (assembly GCF_008728515.1). Taxonomy (NCBI): domain Eukaryota; kingdom Metazoa; phylum Chordata; class Mammalia; order Primates; family Cercopithecidae; genus Papio; species Papio anubis. Next base: position 64,423,806 of record NC_044982.1, on the reverse strand, counting down.
AAGCTTATGTTCTAGCAGGAGGAGAGAGATAATTAACATTTACACAATAAATAAATAAACCTCATGGTAAGTTAAATTGTGAAGAGTACTGTGGAAATGAGCAAAATTAAATAGGGTGAGAAAATAAAAAATTTGGCATCGGAGGAGGTTGAACCAATAAATACAGATATAAGAGTAAGTCTCATTGAGGAGAGAGATTTGAGGAAACCTAGAAGTGGATGAAAGAATCAGACTTAACCTTCTGCTAGAGGGAAGAGTCAATGCAAAGATATGAAATATTTGAGAAAAATAAAGAAATTGGTTTGGCAAAATAGGGTGAACAAATGGGTTATTCCATGAAGAATAAAGTCAGAAAGAAAACATAATTATGTCATTGACCTGGTAGTTGTCAATATTTTTTGAAATTTTACTGATCAATTTCATCAAGTGAACAACAATATTGATTTTAAATTAAATCTAATTATTGCATTTTGTTATACTAAACTACACAGGGTAGATATCAAAGAGACTAATGTATATTTGGAGAGAAAACCTGGATACATTGAGAACAAATGTTTTGATAAACCCACTTAAAATTGTTGAAATATTGAACTTTTAAATTTTTTCCACATTTTGTCTGTTTTGTTCTTATATATTTCATTTTCCATCAAATGTTCTCTCTTTTACTTGGAATCTTCTGAAAACTGAAGTTGATAGTACAGTAGACGGGTGATTTACTGAGAACAATATCATTGGACTTTGGGCTATACTCTTCCTAGCTGGCCATATTTTGACTCACATCACATAATTTTGAAACTGGATGTTTCGAGAGCCCCCAGCTACACTGGGGTTTTAGTACCAGAATGGCTAGTCACCCTCCCCAAATGTGAAATAAAGGGGAGCTGGAAATGAACATTCACAAGGTACTTCCTTTACGTAGAAGATGGCCTAATGTCTAGTTGTCCAACCCACAACCAGGGGATTCTGCACACAGAAAACTTGTTTGCACTGGCAGGTGCCCCTATGGCTTTTGTTTGACCTGTGTCCAGTTTTTGCCTACATGATCATTACTCTGGCACAGAAGCCCAACCTTGTGTTCCCCAGTGGTGTCCAAGGAAACCAGTTTAGGGCAGCTCCTTGTTCTTCAGATGGAAGGTACAAATTTAATACACCTTCAGTACAGGAAAAAAGTTCAAAGATTTGTATTTACAAATCCCAGGCCTAATGAGTTAGAAGGGCAGTCCTCCATCCCTGAATCACTACATAAAGAAATGAAGGGGTCAAGTAGAGAGAAAAACATGCAGCCACTCACAGCTAAGGGAGTAGTGTATAGGTCACATTAAGTTTTCAGGCAAATGTCTGTCTAGTTTCTTTAAAGGAAGATGCTGGAAAGCTGGGAGCCCAGCCTGCCAGGTGAGAGAGATGCCGCTAAGTTCTTATCTCTGGCCATTTGGGTCTGGTGTAGAAATGGAAACTGTGTCAAAGGTGACTGAGACCAGCTTCTGGTATAAGAAAGGTAAATTTGTATTCAAAATGAATGCCAAGGCCACAAGAAAGTATGCAAATTCACTGCACTGGAAATGCCAAAGTTAGTTTTCTGTTATGTCTCATTTGGCTGAGCATATTTCCTTTTTTGTGTTTTGTATGGACCTCAGGTGTAGAAAATTGAATTAATTACCCTTCTATTCATGGTACATTATTATGGTGGCATGCATAGTATGTACGCCTAATGTATGGTACATTCCATTTGTTTCTGGTATTACTTGTTCATGTCCTCACAATTATGTATTTTTCATTTACTATAAAGGGCTATTATAAAGTAATAACTTAGCAGTATACCTATTCAAACTGAGTAATTAAAGCCTCTGATTTCCAAAGGTTCATATTTTTCCCTGAAATCTGTGGTGAATTAAAATCAGTTCAGTAGTTTAATAAAAGGGAGATGAAATGTAATGCAAACTTATTTTGCCCTCTGTCAAAATAAATGGTTAAATAAACAAAATGATTAGGTCAACTTCATCTAGTGCCATGCCAGGCAGGTATTTAAATTGTACTTTTACAGACAAAACGACACTGGATTTTGGATATCATCAGTGGATTTCATTGATATGTGAGTATAAAAGTACCCAGTTACTATCCATTCTCTTTATGTCAGTGCTGTATTATCTGCTTTGAATTATCCACATGACTGGTTAAACAATTGCTGGTATCATTTAAGTTTAATTTAATTTATTTAGACATTTCTGTTTTCTCCCTATAAAGAAAAGAACCGAGGCGTATCCTTGCCTATTTATGCATGGTTATAAAGTGAAAAATTCAAACTATGTATTCTTCTACTTAAAAATTAACATATTTTTTAGAATTAGTTTTGATGCAGATGACAGAACAAATTGCATGCTTAAACAAGTATCAGAGATCATCTATGAGACCCACTTTTTGTATTTCAAATTCTATGTAACAAATCTGCACATGTATCCCTGAGCCTAAAATAAAAGTTGCAAAGAAAAATAAATAAGAAAACAATGAAGAAGTAACAACAACTAAGAATATGTAACATTATAAAAATCATTAACTACCTCTCTCCTCTTCTCAGACAGCATACCCATGTGTCTCTACCCAGCAATATTGAAGAGTGGCATGTTCATAGAGTAGCAGGAACCTCATCATTGTTCTTTTCAAGGTACCCTTAAGCTCTCTATTCCTCATGCTCCAGATCAAGGAGCCTAGTACAGGGGTAATAAATGTGTAGACTGTAGACACTACCAGGCCCCTCTAAGGAGAGCAGCTAAAGGTGGAGCACAAGTAGATAAGGCTTGTACATCTGTACTGAAGTTAATTTTTGCATATGTTGACAGGATAGGGGTCTATTTCCATTCTTCAGCATATGAATAGCCATCTGTCACACCGTTTATTGAACAGGGAATTCTTTTCTCATTGCTTATTTTTATCAAATCTGTGGAAGACTAGATGTCTGTAGGTGCATCACTTTATTTTTGGATTCTCTATTCTAGTGTTCTATTTTTCTGTTTAGTACCAGCACCATGCTGTGTGGTTACTGTAGCCTTGTAGTATAGTTTGATATTGGGTAATGATTTACCTCTGTGTTTGTTCTTTTTTCTTGGGATTGCTTTGGCTATTTATCTTTTCAGCTCCATATGAATTTTAGAATAAGTTTTTTTTTCCTAATTCAGTACAAAATGACACTGGTAGTTTGATAGAACTAGTATTGAATTTGTAGGTTGCTTTGGACAGTATGGCCATTTTAATGATACTGTTTCTTCCAATCCATGAGTATAAAATGTTTTCCATTTGTTTGTATCATCTATGGAACACTCTTTCAGCAGTGTTTTGTAGTTGTTCTAGCAGAGATTTTCACCTTTTTGGTTAAATGTATTCCTAGGATATTTCATTATGTTTGTGACTATTGTAAATTAAATTGCATTTTTTATTTGACTCTCAGTTTGAACATTATTTTTATATAGAAATGATACTGATTCTTCTCCATTTATTTTGTATCCTTAAACTTTACTAAAATTTATTAGATCACAAAGCCATTTAATAGAGTTTTTAGGGTTTTCTAGGCATAGAATCGTATCATCAGTAAAGAGATGATTTCACCTGTTCTTTTGCTACTTGGATGCTTTTTATTTCTTTCTCTTTTCTGATTGCTCTGGCTAGGACTTTCAGTAGGATGTTGAGCAGGATAGTTGAGAGTGGGCATCCTTGTATTGTTCCTTTTCTTAAGGGGAATGCTTCTAGCTTTTGCCTTTTCAGTATGATGTGAGCTGTGTGTTTGCATAGATGGTTCTTTTCATTTTGAAGTGTGTTCTCTTGATACCTAGTTTGTTGAGGATTCTATTATCATGAAGGAATGTTGAGTTTTGTTGAATGCTTTTTCTGCATCTATTGAGATGATCATATGGTTTGTAGTTTAGATTCGTTTTATTTGGTAAATCACATTTATTGATTTGCATATGTTGAACCTGTCATTCCAGAAATGAATTCTACTTGATCTTGGTGAATTAACTTTTTGATGTGCTTCTGGTTTTGGTTTGCTAGTATATTGTTGAGGATTTTTAAATCTATGTTCATCAGACATATTGGCCTTTGGTTTTCTTTTGTGTTGTTTCTCTAGCAGGTTTTGGTAGCAGAGTGATGCGATTATTATAGAATGAGTTAGGAAGAAGTCCTTTCTCCTTGATTTTCTTTTGGAAAAGTTTCAGTAAAATTGGTACCAGCTCTTCTTTGTTTGTCTGATAGAATTTCGCTGTGAATCCATCTATTCTCTGTGTTAGTGTGGTTTTGTTTTTGTTTTTTGGTTTGTAGGGTTTTGCAATGCCATGAGTCAATTTCAGAATTTGATAAAGACCTGGTCAGGCTTTCCATTTCTTCCTGATTCAATCTCGGAAGGTGGTGTGGTTCCAGGAATTTATCCATTTCCTCTAGATTTTCTAGTTTGTTTGTGTAGACATGTTCATAAACGTCTCTGAGGATCTTTTGTACTTCTGTGGGATTTGTTGTAATGTTACTTTTGTGGTTTCTGATTATTCTTTACATCTTCTCTCCTTTTTTCTTTGTTAATCTAGCTAGTGGTCTATCAATCTTGCTGGTCTATCAAATAATCAACTTTTGGTTTTGTTGATGATTTGTTTTCGTTTTGGGGTTGCAATTTTGTTCAATTCAGCTCTGATTTTAGTTATATATTTTCTTCTGCTAGCCTTGAGGTTAGTTTGTTCTTATTTTTCTAACTAGTCTGGGTGTAATATTAGGTCAATAATTTGAGAATTGAAAAAACTCATTGAGGTAGGTATTTCCAGTATAAAATTTCCTCCTAATATTTCTTTGGCTGCATCTCAGAGATCTTGGCATATTTTATCTCTGTTTTCATTTGTTTCAAATAGTTTTCTACTTCTTTCTTAATTTTGTTGTTTACCCAGAAGTTATTCAGGGGCAAGTTGTTTAGTTTTTATGTGATTACATTGTTTTGAGAGATCTTCTTGGCTCTGATTTCCATTTATATTCCACTGTGATCTGAGAGAATAGTTGGTATGATTTCATTGTTTTTAATTTACTGATACTTGCTATATGGCTGAGTATATTGTTGATCTTAGAGTATTTTCTGTGTGCAAATGAGAAGATAGCATATTCTGAGGTTGGTAGATGGAGTATTCTGTAAGATGCCTATTAGGAAAAATTGGACAAGTGTTTAAGTCCAGAATTTCCTTTTTTTTTTTTTAAATTTTCTCCCTCAAAAGTCTGTATGAAGCTGTCCATGGGGTGGTGACGTAGCTCACTATTATTGTGTTTCTTTTCTGTCTGTTTCTTTTCATGTATCTAAAAATACTTGTTTTATGAATCTGAGTGCTGAAATGTTGGCTGCCTGTATATTTAGGATAGTTAGGTTTTTCTGTTGAAATAAACCCGTTATCATTACGTATTGCCATTTTGTGTCCTTTTTTACTGTTGGTTTAACATCTGTTTTATGTTATATACAAATAGTGACCCCGGTTTTGCTTTTCTTTTCTTTTTTTTTTCTTTTCTTTTCTTTTTTTCTTCCTTCTTTCTCTTTCTTTCTCCTTCCTTCCTTCCTTCCTTCCTTCCTTCCTTCCTTCCTTCCTTCCTTCCTTCCTTTCTTTCTTTCTTTCTTTTCTTTCTTTCTTTCTTTCTTTCTTTCTTTCTTTTTCTTTCTTTCTTTCTTTCTTTCTTTCTTTCTTTCTTTCTTTCTTTCTTTCTTTCTTTCTTGTGTGTATGTGATGGATCTTTCTCCAATGATTTACTTTGAGCCTATGGATATTGCTACATGTGAGATGGATCTATTTAAGACAGCAGAAAAATGCATGTGGTATTTTATACAGCTTGTCACTCTGCCTTTTTAAACAGGGTGTTTTGATCATTTACATTCAAGATTAATATTAATGTGTGAGGTTTTGATCTTATTTTGCAGCTTTGAGCTGGTTGCTTTGTAGTTTCTATTGTCTGGTTGCTTTAAAGGGTCTATAGGCTATGTACTTACATGTGTTTTTGTGGTAGCAGGTATTGCTCTTTTGTTTCCATATGCAGAACTCACTTAAATATAACTTGTAAGACTGGTCTACTGGTAATAAATTTTCTTAGTGCTTTCTTGTCTGGAAAAGATTTTATGTATTATTCACATATGAATCTCAGTTTGGCAGAATATGAAATTCATGGTTGGAATGTATTGCTTTGAGAATGCTGAAAATCTGCTCCCAATTTCTCCTGGCTTCTTAGGTTTCCACAAAAAAAGTACGATGTTAGCCTAACAGGGTTTTCTTATATGTGATCTTCCTGTTTTCTCTAGCTGTCTTTAAGATCTTTTCTTTAGTGTTGCCCTTGAACAGTCTGGGAACTATATGCCTCAGTGATGTTCATTTTTTTTTAGTATCTCACAGTTGTTCACTGGATGGTGTTTGGATGTCTACCTCTCTAGCAAGATTAGCAACATTTTCTTGAATTATTACCTCATTTATGCTTTCCAGGTTGCTTACCTTTTCTTATCCTCTCTCAAGATGCCAATAATTTGTAGGTTTTGTCACTTTTCATAGCTTCATATTTCTTGAAGACTTTGCACATTTTTTTTGCTATTTTTAAATTTATTTTTGTCTGACTGAGTTTGGATAACTTATCTTCAACATCATTTTTTTTTTTTCTTCTGCTTGGTCCAGTCTACTGATAAAGCTTTCAACTGTATTTTGAAAGTCTTTAAGTGAGGTTTTTAATTCCAGAATCTTTTGCCTATTTATTTTTAAGATGTTTATCTCTTCCTTCAATTTCTGAGTTGCTTCATAAATGTCTTTGTGTCAGTTGTGACCTTTGTCTTGGATCTTGTTCAACTTCTCTGCTTTGAATTCTTTATCTGTCATTTTTGAGTTTCTATTTTGGTTAGGGAAAATTGCTAGAGAGCTAGTGTGATCCTTTGGTGGTGTTACCAAATTCAGATTTTTAATGGTGCCAGAATTCTTGTTCTGGTTCCTTCTCTGGAGATGCTGGCACCTCTAATTTTTGGAATTACTTTCATGTGGATAGATATTTTTTCTTTTTTTCACTACAATATTTTTTTTTTCCTTTATTTCCCCTTTATCTTCCTTTCTAGGAAATGTGACTGTAGAGAATGCTGGGTAGTGTCCTTTGGCTTTGCTTCTATAGCCCCATGCACTTCTGTTGGCAGATTTTATATTGGGCTGTGTAGTTTGACCTACAAGCCAGTAGATGGTGCTTATAGGTATGTATTGGCTGCAGTCACTGTGGCTAGGTATATACTTAATCTTGTTGCAGGCAATAATTCTGATTCACAGAGTGCACAGTAGTTTGAGCTCCCTGTTCGGTCTCTGGGGGATAGGAGGCAATTTGGGAGGTACTGGGCCAAACAGAATTGCCTACAGAACATCAATGGCAGGCACAAGTACCAGCACTAAGGGAGAATTCAGTGTGTGGCCACCAAGCACCCAGACATGTGCCTAGGCATGGAGCTTGGAAACATCCTTGGCTTCAAATTCTCTGCACAAGGATGAGGGGCTGCCTATACCCTCATCCTTATATAAGAGAGTGAGTGCTCTAGATGCCTGCTAATCTGCCTGGGCATATGTTTGTGAGAACACCACTTCACCATGGTCTCTGCATAGGTAGAGTGTGTCAGCTCAGTCTGCTGATTCAAATGAGCAGGTGCTCTGAATACCTGGAGAAATACCTGGCCATGGAACAGGGAGGGCTTCACTCCTCCTGGATCTTTGCACAAGAAGGGTAGGAGGCTCAGTTTTCTAATCTAGGTGAGAAGACTCTTCAAATGCCTGGAGACCTGCCTGTTTGTGGAGCATGAAAGAGCCCACTGCACCACAATCTCTGTACAGAAAGGCTGGGCAGCTCAGGCTGCCAATATGGATATGCATCTGCTCTGAATGTTTGGAGATGGAGATATGTTTGAGCATAAGACAGGCAAAGCATCTCTGCACCGAGTTCTTAGCACAGAAAGGGAGGAGTGACTCCGGCTGGTAATCCAAGAGGGTGTGTCCTCCAAATATCTGCAGATATGCCTGAACGTGGAACAGAGGGGATCCAGCTACAAGACAGTTTCTGCACAGGAATGGTAGAAGACTCAGGTTTTTAATTCAGGCAGAAGTTGCTCTGAATGCATAGAAGTCAGCCTAGGCATGAAGCAGAGGGGGCCTTCCTCTCAACCAGATCTCTTCACATCAAGGGTGGGTCATCTCAGGCTGCAGGTCCAAGTGAGCAGATGCTCCAAATGCCTGGAGATAAACCCAATGCGCCATGATCTCTGTGCAGAAATAGTGGGGCAGGTCAAGCTGTCAGTCCAGGATAATAGGTGCTCCCAATGCCTGAAGATATGTCTGTATGTAAAGCAGAGAGGTGCTCCGTGCATCCACAACTCTGCACAGGAAGTGTGGGGGTGACTCAGGCTAATCCAAGCAAGTGGGCCCTCCAAATGTCTGGAGATCTGCCTGGACTTGAAGCAGAGAGGGCCTGCCTGAACCAAGGTCTCTGCACAGGAAGGGTGGGGCAACTCAGACTGTTATATAGGCCAGCAGGTGCTCTGACTGCCCAGATTGCTACCTGGGCATGGAGCAGAGAGGGCAGTGTTGCACCAGGATCTCAAGGGAGCAGGTTGGGGCACCCAGCATTGATACACAGAGGCTGGTTTAAGTTGCTAAGCTGGCCCTGGCTGCAAGTATCATTGCCCAAGAGAAACAACAGTTGTAGCAGTTCTCCTCTACCCCAGGCCTGCAAAAGGGGAAAAAAACAATTCTAGTTCCTGCTGCTGAGGAATTTTTTACAGTTCTGGCTGTGGAGGCATCTAACTGAATCCACGCAGGTGCTCCAATATCTGGCCTAAGACTGAAATGCCTGCATGGCCACACTACTGGGTCACCAAAGAATGACTGACTTTGTATGCATTTGGATTAAAAATGGTGTCCTACTCTCAGTTTTGGGTCTGGAGCAATGCCTACAGATTTTCCCAGTGTCTTTTTCTCTTTGTGTCTCTAAGCCTCTTCCCAATTTGGTTTCAGAGCTCAGGAGAAACAAATCACTCTCCCTCAGCCTGGGTTGCTCAACTACCTGGTAGAAAAGTGAGTCACAGATGCAGTCTGTGTGCCTCTCTCACATACTGGGGCTGGATGTTTTCATGGCGACTGTTTGCCCACATTCTCCTCCCTTGGGTCTCGGATGTCTTTCAGCTTTGGTTGATTCCCATTTTCTCTTTTGAATTAAAGCTCACAGAGTTGATATTTATGCACCATCTTGCTATTTCCAAGTGACTGAGTCATGCTAAAAGCCTCTAATACACCACTTTGTCGTGGTGCTCATGGAAAACGTAGGTTTTATAGTTATGGAAGTCTTGAAGAGTCATGGTTAGGTATCCTATAGAATGTTCTCTAATCTGGACTTGTGTGATGTTTTTGTCATAATTAGACTGCAGTCATGGATTTGGGAAAAGAATATCCAATAGTTGAAGTGCTCTTCTTCTCATTTTATGTCATAGATTATATGATACCCACATAATGTGACAGGTGATGTTAAGCTTCTTTATTTGCATAATATAGTGTTTGTCATGTTTCTCTGCTAAAATATAATTACAATTCCTAGTCCTACTTATCCTTGAAATAAACCCTAGCCTACCTTCAAAAGATAAAAGGAAGGATTAAGCGCCCCTCCTAGAGGGGAAAGTATTATGTATATTATCTAAAATTCTTCTGTAAGAAATATTTCACAAACAGTATTTTTAAATCGTAGAAAAATAAAAAAACTGTATTCCAACTACCTATTTATTATGAATAATACATATATAACTGTATTTTTTCATATTTATCTTGTATTTCTTTTCAAAGTATAAAACAAAGCAGATAAAGTTGAATTCTACTATATTTGCCTGTTTGAACTTCCCCTTTCCTACTACTTTTGAATGAATACCAGCAGACATTTGAAGTATATGCATTATTTTATGATTTTATTCTTTTACTTTCTATAAGTAGCCATAAAAGTTAGCACATTGTTTTTGTACTCAATTTTTTATACAAATGAATTTATAGTTATTTTTCTTTAATATTCAAAGTTAATTTGAGATTCATCCATGTTGATATCAATTATTAGTTCATTAATTTTGCCTGCTATTAGGTGTTTTTTGGTTTGACTATCATGATGAATTTACATATTGAATTATCGATGGAGTTTGGTATGTTTTCCATTTGGGGGCCATTACAAACATTACTCAATGAATGATATAACTTTCTCCTTGGCACCCCTACACCTAGGGGTCTAGGAAATTCTTTATATTGAAGTAGCTTTTCAACTGTTACTATATATTACAATCATCTAAGAAATTTAAAGAATACATAATTGCCAGAGTTGGAACCCAAATTCATCTCTAAGCAGCAGATCTATGTATATGTATTTGTATATGTACACTTATTTCTATATAACTCCCTAGGTGTCCAAAAAAACAGTAAGCTTTGGAAACTGCTACACTTAGATATATGCCTGGAAGTGAAATTGTGTGGGTTTCCTTTTAACTTCATTAGGTATTTCTCTTTAAAATGGTGTGCCATCAATATATGAGTTTTTTTCCATCTCAGAATCATAACAATACCTGAAAGTAACTGATTTATCTTTTCTTTAAAAGTGTACTTCATTGTTGTTTTAATATGTTCTTCTCTGATTGCGACATGTGAGCCCATTGAATCAATATAATCTTTCTTAGGTTTACAAGTACGTAAATATTCTCAATATGATCTCAACACCAGTTTTATTAGCTTTAACCGCACAAAATGGCAATACAGCACCTAGCCAAACAATATTTGTATCAAGAGGTCTGGCAACATCTCAGGTGCATTTCCACCTAATCTCCAGTGCCTTAGGTGTATAAAATGAAGCTGAAGTGGAAAATTCCCCTACTATTCCTAGTATGTGTTATATACATCGCTTGGCACTTAGCCGTTCCAGGTTGCCAACTTTCATCATTGCCAGCACAGAGGCAAGATTTTAGAGGAATTTCACAATAAACCATTCTGATAACCAGATACCAACTGAACAGTTAACACTGCACATTTATTTTAGATCTTTACATTTTGGAGACCAGTGTTTAGGGAAGGTCAATTCAGGAATATATCCCAGACTCTGTTAGAGTTCATAACAGCTGTTAACATTTTTACTCAAATTAGTGAAATTATATACCTTTTCCTATGTTTTTCTTTCCATTCACATTTACTCTTCTGTAAATTACTTATTTATAGATTTCACCTATTTTACCACATTATCTTTCTTCATCTTATTAGTTTGTAGGAGTGCAAAAACTTCTGAATGCTAACCTTATTTTCAAAGTTGCCAGTATTTTTCCTCATCCTATATTCAACATTTTAATTTTGTTATAATTTCATATTAAAAACTAGAAAGGATTCAGTAATATATCTAGAAACACAGATATATATGAGAAATGTATAGACATATGTATGTATGCACAGAAACATAGACATGTAGATATATGCATGTGGACATACAATTTACATTGATTATTCTCCTGGTTAGTGAACTAATATATAGATTTTGTACAGGGATCCATGATAGTGGATAGGAGAAGAGCTGAAGGAGCCTAGAAACCATACAGTAATGGTATTAGTATCAATATAATTAACAAAATGACAATTATTACTGAAGTCCAGCTTAGGGAATGAATTTTAAATGGTAGTTACTGAGGACAAATATTCAATATGTGCTTACTGACGGTTTGAAAAATTAAATTATCTGATAGCTCATGTTTCTAATCTTTATTTAAAGGAATTGCTTTATCCCATATTTATGCCATCATAAAATATATAAGGCAAAAGAGACCACAATAGAATGGTAAGCTTGACTTTTAGGCATCTAGAGAAGCATATGATTTATTTTTTCTGTTTAAATTGTAGAACATATGGTTTTAAATTTTTATCATATTCTTCCTTGAAAATGGGACTTTATGTTTCTTTTTTGAAAATTTGCGTGATTTTACTGAGACATGATTGGGTAGAATTCCAGACAACCAAACGGACCCACTTGCCAAACAATAGAAATCAATAGTATCTTTAAAACTCTGCAGTACAGTCCCTTTGTCTCAGTCATTTATCAATGAGAAAAATTCAACGCAGCTATGCACATTGCCGAACATCTCAAATTGTAAAATCTTACTAGAGATGACAACACTTCTAAATATAAACTCCTTAACTGTGAAGTGAGATCTATTACATCTATGTCCAGGCACACTGTGGTACTCCAGAAAGCCGCCTTTCTTCCTCCCGTTTCATTGCAGCTATTTGGGGTTTGAAGCTAATTTGTTACTCACTTTGAAACCACGAGCATATTTAAAAGAGATTTTCAAGACATTTACCACCTGGTTTGATTTACTACATTATTTAAAGACCTGAGAAGAAATTATCCCTCCTCAATTTTCTAATTTCCTAAATATATCTTTCAATTTACTCATGCTGATAAGAGTAAGGTGCTCCAAACCACCGGGGAAGTCTGTGCTTATCCCTTACTCAGATACGTAAGATTGAAACAATTTTGATATTTCTGCAGCATCTTTTGATATGGAAAATATTGTAAGCAACCTCAAGTTTAACTAATATAATGATGGAAAAATAACATGTAGTGTATTCATATCAAAATACTGTAAAATGATTAAAATAATGAACCTATCTAGATCTACACAGATAGAACACAGAAGTATACAGTTGAATAAAATAAAGTTGAAAAAAGACATATAGAACATATTATTTATGTAAATGTATGAAGCAATTTTAATGATATATATAATATACAAGTATATACTAATAAGTATAAAATATACTTAAATAATGTGTAATTATGGTTGTCTGTACTTGTCAGACTATGAGATTCACATCAGGAGTGGAATTAGAAGTTGAAAGGTATACTCTTTGTCTCTTATTTGTAAAATTCTAAAATAACTGTAAATTTGTAATACTTGTTAGAATTCTAGTAAAGAGACTGGGTGCAGAGGCCCTGCCTGTAATCACAGCACTTTGGGGGCCAAGGCAGGAGGTTCACCTGAGGTGAAGAGTTCGAGACCAGCCTGGCCACATAGTGAAACCCCGTCTTGACTAAAAATACAAAAATTAGTAGGGTATGGTGGCGCGCAACTGTAATCCCAGCTATTCGGGGGGCTGAGGCAGGAGAATCACTTGAACTCAGGAGGTGGAGGTTGCAGTGAGCCGAGATCACACCACTGCACTCCAGCCTGGGCAACAAGAACAAAATTCCACTTCAAAAAAATAATTGTAGTAAAGATAATTTTCAATTAATTTAAATCTTGTAGTTACTATTTGGGCAAGGTTGTAGATTACTCTCTCAAGTTTACAGAAGTATAGTCATGTAATATTTAAAATTTATGAGGATTAATGGAATTCACAAATTATTTTTGTTTAACTCATGAATAAAAACTTTCCAGTAATTTCCTTTCTTCTGCTGGGTTTTGGTTTGGTTTGTTTTTGCTTCTCTAGTTCCTTGAGGTGTAACCTTAGAATGTCAGTTTGTGCTTTCAGTCTTTTTGATGTAGGCGTTTAGGGCTATGAACCTTACTCTTAGCACTGCTTCTGCTGGATCCCAGAGGTTTTGACAGGTTGTGTCATTATTATCATTCAGTTCGAAGAATTTTCTAATTTCTATCTTGATTTCTTTTTTGACCCAAAGCTCATTCAGGAGCAGGTTACTTAATTTCCAATTATTTGCGTGGGTCCAAAGCCTCCTTTTAGAGTTGATTTCCAGTTTTATTCCCCTGTGATCTGAGAGAGTACTTGATATAATTTCACTTTTCTTAAATTTATTGAGGTTTGTTTTATGGCCTATAATATGGTATATATTGGAGACATTTCCATGAGCTGTTGAATGGAATATTCTGTACCTATCTGTTAGGTCCATTTGTTCCAAGGTATAGTTTAAATCCATTGTTTGTTGACTTTCTGTCTTGATGACCTGTCTAGTGCTGTCAGTGGAGTATCGAAGTCCCCCACTATTATTGTGTTGCTATCTATCTCATTTCTTGGGTCTAGTAGTAATTGTTTTATAAATTTGGGAGCTCCATTGTTAGGTGCATATATGTGAAGGACTGTGATATTTTTCTGTTGGACAAGGCCTTTTACCATTATATAATGTCCCTCTTTGTCTCTTTTAACTACTACTGCTTTAAAATGTGTCTTGTCTGATATAAGAGTAGCTACCCCTGCTAGTTTTTGGTGTCCATTTGCATGAAAAGCCTTTTTTCACCCCTTTAAGTTTATATGGGTCCTTCTGTGTTAGGTGAGTCTACTGAAAGCAGCAGAGCAGGACTAAATGAAATTGAAACAGAAAATACATACAAAAGATAAATTAAACAAAAGCTGGTTCTTTGAAAAGATAAATAAAATTGGTAGACCATTAATAAAACTAACCAAGAAAAGAAGATCAAAATCCAAATAACCTCACTAAGAAATGAAACAAGAGATATTACAACTGACATCACTGGAATATAAAAGGTCATTCAAGGCTACTATAAACATCTTCATGCACATAAACTAGAAAACCTAGAAGGGATGGATAAATTCCTGGAAAAATACAACCCACCTAGCTTAAATCAGGAAGAATTAGATACCCTGACAGACCAATTATAAGCAGTGAGATTGAAGTAATTGAGAATGACCAACAAAAAGAAGTCCAGGACTCGATGGATTCACAGCAGAATTCTGCCAGATATTCAAAGAAGAATTGGTACCAATTGGTACCAAAATAATAAGTGTCCTTTTGACACTTCCACGAGATAGAGACAGAAGGATCCCTCCCTAATTCATTTTATGAAGCCAGTGTCACCTTAATACCCAAATCAGGAGAAGACACAATCCACCCACCCCCCAAAAAAAGCTATTGTCCAATATCCTTGATGAACATTGATGCTAAAATTCTTAACAAAATACTGGCTAACCGAAACCAACAACATATCAAAATGATAATCCATCATGATCAAGTGTGTTTCATACCAGGGATGCAGCAATGGTTTAACATATGCAAGTCAATAAATGTAATACACAGCATAAACAGAATTTTTTTTAAAAAAAGATCATCTCAATAGATGCAGAAAAAAACATTCAATAAAATTCAGCATCCCTTTATGATTAAAACTCTCAGAAAAATTGGCATATAAGGGACACACCTTAATGTAGTAAAAGCCATCTATGGCAAACTCACAGCCAACATAAAACTGAAAGGGGAAAAGTTGAAAACATTCCCTCTGAGAACTGGAACAAGACAAGGATGCTAACTCTCACCACTCCTCTTCAACGTAGTACTGGAACTCCTAGCCAGAGCAGTCAGACAAGAGAAATAAAGGACATCCATATCAGTAAAGAGGAAGTCAAACTGCCACTGTTTGCTGACAATATTATCATTTACCTTGAACACTCTGAGGACTCCTCCAGAAAGTTCCAGAACTGATAAAAGAATTCAGCAAGGTTTCTGGATACAAGATTCATGTACACAAATCAGTAGTTCTTCTATACACCAACAACATCCAAATGGAGAATCAAATTAAGAACTCAACTCCTTTTACAATAACTGCAAAAAATTGGAAATACTTAGGAATATACCTAACCAAGGAGTTGAAAGACCTCTGTAAGGAAAACTACAAAACACTGCTGAAAGGAATCACAGATGACATAAACAAATGGAAACACATCCCATGCTCATGGATGGGTAGAATCAATATTGTGAAAATGACCATAGTGCCAAAAGAAATCTACAAATTCAATGGAATCTCCATCAAAATACCACCATCACTCTATAGAGAATTAGAAAAAACAATTCTAAACTTCATATGAAACCAAAAAAGCGCCCGTATAGCCAAAGCAAGACTAAGCAAAAAGAACAAATCTGGAGGCATCACACTACCTGATTTAAAACTGTGCTCTAACGCCAGAGTTGCCAAAACAGCATGGTACTGGTATAAACATAGGCACATAGACCAATAAAACAGAATAGAGAACTCAGAAATAAACCCAACTACTTACAGAAAACTGATATCTGACATAGCAAACAAAAAAATAAAGTGGGAAAAGCACACCCTTTTCAACAAATGGTCCTGGGATGATTGGCAAGCCATATGTAGGAGAAGGAAACTGAATCCTCATCCCTCACATTATACAAAAATCAACTCAAGATGGACTAAGCACTTAAACCTAAGACCTGAAACTATAAAACTTCTAGAAAATAATATTGGAAAAACCTTTCTAGACATTGGCTTAATCAAGGGTTTCATGACAAATAACTCAAAAGCAAATGCAATAAAAACAAAGATAAATAGCTGGGACCTAATTAAACTAAAGAGCTTTTTCACAGCAAAAGAAACAGTCAGCAGAGTAAATGGACAACCCACAGAGTGGGAAAAAATCTTCACAATCTATACATCTGACAAAGGAGTAATATCCAGAATCTACAACAAACTCAAATTAGTAAGCATAAAACAAACAATCCCATCAAAAAGTAGACTAAGGACAGGAATAGACAATTCTCCAAAGAAGATAGACAAATGGTCAACAAACATATGAAAATATGCTCAACATCACTAATGATTAGGGAAATGCAAATGAAAACCACAATGCAATACTACCTTACTCCTGCAAGAATGGCCGTAATAATAAAAAAACAGTAGATGTTGTCATGGATGCAGTGAACAGAGAACACTTCTACACTGCTGGTGGGAATGTAAACTAGTAAAGTCACTATGAAAAACGGTGTGGAGATTCCTTAAAGAACTAAAAGTAGAACTACCATTTGATCCAATAATCCCATTACTGGGTATGTACCCAGAGGAGAAGTCATTATTCAGAAAAGATACTTGCACACATGTTTATAGCCATACAATTCACAATAACAAAATGGTGGAGCTAACCCAAATACCCATCAATCAATGAGTTGATAAAGAAATTGTGATATATATATATGATGGAATACTATGAAGTCATAAAAAGGAATGAATTAACATCATTTGCAGTGAACTGGATTGTTGTGGGAAGTCAGGGACCTCGAACTGAGGAACAGGCTGGAGCCAAGGCAGAAGAACATAAATCATGAAGATTTCATGGACATTTATCAGTTCCCAAAATTAATACTTTTATAATGTCTTACGCCTGTCTTTACTGCAATTTCTGAAAATAAATTGTGAAGATTTTGTGGACATGTATCACTTCCCTAATAATACTCTTAAAATTTCTTATGCCTGTCTTTACTTTAACCTCTTAATCACATTATCTTTATAAGCTGAGAATGTACATCACCTCAGGACCACTATTGTATAAATTGATTGTAAAACATGTGTGTTTGAACAATATGAAATTAGTGCACCTTGAAAAGAATAGAATAACAGCGATTTTGAGGGAACAAGGGAAGATAACCATAAGGTCTGACTGCCTGTGGGGTCAGGCAGAATAGAGCTATATTTTTCTTCTTGCAGAAAGCCTATAAATGAATGTGCAGGTAGCAGAGATGCCACAGAATTATTTTCTCAGCAAGGAATAACCCTGGGGAAGGAATGCATTCTTGGGGGGAGGTCTATAGATTGCTCTGGGAGTGTCTGTCTTATGCGGTTGAGATACGTACTGAAATATGCCCTGGTCTCCTGCAGTACCCTCAGACTTACTAGGATTGGGAAATTCCAGCCTGGTAAAATCTAGTCAGACCGCTTCTCTCCTCTCGAACCCTGTTTCCTGTTAAGATGTTTATCAAGACAACATGTGCATAGCGGGACATAGACCCTCATCAGTAATTCCAATTTTGCCTCTGCCTTGTGATCTTTATTGTCCTTTAAAGTATGTGATCCTTGTAACCTACTCCCTGCTCATACACCCTGTCC
The DNA here is from genome assembly GCF_008728515.1 of Papio anubis. Lineage (NCBI taxonomy): Eukaryota > Metazoa > Chordata > Mammalia > Primates > Cercopithecidae > Papio > Papio anubis. The sequence continues at coordinate 64,405,931 of NC_044982.1, read as the reverse complement.
CCCCTTTAAAATCCGTAATAAAAACTTGCTGGTTTTGTGGCTCAGGGTCGTCATCACAGTCCTACCAATATGTGATGTTATCCCCGGAGGCCCAGCTGTGAAATTTCTCTCTTTGTACTCTTTCTCTTTATTTCTCAGACCAGCTGACACTTACGGAAAATAGAAAGAACCTATGTTGAAATATTAGGGACTGGTTCCCCCGATACTGGATAAGATTGGAGACTATTTTTCTAAGTGAAGTAACTCAGGAATGGAAAACCCAAATATCATATGTTCTCACTGAAATGTGGGGGCTTAGCTATGTGGATGCAAAGGCATAAGAATGACACAATGGACATTGGGGACTTGGGAGGAAGGGTGGGAGGAAGGCGAGGGATAAAAGACTACAAATAGGGTGCAGTGTATACTTCTCAGGTGATAGGTGCAACAAAATCTCACAAATCACCACTAAAGAATGTACTCATGTAACCAAATACCACCTGTACCTCAGTAACTTATAGAAAAATAAAAATGAAATGAAATAAAATAAATAAAATAAAGTAACTTTCTAGTGTATTATTTATAACTTTATATTGAAGTTCTGTGAAGACTGATAGATATATGGACCAAATACAAATGAAACTCCTTTCTGAATGTCTACCTTTAAAAACATAAAAATATATTGCATTTGAGCCCATGATTATAAACATAACACAGGGAAGTAGTATACTGCATAATATTTTAGGAATACTGCTGGTGTCTACTTGAGTTTATGTCACAAAATATAATTCTTATTTATATTTATATAATAAATTAAGTTATAAACATATGATAATGTTTTGAAGCCCTTTGATATAATTTTGAATTTTTTCAAAACATAGAAGCATAGATATATTATTTTACAAAGATTTTAGATACACTTATATTAAATTTTGTTATACTGATAACATCTTTCAATGTATTAGCCTACATTTATTCTTTGATTTTACTTTATAAAAAATAATTTTTATTTCAAAATGTATTTTTTTCTTATCAACACATCTAATTTAGTTATTTTGAATAACTACTGTGGTATCTAAATTTAAAAATCTACTTACTAAAATACTGTCATTCTAAATGCCATCATGGAGGAATTGCTTAGGCACCCATTAAAATATTCTGAAAATTTGAGGTCAGAAGAATTCTTGATCAAGGATGGTTAATTCTGAAGGAGTGTTATTTAGCATTAAGTTTGTTTATAAGTGATATGAAATCCACAGGTAATAGTGATATAATCAGTATAGAAATGTATTTTTCCCTTGTTTAAAAGTAGAGCTATATTGCTCAAGGCTAGTATGGTGAGTTTATGATTGTCTCTGTCCCTTTTGCTGCTACAAAAAAAAAAAAAAAAAAAAAAAAAGAATATATATATACCACAGGCTAGGTAATTTATAAACAAGAGAAATTTATTTTTTAACAATTCTGGAGAATGGAAATTTCGACATAAAAATATCAGCAGGTTCAGTGTCTGGTGAGAACTGCTCTCTGCTTTCAAGATGGTACCTTGCTGCTTTTCCTTCAGAGAGGATAAGCTATGTGCTCACATGGTGTAAGAGACAGAAGGGACACATTTCCCCCTTAAGCCTTTTTTAGAGGCACGAATTTATGCATGAAGGCAGAAATCTCATGACCTAATCACAGCCTAAAGGTCACATCTCTTAATACCTTTAAATTGGCAATTAAATTTCAACATGAATTTTGGAGGGGATACATTCAAACCACGGCAATGATCAATCAAGGCTGCTACTCTCTCATACCACAGATTTCAACATGTAGCTTCCACTGTAGAGGAACATGACTACCCCACTCCGGTCATCAAGTATCCTCAGCCAGCAGGATGCAGGAAAGAAAAAAAAGGGCATGCCACTTTCCTTTAAGAAAATGTTCTGGATTAACACATATCACTTCACTTACATTACTTTAGCAAGAATGCATGCACATGGATACATCTTGCTGTAAGGGAGTGGTGGCACTGTAATCTTAACCTCTTTGGCATGTGCCAGGCAAAAATTTGAAAGATTCATTTTATTGTAAAGGAGAAGGACAGTAATGATTGTGGAATAATGATCAGAGACTTAGAAACTTCAGCTAGTCTGACTTTTTTGCTATTGGTGTCTTTAAGACTCAGTAATATATCAGTGAAGGGTAATTTTGCTTGTCATAAGTCAGCAGATTCTGTCAAGGTCAGTTTGGCTATGTTGTTGGCAGGCAACCTTTGTCAGATGGTGTCTGATATATCTGAAATATCTAAAATAGTACCTAGCTTGCAACACTTTAATTGAATGGAAGATAATTGAATGGAAGATAATGAGAATAAATATTAGAACACTTTCTTTTTCCTTGAAAAGTAAGATTTTTTTTCAAAGTCAAAATTCAGTATAACATAAAGATATTTGCCATTTCTATATCTAGAGAACTTTGTAGGATGAGTTAGTATGCAGAGATCAACAATAACTCTTTGGGATTCTGCATTTATCTCTTGTTCAATTGTGAACATCTGGCTCCTCTGTCCTGAAGTCAGAGGCTCTTACACTCAGGCGACGTCAAGATACTATAGGAAGTCAGAGAAAGGCACAGATATGAAAGAACCTACAGGCCCTTTCTCAGAGGGAAGTAGGATCTTGTGTTAGAAAATAAAGTTGATTGGTTCCAAAATTATATTTATTATTCGATGATGATAAATTTATTGTAAAGAATAATAATATTTTCTGTTTTCTATCTATTTTTGTACAATAAATTACCCCAAAACTTAGCAAACTAAAACAAATAAAAAATTACTGTCTCACAGTTTTTGTGGGTCAGGAATCAGGGAGTCACTTAGCTGGGTGGTTCTGACTCAGAGTTTTTCATGAGATTGTGGTGAAGCTATTGGCTAGGACTGCAGCCTCTGAAGGGTCATCTGTTGCTGGATGTTCTGTGTTCAAGCTCACTCATCTGGTTGTTGGCCAAGGATTACAGTTCTTTGCCAAGTGAGTTTCTCCAAATGGCTACTCATGTCATGGTTTCCCTCAGAAAAAGAGATGAGAAACAGAGAAGAGAGAGAAAGGGGGGGGGGGGGGGAGGAAGACAGAAGCCAATCTTTGTAACTTAATTTAAAAAGTGAACATAAATTATTTCTGTTGAAAAAATACCTAGGAATACAGCCAACAGGGAGGAGAAAGATCGCTACAAGGAAAACTACAAAACACTCTTCAAAGAAATCAGAGATAACACAAATAAAGGAAAAAAAAAGCATGCTTGTAGACAGGAAGAATCAATATCATTAAAATTATTATACAACTTAAAGCAACTTGTAGAGTCAATGTTACTCCCATTAAACTACCATTGATATTACATACAGAATAACAAAAACTATTTTAAAATTCATATGAAATCACAAAAGAACCCGAATAGCCAAGACAATTCTAAGCACAAAGAACAAAGCTAGAGGCATCACACTACCCAACTTCAACCTATACTTCAGGGATATAGTAACGAAAATAGGATGATACTGGTACAAAAACAGACATATACACCAGTGGGACAGAATAGATAGCTCGGGATCCCAGAAATAAGGCTGCAAATCTACAGCTATCTGATCTTTGTTAAAGCTGACAATAGCAAGCAATGGGGAAAGGACTCCCTATTTAATGAATGGTCCTGAGATAACTGGCCAGCCACATGCAGAGAATTGAAACTAGATCCTTCCCTTAAACCTTCTACAAAAATGAACTTAGGATGGTTTAAAGACTTAAGTGTAAAACCCAAGGCTATAAAACCTCTGAAAGACAATCCAGACCATACCATTCTGGGCATAGAAATCGGTAAAGACTTCATGACAAAGACACCAAAAGCAATTGCAATGAAAGCAAAAATTGACAAATGAGATCAAATTAAACTAAATAGCTTTTGCACAGCAACAGAAACTATCAACAGAGTAAATATTTGACCCAGAAATCCCATTACTGGGTATACCCAGAGGAGTTTCTCCTATAGAATGAGACAAAATGTTTGCAAACTATGCATCTGACAAAGATCTAATATCCAGCATCCATAAGGAAATTAAACAAATTTACAAGAAAAAAAAATGAACAACCCCATTAAAAAGTGGGCAAAGGGCATGAACAGGCACTTTTCAAAAGAAGACATACATCCAGCCAACTACCATATGAAAAAAAATGTTCAATATCACTGATCATTAGAGAAATGCAAATGAAGACCACAATGAGATACCATCTCACCACAGTCAGACGGCTATTATTAAAAAGTCAAAAAATAACAGATGCTGGCAAGGATTTGGAGTAAAGGTAACATTTGTACACTGTTGGTGGGAGTACAAATTAGTTCAACCATTATGGAAGACAGTGTAGTGATTCCTCAAAAACCTAAAAACAGATATCCCAGTTGACCTAACAATCCCATTACTGGGTGTATACCCAGGGGATTATAAATTATTCTGTCATAAAGACACATGCACATGTATGTTCATTGTAGCAATATTCACAATAGCAAAGACATGCTATTAAACTAAATCCCATCAAAGATAGACTAAATAAAGAAAATGTGGTACATATGCACTATGGAATACTATGCAGCTATTAAAAAATGACATTATGTCCTTTGCAGGGACATGGATGGAGCTCGAGGCCATTATCATTAGCAAACTAACTCAGGAACAGAAAAGCAAATGCCACATGTTCTCACATAGAAGCAGAAGCTAAATGATGAGAACACACTGACACAAAGAAGGGAACAACATACAATGGGAGGGTATAAGAAGGTGGAGGTTGGGTGGAGGGAGAGGATCAGGAAAAGTAACTAATGTGTAGTAGGCTTAATAGTTGGGTAACTAAATAATCTGTACAACACATCCCCACACCACAAGTTTAGCTATATAACAAACCTGCACATGTACCCCTGAACTTAAAATAAAAGTCCTGTTTTAAAAAATCACTTCTGTTGTATTGTCATGTGCAATTGGACACACAGACCAAACCTAATACAATATGACAAAGAACCACAGAACAGTGTGAATACCAAGAAAGGGGGAAATTGTGGACCATTTTGGAAACTGACTACTATATATATGTATGCATGTATGTATGTATTAAGCATTTAGCACTGCTTCACTGTAAATACTGAATCAAAATGGTTACTGTTATTATTATTATTACATAAAACAATCCATGGTTTTATTATGATCATTTGCCAGATTAGGAAAGTGAAGGCCAGAGGTTTTACGATTCATTTGTGGTCACAATGTTAGTAAGTATTAATTAATGATAAACTCTAGCTTTTTAAAATTCCAGATGCCATGATTTTTCTACCAATAACCCATATAAGTCAAAGAAAAACTGCACTTTTATCTCTAGCATGTGTATGAATGTGTGTTTATATGTATGTACACATTCAATATGTCAAAAAATGAATTCTCAATCTGCTCCCTGCTCTACGCCTATTCCTTTAGCTGTCTTAAATTAATGGCAATTTCCCACTTACTTTCTCAAACTAAAATTTGCAGTCAGTCTTTCATCACTCTCTATATACTCTATCAACAAATCATCTCAGCTGGACATTTCAATCACTTTCATTTTGCTTGTCAGCCTAAACTCCTCCTGGTCCATACCATCATCACTCACTTAGATAATTGCAATAGTTCCCTTCAGTGTATTCTCCATGAAACAGCCACAAAAACCCTGTTAAATATTACCTCATGCTATTTGCATACGCAACTATTTCTAGTAATTTTCCATGTTATTCCTAGTTAAAGTCAAAGGCATTTCATGGCCCAAACATTCTGGTGCTACTTTACCTTTCTAATGAGTCTCTTAGGTTTCTTCCCATCATTTACTGTATCTCCTATGTTTCTTTATTTCATTAATGCTATATCCACCTCATTTGTTTTAATTTCTACCAATTTTTCAAATGCTCAAGTCCATCTTACTGGACATGTTTACCTCTGCCTGGTGCCCCCTTATCTGAAAATTTTATTCTTCAGGAGTTTATTCTACTACAAATTATTAGTCAGATGTTTCCTAAACTATCCTGTTTAAATTTTATGCCCTCCCTTACCCAGAACTCCCTATCCTCTCCTTAGTTTACCTTTTCCTCAGTAATTAGCAAAATCCAATATATTATCCGTTTTACTTATTTATTTTATGTGTATGTGTGTTTTTTTCCCCATGTTCTCTTAATCATAATGTAGTTACATTTGACCATAAACTCCATAAGGCCAGGATGCTTATATACTGAGATCAGATAAAATATGGTTAAGAAAAACCTACTAATAGGGAAAGAGAGACACTACATAATAATTAAAGAAATCAAACATAAAGTATCACAATCATAAATTGGTATGTATTAAGCAGTGTAGCTCATGACTATATCAAGACCAATGACAGAATTACAAAGTCAAAAATTTAAATTGACATTTATGGCAAGAATTTTTAATTAACATATTAGTAAATAATACCAATGATAATATGAAAATACAGACCAATGCAGTTAACAAGACTGAACTCATGATATTTGTAGAATCTCATAAACTGCCCAATTAAGTGAAAAGAAGATAGATACCTCTCAAATTAGCTTGGAATGTTTATAAAGTCTAGTAAATTTCTGACCCAGAAATGCCATTCTTAGATTATTTGCCCAGAAGAAATTAAAGCATATTTCCATACAAAAACCTGTACTCAAATACTTATGGCAGCTTTATTACCAATCACTCAAAACTGAAAACCTCCCAAGGTTCACAAGCAGGTAACTGCATCAACAGATTTTGCCATATTCATACAGTGCAATTATATTCAGCAATGAAAAATAATGGATTATTACTGTACTCATTCACATGAATAGCTTAGAAAGCACAGTAAGTGAAAGAAGGCGGATGCAAAAGACTAATAACAGTATTATTTCATTTATGTGAAATTCTAGAAAAGTCAAAGCTATGGTGCCAGAGGTAGAAGGGTGGTTATCAAGGTCCAGAGAAGGCAATCAACTGCAAAGACTTGCAAGAAAAATTTTGATGTGATGGAAATGTTCTATATGTTGATTATGATGGTGGTTTCTCAATTGTATTTTGCAATAATAATTAAAATATGCAATGAAAATGATGAATCTTATTTTCTGTAAATGTACTTCCTGTATTTGTTTGATTAAAACAAATTCAAAATATAAACAAATATTCCACAAATCAAAAATAAAAACGACTCCCCCCAAATCTGCATAACTACGTTATTGAAATCAACTTAACCATAAAAGTCATTTTACAGTTTTGTCAAATTTTTAGTGACTTTATGTAACAATCTCACAATAGGTGAAGATAACAAGACAACAGATAATAAAATAAACTCCAATTAATATCCAAGGTTTAAAATGTTGCTAAGTTTTTCCTCAGGAATTGAATTTGTATCATTCTCTGTTAAACATTAACTTTGCCAATTTTGTTCCAACAATCAAGTCTTTAGAGAGCATTTTATAACACAATACAAAAGATCAAGGTTAAAATGATAAAAGAAATGATGAAAGGGAATAGATTACCAACTAAGCATGAAGGAACCCAAGACTTGACTCTTAGAAAGTGACAGCTTAACACAGAAAAAGAATGAAAGAATCTTCCTGTTGAACTATTCAGATAGCTGAAGAGACAAAGAAACAACCAGAGAATCCTTTACTGGGGCAGACAAACCACTCTGAGATGCTGATGGAAAAGGAAGTGTGCTTGTTTTTCAACAATGAACTCTAGCATTAATTACCTTCACCCTCTGTCTCCTTATGGGGACCCAAACTCAGCCTGAATTAGATGCTTCCTCCACCCATAGCTATTTGGAATAAACACTCTCACCATTCTGGTGACAAATGTTTCAGTGTGACATTGAATGTTCTGGTAACACTGTTTCAGTGTGACTCTAAAATTTTAACTTGAACCAGTGTGGTGAAGTTGGGAGGATTTAGATTTTGCAATTCCAAATGGTAAATATGAACTTATGAATATCTTCAAAGCATCTATTTGAGGGAAACTTATATTTTTCATTGATTTTAGAGCAGTGATTCTCAACACTGGTTTATATTAAAATCATAAGGTTTTTATTTTTAATGCTAATTCTGAGTCCCATACCAATAGAGTCTGTGACAAGTGAATGGGGTGGAGCTCAAGCATCCATATAGTTTAAGGCTCTCCAAAGTGAGCTTTATGTAGAGTCAGTGTTAAAAATAGCAAGTCAGGAGCACAGGTATGTGGTAGGAATCGGTGGCAGTTGAGTCTATATCTGATTGAGATTGGTGTCCATGTTAAGGTATTTAGTGCACAAACCATAAGAAAAAGGAAGTTTTTAAGCAAAACTAATTAAGTTTTTGAATTGAAGAAGATATTAGTGTGGAAAATGAATTTTATTTAGAGAGGAAAAAGAGAACAAACTCTGTGAAAAAAAAGGCAATAGTTGAAGTCAGTTTTGATTAATGTAGTAAAGAGAAGGCCAAACACAGAAACCAAATTTGCAAGACTTTTTAAGATGGAGCAATTAGAATTTGATGGTCTTTTGGATGGGATGGAAAGAGCGGCATTCAGGTCAGCTGTACATTTGCGTATGAGAGAAAGCTGGACAGAAGTATCAGGGGGGCTTCAATGCTGTCGACGTTGTTGAATTAAGTAATTTTAATTAGTAATTATTAATACTCACACATTTTATGTTTGTTATTTATTTTGTACTTTGATCTGTAAGTCTTCAAAAATACTCACTTAAATTTTTTCCTGTTGTAAGTAGTGACTAAATAATGTCACATTTATTTATTTGTTGTTTATACCTAGAATTTTTAAAGACTGTTTTGGGAAGAAAAGACAGTCTAAACTAATTTCCACAACACTTCCTTCTTGTTTTCTTTGGTTGGTTTGTTTAATTTTTGTTACTGTGAGGAGATAAAGCAGGACAGTAACTCAGATAAATCTGTGGGACTCTGCCTTAACTCCTTGGCAGAGTAAATAAATAAACCATTTTGGGTTGAATTCAATCCAATTTCCTTCAGGTAAATTTATGCCATCCTGATAATTTTATTACTGAATCTCAGAAATTCTTTGCTATAACAAGAAGCATCCTCTGAGTACAAGCTCACCGTGACCCAATACAACAGATTGAGTCTGATTTACTTGGCTTTGCTTTACCTGTCCACTTCAGAGTGGAGTTTAAACACAGAAACAATAATATTAGTCATATTGGTCCTCTTCTTGTTAGAAATTCCCCAAATTTCTTAGACTGCTTTAGGCAGTCAGAAAAATGAAACTCAGATTTAGAAATAGTTGTATGTTGCAATAAGATAAGCTGAGTAATGGAATGTTATCAGATGGGTTACACATGTCTATAAGCTCAAGGCTACAATGATTTAATGTAGGTATACCTGAAGAAGAAAGAGAAATGCAAAACAATTTGGAACAAATTGTTTTGTTTCAAATTGTTGGAACAAAAAATATGTATATTTTTATATATAGAAATTGTTTTAAGAAGCTACCTGCCATTATTTTCTTATTACACAATAATTGTGAATATGTTATTTATTCAATCTCTCTGATGGTATCTCACAAAGAATGAAATGTTATGAGTTTACCAAAACTGTTCTCAACTATTTAGGCAATATAGTTATATTACTGTTTTCAATTTTTAAGGTAAACAAAAATACCCAATTTTTATATCAGAAAAGTATAGCAGAGAAAAAGGATCAGATAACTGAAGCATGTGTTATGACCATATCTGAAAAACCGAAGTGTTACAACACATTTGCAATCCTAAAATTGTTCCCTTTGGACGTCAGTTACTAACTCCAACAGTGTTAATGTATATAGTGGTTATTTAAAAAGTAGTTGTAAAGACATAATATACTAGTTTGTTCTCATGCTGCTAATAAGGACGTGCCTGAGACTGAGTAATTTATAGAGGAAAGAGGTTTAATGGACTCACCCTTCAGCATGGCTGGGGAGGCCTCAGGAAACTTACAATCATAGTAGAAGGGGAAGCAAATATGTCCTTCTCTACACGGTAGCAGTAACATGAAAAGCAAAAGGGGAAAACCCCCTTATAAAGCCGTCAGATCTCATGAGCACTCACTCACTATCATGAGAACAACATGAGGGTACCTGTCCCCATGATTCAATTACTTCCTATTTGGTTCCTCCCTTGACACGTGTGGATTATGGGAATTAAAATTTAAGATGAGATTTGGGTGGGGACACAGCCAAACCGTATCAGATAATAAAAAATAATTCCAATCAATGTTTGTCTCATAGAAATAAATTTTCAGTATAAATGGTTTCTTTTTTATATATAAGGAAAGCAATAGAGTTACAGCCCAAGAATAGACATGAAAGGCTATAATCTTGTCACATATTTAATTATATTAGACAGTCCAATGGTCTGAATTCAGCAGTAGAATACTAGGATTCAAAGAGGGTAAATCATTATTTATTCAAGATATGATTATTATTTTCTACAGAATGGACATTTTGAAATTATGAAAATAATCTGGATCTATGTCTTTATCTTTATTTTCATTTTTATATCAGATAAATATTGTAAATAATACTAGTAATAAGAAAAAAAATTGATTTTAAAATTGCATATTATGTAAACAAAACATTTTAAAATTTAAAAAAATGACTGAAAAGTCAGATTAGACTCAAGTCATCCTTATAAATACACTTAACTGATTAATTAAATCTTTATTGCAACTAATGCCAGTCAATCAAATCAAGAACTATTTTCTCTGTGATGAGTTCTCAGTGCCTAAAGGTACTTGACTCAATTCAAAGAAAGTACTTATTATCTCTTCCTCAATGCTTAAATGCCATGTGACTAATGGGTGACTCCTCCTGATTGACATTTTGTCCATTTTATTAAGCAGACTTACCTATTATTTGTATATCTTATTTTATTTATTTGGGTTTGTTGTTGCAACGCTACTGAAGTCCTTTATATCTTCTTCTTTTTTTTTTAAACGGAGTCTCGGTCTGTGGCCCAAGCTGGAGAGCAGTGGCGCGATCTCTGCTCACTGCAAGCTCTGCCTCCCGGGTTCATACCATTCCTCTGCCTCAGTTTCCCGAGTAGCTGGGACTACAGGGGCCCGCCACCATGCCCAGCTAATTTTTTGGTATTTTTAGTAGAGACAGGGTTTCACCGTGTTAGCCAGGATGGTCTCAATCTCCTGACCTCATGATCCACCAGCCTTGGCCTCCCAAAGTGCTGGGATTACAGGTGTGAGTCACCGCGGCTGGACTTTATATCTTATTTTTTTGACACTGTGAACACAAGTATTACCAAAAATAAAAACAGACATACTAGAGGAGTATATACTCCTCTAGTATATCTTTTTCTGAAGGCAGATAATTAATTTAGGTTTATGGTTTACAGAATATGAAGATATACATTATATTAGGTATACATTTATTTAGGTATGTAGTATACATAATATTAGGTTTATGGTGTACATAATATGAAGATTAATTCAACGAAGCATTTATACAAATGTAAAATTAGATCTTGAAGATAAGTAACATTCTCTGAATAATTTTTCTGAAAATATAAATCATGAACTGGTAATAACATTTCAAAACAAATAATTCCTCAACTCATTTCTGAGAAGGAAGTACTATTGATGTCCTTGATTTCATAGTATCTCATAAAGGTAAAGAATCTTAGATTACTTAGAGTGAGAGAACCATAGGTGGGGTGACTTTGAAAATGTGTCTGTGACCAGGCAGTAAGCTTCAGATCCCTATTGAGAATTGTGTGATCTGCCCCAGTGCACCAATGCCACGGCTGACTTGCAGGTCAACCAACAAGAATATACAGCATGTCCAGTTGATATAAAAACCAGTATCATATCCAAGGACAATGGAATACGTATCCCCATGTTCAATGAATGAATGAATATAAGAAATGTGGTAAATCTCTAGACTTATTTTCCTACATAACTGCAAGTTTGTATTCTTTAATTAATATCTTCCTCATTTTTCTCACCTTCCTAGCCCTGGTAACCACCATTCAAATATCTGCTTTTATGAACTCGGCTGTTTAAATTTCATGTATAAGTGAGATCATGTGATATTTATCTTTCTGTGTCTGGCTTATCTTACTTAACATAATGTCCTCCAGATTCATCCAATCGTTACAAGTTTCAGAACTTTTTTCATTTTTTAAGCTGAATAATATCTTACTGTATATATGTGTGTGTCTGTATCACACTTTCATCAATTCATCCATGAATGCACACTAAGGTTGTTTTCACATCCTGCCTATTGTGAATAATGTGATGAACATGGGGGTGCAGATATGTCTTTGAGATACTAATTTCATTTCCTTTGGAGGTATACTTAGAAGTGGGATAATCTTGAAGTTCAATCTTGAATATAAATAAACGTTTTGTACAAATATTTTATTAGTGCTAATGATAGAATGGGAATATGATTTACTGAATCATGATATATGAAAATATCACCCATAATTTTAAAGATTTATTGTGTCAGGGCTTCAAAATAATATGCAGGCAAAGAAGGCACAAAATTAATAGGGCTAACTATATTTAAAACTTTACCGATTAAATATGTTAACACTATGCTAACTATTGTGACTAAGTTGGAGAAGTTAGGATATGAGTCTCATTTTCTTTTTTACTTTATTATATTTTACACATTAAACATTAAACAGTTATTATTTTTATAATCAAAATCTGAAACTGATTTCATAATCCTGTCCTCATTCTTAACTAAGCACAGCTGTATATTTTCGTACTTCTGTTAATGGGACACCTTAGATATCTTTTAATCTTCCTTCCTACTCAGCCCCAACTTTCAGTTACTTACTAAGACACTTTGTTCAACCTCTAAAATATCTCATATCTGTACTCCCTGATTTCTATTTCTATTGCTATTGTTTTTGTTCAGTACATCCTCAGTTTTCTGTTGAAATGTTAAAATAGACTACCAACTGGTTTCCTTGGTTCCAATCCAGCTCCACCTTCTGTTTTTGCCTCAATTTCTCTTCTAAGCTGCTGCCAAAAATATATTTCTAAGACACAGTCTTGGTCATGCTATTGCCCTGATTTTAAAATCTGAAATAACTTCCCATTACCTACAAGATTAGACACTTTATCATGTCACACAAAACTTTCAACAATCCAGCTTCAATTTGTCTACTGATTTTTCTTTTGTCCCTAATCCCAGCACGTGTGCACACACATGCACACGCGCACACACACACACACACACAGCATTTAATGCACAGAGGGTTCAGTTATATATACTACTTGCCATTTGCGAAAGACTCCATGAATTTTTGCTTTTTTGCATTTGTGTATGTTACTTTTCCTACTTGACATATTCTTCCTTTCTTTCTAAGACTGGCAAACTCATGTATTCTTCCATGCACAGTTAAAAATTGTCTTTCCTGTGGCACACACAAATATTAAACACTTGTCAATGCTCCCAGTGTTCTGAAGCTCATATTTCACACTGTATCATGAATTGCCCTTTGCTCATCTTTGCCATTATGGATAGCTATGCAATTAGTTTGCAGGAAGCAGGGCCTATTATTTATTCATTTTTTTCTTTAGTGTCCTGAACAGTATACAGCATGTTATAGATGCATTTTCAATAATTTGTGAGTTAAATATAAATAAACTAGTGCCACTAGGCAATTACTCATTCATTTCTTTAAAAAGTTATATGTTTTCTCTATTATGTATCTGTTCTGGTGAACTAAATGTTGCTATTTATCTGTTACATGGATTGCTATTTTCTGCTCCTTCCATCCTATTTATTACTTGACACGCTGCAATCTGCTTTTCAGTTCCATAACGTATTTGAAAAGATTCTCACTGGGATCTCCATGACAAGGCATACTGCAAAACTCAACGATCCTGTTTACCTATTTTTAATAATTAATTTTTATTAGTTTTATAAACATTTTTTCTTACTTAAACACACTTCAACTTTTGGGTCTGTTAAGTATTCTCAGTTTTGAAATTCACGTCTCCTTGGTGATTTCCTACCCCTCCCAGATTGGCGTTTTTCTAACACTGGCCATTACATCTCAGCCTACTGTAAGGATTCCATTTTTTCTTTTATTCCTAAAATGTTTATTTCCCTTTAGCTTCTTTTCTGTGTACTTTAATTGTCATTCACTGTCTTCAATATAGGCCCCTCCAACCAATAATCAGCATTCCAGACCAAATGCTTTTTACAAAATATAAATCTGATTGTTTCAGTTCCCTAGTTAAAAACCCTAAGGATTACCATAAATCAGTGTATGTAAACATTTTTTCTTGTGTAATGTGTGCTACATCAAAAGAAGATGTGTAAATTTCAATCCACGTTAATATAATGGACATCTATGTAATCACCTCACAGGTTAAGAAATTAAACTTCAAAATAAATGAGTTTCTTATGATCCCTACCCTGAATAAACTGAGATATATGAGAAGCCTTCTTCTCATATATCTCACCTCGGTTTCTCCTATTGTTAACATCTGACATTAGCAAGGTATATAATTGTCACAGTTACTGAAAAAATATAGATATACTATTATAAATTAAAATCTGTATATTCTTCAGATTTCCTTGGTTTATGTATTTAATTTCCTGTTTTACTTGAAGGAGTCTATCCAGAATACAGCAATACTTTGAGTTGTTGTTTTCCCCCTTAGGCTTCTCTTGGTTGAGTCAGTTCGTCTGGTTTTCCTTGCTTTTGATGACTTTGACAGTTATGAGAATTTATGGCCAGGTATGGTTAGTAGAATTCCCTTCAGTTAGATTCTATGTGGTATGTTTTTCTCAATCAACTGAAGTTATTAGATTTTAAGAAGAATTTAACAGAGATAAAGTGTCATTCTCATCCTATCAGATCAAATGTGCATTCTATCACATATCAAATACTGTACTCAACCTTGATAATCTGGCTAATGTGTTTGTTGGGATTCTTTCAAATTTTACTGTTTTGCCCCTTTATTCTTTGAAACAAAGTCACTATGTACAACCCAAACTTCAGGAGTGGGGAGCTATTCTCAGCCTCCTTGATGGTGGGGTATCTACATAAATTATTTGAAATTTCTTTGAATGGGATATTTGTATCTTTTCCTCCCTTTTGCTTATTTATTCAATTATCATTTATACCATTAAATCATGAATATTTACCTTACACTTTAGATTATTATCACATACCACTTTATATTATTTTTTTCTCAAATTACTCTAGCTTTGGCCATTGGAAATTTTTGTGGTTCCTGTGTTCCTCTACCATATCAGTATAATTGCATGAGGTTGTTTTGAGTATAGATGCTCCTTGATTCACTATGGAATTATGTCTCTATAAACTTGGAAATTAAAAATATTACAAGTCAAAAATGTATTTAAGACACATAACCTACTGGTCATCATAATTGAGCTTAGCCTACCTTAAATGTACCCAGAATACTTTCTCCACAAATGGTCAAAGTAATCTAACACAAAGCCTATTTTAATAAAGTTGAATATCTTACATAATTTATTGAATACTGTACTGAAAGTGAAAAACAAAATGGTTATATGGGTACTTAAAATACAATTTCTACTGGATGCTAATCGCTTTTGCACCATCCTAAAGTGGAACCTTTATAAGTTGGGAACCATCTGCACTTTCTTACTTTCTACACTTCAAGATACTTCACGCACATTTTGCATATATCCTGACTCAGCCATTTCTCCAAGGAGCCCTATTTTATTTTATTTTATTTTTTGAGATGGAGTCTTGCTCTATCACCCAGGCTGGAGTGCAGTGGCATGATCTCGGCTCACTGCAACCTCCACCTCCCGGTTTCAAGCGATTCTCCTGCCTCAGCCTTCCTAGTAGCTGAGATTATAGGCACGTGTCGCCATGCAAGGCTAATTTTTGTATTTTTAATAGAGAAGGGGTTTCATCATGTTGGCCAGGCTAGTCACGAACTCCTTACCTCAGGTGGTCCACCTGCCTTGGCCTCCCAAAGTGGTGGAATTACAGGTATGAGCCATCATGCCTGGCCCCTAGTTTATTTTACTGAAGAAGGGTATTAGAAACCAAAATCTAGGTGCTGGCACTCTTATTGCTAATGGGATGTTGTTGCTTCTAGGCTGTCTCAACAGACAGAGCAAGGAAATATATGTGTGCATACTATCTCCTGCGTAGACACACACACACACACACACACACATGCACACACAATAATATAGAAATATTCACTATTTTGTATGTAATCATGTATATCTACATTAAGCTAAACCTGAGCTTATAGTTATGTCTTCAACTCTAATCCACTATTACTTGAATTATTCTAATCTCTCCACCTTATCTATAAAATTGGAATTTTAAATTTAAATTTGAAATGTGTATTATTTTGACATAGGTTTGGTTATAAAGTTTCTGCTTTGTTTCTATGGTCCTGGTCTGTCTGAGTCTAATACACATTTTAATTACTAATATGTCAAACTTAAATGTACTAAGGTTAAATACCTTCAAATATTTCCTTTAGGAAATACTGTTTGTTCTTACAACTCTCACTGTTACAATTGTGGTCCAAGCCACCAACATACCTCATTTGTTTCTATGCTAGGAGTTTTCCTCTAACTTATAGTAAAAACCAAAGTTCTTCTAGTGGCCTGTTAAGACCCTCTGTGATCTGCCTTCCTATTAGCTTCTCTGACTTAATGCTTAATTTTCTCACATCACTCCACCACTCCACTCCCACCCTCAGCTTCATTTCTACAACATGCGATAATTCCCAAACTCAGGACATTGCACTTGTAATTCACTCTTCCGAGAATGTTCTTCCACCAGAACTATGTACAACACAGGTGTCCAATTCCTTCTGATCTTTCTTCAAATATTCCCTTCCTGGTGAGGACTTCTGTACTACATGAAAATTGTGTGGTTCCCAAGATGAAGTCAGCTTTAATTTCCTGAACAATATATTGATAAATTTTAGTTTAGATCAACCGGCCTCAGAAAGGAAGTTTACATCTTTCATGAGGAAAGGCTCATTGAGCTCTGTCTGAATTTTCATGGCACAGACTCTCGTACTCCTTTTCCACACAGTACTAATCCTACTACAGAGGTTCTTCTGTTCCTATTGGTTGATTGTGGAAGATCCCACAGTACATAGATTCATGCGTCTCACCTTTCCTTTTGCCTTTGGACTTCCTCGTTATTGCTGAGGCTATATATATGCACTGATTACCCTTACTGGACCAATAAGGCAACACTGGCACACACAGCATGTACATGTTTTATGAACTTCTTTCTGCTCATCACTTATACTCTAGCTTGTTCCAAGGATGCCACTGCTGCTAATATTGGACAGATAATATAACATAACAGTATGCAGGAATTAATACTCTATAGCAGAGATCAGCAACTATGGCCCAGGGGTCAATCCGGTCTGACATCTATTTTTGTAAATAAAATGTAATTAGGTCCCACACACATCCTCATTCATTTCGGTATTGTCTATGGCTGTTTTTGCACTCTTATCAGCAGTGTCAAGTAGTTACAACAGAGACCCAATGGTCTGTAAAATTTAAAATATTACTATGTGCCCTTTTACATTAAAAGTTTGCCAATCCCTCCTCCATGGGATGAATTTCTGACTAACAGTTGATGAAAACGGAAATATCAGCTTTCATCAGGTCTCTTCAAGCAGCTTTGTTTTCTGGTGGAGCTATCATCAGTTCAGTGATGTGCCACTTAGTATTTGATTTTCTTCCTTCACTGACTTATTTCTCTTTCCACTTCACTTTTGGTTACAAAAATTTTATTTTCTCCTTAGGAAAACATCAGTATATAAGGTTTATCTCAGTATTTGCAGTCTAGGAACTACCTTAATCACAACCTATGATTTCAGTATTTCTCCAACACTCCTGATCCCCATTTTGCTTTATTTTTCTTTTTAACAAACAGCATCTAATACACTATACTGTACATTTTGCTTTTTAAGTCCTTTTTACTGTCTGTATCCTGTCACTACGATGTAGTTTCCATGAAGGCATACACATTTGTTTTCACTGGATTTTTTCACTACTCTACCTAATATCCTAGAACAGTTTCTGGCACATAGTATGCCCTGGATTCATCACTTTTGAATGACTGAATTTATTAACATTGCACCTTACACCCTCACTTCTTAAAACTGTGAAGCTTTTTTTTTCCCCCAGTGCCTCAGTCACTTTCTTGACAATATTTCACAAAATAGAATTAATGCTTGTAGAGTTTTATGTAACTTTTAATAAATTCCCTAGAGATTGGATTCTTTAAAGCTGAAATTCTGCCCTCTGATTACATGCTTTTCTCATTTAAACCACCAGTCCCGGTACCCTAAATGTGATGTTCCTTCTGCCTGACTCGCCTGACCCTCACTGCCTGCTGTTGCATATTGTCATGCTTCTGCTTCTATTTATTCCATTGCCCTGCGTGTGCAAACCAGCACGTGCTCCATGCTTGTCTCTCCATGTGGCTGGGCTTAGTGTTAAGAAAACCCTTGCACCCCTGTTCTCTTTTCTAAGAGTTTTGCTATTATTAATTAGCAAATAGGATTCCCTTTAATAATTACAAAACAACTGATGGGAGAATTTTAAGAAGATAGCAAAACAAACAAAGGAGATTAAATTTGTGGTTGATTAATTGGCAAAGGATGACACAAAATAAACTTACCTGCTTTCTTATTTACGTGAATCAAGAAGAATGATTAAAATAACACTAAAACAATTTAAGAATACACATATCAGGAAAAAATGAATTAATAAAACATCCAGACATAGTTTTTAAAAGTCATATGATCTGATATGTGTAATATCACTTTAGGCAGGCCACAACAGTAAACAAAAATGTATTTACAATGATGACAACAGCAAACGAGACACAGAAACATGGAGAAATCTCACTCCAATAATTCTTAGGAGTCATTAGTAAGACTACACAAAGCACCGGAATGGATATAAAAATCAATCACTACTAATGAATGGAACTTTCGAAAGGAAAGTAGACATAGAGAAAGACATTACAGTAGACATAACAGAAAGACATAGCAGAAATCCATTACATGACGGTACAATGAGCTGTTTTAAATGCTTAATCATGATAGTAAAATGCATATACCAGCTGAGGTACCCTTCCTCTGAGTGCCAAATTAAATCAGCTTGAATCATAGTGCATGTGAATGTGTGCCTGGGGATTTTCCAGTCATCCTGGAGACTGGGGTATGGAAGGTACTAGGAAGGTAGTAAAGGGAGGATGGTGTTTGAAGCACTTCTAATTCTATATTTCTGCTTCTTTTAAATTAATGCGTGGATCTCCTCATCTCCTACACTGTGTACACATTCTGTCATTGATGATTCAAGATGAGACACAGAAACCTTCTCCTTGATTTCTCTTGGTAAAATCACTCATCCAAGGCATGTATGCAATGTGGCAATGTGTGTGTGTGTGTGCGTAGCAGAACTTTATTTAGTTTTAGGCTACCTGCAGACTTATCCGTTATCAGATTGCTTGATGTTCTTTTTTTTCTATAAATAATCTATTCACATATTTTCTTCCTCTACAGTTTTCTGGGGTTTCATCCCTCTTGAGATTTCCAAAACTCAGTGCTACGGTCTTCATTTCATATAGCAATTTAACTTCCACTCATACACTCTATGGTGGCTCACTTTTATGTATCATGGAACTCATCAATGTTTTGCACAAATAATGAATCATCAGCCACAGGACACAAACTAACTACCAGAGATTTTCAATGTTCACCTTTCCTTTTCCATTCTTCGCCAATCTGCTTGATGAGAAGTGAATAAATATGGAGATTTATATCACCAAGCCCATTAATTACAATATCCACTTAAATGACAGAACTAGCTATATTTAGCTTAACTCTGTTTCTCTCTTTATTTAATAGCAGTCCTGACATTTGACAGAGGTTCATACTTACTAGTAATGATGACTGGAGTAGTTAATGACCATCTCCTCTGAGTCAAACACTTCTAAGTACAATATATTCATAAGTAAAACTATCAATGGATATTTTACAGATGAGAAAACCGTGACTTAATGATGTTAAGTCCCTTCACTTAGATTTTATTTTATTTTATTTTATTTTATTTATTTATTTTTTTTGAGACGGAGTCTCACTCTGTCGCCCAGGCTGGAGTGCAGTGGCCGGATCTCAGCTCACTGCAAGCTCCACCTCCCGGGTTCACGCCATTCTCTTGCCTCAGCCTCCAGAGTTGCTGGGGCTACAGGCGCCCGCCACCTCGCCCGGCTAGGTTTTTGTATTTTTAGTAGAGACGGAGTTTCACCGTGTTAGCCAGGATGGTCTCGATCTCCTGACCTCGTGATCCGCCCGTCTCGGCCTCCCAAAGTGCTGGAATTACAGGCTTGAGCCACTGCGCCTGGCCCCTTCACTTAGATTTTAATTATTCTGCCTGTGATCCAAACCTATGGAACCTCATCCTCAAACACATATTCTTAACCACTATGTTGTATTACATTCGCTGATTGAGAAGAAATGAGATGCTCACTTGTTTGAGATCATTAATAAATTATTTTCTCCAGGTGCTGTGGCTCACGCCTGTAATCCCAGCACTTTGGGAGGCTGAGGCGGGCGGATCACGAGGTCAGGAGATAGAAACCATCCTGGCTAACACGGTGAAATCCCGCTTCTACTAAAATTCCAAAAAAGTAGCCAAGCTTGGTGGCACACGCCTGTAGTCCCGGCTACTTGGGAGGCCGAGGCAGGAGAATTGCATGAATATGGGAGGTGGAGGTTGCAGTGAGGCGAGATCTCAACAATGCACTCCAGCCTGGGCGACAGAGCGAGACTCCATCTCAAAATAAATAAATAAATAAATAAATAAATAAATAATAGCAAAATATTTCCAAACAAAACCCAAGGTGTTCCCAACTTCGTTACTTTAGCATGCTCACTATATAGTGAGTATTTCACTGCTATATCTCTAGAGTTGTGGATGTCTTTTTTTTTCAATAATGAAGTTTAACTTTTTTCTCATTTGCTCACTCTGGGAAATGGATGGAAGTAAAATTTCACCTGATTTTTTTCTCTCTGAAAATATAACCATATATTTCTGTTCTCCCTGCTGTTCTCTCATAGCATTACTGTGCTGTCCAGTTCTTTAATTCAGTCTCTAAATTATAGGTATAGAAAGACCTGTGATTTAGAACACTGTTGTGAGAGAAGGAAAATGAAGAACTATTACTGAGCTGAAAAAGATTTACAAGAATTTCAAACACACATAAATCAATATTTTATATGTGGACTTGTTTGAATTACAAGAGCACAAGATTTGTGATCTTCAACATAAATTATCCCTTCTCTTATGTTTATTTTTTTCCTTCATAACAATCATCTTGCTTACCTTTGCCCCTTAGTCTAAGAATATGTAAGATAATTTTTGAATTCCTTTTTTTTTTTTTTTTTTTTTGACAGAGTATCTCTCTGTTTTCCAGGCTGAAGTGCAGCGGCACATCTCTGCCTACTGCAGTGTCCACCTCCCAGGCTCAAGCGATTCTCCTGCCTCAGCCTCCTGAGTAACTGAGAAGACAGGCACACACCACCACGCCCTGTTTATTATTATTATTATCTTGTATTTTTAGTAGAGACAGGTTTCACTTTGTTGGCCAGGCTGGTCCCGAAATCCTGGCCTCAAGTGATCCATCCACACTGGCCTCCCAAAGTGCAGGGATTACAGGTGTGAGTCACAGTGTCCGTCCAAAAAGTTCTTGCTAATAAAATTGCAAGCTTGCTAAACAGGCAAGTTTTGGCAAACCAGCATAATCTTTTTTTTTCTTGACTGCTGTTTTATATTGTACTTCTTTTGTAAGCATCATCACTTAAACTACTTCTGATATTGTAATTTATTAATATATAGAAGTCGATATTGATCTTGACATAGCATTTTTTTACTGTTATCTAGACTTATCTAATCAATTGTAATATGTTTCTATGCTGTTGAACTTTATTTGAGTTTATACATGTATTTAAAAATAAGTAAAGTCATATTTTATTTATATTATAGTTTTATTGATTGCTTTCATTTTTCATGATAACATTTTACATATCTTGGTAGAATAAAAAGAATGTAAGAATTCCAGGCACAAGAACAAGGCCCCAGGTCAGATTTTTCATTTTCTTTCTGTGTTTCCTTGGGCAAGACACTTCATGATTAAGTCAATTTCCATTTCTAAAATGGATTTTATAATCCCCCCTCCAATATGTTTTGACAAATTGGGTAAAAGAAAGTGCTTTCTTCTGCAAGTAGCAAAATACCTGGCAAATGTTACATCATTATTTCTTTTTAGTCTTGTATGCTTACAATTTATAGAATGTAATATATAGTTTATGCTTATTGTATTTATATGTAAAAATACACAGATATGCAAGCTCTACCAAAGTTCAAGGTATAAGTCGCTCTGAGATATTAAGAACAGATAAAGTATTACTTTTTATTAATATGTAATTTATTTATGTTTCAACAATATAATTACACTTATTTTAATATTTCATATTCTGTAATCTTTCTGGCCTCTGATAAGAAATCTTTTTTTATTATTTTAAATTTTTTAACTTTTATTTTAAATTCAGGGGTACAAGTGCAGATTTGCTACATACATAAACTTGTGTCATGGGGATTTGTTGTACAGATTATTTTGTCATCCAAGTATTAAGCCTAGTACCCATTAGTTAAAAGCTCAACATCACTGATCATTAGAGAAGTGCAAATCAAACCACAATGAGATACCATCTCACAATAGTCAGATGGCTATTATTAAAAAGTCGAGGCTAGGCATGGTGGCTGAAGCCTGTAATCCTAGCACTTTGGGAGGCCAAGATGGGTGGATAAGCAGAGGTCAGGAGTCCAAGACCAGCCTGACCAACGCGGCAAAACCTCATCTCTACTAAAAAATACAAAAATTAACTGGACATGGTGGTATGTGCCTGTAGTCCCAGCTGCTTGGGAGGCTGAGGCAGGAGAATGGCTTGAATCCAGGAGGCAGAGGTGGCAGTGAGCCAAGATCACACCACTGCACTCCAGCCTGGGCAACAGAGTGAGACTCCGTCTCAAAACAACAACAACAACAACAAAGGAAAAAAATGACATATGCTGGAAAGGTTTTGGACAAAAAGTAACACTTATACACTATTGGTGGGGTATAAATTAGTTCAGCCATTGTAGAGGACAGTGTGGCGATTTCTCAAAGACCTAAATACAGAAATACGATTTCACTCTGCAATCCCATTATCGGGTATATACCCAAAGAAATATAAATCATTCTATTATAAAGATACATCCACAAGTATGTTCATTACAGTACTATTCACAAAAGCAAAGACATGGAATTAACATAAATGGTCATCAATAGTAGACTGGATAAAGAAAATGTGGTACATAAACACATGGAATACTGTGCAGTCATAAAAAATCACCTGATGTCTTTTTCAGGGACATGGATGCATCATGAGGTCACTATCCTTAACAAACTAATGCAGGAATAGAAAACCAAATACATCATGTTCTAACTTATAAGTGAGAGATAAATCATGAGAACATGGGGACACATAAAGGGTAATTTTTATAAATCCCAAACTTCTATAATTCTACTCATTTCATGTTTTTCCTTTCTTAATACTTAATAATCATTTCTCTGAATTTATTTAAGTTTTTGTTTCTGTTATACAGGCAGACAGCTTATGGTTTGCTACCATAGCTTCTTAATTTGAAACTTGTATCCGCCTGGTATATTTAGATTTGAAACAGGTTCATTTACTGAGAGGGAAGTAAAGTTGATATAATATGTATCTCCTGCACTCATTATAAGGAAGCCTTCAGGATTTTCAAGAAAAACAGCAGCACTGAAAAAAGTTTAAAAGGTGATATAATGTATTGACTTATGATTCAGGTGCTTAGGTACTTAAGCACCTCATAAATCTCACTTTGATTTTCAACATTTCTTCTGGTGTCTGGGCATCTAACTACATCTCTTTAGTTTTTACAAGGCTTCATCGCAATGATGCAGGACATCAGATCTTCCCATTCTAGGCAATTAATGACAGTTCTTTTTTAGTTTTGGTTTTGCTGGTAACATGAAACAAAAATTCAAGAAACATTCATTATTTGGTTTTAATGTTATCTAAAATGCTTGTAATAAAGAGAGACATATATGAAATATGATTCAGATATTTTCAAAGCACTATACAGGAAAAGAATGAAAATGAATAGGAAAAGAGATAATTGACAAGCTACATTTTTATTTCATGATTATCTTCCCTTCTTTGAGGAGAAGAAAGTCATCAGACAAAAGATTTTCATTAGCATTTTTGGACTCAAAATGAGTTTTAATTGTGTTTTCTATTTTAGTAACAAGCCCATTCTTCACAAGATACAAAAACTTTATGAAAGCCACGTCCTCTGTTTACATTATGAAGTGATGAGAGATTTGGAACACTGAAACTCAACACACCTTCCTTAATACACTCTAAAGCCTGTGTAGAGGTGAAAGAAAAACAGTTTTATTTTTATTTTTGTTTTTTTTGTTGTTATTGCTCTATTTTATTCTTTTTTAAAAAATTATTATACTTTAAGTTCTGGGATACATGTGCAGAATGTGCAGGTTTGTTACATAGGTATACATGTGCCATGGTGGTTTGCTGCACCCATCAACCCATCATCTACATTAGGTATTTTTCCTAATGCTCTCCCTCCCCTTGTCCCCCACTGGGCCCCAACAGGCCCCAGTGTGTGATGTTCCCCTGCCTATGTTCATGTGTTCTCATTGTTCAGCTCCCACTTTTGAGTGAGAACATGCAGTGTTTGGTTTTCTGTTCCTGTGTGAGTTTGCTGAGAATGATGGTTTCCAGCTTCATCCACGTCCCTGCAAAGGACTTGAACTCATTCTTTTTTATGGCTGCCTAGTATTCCATGGTGTGTATATGCCACATTTTCTTTATCCAGTCGATCATTAATAGGCATTTGGGTTGGGTCCACATTTTTGCTATTGTGGACGGTGCTGCAATAAACATACATGTGCATGTGTCCTTATAGTATAACTATTTATAATCCTTCGGGTATATAGCCAGTAATGAGATTGCAGGGTCAAATGATATTTCTAGTTCTAGATCCTTGAGGAATTGCCACACTGTCTTCCACAATGGTTGAACTAATTTACAGTCCCACCAACAGTGTAAAAGCGTTCCTATTTCTCCACATCCTCTCCAGCATCTGTTGTTTCCTGACTTTTTAAGGATCGCCATTCTAACTGGCGTGAGATGGTATCTCATTATCTCATTGTGGTTTTGATTTGCATTTCTGTAATGACCAGTGATGATGAGCTTTTTTTCGTAGCTTGTTGACCACATAAATGTCTTCTTTTGAAAAGCGTGTGTTCATATCCTTTGCCCACTTTTTGATGGGGTTGTTTTTATCTTGTAAATTTGTTCAAGTTCCTTGTAGATTCTGGATATTAGCCCTTTGTTAGATGGATAGATTGCAAAAATTTTCTGCGATTCTGTAGGTTGCCTGTTTACTCTGATGATAGTTTCTTTTGCTGTGCAGAAACTCTTTAGTTTAATTAGATCACATTTGTCAATTTTGGCTTTTGTTGCCATTGCTCTTGGTGTTTTAGTCGTGAAGTCTTTGCCCATGCCTATGTCCTGAATGATATTGCCTAAGTTTTCTTCTAGGGTTTTTATGGTTTTAGGTCTTACGTTTAAATCTTTAATCCATCTTGAGTTGATTTTTGTATAAAGTGTAAGGAAGGGGTCCAGTTTCACTTTTCTGCATATGGCTAGCCAGTTTTTACAACACCATTTATTAAATAGGGAATCCTTTCCCCATTGCTCATTTTTGTCATGTTTGTCAAAGATCAGATGGTTGTAGATGTGTGGGATATTATTTCTGAGGCCTCTGTTCTATTCCATCAGTCTATATATCTGTTTTGATACCAGTAATGTGCTGTTGTGATCACTGTAGCCTTGTAGTATAATTTGAAGTCAGGTAGTATGATGCCTCCATCTTTGTTCTTTTTGCTTAGGATTGTCTTGGCTATACAGGCTCCTTTTGGTTCCATATGAAATTTAAAGTAATTTTTTTCTAATTCTCTGAAGAAAGTCAATGGTAGCTTGATGGGAATAGCATTGAATCTATAAATTACTTCGGGCAGTATGACCATTTTCACAATATTGATTCTTCCTATTCGAGAGCATGGAATGTTTTTCCATTTATTTGTGTCCTCTCTTATTTCTTTGAGGAGTGGTTTGTAGTTCTCCTTGAAGAGGTCCTTCACATCCCTTGTAAGTTGTATTCCTAGGTATTTCATTCTCTTTGTAGCAAT
Organism: Papio anubis; assembly: GCF_008728515.1. Classification (NCBI taxonomy): domain Eukaryota; kingdom Metazoa; phylum Chordata; class Mammalia; order Primates; family Cercopithecidae; genus Papio; species Papio anubis. The sequence goes on along the minus strand of NC_044982.1, from coordinate 64,379,556 downwards.
TGTGAATGGTAGTTTGCTCGTGATTTGGCTGTTTGTCTGTTATTGATGTATAGGAATGCTTGTGATTTTTGCACATTGATTTTGTATCCTGAGACTTTGCTGAAGTTGCTTATCAGCTTATGGGGTTTTTGGGCAGAGACAGTGGGGATTTCTAAATACACAGTAATGTCATGTGAAAACAGAGATAATTTGACTTCCTCTCTTCCTATTTGAATATGCTTTATTTCTTTCTCTTGCCTGATTGCCCTGTTTTGAAATCAATGTGTTAGGAAAATATCTTGGAGTCAAGATAGAAAAGTCAAGCTCTTGCAGTATTAAAAACATGTAAAGCCAAAGGTGAATTGTTAAGCCAACCAAATGCCATGCCTTAACCAATCAGACCTAAACAAGGACTAGAGCATTATGTGAAACTCAGGAGGTGCACTGTAAATGAATAATTAGTGACTGTCAAATGCCAACCATTGACACACACTGGCATTCAATGTCAGGCTAAAGCAGGTATTTTGTTAACATGCTTAATATAAAGATTTGCAAGTTTGGGATTAGGGACCTTTGAAAAGAGTGCATATTCCCATAGGGAAAGATAATTATTGATTATTTTAAATTATCTTCAACTATTTTGAAATCAGTTTAGATTTATAGAATATTGAAAAATAGTACAGAGAGTTTCCTTATACTCTTTACCCAATATCCAACAATTTTTACAGCTTGTGTAACAATGGTACAACATAAAGATCAGTAAAATTACATTGGTACAATGTGGACGTACAGTTCTATGGAAAGATAAGTGCCATTTTATCACATACGTTGATTTCTGTAACTACCACTGCACTCAAGATACAGAACAATTTCACCACCAGAAAGATCTATTGGTGTCATCATTTTATGAATTTAAATAAAACGTAAAATGTTACTTGCCATTAATTCTCTTAACCCTCTCCTGTTTATAATTGTCTTTAATATTTTTCTACATACGTGAAGATCCGTATTAGCTAAGAATATATTTTTATTTCAACCCTCAAACATAATTTAGAAAACAGAAGAGATGGAAAAAAGTATTGTGTTTACTATATTTTTTGTTCTTCCTGTTTTTCTTCTCCTTGATGTTCCAAAACTCCTTATTTTATTGTCTTTCTCCTGGAAAAGCTTCCTACAGCTATTTTTTTAGGGATGTTTGCTGATGACAAATTATCTTAGACTTTTTTTTTTTAATATCAGAATGTCTTTATTTGCTCTTCACTGCACGTGAATACTTCTTTCCGATATATAATTTACAGATCTTTCAGTATTTGAAGAATGTTGTGAAGTATCATTTTGACTCCTGTGGTTTATGGTAAAGAATCCACTTTAATTCAAATAATTAAAAGCAAAGTATTGTTTCACCCTAGCTAATTAAGACTTTCTCTTTACCTTCAGTTTTCCTACATTTTGTTAAAATATATCCTGACATGGATTCCTTTGGGTTTCACCTGTTGTTAAACCTGTCACCGTTTTGAATCTTTAGATTAATGTAACTTGCCAAATTTAAAAGATTTTAGTCATAATTTCTTTGAATTCTTTTTTTTTTTTTTTTTTTTTGAGACGGAGTCTCGCTCTGTTGCCCAGGCTGGAGTGCAGTGGCTGGATCTCAGCTCACTGCAAGCTTCACCTCCCGGGCACCATCTTTTGTCTCTCCTTCTGGAATTCTGGTAAAAAGATTATTTTGTTGTTGTTTCACAGATTCCTGAGGGTGTGTTGTCTCTATCATTTTTTTTCTATTCTATTTTCTTTCTATTGTTTATTTCTGTTGAATTATTTCTGTTGTTCCATCTTTAAGCTTCCTGTCTCTTTTCTTTTTCCTCTCCACTCCTTTGGTTAGTCCATCCATTGAGCTTTTAATTTTTTATAGTAGTTTTGCTAGAGTTTATTATACACACTTTTAATTAATACAATTCACTTTCACATAACACTATGTCATTTCACATGTAGTGCAGATACCTTATACAGAGTATTTCCAATTCCTCCTTTCTATACCTTATGACATTGCTGTCACTCATCTTATGAGTTCTATTTTATATGCATTCATTTATTGCTCCTGTTTTTGTTTTGCAGTTATATTTTAGATCAAATAAGAGTAAGAGAATTTCTTTTCAGATATTCCCCCTTTTTAAATGTAAATCTGATTTTTTTATTCATATCGCTTCAATTATCCCTGAATTACTTAATTCAATATTTCTTGCAAAGAAAATCTGTTGGTGATCAATTCTCTTAATGACTGAATAAATTTTGTGTAAGCTGCGCTTTAAAATAATATTTCACTGGATAGATAATTCTACTCTGCAGATTTTGCTCTTTAAACACTTTAAATATTTCACTTTACTCTCTTCTTATCCACATAGTTGCTGACAAAATGTGTTGGTACTTCTTATCCCTTATCCTTTTTCTCCTATAGTTTTCCCGCCTGTGGCTTTTTTTAAAGATTTTTCTCATTTTTAAATTTTTAATGATTATGGGTACATACTAGTATACCAGTTATATGTATTTGCAGGGGACATGTGATATTTTGATGCAAGCATATAATGTGAAATATTGAAATCAGGGTAACTACAGTTGAATGTGATTTTTCCCAAGTGGTGGCGTTGGGCTTTGGTTGTTTTTTTGTGTGGACTTATTCTGCACATTTTATTTGAGCATCCTACATCTGTGATTTTGTGTCTGTCATTAAATTTGAAAAGATCTAGAAAATTATTATTCCAAGTATTTCTCCCACTCCTCTCTTACTTCTCTTTCTGCTATTCCGATTCTTACATGTTACAACTTTTGAAATTGTCCCACAGTTCTTGGATGTTCTGGTATCCTGCTACCACCCCTACCATTTTTTTCTCTTTGAATGTTTCAGTTTAGGCACTTTCTACTGATGTATATGCAAGCTCACTGATAATTTCTTTGTGTCCAGTCTACAGATAATACCATTAAAGAATTTCTGTTGGATTGTGTTTGATTTCTAATATTTCATTTTAATTGAATCTTAATGTTTCCATTTCTCTGTTCACAATACTTGTCTATTATTCACTGTCTTCTAATTGTTTTCCATGGCATTCCTTAATATATTCATCACAGTCATTTTAAATTCCGTATCCTGTAATACCTGCATCATGTGTGAGTCTGATTCTGTTGATTCCCTTGCCCCTTTAGATGGTTTTTCCTTGTGTTTTGGTGCACCTTTTAGATCTTTGTTGAAAGTCGTGTATTTTATTGCATAATAACCACTGAATCAAGTAGGCCTATAGTGTTAGAGTTATTAGGATTTTCCCCAGCAGTTGAACTGTATTTAGTATCTGCTGTAGCTCCCAGTGTCAGTGACTTCAAATTCCTCCAGTGTCCTTGTTGTTGTCACCCCTCTTAATTTTGTCTTACCTAAATGCTTCTTTTACAGATTTAGTCTTTGTCTTTAATCTCTTTCAGCTATAATCCTCTGTTATTATATTGGAGCCCTGTTTGTGTGGTGACAAGTGCTGAGGACATAGACTGTTCAATAATCCTCCACTTACATCTCATTGTTTCAGTGGGACTGTGTTTAGAAGCTGTGAATTTACAAGCCTTTTCCCACTGGGTTAGCTTTTTCCCTCTGGTACCTCACTCTATTCCCTTTCTGCAATTTTCCAAATCTATTTATTTGAAGCCTGACCTTCATTAAACTATTTTTTCACCCTTAGGTGAGACAGAAAAGCTAGAAGGCACTGGACTCAGAGCAATTTCTTCTCCCAATAAGAAAGTCTCCGGCAAATGCATTGGCCTCTGTAGAGAAACCACTTATTATGGGGAAATCTTTGGGTGTATTTTACAGTGATTACTCCTCTCATGACTCTGATCGAGAAAATGAAGAAATTAAAGAAGAGGGCTGAATCTGTTCATACTGGATGGAAGAAGAAAAGTTGACTTATCTGCTGAGAAGCTTATGAGGGGCTACAAGGTAAGAAATGGTGAGATTATTTGCTGAGAATGGAAGGATTGTTGTCAGAGGCAGTGGATATAGAATAAGAGACAGCAAGGAGGTATTAGAACCTCATGGAGTGGAGTGGGAGAGGTAGGTGGATGATACAGACACAGAGGACTACCCTAGACGGCACTGAGAATTGCTGATGCATTAATAGTAGTACAAATGTCTAAGTTTATTTTGCTGTAATAAATTAAGAAATGTATACAGCACTCTACACACACACACACAGAAGACCTCAAACACTTTAGAGTGTGTGAATATAAAGAGAGAGAGGGAACTAAAAGAAAGAATGTATATAACTCATATATCCTTTCGTTGGATGAACACTTATGTAGTGAAACTTTGTTCCAAGCACAGTATGAGGAACTGAAAGTATACTTTTGGACAGGAAGGATCTGACCACTCCTCTTTTAGTTTTCAGTCTAGAAAGGAAGACAATTAATATCTTTGGTATTGAAAGTTCTTATATTTTTATAACTTCTCTATTGTCTCAAAAATGTATGCATTTTAATTAGAAAAATAACATACAAAATGTATGACACATAAACTGTTATCTTTCTGATATCAATTGCTCAAACCATTGAATTCTTCAGATCTAATTAAGATGTATTATATCTTGAAAGGCAAATTCCAAGGATATTTTCTACAATTCCAATGACAGGCATGTTAAATATCTAACCAGATGTATTTATAATAGTATTAGCTCTTTTATTCATTATAACAAATAATTTAGTGTAAGTGTCTTGTATTAAATATACCTCCAATAATTGAACCTTAAAACTTTTTGTATGGCTTCTTTTGAATATTGGAGTAGACCAAAAATAGTATTAATAAGAGCTACACATAAAAATAAATCATTGAAAAGAAGCAAGTTAAAAAAAGAGCCTAACTTCTAAAGAAAAAAAATTGATGAAAAATATGTATAATAAAACAGTAAAATTAAAAAATACATGATAAAATATTAAGACATTATAAAGATAAACTATTACATTTAAAATCTGAGATCACAATATAACAGGTTTTACATGGTAAATTATATGAGATAGAAAATTGAAATGGAAGTACAATATTTTCAAATTTAGATATTTCTTTGAAACCTCAAAATAGCCAAATGCCCTCACATTCTCTGTTAATCTGATACGTATTTTATTGAAATCTTAGGAAACATGAAATGTATACAATGTAAATTTTTGAAATGTTATTTTAACTATAGCATATTTTAAAATGGATTTCACTGACTAATATTAAAACCATTTTTCAAGTTTATGTGTGTTTAAAAATTGCAGTTTAAATTTTTAATAAAGCAGTTTTCAAAATTGAACAGAAAGTAACTGACTCAAGATTTAGCGTATTTGATTGCATAAATATTTATTATTGATGTAATAGTTTTCTTTTTCAATAGATTTAGATATTGTTATTGTGTCTAAGTAGGTTTTATAATCTGAAAACAGAGACAGTTATAAAGTTAGTTATTGATAATTTTATTTAAACCTAGAGTAAATTTTACTTCTGTTGCATTTCACGAATTATATCTACACTGGAAAATGATTTATTTAAAAATTTAGGCCGAGTGCAGTGGCTCATGCCTGTAATTTCAGCATTTAGGAGGCCAAAGCGGGTGGATTTCTTGAGCTCAGGAGTTCGAGACCAGCCTGACCATCATGGTGAGACCTCATCTCTACCAAAAATATAGCTGGGCATGGTGATGCGGACCTGTGATCCCAGCTACTGGGGAGGCTGAGGCAAGATAATCTCTGGAGCCCTGGAAGCAGAGGTTGCAGTGACCCGAAACTGCTCCACTGTACTCCAGCCTGGGAGACAGAGTGAGACACTAACTCAGAATATTACTACTATGACTACTACTACTACTACTACTACTACTACTACTACTACTGCTACTACTAGTACTACTAATGAAAGAACCGTATGGAAAATATATGTATATAAGCAAAATCTCTGTTAGTCTTATAGTTCTTTTCTAATGCAGAAAAAAGCATCTGGCAAATGGCTGGGAATGGCACTCACACCTGTAATCCCAGCACTTTGGGAGGCCGAAGCAGGAGGATCACCTGAGGTCAGGAGGTCAAGACCAGCCTGATCAATATGATGAAACCCCCCATCTTTACTGAAAATACAAAAATTAACCAAGTGTGGTGGTGCATGCCTATAGTCCCAGCTACTCAGGAGAATGAGAGAAGAGAATCACTTGAACCTGGGATGCAGAGGTTGCAGTGTGCCAAGATCTCACCATTGAACTCCAGCCTGGGCAACAGAGTGAGACTCCATCTAAAAATAAATAAATAAATAAATAAATAAATAAGCATCTACCTATCAACCAAATGACAGTCATTTGTCATTTTACCCAGAATAGATATATTTTGAGACCCTAGTTTCTCTTACAGCTTAGATCCCAGAAGTGAATGTATAAAGTCAGCCAGCTAAAAAAAAGAAATAATAAAAACATAAGAACTGTAAATACGAAAATTTTTTGGAATAATCACAAAAGATATCACCTCCGTATACATCCATGTTCATCATCTTCTTATCATTGGCTCTTGAGTTGTCAGTTATTAGGTTTGTGCAAAAGCAAAAGTAATGGCAAAAACTGCAATTATGTTTGCACCAATATTAACAAGTGAAGTCTTCTTTAGAAATAATATATATTTTTTTATTTACAACTTCTAATTTAAGTTCAGGATGTACAGGTTTGTCATAGGTTAACATGTATAATGCTTCTTTAGTTTACGATTTCATAATACCCTGGCAATAATTGCATACTTTGATATAAAACCTGTTTTATTATGTAGTTTTGAGTATATTCGTACTTATTTTAACTGAATTGGTTAAAATGCAACAAAAAGAAAAATAAATAAATGGTACCTAATTAAACTAAAAAGCTTCTGTACAACAACAACAACAACAAAAAACGATTAGCAGAGTAAACAGATAACCCACAGAATGGTATAAAATATTTGCAAACTATGCATCCAACAAAGGACTGATAACCAGAATTTACAAAGGGTGCAAACAAACCAGCAAGAAAAAAGGAAAACAAATAATCGCATAAAAAAGTGGGTAAATAACATGAATAAACATTTATCAAAAGAAAGTATATAAATGACAAACATAAAAAAAGTTCAACATTACTAAAAATCACGTAAGTAATGCAATTAAATGTTAACTCTATAAAATCATGATAACATAATATTATCAAACTTATGGTTTCATAAAGAAAAGGTAAAACTAAAATATTAGACAATATTAGATTACATTTTCTACATGTCTAGAACAATAACTGACATTGTAAAAAGAATGAAGGGAGTCTTGTAAAAAACAAATAAAGCGAATGCCTTTTAACTCTTCAGAAGAATGATAAATATATTGATGGATGTTAAAATTCCGTAGAGTAAAAAAAAAAAAAATACTCTTTCTAGAAAAGATCTATTTCCCTGGATTAGGTTGACAAAATAGGGAAATAATTCTCTAGACTTCTCTAGTAGTAAAAATGTTAAGTGCTAAAATTCTTCGTCTTTCTCTTCTTTTCTTTCTTTCTTTCTTTCTTTCTTTCTTTCTTTCTTTCTTTCTTTCTTTCTTTCTTTCTTTCTTTCTTTCTTTCTTTCTTTCTCTTTCTTTCTTTCTCTTTCTTTCTTTCTTTCTTTCTTTCTTTCTTTCTTTCTTTCTTTCTCTCTCTCTCTCTCTCTTTCTTCTTTTTTTTAATGTAATTCATTTCAGCTCTCTAGTGTAGTTCAGTAGGTACTCTTTGGTAAATCAGAAGTATATCCTATAACTGTGTTCCTAGTTTAGAGTGAAAATCACAAGACTTAAATGATTTTAATGAGAGAAGGATGCCTTGACTAACAAATCCTCTACTGTGTTTATCAGTCAGGGTTCGACCAGAGAAACGGAATCAATAGAAGACATATATTAAGAAATTTATTTTAAGGAATTGGTTTATGCAATTTTAGAGACCGACTGGTCACAAAGAAGAGAAGGTTTTGTTTTGACTCTTGAGCTGAAGCTGAATTTTCTGTCCATAGATAGGATTTCTTCTTCAAACAAGCTTCAGCTCTGCTGTGCTCATGGTGGACCTGATTCAATTAATTGAATCAGGATAATCTTCCTTACTTGAAGACAATTGATTATAAACTTAATCACATCTACAAAATGCCCTTCAAGCAATATTATCTTGGATTTTTTTAATAACTGGGAATTGTAATATATACAAGTTAACACATGAAACTACCCATCACAGTTTACCCTTTGTTGACTTGGCACCCCTGTGCATTTTCTTAAATCACATATATTAGCCAAATGAAGACAATTACAAAGTCTTACTTTCATCTTTCTGCATATAACTGAAAATACACAAATGCTTTCCACAGAAGAGAATGCAAATCCCTTGGGTGATGTTTCCTCTTCTTTGATATAACTGTAACACTGCATTATTATAATACATCATCCATGGGATGACAAGAGGAGGAGAGAAGAAATAAAAGAAAACAATATGTTTGTTTAAAATATGCTAACATATTCCTGACAAAATAGGGAGAGGAATTCATAACTATTACATTCCTTTTTTTCTGCAACATGGTCATAATTGCTATTTATAACTACCTTCTTTCATTACATATTTCATATTCCCTCTACCCTTGCAAGCATCTGAGCTGGTTGTGGTTTTTGTATGGTGGGGCATATTAGTTTCCTGTAGCTGTCATAGCAAATTACTGCAGACTTTTGGCTTAAAACAGTAGAAATTTATCATCACGGTTATAAAAGCTAGAAATTCAAAGTAAAAGTGTTGGCAGGGCCCACTCTTTCCAGGAGCTCTAAGGGCGATCCATCCATCATCTCTTCCAGCTTCTAGTGGTTGTTCTACCATGCCTGAGCTTGTGGCTGCATTGCTTCAATCTCTGCCTTTGTGGTCACATTGATTCCTCCTCTTTTGCGTGTCTGTTTCAAAGTTCCCTCTGCTGTTTGTCTTCTTTAAGGATACATGTGACTGCATTTAGGGTCCACTTAGAAAATCCAAGATAACTTTCTTCTTTGAAGATTCTTAATTACATTTTCTTTCCATAAAGGTTAGTATTTTCTCAGATGATAGGAATTTGGATTTAGACACATCCTTTTAAGCATCCAAAATTCAGCCCATTCCATGGGATAACCCAAACTTTCATTTCTGAAGGGTCTGTTCATTATCAGTATGGTCTGAATTGGTTTGTTGATGTTTTCCATTGACTTTATTCACAAGTCATGGTAGTACTAATAGATACCCTAAAAGATCACCTATCTTCCAGTTATACTTTATTTTTAATACCTCCAATTTTGTTGTAACAGTTGTATTTTCCATTAGTAATTAGGATCAACACCCTGGTAAAAGAGTAACTCCGTTATTTGTCTGTTGATTTAGAGGCAAAGGAGTCAAAATAGACTTGTAACATTCTCAAAGTTTCAGTTCAATGGAATCAATATTGTATATTCTGGTGTAAATATTTCTTCCTCAAAAGCAAAGACCTCTGAACCAGAAGAGTGTAAAATCACAGGGATGGAAGCAAAAATTTTGCTAGTGAGTCACTAGGGATAATAGTAAATGGTAGACCTGGTACAGTGGGTCACGCCTGTAATCCCAGCACCTTGGGAGGCCAAGGCAGGCAGATCACTTGAGGTCAGGAGTTCGAGACCAGCCTGGCCAACATAGTGAAACCCCATCTCTATAAAGAAATACAAAAATGAGCCAGGTGTGGTGGTGCATGCCTGTAGTCACAGCTACTTGGAAGATTAAGGTGCGCGAATCACTTGAACCCAGGAAGAGGGGGTTATAACAAGCTGCGATCAGCCACTGCACTCCAGCCTGGGTGACAGAGAGAGACCCTGTCTCAAATAAATAAATAAATAAATAAATAAATAAATAAATTTAATTAAATTATAAAAAAGGAAATGGAGCTACTTCCATTTTCATTCATAGATTTCTGGATCTGTAAATTCTGTCTATGAAAAATAGTACTATACATTAGATAACAATTTAGGGCATATATGTCATTATGGAAGACATTGCTCCAGCTTACAACCTTTCTACAATGCTCATTGTCATGATAACTGAGTCTTCAACAGGTAATAATATCATTTTCTCAAGTCAGATGGTTCATAATGATTGCAGAATATGGTAACACCAATAATTTCATGAACATAGTTCCATTGCTGCATTTCATCCTTTGTGAAGTGAGCTCTTTGATCATTGGCAAATAATCAAATGTAGAATAATATGTAGAATACCATGAGAGTGAATACAGTAAATTCACCATGAGAGTGAATATCATTCTATGTAGAATACCATGAGAGTGAATACAGCATTCTGTAAGTCCATAGATGGTAGTTTTGGCAGAACTATTGAATGCATGAAAGGCAAATCCATGTCCAGAGTAAGTGTCTATTCCAGAAAAAAACAATGAGTTGCCCTTTCAGGATGAAACTGTTCTAATGTTATCTGTCTATCACCAGATATCTAGCTTATCTCCTTGGAAAATGATGACAGATCATGGATTCAGTTTTGGTCTCTGCTGTTGTCAGATTGGGCACTCAGTAGTTGCTGTCACCAAGTTGGTGTTTGTGAGTGGATGTTCATGTTGCTGAGTCCATGCATAGCCCTCATCCCTGCCATCATAGCCACTTTGTTTATGATCCCATTTGATGATGACAGGGATAGCTAAGAAAAGAGGCTGACTGGTATCCATAAAATGGTTTATTCATTTTATCCACTTGATTATTAAAATCTTACTCTCTTGAAGTCACCCTTTGGTAAGCATTCATATGAAACACAGATATCTTCAAATTCATTCCCTGGATAATTCTATGCATATATCAATTATCCAGACCTTATTATTGACAATAACCCATTTGAGTACATCCTGATCATCAAGCCAAACCATTGGCAACAGCCAATCAGACTAATTACCTCTTACTCCTGACCATTTCTCCTTTAGGGAAAAATGAACAACCAGGTTTGCTGCTCAAAATTCTGCCTACTGAGAATATTTCCCTTCATGTATATTTTTCAATGATGTCTCAAAATGAGCTGCAGGGCCACAGCTTTCTCTTTTTTTTTAACTTTTAAGTTCAGGTATACAAGTGCAGGTTTGTTTCATAGGTAAACTTGTGTCACGGGGGTTTGTTGTACAGATTATTTCTAAACCAGGTATTAAGCCTAGTAGTCATTAGTTATTTTTCCTGATCCTCTCCCTCCTCCCATCCTCCACCCTCCAATAGGCCCCAGTGTTTGTTGTTCCCCTCTATGTGTCCATGTGGTCTCATCCTTTAACTCCCACTAGTAAGTGAGAACATATGGTATTTGGTTTTCTGTTCCTCTCTTATTTTTCTAAGGATAATGGCCTCCAGCCCCATCCATTGTTGGGAGAAAAGCTGGGTGTTGGAAGAAGCTGAGGCAGGGCTTGCATGTCTGACGTAATGTAAAAGAGTCTTGGAACATGTCCCTGGTCCAGGGTCTAAAACCTCTTGTGGCCTTTGGAACACCAAGCTCTGTGCCAAAAGGTGGAAGGCTACCCTGACGCACCAAAATCTGAGCCCAGGGCATAAAACCCCTGTGGCTTGGATAGAATCTAAGGCTCAGGGCATAAAACTCCTCATGGCCTCTGGAATGTGTCTAGACTTGCTGGCTCCTTGCTCCTTTCTCTTCCAGGATTGGCTGTATCTTGAGTTAAAATAACCTGCTCTCCATTACCTCAAGTAGTAGAGCATATGCTAAACCGTCACAGCTGTAAATCACGTGCTTAATGCAATACTCCCTTTCAACCCCACATTCTCACCACACGTTTATTTGTTTTATCACCAATAAATAGTCTGGGATTCCAGAGCTCAGAGCCTTCACAGCTTCCAAACTCGCAATGGCCCCGTGGACCCACTTTCTCTCTCAAACTGTCTTTTCTCATTCTTTTGACTCTGCCGGACATCATCACCCCCACAACCTGGTGTTGGGTCTGATCACCCCAACGTCCACGTCCCTGCAAAGGACATTATCTCATTCCTCTTTATGGCTGCTTTCTACTTTCATAGCGTTCTTGCATATCTTGCAAAACCATTTATTATTATTACTATTGATGCATAATAGTTGTACACTGTTTTGTGGCACATGTGGCAATTTAATGCATTAATATAATTTGTAAATATCAAATCAATGTACTTGAGATATCTATCACCCAAAATACTTGTCTTGTTTTTATGCTAGAAAGGTTCAATGTATTCTCTTGTAGCTTTTTTAAGATGGAAAATGGATTGTGGTTAACAACAGTCACAGTACTGATGTATCTATCACTAGGTCTTATTTATAGTATGATAGAAGAAATATGAGCATCTTTAAACCTGGGCTGAACTTTCTCTCTTATAGCCAACTGGTCAGAGAGAACTCCCTGTGAGTACATAAGGATTATATGAAAGAGAAAGATAACATAACAAGAGTAGGGGCCAAGGCCATCTCTGAAAGGACATCTCAACATGCCCCATGCCACTGGTTCTCAAGAAATTTCACTGAAGTAGAACCTCTAAATTTTTGTAATATTTATTTCTTACCTTCTGATAGAAAAGTACTTTATCTATATGTCTAGAGAAAATACTACAATCTGCTAACAATAGCCAATTTCATAACATCATCAATGAAATGAAACAACACAATGTCTTGTGGAAGAGAACAGCAAGCACCGTCTCTATGGAATAAATTATGACATGGGGCTGGAGAGTTGACACAGCCCTAAGGTAGAATAGTGAAGATGTACGGGAAGCAACTGCTTTCAGTGATCTTATTAACAGGTATTGAAAAAGAAAAAAACATTTGTCAGTTTAGCTGCATACCAGATGTGAAAAGATATGCTAATTTTCTCAAGCAACAAAACCACAATCGGAATAACAGCTATAATTACAGTTACCAGATGATTAAGTTTATGATAATCCACTCTCATTCACCAAGATCCATCTGCTTTTTGTACACGCCAAATAGGCAAGTTCATTGGTGATTTTCAGGAATTACACCTGCATCTTTCAAGTTCTTGGCGGTGGCACTGATTGATGCAAAATATCCAGGAATGGAGCATTGCTTTTAGTTTACTGTTTTTGCAGTTAAACGCGATTCTGGTGGCTGCTACTTAGCCTAATAACCCTTATTCCACAAGTCAGAGACCCGATGTGGGAATTGTAAGTGCTATCTATTCCAATTATGCATTCCAGACCTGGGAAAATAAGTATTGGATGAGGTCATGGACCCAGTAGGTCAACTGTAATATGACCTGAGCTAAAACTCCATTGATTACCTGACCTGCAGTGCCCCTAGGCTGACTGGTGGACCCCAATGAAGTTTTATGTATCCTGGAATTAGTATCAGTTCAGGGATTATAGTATCCAGTATTCCCTGAAAACTCTAATTATTTCACTTTTACAATGCATAGTCACCTTGGTAAATGGACATGGATTACTTAGGGAAGGGAGGAAGAATGATTAACAATACAAATTTTTGGTAATGTAACAGAGGCCTTCCTCCAGGGGACTCAATCTCACTTTTATTAATTCTATAAACTGGCTCAACTCTGGGAACTGGGGTACCATTCATCTTTCTTTGTGGTGATTCAGATTAGGTTTCTGTTCTCTATGTCTAGTAATGGTGAACTTCTGTTCATCATCCTCTGCTAATACGTATCCAATATGAACTTAGTAGAGTTATCATCTGTTTCTTTCCTAGGGACACTAGCCAATGCCATAGGTTTCTGTTAGACAAATTGTTCTGGTTAATTATTTAAAACTATTATCTATTAAAGTATGGCCACGTTGCTTTGACAATTAAATACTGCCACTGAGCCACTACCGCCCTGGGATCTCATTATCCCATGACATTTAAGAATCCCAGTTTGATTTCTGATTTCTGACCTATCAATAAGTGTGACCATAAATCCCTTCAAGGATACTGGAGCTCCCCTCACAAATGTTTTTATTAGAGACATGATAAAAGGTGTGTCCTCTAGAATCTCTTAAGATGGGTGAGGACATCTTACATTATATATGTAGCATAATATTTCAATCTCCCTAAGTCTTTAAACATCTTCTTCTACACTATACCAGGGCAGTTGTTGGTATTGGTATTTAAATTATATTTAGTACAGGCCACCTTTGGGTCCATGTTTCAGCCAACCAAACAAACAAAAGTTAGAGCCTTCTATAAATCATTGAGCTAAAATATTAAATGCAGAATCTTCATTTAAAGGGCCTGTATCAATCAATTCAGGCTGATTGAACTTACTTTTTTTTTTTTTAAATATATATATATATACTCAAGTTTTGGAACACATGCGCCAAACCTCCAGGTTTGTTACATAGGTATACATGTGCCATGGTGGTTTGCTGCAACCATCAGCCTGTCATCTACATTAGGTATTTCTCCTAATGCTATCCCTCCTCTTGCCCCCCAGCCACCGACAGGCCCCAGTGTGTGATGTTCCCCTCCCTGTGCCCATATGTTCTCATTGTGCAGCTCCCACTTATGGTGAGAACATGCGGTATTTAGTTTTCTGTTCCTGTGTTAGTTTGCTGAGCATGATGGTTTCCAGCTTCATCCATATCCCTGCAAAGGAAATGAACTCATTCTACCTTATGACTGCATAGTATTCCATGGTGTATATGTGCCACATTTTCTTTGTCCAGTTTATCATTGATGAGTATTTGGATTGGTTCCAAGTCTTTTCTATTGTGAACAGTTCTGCAATAAAGATATGTGTGTATGAGTCTTTATAGTAGAGTGATTTATATCCTTTGGGTATATACCCAGTAATGGGATTGCTGGGTCAAATGGCATTTCTGGTTCTAGATCCTTGAGGAATCGCCATACTGTCTTCCACAATGATTGAACTAATTGACACTCCCACCAACAGTGTAAAAGCATTCCTATTTCTTCACATCCTCTCCAGCATCTGTTGTTTCCTGACTTTTTAATGATCGCCATTCTAACTGGTGTGAGATGGTATCTCATTGTGGTTTTGATTTGCATTTCTCTAGTGACCAGTGATGATGAGCTTTTTTCTAAATGTTTGCTGGCTGCATAAATGTCTTCTTTTGAGAAGTGTCTGTTCATATTTTTTGCCCACTTTTTGATGGGGCTGTTTGATTTTTTCTTGTAAATTTGTTTCAGTTCTTCATAGATTCTGGATATTAGCCCTTTGTCAGATGACTAGATTGCAAAAATTTTCTCCCATTCCTTAGGTTGCCTGTTTACTCTGAGGATAGTTTTCTTGTCTTTTCTTTTCTTTTTTTCTGTGCAGAAGCTCTTTAATTAGATCCCATTTATAAATTTTGGCTTTTGTTGCCATTGCTTTTGTTATTTTAGTCATGAAGTCTTTGCCCATGCCTATGTCATGAATGGTATTGCCTAGGTTTCCTTCCAGAGTTTTTATGGTTTTATGTCTTACATTTAAGTCTTTAATCCACCTAGAGTTAATTTTTGTACAAGGTGTAAGAAAGGGGTCCAGTTTCAGTTTTCTGCATATAGCTAGCCAGTTTTACCAACACCATTTATTAAATAGGGGATCCGTTTCCTACAGCTTTTTTTTTGTCAGGTTTGTCAAAAATCAGTTAGTTGTAGATGTGTGGTGTTATTTCTGAGGCCTCTGTTCTGTTTCCTTTGTCTATATGTCTGTTTTGGCATCAGTACCATGCTGTTTTGGTTGTTGTAGCCTTGTTTGAACTCAGGTAGCGTGGTGCCTCAACCTTTATTCTTTTTGCTTAGGATTGTCTTGGCTGTGCGAGCTTTTTTTGGTTCCACATGAAATTTAAAGTAGTTTTTTTCTATGAAGAAAGTCTATGGTAGCTTGATGGGAATAGCACTGAATCTATCAATTACTTTGGGTAGTATGGCCATTTTCAAAATATTGATTCTTCCTATCAATGATCATGGATTTTTTTTCTATTTGTTTGTATACTGTCTTATTTCCCTGAGTAGTAGTTTGTAGTTCTCCTTGAAGAGGTCCTTCACATCCCTTGTAAGTCATGTTCCTGGATATTTTATTCTCTTTGTAGCAATTGTGAATGGGAGTTCACTCATGATTTGGTTCTCTGTTTGTCTGTTATTGGTGTATATGAATGCTTGTCATTTTCACACACTGATTGTGTATCCTGAGAGTTTGCTAAGTTGCTTATCAGCTTAAGGAGTTTTCGAGCTGAGACGATGGCGTTTTCTAAATTACAATCATGTCATCTGCAAACAGAGATAATTTGACTTTCTCTCTTTTTATTTGAATACATTTTATTTCTTTCTCTTTCCTGATTGCCCTAGCCAGAACTTCCAAAACTATGTTGAACAGGAGTGGTGAGAGGGGACACCCTTGTCTTGTGCTAATTTTCAAAGGGAATGCTTCCAACTTTTGCCCGTTCAGTATGATAATGGCTGTGGGTTTGTCATAAATAGCTCTTATTATTTTGAGATAAGTTCCATCAATACATAGTTTATTCAGTGTTTTTTATTAGCATGAAGGGGTGTTGAATTTTATTGAAGGCCATTTCTCCATCTATTGAGATAATCATGTGCTTTTGTCATTGGTTCTGTTTATGTGATAGAATATTTTTATTGATTTGAGTATGTTGACCCAGCCTTGCATCCCAGGGATGAAGCCAACTTGATAGTGGTGGAAATGCTTTTTGATGTGCTGCTGGATTCGATTTGCTGGTATTTTATTGAGGATTTTAGCATGGATATTCATCAGGGATATTGGCCTAAAATTTTCTTTTTTTGTTTTGTCTCTGCTGGGTTTGGGTATCAGGATGCTGCCAGCCTTATAAAAGGAGTTACGGAGGAGTCCCTCTTTTTCTATTGCTTGGAATAATTTTAGAAAGAATGATACCAGCTCCTCTTTGTACCTCTAGTAGAATTCCACTGTGAATCTATCTGGTCCTGGGCTTTTTTTGGTTGGTGGCTATTAATTACTGCCTCAATTTCAGAACTTGTTATTGGTCTATTCAGTGATTCGATTTCTTCCTCATTTAGTCTTGGGAGGATGTATGTGTCCAGGAATTTATTTTTTCTAGATGTTCTAGTTTATTTTCTTAGAAGTGTGTATAGTATTATCTGATGGTCATTTGTATTTCTGTGGGATCAGTAGTAACACCTCCTTTATCATTTTTATTGTGTCTATTTGATTCTTCTCTCTTTTCTTCTTTATTAATCTGGCTAGCAGTCTATCTATTTTGTTCTTCTTTTCAAATAACCAGCTCCTGAATTCAATAATTTTTTGAACTTTTTTTTTGTGTGTGTCTCTATTGCCTTCAGCTCTGCTCTGATCTTAGTTATTTCTTGCCTTCTGCTAGCTTTTGAATTTGTTTCCTCTTGCTTCTCTAGTTCTTTTCATTGTGATATTACGGTATCAATTTTAGATGTTGCCTGCTTTCTCTTGTTGGCATTTAGTGCTATAAATTTCCCTGTACACACTGCTTTAAATGTATCCCAGAGATTCTGGTATGTTGTTTCTTTGTTCTCATTGGTTTCAAAGAACATCTGTATTTCTGCCTTCATTTCATTATTTATGCAGTAGTCATTCAGGAGCAGGTTGTTAAGTTTCCGTGTAGTTGTGTGGTTCTGAGTGAGTTTCTTAATTCTGAGTTCTAATTTGATTGCACTGTGATCTGAGAGACTGTTAGTTATTATTTCCATTCCTTTGCATTTGTTGAGAAGTGTTTTACATCCAATTATATGATCAATTTTAGAATAATTGCTATGTGGTGCTCAGAAGAATGTATATTCTGTTTATTTGGGGTGGAGAGTTCCGTAGATGTCTATTAGGTCCACTTGGTCCAGAGCTGAATTTAAGTCCTGAATATCTTTATTAATTTTCTGTCTTGTTGATCTGTCTAATATTGAAAGAGGGGTGTTAAAGTCTCCCACTATTATTGTGTGGGAGTCTAAGTCTCTTTGTAGGTCTCTAAGAACTTGCTCTAGGTATCTGGGTGCTCCTATTGGGTGCATATATTTAGGAAAGTTCGCTTTTCTTGTTGCATTGATCCCTTTACCATTATGTAATGCCCTTCTTTGTATTTTTTAATCTTTGTGGGTTTAAAGTCTGTTTTTTCAAAGACTAGGATTGCAACCCCTGCTGTTTTGCTTTTCATTTGCTTGGTAAATCTTCCTCCATCCCTTTACTTTGTGTGTCTTTGCATGTCAGATGGGTTTCCTGAATATAGCACACCGATGGGTCTTGACTCTTTATCCAATTTGCCAGTCTTTGTGTTTTAATTGGGGCATTTAGCCCATTTATATTGAAGGTTAACATTGTTATGTGTATGTTTGATCCTATCATCCTGATGCTAGCAGGTTATTTTGCCTATTAGTTGATGCAATTTCTTCATAGTGTCAATGGTCTTTACATTTCCGTATGTTTTTGCAGTAGCTGGTACTGGTTTTTTGTTTCTACATTTAGTGCTCCCTTCAGGAGCTCTTGTAAGACAGGCCTGGTGGTGACAAAATCCCTCAGCATTTGTTTGTCTGTATAGGATTTTATTTCTCCTTCACTGATGAAGCTTAGTTTGGCAGGATATGAAATACTGGGTTGAAAATTCTTTTCTTTAAGAATCTTGAAAATTGGCCCCCGCTCTCTTCTGGTTTGCAGAATTTCTGCAAAGAGATACACTGTTACTCTGATGGTCTTCCCTTTGTGGGTAACTCGACCTTTCTCTCTGGCTGCCTTTAACATTTTCCCTCAGTGAATCTGTTAATCATGTGTCTTGGGGTTGCTCTTCTTGAGGAGTATCTTTGTGGTGTTCTCTGTATTTCTTGAATTTGAATGTTGGTCTGTCTTGCTAGGTTGGGGAAGTTCTCCTGGATAATATCCTGAAGTGTGTTTTCCAACTTGGCGCCATTCTCCCCATCACTTTCAAGTATACCAGTCAAACGTAGGTTTGATCTCTTCACATAGTCCCATATTTATTGGAGGCTTTGTTCATTATTTTTCATTCTTTTTTCCCTAATCATGTCTTCATGCTTTATTTCGTTGAACTAATCTTCCATCTCTGATATCCTTTCTTCAGCTTGATTGATTCAGCTGTTGATACTTGTGTATGCTTCATGAAGTTCTCATTCTGTTTTTCGGTTCCATCAGGTCATTTATATTCTTCTCTAAACTGGTTATTCTAGTTAGCAGTTCCTGTTACCTGTTTGGGCAGACATTGAGCTAGCTGCAGGAGTTTTTCTTCATACTGCAATGGTGCCTGGAATGCTAGCAAGACAGAACTGTTTACTCCCTTGAAAAAGGGGCTGAAATCAGGGAGCCAATTGGTCTTGCTCAATGTATCCCAGCCCAACAAGCTAAGATCCACTGACTTGGAATTCTTGCTGCCAGCACAGCATCTGAAGTCAACCTAGGACACTCAAACTTGGTGGGGAGAGGGGCATCTGCCATTACTGAGGCTTGAGTAGGTGGTTTTCCCCTCACAGTATAAACAATGCTTCCTGGAAGTTCATATGGGGTGGAGCCCACTCCAGTTCTGCAAAGCCACTATAGCCAGACTGGCCGTCTAGATTCCTCCTCTCTGGGCAGGGCATCTTTGAAAGAAAGGCAGCAGCCCGGCCGGGCGTGGTGGCTCAAGCCTGTAATCCCAGCACTTTGGGAGGCCGAGACGGGCGGATCACTGGGTCAGGAGATCGAGACTATTCTGGCTAACACAGTGACACCCCGTCTCTACTAAAAAATACAAAAAACTAGCCGGGCAAGGTGGCAGGTGCCTATAGCCCCAGCTACTCAGGAGGCTGAGGCAGGAGAATGGCGTGAACCTGGGAGGCGGAACTTGCAGTGAACTGAGATCCGGCCACTGCACTCCAGCCTGGGGGACAGAGCAAGACTCCATCTCAAAAAAAAAAAAAAAAAAAAAGAAAGGCAGCAGCCCCAGTCAGGGGCTTATAGATAAACTCCCATCTCCCTGGGACAGAGCACCTGGGAGAAGGGGCAGCTGTGGGCACAGCTTTAGCAGACTTAAACGTTCCTGTCTGCCAGTTCTGAAGAGAGCAGCAGATCTTCCAGTGCAGTGCTTGAGCTCTGCTAAGTGATAGACTGCCTCCTCAAGTGGGTCCCTGACCCCCATGCCTCCTGACGGGAAGACACGTCCCAGCAGGGGTTGACAGACACCTCATACAGGAGAGCCCTGCTGGCATATTGTGGTGGCCCCTGTGGGACAACCCATCCAGAGGAAGGAGCATGCAGCAATCTTTGCTTTCTGCAGCCTTTGCTGGTGATACTCAGGCAAACAGGGTCTGGAGTGGACTTTCAGAAAACTCCAGCAGACCTGTAGAAGAGGGGCCTGACTATTAGCAGGAAAACTAACAAACAGAAAGCAGTAGCATCAACATCAAAATAAAGGATGACCACTCAAAAACCCTATCTGAAGGTCACCAACATCAAAGACCAAAGGTGAGCAAATCCAAAAAGATGAGCAAAAATCAGTTCAAAAAGGCTGAAAATTCAAAAAACAGAATGTCTCTTCTCCTCCAAAGGACCACACCTCTTTGCCAGCAAAGGAACAAAACTGAATGGAAAATAAGTTTGATGAATTGACAGAAGTTGGCTTCAGAAGGTAGGTAATAACAAACTCCTCCTAGCTAAAGAAGCGTGTTGTAACCCAATGCAAGGAAACTAAGAACCTCGATTGAACTTTATATTCTTTCTACAAAAAAACCCGTATCTTTAAGATTGGTTTCTACACATATTCTGCTGATTTCTGTCTTTGTGGATGGAATACATTATTTAAGTTATTTTGATATGCAGTGAACATCTTTTGGGTTACACTTTGTACCTTACTCTTCAAGATTTTCTGGGACTTGATTTATTTATAAGTCTAGAAGCAAAAGAAGGGTAAAGAGGTTGATAGGCCTTGAGGAAAATCAGCAGCTCCATGCAAGGTAGCTTCCCCATGGGAGGTCATTAAAGGTGCTTTAGGCAATAGAGGGCTAACCTCTTCAGGCAGAAGTGGAAGAACTTGAAGTAATGAAGACTCAGCAGATTTTATTTAGGAGTTAGATTTTCCCAGCTTTTTTGGAATCCTTCCATATGTACTCATTCCAATTTTCAGGGTCCTATTTCTTCTCACTGAATGTCCTCATTTTAACAGATGCCACCCTGTGAGGTTAAGAACTTAATTTAAATTGAAATTAAACCACTCACAGACTCTGAGTTGAGTTTTCAACAATATTGTCATGGTGGCTACAGGATATAAGAGTTTCAATTGGAACAGATATAGATGCTTTCAGTTCCTTAATGCAGAGCTTGGACTGGGAATTTGGAGCCCTGAACACATTCTTCCTGACCTCAGCCTTCCTGACACCAGGTTTCTTTCTCCACTGTAGATAGGAGCATCTGGCTTATCTCGTTATATGCTTTACTTTAACTCAAATGTTCTAGATGGCAGGTACATGGTCACCCATAAAGACTGCACCTTTTGTAGGTATTTGATTAGGAGTCTCCAATGGTGATATTTTGTGTACCTCTATCATGCTATGGACTACTAATGTCCTCTTTTTTTACTAGAAAAAGAATCATTAGTGACTTTAATCAAATCATAGAAATTATACCAGAAAACCTGGAACCAATTCAACAAAACTTATTCCTAATTGTTTTTCCTGTAGAAGCACTTCTGATACCAAAATCAGTCATGATTCTATCAAACTAAAATGAAATAATAAATAGATAGATATACAGATACGTATTTTGATAGATATTTAGATATATAGCAAATTAGTATATTATTAGATTAATTTTATATGTATTCTAGATATCCATTAAGATATTTAGTGCAAGGAATTGACCTTTATGGGGGCTGGCTAAGCAAATCTGAAATCCTTAGGGCAGGCTGTCAGAGACAGCTGACTGAAGCTCTCAGCTGCATGCTAAAACTATTGCCAAGAGTGAATTTTCTTCTTTTTCAGGAAAGCTTCAGTTGTGCTCTTAATTCATTTCGAATGATTGAATCACTGAGATTATATACAATAATCTCGCTTATTTGAAGTCAACTTATTATGGACTTAAATCACATCTACAAAGTTCCTTCACAGTTAACATCTATATCAGTGTTTCAATGAAGACTGTAGTAGCAAAACTGACACATAAAACTGACCATCACACTGGGATAAAAAGATGCAAATAAAAATACATTCATTTCTATGTTCTACATACCTGTGCATATAACTACTATTTACATAAGGATCATTCCCAAGGTATAGTTATGGGAAAGTTTAAATGTAGGTGATGGCCAATATTTGTGGAAGTTAAAAGACAGATGTTAGGAATAAATATATAAAATTAAAATTAAACTGACATGTAGAAACACTAAATTGGTTTACTTAATTAAGACATGTTAATATTTCCCAGTTTTGTGAAGAAAATGTGAAAAGGCCACCTATCATAGCATTTCCTCTATAAATATTGAAGAACATGACACTGTGAAGCAGGGACGCAGATACACAAGATGAATACATAGTAATATGGATTGTTATAAAAATATAGATTTTTTACAGATTATTAAAGACAAAATTTTCAACCCAAAAACAAAGAATCTTATATAATGATATTACGTCTATCATGATAAATATTACATCTATCATGATAAAAGTTTATCATGATAAAATTAAAAACTAAAATATTAGAATTTTATAAACTATTGATAAATTTCTAATGATAGTCTGGCCTAAACTGTGGAAACATGGGTGCCAGTCTCATGGTGAGTAGGACACTGAAGATCTGAATTCCACAGTGTCCCTGATACATTGATTGAACAATAGCAAGATGACTCTGTATATGGAAGAGACATCACTTGGCCAGACATACAAATCAATAAAAGCTTCCATCACAAGAATCTGAACAGCCTCCACATTAACCTCTTTGGAGAAAGTGTAGTGTAGGCTTGAGATATGGACTTCCTAGCCTCTCCATTGGCTCTTAAGGTTTTTTGTTTTGTTTGGTATGGTTTTGTTTTTTCTTATATGCTTCAACGGCTCCCTTTTTTGCCTCTCTTGTCTCTCCTTCAATTTTACTCTATAGTGTCCCTTTGTAGTATTGCCTGTCCCTTCGGAATACTATTTAAACAGCTGTTTGTGCTGAGAATAGCACTTGTTGCAGCTGTAATTGAGTGACTCTCTTAAAGTTTTCTTTTGTTTGTTTTTTACAAGCACTGAAGTGTTTTTAACAGTTGAGTTTGTGTATGAGTGAAAATTAAAACAGTTTTCTCACCATTACAGATATATCTTTGTGTAATGCATCACATAGTATTTCAAAGGGAAAATGTATTATAATGAAAAAACACAAAACCAGAAGAGTTTTTTCTAATCTCTATTCTGCACTAATTTACTCTGTGATATTCTCAATTCACGCGGCCCCTCTGAGTAATGATACGTGTCCTTTCCACCATGAGGATTAAAAAAGAGAGAAATAACAGCTACTAAATTGTTCTAAAACAGTTTAAAGTGCTATGTTACCAAAAAAAAAAAAAAAAAAAAAAAAAAAAAACTGGGTAAGAAAACAGCTAAATCCTGCAGCCACTTTACTTATTATTTTTTGTTGTGCTTTAGGGATTCAATAAAACGTTGAGCTATCTACTGTAAAATCCTTCTAGAACTAAAATGATCACTACTTTATATGCTTTACTATTTGTCTCATAGAACTTTTATATGTGTTTTCAATATTAAGAGAAAAAAATTAAGAGTTTAGATGTGTCTTCTATATGATAATAGGTCTGATACCACCTAAAATATATGAGTTTTAGATTCAATATACAGCATACTAATTACTCATAAATATAATTCTGAGTGATAAAGTATTGTTGTAGGTATAATGAAGATATTCTTTCCTGGAAGTGTTTATAAATTAGCCCAGACTACATGTGAAGGCAAATAGTTGGACTAGACTCTATATAAATTTTTTTCCATTATATGATTCTTCTTGATAATATTATTCTATTGCTTCAATAGCTTCCAATTTTCTACTTTATTTATTTATTTATTTATTTATTTATTTATTTATTTATTTTTGAGACGGAGTCTTGCGCTGTGTCACCCAGG
This sequence comes from Papio anubis, assembly GCF_008728515.1. Taxonomy (NCBI): domain Eukaryota; kingdom Metazoa; phylum Chordata; class Mammalia; order Primates; family Cercopithecidae; genus Papio; species Papio anubis. Next base: position 64,355,506 of record NC_044982.1, on the reverse strand, counting down.
CTGGAGTGCAGTGGCGCGTTCTCGGCTCACTGCAAGCTCCGCCTCCCAGGTTCAGGCCATTCTCCTGCCTCAGCCTCCGAGTAGCTGGGACTACAGGCGCCCGCCACCACGCCCGGCTAGTTTTTTTTTTTGTATTTTTAGTAGAGACGGGGTTTCACCATGTTAGCCAGGATGGTCTCGATCTCCTGACCTCGTGATCCGCCCGCCTCGGCCTCCCAAAGTGCTGGGATTACAGGCTTGAGCCACCGCGCCCGGCCTTTTCTACTTTATAAAGTTAAATTATCTTATCAAGACAAGCAAATATTTCCTCAAACGTTTAACTTTTTTTGTCTTTTCTTCTTTACTTACTAGTGCTTTAGATCCCTATTTACCTGGACCTAATATACTGTTTTTTTTTTTTTTAATTATTATTATACTTTAAGTTCTAGGGTGCATGTGCACAACGTGCAGGTTTGTTACATACGTATACACGTGCCATGATGGTGTGCTGCACCCATTAACTCATCATTTACATTAGGCATATCTCCTACTGCTATCCTTCTCCCCTGTCCCCACCCCATGACAGGCCCCAGTGTGTGATGTTTCCATCCCTGTGTCAAAGTGTTCTCATTGTTCAATTTCCACCTATGAGTGAGAACATGTGGTGTTTAGTTTTCTGTTCCTGTGATAGTTTGCTGAGAATGATGCTTTCCAGCTTCATCCATGTCCCTAAAAAGGACATGAACTCATCCTTTTTCATGGCTGCATAGTATTCCATGGTGTATATGTGCCACATTTTCTTAATCCAGTCTATCATTGATGGACATTTGGGTTGGTTCTAAGTCTTTGCTATTGTGAATATGCTGCAATAAACATATGTGTGCATGTGTCTTTATAGCAGCATGATTTATAATCCTTTGGGTATATACCCAGTAATGGGATGGCTGGGTCAAATGGTATTTCTAGTTCTGGATCTAATGATTGCCATTCTAACTGGTGTGAGATGGTATCTCATTGTGGTTTTGATTTGCATTTCTCTGATGGCCAGTGATGATGAGCATTTTTTCATGTGTGTTTTGGCTGAATAAATGCCTTCTTTTGAGAAGTGTCTGTTCATATCATTTGCCCACTTTTTGATGTGGTGGTTTGTTTTTTCTTGTAAATTTGTTTGAGTTCTTTGTAGATTCTGAATATTAGCCCTTTGTCAGATGAGTAGATTGCAAAAATTTTCTCCCATTCTGTAGTTTGCCTGTTCACTTTGATGGTAGCTTCTTTTGCTGTGCAGAAGCTCTTTAGTTTAATTGGGTCCCTGTCAATTTTGGCTTTTGTTGCCATTGCTTTTGGTGTTTTAGACATGAAGTCTTTGCCCATGCCTATGTCCTGAATGGTATTGCCTAGGTTTTCTTCTAGGGTTTTTATGGTTTTAGGTCTAACATTTAAGTCTTTAATCCAGCTTGAATTAATTTTTTATAAGGTGTAAGGAAGGGATCCAGTTCCAATTTTCTACATATGGCTAGCCAGTTTTCCCAGCACCATTTATTAAATAGGGAATCCTTTCCCCATTTCTTGTTTTTGTCTGGTTTGTCAAAGATCAGATGGTTGTAGATGTGTGGTATTACTTCTGAGGGCTGTATTCTGTTCCAATGGTCTATATCTCTGTTTTGGTACCAGTACCATGTTGTTTTCGTTACTGTAGCCCTGTAGTATGGTCTGAAGTCAGGTAGCGTGATGCCTCCAGCTTTGTTCTTTTGGATTAGGATTGTCTTGGCAATGTGGGCTCTTTTTTGGTTCCATATGAACTTTAAAGTAGTGTTTTTCCAATTCCGTGAAGAAAATCATTGGTAGCTTAATGGGGATGGCATTGAATCTATAAATTACCTTGGGCAGTATGGCCATTTTCACTATATTGATTCTTCCTATCCATGAACATGGAATGTTCTTCCATTTATTTGTGTCCTCTTTTATTTCACTGAGCAGTGGTTTGTAGTTCTCCTTGAAGAGGTCCTTCACATCCCTTGTAAGTTGGATTCCTAGGTATATTTTATTCTCCTTGAAGCAATTGTGAATGGGAGTTCACTCATGATTTGGCTCTCTGTTCGTCTGTTATTGGTGTATAAGAATGCTTGTGATTTTTGCACATTGATTTTGTATCCTGAGACTTTGCTGAAGTTGCTTATCAGCTTAAGGAGATTTGGGGCTGAGACAAAGGGATTTTCTAAATATACAATCATGTCATCTGCAAACAGGGACATTCTGACTTTCTCTTTTCCTGATTGAATACCCTTTATTTCTTTCTCCTGCCTGATTGCTCTGGTCAGAACTTCTAAGACTATGTTGAATAGGAGTGCTGAGAGAGGGCATCCCTGTCTTATGCCAGTTTTCAAAGGGAATTTTTGCAGTTTTTGCCCATTCAGTATGATATTGGCTGTGGGTTTGTCATAAATAGTTCTTATTATTTTGAGGTACTTTCCATCAATACCAAATTTATTGAGAGTTTTTAGCATGAAGGACTCTTGAATTTTGTCAAAGACCTTTTCTGCATCTATTAAAATAACTATGTGTCTTTTGCTTTGGTTCTGTTTATATGCTGGATAATGTTTATTGTTTTTTACATAGGTTTTCTATGAAAAATTATTTGGTCAATTACTCATTTAAAGTAAGTATTTTCAAGTTTCAATTCATTTCAGTTGTATACTAAATCACTTAAATTAAATATCTCCTTGAGAACAACTAATAAAATAGGAAGAAATATTTTTTTAAAAAATTGTTAAACATATCAGAGAACTAGCAAAGCAGTGAGAAACTATTGAGACAAGAGGAATGAGAAAGGCAAAGAATGCTGGCATTTAGAATTACTTTTAGTTGAAGACTTTTTTTCCAGTTTCAAAATTGTGGTTCAGAATTTGAGAAACAGAGCAGTAATTTTGAGGATTCAAGCTCTGGGAGAAAAATTGCAGTTCAAAACCCACCAAAAAGGAGAAACCATGCTTAATCCCTAGGTTTAGTGTGTTCTGTCATTGGTAACTCCTACTCTAGCTGCCTTCCAAAAAATATGAAGTAAATTTCTTCCAAAATCTTAAACTATCTCTACGTTTTAAATATGCATATGGTCAGTACTCAATAAAAATTATCAGGCACATGTAGAAATATAAACTACATGGCATTCAAAATAAATTTTACACTGTAGAAAAAGATCAACAGGTAATCTAGATAGTGGACGTAGACATGGACTTTAGGATAACAATGCTTGTGGGTGATTAAGAAAATAGAACACAAATTTGAGACCTTAAGTAAAAAACCTGAAACTGTTGATAATAACTACATGAAAAGTCGAGAACAAAAAAAATTAAATAAAAAAATGTATAATTCAATGGGTAGATTGTTTAATAGATTAAGCACAGCTGAAAAGTAGGTAAACTATAAGGTATATCAGAAGATATCCAGGTAAAACAAGTTAAAAAAAATACAGGAAATCATGTAAAAGACATGTGGGAGACAGGGAAAAACTCCAATGTATGTATTTGAAGTCTTCAAGAAGAGAAAGAGAATATAGTAGAAACAACTTTAAAAGAGAAAATGACAAAAACAAAAAAAAAATTCAAACTATCAAAAAGTATCTGGGCATTTAATCAATAAATGCCACAGATCTTCAGCAGAAAAAACATTTTTAGGAAAACACCAAGAACACATAATATTACAGGCTGAACAACACAGGTTTGAACTTATAAGTGAGAACATGCAGTATTTTAATGTTTTTCCTGTGTCACTTATTACTTAAGATAATGACTTCCAGCTGTACTTATGTTGCTGCAAAGGGCATGATTTCATTCTTTTTTATGACTGTGTTGTGTTCCATAGTGATTTTCTTAATAACATTGTATTATCTCTAGTTTATTGTAAGAATATAGTATATAATGCATATAACATAGAAAACATGAATTGATTTTCATTCTTTTTTTATGACTGTGTAATATTTCATGGTGATTTTCTTAATAACATTGTATTTTCTCTCATTTATTATAAGAATATAGTATACAATACATATGACATAGAAAATATGAGTTGATTTACTGTTTATGTTATCAGTAACACTTCTAGTCAATAGTAGACTATTAAGTTTTCTGAGGAATCATAATTTATACATGGGACTGTTGCATTAGACTTTGATAAATTAAGGAGGCATAATGCAAATGCTAGAGTGAATATTACAAGAATTATAAATAAATATATCAATGCTAAACTAAGATAAGGGAAAAATGCATTAACAGATATAATCAACCAAAAATAAAGTAAAAAGAGAGAAAACAAGTAATACAGGGCTATAGGGACAAATAGAAGCATTAGTAAACTAGTAGTTTTAAAACCTAATATGCATGCAATTACATTAAAAGTGAATAGACTAAAAGCTCCAATCAAAAGACAGATTTTTTATAGTAATTAAAAGATATGCACATGCATGCATGCACATACAAATTCACAAAACTATGAGCCATTTTCAAGAGAGAAACCTTAAATATAAACAATCAGAACATTTTGAAGTATAACATTGAAAAGAAACTGAGGACACAATCCACCAAAGGTGCTATTGCCACTATACCTATAGCACACAAAGTAGAATTAAAAGGAAAGAGCATCACCATAGATAAAGGACAATTAATGATAATAACATGGTCAGTGGTTTATCTGAATGTTTCTAATAAGATGGTTTCAAGATATGTCAAATTTTAAAACAGCGAAAAGCAAATTTAGCAAATCTCTCTGAGTGACTACTAAGCATGCAGACAAAAAATTTGGTAAACGTAGGAAGTACAGAAGATCTAAATAACCCAATTTGATAAACTGGCTTGATGTACATGTATAGGACACCAACCAACAACTAAAAATTGTGAAAAATATGAATGGACATGCAGAAAGAAATTATAAAAATGATGAAGAAATATATGAATATGATACTCAAAATCAGAATTCGTGTTAATGAGAATTAATTAGAAAGATAAATGTCCATTACAAATAGAACCACAGAATAGTTAATTTATAAGGACAGATAATGCAATTTATTGGCAATGAGATGGATAAAAACAATGATATACTGCCACTGAAATTGTAAATTGGTACAACCAGTTGAAAAATTGAATTCTCTGGGAATCTCATGCAGATAAGGAACTTGTGTGCATAATGTTTGTTAGAGATTGCTCTCTGTATGAATACCGGTGGAAAAGTTCAGGAAGCAAGTCTGGGCAGAGAAAGAGCTGAATTGCAAAGCATTTGCAACAAGACCTCCATTTAATCTTATGCAGAGGTTTTGAAATTCATTGGTCCTTGAGAGCTATCCAGAATTTAAGCTAAATTGCCAGTCTTTTATAACCCTAAATTATCTAGTCATTGGAAAGGGTTTCTCATGAAGAGTAGTCTTGACTTCAGAAGAGGCACCTCATGATAACAAATGACACATTTCAGAGTAGAACTCAGTTGATGGTTGTTCACTATCAATTCAACCAACAGTTTGCAATATGAGCACTTCAGTCCTAGAAGAGAGGATCTAGACAGCACATCACAGCAGCCCCTAAAATACCCAACAGACATGTGGGTATATGTGCATCAAAGGTATGTAAAAGTCTTCATAACAGTATTATTTGTGCTTAACAAAATTTACAGATTACCCAAATGTTCATTGACTGTTAGATGGATAAATTACCATGCATTCATACTATAAAGTATTATTTAGTAACAAAAATTAATTAACTATAACTCAAATGCATACGTAAAATTTACATACATAATCTTAAGCCAAAGAAGTCATATACAATAAAAAAACACACAGCCTGATACCATGTATATGTAGTTCAAAAGAGGCAAAATGTGGAGGTTTGAGTTCTGGCAAAATTCTATAACTACACCTGGTAGAGCTTGCTTAGAGTATCTTCACAGAACAGTATTATACTCTTTTGAGTTGGGTACTTTGCATATGTTAACTTCAGTAAAAATGTAAAAATAATGTGAAATATTTGTACCTTTTCTTAATATTCTTCAAAATCTAAAAGCATACATTCAACTGCCAATGGAAAAAAAAAAAATAAGTGAACATGCCCTCTACTATTTGTTTTCCATATGTTTATTATCCTCAAAAAATAAAATGAAATAAATAACACTCTACACTAAAATATTTTCTTCTCAACAATTTTTCAATTATTTTCTCTCATTCTTGGTGCTGTCCCTACTTGTATGTATCCCAAAGTAAATAGTGTGGTTCTTTATATATAACTATTATTTATTTTTCCATTCATTTAAGAAATGAATGAAACTACTCATTTCTAGAAACTACATTTCTAGAAAATTAAATTTATGAACTCTGAGGAGTAACAAAACTGCATATATTTCCATTGCATTCATGGACTGTCAGATGTATTTGGAAATCTATGATTTGCGAAAATGTTTTTAAAAATTGTATGTGTTACAAACCGGTACTTTTTTGTAAACTGTTTTTTTTTATAGCTGTCCCAGTAAGCAATATATATATATATATATATATATATTTTTTTTTTTCTCATAAAATTACTAAGTGTACCTCAGTTTTAGGGGGAAAAAAATTATGATAGCAGATTGAAAGCATCTTGTGTAGACTTTAAATTTTCTACTTTTCTTCGCATTCAAATGTTATTGGCAGGGTTGAAATTCAAAACTCATCTAGGTTCCTGAGTAGCATTTCTGTGGCTATTGTCAGGCCTCTGAGCCCAAGTCAAGCCATTGCATCCCCTGTGACTTGCATGTATACTCCCAGATGGCCTGAAGTAACTGAAGAATCACAAAAGAAGTGCAAATGCCCTGCCTTGCCTTAACTGATGACATTCCACCACAAAAGAAGTGAAAATGGCTGGTCCTTGCCTTAAGTGATGGTATTATCTTGTTAAACTCCTTTTCCTGGCTCATCCTGGCTCAAAAAGCTCCCCTGCTGAGCACTTTGTGACCCCCCCCCCACTCCTGCCAGCCAGAGAACAACCCCCCTTTGACTGTAATTTTCCTTTACCTACCCAAATCCTATAAAATGGCCCAACCCTTATCTCCCTTCGCTGACTCTCTTTTTGGACTCAGCCTGCCTGCACCCAGGTGATTAAAAAGCTTTATTGCTCACACAAAGCCTGTTTGGTGGTCTCTTCACATGGATGCACATGACAGCTATTACTTAACAGAGTAGGAAAAGCAATCGGATGGTAATATATTTCTATGAATATTTTAATTTTACAATTATTGCACTGAGTCATGTTTTAATTCAACAAATATTTGTTCATTTCCTACTATCTTGATTGGTTCAGGTACTGAAGACTGGGTGACTCAAGCAACAGAAATTTGTTTGGCATAGTTTTGGATGCTGGGAAATCCAAGACCAAGATGCCTACAGATCTGGTATCTGTCAAGGGCGCTGTTTTTTATTTTTGTGATTATATTGTCACATAGCAGAGAGAAAGATCATGTCTCCCATGTTTTTTCTTATAAGGCTACCAATCTCATTTAGTAGTGCTCCACCTTCATGACCTAATTACCTCACAAAGGTCCTACACTCCAAATGTCACATTGGGGATTTAGGCTTCAACACACAAATTTTGAGGGGAATAAAACAGTCAGTTTGTAGCTCCTACCATGTACCATAGGGTGTGTTTAGGATAGAAGGTGAAAGATTTGTATACTGAAAGCTACAAAATACTGATGAAATAAATGAAAGAAAATATAAACAAATGGAAAGATATTTTATATATGTGGCTTGGAAGGATTAATATTATTAAAATATCCATACTACCCAAAATAATCTACAGATTCTATGCAATCCCTATCAAAATTCCAATGTCATTTTTCACAGAAATAGAAAAAAAAATAAAATTTCTATGAAATCCACCCCCCACCTCCCCACACACAAATCAAATAGCCAAAGGAATCTTGAGCAAAGAGAACAAAGCTGGATGCATCAACTCCCTGATTTCAAAATATATTAAAAATATCAACAACAACAGCACCCTATTCTCAAAGAAAGTCAGGCTGAGGATTAAAAAAAAGAGAGACAGCATGGTATTGGCACAAAGACAAACACTTAGGCCAATGGAACAGATCAGAAGGCTCAGAAATAAACCCATGCCTTTATGACCAATTGACTTTTGACACAGATACCATGAACACACAATGGGCAAAGGACAGTCTCTTCGATACATGGTATCAAAACACTGGATACCCACATGCTAAACATAAAAATTGGATCTTTATCTCACACTATATACAATAACAAAATTAAAATTGATTAAATATTTAAAAATAAGACCTGAAACAGTAATTCTACTAGAAGAAAACAAGAAAAATTCCTCATGACATGGGTCTAGGAAATGATAGTTTTGGGGTATGACTCTGAAAGTACAGGCAACAAAAACAAAAATAGACAAACGGAATTTTATAAAACTTAAAAAACAACTTCTGCACAGTAATAAAAGCAATTATCAGAGTGAAAAGACAACCCCTGAATGATGTAAAATATTTGCAAACTACACACCTGATAAAGTATCAATATACTAAATCAATATATAAGAAACTCAATAGCAACAAATAACCTGATTTTAAAAAGAGTAAAATACCTGAAAGACATTTTCTCAGAAAAAAACATGCAAGTTCATAAAATGAAGCAACAAGTTTAATAAAATGGCCAATAAGTTTATTTAAAAAGTACTCAATATTACTAATTATCAAGAAAGTGTAAGTTAAAACAACAATGAGATATCAACTGCCACCTGTTAGATTACCTATGATTAAAAAAATGAAAGATATAATAAGTATTGGAGAGGATGTGGAGAAAAAGGAACACTTGCGGTTCTCTTTGAATGGGAACTCTTGTATTGGGAATGTAAATTGGTATAGCAATTATACATAGAAACAGTATGGCAGTTTCTCAGCAAATCAAAAATAGAACTTCAGTATGATCTCACAATGCTACATCTGTGAATATAATCATAAGGCATGAAATTAATATGTTGAAGAGATATTTGCACACCCATACTTATTGTAACTATTCACAATAGCCAAGATATAGAATCAACCTAAGTATCCATCAAAGGATGAATGGATAAAGAAAACATGGTATATAAACCCAAAGGAATTCCATTCAGATTTAAAGAGAGGGAAGTTTTGTTATTTGCAACAACATGACTGAACTTAGAGGACATACTAAGTGAAATAAGCCAGGCATAATAAAACAAATACCACAGGATTTCACTTATATGTGGAATCTAAAAAAGTCAGACTCATAGAAGCAGAAGAGAGAATGGTGGTTACCTGAGACTGGTGGAAATGAATAAAGGGAATGGGGCAATGTTGGTCAAAGGATACCAAGTTTCAGTTAGACAGGAGGAATAAGTTTTTGAGATCTATAGCAGGGTAGTTATAGTTAATGTGTATTTCAAAGTTGCTAAAAGAGTATATTTCAAATGTCTCATGACAAAAGATGAGTTGCTAGACATATTCGTTAGCTTAATTCAATGATTCCACATTCTATGAATATAGCTAAACAGCGCATGGTACCCCATAAATATGTGTACTTTTGATTTGTCAATTAAAAAAAATTTTTATAAAAAATAGTTCAGAATATATCATTGAGCAAATATACAACAATTTCTGCACTTTGGTAGGTCATATTCTAGCAAAGGAGACTCCAAAATCTCAACTGTTATAAGAAAGTAAATTACACAGTTTATTGGCTAAGTGCTGTGAGAAAAAGAAGAAAAATAATAAAAGTAGTAGTGTAAAAAGGAATCTGTAATATTAGGAAAAAGAGTTTTTATTTTAAGTAGAGTTTAAGTGGGCCTCATAGATAAGGGAACAGTTGAACAATTACTTGAAGAATTAGAATTAATTAATGTTGTAGATATCTAAGAGAAGTGCATTCCAAGAAGAGATAAGAGCTACTGAAAAGTCCCTAGGTTGCAAACGTGACAACAAGTTTGAAGAACTTCAGGGATTCAGTAGGACAAAAGTGGAGTGATCAGGAGAAAATAAGTTAAAAAATGCAATCAGAAAGGTTGGAGGCAGGGAGAGAGGTTATATGTGGGCATTGTCAGCCATTGTACACACTCTGGTTTTTGAAAAGAGGAGCCATTTGGGTTTTGAGCAGAGGAGATACATTATATGATTTCGTTTTTAGAGGGTTACCCCAGGTACTGTGTGCTGTGAATATATTACAGAGGGCAAAGATGAAGCAGAGAGATTCCTTAAATAGCTATTACAGTAACCTAATCTAGATACTAGGATTGCTTGGGCCAGTTTGGAATTTGGATACATCTTGAAAGTACAGAGGAATAACCTGAAATAGCAGGTATGGAGTATGAAAGAAATTAAAAGGAAAGGATAATTACTAATCTGGAGGTCTAGGCAACAGAAGGAATAGAGTTGCCATCAACTGAGATGAGAAAGCTAGAGTGTGGTGCAAGTTTGCGTGGAAAGGTTCAGTCTTGAGCATGTCATGTTAAGATGTCTCCTAAGCATCCAAATAAAAATGTAGCTTACACACATTCTCCAGCTGAGGTTACTAATTTGTGATTAAAACATTAGTCGTCTGATTATTTGTATAATTCCAAGGAGTGACTGACATGCAGCTGCATGGATTTTGCACTGTCTTGCTTAGAGTCTACTATAAGGATGTTGGTGGATGATGGCTGGGGCTGAAATTTCCAAGATAGGTTTACACAGATGTCTAGTGTCTTGGTAGAGACGGCTGGAGGGCTGTGCTGCTGGGGCCACTGAGTTTCTTTTTTTTTATATAGCTTTTTCACGTAGTTTAGTCAGCCTCTCCAGCACAGTAACTAGACCACTTGTGTGATGGCTTAGAGCCCCAGAAAAATAAACATTTAAATTACCAGGCCTTGTTAAGGCTTAGGACTATAACTGGCACAGTTTCCTTCTGCTGCATGTATTGAATTAAGAAAGTCCAAATCCAGTGTGAGAAGGATCTCCAAAAGCATAATAACAAAGGATGTGATTTTGGAGGGGGGCGGGCATTCTTGGAGATTAACTACCACTGGCACATTACATTTGAGATGTCTGTTAGGCATTTTAAGAATGATTTCAAGTAGGCAGTGAAATATATGAGTTAGAATATTCATAGTATTTTCTGTCTTAAAGCTATAAATTCTAGAGATTTTGTTATTTTATGCAGAGAACATCACCAAAATATAGATTTACAGGAGAATCAGAGGGTAAAATTGTTTTCAACAAGTTTTTAATAAATTTTGGTATGCTTGAGACATTTCTTGATAGATAAATAGAAGATATGTAGGTAGACAGAGATTATATATAGGTAAATAATGTGTATTTCAGTCATATGGCTATCTGGTGCTCACTGAATTACCTTATCTTGTGATTTTGCTGTAATACCTAGTTGATAAAATTGGGCACGAAAAATACATGAACATTTGATGTAATTGTTCATGAAAATTGGACATATAAATTAGTTGAATGTACAGTGTAGCTTTGGGGTAAACTAAATGAATAAAAATATTCTCCTCTGAGAAAAAAGCATTAATATATTGTCAAATATCTTGAGGGGTTGCACCATCCACTTTGTTAACCTTAACTAGATACAAAGGCTCAGAGTAAATGGCCTTAGGAAGGTTCAGTAAAGATATTTCTAATATTTTATTGAGCCCTCGTTCTCATCCTCTACTCTGCAAATATTAATAGTACAGCAAAACCCAAGTGGAGTCAGACCTGTTTTGTTACCCGTTCTAGTTCAAGATTGCTGTGCTTTCTCAACCTCACTCAATCTGAAATATTTAGTAAAGTCAATGAACATGTATAAACAAGAAGGCTAAATTTTCTCTTAAATTTTTAATTAGGAGATTAGACTGGGAATGACATGATAATGACCAAGTGTAGATGTGGCAGTGGGAGAAGACAGGTCTTCTGCCCACAAGAAGATACTCTCTATTGCACTCACATCCCCATCCTCCCTCTTTCAGAATGTCAAGCAAGAAGCAGACTAGGTAAAGGATACCTGGAACAGAAATGCCAGCTCTTCCTTCATTTGGATTTACTCTCCTTTGTTACAAAAATAATAATCTAGATAGACCCATGATTTTGATATTGGCCTAATATAAGCAGGTAAGTCAGCTTCTTAGTCTATGAAATACTTCAGATATTTGGTCAAAATTAGGCTAGGCAAAAGGAGTCCTTAAAGTCCCTGGGATACAAGTGACTCATCAGCAAATGGGGCTGGAGTTTATACCAAGTTATTTTGGAAAAGAGAACATATGTTTGCGTGCGGATTTTCTCTTCCTCTCTCCATGAGAAAACTGGATTAAACAGTAGGTGCTGTTTAAGAGTTAAAACATTCAGCAACGTGGGTACTCAGAAAAAAAAATGCTATCTTAGTAATCTTAACAACTGCTTCAAATTTTGATCAATATAGATAGTTCTTTATGACTAGAACCAAGCCATTTCAATTACATCTTTTCTGTGAAATATAAACATGAAACAGAATATAATAGCCTTCCCTTTCCATGAGACATACATTCCAAGACCCCCAGCAGATGCCTGAACCCTAGAATAGTACCAAACCCTGTATATAGTACCTTTGTTCCCATACATACATATCTATGATAAAGTTTAATTTATAAATTAGTCACAGTAATAGATAGATTAACACCAATAACTAATGATAAACTAGAACTATAACATATACTGTAATATAAGTTATGTGAATGTGGTCTCTCTCAAAATATCTTATTGTACTGTACTCATCTATGTTAGTGCCGTGACTGACTATAGGTAACTGAAACTACAAAAAGTAGCACCACAGACAAGGGGAGACTAATGTCGCCACTCTTATGTACACCTCTATATGCTGTTAAAATTATTCTGAGTAACTTGATTGGTTGCCTGTGAAGCTTGGTATACACCACTGAGTTGGGAAGAATTAAGCTCAAAGGGAATGTGTGTTTATTTGATGAAATTCTCTTTGTACTTTACAATCCTTATAGATTTACAAAAAACTTGGTCTCTTGAAAGTAGTCTGTGCATATCTCTTTCTTATGACACTTATTTTTTCCCCTCGTTTGGTTGGAGATGTTTTTAATACAGCATTTTTGTTTGTTTGTTTCTTTATTCATTTTTCAATGAGAAGAAATCAACCCAGCTACGCTCTCTCTAGATGGGTGAGATTGTGTGTTTATGTGTATCCTACTGTTTTGGTGTATTTGAAGTATAAATTCGTATGCACAGCTCTAGATCAAATTTCCACTGATATGAATATAATCTAACACTCTTAGCATGAATTGATGTAGAAGTTTTTCCATATGTTTACACCCAATGAATTCCCTTACAGAAAGTAGTTAACTACCTCTGTTAACTGTTTATTTTTTTTTTTCCACAGAGTTTTTGTTTCTGAAGATTTATGAACATTTGAAAATAGGATTTTTGGAGGAAGTTAGGAAATACTGGATGGGAAGAGCATGCATACAACCTCATAATATACTAAATGCATACCATAGGTTCAACTACTGATTTTCTTATTGATTCCTCATCACAATGATTAACAGTGTTTGTGGTTGGGAAATTGAAAGACTATATGTATTTTTACCTTTTTGTGAGAAAATGAAGCATTGATATAAAACCTCCTATTTTTATAAACTCTGCTCCAGTTCAGGCATTGGTTGATTGTAGGTAAAATATTTAGATTTTAGTATCATTTAAATGTATACATATATAATATCTTCATACATATTTTTGTAGAAATTTGGAAAATGTTATGTCCAGAGTTGTTCTTCAAGCTGTTTGAGTTACAAATTAACTCTTGGCTTCTTTAATTATTTTGGATTTCATTCCTGCCCTTCACCCTGATTTATATGACTTTACAATTTGACCTGCTTTCTGTTCATTTTATAGCTCTCCTCTCTAAAAATCCAACTCATCTATCACTAGGGAGCAGTAATTGCAATCACAGTGCAGGGAATGTAATGTTTAGCTTCTATCCCTGTATATAGAATAGTTTATCAATCACCTTCCAGTATCACTGCCAACATTTGCGTGTGGATTCTGTAGGGGAATAAGCCCTACATGTGGATGTAGACCCACTAGCTAATGGAATTATTTTATTTCACTAAGAATCAAGAGCCAAGACTTATCCCTGCTGTTTTTCTATTTCCAACTACTGGATCCTTCATTTTCTGCATTTGACAAAAAGGAAAGGAAAGCTACAAAAAAAAGAAATATGTTAATCTTCAAAACGAAAAGAAAAAATACAGTCAACTAGACTGGAACTGACAAGTGGGGCTCAAGAATTAAATGACCTGAGAATTATGTGGACTTCTCATTACAAAATCCCCAGCTGGTCTCTAGTTTGTAAAATTCTTTAGTTTCCACACTCCAAATGAAAGCAAAATTTGTCCTCAAAGCACCATGTCCAAACTGGTAGCTAGACATGAACACAGAATAAAACAATTTTATTTTGTTATGCGTTCAATCACAAGAAGAAAACATCTGAATTCCTATATCAAATACATGATTTATAACAACTTAAAATGGTCTCAACCTGAAATATCCCCAATGTAGTCATATTATTGATTTTCATTCATTAGTCCTTTTCTCCATATCTGAAGAAAATTTACCTTTAGATAATCTAGGCCATGTCAAATAAACCTCTTTGTGTCGGGTTAAGTTGATTATAAATGACACATTGGGTGTTGTTACTTTCTTATAATTGTTTGTGTTATGAATCTATTATTGTGTTATATATATAAAAGCAGATGGACTAATTCATGATCTCTTCCTTATCACAAAGGGACAAAATATAGAGCCTACTTAGAACTTACTTGTTATCTGCTGTCCCCTTCCTGATCTTCCCATACTAAATTTACCAATTTCCTTATTCCTTTTCAAATGCAACCCACTGCGAACCAAGTAGGAAGTGAAATTTTAAGTTTGACAAGTCATAAATTCTTGCTTTTGGTGTAGAGTGCTCTTACACATCATTAACTGGGAAGATGTTTCTTGAAGCTTAGGACTGGGAAGCAGGTACTCACATTCTGACCCTTCACATTGTACTTGTCTTCTTTTCCTTTTATAACATCAAATCTAGTCCAGAATTCACCCCCTTGGTGCATACATTTAAGAAAAGGGAAGAAATGTATGAGGACCTTGTAATTTCTGAGACAGGCAGAAACTATGACCTAAGACTTTACAATTACTTTTTTGTTTCTACATATGATATAGCTGCACTGGGCCAGAGGTAGAATTGAGTAGCATGCAGATTTGACAGTTTATTGTTAATGTAATTTAAGAGATATATTAAACATTTTCTAATCAAAGATCTCTACATCTTCTACATCTCAATAAAACAAACAGCGAAGGCTGTGATCTACATTAAAATCAAAACTAGCCATCATTAGCTTGCATATTACTGATCATAAATTAGCAGGTTCTTTCCAAGTTGGAGGAGAGTAAATAGTGAATGGAGACCACCTACCATTTATAGAGAAGATAATTTTAAAAAGAAAGTTTTAGAAGATGCAAGTAATTAATTTTTATCATTTTTCCTAAAGTCAGCACTAGTTTAGGACATTAGTAAATACATGGGGTGTGATATGGCTTCATTCAAAAAAGGCATTTGAGAGATGTGTTATATATGAAGGCTTTGCATAGTAGCAGGATTGCTCAGGGTTTTTAATCATTTTACTACGTAAGTATTATGGGAAATTTATTTCCAATCTTTGTAAGAAAATTTCTGCAACTAAAATCCTATGTGATTATTTTTTTTTCCAGAATTACTTCTTTGTATGCTGTATTGGTTTACTATGGTTGCTGTAACAAATTACCACAAACATAGTGGCTTAGATAAATATACATTTATTATCTCACAGTTCTGTAGACAAGAGTCTTAAATTTCTGAAAGCAAGCTGTTGGCAGGGCTGCTTCCCCCTGGAGAGTTAGGTGAAATTCTATTTCCCTGCCTTTTCCAGCTTGTAGAAGTGCCTGCAGTTCTTTGCTCCTGACGGCTTCGTTACATCACATCGCCCTCCCTCTACTGTAATCAAATCTGTCTGTCTCTGCCTGTCTCATATAAGGACACTTGTGTTTATATTTAAGGCCCATTGAGATAATTGAGTAAAATCTCACCATCCTCATATACTAAAATTAATCATATCTGCAAAGTCCCCTTTTGGTGTATCCAGTAACCAAATTTTGGACCTATGGAGGTCATCATTCAGCCTACCACATACGCTGTTAGGAATTCTGCTTCTAAAAATATATTTACATATTAACTAAATTAAGTAAATGTTCATTGGACATTAACATATAGTATCACCCAAGTGTATTTATCTGATTGAATATTAGCTGAACTGTAAAAATCATCATGCATCCACATACGAACTGCGCGAATCTACATCATCATGTAAATTTTATTATATTTAAATATTTTAGTAGATACATGTTGTATTTCAGGAGAAAAGGTGAAAGCTCTCCCAACTGATAATTAGATTTCAGTTGCTTATAGATGAAAGTTATCATTTTTTGTCATCTCTAAAAACAACAAAACAAAACACAAGATACGTTCATAGTCTTTTTTGCATGCGTATATGGAAATATAACCAAAATGTAGTTATTTAAAAATAATTTATATAACTAATTGAAACAAAAATATCATTTTTCAGAATAATCGTCTTATAAAACTGGTTGAGAAGGATAGTTTTGTTAAATAAACGTTTAATTATTAAACTCTCTAAAAGTCACCTCTGTGTATTTGTAGGCTTTTGAAATTTTCTTTGAAATTTCAGAAGGTTGTGATAGTAATTAAAGGAGGAGAATTTTTGACAACCAATAAATGTATCTTTTAGTGCATTTGAAAAAGTACTAGAATCAGTAGGAAACATGGCAAATGATACTATAGGAAATCTGTTTCTACTATAGCAAATGTTAAACTAAACAAAAAAATGTGGTAAAGTCTAGATGACCTAAGAAATAGCTACTTCTATTATGCTTTTGACTCAGTAACCAAATAGATCCTAGCCAGTATTATAAACCTGTAATTATAAACCTCTTGGGAAAGTGAATATAAGAAGAAATGCATTCAAACTAAGATTATTGCAACTGTAAGTGAAGAAAGCAAATAAACTTTTTAAAGGCAAATTCAGAAGTCAATTTAATTTAGGATTCCTCAAATAAACACAAAAGATTTTTGATTCTTATTTCATGAGGTATGCATAAGTTTATATAGATTCAATATTTCTATACCAATATAACTATCCTGATAATTTAATACAGAAATGGGTTGGGAGTGATGGTCCCTGATTCTAGATGGACTCAGGGCATGTATATGTGGAATCTAGAATGTTAAGATAATGAAAGTCAAAAAAGTTATCTTCATTCATAAACAGAGGAGATTATATATCAGTTATTATTTTATCAATATGTAGTCTATGGATTGGAGGATGAAACATCTTCAAGGAAAGTGATTACTTGGTAGGTTTTATGAAGAAATATTATTAGCTGTAAGAGATGTTGCTGTTAGCCTTTTCCCTCACATATATACAATTTTTGAGACGGAGTCTTGCTCTGTCACCCAGGCTGGAGTGCAGTGGCCGGATTCCCAGTCATACTGCAAGCTCCTCCTCCTCGGGTTCACTTGCATTCTCCTGTCTCAGCCTCCCGCATGGGACTACAGGCGCTCGGCCACTTCAGCTCTCGATAGTTTTTGTATTTTTAGTAGAGACGGGTTTCAATTGCATTAGCCAGGATGCTCGATCTCCCTGGACTCTCATGATCCGCCTGCCTCGCCTCCCCTGTGCTGGGATTACAGGTTTGAGCCACCACGCCCAGCATATTGCCCACTTCTAAAATTCCAGCTTAAACTCATTTCTTCTAGAATATACAATTTTTGGAGGATAGTATCTTTTGATCCTTTGTGTTTCTATGATAGCTGTAACGTCTCTTCTTTATTTCAGAATTTTTTATTAGTCTTCTCTCTTTTTTTAGTTAGTCTGGGTAAAGTTTCATTGATTTTGTTTATCTTTTCCAAAAGCAACTTTTAATTTTACTGATCTATTCTATTGTCCTTCTAGTGTCTATTTATTTCTACTAAGATCTTTATTATTTACCTCATTCTAATGACTTTGGGCTTAGTTTGTTCTGTTTTTTCTAGAGCTTTGAAATGTAACATTAATTTACTTATTTAAGATCTTTTTTTTTTTTTTTTTTTTTTGAGACGGAGTCTTGCTGCTCTGTCACCCAGGCTGGAGTGCAGGGCCGATCCTCGCTCACTGCAAGCCTCACTCTCCCGGGTTCATGCCATTCTTCCTGCCTCAGCCTCCCGAGTATTGGGACTACAGGCACCTCACACCTCACTGGCTAGTTTTTTTTTGTAATTTTAGTAGAGATGGGGTTTCACCATGTTAGCCAGGATGGTCTTGATCTCCTCTGACCTCGTGGATCTGCCCTGCCTCGCCTCCCAGTGCTGGGATTACAGGCTTGAGCCACTGCCTGGGCCGACCTTTTTTTGAGTTAGGTATTCATTGCTGTAAATTTCCTTCTTCAAACTGTTTGTGCTGCATCCCATGAGTTTTGGCATGTTGTATTTTCATTTTTATTCATCTCAAGATATTTTAAATTTTTCCTTATAATATCTTTTAACTCATTTGTTGTTTAGGTGTAAGTATTTGTGAATTTTCCAAAATTTCCATGCATTTATCAATTTTCCAAAATTCCTCCTATTATTGATTTCTAGTTTTATTCCATTGTGGTCATAAATTATACTTGGTTTGCTTCTTCTTAAATTTGTTAAGACTTGTTTTGTGTTTTAATATATTATCTACGCTGAAGAATGTTCCATGTATATTTAAGACTATGTATTCTGTAGATATTTGATGAAATGTTCTATATATATATGTTAAGTTCATTTGTCCTAGAATATAGCTTATGGCCAATGTTTTCTTATTAATTTGCTGTTTGGTGATCTGTCCTTGGCTGAAAGTGAGGTGTTGAAATCCCCTACTTTTATGACTTTGAAGTTTATCTCACCATTTAGATCTATTAATTTTTATTTTATATATTTAGGTGTACACATTTTGGGTGCATACATATATTTAAAATTTACAATTGTTATATCCTAGGCCTTGGGTTTCACCAGGGTTTTACAATCTCCTACTTGACTCCCAAGGCTCCCACAAAGATACTTTTGTCCATGGGTGGGTGGAGAATTCTTGTTGTTGTTAGGATATGAGCTGGTAACCTCCTATTTTGCCTTTGTGCCTATGTTATTTGGATGCTGTGTTAATGCATTCCTTACTGACTGCCTTCCTTTCCCTTACCTGTTTCACTTCCTGACTACTAAATACCCACTAACCATCCCCACTTTTCCCCACATCCCCTACTACCCTTCCCAGCCTTTCTTAACAATCCTTCTACTCTCTGTCTCCATGAGTTCAATTGTTTTGATTTTTAGACCTTTTAGATCTTTCAAATGAATGAGGACATGCAATGTTTGTCTTTCTGTGCCTGGTTTATTTCACTTAACATAATGATCTCCACTTCCATCCATGTTGCCAGGGATGACTTTCCAAAGAAACTACTTGCATTTGTGTATTTGCCACAGAGTTGGCTTCTGGAGGAACCCAAACTAATAAAATTACTATTGGAACTAAACATAGGAAGCAGATTCCCAGGATAGAACTCTGAAATTGAATCACCTCATTCACTGACCAGAAGTCTATAAGAAGATAATTTTGTGATGAGTCATGACATGCTGTTATACCACTATTAAAATGAGTTATAATTGTAAACACGAGTTAAGTATGGAGCACTGGCTTTTGCAATGTCTCCTGTCTCCAGTATCTAATAGATATAAGGGACACGGTGATTTTAAGACAAAAAAAAAAAAAAAAAATTAGCTGGTTGTTTATTGCTATTGAAGCATAGCCAGAAGAAAATAACAACTTAGGCTATGATGCAAAAGCCAGAAGACCCCTTGTTTAAAGAATTGTCCTTCGCAGCAGAGAACAGACTATATGGAAAAGCACAACTAGTTACTCACTTAAAGAAGTTGTGCTTCCCATTCCTTTATAATTCAGTTTTCCTGAAGTACTGGTCTTGTTGCTGGAGTAGAGAAGATGTTGCCTCTATTTTGGGGCACAAAAATGATTCCACTAATCTCAATATGGCTTTTACTTGATTAGTTTGGATACCTTATGGAAGCCGACTAGAAAACAAAAGAGTTACTACACCACCTAGGATAAATTACCTTGGTTTTTAGGAAGAGATACAATCTCTGACATGTAATAGGATTAGGAGTGTGTATATCAGTAACTCGGGGGATTCAATGATTCATTAATGTGCTTTGAATAGATCCATGCTGGGTGATAACTGTAGGTAGAAAATTGAAGTAGTCATGGCTTAACAAGAGTAGAGTAACCAGGAGCCGAAACTCCTCAGGGATAGAGATTTGAGTTACTCCACTGGACAAGCAACCTAAAGCAACAAAAATGCTTGTGAAGGGTGAGAAGAATCTAGAATGGATAATAGAGAAAACAGATTATTTACATCGTATATGACCTTGATAACAACTGCAGCGGTGTGAATGTAGCTTGTTACATGAACTCTCCAGACGGAGTCAATTTTTTAAAAAGAAATTGTGGTTAACCACTACCTTGAATAATCAATAGCAGGATGAAATAAAGTTAATGTGGGACATGGATGAACTAGGTGCTGCAAGTGCCTTCATCATTTCCATATACATTGGCCCATCATCCCAATGTCAGCCCCTGCCTCAATTTGCCTGGGGACTTTTTCTTACCTTGGGAACCTAATCTGTTGACCACAGGTCAGGCTACAAGGGAGTATTTAACATAACCTTTTGATACGGAAGCAGCACTCAACTTAAGACTTCTGGAGTTGGTAGATAAATACACTAGAACCTTCACTCATCCTTGGATGGGAAATGCTAAAAGGTATGCTGTATGCTGACTTCTAGAGTTCTCCAGTGAAATTGAAAACGAGTTGCCTATAGTGATAATTAATTTAGCCATTGTGCTAGGTAGAATAGTGACTTCCCCAAACACGCACATCAAAGATGTCCACATCCTAAAATGTTAATGTACCCAATGTAGGATACAGAATTGCATCCATCTTCCACTGTTGCTGCAACAAATTACCACCCATTTTGTGGCTTAACACAGAACAAATTTATTATGTTAAATTTCTGAAGGATTAAAGTCCACAATGTATCTGAAATTGGTCTAAAATCAAGGTGTCATCAGCATTCTCTGTGGAGGCACTAGTGAAAAACCCATTTTCTCACCTCTTCTAGTTTCTAGAGACTGCCCGTATTCCTTGGCTCATGTCCCTCTTTCAACAATCACATCCTGCCAATGTCTTTTACTTTTAATCTCAGGTTTCATAGCTATTTGCTCCAAGTATACATGGTTAAATGAAACCCATCTAAGTTTTTTTTTTTTTTTTTTTTAAGAATAATCGTATTATTATGAGGACCAGTATTGTTTTTAATTGCCTATTAAATTTGTCATCCAGTACTGCTTTTGGCTCTCATTATTATGACTACTTGACAATATAAACATTTTTTTCAATTTAAATAAAGTCAGTGAATTTATAAAGTCCTTGTCTCAGCAATCACCCTTTTGGCAGATGGCTTAAATGACTTGATATACACTTGAGAAATTAAGGCAAATCTGTTACAGATTGGTGGCTTTGTTGGCATTGTACATTATATAGCCCAGGGGCTTGGTAGAGGTTGTAAAATTCTCTGGAACCATTAAAGTGAAAACAAAAATATCATTTTGTACATATTTAGCCAATTTAATGTAAGCTTTCAGAATTCAGGTGTAATCTTCCAAATTTATGACTTCTACCTTTTATTTACTAATCAATAATGACATGTAAAGACTTTTCTCATTGTTCATGCAACCTACACTTAATTTTACAACGGGAGATGACAACTCAAAGTTGTTGCTATGGCAGTGTTACAATAACAGAGAACACTTTTTTCTTTTCTTTTTTTTTTTTTTTACTTTGTGCAAGACAAGACAAAGTTGAGTAATTAATTTGCATTGTATTATTTTGTGAAGGTAAATGTGAGAAAGCCCATATACATTAGAAAACCTTTTGTGACTTTCCATTCCTATCACTGCACCACTTCATAAAGCTCAACTACAACCAAAACCATGGAAAAACAGACTTGGCCTAAGTTTATCTATCCATTGGTTATGATGACCATGAGCATTAGATGTGAGCATTGAAGACTGGGGATCTCAAGAACGAAGCAGAGGCATGAGATAGGAAGAAAAGTAATGCAATAAGAACAAATGTTTTACTTCGGGTGTGCTATATCTGCTTGTCTTTGAGGAACCTGCTTCAAGAGGCAATTATAGTGAATAGAAATCATGCTAGAGCAGTTATCAGGGCCTATCCTCCCAGATAAAATTATGTTTCTACTCTGTTTCTTACTTCCTTCATCCATAAATGATGAGTTTGTATTACATAATTGGCCATTTTTCTCTCTTGGCAATAAGAATGTACTTTCTCTGGTTAGGGCAAATACAAATTAAAATCAAAGGTTTCATTCTCCCTGTTGAAAATCAGGAAAGAAACTACTTTTCTTAGAGCTTGGACTTTAAAAGACTAGGAAGTTCCCTTGCTTGTCTTTGTGAAATGTACGCAACTCTTTCTGAGAGTTCATTAAGTGTCTAGAAAGCTTTAGGACCCAAGAGTGCCTTTCTCAAGTGCCTGGAGCCTTCTTTTTGAAATGTAACCATCAAGGAATACAGTACCTCATATCCAGTCTCTATGGGATAGTAAGAATATAACTTTGGTGGTCCTCTTGCTCTAAATTGAAGAACTACCTTTTGTCATAAAGACATAAGAAATTCATTTTTCCTTTGGTACAAGCCAATTAGCTAGCACAGATGGTCACTCAAACGCCAAGTGAGTTTAGATTAAACTATGTGCAAAAAATGGTGTTGTCAAATCCTCTTACTTGAGGATTACTGTTCATCTTGAGAAGATGTATGTAATGGGTTTTATCTGTTTGGCTATATAAAAGGATGAAAGTTCTTTCTGTCTTTACAATCTCTTAGCAGATTGCCTCTTATGTGCATCACATTCTGTTTTTAATGGTTATTCAATAATAAAACTGTCTCCTTTCTCTTCCTACCTTCATGGAGAGGTTCTCTGGGTTGTGATGAGGTTTCTGTTTTAAATTATATTTTCCCCAAAACCCATATTTATCTTCTAATCATTTAAAAACCATCAAGATGACCAAAGTATACTGTCCTTTGTAGAGAATTTGAAATGTATTCGATAAAATCTACAGATAATCATATCATTTATTCTTTAATTGTTATGCTCAGAACAGACGGAAGTCAAGGGGAAGGAGCCACAATCATTCCTGCATTTTTTCTATTATATTGTCCTCTAGCTTCTCTATAAAAGATATTATATCTTCACTTTTGCTCTCAGTCCCTGTCTTTATCATGGCCTAGGAAAGTCATTGTACAAGGTAAAAGCAATACATGTAAATTATTTTTTGAAAATGTACTCATTGGTTACCAAATTCTTTCTTTCTGGTCCATACAACCTAGATCTTCAGGTCGCAATGTCACTTTTGGGGAAATAAATAATTTATAATGTATGTTTTATGTATTTTGTTAATAAAATAAGCCTACTACAATTATTTATATTGTGAAATGTTTAAAATTTAAGCCAAGTATTAACTTTGTTACAGCTTCTTACATACAATTTATGAAAGAAACAAAGGTTAGAATGTCAAGGAATCGTGCAAGACTGCACAGCAAGGCTGTGCATGAAAATTCTACTTTATTTTATTTTATTTTATTTATTTATTTATTTATTTATTTATTTATTTTGAGACGGAGTCTGGCTCTGTCGCCCAGGCTGGGGTGCAGTGGCCAGATCTCAGCTCACTGCAAGCTCCGCCTCCCGGGTTTACGCCATTCTCCTGCCTCAGCCTCCGGAGTAGTTGGGACTACAGGCGCCCACCACCTCGCCCGGCTAGTTTTTTGTATTTTTTAGTAGAGACGGGGTTTCACCATGTTAGCCAGGATGGTCTTGATCTGCTGACCTAGTGATCCGCCCATCTTGGCCTCCCAAAGTGCTGGGATTACAGGCTTGAGCCACCGCGCCCGGCCGAAAATTCTACTTTAAAAATAACTCCACAGAACAAGAGGTAATTATGAATATGCCAGGTAATTAATTATCTCTGCTTGACAAATGTAACACATATAGGAAAGGAGGCAATACTATCAAATTTTAAGTTTGTTGGGATGGTGTCATAAGTGAGGTGTTATTTTTATAATTCTTTGAAATATTTTTTCAGTTTCTGATAATAGTTTATAGGATATGTAGAATAAATCATTTTTATAGTCATTTGTAAAATTATGATTAATCATACCTGAGATGCCATAGCCCTCTCCTAGTTTGGGTCACCTTGAAGGTTACATTGGTTTTGGCTGAATAAACCTATGAGAACCACAGATGCTACAGTTACATTAGCTGTGTTTCTTCAACTTAATTTGCTTTTTAAATCCACAAAAATGCTTTCAGCTGGTTGTTGCAACCTTATTCTCTCTATAATTAGAATGCTATTAGCCTTAAAAGATATATCTGAAGAGAGCTAGTGTTTGTTTGTTTGTTTTTTCCTGAAACTTTAAGCATACCAGCCTTGATAAATTTTCTCTGTGATTTTTCCCTAGAGACTTAGAATCTGTGGCTTTTAAAAGATTTAAATTAGGCACAGGGCACCAGCAGCAGTAGCACTGCAAGATTGTGCCTATTCTCAGTCTTTAACTAATTGTCCCATTTAAATGGCAGCCAGCTTCTAAAAAATAATCAATAGTTGTGTTACAGGAAAGGGGTCCCAATCCACATCCCAAGAGTTCTTGGATCTCGCGCAAGAAAGAATTCAGAGCTAGTCCGCAGTGCTAAGTGAAAGCAAGTTTATTAAGAAAGTCAAGGAATAAAAGAATGGCTACTCTATAGACAGAGCAACCCCGAGGGCAGGGTGCTGGTTGCTAATTTTTATGGTTATTTCTTGATGATATGCTAAATAAGGGGTGAATTATTCATGTCTCCCCTTTTTAGACAATGTAGGGAAACTTCCTGACATTGCCATGTCATTTGTAAACTGTTACGGCACTGGTGGGAATGTAGCAGTGAGGATGACCAGAGGTCACTCTTGTGGCCATTTTGGTTTGGTGGTTTTTGGCCGCCTCCTTCACTGCAACCTGTTTTATCAGCAAGGTCTTTATGACCTGTATTTTGTGCTGACCTCCGACTTCATCCTGTGACTTAGAATGCCTTAACCATCTCAGAATGCAGCCCAGTAGGCTTCAGCCTCATTTTACCCAGCTCCTTTTTAAGATGCAGTTGCTGTGGGTCACATGCCTCTCACAGTTGTTTTGCTCAGATGTTGGTTGAATTGAAAAAATGTTACTTCGTATATCGCTGTGCCATTCAACAAAAGATAATATTCTTTGAACCACTTTTTTTTTTCCCCAAAACTCTAATTGTATAGCCTGCCAAGTCCTGTGATATTTGGTCTCAAACAAATATCGTATTTAATCATCTTCTGTAATCAACTTAATGGTTTCAAGAAGCAAAACAGCTGCCTTGCAGGATTTCTAAATGCCAGGCATGCATGTCTCACCGTCAATAACACATTATTGCTTTGAATGGGAGTGAAATTCAAGACAATTGATGCCTCAGCTGCTGAAGAAGCAGAGGAAACATCAGGTGATAGAAAGTTGCTTGCTCAGTAAAATTACTTCATGCTGAGGGGTTCAACCATGAGGAATTCACTCTAATAGTCCTGCTTCAGTGTACTAAACAATGCTGTGCACTGACTGATTTCAGATGAAACAGATTTAAAAGACTTTGGATTACAGATCTTCTAAGTTTACATTTTTATTGTACTGGATGTCTAATCCTGTAACGCTGATTTGTATCTCAGTGATAGTTTAAAAACATGTCTGCGAATTCTGTGACACCCCTTACATCAAAAGGTAAAAACAGTGTCCTCTCCGCTTGAACCTGGCTGAGCTTTTTTGACAGCTTCAGCAAATAGAATACAGTGGAAGTGAAGCTGTGTGACTTCTAGGAGTAGGTTAGAAAAGGCCAGTTAGGGCCAGGCATGGTGGCTCATGCCTGTAATCCCAGCACTTTGGGAGGCCTAGGCGGGTGGATCCCTGGGGTCTGGAGTTCATGGCCAACATGGTGAAACTCCAGCTCTACTAAAAATACAAAATAAAATTATACGGGTGTAGTGGCATACACCGGTAATCCCAGCTACTGGGGAAGCTGAGAGAGGATAATCGGGCTGGAAGCCAGGAGGCTAAGGTTGCAGTGAGCCAAGATCCTACCATTGCCTCCAGTCTGGGCAAGGTCAGGAGAAAGCCTCTGTCAAGAAGAGGAAGAAGAAGAAGAAAGCAGAAGAAGAAGAAGAAGAAGAAGAAGAAGAAGAAGAAGAAGAAGAACAAACAACAAAATAAAATTAAATAACAAATAAAATAAATGATGTGATGATGATGAAACAACAATATGATATTAAACAACTATAAAACAATGATGATGATGATGATGATGATAAAATAATGATGACAATGATGATAAATGACAATGATAAAATAAATAAATAAATAATTAAAATGAAACGCATTAAATAATGAAACGTAAATAAATAATAAATAAATAAAATAAATAAATAAATAAAATAAATAAATAACAAATAAATTAAAATAAAATAACAAATAAAATAAACACTTCACTGGAAAATAAACAATGATGATGATGATGATGATGATGATGATGATGATGATGATGATGATGATGATGATGATACAATGATGATGATAAAACATGATGATAATGATGATAATGATGATGATGATGATAATGATAATATACCAAATAAAATAAAATGATGATGATGATGATGATAAATGGATGATAAAATGACATACAAATAAATAAAATGATGATGGCGGATGATGATAAAAAGATGATGATGCAATGATGCAACAATGATGGGCACAAACACAATAAAACAAAACAAACACAAGAAGAAGAAGAAGAAGAAGAAGAAGAAGAAGAAGAAGAAGAAGAAGAAGAAGAAGAAGAAGAAGAAGCAGCCACCTTCATATTGCAACTGTATGAGCCAACCAGAGTGAGAATCGCCTAGCTGTGCCCCGTCAGCCTGCAGAATTATAAACAAAATAAATGATTACTAATAAGCCGATAATTTGAGGTGCATTTTCTCATGGCAAGAGAAGTTGGGAATGTTTCATCATATACTTATTAGTAGGTTTATAAGCAAAAACTATTTGGTTGCCTAAACACATCGAATTTATTATTCTTTAGTAGGGGTTTCTCACACCTTATACCAAAGTAATTTCTTACATGATTTTTTGACTCTACATCTCTTTATATAGCTACAGATATTATGTTAAGCCTAAATTGAAGAACTGAATGTAAAATGCCAGAAAAGAAATATGAATGATATAAAATACCTTTAAACTAATAAAAGTTTTACAGATGAAATGCAGTTTGGCAGGTGTTTTCCTAATCTTTTCTTCCTTTGTTGAATGTGAGATACATTAAGACATTTGGTCATTTGATCAACTCTGAACTTTTATGGGTCTCAATAATTGTTTATGTGATTTTTAAGTAGTTAAAACTCTTAGTGGTGTTTGAAGAATAGGGCCTTGCTTATTTTTAGATTTTTTTCTTTCCACAGATTCAATGTATTATATAATTTTAAAGTTCTTAAGATTGGAAAGGTATTTTACAAACCTTAGGATAACAAATAGGAAGGCTCTAAAATATTAGTTTTAAAATACTCTTTAAGAAATTCACCTTAACACACTCATTTTCATTTTTAAATACAACCTTCTAATATGGACACATATGTATAAATTTTTAATTGATATTAAAATAATATCAACTATATGATTTATATATTAGAAAATACATAATTATATTTTTAATGTATATTTATATTTCATGTAGTGAGACTACTCTTTAAAGTGACATTCTAAGAAAGACTAAGAAAGCCTACTTGCTTCTCAGTGTGAAATAAACGTATGGCGTTCATAGTGCAGAAATTAAAGTCTCTTGGATTTTTAGTCTCTCTCTTTTTTTTTTTTTTAATTTACCGTCTTTATTATTATTATTATTATACTTTAAGTTCTAGGGTACATGTGCATAACGTGCAGGTTTGTTACATATGTATACTTGTACCATGTTGGTGTGCTGCACCCATCAACTCGTCACCACCTATCAACTCATCATTTACATCAGGTATAACTCCCAATGCAATCCCTCCCCCCTCCCCCCTCCCCATGATAGGCCCGGTGTGGTGTTCCTCTTCCCAGTCCAAGTGATCTCATTGTTCAGTTCCCACCTATATGGTGAGAACATCACGTGTTTGGTTTTCTGTTCTTGTGATGGTTTGCTAAGAATGATGGTTTCAGCTGCATCCATGTCCCTACAAAGGACACAAACTCATCCTTTTTATGGCTGCATGTAGTATTCCATGGTGTATATGCTACTTACAGTTTCTTAATCCTAGTCTGTCACTGATGGACATTTTGGGTTGATTCAAGTCTTTGCTTCTATTATGAATGGTCACCAATAGGCATACATGTGCATATGTCTTTAGCAGCATGATTTATAATCAACTGGAGTATATACCAGTATGGGATGGCTGGGTCATATGGTACATCTAGTTCAGTCCTTGAGGAATGCATACATACTGTTTTCCATAATGGTTGAACTAGTTTACAATCCCACCAACAGTGTAAAGAATGTTCCTATTTCTCCATCCTCTCCAGCACCTGTTGTTTCCTGACTTTTCAATGATTAATGGAAATTTCTAACTGGTATGAGATGGTATCTCATTGTGGTTTTGATTTGCATTTCTCTGAATTCAAGTTTGGTCTCTACCTTCCTTTCCATTCTTCTTTTGAACAATGTGAACTTAAGCCATCTTTACAATTTTTTTAAATTCTGTTTTATATAGTGGAACATTGTATTAGTTAGATAGGATAGGCTAAATTAAAGTCGGGAAAAAAATTTAAACACCCCAGTAGTGTTACAAAAAAAGATGTATTTCTCTTTTATATTACAGGATCACACACAGTGTCACTAGGGGAACTCTACTTATTTCAAGCCCTCAATGCCCCAGGCTGACAGAGCAGGACCATATACAGCTTTGCTGATTGACCTGACAAAGAGAAGTGAGAACTCTGGATGATCTCATGTTGATAATTAAATACTCAGCATAGATATATGTCATGTCTCGTTACTGGCTTATATGAGTTAAAAAGTTCAATCCTGTAACCAGAAAGACAGCAAGTGTAAACCTACCGTATTCCTCAAAGCCTTTTGTTAATTTTAATAATGACCATGCCGGGGGAGGGGGGAAAGAAGGTTAAAACAATGCAATGGTAAATTTTCAATGTTTTAATTTCATAAATGTAAATCATAGAGTTAATTACACAAATATGTATTGAATATATGTAACACTCCAAGTAGAATGTTAAAATGTTGTCTAATGTAAATGAATAAGACATTACTCCTCAGTGTACTCACAATATGATAGCATGGACTCACTGAAAACAGTACTTTTAAAATGACATTTGAGTAGGTAGCTAGTCAGGCATGAGCAGGGCAGGAAAGGGCTACCCCCACCCTACCCCACCAGAAATGTCAGGTGGCTATCAGGCAGTGGTCGAGCAGTTGTTACACTGCGTCTCTAAAATAACAATTGGTCACAGCTGGTGCAGAGAAATGCACCAGCTGAAACTGGTGATCAGGGGCTTCCCAATAGGATCTCAAGAGTTGGGCAAGTGGGCTCAAGCATGCGCAGTAAGAGGCAAAATGGCAGAGTTTAACTGGTATATGACTTTCCAGGGACATTCGACTGCTAAGGGAAGAACACAAGTGAGCACGCATACAACTCCAGTGAACAGGCCGTGCATGCTCACTTTCCAAGTGCTAGCAGGCCACTGTGCATGTGGACATCCCACCTCAAGGGAAGAACCAGGGGAGAAGGGATGCAAGACACCAGAAGTGTGCCAACATATAAACCCCAAGTCAAGAAGTAAAAATGCACACTTGATGTCTCAAGCCACCCGTCAGCCCTCTTCCAATTGTACTTTACTTTCTTTTGTTCCTGCTCTAAAGCCTTCTAATAAGCTTTCACTCCTGTTCTAAAACCTGCCTGGGTCTCTTCTGCCTTATGCCTCCTGGTGAATTTCTTTCTTCTGAGGAGGCATGAGTGGAAGTTGTTGCAGACCCATTTGAATTTGCTGCCAGTAACAGTAACTGTGTGGCAAAGCTGTGCAGAATGAATAATGGGAGCAAAGAGGAGGGAAACACTAATTCTGGCTAGAAGCAAAGACGGTTCTCCAGTTATTCTAGAAATCTGTCACTTCAAAGATGAGTTCTATTATTACTCTTAAAAAAGTGCCATATTTTAAAAAGCAATCCTCACAATTTACAAAATAATAATCTTGTAAAATTTGTTTTATTTTTAAAATATTTTCACAAACCTGTTGACGCTATTTGTTGTTTCAATTTCAATGACATATTAGGAACCTTCTATTCAATTTATTATTAAAGAAACAAAAATTGCAGCATGCCAAATTGTATGTTACAGTTTAAAAACACAAATTAAAAGACATCATTGGGCACAAAACATATATAATTTAAAAAGAAGTGAAAAATATAAATTGATGATGTAACTGAGGACCCCAATTTTTCTGAAATAGTTTATTTCTTTTTTATTGTTTTCTCTTCTTTTCTTCTTTCCCCTTCTTCCCTGCTCCACCCTTCCTACTTAGCCCTTTAGAAATGCAAATATAAGGCCAAGTGAGGTAGCTCATGCCTGTAATCCTAGCACTTGGGGAGGCCGAGGAGGGTGGTTCACCTGAGGCCAGGAGTTCGAGACCAGCCTGGCCAACAGAGTGAAACTCATCTCTACTAAAAATGCAAAAATTACCTAGGTGTGGTTGCATGACCCTGTAATCCCAGCTACTCAGATGGCTGAGGTGGGAGAATTGCTTGAAACTGGGAGGCAGAGACTACAGTGAGCAGAGATGGCACCACTGTACTCCAGCCTGGGGAACAGAGCAAGACTCCATCTCAAAAAAAAAAAAAAAAAAAAAAAAAAAAAAAAAAAAAAAAAAAAGAAAAAAAAAAGAAAAAAAAGAAAAAAAAGAAAAAAAAAAAAGAAAAAAAAAAAAAAAAGAAAAGAAAAAGTCCCTCAACAGACTTTCCCCACAGGGCAAGTTCATCTATATGCTCCAAAAAGTGTGCCCCCAGACACCTCCACAGGGTCACCTCAGGAGAACATGTGGAAAGCATGCCCGCTTGGCCACTTTTACAACCTACCTCTGCCCAGGAAGGAACCAACTCAACGACCCAGTAGATAAGGCACCAAGCTAGCAGGGGGACCCCTATCTTTGGCCATTTCCTCCCCTACCTTATTAGGAAAGTGCCAACTCTCTGCTCCAAAATTGAAGTGGCATATTTAAAGGCAAGATGCTTTGCATCCCTTACCCCAAACTACCTTTGAAATAAATTCACGGTTTTTTTTGTTTTTTGTACCAGATCTTGCTCTTGTTAATTGGACTCTGCCTGCAGTGAGCAACTAACGTCCTTTTTTTTTTTTTCGTTTGAGACGGAGTCTCGTTCTGTCACCAGGCTGGAGTGCAGTGACTGATCTCAGCTCACGGCAACTTCCACCTCCTGGCTTCACACCATTCTCCCGCCTCAGCCTCCCAAGTAGCTGGGACTACAGGTGCCCATCACCATGCCTGGCTAATTTTTTGTACTTTTAGTAGAGACAGGGTTTCACCTTGTTAGCCAGGATTGGTTAGCCAATCTCCTAACCTCATGATCCGTCTGCCTTGGCCTCCCAAAGTGCTAGGAATACAGACATGAACCACCACATCCGGCCTAATGTGCTTTCTAGTTACAATGATACTTAACAAATCAATGTGCTTTTTAGTTACAATGATATTTAACAATCACCAGTTGACAGGTATTGTAATAGAAGACTCTTCCCTGACTACCACGCAGTCTTGTGGATCATATTTAAAACAGCCCTTTGAGGTAAACACATTTTTTTCTTACAACCTTTTTCACAGGTAAGGCAGTTAAAATTCAGAGCGTTTAAGTGACATGTATGAGATTTCCCTGCCTTTACATCATGGAGTGGCTTTTTGAAACAACCTCTGACATCAGAACATGAATTCTGAACTCTTCCTCTACTATGTATCACAAAATTTAAGCAAGCTTCATAAAATTAAATAAGAAAGAATAAATGTATACTAATAGTTGGTATGTATTATTTATGGATATCTGCTAAAAATAATCTCATCTTACCTAAATTGATTTTTTAACACAATCAAAAAGTTACATTAAGTGGGAAAGTCAGTTGACTCATAGTCTAAATGCCAATAGATTAAAACCCAAGTTTTAGCAATGCCGTAATGTGTACATGCTAGTTCAAATGCATTCTGTTATAATTACAGGATCTTATAAAAGCATAGTGAGATTGTGAGTAATTAAGTCATTGGAGAGAGATATTGAATTAAAATTGGAGAATATTGTAACCATTGATTTTCTTAGAAGACATAACAGACATATGATATTAAATATTGTATAAAGGAAATAAATGGAAAACGTATCTGCTACACAGTGATGTAGGTGATTTCTTTCTCTCTCTCTCTTTCCTTCTTTCTTTCTTTCTTTCTTTTTTTTTTTTTTCTTTTAATTTTTCCGGGATCTTTCTCTGTTGCCCAGGCTGGCATACAGTGGCATGATCACAGCTCACTGTAGCCTCAACCTCCCTGGCTCTAGTGATCCTCCCACCTCAGCCTTCTGAGTAGCTGGGACTACAGGCTTGCACCACCATGCTTGGCTAAGTTTTTTGTTTGTTTGTTTGTTTGTTTGTTTGTTTGAGATATGGTCTCACTATGTTGCCCAGGCTGGTCTTAAACTTCTGGACTCAAACTATCCTACTCCCTCAGCCTTCCAATGTGCTGGGATTACAGGTGTGAGCCACTGCACCAGGCCAAATTTATATTTCTGATGTTTCATTCATATAAAACTAAAATGCTGTCAACAACAAAGCAATAAGGCAAAATGCAACATACTGTAAGCTTTGAGGTAAATACTGTTTTATTTTATTCTCACTTTCCTGATTGACAATATGTGATTAATCTATCAGAAGTCCAGGCTGAATTTAAAACATCTCATGGTCTGTTTCATTCTGCCATTCAATCATATTAGGTAAGAAAGTTATAAATGTAATCAGATTACATATCAGTTCTGTGCACTTTACTCTTTTACCTGTCTAAATAGGATGTAATGATGCCTTGAGACGGTTTGTATCCAACAAGCTAATTTTATTTTTTTATTTTTATTTATTTTTATTTTTATTTTGAGACGGAGCCTCATTCTGTCACCCAGGCTGGAGTGCAGTGGTGCAATCTCGGCTCACTGCAAGCTCCACCTCCTCTTGCTTCCTGGGTTCAGGTCCTTCTCCTGCCTCAGCCTCCCTAGTAGCTGGGACTACAGTTGCCCGCCACCACGCCTGGCTCATTTTTTGTATTTCTCTAGTAGAGACGGAGTTTCACCATGTTAGCCTGGATGGTCTCCATCTCCTGACCTCGTGATCCGCCCGCCTCTGCCTCCCGAAGTGCTGGGATTACAGGCATGAGCCACCGCGCCCGGCCCCAACAAGTTAATTTTAAACTCAAACCATGATGTTGCTTTCCCCATCTGCCAAGATGACGAATACTGAATGGCTTATAAATGATTAAAGAAGATCTAGTAATGTTTTGAAAGACAATAGCAAAAAATCTATGTTTCCTTTCAATCTTATTCATAAGCAGCACGAGGCATTAATTTGAAAAACTCAGACCTTGAACTCCAGAACATGGTAGGTGGTGAAAAAGTACATAATTGAGCTTACACAGAAACAATTTTGCCTTAAAATAATTTTATATCCTTTCCAGGATTTTTCCATTTTGACTTATCTATAGTGATTTTTATGAAAGTCTTATACTGCACACCATGGTTTTGAAATTCCTCAGATATTAAAACTTGACAGCTGTGACCCTTACTATCAACTCAATTAGCAAGAACCATGGAGAGATGGCATCAGAACCACTTCACCACACTATATTATGTACAGCGTGTTCTCCAACATATCATGTTTAAATGATCCCTTTTTATCTACTGTAGACTGTAAATGTATTCTTTGTTAACAGTCTATTAATTGCAAAGTCACTGAAGCCAAAAAGAACCATAGGAGAACTGCTTTGGGAGTGACAGCGCAGGTTGCTGGAATCAGAAATTTAAATATCTAGGGCACTGAGTAGATAGGTTTCTTCTTATGTTAATAGTATCCATCTCCCAGTCTTCCCTTGGGAACAAGAGCTTTGCACATGACTCCACAGCATCAATCGCACCTTCTCCAGGTAAGTTTTTGGTAGGTAAGAGGAATTCCTATTCCCACTCAAATTGTGTCCCTTATGATGAATAGGTTATATGTTTTCTTATATACATTTGTATTGCCCAGTTTCTGTAAACAAGATCAAAATATATATCGTGCATAAAAATAAACATACGAATTCAGTGGTGAGGTAGAAAATCTTTAGAAGGAAATGGAAAAATGGAAGGATCATTTAACGCTAGACCAGAGAAGCAAGGGGATGTGAAAAAAGGGAATGGTGAGAGCAAGAAGTAAGGAAAAAAGGAAGAGTAAATTAAATCAGAAAAGAGTCTATCAGACTTATGTTATCTGGCCATTGGGTCAAAGAAAAGGAGAATAATCAGTTTATCATATCTAAAAATTGGCAAGTGAGCCTTTCCGACATCAATGTAGGAGCTATTCCCACATAAACCAGTTGAAAACATTTGGTGTTTTAGAAGAAAAGGGGTTTATGGGCAGTTCTATTTTAGCTAAGAAAAATGTCTCGCTTAATTTTTAAATGAAAATGTTCTGTTAATTTGGACAGAGAAGACCTGAGTTTGCAATGCTGCTATGTGTAATGTGCTAACCTCTGGGCAGTCTGCATCCCCAGATTTTCAGCACTTCGAAAAGAAAAATAAACGTAATTAGTTTCAATAGCTGTTAGGGTAAATACCGTACTGAAATTGTGATTCTAAAAGGTATTATCTATTGGGGAAACCAGTCCCACACCACCTGGCGGGTACCCCGAGTCCAGCGGAGACAAAGGAGTTAGAAAGAGACAGCATAAGCATTTAAAAGGCAGGTCTGGAGCATCAGAGGCTTGCTCGCAGGAGCTCTCAGCCTGACCTCAGCCCAATTTATTGGTTTACAAGCTCTTTGTTCTTAGGGCAGATGGGAGGGGGTGGAAGGGATGAGGAAAAGGATTAATTAGTGAAGAACTTGTGAGCCATTCAATAAGATGTATAGCAGTGGCAGTTTCTGTGAATTTCCTCCAGCAAAGGCGTGTGTCTAAACTACTTAAGATCTTTAACTTACTGGGACTGAAATGGATGGGAGTGGGTTTCAGGAGGAGCCAAGATGTTTGATTATACTCCACTGCTTCAAGGGAGTGTTATTCCCCTGAGCCACCTGTGGAATGCCTCTGAGCGGTTATGCTCTCGGGGCATAAAGACATGAAGGCAACAAGGAGACTTTCTTCCTCAGAGACCACCCATGGCTCCCCATGGGTGTCTCACATAGGGGAGACCAACTCAAGTGGCACCCAGAAGCTCTCTTTCCCACATTATCCATACAAATCGCTTGGGGAGCTTGATAATACTTCAGATTCCCAACCTTTATCTTCCGAGTTCTGATCAGTGGGTCTAGAGTTTTGTCTCAGGTAACTTTTATGAACCAGTTAACATATCTTCTTAATTCCATGTTAAGGAAATATGAAGGGTTTAACATTTTACGTTACTTGCAAGCTAACAAATTAGCTTGCCACAGCTTCATAGATACTGGCAAAAGATACAGGATTCCTGGGTGTAATTACACTGCCCTCTGAAAGGCCACTTAAGTGATCATTCTATTTGTAGCAGTTCTCTTTGCCCCCAAGTCCCATAGGTCCATCCAAATAGACCCAGATAAATGCCTGCATACACACTGGGCTGTGTCATAAAAGAGACGCTGGGCTTAGAGGATCCAGATTTTTGTTTTTATTTGTTTGTTTGCTTGTTTGTTTTAGATGGAGTCTCCCTCTGTCGCCAGACTGGAGTGCAGTGGTATAATCTTAGATCAATGCAACCTCTGCCTCCCCGGTTCAAGTGATTCTCCTGCCTCAGCCTCCCAAGTAGCTGGGACTACAGGCGCCCCCCCACCCCCACCACACCCAGCTAATTTTTGTATTTTCAGTAGAGACCGAGTTTCACCATGTTGGCCAGGATGTTATCGATCCCCTGATCCAACCTGCATTGGCCTCCCAAAATGCTAGCATTACAGACATGAGCCACCACGCCTGGCCCAGATAATTTTATAATCCAAACTCTGGGTACAGTTTTTCTAAAAATTTCTATAATATCTGTCACATATTTACACCATAATCTTTAGAAAGTGTAGAATACATGCATACATTTCTTTAAAATTTTAAGTTGTATTTTACTGTTATGAATGCATATAGTTTTACATATTTATGGGATACATATAATGTTTTGATACAGCCATAGGGTCTGTAATGTCAGATCAGGGTAATTGGGGTATACATCACCTCAAGCATTCATCATTTCCATGTGTTGGGGACATTCCAATTCCATCCTTTTAGTTGTTCTAAAATATACAATGAATTATTGTTAACTATAGTCACCTAATTGTGCTACTGAACACTAGATCTTATTCATTCTATATAACTGTATGTTTGTACATTATGTACCTTTGTACAAACTGTATGCTTGTATATTAATCATTTCCACTTTACCCCTACTCTCTGCTACCCTTCCCAGCCTCTGTTAACCATCATTTAATTCTTGATTTTTATAAGATCATATTTAAAAACAATTAGCTTCCACATATAAGCGAAAATATGTGAAATTTGTCCTTCTGTGACTGGCTTGTTACATTTAATATAATGCCCTACAGTCCATCTATGTTATTACAAATGACAGGATTTCATTCTTTTTTACAGTTGAATAATATTCCATTTATTTTAAATTAGAGGTGAGTAAAAATGATTTTGAGCATTATTCACTTAACCCTAATATTTGCTATCAGAGAAATTACAGGTACTTGTCTTTTACTGACAGTTATGTTATTTCTGTAACAGTCTTATGACAAAAATATCCCCTTAATTATACTTCTGTTTTCTTCAATTGTGATATATTTTTCCAGCATAGCCACCCTTTCTGGGTAGTGGAAACAGCAGCAAGGAAAAGTGCATGACTAGAGAATATATTTTTGTAAATATACAGACTACATGAAACACTTCATTTTTGTTTCTGTCACATTTTATTTTGACCAAAGAAGTTCCATCAAATTAGAATTGACTCTAGTTTAATATTGGCCATTTCCAAAATATAAAATCAATATTCAATAGTACAGACTTGCTATTATTAATGAAATCCTACATTTTATTTTCTTTTATTCATATTTATATTCACATGGCATTTCAGGATTTTGGTAAAATCCACTTACTGAGTTCATCCACTTATTTTCCAGTATACTACACTAATGTCATGTTCTCCACAGAACTTCTCAATTTTCAAGATGAAAATCATTTCACCCTGTGTCTCCTTCTGAGGCCTTTTTTTTTTTTTTTTTTTTTTAACTTTTAATAGCACTTATTGTATCTATCTTGTATGACTGGACATGTGTCTGTCTTTTCTCAGACACAGTGAAAACTTCAGGGCAATGGAACATGTATTAGTAATTGTTTCATTCTTCCTAGTGCTGAGTATGGTTTACCCTCATGTCATTCAGTTCTTTTCTGAAAGGCCACTTAAGCAGTCAATCTCCACTCAATTAACATAATTAATTTCTTTAGATAATCCCTAATTACCTGTGTATATATTCTGCATCTGTATTTTCTGCCTCATCTATTTGTGTCCATGAGAGCAAGTGCATTTTTTATTTTGCTTACTCTCATATTTCCAACACTCATGCCTGGGAACAGCGTAAGTGCTCAAAAAAAAAAAGAACAAATATATGCACACACACACACATATATATATTTCAAAAATACTCACCTAATGTGGAAAATATCTCTGTGTACAATGAATGTGTTCATTGTAAATTATTTATATCACTATACTATGTAATTCTTAGAAGGAATGTTACTTGTAGAATCAATTGCAGAAATTATCTGTCCTATTCTTCTGAGTTCAGTTAGATAATATGTCATTCTTTGCCCTTTATAGATAACTAAGAATCACATACCCAGTAATTAAAAATAGGTAGGCTTATATGGGAGGGTAAATACTATTTAGTGAGTAAAAATAGGTAGGCTTATATGGAAGGGTAACTAGTACCTGAGTTGCTTAACTCTAGTGGACAGTGCATAATCCCATTATTTTTATTTCAACATAATAAACTACATATACTAGAAAAGTTAAAAATCATTTCTAGCATATGTCTCTCTTCAGTAGCTCACACTCTTTTATTTAAGAAATACTTTTAGTAGATTACTTGAAAATTGTCTGTGTACCATCAGAAAGTTATTCACCAATGTTGAACTTCCCATAATAAGTGCTACATTAGGGGAACATAAATCAGATTTAGTAATAACCTTCTTGCGTTTGGCTTGTCTGGTAAACATTACAGAATTTTTCTGTGTTCTATTAACATTTTTTCTACAGTAAATATACACCAAAAGTACTTTTTGTGTTTTTTATATTTTCTTAGTTTTGTATCTGTGTTTGCATTTTGTATTCTTACAGTGGCAGAAAATTACAGACCAAAATAAGATATTTTTAATTCATTTTTTTTCAAAAAGCAATCATTTTCTTGGAAATAATTCATGGAACTAGAATGTTAATGCTTGTCTCTTCAATTCTGTGTATAAACAAAGTCAAACATTTCCACAGCTGAAGATCTGGGGAAAGTTTTATTCTGAAAGGTAAAATTTGAAGTCTAACATTTTATCAGGATTAGAACCCTCATTGGTAAAAAGCAGTGGTGCAGAAATAAATATAAAGCAAAAACAAGAAATAAGAATGTGATTATTTCCCAACTCGAACAATCTTTTTTTCTCAAGGAAGAGCCCTGGGTGATTTCTGCCTGTCTTGGAAAGTAAACATTTATGTGACAGAGGAACTGGCAAATACTGTTAATTTACATAGTCAAAAATTAAAATTATAGCATGTCAATGATTCCTGCTATGGATAGATGTTGATTTCAATATATGGAAAAAGTTAAAACTACAACTACATGTGGCAGAAAACAGGAAGATACAACTTTACATTTGGAGATTTGTCCTGTAGACCTCTATTTCTAGAGTTTGTTGTTTATCAAGGGTCCAGAGAACAAAATCAAACACAGTTCAGTGTGTAATAATATGATCTATACATTTTATATTCTAAAGAGAGACATCAGGAAATGTATGTAATGAATTATCAGTTACCAATGTCTTTTGAGTTTGATGTTAGCTGCCTGCTTCCCTAAGTGTGAATGAAATTCAATTTCTCTAAAATAACTCAATGTGCATCAGATAGTATCGATTAAAATAAGCGTTCAGAAGAATTAAATTTCTTAATGCTCATGGACAGAGTAAGAAAAATATACTATGGAAGCTGAAGCTGATGGCTATGAATTTACATATTTTTTTCTATAACAATTGTAGACAATTGTAAGTTAAATGCCTCCTATAGGCAGTGGTTTAGAGAATATACAGAAATGACTATTTAAAAATAATATACACTTTAGGTAATTAATGGGTGAATTCAGTTTCATTTTTGAAAAACATCTTCGGTTTTTGAAATCACTGTAAATACAATCAAAATATGCTTTCATACATAGTAACTTCCTCTTTTATCACTTTTCGAGTCATAGATCTCATGCCTTCTATCTACAAAAGGAACAGATTCATATATTAAAATCTACACCTTTACTACAACTTTTCTCTATATGCGTCTTTGACCTTCCATGTATTGCAAGCGTAATTTCACTTTAAAGCATCCTAACACTTTCCTACTCACATAACTAATGCCTTTTCCTTCTCTCATTATTTTCCATTGGTATTTAATTTTACTGCTGTATTATTTTTATATTCCTCTGAAATGAAATTTAGAATGAAACACTTCTCAGGATTACAGTACTGTGATAACTAAGCAGATACTCTCTGTCATGTGTATTATTATTGTAGTATTTATGCATGATATAGTTGGTAAAAAGCTGTTAGTGAATTTTATGCTCATTTTCCCTGTAATATGATGTTGATTTCTAATCATTTTTTGAAGCTTCTTTGCGGTTTTTAAAAATTCCATTGCTGTTGAATAATACAAACTTGGAAATGTTAAAAAATCATAATTTCATAAAACTAGATATGGTGCATATTTTTCAGATGTAAAACTAAATAATACTGATGCTTTACAGTATGTGCCACTTGAATTGTAAATATCTTACATAAATATATAACTGCCCATTTAGGTGAAAATCTAGCTTTGACTGAGGAACCCAGAGAAGTTTCTCTTCCTTCTTCCATACCAAATCCATCAAGGTGACCCATTCGAAATAATTGCTGACACTAGGAATGACCCTCCCTATTCTCAGATTTTGCTTTTCCTTTTCTTTTCCTGATACAACGGTGGCCACTGCTGCTTGCTGAAGCCAGTAGTTAGTCAGGAAGTCTGCTGCTCCTCATTCTTCCACCTTTGCCACCCAAAAATAAGTTCTGGACACTTTAATTACTATGCCATTAAAGCATTGGATAATGCTGATGTTTCTGAATAAAGACATGGAGTTGATACCACCCCTTTTTAAAACATCAAATTTAAATTGTGGTCCCAATAGACAGGTATGTGTCATATAAAAGGATCATGAAGTTTAACAGTAATATTTAAATAACAAAAGTTTATAGTGTTTTCATTTTGAAATATGTACAAATGTGAGGGACTCAAGATCATTTCTAATTTAGTACCTCACTCATTTGTTTTCCAATATGCTTTTTGAGTGGGTGGAGTTACAGTGAGTATGCTATGAATAGAATATAACTCTTCAGTAATCTAATTTTTGTGCAATGAGCATGAATATTTCTAATGGTAATAACTGTGCTGTTTTGTCTTGAAGCATTCTTTCTTTCGGAAAGCACCTACCTCCTCTCACCACTCTTATCACATGATAATCTCGGATCTTGTGGTTTTGTTGAAGCTGATTCCATATACCTATCATTGAAATAACACACCCCTGGTGCTGTGACTAACCACATAGCAGATGACCTAAGCCTTATTTGTCAGGATGCCCCACTCCTTGCCACAGTGATAATTTCAAGGGCAAGTAGGGAAACCTAGTTGAATTTATAAGTCTTTCAGAAACCTTTTACACAGCCAAAAAAGTCCTTTTTAAGAGGTCAGCCGGAAAATGTGCTTTACAGAAAAGAAGGTGTAACTCAGAAATAGAAAGGTCGAGTGACCTTAAGTCCTAAGTTCTTTTTTAGCTCGTGTTTTCTTTTTGTTCCTCTTGCCTGGGCATGGAAGTAGCGGCTTACTGCAGTTGCTATTTTTGGGTTGTTTCCCTGAAAACTGTTTGTTTTCTCAGGCTCTTCCATCATCTGAGTAACCTGTTCTCTGTTTTAAATACCCAAATGTTTGTCTTTTTTTTCTCCTGTTTTTCTATTTTTATATTGATGGATAAATTTTCAGGTACTACTTTGTTTGTTTTGTTTTAGCAAAAGTGCTTTATTTTCTTCAAAGGCTTACAAAGAAGCTTAATAAAACAGATAGAAGTAGAACTACCAGCAGAGCTCTTTGGTGACGAAATGGTATACAACCTAACTGACTTAAGTTGGCTAGCTAGCTAGTTTCTCAAACCCCGAGAGCACTACTTAATAACATTTAAAATTTACTCCTATATTCTTTTCAGTTGAGAATATCTACATATACTATTAATAGATAGGTGTCCTAGAATTAAAAATAGGGAAAAAATGAGAAATATAATGTGATTTTAAACATTTTTAAATTTTTTATTATTATGGGTACAAACCAGGTGTATATATTCATGGGGTACCTATGATCTTTTGATACATACATATAATGTATAATGATAACAGGGTAATTCGGGTACCCATCACCTCAAGTGTGTATGATTTCTTTTTGTTAAGTACATTCCAATCCCACTCTTACAATTATTTTTAAATATAAAATAGATTATTCTCAACAATAGTCACCCTATTGTGCTATCAAATATTATATCTCATTTGTGAAATATAATATTCTCAATGTATTTCATCATACAGGGAATGATGAGGTCCCCGTTTCATTCTGATATATATAGTTGAAAATACTTCTACCTTCTTTTATAACTGCTAATAACTTAGTTTTGTTTAACCTTAACTTTATAATTGGATTACAGATCTTTTCTAGATACTATCATTTACTGGGCACTTTACCTTTTCTGTGTCCTACTGCAATGATAAGACTTCTCAATATTTAAGATGATGGAAAATTCTATTACTTCATTCTTACAACCATATGTGTTACGATTACCTTCCAAAATCTGATCTTGCTTTACTTCTGCTGTATACTTCTCTCTCTCTCTCTCTTTTTCTCTCTCACACACACAAACATACTCACACAAAGTTCAGCACTGTGTTTGAATAAGCCATAAAATTTTTAGACAAGACGTGGTGGCTCACGTCTGTAATCCCACCACTCTGGGAGGCTGAGGTGGGCAGATCACAAGGTCAGGAGTTCAAGACCAGCCTGGCCAATATGGTGAAACCCCATCTCTACTAAAAATACAAAAATTAGTCGAGCATGGTGGTGGGCGCCTGTGGTCCCAGTTACCCAGGAGGCCGAGACAGGAGAATCACTTGAACCTGGAAGGCAGATGTTACAGTGAGCTGAGATCATGCCACTGCACTCGAGCCTGGGCAACAGAGCAAGATTCCGTCTCAAAAAAATAAATAAATAAAATAAAATAAAATAAATAAAATCTTTAGACAATTCAATTTCATCCTTCTTCTCCTGAACTCTGATCAACTAATTTTGACCATCATAGACATTGATCTCCAAGGATCAAATCCTCATCTCTATTATAATCCTTACCAAATTATAAATATGGTATTTTAAAGGAGAATTACACCAGAGAAAGTAAATTGTGATACGGCTAGATTGAATGAAGTCATGTATGTATAAGGAAATATTGATTGAGCATGAAATGCTGAAACAATTGCACAGAATTAAGAGATAACCCCAAGCAACTATTTGACAACTCTGCAAAGTCAGCTGTTGTTTCTAGACCAGACTTGCCAGTGGGTAGCCCCTGTCTTTTCACAGGAAATCTTCTTCCTTGAGGAGACACAGTAATTCGTTCAACAATTATCTATTTAATGCCTATTTGTTCCTGGTCAGTGTATTAAGACCTGGGAGCAGAAGGATGAAAAGCATGGATTATATCTTTAAGTACCTTGCATTCTAGCCTAATGAGAGGAATATAAGTGATTACAATGCAAAGTTGTATAATGAAAGCATGCATAAATTTGGATGTAAGCTACAGGGGAGGATTTGCAGAGTAGTATTCAAGTTCAGACTTTCATCACTATGTGTAACTGATGCATAGAAGGAGGTGTAGGGTGGGGGCTAAGGTCCTGACATGGGTATTAAGCCAGCTTCCTAAGTCTAGATGATTTACTTTTATAAGAAAGGGGCACATACGTTGCATTAAAAAAACACTATATATGATTTGTATAAACGGATGGAGAGTGTAGCCTAGTGAAGTGGCAGAGACCCTGGGGACAAAAAAGTGACGGTGAACCACCTCCATACCCCTTCATTTTGTACATATTTGCAATTCTCAGTGACACTGAAAAGTACAATAGAGACAACATGTGTTAAACACTTACCACACTCTCTATCCCATTAGAGACACTCCAAAATTGGAAGTTGTTTAAAATGGTATGAATATTAGTGAAAGTGGGAATGGTGGCTCTTTTGGTGGTAATATTAGGTAGTCCCTTGGAATTACTTCATTATCCAAACCACGTTCTCATTCCTTGCCTGCCTGATACTTGAAAAAAGAAACTCATGATATTCAAGATACATATTTTCTTGTGCTTATCATATTAAAAAATATTGAATATTTACCTACAATAGGGATTATGTTTAATTTAGCTTTAAAAGGCATATAAGGAGCTCTAGTACTCTGTATTTTGTACACCCAGGTCCTGATTTTAAAGTCGATAGTGACTCACTGCTGCTGCAGGTACAAACCTGCTCTTTCATTCCCACCCATATGTAAATGATGCATGTCTTCCAGTGAATAAAATAAAGGTCAATAATGTCCTCTATGTAAGAAGTCCAGACCTATTGTTTTAAAACAACAACATAGTGGCTGAGCTCTCTGGGCATGGAGTGCTGGCTTAAGTGAAATGGGACTATCCTTGAGACTAGAAAATGGCTTACTAAAGGTGTAGGCAATCCCTATCAGTGGAAAAGCAGTTTTTATTTTTGTGTTTGTTTTCCCAAAAATTTCAGTAATTTTAAAAGTGAATA
Source organism: Papio anubis (assembly GCF_008728515.1). Classification (NCBI taxonomy): domain Eukaryota; kingdom Metazoa; phylum Chordata; class Mammalia; order Primates; family Cercopithecidae; genus Papio; species Papio anubis. Next base: position 64,310,827 of record NC_044982.1, on the reverse strand, counting down.
AGCAAAACAAACAAACAAAAACCCTGTAAACACGAATGTCCTGACACAGCAAAACACAAATTCTGCCTTGGCCCTTTGTGAGGTGTAAGTTTATTAGTGGTCAGAGACTCCTGAGAAACATCTCTTTTATTCATTTACATAGAAATAAAATTTATATTATGGGTCTACTCTTAAATTGTCTTTATATAAAGAGCTAACAGAAGTAGCTAAAAATCATAGCCTATAACCTTCATTGTCACTCTTTAACAGTGAAATATCCTCTGCCAATTTTATCAGTAATTTAATCAGTACTTTAAAAATTGTAGTTCCCTGGTATTGTAATGTACGTTAATTTTACTTTGAAGTACCTTAGTATAAAGTACTTTGATATTTGAAGTATCATCTTTGATAACTGAAATACTTTTATTTTTTCTTAAGAGATTTTAAAATTGTATTTTTAAATCTTATATGTGGTTACATATGATCTGTACAAATAAACTGATTTTAATCATAGTACGTATATTTTGAAAAGTTTCAATTATTGAAACCAATCTTAGGTTTGAATACTTAGGACTGTTTATTGTGTCAATTTGTTTTGAAAAATTGTTATTTCATCTCAGTACTTCTTAAATTCTACAATTTAGTGTTCCAAATTTTTTTCCATAGGAATTACCTGTGTTGTTGATTACACAACACATTTCTTATGATATTTTTCACTAGTTTGAGTTTAAGAAAGCAGTGGTGGTAGTTAATGGGAGGATGCTGAACTATGTAGTAGAGTTGGTAATCGTAGAGAAACCCAGCAAATACAATGAGGAGAAACAATTTAAAAATAATGCATTAGACCCTGCGTGGTGGCTCATGCCTGTAATCCCAGCACTTTGGGAGGCCGAGGCCGGCGGATCACAAGGTCAGGAGATTGAGACCATGCTGGCTAACACGGTGAAACTCCGTCTCTACTGAAAATACAAAAAACCAACCAACCAACCAACCAAACAAACAAAAAACTAGCCGGGCATGTTGGTGGGCGCCTGTAGTCCCAGCTACTCAGGAGGCTGAGGCAGGAGAATGGTGTGAACCTGGGAAGCGGAGCTTGCAGTGAGCCCAGATCACCACTGCACTCCAGCCTGGGCAACAGAATGAGACTCCGTCTCAAAAAATAAAATAAAATAAAAAACAAAAATAATGCTTTAGAAACCTTTTGTAAAATGATCATTGCTGCTTATGTTACTAGGCCTTATGTGTTAAAATGAAACTTTAAATACATGACTCAGAAATAGTATGTTAATAAAAAGAAATTATCTATTGCAATGGAATTTCAGGATATTGCAAATGCCACTACAAAAGCTACACAGTTTGGCAGAAAGAAGTGATAAACATCATGGAACTGTGTCACTGCAGGGGTTGTGGAGCAAAGATTTTAGAGAAATTTTCAGTTCCAATACTAAATTTTTCACTAAACTGCAAACAAAATTGGCTTAGTTAAATGCATTATGGTGTGCATATACAATGGAATAGGGTGTAACCCTTAGACAAGAGGACATTTAATGATGTGGAGAAATGTCCACAGGTGTTTTGTTCGAAATAAAATGTTGAAAATAAAATTTTAAAAAATTGAAACGTTTCTAAAATGTGAGTCAATATTTTTTCTTAAACTTTGGATGTATTCATAAGGAAAAAGTCTATAGAAATAACTCAAAATATTAGTATTTGCTAATAGGTTGTTTTATTGACCAGTAAAATAATTGATGGTTGTGCTTTTTGCTTCGGAAACATAATGAATCAATGTTACTCATAAATGTTTGTATTATTTAAAATACTCCTCTCACATCTCAAATATATGCATGTGAGCTGGGAACATGGTATTCTTTATCTGTGCATACTTACACAATGCTTATCAGGTGGGAGTGTGTCTGATATTTGTTAAATAAATGAAATGTTTTTGGAAAAGTAATTATACAATTTTGCTTTTCTGTCAAGGTGAAAGAATTGGAGAATGTGACAAACAACGTCACTTAATGGTGCCTGGAACACTTCCTTATTTGGGTATATTTGTCAAGGCTTTACTTTTATTTAACTGGAGATACTGAATTTGTATCCTGACTTTGGTAAGATTAATTTCAGTTATTAATTAATGTTACTGAGTGTATTCTGCTATGCACTTGCTCTCTACTTTCAGTTCAGTATTTTATCTACAAATTAGACAAGGATCTCACACTAGAGTTCAACTTGGCATTCCAACATGACCTGACACAAATATTGAAAAACCTTAAACATTGAAGAATTTGGTTGTCTTGTCTATTTTGGCCACGGGAACTGCTGGAAGATATCCATTCTACAAGCATATGCAAAAATGCTCAACATTACTAATCATTAGAGAAATAAAAATAAAAACCACATGTGATACCATCTCAAAATAGTCACGATGGGTTTATTAGAGTCAAAAAATAACAGATGCTGGTGAGGCTGGGTTGCGAAGAAAAGGGAACACTTGCTTATACACTGCTGGTGGAAATGTAAATGATTTCAGCCATTGTGAAAAGCAACTCAGCGATTTCTCAAAGAACTTAAAACTGAGCCACCATTTGATCCAGTAATCCCATTATTGTGTATATACCAAAGGGAATATACATTATTCTACCATAAAAGACACATGCATGTTTATGTTGATCGCAGCACTATTCACAACAACAGACATGGAATCAACCTAAATCCCCATCAGTGGTAGAGTGGATAAAGAAAGTGTAGTACAGATACACCATGAAATACTATACAGCCATAAAAAAGAATGAGATCGTGTCCTTTACAGCAACATGGATGGAGCTGGAGGCCATAATGCTGAGCGAATGAATGCAAACTCAGAAAACCAAGTATCAAGTGTTCTAACTTATAATTGGGAGCTAAACATAGAGTACACATGAACACAAAGGAAGGAACAATAGAGCATGGGACCAACTCAAGGGTAGAGGGTGGAAGAAGGGTGAAGATCATAAAACTACCTATTGGGTTCCATGCTTATTACCTGAATGACAAACCTGTATGACCTGTACACCAAACCCCTGCGACACAGGATTTACCTATAAAACTAATTTGTACATTTACCTCTGAACCTACAATAAAGTTAAAGAAAGATACCTGTTTTGTATACATTTTTGGATAGCTAATTAAAATACTCTTCTAATTTTGTGGTTTCTTCTTAATTTCACATCTTTATTGCCCTTTCAGAGACACCTCACATTCTTCTTGTTATCACAATTCTCTGCATTGTTTTTGCACATCCTCCAGCATCTCTTTTACTGTGATTCTTTCTTTGCGTCTTAGTATTTTTCAGCCCTTCTCAGGCAGTTGGTGCAGCAACGTCATGAATATCAATGGCCCATATTCATTAATTTGGGACATCATTTCTTTTGTTTTTAAGATCTTTCTATTGTGTTTTGTTGTTATTATGGTATCTTTATGTAATCACTATGTTACTGAAAGTAAGAGTTTAATTTGTTAAATGCTAGTTGGCTTTCTTGTATATGAATGAATAGATTGAAAATATCATGTGTCTGGCTTCTTTCTTCCTTCACTTGTTCTTTCTTTCTTTTTCAATCCACAAACATCAAACCATGCAGTTGTTAAAAAAACAGATGCCAAAGCTAAACTGATAGTGTTTAAATCCAAACTGTGCTGCTAGTAACTGTGATCTTGGACAAATTCCTTCATTTCTCTGAGTCTCAATTTTCTCATGTATGAAATAAGACTAGTTACAGCAGTTGTGGCAATAGAATAATGACTCCCTAAAGATGTTCACGTCCTAATCATCAGAACCTGTATGCTACTTTACATGGCAGAAGGGATTTTGCAGATGTGACTAAGCATCATTAGAAAGGGAGATAATCCTTAAAAGAGAAATAGAGAAGAAGGAGAGTCAGAGCAAAAGATGTAACAGAGGCAGATAACCAGAGTGATATAGCATGATAAATACGTGACCGGCCATGGATGACTTTGAAGATGGAGAAATGGAGCCTGAGCCAAAAATGTGGGCGGCTTCCGGAAGCTGGAAAAGGCAAGAAAATAGATGCTCCTCTCTCGCCTCCAGAAAAAAACACAGGCATGCTGACACCTTGATTTTATCTCAGTGAGAGCCATTTTGGAATCCTGACCTCTGGAAGTGTAGGATCATAAATCTATGTTAAGCCATCAAATGCGTAGTAATTTCTTATAGCAGTAATAAATGACTGTTCTAGTAGGATTTCTAGAAAATATGAGAGTTAATATTAGTAAAGCAATTTAAAGAGTATCTTGCTTATAACAAGCTATACATACACATGTTTTGTAAAATACATAAGTAACATAACTAAAGAAATAAGTATTGAGAAGTATTGAGTGTCACCTACAAGTACTTCACTCACAGGTAGACAGAAAATATGTGTAAAGAATTGGCCCTACACATATTGTGTGTGTGTGTGTGTGTGTGTGTGTAATAGAAAGCTCCTGAGGCACCGAGGGCTTTGGCACATCCGTATACAAAATGAAAGGCACATGCAGTAGGCGCTCCCTGTAGTTGCTTTAATGATGCTCTTCTAGTACTTTTAGATATAATTCTGTGAACAAAATGCTCACCTCTGAATGGTTAAATACTGAGAGAGAAAAAAGCTTTCAGATCTTTCTACAAAACAGTACTTTCAGTTCAGAGAGCTGGTTTCAGTTCAAAAACCCCCAATTTAGTTTTAGAGAAAATCCCCAAAGTATCAGTGTACACGGAGGTGCTTGAATAGAAAAAAAGCATTGACTTCTGAGAGGAAGTAAAAACTGCACTTGGATAATCACCAGTCCTCTCAGAACAGTCTGCAGAGAAAACCTGATGCAGCTGGCCCACTTAGGATCGACTTTTCAGGTGTTCTTCTTCAGTGAAGAGGTTGCAGATGTCAGGATAATCACAGCAGATGGCTATCCCTCCTGATTCTCAGAGAGCGGTGCTCTGAAACTCCCTCTCTGCCACTTGGGCTGACTCAGTACTTTTGTGACTGCAATTGCTATAGCCGTGCAATGTCAAACCACATACCTGACTCTTGGGAGAGGAGCTGTTGTTCTCTTCCCTGACCTGCCTAGAATGACAACCTAGAAACACAGACATGAAACGTGCCTCAAGAGATATGAAAAAATTACTTCAAACACCCCCAGCCCAGAAACAGATTAAGAACATTGCAGTTCTGGGGGGTTCCCTTTGGAGAGATGATCAAGATTGTCTCCATTCTCAGAATACATAGTATTTTTCAGGACACCAATAATTTAGGGAAACTGAAAACCTGCTAGATCATCATTATATATTTTGCAGAAACATCTATATATATATGTTTTATTATTTGTACAGTTTGACTTCCAGAAAATAGAAAAAAATATATATATCTTCAGTTTTTCAGTATTAAACTAAAAAAAAAAACTCAAAAAGTATTTTATTTGCATTTTAGAGGAAACCTGTGTGTATCACTAATTTATTATTAAGTATGTAATTTTTACTAAGTACTGTTCTACATGCATCATTTTAATCCTCATAACTCGCTCAAATACGTTGATTCAATGGTGCGTACCTCATAGATAAGAATTTCAAGATATATGTAATAACTGTTTGAGGATAAACACAAGTCCAGATTTGTCTAACTCCAAAGCCTTTGCTAGTAGCAATTTAACAATTCTGTCTTTAAGAGCCTTTTCTGGGGACAGTATGATTACCCGAAAAACCACAGGGCAAAATGTCAAATATGAAGGAAAAATTCACAAAAACATATACACCTATGTGTCTATTCCTAAGAGTCTGGTATTTCAGATTTTCTCTGTGACCTTATCTGTTACATCTCTGGATATTGAACTTGACTGTGCACAGCTGCTTTACTAAATATTAAAAACCCACAGGAAGCACAGAGAAGCTTGCACCACAGAGGACCCAACAGTGCCTTTATCAGAAGGCCATAGTACTAAATCAATGTAACCGAAATGTACTTTCATCTCAAAGTGCTCCAATCAGAGAAGTTACTTGAAAAATGCAACACATTTATCTTCCAGACAACAGATTCCTGGTGGGTTACTCCTCCATTCTCCTAATCTGTGTGATTTCACTCCACCAGGGGGTGCCAGAGCAACAAGGAGAGCAGTGCAATTTCAAGGAAGGGGACATAGATTTTCTTCTAAATATGACTGATCCATGGAGAAAAGTGGCTCCTATTGGCAAATTCCTGATAAGCTGATACTTTACAAAAGTCTATCGTTTTTATTTTAGTTAAGGAAAAATAAATCTATTGTATGTATTTATGTGTTATTTATGTATATAGATAGTCCTACAACTTTTAATCCTCATAACTCACTCAAATACGTTGATTCAATGGTGCGTACCTCATAGATAAGAATTTCCTGCCAAATTTGTCAGACTTATTATCAAGAGGTAATTTATTTTGCTGTCTACTTTTTTTTGTTTGTTTGTTTTTGCCATTTAACATGGCTCCTAACAGAAAGTTAGAAAAGGTCTGCTAAAATGATGGGAGGCATATAGTAAAATTGGCTACATAACAATAGAGATAGTGGTGTTTGGGTAAAAAAAAAAAAAAAAAAAAAAAAGCATTTTTAAAAACATGTAAACTTCTTAGAACTCCACAAGGTAGATACTACCTATAATACTGTTGCTAAGAAATTTTATAAAGTGAAAGTTCTCATTTCATGTATCTCATTGCACCACTGATTTTTTTTAAATACGGTTTCTGTTTTTATCCTTGTTTGTGTATATTTGCGGAAGTGTATGTGTGTGTGTCACATATCTGTCGTATATATTATATGATATATGTAGCATATATATTTTATAATAATAGATTTATACTATGTGTCTGTATGCAATTTGTACAGCTTCTTTTCTTTTTATTCACTTCATGAACATCTTTCTACATTAGGACATAAATGACATTTTTTCCATAGCTTTATTAAGGCATAATTGACAAATAAAAACTTGTCAGACTGTACTACCCCACTTTAGGTTAACTATAACCACTTTAGGTGAATTCTTTTATTTTACCTGAATTTAGAGGAGTGGTCCCCAAACTTTAATCTGCATGTGGATCACCTGGGTATCTTGTTGAATTGCAGAATCTTGAGTCAGTTGTGGAGTGGAGTCTGAGATTCTGTATTTTTTTAATATATAAAATTATACATTTCCAAGGAATAGCAGTGCTTATAACTGTGTTTGATATTTAAATCCTAGTCCAGTAAATGTAATGTGTATAATTGCTAAGAATTATAAAATTAATAAACTAGAGCTGTCTAATTTTACAGGTAAAGCTACGCCAAGAATTCACTGTTTTTATTAGACTGAATTTGATTTTAGCACACTGGTGACAAATAGCTCAAAAAAGAAATAAAATTTATTGTAAAGAAACACACACAGCAAGCCTCAGGAAATGTATGATCCAGGGCAACTGTGAGGGGTTCAGCCCAAGAAATTCTTAGACCTTCACTGTGGTATTTTGTCACTAGTCAGAACTTATTTACAATTTACCAAATCAGTATGCTTGTACTATCTAGCTCAACATCCCAAATGAAGTAGCTATATTGTTTGTTGACTGGCAATTAAATAATTTTCCATGGGCCAGATGGTCACATTTGAAACAATAAGCTATGATTACGGAAAGGAGGTTCATGAGTTATGACATTAATCTCAGACCCATTATTTTAATCAGGCACACATAAGTTTCAATTCTCAAATGATAAATTATGGACAGAAGCAGCAAAACAAAATGCATTTCATATAAATTTTCTTCTTGTTGTTTTGTTTTCTAGTAGCTTCTTTGTTTAGCATTCCCTAGGTTGCTACAGTAAAAATGAGCATGGTGCAGATTGCTATGTCAGGAAGCTACTATAAAGAAGACTAACTTGGCAGTATGGTTTTGGGCACATGGTCTCAGCTAAAACTACGGCACTAAGAGTCAATATGGAGCTGAAGTTAATTGAGGAGACTAGAATCCTTTTGGAGAAAATAGAGGAATCTCAAGATTCCTACAAGGTTTCCAGGTAGCTTCGTGGGAATCTGATGATAAGATAAAAGAATAAATTATAGCACATTAAAACTTCCCCCCACTTTTAGAATTAACTAATCCATTTCATTGAGCTCTACATTTATTACACACTATTCTTTTTGAAATTCAACTTTCATGTTAGATATAAGGGTCACTTGTGTAGGTTTGTTACATAGGAATATTGCACCCAGGTAGTGAGCATAGTACCCAATAGGTAGCTTTTCAGCCCACACGCCACATCATCCCTCCTGCCACTGGTAGTCCACGGTGTCTATTGTTTCCAGGTTTATGTCCATATGTGCTCAATGTTTAGCTCCCACTTATAAGTGAGGACATGCAATATTTAGTTTTATGTTCCTGTGTTAGTTTGCTTAAGATTATGGCCTTCAGCTCCATCCATGTTGCTGCAAAGGACATGATTTCATTCTTTTTTATGACTGAATAGTATTCCATGGTGTATAAATACCACATTTTCTTTATCCAACAGACCATTGGTAGGCATCTAGGTTGATTCCATGTCTTTGCTATTGTGAATAGCACAGTAACAAGCATATGAGTTCATTTGCCTTTTGGGTATAACGATCTATGTGTCTTTGGGAATGTACCCCATAATGAGATTGCTGGGTCAAATTGGTGGCTCTGTTTTAAGTTTTTTGAGAAACCTCCTAACTGCTTTCCACAGTGGCTAAACTAATTTAAACTCCCACAAACCATGTGTAAGTTTCCCTTTCTTCTGCAGCTTCACCAGCATTTATTATTTTTATAACTGTTTAATAAAAGCCACTTTGATGGGTGTGAGATAGTATCTCATTGTGCTTTTGATTTGCATTTCTCTGCTGATTATTGATGATGAGCAATTTTTTCATGTTTCCTGACCACTTGTATGTCTTCTTTTGAGAAATGTCTGTTCGTTTCCTTTGCCCATTATTTAAATGAGGTTTTTTGTTTTTTGCTTGTTCACTTAAGTTGCTTACAGATTCTGCCTATTAGATCTTTGTCAGATGCTTTTGTGGTGAGTATTTTCTCCCATTCTGTAAGTTGTCTGTTCACTCTCAGCGGTTTCTTTTGCTGTGCAGAAGCCCTTTAGTTAGGTCTCAATTGTCAATTTTTGATTTTGTTGCAATTGTTTCTGGGGACTTAGCCAAAAATTCTTTCCCAAGGTTAATGTCCAGAATGGTATTTCCTAGGTAGGATTTTTGCATACGGTGAATGGTATGGGTCCAGTTTCATTCTTCTGCATATGGCTAGGCCATTATCCCAACACCCCTGGGAAAGAGAGTCCTTTTCCCATTGCTTGTTTTCGTCAGCCTTGTAGTTGTTCAGATGGTTTTAAATGTGCGGCTTTATTTTTGAGTTTTTTATTCTGTTCTATTGGTCTGTGTGTCTGTTTTTATACCAGTACCATGCTGTTTTGGTTAACATAGCCTTATATTAAAGCTATATTAATTTGAACATACAGTTTGAAATTGGGTAGTTTGATGCCTCTGGCTTTGTTCTTTTTGTTTAGGGTTGCTTTAGCTATTTGAGTTAATTTTTTGTCCCATATTAATTTCAGAGTAGCTTTGTCTAATTCTGTGAAGAATGATTTTGGTAGTTTGAAGGAATAATGTTCAATTTGTTTGTGGCAATTTTAATGAGATTGCATTCTTTATTTAACTTTCAGCCTCGACATTGTTGTTGTATAAAAATGTTACTGATTTTTGTACATTGATTTTGTATCCTGATACCTCCTTAAATACATTTTTATGGTTCCAGTAGCCTTTTGGTGGAGTCTTTAGAGTTTTCTAGGTACAGATTCATATCATCAGTGAAGAGAGATGGTTTGACTTCTTATTTTCCTATTTGTATGATTTTTATTTATTTCTCTTGATTGATTGCTCTGGCTGGGACTTCTGGTACTATGTTGAATAGGAATGGTGGAATGGTGAGGGTGGGCATCCTTGTCTTTTTCTAGTTCTCAAGGGCAATGGTTTAGCTTTTGCCTATTAAGTGTGACATTAGCTTTTGATTTGTCTAAGATTGTTCTTATTATTTTCAGGTATTTTTCCTCAATGTCTAGTCTATTGAGGGGTGTTGATATTTTTGTGTATTTTTTTTAAAAAAGAAGATATATTGGATTTTATAGAAGACTTTTTCTATATCTATTTAGATGAACATATAGTTTTTGGTTTTGATTCTGTTTATGTAGTGAGTCATATTTAATGGTGTGTGCTTGTCGAACCAGCCTTCCATTCTGGAAATAAAGCCTGCTTGATGGTGTTGGATCAGCTTTTTGATGTGCTATTAGATTAGATTAGATTTGTGCTATTAGATTTGGTTTGCTAGTATCTGGTTGAGAAGCTGTAGGACAGCTTCACTGTGTTGCAGGTGGATGAAAGCAATCAGTCTCTTTGTTCCCTGCCTTGCCTGGGGTGAGCAAGGGTGGGTACCACAGTGGCGACAATGTCAGAGGGACTGTAGATTGTCTCTGGGAGCTCCATCCCAGAGAAATGCAGAGCTCTCACCCATTGAAGTGATCAGGTGGGGGTGGGTCGGTCACACTGGAGACCCAAGATGGCAGGCCCTGCCCTGTGAGGCACAGCAGGGGAAGGGATCCAGGTGGAAAACAGTCTGGCCACCTTTCATACTACAGCTCAGGGATCCAAGGCCCATGGGACTCCACGTGGGCTTGAGCAACGGTTCTGCCTAGACTCTCCAGACTGCTCTCCATGTCAGTCTGGAGGGTGGGGTGGATGATGGGAGTAAGCGTGTCAGAAGGGATCTGGTTGCTAAGGTCCATGGCAGAGGTGTGGGTTCCGGGGGCTCTTGTTCACTCACTCTCTCCCCATGGTAGGGAACCACCCCTTGCTCTATGTCAATCTCTCATGAGCAGCGATCCTGCCCTCGCCATCTCTGCTCTACTCTCAGTGGGTCACCCTTGCTTCTCGGATGGTTCACTTGAGCTAGTATTTACTCACCCCTCAGTCTCCTCTCCATGAGAGGGTGTGCACTATTTGCTTCTAGTCAGCCATCTTGGCTCTTCTCCCCGACGTTCTGTATTTCTCGTTACATCCCAAGTTACACTAGCCTGTCTGTGAATAGATTTGAATAGTATAACCTTAAATTAAAGAACAGGATGTAATTCACGTACAGCAGAGTTGTTTCTATCACAGAAAAGCTAGGAAGCAGAAATTAGAACAAAATTTTAAATTTATAAAAGGAAAGATTTCCTCTTTTTTCATGTGATTCATTTGCTGGTGCTTTAAATTGGAGTGAATTTTTAATACTACATTTGAACATGGCATAGGAGAGGCCTCTAAGGGGAAGAAGAATGGTTAATATTTCACATGAGATATTATTTTAACTGCAGTATATTAACCACATTTATGAGTAAGTAAGAGAAATGAACCAAGAAGCAAGTGTTTTTTATCCCCCATGCCAGGTTCCACTATCCCTGCTTGATAAGTGTGGAGTTGCATGGCAGCTTTTTTGCAAGAGGGTAAGCTGTCCGACATACATAACAGATGGGGTCATAACTTCCCAGTTCCATAAACATGGTCTCCACTCCTGGAGGCAATAATGTACTAAGATGCTTTTTCAATGTGTTTATAGTAGGTGCATTGCTGGCATTTTACAAGTTATTGAGGCTCAGCGCGGCAATAACTTGTAATGTAGTTTTCAACATAGCTTCAATGTGTTTTTGGGGATGAGGTAAAATAGGTGAAAAATAGCTTACTAAATTATTATTTTATCCTGTCGGCTAGTCCAAGAGTGTTATGCTCTTTCATTTCGGAGTGCATGTGCAATTGTTTTAGTATCATTATTAATATATTTTGTCCTTTGTAGGATCATCTTGTCAATGAGGTTTTCAGTTATTTCTGGTAAGTATTATCCCACTATAACATGCTCATCATACTTCATCCAAGATGGAGGGCAACCTGCTGCTCTCTAAAATCCAGTTAGCCTCATTGGAAACGGAGTATCCCCAGAAGACAAGAAAAATATGATTCTAGTGCAGCATATCAAAAATATTTCCAGAGAAAAAGTTTTATTTTAAGCTCTTTCTATGAGCGTTATATTCATCCAATGAACAAGACTCAATGTAAAATATCTAGCAAGTGTATTACACCGTTAATACATGTCAATTTGGGTGTTTTCATCATTCTAGTTTCTAGAAGGTGATTTCAGGAAACAATGATGATTTATTGATAAAATGAGATTGAATTACTGTGGGTCTATTGATGAGGGAGGTAAATAGTAGGGAAGCAGATTGTTGTTATTTTATCTAAAGATTTAGTTTCAAAAATTCTTTACACAATCTCCACTTTTTCCCATCTCTCGTATAAATTCTATTCTACATTCCATAGCCATGAAATTTTATTTTTCTTTGTTCTCCGTATAATTATACTTATTGCATTTTGCCATTTATTATAGTATTATACACGATTAATCTTATGTACTAGATTTAAGCCCATTGACAAGAAAGACTAGAGTTTGCTTATTTGCCTTTACATCCTTATCTCCATTTTTTCTCTCTTCCACTTTCAACCTCGAATAGATATTAATGGGTATGACAAATACTCACTGTTAAGAACGGTATTATGTGAGGTTTACATATTGTGGTAAAGCACATAAAGAAATGGTGGTAGAAAATAGACCTTTGATTTTGTACATCAGCTTCCTGTTTGTAAGTTTTAATGAAATGTTAATGAAGATTATCCTTCTTTCCATTGCACATTATAGGGACTTACAAGATTAGTGGATAAAGATTAAATATATTTTAATTAGCTCACAGGACTTTTAAAGATTCCAACAATCCTCTAGGTAGAAATTCTGATTACAATGACCTGAGTCTATATTTGAACACAAAATTTTTTTGCATGGTTCTAGTGCATACTGATTTTTCTAGCTATACAGCTACTGTGTAAGTAACAAATGATTATTCCTTGTTTTGTTTACAGTGTTACCAAGAAAGAGAGTATTTATTAATTTAGTATTTAGTTGCATTAAGTAATCATTGAAATTCGACCTCATGCATCTAATATGGCTTTCAGTCCTTGAGATACAAGTGTGATTGAAGCACACAAAAATCTCTAGGGCAAAGAATAAACATAATAAATTTAAAAAATATATGATTTGATACAAAATGTTCTAAATGAGATATAAATTTAAAATCAAATCAAATCAATAAAATCTTATGATAAACATATGAATATAATTATACCATAGAAAAGTAATGTATGGCAGAGTAAGGAGATTAGGGGGTGCCAAGAGGTAAATATTGCCATTTTACATAGGGTAGTTAGATTATACCTTATTTAGAAGATGATACTTGTGCAAAGATATAAAACAGATGAAGGACTTAGCCCTGAAGAATATCCTGGTGTAGATCATCCTAGCCTGAGAGACAGAGGTGCAATGCACCTAAGTGACAGCTCAGCTGACATGTTCAAGGAAGAGCAAGGGGGCTGGCAGTCAGTGGGGAAGAGTCAATAAAGGCAACACTAGTAGGAGAAGATATCAGAGACATAACAGGTTGCCAGTGTATGCAGGGTTGTGGAAGCTACTGAGAAAAAAAAAAAAAAAAAAAAAAATTGTCTCTTGAGTAAAATACAAAGCCTTGATTAGGTTTCCAGCAGAAAAGTAAAAATATTTAACTTACACATATACAAAGACTCTGTGAGTGTTGTGTTGATAAAAAGTGCAATCAAGATCCAAGAGCTGAAAAGCAAGAAGACTTTTATGCTATTGCAATAATCTAAGCATGAAACAGTGGTTTATTTCAGCCAGTGTTGTAGCAACAGATGTGTGAAGAAATGGTTATATGGGGTTTTGTGTACCTCCTGAATTGGTGTCAATAGTGATGGCGATCTTGTGGACTGTGTTCACTGTAACTACGTAAGTGGCTAATTTTTCTAGTAGTATGATGGATTTGAGATAAACAGAAAATCTAAAGATTATACAGTACCCTAAGCCTGAGCAACTGGAAGGTATGAAATGGTAAATATGTTGGTTAAATTTATGTGTCACTTTTGCCAGGCCATGAAGTGCCCAGATATTTAGTTATACATTATTCTAGGTGTGACTGGGATACTGTTTCTGGATGACAGTAACATTTAAATCAGCAGATGGAGCAAAGTGGATTGTCCTTCCCGGTATACTTAGAACTCATCCAAGCCACGGAAAGCATACTAACACAACAAGGTGTAGATGAGAATTCACTCTTTCTGGCTGGCTCTTTTTGATCTGGGACATTAATCTTCACCTGTCTTTGGACCAAGACTTGGACTAGAATCTACACAATTGGCTTTCCTGGTTCTCAGGCCTTTTATCTTGGAATAGAACCTTACCATAGGCTCTCCTGGATTTCTACCTTGCTGACTACAGATCTTGGAACATCTCAGCCTCCATAACCAAACCAATTCCTTATAATAAATATCTCTTTCTGTCACATGTATATATTTTATTTTATGTAATATAAAACTATTACATTAATAACAATATATATTTTTATTTTTCCTATTGACTTTGTTTCTCTAAAGAACACAGACTAATACAATACATACTTGTAAAACCCTGTAATTCAATGGGTAACACTCTAGGTAAGCAGGTTTGGGAGTAATATGAGGAGTTCAGTGTTTTGTACATGTTGAATTTGAGATGTCTATTAAACAGATAAGTGAAAATATAAGAGGCAGGGTTTTTGTTTTTTGTTTTAGTAGATTCTACCCTAGAGGTAGAAATAAAATGGGAGGTTATTTGCATGTTTATGTAAGGAAGAGGACCAAGGATTAAGATACTTTCACGTTAAAAAATAGAGGTGAGGAGAAAGAATCAGAAAAGGTTGACTGGAAAAAAAAAAAACAAAAAACATCAGTAGCATAAAAGAGATGTAAGAGAAAGTAAAATCCTGGAAGCTAGGTCAAAAAGTTTATCAATGAGGTAGTAATCATCATCTATGTCAAATAGTGACTAGTGGAGGTAAGTGGAGATGGTTAATGAGTACGTTCATGCACATAATCTAGAAAAAAATGATCTGTTTTTATAGTTTGAATGAGTGAATGAAGCCTAGTATTTGATAGCACGACAGAGTGACCACAGTAAATAATATTTTAATTTTACATTTAAACATAGCTAGAAGAGTACAACTGGATTGTTTGTAACACAAGGTTAAATGCTTGAAGGGATGGATACTCGATCTTCCATGATTTGATCCTTATGCATTGCATGTCTGCATCAAAACATCTCACGTACCCCATAAATACATACTTCTGTGAACCCACAAAATTTTAAAATTTTAAATTAAAAAAGAGTTTTACATAGTGATTAAGATTTGTAAAATTTGGAATGAGAGAAATAAACACTGAATTTTGCAATGTAGAATTTATTGACAGCATTAACAAGAACAACCTTAGTCTTATAATGAGGATAGAAACCTAATTAAGTCTGTCTTAAAGATAATGTAAAGAGAGATAAGGCTGATGGAGAAAAAAATTGTATTAGTATCCTTGGGTTGTCGTAACAAAGTACCATAAAGTGGATAGATTAAATAGCAGAAACATATTTCCTCCAGTTCTGGAAGCTCGAAGTCCAAGATCAAGGTATCAACAGGGTTGGTTGATCATTCTGAGATCTCTCCCTGGCTTGTAGATGGTCATCTTCTCTCTGTGTCTTCACATGGCCATCTTCTTTTTGTCTTCACATTGGCTTTCCTCTGTGTATCTTCGGTGTCTTAACTTTCTCTTTTTTTTTACGATTCAGATAATAATTTTTTTTAAAAAAATTATTTTTATTTTAGGTTCCAGGGTATGTGCCCAGGACGTGCAGTTTTGTTATGTAGGTAAACATATGCCATGATGGTTTTCTGCACCCATCAACCCTTCACCTAGTTATTAAGCCCAGTATGCATTAGCTATTTTTCCTAATTTTCTTCCACCCCTCACACTTTCTTTTCTTATAAGAGCATGTATCAGACTGGAATAGGGAGGGTCTGCTCTAATTTTCTTATTTTAACTTAATTAGTTATTTAAAGACCCTATCTCCACATGCGGTCACATTTTAAGATATTAGGAACTAGGATCCCAACATATACATTTTGGAGAAAATAATTTAGCCTGTTACATTTCATCCTCTAGCTGCCCCCCATCCCAAGCTTCATGTCCTTCTCGCATACAAAATACATTCACCCAATCCCAATAATCCCCAAAGCCTCAACCCATTCCAGCTTTAACTCTATGTCCAAAATCTCATTTAAATATACAATTTTTAGCTGGGCACGGTGGCTCACACCTGTAGTCCCAGCACTTTGGGAGGCCAAGGTGGGCAGATCATGAGGTCAGGAGATCAAGACCATCCTAGCCACCATGGTGAAACCTCTACTATAAATACAAAAATTAGCCAGACGTGGTGGTGGATGCCTGTAGTCCTGGCTACTCTGGAGGCTGAGACAAGAGAATCACTTGAACCTGGGAGGCGGAGGTTGCAGTGAGCCAAGATCGTGCCACTGCACTCCAACCTGGGCAACAGAGCAAGACTCCATCTCAACATAAATAAATAAATAAACAAACAATTTTTAAGTTAGCTACGGGTAAGACTAGAAATATGATATTTCCAGAGGCAAAACTTATCTAGAACTGTGAACTTGTAGAATATGACAAGTTATCTGTTTCCAAAATATGATGGTAGGACAGACATAGGATAGACATTCTCATTCCAAAAGGGAGAAATTATAAAAAAGGAAGAGATCATGAGTCCCAGACAAGTCTGAAACTAGCAGGGATAACTCCATTAGATTTTAAGTTTCAAAAAGAATCCTCTCTCACTCAATGCTCTATACCTCTGAGCCAGGCCTTCTAGACCCCTGCGTAGTTAGTGACCCCACCCCTGCATTCTTAATTGCTTATTTAAAGACCCTATCTTCAAATACAGTCACATTGTGAGATACTGTGAATTAGAACCCAGGAAAAACACAACTCAGCCCATAGCAGAGAGTATAGACAATTACTCTGAAGAATATTGAATTTGAAAGATTAGCAAGGCTATCAAAAGAGAAAGATCGATGTAATAATATTTCTGTAATATAGTGAATGATCCAGTAATAAAGCTGAGTTTTATCAAAGGCCTTTTCTATGTCTATTGAGGTGACTAAATGATGTTTGTTTTTAGCTCTGTTTATGTCATGAAGCACATGTATTGATCTGCATATGTTGAACCAGTCTTGCATCTTAGTAATAAATCCTACTTGATCATGGAAAATTAACTTTTTGATGTGCTGCTGAATGCAGTTTTCTAGTATTTTGTTGAAGATTTTTGCATTTACATTCATCAGGGATATTGGCTAAGTTTTTTCTCATTTTATCTCTGCCAGGTTTTGATAGCAGAATGATGCTGGCCTCATAGAATGTGTTAGGGAGGAGACTCTACTCTTAAGTGTTTTGGAATAATTTTAGTGTGATTGGCATCAGCTCTTCTTTGTATGTCTGGTATAATTTAGCTGTGAATCCATATTGTCTGTGGCTTTTTCTCATTCATAGGTTTTTTTATTACTGATGAAAATTTGGAACTTGTTACTGGTTTGTTCAGGCTTTTCATTTCTTCTTGGTACAATCTTGGGAGGTTATATGTTTCCAGAAATTTACCTATTTCTTCAAGGTTTTCTAGATTGTGTGAATGGAAGTATTTGTAATAGTATTTTTTGTATTTCTGCGGGCTCAGCAGTAAGGTCCAATTTGTTATTTCTGATTGTTAGGATCTTCTCTCTTTTTTCATTAGTTTAGCTAATGGTCCATCAATCTTATTTATTCTTTCATAAAATGAACTTTCAGTTTTGTTGATCTTTTGTATGGTTTTCTACATCTCCCTTTTGTTCAGTTTTCTACATCTCCATTTTGTTCATTTCAGCCTGGCCTTTGGTTATTTCTTTTTTTCTGCCACCTTTGGGGATGGCTTGCACTTGTGTTTCTAGTTCCTCTAAGGTGGAATGTTCGATTGCTGATTTGAGATCTTTCTACCTTTTTGATGTGGGCATTTAACACTGTAAACATTTCCCTTGACACTGTTTTAATTGTATACTGGAGATTCTGGTGTGTTTTATTTTAGTTTTCTTTAGTTTCAAATGATTTATGGATTTTTGACCTAATTTCTTGATTTTTGCCTTAACTTGTTTACTAGAAGACCATTCAGGAGCATGTTGTTCAAATTTCAGGTAGTGGTATGGTTTTGAGAGAGCTTCCAGGTATTCATTTCTGTTTTTATTGCACTGTAGTCCAAGAGTGTGATTGGTATGATTTTGTTTTTTCTGAATTTGTTTAGAGTTGCTTTATGGCCTTGTCTGTGGTCAATTTTAGAGTATGTGCCATCTGAAGTTGAGAAAAATGTATATTCTACTCTTACTGGGTGGAGTGTTCTGCAGATGTCTATTAGATATCAGTTTTCTGTCTCAATAATCTGTCTAATACTTTCAGTGGAGTGCTGACATCTCTCACTAGCATAGTGTGGTTATCTTCTCAAATCTCTAAGAACTTTATGAATCTAGGTGCTCCAATGTTGCATGCATATATTTGGATAGTTAAGTCTTCTTGTTTATTTGAACCCTTTAACCTTCTTTGCTTTTTGTGATCATTGTTGGTTTAAAGTCTGTTTTGTGTGAAAGAAACTGCTCTTTCTTTGTTTTCCATATGCTTGGTAAATCTTTCTTCATCTCTTTACTTTCAGCTTGTAGGTGTAATTGCATGTCAAATGGATCTGTTGAAGACACTGTATAGTTTAGTCTAGCTTCTTTATCCAGCTTGCCAATTTGTGTCTTTTAAGTGGGGAGATTAGCTCATTTACATTCAAGGTTAATATTTGATATGTGCAAATTTGACCCTACCGTTGTGTTGTCAGCTGTTTGTTATGTAGACTTGATTGTGTAGTTGCTTTATTTTAAATGGTGTATGGACTTAAGTGTGTTTCAGTGGTGGCCAGTAAAGGTCTTTCATTTCTACATTGAGCTCTCCCTTTGGAATCTTTGGTAGAGCAGGTCTGGTGGTAGTGAATTCTCTTAGCATTTGCTTTTCTGAGAAAGGTTTTAGATATCCTCCACTTATGAAGCTTAGTTTGGCTGGATATAAAATTACTGTTAGAATTTCTTCTTTTAATGATACTGTAAATAGGCCCCCAATCTCTCTGACTTGTAGCTGTTCTGCTGAAAGGTCACTATTAGCCTGATGGGGTTCCCTTTGTAAGTGACCTGCTCCTTCTCTAGCTGCCTTTAATATATATTTTTTTCTTTTTTATTGCCTCTGGTTAATCTGATGACAGTATGTTGGGGATGGTCACCTTATCTAGTTTCTTGCAGGAATTCTCTGAATTTCCTAAATTCGAATGTCAACATCTCTAGAAAGGATGGAGAACTTTTTGTGGAGAATATCCTTAAATATATTTCCCAAGATGTATGTTCTCTCTTTCAAGGATGCCAATGAGTCATAGGTTTGGTGTCTTTACAAAATGTCTTTTGAATTTTTAACATGATTTTGTAATAATGGCATCTATGTTTACTTTTTCAAATTCTTTTGTGCACAGAAATCACATACAGATCTAGCTATGTAGACGTATATGCACATATATACATATATTGATATATTCAATGTATGTATATATTCAATGTGTGCATATATAATATATACTCAATTTATGTATCTAGAATGTATATATTTACATTGAAGATTTTTAGTTCATGGTTTCATGAATGTATATATTTATATTCATTCAGACTTTTTACATTTTCAAATGATTATGACAGTGTATTAAATATGCTTTAAGTTTTTATTAATAATTCTAGACATTTAAACACATATCAGATATACAAATGAACAAAAACTTGCTCTAAGTTGTAACTTAAAAGCACCATTTGTAATAACACATATTAAATGCTTGTTATATTTGACTTACTTGAACAAACAAGTTATGTTATTGCTTATTCTCAAATGCATGCAATGTTAAGCACCCAGAAAAAAAATCAATTTTTGGAAGCTTAATGCTATCATGTAGCAGAGACATGGGTAAGCTAACCATTGAATAATCTTTAATAATTTGTTCTAATAGAGCTTTCAAGTTATCTAGGAATAAGATGTTGGTACAAAAATATGCATATACTGGCTGGCTGCAGTGGCTCATGCCTGTAATCCCTGCATTTTGAGAGGTCAACGTGGGAGGATCAATTGAGCTCAGGAGTTCAAGACTACCCTGGCCACATGGCGTAATCCCATGGCGTAATCTCCACAAAAGATGCAAAAACATAGCTAGGTGTGGTGGTGCATGCCTATAGTCCCAGCTACTCAGGAGTCTGAGGTGGGAGAATCACCTGAGCCCAGGAGACTGAGGCTGCAGTGAGTCGTGATCATGCCAGTGCAGTCTGGACCACAGAGTAACACTCTGTCAGAAAAAAAAAAAAAAAAGACAAACAAAAAAATGCATATATAAATTTTGATTGTATGTTTCTTTGGCAGCCTTGTATAACTTTTATAAAATTTGTTCATACAAAAAATACATTTTGATAATTTTGAAAGTCAAATATGCAAAAATTATGCTTGATTCACATATGTTAATATGTTTATAATACAATTATTGCCTGTAATGTGTTCATTTAGTACATTAAGTATGTGGAATATATATGTGTACACAAACACATATAAATATATACTTAACAAAGGCAAATTATACTTTACTCTTGTAATTAAGTTTTTTTAACCTTTAGCAATACATTGCAAATATATTTTCATAATAATAAACACAAATAGCAAAATATATTAATCTACAACTTTATTTATTTATTTATTTATTTATTTATTTATTTTGAGGTGCAGTCTTGCTCTGTCACCCAGGCTGGAGTGTAGTAGCACAATCTCGGCTCACTGGAACCTCCACCTCCCTGGTTCAAGCAATTCTCGTGCCTCAGTCTCCCAAATAGCTGGGGTTACAGACACCTACCACCATCTCGGCTAATTTTTGCATTTTTAGTAGAGATGGGTTTTCACCACATTGGCCAGGCTGGTCTCAAACTCCTAACCTCAGGTGATCCACCCATCTTGGCCTCCCAAAATGCAGGGATTACAGGCATGAGCCATTGCACTCAGCCTACACATTTTTTGATTAAATAAGATTCTATTTTGTGAGATAGCCTAATCCAGTTACTTGGATTCATATAATACAAAGTAATGGAAAAGCCTCATTCTCTTTTTCCACCCTCTACAATGAACACTTGGCCACATGTAAATACAAACAGTCAGTAGTTTCCCATAGCCTACTGAAAAAAATCAGACTTGAAATCTTGCTATTATTAAATACAAAAATTGCTATTATGAATAACAAAAAAAGGGCAGTCAATATTACCTTTACATTGTTAAATTTATTACCTTTAAATTATTGTATTATTCTTAGTGTAAGCTATAGGAAGTGATTTTGTGTATTTAATGTATTTTAATTTTCAAATAAAGTATGAAATGTGCACTCTAACAAATAACTGTAGTTAAACCTTAAAGTATAATTCAATTTTAATTTTAGTACGTGAGCAGATCAAAAATACTTGTGGCAGACCTTTAGAGCCATATTCTGAAATACCAATTTCACATCCACATACATACTAAATATTGTACAAATGATATGCTGTAAGTTCTGTTCTCCATATCTAGTTCCTCATAAAAGAATGTCTGGTAGTGTTTTCATCAGTGGGATTAATAAATTATTCTCTATTCTTCTGAAACCCCTTATTTATTATCCATAAAATCTGTGTTCGGATGCCCACTTTCATTACAGGACTGTCAGATTCATATGCCCCTCGCACAGCAACAAACTAATACACTGGCAATGGGGTTTACATCATAAGAAGTTTAATAATTGGGAGACCACTGAATGAGGACATTTTAGAGGAATTCTGAAGCCTAAATTCTGTTTCCATGAGGGGTTCTGGACAAGGGCATTTAAGTAGATTTGTAAAGGGTGAGGGGCTGAAAAATTGGGGTCACCAATTGTTTGGAGGAAGTGGATTAAAATTTTCATGATGTGGAAACTGCATTTTTTCACGAGTCAGCTTCTTACTGGGCCCTTCACACCAGCTGGCATTTGTAGTTTTGTCAGTATGCAGAACCTAATGGAGACATTCTTACATTTTATTCTTAGAACAAATAGTTCTGTGACAAGGGCTATGTTTTCCTATAGTATTAAGCAATGACGAGCTGCAAAGAAATGGACCAAAGAGTAAGGTGGCTCGGCAATTACTGCTGATCATGTTGCAAGCCTAGTTGAATTGCATTTTTTCCCTTAATTGATTTTATAAAGTTTTCTTGGTGACAGTTTCAGTCTCCCCTCTGCTAGATCCGTTCTTCATTCCTGAGGTAAGAGAACTAATATGGTGGGAATCGGGTGGACGTCACTCTGGCTTTTTCCTGCTGCCAAGGGATATAGTCAGGAGGTCAGTCAGAATAAGAGGAATGAAACTGTCTTTCCGCAACCTGAAAGTATTCATGGGTGCCCAGTAGGAGTGCAGCCTGCACACATTAGTATCTCTGTCCATCAATTTTGTGTAACATTTAATTGACCAGTGAACTATGAGGCAAGTCGTAAGCCACATTAACAAAATTGCAAATGTGAACTTTAAGAGCCCTTGTAAAATGGACAGAAAACTTTGAGATATCCATGAACAAAGCTGAGAAAACCATTCAGACATACGGTCTGTGCTAGAGACATGTAGTCCCTTGGCATGCTAAAAGATCTTTTTAGCCAGGTTCCCACTTCACCTGAGGCATTGCTATAAGTACAACAGGTGGTACTGATCACTGCACAGACTCCTCCCTGTTTGGCCAAGAAAAAAATCAAGTGCAGCCTGGTTGTCAAAGATTATCTGGGCAAGGAAATGTAAGGCTTTGTGCTGAACCTTAACACTCTCAGAAACTTCTTCTGCAATTATTCCTATGGTTGTCTGTAAGTTTTAGATCATATCCCTGTCCATGAAGACCAGAAACTATGATGCCCACAATGTTCTTCCACCAGGTATCCTGATATCCACCAGAGAGTCTTCTTTTTGGTCTATGGAGAAATAGGCAGAATCTTTCATCATGAGGATGGACTGAGAAGAGAGTTAAACAGGAGCCCTTGATATGCAGGCTAAGGACACTGGTGGAGCCATCCTAGCAGAATAAGGACTTACTCTATGCCATAAGCAAACATATATCCAGACAGTGAAGAGGCGATGCCTCTATGCATGCATTTATTGATGGACTTATTCATGGGAAGCACAGACAAAATAAAGTGAGCTATAGATCTTTCTTTTTACAGACTTCTCAGAATCCATTTATGTGATATTTCAGCTGTAGATATTGTTGGCATTGTAGGGAGATATTTTGGTTAGAGGTTGTTAGCTAGGGTGAAAAAATAGTGGAAAGACAAATTGAGATAAACCAAAAGGAGCAAATTTAAATATATCATTCCGTGTCTTCTTTAGCTAGTTTTTAAGTTCTGCAGACAGATAAGTTCAGTTAAACATCTATGTCCCATTCCAGAAGATAACACTGCAGATGAGCCAGAATTCTCTATAAGATGCAGCCAAATAGATCTTTAATGAGAGGTATTTCTATAGAAACAGAAAAAATATATTAGTTCTGGAACAGTCCATCTATAGACTAGTTTTCTCTAAAGCCTCTGTGGCACCTTCGGATTGTGGTGGCAATCTGACAGATTTTTCTGGACTGTAGTTTGAACCAGGTGTTTAAGTGATGTTCTGAAAAATTCATACATCAGCAGGCAGGCATGAAGGTTGTTTAAAAGTTGCTGTTATTTCTGCTGAAGTTTATTGCCTAGCTTCAGTTTGCAGTGCATTAAGAAAATACAGTCTCTATCTCCACTGATTTCAAGTCAGGAAAATGGGAGAACAAATTTGAAAATGTTAGTTTGGAGATTTCTAGCCAGGAAAGAATTCAGGATCAGGCCTAAGTAAAGAGTTTACAAAAAATAAAATCTCAAAAATAATGGACAAGGCTAGAATCTAATAGCAGGTGTACTATAGTTTATTTTGAAATATAATTTCTTCTCTTCTGTCCCCCGTTTCTGCCAATGACAAATCATAATAGCACAGGTCAGAATCTTTGGAAAGTAATCACATAGACAATGTACTAGGCTGGTCATTCCAAGTGGCTTTTATGGACTCTATAAGTCAACTTCCATTCCTCAAAGCAGTCTGATCATATCTGATAATATGCCATTCCAGCCAGAAGCTTGGCAAAAAAAAAATAAAATAAAATAAAAATAAAACAAACAAACAAACAGTGGCTCTAATTTTATCATTATAAAAGGAACAGATTCTTACTGAACTTACGCAATAAGCATTTTGTCCTAAATTAAGAATACTCACAAATAGTTTCCAAGTTCTGAAGAAATAAGGCAGGAGAGAAAGAAATATATCAAGTTTTGCTCAACAGTTTCTTAATCAAGCTTGTTCAAAAGTTTCTTAATCAAGTTTCTTAATCAAGTTTTGCTCAAAATTTCTTAATTGTTAAAACCTGTAAATAGCTCACAAGAAAGTTTCCTTGACTCCAGAAAAAACAAAACATAATGAATCAGCAATGTTTTAAACAAAAAAGTCATCAAAATTATTTCTGTCACGTTTTAGTTCAGTCCATGAAATTAACTCTTGTTTTGCTTGGTATCAAGTCAGCAATCATCATGAACACATCAGCTCTTTAACGAGAGTCTGGAAGTTTTGGCTTCTTTTTCTAGTCCAATGGTATAATCTTCATAGTTATTGGAAACCTGTATTTAAGAGTATTTGTCAGGTAAGCCTACTCTCTAATATCAAGTTATATTTCATATGTACATATACATATCCCATCCACATATATTTGATTTACGTTTTTGAAAATGACACACATGTTCAAATTAATGAGACTAATAGAAGAAATTTTCCAAACTTTACACACTAGGTACATCACATTTTTCTAATAATCACTTTCATAGAGCAGCTTAGAATCTATGCTTTCAACAAAGTAAGAGGCTGATGTAAGGGCAAACCACAAAAAATACGAGATTTTCAATGCGATTGTCATTGCTACTGTTAACCAGAAATTCCCCAGTGAATGCATTGTGAACTGCAAAAAAAAAAAAAAAAAAAAAAGGATTTGTCAAAGTTTTTACCACGATTTTTTTTTTTTTTTTTTTGGGACGGAGTCTCGCTCTGTCGCCCAGACTGGAGTGTAGTGGCCGGATCTCAGCTCACTGCAAGCTCCACCTCCCGGGTTCACGCCATTCTCCTGCCTCAGCCTCCCAAGTAGGTGGGACTACAGGCACCTGCCACCTCGCCTGGCTAGTTTTTTGTACTTTTTAGTAGAGACAGGGTTTCACCGTGCTAGCCAGGATGGTCTCGATCTCCTGACCTCGTGATCCACCCGTCTCAGCCTCCCAAAGTGCTGGGATTGCAGGCTTGAGCCACCACACCCGGCCTACGATTTTTTTAAAGAAGCAAATTTTTGACTGTAGCTGATTATAAATTGCTTTTTTGAGAGAATTAAAGTAAAACAATAATTGTAGATGACAAAAGTCTTCCAATAGTCATGACTAAATACACAATTTGCAATGAAATGTAGTTATTTCTGTAATGCACAACACTTTAACAAATAATCATTATTGCTGATATCATATACTAAGATATAATAGAATTAAATGAAAATCACAATTTTAGAACATATATTAATAACATATTTATGCAAATGTAACCCAAAGAAAGTTAAACACCACTGCACATTTGACAATGCCTCTCATATGATTTTAAGATACCAAATAAACTGAATATGTCCTCTTGGACTTCAGGGATCCTACTATCAAAAAAGTTAGTTTAAGGTCATAAAAACTGAACTTATTACTTGAAATTTAGATTTTGGAAAGTTTGTCAAATATCAAAGCTTTAAAACACTTGGTATCACAAAATAGCATCACAGGTCTCTGTAAAGTCAGTATTTCTTTAGCCAAAGTGGCAACTCAAAAATTTCCAAAAAGGAAAATCTTTGCTTTTTGATAGAGAGGAGACTCAGTCTCTCAAAGGACTATAAGACCTAATGAAGACAGCATCTGGTCAAATGAATCTGTCTCTCTCTCTCTCCCCTCTTTCCTCTTCTTCCTTCTTTTTTTTTTTCTTTTTTGGCAATTTACTCCAAAAGTAGACAAAAGTCATTTATTATATCCTATTAATGCTACAGGGAAATCTTGTTCTAAAAGAAAACCGCTTCTATGTCTGTATTAGCATATTATTAATGCTAAAGCTAATTTTAATGAAGCCTTATAAACAAATCCATCCAATCTTAGTTTAATGACAAGGTAAGATTTTCATAAACCTTTTATAATCTTTTATAATTTTCTATTAAAGAATAGATTAAAGCTCCAAGAAATCCTTTTTATTCCAACACAAGGTCCCAGACTCTGACCCTGCATCCGTATGCTTTTAATATTAGGTTGGTGCAAAAGTAACAGCAGTTTTTGCCATTACTTTTGCACCAACTTAATATTAATGTTTAATTTATAGAAAACCAAATAATCTCCTTTAACTTTTAGCCAACTTGAGCACACTCAACATTTCTTTCACAAGATGAATCTTCCACAAAACTTCTAATACATGCTTAAATTTTCACTTTTGCCTCATCATTTTATCTTAACACAAGAATGTTTTTTCTTTTCTGACATTTTATATCCATTCAGTTTTATTCAATTTCTTCCTTTAATTTAAAACAATCCTCAAAATCTCTACATTAGGTAAAATTATTTTACCTTTAACAAAAACCACATCCCCATGTCTTTTTATAACATATTCTTCTTTCCTTATACATTTTGCATATAGGCATGTTTCTCTTATATCCAGTAGTTTTAATTACATGTATTACCATGTTATCTCTTAGTAACTCTTGGCAAAAAGCATAGGAGATAAGCAATTTTAATTATGTATCAGATGCAGAATCTAGAACAAAGGACAGAACAGTAGAAATAATGCCAGAGCCTTCCCAGCATAGGCTTCCCAGTAGACACAGCTGGGCCAGAGAGAAAGCCAAATGTCCCCCGTCCTTATCATAGCCATTTGTTTAGAGTCTAGAATCTAATGGCTACATGATGTAAGCTCACAGACAAATCAAATTATTATTAAAAAAAATCACAGGCGTAGCTTGTGATAAAACATCTAGCAGATAGTATCCGACCTACCCGATCATTAAATCCTGAAGGCATTTTTATTTTATTTTACCAGCAATGTTAAAACTCTTTATTTACCAAAGATAAACTTTACTAAAAGTTAAACTAAAAGGCATTTTAGTTAAGGTTTTTATTTTTCTGATAAAATATTGGACTTAAATATTTTTAAAGCAAATTAGATCAGTTTCAAATATTTTAGTAGTAAAAAATTACATATACATGATACACATAAACAAATAGACATAAAAACACAAAGAAGCAGCTCTTTCAGACTTACAGTATTTTTTTCTTTTCTTTCCTTTTCTTGTTTTTTTGTTTTTTGTTTGTTTGTTTTGTTTTGTTGTTTTTGTTTTTGTTTGGTTTGGTTTGGTTTGGTTTTGAGATGGAGTCCCGCTCTGTCACCCTAATCTTCTAAAGGCATGACTCAGGTAAACGTGGTAAAACGTGTATCAAAGGCACAGAAATTAGATCTAAAAACAGACAAGACTTGATATGTAAACCTTAAGCTAATGTCTTCCATATTCCACAGATTTATTTTCAAAAAGTTGTATTTTGGCTGTTTAATTTAGCTTATTTCTTAAATTGTGGACTTCAGGGTGTGGAAAAAGTAAATAGGAGAATAATTTTTAAGAAAGAAAGTGAATGGAGGTATCAAACACATTTTTTAAATGTTTTACTTCATTACAAATATTTAAAACAGGATCTAAAGGGAAAAATCAGAAAAGGCCTTCAAATACATACATACATACGTACATGTATATATCATAGATGTCAGCTTTTAATTAAGCTGACTTTTACTATAGAGTTCTTTTTAGAAATCATTTTAAATATTAGGACATGAACTCAAGTTGTGGTAGACATTTTAACTACCAGACTATAAAACAGGCGAGCCTCCACTGCTACTCTTGTTTGGACTCCAAAGTGAATAGTTTGAGTGTAACTGTTGTAGGTCAGCTATTTGCTCTTTACTTTACTCAAGACATTTTTAAAGCTAGCAAGACACTATTATGTGACCTTTTAATTTGATCTTCCCACCAATTGTTTGGAATAAGAGATCCCTACAAACTTTTTTTTTTCATCAAAACCTTGAAGAGAAGACACACAATGATTTTTGCCATCTCTTAACCAGATTGCACAGAGAGAGAGAGACCAGGAGCTTGGCTGATAAGAAATTCTTGCCCTTCTTCCAACTTGTCAGGTTCCTACATTCCCCTCTCTTCAGCTTCGAAAAGAGCTGAAAAACAGTGGTGAACTTGCTTACTGTGTCTTAACTGTGGGGCCAAGCCATGATACAAAAGAAGATTATCCTTTTTTGTTTCATGGAATCACAAGCAAAACCTTCCCAGTTTTGTAAGATGCAACTCAATGGGCTACATGGGGGAACCAAATTAACATTTCTGCTTCAGCAAAAAATACTAGACACTCTGCTCAGCACCTAAGTATTGATCTGGCAATGCTCAAATTGTTCCCATTTACCCCTGCCATCTTTGATCCACTCAATGCGGGGAGGGATAACTTCTTACCAGAAGTTCAATGGGTGGTCTCCAGACAAGATGGAATAGCAGACAATCACCCTGAGTTAGGTCTGTTGAGCTTTTCTTAGCAACTCCTTTAGGGATCCCCTTCACAATCCAAATACACATAACAAGACAAAGGCAAACTAAAGGACTTCCAATATAAAGTCTCGGATTTAAAAAATCAAGAGTATTTCTCCGACACAATGTCCCTTATTCACCTTCCAGTTGAGAAGAGATTACCTCAAAGACCTACCTTCTACTTTGGGAGGGTCAACGAGCCCTCAAAAGAGGCCACAAGACCTCTGAAGAGACCAACAAATCAGAAGAAAAGGGGGTACCGGTTGTCCTGAGAAGACTCCTCAGAGACATGTAAGAGTTTAATAATTGCAAGGTCACTGAATGAGAAAATGGGAGGAATTCTCAAACCTCAAATCTATTTCCATAAGGGGTATTGGGCAAGGGTATTTAAGGAGATTATGGAGGGTGAGGAGCTGGAAAATTGGGATAATCAACTGGTCAAGGTAAGGGGATGAAATTATCAGGATGTAAAAACTGCATCCTTCTATGAGTCAACTTCCTACTAGGCCCTTTACACCTGAGTGCTAAAGCTGGCATCCATAGTTTTGTTGGTACGCGGAACCTAAAAGAGAAGTTCTTAGATTTGTATCTATAGGACAAAGAATCTTCTGACAAGGCCCACATTATTCTCATGTGGTAAGCAGAGACCAGCTATAAGGTGTGGGGCAAAGGGTAAGCTGGCTTAATGATGACTGCTGATTGTACTACAAGCTTAGTTGAATTTTACTTTTTTCCTTAGTTGATTTCATAATATTTTCTTGGGGAGAGTTTCGCTTTTTGCTTACTCTTAATTACCAAATTCTTAATCTTTACATGTGTATACGGTTGAAATGATCTTAACATACACATCTTAGATAGGATCTAGCTCCATTAAATATACTCTGTGCTATGGTTTGAATGTTTGTACCCTCCAAAGCTCATGTTGAAATTTAATTGCTATAGTAACAACATAAAGAGGTGAGATATTTGAGAGGGTAATTAAGATGAGGCCTCTGCCCTCATGAATAGATTAACACACTTACACAAGTGTTAATTTGTTACGAAAAGAGGCAAATTTGACCTCCTTTTCTCTCTCTGTCACTCTCTCTCTCTCTGTCTTGCTCTCTCTGTCTTGAAAGGCTTTTATTAGATGCTGGCACATTGATATCAAACTTTCCAACCTCCAGAACTATGCACTAATAAATTTCTGTTCATTATATATTACTCAGTCTCAGGTATTCTATTATAGCAGCACAAAACAGACTAAGATACTCTGGAATATTTTATGTAATATTGCCATGGTACATGTGGAAAAAATTGGGTTGGTCTTAATCTAAGACACAGGCAAAATTGAAATCCCCTAAACATTTTCTGTGATTTTTACATGATAAGGAAATACTGATAAAGTTAAGGAGACTTTACACTTCTAGTAGTAAGATTTACTTATTCACATTGTGGATTGGCTGCTCTCCTTCTAACCTAAATATTTCCTGTCCTTATGACAATATATTTGTTTTTTTCTGCAATTCTATTGTATTCTACGTTGCAATAAGAGTTCTGTGTGCTAGAGCAATGATTGTTGCTTCAGCCCCCACCTCCCCTCCCCCGGCCTTGATGTGAGGAATCATTTCTTGTTTGGAATGAGAATTGAAAATAGATTGCCAATTTTGTGGTTTTATCTCATTTCTTAACATTAAATTTCCTTTTGGGAGCAACACCTCTAGGGTTAAGTTTTAACCCCTCTCTGTTCAAATTAATGAATGGTAGAGTCATTATAATCTTCAACTTACACAGGAATAAATTGATATTTTCAAGAAAAAAATGTTTTTCTAAGGCAAAACAACAAGAGTATGATAGATTTTCAACCCAACAGTCCTATTCTGAGTCTGGTTCTTTTTAGACTATAAAAAATATGATGCTGTCTAGCTTCCACATGTTATTATTGAACACTGGGAACAAAACAGATCCTCCTCCTTAAAGACTTAAAGTCAACTGAGTTCCTGGGATTAATGTTTCTCCTATTCAGAGGAAATTAAAGAATCCCTTACTTAGCTTCAGGCCCAGTGATTTCTTCTGATTTGCTTTTGAATATGATACTCACTTTAGTGGTCTGACTAAGGACTTGTTTCTTGAGACCAAACCTTTGAGTCTTATCCTAGTTTTAGATAAAACTAGAACACTTAAATTTATTAATCACCTTAGCATTCAATATACTGTGTTGAGGTAAATATTGTGCAGCTAATTATAATACATAACAAGATATAAAGCAAGGAAGAAGTATAAAAGTATTGTTAACTTCAAATTTATAAGCTGTCTCAATATTCACTAGTTCTTAAAATTCCTTAATTCCTTCTAAACTGCTTTGGTACTATGCTCCTGCCACTTACACAGTCACTCAATGAACATTAGAGTAATTAGAATTCTGGCCTTGAAAGCCAGAACCCACTATATAGGAAATGAAAGAGGATTCACCACTCATACTCTTTAAACACCCGTTTTCTATCTCCACATCAAAACTGCTGGCCCTTTTAGTACAGCTTTCTCTTTCATACCTCCCTGCCTGATACCTGCTGCAACATAATGATTGTCTAGTTTTGCTTCTCTGGAGTGAAATATCTTTCAATTCTGAAACTTTGTCCCAGTTCTAAGCTTGTGTCCTGCTGGTATGTCCACTAGGTGATACTTGTTTCCTCATTTGTTTGTTCTTGTATCCAGATTAATCCATGTAGGTCTAACTTACACAATTTTTTCACATGTGTTCAATTACATAATGATATTACCAATTTATTAATATATCCTAGTCCAGTTCAAATGACACAGATCAAGCATTTGCCATTCATTTAATATCAATCAGTCATTTTCCTTTGTATTCAAAGTAAAATGTCCAAAATTATGCTAAAGTGTTTGCAGAAATATCATGATTAAAATCATCAACTGCTATGACAATATTTTTAAAAAATTTAAGACTGATAAAATCATAAAGGAAATAAATTCTTAAAATTAGCATATGACACAAGTCGATTATCTGTACAGTCACATCTATTTTATGAAATTCTTTAAAAGATATCTTAGAGTTTCTCTATTCATGATATAAAGAAAACAAAGAGAAAAATCCATATTCACACTTAAAATATATGCAGTGACCTCATTTTTATTTCTGGGTTTTCTGCTGGTTCTCTGTGTCACGTCTCTTAACTCCTTATGCCTCTTGTGGTATTTGTAAAATAAGAAATATGACCACCTTCTACATCATAGTATAAGAGGGTTAATGAAATGCGTAAGACAAATTTTAGGTTTCTAGAAAACATACCAAAGAAAGGCACATTTTATAAGAGAATTTTTTGACAAGTGCCATTTCCTGTGGAATTACAGAGAGACTCTATTATTGAAAATGTAGCATGTTTAAGAAAATGTGTAAGATAAAGCTACTTTTTAAAAGGTATTTTAATGTGTTTTGGTTTTATATGAATTGTTAATATTTGCAAGCTGGAAGTTTTAAAACAACTCTGTTTTTGCTTTATCAGTTTTACTCAAAATCATTCAAAAGGAGACAGTGCTATCTGAAGGACTGAATAAATGAGTGAATTAATACAAAATGATGAAATTGATTGAGCAATAGAGTCTGAGAGCTGATGGAAGAATGGTGGTTGCCGCTGAACTTTTCTCCGATGACCCACCATGTTGAAGGTGTGCTTTAGAAAAAAAAAGGCTATAGTAACACTGAAAATTAGAGTCTATGAGAATCAAACTGTAAGCACCTCTATTACGGGATATTGTGAGGAGAATGAAGCCACCAAACACTTCAAAGATGATTGCCAACAATTTATTAAACTGTGAAAATTGAGAAATTAAACTTTAGCAGAGACAAAAGCCACCAAGTGCCCCAAGGAAGACAGTGAAACCTCAACATCGGTGGTGGAGTCTCTAAGACATTTGAAGTGATGGAAAAAGAACTAAATTATCTTCAGTCTAAAAAGCTAAATGAATTTTCATTTTGCTGTTTAATTTATAGTCACACACTGGTAAGTTCCTGGGACATTTATGGTGCATTTGTAATTTTTTTAACTGTAAAAATATGAGTGGAAAATTACCATAGAATTGTGGAGTTATACCATCAATATAAGAAACCATAGTCTATACTTGACACATTGAAAAAAATGCAGAAACAAAACCTATAGATTGAATATTTAATGACAGAACTATGGATTTAGTATTTATTTATTCAGGAACCTTGAATGTGCCTCTTACCATGTGTCAGGAAAAAAACTAGGTCTGTGGGATTCTTCAATGAGTTACAGTTTTAGAAGAAAAGGCCAGTGGAAGGCAAATAACTATAAGACTGTGGTATTTACCATAATAGATATATGTTATTAGTGTTATGAAAAAGATAATAGTTTGCCATGAAACTTTAAGAAGTACTCAAAGGTTAAAAACACCTGCAAACTTTGATATTTTTTGATGGTAGAATGCAAGTAACCATAGGGATAAGATTAGAGAAGCAGAATGGACTCTTGATGTACCTTGTACGTTAACCCTGCTAGGGTTAAATGGGGGTTGTTATATGCTCAGATTTGCATTTTATAATGATCATAGTGACTAACCAGTAGGGTGGACCGAAGATAATAGGCTTGGTAAGAAACCTGCATTATTTTTCTATTGTTGCTGTAATATATATATGTGTATATATACATACATACACACACACATACATACATACATATATGTAAATTGATCACCAAATTTGGAGGTTTAAAACAACATAAATGTATTATCTTACAGTTTTGGAGATCAGAAGATTAATACCAGTTCCGATGAGTCAAAGTCAAGGTGTTGGCACCTTCTTGGCATCTCTTAAAGGAGACTCCATTTCCTTGCCTTTCTTAGCTTCTAGTGACTAAATTTCCAGGGCATACATTTCTTATGGATTTTTATAGTACACTCAGATATTCAAGGATAATTTTCCCATATCAAATAAATATTGCCTGGATAAATGAATACAAAATTCATAATTCTGACCATTAAGTACTCAATATATAGGTTTTGTTTCTTTTAACAGGAGAGGACGTGGAGAAATAGGAATGCTTTTACATTGTGGGTAAGAGTGTAAATTAGTTCAATAATTGTGGAAGACAGTGTGGCAATTCCTCAAGGATCTAGAACCAGCAATACCATTTGACCCAGCAATCCCATTACTGGGTATATACCCAAAGGATTATAAATCATTCTACTATAAAGACACATGCACACGTATGTTTATTGCAGCATTGTTCACAATAACAAAGACTTGGAACCAACCCAAGTGCCCATCAATGATAGACTGGATAAAGAAAATCTGGCACATATACACCATGGAATACTATGCAGCCATAGAAAGGATGAGTTCATGGCCTTTGCAGGGACGTGGATAAAGCTGGAAAGCATCATTCTCAGCAAACTAACACAGGAATAGAAAACCTAACACCACATGTTCTCACTCATAAGTGGGAGTGGAACAATGAAAACACATGGACACAGGGAGGGGAACATAACACATTGGGGCCTATTGGGGTTTGGGGGGCTAGGGGAGGGGTAGCATTAGGAGAAATACCTAATGTAGATGACGGGTTGATGGGTGCAGCAAACTACCATGGCATACGTATACCTATGTAACAAACCTGCACGTTCTGCACATGTATTCCAGAACTTAAAGTAGAATAATAATAATAATAAAACAGATGGAATCTGTATTTTCTTGCTTGTTGTTCCCTTCATTTATCCTCAAAGCGCATCACTCCCATGTCTGCTCATATCACATTCTTCTGTTCTTTGTTAATTCTCCCTCTGCATTTCTTTTATCAGGATATTTGTGATTATATTTACAGTATACCCAGAAAGTCCAGCATAATTTCCCCTTTCAAAATTTTTAAATTAACTTGTCTGCAAAATCCATTTTGCCATGAAGTAACAAACATGGGTTCCAGGGATAAGAACTTAAATATATTTTGAGAACATTATTTAGCCTGCCAAAGAGAATATGTTCAATTATACAGAACTCTTTCACAGATCTCACTACAACCACACGTACAAACAACCCTCTCCTCCCCAAGAAACATGTAAAAACAAACAAAAAACCCACCAGGAAAAATGCTTGCACTAAATGCATGGCAGTGATGGATTTGGTGAGTAATTGGTTTTGTAAAGCATAGAAAATGTAAAGTTAGAGATGAAATCCAGATTTATGCCTGATGTAGTAAAATGCATGGTGGTGCAACTAGCCAAAATGGGGAACTGTACTCATAAATGGAATTAGAATGTCTATAAACAAGTCTATAGTACA
The DNA here is from genome assembly GCF_008728515.1 of Papio anubis. NCBI lineage: Eukaryota > Metazoa > Chordata > Mammalia > Primates > Cercopithecidae > Papio > Papio anubis. The sequence continues at coordinate 64,275,737 of NC_044982.1, read as the reverse complement.
GCTAAGAATTTAGTAAAATTCTCTGTATGCTGATACATGATTGTTTCTTTTAAAAACTTCTTCTGCAATAAATGTATATTGAATGATCAATGCCACTTTGAAAGTTATATTCCATACCAATATAATGATGGAGAAAATATTTCTTCCTGCTCTGTCTCTATGGAATAGAATTATTATGTTCTAGAGAGAATAGGGATTAAATTCAGATCAATGTGTTTCAATTATGCAAATGTTCTCATTGCCAGTACACTTTTGAAACGTTAAATATGTAGGTTGTAGATTTTTAGTAACTATTATATGTAATTTATGATCATTATTTAAAATTCAAATGTGCTGCTTCTTCAATTTTATAAAAAGTCAAAGCCCAAAAATGAAAGTGATAGCATATCAAATAAAATCTAATCATTCTACTACAGAAAACCAATGGTCTCAAATTTAATGTAAATTATAATGAACTCAGTCAATCCCCCACAAACTTTTTGTTTCATATTTTAGTCTGATACAAATATCAAAGATGTATACCTTAAATTTATAGGCAATTGGATGCTAGAGCTTTGCATCTTAAAAAGTGATCACTTTAAAGCAAAAGCACTAGACAAAACTACTAGTTATTTTTCATTCTGAATATAGAAACCAAATATTGTGTGTGTGTGTGTGTGTGTGTGTGTGAGAATCACTTAATAGGAGCCATTTACAGATATGTGTTTTTGTCTTTTTATAGTATTTTAATCTACAGAGAGATTCATTTGAGTTTTCTTATATTCTTGTCTTATCATTTTTGTAGACATTTATTGTTTAGGAAAGAAAATAATCTTCATAATTTCAAAAACACTGGAAAATCCAAATGAAGAATGCAGGAATAAAAAAACTCCATTTTTCTTTGCCTATCAGAATCTCCCTATTTCTTACCTGCTTTCATAATACTGAACTAAATCTGTGTTGAGTTACATGGATCCAATAATTCGAAATAGCTTAACTTTAGCCCCATTTTATAGATTGAATTAAGACATGTAGTTTATTCCAGTTGACAATAGAGAAGGATATTTGAAACCAGTGACTACTGAAATGAAATGACAAACATTCAACTACTTTTTTAAAAGAAATATTTTAAGCTGTAATTTGGCACTCCTAATAGATTTGTCTGTCCTATTATCATATTGAGTTCACTAGTCTCATGCCTTTTGATTATTATTTTTATTTGTGATATATCAAAATACAAAAGGTATAAAATATAAATAATCCAGCTACTCACATCTGTTATTTAAGAAATTTCAAATACTTGTCACAAAAGAAAAGACAGAAAAAATCTTACCAACATAGAAATAAACACTATGCTGAAATTGTATATTTCTAGGCATGATTTCTTACCAAATCACATAAAACATAAATATATATTTATAGAAATATATATTTATTCATAAATATATATTTATAGAAAACTGCTTTTCTCCCTCAATATGTTTAACTTTGCTTATTTCTCTTTGAAAATTAGGAAATTAATATTTCAACTTATTATTTGTTCTCCCTTAATTTTGTCAAGAGTGCACCTTTTACTCAAATTAATAAGATATTTGGTTTATCTATATAGATATGTAGCCAACTTTTGATCTGAAATGATTTCAAAACAGTTCTGCAAAGAGATAAGTTACATGTAACAGTGACTATACCTACCCTTTGTCTAGGCCATAGTGAATTCTCAACAGTGCAATCATGCAGGTATAGCTTCACTTTTGTCAGACTGTGAGGTTCTCTATTTTATACTTGTCTCAATAATACCAACATTAAACTTGTCCAAGAAATCAATTATTCTCACAATCAAAAAATAAAATGTTTAGTAGAAACCTTAGCATCAGATAAACTCAGACGCAGAAGCTGGCTTTGCCACAGGTGATCTGTTTGAGTTTTGGTGCATTACCTAATTTCTCCAGTTCTTACCTTTATCATTTGTAAAAATGTCCTTCTTTATTCATTCATTACACACAAATTGAGCAAATCATATGTTCCATGTCTGTACCTGAGACTAAAGATACAGTAGCGAAAAAGACTTATAGCCTTTCAAGAGAATAGACATTAACATGTAATTATACAAATAAGGATTTAAATTTAATAGAAACAAATACTATGAAAGACAATGTAATGAATAAGAATCGAGTGTGGATGACATGGCAATTGATCTAAGTGGAGAGAGGACTGTGGGGGAGGATAGAGAATTCTTTCTAGAGGAAGTGACTTTCAAGGTGAGATTTGAAGACCAGGAAAAGAAGAGGAAAAGGAAAGAGATTCTTAGCAGAAGCAAAGAATTTGAAATTGGAAGGAACTTAATAGCATACAAAAAACACTGAAAGAAGATGACTGTTTTCGAGAAAGAGTAGAGTTTCAGATGAGGCTCAAGACATCAGCAGGGACCACACGTTTCTGTTACAGAGCTTAATCTTCATTCTAACGTCAATGAGAAGTCTTTGGTGGGTTTGAGGCAGGAGCAAGAAAAAAATTAAACTTAAAAATCTCATATGCCTCAATGAGAATGCATGTAAAGCATTTTCCCATAAATAAAAATTCCAAAGTCTTTATTAGCATGCTCATTTATGGCTGAAAAATTGATTTCTTCTTCAACTCCACAGACGCAGTTTCTTTTGATCTGAAAGAAAAAAAAAGAAAGAAAGAAAGAAAGAAAGAAAAAGAAATACGACTTAAGGCAAGCAAGGCCAATATTTTTGTTCCAAATTTCATAGATAAAATAAATAAGAGGTGACTGAGATCTTAAAATGTGCTGTATGACACAAAACTAGTATGTGGCAGCTCTGGGTCTAGAACGCAAGCAAAATTTAAGAGATTCTATAGTAGGGAGAGGACAAAGCAAATAAAACTCTATTCTTAACAACGTTGAGCAACAATTCTGTGCAGAGTGCTTTAAATATGTTTTTTTATTCAATTTTCATAATAGTTTTGAAAAGTAAGTACAAACATGTCCATTTTCTGTATGAGAAAAAGGAGTGAAGAGATTAAATTTTATTCTCATGAGAGTATTTGAACCCGATCTTCTGGTTTCTGTTTTATTGAACCTGTCATTGCAGTCTTCTTTTCTAAGGGTGATGAAAAAAGCCTGTGGTCAAGACACAAACTACAAAAACTGCTTTCTTCATCCTGGATTTCAGGAGAAGGGGAGAGAGGTAATAAAAACTTGCTTTAAACCAGAGAATAAATTCCTTTTCCTTAAGGTTTCTTTAGGAGAATGCAAGATAGATTATAGAAAGAGAGGTAAACCTTTGTCTACTTTCTTTATTCTTACTATTCCTAGCCTATTTAATCAGGGAATCTTCTTCCTTAAATCAGACTAAAAACAATCAATGAATGGATAAATAAATTTAGAATCCTGCTGAAAACGTTACCTCACTCTCCTTTTATAATTGTTTACCTTTTCATTTTTTTTATCTTATTTTGGAATTTTGGCCTACAATTAAGGGCATAACTTAGTTACAGTGTGTGTAGTAATGTATGAAATAGTTTAAATCTGTCTCTCAGAAGTCAGACTACCTGAGTTCAAATTGCCTCCTTCACCAGTTTGGGCATTGTGCCTAACTTTTTAAATCTGTAAAATAGACAGAACCCCTAGTTCACAGGGGGATTGAAATAATTAAATATTGTGTTCTTAGCATGGAATAAGCATGGTTATTACAATGTTAGAAATATCAAAATTTTTAGATATGATTGACAAGTGAAAAGCTCTACATATTTGATGAATATTTCTTGATGAATTTGGGGATAAATAGAACCATGAAATCATTATCACCATCATGGTCATATACATGTCTGTCACCTCCCAAAGTTTCCTCCTGCCTCCTTTACTATTATTGTTTTGTTTTATTTTATGTTTTTTTATTCTCTTCCTTTTTTTTTTTTTTTTTCAGTAAAATCACTTAGCATAGGGTCTATCCTCTAAGCAATTTCTCTTTCTCTCTTTCTTTCTTTCTTTCTTTCTTTCTTTCTTTCTTTCTTTCTTTCTTTCTTTCTTTCTTTCTTTCTTTCTTTCTTTCTTTCCTTCCTTCCTTCCTTCCTTCCTTCCTTCCTTCCTTCCTTCCTTCCTTCCTTCTTTCTTTTTTTGAGGCGGAGTCTCACTCTGTTGCTCAGAGGGAGTATATTGGCGCGATCTCGACTAACTGCAAGCTCCGCCTCCCAAGTTCTAGCCATTCTCCTGCCTCAGCCTCCAGAGTAACTGGGACTACAGGTGCCCACCCCCACACCCGACTAATTTTGTGTATTTTTTTTTTTTTTTTTTTTTAGTAGAGACGGGGTTTCACCATGTTAGCCAGAATGGTCTCAATCTCCTGACCTCGTGATCTGCCCGCCTCGACCTCTCAAAGTACTGGGATTGCAGGCGTGAGCCACTGCACCTGACCAGCAATTTCAAGTATACATTAGAGTACTGTTAGCTACAGGTACTGTGCTATATAGTGGATATCAGAATTTATTCATCTTGCATAGCTTGAAGTTTGTATCTTTTAATAATCACTTCTCTATTCTGTCTCTCACCAATCCTTGGCAACTAGCATTCTATAATTTCTATTAGTTAAATATTTTCGATTCTACATAAAAATGAAATCATACAATAGTTGTCTTTCTGTGTCTGGTTTATTTCTCTTAACATGATACCCTTCATCTCTATCCATGTTGTCACAAATGTTTTTGTTATTTTTATTTTTTTATTTTTAAGGCTGAATAATGTTCCATTGTATGCATATGCCACAATTTCTTTATTCATTCAACCACTGAAAGAAATTTAGGTACTTTACATAACTTGATTATTGGGAATAATGCTGAATTCTACATCGGAATACAGATATCTCTTTGAGATCCTAATTTCAACTTCCTTGAAAATAGATCCAGAGGTGTGATTGCTATTTTTAATTTTTAAAGGTAACCTGTACACTGATTTTCGTAATGACAGTAGCAACTTACATTCCCACCAATAGTGCACTAGGATCCTCTTTTATCTTTAGTCTCAAAAACACTTGTTATCTTTTTGTTTTGTTTTATATAATAGCCATCCAACAAAGTATGTTTTCGTATCAAATTGTGGATTTGCATTTTCCTGATGATTAGATACGCTGGGTACCTTTGTGTCTACCTATTGATCATTTGTATATTATGTTTGGAGAAATATTTAAATAAGTCCTATCCCCATATTCTAATGAAGTTATTTTTAAGTGAAATTTTCTTTAAGTGATATTGCATTGCAGGCATGTTTTGAATATCAATGCCTTATCAGATACTGATTTGCAAATATTTTCTTTTTCACAGAGTGTCTTTTTGCCCTAATTGCTTTTTTTTTTTTTTTTGCTTCGCAAAAGTTTTTCAGTTTCATGTGGTCCCGCCTGTCAATTTTTCAGCTTTTGTTGCCTATGCTTTTAGTCATATTCAAAAAATCATTGCAGGTACAAATGTCAAAGCTTTTTCCTCTAAGTCTCCTTCTATGAGTTTTATGGTTTCAGGTCTTATATTTAAGTCTAATCATTGGAGTTGGGTTTTATATGGTATAATATGATGATACAATTCCCTATATTGATATGAATGTATAGTTTTCCCCACACCACTTATACAATAGACCACCCTTTCCTCATTGTGTAATCAATGAGTTGACCCTATTTGCACAGGTTAATTTCTGAGCTGTCCATTCCGTTCCTTTGCTCTACATGTCTGCTTTTATGCCAGTATCATACTGTTTTGATTATGATAGCTTTGTAATATGATTTTAAATCAGGAAGGGTAATGACTCTAGCATTGTTCATTTTAACAAAATTAATTCTTCCAAGCTATGAACATGGTATGTGTTTGCTTTTATTATGTCTTTTACATTTTTGTCATCAATGTTTTGTAGTTTTAGTGTACAAGTCTTTCACTTTCTTGGTTAACTTATTCCTAATTTTTTTATGGTATAAATAAGATTTTTTAAAATTTTATTTTTAGATAGTTCATTAATAGTGTATAATAATAAAAGTGATTTTGTTTGTTGCTTTTACATCCTGCAACTTTACTCAATTTGTTTTTTACTTCCAACAACAGTGTGTGTGTAGGGGCTTATGTTGGGTTTTCTTGATATACAAAATGTATGCAAAGATGAGACAATTTTATTCCTTTCTTTCTGATTTGGATGTCTTCTATTTTTCTTTCTTGACTAATTGCTCCGTCTAGGGCTTTGAGTACCATCTTTAATATAAGTGATGATAATGGGCATCTTTGCCTTATTTTGGATAATAGAGAAAAACCTTTCAGTTTTTCACTAATTAGTATAATGTTAGTTGTGGACTTTTCATTTATGGCCTTTATTTTGTTGAGTTAATGTCCTTTTATACCTAGTTTGCTGACAGTTTTTATTATGAAAAAGTGTTAAGTTTTGTCAAATGCCTTTTCTCTACCTATTGAGATGGTCGTGATTATCCTTTCATAAATACGATCATTTAAAAACTCATGATCATTTTATTCATAATCCTATTAATATGATAAATCATATTATTTGATTTTTGTGATGAACTAACCTTGCATGAAGCCATTTAGTTCTAAAGTTTTCTTTGTTGGGAGGTTTGGATGATTGATTAAATCCCCTTATTAGTTATAGGTCATTTCTGATTTTCTACTTTTTTATGATTCAGTCTTGGTAGGTCTTATGATGCTAGGAATTTACCCATATCTTCTAAGTATCCATAATTAATTATAGTAATCTCTTTTGATCTGTTTCCTTTCTGTGTCATCACACTTGTATCACTTCCTCTTTCATTTCTGAATTTATTTATTGAAGTCTTCTCTCTGTTTTCTTCATCACTTCAGCTAAAAGTTTGTTGGCTTTATCTTTTCAAAAAGTCAACTCTTAGTTCCATTTTTTTAGATTTGTTTTCTATTTTCTGTTTTATTTATTTCTGCTCAATCTGTTATGTCCTTCCTTTTGCTAACTTTGGGCTTATCTTGTTCTTTTCTATCTTCTTGAGGTATGAAGTTATGTACTTGTGATCTTTCCTTTTTTTTAACGGTGGTGTTGTCATAGTAAACTTGTCTCTTAGTACTGCTTTGCTTTATCTTAAGTACAGTATGTAATGTGTTTTTATTTTTGTTTATCTCAGTGTAATTTCTAATTACCTTATGAATTTCTTCTTTGACATAGTGGTTGTTGTTTGTGTTTTCCACATATTTGTAAATTTTCCCACTCTGCTTCTGACATTGATTTCTAGTTTTAACATCTTGTGATCAATAATAATACTTTGACTGGTTTTAATTTTTTTAATGTGTTAAGACTTCTTTTATGACCTACAAATTAAGAAAAGTTTATGTGCACTTCAGAAGAATATGTTGTTGCATGGAATGTTTGTAGAAATTTTTTTAAGTTCACTTGGTTGATAATATTGTTTAAATCCAGTTTTCTCATGGATATTATGACTGAATATTCTATCCATTAATGTAAGTGGAATGTTGAAGTCTCCTACTATTATTATATTGCTGTCTAACTCTCCCTCAAGTTTTGCAGATGATGGCTTTATATGTTTTGGTGCTCTGATGTTTAGTCCATATATGCTTATAATTGTTTTATGTTCCTGTTGAACTGAAACTTTCATCGTATCTTTCATCATTTTAATCAAAGAATGACTTTCTTTGTCTTTTGTTATAATTTTTGAGTTAATTCCTAATTTGAGAAATAAAAGTATATCTCTTCCTGCTCTGTTTTGGTTATTATTTTCATGGAATATCTAACTCCATTCCTTAACTTTCTCCCTATCTGTGTCCTTAAAGCTAAAGTGAATCTCTTCTAGAAAGCCTATAGTTTGATTTGATTTTCTACGCTTTGAGCTGCATTAAGTCTTTTAAGTGCTGAGTTTTATTCATTTACATTTAAAGCAATTTTTGATAGGTGGAATCTCATTATTGCAATTTTGATAATTATTTTCTGTCTTGTAGTTATTGTGGTCCTCTCTTTCTCACTTGCTGTCGTCTTTCCTGATTTTTTGATTTTTTTAATGGTCATAAAGTTTTATTCTTTTTTCTTTGTCTTTTTTAAACTCTAGGAATTTTTTGTAGTTACCATAATGTTAGCCTAAAATGTTTTTAATAGTCTATTTTAAGCTGATAATAACCCCAATCACATATCATTAACCTATACTTTTATTATGTTATTACTTTTGAAGTGACTAAATAAAACATTGGTTTTCTGTGACGATTTAGAACTTTTCAAATTTTGTGTCTGTTTACGTACTTTAAATAGTTATAGTTTTAAAATTAAAAGTTATTTAAACCCCTACCATCATGTGTTATAACATACTGCACTTATCTATATGTTTCTCTTTACTAGTGAATTTTATAATTTTATATGCTTTTGTATTGCTACTTAGCATCATTTCAAATTGAACTCCCACAGCTTTTGTTTGTCTTCAAAAGTATGTACCTCTCCTTGACTTTTGGAGAGTTTTGTTTGTTTGTTTGTTTTGTTTTGGTGTAGCATTCTTAGTTGAAAGGTGTTTATTTGCTTGCTTGCTTGTTTTTAATTTCAGGACTTTGAATATCTCATCTCACTCCCTCTGACCTGTAAATTCTGCTGAGAAATCCACTAATAGTATTATGAATTTTGCTTTGTAAGTGCCAAGTTGCTTTTCTCAGCTGTTTTCAAAATTGTCTTTTACTTTGACTTCTGATAACTTGATTAAAATACGGCTTAGTATAAATTTTAGGGAGTTCATCTTATTTGGGATCCATCGAGTTCCCTGTATTTTGATATCCAACTTTTTTTCTGTGTTGGGTAGTTATCAGACATTATTTCTTGAATAATCTTAATACCCCCTTTTATCTCCTCCTTCTCGCATGTTCATAGTAAATATGTTGTTCTACTTCATCGTGTCTGATAAGTTAAGTTTTCTTCACACTTTTTAATTTTTTTCTTGTTTTCTCCTTTAACTGGATAATTTCTAATGATTTGAATTCAAGCCCACTAATCCATTTTCTGCTTGATCTAATCTGCTGTTGAACTCCTGTATAATCTTTTTAGTCCAGCTATTATGTTTTTCAGGTCAAGTTTTCCATTTTGTACTTTTTGATAGATTTAAGCTCCATATTGAAATTTTAACTTTGTTAACATATTGTTCTCTTGACCTCACCTGATTGAGAATCTTTATGATGTGTTAAAAAAAAAAAATTCAGCTGAATTAAATTTAAATAAGTTTAGTTGAGCAATGCACAATTTGCAAATCAGGCAGCCCCCAGAATCACAGCAATTTCAGAGAGACTCCAGCACAGCCACGTGGTAGAAGATTTATGGACAGCAAAAGGAAAGTGACATACAGGAAACACAAGTGAGGTATAGAAACAACTGGATTCTTTTCAGCTCAGCATTTGCCTTATTTGAGCATGTTTTGAAGCGTTGGCTACATTTGATTGGCCAAAACTCAATGACTGGCACAGTTGTGGACTAGGGTTGGTTTACACCTCTACTTGTTACAGTTTATAATGTACAGTAAAACCTTTAGGCTGAACTTAATTACATAAGAAGCCAGCTTTAGGCTAAACTAGATTTAACAATTCCCCACGTTTGCCCATTTTCTCAATTTTGAGAGATTTACCAAAACATAAAACATCCATGTCGTTACTGTAATCTTAAATGTGCTTACTTTATCTTGAAACCCACTGGGAAACAGTAGAACAATGGGTTTTGCACGGAGGGAACAAAGACTAACTAGAGGGTATCTCTATGCTGAAATGTCCTGATTACAGAAGAAAAAGAGAACCTAGTCTCTTCTAGGATCTATGTATTTCCTTAAAGTCTTAGTTTGATTGTGTCACATTTAGCATGAGCAACTTCATTTGAGTGTGGTTTGGTCTGTTGGAGCTTAGTGTGTGAGCTCAGTCCAAACAATGGCCTCTCATAATTTTGTTCTAACAATTCCCCCTTTTTGGTCATGTTCTCACTTAGATGAGAGCATGACCAAAATTTAGGGCCTTAGCGCCACTCTCAGTTACCATCATTTTGGGTTTCCAGTCTCAGCACCTCATTAATAGGTTATAGTGTCCTCATGTCACACATTTCTTTCAGTTCTTGTCATTCCAGTTGAAGAAAGACCGTTTAACATTCTACAGATATCTGCATTCAAACATTTAAAACCTTTGAGAGAATCAGCACACCAGGGAGACTATTATTATGACTATCAGAAGGATAATACCAAGAGGTTAGAGTATGCTACTTACCCAAGGTCTCCATAAACCAAACCGTCTCAAATAAATACATCAAAGAACAAACTGGATAAAGAGTTGACTTGCTTAACGAAGTGGTCTTTTTGTTAATCCCCTACAACTGTATCTCTATAACAGCCAATGTTTTCTCTGGAGGACATAAGTGCCAGCAGCTACACAGATATTTTTGTTTAGCCAGTAAGTAATCTAGAGCAATTCTACTATTTAGCAAAATATTTACAAGAGAGTTTAAAGTCTGTTGTTTAAGTATAGCTTTTACAGTAAAATCTGCTATAGAGCCTATCATGAGGGATACATTTCCAATCATTGCTTCTTTTACTCCGAACTATGGAAAAAGGACCTAGCAAATGATGGCCTTCTAGAAAAGTGAAGGCCTTCTAGCAATGTACTCTTTAATCCATGATGTAGGTTAAGAGGCGTGAACCAGTGTTGTGTTTCTGACTGATTATGAGGCAACATATGAACCGTTAATATTCTTACCTACATTAGGCTTTCATCTTTATCTATCAAAGTTTAAAGTTCTCCACGTTTAAGGCTGGCTGCAAAATTCTTTATGAAAAAATGTATACCCCTTTAGTGCACACAACAGACCACTTTTTCATTTCTATTGTTCAGAGAGGCATACATGAGGGACAAATACTGAAAGATAAGAGTCTTATGATAGTAGAGAAGTCTTGATCTGTGATCTTGAGAAAAGCTGTTTACATCTAGAATGCCATTTTCTTCTGGGGAGAAATTTTCCTGCTTAACTTTACCTTAAGGGTTTCAGTTGGTGTACAGTTCCAAGAGTGTGGAGGGAGTCTTTTCATTTGTGAGATTATGAACCTAAGGTTCAAGATCACAAAGTTTTGTTGCAGTGTGGATAGCAAGGTCCATCTTTCTCGGATGTTCTCAGAAGATCCAATCTTTAGGTTCTAGATTCTTTCTCTGATGTTCTTAGAAGATCCAATCTTTGGGTTCTAGATTGTGAAGGGGTTGATTATCCTCAGTAAATCATAAAAAGTTTTCTTTACCTGGTGAACATACACTGTGGCATAATAATTTAGTGTTATAACATCAGCCCTCTTGCATGGGAAAGCTTTTATATGACTGAAAAAATAATGCAGTGAAAATGAAAATTGAATGAAATCCCTCTACAAATATTTAAATGGCCCATTAGGTAGACAAATGTACTTGAAGTTTTTATTGTTTTCCCAGAATTACAGGTTTGTCGTTTGTCAAAATACGCATTTTGGCAATGTTTAGTGACAACTGAACATTGGTCATAAACTATTTTAGCAATACATGTTGCCACACCAATATATTTAATTTACATCATTTTATCGGTACCAAGATGAGTTTTGCAATGTGGAACTTTCAACAAAAGCTTTAAGGACTCAGGAGGGACAAGGTGGCCGTCCTGGTTCTCCATGAGTCCATGCTTAACATTGGACTTATGCCCTATTGAATACCAGCTGTTTTTCCAATTTAGGGGAATAGCACTGTAAATTGATGGGTTATCATAGGTAATTTGACTTAGGCTGTGGAGTTCATTCAGATTGTATATCTAAACAATTTCAGTATTGGCTGATTTGGCATGGAAATCTGGCAAAGTATTTTCTTGGTATTCAATTAATTTTTGTTCTACTTCAGTTAGCAATTTTATAACCCAGTCAGTCTTTTTTATTAAAGTTCCAGGAATTCTTACCTAGCCCTAATAATATGATTCTCAAGTTACCAGAAACCTGTATTCAAGAGTGCTTTTCAGGATCATTTCCATACTTTCATGAAGCTACTGAATTAAACCATATTCTAGGACTTTTCCACCTGTGTGAAGTTGTCAGAAAGTGAATTAGCTTTATAACTGTGGAAATGATTTTAAATAGCCATAGTTAAGAACACAATTGACAAGAAAATTTAATTTTTTCTCTGGTTTACAGTAACTTAATAACCATCATAATGATTGAGAGCATATACTTCAACATATTAGAATTTTAGAAATCCCATACAATTTTGGAACATATTGATGACATACACTAAAATATAACCTAAAGAATGTTAAACATAATTTCTTTTTCTTTTCTTTTCTTTTCTTTTTTTTTTTTTTTTTTTTTTTTTTTTTTTTGAGACAGTGTCTTGCTCTGTCACCCATGCTGGAGTGCAGTGGTGCGATCTCGGCTCACTGCAAGCTCCGCTTCCCATGTTCACGCCATTCTCCTGCCTCAGCCTCCTTAGTAGCTGGGGCTACAGGCGCCCGCCACCACGCCCGGCTAATATTTTTTTTGTATTTTTCATAGAGAAGGGGTTTCACAGTGTTAGTCAGGATGGTCTCGATCTCCTCACCTCGTGATCTTAACGCCTTGGCCTCCCAAAGTGCTGGGATTACAGGCATGAGCCACCATGCCCAGCCTATTTCTTTTTTATTTTGACAGTGCTTCCCATGTAACTTCATATGTCAGATGATGCTGTTTACCTCTCTTTTGGATGCTTCCTGGGCCCCCTGTAGCATCTAAAAGGTAAAGATCAGAAAATGTAATTTTGAAGCTGAAATTTAACTTTGGGAAGTTTATCAAATATGTTAAAATTTTATAACACTTGATATTATGAAGTAGAATTCCAGGTTCTATTTGCATAAGTCATTCATTTAGCCAAAATGCCAACTCAAAAATTGTAAAAATGCAAAAACCTTTATTTGTTGATAGAGGAAGGACTTAGCTTTGTAAACAATTTATCTCTTGTCTTTCCCTCATTTTTCCCTGCATTTTATTCAAAAGGCAAACAAAAATCTTTCATTATCTTTTAATATTACATGAAAATCTTGTTCAAGAGAGAAAGCCAAATTTCACCCTTGCATTAGTCTACTATTAATGTAAACTGCAAGTTTTAATAAAACCTCATAGAAAAACTGATTCAATCTTAATCAGTTTGACCCTAAGGTGAGATTCTCATAAACCTTTTATACCCTTTACAAATTTTATTAAAGAGCCAATCAGTTCTTTAACAAAACCTTATTGTGCTTTCTTTCCAACGTTCAATTTATGGAAAAACAGAAAAATACCCTTTTAAATTTAGACATTATGTTCACACAATTTTTTACAAACATTTCACAACTTGTTTAAACTTTTAGCTTTATCTTATCTAGTTTAAAACAATTCTTAAAAAACAATTTTTTATGCCCATGGCTTCCTTTTGAATTTTTTTTTTTTTTTTTTTTTTAGTTTTCATAGGTTTTTGGAGAACAGGTGGTATTTGATTACATGAGTAAGTTCTCTAGTGGTGATTTATCAAATTTTGGTGCACTCCTCACCCAAACAATCTATACTGAAGCCAATTTGTAGTCTTTTATTCCTCACCTGCATTCCACCTTTCCCCCCTATTCCCCAAGGTCAATTGTATCATTCTTCTGCCTTTGTATCCTCATAGTTTAGCTCCTACTTATAAGTGAGAGCATACAATGTTTGGATTTCCATTCCTAAGCTACTTCACTTAAATAATAGTCTCCAGTTCCATCCAGGTTGCTGCAAATGCTATTAATTATTTCCTTTTTATGGCTGAGTAGTATTCTGTCTTAGATATACACCACAATTTCTTTATCCACTCGTGGATTGATGGACATGTAGGCTGGTTCCATATTTTTGCAAATGAAAACTGTGCTGCTATAGACATGCATGTACAAGTATCTTTTTCATAGAATGAATTCTTTTTCTCTGGGTAAATATGCAGTAGTGGAATTTCTAAAACTGGTTGTTCTACTTTTAGTTCGTTCTTTCTTTCTCTGTCTCTATTTCTCTCTTTCTCTCTTTCTTTCTTTCTCTCTTTTCTTTCTCTTTCTTTCTTTCTTTTCTTTCTTTCTTTATTTCTCGCCCTGTTGCCTGGGCTGGAGTGCAGTGGTGCAATATCAGCTCACTGCAATCTCTGCCTCCCGGCTTAAAACAATTATCCTGCCTCAGCTTCCTGAGTAGCTGAAATTACAGGTGCCCACCACCACGCCCAGGTAATTTTTGTATTTTTTAGTAGAGATGGGTTTTCACCTTGTTGGCAAGTCTGGTCTCGAACTCCTGACCTCATGATCTGCCTGCCTCGGCCTCCCAAAGTGCTGGAATTACGGGCATGAGCCACCACACCCAGCCTGGTTTTCATAATGATTGTACTAGCTTACATTCACACTAGCAGTGTAGAAGTGTTCCCTTTTCAGTGCATACATGCCAATATCTATTATTTTTTGATTTTTTGATTATGGCCATTCTTGCAGGAGTAAGGTGGTATTGCATCACGCTTTTGATTTACATTTCCTTCATCATTAGTGATGTTGAGCATTTCTTTCACATGTTTTTTGGTCATTTGCATACCTTCTGATATGGTTTTGCTATGTCCCCACCGAAATCGCATCTTGAATTGTAACTCCCACAATTCCCATGTGTTGTGGTAGGAACCCACTAGGAGGTAATTGAATTATGGGACTGGGTGTTTCCTGTGCTGTTTTCATTATAGTGAATATGCCTCACAAGATCTGATAGGTTTTTTTTATTTTTATTTTTATTTTATTTTTATTTTTTGAGAAGGAGTCTTGCTCTGTCACCCAGGCTGGAGTGCAGTGGTGCAATCTCGGCTCACTGCAAGTTCTGCCTCCTGGGTTCACACCATTCTCCTGCCTCAGCCTCCTGAATAACTGAGACTACAGGTGCCCGCCACCATGCCCGGCTAATTTTTTTTTTGTATTTTTAGTAGAGAAGGGGTTTCACCATATTAGCAAGGATGGTCTCGATCTCCTGAGCTCGTGATGCGTCCGCCTCTTCCTCCCAAAGCGCTTGGATTAGAGATGTGAGCCACCGCACCCAACCAATCTGATGGTTTTAAACTGCGTGTTCCCCTGGCTAACATGGTGAAATCCCGTCTCTAATAAAAACACAAAAAACTCGCCTGGCATGGTGGCGGGCACGTGTAGTTCCAGGTACTCGGGAGGCTGAGGCAGGAGAATGGCATGAACCTGGGAGGCGGAGCTTCCAGTGAGCCGAGATGGCACCACTGCATTTCAGCCTGGGTGACAGAGCAAGACTCTGTCTCATAAAAAATAATAATAATAAAATATAAAAAACTGAGAGTTCCCTGCACAAGCTCTCTCTTTGCCTGCCATTATCCATGTAAGATGTGACTTATTCCTCCTTGCCTTTCACCTTCCACCATGATTGTGAGGCCTCCCTAAGACGTCAAATTATAAATTTGATAAATTTTTTATTTTGGAAATTGTGGGGTCTTGAGTATGTCTTTATCAGCAGGGCAAAAACAGACTTATATAATAAATCGGTACTGGGAGTGGAGTGTTGCTGAAAAGATATCTGAAAATGTGGAAGTGACTTTGGAACTAGGTAACAGTCAGAGGTTGGAACAGTCTGGAGGGCTCAGAAGAAGACAGGAAAATGTGGGAAAATTTGGAACTTCCTGGAGACTTAAAGTCAAAGTGTGGATAGTGAGATGAACAATAAGGTCCAGACTGAGGTTGTCTCAGATGGAGATGAGGAACTTGTTGGGAACTGGAACAAAGTGACTCTTGTTATGTTTTAGCAAAGAGACTGGTGGCATTTTGACCCTGCCCTAGAGATTTGTGTAACTTTGAACTTCCGGGAAATAATTTAGGGTAACTGGTGGAAGAAATTTCTAAGCAGCAAAGCATTCAAGAGGTGACTTGGGTACTGTTAAAGGCATTCAGTTTCATAAGAGAAGTAGAGCACAAGAGTTTAAAAAGTGTTCAGCCTGACGATACAGTAGGAAAGAAAATCCCATTTTCTGAGGGGAAATTCAAGCTGGCTGCAGAAACTTGCATAAGTAATGAAGAGCCAAATGTTAATCCTCAAGACAATGTGGAAAATGTCTCCAGGGCATGTCAGAGATCTTCATGGCAGTTCTTTCCATCACAGGCCTGAAGGCCTAGAAAGAAAACATATTTTCGTGGGTCAGGTCAAGGGACCCTACGCTGTGTGCAGACTAGGGACTTGGTGCCCTGTGTCCCAGCTGTCAGCTGTGGCTGAAAAGAATCATCGTGCAGCTTGGGCATGTCTTCAGATTGTGGAAGTCCCAAGCCTTGGCAGCTTCCACATGATGTTGAGATTACAAGTGCACAGAAGTTAAGAAAAGGGGTTTGGAAACCTCCACCTGGATTTCAGAAGATGTATGGAAATGCCTGGATGCCCAGGCAGAAGTTTACTGCAGAGCTGGGGCCTTCATGGAGAACCTCTGCTAGAGCAATACAGAAGGGAAATGTGGGGTTGGAGCTCCCACACAGAGTCCCTACTGGAGTACCACCCGTCGAGTTGTGAGAAGGGGTCCACCATCCTCCAGACCCCAGAATGGTAGATCCACCTACAGCTTGCACTATGTGCCTGAAAAAGCCACAGACTCTCCACACTAGCCTGTGAAAGCATCCAGGAGGGGGACTGTACCCTGCAGAGCTGTAGGGGCAGAGCTGCCCAAGACAATGGGAACCCACCACTTGCATCAGCCTGACCCCTATGTGAGACTTGGAGTCAAAGGAGATCATTTTGGAGCTTTAAGATTTGAATGACCTGCTGGATTTTGGAGTGGCATGGTCTGTGTAGCCCCTTTGTTTTGGCCAATTTCTTCCATTTGGAATGGCTATATTGACCCAATGCCTGTATCCCCATTGTATCTAGGAAGTAACTAACTTGCTTTTGATTTTACAGGCTCATAGGTGGAAAGTACTTGCCTTGTCTCTGGTAAGACATTGGACTGTGGACTTCAGAGTTACTGCTGAAATGAGCTAAGACTTTGGGGGACTGTTGGGAAGGCATGATGATTTTGAAATGTGAGGACATGAGATTTGGGAGGGGCCAAGGGCAGAATGTTATGGTTTGGCTGTGTTCCACCCAAATCTCATTCTGAATTGTAACTCCCATAATTCCCACATGTTGTGGGAGGAACCCAGTGGGAGGTGATTGAATTATGGAGGTGGGTCTTTCCTGTGCTGTTCTCATGATAGTGAATATGTCTCACAAGATCTAATGGTTTTAAAAATGGGAGTTCCCTTCACAAGTTCTCCCTTTGCCTGCTGCTATCCATGTAAGCTATGACTTGCTCCTCCTTGCCTTTCACCTTCTCTCATGATCGTGAGGCCTCCTCAGCCACATGGAACTGTAAGCCCAATAAATCTTTATCTTTTGTAAATTGCCCAGTCTCAAGTATGTCTTTATCAGCATATTCTTTTGAGAATTATCTATTCATGTCCTTAGCCCACTTTTGGATGGGATTGTTTATTTTTTTTCTTGCTAATTTGTTTGACGTCCTTGTAGATTCTGCATATAAGTCCTTTGTTGAATGTATAGATTGTGAAGACTTTCTCCCACTCTAGCAGTTGTCTGTTTACTCTGCTGACCATTCCTTTCACTTTTCAGAAGCTTATTAGTTTAATTAAGTCCCACCTATTTATCTTTTTGTTTTATTTGTTTTTGATTTCTTGGTCATGAAGTCTTTGCCTAAGCCAATGTCTAGAAGCCAATGTTTATTCAATGTTATCTTCTAGAATTTTTATAGTGTCAAATCTTATATTTAAATCTTTAATCCATCTTGAATTCATTTTTGTATAAGGTGAGAGATGAAGATCTAGTTTCATTCTCCTACATGTGGCTTACCAATTATCCCAGCACTATTTGTTGAATACAGTGTCCTTTCCCCACTTTATGTTTTTGCTTGCTTTGTCAAAGATCATTTGGCTATAAGTATTTGGGTTTATTTCTGGGTTTTCTGTTCTCTTCCATTTGTCTATGTGCCAGGGATGCAGGGATGGTTTAACATACACAAGTTAATAAATGTCATACACCACATAAACAGAATTAAAAACAAAAATCACATGATCATCTCAATAGACACAGAAAATGCATTTGACAAAATGCAACATCCCCTTATGATTAAAACTCTCAGCAAAATTGGCACAAAAGGGACCTACCTCCATCTAATAAATACATTTATGACAAACCCCCAGCCAATGTAGTACCAAACAGGGAAAAGTTAAAAGCATTCCCTCTGAAAACTGAAACAAGATAGGAATGCCCACTCTCAGCACTTCTATATATCACAATATAGTAGCTGAAGTCTTAGCCAGAGCAATCAGACAAGAGAAAAAAATAAAGGGCATCCAAATCCATAAAAAGGAAGTCAAATGATTGCTGTTTGCTGATGATATTATTGTATACATAGAAAACCCTAAAGACTCATCCAAAAAAGCTGCTATAACTAATAAATGAATTCAGAAAAGTTTCAGGATACAAAATGTACAAAAATCAGTAGCTTTGTTATACACCACAGTGACCAAGCTGAGAATAAAATAAAAAACCTTCACCCCTTTTACAATAGCTGCAAACAACAATGACAATAACAAAAACCTTAGGAATATACCTAACCAAAAAGGTGAAAGACCTCTACAAGGAAGACTACAAAACACTGCCGAAAGAAAACATAGATGACACAAACAAATGGAAACACATCTCATGCTCATGGATGGTAGAATCAATATTGTAAAAACGACCATACTGCCAAAAGCATCCTATAAATTCAATGCAATTTCCATCGAAACACCGCCATCATTTTCTACAGAACTAGATACAACAATTCTAAAATGTATATGAAACCAAAAAAGAGCCTGCATAGCCAAAGCAAAACTAAGCAAAAAGAACAAATCTTGAAGCATTACATTACTAGACTTCAAACTATACTATAAGGCCATAGTCAACAAAACAGCATGGTACTGGTGTAAACATAGGTGCATGCCTTCTTATAATCTTTTACTAAAAATACGTTTTACTTTTCTTACAAACCTTCGAAGTAAAACTGTTTTTTTTGTTTTTGTTTTTGTTTTTGTTTTTTTTCAATTGTCTGAATTACAAGTGAGAATAGTAACTCTTAGCAGTTTTTAATTTTGGTAACTCATTTTAATTATGTACTAAGTGTGAACCCCAGGGTACCAGAGAGAAGCAGAGCGATAAGGTCTCTTTTCAGCATAGCTAGGGGCACAGGTAAATCTACATGTCCTCAGGACTTACATATCTGTAAAGTAGTCAAGTTGAAAATTTTTCAAAAGCCAACATGGCCTTAAAGCATTTAGCAAACCTAATATCTGACCTAACTATGACCAAATGTTTTTATTTTTCCAAATAATCTTTAAAACTTTTTATTTCCTAAAGATTACTAAAGTCATGTGAACTAAAAACCAATAGTTTTCATGTTTCTTTCAAAGTATTCTAAGTGTTTATTTTTCCCCAAGACAACGAATTAGAGCTCTTTTATATAATCATCACACACACAACACATGTATAACTGCATAGACAGACAGAAGAAGATCCAGTAGTTGTAGAATTTTTTATTTGCCAGTTTTTAAGTTTCTTAATTGGATTACTGACTTTAGGGTGGAGTCCTTGGAGAAACAGGGATAGAAAAACATGCAGTTTCTAGGGCTTAATAAACAGGCACACCTAGAAAGCAATAACAGATCTCCAAAACTAAGGGTTCATTTTTATGTCAGATCTTAGATCCCAAAAAAAGAGGTGAATGCTATGGGAGAAGACAGTGCAATGATTTTACCATGCCTTTTATTGCATGGCAACCCCAAACCAATAGCCCATTGTGCTCCTATCCGCCATGTTAGTCTTATTTCCTAGTGGGGGAGGTGAGGATGTCGCTATACTTTCCAGATAGCTAAGAGCATGCTTCTCTGATCTAACTGTGCAAAGAGCTGAGTACTGCCCCATAACTGCCATTTTCCATCCCTGAAGGTATATTTAGTTTTAGATTTTGAAATGGATCTATCCACTTCTTATTCCTGAAGTTTCAATAGGAAAACAAGAATTTTTTTCTCAAAATGGGGTCTTTGGTGCCTCCTCTGTTTTTCTCAAGGAGTTTCTGACTATTAGAGCTTGAATATCTGCTTTTAATTCAGCTGACTTTTAACCATAGCACTCTCTAAAATACCCTTTTTAAATCTGTTATTACCTGACTTTAGCAACATCAAGTGGCTAATATTTCTGGCTTTTAAACTTTACTAAAATAACCTCACAAGTGAAACCAACAAACCTGAACTAAGATTATGACTTAATCATGAGTGTATAAGGCATTTTCAAAGAGATGATAAGCAGTTTTTTTGCAAAATCTAGAATCTTAAAAGTAAATGAGAAAGGTAGATTTAAGAAGAGAAGCTAGAAGTTGTTCATGGAGGGGGAGAGAATCAGCAAATGGTAAAGGTTACACAGATCTCAACCAGAAAGTACTCATTCCCTAAGCCAGGATTGAACCTGGGCCACCACTGTAAAATGATGGAGACCAAATGAAAGTACTGCCATATGTTTAACATGTCAGGCTTCCAAGGACATAAAACAAGATGAAGACCTCATACAGTTTATTTTATTTTATTTTATTTTATTTTATTTATTTTATTTTATTATTTTATTTTATTTTATTTTATTTATTTTTCTTCACATACCTTCAGCAAAGTTTGTAACTGACCAATCTGTTGGGCTAGCTTAAACAGCAGGGCTTATGGGGTCCTAAACTTGTGTTTTATTCTAAAGTACTCCTCTTTATTATAGAACCATACAAAAAAAAAAAAATCACACCATAAGATTGGCTACAGCTCAAGATTAGCCTCTTAAGCCCTTTTTTTTCCAGTAATCAAAACTTTACAGGGAATATAAATAGTAATTTTTACCACTTATTCAACTGGTTTGCACAGAGAGAGAGAGGCCAGAAGTCTGACTGGTAAGAAATTCTTACCCTTTTGCTAGCATGCCAGCTTTCTGGGTTCTCCTTCCCTGAGCAACACTGCTTGCCACACCATAGCTCCAGGGGCCAAGCTGCATTACAAAGGAAAATCAGAGAACCATAGGCAAAATCCTCTCAATTTTGCAAGTTGCCACCCAACCAGCTGCATGAAAAACCTGAATTATAATATTATCCATTCTGGCCAGAGCAAAGTGTATGTGCTTTAAATGAAAATATTGAAATCTTTTTAGTAGCTTCTGCATATCAATAGACATTTCTAGATGAGACTAATTTGGGAGCCCTCATTGTTTTAAATGAACTTCAGTGTGTTGTTCATTTGGAATGTTTCACTGTAAGTTATCTTTAGTATGGTCTTGCCATTTCTGTAACATTTGTTGCTTCCCAGGCCTAACACTTATGCATGTGTAAGCCAGAAAGAAATAAGTTCTTCAGTAATTAAGAATTCCATTTTTATCTAAAGCCAATGCTTTGCTCTCAGGTTCCCTTGATTAACTTAGCCAATGATTTTTTTTTTTCCTGCCTAAGAACGCAGAAAAAAAATGAAACAAAGAGGTAGAATGCAAAGATCCTTGTGAATTTTTAATAACCACATTTTACAACCCCTGCAATATTACCACTTACTACCAGTTTCTTTCTAACCCAGTCAGATGTAAAAGGCCTCTAACTGGATCTAAGCCAGTGAATTACCAGATCAAATTCAATCCTGGACACAGTCGAACTTCTGTCACAACTTCAAAACCCAGTTTGCTTCAGAAATATGCTCAAAGAAACTTGGAGAGTTTAAAACACAAATTTATGGATCTCCTAAATCTGACAGAGAACTTACCTACAATCTCCAGCTGCTCTTTAGAGATCAGTGGACACAAGTGTGTCATTGCTGGTACCTTGCTTGTTTACTCAGCACTCCTGGGGGGTAGTTAAAGCTCTACCCTGGATCCCACTTATGACACCATCTGTTAAAAGAAAAACTTCAGCTGAATTAAATTTAAAGGACTTTAATTGAGCAATAAACCATTTGTAGATCTGGCTGCTCGCAGAATCACAGCAGATTCAGAAAGACTCCAGCATAGTCATATGGTGGAAGAAGATTTATGGACAGCAAAAGGAAAGTGACATATAGAAAATGCAAGTGAGGTACAGCAACAACTGGATTGGTTACAGCTTGGCATTTGCCATATTTGAACATAATTTGAAGAATTGGCAGCATTTGATTGACCAAAACTCAGGGAGTGGCATAGGTGTGAGCTATGGTTGGCTTACACATCCACTTGTTATAGTTCATAAGGTACAGAAAAGTATTTAAGCTGAACTTAAATATGTAAGGAGACAGGTTTAGGCTAAAGTAGATTTAACGGACAATTAATTTGAATTCACTGTCAGGTGAATCATATGTCTGTTTGATTTGATTCTATTTCTTGAGATTTATTTTATTCCTTTGTTTTGGAAATGTGTCTCTCTTTCTTCACTTTTCTTCACTCTTTGTGTAGGTAACTGTACATGTAAAACAAACAGCCACCTCTCCTTGTCTTTACATACTGGCCTCATACAGAATATCATCATCAATTAGCCCATTGAGAGATTCCCCAAACCGCTCAAACTTTCCCGCTAATCTAAAATACTATATTTGTCCCTAGCGACTACCGGAAGTCTAGAGTATACTGGCTCTCATTATTGATATGAGACAGGCAAGATAAAAGCCAGTCCCTTGGACAGAGACAGGATAGTTGAAATGTTGGATATGTGGTCCAACTAATTCCCTCCCTAGAGAGAAACTGAGAACTGAGATTTATTTCTTCTATCTCTGTGTTGAGTCAAAGGAGGAGCTATGACAACTACATGCATCTATTTCAAACTCCCATCTTTATTCTCAGTGATCCCCAGACATGTAGGGTATGCTGGATCTCATCAGTGCTACAAGATCAGGGACATAGAAGCCAGTCCTTTGGCAAGACTCCAGAAAAGTTTGAACACTGAATGTGTAATTAAAGTCTTTTCCAATACAGACTGAAGCTAGGATCTATGAGATTTCTCTCGACTGTATGATGCTGTTTCAAGGGTACGAATTATGGAAAGGAGGTATTGTGAATTTTTCTGCCAGCTTTGATACAACTTGTTTCATACCCTAACTAGTTTCTGGATTTTTCATGAAATGTATTCGTGCTTTTATTTTTGTTGATCAGTGTGTCCATGAGAGGGAAAACAGTCCAATCCTTCCTATTCTGACATCTTACTGATATCTTTCCTGGCAAACTACAACTTTTGAGCAGACACGTAACAACTGTCAAAAGTCCTAATATCTTGTGTAAATTTGAAGTCAGTTTTTGAATGCATGTAATTTCCCACAAATAACACTTTGATGAGAACAAAATCACATTCTTATATTTTTGATTAGAGATGAGCAAGGAAAGATGTTAGAAGAACCATAATATGAAGAATACAGAGTGCTAAAACGTTATGTATAGGTTGGGAGGATAAAATGCACATATATTAAGCTGCTTGGTTTTGGAAGTTCAGAGATCTTTCTCTGAATTCTCTAGGCTTTCATCAGCTAAACAGAATTATCTAAATATACACTGAGTATTAATAAGATTATTATTAGTCAAAGGGGATAACAAGTATTAAAATATTTTGTATACCTTTGTTCAGTTAGGAGTTCTATATTGTAAGCTCCATAAAGACACAGATTTTCTTTGTATCCAGTGTTCTCAAAGCTGCAACTAACCTTATACATGACGGTGCTCAATAGTTGTTTTAATAAATGAATGAATAAACACAATTACTATAAAATTAATTGGATGTCCTCTCTGTGCATATAATTGAAGTAACCAAGAGAGAAAAATGTTGACATTTCAGCCATTGCATATGAGTTCCACTTCCACTTTCAATTTTAGCTAAATATATATTAGCCTCAAAACACATTTTTTAATAATGGTTTTGAGTAAAGCATAACGTTAGATATCAAATGATATGTCAAGCTATGGTTTTAAAGATGTGTTCTTAGGTCTTTCGAATAAAAATTAAAAAAGAAATCAAATATGCTGAATAGCAAAATAAAATTATTTTACCATTTTCACTAAAAACAAATTCTGCATATATCCTATTCAAGAAAAACCAAATTAGATTTGAAACTGAAGTTAAATGGGAAAAACAGTTTCTCATTAAATTAAATGTAAATTGAACACTGTAATAATATAATACTTTGTGGTGTTGGTACAGAGATTTGTGTAATAATATCCTATTATGCACATAATGCTTAAGAATGCAATACACAAAAGTCCTGCCTTTTAAGCAACAGCATGTAGAACTACAACCAATAAAGATAACCATCAGTATTCTTAATAAGATAAATAATCTATATTGTTCTGAAGGAAAAATTTAAATTATTAAATGATGTACCTTTTGTCTTGCCACATATTTGAGAAAAGGAATACAAAAAATTTCCACTGCTATACAACAATCTCTTTGTATATTTTCATTTTCTTTAAGAAATGAAGATAGTAACTTGCAAACATTCCTAAACTATTGATGTCATAAAGGAAATCTGAATGTAAACTTTATTATACTCACTTTTTGCCATGGTAGTATATTCTGATTTAAAAAGATACATTAGTACAGATATATTTTAGAATTAGTGGGAACACTTACCATCTGGTAAGACTGGAACTCACTTCTTTTTTTTTTTTTGAGACAGAGTCCTGTTGCCCAGGCTGGAGTGCAATGGTGCAATCTTGCCTCACTGCAACCTCTGCCTCCCCAGTTCAAACGATTATCTTGCCTCAGCCTCCTGAGTAGCAGGAATTACAGGCACCCACCACCAAGCCCAGCTAATTTTTGAATTTTAAGTAGAGATGGGGTTTCACCATGTTGGCCAGAGTGGTCTCAAATTCCTAACCTCGTGATCCACCTGCCTTGGCCTCCCAAAGTGCTGGGATAATAGGCGTGAGCCCCCGCCCCTGGCCTCAAATTCACTTTTTATTGTATACTTAGGTTATATGAAAGTGACAAGCCAACTCATGAAAACAGGAGCTGAAGAAAGGTAAACAAACTTTATAAATACTCCTAAACATTTGAATGTGATGTAACCAAATTTCTTAAAGCACCAACTTTAATAGAAGCAATATGTTCACAAACCGTTAAACTAGATATGAGAATAAATAATTACTTTGTATGTTTCTAGTAAAAGGTGCAATTTTTCTTTTTTTATTATACTTTAAGTTCTAGGGTACATGTGCACAACATGCAGATTTGTTACACAGGTATAAATGTATCATGTTGGTTTGTTGCACCCATTAACTCGTCAATTACATTAGGTATTTCTCCTAATGCTATCCCTCCCCCAGCCCCCCACCCCCCAACAGGCCCAGTTGTGTGATGTTCCCCTCCCTGTGTCCATGTGTTCCCATTGTTCAGCTCCCACTTATGAGTGAAATCATGTGGTGTTTGGTTTTCCGTCCTTGTGACATTTTCCTGAGAATGATGGTTTCCAGTTTCATCTATGTCCCTGCAAAGGACATGAACTCATTCTTTTTTTATGGCTGCATAGTAGTCCATGGTATATATGTGCCATATTTTCTTTATCCAGTCTATTATTGATGGACATTTGGCTTTGTTCCAAGTCTTTGCTATTGTGAATAGTGCCGCAGTAAACATATGTGTACATGTGTCTTTATAGTAGCATGATTTATACTCCTTTGAGTATATACCTAGTAATGAGATTGCTGGGTCAAATGGTATTTCTAGTTTTGGATCCTTGAGGAATTGCCACACTGTCTTCCACAGTGGCTGAACTGGTTAACACTCCCACCAACAGTGTAAAAGCATTTCTATTTTTCCACATCCTCTCCAGCATCTGTTGTTTCCTTTTTAATGATCGCCATTTTAACTGGCATGAGATGGTATCATATTGTGGTTTTGATTTGCATTCCTCTGTTGATCAGTGATGATGAGCATTTTTTCATATGTCTGTTTGCTGCATAAATGTCTTCTTTTGAGAAGTGTCTGTTCATATCCTTTGCCCAATTTTTGATAGGGTTGTTAGTTCTTTCTTGTAAATTTGTTTAAGTTCTTTTTAGATTCTGGATATTAACGCTTTGTCAGATAGATAAACTGCAAAATTTTCTCCCATTCTGTAGGTTGCCTGTCCACTCTGATGATAGTTTATTTTGCTGTGTAGAAGCTGTTTAATTTAATTAGATTCCATTGGTCTATTTTAGCTTTTGTTGCTATTGCTTTTGATGTTTTAGTCATTAAGTCCCTGCCCTTGCCTAGGTCCTGAATAGTGTTGCCTAGGTTTTCTTTAAGGGATTTTTATGGTTTTATGTCTTACATTTAAGTCTTTAATTCATCTTGAGTTAATTTTTGTATAAGATGTGAGGAATGGATCCAGTTTCAGCTTTTTTCATATGGCTAGCCAGTTTTCCCAGCACCATTTATTAAATAGGGAATCTTTCCCCCATTGGTTATTTTTCTCAGGTTTATCAAAGATCAGATGGTTGTAGATGTGTGGTGTTATTTTTGAGGCCGCTGTTCTGTTCCATTGGTCTATATATCTGTTTTGGTACCACTACCATGCTGTTTTGGTTACTGTAGCCTTGTAGCATATTTTGAAGTCAGGTAGTGCGATGTCTCCAGCTTTGTTCTTTTTCCTTAGGATTGTCTTGGCTATGGGGATCTTTTTTGGTTCCACATGAAATTTAAAGTAGTTTTTTCCAATTCTTTGAAAAAAGTCAGCGGTAGCTTGATGGGGATAGCATTGAATCTATAAATTACCTTGGGGAATATGGCCATTTTCACGATATTGATTCTTTTTATTTATGAGAATGGAATGTTCTTCCATTTGTTTGTGTCCTTTTTGATTTTGTTGAGCAGTGGTTTGTAGTTCTCCTTGAAGAGGTCCTTCACATCCCTTGTAAGTTGGATTGCTAAGTATTTTATTCTTTTTGTAGTAATTGTGAATGGGAGTCCACCCATGATTTGTCTCTCTGTTTGGCTATTCTTGATGTATAGGAATGCTTGTGATTTTTGCACATTGATTTTGTATCCTGAGAGTTTGCTGAAGTTTCTTATCAGCTTAAGGAGATTTTGGGCTGAGAAAATGGGGTATTCTAAATATACAATCATGTCATCTGCAAACAGAGACAATTTGACATCCTCTTTTCCTAATTGAATACCCTTTATTTCTTTCTTTTGCCTGATTGCCCTGACCAGAACTTCCAATACTATATTGAATAGGAGTGGTGAGAGAGGATATTCCTGTCTTGTGCCACATTTCAAATAGAATGCTTCCAGTTTTTGCCCATTCAGTATGATATTGACTGTGGGTTTGCCATATATAGCTCTTATTACTTTGACATATGTTCCATCAATACATAGTTTATTGAGAGTTTTTAGTGTGAAAGGCTGTTGAATTTTGTCAAAGGTCTTTTCTGCATCTATTGAGATAATCATGTCGTTTTTGTCATTGGTTCTGTTTATGTGATAGATTACGTTTATTGATTTGCATATGTTGCATCAGCCTTGCATCCCAGGGATGAAGCCAACTTGATCGTGGTGGATAAGCTTTTTGATGTGCTTCTGGATTCTGTTTGCCAGTATTTTATTGAGGATTTTCACATCAGTGTTCATCAGGGATATTGGTCTAAAGTTCTCTTTTTTTGTTGTGTCTCTGCCAGGCTTTAGTATCAGGATGATGCTGGCCTCATAAAATGAGTTAGGAAGGATTCCGTCTCCTTCTATTGATTGGAATAGTTTCAGAAGGAATGGTACCAACTCTTCTTTGTAACTCTGGTAGAATTTGGCTGTGAATCCATCTGGTTCTGTACTTTTTTTTTGGTAGGTAGTCTATTAATTATTCCCTCAATTTCAGAACATGTTATTGGTCTATTCAGTGATTCAATTTCTTCCTGGTTTAGTCTTGAGAGGGTATATGGGCCTAGGAATTTATCCATTTATTCTAGATTTTCTAGTTTATTTGCACAGAGGTGTTCATAATATTTTTGGATGGTAGTTTGTATTTCTCTGGGATCAGCAGTGATATCCCCTTTATTATTTTTTATTGAATCTACTTGATTCTTCTCTCTTTACGTCTTTATTAATCTGGCTAGTGACCTATCTATTTTATTCATCTTTTGAAAAAACTAGCTCCTGGATTCATTGATTTTTTGAAAGGATTTTTGTGTCTCTATCTTCTACAGTTCTGCTCTGACCTTAGTTATTTCTTGTCTTCTCCTAGCTTTTGAGTTTGTTTGCTCTTGCTTCTCTAGTTCTTGTAATTGTGATGTTAGGTGTCTATTTTAGATGTTTCCTACTTTCTTTTGTGAACATTTAGTGCTATAAATTTCCCTCTACACACTGCTTTAGATGTGTCCCAGAGATTCTGGTACTTTATGTTTTTGTTCTCATTGGTTTCAAAGAACATCTTTATTTCTGCCTTCATTTCGTTATTTACCCAGTAGTCATTCAGGAGCAGGTTGTTCAGTTTTCATGTAGTTGTGTGGTTTTGAGTGATTTTCTTAACCCTGAGTTCTAATTTGATGGCACTGTGATCTGAGAGACAGTTTGTTGTGATTTCTGTTCTTTTACATTTGCTGAGGAGTGCTTTACTTCCAATCATGTGGTTAATTTTAGAATAAATGTGATGTGGTGCTGAGAAGAATATATACTTTGTTGATTTGGAGTGGAGATTTCTGTAGATGTCTATTAGGTCCACTTGATCCAGAGCTGAGTTCAAGTCTTGGATATCCTTGTTAATTTTCTGTCCAATTGATCTGTCTAATATTGACAGAGGGGTGTTAAAGTCTACCATTATTATTGCATGGGAGTCTAAGTCTCTTTCTATGTCTCTAAGAACTTGCTTTATGAATCTGGGTGCTCGTGTATTGGGTACATATATATTTAGGATAGTTAGCTCTTCTTGTTGAATTGACCCCTTTACCATTATGTAATGGTGTTTTTTGTTTCTTTTGATCTTTGTTTTTTAAAGTCTGTTCTATCAGGGACCAGGTTTACAACCTCTGCTTTTTTTGCTTTCCATTTGCTTGGTAAATCTTCCTCCATCCCTTTATTTTGAGCCTATGTGTGTCTTTGCAAGTGAGATCAGTCTCCTGAATACAGCACACCAATGGATCTTGACCCTTTATCCAATTTGCTGGTCTGTGTCTTTTAATAGGGGCACTTAGCCCATTTACATTTAAAGTTAATATTGTTATATGTGAATTTGATCCTGTCATTATGATGCTAGCTGGTTGTTTTGCCCATTCATTGATGAAATTTCTTTGTAGCATCAATTGACTTTACAATTTGGCATGTATCTGCAGTGACTGTTACCAGTTGTTACTTTCCATGTTTAGCACTTCCTTGAAGAGCTCTTGAAAGGCAGGCCTGGTGGTGACAAATTCTCTCAGCATTTGCTTTTCTGTAAAGGATTTTATTTCTCCTTCACTTAAGAAGTTTAGTTTGGCTGGATATGAGATTTTTGGTTGAAAATTCGTTTCTTTAAGAATGTTGAATATTGGCCCCCACTCTCTTCTGACTTGTAGGGTTTCTGCAGAGAGATCCACTGTTAATCTGATGTGCTTCCTTTTATGGGTAACCCAACCTTTCTCTCTGGCCGCCATTAACATTTTTTTCCATCATTTCAACCTTGGTGAATCTGACAATTATGTGTCTTGGGGTTGCTCTTCTCGAGGAATATCTTTGTGATGTTCTCTGTATTTCCTGAATTTAAATGTTGGCCTGCCTTTCTAGGTTGGGGAAGTTCTCCTAGATAATATCCTGAAGAGTATTTTCTAACTTGGTTCCATTCTCCCCATCATTTTCGGGTACACCAATTAAATGTAGATTTGGTATTTTCATGTAGTCCCAAATTTCTTGGAGGCTTTGTTTATTTCTTTTCACTTTTTTTCCTCTAATCTGGTCTTCTCACTTTATTTTATTAATTTGATCTTCAGTCACTGATATCCTTTCTTCTGCTTGATCGAATTGGCTATTGAAGTTTATGCATGCTTCAAAAAGTTCTCATACTGTGGTTTTCAGCTCCAACAAGTCATTTAAGCTCTTCTCTACACTGTATATTCAAGTTAGCCATTTGTTTAACTTTTTTTCCAAGGGTTTTAGCTTCATTGCGATGGGTTAGAATGTGCTCCTTTAGCTCGGAGAAGTTTGTTATTACTGACCTTCTGAAGACTACTTCTGTCATCTGTCAAAGTCATTCTCTGTCTAGTTTTGTTCTCTTGCTGGCTAGGAGTTGTGTTCCCTTGGAGGAGAGAAGGCATTCTGGTTTTTGGAATTTTCAGCCTTTCTGTTCTGATTTCTCCCTATTTTTGTGGTTTTATCTACTTTTGGTCTTTGATGTTGGTGACCCACAGATGGGGTTTTGGTGTGGATGTCCTTTATGTTGATGTTGATGCTATTCCTGTCTGTTTGTTAATTTTCCTTCTAACAGACAGGACCCTCAGCTGCAGTTCTGTTGGAGTTTGCTGGAGGTCCACTCCAGGGCCTGTTTGCCTGAGTATCACTAATGGGGGCTGCAGAAGAGCAAATATCACTGCCTGATCCTTCCTCTGGAAGCTTCATTCCAGAGGGGGACCCACCAGTATGAGGTGCCTATTGGCCCATACTGGGAGTAGTTTCCCTGTCAGGCTACAGGTGGGTCAGGGACCCACTTGAGGAGGCAGTCTGTCCATTATCAGAGCTTAAACGTCATGCTGGGAGAAAAACTGTTCTCTTCTGAGCTGTCAGGCTGGGATGTTTAAGTCTGCAGAAGCTGTCTGTTGCCTGTTCTTCAGATATGCCCTGCCCCAGAGGTGGAATCTAGAGAGGCAGTAGACATTGCTGAGCTGCAGTGGGCTCCGCCCCATTCAAGCTTCCCTGCCGCTTTGTTTACACTGTGAGCATAGAACTGCCTATTCAAGTCTCAGTAATGGAGGGGACCTCTACCCCCAACAAGTTCCAGCATCCCAGGTAGATCTCAGACTGCTGAGCTAGCAGCAAGCAAGGCTCTGTGGGAATGGGACCCACTAAGCCAGGCACGGGAGGGCATCTCCTGGCCTGCTGGTTGTGAAGGCCATGGGGAATGTGCAATACTTGGGTAGGAGTGTAATGTTCCTCCAGGTACAGTCATTCTCTTATACACTTGGCTAGGAAAGGGAAATCTTCTGGCCCATTGCACTTCCTGGGTGAGGTGATGCCCCAACCTACTTTGGCTCTCCCTCTGTGGGCTGCACACACTGTCCAACCAGTCCCAATGAGATGGACCATATACCTCAGTTGGAAATGCAGAAATCACCTGTCTTCTGCGTTGATCTAGCCGGGAGCTGTAGACCAGAACTGTTTCTATTCGGCCACCTTGGAAGCTACTCCAAAGGTACAATTTTTCATAAAAAAACTTTGAGAAAAGTATAAACAAATAAGAAACCTTTAAAACTAAAAGATAATACTTTGGGTAATCAGCTTTGCCTTTGATTAAAATGGTTCCCACAGAATTTACTGAGTATAACATTATGTTAATTTAGAGACAAAACTTTAGACTCCCAGAAAGTTGGAGAGGGCCCTATGATATATTACTGGCCCTAGGTTTGCTCCCCTGGATGAGTGAGAGCAAACCAAAGGCACATGGAGCCTTATAAGGACTAAAAACTATAACCACGCAGCTCATTACTAATTAGATGAAGGTGATCTCCCCTCCCACTTTTATAGACTATCAGAGGATTGGTACTCTGGAAAAAAGTAACTTCCCCCAGATTTTTTACAGCTTCTTGTACATGATTTCTAGTATTTAATTAAAAACCTATAGCAATACTAGATTATATACCACAATATATACACTACTGAGTCATATACCACAATATATATACTACTGAGTTATATACCAAACTCAGTAGTGTACCACAATCATTACTTTTTGCTCTTTTATTTGTGGCTCAGTGGGGAAAAAGGCAATTCAGTCTGAGGACTGAATAGGACAAGTCTACATCATGTGTTTTCCTCCTGGTGCCCAGAATAATAAAGCATAATCTAAAATGAAGTTTTTCTCACAATAGAGAGAAAGAATTACCAGAGGATCAAGAAGAAAACTAGGATGCCTATTAAAGCCTAAAATAAAATACTACAAACTGTCACTTCTACTCATATTACATTGACTAAAGAAAGTCACATAGCAAGCCTATTGTCAATAATAATATTGATAATTATAAATAGTAAAGATGGAAAGTGTACTCCATCTTTACTCTAGTGTGAGGTACTGTGAAGTCAAAGGACGAAGGTCATAGATTCAGGGAAAACAAAGAATTGGAAAAGCAATGTCATCTAATGCAGCCCACCATCTTGATTGTAATTATTCCCACATCCACTGCACTCAAAATACACTCAAACTCATTTCAAACACTCCGTCAAAGTCTCATCCAATTATTGTATAATGCTTCAAGTCCAGAATATTGTGACTTACATCAGAATTGATGAAGTTTCTCCATGTAGAAACTTAGGAACTAAAAAAGCAACTTTTCTGTCCCCTACACACCCTCAAAGACAATTTTGCAACAAGGCTAGAGTAACTGTATGAAGAACCTAACTGGAAAGAGGAAAGAAATGGAGAGATGTAACAGTCATTGGTCAGTAATAACTCTTAAATCCTGCTAGGAAAATATTTCCTGAACTGTAGAGAAAGCCCTTCACCAGTAAGTCCAGCAAGAGAAGTAACAAAAAGAAATGCAAGAAATAATAATGATAATAATAATAAACAGTAACAGAAATAAAGAATGCTTTCAAAGGGCTGAGTAATAAACTGCAAATGGCTAAGGAAAAAGTCTCTGGGTTTGCGGATATACCAATAGAAATATCTAAAACCAAACAAATCAAAGATAACATTTGAAAGAAAAAAAAAATAGAATATCAAAGAACTGTGGACAACTACAAAAGGTGTAGCATATGCATAATGAGAATACTAGCAAAAAAAGAGAGTGAATGGAACAGAAGACTATTTGAATCCATAAGGACTGAGAATTTCCTCCTGTTCTGTGTTAGAAAACAAACCACAGTTCCAGAAAGCTCAGACAGCATCGAGCAAGATAAATGCCAAACCCAAAAAGCAAAAGCGCTATACCTAGGCATATATTCAAAATACAGAAAATTAAATATACAAGAAAAACCTGGAAGAAGTCAGGTGAAAACAATATCTTACCTATAGAGGACCAAAAATAATAATTAAATTTGACTTCTCCTTAGAGATTGTATAAGCAAGAAGAGAGTAAAATGAAATACTTAAAGTGTTGAAATTTTAAAAAGCCTCAATTTCTCTTTACAAAATTTTCCCTTACAAGTTAATAAAAAATAAAGACTTTCTCAGGAAAACAAAATTTTAGAGAATTTGTTGCCAGCAGATTTTCACTGAATAAAATATTTCAAGAAGTTCCTCAGAGAGAAGAAAAATGGTTTAGGTCAGTTACTTAAATTTCATAAAGAAAAGAAGAGTATTAAAAAGGAATCAGTAAAAGTAAAATAAAAATGTTAATCTTATTCTTAATTGATCGAACAAATAAAAATTTGTTAAAAATATAACAATAGTAATACTGCACTTGATTATGTATGTGTGTAGACATTATATATATAGTGTATATATCTATATCTATTTATATATATACATACACACATATGCATAGGTATACTGATATATAAGTGAAATGAATGCAGCCATAAAAAAGATACAGGATGGAATAATTAGGATGGTTTTGTTTTTATAAAGTATTCACATTACATTTAAAGCTACATATTGTTATATGAAAGTAAACTTGGATTCGTTGTAAATGTATTTTGCAGACTCAACAACAACACACAAAAACAGACAAACAAAAAGCAGACGTATAACTGATATCCTAAGGATGGACAGAAAATGAAACCACACAAAATACTTGATTAAACTACAAAGGGGGAAAAAGTGGAAGACAAAAATAGAAATAAAGAATAAGACTAGGCTGGGCATGGTGGCTCATGCCTGTAATCCCAGCATTTTAGGAGGCTAAGGTGAGGAGATCACTTGAGGTCAGGAGTTCGACACCAGCCTAGCCAACACGGTAAAACCCCGTCTCTACCAAAAATACAAAAATTAGCCGGGCATGGTGGCCAGCACCTGTAATCCCAGCTACTTAGGAGGCTGAGGCAGAAGAATTGTTTGAACCTGGGAGGCGGAGGTTGCAGTAAGCTGAGATAGCGCCATTGCACGCAAGCCTAGGCAACAGGAGAGAAACTCCAGCAACAACAACAAAAAAAGCATAAGTCTAACAAATAAAAAATAATAACAAATATGATAGATATCAATCCAGCTAAAAAATAATTGCTTTGAACTGAATAGTCTGGATTAATCAATTGAAAGTTAGACATCTTCAAAATGTATCATAAAGCAAGACCATATTATATGTTGACTAAACCAATTCAATAGAGGAAAAAGTATACCAGGTTAACACTAATCAAAGGAAAAAGCAATATCTGCCTTCAGGTAGAGCAGACTTCAAAGGAAAAAAAATTATCAGGGATAAATAACATTACATAACAATAAAAGGGCCAATTTTCCAAGAAGATAAACAGTTCTTCACGTATATGCACCTAAAATCAGATTATCAACTATATGATGCAAAAATTGATGAAGTTTGAAAAAGAAAAGATGAATCCACTACCATAGTTTGATAATTTAATAGCCCACTCTAAGAAACTGACAGATCCATGAGGCAAAAATTAGTAAAAACATAACTGAACTCAACACCATAAATCAACTGGATATAATCAACGTCTGATGATTTTATCCAACAACAGCAGAATATGCACTTTTTAAGGTCACATGGACCATTCACCAATATAGACCACATTCTGAACCATAAAATACAACTTATCAAATTTAAAGACTAAAAATTATACAATGTCTGCCCTCAGAATATAATAGAATTAAAACTTAAATTACTAACAAAATGATAGCTGAAAGATTCCAACAAATGAAGAGATTAATACATTGGTCAAAGAAGAAATCTCAAGAGAAATTATCAAATATTTTGAAGTAAATGAAAACAAAAACATAAGTTATCTAAATTTGTGGCAGGGCTTAGCAGAAGAGGCATAGCATTGAGTACACATATCAGAAATGAAAAATGACCTGAAATCAAGAATCTAACTTTCTACCTTAGAAAACTAGAAAGAGAAAAGCAAGTTAAATGCAAAGGAAGCAGAATTAAAGAAAGAAATAGAGAAAAAAACAATAAAATTCAAAACAGAAAATGAATAGAAAAAATTAAAAAAACCTCAAAAACTGTTTCTTTGAAAAGATCAACAAAATTGAAAAGCTTGTAGCCAAGCAAACTAGGAAGAAGAGAGAGGACAAAAATGACCAGTATCACAAGTTAAATAGGGAAAATCTCTACAGATCCCATGGACATTAAAAGCATAATGAAGGAATAGTATAAACAACTTTATTCCCACAAATGTTATAACCTGGACAAAATCGTCCAACTCCTTGAAACCTACAATCCACCAAATGTTCACAGGAAGAAATGAAGAATCTGAATAGGTCTATATGTATTAAACTAATTGAATCAATATTTAATAACTTGACAAAAGAGAAGAAACTGGGCCCAGTTAGGATTACCGGTGAATTCTATCAAACATTTAATGAAGAAATTATACCAAATTTCTACTATCTCTTTTAGAAGCTACAAACAGAGGTAGTATTTTCTAACTCATTTTATGAGGGCTGCATTATTTTAACACCAAAACCAAATAAAGATAATATAAGAAGCATAAACTAGAGACCAGGGTCTCTCATGAACAGATAAAACAAATCTTTAACAAAGTATTAGCAAATAAAATATATAAATGTATATAAAAATTATATACCGTGATCAAGTGAGAAGTATCTCATGTATGCAAGGCTGGTTCAACATTTGAAAATCAATTATTATAATCAATCACATCAAAAGATTAGAAAAGAAAAAATCACATGATCATATCAATAGATAAAAAGCAAATGACAACTCAATACCCATTCACAATATAAACTCTGTGTAAATTAGTAAGAAAGGAGAACTTTATAAATTTGATCTAAAAAACTTACAAAAAATCTACATTGAACATCATATGTAATTGTGATACTTTCTTGCCTGATTTTTCAATACTCTTCATACTCTCTTGCCTGATTATTCTGACTAGGACTTATAGTACTATGTTAAGTAGGAGTGATGAGAATGAGCAAGCTTGTCTTGTTCCAGTTATCAAAATAATGTTTTGAGCTTTTGCCCATTCAGTATGATGTTGGTTATGGGTTTGTCATAGATGGCTCTTATTATTTTGAGGTATGGTTCTTCAATGCCTAGCCTGTTGAGGGTTTTTAGCATGAAGGGATGTTTGATCATATTGGAAGCTTTCTCTATGTCTATGAAGATGATTATATAGTTTTTGCTTTTGATTCTGTTCATGTGGTCAAACACAAATATTGATTTGTGCATGTTGACCCAGACCTTCATCCCAGGATTCTCCCTTGGCAACTTGGTCATTCCTTTTGGCTGAGTCCCCAAAGGCAATTGCAACAAAACTAAAAATAGACAAGTGGTATCTAAGTAAACTACAGAGCTTTTTGCACAACAAAAGAAATTAACAACAAAGCAAACATACAACCTGCAGAATGGAAGAAAATATTTACAAAATATGCATCTCACAAAGACCTAACATCCTGAATCTAAGAAACTTAAATCAACAAACAAACAAACAAACAAATAAATAAATAAACCTTGTTTAAAAATCGGCAAAGGACATGAACAGACAGATTCAAGTTCAAGCAGTTCTCAAAAATACTCGGCATCACTAATAATCAGAGAAAACCAAATCAAAATCACAATAGGATACCATTTCACATTAGCCAGAATGGCGATTATAAAAACAGACCAGGCATGGTGGCTCATGCCTGTAATCCCAGCACTTTGGGAGGCTGAAGCGGGTGGATCACTTGAGGTCAGGAGTTCAAGACTAGCTTATACAACATGGTGAAACCCTGACTTTACTAAAAATATAAAAAGTAACCAGGTATGGCGGTGGGTGCCTGTAATCCCAGCTACTTGGGAGGCTAAGGCAGGAGAATTGCTTCAATTCAGGAGGCACTCATTGCAGTTAGCCAAATTTATGCCACTGCATTCCAACCTGGACCAAAAAAAAAAAAAAAAAAAAAAAAAGCGAGACCCCATCTCCAAACAACGACAACAACAGATGTTGTTGGTGAGACTGTGGAGAAAAGGAGCACTTACACATTGTTCGTAGGAATGTAAATTAGTCCAGCCACTGCGGAAAGCAGCCTGGATAGTCTGCAGTTTTCTTAAGGAATTTAAACCAGAGCTACTATTAGACCTGGTAATCCCATCACTGGGTATATTCTGAAAATAAACAAACAAACAAACAAAAAATTCCACCCAAAAGACACATGCGCTTGTATGTCCATTGCTGCACTATTCACTAAAACAAAAATATGGAATCAACCCAGGTGCTTATGAATGGCCAATTGAATTTTAAATATGTGGTATGTATACACTGTGGAATACTACATGGCATGAAAAATAATGAAATCATATCCTTTGCAGCAATATGGATGGAACTGGAGGCTATATAATCCTAAACAAATTAACACAGGAACAGAAAAGCAAATGCTGCCTTTCCTCACTGATAAGTGGGTGCTAAGCATTGAGCACATGTGAACATAAATATGCGAACAGTAGACACTGTGGACTACTGTAGAGGATGGAGGGAGGAGGTGAGTTTAAAAACTACTTATTGATGCTGGGCGTGGTGGCTCACGCCTGTAATTCCAGCACTTTGGGAGGCGGAGGCCGGCGGATCACGAGGTCAGGAGATTGAGACCATCCTGGCTAACACGGTGAAACACCGTCTCTACTAAAAATACAAAAAATTAGCCGGACGTGGTGGTGCGCGCCTGTAGTCCCAGCTACTCGGAGGCTGAGGCAGGAGAATGGCGTGAACCCGGGAGATGGAGCTTGTAGTGAGCCGAGATCGCGCCACTGCACTCCAGCCTGGGCGACAGAGCGAGACTCTGTCTCAAAAAAAAAGAAAAA
This sequence comes from Papio anubis, assembly GCF_008728515.1. Lineage (NCBI taxonomy): Eukaryota > Metazoa > Chordata > Mammalia > Primates > Cercopithecidae > Papio > Papio anubis. Next base: position 64,237,665 of record NC_044982.1, on the reverse strand, counting down.
AAGAAAAAACAACAACAAAAAAAACCCTACTTTTGGATACATGTTGACTACCTGGGTGATGGGATCCATATTTTAAACCCAAGCATCACGTAATATTCCCATGTAACAAATCTGCACATGTAGCCCCAGTACCTAAGATAAAAGTTATTTATTTATTTATTTTTTTAACCCTTCTTAAAAACCAACTCAAAATGAATCATAAACTATACGTAAAATACAAAACCATAAAATTCCTTAGAAGATAACAGAAGGGAAAACCTAGATGATGTGGGTATGGTGATGCCATTTTAGATAGAATACCAAAGCACAATCCATTAAATTGGTAATTGATAAGGTGGAAGACTGCTTTGCAAAAATCAATATCAAGGGAACAAGGAGAGGAGTCATAAAATGGTAGAATATGTTTTCAAAAGACACCTAATAAACAACTACTATTCAATATTTACAGAAAGTCTTAAAACTCAATGATAAAATGATCCAATTTAAATATGGAACAAGACTTTACAGACATCTCACCAAAGAAGGTATACAAATGTCAAATAAACATATGAAAAGATAATCTACATGATATGTCATGAGGAAAAAGTATATAAAAGTGACAATAAAATGTTACCATACATTTGTTAGAATGACCAAAATTTACAAAACTGACTTACTGAGATATAGAAAATTCTGAATTTTACATATGGTTATTTTCTTAGAATTTAAAATTTTTATTTTTTCACACTCATTTTTAATTGAAAAGTTTTTCATATTTATCATTTATAACATACTATTTTTAAATATGGGTGAATTGTGGAATGGCTAAATGAAACTAACATTTGCATTGCTTCACATATTTATCATTTTAGATTCCACATATATATGTGAAGCCATGCAGTATCTGCCTTTCTGTGCCTGGATCATTTATCTTATAATGCCCTCCAGGTTCACCCATGTTGTCACAAATGTAAACATTCCTTCTTTTTAAAGGCTGTATAGTATCCCATTGTGTATATAAACCACATTTTCTTTATTCATCTGTTGATAGACAAGTAGTTTGCTTTTATATCTTCGATATTGTGAATAATGCTGCAGTGAAGATGGGAATGCAGACATCTCGTTGACATACTGATTTCATTTCCTGTATACCCAGTAGTGTGATTACTGGATCAAATTGTAGTCCAAGTTTTACTTTTTTGAGGAACCCTTATAATTGTTTTCCATAAGGGCTGTACTCATTTACATTCCTATCAACAGCGAGCAATTGTTTCCTTTCTCCACAATCTTTTTTTTTTTTTTTTGAGATGGAGTCTCGCTCTGTCACCCAGGCTGGGGTTCGGTGACCGGATCTCAGCTCACTGCAAACTCCGCCTCCCGGGTTTACCCCATTCTCCTGCCTCAGCCTCCCGAGTAGCTGGGACTACAGGCGCCCGCCACCTCGCCTGGCTAGTTTTTTGTATTTTTTAGTAGAGACGGGGTTTCACCATGTTAGCCAGGATGGTCTCGATCTCCTGACCTCGTGATCCGCCAGTCTCGGCCTCCCAGAGTGCTGGGATTACAGGCTTGAGCCACCGCGCCAGGCCTCCAGAAGGAAGGCCTTTCTCCACATTCTTGCCAACACTTATCTTTTGCCTTTCTGATAATAGCCATTTTAACAGATGTGAGGTGATAGTTCGTTGTGATTTTAATTTATATTTTATGATGATTAGTGACTTTGATAATTTTTATAATATACCTGTTATTTGTTTGTATATCATCTTTTGAGAATCATCTAGTTAGATCCTTTGCCCCGAATTTGAAGTTTTGAATGCCTGCATTTATTTATTGTTGGAGGTATGTGTCCGTTTTCTAATTCTTCAGTAACTGTTTCCTCTAAAGCCTCCAGGTTCTCTTTACTTCACAGCCATTGTTCTATCCAAATTGGCTTGTCTGTTAACGATTTTAAAGGTATAGATTCTAGATGCTTCACAATGGCCATCACCAAAAATGATATTCTGAACCTTGGCAGGAACATTGTCTTTCTGCTTGAAGAGGTTCCTTCAAACCTTGCAAATTTTTTCCTTGTCCCATACCAGGGACGTACCCCATTTCACACATCATATGTTGACTTTGAGGGTTGTATAATTGCTCTGGAATTAAAACTTGTGTTCCCCATTGTTGTAATAAATCTCTCCCCCATAAATTTATAGGTAAAGAAGTTATAATTGGTGGAATAGTCCCAGATTGTCCATTGGGCCCTTCACAATGCAAAATATAACTACTTTGATAAACCTCAGGGGCTTTATCAATCCCAACTATGTTAAATTGAGTGGGTTGAATTGGCCATATGGATGGCCAGTGCTGTAGAGAAATGATTAAAATGTCCACTCCTGTATCTACCAAACCTTTAAATTTCTTTCCCTGAATAGTTATTTCACAGGTAGGGCATTTATCAGTAATTTGATTCACCCAACAAGCTTCTTTGCCTTGTTTATTTGTGCTTCCAAATCCTCCTGTTCATTTTAATTTCACTTTTCCCCATTTCCACGTATGGCACAATCAGGAGCTGTCCTATACGCTCTCCTGACTCTGCTTTCCAAGGAACAGAAGTAGATATAACAATTTGAATTTCCCCATTGTATTCTGAATCAGTGACTCCTATATGTATTTGTACTCCTTTTAAATTTAAACTAGACCTTCCTAGAAGAAATCCTATCATCCCCACTGACAAGGGTCCACAGACCCCTGTTGGAACTTTTTGCGGGGTTTCCCCAGGCAGAAGGCTCACAGCTTTTGTGCAGCATAAATCTACTGCAGAGCTACTGACTGTGGCGAGGGACAGACATTGTACAGGAGCAAGGGAATGGGCTGAGCCAGAAATGCCCCAGTTTGGCATGGGGCCCAGGATGGGCCCCTCATGGTGTTTACCAAAATCGGGTTCCCTTCTTTATCAAATTTAGAATGACACCGACTGGCCCAGTGCTTTCTTTTTTTGCATTTTGGACATATTTCAGACTCAGCAATTTTCTTTTTCCCCTATCCGGTGGTCTGACTGGCTGATTTTTTCTACATTCTTTTTTAATATGACCATGCTTCCCACAGTTAAGCTCCAGGAAATGGAGTATTTCCTTTACACACTCTCAGTCCTGCCTGAATAGAACTGAGAGCAGTCACTCCAGGCGCTGCTTGAACAGTCACTGGGGCAACTACTTTTCGCCCAGTGCCCTCCAGAAAAGAAAGATCTAGAGGGTCAGACCACTCTTTTTCTTCAAAATTAAGAAGGGGTGCAGAAGGGTAGGGATGAACCTCTTCCTCCTTTGCCGCTCTAGCTTTAGCTGGCAAGCAAACCTGCTCTGTTACTTCGTTATACTCTCCTCCCTCCTCCTCATCAGCATGAAAAGGTTCCAAAGTGGAACAAACCAGAGCCCACACTTGTCTCATTGTTACCCTGATGCTTCTGCTTTCCCTTTCTTACTCACCATGGGGATTGCTTAAGTGTACTCAGGTGTCCTCCAGTTTAGTTCCACATTCTCCAACCATTGCTCCAGCAACCCTTTCACTCAGGTTTGAGTCCCCACTTATGGGCGCTGCTGGCCGAGACCAGCTCGGTTGTGGAGACCCTAAGCCAGCGGCGCTAGAGGAATTAAAGACACACACACACAGAAATATAGAGTGTGGAATGGGAAATCAGGGGTCTCACAGCCTTCAGAGCTGAGAGCCTCAAACAGAGATTTACCCACATATTTATTGACAGCAAGCCAGTGATAAGAATTGTTTCCATAGATCATAGATTAGCTAAAAATATTCCTTATGGGAAACAAAGGAATGGGCTGGAATAAAGGGATGGGTCTGGCTAGTTATCTGCAGCACGAGCATGTCCTTAAGGCACAGATCACTCACGCTATTGTTTGTGGTTTAAGAACGCCTTAAGCAGTTTTCCACCCTGGGTGGACCAGGTGTTCCTTGTCCTCAGTCTGGTAAACCCACAACCATCCAGCTTGGGAGTCAAGGCCATCACGAGCATGTCACAGTGCTGCAGAGATTTTGTTTATGGCCAGTTTTGGGGCTGGTTTATGGGCAGAATTGGGGGTCTTTTCCCAATAATTTATTTTATAATGTAACGAAATAGAAGGCTGAGAGATCAAAGATCAGACCAATTATTTACATTTGGCAATTAGTGTCTGTTACTCATGAACATTTTGCTCCATGTGGTGAATTGACAAAGGCACGTGTCATCTAAATGTGCAAGAGAAGGGGTTTTCACAACAGTAGCAGAACCCAGAAGCTTCAATACTGAGTTATGTAGGGGAGTAGTACCGCTACTCCTACTCTCCCTTAGGAGAAAGAGAAAGAAAATGTTCTGTTCAGTATAAACACATTCTCCTGAGCTTTCTAACTTAAGGTTACTCTTTAGTCATACTTTAGCCTGCTTATCAAAAGCTTTTGTTCAAAAGCCCTGAACATGCAGAAAATTGAAATGCTCACATTGGTTTCCAAAATATTAGAATATGATAATGCAGAATATCCACTAGGTGATGTGGTAAGTGTGTGTGTGTGTGTAAACACACATACATATATATTTGTGGTTGAGATGACAAGAAGGATATTATTAGCTTTTAAAATATAGCAGAGTGGCCAGTTTCAAAGGCTTACAAAATTAAGCTCTGTCTCATTTATTTTTTATGATGTCCCAGATATGTATCATATAAAAATAAAAATATTTGATATTTAAAATAAATAAGAATATTTATATTACAAATGAGCAAACAAGAAAAGGGCTTCTACGTGTGTTTAAGTATTTAGGTTTCTGAATGAGCGAGGGAGCTTGCCAACTTATAGCAAGAAATATACATTAAAAGACCTTGATTTTTATTGAGTAGAAGTTTGTAAACCTTTGATTTTTCATGAAATTTCTGAAATTTGTGCTTTAGATACTAAACATAGTTATTAACAGAAAAATTAATTGTCTTGATTTTTTACACACATTTTTAACACAATATTTCCCCTGTGAATAATACAGGAGATAAAAATAGTCTATTATACTGAGTTATATTTTTCCAAGCATTATTTTAAGGCTTTTTATAAAAGCCAAGACTCTGAAATAAATGTGTTTATTATACTTCAGATATGCCTGAAAGAAAACTAAGTAACTAAAAAAGGTCAGCTGTAAGAAATCAGCCTTCAAACACCCCGATGTTATGAATTATAACTTCTGCCTGTTGTAGATGCAGGAGATGACTCCTTCAATATCTGAAAACATGTGCCTTGAAATTTTCAATTACTCTCAGGGAACAAAACATTTCTTTTGAAAAGTATTTGACAAGGCTGGATGAAAAAATGTGACTCTGCAGAAGGAAATGCCATTGGATCACTGGAGTGTGATTGAAAGAAAAGTAAAAACCAGAGTTCCAGCTCTTCACATCTGAAAAGGAAACCACACATGGTATCAAGTCTCCTGGGAATAAACTCAAGAAGGCCTTATGCTGATATCAAGTGACATTTAGTGCCAGAAAGAGACAACACATTTTACTATCATAAATTAGAAATAAAGACATTTATTAATGTACACACCTCAATTCAAAATTCTACAAATGTCTTTATAAATTTTGTTTGTTTGTTTGTTTGTTTTGAGACGGAGTCTCACTTTGTTGCCCAGGCTGGAGTGCAGTGGCACGATGTCGGCTCACTGCAAGCTCCCGCCCCTCCTGGGTTTATGCCATTCTCCTGCTTCAGCCTCCAGAGTAGCTGGTACTACAGGCGTTCGCCACCACGCCCGGCTAATTTTTTGTATTTTTAGTAGAGACGGGGTTTCACCGTGTTAACCAGGATGGTCTGGATCTCCTGACCTCGTGATCCGCCCGTCTCGGCCTCCCAAAGTGCTGGGATTACAGGTGTGAGCCATCGTGCACGGCCTATAAATTATTTTATATAAAATTACATAGTGACAGATTTTAATACCCAGAAATTACAGGAGTTAAATGGAGACATAGCCAGACACACATAGTCAGGTAGAGATTAAAGGAGAGAGGTATAATTAAAATTATCAACAAGTTAGACCTGATATTTTCCAAATGTCATTCCAAAACATCACTTCTATTTTTTCTCAGAAACCAATCATATCCCCACCTTTTTTTTTTTTTTTTTTTGAGACGGAGTCTCCCTCTGTCACCCAGGCTGGAGTGCAGTGGCCGGATCTCAGCTCACTGCAAGCTCCGCCTCCCGAGTTCACGCCATTCTCCTGCCTCAGCCTCCGGAGTAGCTGGGACTACAGGCGCCCGCCACCTCGCCCGGCTAGTTTTTTGTATTTTTTTTAGTTGAGACGGGGTTTCACCGTGTTAGCCAGGATGGTCTCGATCTCCTGACCTAGTGATCCACCCGTCTCGGCCTCCCAAAGTGCTGGGATTACAGGCTTGAGCCACCGCGCCCGGCCGCATATCCCCATCTTACCAAATTTTTCTTCATATAAAATCCACAGCAACTTTATGTAACTTGATAATTTAAATATCGTGCACTCCTATGAAAAGAGAATTAGTGGAAGCTTGAGTCTTCTTCTAATATAGGGAAATTTGGAGTTGTTCTAAAGCCAGGATGCCATCTCTTCTTCATTCAGAGAAAATATATTCTACCCATTTTGAAAATACTGGTCAAATACAAAGACAGTTTTTATTTCAATGAAGAAAGAATAGGCGGGGCATGTGACTCACACCTGAAATCAAAGAAATTTGGGAGGCAAAGACAAGAGGATCACTTGAGCCCAGGAATTCAAGACCAGCCCTGGGCAATAGAGGAAGACCCTCTCTCTCTCTACCAAAAAAAAAAAAAAGGAGAAAGAATAAAATGCCTTCTCTTTCAGCCTTGTCCTATTCTTGTTTATTCAGGGTGTCTTTCAATACGTTTCTATTGGTTGGTGCAAAAGTAATAGAAGTTTTAGCCATTGAAAGTAATGGCAAATTGCTTTCAATTTGCCATTACTTTCAATGGCTATTACTTTTGCAGCAAACTAATACTAAAAGCTTCAACAACTCTTCTAAAAAGTAAAAATTGATATGCGATAATGACATTGCTAACACTGCCTACTAATGTACTGCCCAAAAGTAGCCGAAAAAATAAAAATAAAAATAATTTAAAATGTGTCTCTTTTCATCCTGGGGGTGCATCAATCATAAATCTTACAGCACTGAGCAACTAGGTCACAATTTTCATATAATATGGCTAAAATATATTCTCAACTATTTTGCAGCATGCAAAATGCAGCATGAAATAGCTTCAGAACTATGAACGATATGTTAATCATTCTTTTTCATCCAAGAGATAAGGAAACACCCTATATTTGCATATGCCCAAGATATATGCTTGAAAGTCATTTTTTTTCAAAGAGAAAACATTTTAAAGTTTTTTATCTCAGTTAACAATGTGCTGTAATTTATGTGATGGAAAGTGGTTTTGTAAAAATAATTTGATAGAAATGGATGTTGAATGGACAATCTCAAACAACTGAAACAAAATAGTTTCATAAAGCCTTTAAGGCAAAATGTTCACACAGGCAGGGTGAGAGGGAGAAGAACCTATAATGAATTAAGTTTAATATTATTTGTATTTTATATTGTCTTTACCTAAAATGTTTATTTTTGCACCTTAATATTATCAGCAATTGCATATACTGTTTAATTATGCAAATACTGTTGTTAAAGTTTCTCTGTTTAGGAATATTAAATGTGTTTTCATTGCTTATTGTTTTTTTTTTTTAATACTAGAGTATACCGTGTTTATAGTTTAACTGTATTGTTCTAATGTTTGACACGTTGTGCCTTTATATAACTACACAAAATTGAATGCAAATAATAAACTAGTAGATATTCTTAACTATTGAAAAGCTGAATATTACTGCTGAAGGGAAGAAATTGACTGCCTTCCTCTTCACTTAATGCTAGTAGCTGGTATTAACATAAATACATGTTGATTTGGTGAAATACTAATTATATCTTTACAAATGTATATTTTATTGCACTAAAGAAGTTATAAAGGGCCTGTTTCAGTTTTAATGAGCCAAGACAAATATGGTTTGGTCTTTCTGACTTAAAAGCATATACAATTTTTAACTTGAAGAAATAAAAACCCTTCAAGTCTACATTTAGCTTTATTTCTCCGAGTACTATATTTTTAACTGATAATTCGAAAAGTGACCTACTTTTTCCAGGAGATTGCAAAATAAATGTCACACCTCTGCACATATTAATGTGATTGTTCTGCATTTTAAAAAATCAAGTTAAATTCTATACTCAGGGCTTAGATTGATTTCCCAACAGGTGAAGGAACTAAATTGTAATCACTGCCTTTGATTAAATGAAGCAAATAGCAATGATGATGTACTAATGCGTATAGATTGACAGCGGTAAAAACTCCAATAACATATTATAAGTTTGGCAAAGCACGACTAGTGTATATGAAATTCCTTTCCACTTTCACTCACTAAAACAAGTGAAATAATTCTCACTGTATTCTCTCTAGATGAGATAATACTGAGAGAAAAGTTTATTTTTATAACAACTTTGTTAATTGCATTTAAATTGCATTAAATCATAACAGATTATTTAACAAAGTCCAACTTGGTCCTGTAAAGGTTTTAGACACACAAGTAGTCTCTATGTTCATCTCATAAAACTATCATTAAATTACGACTGTTTTATTGAAGTTTATTTTAATAGAAAGATACAATATCTATTTTTGTGTCTACATTCTTTCAATTAATATAATATTTGGGAGTATCATCCATGTTCTCCTATGCAGCTGCAGTTGGTTCAGTTTTCATTGTTGAGTTTTCCATTGTCTTTATATATGGCAACTTATTTATTCGTTCTACTCTTGATGGGCATTTGAGTTTTTGTCAGTTTGGTATGATTATGGAAAAATTCTGTAATAAACTTACTTGTACAATTTTTTTTTTTTTTTTTGTAAGACAAAGTCTCACTGTATCGCCCAGGTTTGAGTGCAGTGGCACAATCTTGGCTCACTGCAAGCTCTGCCTCCCAGGTTCACACCATTCTCCTGCCTCAGCCTCCTGAGTAGCTGGGACTACAGGCACCCGCCACCACGCCCGGCTAATTTTTTGTACCTTTTTTTAGTAGAGACGGGGTTTCACCGTGCTAGCCAGGGTGGTTTTGATCTCCTGACCTCGTGACCTGCCCTCCTTGGTCTCCCAAAGTGCTGGGATTACAGGCTTGAGCCACCGCGTCCAGCCACTTGTACTATTTCATTGTTACTTGTGCCTATATTTCTCTGGAAATATAGCTAGAGGTGGAATTCCTGTATCGTAGATTATCCATACATTCAATTTTAGAGTTAATGGTAAATGGTTTCCTAAAGTAGAGTTATACCAATTCATATTCCCAAATGCCTCTAATGTATGAGGATTTCAATTGCTTTACATTTTCATCACTACTTGGTACCCTAGGCCTCTTTCATTTTAAAATTCTAGATGAAAGTTTTGTATAATGTGTAGTGGCATTGTTTTTGCAGTTTTATTTTTTATTTTCTGAAATTAAAATGTATTAAACAACTTTGCATGTCTTTTTGACTATATGAATATGTTTTTTTGTAAAGTACCTCTTCACATTTTTTGTTTATTTTTCTTTTGGGCTTTCTATTTTATTTTATTGATTGCAGTTCTTAATCTAGCTTAATGCATTACAAGCTTCCACTTGACCACTTACTTTTCACTGTTTTCTAAAGTTAGAATAAAGATATATTAATAAAATGAATTATTGAAGTTAATTACTCTTTGATGAAAATAACTCTTCTAAGAGTTATTAATTTTGATAGTTCAATTCATTAATATTTCTTTATGGAACTCAAGTTAGTGATATTCTCTACACTAATTAATAAAAGATTTGCTATTTTTCCTCTCACAACTAGACCAGTAGATCTGGAACTGTTTTTGTATGTGGTATGAAGGATGGGGTTAATATAATTTTCCTAGGTGGGCATCAATTGGTCCTAGCATTGGTATTGAAAAGACAAGTCTTTTCTCCTCTTCTTTGCAATGCCAAATTCTTAATAAATCAAATATTCAGATGTGAATTGGTCAGCTTCTACCCTCTCCATTCTGTCATTTATCTGTTTGCTTATCTTTGGTGCAATAGCAAAGCCTAAGTAACTATAATTTATAATAAAGCTCCTAGCATCTTGTTCTTCTTTACTACATATTCTTCAGTAGTGTCTTTGCTATTCTTTATCCTTCGCATTTCTATATAAAGCTTTGAAATGGATTGACAGATTCAGGGAAAAAAAACATATCTGTCATGTATAATCTACAAATCAATCTGATTTTGGGGAGAATAGACATTAAACCAACCTAATTCAGGAACACAGTGTAGTAATGCATCACTAATGACAATATGGGTCCCATGGTGTTATTCATATTTTACAGTATTGCACTAAACACGATAAAAAATATGCAAGAACCACAACAGATCACTCTTTGCTGCTTTACGCAATTTACTAGAGACAGGAATTGCTCACAGAAAAATAATTACTGTCATATGGCATTTTAAGCAGATACTTGCAACACAAGCTCACTGTAAATAGCAAAAGGTGGTAGCTATGAAATTATAGTAGTACACTTTGTACTATAGTTGGTTTTATGCAGTTATGATTTAATACTGAATCTTTACATTTGTTTACATTTATTTTTATTGTGAATGGTGCCCTGTATGGTCTGTAAGTGTTTGTGTGGGAAAGTTTTGATAAAGTTTAACTTTGTATAATAGGTTTACATATACTTTATGATAGCACATGACAGGATAGTATCTGCATACTTTTTTTATTCATGATATAATTTTTCCTTAATTCTTTTGATATTTCTCTTGATATTTCTTTTTTTTTTTTTTTGAGACGGAGTCTCACGCTGTCGCCCAGGCTGAAGTGCAGTGGCCGGATCTCAGCTCACTGCAAGCTCCGCCTCCTGGGTTTGCGCCATTCTCCTGCCTCAGCCTCCCAAGTAGCTCGGACCACAGGCGCCCGCCACTTCGCCCGGCTATTTTTTGTATTTTTTTAGTAGAGACGGGGTTTCACTGTGTTAGCCAGGATGGTCTCGATCTCCTGACCTCGTGATCCACCCGTCTCGGCCTCCCAAAGTGCTGGGATTACAGGCTCGAGCCACCGCGCCCGGCCCTCTCTTGATATTTCTAAGCTATATGTTTTATTTGTGAGTTTTTTGAAATCGTTGCAAATATCCAAAACTTTTTCTAATGTATTTTTTGAAAAACTATCTATGTATAAGTGGACCAATTCAGGTCAAACCCATGTCATTCAAGAGTCAACTGTATATAATTTATTTTATCTTCTTTAATGTCTTACAATAATATTTTACAGTATTTAGAAATATAGGAGAAAAAATTACATATTTTATTAGCTTGTTTGGGTATTTTAATAACATTTATAGTGATATATATTCAATATCAGTTCTAAGTTGTTTTCATTTATGTGTAAAAACACAATTGATTTGTCTATAACACCTATGCTATTATGTCATCTGTCAATATTTCCTTACAATTTTTTCACTTAGGTTTTTGCTTATCACATGGATAGGACCATCAATAAAATGTGTATGAAAAGTAGTTTTCATCAGTATTCCTCCCTTTACTCAGAGAAAGTTTTTGGCATTTCATCATTATGTATGTTCACTGTAGCTTATTATTATTATTTTTTTTTATATGTGAACTTCAGCAGATTAGGAAATTTGCTTTTCCTTCCTACTTCATTAAGTATGTTTAATAGAGAAAACTGACTAAATGAAATTTTCTAAGACTTTTTATATTGCATGAATGGTAGTTGAATTTTATCAAATTATTTTTATTTCTTTGCTAACATATAATGTTTCTCCTTAATTATCTTTAAACATTAAATTACACTGGTTGACTTTTGGCTCTTAAACCATCTTTGTTTTTCTGTTGCCAATACTTTTGAGCCAAAGGCCACCAGGAAGACGTCTACATTTTAAAAATTGAGTTTATTGATTCTTGCAGCAAATGGAAACACACACCATGAAAACACTCCAGGATGTCTTAGTAAGAAGCTCATAGAACTTACAGAATTCGAATGACTTTCCTGATTTTTGGGAGTGTTCAAGGAAGCAGGATGTTTGTATTAGATACTTTCAGGATCTGGAGACAATTTTATAATTGGATAATTTCCTAAATTTTATGTATTTAGTGAGAGGAATAAAATAAGGACAAAGTTGTCATTGGTAAAAAGCATCAATAACCCATATTAACAGCAGGATGTTTAGCCATTCTGTGGTAGAGAAAATGTTCATGTTATGTTTTTTGTTGTTGTTGTTCTGTGTCAGACATGGTAAGGAAGTGATTATTTTTGACTTGATATACCATGATCACAGAGTGGCTTTGTGTGATGTTGGTGTGCTATGAAATTAGTTATGTTTAGCATGAGAGAAACAAAACCTAGCTGTGATTACCAAGATAGCTCTTGGCAACATCAAGTCCTAAATTATAGTGCCAGGCCAGCTTCTGGATAGCCAAAGCTGCTTTTCTCATTTTCACTATAATTAATAAACAGTAGTGCATTGTATTTAGTACTGGATTGGTTGGTTGATTGTATATATATAATTTTTGCATAGATGTTTATAAATAACATTGACATTAGATGTCAGAATGTTCTTAGATTTTGGTATCATGCTTATGGTCTTTTAAAATAGTTTTGAGCTTTTATTTTCAATTTTATGGAACAATTAATGTAAATTTTGTATATCTTCTAGGTGCTTTCCTTATATAAAAATATGTAATTCCCTAGTACACCATAAGGATAATACATTACAAAATTAACATCATAGATTTAAAAACTATTAATAAAATGAATTGATTAAGGCAGTCCATTTAAAAATATCTCCTACATTAATTTTCAGCAAACACATCTCATATATTTAACTGATTGTCTTATATCTATTTGAATAGGATTTCCATGCATTTTAATCTCAATTTTAGCTGCTAAATTTGAACTAGCCAAACTTGGAAATACTCTATAATTTGCAAAGTAATTAATTGTATACTTTATCTTTTTACTCAATCTGACAAAATAAAATGCCATTACTCTCAAAAATTGGGGATAGAAAATTATACAAGACTGTCCTTATCAAAATTTCTAATTATTCTATAATAGAATATCTCTCCTAATTATTTGTTGGAATGACTAGAAGTACATAATTGAAGCTCTACTAACTCCTGGGTAAAAATTCTTGACAGATCAGTAATAGAAACCCTTTGTCACCTCAACACCATAATTTTAGGTTAGTTGCAGAAGTAAGACCTATATTACGTATCTCAGCTGTTTAATCATCACCCTAGAAGTGTTTTCTTTAGAAATGAAAAATGAGGTGTGTGTACTGCTAAATATTTTACCTGTAAAGTAAGAGTTATTTAAGATAACAGATGTGAAATACACACACATATATACACAAAAAGAAGTGACAGCTAAACTGAGGAAGACTTAATAAGGTTGCTTGTTTAAATGTCATTTTTCTGGTTATGACAGTGTATTAATATTATACAGTGTGCTACTGCTGAGACCAGCTTGGTTGTGGAGACCCTAACCCAGTGGTGCTAGAGGAATTAAAGACATACACACAGAAATATAGAGTGTGGAGTGGGAAATCGGGGGTCTCACAGTCTTCAGAGCTGACAGCCTGGAAGAGAGATTTACCCACATATTTATTGACAGCAAGCCAGTGATAAATATTGTTTCTATAGATTATAGATTAACTAAAAGCATTTCTTACAGGAAATAAAGTGACGGGCTGAAATAAAGGGATGGGTCTGGCTAGTTATCTGCAGCAGGAACGTGTCCTTAAAGCACAGATCACTCATGCTATTGTTTGTGGTTTAAGAATGACTTTAAGCAGTTTTCTGCCCTGGATGGGTCAGGTGTTCCTTGCCTTCATTCCGGTAAACCCACAACCTTCCAGCGTGAGCATCATGGCCATCACGAACATGTCCCAGTGCTGCAGAGGTTTTGTTTATGGCCAGTTTTGGGACTAGTTTATGGCCAGATTTGAGGCATATTCCAAACATGCCCCCCTTTTTTGTATTGCAAAGCAATAAAAGCAAAGGCAGCTTTGTCATGGTGAGTTACCTCTCGTAAGAGTCAGGATCTGCACCCACAGACTATACAAAGACAAACAACACAGATCAAAAGCACAATCATCATTGAAATCATAGAGCTTCCAAGTGTTTTCATCCATTCTAATGTGTTACTACTAGTTGCTAATCTGTCTGCAGCTCCTTCAAGCACTTCAGTTCCTGGCATTAAGGTCAGGTATTCCTGGCATGCTTTAAATATTTGTTTGCAAATTTGGTCTTATTAAGAGTCATTAATAGTTTCCAGAAATCCTTATGTTTAGCTCCTACAACAGACCATATCATTTGAGGTTGAGGTGCCACTATACTGCCATGTTTCCAGATAATAGGAACTCTTGCTGTACTTCTTGCCATTTCCTCAAAATATCTGACTGTTTTGTTCAGACCAGCTGAACGTAGTGTGGCTGTGGCACACAGACTGAGAGATGCAATTCAAGCTAAACATCCCCTTAGGGGACCCATCAATAATGATTCCATAGGAATCATTGCGCAGCACCTCTGCCTGTTCTGCAATGCAATCTTCCCAAACAAGTACATTCATTATTTCTGGCTAGGTCCAATTCTGTTTACAAATAGATTTTTGAGGGTGGTATGCCTCAATTATAGGAGCAGATTTATTGTGGTAAATACTGAGGCCAGAAAACATGTGTAACTGTGCCATAGAGTGATTACACCCAGGCATTATTGTCAGCCAAGACTGATAAATATGCCCAATAAATATAACTGTTCTCTGTGTCAGCCCTTGTTGAAAGAATACTGACAGCAAAGGTCATCACTGCTATCATAGCTACCATTAAATTACTCATTGTCACTGGTTGTCCTGCTTTCCTCAGATTTTCTTCTGCCATCTGTGACAGCTTCTTGATCTGTCCCCAGGTAGGTGGCTGTGTGAGATGGGTGTTCCTCGTGACAGTTGGGGTCCTCCTCAGCATCAGTCTTGACATGGCTGCAACTGTGGGGTCCTTGGGATCCTCCTGGACTCTCTTCTTTGGCATCTGCCTCATGATAAGGTTTCAGGTGTTGATGGTATCCAAATCGGCTGTTGATTCAGTCCTGGAGAAACACAAGTGTAACCTCTACCGCAAGTTAATATTTTACCTATTTCCCAACTTTTTATTATCGGATCTCTCCACCAAACCAGTTTTTCTGCTTCTCTCTTTGCAGCTGGTTTCTGTAGCTGCTGTTCAGCTGCTGCTAACATCTGGCCTTTAGGCAGGCTCAAAAAATTTAAAGTTAATAATGCTAGATTCAATTGCATATGGGGTGTCCTATAGTCCCTGTTTCCCCCTCTCTGCTTTTGCAACTGCTATTTCAGGGAGAGATTCATTCTTTCCACTATGGCTTGTCCTTGAGAATTATATGGGATACCAGTAATGTGTTTAATATTCCATATAGAGAAAAATGTAGCTAGACCTTGGCTAGTACAGCCTGGGGCATTATCTGTTTTAATAGAAGCTGGAATGACCATCACCACAAAACACTGCAAAAAGTGACATTTAACACAGACAGAAGACTCTCCTGATTGGTATGTAGCCCAGACAAAGTGAGAAAAGGTGTCCACACATACATGTACATAAGCTAGTCTCCCATGTGAGGGAACATGTGTGACATCCATTTGCCAAAGGGAATTAAGTTCCAATCCTTGAGGATTAACTTCTGTAAAAGATGAGGAATGTACCATTTGGCTAGTTGGGCATCACTGGATAATAGCTTTAGCTTCTTTCCAGGTAATGCTGTATCTGTGTTTGAGACCAGAAGAATTAACATGGGTTAAATTGTGAAAGTGTCTAGCATTAGGTATTGCATTAGCAGTTTGGTGATCAGTCATTTGATTCCCTTCAGTTAAAGGTCCTGGAAGAGGTCTATGAGCCCGAATGTGAGTGATGTAAAAAGGGTGCATTCTATTCCTAACTGCTGTTTGCAATTGGGTAAATAAAGTCATGAGTTGTCCATCTGTATGAAATTGTAACTAAGCATTTTCAATTAATTGTGTGGAATGAACCACGTATGAAGCATCAGAACTCGCATTAAGAAGCATATCAAAAGCAGTTAATACCTCAATTATAGCTACAAGCTCCACTTTTTGAGCTAAAGTGTAGGGCGTCTGAAAAACTTTACTTTTCCAGCCAGAATAAGAAGCTTTACCATTACTAGACTCATCTGTAAAAACATTCTCAGCACCTTCAATTCGTTTAAATTTAGTTATTTTAGGGAGAATCCAATTAGTTAATTTCAAAAATTGAGACAGTTTTGTTTTAGGAAAATGGTTATCAAGAATACCCACAAAGTCAGCTAAATGAGTTTGCCAGGTAAGACTATTTATAAAAACTTGCTGTATCTGTGCCTTCGCGAGAGGGACAATAATTTTTCCAGGATCATATCCATGTAATTTAACAATCTGAGTTCTCCCATTTTCTATCATATTAGCAACTTGATCCAAATAAGCAGTTAGAATCCGTGAATTAGTATCTCGAAGAAAAAGCTATTCTACTAAGTCCTGCTCTTGGACAATAACACCAGTAGGTGAATGCTGAGTTGGAAAAATTAGCAAATCTAGAGTCTTCTCTGCTCTGGATCTATTCTATTTATTTGAGCTTTATGGACTTGCTTTTTGATTAGCTGTAACTTTGCCTCATCCTCCTTTGTTAATTGCCAAGGACTAGTGAGACTAGGATGTCCTCTAAGGATAGACAATAAATTACTCATGGCATAGGTAGGAATGCCTAGAGCAAGTCATATCCAATTAATGACCCCTAGTAATTTTTGAAAGTGATTTAATGTTTTCAATTTATCCCTATGTATGGTTACTTTCTGTGACACAATGGTAGTGTCATTTACTAAGGTCCTCAAGTAAGAGTAAGGAGTAATAGTCTGAATTTTGTCAGGAGTTATAATTCAACCATTGTGAGAAATCAAGTTTTTCAGGTGATCATAACATTGTGGTATTATTTATTGAGTGGGGGCAACACAAAGTATATCCTCCATATAATGAATAACGTAACACTGAAATTTTTTTTTACCAGTAGTTTCAATTGCTTGCCCTACATAAGTCTGGCAAATTGTTGGACTGTTTAACATGTCTTGTGGCAACACTTTCTAGTGAAAATGCTTAGCAGGCTGCAGGTCGTTTACTGCAGGAATTGTAAATGCAAATTGTTCACAGTGTTGCTCAGCTAAGGGGATAGTAAAGAAACAGTCTTTTAAATCTGACTATTAAAGGCCAACTTTTTGGAATTATAGCAGGAGAAGGCAATCCTGGCTGTAATGATCCCATAGGTTGTATAACTGAATTAATGTCTCTTAAATCAGTTAACATTCTCCATTTACCTGATTTTTTCTTAATTACCAAAACTGGAGAATTCCAAGGAGAAGATGTTGGAGCTATGTGTCCATTTTCTAATTGTTTATTAACTAATTCCTGTAAAGCCTCCAGTTTTTTTTTTTTTTTTTTTTTTTTTACTTAGTGGCCATTGTTCTATTCAAATTGGCTTATCAGTTAATCATTTTAAAGGTATAGGTTCTGGAGGCTTAAAAATGGCTGCCATCAAAAATGATATCCTAAGCCTTGGCAGGAACTTTGCTTTTCTGCTTGAAGTGGTTCCTTCAAACCTTGCAAATATTTTCCCAGTCCTATACCAGAAAGAAACCACATTTTATGCATCATATGTTGACTTTGAGGATTGTATAATTGCTCTGGAATTAGATCTTGTATTACCCATTGTTCTAATAAATCTCTCTCCCATAAATTTATAGATACAGAAGTTATAATTGGTTGAATAGTCCCAGGTTGTCCATCGGGTCCTTCACAATGCAAAATATAACTACTTTGATATACTTCAGGGGCTTTATTAACTCCAACTACGTTAAATTGAGAAGGTTGAATTTGCCATGCAGATGATCAGTGCTGTAGATAAATGATTGAAATGTCCACTCCTGTATCTACCAAACCTTTAAATTTCTTTCCCTGAATAGTTATTTCACAGGTAGAGCGTTTATCAGTAATTTGATTCACCCAATAAGCTTCTTTGCCTTGTTTATTCGTGCTTCCAAATCCTCCTGTTCATTTTAATTTCACTTTTCCCCATTTCCACGTATGGCACAACCAGGAGCTGTCCTATATGTTCTCCTGGCTCTGCTTTCCAAGGAACAGAAGTAGATATAACAATTTGAATTTCCCCATTGTAATCTGAATCAGTGACTCCTATATGTATTTGTACTCCTTTTAAATTTAAACTAGACCTTCCTAGAAGTAATCCTATCATCCCCACTGGCAAGGGTCTGCAGACCCCTGTTGGAACTTTTTGCAGAGTTTCCCCAGGCAGAAGGATCACAGTTTTGTGCAGCATAAATGTTCTGTGACACTACTGGCTGTGGTGGGGTACAGACATTGTACAGGGGTGAGGGAATGTCCTGAGTCAGAAATTTTCCAGTTTGGAATGGAGTCCAGGATGGACCCCTCATCGTGTTTCCTAAAATTGGGTTCCCATTTTATCAAACTTAGAGTGACACTGATTAGCCCAATGTTTTCCTTTTTTGCATGTTGGACATATTTCAGACTCAGCAGTTTTCTTTTTTCCCCAATCTGGTGGTCTGACTTGCTGATTTTTTCTAAATTCTTTTTTAGTATGACCATGCTTCCCACATTTAAAACAAGTTCCAGGAAATGGAGTATTTCCTTTATCCACTCACCATTCTGCCATTGCCTGGGCTAGCAGAGTGGCCTTATGCAGGTTATCTCTGATACTGTCACAGGCCTTGATATAATCAACTAAATGTGCTTTCCCTCTAATATGTTGCAGAGCAGCCTGACAATCAGGATTTGCATTGTTGACAGCTAATAATCACAACACTATATCCTGAGCAGCTGAATCTGCAATCACCTTTTTAAGAGACTCCTGTGTGCGAACTATAAAATCTACATATGATTCTTTCAGTCCCTGTTTTACAGCACTAAAGGAAGGGTATTGCTCTCATCCCAAAGTGATTTTTTCCAAGATCTAATGCACACTCCTCTAAGCTGTTCTATGGCATCATCCTGCAAGACCACTTGTGCATCTAAACCAGCCTACCCACCAATCCCCAAAAGTTAATCTGCAGTTATATTAACCTGAGGTTGGGCTTGGGCATTGTGAGCAGCCTGAATGGAAGCTTCATCTGCCCACCAAATTTTAAATTGTAAGAATTGAGCAGGAGTTAAACAAGCTTGAGTAAGAGCATCCCAGTCTAATCCCAGCACTTTGGGAGGCCAAGGCGGGCAGATCACCAGGTCAGAAGATCGAGAACATCCTGGTGAAACCCCATCTCTACTAAAAATACAAAAAATTAGCAGGGTGTGGTGGCAGACACCTGTAGTCCCAGCTACTCGGGAGGCTGAGGCAGGAGAATGGCATGAACCCATGAGGTGGAGCTTGCAGTAAGCAGAGACCAGTTTCAGGGCCAGTTTGTGGCCAGATTTGGGGGCCTATTCCCAATATGTTACCATCGGAGGAAATCAAGTGAAAGGTATATAGGATCTCTCTGTCGTTATTGTATTATTTCTTACAACAGCATGTGAATCTACAATTATCTCAAAACAAATATTTCAACAGAACTGAGATTTAGATCGTGAAATATAGTCTAGATAAATGGGGTAAATAAAATATAAAATATGGAAACATAAAGTACTTTAGGTCATTATTTTAGCTTACAATAACCTGTGAAATCAAGAGTTTTGGCTCTATTGTGTAGCTAATTTGAATAAGGATTTATAATTAAAATGGTCCACTCTTCTTAAACTGAAGAAGTGAAAATAGAGGACTCATAAAATTCCAGATAATAGTATATTTTGTCATGTATAATAATATATTTTGTCAGGTTTTAAATCAGGGGTCACCAATCCCGGGTGGAAGACCAGTAGCTATCCATGGTCTGTTAAGAACCCAACTGTACAGCAGGAGCTGGCAAGGGAGCGTTACCACCTAAGCTCCACTACCTATGAGATCAACAGTGGCATTAGATTCTCACAGGAGTATGGACACTATGGTGAACTGCTCATGCAAGAGATATAGGCTGTGTGCTCCTTATGAAACTCTAATGCCTTTTCTGAGGTGGAGCAGTTTCATCCAGAAACCATTTTGCCCCCACACCTCCTACCCATGTACCTTGGAAAAATTGTCTTCTATGAAACCAGCCCCTAATGTCAAACACATTGTGGACCACTGTTTTAAATAATTGAGTAAATCTCAGAAACAAAAATAAAATTTTGCTTAAGTGCTTGTTTTTTAAATACTCTTTAAAAGTAGCTATAGCCATAAATATGTGACCCTTCAATATTCTGTTACTTTTTCTTTTCATCTGATCAGTTGAAATATTTATCTCAAGTTTAATAGTGTGATAACTGTAATGTTAACATTAACTATCCAGGCTGGGTGCAGTGGTTCATGCCTGTAATCACAGCAATTTTGTGGTTGAGAAGCTCTGATTGCTTGAGCCCAGGAGTTCAAAACCAGCCTGGCCAACAAGGTGAAACCCCGTCTCGACAAAAATAGAAAAATTAGCCAGGGGTGGTGGCACATGCCTGTAATCCCAGCTACTAGGGAGGCTGAGGCAGGAAAATAATTTAAATCTGGGAGGTGGAGGTTGCAGTGAGTCAGGATCTTGCCACTGCACTCCAGCCTGCGGAACAGAGCAAGACTCTGTCTCTAATTTAATTAATTAACAAAATAAAATAAAAATTAGCTGGACACAGGGTGTGCACCAGTAGTCCCAGGTACTTGGGAAGCTAAGGTGGGAGGATCATGTAAACCAAGGGAGAAGTAGACTTCAGTGAGCCATTCCTAATTGTGTCAATGCGCTTCAACTTGGGCAAGAGAGTGACATCCTGTCTCAAAACAAAGAAAAATGTTAGTTATCCATAAAATGAGTAGGACATGCAAGGGCAAAAAATGGTCTTGAGACTCCAAAACAGATGACATAGAAGCTATGTATACTAAATATATGTGCTTAAAAGTAGAGGGCTTAGTGTAGTCACTTGAAAACACTTTCTTTTCTCTGTACATTATTTTCACAGCTGTAAGTACAAATTTTTCCCCAGAAACACAATATAACAGAAGGAGGAGAAGAAATGCCATAGAAAGCAGTACGACAGCAGTAAATGTGTTAGCCGTGAGTGGAATAGGAAGGACAGTGGAGGAAAACTTTGAAAAGCGAAACTAAGCATAAAGGCAAGTAGCCATCAAAGGATTATTGAGAACGTCAACATTTTACAATATAGAAATGTAGTGCTCACAATGTTGATCTTGAGTCATCAGAAGTTTAAATTATAATTAATAACTGTTTAAAATAACAGGTAAAATAGCAACATGATTTTGTACAATACTTTTAATAATGAGAGCATTGTGCACAATAGCTCAGTACTTCTGTCTTTTTGTTGTGTGCATGTAACATGCCAGGAATGTTCAATTGTTTGTGCATAACATTTTTGAGGCAGAATATGTGCATGTGTGTGTATATATATATATTTTTCCACTAATTTTAAAGAGAAATAAATTGAGGAAAATTGTGACTTGCATAAGGCAAAACATTCACAAGTTGAAAAACAGGATATAAAATAATTTGCGGATATAAATATGTGTTAAAGTTATAAATATGTGTCAAGTTAAAAATTTTAAATAGTTTTATTTCCCCCAAATTACTGTACTTCTCCTTTGCTTGAATTCTTACATTTTCTTATTTTCATGTTAGAATTGGTACTTAAAGATTAAAAATTCAACTAAATATAAAATTTTATCCCAATTGTCCATTGTTATTATGATATTTGCTTTTAGTAAATTTAGTTAGAATCTATGTTTCCATTCATCTTGAGTTTTGCCGAGCCCTGTGCTGTGTTAGTGTTTCAGTAAAAGGCCACTAAAATATGTAAGATTAGCACTAGATTGAGGAGCGGGAAAACTCAGGCAATTCAGGTGTCAGACTGAGGGAACACAGGCTCAAAACTATTGGCAATCCACAATCTCCGGTAGGTTTTACTTGTCTGGGGCATAAATACTCAATGATAGAAAGCTAGACCAATGAGCTGAGCTTTGCTTCAAAATGGCTATATTGTGTCATCTGGAGCTGCCTTTTAGAAAGAAATGTCATCTCTGGTGGAGGTGAGAGAGAGATTCGTCTTTCAAAAGCAAAGAGAAAAAGAGCAAAGCTTTCACTCAGCCTTGAATGAATGTACCAAAAATAGAATTATAAAAACTGAAACATTTCCAGACAGATAATGGCATTCCTGCTGAGAGTGTAAGTTCCTGGAGTGTGCAAAGGAACTCGGAACAGTGGTCTTTCAGACAAGAAGATTGATTCTATAATTCTCCATCAGCACTACAGGCTGTCAGCATGATTGCACTTGTTTCTCTAAAAGCATTAGTAAGACAATTACCGATTATATCAACATGGCATTTACATGTTGGTGACCATCTATGCCTGGAGCCCAGGAAATTTATAATCCATTGCTGACATTTTTGCTATTCTATGTGAGCTATTAGGCAGCCAAAGAAAAATCTGATGGCACTCAGGAAAATCAAGTGAATGCAGGCTTCTAACTTGTGTTAGCAAAAAAAGGAGAAATATGTGCTGTATGTGTGCAAAGTTTAAGAAATCAGAATTGGCATTTTTATTGTTTGAGAAGAAAATATTGTTTGATCAATAGGGAAAAAACAAATGGGCAGTTTTATATCTCAGTCTTGTTAATGGATTAAACCACATATACCTATAAACCGAATTACACATATAAAGCACACAGTTAAAAATAATACACTAAAACCTGACTTTTTATATATAATATTATTTACTTGACCATTTCCTTAATGTTGGCTTTTTATTCTGGGAGTTGACATCACTCCTATAAAACTGCATTTAAGATGTTTGTAAGTAGTTCAATGGCTTACGTCTTTTATTATTTACTTAGGATTAGTAAAAAAAAAACTGTAGGAAAAAAAGTCATAGTATAAGACTGTTCTTAAAAATGTACTGGTGTAACTTCCTATTAAGAGGGTTTGAAAATTCTTATTTTTGTATGTTCTAAATTTAAATATACTTGTTTCCAAGAATCTTTGCCAATTTAATAAATAAAAATGCACTTACTTTATTTTGATTTTTTACCAAGACTGCTAAGTGAAATATAGATTTCACAGACTAACTTACAATGAAGTTCGTTATCCCTTCTGGTAAAAATGTATCTTGAGATGATATATCCTTGTCGCCTTGATTTACATTTACCTGATGATTAGTGATATGAAGGATTTTTTTCAGAAATGTCTGCTTAGTTTGCTCATTCAAAAATAGCACTGTTTGTATTTTCACTGTTGAGATGTTTGAGTTCCTTTAATATTCTATATATTCATCCCCTGATGGATGAATAGTTTGCAAATGTTTCTTCCCATTTGGTAGGTTGTTTCTTCAGTTTATTGATTTGTTTCTTTGCTGCGCAGAAGCTCTTTAGTTTGACGTAATCCCATTTGTCTATTTTTGCTTTCATGCCTGTGCTTTCGAGGTCTTATTCATATTATCTTTTCCCAGGCCAATGCCCTGAAGAATTTTTCCTGTTTTCTTCTATAGTTTCCGATCTGACATTTAGGTCTGTAACTCATTTTGAGGTGATTATTGTGTGTGGTGAGAGTAGGAGGGTCTAATTTCATTGTATTTGGATATCCAGTTTTCTGAACACTATTGAAAAGTACTGAAAAAATTTCTCTAATGAGTGTTCTTCATACTTCAGTCAAAAATCACCTGGCTGCAAATATGTGAATTAATTTCTGGGTTCTCTATTCTATTCTATTGATCTATATGTATATGTTTATGTCAGCACCGTGCTGTTTTGCTTACTATAGGTTTGTAGTATATTTTGAAGTCTAGTACTGTGATGCTTCCTGCTTTGTTAGTTTTGCTCAGGTTTCTGTTAGTTCCTTTAGTTTTTCCATGGTTTCATTTGAATTTTAAGATGTCATCTTACCTCACTTATTATGGTTGTTATCAAAAAGACAAAAGTAACAAATGATGACAAGAATGTAAAGAAAAAATCAGCTGTATGCATTGTTAGTATGTAAACCAGTACAGCCACTATGGAGGACAGTATGGAGGCTTCTCAAACTACAAACACAACAACCATATGAACTAGCAATCCCACTACTGTGCCTTTAACCAAAGAAAAGGGAATCAGTATATCAAAGAGATAGCTGCACCCTATGTTTATTTCAGCATTATTTATAATAACCAAGATATAGAATCAATTCAACTGCCCAACAATAGATAAAGGGATAAGGAAAATGTACTGTCTATACACAATGAAAGACTCTTCAGCCTAAAAAAGAATGAAATCCTGCCATTTATAGTGACATGAATGGAACTGGACTAATGATTTCCTGAAGTTTAACAGCAGTGGAAATACTTAACAATATCTAATAAGGATCCTTTTATTTTGGTGGTAATTGATCCTACAGAGATCTTTTATTTTTTTCTTAAGTTTAAGTAATAGTAAATATTTTAATTGAACAGGGGAGCTATTTTTCCATTTGTGGGAAAGGCCAATACTTTGTTTATGTAATTTTTGAAAGAGCATTTTGAACTTGGCCTAAATTTCAAAGGGGAGCATAGTGAAGTGTGTCTGAGCCCCTGTTTCCTGTCATGACCTAAGTTAGTTTTTAAATTTTTTTGGGGGGGGGGATTTCCTTTGGCCAAGGGACTTAGAGTAAAAAAGACTTATGGCCAATTAAGCACTCTGGGCCAGATGGAAATGGAAATGGAAAGGCATTCATTAGCCCTTAAAATCTTTTGAACACTGTAAAAGTCAAAAACTAGAAAATAAAAATAAGGTTACACATTAATAAAAACCAACAGCCTAGAAACCATCTACACTGGGCAAAAGTGCTGCTCCTATAGAACTCTAAGACAAAACATTTTAGAATCATGCCATAACCCTCAGCATCTGAGGAGAAAAATTCATAGGCGCTGATGAAAAAGCCGAAGGAGAGAGCCATCATTCCAGACCTTCTTAAAGACAAAAAGAACTGAAAGCAGCAAGACACAACAACAGTTGAATTCTGAGACATACATCCTAGAAGTTTTAAAAGTAACTGATTACAGCATTAAAAGCAAATTTTCCTGTAATTTACCAAATTAATAAGAAAACCCAGTTCTAATATGTAAACCATTTTCTAGAAAGTCCACCAGGAACAATTTTCTTTCAATTATAGCAAGCTTAATCATACACAAAACTTCTTTCATAAATTCGCTTTCAGAAATTTACTTCAGAATGTATACAAACCTTCTATACAATGCTTGGACTCTCTGCCTTCTGTTATATCTTTAAAAAAAAGCAGTTATTTCATTCTAGGACAAGAATTTATGATACAAAACCCTTTTTCATGCAAAATTACTCTTTCTTTATATAATTTTTTTGCAAAAAAAAAAAAAAACAAACAACTTCTGTCTACAACTTTCTTCACATCTCTTTTCTACTCACTAAATATTTATATTTGAACCTCTCTTTTAATAACTTCCAAGTTAGACAAAAACACTTATTTCCCAATAAAGAATGCATCTTCTTTGGCACATTTTATATAAAAGTAGGATTAAGAAAATCTTAACTGCCCACCAGACATTGGCATTCTATAGATGAGAACCCATACCACAATTTTAAG
Organism: Papio anubis; assembly: GCF_008728515.1. Taxonomy (NCBI): domain Eukaryota; kingdom Metazoa; phylum Chordata; class Mammalia; order Primates; family Cercopithecidae; genus Papio; species Papio anubis. The sequence goes on along the minus strand of NC_044982.1, from coordinate 64,211,894 downwards.
ATTATTTACTATAAAAAGCTCTCATTTTAAAGCCACTTTAGCCATTCTAAAACCTATAAGCACCAGTCATTTCCTAGGTGAAAATATTAAAGTTAAAATGATAAAAACACAACCTTTTAAACTAACAAGTTTAGATTAGTGTTATTTGTTTAATTTATGAGAACTCTTTTATTTATAAGCCATGCTAGACACAACAGACAACACACAAAGTGACTTATACAAGACACTGGATTCAAGTTATTTACAAAATTGGGACCTCTCTACCTGGCCAAATTTTGTTTGTCCCAAGAGGTATGGAAGACAGGGAGAGGCAGGAGAGTGGGCTCCACAGCATCAAATAAGGAAGGGAGGGGTGAATGGTGTTGTTGAAGAGAAGAACTCAGAGTCACAGAGCTGCCAGAAAGCTCACCTAGCAGTGGAGACAACAAAGAAAAATGTTCAGGCAGCTGCCTGCCAGCCACTGAGGGAAACTGTCTGATAGGTCAAGGGCTTGAGATCCTCAGTAAACTTACTAAGCAAGATAACTCATTGGGGCTAGAGGAAGAAGGAAGGTTAGCTCTAATATTGACAGCTTTTTTCCCCTCTCACTGGGGATAGTTAGGAAGTTCTCACTGCCAATTTGCCCTCTTGCTTACAGTAAGCTGACTGGTTTTGGCCAGGGTTGAGCAAGTCAGAGGCTCTTGTCTGGGCAACCCAGATGTTGATTTCATGACACTTTCTTGGGATGGGTAACTCTGAGGTGGCAGGGGGCTTAAAGTAATTGTTAACATTTGCACTTTTGAGCCTTTTTTTTAAACCTCTTTGCCCTGTTTCTATTGTTGCAAACTTTAAAGGCCACGTTTAAGAATTGCCTTATAGGGGTTTGAGGTTCCATGGCTGCTTTTCATAGCTTCTTCTTGATGTCAGGGGAAGATTGAGTAATAGAATATATACTCTCCTGGGGTGTCTGTGTCCGCATTAGCATATTTTCTAAGTTCCTCAACCAAATGACCCTGAAACAGAGAGGGATTTTTGTCTTTTCCCTGTGTTATTTTTGTAACCTTGGCATAATTGACTGGCTTAACCACACACTTTCTCTTCTGCTTTTTTTCCACAGCACAGCAAGCAGAATAATTGTAAGTCATGACAAGTTAAATCAAGAATATTGTCAATTTAACAAAAACTCCTCTATAGACTTTTCTAGCTCCTCTGAAAGCCGGCTCAATTTTTCCTTTTATAAAGCAAATCAGGGCTAGAAAATGGCACAGGTACTCTAAGTGTTCCCCCATTTCAATTGGCTATCTCCTGCAATAGACACAGGTTTGACTTTAGGGGCTGATATGGGGCCAAAATCCTGGTGGTACTGGCTGGACTTACTTTCTTGGTCAGTGAAGGTATAGGCTGCGGCTAGTTGTATAAGAGAGGGGGTGCCTGATGACATTGGGGTGAAATGCTGCATTAGACACTGGCAGGACCATCTTCAGATCTGTGGGACTGAGGAGACTAGGGAAGGTGTAGGCCTTCTAGAGGGAGCAGCTAGGAACTGATCTCTTAGGTGTGGCTTCCTGGTACCTGGAAGTAACATGAGCCAATAAAGGGTCATAAAATCTTGTACATAGGGACTTTCTCTCATTTTCCTTCCTTTCTACAGAATAAGTTCTACCTTAAAATAGCATCATAATGTATAGCAGCATGTCTAGTCCAAATCTCTTGGTTTCCTAATGTGTAATAAATGTAAGCAATGTTCCAAGAGAAAATGAGTTTCTTTTTCTTTAAGCTGAATTTGAATTTGCTCCAGTAGCCTAAAAAAGCACCCTCTGGGATTCTTTTCATTCTCCCCACATCCATCAGGATTTTTACTGGGCACATCTTCCGGCCTCTCTGCTGATCACCACCGTCTCACTGTCTTACTTCTGATCACTGCTATCTCTGCTGTCTCACTGCTGTGTAGGTCAGTGCCTCTAAGTTGCCTTCTTCATTTATTCATTGGTTGCCAGATAATACAGAAAATGTAAACCTCAATTCTTGGGCTTACAAGAAGGGCTCTTGGCTTCTCATGGGAAAGAATTCAAGGGCAAGCCAGTGGAGTTACACAGCAATCTTTTATTGAGTGGTATTTCTCCTTGCAGAGAAGGACTAACTCATAGGCAGCGTGCCCAGAGTCAGCAATGTATGGGCTCTTGGCAACTATATTAATGCTCACATAAACCCACTTTATTTTTTCATTTTTAACTTCTATTTTAACTTCGGGGTACATATGCATGTTTGTTACACAGGTAAACCAGTGTCACAGGGGTTTATTGTACAGATTATTTCATAACTAAGGTATTAAGCCTAGTACTCATTAGTTATTTTTCCTGATCCTCTTCCTCCCACCCTCCACCCTCCGATAGGCCCCAGTGTGTTATTTCCCTCTACTTTTTCATGTGTTGTCATCATTTAGCTCCTAGTTATAAGTGATAACATGCAGTATTCGTTTTTCTCTTCCTGTGTACATTTGCTAAGGGTAATGGCCTTCAGTTCCATCCATGTTCCTGCAAAGGACATGATCTTGTTCTTTTTTATGGCTGCATCATATTCCTAGGTGAGTATGTACCACATTTTCTTTACCCAGTCTACAATTGATGGGCAGTTAGACTGATTCTATTTCTTTGCTCGTGTGAGTAGTGCTACAAGGAACATACATGTGCATGTATCTTTATGATAGAATGATTTATATTCCTTTGGATATTTATATAAATACACATATACAGTATATATATACACATATACAGTATACATATACATATACATATATATACATATACAGTAATTGGATTGGTGGGTTGAATGTTATTTCTGTTTTTAAGTCTTTGAGGAATTGCCACACTGCTTTCCACAATGGTTAAAGTGGTTACACTAATTTACACTCCCATCAACAGTGTATAAGCCTTTCTATTTCTTTGCAGCATCTGTCATTTTTTTACTTTTTAGTAATAGCCATTCTGACTGGAGTGAGATTGTATCTCATTGTAGTTTTGATTTGCAGTTTCTCTAATGATCAGATTGAGATTTTCTTCATATGTTTGTTGGCTGCCTGCATGTCTTCCTTAGAAGTGTATGTTCATGACCTTTTCCCGATTTTTAATGGGGTTGTTTGCTTTTTTCTTGTAAATTTGCTTTATTTCCTTATAGATGCTGAATATTTGACCTTTGTCTCATTCATAATTTGCAAAAGTTTTCTCTTATTCTGAATATTGTCTATTTACCATGTTTTTTTCTTTCTTTTTTTTTTGGCTATGCAGAAATTTTTTAATTAGAACCCATTCATCAAGTTTTGCTTTTGTTGTGATTGCTTTTATCTTTACCAAAAATCTTTACCCATTCCTATGTCCAGAATGGTATTGCCTAGTTTGTCTTTTAGGTTTTTATTATTTTCAATTATATGTGAATTAAGGGGGTAGGTCAAGGCAAATTGAAGGGTAGGTCATTTAGACATTTTCAGGAAAGGTGTAGTAACTTCCAAGTCATTGTGATGGCATTTGTAAACTGTCATGGCACTGGTGGGAGTGTCATATGCTAATGAGCAATGACAGCAGCTACAGATTGTTTTCTCTGCCATTTGCTGGTTCCTGCCAGTTTCTTCACTTTATCCTGTCTGGATTAGCTTCCATTTTGGTCAGCGGAGTTGTGACTAGAGAATAAATCCTGCCAGTGTCTTACTTCAATATGATGATGAACACTGAATAGTGACTGAGTGGTGACCATATTTTGAAAAACAATCATCCTGTTTGGCCTCAGAAGCATCATATAAACAACCAGTTATCTGGTGGTGACAATTTTCAGTGTTATAATGCCACATGCCAAATACTGTAATCTGATTTCTGTTTAGGGTGTTCCTAGATTATATACGTGATTAGATTGATCTAGATCTAGATCTAAACTTGTAATTAGCATTCCCTCTCATTTTTTTATACCTATTATTACTAGTATAACTGTTACTGGGTTAATATTTTTTAAATCTCTAAAGATGTCAAGTTTATAAAATTACCACTTAGCATCTGTTAGGATAGCATTTCTGTGATAAATTAGTTACAGTAAATATCATTTTTGATTTATTAATACTATTGAAACTCTTATTATAATTAATCAATTTGATCCTTTATTACTCATTGGTTTTTATAATATTCTCAATTGAATTTGGTTTAGTAATTTCTATTTTATTATTCACCAAATTCAGCTTTGTATTACCATTATTTATTTCTGCTCTTTCTCTCTGTCTTTGTCACTCCTTCTCTTTCTTCTCCTCAACCTTTCTTCAGTGAATATGTCATTTGTTTTCAAGTTCTCGATTACACCAACTTTATTTATTTAAATATTGTACATTTAGCCTTAAAAACTGGATTAAGTACTTTTAAGTAAAGATTTATCTACTTCCTCTATGAAGGGGATAAAAAGATGACTTGGAAACTCTCTGAAGCAGAAAATGGAAATAAATATGAAACCATAATCTGATTACTACTTCTTATATTTTCCTCTTACTTATTCTAATATACTGCTTACTCTGCCTTCTAAATAGTTATCTGACCCATCTGTGTCACTCACTTCATTTCCTTAAACATACCTTCTACTGACTTACCTTTCTCTGTCTCTCAGTCTATCACACTTACCTGGAAAATACTCAATTCTCTTTGAATTCACTTATGCTCTTTTTCTGAACCTTGTGTCCTGAATCAAAACTGTCTTACTCTAAATTTATGACCACAGATATTAAGTACGCCTTCAGCTCTCAGCCCTCAAGAAATCCACTTGTATTCCTACAGTCAATTTAATTAAAACCTCTCCTATTGTCTAAGAAATTATTTCACCCTTTTGCCTTTCTCCAACGTCCTTCTCCAATATCTCTTTCATTCTCCTCAACTCCCTCAAATGATCACATTTTATGATTTGCTGAGAAATTACCATTGTCCAAAGAGAACTTAATGTTTTTCTGACACAAACTCTGTATGACTTGGCCTCATAAATTTTTTCTTTTCTCCTCTAATGAACATGAATTATTCTCACGGTGGAGGCCAACCCACCTTGTACACTGAAATATTCTCCTCCACATACTTAAATTTTTGCCCCTCCCAATGTTCCTTTTTCCCCTTTATCACCTTATTTTGTTCTTACTGCTATGGGCAGCAGCTCCAGACAAATAATACACTGTGCAGTACTTTTCTTAACAAACTCATGCTGTAACATGAGTTGAATTTAATTGAAGACAAAGGAAAAATAAATTTTAACAGTACATCCCCTGAGCTTCATATTATTTGTCTATATTCATTGATAATTAAACTTCCCCAAAAGTGTCTGTATTATTTTTGTTTGACCTTTTTTTATTCTCTTACTTTTTATATTAAAAATCAAATAAATCATAAACATAAATTGTTTAAATTTTACTAAATCTTAAACTGAAAACATGTACTTTCCTCTTTTTTTTAATGGAGCCTTGCTCTGTTGCCAGGCTGGAGTGCAGTGGCACTATCTCGGCTCACTGCAACCTCTGCCTCCAGAGTTCAAGTGATCCTTTGTCTCAGCTTTCCATGTAGCTGGAACTACAAGCACAGGCCACCACGCCCAGCTAATTTTTTTGTATTTTTAGTAGATATGGGGTTTCACCATGTTGACCAGGATGGTCTCGATCTCTTGACCTCATGATCCACCCGCTTTGGTCTCCCAAAGTGCTGGGATTACAGGCGTGAGTCACTGCACCAGACCAGTTAAATTTCTTTGGTATGTTTTATATTTATACCTAAGCTCAAGAAATAATTAAAGCTCTATGGGAATAGTTGTAAAAGCAAAAACGAATCTCAGCTTTCTCTAGGTTAGTTAATACAAGTAAAAGATTATTAGTATAAATATGTTACAGGAAGGATTGAACATTTCACAAGAGGTATGAATGCCCCTGCTCTCTTTTAAAAATTGTATTTATAATTGACACATAATAATTGTATATATTTTTAGGGTACAATGTGATGTTTTAATGCATGTATATATAGTATAATTATCAAATGAGGGTAACTACCATACTGGTCACTTTAAACTTTTATCATTTCTTTGTGGTGACCACATTCAAAATTCTCTCTTCTAGTTATCTTGAAACATACAATACTTTGTTATTTGCTGTAGTCAACCCACAGTGGTAATAGAACATCAAAACTTATTCTTTTTGTATAATTGTAAGTTCGTACTCATTGACCAAGGTCTCCCAGAGCATCTTCCTGCCTCTCCTCTCCAGCCTCTGGCAACCACTAATCTATGCTCTACTTCTATGAAATCAACTTTTTAAAAATTTCACATAAGAGTGAGATGATGCCTTATTTGTCTTCCTGAACCTGACTTAACATAATGTCCTCCAGGTTCATCTATGTTGCTGCGAATGACAGAATTTCACTGTGTTCTATGGTTGAATAGCATTCCTCTCTCTCTCAGGGGGTGTGTTTGTGTGTAACATTTTCTTTACACATTCATTACTGGATGAGCTTTCAGGTTGATTATATACCTTGGCCCTTTTGGATACTGTTGCAATAAATATGGGTGCACAGATAGCTGTTTAACATAGTGATATTATTTCTTTGATTATGTACACAGTAAAAGGATTGCTGTGTCATACGGTAGTTTTATTTTTAGTTTTTTGAGAAATATGGGAAACACTTCATGAAATCGAACTAGTCAAAGATTTCTTGATTAAGACCTTAAAAGCACAGGCAACAAAAGCAAAAATAGACAAGTGGGATTGTATCCAACCAAAAAGTTTCTGCACAGCAAAGGGAACAATCAGTAATGTGAAGAGACAAGACCACAGAACAGGAGAATGCATTTGCAAACTATGCATCTGACAAAGTGTTAAAAAACAGAATATAGAAGTAACTCAAAGAATGTCATCTGAAAAAAAATTCTGTCTCAAAATGGCAAAATATATGAATAGAAATTTCTCTAAGGAAAATATACAAATGGCCCACATATATATATATGCACAAAAGAGCAACATCACTAATCATCAGGAAAATGCAAATCAAAACTACAATTAAATATTATCTTGCTCTCTTAGTTTATTCTTGCACTCGTGATAAATATTGATCAAATCCTCATAAAACATATCCTGAAATGTCTTTTTACATTTATTCATTTGATATTACTGATTAATGTAGTGAATTAATCAGAATTATTAAAACATCATTAGCAGTTGATTTCAGATTTTTTTCTTATATTAGCCTGAAAGCTCTGCTATAAATTGTCAGCTAAAAATTTCATCTTCTACAAAAGGAACACTCTCACAGGGACTGCACCACATATTTTTAACTATTGATAGTTCAAGAAGTAGTTTCTTGGGTCAAAACCTTGGAGTTTAGAGCACCACTACTTAGATAACTCTCAGACTGTACCAGAGTACTGACCCAGGATTTCCAGGATTCTTGATGAATAACTTCATGAATTTCAATTTCAAGTAGCACTAATCCATGTATGCCTGAGGTTGCAATTTTTTTTAATTTTTGCAATCAGACCTTGGCGATGACCTTGAGCAGCAGGATATAAATAACTCTCATATGCTTAATGTTCCAATAATGGAACACTAGGCAGAAATTATTACATAAGATTAAACGAAATGATAATGTAATACTAATTGTGTTTATTTCTTTTGGAATATTTTTTTGTTTTGGAATTGTTTTTCTCTTTTATTGATGTTTATATTGTATTTTTTATTTTTTGTTTTTTCTTTTTTTGACTTTTATTTTAGGTTCAACGGGTACATCTGCAGGTTTGTTTCATGGGTAAGTTGAGCATTGCTGAGGTTTGGTGTACAAATGATACCATCATCAAGGTAATAAAGCACAGTGCCTGATAGGTTATTTTTGTAATACTGTGTTGCATCTTAAACTATTCCATTTTGTACACATGCTAAGTCTTTGTTGAATCTTCTTGACTTATTTAATAGATTATGCTTATTCAAAGTGCAATGAAATATCCTTTACATGGTAAATTATTCTCACTGACCCCTTAAAATTCTGTAACAAATGCTCTAAATTATTTTCACTTTATACAATAAAGTAAGTTTTTGCATAAGTTCATGAAGAATCTGTTCTTATATGTCTCCCCACTGATGGGTGTTGGGACACGTCTGTACAATTTGTGTGTTTCTGTGTTTAGATGCAGCATGTATAGGTGATGTGTGTATATTAATACAAACAGGAACACATATTTGTATGTATATATACAGATACATGTGGATATATATGTTTGAATTTGAGAAAATCATTACACACCCACACAATCACATATGTGTGTGTGTGTGTGTGTATATGTACACCTCAAACCAGTTTATTTTGATGGGTTAAATAATTGTTATGCCAACTTTTGGCATTTGTATATAACATTCGCTTAAAATATTTAGAAAAGTATACATTTAGAAAAATACACATTATGCTAAATACTAATAGCACAATTAGTATTACATTATCATTTATTTTAGTCTATGTAATTAATGCTACTTGAATCCAATTTCATGAAGTTATTCATTAAGAATCCTGGAAAGACCAGGCGCAATTGCTCGTGCCTATAATCCCAGCACTTTGGGAGGTTGAGGTCAGAAGTTCGAGACCAGCCTGACTAACATGGTGAAACTCTGTCTCTACTAAAAACACAAAATTAGCTGGGTGTGGTAGTGAATGCCTATAATCCCAGCTACTCAGGAGGCTGAGGCAGGAGAATCACTTGAAGCAGGAGACAGAGGTTGCAGTGAGACAAGATCATGCCATTGCACTCCAGCCTGGGAAACAAGAGATAAACTCCATCAAACAAACAAACAAACAAAAAAGGAATCCTGGAAATCCTGGGTCAGTACTCTGGTACAGTCTGAGAGCTGTCTAAGTAGTTGTACTCTAAACTGAAGGCTTTAATCCAAAAGTCTGCTTCTTCTATTTATCATCCATTCTTACCAATTTATCATCACCTACAGAATTATGTCTCTCTTTCTCTCTTTCTCTCTGTATATACGTATGTATAGAATTTTCTTCTTTTGCTGGAGTTACAGTCCTTGTTTCCTAGATCTCCTATCTCCTTCTTTCATTTGGATGGAACAAATCTTCCAGAGATACTCGAAAATAAGTGAATAGACAATATTGATTTCTTAAGAAATTAATCAAAATATCTATGCAAATGTTTTATTTGTAGTTTAGTTTAATATACATCACATTCAATTATTGGTTTCTCAAATTTTAAATCACTTTTTTCTACATATTTTGATTATAATTTCCAATGCTCCTGATTTTCGACTGCAGAAATTCAAATAATTTTTCTCTCTAAAGACTATTATGTTCCTTACTTTGTGTTTAGTGTTCTAAAATTTCATGATCTCTGTGACTCATGGTGTGGGTCTTTTTAAATTGGAAACTAAGCATAGATTTACCGTTCCTGCTTACAAACCTCCAATGAATTCTTATACTTTCTAACACTTCTTGTGAAATATTATACGCACAATTATTTTCTTAGGAGTTACCTTTTGCATTCATTATAATATAAATATCCCAAAAACATTAGTTTGTTTTTATTTTAAACTGTGATATACCATATATCAAGAAAAAATACTGTTGTATAGTGTTTTTACATATTTTTTGAGAAAAGGAAAATAAATAATAATATATAAAGTTTAATACCTTTTTATTTTCTCCCTTTAGACCTCGTGCGGGTCATAATAGTTTGTATTCTAAGCAAAAGAAATAAATTTGATTTATTGAGTTAAGAAATATTTCCCACTATAATCATGTGGAACACATATATACTTCTGATTATTTAAAATATCCAAATATCATTTGTATTATGCATATGAGATATCAGTTACCGCCTAATAAATTCATACAGAAAATTTTTAAAGGCCTTTATTTTGAATTAACAATTATTTAACACAGGAACAATAACTTTAACCTGATATTTTAAACGAAATCCAACATTTTGCTTAACTAATCAAGTGTCTAGTTTTATTTTTGTCACAGATCCTTATTATTTTAGGATTTGATAAAAGTTTATTGACCAGAGAAATGTAATATTTAGCTTTTCAGATCTTTGAATGTGTCTCTGCCTTAGTTTGTGTTCCTCCTGAAACAGACTGCGAGAAAACATTCCGGAAGCAAGTTGTTTATTGATGAACACTGGTAGAGGATTGGGACAATGAGAAGGAAGGAGAAGGAAGGCAACAAAAGAAGTATTACCAAGGACATTTCTACTGTTGGTACCTGGAACTTAACTCCTCTTTGGAAATCAGTGAGTCATTAAAGAATATATGACTCAGAGTTATTTTGCATGAAGTGTGAGGTTCAGGTCTATTCCCAGGGCATCGATTTCCCAGGCATTTACAATCTGGCATGTGGGACCAGAGTAGGTTCTGGTCAAGAGAGGGCCCTCAGGCAGAGACTCAGATGCTGAAGGCAGAAGTGGGGCTGCAGTTAGAGAAATATTCTGTGCTCCGTGGATGTAAGCAGGGTGCTTGCTAGCACAATCTCCTGAATATTATCCTCAGTTTGACATGTATACCTCAGAATACTTTTGTTCTATATGTGTTGTCGTGAAGATCAACTGAGGTCACAAAGCCTAAGAAATTATCTTGACTGATGCTTTAGTTTGTTAAAGCAAACTAAATATGGCCTAAGAAGGACTCCATACTTCTATCTTTGTGTCGTTGTGGAGGTACTTCAACCTAGCTTAAAAGGTAGATAAGACTGAAAGCCTAATATAGGAGTATGCACCGGTAACAATAAATACGCCTTGGCCAATCCCAGTGGCCATACTTCAACCATTCATACACTGCTGACTGTTCAAACTGCATTCCAATAAGGCAAATGCCGAGCTGTAACCAATACAGCCATTCTGTACCTCACTTCCGATTTCTGTATGTCATTTCACTTGTTTTGTCTATAAATCTTCCTCCACCACGTGGCTGCACTGGAGTCTCTGTGAATCTGCTGTGATTCTGGGGCCTGCCCAATTCGCCATGGTTCCATTGCCCAGTTAAACTCCCTTAAATTTAATTCAGCTGAAGTTTTTATTTTATCAAGTTTAAATCAGTATAAGTTGAACATTGATGAGACACATGAGGTAAGTGTCTCTCTTCCATGAATAGAAAACTGTAGATAACTCTTTTGAGCATAATCTTTTGAGCTTAATGTAGGCCAATTTTCCCAAATTCACGTAATTGGAATATAGGCACTGTGAAGTTATTTCTTAGTAGTTTATGCTTTGCATCCATTATACCTCAGACAGCGTTATATTTATAAACTGCTGTACATTTTAAACTACATCATTTTTCCAAGCTCTTTATTGCAGTACTTTTTTTTTAAGTTTTACATATTCCAGGTAATAATTGTTTTCAGCAAAGCAAATGGTAAGCTCGTCACAAGACTATTAATGTTAACATTTATTTGAAAGATCAGATGTATGTGCATATATTATTTTCTTGGTTTAGACGCCCCCACAGTTTCTACTAGGTCTCACTCAAAGAAATGTTTCTTTAACATTAGTGTCATTATGCTGCACTGCTTTGAATACAAAGAGACAGAAAAAGAACACTTTATAGAAGCTCTGGTTCTAAAGCACCTTCAGAATTCTCCTCAGAGACCCTACTAATTTTCCCCAAATTAGTGATAGGAATCCCAAGAGGGCACCTTATATGTACTCTAAAATCTCATTTAAGGTCTTCTACACAGCATTTCCATGTTCCTCCTCTGCAGCACTTTGGGTTCTTTCTTTTTTCATTCACAATTCAAAACTGGTCAGTTATTAGATTAATAACTAATGACAGCTCCAGAACTGCTGATCATACTTGTCTATAGTCTTGTACTGTTGATTGACGATGTCATGGACTCTGATGTTTATGCTGTCTCCTTTTGCTAATACCATGTGTTGACATTTTGAATCTATTGTGTCCAATATGATAGTCACTAGCCAGCCACGAATATATATTGAGCATGTGCTACTGTAAATGTTGAGCATGTGCTACTGTAAATGAAGTGCTACTTTTTAAAATTTATTTTTTTAACTAATCATTGAGTTACTGAATAATTTTTAAGTATGTTTGGAACAACTTAATTATATGAGTCTACTTTTCCAATTATACATGTTAAAAAAATCCAAATACAGATCAACTATTTTCAAAGAAACATTTGATGTGAAATGTACTTTAAGTGTAAAATACAGACCAAATTTCAAAATATTTTTCTTTTACTTTTTACTGTGGCTACTAGAAAATTTAAAATTATAAGTGAGACTAGCATTATGAGTCTACTGGACAGTGCTGTTTTGTATTGTAATATCTCTCATACCCTTTTTAGCTTACTTTCTTAATAATGTTCTGTTGGGGAAATGTAATTAAAAACAAAATATTTTGCTAACACGGAAAATCACTCCACAAATAAAAGAGAAGTTTGTGTTTTAATTAATTGGATAGGTATTAAATCAGCCTGTGATGTACAACACAGGCAATCTGCTAAAGAATTTGCAAAAATATAAAGACATCTCATTCGTTCATATAGTCAAAAAAATCACCTGCTCATCATATGTGTTCTCAAATGATAACTCGTCCACAAGTAAGATAAATTGATAGCAAAATTTGTTAAACATAGCTCATCCTAAATTCACCTGGTAGTTGGGATAGCCACCTATGTTTGCTAATTGCCTTTATCTAAAGGAAAAATAAATTTCTGATATTTCTGTAATGGAGGATACATTGCCAGCTTGGAGCAAGTCACCAGCTCAAGGTAGATTCTTACCACCCCAGGGAGACTTGAAGATGGAGGCATTGTCTTACTTGATGATTGCATTTCAAAGAGCTGGTTCCCAGGTCCTTGACAAAAAGATTCCTGGATTGTAAAGCTTGCAGGAGGCCTACTTAGCTTTTAAATATATTTACATATATCTTAAAGGGACAGAGAAAGCATTTACAATTACAGGTTTTCCAACATAAATGTTTTAAGGAAAGGAGTGAAAGAAGGATATATCTTTCCTGTCTAGGAAAATTCAATATTTTTTTCAGACGTGCATCTACCCTATAGTTCTTGTATTCATATATGTATTATAACAGTAATATATTAGTACCCATATACTGTAAAACAATTTTAAAAATAGAAATATGTAATAATAAATTAGAAGGTTCTTCTTTTCTGTCATTCCCAATACCTCAACTAGAATAGCTAATCACTTGTCTTCCGAAAGGTTAAGAATCTATTGTGTGTTTATTTTTCCCCATTATCATATTGTAGAGAATATTTCTTACTTTCAACCTGCCCTCTTTTTTTGCTGAGTAAACTTCATTCATTCCAAACTTTTTAATTTAATTTAATTTAATTTAATTTAATTTTATTTTATTTTATTTTCAGTCAATTGGTTCCATTCTCCAGAGACAGTACAAAATTCAAACTATAGCACAGTTTTGTTTTTCGCTTGTTTCCCCAGGATTCATATGGGTGCCTGAGGGAAATTATACTTCATTTTTGAGATTACAAGCTCTAAGGACAGTTTAACCTATAACTGCGGACACCAATTTTGTCACTTCTTGGAGAACTTACCTAAGAATGGAACCAATTCAGAGGAAACCAGAGCTGAGATGAAGAGAGAAAAGGAGAGGTCAGTGCTTTATAGTTTGAGACCTTTAGATGCAGCAATGCCTGGAGTCAGACTCCACTGTGAATCTCTTAGTTAACGGTCTTAACATAGTCCACCTTTAGTTTAGCTTGTTAGGGTTGGAATTTTGTTATTTTCAAGCAAAGAGTTTCAGATTTTATATCTATACATATATGGATATATATATGGAAAAATAAATTTCTCATATTTCTATAATAAAAGGTAGATTATTAACCTGGAGCATATTTTATACATATATAAAATCTGAAAATCTTTGCTTAAAAATAACAAAATTCCATATATATCTCTCTATATATATACACTATATATATCTATATCTATATCTATAGTATATACATAGTATATAATGATATATGTATTTATATTTATATATACTTCCAAAATAAAAACAAAGGAAAAAAAACTATATGAGTAATATAAATACGTTTAAACATAATATTGATGGGATTCTATGCTCCTTCCATAATATAGACATAGACATTCCTCCCATTGAGATATAGTGTTTATTTCCCCTCTTTCTTGAATTTGAGAGGGCTTTGTGGCAGCTTTAACCAAGAGAAGGCAGAGGAAATGAAGCTGTTGCTTGTTTCTGGGCCTATGCCTTGCTGGAATGTGCCTTAGCTTTCCAGAGAGACAAAACTGATAGGCTATAGAAAGATATAGATATATCGATTTGCACTCACACATACACACACACACACGCACACACACACACCTTCCAGAAACACTCTCACAGATGCACCCAGAAATAATGCTTTACCAGCTATCCAGGTATCCTTTAATCCAGAAAAGTTGTTATCTAAAGTAACTATCACAGAGCTACTTTAGATCATTGACAACAAAATTAACCCATATTTATTCAGTCCTTGGTTTATGCTAGACATTGTATTATGGACTCTAAAATTTTAATCTTATTGTGCAGCAGGACAAGCCACAGACAAAACCCCTCAGACAGTGAGTTAAAGAAGGAAGGGCTTTATTCGGCCAGGAGCTTCGGCAAGACTCACATCTCCAACAGCCAAGCTCCCCAGGTGAGCGATTCCCGTCCCTTTTAAGGGCTCACGACTCTAAGGGGGTCCACGTGAGAGGGTCGTGATCAATTGAACAAGCAGGCGTATGTGACTCGGGGTTGCATGCACTGGTAATTAGAAGGGAACAGAACAGGACAGGGATCTTCACAGTGCTTTTCTTATGCAAATAACCAATTAGGTCACGGGTGGATCTTTAACTACCAGTCCCAGGGTGTGGCACCCGGCTGTCTGCTTGTGCATTTCATTTCTGCGTTTTAGTTTTTACTTCTTCTTTCTTTGGAGGCAGAAATTGGGCATAAGACAATATGAGGGGTGATTTCCTCCCTTATTCCCCCACTTTGAGAATCTCACTCAGTAGTGGGAGTTTTCACTTTCATTCTTGCTACCCATGTCTTCTTGCAAGACAGATCAATAGTGATTCATATAGTACACTTGTGCTGAAGCATTTTGGTGAACTAAGGTAGCGATGAAGCTTCTTATCATTTGAAGAAGTACAGGTAGCAAACAAAGGAGCAGTAAGCAGGTTCCTATTACTATTATAACCCCTATTATAAGAGTTTCAAATCCTCCTAGTGCTGGAACCCTTGTGCCAGTTTTGTCATATCTCTAACTGTGTTTTCAAGTACTTGCCCTTGATCATCTATGTGTAGACGGCAATTAGTATGGTTACATTTCCCACAGAACCCTCCTTTAACTGCTAGCAAGTAGTCGAGAGCCAATCTATTTTGATAGATAGCATTTCTCATCTGAGTTTCTTGCTGGACCAGAGTAGTCAAGGCTCTGCCAGTTTTATTCATGATTATTTCTAAGACAGCTTGTAACTGTATGATTCAGTTGATCATGTAAATGGGGTTTGGGTATCCCTACGAGCCGTCTTGTGCCCAAGTAGCAGGCCCACAATATTGTATGATTCTCTCAGGGGGCCATTCATGATCTTTCCAATTTCCTATAGCTATGCTTCTGTTTTTGTGGAAAGCATAGACAGGGAAGTCCAGGAGTTTGCCTGTATTTATGGGCAGTAGGAAGAAAGGTGGTTTAATAGTGCCAATAACACAACTACCTGTCCACTGGTCAGGTAATTTGGCATAACTTCTATGCCCACATATCAGTATAATTCAGTGGGGGGTGTCCAGTCCTGTTGAGACTCCGGGTGGGGCCACACAGTTTGCAACTTTGGGAATTTACTAAATGGATTTTTCTTAGTCTGATTTGAACTCCACTAGGTGGCTGTTTTTGTAGTACTATTATACAGTTTTTGTTCAAGGCAACTGAGTCTTCCCACAAGAAGGGTGAAGTCCTTCCCCACTCTTGCTATACAGTATTGTCAAATGATTGAAGCTTTTAGGACCTAGAAATGATCAGGGTGATTCTTTTGAGCCAGGAATTCATCAGGAACTGGGTCTGTAGTACTAATTTTCAGGCTTCCCATGGCCATTGATCTCCCATTACAGTTCCTCCACATACATAGCATGAAGTGACATTGAGAGACTAGGCTACATGCTCAGCTAATTGCAAAAACAAATTTCTTATTTTTCCTGGAATTTCTGGTACTGGCACATTCAGTTCATCATAGAAGGTTTGAAATACTGTCTCAGGAGAGCGTTTATAAACTTCTCCTCAAACCACGATATTTACTCAAGGATCCAGTCCAGCCCCCTCAATTCCTAGGGTTACACGCTCCCCTTTTTGTCGCGAAGATCAAGGGGGTTGGTTATTACTAGTTCTAAGGGGTTACACTGACCACTGGTACAGGAAGGGCCACTTTTCACTTTCTGAAGGTGAACAGGATCCTTTTCATTTTTTATCCAGGTAGTCTAAGTGACACAAGACCAGTATCTATATTCATTTCCACACAATCCTAATTTATGATAAATGTACTTTTTTTTTTTTTTTTTTTTTTAACCATATAGCCTTTTTCCTAATTAAGAGAACCACATCCTATTCCTAACTTATTGCTATTAATGACAGCACAGGCATCAAATTTCAAGCTGACTTGTTTGGGCACCCCTTTTTCTTTTGTTTTCACTGATAGTTTACTCATATCGTTTATGAGCCCCCACCAATTCTCAGTCCTTAATATTATTTTAAAAACTGTGGTCATGGGAGGCTCAGATGGGTCATAACACATATCAGGTTGGTCATTTCCTGGGCTACATACCTTGTATGGAATAGCATTATACAAACAAGTTCTTTTTAGAGTCCCAGTACACTTCTAATAACCATAAAATAATAGGACTGTAGCAACTTTTTGTCCTACCTCAGTGACTTGATGTATACACTGGGAATAGTCCTTAGTCTGAGGAAGGTCAGTTGAAGCCCTTACTGTACAAGTCCAAATTTTAAGGAAAATGAGTCCTGTGATGAGTTTTCTCATGCTTTGGCCATGCGTGGACCAGTCAGCTTCTGGGGGTGACTGGAGCAGGGCTTGTCACCTTCTTCAGAGCAGAGTGCCCAGTAAAGGTCTATCACAATACACCACACATCCGCTCAGGGATGAACAAGGGCTGACTGATTGATAAGCTCTTGAAAATTCTTAAGCTCACTGCATCCTTTCAGGTCTCCAAGGAACGCTAAGTTTCCTCCCTTTCATAAGAGACACGAAGTGAACTTAGTGTTGGGAGATGGAGGGTGGATGGCCCTTGGGGGCTGACCCGCAGGGTTCCAGACTTTGGGATATAGCAGAGAGAGCTTGGCATGACTTAATACTCCAGGCTATAGAATCCTGGAAACTAGCTACCATGCAGCCCATACCTGGTCTACTGGAGGACCACCTTAGTGGAAAGGGGTCAATCTGGGCCTCTGGCATGTGCACAAACATAACAATTGCTTTTGTTTAACATGCAGATGAAATATTTCAACCATTCCAACCAGGCATTTGCATCTTGGTATCCTGTCTTAATTGCCAAACTTTGTTTTAAGTATTTAACTTCTATGATCCTCTAGTAAAAATGAATGTATGAGTTTAGGAAATAACAAAAACAGGTTGGGGCAGTCCATCCTTGCTCTTTAGTGGTCCACAGAATGTTGGACAAACTACGGCATAAAAGCTCTACATTGGGGAGCAAGACTCCTGGTTGACACTGGAGTCTTTATCGAAATTTTCCCAGATTAAATGGTCCTAATTTACTAATGCCCAGTCTGGGGAGAGTCAGGAGGGACAGAGGTACTTTTCTGAAGTAGAGAGCTGTCTTTGACTTGCCAAGTCCCCACAGGGTATAACAAGGCAAGCATAAAATACAATAGTTTGAGGCAAAGTTGACTTGGTTATGTTAATAGCTAGTTGGTCAGCAATAGAGCAAGGAAAGAAGAAAGAGTAATAGAATACATGAAAGAGTTAAATTTTTCTTAGCTTTAGTTTGGTAGGGTTTTCCCCTGGGACTATGGCCCATGGCTCTGGAATGGGGTGTCTCTTTCTTAACTCAGTTGTGATGAGTTCATCCTTTTTTCACTGTATGAAGTGCAGTCTTGGTGGTTAGCAGCACAAGGTAGGGTCCTTCCTAGGCTAGAGAGAGTTTCCTTTCTTTTCGTCCTTTGATGAGAATGTGATCTTCAGGCTAGTGCTGGTTTACCAGAAATTCTAGGGGTGGTACATGTGCTAAAACAATTTTAGTTTTGAGGGAAAGGAAAGTGGAAGATAAACCAAGTATATAATTTCTAAGAAATTGCCTTTTTATTTTAAATGTGGGGACATCAGCATGGACTTTATAGTCCTTGGTGCCTTTCTACTGAGAAATTTCCTTTAGCACCTATTTTTATTAGTTTTTAGACCAAAGAAGCCAACCACCATTTTATATTTGACAATGCTTCCCATATGATTTTTATACCAGATAAGCTAAATTTTACCTTTATATTAGTGTGTCATTAATGTTAAACTTAGTTGTGTTAAAACTTTGTATACATATTTATTGAATTTTTAACATTGGACCATAAGGTAAGACTTTTATAGATGCTTTTTAACCTTTTATAATCTTTGTTAAAGAGCAGATTAGTGCTTTAAGAAAAACCTGTTGTGTTTTTACGTGAATGTCCAATTCACAGAAAAACTGGATGATACCCCTTTAACTTTAGTTAATATGTTTACACACAGAATTTCCTTTACAATTAATGTTTTAAAACTTGCTTAAACCTTCAAAACAGTTAATTTTTTTAACCTTTTAATGTAAGTAAAAATTTACATTCTTATGCCTCCTTATAATCCTTTTACCAAAGGTATGTTTTACTTTCCTTATACACTTTGCACATAAACTGTTTTTTTCAATAGTTTTACATTCAGGATGTCTAGTTACTTTCAAGTAATACAACATTTCTTGCATAAATTCCTTTTTTTATAACATTTTTCTCTTTCATGGCTTTCACAGACAATTCTTTGGCATGCCTCAACTTTCTGACTTATTACAAACATTTCTTTCTTTTAACAACCAGTTAATTTATTTCAGGACAAGAATTTACCATATAACACTCTTTTTACATAAATGCTGCCCCTCCACCTTTTTTTCCCTTTTTTTCTCGGAGATAACAACCATTCTCTTCCAAAGCAAACTTCCTTTATGTCTGTGAGCTAGATTGTCTAAGGCCACAAGATTGGAAGTTACTATAATACATGTTACACTGTTAACTTTTAGCAAACTTTACTTTTGTTGAAAACCTTGCAAGTTTGGGATTTTAATTATCCTTTGCTATTAATAAGACTTTGTTTTGTCCAAATTAACTTAGAATTGGTATAGATGGCTTATTTTTTCCTTCAGTTACTTGGGAGGAAACATCAGTAGTCCTGTCGTGAAGGGAGTTCCTCCTAGGTCTGGTTGAATCTTCATATGGTAATTAAGATTTAGATGCTCTGTTAGGAAAACTTCTGAGTTAACGGAATTGTCAGTGGTTAATGTTAAATTATCCTTTTTTTTTTTTTTTCCTTAGGATACTTCTGAACTGGTGAGGTGTGCTCACAGTGAAGTTTCCTCAAAAAATTATTTTTTTTTTACTTTCTTCTTTTAGCAAAGCAGTTGCCACTACAAATTGAATGCATCTGGACCATCCGTGGGTTACTGGGTTAAGGATTTTTGATAGGAAGGCTATGGGTTATCGGTGGCCTCACTGCTTCAGGATACACCCTTGGTTACACTGACAACAAAGTAGTATTGGAGTGTTATAGGGTTATGGAGAATACCTTCAATTATCAATTACATGTTTTAAATTACTCTGACTTTTAAAGGAATAGGGTACACTTTTTTTTAACTTTCTTTCTTTCTTTCTTTCTTTCTTTCTTTCTTTCTTTCTTTCTTTCTTTCTTTCTTTCCTTCTCTTTCTGTCTCTCTCTCTGTCTCTTCCTCTCTCTCTTTGCCTCTTTTCCTCTCTGTTGCTTTCCTCTCTGTCTCCCTACTGGTGTTTCCTTGCCTCTGCCAGCCACTTATGCTACTGTTCTCTCAACCACTGTGGGGATGGTGGGGGTCTAAAACCAGCTGTAACCCAGTGTCTATGTACGGGAACTGGTCTGGGTGCCTTGGCTTACAGGTTACCTTGTGCCATACCTTTGAAATAAGGGACCTGTCCAGGCTTCTTCCTGATGGCCAATCCATCTCTAATGTTGGTCAGTCTATTTCACACAAACTTCTAAGTTTTCCTGGTGTCATAGTAACACTGTAATCTCCCTTAAATCCTTTCTTGAAATTTTTCAACATAGTTCCTATTCGGATGGGCTTACTTTGTGCCTGACCCATGCTTCCTTGAGACAAAACACCACACTCACACCACATGCACACCACATAAAGAATGGGTGAAAGGGCACACACACACTTTTACAGTTTACACCAAACCAGAATCAAAACCAAAATCAGAGTATCAAGAAATCTAAGCCAGGTCAAAACCAAAACCAAAGTGTCAAGCAATCCAAGTCAAGTCAAAAACAAAAAACCAAAGTGCCAGTACAGGCACACCATGGATGATCAGGCCATGCTTCCACTCAAATGGAGTAGGCAAGTTCCAAAGACCAGTCTTACCAAGTTTCAGATGTTCAGACTCCAAGTGCCAGTTCCTTCCCAATGTTCAGCCACCGTGTTAATCCTCCATGGGGGCCTGCCATGCACTGCTCTGGCGAGGTGTTCCTCTGGGGCAATTGCCTACCTGGGAGCACTCTCAGGATCCATGTTGCTCAAGCTGACCGGAGTCCCCTGTAGGGATGCTCCACAGGGCAAGCCTAAGCCACTTGAGGGGCTACCTTGACCGTCTGTTAATCACCTCGCTTCCCGGTAAGGGAACGAAGAAATGCAACAGACAAGCCGAAGACAAAACCCCTCAGACACCGAGTTAAAGAAGGAAGGGCTTTATTTGGCCAGGAGCTTTGACAAGACTCACGTCTCCAACAACCGAGCTCTCTGAGTGAGCAATTCCTGTCCCTTTTAAGAGCTCACAACTCTAAGGGAGTCCACGTGAGAGGGTCGTGATCAATTGAGCAAGCAGTAGGTACGTGACTGGGGGCTGCATGCACTGGTAATTAGAACAGAATAGAACAGGACAGGGATCTTCACTTCATAAGCGCTTTCCTCATGCAAATAAATGATTAGGCCAGGGGTCGATCTTTAACTCCCAGGCCCAGGGTGTGGCATTGGGCAGTTTGCTTGTGGATTTCATTTCTGCCTTTGTAGTTTTCACTTCTTCTTTCTTTGGAGGCAGAAATTGGGCATAAAACAATATGAGGGGTTGTCTCCTCCCTTAATTGAATCATCAAAATTTTACAGATGATGAAAATGATTTGCAGAAACAGTAGCCAAATTGTTTAAGCTTACACAGCCTGTAAGAGGTCGAGCCAGGATTGGAACCTGAGCTGCCTTTGCAGTCTCTCCTCTCAACTTCTCTCAGCTCCATTAGATGAGACCAAGGGAGACATTTAATTTGAGCAATTTTTTTTATTGTTATTTATTTATTTTGTAATGCCAAACATTTGTGCATATTTATAGAATAAAGGAAGGACCTAGTAGTGAGGAAAGTATTAAACATAAAGGAGAGGGGATAATAAATAAAGCTATGCAGAAATAAAGGGAGGTGTGGAGGTCTTGATGCTGAAATTTAGTTTTAACACTCGACTTTATAAATGTATGTTTATCTAAAAGCACACATTAGGAACTCAAGTGTTTTGCACATAAAACCACAACATTTATTAAAAATAGTTAATACTACTTTGTGGCACACTTATCCAGTGTAATGTAATATTATTAGCATTTTACATATAGTTTATACATAATTATCTCATTTATTCCACACATTAACTAATGTGGGAAGTAGGTGGTAAAACTCTGGTTCACAGGCTTTAATTGTTTGCCAAAAATTATGCAGCCAGGATTTAAATCCAGATACCTTATTTGTGCCCCAAACTGCTCCCACTACTTCTTCTCACAAAGGCAAGAGCTCAAGTGTGGGACCAAGAGAAAGAGAAACTTAAGGTGGACTACTGACCAACTACTTGATGTGAAAGGGTCATGATTTAAAAAAAAGAAGAAAGAAAGAAAAAAAGGAAAAGATAAGAAAATATTCCTAGAGGTGAGATGGAATGATGGAATCCAGGAAAGTAATTGTTAAAGAAAGAAAGGAACAGTATTTGCTAATGCCCGAGTATGGGACACATATAATAGGTTCCATACACAGAGCATTACTTTTCATATTCACATGCGTTATAAGATGCTCATTATAACTTATTCTATTAAGAGCAAATTGACACTAATAAAGGTAAAATTTATTTGCCAAAAGTTACAAATTTATATAATGGAGCTGAGATTTGAAGTCAGTCCTATCTGACTTCAGAATTTACAGCTTTTTCTTTCTTTTATACCTGATTATGTGATCCTGCCATTTAATCTGCTACATGTACATGTGAATGTGACAATGAACAAAAGCAATGTACCTGCACTAACTTCAACCGTGTAAATTTTCCATTACATTATCAATGGTCCAAAAAGTTTATTTTTTTAATATAATTCTGTAACAATATTGATTTTCAAAATATTTTGTGAAATATTTGTTTTGTTCCTCCCATATTGCATAACTTCACTATCTAATATTACAAGTCCAACATTGTTGATTATATTTCATGGATTCACCTTTAAACAGTCTGGTTTCTGGAGTTGGTTACTTTAATCCCATGAGTACCTCAAAGGTGTGTGACAGATAAATTCTCAATGTTCAGTGTGTACAACTGTGATAAAACCAATTCTTTCTTCCAATAATTCTTTGCTCAATTTTGTTCAAAGATAAAATGGAGAATATAAATTATTATGTGTCCTTAGTGTTGTCAGTTAGTATTCATTTCTTAAAAATTCAATCTGCAATTGTATGTTTCTCAGAACGTTTTATTGTGTTTACTTCAATTTCCCAATCTATAGCGGGAATACACTGCAAATGCTGAATTGGTTAAATTTCTACATTTTCTGAAAGTCAGTTGAATTGCTATATTTTTCTTTTGCATGACATTTGGATATGAAAGTATCTTTCCCATATATTAAATTAAAGCAACAGTTACAAAACAATGTGTTAACATGTTTTCAAAAACATGGAAAAGTTCTGAGAAGTAGGTTGCCTGGCTGAAGTTTAGAAACCATATTATGAAATACAATATAAGCAGATTTTCTTTTTTTTTTTTGACAGACTCTTGCCCTATTGCCCTGGTTGGAGTGCAATGGCATGATCTCGGCTCACTGCAACCTTCGCCTCCTAGGTTCAAGTAACTCTTTTGCCTCAGCCTCCCGTGTAGCTGGGATTACAGGTGCTTACTACCACACCCAGCTAATTTTTTATATCTGTAGTAGAGATGGGGTTTCAACATGTTGGCCAGACTGGTTTTGAACTCCCAACCTTGTGATCCACCCACCTCAGCCTCCCAAAGTGCTGGGATTACAGGCGTGAGCCACTGTGCCCAGCCAAAGTAAGCAGATTTTTAATATTAAAATTTTAATTTTTGAAACATCTGGGAACATTTTCACATAATGATTTTGTCTGCATTATAAATTATTAAATGTTAATATTGTTTTAGACCATATTAAAATTTCACCTTGAAAGACTTGGTAACAGAAAATCTTAGCTACTGAACTACTAAAATATTATGACGAAATACTAAGATTAAAATAGATGGGTAAAAAATAATCACATTCCATAATTTAAAAATTAGATCACATGATTCCATTTAAAAATACAAATTGTGTCCAATATGCAAATTGGAAGTGGTATGGAAAACATGTAAATCGAGCTTTTGCTGCTGGAATTCTTTTCAAAATGCTGTATATTTTTCCTACTGCACATGCATTGGGATGGAAACAATTCTAGTGTAGTAATCAGTAAATTTAAATTTAAGTCATGATTTAAACTAGAAACCCAAATTTCTCCAAAAGAATAATACAACACTATTTAGAGTAGCACTAATGCAAAAACTTAATATGTATTTTTTTTTTTTTTTTTTTCAGCGTTTGGGGGGAATTTTACCTCCATTTCTAAATGTAATACAATGGGCAGAGCTGTGACTCTGCCAAGACATAGATAGTTTAACATACCTTCTGACAGTGTAATCTAGGTAAGTAGACTATTATTTAATAGACTGAATAAAATTGCTAAAGTGTAACCTAGGGCTTTGGAAGATAGTGTGACATATTGAAATGTCTAGTTACAGTTATCTTTGGAAAGCATCCATCTGACAATATAAAAGGTGGAAGACTTGGAAACAGGTCATCTTAATTACTAAAATATAGTTGCTATTATTCTGAGTTTTTGTTAGCAGAAAATAGGCTATAAACAAGGAAAGACAGTAGTGGATTCCCATGGGGAAAGTTTCCAAAGTAAAGTATCAAGTGGTATCAACTATAAATATGAATTAAAATATACTGATATAAAACAGAATAGAGTGAGTTGCAGAAATCAAGGTCATAGAAAAAGGTAAGGTTGTTTAGCAAATTTTTGAGGGAGGTTATGAACCTGACTTAATGGAATATATGGAGAAGCCTTTTCAAATATACACACCATGTCAGAATGTTATGAACAGGTGAGCATTAAGACAAGGTGGATTGGCTTGGCAGGTGTGTGAGAACCAGAGAGCTTAGAATAACAATAAGTGGAGGTGGGCTTATGTTAATGGTTGCTCATTTGATTTCAAATCTTGGAATAATAATAGTGATAATGATAATAAGAATTCTTGAAAAATAGTGCCTTGGTATATCAAAATTAATATTTTTAAATACTTGAAGATTAGTGATGTCATATCTATTAGATTGCATATTTAATAGCAAAAATCGTTATTTTATACGAGCCTACTCCCTTGATCAAAATTATGTGTTACCCTTAAATATAGAATATTAAAATTTCCTGTATAATAGTAATACCCTTCCATGACCATTTCCTGAGCTTTAATATAGAGCCAACATGGTTTTAGTCTGTTGGCAGACAGATTTACCAATTTCTTGTTGTCTGGTCTGCTCTGTGGAGAACACTAGACTGTCCAAAACACATTTTGATTATTTGCAAAACTTAGAACAACACAACTTTGATTACAGGGCATTATTTATCTTATTAACATTGAAATATACTAGTCATGAAGAGAAGATAGAGTTTCTATTTTACCTTTTTATGCCAATTTTTACTCTTTCAATCTGGAAAGGAAGGAAATATTATCAACAATGAAATATTTTTTCTACCAGGAAAAAAGTTGTATATGTACTTTTTAAAATACACTGTTGGTGGGAATGTACATTAGTTCAGCCACTGTGGAAATCAGTACGAAGATTTTGCAAAGAACTTAAAACAGAACTACCATTCAACCCAGCAATACCATTATTGGGTGTATACACAAAGGAAAGGAAATCATTCTACCAAAAAGACGCACGCACTTCTATGTCCATTGCAGCTCTAGTCACAATAGGAAAGATAGAGAATCAACCTAGATGCCTTAACAGCGGATTGAATAAAGAAAATGTGGTACATATACACCATGGAATACTACATAGTCACAAAAAGGAACAAAATCATGTTCTTTGCAGCAGCATAGATGTAGCTGGAGGCTATTATTCTAAGCAAATTAACGTAGGAATGGAAAACCAAATACTGCACATTCTTACTTATAAGCGGGTGCTAAACACAGAGTACATACAGACACAGCGATGGGAACAATATACAGTGGGGACTACTAAAAGGGGAAGAATGGAAAGGGAAAAAGGTTTGAAAAAATAACTATCAGTTACTATACACACTCCTAGGGTGACAGAATTATTCCTATATTAAAGCTCAGCTGCATGCAATTTACTCATGTGACAAACATGCACATATTATACACCCAAACCTAAAATAAAGGTAAAAATAATGATAATAAACAAAAAATAAATTATTTCTTGAAATTTTGTAATAAACTATATTAAAATCTACCTCTTTGAGATCAACAAAAGGAACGTTGTGATTTTCCTTTAAATATAATGGCATTTTGCAGTCATTTTAAAAGTAGTCTCTTAAACTGGGAAATTTATTTACTGTATATCAAATTGCAAGTTTGACCAAATCTGGAAAAAATATTATTTGTAAACTACGTGCATTTCAAAAGTTATTGTTTTAAAAAACTGTAAAAGAAAGTATCTTCCATATATATAGCAAAAGTACCTAAAATGATTATTTGGCAAAAAGATAAATATGTTGTAACAAATTATAAACTGTTGATTGATTATATCTGCATGTTTGCTGTTCAGTTGTTACATTGAATTTGAAAATACATATCCTTAGGAAAAGCATTCTAGATCAAATTTGATTTGCCTCTTGACATGGAAAGAAGGCAAACTTTGTAATTTCTATTCATTTGTGTAAACTTTTCCAATTCTATATTTGTTAGTTAAACTTGAGGTTAATTGTCCATGTACACTTTTATCTTGGTTTGTCAATTGTGTCTATTTCTTGCTTACTAAAGTAGATAAATCTTATCTTTCCCAAGCCCATTTATTTTATCTATATTACTATACAGCCAGGCTCTCAGGTTTTCTTACACCTGTTTTATTACAGTTTTCTTATTACTGGACTTTCCTCACACTAGTGATGGATTGCCACTGGCCTTTTGTCTTTCAATTCTCTGTCATACTAAAAAGAAAATACCTCTAAAAAAGTCACATTGGAGAGTGTGCAGTAAGAGGATTAAATCACAGTCTATAATCCTGCACCTTTATTTCTCTGGGTGAAGTAATGTCACAGAGTTTCATATTTATGAAAATACATTGTTACAAATGAACTTCATAGGTCTCTAAGTAAATTATAAAGATAGAAGTCCAGTATATAGCAGAGATAAAAAGTTGTTTTTGTAATAAGTAATCATTAATTTATAGGCTGATAAATTTATGGTCAACTCAGAAATATTATTCTGCCTCTTGCTATCATTTTTAATATTTCTCTTATCCATATTCCTCTCTAGGGAAGCAAAAAATATGAAATGATTCGTTAATTGAAAATGGAAAGCTCAGATACTGTAGCAATACTTTCTTTGAAGTAGACAGAAAATAAATTAGAAGCAGATGAGGCCAAGTGTTGGGGAATTAATGATAGCTTATCTATGATCCTAATTGTAACCAGTGCCCTGTATGTGAAGAGAGTACTTTTTAATATGATTCTATTAAAAGATATCTTACACGTCACTAATCATCAAGGAAATACAAACCACAACCACAATGAAATAGTAACTTACACCTGGTAGGATGGCTCTTATCAAAAAGACAAGAAGTTAACAAGTTTTGCCAACGGTGTGGAAGGAAAAAAGGGAAAACTTGTAACCTGTAGGTGAGAATGTCACTATGGAAGATAGTACAGAGGTTCCTCAAAACATTGCAAATAGAACTACCATGAGGTGTAATGGTTAATGCCTATAATCCCAGCAGTTTGGTAGGCCGAATTGGGTGGATAGCTTGAGTTCAGAGGTTTGAGAGAAGCCTGGGCAACATGGCAGAACTCTGCCTTTACAAAAAAACAGACAAAAAAAGAAAAAAAACCTACCTGGGTGTGAGGTGTGTTGGCACATGCCTGTGGTCCCAGTTACTGGGAGGCTGAGGTTACTAGGAGGCTGAGGTGGGAGGATCACCTGAACCCAGAGAGGTTGAGGCTGCAGTGAGCTGTGAGTACACTACTGCACTCCAACCTGGTCAAGAGTGAGAGCCCATTTCAAAGAAAATAAAAACCCTAAATTTCATCATCTAAATCCTGTCAATCAGGTATGAGTGAGACTCTGAGTCTAATCAATTTTGACCATAATTTATCCAATGACCTGTGAAATTAATGAAATAGTTTATCTGTCCCCAAAATAAAATGGTAAAACAGGTATAGGAAAACAGCGATAGACATTTTTGGTGTAAAAAGGGAGAAAATAAAAGGGAAAAAAATGAGTAACTAGTCTTAAGAAATTTTAAAACCCAGTAGTAAAAACCCTGTTAGGTTTTAAGGCATGAGCATAATTTTCTATGGTTTTTGGATCCATCTTCTGAGTCTTCTTTTTTTCTTTTGTTTTCATTAAAGGAAGCAGATGTTTATAGCTGAATAGATTTGTCAGACAATAGAATTTCTGAGGTTCAATAATCTTTTTTCATTTTGTGCTACTTGTTCCCCTTTAAGTTCAAGCCATCATTCTTTCTGCTGTTACATAAATCCCTATCACTTTGTGCATCTCCTAATATGTCATAGGAGTTCATAGCATTAAACAGGACAAATTTCCTATGGAATCCTGTTGCTATTTTGTCTTTCTACTTTGAAAGAACAATTGCTAAAGAACAATTGCCTCAAGCTTCCTTAAGTCCCCTTTTTACACTGAGAAAATATGAGAGTCACATTCTTAACTTCTCAGAGCCTTTTGTATAACTAAGTACTACGTACTTTTGCTACTTTTTATTTAAAGTTTCATTTAAAAAATCTATCACTCCCCCCTAGTATTTCCTTATGAATAATCACTTGCTTTTTCCAGTAAAAGTAAATAGAAATCTTACTCTTACTCTAACATTGAAACACTTAAAAACCAAAAGGATATTCTCTATGGTCTGTTCTCTTCTCTTATCATTTTGGAAGTGTGTGATTAGAATTGGGTGGGTCCCTACCAGCTTTCTCTGATCATTAAACTATTTTTATTTTAAACTACTGAGTATTTGGGATTATTCATTACAGCAGCTAATGTAGTCTATATTGACTGTAAGATAAGAAATTTCAGTAGATGTTTGTTAAATGCAGTGGATTGCCATGGTAGAGAAATGAAAGGGAAGTTAAGGAAAGTTAACAGTATGAACCAAATCACTTTTAAAGGAGCATGGCTATAAGGAAAATAAATAAGACTGTAGGCCAAGAAAGGGCTACTTAGATATGGGTGTTTCTTTGATATGAAATATACTGGAGAAGAAAAATTGATTCTGTAATAAGGATAGAATAATTTATAGGGATAAGATTCCCAGAGAGTTAAGAGATTGGAATGCAAAAAAGAGTGACTTGCCTCAGGTAAAAGAGTAATTTAATCTATTAAGCAGATTAGAAAGTTGAAGAATTTTAAAGCTGGATTGTGGCATTTTCTGTGGCAGAGCAATCAAGTCTTGCCATTTTCAAGGAGCCAAGGGTGGGAATGGCAACATTTCCACATTCATTATTTTCACTTCTCCACAGATCCTTGTCTGAATCCTTTTTCAAAACAAAAGATAAGAGCAATGTTGACCAGAA
Organism: Papio anubis; assembly: GCF_008728515.1. NCBI lineage: Eukaryota > Metazoa > Chordata > Mammalia > Primates > Cercopithecidae > Papio > Papio anubis. The sequence goes on along the minus strand of NC_044982.1, from coordinate 64,182,552 downwards.
AATAAATAAAATAGCAAACATGGCATCACATACTTGACTTCCAGGTAAACCTTTCAAGTTAACATTTCAATGTAAGTTGAAATGAAATGTATGAGATTAATTTGTAAGGCCATGTATACTTTTCTTTGTTTATAAGTATCCGGTCTAATACAAAGCATTGTTAAAAAACATCTTTGGAAATCTTACACATTTAATAAGCTGTCTTTAAATTTATATAAGATAAGAAAGATTGATTTTAATCCCAAACTATGAAATTATGAACAGTTACAAACTTGTTGTGTTCTATATTATTGAGCGGTTGATAAAAAGTCTATATATATTTAAAAATTTAGAATTGCTGATTGGAAGCCTTTCTTTGCTTCATCAAATGATAAAAAGTAATTGAATCAATAATACTATCTCATTTTTTTATTTAAAAGGAGTTCAATTTCTCCTTACCATTGAGACCTAATACAACCTTCTATTTCCACCCACTGAAAAAGAATCAGGTTTATACTTGCTTGCTAAGTTATTTTTCTAACTCTGCATGCCTCAGGGAAAGCTAACTAAAACTGTTGGCCATTACAAAACTATTTTTCTTTACTTAACCTTGTAAGTTTCTCAGTATTTTGAAAATACAAAAACATATTAAAAGGACAAATATAATTCTGCAATATGATTTAGTTTGAATTTGTTTCTTCTTTACATTCAGATACTTAAAAATCAAACTCATGTTATTTTTTCCAATATGCCCAACGTAGACCAGAGAGAATTATACAACTGAATATTCTATCTAAAGTTGAATATTCTATAAAAAATCAATATTTTTATAAAATAGGTTCATTGTGAAGATTTCTGGCTTCCTTAGTCATCTAGAAGTTAACTCAAAGTCTTAAAGTACTAAAAAAATTTTGATGTAGGCCTTCATTTATAGGAAATATATATCATAACCCATAATGTGGCAACTTCAGGACATTAATGAGATAATTGTGTGTTAATTGGCATGCATATCAAAATAGTGAGGGCAAATATGCATAGAGCAGATATCAGGGAACATAACTATGAAACACAGCCATATGCTGTAACTTAAAAAAAAATAATAATAACATCCCAGCCATTCATTAAATTGCTGCTATGTGTAAAGCCCCATGCTAAGACCTATATTGAATTACTCATGTAATCCCCAGAATTCTCTAGAGTTGAGTTTATGTCAGAAGAATTTGGACATTGGGTAGTTTAGATAACTTTCCCAAGATCAAAAATATTAAAAATGGGCAAGACTCACTTTTAAATCTAAGTGTTTCTGAACTTAATGCATTTGCTGAAGCAGAGGCAGAAACAGTCCTACAGATCAACATTCTTTTACCGTAGTGTGCATCAGAATCACCTGGAGCTTTCTGGTGATTCAGTCAAGAGTGGGACCCAAGATGTAGCATTTCAACTATTTCCCAGTTGCTGATGCTGCTGGTCTGAGGCTCACACTTGAGAACCACTGCTATGGATTTCAGTAGTCATTCTATCCTGTATTTATTATCACTCTGAACCATGAAGAAACATTTCGATTATGCTCAATAGACAATGTAAGGACACAAGGAAACATGTAATACTTTTAAGAAAAACTTTCATCAAAATATATATCATTCAGGAGATTAATCATCATTCACAAGTAGAAAACTTTATTCCCTAAATTTGTCCAAAAAGAAGTGCTGCCTAATTAAGAACAGATCTTGTGACATTTTCAATGTTGCTAATTTATGTGTAGTATGATTATTTCAGGACTTACTTGGTCAATGCCAATAATGCATATAACTTTAAGTACCAATCTCAGAGCCTTGGAAAATAGGAGCAAGATTCCCTTGTCAGTCTGCATTCTCAGGTAAATGGTAACACCTATTCCAAACTCCTTCCTGCTCACAGACATACAACGTGTCATTGTTGATTGGACTGAGCACATTGTTTGTTTCGTAATGCCATAAATTTTTCTTAACCAAGAAATGAATGGCAAGTGATAATTCTAATTAATTGATTGGTAGCTCACTACTGAAAGGACAGGTTTTTTGACTCAAAGTCTTCATTCCTATTAAGATATGTAAAGCTGTCATTCCTTAAGATATTGATTGGTTAGCATGTAATTAGCCTTGAAAAATTCTAAAGTAAATGTCCCACCTAGGGTAACAATAATGATGAGTATGCTGCAGTGGAATTGTGTTTCCTTATCTTAGTGAGAATAGAAGGCTCATGGAACAGTAGAAGCCAGGTAGACACAATTTATATTCAGAGACACGGTGAGAACAGTTACCATACAAACCGTAATCAGAGTTTTGACATGCAATAATCTGTGGTTTATTTGATTGCAGAACCCTTAAAAATGAACTAGGGGGACAGCCTGTTAAGGTGTGTTTATTTGATACTTACAGGTAGCAAAATTCTACTTCTTATGGAAAAAAGAAAACTTGCTTAAAGGTAGCACACTGTAGTGGAGATTCATAGTGTTTAAACCAAGACTATCCTTTTGAAACAGAACACTGCTATGGATCACCAAGTGTACACCAGTGAATCGTTCTGCAATTCATCCTCAATAGTATTAGTAGCCACTTGTTAGCATGAATGTGCCCTTAGAAAATATAAATTCTCAGAAATGTTGTGAGTTTTTTGATTTGGGCTCTGAACTAAAGGTAATCCTTGGGGAATTAATTCACTGTTGCTGTCTAACTTCAAAAAGAAGTTTAAAGAAGTTCAGGTATGAGTAGAGTCTTGGCTATAATTGAACTCATATTGATCCAGGGAGATTATAGCTATGGTTTTGGTTCTTTGAACAGCATCAAAATATAAAGTGTATTGACATATTTATTATTATCACAAGCACAATCTCTAGATATTAGCCTCACCCATAGAAGGTAATTTATGATAAGAAGGGCAAATGGAAACCATTGGAGCTCTTACACACTTCAAATATGTTTCTATTATATAAACCAAAAGCAATTCCACACATTAAATGCAGCTGTGATTCCAGGTATATATATTTAATAGAATAATAGGCATAATATCTAGCCCTGGTATAAAGCTTTTGACCTAAAAAGTCATCTTGTATTTCTATCTTCAATCAGCAAATGAAATCGGAAAAGAATTTTAGGAGTTCGTTGACCCTTGATGTGACCACAGGATAAACTTATTCTCAGACTAGACTATATCATTCTTTGCGTATCTGTCACAATAGAGTCCAGAGAACTTGACTGGCTTCACGTACTGCACAGGACTGATGTGATGCATTACATCATGCTAACTGGACCCGAAAAGGAGGAAGTTTCACATATCCTCTATGCCTTATTAAGACATGTGTGAGAGGGTGGGAGAAACACCTCATGGATGTTTGGTAGACAAAAGCATCAGTTAAATCCTTAAGATCTGAGACATGTTGCGATATGTCCTCTGAAGTGAGAGATACCTTGCTTGACCTCTTTAGATATTGCTGGTTACAAATAATCTATTAGGGAAAGCTGCTTCAGTGATTTACTTGGTAACTTGTAAGGCTGCTCATTTTAAAAGAGACTCAGCTCTGTGGTACATGCTGCACAATCAATTGGAACTATCTTTCTATCAGACACAGGCAGTCAAACGTCTGGGGCAGACAGAAATTTTCTACCTATGGTAACCTCAGTAGAGAAATGCTATATAGAGCTTTTGATTTCAGAGCAAGGCCAATCCATTTGTTGCCTACTACTACATCGTAGGAAAAAAAACATCTCCTGGCTTGCTCCTGGGCCCTAGTAAACCTGAATGACTGACAATGGGGCACCAAGTAATTGTGCAACCTAAAATGCCCATTATGAATTGGGTTTGTGTAACTCACTAGATGATAAAATGGGATGTGCATAATGGAATTTTATTATAGTATAAAAATTACACATAAATAGCATGCTAAAACTAGTCCAAAAGGCCCAAGTTAATTTCAGAAGTTTGGTTTGTTACTTCTTTGTCAAAGGGATCTGTGGCCTCTGACCAGTTAATGGTACAAAAACAAATAGCCTTTGTTTAAGGATGGATCTTCACCATATGCCGTCTTTCACAGAACTGGATGGCTGCGCCATTAACAGGTGGCTCTGAAAAACAGTGGAAAGTGAAATCTTCACAGTGAGAAGAATTTCAGGTGATACAACTAGTATCAGATGATACAACTGGTATTATATACTTCATGTGAAAGGAAAAATGGGAACAAGAATGAGAAATGAATAGGAAATTTTTGGAGATAAGCCGTGTGGCTGGACCTCTTGTAATGAGAACACAGTGACAACATAACTCAATAAATATATGAGGCCGGGCATGTTGGCACACACCTGTAATCTCAGTACTTTGGGATCCTGAAGAGGACAGATCATCTGAGTTTGGGACCAGCCTGGCTAACATGGTGAAACCCCATCTCTACCAAAAATACAAAAATTAGCCAGGCGTGGTGGCAGGTGCCTGTAATCCCAGCTACTAGGGAGGAGGAGGAGGGAAGAGAATCGCTTGAACCCGGGAGGCTGAGGTTGGAGTGAGTCGAGATCACAATATTGCACTCCAGCCTGGGTGACAGAGCAAGAATTCATCTCAAAAAATATGTATATATACACACACACACACGTGTATATATAAATGTGTGTGTATACATATATATACACATGTATATGTGTGTATATATGTATACACACATGTGTATATGTGTATATGTATATATGTGTATATATGTATATGTATATATGTGTATATATCCATATATGTGTGTATATAAGTATATATGAGATGCAAAAAAGAGTGATAGGCTTCTCTGTATTTCATAAATAATGTATAATACTTAAATGAATTTTTTTCTTGCAATTTGAAAAACTCTGTATAAATATTCCTGGTTTCTCATCTATGAATCTTAGTTATCTTAGTTTTGTCCAGATTACCATGGAGTGCTAATACCATGAGTACTGTTTCATATATATATCATAAAATGCCATACATATATAGACACACACACATATGGGTGTGTGTGTGTATATATAGTACTTTAATTTTGTTTTGTTGTCTTTCTCAGGAGAGTAGCTATAAACTCTGTATAAACTTTAGTCCTGACCTTATAGGGCTCCAGGGATTTGGTCATAGTAGTTTATGATGTGCTGTCTCTATCCTGTCTGACAGCCTAATGCCTAAGTGTCCAGCTTGTCACCAGGTAGTTCTCTCACAGAACTCGTTTTTATACTTGCAGATGCCCTTGTTTGCCATATGTCCAGTATTGCTACCAAGATAGCCACACTCTAGGGTAGACCGCTGACAGGAAAAGAAGCTAGGTTCAGGTGTCTGCGTCAGGCCAGACACAGAAAAAGCAACTCAGCAAAAACATGAAATTAGAGAGGCAGTTTATTACGTACAGGTCCCTACATAGAAGAGAGCAGCACACTTTGCCATTGGTACCTTGCAGTACCAATGGAAAAGGAGGAGCCATTTAGGATATGCATACTTAATCAGTTGTGAACCTATGGACCAAAGACATTTTTAGGGTCTAGGGCATTATCCAAGCAAGTTTTACACAGGAAATTCTAATTAGTGGGTTAGGACAAGTAGACACCAGATCCCCGGAGGTAAGAGTCAAACTGTGACTGAGACATAGTCACTGTATCATATCTGTGCAGTCCAAACCAGCTGTGGGGGCCAGTGGGACAAGTCAAGTAGTTAGTATCCAGCTGGGCCATAAGCAGGTGGGATGAGTCATATATCTGGGTTAAGCACATGGAGAAACTATGGGGAGGTGGAGAACTGGAATTGAAAAATGTCAAGGGTGGCTCTGTCCTGCTTTTGATATGAGAAAATTTAACATGTATTTAAAAATGAATGCCAAAGCAACATAAAAGTATGGGAATTGACTACTTTCTCTGTATACATGTGTATACAGTAAATATATCTTTATATATTTATGTATTTATATAGTTACATATATATAGAAAGTAACTATATGTCTCTGTCTACATATATGTCTCTGTCTACATATAGTTACTTTCTATATATATAAAGAGAAATATATATAGCAAAAGATATATTTTTTCAAATACACACACAAATAAGAATGCATGTATGTATAATTTTAAAAAGTAAAACTCATCAATTATACTTTCATAGCTGGCCTAAATATATGAATACCTAGTTGGCACAGTGAGCAGAATGCAGTATGTCTGATTGGGAGAATATTTTAGAATATCATCAAAAACTTTCAACTACATATATGTTAAATTCAAGAATCTATGTAATTTTGTTTAGTAAAATCAAGTGATATGGTTTCAAGAAATAGTGCTGTTAAAGAAGCAAGCAGCAATGAACATTTTAAACATTGTACAGCACTCTCATGAGGAAAGACCCCCAAATCCGGAGTGTCTTTGCCACCCAGGAAAAATAACAGCATTATCCTCTAAGTGAACAAAGAAGGTTGAAGGAGAATCAAAGACAGTGGTTACGTTAGCCATAATGTTAGATCAGTGGCTTTTCAACACATGTAAAAGGTGCTGAAGTAAATTTATTGATTAGAATGTGAGAAAATGTTTTGCAGTATTTTTTCAGTTACAATGTATATTTTATAGAGAGCAAAACACATATCCCTTGAAGAAAAAAGAAATACAATGATGCTGATAATAACCTGAGATTTAGAAATAACAAAAATAAAGGATACAATAAGAATAAGAGATAATAGCTCGCTCTTTTCTGGTGTTTGGTGATCAGGATTACCATTCGTTCTTATATTGAAAAATAAGATTTCATTGCATCTTCCGCTTTTCGTTGCATACATTTTGTTCTTTTCTTCACAACTGCTATTGGTTGCACAATTGTAATTCAGTGTTAAACAAAAAAAGTTAGTATAATCTGCCTTTCAATTCATATTTATTGATACAACTTTTATTTGGGTGAATTAAAGTAGAAATACATGCATGAAACAGATACTTTGGGCAACATAGATTAGGAAAGGCCAGGGTAAGTGTTATTTATTATCCATTTTAGTATTTTTTTTGCACTTAATTAGGATAGCTTCATTCAGGAGCTGTAATCTGACATTAATCTTGTTTCCTGAATATAGATGAAATATGAGCTTAATAAAAATTTTGAAACCTATCATCTTTAATTCAAACAGGATTTCTTACCCATTATAGCTTTAGATTTTCCCAGCAGCATGGTAATGTCAGTTATCATTTGTCTCTGTAAAGAAATGTAAGAATATAAAGATCTTTTTATATATAAAATGATATTTGAAAATTTTCATCTATTTTGTGGCTTAGCCAGAAAACTTCATATAAAGTATTACATATGACAATTTTAGCTGTGTTATCTGTGCATAAAAGAAGGACATTAAGAAATTATTTTCATTTTTGTGGGCAAACTGGACATACAGTATAGAGAAGAATGTGGTTTTGGACTGAAATTTTAAAAATGATATTAAGTTGTTTTTCTGAATTATTTAGATATTTCCTTATTTTGTATAGCTACTCAGAGTTTACAGTATATAGATTGCTTATTTATAAACACATGCTGGCTATGAAACTTTTCTTCTATTTCCTCAAAGTCCACTTCTCAGAAAAAAAAAAAAAATGACTAGTTGGGTTCGGGTAGAGATAAAAATGACTATTTTTTTACTTATTCATAGCATGAAATGTTTATTTTTCAACAAGAATATTTTATTATTGACTTTTTACAATATATTAACTGGATTTCTGTTTCAAATAAAAAACAGAAATCAGAATCACCTTTTGATGACATCTCTTTACTATTCCTAGCTATTAACATTCTAAAATGTCTCTTCACAATCTTTTAAATAAAGCCCCAGCTTATAGATATGTCATTAGATTACTTTTGGTCTATCATTAGTAAAATCACCTTTCTTCAGACTTTTACCAAAGAATGTTTGCTACTTTTTTTCCTTTGTGAGAAACATTATAGAATTTCACTTATAATATCCTCCAGCTTAGTGTTGCTGCATATGACAAGATCTCATTTTGTTTAATGGCTGAATAGTATTCCATTGTGTATATATACCACATTTTCTTTCTTCAAAATGGACATTTAGGTTGATTCCATATCTTAACTCTTATCAATAGCACTGCAGTAAACATGGGTGTGCAGTTTGACACCTACGACATACCGATTTTATTTCCTTTGGGTACCCAGCAATGGGATTCCTGGATCATATGGAAGTTTGATTTTTAATTTTTTGAGGAACCACCATAATGTTTTCTATAATGGCTATTCTAATTTGCATACTTATAAACAGTTTATAAGAGATTTCTTTTCTCTGCATCTTTGCCAGCATTTTTTTTTTCTTATAATAGCCATTCTAACTAAAGTGAAAAGATACTCGTTGTGAGTTTGATTTGCATTTATCTGACGATTAGTGATGTTGAACATTTTTTCATGTATTTCTTGGACATGTGTATGTCTTTTTTTTTGAGAGCAGTTTAAGTATTTTGCCCATTTTAAAATTGGATTTCATTTTCCTGTTGAGTTGAGTTCTTTACATATTATGAATATTAATCTCTCATCATATGCGTAGATTGCAAATATTCTCTCCCATTCTATTGGTCATCGCTTCACTTTATTGAATGTTTCCTTTACTGTACAGTAGTTTTATAGTTTGGTGTAATTCCATTTGTCTGTTTTTTTGGATTTGTTGTCTGTCCTTTTTGAGGTCTTATTCAAAAACTTCTTGCCCAGTATAATTTCAGGAAGTATGTCTCTCCTGTGTTTTCTTCTAGTAGTTTTATAGTTTCTGGTCTTACATGTAAGTCTTTAATCAATGTGCAGTTTATTTTTTATATGGTGGGAGAAAGGAGTCTAGTTTAATTCTTCCACGTGTGAATATCCAGTTTAGCCAACAAAACTTTGAAGGGATGAACTTTCCCCATAGTGTATTTTGGGCACGTTTGTTGAAAATCAGTTGGCTGCAAATATGTGGATTTATTTTTGTGTTCTTTATTCTGTTCCATTTGTTTATATGTATAATTTTATGCTAGTACCTTGTTGCTTTGGTTACCATATCTTTGTAGTGTATTTTGAAATCAGGTATTGTGATACCTTCAGCTTTCTTCTTTTTGCTGAGGATTACTTTTGCAATTTGTAGTCTTGCTATTGTGTTAAGCGAAATAAGGCAAGCACAGAGAGACAAATGCTGCATAATCTTACTCATATGTTGTGATGGTTAGTATTAAATTTCAACTTGATTGGATTGAAGGATGCAGAGTATTGTTTCTGGGTGTATCTGGGTGTTTCTGGCTGTTGCCAGAAGATGGTAACATTTGAGTCAGTGGACTAGGAGAGAAAGATCTACCCTCAGGAAGACTCATCCACAATATGGGTGGGCACCATTCAGTGGGCTGCCAGCACTGCTAGAAAAAGCAGGCAGGAGAAGGTGGAAGAAGCTGACTTGCTGAGTCTTCTGGCCTTCATCTTTCTCCCACTCTGGATGCTTCCTGCCCTCAAACATCAGACTCCAAGTTTTTCAGCTTTTGGACTCTTGGACCTACACCAGTGGTTTGCCAGGGGATCTTGGACCTTCAGCCACAGACTGAAGACTGCACTATTAGCTCCCCAACTTTTGAGATTTGGGGACGTGGACTGATCCACTATTGGCTTCCTTACTCCTCAACTTGCAGACGCCCTGTGGTGGGATTTCACCTTTTGATCATGTGAGTCAATTTTCCCCAACGAACTCTGATATAGTTTGGCTGTATCCCCACCCAAATCTCACCTTGAATTGTAATAATCCTCAAGCGTCAAGGGTTGGGATAGGTGGAGATAATTGAATCATGGGGGCCGTTTCTCCCATACTGTTCTCTTGGTAGTGAATAAGTCTCATGAGAGCTGATGGTTTTATAAGTGGGAGATCCCCTGCACAAATGCTCTTGGCTGCTGCCGTGTAAGATGTGACTTTGCTCTTCATTCACTTTCAGCCATAATTGTGAGGCCTCTTTAGCCAAGTGAAACTGTGACTCAATTAAACCTCTTTCCTTTATAAATTACCCAGTCTTGGGCATGTCTTTACTAGCAGTGTGAGGACAGACTAATACAAACTCCCTTTCATATATACATATATCATATTAGTTCTGTTCCTCTAGAGAACCCTGAATAATACATATGTGTAATCTAAAGAAGTTAGTTTCATAAAGGTAGAGAGTAGAATAGTGGTTATCAGATCCTGAGAATGGGATGGGGAACCAGGAAAGATTGGTCAATGGGCACAAAGTTATAATTAGACAGGAAGAACGCATTCTGATATTCTTTTGTAGTAGAATGACTGTAGCTAACTGCAGTATATTGTTGATACGGTTTGGCTCTGTGTCCCCACCCAAATCTCATCTTGTAGCTTCTATAATTCCCATGTATCGTGAAAGGGATCCATGGGAGATAATTGGATTATGAGGGATATTTCTTGTGCTGTTCTCATAATAGTGAATGGGTCTCACGAGATCTGATGATTTTAAAAATGGGAGTTGCTCTACACAAGCTTCTTTTGAGTGCTGCCATCCACGTAAGTTGTGACTTGCTCCTCCTTGCCTTCCACCATAATTGTGAGGCCTCCCCAGTCATGTGGAACCGTAAGTCAAATTAAACCTCTTTCTTTTGTAAACTGCCCAGTCTCAGGTATATCTTTACCAGCAGCATGAAAATAGTAATACAATTATGTATGTTAGAATCACTAGAAGGGATTTTAAATGTTGTTGCCAAAAGAAATGATAAATGTTTATATTTATTATTTATTTATTCATTTATTTTGAGACAGAGTCTCACTGTGTTGGCCAGGCTAGAATGCAGTGGCAGGATCCTGGATCAGTGTAACCTCTGCCTCCCGGGTTCAAGCAATTCTCTGGCTTCAGCCACCCTAGTAGCTGAGATTCCAGGCAGGCACCACCAAGCCTGGCTGATTTTTGCATTTTTAGTAGCGACAGGGTTTCACCATGTTGGCCAGGCTGATCTAAAACTCTTGACCTCAGGAGATCGACCCCTCACTTGGCCTCCCAAAGTGCTAGGATTACAGGCATGAGCCACTGCACCTGACTGAATATTTAAAGTGATGGATATAGTATGTATCCCCATTTGATCATTGTACTATGTATACATGCATTGAAAAATCCCATTGTACCCTATAAATATGTATAATTATTATGTGTCAATTATGAATATAAAATTAAATTTAAAAGAAAACTATAGAATTGACAAAGATGAGTGAATATTCACATGTTCTTCCTCTAAATAAAAATATTGGCTTATTACATTATACTCGTCCACAGTTATGCTAAAATATATTTGTTCTAATTGCATTGTATTCATGTCCACTAAAATGTATGTAAATCAGATATAGTAATGAGTTTTAGGTTTTACAGGAACTGGAGACTGGACATTCTGTACAGAAATGAGTTTGTAATCAGAATTTAGCTTTTATGTTAGTTGACTTAAGTATATTATGATTCATCAATGAAAAACTGTGGGTATAAAGAAACAAACTACTAGGAATTTTATAAATAACATAAAGTGAAATAAAAACATTTTCATTAAATTCTTCTCCAAAACATAGTCCTCATAGCATTGCTTGTTTTTGAGGGGTGTAGTGGGTGGAATGTTTTCCTCTGCTTTCTAACATACGTAGCTTTTTAATAACTTATGTGATAAATTTTACTTTTAGTTGGTGTTCCTTTCATCTGCTTTGCAAGTAAACTCTGGTCTTGCTGAGTCCAGCTAGCTCAGATGCAATTTGACCTAGTTCTATATTTTTCAAATATGTTCTAGCACCACACCACCCCCCTCCCCCCGCAAAAATAAAACACCATCAAAAGGAAAACACACACACACATGCACACACACACACAACCAGTTTCATGCAGTCAGGAATATTTCAAATAGCTTCTGATTGAATTGTAACAATCTATTTTACTTATATCAATTAAAAATTACTTCATTTAAAATAATAAATATGTTTAAACCATCTGTCATTTACACAGATTAATGCCTTCTTAGTTTTTTCTGATGAAAAATTAATCCACATTTACAATATTCAAGCAAAACTGAAAGTGTAAAGAGATACAAAACTTCCTCAGAAATCTCACCCCTCAAAGTTAAATATATCGCTTTTAACACTTTGATACACATCCTTTTAAGCACTATGAGTTTATAAACAGTGGCATGCCCACACACTGTATACAGGAATATTATTCAGATATTACAGATTATTTTTTATGAATAGGTTTTTGCTTACCCAACAATATGCCTCAGATAATTTTATCTATTTCTCATCATACAAGAGTTCAGTATCATCTTGTTAAATGTCTGTATACAATTCTTATGTAATGAACAGATTATAGTTTATTTTGCCAATTTATTCTTTATGGTACTTAGGTTTACAATTTTATTCTACATGTTTACTTTCCTGTATCATATATCATGAGAATAAACAGCTGTTCTTATAATTAGGCTTCATATATAACTGGCATGTTCTCATTCATATATGGAAGCTAAAATGTTGGCCTCATGGAGGAAGAGAGTAAAATGATGGCTAACAGAGGTTGAGAAATATGGGTGGGTTTTGGTGTAAAGACAGTTTGGCCAATGGGTACAAGAATATAGTTAGAAAGAAGGAATAATTTCTAGTGTCCAATAGCGCAGGTGGGGTGACTATAGTTAACAAGATTTTATTGTATATTTCAAATAGCTAGAAGAGAAGAATTGGAATGCTCCCAACATGAATAAATGGTGTATGTTTGTGTTTATAGATATCCTAATTACCCTGACTTGATAAGTACACATTGTATGCATGTATTAAAATACCACATGTACCCCATAAATATGCACAATTTTGAGGTTTCAACAAAAATTAAAAAAATGCTATAGAGCAATTACATTGCTCTATTTGTCTATTCTTAAGACATTTCAACCAAATCCTGAATATTATAGCCTAATGGCTTCTGAAATCTGGTTCTGCAAGTCTTCCAACATTGTTATGATTCTTTAATACTATGAAGGGCCCTTCAAGGTTTATTACACTGTCATGTAGTGTTGATCAATTTAGAATTAGCTTGACAACTTCTGCCATAATCCTGCTGGGAATCTGATTGAAATTACATTAAATCTATAAATCATTTCAAAAAGAAATGATTTCTTAACAGTAAGTCTTCTGAGGAAGGCACATTATACATCTTTCCATTTATTTACACCTCCTTTAGTTTCAGCAATATTTTTATAGATTTTAATGTAGCAATATTATAGCCTATTATTAAATTTATCAAAGTATTTTGTGATTTTTGACACTATTGCAAATTGTATTTGATAAATATTACTTTCAAGTTCCTCATTACTGGTATATAGAAATATGACATTATCCAGTTAGTTTAAATTTTCTAATTGATTGTAGTAGGTTTTTGTTGTTGCTGCTGTTTTATAGGTTTTCTAAGTAAACATTTATATTCTCTGTGAATATTAGAAATTTTATTTATTTTTAACCTTTATTTTACTTACCTTTTTGGTATTTCTGTAGGTTCCAGTACAATAACAGAATATAAATGAAAAGAGAAGACTAGGGGAAAATTCTTTAATCTTTCCACATTAAATGTAATAGTGTATAGATTGTTCTTAGATTATATTTATTAGACGATGTTGGTCCATTCTTTTCTGAATTTGTTGATAATATTTATCATGAATGGAAGTTGAATTTAAGCATATTATTTTTGTTTTGGTCATCACCTTTTGATGTTTTCTTTATTCTCTTAATATGTCACATTAAGTTGATTTTAAATGTTAAACCAAACTGGCCTTCCTGGAGTTAACCTCACATGGTCATGACATATCCTTCTACTAATGGAGTTGATTTGATAATATTTGCCAATAATTTTTACATTTATATATAGTAAAGACATTAATATATACATGACTTTCTTATAATTTTTATTGTTACCATATACTATTTTTGATAAACTAAAGAAGCTCTAACTTCTATGTCTGAAGTGTTCTGCAACAGTGCATTTTATTAGCTTTTCTACTGTTGGTTTAGTATGAATAAGCTATGATAATCTTTAATAAAAACATTTTATTCTAGATGTTTTTTGCTAGGAAAAATATTATGCATCTTCAGGGTTCTCTTATTCTTATAAAATTAGTTGGGAATTGCTCTCTCGTATTATCTGAAAGTGTTCTTTGTGGAAAAGATTTTGGTTATGGATTCAAATACCTCCACAGAGATGGGGATGTTCAGATGTTAATATCTTCTCTCTTCAGTTTTGACACTTTACATTCCAAATCACATGTCAGTTGCATTGATATTTTCAAGTTAAATATTTGCAAAGACTTCTCTGTAAGTTTTAAAATTATCGTATTAATATTTTTGACATCTTTAGTGATGTTTTCCTTTCAGTATTTAAATTGCTGTCATCTGCGATTTCTCTGTTTTAGCTTGTGCAGCAGTTTTTCAGTTAATTTTTCCAAGTAAGCAACTTGATATGTTCATTTAAAATGTATTTGTTTTGTCAGACTCTCATTTTTATTACTTTCTTCTTTAAAATTTCATTGCTTTAATTTGTTATTTTCAACTAACCTCTCACTTTAACACATAGATGATAGAATATATCATTTTATTCTTCTCTAATGTAGGTATTAAAACTATAAATTGCCCTCCAACAAGAAATTTTGAGATACCATGCCTTTGTAATAATTCAGTTCAAAATATTTTTATTACATTGTGATATTGTCCTTGAAATATGAACAAATTTTTATTGTGTTGTATAATTCTTAATTATTTGCAGATTTTGTGTATATCTCATTGTTATCAATGTCCAATTTAATATGATTATGTTTCCAAAACATATGTGTTGTTTGAACATTTAAAATATATGGGTTTTGTCTCAAATCTTGGAGTGATACATTGGGGAGTATAATATTTGTACATGAGAAGAACATATATTGTACAGTATATTGAACATATATTGTACAGTTGGGAATAATACTTTATATATGTAAAATAGGCAAAAATAGGGCAATAATGTTGGTGGTTCAGGAACCACAAGAGATTGACCAACTAGTACAAAGTTACAGTTAAACAGGAAGAATAAGTTCAGGTGTTCATATCTCATGCTATGATGAATAAGAATAAGTTCAGGTGTTCATATCTCATGCTACGATGAATATAGCTGAAACCAATGTAATTTATATCTCAATATAGCTGGAAGAAAATATTTTGAATATCATTACCACAAAGAAATGATAAATGTTAAAAGTGATGGGGATGCGGAGAAATAGGAATGCTTTTACACTGTTTGTGGGAGTGTAAATTAGTTCAACCATTGTGGAAGACAGTGTGGCGATTCCTCAAGGATCTAGAACCAGAAATACCATTTGACCCAGCCATCCCATTACTGGGTATATACCCAAAGGATTATAAATCATTCTACTATAAAGACACATGCACATGTATGTTTACTGAGGCACTAACCCACCCAAATGCCCATCAGTGATAGGCTGGATAAAGAAAATGTGGCACATATACACCATGGAATACTATGCAGCCATGAAAAGGATGAGTTCATGTCCTTTGCAGGGGCATGGATGAAGCTGGACACCACAATTCTCAGCCAACTAACACAGAAACAGAAAACCAAACACCTCATGTTCTCACTCATAAGTGGGAGCTGAACAATGAGAACACATGGACACTGAGAGGGGCACATCACACCCCGGGGCCTGTTGGGGGTTGGGAGCTGGGGGAGGGATAGCATTAGGAGAAAAATCTAATGTAGATGATGGGTTAATGGGTGTAGCAAACCATCATGGCATATGTATACCTATGTAACAAACCTGCACCTTCTGCACATGTATCCCAAAACTTAAAGCATAAAAAAAAAAGTGATGGTTATAGTAATTGCCATTATTTGATTATGATAAATACATACATGCATTGAAGCATCACACTGTGCCCCATTAATATGTACAATTTCTATGTGCTTATTATAAATAGACAAAATTTCTATATTCTTAGGGGAGTTTGAACTACTTTTTCTGATCAACTTTTGAAATAATGATACTAACATTTCCAAATGCAATTGTAAATTTACCCATTTCTTAATTTTTTTTCATTTTTTGTGTATTTTGAGAACCTGCTATTAGTTGCATTGTGAAATGTTACATGTTCTTGATTAATCCATCAACAATTTTATCATGATAAAATGTTCATCCTTATCTCAATGGTGATACAGTATGTCACAAGTCAATAAAATGTATCTGATACTAAAATAGAGTCACCAGCTTTGCTTTGTGTTTGCAGGGTATATATCATCCCACCCTTGTCATTCAACCTATCAGTAGATAATTACATTTTCCAATTTTCTTTTTTAAAAACACCCTTAAAATGCCTTTTAATTTTTTTCTTACTCATTTTCAGTAAATTTGAATGCATATAATGGTCATCTGGTGTCATGAGGGATTGCTTCCAGGAACCCCCGTGAGTACCCAAATTCACAGATATTCAACTCTCTTATATGAAATGGGGTAGTATCTGCATGTAATCTCCACACATCTTCCCATATACTACTTTAAATCATCTCCTGATTACCTATAGTACCTAATACAATGTAAGTAGTTCTTATACTATTATGTTTAGAAAGTAGTGACCACAAAAGGTCTTTACCTTTTCAGTACAGATGCAGCCATCCATTTTTTTATATCTAAGTATTCTTGTTTCATGTTTCACTGTATCCATAGATTCAAAACCAATGGATACAGAACTACAGAGGGACAACTGTATATATATTTATTCTTAATATACATTTAAATTTATATTTATTAATATAAATGTACGTTCAAATATGTAGTTGAATATATATAGTTGAAAGTATACTTTAATTTATATGTTACATGAATTGCTTATATATAATATATATACAAATATATATCTACACATGTATATATAATATATATGCAAGCACATGTATACATGTGTGTTCTTGTGTGTGTGCAGGCATATTTCATTTTATCACTTCTTCGATTTTTAGCCATATGTGTTTTTGTTATTTTTAAATAACTGTTGTGGAGAATACACTACACATATTTAATTTATCCTGATCTATCTTCAAATATACCATTTCATGGACCACAGAAAATACTTGCAATAGTATGATTTATTTACTTCTCTCCTGCAATTTGTAACATTGTTGTTCCAAATTGTACAAATGTTACAAACACAACATGTTGTTATTATTTTTGAGCAGTCAAATATATATTAGAGAAATGAAAATGTATACACAACTATTAAATGGTCTTATATATAACTCTTTTGATTCTTTTTATTCCTTATGCAGGTCTCAGATACAGACGGATAATATTTTGCTTCAGCTCTATTTAAGCTTTTTTTTTTTTTTTTTTGTAATGCTGGTCTGGAGATTAATGTTTGCAAAACAAAAGAAGCTAGGCATGGTGGCTCATGCCTGTAATCTCAGCACTTTGGGAGGCTAAATTGGGATGATAGCATAAGCCCAAGAGCTTAAAATCAGCCTGGGCAACATAGCGATACACCATCTCTATAAACAACCAACCGAAAAAGAAAACACCATCAATAATAATTTTTTAAAACTAAATATTGTTTTAAATTTGGTGCTAAAATATTTTGGCCATTGCCAGGTATACTGACCCTACATGTATTATCAAATGGTTGAATCACTTTAAACCAGACCTATTTCTGTAGTTTCTTAAAAATAAAAAATAATTCCGAGGCACAGTCTAATGTGCCTAGAAGCAAATAATTAGATTGTAAATCAGTTCTTTGAAAATTAAGTTTTTGAGCCTTGAATCATTGACTGTGAAGTTTCAGATGAAGATTCCAAAGTGCCAGCTACTTAAATGGTAAACAATACAAAGGTCTGGGTGAATCGAGAGTTTCTCAATTTGCTTTACTTAAAGAACCAAAGAAAAGGTGCCCAAAACAGCACATTATGAGCAACTATAGTCTTTATGTTGTACAGTGGATGTTTAAGTGAGTTTACCCTACATATCTATATGTATCTTGTACCATCTATATGTATCTTGTAACATCATGTGCTATATACATTAAATATACATAATGAAATTTATTAACATTTTAAAAGATAAAAGTGAAGCTCCATCTGTAAGAATGTTGAAGATTTTGAAGCATTAGTTGTGACATGCAGCTTGGTGCTTACTTTTGTACCTCCCCTATTCACCCCCAGGCTAAAATGGCATTCTAGAAACAATAACCCAGAACACAATCATATTAGCAGGTCTTCTTTGATGAGAACTGCCACAGATGTTTAAGACTAAAGGTTAATGACATAAATCTTCCTCACAGAATAATAAGTGAGCATCTGTGCTATGACAGAGGATACGGAACCGAGGATAAAACCTGAATCTAAAAAAAAAAAAAAAGGAAATGAAATTACTCATCTATTGTAATTCTCTTCTTTGGACCATATACACCGGCTAAAGATCTAGTGATTCTCTTTAGAGATTTGTTAATAAAAGACTATAAAATGTGAAAGTCATTAGAAAATTCTAATATTAAATCATACTAATGTATCTCTGACTGGGGTGTGTGTGTGTGTGTGTTGGTTTTACAGTAATAAACAACTGTAAATTCTATTCCATATAGAATGGTAGTGAAATTGTCAGAATGGACATAGTACCTCTATTTTACATTATTGGATTACTTGAATAGAATTTTGCATGTGGAGAAAGGGGTTATACTTATGAACGCTTCTGTGCTTAAGAAGCTCTTATTTGTACACAAGAAAATCGAATAGTTAAACTTCTAAATGTATTTTTATAATGGGTGGCATTACCACTTAAAAATTACCTTAGAAAAGTTCAGTTCAGTTTTATTGGTGTCTTATAAATGTATCACGCAGATACAGCACAGAATTAGCATATTGTATTCAGGTCTAAGTATTATTTGCATAACAGTTTCAAAAATAATTTAATATACACAATTATAGCTTCAGCAAATCTTGTTGAGATTTAATTGGATTGTAAACTAATTTTATCTAGTATTCATGTTATTAAATGTTCTTGCTGTGTATTTGTTTTTAATTGAAGGAATTAATTATATAATCATTAGTGTTCACTTTTTAAAATGTATTCTCTTTGTCCTACATTACCTGGATTATTTCAGTCCTGGAACACTGCTGTATGAATGAGTTGTCAGAATTTGCTTTTGTTTGACCCTGTGGATTGTGCCTAGGAATTTATTGGAGATTGGCACCCGAGTTGGGGTAGAAAGTGGGGAGAATTTTTGGGGGAGCTCACTGACATCTTTAATCTACTATATATTAAATATTCAACATTTTTGCTTCATAAAAATAATATGACATTAGCTAATGTGCATTGAGGCAGATTTCTCATTTCATTATTCTTCATTTACAAATGACCTGATTTCCTGGTCTCATTACAGATCTACCTTAAACATAGATTCCTAAGGAATGAGGTTGCCCCACTTAAGGTTTATTATCACATGTTTCTAATATGCCTTAAGGAAACTATTTATTGTACCAGGATGTAGGGTGTAAGAGTGAATGCTACCTGGATAAAAAAGGACAATGATAGAGGTAGAAACTGACAAAATTATATTGATAATAAAGGCATAAAGATAATTCTCATGCTTTCTTGAAGTTAAAATACTTCAAAATATTAGACAATATATGCATGAAACAAAGCCATATTTTAAAAGAATCTTTTTACCTAAATTATATCATAGGCTTTGTAAGAATTTTATTCATATTGTTGTAAGTACATTACATATAATACATTTCTTAAATTTGTATTATAGTAGATGTGAAATTCCCGTTTTGTTGAATACACATTGGATTGTGATTTTTATGTAATGCAACATGTTCAATATTCTTCAGCAAAACACCATATCAGTTATAAATCAAATAACCAGTAACAACAGGATTTAATCATATAAATGCATTTGAAAAATGCGGCGTATTTTTTTAAAAAAAACACTTTTAAAGACTTTATCATAGCCTTTATTATAAAAGTTATTTTAATTATTCGAACTGCATAAGTAGCATAAAATAGTTTCTTTACTTATGTAACTATTGAAATCATTAAGAAATAAAACATGTAACAAAGTCTGAATGAGCCTGTCACTTATACAAAAATGTGGTAAGTACATTTTTATATGCGTGCATAATAACATGCTAGAAAATAAAATAGATGCTATATGTTTTCTTTATCAGCAGTCCTCTTTGTTTTAAAGTTTCAATCAATCAGGCTATTTTTGTTATATCCAGCTGACGAAAAGGCCTTCCATTTGAAAAGCAGACGACAAATTTAGTATCATGTATTTTTTAGATGTAGCTTCTCTACTTTTGCCACTTAGAATGTTATTAAAGTAAGGTTAGGACAAGTAGGTAGGTTTAGGAAACACAATTTTCTGAAGTGATGTTAGGAAAGGCATTTTTAAGCATCCACTCTATGTCGAACTATTTTTTGGGGATGTACATAGATAAGCCTATTATGAATAAATATAGCGATCTTAAAAGAATACATTCTAGATAGACCTGCATACACAAAATATCAGTGAAAACACAAAAACAAATAGAATAGATGAATAGAGAAAACATTAAGTGTTGACTGGGGAAAGTAGAAGTCAGCCTTAAGTTTACAAAAGAATAATTGGCATATTCTAGAGTCCTCCAATAAAATAACAATTTTTTAAAAATAAGCAGTAAATTCATGATGAAAGAAAAAAAAAAAAAAAAGACCAAGGACAAGGCTCTTAAACATTTGATATTTAAAAGGTGGTGGTGGTGGGGGCGTGAACCAGAGTCAGCAAAGACTTTAGAAGAAACATTAAGAAAGAAAAAAAGAAAAGGGTGATGTTCCAGATAAAATATTTTTTTAGAAGAGAAGCTATTCAAAAGAAAATTCCAGGAGGATGTTAAGGAAGATAAAGCCTGTGGAAAGGCTGGTACATTTATTGATTCAATTAATTGTGATCTTTTAAAGAAAACTTTCAGGCTGGGCACAGTGATTCACGCCTGTAACCCCAGCACTTTGAGAGGCCAAGGCGGGTGGATCAAGAGGTCAGGAGTTCGAGACAAGACTGACTAACATGGTGAAACCCCTTCTCTATTAAAAATACAAAAAATAGCCAGGCGTGATGGCACACGCCTGTAATCCCAACTACTCAGGAGGCTGAGGCAGGAAAATCGCTTGAACCCGGGAGGCGGAGGTTCCAGTGAGCTGATATTACGCCACTGCACTTCAGCAGCCTGGGTGAAAAGAGTGAGACTCCCTCTCAAAAAAAAAAAAAAAAAAGAAAGAAACAGTAGGTAGACTAATGGTAGGAGAGGAATTTTAAGTTGCTGAGTAATGACTAGAAGTGGAATGACATGTCACCATATGGCATTAGTATAAAAAAATTAAAAAACAGAAATTCTTAATACTATGTAAATATGCAAACTATTGTAAATTATTTGATCAATTTTGCTCAGTTTTTGGTGAGTTGATGTTAGCAACTGCAACAAAAGTATTTTGTGAAATTAAAAAATAAGTCACTTTTACATTGCTTAATTATCTAAAATGGCATGTGGAGAAAACAAAAATTAAACTATTAATACATTACATTTAATGTCTTATTTGACAAAATAGTACCTTGGGGTTGAGGAACGTTGCATCCTTACTTGAAAATGATGGCTCCATAGATGAGAGGAAATTTAAATGAAGTTAAAGAATAATTATCTACATTAAATGATGTGATATTACTTCATTACGGTTTAAGTAAAGCTTAAAGAAGCTAATTTTCTATCATGTGAAAATATTTTTAAACATTAATTTAAAATAATAAAGACATTTAAGAAATCAACATGGATGCAGCTGGAGGCCATTATCTTAAGTGAATGAATGCAAGAACAGAAAGCCAAATACCACATTTTCTCACTTACAAATGAGAACTAAACATTGCGTACACGTGAATACAAAATGGGAACCATAAACACTGAGAAAACTTGAGTGGGGAGAGAGGGGGTGTGGGTTGAAAAACTACCTATTGGGTACTATACTTACTACCCTGGTTAATGGGATCTATAACCATCACCATCACGCAATATGCCCATGTAAGAACCCTGCACATGTAGCCCTTGAATCTAAAATAAAATGTCAAATTATAAAAAAATTAATTACATGAAAAAGAAACCAAGGCATATCTACCATAAATAGCATTGCCAATAAAGTCAAAGATGAAGTAAGCAGGATGAGGAAGATGATGTTTCCTACAAAGCAGGGCATGCCCACAGGTTAAGGGGAGACTGATAATAGCAATGTAATGCAGCATGAAAATTGTATTTACTATAGACAAATATTTGTTTTAAAAGACTTTGACTACCAAAAGTACCTTGATTGTTCCCTCCCTACAAATACTTAGACATTATGAAATTCTAATAGATCATATATTTATAACACATTAAACAAAATTACAACTGTTTTATTGGACCTTGTGAGGGAGAAACGTTTCATTACCATAAACATGAAGTTAGTGTTACTTTATATTATTAAAATGGTCATTACCCATTTTTAAAGTGTTTGTTTTCATTTGTATGTAAGTTGCTGACAGTAAAGGTGGTACACCAATTGAAGAGTGTTGGAGGAGAGTGTTATTGTTTTCAACCCTTCTGAAAATTAATAGAGAAAACATTAATAGAAACCTCAGAAATTGAATTACAAATATTAATGCCTAACTACTTTTAAAACCAGCTTTATTATGGTTTGACTGCTATATATATGGTTTGACTGACATATATATATATCTCATATACACATATATGTGTATATATAGTTGTTGTATGTAATATTTTTATTTATATTTATAATATATTTATACTTTATATTTGTTGTATATATATATCATATACACATATATATGTGTATATACATTTATTGTATGTAATTTTATTAAAGTTAGGCATATGCAAACATCTGCGATGTCATCAACACAATCAAGGTAATAGATATCACCTCCCAAAGTTTTACTGTGGCACTTTTGTTTATTTTGTTTTGTTTTTTTGTGGTAAGGATACTTTACATCACATGTCTTCTCATATTGAAGTGCATGATACTGAATTGCTAGCTACAGACACTAAGTTGTATAGTAGATCTCTAAAACTTACTCATCCAGCATAACAGAAACTTTACACCCATTGAACAATAACTCCATTTCCCCACTTCCCAGCTTCTAGCAATCAATACTGCATTCTTTACTTTTCTGAGTTTCACTATTTTAGATACCTTATATAAGTGGAATTACGCAGTATTTGTCTTGGTGGGGTTGGCTTATTTCACTTGACAATACAGATAGCCTCCAAGTTCATCCACACTGTCACAAGTGATAGGAATTTCTTCCTTTTTAAGACTGAATTATATTTCATTGTGTGTACATAACACATTTTCTTTATTTCTCTGTCAATAAATGTTTGGACTGTGCCCATACTTTGGCTGTTGTGAATAATACTGCAATGCACATGGGAGTGCAGTAGTTTTTCAAGATCCTGATACCAATTCTTTTGGATATGTATGAAGTTTGGGGATTGCTGGATAATATGGTCGTTCTAGTTTTAATTTTTTGAGGCATCTCCAATCTGTTTTCCATAGCATCTGCACCACTTTATATTTCTACGAATAGTGTTCAAGGACCTAAAAAATGAAAGGAGGCACAAATTATTGGAAAAGCATCTCGTGTTCATGTAGTGGGACACTTAATATTGTTAAAATAGCCTTGCTACTTTTTCTTTGGCTTAAAGTTGTTGCATAAAATAGCGTAAGTAATATTCATGATAAAATATACTTATCTTTTTAGTTATTTGCCAATACTTTAATACTACCACAATAACAGGGTATAAATGAGCTTCTGTGAGGTCAGGAGTAAGAAAACACACATCGGTACTTAAATATGTAAAAATGGGAAGTATTTAAAAATTATAGTTCATCTGATATTTAATTGGGTGCACTTCCAGTTACAGTTATAATTTTTAAAATATAAGCTTTTGATTATGTTGGAATGAAGAATGATGGAGAACATTTATTTCATTTAAAACACACTCATAAGAAAATGTAGGGAACTTTAATGAGAGCTCTCACTAGTTTACACAACAGGGAGAAAGTAACTATTTTCTCTTAAGCACACGACTTGTGGTCTTATTTCTATTATAGTCTAGATAATCCCAACACTGATACCAAATTTACTTGTCAAGGAAATTGAGTATTTAAAATAGTATAGCCAGATTAACTAAAGCACGTGCAATCAAACAAATGATTTAAAAATATATCCATGCTGATAACTAAATTCCAGTAAAAAATATTATTATTTTCACAGCTAATACTTATACACATCATTTTTCACCTTATATTTTTGACTATATAGAAAAATACAAAGCAAAATCTGTTAACAACAGGTTTGATTTTTTTCTCATAGCATTTAGATTGTGTAACAGCAAATCAATGCATAAAAATAGGATTACTAGTAGCTCTTAGTAAACTTCCTCCTATGCTTAACTAATTAACTTTTGCAAATCATTCATTCATTTATAGCACCAAATGAAAAATTAATTTGGCCCTCTAGGATTTATTAAAAAAACATGGAGGATTAGGAGGAGAAAATATGTTTATGGGGGAAGACAAAGGGGAAATATATACGGAATATAAAATGGAAAACCAAAAGAAAAATACTAGGATTTGTTCATTTTTAATGGAGAAATATAGTTTAATTTCATTAAAAAATCTTTTTAAGGAGGTGGAAAGAAAACTTAGGCAATATTTGGGATGTGAGCATTAAGTTATGACGAAACTGTTTAATATCTCTAAGCACTTACAATTCACACTTTGGATTTGATGCAAATTATATGTAATACAACAATCTCTGAGTAGAATTTCATTAAGTCCACCTTTGAACACTGTTTATGCCATCGACTTGCTTATAATTTCTCATATCTATGACCTATAGAAGAAGAAATTTTCCTTAAAAAAAACCAAAAACTTATATTCAATAGACTTCAAACATTTTACAATATGGCCCCAATCTACCTCTCCCTTTTTATTTTTTGTTGATCACATCCATCAAGCTGAATATCATCTTCTCCTATTTCATTTCTTCAAAGTTTCACACTCTTCTATTACTGTTTAGAAACTTCTCCTTAAGTTTTTTGTCCCAGCAGTAATGTCAACTTCTCTAATATAATAGCTTTGAGTCATTTTCTTATGATAGAATTTATCATTTTGAATTATAATTTTTCTTTACACATTTGTTTCCTCCACATAAGAGACAATAGCATTAATCTTTATCTCACAAGCACTTGTGTAGTGCCTGGGAGTGCATAATAGATGTCTCTTGAATAAAGTCATCACACAGTCTTCTTCATATTTTCCTATAGTCACCATTTTTATACGTAGCTTTTAAGTTTCATCTCCTTAATCAGGGATATAGGAAATATCAAAAACCATTGTGTGTCTTTGACTCTACACTTTAGTCCTTATTTCAATAACTTCAAGCACGAAGACCAATTTAATTGATGTCTGGAGATTCATCAGCATCATAAAAATGTCACCTTAATGATACTTGTTAATCATACAGTCTTTTTCTTTATCATTTTAGTTCTAAAAGTTAACTGACAATTGTATAGCCCTTTTCTGCTTTGCTCTGCTCTTTTACATGAAGTGATTGTTCATCCTCTCAGGGTTTAGGTGATTGCACAGCAAGATTAACTATGTACAAGAATTTCTACTTCACATTTATAAAATAACTATATCTCTCTTTGTAAAGAACTTAACATTTCTTTATGAGGCTAAGACCATGATATAGGTCATTCAATTTTATTTGAAACTATTCATAAATCATTTTTCTTCTATGGTGAAGGAAGTTAACTACGAACAGAATAATTTACATAAAATGTTCGCTTAATAATTAAGAGTATAAATGCTATTTTCTCAAAGAAATGAAATCCACTATGTCTCCCTTAACTTATTAAGAATATTTATTAAAACAACGTTTTAGTTACTTCTTTCTTTCATTTGCCTCTGCCTTACTTTTTTTTTTTTTTTTTTTTTTTTAATTCAGAGAGAGTATTGAACACCTTCTCGTGAGAATCACACTGGTAATCATTAACAGATGAATATGTTAACAAAACTTTGACTTTTAAGTAATTGAAAATAAAATAACGTGCTAAATAATTTGATAATAAGTACTAGTTTCAAGTTGGATGTTAACAAAGTCTAATTACCAAGTATAACCATTTTTCTGACAAGAAAAGTATTTTCTTCTGTATATTAGAAAATAGGCATTTTGGTTATATATTTCAGCTTCTTTTGATTTTGATGAGTTAGCTCCATATATTGTGTCAATATGGGCACTCAGTGTTGTATAAAAATTGTTCTTCTGCAATAAGATTCTGGCAAAAAACAAATATTATAGTCAAAGTATAATTAAAGAAAAGTTTAAGTAATGAGATACGAACAGGGTCAAGAAAACCAACAGGCTTTGTTGATGCACCCAGGTTTGGTAACAGGGTAAAGCTATTACCATCCTTGTCCTGAAAGAGAGAAGGTACGTGTTACCTCAGAGAACCTCAGAGGTTCTGAAATCATGGGGCCTTTTAAAAAGAGCTGTAATGTTTGATACAGGTAAGATAATCATTACCAAATGGTTACTGGCTTTTGGGTGAAGTTTCTGAGGAAATAAATAGCAAGCCCCCTCTTGTCTCTCTTTCTCAATACTTCACTAAACCCTCCTACAGGCCAAATTCTACTGGCCAAAAGTTCGTGGAGGTCAGCTTTCTGAGACACAGAGCTGGGAGGGGGAGAGTAGATAGTTGATTTAGAGGACTACAAACAGAGGATATTCAGCATATACTCTTACCTTACAACCAAAGACACCTTTATAATGTTGAAATACTGATTTTTCAAATTCAATTTCTACCTTCCTCACCAGTGTTTGGTTGACACTTCTCCATGCAGTAGATCAGTGATAAAAAGTTAATAAGGAATACTTTACCATAAATCTTACATTCAAACATGAAATACACACTTTCACAAATTGAAATGTAGGCACTGGAGTTTGACAAGGGTAGGAATAAATCTCCATAGGAAAATCCTTAGATACAAATCAAAATAAATTTTGAATAATTTTTCTTCAGAGGTGTATTGGGGTGAGGGATTAAAAGAACTCTTCATGCCAGAGAGCTGAATTTATCTATTCATATATACTCACTAGCTGGAAGAGTGCCTGGGCCACATTAAGCTTTCAATGTCTGTTACATTGAACATAATTTTAAAAATTTACTTTCAGTACTGTTGCCAGTTCTCTTTGTAAGCTTAGGCAAATCATCTACTCAGCATCATTTTCATTGTCTATCAAGTGGAGTCAGTACTATCCAGGAAGTTTGTTCCAAAGATTACCTGAATTAAAGGCTGGATTGTTTATTACTGACATAGTTTTAGGTCACATATATCAAAAATAATGATTTCTTATAGTTCAATCTAATTAATAGTCAATCTTCTTTGTAAATTTTAATGTGAAAAAAATTAAAAATAAAAATAAAATTACCAGAGGCTTTTATTTCATTTTCAAAGTTTTCAAATAAAAATATATTAATATATTAGAGGCTACAGAAGCAGGTTTCATGTTCTCCTTTTTACTCATCTATTAATAAAACAATCACTCATCAAAATTAATTGAATGCTCTCTATGTGCTAAGTTCAATGCTAAGAGTATAATTTATTTTCTCGTGACATAAGAAATTGGAAAATGTAAGAATGTTTTCCTTAAAAATCAATACAAGATTTTACAGCTGAGTTGAGAAAAAAAAAATCACAGCATCTAAAAATTTTTCCCCTAATTTCATGCAAGAAAATATTGTTAATATGCTCACTAACCATGCCCTTTCTGCTAACATTTAGTTCTCCACACAGGGTACATTTCAGTTGATTAGATTTTTACTTGCTAAAATAATTTCATTCTAGACGTGCTTCTCTGAAAGTACAACTCAACTGGCGTATTAGTGATTTTTGAACTATTTAGCCACAAAATTATAGAACTATCTTAATTCCCTCTTGTGGAAGGATATTTGTGTTAACTATGACTAGATCAACAAGTTTAGCTTTGAGAGGGAATCTTTATAATCTAATGATTTTTGGTCACTTTCGTGGTATCATTGTCCTGTGCCATCACTTTCTCCACTTTATGGAGAAAGTGCTATGAAAATAATATAGGTCGCAAATAATGCTTTTTCTTTTTTGTTGTTAAATAATGATGTGATATGGCAATTTTTCTAAAAATTTTCTCCTCAAAAAAGGAAAATTATTCTTGCTATTGGGAGCATTTGCTACTGGGATATTTTAAATATTCTTCCTAATTTGCCTATGTAAACATTTCTAAACTTAGAAAATGTACTGTAAAAATATGATAGGAAAGATAAAACATGGTGCACATGTATAGGGCGCTTTCCATGAATGGAGCACTGGAAGTTGCTCTGGGTGAGTCACTGAGTGAGTAGTGAGTGAATGTGGAGGCCTAGGACACTACATTACTGTATATTACTGTACACTTATTAAATGCTGTACACATGGGCCACACAATATTATTTTTAACATTTTCTTTGTCAAATAATAATTTAATTTTAGCTTACTGTAGCTTTTTTACTTTATAAAAGTTTTAAAAACTTTCTGACTCTTGTGTAATAACACAGCTTAAAGCATATACTGTACCTCCATACAAATTTATTTGCTTTCTTCATTTATTTATTCTGTAACCTTTCTTGTAGTTTAAAAATGGAATTTTTAACGTTATAAATTCTTTTGTTAAAAACTAAAGCACAAACACACACATTAGCCTAGGCTTATTCAGGGTCAAGATCATCCATGTGATTGTCTTCCATTTCCACATATTGTCTTACTTGAAGATCCTCAGGGGCGGTAATACACATGAAGCTGTCATCTCCTATGATAACAACTTCTTCTGGAATATCTCCTGAAGGAACTGCCTGAGGATGTTTTACAGTTAGCTTTTGTCGAAGGAGTACGCTGTAAAATAAGAATAAAGGCTTAGTATACTAAACATAAATCAGTACATAGTGATTCTCAAGTATTTTACATAATTGCATTGCTTTTACATAATTAGTTTTTACATAAAAATTATTTTTTCCCTAAAAAATGCAATTTTACATAGTTGCATTGCAGTTTACACAATTGCATTGCTATGCTTTTATATGACTGGCAATGTAGTAGGTTTCTTTACACCAAAATCACCACAAAAATATGGATAATGTGTTGCACTACAACTTTATGATGGCTATGACATCACTAGATAGGAATGTTTTCAGCTCCATTATAATCTTAGGCACTACTACCATACATGTGGTTTATTGTTGACTAAAATGTTGCTATAGGAAACAAGACTATTGTGTGTGTGCGTGCTATTGTTTCTGCTTTTCCGGTTCACCCTGACTGATACAAGCAGTTAAAGCTTACTTATTTCAATTTTTTTTTTTTTTTTTTTTTTTTTAAAGACAAGGCCTTGCTATATTGCCCAGGCTGAAGGGCAAAATTGCATGATCGTAGCTCACTGCAACTTCAAACTCTTAGGCTCAAGTGATCCTCTCATTTCGGCTTGGAATATCTAGGACAAATACATGCCAGCATACCTGACTATTTTTTAAATTTTTTTTTTTTTTGTAGAGATGGAGTCCTATTATATAACCAAGTCTGGTCTCCAATTCCTGGCCTCAAGTGATCCTCCCATCTGGACCTCCCAAAGTACTGGGATTACAGATGTGAGCTTCCATGATTAATCGCTTATTTCATTTTTCAGTATGCTATATCTGACTGTAATGTATGTCAAGAATCATTGTAAATGTGCAGAGGGAAGGGAGAGAAAAAAAATGAGACTAAATTTAGTGTAAAGCTGCCCCCTTATAGGAGAAATCTCCATTAGTAATATGAAGATCACAATTTTTTTCCATGACCAATAAGAAACACATATAGAGAAAGCAATGGCCTAGTTGTCACTAATTCCTTCCATCAGTATTGTAGAATTTTGGAAGGAGGTGTGTTTATTTCTTAAGGATAGTTAGACAGAACTATTTACTTTACTTAAAAAATTCATATAATTTAGGTCCACATCAACCATGTCCACATAATGCAATACTTTTTGATAGTAACATATCCTGTAACTGAGCACATCCACGGAAAAACAGGAAAGATAATTGAGGTAATAGTGAGTGAAATTGTGGTGGTAATAAAAATATCGTGTTCATAAAATCCATATAGTATACTACCTAAATAATTAGGGCAGATGTTTGCTAATTAAATATTCTATAATTTTCTTTAGTTATTTTTCAACATGTAAAAATAGATAATTGCAAGAACATTGAAATCGAGTTATTTATAGTAAGACTACATCCTGGCAATTTCTGGCTTTATTTGATCTCATGTAACCTATACCTATTGGCTTTCATTATAAATATTAAAATTTTTGGTAACCATTTTAACAGTAGAAGTGGCAAATAGGGAATGTGCAGTTTTGTACTTTTTGTTTTGCTTCATCTGTTTATAACTTTGAATAGCTTAGTACCTTTAAATTAATCAAATTCATTTGTTTAGTATTTTAGAACTAACACAGCCCTGGGAAAACTTGGTTTCATCTCCTATCTTGTTTTTTATCTAATTTCATGACATCTGCACCGTCTAAAATCTCTGGGGTCAGTTTTCTAATCCATGAAATAAGGGAGATGGACTGGGCAATCTATAGAGCTTTGCCCAAATCCAAAATTCTGCCATGTTAATTTATTTATGCTTAGTTGGTCCAGTCATTTTCATGCATGTATACAATAATTAAGTATGGATTTGTCTTGAATGTTTCAAGATTTCTTTAAAAACAATACTTTCCCATACATGTTAGGGTAATAGGTGCTTCTTTCTCAATTTTGCTTGAAGTATTCATGGACAAATTTATGTTCCATTGGTCCCTTATGGGTAGATTAATATACAACAAAATTAAATAATTCCTAAAGCTATTTTATTGACCATGACTACATGTAAATAGTTACTTTTTTTCAATTGTCGGGGTGCCATAATTCATTTGGCCATCTTGAGTTATTTACCTTGCTGCAATATGTACCCCCTTCCTCCTCAATTGTTTTATCTTCCTGCTGCTCAGTTATTTCCAAACATTCTTGCTGTTCAAAATAAAAACAGCACACATTTTTTTAACCTTGGAGTTCTGCCAGAGAAAGAAGAAAGAAAACTAACATCCACGAAATAAAGAGAAAATAAAATCTGGCAACAACATCCAAACCAAGAATCAGTTACAAGTACAGTATGTACCATAGAGTCACTTTTATAGTTTCTATGAATTCTTGTTTCTCAATATCCTATGAAAGTTATTCATTGATAAGTTCTACCTAATTTACCCCAATGTATTCTCTACTGTGAATCGACAATGAAGACTGAAGAGTAAGGTTTCTTGATGGACAAAATAATACTCATAAATACACTTGCACATTCAAAGACACACACACTCACACACATGCACCTTCATACAGTTCCTAATCTCCTTCATTCAGACTGCAGTGACTTATTTTAGTACCATGTAAAGATACAGACTATTTGAAGAAAATATGTCAAAGATGTAATGTTTCTTTTCAAACTTCCAAGATTTCACTTTTTAAGGAGATTACCATATATGCTCTCATAGCATCATACACTTCACAGTACTTTCAGTTTTATGCTGTGATACTTCATGTTCATTTTTGCTGTCATATTTAATTTTCTGCCTCACCTCTATCTTGTAAGCTCCATTTGAGCATGGATTATTTCTGGTTTGGGTCTCCACTGTAACCCCTTCATCAAACATGCAGCCCAGCAGATTATGTCAATAATTATTTATTTAATGAATAATATAATTGGTGGCTCCAATTACACGGTTAAGTAAAAATGGATGGGCTTAAAATGGCATCAGAAATATTCTACTATATACTTAAAATTTCATCAGATATACGATATACAAAATTTTTACAACATTTACAAATATCAACCAAAGTGTAATTCATGCTTTTATTGTCTCCTTTTCTGTCAATCTTTTTGGATAATGGATTTATATAATGGATGAAAGATTGTCCAAGATACATTCTAAACTTGCTTCCAGGTTAAGATTCTGTTCTACCAACATGATTGTTTAATAAGAATCACTGCATCAAAATGATGTGGTTGAGTTTCAATAGCTTATATTACCTGTATGCTCAGAGTATTAATATATACACTTTTATGTTTTTTCATAAATCAAATATTTTTATTTTACACACTTGGGAAACATGCAGAAACCCAGAATGCATTTGTTTATCTTTGACTTTAATGCAGACACTCGAGTCCAGTACTGTTTGGTATTTAAAAATATATATACATATATATATATATATATTTAGGAGAATTAAATATGATACACGTTTTTATGAAACAAAGAATGTTTTTGCAAGATAAAATATAACTTATTGTAGGATGTTGTTAGCTTAATAAATAGGCTTATTCATTATATTAATGTTTAATTTGTCATTTTTGTCTTTCTGATAAATTAAATGACTACAAATATGAATTCAAAAAAGTGTAGATTAATACCATTAAGCATGATAAATAAATATTAAGGTTTCTGAATCTACTGCTCATACAGAATGCTGTAAAAAGCTCAGGCTTTGTATCTATAAGACAAAGGTAATAATAGAATCAACCTACTGGGTTAGTGCAAAAATTAAATTAGAATATAAGAAAATGTATGTAAGTGTTTAATAAAAATTGTTCAATACATTTTTTATTTTACTAAGAAGATAATTCTCTTTTTTTTTTTTTTTTTTTGGTGAAAAAGCACCAGCCAGTGAAATATCAAAACTAAAACATCTGAGCCAATTAAAAGACATTCTTTTCTCCTGATTCAGGATATATATGCACATATAAGTTTTCTCAGGAGAGGAGTGGGGAAGAGGTTGGCCTCCTCATCATTTCCTAGTTCCACATTCCTCACATATTAGCTGAATTTCTGGCCTCTCGGTAGAGGAGTGAGTGGTAAGGAGCTTTTACCTGCTTCAGACAGTAATGATCTTACATTGGTTCCCTGTGGTTACAGATGACACAAAATTGCTGATCATCTGCTCCTGAGACACATTCGTTTGATCCTCATATTCTCTGCTCTCTTCATAGGTATCTCATACTGCAGTTCTTTTCAAAGGGTCATATTGCAGGTCGCTTTTCAGTTTCCGCTTCAGCCCTTGGGATCTGACAGGTTTCTAGTGGACTGTATTGACTCATGGTTAGTAGGGATGACCCACAACCACACCCTTCCCCTGTTGTGAGGAAAAGTGCAATTCATTTTCAATACAGACTTTCTCACTTCTCTCAATGGCTTGCAGGCAGCTTCAACCAGCTTTAGGCATTAGGCTTCTGGGTTCTTAAACACAAATTATTTTCTTGCCTGCACCTCAAAGGGTCCACGGCAAACTCCTCAAGTAAATTTGTGATGGTTCCTCACATTCACATAGTTTGCATGAAAAGAAAATAATCATTTTTATAGTTCTGAAAAAGTTGTTGTCAATAAGATACACAAATCATGGTCTTTATTTTAAAAATATATCTTACGGTATTGACTCCAAGAACAATACAGAAAGAAAAGAGAGAACAGAAGGCAGGCTTAAAGCACCCTAGAAGCCTTTTATTATTCATCGAATAAAACTTGCATAAAATTTGCACCATTTTTTAATATTACAAAAACTAAACCAACAAACGACTTACTATACAATTCAGGTGGATACCGACATGTAAAAAAGCTACTACACTTTACTTTTGGGATTAGTTCCAATTAATTCATTGTAAACTATTTAAGAAGTAAATTGTTTTTGCCTAAATCATTTTTGCATAAATTTGGTTGAGAGTGACCATATAATTTTTCTTACAAACTTGGACACATTTCATGGTAAACAAGAGCCATGACTGCAAGTGATATCTAACAACATGTAAAGTAGACTGTCCCAGGTAAATCAGACACATGATCACTCAAGTCAGGAAAATTTCACCCACAAGAAGACTTTAATTCAAATTGGCCAAAGAAGCATATTACAGTAATTAATGAGAAGAAAGATATATTGTCATTTTCCGTTTTGGCTGACAGCAATTTCATTGTGAACGTAGGTTTTCATTTTTCCCATCAGTCATCTTCAATTTGCCAGCCTGCATCTCTCCTCGTATTTGAAAGTTGGCTACACAGGTTAAAGGTATAAATCTCAGATGAAATAGTATCCAGATGTACAAAGATCTCTTTCTTGGGAGCAAGATAATTTCTAGAAAGTTTCTCAGTAACCTCCTATACTTCTCACTATCAATATATCATTGCTACATCCATCAATGCAAAGGGAAACAGGATTTACCCTTGGAGCTAAGGTTATGGGAAAAACAACTTTGAATCTTACGAGAAAACAAAATTGGATCTCTTTCAGAAAAGAAGATATATGATGATTGTTGGAGAGACAACCAATACTGTTTGCTAAAACTCTATTCTTGCCTCAAATCCTTGACTCTTTTCCGAAAACTCATGATTAAAATGTCTATAGAAACCATTCTTTTTATTTCTATATCTCCTGCCCTCAAATATTTCTGCATTATCTTTTAATTACCTGAGAAATTCTCCATTTAATTTGTGACAGAATATCTCACTATAGTTCAAATTTATAGAAACTTACTTTTATTAGGATAAAGTATAAAAACAGATATTTTCCGTGAAATTTTAAAACAAAATATTAATGCTTAAAGGCTCATCAACCAAAGTATAAATAGGCAGCATTTTCTAAAATTAGAACTTCTTCTGC
The DNA here is from genome assembly GCF_008728515.1 of Papio anubis. Taxonomy (NCBI): domain Eukaryota; kingdom Metazoa; phylum Chordata; class Mammalia; order Primates; family Cercopithecidae; genus Papio; species Papio anubis. Next base: position 64,147,699 of record NC_044982.1, on the reverse strand, counting down.
AAATTAATAACTTACAGACATCATTCAGTACAGTGTGATTTTTAAGACAATATGACAATATGTTAATCTGAACATTAATTAGGTTATTATTTACATTAAATAAAAGTTTTAACTTTTTAAAAATGAGTCTTCTTATGCCAGAAAGGATATTTAAACCCGAATCATTGTAAACTCATCACATCAAATGTGGTTCTGAAAAAAAAAATCTTTCATAAAACATGAAATACTTCTCTATAAGATTTAGAAAACTTGTGCTGTCTTTAGGTGTTTACAGACAAATAAAAGTAAAATTTTGCAGTTAAATTTTATGATTATTTTCTCTTTCATTTACTGAGTTATTTAAAATAGAAACAGGAGAATCCCAAGAATTCTAATCCTTATTAAAACCAATTAGAGACCTTTCGCTTAGTCTGTCAAAAGCTAAATAATGTTCTTCTACAAATATGCTCCTCCCGCAGTTTTCCTGTCATTTAATGAGAACATCGTCTGCCAGCTGCTCAAGTCCAATATCTTAGAGTCATCCTGTACTTTGTTTTTCCTGCCTATTCTGCTCATGAGCAAATTCATTGACTCTACTTGCCAGTTGTTAAGTTCTTGTCTCTCAGCTCTAAACCAGATCTATATTCTGTGACGCTGGCTCAGAATTCTGCAAATCACACTGCTAATTGACCACTTTACTGCCTGTGAGTTAATGCCAATAGGGAAAGCTAAACAAAGACTAGATGGCAAGAGAAGGAAGATGGGAATATTTCTTCCCATTTCTTCCCTCTCAAATTTATTTACCTAATTCAGCTTTTCTTGAGGTATAATGTATACACACATAACTGTATATTATTAATACATATACTTTGATCAGTTTAGACATATTCATACACCTGTGATAGTATTACCACAACTGAGATAACAAACATATTCATTGCCTTCAAAAGTTTTCTTGTGCCCTTTTTTGTAATTGTAATTTGTATTTAAAATTGGACCATACAACTCTCTATCCCTTTCACTCCTTTTTTATTTTTCTCACCATTTTTTACTGTGTTTAATAACTTTATAATACATTGTAATAATATAAATTCAAAAAGAGTGACTAGAATTTGACAACTGAATTATGTCTGGTCTCTGTTCATAAAGGAGGGGATAGGATGACTAGATCCATTAGATAAATGGTAGGCAACCTTTTCTCAAGAAATTGCAGACCTATGATATACCTTTACATACATATATACAAATTCCCATATATACAGTATTATTTGATGTTTTTTATATACAAAATATATCCTACTTTATGCATCACTCTTTAACTTGCTTTTTTTCATGCAACAGTATTTCCTGAAACTCTATTGATATCAACATATTAAATTCTGTCAATACTTTTAACTGCTGTTTAATATTTTTGTGCATAAATAAACTGCATTTATGTATTTGAAAACAAAAGAAACCTAGGGTTCCCATATTCCTAAATATCCTCTGGCCTAATTTCCCAAGATAAGGTTTCCAAAATGGACACCCCTCATCAAGAGATTCAAAAATTTCTGAAATCTCCTCAGTAGTTCCTCATGTACCAGCCAATCTTAATACGGAAGTAGAGTGATTGTACATGCCTACAGAGCCCTGGCTTATGCTGACTGTCTTGGTATGAAATATTCATAGTATCACATTTCGTTCTTCCATTATAAAAACTGTTTCTCTTTTATAATAAATTGTAGGGAAACAACATCAAAATCCTCCAATCAGTTGTTAAACTGGAGTGGACAACAACCACCCAGTAGTACAATACTGCATCCAGGACCCTGTTGTATCTGAAAGCTAATAAACACCTTTGAAACACTGGAATCATCAGGACTGCAAGATATCTAGGCTCAAGCTTCCCTTATGTTACAGTGCTGCATCCTCAACTGTTATCTGATTAAATATTATGCATCCTGTTTATAAAGAAAGAGCTTATTATATTTAATATGCCCTGGGAAGTATATATTTTGTTTATTTTTGTTTATTATTGTCTCTCTTTCACCTCTATAACGTAATCATTTTAAAAACAGAAGTTTTCCTGTTTTGTTCACTGTTGTGTCCTCAAAATCTTATTTAGTGCCTGCTACATTGAAGGTGCTGAGTAAATATTTGTTGAAAGTAATGTAGGTTCTGGAATTCATTCTATTCTTGCCATCTCTAAAATTGATCTTGTCGTTCTTATGATACTGCTTTCTAATATACTTTGTTCTCCCTAAAGCCAAAGAAGTCATTTTTAAAATAAAAATGGAATTCTAGCAGTGGCTACTTCTTGTTAAATTTAGTTCACTACTTCCTGCTTGAGAAGCATTTAGGTTTCCCAAAGTCTCAATAGTGCGATGCTTTGTGTCTTTATTCTATGATTCATTCACTTTTATAAGCTAAATAATAAGTGCAAACTTGCAACGGAGAACATATTAAAAGGGCATAGTGCATCAATTCACGAGCTTTGGGAATTTTCTTAAAGTGTATTTGGATGTTGTACAAAAGCTATAAATATATGAATTCAAATTAAACTGTATTTTCTAGAAATGAAATACTATCAAGTGAAACATTTTACTTCAGAAGTGAAAGAAATACAAATATCTTATATACCATATTCAGGGTTTTTAAAATTTTTTGTTTGTTTGTTTGTTTTTTTGAGACAGAGTCTCGTCCTGCTGCCCAGGCTGGAGTGCAGTGTCACAATCTCGACTCACTGCAACCTCTGCCTCCCAGGCTCAAGTGATTGTCATGCCTCAGCCTCCCAAGTAGCTGTGATTACAGGTGAGCGTCACCACACCCGACTATTTTTTTTATTTTTTAGTAGAGATGGGGTTTCTCCATGTTGCCCAGGCTGGTCTCGAACTGCTAGCCTCAAGTGATCTGCCCCCCTTGGCCTCCCAAAATGTTGGGATTACAGGCGTGAGCCATCACACCCAGCCAGATATTCAGTTATTCTTACAGAAGACATTCAAATATTTCCATGTTAGCCAAACATGTCATCTTGTTCTTGAAATAGCAAAATAAAACCAATTATGAATTTTTATCCAACATGTAGAAAACAGAAGCAGTGAATGTTAAGAACTAGAACTTTTGATTTCAGCTGAGGATTAAATAAAATTTCTTTAACTTCATGCATCTCCTCTCTTTTCATCTGACTACTAAATATTGTAGTTGGAGGTTGAACATGAGTGTGAGGCTCCAAAAACCTGTGATCTCATCCTACTTTTATTCCTCATGTAAGTCTGTACAAGTAACTCCTCGCTAAAGTTTTTTTTAAATCTGTTTAATGAGGAGGTAGAATTAAATTTTCTTGTATCTTTCTGTATGAACATCTGATACTTTAAACCTTTAGAAAAGATAAATCAGATTTTTCATGAAAACATTAGGATTTAAACTTACAAATTATTTAATGCTTTAAACTCTTGTTACTATTTTATCTTTCTCTACTTTTAAGAAGATATTATATGTATTATATGTCCATTAAAACATAGTCAACTGATACGGTCAACCAGATGCCACTAGATAATAATGCAACCTTCTCAGAGGGCAGATAGAAAAAAAGTATACTTTTTATGAAAGTGTCTTTGAATTATTATTTTGATCCCAATTCCTGCAAAAATATGGCTTTGATTTTTAAAAAGTAGTTTAGTCTGTAATTTACAGAGCTCATAAGCCATCAGCCTTCAGTTTACATTAAGACTTCAGTCTTAAAATTTTCTTCCATGGTTTTAGGTGAAATTCATAGACCAAGCTTTCCTATTACATTAGTGTTCAGAAAACAGTCTTTTCCATTGCATGACTCACTTCCCATCCTGATGTGAATATTATCCATCACTTAATATTTTTTCCTGCAAACTTCCAGTTTCAGCTTATATTCTGAGATACATTTGATAGTGATAGGTACAGGATAAGCAATCCAAAATTCTGTGTGCTGTGGTATTGGTCCCTCCGTCTCACTCTCAGACTCACAAATCATTGAAAAAACCGAGTGACTAGATGGTAAATTCATCTTCACACAGTGAATTCTACAATTTACAATCTGTCTGTTTTTATAATATACTTCTTTAATACAGTAACAGAAATCTCCCTTCTAGGGTCAAAGACCAGTTCTGCTGGTTTTCTCCCTCTTGCTCTTCAACAACTTCATTTGTTGTTTAATCTCTCTCAGGGGTCAGAAATATCTTCCCCATATGCTGAAACTTCCCATTTTTCAGCTTCAAGTAATTGCAACTTTCTATGTCTATTGGCTCAAAACAAGAATGTGAATTTTTCATTTATGATTCTTCACATCAATGGTCTATTGTTCCCCGGCTAAATTGGTGAGACACAAAGGGAAGATATACATTGGCCATTCATGTTAGGATTATTTGTAAAGTAGAAACCTCAAAGGCAACCTGGTTTGATAGCTTTTTCAACTCAAGTTTGGTAAATACCACAACACACTTTCATGTGTTCTGTGTTTGGAGCTGGTATAAAAAGATTAAATGCCTAACATGAGTTGTGAATGTCTTTCCTCTGGGGTTTAGCAGAATATACACCAGATAGTAGAGGTAGCCAGTGCTAACTATATTTGAATATATTTCTTTAAGCCTGCACAACACAGGATAGTTTTTTCCCCTTTCTGTAGCACAGCTATAGTATTGTCTGAACTGAAGATGACCAGAATGCTCACTGGCATATCAGACTTCTTCGGTACATCTGTTAGGCTGACATATTCTCTATCTCTATATAAGTATAGAAGCATGTAGAGAAAACAGTCATATAATTATGAGATACAGCCACAGGAATAACAAAATAAAAATGCTGTAGTGTGAAGTTTTTGATGTATTCTTCATAGAAAACTTGTTAGTGGGGATAAATTTCAGTAAATAATGTTCCAACAATTAGTTGTTTCTGTTCACTTATTTTGCTTACAATTTATTGTACTAAATTTTAAGACTTATTGTTACTTTCCTACTACCCCAATCTTCTAACAAATGATTAATAGCAAACTTGTCTAAATTATGAACAAAACCCCACATATTGAATTTACTTAATTCTTCTATTTTATTTCATTTTCTTGGTAACCTATTTTAAAGTATGTATAAATTAGAAGTGTACCAAGTAAAAAACCCAACAAAGAGTGTTAACTTTACACCAGAATCATCCTTTTATCTCCTCCCATAAAAGCTAATAACTGTTCTGACTTCTACCATGGTAGATGAGTTTTGAACATATATCACAATTTCTGTAAGGCATATTTCAAGGAGAGAATTGCAGGGTAACAGCATATGTATACAAAAAATTATATATATATATGTTCCAACAAGTTTTCCAAAGAGGTGTAATGAATTATGATCATTGTAGCAGTATGTGAAAAACTCAGCTTTTTCATAGACTCTACAATACTTGCAATTTTACTACTGTACAAGTTTTTGTCATTCTACTGGGTATGTAGTGGTATCTCATCGGAATTTAATTTACGTGTTTATGGTCATTAATGAAATTAACCAATTGTATATACTTTTTGCTTTTTCAAGTCTTCTGCACATTTGTTTTGGTGAAATTTTTGTTGACCATGTGTATTGAAAAAGACTTTCACTCTGTGGCTTGTCTTATAAGGGTGTTTTTTAATTAACATGAGTCTATAATTTTTCCTGTTTTTAATTGTGTAAATTCCAGGTGTACAGCATTATATATGCAAATATACATAATATGTATAGACATGTACATAAATATACATGCATAATATGTATATATACATATATGTGATATAAATGGTTATTGCAGGTAAGCAATTTAACATATTCATTATCTCACGTGGTTACATTTGTGTGTGTGTGTGTAGAGAGAGCTACCTAAAATCTACTGTCTTAGATAATTTCCAGTGTACATTGCAATATTATTAACTACAGCCCTCATGCTGTAGTTTAGCTCTCTGGATTTCTTCATTCTACATAATTGCAACTTTGTACCTTTCGGCCCACGTCTCTCAGTAGTCTTCCTCGGTGTTCCATTTTCTGTTTCTATAAAACCATGTTTTTAAAATTTGGATTCCACATGTAATAGAGAGCACACAGCATTTTTCTTACTGTCGCTAACTTATTTCATTTAACATAACGTCTTCTTGTTCAATCCACATTGTGTCAAATGACAGAATTTCCCTTTTTTTTTTTTTTTTTTAAGACAGAGTCTCGCTCTGTTGCCCAGGCTGGATTGCAGTGACCCTATCTTGGCTCATTGCAAGCTCCTCCTCCCAAGTTCACTCCATTCTCCTGCCTCAGCCTTCGAAGTAACTGGGACTGCAGGCGCCCACCACCGCACCCGGCTATTCTTTTGTATTTTTAGTAGAGACGGGGTTTCACCGTGTTAACCAGGATGGTCTCCATTTCCTGATCTCGCGATCCGCCTGCCTCGGCCTCCCAAAGTGCTGGCATTACAAGTGTGAGCCATTGCCCCCGGTCCAGAATTTCCCTTTTTAAAGCTGAATAATATTCCATTGCACATATATATCCCAAATTCTTTATTCAGTCATCGCTGATGAACATTTAGATTGTTTCCATATCTTGGCTATTATGAATAATGTTGCAACAAACATAGGCGTGTATATACCTCCACGAACTGCCGATTTTTTTGGAGGAGGGGATATAACCAGCAGAGGGACTGTTGGATCATACAGTAGCTCTATTTTTGGAAAACTCCACTGTTTTCCATAATGGCTATACAAATTTGCATTCCCACCAACAGTGTATAAGAGTTCTTTTTTCTCTGCATCTTTGCCAGCATGTTTTTTTTTTCTTCTTCTTTTTGATAATAGCGATCTTAACAGGTGCAAGATAATACATCTTTGTGACTTTGATTTAAATTTTTCTGATGACTAGTAATATTGAGCACATTTTAATATACTGTTGGACATTTAAATAATTTAATGTAGTCCAATTTTTCTGTCCTTCATTTTATGGATAATAAATTTAAAGTCATGTTTAAAAGACCTTTCCCCACCTCAAGTTATTTAAGATATTCATTCTATGAACTTAATTGTTGTACTTGTCATATTTGAAGCATCATCTGAAATTGACGTTTTAAGTATGAGTAAGGTGATATTCAAGCTTAACTTTTATACATATTGATATCCAATGAAATCCAAACTAGTCGTTAAGAAGACAATTTTCCTTTAGTGCTTTGTTCTACAGGATGAGCTTTTCACAAATTAGTTTACTATATATTTGTGTGTTTATTTCAGAACTCATTTTGTTGGTCTTTCTGTCCATCCTTTTATGATTATAACACTGTCTTAATTGCTGTAGTTTTGTAACTGTATTAGACTCCTTCCAACTATATTCCTTATAATACCTGTCTTGACCTTTTTTAGCCATTTACTTTTCTGTATAAATTTTACAATTATTTTGAGAATTTCTATGAAAAATAATATTACCAAGAATAATCACTTTCTGGGTTCATACTGAATCTACCCATCTATTCAGAGAGAAGTTACAGCTTTACAATACTGCCTTCCAATCAAGAAAATGATACATTTCTACATTGATTCAAGTTTCCTTTAATTTCTCCCAATAATATAACAAGTATGTGTTCAGAGGTTTTAGAACATCCTTCATTAGATTTATTAGTATTCTAGCAAAGCATTTTATAGACCTTGGGATAGTAGAATATCCTAATCTCTTTTATGACCTCAAGAGATAGCTGTCATGCAGACTCAGAAATAATATGATATTTGTCATAAGATATTAGTAGATTTTTTAATAAGAAACTAAAGATTTTTCATTAGATTCCTCGTCAGATTAAAGTTTTAAAATCATAAATGGGATTTGAATGTTTATCAAATAATTCTTCTGAAGTAACCAGAAATAATCATGAGTTAACCGTGAGTTTTCTCTCTTATTCTGTTATTATTGTGTATTGTTATGATATATTAAATATTACGTTAACCTAACATTTCTAGATAAACCGTAAGTTGATCAAAATGAAGTATGCATTTGATATATTGCTAGATTCAGTTTGCTATTATTAGATTTAGGATTCTCTACATTTATCCTTAGGAGAATAATGATCCTCATAGATTTTGCTATATTGTTTTCTGATTGCCATTTTCAACATTTGAGGTGAATTTTTGCTGTAATAACTTAACTCGGAAGTGTTCTTTCATTTTCTATTATCTATACTCTTTTGAATAAGTAACTAGTGAAATCCTGGTGACTGGTGAGTCCCATAATGAGTTAACATAAGTTATTTTTCTACAGATTTTATTTTATTTATGACATATGTGACCCATCAGATTTAAAATTATTCTTAAGTCAGTTTGGAAATTTGTTTTTACAAATTTTAAAATTAATTGGCATCAAGCTAGTTAAAAATACCTTTTTAGTATGACTTTAATTACTCTGGAATCTAAAGTGATATTCCCTTTTCATTAATTATATGGGCAATTTGTTCTTTCTTTTGACTGTTGACTAGTGTTAACAGAGTTTCGTTTTAATTTTTAAAGACACAATTGTAGCTAATATCATCTTCTCTATTAGACAATTGATTTAAATTTTATTAATTTATTTTTTTATAGTATTTCTTCTTTTTTTACTTATAATTTGTCAGTTGTTTACTAATGTATTGAGATGCACATTTATAACAATGATTTTCAGCATTCTTTTCTAATATATTCCTTCAATGCTGTAAACTTCACTATGAAATTAGGTTTATCTATATCTTATAAGCTTTGATACATATTTAGTGTTATTCATTTTAATCCATTTCCTAATTTCCAGTGTTATTTATCTTTTATTATTAGTTTTTCTTAGTATATTTATTATGTTTTAGCTTAATTCCACATTACCTCTTTAATGAAGACTCCCTAGTGATGGGGGAAAATGGCTTACTAGATGCAGTCAGGTGGAACAGTTGCCACCAAGAGGCAGAGCTGACTAGCACACTCTGAACAGACCTTCAGAGAAAAGGCATTGAGAGTGGATGGAGGGAAGACATAGAAGCTAGACTGATTGGGGGCGGGGGGTGGGGAATTCAGGAACACTACATGGGGTTATCTTGAAACAGGATTTGTTCCTGGCCCCCAGTGACTCCATGGGAACAGGTGAGTTGCAATGACAAGCAATAACCTGCTCTCAACATAGGTCTCTGGAATCCTGGCAGAAGGATACCCCTTGACTATGGGCACTCAAATTGACAAGGAGAGTTGCTTAGAGAAGTGGTAGGGACAGAAGGCAGCTGATGTGCAGCCCAAAAGGTCTGCTGTGAGAACACCTGTAGTGGGACATGGCCAGGGACATCCTAGCCCATAGGGTTCACTTGCTCCCATAAGAGATTTTAACCTTAGGGGAATTGTGGGACCTGAACTCAGCAGAGTGGTTTGAGCCATCCAGAGCACCCCTTGGTCTACTGGCCTCTCTCAGGACCCCAGCCCAGCCATGCCTTCTTACAGGGTGGCCTCAGATGCCCTGGAGGCCTGCATGACAGCTTCTGTGCTGGCAGACTGTGCTTGACTGGCAGAAATCTCCAGCAGGGTAGCTCCCACTGCCATGCACCAGCCTGCCCACTCCCTCCCCACAGTGAAGCTTTCCCTGGGCCCATGGTAAAGCTCCACATTGCTTTACTGGTGCGTGAATGCACAGGTGAGGTTTGCCTTCCTTGTCCTGCCAGTGCACATGTGTGTGTGCACCCTGACCCGCCACTACTGTGATGGGAATGCACTCCTCTGTTCTCCTCCAACCAGACCACTATTACAGTCAGAACCCTGGTGGGCACAGAGCCAGTCAGCCCTGCACCCAACAGTACCTCACCCTTGTGCCAACACTACTTCAGGAGTGAAACTGAGAACTAAGAGCAGCCAACCCTCCCCTTTCCTGAGCGACCACCCCTACCTGTGGCAAAAAGAGAAAACACACAGAAGTGTACCTCCCACTGTCCTACCCCTGTACTAACACCACAACCAGTGTGACTGCATGCACTGTTGCCAGCTGGTGACCTCTGCCCTGCTAAGCCATGCTGCCTCCACCACTGTAGAAAATGCCCTCATAGAGGTAGGCACTCTGGTACCTGCTAACACCCTGCTGCACCTGGCTAACATGCACCCCACTGCATGGCCACTGACACTGCTACAGGCACCTGTGAATGAGGAAGGATCCTGCTGCCACCACACTATGAAATGCTTTGGGTGACACCACCAATCAGAATGTGGTAGCCAGTGGTTTGGTGGCACTTTGGCCCTCCCAGTACAGTGGGTTCCTAACCTCAAGCAGCCAGAGAAAAAAGCTGGGGCCTAATACTAGTCCCCTGGAGTCTGAACACACAGTCCAGAGGGTGGGAGCTGAGTGTTGGCCCTACTAAAGCCTTCCAGAATCAGCTGAACCCACCTTATACCATGATCAAACCCTCATGGTCATCAAATAGAATAAAGAAAAAAAAAATTCAAAGGTCAGTCACTTTAAAGACTGAAGAAACATCAACCCACAAATATGAGAAAGAATCAGCAAAGAACTCTGAAACTCAAAAAGCCAGAGAACCTTCTTTGAACCAAATGACCACACCACCTCTTCAACAAAGGTTATGAACCAAGCTGAGATGGTTGAAATGATGGAAATACAATTTAAAATATGAAATAGGGACAAAAATCTTTGAGATGTAAAAGTACATTGATACCCAATCCAGGGAAACTAAGAATCACAATAAAATAATATAAGAGCTGACAGACCAAATAGCCAGTATAGAAAATAATGTACCTGACTTAATAGAGCTGAAAAAAACACTACAAGAATTTAATAATGCAATCACATGTATTAATAGCAGATAGATCAAGCAGAGGAAAGAATTACAGAACTTGAAGACTTGCTTTCTTAAATAAGACCATCAGACAAGAAAAGAGAAAAAAAGTGTTAAAATGAATAAACTAAACCTCTGAGAAATATGGGATTATGTAAAGAAAGCAAATCTATGACTCATGGTGTCCTTGAAAGAGATGAGGAGAGTGTAAGCAACTTGGAAAACATATTTCAGGATATCATCCATGAGAAATTCCCCAAAATAGCTAGAGAAACCAACATTCAAATTCAGGAAATGCAGAGAATCCCAGTAAGATACTACACAAGAACGCCATCCCAAGATACATAATCATCGGATTATCCACAGTTAAAATGAAAGAAAAAATGTTAAAGGCAGCTGGCGAGAAAGGTCAGGTCACCTACAAAGGGAAACCCCATCAGACTAACAAGCAACAACTCAACAGAAACCCAATAAGCCAGAAAACACTAAGGGCCATATGCAACATTACTAAAGAAAAGAAATTCCAACCCCAAATTTCATATCCAGTGAAACTAACCTTCATAAGTGAAGGATGAGTAAGATCCTTGTCAGACAAGCAAATTCTGAAGGAATTCATTACCACCAGACCTGCCTTACTAGCGCTTCTAAAGGAAGCACTAAATATGGAAAATACTGTCACCAACCACTACAAAACACACATAAGTACACAGGCCAGTGACACTATACAGCAACCACACAAACAAGTTTGCATAACAACTAGTTAACATCATAATGACAGGATTCCACACATATCAATAGTAATCTTTAATGTAAATGGGCTAAATGCCCCCAGTTAAAAGGCACAGAGTGGCAAGCTGGATAAAGAAGCCAGACAAATTGTTATGGTGTCTTCAAGAGACCCATCTTATATTCAACGACACTCATAGGCTCAAAATAAAGGGATGGAGAAAAATTCTACCAAGCAATTTGAACACAGAAAAAAGCTGGAGTTGCAATCCTAATTTCAGACAAAACGGACTTTAAAACAACAAACAAACAAAAAAGGAAGCACATTACATAATAGTAAAGGGTTCAATGAAACATGAAGACCTAACTATCCTAAATATATATACACCCAACATATAAGCACCGAGATTTATAAAGCAATTTCTTAAAGACATTCAAGGAAACTTACACTCCCACATAATAATAGTGAGAGACTTTAACAGTCCACTAACCATATTAGATAGATCATCAAGGCAGAAAACTAACAAATATATTCAGGTCCTGACCTTAGCAGTGAATCAAATAGACATGATAGACATCTACAGTACTTTTCACCCCAAAACAACAAAATATACATTCTTCTCCTTGCCATATGGCACATATTCTAAAATCAATCACATAACTGGACATGACATGCTCCTCAGCAAATGCAAAATAACTGAAATCATGACAACCAGTATCTCAGACCACAGCACAATAAAATTAGAAATCAAGACTAAGAAATTTGCTAAAAACTGTATAATTACATGGAAATGGATTAACCTGCTCCTGAATGACAGTTGAGTGAACAATGAAATTAAGGCAAAAGTCAAGAAATTCCTTGAAACTAATGAGAAACAAGATAAAACATACCAGAATCTCTGGGAAACAGCTAAGACAGTGTTAAGAGGGAAATTCCTAGCACTAAATGCCCATATCGAAAAGTTAGAAAGATCTCAGTTTAACAACCTAATATTGTAACTAAAAGAACTAGAGAACCAAGACAAAACAATCCCAAAGCTACTAGACAGAAGAAATAACCAAAATCAAAATCACAGCTGAACTGAAGGAGATGGAGACAAAAAAAAACAAAAAAAAACAAAAAAAAAAACTATTCAAAAGATCAATGTATTCAGTAATTTGTTTATTGGAAAAAAATTAATCAAATAGAGAGACCACTAACTAGACTGAAACTGAATCTATAATATTTATCCTTCAGTATAATCTTACCAAATGTATTTTATTAATAATGGTGTGACCCTATAACACAAATACAAAATGTTGTTTTACTATTTGATAATTTTTATCTATTGTACTTAACACATAATCTGTATCATTTGTTTTTTAATCATGGTTGTAATTCCTCTGACTTTTACTTCCTTTTGTTTGTTTCCAATGTCATTTATTTTAATGAAGATCCTTTTATTTATTTTAAAACATATGAATTCAGCAAGATTTGGGAATGCAATATAAACATAAAAAAATCAATCACATTTCTATATACTAACAAAAAAGTGTGGAAATTAACATTTAAAACACAGTACCATTTCCACTTGCTCTAAAAAATATTTATTTATAAATACAACAAATCATATATACAATCTGTGTCCTGAAAATTACAAATGATGATGAAATAAATCAAAGAAGACCTAAGTAAATGGCAGAAATACTGTGTTCGTGGTTTAGAAGGATCAATATATTAAAGATATCAGTTCTCTTTTAAGTGATATATACATAAAATTGATGTAGAATATTTCTCTGCACCTGGACTTGTAGCAGGGAGGCACCCCATCTACTCACCCTGCTAGCCTGGCCCGTGTCTGGCTTGTGTTCTGACCTTTGACTCCTGTGGCTGCCACTCCTGTGTGCCCAGCCCCTAGTGGGAAGAAGCATGTGAGTAAGTGCAGCGTCAGGCCAGCTGATCTGAGTGTTGACACAAGAGCAAGCTCTGTATGAGGCTATTAACCAGACCAGGCATATCACCCTGAGGGAAATGCAGCGGCACCCAGGCAGGAGTATCTGCATCCCTGAAGTCCCAGGGTGGGTGTTGCAGTGATTTTTTAGTTCTGCCTTCTGCAGTCCAACAGACAGTATCATTTTAGCAGCTCAGTCAGCCTCTTGCCCTGCTGTGACCCACGGCTCCAGGACTGGCTGGGCCCTGCCATTGCTGTCATCATGTGGGTCAGCTGCTTTCCACTGGCAAGGGCAGAGGGCCATGTTATAGCCTTTGTGTGTACCCACATTTGGTGGGTCCTGAGCTCTTGTCCAGCATCCAAGAAGAATGAGGTAATGTTGTCATTTGAAGAGTGGTGAGAGTGGAGCGTTTTGTTGAGTGACAAGACAGCTGAGAGGGATGGGAAGGTCACCCGGTGTGGTTGAGTTTGGGGCTTTTTATAGGCACAGAATAGGGGAATGCATACTGATTGGCTTGTGAGTATGCAAAAAAGGTTACAACAAAGGCACCAAAGTTGGGCACAGTATAAAAGCTATTAGGGAAAGGTAGGTGTATGTAAAGTAGGTGAAGAGTGGGGATCAATCAAAGGAAAGCACATCAAACAGGAAGACAGGTTCTCAATCCAGATTGTGGATTTGACTTGTAGCTTGGCCTTTAGGCTTTAAGCTGTCTTTGGTTTGAAGGTGGGGTTTCACCAGGGACCTGTCCCTAACTGCTTAGACATTTGCCTACCTCCTGCAGTTATCATAATGTCCTCAGCACCACCTTAGCAAGGTTTTGTGCTAAAAAGTACAAGATTATTTTAAAATTTATATGAAAAAGCACAAGACCTACAATAGCTGAAACGGTTTTGAAAAAGAATGTAGTGGGAAGAATCAAGCTACTGAACTGTAAAGTTTATTGTATACTTACAATAATCCAGGCAGTGAAGTTTTGGTAAAAGGACCGATATGTAGATTGAATGGTTAAACAAATCAGGATACATCCAAACCATGGAATACTATTCATCAATGAAAAGCAACAATACAGCCGGGCTCAGTGGCTCACACCTGTAATCCCAGCACTTTGGGAAGCTGAGGTGGGTGGATCACCTGAAGTCAGGAGTTCGAGACCAGCCTGAACAACATGGAGAAACCTCATCTCTACTAAAAATAGAAAATTAGCCAGGCATGGTGGCACATGCCTGCAATCCCAGCTACTCGGGAGGCTGAGGCAGGAGAACCGCTTGAACCTGGAGGGCAGAGGTTGTGGTGAGCTGAGATTGTGCCATTACACTCCAGCCTGGGCAACAAAAGCAAAACTCTGTCTTTCAAAAAAAAAAAAAAAACACTCAACGACTCATAAATACATGAAATAACTCAGATTTATGTTAAAGACATCATAATGAGTGAAAAACAGGCAATCCTAAAAGTTTGCACATTGAATGACTCCTTTTATATAACATTCTCTGAAATAAAAAGTTGTGGAGATGAACAATGGATTAGTGGTTTCAGGCATTGGAAGTAGTGAAATGGAGGTGGCTATGGTTATCAAACAGGCCCAAAAAAGATTCTTGTAATGGAACAATTCTCTGTCTTGACTATGGCTGCAGTAACATGAATATACACATGTAATAAAATTACATAGAACCAAATACACACTCTCTCACACACATACACAAGTCATGTCAAATTGGTGCAATAAGACTAAGGTCACTGGATTGTATGAGTGTCAAATTCCTGGTTATGATATTGTGCATTAATTATGCAAGATGTTAATGTAAGATGTTGGCATTCAAGAAAACTGTGAAATGTATATGGGTTCTCTATATATTGTTTCTTACAACAGCAAATGAATCAATAATTTTCTCAGAATAAAAAGTTAAAGAAACTTAAAAAATATAACATATATTAATAATTATAGACATAACTGTACATATACAATGAATTATATGTGATGTACTTTTACTTCCTAAATGATGTAACTCTCTGGATCTAAATATACTCTCCTATACATATATACACATACACATATATTTGCATATGTTTTATTTATGTGTGTGTGTATATATATGTATACATGTGTGTACATACAAACATATACATATATAAACATACACACACACACACACATATATCTGTGTGTATTTGTAAAATGTGAAATTGATGCCTAACTGCCATCATCTTGGATATGTGACATAATGCCAACTTATGCAATCATCTAGGAACATGGTTCTAATTATGTTACTCTTTGGTTTGTAAACTGTTAGCTCTCTACTCAATAAAGTACACTTACTTACTATAATCCGGCTTTAAGTCACCCCAACCTGGCTACAACCTACGTAATCATTAAACATTCAGTGTTTCACATGAACTTCTAATAATGCAAAACAAAATACTTCACTTCCTTTTGGCTATCTGTCTCTTTGTTATTGTTGGTCTGAATACCCCTCTCTTTCTATCTTTGCAACTTTACACACATTCTCATTTCAATACCTCTACAAGTATCTGACTCATTCTTTAATCTTCAATTGTTGACTATATTATTAATCTCTTTATAAGCATTGGACTGTTGAATACATTTTTTAATTTTTGAATACATTTATTTATTAAATTAATGTACACCCTCCTCTAAATTCCTTCCTTCCTAGTTTTGAGGCTCCAGTATAATTTGTTTATATTTTTCATGAAAAATTATTTCTCTGTATTTTTTATAGAGGGTTGCAACAGAAAGGCAATTGTATAGTTAGAATTTGAATATCTGGTCAATAATGACTGGGTTTTCTTCACCCCCTAACCCACTTCTGGAACCATTACTTGCTTTGCAAATCTTCTACTATCCACATAGCTACAACTGTAATAGATATGTTTGTAATACATGAACTCACTATCTTGTAAACAGTTCATTGGTCTGAAGATTTGCAGATGTTGCAGGTTGTATTCCCTAGAAAGTAGATTCTTAGAAGGAAAATTGTGTGCCAATTTTATTAGGTAGAGCTTTGGTGCTCAATACCTGCAGAGAAGGGAAGGAAACAGGTTTGGGAAGAGAAAGAAGATGCTATCACATGAAGGACTCAGCTCACACACACCGCTACAAAGAGCTTTGAAGATCTGAGTACGGAGTTAGAAATTGTCAGGATATGTAATGAGGGTCTCAGGCCCTCATACCTCCACCTTTATCAGTCATTAAATTCAAGCGGTCTCCAGAATAGGACATGATTTGGGTGAGGCAGCTCTCTTTGGCAGTTCCCACACAGTGCTGTGAGCCTGCAGGGTTCTCAGCACCTAGACTAAACTATCCTAAACACTGAAGGGAGGTTTGAGACGTCCAGAACAGTATCCACTGCTGCCTATGACCAAAGGTGCTCATAAGACTCCTTTATTTAAGGACTGTCAATTGAAATGAGTACAACATAGAGATGAGTCCCTCTACTGAAGGCTCGGCTATTAGCAGGTAAATTGAAGAGTCAGATGCATTTTCCATCATATGGCTTAGAACAAAAGGAAGCTTCTATTAGCAAGAATAAAGAATTAACAAATGAAAAGAGAAAAGGGAACTCAGAAGATAAAGTGAAGGACTTAACCCTGTTCAAAGCTTTTTTCTTTGGGAAAGGAAAAAATATTCAGTATTTTTTGATAGACTCTGTATTCCCACATTGAAATTACCTTTTTCCCCTTTAGTTAACATAAAATTCTGTTACTTCCATATGAAAGAATTCTAATTAATACAGACAATTAGCTCTTTTAGTTGCTAATGGTATCTCTTTGGCTATATTATATTGACTTTTAGAATGAGTTCTTATCTACAAGATGATGATAATTATAACTACCATAAGGTCAAACACAAATTACAAATAAGAAACATAATTTTCTTTATTGAAAATAAGGGAAGAGACTACCTCCTTTTCTTGGTGTATTTACTTTAGAAAACTTGTAATTTCAGTGTTTTCTCTATTTCTTTGAAATGTATGTAAATCTTTTCAAAAACTAAATAAGACTTTTTCTAGCTTTAAGACCCAGGAATGTCTGCCTCAAGGACCTAATCTCTTTAAAGTATAATCATCAAGATAGGGCTCTTATCTCCCAGTTTTTCTGGGAGGGTAGGGGCCTCATTTTGTCTCGGGGTAGAAGATGAGAGCTGGCACCGAACTGTAAAATTACCTCCTGTCATAAATATATGAGAAGTTTATTCTCCTTTGGAAAACTCAATTAACTCACACAGATGGTCACTCCAAATACCAAGTGAATTTCGAATGAACTATTTGTGAGAAATGGTGCTGTCAGGTCCTCCTAATTGAGAGTAGGTTATTGTATAACTTGAGAACGTGTGTGTGAGTGGGTGGTATTTGCTTGGCCATATAAAAGAATGAGAATTTTTTTTTCCTCTTACAAACTTTTAGTGTATTTCTTGTCTTGTGCATCACAGGCTGATTTAAATGTCACTCAATAACAAATTTGTTTTCATTTTCCTGTTCCTTTCTGGAGAGATTTTTGAGTTAGGAGAGTATTTTATTTTAATTATATTTCTCAAACACTACCTAACTTTCAGTATTTCATTTTTGGTCACAGATTATACAAATATATGTTATTGTTATAATAATTATTACTAATTATATCTCCTTTCTCACTTATGAGATAAATTTGAGTATCTAACTCATTTTTATTATTTCTAAGTATTCATTCTAGCACTTTTCCTATAATTGCTAGGTAATTATTTCTTTAATGAATAAATAAATGTATTTATTCTTAGAAGTCCAGAGTTATAGTATTGGTCTTTGCTTCCCTTAATATGCCATACAATCAACAGGTGATAGTGAAAAATTTAGTAAATGTATATCCCAAAATACAGTATATTGTTAATTTGGACACTAAAATACATTAATGTTATGCATGTATATATATATATGTGTGTGTGTATATATATATACACACACACATATATATACACACACAAAATATGTATATATATACAATTTTTATTCACCTTTCTATCAACAAATCTGAGACTTAAACTGGACAGATGTCAACCCATGTACATCTAGATATATTCTAGGACCTTGTAGGTCAAGTTTATATTTTCTTCAAAATATGCGAGAACTGCAAATATATTAATATCACACAGTCATTTACATTTTTCAAATCTAAAAGTTTCTAATGATTTGCTTTAGTGAGTCATACAAAATAATTTCATCCTTTTTTCATAGCCAATAATTATATATCATCTTTTTCATATACTAAAAGCTGGAAGTCACCTCTGGGTTGACCATTTAAGTTAGATAGAGAAAGCCATTCTTGTATATTTCCATGAGTACTTAGACTTATCACTCAGAAAAACATTTTGGAGATGTGAGTAAAACTGATACTTGTTAACTGGGCACCCATAATTCCTCCTTATACGTTCCCAAAAAGTATTTTTTTAGCAGAAGTTAGAGACAGATCATTACATATTTGCTTCTCTTTCATTTATGCAGTATACAAGGCAAGACATTTAAACATACACACATTTACTTTTGCAAATATTCATTTACTGAGAAACTGAGCAAATAGTTGAAAGTATTGTTATCTAGAGCAAAATATCTTAGAGATCACCATGACCAATTCTTTCAAAGTACCATGTTTAATTACAGATCATAAACAGTGATAAAATATGACCACTTTTACATAGATAATATATTATAATTTTAAAACTTTTTCTTACATGCCACTCTAGAAACTTAGTTCCCTAAGCTCTCCTCTCCAAAAACATTCAGTGAATCTTTCAAATCAAATCAACCATCTTTGCAGGGACATGGATGAAGCTGGAAACCGTCATTCTCAGCAAACTAACACAAGAACACCAAATACCGCATGTTCTCATCATAAGTGTGAGGTGAACAATGAGAACACATGGACACAGGGAGGGGGATACCAGACACCGGGCCTGTTGGGGAGTGGGTGTCTAAGGATGGCATAGCATTAGGAGAAATACCTAATGCAGGTGATGGGTTGGTGGGTACAGCAAACCACCATGGCACATGTATACCTATGTAACAAAACTGCACGTTCTCCACATGTACCCCAAAACTTAAAATAAAATAAAAAAAAAGAAAGAAAATAAATAAATAATAAAAAACTAAGGCTGAGTGTTTTAGTTATCACCTTTGAAATTCGTTTATTTTCAATACTAGTGATAAAAACTTGAGGGCAAATCTGATGGTGAAAATATTAGGAAAAGCACTAAAATACCTTTAGGCAACTTAACAACTGTTTGAAATGTTAATGACAACCCCTTCTGTTACCTTGGAATTCATTCTTACTTAATTCCACATCCAGATATATAAAGCAACCATCTGTGAGCACAGAAATATGAAACTAGAATGATGTAAACTGTGAAAATAGCATTGTTCTCTATTCTTTGCTTCAATTTTTTTGTAGATGTTGGGGAAAAAGTGCAATCTTACCTATTTCTACAAAAATAGCGTTTTAACGTGTTAGTGGACTACACATAACTGATGATATAATTCATTCTATTTCTACACTATCTTTCTGTAAAAATCTCAAAAAAACACTGATACCTTAGGGGTTGTTGATATTTTTGTGAGGTGACTATGTGATGCCTATTTATCTTAAACTCTGATATTGATTCATAAAGTTTTATGCCTCTGAAGGCCTTGAGTGATACTGACAAATTTACGAATAAGGAAGTGAATAATACAGCCTGCTTTTATTAGCTAATTGAGAAATTCTTAATCAACATTATTACTTTTATTAGTATAAACATTGCTCACTTGAAATAAATAAATTTGAAACATTATTACGTTTATCTTAACATTCCATTTCTAACTGATGTTTTAGAGTTTGGGGCATTGAGCAACACCTTCAATATCTTATCAAGAGGCAGAGGAGATGATATCACAAGTTTGGAGTTGGACCAATGTGGTCTTGAATCTCATTCTAAAAGTACTTGGTTTTGATCCAATTGTCATTTTGTCCAAAGTAATTTTTGGATCTTGATATGGTTGGGATCTGTGTCTCCACTCAAATCTCAGGCTGAAATATAATCCCCAGTTTTGGAGGTGGGGTCTGCTGGGAGGTGGCTGGATCATAGGGACAGAGTTGTCATAAATGGTTTAGCACCATCCCTCCTTGGTACTATATAGTGAATTCTCACAAGAGTTGGTTGTTTAAAAGTGTGTAGCACTTCTCCCCTCTCTTCCTCTTGCTCCGGCCATGCAAGACATGCCTGTTTCTCTTTCACCTTCCACCATGATTGTAAGCTTCCTGAGATCTCCCTAGAGGCAGAAGCTGCTATGCTTCATGTTCAGGCTGCAGAACCATCAGCCAATTCAACCTGTTTTCCTTATAAATTATCCAGTCTCAGGTATTTCTTTGTAGCAATGCAAGAATGGACTAATACAGACCTTTAGTTAGGGTTCTCCAGTTTTCTCTATCTCTGGTTATCTCTCTGTCTCTGTGTCTCACTCTGTCACTTTTTCTCAATATATATTTATGTAACATTTGAATATATATGTATTTGTCTATCTATAAATATACATTGAGCGATTGAGAGAGGGAGAGGAAGAGAAAAGAGGGGGTATTCAAAAAGTTCAATAAAAATGTGTGTATGTGAAAAAATTATGCATGTTATTTTGTGCACCAAAATAAATTTGTTATTACATTCTGAATAGGATCTAGTTTGAAGCACTAAGAAGAAGAAGACACTAGTTTGAAAAGATCCCCTATGAGAGAAATGAAATTTACTAAAATTAAAGCCATAAACATTAAATTTATGGTGACGTTAAGGGGAAGAATGGTAATATCATTGCAGCTACATGAAAACTTGATGCAGACCATGCTCCAAGGAAATCAGTTTACAAATAGACAACTTCTTTTAAGAGAAACGAGGTGATGTTGAAGATGAAACCTGAAGCAGTAGACCATCTACATCAATTTGTGGAAAAAAATAAAAAAACTTGTTTGTGCCCTAGTTGAAGAGGACTAATGATTAACAGCAGAAACAATAGCCAACATCATAGATATTTCCATTGGTTCAGCTTACACAGGGCTGACTGGAAATTTTAAGTTGAGCAAAGCTTCTACTCAATAGATGTCAAAACCATTATGCCCAGATGAGCTATAGACAAAAGCAGAGGTTTCAATGAAAATTTTAAAAGTGGGATCAACACCCTGAAGCATTTCTTGGAATAACTGTAACAGGAGATATACCACCTTTAACAGTGTGATCATGAAGATAAAGCCCAATCATTGTCAGCAATGGCTACCTAGAAGTGGAGATGGTCTGGTCAAAGCAAAAGTAGACCAGTCCAAAGTAAATGGTCATGGCAACCGTTTTGGTGGGTGCTCAAGGCATTTTTTCTTGTCTTTCTTCAAGGCTAAATAATAGAACACCTGTTTATTATGAAAATAATTTGAGAAAGTTAGCCAAAGTTTTGGCAGAAAACTGCCTGGAAAAGATTCACCAGAGTCTTAAGCATGACCAGCCTGCTTCTCATTCCTCTCATCAAACAAAGGCAATTTTGCAGAATTTTGATGGAAAATAATTAGGCATTCACTTTACATTCCTGATTTGACTGTTTCTGAATTCATTTTGCTTTCTAATCTTAAATAAAATTTAAAGGACATTCATTTGTCTTCAGTTAATGTAAAAAGACTGCATTGACATGATTAAATTCCCAGAACCCTCAGTTCTTTAGGGATGGACTAAATGGCTGGTATCATTACATATAAAAGTGTTTTGAACGTGATGGAACTAATGTTGAGAAAAGGAACATATTTTTATTTTTATCTTTTAATTCTATTTTTCATAAAAATTTGGAGTCATACCTATATAAAATCTTGTCACATTTCCATAGCTTTGACTTGTAAGGCACAAAGTGCCTAGATACGGATTTAGATAGTTTATGACTTTTACTTAACGCACAGCCGGGAGTATCAGTTTTTTGCTTGCGTTGTTTCTGTTAGCCACCAAATTCCATTCAGGGAAGGCACAGACAGACTTGGGTGCACCCTGGGTTTGTGTCAAAGCCAAGGATCACTGAGTTTAGGAAACCCTAAACCTTATAAAAGGGCTTCTGGAAAATGTGCCTGTCCTCTTTCTGGAGAGAAGCATTATCTTTAGTACCCTAGATTTTAAGCAAAATTTGACAGATAGAGAAAGGGAAAGATCTTTATACATATTACCCCTAAATATATCCAGAAATTGAATTGCTATCTATCTGGAACTTAAGTGAATCTGAACAGATAATTATTAATTTATAGACATGAACAGACATAAGAGATTCATGGAGAATTATATCTCTAAGTGAGACAATCCTGAATGACCTTCACAGAAGAAACAATAGATAAGACTTATAGCTTGGGTGAAAGTTGTTCAAGAAGATGAAAAGGACACACATTCCATGAAAAACACAACAGAAGCAATAGTTTTGATATGACTGGAGTATGCAGTGTGTTGTCATACTGCATATTGAAGAAGTATTCAAAGAATATCATTTTAGGTCAGACTAAAGAGAGGAAAGAGTTTAGATGTGATCCTGAGGCCTGTAGAAGGCTTTAAAATACTTGTAAATAAGGGCATAGGTAGATTTGCCTTACAGAATATAACTCTTTGGAATTACGGTGAAGAAAATCAAAATATGCCACCCAAAATATACTTCTTTGGCATATTTCAAGATGGCTCTTCAGAGGTCCTGCATACACAAGAAGAGCTCTAAAATGCTTTTCGTTGTGGTGGTGATTTACATCTGTAGATGGAATCTTCATAAGTGAATTAAACAGCAATGCAAATGCTTTTTCTGAGCCCCAGCCCCAGTTATCTGACTCACTCGGATCTCAGAAAGATTAACTCACAGTAAAAAGATACTACAAATCTGACACTTTAAAAATCTGACTCCAAAATTTTTACCATGGATTACTACCTATTCTTTCTGAGAGCTGCTACTTAACAGATTTTATCGTTTAACCAGACAGATTTTGCTTACCACAGCTTTTCTTCCACCACTCTCTTTAGTTGTTTTCAAGTCCAAAGCCTTTTTTCCTTTCTGTTTGGTATAAAAATGTCAATCATTTGGCCCTTTTATGAGTCTCAAATTTGTGGAACTCTCAAGTCTATGTGCACGTTAATGAATTTGGATAGTGCTGATATGGTAGCTAACACCTGTAATCCCAGCATTTTGGGAGACCTATGCAAAAGGATCACTTGAGCCAAAGAGTTCCAGACCAGCTTCGGCAACATAGTGAGACCCTGTTTCTTAAAACAAAACAAAGCAAAACAAAACAAAAGCAAAACAAAAAACTACTAATTTGTTCATTTCCCATTTGTTTTATAGGCTAAAATAATCAAAACTTCAGAAGTGGGAGGGAAGAAAATTCCCTTTACCTCTAGGCTAGTAGAAGCCAGCTCAAAGCCAATGTTTTCATTACTTCAGAAAACGTAAATATTACTATCAGTCTATATACTCCCTGCCATACTCTCATCTTGAATTTTTCCTATTTTGTTCTTTTTTCATCACAGTTACTACTCCTTTATTTTAACTCTACATTTTTATACTTTATCAACCTTTTGTTTAAGAGGAAACCATAATTGGTGTACCTTAATCACTCCAAATCTTCCTTTTCTTCATCTGGCTCTCACTTCTACCCCAGTCTTCTCAAGGATAAATCTCTCGTTTCTTACAAAGGCTGGGGAGTAGAGAGTACATTCATCTAGATTTCCAGAGATGTCTTCAAGACATCTATATGTCATATTCTGGCAAAACCTCCTTTCTCATTCATGGTATATGAAATTTCGTGATGCATTTTGATTGTTTTGCTTAAAAAAAATGTTTCATATATGTGGAAGATTTCGATTTGTGGAATAATTATCTTCTTTATCTCAAGTCATAACATCTATCACTGTCCCTATTGATTTGCATGCCCTTACAGAGACTTCTGCAGCATAGTAAATTTTATTTTCTTAACTCCTTAATCCAAAACATATCAGTTGTACTTTATTTCAGCTACTTAAATACACAGCCATATTATTCTCTACATAATATCACCAGCAGTTGCTTCATCTCTAAACTGTGTCTACACTGCTTTATTAACAAACTCCAATTGCAATTATTATTTGACCGTCCATAAATGACCACTTCGTTGATCCCTTGATTTTCTCCCAATGTAACAAACCTTCTTGTATTTAATTTATTCCCTGAGTAGACTTAAATCCAAATAACATAAATTTAATTCAGGTGGTGTGAATGTCCCCAACATATATTATCTCCTTGTCCTTTATCACACCTGCTGAGAAAAACACAACCATCAACTTATCATGTTTGTCTTTCCATTTTTTATGTCCAGGTCTCTGGGTATTAAAGAAAATTATTCCAGTCAATCTATCAGTGAAACTGAATTCATGGTGATAAACCTCATCTAGTCCATAATCAATAATTTATAAAACAATTGACATTTAATTTAAAAGCTCCATAGGATGCTATCTCTAATGTCTTTGAGCTAAGTCTAGCAAAATATTCATGAGATCTAGCAAATATATTTTAATCCATTGAGTACTCACAAATTTGAATAAGAATGATTATCCTTTATGAAAACCACAGATCAATACAATAGATCTTGATTGTTTTGCATGTTTATATGGATAGTAAGAGTAATATTAATAACAGTCATAAAATAATTTGGAAAGTAGATGTTTAAAGTCAAATGCAGGTACTTCACAAATAGCTATCAATACAACTTTTATAATTTCAGAGAGATTTATCTTATCCCTTAGTGTTCCCATACATGAAAATTCCAGTAATTAAAATTTATTATGTGATCTGAAATGTACTCATTTTCACTATATTTTCTCTGAAGTATAAATATCAAGTTTTATGCTTTTTATAAGACTCAGATTGACAGTCATATTCTATGGCTTACAGCTTGAATTTATTTAGTCTAACAATAATTAGGACCTTAAGATTGTGTTCATACCAGAAATGTTTGCATTTTTCTTTTGTTGAATATAAAATATCCGATTGTAGAAAACATGTCTGAAATATTCTATGGTCTTGCATTAAGGTAAATGTATTTTATAACTTAAAAAACATTGTGAAAATTTTAATACGTACAGAAAAACTGACTGACCTGGCTCCTTTCTCCTTCTTTCATTCACCTCATACATGATCACACAAACAAGCAATCTTTCTGAAGAGAGCAAAATTGTTTTTCATACCAGCATTATAAAAAGCATGTTTACATAAGTTTCATTTATGACAAAAGATCAAGACAAACTCTTGCAAAAGAATCTTAATTTCAGGACTATGAACACATGTTATATAAATGTTTTCAAAAGATCAGAAACATATTTAAAGGTAGTATATACTGATGCCTAACATATTTTTCTTTCTTTAGATGAATATTAAACCTTCGGTTTGACTTAGTAAGCTTGAAATTGTATTTCATGTATTGTATGTATAAAGTCTAGCACCATTCGATAAAATCGAATTTTGTGAAGGCAGACTATTGCATGGAAGAAATAAACTTTATTTTCTGTTTGAGTCAGAGATAATTTTTTGTCTAAGTTCCATCAGCTTCTGGAAGAAATATTCATTAAACACTGCTACTAAGAAATGGACAGTTTATACAGGTTGTTGAAAAAGAAATGAGAAGCAAGAAGAAAAAAAAGAACGTAGGATTTTTTTCAATATAAGGGAAATAATTATCATATGTTTATTCAATCAATATTATGGCCTTCACTAAAGCAAGCTTGATAACTTGTAGCACATCTTTCCATGTTAAAGACAAAAGATTACATCCCCAGTGCTTAAAACAAAAATGATTTGTTAGGAAACTAACAACTCTTTAACTCTACACACTGACAGAAATTCAGTAAAAGAAAGTCTACATATTATTTTTTGTGTTAAAGAATGGATGTAATCCATTTGTTTCTTTGAATGTCTGTTCCATTCTCCCCTTGGTCTGCTCATTGCTCTGACTTGCTAATGGTGCCAAAATAGACCTTCATGTTATACAAGAGTGAAGGGAAAATTCCTCACAGGCCTCTGAAGTTTCACTGAAAATCAACTGACAGAGGCAGATAAATTGGAAAAAAAGGCATACAAATTTGTTAATATGCATGCTGGGGAAAATCACAGGTGATTACTCCACCACTCAAAGGGATACAGATGTTTATATGCCCTTCTTTTCAGAAGAATGGGAGATGGGGAAGTGTGGATAATTTTGGGGGCAACATAAATAATTTTTAGGGGAATTTAATGGGCTTGAAGATCACACAATGGGCTGGGACAAAGTCTGTTGGGCCCGCAGAGCAGATAATGGTTTGTGACAAATCTGTCCAGGTTTGTTGACTGGCTTCAGTTTTTCTTTCTGCAATATGAGTTCAGTTAATGAAAACTCAGAGAAAGGGCCAGAGGTATTTGTTTTCTTCTTTAGGCAGATAAGGGAAAGTCAGAGAACAACTTCATCCTGTGTTTTGTAAGAGACATAGGATTGAGAGGATGGGGGAAAGTCAGGGAGAATTTGAGACTCCTTCTTCACATCAGCAGGTAAAATGCCATATGTTGGGACATCGGTCTCTGAGCCCTAACATTTCCCTAGAAGTTTTCACATCCTAGAGGCTAAGGTGGTAGTTGTGGAAAAGTAAAAACTAAGTTAATCTAATAACTAAATAGTAAAGGACCTCATTAAATCAGTTTCTCACTTCTGGGCATAGGCCAATTCAATTTAAAAAGTAGGTCTTATTTCAGGAGATGATGTTGCAGAGAGGCCGTAAAAGCTAGGCTTCTAAATATTATGTAGGCACACAGATTTAATAATAGGCATTTCTATGAAAACAGAGGAAGAACAAAGGTCAATTTATGGAGCCATCTACAAGCTAGTCCTTCTAGAGTCTGCAGGGCAGTCAGCTGAAAACATCCATGGCCATCTAACAGATTTTCCTAGATTGTAGTCTGTGTGTAAAGTTTTTCCAAATATAAGCTGTAGCAGTGATTTTTCTTCAAAGCCAGGTTGACTAGTTTCACATTGTAGGGCCTCAGGAATTTGGCATTTATTTTCAGTGAGCCCATGTCAAAAAAAAAAAAAAAAAAATGAGAGGAAAATTTGGAAACACTTGTTAGGAGACTTTTAGCCCTGGAAGAATTCAGGATTCAATCTGAATTGTAGGCAAATAATAGAAACTTAAAAACAATGAACAAGGCTAGTATCTAAAATAGGTGTACTATAGTTTTCTCCGGAAACATACATTTTCTGTCATGACTAATTGTGTTGAACATATGTTCATATGCTTACTTTCCATCTGGATAAATGTCTGTCAAATCTGTGCCTATTTATTATATTTGGTTGTTCTTTGATTCATTTCACTATGATCATGCCAAAACACCCTCTATTAAAATGTAAAATTAAAATAAAAAAGTATTGGCACTCTTATTTCTCTCTTATTTTTCATATTTACTTTGGTCCTTTAAGGATTTTCCAATTTATTTATGGTTATTAGAATCAGTTTGCTTATTTCTATAGAAAAGCCTGCTTGGATTTTGACTGCGATTTTACCAAAGTGATAGATCAATTTTGGAAGGACTGATATTTTAATTCTTCTGATCATCAATATGGTATATTTCTCCAATTATTTACATCAGATTTAATGTCTTTTAGTGTTACTTTGTAGTTTTCAGTGTACAGTTCTTTTACATTAGAAGCCCCTCATCCTCTGAGACCAATTTCCTGAATTAGGTTTCTGATTTTTAAAAAGTACTCAGAGTTGTTTCTATTGTAATGCTTGGATTACACTGGAACACTCATCAAATTCTCAACTTCTTTAGTTCTTAATTACTTAAAAGCAGCATTCTGAATAAGTCAACTTGAACTATTCCTCAAAGTAGAAATGAATTTGATGGTTATGAGATTAGTGACCATAACAATTACTTAGACTTTCATCCAGTATAAGTAGACTGTTTCTGGTATAAAATAGAATAAATAGACTTTGGAGAAGTGAATGTAAGAGATGGACAATTATGTTCAACTGTATTATAAAATACATAAAGAATTACTAAAGCAGGTCATAGGTATTTCTATGTGTGACTGACAAAGATTTATCTTAAGCATGAAGAAATGGTTGTAATTTTAGGCACTTGGGGTAGTCATCAAAAAAAATTTTTAGTTGTATTGTGAACTGAATTTGAAAGGATTGGTACAATTTTGAAGGAACCGGGGGAAATACTTTTTTAAGTTGATATCACTGTTTTAAAAATGCATTCAGACTTTGCTAAGGAATAGAAATTTCCATTGTTCCTACTACTTATTATATGCATGAAGCTAAATAAATGCACCAGACTATAAAATTTGAAGGTGTTTGTCTTGTTTTGTTAAGGTATATTGTATTTTAATGGGAGTTGAGGAAGGAGCAATGTGAGAACAGATTGTGATGGGGCTTTTATATTCTGCTTAGGAGTTTCATTTCATTCTGCATGTGACAAGTCATTAAATGGTTTTATACGTGAGAAACTATATTAATCACAAACTTTAGGGCCATAATCTGGGACCTGTGTGGAGCATGAGCGGAGCAAGCACAGGGAGGTACAAGAATTACTTTATATAATTAATTATTTTTAGTTGACACAAATTAATTCTAGTAAGTGAATTATTTAGGGCAGTGAGAATGGAAAGGAGCCCTATGAGTGATTTGTTTTATAGAAAAGGGACACAATATATGTACCTTTGAAAGCACCTTGCTTTGCTATATGGCCTTTGTTTCTCAGAACCCCTGTAAAATACTGCAATTCTATAATACATACGAAAAGAGGCCAACATTAATCTGTCTCATTGTATTCGAATGGCATGTACATGTATAATTAAAATGATATATTCAGTGATGTATGCACTTATTTAAACTGCATTAACTTAAAATTGTGTTAATATGTGTTTGGTACTATTAAGTTGCTTAATGTCTTATGCTTAGCAGCAACTTGAATATTTGTATATTTATATCCCAAACACTTAAAGTAGGCCTGACAGAACTCGTATTGACAAAACTATGTTATAGTTTAAATAACTGTAAATTATAAATAATTGAACATAATTTCTTTTCAATATTTTATATTTTTAAACATTTCAGAAATCTTTGCTTTTTATGAATTAATGAAGCTATTGCCATAAAATTTATTACATTTTTCTCATTAATCAAGACTCATTCTGGCCTGCTATGATGATGTGGCTTGCTTGATTGAATATTATGTTCTCTGTGGTTTCTCCACTCACAGGTCAATTAACTACTTCGCTTCAACTCCTCTGTCTGGAAAATGGTCCTCTTATTGCTTGTAATTCAGCTTTCTCACAGGAGTGCTGTGAAGTATAATGAAGAAGGAAGTAGAACTGACAAATTGAAATTGAATGAAACTGAGGATTGCAAAATTTATGATTTGCACCTGGTCCTGCTAGTTAAGACACATTATAAATTAAATAACTTTTCTAGACACATTATAAATTAAATAACTTTTCCTAGACCTAAATCGTCCTAACATAAAATAATGGAAGAAGCTATACTGTTGTTTGTTGGAAAGACTTAGGTGCAATACTACCATCTGTGAGAGAAAGGGAAAAAGAAGATCAATAACAGACATAAAAATAAAGAATAGTTAAATTGGGATATTGAAAAAAAAAATGTTGAAAAGTAAAAGTAAAAAAGAAGTGAGGAGAAAAGGTTGAGAAAAAAAATCAGCAAAATCTGTACTCCCGAGCCTGGGACTCATTTCTCTGAAGCAGCTATAGGCACATAACATAGCAGTGAACTTGAAACTAAGTGGTAACATGTGGAAAGAGCTGGAAGTGTGAATATTTCAGTGTCTGAAAAGGCGGAAAACATAGAATGAGCAGAAAGCTAATCTGCCTAGTAACGGTGTGGCTTACTTGTTGATTCTCTTCTAACCAAAGACATAAAAAAGACAATACATTGAGGAAAAAAAAATGAAAACACAGGAAAAGCAGATAAATCACCAGAACAACTACAGACAACTCAGAGGAAATGGCTGTGCTGGATTCTTGAGTGTCTTGAAGGGCATTAAAAATACTTTTGACATTTCTAGTAATCAGAGAAATGCAAATCTAAACCACAATGAGAAACATCTCACATCTGTTAGAATAGCTATTATCGAAAAGATGAATGATAACAAGTTGGCAAGAACTCGGAGTAAAGAGAAACCTTATTAACTGTTGATGGAACTGTAAATTGGCAGAGGCATTTTAAAATAGTATGGAGGTTCTTCAAAAAAAACTAAAAATAGAATTGCCATATGTTTCATCAACCCCCTCTGAGTATATATCAAAAAAAATTGAACATGGTCTGTGTAGAATAAACATCTGTACTCCCATGTTTATCTCGGCATTATTTGCAATAACCAAAATCTGGAAGCAACCTAAATACCCACGAACAAATAACTAGATCAAGAATATGTGGTATGTATACACAATGGCATACTATACAACATTAAAAAATAAGAAAATTCTGTCATTCATGACAACATGGATCTGAAGAACATTATGATAAGTGAAATAAGCCACTCACAGAAAGACAAATACTGTATGATCACACTTACATGTGGACTCTAGAAAAGTAGATCTCATAAAAACAGAGAGTAGAAAAGTAGTTACCAGAGTCTGGGGTCACAGTCGGGACAGGGGATGTGAAAAAGGTAGAAAGAAATTTTGATTGAAGAGTACAAAATTTCAACTAGACTGAAGGGTAAGTTTTAGTGATCTGTTGCAGTTCATGGTGACCACTTAGTAAAAACGTATTCTATATTTCAAAATTGCTAAGAAAATATACTTTTAATGTCTTCACCACAAAAAAATGATACATTGGTGAGGTGACAAATATGTTTATTAGCTTGAATAAATATTTCTATATCGTATACATAGATGAAAATATCACATTGTACCCTAGAAATAAACATAATTATTTGTCAATTAAAAATAAATTATTAAAAAAGATGCCTTTGACAGGTGTTAGGGTATGAAAGAACACTCTGTAAATTGCAGAAATGTCTTCACTTATTTAAAAGAAGTATTAGAAAGAATGCAATTCAATCAACAAATACGGAATTTTTTTTTTTTTTTTCTTTCAGCGACTGTCTGCGCTGGTGTTAATATTATTAAGCAGAGTAGGAGTAAAATGTCTTCACCTATCTAAAATTTTGTTGTTACTGCAGATGATAGCTTCCTATTTAGAGGAATCAACTTCATTGCTATTCATGAGATTTGCAGCATGATTATAGAAATATGAAATAAGGCTGAATATTGTAAGGACATTTATAATAACTAATTAATCACTATGTACTCTGGAGTAAAGAAAAGCTATCACAGTATATTTAGTGACATGTCAGCAGCCATAAATATACAGAGTGAAGAGCCAAATGAATATGCCTCATCCATAAGCACCGACTTTTGGTGAAACGGGTTACCAAAGAGATTTCTACATTTATTGCATTGAAAATGGAGAAGACTGATGAATGATCAAGAAAGCTTGCTCTGATCCATTTCGAAAGTCATAGATTTGTATAAGAATTGATCAAAAAGCATTACTTAAATATTAGTCACTATGAAGATTGCTTTATTTTTTTAAAAATCCATATATCATTCCTTAAAAGGCTCTAGGATTGATTTCTGATAAGTAGGGGGGAAAATTAAATACAATTTAATATCATTATATACTAATATCACCAGTACAGTGATTTTAAACTAATATGCTTATTAGAATTGTATTTGGCAACTCTTCAGTTGTAATCATTATCATTAACTTATACTCTTACCTTCATTATTCAAAGAGTTTTCTCTTTTCATGATTCCTCCTGCCTCACTCTCAACCCCTAGATGGATTCTTGCAATGGCAGTAATAAAGACACTTCTTAAATGGGTGATGGCTGGTTCATAGAAAAATGACCCTGCATGACTTGTCCAGACCATTTCTTTGCTTCTCCAACTGCTGATGTCATTACCTACTCTGTGTCCATGCTGATGACGCTGGCTACAGTACCAGCAGTGCTTTGGAGTAGAATGAAAATGTCTTTGTTTTTCATCTAATTCAACAGGTGAACTCTGTAGCTGGGAGCATCTTTGTGGAATAAATATGTTTTCGGCATTCACTTTTACACACATCCTGTGCTGGAGGATCTCCTAAAGGCACCTGTGTTTTTCTTAAGCTATGGGCATAAATAAATATTCTGCCTCCTTCTGGATGAATTGATATTTAGCACTATCTTCCCAAATCCCTAGCAAGCTCCACAACTACTCCTCAGCTAATGTTTTGTTTCCTTGTATATAAACATCAGGAATTGTTTCACTTTCTCTCACTCTTTAAGCCATGAAGCACCAAAATAGTGATGTCCCTTTGAGCTTATCAAACCTCTTATGTTCTGAATACTCCTGATGGAAGATGAGTAAGCCCCTGTCCATGTAGCCAGGTATTGCTCCTGAATTCCAGGACTACTTCTGTTAGTCATTATTCTTCCCACCAGACATATGAACACATTCAAGGAGGAAAAATAATATAAACAACAAAAAACAAAACAAAGCAAGACAAAACTCTCTAAGATCCAGAATCTAATATCCATTGTGGTAGATAATCTCAAAGTAACCTCTCTAATCTCTACCTTCTGGTGTTCAAATATTTGCGAGATCCCTCTTCTTGGGTGTTGATAGGACCCATGAATTGCCTCTAATATATAGGATATGGCAAAGGTGAGGGGGTACAGTGGTGATTTATACCTGATTACAGTACATCAAATTGTAAACCATCTTGCTTGGGGACTCTTTCTTCCTCATTAGATTTGAAGAAGCAAACTGGCTATTGTCAGCATCTATGTGGAGAGATTCAGGTGGCAGGGAACTGAGGACAGCCTCTGATCAACATCCCGGAAGAAAGAGGTATCTTTTCTCAGCAAGTAGCAGCTCTTTTCTAAAGCCAAGCCTCAGGTAAGAATCCAGCTTTGGCTGACACTTTTGTTGTGGAAGTCAGGGACCCTGAACAGAGGGACCACCTGAAGCCACGGCAGAAGAACATAAATTGTGAAGATTTCATGGACATTTATTAGTTCCCCAAATTAATACTTTTATAATTTCTTACGCCTGTCTTTATTGTAATCTCTGAACATAAATTGTGAAGATTTCATGGACACTTGCCACTTCCCTAATGAATATCCTTGTGATTTCCTATGCCTGTCTTGTCTTTAATCTCTTAATCCCGTCATCTTCTTCGTAAGCTGAGGAGAACAAATGTCGCTTCAGAACCTTGTGATTGTGTCAACTGCACAAATTGTTTGTAGAGCATGTGTGTTTGAACAATATGAAATCTGGGCATCTTTAAGAAAGAACAAGAGGCTGGGTGCGGTGGCTCAAGCCTGTAATCCCAGCACTTTGGGAGGCCGAGACAGGCGGATCACGAGGTCAGGAGATCAAGACCAGCCTGGCTAACACGGTGAAACCCCGTCTCTACTAAAAAAAATACAAAAAAAACAGACATATGAAAAAATGCTCATCATCACTGGCCATCAGAGAAATGCAAATCAAAACCACAATGAGATACCATCTCACACCAGTTAGAATGGCGATCATTAAAAAGTCAGGAAACAACAGGTGCTGGAGAGGATGTGGAGAAATAGGAACACTTTTACACTGTTGGTGGGATTGTAAACTAGTTCAACCATTATGGAAAACAGTATGGCGATTCCTCAAGGATCTAGAACTAGATGTACCATATGACCCAGCCATCCCATTACTGGGTATATACCCAAAGGATTATAAATTATGCTGCTATAAAGACACATGCACACGTATGTTTATTGCAGCACTATTCACAATAGCAAAGACTTGGAATCAACCCAAATGTCCATCAGTGACAGATTGGATTAAGAAAATGTGGCACATATACACCATGGAATACTATGCAGCCATAAAAAAGGATGAGTTTGCGTCCTTTGTAGGGACATGGATGCAGCTGGAAACCATCATTCTTAGCAAACTATCACAAGAACAGAAAACCAAACACCGCATGTTCTCACTCATAGGTGGGAACTGAACAATGAGATCACTTGGACTCAGGAAGGGGAACATCACACACCGGGGCCTATCATGGGGAGGGGGAGGGGGGAGGGATTGCATTGGGAGTTATACCTGATGTAAATGACGAGTTGATGGGTGCAGCAGACCAACATGGCACAAGTATACATATGTAACAAACCTGCACGTTATGCACATGTACCCTACAACTTAAAGTATAATAATAATAAATAAATTAAAAAAAAAATACAAAAAAAAAAAACCTAGCCGGGCGAGGTGGCGGGCGCCTGTAGTCCCAGCTACTCGGGAGGCTGAGGCAGGAGAATGGCGTAAACCCGGGAGGCCGAGCTTGCAGTGAGCCGAGATCCGGCCACTGCACTCCAGCCTTGGCGACAGAGCGAGACTCCGTCTCAAAAAAAAAAAAAAAAAAAAAAAAGAAAGAACAAGATAACAGCGATATTCAGGGAACAAGAGAGGTAACTTTGAACTGGCGCTGGTGAGCCAGATGGAACAGAGCTCTATTTCTCCTCTTTCAAAAGCAAATAGGAGAAAGATCATTGAATTCTTTTTCTCAGCAAGGAACATCCCTGAGAAAGAGAATGCTCCCTGAAGATATGCTTATAGAAGTCCCCTTTAAGGCATGCCCTCTTTTATGGTCGAAGCCTAAGGGATGAAATAAGCCCCGGTCTCCTGTAGCGCTCCCAGGCTTATTAGGACGAGGAATATTCCCACCTAATAAATTTTGGTCAGACAGGTTGTCTGCTGTCAAACCCTGTTTCCTGATAAGATGTTATAAACGACAATTTTAATTTCGCCTCATCTGTGATCTCGCCCTGCCTGCATTTACTTTGTGATATTTCATTACCTTGTGAAGTATGTGATCTCTGTGCCCCACACACTATTTGTGCACTCCCTCCCCTTTTGAAAATCGCTAATAAAACTTGCTGGTTTTACGGCTGGGGAACATCACGGATCCTGCTGACATGTGATGTCTCCCCCGGACACCCAGCTTTAAATTTCTCTCTCTTGTGCTCTTTCCTTTTATTTCTCAAACCAGCCGAGACACCTGGGAAATAGAAAAGAACCCACCTTAGATATCGGGGGTGGGGATCCCCCTGCGGGAAGTCAGAGACCCCGAATGGAGGGACAGGCTGAAGCGGTGGCACACCTTAACTGCAGTTTTGTGAGATCCTGAAGCAAAGAACCAAGGTAAGCCTGAGTTGAAATCCCAACCCACAGAAACTCAAGATAACACATATAGCTCATTTGAAGCACCCAAAGTATGGTAACATTGTTAAGAAGCATTAGATAATTAATGCACTGACAAGATTAATCTCTCTTCTCTAGCAAGTTTTTTTTTTTAATTTTTTCAAACAGTGACCGAGAGAGAAGGTTCTAGAAAAACTAGCCCTAATTGCATTAAGCTAGTTCATCCCAAATGACAAGCTCTTCCTTGAGCCTTACCAAGATTACTGGAGGTGGGTATAAAAGAAAAATGAAATAGTCTTGAGGGATGATAAGATATAAAGGTGACTATGTTGCAGTTATGGGTTAAAAAAAGAACGTTTCTATTTGAACCACTGATATCCCAGAAGCCATGGGGAAAAAAGAGAAAATCAAATGAAAAAAAAAAAAAGTTTATTAACAGTGAAAGAATTGGTGAAAAAAATTGTAAAAATAATTTTATAATGTCAAAATGATGTCTTTAGTTGATCCAGTAAAATAAATTATAAAGGAAAGAGCAAGCAAGTGGGAAACCACAGAACTTCAAATGTTTTGTTAATGGAGTTAAGAGAAACAGAGGTTAGCTTGATGTTACTAGAGAAAATTTAAGGTCAGAGATAATCAATTTTAATACAAAATGAGATTCCTAAACCTAGCTATGCATTCAATGAAGGACTGTTTTTTCAAAAGTTTGCTCCTACTGGAAAACAAACCAGATTCAAAGGGCATGTCAAAACTAACCCCAAAATTGGCAATCACTAGTAAATGTGTTTTCCTTAATTCAATCAGTGAAAATGGATGAGGCAGAAAATTGAAGTATGGAGAGTTTTGTTGACATGATATAACTCCCTCCTCCTCTGTTATGACACTCACATTTTCAGAAGCAATAATACGTCCCCAGGAAATACAGTAAATTTTAAGAGGTTTCCAAGAAAGAGTGAACTCATCATTAAATTTAATAAAAACTTATCTAACAGTTTATGTTCACCTTTGGCAAGAGTTTTTAATGTGATTATATTTTAGAGGAGAGAAAAATCACAATATAGGTGGAAATATTTGACCACTTTAAATTCCAACACACAAATGCAAGATATTATTTTAACAGGAAGGAGAAAATGTACAAGATTTGCAGCACTCTTTTTTTTTTTTTTGAAATGGAGTCTTGCTCTGTGGCCCAGGCTGGAGTTCACTGGCGCAATCTCGGCTCACTGCAAGCTCTGCCTCCCGGGTTCACGCCATTCTCCTGACTCAGCCTCCCAAGTAACTGGGATTACAGGCGCCTGCCACCACGCCCAGCTAATTTTTTGTATTTTTAGTAGAGACAGGGTTTCACTGTGTTAGCCAGGATGGTCTGGATCTCCTGACCTCATGATCCGCCTGTCTAGGCCTCCCAAAGTGCTGGGATTACAGGCGTGAGCCATCGCGCCTGGCCAGCACTTTTTAACAATTAAATTCAAGCTACCAGATATTTGTAGAGGTTTACTGACATTTTGACTTATTTTTCTGATCAAATGATACACTGGACCTCATATTACAAGAAAGAAAATGTATCCCAGAATTTTTCATTCATTTTAAGAAATAATGGTACTCACAGAAAAGAAATAGCATACTTATGTCTGAATTCAGAGAGACTGCTCAATAATATATCTGGAATTCTTTTGTATAAAATGTCAGTTATAGCTTATGATCAAACATGGTGTTCAACTAGATATTAACAAACAGAATATAAAAGGAAAAATATATTAACACATACATGTATTTATGAATTGCATACAGATTGTGATGCTGCCTTTAACCCCTAAACCATTAATAAAGGAAAGGAAAGTAGTATGTTGAATCCAGTTTTAGCCTACAAGGATATGCTTTTTGAAGGTGGTAATAGTGAAGAAAATGCATTATAACTTACAAATTTTCAATATATCCACGGTAAGAGAACATAGATGCCAAGGAAAAGTGGATCATGGAGGAACTGAAAATGCAATTATCCTCCATTACTGCATTTTTGAAAAGTATATGGAAGCCCCAAAGATAACAGAAAAAAATCTTATTAATTTTCTTTGTAAGTAGAATGTAGAGGAAATGATGCTTGAACTAGAATTGAAAGATAAATAAAATCCATCAGGTAGATAAAAGAGGGAAAGGCATCTAGAAAGAGAAATAACATGTAAAGGCACATGAATGGAAATTTAGGTAGTGTATTGTTGCTGAATTTTGTCTGCTAATAGGAGGCAGAAAACAAAATGATATAGTTTGGACACCAGGAGAGAAAACAAACTATAGAATGATCTGAGAGATAGTTAAGTATCAAGAGAACTTGATGCCTAATTAAATATGGGGATGAGAAAGACAATTGAATAGAGGATACCTAAGTTTTTAGATAGGGACAACTGGTTGATAATGGTGTCACCAACAGAGACAGCAAATACAAGAAAGACCAGATTTGTTGTGTTGATTGATGGAACAAAAAGGACAGTATAATAAAAACACTTTTTGCATACTTGTGTTTGGAGCAAAGAAGTGGAGATGTCAGTAGACCCATTTGTACTTGAAGTCTAAAATTAATTTACAATGTGGA
This sequence comes from Papio anubis, assembly GCF_008728515.1. NCBI lineage: Eukaryota > Metazoa > Chordata > Mammalia > Primates > Cercopithecidae > Papio > Papio anubis. The sequence continues at coordinate 64,109,433 of NC_044982.1, read as the reverse complement.
AGATTTATAAAATTAACAAATATGTTTGATGTGGAGAAATGGAATACTTTTACATGTTGGTGGGAGTGTAAATTAGTTCAACCATTATGGAAGACAGTGTGGCGACTCCTCAAGATCTTGAACCAGAAATACCATTTGACTCAACAATCCCATTACTGGGTATATACCCAAAGGATTATAAATCATTCTGCTATAAAGACACATGCACACGTATGTTTATTGCAGCAATATTCACAATAGAAAAGACTTGGAACCAATCTAAATGTCCATCAATGATAGAGTGGATAAAGAAAATATGGCACATATGTATACCATGGAATACTATGCAGCCATAAAAAAGGATGAGTTCATATCCTTTGCAGGGACATGGATGAAGCTGGAAACCATCATTCTCAGCAAACTGACACAGGAACAGAAAATCAAACACTGCATGTTCTCACTCATAAGCGGGAGTTGAACAATGAGAAAACATGGACACAGGGAGGGGAATATCACACACCAGGGCCTGTTGGGGGGGTAGGGGCCTAGGGGAGGGATAGCATTAGGAGAAATACCTAATGTAGATAACAGGTTGATGGGTCCAGCAAACCATCATGGCACGTGTATATCTATGTAACAAACCTGCACGTTCTGCACATGTACCCAGAACTTAAAGTACAATAAAAGAAAAATTAAATTAAATATCTTCATACAGAAAAGTGCACCAATTGTAACTATTTAGTGTGATGAATTATTGTAAAAATATGAACAGAATTGTAACTTCTAGCCAGGTTGGGAAACAGAATAATAACATTCCATGCTACTCTAAAGCACTACCTACTCCACCTCAAAATTTACCACAATATACATTTTAACATCATATATTTGATTTACCTGGTTTTGAACTTTATATAATAAAATCATAAAGTATATTCTTGAATAAAAATTGTGGCTTGTTTTCATCCTTATAACTCTTTCCTCTGTTAAGATCATTCTCTCTACCCACCTTACAATGTAAAGACACTATTTTCAGAGTTTTACATATGTAAATATATTTTTCCTTAGGATAACCCTTTAAGTAGGCATTCTTTCTATTACATATATTATATTAAATAATATGCATTATTATGTTATTATATATTATATTTCAATTATAGTTTATAATATATATAACATTATGTGATGTAAATCATTGCAATATGTCATTCCTACTATTATATTATTGTTCCTATTATATGTAAGAAATATGAGGCTCTGAAAGTTGAAATGACTTGTTCATCAACCAACTAATAAGTTGTATAGCCAGAATCTGGTATTTTAAATGATTTAAAAGTTTATGTTGGCTAAATATTAACACAACCTATATTAAAAAATATTAGCAGGACCCATTCTTTACAATACAATAAGATAATTTTTTATTAAGCCCTTAATTTCCAAATTAGTCAAATTTGAAAAGTTAAATACTGAATGGTAAAGAGTTTTCTTTATTGAGAATTACACATTTTTTCTCTTTGCTTAAATGATAGGTATTCACTAAATATAAACGAATAACTGAGCTTGAAGCTTACTTACAATTGCAAAGGACTTTATAGATGGTATCATTATTGGTTTCTCTTTAGAGCCTATATAAAATGACACCTTAGTTCATTTACCTGAGAACTGGAAAGCATAGTCATGAGAAAAGTAGCACTTGCATCAACTCAGAAATTTTTATAAATGCATATTCTCAAGTTGCATCCAGATTAATTGAAGCTGAAACTATGGAACTGGGCCTCACAATCTGGGTTTCAACAAGTTTATCCTTATGCATAACTTTGAGAACTACTGCACCAAAATATTGTCTGCTGTAATGCTTGCATGAGGATGAAGTAAAAAGAACTAATTTTACTCATGGCACTAACCCCACAATAATTGCTTTGTTAATATTTGCTAATGGCCAAGTGATAAAAGTATTTTTAGGGATATTGATATAGTATTGTGTTAGAATAGAATATGAGAAAGACAAATAAAATATGAATGGTTTCATATAAGTTTCAGTTGGTAAAAGAGGTAGACTGAAAGTTCTATTTCAGGATCCTAAATCAATGGAAAGCAGTTAAACTGGCACTTTTATGAGTTGCTGGAATTAAATTTGAGTGAAGAAGAAAATAGCTAAGGGTAGATATGTGGAACAGGATCTTATAAAATTATTTCTTCCAGAGAAAATTGCATTTAAATAATTTTTAAATGAAGGAAAAAAATCTTTCTTGAAAAAACTGATTAACGACGATTAAAAGTAACAATTTTAAAGGAGATTACAAAGAACTATTTCTTATGTCATGCAAAATGAAGAAAATTGGCATATAAAATATTTCAGGGTTTTTTTTTGCTTATAATTCAGCTTTTAAAATCTGTTGCTTCCCATTGTATTGTCTTGTGTAACAGCAAAGCAGAACTAAACATAGTTAAGAACTGTGGTTACTAGCTAGGAGTCTTAAAAATGTAAATTAATTTATTTCAGAAAGCCTTCTATATTCTCAAATATTCAGTGCAGTAGTTTTGACCTGCATATCATTGTGATAGCTGTGTAGTACAAGTCGATTTAGAGATTTGGAAAGAACAACAACCTTCAGACGTTACTTACAAATCTTAAAGTCTGAGTACTAGCCTTTTCTGAGCTATAATAATTTTAATTATTAAACAGGATTTTCAGAGGTGTATAGTGAAGTCTTTCATCATATTTGAATTTATATATGTGAACAAGTAAAAAAACCTAAATGGCCAAAAATGATTTGGTTAAATAATTGTAGCATACCAATATAACAGAAAGCTATAACACTAGTATAAAATCATGCTGAAATATTAGTAGTATAGTAACGAGAACATGTTAATATATAAAGATAAAAAAGATAAATAGTATCACACCATTATACAAAAAATGCATTCCAAGCTTGAGGAAAATTTATTTCACGACTTTTAACATTGCTTATTTCTGATTGGTAAAATTACAGCCATTACGACATTACAACTATTTGCTCTTCTGTGCTTTCTCATTTTTCTACCATCCAAGTACCAGTTTGATAACTAGAACAAAAAGCAATCAAAATCTTTCTTTAAATACTAATTTAAATTCTAAATTGTTGATATACTTCAGAAAATTACAGAAAGTGATTTTGAGAAACAACTGGTATTATTCATGTTAAATAATAGCTATTTTTATTTGGTTGGGATAAAGTTTGGAGCAAATAGTTGGAAATGATTGGCTAAAAAATTCCCATAATTCTCTGTGTTTAGTCAGAATGTGTGAATTAAGGCAATAATATTGTAGTCATACACTAAATAAGCGATTGAGCTGGCTACTAATTTTCAATAAGATAAATACAAGTTTGGCTAAATGTTTAGGTTGTACACTTTGTCCTTCTTTGCCCTTGACACTCTATGTGTGGTCCTGCCAGCTACCTGCCGGAGTCCAACATGATGTGGGTGATGTGCACTATAACCAGTTTATTAAACTAGATTAACTAGCTAGGGCATAGGAATAAAGCAATTGATTCTTTTTCTTTACTTGCTATCAGCCCTTGTCCCTTGTGAAAAAATTATTCATATTGTTCTTAATTATTTACAAGTCTAGTCCAATATAATGATCACATAACTCCAAGATGTTTTATAACTGACACACTTTCCCAATTCAGGTTTACCTTAAATCTGAAAAACCTGAAGTGGGAAAGGTGAAGATGGTTCACATTTTCCTCCACTTACTATGGCTGTTCGAGGTCCCTTGGGGGTTTGAGCTCTAACAGAGAGAGGCAGTAAAAAGAAAGCCAGGACATTTTTGACCTTAATTTCTTGTTAGTATCTTTTTGGATGCTGTAATTATATATGATCTTTGACTCGTTCTCTCTTGGGGTTTCTTAGAAACTGTCTTACTCCATTGAAATTTTATCATTATAAGTTCACTTCACATGGTGATAAATTCTCAGCCTTTTATTTATAACTTCTTTTTTGCCCCTTGGTTTCCAATGACTCATCTGTCTCATGGGGTTACCTTGCCCATCCAGTCAAGTATTCTTGTAATACCTTTCTATAAAGAACCCAGTTCAGCCTCCTTCTGTGGATTCACATCTCAGCTATGAATAACTAGCCCATCATCTTTCTCCAAATTTTGGAAATGCAGGCACTTTGCAAAACAGACTTATTTCTTTTTTCTGACATAGGCAAGGGAGCTCCGCTCAGATTCCTTTGACTGTAGGTTTCCCCAGGTCAGAGTCTTAGGCCAGTCCTTTATATTTGAAAAACATTTGGGCTAATTATAAGATTTTTTACTAACAAAAGTATTTTTTTTCTTTATCTTCTGGCATTTAACTGTAGGTCTTTTTTGTTTGTTCATATTTTCTATCTTCCTATCTTTCCATGTTGCATTACACTTAATATATTCCAATCTATTTTCAAGTTTATAAACTTTCTCTTTGGTTGTGCCCATTTTGCCATCAGTTTTCAATAATATTGTTAGTATTTTTTATTTCTAAAAAATTCTAAAAATCTGCCTGGTAATGCTTAATAACATCTTGTTCTTTGGTCAACTTTTAATGCCATTTTATTTATCCAGATAATCCATATGTGGCAATTTACATTCTATTTGTAATTCTAATACTTGATGTTTCTGAAGGGACAATTTTAATTTTTTTCTGCTGAATCTTGCCCTTTTTGTGTTTGTATTTTGTTCGTATTGGTTTTTGTTGCTTGTTTTGTTTTGTGTTTAGCTGATACTTAATTAAATTCAAACTGATGAAACTACTTATGCTTTGTTTCTAGAGATAATTTGTATTTTCTGCTGCATGTGGAGGTGTTACCACCTTTAATTTACTTATTTGACCTAAGAATTTTTTAGAATCTCTGCCCAAAAATCATAAATGACTGTTATATACATTGTTTTGAGCTACGTTCTCCACAGACATCACTAATAATAAGGGAGACTTTTAAGTTGAGCATTGTTTGTGGGTATAATGTCTCCCAAAGAAAATCAAGCTTAATCTTACAAAGACAGGAGAGAATAAACAAACAGGAGGAGGCAATCACCAGTCACAAAATGGGGTATTTGAGAATGGCATTGTTTCAATACTCAGAATATCAGATAGCTGCATGAAAATTTCTGGTAAAATTCAGCGGAAGGATCTAAAATATTTGCTAAACTTCTTGATTTAGGCACATAACATTTTTAGCATAAGATAATCAGGTATTATTTTTGAAAACTATAGTAGAGACATTCTAGTTCAACGTTTGAAAGCTGATTTTAATTTCATTGACTTTCTCTTAAGTCAGTAAAATATTGAAATATGCCAAAAACATTATTTGTAATAAAGCAATGTACTTTTGGTACATAAACATTGAACTTTTTTTATTATCTGTGTTTTTCAGAGAGAATTCTAGTGTAATAACAAATATTTCTACTGATGACAGTTTTGAGAAAATATTTCAGCCTCTAGCATGTTTATATTGACTCCAGGAACTTTAACTAAAACACTGAATAAAGAGATTAAAAAAGTAAGTTTATCGATTAAAATGAATTTATATTATATACATTGTGTTGCATGGGAAATAAGTATACACTAAAAAGATTCGTGAAATTCAGACATTACTAATCAATGTAGGTAGTAATTGGACCTCCAATTCTTTGCCTCAAGAACTATATATATTTTTAATTTATTATTATTATTTAGAGACAGAGTACTGTGCTATTGCTCAGGTTGAAGTGCAGTGGCATGCCATAGCTCACCGCAACTTCCTAGGCCCAAATGATTCTCTTGCCTTAGCCTCCAGAGTAGCTAAAACTACAGGCACATGCCACCACATCTGGCTATTTTGTACTTTATTTTTTATTTTTCTGTAGAGACAGGATCTCACTATGTTGCCTAAGCTGGCCTCTATCTCTTGGCTTCAAGCAGTCCTTCCACTCAACCTCTCAAAGTGCTGGAATTACTGGAGTGATTCACCCCAATAGCTATGTATTTTTTAATTTCTTGTTTTCTGTTTTTTTTTTTTTTTTTCTTGTCTTAGGTGGTTGAAATGTTATAAGTAAAAGATCCTAGCAGATTCATAGGGAGACACAATTAAGGCTATATCCATGAGATAAAATGAAAGATAATCTCTGAATCTATTATCAAGAAAGATTTCATATCAGAAGTGAAAAATCCGGGACTCTAGAAGAATTCATAGAAATATTCCCTGTCTAGAAGGGTATGCTGAGTACAGGTATTTCAAACTGACGGAGCACAGATACAAAAGTACAAAATTCCAGTGCAGAGTGACATGTAGCTTAGGGTGGCTTGCATGGAAAAGAGAAGAAACTTGAGAATACTGCCATAGGAAGTCACCTGTAATATGTGGAATTTTAAACTTTGTTTTACTCAAGGAATAGAATCAGCAGATTTAAAATAATGTCCAATTTCAATAAATAAGCAAGCTCATTTACTCTTAATCCATAAATATAAGGGCTCTATCTTATGAGTAAAGGTTTTAAAGGTTGGAAAGTTATAAACAGTAGATAAATTTTTACTGATTAATCTATAAATATACTTTGATAATTGTCCACATAGTATGCATTGTCTATTATTGCTTGGTTCACTTTTCCAGGTAGGAGCTCAACAGAAGTCATTTTTTCCCCAAGTTTTGGCATTTATACCTCATTTACCAAGAGGATCTAGGAAACAAATATGCATATTTATTGAGTTAATGTACTTTAATCTCATGATATTTACAAATAAGTGGGAAATTTTACTTTTGGGGAAGAAAGAAAGAGAAATAAACTAATGATACCATACATAACTAAAAATAGTGGAGTTACATTTTTCTATAGATTATTTGAAGAGTATTTGCCAGGTTTTATTCAACAAAAAATAATGAAAACCCTTATCTAAAAAAAAAGCTATAGTGACTTTAAAATTATATCCAATAAAAGAGCTAAGAATTCAGAAACAAATTTAAATTTCTACAAAAGCATAAGTTTTAGTAACTTATATTGTCCTTGGTGGGGAAAAGTCATTTTGAGGAGGTTTAAATGTCTCTCCTCAGGTATAAGAAGAGTGATACATTTAAAAATATGGGGCTTACCATTTTTGGCCTTTAAATTGATGCTTATTCTTAAAAATGTAGTTTGTTGCCTTAATAATATAGAAGGTATTGTTTAATTGAAGCTTTCATTCCCAACTAAAACTTTTGGTAGATGTATATTTCAAGAACACTTCAAGTATACTTTTTGATGGAGAGAAAAATAGCTTCTTCTCATATGATTATCTATATGAAGTGGGACCTTTCCATTGCACTGGGAGTGAGGGAAATATATATAATCAAATTAGTATTCCAGTGAGGCTACGGACAGGTAACTTTGGCTGGAAAATTGGTCTTCTCCAAAACAGCATGTACTGGTACTAAAACAGAGAGATAGACCAATGGAACAGACAAGGGGTCTCAGAAATAACACCACACATCTACAACCATCTGATCTTTGACAAATCTGTCAAAAACAAGAAATGGGGAAAGGATTCCCTATTTAATAAATTATGCTGGAAAAACTGGCTAGCTATATGTAGAAAGCTGAAACTGCATCCCTTCCTTATACTTTATATAAAATTAATTCAAGATGGATTAAAGACTTAAATGTTAGACCTAAAACCATAAAAAGCCTAGAAGAAAACCTAGGCAATACCATTCAGGACATAGGCATGGACAAGGACCTCATGACTAAAACATCAAAAGCAATGGCAGCAAAAGCCAATATAGACAAATGGGATCTAATTAAACTAAAGAGCTTCCACACAGCAAAAGAAACTACCATCAGAGTGAACAGGTAGCCTACAGAATGGGAGAAAATTTTTGAAATCTACCCATCTGACAAAGGGCTAATATCCAGAATCTACAAAGAACTTAAGCAAATTTACAAGAAAAAAATCAAACAACCCCATCAAAAAGTGGGCGAAGGATATGAACAGACACTTCTGAAGAGAAGACATTTATGCAGCCAACAGACACGTGAAAAAATGCTCATTATCACAGGTCATCAGAGAAATGCAAGTCAAAACCACAATGAGATACCATCTCATACCAGTTAGAATTGAGATCATTAAAAAGTCAGGAAACAGCAGGTGCTGGAGAGGATGTGGAGAAATAGGAACAGTTTTACACTATTGGTGCTAGTGGAACTAGTTCAACCACTGTGGAAGACAGTGTGGCAATTCCTCAAAGATCTACAACTAGAAATACCATTTCACCCAGACGTCCCATTACTGGGTATATAGCCAAAGGATTATAAATCATGCTACTATAAAGACATATGCATAGGTATGTTCATTGCGGCACTATTCACAATAGCAAAGACTTGGAACCAACCCAAATGTCCATCAGTGATAGACTGGATTAAGAAAATGTGGCACATATACACCATGGACTACTATGCAGCCATGAAAAAGGATGAGTTCATATCCTTTGTAGGGACATAGATGAAATTGGAAACCATTCTCAGCAAACTATCGCAAGGACGAAAAATCAAACACCGCACGTTCTCACTCATAGGTGGAACTTGAACAATGAGAACACTTGGACACAGGAAGGGGAACATCACACACCAGGGCCTGTCGTGGGGTCAGGGGAGTGGGGAGGAATAGCATTAAGAGAAATACTGAATGTAAATGATGAGTTAATGGGTGCAGCACAACAACATGTCACATGTTATATATGTAATGATTGTACACGCTGTGCACATGTACTCTAGAACTTAAAGTATAATAATAAAAAAAAGAAAGACCAAAAAAAAAAAAAAAGAAAAGAAAAGAAAACTGGTCTTCAGTCCTGACATTTGTCCTTTCCCTATTCTAATTAGACCCTGGTCCTACTTAACCACTATTGTGACCCAGCCTTGAACTTTGACCACTTCTGATACATTCTGCTACTCTCCACCTTCCTCTTCATTTTCTACTTATAGTCAAGTTTTAAATAACTTAAAAATAAAAAAAAAAGTGATTAAAGGTTGATGAGCTCTGCCAGCTCGTGAACTCTTACTGGAGAGAAAATTACCATTAACATACAAATAAATAGGGTTTATATTCATCTTTAAGGCTATAACAACTGTATATATGCAAAAGTTTGGTGGTCAGTATATAGACTTCTGTCACTTCAAAGTAAAGGCATCAACTCAGTGGCAAAGTTTACTTCAATGCCTTCTGTATTAGTCAGGGTTCTCTACAGGGACAGAACTAATAGGATATATGTATATATTAAAGAGAGTTTATTAGGGAGAATTGGCTCACAGGATTACAAGGCAAAGCCCCATGACAGGCCATCTGCAAGCTGAGGAAGAAAGAACTCAGTAGTGGTTCAGTCCCAGTCCCAAAACCTCAAAAGCAGGGAAGCAACAGTACAGCCTGCAGTCTGTGGCTGAAGGCCAGAGAGCCTCTGGCAAACCACTCACTGGTAGAAGTTCAAGAATCTAAAGGCCAAAGAACCTGGAGTCTGATGTCCAAGGGCATAAGAAGCAAAGGGAAGCATCCAACACGGGAGAAAGGTGAAAGCCAGAAAACTCAGCAAGCCAATTTATCTCACCTTCTTCCACCTGCCTTGTTCTAGCCAGCTGGCAGTCGGTCGGATGGTGCCCACCCACATTGAGGGTGGATCTTCCTCACCCAGTCCACTGACTCAAATGTCAGTCTCCTCTGGCAACAGCCTCACAGACATACCCAGAAACAATACTTTACCAGCTATCTAAGCGCCGTTCAATCCAACCAAGTTAACACCTGATATTAACCATAACACCATGTGAATAATTTTTCAAATGAAATGATTTTGAGACTTCAGTTCTTAGGAGTCAAATGGTTCTTTGAACAACTCTGCAAATGTGAGCAATTTAAAGCCCAGAGTCCTGCTGTGAGTGCTAGAGCTATGTCTTATAACTCTTATAAAATAATATAAACAGTATAATTTTCCTATATTAATTAGTCATCATGTTTAATTTCTAGTAAACACATAAGATATTTTCATGTATAAGTACTGTAGTCCCCCCATCAGTGGTTTTGCTTTCGGCAGTTTCAGTTAACCACAGTTAACAACAGTCAGAAAATATTAAAGTGTTTTGAGAGAAAGAGGGAGACCACATTCACAGAAATTTTATTACAATACATTGATATAATTGTTCTATTGTTATTGTTATTGTGCTTAAATTATAAATTAACCATGATCATAAATGTGTATGTATAGAAAAAACATATTAATGTGGTTTTTCTGTTTTTCTCTCAAAATACTGTAATATATTTAGATAAATAGTCAGACATTCTTCACCTAGTAGTTTTGCTACAGTATCTTCACCAACCACCAGACAGGCTGAATAGGACTCCTGCAGCAAGAAGCTCTGGAAATAATCCAAGAAACAATAAAATCTCTCTGGGGGCTCTTTTTCCTCAGACTAATGTGACTGACCTCTCATTTGATAAGAACCCTTTGGTAGACTCTGTTGGTATTTTCAATGAGAACAGTTGAGTGTTAAGATGTTTGCTCAAGAAGAATTGCACAAGCTTCTACAACAATGACATCTTTAGGGCTAAGTAGCCAGACTTGTCAACTTCGCACACTTAAAATGTTGGTATGTCTCATGACCAACCTCCTGCTCTTGGTGATGTTCAGAAACCAGGGAATTAATGTTGCCCCATGTGTCTAGATTAAATCACTTTTTTCGGGGGGAAGAAACAAAGTAGGTAGAAAGGCAATATGTATTACTCATGTTGATCATGTTTGGAGAGACACAAATTTGGAAATCCATTCACCTCTATGATGGCCTTTTATGCCCATCCTCACTGGGGCCTTGTGCAGTTATGTGCATCCTCTATGCGTTTCCTTTGCAAGTTTTAGATATTGACATAGATCCTCGGTAGCAACCAGGACCCTCCTGGAGCAATTTTGGAGATTGTTGGTAAATATTGTGTCCCAGGAGAGCTTAGTGGTCACAGGGAAAGTAAGTGTATTCTGGCTTATTCTGGGTAATATATTTAGACATGACATTCTGACCCAACAAGCAGGATTTGATTCAAGGTGATTAAAATCTTCTTTCATTTCTGTTCCATATATGAACAGGTATTGCCAAACAGTCCTATGCAGCTGATTCAAGCAAATATATCAAAAACTTTCACTCACTATTAAAGATCTTAGCACATCATCCTCAGATGGATTCCCCCTAGCAATTTGCCTTAGCTCTCTAAAACCATATTCTGTCTCCTGCACGGATGCTGTTAATTTAAAGTAGAAACAGCATATTCATGCTAATTGAATTCTGAGAAGCACCTTATGTGCTTCGCTGGATTGTTTTTTTCTGTGTGATTAGCATGCTTTCATTTACCTTCTCACTGGCTTGTGCTCTCTGGGAAAATATACAACCCTTGACATAAGACCCAATACATTTAGTTCCATTAATAAAGCCTTCCCTGGAGCATAAAGTTATCCTATTTCATCATTTCCCATGGGTTTCCTTCCACTGACAGAAATATCTGAGACCAACAGCATGATCTACAACCTTGTGTTTACCCTTAGAAAAATGCCAAGACCTAGGCTTCTCACTGAGGAAAGATATGTACTGAATACTGCTGTGATTTGCTTTTCTCTCCAAACTTCACGTTGAAACTGATCACCAATGTCACAGTGTTGGGATAGGGTCTTTTGGGAAGCATATAGGCCATGAGGACTCTGCTCTCATGAGTAGATTAATGCCATTATAAAAAGCTTTTATGAAGACAATTTAGCCCCCTTTTTGCCCTTCCACCTTCCACTATATAAGGGTACATTGTTCCTCTCTTCCAAAGGACATAGCATTCAAGACACCATCTTGGAAAAAGAGACTGGATTCTTGCAAGATTAAAAACTTACTGGTGCTTTGATCTTCCTAGACTCTAAAACCATGAGAAATAAATTCATGTTCTTTGTGAATTGCTAAGTATCACATATTCTGTTACAGAAGCACAATATAAACTAAAGCAAACATCAAACTTAGATATACACATAAGTTTGGAATGTTTGCTTGCTAGACATGGAAATAGATGTAGAGGCAACACTCTCACTGCTTCTCAGTCATAACTTAATGTCACCTTGAGTGATCCATTCAGGGACCCCGTGAAATTACTTCATGCCAAACCCAAATTCAAAGATTGGGATTTTTCCTTCTTTGCAGACATGGCTCAATGCTATGATGTCTCTATTTGGTAATCACATTTTCTACTACTGTTTGTATTCTTTACTACTGCTTGGATTGCCAATTTTATACAATGCTATTGTTAAATGTAATCAAATTAAACATTAAGATGAAAAAACAAAAATTAGCAGAATGGATAAATGAACATAACCCAAATATATGCTGTTTTAAAAAAGCACACTTTAGATTCAAAACACAAATAGATTCAAAGTAAAAGGATAAAAATAATATACCATGCAAATAGTAACCAAAAAAAGAGCTGTAGTGGCACAATAAAATCAGACAACATAGCCTTTAAGATGGAATTTATTAGTAGAAAGAGCAATATACACATTTAATATTCACTGATAAAGTTTGATTTTCATCTATTCTTTTACAATTTTTAGGTCCGCTTTCTTATTCCTCTATTCCCTTTTTACTGCCTTATTTTATGTTAAATAGATATTTTCTGTTGCACCATTTGAATTCTTTCATCATTTGTGTTCCTATATTTTTTTTATTTTGCTATTTTCTTAGTGGTTAACCTGGGATTATACTTAACAACTTATCATAATTAAATTTGAATTACTGTCAACCTAAATTCAATAGTATATGGCAAATTTATCCTGTATAGCTCCATTATTTCCTCTTCCTTTATGCTGTTATTGTGGTGTAAATTACATCTTTATTCATTATGACCCATCAATGTAGTTTTATGATTGTTTCTTTTTGAAGTTATTTTTTAAATTATGTAAAATAAGAAAAAAGATATATTTAAAAATGTACATTTTGTATGTTTCTTATATCAATCCGGTGTATTTTTACCAGTGCCAATTCTTTCTGTGGATTTGAATTAATGTTTAGTGTCCTTCAGTTTTAGCCTGAAGGACTCATTATAGAATTTCTTTTACAGCGTATCTACTAGCAAAGGATTTTTTGTCTTGTTTACGTGGAAGTGTCCTAAATCCTTTTTGGAGAGAAGGATAGTTCAGCTGTATATAAGACTATTTGTTGAAAGTCTTTTTTTTTTTTTTCTTTTTTCTGAGACGGAGTTTTGCTCTTGTTACCCAGGCTGGAGTGCAACGGTGCATCTCAGCTCACCACAACCTCCGCCTCCCAGGTTCCCAGGTTCAAGCGATTCTCTTGCCTCAGCCTCCTGAGTAGCTGCAATTACAGGTATGCACCACCACGCCCGGCTAATTTTGTATTCTTAATAGAGAGAGGGTTTCTCCATGTTGGTCAGGCTGGTCTCGAACTCCTGACCTCAGGTAATCAGCCCGCTTCAGCCTCCAACAGTGCTGAGATTACAGGCATGAGCCACCACCTGCCTGGCCAAAGGTCTTTTTATTTCAGCACTTTGAACATATCGAGAAAGCACAGTCCTCTGGCTTTCATAATTTCTGAGAAGTCAGCCACTGATTTTGCTGAAGATCTCTTCTCAATGGTAAGATGCCTGTGTCTTGCTGCTTTCAAAGTTTTCTCTTTGTCTTTTGATCATTCGATTATGATGTTTCTACTATGCATCTCTAAATTCTTCCAATTTAGAGTTTACTGAATTTTCTAAATGTGTGGATTAAGGTTTTAATTAAACTTTGAACGTTTTCAGTCATTTTTCTTCATATATTCCTTCTGAAACTTACTTTCTTTCCTCACCTCCTGGAATTTATCTAAAAGTTGGCACACGGATGATCTAATGATGTTCCACACATTTCAGGGTTTTATTCATTTTTCTTTACTATTTTTCTGTCTATAATTTATACTGGATTGTTTAAATTGACCTATCTTCAGGTTTACTGATCCTTCTTGCAGCTTAAATATGCCTCTAAGCCCCATAATGCAGTGGTTTTCCTTTCAGTGATTGTATTTTCAACTCCAGACATAGATATCTTTTAAAAATAATTTTGATCTTTTTATTTATATTCTCTGTTTGAAAAGACATTTTTATCCTGCTATCAGTGTTTTGAGATATGGTTTTATATAGTACCTTGAATAAATTTATAACAGTTGACTTTATTTATTTAGAGATAGGGTCTTGTTCTGTCACTCATGCTGGCATGCAGTGACATGACCATGGCTCACTGCAGCCTCAATCTCCTTGGCTCAAGTGATCCTCCTGCTTCAGTCCCTCCAGTAGCTGGGACTACAAGCATACACCACCACAAGTAATTAGAGCCTGGGGGCCGTTTCCCCATGCTGTTCTCATGATAATGAGTAAGTCTCATGAGATCTGATGGTTTTTTAAGCATCTGGTATTTCCTCTGTTGGCAATCATTTTCTCTCCTGCCACCCTGTGAAGAGGTACCTTCCACCATGATTTTAAGGTTCCTGAGGCCTCCCCAGGCATGTGGAACTGTGAATCAATTAAACATCTTTTCTTTATAAAATTACCCAGTCTCAGGTATTTTTTATAGCAGCATCAGAACAGACTAATATAGACAGAGGAATCTCACTATATTACCCAGGCTTGTCTCAAACTCCTGGGCTCAAGTGATCCTCCTACCTCGGCCTCCCAAAGTGCTGGGATTACAAGTGTGATCCACCATGCCCAGCCTATAGTAGCTGATTTAAAGCTTGTTTGTTTGTTTTCTAGTAAATCTATTGACTGGGCTTCCTAAGGATATTTTCTATTAATTGCTTCCCCCCACTTCATACTGGAAATATTTTATTTTTCTGTTTCATTACATTTCTCATAATTTTTTGTTGAGTACTGGACGTTTTAAATAACAAAAAATTACAACTATAGTCATCAGCTCTCTTGATCCCAAGTGTTGGTTGTGGTGGCTGTGTGCTTTTTTAGCAACCTTCCTGAATAACCTCATAATATCTCTATTGCGTGTCATACATTACTACTGATATCTCTTTCCAGCTGATGTTTAGGCAGAGATTTCCTTAAATGTCCTGCATCAATAAGTCTCCCCATCTTGGTCAAGGGGTTCAGTATATGTGTTGGCACACACTTTCAATGTTATGGCAAGTAGTTTCAAATATTTTCTAAACCTTCACACTTTCTGTTTGTACAGAACCTCAGTGTCAGCTACAGGTGAAATATAAGAAGTTTCTACATCTTTTTTGGGCATGCACACCATTTTGCAATATGCATGCTTTTCCAGATTCCCAGGAATATGTCAAAGCTCTTGAAAGCACTTTACAGGCTACCCATTTCCCAGGTTTTCCTTTTTGGTTTTTGATCTTCTTCTTTGCCCCAACATTATCACTTTCTCAGGCATCTGCAATTTAAACAATTGCTGCTGAATGTTTTGGAAGCTTCCTCAGAAAAAGATTATTCACACTGAGTGATCTCTGAGTCAGGTTAAATTAATAAAAAAAAAAAAAAAAAGTCCTTTCCAGTTAACTGACAGACAAGTCAAGTCGTAACATTTTTCTGAAGGTGGAATTTTTGAGAAACTCTAAATCAAATCCATTTCTGTTTTCTCTAGGAATTGTTACACTGATAATTTTTACAGTTACTGTGATTTCAAGGTTGTTGGTTTCCAGTGCTACTGCAAAGCTGTGCGGAAAGGAATACGAATATGGTAAGTTAAAATTCTGTAAATTGTGATGTTCATACTAATATCCAAGTGTTGTTCTTGACTAAATGCTCCTCATACTGTTGCATCCTATTTGTTAATTGCCAAATTTCTTTAAAATTTGATTTTCATAATTTTTGCTAGTGTTCTTATTGTTTTTCTTGAGGACCAGTTTTCAAATATTCTTATCTATGCATCCTGAAAACTAGAACTGTCTGCTCTCCGTTTTGTTGATTATATTTGTCGTTTCATTTCCACTCTCCTCTCAACTGTTAATCTATCTGCCCTCTCCTAATTATGACCCTTCTGCAGATGGCAAACCTGAGAATCCTTGTTTTGATTTCTTTTTTTTCTGTATAGGTCTTTAAATTTCTCTGTAGAGCTGGAACCAGATTGGCAGCAAACACTAAGTTGAACAAACTTTGCTGTTCCAATAAACTTGGAATCAGCATCTGAGGGATCATAGTGAAATCTGAGGGGCCTTCTGTTCCTAGTTCAGTTGTCCTGTGCACTACAACGTCTTTGTGAAAACACATCTGAGTTGAGACCCTTGATTCTGAGGTTTCCTTGAATTCTATTTGGTTGAATATCTCGCTGACAGACAGGTCATAGATTTGTGACAAGGCTGCCCTTTCCATCATTCATGTTGTTTTTTTCCCCCATTCAAAGTAGTATCTTTTTGTTATCTCCTGTAATTTGCATTTATACTGTAGTTCCATTATTCTAACAATGAATATTGTTATATAAGGCAGAGTATATCTATATTTATGATAGAATGTCATGCTTTTCCTTCATGTGGGTTTCTTAAAATACCATTTTAATATGAAGTTCATTGAAACATGAATGGGTAGTCAGAAGTTATCTAAAGTCTTTTTTGTAATTGAGAAAAAAGTTTACACTACCTATTAATGGTAATGGTGATGTTCTAGTATATGTTAAAAAGTCTTCTTTAGAAATGACTATAAATATTTTGAAATATGTACTGCAGTTATATCATCCTCTTATTATTATCATTTTTTAAATGGAATGGTGTCTTAGCAAAATGGAAATAGCACAAGTATAGAAACAATAGGTCTGTATACTAGAACTATAATATTTCACAAGTAACATATCTTTTCATTTTAACTTTTAAATTATTGTTTTCACAATTATTACATAATTGTGAATAATTTTATAACTGTGAATAATTTAAATTATAATTATTGCTTAGTGGAGTTGTTAGGAGAGTTAAGGTAAAGAATATCTTTATACTCCAAAGATGCTTAAAAAAAGTGCTTGCTAAAATAATCATCCTCACAATAACTATCAAAGAGTAGTTATAATTTTATTTTTATTTCTATGGTCTTTTTCATTTCCTTTCCGTTCATGCAAAACATTTTTTTTTTTTTTGAGATGGGGTCTCACTCTGTCACCCAAGTGAAAGTATAGTGATGTTATATGAGCTCACTGCAACCTCTGCCTCCCAGGCTCAGGTGATCCTCCCACCTCGGCCTCCCAAATAGCTGGGATTACTGGCACACATCACCATGCCTGGCTAATTTTTTATATTTTTGGTAGAGATGGGGTTTTATCATGTTGCCCAAGCTGGTCTAGAACTTCTGAGCTCAAGCGAATCACGCACCTCAGCCTCTCAAAGGGCTCGAAATAGAGGCATGAGCCACCATGCCCGAGCTAAAACATTTTTGTTGAATATATAAAATGTTGACAACCTGTCATATAGATTGGAGCTTGAAGGATGAAATAAAAAGTCAATAATTCCCACCCCCATTGTATGGTGCCATGAATAACACCTGGAACATAATATGTATTTAATCAATATTAACTGATAAAATAGATTTGTGAATAAAGGAATGAAAGAAAATTGGATTCTAATTACTTTCCAGAATGTTATAACCAATTATTTGTTTACGGAAGTACGCGACTGAATTAGTTGGCTTATGCTGCAATAAAGGACAGCCTTGAATTCATGGTGGCTTAAAACAATGAGTATTTATTTTTTTTCTAACGTTATTTGTTATCTCCAATCAGCACAGAAACTTATGTAGGGACCCAAGCTAACAGAGCAGCCTCCATCTCAAATATCAAAAGTTTCTGTCCAAGAGGAAAAGACTTAGAACCCATTCATATGGATCCACCCAAAGACAACTGTAGTTTTGCCATATGCCTTGAAGCAAGAGAAAAAAAAACAAAAACAAAAACAAAATAGAAAAATATCAAGTAAAAGGTAATAGTGAGTACCATAGGATATGGTAGGGGAAAGAGATTCAGAGGGTCATAGTAAAGGTGATGAAATGAATAATGTAATTAGAAAAGAGAGTTGTAATAACATTAGACAGGTTAAGATAATGGACTTAGAATGTAAAAGCATATGAAAGGAGTTTATCATTGGTGTTCTGAACATTTAAAACAAGCCTACCTAAGGCAATTATTTATTGTCTTCATTTACATACATTACCATTTCTTTGAGTGTCATTTGGATATTTTTATAGTCAACCATTTAATATTTCAATTAATGTCTAATATTTACCAGACATTATGCATTGTGTTTGGGACTTGTTTACCAAAGCGGCCATAGAACATACATTCCTTGTTCTTACAAAACTAAAATGTTCTGTTTCTCAAAGCGCTGGCAATTTTCCATACTTTTGAAGGAAACGCATGCTGCTATCACCTAAAAGATATTCTTGTGTATGTTAAGATAAGATAATCTAATCTTTTATTATAGTATTCATGAGGTTAAAGAATCATCATCTATCAAAATATATGAAATTGTCTTCATGCCACTAAAAAATCACTAAGCGACTTTATCTGTATTTCTATTTTAAGAAAATTTGCTTGTTGTGAAAATCCCAGACTTAGAGTAATATCCAGATGATACGTATATCATATAATATTTTTAATAAAATACTTTGCTTTTATTTTCTGGACCATATCCATAAAAATCACATTTAAATCTAATAATGTGGCTTAGATAAACACAAATAATTTTCCTGTGTTATAAATACATATTTGAAACATTTTCAACTTTATTCTAAAATTCATTTAAAAATGATGTTAAAAATGACTCCTATGTATTATTTTATTTGAAAAACTATATATTGCTGGCAATAAAAGCAATTGATAAATTTAAATCCAAAAATGTAATAATCCTAGTTTATATATATGTGACAGATTTTACTGTGCTATATTTTCCCCAAACTACATGCACACAAACGTGATGGTTAGAAATAGGAATTTACCAGGTGCACATATGATTGAGATGTGGTATGAGAGAAGTTTTAAAAACGTACTTTAATTTTCTTTGTCTATTAATGATTCTAATTTAACACTGTAGCTTCTCTTCTACACTTTAATATTGGCAGAATTCAGGAAATATTTCATAATGAATGACAATATTACCACATAATTAGATAATAGATATTATTAATGTAATTAATAATAGATATTATTATCTAATAATTATTATCTAATAATTTTGACAAATCCACAATGTGTTTTATTTAAGTGAAAGCCATTCTTCGTTCAAACACTGAATCTCCTCAAAATATTCAAAAACAAATCTTCATATCACTGATACATTATTTTGCCTCCCCTAACAATTTCCAAATGTACAAAAGGGACTTTGATAGCTAATTGTGGATAATTTGTGGAGGGTTAATTTGTAGTTGTAATAATCACTGAAAAAATTCTACTAAATATAGGTGGTTTTGACACAGGCATTTTGATACTTGTAAGAGTATACTGAGCTGGGTATCCTTGTTTCTTAAGAGCAGTTGGTGGCAAATAAAACTCAGAAGAAAACAAGTTAAAAATATGAACACAGTTTAATGTTAGACTAAAGAGCCTGAATTTTATTCATTTATTCATTATATCTTTCTAATTGAGGAATTAGAGAATAAAAAAACCTATCCTTTAGGAATATTAATTTTTTAGTAATGTGCCGGGAGGATTGGAGGAAAGCTAGAGGCAAGGAAACAATTAGAGGCTTTGCATTAGTGTAGAAATAAGGAAATAAGGACTCGGATTGGAAAAGTCACCATGAGAATAGAAAACAAAGCACAGCTAATAAATGCATTTCAAATGTTTTACATAGTTTGGCAAAATATTAGCTATTAAGATGAAGAGAGAGTTTGAAAAGTATTCATAATTTTGCACTTGATTGACTAGAGAAATATAATCATCCCCAAAAGTAGAAAAGATGGAGAATCTTGCCATGGGGATTCAAGGAGAATCTAATTTAAGCATATTGAGCTTTGAGGGTACAGTAAACTATCCGAGAATATATTTTAGCAAGGACTTGGAAATGTGGAACTAGAACTTGTAAAATAGTTTTTAGGCTTCTAAGAAATATGTTAATTTATACGACCATATAATTCTACTTGAACAACCCTAAGCATAACTTCATTTTGTGTTAGTAGCCTATTTTAAGTGGCAAAAGTGAATTTTGAGGATGCGGATTATCACATATCTACAAGAATCCTCATTTTTCACTACTTCAGTGGATCAGAACTAATATATATATATATGAAATAAAACATGGTGACCTACTTTTCTTCTGAGAGGTCTTAAAAATGAGTTCATTTTTTCTGATTCCAATAATTCAACTATCATTTTAAACAGCATGTTTTGGCACCAGTAGCATACCAAACAGGTTCTGTAGAATAGAGCTTAGAGGGATTTCATACCTTGGCATCTTGTCTCTTATAAGTACATAAAACATTAAAAAGGAAAATAACTATGATGAATCAAAAAGAACACGTCAAATTAACACAGGATTTTATGTTACAAAAATATGCAGTTTGCATAAATATGTACAAAGAAAATTAAAAGCGGTAGGATATTTAGGGCAAAGGATTTATGTCATACAAAGCATATAGTTTCTTACAAAATTCTTTTGTCAGTGTAAATGAGCAATGTAGTCATTCTAAACTGAGGCAATTAATGCTCAAATACATCTTTGAACAAAGGTCCTATGAAAGGGAATTTGGAGAAAAGACACTACTCCTGTGGTCAAGTTGGAAACCAGGGAGACATAGCTTTTGGTGTATTATGAACAATATTTGAGAAAACAAAGGGAGCATTTGAGTTTTACATCAAAAGTTATCTCTCAGATTGGCAATCAGATTTGTTTACACAAGTGAAAAACTATTCAAACTTGCTTAGTTCTGATTGGCCAGTGCGACTGAGTCCTTATTGGTTGATACAACTGAGCCCTAATTGGCTAGTTCAGGTGAGCTCTGAAAGTCCCAAAGTTGAACAGAAGTACGGACTTTCAAGAGACTCAGAGTCCATGTATGACCTTTAGTTAGCAAATGGTGACTTGGCTCTGTTTGAAATTTTGGCTCCAGAGCCACTTAAAAATCCATCTTAAATTATTGGCTCTTTCAGGTTCACTTTTGTTCACAAAGCAAATGTAATTATTTGTAACAAACAACTATCTGTCTCACTGTACTGTCAAATCAACCTTGTAAAATCAAAGATGCTCTATTTCATAATAGACAATAAAAATATGTGTGCATTTTTGTGTAGCCAGTATCAGATTTTCTTCCAAGAATTAAAGCTTTGCTCTTCCTAAATTTGAAGTTTTAAAAAAACTGATGTGTCAATGTTGTATTTAATACTGATTACAATGTGATCAGAATTCTCCCCAGGACTTCTGTGATCTGTTTCTGTCAGGAAAAGGAAGTTTTTATTTATTTAATAAACATTTTCCCCAAAAGCTATTCTGTGCTGTCCGAGTATTAACATAGCAGTCAATAGGGCAAGAATATTAATTTGCATATGAAAGAAAGATAAAGAAAATAACTTACTTCATATAATGTATTAGATCAGAAAGTCTTAAGTACTATGAAGACCAAATTAAAGCAGAGTAAAAAATTTAAGAATAGTAGATGGCACTAATTCCAGAAAAGGTAGTTAAGGAAGACATTTCTGAGACATTGAAAATTAACAACGATCTGAATGACATGAAGAACAAGATCCTTGACAAGGATCTCTAGGATATGAATTTCCAATTGGTGGAATAGCAAAGGGCAATACCCTGAGATAGGAATGCATATAGTATTTTGAGAAAACAAAAGTCCAGTGTCAATGGAGCAAAAAGAACAAGCCAAAATAAAATAAGTTTAGGCTGATGACCAGGGAGCAGATTATGTAGGATCTTATTTATTTTTCTCAGGGTGATGGGAATCCATGAGAAGTTTTTAAGCAAGAAGTAATGTGATCTTGTTTAAAGTTAACTTGTTTTAAGTAAGAAAAATAAAATAAATTGCTTAGACTATTGTGGAAAGTGATATTAGCTTGGACAAATGTGATAGCATAAAATTGTAGAGATGTGACTATATTAAGGATATAGATTCCAAGTACAGCTGACAAGAGCTTCTTGGATAGAGTTGAAATGTGAGAGAAAGAGACAATTTAAGGATAACCTTTTATGGCATTTTGAGGTCTGAGTAAGTGATGCTAATTATTGAATTAGAAAATACTAGGGAATATATGGGTTGGATTTGCTTATTAATATCAAAATGAAGATGCTTAATATGCAGTTGACTGACACAGCATAGGTTTGTGACAAGGATTCTCTTGCAATCATTTATATGAATTATTTTCTTTTCCCTCAAGCATTGTTTTATTATTGTCTTCTGTAGTGGAGACTCTCAATAAAACTCAAAAACTATTGGTAATATTTAAAGCTATAAATCTGGGTTACATTTACACAGCCAGGAGTTTTTATGAAGAAGACTTCTTAAGACTTAGTCCTCAAAAATTCTATCATTTACTAATTAGGAGGGAGAAAATAATCCAGCAAAATAAATGAAAATAACATATAATGAGGTAGGAGAAACATATAATGATATAGGAGAAAACTAATATTGTGTACTCTACATTAAGTAAAACAAATACTAATAAAAAGGAAATGATCAATGTTGAATGCTGCATGGCTGAATACAGTGAAGACTGGAAATTGTTCTTTCAATTTGATAAAATGAAAGCCATTGTTGACAACAGAAAATATTAACAGAATTGGAGGCACATGCCTGATTGAAGTGGGTCTAAGACAAAATAGGAGGTAAAATTATTAGAGTTGGTGTGTTTACACAAATTAAGAGAAATTTTGTTATAAAGGGCTACAGAGAAAAGGAGTAATGGTGGAGAGATACACAGACATATATAATCTTTTAAAAAGGCTAGAATATGTCTCAGAATGTTTATATGCTCATAGGAATGCTTCAAACCTTCCTGTAAAATAATAAAAATGAAAACAGGAGAGAGGATGTTAATTGCTAGATCAATATCTTTGTGTTGATGATGGACATAGATCCAGAGTTTAAATGAAGAGGTTGGTAATTGTCAGGTCATCGCAAGATTATAAAATGCACACAACATTTGTATAAATATTTGAGACTTTGGTAAGATTTAGATGGAAAGATGAGATTTAAATTCAATTTTATCAATGTGGAATTTCCCCTAAGTATTACAGCTGGAATCTTGGAACAATGGACAGATAGTAGATTTTTTCAGTGACATAAGAAACTTAAGACCCAGGATCTAGTCTTTGTCCTTCCATAGTTAAATCTTGCATCCCCTGATAATTCACCTAAACTCGGTGAATCTCAGGTTTCTCATTTATTAGCATGATGGTAATATGTCTTCAGTACTTACTGTATACCAGGCCACTGAGTTTAATATGTATAATCCTATCAAATACTCAACACTATTTCAGTATTATTATTGTTAATATTATACATAAACCACTGAATTTAAGAGAACCTAAGGAACAGATTCAACAACAACACAAACAAACAAACAAAAACCTGTTGGGTACTATGCTTATTACATGGGTGACTAAATAATCTGTACACCAAATCTTCGTGACTTGCAGTTTACCTATATAACAATCTTGCACTATGTACCTCAACCTAAAAGTTAAAAGAAATACAATTTAATTTGGTATTTGGAAAAAAAAGGACATAGGTAGCTCAAGTGTCAGAGTTTGGAATATTACCCTCATATAACTCTTAAAGCAGAATTCTTAGCCACAAGAGATACTGCCTCCTTGCTTCATTTCAGTCTGGCAAGAAAGGTAAAAAACGAAGCACTACTTTATCCAGTCTATCATTGATGGGCATTTGGGTTGGTTCCAAGCCTTTGCTATTGTGAATAGTGCTGCAATAAACATGTGTACATGTGTCCTTATAGTAGAATGTTTTATAATTCTTTGGGTATATACCCAGTAATGGGACTGTTGGGTCAAATGGTATTTCTGGTTCTAGATCCTGACTTCCATAATGGTTGAACTAATTTACACTCCCACCAACATTGTAAAAGCGTTCCTATTTCTCCACATCTTCTCCAGCATCTGTTGTTTCCTGACTTTTTAATGATTGCCATTCTAACTGGCATGAGATAGTATCTCATTGTGATTTTGATTTGCATTTCTGTAATGACAGTGATGATGAGCTTTTTCTCATATGTTTGTTGCCCACATAACTGTCTTCTTTTGAGAAGTGTCTGTTCATATCCTTCACCCACTTTTCGATGCGTTTGTTTTTTTCTTCTAAAATGTGACACATATACACCATGGAATACTATGCAGTCATTAAAAAGGATGCATTCATGTCCTTTGCAGGGAAATGGATGAAGCTGGAAACCATCATTCTAACATAGGAACAGAAAACCAAACACCGCATGTTCTCACTCATAAGTGGGAGTTGAACAATGAGACCACATGGACACCGAGAGGGGAACATCACACACCTGGGCCTGTTGGGGAGTGAGGGGCTAAGGGAGGGATAGTGTTAGGAGAAATACCTAATGTACATGACGGATTGATGGGTGCAGCAAACCACCATGACACATGTATACCTATGTAACAAACCTGTACGTTCTGCACATGTATCCCAGAACTTAAAGTATAATAATTAAAACAAAATTAAAAAAATAAAAAACTCTATAATGCATCGTGCAATATGTTTTATAAATGCATAGCATTAAAAATACTACATGACATGAGAAAAAGTACTACTGAAAAAAGTACATATTGGTGTAAAGTCATAAATGTTATTGCTAACTTTGAGAAAGAGTTGGAAAATTTTTCCTGTAAAGGTCCAGATAGTAAATATTTTAGACACTGTTTACCATATTATCTCTGCTGCAACTACTCAACTCTGCCCTGTAGAACAAGAGTGAAGGAATGAGCATGGCTATATTCCAATAAATTATTTATTAAAAATGCTAGAAGGTAATTTGGCCTATGAATCATAACCTGCTTTCCACTGCACTACATCATAGTTTTCCATAGATTAACTGGAATGAGAGTCACTGTGGAATTCCTTAAAGATGAAATTTACAAGTTTAATAGGCACCTACTTGTATGTACTATGTGCCAGCCACTACATTAAACAGGGTTTTATCATTGAGTGAGCATAACAGAAAATACTGACAGGAGTTTTAGTGTATTAAAATGAGAACAAAGAATAGAAGATGCTTAGAAGGGAAAGACTCAACAAGGAAATAAAAATTAAGGGCTGGAAAAAATAAGTAAGGCAGTGGAGTAAAAGAGAAAATCAGAATGTAATTGAAAGTACTAGGTGTAGTCCATGGATATGTTCATTGTTCAGGCTTTGAGTCATTATATAAGAAGTTAAAGTACAAATAAATCACAGATGTCTCTCAAATTACCTTAATTTTCAGAAGATATCAAATTGTTAAATGTTTCTGATCACAGACTGTTAAGGAAGAAATTATTTTAACGCTCAGTAATTTCTAAAATTTTGGTATATACTGTCATATGCAGAATCTTTCTGTATGCAAGTCTGTGTAACATAATATCTAATGATGTTAAACTCAATATCTTCACAGGCATTTCATTTAATCTTTAAGTGTTCCAAAGAGTTTTTTCTGGTTTTATTTCTAGGTACCCTTTTCTGTTCTATTGGTGTATGAATCTGTTTTTCCACCAGTAACATGCTGTTTTGTTTACTGTAGCCTTGTAGTATAGTTTGAAGTCAGGTACTGTGACTCTTCTGGCTTTTTTCTGTTTGCTTAGGATTGCTTTCACAATTCGGACTCCTTTTGGGTTCCATATAAATTTTAGAATAGTTTTTTTCTAATACTGTGAAAAATGATGTGGGTAGCTTGATAGTGATAGCATTCAATCTGTCAATTGCTTTGGGCAATAGGGCCATTTTAACAATATTGATTCTTCTCATCAACAATCATGAAGTTTTTTTTATTTCTTTGTCTTCTCTTTCATTTTCTTTAGTAGTATTTTGAAATTCTTATTGTACAGATATTTCACTTCCTTGGTAAGCTGTATTCCTAAGTATTTTATTATTTTTTTGTTTGTCTATGTAAATGGGATTGTGTTCTTGATTTAATTTTCAGCTTCGATATCGTTGCTATATAGAAATGCTACTGATTTTTAAACATCGATTTTGTGTACTGAAACTTTGCTGAAGTTGTTTATTTAGTCCTAGAAGCATTCTTGTTGAGACTACAGAGTTTTCTAGGTATAGAATCATATCATCTGTGAAGACATATCTCAAATACCTCTCTTCCTATTTGGATGCCTTTTATTTCTTTCTCTTGCCTGATTGCCCTGGCCAAGACTTCCAGTACTATGGTGAATAAGAGTGGTGAGAGTGGGCATTCTTGTTCCAGTTCACAAGGGGAATGTTTCCAGCTTTTGTCCATTCAGGAAATGTTAGCTGTGGGTTTGTCATAGATGGCTCTTATTATTTTGAAGTGTGTTCCCTCAGTGCCTAATTTGTCTAGAGTTTTTAACATCAAGGGACGTTGAATTTTATTGAAGACCTTTTCTGCATCTATTGAGATAATCACATGATTTTTTGTTGTTAATTCTGTTTGTGTGCTGAATCACACTAATGGATTTGTGCATGTTGAATTAGCCTTGCATCCCAGAAATAAAGCCTAATTAATTGTGATGAATTAATGTCTTAATGTGCTGGTGGATTTGGTGTGCTAGTATTTTGTTGAGAATTTTTGTGTCTCTGTTCATCAAGGATATTGGCCTGAAGTTTTCTTTTTCTGTTGTTGTCTCTTTCAGGCTTTGGTATCAGAATGATGATGGTTTTGTAAAATGAGTTAGAGAGGAGTCCTTCCTCCTCCATATTTGTAATAATTTCAGTAGGAGTGGTACTAGCTCTCTCTTTTTTTTTTTTTTTTTTTTTTTTTGAGACAAAATCTCTCTCTCTTGCCCAGGCTGGAGTTCAGTGACACAATCTCGGGTCACTGCAAACTCTGCCTCCCAGGTTCACACTATTTTCCTGCCTCAGCCTCCTGAGTAGCTGGGACTATAGGCACCCACCACCGCCCAGCTAGATTTTTGTATTTTTAGTAGAGACAGGGTTTCATTGTAGCCAGGATGGTCTCTATCTCCTGAACTCATTCATGATCTGCCTGCCTTGGCCTCCCAAAGTGCTGGGATTACAGGAGTGAGTCACTGATCCCGGCTAACTCTTTTTTGTATGATTGGTAAAATTCATATATGAATCCCTCTGGTTTAGGGCTTTATTAGTAGGCTTTTTATTACTGATTAAATTTTGGAACACATTATTGGTCTGTTAATCATTTTAATTTCTTCCTGTTTCAATCTTGGGAAGCTGTGTGTTTCTAGAAATTTACCTATTTCTTCTAGGTTTTCTAATTTGTGTACATAGAGGTATTTGTAATAGTTTGAGGATTTCTTGCATTTCTGTGGAGTTAGTTTTGATGTAACCTTTGTGGTTTCTGATTGTGTTTATTTGGATCTCCTCTCCTTTTGTTTTATTAATCTAGCTAGTGGTTATCAAACTTGTTTAATCTTTTAACCAACTTACGGTTTCATTGATCTTTTGTATACATTTACACATCTCAGTTTCATTCAGTTCAGCTTGGATTTTGATTATTTATTTTCTTATTCTAGCTTTGAGGTTTGTTTGCTCTTGTTTTTCTAGTTCCTCTAGGTACGATGTCAGGTTGTGAAAGTGAGATCTTTTTAATTTCTTGATGTAGGCATTTAACACTATAAACTTTCCTTTTAACCTGCTTTAGCAGTGTCCCAAAGATTCTGGTATGTTGTGTCTCTGTTTTCAATAGTTTTAAATAATTTTATGATTTTTGCCTTAACTTCATTATTTACCCAAAACTCATTGAGGGAAAGGTTAACTTCCATGTTATGTATGATTTTGAGCAAACTTCTTCATATAATTTCTACTTCTATTGCTTTGTTGTCTGAGAGTATGACCTGCATGATTTTGAATTTGTTTTTTAATTTTCGGAGACTTGCTTTATGGCTGAGTATGTGATTGACCTTAGGGTATGTGCTATGGTCAAGTGTTGAGTTCAAGTCCAGAACATGTTTGTTAGTTTTCTGTTTGGCGATCTAATACTCAGTGCGGTGTTGAAGTCCCCCAATGTTATTGCATGCTTGTCTACATGTGTTTGTACATTCTAAGAAGTGATTTCAAGTATCTGGGTGCTCCAAAGTTGGGTGAATATATGTCTAGGAAAGTTATGTCTTTTTGGCGAATTATACCCTTTATCATAATTACGTAATACCCTTCTCCATCCTTTTTGATAGTTTTTGGTTTAAAGTCTGTTTTATCTCAGATAGCAATAGTAACCACTGTTATTTTTGTTTGCCATTTGCCTGATGGATCTTTCTCCATTCCTTTACTTTGAGCCTATGTGTGTTGTTACTTGTGAGTCAGATCTTTTGAATACAGCATACAATTGGTTCTTGCTTCTTTATCCAGCTTGCCATTCTTTGACTTTTAAGTGGGGCCTTTAGCTCATTTACATTCTGTGTTAATTTCAGTGTGTGAGAATTTGATCCTTTCATTGTGCTGTTGCTAAGTAGACTTGATTGTATAGTGGCTTTATAGTGTCAATGAGGTAGGTATGTGTTTAAATGTGTGTGTGTGATGACAGGTATCGTTTTTCATGTCCATATTTAGCACTCTCTTTAGTCGTTTTTGTATGGCAAGTCTTGTGCTAAATAAATTATTGTATTTGTTTGTCTGAAAGAGATTTCATTACTCCTTTGTTTATAAAGCTCAGTTTGAATGGATATGAAATTCTTGTTTAGATTTTTTTTTTTTTTTTTTTCCTTTAAGGATGTTGAAAATAGGCCCCCTATCTGTTCTGGCTTGTAAGTTTTCTGCTAAAAGGTCTGTTGTTAGTCTGCTGGGATTCTTTTTGAAAATAACCTGCCCTTTTTCTCTAGCTGACTTTAAGATTGATTCTTTTGCACTGACCTCGGATACTCTGATGGCTATGTGTTTTGGAGATGGTCATCTTGCATCTATCTCACAGGGTTCTCTGAATTTCTTAAATGTGTATGTCAGACTCTGTAGTGATACTGGAAAGATTTTTGTGTACTATATTTTCTCAAATATGCTTTCCAAGTTGTTTGTTCTTTCTTCTTCTCTTTCAAGTATCTCAGTGTGTTTTTGTTTGGTTTCTTTACATAATCCCATTATTCTTAGAGGTTTTGTTCATTTAAGGACTTTTATTTTTCTTATTTTCTGCCCGGGTTGCTTCAAAGGAGTGGTCTTTAAGCTCTGGGATTCTCTCCTAAGATTTCATTGTTAATGTTTCCAGTTGTATTTTGAAATTCCTATAGTGAATTTGTTTATTTCCAAACGTTCAGTTCTATTATTTCTAAAATGGCTGTCATCTCTCAACCCTTGGACTGCTTTACTGTTTTCCTTGGATCGGGTTTCAACCTTCTCCTGTATCTTAATGAGCTTCCTTGCCTTCCAGATTCTGAATTCTATGTCTGATATTTCAGCCGTTTCAATCTCATTTAAAAACTTTTCTGAGGAGCTACTGTGATTTTTTGGAGATAAGAGAACATGCTGGCTTTTAGAGTTTCTAGAATTCTTTCACTGGTTCTTTCTCACCTGTGGGTACTGATTTTCCTTTATCTTTTGAAGTTTCTGTCCTTTGGATGGAGCTTTTTGTCTTTGTGATCTTTATATCCCTTGAGGGTTTGACTGTGGCAAAAGGTGGGTATAGTTGAATGTCTTCATTTCCAGATGCTTTCAGA
This sequence comes from Papio anubis, assembly GCF_008728515.1. Classification (NCBI taxonomy): domain Eukaryota; kingdom Metazoa; phylum Chordata; class Mammalia; order Primates; family Cercopithecidae; genus Papio; species Papio anubis. The sequence goes on along the minus strand of NC_044982.1, from coordinate 64,079,696 downwards.
GGGACCAGGCTCAACTCCACCATTCTGCATGATGCCATCTAAACCCAGGTATTTGCTCTACCTAGGGGACAACTGGGCATCATGTGTGTAAGTGCTCTAGCAGGGGTGGTGTGGGTGCTCTGGGTAGGGTGTCCTGGCAGGTGGACCCTAAGAGGAAGGCATTCCATCTCAGTGGCGGGGTGATGGGGGCACTGCAAGTGGAAGTTACTTCTGTGGGGGCACTGTGGGTGTGAGGTGCTTTGATGGAAGGTGCCACAGGCAGTAGGTGCCAGGTGGGGGTGGTGGGGGGTGCCATGTGCAGGAGACACTCTAGTGGGTTTCTGTGGGTGTGAAGCATTCCAGTGGTGGTGGCAAGGACACTGCAAATGGGAAGTGTTCCAGTGGGAATAGCAGGGCCACCTCAGGGGAGGAAGCACTCTGGCAGGGTAGCAAAGATGCCGCTGACAAATACACTCCAAAGGGGTAGCAGAGAGGTAACAAGTAAACATGTTCTGGTAGGAGGCTGTCAGCAAAAGCACTCTGGTGGGACAGTAGGGGTGTTAGACTAAAGTGCTGTGGCAGTGGCTGCTCGCAAAAACATTCTAGCATGGTAACCGAGGGCACACTGCTTGCAGGCACAGCCAGCCAGGAATTCTGGGAGGGGCCAGAGGACAGTGAGGCATGCAGATCAGACTTGTCTTGGTCCCACAAGAAGGACAACCAGACTCCAGGTCCTACACTTAAACAAGTCAGAGCTAACCTTCCTTAGTAGCTGTCTAGGGCCTGGAATACACCCCAGTGCTCAGCAACCCTGTGCAAGGTTCCCAGCTTTCTCTCTCTTCAGACATAGCATCTGGATTTTCTCTCTAACCTCTTAGTGCTTTTGTTCTCTCAGCTGGTCTGTTTGAAGTATGCCAGTTTACTTAATATTCTTGTCTGTTAATGGTAGGAGATTTTATTCCTGGCTGCATCTAGTCGGATACCTTGTCCGTGTCCCACCAAGTATATTTTTTAAATTATACAATGTCTATTCTATAGCTAAATAAGAAAACATGTTACAGAAAATAACTTTTTTTATGTATACATTTTAGAAACTAAGAAGAAATGGCAAAAACAAAGGCCACATATGCCAAGAAAACAGCTGTTCAAATTAAAGAACAAACTTGCCAACAAACCATGATAACTCACTCACCTTTTTGACTGGTAAATAAGCATGTACAAATGGATGGAATGTATTGACATTGACTCTATTTACAGATAAGTATTGTAAGTTCAGGATCTGTCACATGTTATATGTATACCTCATGGGATCCAGCTGCTATTGCTGAAGACTCTGAGTGTCTTTAGTCATTTAAGTCACCAAAAAAATTGATGCTCACATTTATTGTGAAAACCCTGATGGGTTTGGTTCCAGTTTCAAAGAAAAGTTAAAGATAAAGAAGACATATAATGAACATTCTTTTGACTATTTATTTTCGTGTTTATGAATGAATAAATAACATCAAGCTCAAGGAACATTTTATTCAAAAATGTAAAAAATTAGATGATTTATTACTCTACTTATAAGTTATAGTTTAAAATACAATGCAATCCGGCCAGGCATGGTGGCTCACTCCAGTAACCCCAGCATTTTGGGAGGCCGAGGCAGGTGGGTCATTTGAGCTCAGGAATTCGAGACCAGCCTGGCCAACATGGTGAAACTCCACCTCTTCTAAAAATATAAAAATTAGCCAGGTAGGTGGTGCATGCCTGTAGTCTCAGCTACTTGGGAGGTTGAGGCAGGGCAATTGCTTGAACCCAGGAGGCAGAAGTTGAAGTGAGCTGAGATCGCACCATCGCACTCCAGCCTGGGTGAAAAAGCAAGACTCCATCTCAAAACAAATAAAAATAAAATAAAATAGATCACAATAAACTTGATTAATCAAACAATATTGTTTCTTGTAGTAATAAAACAAAGTTAAGAACAATCCTTAGAATAAAGTGCTGTATTTTTCCCTATCAGCCAAGAACCTCTATTTCATTATAAATTTTATAGCAATTGCATGCTTTGTTAATAGTTAAATGCTATGAATTTTTGCAGTCATAACACTCAGTAAGTTCAAGTAAATATTTCCAATTCAAAACCTTCTTTACCATTACTATATCTCAAAAGGAGTTTCTAAAGTAATACTGATAATCAATGAAACTATAAATTGAATTTCATTTACTTAATCTATTTAATAATGATATACATATGTGTGTATATATATGCACACTCATATATAATACATATATAGTCAGAATATATATTATAATATATAGAGAGAGAGGGAGAGAGAGAGAGTCAGAAATACATAAATATTTTGTTTCATTTTGATTCAGATTGATTTAAATATATTGTTCCCTAATTTAATTACTTCAATTCCCTTTGCATGTTTTTGTAGACTAACGAACAGTTGTTCTTGTACTATTTACATCCAGACTAATGTAGTAATTTCCTTTTTTAAATGTAGATTATTGTAAGTGCCACATTATAAATGATATTAATGCAACTGTTAAAAGTAACCAAAAATTTAACAGTTAATTTATAATGCATTTTTCGTTAAAATTTTTAATTCCTGAGCTGGACTACTTAATTTTTAATACAAGTTTCACAATTCATTTACTTGTGCTCACTTGTTACCTCCATTTTTCTTTCAATAAAAGTCTCACTCTGGGATCAAGGCTGGAGTGCAGGGGACTGTTCAGGAATTCAATGTCTTCTTTGTTTGGTCTTGGGAAGTTGTATATTTCCGGAATTTATCCATTTCTTTTATGTTTTCTATCTTGTGTGCATAGAGATATTCATAGTAGTCTCTGGGGAATTTTGTATTTCTGTAGGATTGGTCATAATATCCCCTTTGTGATTTCTGATTGTGTTTATTTGGAGCTTCTCTCTTTTTTCTTGATTAGTCTAGTTAGCAGTTTATCTTATTTATTAAATCAAAGGACCAATTTATGTATTAATTGGTCTTTTGTATGGTTTTATACATCTCAATTTCCGTCAGTTCAACTCTGATTTTGGTTATTTTTTGTCATCTGCTACCAGACAGATTCACAGCTGAATTCTAAAAGATGTACAAATAAGAGCTGATACCATTCCTACTGAAGCTATTCCCAAAAAATTGAGGAGTAAGAAGGACTTCTTAACTCATTCTAAGAGGTTGCATCATCCTGATACCAAAAACTCGCAGAGACACAACAACAACAAAAAAAAACCTTTAGGTCAATATCCTTGATAAACATAGACACAATAATCCTCAACAAAACACTAGCAAATAAATTCAGCAGCACATCAAAAAGCTAATCCACTATTATCAAATAGGAATTTTCCCAAATCAGCAAATTTGCAAGGCTGATTTAACACACACAAATTAATAAATGTGACTCATTCAATAAAACTAAAAACAAAAATCATATTATTATCTCAATAGATGCAGAAAAGGCTTTCTGTAAAATTCAACATCCCTTCATGTTACCAAAAAAAAAAAAAAAAAAAACCTCAATAAACTAGGTATTGAAGGAACATACTTCAAAATAATAAGAGCCTTCTGTGACAAACCCACAGCCAACATCATCCTGAAATGGCAAAAGCTAGAAGAATTCAGAAAACTAGAACAAGACAAAGATGCCCTCTTTCACTACTCTTATTCAATATAGTACAGGAAGTTTTGGCTGGAGAAATCAGGCAAGAGAAGGAAATAAAAGGCATCAAAATAGGAAGGGAGAAAGTCAAACTATTCTTGTTTGCAGGCAATATTATTTATACTTAGAAAACACCATAACTTTTCCCCAAAAGCTCCTAGATCTGATAAACAACTTCAGCAAAGTTTCAGGATACACAATCAATGTACAAAAATCAGTAGCATGTCTATACACCAACAACATCCAAGCTGAGAGCCAAAAAAAGAACACAATCCCATTCATAAGAACCACAAAAAGAATAAAATACTCAGGAATATAGCTAACGAGGAGGTTAAATATCTCTTCAGTAAGAACTACAGCACACTGCTCAAAGAAATCAGAGATGACACAAAAAATGGAAAATCATTCCATACTCATGGATACGAATAATCCATATTATTAAAATGACCATACTGTCCAAAGCAATGTACAGATTTAATGTTATTTCCATCAAACTACCAATGATATTCTTCAAAGAATTAGAAATAACCATTTCAAAATTTATATACAATGAAAAAGTAGCTTGAATAGCCAAGGCAATCCTAGGCAAAAAGAACAAAGCTGGAGGCATCCTATTACCTGACTTCATGCTATACTATGCAGCTACAGTAACCAAAACAGCATGGTTTTCAAACCAATGAAATGGAATACAGAAGCCATAAATAATTCCATACACTGAAAACCACCTGAACTTCCATAAAGTTAACAAAAACAAGCAATGGGTAAAGGACTCCCTGTTAAATAAATGGTGCTGGGATAACTGACTATCCATATTCACATGGTTGAAAGTGGACCTCTTCTTTACACCATATACAAAAATTAACTCAAGATGGAATTAAGATGTAAATGAAAAACCTGAAACTATAAAAACCTTGGGCTATTGTCCAAGGCTATTACCTAGAAAATACCTTTCTGGACATAGGTGCTGGCAAAGAAGTTGTGATGGGGAAACCAAAAGCAATTTCAACAAAAACAAAAATTTACAAGTGGAATCTAATTAAGCTAAAGAGCTTCTGTGTGGCAAATGAGCTCTCAATAGAGTAAAAAGACACCATACAGAATGGGATAAAATATTTGTAAACTATGCATTCAACAAAGGATTAACATCCTGAATCTATAAGGAACTTAACTTTATAAGTAAAAACTAAACAATGCCATAAAAAAGTAGGCAAAGGACATGAGCAAACATTTCAAAATTAGACATATACATAACCAACCAGTATATAAAAAATAGTCAACATCACAAATCACTGGAAAAATGCAAATCAAAATCACAATGAGATACCATCTCACACCAGTCACAATGGCTATTATTACAAAAAGTAAAAAATAACAGATGCTGGCAAATTTGTGAAGAAAAGGGAATACTTGTACACTGCTGGTGGGAATGTAAATTAGTCACTGTGGAAAGAAGTTTGTCAATTTCTCAAAGAACACAAAGCAGAATTATCATTCTACCCAGCTGTCTTATTATTGGGTATATACCCAAAGGAACGTAAGTCATTCGATCATAAAGACACATGCAAACGTATATTCATCACAGCACTATTCACAATATCAAGGACATGGAATCAACCCAAATGTCCAACTTTAGATTGGTTAAAGTAAATGTAAAAGTAAAAGTAACTATATATATCATGGAATTCTACACAGTCATAAAAAACAAGATCATGTTATTTTCAGCGAAGTGGGTGGATTTGGAGGCCATTATCCCAAGTGAACTAACACATGAACAGAAAACCAAATGCTGTACGTTTGTACTTATAAGTGGGAGCTAAACATTGCATACATATGGACACAAAGAAGGGAACAACAGACACTGGGGCCTACTTTAGGGTGGAGGGAGGGAGGATGAGGATCAAAAAACTGCGTATTGGGTACTATGCTTGTCACCAAAATAATCTGAACACTAAACCCCTATGACATACAATTTTCCTTATAGAACAAGCCTGGACATGTAATCCTGAAGCTAAAGTAAAAATTTAAAGAAAGAAAGATGAAACGATAGGTTTGCAGCCTAAATGGAAAGATTAGCAAACACAAGACATAGCCAGATGATGTTGACATAATATAAGAATGTAAATGCTTGTTTACTCTTATAAACTTTTGCTAAATAATTTCAAAATGAGTTCTTTATTTATGATGACATAATATGCTGCAATATAGTCACCTACAGTATTTAACTCATTTATAAACTGGTAAATTGATATGTTTTGTTTGATACGGTAATTTTTTTTTCAGAATAAAGACACACCATTTAAAATATGTGAATTTACTATTTACGTATTATATTATTATATATTGACAGTACACAATTCAAATGACTTGTTAAATAACTTTTATCTTTAAACATTTTAAAAGTTCCTAGTATCTTTCTAATTTATCTTAATAAGTCCACCTTTTCAGATACTTTTCTTTAAGGTAAAGAAATTGTGTAAATAAGCACGCTTTTCTAAGATTTTACTTGCAAAACAGAAAATATTGATATCAACTTCAAATGTTTGAAGGACTTAACTTTTTTTAAGGCAACATTCTTTATCTGCTGTTGTTTTATTAGTAAAGTCAGTACACTATATGTATTTTGCAGATTTGTTAGAACACAATTTTGTAAAAATTGGAGTAGCATAAGAAGATACTAATATATAATAAAATATAATTAAGCAGTCATATACCTTTATTATGGCAACATGTTTTGTTTACAGTATTGTTATTGGACAAATTATTTGTTTTTTTAGCTTTATTGAGATAATTGACAAATAAGAATTATATATATTGAAGTTTTACAACATGAGGTTTTGATGTACACGTACGTTATGAAACTACCACAAATATCAAGCTAATTAATATATTCATCACCTTAAATAGTTAACGTTTGTGTTTTTGTAGTGAGAATACATAAGACCTACTCTCTTAGCAAATTTCAAGCTTATAATACATTTTTATCAATGTATTACATAGTCATCATGCTGTGCCTTAGGCTTCCAGAAGTTATTCATCTTATAACTGAAAGTGTATACCCTTTGATCAACATTTTCCCATTTTCCCTACCTTTCCCTCACCTCAAGCCCAGCTAACCACCTTTCTGCTCTCTGGTTTTGGATTCCACATATGTGGTAGCTAATTTTAACTGCCAACTTGGTCGGATTAAGCGAGAGCTTCATAGCTGGTAAATGCTTATTTCCGTGTGCATCTGAGAGGGTGTTCTCGGAGGAGATAGTCATGTGAGTCTGTGGACTGACTCACCCTCAATGTGGGCAAGTACCATTCAGTTGACTGTGGTCCTTGGTGGAACAAAAAGTACTGGGAAAAGTAAATTATAACTTTCTCTTTTGTAGTGCCCTTAGCTGCTGCCCTTCAGTATTTTGGAACTCCAAAATTCTCTGGCTTTTAGTCTCCAGGACTTGTAATAGTGGATCATGGGCTCTTGGGCTTTGAGGCCTCCAATTGGAACATTACTGAAGCCTCCTGATTCTCAGGCCTTTGGGTGAACTAGACTAGAAATTTCACAGCCTCTCAGGTTCTCAGCTCCCATTAATCAAAATAAAATGGGACTCCTTATCCTTCAGAATCCTGTGAGCCCATTCCCTGAATATATTCCCTGTTATCTATCCTATCTATCCTATCTATCTATCTATCTATCTATCTATCTATCTATCTATCTATCTATCCATCCATCCATCTATGTTTCTTTCTTTCTATCTATCCATCCATTCATCCATCCTATTGGTTCTGTCTTTCCAGAGAACCATAAGAGAGCATATAAGTCAGATCATGCAGTATCAGTTTCTGTCTTTCTGTTTCTGGCTTATTTTACTTAGCATAATGCCCTCCAGGTTCTTTCTGAAAAGATGATTCATAACGATTATGAGAAGATTTTTTTTTTTTATGGGATTTGAGTCAATAGTAATATCTCATTATTTTCAACACATTATTAGTTCTTTGGTGCATGACATTTTGTTTCTCTAAATTAATGCTTTGCAGTATTAATGAAAGACCCCTTAAGTTAAAGTCCAATGTTTGCATATTTGCCTTTAATATATAAGGGTTATGTCTACATAATAAAGACAGGTAATTAGGATTGATATTAAAAGACAAGGCAACACACAAAGCCATGTCTTACTTTATTATCTAAGTGTTTTAGATAATAAACACCTGTGATTTTATGTAACAAACATATGTTATTGATAGCAATTGAGGTTTATTAATTGCATTAAGCCCACCTATGCATGTAGGATATAATACCTTTATTTTATTTTATAGACGAAAACACATGCTTAACAAAACATCTTTCCTAAAGTAATAGAATCAGCATATCAAAGGCATTGAAGATTATTATACATACTCAAAAGTCTGTGCTTTTAAATATTATTACATATAGTTATCCATCTAACTAGCTATTCTTGGAATAATAGATGCATTCCAAATAGCCCTTAACAATTATTAATAGCATATGAACACATTTTTAAAACTCTGGTCATGTATTCAAGAATGGTATGCACTCTTACTTGGAGGTTCTCTCTTGGTTCCCACTAATAAAACTCCATTCATGATTTTTCCAGTCATATTAGTTTTTACAATGTTGTGTTTAACATGTAAGCAGCTCTTACTATAGAGTTGGTCCTAAAACAGTCATTTATGTTAAACCTTTCTGCTATGAAAGTAGTTAATATGTTAATCGTGAAAACAGTTTTTTATGTTTTTATACATAATACAAAACAGTATTTAACTGTGTTAAAATCTATATCTTCCCTATTTAGATTCCTGCTTATTGATTATTTGCATGCAGCATTTCTAAATGATTACTCTTTTCTGCTTCACTGTTCTTTTTTTCTCCCACATTTATTATTTCATCAAAGTTCTCGATGTTCTTTGTCATGCGAGAGTTTCATTTCAGTCTGGAAGTAAATTTTATCTCTCCTTTGTTTCTTCATATTTAATTAAAAGACAATCATTTAAAAATTAGAAAACAAATATTTTGTTAAATAAATATGTATTAATCTAGTATTTTTCAAGAAATAAATAAATGCACTATATCATAAATAGTTCCTTAAAATAATACCCACTTGTAAGCTGCCAAAAACAGTTTATGAAATAATAATGCTTGTTTTGGTGATAAATAGATCCCTATATATTGCCTAGAGATCACAGTTTACATAGAAATATTGTCTTTATTCTGCAGTTCAAGTTGTGAATATTTGGCATACACCACTGTAGTTTCTCTCTGAATAAAATTAAGACCATATGTCTAACAAGGAGTTAAGATTTAGCGGTGTATAAAAACATAGTGCCTAGATTCTAATGACACTACTCACTAATCTAATAATACAATGTCACTACTTTTCACTTTGATGTCAAACTCAACTTTGTATTCTAAAGCCTGCTGAGATGCTCACTCTTCATTCAGTGAAATATGGGGAAAAATATATTTTAATTAAGTTAGTTGGAAAATATAAAATATACATATTCAGGTTTAGAGATCTAGAATTTTTAAATATTATCCCTCAGCTTTAGTCAATATAAAAGTAATTTGTTTCACTTATAGTATGCTTATTATTAATTTCTCTGAAAAACTTGAATGTAAGAAGCAAAATTGTATTGGATACATGGGATTATAGTCATTGCAGATTTTGTAATTCTCATATATCACAGACTAATTAATAATAACATAAGATTGTATAATGACGGATCCTCTGTATTCCCATAGAAAATGCAGGACCATTCACACAATTAAACTGTGAGAAGCATGTTTCCACTTGACATTTATGGAATTGTATCTTGGCACACTCTTTGTTTTAACAGAGAAAAAGTTGATATAAATGTAAATCCAAAAGGCATTCTGGCAGCAATATTTTATTATTTCCTACTCAACTGAGTTGAATGGATGAATTTTAGCAATCGACATTCTTTGATGTTCCCTCTAGAAAACAGCAATTTAGCTTACATTGAAAATAACAGAGTAATGGCAACACTTATAGTAACTAAGAATCTCATGTTTGTTATGAATTCACCAAAGTAATGGAGGGCCTTAATGGTGTCTTTTTAAGAGGTTAGTATTTTCACGTATATATCACAAGAAACACAGCTGGATCTCCACAGTCAGATTTCAACTTTTTAAATATATATTCAGAAATCCAGTTCCACTTTCTAGTGCATGTCTTTCTTCAAATAGCCCATCAATGATCTCTAGCATGTCTTCTGTGGAAGGCAGAAGATTGTTGATAGAGCTTACGGTTATGCCTTATCCAGTCACTGTTTCTGAGAGGCCAAGTTCAATATTTCTCAATGTTACAATAACTATATAAACATAACCAAATAAGTTAATTAAACAAATTTTCCTTAAATGATAATTATGCATGTTAAAATGTGATAAATAGATATTTTCCCATTATGAATATTATAAATATTATATGGTCAAAGTCAAGCTTAAAAATTTTATTCATTCAATCATACAAATTAATAAGAAGAAGTCTTACTGATTATTTCCTATATCAAGACACTTTTCTAAACATTTTGTATGCACTGACTCATAGAAACCTCATTATAACCTAAATAACAGAGACAATTATTATCCTTATCTATGGAGAAATTTAGTCACGGAGCAGCTTAATTTATTGCTCAGAATCACACACCTGGTGGGTCTGGAATGCAGCTCAGGCATTCTGGTTGCTGAGCAAGGGCCCTTAACTTCTGTGATAAATTTCTTCTCCTCACCAATGCATTACAAAATATTGTTCTGTGTGAAACTCCTCCGACTTATTCACAATGTGCAAACCAAGGAAAGGTTACATTTTTTATGAAAGAGTAGTTTTATTTATCCTATTCTTGTTTTTTATTATCTACATAGTAATTGAATATTTTGATTCTAGCTGTTATTATGTGTATGGAGATGATGTTGTTTTTGATCATAATAAGACTGGAGAGGTAGATTTTAACTAGTTATCATACGACATATACAAAATCATTCCACCTTATGTATACATGATTGAATGTAACAGTAAAGTAATCTTGCAAATTATATTACTTGAATTTACATAACTCCCCTTGTCCCTTTTCTTTATAGTTCTTCTCAGTGAATCACAAAAATACGATGACTGAATTTTTCTTTAGTTAATATTTCTAGTTGAAAACATTATTTTATAGTATAAAAATAAGTGAACTGGTGAACTGAGAAGGAAGTTGTTTGAAGAAGTTTTACACATCATTATGAACAACATTTTCAGTGATGCTGTTTCTGACTCTTGGTTTTCATAATCAGGGAAAATATGAAGCTGCGAATTGATAATTCATGGCCTCCCACAAGGTGAGAAAAACATTCTGCTTAAATTTTCAAGACTAATTTGTATGGTGTTCTTTCCAGTAAGTCTTAATTTATTAGCTAGATTCAAATTATCTTGTGTTTTCTTAATGAAGAGAGGCATAGGTAATTTAAAGGATTCTTCAATAAGTCTTCAAGTTAGATATAATTATCTCTTCTCCTTTTCAGAACTACATGAAATAAGATTCACTTTGAAGACCACAAAGAATGGATTTAACTGCAGTCAAATATGCCAGCCCGTGCAATCTACTGATGAGATTGTGATATCTCTGAGAACAGAGAGTACTTTTCAATTTAGCAACTACAAAAAGATAAAGCTATCATAAGACTACTTTCTAGGTTCAAAATCAAGTTTTTAATTTAAATGGATCTAAAAATTCTTAGCTATAATATAAACATGCTTACTTTTCAAAATGCTTAATTACATGTAAAATGCTTGTACATGTAAAAATGCTTTGCATGTAGCTGCAGGCTTATATAATGTACATTAAATAATTTTAATAAATTATCTTAATAGATCTGAGTTTAAAATATTTATAGCAGATTTTAAATTCAATTTCTTGTTTCCAAAATTCCAGGACTTTGGTCTGGTCCTGCTACATGTAAAAATGCTTAACTATATGGTAGATAAATAAAAAAATTCAGGGACACTTGACTATTTTTTAGCACTAAATTCAATATTATGCTGATGGAGCTTTTTATTACATGAACTCTTTAATTAAAATGATTATATTAAAACTTATAACCTGTTTCTTATTTAGTTGAATTATGTTACCTATGGATTACTTTAACGAGCTTATTTTCATAGGAAAATTAAATTTCTAAACTTTAATTTGCTTAACCATTTAATATAATATCCAAAAACTTTAAAATGTCTCAAATGAATTTTTCAGTTAAACTTAGAGTTATCATTTACAGTGTCACAAAACTTGCTTAATAATGTAAAGTAAATGGACTCTATACAAATGTGCATCAAGCTATTTAATTTAAGTTTATTTACTTACTCTAAAATAATTTTTTGGTGATTTAGTATTTATCAGGTTTGTAAGTCATTGGAGTTTTTAAAAAGCTTACTAAATGAAAAATATATATTTTACATTGTTTTACTCTATATTTGTTTATGTGTATGTGCATCTGTGAGTAATGTATGAAATAAAATTAATGTAGTTACCTTCTAGGTTTTAGTGTTAGAAGAGAAATTACAAGCGCACATTTGGGTACATAGGACATGGCCTCTGTGGAGTATTGTTGCAGCCTCCTTACACCTTAGTTTAGTGAGGTCCGAGTTCTTGTCCCAAAGCCAGTAAGAATAAGGCACGCAGACATCAGAGAGTAAAGCAGAGTAGGAATTATTAAGTGACAGAAAAGCTCTAGTAGTGAGAGGGGACCCAAGGAGGGTTGCCAAAAATGGGGCTGAGTTTTGGGTCTCTCATGTGGCAGAAATAAGGAAGTCTTCTGTGGGTTTTGCCTTAACGGGAGGGCTAAAGTTCCCCCTGGGGTGTGACATCTGTGCATGCCCGAGGTTGACTATAGTAACTCTATCTTGGTTGTTACCCATGAGTGCCTAAGTTCAATACATGGTGGGGGAACGGGGGCTAAAACCACAATGCTAACGGCATTATAATGAGTTCAGGGTTATTTTAGGATGCTCTCAGTTCTTGTCTGTGCCTGTGTGGGTGTCTGGAAAGTCCCTTCTGAGCAAGCATTTTGGTATAAGAGTAAGTTCTTAACTACATTTCCTCCTGCTAACTATATAACAGAGGTGGTGCAGGTATGTTCCCACAGGCATTGTCCCTCTTCCAAGACCCTCCCTCGCTATTTGCCTAACCAGTCCCTACCTGCCTCCTGTCTCAGTAGGTTTTATTTCTTTCTGGAGAAGTTATGAAGATAAAACTAGCCTAGTTGTTCCATAGAGCTAATGTTTATGGATTATTTTGAATAAACATAGAAATTGAACTTCCCAGTCTTGATTCCTGAGAAAGCTACATTTGTATTATCTGAGCTTCTTTCTCAGGAAACAAACCACCAGGTCTCCTGGATAATATCAAAGGGATATTACCACATCTGGACAATGAGACACCAGTTAACTCACCTATAATGATTGCCTAATTGACTACCTGCTTCCTGTTGACCAACTCCTCTTACTTACCTCTCCCTAATTCCTGATTTCCCACACATGGTAAGGTTTCTTACTTGCTGTATAAAACCAATCATTTTAATGTGTCAGGGAGAAGAATTTGGGAATGATTTCCCACCTCCTTGACTGCAGCACCAGATTAAAGCATTCTTCCCTGGCAATACCCCTTGTCTCAGTGATTGGCTTTCTGTGCAGCAGGCAAGACCTAGAGTGAATCCTTGATGTTGCAGTAGCAAAGATATGAGTTATAAATCTAATTTATTTTTTTAAATACTCAGATAAATTAAGATCATTAATAAAAGATATTTTATATATATTATACAAATCTGCTATTATCAATTACATTTTTGTTATGTAAATTAAGAACTGATGATTCTTAAATTTATGACATAGAAATAGCTAATGGAACATATCCTTTGCCTTAAAAATATGATTCTAACAACAAATGCAAATTAATCTAATAAACAGAAGAAACAAAACCAATGAATGATATAGTGGCTTATTATAGCTAACATGGAAAATTATTATCAGAAAATGGTCTCTTGATTCTAAGAATAATACTCTTACATAGCAAAACAATCTAGAATTCACAAGATTTTAAGGCTAGTTTGTAAACATTTGCTGGACTAATTAGCAGACTACTGGATAAAGTTGATATTCAACAAATATTTGATTAATTACTTGAGGGAATGAGTATCTCAAGTCACACACATATATTAGATAGTGGAAAATCCTGTTTAAATACTTGCACAATTTTACATATATATATGCCTCACTCTTCATTCAAAAGGTAAGTAGTTTTATACATTGGGATATTTTGCCTGTCTGGGGTCAGAGAATCTGAGATTAAATTGTTACTTTGATATTTCCTAATATATGTATTATATAAAAGAATGATATGTCAATATGAAGGACTATAGTAAAGACACATGATTTATATAAAGGTCTCATTGCACTCTGTCTTTTGTATGGTCAGCATTCAGTACATTTATGCTGTTATTCTTCATAATGCTATTATTTGTATCCATATTTATGGTGTGGATATAATTCTAAAAAAAATTCTCAAATATATCTTCTGTCTGTGACATTAATAACCACCTTCTCATTTTTAAAACACTTTCTTGGTTTTTGGCATGATTATATTACTATCGTATTGATTTTCTTATGTCAAAGTCTTCTTTTTTTTTTTCTTCTGTGTTGACTTCTCATTCTATTAATTACCATTCAACATCTTTAATGTTTTGCATTTCCCCTTCATGTTTTCTTTCTTCCTCTAACTCTGTTCTCTTTCACTGATCTAAAACCTCCAACTAATACATGTGGTTGTGGATGATTATCATATTTTTCTTTTTAATGGTGAATATTGAATTCTCTTCTTAGCTGGTGTACTGTTTCCAAATATCTGAGTTTGTTATATAGTCTCAAACTTTAAAATTTTCCAAGCAAATGTCAATCTTCGTTTCTGTATCTATTCTTTCACGCCTATGCTTTGTTTTGCCTTTGAGATAAAAAATCTCAAACTGTCTTAAAAATAATTTTTATGAACTCCTATCTTGTCTCATGTTCTTCACACCCTGGCAGTTTTATGATAACATAATGGAACTGCAACTTGGTTATTTTGCTTTATGTATTTATTATAAATAATTCACAGGAGTTAAATATATGGCATGTAATACGACTGCATATTTTTGACAAATTATGTTTCTAATATATCACTCAAGTTATATCATCACCTGTTCAGGTTTGAATGCTCAGTTCTACAGTGTTTAAAGATTTAAGGGCTAACTTCTTAAACTGAAGTGATAAATAATCTAACCTTTCTTAATTTATCCCTATTATATAGACTTACCTATATTCTGTTTTGATAAAACTGTCATTACACTTTCAAATATCTTTGCTTTAAAAAATTATTTTATTTTAAATTCTGGGATACATGTGCAGAACATGCATAGGTAAACGTGTGTCATGGTGGTTTGCTGCACCTATAAGCCCATCATCTAGGTATTAAGCCCAGCATGCATTAAGCTATTTATCCTGATGCTCTCCCTCCCACTGCCCGTCCAACAGTCCCAGGGTGTGTTGTTGTCCTCTCTGTGTCCATGTACTCTCATTGTTCACCTCCGACTTATTAGTGAGAACATGAGGTGTTTGGCTTTCTGTCCCTGTGTTAATTTGCTGAGAATGATCGTTTCCAGCTTCATCCATGTCACTGCAAAGGATATAAACTCATTTTGTTTTATGGCTGTGTAGTATTCCATTGTGTATATGTACCATATTTTCTTTATTCAGCTTACCGTTGATGGGCATTTGGGTTGATCCTATGTCTTTGCTATTGTGAATATTGCTGTAATAAACACACATGTGCAGGTATCTTTATAATAGATTAATTTATATTTCTTTGGGCATATACCTGATAATAAGATTGCTGGGTCAAATGGTATTTCTGGTTCTAGATCTTTGAGGAATCGTCACACTGACTTCCACAACGGTTGAACTAATTTACATTCCCACCAACAGTGTAAAAGTGTTCCTATTTCTCCATAGCTTCACCAGCTTTTGTTGTTTCTTGACTTTTTAATAATTGCCATTCTGTATTTTCTTCTTTATAGTCTGGCTAGTGGTCTATTTATTTTGTTAATATTTTTTTTAAAAAACAACTCCTGGATTCACTGATTTTTTTGGAAGGGTTTTTGTGTCTCTATTTCCTTCAATTCTGCTCTGATTTTAGTTATTTCTCGTCGTCTGCTAGCTTTTGAATTTGTTTGCTCTTCTCTAGTTATTTTAATTGTGATATTAGAGTGTCAATTTTAGATCTTCCCTTCTTTCTCCTGTGGGCCTTTAGTGCTATCTATTTCCCTCTAAACACTGCTTTAGCTGTGTGTGTCACAGAGATTCTGGTACATTGTGTCTTTGTTCTCATCAGTTTCAAATAATTCATTTATTTCTGCCTTAATTTTGTTATTTACCCAGTAGTCATTCAGGGGTAGGTTGTTCAGTTTCCATGTAGTTGTACAGTTTTGAGTATCTTAATCCTGAGTTCTAATTTGATTGCACTGTGGTCTCAAAGACTGTTTCTTATGAGTTCTGTTCTTTTGCATTTGGTGAGGTGTGTTTTACTTTCAATTATGTTGTCAGAAATACAAACTATCATCAGAGGACACTATAAACACCTCTATACAAATAAACTAGAAAATCTAGAAGAAATGTATAAATTCCTGGACACGTACACCTTCCCAAGACTAAATCAGGAAAAAGTCAAATCCCTCAACAAAACAATTACAAGTTCTGAAATTGAGGCAGTAATTAATAGCCTATCAACCAAAAAAAGCCCAGGAACAGATGGATTCACAACTGAATTCCACCAGAAGTACAAAGAGGAACTGGTACCATTCCTTCTGAAACGATTCCAAACAATAGAAAAATAGAGACTGCTCCCTAACTCATTTTATGAGGCCAGCATCATCCTGATACCAAAACCAGGCAGAAAAACAACAGAAAAAGAAAATTTCAGGCCAATATCCCTGATAAGCATCAATGTGAAAATCCTGAATAAAATACTGGCAAACCGAATCCAGCAGCACATCAAAAAGCTTATCCCACGATCAAGTCAGCTTCATCCCTGGGATACAAGGCTGGTTCAACATACACGAATCAATAAATGTAATCCATCACAAAAAGAGAATCAATCACAAAAAACACACGATTATCTCAATAGATGCAGAAAAGGACTTTGATAAAATTCAACACTCCTTCGTGTTAAAAATTCTCAATAAACTAGGTATTGATGAAACGTTTCCCAAAATAATAACAGCTATTTATGACAAACCCACAGCCAATATCATACTGAATGGGCAAAAACTCAAATCATTCCCTTTGAAAACTGGCACAAGACAAGGATGCCCTCTCTCACCACTCCCATTCAACATAGTATTGGAATCTTCTGGACAGGGCAACCAGGCAAGAGAAAGAAATAAACGGTATTCAAATAGGAAGAGAGGAAATCAAATTGTCTCTGTTTGCAGATGACATGATTGTATATTTAGAAAACCCCATCGTCTCAGCCCCAAATCTCCTTAAGCTGATAAGCAACTTCAGAAAACTCTCAGGATACCAGATCAATGTGCAAAAATCACAAGCATTCTTATACACTAATAACAGACAAACAGAGAGCCAAATCATGAGTGAACTCCCATTCACAATTGCTACAAAGAGAATAAAATGCCTAGGAACACAACTTACAAGGGATGTGAAGGACCTCTTCAAGGAGAAATACAAACCACTGCTCAATGAAATAAGAGAGGACACAAACAAATGGAAGAACATTCCATGCTCATGGATAGGAAGAATCAATATTGTGAAAATGGCATTACGGTCTAAAGAAATTTATAGATTCAATGCTATTCCCATCAAGGTACCACTGACTTTCTTCACAGAAATAGAAAAACTACTTTAAATTCCGTATGGAATCAAAAACAGCCCATATAGCCAAGATAATCCTAAGCCAAAAGAACAAAGCTGGAGACATCACACTACCTGACTTCAAACTATACTATAAGGCTGCAGTAACCAAAGCAGCATGGTACTGGTACCAAAATAGATATATAGACCAATGGAACAGAACAGAGGCCTCAGAAATAACACCACATATCTACAACCATCTGATCTTTGACAAACTGACAAAAATAAGCAATGGGGAAAGGATTCCCTATTTAATAAGTAGTGTTGGGGAAATGGGCTAACCATATGCAGAAAATTGAAACTGAATCTCTTCCTTACACCTTATAAAAAATAACTCAAGATGGATTAACGACTTAAACGTAAGATAAAAAAATAAAAAATAAAACCCTAGAAGAAAACCTAGGCAATATCATTCAGGACATAGGCATGGGCAAAGACTTTATGACTAACACAACAAAAGCAATGGCAACCAAAGCCAAAATAGACAAAAGAGACCTAATTAAACTAAAGAACTTCTGCACAGCAAAATAAACGATCATCAGAGTGAACAGGCAACTTACAATATTGGAGAAAATTTTTGCAGTCTAGCCATCTGACGAAGGGCTAACATCCAGAATCTACAAAGAACTTAAACAAATTTACAAGAAAAAAACAAACAATTCCATCAAAAAGTAGGAGAAGGATATGAACAGACATGTCTCAAAAGAAGGCTTTTATGAGTCCAACAAACGTGAAAAAAAGCTTATCATCACTGGCTATTAGAGAAATACAAATCAAAACCATAAGATACCATCTCACACTAGTTAGAATGGCGATCATTTAAAAGTCAGGAAACAACAGATGCTGGAGAGGATGTGGAGAAATAGGAACCCTTTTACACTATTGGTGGGAGTGTAAATTAGTTCAACCATTGTGGAAGACACTGTGGCAATTGCTCCAGGATCTAGAACCAGAAATAACATTTGACCCAGCAACCCCATTACTAGGTATATACCCAAAGGGTTATAATTAATTCTACTATAAAGACACATGAACACATATGTTTATTGCAGCACTATTCACAATAGCAAAGACTTGGAACCAACCCAAGTGCCCATCAGTGATAGACCGGATAAAGAAAACGTGGCACATATACACAATGGAATACTATGAAGCCATAAAAAAGCATGAGTTAATGTCCTTTGCAGGGACATGGATGAAGCCGGAAACCATCATTCTCAGTAAATTAACACAGGAACAGAAAACCAAACACCACATATTCTCACTCATAAGTAGAAGTTGAACAATGAGAACACATGGACACAGGGAAGAAAACATCACACACCGGGGCCTATTAGGGGGGTTGGGGGGCTAAGGGAGGGATAGCATTAGGAGAAATACTTAATGTAGATGAAGGGTTTATGAGTGCAGCAAACCACCATTGCACGTGTATACCTATGTAACAAACCCGTACGTTCTGCATGTGTACCCCAGAACTTAAAATATGTTATATATATATATATATATATATATATATACACACACACACACACCTATATATATCTCCACAAAACCAAACATCACTTTAGTAGATTGCTGATCTAATTAATTCATAGGAAACTTATCATCAATTAGCCATCAACACAGAATACAGAGGGTTAAAACTCTGGAATTATTGTTTCTGTCTCTCTCCCTGATGATTATTGGAACATTTTCTTACATTCTTATATATGGTTATATGGCCCAATCTTATCTTCCAGATTTTCACTACACTTATTGAATTCAAGAAACCTAAAGCCACAGCAGCATTTCTGACATTTATTTCTACTAACACAAGACATTCCTCTACTTTTAATGTATAACAATGTTCCTTTTACTCAACACGGTATGATAAATGCCATAGTAAAAGGAATACACACCTAAGCCTTTTCCAGGGTATGGTTAGGACACAGTGGAGCCATTTGCAAATAATAGTGCTACCTATCCAACATTCCTACTTCCCCCAGCCTTAGGACACCCTCTTATATATTAAGAAGTGATTCAGTATTCCCTGTGGAGGCAATCATCATAGATGCAGTCTCTGAAGTTTTTGTGCTAG
Organism: Papio anubis; assembly: GCF_008728515.1. Lineage (NCBI taxonomy): Eukaryota > Metazoa > Chordata > Mammalia > Primates > Cercopithecidae > Papio > Papio anubis. The sequence continues at coordinate 64,060,028 of NC_044982.1, read as the reverse complement.
AGGTAGCTGATTTTCTCACTAAAGAGCTTCTTTAGTTGCTTCTTCTGGCAACAAAGTTTCAGGGATACTTGGCGGCATAAAATTCTTGGTTATTTTTATAACTGTCCAACAATATATAGTACATCCCAAGTCTCAGTATCCTGATTCATCCCAAACGTAATTCTGAGCTTAGCCTAAGAAATTCGGCGGAGCTTTTCTTTAATTGTTACTGCAGCTCTGAAAACCTGACAATGAAACCTAGAGACTGAAACTTATCTAGATGTGTCCTGTGCTAATTGTTTGAAATAATTTGCTTAAGACTTCTATAAATATTTTCTGATTCTCCCACCATGCCTTGTATTTGGACTCCATGGACTTAATTTACAGATGTATTTTTAGTAAGCTTTCTAGGGCACTAAGAAGCAGCTATTCGATCACTTACAATATTTTGTTGCCATAGTGACTAACTAATTTAGCTATGGGGTCACCAACCATGGCACATAAGCAAAATTTAGACCCCTGCCTGTTTGGGTAGATACTGTTCTTGAACACAGTCACACACAATTGGTGACATCAGTTTGCTTTAGCTGAAAAAAGGTAGATTGTATAGTTGCAACAGTAAACTTTTGGCTAACAAAGTTAAAATGTTTACTATATGATCTCTTGAGAAAAAATGTGTCAACAACTGCTCTAGTCACTTGACCTCCTGAAAGTTAGTGCTCCTCTGACACTGCATCCCATTCCACTGCAGTTGCTAATTTCAGTAGATTATATCACTACATGCCATTAGTTACCAGTAGTGTGTTTCCCTCAGAACAGAAAGGTATACAGACATTTATTAAATATTTGAGTAATCTATACCTAGAATCCTACTTTGAAGATCTGTTCCCTAGGTCACTCTTGATATCAATTATTGGAGCAACAAGATTCTGGCTCTTAATAGATAGCAAATTTATAAAGGGTTTAATGTTTTATAATTTAATAAAGTATCAGTGAAGAGAGTTGTGAGCAAATATAAGACAACCAGCTATAGGTGGTGAAGGACACAGTGATTAACTTTTAGTACCCATTTTCACTTCTACTCCTGAAGAAATAAATTGTGGGGCTGTGTTATGACAGCTTGGAAGAGAGGAAGGAGAGCTGTTGGACAGGTGATGCAAATGTAAAAAGCTGCCACAGGCAGAACCACAATGGTTCACTTACACAGAGAATGGGGAACTCAATCCTCCTTTCACCTGAGCTTAAATATCCATAGAGATCAGTCTACAAAACCTCAGAACAGGGCAGAGATGAGCAAACTTTGATCTAGAAAGGAGATAAAAGGGGAGGCCCTTAGTAGATTGAAAAACAGTATAATGTCTCAAGAACTGTAAATGCTTTCTCAATTTCCTCTAAATTCAGTTTAATTATTTAAAAAGTACATTTATATAAGTTAGAAATTCCAATCTTCACTCCAGTATTAAACTAAATGTTTTGAGATTGGCCAGTCTCACTAGGAAGTTAACAGTGTTGATGACAGATCAAAAAGTTGCACAGAATCTGGGACTATGACAATGTCATTAATTAAAGGCAATTTTATGAACGAATGAATTTTCTTTTTTATATAAGCCAATTTGTTGTTACTAGCAACCAAAAGATGAAAACTAGCCTATGACCTAACTTATGATTATAAGTTGTTAGCACAACATGATTGTCTAAACAAATTTTGTGGAAGATCACATATTACCACATTAAGTAAAACAACATGAAAACTGTTTAGAAGCACAGATAAAGGTCAGGGTGAGGCTGGCATGGGGTGTCATGTGAAAATGGATTTGCATCAAGAAGCTTGATCCTTGTTTTTGGTCTTCTAATATTGAAACCTACAAGGCTGATGCTTATTCATATGAAAAAGAAAACATTTAAAGCAAATAGAGACCTGTTGACTATTAATTAAACTCATAGGTCATTTTAATTCAGAAATATCTTTATGCCAAAGTGATTCTTAAATGTGATCAAATTTCAGTGAACATAAATTCAGTAAAATAATTTTTAATTTATATTAATTATTTATGTATATTAACTTCCAAACAGAAAGTCCCAATATAAAAATTATTCATAATGTATTTTTTTTTCAATTCCTGTAGTGAGTACATATTTTTTTCAGGTACTTGCAACTTAAAGGCTACACCAATGATAATTAAAAGATAATTTTTGATAGTTTAATGAGAGATACTCGTCAAAGTTTAAAAAATACATACTCTTTCTTTAAAAATTAGGTGAATCATAGCAGATTTAGCCTCATCAGACAAATTTGATTTAAAAAGACACAGGTTCAAATAAGATCAACCATTACTGATTGCTTTTGCAACAATGAAATTCTGTATCTTCATATATGTGTGTATGTGTGTGCAAACGTGTGTATGTGTATGTGTAGGTGAGAGATTATAGATAGAGATATTGTATAAAACACACATACATAATGTATTTTAAATATTATATATGTTATATTAAATGTGTTGTCACAATCTATAAGAACAATATTTTCATTTATTATAGATAGAGATATTGTATAAAACACACATACATAATGTATTTTAAATATTATATATGTTATATTAAATGTGCTGTCACAATCTATAAGAACAATATTTTCATTTTTAGCGATGGCTCCATCTAGCCAAACCTATTAATGACAAAGATTTTTGCTGGAGGGAAAAGTTCTTCTTTAAGAATTATTCTGGGGCCGGGCGCGGTGGCTCAAGCCTGTAATCCCAGCACTTTGGGAGGCCTAGACGGGCGGATCATGAGGTCAGGAGATCTAGACCATCCTGGCTAACACGGTGAAACCCCGTCTCTACTAAAAAAATACAAAAAACTAGCCGGGCGAGGTGGCGGGCGCCTGTAGTCCCAGCTACTCGGGAGGCTGAGGTAGGAGAATGGCGTAAACCCGGGAGGCGGAGCTCACAGCCTGGGCGGCAGAGCCAGACTCTGTCTCAAAAAAAAAAAAAAAAAAAAAAAAAAGAGTTATTCTGAAATGATATAAATACAAAAAAGAACAATTTTTTTTTTAGATATAGTCTCTCTGTGTTGCCCAGGCTGGAGTTCAGTGGTGCGATCTCGGCTCACTGCAACCTTCGCCTCCCGGTTCAAGCAATTCTCCTGCCGCAGCCTCCTAAGTAGCTGAGATTACAGGCGAGCACCATCATGCCCATCTACTTTTTGTATTTTTAGTAGAGATGGGGTTTCACCATGTTGGTCAAGCTAGTCTTGAACTCCTGACTTCATGATCCCCCCACCTCAGCCTCCCAAAATGTTGGGATTACAGGCGTAAACCACCGTGCCCAGCCAGCAATGTATTTTTTATGGACTGCTTTCATATTCATGTTAAATAAATATCAGTTTTCTTCTCCTGAAATCTACTTGTCCTCTTTACATTCTGCCAAACGCTGTAAAGATCTCCTAATTCAAGAGCCTGTTTCAATAGAACAATGTTGTTCCATTTATTATTTTTTTCAACAACATGCTAATTAAGCATTGAATAGTCATTCTTACAGTTCCTCTTAAAACAAATTGGAAAATGTATACTACTTGATTTGTGCAAATATTTATGAAAATATTTGTGAAGATTACATTGAACATTGAAGAAACAAGTAGGATATCTCTTTTCAAATTGTAGGTTAAAGAATACTTTTTTAAAAGCCAAAGATAAGGAGATATCAGATTTTGCTTTGCACAAAGAGAATATAAACTTCTCTTTATTCATGGATGCAATACCTTTATAAAGTTCCACAAAGTTTTTAAATGACATAAATGTACTTTATGTGTTGGAACAGTGTGCACTTCTATATACCACAACTTACAGTACCTATAAAAATAAAAAAGTAAGTTAAATATTTATTAGGAGCCAAAGGTACAGTTTTATCCTCTTTAAGATGAAATATAAAACTACAAATTATGTATTTTCCTTCTAAGAGGGGTATGTATGTGTGTGTGTATGCACATGTCTGTTTTTGACCTCTGACAGAGAAAATGCAAAAATATTTAAATACAAACACAGATGCATTTTCATATCCAATATAAGATTTTTCTTTATACTCACCGTTGGAAAAGTTTATAAGAAATTTGTAGAGAAAAATGTAGGTCTGATTACAGAATGATTTCTTCATAGATGTCAATGGAAACTATAAAGGGTTTCCATATAAGCAACTTTTTTCTAATTTTCATATTAGAAAATTACATATATTGAAGCAATAGCAAGGACATGAAAAATATGTCAAATATGTATAGAAACTGCATAGCATTTGTTGAAAGTACACAGGATACATTGAACAAAACACTGTCACAATTAATTTGTGGAATTGTCTTTCATTTATTCTTTTTACTTGTTTCAATATCTCCTTAAGTTTGATATTCTCTATGGAAATGTCAACATATTTAACAATTATCCAGCTTTTTGCCTAAGATAGGTGCTGTTGGAGTATTCTATATTCACATGTTATCTGTAGGATAAAGGATGTTTGAAAGACATGGTGTATGATGGAGCGATGTCAGAAAATTCTAATACTTTCAGCTTTCTTTTTATATTAAGTAGTATTTCTCTAGAATTACTGATATGGTTAAGTCCTGAATAGCTTTCTTAACGATATTTTTTCATCAGTAGTTTCTTCATTTAAATTCAAATGAGAGCATCAGAGCAGGTTATTAAAGCTAGAATGTAGTTGAGGTTGACAGTACTGTTTCTACATCTTAGTGAGTTGAAGACGTTTAGTGCAGCCTTACCTTTCTTGTAAGTTATTTATATATAACCATGAATCAGAAAGCTGTACTGTTAAACTTGGCAGACCAAACAGATTTCCCCTGTCCCATCTGCTGAATTCATTTCTTGATTCCTTATCTGAGGTCTCTCCAGTTCTTGGAGGTTTAAGAAAAGCAAACAAACAAATCTCAGGAGTGCCTGTGCAACTCTGCCCTCTGCTCACATCTTTGCCAATCCTGAATTCTATTCCATCTGCCCTGCTGCTGCCTGAGCTGTCCTCATGATCAATAGGCAGACAACGACTGTTGGCAAATAGGAAACATAAACATTTAATTTCACAGAACAGGAAGAAATTGCAAAATCCTTACGATAGAGGCCATGGACATAAAATGCATTGGCTTTTAACATACGTACATATTGTAGAAGCAGTTGAGAATACATAGAAATGTAAACTATGCAATGGCTTGTTGGAAAGCTATTCATTGAAGCTATACTCTGTATCTAAAGATAAATTTTATGCCACATAAAATAAAGTATAAGGAAATAAATATATACTTTGAAAGTCTTATAAGCAGTATTTCTAAGAATCTGAGCTAGAGTTCTTTTACAAATGGATATATATTTTAACATTATATTTCCTGCGGACTAAGTTGAAAGTGAAAATATTCTTGTTCAAAACAGTTTTCATTGCTGAAAAAAGAGATATAGCATTTACATGCAGAGAGATACTTTTTGTCCCAGAAATAAATCTAATGAAGATTTTATTATGCATTCGCTTTCTTTAGAGGCATTTTGCAATGTAATAGATACTGTCTTTTCTACCACCAGGAACTGATTTTTCTACCTGATTCAGTAACTGCAATGTGAGATGTCATTAAATGTTAGAGGCAATTATTTCAGTCAATTTAGCACATTATCCTAACTTCACCCGCATAATATTTTGTCATGTTTTCTATCTTCTTTCATACTCATCCCTACTTCATTCCTTCATAGTGCCATCCTGGATTTATTACGGTTCATTCTTACTTTTCCTCAGAACTCTGTTATTTGTCCCCTTTTAATCTCTTGTATGATATTTATGGATCACATAATCTATTTTTAAGAATCTCTTTATTCTTACCTTACTTCCAGTAGTACTCCATATTCTCACTCCAAAAAAATGTAGTTTTTCACAGAAGAATACGTGGCAGTTATTTTAAAGACTTTTCATATTTTCAAATCTGCAAATGCAAAGGGAAATTATGTGAAATCAGCCCACCTCTTGCATCCAACAAAAAAGTATTGTATTTCAGCCTTTTTGTTCTTTCTTTTAAAAAAGTTTTTGCTTGAAATGCATGCCATCCGGTTTCTTCTTTTACTGCTACTACTTCTTCCTATGTTCTAAGATACAAATCTATTTTCAATTAGTTTAATCACAAGATCACAATGCTGTGGTTTTAATTTGTTGGATAAATATTTTTGTAAAATTCAACATTCTTAAAAAATTTTTTTTTCTCATCACCTAGGCCAGAGAGATTTTGAAACAGTTAATTATAGTGAAATTCGGTTCTATTTTATTTTACCTCCTTATAAGACCATAATGGAAGCTCCACCAATGCTGAACATTGAGCCTTTCTAACATCTTGGTAAAATTTCTCCCTCAGTTTACTAAATCATTCCCTTTCAGTATTAGGATAATTTTGCCTTGATTACCTCTTCTTAATCACATTATAACATCTTGTCCCTCACTTCTTACAGTCTCCAGACTCCATCTGTCTTTCTCTCACCAGCTAATTAAGATTTTAATAACAGGTCTATCAAAAATTCAATTATTATATTAGTTTACTTTTTTTTTGCCTGACAGCTGTCAATGAAAAATAGCAATAACTATTCACATTTTGTAATCTTATGAATGATGTGTTACCAATTAACTTATAGACAGCTCAATGTAAGTTGTAAATCTATATGCACATTTTGCAATTGGCACATAAATACATATCAAAATAGCTTAATCAATAATCTATTATGGTGTAACTAGAAAAGAAAATACTATTATATTTGTGTAATGTTTTGTGTTAACTCACATTTATTAAAATTGCCCTTATAGTTTAGACAGTGCTTTATGTTTTAAAAAATTATATAGTTGAGAAGAAAAGACTAAAGGAAAACATTGCCTCTATTTACTGTGTGTGAATCACAGTGGTGTTTTTAAGAACGTTAAGAACCAGAACAGAACACTGGTGATCAGAACTGGCACCAACCAGATAACAACAGATATGATAGTGCTGTTGAACAGTAGCCAAATGTAGACCCTGATAAAATGTGACTATATACATGAAAATGCTTTGAATTTTTAAGTACTCTACAAAGATATAATTATAGTGAGTTATTGGGCAATTCTTAACCAAAAACCCCCCAATTTTCTATCTTTTTAAAGCAGTGTATCTCCAGAAAGATTGAAAATTCAAGAAAATAGAGAAAATATAAAAATTATAATACATCCCAAGGAAATTATTGGCACCAATTTTGAATGTTTTGTTCAGTTTAGTATAAGCATATTTCAAATGTTATCAGTATGTTGTTTATATTATTCTATCATATTTAAAAAATAAATATGCTAATGAGTAATGAGATACATGCATGAGAATTTTATCAATATACCAAACATAACTGACATAGAAAATTTTCTATAAAGTATTTAACATAAAATGACACAATTGTGGCTTATTTCCATTGAATCATTTACCTATGAGCATATAATTTCACTTTTAGCAGTAGGAAGATGCAATAATTTGAAACAAATTTTCTGTTATACTAAGTTCATTGTACCTCTACTACTGTAAAAATACATAAAATAACAGTAGACAGGTGCAATAATTTAATACAAACTACGAAATTTATAAATTATTAAAGTCAGTAAATCAGGTCATGTAGAAATGTTTCTACTCAATGAGGAAATGTGAAGAATTTTGTTAACTGTGTTCTGTTTTTCTCACGTAGGGAAACAACGTAACTTTTTTAAGGAAAGCTTTATTTATAAAACTGTCATGTTGGATCTTGGCCTCTAAAGGATATCTTCTGGGAAGAAATTATGTTTTAAACATCACCTTGGGTTTCTGAGAAAGTATATAAATCCAAGATACTATTATTTTTATCATTTTAAATTCATTGATACAATGTCTATTTTTGTATTGAAATTGTATATACCAACTTACTGTCTTATCATCCCAATGACTTCATCATTTTTTTTTCCTAAATGACTCACTTTTTTTCTTACTGGATTCATTCCAGTTTCTCATATCATATTTTTTAACACAAAAACCATGTAATATGTGTTTTTTTATCCAACACAGAATTTTATGATATTATCTTTCCTTGAATTATTTTCATATTTACCATAGATAGCAGCTCCTATAGAACTACAGTTTACAAATTTATTTCAATCTTTTCACCTTGTCTTGAACAAATAAGACCAATAAACATTGCTTCTTAATATTCTTTTGTACATCTTTTTGTCTCCATATATTTACATTTTATTTTTTATTAATTTTGAGTAAGACATTTTTAAAATAAGGTTTTCTATTTCTGTGCCATCATACTGTATTTTATTTAATGTGATTACACTAATTATTCAAATTGTTATTCATGCCACTTACTAGGTGGGTGATCTTCGAAAATTATTTATGTTTACTTAGTGTCTATTTTTATTTCTTAAAATGAAAAGTTAGACTGGATAAATGATGAAACCCTTCCCCAATCATTGACACTGTAACCCATTTTCTGCCACTTACTTAGACATAGATTCATTCTTTCTGTTCCTATGACTTATTATTCATAAAATAACTCATTCTGGAAATGATTTCTTCTTTATAAACATCTCCATATATTTCTAACAGTATCATAATTCTGTAATTCAAGAAGTATCTAGCTTAAAAGCTTACAATGAATGTAGACATGCTTAATTTACATAGGTCAAAAATAAAAATGGAATTTAAAATATGTAGATAATTATACTGTAAAGTTGAGGCTAAACCAGCCTCTCAGTAGTAAGGACCAAGGCACCTGATAACTGTATAGTATTTATTAAATACTAAATCAGATACATAAAATAAACTTTGTGCTCTTTGCATGAAAAACATTAACTTAAAAAATTTACAATAGAATCTGAGTTTTGTATAAATGTGGAAAACACCACATTAATAGGTAATATTACCATATATGCTCAGTTGTGTGACAATCTGTGTTGTCCTGTTTGTTTCTTTTTCAAATACTTGTAATTTTCAATTATTATCCTTTAGAAAATGATTAAATAAAGTAATTTCAGCCTCAATAAAAATGATTGACTAATCTTTGAAGAAATGTAGAATTAGAATAGCAAGGATTCGGGAGCTTACTTCTTACTTTTATCATATCCTAAATATTTTCAAAAGATCAAAGATGGATTTTTTTCTACATTTATATGGCATTAAAGATGATAACTCTGTACAGAGTTTCTAATTTTTTTGACGGTATGATAGTAAACAAAACCATATAGTATTTTTTCCCAATTATTAGATTTGAAAATCTATTAATGCATATTAATCAAACCATCACTTCCTGCTGTCCATAGTAGAGATAATTTTAAATTTTTTAAGTATTGCTGAATTGCTTTGAAAGTATAGAGCAAGGAAATTTTCTTTGAAAGTTAAACTTTTGAAAAGGGTTGTTTGTGTTAGTAGTTTCTTAGTTAAAAAACAATTGTACATTTATATAACATTAGATAGTACATTTACAAAGTAATTTTACAAATTCCAATATCTTAATATTGAATATGTTATTATAACTTTTATTTATTAAGCATTTAATATGTGCTCGGAAACTGTCAGGGATATTTCACACATAATCTCTTAAAAAATAGAGAAGAATAAATAAAACACAAAGACTTTATAATGCTTAGAGAAAATATATTAAAATATAAGGCTATAAAATTTTAAAGTAAAAGGGTGGAAGACCATACATTTAGATAGATTCGAATGTAGAGATACAGATAATAATACATAGATATAGATACAGATATAAGGCCAGGGGCGGTGGCTCAGGCCTGTAATCCCAGCACTTTGGGAGACCGAGATGGGCGGATCACGAGGTCAGGAGATCGAGACCATCCTGGCTAACACGGTGAAACTCCGTCTCTACTAAAAAATACAAAAAACTAGCCGAGCGAGGTGGAGGGCGCCTGTAGTCCCAGCTACTCGGTAGGCTGAGGCAGGAGAATGGTGTAAACCCAGGAGGCAGAGCTTGCAGTGAGCTGAGATCCAGCCACTGCACTCCAGCCTGGGCCGCAGAGCGAGACTCAGTCTCAAAAAAAAAAGAAAGTCAAGAAAAATAGAGAAGAATGAATAAAACACAAAGACTTTAAAATGCTTAGAGAAAATATATCAAAATATAAGGCTATAAAATTTTAAAGTAAAAGGGTGGAAACCATATATTTAGATAGATTTGAATGTAGAGATGCAGATAATAATATATAGATATAGATATAATACAAATACAAGTAGAAAGAAAACTGGTCTGTCTATACTGATATCAAACAAAGTAGACAGTAATACAAAGGAACAGCCAGATAAAAGGGGCAATTTGATAATGATTAATGTTGAAATCATCAGAAAAACATAACTAAAATGAGAAATAGAAAAATCTATAATGCAATATTTTAATTCACTATTCTCAGTAACCGATAGATAAATCATATGAAACTGCAAACTGATTATGAAAGTTAAAACAATGAAATGAGCACACTTGACCTAATAGACACATATAAAGCACTGTGCTAGCACTCACAGAGTAATTTTTTAAAGATATATGGAACAATTTTTAAAATTGACTTTATGCTGGGCCACAAAAACAGTCTCAATAAATTGCAAAAGATTGAAATCTCACAGCATGTTTTCTCTGATTGGATAGAAAAATCCCATTTATCTGGCAACTGAACAACAAATTGTCAAATATCTCTTGTTGAAGATAAAACTGTAATGGAAATTTAAAATTTTATTTTACTGAAACAAAATAATAACTAAACACTAAAATTTGTTGGATCCTGCTACACCAGCATATAAAGAGATGTCTGGCTGTAAATCCATGTGGTAAGAAAGAAAAAATTTCTGAAATGTTAATGTATTATTCATCCATCCCAAGAAAAAACTACAAATTAAACATGAAATTCTTCTAACTTATCAGCAATTAGAAAAATGAAGTAATTAAAATAAAAAGTATAAAACCAGAAGGTAATAAAATAATTAAGAATTAGAACAACATTAAAAAATCAACAGAACTAGCAGCCCTTTGTAAAGACTAATACAATGTATATACCCTTCCTAAGACAAATCAAGAAAGAGAAAAGAAGACACAAATATCCAGTATAAGAGTGAAAGTGAGAAAGTAGTCTAAATACTAGAGATATTAAAAAGATATAACCATCTTAAGAACTTTGAAACTTTAGACATTTTATCAAGTCTCTTAAAGTATACAACATCAAAACTGACATAAAAATAAAAATCCTGAATAGTTCAATATCTAAGAAAAATTGAATTTCTACTTTAAAGGCTCCCCACATCAAAAGAACTGTAGGACAAAATAATATTACCTATGATTTCTAGCGAATGTTTAAGGAAGAAAGAATTCCTAAATCATACAGGCCCTTCTAGAGAATAAAAACAGAGAAAAATATCCAAACACTTATAAGAGGCCAAAGTAACCTTGATGTCAGAACATGAAGGTATTAAAAATAAGTAAATTTACAAGCCTATCTTGCTCATTAATGTACATGTAATTGTTCTGAAAATAGCATTGGAAAAATCATGCATATAAATAACTAAAAAGGTAAAAATATCATGAACAAGTTGGGTTTATTTCAGGAATATGCCAAATCAATTCAATAGGCAAAAGTCAATTAATGTAATTTAGCATATTAGTAACTTAAAGAAGAACGTCCAAAAGATTAACCCAGATAACCACTTAATCAAACATGCATTTTAGATTAAAATTTAAAAAAAAGTAAACTATGTGTAGAAGAAGCTATCTTAAAGTTAACAATAAAAATATTATGGCAATTATAACCCTTTATGGTTAAATATTGAAATATTTTCTTTTGAGATTGGGAATAACACAAAGATTCCTTCTCTTTAATACTTTACAAGAAGTATTAAGCAGTGGCTTAAACAAAAATAAAATCAATATGTTGCTACTGAAAAGAAAAAAATCATAATTTGCAGACAATATTATTTATACCAAAATAATCCACTAGAATATAGATAAATCACTGAAATTCCTAAGTTAAGCAGACTGGCCAGATATAAGATCAATGTACAAATATCATATGTATTAATACATTTCAGTAATAAACCATTGGAAAATAATATTTTAAAATATAACATTTAAAATACTACAAACATAGTATGATAAATTTAGTGAAAAATGTGTAAAGTGTCTATGCACAAAACTATACATTACTGAGACAACAAATAAAATGTATGAAACTGGATTTTGTATCTTTATGCTATAATAAGTAATAGTCATATATTTGCATATTTACAATAATGCATCCCGTGTGCATATGTGTATGTGTGTGTGTGTGTTTTATGTATAGCGTGGAGTAAGTGATAAGTGAAAAGTCAATTAAAATGAATTAGTGAGTACATTACCAGCCCGATACTTCTACATACACACCTGGTTTAGAACAGAGCAGTGGGGGCGGGGTGGGGGAAGGTCTTTTGATAAATAATACTGAGTCATTTGTATATTAATATAGAAGAAAATAAATCTTGACCTGTTTTGATGATCTCAAGACTACACTCTCAATTGATTTGCTACAAGTACTTCCAGGACTCAATAGCAATTTATTCATGTAACTATGAGTTATTACAGTAAACTGACACAGAGCAACAGAAAGAGGATAAAAGATACACAGTTGGCCAATTTTCAAGGAGTAAGATGTAGGCTCCCACATTCTTTTTCTTTTAATCTTTTTTTCTGGGACTGAATAGAATGCACTTTTCTCTCTGGCTGTGAATTTCAATGATATATGCAAAGTGTCCCTTACCAGGGAAGGATGCCTGAGTCTCAGTGTTCAGGGCTTTGATAGAGGGCTGGATACGTGGGCATACCCTATTATGTGACCAGCCATGGTTACTGAAACTCAGAAAGTCCAAAATGAAACCAGGTGCATATCATTAGTCTTGATGTTTGTCAAAGCAATCATGACAAGCTTATTTGCACAGCCTGTGACTCGAAGTGTGAAAAATTATTAGCTATTAACATAAATAACCTTCTGAGCTCTATATTGCCCAAGGTGAACAAGAGTCCATCATGGTTCCAGGCAACTTTGGAAACATTCAGGGACTAAGCAAACAGACATGTGTTGATTATTTCCTTACATGATATCTAACTCCCCTCAAAAGTTAGTTGCAGGTAGAGTATATATTTAAATAAAAAAGTAAAGTAACAGAACATATATAAGATAATAGGTACTATCTTTTTAAATTTAGGATAAAAACAAGTTTCCTAAATTGAAAACTAAGTGTGTAACCATAAAGCAAAAATTGATAAATTATATTTAAATTAACAATTTACGTTCAGCAAAAAAAAATACAGTTGACATATGTAAAAGGCAAGACAAAGATTAGGAGATGTATTTCTGAGAAGAAAACTAACAGATTTATAACAAGTGTGTATAAAAACTCCTTCAAATCAGTTATAAATCCAGAACAGAAAATGTGCAAAATACCTAGTCAGGCTTCACAAAAGAGAATATTCAAATAAGTAATAAACATAAGAAAGGTTGCTTAACCTCATTAGTTATCAGAGAAATTCAAATTAAAGCACAGTGAGCTATTACTACTTACCCATGAGAATATTAATGTCAAAATGGTTAACATTAAGAAATATTTTTGAAGATATGGACAAATTGAAATTCTTATGCACTTATTGTAGGAATGGGTTTTGATGCAGCAACTTTGGAAAGTCATTTGCCTTTAATGTTATTAATATACTTTGGCCCCCAAATTGTATTCCTGATAAAATAACTAACATAAACCAATGCATATATTTACCAAAAGATATATGCAAAAATGTTCTAGCAGCATTATCAATTTAGGCCAAAAACTAGAAAAAAACTGAAATTCCATCCATAGAATATTGAATAAATCCTTTATGGTTTATATAAACAACATAATTTTACACAACAGGATATATAAATGAAATTTACCTGCATGCATTAACATGGAAGAATTTTGCAAATATAATGTTAAGAAAAAAAAATAAATATAGATGTATTTTGTGATTCACTTTCTATGGAGTTTAAAACAGGCAAAATTACAAATGCAGTTTTTGAAATCCAGCTAGTGGCTACCTTTATGAAGGAGGAAATGATTGGAATTGGATGAAGCAAAGGAGTTTCAGAAGGACTGGCATTACCCTATTTCCTTGTTTCCGTTACACTTCATCATAATGACAATTTTGAAAACATCAGGAACCATCATATTAATAAAAATAAAAGTGACCATCTTTTATTGAGAAAATCGCTTGCTTTATTTCATTTGATTTTGAAATAGCCCAGAAAAGTAGATTATGTTAGTTATTGGTCTTTAAATTCAGGAAATATGAAACAAACGTGGTAAATTTGACTAAAACTCAAATTCAATATAACAACATGAGGTAGCTTAAAAAACTGAAAGAAAAACTCCATCAGTCTTTGAAAGGCACACAAACCAGAGTAGCTTTTGGGATCTAGGTTGCAATAATGAATCAACTTGTTCTCCTGAAGGCAATATTGGAAAAAATTATCTCAAGTCATTTTCTTCATTTTATCATTATATTAATGCCCTATTGCCACTGTGACAAATTGCCACACACTTAGTAGCTTCAAGCAACATACATTTATTCTGTTAGTTCTGGAGGTGAGAAGTAACAAATAGATCAACAAAACTACATCTTTTCATAGCATCTAGCGGATAATTTGTTTCCTCATCTCTTACTGCTTCTAGGGACCATCTACATTCCTTGGCCCATGATCGTCTTCTTTCAGCTTCAAAGCCAGCAGTGTAGCGCCATCTCTCTTCACTGACCTCGGTTTCCAATCTCACGTGTTCTCTCTTATTCTGATCATCATACTTCCCTCTTGTGAGAATTTCTGTGACTGCATGGTGCCCATCCAGACAATGCAGGATAATCTCCCCATCTCAAGATCCTGAACTCAATCATATATGCAATGTTCCTTTTACCCTGTAAGATAATGTATTCACACATTCTGGGGATTAGGATATGGACAAATGTTGAGAACCACTCTTCAGCATACCACAATTGCTTTGATTAAAATGTGTCTTTTAGAGACAGAATTAGTGACAATTATTTCATATGCCCAATTGCTCACAAGGAAAAGCAAGCAATTATAATTAAGCAGGCCATCAATTTTGTATAGTGATATTGCTATTACAAAAAATAAGAAGAAGATATTAGACAAAATTCAGAGCTGACTCACAACAACTTCCCAAATCATAAAATTGTATATGGTGTGATTAGGATAACATTATGTATTATATTATGGTCATTTCAAAGAATATGAGTCACACCACACACAATTTGGAGTAGATGTTAAGAATGATGATACCACATATGCATCAAGGGGTAAGTGAAAGTCTATTAGTAACATAATGAGATTTTTTTGGGAAATGTAGGGCTAGCTTCCAAGCAGGTGTGAAAATGGCTTAAAATAGCTGCGAAAAGAGACTGGCCTAGATTTTTTGTGTGGTTAGAGGGTAGGATTGGCTTGAGGATTCTCATGCATGTGTGGGTGGGCATGAAAAGAGTAGCATTCCGGCTTCCTCTATCAACTAGTTTATAGACTTGACTTTTTCATCATCAACTACTCCAATTCTGGATTATTTTTTTCAAGTTTTCCACACACTAAAAGGGAGTTTTACAACTTTAATTTAAGAGAAAAAGTGAGTACAAAAGTAAACAAGTTCATCAATCTACTCAAAATTAAGAAATAAGAATATCAGATTAAAATCAAAGAATGTAATAGTAGTATTTCACATCAACAAAGTAATACAAAAATAATTGTGGTGAAACAGCATATGTTTGTAAAAATATTGGGGGAAAAAACCTTTTTTTTCTGTGGAGAGACAAGTAGGTAAATCACTTTCAGATGTAAAACGTCTGATTTATTTTTATATAATTTCAAACATTCTTACTAGATAGATGTGATGGTTAATATTGAGTGTCAACTTGATGGGATTGAAGGATGCAAAGTATTCTTCCCAGGTGTGTCTGTGAGGGTGTTGCCAAAGGAGATTAACATTTGAGTCAGTGGACTGGGAGAGGTAGATCTATCCTCTATCTGGGTCCGCACAATCTTATCAGCTGCCAGCATGGCTGGAATAAAAGCAGGCAGAAAAATGTGGAAGGACTTGACATGCTTAGTCTTCTGGGCTTTATCTTCCTCCCATGCTGGATGTTTCCTGACCTTGAACATAAGACTCCAACTTTTTTCAGGTTTTAGACTCTTGGATTTACAATAGTGGTTTGCCGGGGGATCTCAGGCCTCTGGCCACAGACTGAAGGCTACATTGTCAGCTTCCCGACTTTTGAGGTTTTGGGAATCCAACTGATCCACCACTGGCTTCCTTTCTCCTCAACTTGCAGATGACCTATCTTGGGACTTTACCTTGTGATCGTGGGAGTCAATTCTTCTTAATAAACTTTATTTCATATATACATTTATCCTATTAGTCCTGTCCCTCTAAAGAACCCAGACTAATACATATTTTTAGTAGAAGTGAGGTGGTTCTAGAGGAACAGAATTTTAAGAATGGGTTTCTTTAATTGGTTTGGGGTTTCTGGAGTTGGCTGCTTAATATGATTATAACCTAAAATGCTAAAGACTCTTATTTCTAATAGTATGGAGAATACCGACAGTCCTTGGCATGAGGTGTTTAGAGAGTTATGCAAAATAAATGCATTTAATACTCCTGTTTCACTACTCTTCAGAGGCAAGGTGTTTAATGACTCTATACATAATACCTTTGACGATATGTGGAGAACCAAGGAATATTATGAAGCTGGCTGGGGGCTTCTAAGTTCACTGGACAAAGTGATACAAAAAAAATAAAAAATAAAATGATGAGCTCAGGGATTCTAACTCCTGGCTCCAGACGCACATGCCAAGTGTCAAGTCTTCTAAGATTGCCCTAAATGAGAATCTTATCTTCTGTAGACAAAGGGCAGAATTTGCAGAAAATCAGACATAAGGTTTATCATGTGAGTGACTGCCTGCCACAAAAGGTGTGCACTCAGTCTCACCAGGTGTCTACTTTAAAGTGAGGACCTTGATTGGAAAAGAACGAGACACTAAAACTTGAAATGGGGACATGTGGGAGAACCCTGATGAGGCTGTGGGCAGTGGGCTCCCAAATGCTGATGAGGCTTTTTTTGCCAGAGGAAACAGCCTCCTTAACCACAGTAGTGGCAATATCCCCTTCCCTATCTGCACTGCCATCAGCCTTTCCACCTTTGTCTGAGGAGATTAACCGTACACTGCCTGAGGCAACAGTGATGGCCTTCCTGGGGCAGTTGCCAAGAAAAACAATGTGGATTCTCCTCAGGACCCACTCCCAACACCCCTGTTTGCTTCTAGACCTATAATTAGACTCAAGTTCCAGCAGGCCCCTAGAGGTGAGGTTCAGAGTGTGACCCACAAGGCAGTATGCTACACTTGAAAAGAACTGTTTAAGTTTTCTAGTTTATATAAGCAAAACTCTGGAGAACAGGCATGGGAATGTATATTAAGGGTGTGGGATAATGTTGAAAGGAACATAAAGCTTGATAAGGTGGAATTTATTGATATGGGTCCACTAATCAGGGATTCTGCATTTAATATTGCAGTTTGGGGAGTTAAAAAAGGTTCTAATAGTTTATTTGCTTGATTAGCTGAAATATGGATCAAAATATGGTGCACTGTGAGTGTAAGCTGGAAATGCCTGATCTCCCTTGGTTTAATTTAGAGGAAGAGATCCAAAGGCTTAGGGACATTGGGATGCTAGAGTGGATTTGTCACTTTAGACCCACTCATCCCAGCTGGGAGGGTACAGAAAACATACCCTTCACCAATAGCTTGCAAAATAGATTTGAGAGGGGAGAACCTGCATCCTTGAAGAGCTGTGTGATTGCTCTTCTCTGTATGCAGGTATTACAGTGGAAACCACAGTCACTCAACTACAAAATTTAAATGCAATGGGAATAATTGGATCCCAGGGTGACAGGGGTCAAGTGGTGGCACTCAACCATCAAAAACAAGATGGGCGTAGTTACCATAATGAACAGCAGGGGCAAAACAGCAATCAGAATAGTCTGACTTGTGTAGAGCTCTGGCATTGGCTAATTAATCATGGTGTTCCTAGAAGTAAAGTTGAAAGGAAGCCTACTGCATTCTTACCTAATTTGTATAAGCAGAAAACTTCTAGATCGAGTGGACAAAAGACTAATTTGAATCATAAAAACAGAGAATCATGGTCCCTCAATCAATTTCCAGACTTGAACCATTTTACAGACTCAGTACCCCTTGAATAAAGGGGAGGCTGTGTCCCCTTGAGGAAGAAGCTCATTACACTACTGACAACTTCTACTGTAATCGTTATCTTGTTCTTGCCAAGGAGACTTCCAGTCTTTTATCAGGGTAACTGTGTGTTGGGATAAAGGGAATGATCAGAAGTTTTGGAGACTACTGGATATTAGCTGAAGTTGATTCCTGGGAACTTAAAACATGATAGTGGTCCTCCAGTTAAAGTAGGAGCATATGGAAGTCACGTGATTAATGGAGTTTCAGCTTAGGTCCAACTTACAGTGGGTCCTCGGACTCATCCAGTGGTCATTTCCCCAGAATGCATCATTGGCATAGATACACTTAGCAGCTTGCAGAATCCCCACATTGGCTCTCTGATGGGTAGAGTGAGGGTTATTATGGTGGGAAAGGCCAAATGGAAGCCTTTAGAGCTGCCTCTACCTAGAAAAATAATAAATCAAAAACAGCATTGCTTCCCTGCAGAAATCACAGAGATTAGTGCCACGATCAAGGACTTGAAAGACACAGGGGTAGTGATTCCCACCAAGTCCCGATTCAACACTTATATTTGGCCTATACAGAAGACAGATGGATCTTGAATAATGACAGTGGATTATCGTAAGCTTTAACCAAGAAGTGATTCCAGTTGCAGCTGCTGTACAATATGTGATTTTATTGCTTGAACAAATTAACACATCTCCTAGTACCTAGTATGCAGTCATTGACTTGGCAAATGCCTTTTCTCCATTCCTGTCCATAAGACCCACCAGAAGCAATTTACCTTCAGCAGGCAAGGCCAGCAATATAAGTTCACTGTTCTACCTCAGGATATATCTACTCTCTGGATTTGTGCCATAATCTTGTTCACAGAGATCTTGATCACTTTTCCCTTCCACAAGATATCACACTGGTCCATAACATTGATGACATTATGCTTACAGGACCTGGTGAGTGAGAAGTAGCAAACACACTGGACTTATTGGTGAGACATTTGCATGCCAGGGCATACGTATGTTACATGAGGAAGTGGCTCAAATGCCCATGGTCCCCACTCCTGCCATCCTGCCTTTTCTCTTCAAGCCTTCACCAATGGCCCCATGGGGTGTTCTCTATGATCAGTTGATGGAGGAAGAGAAAACTAGGGCCTTGTTTACAGATGGTTCAGCACAATGTGCAGGAACCACCCGAAAGTGAAAAGCTGCATCACTACAGCCCCTTTCTAGGACATCCCTGTAGGACAGTGGTGTACCAAAATCTTCCCAGTGGGCAGAACTTTGAGCAGTGCACCTGGTTGTGCACTTTGCGTTGAAGAAGAAAAGACAAGATGTGTGATTGTATCCTGATTCATGACTGTAGCCCATGGTTTGGCTGGATGGTCAGGGACTTGAAAGAAGCATGATTGGAAAATTGATGACAAAGAAATTGGGAAAAAGGTATGTGAAGGACTTCTCTGAGTGGTCAAAAACTGTAAAGATATTTCTATCTCATGTCAGTGCTCACCAAAGGGTGACCTAAGTAGAGGAGGATTTTAATAATCACAAGGATAGGATGACTCATTCTGTGGACACCACTCAGCCTCCTTCCCTGACCATCCCTGTCATTGCCCAATGGGACCATAAGCAAAGTGGCCATGGCAGCAGAGATGGAGATTATGCATGGGCTCATCAACATGGACTTTTATTCATCAAGGCTGACCTGACTACGGCCACTGCCGAGTGCCCAATTTGCCAGCAGCAGAGACCAACACTGAGCCCTCAATATGGTACTGTTCTTTGGGGTGATCATCCAGCTACTTGGTGGCAGGTTGATTATACTGGACTTCTTTCATCATGGAAAGGACAATAGTTGGTACTCACTGTAATAGACACTTACTCCAGATATGGGATTGTCTGTACCGCACGGAATGCTTCTGCCAAGACTACCATCCATGGACTCACGGAATGCCTCATCCACCACCGAGGGATTCCACATAGCATTGCCTCTGACCAAGACACTCATTTTATGGCTGAAGAAGTGTGACAGTGGACTCATGCTCATAACATTTACTGGTCTTACCATGTTCCTCATTATCCTGAAGCAGCTGGACTAATAGAATTGTGAAGTGGCCTTTTGAAGTCACAATTACAATGCCAACTAGGTGACAGAACTTTGGAAGTGTGAGGCAAAGTTATTCAGACAGTTGTGTATTCCCTGAATCAGCATCGTATATATGGTGCTGTTACTCCCATAGCCAGGATTCACGGGGTCCAGTAATTCAAGGGGTGGACATGGAATTGGTACCTCTCACCATCACCTCTATTGACCCACTAGCACAATTTTTGCTTCCTGTTCTGACATTGTGTTCTGCTGGCCTAGAAGTATTAGTTCCAGAGGGAAGAATGCTGCTACCAGGAAACAAAACAATGATTCCATTAAACTGGAGGCTAAGATTGCCAGCTGGCCACTTTGGACTCCTCCTACATCTAAGTCAACAGGATAAGGAGGGAGTTACAGTGTTTGCTGGGGTGATTGACCCAGACTATTAAGATGAAATCAGTCTACTACTCCACAATGGAGGTAAGGAAGGGTATGCATGGAATACAAGAGATGCCTTAGGGCGTCTTTTAGTATTGTCAGGTCCTGTGATTAAGGTCAATGGGAAATTACAACAGCCCAATCCAAGCAGGACTACAAATGGCCTAGACACTTCAAGAATGATGGTTTGGTTCACTCCACTGGGTAAAAAACTATGACCTGCTGAGGTGCTTTCTGAAGGAAAAGGGAATACAGAATGAATAGTAGAAGAAGGTAGTCATCAACACCAGCTGCAACCACATGACCAGTTGCAGAAATAAGGACTGTAATTGTCATGAGGATTTCCTTCTTATTTTTAAATTTTTGCAATCTACTCATCTGACAAAGGGCTAATATCCAGAACCTACAAAGAACTCAAACAAATTTACAAGAAAAAAACAAACAACCCCATCAAAAAGTGGGCAAAGGATATGAACAGACATTTCTCAAAAGAAGACATTCATACAGCCAACAGACACATGAAAAAATGCTCATCATCACTGGCCATCAGAGAAATGCAAATCAAAACCACAATGAGATACCATCTCACACCAGTTAGAATGGCAATCATTAAAAAGCCAGGAAAAAACAGGTGCTGGAGAGGATGTGGAGAAATAAGAACACTTTTACACTGTTGGTGGGATTGTAAACTAGTTCAACCATTATGGAAAACAGTATGGCGATTCCTCAAGGATCTAGAACTAGAAGTACCATATGACCCAGCCATCCCATTACTGGGTATATACCCAAAGGATTATAAATCATGCTGCTATAAAGACACATGCACACGTATGTTTATTGCAGCACTATTCACAATAGCAAAGACTTGGAATCAACCCAAATGTCCAGTGACAGACTGGATTAAGAAAATGTGGCACATATACACCATGGAATACTATGCAGCCATAAAAAAGGATGAGTTTGTGTCCTTTGTAGGGACATGGATGCAGCTGGAAACCATCATTCTTAGCAAACTATCACAAGAACAGAAAACCAAACACTGCATGTTCTCACTCATAGATGGGAACTGAACAATGAGATCACTTGGACTCAGGAAAGGGAACATCACACACCGGGGCCTATCATGGGGTGGGGGGAGGGGGGAGGGATTGCATTGGGTGTTATACCTGATGTAAATGATGAGTTGATGGGTGCTGACGAGTTTATGGGTGCAGCACACCAACATGGCACAAGTATACATATGTAACAAACCTGCATGTTATGCACATGTACCCTGGAACTTAAAGTATAATAATAATAAAAAAAAAATAAATTAAAAAAAAAAAGAAAGTAGTCATCAACACCAGCTGCAACCACATGACCAGTTGCAGAAGTAAGGACTGTAATTGTCATGAGGATTTCCTTCTTATTTTGTTAAGACTGTGTTTGTGCATGTATATACTTGTACTAAAAAATTTATCTTTTCTTTCTCCTTTCTTTTTTCTTTATCATGTGACATGAGATTTATTGACATCATATCAGTGATACAGGAGTTAAGAAGAAATTACTTAGGTAGATAGTGAGGGTACCAGAGTCCTTTGCAAGGTTTTTCTTTTAATGAAAAGCAGCCCCCAGATAATTTTCTTTTCTAACAAAGATCAGCCTGTAAAATTGAACTGCAGACATAATCAAGCAAGCTGGAAGTTTTCACAGGTGAATTCTGGCCCTAGGCATATTCAAAATGGTGGCTCCATGTTCCCTTCTCTTTGCTAGCCATATGTACAGTAAGCAGCAGATAAAATGGAACTAACCAAGTGGAAAGTCTATTTGCATAATAAGATTAGGGTGGTGTGGCCAGTGTTCCCTGCGACTTGAATAAAATTATAAATTACATCAGTTACAATTGAAACATTTTAAACACTTAAAACTCATATGTATCTAGTGATGACAAAATTAAACAGCACAGATTAAGAATATATTTATCATTCCAGAAGTTTCCATTAGCTAGTATTGGTGTACAGCACCAATATAAAATTTATTGTTTTATAGAAAAGAAAATATTGATTATAGTCCTCTTACAGTGATTAATCTTGATAAAATAGGGAACTCAGAACCTTCCTGCTATTCTGATGAAAATCATCATAAGAGTATGCATTCATGTGAAGTGGATTAATTCCTTCTGCATAGTCTGTTCTCAAAAGTTTTTTAAAATTTAAAACATATGAGGCAGAATGCTTTATGATACAGTTGATACAAGAAGCAGGTTCTGCCCACAAGCATTTTGATATTTTACCAGAAAAAATACAAGCAAGGGCAAATAGTTATAGGAAAAATAAGGAAGAGAAAGACAAAGTTCAATGGCGTTTAAAGGAGAGAAAAATGATTTACATTTGAAGATAACAGGCTTCTTAGAAGAAGTGATAAGTCTAGAGATTAGATTCAGCTTCTATGTGTGCAGGTTGAAGTCATTTAGGGTTGAGCAAATAACATGAATACAAAGACACAGAGGCATGGAAATGTAGGCAATGTATGAAGCAATTTGAATTCTGTTGAGGTCTGTATAGCCAATTTTGCTGTAACGTGACATATATACTCCTAAAATATACCATGCTATGTAAAATCACACTATAAACCCAGAGAGTTTATGGGAAAATGACTTTGGGGCCTTTTCACTCAAAAACTTTGTCACTGACACATAAAAAAGAACCAATATAAAAGGTTAGCACAGTTTTATGCATGTTAAAAGGCCAGGAGACATAATGCTACAATACATATGGCATTTTACCTTGAAAAAAGAGGTGAAGTTTTCTTGCAAAAGTGAGCGCTCTGTTCCTTCTGATCTGCCCACCTGGCTCATGATGTAAAAGAAAAAGAAAACCAAACAAAAGTAAGAGACAGAGAGAGAGAGAGAGAAAGGAAAAGAGTAAGAGGAAAGAGAGGTGAAGGAAGAAAAACATCAGAGAAGAAAAGGGAAAGTGCAAAAAGGCCTGAGAGGAGGTTGGAGGTCATATGGCCCCGGGTGGCTGTTGAAAACAGTATACAGCTAGTTATTGTGAAGCGGGAGAAGGACAATTACTTAAAATAAGAGAAAAATCTACCAAATATTTTTACACCAGATGTGGCTTGGCACGGTTCATTGTCATGAGATGAGTGTGTATGCATTATGAAGTATTTCTATATAACTGAATTTAGTTTGCTGTAATTTTCTATATCTATCTAGTATTTTTTGCAAATGAAATTAGATATACAACAAAAAATTCATTTTATTCCCAAATTGTTCCATAATAAATCAATCACACTGGAAGAAATTTGCGGTTTCAACACAAGTGGTATAGCAGGACTGACTGTATTCATTTTCCTGAATTTAGGTAAAGGGCAATACTGATAAATGTATTTGTACGGTTAAATCATTGTCAAATTGTCAAGCATTTTTGAATGTTTGGTGTATTATCTATTGTTTCATAACATTACCTTACACTTAGCACACATAGCAGCTTTAAAAAACACACATTTATTATCTCATAGTTTTTCCATATGTGGAACCATAAGTCTAAGCACCACTTAGGTGGCCCCTTTACAAAACTATAATCATGCCAGCCAGATGTGGTTTCTATGGGGAGGTTGAACTGGAGATGGATCCACTTCCAAGGTGATGTGGTTGTTGGCAGCATTAAATTCCTTGTCAGCTGTTAGACTGTGGCCTCAGTTTCTTCCTGGCTGTTAGCTAAAGGTCACCCTTAGTTCCACTTCTTAGTTGGCTGGAAACTACTCTCAATTCTTTGCTATGTGACCTTCCCTAACATGACCACGTGCTTCATCAAAGCCAGCAAAGGAGACAGTCTTCCAGAAAGACAGACATGACAGTCTTAGGTAGCACAATTGCAAGCGTGACATCTCATCAGTGTTCCCATATGTTTTGTTTAGAATCAAGTCACAGGTCAAGGGGAGGAAATTATGCTAGCAATTAATGCAAGGAGTTTGGAATAATTAGGACCAGTCTGGACTCTGGTTATAGAAGAGGAGATTTCTATTTTTCATATATGAAATACTAATTGTGTCATTATCAAATAGAATGATCTTCTATAGTTAACACAAGCATCCAGCAGGGCAGTGCCACAAATGTGTGGAGTTTGGGATTATCCCCAGACTACAGAATATTTTGGCAAGGGTAAGTAACAGCCTTCACATTTAGAGTTTCATCTACAAAACTAAAACATGGTACTATTTGATGAATTTTAGATTGATTTTACTTATTTAGTTGTATAGTCAAAGCCATGATAAGTGAACTGACTGATCCACTTTAATCCATTATTTCGGCTAAATATACACATATGCATTCTGGAATAGGCAGGTAACTTTGCTTGAGTGGAAAGTAATAATTTCAATTTCCAAGATTTATCAACCAACAGATGAGGTAGTTACATTGTGAATTAATTAAAGAAAGAGTGAGTCTACTCTCCAATAAATAAAGGAATATATTATGAAGTATCTCTATATAACTGAATTTAGTTTGGTGTAATTTTCTATATCTATGTAGCATTTTTTTGTAAATAAAACTGTAGATATACAACAAAAAATTCATTTTATCCTCAAATTGTTCCATGATAAATCAATCACACTGGAAGAAATTTGTGGTTTTGAATTTTTAGGAGAGTCTCAGAGTCTCTCTCTGAGACATGTATTTACATGTAACAAAGGATAGAAATCACAAATACCTTTTCTCTTTTGACACAGAAGATCATTAATTTTATGTATATTATTTTCTATTAATATATGCATGACTCTATAAACTTAAAATTATTAATGTGTTAGGGTACTTTTTAGCCCTCCTTGACATATTTTTTCTTCTTTAAGTCAGAAGTACTTGGAATTTCAAGATAGAAAGGCAGTTAGAATGTTCTTATATTTGTTTTTAATTCTATATAAATGTAAAGGACATTTAATTTGTAAGTAAAATATATTCAAAGTCTTGTCTGAATATTCCATCCATGAAAATATTATCAACTACCAAACATTTTTCCCAAGGAATTAAATGTTATTATTTCTTTTATATCACAATATTTGCAGATCTTGAAAGAAAACAGAAAACTTCACAGTTTAAAGTGATTTCTTTTTTTTCTTCTTTAAGAGATGGGAGTCTTGCTATGTTGCCCAGGCTGAAGTTCAGTGGCAACTTTTAGGCACCATGATGGCATATTATAGACTTAAATTCCTAGGGTCAAGGGATCCTCCTGTCTCAGTCTTCTGAGTAGCTGGAACTACAGGTGCCCACCAGTGAGCCTGGCTTGAAATAATTTTTTTTAAACTAAATAATCTCATTCCTTTATTTTATTTTACATATACGATTCTAATTCCCTGATTCCAACATTGTATCATATATATCAAATTGTTCCTCAAATATGAACCTAAAATAGTAAAACTGTGAATAAATATTAATTTTCAAATGCATTTCTAAGTTTTTGAAGATGATATTTTTATGACACAACTATGAAGAATATTAATATAAGTTTTATGTACATGAATTTGTTTAAAGATTAACTGGGTTTGAAAAGTCTTCTCCCACCTCTGGAATTCCAAAATATGGCTCACTGGGAGATAAGACACTTCAAATAGAATATCATATTTTAAAATTTTGCTATATAGTTATAATTCTAGAAATAATAGAAGACAACAATTTATCGTATAAACTTGCATACTATTTATTGTGTAGAATTATGAAAATTAAAGAGAGGTCTATAAAATGAAAGAAAATGATGTACACAACTAAGCACTTTTTAATGTTTTTATCTGCACATTTGAGCCTATACTACTGTCATTCAAATTTTGAAGATTATTAATGAATACTTGTGTTTTAAAGCTTTGTTCATTAATGAATGTGTCTCTAAAATAATTCTCTCACACTTTTTCAGTTGTTTATTCATTTATTTATTTGGAGACAGAGTCTTAGTCTGTCACTCAGACTGGAATAGAGTGGCGCAGTCATGGCTTACTGCAGCCTCAACTTCTCAGGCTCAAGTGATCACCCACTGTCAGTTTCCTGGTTAGCTGGGGCTGCAAGCACATGCCACGATGCCCAGCTAATTTTTGTATTTTTTGTAGAGACAGAGTTTCGACATGTAGCCCAGGCTGGTCTTGAACACCTGGGCTCAAGTGATCCACGTGTCTCAGCCTCCC
Organism: Papio anubis; assembly: GCF_008728515.1. Taxonomy (NCBI): domain Eukaryota; kingdom Metazoa; phylum Chordata; class Mammalia; order Primates; family Cercopithecidae; genus Papio; species Papio anubis. The sequence continues at coordinate 64,033,071 of NC_044982.1, read as the reverse complement.
AAAGTGCTGGGTTTATAGGAGTAAGCCACTGTACCTAGTTGTTTGTCGTATTTCAAACTTTTATCTACAAACACATTCCCATAATAATGTAACCAGAATGGTATACACAAATTCTCATTTCTGAAAACAGATCTATCTATCTATCTATCTATCTATCTATCTATCTATCTATCTATCTATATCTATCTATCTCTGCATTTGCTATTCTTGTTGAATTCATTAAGGAAAGAGATACAGAATAAAAGACCTGGTAATTTTATAAAGATTCTCTGCCCTACAGATGTTTTAGTGGCTTTAATCATTGTCTTAGTTTGGCTGGGCACAGTGGCTCACGCCTGTCATCCCAGCATTTTGGGAGGCTGGGGCAAGTGGATTACCCGAGGTCAGGAGTTCAAGACCAGCCTGACCAACATGATGAAACCCCATCTCTACTAAAAAAAATAAATTAAAAAAAAAAAAAAATTAGTCGGGTGTGGTGGCACATGCCTGTAATCCCAGCTACTCAGGAGGCCGAGGCAGGAGAATTACTTGAACACAGGAGGTGGAGTTTGGGGTGAGTTGAGATCATGTCACTGCACTCCAGCCTGGTCGACAGAGTGAGATTCCATCTAATAATAATAATAATAATAATAATAATAATAATAATAATAAATTGTCATGGTGCAGGTTGTTCTAAAAAATTACCATAACTTGTTGGCTTAAGCAACAAACATTTGTTTCTCATAGTTCTGGAAGCTGAGAAGTCCAAAATCTAGATGCTGGCAGATCTAATGCCTGGTGAAGGCCTGCCCACTGGTTTCCAGATGGTGATATTCTTCTTATATTCTCCCATGGCAGAAAAGAGAGAGAGAGAAAACAAGCTCTCTTGTATCCCTGATATGAGGACACAAATTCAATCATGAGGGCTCTATCCTATATACATAATTACCCCTCAAAGACTATGCCTCCTAAAAGCATCCAATTGAGATTTAGGATTTGAACATATGAATTTTGGGGAAACACAAATTTGTATTCCATAACAGTAATGAGTAGTAAAAATAAAATTGTCTGATGATGACAAAGTGAATAGCCCTATGCTAGGTACATTCATTAGAAAACAAATGAAAAACAGAAGAAAGTAAATAGAGTAAAATAGTAACCATGATTACCTCTTGGTGATGGGATTACTAATAATTTTTGCTCTGACTAAAATTTTTAAATGATTTTCAAAATGATAAAAATAAAGGTTATTTTAATATAAACCTCATAGCAGAATGTAGTATGCACACAGTTTCATTCATAAATTCTCTAAAATCATTTCCTAGAATTTGTAACTCTTCTTTCTTTATTTTTCATATTGTTCTCACTATCCCCATTCTGACATTTTTTTCATGCCATTTATAAAAGAAGTATTTAAGATGTTCTACTGTATTAGGAACTGTATTTGAAAATGCTTGTGGGATAGATGACTCAGTCTCCTTCTGTTTCAGTTTCTGTCACTTGTACTCTCTCCCTCTCTCTCTCTCTTTAGATATATATATAAAAAATATATAATATATATGTATATATACAATATATATGTGTATATATACACACACGCACATACATTTGCCTCAATAAAGTATATGATCGCTTCTCTTTACTCCTCCCTTTTCCTTATTTTCCCAGGTAGATTGAAAAAAAATTAAATTCAAGAAATAAAAACCTAAATAACTATGAAATCGTAAAATTATGCAAACAAAAATAAAGCACAGGTTTTAAATTCAATATAAGGATAATAATATTTATGCAATCTACAGCACACAAGTAAGTGTCAAACATTTAATTACTACAATAAAACAGAACTCATGTCAGGAGCATAACATACATTACTCCTCTTATTTCTTACTGACTTCTCAAATGTTGTACTATTGTAGATATACTGCCTGACCAACATTAAAAAATAGAGTATTGCCACCTCTTAGACATCCTTTTTATCATTCCTTCTAGTTTATTATTTTCCAAAGCACTGCCTGACATATATATATATATATACACACACACACACACACATACACACACAGAGTAAATATACTTATGGCTCTATATACACTTTGTACTATCCGTACCCACATCTCATAGATGAAAAAATTTATACATGAGAAAGCTAAGGTCCAGAAAAGCTATGTGTCCAAGTCTGTAATGTCTTTTGACTTTATTTTTGTGTGTAAAGTAATGTAAGTGTCTAATTTCATCGTTTTGCATGAGGAGATTTAGTTTTCTCAATGAAATTTATTAAAAAGACTATGTCTTCTCATTTGTGTATTCTTGGTTGAAGAATATTCCAGCTGAAGATCAGCTGACTGTATATGCATGGGTTTCCTTCTGGTCTCTCTATTCTATTCCACCGCCATGCTGTTATAATTACTGTTGCTTTGTAATATATTTTGAAATCCAACAGTGTGGTACTTCCAACTTTGCTGTTCTTTCTTAAGACTGCTTTGGGTGTTCAGATATTTTGTAGTTCCATGTAAAATTCAGTATTTTTTTCTGTTTCTGTAAAAATGACATTGGGTTTTGATAGGAATTTTATTGAGTCTGAAGATTGCTGTGGATAACATAGGTGTTTCAACAATGTCAAGTCTTCTAATCTATGAACACTGTGTATCTCTCCATTTACTTTTCTCTTCTTTAATTTATTTCATCAATGCCCTGTAGTTTTCAGAGTACACATTTGTAAAACCTAAAACTATAAAGCTCCTAGAAAAAACATAGAGGAAAAGCTTCATGATATTGGCCTCAGTGTAATTTCTTTGATATGTCACCAAAAGCACAAAAAACAAAATTAAAAATACACAGGTAGGACAACATCAAACTAAAAAACCGTGTACAGCCAAAAAAAAAAAAAAAAAAAAAAAAAAATCAACAGAGTGAAAAGGCAACCTAAGAAATGGGACAAACATTTGTAAACATCCTATCCCCTCCTGACCACTTGAGTTGGTATAAACTGTATATCTGATAACGTATTAATATGCAAAACACATAAGAAACTGTTAGGGCTCAATAGCAAAAGAAAATCAAATAACTTCATTAATAGTAGAAAAATTATGTTAATAGTAAGAAAACAAATGGTCAACAAGTATATGAAAAGTTGCTCATCATCACAATTCGCCAGGAAAATGAAAATTAAACCACAACAGATATCACCTCACACGAGTTAGTATGGCTATATTTTTTAAAGATAAGGTTGGCAAGGGTTGTGAGGAAATTAGAAATTTTGAACACTATTGGTGAGAATGCAAAATGCTACAGCTGCTATAGAAAAAGTTCTTCAAAACTTAAAAATCGAGCTATCATTTATCCAGCAATCACACTTCTACATATATTTTCAAAAGAATTGAAATCATCTCACAACAGGCACTCCCATGTTCATTGCAGCCATTATTCACAATGGACAAGATCCAGAAACAGCCTGAATGTTCATCAATGTGTGAATGAATGAAGAATCACATTTTCTTTATCCATTCTTTATTGAAGTTAAATAATATTCTACATATAATATTCCAGGTATATAGAATAATATTCCATCTTAATAAAGAAAGAAATCCTTGTATATGCAACAACATAGAAACACCTGGAGGACATTATTCTAAGTGAAATAAGCAGTCACAGAAAGACACATACAGCTTCATTCCACATATATGAGCTACCTAAAGTAGTGAACTGTCACAGAGGCAAAGAGTAGAATGTAGAATGGTGATTGCCAGGGGCTGGAGGGAGGAGGACATGGGCCATTGCTACTCAAAGGCTACAAAGTTTAAGTTATCCAAAATGATAATTTCTAGAGATGTGCTGTACAATATTGTTCTAGTTAACAATATTGTATGTGTACCTCAACATTTGAGAAGGTAGGTCTCATGTTAGGTATTATTACCCAAATAAAAAATTGTACAAAAAGGTTAATTGCATATTGATACAAGGTAGAACCATGAGAGTCGTGAAACTCTATACATAGAATTATATAGCATCATTCTATAAAAAGAAAGCATTGTCAGAAATATAAGGAAACACCTCAGTAATATTAAAATGTTATGCATTACCATAATACTCTGTAGGTCAAGGAGACAAAAGTAAATCATTAAGGACTTAAAGAACTTGAATTATTTAATGTTTTCATAAATAACTGTGCATTGTTATAATGTTGTACCTTAACGATGAGAAATGCATTTTCGAATATTGCTCATAATCTATACCATAAAATATTTTAATTTCTAAAATAACAATTTTATAACTTTCTTATATCAATAATAAAGTATTGCTAGAAACTAATACTGAAACTTTGAGGAAGGAAGAAAATTACTCAGATGATTTAGGAATTGTTGCATGAATAAGGGCTGCCTTACGTAAACTAGAAAATAGCAAATGTCAGGCCAAGATGGCTGACTAGAAACGGCTTGTGTGCTTGGCTCTTACCAAAAAAAGAAAGAGTGTTGAGTGGACACTAGTTCTTCACCCGGAACAGACATGCTGACACACTATGATTCATCAGGGAAACAGCTTGACCTATGCATAACAGAGAAGAGCAAGACAGAACAACAGTCCGCCTAGAAGTGGCATGGAGCTGGAGATGTCTGCCCACTACACAGAAGCAGTGAATAAGAGTCTTCAGGGACCCAAAATTCTGCCACAGACCTCTGCATTCCTGGGGTCAGGGGGGATGCATCCATGGTCCCCAACACAGGGGCCTCCAGACTGACACGGAGAGCTACATGGAGTATGGGAAGAGCCACTGCTCAGGCATACATGGAGTCCTGAGAGCCTTGCATCCCCAGGCACCATGGCCCCAGCAGCTGCAGCTCAGTTAACATGAGAGACCAGACTCCCTCTACTCCTCCAGGAAAGGGGCCAAATCCATGGGGCTGAGCAGTGATGGGCTGAAGGCCTCTGAAGCACTTTGCAGAATAAGGTCCTCTAGCCTGTGATGCTAGTGAGGTCACTTCAGCCCTGCCTGAGTTCTTGGGCCAGGAACAGCTCTGTACTTCCCTGGGGTGGAGCTCTCAGAAGGAGACGCAGGCCACCATTTTTGCTGCTCTGCAAGTCTCCCTCTAGTTACCCTCAGGTTCAGGAAGGCACAGGGCGATTAGGAACTATTGCAGACACCCAGCACAGTGCAGCTGCCTTACAAAAAAGCAGCCAGACTGTTTTCCGCACAAGATCCTGACCCCTGCTACTTCTCAGGGCAGGGTCTCCTGATGTGGGACCTCAGCCATCCACTGCTTAGGCGCTCAGGCTGGCAGCAGCTCTTGCTGCCAAGGGACAGAGCTCCAGAGGTAGAGACAGCCACGGTTTTCTGCTGCTTTGCAAGCCCCATCTTGTTGAACTCAGGCTCTGGAGGGTAGGCAGTAATTAGGAAGTATCATGGCACCCCAGCACAGTGCAGCCACCTTACAGAAAAGTAACCAGACTGTTTCCCATGCAGGTTCCTATCCCTATGACTCCTTGCTGAGCAGAGCCTAATAACCTGGCACCTCAGTAACTCCGTGCCTTGGCTCTCAGGCTGATAGCAGCTCTGTGCTTTTCTGTAAAAGAGCTCTCAGAGGGAGCAAGTAGGCCACCATTTATGCTGCCCCACAGTGCTCCCTCTCATTGCCCTCAGGCTCGGGAGGTAGCAAGTAATGGGGGACTGATGCAGACCCCTAGTACAGCACAGACACCTTATAGAAAAGACAGATTGTTTCTCACAAGCATCCCCACATCCACTACTCTTCACTGGGCAGTGGCTCTTGACCTGAGCCCTTGCGCAATCACCCTATCCCCTCCTGACCACTTGAGTGGGTGGTAGCTCTGCATTTCACTGAAGATGAAATCCTAGAGAAAACCTATAGACCCATTGTCACTGCAGCTGGAGTGGTACCTCCCTGACTGCCCTTGGGCGGGGAAAGGAAAAATAGGTCTGGTCCAGGCTCCATTAGAACCTCCAGCGTACTGCAGGCACCATGTGAAGAGGAGCCCAGTCTCTCTTCCTTATGAGTCTCCTGCCCACACTCTTTAGCAAGCAAGGCCCATGGCTTGGGATAGCAGAATAGCTCTCCCGCCCTAGTTGAGGATTTCCACAAACAGTGGCTTTGTGTTTCTTTCCCGGAGAAGGACTCCTAGAGGCAACTGATCACCCCTCTGGCACTGCCACGATGGTGGTTCTGCCCTGCTGCTCTTGACCTGGAGAAGAAACAAAGGGCCTGAGGGCTTCACTTGCACTGCTAGCATGACACAGTCGCCATACAAGAGTAGCCCAGTCTCTCCTTGCTGTGATCCAGAACCCAATACCCTTCAGCAGTGGGGGTCCTAACTCAGATCACCAGTGCCAGTAGAGCAGCTGTCCCACCCTCTGGCTAAACATCCCTAGTAACAGCGGCTCTGCATTTTTCTCGGGTGGAGCTCTCAAAGGCAACCAACAGCCTCTCTGCCACTGCTGCTACAGTGGTACTGCCCTTCCCGCCCTCAAACTGAAAAAGAACCAAAGACCCTGAGTGCTTTAACCACACATCCAGCAAGCCACAGCCACCCTAAGGAGAAGAGGCCAGTCAGTCCCCCAGTAAGGGCCCCCCACCTCAGTCATCACCAGGCAAGACTCCCCAGCTTGAGGCCTCAATGCAGCCACCCCATCCCAGGTGAAATGCACTAACTGGCAGTGGCTCTGCATTTCTCTGGGGTGGAGCCCCAAAAGACAGTGACACACCATCTGGCATAGCCACTGCCAAGGTTCCTTCCCCTGCTGTCTCCAAGCTGGGGAAGAAGCATAAAGCCTGAGCTTACCCCAGGGTAGTGGTGTGCAGCCCAGGAGTGCCAAGCTGAGATCTGCAGCCAGCCCTTGAGTGGGAGAGGAGTCCACACTTTTAGAGCATTGAGAGGGAGCACGGCTGCAATCAAGAAGAAATATAGAGGACTCACATGGCTGAGTTAGAGCCTACCTTCTGGCCATTATGCTGAGGCACCGTCTACTGGATCCCAGCCCAAGCTTCAACACCAAAAATACTTTGCTAATATACTCCTCTGGGAAATCAAGAACAATAACTCAGCTACAGATAAAGATCCTGCACAAAGCCTCAGTATTCTTAAAACATGCAGAAAGAATGCCAACTGACTATACTCAAATTACAACATAGTTGAAGCTATATCAGCCCACAGAGATGATAAAGAACCAGAACAAGAACCCTGGCAACTCAAAAATATAAAGTGTCTTTTTTTTCCTCCAAATGACTGCACCAGTTCCCCAGCATGGATACTTATTCAGGTTTAAATGACAGAAATGACAGAAATAGAATTCCAAATATGGGTAGGAATGAATATCATTGAGATTCAGGAGAAAGTTGACACAGAATCCAAGGATTACAATAGGAAGATATAGGAGAGCTGATAGACAAAATGGCCATAATAAGAAATAACCAACCCGATCTGATAGAGTATGGAAAACATATTAGAAGAATTTCATAATGTAATTGCAAATATTATAGCAGAATACACCAAGCTGAGGAAAGGATCTCAGAGCTAGAAGGCTGGCTTTCTGAACTAACTCATTCAGATCAAACCAAAAACAAAAACAAAAACACGAAACTTCTGAGAAATATGGGATTATGTAAAGAGACCAAATCTATGACTCATTGGTTTCCCTGGAAGAGATGTGGAGAAAACAAGTCACTTTGAAAATATATTTGAGGATTTCATCCATGAAAATTTCTGCAAATTTGCTAGAGAGGCCAACATTCAAATTCAGGAAATGCAGAGATGCCCTGAGGGACACTAAACAACAATAAAAAACATTCACAAGACTCATCATCATCAGATTCTCCAAGGTTAAAGTGAATGAAAAAATGTTAAAGCTAGCTAGAGAGAAGGGGCAGGTAACCTTCGAAGGGAACCTCATCAGGCTAACAGCAAAATGTTCAGCAGAAATGCAAGAAGCCAGAAGAGATTGGGGGATTATGCTCAACATTCTTACAAAAAAGAATTTTCAACCAATAATTTCATATCCAGCTAAACTAAGCTTCAAAAGTGAAAGAGAAATAAGATCAATTTCAGACAAGAACTGCTAAAGGAGCTCATTACCACCAGACCTGCCTTAAAAGGAGTGCCAGATATGGAAAAGAAAGGCTGTTGCCAGCCACTACAGAAACACACTTCAGTAAATAGACCATTGACTCTATAAAGCAACCGTACAAAAAAGTCTGCAAAACAACCAGCTAACAATACAAGAACAGGATCAAATTCACACATAACAATATTAACCTTGAAAATAAATGGGGTAAATGCCACAATTAAAAGGCATAGACTAGCATGCTAGATAAAGAACCAAGACCAATGATAGATAATCTTCAAGAGGCTTACTGCCCATGCAGTGACACTCATAAGCTCAAAGTGAAGGGATCGAAGAATCTACCAAGCAAATAAAGAAAAAGAAAGAAGGAAGGGAGGAAGGAAGGAAGGAAGGAAGGAAGGAAGGAAGGAAGGAAGGAAAGAAAGAAAGAAAGAAAGAAAGAAAGAAAGAAAGAAAGAAAGAAAGAAAGAAAGAAAGAAAGAAAGAAAGAGAGAAAGAAAGAGGGAGGGAGGGAAGGAAGGAAGGAAGGAAGGAAGGAAGGAAGGAGAGAGAGAAAGAAGGAAAGAGAAGGAAAGAAAGAAAGAGAGAGAGAGAAAGAGAGAGAGAGAGAGAAAGAAAGAACAGACAGGGCTGCCATTCTTATTTCGGACAAAACAGACTTAAAACCAACAAAGATAAAAAAAAAAAGACAAAGAAGAGAATTACATAATGGTAAAGAGTTCAATTCAAAAAGAAGCCCCAACACAGGAGCAACCAGATGTATAGAGCAAGTTCTTAGAGACTGTAATGGTTAATATTGAGTGTCAACTTGATTGGATTGAAGGATGCAAAGAATTCTTCCTGGGTGTGTCTGTGAGGGTGTTGCCACAGGAGATTCACATTTGAGTCAGTGGACTGGGAGAATCAGATCCACCCTTAATCTGGGTGGGCACCACATCATCAGCTGTCAGCATAAAAGCAGGAATGAAAAGAGCAGACTTGCTGAGTCTTCTGGACTCCGTCTTTTTCCCATGCTGGATGCTTCCTGCCATTGAACTTTGGATTCCCAGTTCTTCAGCTTTGGGATTCTTGAACCTTCAACAACAGACTGAAGGCTGCACTGTTGTCTTCCCTACTTATGAGGTTTGGGACTCAGACTGGCTTCCTTTTTCCTCAGTTTGCAGATGGCCTATTGTGGGACCTCACCTTGTGATGATTTGAGTCAATACTCCTTCGTAAACTCCCCTTTATATGTACATCTGTCCCATTAGTTCTGTCCATCTAGAGAACCTTGACTAATGGAGAGACCTACAAAGAGATTTAGATTTTCACAAAGTAACAGTGGGGGACTTCGACATTTTACTTACAGTGTTAGACATATCACTGAGGCAGAAAATTAACTAAGATATTCAGGACCTGAACACAACACTTGACCAAATGGATATAATAGACACCTACAGATGGCAAATATTCTGAAATAACCCAAACAATTGGACATAAAATAATCCTCAGGAGAAAACAAAGAAAAGAAAATCCTAAACCATCCCAATCACATTCTCAGACCATAGCACAATAAAAAATAGAAATTAATGCTAAGAAAATCACTCAAACCCTACAATTATATGAAAGTGAAACAACTTGATTCTAAATGACCTTTGGGTAAACAATGAATTTAAGGTAGAAATTAACAAATTCTTTGAAACAAATGAGAGCAAAGACACAAGATATCAGACTCTCTAGGACACAATTAAAATAGTCTTAAGAGGGAAATTTATAGTGCTAAATGCCAACATCACAATGTTAGAAAGATCTAAAACTAACAACCTAGCATCACATGTAGATGAACTAGAAAAACAGAAGCAAATGAACCCTAAAGCAAGGAGAAAAAAATTTACTAATATCAGAGCTGAAGTGAAGGAAATTGAGACACACACAACAAAATATAATAAAAGATCAATGAATCCACAAATTGTTTTTGTGAATGAATAAATAAGATAGACCTCTAGCTAGACTAACAAAAAAAGAGAGTAGATCCAAATAAACACAATCAGAAATGGCAAAGGGAACATTAACATTAACCCCATAGAAATACAAGAAAACACTCAGAAACTATTATGAACACCTCTATGCACCCAAGCAAGAAGTCCCAGAAGAAATGGATAAAGTTCGGGAAACACACAACCTCCCAATAATGCAACAAAAAGTAATTGAATCTCTGAACAAACTAATAATGATTTGCAAATTGAATTAGTAATAAAAAGTCTACCAACCAGAATAAATCTAGGACACATGGATTTACAACTGAATTCTACCAGATATATAAAGAAGACCTGGTGCCATTCCTACTGAAACTTCCAAAAAAAATGAGAATTCTGTGAGACCTCACTCATTCTATGAGGTCACCATCATCTTGATACCAAACCAGTCAGAGACACAACAACAACAACAACAAAAACAAACTTCAGGCCAATATCTTTGATGAACATAGATGCAGAAATACTCAACAAAATACTAGCAAACTGAATCCAGCAACTCATCAAAAAGTTAATATACCAGGAAATAGTTGGCTTTTTCCCTGGTATGCAAGATTGGTTCAACATACACAAATCAATAAATGTGATTCATCACATAAACAGAACTAAATACAAAAAAAGTTCATCTCAATAGATGCAGAAAAGATTTTTCATATAATTAAACATCCTTTCTTATTAAAAACCCTTAAATTAGGCATTAAAGGAACATGCTTAAAAATAATAAGAGCCATTTATGACAAACTCATAGCCAACATTACACTGAATGGGCAAAAGCTGGAAGCATTTCCCTTGAAAAACAGAACAGGACAAGGATGACGTTTCTCACCACTTTTATTCAACATAGTACTGGAAGTCTTGGCCAGAGCTACAGGCGAAATAAGGAAATAAAAGATATCCAAATAGGAAGAAAGGAGGTAAAACCATCCCTTTTTGCAGACATCCCATAGCCTTTGCCCCAAACTCTTTGACCTGATAAACAATTTCAGCAAAGCTTCAGGATAAAAAGTCAATGTGCGAAAATCGGTAGCATTTCTATACACTAACAACTTCCAAGCTGAGAGCTAAATCAAGTACACGATCCCAGTCCCGGTAGCCATGAACAGAATAAAATATCTAGGAATATAGCCACCTGAGAGGTGAAAGATCTCTACAATGAGAATTACAAAACACTGCTGAAAGAAATTAAAGTTTACATAAACAAATGGAAAAACATTTCATGCTCATGGCTAGAAAGAATCAATGCTATATTTAAATGATGATACTGCTCAAAGCAATTGACAGATTCAATGCTATTCTTATCAAACTACCAATGATATTCTTCACATAATCAGAAAAATAATTTTTAAAGCTCGTATATAACCAAAATAGCTTGAATTGCCAAGGGAATCCTAAGCAAAAAGAACAAAGCTGGAGGCATTACATTACCCAACTTCGAACTATACTACAAGGCTACAGTAACCAAAACAGCATGGTAATGGTACAAAACAGACACATAACCAACAGACCAGAATAGAGAGCCTAGAAATAATGCTGAACACCTACAATTATTTGATCTTTGACAAAACTGAAAAAAAAAAAAAAAAAAAAATGAGCAAATGACTCCCTACTCGATAAATGGAGCTGGGCTAACTGGCTAGCTATATGCAGACAACTGAAACTGGACTTCTTCCTTACAGTGTAGCAGGACGAGCCGCAGACAAAACTCCTCAGACACCGGATTAAAGAAGGAAGAGGTTTTTTATTCGGCCGGGAGCGTCGGCAGACTCACGTCTTAAGAGCCGAGCTTCCCGAGAAAGAAATACTTGGCCTTTTTAAAGGCTTACAACTTTAAGGGGTCCACGTAAAGGGGTCGTGATAAATCGAGCAAGTGTGGAAAACGTGACTGGGGGCTACATGCATCAGCTAACAGAACAAAAATTTTACAATGCTTTTTCATACAGTGTCTGGAATTTACAGATAACACAAGTAGTTTAGGCCAGGGGTTGATGTTATTATTATTACTTTGTTTAACTCCTAGGGCCGGGTGGTGGTGCCAAGATTGTCTGGCTATTTATCTTACTTTTGTTTCTTTCTCTCTCTTCTCCTGTCTTGTGAACTAGGCAAGGTGGGGGGAGGAGGGCAGCAGGAGTAGTAGTGGTCTCCTTCCTTAACAGTACATACAATGATCAACTCAAAGTGGAATAAAAACTTAGATGTACACCCTAAAGCTATAAAACTCTAAAAGATAACCTAGAAAATACTATTCTGGATATAGGATCTGGCAAATATTTCATGACAAAGACATTAAAAGCAATCACAACAAAAATAGAAATTGACAAAGGGGACCTAATTAAAGAGCTTCTGCACAGCAAATGAAACTTTCAGTAGAGTAAACAGAAATCCTATAGAATGGAAGAAAATATTTGCAAACTAATCATCTAGCAAAGATCTAGTATCCAGAATCTATAAAAAACTTTAACAAATTTACAAGAACAAAACAAATAACCACATTAAAAAGCGGGCAAAGTATATTAACAGACACTTTTTAAAAGAAGACATACATGTAGCAAACAAGAATATTAAAAAATGCTCAACATGCTCCACATCACTAATCATTAAAGAAATGCAAATCAAAACCACAGTGAGATACTATCTCATACCCGTCAGAATGGCCATTATTAAAAAGTCAGACAATAGCAGATTCTGGCAAGGTTGCAGAGACAAAGGAGTGCTTTTACACTTCTGGTTGGAATATAAGTTGGTTCAGCCATTGTGGAAAGCAGTTTGACAATTTCTCAAAGAACTAGAAGCAGAAAATGCATTTGACCTAGCGATTCCATTATTGGGTATATGTCGAAAGGATTATAAATCATTCTACCATAAAGACACATTTATGTGTATATTCATTGCAGCACTATGCACAATACCAAAGACATGGAATCAACCTAAATCCCCATCAGTGGTAGACTGCATAAGGAAAATGTGGTACATATACCCCATGGAATACTGTTACAGGGTGCTTGCAGTTTCACTCTTCTGGCTGGAAACTTCTGTGACTAGTGGCACCTTTGCCCAAGTTTTGCTCAGGCCTGCTGGGCTTGTTCTACCTAGTCGACTTGGCAGACTGTGCTTGGCTCATGCTACTGGCCTGGATCCCATGCTGCCAAAGGCAAGCCAGGCACAGAGTGGTGAATGATGTGTGAGCAAGTGAGCATGGGGTCCCGCCACTGCGCACAGCCAGGCACACCAGCTGCAGCGGGGTAGGCAGCTCCAGGCACCAGCAGGGGTCCCAGCTCTCTGTGAGACTGCAGAGGGACCAGACGTTTTGCAAGCAGCTTCCACAGCTGGCAGCATGAAACACAGTGGCACCCGGGAGCTTGGAGATGCCAGGAACTGCAGAGCCCCAAACAGGGTGTCATAGCCCTGGCATGGGGAGCTCCTAGGTCTGGGCTCCCGAAAGAGCTGAAGCTCTTCTGTTCTTTTTTTCTTGTTGCCTGCAAAGTGGCAAGCAAAGGGCATGTTTCAGCGCTGTTTGTGTTACAGCTCTTTCAGCCCTGCCATTAAGCGGGTCCTGAATTGTTGTTTCATGTTCAGGAAGAATGATATACATGGACAAGTGGAAGGTGAGCAAGAGAAAGAGATGCTCTATTGAGCAACAGAACAGCTCAGAGGAGACTCCCGGTGGGTAGCTCCTCTCTGCTGTCAGGTCATCCCATCACCTGCTCTGCTCTCAGCAGAGAGGAGACCCACAGTTGGAAGCTCCTCTCGGCAGGCAGGTCTTTCTGTTGTCTCCTGGAGTGGGGCTGAGTCCAGGATTGTTAGGAGCTTCAGAGGGGAGGAAGTGCATGCTGATTGGTCCATGGGCAGTCATGGGCGGGCCTGGAAAAAGGACACTAAGTTCTCACTCTGGTCTGCAGAACCGGCAGCCTGGTACCAAGGTGGGGTTTAACTGGGCACCTGCCCTTTTCTTCCCAGGAGCCTGTCCGCCTCCTGCCGCCATTAATCTGCCATCTATGGTGCCCCACAGTGCCCAGGCTGTTCGTGTGGAGGGGTGCCTGCAGACTCACACCTAATCATCTTTAGTCCCACTTCAGCCTCCCTCCTGTGCTCCTTTGTTTCCCAAGTCTGGAGGGGGCTGAGGCAGCAGGGTGCTGGTGTGTCAGCACTGCCCTGAGCACATGCACACCCACCAGGTTGTGACAGCACCCGGGCTCAGCCACAACTTTGCTCCAAAATTGGAGTGGGGAGTTGGTGGTATAGTGGTGAGCACAACTGCCTTCCAAAATTAGAGTGGGTTTCGGGAGTGCGGAGAGGCCAGGAAGTGGGAACAGACACTTCTGAGTCTGCAGGGAAGGGGGCGCTTCCTAAGCCTCTGAGAATGCGGAGGTGTCGGGGTCCACAGCCATGACTGAGCAGCTGCACCTGCCCAAAATGGCGGGAATCCTATCGCCGTAACTTGAAAGGGGGTGGGGCTTCACCTGTTCCCAGCTCCTGCCAACTCCACGGAGTACGCAAGTACGCAGACCTGGCCCTGCCTCCCTGACTGCAGTCAGTGACACGGCAGTGGCTTTTCCAGATGGGCCGCCACTGCCATCCATACTATGCAGCCATTAGAATGGAACGAGATTGTGTCGTTTGCAGAAACATGGATGAAACTAGAGGCCATTATACTAAATGAAGTAAGACAGAAACAGAAAACAAAACATCTCATGTTCTCTTAGTGAGAACATTGAGTACATATGGACACAAATAAAGAAATAGTAGACACAGGGCCTTACTCGAGTGTGAAAGAAGGAGAAAGTTGAGGATTAAAAAATTACTTTATTGAGTACTATGCTTACTACCTGGGTGGTGATGTAAAAAGATAAAGAAAATTTATAATGAGAAAAATAAACCTATCTTTCGTAGAACTGATAGCTAAGACCAAGAACAGGTTCTTCAAATAAAAGAGAAAAATGTAATAAAAGAAAACATAGAAGAAAGACAAGTAAATTATAAAATATATTTTCAAATTTGAAGAGAACATTAAGACTTGGAGTAAAATATTTCAAACAACTGCTACAATTGGAAACACTGACTAAATAAATAACTCTTTAAAAAATGTAAATAACAATGAACTTATTGGGAAGGAAAAATATTATAAGACAAATGAAGAAATTGAAACACACAAAACAAACAAACAAAAACGTGCTGAAAAAATTGGCAAAAGCAAAAGGCAAGTATCTAACTAGGATTTCAAAACCAATGCTCCCAACCACCTAATTCAAATAAAAATTTGGGATTATCACTGTTGCTGTTTGATAAAACTAAAGTAAAACCACACAAATCAGAACCAACACTTTATATCAAGTAGTGGGGGAAAATGAATGAAGTTGAGACATTCAGAAAAAAAAACATATCAGACATGACTTAAGCAATTATTGCAATAAATAATTCTTTAAGGCCAAAAGTAATGTATTGTCTTTTTGGAGCAATGGATTTTGTTGATATATTTCCTTAAACCAACAACTTTCTGTGATACATACTTTGATCAGAGTGTTCATTTATTTAATACATCTGCATTCTATTTGCAAATGTTTTATTAAACATTTTGTACCTATAAGTAAGATTGGACTATAATTATTTTGTAGAGGACTTTTATAGAAAATATTGATTTAAAAAGTACTGATTTACAAAGTGAAATTTTACATTACATTTACTCTGACTTTATTAAATAATTGGGAAACATTTCAACTTTTTATATTGCTTAATTATGGAATTATTCAGTATCCATATTTAACATTTGTTGTATTTACAAAAGGTCAATTTAAAAAAATATGTATTTAATACATTTCCACATGAAGTGTATCTTTTATTAGTAGAAATTGTCTTATGATTGCCCATTTTGTCATCATCCTTTGGGCTTATCTTACTCAGTTGTTAAGTGTTCTATCTGTGCTGGATTCACATTTTGCACTGACTTTGAATGTCACTCAGTTGTTCTCCAAAATTGCTTTTGTGGCCTTAACAAATGTTTCTTGGTTCATTATTTTTACTTGTATTCTTCATATGTAATGTGCATTGCAATATTAGACGTTAAATGAAATACAATCAAGGAATAATTGACCTAATACTTTGAATATATCAAAGACTGGAATAAGTGGTAAGGTTGATTTGGATGAGGTTCTTTCACGGAAACTAACCTTACATTTTAAAATTTATGACTATTTTTCTTACACTATATCTTACTGCTAGCACACTTGGATATAAAATCCAAAAATGCCTTTTTATGGCTAAAAAACTGTATATAATTAAATAATAATTACATAAACTTTACCAATAAGCTTATTGCTTATTTATAATCACTTGTGTTAATACATGTTTACATAATGTTTATTTCTCTGCATATGCAACACATGCATTTCATCTCTTTCCTTCCAGCTTGTGATCATACTGTTCTATATTCTATACTTTGCACATTTTTTTCTTTCTTAAAGTGTAGTAATTTTCAATCTCCAGTGTATAAAATGATCTTTTTTAACTTTTAATTATCCATGTTTTTATATAATTTTTGCTTTGTTTTCCCAATTTTAAATGCAAAAGTAATGTTTGCTTTAAACTATATAGTTTTTTTCTTTTGTTTACAAGTGATGTTGAATATGTATGTATGTCTCTGTATTTTCAATTTTTCTGTCATTTATTTATGCAAGGTTTATAACTGTGTATCATCTTAGGTGGTTATGGTTTTCTTAATGATTAACATAACTCTATAGTCCTAGTATTAACATATTCTATAAAACATATCACAATTCAGTTTTCTACCAGTGATTATTTTATAGTTATCTTGATCTACTAAATTTGTATACATTTTATTAAAACACATTATGCATATAGAAAGGTGCACAATTAGAAATGAGCATGTTGATAAATTATCAGAAAATGAACAGTGATGTGACCATTACCAAAGTAAAGGAATAGAATATAACTTGTGTTCTAGAAATCCCTCTTGTGCCTCAGCCCAAAGTTAATCCACTCCCACTACTCTGACTTCTATCACCATAAGATTGATGTTAATTTAAATATTTTAAAAACCTATCAATTTTTACTATAGATTGCTTATCTATGATTAGGATATCCTTCCTTATCCTAAAAACAGGTAAATATTTTTGCACATTTTTTCATCATTTGGGTATTAAATATTTACATATATGCAACAGTTTCTCTGGAATTTGCTCTTGCTTAAATATAAAATAACACATTTTTGTAATTATTTTTCAATGTTTTCTATACTGCATATTTGGAGACTAAATGATACACTCCTAAATAACATATGGCTAAAGGAATATCAAGGGAAATTTTAAAAAACAATTGTAATTAAATGAAAATGAATTTAAAATATCAAAATTTGTAGGATGCAGCAAAAGCACTGCTTAAAGAGAAATGTATAATAACATTAAAAACATATTAGAAAAGAATAGAGATTTCAAATCAATCATCTAAGTTTCCACGTTAGGAAAATAAGGAAACAAAAGCAGTGTAAGGCTAAATAAAACAAACGAAAAAAATGAGTCTGAGTGGAGTGAGTTAGCCAGCCAGCCATGAGGTTGTATGGTTGCATCTGTGAAACCAGTAGTGCTTGCAGCACAGGTGACCAACCGATGGGAGAGCAGATTGCAGAATTCAAAGGAATATTTTCTCTATCTGACAAGGATGATGATGGAACTGTAACAATAAAGCAATTGAGAACTGTAATGAAGTATCTTGGGTAGAATCCAAAAGAAGCAGAGGATATGATTAATGAAGTAGATGCTGATGGTAAGGGCACAATTGACCCTCTTGAATTTCTGACAATGATGGCAAGACAAATGAAAGACCCAGACAGTGAAAAAGAAACATTCCATGTGTTTGATAAGGTTGGCAATGGTTATATTAGTGCAACAGAGCTTCACCCTATAAACCTTAGAAAGAAGTTAACAGATACCAAGGCGATGAAATGATCAGGGAAGCAGATATTGATAGTGATCGTCAAGTAAAGTATGGAGAGTTTGTTCAAATGATGACAGCAAAGTGGATGTTGTGCAGAATGTGTTACATTTCTTGTACAAAATTGTTTATTTGCCTTTTCTTTGTAACTTATCTGTAAAAGCTTTTCACTACTGTCAAAAAACACCACCATATGGATGTATAGTAGTTAGGACTTCATTCCTCCATGTTTTCTTCCTTTCTCTTAATGTCATTGTCCTGAAACCTGATTTTAGAATATTGATCAAGTAATATGTTGTATGTGACTTACACTTGAATATATATCTAAGCCATTCTGCACATCTAAAATTAGATGGAGTTGGTCAAATGAAGGAATATCTAGGTTATGCCTTCTTATAAAGTAGGTTTCTTTAGGATCTGTGAGCATGTTGTTGAAGTGTGAAGTTGTAACTGTGCAGACTATAAACAGTCAACAATATGCACTAAAAAGTTGCACTATTGCAAAAAAGGTGTGTTATTCAGGTTTTTATATACTATTTTTTCATACTGCTTCTCTTGTACTGGAAACATTTTCTCCTCCTGTTACTTGCTTTTTACACTGTTGTTAGCCACTTAAAGATAATCTGCTGATGGCATAATTTGCCTAAAATCCATTCCAAGTTGTATATTTGTTTTCCAATAAAATATTACAATAAAAAAGAATAAAACATAAAATATACCAAAGAAATAATAAAAACAATTGAGTAATGAAAGTTACATCTTACATTCTGAATATTATGTTAAGGTGACTAACTTACATTTAATCATTTTCCTCAAGTAAGATAATTAATTGCAAACAATATCAGCAATCAAATATGTTCTGTTAACTGTCATCTACTACAGCAGGGGTCTAAAACCCCTGGGCTACAGTCTGTGGCCTGTTAGGAACAGGGCCATATAGCAGGAGGTGAGCACTGAGTGAGTGAGTGAGAGCATTACCACCGGAGCTCCACCTCTGCTCAAATCAGAGGCAATGTTAGATTGTCACAGAGTGCGAATCCCATTGTGAACTGTGCATGCCAGGGATCTAGGTTGCGTGCTCCTTATGAGAATCTAACTAATGCCTAGTGATCTGAGGTAGAACAGTTTCATCCCAAAACCATCCTCACCATACCCCTGTTCTTGGAAAAATTATAATCCATGAAACTGCTCCCTGGTGCCAAAAAGCTTGGGGGCCGCTGATAGAAGTTATTCATTATGCCAAAAGAACATAGATTTTTGGAAAAAGTAAATGAATAAATACCAAACTATAAAGTCATTTACACAAAGTGATGGGTTTAATGATCATTGTGTAGTCTATACAAAAATTTCACTTTCTTCATATCCATGATTTTATCATTTTATTTGGCAAATACCTGATTTGTGTGAGACCGATATCGTTCCCTACAAAGGAATACGCTAGTTGTTATAAGTCAACTTATTTATTTTACCACAGTCATGTTCAATGGTGGAAACTTGGTCTAATCAAATCGAAGCTGAAAACCTATTATATGTATTATTTTTTATATAGTTTGGAGAGAAAACACCTCTTTGGTCTGGGGGGAAGGTGAGTTTGAGGTATACAGAGGAATGTGCAACTGATGTGTTTATTTGCCATCATGGGCAAGTCATTACAAGGTTAAAGCTGATATTACAGAGAAATGAAGCCAGAACCATCACTGAATCACATCTGATATTGTTTTATTATTTTAATCAGTTTAAAAAAGGTTTATTACTTTCAGAAAGGTATCTGCCTCTTAGGTGGCCCTATTAGCATAGATACTCAGAAATTTAAGAAATTTTAGAAATTTCTAATGATGTATATTTTCCAAAAAATAAATTTTCAGTCAAATGGATTTTTATGAGAATATTTTGTAGCCAAAGAAGTTTCTGTTTCATTATACCTATTAACATTATTCTCCAATATTCTGAATTTGCCCATAATGAAGGAAAGAGTGAATAATTCAGTGAGTACTCAATGTTTATTTTTTCACTATTTTTTTCATTAATAGACTTTATATTTTGTGCAGTTTCAGGTTTACAGAAAAATTAAGTGGAAAATACAGAGTTGCCATATGCCATCTCATACTCTCCAAAGTTTCCTCTATGATTATCATCTTAAGTTAGTGTTGTGATTTTTGATTTGTTATCTTTTGATTGTTAAATGTTGATTGGTTACCATTGATGAGCCAATATAAATACCTTATTATTAACTAAAATCCATAGTTTACTTGAAGGTTCACTCAGTGTTGTACATTCTCTGGGTTTTGACAAGTGTATAATGACATGTATCTACTAATATAGTGTCATATAGAATAGTTACACTGTCCTAAAAATCTCCTGTGCTCAACTTTCCCTCTCTCCTCAAACCCATGATGACCACCAACGTTTTTGCTACTGTCACCAGAGTTTTACCTTTCCAAAATTCCCTATAGTTGGAGTCATAATAGCCTTCTTAAATTGCTAAAAGACTTCTCTTGCTTAGCAATATGTGTTTAAAGTTCTTCCATGTCTTTTTGTGATTTGATAGTTCATTTCTTTTTATTGCTAAATAAATATGCCATTGTATCGATGCTCCACATTCACCTATTAAAGGACATCTTGGTTGATTCTGAATTTTGGCAATTATAATCCACCATTATTTTAATATTCATCTTTAATGGGAAATAAAACTTTTCACTTCAACCCATTTTATTGGGAGCAATTTAAACTATTAAATAATAGCCTATTGCTACATCAAATAATGATATTTGAATAAGAAATAGTGTATAATACAACTGCAAACATTATTACATTGCAAATAATTACCTTTAATATGTTCAATTAATTTTAAAGGGAAATACTGTGATAATGAATATTATATAATTATAAAGAATACAATATAATTCTTATAATCTTTGCAGGATATCATTTTTTACATAACTATAAATTTCTAACTAATTAAATCAGCCTTAGATTTGCATCTTATATAATAGCAGTCCCCCACAATTTTGGCATCAGAGACCAGTTTCATAGAAGACAATTTTTCCATGGACCAGTGTTGGGAGGGTGATTTGGGGATTATTCAGTCACATTACATTTATTGCAGACTTTATTTCTATTATTACTACAATGTACTGTGTAATGAGGTAATTATACAACTCACCATAATGTAGAATTAGTGGGAGCCCTAAGCTTGTTTTCCTGCAACTAGATGGTCCCATCCCATCTGGAGGTGATGGGAGACAGTGACACATTATCAGGCCGTGGATTCTCAAAAGAAGCACGCAATCTAGATTCCTTGTATGTACAGTTCACCATAGGGTTCACACTCCTATGAGAATCTAATTTCGAGGCTGATCTGACAGGAAGCAGAGCTCAGGCAGTAATGGGAGTAACCAGGAGCAGCTGTAAATACAGATGAAGCTTGCCACTCAACACCTGCTGTGCGGCCCAGTTCCTCATCGGCCGCGGACTCGTTTCAGTCCACGGCCTGTGGGTTGGTGACCACTGTAATATAAGGATAAGGAAAGCTTGATTTTATCCCATTTGGAAAATTAGCATGAATATCTGCTGTAAAAAGTAAGATCTAATATTCATTTAACTGTAAATATCCTATTTTAAAAACTAATCTGCACATATATTTTTTACATAGGAAAATAAATAGAATGTTAAAAGTGAAATTAAACAAGTAAATATAACAAATTTTATACTTTGAATTTTAGAAAAGAAAAGCTAATATTAATGTGACTTCACATTTGACATAATGTTTGATAACTTACTTTTTATAATTCATAGCTCTTCTTTATCACTTTCTATCAAAACACAAAATTTCAGGCTGAGATGGGAGGATCAATTGAGCCTGTGAGGTAGAGGCTGCAGGGAGCTGTGATCATGCCACTGCTCTCCAGTTTGGGTTACAAAGCAAGACCCTGTTTCAAAACACACACATATATTGGATGGGCACGGTGGCTCATGCCTGCAATCCTAGCACTTTGGGAGGCTGAGACAGGTAGATCACCTGAGGTTGGGAGTTCAAGACCAGCCTGACCAACATGGAGAAACCCTATCTCTACTAAAAATACAAAATTAGCTGGGCATGGTGGCACATGCCTGTAAACCCAGCTACTCGAGAGGCTGAGGAAGGAGAATCGCTTGAGTCCAGGAGGCAGAGGTTGCAGTGAGCCAAGATCGCACCATTGCACTCCAGCCTGGTCAACAAAACCGAAACTCCGTCTCAAAACACACACACACATGCACGCATACACACACACACACACACACACACAAAATCAATATAATACTTGGAAAATTTCATAGATAACTGCTGAAAATGGAGATGAAAACATGTGGAGACTTACTTGCAGTTGAAATTTAGCTCACAGACCTTGCCACTGTCTAAGAGCTTACTATGACCTTTGCCAGTTGTCAAATGGTCAAAGTAGCTATGTTTAATTTAATTTGGTCTAAAAGTATCTACATTGGCATTGCATTCTGTAAGCTTTTGAGTGTTTTGATAAAAAAATTCTCTACGGATTTCTGTTTCTACACATCTTACAAGCAGAAGCTATGGATGACTTTGTTCTAGACCCTTTACAAGGATGTTTATATAATGGACAGTCTCAAAAATAGATGACTTTTCCACTCCAGACAAAAGACAAATTTGCTTACTGTTTGGTAGAAGAAAGGCATATGTCCCTTTCCTCCAGGGCAAAGGTCAGGGATACTTATTTCCTTTTAATCCCAAAACTCACATTCCCTAAACTCAGAGTTCCTCTTCTACAGTGAAACTCACCGCATGTACAGGCATCACCCAACCCTCTTTGCAGCACTCTGTGGGAACTGGACTTACAAAACAGGAGTAAAAACAATGATGTTCTGGCTAACACAGTTTCTGTGAATAGTAAAATGATTATAGTTTCTGGCCTAAGAGTCTTATGTCTTCTGTCAACACACATACACATGTGACAGGCTGTGTTAGCTTGCAAGTAGAGTAGAATCTCAAACCCTTCACAGTTCTTGGATACTTGGTCAATGGGGACGACATGTTGACAGAAATATGGATTGTTGGTTGGATAAAAGGTATGAATACCTCATGGGCCACTTTCGGAGATACAAAAAGAATTGCTGGGGTCTTGTAGAAAACACTCTTGCCTATGTGGTAATGTGGTGGTAGTAAGGAATCCCCACTCTCTCACCAGTTAATAAATTTTAGAGGATGAGGACAATAAAGCAGGATAGAAGGAAGCTGCCTGAATGGTGGTTTGGTTGTTCTTACTTCCGTGGACAGAAGGAAGAAAAGATGTTATGACACAGTGGCACCAATATCTATGGCCCCTGCTGAAAGCAGTATGGCGGACTTGTTGGGTCATGGAACTCAAAAGCTGAAATATACTGTGTTATCAATAAAGATGTAGAGTTTTATGGAGACCAAAACCATTACAATGTAATTGCTTGAGTTGTGCTAGCAGCCACACTAAACCAAAAAGCTAATACAAAGCCTTGGTTTCTCAATACGGTAAATTTTAGGTTATATGTATTTTAACACAATAAAAACCAAACAAGAAACCCAAAACAACAACAACAAAACATTCATACAGAATGGAATAGGGCTGCTCTATTCCATATTTTATTGATTCTCCATACACCTGTACCCTAAACAGAGATATTTTAAGAAGGTAAGTAATTATATCTAGGACTAAGTTATTTCTATTTCCTGTATTTCCTAAGGGACCAAAGCCCATATATAACAGCTGAGTATGCTTTGGAAAACCTTAGACACAAGAAATGGACACAAATTTTTATGACATTAACCAATTATAAGAATCCCATTAACCATCCTACCTGATCCTGTGGGAGAAAAGGATGCCTAAATTTAACACATAGGATTTGAGTAGTGATCACAGTGGGTAAGGAAAGCTAAAGTAGTCTTGTGAGTGAGATGTACTGGATCAATTTAATGTACTATTGCTGTGACTTTCACTGTTACATACATATGGGTATTGATGTTTATCAGGTCTGGACTCTGAAAGCTCATACAGAGAAGACACTCCAAATAACGGACAACAAATATGTAGAAATTCTAGCACTTTTGTGGACATACATTTCCAGTGACCGCTTTGAACTACATGTCTCTGTAGGTAATTATTTATGTCATTGACATGTCTGTCAAAGAGTGCTTCTACCAGGGCACCCGGCGGTTTGGTTGAGCTGTGCCAGCTGTGCTTGCAGCCACTCTTAATGGAAGAAAATGCAAAGCCTCTTTGCCTCCCAGACACAGCTGCTAGTGACATCAGATTTAATAAGATTTCCTTTCTTAGTTAGTAGAGACACCAGTTAAAACAATATTCTGTTTGTTGGGTGAGTAAACTCAGGCTCAATGACATGAAGATTGTCGAAGAAGCCTCACTTGTAAAACATACATAGTGTATTCAAGAATTTAGCTCACTTGGCGCCAATAGCATCTTGGCTTTATATAAAAAGGTCACAGCTGTTCTTTTAAGAAAAACTATCAATTATTCTTTGCTTAAAGAAAATCTGTGGGCTCACTGAAACCCTAGATTCATAGAGGTTTCCCTAAATACCTGAGACTTCACTGATGGTTTGATTAAGCTGAAGGCCAATGATGTCCACCAGACTCCTGAGGCTGCTGTTTTTATACCATAGAAATCACAGACAGATGTGTTGCTCCACTCATTGGGCAGAACTCCAGGCCATTCTCACAGAAATGGCCAATATTTAGATAAATGAACTTTGTTGTATGTTTCTGCTGATTGTGAGGCTGTTTTCAATTGCTTCCTATTTTGGTGTGCCACTTGGAAAATAAAGTCCTGGCAAATTAAAAATATCTCTTTTGAGACCATGAAATGTGGGGAAAAATTATGACTGCTTATGAAAATATCTGAGTCACTCATGCAAATGTCCATGGTAAAAGACCATTTGCTAATGAGACTTACTAGAGTCAAGGTGTTAATCAGGCCTGCATTCCTCAGATTGCTACCATTATGGACTAGATCCATCATCAAGCAGGTCTCTGATTCACATAAACCTTCATAAACTAATCTACCATTGTATGCCAGACTTCTATCTCTCATTAAAAGTTTATTAGGTTGTTTCTCAATGGAAGAGGACTCATGGCATTTGGTGTTGCCCATGTCTGCTTCGTATTTGAAGACTGATCACATCAGACTTTTGACCCCGGCTAAGAGCTTGTATCATGTCATACCACAGTTGACACTTTTTCAGGTCATACATTACTTTTGCAGTTCAACCAACTGACCCCAGTTGTAAGGTGTGGCCATTGTAATTAATCTGTATCATTTTTTTCTACTTTGTTAACAATTTGTTATCAATTTAGTTGTTAACAATTCAAGTCCAACAATGGTATTCTGTTATCACAAAATAATTCAACAGTAGGCTGATAGTTAAAACATTCAGCCGATCTTTCCAATCATCTATAGGCATTTTCTATTGCTGCACACTGGAATATTCGTCTCTAAAACTGACTCAAAAAGATTTCTTATTCTAATTCCTTCACCTCCTTTTGCCCCGTAAACTTTAGTAAGTCAGTCTGGTCATTGAATACAGTTGCTACCAAAAAAAAAAAAAAAAAAAAATCATCTTTTCTTGGTTGCTCCCTGGGTTATGAACAGGGTGAAAATGTGAGGCACTATATAGATGTAATTTGAAAATTTATTATTTTAGGTTCCCTTTTGTACAAAGAGAATACCACTCTTAGAGTCTTTTTACATATGACTTTAAATTCTGTATTGGTAAATACAAACAAATTAAATAATAATGAGGAACTTTGATGCACAAATTACTAAATGAATAGATTTCTATAAATTAGAGAAAACATAAATTAATATTTAAAGTTTTTGGTATTGCTGCTGCTGTGATATATTGAATTTTCCCTTTGATTGAAAATGACACTCTGAAAAATCTAAAACACATTAAGTATGCGTTAAGGATATTTCTGAGTCTATGAAACAGTGGAGCCGAAAAGCACTAAGTATTTGACTTTCTGGCACAAAAAACCTAAAGTCAACCCAAGGTACGTATTTGACTTCTACAAAAATAGATCTCCAACTTTTGACCTCAAAATTGAATACAATTGAAGGAGATTGAGATTGTCATTCACTAACTTTAACATTACTGCCTTCCCCCCACCCCTCAAAAAAAGTCCTAAATTTCAGACTGTTTTTAAAACTTTGGAGGCTGGGCACGGTAGCTCATGCCTGTAATCGCAGCACTTTTGGAGGCCGAGGAGGATGGATCACCTGAGGTCAGCGGTTCAAGACTAGCCTGGTCACCACGGTGAAACTTCGTCTCTACTAAAAATAAAAAAATTAGCCAGCTGTGGTGGTGGGTGCCTGTAATCCTAGCTACTTGGGAGGCTGAACAGGAGAATCACTTGAACCCAGGAGGGGAGGCTGAGATTGCAGTGAAGTGAGATCACACCATTGTGCTCCAGCTTGGGTGACACAGCGAAACTCCATAGCAAAAAAAAAAAAAAAAAAAAAAATTGGTTTAGGTTTTCTTTTTTCTGTCCTCATTTCCAGTTTTTGTTTCCAAAAATAACTTTCTGTTAGGTGGGTTCTTTCATTTAACTGATTTTCTGTTGGCTTGTTGCCTCAGTTTGGCAGCCAAAAAAATTCTGTACCAAATTGCATGATTCCTCAACTAGACATGGGCTTATAACACTGTTTTATTCTCATTATTTCTTGGCTCTTATATCTTGGTCTGCATCTGTTTGGACACCTGACATTTTCCCCTATCCTTATGGAGATAGATTTAAAAAGACTCAAAGATTTATTTATTAATATATTAATGAAAAAAATCTCATAGATATTTGACCCTCCTTCTTTGATTTTTCCTCCGTACCTAATATCACCAAGAGGTGAAAGAAAGAAATAAGCTTCATTGTCCTAGGAAATGATTGGACTTATAACCATGAAGGAAGAGGAAAGAAGATTTCAAGGGCATTAGTTTTATTAATAAGGCCAAACCTGCCAAAATACTTTTTTTGTGGCTTGGTATTTGCACGTCCCCTGTGCACTTAAACAAAATTATATTTAGATCATAGAGAGTGAGAAGGCATATTTAGAGTCACTTTCTATATTTCTACTGCCTACAAAAACCCCCGACATTTTTATTTTGGAAAAATATTGACTTTTATTATTTTTGTAAAGCTTTATTTTAACAATATATGTATGCTTTACATAATTTTAAGTCAAAGAATTAGAAGTTAAAAATTAAGATTTTGTGATGTGTTCTGTGCAAGGATGAATTTGATAAGGTTTCAGAATTAATCTTCAACATCTCTTTAACCTTCGGATCCTACTCTATTTAAAGTACATAAATCTCTGATGAGAAATAGCCTGATATTAAAAAAAACCCTCACATGAATTACTATGGAAAAGTTTCCATATTTTCTTCTCCTTTTCTCTGTTGTGATTTACCTTGATTTTAACCATAAGACCCATTATTTTTCATAACAGCTATTTAAATAATAAGTTAATTCATGGAAACGTGTTAATAATTTTCTTTCACTGATAATATAATTACTTTGATTGATGTCCTTCTAGAGCTATATTAGCTTATAACCCAGAAATAATATTTAACAGCGAATTTCTGGTTTCTTGTACATTACATTGAATCATGTAATACTTTTGTTCTTAAAAAAATAAGTCACAGAATGTAATATTTTTGTTCTTCAAAAAATAAGTCACATAATGACCAGTTGTATACCTGCAACTGGTTCTTCTCAAACCACAAAGTAAATTTCCTCCTACCATCCAATCATCATTAGTTGAATGGAAGTTGTTTTGTTTTTTACTGTTCTTGATTTGTCTCTCAAGATCTTCTCATAAATTAAGAACCTTTCATAAATTTTTAATGCCAGAAGTAAATAAACACTAATGGCTATTAAACATATGACAAAGTATTACACTTTTATATGAAAGAGGTGAAATAAAACAAAAGAGTAGTAAATGTATGACATTTAAAATATTTTAAAGGAATATAATATTTTTATTGTCACCAAATAGAAATGAGATTACTGAATGTCTACTCAGGATACATATTCTTCTTCAGTCAATTTTCTTTCCTAATTTGTATGGATGACAATGCAATTGGTTAAGAGACCTAGTCCTAATCACCCTTTGTAACTAGTTTGGTCATGCGATAAAGTTTTATCAAATAATGTATGAAGGCCATGGTGATATGAGATTTTGAGTAAGGTTGATAAGTGGCAAAGGTCCCTAGAAAGTGCTCCCCTTTGTCGTTCCTTCCTTGTTTCTTCTTGCAAACTGTGATACAAGAACAACCTTTTTGTACTTGAGGATTGGAGTCCGTAAATAAAGGCAGTAAAGTAGAAAGCTCCTGGGTTTCTGATAATTACGGAGGGCCCACAAAAGCCTTGGACTACCTACTTCTGGACTTCCTATATATAAAAAATAAACATTATTTGGTACTCATTCTGGGGAGACAGGTAAAAACTCTTATTGATGGGAGTTTATATTTCTAAATTTATGGACAGTTAATCAAACGTATTAAAATACTTAAAATTATGTATCTCTATCAATATCTTTATACAAAAAAAATAAATAAAAATAAAACAGAGTAATTCTTGATATCTCTTTTCCCCCTCGCATCTAAATGATGAAAGAATTATTTTATTTTGGCTTCTCCGTGTAATACATTTAGATACCAGTCCTTCCTTATTATACCTTCTGCCACCAACCTAGTCTAAGCCCAAAGTTACCATCATTTATTTCCCGGGTCAATGCAATAAAATCTTAAGACATGTTTCTTCTTTCAGTACTACACACTCTTTGTCTATTGAGCAATCGGATTGTAAGGCTAGAGACAATGGAGCTGTTATCTAAAATAATTCCTCATTCCCCTCCCACCAAATATATACCTACTCTTATTTTTACTTGCTTGCCTTTTCTTCACTTTAATTTTTTTAAACCTGTCTCCTTGTTAATTACAAGCATGTTATTATAGGGCTCACGTAGGACTTTTTGACCTGTCTCCATCGTTAATTATATGCATGCTATTATAGGGCTTATGTAGCAGCTTATTTCTACCTGTTTATTTGTAGGGTCTCAAATTTTATAATAGCTTGACACAAATACTTATTACATATTGTTCAAATGGATGACTGAATGACAAAAGCTAGAATAAACCCATATATTTAATATGAGCCATGTTTAAATAAATTACGGGAAATAGATTCAATGAACACTTTGTTGTTGTGATAATAATTGTGTAGAATATTTTTGTTTTATTTAATAAACTGTACTTTTTAGAAGAGTTTTTATATCTAGAAGAATTGTAAAGTTTCTTACATTTATATGGTATGTTTGTTACCAATGAACAAGTATTAATACATTATTATTAACAAAAGTCCATATTTTATTCAGTTTTCTCACATTTTACTCAATGTCTTTTTTTTCTTCTAGGATTCCAGCCAGAGTAGAACTTTATATTTATTCATCATTTTACTTGGGTGTCTCTTGACTATGACAGTTTCTCATACTTTTCTTGTTTTTTGATGACCATCAGTTTTAAGTTGTAGTGGTCAAATATATCGAAGAATGCCTTTCTATTGGGATTTGTCTGATTTTTTTCTCATGATGAGTCTGAGGTTATAATTTTGGGGAGGATGAACACAGAGAAAAAGTGCCATTTTGGTAATCTGGTATCAAAGGTATCTACCATCATATATTAGTCACAGTTCTCTAAAGGGACCGAATAGCATAAACATAATTATCAAGGGAAGTTTATTAAGGAGTATTGACTCACAGGATCACAAAATGAGGTCTCACAATAGGCTGTGTGCAAGCTGAGAAGCAAGGAAGTCAAGTAGAATCCCAAAACCTCAAAAGTAGGGAAGTCAACAGTGCACCCTTCAGTCTGTGGCCAAAGACCCAAGAGCCCTTGGCAAACCACTGGTGTTAAGTCCAAGAGTCCAAAAGCTAAAAAACTTGGAGTCTGATGTTTGAGGGCAGGAACCATCCAGCACAGGAGGAAAGAGAAGACTGGAAGACTCAGCAAGTCAAATCCCTCCAGGTTCTTCTGCCTGCTTTATTCTAGCCATGCTGGCAGCTGATTAGATAGTGGCAATGCAGATTGAGGGTGGGTCTGCCTCCTCCAGTTCACTGACTCAAGTGTTAATCTTCTTTGGCAACACCCTCAAGACAAACCCAGCAACAATACTTTGCAAGCTTTAATCCGATCAAGTTGACACTCAATATTAGCCATCACAATCGATATGTCTTATTAACACTAATGATCAGTGTGAGTACTTGGCACAGATAGTGTTTGACAAGATTCTCTATTGCAAAGGGAATCTTCTCCCTACTTTCCATATTGTAGTTTTTGTGAAAAGAAATTTTTAAGCTTAGTCTACATGCAAGGAGTATGCATTATACTCTCCCTCCTTGAACAGATAATTTTTATACATTATTTAGTATTCTACTTTGGGGATTTGTCTCTTCTTTGTCATTTATTTTTTTATGTAAGCATGTATTTGCATCAGTATGGATTTATGTGTACTTATTTTATACTTTGGATTATAATCCAATGCAATTTTATTCATGTTGCTACTCAAATTATTTCAGCTTTGGCCATGGAGTAGCTTTCCAATTGTTTCTTACGTCCTTTGGCATACTACCTGATTGCATTTTTTTAAAGTGTGCTACTTTATTTTCTGACACGAAAAGGTTCTCAGACTGATGTTGTATATTTTCTGCCTTCATCCCAGACTCAGTCATTTCTCCAAATAGCATTTTTTACTGTAGAATTAAGAAAGAAACAATAAGCTATATCTCATTTTTGGTTGCAGTTGATATGCAGATGCAGATACACATTGAAGTGTTAGTAGTAGTGTTAGAATTATTTGTTGGGGTCCATCCCACGGACCCCAGCTGAACGATGGATGAATAACGTACTCAGACAGCAATATTTCAGTGAATGAGTTGGCCAGGGGTCCGGCAGCTGACAGAAAGACTTGTAGCACCAGCATGCCCCTACTAGCTGGCCCTGCCTCCATTTATTCCGCACAAATTAATGACAAAGGCTTTGAGTCAACACACCTGTGGGTAATTAACCTGGTTGCCCACCCCAAGTAGAAAGCATGCACCCTAAAGGTTAGTCTTAAGACCACATGAGTAAACAAGCTATTTAGATAAACTCCCCTACATTCCTTTGTATCTACTCTAATCTATTTAACTAAAGGTAAGGGTATAAAGCTGCCTTCAGCCAAGTGTTGTACTAAAGTTATGCAAACTCTCAGGCTTTCCAAGAGGGTTTGTGGCTATTTCCAATAACCAAAATTTTTCCCACCGGCCTGTCTGAACCTCAACAATTATTATTACATATTTTTGGCATAAATATTTTTTCTAAATATTCTATATGGGTTTATATAGTTCTTTCCATAAAAAAAAAAACACTGAATGATATTGTGTAAAATGATTAAGACCATTTTTTTGTTGTTTGGACTACGTAAAAACTAAAATTAAATTTGGGCTCTAAAAGAAATTTGGTCATCAATACTTCCAAGAAATGTAGTCAGATTGCATATAAATTTTAATTATATATTAATAAAATTTTTAATTGCCTAAATATTAGTAGGCATTTATAAAGTAAAGCAGAAGTTTTTTTAAAAAAAGGTTTCTGTGACATTCAAGTAACAGAATGCTCACAAGAAATTAAAGTTTAAAATACATTTTGAATCCCTTATTGAATTTACCAAATATCAATATAGAGTCTTGCTAAATTGTCTGCTACTAGGAACTGAGCATAAACTACATAAGTTAGAGTGATATAATATGCTGCCATGGCAATTAAAAAGTTTATATTTTGCAGCTGAATTTTTAAATTGAAATCATGAGACTCATCAATCATTTCTATTTTTACACAGTGGTTGGTACAATTCTGAGATTTCATATTTTCTTGTTGCATAATAGTTCCATCTATGTACATGTTAAAAGGTGTTTTTTAAATTTTTATTAAGTAAATGCCCCATAAACCATAGAATAGTTTATTAAATATTAAGAATTATCATTGGTTAAATTTAGAACCATGTTACATGCATGTATTATAATTTATGTTTTCATGCATATAGCTACCTAAAGAAATAAAGGGAAATGACTACTTCTCAGTTATTTGAGATTTGTTATCACATTTAATATTATTAGCAAGCTCATGCATGATCACTATCTTTATTTCACAGACGTAAGCCCATATGACATTTGCCAAATTCAGACAATTAATAAATTTCAGAATTCTGCTTTAAATTTAGGTATATTTGATTCCAGGCTGAAATTATTAACATGGTACCATCAATTACAATAGGTGTCCTGAAGGTTCTATTGTATAGTTATATAAAATAAAAAATTTGAAAAGTTACACAAGGTAATATTATGATTTATTCTGATAAACTTGTTACAAATAAGTAATATGCCAGCTTAATATTAAAAATGTTGAATATAATTTTAAAGTAAAGCATTAATGTATTTTGCAAATGTAGATTCATATAGTAGATTCACTTATGGAAGACCATGCCTGCCTCCTCCTTTACAAAATCTATGCTGTGTTCTCAGCTTTACCACTCACCATTTATCATAGACAATATAACATGTACATATACATTGTATTATTAATAATATATATTATGTTTATATATACCGTTAAATTATATAAGTATATTTATTATGGGGATGTTTAGAAAATTAGGGCATTAAATATATGGCCACATAAGATACACATAAATTAACATTTAAAATGCTTGCCACAAAGTAAGCCATGATAGACATAAATATTATTTATAACAACACATGCTATCAAATGTTTTGTAATGTGTATATAAACAGTTAATACATGAGTTTGTGGATTTCCTATAAGAAATGTTTGATATATTACTTCACTAATGTGATTTGACATAAGAATTCTCTTTAATTATTTACACAGACTCATTGGGAAAAATGGAGTAATTAATATAATGAATCACACCATCTTACAAGCAACAATTTAGTTGTAATTATAGTAGTAGATGCAACCTAATGAATAAGAAAAATGAATTTTATAATGCAAATTTTTCTTTATACAATACAATAAATGTCCTATACTCAGTTACCCAACGATTTTATATTATCTAGTAAGAACATCTTATATATTATTTTACATTAGTTAATCATAGAATCATGTACCATATTTGCAAGGTCTAACTCCAAGAAAACAGATGAAATATTTTGGTTCTGACTCTGCTAACAGTAGGATCTATCTATCATCCCATTTTCTATGACAGAGCAGGGAGGGCTACTCCGTAAAATAATGGGCAGAGTTTTGGTAAAGGATTATGATGTACAGATAAAAATAATCAAAAACAAAAAAAAAGACCAGAAGATGTTTAGACTACATTTTTGTTTATCAGAAATAGAAGACAGAAAACAGGTTAAGACTAACGAATCCGTTGTATATTTGTCCCTATGTATTGCTGTTACATATACCATCACTCTTCACATATAATTCCAAGGTCTCAGCAATCAAGATAAATGAAGGCTTCTATTTCTACCAAGTGAATCATTATTAAAACTTTACCAAAAATATTTTCTTTTCATATTGAGAAAGAGAAAGTACATTTTACCTATCTATTTTCCTGGTTAAGTTCTTTATGATTACGTTGAAAATGATTGGAGATGGGTTACTGAGGATAAACGAAACACGAACAGAGTGGACACTTCTTCCTTTTTAGCAGCTAGACATATTTCATAATCTAGTCCATAGAAAAGATGCACAGTATTACAGATATTATGATTTGATTATTTTACTTAATTTTCTGTTGTTAGAAGATTGCAATTAAAATCAGAATGTTTTCTATCGTTATATAGATTCTATGTTTTCAAGACTGGTTTAAATAGAAGGGATAATAGAATTACAGAAATGGCCAAAAACTTTCTTTCAATTTGTACTACTTTATTTCCTTTGTAGATGTTATGGCATTAAGTTCAATGTTTGCTTATTATCCTTTACCTCTAGTTTCTCAACACTTACTTAATGTTTTACTATTTATGTACTCTCAGACATGCTTTGAGGCCCTTATCCACTTCCACACTAATAACAGCATAATCTATCACCCATCTCATTTACTTCCATGTAATTTTCTTTTTCATTTTCCCCTTAATTATTTGCACTGAAAATTTAAAGCCCCATGTCCTTTGATTCTAATGCAGTCCCAACTTAAATATTGAAAATTACACATACACACATGCACACACACGTATGTCTGTGTGTCAAGTTTGTTTTTATTTGGAAAAAAAATAGTTGAAACCAGATAATTTAAATTTTGCCATTAAATAGCAATTAATTACTTCAACAAATTATAAGTAACTTGTTGTATACTATTTGTATAGTGAGAGTACTATGTTAGATAATTAGAGGGAGGCTCTAAAGTACAGGGGAAAATTAAAAGCCACATAGATTTTGGAATAAGATAAAACTGGCTTTGAATATCAGATTTGAAAATATACCTATAATCTGAACACTTTAAACCACCTTCCCTATTACTACTATGCTACAAAACCCAATCATCTTAATCCTGATTATTACCACTGCTGCGTATAGCTCTTCCTGCTTCAACTCCTGTCCACTTATAGCACTTGCATGTTCAGTGCTATAATTTGAATATGCAAGCCAAAATGCAAAATGTTTCATTTGGAAATATTACTCTTCCAAAATGCAAGCTTTGAAACTTAATGGCCGATGTGATGTTATTAAGAGGCAGGAGCTTTTAAGAGATGATTAAGTTACAAGGATTCCTCCCCTCATGAATGGAGGTAAGGGCCTTATAAAAGATGCTTTATGCAACATTGGGTTTGCTTGCCCTTCTGTCTTCCACCATGTGTGGACACAGTGTTCCTCCTTTCAGGAAAATGCAGCATCAAAGTGCCATCTTGGAAGCACAGAATAGCCCTCAGCAGACAACTGAACATTCAGGCACCTTCATCTTGGACTTTCCAGCCTCTAGAACTGTGAAAAAATGAATTTATCTTATTTGTAAATTACTCAGTCCTTTGTATTTTCTTAAAGCAGTACAAACTAAGACAGTTTTCATCACTGCATCCAGAATGATCCTTTTCAGATATTTTTCCTCCTCTGCCAAAAACACTCCAATGGGGATTTCTCTCTCAGCAAATGTCAGAATCCTTAGTATGGTTAATAAAGGTACTAAAAGTTGTGCTTCCTTCGCCCTATCCTTAATTCTTCTTTTATCTCATCTCTTACTACTTTCTTCCTCAGTCTCCATTAGGTTCCTTCACCTCCTCCAGTCTTTCCTCAAAAGACACCATTTAACAGAGCATCCTCAAGCTACACTAACTTAATTTTAATTAAACACAAATATTTTCTATGCTATTTGTCTGCTTTATTTTCTCTTACAGCTTATCAGCATCTATAATATTATATATTTTACATATCAATTTTTTTCTGTGTATGGTCACATAAGTTTCTCTTATATTTTGTTTTATTTCATTTTTATTTCTATACTGTGCATTCTGGGATGTTGGTTAACACTAGTGAGCATTAAAAAATAATAGTTTACTAAAAGAATCAATTGCAATGATGTTAATTCTAAGATATTCGACACAAAAATCTCAGTAAGCTGAGTATTAGTACCATTATTCTTTGAAAGACTACAATATTATAACAATCACAATTTTGCTGAGAATAAGTGTAATTTGCAAGTTCTTATTGTAAATAATTGTTGTGTTAGAAGTATTTATTACTATCAGTGGCTACTATTATGTTACTACTCCTAATTATTATTTTATTATTGTTGCTAACTTTTTAAATAATTTAGATAAATGTAGTTACCTTATTGCTTGAACCCATTTCAGAAAAGTAATACTTTGAAAGAAATACAAAAATCTGATTTTTAAAGTATCTCACCCTCTTGTAAAAATCTAGAAAACTGTACAGCTGAAGATAACATTTTTTCAAACACTGAACATCAGTCAGCAAAAGACTGTAATCTATCTCTGATAGAGGGAAAACAAATGAGGTGAGACCTAGGAAAGCCCTGCTTTATGCCCAGAAACTGTTTCCAGACTACAAAGCAGGAAGGTGAGACCAGACAGAGCCTAGCAGTCTTGTTGAGTTGAAAAGACAAAGAACAGATTTACTGGAGGCAGACTCAACAAGAATTTTTAGAGCAAAGAGCTGAAAAAGAGAAATGTGCACACACAGAACTTCAGAAATCAGTAAAGAATCCTCTTGAGTCTCCAACTGAATGTCATTCTGTAGATACATAGGGAGAAATCCTATGAAGCCAGGCAAAGAACATACACCTCCAAAATAATAATTACTGGAAAACTACAGACAAAAAAATTTCCAAAACTCCTAGAGGCTTGTGAATCATTCAAGTTCAAACCAGCCAGAGGGAACAACTTCATAAACAATTAAGCCATTCATTATACACCGGAAATCTTCATCCCTTTGTAGCAGAGTACAGCTAGCTCTGGACTCTGGATTTTACTCCAGAACAGCATTAAAATGTAACATAGAAACAAGTTTCAAAGGTTCAAGCTGATATGTAAATAACTGACCTACCTGCCAGGGCAAAGTTAAATGCACTTTAAAAATTATTTTAATTCAGCTTTTGAAAATATAAAGTTAATAATATTCCCCAAACTAGTGGTCCCCAAACTTTTTGGCACCAGGGGTGGGGGTGTGGTCAAGAATAGTTTGGGGATGAAACTGTTCCACCTTAGATTATCAGGCATTAGATTCTCACAAGAAGCATGCAAACCACATTCCTCACATGCGCAGTTCACAATAGGATTGGAGCTCCTGTGAGAATATAATGCTGTCACCGATCTGACAGGAGGCAAAGCTCAGGCAGCAATGCCCTTGGTTCACCTCTTGTGTGGCCTGGTTCCCAACAGGCCAAGGACCAATAACAGTCTGTGGCCTTGCGATTGGTGACTCCTGCTCTAAACAATAATATTTCCTAATCAGGCAAAAAGCAGGAAAATATTATTCATAAAACGGAGAAAAAATAGCCAACAGAAACTTTGGTTCAGAGCCATAAAGCTTATGAATATGTATAATAATTCAAAAATAAGTGAAAATAAGAAATGCAAACTGTAGAAAAATCCAGAATATCTGAATTAAATATTTTACTGGATAGGATTATCAGCAGAGTGGGCACAGTAAAAGTAAGTATCAGTGAACTTGAAGATATATCAAGAGAAATTATCTAAATTAATCACAAAAAAGAAACTACTAAAAATGTAATTAACTGCATTAGTGAGCTTTGGGAAAATATTAAGTGCTCTAATGCATGTATAATTGGAAGGAGTGAAGAGGGACTAACATATTTGCAGAAGTTATGGCAAAAATGTTTTCAAATTAGATGAAAACTATAAATCTGTAATTCCTATTTAGTCTGTGAATCCCAAGGTGGATAAACATACTTTTTCTAGTGCAATTCTGGAATAAAATTTATATTCTAGAGTTATTTTTACTCTACTGTTAAGGAGTGAACCTTTCTGGTGTGTAGTGAATGGCCTAAATGTTTATGAAGTTGTTCTACTCTGGCAGATATAAGCTTGAATGACTGACAAGCCTCTAAGAGTTCTAGGAATTGTTTGGTTCATGATTTTCCAGTAATTATTATTTTTAGGTATTTTTTTCTTCGCCTGACCTCATGGAGTTTCACCCTGTGGAATATACACACACTACAATATATTTTCAGGAAATCAGTGATAAAGATATTATTTTTCATAACAGAAAAATTTTAAATACATATTATGTGCAGAAAATCAAAGATAAGGAATACTATCATCAGAAATGATGCTACTGTGTCCAGAAAATATTAGAATGTCATATTTAACACAGGGATTAAAGAAAAAGTCAGAGTTCTTCTAGAGTTCTGTGGTTTCACAAACTATTGTACAAACATACAAAATACCATTTAGCAGTAAAAAGGAACCAACCAAAAAAGTAGATGAAACTCAAGGGAATTCGGGTAAAGTGAAGAAAGCTAATTCCAAATTAATACATACTGTG
This sequence comes from Papio anubis, assembly GCF_008728515.1. Lineage (NCBI taxonomy): Eukaryota > Metazoa > Chordata > Mammalia > Primates > Cercopithecidae > Papio > Papio anubis. Next base: position 63,994,995 of record NC_044982.1, on the reverse strand, counting down.
TGATGCCATTTATATATTATTAATTAAACATCATTATTATAGAGAAGTAGAAAAATTCCATGGTTGTCATGGGTTAAAGATGGAGTGGGTAGGAATGACCATAAAAAAAATAAGAGAGCTTTTTGAGGATAGTTAATTTCTTTTCTTGAACGCGGTGGTAGTTACATGAAGCTACACATATAAAGCAATTTTATGGAAATACATACAAACACACACATACACAGAACGACACACAAGAGAGTGCATATATAACTAGTGAAATTTAAAATCACTCTATGGATTATGCCAATGTCATTTTCCTGTTTTGATATTGTACAATTGGTTTGCAAAATGTTAACATTGGAGGAGGCTGAGTGAAGAAACATGGAGGTCTGCTGCACATTTCTTTGCTAATTCCTTTGAATCTGTAATTATTTCAAAATTTAAAGGTTTCTGTTAATAAGGCTCACCAAGAAAAAGGGAGAAAAGTTTATGTAGGTTTCTACAGCCCCTTGAAATAGCTTTCAAAATAAGGAAAAGAATGACAATATTACATAAACAAAAGTTGATATGACTTATTTCCAACAGACGGGGGCTATAAGAAATGTTAAAGCAAGTAATTTAGCCCAAAGAGAATAGTATCAAATGAAATCGTGTATTTAAGAAATAAAGAGCTCCAAATGTAGAAAATACGTAAGTAATTATAAAAGATGCCTGCTCATTTTTAATCTCTTTAAAACGTATCTAACTGTTAAAGGCAAATATAACCAAGTGGGATTTATAACATAGTTGTACAAAAATTATGTCAACACTAGTACAAAGACATGAGAATATAGAGGATGTATCCTGTGCTAAGGGTCTCATGGTGTAAATGAAGTGGTAAAATATTAGTTGGAGGTAGGCTATGATGTTAAGAAGCTTAGTGGCACATGGTAAACCCTAGAGCAACTACTAATAAATAAAATAAAAAATATAGCTAGTAAACCATATGCTTGGCAATTAAACAATTCTTAATAAGGATTTTTTCTTTTCTTTTTTGTTTAGATGGAGTTTCGCTCTTGTTGCCCAGGCTGGAGTGCAATGGCACCATCTCGGCTCACCACAACCTCTGCCTCCCAGGTTGAAATGATTCTCCTGCATCAGCCTCTTGAGTAGCTTGGGATTACAGGCCTGTGCCACCATGCTAGGCTAATTTTATACTTTTAGTAGAGACAGGGTTTCTTCACGTTGATCAGGCTGGCCTCAAACTCCTGACCTCCGGTTATCTGCCCTCCTCGGCCTCCCAAAGTGCTGGGATTATAACTATGAGCCACTGCACCAGCCGACAATTCTTAATAAATGTAAAATAATTGAAATTATACCTACGATGCTGTCTGACCTCAGTAAAAATACGTTACAAATAAATTAATAGAAAATCTGCCGGAAATATTCTAAAGTGCCTGGATATAAAACAATGCACTTCTCAATGACAGATAAGGAAAAATAAAATTTTTAAAATATTTTAAGTTGAATAGAAATAAAAACATAACATTCCGAAATTTGGGGTATGCACCTAAAGCAGTATTTATAGGAAAATATATGTTTAACTATATATTTTTTAAAAAACGAAGTCTAAGATAAATTATTTAATATTCAACCTTAAGATAGAGTGAAAGAAAAACAATTCAACTCAAAATAAGTAGGAAAAAGAATGCAGTAAAATAGAATGTAGACAATAGAAAAATTGTTAAAATAAAAGGTGGTTCTTTGAAAAGATCGCTAAAACTAACGTATTTTGTTGTATTGATTAATCAAAAAAGGTGACACAAATTAAAATATCAGGAACGACAGAAGAATTAACACTATTATTGGCCGGGCGCAGTGGCTCATACCTGCAATCCCAGCACTTTGGGAGGCCGAGTTGGACGGATCACCTGAGGTCAGCAGTTTGAGAGGAGCCTGGCCAGCATTGTGAAACCCATCTCTACTAAAAAATACAAAAATAAGCGTGATGGTGGGTACCTGTAATCGCAGCTACCAGGCAGGCTGAGGCTGGAGAATCGGGTGAACCCAGGAGCCGGAGGTTGCAGTGAGCGGAGTTTGCCCCATTGCACTCCTGCCTGGGTGACAAGAGTGAAAAGTGATCTCAAAAAAAAAAAAAAAAAAAGAAAAAAGAAAAAGAAAAGAAAGGAATAAAAAGAATCAACACTATTGTCTTAACAGAAAATTATAACAAAGGAATAATTAAACATATTTCTTCCAGTAAATTTAACAATTTTGACAAATATAGGTAAATTCCTTGAAAGTTATACACTACCAACATTGATTCAAGAATAAATACAAAATTTGGCTAATCCTATATCTATTAATGAGATTTAATTTGTATTCATTCATCCCACAAAAAAATTCTAGGCACAGATTTCTTTGTTGGTGATGTCTATCAAATTTTTAAGGAAATCATGATACCAAACATACAGAAACTCAAAAAATAACGTTCTGTATTTATTTAATTAAAGTCAGCATTACTCTGATTACAAAACCAGACTGAATCCAAAATAGAGCAAAACAAAATACAACAAAATGAGTGATGCTAAAATAATTCAACATTATAGTAAGTGAACGTCAATTCTACTTGAAATGTTAAACAAAAACTAACCAAAAATTAATCACAGAATGTTACCTCAATTTATAAAACTTCTAGAAGAAAGGAAAAATTAAAATCTTTTCGACCTTTGGATAGACAAAAAAATTATCACATTTGACATATATAACATCAAACATTTTTAAAATGTGATAAACGTAAATTCATCAGAAATATAATACAACTATTGTTCTTTTGAAAGATATAATTTTTAGAAAAAAACAAACAACCCAATCAAAAAGTGGGCAAAGGATATGAACAGACATTTCTCAAAAGAAGACATGCATACAGCCAACAGACACATGAAAAAATGCTCATCATCACTGGCCATCAGAGAAATGCAAATCAAAACCACAATGAGATACCATCTCACACCAGTTAGAATGGCAATTATTAAAAAGTCAGGAAACAACAGGTGCTGGAGAGGATGTAGAGAAACAGGAACACTTTTACACTGTTGGTGGGATTGTAAACTAGTTCAACCATTATGGAAAATAGTATGGCGATTCCTCAAGGATCTAGAACTAGAAGTACCATATGACCCAGCCATCCCATTACTAGGTATATACCCAAAAGATTATAAATCATGCTGCTATAAAGACACATGCACACGTACGTTTATTGTGGCACTATTCACAATAGCAAAGACTTGGAATCAACCCAAATGTCCATCAGTGACAGACTGGATTAAGAAAATGTGGCACATATACACCATGGAATACTATGCAGCCATAAAAAAGGATGAGTTTGTGTCCTTTGTAGGACATGGATGCAGCTGGAAATCATCATTGTCAGCAAACTATCGCAAGAACAGAAAACCAAACACCGCACGTTCTCACTCATAGGTGGGAACTGAACAATGAGATCACTTGGACTCGGGAAGGGGGACATCACACACCGGGGCCTATCATGGGGAGGGGGGAGCGGGGAGGGATTGCATTGGGAGTTATACCTGATGTAAATGACGAGTTGATGGGTGCTGACCAGTTGATGGGTGCAGCACAACAACATGGCACAAGTATACATATGTAACAAACCTGCACGTTATGCACATGTACCCTAGAACTTATAGTATAATAATAAAAAAATAATAATAATAATAAAAAGGGGGGGAAGACAGACATAATTAAGAACATGAAAAACAAGTCACAGTCTAAAATATTTGAAATTCATATAGTTTTTAAAGTTTTATTTACTGAAAGCATAACTAATTATAAGAAGGCAAATGATTGCATTTTTAAACAGACAACCATTTGAACAGACATTGAAAAGGGAAGTTATACAAATGGTCCAAAGCTACATGATGCTACAGATGCTGAGACACGTTATTGCTATTCATAAAAATGCCAGTTAGAACCACAATGAAACATCCTTACACATTCCCTGGAATAGCTAAAACTGGGAAAAAAAAATCTGACCATTTTAAGTGTTGGTGAAGATATACTGCAACTGGAATTCTTATGGTATAAATCTTTTGGAAAATGGTTTGACAATTTATTATAAAGTTGAACATAAATTTACCATGTAGCCTAGCAACTGCACTCGTAGGTATTTGCCCAAGAGGAATGAAAACCTATAACTACATGAAAACTTAAACATGAAAGATCATAAAAGATTCATAATGGACAGAAACTAAGGGAAAAAATCAATGTTTGGAAGAGAAATTAATAGACAAATTGTGATATAACCATAATGGAGATACTACTTCACAATTAAAAATTAATGAACTATTTTCTCCAGCTTTCTTTTTATTAGTGAAAAAAATAAAACAAAAAGAAAAAAATGAACTGTTGATATACATGAAAACGTATATGAATGTCAAAATCATTAAGATGGGTAAAGAAGCAAGCAAAAGGAGTATAATTTAATCCAAATAAAATTTTATGAAAGGCAAAACTAACTTAACAGTAATAGAAAGCAAATCACCGTTTTGCTATCGTTGGTGTGTGGTGTTGGGGATATGGTTACAGAGACCTGTTAGTGTTATGGAATTTGTTGTAAATTAGCTTCACAATCTTTTTGAGTGATTGATGGAAATATCCTGTATCTTGATTTTGGCTCTAGACATGTGGGTATTTATATTTGTAAAAAAGATATTGAACTGTACTTTTAAACTCTGCATAAATTGTATTGTGTGTAAATTATGCCTGAAATAATTGATAAACATTGTAAGAATTTTCTGAAGCTCTCCTGTGGATTCTGACAAATTTACAGAGTAATGAAAAGTAAATCTTGCAAGAAAGTCGCTCTTCTAACTGTTCTGAAATTACGACTCTTTCTGACGTGGTTTTCCAGATCACTTTTCTCTAAAGTTCTTTCAGAAACTCATTTTCTTTATTATTCGCCACCTCACTCTAACCTCAGCCTCAACTTTTTCATAAACTTAAATTTGTTATTGTCTACAGTAAACTAGTACTTCTTAGATTTCTTCCAATATCAAGAGGCACAAAAAATAGGATTAAAGATAGAAAGGGAGAGAGGGTAACAAACAGAGGAAAGAAGCGAAAGACAGGAAAAGAAAAGAGCTTACAGTTTAATACTTAACTTTCTAATAACTATCATTGTGTTTTTATTATTATTCTTATTTAACATATAGCATATATTCATTATCTACTAACACAAGTTATAAATGCATAAGAAACGTGGCTAGGCAATATATCATTGTCATAATTTTGAGGTATTATTGCTTTTTCCTTTTGTTTTTGTTCTGCAACTTGGGATTGTCTTGGGGGATTTGGAGATATTTCATTTATCTTCATCTTACTAAAACTTATTACCAATAAGTAAAGAATAAACGTTTGTTGCCTTGAAATTATTTCAAGAGTCTTCACCATCCTCTTCTCCTCCTGCTGCCTCTAACACACAGCTGGAAACAATTTCACTTAACGTATCACTTGTAACTTTATTATAGCACTAATCAAGGCTGCCTGATTAAAGTGTCCATCTGGTAAATGATACGTTGGAATAGTTTAAATCAATGTATTATGGTTATGGGTTGGTTTGAAGCTAAGACTTAAATATACCAACACCAATCTTGTCATATATTCTGATTTTCATGGGCAAAGGGAATGAATCTTACCCTACTCTTCTCAGCGTCTTAAATATGTATAAATAAGACTGATGACTCTAATGGACCCTGAAGTCCTCAGTGGAAAGAGGACTGGATAGAGGGATAATAGGTTTCATAAAAGAAAAGTAATCACTTATATTGAGAACTCTTGCATGGATCAGAAGACTTAGCAAAAGTGTGAGAGAAAGATTCTACCTGATTCTGGGCACCTACCTGCTGAGGGAGCTCGCTCTGTAGTGAAACCAAGAATACTTTACTAGTGACTGAATTAACTCTGTTGAGCAAGCCTGCGTTCAATGTCCATAAGAAGAAATTATTAGACTTACTGGCAGAGCAAACAACTTAAGCATTGACTACAAGTGCAAAATACATTATCATCAAGAAGGAACGCTTAATTGGAGTGTGGAGCAGTTCAGGTGGTATTAAACTGAGAGAGACTCAGGGAAGATATGTGAAATCTCAGCAACTACAGAGAGAAAGGCTGTTCCAAGGATTGCAGATTTACATCAAAGATGAATGAGATGGAAGCTCCCAGGAGAGCACCACAGTGGAACATGCAACACTACTTCAGGCAAGCTAAGCAGCAAGTTTCAGAAACAAAATTATCAGTTCAGGCAGGAGCTGACAAGGATGGTAAGAGTGCAAAGAAAGTGAAAACATGATAAGTTTACTAAATTATGAATAAAATTCAGCTCTTCACTTTGGGAAGTGTATTCCAAAGAAATGCCCCAAAGAGGAAGTGTTGAGATCTCACTATTTGGCAGGTTGAGATTGCATTTACATACATGATTTTTTTGTAACCTTTCCTAGGATATTCACACTGGTGGAGTTTTACTATTTTATGTCTATTTTAATATCTATTAAAATAATCATGAGATTTCGTTGGTATGATAATGTATGCATCACTGTAATTTGACTGTATCATTAAGCCTTGGTCATAGTTACTAATTTACTGAATAAATGAAGCTATCTAAAAGCAGGAGAATGGTTGAGACCTCAAAAAACAAAGCATATTTTTCAGATTTCATCTGCTTTTTCCTGAATACAGTAGTTTAGTAAAATTGTATTAACTCAGTTAATTCAAAAGAATGTATATTTTATTAAAAACCTTTAGTTCTATAAAACTCTTCCTGTTTCATAGTAGAAATCATTATGTCATCATATTGACTTAATTTCAAACTGCTAGTGATAACGCAGTGATGTGGCCTTGTAATAAATTTAAAATAATATAGAATATAAAAATACATTAAAATATACTAAAATTATATTAATATATCTACTCAGGCCTTTCATTTTATATATTTTAGGCATTTCCCATTTTCAGAGATTATGTCTGTATTATTCTGAAAGTAAAAAATATGCTATTGAGAAAATTTGAGTTTCTTTTTTTCTAACATTGTCTGAATTTTTTCATCATATATAAAAATAATTTATTACTAGTAGTATATGCACAAACTTGTTCCACTATCAATTTGAAGTAATAAATAGTAATGATAAAATTAGAATAAATTATCTTTTGAAATGTGTAATATAAAAATTCCACTTTCATTGAAATGCTGTACAAGCCAATAATATGCCTTTGAACTATACAAGAAGCAGAGTTTTGAGTTTTACATAAACCATCGAGAGAGTACAAAAGTGAAGTCAATCGACCAAACAAGGGAATTCTGCTCATCAGTTTTTCATTTTGCAGTTACTTTACCTGAACATAGATTATAGAAAATTCTCATGTTGCTGTTAATCATTAACATTTTTGGTTTTAGCATAAGGTCAGGTGATATTTTCACACAGTTAATTTTATGAGTTGAATGGCTACTCGTGCAAGTGGCCTCATATTGTACTAAAAAGGCTATTAATAAAAATAATGGTTCAATATTTTGAATGAAAACATATGAGCATGACACTATTTGCCTAACTCTGCATTGAACTGTCAGAGCTGTTTTGGTTGGATGCCAGCATAGGTAATTTAGGTTCATATTGGTCTCCCCACTCAATCTATACAAATGTTTTGCAACTGAATCAATCACTCAGTGGTCCAGTTTGATGACTAAGGTAGCTAAAATGAATAGTTTAACCATGTCCACAGCTCATTTGTGTATGTTTCGACCAAGAACACCTAATAGAAAGGTCAGAGAAGAAAATGTTCACTGAAAGTATATGTGCTCTAAAGGAAATATGAATCAGGTCTGGTTGCTTTGGGATGTCGGCCTAGTTGAATGTGATTTTGAAGGTTCAAAGGCTAGGAATTATGATTAATTTATTTAATAACTTTAAGACTTAAGAATTAAAATAAAGTTGAAGGTCTATTGCTTATATTTTGATATTCTGCTCTGATATAAAGGCACGCAATGGATATGTTTAGGGAAAGTCTTGGTAAGAGAAATAGTGTTTTTTTTTGTTTTTTTTTCCTGTGTAGTCCACATTAACAAGTTAGAGATACACAGTGTAAAATCTCCATGTAAACTATCTTATCAAAATTATTATGAATAGCTCATTCATTTAGAAAATATTTTAAAATGCTATCTACAATTCTAGAATGTACACATATTTGAATTAATAGATTAGATAAAATCACTTCCTTAATTCTCTGTGCTTTTACTTTTTTCATTTTTTCCCAAAAACTCAGTAATTATTTTACTTAAAAAAGTTTTACTGAGATATATATTATATGTCATATAATTCATCAACTTAAAAGGCATAATTCAGTGGTTCTTCGTACGTTTTCAGAGTTGTATAACCACCACCAAAATCAATTCTAGAACATTTTCATCATATAAAAAAGCAACTCTATAATTATTGGTAGTCATTCCCTATTTTTCTCTCTTCTCATCACCTCTCCTCTTCCCTCCACCTCCCAGACCCAGGCAATCACTTATCTATTTTCAGTCTCTATATTTTTGCCTATTCTGAATATACTTTTAAATATTCCTTATGCCTAATTATAATTACACATCCTTTGACCAACATCTCTCCTCTTCTTTCTCCCACCTACCCACCCACAATGTTCTTCTCTCTACTTTTGTGAGATCAATCTTTTCAGATTACACATATGAGTGAGATCATGCAGTATTTGTCTTTGTGTGCCTGGCTGATTTTACTTAATATAATGTTTTTCAGCTTCATCCATGTTGTCTCAAATGACAGGATATTGTTCTTTTGTAATGACTGAGTCATGTTCCACTGTTTATATATGCTGTATTTTACTTACTCATTTATCTAATGATGGACATACTTAGGTCCTTTCTATATCTTGCAAATAATGCTGCAATGAATATGAGAGTGCAGATATCTCTTTGAATACTGATTTTGTTTCCTTGGCATAGATATCCACTAGTGGGATTGATGGTTCAGGCGTTGGTTATAAGTCTAATATTTTGAGGCTTCTTCATATTGTTTTCCATAACAGAGGCACTAATTTACATTCCCATCAACAGAGTGTAATCGTTTCTGTGCTTTTAAAAAAAGGTTAAATCTACCGAGCCATGCACTTAAAATTCTTCAAAATCTGACTTTAGCTAACTATCCTATCATTATCTTCACTCAACTTTTCCTCGAGTTTTTATTAAATCATTCTATTCTTAAGATGGCATGTTTCAAACTATGTTTGTTAGCATCTTAAAGTTTTTCAGATAGGGCAAAGCCTCCAATGAACGTTAGAGTGGGTGTGTGGGTGGAGGTGCTCAATAGTTGAGATTTGTCCTCTCCTCGCACCAAAAAACAGAGACAGCTCTTAAAAAACTCCATCTTTTTTATTTTTCCCTTTTTTCCCCTTAATTTCTAATCTGGGTTTCTTTAGGGTAAAATATTTTATTTCCAAAATTTAAAATATGCATAATGTAATTTTCTCCATTTCTATTTATTCAAATCATCTTATTTATTTTTACAGTTTTCCCCATCTCCTTTAATTTGAGAGAGTAGAAATTTATTATTTTGAAGATACACACTCTGTACTCAAATTATTTTAAACTTTAGTGTCTGTAAGCATTTATCTCTAAGCTATTTATTAATTCCACAAATGTTTATTTAATTCTGTGCATACCACAGTGATTTAAACAAAGACTCTTGCCTTTGAAGAGATTCCACTCTAGCATAGAGAATGCAGAAACTTCAACATAAGTACAATAAGTAGCTAATACAGTGTATTTTTAAAAAAAAAAGTGCCATGAAAAAAGAAAAGGAAGAGTAGGGTAAAAGGGAATAGAGAATATCGTTTAGGAGGGGTTGAGGGTAGATTACAATTTTATGTAGGATGGTCAGGAGTGGATCTAGTTTAGATGATAATAAATAGGCAAAGACTTGACAGCAGTGAGAAAGCTTGCCAAAGGGATAATCCGAGGAATAAAATGTTCCAGACAGAAAGAACATCCAGTGCAAAACCTGCAGACTGTCTGGAGTGAGTCCATTGAGAAGAGTACATTTGCTGGGGAGTTCATTTATCTATCCAATGAAATACACATTTAGACATATTTTCTGTGTCTTATTACTAGACAGATAATCATAAATATTAGTTCTGAAAGAAACCATAGAGATCAAATCCAAGTGTGTAATTCAGGGGAAAGACATTGTTCCAAGAAGTTAACTGACACCTAGTGGCAGAAACAGGACAGATTTCAATTGCTCACTCCATCACTACATAGCAATAAATCCCTCTAAGGCTTTTTCCTTAAGTAGCTAAAATATTTTTTATTTAATTTAATTATTTTTTTATTTTCTGGAGAGGAGGTAGGGACAGCTTTTAATAAAGACTTGGAGGAAACTAAGTAAATTTATTTCACCTGAAGGATTGCCTGACTTGCCTGTATGCAATGCCAGTTCTAGTCAATATCAACTGTTGTTTTATTTGTTAGAAAGAGCAGGTGAATATATGGACTTTGTCACGAATCTGATTCCCCTAGCACCTATTTAAAAAGTCCTGTGCACTTGAATGTATAGATTAAAGTCAGATTTCCTCAGTGTCTTTAAATTTTCTAATATATCTGCCTTAGGAATGAATAATAGCTTATAGTTTTTCATGTACTCTGATTTAAAATATATGACTCCCACTCATTATTTCTGCAGAAATATAAAAATTTGGCCAATTTGATGTGGATATGCTAATATCTGATTTTGTAATTTTAGGAAAAAATATGTACATTTTTACAAGAAACTTTCATAATTGCAGAGACAAATAGCCTATATGAGTTATTTTACCAAACATTGTAATCATTGACCCATTGAAGGCAGCAACAAGGAAGATCAACTAAATATCTAGGTAGGAGCTAATGTGTGGTATTGGTTGCAATATGTTATGCACATGCAAAAAATGCATGAATTAGAAAATATATATGTATTATATGTACTTGTGGCATATCTTTACACACACACACGTCTGCACACACACACACAACACCTGTGCATCTGTGAAAATATGTGCCACAGGTACATATAATAAGAAAAAATCAAACACTATCATGGACATATACATCTTTATAATGACTAGCCCTATTATTTTACTATTTGATCATTTATTCCATTCCATAATAAATTTCTAAAAATTTATAATACTCAATAATGTCCATTAAGGAAGCAAAAATTAACTTCTGAGAAATGAAACAAATGGGTAGACAATACTATTAGAATTAAGTAAAATTGTTAGGGTTTATACTTTTTGTTAACAATAAAAGAGTGCTGAACATTGTCAGAAATATGGGAAAGTCTAACTTCTCGCTAAACAAAATTTTTATTTTATATTTTTTGAGACAGAGTTTCCCTCTTGTTGCCCAAGCTGGAGTGCAGTGGCGCGATCTCAGCTCATTGCACCCTCCACCTTCCTGATTCAAACAATTCTCCTGCCTCAGCCTCCCGAGTAGCTGGGATTACAAGCAACCACCACCATGCCCGGCTAATTTTGTACTTTTAGTAGAGATGGGGTTTTACCATGTTGCCCAGGGTGGTCTCGAACTCCTGACTTCAGGTGATCGACCTGCCTAGGTCTCCCAAAGTGCTGGGATTACAGGTGTGAGCCACAGCGCCTAGCCAAAAAATGTAATGCTGACAGCCCAAGCTTTCAGAAAGAGATTCTACCAAGTGTAATGGTGAATTTACCTACCCTCTCTTCACCTTGCATGTATTTTGTAGATGTTTTTCTTACGCAAACTGAAAAACCTCTATGAAATATAGCAGAGTAGCCATGGGTTAAAAACATAAATTCTTGAGAGGTAGTAGAATTATCATTTTAATTTAACTTATGCAATACTGTATAAACAGCCCATAGAATGGTATACCTGGAAAAGAGTTAAGTGTAACATAGGGAGCATTGACAGTAATCAGTTAGAATTTGGTTTTATTTGGAACTCATTTCCTTAGAGAGGAGTAGGTTGAGGAAGTGTTATATTATTTAACTAATTAATTAAAGTTGATAGATTTAATATTTTTATAACATGGTTTATGGTCCCATGGGAAAAAAATAATGAGTAATATTTTGCCTCTGCTCTCCAGAAATCAGAATTGGGGAAAGTCTTTCATGCAAATTAATCACCATAATACAGTTTAAATGCTTTAAAGATAAATGCCTGAAGCAGGAGAATCGCTTGAGGCCGGGAGTTCAAGACCAATCTGTGCAACATAGTGAGACTCTTTCTCCACATATGAAGTAAAATAAAATAAATTAATTAAAAATCAAAAGCATATGAAAATAAAAGTTATATGTCAAAATTTTAGAGGAGTATGTTCTATAAGCCATATGTAAATATTTCATGATAATGAGGATAATGACAAAAGAACAACAGTCATAAAGATTTTAGTGATTGAAACCATTCACTCAATATCCGCTTCTTGCTTTACTCTTAAGTAAGAAAGACTACATGAGTATATGATAAAAGTTAGGCACCAATTAAGGTTAAAGAAGACAATTCTAGCATACATACTTTGTGTAAGAAGAGCAAAAAAAAAAAAACGCAAAAACTTCAACTGCACTCCATGTAAAAAGACACTACAGTCAGTTATGAAAGCTCTAGTACCTCCAACATACTTTAAAGAAAATATAATAACCACATTTTAAAATATTTCACTCAGATACAATTTTCCATTCATTTTTCATATAAAATAAAATGTACTATATGTAACTTTATAGTAGTATAATTATTTATCCAATGTTTTGTAACAGAAGCAAAATGGTCTCTTAAAAGAGCAAAATATGGGCCGGGCGCGGTGGCTCACGACTGTAATCCCAGTACCTTGGGAGGCCGAGGCGGGCAGATCACGAGGTCAGGAGATGGAGACCATCCTGGCTAACACGGTGAAACCCCATCTCTACTAAATACAAAAAATTAGCCGGGCGAGGTGGCGGGAGCCTATAGTCCCAGCTACTCTGGAGGCTGAGGAAGGAGAATGGCTTGAACCCGGGAGGCGGAGCTTGCAGTGAGCCGAGATCGCGCCACTGCACTCCAGCCTGGGCAACACAGCGAGACTCCATCTCAAAAAAAAAAAAAAAAAAAAAAGCAAAATATGTCTTCATAATACTTTTAAACACGTTTTTTGTTTTCATGATATGCTCTATTTATTAATATTTCCTAAATAACTCTGTACTGTTATAACTTCAAAAGCTTCAAAATTTTACTATATACAAAATCTTGAACTGTTAAAAATGAAATGCTTCATGAATATATTGGGTAAATTTTCATTCAAAATGGTATATTTTACTTCCAATGCTAAGATTAAAATATTTAGCAGTGATAGAAATTCCTGAGTTATCAACTATTGTTTTACCTGTTCTAATTTTTGTTGTCATTAGGTTCCTAAATTTTCAATAACATTTTCTTGTATTCTCTCTAAATTGTTAATATGAATGCAATCTCACGACCTGTCATTGTATTGTTGGACAGAAGAGATTCTGGTAAAGTATCTGTAATAAAATGTTCATTTTGAATATGTCTTCAAAGAATTATGACAATTCTAGTAAATTAAATTATTTATGATTTTCAGGCCTTTATAACTTTATGCCAACTATGTTCATATGTACTATATTTGTTTTCTAAATATATGTTTCAGTATTTGCTTTACTGTCTTGTTACAATTCTTTGGCTGTAAGAAATAGAGAAACAAATCAAATTCCCTTGAGCAAATGTGTATCTTTTTTCCTCCTGATTTTAGAAGACTAGAAATAATATGGTTTTGGGCAAAAATTGATCCAGAAACTTAAAGAAATCATCAAAATCTGTTCTCTCTCCCTTTCTTTCTCTTTTCTACTTCTTAGTGTGGTGAGGAAAATGTGGTGGGAATTCTTGATACTTACTCAGCTAGCTATAGCTATGACTCAACTTGGCCTTTTTGGGTTTTTTTTTTTTTTTTTTTTTTTTGAACTCTTAGGGGAAAATTTGAAGAAAAAGAAAGATCTGTTTGAATTTAACATGTGCAAGATTAGACCAATAAAATGTAATAGTGTAACTGGAATCCCTGAAACATGTGCCTACACGTATGGCCAGGAAAGCAATAGACTGTGAAGGCAGCCCTACTCCAGTGACATGATTGGAATGGGGATAAAGCAATTCTCAAAGAAGGAAGGGGTGAGTTCCTGGACAAAGTCAGCTCCAAATGTGATATCAAAGTATAAATTGCAAAAAGTTAGAAGTGTGAGTCTGATAAGAGAAAAAAATAAACATTATTTCAAAGATATGTTCTCTTCTTAATGAGGGGAATAGTAAGATGGTAAACCTGATTCAAATATCATTTGAGGAACTGGAATAAGTATAAATACATCAAAATAGCACACAGAAATACATCTTTTAATTACAGTAATTTACAGTGAATCTCCTACAGAGTTATAAACCATAACTTTTATCTTTTCTATTAGACAATAATTATTTACATTACTATTAGACTTGAATCAGTTGCTTTGCTACTAGTGTCAATGAATAGAAAAAAAATCAAACAAAGGTATACACCTGTAGAAAATCAGATAATCTTCATTTGGACTGCTACATAACATCCAGCACAAAACTGAAAAAACTATATACAATCCCTTTGCTTTACTTACAAATTTGAATTTTTTTTTTAATTAATAGATGTAATGTGAAGATCACCTAGCTTGGAGTTGGGTTTCTCGTTTCTAAAGTCGGTTTATTACTTTGAACCAGGCACTGAATGTCTCTAACACCTGGCTCTTCACATCTAAAAATCTGTTATTCCAAACTTTGACTACATTATGTCTCTTAGGATGAACTATTCTGTTTTAAACTATGGAATACATAAACTTACGTTTTATGATTTTACAAAAGAACTTTAGTAATATTCTATCCAAGTTTTACTCAGATCTAATTAACAAATACCCTTTTGTAACTATTTAACAGCTTTATTGAACTGTAATTGTTATACAAATAACTGCACATATCTGATCTCTACAATGTGATAAATTTGAATGTATATAAACATCCCAATACTATGACCACAATGAAGATAATAAAAATATCCAACACCTTCCAGTTTCCTTGTGTCTTTTTTGTCTTTGTGTGTACTTATGTGTTTTGTTTTGTGGTAAAAGCTCTTAATATGAGATCAATCCTCTAACAAAGTTTGAAGTGTACAATGCTGTATGGTTAACTATTGGAACCACGGTTGTATAGCAGAGCTCTAGAATTTATTCATCCAGTATAACTAAAACTTTATGCTAGAAAGATAAAGATAATTAAAACATGGAGGCTATTCTAAATTATGTGAGGTCAACTATAAAGAAAAAATATGTAAACAATCAGAGTGTTATAGAATTGTATGTGCTATGATGAAATATATGTCATATATTTTAAAATGGTCTTGAGGTTTAAAATTGAACACAGCCAATACTAAATCAAATATTTCATGGAAAAGGGTGGATGCTTCACTGAGATAGACTCTCTAACTCAGGAAAATAGGTATGTATATTAATAAATAATTAATAAATATGGGCCATCATTAGCTCTGAATATTTTTTTCTTTGTTAGATGGTAAACTTAATGATGGCAAGATATCACATATCTTTTTATTTTTCAGTGATGTATTCCCAAGACTAAGTGTTATGACAGCAATTACAGGGTCAATATTTGTTTAATCTTAGCAAAAATACCAACGTATAATCAAAACTAATTTTATAACTAAGAGTTTCAATAATATTTGCTAATTCAAAGTGAAACAAAATCTTACTGCAATGCACTAGTAAAGATTTTATACATCCATATTTATATTTATATGTTTTAAAGTGCACTGAGAACAACTCAAAGCATTAAACTGCTAAAATGTTAACACTAAGTATTGAATACTTTACAATCCACACTCAAAGATGCACATGTTGTAATGTTAATACATTTTAATAACAATATTTAGAATGGTATATTTATTCTATTTGTTTCCACAAGCAGTACATCTAACGTATTTCTTGTTTTGCATGCCCAGATAACAAATAGCTTTCAACCACATGTGAACATTCATGAACTATACCTTTAAACTAGTGAGAACTGTTTTTAAAAAAAGAAGTAATGGATGTTATCTCGTTTCATGTATTGACTTGATTTGATAAAAATAAAAATCACCTGGAAATGATTTTTCTGGCTGGGAACATCTTTCAGTACAGTGCTTTGACCTACCCTGTTAGATCTCATTTTATTCTTATGTCCTTAAGCCTTCTAAAGCTTTCTGCTCTTTCCATTTATGAGCATGCCAGTGACATTCCCATGTTCCTTCTCATCTACTTTTTGATGTTCCTATACAATCTGATGATTCACCTTTCTCAGTGAGCACAGGGAATATTTTCAAGTACTATTTTTTTGACAACTTCAAATCATCAAACTATATTGTATAACAAAGGCTACTCTACTTAAACTAGCAACTCATTTTATTTGATGTTCTAGCTGTCAGTTTTAAGTGCTTTGATTATTTCATCTTCTTTTTGGTAAAATAGTTTTTGTTCTGGCATTTGGTAAAGATCTTATTTCTAATTTTGATCACATCTTCATTAATTTTAGTAAGTGAGGATTATATTTATTTTATAAGAATGCTTGCCTTGCTTGTGGTCATTTTTCTTTCATAAATTGTTTTAGAACGTTGTTACCTTGGACTTCTAGACTCACTATTTCATATAAGTTTTCAAAATTCTAATAAAATTAGAAGGAATATGAATAAAGTTACAAAGGAATGTAAACTGTTATAAGTCGTAAGCTCTAAACTTTTTTTATTTGTTAAAGATAGATATTTTCTTTATACTTCCTGTAACCTTGTTTTCTGTGGAATTAAGTAATCTTAGATCTGAATTTAATTTGATAGCTATTTTCTGCTTTCTGTGATTTCATAGTCATGCCAACTTCCTATTAAGTTCAATTATTTTTATTGTCCTCAATTATTTTGTGTGAGTTACATTTGAAGCCAAAAAAAGCATCTTAAGAAAATTATCAGACCTTACTTTGTGGGAAATATATGTGCCATCTTCCATCATCCATAAACCACTGTACTCTTTAGCTTTATTCCTGTGAAATGTTGATAATGCATTTGACACAAAGAAGTAATAGAGATATATTATTTGTTTTCATTGCTAAATAAATGATAACCATACTGATGAAATTAATTAGCTAAGGCATTTTACAAATCAAAATGTATTTGGCTGTCAACACAAAGGAAGGCAATGTATATATAAACTTCATTTATAAGTACAGTATTTCACTAATGCCAAGTAAATTGTTTGGGAACATCAACATTACAATGTTAAGACATACCTCTGTCTTTTACCTCCATTACCTGACAACTTTCATATTTTGAACTTGCAGCTTATATGACTTTTGGTAATTATCACACATTAGATGCAGCTTCCAAAGGGGCATGATTAGTAAGCTAGCAATAATGCTATAGGAAGAAATTGGAATAAAAGGATAATTGTATGAGGGGAAAAAACTAACTTTTAATTCTCTAGTACTTCATATGAGGAACTGTGATTACATAAACATGTTTAATCCATTGAATACATTTTGAGGTCACTTTTTTTTTGTCAATTCATATTTACTACTGAGAAACATTGAATATTAATAGAGTGTATCTCACCTGCCTCAATTACAAAACCTGTAAGTAATAGAATCAAAGTTGGAGTTTAGGTGCTTTGAAATTCATAGCTTACACTCTTTGTTGTTGTTTATTTCTATTGTTCTTCTTTAACCATTTCTATTTTGGTTGACTGACTCAAATCACCTTTCTTAGCCTCTCTCTCTCTCTTTCATGTGTATATAAAGGTTTATTTTACTATCAGGATTTCATGTGTAATAATAGTGAGAATGTCTTCTTTCCCAGAAACATTTTCATTTTAAAGTACATCCTTATCCTGAAGTCATCAGCTAGTAAATGAAAAGGGCTTAAGTTGTTTTAAAGCTTTATATATCTGTATGCCATAGCCAGGTTTCTTATTGTAGAAATACAGACACTATTTATACACACACCAGATATTGTATGCCATTCCCCTAATAGAACAAGCAATATAGCTAAATAGTTTTAAAAACAAGCTTTAGTGTGAGAAAATGATGCTTTTAAATCCAAACTCCATTTCTAGATGTGTGAACTTTTGGAATATCAATTTTCAGAGACGACATTGCCTTTATTATTTATTTTCTCAAATGGAGCCCTCAAAGTGTTTTCTTTCTTTCTTTTTTTTTTTTTTTTTTGAAAGATTTATGATAATGTATTCAAAAGCAATGTGACTTAGTAGTGACTAAGATCACCACTGACCCAGAGAGAAATATAATAAGAAACAGATATACCTATTGATATGGTTTGGATCTGTGCCCCCACCCAAATCTCATGTTGGATTGTAATCCCCAGTGTTGGAGATGGGGCCTGGTGGGAGGTGTTTAGCTCATGGGGGTGGATTTTTCATAAATGGTTTAGTATCATCCCCTTGGTGCTGTCCTTCTGACAGTGAGTTTTGTTTAACATCTTGTCATTTAAAAGTGTGTGGCACTTCCTCCCACTCTCTCTTGTGGTCCTGCTTTTGCCATGCGGTGTGCCTGCTCCAACTTCATCTTCTGCAGTGAGTAAAAGTTCACTGAGGCCTTCCCAGAAGCCAAGTGATGCTGTTGCAATGCTGGTAGAGTCTGCAGAACTGTCAGCCAATTAAACCTATTAAAAAAATGAATCACCCAGTGTTGGATGTTTCCTCATAACAATGCATGAGTGACCTAATACACTTACTATGTACCAGGCATTATTCTAGTTTAGGCAACAGATGCCAAAATATGAGTCTTTTTATTAAGATGCACCTAAAGGAAAACTTACTCCCAAAAGATTAGAGTAGTAAGAGCCAATGTTGTACCCCCTTCATTCTTTCTTTATCTCTCTTTCTTTCTTTCTCTTTCTTTCTTTCTCTTTCTTTCTTTCTTTCCTTTCTTTTTTCTTTCTTTCCTTTTTTCTCTTTCTTCTTTCTTTTTCCTTCCTTCCTTCCTTCCTTCCTTCATTCCTTCCTTCCTTCCTTCTTTCATTGTCTCTTTCTCTTCTCTCTTTCTGTCCTTTTTCAGGTATTTCATCTGGCTTTTTGAAAGTTTTAAATAAAAAGTCATTCTTATACCGACCATGCATATTTGTCATAGTTGGCAAATAAAATAAAGTAGGTTCAAGAAAGTATAATAAGTACCTAGAAAAAACTTTTACTGGGGACTCCAGAAGGGAGAAGGGTGTGAAGGTAATGAGAGTTGAAAAATCACCTATAGGGTACAAAGTTTACTGTTTGGGTGATGGGTATACTAGAAACTCCAACACCACCATTATGCAATATATCCATATATCCATTGTGTAATATATCCATGTAACAAACCTGAATATGTACCTGCAAATCTAAAATAATAACTAAAAATTTCTAATTAATTTAATTTTAACAATAAAAGTAGTAAATATAACTTTTATTACATTTAGAATATTATATGTTTAACTGTGGATTCTCCAGTAGTACTTTGATTTATTTATCTTATTATATTCTATACCCACAATACTTTAATGCAAGAGTATTGTAGGATATTGTGATGAATTAAAACACTATTTTACCTCAGTATAATTTATTTTCTAATTGTTTGATGTAGAGATAGAGGATAATTGTGATAGAATGATTTTTAAGATGCCTGCAAAGGCAGGAATTCAAATCAATTATAATTGGCAGTCATATGAAGAAATGTTGCTTATGATAAGTTGTGATATTAACAGAATATAAATTATTTGGATGACTACCCTCATAATATATCTATCATAATCAGAATTAAACTTTATTTTTAATTAGCAATTATCTCAATTTGAGTGACTTTTCAACACCATACTTATTTTATAAGATTGACAGGTGTCTTTATATATTTAATTTAAAAGAAGCACTAATGGTTTCCAATCTTGTGAACTAAACTATGTTTAAAAGGTATTAAAACTCATGTATTTTTCAAGATTAGGATAATATAAACAGTATTTTTCTAGAAATAAAAGCCTAATACAAAAGCTAATACCTATTTCTACTTTTGATCAATCCACAGGTTAAAGAATTACAAAGAAAATTAAATGTATTTTAAAAAATGACATATAAATCAATGGCTTACTTATATGCTTGTAGTAACCATTAAGACAGCATACTGGAAAAGAAGAAGTAGACACACACTACCTTCTCACATAGGTCACTGAATAATAGTTAAAAGTTGTATCATTTTACCTAATGAACCAAAAACTCAGAGGAAAGACCTGATATCAGTGTGATGCTTTTAAACAGTCTCATTTTGATGGAGCATGAAAATGTGACATAGTCAATTTTTGCTGAAAAAATGGTGGTAAGCTTCAAATATTCAGTCCTCACAGCAACATATCCCAAGCCTTCATAAATGTGTATAAACTATTATAGTTGTTGAAGAACAAAAGCTTTCACAAATCCAAATCTTTATCTGGCTTTTCGTAACATAGGCATAAATGAATTTTTTTCCCTAAATAAAATTACTGGTCAAGCGCAGTACTTTGGAAGTCTAAGGCAGGAGGATTGCTTAAGTCCAGGAGCTCAAGACCATCCTGGGCACGACAGAGAGGCCCCATTTCTATAAAAAATAATAAAAAACAGCCAGGCATCTGGGCATATCCCTGTGGTCCCAGCTGCTTGGGAAGCTGAGGTGGGAAAATAGCTCGAACCCGGAAAGTTGAGCCTGCAGTGAGCCATGATTGTGCTAATGCACTCCAGCTTCGGCAACAGAGGAAGAGCCTGCATCAAATACATAAATAATAAACAAACAAGCAAATAAAACCAATAAATAGAATTACAGAATTAATTCTGACAGAAAAAAAACGAATATCTCTAAATTTTAAATTATTCATTGTTTAGCTATAAGAAGATATTTTTATTCTAACATCTTAAATTTAAATGGTACTAGAAGTCATCACATGCTAAAATGGAATTATGAAATATTTATGGATATTAAATAATTTTACGAGGAATTATTTACCTAATAGCCTTAAAATAAAACCTCCCATCGAGAACATGAAATTACACTCACTTGATGTCTTTTTTTGTAATTTATTGTTTCAATGTGTTCTAAATTATACCTATTGTAAGATGATTTTTGGCCTGTAGAATTCTAAATTTTTCTTGAGCTTCTCATTATTCCTAGTAACAGAAACAGGATGGTAATATACATAATGTACAGAATAGCATTTAAAATTATTTAAAATCTAGTATTTTGTCAATAGTTCCATCCTACTCTGAATATATTGAATGAGGAATTGAATGCTCGTATGATACTCTTGTTCATTCCATATTTTATCTTTCAGTTGAAAAGCATTCTGTCTTAAAACCTAGCTACTAAGACATTTCATATATGTGCCAGTAGGGAATACCAAGGTCTTTTCTTTCTTTTGTTTGTAGCAAATGAAGGTTTCCCTGATATAATGAAAAAATAATATATTCAGATAGTCATATAATTGGTATAGTATTGTAGAGGCTACATGCTTATGAATGTGTCGTGCCCTAGTTCTTTCTCCCTCCCTGGAGGAAACCTTCATAAGAGTTCAGTTTTTTTTTTTTTTTTTGAAGACATAAATGGCATATTTACAAGTTGAATATGTGTAACCTTGTAGCACGATACCAAATGGAGCATGGCAAAAGCAAATGAAACAATTTGAATGGCTGATAACTACTTCAAGCTATGCTAGTCTCAAGGCAATAACAGCAGTTAGAAAATATCCGGCTATTCAAACACTAACTGTATTTCTGTTAGTATAAATCTATAACCATTACCTGATTAAAGTATTCTCCAAAACTCTGAAACAATTCCTGTTACCTCATGTAAAATGTATAGCTAACTGGCAAAGAAAGGCTATGAGATTGAAATTGTTTCATAAATTTTATCAAATAAATTATAACTTTGTCTCAGGAGTCCAATTCAATGATTAAACATAAATTTTATCAGAAATCAAAGCAATGAAAGAAAATAATCTTTGAGATGAGGACTGTACTTACTAGGAGGTTTTTTCCTTTCTGTAAATTCATAGTATATAACTTTTCATAAGCATAATTGATATTTCACTGAATATCAATTATGTGATATGTGAATTGAAGAAATCTAGAGTAGTAACACCCACTATTATTATCAAAATATTGTTTAAAATTGCCCTGATGACGTCACAGCTGTTACTCTGGTACACAGTTCAATGACAATGCACTTAATTTTCTTTTCCAAAAATAATAAAAGGGATTTATTCCTATATTGGGAAGCAATAGAAGTATTAAGCAAATACTTGTATAGTGGTGCAATATATTAGTTGCACAATACATTGTTATGAGTTCTTAACATTTCCAGGGACTCATCTAGATATTGGAATGATACAGTAAACAAGTTATAAAGTTTCTATAAGTCACAAAGTTTCTATACTTCATTGTAAGAAATCATCAAAAAAATTAACATTGCAAAGCTAATTATAAACATATTTAAAGAACATATCAAAAAAATGAAGAGGATGAAGAGGAGCTGGCTCTCAGGAAGGTAAAGAAATGCATTACATCTTTTCTGAAGGATATTTAAGATGTGAAGAAATTAACTATATAGATATCTACGGAAAAACTTTTATAAAAAGTAAAAAGCAGCTAGGTGCGGTGGCTCATGCTTGCATTCCCCACAGTTTGGGAGGTGGAGACAGCAGGATTACTTGAGACCAGAAGTTTGAGATAAGTCTAAGCAATATAGTGAGACTTGATCTCTTCAAATAAAAAAAAAAAAAAGATATCCAGGTGTGGTGGCACATACCTATAGTTCCAGTTACTTGGGAGGCTGAGGCAGTAGGATCATTGGAGCTTAGGAGTTCGAGACTGCAGTAAGCTGTGATCATGCCACTGAACTCCAGCCTAGGTGACAGAATGAAACACTGCTTCTAAATTTTAAAAAATAATAAAAATGAAAATAAAAAGCAAATTTGAAGGCTTAGATATGGGAAGAAACCTAGCATATCCAAGGAACACTAAAGTGGACACTATAATGCATCATTCACCATCTAACACTCATTTCCCAAGCTGCTAGATATTATGCTTGAGAAAGCTGAGTTGGAAATATATGTCTATATATCTATTATCTATATACTTATATCTCTGTATGTTGATATAAATATATCTCTATATCTATTTAAATTTACTTTCTTCGGCTTATAAATTGTATATAAAGTCATGGCATTAGGTTGAGGTTCTAATATAAAAACAAAACTAGGAAAGAGGGCAATGCCAGAGTTGTATAAATTAACTGAGAGATCTGGTGGAAAAAGATGAAGACGAAAAAGAAATTGAAAAGGAGCAATCAGAAATATATGGGCAGTGATGTTCAGGTAAATGGTTACTCACAACTGGCATACAGCAAAGGAATGGAGGTACAGGATGTTGATTTGTAGTGTTTTGCAATTTATGTGGTGTCAATATTGCATTGTGGATTATTTCAACCTATCAAAGTGATGTCATTGAATATAGAGTTGGAACAGACACACGGGGAGTAACATCAGCGAGATGGCAGACTAGAAGATCCCAGCCTTTATTCTCTCACAAAATGACAACTTAATAACAACCTGTTAACAGAAATAAATCTAAGACATTCAGAGTAAAATTAAGCTGCAGCAACAAAATGGATCACAAAAATGAAAGATGACTACATAGAGGAACATTGGAAGCATTCTATCTGTGTCAGTCCATCCACCAGCATGGCACATGTTGGCACCAAGAGGGATATCCTAGGCAGAGATCTCTAGTGGAGAAAAAGAGAACATTTGCAACCAAGTACTCCAGCAGTCTTTGCTGCTGCAGAGGACATTCAGAGCTTTCACCACTGAATATCTTTGCAGTTTTTGCCAATACGGACCCTAGCTGGTGGGACAGCCTGGAATCCATGCTGCTGTGCCCCTCCCCACCAAACCCAGAGGAATTTCACACCACCCAAATAACAACACTTGAATTAATATGTAAGTGAAGGTCTTTCCCCACCAAAGCAAAAGTTTCTAAAATGTGAAATAGATGATTATATAAATGCATGGATATCAATGCACGGCTACATGCAATATGAAAAGTCAAGAAAACAGCACAACCCGTGGAATACAATAAATCGCCATGAACCAATCCCAAAGAAATGGAGATCTATGAATTGCCTGGAAAATAATGTAAAATAATTATTGTTTTATAAAATTCTCAGCAAACGACAACAGAACACAGACAACAGCAAAAATAAAGAAAACAATATATTAACAAAACAAAATTTAATGAAGAAACAGGAATTATTTAAAAACTGAGCAAAAGTTATATAACTGAAAAATACAATTAATTAAAAGAAAAACAATATAGAGTTTCAGCAGCAGACTCAATGAAGCAGAAGAAAGAATCTGTGAATTCTGTCAGTCAGAGGAGAAAAAGAACGTTAAAGAATAAAGAAAGCCTATGGGTTTTATTGGACACAATCAAACAAACTAATATCCACATTATAGAAGTTCAAGAATAAGAGACATAGAAAAATGCAGAAATCTTATGTAAAAACGAAATAGCTAAAAACTTCACAAATCTTGAAAGAATTATAAACATACAGATTCAAGAACTCAAAGGATCAAAAATAGAATCAATACAAAAATGCTATGCTGAGACATTATATAACTAAATTTTCAAAAATCTAGGACAATGAATTTTAAAAACGGGAAGAGAAAAGCTACTCATCACATATACTGAAATCCTCCTAACATGATCATTGGGTTTCCCAGAAAATACTATCAGGTGAGGAAAGAGTGGCATGTCAACCAGGCGTGGTGGCTCACGCCTGTAATCCCAACACTTTGGGAGGACGAGGCGGGTGGATCACTTGAAGTCAGGTGTTCAAGACCAGCCTGGACAACATGGCAAAAACACATCTCAACTAAAAAGACAAAAATTACCCAGGCATGGTGGTGCGTGCCTGTAATCCCAGGTACTCAGGAGGTTGAGGCAGGAGAATCTCTTGAACCTGGGAGGCAGAGGCTGCAGTGAGCCAAGATCATGCCATTGCACTCCAGCCTGGGTGACAAGAGTGACTCTGTTAAAAAAAAAAAAACAAAAAACAAAAAACAAAAAAAAACGCATGGAATGACATATTCAAAATACTATAAGAAATAAACCTTTCCAACCAATAATACTATACCATGATAAAAATTATCCTTTACAAATAGACAAAATCTTTCCCAGGAGAACGAAAACTGAGAAAATTCACCACCCATAGACCTGCCTTACAAGACAGACAAAGAAAAGGTTTTCAATAAAATTCAACACACTTTCATGCTAAAAACTCTTAATGAACTAGGTATTGAAAGAACATAACTCGGGGCGGTTCCAAGATGGCTGAATAGGAACAGCTCCAATCTATAGCTTCCAGCGTGAGTGAGCAGAAGACAGGTGATTTCTGCATTTCCAACTGAGGTACTGGGTTCATCTCACTGGTGCTTGTCGGACAGTGTGGGGAGGACAGTTGGTGCAGCCCACCGAGCAAGGGCCGAAGCAGGGCGAGGCATTGCCTCACCCCAAAGCACAAGGGGTCAGGGAATTCCCTTTCCTAGCCAAGGGAAGCTGTGACAGATGGCACCTGGAAAATCAAGTCACTCCCACCCTAACACTGCACTTTTCCAACGATCTTAGTAAAGGGCACACCAGGAAATTACATCCCGTGCGGGGCTCAGAGGGTCCCATGCCCACGGACCCTCGCTCATTGATAGCACAGCAGTCTGAGATGGAACTGCCATGCAGCAGCGAGGCTGGCAGAGGGGCACCCGCCATTGCTGAAGCTTGAGCAGGTAAACAAAGCAGCCAGGAAGCTAGAACTGGGTGGAGCCCACTGCAGCTCAGGGAGGCCTGCCTGCTTTTGTAGACTCCACCTCTGGGGGTGGGGCATAGACGAACAAAGGGCAGCAGAAACCTCTGCAGACTTAAATGTCCGTGTATGACAGCTTTGAAGAGAGCAGTGGTTCTCCCAGCAAGGAGTTTGAGATCTAAGAACAGACAGACTGCCTCCTCAAGTGGGTCCCTAACCCCCGACTAGCCTAACTGGGAGGCAACCCCCAGTAGCAGCAGACTGACACCTCACAAGGCCGGGTACCCCTCTGAGATGAAGCTTTCAGAGGAACGATCAGGCAGCAGCATTTACTCTTCAGCAATATTAGCTGTTCTGCAGTCTTCGCTGCTGATACCCAGGCAAACAGGGTCTGAAATGAACCTCCAGCAAACTCCAAAAGATCTGCAGCTGAGGGTCCTGACTGTTAGAAGGAAAACTAACAAACAGAAAGGACATCCACACCAAAACTCCATCTGTATGTCACCATGACCAAAGACCAAAAGTAGATAAAACCACAAAGCTGGGGGAAAAACAGAGCAGAAAAGCTGAAAATTCTGAAAATCGGAGTGCCTCTGCCCCTCCAAAGGAATGCAGCTCCTCGCCAGCAACGGAACAAAGCTGGACGAAGAATGACTGACGAGTTGACAGAAGAAATCTTCAGATGATCAAACATCTCCGGGCTAAAGGAGGAAGTTCGAACCCATTGCAAAGAAGCTAAAACCCTTGAAAAAAGATTAGACGAATGGCTAACTAGAATAACCTGTGAAGAGAAGTCCTTAAATGACCTGATGGAGCTGAAAACCACGGCACAACAACTACATGAAGAATGCACAAGCTTCAGTAGCCAATTTGGTCAAGTGGAAGAAAGGGTATCAGTGATTGAAGATCAAATGAATGAAATAAAGCAAGAAGAGAAGTTTAGAGAAAAAAGAGTAAAAAGAAAAGAACAAAGCCTCCAAGAAATATGAGACTATGTGAAAAGACCAAATCTACATCTGATTGGTGTACCTGAAAGTGATGGGGAGAATGGAACCAAGTTGGAAAACACTCTGCAGGATATTATACAGGAGAATATCCCCAACCTAGCAAGGCAGGCCATCATTCAAATTCAGGAAATACAGAGAATGCCACAAAGATACTCCTCAAGAAAAGCAACTCCAAGACACATAATTGTCAGAATCACCAAAGTTGAAATGAAGGAAAAAATGTTAACGACAGTCAGAGAGAAAAGTCAGGTTACCCACAAAGGGAAGCCCATCAGACTAACAACGGATCTCTCAGCAGAAACTCTGCAAGTCAGAAGAGAGTGGGGGCCAATATTCAGCATTCTTAAAGAAAAGAATTTTCAACCAAGAATTTCATATCCAGCCAAACTAAGCTTCATAAGTGAAGGAGAAATAAAATCCTTTACAGACAAGCAAATGCTGAGAGATTTTGTCACCACGAGGCCTGCCCTACAAGAGGTCCTGAAGGAAGCACTAAATATGGAAAGGAAAAATTGGTACCAGCCACCGCAAAAACATGCCAAATTGTAAAGACCATAGATGCTAGGAAGAAACTGCATCAACCAATGAGCAAAACAACCAGCTAACATCATAATGACAGGATCAAATTCACACATAACAATATTAACCTTAAATGTAAATGTGCTAAATGTTCCAATTAAAAGATACAGACTGGTAAAGTGGATAAAGAGTCAAGACCCATCAGTGTGCTATATTCAGGAGACTCACCTCACATGCAGAAACACATATAGGCTCAAAATAAAGGGATGGAGGAAGATCTACCAAGCAAATGGAAAACAAAAGAAGCCAGGGGTTGCAATCCTAGTCTCTAATAAAACAGACTTTAAACCAACAATGATCAAAAGAGACAAAGAAGGCCATTACATAATGGTAAAGGCACCAATTCAACAAGAAGAGCTAACTATCCTAAATATATATGCACCCAATACAGAAGCACCCAGATTCATAAAGCAAATCCTTAGAGACTTACAAAGAGACTTAGACTCCCATACAATAATAATGTGAGACTTTAACATCCCACTGTCAACATTAGACAGATCAATGAGACAGAAAGTTAAAAAGGATATCCAGGAATTGAACTTAGCTCTGCACCAAGCAGACCTTATAGACATCTACAGAACTTTCCACCATAAAACAACAGAATATACATTCTTCTCAGCACCACATCGTACTCATTCCAAAATTGACCACATAACAGGAAGTAAAGCACTCCTCAGCAAATGTACAAGAACAGAAATTATAACAAACTATCTCTCAGACCACAGTGCAATCAAACTAGAACTCAGGATTAAGAAATTCACTCAAAACTGCTCAACTACATGGAAACTGAACAACCTGCTCCTGAATGACTACTGGGTACATAATGAAATGAAGGCAGAAACAAAAATGTTCTTTGACACCAATGAGAAAAAAGACACAACATACCAGAATCTCTGGGACACATTTGAAGCAGTGTGTAGAGGGAAATTTCTAGCACCTTAAATGCCCACAAGAGAAAGCAGGAAAGATCTAAAATCAACATCCTAGTGCACAATTAAAAGAACTAGAGAAGCAAGAGCAAACACATGCAAAAGCTAGCAGAAGGCAAGACATAACTAAGATCAGAGCAGAACTGAAGGAGACAGAGACACAAAAAAAAACCCTTCAAAAAGTCAGTGAATCTAGGAGCTGATTTTTTGAAAAGATCAACAAAATTGATAGACTGCTAGCAGGATTAATAAAGAAGAAAAGAGAGAAGACTCAAATAGATGCAATAAAAAACGATAAAGGAGATATCAACACTGATCCCACAGAAATACAAACTACCATCACAGAATACTATAAACACTTCTATGCAAATAAACTAGAAAATCTAGAAGAAATGGATAAATTCCTGAACACTTACACCCTCCCAAGACTGAACCAGGAAGAAGTTGAATCCCTGAATAGACAAATAACAGGCTCCGAAATTGAGGCAATAATTAATAGCCTACCAACCAAAAAAAGTCCAGGACCAGACTGATTCACAGCCTAATTCTACCAGAGGTACAAGGAGGAGCTGGTACCATTCCTTCTGAAACTATTCCAATCAATAGAAAAAGAGGGAATCCTCCCTAACTCATTTTATAAGGCCAGCATCATCCTGATACCAAAGCCTGGCAGAGACACAACAAAAAAAAAGAGAATTTTAGACCAATATCCCTGATGAAAATGGATGCAAAACTCCTCAATAAAATACTGGCAAACCGACTCCAGCAGCATGTCAAAAAGCTTATCCACCATGATTAAGTGGGCTTCATCCCCAGGATGCAAGGCTGGTTCAACATATGCAAATCAATAAACATAATCCATCACATAAGCAGAACCAAAGACAAAAACTACATGATTATCTCAATAGATGCAGAAAAGACCTTTGACAAAATTCAACAGCCCTTCGTGCTAAAAACTCTCAACAAATTCAATATTGATGGGACTTATCTAAAAATCATAAGAGCTATTTATGACAAACCCAAAGCCAGTATCATACTGAATGGGCAAAAACTGGAAGCATTCCCTTTGAAAACTGGCATAAGAGAGGGATGCCCTCTCTCACCACTCCTATTCAACATAGTGTTGGAAGTTCTGTCCAGGGCAATCATACACAAGGAAGAAATAAAGTGTATTCAATTAGGAGAAGAGGAAGTTAAATTGTCCCTGTTTGCAGATGACATGATTGTATATTTAGAAAACCCCATCATCTCAGCCCCAAATCTCCTTAAGCTGATAAACAACTTTGGCAAAGTCTCAGGATACAAAATCAATAAGGAAAAATCACAAGCATTCTTATACACCAATAACAGGCAAACAGAGAGTCAAATCATGAGTGAACTCCCATTCACAATTGCTTCAAAGAGAATAAAATACCTAGGAATCCAACTTACAAGGGATGTGAAGGACCTTTTCAAGGAGAACTACAAACCACTGCTCAATGAAATAAAAGAGAACACAAACAAATGGAAGAACATTATATGCTCATGTATAGGAAGAATCAATATTGCAAAAATGGTCATACTGTCCAAGGTAATTTATAGATTCAATGCCATCTACATCAAGCTACCAATGACTTTCTTCACAGAATTGGGGGAAAAAAACTACTTTAACGTTCATACAGAACCAAAAATGAGCCCTCATTGCCAAGACTATCCTATGCAAAAAGAACAAAGCTAGAGGCATCAAGCTACCTGACTTCAAACTATACTACAAGGCTACAGTAACCAAAACAGCATGGTACTTGTACCAAAACAGAGATATAGACCAATGGAACAGAACAGAGCCCTCAGAAATAATACCACACATCTACAACCATCTGATCTTTGACAAATCTGACAAAAACAAGAAATGGGGAAATAATTCCCTGTTTAATAAATGGTGCTGGGAAAACTGGGTAGCCATATGCAGAAAGCTGAAACCGGATCCCTTCTTTACACCTTAAACAAAAATTAATTCAAGATGGATTAAAGACTTAAATATTAGACCTAAAACCATAAAAACCCTAGAAGAAAACCTCAGCAATACAATTCAGGACATAGGCATGGGCAAGGACTTCATGTATAAAACACCAAAAAGCAATGGCAACAAAAGCCAAAATTAACAAATGGGATCTAATTAAACTAAAGAGCTTCTGCACAGCAAAAGAAACTACCATCAGAGTGAACAGGCAACCCACAGAATGGGAGAAAACTTTTGCAACCTACTCATCTGAGAAAAGGCTAATATCCAGAATCTACAAAGAACTCAAACAAATTTACGTGAAAAAACAAACAACCCCATCAAAAAGTGGGTGAAGGATATGAAAAGATACTTCTCAAAAGAAGACATTTATGCAGCCAACAGACACATGATAAAATGCTCATCATCACTCGCCATCAGAGAAATGCAAATCAAAACCATAATGAGATACCATCTCACAGCAGTTGGAATGGTGATCATTATAAAGTCAGGAAACAACAGGTGCTGGAGAGGATGTGGAGAAATAGAAACACTTTTACACTGTTGGTGGAACTGTAAAGTAGTTCAACCATTGTGGAAGACAGTGTGACAATTCCTCAAGGATCTAGAACTAGAAATAACATTTGACCCAGGCATCCCATTACTGGGTATATACCCAAAGGATTATAAATCATGTTGCTATAAATACACATGCACATGTATGTTTATTGTGGCACTATTCACAATAGCAAAGATTTGGAAGCATCAATGTCCATCAATGATAGACTGGATTAAGAAAATGTGGCACATATACACCATCAACTACTATGCAGCCATAACAAAGGATGAGTTCACGTCCTATGTAGGGACATGGATGAATCTGGAAACCATCATTCTCAGCAAACTATTGCAAGACAATAAACCAAACACTGCATGTTCTCACTCATAGGAGGGAATTGAACAATGAGAACACTTGGGCACAAGAAGGGGAACATCACACACTGGGGCCTGTCATGCGGTGGGTGTAGCGGGGAGGGATAGCATTAGGAGATATACCTAATGTAAATCATGAGTTAATGGGTGTAGCACACCAATATGGCACATATATACATATGTAACAAACCTGCACATTGTGCACATGTACCCTAGAACTTAAAGTATAATAAAAATAAAATAAAATAAAATAAATATAGAACGTAACTCAAAATAATAAGAGCCATGAATGACAAACCCACAGCCAACATTATACTGAATGTACAAAAGCTTGAAGCATTCTACTTGAAAACCAACACAAGATAAGGATGCCCTCTCTCACCACTCATATTCAACACAGCCAGAGCAATTTGAAGTCCTAGCCAGAGCAATCAGGCAAGACAAAGAAATAAAGGCATCCAGATAGGAAGAGAGGAAGTCAAACTATCTCTGTTTGCAGATGATGTAATTCTATATGTAGAAAACCCCATAGTCTTGAATCAAATGTTCCTTCTGCTGATAAACAACTTCAGCAGTTTCAGGATACAATATCAAAGTGCAGAAGTCACTAATATTTCCATATACCAACAATAGCCAAGCTGCGAACCAAATTGGAAAGGCAATCCAATTCACAGTTTCCACAAAAAGAAAAAAATACCTAGTAATGCAGCTAACCAGGGAGATGAAAGAGCTCTACAGTGAGAGTTACAAAACACTGCTCAAAGGAGTCAGAGAAGACACACACAAATGGAAAAACATCCCATCTTACTGATAGGAAGAATCAATATCATTTAAATGGCCATTCTGCCCAGAACAATTTACAAATTCAATGCTATTATTATTAAATTACCAATGACATTCCTCACAAAACTAGAAAAAATACTTTAAAATTCATATGTCACCAAAAAAAAAAAAAAAAAGAGGTTGAATAGCCAAGGCAATCCTAAGAAAAAAAGACAAAGCTGAAGGCATCACATTATCTGACTTTATACTACAGTGTTACAATAATCAAAAAAGCATGGTACCAATACAAAAACAGGCACAGAGATCAATGGAACAGAATAGAGAGCTCCAAAATAAGGCCACACACCTTTGACCACCTGATCTTCGACAAAGCTAAAAAAATAAAACAAAACAAAAACAATAAAGAAATAGGGAAAAGAGTCCCTATTCAATAAATGGTGCTGAGAAAACTGGTTAGCCATATGCAGAAGACTGAAGCTGGACCCCTTCCTTACACCATATAAAAAAATCAACTCAACATGTATTAAAGACCTAAATGTAAAATCCAAAATTATAAAAACCTTGGAAGACAAACCAGCCAATACCATCCTGGACAAAGGAATGGGCAAAGATGTTATGACAAGACACCAAAAGTAATCACAAGAAGAACAAAATTGACAAATGGGATCTAATTAAACAGAAGTGTTTTTGCACAGCAAACAAAGTAAACAGACAACTTACAGAATTGGAGAAAATAGCCGCAAACTATGCATCTGACAAAAGTCTAATATTTATCATCTGTAAGAAACTTAAACACATTTACAAGAGAAAAAAAATTCATTAAAAAGTAGGCAAAGAACATGAACAAACACCTTCAAAAGAAGACATATGTGTGCCCAACAAACATATGGAAAAAAAAGCTAAACATCATTGATCTGATTATTAGGAAAATGTAAGTCAAAACACAATTAGATACCATCTCATACCAATCAGAATGGCTACTATAAAAAGTCAAAAAAGTAACAGATACTGTTGAGGTTGTGGAGAAAAAGGAACATTTATACACTCTTGTTGGGAGTGTGAATTATTTCAACCATTGTGAAAATTGGTGTGATGATTCCTCAAAGAGCTAAAGGCAGAACTACCATTTGATACAGCAATCCATTACTGGTTGTTTACCCAGAGAAATAGAAATCATTTTTCCATAAAGACTCATGCACCTGAATGTTCAGTGCAGCACTATTCACCATAGCAAGTCATGGAATCAACCTAAATGCTCACCAATGACAGACTGCATAAAGAGAAATGTGGTACATATCTACCACAGAATACTATGCAGTCATAAAAAAGAATGAGCTTATGTCTTTTGCAGGAAGATGAATCAAACTGGAGGCTATTATCTTCAGCAGACTAACACAGAAACAGAAAACCAAATTCTGCATGTTCTCAATTATAAGTGGCAACTAAATGAAGAAAACTTATGAACACAATGAAATAGACACTGGGGTCTACTTGAGGGTAGAAGGAGGAAGGAGGAAGAGGAGCAAGGAAGATAACTATTGGGTACTGGACTTAATTGCTGTGTGATGAAATAATCTGTACCACAAACCCCGGTAGCATGAATTTACCTATGTAACTAGTCTTCATATGTACCCCCAAATCTGAAATAAAAGTTATAAGAAAGAAAGAAGGGAGGGAGGAAGGAAGGAAAGAAGGAAGGAAGGAAGGAAGGAAGGAAGGAAGGAAGGAAGGAAGGAAAGAAAGAAAGAAAGAAGGAAGAAAGGAAATAAAAAAGGAAGGAAAGAAATTAACAAAGAAACACATGGTCAACAGCAATGCAAAAGCACATGAAAGAGTCAAACTGACTTGTAAACGTAAATATGTACATAGCTGCAGAATAACAAAAAATTGAAATGGAGTGCATAATTTACTTCATATTCTGACATCAACATTAAGATAAAAATTTGTCAATGAATACACAGTATAAAGAGAAAATCTGATTACAAGAACACAAAGAATATTGGGAGGAGTATAATGTAGACTTCGTGTGTGTTAATGAAGCTGAGCTGTTATTAACTTAAAATACATATTTATGGCTGTAAGATATTTTATGAAACCTTTGTGTAAATTAATGAGAAAAGATTATAATAAATACACCAGAGATAAGGGAAAATAATTAAAACAAATTACTACCAAAATCATTAAAGAATAAGGGAACACAACAAGAAAGAAAGGTGGACAACAAACTGGAAAACATAAAACAACTTACAAATGGCAATAAGAAGTCTTGACCTGTAAATAATTACCTTAAAAGCAAATGAATTAAACTCCTCAATTAAAAGGCAAGATTACTTGAACAGAGCTATTTCAAAATTAAAAATAGAAACAAAATCTAATGATATGTTCTACAAGAAATTCATTTTAGATTTAACGATACATGTAGACTGAAAGTAAAGAGATGGAAATAAATATTTCATGCAAATGGTAACCACAAGAAAGCATGGGTGGCTCACCTATACTAGCCAAAATAAATTTTAAGTCAAAAAATGTGTCTAGTGATAAAGAAGGTCATTATATAATGAAAACACCAGTAAATTCAATAGAAAGATATAAAATTTATAAATATATACACACCCATCATTAGAATACCTAAATATATAAAGCAACTATTGGCAGATCTGAGAGGAGAAACTGAAAGCAATACAAGGATAGCAGAGGACTTCAGGATCCTTCTCACAATAACTGATTCAATATCCAGGAAGAAAATCAATAAAATAAATAGGTGGCACGAATAGTACTATACACCAAATAGCCTATAGACACATACAGAACTTTCTACTCGACAATGTAAGTATACATGTCTTCTCAAATGCATACACAGCATTCTCCACAATAGATCACATGTTAGATCATAAAACAATTTTTAACATATTCAATATGATTAAATTATTCCATATTTTTTCCTCATCATAATTTCAGTTTATTATTAAGTGAAACTCATGTCACTAACACCAAGAAAACAGGAAAAAAAAAAAAAAACCAGATATGTGAAAACCACATAACACAATCTTAAACAACCATTAGGTCAATGAATAAATCAAAAAAAGAATTATAACTGTATCTTGAGACAAGTGTAATTGAAAAGTAAATCCACCACATATAAGATGCAGAGAAAATATTACCAAGAGGGAAGTTTATTGCAATAAATAAATACATTAAAAAGCAAAGAAATCTCAAGCAACCTAATTTTTTAACTCAAAGAGCTAGAAGAAAAAAAAAAATTCTAAGGCCAAAATTAGTTTTAATAAGGAAATAATGTAGACTGGAAAAGAAATAAATCAGAGCAGAACTAAAAAAATAGAGAAAAATAAGCATGGCTAAAAGTTGGCTTTTTGAAAAGATAAACAACATCAACAAACTTTTAGGTAGACTAAGAAAAAATGAGAAGAGTCAAATAAATAAAATACAGAAACAAAAAAAAGATACATTGCAATGGCTGACTCAGAAATCGAAAGTATCATAAAGGATTATTATTAACAACTATATACCTATGGATTGAATAACCTAGAAACAAGGAATAAATTGCTAGGACATTTAACCTACCAACACTCAATTATGAAGAAAGAGAAAGTCTAAAATACCAATAGCAAATGAAGAGATTGAATTAGTGTTCAATAACTTTCAAACCAATAAAAGGCTACAAAGGTTAACTCTACCAAATATTCAAAATAAGATCAAAATCAATGCTTCTTAAAATCTTCTGAAAAATTAAAGAAGAAACACTTTCAAACTCATTTTATGGTACCATCATTACCCTGATTTCAAAACCAGACACCACAAAGAAAGTAAATGACAGGCTAATGTATCTGATGAACACAAATAAAAAAATCCTCAATGAAATATTAGAAAATCAAATTAAAAAGCACATTAAAAGGGTCATAGACCATGCCTAAGTAGTATTTTTTCCTGGAGTGCAAATATGGTCCAACATACACATATCAATCAATGTAATACATCACATTGAAAAAATAAAAAAAAATACATGATCACCTCAATATATGCAGAAAAAGCACCCTACAAAGTTCAACATCAATTTATGTTAAAATCTTCAACAAATAAGTGTAAAAATAATTTAACTCAACAGAATAATGGTCAGATAGAAGAAGCCCACAGTCAACATCATAATAAGTGGAAAAAATGAAAGTTTTCTCCCTAAGATTCAGCACAAATCAAAAATGTCCATTTTCACCACATCCATTCAACAAAATACTGGAAGTCCTCGTCAGCGGAATTAGGCAATTAAAATAAATGAAAGACATTCAAATCATAGAGACAGATATAAAATTATCTGTTTGCAGATTATAAACATATTTATGTATATAATTTGTTTATAGATTATAATATGTACATTCATTCCTATATATTATATAATCTTCAAACAGATATATATGTATATAAACCCTAATGACACAAAAATTCCTGTTAGAATTAATAAACAAATTCAGTAAAGTTGTATGATATAAAGTCAAAATGCAAAAATCAATCATTTTTTATACACAAACAATTAGCTATTTCAAAAGGAAATTAAGAAAACAACCCAATACACGATAGCAAAAATGTGATAAAACGTGCCTGTATTTAGGAATAAACTTAAAGAGGTAAAATACTTGTATACTGAAAAGCGTAAAACATTGATGTGTGAAATTAATGACACAGACAAATGTAGAAATACAAGATGCTCATGAAGTGGAAGAATCAATATTGTTAAAATGTTCATACTACACAAAGTGATCTACAAATGTAATATAATTCCTATTAAAATTCTGATGACATTTTTTATAGAAATAGAAAAAATATCTTAAAATCTATATGAAACCACAATGGACTCCGAATGGCCAACGCAATCTTGAAAACAAAGGACAGAGCTGGAGACTTCACACTTGGAGCATAGAAATATTACAAATACTCCTGAAATTTTGCACAATGATCTTAAATTTATACAAAAAAGAGGAAGTGTCTTTCAGAAGAAAGGTAGTTGGGCTACAAGCAAGCTGGATCACCCTACTTAAAAAACTTGTAGGCCCAGATAGGTACCCAGACTCCTGGAAGCAATAGGGAAACATTTCCTTTTAGGATTCTGTAACTTCGGAGGGTCAGAAATTCTTGCACAGTACATGGGGGACTGGATGGCCTTAGTATTGGATAATGGTTTCCATTTCAGTGACTGAGTCAAGTGACAGAGACATTTTAGTGAAATAAGGAGATGTGTTTATACTACTAAATGTTAGCATATTTTCTGTCATTAAACTGATAAGTA
This sequence comes from Papio anubis, assembly GCF_008728515.1. Taxonomy (NCBI): domain Eukaryota; kingdom Metazoa; phylum Chordata; class Mammalia; order Primates; family Cercopithecidae; genus Papio; species Papio anubis. The sequence goes on along the minus strand of NC_044982.1, from coordinate 63,957,536 downwards.
GTTGAGCAAACAATAAAAATTGTTACTGCCTTAGCTGATGTGTGCATAACTCTTGGTGTTGACATAGGCTTGCTGAATGAGTATTGGTAAAATTAGACTGAAGAAAGAAGTGGCAGTAACAAGGATGTCTGTGCATCTCTGAAACTCCATATTTGTTCCTCAAACGTGCCAATTTGCCTCTTTATTTGCTATTTTATTTGCCTAGAATGCTCACATATGACATTTATGTAACTTCTTCCTGCTCACTCAGGCCTCAGCTTACATTTCATCTCCTCAAAAAGCCCTAAAATGTTAGTTTTAATGACAGTAGTCTCAGCAAAAAATGAAAGAAACAGAAGAATTGGGCAATGAAGTATAATAGAATTCTAGATGGGAAACCTGGAATCAAGGCGGGATTTGTTATTTTTATTAGAAGATACTTGAATGTATTTTAATGCTGTTGGAAATATTCCATTTGAAATTCAGAAGGTAAAAACAAAAAGGGGATAATTATACATATAGCATCCAATCATCTTCTTGTTAGGAACATTTTTATTTTTATTTTTATTTTTATTTTTTATTTTTTGAGAACGTGTCTTGTTCTGTTGCCCAGGCTGGAGTGCAGAATTATAGTTACCTGCCCCTTGGAACTCCTGGGCTCCAGTGATTCTCCCACCTCAGTTTCCTAAGTAGCCAGGATTATAGTCAGGCGCCACCATGTCTGGCTGATTCTTATTATTATTTGTTGTAGAGATGCGTCTCCCTAAAGGCTAGTCTTGAACTGTTGGTTTCAAGTAATCCAACCCCCATGGCCCCCAAAAGTGTTGAAATTACAGGCATAAGCCATGAGCCCAGCCTAGGATCAATTTTTTAAATGCATCTAAAAATATTTACTGGCCAGGCGCCGTGGCTCACTCCTGTAATCCCAGCACTTTGGGATGCCGCGGTGGGCGGATCATGAGGTCAGGAGTTCAAAACCAGCCTGGCCAGCAGGTTGAAACCTCATCTCTTCTAAAAATACAAAAAAAAAAAAAAAAAAATTTAGCTGGGCATCGTGGCGCGTGCCTGTAGTCCCAGCTACTCGGGAGGCTGAGGCAGGAGAATTGCTTGAAACTGGGAGGAGTAGGTTGCAGTGAGTCGAGATTGCGTCACTGCACTCCAGCCTGGAGACAGACAAAGGCTCTGTCAAAAAAAAAAAAAAAAAAAATTGCCAATAGACAGCAGCCAGCGATAGAGGCACCCAGACGTCCCTCCTCTTCTTTCTTTCTCTGTCGTGTTGTTCTACCTTACATCCGCTTGTCTCCTCATCTCTTTGCCTGCTGGTCTGTTTTGGAGCTTGGGGTTTGGGATTTATGTGGGTGCAGGATAGGAGGTATAGCAGGACAAAAGGTAACTTTTGGGGTGTGAAAACAGGGATTCCTGTTCTCATTTAGGGCCATCGGTATCCAGGCTTGAGGGTAGGACCTTTGCCAGGGAACCGCCCTCTTCTACCCAGTGTTCCCCTGTCTCCTGTTCCTGTCAGTATCAGCTGTATAAACTCTACACTCTTCACTGCTAGTTAAATATCATATCATATAAAGAAAGATAGAAAGGGTAAAAATTGGAAAGAAAGAAGGAAGAAAAAGAAAAGCTATTGGTAAAAATGTCAGTGTTTACATGTTTTATTGTTTGTAAATTGAATTATTCCTGTCTATGGATAGATGGCACTGTGTTTTTTGTTTTTTTATTTTTTTTTAGACGGAGTCTCGCTCTGTCGCCCAGGCTGGAGTGCAGTGGCCGGAGCTCAGCTCACTGCAAGCTCCGCCTCCCGGGTTGACACCATTCTCCTGCCTCAGCCTCCCCAGTACCTGGGACTACAGGCACCCGCCACCTCGCCCAGGTAGTTTTTTGTATTTTTTGGTAGAGACGGGGTTTCACCCTGTTAGCCAGGATGGTCTCCTTGATCTCCCAACCTCGTGATCCGCCCGTCTCGGCCTCCCAAAGTGCTGTGCTGGGATTACAGGCTTGAGCCACCGATCCTGGCCGGCTCTGTGTGTTTTATACTGCGTAAACAAGTTGAAGTCACCCTTACTTGCTTTACTTTAAGGACCTGCAAACTTAAAGTTTTGTGTTTGCTGAAAATAATGACAATATTGGAGTGGGAGGAATATGTTAAGAAATGCTGCTTCATAGGTTTAGAACTATATTTTATAGTAAGATATAATAGTAATTAAAGTCAATTACTTTTCTCTATGACTTTAACTAGTGCAATCATTATTCAGAAGTTAATAAGAGTTATACTAAGTATGTGATTCAAACAATAGCAAATATATTTTAGTTTCATTACTAATTAATTTTTAGAGAAAGATTACCACCATAGTTTAATGATTGCTTGTCTTTACAATTGTTAACATTTTTGAGAGATATGGTGTATAATGTATATGGTGTGAAATTTCTTTAGGAAATAAGAAGACAAACTATAATTGTTAATTACTTAAACTTAATTTTTGATTTAAATGAAATGACTATGCTAAATCTCATCATACAAATTGGTTTACGATGTTTTTCAAAAGGATGTGCTAAAGGAAGGAGATGCAAGTTGGAAATAATTTCTGAATGTCACAATTTTGTAAACTATAAAGGACATAAAATGTTCACATAATGAAGACCACAGAAATTATAGTTCCACAAACTCCTTGAAAGCAAGTGGTAAAGGGCAGAACGTACAAGAGGAAGGCTATTCAATGCAAGGTTTGCAATTAATCTTGAGTATGGATGATGCATATAACTGAGTGATGGAGTCATTTGAACCTGAATTTGTTGTAGGAAGTCAGGGACCCCGAATGGACGAACCAGCTGAAGCTGTAGCAGAAGAACATAAATTGTGAAGATTTCATGGACATTTGTTAGTTCCCCAAATTGATAATTTTATAATTTCTTACACCTGTCTTTACTGAAATCTCTGAACATAAATTGTGAAGATTTTATGGACACTTATCACTTCCCCAATCAATACCCTTGTGACTTCCTGTGCCTATCTTTACTTTAATCTCTTAATCCCATCATCTTCATAGACTGAGGAGGATGTATGTCACCTTAGGACCCTGTGATGATTGTGTTAACTGCACAAATTGTTTGTAGAGCATGTATGTTTGAACAATATGAAATCTGGGCATCTTGAAAAAAGAACAGGATAACAGCAATGTTCAGGGAACAAGAGAGATAAGACTTTGGACTCTTCTGGTAAGCTGGACAGAACAGAACCATATTTCTCTTCTTTCAAAGGCAAATAGGGGAACTATCACTGAATTCTTTTTCTCAGTAAGGATCATCCTTGAGAAAGAGAATGTGTCCCTGAGGGTAGGCCTATGAACGGCCCCTGTGGGGGCAGCGTCTTTTATGTTTACCAAAGGGATGAAATAAGCCCTGGTCCCCTGTAGTGTTCCAGGCTTATTAGCACGAGGAAATTGCATCCTAATAAATTTTGGCCAGACAGGTTGTCCGCTCTCAAACCCTGTCTCCTGATAAGATGTTATCAATGACAATGTGTGCCCGAAACTTCATTAGCAATTTTAATTTCGTCCCAGCCTGTGGTCCTATGATCTCACCCCGTTTCTACTTGCTTTGTGATATTTTATTACCTAGTGAAGTATGTGATCTCTGTGACCCACACCCTATCCGTGCACTCCCTCCCCTTTTGAAAATCGCTAATAAAAACTTGCTGGTTTTACTGATAGGGGAGCATCATGGAACCTGCTGATATGTGATGTCTCCCATGGACATCCAGCTTTAAAATTTCTTTCCCTTGTACTCTTTCCCTTTATTTCTCAAACCAGCCAAGACACTTAGGGAATAGAAAAGAACTCACATTAGCCATCGGGGTTGGGTTCTCCTGACATGAATTGAAATTCTGGCTGTTCCTGCTCTGTGATATGGGTCAGTGATATTTTACCTTCTGTCTGAGTTTTCTTATCTGAAAAATTGACCATATGAGTATTCAATATGTAGTACATGTAAACTACTTAGCATCATTCTAGCTTATAAAAATGTTTTATAAAATTTGGCTTTATACTGTGACATCAGCAAGATAGCAGAATAGGAGGTACCAGGGTTCACTCTCTTGGTCGTCATAAAAGATCAACTTGAAATTATTCACAGACAGAAATACCAGGTTTAAACCTTGAACATGGGAATGAGCTTGAGAGACCTGTGAAACATGATTGGACAAAAATTTGCATTGAAAAAGGTAAGAGAACCAGTCTCACTTTGGCTGCATTGTACCACTCCCTCCTCCAAGTTGGCCAAGTGCCACAGAGAGGAATGAATCCCTAGGGCCCATGGTTCCCACAGTGGAAAAAGAGAACTGGGAAGGTGGATACTCAGCTTCCCTAGCATTCTGAGATACTTCACAGGGAGCTCAACGCACTCTCACCTAACAGGGAATGAAAAACATAGGAGGAAGTGAATGGAAAGATTGCAGGGGCCAGATAAAAATGAAGCAAAAAAAGTGGAACCCACATAGATCACCATGCAGAGTTCAGTGAAACCTCAACTTACTTGCCTTCAGTGGTGCTGAATCAGAGCTATCATTTGTGATCACATAGCCCACCCAAAAAGCCGAGCTGATCACCTTCAGAAGAGCTGATGCATGCTCACTGGCTAGAGCACTAAGATAGCCAGATTTCAGGCCCAGGGGCCCACACAGGGAGAAACATGACCACTGCATTAAATTATGACAACAAGCAAGCATTACTTCTCCCACACCTAGGAGTTCAACCAGCACTTGCTGCAACCTCAAAGCCACCCCCACACTCCACTCAGGAAGAGATATCTCAACCATGCATTTCTGTTGAGTATAGCAGTTAGTGCATCCATCTTGATCTACTAAACAATGAGGCCCCTCCTGCAACTCTATCCAATTGCTGAACTCAAATAGTGGTACCTTCTGAGCAAGGAGTAAACACTGTGACCTAGCCAGATCACCGTTGCAGTGTGCATCCAGTGACTCAATCTAATTGTAGGACTGAACCAGTGGTCTTGCCAAAAAACAGAAACTAACCAACACAAATTTAGAGCAATGGTAGTAAGTCAGCCAGAGAAACTAAAAGCAAGTCTGCCTGCCCAGGGTCTCTACTAGCTAGAATATCTGGAATCATACACTAGAATAAATAGTGGAGGTCTATCCCTGCCAAAGAATATCTTTGAAAACAAGGAAAAGAGGTTGTCTTCAGAAATTTGCAAACAACAACACATGGACACAAGGATTACAAAGACTAAGGAAATAATGCCACCATCAAAAGAAATAACAGGGTTCCAACAATAGACTCCAATGAAAGAGAAATCCATAAGATGACAAAAAGTATTTAAGTAATTATCTTAAGAATTCTTAATAAACTCCAAGAGTATAAAAATAATTATTTAAATAAAAATTGGAAAACGGTACGTGAACACAAATGAACAGATTGAAAAAAGAAATAGAGACAATAAAAAATAGAAACTGTAGAGATGAAAAACATAAAGACTGAATTTAAAATGCAGTAAAATGCTTTAATAACCAGCTTGATCAAGCTGAAGAAAGAATTAATAAGCACGAAGACAGAAAATTTTAAATTACTTAATCAGAGGAGCAAAAAGAAAAAAAAGAATGAAAAAGAATAAAAGCTTATCAGTCTGAAATAGACTGATAATAAGTTTAAGATATTCTTTATAATAATTATGGTAATAAAAAAGCAAAACTGTACATAAGATACATAAAACAACAATAAAAAATATTCAAAACATACTAGTACAGAAAACCACCAAACCATAAAGAAATCAGAAAGAGAAAAAAAAAATTATGTAATAAAACAGAAGACAATTTACAAAATAGCAGTGATAAATTCTTACGTATCAACAGTTACCCTGAATTTAAATGAATTAAATAAACCAATAAAAAGACGTAAACTAATGAGTGTATGAATGAAAACACAAGACTCAACAAATATATGCTATGTACGAGAGCTGTCCTTCAGTTTTAAGGACATACATTGACTGTAAGTAAGGGAATGGAAAAATATTTCATCCCTTAATTGGAGATATGGGAAAAAAATACTCCATGCAAATGGAAACCAAAAAGAACAGCGATGACAGATACTTATATCACAGAAAATAAGCTTTAAATTAAAAAAAAAAAACTATACAAGGAGACAAAGACAGTCATTATATAATGTTAAAAAGATCAATTCATCATGAGAATAAAACAATTGTAAATATGTATGTGCATTCAATAGTGAAGCTTCTAAATATCTAAAGTAAATATTAAAGATTATAAAAGGAGAGGTAAATTGCAATATAGTAATAGTAGGGAACCTCAGTACACCACCTTGTATATTGGACAAATCATCTAGATAGAAAATTAATAAGGAAACATTGGAGTTAAACACTTCAAATCAAATAGAACTAATACATATGCAGAACATTCCATTCTACGGCAAGAGAATACACATTCTTCTCAAGTGCACATAGATGATTCTCCAGGCTAGATCATATGTCAGGCCAAAATACAAGTCTTAGCAAATGTAAGAAGGTTACAATTATATCAAATACCTTTTCTGACCATAATAGCATAAAACTAGAAATCAATAACATGAGGAATTTTGGAAAATTCACAAATACATTGAAATAAAAAATATGTTCCTGAATAATCAATGAGTGAATAAAGAAATTAAATACAAAATTAAAAAAAATTTAGACAAACAAATATGGAAACACAATATAACAAAACTTATGGGATGCAGTCAAGGCAATTCTAAAAGTAAAGTTTATAACAATAAATAGCTACTTCAAAAGAGAAGAAAGATTGCAAATAACTTAATGTTATACCTCAAGGAAATAGAAAAAGAACAAAGTAAGTCCAATATTGGCAGAAGAAAATAAATAATGAGGATCAGAGAAATAAATGAAACAGAGACTAGTAAAACAACACAAAAGATTAACAAAACTAAGACCTGATTTTTTAAAAAGGTAAACAAAATTAAAAAACTTTTAGCTAGACTAACCAAGAGAAGACTCAAATAAAAAATTAGAATGGATAGAAGGGCATCACAACTGACACCACAAAGATACAGTGATTGTAAGAGCATATGATGAACAATTATATAATAAAAATTAAATAACCTGGGAAAAATGAATACATTCCCAGACATATACATATTTCAAAGATTGAATCATGAATAAATGAAAAATCTGACCACACAAATAATGAGTGAAGAGATTAAATCAACAATAGAAGTCTCCCATCAAAGAAAAGCCCAGGATCTGATGTCAATGCTGAATTCTACCAAACACTTAAAAAATAATTAATATCAATTTTTTTTTTCAGACTTCTGCAAAAAATCAAAGGGCAGGGAACACTTCCAAACTCTTTCTATGAGGCCAGCATTTCCCTGATACCAAATCCCAATAAGGATATCACAAAAACAACAACAACAAAAAAAAATCGCTAAAACTGCAGACCAATATCCTTGATGAATATGATTGCATAACTCCTCAACAATATGCAAGCAAGAAACACTCAACAATACACTAAAAGGATGATTCACCATGATCAATTCATATTTATTCATGGGATGCAACAAGAATTCACGAATCAGTAAATATCACACATTAAAAAATGAAAAGCAAAAATCTTATGATCATCTTGTCAGAGGCAGAAAAAGAATTTGATGAAATTCAGCATCCTTTTATGATAAAAACTCTCAACAGATTAGGTACAAAAGAAGGTACCTCAACACAATAAAGCCTATATATGACAAACCCACCGCTAACATCATATATAATAAGAAAAACTGAAATGTTTTTCTCAAAGATCCAAAACAAAACAAAGATGCCTACTTTCACCACTCCTATTCACTATATTACTGAAAGTCCTACCCAGAGGAACTAGGCAGGAGAAAAGAAATAAAAGGCATCCATATGAGAAAGAAAACAGAAAATTGTCCACTTGAAGATTACATAGCGTTATATATATAGGAGAGCTTAAAAACTGTTAGAAGTGGTAAACAAGTTCAGTAAAATTACACTACACAAAATCAATATACACTCATCAGTAGCATTTCTGTACACTAGTAATGAGCTTTCTAGAAAAAAAAATTCCAGAGAGCAATCCCATTTACAATAGTCACAAAAAATAAATACTTAGGAATAAATTTAACCAAGGAGGTGAAAGACCTGTACACTGAAAACTGTAAAACATTAATGAAATAAATGGAAGAAGACATAAATAAAAGAATAGTGTTTATGGATTAGAAGTTTTAATTGTCCAATCTAAGTCCTTACAAGTGAAGTGTATACAGTTTAGTAACCTGTGACTTAAAAGGAATCAAATGGGAGTTAACAAATGTTTCAAACACCTGAATTTGAGAAAAAAAGGTATAGAAAAATAAAATTGCTTTTCTTGAAAATTAACAGGGGTGACATACACTTGAACGAATTAAAGCAATTGGCTATTGAATCTTGCTTGGGAAATTTTTGAAAAGGCAGGGCTAACAATAGATAAAAAAACAAAAGTGAAAAAAGAAAAAAAGAACATTAAAGGGCTTTGAGTAAAAATTTTGTAACCTTGGAAGATAAACTTAGCCTTTCCGAATATTACTTTTGAATACATTAGATACTTATACCTTCCTAATGATATTGTTAAAATATTTTATTTTATTAGCCAACGTGAACATGCTTTGGGAATTGCACGTCAGCTGTAATATATTCATACCGTTGTGAATGCTTTATTCTAAAACTGGCCTTAAATCCACTATCTCCAATATTTTAGTTATCTGATTTTCAAGCTATAGGCATTTATTTTCCTGAAGTTAAATGCTTTAAATTTGTTTTCTACTTTGTGTTAGGTTTTAGCTACTTTACAACAAATCATTAATATTTGGTCGGAAAATATAATAGCTTTTAGTTCCACAGATAATATGAAAACATTTTGTTTCACAGTTTAAAAAGCAGAATTTCTGCCTCAGTTACATATGTCATAGTAAGCTAAGTTTCTTGTTTTGGACTTATTTTCATTAGCAAATAAAGAGTTTTTTATATTTATCTGAGATAGAAATGTTAGATATATATTGTTCTCTTGAGGTAAACTTGAATACTCGGGAATAAATGTGATAGCTGTGGCAATTATGAAGGGTAATTCGGAGACTTTTGCATTTTTTCCTTCTGGTTGATATAGAATTAGTAGTGTAATATGGATGCACCTGGAACTTCGTTCTTATTGCAAAATATTGGCAGTCATCGAAGCAGCAGGCTGTAGGGCATGTGGCTTCAGTTCATGGAAATGCTCCGACCACACATGGACTGTGGTATTCTATAAACATGAAAGCTCTATTTTAGGGAATGTGACTAAATTGTGCCTCTGCATGGTTGGAGTCAACAGAAACAGAAAGTAAGAGTACTTGTCATGTAAATATATTTGGACTGAACTCTGCCCAAATGTCACAGCTCTTTCATTTCTCATGGATTTTATATAGAAGCCCATGAGTGAAACAGCTGTTGTTTTGCAAGAGCTAGTATACAGCTCTATGTACAGGAAAATTTTTAAAGCAAGCCAAAACAAAATCTATTTCAGAGAGAATGCCTCTTCCATCATTACATTAATTTATAATTCAAGTGTTTGAATTCATAAAGTTAAAATACATAAATAAGTAGCAATTCCCTAAAAAATGAGCTAGAAACTTAAACTGTAACAATTTGTTCTCTATGACTTTATTCTACTGCCACTAGGTTGGTGTGTGAAAAGCCTGTCTCTATCCCAAGGTACTGGTACATCACAAAATCAAATCGCAAACTGCAAAATTACTAAGACTTTGAATACCTTCTCTTACATTTCTTTTTTTTTTTTTTTAAATTTTCAAGGATAACTATTTGAACTCTGCATTTCAAAGATAAATGTTTTCTTCATCTATTGACTGTATTAATTTGCATAGTTTGTATTCAGGAAGATGTAATGAAGATATAAATTCTGATATGACAAGAATGATATTTTAGTATAATGATATCATAGCTGTTTCATCTTCTTTAAAATCTTAGAAACCAGTAATTGGTTAGAATAATAATGCCCTTGGGATATTTGTAAGCTAATACAAAAATTAGAATATTTTTCTGAAAACAAATATTTCTCTATAAAAATTCTTCATATAACAATCTTCTTAATTTTTGTGAAATAACATCATTTATTACAAAACTAGCAAAATAATGTTTATCCTTCTACAAAATCATAATCTCCCTTTATTTCTAAAGCAACTAGCTAAACTTATCACACTTCAAAATGTACTACATTTTTATTCCCGCTTGTTTTGATTCATCAGCTATTTTGTAAAGGTCAAAGTCAAAATAAATTAAATCAAATGCACTTAATAAATCTTCCCAGAGTTTAGCGTTGTCTCTTTAGCTTTTTAAAATTCCAGTGTGTTTATCAAGTATGATAAAATATGCTTTGCAAGAAAGAAGATTTTCTGAAAAATGACCTCCAGTGAGAATCTTGAGTTGCCTAGACAACAAGTGGACAAGAGAGGTGGGTCTCACTTCTTTCAACTTCAGTGTTGCTGCCCAAGCTTAGTTTCCCACAATAATCTTGGCTTCTTCAACAATAACCACCAATACTAGAAGAGTATGACTCCTACTGAGTTCCCAGATGCAGATCAGCTGGTCTTCCATACAGCCCCCATAAACAGCTGCCACCCAAATCAATACTGTCCAATATTGAACTATCAGTGTATCCTCCAATTGGTGAAGTTTCTTGCCCTCAACTGACATATTAAAGGGGAGCTCACAGTGAAAGAGGGTCTTTCTCACATGAATAAAAAGCACCCTATATTCAGTGGTCATGAGTCAATAGAGAGACTAGAGACTGTAGGGTCTTCATGTTGTTGACCTGGCCTTGTGATTTCCCTTTTCCCAAAAAAGCCTCTTTCTTAACCCATGCCAAAACCCTGTGTGACAGATGGTATCTCTAAAAGGGACCAACTCTCCATCATGATGTGCATTCTTTCTTAATTCTATACACATTACCATTTTGGAGGAATGTTCCTATTTTCAAGAAATATAGCATCTAAAAATTGTAGTGAGTTTCAAGGGTATAAATTCTTGATGGTATTAAAAACACAGGAAGAGAGACATTTTCTGTTATTAAAATGTCACTTCATACACAGATGTTCTCTATTAAAGAAATAATGTAAAACCACAAATAATTTGATAGAATAGCAGTAATGTTCACCCTTTGTATGAAGATAATCATTGCAAGCCATATCATTCAACTACTCCTTAAATTAATTACTACTTATAGTAAAACTAAATTTTATTGCAGAAATCTGAATTCATAAATCCAAATGCCTCAGTGTCTATGCAAGTGAAAAACTGACCAAGTGTAGCCGTGGAGAGCTTATGCTCTGCCTAATAAGGTCAGAAAATACTAAGTTCTTTCAGGTTTGTATTTATGTGAATTACTTCTTTTTTATTTGTTTAATGAAAATATTGCCACCTTTTATTTTAGGATACTCTAGGCCAAGAAAGTAAACAACAGTGTTACATATCCACATGCCATTTCATGCAGTTTAAAGCCTATGGGAATATTTCATGACTCTTTCAATATACAAAATAATTGTGTCTCTTAAAATAATTTGCATTTTGAATTAAAAAATGTTTAATACCATAAATGGTAATTACTAAATAAAAGATTGACTTTTTTGTCATTCAAAGCCAATATTTTCACAAGAAACCAATTGATAGGCCTATGACCTAAATGAGGAGTGCTAAGGCAATAGAACCATTGGTTGCATAGGGAAAGTAAAGAGTCATATTCCACAGTTTGTTATTTCATGAACTTTAATGGCATTGATTAATATTTTTTAAAATTATGTATTTCAGATATGAAGTATGTTTCTAGGTGTATCTCCAGGAACAAAGACTACATATAGGAGAGAATAACTATATTTATAAATATAATAATATACATTATATGGTTTTAAAATAGATTTTTAGCATAGAAAAGCAGAAAAGAGACAAGTTTTGGTTGAGTACTAGACATAGCTAAATATTTTCATTGTATTATTATTTAAGAGATACTAACTTATGAGCTTAGCTTTCCTCTGATATTTGAATATGATTAATTCTCATAGATTTGTATTGTTACTATTGAATCCAAGGATACATATTCTGTGCAATACCACTGTATTACATAATTCAATATACAAAACGTAAGAGCTTTTATATGTACATGCAAACCAATAGATATCTGGCAAAAAACATATAAATATGTGTGAGTTTATTTTCAGTATTATGTAAAATATTAAATATAGCACTTTATAGCATGTGTTTAAAAAAACAACAAGTATTTCAAAAAGATGTGTTTTGAAACCATGCTTAAACAAGCGAAATTTTGCTGGTTTCAAGCAATTAAACTTTGGCCCTGGTAGAAAGGTTCCATTGCAATAATACAAATTTGGAATTCACTGTGACTCTTGGCATATAAAACTCTTGGCAATATTTTGATACCTAACAGCAAAAACCGACTTGAGTCTAAAGTAATTAAGCTAAATGTTTTGTTCAATTTAAGAGAAAGTGGGGAGCTGAATGTACAGAAATAAGGTAAAGTTTCAGCTTAACTTGACTTTGATTTGATAGAGGCAGTCAAGTTTCCAATTCTAGTTCAGTGTGTATTTGGATTTGGCTTTTCGGTTCACTAAGCCCAGCTAGAGAATCAATACAAATTATCAGTAATTTGTCAGCATTTGATAAATGACTTAATGCCAGTGAGCTGCACTGATCTTTATGTCATCTTTGTCTGCCTTGGTCAGCACAATTCTTAATCCTCTAAAAACTTTTAAAAAGACAGCACCATAAAAATCATATACTTAAGACTTGTCCCAAGTTTGTCCAGTAAAATTTGCTTAAATGGACTATAGTACATTATAAAATGAATGCATTATGTTTGACTATCCAATAATGTAGCGTTAACAATAATATTGTACTACTAGGAAACGTGTCACTAGGAGGAAAAACAAGGTGTAGTAATGTAATTCATTCATGCAAGTATTTTTTTTCCATATTAATTTCTTGCCAAGTACCAGGATATTTTTTTCTTCTGGTTATCTTATTTTTTACATTTTATTCATAACTGGTTGAATCATTTAGCTTAGTCACCTAATACAGATAATTAATGAGATAATGAGGAAAGGGTTTGAGTTCTATCACTATATAGATTAATTTGCTTCTGAAAAAGACAATCTCCATTTTAACATAAGCTTTATCCATTAACCCTGTTATTGTTTAGAGAAGAGGCTAGGACAAAATGGTGTGAATGACTGATTTAACCTGGACTCCTAAAAAAAAAAAAAACAATGCTTGAAGCCAAAGCTTACATGATAATGCTTTATTGGAGGGAAGCAATCCCAGAAAAAATGGATTGCAAAATTGTAAAGAAAGATAGGGAAGAGAAAATGTAATGTGGTGTGTTAACCAGTTGGCTACAGCTTCCCAATAAGCACATCTGCTTTGTCAGTCAAGTGTCATAGATGTTTATGGCAACATCCCATTTCTGGATAGTCCTAGGTTGCTCAGAATCACTCCAAGAGACATTACCTCCCTAGCACTTCTACATTCTGTGGTGCAGCCCTTCCGGGCATCCACTGAAGAAGCCAGAGCTTGTGCATGCAGTTTCGCTGGAGGGAAAGCAGATGGTCTCTTGTCAGCTGCCACTGTGTGTGAGGGGTTACCAGTTCTATAGCGGCTGCAGCAACACAGAAAACAGTTGTGGCTCTCAACTACTAAATGGCATGAGCCATCGGAAGGACTTTTCTGGCTTAGAAGTAAGACAACTGGCTAAGGCCTGTGGGAGGAGGTGCAGGTAGGTATATCTGAAATAAAGCATACACTGAGTCTGGTGTAATGATACGACTCAATCAATCACCAATTTAAACAAAGAACTCCATGCATATCACCTTTGAAATTGAAGAATGTAATCTAGTATAAATAATTTTTAAAAATGGTGTGGGAGTAAGGTCAGTGAATATTAGAGATAAAGCCGAAATAGAGATTTCATAAACCTTGCTCTTGTGCTCATAATAAAAATATTTTTGAGTTCATGATGCTAATGTTCTATTCCCCTCTTTGCAAATAGGGGCAAGAAATATTTCCACAGAAGATTAATCAGCTAATCTCCTCAAGTCCATGGGGACTTCAGCTCAAAATACTCCAAGTTCACTTTTCCTATGCATTATTTCATTTCTTAATGACTCAAGAGATGTGCTGCGTTCTCTTTGGAAACTGCTCGCTCATTTTCTACTCTGATTTCTTTCTCCCTCTGTTGTTGCAAAAATAAAATAAAATAAAATTATATAAAACAGTCAATGCTTCATAGTTTGTTTTATTCCTGATATCTCCCAAAGTAGTGTGCTGCTTTAACCATGTTTAATCTCTATTTGTTGGTTTATTGATTTTAGTTTGTGTATTGAATATAATGCACACAGAGAAAAATGCACAAAACATAAATATAGCACAATGAATTATCACAAAGCAAATACTCAAGGTTAACTAAAACCTGAGAGAAGTGAAAATCCAAAAGTTTTCTAATAAAGCCTCCTCCATCATTTACCCTTTTGCAGCCTAAAATTAAAAATATATGATATAATAAAGTCATTATAAAATAATAATAAAAAATAAATTGAAGTTGTTAGCCCCAATTCTGTCTTTTAACACTCTGGATTAGTGTTTCCAGGATTGTCTCTTTGTAAATAATAAGCATTTTCCAGTTTGCATTCTTTGTACAAAATTATGTTTGTGACATTCATCTATGTTCACCATGAATAGCTTATGCATATACTGTAGCATACAGGTATATAGTATTCCATTGCATGAAAAGATCATACTTTATATGTCCATTCTATTATTGATGAATGTTTAGGTTGTTACAAGTTGTTAAGTATTGCAAAGAATGCTGTTAGGATGATCTATACACGTCCTTTCGTAAATATATACCTGTAATTCTGCTTGGTATAACCTCTGAAGTATAATTATTGGATGAGAGATCATGTATATTTTGAATTCCGTAAGAAATTCCAATAAATTTTTCGTGATAGTTGCAGCAATTTATGTACTTACTAGCAGTATGCGAGAGTTTCTGCTGCTTTTGCCACTACTTGTCTTTCAGTCTTTTGCTGGGCCTTTCTGTTCTGATTTTTCTGTTGAATGTTTAGTTTATAACATAGATAAGCAGTTTTATGGTAAGATTTTATCGGTTTCAAAATGTTTTCATAAATTTATTAGTCCTTAAAATTTTCCATTCTTTGAAGTGCTTGTTTAGTACTTTTTTCCCCCATTATCCTATTGAGTATTCTGTCTTGTTTAAATTGATACTTTGTGTTTCATTAAATCTGAATAAAATATTTTTTGGCCAAATGTTATGCAAATATATTTTCCTATTATCTGAATTGATTTTTCAGAATATTTATGGCATATTCAGATATTGTTGTCAATTTATTAGCACTTTTTTGTGTTAAGAAATTTGTTTGTCTTACTCAAGAAATACTTTTCTACCCAATGCTATACAGATATTTTCTGTTAGTAGCTGCAGTGTTTTACCTTTTATGTTAGCACAACAATCTTCTTAAAAGTGGTTGGTTGGAAGGGGGTGAGTTTGGGGTAAGCTTCGTTGTTTGTGTTTTTTTTTTATGTGTACTTGATATAAAATGAACTAGTCATAGATAAAATATATATTGTGATGAGTTTGATATGTGTGTAATCCTAGGAAATTATTACTACATTCAAGATAATAAATACAGTGATTTCCTGCAAGAGTTTCCTCATGTTCTTTTATAATCCATACACTCCTTCATTCCAGGTGGCAACTGGTTACTGTACGTCATAATATATTAGTTTATGGTATCTAGAATTTCATAGACTTTCATAGGTTTTGTTTTGTTTTGGTTTAATTTTGGTCAGGAATCATTTAGTCAATATAATCAGCTTAAGATTCATCTATGTTGCATGTGTCAATTGCTTCTTTTTATGCTAAGTGGTATTTTATTGTTTACTCACTAATCTGTTGACAAGCATTGAAGTTTTTGGCTTTTGTTTTGTTTTTCTTTTTTATTGTTGTGTAATTAAATGCCTTCACTTGCTATAAAGATTCATATGTAAATCTTTGTGTGTTCATATATTTTAATATACCTTGTTTAAGTACCTAAGAGTTAAATAATTGAGCCATATGGTAGATACAGGCTTTGCTACCAGATTCTTTTCTAAAGTAATTATACCATCTGACATTTCTGCAAGCATCTTACATTCTTGCACTACAAGTAGTGCAAGACAGTTGCAATGGTTTTATTCAATTGCTCTAGCAACACTTCTTGAAGGAAAAAGAACCTCTTCCACCTTGAGTTGTTTTGGTACTCTTGTCAAAATTAATTGAGTATGTATGGTCCTATTTACAGACTTTCTTCACTGCTTTTCATTTTTCTATACGTTTATACCAATATGACATTGCCTTGATTAGTGTAGCTTTACAAAAACTCTTGAAAAACATTGCACAGTTCCTCAATTCTGCTTTTCTGGCTATTCGAAAACCTTTAATTTTCATGTAAATCATGAAACCAGTGTGCTATTTTCCACAGAAACAAATTTGCTGAGATTTTAATTGCCATTAAAATCAATTTGGGGGAGAAAATCACAATATTAAATATTTTGATCTATTAGATCTAAGAAGAAATAAATAGGAACACATTGACAGTAAGAGATTTAGCACTCCTCTTACATTCCTGCAGAGCTTAGGTGACAGACATAACTAATGATGTTAAATGAAATATTATATAAAGCAGATATTTTGGCTATATAACAAAGATCATATGTTGATAATAGAGAATAAACTTTTTCCAAGTTTACTTTAAACATGCCTTAATACTCACATTATCCTAATCCAGGAAGGAAGCACCAGTTTTATGAAAAGTGAGTAATAAAATCCAACATATTGTTATCTCAATTTAATACACATAAGGTAATATAATAAAGCAAACAAGCAAATAAAGAGATTTAAACACTTATAAATTCAAAATTATATTTGGGTCAAGGGAGAAATACAAACAAAATTCATATATTAAAATAAAAAATGAACATCACATCTAAAAATCTATGGAATACATTTAAAAAGATTTTTAAAAAATCATTTTATAAATATATATAAGACATACTAGACAATGCACATTTTATAAGGTGAAGTGGCTTGTATCATTAATGGGTATATACCCAAAGGATTATAAATCATTCTACTATAAAGACACATGCACACGTATGTTTACTGCAGCACTATTCACAATAGCAAAGACTTGAAACCGACCCAAATGTTCATCAATGATAGATTGGATTAAGAAAATATGGCACATATACACCATGAAATACTATGCAGCCATAAAATAGATGAGTTCATGTCCTTTGTAGGGACATGGATACAGCTGGAAATCGTCATTCTCAGTAAACTATCACAAGGACAGAAAACCAAACATCTCATGTTCTCACTCATAGGTGGGAATTGAACAATGAGAACACTTGGACACAGGAAGGGTAACATCACACACTGGGGCCTATCAGGGGGTTGGGGGCTGGGGGACGGATAGCATTAGGAGAAATACCTAATGTAAATGATGAGTTGATGGGTGCAGCAAACCAACATGGCACACGTATACCTGTGTAACAAAGGTACACATTGTGTGCATGTACCCTAGAACTGAAAGTATAATTTAAAAAAAAAGAAAGAGAGAAAGAAAGAAAAAAGAAAGGAAGGAAGGAAGGAGAGAGAAAAGAAAGAGAAAGAGAAAGAGAAAGAAAGAAAGAAAGAAAGAAAGAAAGAAAGAAAGAAAGAAAGAAAGAAAGAAAGAAAGAAAGAAAGAAAGAAAAGGAAACAGCAGCAGGAAAGAGAAAGAAAAAAGAAAAGAAAGAAAAAGAAAGAAAAAAAAGAAAGAAAGAAAGAAAGAAAAGAAAAGAAAAAGAGAAAGAAAGAAAAAAGAAAGAAAAGAAAGAAAGAAAAAGAAAGAAAGAAAGAGAAAGAAAGAAAGAAAGAGAGAAAGAAAGAAAGAAAGAAAAAATTACATCAGGAAGAAGGAAAACAAAAATCACAGAACATCAAGACACTAAAAAATACATGAAAATATACTAAAAATACAACATTTATAGTTAAAATTCCTTTAAAAACAAGTCAGCTTACTTCAAACCTATTCCACATTGGCCGGGTGCGGTTGCTCACGCTTGTAACCCCAGCACTTTGAGAGGCCGAGGTGGGTGGATAATGAGCTCAGGAGTTCAAGACCAGCATGGCCAACACAGTGAAACCCCATCTATACTGAAAATACAAAAATTAGCTGGGCGACAAAGCTAGACTAAGTCTAAAATAAAATAAAAAAAAAAATAGAGAAATTTAAGTCGTCTTATATAAAATAAAATTCACTTTGTATTTGTAAATGTCTTTCTTTTGTGAAATATAAACCCTAGATTCTGATAACGTTACTGGTGAATATTATTAAATATCTAATAGATAAATGATATTTTTACAAAAGAATCAAGGTAAAATAAGAAGAAGTAGAGAATAAGTACTGTCCAACTCATTTTACATTTCTAGAATAAACCTGACATAAAAACCTTTTAAGGGATTTTTTACAGATTAGTAGACTTCATGTGTAGGTATGGATATTAATAAAATATTAGCAAATAAATTAAGCAAGATATAAGAAGAAAAATAAATCATGATCAAATGGTTTTAATCCCAGGAATACAAGGTTAATTTGAGGTTCAAAATATCAGTCAATATGTTGCATTATGTTTATAGATTTAAGCAAGCATCACATAGCAGTCTCAATAGATTCAGAAAAAGCATTGTACTAAATTGAAAATCTATGCATGTATGTATGTATGTATGAGGCAGAGTCTCACTTTGTCTCCCAGACTGGAGTGTGGTGGTGTGGATGTGGCTTACTGCAGCCTGGACCTCCCTGGCACAATTGATCCTCCCACCTCTTCCCCACAAGTAGCTGGGACTACAGGTGAATGCCACCACTCCCAGCAAGTTTTTGTATATGTATATTTTTTTCTTGTAGTGGCAGGATTTTGCCACTGTTGCCAGGCTGGTCTCGAACTCCTGAGCTCAAGAAATCCACCCACTTGTACATTATACTGGGGGTATTACTACATGCCACAGGGCATTAAAGAGGAATAATAGGTGCACAGATTACAAAGAAAAATAATTCAAACTATATAGTTTTAAAAATACATGATTATGTAGAACATTCAGAGGAAACTTTTTTTAAGCTACAAGAACAAATCAATAAATTTAGAAAAGTCACAGAACACAAGATAGATATAAAATAATTAACAGCATTTATATATGTTAAGTATAAACGATTGGGACATGGTTTAAAAACAATACCATTTACAATAGTATTAAAAACATAAAACGTTTGAGAGTAAAAATATTGAAAAACAAATTTTAACCAAATTTGACAAAATATGCTTAGAGAAATTATACAACAAATAAATAAATGCAAAAATATATTATGATCGTTGAGAGGAATACACAGGCTGATAAGATATAAATTCTGCTCAAACGATTTCCTGATTCAATTGATCCCCAGTCAAAATCGCCAGGGCTTATTTCTTGTTGCTGTTTTTTTGCTTTTTAGTTTAAAAAGTTGATCCTAAACTGTTTATGGAAATGTAAATGACCTAACATGACCAAACAGCAGATTTGTAGAACTTATATTATTTGATTTTAAGAATTTGTGTAGGCTGGGCGCGGTGGCTCAGGCCTGTAATCCTAACACTTTGGGAGGCCAAGGCAGGCGGATTGCCTGAGCTCAGAAGTTGGAGACCAACCTGGGCAACACGGTGAAACCTCATCTCTACTAAAATACAAATAATTAGCTGGGCATGGCGCCGTGTGTCTGTAGTACCAGCTACTCAGGAGTCTGAGGCAGGAGAATTGCTTGAACCCTGGAGGTGGAGGTTGCAGTGAACCGCCAGCCTGGGCATCAGAACGAGACTCCATCTACCTGATGTAAATAACAAGTTGATGTGTGCTGACGAGTTGATGGGTGCAGCACACCAACATGGCAAAAGTATACGTATGTAACAGACCTGCACGTTGTGCACATGTACCCTAGAACTTAAAGTATAATTAAAAAAAAAAAAAATTCTGGAACAGAAATAGAACCATACATGAGCAGCTGCTTAAATTTTTGACAAAGGCAATTCAATAGGAAATTAAAAAGTCTTTTCAACACAAGATTCTACAAAAAAATTATATATGTATATTTTCATATATATTTTTATATTTTTATATATATTCAAATATATTTCCTATATCACTTAATATATTTTTCCATGTATAAATATGGAAAACAAAACCAACCATAAATTGCTACTCCAGACAGATCTAAATGTAAAAGCTAACAGTAACTTAAAAACAAGGAAAATATTGTTGAAGATTTTACATTGGCAAATATTGAAGAGTCAGGGCAAAAATTTCTAAACTTAGAAAATAAATTAGTCTTAGATATGATATTAACTAGAAAGGAACTAGGGGAAAAATTCTGGAGAGATGGGAATATTTTAAGCCAACATGTGAGATGTATGCTTTTAATAATTTATTGAATTATACCCTTGAATTCTGAACATTTTACCGTGTGTGCATTTCAAACTAAATACAAAATTATACAAATATAAAACAAATGCGGTTCAGTAAAACTATTTAACAATTAAATTAAGAAATTAATTTAATAAAACTCTTAAGATATAAATCAGACCAAAATTTAGGCTGTGCAAACATAAAAGAAAGAAAAATAACAAGAAGATAACACGAAAACAAACCATAAAAGAAAGTAGAAGTAAGAAAGAAAAAAATAAAGGCAAGGTGCAGTGGCTCATGCCTGCAATCTCAACACTTTGGGAAGCGGAGGTGGGCAGATCACTTGATCCAGAGGAACGGGGCCAACATGGCGAAAACCCATCTGTACCAAAAATCCCAAAATTATCTGGGTGTTGGCACGCGCCTGTAATCCCAGCTACTAGGGAGGCTGAGGCACGAGAATGGTTTGAATCCCGGAGGCAGAGGTTCTAGTGAGCGGAGGGGGCGCCACTGCACTCCAACGTGGGCAATATAAGGTAAGAATCAGCCTCCCGCTGCCAAAAAAAAAAAAAGAAATGTAAAACATAAGGCAGAAATTAATGTTTGAATACTGAATATAGAAAAATTATAAAATTAATGAATGAATGAAAGACATGTTTAACACAATTACCAAAACTGATAAAATTAAGCGTCCCTTTCAAGAGGAGAAAAATAATAATTCATATAATAAAGACAAAAGGAAAATAGAAAGATATGAAACAATTTCAAAAGAAGTTTAATGAGTTCAACAAAAACACAATTGTTAGGCAGTAGATAATATAATGAAGATATCAAGCAATTTTTTTTTTTTTTTTTTTTTTTTTTTTTTTTGAGACGGAGTCTCTTTCTGTCGCCCAGGCTGGAGTGCACTGGCGCGATCGCGGCTGAACCAGCTCCTGGGTTCACGCCATTCTCCTGCCTCAGCCTCCCGAGTAGCTGGGACTACAGGCACCCGCCACCAGGCCATGCTAATTGTTTGTATTTTTAGTAGAGACGGAGTTTCACTGTGTTAGCCAGGATGGTCTCGATCTCCTGACCTCGTGATCCACTCGCCTCGGCCTCCCAAAGTGCTGGGATTGCAAGCGTGAGCCACCGCGCCCAGCAATGATTTTTATATATGTAAACAGAAATAGAAAAAAGATTGAAAGGGAAAACTTTTTTAGAATGCAACAAAAAATAAAGTATCTACAAATAAAATTGACAACAAAACTTTATTTTTAATGGATATATATATATAGAGAGAGAGAGAGAGAGAGGATATTTTAATACAATCATACAATGTGCTATGATCAAATCAAGGTAATTGGAATATTCATCATATCAAACATTTATCATTTCATTTTTTTTGTGTGTTGGGAACATTGCAAATTCACTCCTCTATTTATTTTGAAAAATATAATAAATTTTTGTGAAGTATAGTCACCTTTTGTGGCACCAAACATGAGATCTTATTCTTTCTAATTGCATTTTCGTACCCATTAACAAGCCCCTCTTTATGCTCCCTTTCCCATTGCCCTTTCCAGCTTCTGGTAACCGTTATCCTACTCTCTAAACTCCATTAGATTTTCTTTTTCTTTTTTTTGGCTCCCACAGGTGAGTGAAGATGTAAGATTTGTTTCTGTGCCTGTCCTATTTCATCCCAGTTCCATTCATGTTGTAGCAAATGACAGGATTTAATTATTTTTATGGCTGAATTATATTCCATTGTATATATTTACCACATTTTCATTATCCATTCATCAGTTGATAGACAGGTTGACTTCATATCTTGGCTATTGTGAGTAGTGCTTCAATAAGCATAAGAGTGCAGACATTTCTTTGATATATTGATTTCTTTTGGATTTATACTCAACAATAAGATTGCTAAATCATATGGTAACTCTATTTTAATTTTTTGAGGAATCATGATACTGTTTTCCATAGTGACTCTACTAATTTATATTCCCATCAACAATGTATAATATATAAGAATTCCTCTTTCTCTACATTGTCACCCACATCAATTATTGTCTTTTTATAAAAGCTGTTTTAAAAGGACTGAGGTGAAATTTCACTGTTGTTTTGATTTGCATTTCTCTGATGATTAGTGATGCTGAACATTTTTTCATACCTGTTGGCCATTTGTATGTCTTTTTTTGAGAAATATCTATTCAGATCCCTTGCCCATTTTTAATCAGGTTATTTGGGGATTGTTTTAGCTAAATTGTTTGAGTAACTTGTATATTCTGGTTATTAATCCTGTGTCAGTTGAATAATTTATAAATATTTTGTCTCATTCTGTCAGTTGTCAGTTCACTTTGTTGATGGTTTCTTTGATATCTTTTTTGCTTTGGTTGCTTGTGCTGTTGATGTCTTACTCAAGGAATCTTTAAGAGCTACATAAGAAAAAAATAAAAATTTACTAAAAGTACATAATAGACTTGAACATATGGAAGGCCATCCATATTCTTAGAGGATAGCTTAATATCAAAAATATATCCCTTCTCTCAAAGTTTATGTGTAAATTTAATGTCATCCAACTGACAACGTCAATTATTTTTTCTATCTAAGTAAGTTGATTAAAATTTTATGTGAACAAATAAATGAACAAAGAACACATGAAAACATTGAAAATGAACAGAAATAAGGAAGGGAGAAGTTGCTCTCTCATATATAAAAACATACCAAAAAGCTTGTTTAATTTAAACAGCATGAGTTTGATGCCTGAATAGTCATATTAACAGTGAAATTGTACAAAAAGTGCAGTAATACATGGAAAATACAAATGGAATTTGTTATATGACAAATGTGACCTCTCAAATCACTGGTGAAAAAAAAGATGAAGGCCTTAAAAAAACAATATTGTGACAGATAATATTATGATTATATGTTATGCAGTGTATTGTAAAGATGTTTATATAGATCAGACATATTAATGTAAAAATGTATGTAGTACATAAGAGTTATGCCTGGTTTTCTTTTTTTTTTTTGAGACAGAGTCTCGCCTATCGCCCAGGCTGGGAGTGCAGTGGCCGGATCTCAGCTCACTGTGCAAGCTCCGCCCGGGTTCACGCCGCCATTCTCCTGCCTCAGCTCCTCCCCGGTAGCTGACTACAGGCTCGCACACCTCGGCCCGGCTAGTTTCTGTATTTTTTAGTAGAGACGGGTTTCACACCGTTAGCCAGGATGGTCTCTGAACTCCTGACTCCGTGATCCGCCCGCCTCGGCCTCCCAAAGTTGGGATTACAGGCTTGAGCCACCGCGCCCGGCCAAGCCTGGTTTTCATAATAGTTTCACAATTGTATTCACAAATTGATAGTGGAAGGATAAATTTAATTTGGCATACACAAGTGTTGTTTTCTTGGTGGTGGTTTCATAACTTCTTAATTTTTAATTTGTTTCTGACCATGGAATACTCTCCGTAAGGTCCCTGAAGCTATTTTAACTATTTGACTCACAAAAATGGAAAGGAGATATAAAATTTCCCCTACTGAAAGGAGACCACGAATTACAGTAGCAATTGGGGCATTAAACTGTTATTTTTCTCTTAGTATGATGTTTTGCAATTTAATTCAGGGAAAGAAGAGGTAAATAGTTATCATAAAGTCATATTATTAATTCTGAAGAAATAGTATCAATATTATTAATAAACTAAAAATTGACCTTATAGAAAAAAACACATTTTATAAAATAAATTATTAATATTACTCAATAGGAGGAGGTTATTTAATTTTAGATGTCTACTGGATAAGCAGATATATGCTGGAGTAAAATGCATGACCACACTCGTATCCATTTGCCACATCGTCTATAACAAACAAAACTTCCCCCTTCTACTTGTGCGCATCTTTCATACGGGAAGAGTCAACAGGAACTGGAGAAAGGTCAAAGAAAATGGCATCGACTGCTGCTAAATTATGTGGAATTTTCTAGGTACAAACAGGGAATAAGGTGACAAGAGTCAAAGCAAAAAACTAGGGGAAGTGAAATGTAGTTTAATAGGACTGAAGTCAGAGTAAGGAAAAAGCTCACTATTCTCCTACCTTTCATCTCCTGACTTGTTGGTCAGAGCTGAGTTAGGGAGATGGCAGATTTGAACATATGTGCAAAATTAGAATTTAAACTTAGACTTGTCTTTGGTTTTTAAAAACAAAAAGCAGAGGAGTTTGTTTGGCAAAAATCACTTGAAAATGAGATCTGTCTGAATAGTGAGAAAGTTAAAAGGAAAATAGAGTTGAAGACAGTAGAGGCAAAATATTTAGAGATACACATGCATCCTCACCAGGGCAAGTGTAAAGTAAAATATATAATAAAGAAAGTTTGGTATTTTTATAACAAGAATACTGTATAATTGCACTTTTTATTGTTATTCTACAAATAATTTCAAAATTAAAGTATTGTCTTAATTATAATGGCCCCAAAATAAATATTAGGTATAACTGTGTGTAGAGAACTCACATTTATAAACAATTATATAATCTTGTAAAGCAGGCATGGAAATATAGAAATTTTTATGAGTGTCAAAATAGTAAATGACATTAAAATTTCTATTCTTTAATCGCTTGGTCAAATGACAAGAAGATGTTTCATGACATAATGTTTTTTAACGTAGATCTTGATATTATCATGCCTTAAAATCTTTCAGTAGAGACATTTTCTTGATGGATTCTGCTCTTTTTTGGTGGGGGCGGATAGATAACAGAAATTTATTTCTCACCATTCTAAAGGCTGTATGTCCAAGATTAGTGTGCTAGAATGGCTGCGTTCTGGTGAGGGCTCTCTTCCTGGCCTGCAGATACCCAGTTTCTCACTGTGTCTTCACTTATTGGAGAGAGAGAGAGAGTAAACAAGCTGTCCAGTGTTTCTTCATATAAGGATACTAATCCCAGAGTGCTCTTTACCGATAAAACTATATGGATAGTAACATGTCACATGAACTCTGGAGAGCCTAAGACTACATTATTTAGATACTTAGAGAAGTATTGTTGCAGTGCTGTTACTCTTACGGGGTTTTCATCTCTAAGAAAATACTTAGTCTCGGCCGGCTGCAGGTTTCGCCTGCAATCCCAGCCTCTGGAGGCCGAAATGGCTGATCACAAGGTCAGGAGATCGAGAGACCATCCTGGCTAAGCAACACGGGAAACCCCGCCTCTGAAAAAATACAAAAACTAGCTGGGCGAGGTAGGCTCGCAGTCCAGCTACTTGGGAGGCTGAGGAGAATGGCATAAACCCGAGGCGGAGCTTAAAGAGCTGGAGATCCGGCCACTGCACTCCAGCCTGGGCGGCAGAGCGACTCCGGCTCAAAAAAAAAAAAAAAAAAAAAAAAAGAAAAATACTTAGTCTCCATTGAATGTTTATATATCAATTTCTCTCTAATCTTAACAGCATTGAGGTTTTAACTGAATTCTGTAGAAATAGAAGAAATTAGATGCTTGTCAAATATTCAGCCATGTTCAAACAACACGCAAACAAAAATGAAAGCATTAAATTATCATGCTTTATACAATGAAAAATTTATAAATAATTCTGAATAAAGTGGCAACTGTGATAATTCAAATCTGTTTCTACTCTGGGTTGAGGAATTTAAATACCAGGGCACATACCGAGCTGGCTGGTAATAAAAATGTTTACTATGAGAAAGTTTAAAAAAAATTAAAATGTTTGCCTTATAGAATGTTTAGCAGTAGAGAAAAGGTTCTATACCATGTATTAGACACATTTAGATGTGAAAAAAACTGAATAGTTTGCAAAATTAGTTTTGGATGTATTTAAGTAACATTTTGAAAAAATTATAATTTATGAGTTGTGGTACACATAAACATAGGCTACTATTTGTATAGTTCAAATGGATCTGAAAGTATTATTGCACTCCCAAAGACTATTTCAGGCTAAACACATACTTTAAAAGTGATTAAAAATGCCCCTTCTCTTCTGTTTCAATGAAGCTCAGAATAGGTAGGAACTTATCACTTTATCTATTTCTGTCACACGCCAATCTGCAGAATGAAATACTGAAATGTTTAGAATGAATTACAGTTATTTCAGGTCAGTCAATTATACATAGAGCAGAATACACTAGGGAAACTTTAGTCACACATATACTTTAAAATTTATGCTTTCCTTATATGTTTGCCTTATGACTTCCATATCTGTTCAGAGATTGATAATCTAAGCCATTCAATTCACTGAACATTTCAGAGTGGATTATTTACAGTTTTGACTAGAGTATCATTTCAATGCAATATCAATTATGCATAAAATGCAATTATGATAAAATATGTTTATTTAGTGCTTACAAATGAAAACATTAATTTGGGTTACCCTTGCCAAAAATACATTGCTTTATATGGCTCTAATTTTGGATGTTTTTAGCATCTGGAATGTCATCAGAATTTAGCAATTTTAAATGCCCATTGGCAGTACACACTTGTCTTTCAATTCTACACATAATAATGCTTAATTTAATAATGGGATCCAATTTGTTCTCTGAGCATGAACATTTTAATTATGTAAAATATAAACAGAGAAAGCTTGGTAACAGAAATTCTTCCTCTCTCAAAGTAAGACAATGATTCTGAGGAAATTATTTAAAATGAAAATGTATTCATCCACTAACAAATTATAAACAATCAATCTGGTAAATCTTAGTTCTTAAATATGCATCTGAAACATAATATAATATTGTTACTCAACAATAAAATGAAATAAAAGAGGTAGTAAGACAATAACATTTCATGGAAAGAGATATGTGAGACAGTAAACATATAGTTTGCCATCTGTATGGCTTATAATGGAGCTGATTATATGTTATTATTTTCAGAGATTCTAAGGTAAAACATAAAATTATTAACATATTTAGAAGTACAGTTACTCCGGAAGGTAACGTTTGAGAAATAGAAAAATATGAAAATATATTTATCATGTATATTTCTCTCTGTGTGCCTTAGACATATACTTATAGATTTGTTCTTACTTAAGAGTACTTTCTAGTAATTATCCTTTGTATAAAATGGTTTAAATAGAAATCTCTACCAGAGTTTGCCATTAACTCTAACATTTTTTAGAAGACAAAAAAGGATTATATACATAGTAAAGATAAAAGAATGGGAATGATCATAAATAGGAATATAAATCTGAGATATATTTAATGGAAATTATTACAGACACATTTCCTTTATTTGGATTGCATTGTAATTTATATATGTGCTTTAGCTCACCACAGAGCTGTGTTCATTTCCAGAGGCTATGCATTTACTCATTTTTGGATCCTATACAAAACCTATAAATTACTTTGCATAACATCAGTGAATTATATGATGTCAGAAGTGCCCTCATGGCAAAGGGTGAGTCAGAGTTTGTAACTGTAGATTTTAAAAAACAAAAAACAAAAAGATTGTCTTAACTCAGAACATTTTCCTAGAGAACCTTTCCCTTAAGATATACTTCTCCACCTTCTCTATAATAGTTCACTTTCACAACATAAAAGTAGGCTGTAATCATGTATATAAAACAATAGTAATAAAATAACAAAAACGTCATTAAATACCATCTTTTCCGTTATAGTAAGAGTCAGTAGATAAATTGTTTGCGTTAGATCTACCCAAGTGCATCTCACATTCTTTCTTGAATCCAGTCCAACCACACTTAACATCTCACAAATTTCAGTTACCAATCACCCATGAGCTTGCCAAATTCGAAGGACATTTTAAGTAATCATTGGTTTTTCATCAGTCATCACCAATTGAATCAGCTGGTCACACTACATCAAAAAAAATTTGATTCATTTAAATACAATTTTGATTATCTTCCTCAAAGTTCACTGGAGGCCCCAGCCCATTTTCCTTCACTGGCTGTGTTTTGTCTTCCTTGTTAACTCTACTCCTTGGATTGTCTCAGTCCCCAGCCTTCAATCCATTATTCTCAGGTTGATGCTTCCTTTAGAGAGCTCATCCAGCCACTTGGCTTTAACTATTGTTTATACTGGAAGAATCCAAAATTTATATCTCAGTTACTGAACTCATGTCTGATATATCAGATAGAATTTTTTTTCTCCTAATTTAGGATTTTTTTCCCACTCCCCTAACATAACTTCCTCTCGACCACTTATTCCTATTTATTTCTTAAAGTATATTTTTCTTCACAGTACTTACTAATATGAGGGACAATATTTTTATAGTTATTTTTTTTTAATCTCTTGCCTCCTAATTCACTACAATAAGTGTGCCCACTCCCTAGGACAAATAAAGTTTGTAAAAATGACCTTATTATAATTTTCTTTCTTTTTTAAATTATATATAATCTGATTTAAATAGGATTTTTATTGCCTTTGAAATAAAGTTCAGATTCCATAGATGAGTTTCAATGATCTTCATTATTTGGTTCTTAATTACCTGTTAAACTTTTGCTCCACAGTGTGGTATACTCCCACAAAATAACGTTATTGGTGTTCTTCATGGCCAGCACTTCATTTATTATCAACTTATTGAAGCATATTTGATAAATTAAAAGTTGTATATATTCAAAGTGTGCAATCTGATGATATAATAGGTATACATATAACATTGTAAAATGGGTACCACAATCAAGTCAATCAATTTTTCAACTCACATGGTTCCCTTTCTTATTTTTTTTTTTGGTGAAAGTGATTAAGATCTACTCATACCAAATATCAGGCATGTAATACAGAGGCAGTAACTATAGTCACTCACCATGCTGTACACTGAATCCTCAGAATATATTCATCTTATAACTAAAAGTTCATAAAATTTCACCTATCTCTGTCCTCTTTCTTCAGTCTCACATTCATTCTGTTCTCTATTCTTGAGTACTACTTTTTTTGTTGTTGTTAAGATTCCACATATAAGTGAGATCATGTGATATATATAATATCCTTCATGTTTATCAATGATGTCACAAATAGTAGGATTTTTTTTTTCTTTTTTAATGGCTGAGTAATGTTTGCCATATCCACTCATTCACTGATGGGCACAGCTTGTTTCCCTATCTGGGCTATCGTGAAAAATGCTGCAATGAACATGGGCATGGAGATATTTCTTAGATATACTGATTTCATTTTCTTTGTTTATATACCGAGAAGTAGAAGAGCTGAATGACAGGGTAGCTCTATTTCTAATTTTTGAGAGGCACTCCTATTATTTTCCAAAATGATTACATCAATTTACATTCCCACCAATAATGTATAAAGCTTCCCTTTTCTCTGCAACCTCACCATTTGTTATCTTTTTGATATTTTTATAGTAGCCATACTAACAGGTGTGAGGTGATATGTCATTAAGGCTTTAATTTTCATTTCTCTGATGAGTGATGTTGAGCAATTTTCATGTACCTATTTGCCACTTGTACATCTTCTTTGAAAATATGTCTATTTGGGGAATTTGTCCATTTTAAAATCAAATTATTTGATTTTTTATTTTTATTTATATATTGCTATTGAACTGTACATATTTCTTACATATTTTATATAATAGATATTAATACCTTATCAGATATATTGTTTGCAAATATTTTCTCCCATTCCATAGGTCACCTTTTTATTTTGTTAATTGTTTCCTTTGCTGTGCAGAAGCTTTTCAGTTTGATGTAGTCTTGTTTATTTACACTTTTGTTGACTGTACTTTTGGTGTGGTATCCAAAACATCATTGCCAAGATTGATGTCAAGGAGGTTTTTCTGTTTGTTTATGGTTTTAAGTCTTACATGTGAGTCTTTTATCCATTTTGAATTAATTTCATAAGTGGCAGATGATAAGTACCTATTTTTATTTGTTTGCATGTGGACATTTAGTTTTCCAAACATCACTCACTAAACAGACTGTCCTTTCCCATTATGTTCTTGGTGCCTTTTTTAAAGGTTAGTTGACTATATATGCATGCATTTATTTCTGGGCTCTCTATTCTGTTTCATTCATCTCTCTGTCTGTTTTAATTGGTATTGCTTTGTAATATAGCTTGATATCAAGATTTCATGACACTGTCATCTTTTTTCTCAAGGATATTTTTGCTACTGGAGATCCTTCGTGATTCCATAATAATGTTAGGATTATTTTTTCTATATCTGTGAAAAATGCCTTTGAAATTTTGATAAGAACTGTATTGAATTTGCACATCATTTACAGACTTTTGGTTTACAAAGTAATATTATTTCCAACTGTCTCTTCTTTTGTCACAATTTAATTCTACTTATTTTGAAGGCCGAACAAGATGTCACACTATCCATTAAGTCTTTGTTATAACTCCAATAAGAAATGATATTCCTTTCTCTCTCTCTCTCTGTCTCTCCTGTCTCTCTCAAAATTTTTCATTTCTACTCTTTGACACTTAACAACATTCTACCCAATAAAACAACTATCAAGCAAGCTTCTTTATACGAATAAGCATGTAAGATTTTTCTTTGAATTTCACATATTATCTAAAATTTGATATTTTATATTATACCTCAAAAGGACTCTTATGGTATTTTAAATCAGCTGTATATTTATTTAGCTGGCACGGTCTGGCTGCATTTTACAGAGAAACAGATTAAATAAAAAGTATAGAAAGACAGAAATTCCTTTCATTCAAAGAGTGAATACACAGAGTCCTATTGGACAATGCTGCATATCAAAAGTAATAATGTTCTGTAGGAAAGTTTAGTTAATGTGTGAATTATAACTGCATAATATAACACCAGAGATAACCTAGTTATATTAATAAAGCATTCATTTGTTGGAACGTATGACTCAATGTGTGTAATTTTTTGAGGGAAGCATACTCAAACAACCAACAACAACAATAAAATTAGTCTGCTCCTGAAGGTTGAATTCAGCCATTCCTGCTTATTTTGTTAGTTAAGATTTGTGTGCATACGATGAAATAATTTTGTAAAGAAAAGTATGTAAAATTTCTTATTTTTAATGTTCAAATAAAATTAGATATGTGCAATGCTTAAATGAAGGCAAGGTAACTGAAAATAAAGTTACCAAGTTCATACTTCTGACTAAATGTGGCTTCAAGTCTCTTACTTTCCTGAAAATATATAACGATTTACACTTTCAGAGACAAAAATTACAGAATTCAGAGTTAATGTATGATAGGACCATGCCAATTTATGTTTCTTACGTCCTCTGTTTTTAAATTCAGGTCAGTTGGCATAAAGTTAAATATCTTATCCTTATGAGGATGATGAGATCAGGATGCTTCCATAAAGCTTAAGGATTGGGGATTAACAGCATGCATCTGATGCTGAGATTTGCTATTCATTTTTAAACACATCATTGCTTTTATTATGCAGCTATTTTTGATTCCTAAAATGAATGAATCCGCACCATAAATATGTATGTGTGTTTATTCTCAAGGAGAGCCCGGAAGAAGTAGAGAAAATGATTCAAGTGCACAGCCCCTCTCAGTGGCACTTCAGATGGAAACACACGTGCATGGTTGTAAGGAGGTCAAGCTCTCTGAGTGTTAATATAGAAATCAATATTCTATGGAATATAGGTACAACATAAAAAAGACATGAGCTCTTTGGCTAACTTCATGAAAAGTATTTCTCCTTAGGGAAATTATTCTAGCAATTGGGTCACTC
This sequence comes from Papio anubis, assembly GCF_008728515.1. Lineage (NCBI taxonomy): Eukaryota > Metazoa > Chordata > Mammalia > Primates > Cercopithecidae > Papio > Papio anubis. The sequence continues at coordinate 63,925,340 of NC_044982.1, read as the reverse complement.
ATTTGTTATTGAATTTTTGTCCGGCAAAGTTGTTTGTGCTCTGTTCAGCAGCAACTTTTGCTAATAATTGAAACCTTCCAATACAGGCACCATAGGACTTCAGTAATAATGAGAGGTGTTTCTAGTTTATGAGGTAATAACTATTTTACATTTAGTATTAACTTGGATATTAAAGACCTCCAAAGAACTGGTAACTATTGAGTTACCAGAAAGCCGTGCTCTTATTTCATTTATTGCGTACAGAAAACTAAGTTAATTCTTTGGAGACCATTATTAAAAATAATAATAGTTATCATTTGGGAAAGAGACAGATGTTTTAGTAGCATTACTTTATTTGCCTTGGGTAGTGCCTTTGATGGTATACTGCCTATGAGTCACTAACATTTTGCTAAAACTGTTAATACGGTATTTTTAATATTTTAACTATTCAAAAAATAACATGAGCATGAGGCACTGTGCTGGTTTTAAGGAATGCCAAGATAAACATTCAGAATAATACTACCATGTAATAAATACCACAGTGGAGAAAAAGAAATAGGGACATAAAAGTACAAAAAATGAACATGTGTTGGATAGTATTCACACCACACATTTGTCATCAGATATAAAAGCAGATGTTTGCTTGGGGAAAAGTTTTGTTTTTTCTAAAAACTTGAAGTTTCAAAATTCTTAATTTAGAGAAAGTATATACATTTATGAAAAAAATACTTAAAACTTTTCTATAACATATAATCAATCAGAGAAAATAATTGTGGCTAGTTTTCTCATCAAAAGATTCCAATAGAGTACAGTTAGGCAAGAAGAATAAGTTCTGGTGTTCAGTTGGGTGACTACAGCTAATAACATAGTAGTGTATATTTCAAGACAGAAAGAATAAAAAATTTTGAATGTTATTACCACAAAGGTATGATAAATGTTTAAGGTGATGAATGTGGTAATTAGTCTGATTTGGTCATTATACAATGTATACATACAATGAAACATCACATCATACTCCCCAATATGTACAATTATTGTGTGGCAATTATACATTTTAAAATATTAATTAATAAAATACAGAAAATTGATGTAAAACTAATAAATACTAATTTTACATTAAGAAGCTATTGAATCATCATCCCTTCATTTTAAAAAACAAATTACTGTTACAAAATTTGAAATTATTGAGGGCTCTTTTGGTTATGTTCAATAGTGATATTGTTATTATTATGATACCTAATGCCTAAATCATTGTATATGATGCCTGATTAAAAGATAATTCATCCTATTATGTCATTAAATTTTTCAACTTAAGAAGAGATTTATATGTTTGAATTTCCTAGAAAACTGACAGGATAGGAACACCTAAATCAAGCCTCATTTTTCAAAACAATGGTATTGCAATCCCATTAATCAGGCAAATTGTGTAAGTTCTTTTTGTATTGCAATATAGGAGACATTATAGGAGACTGGTTAATGTATGAAGAAAATAAGTTTATTTGGCTCACAGTTCTGCAAGCTACATAAGAAGCATAGTGCCAGGATCTGCTTCTGGTGAGGCCTCAGGAAACTTACAAACATGGTGAAAGGCAAAGCAGGAGTCAGTGTATCACTTGGTGAGAGTAGGGACAAGAAAGAGGGGGAAGGTCTCAGGCTTTTGTAAATGATCAGCTGTCATGTGATCGAACAGGGTCAGAACTCACTCACTATCATGGGGCGGACACAAAGCCATTCATGATGCATCTTTTCCCATGACACAAACAACTCCCACCGGGCCCCACCTTCAACACTGGGATGACATTTTAACATGAGATTTGGATGGGACCAAACATCAAAACCATATCATTCTGCCCCCCAAATCTCATATCATTCCCTCATTGCAAAATATAATTACCCCTTCCCAATTGTTCCCCAAAGTCTCGACTCATTTCAAGTATTAACTTAAATGTCAAGGTCTCATCTGAGACTAAAAGCAAATTCCTCCCTCCTATGAGCATGTAAAATCAAAAAAGGTTATTTACTTGTAAAATATAATGGTGGTACAGAAAGTGGATAAACATTCCTATTCCAAAACGGAGGAATCAGCCAAAAGAAAGGAGGCAACAGCCCCCATACGAGTCCGAAACCCAGCAAGGCAGACATTAAACTTTAAATCTCCTACACAATCCTTGACTCCATGTTCTGCATCCTGGGCACACTGGTGTGAGGGGTGGGCTTCCCAGGTCTAGGGCGTGTCTACCCCCTGTGACTTTGCAGTGTGCAGCATCTACAGTTGCTCTCATGGCTTACAGTCCAATGCTTGTGGCATTTCTAGGCTCAGGGTGTAAGCTGCAGGTGTCTCTACCATTCTGGGATCTGGAGGGCAGAGGATTTGTTCCGACAGATTCACTAGGCAGTGCCCCACTGGGGACTCTGTGTGAGAGCTTCAACTCCATATTTCCCCTTAGCACTGCTCTAATAGAGGTTCTCTGCAATGGCTCCACCCCTGTGGCAGGCTTCTGCCTAGGCCCCCAGCTTTCTGGTACATCCACTGAAATCTTGGTGGAGGCCAAGTCTCCTTTCACTCTTGCATTCTGCACACCTTCAGATAAAACACACAAGGAAGCTTCCAATGCTATGCCTAGTGCCCTCTGCAGCAGTGACCTGAGCTGTACCTGGAACTCTTTGAGCTGTGACTGAAGCCAGAGCTGTCAGGCTTCTGGGAGAAGTGTCCTGTCCTGAAGCTGCACAGGGCAGCAAGGCCTCAGGTCTGGTGCCCAGAACCATTTATTTCTCCCAGTTCTCTGAACCTGGGATGGGAGAGGCTTCCTCAAAAATGTCTGAAATGCCTTTCAGGGCTTTTTCCCCGTTGTCTTGGCTGTTAATACTTGGCTTCCTTTTAGTCATGCACATATCTCTAGTAAGTGGCTGCTCCACAGCCTGCTTATATGTGTTTTTGGAAAATGCTCTTTTCTTCTCCACCACATGGCCAGGTTGTTAATTTTATAAACTTTAAAAGTTTGCTTCTCTTTTAATGATAAATTTCAACTTACATTATTCCTTTGCTGTTGTATCAGATCATAGACCGTTGGAAGCAGAAAGACCACATCTTGAATGATTTGCTATTTAGATATCTCTTCCACAAGATTCCCTAAGTCATCATTCGTAAGTTCAACCTTCCACAGATCCCTAGGACATGGACATAATGCATCCATGCTGCTTGCTAGGGCGTGAAAAGGGTGATCTTTACTACAATTCCCAGTAAATTCCAAATTTTCATCTGAGACCTTATCGGCCTCTCCCTCACTGTTCATATTTCTGTCAGCACTTTGGTCACAACCGTTTAACAATTCTCTAAGAACTGTTTTTGAGTCTAATAATTGACTCTTTTGAGTCCTTCAAACTCTCCTTGCCTCTGCCTTTTACCCAGCTCCAAAGCCGCTCCCTCATCTTCAGGTATATTTATAGCAACGCCCTACTCTTTGGTATCAATTTTCTGTGTTCTGCATTGCTATAAATGAATATCTGAGATAGGGTAATTTATAAAGAAAAGAGGTTTATTTGGCTCATATTCTGCAGTCTGTACAAGAGGCATCATGACAGTGTCTGCTTCCGGTGAGGGCACACAAAGCTTACAATCATGGTGGAAAGTGACAGGAAGCCAACATATCACATAGTGAGAGAGAAGGCAGGGGGTGTGGGGTCCCAGACTTTCTGAACAACCAGATCTCATGTGAACTAACAGAGCCAGAACTCACTAATTATCACAGGGAGGTCACCAAGCCATATATGAGGGGTCTGCTCCTCTGACCCAAACTTACCCCAACAGGCCCTACCTCCAACACTGGGGATCACATTTCAACATGAGATTTGGAGGGGAAAATACATCCAAATCATATCAGAAATGAATCTTAAGCACTTCTAAAACAACAATTACTAAGGAGTCAGTTAGATAGAAGGAGTACGTTCTAGTATTCAGTAGTACAGTAGGGAAATGATAGTAAACAATGCTGATAATCTGAAGTGGAACAGTTTCATCCCACAACTATCCCCCACCAGTCTGTGGAAAAATTGACTTCCATGAAATGGCTCCCTGGTGCTAAAAATGTTGGGGACTGCTGGTTTACATGACCACATTATTCAGAGTCATTCTAGGAATTATTCTGATAACTTATCTCATACAACAGAAAACACATATGAACACTAAGACATCTAGAAATAATTTTTCTCATAACAAAAAATACAAAAACCTGATAAAATATAAGCCTACAATATTTTGTGCTCTCTATTCAGGTATAAAGATAGTGTCAACCATGTGGCATTTATAATATTCATCATCTATATTTGCAAAAAAACCATGTGTCATGGAATTTGAGAAGGATTAGATTCTTAGATATTTCTTACAAATATTTAAACATTGTCAATTAAGGGCATTGTAATTACTTTCTTAATTTTTATTAATTAGTTTAGACTCAACTTTACTGTTAATTTTTACACGCAATTTTCTCTCTGATTAGTTTTCTTTTCCTTCATATTCTAGTTCTTTAACTTCTCACCAATTTTATGCAAGTAACTACTTTATTTTACATTTGCCAGCCATGTGTCTTACAAGGACTCTACATTTAGCATCCTGATAGTTGTAGCATGCATTATATTTTTAGATAACTAGCTTATGTGAAAAGAAATAAACTGAGCAGAACCTGGCAAGGCAAAACTACCCACAGATGGAGAACACTTCCAGATCATTTTCAGTTCCTCTTCATCATATTTGAGACTAATCTTCCTTGAACTTATCTCCTTTCTCTCTTAAATACCAATTTTAAGTTGTTTATTTTTCTTATTTCTGATCAGGCCTTTCTTCCTTCTTGTTCTTAGTAACCATCTTCATTTGAAGAATAAATCACATGTTAAAGAGTACATACAGCCATAAATGTATTTTTAACAAAACATTCAACTGTATAACTACCACTAAAATCAATGAATAGAATATTGTTAGCACCCCAGAGCTCCCCTTCCCCAGTGTGACTCTTCCTAATCACTAGTTTCTCCTAATTAGGGAGTTACGTTTAATTGAAAACCCTTTTAAAAGCGGCAGGCATGGAGGCTCACCCCTGTAATCCAGCACTTTGGGAGGCTGAGGCGGGTGCATCAGTTGAGGTCATGAGTTTTGAGACCAGCCTGGTCAACATGGCATAACCCCGCCTCTACTAAAAATCCAAAATTAGCTGGGTGTAGTGGCGGGAACCTGTAATCCCAGCTTCTTGGGAGGCTGATAAAGGTGAATCACTTGAACCTGGGAAGCAGAGTTTGCAGCGAGCCGAGATCGCGCCACTGCACTCCAGCATGAGCAAAAAAGCGAGACTCCATCTCAAAAAAAAAAAAAAAAAAAAAAAAAAAGAAAACAATTTTTCTTTAAATTTTAGGGAACTTTTAAATTTTAGGTAACTATCCAATTATTTATTCCCTAAAGAAAAATCTTCTTTTCTCTTTTTAAACATTTTATATAAATGGTATTACACGATATATATTTTTTGCATGTCTGCCTTTTAAAAAATTTATGCTATGAAATATCATTGTATGTAATTATTTCATTCACTCATGTTTTATTGCTGTATAGTATTCCATTGATTATACAAGAAGTTAACCAACCATTCTATCAGTGAACAGTTTTTCCCATAATTTTTTTTGTACATGTTTCTGGATTACATAAGCACTCATTTTGGTAAAGTATATCCAGCAGTAGAATCGTTCACAATAGAGTATGTTCATTCCTTCTGTTTATATCAGATTGAATGCATTCATCAATCTACCTTTGTAGTTATTACTGGTGTCATTTAAATCAACAGTGGCTCCTTTCACATCTTCTTCCAAAAGACACAAGTTTTGAAGTCCAATCTTTCTACTTGTAAAGACTATTCAAGCTATTCTTCATTCTACTGCAATAAAACAATGTTTAAGGAGAGAATAGATGGCTATTAGGCTACTGTTGCTAAATTAATAACAACTGGAGCAATAAATTATGAGTTTTCAACATGCTCATGCTCATTATACAGAATGGTTTTAGGAGGTATATTTGGGGGTTGATAAGAAAGTCTGGAATTTTGTTACCTCAAGTTCTTTGTTGGCAACTCTTAGTTTGTGAGTTTCTATAAGAGAAGAAAAATACAACGTAAGGTCAACAAATAAAATTTACTTTGCAGCTTTCTATTTGCAAAGTTCTTTTCTGACTAGGGAAGAAAGCTGTGATTTTTCTCATTGACATTTCTTCAGAAGACTGGCATAAAAAAAAAAAAAACCTACTACCCCTTAGTATTAGATTTGTAAATATAGGACATGGAAGTGAAAAAAATGTTCCAAGGAAAACTTTCCATTTTTCACGACATCAAGTTTAAATAGTATAAATATTATAAATGCATTACCTTCATAAGTTTTTATTATATATATTCTTTTACAGACTTCTACTATAGTTCATTCTGCTCATGTTTTGAGTCATTGGAAATGTCTGGGGATAGATCTTCTAAAGTGTCATTCTCATCATTTGGGGAATAATCCCATTCCAAGATGTAGGCAACAAAGGTCATTAGCAATCTCTTTGTTAGCTATGTGTTATGGTTCCACATGGTATGTCTAGTATATCTCATTAGAATGTAATTTTGTCTATATCAAATCCAGAAATAATCAAAACCAAGGGATATTTAACCATGTTCTTAAGTTTCTGCATAAAATTGAATAATGAATTATATATTGTATAATGGCATTTGACTATATTCACTAGTATTATTAATTTTGTAAATTAAATTTTATCAGAATATCTTCCTTAAAATGTTATAGTGAAAAAGTAAGTTTGCATAGTAACTTAGTGAAATTATTTTTCTTTATTTTTGACAAATATTTGATCAATCATTGCCAATATTAGGGGACAATGGTGTGCTTTAATTCAGATGACAACATTTTCCAAGGTTCTTCCCTTTACACTCTATATAATCTGCTGAGGTGATCTCATTTATCCCTGTAAACTCTACTATCACTTACCTACACACAACAAATACTTCCTGATCCCATAGTATGTCCCAAAAGCTATATAGGATACTGGGATAACAACATTGACTCAAAGAAGACCTCAGCCCTTTTGCCATGATAATTATTTTCTAATATGTTCAGTACCTACTGATATCTGGATACACTCATTTTGACTTAACAACAGGTCTTCAAACTCAAAGATATCAAGATTAAATTTATCATTCTTTATTTTCTAAGTGTATTCTTTTCATTTATAACGTAATATACCTGGCAACAATTCATGGGCTTTGTCTTCAATTTTTCTATGTTGCTTATAATAGGTTGTCTAAATCCTGTTAATATTATATCAAAAATATATCTCAAATTCAAGTCTCCTCTCTAACAATGCCTTAGTTCAGACTCTAACTAATTTTTTCTTTTACTATTATGGTAGACTTCTAATTGGCCTTTCTGCCTCTAGTCTCATTTCCTCCATAGTGCCAGGAGAATAATCTTTCCAGCCTCTTTCTCAGCCAAAAGTAAATTAATCAATCAATAAATATACAGATAACAATTCCTGATCATTCTTCCCTGTTTTTTACTTGATTATGAATCCCTGTTAACCAACAGATAAAATTCAAATTTACTTTAATTATATATTAGAACTTCTATGTTCATGTTTCCTCTTTCTCTTACACCATAGTCCATTATCCAAGATTATTTTACTCCAAAACTTCACTATATGTCTCGGCTATATAAATTACATAGAGTTGCAAGTTATATAAATCATTAATGACTCTGTATTTCCATATATGTTATTTCATCTTCCTGTCATGTCTGTTTATCTATTATCTGTCTGTTAAAGTCTTATGAAACCTGAAAGCGTGGCCAATTTTTCATGTATACTATAAAAGTGGATTTCAATAATTTGCTTAACATCTATTAAGTAAATATAATTAAGAAGTACTATAACTGCTGTTGGGCATATAAAGCATTGTTGTTTAATGTCACATATTCATTACTTTAATAAATATTCATTGATCAGCTACTCTGATGTGAGCACTGTTGCCAGAACCAGTGATAATGTCATGGACATTCTAGATAAGGTAGGTGATCCTATGGGATTAATATATTAGTAGATGGACAGACAATATTTGACAGTTTTATTGGAATAGATGATAGATAGAAAATATTTAGATATTTCTGAGGCAGGAGAATGGCGTGAACCCGGGAGGCGGAGCTTGCAGTGAGCCGAGATTGCGCCACTGCACTCCAGCCTGGGCGACAGAGCGAGACTCCGTCTCAAAAAAAAAAAAAAAAAAAAAAAAGAAAATATTTAGATATTTTATTGAAAGATAGATAAATAGAATTATCTCATAGAATTTTAACTGTTGTACAAGAAATTAAAAGAGGTAATATGATAATAGTAGAGAGTGCAAGGTTATATTCAACATAATTTCCTTGGGAGATGACATTTGATCTGATTACTAACCATAGAAGATTCAGAAAAAGCATCATCCATCTGGGTAAAGATGCACATGATATGTATTACTGAGGAATAAAAGAGTCATGATTGATTAAAGAAGAAGGAGAAATAGGAGGAGAACAAGAAAGAGAAGAAGGAGAAGAAGAAGGAAGGAGAAGAGGATGAGGAAGAGGAACAGTATGAAGAGAAGGTGGAGGACAAGGAAAGTCCATGTGGCTGGATTCTGGGGACTAACAAGAGAGGTAAACAGAGCCTTGACTGTGTAGGACCATGTGGAACCTAACTTGGAAAGTGGACTTTAAGTGCACCCGATCATCACTAGAATGTGTTAAACAGAGGAGTGGCATGATTTGTCTTTATCATAACATACCTTGGTTTGGCAGTTTGACTTGATAATGTACTATTTCTTAACATGTCCATGTTTCTTCCCACATATAATGCTCCTTGAGTGAACACAGAATCCTGTACACTCAGTATGTATATTTTGAGCTAAAAAAATGAATTAATAAATGATTGAATTAACGAATATAACTTCAAGGGACTTAAAGTTGAGATAATGTTATGTTGCTATTTATGGCCCAAGCAATGATTGATATTATTTTATTAAAAACTGTTTATCGTGGCCGGGTGTGATGGCTCACGCTTGTAATCCTTGCACTTTGGGAGGCCGAGGCAGGTGGATTACTTGAGGTCAGGAGTTCGGGACCTGTCTGGCCAACATCGTAAAACTTCATTTCTACTAAAAATACAACAAATTAGCCAGGCATGGCAGCAGGTGCTTGTAATTCCAGCTACTCAGGAGGCTGAAGCAGGAGAATTGCTTGAACCCAGGAAGTGGAGATTGCTGTGAGCTGAGATCATGCCGCTGCACTCCAGCCTGGGAGGCAGAGCAAGACGCCATCTCAAAAACAAACAAACAAACAAACAAAAAACAACAACAAAAGCAAAGCAAAACAAAACAAAAAACCTATTTATTGTCAAGTAATAATAACTAAATTCCAAAAACACAATAATTGCAAACATATTCTATAATTTCCAGGTAGGGGGAAATTATCTATTTTTATCTATATTTCTAAACAATATATTACTTATCCAAAAAAAGCAAAGCAAAACAAAACATTTAGAATCGACAGATGAAAAACTTATTCACTGACTACATTAAAACAAGACTTCCTTACAACATTGTGAAAAACTCTTCTTTCATGTTATATTTTATTGAATGTTTTTCAAACATTCTGTTAGGTATTTTAGGAGAACTAAAACAAACAATTTTCTTATTATCTCTATTTTCCTAGTGCTCAAAGAATAGTAAACATATTGCTTATATCTCGATTTATAAAACAACTTGCTCTCTAATATTTTGTGTTGACACCTGTAAAAATAGTCATGAAGAAAGTAGCCCAGAATAACCAACCAGTGGGAAGCCTGGAAAGCTGCAAGTATTATCCAATGCATCCTAGTTATGAGGGCAGTACTTTCTGGAATGACCTTGCAGCAGATGATTTGGAGGCCCTTGGAATCTTGCTTCAACAGCAGATCTGATAGTTGTGGTTTTATTTATTTTTTGCCAAAGCTTAGCAGTTGGACACAAGAGTATTTGCTGCAGTACTGAAAAATCAATATGATTGCCTCCTTGCCTCAGGGCTACATCTAACTACAATATCCTGGACAATACATATAAGAAGCACTCACAGATAATGCTGCATAGCTGGTGGTAGCTGACTGAGAACAAACAACAATGACATTCTTACTCTTGAAAAAGTTACAGATGGCATTAAGATTTAACATAGAGTGCATTAACATGAAATATTTTGGTTATCCTTGTGGTACTAAACTAGAAACTTGCTTGTATGCTGCTTTTTGAGATCAGATTGACTATATTTGACAAAAAGCGGGATGGTTGACTTTATAGAACTAATTGGAATCTTACCTATTTTGCTTCTGTTTTTTTTTTTTTGTTTTTTTTTTTTTGGTCAGTTTACTAAGAGAAATCATTACCTTACTTTACCTTACTTATTTTTCAGTTAAAAATGACTTATTTTTGAAATAATATGGAAGATAAAATTAAAATATGAGCATCAAGCTTCAGCAGATTGAAATGGAAAGATCGTCTTGACTGATATCTTGGCTTCAATGATTTCCATAAAATGCTGACAAGAAAGAAAACGATTTCAATTTTAAACTAAATTAAAGCAATTTTAGGGTGCATTCATCTGTATGAGAAGGTACAATTTATTTTTCTATGTAAAATCAGATAATTTTAAAATGAAGTATTGACACGTATCCACATTCTGCTCTTATATTTTCTGCATACATTTTGTTTCAAGGTATATTCTCTAGTTATTTGCCTATTCTGAAAAGAAATAAATTTCAGGATTTATTAGTATTTTAAGACAAAGCAGTAAAACTGTAACTTATTTCTTTGTTTATGTTTGTCTCAAGCTTAATTTCTGTATTTTTCCAGTGAAATAGAATAATTACACCTTATGACAGTACTGAAAAAAAATAATTCAAATGAAGGCTATTACATTACAAATAGAATATATTTATCCACTTCACTTTTAGCACACTATCAGATAGACTCAACCACTGGACAAGCTGTGACATAAATAGCATATAACAACCCTTCTGACTTGGAGACAATAGCTTCCACCTCAGCTAGTGACTTGCTCTTAGTGATTTGGACTGTGATTCAGACTGTTCTGTGTACAAAACTACTTAGAAATTATGTGACAGATTCAGGCCAGAATTTAGAGTCCAAATGGAAAAAAACTGTAAATCTGTAGGCTTAGCATTCTAAACTAAATATATGACTCAGAGCAGGTGGCTATGCATAATTACAAAGCCCTGTCTTAAGCTTTTAAAAATATTTATTCACCTAAGATATTAAAATCCATTAAAATAATGAAATTCTTCAGCAGAGAAAAATGTGAAGGTCTTCTACCATGAAATATGTGTGTTTATATTTATTAATTAACAACAATTATGCAACAGAAATATGCAGAAATTTTAATGCCCTTCATAAATGAAGTGTGAGCATTGATGAATTCAGCTCTTCTAAAAAGACTGAGGCAATGGTTCAATTTATTATTGAATCAATTTCAACTTTACCATGTACAAAGTTTGCATGAGAAATACAGCTGGTGTAAGAGCTCTTATGCATGACTTTTCTCTACAGCATCAGGAATGAATTAGGAGCCATGGGTAGAGTGGTGAGCAAAGGGTAGATTTTATGTTTGAATGTATTGCACCCTGCCATTTTAAATTTGTTACCGAGATTGATGAGTTACCCCTGGCACAGGTGAGGAGGTTCCACAGTGGTAAATCTTTAGAAAAAAATATTTTCTTCTGAATGGGGCTTTATTTTTTCACTTTTATGACATAAACACTTTCCTCATAAAATAAACACCCAACAAAAAATTAATAGGAAGTTTTTCTGATTTTTCTATGTTCAATTATTTCCAGCCTGTAACCTATCTACATTTTACTTTTTAACCAATTTTTTTAGCAACTTTTGTACGTTCTTATGTTTTTTCTATTTATTATTCAGCCTTAAATGCTTCATTTCTGTACTACATACATTTTCTTTTACTTTATTATGATAGATTCTGTATGTCATCAGTAAAATGTTAAAATATGAATAATACACTTTACTCCCTGTTTTATTGTATATGTAAAACAAATAGTACTTTAAATATAAAAGGAATACATTTTTCCCTCTCCAATTCTATGCAGCCCCTATTTTCTCCACAGAGGTAACCTACCATATTATTAATAACATGTATCCTTTTACTCTATGTGTTTGTGTATAAACATATATATATATACACACACACATATATATATTTACTATGCAAAAATACATTGCTTGGTATGTATTTCTAACATATGAGCAAATGCCATCTTACCTCAAAAACATAGTCAACCAATGCAAAAATAGACAAATAGGATCATATCAAGCTACAAATCTCTATGCAGCAAAGAACACAATCCACAAAGTGAAGAGACAGTCTACAGAATGAAATCAAATATTTTTAAACTATTCAACTGACAAGAGATTAATAACCAGAAAATATAAGAAGCTCAAACAACACAATAGCAAAAAAAACAGATAATCTGATAAAAAATGGGCAAAAGACCTGAATAGACATTTCTCCAAAAAACACATACATATGGCCAAAAGGTATATTAAAAAATGTTGAGATTCACTAATCATCAGAGAAATGCCAATCAAAACCACAACGAGGCATTATCTCATCCTAGAAATAAAACCCAGGGAGCTCACTTCTGTGTTGTTTGCTGGGTCCTGAGGACCTTTGATAGTCTGCCTTCTTCCCTGCTTTTCAATCTTCTGTGTTTGTTTTATATGAAATATTCAAGGCTTTTAGCTGAACTTAGCAGGATAATAATAAATGTATTTCCACTCCAAATAGACCCAAAAGTGATTTTTAACTTTTGATTTTTATGGATACATAGTTATACATAGTTATAGGGCTTATGTGATATTACAAAACTAGCATACAATAGGCAATAATCAAATTAGGGTAATTGGAATATTCATCACCTGAAACTTTTTTGTGTGTGTGTTTGGAATATTCCAATTCCACTCTTCTAGTTATTTAAAAATGTACAGTAAATTATTGTTAATTATAGTCACCCTGTTGTGCTGCCAAACACAGTATCTCATTCCTTCTATCCAACTCTATTGTTATCCCCACTAACCAATCCCTCTTTATACCTGCATTCCAACTACCCTTCCCAGCCCCTGGTAGCCATCATTCTACACTTTACCTTCATGAGATTCATCTTCGTAGCCCTCACTTATGAGTGAAAATATATTTGTCTTTCTGTGCTTAGCTTATTTCACTTAACAAAATGTTCTTCGGTTCTGTCTATATTGTTGCAAATGACAAGATTTCAATTATTTTTTATATTATAGATAAACAATATTACATTGCATTTGTGTACAACATTTTCCTTATCCATTCACCAGTTTATAGACACTTAGACTGATTCCATATATTGGTTATAGTGAATAGTGCTGCAATAAATATGGGAGTGCAAATATCTCTTTGATATATATTTTTAAATTTTGAATATATCCTCAGCAGTGGAATTGTCAGCTAAATGGTAGTTATATTTTAAATATTTTAGGAACCTTCATAGTGTTATCCATAGTGGTTCTAATAATTTACATTCCCACCAGCATGTGAGGGTTCCCCTTTCTTCAAGTAGGCTGCCAAGGTTTGGGGTTTCCACCCTCTGAAGCCACAGCCTGAGCTTTAGGTTGGCTCCTTTCAGCCATGGCTGGATCATCTGGGACACAGGGAACCCAACCCCTAGGCTGCACACAGTACCGGGACCCTGAGCCCACTCCACAAAACCACATTTTTTGTATTGGGCCTCTTCACCTGTGATGAAAGGGGCTGCCAGGAAGGCTTCTGACATGCCCTGGAGACATTTTCCCCATGGTCTTGGGATTAAGTTTAGGCTCCTTGCTACTTATGCAAATTTCTGCAGCCAGCTTGAATTTCTCCCCAGAAAATGGGTTTTTATTTTCTATTGCATAGTCAGGTTGCAAATTTTCCAAACTTTTATGATCTGCTTCCCTTATAAAACTGAATGCCTTTACCAGTACCCAAGTCACTTCTTGAATGCTTTGCTGCTTAGAAATTTCTTCAGCCAGATATCCTAAATCACCTTTCTCAGTTCAAAGTTCCACAAATCTCTAGGGCAGGGGCAAAATGCTGCCCGTCTCTTAGCTAAAACATTACAAGAGTCGCCTTTACTCCAGTTCTCAACAAGTTCCTCATCTTCATCTGAGACCATTTCAGCCTGGAATATGGCTTTCAGCATTTTGGGCAAAGCCATTCAACAAATCTCTCGGAAATTTCAAACTTTCCCACATTTTCCTGTCTTCTGCTGACCCCTCCAAAACGTTCCAGCCTCTGCCTGTTACCCAGTTCCAAAGTCGCTTCCACATTTGGAGGTATCTTTTCAAAAATACCCCACTTTTCTGGTACCAATTTACTGAATTAGTCTGTTGTCACGTTGCTGATAAAGACATACCGGAGACTGGGAAGAAAAAGAGGTTTAATTGGACTTACATTTCCACAGGGCTGGAGAGGCCTCAGATTTAAGGCGGGAGACAAAAGGCACTTTAGTAAATAGTCTACTTTTACATGGCAGCAGGCAGAAGAAGAATAAGAAAGAATCAAAAGCAGAAACCCCTGATAAACCCATCGGATCTCATGAGAATTGTTTACTATGGTGAGAATAGCATGGGAAAGACTGGCCGCCATGATTCAATTACCTCCTCCTGGGTCTGCCCCACAACATGTGGGAATTCTGGGAGATACAATTCAAATTTAAATTTGGGTGGGGACACAGCCAAACCATATCAGAGTTAATGAGACTTTCTTTATTCTTTTTTACCTTACATCAGTAAAAACAATGTTTCATGCATGCTTTAAAAGGCTGCAGAATGTCTGTTTATCTTGTGCTGAACTCCATCTTACATGCACAAAAGAGAAACTGACATATTGCATAAGGCAGGAATTACAGGAGACTGAAGTAGAAGTACAGAGACAAGTACACAAAATGATTATTTAAAAGTTAAAAATAGCCATCAAATATAGGAAATATAGAGTATAAGACAATTTGCAATATATTTGCAAATTTAGATAAAACTATTTTCTAGAAAAAAATCATTTTTAGTAGAACTACACCAATGAAACAAATTAAACAAACTGATTTCCAAAAGAAAAATAGGAAAAGGTATTAAAGTGGTACTCTGAAAACAATAAAAATACACTTATTTATTAAGAGAATGTTACTAAAGTTTCAAGGATTAAATATTGCCAAATCAATTTAAAATGCTCCAGAAGCTAGAAAAATAAATATATTTTTCAACCTTCTTTTATGAAGCAATATAACTTTGATATTAATGATGGATAAAGCTTGCTTAAAAACAAAACAAAACAAAAGCTAGAAAATTAGAAAAACTAACTGGACATTAAATTATGCATTTCGTCTCTAGGTTTTTTTCTGAAAAATGCAATGTGAGGAAGTAAATATTATTCAACATAATATTAGGTGTAAGGTGAAAATCATTTGCTTTCTGATAATATGTTAAGATTTTTAAACAAAAAAAAGATTAAAAAAGACAGCACAAAAGTCTGCATACTGTTTAAAATAGATGAGTTTAAATTATAGCACTACTATACACTAATTGGGTTATCTTGAGAAATGACTCATCAATTCTAAGTTTTCACATTAATATTTATAAATTATGAATTGTATTTGTCACAACTTTTGTAGTTCAAGTGGAGAAAGCTAAATCTATCCAAATAGTTAATGCAAACAGTATTTTTGTAAAGATGTAAAGTCTATTTATGACGTTATAACTATCCTTCGGCAAGTTCTGCTGGCTTTGTTTTCAATATTCCTATATTACCAATGTTGGGACTATTTACAAATATGCTGATAACCCTGTTTCCATACTTGCACTCTCAAACGATGCTTCTCAAATGCTTTGTGGTATAGAACTAACTTCGTTCGTTCTCATTTTATCACACACTATCTCTATGTTAAAAAACAGTGAATTCATTAAAAAAAAATATCATGCTTCTAGCTTGCAACTATGTAAAAGTTATACAGGTTCCCAAATGTTTATTCTCCATTTATGTGCTAATTATGGAGCAGTAAAAAAGTTCGTGGACTGGGACCCATTTGAGTATGATTACTGTTTACTGTGTTGCCTCAATTTCTCTCAGATTGTAAAAACATACTTTAGATCTTTTCTCTCAATGCTTAAAAGCAATGTCTTCCCACCTCAGTTAAATTATAGCCTAATTCCTTAGCTGAATGCGATGCAGATCTTTGCTCCTTAGTTCCACTAAAACCCGGTTCTTGTCACACGACCATAAAAGTTAGGCACACAGACACACTGAAGGGTGAGTGGAATGAAATTTATTGAGCATAAAGGAAAAAATAAAAATAATAATGAAAAAAACAACACTCTCAGCAAAGTGAGAGGGATTCCTGCTAACAGGCCCCCACCTAGCAGATTGAATACCAGGCCACCACACAGGAACTGAAGAGGCTAGCTCCTCCCCTCCGCAAAGGGCACCAAAGTCCAAACTTCTGTGACTCTGCCATGTTCTACCAGTGCACTGGTCAGTGGCAGATTCTCCAGGGCCCCCTTCCTCCTTACCTTCCTCCTGCATCTTTCAAAATGTATTAAAGGGCGCTTGAACTGGCCTTTGTTTATCTCTTATGCTTTATCTTTGACTACTTGCCAACTTGCTTACACCTTTTTGTTTACACTGGCCTTCTCACTACTGTCAAACACATTAAACATATTCTTAGTCTAGGATATTTTTAATGATTGCTTTTAAACATATAAAAAAAGTTCAAGAGAAAAATTCAAAAGCACAGAGGAACCAACTCTGAGTTAATATTGAAGTATAATATACATTTTTTCTAGATTTAATTTCTTTCTTTCTGTCAGAGGTGTTTGAAGTAGAGGGATTCCATCTTAGATAGGGGCTGGGTAAAATAAGGCTGAGACCTACTGTGCTGCATTCCCAGGAGGCTATGCATTCTAAATCACAGGATGAGATAAGAGGTTGGCAAAAGATAGAGGTCACAAAGACTTGGCTGATATTTCAGTAAAGAAGCTGGCCAAAACCCACCAAAACCAAGGTGGCATGGAAAGTGACCCCTGGTGGCTCTCACTGCTTATTATACACTAATTATAATACATTAGCATGCAAAAGACATTCTCACCAGTGCCATGACAGTTTGCAGATGCTATGGTAACATCGGGAAGTTACTCTATATGGTCTAAAAAGTGGAGGAACCCTTAGTTCCAGGAATTGCCGACCCCCTTCCAGGAAATTTATGGATAATCTACCCCTTGTTTAGCATATAATCAAGAACTAACAATAATATCCTTAGTGGAGCATCCCCTGCTGCTGCTTTGCCTGTAGATTAGCCATTCTTTATTCTTTTACTTTCTTAATAAGCTTGCTTTCACTCTGTGTACTTGCTCCAATTCTTTCTTGTGCAAGATCCAGGGACCCTCTCTTGTGGTCTGGATTGTGACCCCTTTCTGGTAACATTGCCACCACAGATAGAATCCAATATCTGTATTTTAATGTTATCATTGCATGCATATTTTATAATGCTGATATATTAATACATTACTTGTTGTTAAAGTTTGTATTAAAGTGGAATGCTGTATTTAATGCTCTTTCAATTACCTCGTTTTCTCTATCTTCCTCCCCCTCTTTCACTATATAAACAACTTCCAGTCTGAATGTTTTCCTCCAGTTTTTATGACTTGCTTTATCACAGCATCCAGATCTCTGCACAAATATCACTTCCTCAAAACCGTCTAAAATAGTCTTCCTACAACCACCACACTCTTCTCAAACTTCCCTTTATTTTCCTTCCCATCTCTTATTACTACCTAAAATTACACTGTGTAACTATTTACTTGATTAATACTTGTCTGCCTCATTACACAGCAATCTTCATGAGAGCAGAGGCGAGGCATTTATTGTTGACTATTTTAACACTACATCATTACATCGGTTGACATGTAGTGCTCTGTCTATTTATTACACATATAGTTATATAAATTAACTGTGAACATAATGGCAGGTGTTGCAGACAAGCTTTAGGAAGGGAATAACACAAGAATTTAGAAATTCACAAGGAATTTAAAAACTTCTCCTATGAAAAGGTATGGACTTTTATTTTATTCTTTTCATATCAAATTTTTCTGCTCTCAATCCACACTGAAAAGGAAGTAGCATTCCATGTTAACCAAGCTTATATGTCTTCCATTCTGATCCAAAGAAAACTAGAATTTATTTAGATCAATTCAATATTTCCAACAGAGAAAACATGATTAATTTATTTTGGTCAGGTGTTTAAATGACCAAATGGCCCAATCACCTATGATTGAGGAGTGAGATGGAGTATGAAATCAAGATATGTATTTGGTCAAAATATGGCAGTCAGGATTCAAATCTAAGGATTGGATGCCCATTAAAATATTATGAGTAGATAAGGCAATCTCATAAATGATCATTTAAAAAATAATAGCCTGAAGGTTTTGAGGATCTTGTGAGGAGTTGCAGTAGCATAACTAAAATCACCACTTCTATTCCTCTTATGTTACCAATACTAAATATTGATGTTTAACTTACGTGTATGTGTTGTTATAACAGAGATGTTTATTCCTAATTATGTCCATTTAATTATAGTCTCTCTTTATCGTAATTACATAGAGTTTCAATTTGTTAATGTTCTTTTCTTTGTAACTATATTTAACTTGCTTTTAAATTCTATTGATTTGGAATATATAAACTTCATTTTTAATTATATTAGAGGTTTATGTGTAAAATTTTATAAAGAATAATTTAACATATAAAGACATGGTAAAACATTTTCAAAGAAAAAGTAATATTCATTTTGTGCTATTATGAGTTATGTACTTTTCTTTTCTCTATTTTATAAATGGTTGATACAGTTTAGATATTTGTCTTCTCCAAATCTTATGTTGAAATGTAATCCCCAGTGTTGGAGCTAGGCCCTAGTGGGAGGTGCATGGGTCACAGGGGCAGATCTCTCATGGCTGTATTGATGCCATCCTCATGGTAATGAGTGAGTTCTTGCTTTGTTCACATAAGATCCTGTTGTCTGAAAGAGTATGGCATGTCTTCCATCTCTCTCACTTCCTTACTCTTGCTTCTGCTCTCAACATGTGACACTGGCTCTCCCTTTGCTTTCTGCCACGATTGTAAGCTTCCTAACTCCTCATCAGAAGCTGAACAGATGCTGGTGCCATGCTTCCTGCACACCCTGCAGAACTATGTGCCAATCAAACATCTTTTTCTTATAAATTACCCAATCTCGAGTATTCCTTTATAGGAACACAAAAATGGACTAACACAATGATGGTGTAATTTCAATTTCAAATTCTACTATTTCATTGCTGGGAATATAAAAACAATTGACTTTTACATATTAACTTTCTATTCTGTATTTTTGCTCTAATCAATCAGTTCCTGAAGCTTGTTTGTCAGTTCTTTTGCATTTTGTACATAGAAAATTACATCATCTGCATATAATGACCGTCTTATTTCTCTCTTATCTTTCTGTATGCCTTTTATTACCTTTTCTTGTTATATTGCATTAGCTAGGCCTTCCTGAAAGATATTGAAAAGGAGTGGTAAGCAAGAGCATCCTTGATTTCTTTCTTATTAGATTTGATGTTAGCTGTAGGGTTTCTTTGTAGATTATCATATCAAATTGAGATAGTTCACTTGATTCCAAATTTTCTAAGTTTTTTCTTTGTTTGTTTGTTTTAAATCATGAGTGGGCATTGCTATGTGCTTTTTCTGCATCTACTGGTATGACTATGTGATTTGTCTCCTTCACTCTGTTGATTTAATACATTGCACTAATTGACTTTCAAATGTTGAGACAGCCTTCCATACCCAGAATAAACCGTGCTTAAGTCATGGTGTATGATTCTTTTTATAAATTGTTGAATTGTCTCTGCTAGAATTTTGTTGAGGATTTTGCAACTATGTTCATGCAAGATATTGTTCTGTAATTTTCTTTTCTGGTAATGTCTTAGTCAGTTTTGGGTATTAATAGAATGTTGAGTCATAAAATGAGTTAGGAAGTAGTCCTTCTACTTCTATCTTTTGAAAGACATTGTAGAGAATTAGTATAATTTCTATTTAAACACTTGATGGAGTTGGCCAGTGAACCCATAAGGGCCTGGTGATTTTCATTTTCAAGGTTATTAAACATGGATTTCTTTCATTTAATAGATATATACCTGTTTAGAATATTTATTCCTGTTGTGTAAGTATTGGCAGCTTGTGTCTTTCACATAATTCATAATACCTTATTATCCATATAATGTTCATGAGATTTGTAGTGATGCCCCTTCTTTTGGTTCTGATATTAACAATTTGAGTTTTCTGTCTTCTTTTCTTAGTAACCCTGGCTGGAGGCTTATTAATTGTATTGGTCCTTTTAAATAATCAGCTTCTGGTTTCACTTTTCTCTATTAATTTCATGCTTTCATTTCATTGATTTCTGTTCTAATTTCTATTATTTCTTGTCTTCTGCTCACATTCAATTTAATTTCTCTTCTTTTTCTCATTTCCTAAAATGGAGGCTTAGATTATTGATTTTTTAACATTCTTCTTTTCTATCATATGCATTCAATGTTATGTATTTCCCACTGAGCTCTGTCTGAACTGCATCTCACAAATTTTGTTAAGTAGTATCTTAATCTTTACTTAGTTTAAAATATTTTTAACTTCACCTGCAATTTCTTCTTTATTCCCACAACTGTGTTGTTTAACTCACAAAACCAAACAAAATTAAGTAGTTTAAGATTTCTAGCTAGCTTTCTGATAATGATTTCTTATTTAATTTCATTGTGATCTGAGGACAATTACTGCTGAATTTTTACATCTTTTCTGCATTCTCTTTTTTATCTAGCTCTCTTTTTAATCTCATTTTTTTTTTTTGTCTATTCATTTCAGCTTCTTACTAGTCACTCTATGCTTACTTTATCTTGTTAAAAAATAAAAAATGCCATACAATATTTCCACCTATTTTGTTATTGGATTATCACAATTATTATTAACTTTTGATTCAGCACATTTCCTCCTTTCTTGTACTGCAAAACTATTAGCATATCTCACTTAGGGTTCCATTTTTACTGTTTAATAATATTTAAAATATAAGTGATATATTGCAGGTTGTCTCTGGTAACTAAACAGTCATATCTTTTTCTCACAAAATTCATTCTCAGTTCCCACACTGGAAACTAAACAAGTGGATTCTAGTAGAATTACTCTTTCAGAAACATAGCTGTAGAAAATACAATTGTATACTTGTTTTATCTTAATTCTAATATTGACTCACACTGCTGATCTTTCAATTGCCAACAAGTTTCAATGTAGAATAGATTTTCTTCTACCATTGTGGGATTCTAATATGTTACCAATTAAGATTTGATAAAACTTTGAATCCTGAAAAATGTTGTCACTTTACATAGACCTTCCCATTTTACAGTATTTTTCTTGGGCACTAAATCTCTCATTATGCCATTCAGCACACTTCTGCTTTTGCTATGAATTTACAGTTTCAATGGATATAGAAGTATAGTTACAGAAAAAAGAAACAAAAATTTGATTTTGGCTATCTGCACAATGGCCTTGATTGCTAAGTCAAGACTAACTCCATACATATCTATTTCTACCATCAACCATGCAGGTAGGCATGTGTGCATGTGTGTGTTTGTGTACACATGTGTAATGTGTAAGTCTTTGTGTTTGTGTTTGCTGCTCCAGAGGGTAAAGCACATGTAGATCATGTATTTACCTTTTTATCAAATATGTCTAAGTTTTAATTGCTAGAATTTGTTAAGTATCTAACCACAAAATATCTCGTTTTTTTTGTTTTTAGGCCATTTCACTTTTTTATTACTTTATGAATATTTTAATATAGTGTTATTGAGTAACATTTTGCAGATTTCTAATCTCACATTATTTCATTCCAGAATCCCTACTCATAGTCAACTTCTAACTTTATAATTTTATCCTGTAACTGCATGGCATCTCTAATGCTGTATGAATTCGTTGCCTCCAGATCATAAAACATATTTCTAAATTTCCTTTTAAGTATTGGCATAACAAATTAATTCAGTGTAGACTCTTCATAGACTCTTCCTGTAACTTTAGTTTACCCTATTTCCAACTCTCTGGAAGAATGGTCCATGTTGAGGAGCCGTGGTAAAATGACTGAATAGAAACCTCCAGTGATCATCTCCCCATGGGGACACAAAATTGAAAAACTATTCATGCAAGAAAGCACCTTCATAAGAACCAAAAATCAGGTAAGCAATTGCAGTACATAATTTTAATATTACATAAAGGAAAGAGGCATTGAAGAGGGTAGGAAAGAGAGTGTTGCATTGCCCACACCACCCCTTCTCCATCCCCAGGCAGTGCACATAGACAGAATCTGTGTGTTTGAAGGACAGAGATCAAAGTGATTGTGCAAATTTGCATTATAACTCAGGGCTGTCCTTTATCAGTAGAACAAACACAGGAAATAATTCTGCTGGTGGCCATGGAGAAAGCATTGAAAGTAGTTCAGGCCAGAGAGGATACTCCACTGCAGCAGTAAGAATCTAAATGTCAGCTACCTCTGCCACAGGCTGACTAAAGTATCTTAGAATCCTAAATATGTTTGACAGGCATCCAGGTCACAAGGACTTCAGTCCTTTGGTAAATTTGGTGCTGTTGCACTGGGCTCAGAGCCAGTGAACTTGGAGTGCACACAAACCAGTGAAACACCAGCTGTGGTTACCAAGAGAGTACCTGTGTCATTCCACTCCCTACTCTAGAAAATGTTACTTCAGGAGACTCCTTCCACAGTGGAAAGGAAAAAAAGAGTAGAGGACTCTGTCTTGCCATCTTGGGTACCAGGTCAACCATAGTGAAATAGAGCACTAGGTGTATTCCTGAAGACCCTGATTCAGGTCCTAGCTTCTGAAAGGCATTTTTAGACCCTTCCTGGGCTAGGAGAGAACATGCTGCACTAAACAAAAAGACTAAGTCCTGGCAAGATTTACCACCTGCTGACTAGTGGTAGCCAGGTAGTAGTCCTACTGACCTTGAGCTAGACCTAGTTCTGTGCCGATGGGTACTGCCATCATTCCAGCTGCAACAGGGAGGCAAGGCTGAAGCTACACATTCCATGGAGCTGGTAGAAGCCCTGCCCCTTCTGAGTTGGAGGGGGAGCTCCCGTGCCACTACAGCTGCCAAAATGGAACCTGTGGATTCAAGCCACCGTGTGCTCTTGAGGGAGGGTGAGGAGCAGGCAGCATCTGCCTTCCAGGGTGGAGCTGTGACCGCCATCCTAGTCTCAAGACTTGGGGCATCTCTGCAGCCTGTACCCTTGGGACCCCCAGGAAGGACCCCCCTGCTTCCATCCCTGCAGGTTCAGTGGTGTCTGCTCCCACTGCCTGGTCTCTCTGCACTTCCAGCACCTGCTCTGATCTTGGAGTAGGGTTGGGGTCGAGCCCCAGGGCCTCGAATGACAGTGGGATGCAAACAGAGTCCTGGGAGGAAGGGGACAGGTCCCCAATAAGACCCCACATTCAGGCCAAGAAGGGGCCTGAAGGCTGGGGGCCAGGTTGACAGTTGTGCTGCCTGGAGTAAGGAGCTATGGTTCCTCTTCTGGGCCTGTTCAAGGCCACTAATGGACCTATCAGCATGCAATTTCTCCCCTCTGAGGTCCATAAAAGCCCTGGGCTCAGCCAGAGCAGGGCAGAGGATGGTCAGAGGAAAAGAGGGCAGAGAGGTGACTGAATGACCAGCTGCAGAGAGAAGTATCCTCTCTGCTGAGAGCTACAAGGATGACCAGCTGCAGAGAGGAGTACCCTCTCAGCTGAGGGCTACGGAGAAGACCTGCCAGCAGAGAGGCACTACCTTCTCTGCTGAGAGCTTCAGAGACAGGCAGAGAGGAGCTACCCTCCCTGCTGAGAGCTTCAGAGACCTACAGAGAAAGCTACTCTGTCTGCTGAGAACTGAACACTGCACATGATGACCTGCCTACAGAGAGGAGCTACGCACTCTGGGTCTCCTCTGAACTGTTTTAACACTAAATAAAACTCATCTTCTTCACCCTTCACTTGTCTGAGTATCTCATTCTTCCTGGACGCAGGACAAGAACTCAGGCAAAGGCACCACAGCCACAGATGTTTCCGGCCAGAAAACTTGACACCCCAGTGATCCTGTAACACGGACTTCAGGTGTAACTCAGCACTGTCCCTAATGTGGTGGCCACAGGGGTTCTTGTGTGACCCCTCCCTCAGCTTCAGGAGGCCCAGCAGGGACAGACACTCTTTCTGTTTGGAGAAAATGAGAGAGGAGAACAAGAGACTCTACCTGATATTATAGGGGATTCTACTGGATCTTACCCAAGGCTAGCAAAATGGTACTTCTACTAACCTGTAAAAGTCACGGTGTTGGAAGGCTTGGGGCACCCCCTAGTGCACGTATGACTGCAGTGACAAAAAGCTACACCACTCAATACCCTGTGAATATCTGAAAAGCCTCTCAAGAAGGAGTACACACAAGCCAGACTGTGAAGATTAGAAAAAATATTTAACGTTCCAATGCCCAGGCAAATATTCACATACAATAAGAACATCCAGGAAATATGACGTCACCAAATGAACTAAATGAGGCACCAGTGATCAGTCTCATAATGACAGATATATATGACCTTTCACACAGATAATTCCAAATAATTGTTTAAAGGAAGCTCAATGGATTTTATGATAACACAGAAAACAGATTTAGAATTCTATAAGAAAAAGAAAAATCAAGCAGAAATTCTCAAGCTGAAAAATTCAATTGCAAACTGAAAAATGCATCAGTCTCTCAGCAGAATTGATCAATTAGAAAAAGTAGGAGCTTGAAGATAGCCTGTATAAAATACACATTAAAAAATAAAATAAAATAAATGAAGTGTACTTACAAGATCTAGAAAATAGCCTCGAAAGAGCAATTTTGAGTTATTTACCAGAAAAAGAGATCGAAAAAGACTGCTGTGGAAGGTTTACTAAGAAATAATAGTAGAGAAGTTTCCAAACTTAAAGAAAGTTATCAATATTTAAGTACAAAGTCATAGAACACCAAGCAGATGTAACTCAAAAAAGACTACCTCAAGGTATTTAATCATCAAACTCCTTAAGCTCCAGTATATAAAAAAAAAGAATCCTGAAAGCAGCAAGATAAATGAACAAATAACATACAATGGAGCGTTAATACATTTGGCAGCAGATTTCTAAGTGAAAATAATTATGGGCTAGGAGAGAGTGGTGTAGTATGTTCAAATTGCTGAAGGAAAAGATAAAAAGAATTACCCAAACACTCTTAACCTAGAATTATATCCAGCAAAAATATCCTTTCAACATGAAGGAGAAATCATGGCTTTCATAGACAAACAAATGCAGAAGGATTTAATCAACCTCAGACTTGTCCTACAAGAAATGCTGAAGGGAGTTATTTATTCTGAAAGAAAAGGACATTAACAAGAAATTAGAAATCATCTGAAAGTACAAAACACACTAGTAATGGTAAGTACATAGACAAACATAGAATACTTCAATATTCTAATTGTGGTGTATAAAGTAAGTACACAGGCAGATACAGAATACTTAACTCTCTAATAATACAGGATACGTAACACCCTTCTTACTTAGTAAAAAGACTAAAAGGCAATACAACAACTTTTAAAGGAATAAATAATATGAAAAGATATAACTAGAAACAACAAAAAGTTAAAGAGTTGGGAGGAGGAAGTTAATCTGTAGACCTGTTATCAGTTTTCTCTTTGCTTGTTTGTTTTTTAATAATCAGATTTAAGTTGTCATCATTTTAAAATAACTGGTTATATTATGTTATCAGCAAGCCTCATGGCAACATCAAATCAAAAACCTACAATAGCTACACAAAAAAATGAAAAGCAAGAAATTAGAACATACTACCAGAGAAACTTACTTTTACACAAAGAAAAACAGGCAGAAAGGAGGGGAGAAAGATAATTTTTTAAAAAAGAGCAAGTAATAAAGTGGTAATAATAAATCCTAAAGTATAATTAATAAAATTGAGTTTAAATGGACCAAACACTCCAATCAGAAGCATGTAATGGCAGAGTGAATTTAAAAAAAAAAAAAAAGAAGACCCAACTACATACCACCTATAATAAACTCACTTAATCTATAAAGATACACATAGACAAAAAGCAAAGGGCTAGAAAATGATATTCCAAGACAATGGAAATGACAAAAGAGCAGAAGTAACTATACTTATATCAAATAAAATAGATGTAAGACAAAAATTATGTAAAGAGACAAATAATGTAATTAATTAATGATAAAGAGGTTAATTCAGGAAGAGGATATAATAATTGTTAACATATATTCAACCAATGCTGGAAGACTCAAATATGTAATTTATACATTATTTGTGCTAAAGAGAGAGATAAAACCAATAAAATAATAGCTGGAGCTCTCAACACCCCAGTTTCAGTGTTGGGAAGATCATCCAAAAAATGAAAAAAATATATATATTGGATTTAATATATAAATCAAATGGACCTAACAGATATTTACAGAACATTTCATCCAATAGTTGCAGAATACACATTCTCCTCCTCAGAAAATAGATTATTCTCAAGAATAGGCCATGTGTTAGGGCACAATACAAGTCGTGAAAAATTCTAAAATAATGAAATCATATCTTCTCTGATCACAATAGAACACATGGAAATTATATAATATGCTCTCGAATGACCAGTTTAAGGACATTTAAAATTTTTTTGAAACAAATGAAAATAAAGACACTATATACTAAAAACCCATGGCATCAGCAAAAGCAATACTAAAAGTTTATAGTGATAAGCATGTACAGCAAAAAAACAAGAAAGAACTTAAAAAAAACTGACACACCTTCAAAAACTAGATAAGAGACAAACAAGCCTAAAATTTATAGAAGAAAAAACAATAAAGTTAAAGCATATATAAATGAATTTGAAACTAACAAACCAAAACAACGGTGTTTTTTTGAAATGATAAACCCAACTGACAATCTCATAGTAAGATTAAAAATATCAGAGAAAAGATTCAAGTAAATATTATCAAAGATGAAAGAGAAAACATTATATCTGATGCCAACAAAATTTAAAGATTCACTAAAGACTACTTATGAGCAACTGTATGCCCACAAATTGAAAACCTATGTAGTCTATCAAGATTGAATCATAAAGAAATCCAAAACCTGAATAAAGCTATAACAAATAACAAGATTGAAATCATAATAAAAAGTCTTCCATCAGACAAAAACTCAGGAACTGTTGGCTTCACTGTTGAATTATTACATATTTTTTAAGAAGAACTAATAGTTATTCTTCTCAAACTATTCTGAAAATTGAAGAGGTAAGAATATATCTAAACTCATTCTGGAAGTCTCGTATTACACTGATACCAAAACAAGACAAAGACACACCTAAAAAAGAAAACTACAGGCTAATATCTCTGATGAATATACATGCAAAAAATCCTCAATAAAATACTAAACAAATTCAACAACACATTTAAAAAAATCATTTATCATGACCAGGTGAGATGCATCCCAGGAATGCAAGGATGGTTCAATATACACAGATCAATGTGATACATCATATCAACAGAATGAAGGACAAAAGTCATATGATTATTTCAATTGATGCCAAAAATGCATTCAATAAAATTAAACATTAGTTCATGGTAAAATAAATCTCCAAAAATATGGGAATAGAAGTAACTTACCCTAACAAAATAAAAGCCATATATAACAGACCCACTGCTATTAACATACTGAATGAGGAAAAAGTTATCTTAGAGCCTTTCTTCTAAGATCTGAAACATAAAAAGACTATGCATTTCATCACTGTTATTTAATATAGTATTGGAACTTTTTGCTAGAGCAATTAGACAAAAGGAAGAAATAAAGAGCATCAAAGTTGGACTGGAATAAGTAAAATTATTTCTTTTTATAGATGATATCATCTTATATCTAGAAAAACCTACAGATTCTATCAAAAATTATCAGAACAGATAAATTCAGTAAAGTTGCAAGATACAAAATTAACATAAAAATCAGTAGCACTTCTATATGCCAAGAACAAACAATCTGAAAAACAAATCAAGAGAGTAATACCATGTACAGTAGATAAAATAAATAGAATAAAATGAAATGCCTAGGAATAAACTTAAAAGAAATTTCTCTGCAATGAAAACTATAAAAAATTGATGAAAGTAATTAAAGAGGACACACACAAAAAATGGAAAGATATTCCATGTTCATGAATTGGAATTGGAAGAATTAATCTGTTTAAAATGTCTGTACTACCTAAAACCTAAAACAATCTACAGATGCAAATATCAGAATATCAATGACATTCTTCTCCCAAACTGAAAAAATATTCCTAAAATTTACACTATCTTGAGCAAAAGAGCAAAACTGAAGAAATCACGTGACCTAACATCAAATTGTATTACAGAGCTATAGTAAACAAAACAGCACAATACTTGCATCAAAACAGACATATAGTCTGATAGAACAGGTTAAAAAACTCATAAATAAATCCACATATCTGCAGTTCTAAATTTGTTGCATCACTCTTTACAGTCAAGACATTTTTGGCAAAGGGGCAATGAACATACATTGGGGAAAAGAGAGTCTTTTCAATAAATGGTGCTGAAAAACTTGATATCCATATGCAGAAGAATGAAATTAGACCCCTATCCTTTGCCATAAAGAAAAGCAAATATAAATGGATTAAAGACCTAAATTTATGCAAAATGTATGAAAATACTAAAAGAAAACATGGTGGAACCTCTCCTGGACATTGGTCAAGGCAAAAATTTCTTGAGCAATAACTCAAAGCTACAGACAACCAAAGTACCAAACATGGAAAACTGGTATCATGTTGAGCTAAAATGTTTCTTCCCAGTAAGGGAAATAATAAAAAACTAAAGAGGCAACCCACAGAGTGGGAGAAAATATTTACTAATTACCCAAAGGATTAATAACCAGAATATATTTGGAGAGCAAGGCAGGTGGATCACCTGAGGTCAGTTCGAGACCAGTCTGGTCAACATGGTGAAACCTGGTCTCCATTGAAAAACACAAAAAAGTAAAATAAAATAAAATAAAATAAAATAAAATAAAATAAAAGTAATAAAATTAGCTGGATGTGGTGGCAGGCACCTGTAATGCCAACTACTCGGGAGACTGAGGCAGGAGAATCATTTGAACCCTGCAAATGGAGGTTGTGGTGAGCCGAGATCATGCCATTGCGCTTTGGCCTGGGTGACAAAAGTTAAAATCCATCCTCCGAAAAAACAAACAAATAAACACACAAACGAAACCCCGGCACAATGGCTCATGCCTGTAATCCCAGCACTTTGGGAGACTGAGAAGGGCAGATCACCTGAGGTCAGGAGTTTGAGACCAGTCTGGCCTACATGGCAAAACCCCGCCTCTACTAAAAATACCAAAAAGCCAGGCCTGGTAGCACATGCCTGTAATCCCAACGACTCAGGATACTGAGGTAGGAGAATCCTTTGAACCCAGGAGTTGGAGGTTTCAGTGAGTGAGCTGAGATAGCACCACTGGACTCCAGCCTGGGAGACAAGAGTGAGACTCTGTCTCAATTTAGAAAACAAAACAAAACAAACAAACAAACAAAAAACCAGAATAAATAAGCTCAAACAACTATAGGAAAAATTAATAATCTGATTAAAAAGTGGGCAAAAGATCTGAATAAACATTTCTCAAAATAAAGCATACAAATGGAAAACAGATACGTGAAAAGATGTTCGACATTGCTGATCATCAGAGAAATGCTCATCAAAGCTATAATGAAGTGTCTTCTCACTTCAATTAAAACAGCTTTTATCCAAAATAGGCAATATAAAATGCTGTTGAAGATGTGGAGAAAAGGGAATTCTCATACACTTTTGGTGGGAATGTAAATTCATGCAACCACTATGGAGAACAGTTTGGAAGTTCCTCAAAAAACTAAAAATAGATCTACCATATGATCCAGCAATCCTGTTCTTGGTATAATAGTTCACATTATATGCTATATGAAACTAAACCATATATTCCATAAATATATGTATCCACTATATATATATACACACAAAAATTGAAAATTAAAAAAAAAAAAAACTAAAAATAGAGCTAGCAAGTGATCCAGCAATCTTACTGCTAATTATATACCCCCAAGAAAGGAAATCAGCACATCAAAGAGATATCTGCACTCTCATGTTTATTGCAGCACTATTCACAATAGCCAAGATATGGAATCAACCTGAGTGTCCATCAGCAGACAACAGACAAATGGGTAAAGAAAAAGTGGTATATATACACAATGGAGTGCTATTCAGCCATAAAAAATAATGAAATCCCGTCATTTACAACAGTATGGATGGAACTAGCGGTCACTATGTTAAATGAAACAAGCCCAGGTACAGAAAACAAATTTCACATGTTCTAATTTACTTGTTGGAGCTAAAAATCAAGTTGTTTAATGGGTACAAAAATAAGTTTAGATAGAATGACATAGATATAGTATTTGACAACACAAGAGAGTGACTACCATCAATAACAATTTATTATACATTTTAAGTTATTTATTGTACATTTAGATTCATTTATTGTACATTTTAAATACTGTACATTTAAAAATAACTAAAAGTGTAAGTGGATTGTTTGTAACATATATTTTATATACACATGTATAATGTATCAACAAAATCAAAAATTCAGAAAAAGTTATTTTTAAAAAGAATGCCCCATTCCATCTAATGATGGGTATCTTTTGACTTTTTTTTTCAAATTTATCAAACATTATCAAGTATTTTTAAAGAAAAGTAAAAATGGAAATCATATTTTAGATTCCCCAATGCCAACTATTCATAGCCATGTAGCCAAAAATTGTTATCCTGATTTCTCTGAAGTTGTAGCTCGAATCATGAAAAAATGCAACATGTTTTATGTTCTCATCATCATGATTCAGTAAAATTAAAGTCAGCCATAGACAAACCAGCTTAAACTACTCTCCTTCACTCAAAGGTAATTTAACATATAATAACAAATACTGTTATACATTTAGTCAGTCAAAATACTTCCTTTTTTGTGCTTTATCTTCCTTAGTTGTGGTTTACCTTCCTTACTTGTGCTATATTAACTGCACTATGACTGCTGTGAACAGAGCTTCTTACTACTTTCAGTGGGGGATCTCATGTTTATAACTTGTTATTTTGTGTGCAAAATAAATTACAATTTTTTATCTAACTTGATCTGATTTTATTTCTTATAGTACTTATGAATGCCAAAGACATGGGATGGGTATTTAAATATGCATAAAATATAATCTTTTGCTTCAGGAATATAGACAAGTTTGTAAAAACAATTCTTACTATAGTATTGTAAAACCAATATAACAAAGAAAAATTATACATATGTGCAGAAACAATGGTGTTACCAAGGGAAAAAAATAAGCAATTTCATTTAAGGAGAGAGTTACTGTGGGAATTTTTCCTTTCTTTCCTTTTTTTTTTTCTTGAAGGAACACTTTAACATCTCTTGAAAGCACAATGAAACCAGAAAAAACAGCATATGCAAATACATGGGTGGTAAATACATGGATGTTCAAAACTGCTTGGCATGTTCTAGGGATGCCAAGGAGCCAGCTTTGCATTAAAAATAGTTTGTGTTGGGTTATAAGCATAGAAAGAGGACAGACAAAGAGAAAAGTAATATACAAAACACTGAAAGTCTTAGAATTTAGAAATTATTTATGATTTTACTTTCCTTGCTGTGTCTTTTTTATGTAAGAATATCTATCTTTGCCTTCAAAATAGTTAAATATTCATGAGCATCTTGGTTCACTAGACTTTTCAATTAAGTTCTTATAATTTCCCAATATCCCAGGGTATATCTGGGAAGAAAAGTGTTAGTAGTAGATGTGTAAACAAGTCGTTCTCAACCATAATGCCCTGGAGAAAAATGTATGACCTCAATCAAACCTTCTTTTAAACATAAAAATGAGTGACCATCTGATAAACATAGCAATACTATCTTTAAACAGAAAGATACCTGAGAATCCTTAACTATAAAATGCTTCTTGTGGGATACATTCTTCTGTCTAGATTTTTATTTGTAAATAAACTCAGAATGTATAAATTTATGGGGGTATGTGTGGCTGAAAATTGTCACATAAACTGTGCAGTTAAGGTGGGGATAGTTCATAACTAAAATGACTTTCTCTGTGGGCAATATCCATATGATTACTCAGAAAGCAATTTGCATGTTAAATTTCAAACCTGAAGTCCTGGTGTTGGGGAGGAGGGGAACAACATCTTACAGATATAACAGGGAAGAATTCAGGAATCTCTAAGGAAACAAGGCTTTCCTAACATAGTGTGCTTGCTTTTGCCATTCACCAAAATGTACTAATTGGTAAGATTCTTAATTT
Organism: Papio anubis; assembly: GCF_008728515.1. Taxonomy (NCBI): domain Eukaryota; kingdom Metazoa; phylum Chordata; class Mammalia; order Primates; family Cercopithecidae; genus Papio; species Papio anubis. Next base: position 63,892,750 of record NC_044982.1, on the reverse strand, counting down.
GCATGAGTCCCATCGGACAATTTAATTTTTTTATATATAAAAAGTATCCCCTTCCATTTTGTTTTTCTTTCTAACTTGAACACACTCCTACTGTTTTAACCATTTTCTCTCACTATTGTACCATAAAATCTTGACAGGGTTTTGTAAGATTGTTCCATCTCAATCTTTTTTTCACTTTCCTTCCATAGAAGGATCAGAGATACCTACATCACTACTGCTGCTATGTAGGTAACACTTAGTGAAGAGTTGTCAAAAAAAGGGGAATACTTCCCAAGAAAATATTACAGGTTAGCTAATGTTTTAAAATCTTTTGGACATGAGGTGAAGGAAAATGTCTGCAAAAAATAGTTGCACATATAAAAAGAGAAAAACATTCATTATCTTTCTGAGGCCATATAAATTAGAATAGTTCCAAAGATATAAAGTAGATTTAGAATAAAATTGCATCAAAGTCAAATTGTGTTTTTATAATGTCGTTAGCATTTATAAAAAGATACACTGAATTGTATTGGTAAGTAGTATTCCAAGATCTTTATTTGTGTTAATATGTCATTAAAATTCATTCATTCATTCTTTTAATATGTATTAAATTACTTATTATTTCAGTAGTTGTGTAGTAAAGATAAATAATAAAGGGCTGTATAATATAAAGTTGAAAACAAACATATATAAATAATTAGTATGAGAGAGAAGCAGTGGTATATTCCTTTTATATGGTTGCTTGCTCCCACATGTACTTCAAAAGAGTATTTGATCTCATACCCCAAGAGAAACAGAGACTAACCACAGTGGAAATGCAACAAGAACCACAACATTGACATTTTCCAGATTTTATATTTTGGTTTTAATTTCAAAAGGCCCAGATTTATTGTTGTTGTTGTTATGTAAGGCAATTTAATGTTATTTTCAAAGAAACTATTTGTGACTTCAGCAACTCATATTCCTACCCAAGAGTGTTTAAAATTAAATCTTTTATGTGCGTACATTAATTTGTGTAATACCTTGTTAATGTTAGAAATACAATATAAATATGTAAATTCTCAAAGGAAGAAGTTTTTTTTTTTTTTTTTTTTTCCCTTGGGGAGTGGGCAGTAAGTTGATGGCAAAAAGAATTATAGGAAAGGAAGAATAAGCAGAAATATAATAGGATATAGCCTGGATTACTTAATAGTTATTTTAGATATAGAATATGATAAGAAGGAGTTAGTTAACTGAGGGAATAATCCTTGGCCATATACATTTTCTGGTTGTAATATGCTTTTTTATTTTGAGATACTTGTAGCTTCATATGCAATTGTAAGAAATAATACAGAGAAATTCTGAGTATACTTTGTCCAGTTTTCTTAATGATATTATCCTGCAAAACTACAGTACACTATCACCCCAGTTCCTTGTTGAAATTGATAGAGTCAAGATATAGTGTATTTCCATAATCAGAAGAATACCTTTGTTGCCCTTTTATAGCCACATCCAATTCACTATCATATCCTCCTTGGCCCTGATGACAGCTAATTTGTCCTTGAATTCTATAATTTTGTCATTTCAAAAATGATATATGAGTATAATCAAATGGCATAAAACTATGGCCATTTTGCATTTTGTACTCAGAATATACTCTAAAGATTCATCCACATTGTTGCATGTATGAATACTTTTATCTCTCTCTTTGTTTTTGGGTAATATGGTAATGGATGCATCACAGTTTGTTTAACCATTCGTCTGTTAAAGGACATCTCAGCTGAATCCAGGTTTGGTTATTACAAATAAAGTTGTTATAAGCATTTTGTATAGGTTTTTGGGTCAACATACGTTTTCACTTCTTAGGAATAAATATCAGGAATGCAGTTGACAGGAAATGTGTTAGTTGCATGTTCAGTTTTATTAATGAATAGAAAAACTGGGTTTTACAGTGGCTGTATCATTTTACATTCTCACTAGCAATGTATTAGTGATCCCATTTTTCAATATCAACATCCATGCCTGCATTGGGTGATATCATTATTTTTAACTTTTAGCCATTCTGATAGGTATGTAGTGACGTACTATTGACTTTAATTTCCATTGTCCTAAAAGCAAATAATGTTGAACATATTTTCATATATTTATTTGCCATCTATTTCCTCTTTCTGAAATTTCTTTTAATGTATTTTGCCAGTTCCTCATTGGATTGTTTGTTTGCTTCACTGTTAGGTTTTTAGAGTTTCTATTTATTTCAGATATTAGTCCTTTATCAAATATGTGGTTTGTAAATATTTTATCCTTGTGTATGGTTTGTCTTTTTTTGTCATCTTTACTTCCTATTTATTTGTTTATATTTTTAACTTTTATTTCAGGTTCAGGGATAACCTGCTGGTTTCTTATATAGGCAAATTGTGTGTCACAGGGATTTGTTGTACTGATTACTTTGTCACCTAGGTAATAAGCATAGTACCTGATAGGTTTCTTTTGATCTTCACCCTTTTCTCACCTATACCCTCATGTAAGCCCTGGAATCTGTTGTTCACTTCTTCTTGTCCATGTATTCTATGTTTAGTTCCCACTGATAAGTGAAAACATGTGATATTTGGTTTTCTGTTGCTGTGTTAGTTCTCTTAGGATAATAACCTCCATCTCCATCTGTGGTGCTGCAAAAGACATAATCTCATTTTTCTATGGCTGTGTAGTATACCATGGTGTATACGTATCATATTTTCTTTAGCCAGCCTACCATTAATGGGCATTTAGGTTAATTCCATATCTTTGCTATTGTGAATAGTTCTTCAATGAACATATGTGTGCATATGTCTTTATGGTAGAATCATTTATATTCCTTTAGGTATATACCAAATAGTAGAATTGTTGGGTCACATGATAATTATATTTTAAGTTCTTTCAGAAATCGCTAAACTGCTGTCCACACTGGCTGAACTAATTTATATTCCCACCAGTAGTGGATAAGCATTACTATTTGTCCACAACTTTGCCAGCATCTGTTATTTTTTGACTTTTTCACAATAGTCATTTTGACTGGTATAAGAAGGTATATCATTCTGGTTTTGATGTACATTCCTCTAATTATTAGTGGTGTTGAACATTTTTTCATATGCTCAATGGTCAGGTGTGTGTCTTCTTTTGGAAAGTGTTTTTTAATGTCTCTTGTCTACTTTTTAATGGGCTCATTTGGTTTTTGCTTGTAAATTTGTTTAAGTTCCTTATAGATTCTAGATATTAGACCTTCCTTGGATGCATATTTTACAAATATTCTTCCCATTCTGTAGGATGTCTGTTTACTCTGTGATATTTTATTTTGCAATACCAATTTCTTTCTTTCTTTTTTTTTTTTTGAGACAGATTCTTGCTGTGTCGCCCAGGCTGGAGTACAGTGGCGCGATCTCGGTTCACTGCAAGCTCCGCCTCCCGGGTTCCCGCCATTCTCCTGCCTCAGCCTCCCGAGTAGCTGGGACTACAGGCGCCGCCACCTCGCCCGGCTAGTTTTTTGTATTTTTTAGTAGAGATGGCGTTTCACCGGGTTAGCCAGGATGGTCTCGATCTCCTGACCTCGTAATGCACCCGTCTCGGCCTCCCAAAGTGCTGGGATTACAGGCTTGAGCCACCGCGCCCGGCCCCTGCAATACCAACTTCTAATGAACCTTTGTGCCTCACTTAACCTAGTCTGCCATGGAGAAATTAGTAAGTGCATTTAAAATTATGTAAATTTTTGTCTATAACTGTGTTTATGCAATTATAAACTAAGACTTTGCAAATTATATATATATATATATATATACTTCCCTCTTAGAAGATTATGCAAATCAGAAGATTTGTTGTTGGATGAAAAATTATTATTCACAAACAACTAGAGAAATGTCAATTATTTGCATCTATATATTTGGAAAAGTCTTCCTCCTAAAAAGGATAATTCATGGTATAAATGGGAGGATTATGGTATTCACCTTCAGAAAAATAATAGCTAATGTGTTTTCTTTCATAATTGTATCCAGTAGAACAGGTAAGGGAATGGCCTAATAACCAACTCCACGTTTAATTGTATTGAAAGTTGCTGCAATCAATCCAGGCCCTTTGAGTAAATGCTATTTCAAAATTTGAAAAAAAATATTTAATAAAGTAAATAATAACATTTGCCTTAATTTATATGACATACACATTAACGTTCAGGTTTTTGAAGTTAACAAAGATCTTCAGAGTGTGCCACAGTATCACTGGAAAAGAGAACAATAAGAAAAGCATACAATAGCAAAACAAAATACTAGAGTTTGATTACACATTAAATATTTCTAATTTAGGACCTCATTTAATTATGTTTTTAAAATTTGATACAGATAGTATTTATATGATAAAATTTACTTCTTTAAAACATTTTTAAATCAGGTTAGTAAGTTTTAAATGTTCTTAACATATAATGACATTTACAATCAATCGTTTTAAATCTGAATATAAGTCCTTTTGAAGCATGACCAAATGAAATACAGATCTCTTCACAGAAATCCAAATCAAACCAATGATTCCAAATTACATAATAGATATATAAATAAAAATTTTGCCAGTATACAATTGACGTTTTGACTCTATAAAGAGACATTTTAGTCTCTGTATAGACGAACAAAGTAAAAGTGATAACTTCACTGGTTCTTTTGAAAAAATAAGGATTCACCAATATGGATTTAGACAAGTAGACCTAGTGAATCTTGCTGTCTTTTAAATATTCTCCTGATAAAAATTCACCAGAGATATTTTAAAGGCTGGATAAAGCCCAAACGTTAATTATATACGACTAATTTGAAGATTAATTTGAATACATATTACCATATTTTATTTTAATGGTTAGAATTGTTGGCTACCATGCAATTTTCTTGTCATCTCATTTTAATTGTTTATCTTAAAATGAAAAGAAACATGATAATGTACATTAATTTCTTTAGGAAAACAGCAACAACAACATTTTTCATAGCATAATATTATACTGTAAAAGTGCATTCTGAGGTATGCTAATACCATCAATTTAGTGTGGACAAAGGACCATTTTCTTTTTCACTCTACTACTAATTCCTTCCTTGCTGCAAGAGTTCCACATGCCATAAGGGTCCAAGCCTATCCTCTGCCCTTTATGCATTACTCTTCAGGCAAGTTCAGGAAACACTACCAATTAGCATAACTGAAAGAAAAAAAAAAAGGGTATGTTGCTCTTTATCTCAATTATCTCTTGCTGCATAATAAATGACTCCTAACCTTAGAAGTTTTAAACAACAAACATTTATTACCTTACATGGATTCCTTGTAGAAGGAATCCAGGACCAACTTATCCAAATTATATTGCCTCGGTGATTCTAATGAAGTTGCTTTTTCTGTTGTTGTTTTGTTCTGAGACCAGGTCTCACACTGTTCCTCAGGCTGGAGTGCAGTGGTGTGATCTCGGCTCACTGCAACCTCTGCCTCACAGGCTCAAGTGACCTTCCCACATCAGCCTTTCAAGTAGGTGGAACTCCAAGTGCATGCCACCGTGTCCTGCTAATTTTTTTTTTTTTTTTTTTTTTCCGTAGAATAGGGTTTCACTATGTTGCCCCAAGCTGGTATCAAACTCCTGGCTAGGCTCAAACAATCTGCCTGTCTTAGCCTCCCAAAGTGCTGAGTTTATAGGTTTGACCCACCTCACCAGGCCTCAAGTTTCATTCAGTAAGTCAGCTGGGACTGTGATCACCTGAATGCTTGACTGGACTGTGGAATCCACTTCCCATGTTCACTCAAATGGCTATTGGAAAAGAGCTTTAGTTCTTCACATGCACCTCTTTATAAGGGTAATCACGATATGGCGGCTGGCTTCCATGGCATGGCAATGATGAGAGAGAGAAGGAGAAAAAGAGGGAAAGGCAGCATACCACCTGTGCTGTTTGTGGAAGGTGTGCTGTTGAGGGGAAAAAAGAAAGCCCAATATTTGTTACTATTTTTCCTTTTTTTACTATGACAAGAAAAATAAATGCAATTTTAGCAGAAAAAAAAAAAAAGACAGGAAGAACAAGAGTGCAAGATAGCAGCTTGAGTTGTTATTATAGTCATCTTATATACTGATGGTATATCACTTCTATCATATGCCATTGGTCCATCACAAAGAGCGAAGTGTGATGTCAGAGGGAGCTACACAAGAGTGTGAATGCCAGTCAGCAGAGATCATTGGTGACCATTTAGAAACTGGCTACCACCAATGCGGTATTGACACTAACTACCCAAAGTTAGCACAGACTTCACACAAGTTAAGGGCAGAGTCTCCAAAAGACTGCTTTCACTCCAGCCAGCAGCCATAAGCAACAGGGTTCCAAGGTCCTTTATCCTGACTAACTGGCTAGAAATTTGGAGAATATACCTCCCCCTTTTGGTAATTTGTTATAATGACTCACATAACTCAGGAAAGTGTCATCCTTATTATTGTAGTTTTATTATAAAGGATGCAAACCAGGATCAGCCAAATTGAGACAAATAAAATGAAGCCTGAGAAGATTTCAAACACGTAGTCCTTAGGTCATGCCATCCACTCAGCACATCAAAGTATGATTGCCAAACAGGAAATCTCACTGATCTTCAAGTGTGTAGGGTTTTTATTGGAATTTTATCATATGGGCATGCTTGATTCATCGTTTGCCACATGGCTAAACTCAATCTCCAGTCCCACTCTCTTCCCTGGATGTTGGGCTAATGTCATTCAAAGACATAATCCTTTAATCACATGGTTGGTCTCTCCAGCATGGTCAGTTCCCATCCTGAAACTATCAAGGGGCCCATCTCCAGTCATCTCATTAGCATGAATTCAGATTGGTCTGATGGGCCCCCCATAAGTAATGATACTCATATGGGGGAATTCCAAAGCTTTAGAGGCTATTTCCCAGCCAAGTTCTTAATCATATAGCATTATCTCATGTGCCTCTTTGTTTTCCTAAAGGAAGAACATTGCTTATGTGTGAACAGACTCTTGCTGTTTCTTTGTGCTCTAAAGAGTAGCAGAACTTGCTGCTTACATTTGGAGAATATGTCTAAAGTCTCCTATAATATTGCTTTGGCTAGAACTCTTGAAAAAAATGGCCATAATTAAAATATAGTGTTAAAAATAAGTATGGTATGATTGAAGGTGCAGGAACTGCTACTGTGCTTGACTTTGCACCTTGAACTTTACTCCTGGATAATGCATTTGGACTTTCACTGTCTGTAGCACTTACTTTTAATTTATCTTGATTCACTTTTATAAGGATGAGAACATGGTCATTCATTACATTCTATGTAAGATTTGGTAAGTCAGAAACGTTTATCTGTTGTAAAAAAGGATAGTGTATAAATTCAAGCTAAATTCTGCTGTCATATACATTAAATCACTTATTGAAATCTAGTGTAAAAGGAATATTGAAAGTTAATATTAGTCTCTTGAAAAACCCTATTGGAAAGTTTACATCATCAACCTTTCTTTTTTATTTTTTCTCCTATCATTTGTCCTCACCAACTCAGAAGATTGGCATTCTTCTGAGAATTAAATACTTCTCTGACTCTAATATCAGACCAAGTACACATTTTAGCTCACTATTTTCTTATCCGAACTAAATTTTCCCATGGATCAACATTTTTCCTGGTGCCTGCTGCTCTTCTGGGAGGCCCACTACTAAATATTTGATGATTCATGGTGTCAATAGCACAGGAGTCTACAGAAAGAGGATGCATCACTTCATTTTGTCGTTCAATCCTGCAAGTAGGCTTTCATAATTTTTGGAGTTTAGGGAACAGATATTTTAATATTTACTTACAAACTATTTTCCCCTCAAGATTTCGGACATTCATGCAGGAATTTAGGCCAAATATGTATTTGATTAAGAGTCCTGATGTCATGCTACTAATTTTCTCTCCCTTAATAATAGGGCATTGTCGTTGAGTAACTTCATCAACCTTGATTCTCCTCTAGTAAAGAAATATTTTTGCTATATTTTAATTGTGTCAGAAAAATCCAGACAAGCCAGCCTCCTCAATTGATACTCTACCATTCTAATCCTATCCTGTAGGCTCAAGTAAATATTTTTTAAGACGTAAATTAAGTGTATAAGCAATATGACAGTGACAAACTTGTAAAATTTTATTCTCATTATTAGTATGGACTTTACCTTTGGAAGCTGTTAATTGTTGCATAATATCTTTACTTTCCTGATCTTTAAGATTCACACATTTTATGAGAGCTATAATAAAGCAACCTATTTAAACTGTGTCTGCTTCAATTGGACCAATTGGACTAAATTATTGCTTTTGTGGTAATACAAAATTTTGAATATAATTATTGCCATCTTAAAACATATGCTTGTAACTTTTTTTGTTGTTGTTTTCTTTTTCTTTTTTTTTTTTTTTTTTTTTTTTTTTTTTTTGAGATGGAGTCTCACTCTGTCACCCAAGCTGGAGTGCAGTGGCGCGATCTCGGCTCACTGCAAGCTCCTCCTCCTGGGTTCAAGCGATTTTTCTGCTTTAGCATCCCCAGCAGCTGGGATTACAGGTGTGTGCCACCACGCCTGGCTAATTTTTTGTGTTTTTAGTAGAGACGGGATTTCAATGTGTTAGTCAGGATAGTCTCAATCTCCAACCTCGTGATCTGCCCGCCTTGGCCTCTCAAAGTGCTGGGATTACAGGCGTGAATTTGAGTTAGAATACAATTATAATTTAGCAAGATGCTTTAAAAAATATGCTTAACAGTTAGAAACTTTTACTTCATGTACTTTCATCTCCTCTAAACTTTCCTGACTATTTTTTGATGATTAAGTCATTGAATGGAACATCCATTATTGAATACTTATTGTGTTTCCAAGAATATTTAGTCAGTATATGGAAAGAAAAATTGAAATGAGTATCAGTTGGAAAATATGTACACTACTGCGGAAGAAAGACCAATTATTTGCAACTGTAGAAACTGGGATATTTTTTAGATTGATTCATTTGAGCTACACTCAAAAGAAGGTTGATTTCAGGAAGCTGGAAATGGAAAATGGATTGGGAGTGGGAAATAGATTATTATAGGTTGAACAAATAGGAACAAGATTAGAAAGAAACTTACATTTGTGCAAAGAATTTGGCCTTTGAATTTTTGCTGTTGTTTGAGAAGAAAAAGAGTATTTTCTCCCTGTGTTTTAGAAAGATAAATGCTATAGATAGGAGGGAAAAGAGAAAGGAATGAATTAGTTAAATATTAAATTTAGAAGTGACAAGGATATAGTTTGTCTTAACCCTGACTTCTATAACAAAATACCATAAATTGGGTAGATTAGAACAACAGAAATTTATTTCTCTTAATTCTGTAGGCAGGGAAGTTGAATATCAAGGTACCAGCAGAATTGATATCTGATGAGGGCACAATTTCTGGTTGTCTTCTTATTGTAATATCACATGTTAGAAAGGGGAAAGGGAATTCTTTGAGTTCTGTTTTATAAAGGCACAAATCCAATTCAATCATGTCCCAAAAGCTCCCCACCCCTAATTCCATTACTTTTAGGGGTTAAGATTTCACCATAAAAATTTGGGAATAGGTCCTAAACATTCAGTGCATTGCATTGCCTTTCTGAGTTCTTTTACCTTTTAATTTTGTATTTCTCCTAAGCCCAAAGAATGGTGTGGATCACAACCAGAAGATGCAAAATAAATGTTTGTAGAATGTGTCATTTAAACACAGCTTTCTGAGCACAGTGTCATTTTCTTACATCTGACAATAAACAGAGGGACATTTATTCTATATATCATATCTCCCAAAGTTCATATTTCAGGTTCAACCTATAACTATATAAAATTTACAGTCAAGAGGGAATGATTTTTTCAATAATAAATATATTGCTAACACAGATGCAAGCCTGGGCAAGCTTCCTTTTGTTACATTGAAAAGTTGCAATGATAGCGAAAGTATCCATCTAGTTTAAGCAGAGCCATTCTTTGTGTACGGCAAGACGGGTAGACTCCTTCCACCTCTTTCCTACACAAAAGTAACCTAAATCGTAATAATTAATAGGTAGGAGAATCTTTGGGGAATGTATAGTTAAATCTCTATACTTTATAGAGAAGGACACTGAGACTTAGAGTAGAAACTTTTTTTAATTCTACACATTCATTTCTATTTTCTATTTTCTATTTATTTGTATTCACTTATGCTTCTAATGCACTTGAAATACTTCCTTTCTATATACCAAAAACTTAGTCAGCAAAAAAGAAGCTGCATTTTAAATATTCTATATATTGCCATTTCCCCACAATAATAATGCTGTGCTCAGCATGTGAGCATGTATAACAGTAGATTTATTACTTTTAACAGCAATAAACTGCAAGTTTATGCTCTTTATTTGAATTATTTATGTAATACTCTGATGGCTGAAATATAGATTTATGTTGAAATCTATGAGTTAGTTTAATACTTGTTTTAACAGGATTTTTTGCTAGTTTTCAAATGAGAAGATGAAGGGGAGCAGAGCAGGTGACAGAGGTATGAACCCTATATTGGCACAGAAATAAACCTAGATTTCACTTTTTAAATATACAATGTTTAGGGACCCTTAAAGAATTATTGGCTCTGACCCAACTTCTTTCATTTCGAGGACTGTGTTAATATATAATTTTCTGAATGAAAGACTTTTTCTCTACGAACTTCATGATTTGGGGGCAAATGTTAGTTACTCTTAACGTTTCTTCATAGTGGTGTGTTTGATGTAAAGGACTAATATACAGTTCTATAAAGTATTAAAAGCAAAGTGTTTAAAGAAGGATACCTCACATTTCCTAGAACTGTTGAATTTAATAAGGTTCATATCCCTTTATTAATGAACAACTTTTGTTTTTGTAGATTATATCTCACAATTTTATTTCTATATACAAAAGTCCATTTGTTAAATTTAATTATGTTATATAATTAATCATAAGTGTCTAAACAAGTAAATCTCAAATTACCGAGTATATCGTTAAAATTATCTATATAATAAATATTAAAAACAGGCAATATATCCTTATTATTCCATTGTTTTTGTGACTCTACACAAATGTGATATTAGTCTTCTGTTACTTTATTTTTGACAGTCTTTGAACTTTTATTTGGATTGTTTTCATATATAGAACAAAATAACTCAACAATGAGGGTGCAGAATGTCAACCTTAATGATGGTTGTTTTTCACAGCCAGTTGTAACATGTCTTCAGAAATTATTTCTCTTATAAAGCAGAAACAAATATTTATATAAAAAAAAGAGACCTTGAAAAGAATAGAAGTGATGACATTTAATGCATGTCAGTAACAATACATACTATTTTTTCTTTTTCAATAAATATCAGTTAATAATAATATGAAAGCATTTGGAGGTTAACTTGCAAAATCAAGAAAATAAGCTTGTAGTGAAAAAAAGACACTAATAGATAATATTATCCTGTAAGGAGTATATAAATGAAATTCCTATTGATTTCTCATACAATACAGACAGTAGGGCTAAAATAATTAGTCAAGAAATGTACTCATCTCAAGTAAAAACTGGCATTCAATATCTCCTATTAACATATGAAGAGGAAGAAGTTATCATTGCTTATTGAAAGTGCTTGATAAATATATGTATGTGTGCTTATTACTCTAAGTTAAAACGTGATGTTTTGCCATGAAATAACAAAAGCTAAAAATTATATTTATATTGGAATAGATTACTCCTACATTCAGGAAATAGTATTGTAAAAGATGCAAAGGTTAATCCCTCTGCTTATATGAGAGCTCTGTAAATTTTTACATACTCATTTGGAACCTTTGCAAAATACCAATAATCAAACTGCTCATATGTATCACAATAAGCAAATAATTTATTTAGTTTTAAGAAGATTCATAAACAGGTGTAATAATCTGTAATAAGATGTGGTTGAAACATTATTTAGTGTTACGTGTTGTATAAATCAGTTGCTCTGACTTACACAGTCTGATTGCAGGGATCTATGTGAAGCAGTTAAAGTTTGTGAGAGAACCTCAAAGCCAGAGGAATCGTTTACACATTTTCTTAGCTACCCAATAACTTGTCCAAGTTTCTAAAAAAAACATAGTTCTTACCAACTTAGGATAATACATATAACACATTCACCTTAAAAAACAGATTATCTCTGTAATCTGTGTAACCTATTTCAACTTTTAAACTCCTGAACTGTGAAGTTTATTGATGAGGCATTTCACTCTGTGAACTGCACATGCATACATGCTTTTACAATGAGGGTGGCTATAGGACTCATTTTAACTTGAGAAAATTAATAAACACCACAAAAGCATTCTCATGGAAAATTTATAGTTATAAAACATTTTAAGTTAAGATAGCTCCAAATATTTTTGTTCTTACTTAATATTTTTGTTCTTATAAAAAGAAAAGAAACTATTTGATGCCATGGCAATAATAGATATTAAATGAATGTTTTAATGAGCACATACAAGACCTGGGTCCAAAATAGTTATCAGATAGAGAATATAAAATATTTATGTATGACATGCTTGAATAATAAAATAATCATGGAATGAGCATGTCACAAGAAACTGTATATGATTAGCTATTTTGAAAAAACACAGTTTTGAAATAAAATATATTTATTAAAATATAAAAACCAACAGAATGCAGTGGATGGGTTGAACGATAAACTAGACATAGTTTAAACAGATAATTAGTGTATTGGGAATTGGGTCAAAAGTAACTACCAAGAATGCCTCAGAAATAGAAGCAGTTGGATTTTATAAAAGCGAAGTCAAAATATATGGAAATATGTTGAGAAATTCTTATGATTTATTTAATCAAAATATCTAAAGAATAAAATGGAAATGAAAGCGAGGTAATATATGAAGAAATAACTGAATTTTTAAAAACTGAAGAAAGTCATAAACTTATTGATATAGGAAGTACAATACATACCATGTAGGATAAAGTAAGACCTAAACAGGTTTTACTAAAAGGGAAGAATACCAGATCGGAAGAGAATATGTTAAAAATATCCCTACCCAAAAGAAGAATATATGAAACTGATACTGATGTCTCAACAAAAGAGATTGTAACAAAGCAGACTCTAAGTTGATGTGCAAGAGATAAATTCCATGTCTGCTGCTTACTAAATCTGTGACTCTGAAGAAGTTCATTAAATTTTGCATGCATCCATTTTCTTAACAGTAAAATGAGAGTAATAATAACTCAGACTTAAGTTGGAGATTGAATTGTTTCTCCATATTCTCATTCCTTGTCTTACAAAAAAAAAAAAAAAAAAAAAAACAGGTTAGTGATCATGTAGGCACAGAACATCATTTATATGTTACCAGCTTCGTAAAAATGGCTGGTAGGTTGTAAATATAGAATGCCTTTTCAATAATTATAATTTAAATATTAGTTAAAAATGCTTCTTGAATTGATTGTATATATAGCATATTTTATCCAAGAAGTAGGATAATTTTAAAAAACATAATCACAAAATTCTTGACTTCAAAAGAGGTATTTAAATAAGAAGGTGAGTAATAAGGCAAGTGAAATGCAAGAAAAACAAGCAAAAACAAAGAGAAATTTATTTGTGAAATATGTAGGAGATAATGTCCAAAACAAGAATAACAACAATGATAATGTTGTTTAATGGGGAAGTAGAAAAATTAAAGCAAACTATTCTGTATACAAATAGCATTGCATATGGAAGGGGTAATATTTTGAATTATTTTTCTCCTAAGCTTTTTAGAATATTCATCATGAGAAGAAAAATATTATATTTAGCCATCAATTTAATTGATCTAGGTAAAAAGAATAATCTCTGAAGAAAAGAAGCATAAACATTTTATACCAGTAGATAAAAGAATATAGTGTACTAAATAAATAAATTAATTTTAAAAGTAAAAGAAATGAAATAGTAGTACATAAATATGGAGTGAGTAGAAACACAAAATAGCATTCTTGAAAAGTAAAAATATGGTGTAAGCAAATAATAAAGAAAAGCATTAAACTTATTTTTAAATACAATAATTGTCAGGTTAAATTTAAAAAATGAATTGAGAATTTGTTTATGAATGATACATCTAAAACAAAAGCAAAAGTTTCAAGTAAATGACCAGCAAAGCATATACTGAAAAATATTAACAAACATAAATAGAGAGTAGACAAGTTCATACAAGCCAAAATAGTCTTTGAGACATAAATTATAAGGGAGAGAATAAGTTTCTACATGGTACAGATTTTAAATAACTGAAAAGAATTTTATGCCCAAACATATATAAAACAAAACTTAAGAAGATACATGGGAAAAATAGGAAAATTTACAATCTTGGTAATTTGTTGATGGGAGATATCAACAAATATCCCTCCATATGCATAATTAATGCAAAGAAAATATATAGTAAAAATAGAGTAAATGTAAAACAAAATTAAGAGATAGAATTATTGAACATGTATAAAACCTTGTACCAAGCAATTGTGGCCAAGACACTTGGGAAAAAAAGTAGCCAACACAAATTGTTCCTAAATAAATACAGATACTGCAGTTATTGACAAACTCTTCAAGACAGATAAATTAAATATATTCAAATAACCAAACAAAATCATGTCCAAATAAATATGAAAATAGTGTCTCACCCAATAACAATTATCAATCTGACAAAAAACATCTACTAGAAGGACTTGTTTTAGGATTCTTTAGAGAAACAGGCCAATAGTAAATAGATGTGTGTGTGTGTGTGTGTGTCTATGTGTGGGTGCGAGTGTGTGTGTGGGTGCGAGTGTATGTGTAGGGAGACATACACACACACACACACATACACACACACACACAGAAAGAGAGAGAGAGAAGATACTGGCTCATGTGATTATGAAAGCCGAGGAGTCCTACAATCTCCCATTTGTAAGCTGAAGTCCTAGAGAAGCCAGCGTTGTAGTTCAAAGCCCTCAGAACTAGAGAGCCAATGGTATAGATTTCAATGTATGTCTGAAGGCCTGCAAACTAGAGGCTGTAAGGACAGAAAAAGATTGATGTCCCAGCTTTCCTAGTTGCAGAAAGGGGAAGCAAGCTCCCTCTGCCTTTTTATTCTATTCAGGCTCTCAGAGATTTTGTGATGCTCACACACTTTGGGAAGGGCTATATTCTTTATTCGGTCAACCAATGCTAGTATCTTCTTGAAGCATCCTCACAATCACACGCCAAAATAATGTTTAAATGAATATCTAGGCATTCCATGGCCCGATCAACTTGATACATAAAATTCGCCATCACAAGGCTCCAAAACATATTCGAACTGTCACCAAAATGAATCAGCAAATTTGAAGATCGATCAATTGAGATTATCCAGTCTGTGGAACAGAAAGAAAAAGAATGAAGACAAATGAACAAAGTCTCCAAGATCCTTAGATAAGACAATGATTTCTTAGATATGGCACCAAAAACACAAGCAACAAAAGAAAATAACTGAGACTTCATTTAAATTAAATATACATATGATTCAACAGTGTCAACAAAGTAAAAAGACAACCCACAGACCATGAGCAATATAAAGTCTAGCATCTAGAATGTAGAAAAGATACTGCAACTCAACAATAAAAACACAGTGACCCAATGAAGAAATAGAGAAATAATTTGGATAGATATTTACCTTTAGAAAACATACAAATGACCAATAAGCATTTTAAAAGATGATTAATATTCTATTCACTGTTACTATTTTTTGGTACCCACTAACCATCCTAACGTCATTAGTCATTGGAGAAATGAAAATCAAAATCAAAATGAGATGCCATATCACACATACTCTCATGGCTGTAATAAAACAGGCATATTCATAAGTTTTGGTGAGGATGTGGCAAAATTGATACCCTCGTACACTGCTGGAGGGAACATAAAATGTCATCATCACGTTGGAAAAGAGCCTGGAAGTTATACAAAAAGTTGGAAATATAGTTATCATGAAAGTTAAAGAAGCCAGACACAAAAGTCATATATCATATGAATTTGTATGAAATGCCCCAATGCACAATTCATAGAAAGAGAAAACAGATTACTAATTGCCTGTGACGGTGGGTAGGGAGGAATGGGGAATTACTACTGATGGACATAGGGCTTCTCATTGAGGTGGAATATGTTCCGGAATAAGATAGTGCTGCTGGTTGTACAACTGTAAGGATACAATAATCAGTGCTGAATTTCACAATTTAAATTATGACTATTCTCATATGCAAGTTACATTTCAAAAATTCATTTCTTAAGAGGTCATCAAGCAATCTCTGCCAATGTCAACAATTCTATTGTACACATAATTTTAGGAAATAATCAATTGGTATAAGAAGTTGAAATGAAAGTGGTTATAATTGTACCCATATATTTTGGGATTAAAAATGCATCTAAATAACTAACGAATCAATTAAAGCATCATAATAAAAAGTTTAAAATGCTACTTAGCACCAATGATATTAGAGTTGCTGTTTATCAATATTTGTGCTGCTATATATAAATCCCATAATTATGTATTCTTACGTAGCAGCATATCTGAACATTAATTTGCTCTGTATTTATCTTTATAATTTATAAAATAGTGCAAGAGTGTAAATCCAAAGAAAATAGAAAGATGTAAAAAGAATCACAGAAAAAATTACTAAAGTAGAAAATCAGACATAATAGAAAAAAACACAATAAGCAAAAAATGTTTCTACATAAAAACTAATAAAATAGTCAATCATCTGGCAAGACAGATCAATCATAAAATATAAATTGTATAAATAAATGAGATTGACAAATGAGAGAGATCTTGAAGAAACTAAAAATAACTCAAAAATATTATAAAACAAGCTTAGGATGAAAACCAAAATTGGGTAAAACACATTCCCAGAAAAATATAACCTAGTTAAATTGATATAGAAATTTACAGAAATTATTTAAGGTGTCCAATCATAGTTTTAAAAATATCTTCACAAAATAGTAGTGCCAGATGTACTAAGGTCATATTTACCAAATTTTTGAAGATCAAGTGGTATAAATCTCTTCCAGGGAATTACTTTAAAGGACAACAGTGTTTCCCAACACTTTCTCTAAGGCCGGCAGAACTTGATACCAATACCAGTAAGGACGGTACAGCAAGGAAGAATCCCCAGCTCATCTTATTCAATATAATTGGTGCAAAAACATTGAAACAAATATTAGCACACCACATACATACTTTTCTATGCCTAGAGATATATAGATGAGAGCTTGATGGTGACGAGCAGTTAGTTAGACAAAGATGGATTGAGGAATACGACAAATCATGATGAAGCTGAGTTTTCCATAGAATGTAACTAAGTACAGATGCAGAAAAAGATGACATAAAATTTAAGGGCAGCACATGATTCTTATAAAAAGAAAAGAAAGCAAATGGAATAGAAAAACTAATCAGTTGGGGAAAAATTATTAACAAGATATGAACATCTAATGACTTTAAAAATATTTTCTTTAAAAATCAAAAATAATGTTATTCACTCTCACTGCTTGGAGAGAAAAAACCCACAATTAATAATTAACAAACAATATAATTGTCCATGTAGAAAAAAAAAAAAAAAACCTCAAGAATCCATAGAGAAAATATCAGGAAATAATAAACTTCAGAATGCATTCAATCCTAAAGTGTACTAAAAAGCAATCCCGTACGTATATGTACTATGCAAATATAAAAATTATAAGAACCAAACATAGGCCAGGCATGGTGGCTTATGCCTGTAATCCTAGCACTTTGGGAGGCCGAGGTGAGCAGATCACTTGAGGTCAGTAGTTCGAGACCAGCCTGACCAACATGGTGAAACCTGTCTCCATTAAAAATACAAAAATTAACAGGGCATGGTGTGTGCCTGTAATCCCAGCTGTTTGGGAGGCTGAGGCCAGAGAATCACTTGAACTCAGGAGGCATAGGTTACAGTGAGCCAAGATGACACTACTGCACTCCAACCTCGGCGACAGCTGGGCATCTCTTTCTCAAAAAAAAAAAAAGAACCAAACACCAAACATAGCTAAACATCAAAACTATGCCATTTTATGAGAAGAACAAAAATATATCATGGACCTAGAAAAAATATAATAAAATAAGTGCAAATATATGTCAAACTGTGTTTTCTCATAAGTTATTAGAGAAGATGTAAATACTTGTGGAAACATAAAACGTTTATGAAAAAAAACTTTTCCCTTAATGAGTCAATTTTAATGCAATAACAATACAAATTCCACATAGTTTTGATAAAAAAGTGTTATAAACAAATTTTAATTATTATGTGGAAAATAAGTGTCTAAAAATAGTAAAGACACCTCAACACAAAAATATAAAAATGGGATTATCCACATACAACATATTTTATTAAAAAGTTGTACATAATTAAGGATATATATTATTGGTGCAAATTAGTTATATTGTTCAATTAAATAGAATTAAGATTTCTAAAACACAACAGCAAATACTTAGAGCTCATATGACAGGAGGTTTTGAATATTTCTCAGAAAATGATAGACTATTGAACAAATGATTTTGAAAACAAGTTTTATTCATATGAAGAAACCCAATAGAATTGATTTCTATATAGTGTTGTATCGAGAACCGTTTGAAGAAACATCTTTAAAAATTTTATGAGAATACATGAAGAAAAATCTAAGTATTTAGAATAGAAAATAATCTCCTTAAAATTAAATAGAACTCATCATAAAAGATGGAATTATTTAATTATATGTCTGAAACTCCTCTTGGAAGTAGAAAATTCACATATCTATAACACATCAATTCTATTTCCAAGAATACACTTCACATTGAGAAACTGTTTCACATTTTTCTTGAGGAAGATATTCGATTATGCTCACAGCAGCATTGTTGTGTTTTAGTAGCAGAAATCTGGAAACAAATCAAACGATGATTGGAAAATTGATGAATAAATTAAAATATATTCATGTAGTAGAATACTGAACAACATAGTAAAAATGAGTAAACTAATCTTTCACGAAACCATGTGGATGAGTCATAAAGATATGATATAGAGTGAAACAGCAAATTACAAAAGGTGACAAAGAGTGGGATATTTGTATGAAAAAGAGATATCACTAAATTTAACCTCATATTACTCACTTTCAGGAAAAAATATGGAAAGAAATAACTGATTTGTCTTTTGTGACTGAAGTCATATGTATTTGTTTCTATCTATATTTCTGAATTTTGTTTAATGGTGACTCATTTGAGATATGTTTAATGTAGATTATAAATAAAGATAATTAAATAAATCAACATATTTTGCTTAATGAATTCAGTCTGGTAGAGTCATTCCAAACATGAGGTGAAATAATTTAAAAACTCAAGTTTGCAACTGACAGTAAATATCACTAATATATTCAAATTTACTCATTTTACAACTGAGTAAATGAGTACTAGTGAACAAACCTTATTCACAGACAATGGGAGGCAGTAGCCAGCTTTATAATTTTCTTTCTAATGTCTTTTCACCACACTAATTTAAAACACATGGAATATGTATATGTGATAAGTTTGCCTTTGAAGGCTGTTCCAGTATAATTTTAAATGAAAATTTGCATTTTTCCATGATAATTTATAGTGATTTATTTTGTTTTCTTTGGTTGAACAGTCCTAATCGATAATTAGCTAGATCAAAGTAGATCTGCATTAACTTCAAAGAAGATATGGTTATTAGCTATCTGATAAAATGAAAGATTAGCAATTGCTTGAAAATACTAATTTAAAATATTATCATGCTATTTAAAGAATATTAGATAAGTTTTAACTTTGAATTGATAAAAATGTTATCAAAAATGTTATGACTTTGAAGTATAAAGCAAAGCCTAATAAATATGAATACTCTTCTAAACCCTTATTAAAACTTGTACTGGTTAAAGAACATTCTTCTGTGTTAGGAGAGGAAATACATGAGTGTTGCTTGTTTGCTTCTCTGATAACAAATATCCGAAAGGCAATATTAGGTGAATAGTTTAATATATGTCAAATAATAAATCTATATGATAATTAAACATATATTGAGCTAAAGGACAATGAAATGAAACTTACCCAAATTTGAGGATATAACAAAAACAGTTTTAGAGGGGAATTTCTAGCATTGAATTAATATTTTGGATAAGAACAAAAATATAAAATGAATAAGCATCTACATTAGGAAACTAGAAAAAAAGAAAATAATAATAAATTCAAAATAGAATTGAAAACAGTAAATCAATAATCAATATAATCAAAGCTGTTTCTTTTCTTTTTTTTTTTTTTTTTTGGCAGATTCTTTGGGCATTTAATTTTTGTCAGGGTGTTTCCTGCCTCGTTGAGGGCAAGGATGTCTTTTCACCAGAGATAAAGAGCTCTGCTCTCTCCTTCCATTGGAATATTTTCTAATTCTTTTTTGGTTTTGACTCTGTAGTCTTTTTTTTTTTTTTTTTTTTTTTAAGATCAGCAAAACTGTTATGCCTTTAGCCAGACTAAAAAGAAAATAGAAAAAACACAAACTACTAATATCAGAAATGAAAAGCGGTCAACATGACAGACCTCACAAGCAATAAAAGGAGAAGAAGAAAATCTTATGAATAATTCTACACCCACAAATTTGACAATCTAGATGAAATGGATCGATTTCTTGAAAGACAAAATTTGTAAAAATTTACATAAGAAGAAATACAATCTACATATCCCTATGTTTATCAAAAAAGAGAATCAATACTTATTAACTGTCTTAGTCTGTCCTGCTGCTATAACAAAAATATTATAAACTGGGTCACTTATAAATGACAAATATCTATATCTCACAATTCTAGCCTCACATAATAGAAGGAATAAGAAATGAGGAATCACCTGGGGTATCTTATAGAAAGACATTAGTCCTATTCAGGACGATTCTATTCTCTTAACATAATTATAATACTTCCAAAGGCTCTATCTCCTACTACCATCACCTATGGAATTAGGATTCCAACATGTCAATTTTGGGGTAGACACAAACATTCCAACCATGGCAATGGTGCGGGTGGGTTACTGATTAATTCTACTTAATATTAAAGAAGAAATTATATAGTAGCTTAGAGAAATTAGAAGCAGAGAGAATACTTCCTAACTCATTCTATGAACTAGTCTGGCCCTAATACCAAAACCAGACAAAGACGTTATCAGAAAAGAAAATTACAGACCAATATCTGTCATCAACATAGATGCAAACGCCTGCAATAGAATACTAGCATATCAAATTTTACAGCGAATAAAAGAAATCATACACCATGACCAAGCAAGGGCTTATGCGAGAAATGGAAGTCTATTTCTACATTTGAAAATTAATGTAATCAATTATATCAATATTCTAAGGGAGAAAATTACATTATTATATCAATTTATGCAGCAGAATATATAACAATATCCAACACCCATTCATGATAAAAACTCTCAGTAATATAGAAACAGAGGAGAATATCCTCAACTTGATAAAGAACTTCTACAATAAAACTTCAGCTAACCTCATACCTAATGGTAAGTAGCTAGAAGCGTTTCTGGTAAGAATAGGAAACAGGTAATAAATATGCCCTTAGAGCACTCCTTTTCAACACTGTACTGAGTTCTAGTTAATGCAATGAGATAAGAAAAGAATGGGTATGGGAAAATATCTGTATTAAAAAGAAAAAAAAAAGGGGAGAAAAAAAAAAATTTTTTTTTTTTTTTTTTTTTTTTTTTGCGAATTACCTTATTGTATTTGCAGAAAATTGAAAACATCTACAAAAAAACTCCTGAAACTAATAAGCAATTATATAAAGTTTTCAAGATACAAGAATAATAATTATAAGTCAATTGCTTTTCTGTATACTAACAATGAACAATTGAAATTTGAAATTAAAAACACAATATCACTTACATAGTGTCCAAAAAATTAAATAGTCAGGTATAAATCTAATAAACTATGTGCAAGAGGTCTACGAGGATAACTACCACACTCTGATAAAAGAAATCAAAGAACTAAATAAATAGAAAGATATTCCTAGTTCAAAGAAAGTAATCATGAATATTGCTAAGATGTAATTTCTTGCTAACTTGTTCTACAGATTCCACACAATCCCAATCAAAGCCTCGGAAAAATATTTTGTGGATATTCACAAGCTTATCTAAAATTTATATTAAGAGGTGAAAGACCCAGAATAACCAACACAATATTGAAGGGAAAAGAATAAAGTCAGAAGCTGACATTATGCATCATAAACACTGACAATAAAGGTACAGCAATCAACACAGTGAGACATTGGTGAGACAACAAGTCAATGCAACAGAATAGAGAACTCAGAAATACACTCACACAAATGTAGTCAACTGATCTTTGTCAAAATAGCAAAATACAAGGTATTTCAATGGAGAAAACATAGTCTTTTCAACAAATGGCACTGGAAAATTGGACTTCCTCATACAAAAAAAAAAAAAGAAAAAAAAAAAGGACAAAAATCTAGGCAGACACTTTACACCGTCTCCAAAAATTAAATCAAACTAGATCAAAGAGCTATATGTAAAATGCAAAACCTTAAAATTCCTGGAAAACTACATAGAAAGACAATTTAAACAACTTTTTGTTTGGCAATGCCTTTTCAGATAAAATAAGGACATGATCCATGAAAGTTTTGATATGTAAACGTTTATTAACATTTAAACACAACTTCTCAGCAGGAGATACTGTCAAGAGAATATGATGACAAGTCACAGATTGGGAGCAAACCTTTGCCAAAGACACGTGATAATACACTGGTAACCAAAAGACACAAAGCACTCTTAAAATTAAATAAGAAATGAGCAACTCAATTACAAACTGGGCAAAAGATCTGAACACTCATTTCACCAAAGAAGATGTACAGATGACATGTGAGCATATGAAAATATGCTTAACATCAAGTGCCCTGAGGGTATTAAAGTTAAACAAGGAAATACCACTACATACATTAGAATGATACAAATTTAAAACAGTGCTAACATCAAATGCTGACAAGGATGTGGAACACCAGAACTCTCATTCATTGTTAGTGCAAATGGAAAATGGTACAGCCTCTCTGGAAGACAGTTGGGCAGTTTCTCACAAAAGGATTATAAATATTTATGCTATGTATTCTTACTAAATATATTTTTATCATATGATCAAGCAATCAGCTCCTCGATTTTTACCCAAATGAGTTGAAAATCTATGTCAGCCAAAAATCGGCACGGAGATGTTTACAGGACTTTTAATCCTAATTTCTGAAGCTTGAAAACAACCAAAATGTCTTTCAACAGGTGAATGGATAAACTGTGGCAAATCGAGACAATGGAATATTATTTGGTACTAGACAGAAATTAGTTGCCAAGGCATGAAAAGACACAGAGGAAACTTAAATGAATATCACTAAGTGAAAGCAGCAAATATGAAAAGGCTGTGCACTGTATGATTCCCATTGCATGATATTCTAGAAAAGTGAAAATTATGGAGACAATAAAAAGATCACTAGTTTCTTGGGGTTTGGGGAAGGAGGTGAATATGTGGAACACAGGGGATTTGGGGGCAGAGAAACTTTTCTATATTATATTGTAAGGGAGCATATATATATAATTATTTATTTGTCAAAATCTGTACAATATGTAACAGCAAGAGTGAACTTTATTGTAAATTAGGACCTTTGGATGATGTTGGTTCATGGATTATAACAAATGTACCACTCTGCTGTGAAATGTTAATTGTTGGTAGGGGAGTATGTGCATGTGTTGTTTAGGAGCTGTGTGGGAACTCTGGTACTTTCTACTGCATTTTGCGATACTAAAAATATTCTAATAAATAAATTTTATATAAAATGGTCTATAGATGAGGGTCTGGAAATAGTCATCGTACAACCTGTGCACCTTAATACGTAGAATTTTTAACCCCCAAAATACTCATAGTAATTTTCAACATTTACAGATGAAAATCTATGGTGAAATTCTAGCCTAATTTACTTATGGTATATTGACAAATAAACAGCTCTATTGTGTCATAAAAAATAAATAATTTAAGACTAGCAATCTATTTGAAAATAATGGAGAATCTTGGAAAAATAAGGCTATCATAAACAAATGTGTTATTTATTAAAATGAAAATAATTCTGCTTAAAAATGTATCGAATCACTCTTTGCAATACTGTAATGTCATTGCGTTTTATTTGGAAATTAAATAAGCCAATTTTTCAATGACATTTATAATTGTATAATACCTTAATGTTTGTTATGTGATACTAACTCTATGGTCATTGATAACTCATAATGCTCATTATGTTTCTTGTCATGCAGTATTTTAATGTCTCATGAGCCCTCCAGGCAAATCTTTTCCTTGGATATGACCTAAAATTTAAAATGCCAACAGTTATTTACCATTTCTTACCATTTATTCAGAAACCAAGTTAAATCACAGCAATTATTAAATAAGAAATAGGCATGTCATGTTAACTTTAAACAATATTTATGGGCCTCACTCTTAACATATTTCTCACGTGTTTCAAATTAAAAGGTCTATTTTTAAAATCTTCTCTAATTAATCTTACTATTCACACAAAAGAGATTTTACTCATTTAAAATCAGCTCTATATCAATATTCAGATTAGCATCTTCATGGGCAGATTTAGAAATGCTATGCTTTATAAACAATATGTATCTTTTCTACTCTGCTCCTATCTGAACAATTAGGTTCATCTTCTACTTATTACACACTTCAATTCTTTTGTAGAAGCCTTTAAAGAGAGTAATTACCTACCTAGCATTATATATTTCATCTGGTTTATACACATAATCATTTGTATCACAAAGCAAAATATTTTCATTTAGTTATCAATTTATATGTAATACCATACATAGGCAGGGAAGAAATTCACCCTTCTAATCATAGTTGTGGACAATTATAATTCCAAACTTGAAGATAAGTCTGCTGTCTGAGTTCAATAGCTACTTTCTGAAGAGAGAAAGTAAATGCTTACGATAAATTAACTCGGAGCCATTGTCACTTGAAGTTGGATTTTTAGAAGTACAAAAAGAGCCAGAAGCCTTTCTGTATGCTTTTCACTATTGTACTAATTTAGGGGTTTCTGTATTTCATTTCCTTAGAACTTGACACTAGGTATCCATGCATTTCTGATGTAACCATTTAAGGGCCACAAGAATAATATAAATAATATAAATGGCTCAGCTATTCAGAAACTTAGAAAAACATCTAGCAAATTATAGACTAAATTTTCCTTGAATAGCTCCAAACTGCATATTGAAACATTAAAAATTGTTCTTTTCAGGAGCTTCAATTTAAGAGTATTCCATAGGAATATCAAATGCTGCAATTTTGGATGTTTTGCGAAGTGATTCAAACATAAATTAGATGCTAGGAAGAAATTGATTTTTTTTTCCTGTGGGTGCATATTATTAATACATAAGAATTTCAATTCTGAATATTCTTAAATAGGAGAAAAAGGTTAACCTTATATTGTGAACAAATTAAAAGCTTGACAGCCTTTATGCTGTTTCCTCTTGTGGGTTTCCCAGTGTGCCTTCTACCATTCAGTGTCCATGGGAATGTTTGATCAGTAGACACATCTATCCATTAGCAAAACCCTAATCCAGAGGCATTATGCTAGTTCTATGTCTTGAAATATTTTCATAGTTAATGTAATGATTATTAACTTTAACAATGGTTTTTATTTTTAAAATATATAATGAAAAATAAACAAAATTACAACTCAGTTTTGTGTTTGGGGGAGGACATCCATTTGTCACATTTGCTTAGATTTTTGTAGGTTTCAGTAAAAATTGGCCCTTTTACAGCCGTTGTCATAATTCTAAGAAAAATAATTATTTTTAAGGTTTTTAAAGTCTGACCCCAAACTGCAGAATTTTCAAAAATAATAGCGATTTAATCAAAATAATACATTTTCCTGGTATTGCAATATCATGCATGTCCTATTGAGATCTAATCAATAAACCTCATTGATGAAAACTCGTTAAGTGGAACTGTGTGCTCTTCTGAGTCTCCCTGAGCCTCCTGCTCATGAGTTTTTCTGACCACAACACTGGATATATCCTGGAAAGGATTTACAATCCCATTTCTTCACATGGAGCTTCCATTTGCGTGCCTATTTTGTTCCATGAAATGATCAACCCTTTTAGAAGAACTTAGTGATCTGATTTGAAAACTCTTATCCTTAAACAAAATCTATCTTGTTACTAACAATATATTTTTTTTGTTATCCTTGTCATTTTGTGTTGTGGGATATTGAGTTTCTATAGGGAGACCACACAGCCCTAATAAGTCCCTTCTTATACTGGTCTTAAAGATTGGGTACCGGTAATTTTGTAAGAGCAATAACTTTAGAATCAACCTTTCCTTGGGTCATCTTTTTAAAATCATATGTATTCCCCTAGTAGTTTCCTGGTTTTCCTGAAAACTGCTTTAAAAAATTTATCATCTACTTGGAGCCATGACATTTTTTGATCCCCCAGTTGATGACCAATAGTTTTTGACCAGGTTCTAGAGATAAGAAGTTGCATAGGCATTGCCCTTACAAACTGATAAAGCTTTTAGGGGATATTATCAGTTCACTTAGCATTTCGGGCCATACACTTGCTTCCTTCATATACAAACAAAGGATAATTTGAAATTGCAATAATGGCTTTGGGAACTTTTGCCATGCAAAATATTTGAGTCAAATTAGGGGGAAAAAAAGGAAGAAACTCTTTTGAGAATATTCTCTATCTTCTGCATTTAAATGAAGAGTCACCTGGAATCAATAAATAAGGGCTTTTAATCATAACATCGAATTTCTACATGATGAAATTACTAAAGGTTGAAGTTATTGTTGAAATAAAGTGCAGTGTTTCCCTCTCTCTCTCTCTCGTTTGAGTGTGTATGCTTGTGTTGAAATCTATTCTTCTACATATAGTCTATCTCCTTTTACAATAGGGCAACTATAATTAGCCCTTCTTTAATAATAATTTTACTGCTGACTGAAGTTGTTATTGTTTCAGTGATTTTCTTTGCCTTCCACTCTATGTCTATTTACCTTCACCAGAGAAACTATGGAGATTATGATGCAGGAGAGGTGACCCCCAAAATTGGGGGTTATCTAGGAAGGTTCTAGGCTTTGTTAGAGCAGGCAGATAGCCAGAAATAAGCAGGTAAGGGAGTTCCCTGCGAAAAGAAGTCCTGGAGATGCTGTCCACTGATATTCAGCACTGACCACTGAAAATCACCAAAAAGAACAATGACTGCATTGGCTACATCTGGCCTTATGGTTAGGCTCCTCTGCTTCTGAAGGGGACTTATCAGGCCCTAGCCAGAGATAACCATGGTAGGGATTTTCCCCACTAACAAGCATATGCACTGCTCCCAAAACTCACCCTTTGGTAGAGATTTTAGATGCCAGTAAGACATGCGATGTGTGTACTAGCATGTAAAGCCACAGAGCCTGAGCATCGCAAAAGACCTCCCAAAAACATGCTTTCAAGTAATTCCCCCTTCTCATAGAGTCCCCAGCACTAGCTGCTGCTGGCTTATTCTTTTGAGCAGCCCACCCTGCCTCATCTTTCAGAATCTCCTGTCTATTGAAATAAACACTGCTACTACTATTTTTCCAGCTGGACCAGCCCACAGTGGTTTTCTAGCCAGACAGGCCCAGAGCTGTTTGTCACACCTCTCTAGAAATGTACTTTATCTTCCTTCAATAAACTCTGCTACTTAACCCTTGCTGTGCCTCTCTTGGATGAATTATTTCTTCCAAGTTAGACAACACTGATGATTCTGGCACTTTCCAGTAACAGCTTCACCCAGGAAAAAAATCAAGGGTGAGCTGGTGGTGTTAGATGGCCATATTTATTGAACAGTACTGCTCCTTCCTAAGGAGAGCTAACTCGTAGGCAGGGAACCCAGAGTCTACGACATATGGGCTGACTACAACATGTTATTACAACATATTACAACACATGGGCTGACTACAATATATTATTATAACATATTACAACATATGAGCTGACTATAACATATGAGCTGACAACAACATATATATTTATAACATAATCCAGTCACTTATACATACTATTAATTAATGCATATTAAGGGGCAGGTTAATGCGAACTGAGGGTTGGGTTATTTAGAACTTTCTAAGAAAGAGGTGGTAACTTCTGGGTCATTACCATGGCATTTGTAAACTGTCGTGGCACCAGCGGAGTGTCTTATACTAATGAACAATGAGGGCAGCTAGGAATCACTTTGATCACCATCTACTGGTTTGGGCCAGTTTCTTCACTTCATCTTGTCTAGACCAGATTCTGCTCTGACCAGAATACAAGTCCCATCTTTCTCACTCTTACTTTTTTTTTTTTTTTTTAATGTGTACATTCTAGGAATATTTAGTACAGTTTAATTTTTACTAATTTTTTTAAGTAAATATTTTGTGCTTCTTTTGAATCTTTTTTTCTTGCAAAACTGGAACAGATAAAATCATTTGTAAGTTTGGAAAATAGTTTCGGTGCTTAGGTAAGAAAAAAATAAATACTTCAAACTTTTAGTATGCACTGAAGAGTTAGACTTTTTAAGTATATCAATACAGAAATGTATGTATATTTTAAAAATAATTTATATATTCTTAATGGTAAGATGTCTCCTTGGAAAAATTGAAGTGGCCATACTTTAATTTTCAAAATATACTTTGGCCTCTTCTTAACATTGTCACTATATAAAAATAATTTTAGCATCATTGAATTAAGACATTTTGGTTTTATCATTCATAACTTAAATTTCTTATAATTTCTACATTAATTATGTTAACATTTTTTGACTTGTAACTAAAACCAAGCAAGTCTCTAATTTTAGGTTAGACTATATAAAGGTTTATCAACTCAAGTTGATTATGCCAATGTAAAGTCTGAATTATGTAACATAAGTTTATGGCAACATAGGGTCTAATTTATTCAAAACAAATTTCAGATATGAAATAACATCTAAACATTTTAATAGCTGGGAACACAGCAACTATATGTATCTTTTCTCATAAAATTGCTTCAAGATATGCTCAAACCTGAAATGAAATACAATAAAACATTGGAAAGACATAGAATAAACAAGAAGATGGAAAGTCAACACCAAAGCCAGTTCATAATAAAGAAAAGTTTAGAAAATTTTAAATTATATTTGCATATTTTATTATAATACTGTACATAAATATCCAGAACCATTTTGGAAAGAGAAAATATGGAAGGCATAAAATAATAATGTAAAAACAAAGAATATATAGCACCATTAAAAAGATACAGAAGTTGATTTAAGAGATGAGAAGATGAAGTAAAGTTTTATTAATTGTAGTGCTTATAGTGTTGTATACAGTACAATCCAAAAGTTACTACTACAATGTTAATTCTAAAATTAAGAAATGTTTTAACAAATGCTTTAAAACTTGAATGTGAACACTAATAGAAAAAAAACAAATACATAATTTTTAAAACACTAGATATAGCTTTAGCAAAGAAAACATGCCATATATTAGAAATCATAAAAAGATGTCAAAATCTAAATGTCATAGCTACAAAAAAGTTAAATACCTAGAAATACATTTAACAAAGAAGATGAAAGATCTCTACAAGACAAATTATAAAACACTGATGAAAAAATTGCAGATGACACAAACAAAAGGAAAACATTCCATGCTCATAGATTAGAAGAATCAGTATCATTTAAAGTGACCATATTTTTCAAAACAATGTACAGATTCAATGCAATTTCTATCAAATTACCAAAGACATTTTTTCATAAAATTAAAAAAAAAAAAAACATTAAATTCCTATGGAATCAAAAAAAAAAAAAAAAAAAAAAAACAGTCCAAAGTAATCAAAGCAATCTTGAGCAAGAAGAATAAAATTGCAAACATCACAATACCTGACTTTACATTATACTACCAACCTATAGTAACGAAAACTGTTACTGGTATAAAAGTAGACACATAGGTCAATGGAACATAATGGAGCAAAACCAGAAATAAAGCCACATATGTACAATCAAATAATCTCTGGAAAAGTTGACAAAAATATACACTGGGGAAAGAGCATCCTTTACACTAAATGGTGGCGGGAAAACTGGATAGCTACATGAAGAAAAATGAAGTGGACTCATATCTCTCACCATATATAGAAATTAACTAAGATTGATTACACACCTAAATGTAAGACCTGAAATTATAAAAATTCTGTAAGAAAACCTGGAAAAATCTCTTCGGGGTATTGGCCTAGGCAGCAAAAATTATGACAAAGACTTCTAAAACAAATGCAACAGAAACAAAAATAGACAAAGGAGACTTACTTTAAATAAAAAGCTTCTGCACAGCAAAAGAACCAACAGAGTAAACATATAACCTACAGAATGGGAGAAAATATCTGCAACTATGCATCTCACAAAAGACAATATCAACAATCTACAAGGAATTCAAACAGCTCATTAAGAAGAAAAAAACAACCCTATTAAAAAGTGGGCAAAGGAAATTAACAGACATTTTCTAAAGAATCACACAGCAGCCAACAAACATATGGAAAAATGCTAAACGTCATTAATAATCACAGATATGCAAATTAAAACACAATGTGATATCTCACACCAATCAGAATGGCTATTACTTAAAAAGTTAAGGCTGGGAATGGTGACTCATGGTTGTCGACCCAGCACTTTGGGGGGCTGAGGCCAGTGAATCCCTTCAGTCCAGAAGTTCAAGACCAGCCTAGTTAACATGGCAAAACCAATGTCTACTAAAAATACAAAAATTAGCCAGGCGTGTTGGTGCCTGCCTGTAGTCCCAGCTACACAGGAAGCTGAGGCATGAGAGTTGCTTGAACCTGGGAGGCAGAGGTCGCAGGGAGCTGAGATCAAGCCACTACACTGGGCATCAGAATGAGATTCTGTCTCAAAAAAAAAAAAAAAAAAGAAAAAATTAGTTAAAAATAGCAGATATTGGCAAGGCTACAGAGAAAAGGGAACACTTATACACTCTTGTTAGGAATTTAAATTACTATCACTTCTATGAAAAACAGTATAGATTTTTCATGGAATAAAAATAGAACTACCATTCAATCCAGGAATCCCACTACTGGGTATCTACTCAAAGGATAAGAAATTATTATATCAAAAAAAATTGGCACTCAAATGTTTATTGCAACCAATAATAGCAAAGTCACAGAATCAACCTATCTGTCCATCAATGGCTAATTAGATAAAGAAAATGTGAAATGTATATGTATATACACACACATATACACACAGACACACACATATACATGTTATGGAATATCATGCAGTCATATAAAAATGACATCGCGTCATTTGTAGCAATACTGATAGAGCTGAAAGGCATTATTGTAAATAAAATAACCAAGAAACAGAAAATCAAATACCAAATGTTCTTACATATAAGTAGAAGCTAAATAATGAGTGTACATAGTCATATAGAGTGAAATAATATAGTCTTGGGACTCTGAAATGGGATAGGCTAGGAGGAAGGTGAGGGTTGAAAAATTACCTATTAGGTATAATGTTCACTATTTGGGTGATTTGTACACTAAAAGCCCAGGTTTCACTAACACATAATATATCCGTAGAGCAAAGCTGTACTTGTACGACCTAAATTTATCAATATACAAAATTTTAAAAAGGTATAAATAAAAATTTGAAATCATTTATTGAATGTAATAAAATATTAAAATGAAATAAGTACTATAGGCTAATTCTGGGCCAGGTATGGTGGTTCATACCTCTAATCCAGCACTTTGGGAGGCCAAAATGACAAAACACCAAAAAATGACTCCCCAAGTGAAAAACTGTAAAAAAGCATTATGACAAGAAAACACAAACTATAAATATTGAAACTAAAAAACAGGTATTAAACAAATCAGATATAATAGAAACCTATGGAAAATGTTGACATTTTACTTTCAAATATTTTTAGCTATTTTAAGGAAGAAAATAATTGAGATGAAAGAACATTGAGGTTCCATAGTTGAAAAACATCTCTTCAAAAAAGATTAAGAATTAGAAAACAAATTAACACAAAAAAATAATAATTTTTGTTGAATTAGCTGTGTAAAATTAAGGGTGATGAACTTAATATGTTAATTTCAGATTTTCACTTCCTTATTTAATAAAATTGGAGAAAATTATAAAGGCTTATGCAATACAATTTAACAAGTTTAATTTGATTTATAAAAATGTAAATCTGGATACCAAATACATTTATTTTCTTTCAGATCATCCAACCATTATAAAATAATTAATAATATAAAAATTCAAGGATGAATCCATTTTAAAATTATAATTTGCATAGATTATTTATTTTATTATTATTATTTTTAACAGGTTCCCACACTGTCACCCAGGCTGGAGAGCAGTGTTGTAATCATGCTCACTGCAACCTTGACCTTCTAGGCTCAAGAGATCCTTCCATATCAGCCTTCTGACTAGCCTGAACTAAAGGCACACACCACTGCACCCAGCTAATTGTTTAATTTTTAGTAGATGCAAAGTGTCACTCTGTTACATTGGTCTTGAACTCCTGGGCTCAAGCAATCCTTTCATCTCAACTTCCTATAGTGCTGAGATTACAGGCATGAGCCACCACACCTGAACCAGATTATATTCTAATCAATATGCTATTACAATAGAGACTAACAACTACCAATAACTCATGTTTATTTTAATAGGCTGTACTAAACCACTTTTTATTTGAAATAAATAATTTTATTGAGAACCCAATTTAAAATTAATAACAATGAAACCTAGAGCTAAAGACATTGTGAAAAAATCTTACAATGCTGAAAGAAACCTTTATTTCTAAAATAGCATTAACATGTGTTATTCAGACATGTGCCTTAAGGAGTCTATAGAAAGTATGTACAAACTCAAAAGATGGTAAGTGAACTAAGCTTTATCTAGTTTTAT
Source organism: Papio anubis (assembly GCF_008728515.1). Taxonomy (NCBI): domain Eukaryota; kingdom Metazoa; phylum Chordata; class Mammalia; order Primates; family Cercopithecidae; genus Papio; species Papio anubis. The sequence continues at coordinate 63,859,815 of NC_044982.1, read as the reverse complement.
CTGCAGTCACATTGCTTCTTCAAAAGTAAAGAATAATAGGATACTTCAGGCAATCTAACTGTGGACTGGCAGTAATTTGGCAATGTGTGTTTATTTTAAATATCATAGAAGAGTACTGAGAATTAGCAATTGCTAAGATAAGCATCATGGCAGAGAGACTGGCAAATCTATTTGCAGTTTACAAACCTAGCATGGAAATTTTCTTTCAGCTTGTAGAATTGGCAGCTTGGAGCCTTCCTGCAGACATGTCATGCAGTTGCTGAAACACTCAGTTCTGCCAATGTTCCGTATCGGAGATTAATCTTAGAGAACAGGAAAGGTGCCAAGTGTAAGATTTGATTAGAATGGAAATTTGAATTAACTGAAGACAAAGAAGTATGCCATTCCATATGATGTTATGTCTTAAACAATAATGTCACTTCTGCTAAAACTCTATTTGGGCAGTGAAAGCAAAGAATACAGCATTTAATTATCTGTTTCTAAAGCATTACGTAGTTTTGCTAAGGAAGACTGGAGGGTCTGTCTCTTTCAGTGAAACTCCTGAAAGCTCTGGGTTTTATGTAAAGCAACTAAAGAAATCAAATAAACAGCCTTTGTGAAATGATCCAGGATAACTTTGTATTTACTCAATAATTGTGTTGAAAATGCTACAAAAATGTATTTGTTGGGGAAAAAAGTAAAAGGAATATTAAAATGAAAAAAGAAGTATAACAAAATATTCCAATAATCAAGAAATATGTTAGAAAGTTCATCAGGAAACTCTTAGTTTTCATTTGTTATTCCTACTCTATTTTTGAAAGAAGCCCATTTTTTATTTGCTATTTTAGAGTGCTTTAGTGTTTTTTAATCTTTAGCGTGCTGAAAGTTAGTCCTATTTTTTTCTTGATCTTCTATTAGCGCTCAATGTCCCTTTTGATCATAGAACTGTGCTTTTCTCCAGTTCTGTGAAATGTTCTTAAATAATTAGTTTTCATTGTCTTTCTGTCCAGGAATTTATTCTATGCTTTCTCTTCTATTCTATTCTACTGTATTCATTCTAGTCCTTCTAGACTTTCTAGGCCTGTTTATTTATAGGCCTTAAATCTTGTGCTCTAATTCATATTTTCAGTTCCAGAAGTTTTGGGGGAATTATAAAATTAGTTTCATTCATATTGTCACATTAGGGAATACCTTCCAAAGATGTTGGTAATTTCTACTAAGGAATTATGGGAATATGCTTAGGACAGTTTTACTTTAAAAATATTTAATACTTCTATTTCATCATGAAATCAATGATATTACTTGAAATACAGTCATTTACCTCTTGATAAATTTTACTGTGATTGTGACATTTATTCAAATAAATATTTCAGTGGGCATTTTACTGTTGTTATCTGTGAGCAACTTCAAGCTCTCTTAGAAGAAAAAAAAACAGAAAATGCTTTACAAATCTATGCTTCATTGCTGCAGGATGATTACTTCTATTGCTTAAGAAGTAAGATCAGTCTTCCTTTCAAAATAATCAGTAGATTAGATTAGTGTCAATTGAAATTCAGAAATGGCTGGAAGTACGTTATTAAAAGTGCACTTTAAAAATCATTAATATATAAATGAATACAGTATAGTTATCTGTTTTGCAAAGCCATCATCTTCACTTTGAAACACTGTCTATTTCATTTTACTTTTGAATAATGTCATCACAACGTAGGCTGTGGCATAATGTGACAGTTAGTAATAAATGCAAGTATGTTTTAAAGCTCAAAAATTTTACATGAGCCAGAAATTATAAAACAGATTGTTATACATTTTGTTTATCAAATATCAATGACTCAATAGTTAATTTATAAGCACATAACAGAAAATATACAGACAATTCTACCTTCATATTTGGAATCCATTGGCAACAAATTTTCAGGTAATATATGTAAACATTCTGTGAGACACCACATCTTAGTGAAGATATCATTGAAATACAATAGAAATACTGTGAGAATTTTCACTGAATATTATACTAGGAAATACTGGAAGGGTTATACTATAAAACAAAGTGCTAAGTAACATGCTATCAATAAAAATAATAAAGTAATTCTAATTTTGTTCATAATGGCATAAATGCTATAGGACTTCCTTTACCCAGTAAACAACAAGGCAACCTAAAATAAAAATAAATAAATAGAAACAACATTTTTGACTTTAAACAACAGAGCAAAACAGTAGTCTATGAAAATGGAAACAAGATGAGTTTTGCAGTCATGCCACTTACTGCATAGAGGCACTTTCCTGAGCATGGTGCAGGCACAAGAAGGGGAAAAGCAAGTAGACTATTACAACCTTCCTGAATGGAGGAGATGGAGATTGTTGTTGGGAGAGGCTGAGGTAGATAGGATGTGTACAATAGAGAACCACAGAGAAGAAACAAAGTAGTTCTAGAAATATGTATAAGACTACGCCTGAGATTTTTTTGGCTGAGGACTAAACTCCTCACGCACAGCATGAGATCCCATGAAGGTAAGCAAAAACAACTATTGGAGTGAAGGCTGGTACTGCAAAGCTGTAAGTGGAACAATAACCAGAGTCACCTACAAGGGATATTTTTTCAGTTCTGATGAGCCAAGGTAGATAAACTTCACTTAATAACTAGAAATCAATAAAGGGCACGTAGAAATAGATATATTTCTAGAAACTTACAACCCACCAAGAGTGAGTCATGAAGATACAGAAAATTTGAACGGTTCAGTGATGAATAAAGAGATTTAATCAGTAATGAAATAACTTCCCAACAAAGAAATGGCAAGAACCAGAAGGCTTTAAAGGGGAATACTACCAAATATTTAAAGAAGAATTAATACTAATGCTTCAAAATATTCCAAGTAATTTTTAAAAAGGAAACATTTCCAAACTTTTTTTTTTTTTTTTTTTTTTTTTTTTTTTGTATTTTTGATAGAAATGGAGTTTCACCATATTGACCAGTCTGGTCTCAAACTCCTGACCTCGTGATCCACTCGCCTCAGCCACCCAAAGTGCTGAGATTACAGGTCTGAGCCACTGCGCCTGTCCTCCAAACTAAGTTTTTGAGGTCAGCATTACTTCAGTGCAAAAGCTAGACAAGAAAACTATAAGAAAAGGAAACTATTAGTCTATATCCCTGATGAGCCTAGGTGCAAAAATCCTCAGTGAAATAGCAAACCAAATTTAACAGTGCATTAAAAAGATTGTACACCAACAGGCAACCACCGTTGACTCAAATAGGGATTCTGAGCAATTAGGCACATTAGTGAAGTCAGTAATTGGGATCATTACAGGATTTTTTGTTCTGCCAATGGATCTGGCTGGGGAAAGGCAACATATGGAGCCTTCAGTTAGGTTGCCCACAGATGCAAGAGACTGAGATAGATGTATCAAGGCATTATCTCCCCCCAAGAACAGGAAGACATGGCAAGAGGAGGAAAGAAAGGAAGGAAGAGGAAGAAATCCAGCATGATGTAAGAAAAGGGAATTATAAGGAGTTCATCTAGGCAATGAGTCCCATCATTTTATAAAAACTTATACATGCCTAAATATTGAAGTATGTGGAACTAGTCTTGTGTGACGTAAGATTTTCAGGGTACATAAGATTCCCAAAGCTATAATAATAAAAACAATTATAAAGTAAACCTAAGGGCTAGGCATTTTTGTCCAAAACAGGGAAGAGGTTATACAGGTCTAGACTGGTATCTTGGGAAAGTAGTCCTCTTCGTATGTCATCTTTTTCCCACTGGAGTGACTGTACTTTGATTAACTTGAGCTTGGTGTTGGTGACAGTTTCAGAGACCAACTTGGTGGAGGAATCAGGAGCCTTTTCTAAATAAGAGATAAAAATCCACGAGTCAATGCCTTGTAACTTAGCAGCACATGGATTGGTTAAAAGTACCTGTCAGGGTTTCCACTAGCAAGGTGATGAAGGGAATTTTTAAGCTGGTTCCTTTTCTATTACACAAAGTCCCCAGATCTGAGTTTTTTTGTTGTTGTTGTTTGTTTGTTTTTGTTTTGTTTTGGTTTGTTTGTTTGTTTTTGAGATGGAGTCTCCCTCTGTTGCCCAGGCTGGAGTGCAGTGGTGCGATCTCGGCTCACCGCAAGCTCCGCCTCCCGGGTTCACGCCATTCTCTTGCCTCAGCCTCCAGAGTAGCTGGGACTACAGGTGCCCACCACCACGCCCCGCTAATTTTGTTTTTGTATTTTTAGTAGAGAGGGAGTTTCACCGTGTTAGCCAGGATGGTCTCGATTTCCTGACCTCGTGATCCACCCTCCTCGGCCTCCCAAGGTGCTGGGATTACAGGCGTGAGCCACCGCGCCCGGCCAGGCCTGAGGTTTTATAAGGACATTCTCTGTTCCCAGAGAGAATACTGTTGAAGGAAACTTCGACAAGGTTAGTGTTATGCTGTAGGATATTAATCAGCTCCTTGCAGTAATGTATATCTTCTTTGATGAGCACTGACTGGTAAAGTCCTTCATCTAGATGCTAGAAATGAGTTTGAAAGGAGACAACTGTTGTTTTCCTATAGAACTGGCATGAAAGTTAAGGAGAGATAAAGGAAGAGCTTTGGGTCATAGCAGGATAAATGCTGCGTAAATTTTTGTCGTGTTTTATTGTTTCTTTGTTCTGTTTCACCAGCCCAGAGGACGAAGGGTGATAAGCATAATGGAAATGTTGATAAATAGGCCAAATTTTACGAACATCTTAAATAATTTGTCTGGTAAAATGAGCTCCTTAATCACTCGGAAGCCCTCAAGGAACTTCCAAGGTCAGTATAATTCTTTTGTAGTAGGGGCTTGCCTTTTGGAAACTGCCTTGTCTGTGGTCTATTGACCAGGGAAGGCTTCAATCCAATGCAAAAACAGGCAAACCAAAACCAATACATACTGGTATCCTCGAGAGGTGGACCGCTGAATGAAATCTGGTTGACATACATCAAAAGGGCCATTTGATAATGGAAAGTGGCCCATGGAGGCATGTGATGGTTTTCTAGGATTGAATTGTGAAAAAATTTTACACAGTTGTTATACCTGGTGGGTAGTGGTGGGAGAGGAATCTCAATAATATTGCTTATCACATTGAACCATTTCATCAGTGTTTCAATGGGTCAAGTCAGAAATTTTTTAATCTCCAAGTTTATCAATTCCTTATTCTAAATATCTAATGTGTTATTATGCCTATTCATTATATTTTTATTTCAGATTTTATATTTGAGTATTGATGTCCCTCAACTTATGATAGGGTTATGTCTCAATAACCTATCATAGAAGCAAGAAATTGTAAGTCTAATTATTGTAAATCAGGGACCATCTGTGTATATTTTATAATTTTCCATATATCTCCTGAAATTCCCTATCTCTTCACAATTTTCATTGCATTATTTAGACCACATATGAATTTCATTGGCAAGTGAAGACAAATTTTGCTTTATTTATTTTCCAAAAAGTTTAGGCCTTTTATTCTCTGGGTACTAATTGGTATGTGTTGTGGGGAGGGCACGGGGTTACTGATCATTTATATTCCTTCTACAGTTACTTTCACATTCAACTGATTTGGGGTTTCAAATTTAATTATATAGAGTTACCTTGCAATTATATACCTCCCAATCAGAGCCTTTATAACAGTTAGCAATTAAGCTGAGAGAAATTTACTGGGACTTATCCCCTCTTCACCAGCTCCTCTATTAATAAAGTTTCCTTGAAAAATGTCTTGGTAGGTGTATTAGTCCATGCTATGAAGAAATACATGAGATTGGGTAATTTATAAAGGAAAGAGGTTTAATTGACTCAGAGTTCTGCATTGCTGGGGAGGCCTCAGGAAACTTACAATCATAGCGGAAGGCAAAAGAGAAGCAGGCACCTTCTCTTCATAGGGCAGTAGGACAGGATGGAGTGAGTGCAAGCAGGGCAAATGCCAGATGCTTATAAAACCATCAGATCTCACTCACTATCATGAAAACAGCATGGAGGAAACAACCCCCATGATCCAATTACCTCCATCCTTGGTTCTGCCCTTGACATGTGAGGATTATGAGTGTTACAATTCAAGATGAGATTTTGGGTGGGAACACAGCCAAGCCATATCAGTAGGGATGGGGGTTATGGGGCCAAAAAATCTACTATTGAATTTGAGTATTTTTTAGATTCCAATCAGTGTCACAAGCCCACAATGGGATTCAAAGTCTATTTCATCTTGGTCATCACTGTATAGTTACTTCATCCACAGTAATTCCCCCCACCGTGGTCCACTTACTTCCAGGACTCTCTGATCTTATGTGAACATATTGTTTCTCTGTGTCATTTAATTTCTTAAAGCTTCCTTGTATTTCATGTCCTTAATTAGCCCCATAGAAAGATATGGCATTTATTTTGTTGAGTTACTTCTTGTTCACATAAAAGCAAAGATCTCACATGTTCTTTATTCTCACAGAAAATGGAATTTTTCTAACAATGCAGTATAAAAAAATTCCTTTTATATTTTCTTAAAACATTTTTGTAAATGTCTACAAATAAGTTTAATTAGAATTCATATGTTTATTCTTTTATAACTTTTCATCTATCTTGTGATGATATTATATAAAACATTTTTGTAATTCACTTTGTTTTCAGTAACTTATTTAAATAAAAACATTATTTTGCATTCAAGTGTATATAAAATTATGATGTTTCATTTCTTTTTATATTTCATAATTGTTTTAGAATTCTTACCATTTGATTTCTTAACATTTTAATTCACAGAATTTTAGAATTTACAGAAAACCGAATAGTTTCTACTCTAAATCCTTCATTTTTCAGGTTATATAATTAAGGACAGGAAATATTCATGTATCTATTCAATAATCTAATTTTTCTTATCCCCAAATGCTTTTTGAATGCATCCTATTATCAGGACTCATGTGTACTGTTATCTTCTAAATCCAGAGATGGCCACTACACAGTAGAATTTATTGACCGTGCTTTTTTAGTTTTAGGTCTCTAGTGTGATACCTGAAGCTCACATTAGCATCTAACTCTGATACTCACTGTGAACATAATCCATAATTACTTGTCTTTATCCTATATATTAAAAATAATGTAACCAAATTTGGTAAAGCTGACAAGTCCCCCAAATTAACACAGCCTGGGGAAACACAACTCAGAAAAAATTTGTTTTTTTCCTTTAACGTGCTGAGTAAGTCCTCTTTTCATTGTACTGATATTTTATTACTATTTATTTGCTATTTATATTGATGCTTTTAAATAAATAAATATTTACTAAGGGCAGATACATTATTTAAGGCATGTAGATAAAGAAATTATTGTTAGTAGGCAAACCTTTCCAAAAAAATCATTTTTTTAAATCCGTATACCTGAAAGAGACACTTATTTTAGGATGGTTGGGATGTGCCTAAATCATGTAATATTGTTAACTGTAGAAAATAACAATTGCTAATATAAAGATATTTTGAATGTTTTTTTTTTTTCTAATGGCTTGAATGATTACTTTATAAACTCGTGTGCCAGACAATCGACTATATTCAGTCTTTGGCCCTTTCTTACAAGGAATGAAAATGCCTTCATCCTTTTTAGATAGTATTGCCTTGGTTTCCTAGAACAACGCAACGTGAACAAAGGATGAGCCAGTTAGTTTTCTTATTTGTAAATTTTAGTGGAATTCATTATCTCAAATTAGGGTCAAAATTTCGAGTTTGTGTTCCCCATAGTGGAAATTTCTATTTGAAAAGACAAATTGGGTAAAAACTAAAGTAACACTCTATTTCACTTTGTGAACTATTACACTACAAGTGCAAACTATTATCCACAAAACCACTTTCGATAGTGCAATGGATCTCAAAGGCAAAGGAAAAAATTATTGGAAAGATTCCCACTCCCGCCACACAAATGCAACCTACCCAATGAACAATTAGCCTTAGACATAGAGAGGAATACAGCTGTCTATCTCAAATTTACTAACACTGCTCTGAGGAATTTCTGGTTTCTTGTAACTGCTCTTTGATTTGGCAATGCATAGTTTAATTGCAGAATGATTAAAGTATGCTATATACTATTACTTAGGTTTAATTTGAAGAGGGGAAAAAATTGTCAGAATTGACAACACCTTCAGCAATTGTATTTTTTTCCACTAAAAAGAAGATTCCTGAAAAAATTACTACTTTATAAACAAGCATCATAATTGTACTAATCATTTTTTATTCTGTAACAAATTAAGCTGTTTAGAATTTATTATAGGACTCTTACATTTCTTAAAATTAGATTGTTCAATGCAATCTCAAAACTGCAAAAGCATTTACTGTTTTGAAATAATAATTATTATTGTATTTTTCATTTAATAAACCATGAATCAAACACATAATCCTTATATAGGTGAGCACATTGGTCTTTAGGGTAGTGAATCATGATTTTTTTAATAGAGAACATTTTTAATTTTAATGGCTGCATGGTTTTCTACCAATATGACTACATCAATTTATGCTACTAACAGCTGTATATGTTTTGCTAACATTTGATATTATAAAAAATTAAGATTTTGCATGTTTTTTAGGTAAAAAGTATTCATTTAACAATGGGCCAGGCCTAGTTTTAGTGGCTGGGAATTCTCTAGGAACAAAACAGTGCTAAAATTCCTGCACATGTGGAATTTTGATTCCAGATTGTCATCTTATTTCTATTGACACGAAGTATAATGAAGCTTTTTACAGTTTCATGTGCTTACATGAACACTCATAAATAGATCTTTACCTTTGGTTTTAATTACTGATGCATTATTAAGCTAGGCACCTACATACCTAAGAGAAATATGGCCAGTGCTCATTTCAAACATACAGTGCTGTTTAAAGTGAGAGCTAGTCGTGTTTCTTTTACCAACATTTTCTCTTTTTTGTAAAGAGTTCAAAACTTTTAAAATCTGAGATGATGCAAAACGGGCTCAGTATTCATAGGTAAATTTCCTTGGCTAAATTTGTTTCAAAAGTAAGGAATTATTTGTATATTAAATCAATTTGTCAAGAGCAATAAAAATCAAGCTGTAAAGAATTATGTTGTCTTTAAACACCATAATTTTGGTTTCATAAATGTCATTCTGACTTCCCATATCCTTTCACGGTTTGAAATAACATTGTATAAATAATCAATTAAAAACTGTGCAGAGATAAGATCAGATATTTGTGTTTTAATAAATATTTCTTTTCTAGAACACCAGAAGAAAGAAAATTATATAGTTTTGCACAATGTAGGACACAGAGTATAATTTGAAAATAGTTAATTAATATATATATTTGTGATATTTTTATATTGTTCCTTCTTTAAAAAAAAAAAAAAAAAAGTCCTTATTTCTTTCTCGTGACCAAAACACCGAAAGAAGGCCAGTGGACCAAAGCAATCACTGAAAATATTTTAAGGAATTTCAAGTAGCAGTAACCATAAAATACTTACCATGGGTAAGGTAATCTACTAAACTGTGTGGGAAGATAGGGGAAGGGTTGCACTTAATTTACGACAGTTTTCCAATATTACAGATAATGAATCTGAGGCAACATAGTTGTTCAAGGTTATACAGCTAGTTTTAACCAGAACAGATGGTAAAGTCAGTTCCTCAAAGTCGGCTTCATTAACCTTGAAATATGAGTCTACACACAATGAGGCCTCAACTGCTGCCCAGTTCCTAGAGCTAGGCGCTAAGTAAACATTAACACATTTTACCCGCACAAAAACAGCCCTGTGAAGCTATTTTCATTGCATGTGTATATAGGAAGAGAGTATCAGTTTAAGTTACTCCTGTCTAATTATTCATATTATATTCTTTTATGTCTCACTAATATCTTAATTTGAACAATAAATTGTATATTAATAGGTATCCTCTGAATACTGTGCCATAATAACTTCCAGTTTGGAGCTCCTAAGCAAACCCGGTAAGTCACAATCAGGAATGTTATCAGATCACAGCAGAAGCTGTTCTATGGACCTCATATACCATAACAGCTTCCTTACTCACCGACTGCTTTGATGGTTGTCACCTTGTCTTTTTTGATTACGTTTATGTCTGAGTATCACCAGCACAGGAAAAGTGTGCTGCACTTGTCTCCATCCTCAGAAACAATTTGTTTAAGAAATATATAGTCACCACTGAAAGATTCATCGTCTCCTATTCCTTGCTGGGTTAGAGAAGGTTCTTCAGTCCTTTTTGGGATGGGACCAGACACTCCATCCTCCAATGCCATTCGGATCATTGCTAGGTTGTTACTATCAAACACTGGGTAAATACTTAGAGGTTTTCATAAAAGAGTCGATATTGTACACTTTATGAAATACATCATATGAATCAATATGATATACTATATTAGAGATGATCTATGCATACATATTTCCATTATTAAATATTTCAAGTCATCAAAGCTAATAGAAAAGCCAAGGACACAAATTGAAATCATTGATTGGAAGGCAAAAAAAAAAAAAGAAAGAAATGATAGCATGCTCTTCTTTTAAATTAAATAGACATGCTATGAAAACACGTTTTTCCCAGAGAGGCGTTGTAAGCAGCACTGCTGCCGTTAGATGGAGGCATGTCAGTTCCAAAACCCAGCTCTGTAACTCACTAGCTGGAAAGCCTTTGGTAAATTATATAAATCTACTATGATTCAATTTTCTCACATGTAAAAGAGTAATAATAATATTAACTTCCCTTATACGGCTGTTGAAGATAAAGTATTTATGCCTAACTACTGGCATATGGTAGATGCTTAACACATTGATATTTATCAATGGCATAATAACAAACATCTACTATTGGCATATAGCAGAGGCTTAACATTGATACTATTATACATTTAATAATTTTATGAAATTCTCAAAAGGAAATGTAAACCTTAAAGACATCCTTTTAAAGTAATTCTTTATTAGTCAGCACATATTTTTAACAAATGTCAGCAAATTTTACAACTTATAACATTATAAAATGTATCAATTGTTTTGGAAAAGATTAAATATTCCTCCAAAATTATGTCTTGAAATGATTTCCTCGTGGTCATTCCATAATTTGCTTTTGTAGTGTGACAGAAAATATTATTCCAAAGCAGGATTAGTGTTTAGTCATTGTTTTCCTTTGTTCTTGTGCAATATTTAAAAAAACCAAAAGGATCTGTGAAAATAGAGAATCTTAGAAGAAAAATTAACTGCTGCTCTCAAATGTGGCTTTGACAATGTGACTCTTCATCCTGGAGAGCCCTCTGTGGTAGGAGAGTTTGGCTAATCCGTGAACTTTAACTTCCATTTAAGAAAAATGAAATGGATGACCCAGGGATACTATCATTCTGTGAAGATAATCATTAACAATTCATGAAAGAGTAACCTCATAAGGTCAGGGGTATGCTCATCTCAGATTTCTTCACATCAGTGCACAGAATCAGGAGGTAATTGAGCGATTTACTGCTGTCCTTTTAGCATTGAAGATTTGTTGATTGTTGGTTGATGGCGAAGATAGGAAAAATGGTATTGTTGTAATACCATGTCCCTCATATTATCACCCTGTGCCTGCAAAGAGACCGTTTTATATCAAATCAGATCTAAGGTCTTGAATGAAGTTGAAGAGAACTTTTACAGATACAATATAATACCTTTACTTTTAGAGGATGAATTATAGTTTTTACTAGAGGAGAGTATTAGGCTAATAGCTTTTAGGTAAGCAGTGTATTTCAAAGGTCAAAAGAGCTGCTGAGATCTTATGCCTTTTTTTTTTTTTTCTAACTTTTATTAACTATTTAATCACCCTAGAAAACATAAGAGATTGCTACTGCTGGAAGGGCCCGAAAATGCAACAATACAACGTGCTGCAAAGAAAATCCCATGCTTATATGCCTACATTGAGGCTCCAGCCCCTTAACAATGATCCTCACAGCAGATATATCTGTTCTCAAGATTTATTTCATAGTATTGACTAAAATTAGACAAGGATTCTTGTATTAAAGCTGGTTGATATGTAAGTATCATATTAAGATACCTTATAGGTGTTAAAGGAAAAGAAAAATCACACCAGACAAGCAAAGAGAAGTATATTTTATTCTGACACTGTTGCTTTAGGTGAGAAAGAATTAACTCAACACCCCTAAAAAGGAAAAGGCAGACAGAGTTTTTAAGTAGTTGGGTAGTTAATACAAAAATCCTGGGCATATTCAGGAGGTGGTTGATCAGTATATATGTCTGGCACTTAGAGATATTTCTGAGTTTGCAAATATTTTTCTCTGTAATTAGCCTTCTGTGATTGCTAATTAGCATCTATTAAAAATTAGGATCCTCCCCTCCCACAGACACTGGGAGACAGGGACACATCTCCTTAGAGATTTACATTTCAAAGAGACGGTTTCCAAGTCCTCAAGAATGACATTTTCTTGGTTGTAAAACTGGCAAGAGACTAGGGAAAGATTTATGTATATTTTAAAGAGGCAGAGAAGGAATTTACGATTTCAAGATTTTGAAAAAAAATGCTATAAGAAAAGACAAGTAAAGGACACATAGTCCCCATCTAAAGAGGAAGAAATCAGTACAAAGTTTGTTCAAGCTGAGGGGAATGTTAAGGTCATCTAGGTCATTAGTTATTATTTCTATTATTTTGACATAAATCTATAAAGAAACATCAGAGAAAATTTAAATCAAATGAAACAAATATGCTTCTGTAATAATTACTGTGTCAAAGAATATTAATAAATATTTATGTCTCCTATTTATTTATGGATTTCTGTTATTTAAAAAGAATATCAAAACGTATAAAGTTTAAACATATCTTTTGAAATGGATATTATTATCTCACAGTATAGGATGTAATTGAGTCTGAAAAAAATTTCCTTTTTCAGTTATTGAATATATATGTATATATGTCTGAGCTGAAATTAACCCAAGCTCTCACTAGAAAGTATAAGCTTTGGCATCAATCCTGGATTGAGTTATGTCTCTGTTAATTACCAGCTCTGTGACTTCATTTAGTTTCTACTTAACTTCTCTTCGCCTTAGTCTTTATCTTGAAGCTAAAAACCAATACTACTATCTCTACCTAATAGGGTTACTGTGTGGCCTAGTAAAGAAAAATTTGGGTAAAAAGACTGGTATATAGTAAATGTCTTATTAAGGTTAATTATTTACATTATTACTCTAAATGCTATATTCTCACTGTATCCTGCCTCCTCCTAAGAGATAGTATTTTGAGGATTTTGGAATAAATTTATATGTGAATCATTGTGGTAGTTCTTATTTTGAATCTATGCATGATTATGAATTATTTTTGAAATTGTTTTAATTATGGGTTCTGTTTTTTATACTAATAAACACAAAAAAGTTTTAAATACAAAACAAAGTAAAACATGGTCCATGAAAATAGTACTGTATTTATTACTTTATTTGTTAGAGTAGTGTGTCAGAATGGTTAAGCACACAAACTATAAAGCTAGATGCTTAGATTCAAATCCTAGCTCCAAAATTAATGGGTGACCCAAAGCAAGTTAATCTAAATCTCTACAACTCTTAAGTATATAATTTGTAAAGCAAAGATGGTAATAATAGTTTTTATATTTCGTGTGGACAAAATCAGCTAATAAAAACACAAAATTGACTTCTAGTAATTACAGTCACCGGATATGCCTTTTTTTAACTGAGAGCTATCATTATCGTTACATAATTACCGTTGTACTTTTTTTTCCTGAATTTCAGTGGCATACATTTTACTTCTGGCATGCCATTAAAAAAATAAATAAATAAATAAAATAGAAAATCATAAGAAATTGTATTTGACTCTCTCTATAGATAGGCACTCAATTGAGAGTGGATATTTATATGTTTATATAACTCAATTGAGTATATAGATATAGGCAGGAGCTATATATATATATACACAGGAGATATATATATATATATAAAAATGAGAATACACACACACACACTCACTCTCAATTGATAAATAAATAAATGAAAAATATTAACAACAAGCACTCAGCTGGTAGAGTTCAAATGTCTTTTCATCCTCTCTTCCAGATTCAGAATGATCAACTTGAAGATATAGGTAGAAAGTAGTGTAAGAAAAAATAAACCAGTAAAAATACAAAATGTACATGCTGATTTTCTCTTTCAGAACTATGGTTTCAAATAAAAAGTAGAAATTGTAATGGCCAAAAATGTATATATCTATCTATAGGCATATATGTCCATATATATATATAAACAGATACAGAGTAGGAATGTATTATATATGTTCTAACTGCAATATAACAGGTATAGGTTGTATATGTAGGTTAGGTGTATAATTCATCTTAAATACTCAAGAAAAATTAGTTTGAACTTTCAAATTTACAAAAGTATTACAAACAGCTTTTAATAAATTCCTAGATGTTGTCTAGAGTATAATTCAAAAATTAATTTATGCTACAAGGGTCCTCACTTTTCAGTATCTTTAGCTTTTTTGTATCTAGCTAGAGCTAATGTTCATTGTAAAGGGTTAACAGTGATGCAAATTATTCCTGTTTATAGCAATGTGAGAGACTGAATACACAACTGAAAAATAACCAGACCATATATAAAGACAGAACTCTGACCTACAGTCTGCAGTAACTGCCCAGGAAACCAAACACTTATCTCCAATAACCTGCCAGGAAGTGAGCCTGCTATGTCTAGCATGTAGAAAATTAGAATTCTATTTCTAGTAGCACTGGAATAATCTAAATAACTTTTTAACAATCGGTCCAAAATGGCCAAGGCTTGATCAATAATTGACAACTTCCTTAATTTTTATTCCTGCTTCCAGCTTAGACTTAACCAGAGAAAGCCAAATAGTTACCCCTAACCAATCACACACGATGCCTCAGTTCTAGTTAGCCTGCCTACAACTTCACATTGACAGCCTCCAGTCAGGGCATACATCAAGCTTTTCCTTTTTTTCTTTCTTCAATAAATGTTGTCCACTCTTGCTTGCCTTTGAGTTTCTGCCAAAAGCAAATTATAATGGCTGACTTTCTTGGTATGGCAATCTTTGAATAAACAGCCTTTTCTTGTTTATATTTGGTCGGTCTTCACTTTTTTTTTTTTTTAACTTTAAGTTTAGGGGTAAAAGTGCTGATTTGTTACACAGGTAAACATGCGTCATGGGAGTTTGTTTTACCAATTATTTCATCACCCACATATTAAGCCTAGTACCCATTAGTTATATTCCCTGATTCTCTCTGTCCTTCCACTCTGCACCCTCTGAAAGGCTCCAGTGTGTGTTGTTCCCGTTTATGTGTCCATGTGTTCTCCTCCACTTATAAGTGAGAATGTGCAGTAATTGGTTTTCTGTTCCCATGTTAGTTTGCTAAGGATAATGGCCTCCAGCTCCATCCATGTCCCTGCAAAAGACACGCTGTTGTTCTTTTTTAGGGCTGCATAATATACCATGGTGTATATTATTTCCATAGTTATCTTGGAGGTCCCACTGAAACTCAGTCTGTACTAGCGGTCTCTGGAAACCCTCGCTTTGGACCAGATGTATTTCCCACATGAGGCCCCTTGTTCCTTGCTATTATCAGCTTGCAGAGTAAGTGACAGTGTGGTAATTTGGAATCCTGTTCTCTTTACCTCAGGATTCACCACTATTTACTATTTAGTTTGGTACATGGGTTTTGTTGCTGGTTCCCACTTGTTTGCCCTCCTTGATAAAATCAAGCCATTCTTTCTCATACTAGTTTGCTTTTTTTTTGTTAGCTCTTGTTTTTGGCTGTTTAAAAGTGTCGTTTGTCATAAAAGGAGAATCATGGGAGAAGGTACAGATAAAGGCTCCATAAGTCTGTTGTCCCACCTGGCCTCAAAGACCAGGGAGTTTGTTCTTTTTTTATTTTCACGAATGCAAATTAATTTATTTCCTGTTCAAGAAACAATTATGAATTAAAATGTATATAAAACATGCAGTTTTATATTGTGTCTACTTGAAGATGTCTTTATGTGTGAACATACACATGATGAGAAGTTTTACTAAACTTCTATCCTTTTGGAGAAATTAAACATTGGGGGTCTTCTACTTAAAAAAAAAAAACTGTCCATTTATAGGGTCGACTGAAAATATGTCTTTCAATGACTTAATTACATATAAGAATTACATATTACAAAGTCCATATTAAACATGTTTAACATACTGGACAACTTTATTTCATTTGAAAATATCAAATAAGGTATAATGCTAAGTTTCAAATGGATTATCTTGCATAATTTCTTCTTATTTGATTCACTTAAGTTGCCAGTTTGTTGTTTTGTGGTTGATGTGAACATACGGGCTTCTTTTAGATTTCATTTTCTGGAGATACAGATGACTACTACTCCATCATTTCACATAAGATTTTCAGCAAACTCAAAGGAAACTGAAGAAAATTAAAAATCAAAATATAATGTTTGCCATATTTAAAATGGTTGTCACAAGGGCAACAGGCTAAAGTGGCCCATGCAAAGATATTTTTTATGGGAAAATTTTACATTCTATAGAGAATCTCCATTAATGCAGCCTGGTCTCCCCTTGTCCAGATCTAAGGAAGATTAACTGAGAATCTGACAACTTCAGTGGCATAAATAGTAATAGTAATAATAATAATAATAATAATAATAATAATTACCCTGTATTTTTTTCTGAGGGTTGCTACCTGTGAGGTTTCATCTATGTAACCAGACCACCTTTTCTAGCTAAGCCTCCTCTTTCCCCTCTCCCATCACCTGCCTTGCCATTAAAACCTGATATACCACTATAACCTGTTTTTAGCCGTACTTTGAGCCTATATTCTTTCTGTATCCTCAAGATAGTATGTTAGCTTCCATATCACCTATCGGGTGTCAGGCTTTCTTTCTAAAGGCTCTTATGTATAAGAATTAAATAAATGTATTTGCCTTTTCTCCTGTTAATCAGTCTGCCTCATGCCAGTGATTTTCAGCACAGTTTCAGGGGTAAAACACCTTAGTCACTTCAAAACATATACACTCACACACACACAACCTGACAACAAAAAAGAAGGTAAACATTTGCTGCTCTTTGTAATCTTTGCTAAGGCTAAGCAGATCTTGTCTGTCTCTCTAGAAAAGTATGTAAATCAGGAGTAAGTCTGTATGCTTTCAAAATAAAGAATTAAAAGCATAAAACTGAGAAGATTTATTGGGTGTTTTCTCAAACAGATATTAAAAATGTATATTTTCATATTGAATATCCTTGTTATTACCATAGAGAAAATCTAGTTCCCAAATAAAAGAAAAATCGTGTTTTCTGGTTAAAAATAAAAATTATTTTATTTGATAAATTTATCAAATAAAATATGATAATTTGTCCTTCTTAATAGAAAACATGGCTATAGATTGGGATAAAGAGGATAAACAAAGAAGATTGTACCATAAATTATTATAAGAAAATTTTATGACAAGATTGTTAATAGATTCAACCAGAATAAAAGACAGAAATTGTGGCACAGATATTAAACTATTTGATGTCTAAGCCCAGTGTTAATCTGTAGCTGTTGGAGGACATCGAAAAAAAGACAGATAAAAATTGCAGTGAAAGGCTGTCTATGCCCTTAGGTATCCTTTACAAATTCTAATTTGTTGTTGTTCACTGAACTGTTTCATTCTTTAAATAGCCCACACATTCTATTTACTCTAAAACCAAAATGACAACCAAGGCCTTTTGTGCATGTGCACGTTTGGGGAATAGAGTACATTTCTCAGAATGTTTGCCCAGTTTTTGTTTTGTTTAATTTTTTCTTCTTTACAAAAGACAGTAAAAACATATAGGCAAAATAACTTAAGCTTATGTCCCTGCTTTATTTCTGTGCTGTGCAACTTTGTTTTCAATTCTGTAATCTGATGGTTATGTGCTTAGTTTGGCTGCTACTCTTAGGATACTATAATCATATGTATTTTCCTTTATCCTTCATTCTTTTGATATAAAGGTTTTGTTTTCCTAAGAGTAAGGCATTTGTTATCAATCATGGCTCAATGGGAATTATCAAAAACTATTAAAATATTTAATATAAACAAAGTAAAATAAAATCATAGAGAAAAATATATTGGATGCTCTCTAAAGTACTACCATTGTGAAGCTGTGCGATTTCCTCCACTTGGTTTCAATGTCATGTGTTTTTAAATAGTTGAAAAATCATAATTTATCAGCAATAGTTTAGCTATTTCTTTGCCGAATATCATAAGACATACTTAGTCATATTCCTGTATAGTTTTCATAAACTTACTTTTAATACTTATAGCATATATATTTAATAAATGATCCACAATTTAATCAACTATTTTTTCATTGGAACTTTAATTTTGCTATTTTTTACTCAATAACATTGTGTGGAACACATATGCACATATTTTTGGACTCTAATTTTAATCAACTGAAATCATATATATTTATTATAGTCCTACTACAGATAATGTACCAGGTTAGCAATTCGAAACAAATAGATTGTTAATATTGATCTTTTTCTCAACAAATTCATATTAATATTTTAGCAAGGGAGACTATTAAAACATACACATGGAAAATGCAGAGTTTCTTCTCAGACCCACAATATACAAAAATGTTTGAATTTAAATAGGAAAATTAATTAAATTAATTAAATTTAAATTTGAATTTAGAATTCAAATAGGAAAAAGAGATTAAATAAATTTATAAAACAATGTAATTTTATGTAATATAAAAGATCAAACAAATTTTGTGTTTCATAAGGCCCATTAATTTTTATGCATTAATTTATATTAAAATTTTATTGTTTTTTCAAACTTTCAGCTCAAAAATAGTTGTAACATTTTAATTTCTTTTGCATTGAAATTTTTCTAGATTCAAATTATCTATTCTATAGTTCAAATGCATATTTAAACAAATATTCTTAGCCTACGAAAGAAGTTCTTACTCGACTCTCCCCACTCAATTGTATAGATACACAATTTTCTTTACTGCTGACAATTTTATGGAAGGACCTATCTATTTGAATGAGGCAAATCATTTTAACTTCAGTCCTTCAGTGTCTCTTTCACAGACTTCAGCTCATTTCCTTTTTGAGTATGTTGCACGTAACTCTGAAAGGGTTGACTTGGTCTCACCTGATTTTTATCACTACTTCTGTAACTCATCTGTCATCTCAGCTTTATATGCTTTGATGTTCCAAAGTGCTAGTTCCTTTTTCCTGAATAATTCAACTGGATTCCTGGAGACAAACCTACACATGATCTCAACGTCCTTTGGCAATGATGTCTTAAAAGTCAAGTTAGAAAGAAACACTCAGCTGAAGAATTGAGAAGATTCCAGATGGAGAAATTGTCATGAAACCACACATATAAACCAGGAGAGCTTGACACAATCAGAAAACTGCGCGACAAGAAATCTTTTTTTCATTATTTCTTTTTCTTTCTTTTTTTTTTTTTGGTGGGGGGGGATGGGGAGAAGCGGTGTGTTCATGGATTTAATGTTTCTGTAATTATCTGAACAAAGATCAAAACATTTTAGGCTATTTCGGACTTTTTTTTTTTTTTTAATGCTATTGAATGAGTCTAACCAATGGATCTTCAGCCTTACTCAGCATTATTACTTTCAGTTGACTGAAAGTAATTTATTAAGTTTCCACTTAATAAATTAATCTGTGTGACTTATTTCTGCTTCTAGCCATAAGCAAGTAACAAGGACAAGATTTATCTTCCTGCTTAAAACAAGCAGAGAAAGAACACAATATATGAAACAATGGTTTCCAAGTTATTGGACTTCAGGCAATGAAAGCATTCATTGATGAGAGATGCGAAACAAGTGACGTGTGTGAACCTCATGACTGCTTAGCTTTATTCTATCAAAGCAAAATTTTCAACAAATTTAACCAGGCAAAGAAGACTTTATTTAAGGTTATTGCTATAGGAATTAGAGATTGAATTCAGTTCTGCTGGGGAAAAATAATGGCAGGAGAATTTTTCAGCACTGGAAAATTTCTTCCACTAGAGCTAGTGAAAAGGTATTGCAGAAGAACACAAGCAGGGAGGTTGATCAATAGAATATTATTTGTGAGTTAACTAGAGTTATTTGGAGCAAATAAGAGTTATTCTTGAGTTTGCAAATGTTTTTCTCTATGATTGGGCCATCTGTGTTTGTTATTTGGTGCCCATGGGATTTAGGATCCTACCCTCTAACAGACACTGGGAGATTAGGGTGTTATCACATCTCCTATTTATATTACACAGAGTTGGTTTACAGGTTCTTGAGGAAAATTTCTTGAATCCTAAAACTGTCAAGAGACTGTTAAAGAAATGTATATGCATTTCAAAGAAACAGAAAATAATTTGTAGATTTACAAATTTTCCAAAGTAAGTATTCTACCTACTAAAAGGGATGTAAGTGCTATGGTTGGGAAGAAACCTATCTAAAGTTTTGTTAATTGAAGGACACCTTGGTAACTGACTTGAGAGTTTCCTTATCAAGGAGCAAGGATAGAGAATCCATGGTTACCCTTGGCAGTGTTGAGGTTTGTCTGATTCCTGTGCTCTAAAAAAACAATGATGATTAAGGAATTCTTTGCTACTTATCTTTGAAAATAGCTAACTGCGAGGGATCACTCTTCCTCGTGACTCAGATTAAGAATCGTCCTCATAACTCCCTTGTTTGACTACCTCTGTAAAACCTCAGACTGCCTTCCTTTATTCTGAAAATTTTCTTCAGAAATGAACTTTCTTACTATTGCAATAGGCTAAAAAAAATTTCGTCTGAATTGTTTAATGCTTTTTTTCTTTCACATATTTATAACATGGCTCACAATCAGAACCTCATTTTCAAACCTTCACTCATCCCAGGCCTGTTTGATTGTCTCTGGACAGGTGCCCCTGGATCCAAACAGGAGTCTTACTCATCTACAGGAGAACAAGAACTTGATTGTGATTATTTTTGACTACTGACTTTATTTTTGGTACTTGTTTCTTGCACTTTGGGTTTTACTTTTGATTTTTAATAGCTAATAAGTTATCCTATATTGGAAATTTGATTTAATGATCTAACAATTTGGTTATCTCAATAAACAGACAAATAGTTTATAGAGATCTTCAATTTATTGAGTGAGAGACAACAGGTAATCTGGTTCGTTAGTCTTCTCTATCACCTGTTTGGAGCTCAAATAAATTAAGAATGGGTCCATACTGGGAAGAGAACAGATCTATGTATGTGTGAGCTTTTCTTATTTGTGTTTGCTCTTGACCAAGGGATGTGATTTACAATTGAAGTTATAAGGTCTTGATATGTGTCTGTATGTATGTTTATGTATCTGTAATTCAGAGAAGTCTTTATCACACTTATTGAGTGTGTAGTAATTGCCTACCTCTAAATGGTATTACCAAATTAGATTATGAAATTTCAAAAAGGAGCTACAATATGATTGGTTTAGAGATAAATGGCTGTATATAAAAATATTATTCTTAACTTTAAAAAATAAAATGTCTTGGTTTGCTTTGTGTTGCTGTAAAGGAGTATCTGAGGCTTGGTAATTTCTAAAAAAAAAACCTAGAGGTTTACTTGCCTCACAGTTCTGCAGGCTGCACAAGAAACATGACGCCAGCTAGCATATGCTTTTGGTGAGGGCTTCGGGGAGCTTCCTCTCATGGCAGAAGGGAAGAAGAGAGCATATATTACATGTCAAGAGAGGAAGGAAGGAAAAGAGGAGGGAGGTTCCAGGTTGTTTCCCACAATCATCTCTGGCAAAAACTAATAGAGCAAGGATTTACTCATTACCTGGATGGTCCCAAGATATTCATGAGGGTTCTGCCCTCATGATTCAGATGTCTCACAGAAGACTCCACCTCCAACATTGGAGATCACATTTCAACATGGGATTCAGAGTGAACAAATACGCAAACTTTATTAGAAAATGATGAAATTAAACTTTTAAGACTTCAACGTTCTAGATTTTAAAAATCCCTACAAACACCAACTTGAAAATGTTTTGAGAATTCAAATCTCCGTAAGTCTTAGTGTTAAGCATAGTGTACATATAGATTTTTATTCTATTTGAGTATGTTTTTCTTACATTTATACAGGTTTATTGATTGGATAAGTTAGCATTACTCCTGCTTAATGTGTAAGATTATAAAAATATAAATATATTTTAGCCAAATTGAATTATTATTCTGCCATATTAATTCAATAATAATTTTATTTTGCAGTGTTTTAGCTTAAAAATAATTTAAAGAATTTTAGATAACTTACAAACTTGGACTGATAGTACATTGAGTAAGTTAACATTCAACAGACACCTAGATTATTATTGTTATTAATCATTATTATTATTTTTGAGACGGAGTCTCACCCTATCGCCCAGGCTGGAGTGTAGTGGCGCAACCTCGGCTCAGTGAAACCTCTGCCTCCGAGGTTCAAGCGATTCTCCTGCCTCAACCTCCCAAGTAGCTAGGACTACAGGCACTCGACACCACGTCCTGCTAATTTTTGTATTTTTAGTGGAGGTGGGGTTTCAACATGTGGGCCAGCATGGTCTCAATCCTTGACTTCGTGATCTGCCAGCCTTGGCCTCCCAAAGTACTGGGATTACAGGCGTGAGCCACTGCACCTGGCCAACACCTAGATTATTTTTAAGAGAACACTGCTACGTTAGTTACTAAGCCTAATCTTAGTATAATATAACATCTTAATCTGTATGTATATGATTTTCCTTTTACTTTTATGCAACAGAGAGACTATGTCTTTGGGTTTGTAATGAATGTTCGTTTCTGCTACTTTGAGAACTGTATAAATGATGTGCATGGCTGTAGAAAGTTGTGTTTTGTGTATTCATCAGCTCTATGAGCTTGCTGCATGAGGCAACTGCGTGATAGCCAGTGCAAAAGTATTAATACCACTAATTCTCAATTTTATCTGTAACACAGTTGTTAGTTGCTTTAATTAAAAGTTATGTGGTTTAGATTATAATCAAAAGCAATTATTTTAGAGAAACATAACTGTGTATTTCTATTATTCAAAGATATGTAGTTTTCTTCTAAATTAGTGTGTTTTCTTTTTTCTATTTGGAGTTTTTGCTTTTGTTTTTGGAATCCATAGTTCTTTGCACTCTTAAAGTTTTTGACGACCTCAAAGAGCATGACAAATATTGATATTTACTTTATTGGAAAATAAAACTAAGAAACTTAAAATGCTCATTTATTGATTAATTTTAATATGGCAATGATAAATATATTGCTCATTAATAACATCTTAATGAGATTATTAACTTCATTCTGACCTCATATATCCCCTGAAATTAGTCCTAAAGTATGCTTCTTCCAGAACATTAAAGAGAATAATGAATGGCAACATTTGGAAATGAATTATATTTGCCTCGGTTTATTAAATCTGAGTCTGAAATGCTACGAAAGGTGTTGAAATCTCAGTAAACTTTGCTTAATTTGATGAACTTCTTTCTTTGGTTTACTGTTTATTTTCCTCATCCATAATATAGTTACTACCGATGAGTTTCATGAGAGAAGATATTGCCAAACCAAATGAGACCCTTTAGCCTTCCCTAGGCTGAATGCATATGAGCAACATGTTATTAATCTAATATTTCAGAAATTGTACATTTTATAGGAGTTTCCCAGATAGTTGTCAATGTCATCACTGTCCACAATTCTATTCATCAGTCTTGGTGCTACTTTGTTTGATATGAGCCAGCAGCAGAATAGTGTCATAAATCATAATTTCAGTTATTTTTTAAAATGTTAACATGATTGCAACCATATTTTGTTAGCTTAAATTTAGAATCTTCCAGGCCAGTAGTTTCCATATGGAATTCATATCACTTACCTATGAAGCTTTACTAAGATATAGATGCTTAGGATCTATTCCTGACTTAATGAGTCAATTAGCTTTATATATTTTTGATATATTCTAACTATATGTTTAGTATATCCATGGTATATTATGATTGAATTATACATTGTAGCTGAAGTATTTTTCACTATAAAGATTTTATCAAGTTTTTAAAAATTAGATATAATAGCCATTCTTGAAAATTGAGTTAATAGTTACCATTATAGAAGATATTTTGTCTAAAACCTTTGAATTCACCTCATTATCTTGCTTTTACATGCCACAGAAACAACCACATTTATCAGTTGCATTATTCTTTTTGGACCTCTCATTAGATCATTCTCTTCTGAAATTATCAATTATAAGTTAACTGTAGTCATTTTACATCTTTTGTTACATACAAATAAGTTTCTTGTTTTACTCTAACGCTTCCCTGAAAGAACTTGCAATCAGCTTCAGGGTGTACTGTTCCATATACAAGAAACGTCTCAAATCCCTGAAGAAAAGCAATCTGCCACATAGAGGCTTCAGATGGCATCATTTAAACAACTTTGGGATTATTCCAGTGGATGAGTAAAGATTTCCAGCACTCTAGTCAAGAAGCTGATAGTTTATAGGATTGTAAAACCAAAATGAAAAAGGGGAAAAAAAAAAGTTACATAGAACTGAATGAACTAGTGAGGTATAATTATGATTTTTTAAAAAATTATAAGCAACCTAGAAGAAAGCATGAGAGTAAATATTTATGTCCCTGGACTAGGAAATGATTTATTAAATATGACCCCAAAAGCACAAACAATAAAACAGTGAAATGATGGTCTTAGCTAATGCAATGAGGCGAGAAATAAAAAGAAATCTATATTGAAAAGAAAAGAAAGAAAAAGCTGCCTTTATTTTCAGACAGCATAATAGTTTATGTAAAAACTAAAATGGAATCTTGGGAGGCCGAGGTGGGCGGATCATGAGGTCAGGAGATCGAGACCATCCTGGCTAATATGGTGAAATCCCGTCTCTACTAAAAAATACAAAAAACTAGCCGGGCGAGGTGGCGGGCGCCTGTAGTCCCAGCTACTCGGGAGGCTGAGGCAGGAGAATGGCGTAAACCCGGGAGTCAGAGCTTGCAGTGAGCTGAGATCCGGCCACTGCACTCCAGCCCGGATGACAGAGCGAGACTCCGTCTCAAAAAAAAAAAAAAAAACCTAAGAATAGGACACTGTAGGATACCCCAATTGCATGTTTATCTATCTATCAATAAAAATTTAGAAATTAAAACTAACAACATAATATAATTGGAAAAAGCAAAAATATTAAATACTTAAAAATAAATCGGACCAAAAATCAGTGTGTTGCTGAGAGAAATTAAGGAATACCTAAATAAATAGAAAGAGACATTATATTAATGACTTGGAAGACTCACTAATAAGATGTCAGTTTTCTCTGAATTTGTGTATAGATATAATGTAACCCTGATGAAGATACCATTTGGATGTTTGTAAAACTCAAGAAGCTGATTCTAAAATTAATCTGGAAATGGAAAAGAACTAGAAGAGTCGAAACGACTTGGAAAAAAAGAAAGGTTTTTAGATTAACTCTACCTAATTTCAAGAATTACTATAAAACTACGGGAATTAAGACATTGCGATTTTATGCAAAGATAGGTAAATAGGTAGATAGATAACTGGAACAGAAAAGAGAAATCAGAAATAGACCTATGCATATATAAACAACGAATTTTAATAAATGTACTTCAGTTAAGAGATGATAGTTTCTAGAGCATATGGTACTACAACAATTTTTAAGCAGGATTTCAATTTCCATTGCAGCTCGTCAATTTCTTTTATCATTTCTTAACATTGTACCTTTTAGAGTCCAACTGTAGGTCTTCTAAATTTTGAGTTTTAGAATCTAATATTCTGCCTCTCGATTCACTTTTTCTCCCTTTCACGATCTCATAGACTTTTTTTTTATTTGACAAATTCCTCATAGCAAGAAAAGGTATCTCATGTAATGTGGATCTCTCTGAATTCCCTTATTTTAAAAATTATTGTCCTTCAAATTCCTTGTTCTTTTATAGCCTTATAAATTCCAACAGATATTTTTTTATTTTTTATTTTTTATTATTATTATACTGTAAGTTCTAGGGTACATGTGCATAAAGTGCAGGTTTAACAAAGGATAAGAGATGAAGACAATTTTTAAAAATTGAATATATGTGGAAGACACATAATGATGATCCAAGATAAGGATAACTGATGTCTCTGAAATGAAGAAGCCCACTAATGACAGAAGGTATGTTTGTCAGTATTATATAAGAAAATCTGCCCAAAATGAATAAATTTGCTGATTTAAAAGTTAAAAAAAAATTCCAACAGATATTTTAAAAATATTTTCTTCTTCAGAATATTTTATATTTTGACTATGTCATGCTACTCTATTATTATTCAAAAATGAAATAAGCATGCCTTGGCTTTTACTTGATTTTATTTTTTATGCTATAATGTCATTTATAAGTCCTGAATATCTCAGGGTTTATCCTTCATGAGTATCAAGAATTTACTGTTTAGTACTTGTAAAAATGTCAGCAAATGATGCATAGGAAACATGTAAAATTGACATGAAGAGAAGTCTTGTAGGTGAATGAAGAGTTTTATAAACTGGAGGCAATTGGAGAATACTGAAGAATACAGAATTTCAGCAGGACTTGCCTTAATATCGTATGACAGGATTGATGAAAAAGAGCATTAGAAGAGAATCAGGGGGAACAATTAAGAGTCCATTGAAATCTTAATGTATAGATACTTTTTATAACACATATAATTACTTATAATTACTAATACTTTTCACTTTTTTCCAGTGGTCTTTGAGTATTTATTTATATTACTAGGTAAATATTTTAGATTTATGAATTTATTTTAAAATTACTGTATCAAAATTTGTTTCACAGTTTTGAAATTTACATGTCCAGGGAAACCAGAAGTAACTAAAAAACCATATAACTTCCAGTTCGACTCTAAAGGCATAGTGATAAGAAACCATGAAATTGATTAAAAATCTGCTACAGAATTTGAAATTTAACTTTTAAAAAGTCAACAAATTATGATTTAATTAAGGTTTACTACTTCTAAATGAAGAAAAATGAAGTATATACACACACACATTTATATATGTTGGTAGATGGGGGTAAGGAAACAGAGTAAACATTGTCTAATACCATAATGGCAAAAAGATCTGCAACAGTTGGGTTGGGACATTTCTGAAGTGGCTCTGTGAGTTGAGCAAGAGGGACAAAAGTGGTCAATTGTAGTATTTCCAAAACTCCTTTATATGTTTATTTCTAATATTGATCTCATTTTAAAGTATACTGTTTCATCTAAAATCAATGTTATTATTTATCTCCGTCAAGACAAAGAAAAGTACACATGTAAGTATTAAACATTTTAAAGTATTGAGAGGGTGTTACTTACTTGGCTGAACATAGTTCCTTAACTTCTGTCTTTAGTTCAACTTTCTCCTATGAAGTGATTTTGTCCTAATACTTAACCAATTGAAACAGGACTAACATTTCCCGAAATACTGTGTCAGGGACAGGAACCCTCCTCCTTCCCTTACTATTTACTATAGATTAATGCCGGATAACTGAGGAAAATATTGTGGAGGGAAATCCTTCAATATAATATTCCAGGTTTGACATAGGGTATTTAATACAGTACTCTACAAGTTAGTACTTTTGGATGTTTTCTCAAACTGTGATCAAAATAAATGAAGGATTTTTTTTTTCTCAAAATTTTCCTCTGAAACTGTGTGCAAAAATAAATGAAGGATATAGAAATCAATTCACAATGCTTTTTAGAAACACATAGGTATATAAACATGTACATCTGATGAATACAAGTGAAGTAAAAATTAGTACAATCTAGATTACCTTTCTTAAAGATGATCACTAACAGAATTACAAGAGATATGTATTAAAAATATCATGCTTAAGACCTAGTAAATCAGAATTTAAGTTCATGCTCACATAGAAGGCCATGTCTGTGAATCCATAAAAAAGAAGACAAACTTTCTCCAGAAGTAACCACATCTGTGCTTGCTCTGTTAATTGTACAATATATTATTAAGCAGACATTGCCTATTTCTTACCTTCTAGATAATTCTTAAAGTTCATTACTTTCTGGAACATATTGCTAAAATATTTTGAAAGAGGATTCCATTAGTATTTATACTCGATGCAGGTATAACCTAGTATAAACTAAAACTCACCTGTGCAAAGTGTCTTAAAGTCATCCCACAAATAGAAATCCATGAATGTACTGGAAATCACAAACATACACACAAAGTTCCATTGGAAACACCAAGATGACTTTGTTTCTATATTTTTCATATTATATTCCTGAGCAGAGGATTTCGACTGACCTATCAGTAAGCCTACTTTTTAAAATGTTTTAGAATAAATTATATATAACGTAATATTTACCATGTTAACAACCATTTTAAGTATAGAGTTCACTAGCATTAATGCTTTCATATTGTTTTGCAATTATCACCACCATCCACCTCCAAAATTCTTTTCATCTTGCAATAATGAAACTCGACATTCATTGAAGAAGAACTGCCCATTTTCCCTGGGCCCTTCCAGGATTCTGACAACCACCATTCTATGTTGTCTCTATTTGTAATTTTCACTACTCTAAGTACCTTATATAAGTGCAATAATATGGTATTTGTCATTTTGTGATTGGTTTAATCCACTTAGCATAATATCCTTGAGATTCATTCATCTTATCAGAATTTCCTTCCTTTTTAAAACAATAATATTCCATTGTATATACACACTGAATTTTGCTTTTGAATTCATCCGACCATAGACACTTGGGTGCTTATGTGACTTAATTATTGCAAATAATGCTGGTATGAACATGGATGTACAAATACATCTTTCAGAAGCTGCTTTTAATTATTTGAAGTATATACTCAAACATGGAAATGGAGAACCATATGGCAATTCTACTTTTTAATTATTTGAGGAATTGACATACTATTTTCCAAATAAACTGTATTACATTTCCATTAAGAGTGCACGAGGGTTCCAGTTCTTCCACATACTTACCAACACTTATTTTCTGTTTATGATAGTGCCCATCTTAATGTGTGTAAGGTGGTATCTCATTGTAGTTTTGACTTATGTTTATGAAGATAAATGATGATGAGCATCTTTTAATGTGCTTATTGGATATTCATATAACTTTTTTGGATAAATGCCTAATAAAATCTTTTGCCCATCTGTGAGTGGGGTTGTCTGTTTTATCATTGTTGTTGAGTTTTAGAAGTTTTCTATATATTCCAGATATTTATCCCTTATGAGATACAAATGATTTGGAAATATATTTCCCATTCTATGGGATGTCTCTTTATTATGTTGATATTGTCTTTTGATAAAATTTGTTTAAAGTTTTTTAAATGTATAATTTAAGCTCTGGGATACATGTGCATAACATGTAGGTTTGTTACATAGGTATACATGTGCCATGGTGGTTTGCTGCACCCATCAACCCATCATTTACATTAGGTATTTATCCTAATGCTAACCCTCCCCTAGTCCTCCACCTCCCCCAACAGTCCCTGGTGTGTTATGTTCCCCTCCCTGAGTCCATGTATTCTCATTGTTCAACTCACACTTATGAATGAGACAGGCAGTGTTGGGTTTTCTGTTCCTGTGTGAGTTTGCTGAGAACGATGGTTTCCAGCTTCATCCATGTCCATGCAAAGGACATGAACTCATCTTTCTTTATGGCTGCATAGTATTCCATGATGTATATGTGTCACATTTTCTTTATCCAGTCTATCATTGATGTGCATTTGGGTTGGTTCCAAGTCTTTGCTACTGTGAAGAGTGCTGCAATAAGCATACATGTGCATGTGTCTTTATAGTGGAATGATTTATAATCCTTTGGGTATATACCCAGTAATGTGATGGCTGGGTCAGATGGTATTTCTGGTTCTAGATCCATGAGGAATTGCCACACTGTCTTTTACAATGGTTGAACTAATTTACACTCCCACCAACAATGTAAAAGTGTTCCTATTGTTCCACATCCTCTCCAGCATCTGTTCTTTCATGACTTTTTAATGATTACCATTCTAACTAGCGTGAAGAGGGAATCTCATTGTGATTTTGATTTGCATTTCTCTAATGACCAGTGACCATGAGCTTTTTTTTCGTATGTTTGTTAGCCACATAAATGTCTTTTGAGAAGTGTCTGTTCGTATTCTTCACCCACTTTTTGATGGGGTTGTTTTTTTCTTGTATATTAGTTTAAGTTCTTTGTAGACTTTGGATGTTAGACCTTTGTCAGATGAATAGATTGCAAAATTGTTCTCTGATTCTGTACGTTGCCTGGTCACTCTGATGACAGTTTGTTTTGCTGTGCAGAAGCTCTTTAGTTTAATTAGATCCAATTTGTCAATTTTGGTTTTTGTTGCCTTTGCTTTTGGTGTTTTGTCATGAAGTCTTTGCCCATGCCTATGTCCTGAATGACATTGCCTAGGTTTTCTTCTAGGGTTTTTATGGTTTTAGATATTACATTTAAGTCTTTAATCCAACTTGTGTTAATTTATGTATAAGGTGTAAGTAACGGGTTCAATTTCAGTTTTCTGCATATGGCTATCCAGTTTTCCCTTCATCATTTATTAAATAGGGAATCCTTTCCCCATTGCTTGTTTTTGTCAGGTTTGTCAAAGGTCAAATGGTTGTAGATGTGTGGCATTATTTCTGAGGCCTCTCTTCTATTCCATTGGTCTATATATCTGTTTTGGTGAGAGTACCATGCTGTTTTTGTTACTGTAGCTTTGTAGTATAGTTTGAAGTCAGGTAGCATGACGCCACCAGCTTTGTTCTTTTTGCTTAGTATTGTCTTGACTATATTAGCTTTTTTTTAGTTCCATATGAAATTTAAAGTAGCTTTTTTTTTTTTCTTCTAATTCTGTGAAGAAAGTCAGTGGTAGCTTGATGGGAATAGCATTGCATCTATAAATTACTTTGTGCAGTATGACCATTTTCACAATATTGATTCTTCCTTTTCATGAGCATGAAATGTTTTCCCATTTGTTTGTGTCCTCTCATATTTCCTTGATCAGTGTTTTGTAGTTCTGAAGATATCCTTCACATCCATTGTAAGTTGTATTCCTAGGTATTTTATTCTCTTTGTAGCAATTGTTAATTGCCCTGACCAGAAATTCAGTACAATGTGGAATAGGAGTGATGAAAGAGGTAATCATTGTCTCATGCCCATTTTCAAAGGGAATGCTTCCAGCTTTGCACATTCAGTATGATATTGGCTGTTGCTTTTTCATAAATAGTTCTCATCATTTTGAGATATGTCCCATCAATACCTAGGTTATTGAGATTTTTTAGAATGAAGACATGTTACTAGCATTAACATCAACAAAATGGATGTCCACACAATAACCCCATCCGGAGGTCACCAATATCAAGATCAAAGTTAGATAAATCCATGAAGATGAGGAAAAAACAGCACAAAAGTTGAAAATTCCAAAAACCAGAATGTCTCTTCTCCTCCAAAGGATCACAACTCCTCACCAGCAAGGGAACAAAACTGGTCGGAGAATGAGTTTGACAAATTGACAGAAGTAGGCTTCAGAAGGTGGATAATAACAAACTCCTCTGAGCTAAAGGAGCATGTTCTAACCCAATGCAAGGAAGCTAAAGACTTTGAAAAAAAGTTAGAGGAATTGCTAATTAGAATAACTGGTTAGAGAAGAGCATAAATGATCTGATGGAGCTGAAAAACACAGCATGAGAACTCTGTGAAGCATACACAAGTATCAATAGCCAAATCATTCAAGTGGAAGAAAAGATATCAGAGATTGAAGATCAACTTAATGGAATCAAGTGTGAAGACAAGATAGAGAAAAAAAATGAAAAGGAAAGAACAAAGCCTCCAAGAAACACGGGACTATGTAAAAAAACAAAACCTACGTTTTATTGGTGTACCTGAAAGTGACGAGGAGAATGGAACCAAGTTGGAAAATAGTCTTCAGGATATTATCCAGGAGAATATCCCCAACCTAGCAAGACAGACCAACATGCAAATTCAAGAAATACAGAGAACACCACCAAGATACTCCTCAAGAAGAACAACCCCAAGACAGATAATTGAAAGAAAAAATGTTAAGGGCAGCCAGAGAGAAAGGTCCCACAAAGGGAAACCCATCAGACTAACAGAATATCTCTCTGCAGAAACCCTACAAGCCAGAAGAAAGTGGGGGCCAATATTCAACATTCCTGGAGAAAAGAATTTTTCAACCCAGAATTTCATATCCAGTCAAACTAAGCTTCATAAGTGAAGGAGAAATAAAAATTTTTACAGAGAAGCAAATGCTAAGAGATTTTGTCACCACCAGGCCTGCCTTACAAGATCCCCTGAAGGAAGTACTAAATATGGAAAGGAAAAAACTGGTACCAACCACTGCAAAAACATACCACTAGTGAAACTATGAAGAAACTGTGTCAACTAATGGGCAAAATAACCAGCTAGCATCATAATGATGGAATCAAATTCACACATAACAATATTAACATTAAATGTAAAAGGGCTAAATGCCCCAATTAAAAGACACAGACTGGCAAATTGGATAAAAATTCAAGACCCATCAGTGTACTATATTAAGGAGACCTTTCTCATGTGCAAAGACACTCATAGCCTCAAAATAAAGAGATGGAGGAATATTTACCAAGCAAATAAGAAAAAAAAAAAAAGCAAGGGTTGCAATCCTAATCTCTAAAGTTTTAATAAAATTTAATTTAATAAAATTTAATTTATCTACTATTTTCTTTTGTTTCCTGTGCCTTCGGTATTATGTTCAAGAATTCATGGTCAACTCCAATGTCAAGAAGGTTTTGCCATATTTTATTTTAAGAGTTTTATAGATTTATGTTTTACATTTTGGTTTTTGATCCATTTTGAGTTAAATTTTCTCATGGTGGTACATAAAGGTCAAGCTTCCTTCTTTTCCATGTGCGTAATTAGGCTTCCTAGCACCACTTGGTGAAAAGACTTTCCTTTACCATTGAATGGTCTTGATATCCTTGCTGCAAAGCATTTGACCATACGTGCATGAGTTTATTTCTGGGCTCTCCATTCTATTTTATTTGTTTATAGATCTGTCTTTATGCCATCCCCACTCTGTTTTGATCATTTTAGATTTGTAGTTAAGTTTTAAATCAGTAAGTGTAATTTCTTAAGCTTTTTTTTTTTTTTTCTCAAGAATATTTTGACCATTTAAAGTCCCTTTCTATTTTTGCAAAACAGTCATCAGAATTTTGGTTAAGATTACATTAAATCCATAAATCATTTTGATTAGTATTGAGTCTAAATAATATCAACTCTTTCAATTCATGATTATAAGATGGATATTCATATATTTACATCTTCAATTTCTTTCAGCACAGTTTTATAGTTTTCATTGTAAAAGTTATTTTGCCTTCTTGGTTAGGTATAAGTAAGTATTTTATCTCTTTGATACTATTTTTCTTGATTTCTTTTTAGATTGTTTATTGTCAATGTATAAAATGAAATGTATTTTATGTTAATTTGATATCCTGGAATTTTACTAAATTCACTTATTCTAAAAGTTTTTAAATACATTTTTAGTATTTTTTACATCTTTTCTGAAATTAGAGAGAATTTCATTTCTTCCTTTCCAGGCTAAATGTCTTTGTTTTCTTGTTCTTGCCTAATTGCTCTGGTTAGGCCTTCCAATATTTTTGTTCTTGATATTAGAGGGAAAAAACTGATATCATTTTGCTGTGTCCCCAGGCAAATCTCATCTTGAATTGTAGCTCCCATAATCCCCACATGTTGTGGGATGGATCCAGTGGGAGGTAATTCAATCATGAGTGCGAGTCTTCCAGTGCTGTTCCACTGATAGTGAATAAATCTCATGAGATCTGATGATTTTAAAAAGGGGAGTTCTCCTACCCACTCTGTCTTGTCTGCTGCCATGTAAAATGTGTCTTGTGTCCCTTTCACCTTCTGCCATGATTGTGAGGCCACCCCAGCCATGTGGAACTGTGAGTCAATTAAATATCTTTCCTTTATAAATTACCCAGTCTCATGTACGTCTTTATTAGCAGTGTGAGAACAGATGAATAAAAAGACTTTCCATATTTTACCATAAAATATGCTATTTTCTGTGGATTTTTCATATATAGTTACTATTTTGCTGAAATGTTTTTATTCCTACTCTGTTGAGTGTTGTATTATGAAAGGGTGTTGAATTGTGTTAAATGTATTTTCTGTAACAATTGAAATAGTCGTATTTGTGTTTTTTCTACATTCTGTTAATGTGGTGTATAACAGTTACTAATTTTTATATATTGAGCCATCCTTGCATTCCAGGAACAAATCCCTCTTTGTCATGGTGTTTAACTTTTTAATATGCTACTAAATTCAGTTTGCTGGGTTTTTATTTGAGGAACTTGCATCAACGTTTATAAGAGATATTATTCTGTAGTTTCGTTTCTCTATAATGTCTTTGTCTGTCTTTGGCATAAGAATAATGCTGGCCTCATAGAGTACATTAGAAGATGTTCCCTCTACAAATTTTTGAAAAAATTTGAGAAACATTAGTGTTAGTTATTTTTAAAAGTTTGGTAAATTTCACTAGTGAAGCCATCAGATCCAGATTTTTTTCTTTGTTGGAAGATTTTTGATTACTAATTCAACCTGCTAGCAAGTCTACTCACATGTTGAAATTTTTTAGGGTTGAGTCTTAATAAGTTTTAAGTTTCTAGAACTCTATGTATTTCATTTAGGTTATCTAACTTACTGGAAGATAATTATTCATAGTAGTCTTTTATAATATTTTATATTTCTGTAGAGTAAGTAATAATATCTTCTAGTCTTTTCTGGTCATCACGATTTGAGGATTCTCTTTTTTTTCAGTTATGTTAGCTATATATAGGTCAGTTATTTTGATCTTTCCAAAGAAGTACCTTTTTTTTTTTTTTTTTTTTTTTTTTTGACCGGATCCCCCCCTTTCACCCAGGTTGGGATTGCAGTGGCCGATCTCAGCTCACTGCAAGCTCCGCCTCCCGGGTTCATGCCATTCTCCTGCCTCAGCCTCCCGAGTAGCTGGGACTACAGGCGCCCGCCACCTCGCCCGGCTAGTTTTTTGTATTTTTTTAGTAGAGACGGGGTTTCACCATTTTAGCCAGGATGGTCTCGATCTCCTGACCTCGTGATCCACCCGTCTCGGCCTCCCAAAGTGCTGGGATTACAGGCTTGAGCCACTGCGCCCGGCAGAAGTAACTTTTTAAAAAAATTTTCTCTGTTATTTATCTGTTCTCTATTTCATATATTTCTGCTATAATCATTACTGTTTGTTTCCTTCTGCTTTTAGTTTTTGTTTTTCCTATTTTTTTTCTGGGAGGGTGGATTCTCATGTTGTAAAAATGGATTGTTGA
This sequence comes from Papio anubis, assembly GCF_008728515.1. Classification (NCBI taxonomy): domain Eukaryota; kingdom Metazoa; phylum Chordata; class Mammalia; order Primates; family Cercopithecidae; genus Papio; species Papio anubis. Next base: position 63,824,536 of record NC_044982.1, on the reverse strand, counting down.
TTTGAGATTTTAATTCTGTTTTAATGCAAGCATTTAATGCAAGTAAATACAAAGTTGCCATGTGGCTCTTTTTTCACTGTGTTCATAAGTTTGGTATGTTGGGTTTTACTTTGTATTTGTCTCTAATTCCTAATTTCCCTGTGATTTCTTCTTTGATCTGTTGTTTAAAACTTGTTGTTTACTTCCCAAATATTTGCGAGTTTTCCAGTTTTCCTTCTGTTATTGATTTCTAACTTAATCCTACTAGTGACATATTAGAGAAGATACTTTGGAAGTTATCTAAATAGTGATACTACATATATATAATATATATATATGTACACATATATACACACACATATATACACACTGTGTGTGTATATATACATGTATATGTTCTGTTTCTCTTGGAAATTCTGACTTAAAAATGTAGAGTCCAAATTCAAAATAAGATATGGCATGCTGAAATTTGTAAAAAACTTTAAATATAAGAAATATCAAAATGTTGAAAGAAGATTGCAAAATATAAATGTATTGTGATATTACAAGGCAAAATCATTTGACTCATTTAGATATACATGGTAGTTTTAGGTTTGTAAGTTATTATTTGTGACAGTTATAAAATAATAAAATTTTATCATCTTTAGATAACATTTATGTACACTACTTATCTATATGTTCTTTTGTTTTGGGAACCTGACATATATTATGTGTATGTGTACATACACACATACACATGTATATAGAGAAAAAGCTGGGTATATGAAAATTTATACATATAAAAAATTATAATATACTCATTGATTTTCTGTTTTGCAACGCCTATTATAGAAAAATCAACTACCCTCTGATTTAGTGTATTTTGAAGTTTTGGATACTTTTGGATTAATGTTTAACATTTTTATCATTATTCACATTTCATACTAAAATTTTTCTTTCAAATCTAGCTTTAATTCACCGGAAACTCTGGAAATTTAGCTATGAGTTTATTTCCCAAGGCTTAATGCTTACATTTATATGATGAATTTAATCTTCTGAAGTACAATCAAAAGCCAGTTTTTATTCAATGTGCATATCTGAGGTAAAATCATCTATAGAGAATTATACTTTTGATATTCTAGAAGGAGGCATTAAGGGGAAGCTATTCACAGCAGGCTTATCTTCAAAAGCAATAGGGAAGAGGTCTTAAAAATGAATAAGCATTGAAGATATCCTGTCTTTAATGGCAACAGTTGTTGAAAATTTATTTTAGCTGTGTGTTGCTCTAAATTTATTACATAGTGACAGAAATTAAATGAAGTTTTTTTGAGTAACTAAGACTACAGAGAAGCAAGATATATTTTTAATAGAAGCGTGAATTAGAAATCAGTTTGAAGTTTTGGTTGTAATATCAATTTATATTGGCTAACATTAAAATGCTTATGTAAGTGCTTATTTTTTTCTTTCCTGAATAGATATTTATAGGTAAATTATATTTTTCATTGTTTTTATTACGTAAAATCTTTTCTGATATAAAATGCTTATATCTTAGAAATCATTAGTACTTTGCTCATCTTGCCTACACAGTCCTACAGCTGCTGCTTTACCACGTCTCAATCCCTGCCTGAACCTCTCTCCCAAGAAAGATGTCCTAAAATCAACTTTTATCTTAAATAATATGCTAATGTGTTCTCCAGAAAACTTAAATTATTAAAGAATGAGAAAGAGTGCTTGTTGTGGGTGGATGCCAACATTTGAAATAGGACGGTCAGGGAAACACACACTGAAGAAGATATTTGAGCAAAGGCTTGAAGAGGAGAGGGTATAAACCATGTAAACATCCAAAGGAAATATTTTCCAGGTAGAAGAACCACAGTAAAAAAAAAATGTTTAAGTTCTTTATATACTGTTTTTCTGTGCCTTAGCTTGGATTTATTCACTCCTACTCCAAACAGATTTGAGGAAAACATTTAGATGGAGATAATTTACTTGGAAGTAATCCCAGAAGCCATTTGAGAGTGGGACAACAATAAGGGTTTGGACTTGAGTTACCACTGTGGGCAACTGGGAATCCTCTGAGGAACTGGGTACAATGTATCTCAGTATTGTCCCACTGAAGAGTGAGAAAGCTTAAGTATGTATTCATCCAGTCTCACTTAATTGCTGACATTTTTGAATGTTTTTCTTATGGCCTTGAGAAATTTCTCAGGCAGAGAGATTGAGAGAGTAGGACTTGAGCGTATATGAACTGTCTATAGAGAATTAACACAAATTTTCAGGCTACAAGGATATATGGTGGGCTTCAACAGTATCCCTTACAGTCTTTCACTATTTTTCTTAGTCCATTTTGTGCTGCTGTAACAGACACTGGAGACTGGGTAATTATAAATAATAGATGTTTGTTTCCTTTCATTTCTGGAGTCTGGAGTTTCAAGATTGAGGAGCAAAGAACCTGTGACCAGGCCTTCTTACTGCCTAATAATGTGGCAAAAGGCATGTAAGGGCAGAGGGTAAACAGAGGAAAAGATGGGGAGAGAAAAAAAGGCAGACAACTCCTCCTTTTATAGCAAACCCAATTCCATGATAATGGCATTAATCCATTCATAAGGGCAGATATCTCATGGCCTAATAATCTCTTAACTTTTACAGTCCCAGTTCTTTGGATCTTGCCATGTTGCCTAGTCTGGGATGATTTTCTTTCATAATACTGCTTGACCTCAATATTTGCTGGAATCAGAGAAAAACGGCCTAAGATTGGGACCCTAAACTATTCTACTATTCTCCCATTAGAATTGCTCTGTAAAAGATAAAATAAATGGGTTGAGATCCCTATGTACAATTTTTTTATTAAAAAATAATAATTATTATACCAAAATATCTTATACAAAAATAAGAATTTACAAAAGAGATGTAAATTCTATGGTTCAAAGGGGGAATCCACAGAGAAAATTACCTTTTTAGAATATGAATCGTATAATGATATCATCTCTCCTCTTTTGCTGTCTCCTACAGTGCCTCCATGGTATGCCAGTGGTGCTATGAAAAGTGACCCGGAAGGGCACAATGATTCTCCTGAAGGCAGTGGCTCAGTTTTGTACCTCCCTACCCCCAACTGCTTACCTACCAGTTAGGCAGAAATTGCATGCCTTCCACATACCTCTACATATACACAGGGTACTCAATTCGGCCTGGGGAATGCTCCTTAACATACAGGGTAATTCCTATTAAGACAAGTTCCTACAGATCTTGATTACCAATGGTTACCCACTGAATTCTCAGATGTTCATTCGCCCTTTTTGACTTTGAACATACATAATTGGAAAAATAACATGCCTGCCTACGTGGATGATTACGAAATGATGGAAATTTTATTTACATCCATCCTTGCTATTCATACACCATGTAGTTTGACATTCAGACCCTCAGAAATACCTTCCTCACTCCAGAGGAATGTAGAATGGTGCTAGAAAACTCAACAGGGAGCCAAAAGGCTGTAAGAATCACAAAAATATAATCGAGCTAGGGTTCTAGCTGTGCAAGTCATACCCAGAACTGAGCCAGACTGGGACCCCAATGACCCCAGAGACCAGGTAAAGTTAAATTATTACAAGGTGTTTTCAGTAACGTGGATTGCAAAGGGTATCTCAAAGCTAAAAAGCCTGAAGTCTTGAGAGAATCTTTGAAGCTTACAGGCAATATCCTGATACAGACTCTGAACACTCAGATAACATGAGACTGGTTAATATGACTTTCATCCATCAGAGTGCCCCAGATATAAGTAGATAAAGATACAAAGAGTAGAATGTTGATGTCTCAATGACTATGACTGAAATTGTCTTTAAATTGTCTTTAAAGTGTTTAATAACAGTGATCAAGCCTAGGAAAAGCCAAAACAATGTGACATTAGACAACAGAGTGCTCTGAATGCCACTGATCTCATATACAATAAGAACACAAGAAGGTATGTTCTGTAGGAAAAAAAAAAAAAAAATCTTTGTATAAGACGCCCCATACCCCACCATTTGGCTAAAGGACTGTTTGCCCTTGGGGCCACCACAGTATACAAATTGTAAGCAATAAGGCCGTTGGAAACAAGAGTGTCCTAACCATTCCTTGTGGGTGAAGAAAGACACTCCCCACAAATCAACCCACCAGATGCCATAGCTTACTGATAGCAATGAGGGGTGACAGACATGGGGGCTCTCTAGACTGCATTAGCTTTCAGAACATTTCCCATGTGAAATGAAATTAAATTTTGGGACCCCAGACTCATTTAGCCAAAGAGAAAATCCAGTTGGGAACTGGGTCACGCAAACCTGCCTCCCCCTTTTGATTCCTAAATAGCATGGGTACAAGATAAAAAGCTACCTGCCTCCCCCGTATTTTACCCACAAAGAAATTCCTGGTCAGTTGTTAAAACTTCACCATGGCCAATGCAAATTGATGTCTTATCTTTACAGGTGCAATCACCCCAGCCAGCCAACCAGGCACACATGTATAACTGATTGTTCTCCTACCCCATTTTGTCTGTGTTATCTTACATAAAATGAAGATTCCCCACATTTTTGCTCTATTCCTTTTGTTTGTGTTAAAACTGTATGCTTTTCAATATCCCACCCTTTCCCCTTTAAATTTGGAACCCTCAAAATTATCTTCAGAGAAAGGAATAGACCTGATTTTCGGACGCATCCTTAACTTTGGCAAATAAATCTCCTAAAATGATTGAGACTTGTCTCATCATTTTCCTCAACTGACATCTGGTAACCATGGAGGGACCCTGAGTAAAAGTGACCCGACCTGCAGCAGTTCACCTCTTGATGCTTGGTACTCAAACAAACAAACAAACAAAAACCCACAAGATTTTAGGAGAGAAAAACACACAAAAACATAAAGGCCTTTTTTTGAGAACCTTATAGCCCGAATGGACAGGAAAATTTGCCAAAGTCTAGGACCTCTTTCTTCTAGGAATCCCTAATCTTCCAACTTTTTTCAGTTGGGGGTCTGAGGTTTATCTGCTGTTTTTTAAAAAAAAACAAAAACAAAAACAAAAAAAAAGCACTTCCTTTTGTGACAGTTTTTCCACTTGCTTCCACGAAGGCAGATATATTCATCTGCTTCTGCATTGGCAGAGAGCGGTCTCCATCTTGGTCCCCATCACTACGTAAGAAACTGATTTGGAATGGTGTCTTGCAAATTCTCTTAAATGACAAAAATTAGCATTAAAATCAGCTGATGTTAATTTGTGCTTACACTTAGAGCACTCAGAAATAGGATAATTTGTTTGGTCACTATTAGTTTTGCTTAACTGTTTAGTTGTTTTTCTTCTTTCTGTCTTGATTAAATCCAAAGGGGAAACCTAAATTACAGGGAACAAGGCCTCTGAAGTGAGAAAGAAAGGCCAGGAAGAGGAAAACAAAAGAAAATAAATTATTTTTAATGTTAACTACTAAAGGGGCTTTATTTACATAACAAGGCCAACTCTTTGCCTGCCAGAACAAACTGAAACAGCAATGGCTGTATGTCTGAAATAGCAACATTTTGTCCTAGCTGAAACATGGTAATAAGAAAAAAATTTTTTAAAGGAGTTCAATGGTTAAAAGTCAGTTTAATTAAAAGGTTAACATCTAAGATGTAAGTGTGTATGTGTGCATGTGTGCATTTTGTATTTAAAAGGCCTTTATGTTTTTGTTTTTCTCTCCTAAAACCTTGTGAGTTTTTTTGTTTTGTTTTATTTTTTTGAGCAAAGGTTTTGTTTTTTCTTCTTAGTTGACTGAATTCTGCTTTTGCCTGATTTTTTGACTAAAATAGTTATTTCAGCAGAGGCTGCTCTTGGGTTTTTTAAGGAAGAGTAGTTTAATTTTATGTTTAATTTGGCTCAAAGAAAAAGAAAAGCATCTCTCTCTAGCACCGCCACTTTTTCTCTCCGATTTTCACCTGAGTTATTTTCTTTGATGTGCAAGTCTAAGGCTATTTAGGGGTCCACTGCTTAGGTTTGTAAAACAGGTTATCAAGACTCTGAAAGTCTAAGATAGGAAAAAATAAAGCGGGGGTGGGGGGTTCTTTATAAATCTATAAAATGTACTTCCATTGGCATGTCTAATATGACTTCATATGCATTTATGTGTTGTGTACAAAATATTTCACTACTAAAATATGTAAAAGAGATTGAATTCATTGACTTAAAGAAAAACAAAAGTGCTTAAATCAGATACTTAAAAAAAGACTAGTCAAATGCTTTTCCAAGTTTATGCAACTTAAGTAAAATCTTTTACAATGCCAGATTCATAACTTTAAATCATGACTATCACAGTTTTCATGAATAATACAGGTAAAAAATTAAAATAAAATAATTATGCAAATGTAATGGGATAAATACTTTTAGAAAAACTGGTCATAATTTAGAATATGAAGTTATGTTAAATCAAACAATAACTATTTCATTATTTTGGTATTTTTCAATAAATATATATTGTAGGGAAACATTCTTGCTAAAAAATAAAAGGTGAACAAGTTTTGCCTAATTCAAAACTTGTTTAAAGCTTATGTATAAAACAAAGTAAAAGGAACCAGAAAAAAAGAAGATGTAAAGAAAGTTATACAAATAAAGAAGTTTTTCTCTTTTTTTGAGATAAAAAAGCTTAAAGGGAAATTTATATTTTTAAAAATCTCGTATGGTAAGTTTAGTTCTAAGATAAAATAACTGGTTGTTTAAAAAAAAGGGATGTTAAAAACAAATCAGAAAGTTCAACTATGTCATGAACAGTCAGTGTAAGTCTCAATAAGAGAATGTGTATATATATATGTGTGTGTGTGTGTGTGCGTGTGTGTGTGTGTATATCAACAAAATTTTTTATATAATCAAGTTGCCATATTACTATTTTCAGTTTGCTTAGGAAAATAAAACTGAGATAATTTTTTTTTTTATATTAAGGTTATTACATCCATGTGTCTTACTAGCTATAAAAGCCCTTGTAACATTGAGGTACAGGGCTTTTAACTCCTGGGTCTAAGAAGGACATCAAATCCTGCTAAACCTTCAACACCGACAGCAATTAAAGACTCACCTTCAGGCCCCATAGAATATTCCAGTCAAAATAAACTGTATTCCTGAGACACAAGGCAAGAAACTGAAACTATTCAACTTCTCAAGGTCCAGGGTCTATCGCGGAAGAGGTGGGGGCATAAGATTGTAAGGGCCGATTTTGAAAAGTGAAATAAGTTCAGTTTCTCTATAAATTAATCATTAATATCAAAGGCACACTGATGCAAAACCAGTATATGGACCCCTATGTCAGAATAAGGTTTTCTTAAAGCATTAACCAATTCCTTAAAAAAGGTTATAAAAGGCTTATAGAAGTTATATTTTATAATTAAGATTAAAATTTATAGATTGGTTACAACATTCTGAAAAATACAAGTGTAATTGGCTTTATCCTGTTTTTATTAGAGCTTCTTGTTTAGAAAATTAAGTCAGAAACCCTGCACAGGGTCTGTGTACACAAAATAGGAGGCTAGTTTTTCCAAGGGCTGACCTGTGCTAAATAAAGAATGTCATTTTCTGATAGGCACAAAAGCCCCAGGTTTATCTTAGAACCTCAAGAGGAGAGGAAATTCATCCAACTCGGAGGTTTTTGATGGCACAGACCCATGGCTGGGCTCAGCTTTAAAGGAGTCTTACCTGAGATTCCTCCCATGGAACAAAGTTCCATTAAAGCCAATTTAAACGTCTATGCAAAAAATAATTATTCTTGCTACACTGTATACAACAATTAGGCCAATTATAATAAAGCAAACCAGTCCTACCATCATTTGTCTTTAGTAAAAATGCTATATAGCTGAGGTTGACAATTTGTCAACATTGGTTATAATCAGCAGTCTGGAACCAGAAACTTTGAGTACAACATGAGCTTGGGTGTCCTTGGCAAAACTGGGTGGACTTATCTAGCAGAGTTCCCCAAGGAAAAGCAATATGCGGAGGTTTGGGAATCTTGGTTAATTATGGAATTAGTTGTGAGTGAATGTTTGGTAAGACTGTTGGTTAGGATCTACAGTGAGAATCACATTACAAACTACTGGGAAGAGCACCTACATTCATTGCATTTTTTTCTTTTGACTGTATAACACAAATAGGGGCTATTCCCATTAAAGTGATATTACAAAAATAGGTTTGAAAATGAGAGTTTCATTGCAGATATCAGGGAAATATCGCTTTACTTTTGCAAGAAGGCCTTAATATTCTTTTCAGATTATGGTCCCATTGATTTAAAAAAAAAAAAAATACGTAATTCCACCTCGATGCTTGTCCTATCTGGGGGCAAGGCTATATAAGCTATCACTGGTGTTTTAACAGAAGAGCTAATATATAACCAGCAACTGTCGGAGTAAGGGGATCCTGTGCTTTGGAGCAATTGCTGAGCTTTTTCCAATAACAGAAAATCAGGATGGTAGTGTGCTACTAACAAAGGGGTGAGAATGAGAACCAGCAGGAGCGGGTCCATGGCAACCTAAGATGATTATGAAAAGAGAAATTGGTCACAAAGCAAGCTGCCTCTGGGACTCCTGATGGTGTATAAGTTAGGGTTAAAATAGTGATAGCAATCAGAGCAATTTTGAGTAAAATTTCTAATACTGGGATCACTTTACATTGAAGTAAAAAGATGTTAAGGAGGCATTACTTATCTTCTCATTTATAAAGGAATTTCAGATTGTTCAGTGCCACACAAGTGTGTTATGGAGCAGAAGGTGCTGATTCTGATGCTGGTGTTTCAGGGCCTTTCCATAGCCTTGTCCTAGTGTGATGTATCTAGCTGGCAATCTCTAGTACTTAATGTCTATCAAGGTGGATGATGGAATGGTGAAGGGGTCTTTCCAGACTGGAGTTAGTTGGGAATTTTGGGTTCCATCCTTCCAAGGTTTATACAAACTAATGAGTCTGGAGGATATACATGGGGGCATTTTTCTCCTTTGGATTTTGGGTTTGTTTGTTACCCATTGGGATTACTTGGGAGCCTATTGGAAGTTTACTAAACAAGGGACATACTGGGTAATACTAGCGATTTCTTCGTCTAGTAATAATATGATTTGGATTTGTGTCCCCACACAAACCTCATGTTGAATTGGAGGAGGGGCCTTGTGGAAGGTGATTAGATCATAGTAGTGGATTTCCACCTCGCTGTTCATATGACAGTGAGTGAGTTCTCACAAGATCTGATGCTCTAAAAGTGTGTGACACTTTTCCCTTCACCCTTTCTCAAGCACCATGTGAAGTGCTTGATTTTCCCCTTCATTTTCTGCCATGAATGCAAGTTTCCTGAGGCCTCCCAGTCATGTTTTTTGTTAAGCCTGTAGAACTTTGAATCAACTAAACATCTTTTTTTTTTTTTATCATAAATTACCAAGTCTCGAGTAGTTCTTTATAGCAGTGCAAGAATGGACTAATACAGAAAATTGGTAGCAAGATTGGGCTACTGCTGTAAAGATACCTAAAAATGTGGAAGCGATTTTGGAACTGAGTAATGGGCAGAGGTTGAAACAGTTTGGAGGAATTGGAAGAAGATAGGAAAATATGAGGAAATTTGGAACTTCCTAGAGACTTGTTGAATGGTTTTAACCAAAATGCTGATAGTGATAGGGTTAATGAAGTCCAAGCTAAGATGGTCTCCAGTGGAGACGAGAAATTTATTCAGAACTGGAATAAAGGTCACTCTTGCTATGCTTCAGCAAAGAGACTGGCAGCATTTTGCCCTTGCCCTAGAGATCTGTGGAACATTGAACTTGAGAGATATTATTTATGATACCTTGTGGAAGAAATTTCTAAGCAGTAAAACATTCAAAATGTAACCTGGCTGTTTCAAAAAGTGTACACTCACATGCATGAACAAAAAGATAACCTGAAACTGGAAGTTATGTTTAAAAGGGTAGCAGAGCATAAAAGTTTGGAACATTTGCAGCCTAGCCTGTAATCCCAGAACTTTGGGAGGCTGAGGTGGGTGGATCACTTGAGGTCAGGGGTTTGAGACCAGCCTGGCCGACATAGTGAAACCTTGTCTCTACTAAAAATACAAAAATTAGCCGGGCATTGTGATACATGCCTGTAATCTCAGCTACTCAGGAGGCTGAGGCAGGAGAATTCCATGAACACAGGAGGTAGAGTTTGCAGTGAGCAGAGATCGTGCCACTGCACTCCAGCCTGGATGACAAAGCAAGACTCCATCTTAAAAAAAAAAAAAAAAAAAAAGGCCGAGCGTGGTGGCTCACACCTGTAACCCCAGCACTTTGGGAGGCTGAGGTGGGCGGATCATGGGGTCCGGAGATTGAGACCATCCTGGCTAACCCGGTGAAACCCCATCTCTACTAAAAATACAAAAAATTAGTCGGGCGTGGTGGTGGGCACCTGTAGTCTCAGCTACTCAGGAGGCAGAGGCAGGAGAATGGCATGAACCCAGGAGGCGGAGCTTGCAGTGAGCCGAGATCATTCCACTGCACTCCAGCCTGGACAACAGAGAGAGACTCCGTCTCAAAAAAAAAAAAGACGGTTATGTACAAAAGTGAACTGTGTAGAAAAGAAAAACCCATTTTCTAGGGAAAAATTCAAGCCAGCTGCAGAAATTTGCATAAGGAAAAAGAAGCTTAATGTTAATAGCCAAGACAATAGAGAAAATGTCTCCAGAGCATGTTGGAGACTTTTGTGGCAGACTCTCCCATTACAGGCCTGGAGGCCTAGGATTCCTGGTCTGGGTCCAGGAACCCATGGCTCTGTGCAGCCTCAGGATATGGTAAACTGTATCCTAGCCACTCCAGCTCTAGCCATGGCTAAAAGGGGCCAAGGAACAATTTGGGATGTTGCTTCAGAGGGTGCAAGCCCCGTGACTTGATGGCTGCCATGTGGTGTTAAACCTGCAGGAGTGCAGATGGCAAGAGTTGAGGCTTGGAAGCCTCTGCCTATATTTCAAATGATGTACGGAAATGCCTGAATTTCTAGGCAGAAATCTGCTGCAGGGGCAGAGCCCTCATCAAAAACCTCTACTAGGGCAGTGCAGAGGGGAAACGTGGTGTTGGAGCCCCAACACAGAGTCCCCACTGGGGAACTACCTAGTGGAGCTGTGAAAAGAGGGCCACTGTCCTCCAGACCTCAAAATGGCAGATTCACCAACAGCTTGTGCAGTGCTCCTGGAAAAGCCTCAAGCACTCAATGCCAGCCCGTGAAACACCTGACAGCCCCGTACTCTGCAGAGCCACAAGGGGGGAGCTGCCCAAGGCCTTGGGACCCCAGATCTTACATCAGCATGCCCTGGATGTAAGACATGAAGTCAAAGGAGATTATTAGGAGTTTTAAGATCTAATTAGTGCCCTGTCTGGTTTTGGACTTGCATGGAGCCTGTTGCCCGTTTGTTTTGACCAATTTCTCCCTTTTGGAATGGGAGCATTTACCTAATGTCTGTAAACCATTGTATCTTGGAGAAACTATCTTGTTTTTGATTTTATAGGCTCATAGGTGAAAGGGACGTACCTTTTTTCAGATGAGACTTTGGACTGTGGACTTTTTATTTAAGGACTGGGAGACTGTTAGAAAGGGACAATTGTATTTTGCAACGTGAGAAGGACATAAGATTTGACAGTGGCCAGAGGCAGAATAATATGGCTTAGATTTGTGTCCCCACCCAAATCTCATGTTGAATTGGGAGGGGGTGAGCCTGATGGAAGGCAATTGGATCATGAGGGCAGATATCCCCCTTGCTGTTCTCATGATAATAAGTGAGTTCTCAAGAGATTTATGGTTTACAAGTGTGCAGCATTCTCTCTCTCTCTGTCTTCTCTCTGTTTCTCTCCTGCTGCCATGTAATGAAAACGTGGCTTCCCCTTCACCTTCTGTCATGACTGTAAGTTTCCTGAGACCTCTCAGTGATGCTTCCTGTTAAGCCTGTATAACTATAAATCAAATAAACCTCTTTTCTTTATAAATTACGCAGTCTTAGGTAGTTCTTTATAGCAGTGCAAGAATGGACTAATAGAAGTAGTGAGTCCAAATTTAGAAATGCCTTGTTATATAGGGCCTTGAAGGGGCATAATTGCAAGGGAGCCTTAGGGGTAATATGGATCTGAGGGAGGCCTAAAGGTAAAAGATCCACCCATGGCTACACTGTTTCCTAACAGAGTTTATTGAGGGTGCACTTGAGGTTTGGTGAGTTCCTTCCACTTTTCCTGAAGATGGTGTCTCTAAGAAGAGGGAAGGTATTACTTTATGCCTAGGGCACTATTAACCTATTGAGTTACATGGGAAATGAAGGATGGACCACTGCCAATTCTATAATGACCTTGGAAACCCAAACCGGTGAATGAGTTTCTTTAGGAGGCATTTAGTTACCTCCTGTGTCTTTTCAGCCGTTGTGAGGTGGGCTGCTACCCATTCTGTGACAATATATACACAGACCAAGAGGTACTTAAACCTGCAGCATTCAGGAAGCTGGGTGAAGTTCATCTGCCAGTTCTCCTCAGCTTATGTACCTCTCCTTTGAATTGGACTTACTAGTGGAGAGAGGTTCCCTCTCTGGGGATTATTTATGGTTCATAACATGTAGGCTTGACAAATCTGTTGAATGGTTTTGTTCAGTCACTTCCCACTGAATGCCCATTTACAAGTTTGCCCTAGACTGTTCTTTCCAAGATGGTAGGAGTCATGTAACTCTTGATGACTTTTTATTGGGAGACTCTAAGGTAGATGGCATTCTCCTCACTTGCACCAACCATTGATTTTTTTTTTCTTTATACCCATGTTGGGTGCCCAATCTATTTCTTCTTTGGTGTATATGAAAAGGGGCAGTTCACTGGGGAGAAAGAGGATGGCAGTTACCTGGGAGGGAATTCTGAGGGCAACCTGGAACGGCTGGTAGACTTGTAGGACAGCCAATATTTAGAACTGCTGCTTTTCTTTTCACCTCTCCTTTCCCTGACTCCTTTGCTTTTTCTCCTGGTCCTGGTTGTAAAAGACTGAGGCAGCTAATTTGGGGATTTCAGGCATAAGGGTGTTGGGGCCCAGTGCTAGGTTTTGGAGTTTCCTCCAAATATCTGGGGATGCTTGAGTTAGGAAATGGTTCTTTAGGATCAGTTTCCATTCTGGTGTTTCTGGATTTAGTCTCGCATGCTTCACACCACTAGGGCCTCTTGTAGCCTCTCTATGAAAGTGTTGGGGTTTTCAAGAGGGGCTTGATCTATTAAGATCAATTTATTTTAATTCACAGGCTTTACTGTTCTAGCATTCATTTCTTCTACCAAACAGAGGAACATGTGGTTCCTTGTCCATACACCCCTTCAGTATTGTGATCTCAACTGGGTTGACTGGGGGAACTGTGATGGCCCCCTACAGGGTAGCCACCAAAGTTAGTCAAATGCATTGCATTTGGAAATTGTTGAGCCAGCTCCATAATGGAGTCACGTTCTCCTTTACACAGAGTCTTCTCTGGTATGACTAAGATATCCCACCAGATGAGTTCAAATGTTAAGGCCAGTTTACAGAACCATTTGATGTATTTGTCAATGCCTTTCATAAACTTCCCTAGTTCCATTTTAGTTTGGGTAAGATTTTGCATAATGAATGGGTCTGGACTCTAGTGGGTCCACTAACCTCTTGAAGGGGGCATAACTTAAGGGGTTGGTATAGAAGGTGGTCCTGGGTACAGAGGGGAAGGCTCTAGAGCTCGGAGACTTAGATATAATGGGATAGAAGGAACAGTGCGCTTTGGACTTGGCTATGCTCTTGGTTCCTCCAGGGCTTGAACTTTCGGTAAACACAATAAGAGGTCCCCTGAGCCAACCAGAGAGGTTGTCTAAACATGGTTTGTACCATTGCTGGACCCATTTTGCAAGCCTGAAAAAGGTCAGTGTTGCTTCTTCAGGCCATGAAGGTCTGTATCTAGGGAATTTCTGTCCATTTTTCTTTCTGGGGGCAAGGCAATCTTGTTGATAGATTGTATTAAAATTTATGCTTCCATTTTCTAGTCAAGATTCCTGGTTCCAGAGCTTATATTCAACCCAATACGCATTACAGGAAAAAAATATTAGCCCTTTTCATGTTAGTGTTTTGGGGCCAAATTCCTCCAGTTATTGAGGATGTACCTGAGGGGTGTATTCTGCAACATGGATATGTGATTACCCATCTGTAAAGAGAGAACAGAGGAGGAAAAAAAGAAAAAGAAGACATGCCATCTTATTTTTCTATTATTGTTTACTGAATAGGCACACCCCATTTGTCCTTAGGGTTCTGGAATAAATGGTCTTATTGCATACCGTTATCCTTGGTCCCATCTTGTCCTGATTACCCACTTGAGAACAGAGGAGATACCAGAGTAAATAGGGGACACCCTATTCATCCTTGGAGCTTTGAAATAAAATAGTTTTACCAGGTACCCCTGACCTTGCCTTTTTCTCTGTTCTAATGTTAATATATCCTGGGACTAGTTTTTATCTCTGTCCTAAGGGAACTTTTGTCTTTTGTTCCTGCATCCTTGGGCCAGCCTGTATCATTGTCTTCATGACCTTATAGTGACCCTCAGAACATTCAAGCAACAAAAGGATTGTGTCTTTTCCCAGATTCCCATTTCCTATGTTCTTTAAGTAGACAAGAAGCCTGTTTTTTCAGCCAAGTGCTGCAAGGGCGCTTGACTTCCCTCCCTTTGAATATGACCTTGAAAGTCTTGATGTTTATTGAGAAGGGCATGGAAGTGATTAAAGAAATAAAGGAAAATTTGTACTTGGGGTTCTTCATCCTCCAGGAATAATACGCAGAACAAATGCTTAAGTAGACAGGGATATCCCTCTGTTACAGGAGGAAGTTAGAAGAAGCAATAGGGATACTAAGGGAAATTCTTTATATGCTCACACAAATGGCAGCCCTCGTATTCAAAAGGTAAACATTTATTTGCCCTCTTGACATAAAGGAGGAACCTTTGGAGGACTTGGGGGTTGGGATAAAGGCTCACAAAAGGCAAAGGAAGAAGCTTCCCTCCTCCAAAAGGATGCTAATTCAAACAAACAAACAAACACACAAATGAACGAACAAAAAAACAAGTAGGTGAGGTCCTTAAAGGGCCACAGAGTGAGGTCCTATGCAGGTGGACAAAGTGTTTCAAAAGCCACAAAAAAAATTCTTGGCCCTGTAGTATAACAGAGATTCCTACTTAGGAATCTTCCTCTGACTACGTCACTATTAGTTGACTTTGAGTTAATTAAATTGGAGATTACTTTGGTGGTCCTGACCTATCCAGGTAAACACTGAAAGTGAGTAGGTTTATCTATAAGATAAGAATTTGACAAGAGTGAGATTGTTTGTTGCTAGCTTCAAAGATGAAAGAATCACAGGACAAGGAAATGAGAGCAGTATCCAGCGGCTGAGACTAATCCTTGGCAAACAGCCAGCAGGAAAATAGAAACCTGAGTCTTACAACAGCAAGCAATTAAATTATGCCAACAGTATAAGGACGATCAGAAGAAGATCTTTCCTTAGTTGAGCCTCTAGTTGAGAATACAATTGAATGATTCCTAGATTTCAGCCTTCTGATGCCCTGAGCTAAAATATTCCAGACACAGGATGCAAGGAATCTGTGATATAATATTATGTTCTTTTTTGTTTTTGTTTTTGTTTTGTTTTTGTTTTTTGAGACAGAGTCTTACTCTTGTTGCCCAGGCTGGAGTGCCATGGCATAATCTCCGCTCACTGCAACCTCCCCCTTCTGGGTTCAGGCAATTCTCCTGCCTCAGTTTCTCAAGTAGCTGGGATTACAGGCATCCGCCATCACACCCGACTAATATTTTGTATTTTTAGTAGAGACAGTGTTTCACCATGTTGGCCAGGCTGGTCTTGAACTCCTGACTTCAGGTGATCCACCCGCCTTGGCCTCCCAAAGTACTGGGATTACAGAGTAAAGTCACTGTGCCCAGTCAATATTTTGTTCTTTTGAGTGCAAGTTTGTAGTCATTTGTTAACGCAGCAGTAGAAAACTTACACTCAAACTTTATCTAACTACTTGCCATTTCAGGAACATAGTGTTCAACGTCTTTTCCCAGTCTCTTAACACCTAGAATTCCTCCTTTCTATATGCTCTCTCTAAACTCAAAATTTCTTTCACCACATATCTATCCACTAGATTTAAAAGAATAATTATTAAAATGTTATCTCCTTTGTGAAATCTTTTGAAAATGTTTTGTCCTCTCTTTTTTATGGGTATATTTGTTGCAATGTAATTAGTTGTTTTCCGTCTATGTTCCCTACTCAACCCTATGTATAGCGGACAGAACTGTACAATAACCATATTTGTAATCATTAATTAGAGCATTGATTCATTCGATGCAATTATAAATAAATGAGTGAATGAAAGAATGAATACTTTATACTAGATTCTACTTTGGTTCCATATTATGTCTACTTATCTCTCTCAATTTAGAGTCCTGCATTGTCATAATACAATATTACAAAAATGATATGGCCTAATTTATTAAATTCAGTGATGAGTTAGGAATTATTTCATACTTCAGTTGTACATTTAATCTTGTTTTAGGGGAATGTTGTATCTTTTTTTAATATGTAGAAGTAGTTATATGCCTCATTATTTGTAGTTTAAAGGTTCTTATAGAAAGAGCTAGGTAAAAATCTACAGGAAAAAAACTCAGAGCATAGAACAATGATTAGGAAGACATTGTTGCTAAAAAGTGTATGTGTGTGTGTGTGTGTGTGTGTGTGTGTGTTTTCTTAAATGGTATCAGCTGGAAAATTTCAATTTGTAGCTGTGAAAGAAGTGTGTAGAGCAAGGGTCTTCAACCCTTGGGCTATGAAATGGTACTGGTTTGCATTCTGTTAGGAGCTGGGCTGCCAAGCAGGAGTTGAGTGGTAGGTGAGTCGGCACTATAGCTTGAGCTCCTCATCCTGTCAGATCAGTGACATCATTAGATTCTCATAGGAGTGCAAACCCTAATGTGAACTGAGCATGTAAGAGAGCTCAGTTGCACACTTCTTATCAGAATCTAATGCCTAATGATCTTCTGAGGTAGAAGAGTTTCATCCCCAAACTATCCACCACCCTGGTCCATGGATATATTTTCTTCCATTAAACTAGTCCCTAGTGTCAAAAGGTTGGGGACTGATGTCCTAGAGGACACTATGAAGTGAGAAACTTTATCATCTATTGTCCTTTCACGATATGCAGCCTTTGCTTTTGACATCAGGGTAAACAGAAGTAGGACACTTCTCTGCAGCCCTAGTTTATCCCTGGGATTTTTGTCAATCTTCCTACGTTATTCTTAGTATTCTGTTTTCATCTTTTCTGTACTTTATGATTCCTAGCTATATATTTTATTTTCTGATAAATTTGACCACAATTTTGTTTAAACTTAACATTTCTGTTTAACTTTTTGATTCTAAATAACTAGCTTATTTCTTTTCTAGTTCACTGTCTTTCTTTCTTTCTTTCTTTCTTTCTTTCTTTCTTTCTTTCTTTCTTTCATTTCTTAAGTCAACTTCTGAGCATATATTTGGTGGCATTAAGATTATTATAAAATACCTAATTTTGATAGCTATATAAATGACATGCCTGACACCTATTTACAATAAAAGGTGATTTGCTTATTACAAATATCAATACTGAGATCATTGAGCCAGCCTGCTGCAATTGAATAATAAAACTTGAGAGCTGAAAGGACCTTAAAGATTATTTAATAATGCAGTTCCTGCATTTGTATACAGATAAGGTAACAGATAAGGTCAGTAGAAGTTGAATTACTTGTGTAAGTTCACATAATTAGTATGAGGCAGGAAAAAATTTTGTTCTTTGATACATTTGAAAAGTTTTTTTAAAAAACATTCCACTGTTTCTGTTGGTCCCAGGAGCCTCTTAAAAGTAAGGAGATATCAATAGTACCATGAAATGCTAATATAGTGATTATCATATGGTAGTGGTTATTAAAGGGGAGAGGTAAACTAGAGATATGTATGATATATATTTGTGCATAGAATGTATTTGCAGCCATAGATGGTGAAATATATAAAGATAAACTGAGCTTTGAGTGATTCTGTATTAACAGAGGGGACAAAAATAGATAGAGTGGGGGGATTCTCTTAAGATGGGGGAGTAGGAAGTATCAGGAATCTGTCTCCCCACACACACAGCTATTGCACGGGGAGAATCTGTGTGATGCAGCTAGTTTGGAACTCTGTTGATGACCTACAAGTTCCAGTAGATGGCTTGGATGGTAAATTACAGTTAATTTCAGACTATTTCAACTCTTAGCACAATAGCAATTACCTTTTATTTACCCTCAGCCCCAGGGCAGGCAACTGTGCATGAATTCTTGAAGTAACCTACACACAGTTTGTGAAAGTCAGGGTGGACAAAAAATTACCCTGTCCTCCAAATACAGGAGATCTGTGTTCTGATAGTTGACTGCTGTTTTGTATCACATAGATGCAAATAGGTGAGAAGCCATTGTTGTACCTTCTCATATTGTTGAAAACCCCTCCCCTTCTGGGTGAAGTAACTTCCAGGGGATTTTAAAAAGTAGCACCCTTTTCTCTGTCTTCATTTTTCTCTTTTTCCCCTTATGGGAATCAAACATTAAAGAATAGGACATTCAACTGCAAAAGTAGCTTCATATAAGAGAAAGTGATCTTGAAAGTTGAGGGAAAGGTGCTGCTCAGAAAAGACCTGAATAGACCTTAAGACCTTGCATTGGCCGGGGGCCGTGGCTCAAGCCTGTAATCCCAGCACTTTGGGAGGCCGAGACGGATGGATCACGAGGTCAGGAGATCAAGACCATCATGACTAACGCGGTGAAACCCCGTCTCTACTAAAAAATACAAAAATCTAGCCGGGCGAGGTGGCGGGCGCCTGTAGTCCCAGCTACTCGGGAGGCTGAGGCAGGAGAATGGCGTAAACCCGGGAGGTGGAGCTTGCAGTGAGCTGAGATCCGGCCACTGCACTCCAGCCTGGGCGACAGAGCGAGACTCCGTCTCAAATTAAAAAAAAAAAAAAAAAAAGACCTTGCATTTACACCCCAGGCTGCTCCATGGCACAGAGTCAGTCTAAAAACAATTTTGCAAAAAAAAAAAAAAATCAAAGCAAAAACAAACAAACAAAAAACAAAAACAAAAATAACAAAAAATAGCAAACCCTATCAGAGCATACTCTGATTCCCAGAGTTATTATATTAGAATCAAATGTCTAGTTTTCAACAAAAAAATCACAAAGCATAAAATACAACATTAAAGTTTTTTAAATATATTATTGTGGTTAATAGAGTTATTGAGCTGAGTTTTTTGCATGCTATTGAAGTTAAACTGTTATAAATACAAATTAGAGTATTATAACTTTAGGATATAAAATAATCTCATTGGTAACCACAAAGAAAACACCTGTAGAATATATACAAAACAAAATGAGAAAAAAAATTAGACTATAATATTTAAACTCAAAAGAAGACAGTAATGAAAGAAATGAGGAACAAAATAGTTATAAGGCATATAAAAAGCAAATTGCAAAATGATGAAAGTAAGTCTCTTATTATCAGTAACTACTTTAAATGTAAATGGATTAAACACTCCAATCAAAAGACAGAGATGGAATTGATAAAAACGTAACCCACCTATTTGTTGTCTACAAGAGACTCACTTTAGATCCAAAAAAACAAATGGGTTCTAAGTTAAAATTTAAAAAGTTATCCCTTGCAAATAGTAAGTAAAAGAGAGCAGGGGGACACAAATATATATATATATATATATAAAGCAGTAAATTTAAAAGTTTACAAGAAAAAAGGACATTACATGTTAGTAAAAGACTCAAAAGAATAAAAGGATATAACAATTATAAATATTTACATGTCTAATGACATATTATCAAAATATATAAAGCAAAAATTGATAGAACTGAATACTACCATTATTGCAGATACATTTAAGATTTCAGTTTTACATGCCAAAATTATTAGATTCTTACCTGTGATTTTCTTCCTATATGTTAAGATATTTAAAAGGGCAATTCCTTGCTGCCATACTTTTACTTCTAAGGTAATGAGGTGTTGATTGTACTTAAAGGTTATAAATACCTATTTTCAGGTGATTAATGAAGAGACAATAGTGCCTATTTTATAAATATATTTAGCCTATGATTTTACTTCAGTTACTTTGAAGATTGTTAACTATAATAATGTGCCTTTGAATAGCTAAAATCGGTATTTACTGGTAGAGATTTCCAAAAGGAATTTTATTTCTTATGATTTACATACGATTTTACTTTAGCTGCTTTGAAGATTGTTAACTGTAATAATGTGACTTTGAATAACTAAAATCAGGTATTGACTGGTAGAGATTTTCAAAAGGAATTTTATTTCTTATAATTTAGGACACACTCTAACAGCTGGAAAACAGGATGCAATGCTGTAAAGCATTTTCTCTAAGTGTTCAGTGGCAAAATTAAAAGATATGAAACAGTTAAAAATATTTTTAAGTGGTAACCGATAATGGCAGCTATTAGGTATTCACAGATAGTTTTTTCTGGACCCTGCCCGTGAATCATCTCAGCTAACACCCTCAGTTTCATTATGGAGGCCATATTATAGATTAAATTTTTTTTCAAAGAGGCTAACTGACATAATTAGGTATAAGATAAAATGTCTATTTTAGGATAGGAAAAAATAAAATTCCAAAGAAATGAACATTTTGATTCCAGAAGAGTTACCTTTAGATTTTTTTAAAACATAATACGTGTTTAGTATGTTTTAAGTACTTTTCTAATGTCTTCACAATTATTGAATGAATTCCTTATTAAATTTTTATAGTAATGCTATGAGGTAAATGGTAATATTATTTTCATTTCAAAAATAAGGACATTCTACACCTTCAAAAAGTGGAAGAGCTGGAATTTAAATGAACATAATTAACTTTAAAGTCACATTTCTTAATCATAAAGCAATTCTGTCTCCTGTTAGGTTATACTGGGAACTAAACAGTGATTAAACACTTTATTATTCATTCTCTGTATCCCAGGCACAATGCTAAAAGTATTCCTATCACCTATCTTGAATGACGAAAAAATCAACTCTTTTCATTGGAGGATTTTAGACGAAGGCACATGAGCACAATTTTAGTTAATGTTCCTATGTATAAATGTCGGTTACCTAATTATTTCCTACAGTGCCTGTTCTTCAAATGATTAAATATGCTGAAGGAGACAGATATTCATAATATAATTACAAAACAAGCAAAGATCTGGTAAATGCTTAACAGTAGTTATAGAGGACAAAGGGGGAAGTGATTAATTTGTTTTGGTTGAAGGGTAAAAGTGGAAATGCTACTTAAACACTCTAAAACTGGCCCTTCAAGAGAAAGCAGGAGTTCTCTGTGCATTTTCTACAAGGTAATGTCTCAATCCACATCATAAAGATCAGGAAAGATAGATAATGATGAGCAACCTATTGTAGTTGAACTTTGTAGAGTTGAGTATTTATGTGTAGAAAAGAAGAGGTAAAGATATAATAACAAATTCAAATAGTGGAAAAGCATTTTTAGTGATTTCTGTTAGACATAATTATTAAATGTTTTAAATATCCTATTCAGTTTATTCTGACAACATTGTGAGATAGATGTATGACCTTCATTTTCCTGATAAAGAAACGGAGCCATAGGAAAGTTACATTTCCAGCCCCAAATAGCACAATTTTAAATGACAAATTTATATGTCAAAGATTCAAAGATAAATCTGTTTCCAAAACGTACACACTTCTAAATATGTAACAATGTGTACTATAAATAAATAGGCCAGGTAAATAGTTTGAACTTATCTAGCTAATACATTATTTTTTTAATGCAGAAAATGGTTAAGATACATGTTTCTCAGTTAATTTTTAAGGAAAGAAAATGAACTGACAATATTTTTGGTCAAAAAATCAAACACAATTGAAACTTTAGACAAGTCATTGAAAACATTCATAGCATGAGCAGCATTTAGTAACGTGCTTCCCCAAAATAAACAGCAGACAATGCCAGATTTGATAATAAAAACATCGTCTTCTAAATATAAGGATAAAAACACTCTTCTAAGTTCAATTTAGTTGCATATTGAAATTATATGTTTCAATTAATATATTCAACTGTTTACCCTCATATCTTCAACTAATTACATAAATTATCATGATGATTGTTTGATGACATGGCAGCTCTTGGGAAAAAGCATATACATGCAACTGAAGTATAATGTATTTTGCGTTTTGGACTTTACACTCTTATTTTTCTTTCCTAAAAACAGTAAATAAATATCATTAGAGATAAAATTTTGTGTACATATTCACACGGATGGATTTCAAAATAAACACATATGAACGTTAAGTTATTTTTTAGTTACTGTTCTTTGGTTAACAAAAAACAAGAGATAAAGTGTAATGGTCATTTATTGTTAACATTTCCCTTCCATTTGGATTTGATATTTCCTTTTGAAGAAGCACTATTAATATAAGTCCATGTGATTTGGGATGGTTCTCATTCCACCCTGTAGATTCCTGAAAAACAGTCTAGGCTTTCTAAGGGTCTCTCTTCACACATTTTCTGGGATACAAATAACTTGATTATTTTCATTACAATCTTCCCAGAACATTTAAAAATATTATCTGGAAAAATACATGTTGTCTATCTAAAAACTTCTTCTATATAGCTGTCTAGAAAATAAAGCTAACATAGAGAAGGTTGCCATTCAGAGAAACACCCTGTGTCCTGCTACCATGGTTTGAGGGCCCTTGGCCTTTCCATAGCTGAGATTTTTCATGCATATGAGTAAATAAATGTTTTCCTTTCTTCTTCCCTCCCTCCCTCCTTTCCTTCCTTTCTTCCTTCTTCCTTCTCTCCTTCCTTCCTTTCTCCCTTCTTTCCATTGTTCTATTTAATTTAAGCTATTTTAAGATGAGATTTTTGCCAATATCAAAAGAGATTTTATTAATAAAGAAATCAACTTAAAAATAAGTGAAAGGAATGTACTAGTAAATTACTACTGTGCTAACATGATCAATGTAATGGCACAAGGCTGTGAGAATTCTGAAATCCCACCATAGAGCACAGATCTCAGATGAGTCATCTTTAAAAGCCTTTTGAATTTAGATATATTCACTCAGAAAATATATTGCCAAAGGTTGAATGAATAACACAGTTTGTGACACATAGTTCGTATGGCTTGATACGGACATCAATTCATTCTGGGTTTAATCATCTCCTCTCATATGGTTTAAGGTTGGGCAATGCCAAAGGAAAGGATGGCTGTATCCAAAGAAATTGCAAAGGGATTTTCTACAAAAAACAGATGCCCAGTCAGATGTATAGGTACCAAATTATAAGAGACACGAAGATGAAAACTGGATATTACTTCAAAATGAAACGTTTATATTTTTAATATATAACTACAGAATTATATCTCTATTGGGGAAAATGTCTATCTTTTATTTGCAAAAAGATTTAAGGACAGCTAGTCCATTCAAATTATTCTAATTGAAGATCTTCTTAAAAAGGAAAATAAAAACATAGATAAAGGAATCTAAGAAACACATGTGTTAAAAATTAGTATTATAGTCTCAGAGCCACAAACTGCTATATGAATCAGAGTCTAAATAGCAACATAAGATTTAATTTTTCAGCAGTATTGTACATTAGAGATGATGACTAAACCTCTCCTTGAAAATAGCATAAATACTAATAATAAAATATTTAATATTTACCACATAAATTATAATGCAGTGATACAGAAGAATAAATCCCTGGAGGCCAAAATAGAGTGGAACCTGAAAGCTGAAAGACATAAAGGGATCTAATTAAACTAAAGAGCTTCTGCACAGCAAAAGAAACTACCGTCAGAGTGAACAGGAAACCTACAGAATGGGAGAAAATTTTTACAATCTTCTCATCTGACAAAGGGCTAATATCCAGAATCTACAAAGAACTCAAACAAATTTACAAGAAAAAAACAAACAATCACATCAAAAAGTGGGCAAAGGATATGAACAGACACTTCTCAAAAGAAGACATTTATGCAGCCAACAGACACATGAAAAAATGCTCATCATCACTGGCCATCAGAGAAATGCAAATCAAAACCACAATGAGATACCATCTCATGCCAGTTAGAATGGCAATCATGAAAAAGTCAGGAAACATCAGGTGCTGGAGAGGATGTGGAGAAATAGGAACACTTTTACACTGTTGGTGGGACTGTAAACTAGTTCATCCATTGTGGAAGACAGTGTGGCAAGTCCTCAAGGATCTAGAACTAGAAATATCATTTGACTCAGCCATCCCATTACTAGGTATATACCCAAAAGATTATAAATTGTGCTGCTATAAAGACACATGTACACATATGTTTATTGTGGCACTATTCACAACAGGAAAGACTTGGAACCAACCCAAATATCCATCAGTGATAGACTGGATTAAGAAAATGTGGCACATATACACCATGGACTACTATGCAGCCATAAAAAAGGATGAGTTCATGTCCTTTGTAGGGACATGGATGAAGCTGGAAACCATCATTCTCAGCAAACTATAGCAAGGACAAAAACCCAAGCACCACATGTTCTCACTCATAGGTGGGAATTGAACAATGAGAACACTTGGACACAGGAAGGGGAACATCACATACTGGGGCCTGTCCTAGGGTGGGGGCAGGGGGAAGGGATAGCATTAGGAGATATACCTAATGTAAATGACGAGTTAATGGGTGCAGCACACCAACATGGCACATGTGTGCATATGTAACAAACTTGCACATTGTGCACATGTACCCTAGAACTTAAAGTATAATAACAATAAATAAATAAATAAATAAATAAATAAATAAATAAATAAGCTATAAAAAAATAAAACCTCTATTTTGTATTCAGAACTTTCAGGAAATAAAAAATCTAAAAGCAAAAAGAAAAAAAGAAAGAAAACGACAACAAAAACAACAGCAACTAATGCTAGTTCTTGAACTGAAGCCATATGCTGAACCCTTATGCACTTGGCTATTGAATTAATATTTCAGAAAGCAGTAGAACTAGAAGTAAAGATTAAGCAAGCAAGTATAAGAACATTTAAAATAAATGGGCTATCAATGGGCCTAATCCCTATCTACAAAGTGAAGAGCCAAGTTTTCTTTGTTTCTTTCTTTAATGCTGAAATAATGAGATGAGCCAGCAGATACAACAGACATCTGAATCACCAGATTTGGATATAAAATAAGTGTAAAAAATAAAAAAGATTAAAAATATGAAAAAGAAAAGTAATCAAGAAGATCTGTAAAAACATCATATGAAACATAAGGAAATTCAAAGCAAAATAAAAATAAAATAATATAACCAGTGGCTTAAAATTGAGAAAACAATAGATATGAATAAATTATCCATAATACATACAAAGATGTAAAGAAATATTCAAAGACAATTAATATCAAAATTTTGGCATGCTGTGAGAGCATGACATAAACAGAATTTTATAGCATTGATTACACATGTTTTTAAAAAGAACTAAAATCAGTAACCTAAGATTCTACCTTACAAAACTAGAAAAAGAAGAACAAATTAACCTTTTAGTAACGATAAGATTAAACCTAAAAATTAGGACATAATCAATGAAATCAAAAATAAGAAATTAATAGAGAAAATCAACAAAACCAGTAGCTGGTTCTTTGAAGAAATCAACAAAATTGATAAGCCTCTAGTCATGCTAGCTAAGAGAGATGATTCAAATTACAAATATCAGAAAGAGTGCATATCACTACAGATGTTATACAGATAAAAAGAGTAAAACACAATTATGAACAGTTTTATGTCCCAGATTTGAAAACCTGGGTAAAATAGACCAATTCTTCAAAAGACACAATCTGCCAAAACTCATGCAAGGAGAAATTGACAGTCTTAATAGGCTTATATTTATTAAACATAATGAATCAATAAGCAATAGCTTTGCAAAACAAAACGTACCAGGTTCAGATGGATTCACTGGTGAGTTCCACAAAACATCAAAGGAATAACTTATAC
Organism: Papio anubis; assembly: GCF_008728515.1. Classification (NCBI taxonomy): domain Eukaryota; kingdom Metazoa; phylum Chordata; class Mammalia; order Primates; family Cercopithecidae; genus Papio; species Papio anubis. The sequence continues at coordinate 63,798,541 of NC_044982.1, read as the reverse complement.
CAATTCTCCACAATCTCTTAAAAAAAAGGAAGCAAAGAGAACACTTCTAACTCACTACATGAGGTCAGCTGTATCCTTGTATCAAATCCAGATGAAGACATTAGAGGAATTTTTTTAAAAAGCAACAAGTACAAGCCAATATATTTCACAAAAATAAATGTAAATTTATCAACAAAGTATTAGAAAATCTAATAATGTATAAAAATATTTTTCCACCTCAAACAAATAACTTCACACTTAGGGTGAAAAACTTAGCAGGAAAAAGATTTCCTGCTAAGACGCACAAGGAAATGAAATTTCTTCCCTTTCATTACTGCTTTTCAACATTGTACTGGAAGCCCTAGCTAATGCAATCTGAAAAACATGAAATAACAAGTATACATCTTGACTGATGGAAGGAATAAAAGTCTTTGGTTGTAGAAAATATAATCAGCTATGTAGAAATTCTGAAAGAATATATTAAATAACCTCTTGGAACTAATAAATGACTACAGCAGTGTTGCAGGACACAAGAGAAACTCACAAAAGTGAATCACTTCTGTACACTAGCAGGCCCAACACCACGTGGAAGCTACCAAGGCGAGGGACTTGTACTATCTGAAGCAATGGCCTGAGCTTTATCTTGGCCCCTTTTAGCTATAGCTGGGGCTGAAGCAGCTGGGATGCAGGGCACTAAATCTGGAGGCTGCATAGAGCAAGCGGCCCTGTGTCCGGTTCACTAAACCATTTTTTTCCTCCTAGGCCTCTGGGTCTGTGATGGGAGGGGCTGCCATGAAAGTCTCTGACATACCTTGAAGACATTTTCCCTGTTGTCTTGGTGATTAACATTCAGCTCCTCATTACTTATGCAAATTTTTGCTGCAGGCTTGAATTTTTCCCCAGAAAATGGGGTTTTCTTTCCTATCACATTATTGGGTTGCAAATTTTTCAAACTCCTATGCTCTGCTTCCTCTTGAATATTTTGCTACTTAGAAATTTCTTCCACCAGGTACCCTAAATCATCTCTCTCAAGTTGTAAGTTCCACAGATCTCTAGGGCAGGAGCAAAATGTTGCCAGCCTCTTAAGTAAAGCATAACAAGAGTCACCTTTGTTCCAGTTCCCAACAAGTTATTCATCATCTCCATCCGAGACCACCTCAGCCTGGTCTTCATTGTCAATATCACTATCCGCATTTTGGTCAAAGCCATTTAGCAACTCTCTAGGAAGTTCCAAACTTTCCCATATCTTCCCATCTTCTGCACCCTCCAAGTCTCTAGGAAGTTCCAAATTTTCTTACAGTTTCCTATCTTCTTCTGAGGTTTCCAAATTGTTCCAATCTCTGCCTGTTACTTGGTTCCAAAGTTACTTCCACATTCTTTACAGTAGCACCCGACTCACAGTACCAATTTACTGTACAAGTTCCTTCTCATGCTGTTATGAAGAAATACTTGAGACTGGACAATTTATAAAGGAAAGAGGTTTAATTGTCTCACAGTTCCACATGGCTGGGAAGGCCTCAGGAAACTTACAATTATGGTGGAAGGGGAGGCAAATATGTCCTTCTACACAGGTGGCAGAAGAGAGAAGAATGAGTGCTTATCAAAGACAGAAGCCTCCTATAAAATCATCAGCTCTCATGAGAACTACCTTACTATCATGACAACAGGATGAAGAAAACATATCCCATGATTCAATTATCTTTACCAAGTCCTTCCCATGACATATAGGGATTGTGGGAACTACAATCGAGATTTGAGTGGGGACACAACCAAACCATATCAAACCAAAACATATCAAACAGGTACACAAAAAATAAAAAGCAAGAAATTAAATTATACCAACAGAGAAAAACACCTTCACTAAAAGTAGACAGGAAGGAAGGACAAAAGAGAGAGAAGACCACAAAACAACAAGAAAACAAATAACTAAATGGCAGGAGTAAGTTCTTACTTATCAATAATAACATTAAATGTAAATGGACTAAACTCTATAAACACAAGACATAAATTGGCTGAATGATTAAAAAAAACTCAAATATTTCTGCCTACAAGAAACATACTTCACCTATAAAGGCACACATAGACTAAAAATAAAGGGAGGGGAAAGGATATTCCATGCCAATGCTAATCACAAACAAGCAGGAATAGCTATCATTATATCAGAAAAAAATAGAATTCAAGAAAAAAACTGTAAGAAGGGACAAATAAGGTGATTATATAATGTTAAAAGGATCAACTCTACAAGACAATACAATGCTAGTAAACATATATACTCTATGCAAATATATATGCATAGAGCATTTATATATCTATATAATATACAATGCTGGAGCAACCAGGCATATAAAGTAAATATTTTTAGAGCTAACAAGAAAGATGGGCCCTGATACAATAATAGCTGGAGACTTCAATACCTCACTTTCCACACTGGACAGATATCCAGTTAGAAAATCAATAAAGAAATATTGGACTTAATCTGCACTATAGACCAAATGGGCCTAAAATATAGTTATAGAGCATTTCATCCAAGGGCTGCAGAATACACATTATTTTCCTTAGTACATGGATCACCCTCATGGATAGACCATAATGTATGTCACAAAACAAGTCTTAATACTTTTTTAAAAATTGAAATACTATCAAGCATCTTCTCAGGCCAAAATAGAATAAAACTAGAAATCAATAACAAGTAGAATTTTGGAAATTATATAAACACATGGAAATTAAACAATATATACCTCAATGACCAGTGGGTCAATGAAATTAAGAAAAAGAAATTTTCTTGAAATAAATGATAATGGAAACACAACATACCAAAACATATAAAACACTGTGAAAGCAGTACTAAGAGGAAAATATGTTAAGTGCCTACATGAAAAAAAGAGAAATTTCAAATACACTAATGATGCATCTTAAACAAGTTGAAAAAAAAGATAAAACTAAACCCCAAATTAGGAAAAGAAAGGAAATAATAAATATTAGTGCAGCAATAAATACAAATGAAGTAAAGAAATCAATACAAAAGATCAATGAACCAAAAAGTTGGTGTTGTGAAAAAACAAAATTGACAAACTTTTAGCCACACTAACTAAAAAAAGGAGAAGATCTAAATAAATGAAATTGAATATGGAAACGGCATTACAACTCACAGATATTTAAATGATCTTTAGTGGACACTGCATTCAACTATATGGAAATAAATCAGAAAATCTAGAAGAACGAGTTGAATTTCCAGTCACATAAAACCTAGTCAAATTGAACCATGAAGAAATCCAAAACCTGAAAAAAACTAATAAAAAGTCATGCAATCAAATCTATAATAATAGTTCTCCCAGCAAAGAAAAGACAAGAACAAAATGGCTTCACTTCTGATTTCTATGAACCCTTTAAAGAAAAACTAACACCAATGCTCAAACCAATACTAAACCTAAAACTATTCTGAAAAAAATGGAGGAAGAGGGACTATTTCCAAATTCATTCTACAAGGCCAGTATTATCCTGACACCAAAACCAGGCAAAGACATATTTAAAAAAAAAAAAAAAAAAAAAAAAAAGAAAAGAAAACTACAGACCAACATTAGTAATGAATATTGATGTCAAGGTCTTTCATAAAATACTGGCAGTATGAATTCAATGGCACATTAAAATGATCATTCTTCATGTCAAGTGGTATTTATCCAAGGGATGCAATAATGGTTCACCATATGCAGATCAATCAATGTGATACACCATATCAACAGAATGAAGGTAAAAACCATATGATCATTTCAATTAATGCTGAGAAAGCTTTCCACAAAATTCAGTATTCCTTGATGATGAAAACCCTCTAAAACTAGGCACATAAGGAACATAACCCAACACAATAAAAGTCATATACAAAAGATCTATAGCTAGTATCATTCTGAATGAAAAAACTGAAAGCCTTTCCTCCAAGATCTGGAACACTACAAGACTGCTCACTGTCACCACTGTTAGTTAAAATATTACTGGAAGTCCTAGCTAGAGCAATCAGACGAGGGGACAAAAGAAAGGGCCTCCAAATAGGAAAGGAATAAGTCAAATTATTCTTGTTTGCAGATGATATAATCTCATATTTAGAAAAACCTAAAGAATCTTCCAAAAATACTATTAGATATGAAAAACTAAGTAAAGTTGCAGGGTATTAAGTCAACATGTGCAAATCAGTAGCATTTCATATACCTACAGCAAACAATCTGAAAATAAATTTTAAAATTAATCCCATCTGCAATAGCTACAAATAAAACAAAATACATAGGAATTAACAAAATAAGTGAAAGGTCTCTACAATAAAAAAAAAAAAAAACATTAATGCGAGAAATTGAAAACACAAAATGATGAGATATTTTATGTCCATGGATTGGAAGAATCAATATTGTTAAAAAAATGTTCATACTACACAAAGCAATCTACAGATTTAATGCGATCTCTATGGAAGCACAAATGACATTCTTCAGAGAAATAAAAAGCAATTCCAAAATTTATATGGAACCACAAAAGACCCAGAATAGCCAAAACTATCCTAAGAAAAAGGAACAAAACTGGAAGAATTACATTACCTAACTTCAAATTGTACTGTAGAGATAGAGTAACGAAAACAGCATAGTACTGGCATAAATACAGACACATAAACGAGTGGAAGGGAATAGATAACCCAGAAATAAGTTCACACATCTGCAGTGAACTCATTTGCAGCAAGGATGCCAAGAACATACACTGAGGAAAAGACAATCTCATTAATAAATGGTCTTGAGAAACTAGAATATCCTTATCCAGAAGAATAAAACTATACCCCTATCTCTCACAATATATAAAAAAGTAAATCAGAGCAGATTAAAGACTTAAACCTAAGACCTCAACCTATGCTAATAAAAGAAAACATTGGAGAAACTCTCCAGGACATTGATCTGGGCAAATGTTTATTGAGTAATACCCCAAAAGCACAGGTAACCAAATCACAAATGAGCAGATGGGATCATACCAGGTTAAAAAGCTTCTGCACAACAAAGGAAATAATCAACAAAGTAAAAAGACAACCTATAAAATGGGACAAAATATTTGCAATCTACCCATCTAACAAGGCACAATTCACCAGAATATACAAGAAGGCTCAAACAACTCTACAGATTAAAAAATATAATAATTCAATTGAAAATTAGACAAAAGATTTGAATGGATATTTCTCAAAAGAAGACATATAAATGACAAATAAGTTTATAAAAAGGTGATCAGTATCACTAATCATCAGAGAAATGCAAATTAAAACTATAGTGAGATATTATCTCACCCCAGTTAAAATGACTTTTATACAACTGGTAGGCAATAACAAATGATGGGAAGGGTGTGGAGAAAAGGGAACCATAGTATACTGTTAGTGGGAATGCAAATTAGTACAACCACTATGGGGAACAGTTTGGGTGTTCTTCAAAAAACTAAAAGATAGAGACCATATGATCCAGCAAACCTAGTGAGAAAAAGTAAGACCCCAAGTGAAGAAAATCGGTATATCAAGGAGATAGCTGCACTCCGATGTTTGTTGCAGCACTGTTGATAACAGCTAAGATTTGGAAGCCATGCAAATGTTTATCAACAGATGAATGGATAAAGAAAACACATAAACAATGGAGTACTACTCAGCTGTTAAAAGGAATGAGATCCTGTCATTTGCAACAACATAGATGGGATTGGAAGTCATTATCTTAGGTGAAATAAGCCAGGCACAGAAAGACAACCTTCACATGTTCTCATTCATTTATGGAAGCGAAAACTTAAAACAATTGATCTCATGGAGATAGAGAGTAGAAGGATAATTATCAGAGGCTAAGAAGGGTGATGAGGGAGTAAGGTGAAATGGGGATGATTAGTGGGCACAAAAAAATATAAATAATTAATAAGACCTAATATTTTCTAGCTCAACAAGGTGACTACAGCAAAAAAAAAAAAAAAAAAAAAGTCGTACATTTAAAAATAAATAAGAGTATAGTTAGATCCTTTGCAACACAAAAGATAAATGTTTGGGGTAATGGATACCCCATTTTCCCTGATGTGATTATTACATATTGCATGTTTGTAGCAAAATATCTCAGGTATCTCATAAATATATATATATATATACCTACTATGTACTCAAAAATTAAAATTAAACACGAAATAAAAAGTAAACACTAAATAAATAAATAGCAGGTGTTTTGTTGTTGTTTTATTGTATTTATTTATTTATTTGAGATAGGGTTTCCCTCTGTTGCCAAGGCTGGAGTGATCCTCTCAGGCTCAAGTGATTCCCCTACCTCAACTTCCTGAGCAGCTGGGTCCACAGGTTCCCACCATCACACCTAGCTAATTTTTTTTTTTTTTTTTTTTTTTTGTTGTTGTAGAGGCATGTTTTCTCAATGTTGCCCAGTCTGGTCTCGAACTCCTGGGCTCAAACGATCCTTCCACCTGGGCCTTCCAAAGGCAGGCTAGGATGGCAGGCTATTTGACCAGGACCGTCCAAATAGCAGATTTTTTTTTTTTTAATTATACTTTAAGTTCTAGGGTACATGTGCACAACGTGCAGGTTTATTATATCGCCATGTACCATGTTGGTTGCTACTTGTAACATCATTTGCATTTAGGTATATCTCTAATGCTAACCCTGCCCCTTCCCCTCCCCACAATAGGACCCGGTGTGTGATGCTCCCCTTCCTGTGTCCAGAGTGATCTCATCGTTCCCAATTCCCACCTATGAGTGAGAACATGCAGTATTTGGTTTTCTGTTCTTGCAATAGTTTTGCTGAGAATGATGGTTTCCAGCTGCATTCATGTCCTTACAAAGAGACCACGAACTCATCATACATGGCTTCCATAGTATTCCATCGTATATATATTGCCACATTTTCTTAATCCAGTCTGTCACTGATGGACGTTTGGGTTGATTCCAAGTCTTTGCTATTGTGAATAGTGCACTTAATGCTTATGTGTGTATATGTGTCTTTATAGCAGGCATGACTAATCCTTTGGGTATATCCCAATGAGGATGGTTAGGTCAAATGGTATTTCTAGTTCTAGATCATGAGGGAATCACCACACTGTTTTCCACAATGGTTGAACTAGTTTACAGTCCCACCAACAGTGTAAAAGTGTTCCTATTTTTCCACATCCTCTCCAGCACCTGTTGTTTCCTGATTTTTAATAGCAGAATTTTAAGATGGGTTTATGTCTTAGGACTTTTTTATTTTACAGTTTATTTGCTTTTTTTTTTTTAAGGTTTTAAAGATGAAGACAATGGGACAATTTTAAATGATAGATAGACTAGAGGTATTTGGTGGAATGCTGTCATTTGTCTTAAGTGTTTGCTGCAAATACATTCTCTAGACACTTTAAAGGAAATAATCTATCATTTCGTATTTGTTTGCTAAAACTACAGTGTAATACTAGTTCCCCTCTTACCCTCTCTTCAATGGGTTAAATGGATTTACAATAGATATAAAACCATAAATTATTTAAAGTATAATAAATAATTGTCATGAATGACCTGTTGAAAATTTAAATAACACAGATGTTGCTAAATTTAAGAAGCTGTTATCCCTCCAAGGAGCAGTTAATAGATTTATGCATAATTTTATGATTAGATTCTTCTGCTTTATACCATGGAAGGCAACTAGTTGTAAAATAGGAGAATTTTAGTGTTAAGAGGAAGTAATTTAGAGGACACGAATTAGCTGGATTTTGATTTGAAGTCTAGACTTTAATGTGGTCTCATAAAACCACTAGTAGCTACTACTAAATACAGTAATAAATACAAAGCTGGTATTTCATTAGTTCAAAAAAATGTACATTTAATACAAAAGTGCCTTAGATATACATTTATGGGACATTCAGTAAAATAAAATAATAATGTTAATAAAATAATTTTAGAATTAGGAAGATAAATTTTGTTTCTCTTTTCCTATTCATTAGAAAGAATCATTTTACTCAGTATTCACTACAATTATGCTTTCTTTGAGGTCTGATAAGGAGCATATTTTGAAATATTAATCTCTTGAGATATATATTAATGTTGTTTAACTATCAGATCACAAACCTCTTCCTAGAACAATCTGTTTACAGAATTACTTAAACAGAACAGTGAATCTGTGTGCATAGTTTGAAGGACTTTTATCTCAATATGAGTCAGAGTAATTGGAGTATAGATCTAGTTGATTGGAAAACATAATCTATTCTTAGGCTAAGCTTTATCATTTATCATTTTCTTCTATTATTTTTATTCCAGAAAAAGTATCATCACCCTTGTAAAATGATTACTTTTAAGGTTTCATGGACTAATATAGTTTAGACCCAAAATTCAGAAACTGAAGATCTTACTCTTCAAATATTAAAACTAAATTGTCCTGCTTGTAAAATAAAATTAACCTCCATTCTTTAATATAATGAATATAGAATCCAATAAATAACATTCTAGACCAATAGAAGCAATTTTGCCAAGCTTGGGCCAATAGAAATTGATGAAATTCTATTTTATAAATCTGAATCAAATTGTTGATTTGATATGAATTATTGCAGTCCTGAATTTTCTCTATAGTTTCACATCTCCTTGTTAATTAAACTAAATAACCCTGGAGGTAATGATGAGCATGATAATATTTTAGGAAAAAATATTAGTAAATTACATATTCAACAGTAGTGGCAACTTAGTTTTGTATTTATAAAACACAGTAAAAAACTTTCTTATTCCAACATGGAAATAAATACTTATAGCATAATGATTTTTTTAAAATAAATATGCCAACCGCACGTCACTATCATTGTGGGGATTTGGTTTTCAAAGATGAAGATAAAGCAGTCCTAAGCAAAAAGAATAAAGTTAGAGACATCATACTACCTGACGTCAACCTATACTATAAAGTCACAGTAACCCAAACAGCTTGATATTGGTAAAAAACAGACACATAGGCCATGGAACACAATAAAAAACTCAGAAATAAGCCACGCAACTAAAACCATCTGATCTTCAACAAGGCCAACAAAATCAAGCAAGGTGGAAAGTTCTTTATATTCAATAAGTGGTTCTGAGATAACTGACTAGTCATATGAAGAAGGTTTACACTGGGCCGCTATCTTTCACTTTTTAAAATTATTATTATTATTATTACTATTATTATTATTATTATTGAGATATGGTCTAGCTCTGTCACTAAGGCAGAAGTGCAGTGACATGGTCGTGGCTCACTGCAGCCCCCACTTCCTAGGGTCAAGCAATCCTTGCACCACAGCTTCCCAAGTAGCTGGGACTACAGGTGCATGCTGCCACTCATAGCTAATTCTTAATTTTTTCTAGAGGTGGAGTCTCTCTATGTTGCCCATGCTGGTCTAAAACTTATGGGCTCAAGTGATCCTTACACCTCAGCCTTCCACAGTGCTGTGTAGGCAGGCGTGAGTCACTATGACTGGCCATATGTAGAAATTAAATCAAATGGATTAAAGATTTAAATGTAAGACATCAAACTACAAAAATCTTGAAATACAACCTACAGAATACTCTTTCCAACACTGGCCTTGACAAAATAATTTTGTCTAAGTCCCCAAAAGCACTTGCAACAAAAACAAAAATGGAAAAGTGGAATCTAATTAAACAAAAGAGCTTCTGTACAGCAAAAGAAACCATCAACAGAGTAAGCAGACACCTTAGGGAATGCAAAATCAAATTCTCAAACTCTCCATCCTACAAAAGTCTAACACCCAGAATCTACAGGGTACTTAAATCTATAGGCAAAAACCAAATAACACCATTAAAAAATGGGCAAAGGGTGTGAACAGACACTTCTTAAAGGAAGACATACAAGTGGCTAACATGAGAAAATGCTCAACAACACTAATCATCAGAGACGTGCAAATTAAGACCACAATGAGATACCATCTCACACCAGTCAGAATGACTACTATTAAAAAAATTAAAAACAAAAAAAACATCAAATGATGGCTAGGCTGTGGAGTAAAGGAAGCATTTATGCACTATTGGGGGATGTAAATTAGTCCAGACACGGTGAAAAGTAGTCTGGACATTTCTCAAAGAACTGAAAACAGAGCTACTATTCGACCCAGCAATGCTTACTTGATATATACCCAAAGAAAACAAATCATGCTACCAAAAAGACATATGCACTTGTATGCTCATTGCTGCGCTATTAACAATAGCAAAGAAATAAAATCAACTCAATAGCAAATAAATAAAATCAATAAAAGCCACCCATGTTGCTGCAAAGGGAAAGATTATATTATTAAAAAGATTATATTCATTATAAATAAATTAATACAAAAACAGAAAACCAAATACTGAATGTTCTCACTTATAAGTGGAAACTAAGCATTGAGTATACATGGCCATAAATATGGGAAGAATAGACACTGTGGACTACTAAAGCATAAGGGGGTGGGTTAAAAATCTATCTCTCAGGTACTATACTTACCACCAGAATGACTGGATTAGTACTCCAAAGCTCAGCATCACACAATTTTTTGATGTAACAAATCTGCACAGGTACCCGCTGTATCTAAAATAGAAGTTAAAATAAAAAGAGACGAAGCTAAATCCCATGCATAAATACATTGAAATTATAGACTTTTGTGCTATATACTCAACAAGCTTTCCTGGCATAAGTATATATTGAATAAGCTACATGCAGTAAATAATTTCACACAAATTTAAATTTGGTTTATTTTATAGAATAAGGTAATTTATAAACTTGAGTAATAAAATTAAAATAGAATAGAGAAAAAATCAAAATAATGCTAAAGGCAATAATTGCTACAAGCATCAGGGAAGAGAATGATTACAAGAAAATAGTTTACAAAATATATGATTTTTATTTCCCATAGAACTAAGACATTATCTCTTGAATATTCAAAGGGCACCTACTGCCTTAGGAACACACAAATGGTCATATATGTTTTACATAAAATTATGTACAAAGAATAATATGGTTCGTGTAATATATATGTTTTAAAAGCATAGCAACTCAAAGTATAAGTTTAGAAAATTTTATGCTATTAAAATTAAATAAAGCAAGCAACAAAGTTTAGTTGAGACAATTTAATAGGCTACCTTCCATTGGTAAAGATCTATAAATCCACTACTGGGCTGTATATAGGGGCTAGCTTCTGAGTATAAAATAATTTGATTTCTGATTTTATTCTATCACAACTAATTAACTAAATGCCTTGCAGATGAACAGAAACTGTTATAACTCAGACAAGAGCTATTATAATTTGAGTTTTCCTTTGGGTTTCTGCCAAATTCTTCCTCCAAAAAGTAATCACTGATGCACAGGTTTAACTTGATGCTTTGTATTGTCATACAAATATAAATGACTTCACAGCCAAATATAATATACTTCATTTACTTTCCTCATTTATTTACAGTCACTGCATAGTGGAGTTGTTTTTTGGCTTAAAAAATAAACAAAACTTCTTAGGGAATTAAATGAATAGAATACAACTAGAAACAAGTATTTGACCCAGTTTAATTTCATTTTAAAATACATAATCCAATGAATTTGTCCACAAAATGTAAAGAGATTCAGTTTTTCTATCACCAGCATGTCCTACGCCCAGGAGATCAAATACAAGAGGTGTAAGTGGAAATCACGGAATTAATTAACTTAAAATGAAAGATAATGTCAACTAGTGGCTTTTAACTTCAATGTATTTCTGGCAAAAACAAGGCAAGTTGGTATTTTTATAATTTTTGGTGGGAATTTAAGTCTCCTTTATTAAATATGCATTATTACTAGTTATCTAAATAATATTTATTGAAGAAGAGGGTGCTAAAATAGAACTCCTTTTTTTGTAAGTTAGGAATATGATGGTAGACACATATGTAGTGATAGTTAAAATAATATGATACCTACTAACAAAAACATTGAAATATGATGGACTTAAATAAGATACTATTGTAGGAAAATTTTTATTTTCAAATGAGTTGAGTTGAATTAAGCTGTTGGCATGTGGCTTTATAAATATTATAAAATGTATTTTATTTTATTTCTCTCTTTCTTTTTTTTTTTTTTTTTTTTGAGACAGAGTTTTGCGCTTGTTGCCCAGCCTAGTGTGCAGTGGTGCGATCTCTTGGCTCACTGCAACCTCTGACCATGGGTTCCAGCAATTCTCCTGACTCAGCCTCCTGATTTGCTGGGATTACAGGTGCGCGCTACCACGCCCAGCTAATTTTTCGTATTTTTAACAGAGACGGGGTTTCATCATGTTGGCCAGGCTGCTCTCAAACTCTCAACCTCAGGTGATCTACCTGCCTTGGCCTCTCAAAGTGCAGGGATTACAGGCGTGAGCCACCATGTCCAGCCGCAAATTTTCTTTCTTTCTTTCTTTTTTTTTTTTTTTTTTAAACTTTTACTTTAAGTTCAGGTCTACATATGCAGGTTTGTTACATAGGTCAATGTGTCATGAGGGTTTGTTGTACAAATTATTTAATCATCAGCTATTAAGCCTAGTACCCATTAGTTATTTTTCCTGATCCTCTCCCTCCTCTTCAAAGGTGTTTTCTTTGTCTCTAAAACTAGAAAGGCAATGTAAGATGTACGGTTACAGTTGATAGAAAACAATTGTAAAGGTAAAGTAAAGTTTACAATATTAAAAAGTCAAAGTAAGTAAAAGTGCAGAGTAAACTAACTGAAGCAATGGCCATTTTTATATGGATTTTAACATTTAATCCTTTGAACTGCTATTAGATGATAAAATTAATCTATGCTACTCTACATTTAATCATATTAAGAAGTAGTTTTGATTAGTAAAGCTTGATTTGCTTTAATCAGGAAAATAAAAGGCATCAGGCAACAGGGGGACCAAATTATATTCCTAGTGGATAGGGTTTTAAGACTTCCTGGTAAAAACGAAGTTATTTACCTGCTTTACCTTCTTTGTACAAAGATCCTCTTAAAATGGGAAACCCACTATTGCAAGCCTTTGGATCCCCTGAACAGTTTTGTTTTAAGTTAGAATCATTTTCTGAAAACATTCAGTGTCATGAGAGACAGATAAGATAAAATACTGTGTTAAATTTCTCTCTGGATAAATTTTCCTCAGCTATGCTTCCATTCTACATTATCTTATACATCAGATCCTTTGCTATACAATTAATGAAAAGTCCTTTGCTTACGTTTTTGCTTCTTATAATTTTCATACATTATTACGGAACTCTCCAAAGCTAATTGACTATTATGTTTATGTGGCATTAATAGTAAGTAAAATGTCATAGCCTAACGGTGACATAGTGCCAAACACTTCTGAAAGGGTGTGTTTTCTGCTGAGGATACTCTGATTATATAATGTTAAAAATACTTTGGCACAAATATTGCTCTCTAAGTCTGTGTCTTAAGGAGTGATTATTAAATGTTGCAGTAACATTTTTTGTCCACAAATGCCAAAACAAAAGTTTTTTGGTCAAAAAAAAAAAAAAAGATACATCTGAGAAAATAATTAGTCAAGTGGAATTTTAGATAGAGTGGCGATTGTAGTATTGTTTAGCATCCATAAGGATTTTTGCTTGAAATGTATGTTGTGCAATAATATTGCACAAAACTATGACAGTGAATTACAATTTCCTTGAGAATACCCTTGCAAAACAGGCTTTGTCATTTGCGTTGTTGACATGAAGAAGGCTGTTTCATAAAACCACTCATAAATCAAAGCTATCTCCAAGAATATGTAAGACATTTAATATGTTTTTCTCCTAAAGTATTATCATCTTGGACAAATTCATGTATTGTTAGCCATTTTTAACAACATAATTGCTTTACTTCTGTGGTTCTAAATCAGTCACGTCTGTTTATTTTCATAATGAAACAGAAATGTTGAAACCTTTTATTTATAAAATACCAAGAATTCCAGAAATATCTTAAGAAAAATGGTAGTCTTGTTAATTTTTTATCAATAGTGTGTGCACTATGCTCTATTTTCCTGACATTATCAACTACCTTATTATATATCTTATGCTTATACTTATTTTCCTGAAATTATTAACTACTTTGTGTAAACCAAATATGTTTCACTATAATCATTTAAAGGCTGTCATAATTTTTGTTGAGTACATTATCCACATTTTACTAAACACTACATATTGTCAGTTAAATGTATAATTTTTAAAATATACACTTCTTTTGTACACACATTACTTTGGAATCAGTGAAGTAAGAATTTTGCATAAAAGCTTTTAGAAGCAGATTTTAATATAGATTATATTAGGCCTACTATATGATTCCTTTTTTTCTTTTAATTTCTCTAGTAGTGTATATACTTTATTAACTAACTTTATTTCCAATGAAATAAAATATGCAGCATCACGTCTGCACTGCTATTAGATGGTTGTTTATTTGTGAAGGGGAAAAAATCCGCCAAAAGCAAGTAAGTAGGAAAAAGGAAAACATTTAAACGTAGACAAGAATAAATATAACATAATTTAAAAGAGAAATGGGAGGAAGAGTGAAATAGAGATTAAAGAGAAAGAAGAGGTGTGTGGAGCAAATGAATTATTAGGTAGGAATAGTGATTAGATTTGCAAAGCAAATGAGGATTAGAAAAGGTGTATAGAAAGAAATGGCTAGGTAGGCAAGGAAACAATGGGGTAAGGTCGACAAAGAGGAACTGAAGTCATGCGTCCAGCTTAAAATCACAAAAACTGTAGGCATAGGAAATCAAGGTTAATTAAGGAAGAGTAAAGCAGAGTTGTAAAACTTGTGTGGACAGAGAATCTAGAAGCCCTGTAATTTAGCAAAATTAATATTCATAAGCATATTTGCAGAAATCTGATTTTAGAAAAGCAGCTGGTTACAAATTTGTTTAAAATTATCTCTAAGTTTGAGCAGCAATTAACTCATGCTAACAAAAGGGCATCAGAGACCTGCAGTTGATTACAACAAATGCCAGAATTATCTAAAACTTCCAAAATAAAGTTCCCAGTTTATTTTAGTATTGGTATCTATATGTTAATTTAGACATTCTACATAGAGTATTAAATAGTCAACATAAAAACTGAACTGGATTTCCACACTCAGTGATATTACTGTTTCTACTACAAAAAGCTTTTATCAGGAAACTATAAACTATGCTGCAGATACATGTGTTACATTATTAGCAAAATTGCTATTCTAATTTTCTTTGATTCTCAAAAGGATGGCAACTAGAATGTACTCCTAATCTTTTCCACTGAATAATCATCTTTGATAACCCAAAGGACATTTATTAATGCCCTTTTTATTACTCAATTAACCAGTCATTCCTCCATCTATTGTCTCAACATTTTGTCAGTACCAATTGCATGCCAAGTATTGTGATAAATGCTGCTGGAACAGAGACGAACAGAATTGAGAAGAATTTCTTATAATTAATTCACTTACAGTTGGAAAGCCAAGTTAATAAGTATGACCACTAGGAAGAGGAGATTTACTGAGATTAAGAACTCTGACTTAACTAGTTAAAGTTTATTTTTGTCAAGTAACTCTCTTTGGTTAGGGAAATATTTTTAAAGTCCCTTATGAATAGAAACTAAGGATTCATGGACATGCCACTTGAGAACACTCTAAAATGTTTAGCAAAGTTGTCTACTAGAAAGTGAACAGGAATCCAGAGATGTAACAGATTAAAAATAAGAAAAAAGAGTGAAACATGGGGAGAGGAAGAGAAATAAAACAATATGATGGGAGGTTGGTGCCTGGATTGATAGAGGGGGTTGAGAGCCCGTTTTAAGAGCAGGGAAACTGGTGTCATTTGAAAATTATCTTCTGTACAGTACTGACAAATGGCACCTGTAATAAGTTATTCTTAAATGTACAGCCAACAATATTGCTTTTCAGTGATATTATTTGTGACATAGAGTAGAGGAAGTAAAGAGAACTTTCTGTACTCAAATTGGGTCAGCACTAGATCACTGTGCACAGAAGTCTTATAATTCAGAAAAAGCTGGAAATCAGAGCTAGATGCGAATAGAAAATAGCAATTGAATGAGAATTGTTGTATAATAATGAGAGGGAACTGGGTTTCATGCAGGACTTGTGGCAGGACTTGAACCCATTTTCTCTGGATATTAAGAAGCACAATGCTACACTAAGAATATTAGGATGCTTATTTTCATCCCACCTTGCAAGTGTAACAATAAAGTTTTATAAGGTCACAAGGCAGATATCTAACTCTAGCATTCTGTCTCTGGAAATAGTAATTTTATTTCATAACTCTTCTCATTTTCCTTTTCTTCTCTGTCTTCCAAGGTACCAATTGCTGTGAACTCTCTTTTATGTCAATTGACAATAATAATGGTTTTTCAGAATCAAAAGTAAAATTCCTGCCATAAAATGCTGAGTTTCTGTTTTCTTAGACTCTTAGTAATACACAATGAGACTGTTATTGTCTCCCAGCTGTCCATGACATGAGCTACTAGCCCAGTCTGAAAAAGCATGAACCTGCCCAGGGTATAAGCCTTTTATTGGTATTGCAGTATTATTCCACTTTCGATATACCTTAATATCACAGTATTAGTCTGTTCTCACACTGCTATAAGGACATGCCTGATACTGGGTAATTTATAAAGGAAAGAGTTTTAATTGACTCATAGTTCCACATGGCTGGGAAGACCTCAGGAAACTTACACTCTTGCCAGAAGAGGAAGCAAACACATCCTTCTTCACAAGGAAGCAAGGGGAAGTGCTGATCTAAGTGGGGGAAAAGCCCCTTATAAACCTATCAGATTTTGTGAGAATTCTCTCACTATCATGAGAACAGCATGGAGGTAACCATCCCTATGATTAAATCACTTCCTACCTGGACTGTCACATGACATAGTGGGGATTATAAGAACTACAGTTCAAGATGAGATTTGGGTGGGGACACAGAGAAACCATATCATTCTGCCCCTGACCTCTCCCAAATCTCATGTCCTCACATTTCAAAACACAATCATGCTTTCCAACAGTCTTCAAAGGTCTTAACTCAGGCCAGCATTAACTCAAAAGTCCAAGTCCAAAATCTCATCTGAGACAAGGCAAGTTCCTTCTGCCTATGAGCCTGTAAAATCAAAAGCAAGTTAGTTACTTCACAGATACAATGGGGGTACAGCATTAGATAATTCTTGACTTCTGTGCAACTTCAGGATCAACACCATGTGGAAGCTACCAAGACTTGGGGTTTGCACACTCTCAAGCTATGGCCCAAGCTGTAACTTGGCTCCTTTTAGCCGCATCTGGAATGGCTAGGACACAGGTCATCAAGTCCCTAGACTGCACACAACAGGGGGGCCCTGGGCCTAGCCCACTAAACCATTGTTTTTTCTGCTTGGCCTCTGGGTCTGTGATGGGAGGGGCTGCTGTGAAGTTCTCTAGCATGCCTTGCAGACATTTTTCTCATCATCTTAGTGATTAGTGCTCATCTCCTTGTTACTTATGCAAATTTCTGTAGCCAGTTTTAATTTCTCCCCAGAAATTAGTTTTATTTTTTTTTCTACTGCATCATCAGGCTACAAATTTTTAAAACTTGCATGCTCTGCTTCCTCTTGAATACATTGCTGCTTAGAAATTTCTTCTGCCACACACGCTAAATCTTCTCTCTTAAGTGCAAAGTTTCACAGATCTCCAAGACAGGGGCAAAATGCTGTCAGGCTGTTTGCATAACAAGAGGGACCTTTACTACAGTTCCCAACAAGTTCCTCATATTCATCTAAGACCAACTCAGCCTGGACTTCATTGTCCATATCACTATCAGCATTTTGGTCAAAGCCATTCAACAAGTATCCAGGAAGTTCAAAAGTTTCCCACATTTTCCTATCTTCTTCTGAGTCCTCCAAACTATTCCAGCCTCTGCCTGTTACCCGGTTCCAAAGATGTTTCCACATTTTCAGGTATCTTTATAGCAGTGACCCACTATCCAGTACCAATTTACTGTATTCATTCATTATCATACTGGTATAAAGAACTGCCTGAAGCTGGGCAATTTATAAAGGAAAGAGTTTTAATTGACTCACAGTTCTGAATGGCTAAGGAGGCCTCAGGGAACTTACAATCATGTCAGAAGAAGAAGCAAACACATCCTTCTTCACATGGAGGGAGGAGAGAGGAGTGCAGAGCAAAAGGCAGGAGAGGCCCTTTATAAGACCATCAAATCTTGTGAGAACTCACTGTCATGAGAACATCATGGAGAGAACTGCCACCATGATTCATTTACCTTTCACCGGGTCCCTCCCATGACATGTGGGGATTATGGGAACTACAGTTCAAGATGAGATACGGGTGTGGACACAGCCAAACCATATCAATCACCTAGTTTTGATTCCCCTAACTATTGAGTGCATTTGTACTCATATCACAGTGGATGCCTCATAACATTTTCTTTAAAAAAACGTGTTCTAGTATATTCTACAGGGAAATTACTTTAAAGTGTTGTATCTGAGAAGTAGCACTTTACGAGAAACTACAAAGAGTGCAAGCTTTCTACATACACGAGCTATTTATTGTTTATTTGATTTTAATACTTTACAAGTATACATTTAGCTAATGATATCTCTCAATTTTGAATATTTTTGTATTAATAAAATGAGTATCCTTTGAAAACTAAACAGTGCCATGAACATCATACATCTCAGAAGGTTTATCTGGCATTTATTCATGCTAAAATATTTTTAAAAACTGTATCAAACTAACTATTGGAATGGACCTGTATGAGGCATGATAAATATTAATAAAGTTTACAATAATTAAACTACATAGGACCTAGACCACATTTATATTATAAAATGTATTTTTACTTTTATTGTAGAAAATGCAATTTTCCCATTGTTATACACTCAAGGAGGCAACTTCAAAGATTAATTTATATTGTGTTTTATGTTTCCACTTATGTATAAACACTACAAAAGTAGAGTCTATTTTTCAGGATTATTGATCATATGAGATACATTTATTTTTACTGATCATGACATGGCAATTTTTACAATTTTTAATTTTTGTAAGTAAACCGTAGGTATTTTTAAAGTGGTAATAATTCATGGAAAATGTATGAAATAGCTAATATTAATACTCACTTTTTTCAAAGATATTTGTTACTTACAATTTCAGACATATGTAAGAGAAGCTGTTCAACAGTATATATACTGGAGCTGTTCAATATAATATAGCTAGTAGTTTAACAAACAAGAATATTATGCTATAGAGTTTCAAATTAAAGAAAGTATAGGCTCAAAATAAAATTAAATAATAAAATTAATTTGAAAATTCACATTAAATTGAACTGAAAATTTGGTTAAAATGAAATAATACTCAATGTCAAGAATAATGAGCAAGGCAAGAATTAGAGTAGCCAATTATAATTAAGTATGTCTTAGATCTATGATAGAATAATTATAGAAATACATAGACAAAATACTTAATCTTCCATGAAGAAATAAAGTAAGGCTTTCTGGGGAAAATGAGAGGTAGGGTGAGACTTGAATAATGAATAGTAATTAGACTGACCAACGTTGAGAGAAATGATAGAAGATGGGTCATGACTAAAATGTATGTGATATGAGGCTGGAGAAGAACAAGCAGGCCTTTAGGCACTTTGTAAATGCTGAGTATTTTGACATTTATTTAAAGGCATTGGGAGTCTTTGTCATGAAATTAGAAACTGATATGATCATATTTGTCTTACATTAAGGTTACTGTAATTGTAGGATGAGGAATGGATTGGAGATTAATTAAGAAGCTGCTATAGTAATCACAGAAAGAGACACTATTGACATAACTAGGATTGTGGTAGTGGGAATGGAGGAAAGTTGATGGAGGTAGAGTAAGATAGAATCAACTGGCCTTGGTCATTGATTTAATGGGAGAAGGGCAGAGGGAAAATATTTGAAGAAATAACGATAATGTTTAGGTGTGTTGCTTGAATAACTAGAGAACTGGCAATACCATTAAGTAAGATGAAAAACAAAAAGAAAGGAGTAAGTGTGAGGCCAAGAGACTGCTTCAATTATTGTTGAGCACGCTGAGTTTGAAACATAGTTTAGACTTTCAGGTGGAGATATACAATAGGTTAGCTATAGGAACTTCAAGTTCAGGATTGGATAGGCAGAAAATATGGATTTATTGATCTCTGCAATGCTCATATGCTTTGCAAGAAAAGTATTAGGAAAAGATTCTATTAAAATGCAAAGTTAAAATCATAGGAAAATTTAAGTGAGTAAAAATCTAAGAATTATGGAGTGTATTGGTTATACCTGTCAGACTTCAGCAAAGTGAATGAAGCAGAAAAATCCCAAGTCATAGTCTCCCTGAGATAAAACAGCCAGGAAACACATATCCATATTGTGACTCCACCTCTGGAAGCCTGTAGCAGAAACAATAACATTAAATATTCACATACTCTTTCACATGTCTCAGTCCACTTGCAGTTGTGGCCATGTGATGGCAACTTGCCAGAGGCTGGTATGTGTAATCAAAAAACAACTGTGATAGGGAGAGAAGTCTTTGTAAAAGATTGTAAAGAAATAGAGATTAAGAACTCTTAATCAACATTCTATATTATAATAAGCATCCTCATTTTCCACCAGTGTTTGATGACATTGGCCAAGTATGATAGCGCTATGGAATGAGTAAACAGGGAGTTTGTATGGGGAGGAGGATGTAGGGCTGTTGATAGGGCAATCTTGCTACAAGAGCAAGAACCTTATAGAATCAATTGCTGAGTATTAAAACGGTTTACTGGGCATGGCATTCCACTGATGTTTTGGCCTTAGTTCATTATAAATCATGATAGTTTCATAGACATTGAGATGCTGCAGATATATTGCTAGGAAAACACCAGTTTAACATATAAAATGCTACACTTAATTTATACTAAGATCAATATACCAATGTTCCTTCATTCCTCAAACAATTTATAGGTTGAAATATAACAGAAAAACAGAAAGATGACTCTTCCAAAAATAACATGCTGGTACAATGTGTTAGAGATAACCAATATCTTTAACCTCCAGCCTTATTTTTCAATGAGAAGACTTTGCTTCAGACTCAGGAATGTATATTATTAAAGCAAACAATTGACAGTATCCTTCAGGCCTTGTATTTATTCCTTCACATTAATGAAGTAACTTATTTGATTGGTGAGATATGGAGATATTCACAAGGTAGAAAAACCCCATAAAATTACACTGACCACAGGCTGGGGTCACTGTATTAAAAATATAATGTGTGTTTCTCTACAGATTTTTAAATAATTCTCTTTATTACACTATTGATTTGTAAAACAGGCCTCAATCTTCTTTCATGGCTGAGTGTGTTATTTAGCACACTCAACTGTCCCCACGGGTAGGTGGAAGTATCTTCAATTTGTTCTCAGTTCTAAGTCACAACATCTAAAACAATACTCAATAAATGTACAAAAATAAGCAATGGGGAAATAATTCTCTATTCAATAAATATCAATAGTACTTGGACAACTGTCTACACAGATATAGAAGAATGAAACTAGACCTTTATCTTTCATCATATGAAAAAAGTTAACTCAAGATGAATTAAAGATTTAAATGTAAAACCACAAATTACAAAAATCCTGGAAGGCAGCCTAGGAAACAGCAGTCTAAACATCAGCCTTGACAGAGAATTTATGGTTAAGTCCTCAAAGCAATTGCAACAAAACAAAAATTGAGAAATGAGACCTAATTAAATGAAAGAACTTCTGCAAAATGAAAGAAATTATCAACAGAATTTCCATCAACAGACACCTTACAGAATGAAAGAAAATATTTAGAAACTAGGCATCTGACAAAGGTCTAATATCCATAAACTTTAAGGAACTAAAACTAATCAGCAAGTAAAAAACAAATAACCCCATTAAAAATGGGCAAAGGACATGAACAGACAATTCTCAAAAAAAGACATCTAAATGGCTAACAAACTTATGAAAAAATGCTCAATGTCACTAATCTTAATAGAGATGCAAATTAAAACCACAATGAGATGTCAATTCACACCAATCAGCATGGCTATTATTTAAAATCAGAACAGATGCTGGTGAGGCTGCAGGAAAAAGGCAAGGCTTATATAATGTTGGTGAGAATGTAAATTAGTCCAGTCACTTTGGGAAGCAATTGGGAGACTTCTCAAGGAAGTTAAAATAGAACAGCCATTTAACCCAGCAATCCCATTACTAGGCTGTATTAGTCAGGATTCTCTAGAGGGACAGAGCTAATAGGACATATGTATATATAAAGGGGAGTTTATTAAGAAGAATTGACTCACACGATCACAAGGTGAAGTTCCACGATAGGCCATCTGCAAGCTGAGGAGCAAAGAAGTCAGTCTAAGTCCCAAAACCTCAAAACTAGGGAAGCTGACAGTACAGCTTTCAGTCTGTGGCTGAAGGCCTGAGAGGCCCTGGCAAACCATTGGTGTAACTCCAAGAGTTCAAAAGTTGAAGAACTTGGAGTCTGATGTTCCAGGGTAGGAAACATTTGGCACGGGAGAAACATGAAAGCCAGAAGACTCAGAGAGTCAGCTTCTGCCTTTTTCTGCCTGCTTTTTCTAGCCACGCTGGCAGTCAATTAGATGGCTCCAACCCACACTGTCGGTGACTCTTCCTGAGGATTGGTCTTCTTCTCCCAGTCCACTGGCTCAAATATTAATCTCTTCTGGTAACTCTCAGAAACACCCAGATACCCGAAACGATACTTTGCATCCTCACAGCACTATTCACAACAGCAAAGACATGGAATTAACCTAGGTGTCCATCAATGGTGGATTGGATAAAGAAAATGTGATAGCTATATAATATGTAATACTATACAGTCATCGAAAGAACTGAATCATGTTCTTGCAGCAACATGGATGCAGCTGGAAACCATTTTCCTTAGCAAAATAATGCAGGAACGGATAATCAAATATTACATGTTCTCACTTATAAGTGGGAGCTGAACACTGGGTACACAGGGAATAAAGATAGAAACAATAAACACTGGGAACAGAGCTGGGAATAGAGAGAGGGAAGCAAGGTCTGAAAAATTATCTGTTGGGTGCTGTACTCACTACCTGGGTGTTGGGACCATTCATACCCCAAAAGCCAGTGTCAAGCAGTAAACCATTGTAACAAATCTGCACAGGTACTCCATGAATCAAAAATAAAAGTTCAAACAATAATAATTAATAATATATGTATTTAATTTTGGAGTTGTTACTTGTTAACTAAAGGCAAGCAAATATTATTCCATGATTCTTATTTGACTCCACATATGTGTTGGTGAAGAACCTAAAGGCAATCATATTAAGGAACTTGCTTCAGTTATTAATCAAAAGTGGTAATTTGAAGTGAGCAGTTTACCATTCAAGAGAGAATCCTTCTTGTCAAAATTTTATTCATCATAGTAGATGACAAAAAGCATAATCTAATAAGTCTTTTATGATATAATAGTTTTAGATTTACAGACATATTACAAAGATAATACAGAGAGTTCCTAGATAACTCTTACCCAGTTTTCTCTATCACATATTAGCATGGTACATTTGGCACAAGTGATGAAAAATAATGATAATTATTATTAACCAAAGTCCACATTTTGTTCAGATTTTTATAGTTTTAATTTATTGTATTTTTTTCTGATTCAATAATTCAAAAATTAACTCAAGATGGATTAAAGACTTAAATGTAAAACCCTAAAATAGAGAAAAATCCTAGAATAAAGTCTAGCCAATACCATTCAGGACATAAGCATGGACAAAGATTTCATGATGAAGATACTGAAAGCAATTGCAACAAAAGCAAAAATTGACAAATGGGATCTAATTAAACTGAAGAGCTTCTGAAGAGCAAAGAAACTATCAACAGAGTAAAAAGACAATCTACAGAATGGGAGAAAATTTTTGCAACTATGTTTCTGACAGAGTTCTAATATCTAGCATCTATAAGAAACTTAAAACAAATTTACCAGAAAAAAAAAAAAAACACACACACACACACACACACACAATTAAAAAGTGGGCAAAAAACATGAACATACACTTCTCAAAAGAAGACATATATGTGGTCAAGAATCATGTGAAAAAATACTCAACATCACTGATCATTAGAGAAATTCAAAACAAAACCACAGTGAGATACCATTTCACACCAGTCAGAATGACTACTTTTAAAGAGTCAAAAATTAATAGATACTGGTGAGATTGTGGAGAAAAGGGAACACTTATACACTGTTGGGGAGAGTAAATTACTTCAGCCATTGCATATGACAGTGTGGCAATTCCTCAAAGACCTAAAGACAGAAATACCATTCGACCCAGAAATCCCATTACTAGGTATATACCCAAAGGAATATAAACCATTCTGTCATATAGACACATGCACACATATGTTTGTTGCAGCACTACTCACAATAGCAAAGACATTAAATCAATCTAAATGCTCATCAATGATAGACTGGATAAAGAAAATGTGGTGCATATACACCATTGAATATTTTACAGCCATAAAAAAATTGGGATCATGTCCTTTGCAGGGACATGGATGGAGCTGGAGGCCATTATCCTTAGTAAACTAACACAGGAAGAGTAAACCAAATACTGCATATTCTCACGTATAAGTGAGAGCTAAATGATGAGAACAAATGGGCACAAACAGGGGAAAAACAGACACTGAGACCCAACTGAGGGTGGAAGGTAGGAGGAGAGAGAGGATCAGGAAAACTAATGGGGATACGCTTAATACCTGTGTGATGATGAAATAATCTGTACAACAAACTCCCATGATGCATGTTTACCTATGTAACAAACTGCACTTGTACCCCTGAACTTAAAATAAAAGTATAATAAAAGTATGTATTATTTTAAATTATTTATTATCATTTTAACGATTTTCACAGCATCTTCACCAGTAGTAGATTGCATCTCAAAAAATTCCATTCTTTGGCCATTCATAAGAAGCAATTCTTCATCCATTAAAATTTTATCATGAGATTGCAGCAATTTATTTGTAACTTTCAGCTGCACTTCTAATTATTTTGCTCATTTAAAAAAAATCTTTTTAGATTATCAAGTTTTTAATAGTTCTTAGTGTATATATATGTATACATACATACAAGTGTGTATATCTGTATACACGTACACACATGTATATATATGTAGAATTTTTTAAAAATTCAGACAGGGTCTTACTCTGTCCCCTAGGTGGGATTGCAGTGGTGTGATCACAGATTACTGCAGCTGCAACCTTGTGGGCTCAAGCAATCCTCCTGCCTCAGCCTCCCAAGTAACTGGCACCTCAGGCACATGCCACCATGCCTGGCTAATTTGTTTTAAATTATTTGTAGAGATTGGGTCTTTTTACGTTGCCCAGGCTGGTATCAAATTCCTGGGCTCAAGCAATCCTCCCACCACAGCCTCTCTAAGTGCTGGGTTTACAGGCATGAGCCATCTTGCTGACCTCTTTATATATTTCAGATTCAAGTACTTAACAGATGTGTTTTGCAAACATTTCTCCCAGTCTGGAATGCTTTTTAAAAAAAATCTTTTAACAATTTCAGTATTGTGTTACTTATTTCATATCTTTGCCCTTTTATATGACTTTTACAGAAAATTGGTCACTGTATCAACACATCTTGTTGAGTCTTTGGTTGGTACTATATCAAACCTGTTGATACTCTTGGGAATAATTAAAATATAATAATATTGAGTCTTCCCATCTATGACCAAAGTATTTCTTTCCATTTATTTGTATCGTAGCTTCCTTTCATCTGTGTTTTTAAAAAGTTTTTGCATACACATCCTATGTAGTTGGAATGACAAAAAGTGAAGCACATAGGCTTTTACTGTAAGATTTACATGAATCTGGAAAAAGTTATACTGTGTTTAATGTTTGTCTCATCACTTTCAGGCTCTCCTATGTATTTCTTCTCAGGGATTCTGAATCTTACAAATCTTTCATCTGTAATCTGCTGTTACTTTGGGAGCACCCAGTTGATGTGGTAGTAAGTTATGGGAGATGAGTGTATTCTATAATATTCTGATCAGGTCTTAGTGTTTTAGTGGGCCTGTTTTTTGGAGATCTAGGCTTTACAAATTGTTTATTTGTTTCCTTTTACTATATATATATATTTTTTCTTACCCATCACTTTTGTCTTGATTACAGCATTCCCAATCTTCAAGCTTTGTTCTTTTTTGATGATTAGTCACCTCTTTGGTAGGACAGGGTGGCTAGAGAGTGCTGGAGTGGGAAGAAACTTTCCTCTTCTAGACAGAGTATATTTTCAGAGTAGAACTCTGGCAAAACCCTTTTACCTGGAGACGAGGACTTTTCCATGGAGAGTGCTCTAGCTGTTTTCCAGTGTTACTCTTTCCTTCCACCCGAAGAACTGGGGAGATTTTCTTACATTCTGAAATTGAGAACATGGTAAGATTGGTGGAAAGGAAACTCACGAAAGCTTAGGGAAATGCCTACGACTATGGCTGTCAGTAGTTTCTTACTCTTACTCTATCCCACGCTGTCTCCAGCAGCTCGCCAAAGTTATTGCTTAAGAGTTTCTACCAGTTTATGGATCCTGTAGTTTTTGCTCCAGGTAATTAGATTTCAGTTGCTCTATCTCTCTGGATGCCCTTGTCTTTCTAGACTTTGAAGTTTTGGTGTGTCCTGTAATCTCAGTTCTCCGAAGGGTCCAAGAAAAGCCAGTGTATTTTAGTTTGTACAGCTTTTTGTTATTCTAAGTATGAAACTTGTGACTGATAAAGCACTTTACATATTGGAGTTGAAATTAAAAGTATGTAATTCTGTTTTTTATCTATATCTTTAAATATGGCACTTTGTGGTGGTTTGGCCTTTGATAAAAATAAATAAAGCCCTCAAAAAAAAGTCATCGTGGGCTTTGAGAAGAAATGGCCATTACTCGCAGATTATGGACTCTGAGATTGATGATGTTTAAGGATTAAAGATCCATATAATAAGAGGAGCTTTAAATAATATCAATACTTATGCTCCACCCCAAGAGACTCTAATTTAATAGGTTTAGAATGGTGTCCATACATCAACGCTTTTTAATATCTTCCCAGGCGATACTAATGTGCCAACCTGGGTTGATAATGACTGTCTTAAAGGGAATGAAAAGAGCCTCTTCAGATAAAATTAAAGGGAATGAAAAGAGCATCTTCAGATAAAATTTAAGATATGAGGCTGGGCATGGTGGCTCATGCTTGAAAGCCCAGCACTTTGAGAGGCCAAAGTGGGAGGATTGATTGAGGCCAGGAGTTCCAGAACAGTTTGGGAAACATGGTGACCTGTCTCTACAAAAACAAACAAACCACTAAAGAAACCCCCAAAATCAAAAACAAACAACAAAAATTAAGATGTGGCTGTGAATCTTCCACCATAGAGTGAGGCAATAGATCTTTTAACTTTTCTCATTTGAGAGTTGGGACCTTTACCTACGAATTGTTTGAAATTGTGTGTGTGTGTGTGTGTGTGCACGCACGCGCGTTTCTTTGCCACTAAATATATGATGGAAAAGGATGTTGAATCATGCATTCAAGAAGAAATAAGGGTACTGAATATGTCACTTAGGGTAGCTGTCATGTTGATATCATCTTATAAGAATTGTTGCTTCACTCACGACCCACATTGTACTTCCTTTGGTAGCAGTTCAGAGGTTTGGCACTGACCCAAGGGCGATTATTTCGTATGTGTATGTAAGTTTACTTTCTAACAGGAGTTGAACCAACTGTACTCGCTCTGAATTTGTAGCAAGAATCATGTAGAAGAAGAATTTGCAAATATAATGGTGCATAAATGCAAAATGTAAATGTTTTAGTGACCATGTCACTTGCAAATTGAAATTATGTAAGTAGGGAAGCTAGGAGTAGGCATTTTGACCTAGCTGCTGTATCAGTGACAGAACACTAGAGCCAAGAGCTGAGAACCACTAATGAGACCCTTAGGCTTTGAATCCAGTGTTAACATCCATCTACAAGGGTCAGACAACTGTGTTTCCATTAAAATTTTCATGATGTTTATCTCACTTTTCTGTGAGATTTTATGTTTATCCTAAAAATTAATTCCTTGCTTATTGTTTGAAGAAGCTATGGTTCTTGAGCTCAAATGTGGCTGATTAAATTTTTCAAGGCTCTATATAATTTGGACAAATGGAGCACATAAAAATTTGTGGTCATTTTAACCTACGCCTAAATCTCAGCCTCACTATTGTTTATGTCTCTCACTTAATTAGACAATGGGTTGGTGTTACTAGGGATAATTAGTAAATCCACACCTTGCTTTTAAGAACTGGTGCTGGAGCTCTCAAAACTGCAGCCACAGTTTGAGAACTTTCATCGTGTTTGTGATATATGTAAGTAAAGATATACATATGATAAAGATCTTAAACCAGATTTCTGAAATAAATTTTATTGATTCAACCTAGAAAGAGTCATATTCTTTCCTAAAATATTTTAAGGTGGAAACTGAATCAATTTAGTAAGTGAGTTTATACAGGGAGAAAACATAAAGCTGGCCCTTCAGTGAAATCAGAAAAGTAGAAAGAATATTTTAGAATAACTACAACGTGATGGCTTCAGAGACCCTTATCCAGAGAGAAATAACTTCATCAGAGCAGATATAGTTTTGCTTATATGAGACGGTGAGAATAATATTGTGGACCTGGCAGGAAGTAGGAGGAAAAAAACTTATTTTCTAATCCAAGAACTTGTGCACGTGAGTATTAGCACACTCCACATGACATGACTGCAGAAGAAGTACTGTTCTTTGAAAGAGCTAAATTTCAGTTAGGTATAAGCACTGGAGTAAGCTTGATTAATGTTGAAGGAGAATTGTAAGTAGTATACGAGAAGTCTGGGTAGGCTGTTTCACACAGATTTCTAAAGAAAAACTGTTTTGCTGGGCTCCAACATGAGGACAAACATTGCACAGAAAGCCTGGCTAAATAAGAGGTCTATGTAAATTTTTCTTTTTCTTTTATTTTTTTTCTTTTTTGAGATGGGTTCTTAGTTACCTAGGCTGGAGGACAGTGGTGGGATGGCAGCACACTGGAGCCCCAGTCGCCTGGGTTCATGCAGCCCTCCCACCTCAGACCTCTGAGTAGCTGGGACAACAGGTGCACGCCACCACACAAGGCTAATTTTATTTTTGTAGAGGTGGAGTCTCACTGTGTTGCCCAGACTGGACTTGAATTCCTGTCCTCAACCAATCTTCCTTCTTTGGCCTCCCAAAGTCCTGGGATTACAGGCATAAGCCTCTATGCCTAGCCTGTATAAATGCTTTAGATTGTAAACATATGAAACAGCTTTCCTTAACAAGGGGGTTATCCTAATATTTGAGGCATTTTGCCTTACCTCTTTTTTTTTAATTGTGACTTAATTTATACACTATAATAGTCACTTCTGAAGTATAAATTATTGACGTTTTAAGTATATTTACAAAGTTGTGCAATTATCACTAAAATCTAATTACTATTTTCATCACCCCCAAAAGAAATCTCACACTCATTAGAAAAATACTCCCCATTCCTCCTATCCTCCAGCTCCTGGCAAACATGAATCAACTACCTGTCTATATGGATTTGTCTGTTCTAGAAAATTCATATATGGAATCATACATTATCTGTCCTTTGGGGCATGATGCATTCCACTTAGCAAAAGATCCATCCATGTTGTAGTATGTGTTAGCATATCATTTCTTTCTACTCCTGAATATACTTGTTGTCTGATGTTTTTATTTCCTAGGGCTGCTGTAACCAAACAGACCATGTGGCTTAAAGCAATGCAAGTTTATTTTATCATAGTCTGGATGCTAGAAACCTGAAATCAAGCCATGCTCCCTGAGACCCTGCATAAAATTTGTGCTTGCTTGTTTCCTAGCTTCCGGTGGTGTCCCTGGTTCCTTCACTCACCTTGGCTTACAGTTGCATCACTACGATTGATTCCTCTGTCATCACATGGCCATCTCTCTATCTGTCTCTGTCTTCATATGGTGTTTTTCTCTTCTTATAATGACACCAGTTGTACTGTGTTAGGGTTCCATAATGACTTCAGTCTTACTTGATTCATCTGCAAAATCCCTATTTCAAAACAAGTTCACATTTTTAGGTACCTTGGGTTGGAAATTCAATGGGTCCTTATAGGGGCACAATTCAACACATAACATATAGACACACCACATTTTGGTAATTAATTAATTTCATTTTTTTAAACTCTTTGACTACTATGAATAATGTTGCTATGAACATTTAT
This sequence comes from Papio anubis, assembly GCF_008728515.1. NCBI lineage: Eukaryota > Metazoa > Chordata > Mammalia > Primates > Cercopithecidae > Papio > Papio anubis. The sequence continues at coordinate 63,768,320 of NC_044982.1, read as the reverse complement.
GTGTAAGTAGTTGCATTGCTTTTTCCTTATGTATGTGTAAGTGTGTGGAGATTTGGTTTAACCTGGGGCAAATATGTAGAAGTAGTATCACAGGATCATAACTGTTTTTCAAAGTGGCTGTAACATTTTTACATTTCCATTAGTGAATGTAAATGTTTCTAATTTCTCCACAGTTTCACCAACACTTGCTATTGTCTGTGTTTGTGATTTGATTATACTTTCCAAATGGGTGCAAAATAGTACCTCATTAGAGTTTTGCTTTGCATTTCACTAATGATAACAATGATGAGTATCTTTTCATGTGCTTATTAGACACTTGTGTATCTTTTTGGAGAAACGTCTATTCAAATCCTCTTCCCGTTTTAAATTAGACTATTTATCTTTCCTGACCTCTTATTATACTTACCCGGATGAGTGGGTTATTTTGTTGGTGAGTGAGCTAAAACAAAGAACTGCACTATTGAACATAATTACACAAATCAGAGATCTAACACACTTACACACTTACGGTAACACACATGTCGTTTCATGTGTATATCTGAAATTATTAGTGAAGCCTCATAGTGAGTAAGATCTATAATGTGGAAAGGAAGGAGTTGGGAAACTACACATTTTCTTAAGTTCTTATTTCCACATTGGAGACTCAAGGTAATAGACATAGTCTCTCATGAGATCTTACATCACTCACAAATGAAGGAAAATTTAGCTAATAAAGCATTTTTGTGTCATCCCCTAGATGATCGCCTATTTTACCATATTTTCCATGGATCCAGTTCTGTAAGTTCATACATTGTTGGCTTGTTTAACATAAGCAATTCTGAATTAAGAACTTCTCACTAAAAACTTCTTAAGATATGGTCTTTCCTTTAATATCACTAGTCTACTTTCCAGGAAAGCTAATAATTACCATGTCTGCAAAGCATATAGACCAGGTGGTCATCTACTTTTTGGAGGAGTGTCCCTGTTCCCCAGCCTAGATTACTGGGAAAGAACTGGATCTCAAATCAGCTATTTTAGTTCATTCTCCAAAGTGAGTAACAGTCACTGGTTCACCTTTTGGATGAGTAGCCCTTATTTCTTACATGTTAAGATTGTGTGTGTTTGTGTATGTGTGTACCTGTAGGGATGGCAGCAACATAGGAGTATGGGTGTTTCTTTTCCTTTTTTACCTAGAACAAGTACGCCTGCCCTCCCTAGTTAAATATGCCTGTTCTGGTTGTTAAGTATTTCCTCAAGTGATCTGACCAAGATATAGACTAGAGATTCTCAAAGGATGTTCTCCAAAGCAGGTGCATCAGTGCCACCTAAGGACCTGTCCAAAATGCAAATCATGAGGCCTCTGAATCAGAAATTCTGGATTGAGCCCCAGTTATATGTGTTTTAAAGCCCTTTATGTGTTCTAATATATGCTCTAGTTTGAGAACCACTGGTCTAGACTGTGAGATAAGTTATTAGTAGTCTCATTTGCTAGTTTCCTCTGGCTCACAATTTAAATCGCCTTTATAGTTATTCACAGGTTCCAATTTTGAATACTTCCTTTGACTTTTAGTAATTTTGAGGCTAAAATGCCTCCAACAATTTGGGCATATAAAACTATTATTGCTTCTCCACTTTAATGAAAAACAATTGTTACATGTTGAAATAATTCTGTTTTCCCATCCCTTATAGATATTAAGCTTTCAGTTAAGTCCTTACCTTGACACTCAAGTTTTTTTCTGAGAGTGTGTTTAACCTTAAGACTCAGAAAGAACAACTTTATGTCAATGAATCATAGCTAAGATGTACTTTTTAGTCTTTACTTCTTTAACTCTAAAATAAGGAATATAGCAATATTATTTAGTACCAAATCTACTACTATTTCTATATCGTGCATGTCTAGTCAATATACTTGGGGTGGTGATTTTAACCCTATTTGTATTATTAATATCCCTATATTATCATGGTTTCCAGCAGCTTCATTTTTCTCCCAATATGAACATGATTTTTAACATATGTGTTTTAAAATGTCTCCTCAGTCTACCACTTTTCAATGCTCAAAAACTCAACCTTGTATTGTCTATTTAACAAAATCTCTCTTTGTTTCTTGAAACATAAAATTATAAAATATTTTAAATTTTGATGCAGCAGAAATTAAATCCTAAGGTTAACTTGAGTTCACCTTAATATTCCAAAATATGTGGAGAGTTTCGGGATGTATTAATGATGTGCATTTATTTGAGGGATTTCACTGTATTTGCCTAACAACAACAACAACAACAAAAACTTAGAGAATAAACCTAATGCTTATGTATAGAAAAATATGACAGGGAAAAATTACTAGAGTAATATAAACATTGCTGTATAAAAATTGTATATATTTATTTTATATAGTAATATAGTATTAATTAAATCTGTTAGCAGTTTTTGAAGTATATATTCTAAACTTAGAAAAATGACAAAATTCAAAACGTATAGTTTACAAAGCAATAAACAAGAATAGAAAAGTAGAATAAAGAACATCAATGAAAGAGTAAGATCTTGGGTTTTGAACTTAAACTGCTTATGATAACCTACTTGCTTTGAAATATAATAGGTAACTTGGAAAAATTGTAATATGTGTACATATATATAGAGAGAAGAAATATTCTACTGTAATAAGATAATTAAGTATTTTATGTATATTTTAAAATTTTAAGAAGAAAAATCATTTTATTTTGCTGTTGTGTGTACTCAAACTTGTTTTTATGTTTCCTTTTCGTATGTATCAAAAACACATTCCTTTTTGTAATAAAATTTTAAATTACATTTAATTTTTAAAAGCTTTTATTCAATTAACACCATTTACAATTAAAGTCAAAGCTAAAATATAAGTTTCTACCTTATGCAAAGTTTCACAGATATTAAAAATATCAAGTATCAAGCTGTGATACTGACATTTGTGTTTTAAATTCAACTAAAACCTGTAAGGAGTTATTTTTGACATTCTATGAAATTATTGTATTTATTCAACCAGAATAGTCAATGTGATGGTAACTTTAACTCCTATTATCAATATCCTTTTCTTATTATCTTACTCTCATGCTTTTTATTGCACATTTGTGAAAGTCAGGTTTAATTTATACTCTATCTTAGCATCACAGCAAAATCTACACACATGTAAAGTGTCCTTGATTTTTACCAAACAAGGATTAGTGCCTATTATATTCTTTGGCTCAGCCTCATTCTTTCACATGACAGTTTCAGTCCTGCTTAATGCTGTTTTGTGAATCCAAATAAGATATTTTCATTTGATTTAGCACTTTAGCCTCTAAAGTCACTTTGCTTAATGGGTCTGATTTTGACTTTTTAGTCATTTTATTCATAAATGTACCATCATGTTCATCATTTTATGAGGCTTATGATGAATTCAACCACAGATCACTGAAAATAAGGCACAGAGTCAGATAGCAGGCCACCTTATTAGCACATTTTTCCAGACCAATAATCATGTTGCTATTTGAAATTTAGCAAATTGCTGTCATATCATCCATTTCCAGGACTTTCTTTAAATGACCCTGTCAGATTATTTTGCTGCTAGGTTGAAGTCAACCATGATAATGCTGCCACATGTGAATTTTGGAAGTACACAGCTCTGTCTTCATACTATTGGAAAGAAAAGAGTATTTCGCCCCACAGTGCAATAGAGTGTTTTCTAAATTTATTAATTTCATTTTTTATTTGAAAAATAGGTCTTACATAGCTGGGGACTTCCTTCAGATAGTAGCCAAGCTTAAATCATATTAAAATATACAATATGCTTCTGAAAGTTCAGGAAGTCATTTTAAAATTTTCAATAATATCTCTCACCCCAAGTGAACATGTATATCTATGTATGAAACTTAAGTGTTCTTAAAAAATTTAAAACAGCAACAACACAAGTTATTGTATGCACAGGTGTTCAAAGGGACATTATGTATCATAAAGATAAAATTACTTTGCCTGTATTTTTGAAGATTAGAAAGGGAAATAATTGAGATTGTATTTCTCATGTTGCAAAATAAACGTTGCGTTCCACTGAGTTTCAGTGGTATGGATGGTAAATTTGCATAGGTCTAAACTTTTTTTTCTCAGAATGAAGCAAATGGTGAATTGTTTTCTTAAGATGAAATAGTGGTACTAAAGATGCTTCAAGTTTTGAGAAACACAGTCATATTCGTGTCATCACAATTGCAAGGTATTTTCTCTGAAATTACTTCGAGAAGTAAAGACAGGAGCAAACATCCAGACACTTTTTTTTCCAGGTTACTACAGTAATTCTAATAGCCCAGCAGCAATTCTAGTATATCAAGTAAAACCTTGATAATTTTTCTTTTAGAAATAGGCAAATAATGTTCCTGATTTATAGTCCAGCTTCTACCTCCATGTGTATAGCTCTTGGCTGGCTAATTATTTTTCTTTCCCTGTCTTGAAGAGTGGAAAATCCATGGAATGGAATCTTATTGGTTTCCCGATCATAACTGTTGGTCTTAAATAGTGATCTCTCACTTCACATCTTCTGGATACATTTAGCTAGACATTCATTCCTTGCTCAATTAACTGAGGCCAGAGTGAGAAGAGAATTAAACTGAATAATTCCCATAAACAATTCAGATATTAATATGACCATGGCAATAACAAAGCAGTTCCCTAGATGAGAATGAGTGGAGTTACCTGTAGACACCTCACTTACATATCTTTGACAACATAATTTCCTTTACGAAGGGTGCAGTTCGATTGCATTAGGGCTTATCATTTAATAATGTATCCTTGAAATCACTAAGTTCAAGAGGAAACTAAAACCCTTAAAGCAACTTGAAGGTATGTGATGGGCCAAAAATCCTCAACCAAACAGCTTATACAAACCTATGAGTTTTTGTTTTGTTTTGTTTTTTAATTTAAAAGCCTCTTAAAATAGGTTTATTTCTCTCTCTAATCTACTTACTTGGCTTCTGCATTTCAACATGAGTGTTATAAGAAAAATTAACCGGGCGCGGTGGCTCACGCCTGTAATCCCAGCACTTTGGGAGGCCGAGGCCGGTGGATCAGGAGGTCAGGAGATCAAGACCATCCTGGCTAACACGATGAAACTCCGTCTCTAATAAAAATACAAAAAAAAAAAAACCAAAAAAAAACCCCCAAAAAACCACAAATAGCCAGGCTTGGTGGTGGGCACCTGTAGTCCCAGCTACTCAGGAGGCTGAGGCAGGAGAATGGCGTGAACCCAGGAGGAGGAGCTTGCAGTGAGTTGAGATCCGGCAACTGCACTCCAGCCTGGGCGCGGAGAGCGAGACTCTGTCTCAAAAAAACCATTAATGTGTGGCTTTTTTTTTTTTTTTTTTTTTGTTTTTTTTTTTTTTTTGACGCAGTCTTGCTAAGTCGCCCAGGCTGGAGTGCAGTGGCGGCTTCTCTCAGCTCACCATAACCTCTGCCTCCCAGGTTCAAACGACTCTCTTGCCTCAGCTTCCCATGTAGCTGGGACTACAGGCATGCACCACCATGCCCAGATAATTTTTGTATTTTTTAGTAGAGAGGGGGTTTCAGTATATGTTGGCCAGGCTGGTCTCAAACTCCTGATCTCAGGTGATCCACCTGCCTGGGCCTCCCAAAGTGCTGGGATTACAGGTGTGAGCTACCACGCTGAGCCATGAGTGGCTTTTTTGTACATTTTTGTGACAATATGACAATTCTTGATGCCACATCTCCAACATCAGCCAAAGAATTTCTAGACAAAGAGAAGGTCTAAGAAAAAAAGCAGGAAGCCCTTTGCAGGGTAGCTTCTATAGGTTCAGAAAGTCAAACCTCTGAGACATGATCCCCAAGTCCAGTGGGATGAGTATCAGTATCTATTCTGTTTTGTGTATTAATTCATCCGTATAGACAGAGCTACTCAAATTGACAGGAAGGGGGTTGGGGACAAGTACCTATAACAAGAGAAAAAACTTACATAAGCTATCTATATTAATCTAATCTAAAATAATTAAGTTTGAAAATAAATAGAATAAAAGAGAAAAACTAAGATAAACAAACTGAATGATTTATGTAAGAACCAGAATATAATTCTGGTAGCAGAAGTTAAAAAATAATTGGCTTTTCCAGCAATATTTTAAAAAATGATAAAAGATAAGCAAGATGCTATGAGAAAACTACCTATTAGGTAAGACAAATCATATAAGTTAATATATAAATTTTGAAATTTAAAACAATATTGAAAGAGCTGGAATAGAAAATTCATGAAACCTTTCAAAACACAAAACAAAATTGCAAAGCTAAAAACTATGAAGAATAAGTTGACTGACAATAAATAAGCTATGTGGTACAACATCATTATGCTGCAGTTCTGGAAAGAAAAATAATGTATAGATGAAAATAATTATAGGTAATTGAATATTTATTAAAGTAATCTTTTCTCATCCATTAAACTAGCAAAAATCAGATTACAATGTCTCATTCTTTTGGAGAAGGAGGCACTCTCACACATTGCTGGTGAAAATGACGATTATCTTTCTGAAGAAAAATTTGGAAATATCTAAGAAAACATTTGCAACTACGTTTCGACCTAGGAATCCTACTTCTAGGAATTTACTGTGAAGAGATAGATAGATAGATAGATAGATAGATAGATAGATAGATAGATAGATAGATAGATATTTATTTATATATTTATACATAAATTTATATATATATATATATATATTTTTTTTTTTTGAGACAGAGTCTGGCTCTGTCACCCAGGCTGGGTGCAGTGGCGCCATCTCGGCTTACTCCAACCTCCGCCTCTCAGGTTCACGCCATTCTCCTGCCTCAGCCTCCCGAGTAGCTGGGACTACAGGCGCCTGCCACCACGCCTAGCTATTTTTTTTGTATTTTTAGTAGAGATGGGGTTTCACCCTGTTAGCCAGGATGGTCTCGATCTCCTGACCTTGTGATCTGCCCTCTTCGGCTTCCCAAAGTGCTGGGGTTACAGGCGTGAGCCACCCCACTCAGCTAAAGATATATTTTTAATATAAAAATACATGCACACAAAGTTACTCACTGGCATGTCATTTGTAATTGCAAAGTACTAGAAACAACCTGAATAGTCATACAAAGGAGAGTAGTGAAATCTATTAAAAAATAATTTAGACAATCTATCTTTCTGAACTAATATGATGATTTTTGAGGTACATTATCAAATATAGAAAAACAATGTACAAACATTGCATGTAGTATGTGACCTTTTGTGTAAGAAAGAAGAACAAGAAAATATACAGTAATTATTTTTTCTTTTTTACTTTTTGGAGATGATAAAAGAAGAAAGGGAGGAAGAAGAAAATAGAGTAAGGAAAAGAAAGAAACAAAAATGAATGAGATCATTGGTCTTATGGGTAGAAATGGCAGCATGATTGGAAAAAGAAATAAAGTAAAAGAGATGATGGAGAATGACATTTTAAAAGTGCATTATTGTATATTTATGCTTTTTAGAATAACGTACATATTTCACATACTTAAAATTTAAAATATAAATAAGCAATTGAAACTCAGCAAGTTGTGAAGGCTGTCTTAGTTTGACAGTGCTGTTACAACAAAATATCACATATTCGGTGGCCTAAACACAGAAACCTATTTTCTCATAGTTCTGGAGGCTGAAAGTACAAGATCAAGATGGTAGTGGATTTGATTTCTCCAGAGGTCTCTTTCTTTGGATTGCAGACAACTGCCTTCTCACTCTGTCCTCATATGGGCTTTTCTGTGTGCAGATGCTTCCTTGGTACCTTTATGTGTGTCCAAATTTTTACCTTCTTGTAAAGACACCAGTCAAATTGAATTAGGGCCCACCTTAGTGATCTAAATTTAACTTAAAAATCTCTTTAAAGTCCTTATCTTCAAATATAATCAAATTCTTAGGTGCTGAGAATTAGGGCTTCAACATATACATTTGGGAGGGGGGCACACCATTCACCCCATAACAGGACCCCCACTGATATAAATTAACAAATGAACAACATATTGAAAAAAATTGAATAAATGGCATAATTACAATTGAAAAAGGATCGGAAGAAAAGCACAAACAATTTTTGGACCAGGCGTGGTGGCTCATGCCTGTATTCCCCATACATTTGGAGGCTGAGGTGATGGCTTGAGCCCAGGAATTTGAGACCAGCCTGGGAAACACTGTGAAACCCTGTCTCCAACAAAAATACAAAAATTTGCCGGGGGTGTTGGTGCACACCTGTATTCCTGCTACTTGGGAAACTGAGGTGGGAGAATGGTTTGAGCCTGGGATGCGGAGGTTGCAGTGAGCTGAGGTTGTGCCATTGCACTCCAACCTGGGTTAAAGAGCAAGACTCTGTCTCAAATATTTATATATACACACATGTGTGTATATGTATACATACTCTAATATATTATATATACATATACATATAGTATATATACATATACATACATACATATACATATGTGTGTGTATATATACACTCTAAGACTAACAACAATACTATACACAATGTGGGATTCTGATGCATAATTTGTTTTTATAGAAGTATGTGTTAGAAATGTTAAAAATTATTTTGTACCTTTTCTAGAATTGAGAAAATAAGTAAATATATCAATGATAATGGGAGCCAGGTTTCTCACATTGAGAGAATGGAGTTACAAATAAACAGAGTAGGCTAGAATAAATTCTGTAGATTGGATTGGGATTTGAGTTATCAGTGTAAACTCACAGGGAGATTGACATAGAAATAGATATAAATGTATTTACATGTATAAAAGCATATACTGTATTTCTTTAACTAGCATCGTGTTACCCATAAAGAATATCATGTCTTTGCAAATAATGAAAAGGTATTCACACCTGAAGAAAAAAGCGTGACCTAGAACTGAGCAAGAAAATGATGAGCCTTTAAGAGACATGAATAGCATAGGGTACAATTTACTTTGAAACAAGTCTAGAAGTCATAAATATCAACCCAATCGGATTAAAGTCTACGTACTTGGTATCGAGAGGAAAGTCATACTTAAATAAATAAAAATGTGACTTAACACCCAAAATGAATTTTTGTTGTAAAAGTCAACATCAAAAATCTAACATAATTTTTAAAGCAAGGAAAATACAGTGATTACAAAATAATATTTCCTGTTGTCAATATAGAGAGAATGTAAAAATTTGAAAATGTATGCTACAGATGATACTTCTTTTTAATTGATAAGGCTTTCAAAGCATCTCATTTGAAAAAAAATTAAATTTCAAAACACTTGAAAACTTAATTCAGTGCAATTTTAGATCTCATTTCTCTTTTCCCTCAGGGTGACATCTGTGTTCTGAAAAGGTTATTCAACGCCAGATTTTTTTTAGATGGGGGCAGGATTAGGCATCTGGTCTTCAATTTTTGGTGCTCCAAGGTTAATTTAATAGTGTTTCTTATGCTTGTAACACTTTGGAAAAGCCAAAACAACTCCTCACTCATATTCCAATAATTAAAATCACAAAAGCCAAAAATACAGACTGGGGCACATAAGAATCCCCTGGAAACAAATCAGGCCAATTATCACAGCAAATTTACTGCCAGCAAGCAATCAAAAAGCCACAGCTCTACCAACTCTCAGAATTTTCTATTCCTTTTTCTAATTTTCTATCCAGTATTATAACTGTTTAAATTACTAACCGTTTCTGAGGGATTAGGTTGGTATGGCCATTTATTAATGAAGAAGATGGAATATATGGTTTTTCAGAATTAGTAGCTGAATCAGAGGGAGATTACTTATTAAAAATAAAATCCTGAAGATAAAAGAGTAGAGTACTGGAAAAATTGTTTGAGAGTCAATGTCTAAACTTCTGGGAAGAAAGGGTAAGTAGCAGTTTTTTGAAGAGCTAAAATAGGTACTGAACTACAGGTAAAAGCTTCAGTGGTTCTGTTCTGGAATAATGAGAATGGAATAATATCGATCAAAAATAAATCAGGTGTATCAGAGAAGTGTTTTTGAGATGACTTTTACATCCTGACAAGGGTATAGTGGTCTGATATCTTTCATCATTTTTATCCCAGTTGACATTTCTATGATGATATCACCTCCTACTCATGTATTTTTCCTACTTATAACCTTTCTATGGAGAGACTTGTGTGTTTTTATTACTGTTATGGAAATTCCAAAGAGACTTTTTTCCATCTAACTTTGTTAATATGCATGAATTTGAAAATAGCTGCTGTTTAACTGATGGTGATAATGTGAGCTGACGTTAATCAATTGAGGTTATGGCTCTTATGTCTGGGTGCTAAGCAGCCTGACACTTCTGAGTTATCTGGCGTGAAGTAATTATTTTCTCAGAAGATCTTATCATTGCTGATCAAGTATGAGCTCCAACCAAGGTAAATATACCCTATTGCTGTTTATTTCTTCCAGCTGACATTCTGGCTGTTAGCATAATGAGAAAAAAAACATACTATGTACAATGATGTACAACTTTGTAACAGATTTTTTTTTTTTTTTTAAATTTTGGAAACCCCTTTTCGTCTTTACTATCTTCAGTTTCCTTAAACACTTACAAATAGAAATTTTATTTCTTTACATGAGCTGCAAAACCCAGCATGTGTTCATATTTCACTGAAGAATCCCTAACAAACCCCAGTATCTGCAAATGTAATTTGCAAAGTTGGCACCTTATTTTTCCCCAGTTAGCATTTTCTTTAGCTTCTGCAACATTTAGGTTTATAGAAATGTATCTAATATCTAAACTTTATAGTACATGCACCAGAAATGTTTTGTTTCTCTTTCATGCTTTTAAAAAATATATGTTATTAAATAGAGTGATGGTTTAACTGTAACACTGAGTCAGAGTTTTCCATGCTTGAGTTTTCTGAAATGATCCAAGTCAGCATTTTTTAAAGTAGAAACATTTACAACTTGTGAAGTACGATTTGATAAAAGACATGCTGATATGCTAGAAGTTAATGCAGCTTCCTGAGGTGCCGAACTTATTCAAACGAAGGAACTGATGCACAAGAAGAATCTTACCCAACAATCTCATATTTAAGGTTAATAGACTAAAGTATACTAGAATCTGAGGAAGAAAATGAATTTAAAAATCACATAGGTTGGCTAAGTCATACTTTCTGATCCTTAAGTGTTTATAGTGGGAACTAGGGACAAAAGTGCACCATATGTGAAGAACTGCTGACAGAGAGACAATCTTTTATCATTAAAACAAAGGTTAAATAAAGATTAAACTCAGAACAGCAGCAAAAGCTCTGGAGGCTTTGTGACGGCAAGATGCCCAGATGTTCTTCCTATCGTTTCAGCTGGCAAGTGAGCAAAGGTGAGGGAGGTCAAGTGAGTAGGCGGCTGATAGTAGGGAAGATGATGGCACAGTCATCCGTTATTCTTGTAGAGTCTGAGAGTAGAACTGCTTCTGCTGGCACGTTAATTAATAATTCCTTCTACATATTTCAAAGTCTTATTGAAATTTGTTGGATTCTCCTTATGTTCATGTGATCCCAATAGTGCCCTTTTTATTCACCCTACCTCTATACAATAGTTTTAGTTACATTCAGAACAAAACAATGGGGTTTTCAAACAAAATTAGGAGAAAATTGTTTTCATGATTTTCATATGTACAAGTATTTGGTTGGTACAAAAGTAATTGCAGTTTTTGCAATTAAATGGCGAAAACTGTAATTACTTTTGACCAATCTACAATTTGGCAATATGGTTGTTATTAAATTATGTTGTATAATAATCTAAGAATATAATAATAAATATTCCAATAAAGCAGGGATTCTAAGGCTTTTCCTGATGAACAATTTTTATTTTCACACTTGTAGGATTACCATCATCATATTGAAGTGTTAGTGATCCACAAACACTTGCATTCTGGCCTCGTTCCTTCTGCTGATGATCTCAGATTCAGTACTAATTAGAAGAGGGGCCATGGTAGATAAGGAAATAATGTGGGTTTTTTATTATCAACTTGTGCAATATTTTGTAGTCTGTATGTTTTGTTTTCTGATCAAGTCACCCTCAGGAACAAAGATCAATTTGACTGACAATCAAATGGGAAATTAGCACTACTGTATTTTTGTTTCTGTGTTCTCAAGTTCACAGGCAATTTCTTCAGACTTTATGTCAACTTAGACTGTCTAGAAAAAAAGTTTGCAAATCCAATATATTTTGAGTTTCTTAAACTCCACTCAATAATTTTAATTCAAAATGATCATGGACTGTACTAAAAATACTAGTCACTGCTTATTCAATTACATTATTTTTATAAGTGATGTTTCCCCATCCATGATTGCTCCAAAGGGCTAGACCCTGAGTGACAATGTTTGAACTAACAGGTGATCTTGCCTTTTGGTCTACACTTGATAAAACCAGAGATGAACACAAACTCCAGCTGATTCAGTCAAGTGTGTGTGTGTGTGGCGGGGGGGGGGGGGTTGTGTGTGTGCGTGTGTGTGTGAGAAAGAGAGAGAATCAAGATACTTAAAAAATGCGTCAGTTTTCACATTATTGAGGTGACATTTGGAGCCAGGGCAAATCAAAACTATGCCCAATTGAGATTAGAAGGGAAGGGAAACTAAAAGCTGGTCCATACATTAAAGAAGAGAAAATGTGCAGAGATGCAGATAACAAAGACTATGGACTTGAGGAAGCGCATGTGCACCCAAACACAATGTGAATAGGTGGACACAGAGAGGGGCGTGGGTAGAGAGAGACAGTGGAAGCTAGAAAAACAAGGTTTAGAGACAAAGGCAAAAACTGAGACAAGAGTTAAAAAAAGAGAGAGAGAGACAGAATCTGGAGCAGAAGGAAGTGAAAAGAGGAAGATAAATAGTGAATGACATTCCTATTTCTCTGAATAACAACTACAGTCACTTCAATCATATCAGATGATATTCCTTATCTTCCTCCATTCAGATACTTAATCTAAGTTTCAATCCTTCAGGAATGCTGCGAACGCCAACCCCTCTGAGGTTCCTCTTCCTCACAGCATCAAAACACTATTCCAGGGGTTGGGGTGGGGGGTGCAATAATGACAAGAGTTTCTATTTCACATGCTAGGGGAAAACCTGTGAAAATGTCAATTATTTTGAGATCTTTGGAATGTTATATTTTTCTCAGGTACTTTTGCTTCCTGTCTGCTGAATTCTTCATCTTACCTCCGGTTTCTTCAACCTTCTTTCTTTAAACCATGTTGCTGTAAGCATGAAATACGGGCTCTATTTTGTTTGTTTGTTTGTTTTTCAATTTAGTCAAAGCAATGTAACAAAAGATTGTATTGTTTAACATGGGTTGTTGAAATAATTAGAGATTACAGCATAAAGCAATGTAGGTTGCATTTTACAACTGCATAAAGAGACAACTCAGTGGTCATTTTCCTCAGACTTATTTTTGCAGTCTGGATTTCCTCTTTAACAATCATACCTCCAAACTTCTCACTATAATTTTGAGTCCTTTTTCCACCAAGACTACGGGCTTTTTCTCTCTAATTTTCCCTAGGCTATATGACATTTCATTCTCTAGGCTACTCCCAGAAGACTTCAAATTTCCCCACTTTATTTTGCAGAACAAAACATTTGGATAACTTGTACTTAGTATAACTTAAAATCACTACTTTTGATATGCCTGTAAGGGCAACTTCTGCAGTACCCATAATTATTTTTTCTGACCCTAAATTCATCTAGAGTATTAATCTCTTTGTTCTCAGTGCTGTCAGTTTTAAATCCCCCTTCAAAGATTTTCTCAAACAGCCTGGCAGCAAAATATAATTATAACTTCTGTTAGCCAGAGTGGAAACCTCAGAATTCCTAAGGAAGGGATGTTAATGTGACTCTTGGGAGAGTTGCAAAAATAATTTTGAGGAATACAACCGTCTTTCAAGATAGGTAGCAACTTAATACCATAAATATATACATATTTTATTACAGAGACTTGAAAAAAATAAATCGACTTATTTGAGAATATTCATTAATAAATATATACAGTTAAACAAGAGACAATGGTTTCTAATTAGATTCGCTATGTGAATACTAATGAGAATGAACATTGACAGAAACCTGTTTATAGTATTTTGGTTGAACTCTTCCTGACTTAGTTATGTTTACACATTAGTTACTACGTTATGTGGTTTGTATCCAAAATGAATGACTTTTAAAATTGTAACCACACATAGATTGTATATAGTTATCTCATAATTATTTTAATATCTTTAATATGAATATGTTATATATTCTAGAAAAATTAAGCTCATAGCTACCAGGATATTTCAGAATGCACTTATCTTAAAATTTATTGCTTTCTGCCAAAAAAAAAAAAAAAAAAAAAGGAATCTGTTTTTTCAGGGTAATTTTATGTACCTAAGCTTTTTAAAAGACAGCATGTAAGAAAATTTTCATCATTCTTGAAACTACCAATATTTTATTTTGAAAACTCTATCTGAATTTACACATTTGATACATGAGTAGTCACACTTCCATGTTAGAAACACCAAGTAAATGTGGCTTAGCCTTATCCCTCAGTGACATGGAAACATTTGTCATTGAGTTGAAACCCTTTGATTCTGCCATTTGTGATATCAAGAATCTTGTTCATGGTATTTTAAGTCAGAAGATAGTTTCTCTCTCTCTCTCTCTCTCTCTCTAACTGGCATTTGGGAATATTTGATATGTAAAGCTGCAGGTAAGAATGTTGGACTTGACTGAATATGCCATTTCATTAACTCAAATGAAATCCAAGTTTCAAAATTAACACTAAATGCTGACAATAATACCAAATTTTTATTTTCAGATCAACACTTTATTTCTTCTACCTTCAGGTGCAAATACATTTTATAATTTTAGTTCATAACTTTAATTTTACTTTCAGATGCTCAGAAGAAGCATTTAAATTATAATAAGCATACTTCCTCTATACACAGAGATGATATCAAATTACGATCAAAAATTTAAGGTTTTGCTTTTCATAAAAATGTTATATATTTTTATGGCATAACTGTCCATTCAATTTTGTATACTGTTTTTCTGACAGCTGGCTGGTTGACTAGTTTTCTTATTTTTTTGTTTATTTTCTTGCTTTACTTAGCCATGACTCATGATTCTGTTAATCTAATTTTCTAAAATTTAAGCATTCCAAATGTTTCTTACTTTTCTTTTCACCCATAAACCCAATGAACTCATGATCTTATGATATTTCTAGATCCAAGCATTTCCTATTTTTCTTTTCACCCATGAACCCAATGAACTCATGATCCTATGATATTTCTAGAAATCATAAATACCCCAAATCGCATATTTCTAATTCCCCTTTATTAAATTAAACAATAAATCATAATATACACATAATATGTCTATAAAAAGAAATTAAGATAACATTTTAAAACATTGAAAGTTTATAATCAACAATGGACATTGTAAAATTGTTTTAATAATTTTAACTGTAATTTTATATCTGAAAATGTGAAGATTAATAGGATAAAATATAAAATAATCAATGATTTCAATGAGTGTTACCATGAAATAGACATATAACACTGGTGATTTCACATAGCTGGCACAGTGTTCCTTCTTTTGACTTTCTGACCATGTAGAAGAACCAGTAAAGGATGACAAACATATCATGGATTCTGCCTTAGAGAACAATGACTTTTAGGCATTTTTTATGAATATAACCCTCTTTAAAATTACAGAAATTACAGAGTATAAATCCAAAGCCAATATAATTTCACACATGTTCTATTTAATTAATAGACCATAACTACTGAAGATGTCATTTGCCAAATTAAATTCTGACATTCACTTTCCCTCTTTGTATTAATATATGTTAAAGGAGCCATTAAATTCTACAAGGTTATTTTCATTGATTTGAATATTTATACCAGCCTTACCCTTTTTGTCTATAAGCCTGCTTGGATCTGCTGGAAAGATTTCTGACCCATGTTCAGTTAATGCCAATCCCCTTATATTTTGTCTTTATTGAGCAAAACATCTTTCTTAACATATTCAAAATAACATTTATTCAAAATAATGTTTATTTTGGTGGCCTGTTCTCTGCCTGAAATGTCATGAGAAGTCTAAGATTTTAATTCCTTTTTCTAAAATCCCAGTCATAGTAGTTCAAATTTTCATAATGTGTACACGCTCATATTACATGACTAATTCTTTTTCAACTTTTACAAAAGTTTCACCTGTTACTCAGTGAATTTTTTATGCTTGGTAGATTCCTTCATAATTTATTTGTGCTTTTTTGTATTTATATTGTTATTTTTTTTCCAAATATTTCTTATCTGCAACTGGTCGAATCCTTGAATGCAGAACCTGTGGATATTGAAGGCCAAATATATATCAAAATTGAGTTTTATATAAATTTGTATTTTATAGTTTTTAATAGACTAAGCAAGATTTAAATCAATTTTCTCAGCACATAATGTGAATGAATTTTTTAAGCTACATATATCAATAGTAAATAATATTTTAAATAATTTTTGCTGTTTTGTCTTGATTTTAAAAGAAGTAGGTGAGGTGAACTAATACTGTATTATAAACACCATGGAGTACAATTTCTGTTAAGGAATTCAGACTCAGTTATTTTTTTATGCTCCCTGCTGGTAGTCGAATGAGCTTTTTGTAACTGGGCAAATGTCACTGAGGTAGAAAAATGAAACAAACTTTTAAATCTACACAAAGATTGTGATTTCACAAGCATATCAAATTGTAGCATTGATATGATTCCCAAAGACCAGTGCCAGAGTCACCAATATCATATTTTTTTCAGTAATCTAGGAGATCTAATTGGCTAAAGAATCAGTCCTATAGAGGGAGAAAGGTAAGGACTGAAAAAAAAATTAACATGAAAGCTACCCCTTTATTATTAGATTCAGGAAACTAGCTGATATAGTTTGAATGTTGTCCCTGCCAAATCGCATGTTGAATTGTAATCCCCAGTGTTAAAAATGACGTCTAGTGGGAGGTTTCTGGGTCATGGGAGCGGATCTCTCACCATTTCATGTTGTCCTTGAGACAGTGAATGAGTTATTGTGAGATCTGGTTGTTTAGGCATCACTTTTGCCCGATTCTACTTCTTGCTCCTACTCTTGCCGTGTGACTATCCTGATCCTTTTTGGACTTCCCCCTGAGGCCTCCCCAGAAGCTGAGCAGATGCCAGTACCATCCTCCCTATACAGCACGTAGAATAGTGAGTCAATCTCTTTTTGTTATAAACTACCCAGCCTCAGATATTTTTTATAGCATGGAAGAATGGCCTAACACATATGCACTCATAAGAATCCGAGATATTTAATCAATGAAGTTGAATATAAAGTAAATATGTGAAACATCCTAAGGAGATAACTTTCCAGAACACTGCAATACTGGTTAAATCGGGGTTGGGGGCCGGAGCGGGGGACGGGGAAGGAGTCTGTCTTGAATGCCCAGAGCCCAAAGTCTTTTCTCTTGTGCTATAAAGCAGGTTCCACAGTCCACATCTGACACCAAAACCTTCCATCATAAAGAAGTCTTCAGATTTTTGTTCTTTCTTCCTCTAAAATAGTTTTTAGACCTTAAACATAGTGCATAAATAGACCAGGGCTTTTTCACAAAATGCAATAGAAGGTTTTCAATATTGGTATCTCTTTGTTGCATTCTGTATCTTTCTCTATTATAATGACCTTCTCTTTTCTTCAGAGATGTACAACAGTACTCTGCTGTTCAACATTTGGAAAGGTTGATGTTTTTCTTTCAAAGAATAATATCTGATACATAATAATTCTAATAACATAATACAAATGACAGTAATGTATAGTTACCTTAAAAAGAAACTTGGTGAAAAAATTCAAAGTTGAAGTTTTAAAGTATTTAAGTAAACCCATGAAGTATTTTGTAAAATTTTATCTAACACTAAAATAAAATGATGCCAAAATAAAACTGAAATAAAGATAACATTTGTAATATATAATTAATTATAACTATAGAGATAACTTATCAGTAATCACCTTGAGTTGGCGCTGCAGGATAAAGACAATGTTTTGATACTCTAACATGCCTGAATGACTGTGCATGTTTGTATTAGGCCATTCTCACACACCTATGAAGAAATACCTGAGACTGGGTAATTCATAAAGATAGGAGGGTTAATTGACTCACAGTTCAGCATGGCTGAAGAGGCCTCAGAAAACTTACAATCACGGTAGAGGGCACCTTTTCAGAGGGCAAGAGAGAGAATGAGGGTGGTATATTTTCACATGGAATACTATGTAGCCATAAAAAAGAACAAGATTATGTCTTTTGCAGAAACATGGATGGAGTTGGCAGCCATTACCCTAAGCAAATTAATTCAGAAACAGAAAACCAATACTGCACTTATAAGTGGGAGCTAAACAATGAGAACACATAGACACTAAGAAGAGAACCAGAGACACTGAGGTGTAGTTGAGGGTGGAGAGTCGGAAGAGGGAGAGTATCAGAGAAAATATCAATCAGTTTCTATGCTTATTACCTGGGTGGCAAAATAAATCTGTACACCAAACCTCCATGACACACAGTTTACTTATATAACAGATCTCCACATGTACTCCTGAACCTAAAATAAAAGTTAAAAAAAGACTCTTTGATATTGATTAATAGAAACAATATATAAAATCAGTATTGATTTGACAATATGTTCAATGTAGAAACAATCATTAAGACTTAGGAAAGACACTTACAAAACTGATTTTCAAAGAAAATGCCAGGACAATTAAATGGGTACAACAATGTCTTTTGAACAAATAGTGCTGGAAATTGATATCATTATGGAAATACAGAGCATGAATGCCTACCTCATACCACACCCAAAAATTAACTCAAATGAATCATAGGTAAACTCATAAAAGTTAAGACTATAAAAACTCTTACAGCATGTAGAATCAAATTTGGGCAGCCTTTCTTGAATGGGGCACAAAAAGGATAAGCCATTAAATAAAATACTGATACATTAGAGTTAATGAAAATGTAAAACTTTTGTTCCCTAAAAAAATTATAATATTAAGAAAATAAAAAGTGAAGAATCAAAATGGCAGAAAATATTCATAGTGCATATGTTTGATCAAAGCCTTATCTTCAGGATTTATAAATCAATCTTGTAATCCATTAGTAAGAAATAATCACTACTTCCCACTCCACAAAAGAAAAGACATACAAATGGTCAATAAACAAAAATGTTTTCAATCTTATTCATTAATCATCAAGAAAATATGAATTTATGAATTAAATCCACCATGAGATATTAGTACCAATCAATTAGAATGCCTAATTTTTAATTTTATTTTTGTTTCATTTTTTATTGACACAAATAGTTGCACATATT
The DNA here is from genome assembly GCF_008728515.1 of Papio anubis. Classification (NCBI taxonomy): domain Eukaryota; kingdom Metazoa; phylum Chordata; class Mammalia; order Primates; family Cercopithecidae; genus Papio; species Papio anubis. The sequence goes on along the minus strand of NC_044982.1, from coordinate 63,749,009 downwards.
TGTGGGGTATGGTGTGATGTTTCAATATGTGTGTATACTGTGTAATGATCAAATAATGGTAATTAGCAAATCCATCACCTTCCAACATTTATAATTTCTTTGTAGTGAGGACATTCTTCTAGCTATTTTGAAATATAAAATATATCATTGTTAACTATAGTTACCCTGTTGTGCCATACAACAACGTAATTTATATTTTCTTCTATCTATAACTTTGTATGCTTTAGCCAACTTCTCATTCTGTCTTTCCTTCCCCCTCCCCTGGCTCCAGTAACCACAAGTGAGATCATGAGGTATTTTTCTTTCTGTTTCTGGCTTATTTCACTTAACATAATGTCCTCCAGTTTCATCCATGTTATTGCAAGTGATAGGATTTCATTATTTTTTGTGACTGAATAGTGTTCCATTGTGTATATATAACACCTTTTCTTTATCCATTCATATGTTGATAGACACAAGTTGATTCCATATCTTGCCTGTTTTGAACAGTGCTGTAATAAACAGGAGAATGAAGCTATATCTTCAAACATACTGATTTCACTTCTTTTAGATATATACTCACTAGTGGGATTTCTCAATCACATGATAGTTCTCTTTTAAATTATTTGAGGAATCTCCATATTACTTTATAATGGCTGTATTAACTTACCTTCCCATCAACAACAGTATATAAGGATTCCTTTTTTTCACATCCTTTCCAGCAATGGCTAAAATTTGAAATACAAGAAATATCAAATGATGGTGAAGATGTGGAGCAACTGGAATGTTCATACATTGTTGTTGAGAATATAAAATAGTGCTACTTAGGACAATGTTTTTTTGATTCCTCAAATGTTAATCATATGACTCCACCATTTGATTCCTCAAATGTTCATGTTATGACTCAGCCATCCACTCCTAGTTTTTTAGCATATTCCCAGAAACATATAAGCACAAATATTAACAAATTTATTTGTAATAATCTGGAATCAACAAATACACTGGAATCAACAAAAATCTTTATCAAAAACTCAATGATACACCATCAATCAATCTATGAAAGTGCATAGGTAGCATTTAGCACCATCATAAATCTTAATTTCTTTGTAGCACTTATTTTCTAAAATTAGCTTATTTGTTTTGCAGTTTTTTGAATTCTCTGGGAGAATGTTAACTCTTCAGGATTTATGCCTTGTTGTGTTCTTATTTATCAAGCTCCTAAGGCAGTACTTGTTGACACATAGTACTTTTACAAAAATTAGTTTAAGTGCATGAACAAATACTTTATATCTATCATTTTGTTTGATGATAATTTTGTTGTTTTTCTTCTAATTGAACAGAATTGTGTTCTAAGCAGCTGTATTGCCTGGGAAGGATATTTTCTCAATAAGCAACACAATATTTTCAAGTGAGTTGAATTAATCTCAAGATAGATTTAGTGCCTTAACAAAGCTTTATTACCAATTTGCTAAAAGTTGACTCTTCCAAGCATTATCTTCATTTACATTCTTTTCTCATTTTCTACTCATTACTATATTAGTAATTGCCAAAAGCTGAGGTTTTCAAGAAAACAATGTGCTGTTAAAGACTGAATATTTAATAAAGAAAATATATTTATTTAGCAAATTACACAGCAAGAAACCTGTTTCTTGACAAAAATTCTTTATAGCTTAAACACATTTTATGTGTACTATATAAAAATTCACAGCATTAAAAATATAATCATATCTACATTAGAAAACTATAGAAATAAGTTACCTATTTTGTGCCTAATTGCATCTATATAACATTTTGATAATTATTATTTCTCATCATAAAATACCAATTAATAAGATTGTGAGTTCAAAAAAATGTGAAAGGTGTTATGATGTAGATTTAAATGGAATACTTGGCATAAAAGGTCACTTTCACTGTGTTCCTGAAATAATAGTTTATTACTTAAACCCAAAATGATATATGGAATTTTATTTTGCAATTTCATTTTAACTATTTAAATGTTCTTCTGTTAACACTACCTCTATACAATAAACTTTTTTTGGAGACTAATATCTGTTTTTACATTTCCTTTAAAAATACATAAATGTTTCCAGTCATATTTATGCTAACATCGTGTTCTTCCTATTGTCTTTGTACTGCTTTAGGAATTATTCAAAAAATGACAATTTTGATATCAATAGTGCCACCTCTGACAAATACAGATGTTTTCCAACTTATGTCAGGATTACATCCTGATAAACACATTTTAAATTGAAAATATTGTCAATTCTATGTATTCAAAGGACAATATAGTCAAGACTGTGGATTGTAAAAGTCCTAAATTATGTGATGGCCATTACTAGTTTGTCGCCTTCATGCTGGGCAATTATGTTGAGATTTATATCAAGATTAATTGCCTTCCTTTTCTTTTCACCAGAAGCAGAAAACACAAAAGAACACTTGTAGACGTGATGTAATATACAAACTCAAAACACAATATCAAAAACATGTCGGTACACAGTACACTGTAGAGTATTGGTTGTTTACCCTCCCGATTGAATGTTTAACTGGGATCCTTGCTGCTGTTGCCTCCCACCATCGTGACAGAATATCATATCACATATCGCTAGCCTTGGAAAAGATCAAAATTTAAAATTTAAAGTACAGTTTCTACCGAATGCATATCGCTTTCACCATTGTAATGTGAAACAATTATAAATCAAACCATGATAATTTGGAGACCATCTGTACTTTCTGCTTTGTAAGAATTTAAACTAATGCATTTCAGTAATTATCTCATATTTTCTATAAAAGTACCTAGGAATTTACAAGATAAAATGATTGAAATGATCATTTCACACCATTACACCATTTTGCATTTTGTCTTGGCAATATCTAATTTCTGTACATTATTCTTTTAAGATTTAAGTGATTATATTATTCTTATCTGTTTAGAATGGAGTTCAATGAAATTGTAGAATTTCATTGAAATCAATTCTACTTTTAATATATTTTTCTATTTCTTAGCAGAGTGAGTGATCTAACTTTTAAAATCTATTTTTAAATTTCTCCAGCATTATTGAGGTAAAATTAACAAATAGAAACTGTATATTCTTAAAGTGTGCAACTTAATATTTTGATATATATACAAATTTTGAAATGATCAGCACAATCAAGCAAATTAACAATACCCATCACCTCACATAGCTGCCATTTTCTTTCTATTTCTCTCTTCCTTTCTTTAGTTGCTGTGGTGAAAATACTTAAGAGCCAGTGTCTTATCAAGTTTCAAGTTTAGAAGACATCACTGGTAATCATGGTCTTCATGTCATACATTAGCTCTGCAGAACTCATTCAACTTGCATAACTGGAACTTTGTACCATCTGACCAACATCATCTCATTTCCCCCTGGTTCCTGCTTCTGGCAACTGCCATTCCATTCTATGCTATGTGTTTGACTACTTTAGATTCCACATATAAGTGAGATCATGTAGTATTTGTCTTTCTGTGTCTGGCTTATTTCACTGAGCATAATGCACATGAATGAATCTAGAGGATGTTATGCTGAGCGATGTCATTTTTTTAAGCCCAAATTCAGTAGTTTCACATGGTAACCGGTAAGTGAGAAAACATAACAATGTTTTACTTTTCTGTTAGAATGTTTTACTAAAGATTGTTTAAGAAATCCTTGCCATCTTATAAGTTTTTTTTAAGAAATGTATTTATTTTTACAGCTTTTAACAAGATATAAAAGTATTATCAATTCAGTAATATGAATATCTCAGAATTAAAGTCTTATAGTTTATTTTTAATATGTATCACTATTTGTAGTGACTAAAAACTATCTTTTTATACAACATTTCTGTAATTTACAAAAGCTATTTTCTTCCACCAATATCAATTCCTTATTCTAATTATACTCCAGGTACAGACATTGTTTTCACAATTCTGTATGAACTAGATTTCCTAATATATGTTTACATTTTAGCCTTTCAAAATACATTTTAGGGATACATTGGTAACTTTGCTTCTTAAATGTGAGTTAGAACCACCTGAGAGGCTTTTGAAAAAAATACTGACTTTGAGGCACTTTCCTAGACAAAAATTCAGAGTCTGCCAGCGAGCCCAAGGCATTAACAGTTTTTAAATTCCTCAGGTGATTCTACCATGAACATAGTCTTGAGAATCACTGCCACAGAACAGTACTAATCAACACTTAACATGCACAGGAATCACATGGGCATCTTGTTTAAAATACAGGTTTTGATTTAGTAGGTCTAGGGTTGGGCCAGAGATTTTGCATTTTCTAAACAGTTTGTAGTAGATGCTGTTGCTGCTAATCCATAAATGACATTTGACATAGCAAGAGCACAGAACATAGAGAGCTGCTGAGAAGGAAGTTTGTGGTCTTTAAGCAATCTTTTAAAAATGGAAGAGAAAACGAGACAAAGGAATAAACATCTAGCAGTTGGAAGAGACACGAACACTCTTTAAAAAAACTGATCAGTATTAGTCTTTGTATTTACCAACTATATATAGTTAATGAATGTTTACTCTATGTAGAGGTTAATTATATTATTTTAATTATCCTTCAGTTTATTTTTTTAATGTGTACGACAAAGCTCTTGAAAAAATCAGTTCTGTCATAAAGAATTCTTGCTCACATTCATTTTATCCCTTTATTAATTTCTAGAAGAAATTAGTGTAAAAGATAAGTGTAAAAGATAAACGCATAGTGAAGAAGCCCCTGTTTACATCGACAGTGACTTACCCGGTTGTTCATATTTACTGCTTTCTGAGTCCAGCTTTTCTCTGTGTCACAATAGAACCATCTCCAACTGGGCAGCTGGTGAGTACTGCATATATAGCTCCCAGGGGGAATGAAGCAGGTGAGGAGACTGAAAAGTGAGTGGTTAGCTGGCGAAAGGAAGAGGCAGTTCTTGGCTCAGATTCAGAATTTATTTGAACATAGAGACTTATTCCATAAGCATGCTTAGATGGAAATGGTTGCCACCTGCCCCTATTCCCACGGGCTATTTTTTTCTGCTGCCTAGTAATTTTATAGTTCACAAGGCTATTAATGTCTGCAATATTAAGAATATGGAGACATGCCCTTGCTGTCCAGATGGTGGCTTATGGACATCAGGTACAGTACATTTAGACTGGCAGAATTCCCTGCTTGGCAGTCAGGGCTCCATATACATTTGCTGCTGTTCAGTGGCAACTGCCCCAGACATAATGAGATCAGCACATCCCATAAATACCTGAAAGGTTTTCGTATAAAAATGTCAAGATGGATTTAGTTTTATATAGAATAACATATTACAAGAGAAATATATTCATTTTCTATGATAAAAAGTGGAATTGGTATAATGTGAGTAGCCAAAATGTTGAAATTATAATAAAAGTTTATATCTTTTCCTTCATATTATTGTGTGTGTGTGTTTCTGTGCGTGTATAGTACTTAGCTGTAACTTAGACATAGTTATATATATGGAGACATTTATATTTGTGAATTTATATTTATACATGTTTTATAATATGTTATAAAAATATATATTATTTTATGAGGGTCCTCAGAAAGCTTGTGGAAAGATGGATTTAAAAGATAAAAATAAAAAAACCCAAAACTTTATTTCTCAATCTAAATTCCATCAAGGTCAAGATGTTCCCAAACCAAATAGGTTGGGCTGCTACTTTTTGCAGCCCAATAATGAGATGCAGATGAACTGGGGAGGAAGAGTTTTTATTTACTGCAGCCGGTTACAAGGAGAAGGCCTGGAAATCACCGCGAGACCAACTCAAAATTACAGTTTTCCAGAGCTTATATACCTTCTAAGCTATATGTCTACATGTAAGTGTGCATTCATCTAAATATATAAGTGATTCACTTCTTTTAATCTATGGAAAAAGGTCTGAGTCTTGAAGACCTTCCTCTGGATCCTCAGTAAATTTACTTAATTTACTTAATCTAAATGGATCCAGATGCTGGGGTGATTACCCTTATCTTGTCTCCTGCTAAATCACAAAGGTTTGGGAGTTCCTTCAGACCTCCAGCGGATGTGTTTGTGGAGGCCTGGGGGGTTTCTTCAGACTCCCAGTGAACCCTGCTTAATCCTAACTGGGTCCTGTTAAGAATTCCTTCGTTATTTTGTCATACTTTAAGGCCTAGGAAAGGCCAAGGCAAAACTCTTGGTGGGCTTTTGTTACATTCCAGCCTTTGTATAAGGGCACTGGATCTATCAGCTTTTAATATTTAACTTAACCACTCAGTGGGTACTGAAGGAGTTGTTACGGAGGCCTGCGTTAGTGAGACCTGGCCTGCCACAAAGACGCTTTTGCAGGGTATGATCCCAGTCATTGAGTCTATTTCTAAAAAACTGAGGTTCCTCAAAATTTAACCATGTAAATTCTGTTCTTTAATATTATTAACTGAAAAAAAAAATGGGTGTCCTTTACAGATTTTTTAAGACTAGAAAATTTAAAAAATGTCAAAAGGAGCCAAATCAGGACTATATGGTAGATGGCTAATGATTTCCCATGGAAACTCTCAGAAAATTGCATTTCTTGGATGAGAGGAGTGAGCAGGAGCATGGTCATGGTTTAGGATTCTCTGGTGATGGTGTCTTGAGCATTTTTCTCCTAAAGCTTTTCCTGACTTTCTCAAAACACTTTCATAGTAAGCAAATGTTTTCATTTATTGGCCTTCCAGAAAGTCAAAAGCAAAATGCATTGAGCATTCCCCAAAACTGTTGCCATGACCTTTACTCTTGACTGGTACACTTTTGCTTGGACTGAACCACTTCCACCTCTTGTTAGCTATTGCTTTGTCTTCATGATTGTACTGGTAAAATCTTGTTTCATCTCCTGTTGTAATTCTTCAAAGAAATGCTTCAGGATCTTGATCCCACTTGTTAAAAATTTCCATTGAAAGCTCTGCAGCTGATCTGGGCACCACAGTTTTAGCACTTACTGAGTGAAAAGTTTGCTCAATTTTAGTTGTTCATTTGGAATTGTGTAAGCTGGACCAATTAAGATTTCTGTGGTGTCTCTGGTCTATTGTTTCTGCTGTTAATTGTCAGTCATCCTTAGTGAGGTCCAAACAAGATGATTTTTTTTTTTCTTTGCAAATTAAGGTGAATGGTCTGCCCCATGGGACTTTGTCTTTAGCATTGTCTCATCCCTTATTAAAATGAGTTATACATTTGTAATCTGCTGATTTCTTTGGAACATTGTTCCCATAAACCTTTCCTAAAACATCAGTGATACTACCATTATTCCACTCAAGCTTCACTATAAATTTGATGTTTGCTCTTGCTTCAATTTTAGCAGAATTCATGTTGCTCTGCTAGGGGTTCTTTTCGAACTGATGTCTGATTCCTCTTAGTGCCTCAAACTAGATCCTATTCTGACATGGTATAAGAAGCTGATATGAGTTTAGTTTTGGTACAAGAAAATTTTGAAATCCATGCATCGTGTTTTCTTACTATGTGTTTTCCTTGATCTTTTTGAAAACATCGTTATTTTTCAGGAAAATAATTCTTTTTACAGTGTCTCCATAGTCTTATTGGCACATGTTTTCTACGAGCAGTTTAACAAATAATCATTGTCATTGAACTTGTGATTCGCATACTTCATCTATACATAAGGCAGAATTCTTGACACACTTATAAAGTAGGTATTTAAAACAAGAGAGATCAGTTCATGTAAATGTATGTAAGTCTATATAAGCAATTATTAGGACCTTAAGCATGTTGGCTCTGAAATAGGAAGAATGATTAATTATAGATATTGTTTAAATAAATGAAATGTGTTTGTCTATAAATATGAAAGTTTTGAGAAAAACTGTCCCACAATCTTTTGGTCATTATGACTTTGCCCTGTCTAACCTTCAGCCCTCTGTCCAATAATACATTGTTTCAAATCTTATAAAGTATTTTTAAAATAAAAGGCAACAAATTTAATGTTTCTAATGGACTCATTGATATGTAAGATTTTTCATTATTAGTGTCACCTGTCTTGTGGTGTATATGCATATATTCATGTATGCATATAAAGCAATATTCTGCCTTCGACAGTTCTGTATTTGGCATAAAGCAGAGAAACGATTATTGGAGACTGCCAGAAACTAATAGCACTAACCATGTTCTTAACAATTGGAAATACAAGTTTTCAGTATCACTGCCAAAATATTGCAGCTATAGAAACAACTAGAGTAAGTTCAAATTTATGTTGAATAATGAGATTTTTAAATTTTTAATATTTGTGGGTATATAGTAGGTGTATATATTTATGAGGTACATGATATGTTTTGATACAGGTATTCAATGTGAAATAAGCACATCATGGAGCATGAAGTATACATCCCTTCAAGTATTTATCCTTTGAGTTAAAAACAATCCAATTATACTCTAAGTTATTTTAAAATGTAGAGTTTTTAACAGCAGTAAAATTGCTGACTCCATTTAACAGCAAACTATTGCTGACTCCATTCCTTCAATGTTGCTCCTACCTAAGAAATACTAAAGAAATAATTAAATAAGATAACACAGTTTTGTGATTTGGCAGATTTTTTCTTTCTGATTTTTAGAGAGAACTGAAAGATTGTGCATGAAAATTAAAAGAAGGTGGATAGAAAAATGAAAAAGGGAAACAAAGAGGTACAACAAAATGTAAAGCAAATACAGAGAGAAAATGTCAAGGAGAAAGGCAGTTTCCCCCAATTTATTTTCAAAATACTTCATGAGATCAAAAAGTTTAAATTTGTGTAACTTAAATTCCCTTTAAATGTATACTGTTGGAAATTTCCAGATGTTCTTATCGGATCAGTTTTCTTATCAGTGATTAAACCACAAGAACATTTATAGAAAGATCAAGGTTAGATTAGACATACGAGAAGGTTTGAAAATGTGTAAGTTTGGTGCTTAACGTAATAAAATCTTGACATAGCCCAATAATAACTAAACTTGAGTAACATTCATAAATTTACTATCACCTTACATACTGTACTTGACTTTCAGAAGAAAATTGATCAGAATTATGAAAGTATATGTTTAACGTAGAAAAATTGAGGATTTTACCAAATATAGCATAACTTACTGGTTTGGTGTTCAAAATCAAATTATATGAAATGTTAGCATAAAATAATATTTAGATAAAGAACTACACAACATAAATTGTACATCATAGAGAGTTTAAAACACTTGTAATTTTAACCACCCTTTCTATTTATAGTCTCTATGTCTTTTCATTAATATTTAATATTTTCCTTACAGTAGATTGTAGAGTAAGGAAAAGAAAATCATCTGATTTCTAACAACAATTATTTAAATTTTAAAGAATTCTAATAATTATTTTTAAAAGAAATGTTGCTAAAAGCATTTTGATGTTAATTTATATGTTAATATATTCATTAATTATTGTCTGTGTGTTCTCTAGGTAAATAAGTGTTAGTATTTTCTATAATCAAAATGGATTTCTGTGTATAACACACAGTAAACAAGTATAAAGTCAGTGTAAGATTCTAACAAACCCATGTTTTGTACTATAATTTAAAAATGATATGTTACTGCAAATACCATTCCATTTAGAAAGGTAAAAAATATTAGAGAAAGCAATTGAAATGATAATGATGAAATTTCCAGACAAAATTGGAAACATAAGGACAAAGAAGCAAGGAAGCTTAAAGGGGGAATGTGTTAAAAAGAGCCAGTTAAAAAATTACTTCTTAACTGGCATTCTAACTATTTTATTTATTTATTTGACACTCCAGTGATCCCCGTGAGAGATAATTTTGTGGTGAACATGTTGCAAGCTTCATTTATTCTTTAAAGATTTTCACTATTTCAAGCCTAGCTTTTAACTCACCTCTCACGCTTTAAAATTTCTGTGTATTTTGTCTTCAATAATTTAACTTTTTATGCTATTCCACATTATGTTTCAAATGCTCTTCTTCCTACTGGCTTCTCTCTTTTTTCTCTCTTTTCACATCACCTTTCATTGTTTCTCTACTAGATTTCATCTAAGAAAATTTAGTGTTTTCTCTCTCAGTTATACAGTAAAATATGGTGTAATCCACTTAGTTTGAGTAGGTCTACACTCAAGTAAGCACATAGGCATATTCTGAGTACCTTTAAAAAAATACATGTGTAGGAAGAAATGTAAAACATAGTTGCAAAGGAGCTATACAATAATCCAAAGGAAAAATTAAAGTATATAGTTGAATATCTATATATGTATATTTTTATTTCATTAAGATTCATATTTTAAAAGTGTTATATTTATTCATCCTAAATTACATTGGTCATTTATAGATGTTTGAGATGTTTAACATTTAACGATATTTCTAACATTGACATTAGCTATATGTAAAATCTGTAAAGATAATTTTAATGCAAATTGATTTGTTTTCACTATTTAATAATTGAATAACAATTAATTGACCAAAAAATTGATCTATGCACCTCCATTTTTCCATTGCTTGGTAAAATACGTGCAAATGATATGTGTTATTTGACATGGACTGCTAGGAATTCTCTGATATTAATGTAATACTAGTTTTAACATCTTCACAGTCTTAGAGAAATCATTTTTTTTTATTCCAATTCACTTTTCCTTCACTGTTTGCATTAAAGTGAAAAGATAGAATTCCACAACGTCAAAAATCATTTCCAAAATTTGTATTTTCCAGAATTATCTTCTTCACTAAAATAATAAAATGTAGAGCCATGTAATGTCAGTCATTTATGTGAGTTGTCAAAGATCCTTTTGCAGGGAAAGGTCTCCCTCTACCTTTACCAATTCCCTATCTCTGTCTCTGTCTGTATCTCTATCTGCATCATGTCTCTATCTCTACCTCTGTCTATCTCTCTCTATCTCTATCACTCTCTCATCTAAGAGATTTAAAGTTGAAAACAAAGGAGCCATATTCATTTAGATTTCAAAATCAGAACTGCCGTCATGGCAAACGTGAAGTCAAAATTAATGGGAAAAAAATATTTTTACACTTCAGTTCATGTCAAACTGAGAAAAATATAACTGCAAATAATTGTTTAACAGTTTCCGTTTAAATTTTTATCACAAGTTTTTTTTTTCATTTACTTGTTGCTGAATGCTGTGGTTTATTTATACTGTCATTTCTTTATGCTATATGATGAAAGCAAAAGTGGAATGCCTGGGGAAAATCAACTGTCAAACTAAATTCAGCGGTTATAGTTTCTGTGATGTCAAAAAAAGTTAAAAGTCAGTTCTGTCACACACAAATATGTGTAAGGTTGGGAAACATGTTTTTGCTGCTTTTCTTCCTCCTCCTCCTCCTCCTCCTCCTCCTCCTCTTCTTCTTCTTCTTCTTTCAGTTTTATCTGTTTTAAAATGCTGAAATACATAATGCCCTCATAAATTCTTTTACTAGTTTTTTGTGGGGGCGATGATAAAAGGGGCGATTAAGACCATTGGATTTAGCCTACCATATACTTACTAGTATCTATGAGTGAGTAATGGAAGAAAATCACAAAGGACAAAGATTTTATATTACCTTTAAAAATTATCCTGGTGAGCATTTCTCCTTCCCAAAACACAAAACAGAAAGATGAACTACCAGGCCTCCCAAAAGCATTTTTTGGATTTGTTGTTGCCTTCAGTAATATTTTAGGAACAAAATGCTGAAGGCTCTGGAAGTTACCTAGATGAAAAAATAAACAAATAAAAATACAGAAACAATATTGAAAACAACATAAAGTATAATAGCTGAAAATCTAACTTTATTAGTTTTGACAACATGATTTTTCTATTTTCTATATGTTTTCAGTGTGGTTGCTTTGCGAAGAGGCGGCAACACTCACATTTTATAAACTCAGAATTGTACTTACATTTATAGTTATATGTAAACATCTGAAATTATATAATACATATATATTTATATGTGTGTATGTATATTTGTTAAAGTATTCTACTTAACTTTTTTCTTTTTCTATCATTATTCTAGTCTCATCCTATTCTGCTAGCTGACCTGCTAAAGTTAACAAAAATCAGTTGTGAATTAAAATGGATATTTCTAACTATAAACAGTTTTCAATGATAACAATGCTTAAGTTGCCTAAATTGTGTCTGTGAAAACGTTGAACTAATAAATAGGCTAAAAAATAAGTTCTGAAAAACATATCACACAACAATATTTAAATACTGTAAGAGGTTTTTATGATATGAACTAAAAAAACCTTAAATTAAGTTATAAATTAAGAACATAATCAATTTGGCCTTGTTTAATCATAATTTTTATAGTTTCTACTATCTACTTCCCAGTAAAAGCCCTATGAAATCTCTTCGTTCCTTTGTATAGGGAGATGCATCTTCCCTCTGTTACTTCCATTCATTCTTCCATCCATCTATCCATCCATCCATCCATCCATCCATCCATCCATCCATCCATCCTACCTCATTGCAATTATTTGGTGCAGTAACTTTTTGGGGCATCTAACATTCTCTGCTAGCTGCTAGGTACCCCTTGACCCTGTCTTCATCTACGAATTTAATTTATAGATATTGAGTAATTACACACAGGTAACAATAGATGTGACATAAAGCTTTTGTTTCACATAGTAGATAGCAAAATTACAACCCAAGGCAACAAACTCAGGTTCAGTCAGAAATTAAACAAGAGTAGAAGCAAGGTGTAGAGGATGGCAGCATATGGGGGATGCCAGCAACTTTGGATTTTTAATTGTTGCTCCGGGTCAGCATGAATTGAGGTGTCCTCCTTTGGCATAGATCTCATTTGGTTTGTAATTGTGAGGGATGCCAACGGGATGAAGAAGAATGAGCTTTCTTCCCAGATAACACAGATGTGGGACAAAAAATAGAGAAGAAATTTGAGAACCTAAAAAAATCTCATTGATAAAACATCAGTGCTAGAATCTTTCTCTTTATTTCAAGTAGACTTTTTTTTTTTCTCGTTGTTGCCTTCCTAAGTCTCTAGAATTGATCATCTTTAAATCCAATAAGTAATCTCATTCTTCTTTTTAGATCACTTTCAAAAATGGAAAAATAAGTCAGTCCCAAGAGAGTCAGCTCATAGTTCTGGGTTGGATCTTAATTGAGTATTAATTTTGAAAAAAAAAAAAAGTTACTTTTTACTTCATTTTAAGTTGAGTGCTAATTAGTTCAAGATAATTCTGATTAAAGTGGTAGTTTCTGTAGCAATCTTAATGTCTGGAGGAATCAAAACCATATATGAATTATAATCTTCCTCTGACCCTTCCCCCACTTATCTCCATCAGGCCCAATAAAATTTTGATATGAGTTATACAATAAAAGTATAATTGTAACTGGGAAGCAAACTGGTAATTCATTTTTAAAACTGAACTGATGCCAGTGCTAGAACAACTGGCTACCTTCACCAGGGTGGGAATCTTACTAGTCTCCAGCTACATGAATGATTTAGGAAATAAAATACTGTTTAACACGTTATAAAAGCCTAGAGGTTAAAATCACTCATATGTTTATTGAAAATGTGTCCCTTATATGTATATTTCAAATATATTTACATTTTATTTACACATGAGTGTAGTTGTTGCAGTAAAAGAAAATTCCGGCCAGGCGCAGTGGCTCACACCTATAATCCTAACATTTTGGGAGGCCGAGGCGGGTGGATCATGAGGTCAGGCGTTGGAGACCAGCCTGGCCAACATAGTGAAACCCCATCTCTACTAAAAATACAAAAAATTAGCCGGGCATGGTGGTGGGTGACTGTAATCCCAGCTACTTGGGAGGCTGAGGCAGGAGAATCACTTGAACCAGGAAGGCGGAGGTTGCAGTGAGCCAAGATCATGCCACTGCACTCCAGCCTGGGTGACAGTGCAAGAAAAAAAAAAAAAAAAGAAAAAAAAAAGACAATTTCTATAATTACGTTTATTGTTGGTTTTCTTTCTGTGCAGTTCAATGGATGCCACTGATTGCCTAATTCTAATCCTCTTCTGGGGATTTCTTCAAAATTTTCACTCAATATATTCTCTTTTTTCTCCTTTAAATTTCTCTAATCATGAGTACTCCACCATGACCTGAAATAATTAGAAAAATTACCACTCTTTCTTTTCCTAATCTTTAAAATCAGTAAATTTAGCTCTGTTTAAACATGGACATTATGTAAAAAATATTTTGGTACTGCTAGACTTAGACGAGTGATGTGAGATAAAAATGACTAGTCTCAAAGACTAAATAAGTACCTACAGAAATTCTTTCTGACTTCTAATTCTACCATGGGGTCATTCTTAGTTATTTATTTACATTGAAATTCTTGCTATTTTAACCACAAAGCATTCTTTTTTCCTTAAAGCTCTTATTTTAACTGTATTCTTACACCTATAACATGTTCAAAACATTGTGTTTTTTCACTTTTCTGTTTCTTCCTTGCTTTAAAAATTATATTTTCACAGAGACTTTTATTTTCCCTATTTATTGGAGAAGATGATATAGGCATGTATAAGAACTTCATTACCCATTCATTAAAAATACCCACTGTAGTTGAATACACACTTTCAGCGTGCGAAACCCACCACATGACACAGGCATTATTTTCATCATGCTTCACTACATGATCTGGAATTCATTTTGTAATGGGGTAAATAAGCACATAATTTTGCTGCCAAGTGCTATGCCTTGTTTATCTGTTCTGAGATTATATTAATATGATAAGACTTAGTAGAATTTGCATCATATTTAATAAAGGTGCACAGGGATATCTGTGTCTTGTCCTGCATACTACAAAATGTATTGCACATTGGCATATTCATTGCCAATTTCAAGCCTAATCTAGATTGAAATCCAATATAACAGCAAATTTTTAAAAACACATTTTTTAGATTTTCCAGAAAAGCAAGCATATGGGTATTTTTTGGCCAACAGAGGCATCCATTTGTGAACTTGAGGAAGAAAATCTGAAAAAGTTTGAAGTGATTGTTTTCTATTAAAAATCTCCCCAAACATGTTGACCAATTATTTTCCTGTAAGATCTCTACACACAAAGGCTAAGAACAACAAAAGGTGCTTCAGTGACTGGTACACCAGTACTATATGCTGGATTAGTCCAGACAACTTGGGCACAGTCAAGTGGCACCATACACTCCTCATGATCACAATTTAAATCACAGCATGACCTGGAGTAACATTGTGAAATGTTGAAGACCAACTCATAAGTGGGCAGATGGGGAGGAAGGACGGGTGAAAAGGAGAAAGAACAAAAGCCATTTAGATAAAAGACAACTGAAAGACAAATATATTTATATGAACTTTTAACATTCATTGGCCCCACCACATCACTGCATATTAAGGTGGTGACCATGATATTAGGATTTCTCGTCTGTTAGGAGAGATAGGAAGGAGGTGAGAAGAAGTAAACAGATCTCATTTGTATTATTGTTGTTACTATTGTTTTGTTTTGTTTTGTTTTGTTTTGCAGTGATTGGTTAATGTGCAATGTCCTTCCTGGGAATCTGGGAATCTTCTGTTTTGAAAGAGGGTTCATAAAGAATAAAATGACTCACATTGATAATAGCTTTAAAAATGAGAAGTTCCAGGAGAGACCATAGTTCTTAAGTACAGAGGATGTATAAATTATCATTATGCTACACCACCACTGAATGATACATATATATGCATATATATGTATATACGTGTATATGTATATATATGTACATACATATATAACTACCAATAAATATATATAATATGTATTATATATAATACTAGTATATATTAGTGTGGATATATATATATATATATCTCTTGTATAGATTGTATTTTGAGCTTTTAGTACAGTAATTGTCATCAGTTATAAAATAAGTTTTCCTAAAGATCACATTTTAATTACTAGATTAAGAGTGCAGCCTAGCAAAATTTGGAAGGATACAAGCAAAACCACTGTCTAGAGGTTTTTAGTTATGTAAACATTTGGAAACATTATGTTAGTGATAGCTCCTAGGCCATCCCTGAATATAAACACAAAAAACCTCTAATTCTTATAATTCTGATAATAAGAAACAAGTAATACAAATTAGCAAACATGAAGAATATAAAAAAAATCTTTAAAAATGGCTTTCCTTTTAGCTTCTCACACTTGTTATATTAAAATATTAATAGCAGCAAATGTCAAAATGTACATGTACCACCCCATGATGGATGTTTCTGAAAACTAATCATTTAGTTAGGTGCCATCTGTATTTTTAGGTTTACTTTTAAAGCATTTTTGGACTGGATATCCTGAATAGCCTAATGAGACCTCAGGTGGGTAGATAAGAAACTATGTGATTCTTTCCAGAAGCACTGAGGAAGGGCAGGTTTGAAATAGTGCCAGAGTCTCTTGTTCTTCTCAACTTTTAATGTGGCAAAATGAGCTGATGTGGCAAAAGTAGAGCATCTCTTGTATCTCCCTTTAAGGCACCATTAAAATTACAGCTTACATATGATAATGGGAAAGTTCAGACTTCTGGTACAGATACACTGGATAGTATATTAGATTTTAATGTCTACTCTCCTTGATCTTCCAGAAAGATTTCAGTTGCATTGCCTATGATAAGTATCTCACTCACAAGTGGGTCTCCAAGTTAAGCTTGTTGAAACCAAGGCTAAAAAGAATCTTGAATTATTAGCCCACTCATCTCTAGCTTTACTACCAAATATTTATGTACCTTAGTGGGATTTACTTACTATTATTCATTTTTTCTCTTTTTATATAAAATGACTAGAAAGCATGTCTGACATTTTTCTTGCAAGGAGCAGAATTAGTTGATGAATATCAAAAGACTTCTAATAATGCCTTGCATAAGTATGTGATCTTTTAATGAATATTACTCTCTCTTCCTCCTGTCAGGTAATGCCTGGGGTAGAGACTTGTCATATTTGTTTTGTATTTGTTGATGGTATGTCACTTCTGAGTGCCAATGGCAGCCATTAATCTTTGCATATATTGAAAACTAACTCCAGTCATTAGTGTGTCAGTTAGGCTGAACATGCATAACACTGCACTGCATTTCCAGTGGAATATTTAGATTGCAGGTTATACATGAAGTATGAAAAGAAATCTAATGGTATGAACTACTAAAAATAACATTCTTTTCCTATAAGTAACTATTTAGAATATATATATGTATATTTGAATGACCATAAAAATATCTAGCAAATTGCTATTAATCGAAGCTAAATAGGATAAGATTTCTTATCAACAAATAAGCAAGAAGCAAAGATATATACCTCTCATAAAATTCATAACAGAAATAAAAACTTAAACTTTGACTCACTCTATGCCATGAGAAGACATTGAAAGGATGCCATGGAAATTATAACTGTTCTTCACATCCTGGAAAAAGCTCGACACAACTTGAGAAGAATTACCACACATAAAATATGTTCAGTGAAGCAGTTAATATTCAATGCCCCAAAATTAGTGACATAAGGATGACAAAAAATATACATTACATTTAATAAAAGAGTCAACAGAAGGACATTTAGCAATTATCCTAATTTAGAACTTATCAGACAGGGATCAATAACCATGATAAATTGTTAAAAGATCTACTGGGGAAATGGACAGCACTGCTAAGAAAATAAAAAGACAATCTACATATTTTCAATATGCATATCATTTAAGAATCTTGTATCTTATTATATAAAGAACACAAACAAATCCATATAAAAATAGTTGGCATAGGTCTTATAAAAATACATAGCAAAAAGCGTATCAAATAATCCTATAATGCTCAAGTCAACAATGCTGTAAGATAAATGTCAATTTAAAGCAAATGAAAACAGTTATAAGCTAACCAGAAAGGCTAAAATGTAAAGCAAATAATACCAGGTTTTGGCAAGAATCTTTCTTATATTGTCAGTGGTATGTTAACTTTTTATACACTTTGGAACATTGTTTAATATTATCTAGTAAACATACAGAAATTTACTCATTGACTCAGTAATTCTATTTCCAGTTATTTACTCAAGAAAAGTAGAAATTTTTCTTCACCAAAACTTGCAGAAAAATGTTCAAGAGAATGTGATGTGTTTGTACAATGTGG
This sequence comes from Papio anubis, assembly GCF_008728515.1. Classification (NCBI taxonomy): domain Eukaryota; kingdom Metazoa; phylum Chordata; class Mammalia; order Primates; family Cercopithecidae; genus Papio; species Papio anubis. Next base: position 63,730,994 of record NC_044982.1, on the reverse strand, counting down.
TATTAGGCAGAGATAAAAAAAATAAATAAGCTGCTGCTACAAAATAAGCCAAACACAAATGGTCACATAATCTACAGTTCCATTTACCTTAATTCCAAAGGAACAACAAACTAGTTGAGAGTGACTGAGATAAGAAAAAAAATTGCTAGTCAGACTGGTTAGCAAAAATTGGTAATCAAGGAGCCCAAGGGGGCGTTCTGCTGTGATTGTAAATATTCTCCACTTTATTACATAGGCATAAATGATAGTCAAGACATACTAAATGCTTGAAATTTTTATTCTGCTTAAGTAGGACTTAAGTTAGATTTCTGTTGAGTAAGATTCTATTATTTCTACATTTTTTAGCTGCACTTCAATTAAATTAATAAATCATTATCTATTGAAAATTAGGAAGATATTCTTCTATAGTAACTTAAAAATTCTTTACAGTTTCTCTGGAATTGATACAATTTTATTTTCAAACTATAGGTAACTACTTGTCCAAATAATATTTATCAAAGGATTTTACAGTGACACCTCTTTCATGTACGGTGTTTATGTGTCCGGATTTACTTCTGGTTTCTCTTTTATGTATGTACCACTCTTTGGCTTTATTTTTATACCATTTTCAAACTGTCTTAATTACTATCACTTTATAATGGTTCTTGATATCTTATAAAACTCTAAGTGGACAATTAGTGCTCTTTCTCTAATCACTTATTTCACCCAGCTCACATAATAGCTATTTCTAAGCATTATGGTATATTCTTAAAGCCCTTGCCCCGGCCACTTTCCCCACTACACTCAGCAGAATATCTTGAGTCCTACTTAATAGAGAACATAATGGCTTCCAGGCCTTCCACCTACAAACTTATCAGCATCATCAATCATCCTTATAGCTTTCCTTCCAGTTTTAGTAGAGCAGATGTTACTGCTGTGGAATGGCAATAACTGCAGTTGTCGTCTGAATCCCATCTCCTCCTATTTTGTCAGGATCCTTATACCACCAATTTCTCTCTTTTCACATATTACCTTTTATTAAAAACATTTTTCCTCACTTTTGGGAAAAAATAGTGATTATTTTTATTTTTTACAATAATACATTTTAAGAATGAAAATTAATAATATAAATTTTAAAATATTTTGATGTTTATCATTTTGCTGTATGTGTCTCACAGAGTTCATACTATACTCTAAATAATCTTGTACCTATAGTGTTTACGAGTATAGCTCATGAACATGTCTCATGTTATCAAACATTCTTTAAATATGGAGTACCTTCTATAGAGAATTGTATCATTGGAACATGCATATATCCCCTTTGTTTTGCAACATTTTGAAAATAATGCAAGTGCTTATGTTTTGTTTTAAATGGAAACAAATAAGGAAAATGAAAAGCACTCAACATACAGAGTTAAGTATCTTGTGGATTTATGTACATATATGTTTATATAACATATATGTTCCTATCAACACAAATAGAGGATTAAATGCTCTATTTTCAACATGTATGTTTTAAATTATTCTTGATCATTTTGTATGTTAACATAAATATAATGACTAGTATTTCCTATATCCCCAAACTATACCATACTGTATTGACGACTCTCCTGTTTTTAATCTCCTGTTCTCTGTTATGTCCATTCTTCCTCTGACTCATTTCCTCTTTTCCCACTGCTAATGTTTCAGAAAATTCTAATTTTAAATTATATTCTTAACGGATGTACTTCTTCTGAAGTACCAATCGATGATTGTTCAACAATCTCCAAGCCAGCTAAATTTACTGTCTGTGTTCAAACCTAATTGTATTTAATAACTGATTAGAAGCTTACTTATCCCACAAAAATCAACATTTCTAAACAACAGTTTTCACTAAACCTGATGCAATACTTACTTACTCAAGTCTGTTCTTCTTCTGAATATATTCTTCCTTTGTTAAATGTCAGTGCTATTGATCTAGTTGCATAAACCAGAGATGGTAGTCATCCTTGAGTCTATTTATTCTTATAGCCAGTCAAGAGTAAAGTATAACAGATTTTACTTCCTTAGTGCCATTCAAATCTATCACCTCTGAAACTTCCTCACTATTACTGTCTTATTGCCCGTATTGTTTACTTATCTCTAAATTTAATTATTAAATGAACATTTTAATTTCCCTCTCTGAAGCCATCCAGATTCCCCGAATCTAATATTTCAAGCTATACACTACTATTAGTGTGGTCTTTCTAAAATGTATAATAATTCTGTCACATCTATGCATAGAATTGTTTTCTCAAACAATTTTGCTTCAAAATGAAAAGTTGATTTTTAAAAAATTCACATAAAAACTCTGTCACAGTAACAATTCAAAGATATCCTCTTAAGATCTTGTTTTTTTAACTAAACACTAATTAGCACCACTTCTTCTAGCCCACTTCAAGTAGCATTTGCTGGGGAGCGACTAGATTACCATTCAACAGAACTTAAAATAGAGAAATTATCCTGGCTTATTATGGTGAGCCCAATGTAATCACACACACCCTTAAAAATGAAGAGGAAATCAGAGGAGAGCTATAGATGAAGAGTCAGTCATAGAGATTTGGTAGCAGAGAAAGTCTTTGAGCAGAGAGACTCAAAGCATGAAAGGAACTCAATCATCCCTTGCTGAAGGAAGATTCATGGAAAGTGGGAGAAGGAATGCCGCAACAATATAGAAAAACAAAACAAAACAAAACAAAAAAAACTGGAAAGAAATAGGACCTCAGTCCTACAACCACAATAAACTGGATTCTGCCAAGAAGCCAGTATGAGCTTAGAAGCAGATTCCTCCCAGAGCTTCTTGATAAGCGCCCAGACGACTAAAACCTTAGTGATGGCCTTATGAAACCCAGAAGAGAGAAGCCAATCAAGCCAATCCAGACTTCTGACCTACTGAACTGTGAGATAATAAATTTGTGTTGTTTACACTGTGAAATTTGGGATAACTTTTTACAGCAGCAATAGAAAACTGATGAACCTTAATAATCCTACTCCACTCTCTTGACCTTTATCCCTGATCACTGCCCCTTTCCCACTTTACCTTGAAGTATCCAGAAATACATGTTTTTATATTATCAGGCCCTCTGCTGTCTCAAGGTGCATGTATTCATGCTAGCTTGTTGTGTAAATCTTTTTACCTTGCCTGGCTAATTTCTATTTACTCTTCACAATTCATCATAGCTATCATATCTTCTGGAAACCCACCTGAACTACCACGTCTCTGTTGGGAGCTCTACTTACGTTACCCCATACACTTTGATTTACTTCCATCAAAGCAGGTAAGATATCCTCTGGTAATTACCAATGTGTCTGTCTTCTCATCTTCAAATATAAGCTCTTTGAAGACAATGACTGTAAATTACATCTATGAATTGCCTGAGTTTAGCACAAAGCACAGCATTTGTGCACAATAAACATCTATTGAGTGAATACCAGAATGATAGGTTTGCATTTTGTAATGAATTTTTAGAAACAATTTATGATTGTCAAGTGTACCAATGAAAGATCATTCTCCTTCTAGTAAAATTACTTTGCCAATAAAGATGAACTTAAAGAGATGTTGCTGCATTGTGTATTTATTTTTTAACTGGTAAAACTAATATCTGTATTTGTCACTGATAATGATTTTGCTCTTTAATTAAAGGACATATTATTTACTTAAAATATGTTCTTGTTTGAGCAAATCTTAACTAATTTTCCATATCTGTGTGCCTTTGTACCAGGAAGATAAATGCTTATGCATCTTTTTTTAAAATTTTTCTTTCCAGAGTGGGATGATTAGTTGCATCCCTCTTTAGGGGAAATATTAGAAAATTATTACCTACTTTGATTTTTCTCTACATCCTAATTTTTTCTTCCATAATTGAAAGAGTGCTTATGTGGGGTGACCCTGAAACACATTGGCATCTTGGGTTCAGACTCTTTCTGCATTGAATTCATAGGGGCCTGCTTTCTGAAATCAACATTTGTTATTATTCCCACTATTGCTATCAGTGAGACTGACTTCTTCATACTATGGGAAAAGCTTGGATTTTCCTAACTCTCCTCTTTGTGACAGGTTTAGTAGTAGAACTTAGTACTAGAAGTTTATCAAGAGTTAGGGAGTAGTAGGAAGCCCATGTTGGCCTTGGGACAAAACAGGCAGCTGCATATGACTCTGCAATTTGCCCTACACAAAAATATACTGCCTAGGGGCCACTGAGCACTGAAATACACTCTACTCTTGACTTTTCAAATTCTGTGCCATATAGGATAAAGGCCAGTGGGATGCCTTATGCTCTTTCATACAAAGATAGAACATGTGCATCTCTGTGTTTAATCCCCTATTCTGGCCTCCTTTGTCTATATTCATTTGGTTCAGAACTCATCATTAAGAGATCTCATTAATTAGCTAATTTAAAATCCCACACCAGAAAATAAAGCCAAGGGAAACTTAATTTTCAGCGCCATGTCATTATTCTAGAGATAATGATTCTATATAAAACAATTTTGTCACCGTCTATGAACATCTTTTCATGTGCTCCATCATAGTCATGCATTTTTTGGTCATAATACTCAGTGGTTAAATAGTTTATAGTATCTCTGCCAGTCATGTGCATATGCTAAATATATGCACATATATATGGATACGTAAACTCATAGGGTACTATTTTTAATATTATGGATTCCATAATTTATTGTTTTATAAATAATGTTTGCTTCTTACAAAGGCAATATCAGCTTAATGATTTATTGCTGTATTTGAATTGTATTTTTATTTTTGCATGAGAAAGAGTAAAACCTTGCAAATTAACCTGATTAATGATGATAACTTTAAGTTTATAGTAAAGTTGCATTATACTGAAATGTTCAAGTTTTGGAGTGTTTCTTTTACTCATCAGTCTTTTAAAGTATTCAATTCCCTTTACAAAATGTTGTTTGGATAAAGGAAAGGGTTAAGCGAGGTTGAATGCCAGATGTTTAATTAGTACCACTTCATCTAGCCCACTTCAAGTAGCATAATGCTCTCACAGAGGAAGGGATTTTCTCCCAGTATTTCATTTAAAGTATACAGTAAATACTTATACATGATTTAATGACTCTATGCTGCAAATCAGTTAATACATAAAATGAACAGAAAAAGAATATTATTTCCAAGTTGGTTTTACAAAATCATGGCAAGTCTTGAAAACAAGATTGGGATATTGTAGAATAAATAAATCCCAGTGTAAATAGAACCACATTCACATGTTTGCCTACAAAACTGGTTACTTATCTTTATTCTACATATAAGGTCCAAATTTAATTTACCTGCCTTGACAAAACAAATGTACAGTAATTTTTCAAGTAAGCTCTTTTATACTGCCTCATTCCAAACTCGAAGTCCTCAGCTTGTTAGGTCATTTGGAATGATTAAGCCTCAATTTTCTAATGTATAAAATCAGCATAATACTAAAGATTTACTGCCTATGGTGTTGAAAAAATAACAGATAATCCATTCAAAATGTTTAGCCTAGATTTAGGTAGATTGAAAGTGTCCAATAAATTTAAAATACCATTGTTATGATTATTTCTGTAAATATTAATTAGATATTACTATTCATTTTATTTTGAATACCCCTACTTCCTGCTAAAAAATAAAATGTGTAAGAAACACTAGAACGATGGTCCATGTTTTTTTCTACCCTTGTCAGTGATAATTGATACATTTATAATTTATTTAATTATTCTTAAAAATGAAAAATTTCCCTTTATTTAGACTACATTTTAAAGAGATTATTAAATGCTTCTAGAGTGTCTATATTAGCATTATTTTAAATTACATATTATAAACAGATTAGGCCTGGTGAAGTGGCTCACACCTGTAATCTCAGCACTTTGGGAGGCGAGACAGGTGTATCATCTGAGGTCAGAAGTTCCAGACCAGACTGGCCAACATGGCGAAACCCCGTCTCTAATAAAAGTACCCAAATTAGCTGGGCGTGGTTGTGGGCACCTGTAATGCCAGCTACTCAGGAGGCTGAGGCAGGAGAATAACTTAAACCCAGGAGGCGGACGTTGCAGTGAGCTGAGATCACACCACTGCACTCCAGCCTGGGCAACAAGAGCTAGACTGTCCCCCCCCCAAAAAAAAAAAAATATATATATATATATCTCCTTTTATATATATATCCATATATATCCTTTTATATATTTTATATATATATACTTTTGGGGCTTAATTTAAATTATGAAGATGTTGGTATTTAATATACGAATATTTTTGTGGCAAATCTGTCATTGTAAATTTTGGCATATCAATTACATCTCTAACATTGCAAATTCAAGCATGTAAAGGAAAACCAAAAATTAGAACTTATGAGGGATTGTTGTGAAAAGCACACACTGACATAGGAGGAGAAGGAACAAGATGTCGGAAGAGAAAGTTCCCCCATTGTGCCCCCCACACCCTGCCTGCAAGGACGACAAGTTAACAATGATCTACACAGAAAAACACCTTCATAAGAACCAAAACTCAGGTGAGCACTCACAGTACCATTTTAACTTCGTATTGCTGAGACACAGAAGAGATAGAAAAAAATATTCAGAACCGCTAACGCCATTCCTTGCCTGCCCTCAACAGCTGCAATGTGGTCCGGAAGGCTTCTCTGGAAACCAGGAGAGAAAGAACACAGCAATTGTCAGGAAATAAACTAAGGGCTTTTCTGTTAGAGAAGAAAGGAAAAACACACCAAACTCAGCTGAGGCTCACTGACAGGGAACATTTAAACCAGTCCTGGCTAGAAGAAAATCACAGATACCAGTGGTCTGAACTTGAGTGCCCACAAACCTCGTCACTGAGGGTCAAAGTGCTCTTGACACCAAAAAATGGAAAAAATATTCTATGTTAATGGATTGGAAGGATTAATGTTGTTAAAATTTCCATACTACCCAAAGCAATCTACATATTCAATGCAATTCATATCAAAATACCAATGACATTCTTCACAGAAACAGAAAAAAAAAAAACATCTTAAAATGTAATGGAACCACAGAAGACCCAGGATAGCCAAAGCTATCCTACACAAGAAGAACAAAACTGGAGGAATAATATTACCTGACTTCAAATTATACTGTAGAGCTATAGTAACCAAAACAGCCAGGCAATGGCATAAAAGCAGACATATAGACAAATGGAACAGAATAGAGAACCTAAAAACAAATGTATACCCCTACAGTGACCTCATTTTTGACAAAGGTTTCAAGAAGATAAACTAGAGAAAAGACAGTCTCTTCTTTAAACTGTGCTGGGAAAACTGGACATCTACATGCCAAAGTATGAAACTAGACTTTTATCTCTTGCCATATGCAAAAATAAAATTAAAATGGATTAAAAACTCAAATCTAAAACCTCAAACTATGAAAAAACTACATGAAAACATTGAGGAAAGTTTCCAGGATGCTGATCTGAGCAAAGACTTTTTGAACGATACCCTGCAAGCACAGGTAACCAAAGCAAAAATGGACAAATGGAATCACATTAAGTTAAAAAGATTCCACATGGCAAAGGATACAATCAACGAAATGAAAAGACAACCCACAGAAAGGCAGAAAATATTTTCAAACTACCCCTTTGACAAGGGATAAATAACCAGAATATATAAGGAGCTCAAAAGAAGCAGTAGGAAAAAGAATCTAATAACCCAATTTAAAAAATGGGCAAAATATTGGAGTAGACATTTCTCAAAAGAAGACATATAAATGTCAAACAGGCATAGGAAAAGGTGCTTAATATCACTGATTATTAGAGAAATGCAATTCAAAACTACAATGAGATATTTCACCATAGTTAAAATGGCTTTTATTCAAAAGACAGGCAATAACAGATGCTGGAGAGAATTTGGAGAAAAGGAAACCCTTGTACACTATTGGTGGGAATTTAAGTTAGTACCACCACTATGGAGAACGGTTTGGAGTTTCCTCAAAAAGCTAAACAGTGATCTACTGCATGATCCAGCAATCCCACTGCTGGGTATACACCCAAAATAAAAGAAATTACCATATGGAAATTGTATCTGTGCTCTTAATGTTTGTTGCAGCACTGTTTACGACAGTTAAGACTTGAAAGCAACCTAAGTGTCCAACAACAGAAGAATGGATAAAGAAAATGTAGTACCCATACACACAGTGGTGTACTATTCAGCCATTTAAAAAATGAGATCCGGTCATTTGCAACAATATGAATGGAAGTGGAGATAATTATGTTAAGTGAAATAAGCCAGAAAGAGAAAGACCAACATTATGTATTCTCCCTTATTTGTGGGATCTAAGAATTAAAACAATTGAACTCATCAACATAGAGAGTAGAAGGATGGATACCAGAGGCTGAGAAGGCTGGTGAAGGACTGGTGGAGAGGTGGGGATGGTTAATGTGTTTTAAAAAAATAGAACAAATAAGACCTAGTATTTTTTTAGCACAGTAGGATAACTATAGTCAATAATAACCTAACTGTACATTTTAGAATAATATAATTGGATTGTTTGTAACTAAAAAGATAAATGCTCGAGGGATGGATACTCTATTCTCCATAATTAGCTTATTTCACATTGCATGACTATCAAAACATCTTATGTACTGTATAATATACACACCTACTATGTAATCACAACCATTTTAAAAATAATAAAAGAATGAAAAACAAACACTATAACATAACTATCATGTTAAGAATTTTAAGTACAGAGTAATTTAAGATTTTTAAGATAATTATTTGGAAATTGTGTGATAATTAATAACTGCAAAGTTGTCATTATGCCCCATCTTCCACAATATTCATAACTTTAATCCAAAGCTGAAATTGTAATTAAAGAAACGGTAATGAGGTTTGTAAACTTGATGATAGTTTTTCTTTTACTGAAAAGCACAGTGTAAGAATCTACCCATAGGTAGATTTCTTTGGAAATTAATTCAAGATGGATTAGAGACTTAAATGTTAGACCTAATACCATAAAAATCCTAGAGGAAAACCTAGGTAGTACCATTCAGGACATAGGCATGGGCAAAGACTTCATGTCTAAAACACCAAAAGCAACGGCAGCAAAAGCTAAAATTGACAAATGGGATCTAATTAAACTAAAGAGCTTCTGCACAGCAAAAGAAACTACCATCAGAGTGAACAGGCAACCTACAGAATGGGAGAAAATTTTTGCAATCTACTCATCTGACAAAGGGCTAATATCCAGAACCTACAAAGAACTCCAACAAATTTACAAGAAAAAAACAAACAACCCCATCAAAAAGTGGGCAAAGGATATGAACAGACATTTCTCAAAAGAGGACATTCATACAGCCAACAGACATATGAAAAAATGCTCATCATCACTGGCCATCAGAGAAATGCAAATCAAAACCACAATGAGATACCATCTCACACCAGTTAGAATGGCGATCATTCAAAAGTCAGGAAACAACAGGTGCTGGAGAGGATGTGGAGAAATAGGAACACTTTTACACTGTTGGTGGGATTGTAAACTAGTTCAACCATTATGGAAAACAGTATGGCGATTCCTCAAGGATCTAGAACTAGATGTACCATATGACCCAGCCATCCCATTACTGGGGATATACCCAAAGGATTATAAATTATGCTGCTATAAAGACACATGCACACGTATGTTTATTGCAGCACTATTCACAATAGCAAAGACTTGGAATCAACCCAAATGTCCATCAGTGACAGATTGGATTAAGAAAATGTGGCACATATACACCATGGAATACTATGCAGCCATAAAGAAGGATGAGTTTGCGTCCTTTGTAGGGACATGGATGCAGCTGGAAACCATCATTCTTAGCAAACTATCACAAGAACAGAAAACCAAACACCGCATGTTCTCACTCATAGGTGGGAACTGAACAACGAGATCACTTGGACTCAGGAAGGGGAACATCACACACCGGGGCCTATCATGGGGAGGAGGGAGGGGGGAGGGATTGCATTGGGAGTTATACCTGATGTAAATGACGAGTTGATGGGTGCAGCAGACTAACATGGCACAAGTATACATATGTAACAAACCTGCATGTTATGCACATGTACCCTACAACTTAAAGTATAATAATAATAAATAAATTAAAAAAAAAAAAAAAAAAAGAATCTACCTATGCTTCTAAAGAGCATTTAATATTTTCTAAGTACATTAAAAGGAGCAATATATTTTCATTATTTTTGTGTAAAAAGGAAAAAAATATTTAATCTTCAATGCTCATTGTTTTCTAGTTTAGAAAAAAAAATATTTCAAGTTACATTAACTGTAAATATATCATTATAATTTTTTAGAAATTTAAATATGATTTTCATTCACATGTAATATAGTACAGAGTCATATGCATACAGTGGAGGAACTTTGAGAGGAGGCCAAATTTTGAAAATTACTGTATTACAAATAAATCTGTTTCAGGGGAAAATGTCAAAATTAATTTGTATACTGTAAAATTATGTGTTATCAATATTGTCAGGTTTCTCAAGTAATTACATTCTAGTTTAAGAGAGGGAATGAAGTGGATAGGAATAGGACCAGGACAACAGATGAGTGTAATTACATTCCTGAGGATATTTGTAACATACTAAATTAGGGAGTCCTGTACATTAGGAGTTCTATTCTCCAAAAACAGAAGGCTTCTACAAAAAAAAAAAAAAAGCAAGACATATATCTAATTATAATATCAACTGACCTTATAGTTTATATCTTATGAATAAAATTTGCATGTCTTTCTATTTATATTTAATGTTATTGTTATAATATTTAATATTGCAATGCATTCTGTTTTTATAATCATCTAGAAAAAACTGTAGTTTTGGAAATAACAATTTTCTGAATTGTAAATGCAACATTTTTACAGGAATTGACATTTTCTAATTGCTTTAATTTGCTAAATTAATGTTATTTTGCTTGTAATCTAGTTTTAGGTAACTTTCAATTAATTTGAAATAAATTTTCAAAAGTAACTTACATATCCAGAAGCTAGAAGCATAAAGATCATTTGAATTATTCATCTGTGTAGTTTTAATGCTTATTTTCCCTCAAGCTTTTTTTTTTTACTCCAGAAAGGAACATGTAATTTTCTTGTAAGATACATCTCAATGTCTTTGTAGTAGATTTTTAATATTTAGCCTTAATTTCATTTCCTATAAGTACTTGAAAAACCAAACAAGTATATTGTAACAGAACAGAGAAATGAGCATTAAATGATATGTCTCATGGATAGCACACAACTAAAGTGAAACAATACATAGTACAAATTGTATTTCATGGACTAGTAGAAAGTGGTGTTGGTGTGTTGATCCACTATTTTGTAGTTTGAAGTAAAATTTTTAAATTTGTTTTATCAAAATATTCGGAATTCTATCCTAACTTGTTAGGATTTCCAGAGACTTTAAAAATGCCAGAAAATGTAGAAAATAAACAACAAATGCCTCTTTCCAGATATCTCAGAATTCCTGAATAAAAATACAATATTATCTTTATTTTCTGAATTTTATTTTTTTCTATGTCTCTACTTAATGTCTATAGATTATTGTTAAACCTTAGACATAGATCTATAAAATGTTTTGTTTTGTTTTTTGTTTTGTTTTATTGTTGTTGTTTTTTGTTTTTTTTTTTTTTTTGTTTTAGTTCACAGCAATAAACTATTCTGTAGAGGATTTCTGCTGAAATTTAACATCAGCTGGCCATGAATTCCAGCAAATATGTGCATAGCATTTGCATGTCAAGCAATTTTGTCCCAAGTGCTCCATAAAATTCAAGATAAATTTTATTTGTATCTTCAACTTGCAGATAAGGAAATTCAAGCAAAGAGAAATTAGATGACTTAGAAATTAGAAACTAGTTTCAAACTCAGGCAATCTAATGCATGGTTTTCAACTTCACCGTATGCTGCTTCTTTAATTCTCATTCTTTCCTATACAAGAAGAGAAAGAAGTGAATCTAGATTTTGTGGAGGCCTGATGATGACAAAATTTGGCCGGTAGGTGTGAGGGTGTGGTTCATTTTAATAATAGAAATGTAAAATTACACATATTAAATTAATCATGAAATAAACAGTGAAAATTAGAAAAGAAAATCACTAAAATATATTGAAGACAAAAATACCAAAACAAAATTCAGAAGAATACAGTCAATTAACTAACCGCTTGACATATACTTGCCTAGAATATTTTACTTTCTGTTTTTAATCACCTCTTTTATGTAGACTACAGAAAAATAATCTAGTACTGCTATTGACATTCTTGATAGAAAGAAACTTTTTGTTGACAATTTATATTCATAAAATACACAACTTCACACATTTATATTTTGTAGTACTACAGCGTTTTACCTTTTGAATAAAGAAAATACGATAAATTTAATATTGCACTATTGTTTTCTCACTTTCTCCAGTGCAGTTATAAGCAAGCAACAAACTCCATTATACTCCTTATTTTAAATGAAACATTCTATGTTCACAAATATTGGTCATCTAAACCTTGCCTTCTATGGATACTTCTAATAACTACAAGTATAAAAAGTGATAAATTTAGTAACATGTTTTTTCAGTGTGTTACTATGAAAAACAAGTGTTTTATTTCCTACTGCAAATAGGGCAAATAGTGTCTTTAAATCTAATTAGATTAGCTAATGCATTCCAGAAAATCCAGAATTAATTCAGAAAACGCTTTTCCATTCTGTTTTTCTGGCACCACTTTTGGTACCAACCTCTGTTTGTCAAGGTTCAAACACAGGAACAGAACCTGTAAGTTATAATTTTATCTTTAATCATATTTATATCTATCTATATGTCACAGTGTATGTATATATCTATATCTAACATGTATTCATCTATCAAGAGATTTATTAAAATCAATTGGTTTATACAATTATGGAGACTTCTGGGATTCCTTGGGCATGGGATGAAGTTCTGGTCTTCAAACTGGAATTTCTTTTTAGTCTGAAAGATTATGGAGTGTACTGATGATCTTCAAACTACATACTCTAATGAATACCTAAGATAAATTATTGAGAATTAGAAAAATTCTACTAATTAGCATAATTTGCTTTCCATAAACATTTCCAGAAACAAAAATGTCAGCATTATCTTTACTAACTAAATTATATACCTTTCATAATTGAAGTGCTTCTCTAATAGGGCCTAATTATCTATCATTCATTTTTTATATTTTGGCCTCCCATTCCCAGACTCAGACCCCACAGATTGATGAGATAGGATAAGAGAGAGAGAGAGAGAGAGATAAAAACTGTCTACGGTGAAAATCTTTTGTTGCATAAAGAAAACAAAAAATATAACTCCTAATGGTTCGATCAGAAAATATTTTCAGTGGCAGATATCCATAATACACATATTACATGTATTCATGGTGTTCATGACACACAGCCTGTGGAAGAATCAAACGTATGAAAAATGTCGATAAAACATTCAAGAGGATTTGTGTGACCCTCAAGGTCTTTCTTTAAAATTATTTTGTCTAATATAATCTCAGTATCGAAGTATAATTTTTGACATTTAAAAACAGCTTTTTTTCACACATATATGAGCAGAGGTAAAAATTTTATTTTAGTAAGGAAATCAGCAGGATAACAAAACTAGTTCAAAGGAAGTGATGGGAAATACATATTTTTGACGAAAAGGAGTAATGCTGTAATATTATTGCTAAGTTATACAGAAGATTACTTAATAGTATAATGTGTGACAAATATATAATCCTTTACGTTATAAATTCTGCTTGACAAAAATTGCTGAGACCTCCTTCAACAAAAATTATTTACATCTTATTAGTTTTCTACAATTTAATTTCTAACTTTACATAGCCTGGTCCTTAATTGGCAAGTAGTTAACCAGGCAATGCTCTATTCCCTTGGAGAGTTGAATATTTCCTTGGTAAGCTTGTTGGGCAGTGCTCTGATAAAGCATGACAATTATTTATCATTTCAAAATTTTGGATTTTAAAAAATACTAGACTATAGGCACCTAGTGTCATTTTATTTCTTTGTAACTGCAGAAAGAAAACATATCTTAAGATACATCTGCCTTGGTAAAGTTCATAATTTTTTTCTTTGCACATCTATATATCAAACTTTACGCATAGATGAAACTGATTTTTGGAGATTTCATACTTACATGGCTGAAGATAAAAGAAAATGTAGAACAATATGTTATGTTCTGATAATAAGACATTGGAGGTTATATATAAATCTGGGTATCCAGGAAAAAGTTATATGAAAGACATTTTCTGGCTTAATGGAAGGAGATTCAAGTTCCTTGATAACTGGGCTCACAAGCAAAATATAAAAGGCTACATTTATGATTTGCATTTATATATACATGGCAGTAATAAATTTTGTTCAGATAAGATTGGGACAGTTTTTATTAAAATAAGCAAACAAACAAACAAAGAGAAATAACCTGTAGGATCCTATATCTTGATGTTGATCTTTAAATTGTAATTCCTGTTATCTCTGAGAATTCAAAACTTTAACAAATGTAAATTATATCTTGACCTTGTTATCTTATATGCTTCCTATCAGACAGAGCTAGGCTAAGGGCTAAGCTGAGTTTTAAAATATCTGTCTAACTTTTCAAAGAGTTATATTCACATAGATTCTTAAAACAAAATCTATTCATCAAAATAAATAAATCAATAAATCTTCAGGAATTTAACTTCAGTTGCAGGCACTGTTGCAGACCAGTGGGGAATCTCTCTGAAGCAGTCTTGTTTGCAAATGTGGCAATGGTGATTTTATAAATGCATGTATTCCTTAGGTTTTTCTCTTTTATTCATTTATTTTTCAGATATCCTTTTCTGTTAGTTTCCTCTTGTACTTACAGTTAAGGCTAATTCTTAAAAAAAAAAATGAAATGATATAATCAGAAACAATAGTAAATATCAAGCCATTTTCAAATAATAACAATAATAAACTCATAAGTAATTAAAAGTACATGGATTATTCTTAAATTAGTAGAGAACTTTTTTCAATTACCAACATTAAGATGTGTGAAATTGTAGCTTAATTGACTAAAGCTTATTTAATGTAATCAGTGTGAAAATTTCAGACTAGGGAAAATTCTTAATATGTGAATAAATGATTGTGGACATTAGTCTAGAGAATAAGCTAGTGCTTAATTAGGAAAATCTGATTGGGCTTGATGCTGCATCTATGCACTAATCCAACTGCAGGGATGCACCTCATGCTGAAAAGAGCTGTTTCAGGGAATACAGAGTAGTTTGCTGCCAAGTTTGCAATTCCCTTGTGGTCTCAATTCCTCTGTCTCTCTCTTCCTGTCCTCACTTTCAAATAATTTTCATAATAAGAGTCAAGAAACTATAAACCCATAATTGGTTAAAATTATAAAACTTTAGCATATAGTTCATAGACAGAACCCTTATGCTAGGTTTTAATGTGCCCTGTGAAGTTCATGTGTTAGAAACTTAATCCCCAGTGCAACAGTGTTAAAAGGTGGGACTTCAAAGAGGTCAGTAAGTTGTGAGGGTTCTGACCTCATGGATGGATTAATGACTTTATTGCCAGAGTGGGTGCCTGATAAGAAGATAATTTGGTTGCCTTCCTCTCTTGTTCTCATGGATGCTCTTTTGCCTTTCCGCCTCATGTCATGGAATGACACAGTATGAAGGCCCTGTCTAGGTGTGGGCCCCTCAACCTTGGAATTCCCAGGCTTCAGAACTGTAAGAAATAAGTATCTTTTATTTGTAAATTACCTAGTCTGTGGTATTTTGTTACAACAACACAAAACATAGAAAGTATCAAGCATCTCTGGGGTTTCACAGCTGTAAAATGAAGTAGTTGATTTTCTTATGTGTAAGAGCTTTCCCAATATTACTATTTTTTGAAATATTTAATTGATGTTTCTCTCATACATTCAAACCTATGTTAATACAAAACACTCTCAATGGCTGTCAGCATTTTCTTTAGCTTTGCAAATTCCTAAAGAAATGACAATATCTGCTACAAAGAATCACTGGCAATAAGAAGAATGGACAGATGACAAGGCAAACAAATAGTAGAAAAAACAACAACAAAAAAATAAAGACAAAGAAAGGTGGAGAATGAATGAAAAAAGAGTAAAAAGAAAGTAATGGAAAACACTGGAGAAAGCAAAAAGTCACCATTGTTTACAATAGCTAAGATTTGGAAGTAGCCTATAAGTGTCCATCATCAGATGAATGAATAAAGAAAATGTGGTACATATACACAATGGAGTACTATTCAGCCGTGAAAAAGAATGAGATCCAGTCATTTGCAACAACATGGATGGGACTGAAGATCATTAGATTAAGTGAAATTATCCAGGCACAGAAAGACAAACATTGCATGTTCTCCTTTATTTGTGGGATCCAAAAATCAAAATAATTGAACTCATAGAGAGAGTAGAAGTAAGGTTACCAGAGGCTGGGAAAGCCAGCGTGGGACTGATGGAGAGTTGCAGATGGTTAATGGGTGCAAATAATAGAGTGAATTAGACTTACAATTTGATAGCACAACAAGGTGACTATCATCAATAATAACTTAATTGTACATTTTAAAATATCTTAGAGTATAATTGGCTCGTTCGTAACTCAATGGATAAGTACTTAAAGCAATGAATATCTCATTCTCCCTGATGTACTTATTTCCTGTTACATGCCTGTATCAAAAAATCTCACTTATCCAATAAATATATACATCTACTATGTTATCACAAAAAATAAAAAATAAAGAAAAGCAAAATAAAAAGTCCAAAAAGTCATAGTATCAAGTGGTTATAAATTAAAATCATTATTTCAAATGTCTTTTCATACCAAAATAATAAAATACTGTAAAAATAAGAATGGAAAGGATAAACAGGAAAAAAAATATTCAGAAGTTACAAAGGTCAGGGGCCACTCTCAATGTTAAAATTTTCATAGCGTATTACCCTATACAACAGGGAGAATGGAGCGGTTTGCAAATAACTCACAGGCATCTGCACCTTAATTAATATAATCATACTGACATAAAGAAAATATGACACAATTCAGTTTTTTGTTTTTTTTTACACGTTGCAGAGGGTCTTTCTAGACCCAAAATTTGAAAGACCCACTTAACAGGAAAAAGTGAAATATAGATTAACAGTTGGATATAAGGGACTACTGGAATGAATATCTCATTAAAATACTTAAGTATATTTTAGGGAAATACAATACATGCAGAAATGTAATAATAATTAGGTTTCAAATAAATATTACGTAGTGAAGAGACATGTTTGACTATTAACTCTAGCACTCCCAATGTATGATCCCTCTTTGTCACTACTCCCAACTTCCTCAGAGGTAAACACAATTATAACTTCTGATAATAAGGACATAATTTTGCCTATATTTGTGCTGTGTAAATGAAACCATAGCATATGTATGTTTTTGTGCTTATTTTATTTTCCCCAGTATTTGTGCATATTAAAAATTATACATTGATCTATCATATAGCAGTTTTTATTTTTGTTAAAAATCATATTCTATTATGTGAATGTACTGCAGTGAATTCACCCATCATATTATTTATTAATTGATGTATATGTTTTCATTTTCTGTTAGTAGAACTACAGCAGCTCTGTGTGTGTTTATTTATATATATAAAACATACATGCAAAATATGTATATAACATATATGTAAAATATATGTTATATATATGTTCATACAAGTTTGACACATATCTTTATCTTTTCAAAATAGTGATTTGTAGAACTTCTGTATATACATTTCGATAAGAGTCTGTTTGTGAACTCATGATACTGCAAACATCTTTTCCCACTCTCACTTGCCTTTTCGTTCTTTTGTTTTTTGTACTGATGAATAGAACTACCCAGTTTCAACACAGCTATTCAATGCATTATTCTCTTACTCGAATTCTGTGTTCTACTTAAGAAATTCTTATTTTCTGCAAAGCTAAAAAGGTTATTCTCTAATTATGTCATATATGCTTGTGTTTCTTTTTTATTTATATATGAAATCCACCTCCAAGTAATTTATTCATATATAAAAAGAAGGCCAGGTGTGGTGGCTCATGCCTGTAATCCCAGCACTTTGGGAGGCTGAGGTGGGTGGATCTGGAGGTCAGTGGTTCAAGACCAGCCTGGCCAACATAGTGAAACCCTGTCTCTACTAGAAATGCAAAAATTAGCTGGATATGGTGGTGAGTTCCTGTAATGCCAGCTACTCTGGAGGCTGTGGCAGGAGAACTGCTTGAACTGGGGCCTGGAAGGCAGAGGTTCCAGTGAACTGACTTTGTGCCACTGCACTCCAGCCTGGGTTATAGAGCAAGACTCTGTCTCAAAAAAAAAAAAAAAAAAAAAAAAAAAAAAAAAAAGAAAGAGAGAGAGAGAGAAAGAGAGAGTGATAAAAAGAGACAAAGAGAGAGAGAGAGATAAAAAGAGGAAAGAAAGAAAGAAAGAAGAAAGAAAGAAAAAAAGAAAGAAAGAAAGAAAGAGAGAAAGAAAGAGAGAGAAAGAAAGAAAGAGAAAGAAGAAGGAAGAAGGAAGGAAGGAAGGAAGGAAGGAAGGAAGGAAGGAAGGAAGGAAGGAAGGAAGGAAGGAAGGAAGGAAGGAAGGAAAGAGAGAGAAGGAAAGACGGTTGATATTATTTTTCACATGGATATCCATTGGTTCTGGTACCAATTTTGAGGTCTGTCCTTTCCTCACTGTTCTGCAGTGACAGTTTTTTAAATCTGGAAAGTTATTTATTTTATTTGGTTTGTTTGTTTATAAATGGTGTCTCACTATGTTGCCCAGGCTGACATGCAGCAGCTATTTACAGGTCCAGTTATAGCATGTTACAGCCTAAAATGCCTGGGCTCAAGCAATTCTCCCACCTCAGCCTCCAGAGTAGCACAAACTAGAGTTATGTACCACCATGCACAACTTTTTATTTTTGTTCTTCATTATTTTATATGTTGCACATGATAAATACATACGTTATGTGTAGTAACAACTTACAAAAAAATCAAGTATCCCAAAATATGTCAGTTTATTTCTGAAATCTCTTTTCATTTTCTTTGGTACACTTTTCAACCTACACTATCTTACATAGTTTATCTGTATGATAATTATATCTGATTGGGTAGTGTTCCACATTTCTCCCTTTTTTTCTAATAATATCTCAGCTACATTTTGTTCATAACAAGTAAAGGTGAACTTCAGATCTCTGTGTAAAAGTACACACACACACACACACACACAATGAATAAACTAGCAAAAGCAAAACAGAATTTTTGTAGAATTTTGACCTTCCATTGCAATTTAATTAACTCAATCAATTTGTGAAAAAATAACTCATTGTGACATTGGATTTTCAAATTTATTAATATGTTCTATCCATTTACTTAGGTTTCTTATTCATTTCTTTCAATAGTTTCTTTATTTATTTATAAAACTTTTGCTTTTGTATTAGACTTATTTCTAGGTGTTTGGTGTTTCTCAATGTTACTATGACACTTTTAAAAATTACTTTTCAGGCTGGGCATAGTGGATCATACCTGTAATCCCAGCACTTTGGGAGGCCAAGGCGGGTGGATCATGAGGGTCAGGGATTCGAGACCAGCGTGGCCAACATAGTGAAGCCCTGTCTCTAGTAAAAATACAAAAATTAGCCAGTTGTGGTGGCATGCTGATGTAGTCCCAGCTACTCCAGAGGCTGAGGCAGGAGAATTGCTTGAACCCAGGGGCAGAAGTTGCAGTGAGCCGAGACCGCACCATTGTACTCCAGCCTGGGCGACAGAGCGAGATTCTGTCTCAAGTAAGTAAATAAATAAATAAATAAATAAATAGTTTTCACTGGTAATTGCTGTGTACATAGAAATTTAATTAATATTTTCTTTCTGACCATTAATTCAGCAAACTTATTAAATCTGGTAGGACTTATGTAGATTCCCATGGCCTTTTTGTTAATGCATAACAGCATACCTTATTTAAATAAGGATACTCTTAAATGAAATACATTTATCTATTGTTTACCGAAAGGGATATGTTCTGAGAAATGCATCCTTAGGCAATTTCATTGTTGTGTGAACAGCACAGAATGAATGTGCACACATCTAGGTGGTGCAGCCTACTATGCATTTAGGCTATATGGTATAGCCTATTTCTCCTAGACTGTAAACTTGTACAATATTTAATGTAGGCAATTTTGACACCATGGTTAGTATTTGCAGACCTAAACATATCTAAATACAGAAAAGTCACAGCAAAATTACAGTGTTACAATCTAATGGAACCACCATCATAAATATGTAATCCATCCTTGACTAAAACCTTGCTATGTAGTGCTTGACTGTAGATGTAATTTTGGCTTAGATTCTTTACACTGATTTGTGAACAACAGGACGAAACTGTCTTCCAATGCATGGAAGCTGTTTTTTTGTTTGTTTGTTTTAGTGGGTTACATTATAATTTTTTTCTTTTGTGCATCATAAGAGCAATTTCCTAAAACAAAATAAAAGATATAATCTATTACTATATCCAAACTAAAATAATTATATACAATTTTTTGTTCTTTTTGCTGAAATAGTAATGGGAAATTTCTGAAATGGATAATGGTAAAATTATAACCATAAAATAACAGTACTAATATCCAATGAGTGCTAGATATTTTTAAACATTAATTTTAATCTCAAGAGAAATCCTATTTACATACCATAATTGATATTTTGAGTTAAGAAATTTGAAATGTACATACTGTGTATCACTTAGACCCACTAGTATAATGAACAGAAGCCACATTATAATGACTTATCAAAATAGCAATTAATTAATTGCTTACATAGAAGTTCTAAATAATTCTTTATCTTAGAGGGTCAGTTCTTATACCATATTTAGCACCCCAGATGCTTTCCACCTTGTGTTTATGTCATATCCTAGGGCCTCATTTTTGTAGAAAACCTGTTGGCAGAATTAATAGAGTAGAAGAGATATTGCTCTTTTAAAAGCCTTGGAACAATGAATGACAACACCCCTCCATTTCACAGTTCTGTGCTCATAACTACTTGCATGACCATATATAATGACTGTAATGAAAAATTTCTAGTCTAGCTGGGTCTATTGCCATACACATATTAGAAGATAAGAGAATGGACTGTAAAGAATAGCTAACAGTCTCTCATGTAAAGACTGTGTAACTTGCCCAATAACATGTTGCTAGAATGTGCCTAACAGTATATAGAAATTCAATGATACCTGATCCTTTGTATATTACACTTAGCTACAAAAATGGATAGAGAAATTATCCAAGAAATCATATATGAGTAGATTTTAATACATTTTTTAAAAATATAAACATTCATGTTATTTTATACTCCAGTAATCTGGAATTTGGAGTTCTGACATTTGGACTGAAGTTTATCTTTTCTTAGTTATTCCCTTATCAAGGACAACCTAACTATTTGTAACAAACAATATTTTAAGAGACTATGTACTGAATAATGTGGAACAAAAGCTGAAAGCCTCTTGGAGGACATCTAAAACCTTAATTTTGTGTAATATAATCGATGTTATAATTAAAAATTACTCATATTAATTTATTAAATTTTCTCAGGATTTCATGTAAATTATTATTAGCTCAATATTATCAACTAGGTTGTTTAAAGAAACAAATTTTTAATTTATTTAACATATTCATTCATTTAAATGTTTAATTTAACATGTTTAATGACCTAAAACAAAATTTAAAATTTAACTATTTCTGAGTGAATTACTCTTGTTTGAAGTCCTATTTACCTGGCCCACTCCTTTTATTCTGAATCCATTATCCTATTTATTAAACGTTTACATTAAATTATTTATGTCTATAAAGATTATTTGCTCATGTTTACATCTCTCTTTCTTTGTCATAATACTGTTCTGCATCATTATTTTCACTTATGCAGTTTTCAACTGTACAGATTATGTAGATAGATATCGGATGTCGAGCAAATATTTTCAACTTAGAGGTTCAAGTTTTGTATTTGAACTTATAAGTTAAAAATACTCGTTTCTCTCTCTCTCTTTTTTTTTTTTTAGACAAGGTCTCACTTCTTTTGCCCAGATTGAAGTACAGTAGCATGATTTCAGCTTACTGCAGCCTCAATCTCCCTGACCTCAGGTAATCCTTCCACTTCAGCCTCGCAAGTATCTGGGACTACAGGCACACACTACCACGCCTGGCTAATGTTTTGTATTTTTAGTAGAGATGGTTTTTGCCATGTTGCCCAGGCTGATCTCCAACGCCTGGACTTAGGCGATTCACCCGCCTTGGCCTCCCAAAGTGCTAGGATTACTGCACCCGGCCGCACTTAAACATATTTTCTTGTGGAGGCACTTCAAACCAGAGGCTTTCCTGTCAACAAAATTTAATTAAGTACATATTTTTAGGATTTTGAAGTTATTCATGCTCCTATGAAAATGAACCATTATACATCCATGGTTTTTTAATTAACCATTTAAAGATATTTTAATAAAACAAAAAATAATGTGCTAACTGAAAATTTATGGACATTAAAGATAATTTTATTTATGCTCTTCAGGTATATTCATTGTTTCAGAAAATAATTAGTTATATTTTAATATTCATTTATATTTAATTCAAGGTAAGTGTTGTATCTGAAGAAAGAGGAATGATGGCTGATAAAAATACAAGAAAAAATGGCTTATAATCAGTGACCTCTCATATGTGTTATAAAGTTACTTTTATATTAAAATCACAAACACTTGATTTTGACAGAATTATATTAAATGTGCTGTCATTTGCACATCCCCTCCAAAGCCAGTTGGTTTTATCTTTACTAAAATATGTAAACTTCCTCCTCTACCATTTCTATCATTTTTTGATAAGGGCAAGAAAATATTCCCAGTCTTCTTATTTTATATCAGCTCACTGTATAGCATTACCTCCCAGCTGTTTACATAATACTCATATCATTTGACATTTCTTTCAAAGGCATTGTTCTGGCATCATGTGGTACCTAGTAGCCACCTAACTTTATCTGAAATTCATGTCTTGCTAGAGTTCTCTTCCCACTACTATCTCAAACCTGCATCTGTACTTCGATGCTTCCCTCCAGTGTCACCCTCACTAGGGTCCAAGGAGTCAACAGGGTCAAGAGGACATGCCTGCTTTAAGTTAGATCGCAGGGACCACTTTCTGACCTTCATAGTCCTGAGCTCAGTAGGAGTACCCGCTCAGTTTTCTCCGCAGATCCATTTTCCCACAGCCTATAATTGCTGCTGGTATAGACACACCTAAGTTCGAACAGTGGCCAAGGAGCAGCTGTCCCTGAGGTTTGGATAGATGTTACCCATGTGAATGTCCACATGTATGAGTGAGGCACCTGTTGTACAGGCGAACTTTCTCTTTTGCGAGTTAATGGGTGCAG
Source organism: Papio anubis (assembly GCF_008728515.1). Classification (NCBI taxonomy): domain Eukaryota; kingdom Metazoa; phylum Chordata; class Mammalia; order Primates; family Cercopithecidae; genus Papio; species Papio anubis. Next base: position 63,707,608 of record NC_044982.1, on the reverse strand, counting down.
CACACCAACATGGCACATGTATACATATGTAACAAACCTGCACTTTGTGCACATGTACCCTAGATCTTAAAGTATTTTTTTAAAAAAAGAAATCATACTAGAGCTCTCTTATTACAAGTATTCCTCTTTAACTTGTATAATTGTTATCTGCATAATTATTATAAACCATTATTGTTAACATGAGTTGATGGACGGCATAGGCTATATCTGATCTTTGTACACTCCCCCACATATATCCTTTTGCTCTCCACATTCCTCTCCCTGTGGTGCACAAACAATATGAATATCATACTCTAGTGGTTACAAGAGATTTAAGAGAATAATTTAGAGAAGAAGACTGTTTACATTATTTAGATGTTATTTACTTTCTAAAGCATATCATATTTCCTGTTATTTTTATCATATGCTTATCTTTCAGAAAATGAGGATTTATTGTAGGTTCGATTCAGTAGGAACTAAAATGAACAGTTGTAGCTTCAAATAAGTTTAGTGAAACTAAGTGAAATCTAAAAACTTTGCTTTGAATTTTTAGAAATGTCATTTTGTATGTATACCTGATAGCTTCCTTTTTTTTTTTTTTTTTTTTTTTTTTTTAGCACATTACAGAATCCTAAATTCGGTTTAACTATGGATTTTAAAATGTAAATGTAGTTTACTTTTTGGATAAGTCAATTAATATAATTGATTGACTTGAACCAAAATTGTCTGTATTGCACACCGCCAAAATTACTAGTTGCCAAATTATACCTATGGTTAATTAAAACATGATTGCAATGAAGTTTATGAAGCAGTCATGAATATCTTAAAGAGTTATTTTTTAATAGCATTTTCTTACTGGTGAGTCACAAACTTTAAATTATTTCTCAGAAACGTGGATAGCTGTACCTGATATAAGTACACAATAGAATTTCTGTAAGCTCAGATAGGAAGCGCCAGAACTGTTTCTACCAATAAATTCATTAGGAACAAGATACGTTTACGGTTTCATATTTGAAGATGAATTATTTAATACAGTATGCTTTTGTTTCTGTTTTAATATGATATTTGCTATTTATATTTAGCTTAAAATGTCTCATATAATGCATAGAAACTGAAGAAAATTAGTTTCAAGAATATGTATAATTAAGATGTAGATGAGTTCAACATCCTATCTAAAAGTTCAAAATAACACTGTGCTAAAATTATAAAAGCAGAGTTTCCAATTCTTCCACTATGTTAATACATAATTAACTTATAATAAATGCTTTACTCAGGATTGTTTTGTATATAAAGTGAGACAATTCAAACTAAATATATAATTATATATTCAACAAATGCTAGTTAACCATACTATTTTACTGTTAATATTTTTACTTCCCCTCCTGATTTTTATTTTCTTTTCCAGTAATGAGGGTTTTTACTAATTAATTCCTAATATATTTTGTTGTTTTGAAATTCTGTTGTGCTATGATCTATATAAATGTTGGCTTATTATCCTTGAAATGGACAGTGAACAAGTCTCTCAATCTTTTCCGAATGGGAGGCCTGGGTCACTTTTCCCTAGGGCTTACTATTTTCTTGCATTACAGGGATAATATTTTATAACCTATGAATTTACGAATATTTTACCAGAATAAAATTTAAATATGTAAAATCCCATTGGTTAGCACTTGGTCTGGAAATAACATTTAGTTTAGTTGATAATGTTTTACTTTGCTAGTCTATAAAACTTTACTGCAGTTTCAGATATTTGCTTAACATGAAAATAATGTGAATATGTGGGAGTGGAGGATGCTGCCTTCTTCACTTTTACCTATTAGAGTACTATTCTCGAAAACTTGTATTTATTCAACTGCTATTCCAGAATCTACTTCTCCTAAGATGCTCTTGATATTTGATGAGGACAAATCTAAGAATATTGCAATAGATCTAGAAAGAAAGCAGGGATTGTCTTGACATGCAACTGAAGGAAGTTTATCAGTGTAAAACCAGAATGCTTTTCTCCAACATGGGGAAATTGAAAAAGAAAAAACCAAAAAAAAAAAAATAATAATAAATAAATAATAAAGCAACCCAAATGAGATGACAAAAATAAGATGTCCTGTCACATAGAAAAGTCAGTAAGAATTCATCCATATAAAACCATAGGCAATAATACACTTACCCTACATGCACTTGGAAGGTGTTGACTACAGCAAATCTCCGTAAACATGACCTAGGAAATTGCCAGTAGAACAATAGGAGCTATGCTGGGATAGATCCTAGTGTGTTTTCCGTGCCTTTTACCCTTTCCTTATTCTCCATATGAGAGGAGAGGGATCATAGAGTATGTCTAATAAAGATATGTCCAGTGGGCACCTAAGAAAGGATTAAATAAACAAATAAAGTTCACAGAATCACACACTCAAAGCAGGAACAATAAAAATTAAATCAGTTTTCTTATAAACTAAAGCTCAGAAGTTATGACTTTAATGAAATAATGTAATTATTCGGTGAGATAAGCAGTGTAGTAGAAAGTCTGGGAGGCAAGAAAATTAGCTTGTAACTCAAGGGCAAGTTACTTATCCTCTTTGATTCATATTATAAAATGAAACTGAAAAATTGGATGAAAAGGCTTAGAATGACTCCTCAACCTCTAAAATGTTGATTCTATGGAGACCGAGATCCTGAAGTGAACAGCTCTTAAATCCTTTCCAGTACTTTACATTAAACCCCTGTATAATTATAATATAATCTAATTTTATCATCAGTGTCAAGCTAAATTATGTACCTCTGATCTCTTCGATCTATGGGGCAGAAGGTAACTACTTTTCCGTATTTAAGCATTCATTAACTATGTTCATTTTTAGTAGTTAAAGTATGTTTAAGATACAAACTAAAAAGAAACTAAAAAACTAAATACACATTTAAACTCATGCATTCAGGAGAGATGTGGCCATGATTTAAACAACAACAACAAAAAGGATGTGGAAGGTGTCATGGGAGGATAAAATGTAGCAGGGACTATTGCAAGTTTAGAGAATTGTAGAATGTGAAATGGAGTCTGTTTGCCGAGTGTCTTAAGTGAAAATGTATCTGACTTTTTACATGCCCTTCTCAGAAGCCTGGTGTTGACTGACATAGTTGCAATCTTCTCATGAGGGACTGCTCATGAATAAGCATCACAGTTTATACCAAATTAACTTACCACAGCTTAATGATTACACTAGGAATTGTTGTTAGACCTTGAAACAGTCACCACTAGCAGCCTACACAATAGTCTGGCAATCGAGTTATCTTGTAGGATGGTCACCAACTATGGTTAATGAAATGTTTTGCTTAGAAAATGTAAATTTGAGTAATGGAAAGAATTATTTAATCCATCAGGGAGTTAGAAGAACGAACAGATAGAGGAAAAAAAAAAAAAAAACTATTGGCAGATGCTTTAATCCATTCTTCCTTAAAACGTGTGATGTCTTATAGTATATCCTAAAATCAAGAAGTTTCTGAAATTGTCTTGGTGGCTATTTACAATCTGAGCATTGAGAACAGAAAACAATAACATATTTGTGAATGATCACAATGTCAAGGGGCTTTCTCATAGAGGGCTTGCCTGAGATCTCATGTGTGACAGGTAAACACGACAAAAGGAGAACCTCTAAAGGAGGTTTAAGGAAAACTTTGAATCAGAAACATATATAAAATAATAAGTTAAAACAACCAGAATTCATGAGCTAACATATTGAAAAGTCAGTGAAATAATGTGGACCAGAAAGAAGAGAAAGAAAGAAAACTTGTATTAAGAAGCCAGATTTACTCCAAAGGCTGAGGCAGGAGGATCACTTGAGCCCAGGAGTTCAAAGTTACGATGAGCTATGATCACACCAGTGCACTCCAGCCTGGGCAACAGAGCAAGACTCTATCTCAAACAAAACAAAACAAAACAAAAACCTGGGATGGAATATTTTCTAAAGTGATCTTGACATATGCCCTCCGTCTCTCACGTGGACATCCTTCTATCCTTCTCCTGTTAATGAGGCTTCTACAAGGGATGTGTGGCACCCAATCCCACCTAATAGCTTGACCAGAGTTGTTTGGGAAGTTAGAGTGAAGGACAACTTAGACAATTTGGTTTTCAGTGTAGACATATATGTGTACACTCATGTGTCATTTAAGAATGTGCATACATTCTAAGAAATTCATCATTAGATGATTTTCTGTGCAAACACCATAGAGGGTACTTATACAAACCTAGATGAGATAGCCTACTACACATGTAGACTATATTGTATAGCCTATTGTTTCCAGGTTACAAACCTGTACAACTTGTTATTCTACTGAATACTATAGACAATTGTAACACAATGTAAGTATTTGTGTGTCTAAGCATATCTAAACATAAAAATGTACAGGAAAAATATTGTATAAAATATTTTTAAAATGGACACCTGTACTGGGCATTTACTATGAATGGAGCTTACAGGACAGGATGTTGTTCTGGGTGAGTCAGTGAATGAGTGGTGAATGAATGTGAAGGCCTAAAACATTACTGCACACTACTGTGAATTGTATAAAAAGTGTACACTTAGGCTACAGCAAATTTATTTTAAAATTTTGATTTATTCAATAAATCAATCTTAGTTTATTCTATGTTTTTTACTTTATACACATTTTTAAGTCTTATGTAATGACAGCTTAAAACATGCACATATTGTATAGCTGTACAAAATTATTTTCTTCCTTTGTATCCTTATTCTATAAGTGTTTTTCAATTTATTTTACTGTTTTTAAAGGTTTTTCTTTTTAACCTTTACATTTGTCTAGGACTACACAGAGTCAAGATCATCAATATCACTGTCCTTCATCTCTGTATCTTGTCCCACTGGACGGTCTTCAGGGACTATAACATGCATTCAGGGACTATGACAGATATAATAAGCTGTCATCTCCTATGATAAAAATGCCTTCTTCTGGAATACCTCCTGAAGGACCTCCATGAGGGTGTTTTACACTTAACATTTTTTGATAAGTAGGATCTCACTGTAAAATAATGATGAAAAGTATAGCATCTTACACACCTAAACCAGTAACATAGTCATTTATTATCATTATCAGGCATTGTTACTGTACATAATTGTAGACTGTACATAATTGTATATGCTATACTTTTAAGAGACTCACAGCACAGTGGGTTTGTTAACACCAGCATCATCACAAACACATGAGTAATGCCTTGTGTTACGACATTATGAGGTTACAATGTTAATAGGTAGTGGAAATTTTTAGCTCCATTATAATCTTATGGGATCACTCTTGTATATGTGGTTTGTCATTGACCAAAATATTGCTATGTGGTGCATAATTATATATGTATACATGTATTTACTTATTGTATTTACTCTTGTATGGAAATTATTTGTATTTTCTTTCCTCTGAACGTTTGCTTGTACTAGCATTATTGTTGAATAATTTCCTGTCTCCTCTCTTTTATTTGTTCAAATTCCATGCATTTTTCAACACCAAGTTTCAGTGCCAGAGTCAAAGTAAACTCTCATTTTCCATTCTGAAATTCTTTATATTTGTCTTGTTCAATTGTATACAATTTGATGACTATATTAGAATTTAGAATACTTCTATAATTGCTTAATCTAAATATTTTCACCTATTATTGTTGGTTACATTCTATTGGCATTCATTTATTATTCAAAATATTTGTACTCCTCTCCAGTCTCCATGGAGGGAATGTACCATAATGCGTCTCCACTTTTTGACTTAACCACATGAGTTGATATGGATAATATGATCATATGTTATCAGATATGATAGTAGATGTGTGTGTGCAGTTAGTGTGTCCCTTAAGTCTCTACCAATGCAGAGAAGAATTTCCTCAGGCAGCTCTTTTCTCTTGAATATGAGCCCCAGAATAAAATTCACAGAAAATCAGAACACGAGTTGCAGCAAAAAGTAGGCCAGAGCTAATTCACAACTGACACCAAAATACTTGAGAAAGAAAATTAATTGTTTGCTACAACTGAGATTTGGTGAGTGTTCATTAATCAACAGCTAATAAATATAATTTATTTTGCCAAGTAAATAAACGCCTTGGTATAATAAATTACATAGAGAAAAATAAATCAACAATAAGGGATAAGAATGAATATAGTAAGACAAAATTGAAACTTTAAAGGGTATCAGGGATGGCCTCATTGTGATGATAATATTGAAATTGTTGAGAAAGGGAGCCCTACACATATCTATGGGGAAATAATTCTGATCCAAGAGATCAACAAGTGCAAAGGTCCTGAAACTATAACATGGCAGCCACATTTAAGGAACAGCAAAGAAGGAAATAGGGCAGGGAGGCAGGCTACAAAGACCTCAGATTTACTCTGAATTACATGAAAATCTTTAGAGGGTTTTAAATATATATATTTGTGAAATAAAATATCAGATTTTCCTTTTAAAAGAACTACTTTGTCTGCTATGTTGATAATTCACTGAAGGGTAGAAATCTAGGATTGGGCCTAAACAATCAGCCTGATTAGGAAGGTATTGAAATAACTCAGAAGAGAGTTAAGGATAGCTTAAACCAGTATAGTGGTGGTGTTTGGGGTGAAAAATCTTACTTTTTGGGCATTTAAAAATGTACAGCCAGGAATATTTGTTGATGAATTGTTATATCAAGTATAAGAAAATTGGAAGGGTCAATATTTATTTCAAGTTGACCAGAAAAATTGGAAAGAGAAGTTGCACCTAGTAAGATAGAAAAGACAATGTAGGTAGCAGACACAGTAGAAGACACTAAAAGCTTAGTATAAGATTGAAGGGATAGGTATGTGGTAGGATATTGAATGGAGTATTTTCCAGATGTCTTAACAAAAAGCACTAGAGTTACCACCATAAAATCAGCAATAGAGCTTGAGGGAGAAGCCTAAAGCAGAGAAGCAAGAAGGATCTGTGGCACCTGTGCCTTGGAAAAAGACAATGAGAAGCCCTCAGTTGTTCCTGAGTTGTCATGTATGGACATGGATCTTATAAGAGGATTATATAGCTGGATGCTCAAGGGTCTGCTGCATCAGGAAGAGTGAGTCAGAGATAATCTGTAGTGGACCACTGCTGGAGCTGTATTGAGACGGATTTGCTCCTCTGTAGAGGTCCTTAGAGAAATTTGGAACTAGGGTAAACCTCAACATGGTTCTAAAATTCATGAACATTGTGACCTGAAGCCATAGTAGAAGATATAAACAAAGCAAACTAGATGAAAACATAGACACTTTCTTGCCAAAACAAGATAAACAGACTGCAAGTGAAATTAACCATCTCTGCAATTGCTCTTCTCAGCCTCAATCTCTCAATCCCAGAATGGCAAAATCTTCAAAACAGAGATGTATCTCAGAATCAGACCACAATACTCTCACCTTTTTCATCCAAGGTGCTGAAGTAGGAGGGAGAGAAATAAGGGTGGACAGAGAGCAGTAGTAGTTTCTGCGATCCTGAATAACATTTTTCTAATAATTTCCCTTTGTTTTCTTCTTTTCTGTAATGTAGCTGTAAGAATAAATTTCAAATTTATGTTTCTTAACATTTAAAAGGGTATATTGAGTAATAAGTTGAGTGATTTTCTAAAATATTAATGTAAGATGTATATTTAATAAGAAATGCCCTCGAATCTGATTTTATACAAATTCTGGTTGACACAGGAAAAAAAAAAGTTCAATCCTGGTTGAAAGAAAATATTTATTTCAGATAATTCACATTACAGTGAATGAGAAATCAATACGTAGCATAAAACAGTTAACAACAGCCTTTGAAAGCATGTTAGGTGGTTCTTCGTGTATCTAAGTTAATAACTTTAAAAAGAAAAGCATGCACAGATTTTAGATAATTTTAAATTGTCAGTGTATGAAAATAGAAAAAGTGAATAAGAACTACTATTTGATAGCATAGCAGTGACAATAGTAAAACATAATTTAATTGTACATTTTAAAATAACTAAAATAGTATAATTGGATTATTTGTAACACAAAGAATAAATGCTTGAGGAGATAGAGCCCCAGTCTCCATGATGTGATTATTATGCATTGCATACCTGTATCGAACATCTCATGTACTCCACACATTTACACACCTATTATGTACCCACAAAAATTAAAAAATAATTAAAATATTAAAAATTAATTGTCAAAGCACACCCGATGTTTTTGGCTTGGTGTCATATTTCATTGTAAAATGCACATTTTGTTTTCATGTTCTCAATAGCTTTTTCTTCTGTTCCTTTATTCTAAGATTTCTCTTTTTTCTACATTCTCACAGTCTTTTGTTTTCTTTAGACTGCTTTCATAAACCATTAACTGTTAGATGTCATGTCCCATGTTTAACTCTTACTCATGTCCCAAAGCCATGAAAAATATTTATTATCATTGTTCCAAGAAAACTGCAATCTCTATATCAGACAAAAATCTGAAATTTTAGAGAAAACATATGAAATAAAAGCAATAAAACAATTCAAAAAGTTTTGGCCTTGAAAACTTTGATTATTTCTTTATTATATTGGATTCACTCTATGATATCATATAATTTTAACTATCAATATGGCTTATCAATTTTTAGAAGGTTGAAAAGACCTTATCTCCATTCGTTTGAAATACTCAGCACATTAGTTTCACATTGTATTTTCTTGCTAGACTTTCTTGCCATACCAATTTAGTTAATAAAATTATCCTTAAATATTTATGAACAAACGGGCAGGATATACCTAGAGCAACCATTACTCAACACACCTAAAGACAGCTTTCAAGAAATATTATGCTATAAAATGACACTGAAGAACAAAGCATTCACTCTATGGGAAGTAAGAAATACCTCTCCCTTTATAAGCCTAAGGCCAACAAATACTCAAACATGTTCAATTCGTTTGGAAGAATCTGGAGACATCTAGATGCCCAGATAACTGTTTTGAAGTTGAAGCCAAATAGCTGTATGTTTCAAAAATTCTGAACAGTGGTGAGATTGCACTTCAAATAGCACCGAAATGGGGAAAAATGTAGAAAGAAATCAATAAAACCTTATTCAAACATAATTTGTTGGGTGTAGTTAAATAAGCTTTTTTTTCCCCTTGGATCAGTTTCAGTGATTGCATTTTAATGGTGGTTCTGTTCCAGAACTAAAGATGACCCTTCCCAAGGTATAACTTTTCATGCCAGGTTTTGAACTGGTAGCTGTTACGCTCACAAATTAACTGAAACTATTGCCAAGTCTGGCTGAAAAGAAACATTATGTAGAATTGAAGTTATCCGTTTCTGCTTTCCCTGACTGTGTTCGGAAATAGCTAGTAAAGCTGTGCAACATGCTGCATTGGCCAAACCATTTATGAGCCAGTCTGAATGATGCCAAAAGCTTTTGTCTTTGTTTTGTTTTTCCATATCTTCTCTGTGGTAGCTCTGAAAAGTAGTGAGTATTCCCCATTCATCATTAGTTACATATTTAACTAATAGTAGTGCTCCTATGAGGTGTTAAGCACTAGGGCAACTTATTAGTTATAGTCCAATCAGAAAACAGAAAACTTTCAGTAATTTGGACAGATAAAATTTAGTAGAAACAACCATAAACTTTAGCAGGGAATTAGAGTAGTAATGAATTTACTAGTAAGAAATCAAAAGCAACATCAAGGATATAGGAATGGCAGATTTAAAAACCATCCACTAAACTATGTGTGTGTGTAGAGTGAGTGCTGCAAGTGTATAGAGCACCCTCCCAAAGGCCAAGATGCAAACTTTGTTGGAGAAGGCATAGCTATGACTCACTGAAAGCAGAGATGTCACTATGGTGCCACATCAGTGGAACTTGATGAAAGTTCACACTCGAGGATGCCATGGAAAACAGTTCAAGAGAAGTTACCTTTCCATTGTCAATCTGAGAGAGTTGCTAGTGAAAGCTGATAACCACAGGGTATGTTGACTGCCATTCACAAGAGCCAGAAAGAAGCTGTCCAAATTTGAAGAGCCTGGCAATGGAACAGCCTCCCACACAGTAGAAGCAATCTTTTGTTAGGTATAGGTCCATGAAGAATATTGTCATGCAAAACATTGGGCAATTAAAAGTTCTCTCATACACACACACACACACACACACATCTTGAGAACTTTTAATTCTCAAGTAATATATATATATATACACATACATACACACACACACACATATATATAACTATATAGATAGATATACAGACAGATGATAGGTAGAGGATAGGTAGGCAGATGATAGATGGATGGATAGATAGATAGAGAGAGAGAGAGAGAGAGAGAGAGAGAGAGAGAGAGATAGAGATAGATCCCTATATATTTCGGAGCAGCTGCCATGCCCAATAGTGATAAAGCATTTGCTCTAGGGTATAAGCCTTCAATATGGAGTATACAACCACCTGTTTTCATATGGGGTAATTCCCAAAACTTTTTCTGAGGTTTTCAGTTTATCATATAGGTACCATGTGCATAACAATCTGCATAAATGTCTACCCTGACCTATATTTGTTAGTTATGTCTAGAGTAGGGTGGCCCAATGTATTTTGAGTAGGAGATTTGCCAGAATAGAATTACGACCTCCACTCTTTGGCATGTTGCATTTTGAAATAAGGAATATTACTGCTGTTTTTATTTCCTAATATATATGAGACTGTGAAATTAAAACCATTAAATATAACATTCCAATCTTCCAATAAACCTTTTAAATACAATTTCCCATCCTTCCAAGATGTAAACTAATAGTTTCTGCTGCAAACTTCTGACAGTTGTCCCACAGTGTGCTAGGTTCACTAGAGGAATCTTCCATATGGGAATATGAAATAAGCAGGAACAATGTGCCACTAATTTGGTGGCTTAAAAAGATTATTATCTCACAGTTTTAGGGATTAGAAGGCTAACGTGAGACTTTTAGGGCTAAAATCAAGGTGCCATCAAAGCTGCATTCCTCCTACAGGCAAAATATGTTTCCAGCTTCTAGCAGTTGCCTGTGTTCCATTGTTTGTGTCCCTTTGCTCCTCCATATTAAAAGCTAGCAGCATATCATCTTCCAATACATCTCTGTCTCTCTTTGTTTCTCTCTCTTTCTTTCTGACTTCTACTTTTGTCATCATGTCTTCTTTCCAACTTTGGCACTCCTGTCTCCCTTTTATAAGGACTCTTGTGCTAAAGCAGTTAATCTGCTATAATCTTCCCATTTCAAGATCTTTAACATCTTTAAAGTCTCTTTTGCATTGTAAGGTAATGTATTAGTCAGGGTTCTCTAGAGGGACAGAACTAATAGGATATACATATATTCAAGGGCAGAAAGCATCCAGGACAGGATAAAGCTATAGACTGGGAGACTAAGCCAGTCTGGCTTTTTCACATTTTTCTGCCTGCTTTGTATTCTAGCTGCACTGTCAGCTGATTAGATGTGCCCCCCCTCCCCACCACCCCAGATTAAGGGTGGTTCTGTCTTTCCCAGCCCACTGACTCAAATGTTCATCTCTTTTGGCAACACCCTCACAGACACAATCAGGATCAGCAATTTGCATCTTTCAATCCAATAAAGTTGACATTTAGGATTAACCATCACAAGCCCACCCCTTGTCAACTTGAATCCATATACATCTACTGAGATCATACATAATCTTCAAATAAAGGCAATAATATCATAATTATACCTAACATATACAACCATCTTTCATACAACCAGAAATGCACTAATCCCAAATCCAAATGCTGGTACATAAAGTTAATACTTAAATGCAGATATGAAATTAATACATCTTATGTCACATGATAAAGAAAAAAGGAAATAAAATGAAAATATTTTCTTAGTACAAATGTATAAATGAACAAACATGTTTTTAACAAAAGAAGGAGGAAATACTCATGACAATTACAGTTGTCCTCAATTCTGCAACTTGTTATATGGTCATAACTGATACTGATGACTACCTTCTTCTACTACCATTCTGTATTCCCTTTGCCTTCAGCAAGCACCTCAGCAGGTCATGGTTTTTTTTTTTTTTTTTTCCCTCATGGAGTGAACTAATCCTTCATTCCTGAAGGGCCATTTTTAATCCTGCCTGACTTGCACTGTGGAAGTTTCCCATTGACCTTTATCACAGGGCATGGTAATACTAAGAGATGTCCCAAGGAATCTCCTGTATTCCATGCATAATCTTCCTTACCTCCATTGTAGAGTAGTAGACTGATTTCATCTTGGTAGTCTGGGTCAATAACCCCAGCAAACACTGTAACTCCCTTCTTAGCCTGTTGACTTAAAAGTAGGAGGAACCCAAAGTGTCCAGGGAGCAATCGTAACTTCCAGTTTAATGGAATCCCTGATGTATCTTCTGGTGGCACCATCCCTCCTTCTGGAACTAAGACATCTAGGCCTGCAGAACATAATGTTTCAGGAACAGGAAGCAAAATTTTTGCTAGTAGATCACTAGAAGTGATGGTGAATGGTGCCACTTCCACTTCCACCCATTGATTCCTGGACCCATGAATCCTGGCTATAGGAGAAATAGTACCAAATATTGAACACTGAATCAAAGCATATATGACGTTCTGGAGATCTTTGCCCCAGCTCTGCAGAGTATTGCCACCGCTTGCATTGTAACTATGATGTCAAAAGGCCATTCCACCATTCTATCAATTCAGCTGCTCCAGGATAATGGGGAACATGCTAAAGATCAGTAAATTCCATGAGCACAAGCCCACTACCACACTCCTTTAACCATAAAGTGAGTGCCTTGGTCAGAGGCAACTCTGTGGGAACACCATGATGGTGGATAAGTCATTCTGTGAGTCCACATATGGTAGTCTTGGCAGAAGCTTTGCGTGCAGTGTAGCAAAACTATATCTGGAGTAAGGGTCTATTCCAGTGAGGACAAACCTCTGCCCTTTCCATGGTAGAAGATGTTCAATATAATCAACCTGCCACCAGGTAGCTGATTGATTACCCGGAGTATTGGTGCCATATTGAGGGCTCAGTGTTTGTTTCTGCTGCTGGCAAATTGAGCACTCAGCAGTGGACATAGCCAGGTCGGCCTTGGTGAATGGGAAGACATATTGCTGAATCCATGCGTAACCTCCATTGCTGCCAACCTGGCCACTTTATTTTTGGGTCCATTGGGCAAAGGCAGGGGTGGCTGCACAAAGAGGCTGAGTCGTGTCCACAATACGGGTCATTCTATCCACTTGATAATTAAAATCCTCCTCTGCTGAGTTTACCCACTGGTGAGCACTAACATGGGATACAAATATCTTGTCAATTTTTGACCACTCAGAGAGTTCCATCCACATACCTCTTCCCCAAATTTCTTTGTCATAAATTTTCCAACCATGTTTCTTCCAAGACCATGACCATCCAGCCAAACCATTGGCTACAGCCTATTAATCAGTATGTAATTGTACATCTGGCCTTTTCTATTTCTATGCAAAGTGCACAACCAGGTGCCCTGCTTGAAATTCTGCCCTCCATGAAGATTTCCCTTCACCGTTGTCCTTCAGGGATGTTCTAGAAAGGGACTGTAGTGCTGCAGCTCTCCACTTCTGGGTGGTGCCTGTATATCGTGCAGAACCATCTGTGAAACAGGCCCTAGTCTTCTCTTCCTCTGTCAACTGGTTATAGGGAACTCTCCATGAGGCAATCACTGCAGGCTGGGGGAGAGAAGGCAGGGTGGCAGGAGTGGAGGTCATGGGCATTTGAGCCACTTCCTCACGTATCTTACTTGTGCTTTTGGGACCTGCTCGATCCCAATCACATATATACCACTTCCATTTGATGATGGAATGCTGATGTGCAGGACCCACTTTATGGCTAGAGAGGTCAGAAAGCACACAGCTCATGATAGGCGGTTATGGTTGCTGGTGTCTTGATGACACATAGTCAAATGTTCAGTCTTCACCAAAGCTTAGTAACAGGCCAAGAGCTGTCTCTCCAAAGGAGAGCAGTTGTCTGAAGAAAATGCTGGGCCTTTCTCCAAAATGTTAGAGGGCTTTGCTGTGATTCACCTATGAGATCCTGCCAAAGGCTACAAATAGTATCTCTACCTGCCACTGACATCTCAAGCACCATTGGATCTCCTGGGTCATACGGCCCAAGTGGCAGAGCAGCTTGCACAGCAGCCTGGAACTGTTGCAGAGCCTTCTCCTGTTCGGACCCCACTCAAAACTGGCAGCTTTTAAAGTCACTTGATCATTGGCTGAAGTAACACACCTAAATGAGGAATGCATTGTCTTCAAAATTCAAATAGGCCCACAAGGCATTTTGCCTCTTTCTTGGTTGTAGGAGGGGCTAAATGCAGCAACTTATTCTCCTTAGAAAGGATATCTCCACAGACCCCACACCACATAACGATTTTACTGAGGTAGAAGTTCCATGAATTTTAGTCAGGTTCACTTCCCATCCTCTAGCACACAAATATCTCATCAATAACTCCAGCTTATTTGCTAGTTCTTGCTCATTGGATCCAATTAGCATAATGTCATCAGTGTAATTGACCAGTGTGATATTTTGTGGAAGCGAAAACCAATCAAGGGCTCTCTGAATAAGATTATGACATAAAGCCAAAGAGTTTATATTTCACTGAGGTAGTACAGTAAAGGTATTTTGTTGGTCTTGTCAGTTGAAGGCAAATTGCTTCTGGGGGCCTAATGGACAGGAATGGAGAAAAAGATGTTTGCCAAATCGGTGGCTGCATACCTGTTACCAGATTTGTTAATTTGCTCAAGCAATTAAACCACATCTGGTACAGCACCTTCAACTGGAGTCACCACTTGGTTAAACTTACAGTAATCCACTGTCATTCTCCAAGATTAATCTGTCTTCTCTACAGACCAAATAGGAGAGTTGAACAGGGATGTAGTGGGAATTACCAACCCTGCATTTTTCAAGCCTTCAATGGTGGCACCAATCTCCGCAATCCCTCCAGAGATGCAATATTGTTTGTGACTTACGTTTTTCTATGTAGAGGCAGCTTTCATGACTTCCATTTGGCCTTTTCCACCATTATAACCCTCACCCTACCAGTCAAAAAGCCAGTATGGGGGTTCAACAAGCTGATAAGTATGCCTACGCCGATTATGCATTCTGGCACTCGGAAAATTACCAAAGGATGAATCCAGGGACCCGCTAGACTCATTGTAAGTCAGGCCTGAGCTAAAGCTCAATTAATTACCTGACATCCACAAGCCCCTACTTTAACTGGAGGACCACAGTGATGTTTGGGTCCCCTGGAATCAACATTATCTCGGAGTCAGTGTGTAGTAGTCCCTGAAATGTCTGATCATCTCCCTTTCCCCAGTGCGCAGTTACCCTGATATTAGGCCAGAGGTCTCCTTGGGGCAGGATGGGAGAAAGATTAACAGCATAAATTGTCAGTAGTGTAGTGGGGTCCTTCCTCAAGGGGTCCCTGCATCCCCTTCATTCAAGCGGTTCTGGTTCATTTGTAAACTGGCTCAAGTCTGGAAATTGATTGAGGGGCTGTGCTTCTCTATTTTTATGGTTCAAATTATTCTTTTCTTCATCTCATCTAGAAGTTTTCTGCTTATATAAATTAAGTAGGAATGCAGTAGGCTTCCTATCAATTTTACTTCGAGGAAGACCGTGACTAACTGGCTCCTGCCAGAGTTCTACAAAAGTCAGATTATTCTGATTGCTGCTTTGTCTCTGCTATCTATTATGGTAGCTACACCCACCTTGCCTTTGATGATCAAGTGCCACCATTTGGCCCCTGTCACCTTAGGATCCAATTAATCCCATTGCATTCAAATTTTATAGTTGAGTGACTGTGATTCTTCCTGTTAGATCTGGCACACAGGTACATCTGTACATATCTCTTCAAAGTGCTACCCTCACAAATGTGTTTGGCAAGGAATTTGTCAAGGGTATGTTATTCTGGACCCTCCAAGCTAGGATGAGTAGGTCTAAAGTGACTTATCCACTCCAGCATCCCAATCTCCCTAAACCTTCAGATCCCTTCCTCTACAGTAAACTAAGGAAGAAAAACAGACATATCCAGTTCACTCAGAGTGGGTCATCTTTTAATCCATATTTCAGCTAAACAAGCAAATAAACTGTTAGAACATTTTCTAACTGCATGAGCTGCAACATTAAATGCAGAATCCCTACTTGGTAGGCCCAAATCAATAAATTCAGCCTGATCCAGCTCTATGTTTCTTCACCCTGATTCCACATCCTTAATATATATTCCCATGCCTGTTCTCCATATTTCTGCTTATATAAATTAGAAAACTCAAGCAATTGTTTTCGAGTGTATCACACCTCCTTGTGGGTGACACTCTGGACCTCACCTCTAGGGTCCCACCAGGACTATAGTCTAGTTATAGGTCTACAAGCAAACAAGGGTGTTGGGGGTGGCTCCTGAGGAGAACTGACATTATCTTGCCTGGGAACTGCCTCAGGAGAGGCCATCACTATTGTCTCAAACAGCACAGAGATTATCTCCTCAGTCAAAAGCTGAAAGGCTGGGACAGGCGCAGTGGCTCAAGCCTGTCATCCCAGCACTTTGGGAGGCTGAGGCGGGCGCATCACGAGGTCAGGAGATCGAGACCATCTTGGCTAACATGGTGAAACCCTGTCTCTACTAAACATACAAAAAATTAGCCGTGTGTGGTGGTGGGCACCTGTAGTCCCAGCTACTGGGGAGGCTGAAGCAGGAGAATGGTGTGAACCTGGGAGGCGGAACTTGCAGTGAGCTGAGATTGTGACACTGCACTCCAGCCTGGGTGACAGAGCAAGACTCCATCTCAAAAAAAAAAAAGAATTGAAGGCTGATGGCAGTGTGGGTTGGGGGAGGGAACGTTGCCACTACTGGGCATGGGGAACCTGTTTCTTCTGACAAAAAAAAAAAAAAAAATGGTTAATCAGAGTTTGTAAGCTCAGTGTTGCCAGCTTCATCAGGGTCCTCACTACATCCTTATTCCAATTTAGGGTGTCATTCTTTTCCAATTAATGCCTTCACTTTAACAGTAGACATCTAGTGAGGCTGTGTATGCATCTTTCATTGCAGGACAGCCACTTGCATGATAAGAGCTTGTGTCTGTTTTTCCACAATTTCAGCTCTTTTTCTACAGGAGGTAAGATTCTCACTCAGGGCAATCTTAGGAGATTTGAGGCTCAGTATCTTTCTGAAGCTGGGAGTTAGAAGCCCTGAGTTTAGAGCCCGGGGCTCTCTATTCTGTTCCATTGGTCAATGTGTCAGTATTGCCCAGTACTATGCTCTTTTGGTTACTGTAACCTTGTAATATAGTTTGAAGTCAGGTGATGTGATGCCTCTAGCTTTCTTCTTTTTGCTTAGGAATGCTTTTCTTGTTTGTTTGTTTTTTTATATACTTTTTGTTTCATATAAATTTTAAAATAGTTTTAAAAAATTATGGGTAGGATATCATTGGTAGTTTGATAGAAATAGCACTGATTCTGTGAATTGCTTCAGGCAATAAGGTCATTAAAACAATATTGATTCTTTCTATCCATGAGCACAAAATGCTTTTCCCTTTGTTTGGATCATCTATCTTCTCTGATTTCTTTCAGCAGTATTTTGTAGTTCTTGTTGTAGAGCTCTTTCACCTTCCTGATTAGCTGTATTTCTAGGTATTTTATTCTTTTTGTGGTTACCACGGCATTCTTGATTTGGCTCTAAGATTGGACATTGTTGGTGTATAGAAAAGATACATGTTTTTTAAACAGATTATGATTTTTTATTCTATTAGGATAACATATTATATTAATTTATTTTAGGATGTTAAACTAACCTTGTTTAATTATAATAAAACCTAATTACTTTTGATGTATAATCTTTTTTTACGTTACTGGATTTGTGTTGCTAGTTTTTTTGTTAACAATTTTTTTGTCTATATTCATGAGGATTATTGTTCTGTAGTTTTCTCTTTTTAATGTGTTTTTTTCTGTCTTGTGATATTTCTGTCTGGCTCAGCTAAAAGGATAATACAGACCTTCAGTTTGGGTGCTTTCCTCCCCTCTTTTTTCTGTAAGACTCCATTAAATATTGATATTAATGCTTCTTTAAATGTTTAGTAGAATTCACCAGAGATACTCCCAATTTCACTTCTATATATGATATTTTTATATTTTCATAAACACATTTGATTAGTTTGATCATAAGTGGATGTTAAAATTTTATTAACTTTTCTTCTATGTACCATGATGTAGTCATTTGTTTTTCCTCCTGTATTCCATAATAATGTGTTGTATTCATTGAAAAATTTTTGAATGTTCCAAATATGGCAATCATTGTGAAAGTATTCTTTTTACAGTGTATTACTATTTATATACAAATGAATTCAGTCAGCTAATATTATATTAAGGATGCTTGTCAGGACTTGAAATAAGATTCATGTGAATCACATACAAGTTCCCCCTTCTCTTTTCTGGAGAGGTTTTTGTATTTGATCTGTATAAATTCTTTCTCACATCTTTGACAAAATCCACCAGCAAAGTTATCTACATATGGAATTTTTATTATAAAAAGGTTTATAATTTTAATTTCTTTCAGGTATGTTGAGCTATTTAAGTTCTGTATTTATTCTTACTTTATTGTTTGTCTTTCAAAATGATCTATTTTATTTAAATTATCAAATTTATTGCTAGAAAGTTGTCTATAAAAACTTCTTATAATCTCATTTATTACATAGAGTCTGTACATATTTACTTTATTTCATTTCTGATATTGGTAACATATGTATCTTTTTAACTGAGCAATCCTGGTAGAGTTTTATTATTTTTAGTAATTGTTTCAAAAACAAATTTTTACTTTAATGAGTATTTATAGTTGTCTATTTTTTACTTAACTTTTATTGTTTTCTTTATTTACTTCTTACTTATATGCACTTCACCATTTTCAGCTTTGCAGAAATTCATGTCATTAATATTATAGCTTTTTTCTTTCTAATACAAATATCTAAAGTTTTAAATGTCCCTCTAAGCTTCCATGTTATATATACCCTATCAATTCAACATCTTATTTTGATTCCTTTTTGTTGCTGAAATTTAGAGGTATCCTTTTTCCCAAAAAGATTGTGTGCACATACTGTCTTACATTTTACTTTTACATATGCAAGAAGCCTGAAAATAGATTGTTTTCATTTTATTTTAAGTTGTCTATATATAATACTGTTCCCTTTTCATGTTTTAAGTGTTAGATAATATTTCTAAGCAGCTTTTAACACAGGGAAAAATCTCATAAATGCTATAAAGCTAACATCTTAGTTACAGTGGATGAAACACCAAAATGAATGAAACAAAGTGAGTTTCTTCATGCTTAGATCAAAGCCCTCTCATGGGTCTTTGAATTTCGAGTAGGTATGTAGGTGACCACCAAGAAAATTGAAGGTTATATCTTATTTGATACGTTTTGGTTATTGTTCCAGTAAACCAAGATAAAGGGACCCTTGAGAGAGTGAACAATATTTGCATGTAGAGAAAAGTGAAAAAATGGTTCTTTAGACTGTAAAATTAAAATATTTATCTCTAGATGACTTTTCCTAAAGGATCGTGCAGGTAAGAGATAACAGTTTTTGTAGCATCCTTTATAGTCGTAGAAATAAACAACTTTGTACAATCTATCTTCTTAGGAGAGTCATTGTGTTATTATTAGCACCAACAAGGGAAGCAAATTTTATGCTAGTAAGTTGTCAATCTAAATCACCTACTCCATTTTACCAAGTTACATTATAACAGACAAGTTGCATAATAATACACAGAACCTGCCTCTGTGAGTAATTGGCTTCTTGACAAAGTTCCAGATGATAAATACAGCTAAGTGCCGTCAGTGATAAAGTATTATGTTTAAAAAATTAAACTCTAATATATATATAATAAATTATGTAACTTCCAACATGCTTAATTATTATCTTGCCTTCCTTGCTGTATTTATCACCAAATATAAATAGGTTTGACCCTTGACACTTAAGTCAAATGTCTTATGTAGCCTTGTTTTCTTATATATTTTTTGAAGGTCAAATTCAAATTAACTGGCATAGGGTGGGGGAACTGTTAATTTTCTGTTTTTTTCTTACTCTTTTCTGAGATGATTGCTTGTCTCCTTTTTCTTTGTCTTCAGGATTCCAATCCACCACATTTTCCTAGTTTTTAGCTGTAAGAACCGCTTTCCCTCAGTTTTCTTTCCTTAACTCCTCACCCGACAGAAAATCTCTCTGTGTATTTTAGTGCACAAGAGCTTTGGCTACAGACATTTTCTCTTCTAATTATCTCTATGTTTAAGTGATTTTAGCTAGTGGTTTATGTTTAAATTACATATATGCACAGATACTTCTAAATTAATACTTTACCCAAAACTTTTACTATTATGATTCTACTTTAATATGTCTCTGTTATATATCAACTTTGAAATCATCTCAAACACACAATATCAAAGCCTGTGTTCTTCACTGAATGTCTCTGGTGAATACCAAGGATTTTCACTTGCAATTTTGACTATTCAGAGATCAAATGTCTCCAGACAATCTCTGAGCCCTAGAAATTTATTCCGTACATCCCTGTTACTGACTTTTACTTAATTATTTTGTGTTATTAAGATATTATATAAATATTACGTTTTCACTTAAATGTTTAAAACTATGCCTTTCATATTCACTTCTTATATTCATCTAAGATGATATGATAAAATGTATGGAGATTCATTTTCTCTTTAATAACAACCAATTTCTCACCAAAATAATCAAATAGACCATTTTTCCTACTAATCTGCAATGTATTATCTGTCAAATCAAATTTACATATATAAAAAAGTCTAATTTTGGACTGTTTACTATTTCATTTCTTTTTGTCAATACCACACTGTGTTAATTACTAGAACTTCATAATAACTTTGTATTCTGTAAAGATTCCCTCCACTAACAACTTGCTCATTTTAACTGCTATTTTAATATTCAGACTAGTTGTCTTCCTACTCTTGATCCTCGTGACATATTATAATCACCTTGTTTTTTCCATAACATGCTATATCATTATTTTGATAAAAATTATCTTATATCTATAGATCATTATGGCATAATTGCATATATTTGTCAGTGTATCTTCTGTATTTCAATAAATTTAAAATTCAGATACTTAACTCCCTCATTGTATTAAACTTGAATATCTTTATTTTACTCTCATTCTTAATATTTTTTTTTTTCTGAGAAAGCTATTCTAAGGTGGAAGATAGACACTATCCTATGTCATTTAATGTCCATTTTTATTGTTGGAGAGTCCATAATATATATTTGACCATAGTGTTTGTTTATCTGTTTTGTTGTTATTCTGCCTGCTGTGAAGATCTTCTCACTTTCTTTAGCATTCAATAATATGTATATAAATGTATGTTTACTTATCCTGCTGTACTTTTGCACAATGTATTTGGATTTATATTTTCCATAGTCTTAAAAGTAGTTATTATTTCTTTAGGTATTGCATTATTTTCATTCTCTGTCTTCTTTACATCTAAACTTCAATGAATAGATGTTCTAGCCATTTAATGTAATCCTCTATGTCACTTAATAATTATTTTATGTTTGCTACCTTCTGTGTTTCACATGTATGTTCAGTATCACTGTTTTTCAGCTATATATATATATATTTAAATTCAGATGTCCTTAGCGTTCTTAACTGTAGTGGTTGCATCTCTAGATTACACAAATTCTCTATTTTCTAACTGAATAAAAGAATGAACAAACCAATGAATAAACAAGACGTTGGAATTATGTGAAGTGGGAAAGGCAATTACTGGAAAACAGACCACGCATATCAGAAAAGTAACAAACAAAATTTTAAAAATCTAAAATTTCACTGTAACTGGATATATAATTTGTGGCAGTTATACCAACTATAAAACTATTATTACATTATTGAGTGTGCACATATGTTTGTTCAATTAAAATTTCAAAACATATTGAAAAAATAGGTACTTATGGAGTGATCTCATATTAGTTGCAGAGTTATTCAAGGAAATTCTAATATGCATATTCAACTCAAATCACAGGATAAAGAAAAAGAGGAATATAACCATTGTACTAGGGAGGCAGTCCTACTAAATGAAAGGATGCCTGAGAGTTTTCATGAGACAAAAGCCATGCTCTTCTTTCAGTGTTTATTATTCTAGTCTATTCGATAGACTGAATACCACTGATGTTTAAAATGAAGTACTATGAATTTATAATTTACAAATAAATAATTTTATGTACTTTGGTAATATTCATTTATATAAATAAATATACATATGTATGTGTGTATATATGTGTATGAATATATTACAAGGATGTTTACACAAAGCTAACTTCAATGTGTTTTATTGACAGAAGGAATTCCAAGAATTATTTTGATTATGCATAATGTTTTCCTTATTCACCAACTTGGGATGCAAACCATTTGTATATGTTATCTTTTTTCTTTAGCAGTGATGCATAACAGACAACCTGGAAAATAGTTATCTTAAGCATAACCACTTACTTTGTGTTCATAGATATATGGTTCAGCTGCATCTCTGCTTGACTCTGGTAGGTTTTAAGGTGATCGGTTAGACGTATACCCAAGCTGTGGGTTCACCCTAAATATGTTCCATGTGTCTCAACATTTCAGGGCTCAAGAAAAAAAAAAAAAAAAACACCGTATCTTGGACGTGAAACTTTTATATCTGTGTACAGGAGCACAAGAGAAAACAAACTGATCAATGCAAGAGCATATAGCCTCTGTAGCCTCTGTTTGGATATGTTCATGTGTCATATTCCCTAACACTATTTTAGGCAAAGTGAGTCATATTGCCAAATTCAACCTCCAAAGAGTAGTGAGATAAAGTACTCCCAAAGAAAAAACTAAAGACAATCAATATTTTTGAACCACAAGAAAGAGCTATCACACTAGGTAAGTATGATTTCATTGCAACTGAAATTTCCTTATGAAATCTCACATGCAAAGACACAGATAGGCTCAAAATAAATTGATAGAGGAAGACTTACCAAGCAAAAGGAAACAAACAAACAAACAAACAAAAAGCAGGGGTTGCAATCTAGTGTCTGACAAAACAAACTTTAAACAAACAAAGATCAAAAAAATAAATGAAGAAGGGCATTACATAATGGTAAAGGGATCAATGCAACAGGAAGAGTTAACTATCCTAAATATATATGCACCCAATAAAAGAGCATCTAGATCCATAAAGCAAGTTCTTAGAGACCTACAAAGAGACTGAAACTCCCACACAATAATAGTTGGAGACTTCAATTCCCCACTGTCAATACTAGACAGATCAACAAGACAGAGGAGTAACAAGGATATTCAACACTTGAACTCATCTCTGGACCAAGCAGACCTAATAGATATCTGCAGAATTCTCCACCCCAAATCAACAGTATATACACTCTTCTCATCACCACATAGCATTTATTCTATAATTAACCACATCATCAGTAGAAAAAAACTCCTCAACAAATGAAAAATAACAGAAATCATAACAAGAGCAAACAAATTCAAAATATAGCTGAAGACAAGAACTAAGATCAGAGCAGAACTGAAGGAGATAGACACACAAAAAATCCTTAAAAAAAATCAATGAATCGAGGAGCTTGTGTTTTGAAAACATTAACAAAATAGACATATCTCTAGCCAGACTAATAAAGAAGAAAAGAGAAAAGAATCAAATAAATAAAATAAAAAATGATAAAGTGGATTTCACCACTGATTCCACAGAAATTCAAACTACCATCTGAGAATATTATACAAACCTCTACTCAAATAAACTAGAAATTTTAGAAGAAATGTATAAATTCCTGGACAAATGCACCCTCCCAGGACTAAACTAGGAAGAAGCAGAATTCCTGAATACACCAATAACAAGTTCTGAAATTGAGGCAGTAATTAATAGCCTACCACCACCACCACCACCACCAACAACAACAACAAAAAAACAGAACCAGATGGATTTATGGCCGAATTCTATCAGAGTTACAAAGAGGAGCTGCTACCATTTCTTCTAAAACTGCTCCAAACACTGGAAAAAGAGAGACTCTTTCCTAACTCATTTTATGAATCCAGCATCATCCTGATTGCAAAACCTGGCAGAGACACAACAAAAAAAGGAATTTCAGGCCACTATCCTTGATGAACATTGATGCAAAAATTCTCAGTGAAATAATGGCAAACTGGATCCAGCAGCACATTAAAAAGCTTATCCAACACAGTCAAGTTTGCTTAATCCCTGGGATGCAAGGCTGGTTCAACATATGCAAATCAATAAACGTAATCCATCACATAAACAAAATCAATGACAAAAACCAAACGATTATCTCAATTGATGCCAAGAAGTCCTTTGATAAAATGCAACACTGCTTCATGCTAAAAAACACTCAATACATTAGGTATTAATGGAATGTATCTCAAAATAATGAGCTATTTATGACAAACCCACAGTCATTATCATACTGAATGGAAAAAAGCTGGAAGCATTCTCCTTGAAAATGGCAAAATACAAGGATACCCTCTTTCAGCACTTCTATTCAACATAGTATTGGAAGGTCTGGCCACGACAATCAGGCAAGAAAAAGAAACAAAGAGTAATTAGGAAGAAAGGAAGTCAAATTATTGATGCTTGCAGATGATATGATTGCATATTTAGCATACTCCATTTTCTCAGCCCCAAAACTCCTTAAGCTGATAAGCAACTTCAGCAAAATCTCAGTATACAAAATCAATGTGCAAACATCACAAGCATTCCTATATAACAAGAACAGACAAACAGAGAGTCAAATCATGAGTGAAATCCCATTCACAATTGTTACAAAGAGAATAAAATACCTAGGAATACAACTTATAAGTGATTTGAAGGATTTCTTCAAGGAGAACAAACCACTGCTTAAGAAAATAAGACAGGATACAAACAAATGAAAGAACATTCCATGCTCATGGATAGGAATAATCAATACTGTAAAAATGGCCATAAGCCCAAAGTGTTTTATAGATTAAATGCTATTCCCGTTAAGCTACCATTGATTTTCTTCACAGAATTAGAAAAAACTACTCTAAATTTCATATGAAACCAAAAAAGAGCCCATATAGCCAAGACAATCCTAAGCAAAGAGAATAACACTGGAGGCATCATGGTACTTGACTTCAAACAATATTACAAGGTCACAGTAACCAAAACAGTATGGTACTGGTACCAAAACACATATATAGACCAATGAAAGAGAACAGAGGCCTCAGAAATTACACCATGTATCTACAACCATCTGATCTTTGACAAACCTGACAAAAACAAACAACGGGGAAAAATTTTCCCTATTTAATGAATGGTGTTGGGAAAACCATCTAGCCATATGCAGAAAACATAAACTGGGCCCGTTCCTTATACCTTCTACAAAAATTAACTCAAGATGGATTAAAGATTTAAACATATGACCTAAAACCATAAAAATCCAAGAAGAAAACCTGGGCAATACCATTTAGGACATAGGCATGGGAAAAGACTTCATGACTAAAACACCAAAAGCAACAAAACCAAAATTGGCAACAACTTTGCTAACAAAAGCCAAAATTGACAAATGTATCTAATTAAACTGAAGAGCTTCTGCATAGCAAAATAAACTATCATAAGAGTGAGCAGGCAACCTACAAAATGGGAAAAAATTTTACAATCTATCCATCTGACAAAGACTCATATTCAGAATCTACAAAGAGCATAAACAAATTTTTAAGAAGAAAAAGCAAACAACCCCATCAAAAACAGACACTTTTCAAAAGAAGACATTTATGTGGTAAACAAACATATGAAAAAAAGCTCATAGTCACTAGTCATTAGAGAAATGCAAATCAAAACCACAATGGGATACCATCTCACTCCAGTTAGAATGGCGTTCATTAAAAAGTCAGGAAACAACTGATGCTGGGGAGGATGTGGAGAAAGAGGAACACTTTTACACTGTTGGTGGGAGTGTAAATTAAATTAGTTATTAAACTAGTTCAACCATTGTGGAAGACAGTGTGGCAATTCCTCAAGGATCTAGAACTAGAAATACCCCTTGACCCAGCAATCTCATTACTGGGTATATACCCAAAAGATTATAAATCACTTTACTATAAAGACACATGCACATGTATGTTTATTGCGGCACTAGTAACCATAGCAAAGATTTGGAACCCACTGAAATGCCCATCAGTGATAGACTGGATAAAGAAAATGTGACACATGTACACCGTGGGATACTATGCAGCCATAAAAAAAGAATAAGTTCATGTCCTTTCCAGGGACATAGATGAAGCTGGAAATGATCATTCTCAGCAAACTAACACAGGAACAGAAAACTAAACACTGCATGTTCTCACTCATAAGTGGGAGTTAAACAATGAAAACATATAGACAGGGAGAGAAACATCACAGACTGAGGCGTTTTGTGGGGTGAGGAGCAAGGGGAGGGATAGCATTAGGAGAAATATCCTAATGTAGATGATGGGTTGATGGGTGCAGCAAACCATCATGGCACATGTATACCTATGTAACAAAGCTACACCTTCTGCACATGTATCCCAGAACTTAAAGTATAATAATAACAAAAATCCTGCAATATTATTTTTATGATTCTAGTAAGAATCATATTATTCATTAAAAAATTAGGGAAAAGTTAGATTTCAGATATATTTGTATTATATTTTTCCCAAATTTAGGCTTATTTGATTTCAGAATTTTAATGAGATTTTAACAGCTTTTTATAACTTATTTGCATTGTTTTAACTTGTGACAAAGAATGTTAAATAAGTTGTTTGTTAGAGATTTCAACACATACCATGATTTGGTCTGCTAATTAGCATTATAGAAGCAGAAGTGCTGAAATTTCATAGATGTGTTATTTATAGAGAATTTAAATTTCTTCAGAGTAAATTTGTTTACTATTAACTGTTCTTTGCAGAAAAAGTATTGCTATAGCTATATTTAATGAGATCCATAAATCATAACTAATGGACTATGACTCAGATTACCATCAATTTATGATGCTAAGATATGGACTTAGGCATCTATCTTTCTATGACTAGTTAAGTATGGGTTGAAATATTTATAGATGAGAAGCATAGCTTTAATTTTTTAAAACAACAGCAATAGAATGTTATATGTCTCTTTCTTCTGTTTGGTTCATAAATATTGATGTAATAAACACTGCTGATCAAAACTGGGAAATGAAAATATGCAGACAGGAGAGCATGTTAACCTAGAAAACTTAGCTAACAAAAAAACGAAGAAAAGAAAAGGTCTGGGGATGAGGAAGATGAAGACAGAAAAAAAAAGTATGTGTATGATTGCTTCACTAATCACATCAGTGCCCTATGCCTAGCAGCTAGTAACACTCAGGTCTTTGGTAGTACACCAAAGCCTACACCACACTAGCACACAAATTCTTGGATCATCATAATGCTTGCACTCTTAAGAGCTAAAATGTGAATATCTTCAGTTTTGCTAAAAGGAGTGCATTTTAAAACATGACTAATATGATATTTTCTTTTATATATTTTAATATTTTATAATTTTCCCCTATTTTTAGACTTTTCTACCACCATGATAACTAAAGATAAGTTCAGCTACGATGACACTTCACCCAAAATCTAAAGTGCTTGATGAGGGACAGATCTTATTCCTTCTCTTTCTTTTCCTGTACATGTGATATGATAATTGATTAATGTCTTATTGATAGTTATTTAGATTTTTTCTAGCTTTTTATTTTATTGTCATATTGATTGTACATGGCTAGCTGGTTTGCATGTATATATTGCAGCAATGATGAGAGTGTGGCAAACATTATTGAATAAATGCTTAATATCAAATAAGTACTTTCCTATCTTCTCTTGCAATTAGGGTAACTCCATTCTAAACATCAGACTTAACTTAAAATCTGTTGGGCAGATTTTAAGTAAGATACGTTACTTTCTGAGAGATGTCATTGGTGTGCTGCTGTTCCATCCTCCTTCTTCCTTCCTGGAATGCAGATTTTAAATCTTCAGATTAATTGAGCATACTGAAAACATGAAGAAACAAGTACAAGGAGAAAAATACAATATACTATTGATGTCACAAAAGAATGAGAAAAAATCTTGAAACTGATCAGAGTTTGAACTAATTTACCAACACTAAATATTGCCTATGTCCAATTATCTGAAGAAAATATAAATCCCTACTTTTTTAGGCATGATTTATCAAGTTTTCAATTCCTTGCTGCCAAAAACATGTCTACATTACATGGACTATTTATGTAGAATAAATGGTAGCAGATAATTTTCTCATCAAAAAGTATATATATATATACATACACACACACATATATATATTTAACTAAACTATAATTATTAGCACCAATTTTTCTACAAAGAGTTATTCAAACTTAACACCCTACCAACAGGAAATGGAAATGCTTGTTTTCTTGCAACATCTCTCTAATATAAAATGACATAGTTTATGTATTCACTATAATTTATTAAGTTCTTACCAGGTGCGTGGCACTGTGCTAATTATATGGATGGGAAATTAAAAACGATATGGTCCATACCTTCCATGTTTCTTATTTTATTTACATAATTTAATATTTTTCTTAATGAATCTTGGAAAACTAGTTTGGCCTTAGTATTTCATATTTTGCGTTACTCCTGTGATTGGGATCAAAGGAGAGTATAGGAAGAAGTTTAAAGAACAGATTCAGGAATTAATCTGCTTCGGCTTAGAATCTTGTAGCTACTAATAGCTATGCAGTGATAGCTCATTTAAATTTCATGAGCCTCAGTTTTCTCACCCGCACAGTGGGGATTTTAAGAGTGACTATCACAACGCCTATGAATTTTAAGCATCTAGAAGAGGGTCTGTCTAAAGTCACTTGACAGTGTCATAAGATTTTAATATATTTTTT
Organism: Papio anubis; assembly: GCF_008728515.1. Taxonomy (NCBI): domain Eukaryota; kingdom Metazoa; phylum Chordata; class Mammalia; order Primates; family Cercopithecidae; genus Papio; species Papio anubis. The sequence goes on along the minus strand of NC_044982.1, from coordinate 63,678,719 downwards.
AATTTGTATGTATTTTTACAACCATATTAGAAATCTTATTATACGAATTTTTGTGTAATTGTCTTATTGAAATGTGTACTGCTTACAGAATGTTTGTTGACACCATAGTGTTTCTAAATATTTCCATATTATCTGAAAATAATCATGTTATCTATTTCTTTCCAGTATTTATATTTCTGATCTTTGTCTTGTCTAGTAAAATTAACTAGAATTTTCAGAACAATATTATAAGTATTATGTTACAAGGGTACCTAATTGAAACACTGTTTCACCTATTTTAACTCTGTTATTACTGTTAAAAGACACTCATGATACACTGCAATCTTTTTTGCAAAGCCTAATTTATTATCTAGTGAGCTTATTTTTAATCACATTTTTAATAAATTGTCAGTTTTCTTTTATATGTTTTAGAACATAAAATTTCTGTTTTCAGAAATAAAATGACTGTTGTATGAAAAGTTTTTATGGCCTTCCTCCAGAATGCTTCCTGCTTATCCATCTTAATATCTGCATCTGTTCTTTCTCCCTCTTTAGATTTTACTACATTTTTTTTCTTGTCATTTCTGGCTGTAATTTTTTTACATAGCTTCTATATCTTTAAAAAATGTTGTTCATTATATAGAATTAATTAGTTTTAATTCAATTTATTAATTAAATTGTTAATTTAAATTGACTTTTTGTGCAAAATTAATCTTTGCCTACAAAAGGTTAATATTTAGTTCTTCTACATGCACAGTAATATTGTGTGTGAATTTTTTTTCTGAACTGTGTTTAGCAAGGCCTATGTGGGGAAACAAGATCAGTGGAACAGTCTTTTGTCTTTCAGGTATCTATTGCCATTGATACTACTGCATAAAAAGCCTGGTGAAAACTTACTGTATTAAAACATCACTTGAACCTGGGAAGCTGGGATTGCAGTGAGCCGAGATTGTGCTACTGCATTCCAGCCTGGTGACAGAGCGATACTCCGTCTCAAACAAACAAACAAACAAACAAAATGTATTTATCGTACTATTACATAGTTTGACAATTTGTGTTCACCTCAGTTTGGCCTGCCTAACTTCAACTGGGCTATCATGCATCTGTAGTCACCTGCTAGGTTCGTTGGGGTTCACTAAAGTGTCTAAAATTGCTTTATCATTTACAACTTATTTTTTCTTCAACAGGCTACCCTCATCTTAATCATATGGTAGTCACCATATTCTAAAGAAGAAGGCTGAATCCCAGTTCAAAGAATTGGGAATTAGACAACATTTTTTGATGGGAGAAATTGCACATGAAGGTACAAGGATGATTGCAGTTATTTTTACAAATAATTTAACCATGTCTTACTCATAAGGGGTAGTCTTCATTTACAGTAGATTTCATTTTGCAACTTTTTTTTTCATTTATTTTCTCATACGTAATTTAAAATATTTGAGTCATGTAGAGTTTCATTTCAAAATAACCAGATAAAATTGTTTATAATTTGGAAATTTTAACACTACTACTTGTTTGATATATAAATGTTGATTTGAGCTTTCCCATATGTTTGAAACACATTACCACATCACTAGTTGTTAGACATTTCAACACCTAAATGCCTGTATAATTTTAATTTGATTAGTCAGTGTGGCAACTAAATACCTGGCCACCCCCCAGGTTTTCATGAGACTACATGCAGATTGTCCAAAAAAAAAAAAAAAAAAAAAAAAAAAAAAGCTAACAGTATTCACATTTGGTTAGTACATACACTGGAACTTGCTGAAGGAGCATACTTTTCTTTTTTTCAGCCAACAGTAAATAAGCACATTTTGTTGATGATTCATAGGTTTTGGGAATGACTGTTTCTACCTCTGCAATCACTACGTGCGTTCTGAGCTGGTGAGAAGCTATACACTTAAAAATCCCTTTGGACTAATTCCCCTGTCCCTGTTCCCACATCCCAACATTGCCACCAGATGCATCCGACCACACTCCAAATTTCTGTCTAGCAAATATTTGGAACATTATTGGCTGCAATAAAATGTGAATTTAATTTATAGTCCATACATTTGAATTTGTGTCTAAATGCATACATATGCATTTAGAGAAAAAAACTAATAAATTCCATCTTTGATGCCAAGAATAAAATAAAAATATTATTTTTTTCTTTATTATAGTTTAAGTTCTAGGGCATGTGTGCACAGCGTGCAGGATTGTTACAAAGGTATATATGTGCCATGTTGGTTTGCTGCACGCATCAACTCGTCATTCACATTAGCTTTTCCTCCTAATGTTATCCCTCCCCCAGACACCCACCCCCTGACAGGCCCCAGTGTGTGATGTTCCCCGTCCTGTGTCCATGTGTTCTGATTGTTCAACTCTTGCCTATGAGTGACAACATGTGGTGTTTGGTGTTCTGTCCTTGTGATAGTTTACCAAGAATTATGGTTTCCAGCTTCATCCGTGTCCCTGCAAAGGGCATGAACTCATCCTTTTTTATGGCTGCATAGTATTCCATGGTGTATACATGCCACATCTTCTTAATCCAGTCTATCATTGATGGACTTTTGGGTTGGTTCCAAGTCTTTGCTATCATGGATAGTGCTGCAGTAAACATATGTGTGTATGTGTCTTTATATTAGCATGATTTATAATCCTTTGGGTATATACCCAGTAACGGGATCACTGGGTCAAATGGTATTTATAGTTCTAGATCCTTGAGGAATTGCCACACTGTCTTCCACAAGGTTTGAACTAATTTACACTCCCCTCAACAGGGTAAAAGTATTCCTATTTCTCCACATCTTCTCCAGCATCTGTTGTTTCCTCACTTTTTAAAGAGTGCCATTTTAACTGGTGCGAGATGGTATCTCATTGTGGTTTTAATTTGCATTTCTCTAATGACCAGTTATGATGAGCATTTTTTCATGTGTCTGTTGGCTGCATAAATGTCTTCTTTTAAGAAGTGTCTGTTCACACCCTTTCCACACTTTTTGATGGATTGTTTGTTTTTCTCTTGTACGTTTGTTTAAGTTCTTTGTAGATTCTGGATATTAGCCCTTTGCCAGATGGGTAGATTGCAAAAATTTTCTCCCATTTCATAAGTTGCCTGTTCATTCTGATGACAGTTCCTTTTGCTGTGCAGAAGCTCTTTAGTTTAATTAGAACCCTTTTGTCAATTTTGGTTTCTGTTGCCATTGCTTTTGGTGTTTTAGTGATGAAGGTTTTGCCCATTCCTATGTCATGAGTGGTATTGCCTAGGTTCTCTTCTAGAGTTTTTATGGTTTTACATCTTACATTTAAGTCTTTAATCCAGCTTGAGTTAATTTTTGTATAAGATGTAAGGAAGGGATCCAGTTTCAGCTTTCTACATATGGCTAGCCAGTTTTCCCAGCACCATTTATTAAACAGGGAATGTTTTCCCCATTGCTTGTTTTTGTCAGGTTTGTCAAAGATCAGATAGTTGTAGATGTGTGGTGTTATTTCTGAGGCCTCTGTCCTGTTCCATTGATCTCTATATCTGTTTTGGTACCAGGACCATGCTGTTTTGGTTATTGTAGCCTTGTAGTATAGTTTGAAGTCAGGTAACACGATGCCTCCAGCTTTTTGCATTTTGGAATGCAATAAAAAGGCAAGTCTAAATCCTGGTGTTTAATTTCACTTTAATGCCTTTTCAGTTACATTAAACAAATCAATATGCAGGACAGAATGTTTCTAACGTATTGTTTTCAATATAATTGAAGAAGATTTAATCTAGTTGTCAGTTGATGGATTGTTAAAATGATTTCTAATGACTCATCATCTTGTGACTTTGGCATATAAATCTAAAGTTTAAAGTATTGTGAGACTTTGCTGTGAAAAGTTACTTAATTTAAATGTAATTTATTTATGTGAAAAATTTTTCAGTGCTTCCACATTATAGCACTTAGAAATTGTCATCCCAATATATAAGCCATGAGAAAAAATTGCTATATCTATATCCTTAGGTGAAGAACTTCCAATATGAAATGTAAACATTTGTAAACTATTTAATTTGTTGTACTTACAATATTTTGATCAATTGTCAACTGATAATAGCAAAGTCTCACAATACTTTAAATTTACATAAAATTTTAAAATTTAGAAAGAATTTTCACATGAATTAGAAAAACTTTAAAGATTTTAAAATTAGAAGACTTTAAAAAATTTAGAAAACTTTTAAAAATTAGGAAAACTTTTCACATAAACTACATTTAAATAAAGTAATTTTTCACAGCAAAGTCTCAAAGTACTTTAAACTTACATAAATTTTAAAATACAAAACTTTAACATAAAGCTTTAAAAATTAGACTTATGAACTCAACAATATAAAGTACATAAAATATTTATGTATATCCGTAGTTTTGTTTCAGAGAAATATGAGATGATAGTCACACTTTCAGGTATAAGTATTACTTCAGGATAGATCCTGTGGTCAAAGTGGAATTGACACATAAATTCAAGGTGAAAAAAAGATATGTTCTAACAATGTTCTAAATAAATGTTTTTCCAGTTTAGTTGTAATCTTGTAGGTTATATTATTGTATTCTTCAAGTGGAATATAATATAAAGTCTAGGAAGAAAAGGGTTAATTGGGGCTGTGCTAATTGAAAGGGAGAGAGACAAATAACAATAGACCTGTCCTTTTCTAATCTCTGTAATTTCTGAAATGCTGCAGATCGTAAGAATGTACTACAATTGATGATGTTTATATTTCTTTCCAATTATCATTATTTTATGAAACCTGATTAAAATATTTTCTTCAAATTCGAATGTTCACAAATTTTATCTTCAATATGTTTATAATTTAGTCATATAAGTTTGTATTCCTGTAGATTGTATTTAAAATTTAAAGTGGTATTAATTTTTTATTGTGTTTGAATACTTTGAGTAAATTTAATTTTAACACTTTAAATCATTTTAAATAATTAAAAATTTAAATTTGTATATTACAATGTCAATAAGTAGTTTTGTTTATAATTTAAATAATGTAGAAGTACAACATCAAATAAGAGCATCCATTTCATGCTAATCTTCATATCTATTTACAAATTCTTACCGTTAAGTTTTTTTGTGTATCATTCTCCATGTTAATGTGCATATAAATGTATCATTTTTATAAAGATATATAAAATTTTATATACTTTATATAAAGATAACATAAAATGTGTATTTTTCAAAAAGCTGAAAATAGTGGATAATATGCACAATGTTTACAGCAATGTTCTAGAATTACAGGAAAAATAGGAGAAGACTCAGGGTCAGTAACAAAGAAAGCACTGAAAAGCAGAATGCTGAGCTAAAGCAGGTGCAGCCATGAGAGTCGAAATTTACCAAAGTGGTTTAACACACCTACAAGGATGGAAGATGAAGACTGCACACCCCAAGCAAGAAGTTGCAACTGAAACATATACAGAAACGCAACTCTTGTATAGAAAATGTTAGGTTAGTCAAGAGCCATAATAATCTATGTTAGAACGAATTTGTATAAGTTCCAAGAGTAAAATGACCAATTAACTATGACAAAAATGTAAATAGCTACATTGCAATATTTATTCAAAAAACACAATTTACTAAAATGTTGGCAAGAAGAAATACAAAATATGAATGGTCATATGGATTAAAAAAATAAATTGTTATTAAGATCTCTCTGTTAGGAATAGAGATCTTCAAAACCAATTCTTCTGAAATTTAATCAAAGAAATTAGAACAATTTTGCAATTATCCTCCAGAGAATGGGAAAAAATTAAATATTTTCCAACTTGAACTATGAAGTCAAAATTGCAATACTAATAAAGATAAAAAATTGATTGTAAACAAGGAAGCAATAGGCTAGTGTCCCTTGAAAACATAGCGAAAGAGTTGAACTGAAAAGAATAAATTAACTTTTCATTCTTTATAGACAATATAATTTTATAAGTACAAAACTCAGAAGAATCTACAGAAATAAATATTAGAGTAGTGAATGTACTTAATATTGTTACTAATGTTAAATATAAAATAACACTTACAATTTTACACACCACTAGTAAAAACTAAACAAATGATAATTTTACAGAAGCATCAAAAGATGTTAAAGACAATAATTGAGGTTGGGGAACCTCCACCTAGATTTCAAAGGATGTATGGAAATACCTGGATGTCCAGGCAGAACTTTACTGTGGGATGGGGCCCTAATGGAGAACCTCTGCTAGGGCAGTGCAGAAGGGAAATATGGGGTTGGAGCCCCCATACAGAGTTACCATTGGGGTACTCCCTAATACAGCTGTGAGAAGAGGGCCACTATCCTCTAAACCCCAGAATAATAGATCCACTGACAGCTTGCAGCCTGCATCTAGAAAAGCTGTAGACAATGCCAGCCCATGAAAGCAGCTGGCAGAGGAGATTTACCCTATAAAGCCACAGGGGCAGAGCTGCCCAAGACCATTAGAGCTCACCTCTTGTATCAGTGTGACTTGGATGTGAGACATGGAGTCAAAGCAGAACATTTTGGAACTTTAAGGTTTAATGACTGCCTTATTGGATTTTGGACATTGTGGGGCCTGTAGACCCTTTCTTTTGGCCAATTTTTCCCATGTAGAATAGATGTATTTACCCAATGCCAGTGCCTCCATTGTATCTAGGAAATAACTAACCTGTTTTTGATTTTACAAGTTCATTGGTAGAAGGGACTTGCCTTGTCTCAGATGAGACTTTGCACTTTTGCACTTGTGTTAATGTTGGAATTTGTTAAGACTTTGGGGGACTGTTGGAAGGGCATGTTTTGAAATGTGAGGGCATGAGATTTGGGAGGGACTGGAGCAAAATGATATGGTTTGGCTCTGCGTTCCCACCCAAATCTCACATTGAATTATAACCCCTATAATCCTCACATACCAAGGGCAGAACCAGGTGGAGGTAATGAAATCAAGGGGGCAGTTTCCCCCATCCGGTTCTCATGATAATAAGTGAGTCTTATGAGATCTGATGGTTTTATAAGAAACTGACATTTCCCCTGCTAGCACTCAGTTTCCCTTTTGCCACCTTGTGAAGAGGTGCCTTCCATCATGATTGTAAGTTTCAGAAGGCCTCCCCAGTCATGTGGAACTGTGAGTCAAAAAAACCTCTTTTCTTTATCAATTATATAGTCTCAGGTATTTCTTCATAGTGGTGTGAGAATGGACTAATACACACAGACAATTCAGATGTATAAAAATGACTCCCAAACATATGAAAAATTTCAATTTCCACAGTAAGAGAAATTCTTTAAAATAGCAATTAGATACAATTTGTCAAACATTTGCAAAAAATTCAAACACTTTGTTGGTGAGACTGTAGGGAAATATGTGCCCTCATGCATTGCCATAGAGTAAAAAGTGATTGTATCCCTAATGAAAAAAATTCATTGATAACTAACAAAATTACCTATTCATTTTCCCTTTGAAAAAGCTATATGACTTAGACATTACCTTGTTGATATGCATCTAAAAATATAGAAGTACATGTGCACAAGATTATTAAATGAAGAACTATTTGCAATAAAAATTATTGGATTTTACAATTTGGTATGTTTTTGCAGTGCCTGGTACTGGTTATTCCTTTTCACGTTTAGTGTTTCCTTTAGGAGCTCTTGTAAGGCAGGTTTGGTGGTGACAAAATCTCTCAGAATTTGCTTGTCTGCAAAGGATTTTATTTCTCCTCCACTTTTGAAGCTTAGTTTGGCTGGATATGAAATTCTGGTTTGAAAATTATTTTCTTTAAGAATGTTAAATATTGGCCCCCACTCTTTTCTGGTTTGTAGGGTTTCTGCAGAGCTATCCACTGTTAGTCTGATGGGCTTCCATTTGTGGGAAACCCGACCTTTCTCTCTGAGTGCCCTTCACATTTTTTCCTTTATTTCAACCTTGTTCAATCTGATGATTATGTGTCTTGGGGTTGCTCTTCTCAAGGAGTATCTTTGTGATGTTCACTGAATTTCCTGAACTTGAATGTTGGCCTGCCTTGTTAGGCTGGGGAAGTTCACCAGATGACGGGTTGATGGGTGCAGCAAACCACCATGGCACTTGTATACCTATGTAACAAACCTGCACATTCTGCACAGGCACCCTAGAACTTAAAGTATAATAATAGAAAAGATTGGAAACTAAATGTCCAACTTTAGATAATTGATTGCATAAACTATAGTACATCTATATAATTGGATATTAGGTAACTGTACAAAAGAGTGAGACAGAATTTTATAACCTGATAGGAAGTGCCTTCCAGGATATTTCCTTAACTGAAAATTGCAAAATTCAAAGGGAACAAATTGCAGTATGTGACATTTTATGTTTCACCAAAAGAAGAATAATAAAACGTAAATACCTAACTGTAGCTTTTTTTTTTTTTTTTGTCTTTTTGTTTATCAAAATATTTCTATGGTAATTCAATAAAACTGCAACTCAGCTACCCCTTTGTAATTATACCAGGAAAGGCTTGTGAAGTAATTCTTTTATTTATTCAAGCAGTAGAATAGTAATTTACCAGGAGGACAACTTTTGGCAATGGTTCTAAATCAGACTAAGTGTCCAACCCCAGGTGTGCTCCTGCTTTGTCAGGACTCCCTGCTCAACCCCAGGCCTTCAGATCTCTAAAGGGATGGGGCCTTGAGAGTTATTTTTTAAAAGTACTCTAAGCTAGTTAGATGACTAGTTCAGTTTGAAGAAAACTTGTCTAGTGGTCTCTTGCAGGGCTTCTCAGTGTCAGTATACCCTTGAAAAACTTTCAAAAGTGCAGATTTTATGTCCAACTCCAAGGGATTCTAATTGCTGAATGAGGTGTAGAAATAGTCATTTTTAACAATCTCTCAAGTTGCTTTTGGAACAGGTTGCTAGTGTAACTCACTTTAGGGAGCATTGCTCTGTTCAGGCTTTGGTAAAAGGCAGGCACATGGATAAATAATGGGACAAATGTATGAAGTTTAACTGTTGCTTCTCCAAGGCCAGTTACAAATCAGTCCTCTAAACAATGGATGTACCTATGGCCAATGTGGTACCTATGTCTAGAGACTCCAGTGCTAAAGAGAGAGAGTGAGGGTAAAGGTGACTATAGGGACAGGGTGGGCTTTCTGGCATATCTTGTTCTTCCTTTTTTTTTCAACTTTTATATTAAGTTCAGGGGTACATGTGCAGAATGTGCAAGTTTGTTACATAGGTAAATGTGTATAATGGTGGTTTGCTGCACAGCTCATCCCATTACCTACATGTTAAGCTCAGCATCCATTAGCTATTCTTCCTGATGCTCCCCATCCCCCCAGTGCCCTCTGGCAGGCCCCAGAGTGTGTTGTCCCCCACTTGTGTTCATGTGTTCTCATCACTCAGCTCCCACTTATAAGTGAGGATATGTGGTGTTTGGTTTTCTGTTCCTGTGCTAGTTTGCTGAGAATAATGTCTTCCAACTCCATGCATATGCCTGGAAATAACATGATCTTGTTTCTTTTTATGGCTGCATAGTATTCCATTCAATTCTAATTAATTGTCATTGGTTCTATCTTACTGTTTTCATTGTCATATTGATACCTTCTTTCTCTCTCACAGTGAGAATCCTCATATTCAATATACTTCAGTTCAACATCAATATGTACCATATATTGATATATGTACCACATATACGAAAAGTATAGGTACCATATTTTCTTTATCCGGTCTATCATTGATGAGCATTTCGGTTGATTCTAGGTATTTGCTACTGTGAATAGTACTGCAATGAACACAGGCATCCATGTATGTTTATAATATAATGATTTATATTCCTTTGGGTGTATACTCAGTAAGCAGATTGCTGGGTCAAATGGTATTTCTGTCTCTAGAACTTTAAGGTATTGTCACACTGTCTTCCATAATGGTTGAAGTAATTTACACACCCACCAACAGTGTAAAAGCATTTCATTTTCTCAGCAACCTTGTCAGCATCTGTTGCTCTTTGGCCTTTTTATACTAGTCATTCTGACTGGTGTGAGATGGTACCTCATTGTGATTTTCACTTGCATTCCTCTAATGATTAGTAATGTTGAGCTTTCTTTCATATGATGCATCATGTACATCTTCTTTTGAGAAGTGACTATTCAAGTCTTTTGCCCACTCTTTAATGTGGTTTTGTTTGTTTGTTTGTTTCCTGTACATTTGTTTAAGTTACATGGTAGTCTGTGCCAAAAAAAAAATTAAAGTAAAACAAAAAGCAATAAATTTGCTTACCTATAAAAATTGAGTGATGAACTGGGATAGAAGAAAAGTGTGACAGAGTGATATATTTTTAGTATAATTATTTGCATAACTTTGCCTTTGGAAGCATGTTAAAGTTCTGCATATTTAAAAAAGATTAAAATATTAATAAAAAATAGGAGAAGAAAACTAGAAATAAAATAAAACCAATCAATAACAATACCATTTTAAATGAATAGCAATCCTATAATCCCAGCATTTTGGGAGGCTGAGGCAGGCAGATAACCCAAGGTCAAGAGCAAGAGTTTGAGACCAACCTGGCTAACATGGTGAAACCTTGTCTCTGCTAAAAAAAAAAAAAAAAAAAAAAAGTACAAAAATTAGCCAGGCATGATGGCAGGTGCCTGTAATCCCAGCTACTTGGGAGGCTGAGGCAAGAGAATTGCTTGAACCAGAGAAGTGGAGGTTGCAGTGAGCTGAAATCGCACCATTGCTCTCCAGTCTGGGCGTCACAGTGAGACTCTGTCTCAAAAAATAAATAAATAAATAAATAAATAAATAGCAATATTGGAGGGATCAACAGGGGTTGGAGTACAGGAGAAAACAAATCTTTAATTCCTTTAAATAATTTGTTTTCTTAATTTTAGCATAAGCAAAGCAATTTTTAAACTATTATGAATATAAGATTGAACAAATACATTGATGTTGAAAGTGAAGTACATTGAATGTGATGGTTCTCTCTGTGAGAGAGAAGGAAGTTATTAATATAAAAATGAAATGGTAAGATAGAATCAGTGACAAGGAACTAAAATGGAAGAAAGCAGTGTATAAACACATACTTTTGGGACTATGTGTCTTTGTATTTAGACTGGATCTTAGTCTAAAGATCATTAAAAGCTACTAGACCACTTTGAGCAATGACTCTCAGAAACAAGGGAACGATAGGTTTGAGATTAACAAGGAGGATCATGTCATACCAGAGAATATGGCTATATCAGAAAGTGATGAGGACATGTCACAAAAAAACAGAAGTCAAATTGAAGAAAATCCCATTGCCAAACCTGTGACAGTTTGACTATAAAGATAGTTAATTATGATAATAAAATATAAATTATTAAAACTTGGGAAAATCATAAGTGATAATAAAAATAAATGAATAGATGCATTATTTAAGGTGCTCTTGCTTAGAATACTGGATGCCAACTGGTAAAAGTAAAATGAGTCCTGTAGTTGGAAAATCGTCCTGTTTTGTCCATCAAAATTATAAAAAGGTATTCCATCAAGGATCATTAATAAATATGAACTCTATGCAAAAACATTGATGAGAACTAGAATATTTTATGCTCTTAATGTATATTTCACAAGTTGTATTTATATCAGAAAATATACTAATTATATGCTGGAAAAATTGAACAGCACCACTACTGAGTGATGATACCTCAATTATGGACATCATAGGCCTCCAGATGTGACATTCTGAGAAGGATGTGCAATCACTTATATAACACTCACCCTGAGAATACATAACTTGAATTTAAACACAAGTAAACATCAGGCATAAAAATCCTGAATGAGAAATGTTGTATTTAAAAAAAAGTAAAAACAGTCTTCAAAATATCAATATCATAAAAGACAAACAATTGAGTGCTGATATTTTAAAAAGATTTAAAAATATGGCAACTATATAGTAGATGATTTCAGAGTATATTTGAACTGAAAAGGAAATCTAAAAAGCTATGAAATACACTAACTTATTTCCAAATTGAAATACTAAACACAGTTTAGACAATACTATTCATAATATTAAATGTACACAATGTCCCTAATCTTAGGAAGTAAACACTGAACTATATTAGAAAAAATGATAAAGCAAAAGTGGCAAAATATTAGTAATAGCCAAGACCAGGTAAAAGGTTTACAAGTATTCTTTGTACTACTCATATTGCAACTTTACTGTAAGTTTAAAATCAAAGGCACAGCAGTGAATGTGAAAATAAATTATCAATATGGTTGATTATCTGACAAATAACTCATCCAAAAAATTACAGAACTTCTATAAAGCAATGAGCAAAAATAGAAAACAAATGATCACTACCAAAATAGCATAAGGCTAAAAATTGAAAATGGACTAAAGCCTTGAACAAAAACTTTTTTAAAAGGCTATCTAAATGCCGAATAAACATACAGAAAAAGTGTTGTTAGGAAAATAATACAGTGACATATGCCTACATATCCATCAGAATGACTAAACTGAATAAATCTATTAATAGCAAATGTTAATTAACTTGCAAAGTAACTGAAACATCCATATTCTAATAAGGTTGTGCTAATTGGTACAAACATTTTGGAAAGCTGAAATTGCCTACTAAAACTGAAAAGGTAAATTTCTGTGATCCAGAACTTTCACTTGTAAGTATATATACAACTAAAATGAATACATATTTTCACCAAAAACTTGCATAAGAATGTTATTTAACTTGTTCACACTATTGCAGCAGTGAAAAACTAGAAACTACCCAAATGTTACTCAACAGCACAATGGGTATATAACTTTTGTGATATGCATACAAGGGAATACTTATTAAATGAAAAGAAAATAAAAAGAAACATAAATATGCACAATGGTATGAATAATCATAATGTTGAAGGAAATGAGCCAGGCACCAAAGTGTAAGTTCCCTGTGATATAATTGACATAAAATTTTAAAGAACTGGCAAAATGAATTAATTACGTTAGAGATCAGGATAATGGCTACCCAGAGAATAAAACTTGGTATGGGTGGGGCTTGCAGGATTCTTGGTATAGTATATATCTTTATCTGGGTGCCATTTAAATAGGTGTGTTCACTTTCTAAAAGGTCAACAGATTTCCTGCTTATAATTTTTCTACTTTATTACATGTTATTTTACAGTTTTCTAGGACTGCTGCAATGAAGTGTCATAGACAACACTGACTAAATAACAAAAGGGTATTCTTTCACAGTTCTGGAGGCCAGAAATCCAAGATGAAGATGTCAAAAGGTTAGTTTCTTCTGAGAACTCTCCTTGGCTTCTGTATGGTTGACTCCTTCCTGTGTCTTCTGTTTTTCCGTGTCCAAATTCTCTCTTCTTCAAAAGATAGCATTCAGATTGGATTAGGACTCACCCTGATGATCTGATGATGTCATTGTAACTTAATTACCTTTTTACAAATCCTATCTGCAAAAACAGTCTCAGTACTGAGGGTTAAAACTTTAACATACTAGATTTTTTAGGGGGTCACAATTCAGCCCATCACAGTTATATTTCAATTAAAATACACTTTAACATAAAAATCACCAGGTGTCTGTATTAGTTTGTTCTCTCATTGCTATGAAGAGATACTTTGGACTGGGTAATTTATATATATATATACACACACACACAAACACACACACACACATACAGAGGTTTAATTGACTCACAGTTCTGCAGGCTGCACAGGAGGCACAGCTGGGGAGGCCTCAGGAAATGTATAATTATGGGGGAAGGCGAAGGGGAAGCAGGCATGTCTTACATGGCCAGAGAAGGAATAAGAGAGAGAAGAGAGAGGTGCTACACAGAAAACAACTGATTTCACAAAAACTCACTATCATGAGAACAACAAGGGAAAAATCCACCCCCTTTCCCGATTACCTCCTACTGAGCCCCTCCTCCAACATGGGACATTACAGTTCAACATGAGATGTGGACAGGAACACAAATTCAAACCATATCGGTGTCTTTTTACAAATTTTATTTCCGTAGGTTTTCGGGGAACAGGTGGTATTTGGTTACATGAGTAAGTACTTTAGTAGTGATTTATGATATTTTGGTGCACCCATCACCCAAGCAGTACATGCTGACCCCAATTTGTAACCTTTTATCCCTCATCCCCTTCCCACCCTTTCCCTCTAAGTCCCCAGAATCTGTTGTATCATTCTTATGCCTTTGTTTCCTCAAAACTTAGCTCCCACTTATGAGTGAGAACATACATTTGGTTTTCCGTTCCTGAGTTACTTCACTTAGAATAATAGTCTCCAATTCCATCCAGGTTGCTGCAAATGCCATTAATTCATTCCTTTTTATGGCTGAGTAGTATTCCATTATGTGTGTTTTTGTGTGTGTGTGTGTGTATGTTATATATATAGTTATATATTGTTATATATAGTGATATGCTTTTATATACCACTATATAGTTATATATAGTGATATGCAATTACATATGGTGATATATATAGTGTATATACATAGTGACATATTGTTATATAGTTACATATATAGTTTTATATATATATACACACACATATATATTATGGCTGAGTAGTTGTCCATTGTGTTTATATATCACAATTTCTTTATCCACTCATATAATGACTTATTTTCCTCTGGGTAGATACGCAGTAGTGGGATTACTGGATCAAATGCTAGTTCTGCTTTTTCTTCTTTAAGGAATTTCCACACTGTTGTCCCTAGTGTTTGTACTAGTTTTCATTCCCACCAGCACTGTCGAAGTGTTCCTTTTTCACAGCATAAATGGTGTCTTAAACAGCAAGTTTGGCAATCTGGGAGAAGAGTGTTACAGACAATGGCAGCTATGAAAATATGACTAAGGCAGATCAAGTGCTGCAATTTCAGGGAAAAACAAGGAGTTAGTGGTGATTGGGCAGATGTACAATGGGGACTATGGTAAGAGACAAGACAAAAGAGGGCCAGGAGGTCACATTCTGTAGGGCTTTAAGGAAACATATTTTTGTGTTCTAAATACTTTTCAGGTCACCTGAAACACTGAAATATTATTTATTACAAGATATTTAGTGAATGGCCTCAATAGTGAAGATAACATATCCTAGCCTGACTTAACTTTAATTATAATTACAGTGATTCCAACTCAAGTGTGTCCGACCACTGACCGTATTATGTAAAATACTTGGAAAACTAAAATTAAAGAATTTGTAAAGGAGTTTGCTAAAATATTATACTTAGAATAGCTAAATATCCACATTATTGGAGGGATACTTAACTTGAAGGCATACATAACCATTAAAAAATAAAGAAACACAATCCACATCTCAGGGGTGTATAGCTGTGAGGTTGCAAATTTGTGCTCCCTATAAACTGCCACAGATGTTGCTATTGGGATAATCTGACACCTTTGGTGGAAGAAAAAGTTCCACTAGTGATGTAGCCAAATAATTAATTGGACATTGCTGAGAGAGTTATCTGCAAAAGTCTATACCATAAATTTTTAATATAAATTATCATAAAAGAGTCTTCTGTAGTGAGCTGTTTAAAAACTGTAGAAAATAATTTCTGTTGAGTTATTGGTATTAGTTTCTTTAAAACAATATTTGTTAAATTCAAGATTTAAATTAATTTATTTGGAATTATAGACTTCTAGAAATAGAAAGAACACTAGGAATATTCCAGTCTAGCTGTTTTATGTTTCAAATCGGGCTGAGAGAAGTTAAATGATATTCCCCAAGGTTACATTAATTGACAAAAATGTTGAAACTAAAACTAAGTTCCCATAGGTTTATTCTCCCTGCTTTTAAGTGGCAGTTCTAAAACCTATTTGGTCTAATAGGAGTATCATATCCCTGAAACTTTCCTGCAGTGTTCACCCAAATTGAAGGTAGAGTTGCGAAAGAGTAGCTACTACAAAAAGGAAAGAACTCAGTCAATTTCCTCTCTTCTCTCGGTAGGAACTCACAGAAGAGTATATTCTCTTAAAGTTTATGAAGTGAAAACAGTAGAAAGAACCGGAATTTATGTACAGGGAAAAAGTCATTAGATAGTCTTTTATAGTGTCTGTTGAAGTGGTATTTCAAGAATTTTTACAGACATATTTGCATCATTACTTGCCTGAGAATATTAATTCTTTTTCAATCAACATTAATGATGGGGATATAGGTTAAGTTTTCCATAACACAAAATAAAATATAGATTGTATGAAATCTATATTTTATTGAAATTGAATTAATTATTGACAAATGTAATATGCATGTAAATCACCAGGGGAAGTAAAATGCAGAATTCAGGAATTCCACATTCAAAGGCTGCTTCAGTAGGCTTAGTGGTGAAGACAGAATCTTTGTATTTATCACAGGTAACTAAAATAACTGGTTGCTAGACCACATTTTCACAAAAGCTATTGCAATGCATCTGGATGTCTTTAGGGGCACTTTCTTACCTTCCCTCCTGACTGTTGTTCATTTCATTTGTTTGTACTTTTGAAATTTTGCTATATTCACTGATCATAGACCAAATCTAACTTTCGTCAACGTATTTCCTTCATTATTTTTCTGTCAGTCAAAAAGTATTGCAATATAACTTAAAATGGTCATATTTATTACTGGCACTATCTTTGATAATATGTATTGCAAACAATATAACAATGTATACATATGTACTGTATGACATTTCTACAAAAATTAAATGTAAATGTGATTATCAAGATATCAGTTAATGAAATTAATAATATGCAGCTTTGGCTTCTGACAGGGGACTCAAAAGAGACATTCATTTCAAAATTACTGAAAAGAAACCCTGGCTAAATAGGTGTACTAAGTTAGAGTTTCATCTAAACTATGAATGAAGTCATGTATATTGGAATGTGTGTGTGTGTGTGTGTGTGTGTGTTTTAAGGAGAAGATTGAACATTAATAAAATCCAGATTCTGACACAGTAGGTTTCAGGTGAGGCATAAGATTCTGAATTTCTACCACACTCCCAACTGATACCTATATTTCTGATCTGTGAATCATGTTTTGCACAATGATGCTTTAGAGGACATTTCTTTCATTGACATATCATAACTCTGTGTGGTGAATCTATTTATCATACTATATTCACAATAGTGTTCCAGTGGAGTGTTGTTCAATCTACCTATGGAATTCTTTGACAGTGTGCATAGCAGATTTCTTTTGTCAGTTCCTGAAAAATAAAATGTTTTTCACCATCTGAGGTAATATTTTCTTTGTATCCACTTATATATGAGATGCTGTTTTGTATTATTTGGGAACTAATTTCCCTAAATTGAGAATCAATTGACTCTTCAGCTTGCATTCAGCTTGCATTGGTGAATTTTGCAAACCTCACTATTAAACAAATCCTCAGTGATAAATAAGAAAAATTTAAAACTTTCCTGTTAAACTAAATGCCTCAATTAAGAAAAATGTCCATCATTCCAGAATTGTCTTGTCGAATGGTAAAAAACAAGGGTTTCATATTTTGTATTGTAGAGTAAAATAGGTGGAAAATATTGGAAAGGCATTGTAATTTACTCAAGAGGAAAAAAATAAAATAATACAGAAAATTATCCTTATAGAAGTCCTGAAATGTGGTATTAAAAACCACTCGTATATTTGAGAATGTCCCTAGATATATCAGGTCTTAAGAAATATGCAAATACCACCTCTGTGATAAAGTCAGCATATTATGCCACCTTTCTAGTTAAACTTAGAGATCTGTCTTAACGTCGTGACTCTCACTTCATTATTCTGCTTCCTGCTGTTTCCTGCATGCTAAAGATGAAATAACCTTATAATATGACATCCTATGCACCAAATGAAAGGAAAGACACATATACGAAGTAAAGAAAATTATTTTCTGTTCAGTTTGTCCCCCAGACTTATGTGAAATACCTCAGAAAATAAAACAAATTGATTTCCACATTCAGGAAGAGAATATTTCTACTATAATCTGCATCCTTCACATTATGGGTTTCTAGAACCCAGAGCTTGTCTCCACAATTGAACACTAACTGAAGATTGAAAAGTAGGTGCGATTGGAGAGATCTGGCAAGATGACCAAATAGGAACAGCTCCCGTCTGCAGCTGGCAGAAGGCAGGTGATTTGTGCATTTCCAACTGAGGTGTCATGTTTATCTCACTGGGACTGGTTAGGCAGTAGGTGCAGTCCACGGAGGGTGAGCAGAAGTAGGGTGGGGTGTCACCTCGCCCAGAAAATGCAAGGAGCAGGGGGCCTCCGTTTCCTGGCCAAGGGAAGTGGTGAGGGATTGTGCTATCTGGCCCAGATTCGATGCCTTTCCCATGGTTTTTGCAGTCTGCAGACCAGGAGATTCCCTCGTGTGCCTACATCACCAGGGCCCTGGGTTTCAAGCATGAAACTGGGCAGCTGTTTGGGGAGACACTGAGCTAGCTGCAGCAGTTTGTTTTTCATACCCCAGTGACACCAGGAACCTCAGCGAGACAGAATCATTCACTTCACTGGAAAGAGGGCACTTTTGAGAAGTGTCTGTTTATATCATTTGCCCACTTTTTGAATTTTTTTTCTTGTTAATCTGTTTAAGTTCCTTGTAAATTCTGGATGTTAGATCTTTGTCAGATGTATGGATTGCAAAAATTTTCTCCCATTCTATAGGTTGCCTTTTCACTCTGATGATAGTTTATTTTGCTCATCAGAAGCTCTTTAGTTTAATTAGATCCCATTTGTCAATTTTAGTTTGTGTTTCAATTGCTTTTGGTGTTTTAGTCATGAAGTCTTTGCCCATGCCTATGTCCTGAATGGTATTGCCTACGTTTTCTTCTAGGGTTTTTATGGTTTTAGGTCTTACATTTAAGTCTTTAATACACCTTGGGTTAATTTTTGTATGAGGTGTGTAAGGAAGGGGTCCAGTTTCTGTTTTCTCCATATGGCTAGCTAGTTTCGCCAGTACTATTTATTAAATAAGGAATCCTTTCCCCATTGCTTTTTTTTGTCAGGTTTGTCAAAGGTCAGATGATTGTAGACGTGTGGTGGTATTTCTGAGGTCTCCGTTTTGTTCCATTGGTCTATATATCTGTTCTGGTACCAGTAGTATCATGCTTCGGATACTCTAGTTTAGTAGTATAGTTTGAAGTTAGGTAGAGATTGATACGTCCAGCTTTGTTCTTTTTGCTTAGGATTGTCTAGGCTACATGGACTCTTTTTTGGTTCCATATGAAATTTAAAGTATTTTTTTTTCCTTAGTTCTGTGAAGAAAGTCAGTGGTAGCTTGATGGGAATAGCATAGAATCTATAAATTACTTTGGGCAGTGTGGCCATTTTCATGATATTGATTATTCCTATGTATGAGCATGGAATGTTTTTCCATTTTTTGTATCCTTTCTTATTTCCTTGAGCAGTGGTTTGTAGTTCACCTTGAAGAGGTCCTTCACGTCCCTTGCAAGTTGTATTCCTAGGCATTTTATTTTCTTTGTAGCAATTGTGAATGGGAGTTCACTCATGATTTGGCTCTCTACTTGCTATTATTGGTGTATAGAAAAGCTTATGATTTTTACACATTGATTTTGTATTCTGAGTCTTTGCTGAAGTTGTTTATCAGCTTAAAGATTTTTTGGACTGAGATGATGGGGTTGTCTAAATATACAATCATATTTTCTGCAAACAGAGGCAACTTGACTTCCTCTCTTCCTATTTGAACACTAATTCTTTCTTTGTCTTGCCTGATTGCCCTGGCCAGAACTTCCAATACTGTGTTGAATAGGAGCAGTAAGAGACGGCATCCTTGTCTTGTGCCAGTTTTCAAAGGGAATGCTTCAGGTTTTGCCCATTCAGTATGGTATTGGCTATGGGTTTGTCATATATAGCTCTTATTATTTTGAGGTATGTTCCATCAAAATCTAGTTTATTGAGAGTTTTTAGCATAAAGAGGTGTTGAATTTTATTGAAGGTCTTTTCTGCATCTATTGAGATAATCATGTGGTTTTTATCATTGGTTCTGTTTATGTGATGGGTTAGTTTGTTGATTTCTGTATGTTACACCAGTTTTGCATCCCAGGGATGAATCCAACTTTATCATGGTGGATAAGCTTTTTGATGTGCTGCTGTATTCAGCTATCCAGTATTTTATTGAAGATTTTCGCACTGATGTTCATCTGGAATATTAGCCTGAAATTTTCTGTTTTTCTTGTGTTTCTGCTAGGTTTGGGAATTAGGATGATGCTGGCCTCATAAAATGAGTTAGGGAGGAGTCCCTCTTTTTCTATTATTTGAAAAAGTTTCAGAAGGAATGGTACCAGCTCCTCTCTGTACCTCTGGTAGAATTTGGCTGTGATTCTGTCTGGTCTTGTGCTTATTTTTTAACGGGTAGGCTATTAATTACTGCCTCAATTTCAGAACTTGTTTTTCATCTATTCAGGGAATCAACTTCTTCCTGGTTTAGTCTTGAGAGGGTGAATGTGTTGAAGAATTTACCCATTTCCTCTAGATTTTCTATTTTATTTTCATAGATGTGTTTATAGTATTCTCTGATGGTATTTTGTATATTTGTGGAATCAGTGGTGATATCCCCTTTATCATTTTTTTATTGTGTCTATTTGATTCTTCTCTCTTCTCTCCTTTAGTAGTCTGGCTTGTGGTATATCTATTTACTTAATCTTTTCAAAGAACCAGCACCAGGATTCATTTTTTTAAGGGTTTTTCATGTCTTTATCTCCTTCAGTTCTGCTACAATCTTAGTTATTTCTTGTCTTCTGTTACCTTTTGAATTTGTTTGCCCTTGCTTCTCTAGTTCTTTTAATTGTGATATAAGGTGCCTATTTTAGATCTTTCTCACTTTTTGATGTGGGCATTTATTGCTGTAAATTTCCCTCTTAATACTGCTTTAGCTGTGTTCCAGAGATACTAATACATTGTCTCTTTGTTCTCCTTGGTTTCAAGAACTTTGTTATTTCTGCCTTAATTTTGTTGTTTACCCAATAGCCATTCAGGAGCAGATTTTCCAGTTTCCATGTCGTTGTGTGGATTTGAGTGAGTTTCTTTATCCTGAGTTTTAATCTTATTGCACTGTCGTCTGAGTGACTGTTCCTTACGATTTCCATTCATTTGCATTTGCTGAAGAGTATTTTACTACCAATTATATGGTCAATTTTATAGCAAGTGCTATGTGGTGCTGAGAAGAATGTATATTCTGTTGATTTGGGGTGGAGAGTTCTGTAAATGTCTATAAGGTCTGCTTGGTCCTGAGCTGAGTTCAAGTCCTGAATATCCTTGTTAATTTTCTGTCTCATTGATCTAATATTGACAGTGGGATGTTAAAGTCTCCCACTATTATTGTGTGGGAGTCTAAGTCTCTTTGTAGGTCTCTAAGAACTTGTTTTATGACTATGAGTGTGCCTGTATAGTGTGCATATATATTTAGGATGGTTAGCTCTTCTTATTGCATTGACCCCTTCACCATTATGTAATATTATGTAACTCCCTTCTTTGTCTTTTTATCTTTGTTGGTTTAAAGTCTGTTTTACCAGAGACTAGGATTGCAACCTTTTTTTTTTTTTTGCTTTCCATTTGCTTCATAAATCTTCCTCCATCCCTTTATTTTGAGCCTATGTGTGTCTTTGCACATGAGATGAGTCTTTTGAATACAGCACACCGATGGGTTTTGACTCTTTACTCAATTTGCCAGTGTGTGTGTTTTAATTGGGGCATTTAGCCCATTTACAGTTAAATGTAAATTTAAATGTGTGAATTTGATCCTGTCATTATGATGCTAGCTGGCTATTTTGCACATTAGTTGATGAAGTTTCTTCATAGTGTCATAGGTATTTATATTTTGGTGTGTTCTGGCAGTGGCTGCTACCAGTTTTTCCTTTCCATACTTAGTGCTTCCTTAAGAAGCTCTTGTAAGGCAGGCCTGGTGGTGTCAAAATCCCTCAGCATTTGCTTCTCTGTGAAGGATTTTATTTCTCCTTCACTTAGGAAGCTTAGTTTGGCTGGGTATGAAATTCTGGGTTGAAAATTATTTTCCTTAAGAATGTTGAATATTGGCCCCCACTCTCTTCTGGATTGCAGGGTTTTTGCAGAGAGATCTGATGTTAGTCTGATGGGCTTCCCTTTGTATATAACCTGACCTTTCTCTCTGGCTACCCTAACATTTTTCATCATTTCAACCTTGGAGAATCTGACAGTTGTGTGTCTTGGAGTTGCACTTCTCGAGGATTATCTTTTTTTGTGGCGTTCTCTGTATTTCCTGAAGTTTAGTGTTGGCCTGCCTTGCTAGGCTGGGGAAGTTCTCCTGGATCATATCCTGAAGTGTGTTTTACAACTTGGATCCATTCTTGCCCTCACTTTCATGGACCCCACTCTATCGTAGATTTGGTCTTTTCACATAGTCTCATATTTCTTGGAGGCTTTGTTCATTCCTTTTCATTCTTTTTTTTTTTCTAATCTTGTCTTCATGCCGTATTTCAGTAAGTTGATCTTCAACTTCTGATATCATTTTTTCCACATGATCGATTTGGCTATTGATACTTGTGTATGCTTCACAAAGTTCTCATGCTGTGTTTTTAAGCTCCATCACGTCATTTAGGTCTTCTCTAAACTAGTTATTCTACTTAGCAGTTCTCGCAACCTTTTGTCAAGGTTCTTAGCTTTGTTGTATTGGGTTAAAACATGCTCCTTTAGCTCAGAAGAGTTTGTTATTACCCACCTTCTGAAGCCTACTTCTGTCAATTTGTCAAACTCATTCTCTGTTCAGTTTTGTACTCTTGCTGGAGAGGAGTTGTGATCATTTGGAGAAGAAGAGGCTTTCTGGTTTTTGGAATGTTTAGCATTTTTGTGCTGGTTTTTACTCATCTTTGTGGATTTATCTACCTTTGATCTTTGAGGCTGATGACCTCAAAGAGCAGGGATGTTGCAAGATGAGAGTGTACAAAAGAGAAAGTAGGAGGTGCCAGACTCCTCTAAACAACAAGTTCTTGCTCAAACTAACAGAGCAAGAACTCATTACCATGGGAAGGGCTCCTAGCCATTCAAGAGAGGATCTATCCCCTGTTGTGTCAAACCCCTATGAACCTCAATAGGAAATGCAAAAGGTTCAAGAGGCCAAAGAAGAGGCTTAAAGCCAGCAAATGAGCCATGATTTTTTATTATGCACTTACAGGGAAGACAGTCCAGTGGTGGCAGGATAGACAAGAGAAATGGCCCAGTGGCGGTGGGCCAGACAAGGTGTCCACCTTCCTACCATCCAGTGGCAGTGGGCTGAGCAGGAAAACCTCAACTGCCTGCACATAGCATGTATTTATATAGCATTTTCACTTAATACCCTCCCCTTATCGACATCCAACTGGTAACCTTCATCCAATGCAAAACTCACGGCCCCAATATCCTAATGGCCCATGTTCCAAGAGATGGGACAGGGGTTCAAATGTTTCTTATAGACAAGGAACAATTTTCCAGATTGGCCACCCCCCAATTTCTTACCTCAGAACACATATTCAGATGTTTCTGCCATAGAGGGTCATTCTAAGAGTATGCTTAAATTATTGCTATCAGATATTTTTACCCTATATCCCCGTGATCCAAACACCTCCCATCAAGCCACACCTCCAACATTGAGGATTACATTTTAACATGAGATATAGAGTGGACAAAACAGCCAAACCATATCAATATAATTCTAGAAAGGTCATTAAATTTACTTAGGCTGAAACTTTCAGTTATCCTATAAACTATGTTAAAATGCATTAAATCTTAGCAAAACCTTGTTTTTAAAATTATAGTCTTTTAATCTTTGTCAGAAATTGTGAAGCTGATTTTTAAAACAGATTATTGTATCCATCCTGTTCTCTGCCTTAGTCTCACTGAAGCAGACTCCTTTGAATAGCTCTCTTGAATATCTTTATAACAAGTATTGCAGTGAGTCTTTACACAATAAAGCTTGAGAAAACTCTGACAATTCTTTCCCAACTTTCCACAAAACAATTCCTCACAAGAAAGATTGCTCTATAGGAAACATAGACAAAGTATAAAACATGATGAAAGAGATTATTGCTCAATGAAGTTTGAAGAACGTACAAAAGAAAAAAGGGCAAGCATAATATTTTGTATTCCTATCCAAGGCTCTTCACCAAGTCTGGCCTCGACTCCTAAAAAAGATGCAAAATTTACCTTTACAATATCTTAGAATTCTAATGACAGAATGTATTTCGGGTTTTTTTGTTTTTGTTTTTGTTTTTCTTTTTGGAACATGATAGATTAATTTGCCAAGCTGGAGAAATTGACTATTTTCTATATAATTGACTAAAACTAGTAAAACCAACAACTGAGAAAAAAAAAAGTCAATATCAGTACCCTACATTCTGAGTTCAGAGAACAGCAA
The DNA here is from genome assembly GCF_008728515.1 of Papio anubis. NCBI lineage: Eukaryota > Metazoa > Chordata > Mammalia > Primates > Cercopithecidae > Papio > Papio anubis. The sequence goes on along the minus strand of NC_044982.1, from coordinate 63,654,458 downwards.
GCTGTGAGATCAGAGCCTGATGAGAAATACTATTTTAGCAGGAGTGTGATTGCATTTCTATCCCACTTGCCTTTTCCAATTTAGGAGAACTACACTTGGGACATAGGGACACAGGTAGTCTTTTGAGGAAGGAAAAATCATGAAGATAAGTTATCCCATTTCTTTTTTCCCTCAAGAAAGGATTATTGACTGACTCTCATTACCAATATGGCATTAGGTGGTCACTGGTGAATTGCTTGTAATTTCTGTGGGTGTCTATGAGGCAGGGCTAATTATTTACTTCCCCAGTAGGATATCTACTTGGCCATTGGGCTTAATGACTTCCACTTATGAGACTAAGTTTAAATGGGATCAGGATGAGCAACAAAGGACTGAGGAAAGATGGTATGGTCAGGCTGAGATTAGGTAGGGAAAACCCTCAAATATATGTTTCTGAAAGGTGGCAGAAAATGGATCTTACCTTTGCCAAGTTAGAGTTGTGAAGGATATATGGAACTGGTCTCATATATTTGCTGGGACCACCAGTGTGTGATTTAGAGTTTCAGGCCTGTTAAGAACATCCCACCAGCACCCCTTTCTAGATGCCAAACTGAGTAAGTTCACTCTTCTCCATGTCCACTGATGTTTGAGACTGGCGTTTGAGCTTGAGTCAGCAAGGTCTGCTTTTGCCTGTATTTATCGACAGCAAGATCAAATGCAATAACTTAGGTCAGTTTTGATAAGAATAAAGGGAGTGAGTTGGGAAGAAACCTACTATCTTCTATCTTTACATGATTTTTATTATCACTTGCAAAAAAAATAAGGTGATGGCCAAGTGAAACACACTCAAATACTAATACAGATAAACATATTTCATTTAATGCTTTCTCCTTCTTCCCAGCCTTTCACCAAGAAAATAAGTCAGTAGAAAAGAGATGTGAGTTTGAAAGAGCTACCTACACCTGTCCCTGAGTGCCCCTTATCCTCTCAGACACACGAGACACGAGTGGAGACACTCATCCAACTTATACTAGCAGCTTTGACTCCAATATGGAGCTTATGCTTTATATTGCATTGCAGAAATCTTGAAAATGAAAACTGCCCAGATAATTTAATAATCAAAACCAACTGAAAATTTAAAGGTGTCTACTGTGATATTATTAAGAGAACCCATTACCCAGGTGGTATGGTATGACTGAGGGATTAGTTAAAATGGCAAATAGGTGGTGTTAAATAAATAAATAAAAGACATAGTTTAATATTTATTTCAAAGAATTGAGTGAAATTAGTCAAACTGCTTTATCATCTTATCCCTTATCCTGATTTTCACTAACTATCCTTTATTCACCACTTTCACTTCTACAAATGCAGAAGTACTAGACTACAGGAAATTGGAGAAAGCAAGTGATTTGGATATGTCACATTACATCTCCAAACGTTATTTCCCTCATTTGTAATACGCTAATGACACTTTCCAGCTCCCAGAAAATACAATACTTAAAGTTTGCTGTGGAAAATTTTGTGAGATGAAGACTAGGACATTTCCGAAATATTTTCCTGAGTTTTAGATGGAGAAAAAAGAAACTGATTGACTGTCTGATTGACCACATATGAAGGTGCTGATCAATTCAAATGAGGGGTAATATTTCCCTAGTCTTTCAAAAGTTTCATATAAAATCATGGTCAAAAGTCGCTGCCTCTCTACCCTGTTATTACACACAAAACACCCTCACAGGACACATCACAAAAGGTCCCGGTTACCTCTAGCTCTTTAAGACACTTTGATAGCTAGATCTTCCATTTATTAGATTTCCTCAGATTGCTGCTAAAGGTTAAACCATTATAATGTTAAAACATTCTAAATACTTTTTGTAAAACCACAATTCCCCTACCATTGAAAATATTTTCTAACCAGGCATGCTAATCGACTTCTCAAACAATTTAACAATAAAAGAAGCAATTATTTAACGAATGGATAATAAATACCTGGATGATGAAATAATCTGTGCAACAAACCGTCGTGATGCACATTTACGTATGTCACAAACCTGCACGTCCTGCACAATAACTCCTGAACTTAAAATAAAACTGAAAAATAAAATAGAAAATAAGCAATTGTAAATGTTGCTTCCCTAGGGAAATCATGTCAGCCCAGAATAACTTAAATCTAATTTCCGATATAATTTATTTTATAGACTATATTTATGAGTTAACTAGGTTATTAAGCTAATTTTGAATTGTGTCTATAATATCCATCAAGGTTTAATCAGTATGTATCAGTGAGCCTCTACTAGCATACCAGACACAATATTATGTATCACATGCTATACAAAATGCAGAAAATTCTTGACTTCCTCGAAAAAGCTTATAATCTGTACATGTTTTGTCTTTAAGGTTCCTCAGTTCATTAGAGTAAACCAAATGTTTTTACATTCCTATTACATATGAACTAGAAATTTTAAACCTGTTCAGCAAACCTTCTCTTGATTATATTTTATCTAATTCAAATATTTTGACAAACAGAAATAAAATTACAATTTTCATGTGACTTAACACAAGTAGTCTCCAGGCGAGAACACAAGTAGTCTCCAGGCGAGTAACATTTTTAAATTAACTAAATAAATAATAAAAACAAATTATAGCAATATCATATTGGGATAACCACCTTAATTTAGCTATTTTTCAGAAGAAACATGGAAGGAAATTAAATTACATAAAAATCATTTCTGAAAAAGCTTCCAGTGTTCAATTTTAATCTTTACATTTTTTTTGTTTTTATTTCATACACTTTGTATGACAGTCAGATGAATCTGGATATAGAGGTATTTTCCTGAGCTAAGGAAAGATCCATTATGATTACCTATTTTCCTCCTTCACTTCTATTTTAAAATTCTCATTGGCAGTCTACTTTCCCACGAACTAGATTACTGATTAATATAATTACTAAAACCTTGCTCTAAGGTATAATGTGAAAATTTTTGAGATTTTCAATATGTTTTAAACATAAAAAGACTCATACAAAAACAAATTATTATGATGATAAAATGCTTGGCTTCAATATCAGTCTCATGTTCTAATGAATATGAGAATTTAATGGTGATGGTAGAGCATATGAATTTTCAACAGGCACTAGAGAAAAAATTGGAAGAAAAGTTACGGTTGATTGAAATTGGTTGGCAGAAACATTCACTTATATGTTCCAAAATTGTAATGTCTAATATTTTACTAGCTAAAATTTGGAAACAAATGCACTTCACTGAAAATTCTGTGAAATGTTTCAGATATTGCTTCAGATGAACTCTTTGTGAATGATCATCTGTTTAGTATAAAAGTGCAGACAAATATCTTGCCTTGCAGAGCCCTGATATTTATTTCTGTATGTTAGTAGACTTCAAAACACATTGTTGCTGGCATGCCTGAGAAAGTAACTGAAAGGAATAGACACACTTGTAAAAATTACGTGAAAGGAAATATTTTATTGACTTTTTACACATGGACACTTACAATGCATAATATGAATAAGAACATAACGTAAGAACATAATGACTACATTAATCAATTTTATTATTTTTCTATTTAAGGGCTGAGATGGGGCAAGTCTACCTAGCAATTTTTAAATAAACTGATAACTTAAAAATGCAAACACTTATATTAAAATAATGGATATGTTCTTATTTTGGAGGGCCCATTAACCTTGCAGATACATATAGTTTTTGCATCGTATGTATTTCAGATGCCATTTGCTCACATACCCCTACTGCAGGAAGGCAAAATACGTGTTAGTCCTAATATTTAGTGTGATCTGCACAGGCCTGTTGGAAACCCAAGTATAAAACTAAATGAAAGAAGTCATTCAGTTTTAACAGATATTAATAGCCTCAAATAAACTCCCTTGAAGTGACTTTGTTTTCTGGAAAATAAAGCTTTTATTTAACCAACTGTTGACAATGCTTTTTAAATGTAGATATTGGAATCTTTTTTTTTTTTTTTTTTTTTTTTGGTATAGAGATTTGTAAATTATAGTAAACTACTGCTGAGTGAATGTATACTATGTCTCACATATTAAACTATATGCCATTCATACATTTTTACAAGAATCTTAGGAATCCTCATGGCATATATTCTAAATTTATATCTGAGGAAACTGAGGCTTAGAGTTGTTTGATAATTTATTTCAAGAGTCTTATATTAGAATGACAAAAGTTTTCTTACTCCAAAACTTGTTATAACAAAGCCATAAGAACCTGTTGTTGTAGCTAAGATCCAACGTAAAAAAAAATTGATATTTAACAAATAGAAAAGTAATCATCGAAACCAAGATTTTCTATGAACAACAAGCAAAGGATTTATTTCCTGTAGAAATGTTCTTACAAATAAAAGTTTGAGAATAACAGGCCTCAATTAAAACTCAAATACTGCTAAGGGATAACATATATATTATGTTATCTTTCTGACTGTCAGTTTCTGTATGCATGTAATACATACAGAATTCTTTATAATATGCTTTACATATTATAACACATAAAAATATGTAAAGCCTAATAGCCACTAGAAGTGTATGCTATAATATAAGCTTGTCCTACCTGTGGCCAAGGGGCTACATGTGGCCCAGGATGGCTTTGAATGTGGCCCACACAAATTTGTAAACTTTCTTAAAGCATTATGAGGTTTTTTTGTGATTTATTTTTTCTCATCAGCTATCAGTGTTAATGTATTTTATGTGTGACCCAAGACAATTCTTCTTCCAAAGTGGCACAGGAAGCCGAAATATTGGACAGTCCTGCAAATACTATAATCTTTAGAAAAAAAAAATTAGTTCTTCTTTTTTTTTTTAACCTTCCTGGGAGAAAGGTGGTTACAAATAAGCTAGTAGCACAAATATAAGAGGGACTGTTTTATTCAGCTTAACATTGTAATTATATGCCTAGGGTAGGGTCATAATACATTGTCAGAATATAATAATAAAACATGCAAAAGCCCAAGAATAAAATATGCAGATGCTCATAATATAACAATAAAATATGCAAATGCCCAAATTAAGTGAGAGATTTTAAGAAACATTTCAAAATGTGTGAGAAAAAAGCAGAAATTCTAAGAAATAATATATTGTTAGGAGGCAATTATCCATGCATCTATTGCATTTCTGCACATCGGGTAACCAAAGGCATTGAATGTCAACTTTTTTTAGATGACTTTTTTAAGGATATCTATATAGCAAACAGCTTTGGAAGATAGAGATAGTGTCTTCCTCTAGAGCAAAGGGCAGGTTTGCTTACAACCTTGGAAGACGGCGATAGTGTCTCTCTTTGGAAAAACTAATGGCCATTCTTAGTGTTCAGGATAAAGATTGGGATTTTGTAGACTCTTGGGTTCTCTCTTTCAATACAATTTACTGCATCACTGGGTACCACTTGGTTTTATTTCTGTTGGTCTTTGAGAATTGAGATGTTGAAAAGTGACACCAAGATGATGATACTCTAGCTACTCTGATTTCTAAGATTAATAAACTGTTGACTCAGGAGTCCTTGGGTCCTGTCAGATCCAAGAAACTGTGGTAGGCTAACCTGTTAGCTGGTATGTTGGTTAAAATTTTATACTCTTTAAAACATATGACATTTTAACGATGATAATAAGAAAACAAAAAACAAAAAACATAGCTTTCCAAAAATGAAGAATGAAGGCTCCGTAGATGATTAAAAGAATATGTGGAAAACCCATGACATTCAATAGTCAATATATTGGTGAAATTACATGGTCAAAACAGCAATAAATCATTTCTTTTTATTGTCTGATTCCATTTACCAGGGAGAAGGTTTAATTATTGTAGCTTGAACAGTGCCGTTCTTGTACTAACCCTGCTCTATGCAAGTAAGATTACTTGTCAATCTAGCAATCAGCCTCCTGCTTGCCCTATTGCAACAATTAAGATTATACTAGGATATATCTCAGATGGGCAGAAGATTATGACTCCTTATGGGTAATAGTTATGGAAACACAATGAGAAGGAAAGGGGGGAAACTCATCAACTTTGTGAGTATAAATCAAATACATTGTTGTAATTTTCACTGGCCCACTTAGGAGATGAGAAAAGAAGGCATGCAATGCTTGTTGAGAAGCAATGACAACAGCTGTATTCTTTTGTGGGCCTACCTATCTTGCATTTATTACATCAACTTAGATTAATTTTGAGATGGCAATGGAAGGTCCCCTCCTAGTTGAAATAAGAGAGTTTTGTCTTTCTCAGGGAGTTTTCCCTTAGGCACGTAAACTCACAGGAATGCTCAGAAAAGAAATTGATGAGATTCCAGGTTCTTACTGACCTGGATTGGTTTTATAATGCTAGTAAAGGTTACCCACTGGAGAATAAGAAAGTGATATAAAGAAATCTATAGAAAGTATGTGGTGAGCTCCATTCTAAGAAAACTCCACTGGCCCCTTATGTTAAAAATGGATGAGAACCTAAGAGATAGGACCTTGATAATGGAAAAGTGGATGCCCCACATTAAAGAGGACTAAAAATTAGTTGGTACTGCTTAAGTTAAGCCCAAATCAGCTAATGCTACTTAGTAAAGGGGGTTCCCAAAGCTAAAATAAATGTCTTAAGCAATGATAGCCTTACCACATGATTGAGAGCTTTGGTTACACACAAAACAAATATTTGAAGCCTAAGCCTATTTAGTTGAGCTATGAGCAGTTGTCACAATGTTGGGAACCTTGTTTAATGGAATGACCTGAATCTTCACTGTGTCCCCTGATCTCTCTCTCCTTCCTGATGACCTTAGCTGATTTAAGAAGGAGGAAGGAAGGAAGGAAGGAAGGAAGGAAGGAAGGAAGGAAGGAAGGAAGTCTGAAAAACCTGAGACCAGCAAAACTTTGATATGTCCCTAACTGCTTTTACCACCAATTTGTTTTATTTCAGGTAAATCTGCAATACCACTTCCCCAGTCATAATAGAGAAAAAAATTGCTTATCACTATGGCACTAGTAAATTTTGAAGGAAATTATATGCCAACACTTAGTGTTGATATTATCAACCATATTTTTGGCCGTGGATCCCCAAATGAGTACTTTAAATGTGCTGGCTGGCAGAAGGAAAGAAATTCATGGTGTTTTCTGACCTACTTCCTACATGAGATAAATGGTTGGAAATCAGCAAGAGGGATACCTGCTGTGTGAGTAACAAATGCAGAGGACTTAAAAGGAACTCCAAAATGAAATCATAATGTTTATTTGAAACATTTAAGTAGAATATTACATATATATTTAAAGGCTATTCTCAGATATTCTTCCATGCTCATTATCTGCAATATTTTCCAAATCAATAGGGGAATGGAATTGAGAGAAATAACTGAGTAGAGGGAAAGAACTTGGTCCATCTCAGAGTGCTTGAGGAGAGAATAATCAATAAATGGACTAGGCTGGAGGCTAGATCATTTTCCAATTTCTTAAGCTATTGATATTTTTAAATGCTGTGTTTTTTATTTACATATAAATTGAAAATAATATTAGACATGATCAGAATCCCCACCAAAATATCCGCTCTTTGGAATGAAGTCCCACTTCTTTGAAAATGTCTGTCCTCAAGACGTATTAAAAAATCATTATAAATGTGCTAATTTTGTTTTGTATAATACTATTAATTTCTTAAAACCAAGAACAATGCCCTTTTTAATATTCAGATTTTGCAAATTTTCAAAACTCTACCAAAATATTAGCATTCTATGTACATTATTATACATGCTTTTTTTTCAAGTAACAAAGGGGCAATTTATGGATCCTGGTCAGCTTGATTTACCTCTCTAAAGACAAAGCATGCTGTATCATTTCTCATTTTAGCTGCCATTTTACACTGTCATTGAAATTAAAGTCACTTTTCTCTGTGTTGAAATAGGTAAAAATATTGAGCCAATAGAACACAAAAATATCTAGCCCAGTGTTTTTCAAATATTACCATGCATATGAGTCATCTGGGAACCTTAATAAAATGGAGATTCTAATTTAGTAGGTAGGGAACGACATGTGGTATTGTGCATTTCTAATAGGTTGCCAAGTAATGCCAATGTCCACACACCACACAGCCCTCTCGTTTTCCAGGAAAATAAAAAATAGATCAAACATTGAGTGACTTCCTCGTAATGGAGGCACACCCGGCAGGAGTAAACATCTGGGCCACTGGAGTCCACCACATCAAACCTCTCTGAATGAGGAAATTATTTCATAAATCAAACTAGGAAAGCCTCTAAATCGAAGATGTAAGGATCTTCAAGAAGTAATTCTCATCCCATGCGCATACTCATTTTAAATTTCAAAACAGTGTTCTTTAAAAGCTTTGTCTGCTGCAGGGAACTTCTATTACTCAAAAGCCACAACTACTTTAGTTTCAGCAGTGGTGCTTCACATCTGTCAGTGGTAGATTTATTAAATGTTGCACTATTTAGAAAGAGAGGGACAAACAGATTTAAAAAAAAAGAAGAAGGATAAAAACATGTAAAGAGAAGTTTTTCCAGCAGCTTGCTTTTTCGAGAACAAGCTATGGACTTAATATTCAACACTAAAACATGTCTTCCTTCAGGCTTCCTCAAATGTTGGTTGGCTAAATATCAAAGAAATTAATTTTGTTGGGCTGAGATTTGACTTCTGGAAACTCAGTACTCTTAATTAATTTATGATAATCATTGTCTTGAAGAGTTCAAATACCGGAATAATGAAAGCTATTTAAAAATGGTTTGTAATTCATTGCTCATTATTTCTGAAAAATTGTACTTCGTTGTTCATTATTTTTGTTATTTCAAGAATGTAAAGTTCAAATTTGTGTATTAATACCTTTTTTACTGATATATGCTAAACATAAATTATCTCACATTTTCAAGTGCATACTTTCTTATCTTGATGCACAGGAATTGCCATTTGCCTTTTCTACTTGTTTATTTCTCAGGTGGCACTTAGTAGAATGCTATGAAATTTGTGAGTGGTGAATAAATGATTGTGGACATACTGAAAGTTTAAGTACAAATTGTATGGCCAGTTTCTTATAAATATGAAATTTCTCAACTTGGCTTTCACATTGTTCTAATACTTCAAGGAATATATATATATATATACAGCTGCCATCTCTATTATTATACAACCAGTTGCCGAAAATCATAGGACAGGTGGTTGATGGACCCAGTGGCAATTCTGGAACAAATGTTAATGGTTAAAATATGTTAGGTCACTTTTCCAAGCTTAATGTTTCCCACTTGGTACAAGCATTTTGAAATGTTATTTTGTCACAAAGTATATCATGTGTTGGAGTCATTCTCTATAGATAGATTTGGTGTTAATGCATTTTAGTTTAACAAATAACTCCATTTGTATGTTCCCTTCATTCTCATGTTTTCATTCTGTACCTCCAGGGTTTTTGGCTATAAATGCAAATTTTGTCATGGTTAACTTTGTATAACTATGCTATATTATTATATATATACAATAGCATATATATACAATAGCATAATGTAAATAATTTTTCAGTCCTAATTAATGTCTAGTACATTGCTCACATTTATTTCTTGTTATTAATTGAAAAGCTGGGATATAAAATCACAGTAAATATCATCCATAACGGCCATATAGTCAAACTTATTTTGAAATGTTATAATGGCATGTGCAGTATAATGTAGACAAATGTTTCTTTTTATTGTAAAAATAAAATATGCCCACAATAGAAAACTTGAAAAATACTGAAAAAGTTGCATGAGAATAAATAAAACAAAGCTTGTATTCTATTATCCATTGATAGGATTTGTTAGAATTTTATTTCCTTCCTTCCTGTGCCTCCTATCCCAGATGTACAAGCACAGATAGTAAAAATTCATCTGTGCTTTGGGGTTCACTTTCTGCACAAAGATTTGAATAATAATTTTTAAATAATCATTGCAACATGACATGGGAATTATTTACAAGATTGGCTACATTATATTAGGTGAATGAAGAATAAATTCTACAACTATCATCGACACTTAAACATTTCAAAATTTTACATGTAATTACTGCTTACTTTATGTATTAGGTATTTAGACTTTTGGAATTTTATTCACGTGATTAATACCGCTAAATTTCTTGGCCAGGAAAGTCATGTCATTTGCTTCCACTGGCATTTAGAAAGACTGATTCTTTCAATTCACCATAAGAGCATTGAGTATTAAATAGTTCCTTAATGTTTTCTGAACATTTGATAATTATGTTATCAATTTTCATATTTGTTGAACTATCTGACATACTAATCATTTTCATATCATTGACATTTCCTAATATCTGTATACCCAAATTGTTATGAAAATATTACATATTTTATTAATTTTCTGGAATATTAAAACATTTGGATTATTTTATACAATATTGTGCTCACATGTTGGTATTGGTGTTTTCTTAAAGAAAAGAATTTTCAACCCAGAATTTCATATCCAGCCAAACTAAGCTGCATAAGTGAAGGAGAAATAAAATTCTTTCCAGACAGGTTGAGGGATTTTTGTCACCACCAGGACTGCCTGGCAAGAGATCTGGAAGGAAGCACTAAATATGGAAAGGAAAAACCACTACCAGCCACTGCGAAAACACACCAAAATATAAAGACCAATTACACTATGAAGAAACTGCATCAACTAGTGTGCAAAATAACCAGATAGCATTATTATGACAGTATCAAATTCACACATAACAATACTAACCTTAAATGTAAATGGGCTAAATACCAAAATTAAAAGACACAGACTGGCAAACGAGATAACGAATCAAGACCCATTGGTGTGCTGTATTCAGAAAATCCATCTTCTGTGCAAAGACACACATAAGGCTCAAAATACAGGGATGGAGAAAAATTACCAAGCAAATGGAAACCAATAAAAATAAAAATAAAAAACCCAGGGGCTTATTTTTTCAATCCTAGTGTCTGACAAAACGGACTTTAAACCAACAAAGATGAAAAAAAAAAAAAAAAAAAAAAACCCAAAAAAAACCCCACAAAGAATGGCATTACATAATGGTAAGGAGATCAATTAAACAAGAAGAGCTAACTATCCTAAATATATGTGCACCCAATACAGAAGCACCTAGATTTATAAAACAAGTTCTTAGAGACCTACAAAGAGACTTAGACTCCCACACAGTAATAGTGAGAGGCTTTAACACCCCACTGTCAATATTAGACAGATAAACAAGACAGAAAATTTGCAGGGTTATTCAGGACTTGAATTCAGCTCCAGATCTAGTGGACCAAATAGACATCTCCAGAACTCTCCACCTCAAATAAACAGAATATGCATTCTTTTCAGTGCTACATGGCACTTATTCTAAAATCTACCACATAATTGAAAGTAAAACACTCCTCAGCAAACGCAAAAGAATGGAAGTCATAACAGTCTTTCAGACCACAGTGCAATAAAATCAGAGCTCAGGATTAAGAAACTCACTCAAAACCATACAACTACATGAATATTGAACCACCTGCTCCTTAATGACTCCTGGATAAATAATGAAACCAGGCAGAAATCAAGAGGTTCTTTGAAACCAATGAGAACAAAGAGACAACATAGCAGAATATCTAGGACACAGCTAAAGCAGTGTTAAGAGGGAAATTCGGATCACAAGGTCAGGAGATCGAGACCATCCTGGCTAACACAGTGAAATCCCATCTCTACTAAAAATACAAAAAAAAAATTAGCCAGGTGTGGTGGTGGGTGCCTGTACTCCCAGCTACTTGGGAGGCTGAGGCAGGAGAATAGCATGAACCCAGGAGGCAGGGCTTGCAGTGAGCCTAGATCACGCCACTGCACTCCAGCCTGGGCGACAGAGCAAGACTCTGTCAAAAAAAAAAAAAAAAAGAGGGAAATTCATAGCACTAAATTCCTATTTTAGAAAGCTAGAAAGATCTCAAATTAGCATTATAACATCACAATTAAAAGAGCTAGAGAAGCAAGAGCAAAGAGTAAACTAATTCAAAAGCTAGCAGAAGACAAGAAATAATTAAGTTCAGAGCACAACTGAAGGAGATAGTGACCCAAAAAACTTTCCAAAAAAATCAATGAGCTGTTTTTTTGAAAAAATTAACAAAATAGACCACTAGCTAGATGAATAATGACAAAAAGAGAAAAATCAAATAGACACAATAAAAATGATAAAGGGGATATTACTACTGACCCCACAGAAATAAAAAGTATCATCAGATTATATTATAAACACCTCTATGTGAATAAACTAGAAAATCTAGTAGATTGATCAATTCCTGGACACATACACTGTCCCAAGACAAAACAAGGAAGAAGTTAAATCTCTGAATAGACTAAAACAAGTTCTTAGAGACCTACAAAGAGACTTAGACTCCCACACAGTAATAGTGAGAGGTTTCAGAATAACAAGTTCTGAAATTGAGACAATAATTAATAGCCTAACAACCAAAAAAGTCCCAGAACCAAATGGATTCACAGCCAAATTTTACCAGAGCTACAAAGAGGAGCTGGTACCATTTCTTCTGAAACTCTTGCAAATAGCTGAAAAGGAGGGACTGCTCCCTAACTCATATTATGAAATCAGCATCATTCTGTTACTAAAACCTGGCAGAGACACGGCAACAACAATCTGATCTTGGACAAATCTGATAAAAACAAGCAATGGGGAAAGGATCTCCTGTTAAATAAATGGTGCTGGGAAAACTGGCTAACCATAAGCAGAAAACTGAAACTGGACTCCTTCCTTACACTTTATACAAAATTTAACTCAAGATGAATTAAAGACTTAAATGTAAAACCCAAAACCATAAAAAGTCTAGAAAACCTAGGCAATACTATTCAGGACATAGGCATGGGCAAAAACTTTATGGCGATAACGTCAAAAGAAATTGCAACAAAAGCCAAAATTGACAAATGGGAGCTAATTAAACTAAACAACTTCTGCACAGCAAAAAAAAAAAAAAAAACCAACCAAACAAACAAACAAAAAAAAACCTATCATTACGGTGAACAGGAAACCTACAGAATGGGAGAAAAATTTTGCAACCTACCCATCTGACAAAGGTCTAATATCCAGAATTTACAAGGAACTTAAGTGTACAGGAAAAATATAAACAAACCCATCAAAAAATGGGCAAAGCATATGAACTTCTCAAAAGAAGACATTTGTGCAGCCAACAAGCATATGATAAAAAGCTCAATATCACTGGTCATTAGAGAAATGTAAATCAAAACCACAATGAGATACCATCTCACGCCAGTTAGATGCATACATATATTTATTACACATTCACACGAATATTTATTGCAGTACTATTAACAATAGCAAATTCACAGAACCCACCCAAATGCCCATCAGTGCTAGATTAAGAAAATGTGGTACATATACACCATAGAATTCTATGCAGGCATAAAAAGGAATGAGATCATGTCATTCGAAGGAACATGGATGAAGCTGTCATCCTCAGCAAACTAGCACAGGAACAGACAACAAAACACTGCATGTTCTCTCTCATAAGTAGAACTTGAAAGATGAGAACACATGGACACAGGGAGGGGAACATCACACAACAGGGCCTGTCGGGGGATGGGGCAAAGATAGGGAACTTCAAGGATGGGTTAATGTGTGCAGCAAACTTCTATGGTACATGTATATCTATGAAACAAACCTGCATGTTCTGCACATGTATCCCAGAACTTAATGTAAAATTTATATATATACATATATATGTATATATATATATAATATTCTATTAATTTTCTCGACTATTTAAAATTTTTTAATTCATACTATACCTTACTCACATATTGGTGTTGGTGTTTCTCACTTATATACATATATATTTAAAATTTTTTACCTATAGCAGTTCTAAATGATTATTTGGCCAAGCATAATATGATGTATTTTACATTTCTTCTGTTTATTTATTTAGAATAACATTTCCAAGCCCAGATTAGAAAATATTCATCATCAGTTATTTCTGGCTTGTGTTTTTTTACATTTTGTGATTTACTTTAACTAGAATTTAAATAATTTAGAATAATTTTATTTATTATGGATCATTTCTCTTTTAAAACATGTCTATGTAGTTTTTCAGTTATGACAGAATACAGTAGAAAAAAAGGTAGAACATTATATACAGAAGCACATTTCATAAGAACAAATGCAGTGCTCGGTCTTGGAGGGAAAGGAAGCACAGGAGATAAACTCCGCATTCAACTCTACTCTTTCCTCCAGTGCATTATCCAAACCCTGTAGCAAGTAAATAGGGGCCACGCAAAGAAATACATGACTTGGAGGGGAACAAGCAGGGATCAAAGATTGATGTTGACAAAGGTATCTGAGGGAGTGAATAACAAGGAGAATTGGGGCACTGAAAATGAGTTTTAAAGATATCCATGGAACTTGCCTTTGTCCTTGGCCAATTCCTAAACTCTAAGTGCTAAGAGTATGATCCACGAATCTCAGCAAAAAACTGCTGCCCAAAGGTGAGAGATCACTACAGAGATTGCAGATGTTACATAGTTTTGGAAGATATTACAGATTAGTCCCACTAGTGTGGAAAGGTTTAATAAACAGTCAAGACTTTCCAGTCCTTTAGTAATACTCAATGCTTTGTGAGCTCAAGGTGTAGTTCCTCATAGTGGCTGACCGATAATATGAAAAACTACTTTTTTTTTTCTTCATCAAAACAATGATGGGGAACAGTGACAAAAAGATGTAAGAAAGTTCCATTCAGCGAAGCTAGAAACCAAAGGAATGATTAAATAATGTTGTCTAGAACTTATAAAGGGTTCTTAAATAATGGAAGTGACTCTTAATTTCAACATGTATCTATTTCTAGATGAATTATCATTGCTATACATAGAATAGTCATTAAGGATTATCTTTCTTTGGCAACTCTACAGATTTCACAACCCACTTTGTGGAAAAGTTTGAGGGCCTCAAGAGTTGCTTTGGAAATTATTTTTTGTTGTTGTTATATTCCTGATTTCTTTGGGGAAAAAAAAAAAAAGTAAGTGAGAACTAAATGAGAATGAGGTATTCTGGACTGAATATAGAGAGGTAGAGCCCTAGAAAAAGCATTAATTCTCACACTTAAACAGAAAAAAAGAATAACTAAACAAATTGTAAATTAAGGACTTTTCTTGAAGAAGTTGGAGAACTGTAGTTATGGGACAAACAACTAAGCTGAAAATTGGAGGGAAACAGGCATGTTCAGGGAGAAAGAAGATTGAAGAATTTGCTCACCTGGGCCAGATATTGTAGATCACCATATAACCTCATAAGAAGATTCAGCCAGGCAATTTTAACAAATTGCTGAGGAGTAAAGTGAAAGTGTAAAACCCCTAAGGAACATGGACATAAAACATTTATATCTTCTTGGGAGCTTTTTGTTTTTTGTTTTTGTTTTTGTTTTTGTTTTATTCAGGTGGAGTCTCGCTCTGTTGCCCAGACCGGAGTGCAGTGGCGCGATCTCGGCTCACTGCAACCTCCACCTCCCGAGTTCAAGCGATTCTCCTGCCTCAGCCCCCCAAGTAGCTCTGGGACTAAGGGCGCCCGCCACCACGCCCAGTTAATTTTTTGTACTTTTAGCACACACGGGATTTCAACGTGTTAGTCAGGATGGTCCCGATCTCCTGACCTCGTGATCCACCCGCCTCGGCCACCCAAAGTGCTGGGATTACAGGCGTGAGTCACCGCGCCTGGCCACTTGGAAACTTTTCCATCTGTGGTACTCGTAGGGAAAGACTGGGGAGGACCCTGAGAAATATTTCCCATCGTTTTGGCTGCGGAACGAGAACAGCAGCAATTGCTGACTCCATTCCAAACAACGCCCCCATACTTAGCAGGGAACCAACATGTAAATCTCTAGTGGGAAAGAAAAGTAAAAATGGGTTTCTGGGAGCATAAGTGATAATTTTCTGTAGCTGAATGGGAGGACTAGCAGCAACAATCAATATTCTCCCCAGATCTATGCCATCCATCTCTCCTAAGCAACAAAATCCTTATTATGAATGGTCAAGGGCAATAGAATTTAGTTTGATTTTACTGGCAGAAACCTACTGCTGTTATAAGAAGAGAAAAGAAAAATTTTTAAAAAGCTTTTCTAGCCAATGGAACAGTGAGAATATGTGCTAGTCCCAGCATTGCATCTGAAGGGAAGACAGCAAGGAAGGTTGAATAATAGCTTCCAAAGATAGTCCACATCCTAATCCCAGAACCTGTGACATATTATCTTACATAGTTTAAGGTACTTTGAAGATGTGGTTTTACAATATTGAGATGGAAGGATTATTCAGTATTTCCTAGGAGGATCAAGTCTTATCAGAAGGAAGGCAGGAGGGTCAGAATTAGAAGAAGAAGAGGTATTGACGTAGCCAGAAGATAAAATATGGTATTATGAAGATGGAGGAAGAGCCCACAAACCTAGGAATAGGGATGGACTCTGGAAAATGCAAAGATTCTCCCCTGGCGCCTTCAGAGGGAACCCAGTTCTGCTGACATCTTGTTTTCATTCCAGAAGATGCAGTTGAGGAATATAATCTTCAGAACTCTAACATAATAAATTGATATCATCTTAAGACACAAAATTTGTGGTAATTTGTAACAGCAGCAATAGGAAATTAATACAGAGCTACCAACCACTTACTGGCAAAATCAAATATTATCAAAAATTCCTCTAGTGAACCTGACATATCACAGTACTGAAATGCTTTTTGCATTAAATTTTGTAACAGTGAATGTCAGGAAAAGGAGATGTGATGACAAAATCAGATGTTAGGATAATACAAGTTGAAGACGAAGAAGTGGACACCAGTTAAGATATTCCCCTAAAATCTTGAAAAGGCAAGGAAACAGATTCTCTCTTAAAGCCTCCAGAATGAAGACAACCCAACTAACTCTTTGATGATTATTTACTTCTGATCTCCAGAATGATAAAATAATAATCTCAATTTATGTTTTTTGTAGTCATTGATTTTGTGGTAATTAATTATGGCTGGTATCAAAAACTCATAACAATAGGCACTTTTGTTACATTATTCCATTCTGTATTGGCCTGTAAGACATCTGCTGAGAAATCTAATGTTGATCTGGGGAAAATTCCCTTAAGTGTTACTTTCCATTTTTCTCTTGCTGTTTTTAGAATTCTCTTTGACTTTGATTTTTGACAGTGTTACTATCATATGCCTTGGAGAGGACTTTTCTTCAGTTGAACCTATTTGGTATTTCTTCAGGTTTATGTTTGTAGATGTCTACATCTTTCCTACGATTTGGAAAATGTCCAGCTATTATTCTATTAAATAGATTTTACATGCTTTTCCCTATTTTTCTTCTTCTGGAAATCCAGAACTGTAAATAGTTATTCACTTAATGGTGTCCCACATGTCACATACATCTCTTTATTATCCTAAAATATTTTTTCTTCTTTCATTGTTTCTTTGTTTCTCTCTCTTCCTGTTTCTCTCTCTTTTCTGTTTTTTTCTGTGTGTGTCTTACTGGGTTATTTCAAAATACCTGTCTTCAGATTCAAAAGTTATTTCTCCTGCTCTATCTGGTATACTGCTGAAGCTCTCTAATATATTTCTTTTTATTTCAATCTTTGAATTCAGGCTGGGCACGGTGGCTCACATCTGTAGTCCCAGCACTTTTGGAGGCCGAGGCGGGTGGATCACCTGAGGTCAGAAGTTCAAGACCAGCCCAGCCAACATGGTGGAAGCCTGTCTCTACTAAAAATGCAAAAACTACGTGGGCGTGGTGGTGGGCACCTATAATCCCAGCTACTTGGGAGGCTGAGGCAGGAGAATCACTTGAACTCAGGAAGTGGGAGGTTGCAGTGAGCTGAGATCACACCACTACGCTCCAGCTTGGGCGACAGAGTAGGACTCCAACTCAAAGAAAAAAAAAAAAAAACTTTGAATTATTCATGGAAGATTGTTTGTTGTTCTTCTAAAATTATCGATATCTTCTTGTTGAATTTCTCATTTACGTTCTTTATCTTGACCTTTTGTATTGTATTTTGTGTTCTCTTGTATCTCACAGAGTTATTTTAAAATAATTATTTCAAATTTTTTATGTGTTTTTATAGATTTTCTTTCCTTAGAGTCTGTAACTAGAATTTATTCCTTCTTTGAAGATATCATGTTTTCTTGCTTTTCCATGTTTCTTGTGTCTCTATGTGAATATAAGTACAGCTGGTGTAATAGTTACTTCTTTCAATTTTATAAAGAATATTTGGTAGGAAAAGGCATTTTCCTGTAGATATATCTACTGTCATTTGGGTAGGGTTTTTTGGTTTTAGATTAAAGGAGTCTCGGTTTTGTTGTTTTTAAATTATTTCTTCACCCACAATCAATGTCAGTGGTGTCTGTGAGTTCCTCAGTGGCTTAGGCTGTGGTGTTTTGTTTTGTTTTTTTTTCCTGAGGCTGTGCATGGTATTATTGGGGACAAGGACACTAGGCAGCCCATCTTCAGGGCCCTGGCAGGGTGTGCACATAAGAATTTGAGATCCCTACCACTGGGCAGTTCACTAGTTTTGATCATGGTGGGCCCCAGATTATTGATCCTTGGACCACTGTACAGTATGCACAAGCTTGAGGCCACCTCGCCACTGATATGGGCACAGTTACCAAAAGTGGTGTCAACAGGCCCCAGTCAGGCCAGTCATCAAATACCTGAGTCCTACATGTGGATGCCAGCAGTTGAGGTGGTGGGCCCTGGATGTGCATGTCCTTGGATCCCTTGTGGCTCTCATGGGTGCATATTGACACCACAACTAGCAGTATTTGGGTTGCTTTCAGTGATGTTGGCAATGAGTAGGTAACTCTCAGATTCTGGGGAACATGTGTTTCAGCTTTGTATGTACTGAGGGAAGCCTCCTGGTGTGCTGACTGTTCCCTGGTGTGTAGGGCATTGTGTGCTGGGGATTTGACTGCACCTCGAATTCTAACTGGTGTCATGACACTGCAGCCCTCTGGGTGGATGTGGGGAGATATCATCAGAATCCTACAACTATAAAGACGCAGGGCCTATTGGGCTCCAGGGAAGGATATAGTCTGGTGGTGGCTTTGCTCTTAAAATGGCACCATGCTACAGCAGCCTGAGTTCTAAGGGGTGAAAAGACCCAACATAAATTTCTTTTCTGAAACAGTGCAGGCACATGGAGTCCAGGCAGCACCCTATACTGGGCTCAAAGCCTGTGAGGGCTGAGGGGGCTTTCCTGTAACAAGTATTGCAGATATCTGTGATGGAAATGTGCACTTGTGGGGATTTTCTGCTTGCCTGTTTCCTGTGATCTTGAGTCTCTCTGGCATCTAAATAGATCCCAACTTGCTTCTTCGCTTTCCTCTCTGCACTACTGACTCAAGTTCCTGTACCTCAGAGGGTCTTTGTCACATTTTTGCAACACTCTAATTCTGCAATATCATAATGTTGAATAGCAACATTATTCCTTCGATGTTCTATTTAACGTAAATTATCTATTTTTTTGTTTTATTTCTTCTTTGCAGAAGAGGTAACTGCTGGGTGCCTCTAGTCAGCCATCTTGATGATGCCTTCTACACCTGTATTTTGATGAATAAAATTTGTTTATTACAAAACACTTATCAGGGATGTGGCATGCATTCTGATAGAAATTGAGAGAGAAAGGGAGAAAGTTAGGAAGAATACAGAAAGAGAAAGACCAGACAGTCCAATGCCGTAGAGGTCTTAGTAGAAATAGCTGAGACAGGGAAATTTAAATACCATTCTCCCATAAAAAAAGACAGGTATCTCTGGAGAAACCACTAATTTTAGGGCTGTGATAGCAGATACACAAGCTAAGTTTGGAGCAGGTTCTAGGGATTTTATTTAAGATGGTAACTTGTGAGAAAGAGATAGGACCTACGTGAAGTAGCTCCCAGTATAAAATCTTGCCCAGCTTTAGCAAACAAATAAATACCTATAGTATTGTACAATAACCAAAAAATAAAATATATATCCATGAGTCCATACTGTCATACGTGAATGATTGAATATGTAAAATAAATGTGGAATAAGGAGTCACATCCTCCTTATTGAAAAAGTTTAAATAATAAAAATAGAAAAAAAAGTAAGAAACAGAAAATCAGCATTAGAAATACCAGAATAATCATTGCTCTCAGGCAAGATCCACTGACAAATGCCAAATAAATGCATGAAACTGTGATAAACAGGATATTTGTGTATACTTATATTAGCTTCTTCCAAATATTCGTGAATTACCATGATGGTTTTGATGTATGCCCACAAGTTATTTAATACCCTTTCTCTTTCTAAGACCCCATTTCCAATTTTAAATGTGCGGATCTTAGGTTCTATCACTTCTTTCCGGGATGAATTAGTCTCTTTGGAAAGGAAACCACAGCACCTGTAGCATTAGAAACTTCGCGCGGCACCACTTTAGCCATAAAGAAAAGTTTTCATTACCAGTCATATGCTATGTTGATAGTATGTGCTCACCAGTACAACACACAAAGGCAAAGTATCATCCTAGGATAGTTTTTCCTGCAAATTATAACCTTAAATCTAATCATGAGAAAATGTCAGATAATCCAAAAGTGAGCAGCATTTTAAAAATACTAGGCTAGTATATTTCAAACCTGTAAAGTTCATGAAGAACAAGGGAATGCCCCTGAAAATCTGTCACGCTAAACGAAAATGAATTGGCAACATGATGATGAAACAGTCATTATCCCTCGGACTGGATCCTGAATCGCGCACATAACGGGAACTACCAAATCTTTGGAAACATAAGCGTTCAGAATTTAGTAGCCAGTACCTGCACACATTAGATTCCAAGAGGCTCGGAGCAATGTGTACCATGGTTATATAAGACTTTGACTTTATATATGTTTTCGTTTTGAAAATATAGAGAAAGCCTCCTGAACCATTTCTTTTATAGCTTTCTTGTAAATCTAAAATTATTTCTAAGTAAATTGTTTTAAAAGCAAGAAAACCCATTAAGTTTCTAAGGCTTTGTTTTCCACTCAGTTGTTCACTAATATTTCATATTTTTTTTTCATGAGACTTAAATATCAATTCTGCTTTCTTTCTTTGCTTTATTGTCTCTCTTTTTTTAAATTTAGTGGTCTGTTTTGAGCTGTGTGAAACAACAGCCAGTGTGGGAAGTCAACATACATAATCAGAGCTTTGCCTCAAGGCCAAGGCACCCTGTTGTCAGGAAACTTGTGTGGATCGCTCGAGTTCAAGGGGAATCCTTTCCTCTTAATCGCTTCTGTTGTTTACATCCAGAATACGTAAGCTGCTTTTACTCTGAAAGGTCCAACATTTATAGAAGTAACTTAATTTTATCTCTCTGCTTGTAACACTTAATTTTGATCATTTACATCTTTCACACATCTTGTTAAATACAGTAAGCTATGCCACATTCACAATAGTGCACGGCCCTTTTTCTGTCTTTTTTTTTTTTTTTTTTTTTTTTTTGAGATGGGTTTTGCTCTGTCAGCTTCTGGGCTGAGTGCAGGGCTGATCTCAGCTTCACTGCAGCCCGGGGCCTCCCGCCCATGCCATTCTCTTGCCTCAGCCTCCTGAGAGGCAGACTACAGGCTCTCACCTCTCGCCAATTTTTTGTATTTTTAGTAGAGACGGAGTTTCACTGCAGCATTGTAGGGATGACCCCTGGACTCCTGACTTTCGTGATTCACAATTTGTATCTCTGGCCTCCTCCCTAGTGCTGGGATTACAGGCTTGAGCCACCGCGTCCGGCCTTCTATCTTTTTTTTAGAGTTACCAGCTAAGCACTTGGTTTTCAAATTACTGTAATGAGTACAATTACTAAATATTTTGTCACTGATTATGGTGACCTCCTTCTTTTCAGTTTTCCAAATCAGTTTATTTGCTCTGCAGAAACATATACTAAACTAATATCACATATTTTCATACGTTGGTTTGTTGTTATGGCAATATCTATCTTTTAGTAACAATTTACATGTAAGTACTTTTAGGCTACATTGTTCTAACACGTACACCCAGAACTTTAGATGGTATAAATTTTAAAAAAAGTTGGTTCATTCTTCACATTACCATCCGAAGTGTAGCTTCCAAAGAATGTTATGTGTTACTTCATCTCTAACTACGAAATATGTGCGTGTGTATATATATTAATGTATAATTTGTAATACATATTTCAATATAATATATATTATATAGACCTATATTAAATCAATATTATATAACAATATATGAAAACATACATTGTAATGTAATATATTACATGTAAATTATATTATATATTTAATTGACAAATATAACATAATATATAAACATTAAATGTAATCTATGTATTCTATATAGATTATATCACATATAAAATTTTGTATATTAAATATTAAATACAAAATTTTATATGAGGAGGGAGAGATCACACACCTGCAAAAACCATGCACTGAAAATAATAGCTGCTCACTTTACATTCCTAGAAGTCAATTACATGATCATATCTAATGAAAAGGGAGGCTGGGAAGCAAGGTCTGTCTAGCTCTGTGAAGAAAAGTGTTGTTGACACGAGAGTTATTGTTTGTTTTGATTCCTAGAACAACAGCATTTGGCTGAAAAATATTGAGCTTTTGTCAAAGATTTTGTGAATGTTTTACATTTTGAAACAAATTTTACATAAAGAAATACTTCTTAAACATGAAGTCAGTATTCAATAATTCCACTGAGTTCTTTAAATCTGTGGAAACACTGAAAATAACATAAGTACATATAGTCACCTATGGTACAAATAGAAATACATGTAGGTATGTGTACATGCAAAAATGCTGTTTTATTTAATAAACTTCAAAGTAATTATTTAATATTGAAATCACTCCATAGAAACTTTTAAAATAAAATCTACTTTTTCAATTTGAGAACATTTAGAAAAAACAGAAGTCTAAATTGTACGTTTGTGATCAACTATTTATGTATATTATATGAAATTTAATGTAACAAATTTTAAAATACATTTATTTATTGGTTGTTATAAAAAGTTTGACCACACTATTACATAAAACATAATAAAACACACATTATCAACTTAAATAAAACTTATGGGCTAGGAATTAAACAGTACATTTTAAGACAATAAAATCCAACCAAATAGTAAATCTGTATGTGTGATATCCTTGAAAGTCATTTAGTATCTACTTGTAGTAGTTTTTTCTAATTCTGTGAAGAAAGTCAATGGCAGCTTGATGGGGATAACATTGAATCTGAAAATTACTTTGGGCAGTATAGCTGTTTTCACGATATTGATTTTTCCAATCCATGAGTATGGGATGATTTTCCATTTGTTTGTGTCCTCTCTTATTTCCTTCAGCAGTGGTTTGTAGTTCTCCTTGAAGAGGTCCTTTACATCCCTTGTAAGTTGTATTCCTAGGTGTTTTATTCTCTTTTTAGCAACTGTGAATGGGAGTTCACTCATTATTTGGATGTCTGTCTGTCTGTTACTGGTGTATGGGAATGCTTGTGAGTTGTGCACATTGATTTTGTATCATGAGACTTTGCTGAAGTTGATTATCTGATTAAGGAGATTTGGGGCTGAGATGATAGGGTTTTCTAAATATACAATCATGTCATCTGCAAACAGAGACAATTTGACTTCCACTCTTTGTATTTGAATACCCTTTATTTTATTCTCTTGCCTGATTGCCCTGCCCAATATTCCAATACCATATTGAATAGGAGTGGTAAGAGAAGGCATCTTGTCTTGTGCCAGTTTTCAAAGAGAATTCTTCCAGCTTTTGCCCATTCAGTATGATATTGTCTGTGGGTTTGTCATGAATAGCTCTTATTATTTTGAGATATGTTCCATCAATAGCTAGGGGTTTTTAGCATGAAAGGCTGTTAAATTTTATCAAAGACCTTTTCTACATCTATTGAGATAATCATGTGATTTTCATCATTGGTTCTGTTTATGTGATGGATTATGTATATTGATTTGTGTAGGTTGAACTAGCCTTGTATCTCAGGGATAAAGCCGACTTGATTGTGGTGGATAAGCTTTTTGATGTGCTGTTTGATTCAGTTTGCCAGTATTTTATTAAGGCTTTTCACATCAATGTTCATCAGGAATATTGGCCTGAAATTTTCTGTTTTTGTTGTGTCTCTTTCAGGTTTTGGAATCAGGATGATGCTGGCCTCATACAATGAGTTAGGGAGGAGTCCCTCTGTTTCTACTGCTTGAAATTGTTTCAGAAGCACTGGTACCAGCTCCTCTTTGTACCTGTGGTAGAATTTGCCTGTGAATCCATCTGGTCCTGTGTTTTTTCGTTGTTGTTTGTTTTTTTGTTTTTTGTTTGTTGTTTATTTTTGGTTGGCAGGCGATTAATTACTGCCTCAATTTCAGAACTTGCTATTGGCCTATTCAGGGATTTGACTTCTTCCTGGTTTAGTTTTGGGAGAGTGTATGTGTCCAGGAATTTATCCATTTCTTCTAGATTTTCTAGTTTATTTGTGTGGAGGAGTTTACAGTTTTGTCTGATGGTAGTTTGTTTTTCTGTAGAATCAGTGGTGATAGTCACTTTATCATTTTTTAATGTGTCTGTTTGATTATTCTCTCTTGTTTTCCTTATTAGACTGGATAATGGTCTATGTATTTTGTTATTCTTTTCAAAAAGAAGCTCCTGGGTTTGTTGATTTTTTAAGGGCTTTTCGCGCCTCTGTCTCCTTCAGTTCTGCTCTCATCTTAGTTATTTCTTGTCTTCTACTAGCTTTTGAATTTGTTTGCTCTTGTGTATCTAGTTCTTTTAATTGTGACATTAGGGTGTTGATTTTAGATCTTTCCTGTTTTCTCATGTGGGCATTTATTGCCATAAATTTCCCTCTAAACACTGCTTTAGCTGTGCCCCAGAGATTTGGGTACATTGCATCTTCATTCTCATTGGTTTCATAGAACTTATTTATTCTGCCTTAATTTTGTTATTTTTCTGGTAGTCATTCAGGAGCTGGTTGTTCATTTTCCATGTAGTTGTGTGGTTTTGAGTGAGTTTCTTAATCTTGAGTTCTAATTTGATTGCACTGTGGTCTTACAGACAGTTTTTGTGACTTCCATTCTTTTGCGTTTGTTAAGGAATGTTTTACATCCAATTATTTGGTCAATTTTAGAATAATTGTAAGGTGATTCTGAGAAGAATGCATATTCGTTGATTTAGGGTGGAGAGTTCTGTAGATGTCTATTAGGTCCACTTGATCCAGAGCTGAGTTCAAGTTCTGAATATCCTTGTTAATTTTCTTTCTCGTTGATCTGCCAAATACTGACAGTGGTGTGTTAAAGTCCCCCACTATTATTGTGTGGGAGTCTAAGTCTCTTTGTAGGTCTCTAAGAACTTGCTTTATGAATCTGAGTGCTTCTGTACTGGGTGCATATATATTTAGAATAGTTAATTTTCTTGTTGCATTGATCCCTTTACCATTATGTAATGTCCTTCTTTGTCTCTTTTATCTTTGTTGGTTTAAAGTCTGTTTTATCAGAGACTAGGATTGAAACCCCTGTTTTTTTGTTGTTTGTTTGTTTCTTTGTTTGTTTTTCTTTCCATTTGCTTGGTAAATATTCCTCCATCACTTTATTTTGAGCCTATGTGTGTCTTTGATCATGAGATGGGTCTCCTGAATACAGCAGACTGATGGGTCTTGACTCATAAATGAGTCATTTTACTCATGACTAGTAAATTCATCCAATTTACTAGTCTGTGTCTTTTAATTGGGGCATTTATCCCATTAATATTTAAAGTTAATATTGCTGTGTGTGAATTTGATCTTGTCATTTTGTTGCTAGATGGTTATTTTGGCTGTTAGTTGGTGCAGCTTCTTCATAGTGTCAATGGTCTTTACAATTTGGTATGTTTTTGCAGTGACCGATACCAGTTTTTCCCTTCCATGTTTAGTGGTTCCTTCAGGATCTCTTGTAAGTCAGGCCTGGAGGTGACAAAATCTCTCAGCATTTGTTTGTATGTAAAGGATTTTATTTCTCCTTTGATTATGAAGCTTAGTTTGATCGGATGTGAAATTCTGGGTTGAAAATTTATTTCTTGAAGTATGTTGAATATTGGCCCCTGTAGCAGTTTGGTTAGGGTGGTGGGAGAAATTATAAGAAGAAATTATAGGGAAAGATTCAAACCTTCTTGGAAGGCCAGGAGGTTTTGCAAAAGCTTTGAAAGATAATTTGGCCAAAGGCAGCCAAATTCTCTTCTCTGGAGCCTGAGAGCAAAAGGTAGATAACAAGGAGGTGTGTGGCTTTATTCATCCACACATAGGACTGCTGGCTCCAGGAGGGTGACCACATTAATTATCCACAAGCTGTGTTGATTCAAAGCCTTCGTCATTGAATCTGTACTAAATAAATGCCTGCGGTGTCAGCTGGTCAGGGCTGTGGCTATTGTGACCCTTTATGGCACCATCCTTGGTGTCTGTGAGTGACCCAGTCCCCTAGCCTCACAGCCAGGCAAAAAACCTGTGTCTGTGTACATTTTATCGTTCATTGCTCAGCCAGAGTCTGTCGGACAGACCTAGCAGCTGGTTCTCCATGAGGGGAATTATGCAAAGGATCATGATGGAGCTCTCAAAAGTGAAGGTGAAGAGGCTACACAGTCAGTAAGTCAATATGTCATTGGTACCAACTCAGGATTTCAAGTTTGAGGGAATTGTTCAGGCTAGGGTTTCATCATGGGACAACAGTTATCAGCAGAACAGAAGCAGTATATAAAAGTATTGAAACAATTGCTTAAAGCTAGCAGAGCCTTGGTTTCACAGGATTAATTAAGGGACCTAATGCAAACTGTTGTTTCCCATAACCCATGGTTCCTGGAAGAAGGTACACTAGATGTAGAGCTCTGGGAACAAGTGGGGAGAAATCTTAAACATCATCTTGCACAAGGGCAACAGGTCCCAGTAACATATCTAATGTTATGGGCCTTAGTTAGGGCTTCTCTGTCCCTGCTATACATAGATGAGCCTAAAAGGGAGAGGGAGGAGGAACCATCACCTACCTTACTGCCTCCGCCCTCATGCTGTTACCAGACAAAAATAACAAAGAGGAAATGGAGGTTTTGCCTGAGTCCCCTCCTCCAATAAATTGGAAAAAAAGACAAGGGATACACTACAGCTATGGGACCCTGTCTTAGGCAAGTGGTATTAGAAGGGAAGCTCTTGGCTTGCCCAGTAATGCAAAATTGACAAGGCAATCAGGTATATGAACCCGTTTATTTTAATGCTTATAAAGAGATAAGAAAAAGCGTTAAAGAAAATGAAGCAGCTAGCCCATTTACGAAAGTAATAAGGGAAGCCATGGAAGACAACTTCCATATGACCCCATGGGACTGGTCAGTGCTAGCTAAAATAACTTTGGAGCCCAGACAATACCTCCTCTGGAGGGCAGAATATGACGAGTTATGTGAACAAGCCAACCATAATCAAGTGGCTGGGCAAGACATAAAAACTGCTATGCTCCAGGGGAGGGGTCTCTATGCTGATGTACAACTGCAACTAAATTTTGATCCCCAGGTCTATGCCCAAGTGTCTTTGTGTGCTCTCAGGACTTGGGATCGAATTCCCAAAAGCGAAGTTCAACAGGGATCTCTTATAAATGTTCAACAAGGGCCTCAGAAGCCATTTGTTGAATTTATCAATCAGGTAACCCAAGCAATTAAAAGACAAATTAGTCATGCTTAGGCCACTGATATCTTATCATTGCAATTGGTTTATGAAAATGCTAATGTTAACTGCTGGCAAGCAATGCAGACAATCAGAGGAAAGGCAGCCACAGTAAGGGAACTTATAGGAGCATGTCAACTGGCAGGGACTGAAACACACAAAGCTAAAATACTGGCTATGGAAATAAGGCCTCCTAAAGTGAAAAGGAAGAGAAACCCAAATTGTTTTCTATGTGGAGAGCAAGGTCATATGAAGTGGGAATGCCCCAATAATAGAGACTTAGGTCTCTCAGGAAAAGAACCCCTTTCTATATGCCCACAATGTGAAAAGGGGAAACATTGGGCAAATCAATGCAGGTCCCAATTTGGTAAAAACGGCAATCTCATAAGTACTCAGGTGGGAAACTTCATGAGGGGCTGGCCCCAGGCCCCATTCCAAACTGGGGCAATGCCAGTGGCTTTCCTCAGTCAGATAGAAAGCCCACAGACTTCTCTCCTAGAGCAGCCACTACTGGGAGTGCAGGACTGAACTTACTCTGCCAATGAATTGGTTCTAAAAGAAGGAGAAGACCCTAAAAAGGTTGCAATCAACATCTGGGGCCCACTGCCTCCAGGAACAGTGGGATTAGTTGTAGGGTGGTCAAGCCTATCCAGTAAAGAAATTAATGTGCTCACTGGGGTAATAGTGACTATCAAGGTAAGATATTAGTTATGGTGGAATGTAAAGGCCTGCATATTCTTCCCCCTGGATCAAAGATAGCTCGTTTACTACTCTTACCATACTAGGTCCCCAATGCCCAG
Organism: Papio anubis; assembly: GCF_008728515.1. Classification (NCBI taxonomy): domain Eukaryota; kingdom Metazoa; phylum Chordata; class Mammalia; order Primates; family Cercopithecidae; genus Papio; species Papio anubis. The sequence goes on along the minus strand of NC_044982.1, from coordinate 63,626,025 downwards.
GGAAAGGAAAAGGGAAATGGAAGTTTTGGAAGCAGAGGAGCCATAGGAAGTATATTGGAATCAACTAATCACTGATAGAGACCCATGACCACCTTAAAGATTGGAAATAAGAATTTTACTGGCTTACTGGAAACAGGGGCAGGTATTTCAATAATTAGTGATCAAAACTGGCCAGAAACTTGGACATGGGTCACTCAGAAACAAAAAATTGTCAGCATCAGGGAAGTGCACACAGCCAAGCAGAGCACGCACCCCCTAACATGTTGCAATTTTCAAGGAAGAAAGGCAGTTATACAGCCTCTAATTATGCCCATCCCTGTTAATCTCTGGGGATGAGATCTGTTAGTCCAAAGGGGGGTCGCTCTGCAGACCCCTTTCTAATAATGGCCACTGTTATTATCCCTCCCTTACCCCTGATGTGACTCTCTCAAGATCCAATTTGGGTAGAACAGTGGCCTTTAAAGGGAGAGAAATTACAAAGAGCCCCTGAATTAGTTGAAGAGCAATTAAAAGCCATCCATATAGAACCATCAAACAGCCCTTAGAACTCGCCCATTTTCATAATTCCCAAAAAGTCTGGTAAACGGAGACATTTGCATGACTTATGTGCTATAAATGCTCATTTGCAACCTATGGGACCCCATCAACAGGGGCTCCCTTTCCCCACAGTGATTCCTCAAGAATGATCTATAGTCATTATTGACTTAAAAAGACTGCTTTCATACTATTCCTCTTATAGAACAGGACAGACAAAAAATTGTGTTTACCATAGCAGCTATCAATAATGAAAGGCCAGCTCACCAATTTCACTGGAAGGTACTTTCTCAAGGAATTCTGAATAGTCCTACCATATGTCAGTATCATGTAAACCAGGCTTTGTTCCCCAGGAGAAAAGAATTTTCTAATTGCAAGATTATTCATTTTATGGGTGATATTTTACTAACAGCCTCAACAGAGCCAGTACTTTTAAGTTTATATGCCTCTGTTGTAAAGAATACACAGTTAAGAGGTTTAATCATAGCACCTGAAAAAGTACAGATGTCCTTTCCTTGGAAATATCTTGGATACATACTAACTTCCCAATCAGTAAGACTTCAAAACGTTAAATTAAATACTAGCAACTTATACACCTTAAATGATGATCAGAAATTACTGGGTGATATTAATTGACTTCACCCCACCTTGGGCACAACTACTGATAACTTACAAAACTTGTTTTCAATTCTAAAGGGCAATACATCCCTAGACTCTCCCAGGTATTTAACTCCTGTAGCAAAAAGGGAAATTGATGAAATAGAGCAACTATTTCTCAGAGGCAACTAGATTGCATAGATCCATGACATTCAGTTCAGTCATTTGTTTTTTCCACTAAATATTCCCCAACAGGATTAATAGGACAGATGTCCCCAGGGCTGTGCTTTCTAGGATGTACTTTTGGCTCACATACTGAGACTAAAACTCTATCTCCCTATATCCAGCTAGTTAGTAAAGTCATCTATTCAGGACACAGACAATGCAGTCTATTGCTAGGTTATGACCCTGATGTTATTAGAATTCGTTTGAGTAAAAAGCAATTTGAAGCAGTATTGTCCTTATCTCTAAACCTGCAAATAGCACTCTCTTATTACACAGGCCATATAGAACATGCCCTTCCTGCCAACAAACTCCTTCAGTTCTCATCTCATACTCCTGTGGTTTTGCCTACAAAAGTAGTTCAGTCCCCCCTACCTAATGCTTTAACACTGTTTACTGATGGTTCTGGTAAACATAGAAAAGCAGTTGTTTGGTAGAGACTGCATGATTCTCTCACTCATTCTGGATTTGTGAGGTTGGAGACTTAATATTGAGAACTGAGGTGGGACACTTAATATTGGCCCTGGAAACTTTTTCTGCTCAGTTCATCAATATTGTTAGTGACTCTGCTTACTCTATTTATTTACTGCAAAATCTTGAAACAGCCCTCATTAAGTCCACTCTGGAGCCCACCCTGTGTATACTTTTTTTTCAACTTCAGCAATTCCTAGATCAACATACACATCCTATTTTTATCACACACATTCAAGCCCACAGCTCACTGCCTGGCTTATGACAATGAACAAGCAGACCTGCAAGTAATGATATCACTGCTTGACCAAGCCACCCAATTGCATCAAGTTTTCCACCAAAATTGGAGAAACTTAACTAAACTATTTCAACTTACTCAAAGACCAACTAGACAAATTATTTTACAATGCCCAGATTGCCAACTCACAGACATTTCCCATCCTTCATCAAGTGTTAACCCTAGAACCTAATCAATTATGGCCAAAGGATGTTACCCACATCCCTGAATTTGGAAAACTAAGATATGCACATGTATTCATTCATAACAATGCTCACTTAATTAGCACTCATGCCTTTCCTGGATAGTCCATCCAATATGTCATTAAGCATCTTCTTTTAACTATTGCTTTCATGGGGCGACCCACAGAAACTAAAACTGATAACTGTCCAGCTTATTCCAGCTCACAATTTCAACAATTTTGTCACACATGGAACATCCAACATTCCACAGGCATTCTGTATAAACCCCCAAGGACAGGCCATAGTAGTCCATACCAACTCCACCCTTAAAAATATGCTCAGAAAACAAAAAAATGGGGAATATGAGTAATGACTCTGCAACACTACTAGCACAATCCTCATTTACCCTTAATTTTTAAAATTAGATGATAAATTTCAATCAGCTGTAGAAAAGCACTTTGATAACCTCTCAAGACATAAAACACACAGTGTTTTGGAAAGACATAGACAGTAATGTATGGTGTGGTCCAAATGAATTGCTAACATGGGGAAAAGGATATGCTTGTGTTCCCACCCCCTCAGGTCCTCTTTGGATTCCAGCGCAATGCATCAAACCATACCATGGTGTGGCTAGGACCCAACCTGGTACCAGAAATGAAGAAAATGACCCTGTAGGACTCACAGCCCTGGACAATGTGGCTTCCTCCAATGACACTAGCCCCGGACATTACCTGAGGGATGCAGAAGAAGACAACTCAGGAGGCTGAGTGAATCCTGCTCTGGACACACACACCATACACTCCAGATAATTTGTTCCTTTTCTATGCTGTCTGTTGCACGTTGCAAACTTGTGTAGGGTATTTTATGTTCTCACTTTGTCTGCAACCTGTACCTGCTACACTCTATTGGGCTCATCTCTAGATCCAACTTTCTTCTGCCCTGTCACCTGGTCAGATACCCACTTCCGGGCCTCTAATAACGTAGCTGCTTGGCTAGGAGGGATAGATTTATCCCCAGTGGAGTCCCTCATTAATGGCACATATAGGACTAAGGTGCTAGATAACACTACATATCACTTCACTATCCTCCCACTGTGTGTAAGTTATTAAAGATCTAACCCTTACTGTGTACCTGCCCAAACACAATTATAGCTATATCATGGCAGAGGAAATGCCTTAACAGTCTTAGTTGCAGGTAACCTCAAATGAGGCAACACAATCAATGTCCCTTTCCCAAAGAACAAAACTGGGAAAGCAATGGATTCCCTTTGCTAAAGAACAAAACTGGGAAAGCAATGGATTCCACTTTAGCTGGGAGGTCTGTCATGGGAGACAGGCTGTAGACTCCAGTTAGACAATTATAACATCTTAGACTGAAGCCCCCACAACCATTTGCAGGGAGATCATACTGATGTCTGCATCTATCATGGTATCAATAACAGTTTTGCTACTACGTCCCATTCCCCTATCATTTGGGCTAATAGGAGGATGGGATATCCCAGACCCCAAGTAGAGTCCCTGCCACCCCAAGACACTTCATGGTTTGTGGGACATCTTAGCACCCCCCTTAACACCTGGCATGGGACATATCATAATTCCAGTCACAATTATACTATAACTTTTTTTCATAATCACACTTATCAGTGCATGATTTACACTACCCATATGTTTTCCTTATGGGAACCAATATTTCTCTTACACCCCAAAACTCCACATCTGTGACCCAAGTGCAGGGACAGGTTTAGTTCACTTCTTGTATCACTAATTATAATATATCTAATTTAAATTTTAGTTGTGTCATGGTATTAAGTAGATCAACTGAGGCTTTCCTACCAGTCAATTTAATACACAATTGGCAAGGTTCCTCTGCCCTTGCCACCTTAGAATGCTCCTTGTCTTAGGTCAGACAAAAAAGATTCATTGTTACACTTGCAACCTTTATAGTCTCAGCCATAGTCATGCTAGCAACTGCTAATGTTGCTGTAGCATCTATTACTGCATCAGTACAAACAGCTACTTTTGTAGGTAATTTGGCCAGAAATGTGTCTAATGAACTTCTCTTATATCAGCATATAGATCAAAAGATTCTTGCACATCTGCAAGCCCTCAAGGCTGCTTTGGAATATGTGGGGGAGCAACAAGATACACTGTCATTCTGACAGCAATTAAACTGTGACTGGGAGCATAAGCACATCTGTGTCACCTCTCTACATTTGAATAAATCAATACATAGTTGGGATAGGTGAAACAACACCTCTGGGGAAGCTTTCATGACAATTTAACAGTAGATGTAAAGCAACTTAAAACTAAAATTCTAGAATCCCTTAATGCCGTAGATCTACATGCTCAACAAACAGCCATATGGAAGGCTGTGTGAGAACATTTCTCCTGGATAGACCCCCCCAACTTATGGAGGTCACTCCTTGATTGGAAAAGAATGTTACTGAAAATACTCATGTTTGTCTTATGTTATTTACTAATTCTAGGGTGCAAAATGGGCATATGAGTTATAACTCCTGTGCCAAAACCTGTTGCTGCACATATCTGCACTCTTCAATCAACAAAACCTGATGGAAAAAACAGTAAAGGGGAAGATGTCAGAGTTCAGTCAGGGTGGTGGGAGAAATTATGAGAAGAAATTATAAGGAAAGATGCAAACCTTCTTGGAAGGCTGGGAGGTTTTGCAAAAGCTTCAAAGGCTGAGAACAAAATGTAGATAACAAGGAAGTGTAAAGGAATTGATCTAGATAAGTTAGTTTAATTAGAACTTGGAATCTGGCCTATAATCATCCACATGCAGGACTGCTCTCTCTGGTGGGGGGTGACCATGTTAGTTACCTACAAATTGTGTTGACTCAAAGCCTTTGTCATTAAATCTGTACTAAATAAATGCCCACAGTGCTGACTTGTCAGGGCTGTGGCTGCTGTGACTCTTTATGGCCCCTCCTTGGTGTCTGTGAGCCACCCAGTCCCCTAGCCATGTGGCAAGGCAAAAACCTGTGTCTGAGAACAATTTTTTATCTGTCACTCGGCAGGATCCCACTCTTTTCTGCAGAGAGATCCACTGTTAGTCTGATGGCCTTCCCTTTGTGGGTAATCTGATCTTTCTCTCTGGCTGCCTTTGACATTTTTCCTTTATTTCAATCTTGATGAATCTGACCTTATGTGTCTTGGGGTTGCTCCTCTTGAGGAATATCCTTGTAGCGTTCCCTGTATTTCCTGAATTTGAAATTGAAATTTCCTGAATTTGAGTTGGCCTGTATTGCTAGGTTGGGAAAATTTCCCGGGATAATATCCTGAACTGTGTTGTCTAACTTGTTTCCATTCTCTCTGTCACTTTCAGGTAAACCAATCAAACGAAGATTTGGTCTTTTCACATAGCTTATTTCATTAAGCTGATCTTCAATCTCGAATATCCTTTCTTTCCTTTGATCAATATGGCTATGGATGCTTGTGTATGCTTCATAAAGTTCCCATGACATGTTCTTAAGCTCCGTCAGGTTATTTGTGTTCTTCTCTAAACTGGTTATTCTAGTTAGCAATTTATCTAATCTTTTTTCAAGGTTCTTAGCTTCATTGCATTGGGTTAGAATATGCTCCTTTAGCTTGGAGGAGTTTGTTATTACCCACCTTCTGACGCCTACTTCTGTCAATTTGTCAAACTCATTCTCTATCCACTTTTGCTCCCTTACTGGTGAGGAGTTGTGATCTTTTGTAGGAGAAAAGACCTTCTGATTTTTGGAATTTTTAGCCTTTTTCACTGGTTTTTCCTCATCTTCATGGATTTATCTACCTTAGGTCTTTAATGTTGGTGACCTTTGGATGAGGTTTCTGTGTGGACCTCCTATTTGTTGATGTTGATGCTATTCCTTTCTGTTTGTTAGTTTTCCTTCTGATAGACCTCTCTGCTGCAGTTCTGCTGGAGTTTGCTGGAGGTCCACTCCAGACCCTGTTTGCCTGGGTATCACTAGTGGAGGCTGCAGAACAGCAAAGATTGCTGCCTGTTCCTTTCTCTGGAAGCTTCATTCCAGAGGAGCAGCTGCCAGATGCCAGCCAGAGCTCTCCTGTATGAGGTGTCTGTCGACCCCTGCTGGGAGGCATCTCCCAGTCAGGAGGCACAGGGGTCAGGGACCCACTTGAGGATGCAGTCTTTCCCTTAGCAGAGCTTGAGCACTGTGCTGGGAGATTTGCTACTCCCTTCAGTGCCAGCAGACAGGAATGTTTAAGTCTGCTGAAGCTCCACACACAGCCATCCCTCCCTCTAGGTGCTCTGTCCCAGAGAGATGGGGGTTTTATCTATAAGGGGGGTTTTTATCTATAGGCCCCTGACTGGAGCTGCTGCCTTTCTTTCACAGATGCCCTACCCAGAGGGGAAGAATCTAGAGAGGCAGTCTGGATACAGCAGCTCCGTGGCACTTTGGTGGGCTCCACTCAGTCTGAACTTCCTGGAGGCTTTGTTCACACTGTGAGGGGTAATCTGCCTACTCAAACCTCAATAATGGCAGATGCTCCTCTCCCCACCAAGCTTGAGCATGGCAGACCAACTTCAGACTACTGTGCTGGTAGCAAGAATTTCAAACCAGTTGATCTTAGCTTGCTGGGCTCTGTGGGGGTGGGATCTGCTGAATTACACCACTTGATTCCCTGGTTTCAGCCCCCTTTCCAGGGGAGTGAACAGTTCCATCTCACTTGCATTCCAAAAAAAAAAAAAAAGAAAGAAAGAAAAAAAAAAAAACTTCTGCAGCTAGCTCACTCAGTGTCTGCCCAAATGGCCGCCCAGTTTTATGTTTGAAACCCAGGGCGCCGGTGGCATAGGCAACTGTGGGAATCTCCTGGTCTGTGGGTTGTGAAGATTGTGGGAAATGCATAGTATCTGGACAAGAGTGCATCGTTCCTCAAGGCACAATCCCTCAAGGCTTTTATTGGCTAAGGGAGGGAGTTCCCTGACCCCATGCACGTCCCGGGTGAGGCGACACCCCACTTTGCTTTGGCTCACCCTCTGTGGGCTGCACTCACTCTTTAACCAATCCCAATGAGATAAGCTGAGTACCTCAGTTGGAAATGGAGAAATCACCCATCTTCTGAATTGCCATCACTGGGAGCTACAGACAAGAGCTATTCCTATTCAGCCATCTTGCCAGCCACCCTCCCTCCTTCTCTCTCTCTTTTTTTTTTGGAATCTTTTCAGTAGGATTGGCATCTGCTCTTCTTTGTACGGCTGGTACAATTTGGTAAATTCTTCTGATGCAGGACTTTTTTTGATTGATAGGTTTTTTGTTTGTTTGTTATTGATTCAATTTTTTATATCATTAATCTATTCAGGGTTACAAGATTTTCCTGGTTTAATCTTGGGAGGTTGTGTGTTTCCGGGAATTCAGCCATTTTCTCTAAAATTTCTGTTTTGTGTGCACAGAGATGTTTATAGTAGTCTCTGAGGATCTTTTGTATTTCTATGGAATCAGCTATAATGTCACCATTCTCATTTGTAGTTATGCTTATTTGGATCTTCTCTTCCTTTTTATTAAAAATCTGTTCTGATGTTGGTTATTATTTTTTTCTGCTGCTGACATTGGTTTTGGTTTGTTCTTGTTTTTCTAGTTCTTCTCTGTATAATATTAGATGATTAACATGAGTTCTTTCTAACTTCCTGATGTAGGTGTTTATACATATAAACTTTTCTCAACATTACTTTTGCCTCATCTCAGAGATTTTGATATGGTCTGTGTCTTTTTTCATTTATTTCAAAGAATTTTTTGATGTCTGCCTTAATTTTCTTGTTTACCTACAAGTCATTTGGAGCAATTTTTTTTTGAGTTTCCATGTATTTTTGTGGTTTCAAGAATTCCTGTTGCTATTTTATTTTTTCTAATTTTGTTCCATTGTGGTCTAAGAATATGCTTGGTGCAATTTCTTTTTTAAAAAATTTATTGACATTCACTTTATGGCCATGTATGTGGTGAATCTTAGGGAATGTTCTGTATGGAGATAAGAAGAATGTATATCTTATGGTTGTTGGGTGCAGTATTCTATAGATGTCTGTTACCTCTGTGGTCAAGTGTTAAATTTCAGTCCAGATTTTTTTTGTGTGTTCATTTTCTACCTTGATGATCTGTCTAATGCTCTTAGTAAAATATCAAAGTCCTCCACTATTATCATATGCCTATCAATTTATATACTTAGATCTAGTAATAACCATTTAACAAATCTGAGTGCTCCAAAGTTAGATGTGTATATATTTAGAATAGGTAAATCTTCTTGTTAAATTGGATAATTTATCATTATATAGCGCCCTTCTTTGTCCTCTTTGCAATTTTTAGTTTACAGTCTGTTTTATGTGATACATAGTGACCTTTGTCAATAAATATTGACAGATTGATAGAACTTTGGATATTAACTAAAGAATTTTATCATTAAGATTCAAAACTGATAAACGGTAGTTACAATTTTTTTTTTGTATATTTAGGAAATTTGGGTTTCATATACTGTGGTGGTTAATACTGTCAACTTGATTGTACTGAAAGATGCAAAGTATTGATTCCTGCCTGTGTCTCTGAGGATTTTGCCAAAAGAGATTAACATTTGAGTCAGTGGGCTGCAAAAGGCAGACACACACTTAATCTGGGTGGGCACAATCTAATTAGCTGCTAGAGCAGCTAGAATATAAAGCAGGCAGAAAAATGTGAAAAGACAAGACTGGCATAGTCTCACAGCCAGCGTCTTTCTTCTGTGCTGTATGTTTCCTCCCCTTGAACATTGGACTCCAAGTTCTTCAGTTTGGGGATGTGGACTGGCTCTCCTTGCTTCTCAGCTTGCAGACGGCCTATTGTGGAACCTGTGAGTTAATATTTAATAAACTGCCAGGTATGTGTGTGTGTGTGTGTGTGTGTATATATATATGTATAGCCAGATTTGCAATTATATACTGATTCATGGGCTGTAGCCAATGATTTTCCTGGACGGTCAGGGACATGGAAGAATCATGACTAGAAAAATGGTGACAAAGAAATCCAAGAAAAAGGTATGTGGATAGATTTCTCTGGGTGGTCAAGAACTGTGAAGATATTTGTATCCCATGTGAGTGCTCATCAACAAGTGATCTCAGCAGAGGAGGATTTTAATAATCAATGGATAGGATGACCCGTTCTGTGGACTCCACTTAGTCTCCTTCCCCAGCCACCCCTGAAATCATCCAATAGGCTCATGAACATAGTGACCATTGTGGCAGGGAGGGAGGTTTTCACATGGACTCAGCAACATGAACTTCCACTCACTGAGGTTGGCCTGGCTACGGCCACTGATGAGTGCCCAGTTTGCCAGCAGCAGACACCAACCCTGAGCCCTTGATATGGCACCATTCCTAGGGGTGATCAGTCAGCAACCTGGTGGCAGGTTGATTATATTGGACCTCTCCCATCATAGAAAGGGAAATAGTTGTTCCTCAACACTTACTCTAGATATGGGTTTGTCTATCCTGCATGCAATGCTTCTTCCAGGACTACCATGCATGGACTCATGGAATGCCTTATCCACGACCATGGTATTTCACACAGCATTACCTCTGACCAAGGCACTCACTTTATATGTAAACAAGTGCAGCAGTGTGCTTGTACTCATGGAATTCACTGGTCTTACCATGGTCTTCATCATCCTGAAGCAGCTAAATGGATAGAACCGTGGACTGGCCTATCGTAGTCAAAAATACATTGCCAACTAAGTGAAAAATAGTTGGTAGCACTGAGCAAAGTTCTCCAGAAGGCTGTATATACCTTTAACCAGCATCCATTGTATGGTATTGTTTCTCCTCTAGTCAGATTCATAGGTTTAGGAATCAAAGAGTGGAAGTGGAAGCCACACCCCTAGTGATCCACTAGCAAAATTTTTGCTTCCTGTTTCCACAACATTACATTCTTCTGGCCTAGAGGTCTTAGTTACAGACGGAGGAACACTGCCACCAAGAGACATAACAACAATTCCATTAAATTGGAAGTTAAGATTGCCACCTGGACACTTTGGGCTCCTCCTACCTTTAAGTCAACAGGCTAACAAGGGAGTTACAGTTTTGGCTGAGGTTATTGATCTGCACTATCAAGATGAGATCAGTTTACTACTCCACAATGGAGATAAGGAAAAGTATGCATGGAATACACAAGATCCACTAGGGTATCTCTTAGTATTACCAAGCCTTGTGATTAGGTCACTGAGAAACTACAACAGCCTAATCCAGGAAGGATTAAAAAATGGCTCAGATCCTTTAAGAATGAAGGATTGGGTCACTCCATTAGAAAAAACTACGACCTGCTGAGGTGATTGCTGAAGGCAAAGGGAATACAGAATGGGTAGTAGAAGAAGGTAGTCATCAATATCAGTTAGAACCATGTAATAAGTTGCAGAAACGAGGATGACTGTAATTGCCATAAGTATTTCCTCTTTCTTTTGCTAAAATCATGTTTGTGCATGTATGCATTTGTACTGAGAAAATATCTTAATTTTATTTTCTATTTCTTTTGTTATGTAACATAAGATTTATTGACTTCATATCAGCATTTAAATGTTGTTAACTTTATGTAATAGCATTTCTATTGGGGATTGGTGTATTTTTAGTTGTATGAAGAAGGATAGTTGTATCATTCTAGATGTAATTATGACTTTATAGTTGTCTTAATTTGAAGGTTATGTATGATCTCAGGAGATGTGTATAGGTTTAAGTTGACAAGAGGTGTACTTGTGATAGTTAATACTGAGTGTCAACTTGATTGAATTGAAGGATGCAATGTATTGATCCTGGGTGTTGCCAAAGAGATTAACATTTGAGTCAGTGGTCTGGGAAAGGCGGACCCACCCTTAATCTGGGTAGGCACCATCTAATCAGCTGCCAGAGCTGCTAGAATATAAAGCAAGTAGAAAAATGTGATAAGACTAGACTGGCCCAACCTCCCACCCTACATCTTTCTCCTGTGCTGAATGCTTACTTCCCTCAAACATCAAACTCCCAGTTCTTCAGTTTTGGGACTCAAACTGGCTATCCTTGCTCCTCAGCTTGTAGATGGCCTATTCTGGTACCTTGTGATTCTGTGAATTAATACCTAATAAACTCCCCTCTCTATATCTGTCTATCTGTCTATCTATCTACGCTATTGGTTCCTTCCCTTTAGAGAACCCTGAATAATACATACACATACTGTAATAATATGGCACATACACATATAAGTAGATATACATGTATATACATGTATGTATATATATATTTTGACATTATATTTGTAAAATTGTATTTATATAATTATTATAAAAGTAACAGTATATGAAGGATTGGCTGAATTAGATTGTGGAAACTATTAAACTGTTGTCACCTACATAATCACTAGCAGTCTGTTTTTTCTAAAGCACTATTCATTTACAAAACCCTTTATAATGAATGAATTGATTATCTAATTATGAACAAGAGAAAATTATAATATATCGTACTGCTTCTGGGCAGAGTGAAAATTTTTTATATATTTTGATAGAAATTATGTATTATTTTTTTAAAACGCTTGATTATTTTGGAGTTAGAGTCAATAAAGGAAATGTGGTAATTTAAGAACATTTCCATCTAAAATCTTTGACAATTCACCCTGCTTTATTTATTGAAAAACAAGCATTCTGAATTCAAAAGCAAACTACTATAATCAATATGAAACACATTTTAGGAATTATGAGAAGAAAAAATAGAGTCAAATAGAAAATAGAAATACACACTTATTATTTACTTATTAATTAGGTATCATGACTTATCCTGTGCAATTATTTCTCAATCATTTTCTATTTCACACTCACCCTTTTAACCAAGAAAATTATTTTCAAATAACAAAATTCCTTCTCTTTTTTCTACTTCTCTTATTCTCACAGCCAAGCCAGTAGTAAGTTCTGACTTCAAAATACATTACAAATTTATCTACTTATCACCATGTCAAACTCTAACTACTAAGCCAATTGTAACTCAAAGTCCCCAGGTTTGGGGGTATGCACTGTGAGTAAGTACCTACTTGTATCTCTTTCAACATGAGTTCATGTTGCCTCATAAAGGTTCCAGGAAGAAGCTCAAGCCCAGAAAAAACAAAAACTGGTTGGATCCAGAGATACCCAAGTTGGGGATCAATGTTGGCAAACTCCCCTCATTACCATACTAAAATCCCTGCTCAGGGAGGAGATAGTTTACCATTATCTATACATGTGAGGTGGGTAGAAGTATGATCAGTAACTGTGCCTGCACTGTCTGTACTCCCCCTCTAATACAATGACTCACCTTTTCACCTTTTTTTGGAGAGGCACTGCTGTGGTAACTATCACTGGTGATCTTAGTTGTTGCAGGTAATAAAATCCCTTTATTAAATCCTCCTTGGTTTGTGGTTATTGGGGTGTCACTTGCCAAGCGATCAAACCAACCTATTGTGTGAGTGGCAAAACTAGCTTCATCTCTTTTCTGGTCTACTTAAGAATCTCATTGCTTTGACTTTTGTCCCTGGAAAAAAGATTGTGCCTCCTTTTGTTATTAGGTTATTGTCTGTGGGTAAAAGTAACTGATCATATTATTTCACCACTTTAAATTATTCTGATGGTTTTCCATTGTATTTATTTCTTTTTAAGAAGGCATAATTAAATGTCTATTAAGAGGAGAAGCTGTCAAAGTAAACAATAGCAAATGAAGAATAAATAAACTCCCTTTTGTCTCAAATACACATGACATCCATGATATGTGATATAATAAGCATTTTAATTTGTGACCTCCAGCTCAGAAATGCTAAGTAATATTCCATTCAAGCTAATGCTTCTGTATTCTTACTAAATAGGTGACATTAAGAGCATGGAAAAGTTGCTTACTGAAAGGAAATCCCAGAAAAGTAAAGGAGGGAATATAGTAAGAAGTTACGTAGAACATTCTTTAAATTGTATTTAACTACGCTTTCATATTTTCACAGTAACACAGAACACCGTCATTTGCAGAACTTGTTCACAATACTTAAATACCAGAAACAAATTTAGTCTTGTACCTAAGAGCTTGGAAGTTGCTTATGTTTACATAAAAAGAAACTATTAAAAATTTTGTACTGGAGCAACTGCACACGAGGAAGGCCAAGACAAACACAAATCAAGAATGGAGTCCTCCCAAAGCTGCAGTGTGAAAACACTATAAACAGTGAATTCCACACACATGAATAGGTTTCTTTGCTATAGAAAATCAAAGTGAAAAAAGGAATGGACATGTTTGACAAGGTTTCATTTAAAAAAGAAGGATGAGACCCTATATGCATTTAGTTTTCTGCTCCTTCACATTTTTCTCCTGCATTGTCTGATGTCCATGGTGTTAGGTTGTTTCTAATCAACTTCATAAGGTGGGTGCCGACTTTCCACAAGTGTTCATTAAGTTTATCAGGTTTTGCAATGGCCTCATTAAAAGCCTTTTTATTAAGGATCTCATGGTAAAATATAGAAAAGTTGAGGCCAGATCATGGCAGATTGGTTGTGTGGGTTGCGTCTCTTTCTTGCTTCTATCAAATGCTTTTTAGTAAGCTCCTTGGGAATTATCTTTCATTTGTTTTCAATCATTACCACATGCAAATTTAGCAAAGTACAAGCAGTAGTCTCTCTTCAGTTTCGGAAAGAAGACCTTACTATTTGGATGAGTTGCACTGGCTATTAAATGCTTATCCAAAAATTCCAAGAAACTGGTGGAGATGGATCTCAGCTCAGACTTCACTTTCTGCTCATAGTCCTTAATCAGCTGCAACTTCTTGTCAGAGTTGTCAGTTTTCTGCCTGAGATAGTCCTTAATCAGCTGCAAATTATGGTTGGAGGTGTTAGTTTTCTGCTCAATGCTTAATTCAGATGGCCTTCCAGGCAGACCTGTGGCCCCTGACCTTGGTCTTGTAGGCCACTGAGAGCAGATTGTACTCCTCTTTGGGCAACTGGGCACCCTGCTTGGCCTCGGCTTTCCTGAATGTGGCCATGTTGAAGCGCTCTCAGCCTGCTTGGTCAGCTTAGCCTTCTGAATCAGCCCAAGGTATACTCTATGACATGTGGTGAGCTGTTTGTAGGGCCAGGACTGAGGATGAAGAGAGTGATAATGAGTGCCTACCTGTATTGCAGGAGTTCTTCTCAAGAGCTTTACGTCTGTTGGCCATAAGAGAAGTCTCCATTATCTTTATAATAAAATCCAAATAATTTATGTGGCTCATCAGGCTATACATTAGCTGGCCCCCTACCTGTTTCATGAACTACTGTAAATATTCCTTCACTGTAGTACAGGATCAGACTGTCCCTGGAAAAGCATGTAATCTATGTAATCTATGTCACTGAAATGTTATACTTCTTCCAACTGCCAGTAATGTTCATTCTGCACATTGTCACATGACTGGTTTATTCTTACAGTAAGCACTGCTGGTTGCATGTCACTTCCTCAGATATCTTACCAGAGAACACTATCAAAAATACCTCCTGTGCCTCCACCAGCGAGTTTAGTTCTATTTTATTTTATGTTTTATTTTCCTCGTACAGTAAAGCGCAGCCTGTAGTTTTACTATATATGGGCCCTTTATTTGACAAGGGCCTCTTCTGGTTTGTCACTCTTGTGTTTCACCATTTAACATTAGTTCAAAATTATTTATTGAGTTCCTGAGAAGATAGAATCAGTAAATAATTTTGAAGGAAATAAATAAATCTCCCCCAATATTTATACTATTTCTACATTTATGTTTAGTAAAACACTAAAAGCATAATTCTCTCACATTGCTTTCATTGATAATAGTGTAAACAGAATTTATAATACATCATTTATATCAAAAAACATATAAACTTTCCACACTACCCAGAAACAGTATTGTTTACTTCAATTTACTTTTATCCTTACCTAGCCAATCAATTTGTTAGTCATAGAGATATTTAAAATTAAAAATGCTTCAGGAAAACCAGAGATTATTATATTTAGAAAAATGCAAAATTATTAGTCATATATACTTTGAATATCAAACTAAATAGCAATATTGAATCAAATTAACTAGCAATTCTATTTGAGATTTATGTACTGATTATAATAAATTTGATTTTATGAATCAAACATTTAATGAGTATATGTCAGTATGCAATATAAAGTAAAATATAAAATAATAACTACTTAATATTTAGATGCTTTGATACTTTATCCTAAGAGCTAAAAACATTATTTTAAAGACTTTTGCCAAAGAAAAAAATGTGATTTTTCCATGAAGGAGATAAAATAATGCATTTTCACAAACTGAGACTTTAGGCTGTATCTTTTTCGCTGGGTGATTTTTTCAATGATCTTTTTCACCTATGGGACAAATAAATAGTAAGACGTTCTTGCTATTACAATGATTCAGCCTTCTCTTTTCCTTTTAAATAAGTATATGTCAAGTTCATTTGTACATAGAATTCAGTCAGGACATTTTGTAAGTAAATCAATTATTTTCATATGCTATAATATTTTTATTGATTCTATAAAAATTTTAGAGTTGTTTTTCCAACTGTACATATTGCTACAAAAATATAAAAATCACAGAGGCGCTGTAAAAGATAAGTATCCTTTGGCTTTTTGACAATGCAGTGTTTCACATTTCCCTTTAGGCAAGTGAAAAAATATGCAATCAGTCTATATGATATGTATACCAACGTACTGTACTTTTGTATAACGATCATTATATATAAATGATCATTTTATAGCTAGAACAGAAAAATTTTCTTCAACTGTTCACTCAAATAAATATTCCACACTTTGTTTTCTCCCTCAGGAACACTGATTATTCTCTGGTTTAGCCAGTTTAACTCTGAGATTCTCTCTTCCACTTGTTCTAATGTTTTAAAAGTGTCCACTGTATTTTGTAACTCCCTAAGTGTGTCTTTCATTTCCAGAAGTTCTGAATGGTATTTCTTTATGTTATCTATCTTTCTAGAAAATTTTGTATTCATATTCTAAAATGCTTTTTAAATTTCTTTATGATAGTTTTCGTCTTTCTCTGGTATCTCTTTAAGTAGCTTAATAATTAACATTCTGAGTTATTTATCCGGAATTTCACAGATGTCAGCTAGGTTTGGATTCATTGCCGGAAAGTTAGTGTGATCTTTTGGAAGTGTCATAGAACTCCGTTGTTTTGTCATATTACCAGAGTTAATTTTCTGGTTCCTCCTCATGTTGCTAGACTATTTCTTCAAACTATTCTTGAATTTGTTTGATTTGATGATTTAAAAAAAATTTTTTTTTCTTCTTAAGGATGTGACTTTAATGGTTATGATTAATTATAGCCTAATTTGATTCTTTGTGCTTTCATCAGTAAAGACCCTGTAAGTGTTTCTTGGTTACAAAGAGTCTTTGTATAATGATTTTCTCATAAGCTGGTTGTAGTAGCAATGTTCTCAGTGTATGAGTAAGTTCACCATCTTCTGTGGGGTTGGAATGGTAGCAGTCTCTTGAAGTTTATCTAATTCCCCCATGATATGCACTTTTTTTATTTATTTGTATTTTGTTGTTGTTGTTGTTTTGAGACAGAGCTTCACTCTTGTTGCCCAGCCTGGAATGCAAGGGTGTGATCTCGGCTCAGTGCAACATCTGCCTCCTGGGTTCAAGCATTTCTCCTGCCTCATCCTCCCAAATAGCTGGAATTACAGGCTCCTGCCACCACATCTGACTTTTTTTTTTTTTTTTTGTATGTTTAGTAGAGATGGTGTTTCACCATGTTGATCAGGCTGGTCTTGAACTCCTGACCTCAGGTGATCTGCTTGTTTTCAGCCTCCCAAAATGCTGGGATTATAAGCATGAGCCATCACATCTGGCCTTATTTATTTGTTTTTACCCAGTTTTTTATTTATAATTTTGATGGTTTAGGCTTCAGGATAGTAGGGGAGAAACCTCTACAGGGGTCCCTACACAGGGGTGCCCTACACAGGGACCCAAATTATGGCTAAAGCAGGTGGGTACATACAATACCCAGTGGTAGACAGAGGTCCCAGCCTTGTCCAAAGCGGCTGAGGGAGCTCTCAGTGAGCTGTACTGATGTCTTATCAGAGGGAAGGGTTGGAGCCACATCAGATCGCCTGCCAGGTCAGCAGAAAAGCTATCTACCTTCCAGACACACTCTTGTACCAGTGCTCAAGCTATTCAGATCAGCCAGGTATGTCTTTTCATCTGTAAGAATTCTGATGATCCAAGTAGAGGGAAATTATGACTATGCCTCTTATGCAAGCCTAAACCTGGAGGGTGCACCTTCTAGGGGGAGGCAGAATTTTTCTCTGTTCAACTTCTCTCCCTGTTTTACATTTTTTTCCTTCTCTTCCCTCTTAATACAACACCACCATGCCTAGCCTTTTTTTTTTTTTTTTTTTTTTTTTTTTTTTTTAATTTTTCGTAAAGTCGGGGTTTCACCATTCTGGTCAGGCTGGTCTTGAACTCCTTACTTAACGTGATCCACCTGCCTCGGCCTCCTAAAATGTTGGGATTGCAGGCATGAACCACCGCGTCTGGCCAGATGGACTCTTTTGTAAATCAAAGGCTGGGTTTCCTATTATAAAATGCATGAATACCTACACTGCTGATAGTTTTCTTTGCTGTAATTCTTTCAAACATTTTTTCTTTTGTTTAATGAATGTCTATACCTCTTACATTCTTGCAGTACATTCTGAAGTCATTTCAGTTCAGGTTAGAATATTTGTTTTTCTGTGTGACAATATAGTTATAATGACACTAAAATTGGGGCTGCTGTCAACTCATCACTGGAGGTAAGCTGGTTCTAAATGTTAATTCTGATTTTTTGTTTGTTTGTTTGTTTGTTTGCTTTTGATACTGAATCTTGCTCCGTCATCCAAACTGGAGTGCAGTGACATAATCTTGGCTCACTGCAACCTCCATCTCCTCCTGGTTTCAAGCTATTCTCCCACCTCAGGCTCTCGAGTAGCTGGGACTACAGGTGTGCACAACCATACCCAGCTAATTTTTGTGTTTTTTGACAGAGACAGGATTTCACCATGTTGGCCAGGCTGGTCTCAAACTCCTGAGCTCAAGTGATCTGCCCACCTGGGCCTCCCAAAGTGCTGGGATTACAGGCATGAGCCACTGCACCCGGCCTAAATATCAATTTTTGAAAATGTGCCAAAGACTTTAAATAATGTACTGGTCCTTCCTTATGTGTGTAATTTTAGAAGTATTCCAAGAAATTATTATTAAATAATTCATTTTATAAATGTAAAAGCAGGAAAGCTATTTTATGTACTGTTATAATGATTAGCATATACTAGCTACTCTATAAAAATGTTACCTTATTATCAGGAAACACATTGCCTGTGGTACATTAATACCTCTGATTTCACTCCACCACTACATATTTATTATATTGGTATACTTACAGTGGAGTATAATATTCATCTAAAATTATATGACTACAATATTCACCTAGTATGATATTTATTTATTAGCAACAAACTACATTGTAAACAAGGTCCCCTATGACAGAGATAATTAAACATAATTTAGGTATGCAAACATTTCACTTATTTTATGGCTGAATAGTATCCTATTACAAATACAATACATATTACATATCTGCAATATGTTTAATTATCATATAATACCATATCTTTATGAACAGATGAATAAAGAAAATGTGATATGTATCTATTCATCTGTTGATAGACATTTAAGTTTCTTCCATATCTTGACTATGGTAAATAGTGCTAAATAAACATAGGATCGCAGATATCTCTTCAATATACCAATTTCCTCTCTTTTGGATAAATACCCAGTAGTGAGATTGCTGGATTTTATGGTAGTTCTATTCTTAGTTTTTTGAAAAACTTGTATGCTCTTTTTCACAATGGCTGTGCTAATTTACATTCCTTCAAGAGTGTGTAAGAGTGTCCTTTTCTCCAGGTCCTCATGAGCATTTGTTACTTTTCCTCTTTTTGATAATAGCCATTCTCATTATGGTAACATATTTCATTGTGGCTTTGATTTACATTTTCTGATGATTAGTCATATTGAGTACTTTTTCATATATTTATTGGCCATTTATATGTCTTCTTTTGAGAAATATCCTAAGATCCTTTGCCTATTTTTTAAATCAGAAGGTGATGATGATGACTATTTTTATTATTACTGTTGAATTGTTTGAGTTCATTGTAAATTATGGATATTAATTACTTACCAGATGAATAGTTTGCAAATATATTTTCCCATTTAATGGATTGTCTCTTCACTGTATTGATTGTTTCCTTTTTCTGTGTAGAAGCCTTATAGTTTAATGTAGATCCATTAGTATATTTTTGCCTTTGTTGCCTTTGTTTTTGGAGTCTTTTGAAGCCATAAAATCTTTACCTAGACCAATGTACTGGAGCGTGTTCCCCGTTTTCTTTTAGTAGACTAATAGTTCTAGATTTTTTGTTTAATCAATCCTCTTTGAGTTGATTTTTGTATAGGGTGACAGATAGTGTTCTGTTTTCATTCTTCTGCATACGAAAATCCAGTTTTCCCAGCACCATTCATGAAAAAGGGTGTTATTCTCCCAATTATGGTCTTAGCATCTTTTGTTATAAATCAATTGGCTATAAATATGTGAATTTACTTAGCGGTTCACTATTCTGTTTTATTGGTCTATGTGTCGGCTTTTGTACCAATGCCATGATATTTTGTTTATTATAGCTTTTTATTACATTTTAAAATCAAGTAATGTGATGCTTCTAGCTTTGTTCTTTTTGTTCAGTATTGTTTTGGCTATGTGGGATCTTTTGTGGTTCTAATACAAGTTTTAGTGTCTTAGCTTTTATTATTATTATTATTTTACTATTTCTGTGAAGAATGTCGTTGGTATTTAGGTGGGAATTGCATTGAATCTGTAGATTTCTTTGGGTAGTATAGTCATTTTAGCAATATTAATTCTGCAAATTCATGAGCATGAAATATCTTTCCATTTCTTTCTTTCCTAAATTTCTCTCAACATTGTTTTGTAGCGTCTGTTGCAGAGGTCTCTCACCTCTTTAGTTAAGTTTATTTCTAGGTAATATTTTTGTACTTATTGTAAACTGCATCACTTCCTCGATTTCTTTTTCATCTAGTTTGTTACTGGTATATAGAAACAATACTGATTTTTGTTTGATGATTTTGTATCCTTCTACTTTCTGAATTCTTGTTTTGGTTCTCAGATTTTTGGGTGGTATTTTTATGTATTTCTATACATAAAGATTATGTTGTCTGCAAAGAGGGACAATTTGGCATTCCATTTGTGCTTTAGATGTCTCTTATTTATTTCTCTGTCTTGATTTATTTGGCTAAGGCTTCTAGTATTTTGTTGAGAGGAGTGGGGAAAGTGGGCACCCTTGGCATTTTCCACGTCTTAGAGAAAAGGCTTCTGTCTTTTTCCCATTCAATTTGATATTTTCTGTGGGTTTGTCATATATATACTATGTTGAGCTATGTTCTTTTTTATTCCTATTTTACTTAAAGATTTTATCATAAAGATATATTAAATTTTATCAAATAAGTTTTGGCATCAATTGAGATGATCATGGATTTTTTATCCTTCATTCTGTTGATATGATATATCACATTTGTTGATTTGAGTATGTTGAACCATTCTTGAATCACTGGGATAAAATCCCAGCTGATCATGGTGTATCCTTTTGAGACACCATGTTACTCGATTTGGTTGCTATTTTGTTGGTTACTCGATTTGGTTGCTATTTTGTTGGTGACTTTGGCTTTTATGTTTATCAGGGATATTAAGGCTTAGTTTTCTTTTTTGTTACATTGTTGTCTGGTTTTGGTATCAGGGTAATGCTGGCCTCATAGAATGAGTTAGGAAGAATTCCTTTATCTTCAAGTTTTTGGAATAGTTTGTGAAGAATTGGTATTAGTTCTTCTAACCAGTGGAATTCAGATATAAAGCCATCCAGTCTTGAAGGGCTTTTCTTAGTCAGGAAACTTTTTATTACTTATTCAATCTATTTATTAATTATTTTTCTGTTCAGTTTTTTTTTTCTTTTTGTTTTGGTGTATTTTATGTATCCAGAAATTTGTTCATTTCCTCTAGGTTTTTTAATTTGTTTATTTTTATGTATTCATATAGCCTTCAATGATCTTTTGTATTTTTGTGGTGTAAGTTGTAAAGTCTCCCTTTTCATATCTGATTTTCTTTATTTGGGTCTGCTCTCATTTATTCTTGATTACTCTAGCTAGTAGTTTATCAATATTGTTTACTTTAAAAATTTTTATTGCTGATTCGTTACATTTTTAATATTTATTTTATTTAGTACTGCCCTGATTTCATTTTTTTTTTCCTTCTCCTACATTTTGTTTTGATTTGTTCCTCCCTTTCTTGTTGCTTCAGGTGCATCTTTATGTTTATTTGAAATCTTTCTACTTTTTTTGATACAGAAATTTATTGCTTTAAGCTTCCCTCTTAATATTTATTTTACTGCCTTCCACTGGTTTTAGTATGCTGTGTGTCCATTTTTACTTACTTTAAGAAAGATTTCAATTTTCTTCTTCATGTCTTAATTGACTCGATGGTCATTCAGGAGGGAGCACATTGTACAATTTCCATGTATTTGTACAATTTCCAAAGTTCTTGTTTTTTACTTATAGTTTTATCCCATTGTTGCCTGAGAAGATTCTTCATACGATTTTATTTTTTAAAAATTTGTTGAGACATGCTTTGAGTCCTAATAATATTGTCTTTTCTGGAGAAAGTTCCATGTACTAATGGGATCTCTCTTTTGTACTTCATAAATGCCCAAAGAAACTTACTTCGAAATATGAATCATCAATGTATAATGTTTGCCCTTTTTTATTGTTCCTAGAGAGCTTTTATAAAAGTGATTCATAAAGAAAAATATGGTAATGACTACTGGCACTCGGTTAAACTTATAACAATGCTAGAATAAAAAGCTGATATTCTAACACTAAAAATTAATTCACAAACCAGAATGAAACACTAGTTCAATGTATTCCAGAATCATAATTATTTTTTTCCTAAAAAGCTACACAAGATGCCAATATCTCTGCAGATGTGATATTAATGAACATTCTTCATTGAATGAAAATGTGAGTCATTAGCATTATATGAATGCTTCTATTACATAAAGTGTTTTCTTCCTGTGAAATGAGTAGTCCATTATAACTAGAAGTAAAGGAGGTTTATGATTTATCACCACTATGTACTTTTTTCATTTTGTTGATTTTTTTGTATTTTTAATATTTATTTTGTGTAGTACTGCTCCGATTTTATTCTTTTCTTACTCCTAATTTTTGGTTTGATTTGTTCTTGCCTTTCTAGTTTCTTCAGGTACATCTTTATGTTTATTTGAAATCTTTCTACTTTTTTGATGTAGACATTTATTGCTGTTTCTTAATATTTCAAAAATCCCTACTGTAAATTTAATCATTACAAAAATCACTATTATAAATTTAAGGAATAATAACAGTGCAAAAATGTAGCATACAAACTCTGTATTTAAAAAGTAGCCATTTATCTTCTGCATGATTTTACTTTTTTATTTTTAGACAAATCATATTTTCTATAAATTTAATAAACAATGCATATGTGCCACTATGTTTCCACATGATGGTAAGTATTCGTGAATGTAGCTAATGAGTTCTTCCCAAATACTAAGCATTCATTAACAGTAAACCTCTTTTCCCCATGAGTCATATTTTATGTGAACATTTACCAAAAATCCAAATAACTGGATTTATCTCCTAGAGGTTTTACAGTTTCAGAATTTACATTTAAATATTTACTCCATTTTGAGTTTACACTTACATGAGGTAAGATAATGGTCCAATTTCATTCTTCTGCATATGGATAGTCAGTTTTCTCAAAGGCATTTGTTAAAGAGATTTTTATTTTCCCATTGTCTGCTCTTGATATTTTTGTAAAAAATCAATTGGTCTAGGATATATGAGTTTATTTCTGAGCTCTTTATCCTATTACACTGATCAATGAATCTTTTTTTTTTTTCTTGTCAGTAGCATACTCTTTTGATTACTATAGCTTTGTAATATATCTTTAAATCAGCTAGCGTGATGCCATTACCTTTGCTCTCCTTGATGAGGAGTGCTTTGGCTATTTGGGTGCTTTTGTGGTTCCATATAAATTTTAGGATTGTTTATTTAATTTCTGTGAAAAATGACATTGAAATTTTGATAGGCACTTCATTGAATGTTCCGATCACTTTGAGTTGTATGGACATTGGGCAATGATTTCATATACATGATCCCAAAGGAAAGACAACAAAGGTGAAAATAAACAAATGAGATTGCAGTAAACTAAAAAGCATTTGCTCAGAAAAAGAAACAACAGAGTAAAGAGACAACCCATAGACCGAGAGATTATGTTTTCAAATTATAAGTTGGATAAGGAGCTAATACCCAAAACATACAAGGACTTCAAAATACTAACAACAACAAAAATCAAATAATCCTATCAAAAATGGACAAAGGACCTGAGTAGACATTTCTTAAATGACATAGAAATAGCCATCAGATATATGAAAAAAAAAATGAGCAACGTAAGTAATCATCAGAGAAATGCAAATTAAAATGATAATCCATCTCCTCACACCTGTTAAAATTACCATTACTGAAAAAAAAAAAAAAAAGATAAATGTTGATGAGAATGTGGAAAAGTAAAATACTTGTACACTGTGGGTGGGATTGTAAATTAGTACAACCATTTTAGAAACAGTATGGAGATTCCTTAAAAACTAAAAGTAGAATTATCATATGGTCCAGCAATCCCACTTCTGTGTGTTTATCAAAAGAAAGTGAAATCAGCATGTTGAAAGGATGTCTGTATGTTCATGTTCATTGCAACATTATTCACAATAGTAAATATATGTAAACAACCTAAGTATGTCTCAAATAGTAAATGGATACAGAAACTGTAGCATATGTATATACTCACTGGAATAGTATCCAGCTTTACAAAGAAAATGTTGTCATTTGGGACAGCATGGATGTATCTAGAGGAAATTATGCTAAGTGAAACAAGCCAGGTACAGAAAGACAAATGCTGCATGATCTTGCTTAAATATAAAATCTAAAAAGTCAAAATCATAGAAGTAGAGTGTGGAATGATGGCTACCAGAAAGTGAGCGTGGGCTGGTGGATCAAAAACGTGGATATGTTGGTCAAAGGCTAAAAGGTTTTGGTTAGACAGGAGAAGTAATTTCTGGTCGATCCATTGCAGCATTGTGACTATAGTTAATAATAATATATTGCATATTTCAAAGTTACTAAAATAATAAAATGTAAATGTTTTAATTACAAAGAAAGGATAGATTTGTGAGATGATACATGTGTTAGTGTGGCTTGATCATTGCACTATGCATACATGTATAACAACTTACTTTACCACCTAAATATATGCAATTATTATTTGCCAATTACAAATGAAATAAAATTTTAAAGATAGATCACTATTGAGTTGCTTCAGATATTGTTAGATAAATGCATCTTTTAACTCCAAAACCTGCACAGGTGGTGTGTCACCAATATCATCCATTTCAATATCACTTTCTAAAAATTTTATTATTTGAATCAAATTATTTTTCCCTTCTATTCTTTCTTTCACTATTAATATTTAATACTTCCTTCTGATGGACTGTGTAATCTCTAGGTCAGAGAAAATCTTCAAAAAAAGAAAATACTGAGGGGTGGAATGAGCATTTTCCATTTCGTTGTTCATGGTGATTTTTGTACGCATTTTACTCCTATTCCATAACAAACACCTATACCAGGGTGTTATGTTATATACTGAGAAAGTATTTGGTGGATATAATTATCTGTTCTCTAATATCTTTTTGGTTTCCTTAACATCAAGATGAAGTAATTATTTACGGTGGCCACTATGGTCACTAAATGCCACCTGTAATTGAATAGTTTTCTTTCTTTTTTTTTTTTTTTTTTTTCCTTTTCCTGATAGATATGTAAGCGGCTATCTACATGCAATCTTCGACTTCTTTTTTCTTTTCTTTTCTTTTCTTTTTTTTGTTGGGAGATGGAATCTCATTCTGTCACTCCGGCTAGAGTGCAGTGGCACAAACTCGGGTCACTTCCAGCCCTGCCTCCCAGGTTTAAGCAACTCTCCTGCCTCAGCCTCCTGAGTAGCTGGGATTACAGGGACATGCTACCATGGCCAGCTAATTTTTGTATTTTAGTAGAGATGGGGTTTCATCATGTTAGCCAGATTGGTCTCCAACTCCTGACCTCAGATGATCTGCCCACCTCGGCCTCCCAAAGTACTGGTATTACAGGTGTGAGCCATCATGTCTGGCCTGGCTTCTTTCTTATCTCAAAAAGAGTTACTAAACACATAAATAAATCAAAATCTGTCATTTTTCTTGCCCTTGAGAGTTTCTATTTTGACCAATTGAACTGAATAAAAAAGACTCAAATTCAGTTTACAGTTGGCAAATTAAATAATTGATACTAACCCTGCTTCTGAAGACAATTTTAAAAACTGGTGAAATAAGTTTTGCAATTGGATTTAAAATATGATATCAAAGATTGTGAGGAATTATTGTGTGATGGCACAAGAGACTACAGAAACTTCAATATATGAGCCTAGCATGGAAGCACACCTTCTTCAAAAACAGTTTGATGATATAAATAAGACAGCTGAGAGAGTGAGCTATAAGTTTGAGACCTTAAAGGGCCACAGGAACCATGACATATGCAGAGACTGTCCAGATTTAGGACTCTAATAATTCCATCACCCAACTTGGAATTGGGACATTAAAGAATTCGTTAACCAGCTCATTCCCAGATGAAACATCATTTTTTTTTTTTTTTTTTTTTTTTTTTGGTGGAGTCTCGCTCTGTCGCCCAGGCTGGAGTCCAGTGGTGTGATCTTGGCTCACTGCAATCTCTGCCTTTCGGGTTCAAGCAATTCTTCTGTCTCAGCCTCCTGAGTAACTGGGACTACAGGCTCCTGCCACCATGCCCAGCTAATTTTTGTATTTTTAGTAGAGATGAGGTTTCACAATGTTGGTCAATGTTGGCCAGGATGGTCTCGATCTTCTGACCTCGTGATCCACCCACCTTGGCCTTCCAAAGTGCTGGGATTACAGGAGTGAGCCACTGCACCCAGACTCCAGTGAATAATCTGAGTGCTTCTATACCTGGATTAATGTATCTTAAATTGTGGCTGACCTGAAGTGCCATAAAAATGCAAATAAGAGTAAATTCATCTTAGTCTTCAAATCATGACAAATATTAATATATTTTAAGCAAATGACCAGATTAAAGTCATAGATAGCCTGACACATGCGAGATTAGGTAAAATAAGCAAGAATAAGTGAAAATAACAAACATTTAAAACAACTATTGGGAAACCAAGATACTAAAAATAAAATTGTCCAGTGTACAAAGTAACTATGTGTAACATGTCAAGAAGAAAAAATCTAAGTATAAATATTTTAGGAGAAACTAAAAATTAATAAAAATTAGCACAACATATTAGAAAATTAACCAATTAGACTAAAAAATACAGTAATTGAAATCAGTATAACAGCAGATTGTATATAGCTAAATAAATAATTAGTATAGTGTCAAAAGAAATTTTATAATTTATTGTGATAAGATACTAAAAGATAAGAAATACGGCACAGAATGTAGAGTACATAGAACATAAAATGTAATTTTATAGATATGATGAAAGATTTTTAAGGCATGGAGTAAGAAGCTCAGAAAAGTCAAGAAAAACGAATAAGAAAATAAATTTGCTGAAATGGCAGAAAACCGAAGACAAAAGCGTATCTTATACACAAATAAGGGTGAGAAACACAAGAAAGACAGATTGCATTGTGACAAGAGTTAAACTGAGAGCTGACTTCTGTAAGAAGCATGAGACAGTGAAATGATATATTCTGTGGACTAAAAGGGAAAAATGACAACATAATATCTACACTTACATAAAATACTCTTATAGAATAATGAGAAATTAAACATAATTTCAGCAGAAAACTGAAAAATCGGGAACAGATGAACCACAGTAAGTGAAATTCTAAAGACTGTTCTCTTTAGAATTTCAGGTAGACTAGAAATCATCTAAGTAAAATGCCACAGATGAAAAAAAAGAATCAAGAGAAAAAAGGGAAAAGAATGTTAAATCTAAAGTAATACTTACTTTAAACCAGTAACTGATTTTCCATAATTACTTGAAAACAATAGTATTGCAAACAATACTTGTCCTCATGGATCACGAGGTCAAGAAATTCAATAAATATGGATTAAAGTGTTCTATATGTGTTTTGTTGCTTCAGTGATGAATAAAGGTTTTCATTAAGACTAGATTAGGTCAAGATTGGTAAATTTTACATGCATCATTCAAGATAATCTAGCATATACTGAACTTACACACAGCAATACATTTTAGCGACTTATAAAAAATATTTTTTTTCTTACACTGCATGATCATCATCAATCACCTGGAAGGTATGATTCAACTGAAACATTGCATATTGTCATGCTCAGGGAAACAGAAAATGACAAACAATGCTCTGAATGTCCATAATGAGTAGCCTATCTTATTCTTCGGTTTACAAAGTATTCAGTGTTTTCACATTACATATATTTCCCCTTTATCACTACAATATTTGACCACACCTGAAATACAAATTGGAGAACATATTCTACTGAAGAGTGAGGAGTTTTCTCAATCCATTCGTGTATAGTGATTAAGCAATATTTTTCTTTTGAGAAATGAGAAGTGTCAGATTTTATCCTACATGAAATCTAACATCGTGGATGCTGGTAGAAGACACAAAACTCCTGGATCAGACATAAAAGACAGTTTATTTTCACAGCAGTAATAGTAGTCATAATTTCAACATTTGTGTGTGTGTGTGTGTGCCAGTACACTGATCCCTAATTCACACATGGTGACATGAAAGGCAAGATGGTGTTTCATGTGCAGAGCGTGTGGTTCAGAAAAAGACCCCTCAGTTTAGTATACCTTATCTCTCATAATGGGAAGTAATCATGCCTCCTTTTGCTCTGGAGAGATGTCCTAAATCTTTCAAGACTATAAGCAAAACTTCCCATAGATACAGAGGGAGTCATTATGCTTTTCAAAGTCATTTGCTATACGAACATTCTTGAAAAGATACTCTGAAACAAAGGGTAGTCTGTGCCCCACTTTACAAGACACAACTACACAAGACACCTATGAATAATTGCTTCCCAACAGTTTTAAGCTACAGAAAATTATGGTAATATATATTCCAAGCTTATTATTTTTTTGCCAATATAAATCTAAAAAATTTAGTCAGCTTTGAATCTATTTGATTCCAGTCAGGCATATGTACTAATAACCGCAGACAAAGATACTATCGAGTATATTTGTCTAATTTAAATTAATAGTTATATCTGAGTAATTTAAAAAAAAAATTGAGATGGAGTCTCACTCTGTTGCCCAGGCTGGAGTGCAGTGGCATGATCTCAACTCACTGCAACCTCTGCCTCCCGGGATCAAATGATTCTCCTGCATCAGCCTCCTGAGTAACTGGGATTACAGGTGCCACTGCCATGCCTGGCTAATTTTTGTATTTTTACTAGAGATGGGGTTTCACCATGTTGACCAGGCTGGTCTCGAACTCATGAGCTCAAGTAAACCACCCGCCTTGGCCTCCCAAAGTGCTGGGATTACAGGCTTGACCCATCATGCCTGGTCATGAATTTTATGTGTAATAAATTTCACTTGTGCTAATTGTGCCTTTCAGGTTTTTTTGTTTTTGTTTTTGTTTTTTTAGTATTTTAATACAATTTTACAACCATTACTGCAATATGTCTATTACCACAAAGAGAAATTTCATACATATTTATATCCACTTCCCATTTTTACCCTCAGCACTAGGGAACCGCTAATCAACTTTTGTCTCTGTATAATTTCCTTTCTTTAATATTTTGTATAAATGGAATCACAAAATAAGTTATTTTGTGTTTGTACACATTTATTTAACATAATATTGTTGAGGTTTATTCATATTGTAGCATCTGTCAGTAATTAATGTTTTATCTGAAAATAGTATTCCATTTTATGTATATTCCACTGTATTATCAGTTCACTAACTGATGGATACAAAAAAGATGTTTTTACTTTTTGGTTATTGCCACTTGCATGCATATGGATTTATTTTTGGGTTATCTATTCTTTTCCATTGGTTGATGGGTCTGTTTTTATGAAATACCATCCTATTTTGGTTACTATAGCTCTGTATTATAATTTGAAATTAGGTAATGTAATTCCTTCTTTTTTTTATTTTTATTTTTATTTTTTTTTAGGAGAGCTTTGGTTATTGTCAGTCTTTTGTGGTTCCATAGAAATTTTAAGAGTTTTGTTTTTTGTTTTTTGTTTTTATCTGTGAAGAATATCATTAGTATTTTTATGAGACTTTCATTGAATCTATCAATTGCCTTGGGTAGTATGGACATTGATATGGTTTGACTATGTCCCCACCCAAATCTCATCTTAAATTTCCATGTGTTGTGGGAGGGACTCAGTCAGAGGTAATTGAATCATGAAGGTTGATTGTTCCTGTGATATTCTCGTTATAGTGAATGAGTCTCATGAGATCTGATGGTTTTAAAAAAGAGAGTTTCCCTGCATGAGCTCTCTTCTCTTGTCTGCTGCCATATGAGATGTGCCTTTCACCTTCCACCATGATTGTGAGGTCTCCTCAGCCAATGAAACCAGGAGTCCAATAAACTCCATTTCTCTTTGTCTTTTCTTTCTTTCTTTCTTTCTTTCTTTCTTTCTTTCTTTCTTTCTTTCTTTTCTTTCTTCTTTCTTTCTCTTTCTTTCTTTCTTGCTTGCTTGCTTGCTTTTGTAAATTCCACTTTCTCAGTTATGTCTTTATCAACAGTGTGAAAACAGACTAGTAGAGTAAATTAGTACCAGTAGAGTGGGGCACTGCTGAAAAGATACCCAAGAATGTGAAATGACTTTGGAACTGGGTAGCAGGCAGAAGTTGGAAGAGTTTAGTGGGCTCAGAAGAAGACAGAAAAGTGTGGGAATGTTTGGAACTTCTGAGAGATTTGTTGAATAGCTTTGACAAAAAATGCTGATAGTGATAAGTACAATAGGTCCAGGCTGAGGTGGACTCAGATGGAGATGAGGAACTTGTTTGGAACTAGAGTAAAGTTTACTCTTCTTATATTTTAGCAAAGAGACTGGCAGTATTTTTCCCTGCCCTAAAAATCTGTGGAACTTTGAACTTGAGAGAGATGATTTAGGGTACTTGGCAGAAGAAATTTTTAAGCAGCAAAGCATTCAAGACATGACTTGGATGCTGTTAAAGACATTCAGTTTTATAAGGGAAGCAGAGTGTAAAAGTTTGGAAGTTTTGCAGCCTGACAATGTGATAGAAAAGAAAATCCCATGTTCTGAGAAGGAATTCAAGTTGGCTGCAGTAATTTGCATAAGTAATGAGGAACTAAATGTTAATCTCCCAGACAATGAGGAAAATGTCTCCAGAGGACATTGGAGGTCTTCATGGCAGCCCCTCCCATCATAGGCCTGGAGGCCTAGGAGGAAAAAATGGTTGCATGTGCTGGGCCCAGGGTCCCTGTGCTGTGTGCAGCCTAGGGACTTGGTGCCCTGAATCCCAGTCACTCCAGCCATTTCTGAAAGGGGCCATCATAGAGTTCAGGCCATGGTTTCAGAGAATGCAAGTTCCAAGACTTAGCAGCTTCCACATGGTGTTGAGCCTGAGACTGCAGAGAAGTCAAGAATTGGGGTTTGGGAACCTCCATATAGATTTCAGAGGACGTATAGAAATGCCTGGATGCCCAGGCAGAAGTTAGCTGCAGGGGGGTGGAGGTCCTCATGAAGAACCTTTGCTAGAGAAGTGCAGAAGGGAAATGTGGGGTGTGAACCCCCACACAGAGTCCCTACTGGGACACTATCTAGTGGAGTTGTGAGAAGAGGGCCACCATCCTCCAGACCCCAGAATGGTAGATCCACCTACAGCTTGTACCATGCACCTGAAAAACCTACAGACACTCAACACCACTCCATGAAAGCAGCCTGGTGGGAGGCTATACCCTGCAAAGTCACAGAGGTAGAGCTGCCCAAGACCATGTAAACCCACCTCTTGCATTAGCATGACCTGCATGTGAGACAGGAAGTCAATGGAGTTCATTTTGGGGCTTTAAGATTTCACAGCTCTGCTGGATTTTGGATTTGCATGGGACCTGTAGTTCCTTTTTATCAGCCAGTTCCTCCCATTTGGGACAGCTGTATTTACCCAATGCCTGTACCACCATTGTATCTAGGAAATAACTAACTTGCTTTTGATTTTACAGACTCATAGGTAAAAGGCACTTGCCTTGTCTCAAATGAGACTTTTGACTGTGAATTTTGAATAAATACTGAAATGAGTTGAGACTTTGGGGGACTGTTTGTGAGCACATGAGATTTGGGAGAGGTCAAGTACAGAATGATGTTGTTTGCCTGTGTCCACATTCCAATATCATCTTAAATTCCTACATGTTGTAAAAGGGACCCAATGGGAGGTAATTGAATCATGGGGACAGGTCTTTCTTGTGCTTTTCTCATGAAAGTGAATAAGTCTCATGAGATCTGATGGTTTTAAAAAGGGGAGTTTTCCTGCAGAAGCTCTCTTTCATTGTCTGCTACAATGTGAGACATGATTTTCAACTCCCACCATGATTGTGAGGCCTCCACAGCCATGTGAAGCTGTAAGTCTAATAAACCTCTTTCTTTTGTAAATTGCCCAGCCTCGAGTATGTCTTTGTCAACAGCATGTAAACAAACTAATGTAAACATTTTAACAACATCGATTCTTCAAATATATGAATATAAAATAACTCAATTTTTTGGTGTTCTCATTTCCTTGCATCAGTGTTTTATAGTTTTCATTGTAGATATCTTTTAATTTGCTCCATTTTCAAATATTATATTTTTCACTATTGTAAATGAGATTACTGTCTTAATTTCTTCTTTCAAGTTATTCACTGTTGGCATATAGAAATGCTGCTGATTTTTGTATGTTGATTCTGTATCCTTCACTTTGCTGAATTTGTTCATCACTTCTAATAACTTTTTGGTGAAATCTTTAGGTTTTTTCCCAAATATAAGCTCTTATGATGTGCAAAAGGACAATATGTCTTCTTCCTTTTCAATTTGAATGCCTTTTATTTCCTTCTCTTGTCTTATTGCTATAGCTAAGACTTCTAGTACTATGTCGAATAACAGTGTTGAAAGGGGAAACCCTTGTCTTGTTTCAGATCTTAGAGGAAAGGCTTTCAGTTATTTCCCAATCAATATAATACTAGCTGTGGGTCTATTGTATCTGGCTTTTATTATGTTGAACTATATTCCTTCCACACCCAGATCTTTGAGGGCATTTATCATGAATGGATGTTGAATTTTATAAAATGCTCTT
This sequence comes from Papio anubis, assembly GCF_008728515.1. Taxonomy (NCBI): domain Eukaryota; kingdom Metazoa; phylum Chordata; class Mammalia; order Primates; family Cercopithecidae; genus Papio; species Papio anubis. The sequence continues at coordinate 63,593,296 of NC_044982.1, read as the reverse complement.
TCAGTATCAATTGAAAGGATCATTTTTGTTTGTTTTTTATTCTGTTGATATGATGTATCACTTTGATTGATTTGCGTATGTTGAATAATTCTTGATTCCCAGGGATAAATACAACTTGGTCATGATGAGTGAAAGGTCATTGTCCTGAATGGTCTTGATGCTTTTTGTTTGTTTGTTTGTTGTGTTTCTGAGGTGGAGTCTCACTGTGTTGCCAGACTGGAGTGCAGTGGTATGATCTCAGCTCACTGCAACCTCCGCCTCCCAGATTCAAGTGATTCTTCTGTCTCAGCCTCCCAAGTAGCTGGAATCACAGGCACGCACCACCACATCGAGCTAATTTTTGTATTTTTAGTAGAGACAGGGTTTCACCATGTTGGCCAGGATGGTCTCAATCTCCCAATCTCATGATCTGCCTGCCTAGGCCTCCCAAAGTGCTGGGATTACAGGCGTGAGCCACTGTGCATGGCCTAGATGCTTTTGAATTGTTGTTTGTATGTGGATATTAAAGAGTTAGGTATTTATTGTTGTCTTCACAGTCTGGGGGTTTTTGTACCCATCTTCTTGAGAATTCTTTCCAAGTATTCAAAGGGTCTTGAGTGTTGTAAGCCACGGTTTTGGTCACTGCAATCATTTTTTCATTAGTGGGCAGTCTAAGCCCAGTAATGCTGTTACTTTTGCAGACCCATAGAGATACCACCTTGGTGGTCTCGGGCAAGGTCCAAAAGAATTTCCTGAATTACGAGGGATAAACCCTTGTTCTCTTTTTTTTCCAAGAAAATGGAGTCTCATTTTGCTGAGCCATGTGGCGTTTGGGGAGAAGTGACATAAGCACCCCTGTGGTCACCACTAGGACTGTGCTACATCAGACTGAAAGTGAAAACAGCACTTGGTCTTGCCCAAGGCCTCTAGTAAACACTGCTTAACTACCGGCTATGTTCACTAAGGCAGAAGAGCTCTACAATCAGCAGGTGGTAAATCCAGCCTGGCTTCTATCCTTCCATTCAGGGCAGCTAGTTCCTCCTGATCCCAGGTATGTTCAGAGATGCATTCTGGGAGAAAGGCCTAGATTTCGGAACCTTGAGAATGCACCTAATACACTATTCTACTGTGGCTGATCTGGCAATCAAGCTGCAAGGCCAAGTCCTTCTCACTTTTACTTCCTATTTCCTCAAGCAGAAGGGTCTCTCCCCATGGCCATTACCACCCTAGATTCATGACAAATACTTCCTGCCCACTGCTGATGTTCACTCAAGGCCCAAGGACTCTTCAGTCAGTGTGTGGTGAATGCTTCCAGGCCTGCGTCTGTCCTCTCAGGGCAATGGGCTCTCTTCTGCCCCAGGGCAGGTCCAGAAATGTCATCAAAAAGGCAAGACCTGGCATCAGGAACCCTAGGAACCTGTTTGGTGCTCTACCCCACTGTGGCTGAGTGAGTACCCAACCCGCAAGAGAAAGTTTTCTTTGATCTTTTCTCTCCCTTCCCCAAGCAGAAGTTCCTCCCCATAGTCAGCAGTTGGAAATGTGATGGGTCAAAACTAAAGCTATCAAAGCCCTGGGCCTCACCCAAGGCCTGTGGCAAGTACTGCCTTGCTACCACTGCTGATTATTCAGGGTCCAGGGGCTCTTTAGTCAGCAGGTGATGAATCCTGCCAAGAATGGGTCCTTCCCTTCAAGGCAGCAGGTTCCTTCTGCCCCAGGGTGTGTGTAAGAGTTTCACAATCTGAGGCCTTAAATTTAAGCTTTTGATCCATTTTTTATTTGTTTTTGTATGTGGCCAGACAGAGGGGCTATTTTCAGTACCTGTTTTTGGTCATCTGAGAGCCTAGAAAAGGGGACTCACAAATCTGCCTGGTTCTCTATTCTACCGTGGCTGAGCTGATATCCAAAAGTTGCAAGACAAGTACTCTTTACTCTTCCCTCTCTCCTCCTCAAGTGGAAGGTAGGAGTCTCTCTTGGAGCTGCAAACTGCACTGCCTGGGGTTGGGGGAGGAGTGATGTCACCCCAGCTGGTGTCTCACTAGGTAGTGGGCACCCCAAATCAACTACCTCTGAGCCCAGCACAGGACCAGTATGTGCTCAGGAATTCCAGTCCTTTTGGTCTAGTATGCCTTTCAGGTTTCTTTAGAATCCAAGAGCCCTTTAGTCCTTGGTGGCTAGGCTTGCTGGAACTCAGGTTTCAACCACTGGAATATAAGATTTGCCTTTGTCTATGGTTGACCTAAATGCTCCCTTTGTGGGCAATGACTTAGTTCTGCCCCCTGTTGCTTTTCACTGTGAGAGGGAAGCACTGAGTTCCAGTGCAAAGTTCCATAATCACTACGGTCTCCCTCTTTCAAGGGCACAGATTTTCTCTCCAAGTCATGTGGCTGCTGCTGGGAGACTGGGGAGGAGTGGTGTAGGTGATTCAAGACAGTCTTTTCTACCCTCTTCAGTGCCTCTTTACTTAATATGATATTAAAACCAGGTACTGTGATCACCCTCCTAATTTTTCCTTCTTATGTGAGTGTTTTTGTGGGGATAGTTGTTCAGTTCGGTGTTTCAGTTTGGGAGATGATTGTTAGAGGCTTTTATTTGACCATCTTGCTCCATATCTTTTCTCCTTTTCCAATTTTTAAATTGGGTGGTCTTGTCATTACTTAGTTGTAAGGGGTCTTCATATAAGCTGGACGTAAGTCCTTTATTAGATATATTATTTCAAATGACTTTCTCTCCATCTGTGAATTGTCTTTATTTGTTCTTAATGCTATTTTCTGAAATGCATAACTTCTACTTTTTACAACTCATATTTATTACCTTTTTTACCTGAGACTTTGGTGTCATATCTAAGTAACTCTTGCCAAAGTAAGAGCCTATTTTTTCTAACAATTTTATTCTTCTCACTCTTACAGTTAGCCCTGTGTCAAGCATACTTCTTATATCTCTGTCACTTTTTCTCTATGATTGTCTCCAGGATTAATTATGGTTGAGTTTATTAGGCTTTCATAGCAAAGCCTAATGATTAATCCTTTCCACCAAATTCTTTGTTCTAAGTGAAGTAATTTATTTCATGACACAGAAATAATTGGAACTTAATTCTGAGAAATTTTTATAGATTTAGTGATTATTATAGCTAATGGGTGTGACCATAGTATACTTAATTTGGTCCATGGCATAACACTGAATTTAGCTGATATTTATCATTGAAAGCATTTCTGAAATTTGACTTTGACTATTTGGGGATTAGAAGCAATGGTATTTTAAAACCCTCAAGTTGCCAAAATTGTGGGCTATTTTTAGTCTTCATTTATTTTTGCTTTTGAATTAGTCAATTATTTCCGGAACACATTTATTTCTTGCATTACCTTGTATTATTTTGCCAATTATGGCCACAGAAATCACGTCACAGTATGAGATTTCTATTCCCAAACTCTTCCCCTAGAGCTACAATATACTACATACCTGATATGCTTTCCAAGCTCCCAAAGACAAATATTTGTCAAATCATTTGCCACTATGTAAATAGTGTCATCATATTTCCTGTTATAACAATTTCTATACAGAACACCCTTCCTATGTCTTTACTTTTCGTATGATAATAAGATTTGTGTATTAGACAAAATATATTGAATTATATCACAGCATATAAAGAGCAAAACCTTAGTTTATAACAAACAAAGTCTGCCTTTCATAAAATACACTCATTGAAGTTGAACTGGGTGGTCTAACTTACATGTTCCACTCCAGAGGCCAGGCTGACAGAAAAAATCATCTTACAGGCCCCTGGTCCTTCATTGAACAGTCTACTGGATACCACAAATGAATAATGAGCAAAAGAATAGACATTGAGATTATAATGTTTATACTTTTGTATAGAGAGTGATGATAAAAATTACTACTCCATCCTTCTAAAAGAAGGTAAAAAATAAAAGAGAAAAAGAACAAAAAATAGGCAGCATATTTAGAAAGCACTCAAATACATGATAAATATGACTTGATAAAACGGTAACTTCAATAAATTTAAATCGAATAAATATCTCAGATAAAAATAAAATATTTTTGGATTGTATAACTTAACCTAATAATAAGATTTTTATAAATGACCTATATGAGGTACAATACTTTCTTTTAAAAGTAAAACGGGTTGAAAAAATATACCATGCAATTATTAGCTAGAAGAAAGTGGAGGCTGTTTAAAGTAAAACATATTATTAGAGACAAAGAGAACACCTTCTGTAAATTATAGGCCTAATTTAATAGTACTCAAATTAGACTTTATGTTTCCATAAAATGACATAACCAAATAAGGAGCTAGTAAAACCCAATGAGAATATAATGAAACAAGAAAATTGCATATTAATCTTATCCTGGAATATAAATCCAAAGGTATTAATAGATACAGTAATTTATACAGTAGTATAAATAGAATAGTATGCCTAATAAGATTGAACTGTGCATTCTGAGGTATGCATGTTAACAGTAGATCAATTAATTTAATTCATAATACTAACAACTAATATAGAGATATTACAGAGTTATCAGTAGATGCAGAAATATGTTGTATCAAAATAAACATTTATTGATTATTAAAATATTAGCTATTTGTGAAAAATTAACCGCTTTACCTATGTGTTTGAAAACCATTTCTGTCCAGTATTTTATTTCATCTCCAAATTATTGCAGTAAAACGATAAGAAGACAAAATATACAAAGATTACCAAAAAGAGTTATTTTTATGACACATTGTACCTATAAAAATCATGATAATATTTTTCCGATTGTAGTGATATCACAAAATTGTATATTTATGCATACTATGAACAAATAAATAGAATTTACTCATCAAAGAATCAAAAATCAATAAATAGTAATCTTTCCAAAAAAAGAAACAAAATATATTATATACACATACATACATTCATATATACACACATATGTACATACACAAGTACATTCATATTATAAATATATGTGTATATAAATACATGTTTATATATAGGTGTGTTTATCTAGCTACCTAGCTAGTTATCTATATCTATGCAGTAGTTCCCAACCTTTTTGGTACCAGGGACTTGTTTTGTGGAAGATAATTTTTCCACAGACTGCAGGAGTGGATAGCTTCAGGATGATTCAAGTGCATTACATTTATTGTGCACTTAATTTCTATTATTATCACATTGTGATATATGATGAAATAATTATACAACCCATCATAATGTAGAATCAGTGGGATCCCTGAGCTTGTTTTCCTGCAACTAGATAGCCGCATCTGGGAGTGATGGAAGACAGTGACAATCAAGCATTAGATTCTCATAAGGAGCACTTAATAGATCCCTCACATTCACAGTTCACAATAGGGTTTGCGCTTCTATGGGAATCCAATGCCGCTGCTAACTGGACAAGAGGAGGAGCTCAGACAGTAATGTGGCAGATGTGGAGTGGCTGTAAATACAGATGAAGCTTAACTTGCTCACCCACCACTCACTTCTTGCTTTGTAGCCAGGTTCCTAACAGGCCACAGACCGCTAATTTTCCGTGGCCCAGGGATTGGGGACACCTGTCTATATGTATTTATGTATGTATGTGTTTGGAAGTATGTATAATTTATCTATCATCTTCTTTGCTTTGTCTATGCCAGAGATAGTAAGATATGACATATCATGTACAAAAAGGTAAGTTAACACAGTGATGGTTAAACGAGTGCAGAATGCCTTCTTATTCGTTAGGATTTCTATTTTATAGAGATGGCAAGAGTTCATTTTTTCTCATTTAGACTTATGTGTAGTCATATATGATTTATGCCACTACATATAATTAAAATGAGATTCAAACATTTTATTTTACAAAATCCTAAAATGTCTACAAATTTGGAATTTTACATATCTGAGCTACTTTTTGATTTGGAATTGTTGACATTCATGTTTTTCACTTTTTTTTTTTTTTATTCCAGGAGTTTTAATGACTCGGGATATAACTTAAATCTTAAAATTTGATAGTCATTCTAAAAATGTTGATATTCTCTGTTATATTTTACAAAATGTCTAGTTTCTCTTTTTCTTTAATTGAATACATGTTATAACTTCTCAAAAATTTTAGCAATAAATTTCAGACAAAATGGTGTTCAAGTATTCTGTGCAATGCACCTGTTGGTTATACCAGCTCTTAATTGGGCTTTAACATGGGACTGGTCAATTTCTTCAACCTGCTATTGTATGACTTTGTAAGATAAGTGTTTTATCAGCACATGAGTAAAACACATTGTATTAGTCCATTTTCATGATGCTGATAAACACATGCCTGAGACTAGACAATTTACAAAAGAAAGAGGTTTCATTGGACCAACAGTTCTGCGTGGCTGGGTAAGCTTCATAATCATGGTGGAAGGCTAGGAAGAGCAAGTCCTGTCTTACATGGGTGGCAGCAGGAAAAGAGAGAATGAGGAAGTCACAAAAGTGGAAATACCTGATAAAACCATCAGATATCTTGAGACTTATGTACTACCTTAAGAACAGTATGGGGGAAACTGCCCCCATGATTCAATTGTCTACCACCAGGGTCCCTCCCACAATACATGGGAATTATGGGAGTATAATTTAGGTTGAGATTTGGGTGATGACACAGAGCCAAACCATATCACACATCTCTGTCTCTCCACTGGCTATTGTTAGTTCTCTTCCAATCACTTAATTTTTCCTTTATAACAAAATAGGGAATTGCCATCATTCTTTCAGCGATGAATCTCTGCTTCATAGCATCAAATTAACACTCCATTTCTCTATTATTATGCCTTTCTGCACACAAAAGCTTTCCACTCAATTATCATTTACAGTTTAATTTTTAAATAAACTTTTACAAGTTTTGAATTATAGTTACAGAACCATTGCAAAAATAGTACAGAGTTCTCCATATATCTCACATCCAGTTTTCTCCATTGCTATCTTTTTACATTATCATCTTCACATTTGTTGAAACTAAGAAAGCACTGGTACATTACATTACCAATAGTCAAAATTCAGACTTGATTTGGTTTCACCAGCTTTTCCAATAATATCGTCTTTTGTTCCAGGATCAGTTAGTTACTATATATTATTTGTTTCTCATGGCTCCTATTCTTCTCTTGTCTCAGGCACTGTCTTCATCTTACTTTGGTTTTCATGACATTAACAGTCTTGAGGAGCACTAACCATGTATCCAGTAGAATATATACTAATCTGAATTTATCTGGTGTTTTCTCATTATTTGATATGTTAATTTCTTTTGAAGACAATTAAGTAGTTATGAAAATTTAATATATCTAATAATAGAATCCAAATAGCTGCACGTAAGTCAAATGAAAATGCAATTATATGAATATCCATGACCAAAGTGAAGCTGCCTAGCTAGACATTGATTCTGGCCACCTGTTAGGGAGTGCTTGCAAATGTCATCAATTATAAGACATTTCCTGACCTCAAACGTGTTAACAGGTACATCTTGGAATCTAGGAAACAGAACAGCATTTTGTCTACTTAAGATTCTTTACAGAGCAGGTTAACCAACAGCTGGGAACAGGTGTTACCTGACTGCTACCCACAATATGGGTTCAATAAATCCATTTTTAAATTGGTAAGGAAAAGTAAAACTTTGGAAGCATGGAATTTACTCATGCCAACACATGTAGTTTTTCTGGGCATTTTTCCATCTTGGCATCATACACAACAAGATGCTGGGATTAATTTTGATAATCAAGAAGTAAATTTAAAAGAGTAGGCAGAGGTGGAGTTTCTAATGAAAATAAAGGACAGCAAATACAGAAGTGTTTCTTGTTCTAGGCCCCCAGTCAATACAACTGTTTAAAGTTAGAGCTTGTTAGTGACACCAATAAAAAGAGATGTAGTTTAAGCCTAAAAATTCTTTATTGAGTATATATAACTACAAAAGTTGATTACTTTAAAGCAAAAGACATTTGCATGTCTTTAGCAAAAGCAAAGGCATGGCAACTATTTTACTAGAAGACAGAGAAAGTAATTCGAATCACATTTCATTCAGTCAAGGTATTTTACATGCTAAAAATCAGAATATGTGTACTAATAAGTATATTAAGGTTCAATATATAAGATATAAAGTAGCAATTACTACCAGAAAATAAGAATGGGCTCATTGTTTCTGTACATGGGTGCCATTTGTGTCCACTATGATTAATAGATCTGCATTTGAAGAATAATTTAGGTATATGTATTTGACAAGAAAAATTTTAACAAGAAATAATGTTTAAATTGTGGATATGATGAATACAAAAAATGACAGGTAGATTCTCTATCTTCCCCAGTTACATAGTATGAAGAAACCTTTTTGGAGTAAAGTAGACCTATTACCCGAGGAACTGAGTGTATTTTATTTTTAAACCATTAACAATAACATAAAATATGTTTCACAAAAAAAGGTGCCAAACAATGATAATTTTTAAATTGTATAGATATAAAAGAACAAAAATATAACAGAATAACCAGGAAATGTTCCATAAAGTGACATTTGAATATATGTTTAATTTTAATTTTAAATGAATATTAAATTGTCAATATTTTAAAAAATATACATAAAGTTCATTGAAGTGGGACAGAAGGATAAACGTGAAACTACTCTATATGATACTAGAACAGTGAATTCATGCCAATTTATTTTATTCAAACACATTAAATGTATATCACCATGAAAGAACTCTAGTGTAAACCATGGACTCTGGGTAATAATTATGTGTAAATGCAGCTTCATTAATTGTAACAAATGTGTCACTCTGATGGGGAATGTTGATATTGGGGGAGGCTATAAATAGATGGTTTTATATGGGAAATCTCTGTAACTTCTGTTCAAATTTGCTCCGAACCTAAAACTGCACTAAAAAATACAGCCTATTAAAAATAAATTACCAACTACAATTTTGAACTCAGGACTTCTAACCAAATGCTCATCAAGTTGTTTGTAGTCAAATAAAATATTTGTCTAAATTTATATGGCTTCTGGAATCTATGAAAGTCTGGATATATGAAGAGTAATTTTAAGAAAAGAGTTGAATGTCATGTTATAAAATTGAAATAAGATAAAGATGTTGTTTGCCTCAAACAAAACTATATTACACACATAAACCTTAAACATCCTGACAATAACAATAAGTTAGAATGGATAAATATTTTGTGGAAAATGCTGATGATCTGTTTAAGGAAAGGAAGTTACTACAGAAATGGAAGATGCAGCAATGTACTTTAATGTCTACTTAATGAATAAATATGTTATTTGGTAGCAATAGGAAGTCATGAAATGTCATTTAGTGAATTAATAACATGATTAAAATAGCAACTGGAAAGATTAACTTCAGAGTTTGTATAGGATAAATTAAAATAAAAGAGGTACAATGCTGCCCAATGGTTGCTAAAGTTATTTAAATGAAAGTTATATGTAACAGGATTCTCTCTTGTGAGTGAGAACATGCTGTGTGGTAAAACGCTTTTTACACCTTGTGTTTTTTTATTGCAGATAAGTTTGTTTATATTTGACTCCACACATTTTGTTTTACCATAAGAATGTGAATTCATATGTTCCTGAAGAAGTGCTTAAATATTCTTTAGCACATTATTTTGTAGCCAGAAAACATGTGTGACAATTTGCCAAACCAGAACTGGAAAAAAAACAAAAAAACAAAAAAAAATAACTGGTCTTTGAAATAATTTGAAAATTAACTAATGTATTATTAACATATGTATAAAGTAATTACTAAATAATAATTATTGATTAATTACTAATTACACTATAATATTATAACATCCAATAAAGTTTCAGCAATGGCAATGGAAATTACATTGCACAGGTTGCCAAAAAAAAATAATCTAATGAAAGATGAATTGAATGAGGACATAGTCTGAATCAAAGACAGATCCCAGCTTTTAAGCTTGGAATCTAAGGGGAAGTGATGCCATTAATAGAAGAAAGAAACCTCAAACTTGTAAAATGACCACTTTTCCTTTCCATTCTTTTAACACTAGAGAAAGTTCTAGCTTCCTTTCATAGCCTCCACCTAATGTTCTCTAACAGATGTTGTATTTTTCCATATAGTTACCACACAGAGCAAATAACTCTCTTTGTAACAATACTTAAAAATATAATTTAACAAAGTATTATAAAATTTTATTCTCTTTATTTCATTGTATCCAAAGTCAGTTACATTTCTTGCTCTGCCCTTATAATTCTTTCATCAGGTTTTTAGGACAGAGCTTTAACTAAAACTATCTTGTTTCCCTTCTTTGTCCTGCTTTGCATTATTCATTATTTCAATGGAAATAAATAAGTAAAGCTGAAAGGCATACTTGGAAGGTTCTTTTTAAATAAAATCTAATACAATATGATTTAATATATTAAAGTTATTTGAGTTAACAAAGTTGTTTAACTCAAAAACATCCATACAACTGTAAAGAATAATGAAAATGAAATATTTCACTGTTTAGCAAATGTCAAATATTCTAAATGTTCTAAATATATTAACTTATTATTACAACATATTTACTATGTTGAGAATATTACTATCTATATTTTATAGATGAAGAAAGAGAGAGAGATTTGGCTACTTGAGCAATAATATAGGTTCAATGAGTCTCAGGACTAGGATTTTAATTCAGACATGCCCCAACACATATAAACACACTGAAATTCCATGATTTGAGCAAAACGAATTGCAGCTATGTTTTTTATTGTACTTTTCAGGTATATTTTTATTTGCAGGATATTTTTTACACTTTACAATTCATAAGCATTTGTATAATGCTACATAAGATTCACATTTATTTTATAATAACAAAATTACATCTAATCAATTCTACATTACAAAGGAAGTTTGTCATTCTGGTGTGGGCCACAGTAGTTTAAGAAATATGATCGATTTCATTGTTGTTATGTTTCTTTGAAGGTTTTTATTGCCACAAATCCATAGAAAAGACTGTGTTGGCTTTGAGTATCCATTGCAATTTTCTTCTTTCCATATATCTCCATTTTCTTTCTCATCCTTTCTGCTCTGGTTAATAATGTATATATTCATATACATAGCATATTATATAGAGGATATGTATGTTATGAATACAACACAATACATTATATAACTTCTTACTTAATTTGTCCTTTGTTTTTAAAAAAGAAAACAATTTATATTATCTTTTAAAATCACCTACATTATTACATTTTTCTGATATGCTTTAGCAGATTCATGTAAACATCTGGTATCTCATTGTTACAGGTAGTCACAGAGGCACAAGCAGTGCAGGAGAGTGCTCTCCTCCACCCATTAGGAACGTGGGTGATGGTTTGGCAATTATCAGTTTGCCTCTTTAAAAGTGATAAATTGGCAGTTGGCACTAGGGAGAGACAAGCTCCTAATGGTCCACAGCTGTTAACATTAAAGCATTAATTGAATGCAGGTGCCAGGAAGAAGCAAAAGGGGGCTTCCACTAAAATCTCATGTATTGGGTGAGTGAGCCCAGGCTTGCACATGAAGGGAAAAAAATGGTGGAGTATGACCTTCCTGGGGCACGCCACCAGAAAAGGGAAGAAAGCCTCAGGCGGTCATGTGTAAAACTTCCTAAACACATTGTGCATGCTCACTTCGCAAGGATAAGGAGGGCACTGCACATGTGGTCAGCCCACCCTAAGGGAGGAATCATGGGAAAGGGGTGCACAAGACGCTGGGGGTGGGCTAGCCTATAAAGTCCTAGGATCACAGTTAAATGGAACACTTTTTCTTCAATTTGCCCACTTGGATCTCTTCCAAGTGCACTTTCCTTTCTTTCCTGCTCTGAAGCTTTTTAAAATTAAACTTCTTCTATTGCTTTGAAATTGACCTCGATCTCTTTCTCTGCCTTATGCCCCTCAGTGAAATTCTCTCTTCTGAGGAGGCAAGAATTAAGGTTGCTGAAAACCCCTATGAATTTGCCACTGTAAACTGGAATACCTTCCACCAGTAACAACACCCTTTCGGTTTGAAGCAGTCTCTAGCATATCGCTTAAAATAAGTCTGTTGCCATAAAATGATCTCATTCGTTACTAATTTGGAATACTTATATTTGAATCTCTCTTTTTTTGTTTTGCTTTTCGAGACAGAGGCTCGCTCTGTCGCCCAGTCTGGAATGCAGTGGCACTATCTCAGCTCACTGCAAGTTCCGCCTCCGGGGTTCAGGCCATTCTCCTGCCTCAGCCTTCCAAGTAGCTGGGACTACAGGCGTCTGCCACCACGCCCGGCTAATTTTTTGTATTTTTAGTAGAGACAGGGTTTCACCGTGTTAGCCAGGATTGTCTCGATCTCCTGACCTAGTGATCCGCCGGCCTCGGCCTGGGTCTCATTTTTAAAATACAGTTTTACTGGATGCAGAATTACTTTGTGATTGTTTTTAAGTTCTTTTTTTCTAATTCCTCAAGTAAAATATTAGGTTATTGATTTGAGACGCTCCTTTTCTTGTATGTCTATCTTAAATTTCTTCAAAGCACTGCTTTGCTGAAGCTTTTCAGTTTTACAACGCTGCATTTTCATTTTAATTCATTACAAGATATTTTCTTTTTCTTATTTCCTTTTTTGAACTATTTGCTATTTGTTTTCAGTTTTTTTTTTTTTAATTTCTGTTGGTACATAGTAAGTGTATATATTTATGGGGTACATGAGCTATTTTGATACAGGCATGCGGTGTGAGATAATGGATAATGAAGCATAAAGAATGGGCTATTCATCTTGAAAACTGGGGTATACACCCTGAAGAATGGGGTATCCATGCCTCAAGCATTTATCCTTTTCATTATAAATAACCCAATTACATTAAGTTATATTAAAATATACACTTAAGCTAATATTGACTATAGTCACCCTATTTTGCTATTAAATAGTAGGTATTATTCATTCTTTTTTTTTTTTTTTTTTTTTTTTTGGTGCTCAACCGTCGCCACTTCTGCCCCAACAATTGACCCCAACTGCTCCTGCAATCCTTCCCAGCTTCTGGTCTCTATTCTTCTACTACTCTCTCTGTGCATAAGCTCACTTGTTTTAATTTTTAGATCCCACAAATAAGTGAGGATATGTGATGTTTGTCTTTCTCCCCCACGCTTATTTCATTTAACATAATGATCTTCAATCCCACCCACGTTGTTGCAAATGACTAGATCTCATTCTTTTTTTGTGGCTGAATAGTACTCCATTGCGTATATATACCATATATACCACATTTCTTTCTTTTTTTTTTTTTTTTTTTTTATACTTTAAGTTCTAGGGTACATGTGCACAACGTGCAGGTTTGTTACATATGTATACTTGTGCCATGTGGGTGTGCTGCACCCATCAACTCATCAGCACCCATCAACTCATCGTTTACATCAGGTGTAACTCCCAATGCCATCCTTTCCCCCTCCCCCCTCCCCATGATAGGCCCCGGTGTGTGATGTTCCCCTTCCAGAGTCCAAGTGATCTCATGGATCAGTTCCCACCTATAAGTGAGAACATGCGGTGTTTGGTTTTCTGTTCTTGTGATAGTTTGCTGAGAATGATGGTTTCCAGCCACATCCATGTCCTACAAAGGACACAAACTCATCCTTTTTTATGGCTGCATAGTATTCCATGGTGTATATGTACCACATTTTCTTAATCCAGTCTGTCACTGATGGACATTTGGGTTGATTCCAAGTCTTTGCTATTGTGAATAGTGCTGCAATAAACATATGTGTGCATGTGTCTTTATAGCAGCATGGTTTATAATCCTTCGGGTATATACCCAGTAATGGGATGGCTGGGTCATATGGTACTTCTAGTTCTAGATCCTTGAGGAATCGCCATACTGTTTTCCATAATGGTTGAACTAGTTTACAATCCCACCAACAGTGTAAAAGTGTTCCTATTTCTCCACATCCTCTCCAGCACCTGTTGTTTCCTGACTTTTTAATGATTGCCATTCTAACTGGTGTGAGATTGTATCTCATTGTGGTTTTGATTTGCATTTCTCTGGTGGCCAGTGATGACGAGCATTTTTTCATGTGTCTGTGGGCTGTATGCATGTCTTCTTTTGAGAAATCTCTGTTCATATCCTTTGCCCACTTTTTGATGGAGTTTTTTTTTTTCACGTAAATCTGTTTGAGTTCTTTGTAGGTTCTGGATATTAGCCCTTTGTCAGATGAGTAGATTGAAAAAATTTTCTCCCATTCTGTAGGTTGCCTGTTCACTCTGATGGTAGTTTATTTTGCCATGCCAAAGCCGTGTAGTTTAATTAGATCCCATTTGTCAATTTTGGCTTTTGTTGCCATTGCTTTTGGTGTTTTAGACATGAAGTCCTTGCCTATGCCTATGTCCTGAATGGTATTACCTAGGTTTTCTTCTAGGGTTTTTATGGTTTTAGGTCTAACATTTAAGTCTCTAATCCATCTTGAATTAATTTTCATATAAGGAGTAAGGAAAGGATCCAGTTTCAGCTTTCTACATATGGATAGCCAATTTTCCCAGCACCATTTATTAAATAGGGAATCCTTTCCCCATTTCTTGTTTTTCTCAGGTTTGTCAAAGATCAGATGGCTGTAGATGTCTGGTATTATTTCTGAGGGCTCTGTTCTGTTCCATTGGTCTATATCTCTGTTTTGGTACCAGTACCATGCTGTTGGTTACTGTAGCCTTGTAGTATAGTTTGAAGTCAGGTAGCGTGATCCCTCTAGCTTTGTTCTTCTGACTTAGGATTGTCTTGGCAATGTGAACTCTTCTTTGGTTCCATATGAACTTTAAAGCAGTTTTTTCCAATTCTGTGAAGAAAGTCATTGGTAGCTTGATGGGGATGGCATTGAATCTATAAATTACCTTGGGCAGTATGGCCATTTTCACGATATTGATTCTTCCTATCCATGAGCATGGTATGTTCTTCCATTGGTTTGTGTCCTTTTTTATTTCACTGAGCAGTGGTTTGTAGTTCTCCTTGAAGAGGTCCTTTACATCCCTTGTAAGTTGGATTTCTAGGTATTTCATTCTCTTTGAAGCAATTGTGAATGGAAGTTCTTCATGATTTGGCTCTCTGT
This sequence comes from Papio anubis, assembly GCF_008728515.1. NCBI lineage: Eukaryota > Metazoa > Chordata > Mammalia > Primates > Cercopithecidae > Papio > Papio anubis. Next base: position 63,578,272 of record NC_044982.1, on the reverse strand, counting down.
TTGTCTATTACTGGTGTACAAGAATGCTTATGATTTTTGCACATTAATTTTGTGTCCTGAGACTTTGCTGAAGTTGCTTATCAGCTTAAAGAGATTTTGGGCTGAGATGATGGGGTTTTCTAAATATGCAATCATATCATCTGCAAAGAGGGACAATTTGACTTCTTCTTTTCCTAACTGAATACCCTTGATTTCTTTCTTTTGCCTGATTGCCCTAGCCAGATCTTCCAACACTATGTTGAATAGGAGTGGTGAGAGAGGGCATCCCTGTCTTGTGCCAGTTTTCAAAGGGAATTTTTCCAGTTTTTGCCCATTCAGTATGATATTGGCTGTGGGTTTGTCATAAATAGCTCTTATGATTTTGAGATATGTTCCATCGATACCGAATTTATTGAGAGTTTTTAGCATGAAGGGCTGATGAATTTTGTCAAAGACCTTTTCTGCATCTATTGAGATAATCATGTGGTTTTTGCCTTTGGTTCTGTTTATATGCTGGGTTATGTTTATTGATTTGCATATGTTGAACCAGCCTTGCATCCCAGGGATGAAGCCCACTTGATCATGGTGAATAAGCTTTTTGATGTGCTACTGGATTCGGTTTGCCAGTATTTTATTGAGGATTTTTGCATCGATGTTCATCAGGGATATTGGTCTAAAATTCTCTTTTTTTGTTGTGTCTCTGCCAGGCTTTGGTATCAGGATGATGTTGGCCTCATAAAATGAGTTAGGGAGGATTCCGTCTTTTTCAATTGATTGGAATAGTTTCAGAAGGAATGGTACCAGCTCCTCCTTGTACCTCTGGTAGAATTCGGCTGTGAATCCTTCTGGTCCTAGACTTTTTTTGGTTGGTGGGCTATTAATTATTTCCTCAATTTCAGAGACTGCTATTGATCTATTCAGGGATTCAACTTCTTCCTGGTTTAGTCTTGGGAGAGTGTAAGTGTCCAGGAAATTATCCATTTCTTCTAGATTTTCTAGTTTATTTGCAGAGCGGTGTTTATAGTAATCTCTGAATGTAGTTTGTATTTCTGTGGGGTCAGTGGTGATATCCCTTTATCATTTTTTATTGTGTCTATTTGATTCTTCTCTCTTTTCTTCTTTATTAGTCTTGCTAGCGGTCTATCAATTTTGTTGATCTTTTCAAAAAACCAACTCCTGGATTCATTGATTTTTTGGAGGGTTTTTTTTGTGTCTCTATCTCCTTCAGTTCTGCTCTGATCTTAGTTATTTCTTGCCTTCTGCTAGCTTTCGAATGTGTTTGCTCTTGCTTCTCTAGTTCTTTTCATTGTGATGTTAGAGTGTCAGTTTTAGATCTTTCCAGCTTTCTTTTGTGGGCATTTAGTGCTATAAATTTCCCTCTACACACTGCTTTAAATGTGTCCCAGAGATTCTGGTATGTTGTATCTTTGTTCTCATTGGTTTCAAAGAACATCTTTATTTCTGCCTTCATTTTGTTATAGACTCAGTAGTCATTCAGGAGCAGGTTGTTCAGTTTCCATGTAGTGGAGCGGTTTTGATTGAGTTTCTTAGTCCTGAGTTCTAGTTTGATTGCACTGTGGTCTGAGAGACAGTTTGTTATAATTTCTGTTCTAGTACATTTGCTGAGGAGTGCTTTACTTCCAATTATGTGGTCAATTTTGGAATAAGTGCAATGTGGTGCTGAGAAGAATGTATATTCTGTTGATTTGGGGTGGAGAGTTCTGTAGATGTCTATTAGGTCCGCTTGGTGCAGAGTTGAGTTCAATTCCTGGACATCCTTGTGAACTTTCTGTCTCATTGATCTGTCTACTGTTGACAGTGGGGTGTTGAATTCTCCCATTATTATATGGGAGTCTAAGTCTCTTTGTAAGTCTTTAAGGACTTGTTTTATGAATCTGGGTGCTTCTGTATTGGGTGCATATATATTTAGGATGGTTAGTTCTTCCTGTTCAATTGATCCATTTACCATTAAGTAATGGCCTTCTTTGTCTCTTTTGATCTTTGATGGTTTAAAGTCTGTTTTATCAGAGACTAGGATTGAAACCCCTGCTTTTTTTTGTTCTCCATTTGCTTGGTAGATCTTCCTCCATCCCTTTACTTTGAGCCTATGTGTGTCTCTGCATGTGAGATGGGTGTCCTGAATACAGCAAACTGATGGGTCTTGACTCTTTATCCAGTTTGCCAGTCTGTGTCTTTTAATTGAACCATTTAGTCTATTTACATTTAAGGTTAATATTGTTATGTGTGAACTTGGTCCTGTCATTGTGATATCAGCTGGTTATTTTGCTCGTTAGTTGATGCAGTTTCTTCCTAGCATCGATGGTCTTTACATTTTGGCATATTTTTGCAATGACTGGTACCGGTTGTTCCTTTCCATGTTTAGTGCTTCCTTCAGGGTCTCCTGTAGGGCAGGCCTGGTGGTGACAAAATCTCTAAGCATTTGCTTGTCTGTAAGGGATTTTATTTCTCCTTCGCTTATGAAACTTAGTTTGGCTGGATATTAAATTCTGGGTTGAAAATTATTTTCTTTAAGAATGTTGAATATTGGCCCCCACTCTCTTCTGGTTTGGAGAATTTCTGCCAAGAGATCTGCTGTTAGTCTGATGGGCTTCCCTTTGTGGGTAACCCGACCTTTCTCTCTGGCTGCCCTTAAGAATTTTTCCTTCATTTCAACTTTGGTGAACCTGACAATTATATGTCTTGGAGTTGCTCTTCTCGAGGAGTATCCCTGTGGTGTTCTCCGTATTTCCTGAATGTGAATGTTGGCCTGCCTTACTAGGTTGGGGAAGTTCTCCTGGATGATATCCTGAAGAGTGTTTTCCAACTTGGTTCCATTTTCCCCCTCACTTTCAGGCACCACAATCAGATGTAGATTTGGTCTTTTCACATAATCCCATACTTCTTGAAGACTTTTTTCATTTCTTTTTCCTCTTTTTTCTTTAGACTTATCTTCTCGCTTCATTTCATTCATTTGATCCTGAATTGCTGATACTCTTTCTTCCAGTTGACCGAGTTGGTTACTGAAGCTTGTGCATTTGTCATGTATTTCTCATGTCATGGTTTTTTTCTCTGTCAGTTCATTTATGGCCTTCTCTGCATTGATTATTCTAGTTATCCATTCTTCCATTCTTTTTTCAAGATTTTTAGTTTCTTTGTGCTGGGTACGTACTTCCTCCTTTAGCTCTGAGAAGTTTGATGGACTGAAGCCTTCTTCTCTCAACTTGTCAAAGTCATTCTCTGTCCAGCTTTGATCCATTGCTGGCGATGAGCTGCGTGCCTTTGGAGGGGGAGATGTGCTCTTATTTTTCGAATTTCTAGCTTCTCTGCCCTGCTTCCTTCTGTGGTTGTATATAAGTTTTAGTATTTTATTTTTTCTGTTTCTGTGAAGACTGTTATTAGTATTCTTTTAGGTATTGCATCAAATCTATAGATTGCTTCGAGTTGTATGAAGAATTTAAAAATACTGCTTCTTTCAATCCATGAACATGGAATATTTTTCCATTTCTTGGTGTTCTCTTCAATTTTCTTCATCAGAGTTTTATCGTTTTCATTATAGAAGTCTTTTACTTCTTTGGTTAATACCTGGATATTTAAGTTTATTTGTGGCTATTGTAAATGAGATTATTAATTTTTTCACATTGTTCACTGTTGGTATATACTGATACTGATATATGCTACTGATTTTGCATGTTGATTTTGCATTCTGAAACATTATTGAATTTGTTTATCAGTTTTAATAGTTTTCCTGTGAAGTCTTTAGGGTTTTCCAAATATAAGATTATATAATCAGCAAACAAGGATAATTTGACTTCTTGCTGTTCAATTTAGATGCTCTTTATTTCTGTCTCTTACCTGATTGCTCTAGCTAGGTCTTTCAATATCATGTTATATAACAGTGGTGACAGTGGACATCCTTCTTGTGTTTCAGATATTAAAGGGAATGTTTATGTTTTTCCCCATTCAGTATGAAACTAGGTATGGGTTTGTCATATATTGGCTTGTATTATGTTGAGATATATTTTTTCTATTCCCAGTTTTTTGAGGGTTTTGATCATGAACAGATGTTGAATTTTATGAAATATTTATTTTCAGCATCAATTGAGATAATCATTTAGTTTTTATCCTTTATTCCGTCAGCATGATATACCACCTTAATTAATTTGTGTATGTTGAACCAAGGTTGATTCAACATACACAAATCCCACTTGGGCATAATAAGTGATCTTTCTAATATATTGTTCAATTTGGTTGGCTAGTATTTTTTTCAGGATTTTTGCATCAATATCAGAGATATTGGCCTGCAGTTTCTTTTTGTGTGTGACTTTGTCTTTTACTGGTATCCCAGAAATATTGGTCTTGTAGAATGGGTTTGGAAATCCTCCCTTCTCCTCTATTTTTCACAATAATTTGAGTAGCAATGCTATTAGTACTTTTTTAAATGTTTGGTAAAATTTAGCAGAGAAGCCATTGGGTCCTGAGCTTTCTTTTTGTTAATGAGAGACTTTTTATTATGATTTTGGTCTTGTTATGTGTTACTGACCTGTTCACATTTTGGATTTCTTCCTGATTCAATCTTGGTAGGTTGTATGCCTCTATGAATGTTTCTGTTTCTTCTAGATTTTTCAATTTATTGGTATTTATTTACTCACAGTAGCCACTAATAATCCTTTCAATTTCTTATCAGTTGTAATGTCTCCTTCTCATTTCTGATTTTATTTGGGTTTTCTCTTTTTTTTTTCTTGGTCTGGATAAGGGTTTGTCAATTTTGTTTAAGTTTTCAGAAAAACAACTTTTGTTTCATTGGTCTCATTGTTTGTTTGTTTGTTTTTCATTCAATTTCATTTATTTTTACCCTGATCTTTATTATTTTTTTTTCTACTGATCTTGAGTTTGATTTGCTCTCGCTTTTACAGTTCTTTAAGATGCATGGTTAGAGTTTTTATTGGCTTTTTTTCTCTTTTTTCATGTAGGTACTTGTAAACTTCCTTCTGAGTAATTTTTTGCAGTATCTTATAGGTTTTAATATGTTGTGCTTTCATTATCATTTGTCTCAGTAAAATTTTCAAATTTCTTTTTAATATTTTTACTGCCCTACTTGTCATTCAGGATCATATTGTGTACTTCTCTTGTATTTGAGTTATTTCCAAAATGTCGCCTGTTATTAATTTCTAGTTTTATTTCATTGTGGTCAGAGAAGACACCTGATATTATTTCAATGTTTCTGAATATTTTAAGATTTGTTTGGTGACCTAATAATGTATGCTCTATCGTTGAGAACGATCTATGTGCTGAGGACAAGAATGTGCATTTGGCAGTTTTTGTATAAACTCGTCTGTAAATATTTATTAGATCCATTTGGTGCAGATTGAGTCTGATGTTTGTTCATTTTCTGTCTAGACGATCTGTCCGATGCTGAAAGTGAGATGTTGAAGTTTCTAGCTATTACTGTACTGAAGTCTATCTCTCTCTTTAGTTTGGATAATATTTCCTTTATATATCTGGGTGCTCCAGTGTTGAGTGCATATATATTTAAAATTTTTATATCCTCTTGATGAACTGACCACTTTATCATCATATAGTGATCTTCTTTCTGTCTTCTTATAATTTTTGTCTTGAAATAAATTTTATCTGATATATGTACAGCCACTTCTGCTTTTCTTGCATTGGTATCAAATATCTCTTGCCATCCCTTTATTTTTAGTCTATGTGTGTCTTTATAGGTGAAGTATGTTTCTTATAGGCAACAGATTGATGGATTCTTTTTTTTTTTTCAATCCATTCAGCCACTTTAGGTCTTTTGACTGGAGACTTTAGTTCATTTATATTCAATGTTATTATTGTTAAGTAAGGACTTACTCCTCTCATTCTGTTATTTGTTTTCTGGTAGTTTTATAGTCTTCTCTTTCTTCTTTCTTTCCTTCCTGTCTTTTCTTAGTGAAGATGATTTTCTCTAAGAATATGACTTAGTTTCTTGCTTTGTATGTTTTGTGTATCCATTTCATGTGTTTCAGTTTGAAATTACCATGAGGTTTGCAAATACTATCTTATAACCCACTATTTTAACCTGATAACCAGAACACCATTTGCATAAACAAACAAGCAAAAAGAAAACTAATTAAAACTACATGCCTTAACTTCATCTCCCTTTACTTTTTAACTTTTGGTTGTTTCTAGTTAATCTTATTGTACTTACTGTGCCTTGAAAAGTTGTTATTTTTTATTTTTTTTATTTTTTTGGTTAATCATTTAGTCTTTCTACTTAGGATAAGAGTAGTTTATGCACCACAGTTACTGTTGTAATACTCTGCTTTTCTGTGTACTTACTGTTACTAGTGAGTGTTGTACCTCTAGGTAATCATTTATTGCTCAATAATGTTCTTTTTTTTCTGACTGAAGTATTTTCCATAGCTTTTCTTGTTGGACAACTCTGATATTAATAAATTCTTCAGTTTTTATTTGTCTTCTTTATGTTTGCATATTTTAGCAGGATATACTATTCTAGGATAAAAGTTTTTTCTTTTCTTTTTTTTCCTTCACTACTTTAAATATGTCATGCCACTCTCTGCTGGCTTGTAAGGTTTCCAGTAAAAAGTCTGCTGTCAGATGTATTGAAGTTCCGTTGTATGTTATTTGTTCCTTTATACTTGCTGATTTTAGAATCCTTTCCTTATCTCTGACTTCTGGGAGTTTGATTATTAAATGCCTTGATATTGTTTTCTCTGGGTTAAATCTGATTAGTGTTCTATAACCTTCTTGTATTTGGATATTGATATCTTTCTCTAGGTTTGGAAAGTTCTTTTATTTTCACTTTGAATAAAACCCTTATCTCTTTCTCTACCTCCTCCTTAAGCCCAATAACACTTAGATTTGCCCATTTGAGGCTATTTTCTAGCTCCCTTAGGCATGCTTTATTGTTTTTATTATTTTTTCTGCTGTCTTTTCTGACCGTGTGTTTTTAATTAGCCTGTTGTGAAGCTCACTAATGCTTTCTTCTGCTTTATCAATTCTGCTATTAAAAGACTCTGATGCATTATTGAATATGCCAATTGTATTTTTCAGCTCCAGAATTTCTGCTTAATTATTTTTATTTATTTTGAACTCCTTGTTAAATCCTTTTTCTGTTAGAATTCTGAATTCCTTTTCTGTGTTATCTTGAATTTTTTTCTTTCTTTCTTTCTTTCTTTTTCTTTTTTTTTTTTTTTTTTTTGACAGTTTCACTCTTGTTGTCCAGGCTGCAGTGTAATGGCATGATATCAGCTCACTGCAACCTCCACCTCCCAGGTTCAAACAATTCTCCTGCCTCAGCCTCCTGAGTAGCTGGGATTACAGGCACCTGCCACCATGCTCAGCTAATTTTTTTGTATTTTTAGTACAGATAGGGTTTCACCATGTTGGCCAGGCTGGTCTTGAACTCCTGACCTCAGGTGATCTGCCTGCCTCTGCCTCCCAAAGTGCTGAGACTACAGGCGTGAACCACCGCACCCAGCTCCTTGAATTTCTTTGAGTTTCCTTAATACAGCCATTTTGAATTCTCTGAAAGGTCACATATCTCTGTGTTTCTAGGATTGGCTCCTGGTGCCTTATTTAATTCATTTTGGGAGGACATATTTTTCTGGGTGTTGTTGATGCTAAGAGACGTTCAGTGTCTAGTCACTGAAGGGTTAGGTATTTGTAGTTTTCATTGTCTGGGCTTATTTGTAGCCACTTTTGAAGGGATGACTATTCCAGTATTTGAAAGGACTTGGGTGTTGTGATCTAAGCTGTATCTAAGCTGTTCATAGTTGAACAATGAACATTAAAAAATTCTTATATTTTTTATGTAAAATCAGATTAAGATGCTCCTGGTTTTTTGTTTGTTTTTTGTTTGTTTGTTTGTTTTGAGAAGGAATCTCGCTCTGTCGCCCAGGCTGGAGTGCAGTGGCGCAATCTCCGCTCACTCAAGCTCCGCTGCCTCCTGGGTTAACTCCATTCTCCTGCCTCGGTCTCCCTAGAAGCTGGGACTTACAGGCGCCCGCCACCACGCCCAGCTAATTTTTTTTTGTATTTTCAGTAGAGACGGGGTTTCACTGTGTTCGCCAGGATGGTCTCGATCTCCTGACCTCGTGATTCGCCCACCTCGGCCTCCCAAAGTGCTGGGATTGCAGACGTGAGCCACCGCGCCGGGCCAGATGCTCCTGTTTTTTAGGATAAGTAGAAAAGAGGCAAAGAGACTGAGAAATGTAACATAGATGGACTGGGAGGGAATATTCTATTATTTGTAGTTCTGATTCACCTTGTGAGTAGCTGACAGCTAAACATTTATGCTTTCTTTTACATCCTTGGGTGTTTTGTATTTTGTGGCAACTTTCTAAGATTTATTTATATCACACTGTGTCTTTTTAACACTCTTACAGAAAGATTTAGGTGCTGGAGATACAAAAAGAAATGCTTCTGTTACATCTCATAATGTGGTCATTTGTAGAAGCTTCAGAGCTTATCTGTGCAGTGCAAAGTTAGAAAACTTAGGAGTTCTATTACTGTTAACCCATTTAGCTGTGCCCTACTCTACAGTTATAATTTGTGTTTCTGAGGTTTATCTGCTGTGTGTTAAGCATATGCTTTTAGTCTCAAGAGGGACTCTGGATTATTAGAGAAAAAATAACCCAAATAGAAAATAAATCCTGTAATATTAACTCTGATGGTGCCCTATTATTCTGAGAAGAAGGGTCACATTATCTCAAAGTTCACTGTTTATTGTAAGCCTTTCTGTGATCATCACTGAGACACTGAGATAAATAACTTGCCCAAGAGTTTGCTAATTATTTTCCTCACTACTTCATTTCAACTGGGTTTAAACATTTTTTCCTTAGAAGTTATGTTTTATTATTATTAATAGTCATGATTAAGCAATTTCAAATTCATCACAGTACTACAAATAAATGTAGATAATATATTTATCAGCCTATTTACAAAGGTATAATATCAAAGCATCTTGATAACACTTTTACCCTCCACCCTTCATCACAATTTTAAACTGATTTTATTGACTAAAATCTTAAGAAACATCTGGGCTTTAAGCCAAAATGTGATGCTATTTGAAATGTGATAAAATGTCAACATTATATTTAGATGAAATATTAATTACTTTATCTGCTAGCACAGTCAGTATTGCTGACTAAATTTATTTAGCAACAGAGAAAACATAGTCTAAAAAATCCCAGGACTTATCCTCTCTCACTTAACTTCAAAATTCATATTTAATATAGAAAATCATAGTTAATACTTATTTTTAGATGTCAGCTTTTTCCATTTAGTCAAAGTATTTGAAAAATTATTAGTTTAAGAATATATTTGCTTTTTAAAATCACAGCTAAGAAATAATGTATACTCTATGTATTAATTTTATAGTCCACTAAGGATCTTGAAAGAGAATTGTATGAAGTATTTAAAAATGTAATATCTGAGAATGCTCAATTGCTGCAAATGTCTGCCTGAGTTTTGTAATCCTAGATATCACTAAAGATTATAATATTCAGTAAAAAGCTCCAAAGCAAGTACAGATGGAATGCATTTTTTTTTATTTGTGTTACAGACACAGTGTACTGACTAGCCTGTAGCTATTGACACCTCTGCTTCCACCCCGCATCTTCTTTCTTACAAGTATAACCCAACTCTCTTTAGGTCAACAAATTACCCAAATCCCAAAAATAACCATTATCAGTTAAAGCTAGTCATGTTAATTGTATTCCCTTTTACCAGATATGTCTTTGACCAGCCTTTGTAAAGTAGAGGCTTCCATGTTACTCAAATCTAGTGAAACCAATCTATGTGTCCATCCATGGTTGATTGAATACAGAAAATGTGGTATTTATACACAATGGAATATTATACAACCATAAAAAAGATGAAATCAAGTCTTTACAGCAACATGGATGGAGCTGGAGGCCAGTTTCCTAAATGAACTAACTCAGAAAAAGAAAATCAAATACTGTAGGTTCTTACTTATAAGTGAGAGCCAACTAATGGCTACACATGAATACAAAGATAGAGGTAATTGACAATGCAGACTCCAAAAGGAGGAGTGAGAGGAGGGGGGAGGGTTGAACAATTATTTTTGGGGTACAATGTTCAATATTAGTGTGATGAATTCCCTAGAAGCCCAATCCCCACCATTACCCAATATAGCCATGTAACAAACATGTACTTGTACCCTAGAATCTAAAATTTAATAAATAAATACATAAATAAATAAAATAAAACATAAAAAGAAATAAAAGCATGCCGAAAACATTCTGGGAGAGTTTAATTATTTAAAAAATACAGAAACAGTACAACAACCACAACAACAGAAAGATTGTCCCCTGCTTCTTTATGTTTTAGGATGCTAATGATAATAGATTATATCTTGAGCTGTGGTAACCATTTGCAACTGGTATAAAGACTAAAGGCAACACACTGAGATGAGAAGAGCAGAAAGTTGAAAACAGCTGGAGTCCCTGATGACATATTTGAGCTCTTTTATAGTTCTGAATTGCATGTCTCTCTACCTCTTAAATAAACAATAAGTGCTGTCATATTTTATGACAGAATTTGCAGGGTTTTCTATTGCAGCTATAAACATTTGTAACATTAAATTACTTTCCAATTAATTCATATCATACTGGAGAAAGAAACCTTAGTTTTTAAATGCCTTCAGTCAAACTGTTCCATAGTTGTAAGAAATGTGAGTTTAAATTTTGTAGAATAAATAGATGCATGCCAGTTTACTTTATAAGGATGATATCAATAAGTTTCAAAACCGAAGTTTTTGCTAGGGAAATGTTAAATATTTTTTTATACTACATATCAAACAGTTCAACAAACTCTAGTGTAGTTACCTATGAAGGCCAACATTTAAACATTTGGAGAACTAACTCTTCAGAGCGAAAATAATTAAGTTTAAATAATGCCTTTTGAGGGCTTTCACAGCCATGTTGAAAGTTCTATTACAACTTAGGCCTTCGCGTATTCCAAAATGAAACAAACAAACAAAAGAACAAGAATAAGATGAAAATGTTACAAAAGTTACAATACAACAGTACCTTGGAATTATTAAAGGCACAGATGAATGTCATTACTCTTTGAAATTATTAGTTGTTAGTTCTGGATGACAGAAAGAAAAAATGTACCACATATTAATTTTATTAAAATGAGACTCCATGGAATTCCTCATGCATTCTTATTTGTATGATTTCAACACTAATACATTACATTTACCACAGAATTATTAGACATTGCTTACTCTAAGGGCCTATAAACTATTTTTTGAGAAGGGCCAGATAATAACTACAGGCATACCTCAGAAATTTTGTAGGTTCAGTTCAAGACCAAGGCAATAAAGGGAAGATCACAATAAAGCTAATCACACAATTGTTTTTGGTTTCACAGTATATACAAAATGATGTTTAAATTATATTGTAGCTTATAAAATATGAAATAGCATCATTTCTAAAAAATAACATACAAAGTTCAATTAAAAATACTTTATTGCTTAAATAAATGCTAGCAATTTTTAGAGGCTTCAATGAGTTGTAATCTTTTACCTGGTAGAGGGTCTGGCCTTCATGTTGATGGCTGCTGATTGATCAGCATGGTGGTTGCTGAGGGTTAGGGTGGCTGTGGCAATTTCTCAAAATGAGACAACAATGAAATTTTCTGCATCAATTGACTCTTTTTCACTGAAGATTTATTTAACCACAAAATGCTGTTTTATAGCATTTTTCTATAGCAGAACTTCTTCCAAAATTGGAGTCAATTCTTTCAAATTCTGCCACTGCAGGTTTACAGTATTATGTAATACTCTAAAATTTTTGACATTTCAACCATGTTAACAGCATTTTCACTAGGAGTAGATTCCATCTCAAACAAAACAAAACAAAACAAAACAAAAAAAACCCTTTTTTTGCTCATCCTTAAGAACCAACTCCTCATCCATTAAAACTGTACATGAGATTGAAGCAATTCAGTCACATCTTCTGGCTCCACTTCTAATTCTAATTCTCTATCTGTTTTTATCACATCTGATTTACGTTCTGCACTGAAGTCTTGAGCACCCCAAAGTTATCCAGGAGGGTTGGAATCAAGTTTTTTTGTTTTTGTTTTTGTTTTAAATCTTGTTAATGTCAATATTTTGACCTCCCAGGAATCACATTTTTTTTTTTTTTTTTTTTTTTTTTTACCAGGGTTTCATGGCTCACCGCAACCTCAGTCTCCTGGGCTCAAAAAATCCTCCTGCCTCAGCCTCCAAAGTTGCTGGGACTACAGGCACACAATACTATGCCCAGTTAATGTTTTAATTTTTTATGCAAATGGGATTTCACTATGTTGTCCAGGCTGGTCTTGAACCCCTGGTCTCAAGCAATCTTTCTATCTCAACCTCCCAAAGTATTTTGATTATAGGTGTGAATCACTGCACCCGGGCCATGAATGTTTTTCTGTGGCATCTAAAACAGCAACTCTTTTCCAAAGCTTTTCAATTTATTTTCCCCACACCCATCAGAATAATTACTATCTATGGTACCCATAGTCATAAAATGTAGTTTTTACATAGTAAGGCTTGAAAATGGAAATTACTCCTTGATCCATGGGCTGTAGAATGGATGTTTGGTTAATAGGCATGAAAACAACCTTAATTTCCTTGTTCATCTCCATTAGAACTCTTAGGTGAAAAGATGTATTGTCAATGAGCCATAATGTTTTAAAAATATTTTTTTTTTTCTCTGAGCACTGGGTCTCAGCAGTGGGCTTAAAATACTCAGTAACACATGCTATAAACAGATACACTAACATCCAGGCTTTGTCCTTTCATTTATAGAGCACAGGCAGAGTAGGCTTAGCCAAACTCTTAAGGGTCCTATGATTTTTGGAAATGTAAATGAACGTTGGCTTCAACTTAAAGTCCCCAGCTGCATTAGCCCCTAATAAGATAGTCAATCTGCTCTTTGAGTTATTGAATCCAGGCATTGACATCTCTTCTCTAGCTTTGAAAGTCCTAGATGGCATTTTCTTCCAACAGAAGGCTGATTCATGTACATGGAAAATCTGTCAATTAGTGTAGCCACCATTAACAATGATCTTAGCTAGATCTTCTGGATAACTTGTTGCAGCTTCTACATCAGTACCTGATGCTTAACCTTGCACTTTTATGTTATAGAGACAACCTCCTTACTTAAACGTCATAACCTCTGCTAGCTTCAGACTTTTCTTCTGCAGCTTCCTCACCTCTCTCAGCTGTTGTAAAATTGAAGAGACTAACGGTTTTAATCCGGATTAGTCGTTGACTTAAGGGAATGTTGTGACTCGTGTGATTTTCTATCCAGACTACTAAAACTGTCTATGTATCAGCAGTAAAGCAGTTTCAGTTTCTTATCATTTGTGTGTTCACTGGAGTAGCACTTTTAATTTCCCTCAAGAACTTTCTCTTTACATTCCTAACTTGGCTAAGTATTTGGCCTAAGAAGCCTACTTTCTAATCTATCTCGACTTTCTAGATGGCTTTCTCTTTAGGCAAAATCACTTTTAGCTTTTGATTTAATGTGAGAGGTATGCACCTCTTCATTTTACTTAGAGGCCATTGCAGGGTTTTTAATGGGCTCAATTACACTATTATTGTATTCCAAAAATAAGGGGGGGAAGCTGGCTGGTAGGGGAGTCAGAAAACACACCCTTATTAAGTTCACTGTTTCTATGGGCATGTTTTGTGGCACCACAAAACAATTGTAATAGTAACATCAAAGATCACCGATCATACAACACCATAGCAGATATGATTTTAAAAAGTTTGAAATATTGTGAGAATGATCAAAATGTGACACAGAGAAGTGAAGTAAGTAATGCTATTGGAAAAAATGGTACCCAAAGGTTGATTTAATTCAGGGTTCCCACAAACATTGAATTTGTGAAAAAAATACAGTATCTGCAAAGTACAATAAACCAAAAGTAATAAAATGACGTATGCCTGCACTTAGACTCTGTAGGTCATTAAAGTGTCTGTCCCAATTACTTCCTTTATCATACAGTTAAAATAGCCATATATAAGACCAAAGTGAATGGGTATGTTTTTATGCAATAAATGTTATTTACAAAAACTGGCAGCAGTCTAGATTTGGCTCCAAAGCTGTAGATATGACCCCTCCTCAGATTGAATTTTCTTGAAAGTTGACACAATTCAGAGTGACAAATTTTTTCATAGAAGAGCTCCGAAACTTGACATTGTAGTAGTAAAATTTAGCAAATGACCTGGTTTCAGAAACCTCCTACCAAAGGTTTATGGAGTTTACAAATTAAGCTTTTTAAGTACCGTTTCTATAGGAAAAGAAAATATCCTGGCGGGGCGCAGTGGCTCACGCCTGTAATCCCAGAACTTCAGGAGGACAAGGCGGGTGGATCACAAGATCAAGAGATTAAGACCATCCTGGCCAAAATGGTGAAACCCGATCTCTACTAAAAATACAAAACTTCGTTGGGCGTGGTGGCAGGTGCCTGTAGTCCCAGCTACTCAGGAAGCTGAGGCAGGAGAATTGCTTGAACCCAGGAAGTGGAGGTTGCAGTGAGCCGAGATCACACCATTGCACTCCATCCTGGGCAACAGAACAAGACTGTCTCAAAAAAAAAAAAAAGAAATCTGCATAATGAATTCATGGTTTTGTCTTCAATCTATTTCTTCCTCCTATTTTATAATTGATCAGAAAACTCAGTTGTTGTTATTTAAATGCAAAATGAAAAACAAACAAAGCCCAGTTCTACTAGTTGCTCTATAAAAACAATGATCTCAAATAATCCACAACCTTTTGTTTTCTCATGTAATCCAAGGGTCCAGAATCAGGAAGCAGTTTAGGTGGTGTTTCTGGATTAGGCAGCATAGATTTATTTACCAATACGCAGTGGGTTTAGGGATCACCATAACACTTTTAGGACACATAAAATGTTTTAATATCTCTTAAAACCAAAAGAACAAATATTTAGGTCAAAAAATGTGTTTAAATATAGTATCAATATAATCATTTTATAACAATACAATAATTATATATAGCTAAAATGTTATTTTTACCAATTATGTAGGTTGATATAGTAAGTGTAAGACATACTTTTATGGAGGGATCTCTCATTCTTTCACTTGTTCCTTTTCTGCCCCATTCAGATATGTGATACATGTACACATATACACACATACATACACATACATATATACACACACATATACATACAATCTGTTCTTTGATATACATACATACATATATATGTATGTATGTGTATGTGTGATAGAGAAAGAAAGACAGAAAGGGCCCACAAAGACCAAATTAAAAGGAATAGATGTCCCTAGGGCCTCAGAAAATTATAATGCACCTCTATCGATGTGGCTCTTGATTCAGGGTCTGTCATGAAGTTGGTTAAGACAAGCTGCCAGCAAGAGCTGCAGTTTCTGAAGACTTATCTGAGGCTCGGGCTCCACTTCCAAGTTTATTCACATGGCTGTTGGCTGGAGGTTTCAATTCCTCTCCATAGGGGTTGCTGCTCATATTTGGTTTTCCCCAGAGTGAGTGGTTGCAAAGAAAATAAGCATGAGTGAGCAAGAAGATATACTGTTTATTATAACTTAATCTTGAAACTGGAATGCCATCATTTTTGTTGTATTCTACTGGTCACAGTCCAATCCTGGTGATTTTGAAGGTACTTCATAAGGGTGTGAATAGTAAGAGGCAGGAATTACTGGGTGTCATCTTGGCAGCTAGCTATCATTCCAGGGCATTCAGAACAGCCATGGGGCAAGATTACCTTATGTAGGATGGAAGTAAGAATGCACCTCAGACAGAATAGTACTCACTGAATATAAAACTTCAAGCCTAGATTTTATTTTAAAATTGACTTTAAAATAAAATAATCATAATTTTGCATATTTTACAATACATTGCTAAATTTAAGAAAAATGTTATACAGTAAATAACAATTATTACTGCTTACTGAACATACCTCCACTGATAAAGTTTTCATAAACTCTTATCTACTGGGAGTAACTATGCCACATATTTTATAAGCCAACCATTCTAATTAGAAGACTTAACATATGCATCAGTGTTTGTATCTTTTATTTGTTTTTGTGTATCACTGCTTCAAATATTCTGTAGAAAAAAAAGCACAGATGAGAGCAAAAATTAAAGAAGATAAAATATAATTCTGTCATAACTTTCTCTTTATAAAATCAATTCTGTGAAATTAAAATGTGGTCCAACATAAACAACTAGTCAATACTTAGGTCTTCAACATAATTCTTATGATTCCAATTTCTCCCACTGACTTTCTCATTGGTTTGTTGTATCTACCAGACTTACATCTCTCCCTCCAGAGACTGCATATAGAGATTGTACTTCATCTGTCTCTTTTCTTGAAAAAAGGAATATGCTTCTAAGAGAAACTGGGGCAAGTTTTTTTTTTTTTTCTTCCTTTTTGTTTTTGCTGTAATTGCAGACTTCTTTGTTGCTGAGCCCAGATACTAAGAAATCCATTACTCCTTTTCAGCTAATGTGAAGTGTATGTATCTCTTGACTGTTCCAAGGAGAGAAGAAAAACACAGACAGGAGAAAAAAATAGTCAGAACTGGAAGATGCTGACTCAGGTTTGCACTCGCAGTACAATAGCCACTCATTTCTTGAAATGCAGCTGTTAACAGACATCGGAATTAATCATTTCCAGCATGGACTTTCAGAAATAGTGTAAACTGTTGATAAATGAACGTCGTGCATGTATTTTTTCACCTCATTTTACATAAAATAAATGATATATAAGTTTAACTACTTAACATGTTGAAGTGATTTACATGGGAAAAACTATGCCTCAAAGTTATCTGAAATCTTTGTTACTTGCTTTTGTATTACCATTTTATCACTTAAATAACACTTAAAGTGACATCAAATTTAATAGTTATCTTTCTTTAAAATACTTTCATACCATTTCTCATTTTACAGCTCTTACAGTTCTATACTTCATAAGTTTATTGATGAATTCATGCACTCATTCAACAATTCAACATTCATTAAATGTATACAAAGTGTTATTGAAGACTAGAACATACAGCTAGAAATAAAAATTGTTGATAAACTGTTCTGGAGCTCATACTACTTAGCTAAAGGATGCTATATATCTGAATAAGGTCATCAGAGATCACCTGGCCAAAACATTATTTTAAACAATTATGTTTGTTGATAAGAATAATTATAACACATACTTTTGTGCAAAGATCACTCACTCATTCATTCCTCTTCTGCCCCAGCCATAACATCCATTTGTGCTTTGAAATTACTAAAATAATTATGAATACCCTACCTGTGCATAAAATATAATAGAATAGGGATAAGTACATTGCACAGACCAGAAAATGTTTTTGTTGTTTTTCTAATTAAATACAGAGGGGCTACACTGACTGGATGCAATACATTCAGCACACAATTCCACTTACTGAGAAAACATCAGAGAAAGTCAGGCACTGGCAGCAGCTAACTAACACCGTCTAATTGGAGGAGCAAAAGCAAGCCATGGGACAGATGGAGAACAAGCTACTTGGATCAATTTTTATACTACAAATCAACAGCTTTGAGAAGCAGTTACGTTGAGAACCCCAAGGTTTTTTCAATGTTTAAACCAAGTCAAAGCTGGTACTTCAGTTGTTCCTCCCTCATGGAGCACCAAAGAGTTCCGGGAAGACCAAGGAGAGCCACACCTTATGCAAATTATAGGGACAGAACAACAAAAATTGAATGTATTGAAATTGGAGCCTTGGCAATGGCTTCTACTCATCATGATGCCCAGTAGAGGAAAGTGTCTGATTTGGAATTGGCAGCTCTCTCACTGTACACCTCAGGGCTGCTGGATCACTGAACTCAAAATGTCTGTACTCATCAGCCAGCCCTTCAGTATGACATCTCTGTTGTACAATATATTTCAGGTTAGTTTGAGGATTTTATATTTCACCTATTTTCTTTCTTCCTTTTCTATCATTGTATTTAATTAAATTAGGCATTTTAAGGTGTAGGCATTTTCATACATGTTGTGAAAAAGGAGGGAGTGGCATCAAACGCCATAGTTCATAATATCCCTAATACGGGCCCAGGAAAAGTTACCATCACTGGCCCAGGTGATCTCTACCGTAGCTTGATATAATTTATGTTTCATGCAGTGTCACTCACCCTTGAACTGCTGGGCTTCTCATTTTCTTGTCTGCATAAAACAAGAGGATTGAAGTGAAGTGCCCTGATTTATTTTTCCAACAAAGATGAGTGAAATGGCAAGAGCAGCAAGAAGAAATTTTAAATACTGTCAAATTTGTGTCCTGCAACATTTGGTTTTTTTTGTTGTTTTTTTGTTTTTTTGGTTTTTTTTTACTTTAACATCTTTAGGTAACAGATTATTATATTAAACGGATTTGACTATTTGTGTGTAAACTTTAGTTTCTTAAACTTAGTCTTAGATATAACATCAACAATATATATATACACACACACACATATATAGTATATTAAATACGGCTCAGAACTTATATGCTGTGTCCCGAATTGGTTCCTTCCAGTGGATTCTTGGTCTCGCTGACTTCAAGAATGCAGCCGCGGACCCTCGCGCTGAGTGTTACAGTTCTTAAAGATGGTGTGTCCGGAGTTTGTTCCTTCAGATGTTTAGATGTGTCCGGAGTTTCTTCCTTCTGGTGGGTTTGTGGTCTTCCTGACTTCAGGAGTGAAGCCCCAGACCTTCTTAGTGAGTGTTAACAGCTGTTAAAAGTGGCACATCCAGAGTCGTTGGTTCCTCCCGGTGGGTTTTTGGTCTCACTGACTTCAGGAGTGAAGCTACAGAGCTGTGGGGTGAGTGTAACAGCTCATAAAGGTAGTACAGACCCAAAGAGTGAGCAGCAGCAAGATTTACTGCTAGGACCGAAAAAACAAAACTTCCACTGCCTGGAAGGTGATCGCAGTGGGTTGCCAGGGTGGGCTCCGGCAGCCAGCTTTTATTTCCTTATTTGGCCCCACCCACATCCTGCTGATTAGTCCATTTTACAGAGTGTTGATTGGTCCGTTTTTACAGAGTGCTGAGTGGTGTGTTTACAAAGCTTTAGCTAGACACAGAGTGCTGATTAGTGCATTTACAATCCTTTAGTTAGACAGAAACGTTCCCCAGATCCCCACCTGATTAGCTAGACACGGAGCATTGATTGGTGCATTTTTACAGAATGCTGATTGGTGTGTTTACAAACCTTTAGCTAGACACAGAGCACTGATTGCTGCATCTACAATCCTTTAGCTAGACAGAAAAGTTCTCCAAGTCCCCACCCGATCCAGAAGCCCAGTGGCTTCACCTCTCACTGATACCATGTTAAGACTATTGATTTCAGTCACTACTGAGGTTCTTTCACCCTCCAATGATTGCACAAGAATCAAGGACTCCTAAGCAATGCTAAGAAACAGCAGAAAGTACCTTCATTCTTCAGCTCATCATAGTTGTCTATATTCTAATTGTCCCAGGTTATAAGGACTCTTGAAGTGTTTGATTTTACTGCTTATGAACCAAACTTGGGCCTGGAAATTTTGACTGATAGTAGTAGTCATGTAACTCAAGTTCCTGTTCCCTAAGGGGAACACTCAGGTATTGCCCTGTTTATTCACTCCCTTCCTGCTGTGTCTCAAGGGTGTACTTTTTGCATTGTCACCTATTTGGACTCTTAAGGAGTCTCTTCACCCTATTTTTCAAACTTAAAGTCATTTACCTATTTACCTTCTGTATTACCTAAATAACTACAGAAACATAAATATTTAGAAATCAGAAACTAGAAACATAGGTGTACATATGCTACAAGGATTTAGCCTAACAACAACAAATCTCTCCTGGGGCAAAGAAACCAACATTTTTATTACCTATTTGAAAGGAGGAAAGTGAGTAAAGGGAGAACAAAACACAAATTAATATTTCAGAACATTATTCTGCCCTACTTACACCTTTAAAATTAAAAAAGAATACCATTGTCATGCATTTTAATTTTAGCTAGATATTAGACTTCATTTATTAGTATTTTATTTCCACAATAAAAGAGAAATTAATTGTTTATGGCAGTGATATATATGTTCCTTGAAAAATTATCACAGCTCACCTGCTGAATGTTGAGTCTCATGCTCTTATTACAAGTGATTCATTGGCATATTATGATAATAATAATGACCTTAATAAGATCTGTCATAAAATAGATGTCTGTTATGTGCCAAATATACCAAGATACTTTCACACATTATCTCATCAACTCTCAACAATGCTGAAGCAGACATTGTTATTACAATATTTCTTATTAAGTTTAATTAAATTAAATTCACATAAATAGTAAATAGAGGTTCCTTGATTCAATCTCATGTCTATACATACATTACATGGTATCATTTTCTAGTACCTCATCACGGTGATTTTTCCATAGTTATTTTTTAATCAAACAAAGAATTCTTGTAACAATTTTGAGACAACATAATTTTTCTGGAAAACATGATTTTATTGTTGATTTCAAAGATTAGTATAAAGTTATGCATATTTATTTTTTCTGTTTTTTTAATTGTCCTCAGCACTTATGATATTATAGCCATCTCTATTTAAACAATTTTTTTGATTAAAATAGTGGGGTTGTTTATGAATGTTTTATTAAAATAGTATTTTTTGATATATTACTTATTTTTCTCATTAACT
Source organism: Papio anubis (assembly GCF_008728515.1). NCBI lineage: Eukaryota > Metazoa > Chordata > Mammalia > Primates > Cercopithecidae > Papio > Papio anubis. Next base: position 63,557,572 of record NC_044982.1, on the reverse strand, counting down.
GACTAATTTTTGCCTTACATGTATTGGTGGATTTTCTCCAATTTTTCTGTTTTGATATTAACAATGAAAAACTTATTTACTCATTTTCATTGTTATTTATCAGTTAAAGTGGTGAAAGAAATTGATCTTTCTTGAGAGATTTTTTTTAAAAGTATTCAGTATATTTTGAAATGTCTTAATATTACTTGATTCTCTCTGTGGGCATTTATTAAGTCACTATTTGTTTAGGGTTTTAATAATCCAGAGACTGTTTTCTGTGTGGTGAATACTGTGAATATGACAGAAAATATTCTTTGGTCATAGATCAAAGAGCTAAGTGAGGTGGATGGCGAGAGTCAAAAATAGGCAAATTCTTTGTTGTATTCTACATTGTCCCCAAACTGAGTAGCTGCTGTTAAGATTTGAGTAAACCTCGCATCCTACCACCTTTCTTTATTTTGGAGTTGAAGAGTCCTCAAAAGAGCAGCCACAAAGGACACACTAAGACTTGAGTGATTTAGGTCTGTCCCAGGGTACAGGTCAAATTTTGAGAAAGCCTCAATAAAGTGCAAATGGAAATCAGTGGAGGACTCACCTGTATTCTGAGTACTATAGGACAGTAACTCATCTCAGATCACTTTAGATGAAAGGCTTCAAGTACTTCCATTAACAACCAAGATCTGTGGGTTTCTAATGCCCTCAGATCTTCCTTAGTGTTGAGGGAGGGGACATAAACTAGTTGCCTTGCCTTAGCCACCTTATCTTTTGATGGAGTGGTCTTCTGAACCCTTGTGTGCTTGCACCATTGAAAGAGCAAAGCCTCCTAGTTGCAGAATTTCACACAGTATCCAGTGCACATACTGTGTGTGGGGGAGAGGGGACGTTAAACTCTTAGCATGCTTCGGGATACTGCATACTTTTGGGACACAGTGAATATAAGTCCCTAAATGAGTGATATCAGCTGATAAGGAAGACACACAGTTATGACCCTGGGGTCCTCGGTTGCTTCTCAGTAGCATCTGTTTTGCTGGTGATGGTTTCCTTCCTAATGAAGGGCTGGTTTTCCTCCGGTGGAGAGGAGAAAAAATAGAGCACTTTGTTCTCTCCTCTCTGTTTACCTTCATCACATCAACACCTTGTTTTATTGCCTTTTTCCATGTGACTTGTTGCCTTTATATGGGTCACAGTCTTTTATCCAAGGTCTCCTTTTTTTTCTTGATCATGTATCTCAGTTGTGTCTGTGTTCCTACCTCCATGGTGTATGGATAAGGAAATCTTGTATGTGGAATCTAGGCTAAGATAGAAAGTAAACTTAGGGCTAGGCCAAAAGACACACAAATCTGTGCCCTCAAACACAGCAGATGATTTCTTATGAGGTAAAGAAGTTGTGCCCTTGTACTTCTTTACAGGAAAATTCATAAATGAAGGTAACAACCATCTAAAATAGCATCATCTCCACCTTCCCTGGAGTCAGATTGAGGCAAGGAGAGGTAAATAAATGCAGAGGATGCAGAGGGAAGAGGGGACAAAGAGAAAGGAAAGGGAGGGTTCTGTGAAAGGGATAGTGCCTCTGAGTATTGCATTTTTGCTCTTCTATTTTTCTCAGTCTTTTCACTAGCTACTCAAATTAATTTTAAAATGATACTTATTTCATAAACACCAGTAATTCATTTGCTTGGGATGAGGACTCTCTAAGAAGTAAAAGCATTAATTTATCCAAATAAAAAGAATGATCTTTAGACCATTACAAAACTGCATTTTTATATATTCATTCCAAATATGACAGTAAGATTTCAGCTTTCAAAGAGAAATACCTACAGGCAACATTCCTGACTTTCCATATTTTTCAACCATATGACAATCCTGATGGGATTGTAGAGCCTACATTGCCCAGGCTTATTCAATATTAAAGTATTCTATTTGGAAAGGGAGGTTTCATCTAGCTAGTTTAAAAAAAAGAAAAAGAAAAGAAAAAAAAAAAGCTGAGACCTAGAAGGGAGAGACATTGTAAAATTTGTGATTTCTTACTTGATACTAGGAAAGCCAAAGATATTTAGATGGTCGGCTCAATTTAGGAACTGCCACATATCAGTCTGCATCACCAGAATTGATGAAGGAATATAATTATAAACAATTTATTTCCAACCCATGCAACCTCCCCACAAAGGTGGAAGAGAAAGAAAACAATTTTATTAATGAATAAACATTAAGCCAAACTGTGAAGGGCATCACAGAAAATTCACTACAGAGATTGCAAAGACAAAAAAAAAAAAAAAAAAACCTCACAATTTTATGTTTTATGTAGCCAAACAAATAAAACTGATTATATTCATGTTCTCAAATAAGTAATAACTAGTCCTCAAGTCAGAGGACTCGACCACACCATGTATCAGACATAGTTCATCCTAAATTCACATGAAAATTGACGTGACCATCTGTGCAAACTAATTGGCTTTATCCAAAGGAAAAACAAGCTTCTCATAACTCTATTACAGAAGATAGTTTTTGCAGTTTGAGGCTAAATTAGATTAGAAATTAGTCTCCATCTTAGTTCAGGTTGCCATAACAGAATACTATAGACTGGATGGCTTAAACAAGAAGTACTTATTTTTGACAGCTCTAGAGGCTGGGAAGTCTAAAATTGAAGCACTGGCAGATCTTGTGAGGTCACATTTCCCTGTTCACAATGGGCATTTTCTGCTTCCTTACATGATCAACAGAAAGACAGACACACACACACACAGGGACACACAGAGAGAGGGAAAAAAATCTAGTATCTTTCTTCTTTTAAGGACATTAATCCCATTTATGATGGCTCCACCTTCATGACCTAATTAGGTCCCAGAAGTACAACCCTTAAATACCATCACACCGACAATTAGGCTTCAACATTTGAATCTGGCAGAAACAAAAACATTCAGTCTATAGCAGGATCCTACCTTCCTACAGAAACAGGTAAATAGGGTCACTTTCCTTGATCATTACATTTCAAAGAGATGGTTTTCAGATTCTTGAGATTTACTTACATTTCAAATAGGTAGAGAAATAAGTTACAATTACAAAATGTGTAAAGCAAATTCTCTAAGAAAACAAAGGAAGGTCTTTCTCCTTATTTTTAATAGAGTGAATTAAGCTTCTTGTATTTAATTTGTATTTGCCCTTATACTTTTGTTAATTTAAGAGATTTTTTATATATCAATAAATGAATTATTTGCATTTTTTACATTTGTTCTAAATTTATATCAGTTTGTAGGTCTGTATTAGTCAGGGTGCCCTGGAAGGACGGAACTAATAGGATAGATGTATATATGAAAGGGAGTTTTTAAGGAGTATTGATTCACAAGGCAAAGTCCCACAATAGGCCGCCTCCAAGCTAAGGAGCAGGGAGCCAGTCCAACTCTGAAAACATCAAAAATAGTGAATCTGACAGTGCAGCCTTCAGTCTGTGTCCAAAGGCCCGAGAACCCCTGGCAAACCACTGGTGTAAGTCCAAGAGTCCAAAGCTGAAGAACATAAAGTCCTATGTTGAGGACAGGAGGCATCCAGCACAGGAGAAAGATGGAAGCCAGAAGACACAGTGAGTGTAGTCTTTCCACGTTCCTTTGCCTGTTTTGTTCTTTTTTTGAGATGGAGTCTACTCTGTCGCCCAGGCTGGAGTGCAGTGGTGCAATCTCGGCTCACTTCAAGCTCCACCTCCAAGGTTCAGGTCATTCTCCTACCTCAGCCTCCCCAGTAGCTGGGACTACAGGCACCCACCATCACACCAGGCTAATTTTTTGTATTGTTAGTAGAGACGGAGTTTCACCGTGTTAGCCAGAATGGTCTCGATCTCCTGACCTCGTGATCCACCCACCTCGGCTCCCAAAGTGCTGGGATTACAGGTGTGAGCCACCGCGGGGCGCAGCCTCCTCTGCCTGTTTTCATCCTAGTCATGGTGGCAGCTGACTAGATTGTGCCCACCCAGAATGAGGGTGGGTCTGCCTCTCTCAGTCCACTGACTCAAACGTTAATCTCCTTTGGTAACACCCTCACAAACACTCCCAAGAATAATACCTTGCATCCTTCAATCCAATCAAGTTGACACTCAGTATTAACCATTACAAGGTCTTTATATTTTTTAAATCTCTTTTGATTAACTAAAGTTCTTAACAGCAGTGCCATCATAATTCAGTGTTTTATTTTATACATAGTGTTTAAAGAAATCCTTACCTATCACGAGGTCAGGAAAATGTGCACTTATATTTTCCTTAGAGAAGTCAAAAATTTTGCTGTTGTAAGAGCTTGTATGTAAGACCTTAACAAATCTATAGTTGATTTTATATATGTTGAAATATTTTATTATTTTTTTATGGCTGACTCATTAAACTAGTTAAATTTACTAAAGGGTCTCTTCTTTCCCCTATGACCTGCAATTCTACCTTTAACTCATGTCAAAGTTCAATATAAGAATGAAACTGACTTTGAGGTCTCTCTTTCATTTTATTTTAAATTGTTTAACACTGTTGCAATTCTAAATTATTTTAGTTATTATACCTTTATATTTGGTACAAAATATACACTGTTTCCTTATGATTGCCTATAGTGATAAGTACAAAGTATTGATTATTCATTTTCCTTTACTTTATAACTTACATATTTGAATCAACATGTGAAATCGTATAAAGAATACTGATGAGATTAAGGTAGAATTTCTTTAAATCAATAACACAATTTAAGAAAATTTCAGATTTTTATAGTATGTGTTCTTCTTATCAGTGAATACGGAATATTTCTCAATTTGATCGGAGCTTTTTAAAGCCTTAGAGTACAATTTTACAATTTTATATATAGTTCTTAAATTTTCTTGTCATTCATTTTATATACCATATAGATTTTTTTTTCTGTTATGAAGAATGAATAAAACCATGTAATATAATTATTTGAAGGTCAATGAGCTATTCTTTAAACGATGAAATCTAATTACATGTGGGCTAATTATTATCTTGGGTAGAAATGCTCCATTTCTAACTCCATTTATTAGGATACATTGTTAAGCACATTGATTAATTTTAGAAATTTGTAAGCATTTTTGGATTTCTACTTAGATAAACATACAATCCACAAAATACTGGCTAAGATCTTCAGAGCAATGTTAAACAAACTCACTGATAAAGATCATCTTATCATCTTATTGATTTTAAATATAATGCTTTCCTGGTCATATAAATTAACATGACTAAAGAGATACAGGAGTTCCCTTCACTCATAATTAACCAAAGCTTTTTTGTTTATTTGTCTTCTGGTTTTATAATAATAGTGTAATTATTAAACCATAGATGAAGATTATTTTGATGATTTCCAAAGAACAAATCTTTAATGTAATTCATTATCTCTTCTATTTCCTATTTTCCTGTTTCATTGATTTCTGCTTTACATTTTCTAAAGATTTGCTTCAACTTACCTTGAGTTTAGTCTTCAGTAATTTATTTAACATTTTATGTTAAAAAGTTGCCTGCCAAATTAAGAAGAAATATCTTTCTTTTATTAAAAATAAAATAAAATACCATTTATTGTTATGAATGTTCTGTGAAACTTCACTTCTATAGAATTAAATAATTTAAGCTGAAAGCTGTTGGAACTTTACATTATTTTGAGCCTGGAGAAGAATATGGCTGTGTGGCCTGAATCATATAGCATGCAGCTGCAACTTCTGCTTTTTCTTGTGAATGATATGAAAAGATCAAGTAGCTCCAGAGATAAGACTTTTTTGAAATCATTACCCTCTTCACTAAATGTTGAAACAATCTTCTTTGGAATGTAGTGAGCTGTATTCAATCAAATCACTGTGATGTATGTACTGGCCTTCTATGGAAAATAATGTGACCCTGATACACTTCTCTATTTCTGCCTGTATAAGTGAAACCTTAATTTCTCTACTTTGGAGCACTGACCTTATTGTTTTGGAGTAAGTGGTTTTTGGGTAGCCATCCTCAAATTTTATGGTCAAGTAAATGCAATAATTACATTTTCTAAAGCTCACTATTTAAGACTGACACTCTATGACATATAACAGATTTTGATATGTAATTTTTAAAGTATGTTTGATTTAAAATATTTTAATGTAAATTATAATTCATTCCTCACACATGATTTATTGTTACATGATTCAATAAATTTCATTTATTTTTATTTGTAAATATATTTTGATTTATGTTTTATCATTTGGAAATTAACTTCCACATAAATTGCATTGTAGTCAGAGAATATAGTGTGTAAAATTGCCTATGAGATTCACTTTTATATTAAAACAAATACATGTCTGTGTTCCATGTTTGCAAATAATGTGAATTTATAAACACTGAAAGCAGGATTACTTACATGATGACAACATCAAACTGTAAATTTTGTGCAACACTGTTTTGCTGATCATTATTTGTTTTGTCTGTCAATTAATGAGAAGTTTATTTATTTATTTACCTTACAGTCTCACCTATTGCCCAGGCTGGATTGCAGTGTTGCAATCATAGCTCACTGTTATCTTGAACTAGGATCAAGCCATCTTCTTGCCTTAGTCTCCCAAGCAACTAGGAGTACAGGTGCACACCACTATGCCTGGTTATTTTTTGCTTGTTTCTTTTGTAGAAATGGTTTCACCTTGTGACCAGGCTATCCTTGAACTTCTGGCTTCAAATAATACTCCTGGCTCAGCTTCCCCAAGTGCTGGGAATACTGGCATGGGCCACCATGCCTTGCCTAGAAATATTTTTTTTTTTTTTTTTTTTTTTGAGACAGAGGCTGGAGTGCAGTGGCCGGATCTCAGCTCACTGCAAGCTCCGCCTCCCGGGTTTACGCCATTCTCCTGCCTCGGCCTCCCGAGTAGCTGGGACTACAGGCGCCCGCCACCTCGCCCGGCTAGTTTTTTGTGGGGTTTTTTTTGGTAGAAACGGGGTTTCACCGCGTTAGTCAGGATGGTCTCGATCTCCTGACCTCGTGATCCGCCCGTCTCGGCCTCCCAAAGTGCTGGGATTACAGGCTTGAGCCACCGCACCCGGCCTTAGAAATATTTTTAAATCTCCCACTATAGTGATAGATTTCTCCAATTACCTCTTCAATTCTAATGAGTAATTTTATATATCCAAGCTATGCTTTAAGTACAACACAGTTAAACTACTTATGCCATACAGTTGAATTACAATTTTATTATTTTATAGTAACCTTCTTTATCCCTAAAACTGTTTACTGTAAAATCATTTACTCTCATATTATGTGAATATATCAAATAGTTTTGTTTTAAATAAAATAAACCTTGCTTGTTTTAGCATGTATGTGTGGGGATGGTGGGGAGGACAATGCTTCAAACCTCTCTTTCCCAGCAGACACCAGAATTACCCTTGAGAATGTGTTGCACCTGGGCTCTCACTGTTACGGAATAAAAGGCTAATTCAAACTTTTAATGTCCCATTATGCTGTAAGCTAAACTTTCTAGAAATTACTGAATGTTCTGGATCCACAATTTTAAGCACGCTTTCATAATTATAAATCTCCATTTTTTTTCTTGGCTGTCAGCAGGGATAAAAACAAAGCACAAGGCTGAGTGCACAGGCAGTTGTCCTAGATGCTTTTCATTTTACAGATCAGAGAGAGAAACTCAGCCAACACAGGACACGTGAGAAATTAGGACTGTTTGAAGTCGTGTGAGCCATGCCTCGACATAGTTGTCACTTTGTGCATGACGTGTTTTATTGAACACTTTTCACCTTTTGCAAAGGAGACGGTATTTCTGTGGGCTCAGTTTTGATGTCAAAAGTTAAATTGATTTGAAATTACCTGGTGCCCTCAAATGCAGAGTTGTGAAGATGTTTGCATTAAAGTAGGGAAGATGTAGTAACACTGAGATTTCATATGTAACTGAAAGTAAGAAAAAAAATATTTCCTCAAATTATTTGGCCTTTTAAATTTTATCTTCTTGCCCTATTGCTTGAATCATATTATAACATATAATAGATACAAAATCATTATTTTAATACTTATGAAAAAGAACTAGATGTCTGTTTAAAAGTTAAAGATATCTTAACCGTCTATTCTTTGTAAAGCTGCATAGGAAAACCCACACCCAAAGTTCCACAAAGGCTGTGATATGGATAAGTTTATATTTCACATCGGATGCACATCATCTTTCGCTGTGCATCATCAAAAATGAGCATGAATAAAATATATTAAATTAATAAATCACTGAACTGAGAAGTGAGATGTATTTTTAAAATAACATTAAATAAATATCAGTACTGAAGATTTGGATTAATTATTTTTTATTTTTAATTAATGGGCAGCAGATGTGTGTGTGAAGGATGGTAAATAGAAGGTATTTTATTATCCTTTAAAATTTAAAACTGTCTTAACTTTTGAAAACACAAAATTCTTATAGATACAATGGAAACATAGATGTTAAATGTAATTCAAGCTGGACTATTCATTCTGCAGCTTCATCAACATTCAGTTGTAATAAATGATTTAGGTTTCTGAAGAACAGCTCAGAAAATGGTGAGTATATATTACATATCTATATATGTGTGTTTATCAGTATCTGTGTCTATATTTATCAATCTCTATATATCTAAACATATATATGTGATATAGTATGTATACATTTATTTTATATGAAGCAATATAAATCTGAAAATGCCAATAATGTAACTTATTATTTAATATATTTTTATTTTCCTAAAAGCATCACTGTTGACATTGTCTCAGTAGATTGCTAGGAATATCATCACTTACTTTAAAATGATAATTCCATTTTAAGCCTGTCATATAGTGTTTCTATAATTTTTATGCATATTAAACATTTTAAGTTTCAATAGTCCTATGAATGTGGAAATATTACATTAGCATATTAAATGAGTAAAGTTCAATAGAAAGAGATATAACAAAGTATCACAAGCAGTACCCTACATGCTTAAGATTCAAATGTCTATTTTTTTTTTTCTTCTTTTTTTCTTTTTTTGAGACAGAGTCTCGCTCTGTCGCCCAGGCTGGAGTGCAGTGGCCGGATCTCAGCTCACTGCAAGCTCCGCCTCCCGGGTTTTTACGCCATTCTCCTGCCTCAGCCTCCCGAGTAGCTGGGACTACAGGCGCCCGCCACCTCGCCCGGCTAGTTTTTTTTTTTTTTTTTTTTTTTTTGTATTTTTAGTAGAGACGGGGTTTCACCATGTTAGCCAAGATGGTCTCGATCTCCTGACCTTGTGATCCGCCCGTCTCGGCCTCCCAAAGTGCTGGGATTACAGGCTTGAGCCACCGCGCCCGGCCTCAAATGTCTATTTTTAACGTTGGATAGACTATGCCTTACTTAATAAATTTGAGGAGTGAAAGACTTTTTTTTCCAAGATAGTGTGTCGCTCTCTCGCCCATGCTGGAGTGCAGTGGCGCGATCTCAGCTCACTGCAACCTGAAGAGTGACTTTTTTAAAAATGTTCGGCCGGGCACGGTGGCTCACGCCTGTAATCCCAGCACTTTGGGAGGCCGAGGCGGGCGGATCACAAGGTCAGGAGATCGGGACCATCTTGGCTAACATGGTGAAACCCCGTCTCTGCTAAAAATACAAAAAATTAGCCGGGCGCGGTGGCGGGCGCCTGTAGTCCCAGCTACTCCGGAGGCTGAGACAGGAGAATGGCATGAACCCGCGAGGCGGAGCTTGCAGTGAGCCGAGATCGCACCACTGCCCTCCAGCCTGGGCGATGAGCAAGACTCCATCTCAAAAAAAAAAAAAAAAAAAATGTTCAACTTGAGAAAATTTATAAATGATACCCAAAACACAGTCTTATTTTTTAATTTTTAGAAAAAGGTGAACACCCATTAATCAAGTGCCATTTGAATTACAGAATTACAATTAACGGTGAAAAACAGCAATTTTCAGTATCTTGATGTTAAATATTTAGAGATCTTCAGGATGTTTTCAGGGAGCCTACACAGTCAAAACTATTTTATTAATAAGGTTATGATGCAATTTTCCTTTATTATCCCCATACCTTCACAAATATAGAGTACAAAACATGTATTGATATAATTTCCAAATCTACATTTCATTAACCCTTAGAGACATTACCACTTATCCTCCAAAGAGAACTATTCTGAAACCTGAAGATCTCATGGAGTAGCTTAGGCTTCCTTTGGATCTATTATCTTTTCCTTTTTTCATATTCCTCCCTTTTGGAATAGAAATATCTATCCTACCAGTGCCTGTCCCACCACTGGATTTTGAAAACACATAACTCGTTTGGTTTCATAGATTCACCAATAAAGAGAACTTTAGTTTTAGGAGAAATCATACCTTGAGTCTCACCCATGTCTGATTTAGATAACATTTAGATGAGACTTTGGACTTTAGACTTTAGAGTTGATGTTGTAGTGAGTTAAGATTTGGTGATCTGTTGGGGTGGAAAAAATGTATGTTAACATGTGAGAAGGACATGAATTTTGAGGAGCCAAAGGAAAAATGTTGTGGGTTGATTGTGTCCCCCCACAAATTCAAATATCAAAACTCCAATCTCCAATGTGGTACTATTAGAAGGTGGGACTTTGGGAGATAATTAATATTAGTTGAAGTCATGTGGAGATAAGTACCTTTGTAAGAGTCCCCAGAGAGTGATTTGATTCTTGCAGTTCTTCACCACGTGAAGATACAATGGCAAACCAGCAGTTTGCAACACAGAAGAGGGCCCTCAATAGAACTCAACCTTGTTGACACTCTGATTTCATATTTCCAGCCTCCAGAATTGTGAGAAACAAAATTTCTCTTTTTCATAAGCCACCTCATCTATGATAATTTGTTATAACAGGTTGTACTGAGTAAGACAACACATTTCCTCTCTTGGCCAATTTAGTAAGCTCCCATTTCTTAGTTCAAGACCTAATATATAATCCAAGTGCTTCAATTCAATGTAACACCAGAGACGAGGAGATAGTTTGAGAACTGAGAAGAGTCATTCTTTCATTACAATGGTAAAGTCTTTGTGTAATGTGACTTTGTCTTACTGTTTTGGAAAGTTGGGATTCCAGCTGAATTCTTTCCATGTCTTTAGATCATGTGATAAAAATACTAGTCCAGAGTATTTTATCTAGAAACTTCTAAGTCATTGATAAACTAAATATGATTACACAGTATTTCTGACTTAAACTCCAGAAACTGTGAGAGTTCTCATTTTGGTAGAGAAACAAGATTTTGCTTTATTCTAAGTTGTGATATTTTCAGGACAACTAATATGGATATGAGTTTTTATTAGTCAGGGTTCTCCAGAGAAACAGAACCAAGAGGAGATACACATACACCCACCCAACCCCCCTCCACACACACATACACAGAGAGAGAGAGAGGAGAGATTTTTAATGAGAAATTAGCTTATGAAATTATGGAGGCTGAGAAGTCCCATAATTTGCCATTTATAACATGGAGATCCAGGGAAACTGATGCTAAAAATTCAGTTCCTGTCAAAAGGCACGATAAACAGCATAGTCAATGATGTAAATCCCAGTCTGAGGCCAAGAGAAGAAATGAGCTGTCCCAGCTCAATCAGGAAGGCAGGAAAAAAAAAAAGGTGCTAATTTCTCCTTTTGCTCTATTCAGGCCCTCAACAGATTGGATCGTGCCCACCCACATTGGAGAAGACAATCTGCTTTACTCATTCTGTCAAATGAATGCTAATCTTATGAAAAAAAAAAAAACTTGACACTGAAGTAATGTTTAATTTGAGAATGTTGTGCCAAGTCAAGATGACCCATAAAATTAACCATGACAGAGTTCTTCATTTACTCTTTTATTTTCCTAAGATTTTATGTTTGATCTTTCATTTGTATTTCATTTTTTATTTTCCCTCATCTTAAAGAAAATCCTTTTCTCTCGTGTTATACAAAGACTACATGTTGGTTAACTTTACATATTACCAAGAGAAAGGAATAAATAGTCTAAAATTTACTGCAACAAACACCTCTGTACCTCACAGAGGCAGTTATTTTATTTAACAAAAAAAAGCCCTAGAAGTTGATTGCTTACATATCAACAACATCAAATACCTAAATACCTAATACCAATCAATATAACTTTTATGGTATCACGCCTTTTTAAATGTTTTGCTAAATCAATGGGGAAAATAGCACATTTGATGAGATTTTAATTTTAACTTTTAAGGAGGATACTTAATATCACTTAATATATTTAATTAGCCACTTAGATTTAAATTTATTGGGATACCAATTGCTTGCACCAGTTAGCACTTACCACATAACAATAGTCCTAAACTGGGTGATATATAAAACCATTCAGCTGTTCTAGCTGTGCTCCATGGTGCGGCTCTAATATGCATGGTTGAATCACCTTAGCATCTGTGGGTGGATGGAATGGGGAATTTGGTTACATCTAGCCTTGGGATGATTCCGCTTTGTACCTCTTTCTTGTTCATATTTCATCCTTTTTCTGAATCCAGCAGGCTAGTTCATAAATGTCCTTCTCAGGCAATGACAAAAGTGCAGAAGAGCAAATAATAACTCACAAGACATCTTAAGCCCCGGTACTGGAATAGACACATCATCACTCTGCTTAATTGATTCTCCTAAACAAATCAAATGGTACTCCCAAATTCCACAGATGAGAAAACAGACTAAACTTCTTACTAGAAAGAACAGCCGATAACATGACATGGGGTGTGGATAAAGGGAAGGGTGATATGCTGAAAGCAACAGAGCAATTAACCACAGCCTGCCCTCTTGGATGCATTGATTTATATACCTGTGTGTGGAAAATAATGTTACAGAGATACTAGGATATCCAAAAGACATTTAATGACAATGAGGATTGAAATCCAGGATCCGATGATTTATATAAGATTGCACATGTTGCTTCTCTTCATCTGGTGGTCTATGAGCTAAATGCAAATGTGATTTGCCCTCCACACACATGTGAAATGCTGAATTAGGAGTGGATAAACACAATGTACACACATTCAGAAAAGTAAGAAATGTGAGGCAAAGAGCAGTGGATGGCCAATAGGAATTCTGAAATCCCACTGAGTTTTACCAGGTAGGTCCCTCTGGAGGTGATAATGTTTGTTGGTTGAGCCTGGTTCTTCTGTCAGCATTTCTTTCAAGTATGTTGGTGTCTGTCCTTTGAGATGTTCTTCCTTCCTCCATTACCTTCCTTAGTTGCTTCTGAAAAGGCATCAGAAAATATATTTTTGAGCAAATTTCTCAGCCTACTTGTTACTAGCATAAAGTTAAGGGCCCGAATAACTAATTGCATATTGAATAATCTCAGACCTTGAGATTGTCCAAGGCTAGAACTGATAAATCTATCTGGGGGAAAAATAGATAAACTAATAATAATGGACAACTAATGAGCCTATGGACCAAAGAAAAATTCCAAAGGAAAATTAGAAAATATTCTTAATCAATGAGAGTGAAAACACAACATATACAAAACTTGTGGGATGAAGCTGAAACAAAATGGTGATTTGAGGAAAATGTAAAGCATGGAAGAAATAAAATGAACTAAGCCTCCATTATAAGAAATTATAGATATAAACGGAGAACAAATTAAACTCAAATAAGGCAGAAGAGTAGGAGCAGTACCATAGTTGAAAGCAATGAAAAAAGAAAGTAGATAAGCATTAAAGGGAAGAAAAATAAAACCTGAAGCACACAATTTGAAAATATCCAATAATAATAATTAATATAAATAAAATACATTTATATAACATTATGCAAATATTAATACAAATATTAAATGAAATTAATAAATCTCTAAGTAGACATTACAGAAAAGAGAGAAAACACATGACCAATATTCAGAATGAGCAAAGTGACATCAGCACACATTCTGTAAACAATAAAAAAATAGGAAATACAGTATTATAAAGTACTTTGTCAACGATCTAACGAGTTAGAATACATGACTAAATTTCTTAAGAGAGGAAGATTACTTAAGCTAACTAAAAAAATCACATAATGTAATTCATTTTTTAAAACCTCAACACTTTAATTAATAAAGATTTTCTGCAAAAAGTACTCCTGTCCTTGAGAAGCCAGTATCACTGATGCATTCTACCAAACATGTAAGGGAGACATAATGACATTTCTCCAAGCACTTTTTCCGAAATCTGAAGTTACAAACTCATTCTATGAACTCAGCATTGCTTGATAACCAAAAAAGAAAAGGCTATTAAAAGAAAAATAAACCACAGACCAATATATACCATAAAAAAAAAAGCACAGAATTCTCTAACAAAATGACAGACATTCAAATTCAACAACGTATACGTGGGATGAATCTCGTTTTGGTCATGGTATATATACATGTGATTTACCCTCCACATACAACATGTATGTTATATATACCATGACCAAAATGAGATTCATCCCATCAGGAATAAATGACTGATTTCACAATAAAAATCAACTAATGTATTTCAGCGTGTTTACAGACTTAACTAAATGATCATTGTAAAAACCATTTGTAAAATCCAATATCTATACTTTATAAAAGTCTCAGCAAACTAGCTATACAATGCAAAATTTTACCTGATAGAGAACATGCCTGTGAAAAATCCCTAGTTAGTGTCATACTGAATTGTGAAAAACTAAATATTTTGTCCCTAAGACAAGGAACAAGAAAAAAATATCTAATCTAACCAACTTAGTTCAACATTGTAGTAGAGATTGTAGCCAAAAGAATAATCATCCCCCATACATAACAATAATAATGACAATAATAATAATAATCTTCAAATGAAAAAGGAAGAAATAAAATTATTTTTATCCACAAATAACATGATAGTTCATATAGAAAGTTTCAATGTGTGTGTGTATATATATGTGTATATATGTATTTGTGTGTGTGTGTGTGTGTGTGTGTGTGTGTGTGTGTGTGTGTAATGTCTTAAGATAGTCTTAGGTAAGACTAACAATGTCTTATCTTAAAAAGTTCTAACCATTCAACTCAGCTATTCCAGTCCTGTGGTGGTTAATTTCATGTGTCACCTTGCTTGGGCTAAGAGATGTTCAGATAGCTGGTAAAACATTTATGGGCATGTCTGTGAGTGTGTTTTCAGAAGAAATTCGGATTTGAATCAGTTGACTGAGTAAAATGATCTGTTCTCATCAATGAAAACAGGCATCATCCAATCTTTTGATAGCCTTAACCGCCTTTTGAGAGCCTGAACAAAAGCCAGGTTAAAGGTGATTACTCTCTCTCTCTCTTCTTGAAACAAGAAGTCTACCTACTCCTGCCCTTGAACATCACAGCTCCTGAATTTTAGGCATTTGGACTCCAGATCTTACACAATCCTCTCTCTTCCAGATCTTACACAATTCTCTCTCTATCTCTTTCAAATTGAGCTGAATTACACCATTGGCCACTGGCTTTCCTGGTTCTTCAGCTTGCAGATATTAAAACTACTAGTCCTTCCTAATCATTTGAGCCAATTTCAATAATGCATCTCTCTCTCTTTTTGTATATATGTGTATGTGTATATATATTCACATATATGTACACATATAAGCCTATATATGTATATATGCATATATACATCTCCTATTGTTTTTTTCTCTGCAGAACAATACATAATACATTTCCTACACTTTTCAAAATAAAACCATATGTCCATGAAAACATGTCTACAACTGAATAACCACATTTTACTCTGCATTATGTCCACTTACAAAAGAAAGGAGGAACCCAAATTTTCTTCTTCTTTTCTTGTATAAATATCTTTCCAGATATTTATAATGATGCAAATGTTAAATTTTGTATTGCTATGATGCTACATCTATGCCATCCTGTGTATAATTCCTTAAACATATTGCAGCATATCATTTCCATTGATTCAACAAGACTAGTATCTTCTAGTGATCTTAACATTGCCACATTAAAATACTTACTTTAGTAGTTTGCATTACAATATTTATCGTTAATCTTTTGGAACAACTTACATCAGTCTCATTAAATTCAACCTACAGTTATTGCATTCCTAAGGTTTGAGCCCTAACTGTGTATACTAGAGATTGAAATCTTCACTCAAACTACATTAGTGTCCTTAACATTCATAATGTCTCTGTACCCAGCTATATATTATTTTGACCTGTTCTAAATTCCTTTAGTGTTTTGTCTTATTTATTTTTCACCAATAAAATTCTGTTTTGTTTTTTTCATCATGATAGAGTACAGAAAGCATTTAATTTGATGAAGGACAATTTGTTTCTAACTCTTCTACTTACTTATTGTATAATCTTAATCATCTATTTTTCCATCTCGTTATTGGGATAATATTTATTGTTTTTCTTCCATATCTCCTGATTGCATTATAAAGGAAGAAACATCCACCTTTCTCCTGCAATGAGCAAATTCTGTGGAAGGTCTGCTGTCCCTCCATTCTTCTTCTCAGTTCTCCCTCCTGAGAGGATGACTAATTTCATTGAAGAAACTTTATATTTATTAGTCTGTAATAATTATATTAGAAAGATATCTCTATTTTTTTCTCTTTCTAACTTGTTTCTTAAAAACAAGACTGCTCCTGACTTTTACATACTGGAGTAGATAATAACCTGGCAATGAATGGCACATATTTTAAAATAAGTATATTGCTAGTGACTGAATGATTCCACTGCTGGACTCTGGACTCTGTTCTCAAATGTGGTTGCCTTAGACAAGAGAATGACCGCTAGTTAGCTGCTTTGAATCTGAAAATATAAATAACAATGAAATATTTTTTAGAACATCATAAATAATGTTACAGCTTTCGAGAGCTACTTGGTTGTTACAGGTGCTGAGTCTCCTAATTAGAGTTAATAATATTTTTTCTAGAGAGTGCAGATTCTAAAATATAAGATATTATTCTTGCAAGATAGCAATTTTCTCTTTCAGAAATGTCTGAATTAGTAAAACTCAGCATTTGGGGGAATATTGGCATTAGATGATCATTCAAAAGCAATGATTCATCTAAACTGCTCCAGTTGATTATTGTAACAGGATTCCACTGTGCTTCTTACATTTTTTCATAAGGAAATTAACAGACTATTCATAATTCAGAGCAGACACAGGTGTTCATTACCTGTTCTGAGAACACAGTTGCGAAAGCACTTATCTCTAATAATGGAAAAATGAAAAGGATTCAAAGAATTACACAGACAGATTGGTTAAAATAAAAGAATATTTTGTCACATTCTACAATGAGCCTGTTTCAATTATGTCATATAATTCTTCAGGATGAGTACTGCCAAGTGAGGGCAGAAAATACATACTTTATCCATAGAGGACTCTAAGTCAGAAAACCATTATTTCCATGAATAACATAATTATGAAGAACTTAATTTCATCCTGTGAATATAAAAGTAAGAAGCAAATCATAAAGCTATCGTTACACCATTTAAGAAAGCCAAATTTCAGTTATGCTCGGAATTTGGCAGTGTCTTAAAGTAATTATCTGGAGTTATACATTTGAAAAATCCTTAAATAGAGGTTATAATTAGTCTAACAGAGGGAAATATCATTCTGTATGTATCTTGTAAATTGAGAAAGCTCTATTTTAATTATATGGCTAGAAATTATAAAATTGTGAGCTAATTTGATCGTAGTATCTAGATCTCTGACCTCATAGCTGAATGTGATGCTATTCTCTACTTCTCTCTCTTCCTCTGTGATATTTTTCACCTTTCTTCCATAGATTCAGTATGGTAAAATGATATCAGTTGCCTGAATATACATTTGGTCATTAGTTCCCTGGAAAAGGAAACTGGAACCATTAGAAACAACTGCAGCTCCCTGGGTTGTCCTCCTCCACGAATTTATATCAGCTGTCGAGCATGATATGGCATAGCCATAATATATATTTCTTGAAGAAAAGATACTTTTCCTTTTTCCAAAGCTTTATGAACAAGGTGACTATAGTCAATAATAATTTAATTGTGTGTTTTAAAATATTATAATAGTATAATTGGATTGTTTATAAAACAAAGAAAGGATAAATGCTTGAGGTGATGAATACCTCATTTACCATGATGTGATTATTATACATTATCTGCCTGTATCAAAAATATCTCATGTATCCCATAAATATACACAACTATGTGCCCAAGAAATTTAAAAATTTTTAATTAAAACATTTTCAAAAGGGGAAAAATAAGAAATATCGGTCTTCATTGATGTTTGCAGCCTGACCTTAGTGTTGATCTGGATGATATTCTCCAGATAAAATTTCTCAGTGGTTTTCTTATTTGAAAAAAAAAAAAAAAGAAAGAAAGAAAGAAAGAAAGAAAGAAAGAAAGAAAGAAAGAAAGAAAGAAAGAAAGAAAGAAAGAAAGATGACAGTGCTAGGGCTAATAAAACCTGGTTTACACATTTTTACTTTTTTATTTTTAAAAACTAACATGGCCAGTAGCGGTGGTTCACACCTATAATGCTAGCACTCTGGGAGGTCAAGGTGGGCAAATCACTTGAGGCCAGGAGTTTGAGACCAGCCTGTCTAACGTGGTGAAACCCTGTGCCACTAAAAATACAAAATTAGCTGAGCCTGGTGGCACATGCCTGTAATCCCAGCTACTCGGAAGACTGAGACATGATAATTACTTGAACTTGAGAGGTAGAGATTTCAGTGAGCCGAGATCACAACACTGCAGTTCATCCTGGGTGACAGATTGAGACTCTGTCTCAAAAAATGAAAACAAAAAACACCAAAAACTAACACATATTCTGAAATGTGGTAGACAATATCTATTTGAATAAATGAATGAATGAAAATCATTCCAAACAAAATGCTAAAAATAAAAACAAGATTTTTCCAGCAAAAATCTAAAGAAAAATTGCTTTGCTTTTCAGCATTTTGTTCAGATAGAAGATTCATAGGAATCTTACAGAGAAAAAATGCTTTGCTTTTTAGCATTTTGTTTGGATATAAGATTCATGAGAATTCTAGCTTTGTTACTATATTCTACAAAGTCCAAAAAATGATGAAATATATTTATTTAACTCTGATTTGTTAATATGAGGGTCTTGACACTATTCTGCTATTAACCAGAGGCTATCAGGGATGAGCTGTAAATCCATTGTCCACCAGACCAGTTTCAAGATCCATAATTCACTAGAAGGAGTCACAGAACTCAGAAAAACTGATATACTCCCTGTGGCCATTTATTACAGTGAAAGAATATAGATTTAAATCAGCAAAGGAAAAAAGCACATGGAGCAAAGTCCAAGAGAAACTAAGCTGGCAGGTGTCCTCTTTCCAGTGGAATAACTTGGATATACTTATTTCTCCCAGACATGTGTGACAATATTGGTGATTTTTTGCCAGCCAGGAAGTCTCTCCCAATGTCTAATATTCATGGTTTGTATTGAGGATACAACATGCTGTTAAGCAGCACCTGTATAATTGACAGCTACTCAGATTCCATCTCCTAGAGAAAAAATAGGTATTTCACTATAAACTACATTAGCATAAACTATCTGATCAAACTGATGCTACATGGCCTAAGGCCTCAGTAATACAAAAACATATCACCCTAAATTATAATGTTAGCATAACTTATTTCATCAAAGTGGTGGTACATGGACATTTATCCAAAAAGACCTACAAATGATGAATAGGTATTTGAAATGATGCTAAACATCCTAATCATCAGGGAAATGCAAATTAAAACTAAAAGGAGCTATAACCTCACACTGAGTATGTTGACCATAAACTAATAATAATAATATTAATTATAATAATGGTAATCAGGGTCAGTAAGTATGTGGAGAAATTGAAACCTGTACACTGCTGGTAGAAATGTAAAAAGGTGCCGCTGTTATGGGAAACAGTATAAAAGTTTCTCAAAAGAAAAAAAAAAAGAACTACTCTATTCTCCAACAGTCCTACTTCTGAGTATTTACTCAAAAGAATTAAAATCAGTATCTCAAAGTGATACATGCACATTTATATTCATTGTAGCATTATTCACAGAAGCTAAGATGTGGGATATATATGCAATAAAATATTATTCACTTTGTAAAAAGAAGAAAATTTTGCCATAGGAGACAACATGGATGAACTTTGAGGACATTATGGCAAGTAGAATAAGACAATCAAAGAAGAAAATATACTGTATGATTCCACTTATGTGGCATTTAAAATAATCACACTCAGAAATGGGAAGCTGAACGGTGATTTCCAGGGGATAAGGAAAGTGAGGAACAGGGATTTGCTGTTCAATAGTTGTAAAGTTACAGTAATATAAGATAAATATATTCTAGAGTTCTACTTTAGAGCATTGTGCTTGCAGTTAACACTGTACGGTACACAAAACTGTTAGTAGGGTAGATCTCATGTTATCTGATTTTGTCACAGTAAAACAAAAACAGAACAGTTTCTATCAATATCTATAGATAGTTTGGTGATTACTGCAATCATAAAAACGTTAATCTTCTTATCCACAAAGATGGGATGGCTTGCAATTTATTTGGATCTCTTAAAATGTATTTTAAAAATGTTTTATAGTTATTAGACTTCAAATTTTCTGTTTGTTTTAAAAAATTATAGGTATTCTCTTCTTTTTTAGATTACTATACATCAAATTGTTCCCTTAATTCCAATTTTTAAATATTCAGTGCTAGTGTATAAAAATAAAATTGGTTTTTGAATATTTATATTGCATCTTGCAGCCTTACCGCATTTACTTATTTCTTCTTATATTTTTGTAGTGAATTCCTTAAGATTTTCTATATGTGATAGTATGTTATCTCAAAGAGAGATAATTATACCCCCTCCTTTCCAATCTACATGTCTTCTCTTTCTCTTTCTTACCTACCTGCCCTGAGTAGAATCTCCAGCACAAAGATGAGTAGAACTGGCAAGAATAAACGTAAGTGTGTTGTTCCTGACCTTACTGGCAAAAAGGATTCAGCCTTCTATTATTAAACGTAATGTCAGGTGTTGGTATTTCATAGATGTCCTTATTTAGTTTAGAGTGTTTTTATTACTCTTTATAATTTTTTTAGAAATTTTAAAATTGATTTTCTCTGTGTTTTTCACATCACGCAATGTCTATCAATCCATTTTCAAGTTCATTTATTCTTTCTTCTAACAATTCAAATGCATTATTGAGATCCTGAAGTAAAATTAGCCAGCTAATTTTCTACCGTTTACCACTAGATGTATGCGTGGCTTGGAGGCTGCTTTTACAGTTTAGAGAGTATATGTTTTTTGTTGTTATTCCAGATGCAGCTAGGAACTAGTAGCTTGGGGGTTCTCTTTCTGTTCACTTTTGAGAGGGAACATGTTTAAGCATGGTGGTAGGTAGAAAAATGCCTCCCTGCAGAGATGTCCACAACTCAATGTCTGGATCTCATGTTGAATTTTATAGATTATAGAGAAAAGGAAAATTAAATTTGCAGATGGAGTAAAGGTTGCTAATATTCTGCCTTTAAAATAGAGACACAATCCCTGCTTATCCAAGTAATCCAAATGTAATGACAAGGATCATAAAAAGAGAAGAGGGATGCAAAACAGAACTAGCGAGATGGCAGAATAAAAAGGATTCTGATATTACTGAATGTGAAGATGAGGAAGGAGGCCATGAGCAGATAAATTCAAGCAGTCCCGAAAAGTTGGGGGGGAAAAAGCCCTAAAACTCAGGAAAACCAATTATCCTTTTGATTTGTAAAAAGTAATGTAGCCCTGCTGACATCTTGATTTTTTAGTCTACTGAGACCAGTTGTAGATTATTTATACTAAAAACTGTAAGGTAATAAATTTGTTTCATTTTAAGTTACTTGGTTTGTTGTAATTTGCCATAGCATCCATAGAAAGTGAACATATGCAGACCATAGTTTTCCAGGCTGCCAGTGATGACTACAATAGTATTTTAAAGATCGGCCTCTTAAGAGTTGCTCCTAGATGAGGATAGCTTACTCTGCAGTCAGTGTTCAGTTGAAGGTTTTGTTAATCTTCTTGGGCTAGTGAGGTCTTGGTTTCCTTTCTGCATTTATGAGTCTGTATATGTGCTGGAGAATGCTTTCAAATCTACCCAGATTCTTGTTCTGATTGCCTCTAAAGTGGGCCCTGCTTAGCATATGCACACAATTTTCTTGACACCCTAATTTGACTCTGAACTTAGGGGAAGTGTTTTTGGATAGCTTTTCCCCTGATTTTTCCTGGTTGCTCTGATGTTTTGCTTTTATCAGAGTTACCAGCCTTTTCTTGATTGCTTTCCAATAAGATCTCCTCTGTTCTCAACAATACCCTTAGGCATGAAGCTCTAAGTAAAATCAGTTCTCTCAGCAAGTTCCACACAGAGCTCTTCTTGCTAACATCTTGCCTTTCCCTTTGGGCAGAAACCTCACAATACTGCACTGGATTCAGCGTCAGGGAACCCGGTGTCCCCACAATGATACTCAATTTCTACAAGTGTGTAGTATGGTGAGTGGCAGTACCTGATCTTTTCAGCTTGTCCCTAAGTGCATAGAACCACAATCTTATGAGTGAGTTGGGATGGTAGTGACTGGAACTCCAGTATTCTCAGACTAACAAATCTGGTGCTTCCATTGTAGTAGGAAGTCTGGGTGGGTAAAGAGAGACTCCGTGCTTTCAGCAGTGAATCTCTGGATTAGACCTTTTGTGACATAGAGCTAGGGTATGGGGTATGGCCTACATACCTACATCCTTGTGAGTGAAACCTTAGCTCCAGACTATGAGCTTATGGAAGAAGTAGCCTTGTCTCATTGACTATACATACCCCTATAGCTGCCATAATTTGGAGCTGGAGAAAGGGGATATAAGGCAGTATGTCATGACTCAAATGTCTCAGGTGCTTTATGTGATTTAGTAGATTACCTTGAGTGATTTTTTCTTCATTTGCTGTATGCCTTTTGGACGGTCCCCTGAGATATATTGTCATTGTTTTTTTAAAATAATTTTGAATTATTAAATTTTTGTTTTGCAATGGAAAAAAATATCCACCAAGCTTCCTACTTCATCATTTTGGAAATAATAACCTTCTATTCTCATACAGCTTGCTTTAGCAGTATGGCCATTTGTGTTTAGTTCCAAATATACCACTCCATTTTGTGACGGAATGCCACTGGATATATCTAAGTGCACAACTTGGTTGATGTAACACTATCAGTCTGTCAGTAAAGTTTCCATTAGCATGACAGCAGCTATTTTACAAACAGTGTGTAGTGTTGTAGATGACATTTTTCTTCAGAACTCTGAAGACCTATATTTTGACTAATGGCTTCTAGCCTATAAAGTCTTTATTGTACATAGATATCTAACACCTTAGTAGTGTGTAATAATAATATTCATTTTTCTAAGTGTAGAAAAACATTTTAATGAAATAACATACTACAACAGATGTAGAACATATAAATTTATCTCTTAAAATATCCCTGTGTCCTGAGATTTGAAGAAGACTGATGCCTTAGGGCATTTTTCATTACAAAGATCCATCCTCATCAAATTCTCAATTTTATGCTGATTCTTGCTATATTTTAGAAATAAAGGAGTAAACACAGAACCAGATATAGATCAGGTTACTCTCATGGCTCACAATATATGATCTCTCCCTTTTGTGAAAATATTTATTTTTAATTACATAATTTAGGATGCCTGAATAAAATTCAGGATAAGAATAAAGCATTAGGTAAACTGAGAGATTAAGATAAAAGAAAAAAAGTTTAAATGACATGAATTATTATTTGTAAGTTTTATCAAATAATGCATGTTGTTCATTTACTGTTTTATAGATATTTATCTTGAAAATATTTTAGGAGTGGAATTTGTTCTTTTAAGTTTTCATGAGCGAAGATATCAGAAGGTTAAATTAATGTAGAGTCTGTAGAATTTCTTTTTTTTTTTTTTTTGAGACGGAGTCTGGCTCTGTCGCCCAGGCTGGAGTGCAGTGGCCGGATCTCAGCTCACTGCAAGCTCTGCCTCCCGGGTTTACGCCATTCTCCTGCCTCAGCCTCCCGAGTAGCTGAGACTACAGGCGCCCGCCACTCGTCCGGCTAGTTTTTTGTATTTTTTTTAGTAGAGATGGGGTTTCACCGTGTTAGCCAGGATGGTCTCGATCTCCTGACCTAGTGATCCGCCCGTCTCGGCCTCCCAAAGTGCTGGGATTACAGGCTTGAGCCACCGCGCCCGGCCTGTAGAATTTCTTTAAATTAAAATAAGACATTTTAAAAGATTATCAGAGGTATATTTTCTAATTATGCAATAGGAAAAGGAGTAGACAAGTTGACTAATCATATTAAAATATAACCTAACTGTTCCAAATATTTGAGAATTGATATTCCTAGTGGTATACTGATTTTGATTATGTTTACCTTCTCAATCTATCTAAATCAGTCTTGATTAGATTTAATAAGGAGTTTAGGCGTATCTTAATGATACTTTTAAATTAATCAAAACCTAAGTAATTTAATATTTACGACATTAGTCAAGAAACTAAGGCTGTATTTTTGTAGACTTCCGTGACTCTATTGTTGTTAACTTGTCCACATGGTACTTCTGATTTGTAACAGGTCTGCACAGCACAGTGTTCAATGGACATTACAAAAATTGTGTTGGAATTAGAATCGTATATATGTGTGCTTACTAAATCCAATTACTGCAAGTTTGTGTTCACACAGAAATGAACTTAAATTACTACACTTCCAGTAGAATTTCCAGCAATATTAACTAAGTAGTTGAAATACAACCACAGAAAATTATTAATGGAGATAACCTGTAACATCAAATCACTCATATAGATAATGACTTTTCAATAAAATTGAAATTAAAAAAAATAACCCAATAATATTTTATTAAGTGGAAAAATGTCAAGCTAAAATACATCATTGCACATAGGTGCAGAAATTGAATAAGGTCTCTTAATGTCAAACAACTTCAATATGTTTTATGGAAAAGTGGAACACCTATGAACCATTTTTAATAAGGCATAAGTTAGATGATAAATTACACAAACTAACTTCAAATGGTTATTTATAAGTATTAGCATTATACAATCATATAATATATGAACTAAAATGGTTTGGGATTGCATGAGGATGGTAAACTGAACTATTGAAATATCTTGAAATGCCAGAAATTTATGTAAATACTTTTTCTGAAGTACTGTTAAAGAGAATTTAGAATATTTTTTAATCAGTACATCAAACCTCCTGAAAAAAATATCAGAAGATGAAAAACTGATGGACTATATTTATGGAAAACAGAAACACTGCTCCAAAATGGGTGCAAGCAATTAGGTTCCTTTCACTATCTCACCAGTTGGTTAATTACCAAGTTCAGAATCTCATCCTAAGATTATATTTCTAGAGCCACTAAAACTGAAGGTTGTAACTCGGGTTGGTCCAAATAAAACTGCCCTGAAAATGACCATACTGCCAAAATAAATCTATAAATTTAATACTTTTTTCTTCAAAATACCGTCATCATTCTTCACAGAACTAGGAAAATGCAATCCTAAATAGAACCAAAAAAGAGCCTGCACAGCCAAACCAAGACTAAGCAAAAATAACAAATCTGGCCCGGCACAGTGGCTCATGTCTGTGATCCCAGCACTTTGAGAGACTGAGGTGGGTGGATCACGAGGTCAGGAGATCAAGGCCAACATCATCTGTTCCACAAAAACTATTGAAATGAAAAAAAAAAAAAAGTGTGTATATATGAATGTAAACATGATTTGAGCATTTTAAAATTGAATATGTCTGAATATTTCCTTTCTTTTAAAATTTAACACAATTCCTGAGTTGAAATTTAAGAAAACAACCTATAGTGGAAATGGGAAATATATATTAATTATAACAATTTATATGTAGAAATAAGAAATACAATTATAAATGTCCAAAATACATTTATAGGAGACATACAAATAAAAAAACCTCAATGATAACTATTAAAATATTGAGCATTAAAATGTTCTGTTAACATTTTAAAATAAAAATGCTTACAATCATATGTAAATATTAAAATATTGAGGTGTTTTTAAATAATCACATAAATTAAAATATTATATTATGTTAAATATAAATATATTCTATACATATGAAAATTTGAAAATATTAGATCGCTATTAAATTGGTGTCTTATTCCATTTTCTGCTGCTATAACAGACTACCACAAACTGGGTAATTTATAAACAATGGAAGTTTATATAAGTCATTGTTCTGAAAGCTAGAAAATTTAAAAGCATGATGCAAGCATCTGGTGAGGGCTTTCTTGCTGCATCCTCTCATGGAGGAAGTTGAAATGAAGCACAAAAGCCAGAGGCAAGAGAAGAACAAACTGGTTATTATAATAGACTCCCTCTTGCAATAACTAACTCACTTCCTATATAACAACATTAATCACTTATTAGGTTCCACCATTCAACAGCGTTGCATAGGGAATTAAGCTCTCAACATATTAACTTTGGAGGATACATTTAGGCTATAATGCTCCGCTAACATTTTAATATATAAATTCTTACAATTATAAGTAAATTCAAACATACAGTAGTCCCTCCTTATTTTGGGGGTATGTTTCAGAACCACCAGTGGATGCCTGAAACCACAGATAATACCCAACTCTATACTATGTTTTTTTCTATACATACATACATATCTATAATAAAGTTTAATTTATAAGTTTAGCACAATAAGAAATTCACAAGTAATAATGAAATAAAACAATTATAACAATAATCAAAGTTATGTGAATGTGGTCTCCTTCTCTCTCACTCACACACACAATGTCTTTTTGTGCTGTACTCACCTATTTTCAGACCGTAGTTGACCATGGGTCAGTAAAACTGCAGAAAGCAAAATTGCAGATAATAAGGGATTGCCATATAGGTATGTATATCTTTGTTTGTGTGTGTATAGAGAGATATCTTCATATATATACCTTCTATATATGTGTGAGTATATTTGGGTGTATATGTGTGTATATATATATGTACTTATATGAAGATATATATATATATGAAGATACAGACATACACACACAGAGATACACACATATACACAGTAGTCCCTCACACACAAAGATACATACATATCTTTATGCACACATATCTTTGTATATATATGTATATACACACATATATACAAAGATATATGTATATATAAGTGTGTATATATGTGTACACACAAAGATGTGTATATGTATAAAGATGTATATATGTATATACAAAGATATATTTGTATGTATATGTATCATTGTACATATATATACACACACACAAAGTTACACACACATACACAGAAGGTATATGTACGTGTGTGTGTGTGTATATGTATATATATCCCCCTCTTTCAGATATTTGAGTTATATGTGTATTTAAATATATATCTCTGCCCTGTTATGTTATACTCAGTACAAAATCTTTAACGGTAATTTGGGAAAGCAAAAAGAATCTATGGGCGTTCACACATTCCCACAGAAATTTAAATTTAGGATTTCTATCTAGAGGAATTACTAAAATTTTGCAGAAAATAATTTTAATTATACTTGGGAGCTTTTTTGAGTTATGTTTAATAAACATGAGTATTAAAAAATCTAGTATTTGCAGAACTGAGGAGTTGCTATAATAATGTGTGTACATCCATTGATGAAATTTCAATTTACTAAAAATTATTTGTTTAAGAATATTTAATAGTAATTGAAATGTTATGACACAGCTTGTCACATATGCATTGCCAAATATGCAAGAACTAATGCAAAATATGTGAGTTAGTATATGTCTGCGTGGATGGTAAATAATTTTGCGAGTGTTGTTCATACATCTTCACCACTTCTTTATAGCTGGGTAATCATATATATAATATATTTTATTATCTTAAGACTTTTTTTAATTTGCAAGTCTCTAATAAGCACATATCACCGTTTGTATTCTGATATAAAAATATATTTTGCCTCTCATTAGCAGAATCTAAACCAGAAATCTAACAAAATAATTCAGGTAAAGGACATTCCCAGGGTTCTGGCCTCAAGGTGTGGGCATACCTCAGTCTGAAGTTTGTAAGGCTAAAGATTACTTGAATTGAGCTTCCTCACCATTTGCAAAGAAAGGAAAATGTAAAAGCAATTAATTTTGTTTTGGCTTCTTAGACTCAATTTGATAGACAAGTTTTTAAAAATAAACTTGCATTCTGCAACTTCCCTGATTTCAGGGCAATTTGGAAGCAAAACTTATAATAAATATACATGATTAAGGAAGAAAGGCACCTCTTTCTAGTGATTTTCTAATGAGGAAAAGAAAGTCCACATCTAAATAACTGGGTTGTACCTGCAGTGGAATTCCGCGTAATGTCTAGGCCCAAGTGGGTAAAGTATGGGTTATATGGTGGGCTCTAGAGATTTTTGAGTGGTGGTATTTTCTAAAATGCATAAATATATCTAAAATATTATGTTTGCCAAAAGTCAATCACTAAACAAATATCTAAAATAGTGTCTGGCATTGAACATAAAGTCATTACAAATATAGAAACAGCATTTGTCATTATTGATTGCATAGATAGTATAAGCAAAGTGATAGCACATAGTTAATTATCAGTAACCAATTGAATAAATATTAGAATGCAAAATGCAGCAAAGGATAAATCTTAAGTTCCATACAAACAGGTAGTAATAGAGAAGGAAGCCACAGCAACTCACACAGTACACCAAGTCAAATACTGAACACTTTTGAGACAGGATACTAAGTGAAAATGGATAATAAGAGAAAGAGTCACTATTTCAGTTATGCTTTAAGTGCCCCCAATATATAATACTTATACACAGCCAATAATACTTACAGAATGTGATGAAGTTACCAACACTAATTTTATACCAATTATTCCATAAAAGAGAATATTCAATCAAAATATTAATATATAAAATCTGGACATAGGCTTTTTCTTGCTAATGGACCTTAAAATTTTAATGAGATTCTTGAAAGACATATAAAATTTCTGTTAGAACCCTACATGAATCTTAAAAATTGATACTTATATATCTCCTTCTGTAAAAATCAGACAACAGAAGAAAGTACTGAACAAAAATGCCTTAGCAGTTAAATAGAAGAAACCCCATCCAAACAGAAAATGCTCCTCTTTGAGAGATAAATAATACTATGTTATACATATTATTATCATAAATATTTAGTAGTCAATATTCCAATTTTCTACAACATACATATATGATGTAGTCAAACAAAATGAGAAGCAATCCAGCTAAAAAAGAATGTAATTAAATAATTAACAAATTCTTAAATTCCTGGTTATTTCATTTCTAATCGAGATATTTTACTGTAGGTTGTGTTTATCATGATTATAACCATTACCAGTGAGAATTATTTAATCGATTAATTAAACGTAATTCTTTTTGAATATTGGCTTGTGTCTTGAAAATAATGGCACATACTGGGAAACCAACTACCATTTTTACTACCGTTGCTTTGTAACAATTCCCACTCAAGTAATCACGTCAAATATTATACAGCATTTTCTTAAAAACGGAAAGTTATTTTCTAATGCAATATGGGTTCAGAGTTTAACAGAAGAAAAGATCCTTCCATGATGAAGCCTATAAATATTATAAATATAAGAAGGGAAGTGGAGGGTACTAAGAAAGTGACTAGAGTAATATAACATAACGGGAATTGGAGGTTAGGAAAAGTGTTTTAAAAGAGGTGATATATAATGTGAAACTTGAAAGATAAATAACGTAAGGTGAAACTTGACAAATAAATAGATGTTACCCAGATAAAAGAAAGGATGGTAGACAGTGTTTTTTTTTAAATAATTAGAGCCAAATCATGAGTGAACTCCCGTTCACCATTGCTACAAAGATAATAAAATACGTAGGAATAAAACCTGCAAGGGATGTGAAGGATCTCCTCAAGGAAAACTACAAACCACAGCTCAAGGAAATAAGAGAGGACACAAACAAATGGAAGAACATTTCGTGCTCATGGATAGGAAGAATCAATATCATGAAAATGGCCATACTACCCAAAGTAATTTACAGGTTCAACGCTATCCCCATCAAGCTACCATTGACTTTCTTCACAGAATTAGAAAAAACTACTTCAGATTTCATATGGAACCAAAAAAGAGCCTGAATAGTCAAGACAATTCTAAGCAAAAAGAACAAAGCTGGAGTCATCTTGCTACCTGACTTTAAACTATACTACAAGATTACAGTAAGCAAAACAGAATGGTACTGGTAGTAAAACAGATGTATAGACCAAGGGAACAAAACAGAGGCCTCAGAAAAAAGGCCATGCATCTACAACCATCTGAAGCTTGACAAACCTAACGAAACAAGCAATGGGGAAAGGATTCCCTATTTAATAAATGGTGTTGGGAAAACTGGATAGCCATATGCAGAAAACTGAAACTGGAGCCCTTCCTTACACCTTGTACAAAAATTAACTCAAGATGGATTAGACTTTAATGTAAGACCTAAAACCATAAAAACTCTAGAAGAAAACCTAGGCAATATCACTCAGGACATAGGCATGGGCAAAGTCTTCATGACTAAAAAACCAAGAGCAATTGCAACAAAAGCAAAAATTGACAAATGGGATCTAATTAAACTAAAGAGCTTCTTCACAGAAAAAAACAAACAAACACAACAAAACAAACAAACAAACAAAAAACAAAAGTATCATCAGTGTGAACAGGCAACCTACAGAATGGGAGAAAATTTTTGCAATCTATCCATCTGACAAAAGGTTAATATCCAGAATCTATAAGTAAGTTAAACAAATTTACAAGAAAAAAAAAAACATCAAAAATGGGCACAGGATATAAACAGACACTTCTCAAAAGAAGACAGTTATGTGGCCAAGAAACTTATGAAAAAAAGCTCATCATCACTGGTCATTAGAGAAATGCAAATCAAAACCACAATGAGATAGCATCTCATGCAAGTTAGAATGGCAATCATTAAAAAGTCAGGAAACAATAGATGCTGGAGAGGATGTGGAGAAATAGGAACGCTTTTACGCGGTTGGTGAGAGTGTAAATTAGTTAAACCATTGTGGAAGACAGTGTGGTGATTCTTCAAGCGTCTAGAACCAGAAATGCCATTTGACCCAGCAATCTCATTACTGTGTATATACCGAAAGGATTATAAATCATTCTACTATAAAGATATATGCACACCTATGTTTACTGAAGCACTATTCACAATAGCAAAGACTTGGAACCAAACCAAATGCCCATCAATGATAGACTGGATAAAGAAAATGTGGCACATATGCACCATGGAACACTATGTAGCCATAGAAAAGGATGAGTTCATGTTTTTGCAGGGACATGAATGAAGCTTGAAACCATCATTCTCGCAAACTAACACAGGAACAGAAAACCAAACACCACATCCTCTCACTCATAAGAGGGAGTTGAACAATAAGAACACATGGACACAGGGAGGGGAACATCACAAGCTGGGGCCAGTCGGGGGACTGGGGGTTAGGGGAGGGATATAATTAGGATAAATACCTAATGTAGATGATGGGTTGATGTATGCAGCATACCACCATGGCACGTGTATACCTATGTAACAAACCTACACATTCTGCACATGTGTACCAGAATTTAAAGTTTAATAAAAAGAAACAAAATTAAAATATTAAAAGCTCACAATAGCTAAGCATGACTATTTGTGTCTTGAATCTATAGAACTGACAAGTATAGAAGTGAAAATATAGAGTCCAATTTCTCAAGAGTTTGAATGTTATATAAAATTTTTAAAAAATGTACCTTAAGGAAATGAAAAGTGTAATAATTTTTAAATTTTAGAACAATTATTCTGATAGTAGAATATATAAAGAGTAGCCAGGTAAGACATAAGAGATGAAAAGACAATTTTAAGAGGGTCACTTTGGCAATTTAGAAAAGAGATCATGGTGGCTTGACTTCTGGAAGTGGCAGTGAGTATGAAAAAATGTAGACGGATGTGATAGATAAGCCTGAATTATCAGGGTTAGTAATTATGTGATATATGGGCTAAGAAATTTCATCTATCAAAATTGCACAGTGTGATGTAAAACACACACACACACACACACACCAGATATTGAGACACACAGATTATCAATTAAGGTATTATTCAGGGCTATATCTTGGGTATGTAACAACAAGAGTATAGAAGTTTTTAACCGTCCCCAGCTCTATGTAAAATTATTTTCAGTAATATTCATGTTATCAGGAATAATAACCAGAATTTCATAATTTATTCTTTAGTTTTCAAACAATTAACATTAAAGAGAAAATATGTTTCAAATACAAAATCCAATTTCAGTAAAATATTTCGTATATGAACTAAAATTTACAACTTACTAGACAAAAAAAATTACTCATTGACAGCCAAACTCTGTTTCAGTTTACAATTTTGAAAGCAAATAAAATCTTCAAATAGACTTACAGAATAAAAGAATTGAAATAACTAAAGGTTTGTTTCATTACAATGACTATAATATCATGGCTAGTTTTGAACCTACTGTTTAATGGGGAAATAAGGAATATTATAGGGATTTAAAACACAAAGCAAGCTTGAGGAATTCCCAGTCTTTATAAACTTACTTTCAAGAGAAACACGTGTTTCAGGGATCCTACTATATAACTGAAAATTCCCAAAAGTAATTCCATTTAGAATACAATGTAAAATGTCAATGTTTGTTAATGAATAAATGATGAATCACATTCATCTGATTTATGTATATGTATATATGCATATATGTATATAATCTTAAGCATATATCAACAGTATATGCATAGAACATATGTATAACAATGTATATGTATATGCATATGTATATGTATGGTATGGTTTGACTCTGTGTCCCCACCCAAATTTCATATCAAATTGTAATCCTTTAGTGTTGAGGGAGGAACCTGGTGGGAGGTAATTGCATCATGGGAGCAGTTCCCCCCATGTCATTCATGTGAGAGTGAGTTCTCACAAGATAATGCTTTTATATGTGTTTGGCAAGTTTCTCCTTCAGTTGCTCACTCTCTCACCTGCCGCCATGTAAGAAGTGCCTGCTTCCCCTTCTGCCATGATTATAAGCTGCCTGAGGCCTCCACAGTCATATGGAACTGTGAGTCTATTAAATCTCCTTTGTTTATAAATTACCAGTCTTGTGTAGTATCTTTACAGCAGTGTGAAAATGAACTAATACAATGTATATAAACATATATACATATATAATAGGTGATATTTTTATATATCACCTGCTCTGGATGAAGGTGTTTGTATTTATTTTATACTCAGAACTATAAAATATGCCATTGTTTGAAGGTTAGTAAATAATTCTGGTAATATTTTATACAACTCTACAGGTTGTATAAAAGGAGTTAATAACCACCTGTATTTTTTCACCTGTTTGCTAGTAACAGCCTATACTGAAACTGCCTATGGAATCAGTAAGTCACAATTTTCTAAATTTGTTGAAATCATTTGACAAAGTAAGTTAAAAGAGACAGGAGAAAGCTTTACAATAAGTAACAAAGGAATTTAGAACATTTTAACACCTCAGAAGATGAAAAGTTGGCATTTTTTACTTAGTGTTTTACAGTTAGAAGCTCTGGGTATAATGCCCTATGTAAACTGTCTTTTTAAAAATGAGAAATTTGCAATTGAAAAACAGCAAGTTAGCAGACTATTATGCTCATTTCTATGCTTGCAAGTAAGAAAGATTTGAGATAGTGATGTATTTAATACAAAAAATTAGATCACTTTTCTTCCCCATCTCCTTTTTATATCACTTGAAGATGGATTTCAGTTAAATAATTTCTCAGTAAGTGTTATCTAACATTTTATTTTACTTAATCACACTCTCCATTAATGGAATTGAGGATAAAACTTAAAAAGTTCAAAATATTAACATCATTTTGAAAATTTCAGGCAAGAGACAGTGTACACAAAACGCAAATTAAAAACAAATGTGATAGAAAAATAATAACATAATCGAAATTTTCAAATTATATTTTTATTAAAATCCTTTATTTATCACAAATATTGTAGCCTCCATACTGTCTCCTCAGTTATAGGTAACTAGGTAAGCTATGCTAGACAATGAAGCAAGGTTCCTACAAGTCAGATGGTACATCAGATTCAAATTTTAATTGTATAAATTCTGAGTAGTGTTATCTGAGAAAATTACTAAATCTCTGTATGTGTCAGTCTACTATTGTGAAAAAAGAAGAAATCATATGTATCCAGTGTATAGAATGGTTTGATTTATCAAATTCAATGAAGTAATCCACTTCCAGCCAGCACTTTATCTAGCTTATTCTGGCTTCAGCTCTCTGATTGCTTTAACTGTTTCTCTCTTGCTCTAGTGTAAGGTAACAGTTGCCTACAATGTGTGCCTGATATTTAACCACCATGTATGAGTCCTTAGAACTTCAAAAACCTATAGAAATATTGTCTACATTACAGTATCTGGAATGAAATTTGAATTATGTTGTGCCGTTCCAGATATTTAACAGACAGTGCTTTAGTTTCTAAATGCTACACTTGAGACAAATGTATGTTTTGCAAAATATAAACTAATAAACCATTTTCATTGCCTATATTTTATTAAAAATCAATACTTTATTTTCATAAATGCATTTAGAATATATACAGCATAAGTCCACTGAATACTGATTTACATACTTCATATTCTTTTATTAATAATGTATTTTCCCTTAAGATATTTGACTTTTTATGTGTAACCAACAAAAAATGAAAGTGAAAGCCTCATATGTTTATGATTAGAAGGCTAATATTCTCACTATAAAATATGTATGGAAAATTCAAAGAAAATAGCATCTTATGATTTTGCATCTATAACAAGAAATATCAATATTTATTTGGTGAAAAAATGATGCTTTAAGCAGTTAGTCACATAAAATATAATATGAAGGAGCTGCAACATATATTTATAAAGATAATAAGAATATAAATGATGTCATTATCCATATAAAAATGTAGAAAGTTCCAATTTCCAACCAATATTAGTTTTGAAATATTTTATATATATTTTAGATTTTTTGAATGGTTCAACATTTTTTAATATATACTACATATAAAAGTAATAATAACATTTGCTTTTCAAGTGTATTGTCTAAAGATCTATAATTATTGCTTACACAATTTAAGAACTAATTAAAAGAATCCATAATTAATAATAAGCCAGAACTAACAAGTTGTGATTATACATAAGTGATAATCTTTTATTCTGTCAAATAAATGAATGGGTTATGAAGATAGAGACAACTAAAATAAATAAGTCAAATTGTAATGTCATTTAAATATGAGTAAATATCATAATTTTATCATCTTTTGACATTAAATATCTTGTATTTTTTGCCTATAACTACATAAAACTGATTCATTACCTGTTTATCTTATTGCAGTGCCACATTTGTAACACTGTAGTTAAGGCTGTGTCCGCATTTCCATTATAATTTTATATTTTCATCTATTTATAATACTGAAATTAAAATTTTTTCAGAACCAAAGTTGGACTGCAACATGTTTTTCACAGAGGACATTAAAAACACATTTTTAAAAGCTTGCTCTCATTTGAAAGATATATCCTATCCTGAGAATAGAATGTATTGTAAGTGATGACATTTGCTAGTTTTGATATTCTTAATATTTGTTTTTTCTTTTTCAGCAAATATTTCTTTTGAATGAGAAAATAATAGATATTACTAAAATATACATTTTATTTTTCATTAAAAGCAAGTATTATATATCAGGTTTATAAATTTAACTTTAAAATAACACAATATATAGATACACTATTTTGTCTTTTGATCTATGATATTACAGGTTAATCTTCAAGTTTTATGAAAAAATTGACAAGCAGAAAAATATTTATGAAATTACTTAATACTTTTGAACATGCAAAAAAGTTAACTTTACACTTTCTCAGTTCATGAATAACTATAGAGAAAATAAAACATAGCCAAAATACTCTTTACACTTACATGTGTAATTCAATCATTTGTATTTTATCTGGACAAAAAAAAATTGAGAGTAATAAATTAACAAGTACCAATATTTTAAAATTATTTCATTTTTTGATGGTCATATTCAAAGTAAGACTGCTATCAGAATAGAATTAAAACTAAAACTTCTATTTAAATATTATTAAAACAAAAAATTACAGAAGATTATAATTCAGTATTTGTCTTATGTAGAAAATCTGTAGTAAAGTTTATGAGCACAAAATTACAAGAATTATATCAAATTATAATTCACAATATTTATGTTAATTAAATCATCAATATTTTTGACAAATATCAACATCTGAAATTATTTTATAAAGGAAGACAAGTGATTATATTTCTAGTTATGAAATCTGAACTTTTGCAATGCGATCTTTTTAAAAATTTATTTTTTGTTTTAGGTACAGAAGTTACATGTACGTATTTATTACATGGGAGTATTGCATAACACTGAGGTTTGTAATACAGATCCCCTTACCCTGGTAGTGGTTGTAGTATCATATAGGCATTTTTTTAACCCATACACCCTCCTTCCACCCTCTGGTAGTCCACAGTATTTACTGTTCCCTTATTTGTGTCCATGTGTGCTCAATGTTTAGCTCCCAATTATAAGTAAGAATATGCAATATTTGGTTTTTTGTTTCTGCGCTAATTTGGTTAGGTTGATGGCCTCTAGCTCCACTGATGTTGCTGCAAAGGACATGATTTCATCCTTTTATAGCTGTGTAGTATTCTATAGTGTATATGTACCATAATTTTTTATCCAATCAACCATTGATGGGAACCTGGGTTGATTCCAGGTCTTTGCTATTGGGAATAGTGCAGTAATAAACATATGCACACATTTATCTTTCTGATAGAATGATTTATTTTTGGAGGATGTATAAACCCAGTAACAGGATTGTTGGGTCAAATGGTAACTGCTTTAAGTTCCTTGAGAGATCACGAAACTGCTTTCTACAGTGCTTGGACTAATTTACATTCCCACCAACAGTACACAAGCATGCCCTTTGTTCCATAGTCTTGTCAGCATCTGTTGTTTTTGACTTTTTAGTAATAGCCATTCTGAATGTCAGATGGTGCCTCATTGTGGTTTTGATTTGCATTTCTCTGATGATTAGTGATGCTTGGCATTTTTTCCTGTTTGTTGCTCAATTGTATGTCTTTTTTCCAGAAGTGTCTGTTCATGTCCTTTGCCAATTTTTTTTTTTTTTAAATTTTACTTTAAGTTCCAGGATACATGTGCAGAATGTGCAGGTTTGTCACATAGGTATACATGTGGCATGGTGATTTGCTGCACCCATCAATGCCAATTTTTTAATGGGGTTATTTGTTCTTTGCTTGTTGATTTGCTTAAGTTCTTAATAGATTCTGGATATTAGTTTCTTTTGCTAGACTGAAGTTCCTCATTTTAATTAGATCCCACTTGTCAATTTTTGTTTTTGTTTCAACTGCATTTGAGGACATAGCCAAAATTCTTTGCTGAGATTGAAGTCAAGTAAACTATTTTGTAGGTTGTCTTTCAGGATTTTTCTAGTTTGAAATCTTACACTTAAATCTTTAATCTTTTTTGGGTTATTCTTTGTATCTGGTGAAAAGTAGGAGTCCAGGTTTTGTGTTCTGCATATGACTAACCAATTATCCCCGCACTATTTATTGAATAGGGTGCCCTTTCCTCATTGTCTGTTTTTCTTGGCCTTGTCAAAGATCAGATATTTATAGGTGTGTAGCTTTATTTCTGAGTTTTCTGTAATGTTCCATTGGTCTATATGTCTGTTTTTGATGCAGTACCAAGCCGTTTTGGTTATTATGGTTTTATATAGTTTGAAATCAGGTAGAGTGATGCCTCCAGCTTCATTCTTTTTATTTAGGATTGTTTTAGCCCTTCAGACTCCTTTTTAGTTCCACATAAATTTTAGATGAGTTTTTTTCTAATTCTGTAAAGAATCATGTTGTTGGTTTTATAGAAATGGCATGGAATCTGAAAGTTGCTTTAGGTTGCATGGCCATTTTAACAGTATTGATTGTTCCAATCCATGAACATCGAATGTTTTTCCATTTATTTGTGATTTCCTTCAATGGTGTTTGTAGTTCTTCTTGTAGAGATGTTTAACCTCCTTGGTTAGCTGTACTCCTAGGTATTTTCAATTATTATTTTTTTTATTTTGGCTATTATGAATGGGGTTGTGTTCTCTCTATCGCTAAGGCCGGAGTGCAGAGGTGGTATCTCAGCTCACTGCAACCTCCCACCTCACGGCCTTAAGCCATTCTCCCCTCCCAAGTAGATGGGACCACAGGATTGTACAACCACACCCGGATAATTTTTGTGTTTTTGGTAGAGATAGGGTTTCGCCATGTTGCCCAGGTTGGTTTACAACTCCTGAGCTCAAGCGATCTGTCCGCTTCTGCCTCCCAAAGCGCTTGGATCACAGGCATGAGCCACCACACGCAGCGAGGGTCCTGAAAGTTTATTGAAGTTGTTTATAAATTTTAGGAGCCTTTTGTCAGAGTCTTTAGGATGCTCTTGGTATAGAAGCATATAGTCAGTGAAGAGATATACTTGAGTTTTCTATGTTGATGCCTTCTGTTACTTTCTCTTGTCTTTCTGGCTGGGCCAGGCCTTCTAGTATTTTGTTAAATAGAAGTGGTTAGAGTAGACATCTTTGTCTTGTTCTATTTCTCAAAGGAAACTTCTTAAGCTTTTGCTTTTTCATTGTGTTGTTTTCTGTGGGTTTGTCCAAGCTGGCTCTTATGGTTTTGAGGTATGTTTTTTGGATGCCTAGTCCTTTGAAGTTTTTCATCATTAAGAGATGTTGGAACTTTTTGAATGCTTTCTCTGTGTCTATAGAGATAATCATATGTTTTTGCTTTTTCTTTTGTTCATGTGGTTAATCACATATATTGATTTAAATATGTTGAACAAGACTTGCATCCAAGGAACAAAGCCTACTTGATTATGATTTATTAGCTTTTTGATATGCCGCTGGATTCAATTTGTTAGTATTTTATTTAGGATTTTTGTGTCATGAATGATACCGTTCTAAAGTTTGCTTTGTTCATTCTGTGTCTGCCAGATATGGTAAAAGTCTGAGTCTAGTTTCATAGAATGAGTTAAGAGGGAGCCCCTCCTCGATTTATTGGAATATTTTTAGTAGGCTGGGTATCAGTTATTTGTAAATCTGGTAGAATTCATCTTTGAATCCATCTGGTTCTTTATTAGTGATTCAATTTCAGCAGTTGATGTTTGTCTATTCAGTTTCAATCTCTTCCTGATTCAATCCTGGCAAATTATGTGCTTCCAGGAATTTATTCATTTCCACTAAATGTTCTAATTTGTGCATACAGTTGTTCATAGTAGTCTTTGAAGATCTTTCATATATTTGTGAGATCACTTTTAATGTCACCTTTGTCATTTGTGATTGTGATTATTTGGATTTTCTTCTTTTTCTTTGTCAATCTAGTTAGGAGTCAATCAATCTTATCTATTTTTCAAAAGCAAACTCTTCATTTCTTTGTTCTTTTTTATAATTTTTTACATTTTAATTTCATTCAATTCTTCTCAAATTTTAGTTATTTCCTTTCTTCTTCCAGCTTTAGGTTAGGCTTGTTCCTTTTTTTTTTCTTTAGTTCCCTTAGGTGGAAGGTAAGACTGTTAATGTCAAACCTTTCCAACTTCTTGATGAAGACATTTTAGTGCTATAAACTTTCATTTTAATACTGCTTTTTCTGCATCCTAGAGATTTTGGTAAGTTGTATCCCTATTTCTATTAATTTCAATTTTTTCTGTTACTTCTACATTAATTTCAGTATTTACCCAGAAGTTATTCAGGAAGAAGTTGTTCAATTTCCATGTATTTGTATAGTTTTAAACGGTCTTCTTGGTATTTTATTGCACTGTGGTCTGAGAGTGCTTGGTATGATTTTAATTTTTTGATTATATTGAGATTATTTTATTACTGAGCATGTTGTCACTATTGGAAGATGTTCCATCCTGCACATGAGAAGAATGCATATTCTTTGGTGGTAGGATGGAATGTTTGGTAAATTTTTATTAGATCTAACTGATCAAGCATCAAATCTACCTCAATAATCTGTCTAATGCTGTCAGTGTGGTGTTGGAGTGACCCACTATTATTGTGTGGTCATGGAAACGTTTTCATAGGCCAAAAGAACCTGTTTTGTGAATCTGGGAGCTCCAATGTTGAATGAGTATATATTTAACATAGTTAACTCTTCTTGGATTATACCCTTTATCATTATGAAATGACCTCTATTGTCTTTAATTTTTATTGGTTTAAAGTCTGGTCTGTCTGATATAAGGATAGATACTCCTACTCTTTTTTGTTTCTGCTTGCATGGTAGATTTTACTCCAACCTTTTATTTGGACGGTCTTGTATTGTTACATGTGAGATGGATCTCTTGATGACAATAGATAGTAGAGTCTTGTATTTTTATTCAGCCTTCCATTCTGTGTCTTTTAAGTGGGGCATTTGTCAATTTACATTAAAGGTTAATACTGATATGTGTGATATTGGTCCTATCATGCTGTTATTAGCTGGCTATTATAAAAACTTGATTGTTTAGTTGCTTTATAGTGTCTTTGGGCTCTGTGCTTAAATGTGCTTTTGTGGTAATGGGTGTCACTCCTTTGAATTCCGGTTTAGTAGTCCCTTAAGGACTTCTTCTAAGGCTGGTCTAGTTTAAACACATTCCTTCAACATTTGCTTGTCAGAGGATTTTATTTCTCCTCCACCTATGTAGCTTAGTTTGGCAGGATATGAAACTCTTGGTTAAAATTTCTTTTCTTTAAGGATACAGAAAAGAGGCCTCCA
The DNA here is from genome assembly GCF_008728515.1 of Papio anubis. NCBI lineage: Eukaryota > Metazoa > Chordata > Mammalia > Primates > Cercopithecidae > Papio > Papio anubis. Next base: position 63,516,786 of record NC_044982.1, on the reverse strand, counting down.
ATCTCTTCTGGCTTGTAAGGTTTCTGCTGAGACATCTGCTGCTAGCCTAATGGGTTTTCCTCTGTAGGTGACCTGCCTCTTCTTTCTAGCTGCTTTTGACCTTGGTGAATCTGATAATTGTATGCCTTGGGATAGTTGTCTTATGTAGTATCAGGTTGTATTTCATATACAAATCCACCTCTCTGGTGCAATTAGGAAAATTTTCATGTATTATATCCTCAAACGTGTTTTCCAAGTGGCTTATTTACATTTACTCTTCTTTCTTAGGAAGGTCTTTGAGTCATAGATTTGATCTCTTTACATCTTTGAGGTCTGAAATTCTTTCCTCAGCTTGGTCTATTTTCATGTTAATACTTCCAATTGTATTATGAAATCCTTGTACTGAATTTCTAAGCTCAAGATGCTCAGTTTGAGTCTCTCCTGACACCATGTAAGACGTGTCTTCTCCTTTGCCTTCTACCATTAATGTAAGTTTCTTGAGGACTCCCCAACCATGCAGAACTGTGACTCAATTAAATCTCTTTTCTTCATAAATTACCCAGTCTCAGGTAATATCTTTATAGCAGTGTAAAAACAGAATAATATACCTACCTATACACCAAAACATCAGAAGATGCAGCAAAGAAAGAGTTTAATAATTTTGTGGAAGCCAAATGAGGAGATGAGAGGAACCTTTAAATCTATCTATGCAAGTTGTACTGAACTAGGGTTTTTAAGCGAATGGTGGCAAGCATGGGGTTGGAGAATTGAGGTTACTGATTGGGCAGATTCAGGGTATGAAATCATAAAGATGTGGAAGTTGCCTTCAACTCCTCAACCAAATAATTAAATTTCTACATTCCTGTAATTGGTTGTTTCGTCAGAATGCAGACTAAAAATTATCTTAAATGAGAAACATAACGTCTCTCAACATTAAAGATAGCTATAGGAACAATTACAGGAAGTTTGTACCTTGAGCTGTGTGATTTAGAAGCAGTAAAGAATTACAAGGAAGTGGGGTAAAAAGACAAGTTGATTAATGGTTAATATTGAGGAGCTATAAATCTGTCCTAAGCTTACACTTTTGGTAAAAACACCTGGCAAATAATTTTATTAAGTGCATTAGTACAATTTCAGAAGGTCACTCTTGAATATTCACTTGAGTCTTCAATATGCTTGTAAAGAAACTACCTGAGTCAAGGAAAGAACCAAAGTAGGATTAAAATTACAGATCCTTGAGCTTAGATAAGGGCCTGGAAAAAGCTTGTTAACAAAAGCCAGATGAGAAAATCTCATAGTCTATGGTAGGTCAGTTAGAATAACAAGATTCTTGCCTCAATTGTGGAAAAAATTAACCTACTATAAATCACACTTTGTTCCCCCCAAAGAAGAAAAGCTTACAATACCTGAACACATCAAACTGTTTCTAAGTAATCTAATCATGTCCCAGAACAGAGTTTTACAGAATATTTTAAAGGAAGGCAAAAGACTTCTGTACTTTATAAGGTAAAACACACAATGTCTGATATTCAATGAAAATTTCTCAGACATATAACGAAACAGGGAAATACAACACATAATAAAGAGAAAAGCAAATCAATCAAAATTGAATCAAAAATGACTGGTTATATATTTATGAGAGAGGACATTAAACTAGGCAGTATGACTATATTCTAAAAGCTCAATTACCTAGAATGAGGATCAGAAAAGTTGTTTATAAAGGTTGTATGGTAAATTTTTTAAGTTTGTTGGCCACAGTTTTGTTGAAACTATAGTGTGAAAACAGCTATAAATAATATGTTAATGAATAGGTAAGGCTATATTTAAGTACAACTTTATTCACAAAAGTAGTCTTACTTTGGTCTTGGGGGCTGGCTGTAATTTACTAACTCTTGAGCTAGAAGAAACAATGAACATTTCAGAAGAAACTGCAGAAGGAAAAGATCAGTAAATATGTCAATAGAAACAATTCATGTGTAGAAACTGACCAAATGTAAAGACTAATACATATGGTAGCAGAAATTGTGCAAAATAATACACAGAAATGTTGTAGGCGAGGGTCACCGCTCCTGGTGCATAATCCCAATCATTATACAGGTACCCTATTGATGTGGTGGTAAGGTTAAGGGGAGGGGAGGCATTTCATAATTCTATCATTAGTCCTCAGTCTTCTAGGAAGCCTGTGTCCCTGGACTGTGACCTTCACAAGCGTTTCTCAGTTTTGTACTCCATTCTTCCTTAGGTGAGACAAAAAGGAGAAGGTTGTAATTGGGGTTTTTCCTTCTCCCAAGTCACATACTGATAAAGCCCAAGTCAGTTTGCACTCATAAAATAGTTCCTTTTGAGGGCTGGCCTTCTTAAGGAGAATATAATATAACATTAAGGGCATATTCAAAAATGGCCACCTTTTCTCTCTGGTAATTGGAAGCAGGAGAGGATTTTTTCTGACCTTCACTGTGGGAACACGTAGGGCTTCTGCAGGTAGAACTCACAACTGCATGGGAATTCTCCAATACTGCACAGTCTGGGAATTTTCAATACTCAAACATGTCTACACTGAGTGATACAGTCTGGATGCTTGTCTCCTCTAAATCTTATGTTGAAATGTAATCCTCAGTGTTGGAGGTGGGGCCTGATGGGAGGTGATTGGATCATAGAGGTGGATTTCTCATGAATGGTTTGGCACCATTCCCTAGGTGATAAGTGAATTGTCACTCTGAGTTTATGTGAGACCTGGCTCTTTAAATGTGTATGGCACCTCCCCACCTCTTGCTCCCACTCTCACCATGTGACAGACTGAATCTCCTTGCCTTCTGCCATGATTGGACTTTCTGAGTTCTTCACCAGAAGTAGATGCTGGCACCGCACTTCTTGTACTGTCTGCAGAACCATGAGTCAAACGCTTTTCTTTATAAATTACCCAATCTCAGGCATTTCATTATAGCAGCAGAAAAACGGCCTAACACACTGACCCTCAGCAATACTTTAAGTTTTCCTACTCTGTTATAATTCCAGTGAAGACTTCTTTTTCCGAGCTCCAGTGAGCTGTGATTCTCCCTATCTGCCTGTTTGTGTCTCCAGTTTTGGAGGCAGCTGTTTTCCCTGTGAACTCCATACTCATGAGTCTAAGAAGAGTCAATGTTTTCAATTCAGTTAGCTTTTCTCTTCTGTGAAAACTGGAGTGACAATTTCTATCTTAGTCAATTTGGATCACTATAAAAAAAATCATAGACTAGGTAGCTTATGATCAACACTTATTTCTCTCAGTTCTGGAGGGTAAAAAATTCAAGATCAAAGTGTCAACAGATCTAGGGTCTGGAGAAGACCTGTTTCCGTGCTTGTACACAGTAGTCTTCTGTCTGTATCTTTAAGTAACCAAGGCAGAGTTCATCTCTCATCTGTCTCTTATAAAAGCACTAACACCACTCAGGAGAGCTCCACTCGCATGTCTTAATTATTTCCCAAAGGCCCCACTTTTAAATGCCATCACATTGGAGATTAGGCTGATATATGTGAATTTGAAGGGTGACAAAACCATTCATTCTATAACAACTCCTAAGCTCCCTACATGCCAGTGTGGACGAACATATAAAAAAAAGCAAGGGCCAAATATTTGCAAATTTGGTGAAAAATACAAATAAATATCCAAGACATTTAACAAAACTCATGCAAAATACACAGCAAGAAAATTGCATCAAAATACTTTGTATTAATTTGTGAGAACTGTCATAACAAAATACCACAGAATGGGTGGCTTTAAAAAAATTGTTCTTCCTACAGTTCTGAACACTAGAAACCTAGAAATGAGGTTTCAGCAGGACTGGCTCCTTTTGTGAGGGCTGTGATGAGAATCTGATCCAGGCTTGCAGATGGTCATTTTCTCCCTGTGTCTTCACATTGTCTTTTCTCTGTACATGTTTTGGTCTCAGTTTTCTCATCTTATGGAACACTAGTCATATTGGATTACACCCATCCTGATGACCTCATTTGAATTTAATTACCTGTTTAAAGATATTATCTCCAAATAAGGTCACCTTCTAGGGTACTGAGGGTTAGACGTCAATATTTAAACCTGTGATGGAGGAAAATTTATTCCTTAACACACCTAATCTTTAAAGAGAGAAATAAAGAAAATAATTTAACATTAGCTAGAGATTTTTTTTTAAAAAAAGGCACATTGTGTTATAAAGAAAAGGAAAGGCAAAAATAACAGATTTGTCACATAGTCTAACATATGAGAAATATGAAGAGGCCCAAAAACCTGGCACGCTTTCTCTTCCGGACACTTACTGTTTTCTTGAGCTACATTAGAGGCAGGAGTGCTACAGTACAGTCTTTAAAGAGCTGAAAAATCCCATCTCTCTCAATATTTAGGAGTTAAATGACTACTATACAAAAGAGGCCTTCTTCAATCTTTCAATCACTCTCTCTATCAAGATATTTGAAAGGCTTGAAAGCTATGTAGCCAAAGATAGAGTGTGGAAAGAAGGCAAAAATGTATACTCCAAACCCATGAAGGCCAAAATAGAATCCCCATAGTCATCAATATCTCAGTCTAAAATCCATATTACTTCACCCCCACATTCTGCAGACTCTCAAGGACAGAGAAGACATATGAAGCATATTTATTCTCAATGCCATACAAGAGGCTAAATACTTGGGGGGTTTTGTTCTTTTGCTTCTCAGCTCTGATAAGAAAAATATAGTATCTTTTTTTTTTTAAAGTTTTCAATACACATAAGTCTTCCAAAGGCCAAAAGAAGACTTAATTTGCCTTCTGTGTACCAAGAAAAGTCATCCAGCTCCTCTGGCTTCATTGTATAGCAGCTCTCTGTTAGAAGAATTTGTGTCCAAACTTCTTGATTAGAATAATGAAGCTAAGACTCTAGGGAGCTAAATGCAGAACAGATTTATTTCTCAAAACAGGATACAAATTTCTTGATAAGCACAGAAAACTAGAAACTGTGTTTCTGTTTGCAAAGACCTACAATTTTGATTAGGAAGATTTTAATATCTAGATCTTTGCAAACACTGGATACTATAAAATAACAACTCTCTTAAAATGAGTCACAAATTTGATGAAAAGAAAGTCATAGTGAATATTTAATTAAAGGGAGTAGTAGATAATTATATTGAAAGAAGTAGAAAATATGAAACCTATAAAATTTATATTAGACCTCTGAGAAAATTTTAAATGAAACATAAAATACTTGTCAATATTGACCAGAAAAGCTGTCTATATACTGAGTAATGGAATTGCTGGATGCCCAATTAGAATAAAAACAGAAAAAAAAAATTGGTAATATTGAGAAAAACAGAAAATTATGTAAGAGACTTGGAAGATAGATCTGATCTGTAATGCAAATAACAGGAATTCTCAAGGAAAAACAAAACATGATGAAAATAACTTTGTGAACAATAGAATATTTATCTGAGATAAAGAATGGATTGGTTTGCAGATTTTATAGCTTTCTAGTATCCTATAGTAAGCTATTAAACACCCACATATCAATATCTTAGCAAAAATTTTAAATTTAAGCATTAAGACATATTTTAAGGATGTAAAATATTCTAGACAAAAGAAAAATGATAGATTTAGAAGAAAGAAAATCCTGTTGAAATTGGATTTCTTATTTTTGTCAGTGTGAGCAAATAAATTGTGATATAAGAGATTAAGGGAGTAGAATTCTGAAAGCAATAGCCAATATTGAAATAATTTCTCTGTCAAGTCAAAAAAAGAAAAAAAAAAAAACAAAAAAAACACGAAGGCATGTAAAAATACCAACAGTACTCCACTCATATATTTGAAAGAACTATATATTCTAACATATTCTAAACAAAAGAGTGAGATAAAGGAAAATTGTATAATCCAATCTGTCACTGATGGACATTGGTTGATTCAAGTCTTTGCCATTGTGAATAGTGCTGCAATAAACATCGTGTGCATGTGTCTTTATAGCAGCAATTCCCTTTGGGTATATGCAGTAATGTGGGATGGCTGGGTCATATCGGTACATCGTTCTATTCTAGCATATTCTAAACAAAAGAGTGAGATAAAGGAAAATTGTAAAAAAAAATAGTGGAAATACATTGCACATTTTTATTGTTTAAAATAATTTAAACATGATTAGGTATGCGTAATAAGTTTCAAATATCATTTTCTAACACCAAAGATTTAAATCAATTACACAAAACACATTACTGGAAGGAGGAGAGACTGGCCAGGATTGGCAGGGCACGGTGGCTCACCCCTGTAATCCCAGCACTTTGGGAGGCTGAGGCGGGTGTATCGCGAGGTCAGGAGACCGAGACCATCCTGGCTAACACGGTGAAACCCCATCTCTACTAAAAATAAAAATAAAATAAAATAAAATAAAATAAAATAAAATAAAATAAAATAAAAATTAGCCAGGTATGGTGGCGGGTGCCTGTAGTCCCAGCTACTCGGGAGGCTAAGGCAGGAGGATGGCGTGAACCTGGGAGGCATAGCTTGCAGTAAGCTGAGATAGCGCCACTGCACTCCAGCCTGGGCAAAAGAGTGAGACTCTGTCTCAAGGAAAAAAAAAAAAATTCAACTGCCTTTTTGAGGAAGCATACAACTGGAAGGGAAGATTTGTTTGTCAAATGTTCCTATAAAAGTTGAAAAGTATATGCTCTATTATATTATAAAGTATATTTGGAAAATACATTTTACCAAAAATGTTTATAAGAGTATGTAGTAATACAAAAGGTCAGATTGTCGAATCTGATTCCCAGAGACCTTGGTCCAAAATTGGAATTTATTTCAAATTGGATATGACATGCAAGGTTCATTCAAACCAATTCATGTGGAACCGTCACTTATAAAGGGTACCATTTCAGTATAGAGCATATTTATTTTATATTCCATTGCTTGTAAAGCTTATATTATTTTCATTCATTATCCATCCAACCATCATAAACCCCTGTAAATTTATGAGTCGAAGTTTTGTTTTGCTTTGTTGTGTTTACAATAAGTGGCCAGGAGAGACCAGGTATATCATGCTCACAATTCATAAGCAACATATATGCATGAGTATTTTTCTAGTAAGCATTCTAAGTATTTTCAGAAAAGGTCTGCTTATTAATATGTTTACAAGGGATTTGACTGAGTCATTTTTTACTCTTCAGCTGTCCCTGTTCAAAAGAAAGATTACAAACCCATTCCAGTTATTTTCTTGCCATTGTAAAATTTTAAATTAACAGTGGGAGCAAAAGGAATACACTGAAACTAAAAAAGGAAAAGGAAATAAATACATAACAGTAAATCAATTAAATAAATATTTATGTTATTGCATTAGTCATTAATGACATTAATTACCAAAATTAATTTTGAAAATATTAACAAGGAGCAAGATGGCCGAATAGGAGCAGCTCCAGTCTTCAACTCCCAGCACCAGCGACACAGAAGACCGGTGATTTCGGCATTTTCAACTGAGGTACTGGGTTCATCTCACTGGGGAGTGCGGTCGGTGCGTGTGCAGCCCGACCAGCGAGAGCTGAAGCAGAGTGAGCATGCGCCTCACTGGGAGGCGCAAGGGAAGGAGTCCTTTTTCCTAGCCAGAACTGAGACACACAACACCTGGAGAATCGGTTAACTCCACCCCAATACTGCGCTTTTGAGCAAACAGGCACACCAGGAGATCATATCCCACACCTGGCCGGGAGGGTCCCACACACCCACAGGCCTCTCTCATTGCTATCACAGCAGTCTGTGATCTGCCAGCCAAGGCAGCAGCCAGGCTGAGGCCCGCCATTGCTGAGGCTTAGAGTAGGTAAACAAAGCTGCTGGGAAGCTCTAACTGGAGGTGGAGCTCACAGCAGCTCAAAACCTGCCTGTCTCTGTAGACTCCACCTCTGGGGGAGCAGGGCACAGTAAGCAATAACAAAGCAGCAGACACCTCTGCAGGCATGGCTGCTCTGTCTGACCCAGCTTTGAGAGAGAGAGCAGTGGATCTCCCAACACGGAGGTTGAGATCGAAGGGACAGACTCCCTGCTCAAGCGGGTCCCTGACCCCTGAGTAGCTAACTGGGAGACATCCCCCACTAGGGGCAGTCCCTGACACCCCACACCTCACAGGGTGGAGTACACCCCTGAGAGGCTTCCAAGCAAGAATCAGACAGAGTACACTCGCTGTTCAGAAATATTCCATCTTCTGCAGCCTCTGCTGCTAATACCCAGGCAAACAGGGTCTGGAGTGGACCTCAAGCAATCTCCAACAGACCTACAGCTGAGGTCCTGACTGTTAGAAGGAAAACTATCAAACAGGAAGGACACCTGCAAAACCCCATCAGATCCACCATCATCAAAGAGGCCAGGAGGCAGATAAAACCACAAGATGGGGAAAAAGCAGGGCAGAAAAGCTGGAAATTCAAAAATAAAACATCTCGACAAAGGGCGCGCTCATGTCGCCAACAGGATCAAAGCTGGACGGAGAATGGCGTTATTGAGATGAGAAGAGGCTTCAGTCGTAAACTTCTCAGAGCTAAAGGAGGAATTGCGTACCCAGTGCAAAACTAAAATCTTGAAAAAGGTGGAAGAATTGATAAAGTAATTAAATGCAGAGAAGGTCATAAACGAAATAGAAGATGAAAACCATGACACGAAATGCGACAAGCTTCCAGTAACCGACTTCGATCAACTGGAAGAAGTATCAGCGATTGAGGATCCGTCGGTGAAATGAAGCGGAAAGAAACAAAAAGAAAAAAAGAAATGAACAAAGCCTGCAAGAAGTATGGGATTATGTAAAAGATGAAATCTACGTCTGATTAGGGTGCCTGAAAGTGAGGAAAAATGGAACCAAGTTGGAAAACACTCTTCAGGATATCATCCAGGGAGAACTTCCCAACCTAGTGGGGCAGGCCAACTTGTTAAATCAGGAAATACAGAGAAACGCTACAAAGATACTCCTTGAGAGCAACTCCAAGACACATAATTGCCAGATTCACCAAAGTTTAAATGAAGGAAAAAATCACCAAGGGCAGCCAGAGAAAGGTCGGGTTACCCACAAAGGGAAGCCATCAGACTCACAACAGATCTCTTGGCAAACTCTACAAGCCAGAGAGAGTAGGGGCCAATAGCTAAAGCATTCTTAAAGAAAAGAATTTTAAACCCAGAATTTCATATCAGCCAAACTAAGTTTCATAAGTGAAGGAGAAATAAAATCCTTTACAGATAAGCAAATGCTTAGAGATTTTGTCACCACTAGGCCTGCCTTACAAGAGAGACCCTGAAGGGAAGCACTAAATATGGAAAGGAACAACGGTACCAGCCATCTCAAAAACATGCCAAAATGTAAAGACCATCGAGGCTAGGAAAGAACTGCATCAACTAACGAGCAAAATAACCAGTTAATATCATAATGGCAGGATCAAGTTCACACATAACAATCTTAACCTTAATGTAAATGGACTAAATGCTCCAATTAAGAGACACAGACTGGCAAACTGGATAAAGAGTCAAGACCCATCCAGTCTGCTGTATTCAGGAGACCGATCTCTGCCTTAGAGATTTATACATAGGCTCAAAATAAAGGGATGGAGGAAGAAGATTTACCAAGCAAATGGAGAACAAAAAAAAAAGCAGGGGTTGCAATGCTAGCCTCTGATAAAACAGACTGTAAACCATCAAAGATCAAAAGAGAGACAAAGAAGGCCATTACACATAATGGTAAAGGGATCAATTCAACAGGAAGAGCTAACTTCCTAAATATATATGCACCCAATACAGGAGCACCCAGATTCATAAAGCAAGTCCTTAGAGACACAAAGAGACTTAGACTCCCATACAATAATGGGAGACTTCAACACTCCACTGTCAACATTAGACAGATCAACGAGACAGAAACTGAACAAGGATAGCCAGGAATTCAGACTCATCTCTGCAGCAAGCAGACCCTAATAGACATCCTATAGAACTCTCCACCCCAAATCAACAGAATATACATTCTCAGCCTCATCGTACTTGCCAAAATTGACCACGTAGTGGAAGTAAATCACTCCTCAACAAATGTACAAGAACAGAAATTATAACAAACTGTCTCTCAGGCCACAGTGCAATCAAACTAGAACTCAGGACTAAGAAACTCAATCAAAACAAACTCAACTACATGGAAACTGAACAACCTGCTCCTGAATGACTACTGGGTACATAACAGAAATGAAGGCAGGGAAATAAAGATGTTCTTTGAAACCAATGAGAACAAAAGATACAACATAGAATCTCTGGGACACATTTAAAGCAGTGTGTGAGGGAAATTTATAGCACTAAATGCCCACAAGAGAAAGCAGAAAGATCTAAAATTGACACTCCTAACATAGCAATTAAAAAGAACTAGAGAAGCAAGAGCAAACACATTCGAGAAAGCTAGCAGAAGGCAGAAATAGCAAGATCAGAGCAGAACTGAAGGAGATAGGGAGCACAAAAACCCTCAAAATCAATGAATCGAGGAGTTGGTTTTTTTGAAAAGATCAACAAAATTGACAGACCACTAGCAAGACTAATAAAAAGAAGAAAAGAGAAGAATCAAGTGTGCAATTAAAAATGAAAAGGGGATATCACCACCAGCCCACAGAAATACAAACTACCATCAGAGAAAACTATAACACCTCTACTTAAATAAACTGGAAAATCTAGAAGAAATGGATAATTTCCTGGACACTTACACTCTTCAAGACTAAACCAGGAAGAAGTTGAATCCCTGAATAGACCAATAGCAGGTTCTGAAATTGAGGCAACAATTAATAGCCTACAACCAAAAAGTCCAGGACCAGATGGATTCACAGCAATTCTACCAGAGGTACAAGAGAGGAGTTGGTACCATTCCTTCTGAAACTATTCCAATCAATGAAAAGAGGGAATCCTCCTAACTCATTTATGAGGCCAACATCATCCTGATGATACCAAAGCCTGGCAGAGGGCCACAACAAAAGAGAATTTCAGACCAACTATCCCATTGAACATCGATGCAAAAATCACTCAATAAAATACTGGCAAAACCGGATTCAGCAACATCAAAAACTTATCCATCATGATCAAGTGGGCTTCATCCCTGGGATGCAAAGGCTGGTTCAACATTCACAAATCAATAAACATAATCCAGCATATAAAACAGAACCAAAGACAAGAACCATGATTCTCTCAATATAGATGCAGAAAAGGCTTTTGACAAAATTCAACAGCCCTTCATGCTAAAACTCTCAATAAATTAGGTATTGATGGAGCATTACCTCAAAATCATAAGAGCTATTTATGACAAACCCACAGCCAATATCATACTGAATGGGCAAAAACTAAAAATTCCTTTGAAAACTGGCACAAGACAGGGATGCCCCTCTCACCACTCCTATTCACCATAGTGTTGGAAGTTCTGGCTAGGGCAATTAGGCAAGAGAAAGAAATCAGGGTATTCAGTTAGGAAAGAAGTCAAATTGTCCCTGTTTGCAGATGACATGATTATATATTTAGAAACCCCATTGTCTCAACCCAAAAATCTCCATGGCTGATAAGCAACTTCAGCAAAGATCTCAGGATACAAATTAATGTGCAAAAATCACAAGCATTCTTATACACCAGTAACAGACAAACAGAGGCCCAAATCAGAATGAACTTCCATTCTGAATTCCTTCAAAGAGAATAAAATACCTAGGAATCCAAACACAAGGATATGGAACCTCTTCAGAGAACTACAAACCATAACAAGTGAAATAAAGGGAGACACAAACAAATGGAAAAGAGGTATACCATGCTCATGGATGGGAAGAATCAATATTGTGAAAATGGCCATACTGCCCAAGGTAATTCATAGATTCGAAATGCCATCCCCATCAAGCTACCAATGAGTTTCTTCACAGAATTGGAAAAAACTGCTTTAAAGTTCATATGGAACCAAAAAGAGCCCGCATCTCCAAGACAATCCTAAGTCAAAAGAACAAAGCTGGAGCATCACATACCTGACTTCAAAACTATACTACAAGGCTACAGTAACAGAAACAGCATGAGTACTGGTACCAAAACAGAGATATAGACCAATGGAACAGGAATAGAGTCCTCCAAGAAATAATACCACACATCTACAGCCATCTGATCTTTGACAAACCTGAGAAAAAACAAAGAAAGAATGGGGAAAGGATTCCTATTTAATAAATGGTGCTATGGGAGAAAATTGGCCATATGTAGAAAGCTGAAACTGGATCCTTTCCTTACTCATATACGAAAATTAATTCAAGATGGATTAGAGACTTAAATGTTGAACCCTAATACCATAAAAATCCTAGAGAGAGGGAAAACCTAGGTAGTACCATTCAGGACATAGGCATGGGCAGGCTTCATGTCTCACTTTCCTAAAAAGCAATGGCAGCAAAGCCAAAATTGTTAAAATGGGATCTCATTAAACTAAAGAGCTTCTGCACAGCAAAAAGAAACTACCATCAGAGTGAACAGGCAACCTACAGAGATGGGAGAAAATTTTTTGCAATCTACTCATCTGACAAAAGGGCTAATATCCAGAACCTACAAAGAACTCAAACAAATTTACAAGAAAAAACAAAACAACCCCATCAAAAGTGGGCAAAGGATATGAATAGACATTTCTCAAAGAAGACATTCATACAGCCAACAAACACATGAAAAATGCTCATCATCACTGTGCATCAGAGAAATGCAAATCAAAACCACAATGAGATACCATCTCACACCAGTTAGAATGGCGATCATTAAAAGTCAGGAAACAACAGGTGCTGGAGGATGTGGAGAAATAGGAACACTTTTACACTGTTGTTGGGATTGTAAACTAGTTCAACCATTATGGAAAAGCAGTATGGCGATTCCTCAAGGATCTAGAACTAGATGGTACCATATGACCCAACCATCCCATTACTGGGTACATACCCAAAGGATTATAGAATTATGCTGCTATATAAAGACACATGCACACACGTATGTTTATTGCAGCACTATTCCTAATAGCAAAGACTTGGAATCAGCAAATGTCCATCAGTGACAGACTGGATTAAGAAAATGTAGCACATATACACCATGGAATACTATGCATTACATAAAAGGATGAGTTTGTGTGTCCTTTGGGACATGGATGCAGCTGGAATCCATCATTCTTAGCAAACTATCCACAGAACAGAAAACCAAACACCATGTTCTCACTCGCAGGTGGGAACTGAACAATGAGATCACTTGGACTCAGGAAGGGGAACATCACACACCAGGGCCCTATCATGGGGAGGGGAGGGAGAGGGATTGCGTGGGAGTTATACCTGATGTAAATGACGAGTTGATGGGTGCAGCACACCAACAAGGCACAAGTATACATATGTAACAAACCTGCACGTTATGCACATGTACCCTACAACTTACAGTATAATAATAATAAATAAATTTAAAAAAAAAGAAAATATTAGCCAACAAATAGCTATGTATAAGTCAAGCACAAAATGTTAGGAATCAAGATTATGCAAATAAAAAATTAAGCAAATGAATACATATTTATACAAAATTTAAAATGTTCATTGTTGTATTTCCTGTGTTAGTCAGTTCTCAAACTGCTACACTGCTATAAAGAACTGCTGAAGACCAGATAATTTGCAAAGAAAAGAGGTTTAATTAACTTACGGTTCCACATGACTGGGGAAGCCTCAGGAAACTTACAATCACAGCAGAAGGGGAAGAAGGCATTTCTTACATGGCGGCAGGTGTGACAAAGAGAGAGCGCCAAAAGGAGGAAGAATCCCTTATAAAACCATCAGATCTCATGAGAACTCACTCACTATCATGATAACAGCATGGGGAAATCCACCCGCATGATCCAGACACCTCTCACCAGGTCCCTCCCCCAAAATGTAGGGATTACAATTCAGATTAAAATTTGAGATAAGATTTCAGTGGAGACACAGCCAAACCATATCATGTACATAAAAACCTTTAATTAATTTGACAATATAGACACAAAGAAGTTTCAATAAACTTCAAAGAATAATATGAGTAAAACACATGCTATTTTTGAAAACAATATTTTAACCAAATTAGAAATTATATATACATATATATGATACACATGTTTAATGTTTTTTAATTTTTAAATGAAGCTTAATATTATTTAGGCAAAGAAAGGGAATCACACTAAAAAATTAAAAAAATTTAAAACTCAGGCCAGGTGCGGTGGCTCAAGCCTGTAATCCCAGCACTTTGGGAGACCAAGGTGGGAGGATCACGAGGTCAAGAGTTCGAGACCAGCCTGACCAACATGGTGAAACCCTGTCTCTACTAAGAATACAAAAATTAGGTGGGTGTCATGGCGCACAGGTGTAATCCCAGCTACTCGGAAGGCTGAGACAGGAGAATCGCTTGAACCCAGGAGACGGAGGTTGCAGATAACTGAGTTCCCAAGATCACGCGAGATGACTATTGCTTTCCGAATTCTATTCCTCTAATCTCTTATATCATAATTTATTTGTTCACACTAATGAAAATAAGAAATCCAATTTCAAGAGAATTTTCTCGATACTACCAAATATTTTTTGGTAAGTTTGGGCACAAATTCTTATAACAGAAAGCTACTATGCAATGAAGCCAGAGGAGTGCCACTGCACTCCAGTCTGGACAGCAAAGTGAAACTCCATCTCAAAAAAAAAAAAAAAAAAAAAACTGAATGGTATAATACTATGTGTCAAAGCAGGTGGAATAAAACTAGAGTAGTAATTAGAGATATTACTGATAATTTACATTTATTTTTATAAATTCTATATTAAATAAAGGTATAGTATACTCTACAGAGGAAGGCAATAAAAGTACAAAATAAATCTAAATTAACTAGCTGAGGTGTAAAAAAGATATAAAAATTAGGACAGAAATCATGAAATCAAAAAAATATGAGAGTTTGAGAGAGAGTTAAAAAAATCCCTTAAAAAATGCAAGAGACTTATTTCCAGTAACATCTTTAAATAAAAAACGTAAAAGAAAAATAATATTAGGAAGAACAAAGAAAACATGCTTTTATTTCTTAACAATGTTTTGCTAATGAAGAACTTGAGCTATTTTTTCTTTTAGATTGTTATTTTAGATTTAATAACAATCTAGTAGTCATAGATTTTAGATATAATAACTAATTTATAAATATTCAAGGATAGTAAATTTTATAAACGTAACTGTAGGTTTATAATAATGTATTTGTTCTGTGATATGTTTCTTCTCCTGCCCACTAATACCAAATGAATGAAAAGGATACAAAGCATAATACTTTTAAATCAATGTTATCATTTAAGTGTAAAAACATCAGCTGTGAGGTCAAGTTATTGTAACATTCTCTTTGTGCATTTTAATGAAAATTTAAATTGGTAAAGAGTTTTGCTGATGTGTTTAAGTGTCTGAGAAGATGAAGATAAGAAAGAGAAAATGGGTAAATAAAATGACATAACTCTCAATATATCCAAATGATTTATGAATTTTTAGTATACTAAAAACACAAGGTTAGCAGTTTATTTCTTTATAATTATTTTTGTTTATTCTTTTCTGCATCACCTGAAAATTTTCAATATTAGCTGAAAACATTATGGATTATGTGGGCTCTCAATTGGAGGCCTTCACATAAATTTGACACTTTGACACAGTGCCATTTATCGTTAAATATTGTGTCATTTTTCAGTCAGTCTTTGTGACTGTGTTCATGTCTCAACCAATTTGAATAAATTTTTCATAATGTCACTTCTAAGATTATAATCAACATTTTAATAATTCTAAGATATGTCAGTTGTATGTATTTAGCCATTCTGTCAAAACCATTTATCTTCCTTCTTTCATCTTCAAATTTTTATTTTAAGTTCAGAAGCAGATGTACAGACTATGCAGGTTTGTTACATAGGTAAACATGTGTCATAGTGGTTTGTTGCACATATTATCCCATCACCTAGGTATTAAGCCCAGCATCCATTAGCTATTCTTCCTGATTCTTCCCTACACCTACCCCTACCCCTACCCCATGGGGCCCAGTGTGTGTTGCTCCCCACCATGTGTCCATGTGTTCTCATCATTCAGCCCCCACTTGTAAGTGAGAACATGTGGTGTTTGGTTTCTATTTTATGTCTGCATAGTATTCCATGGTGTATATGTACCACATATTCTTTATCCAGTCTACCATTGATGGACATTTGAGTTGATTCTATGTCTTTGCTATTGTGAATAGTGTGGCAATGAACATACATGTGCATGTATCTTCCTAATAGAAGATATATTCCTTTAGGTATATAGCCAGTAAGGAGATTGCTGGGTCATATGATATATCTGCCTCTAGATCTCTGAGAAATCGCCACACTGTCTTCCAAAGTGGTTGAACTAATTTACACTCCAACCAAAAGTGTAAAATTGTTTCTTTTTCTCCACAATCTAGCCAGCATCTATTGATTTTTTGACTTTTTAATAATCATCATTCTGCCTGGCATGATATTGTATCTCATCGTGGTTTTGATTTGCATTTCTCTAATTATCAGTGATGCTGAGTTTTTTTCATATGTTTGTTGACTGAATGTATGTCTTCTTTTGAGAAGTGTCTGTTCATGTTATTTGCCCACTTTTTAATGGGGTTAGTTGTTTTCTTTTTCTTGTAACGTTATTTAAGTTCCTTGTAGACTCTGGATATTAGACCTTTGTCAGATGGATAGATTGAAATATCCTTTAAAAAAACCAAATCTACTCATTGTCTAGATTACATAATAATACATGTTTAACTTTCTTTCTCCTGTACTTTAATTTTTTATCTGATTTTCTCAATACAAAATATAGCAATACTTTGAAAAACATTCAAGGATCTTATATCGCTCCATATTGTTAAAGAAATTTAGATATCACTTTAAAATAGTGGGTGAATATGTTAATTTATTTGATGCCAAGATAAATCATAAGTACTGTTTGATACTTACATTATTGAGTGTACCTTCTCTTTTTATTAGCAATGGATATTAGCATGTCTTAATTATTTTCCATTGATAAAAAGTGCACATTGAATCTTACCAAAATATTCATGAGAAGTTTCACTGTCAATAAGTATTGATAACTCTTCCCGTTCCTAATCTACATACTTTTACCTCCTTTGCAGGTTATTTCTTCTTAATAAACTTGCTTGCTAATGTGTGGAAAAATAAATTTCCATGAGACTGACTTACCGGATTTAGACACTCCTGTTTCTTATTTAAACATACTGAATCTTTTCAATAGTGTGGCAATAAAAAAGAAAATAGAGCATTATACGAAAAAGATATATGCACTCATATGTTCAGTGTGGTGCCGTTCACAATACCAAAGATATGACATCAACCTAAGTGCTTATAGTGCTTATCAATGGTGGGTTAGACAAAGGTAACGTGGCCCATATACACCTTGCAATACTACCTAGCCATGAAAAGAATGATATATTCTTTGTCACAACATAGATGGAGCCAGAGGCCATATCCTAAGCTAATTAACTTAGAAACAGAAAACTAAATATTGTATGATCTTACTTTTAAGTGAGAGCTAAACATTGAACACATATGAACATAAACATAGCAACAATGAACACAGCAGCCTACTAAAGTAGGGAAAGACAGAGTGGGGTGTGTGTTGAAAAGCTATCTATCAAGTACTATGCTCACCACCAGGGTTCAATATACTTATGTAACAAACCTGGCCATGTCCCCTTTATATCTAATATAAAAGTTGAAATTTGAAAAAATACTGATTCAGTTTATGAAACACAAAGACTCATATGACCCATGTGTAGTGTGTTACCTCATACTCTTTTATAATCTCATGAGCTGCAATGTGAATTTTCTCTATGTTTGCTCTCAATCTGTATGTAATTTCACTTTGGTAGTTATTTCCCCAAATACTAGAAAAATCATGTTATTAAATAATAGATTATGATTTGGAAAACAAAGGGTGTTTCTAATAAATCATTATGGAAATATTTAGAAAAGCTTCAAAAAGTCTATCAAATCAGCATTACTTGTCATGTATTCAATAGAAAAATAAACTACAAATATTAGAATCCAATACTGAAAACATTTTGTAGGCATACTGAATCTCTTGGTCATTTCTAAAGAAATAGAAAAAATTCAAATAGTAGAACATTCATTGTACATGTGTTTTCTGCAAGCATTTTTCCAGATAACTATTATTTTGTAATCTATATTTAAAGGCCTTATTTTGCTTATAAAAATCTTGGTGAAAAAAGTCCATTTGTATATTTGTAAATCAAAATAATAAAGTTTTATATGAACCTTTAAAACATATTTTATTATCAGTTGCAGTGCCATCAGACTCCAACAATATTTATAAAATTGCAAGGAAATCTAGTTTGTTAGGTTCTTTCCATTATTTATCTTGTTCATTACATAAGAAATTTTGTGCTTCAGTTATATTTTGGATGCATAGGTAGTATCAGGTATCTATCTGTTTTTATCTTGTAAAAACACATGGCTTCTCGTTTTAGGTTAGGAAATCTGTTGAACAAATTTTGTACCATTCTTCCAAAGCTACGTTACTGCTGAATGGATTTTTAAGCAACACGAATTAAGGAAATCATTTGTGCAAATTTTTCTCAGCCTATCTTCATAGATCAACTCAGCAGACTACTCATTACAAAACCATTAGTTAAAGAGAAGCTAGTTCATATAGGCGTTATAGACCAATAAGTAAATAAATATGCAAATGATAAGCAAACAAACAAACAAACAAGCAAAAGCATTGTAAATAGCAGCCATGAAACTAAGCACACTCCCCATTCTTCTTGCCAAGGCTCTAGTGCAAGAAATTTTCAAGGTCCGTATATACAGTCCCTAGATGAAAGTGGCGGCTATTTTATTAGGGACAAAGAAACATGACTACTTCAAAGCTTTGATTTCCAAGTATTTTTTTTAATCTTCGTGGTGGAAATCAATGTGATTTGAATTTGCTCTTAAAATGTCACTTGAGCAGGCTAGATGTATGCTGTAAAGGTTTTACTGTCTGAACTCACGCCACAATTTCATGTTATTGTCCATAAAGTACTGGTCTCCTCACATATCTCTCTAAGCTAGACATTTTTTTTTTTTTTTAATTTTACTTTAAGTTCCAGGATCTATGTGCAGAATGTGCAGGTATTTTACATGGGTATATGTGCGCCATGGTGGTTTGCTGCACCTAATGAACCATCCTCTAAGTTCCCTCCCCTTACTCCCCCGCACCCTCTAACAGGCCCTTGTGTGTATTATTCCCCTCCCTGTGTCCATGTGTTCTCATTGTTCAATTCCCACTTAGGTGAGAACATACGCTGTTTGGTTTCCTGTTCTAGCGTTAGTTTGCTAATGATGATGGCTTCCAACTTCAACCATGTCCCTGCAAAGGACATGATCCCATTCTTTTTTATGGCTGCATGGTATTTCATGGTGTACATATACCACATTTTATTTATCCAGTCTATTATTTATGAGTATTTGGGTTGGTTCTATGACTTGGCTGTTATAAATAGTGCTGCATAAACATATACATGCATGTGTCTTTACAGTAGAATAATTCATATTCCTTTGGGTATTGCATTAGTCCATTTTCAAGCTGCTGATAAAGACATACCAGAGATTGGGCAATTTACAAAAGAAAGAGCTTTAATGAACTTATAGTTTCATGTGGCTGTGAAGACCTCATAATCATGGTGGAAGGTGAAGGGCATGTCTTACATGGCAGCAGACAAGAGAAGAGAGCTTGTGCAGGAAAACTCCCCTTTTTAAAATGATCAGCTCTCATAAGACTTATTCACTATCACGAGAAAAACAGAGGAAAGACCTGCCCCCATGATTCAATTACCTTCTACTGAGTCCCTCCCACAACACATGGAAATTCAAGATGAGATTTGGGTGGGGAGACAGTCAAACCATATTATTCCACCCCTGGCCTCTCCCAAATCTCCTTCCCTCACATTTCAAAACCAATCATGCTACCCCAGCAGTCCCCCAAAGTCTTAATTCATTTTATCACTAACTCAAAAGTCCACGATTAAAAGTCTCATCCAAGACAGGGCAAGTCCCTTCCACCTATGAGCATGTAAAATCAAAAGCATGTATTTACTTCCTAGGTACAATGGGGGTACAGACATTTCAAATGGGAGAAATTGGCCAAAACAAAGGGATTACAGGCCCCAAGCAAGTCTGAAATCCAGTGGGGCAGGCAAATCTTAAAGAACAAAAATGATTTCCTTTTACTCCATGTCTCACATCTAGGTCATGCTGATGCAAGTGGTGGGTTCCCATTGTCTTGGGCAGTTCCACTTCTGTGACTTTGAAGGGTATAGCCCCTCTTGGCTGATTTCACAAGCTGGCATGGAGTGTCTGTGGCTTTTCCAGATGCATGGTGCAAGCTGTTGGCGGATTTACCATATTCTGGGGGCTGGAAAATGGTGGCCCTCTTCTCACAGCTCTGCTAATCAATGTCCCAGTAGGGACCCTGCATGGGGGTTTCAACCCCACATTTCCCTTTAACATTCCTGAGCAGAGGTTCTTCATGAAGGCCTCACCCCTGCAGCCAATTTCTGCCTGGGCACCCAGTCATTCCCACACATCCCCTGAAAAATCTAGGCAGAGGTTCCCAAACCTCAATTTTTGACTTCTGTGCACTCTCAGGTTCAATGCCACATGGAAGCTGCCAAGGTTTGGGGCTTGCATCCTGTGAAGCCATGGCCCAAGCTCTACACTGGCCCCTTTCAGCCACAGCTGGAGTGGCTGGGATGCAGGGCACCAAGTCCACAGGCTGCACACAGCACAGGGACCCCGGGCCCAGCCAAGGATACTATTTTTTCCTCCTAGGCCTCCTGGTCTGTAATGGGAGGGGCTGCTGTGAAGACTTCTGACATGCCCTGGAGACATTTTCTCCATTGTCTTGGGAACATTCGACTCCTCATTACTTATGCAAATTTCTGCAGCAAGCTGGATTTTATCCTTGGGAAATGAGATTTTCTTTTCTATTGTATTGTCAGGCTGCAAATTTTCTGACCTTTTATGCTCTATTTCCCTTTTAAAACTGAATGCCTTTAACAGCACACAAGTCACCTCTTGAGTGCTTTGCTGTTAAGAAATTTTTTCGGCCAGATAGCCTAAATAATCTGTCTCAAGTTCAAAGTTCTACGAATCTCTAGGGCAGGGTCAAAATGCCGCCAGTCTCTTCGCTGAAACATAACAAGAGTCACCTTTGCTCTAGTTCCCAACAAGTTCCTTATCTTCTTCTGTGACATCTCAAACTGGATTTCATTGTCCATATCACCATCAACACTTTGTTCAAAGCCCTTTAACAAGTCTCTCGAAAGTTCCAAACTTTCCCACATTTTCCTGTCTTCTTTTGAGCTCTCCAAACTGTTCCAACCTCTGCCTGTGACCCAGTTTCAAAGTTGCTTCCATATTTTGGATATCTTTTCAGCAACACCCCACTCTTCTGGTACCAATTTTCTTTATTAGTCTGTTTTCACACTGCTGATAAAGACATGCCTGAGATTGGGCAATTTACAAAAGGAAGAGGTTAAATGGACTTATAGTTCCACGTGGCTGTGGAGGCCTCACAATCATGGCAGAAAGTGAAAGGCATGAAACTCCCCTTTTGAAAACAATCAGATGTCATGAGACTTATTCTCATGTGCAGGAAACTCCCCTTTTTAAAACAATCAGAAGTCATGAGACTTATTCACTATCACGAGCACAGCACAGTAAAGACTTGCCCCCATGTTTCAGTTACCTCCTACTGGTCTCTCCCACATATGTGGGAATTCAAGTTGAGTTTTGGGTGGAGACACAGTCAAACCATATCAGGTATATCCCAATAATGAGATTGCTGGGTCAAATGGTATCAGAAAACTGAAACTGGGCCCGTTCCTTACACCTTATACAAAAATTAACTCAAGATGGATTATAGACTTAAATGTAAAACCCCAAATCATAAAAACCCTAGAAGAAAACCTAGGCAATACCATTCAAGACACAGGCATGGGCAAAGACTTCATGATGAAAACTCCGAAAGCAATTGCAACAAAAGCCAAAATTGACAAATGGGATCTAATTAAACTAAAGAGCTTCTGCTCAACAGAAGAAACTATCATCAAAGAAAACAGGTAACCTGCAGAATGGGAGAACATTTTTGCAATCTACCCATCTGACAAAAGTCTAATATCTAGAATTTACAAGGAACTTAAACAAACTTACAAGAAAAAAAGCAATCAACCCCATCAAAAAGCAGGCAAAGGATATGAACAGATACTTCTCAAAGGAAAACATAACTGGCCAACAAACCTATGAAAAAAAGCCAACAAACATGAAGAAAAGCTCAACATCACTGATTATTAGAGAAGTGCAAATCAAAACCACAATGAGATACCATCCACTACAGAATGTCAACTATTAAAAATTCAAGAAAAAATAGATGCTGATGAGTGTGTGGAGAAATAGGATAGCTTTTAGACTATTGGTTGGAATGTAAATTAGTTCAACCATTGTGGAAGACAGTATGGCGATACCTCAAAGATCTAGAACCAGAAACAAGCTAGTCTTCAGTACAATGTAGAAGATAGCTTTTCAAATGTAGAGCTCTCCCGAGTATTTGTTCAAATATATTCACTTGACAGAGCTATAGAATTGATTTATATTTAAAAAGCAAAACTCTTTCCTAATGTAATTGTAATGACCAAAGTAAATTTTTTTGTGATTCACTCTATATTTTAAACATAGGCATAGTTACCTTTAATGTCATTATGATCAAGGAAGTGACCTTCCTCATAAATAGGATCATGGCTTTCCAACCCCTCTAATAACCTGAATGATATTGACTCCCCAACCTCTCTTCCGTCTTCAGTCTTGCCTTGGCAACTTGATTCTTCATATTTAAATTTTAAATGCAGCATCTCTTTCTTATAATAAAAAAATCAAGCATATGCCTTCAAATCTATTCCCCTTCTTACTGTTACTCTGACCACTCTCTTAAGAGGCTAAATGTTCCCCATATTCTCTGTTTCAATTTTCTCACCTGACACCAACTTCCCAATTTATCTTGCCTTTGTCTCTGTCACTACACTAAAAGGGTGCTCATTAGGGTCAGCATACTTCTGAATTTACTTGAAATTTAAAAATGTATTTTTTCTTATATAATTTGACTTTATATCCTCATTCTAGACACTTTAGTGCCTCTATATGGAAACATACTCTATCCATAATTACCTGAGTTTTTCCCTATAACTGTAGCCGTCCTTTATGCATTTCTTTTAAAGCACACAGCTTTACTTTCAAATCTTGAAGCTTCTAAAGACGTAGGCGTAATTCCACTTCTCTGTATGTCCTTGTCTCCAACAGAATCGCACCTCTGCCATTGTCTGTTGTTTGCAACAGCTGCTGATGGTTCCCCATCAGTACCCCAATTACTTAGGGCCTTCCTATATTTGTAACAGATCTCACCTATTACTTACAAAAAGTTGTACTCAATTCTCACATGGTTTGCCACCTTAAATATCTCAAAATCATCCAAAGACAGTATGCCCCAAAATGAAATTTCTATTTTCTCCGGAAGATTGGGTCTTCTTCCCCATCTTAGCGAATGGAAACATTCATGTCTAGTGCATCAGTAAGAAACCTAGCAGTCATCTTTACACTTCTTCCCCACTGTCCTCCTCCAGAGCTTCTTCAAATTACTGTAAGTCTACTGTGTTTTACCTTGTAAATTACTCTTGAGCCAATTCCTACTTTCTATGTTTACTCCCAAGACACTGACTCAAAATGTTTTGAAAGAGACACCACTGCATGGTGCCTAAATTGATCTCAGGCAAGTTATATAACCTCTTCCCTCCGTTTCCTTAGCTATCAAAATTAAATTAATAATGAGAGTTATTTGAAGACTAAGTATATTCATACTTTGATATGCCGATAAAATATTCATAGAAGTTCCATAAACTTAGCATTTACATAATCTCCTGATTTAATTTGGCTTTGTTTGCTCTCCCAGATCTCATCTTTTAGCTCCCATAATTCCCAGAGTTGTGTGAGGGACCCAGTGGGAGATAACTGAATCCTGGCGGTGGGTCTTTCCTGAGCTTTTCTGGAGAGAGTGAATAAATGTCATGACATCTGATGGCTTTAAAAATGGGAGTTTGCCTGCACAAGCTCTCTTTTCACCTGCCTCCATCCACGTAAGATGTGGCTTGTTCCTCCTTGCCTTCTGCCATGATCATGAGGCTTCCCAAGCCATACGGATATGTGAGTTCTCCACTACACCTTTTTCCTTTGTAAATTGCCCAATCTCAGGTATGTCTTTATCAGCAGTGTGAAAATGGACTAATACATCTCTCTCCTTGAAATAGAAATTAGTGCTTAATAGTTTTACCTTCATACTAAATGTTCTAACATTATCAGTTTTCCACGTTGGAGAAAGAATAGTTATTTCAAAATACAAATTTTGTCATGCCATCTTCAGACTGAAAACTCATTATTTCTCTTCTGGTTTTCTTAGAATGAAAACCAACAACCTCTAAGGCTCTTGATGATGTGTTTCCAGGTTTTACACCAAGTCCTTTTTAAAGATTTTGTTGTTAACTTTTCTTCCTGAATCAGGGTTTTCCCTGGTCTCACAGCAAATGGTGGGTTTCCTGCCCTATGTTCCCTCTGTCCCATGTATTTTTTATTCAGAGTATTACCAGGGTTTGAAATAACATGTATATTTTTAATATTACTTATGCTTTTTTGTGTCACTAGTCTAATAAGATTCACAAGGGAAAAGCATATGCTTTTCTAACATACCATTATACCTCCGAAGTGTAACACAGTGCCTGATTTATAGAAGACATTCAATATTTTAAATTGATTTATGTATTAGTAGATGGATGAATGAACTTTACATATATTTTGACTTTTCTTTCAGAGGGAGGTTATCATGGGCGCAATTATACAGAATACCTCTTTATACAAGATGCTGTTTTGATATTCTTTTCTTTGCCTTGTAGTTTAGATAATTATCAAAGTAAATAGAACAGAAATATATATTCAGGGAGATGATAACGTATCGTTAATTAATGAGGTTAAATGCTAATATAACAACTGGAGTCAGTATAAAGATTTTGAAAATAAAATTAAAATATCTGAAAATACTAGATTCATTTTCCATATAATTTTGCACTTGCAAACAGTAGAACAAGTAATTTTTAGCAGTATCTATTGAGTGCAAGTTATGTGCCAGACACTGGTGCTATAACTTGGAGCAAAGATAATGATACAAAATGTTGTAATTGTTAAGATCAAAGTGTTTGGTACCAGTTTTCCTGTGTGTGAATTCCGGTTTCATTACCTAATAGCTGCCCTGTGAAAAACTTTCCATTTCTATTTGCATCCCTCCATCTAATGATGAAAAAAGGATAACATCACCTAACTTCAAATGTTATTATAAGGATTAAATTAACGTAAGGCATTTAGCACTATAATTTACATAAAGAACTATGCTTCATATATAAGGAGCTTTACATATTATATATATTATTGCTAACATTATTTGTAGCATTAATACTTAGCTTAAACAAGTAAATAGACACTGACAGCATTTTATAACAAAGAATATCACATAGAAGTACAACGTTTTAGGTAATCATGAAAGTGGGACACTTTATCTGAATCTGAGAGTTCAGAGAAAGTTTGTTTAATAGTGTGGCATCTGATAGAATTTGAAGGATGTACCCAAGTTGCCCTTTGATGAATGTGAACAGTCCCCAAATTGTGGCATATATAGAATTAGCATATGCAGTAGTTGACTTGTGTGGTGAGAGCCTAGAGTCTATGCTTTCAAACCTATGGAAATAAAATTTACACATAAAGATATCTCACAGTCTGCTGAAACCCGTGACTTACAACTAAAGCACTAATTCTTCACCTTTCTTTTTTCCATTCACTTACTTACAACTATATTGTTTCTCAAGGAGAATGTCTCTAGATTTGGAGACCCTGTCTAGATTAGACAATGGCTTAACTCAAAGTATTTAAAATATGAATTCAAATATCTTTTGATAGAGATTGTCTTAGTCAGCTTGAATGGCTACAACGAAATACCACAGATGTTATGGTTTAAACTACAGACACATATTTCTCACAGTTCTAGAGGATGGGAAGTCCAAGATAAGGTATTGGCCAATTTCTTCCTCCAATGAGGTTCCTCTCCTGGCTTGCAGACAGCCACCTACTCACTGAGTCCTCACATGGCAGGGAGAGAGAAAGCTCTTCTCTCTCTCTTTCTTTTCTTATAAATATAGCAATCCCATCTTGAGCACTCATGACCTAATCTATATTTAGTTACCTACTAAAGATCTCACCTCCAAGTATCATCGCATTGGGGATTAGGATTCAACATATAAATTTTAGGATGATCAAGTGACACAAATTTTGAATCCACAACAAAAATCATGGCCTCCTTTACTTGCTCTACATTTCTTTCTCTCACTTATTTCCTTGTCCCCATCCACTATTTCTTGCTTCCTTTCTTTCCATTTGTTTTTTCTTCTTTTCTTCTTTTTTATAATGCCTATGCTTCCTTACATCTTTTTTTTTCCTGGTCCTGTACAAATTATAGAAATATGATAAACATATTTAGGTGTTCTGGTTGAGATACATGTTTATTCCTCACTAAAACAAATAGGAAAAATATAATGTTATCTAAGAAAACAAATTATTGAGTATGTAAAAATTATTTTAAGTATTGATAAAGGAGATAAAGGAATAGAAATCAAATTAGCTCTGCTTTACTATCAGTTCTTCAGAGTTCTACAACATGCATCCCATAAGATAAGAGAATCCACTCAAGAATAATAGTGTAGTTTTACTCATTAGAAGTTATTACATTAATATATTAAACATGAGCATATATGTGTAGATTATGTTGAAAATATAAGTTCTGACTGAGCATTACATGTGCAGCTTCACCAGGCCAATAAATTTGGGAGAATACTTTGTTGTAACTTTTTTCCTTTAGTTTGTGGATAGTGTTTTTATTTTTAATGATAGTTTTGTTTTCTTCTTCATCCCTGAGTCCATTAAAGAAAAATGTGTCTGTAATTCAATCTTAAGAAGGTCATAGCTGTTTAAATCAAAATACAACGTGATGTTCAAAGCTACATTCTTATCCGCAATTATAAATATCACAAACTGTCTACATAGAAATCAGTAAATTACAATGAAAAATGTCAATTTGACAGTGTACCAAAATGGTTAATCTATTCACCACAAATACATATGAGTTGATTGCTAGTTAGATATTACATGTTCATTGTTCTTTTATTAACTATTCCTATTAGCACTTAAATATTAGTAAATTCCTTGTATAATGATTTGAAATAGATCAAGACTTATCAACTTTTTTCCTTTGTAGTATTGGGTTTGGAGTGAATCCAATAGCCCCAGTCACGACTGTTGTTTTAGAGAAGCTTTATTTCTAGTGAGTGGAACTATGAGCTGATACACTTGCTTTTACACTTTGCCAGTATTAAAGCTGTTACAAAGGGATTATGGGATTTATCCAGGGCCAGAGTGCTAGTCATTGACTAGTTGGCTGAAAATTATATTTTAGATGCCTGATTCTTAACCCAATTGGCTGTGTAACATCCCTTGAGAACATTGGTGGTAAAAGATTCAGGCTGTTTCAATTTACTCTTTTAATTAAAACATAGAACTGGAGAAGAAACAAACGAAAGAGATGAGAACAGGGCTTAAAATATCTGCTAGCTCGCCCTCAGTATTCTTTGTTGCAGTTCTGCAGTAAGGTTCCACCAACATATCTCTGAACAACTGCCACTTTTTCTTTTTGATTATGCAACATGCCACATTTATAGGCTCAGAATGGCACTTCACATTCCATTTCCTCAACATAGCATCATTAGAAGAAACACATAATTTTAAGCACTGACATCTACCAAATGCAATGCATTGTGTTACTTCATTATACTCTCTTGTTTAGAGTTAGAAACTGCAAAGAATTTGTCAGCAACTCTTATTGAGAACACACTGTGGTCAGAGCCTATTAAATAAGGGCAGTAACTTAATAGTAAAATTATAAAACTTACTTTAAGAATATGGTGTTGATATACAGGGAAAAGAAACAATGGTCAGTGTATTCTAAATGATTAAAACATGTAAAAACAGACTTTCCCCAAATAAGCAAGAAAATCCATATTTAAAGATATTAGAAATACATTTGAAATAATTATTTTATTTTCCATCATGCATTCATTTATTGAAGACAAACAGGCTCTATGCTAATCTTTAAAGATGAATGAGAAGAACATAACTTAGCTGCAAATACCTTACATTCCATAAGATGAAACAGCTAACATATATGTAGTTATATGAAAATTAGATACTGATAAGTGGTGTCAGAAAGGAAAAGTCTAGGACATTAATATTTGGCATTCAATGGACTAAGTATGACTTGTGAAATTTGAATATGCTGCCTTTTCTCAGTTATTTTAACTATAGTGAAGATAAACACATATTCACAAGAAAAAAAATTAAGTAACTAACTCTGTTTGCAAATCCTATTGTATTGAATGGTAAGTGATAGTTTATTGCCCTGGCCAATTTGCTTAATGTATCTGCTTAAATGTATACCATACCTACAGATTTAGATATGTTCTGAACCTATAAATAACCCAATGGTAACTAAAAATTATGTGGGGTACTGTGCTAAAGATTTACTATCCTTCTCAGCTAGTATAGAAACAACCCAAGGCAGGTTTACTGTAGAGAGATGCTTGGATTACATTTACTGCATTATTAGCATAAGTAATGCAGGTATGTTTTTATGTACAGAGATGTAGACTTGTTTTCAATGCAGTGAAACCTTAAATCTGTATCATGTATTATTAACATGGATTCTGGATCTACACCCACTATGTGTGAATCTCAGCTTGCTACTTAATTCAGCTACATATTCATGGACAAGATACTTAACCTGTCTTTTTAAACTTTTATTTTAAGTTCAGGGGTACATATGTAGCTTTGTTATATAGGTAAATTGCATGTTACAGGGGTGGTTGCACAGATTATTCCATCACCCAGCTAATAAGCATAGTGCTTGATAGGTAGTTTGTCAATGCTAACTCTCCTCCCACTCTCTATCTTCAAGTAGGCCCCAGTGTCTGTTCCCTTATTTGGGTTGATGCCTACTCAATGTTTAGCTCCAACTTATAAGTGACAACACAAAGTATTTAGTAAGGGAGGAGTCCAGTTTCAGTCTTCTGCATATGGTGAGTGAGTTATCCCATTACCATTTATTGAACAGGGAGTCCATTCTCCATTGGTTGTTTTTGTTAATTTTGTTGAAGATCAGATGATTACAGGTATGCTGCTTTATTTCTGGGCTCTCTCTTCTATTCCATTGGTCTATGTGTCTGTTTTTGTACAAGTACCATGCTGTTTTGGTAACTGTAGCCTTGTAGTAGAGTTTGAATTTCGGTGGCATGATGCTTACAGCTTTTTTCTTTTTTCTTTTTTTTGGCTTACAATTGTTTTGGCTATTCAGGCAACTGTTGTTTTTATATGAATTTTAAAATCTAATTCTGTGAAGAATGTCATTGGTATTTTGATAGGAATAGCATTGAGTCTATAAATTACTTTGAGAAGTATGGCCATTTACACAATATTGATTCTTCCTATTTATGAGCATAGAATGTTTTTCCACTTGCTTATGTAATCTCTGATTTTTTTTTTTTTCAGCAGTGTTTTATAATTCTAGTTATAGAGATCTTTCACCTCCCTGGTTAGCTGTATTCCTGGTAATTTATTCTTTTTGTGGCTATTTTGAATGGTATTTCATTCTTGATTTGACTCTCAGCTTGGATATTGTTGGTGTAAGGAAATACTACTGGGTTTTGTACAATTGATTTTCTATACTGAAACTTTGCTGAAGCTGTTTATGAAATACAGGAGCCTTTGGATAGGGACTCCAGGGTTGCCTAAGTATATAATGAAATTGTCTGCTAACGGAGAGAGTTTGACTTCCTCTCTTTATTTTTGGATGCCTTTTCTTTCTTTCTCTTGCCTGGATTGCTGTGGCCTGGACTTTCAGTTCTATGTTGAATTGGAGTGGTAAGAGTGGATATTCTATCATGTTCTGGTTCTCAAGAGGAATGCTTCCAGCTTTTGCCTATTCAGTGTCATGTTGGCTTTAGGTTTGTCATGGATGGCTCTTATAATTTTGAGGTATGTTCCTTCAGTGCCTAGTTTATTGAGGGCTTTTAGCATGAAGAGATGGTGAATTTTATCATAAGCCTTTTATATCTCTATTGAGACATTATGTGTTTTTTTGTTTTTAGTTCTGTTTATTGATAAATCACATTTATTGATATGTGTATTTTGAACCAACCTTGCATCCCATGGATAAAACCTACTTTATCATGCTGGATTCACTTTCTGATGTGCTACTGAATGTGGCCTGCTAATATTTTGCTGAGAATTTTTGCATCTATGTTCATCAAGGATATTGGCTTGAGGTTTTTTGTTGTTTTTGTGTCACTGCTGGTACAATTGGTATCGGAATGATGTTGACCTCATAGAATGAGTTAGGGATGAGTCCATCCTTTTCAACTTTTTGGAATAGTTTCATAGGAATGATTCGAATTCTTCTCTATACATGTAGTAATATTCAGCTTTTGAATCCATCTAGTCCTGTTTTTTTTTCTTTTTATTACGATTGAAATTTGGAACTCGTTATTGGTCTGTACAGGGATTCAATTTCTTCCTGGTTCAATCTGAGGAGGTTTTATGATTCCAGGAATTTATTCATTGAGGGTTTTGTATAGTCCTGTGGAGTCAGTGAGTCAATGGCAATATCTGCTTTTCATTTTGTCACTTCTTTTTGGGTTTTGGTTTTTTTTTTTTCTTTTTTTTTTGGAGACAGAATCTTGCTCTGTCACCCAGGCTACATTGCAGTGGTGCGATCTCGGTTCACTGCAACCTCTGCCTCCCAGGTTCAAGTGATTCTCCTGCCTCAGCCTCCCGAGTAGCTGAGATTACCAGAGCACACCACCACATATGGCTAATTTTTGTATTGTTAGTAGAGACGTGGTTTCACCTTGTTGGCCAGGCTGGTCTCAAACTCCTGACCTCAGTTGATCCATCTGCGCTCCCTTAGCCTCCCAAAGTGCAGGGATTACAGGTGTGAGCCACCGCACCTGGCCCACTTTGTCACTTCTGATTATGTTTATTTGGATCTTTTTTTACTTTGTCTGGGTAGTGATCTATCAATCCTTGTTAATCCTTTGTGGAGTTTTTTGCATTTCAATTTACCTCACTTCAGTTCTGATTTTGGTTATTTCCCGTCTTCTGATAGCTTGTGAGTTTATTTGATCTTGTTTCTCCAATTCCTCAAGATATGTTGTTAGGTTTCAGTTTGAGATTTTCCTAGTATTTTGATGTGGGTATTTAGCACTATAAATTTTTCTCTTAACACTGCTTTATTTGTGTCCCACGGTTTCCGGCACATTGTATCTCTTGTCCCATCAGTTTTTAAGAATTTCTTGATTTCTACTTTAGTTTCATTGTTTACACAAAAGTCACTCAGGAGAGGGTTGTTTAATTTCCATGTAATTGTACAGTTTTAAGTGATTTTCTTAGTATTGATTTCTATGTTCTATTACTTTGTGTCTGAGAATGTGGTTGGTATGATTTCAATTTTTGTGAATTTGCTGAGAGTTGTTTTATGGCTGATTGTGTGGTTGATTTTAGAGTATATACCATGTGAGGATGAGAATAATGCATATTCTGTTATTTTTGGATGAGGAGTTTTGTAGATATCTGCTAGGTCCATTTGGTCAAGTGTCAAGAACAGGTCCTGAATGTCTAGTTAGTTTTCTACCTCAGTGATTTGTCTAATAATGTCATTGAGGTTTTGAAGACTCCTAATATTATTTTATGGTTATCTAAGTCTCTTCATGGGTCTCTAAGAACTTATTTTATGAATCTGGGTGCTCCTGTGTTGGTGCATATACATTTAGGAAAGTTGGGTTTTCTTATTTAATTGAACCCTTCACTATTATGTAATGCCCTTCCTTGTCTTTTTTAATAGTTGTTCGGTTAAAGTATATTTTGTCTGAAATTAGAAGAGCAACCCCTGCTTTTTTCTGCTTTCTATTTGCTTGGTAGATTTTTCTCCATCCTTTTATTTGAGCTAATAGGTGTCATTGCATGAGATGGGTCTCTTGAAGACAGGATTCAGTTGCATTTTGCTTCTTTATTCCACTTGCCACTCTGTACCTTTTAATTGGAGGCAGTTAGCCTGTTAACATTCAAGGTTAATTTTGATATGTGCAGATTTCTTACTCCCATTGTGTAGTTAGCTGGTTTTTATGCAGACTTGATTGTGTAGTTGCTTTGTAGTGTTAATAGTCTATGTACTTAAGTGTGTTTTGTAGTGGCCAGTAATGGTTTTTCCTTTCCATATTTAGCACTCCATTAAGGATCTCTTAAAAGGCAGGCTGCTGGTAACAATTTCTTTTTTTTTTTTTTTTTTTTTTTTGAGATGGAATCTCTCTCTGTCACTCAGGCTGGAGTGCCTCCTAGATTCAAACAATTCTCCTGCCTCAGCCTCCCTGAGTAGCTGGGATTACAGGCTCCTGACACCGCGCCTGGCTAACTTTTGTATTTTTAGTTGAGATGGGGTTTCCCCATGTTGGCAAGTCTGGTCTCGAGCTCCTTATCTCAGGTGATCCACCCGTCTCGGCCTCCCAAAGTGCTGGGATTACAGGCGTGACCCAGAGCATTTGGCACAATTTCCATTAGAATTGCTTATCTGTAAAGGATCTTACTTCTCCTTCACTTCTGATGCTTAGTCTGGCTGGATATGAAATTCTTGGTTGCAGGATTCTTTTCTTCAAGAATGCAGAATATAGACCTCCAACGTCTTCTGGATTGTAGGGTTTCTGCTTAAATAACCACTATTAGCCATAAGGGGTTTCCTTTGTATGTGACCTGTCCCTTCTCTCTAGCTGCTCCTAGCATTTTTTCTTTTTTATTTTGACCTTAGAAAAACTGATGATTATGTGTCTTGGAAATAGTAATCTCTTATAGCATCTCACAGGGGTTCCCTGCATTTCCTGAATTTGAGCGTTGTCCTCTCCAGTGAGGTTGGTGTAATTTTCATGGACTATCATTTCAAATATTCATTTCAAGTTGTTTGCTTTTGCTCCCTTTCTTTCAGGGATGCCAATGAGTCATAGATTGTATCTCTTCACATAATACCATATTTATCATAGATTTTGTTCATTCATCTTCATGTTTTGTCTTTATTTTTGTCTGAGTTATTTCAGAGAATGGCCTTCCAACTCTGAAATTCTTCCCTCAGCTTGGTCTATTCTGCTATTAATCTTTGTGATAGTATTATGAACTTCTTGAAGTGAGTTTTTTAGTTCGATCAGAGCAGTTTTGGTCTTTTTAAAAATGCCCATTTTATCTTTCAGTTCCTGTATTATTTTATTATATTCCTTAGATTCCTTGGATTGGATTTTTACTTCCTCCTGAATCTCGATGATCTTCATTCCTATCCATGTTCTGAATTCTATTTCCATCATTTCATCCATTACAGCCTGTTTAAGAACCATTGCTAGGGAACTAGTGCAGCCATTTGGAGAAAAGAAGATATCCAGGCTTTTTGAGATGCCAGAGTTCTCACACTCATTCTTTTCCATCTGTTTGGCCTGATGTTCCTTCAGTCTTTGAAGTTGCTGTCCTTTGGATAGAGTGTTTTGTTTTTATCTTCTATGATGCCCTTGGGACCTTGATTGTGGTACAAGGTGAGTTCAGTCAACTGGTTGTATTTCTGAATGATTTTAAGGGACAATTCTCAGCTTAGCACTCTTTGGCTGCATGCTCTGACTCTGTTGGGAGAATGGGGGTGGTGACTTGTACAGGGTCCCCAGCTTTGTTCTCTGACCCCCTCAATGTTAGAGACCTGATGAGCTGGAGGGACTAAAGTGTTCCCAGTCTGCTGTCCAGAACAATTCAATTGGTAATGCTGACCAAAGTGCTTCATAGGGGCCGCAGCAGTCAGATACCTGTTTGCTTGATCTTTTCAGCAGCTGTGGCAGCATGTTAGTGTGAAGACACGTTGGCTGGAGTAAGTTACTGATGAGAGGGGGCTGCAGTGTTCTTTCTCATGCTCATGCCTGGTTATGGCAGGGTTGGAGTGCTGGCAGGAGAGGGCCCTCAGGTTCCCTTGTGTGCATTCATACTGGTAATGGCAGTGGCATATGAGTGGCAGGGTTGCTGGTATCTGATTGCACATTCATGCTGGCAATGATGGTGCAGGTGGTTGCTTGTGCATTAGCAGGGTGGGGTGGCAGGGTGTGCTCATGCCAGCAGCAGCAGTGCAGTTGAATGTGTGCATAAACGCATAGTGACTGGGGAGGGAAGGCAAGGTCTACCTGAGTATCTGCACTGGGGAAGTAGTGAGGGGATGGCTGTGGGTAAGTGCATGCCAACAAAGTGGTGAAGTGAAGCTGTGGTGGGGGAACGTGCAGATGAGCTTATGTGTGTCAGCTAGGTAGATCTGCTGGAGCTCTGCAACAGTCAGGCATGGTCTGCTGGCAAAGGATCTATGAGGAAGACTCCTGGGAAGCACCCAAGTTGGGCAACCAAGGATGCACTCCAAGCGGGCACAGCTGGGCTGGGGTCACAGAAGAGGTCAGCAGATGGGCAGTACTCAGATCAGACTGGCCACATATCACGGAAAGGACCGCCCTGCTCTTACAGGTCCAACAGTCCCCTAAGGCTAAAACCTCCTAGAGGAGCATGGCAAGCCTTGGGGTGTGGGCACCCTGGTCGTGCTCCACTGAAGACACTCCTGCACCAAACCCCCTGGGTTCTGCACAGGCCAGATTCTTGTTCCTACCAATTCTCTAGCCAATTATCCCTGTTAGCTCAATTGCCCCTTTTGTTTTTGTGGTGAGAGCATTCCACTCCTCATCTGCTCAACTCATCCTTTCCTCAGGAGTCACTGGGGGCCAGGCATGAGTCCTGGTGCTCAGTAGCTCCATGCAGGGTTCCCAGATTCCTCCTCCTTCAGCCCAGTGTTTCCATCCTTCCTGCTTTCACACTTAATTCCTTCCCTCCAAAGACCTGCTCACAGTGTGCCATGACACCAGTGTTTCTGCTGTGATGGTCTCTAGGTGAGAAATGTTTCTCCTGGCTGCATCTTGTCAGCCGTTTTGGCTATTATTCAAAGTCTCAACCTGTTTAGTATCAGTTAACACATCTATTAAAATAGAAAAAAAAAGGTTATGTTCCTCATTTTTTTACTTGATCCATGTGTTACATAACTGACTTGATAATATTTAATAGTATAAGGTTCATGTTAAAGAATCAGAATAAAATACGGTGATAATGAGACACAATTATAATAAAGCTAGAATATTAGGAGATATAGTCAAATTTAAATTTACAATATTAATACATGAAATTGTGAACCCTGAATTTTGCAATTCTTGCAATCATATTTACATCAATTACTGTCTAATCAGGTGAGACAAACCACACTGAAATTTGAACAAAATGTTTAGCATGAAGAATTATTAATAACAGTAGAGAATTAGCATAAGGAGAAATTGGCTAGTAAGAAGTAAAGATAACTCTAAATATAGAAAGAACAGTCACTAACCAGAAGATTGAGACAGAATGCCCAATGCCCCTGCTTCTTCTGAGCCAACATTCAGATCTTGCTGGAAAAGGCAAAGTCATGCCTCACTAAACGGCAGAGAAATATTTGTTATCTTCCACCTGTATTGGCAGAGTCCTTAAAAATCTTCCTTCTAAAGTGCCAAGGAAAGCTGTTTGCTATCGGGTGCTGCTGGTTGTCGTACACTGCAGGAGCAGAACACTGGAGAAGTCAGATGTGACATAGGAGCCAGAGGGATGCTGCTTAACTTCCTGGTCGTGAGGTCAGGGGCTGAGGAAGCAGCTGGCAGCTGAGTGCTCACAGCTGCGTATTGCAGGAGCGGGGATTTGGAGAACCTGCAAGCCTTGAAGGATCTGAAGAGACGGCTATCAAATTGCCTGCGAAGAAGGCAGAGTGCGCTAGCTTCTTACTGCTGCTGGCCTCTGACTCCCAAAAGAACAGTCACTAAGAGGCTGCAAGTACCCCTAGGAGGAATCTGTTGCTTTGTGTGAGGTGACCTGGACTGACAAGGTAAACTCCCTCTACCTATTATGCTTCTCCAACCCTTCTTCTGACAAAGTTTCACGCAATCTGGCACAGAAAATTAATCTTTACGGGGTCAAGTACCATTTTCACAGAGCACAGTGAATTTGGAGCTGAAATGCAAAAAATCAACAACAGGCACAATAAACCAGAAATAAACAATGTGAAAATGAAAACTTACATTTCTATTATTTGTCCTGATATATTGAACATATTTTATTCTAGTGTGGATTCTATAATACAAAATATTATTTGCAGTTATGATATTTAAGATAATGTCCACAACTGTTGACCAATCTTCAAGAAAATATTTTACCTTCAATCATCTGCAATATTGACCAAACTGACACCCTATATTAGAAATTTATTTGCACTGACAGATTAAAAAATTTATGTAGTTGTTGGGCTATTCTAACATAAAATGAATTCCATTTTATATTATTTTTACTGTGGTTAACCCATCAGTAGCATGTTTTTCTGGTTGAAATGTTTTAAAATTTAGTTTTCAATATTCCGAGTTATTTTTTAAATCCTCTGGACTCTATCTCTTCCACTTTTCAATCCTTACATGTAACAGCTTCTCAAGACCTCTTATCTACTTTTATTTACTTACTAAGCTACCTTATACAATTTCATGTTTTCTGATACCATTAAAGACTCCCACTGACAAGAATATGGTACAACATTAATAAAGTACACACATGCGCGCGCACACACACACGCACACACACACCCCCACACACACGCCAGACAGTTATAGAGTGAAAGGAAAAACCTACCCATGCGTCTTATACAATAGAAGGTAGCAAGAAATCCCTACCGATCTCTGAACTTCTAAGTATGCATGGCCACGACACAGCTTTCAACAGAAGTGATAGTGGAAAAGCATAATACAGAAGAAGCAAACAATTTTGAGAATGAAGATACTGCCAACAAATTTTACAGTCCCTAAAAGAGGAACACTTGGCTAAGTAGCAACAATGTGAGCAAGTGAGAAAATTGACAAAACTCAAAATTCTTACAGACTTGAAATTGCTGAAAGTGCAAAAAGAACTACTTTTTTTTCAGTTAACAGAAGTTTATCCCCAAACTCTGTCAGAAACACAAATTTTGGGCACAAATATTAGGAATCATAGATATACAGAAGGTTCAAATAAGAAGGATGAGTGGTTCAGGGAAGAGATAATTCAGAAGATTGTTTAGCAGCAAAATACAGGCTTCATAACCAAGAGCAACACCTTGAAAGAAAGATGTGTAAAGCTCTGGAAGATGCAAAAAGGTGGGAAGTAACTGAATTCACTTCTTTTTTTTTTTTATTCTGAGCATTTCATTTATTTGGGGGAATATAGAAAGATTCAGCTATCCTATGAAAGTACCCACAATTCTTAGATTCCAATAATTTTCTGCATTTATATAGAGCTTTACAATGGCAAAGTTTCCATACATCACATAGGTAATGAGTGGCAGGGCAGGAACTCCAAAGGGGAACTTGTGAGGCTAACTTTAGTGTGTTTCCCTGTCACATCCTGATTACACCTCATGGGGAAAAGCTACACTTAACATGATTACTTATGACAACATGTATTTAATTGTTAATATTTTTAAAGCTGTGTCTTATACTTTGGAGGATTTTTCTAATTAGAAAAAAAGACAAAATTAATAGAAGGAAACATTATTTAAACCTATTAACTCAGAAAATTTTCTGAAATAGAAGATTTGAATATACATACTGGAAAAGAACACATAATTTACGGTGAAGCAAACCCAATATGTTCGACATCAAGAAATATCAGAGTAAAGATTTTAGACTCTGAAAATAATAAAACAAAAATTGAGGTAATCACGTAAGACTAGAAGACTTATAAGGGAAAAAAAATCAGATTGAACTCATAACTCCTTAAAAAATATTTTATTCCAAACAGAATGAGGTGATATTTTTAGGATATATATTATTTTTATTAAGCAATGGTGTTTTACAAGAAAAAATGGAACAGACAATAAAAATGCGATGTCTCATGGAACATTGATTTTATCCACTCTTTCTTAGAATAAGCTGTAGATAAATAAGAAAGATATAAAGAAACTTTACTATATGTTATGAAAATGAACATTAAAAGTATTTAAAATAGAGGAATGATTGTTGGGGAGGAGGATGTTGGAACAGAATATAAATGTTATAGTGTTCAATATGAATAAATAAAACAATTCATAATTTATAGATATTGACTAGAGTAAAAAAACCAGAATGGGCTGTTTTGCAGATATTAACCTGGAGTAAAAAATAATTTCAAATCAGATATTCAAATCTCATGGAGATAGAGATTAGAATGATTGTTATCAGATGTTCAGAAAAGTAGCGAGAAGTGGGGGATAAAGAAAGGTTGGATAATGGGTACAATGAGATACAAGGAATAAGATCTAGTGTTCAGTAGCAAAATAGGGCAACTATAGTTAGCAATAATATCTTGTGTATTTCAAAATAACTAGAAGAGTGAATTTGGAATTTCCTAAACACAAGAAAACAAATATTTGAGGAGATAGATATCTCAATTACCTTGATTTGATCATTACACATTGTATGCTTGTATCAACATAGCACATGTACCACATAAATACATACTATTACATACCCCAAACATTTTTCAAAAAGGTAACAGTAAATGTGCTTTAAAAAAATTCAGAAAGAGAAAGAGTGGAAGAAGACATTACTATGTAAATATATTAATTCCCATTTAGCCAATATACAGTATGTATACAACAGGTATGTTTCACATTTGTAACTTCAATGTCACTTTTTTCTTTTTGCTCTATTATTTCCCACATATAAGTTAGATGGTTTTAAAAATAGAAAACCATAACATTTTCATTTTTATTCAATTTTCAAATCACCATAATACAAAATGTGGTATACTTGTATATTTTTGTGACATATGGATTGCTCACTTCTCAGGCTAAATTAAAAATATGTATTGAACCTTTACTTTAAAAATTATAAATTATGCTCATATTTCTCTTTAGCTATATAGGAGCAAAAGCTACAGACTTTCTTAGTGGGAAAATCAATTTCTACTTATCCTTACGCGACGTAAAGATTTTTTAAAAACTTGGTGAATGGTTCCGTCATCCACTAAACTATCATTTTCTAATTTTCAACGTTTGTTTTATTGCCTTATACACTGAATGCACACATAAAATAAAAAAGGAATAATAATGTGTAACACTTCACGAGTATTTATTTTGTTCTACACTATATATGTTGCTTGAAATATCATGTGTAATTTTTGCAATAGCTGGTGAAATAAGTGCTAGAATCTTTCTCATGTTACATATGAAGAAACTCTTTTAAAGTCACACCACTGAGGAGCAAATCAAGAATTTCAATCCAGACACTCTGGCTTCCAAATCTATTCTATAACTATCACAGAAAACTGCCTTTCTAAAAGGGGAAAACAAGGGGATAATTAAAAGTATAATTGCATTTGTTTTCAAATTTGAGGCATATATATATAAAATATGCTAAACATGTATGCTATTTAGCATATTTTATATATATATATATGCCCAAAACTAAGGTCTGATAACAAAACCAATATATTTTAAGTTATTTCAATATTTTTAGCAGTAATTAAATCAGTTTACATGTAATATACTACATTAGTATACAGTACTTATTAAGAGACTATTCTTTCCGGGTCTCTTGTGTATCTGTATATCTTGTGAGCAAAGCACTAACTGCCTTTTCTTCCAGACTTTTTGTTCAAGGATACTTTTATAGTGAACAGGCTGAAAACTAGAGATATTGTTGCCTTCTGGAATGAAGGGCAGTTCCACTAATTCTCTCTATTGTAAGAGATTACAATTCATTTAGCTCAGAGCTCTCCTTCTAGAATTAAATATATCCCACATGTTATCATCTGGCTCAGTTTGTGTCTCTGTGGAAATTAGGGCCCAGGAAAATGATACAAATAAAACTGATACTCAGGCTACCGCTCTTTTTTGAGCAATAAACCTTTCTTTTCCTCAGTAGTCTCATGTGACATACAAGCATCCATAAAACTGTGACAAGCTAATTCATCAGCTTGCAAATAGTATAAAATCACAAGACTTATCAGTTTTTAACACATACAGTGTAATTTTTTACTACACTTTATCAAGTGGCTTTTTCATTAGGGAAGGAATTTGCCGATTTATATCATATTTTAAATATCCAAGATTGGAATGTTTAGAAGAGTCATTAAAATTCATCAAATATTTATACATATTTTTAAAATATTTCAAATGCTTAGGTATTTAATGCTACTCCAGGTCATCTTTAATATGTATGTGGACAGTAAAGAATATTTTTAGAATATTAGACCAGATGTTCATAACAGGTGCCAATTTGTCCCTGAGGGGACATTTGGCAATATGTGGAGACAATTTTGATTGTTGCAACTGGGGATGGGTGGGGTGATTGATACTGGCATTTACTGCTGTTTAGTGGGTAGGGCCAGGGATCATATAATGTACAGAACAAACTCCCAAAGCAAAGAACTATCCGGCCCCAAATGTCAATTCCACTAATGTTGAAATATCTCATATACATATATACACACGTACATACATTGGTGTCTGTATATATGATATATAAAGATTGTATATATATACACATTTGAATCTGAAATTGAGGTATATAGTTATATTCTATCAATGATAAAAATTAATCTATATATAAAATATTACACACATATAAATTTCTATCTCTATATGTATCCATCGTATGTCTGTCAGAGTGAACCATAAAAAATAATACATAATATAAATAAGAATATAATATCAACATAAAATCTTAGTTTTAACCTATTCAAAGGTTTTAGAATGTGTCTATACTTAAATATATTAGAGAAAAATAGTCATGCCTTATTTTTTATTATTTATAAAACTATGTAACCAATGATATACGTCAAAAGTAAAACACTGTTAACGTGTATGTGGAATTGAGTGGATTACTATGAACATTAGAAAAAAATTACCCCATATTTGATTCGCTATGTCTATGCTGTTACTATAGAAATAGCAATTCTGTATATCTATTTGATATTATAACAATCTGAAAAGGAAATCCCGGCACGCTATAATTGGCATATATTACTTTTAAAAATTATTAAGGATGTGTTTGTCTATTATCTTTATATATCACAACCCTTAAACATCTATGAATTTATAAATAATAATTTTTAAATTATAGGTATTACAAGTGTGTGTATACATATATGCGTTTATCTATATATGCATATATTACATATCCACTCACATGTAACCAGCCAACCTACACTGAACATCTATGTTATATCAAAAAACATTTTTCAAAATGGATATAATTGGTATAGTATTAGGTAATTCACAGTATATACTAAAATTTTCTTCATTCAAATTGTACTTGTTAGTAGGAGTCATTTACATAATAATTAGTAATTTTATTTTCAGAAAAAAATCAATCTTGTTTTAAAAATACTGAAAGTATTCCAGTATATATGTTACCTACTTCTATTACAGTAATTACAAAATTTATGTAATAACTAAATTTGATTGACCAACAGGATAAATACAGTTATTTGTAAATAAATTGAGTACAGTTTTTTAAGTAGAATTGATAACTATTAGATTCTAGAAAAGAAGATTAAATTAATTACTATATTCAGTACTATATTAAAAGTTCATGGAAAGCATCGCATTTAACAAATTTATACAAATATTTCATCTGGAATAAAAATTTTAGCCTTTCTTTTACTTATAATGTCCCTTTGATGAATATATTTTAAATAGAATTTTTAGAAACAACATCTTACTGAACCCTAAATGACCAGTTTTAAATCTATTTTCTTTTCAATATGTTGAGTTTTTAAAAATTTAGATATGTTACTTATGTTATTAGCTATTATTTTATTATGCAGCAAAATAATTTTCTACTCTGTGCAAATATATAAGTGTGTGTGAGTGTGGGGCTATGGGTGTAGGTTTACTTATTTAGAAAATGTAGTTCAAGAATCAACTGAAAGATGTCCTAAGAAAAATGCCTTGAGAATTGTGAATAGTATTTAAATATAGTAGTTAAGTCTACAGATTAGACAAATATGTTTTATCTAGCTGTTATATTTAAAGAATCAGATTTCAGTTCTAGAAAACTGAGAATTTTAAAATAACAGGACTTCAAAAACGACAACAAATTTGAGAGATCACTTAAGTATTCAATCTTAATTTCAGAAATGATACCCAAAATACACATATTCAACATAATTATCGATTTACCAATGTCAGTTTTCACAAGATTAGAAAACAAATCCTAAAATTTATATGGAGCCAAAAAGGATCCTGAAAGCAAAAGCAATCCTACACACCCCAACCCACACACACACAAAGCTAGTGGCATCACATTACCTGACTTCAAATTATACTATTGTAACCAAAACAACATGGTACTAGTAGAAAAATAGACACATAGATCAATGAAACAGAACAGAGAACTCAGAAATAAATTCATATGACTACAACCAACAGATCTTTGATGGGGTTGACAAAACTTTACAATGGAGAAAGGACAATTTATTCAATAAATAGTGCTGGGAAAATTGGATGTCTATAAGTAGAAGAATAAAACTGGACCCCTGTCTCTCAATATGTAAAAATTAACTGAAGGTGAACTAAATACTTAAATGTAACATCTGAAACTATAAAATTCCTAGAACAACATCTCAGAAAAACTATTCTGGACATTGGCCTAGGCAAATAATTGACTAGACCTCAATGAGCCCTATGACTAATAACTAAGAATTAAGAAGCAAATGCAAGAAAAACAAAAAGACAAATGGGACTTAATTAAACTAAAAAGCTTGTGCACAGAAACAGAAATAATTAACTGAATAAACAGACAACATACAGAATGGAGAAAATATTTGCAACCTATGCAATCTGACAAAAAGACTAAGATCCAGAATCCACAAGGAACTCAAACTAGAAAAAAATAACTAAGTAAACCAATTAAAATTAAGCAAGGGACGTGAACAAACATCTCTCAAAAGAAGACATACAAGAAGCCAAGAAACATATGAGAACATTCTCAGCATCTCTCATCATCAAATAAATCCACATAAAAATCCCAAGAAAATACCATCTGACACTAGTCAGAATGGTTATTATTAAAATGTCAGAAAACAAAATGTATTTGCCAGGGTTCAGAGAAAGGAAGAAACTTACATTCTTGTTGAGAATGTAAATTAGTATAAGCTCTATGGAAAAAAAATATGGAAAATATTTTTAAAAATTTAAAAATATGGAAAATATAACTAAAAATAGAACTATTATTCTGTCCAGCAATTCCACTACTGGGTGCCTATGCAATGGAAAAGAAATCATTATCTCAAAAGACACCTGCACTTGTATGCTTTTTTGTTTGTTTGTTTTTTGTTTGAGACGGAGCCTTGGAGTCTCGCTGTGTCGCCCAGGCTGGAGAGCAGTGGCGCAATCTCTGCTCACGGCAAGCTCTGCCTCCCGGGTTCACACCATCCTCCTGCCTCAGCCTCCCGAGTAGCTGGGAATACAGGCGCCCACCACCACCACCAGCTAACTTTTGTATTTTTAGTAAAGACGGGGTTTCACCGTGTTAGCCAAGATGGTCTTGATCTCCTAACCTCGTGATCTTCCCGCCTCAGCCTCCCAAAGTGCTAGGATTACAGGCGTGAGCCACCGTGCACAGCCTGCATTTGTATGTTTTTTGCAGCACTACTAAGAATAGAAAATCCATGGAATCAACCTCAGTGTCCATTAATGGGTGATTGGATAAAGAAAATTATAAATATGTATATTATATATATAATTTCTTTAGATATCTATAATTTCATTATGTATTTATAATTTCTTTATAGAGCTATAAATATATTTATATAAATATGTATTTATATATCTGTTTTCTGACATTTATATAATATATATATATACACATATATATTTAATGGAACACTACGTAGCCATAAAAAAGAATGAAATCATGTGTTTTACAGCAGCATGTATGGAGCTGTAGCCATTGTTCTCA
This sequence comes from Papio anubis, assembly GCF_008728515.1. Lineage (NCBI taxonomy): Eukaryota > Metazoa > Chordata > Mammalia > Primates > Cercopithecidae > Papio > Papio anubis. The sequence continues at coordinate 63,472,519 of NC_044982.1, read as the reverse complement.
GTACAAAAACTCAGAAACAGAAAACAAATACCACATTTTCTCACTTACACCTGCAAGCTAAATGATGGGTACACATGTACATACAGACGGAAATAATGGAGTCTGAGGAATCCAAAAGTGTGGATATTGAGAGGGGCATGTTTGAAACATTACCTATTGGGTATAATGTTCATTATTCAAGAAGGAATTTGCTGACTTATATCATATTTTAAATATTTTAAACACTCAAGATTGGAATGTTTGGAAGAGTCGATGAAAATTCATCAAATATTTATATATGTTTTTTAAATAGTTCAAATGTTTAGATATTTAATATTATTCCTGAATATCGTTAACATGTATTTGGACAGTAAAGAATATTTTTAAAACATTAGACCAGTTGGGCCGGGTACAGTGGCTAACACCTGTAATCCCAGCACTTTAGGAGGCCGAGATGGGCAGATCACGAGGTCAGGAGGTCGAGAGCATCCTGACTAACGTGGTGAAACCCCGTTTCTACTAAAAATACAAAAAAATTATCTGAGAGTAGTGGCAGGCGCCTATAGTCTCAGCTGCTTGGGAGGCTGAGGCAGGAGAATGGCGCAACCCGGAAGGCATAGCTTGCAGTGAGCCAAGATCGCGCCACTGCACTCCAGCCTGGGCAACAGAGCGAGACTCCTCCGTTTAAAAAAATAATAATTATATATATATATATACACACACACACACACATATATATGTATGTATATATATATGTATATATATATTTGTGTGTGTGTGTGTGTGTGTGTGTATATATATGTATATATATCTCCAGTTGTTCTTAACAGGAGCCAATTTGTCCCCCAGGGGACATTTGGCAATATGTGCAGACAACTTTGATTGCTGCAGCTGGGGATGGGTGGGGACTCTGGTGACTCCAAAAGGGAATTTTGAGAGGGACATGGTCAAAAATTATCTGTTTGGTATACTGTTCACTACTCTGGTGATGGATACACTAGAAACCTAAACTTCACCATTATGCAATATATCTATGTAAAACAAACAAACAAACAAACAAACAAAAACCCTGCACATGTACCCCTTGAATCTATAATGGGAAAGAAAACAAAAAATCAAAGTAACTTGATAAACTTCACACACACAGTTAGTGAAATAGTCAGAACTAGAAGTAAACTGTTCCAATATCACTATGTTTTAATAACTCTTTAGGCAACTCTACCCTACAACACATTGCTTGTACCCACTCCAAGTGTCCTTGGTAACTTCTCTCCACAATGATATGTTTATAGAAAGTATTAAGCAATGTCGAGGTGCCTTATGACTTGTTTCTCTTCTCATCAGGTGATGTTTGACAAGATTCAGAATACTCTGCAATATTAAAGTTATTGCCCCTCTTCCTTGGGGATTTTCCAGTATCAGCCTTCTCTAGTGATTCATGTTTACGTCTATATTGCTCTATGCAAGCTATAGAAGTGCATCCAAATACACAGCTTAAACTTATTAGTAACATTAAATAATTAAGTGCAGGGTTAGATTGTGACCTAATGAAATCTGAATTTTTACACTAAAGAGTATAAATTCAAATATGAATCAAAGTCAAATATGAATGCCTACATGTCTCAGGGTCATTATTTTCTCTTAAATATCATTGTATTTTCCAGAGTTCTTGTATTTACGGTTAAAATTATTCCTCATCTATTTCAAGAGGTCACCCATGACTAGCATGTAGAAAAAGTGCCCATTGTTTTTGATGAATATTTTGCTGTTCCAATGTATTAGGCTACTTCCCATTTAAATGTCATAATTATGCATTTTAATCAGTTTCAATCTGTGAGAAGAAGTGGTGCATTAACCTCATCTACAGCCCTTTCTTTTAAGGTGCTGCTGATAATAAAGCCTAGCCCATTCTTGACAAGCTATTTTGACTCTAACTATCTTTTACCTTTGTTAATGCAAAGTTCGGGAAAATCTTGCCTACTCTAAAAGAATTTCAGAGACTCTGCACAAACCAGACAACTTGTCTTGGGCCATGCTACCAAAAATGTTCACAGTAGTTGATGCCATTTTTTGGTTGTTTTATCTCACAGTTGAACTGGTCCCCATGAGGAAATTAATAAATGCCTTATATGGAATATATAGATAAAAAATAGAACCTTGAATTACATTGTATTTTATTTTACTAATATTTTTAAAAATATGCATTTTAATTTCATTTTTCTTTTTATATACTACAGATACGTTAAAAACAATAACTCTTAAAATATTATTAGAGTTCACAATTTTATATTTTCTTTAAAATAAGCCAGACATCATTGTCCTTAAAGACTTCTGTAATTTAAAAAAGTCAAATATATTAGATAACCATCTATACATCCTTTTTTTTTTTTTTTTTTTTTTTTTTGAGACTGAGTCTGGCTCTGTCGCCCAGGCTGGAGTGCAGTGGCCAGATCTCAGCTCACTGCAAGCTCCGCCTCCCGGGTTTACGCCATTCTCCTGCCTCAGCCTCCGGAGTAGCTGGGACCACAGGCGCCCGCCACCTCGCCCGGCTAGTTTTTTGTATTTTTTAGTAGAGACGGGGTTTCACTGTGTTAGCCAGGATGGTCTCGATCTCCTGACCTTGTGATCCGCCCGTCTCGGCCTCCCAAAGTGCTGGGATTACAGGCTTGAGCCACCGCGCCCGGCCTATACATCCTTTTAAACTTGCAATTTATTTTTGATATTTATTATTCAGCATTTTTCCTTTAATTGTTTTAGTTCTGTCAAAAACTACATTGAAGTTAAGTCAACAGAAAAAAATATATCTAATAGACACCATATTTTAAGCCACAGAAATGCAAATAATTAGTTTAGCCCATTTATGTTTTACATTTTTTCAAATCATTACAAATAACTATTTCACTGAATTCTATCTTCTGTCATGGGACAACAATAAATTTTAAAATGTGATAGGTTGGTAATTTAAAAAGTAAACATTTCAATAAGATGATAAAATATGAAGAAAACATAGGAAACTTGTGTGGACTTAGGTTTTAAAAGCATATGTAGAATGGTATCACTTTATGATCTTGTTTAAAGAGAATTTGTTTAATACTTTACATTCTAATTGGGCTGCAGATTTTTTTTCCATACTGCAAAGCAATTCACATGGCGAATGCCTCATACTCTGTAGGCAAATAGTGATGCAGAGAATACACAGATGGAGAGGCTTCCTGGGATAGTGTGTATGAACATTTGGGCTCTGCACAACTGGTCCTCATTGAAATACAGAGTATGTTACTATTCTTAGATCTAGTGTACATTCCACAGGTACTGTATCTGTAAAATGGGAATGTGATATCTACATGGCAGAATTATTCTGAAAACAAATAATGTGCTTTAAACATCTCAGGTGTTCTACAAATGTTAGCTTCTCTGTTTAATGCAATGACTATGCACTATTTTAGGGAACAATAATCTTTTCCCTACTGCTAGCACCACAGCAGTGACTATTGCTTTGCAACACGAATTTAGCCACTCAGTTTTATAAACATTGTAATTGCAAGCATGTGGCCTCTGTTTTAGCTGATGTATGTTGCAAAGATGTTTTGTTTTTCCAATCTTACCTTTAGCCACCTGTCTTATCTTTTTTTTTTCCATATTAGTATTGCTGATTAGTTATCAGCTAAACATTGGCAGGTCTTTCATTTTAAAAGTAGTCAAAATGTTAATAATAAAACAAATATATATTTATTTTAACATAAAACATGATTTTGACTAAATTGTCTTTTATTTAAAATTATTATGAAACTTGAGGTTGCTAAATTAATTATGCTGTAAACAAAATACTATCATTTATTCTGCTGTACATCTAATTGATTTTATGTGTGTATTTTTTTCCACAAGTAATCAATAATAAAAGTGCATATTAAATAAAAAGATAACATTTCAATGAAATAAGTGGAAAAATGGCAGGGTTAAGTATGAGCTGGAAGACACAGAAACACTGGAAATACCTATGGTTAGAACACTTCTGCGCAGTGAATTAACCAAATCAACAATGATAGAATAAAAAAAATTAAACAGTAAAACTTTAAACAGAGTGTCAAAACAAAAGTTATCCTTTGAATGTGAAACTAATACTGATCAATACTATAAAATTAGCTTCCTGCAGAAGTAAATGTAATAGTTTGACAATCAGAAAATTGATGTATCTAATCAAAGTCACTTTGTATATGCTTACTATAAAAAAATTAACCTATGTTAGTTCTATACCTTGAATGACTGAGTACAAATTGTAGAAAAAGAAGAATGTGGTCCTCACAGAGACGTCAAACATACAAAATAATTTTGCCTATTTTTCGTTTTTGATATTATAGTTCAGACTGACTCAAGAACTATCTGAGAAGATAGTGCTATGGTTAATTAACACTGGTGTTTGCATTCACCTGAGTTAATACCACAAAAATGATAGTCAACTATTCCTTATCTTGTGTCTTACTTTAAATAAAAAAGTAAATGTCATTCACAATATGTTCAAGCACACTGATATTTATAAACATTAGGCAAATACTTAATATAACATTAGGCAAATACTTAATATTTATAAATACTGATATTTATAAACATTAGGCAAATACTTAAGTTCTTAAAGAATCATATTTACTGCATCTGCTTGCCATATCTCTCAACAAAATAGATAAATCTGATCACAGTTACTGTATCTGCCTTCCACACATTTCAACAAAATTGATAAATTGCAATAATATCCATTTTCTAAAATTTTATCTTTTAGATCCATTCTGTATACACAGGCAATTGAACAAAAGATACCATATTTTTAACTGAAACTCACATGATATCCAACGAATTTGCATAATTTTTTCTTTTGAAATAACAAATTATACTGCTAACAAAATAGGATGAGTTGGAGATGATCTGTGAGCACACTTAGGGAATAGGATTTAGCATCTGTTCTTTCCCACTGTGTCAGAGATTAAGATACCACGCTATTTCATGAATTTCCAAGAAAAAAAAAATCACACTTTGAAAAGCCTACTGAGATGATGTTTTTCTTTATTTTTGCCAAATCAAATTTAAGGTTATTTTTTTGTGGTAATGTAAGTAATAAGTCATAATTTTTTAACATACTATTTTACAACATACCTGAGTCTCCTTTCGTACTGTCGAAGTATACTTTTAATGGAAATGCCCAAATATTTCAGTAATATTTTCTGCTAATAATTTTATTAAATTTCAAAAATGATATCTGCTTTAACAAGATGTGATATAGTTATAGAGGGTGGTATTTCGATGTATCTGCACAAATAACCACTAGGATAGAACCGTAATTAAAAAGAGTTATGCCTATCAATCCCACTCCCACATTTATTATAGTTTGCACTTGAAAAAGGTATTATAAGAATGTCTGATCGGAAGTAATGTATATAATTCAGTAAATTTACTTCAAGGGAACCATTATTTTATTATTTTAACTGGGAAATCAAGTTTAGTTAAATAAATTAGCCAAGTTACAGTAAGAATATTAAGATAATTTTTTAAAACTGGTGTTGTTTTTATAGTTGATTTGCACCAGAATATCCAATTCTTCTAATATTACTTGTTAAAAGACAGGTATTTCACTATTTAATTACTGTATTAGTTGTCTATTGCTAAATAACAAATCATCTAAAACTTAGTGGTTTAAAACAATAATAGCAATTAGCTGTCTTTTACAGTTTCTTTGGGTCAGGAGTTCAGGAACCATTTGGCTGTCAGTCCCGGCTGGGATAGCTCATGTTGCGTTGGTAGATTATATACAGAGGCACATTTCAAATGCTTCTTTACTCACATGTTTGGTACCCGGACTGGGAAGACTTGAATAGCTGGCAGTTGAAATAGATAACACTCCGTCGGCATCTTTTTCTTTATTTCTTTCTCTCCACATGATCTCACCAACATGATGGCTTCAGAACAGTCAAAAATCTTCCATGGAGACTCCAGGCTCCAAAGATGTGAATTCTATTTGAAAGAGACCTAAGAGAAAACCTGTTTGTTTTTTCTAACATAACTTCAGATGCCAAATTTCCACTGCATTCTTTTTGTTAAAAGTGAGTCACTAAGCTGACTCATATTTTAAAAGTGGGTAATTACACTCTAATTTTTGTGAAGGAATGCCCAAAAACATTGCCACAAAGATGAAAAGCACCATTATCGGCTGTCTGCCTGCAAACTATTTACAGTCCTGCCATGTTCAAGATATACAAGCTTTCCTTCCACTGATTACCAAAATTGTATTTACTACAGCATTAAGCACAGGCTCAAGTTCTAGGATTTCATCTTTTAAATCTTGTCCAGGTATACATGGGCCAGCTTCAGTGTCATCATTGAGTACAGCAACTAAAGTATAGTTCTTTCCCATCCAAGGACATTAAAGAGATTCTTGTGCTTCCTACCCCCACCACTAACACATCAAAAGACAATCGCTGGAAAGAAATAGGGCAAGTGTTGTAGTTCCTTATTTTTACAAAAAGTATTTGGGCAAAGCAGCAGGCAAACAGGTGTCACTGTGGCAGTAGAATGAAAGATTTTAAAATCATCTTGTAGCACAATTTATCATTTGCTTTCAAAACTATAAAGTACATCTGAGAATCATACTTTTAAAATCAGAAATGAAATAAAAGGTTATTGGGTCTACTCTTTCTCAAAATTTAATCCTTGCATCATCTACTTAATTATGGTTTAGAGGGTTTGAAATTCCTGAGGCACAAATGAACTTTTTTCAAGAAGTCCTACATTTGGAGACAGGAGGAGTGGCATAGGAGAGGAAAACAGAATTCCCGGAAGGAGCAGAAGCAGCAGCAGCTTCACAATGTGGCCTCTTCCACCTCCTCCTCTCCTCTGGCACTGACAGCACCTGTCTCACGCAGTGTGAACACGTGAAAACAACTTAAACTTTTTAAATTGGAAATGGAGATAAGATGGCTGACTATGTGCAGCCAGTGAGTGCTGCTCCACTGACAGAGATCAAATTATTGAGTAAACCACCATAATTTGGGAAGATATTCAGAGAGAAAATGATGAGAGTGTATGAAGAAGTGATGCTAACGTGATGCTTAAGAAGTACGATGCTGGAAACCCTGCACAGGGTACCCAAGAGGAAGGCTAGTTCCCAGTCCTGAACGGCTCCTGGGAAAAGGGTGAGAGAGGGAACTGAGAGACAGCTCATTCTCACTACAGATCTCTGTGATCTTAGGACTCTGTCCCCTATGGAATTGTCAGATGGCAGAGGCATCTACCCAGAGAACAGGCAGAGACAGACTTCCAAATGGCATGGAGTCAAAGAACTTTTGTTCACTGGGCAGCTCTAGTGGAGGGTGACCACAGAAGCCCACCTCCTAGGGTGTCCCATTTCCCTCTGGGAGGTGCTGGCTCCAGTTAACTGTGAACTAGGAGACAACAGGATTGGCTTCCTTGCTGGACTGTGGTATGTCTGCTCTATAAGGCTTTCTACCAGTCAGTCCTTTTCAGGGCCTGTGCCTAGTCACCTAGCAGAAGAAGTTGGATAGTGCAACCTCCACAGTCCAGTCTGAGTATGTTGTTCCACCTGAGTACTATTTTGGTGAAGGGGGAGCACCTAGGATCCTCAAACACATCTGGAACCTCACTATGAGCCATAGGACATCATAGTCTCCAGTGCTGTGGTGCAGAGCTCAGGAGTACTAATTCAAGATCTGTGGCCAGCACTCAAGGTAGGGAAGAGCCCCTAGCCTAAGAGCACTGAGAGAGGCAACATTTTTAGGTTTCTGGTCCAGGGGAGGGGGGCATGCCTCCCTTCACAAGGCCAGGCCAGAAAGGATGTGGCATATTCTCCTGTCTTAGCTTCTTCCTAACAGAGCCCTGCAGCCAGGAATACCTAATAAAATAAGCGTGGGCACAGCAGCAGTGAGCAGAGGGTGCTCCCCCAAGGCCTGGGAGCAGATCTGTTCAAGTGCCCTTCTCTCATCTTAGTCCATCTCAGAGCATGCCTGCAAACAAGAGGAAGTAGAAAAGAGCCACATGGTTGTGCATTCGCCTAGCTACTGTGTGTTACTTTTAAGTGCCGTCTGCTAGAATGCAGCCAGAACTATAACACCAAAAATTTTTAGGCTAATACATAAAACTGTGTAACCAAGTACAAGAATTCAACCACACATAAATATCCTGTACAGACTCCTGGCTTTCTGCAAGCATCCATAAATGATGCCAACTGACTATACTCAACTTATACCATAGTTAAAGGCATACAAACCATCACAGATGAGAAAGAATCAATGAAAGGACTCTGGCAATTAAAAAATCCAGAGTTTCCCTTTACCTTAAAGAAGTCTGCTAGCCTATCAGCAATGGTTCTTAACTAGTGTGAAATGCCAGACAGCATTCAGAATCTGGATGGCAAGCAAGCTCCTTCAGATTCAGGGGAAAGTTGAAATTCAATCCAAGGAATCCAGTAAAATGATTGAAGATCTCAAAAGAACCAAACAAAAATTTTAGAGCTAAAAAGTTCATTACAAGAAATTCATAAAACAATCAGAGGTATTGATAGCAGAATAAACCAAACTGAGAAAATAATTTCATACTCAACAACTAGTTTTTCAAATCAACTCTGTCAGACAAAAATTTAAAAAGAACTTTAAAAATCAAAAATGCTTCCTAGAAATGTGGGATTGTATAAACAGACCAAATCTTTGATGCACTGACATGTCTGAAAGAGGAGACAGAATGAACTAGAAATATATATTTGAGGACATAACTCATGCGTATTTCCCTAATCTCACTAGAGAGGTTGACATGCAAATCCAAGAAACAGAGAAAACCTCAGTTAGGTACTATGCAAGAAAACCAATTCCAGTCCACATAGTCATCAGAATCACCAAGGCCAATGCAAAAGGAAAAATCTTAAAGCCATATAGAGAAAATGGGCTAAGTTGCTTTGGAACCTGATCAGATCAGCAGCAGACCTCTCAGCAGAAACCTTTCAAGACAGAAAAGATTACGGGCATATATGAAGTGTCCTTAAGTAAAAAAAAATCCAGTCAAGAATTTTATATCCTGCCAAGCTAAACTTCATAAGTGAAGAGAAATAAAATTCTTCTGAGACAAAGAAACACTTAAGGAATTTTTTTCAACTAGACCAGCCTTACAAGAAGTCCTTAAGGGAGAGCCAAACATGGATTCCAAGAAACATTACCTACTACCACAAAAAGACAGTTAAGCACATAGCCCACAGGCACTACAAAACAACTACACAATAAAGTCAACATGATAACCAGCTAAAACATGATAATAGACTCAATATCACATATATCAATACTAACTTTGAATGGAAATAGGCTAAACTCCTCACGTAAAAGACAGAGTGGCAAGCTAGATAAAATGCCCAGACCCAACCATCTGTTGTCTTCAAAAGATCCATCTCGTGTGTAATGATACCCACAGACTCAGAGCAAAAAGACAAAGAAGGGTCTATCATGCAAATAGAAAACAAAAATGAGCAGGAGTTACTAACTTTATATCAGATAAAACACTTTAAACCAATAAAATTAAGAAGAAAAATACAGCACATTACATAATAATAAAGATTACAATCCAACAAGAAGACTTAACTATCCTGAACATGTACACACCAAACATTGGAACACCCAGATTCATAAAGCAATTTCTTCCTGGCTTACAAAAAGACTTGACAACTGCACAGGAAACTGGGAGATTTCAACAAACAAATGACAACATTAAACAGATTATTGAGGCAGAAAACTAACAAAGAATCTCTGAACTTAAACTGAACCCTTGACTGATTGGACCTAATGGACATCTAAAGAACACTCCACTCTACAACAACAGAATTTACATTCTTCTCATTTGTACATGTAATATATTGTAATATCAACCACATGCTTGGTTTTAAAGTAAGTCTTAATATATTCAAAAAAACTGAAATCATACCAAGCATACTCTCAGACCACAGTGCAATAAAAATAGAAGCAAATATCAAGAGAAATACTCAAAACTACAGAAATACATGGGAATTAAACAACTTGCCTCTAAACAACTCATGGGTTGACATCAAAATTAAGACAATAATTTAAAAAATCTTTGAAATTAATGAAAATAGGGACAAAACTTACCAAAATTTCTGGGATGCAACTAAAGCAGTGTTGAGAAGAAAGTTTATCATCCTAAATGCCTTCATCAAGGAGACAGGAAGATCTCAAATTAACACTCTAACTTTGTATTTTAAAAATAGGGGAAAAAAAAATCAAGCTACCCAAGACAATAAATAACTAAAATTAGAGAACCGAATGACACTAAATGTAAAAACCCATTTAAAAATAAATTAAACCAAGAAGTGTTCTTAATAAACAAGATTGATAGCAACTGAATAAACAAAGAACAAAAAAGAGAAGTTTCAAATAAATACAATCAGAAATGACAAAGATGACAATACAACTGATCACACAAAAATGCAAAAGATCTTTAGACAATACTATGAAAACCTCCATGCACACCAGTTAACTAATCTAGAATAAATGGATCAGTTCCTAGAAACATATACAACCTGTCAAGATTGAATAAAGGAAAGACTGCAATGCTGAATATACAAACATCAAACTCAGAAGTCGAATTGGTGATAAAAATCCTACCATCCATAAAAAGCCCTGGACCAGATGTACTCATAATGAAATTACACCATGTGTATCAAAAAATGGCACCAATACTAGTGAAATTCTTCTAAAAAATCAGTGAGGAGGCTCTTTGCCCCAACTTATTCAGTGAAAGCAGAATCAGCCTGATAAAAAAAATCTGGCAAAAACACAACAAAAATAAGACAACTTCTAACCAACATCCCCGATGAAAACATAAGCAAAACTCCTCAGCAAAATATTGCTTGCAAAATGAATTCAGCACCACATCAAAAAGTTGATTCACCATGATCAAATAGACTTTATTCCTGGGATGCAAAGTTGTTTCAAAATATGCAAATCAATAAATGTGATTTACTGCATAAACAGAATTATTAACAAAAGCTATATGATCATCTCAATAGATGCAAAAAACCTTCTGGTAAAATCCAACATTCCTTCATGATAAAAGCCCTCAACAGACTAGGCATCAAAGGAACATACTTCAAAATGATGAGTCATCTATGACAAACTCACAGCTAACATCATACTGAACCAGGAAAAGCTGGAACCATCTTCCTTGAGGAAAAAAAAAAAAAAAACAGGACCAGGATACGAACTCTCACTACTCCTATTAAAAATAGTACTGGAAGTTCCAGCCAAGCAATCAGGCAAGAGAAATAAATACAAAGCATCCAAATAGGAAAATAAGAAGTCGAACTATCTCCCTTTGCTGATGATTCACCAGCTGGCCTCTTATTCTTACAGTTTGAGGTCTTAAATTTAAATATTTATCTTGTGTTAATTTTCGTGTATAGTGAAAGGTAAGGGCCTGGTGTCATTCTTTTGATGTCTTGAACACCTGACCTCAGGTGATCTGCCCTCCTCGGCCTCCCAAAGTGCTGGGATTACAGGTGTGAGGTACTTAGTTTTCTATTCCTGCATTTGTTCACTTAGTATTAAGACCTCCACGTTATGCACATGTACCCTACAACTTACAGTATAATAATAATAAATAAATTTAAAAAAAAAAAGACCTCCAGCTGTATCCATCTTGATGCAAAGAAAAGATATTTGTTCTTTATTACTGCTGCCTAGTGTTCCATGGTATATATATACCACATTTTATTTATCCAATCCACAGTTGATGTGCACCTTGGTTGATTCCATGTCTCTGCTATTGTGAAGAGTGCCGCAAAGAAGATACAAATGAAGGTGTCTTTTAGGTATGATGATCTTTTTTCTTTTTGGTAAATACACAGTAATGAGATTGCTGGGTAGAAGGCTGGTGCTGTTTTAAGTTCTTTGAGAAATCTCCAGTTGGGCATGGTGGCCCATGCCTGTAATCCCAACACTTTGGGGAGCTGAGGTATGTGGATCACTTGAGATCAGGAGTTTGAGACCAGCCCGGCAAACATGGTGAAACCCTATCTCTACTAAAAATACAAAAATTAGCAGGGCACAGTAGTGCATGCCTGTAATCCAACTACTCTGGAGGGTGAGGCAGGAGAATCGCTTGAATGTGGGAGGTGGAGGATGCAGTGAGCTGAGATCATGCCACTGATCTCCAGCCTGGGAAACAGAGTGAGACTCCAACTTAAAGGAAAAAAAAAAGAAAGAACTAAAGGAAAGAAGGAAGGGAGGGAGGGAGGGAGGGAAGGAAGGAAAAAAGGAAATCTCCAAATTGCTTTCCACAGTGCTAAACTAACTTACATTCCCACCAACAATATTTGAGTGTTCGCGTTTCTCCACAGCCTCAAGAATGTCTGTTGCTTTTTGGCTTTTTAATTGTAGCCATTCTGGCTGCTATGAGATGAAGATGATATTTCATTTAGGTTTTGATTTAACATTCCCTGATGATTCGTAATATGCAGCATTTTTTCAAATTTTCTTTCACCACTTGTATGTTTTCTTTTTAGATATGTCAGTTTGTGTCCTTTGTCTACTTCTTAATGTTTTATTGTTGTTGTTGTTTGCTTGTTGATTTAAGTTTCTTACATATTCTGGATATTAGACCTTAGTGGGATATATAGTTTGAAAATATTTTCTCCCATTTTGTAGGATAGTTGTTTACTTTGTTGATTGCTTAAGTCCCACTTGTCAATTTTTGTTTTTGCTGCAATTGCTTTTGACGACTCAGTCATAAATTCTTTCCCAAGGCCAATGTCCAGAATGGTATTTTCAATATTTTCTTTTCGGATTCTTTTTTTTTTTTTTTTTTTTTTTTTTTTTACGGTGGGAGGGGAAGGTGTAGAGTTTCACTCTGTCAACCAGGCTGGACAGCACAATCTTAGCTCACTGCAACCTCTGCCTCCGGGGGGCTGTAATGTAAATGGGGAGCCAAGCAAGAAGACAGGAGGCAGATGAGAACAAAAGTATCCTTTATTGGGCTGGCCGGAGAGGTTCACCGGTCCTCTAGGGGAGGGCCGAGGAACTCGCGCTGGTGGCGGGTATGGGGGGCCTTTTATAGGGCGAGGTAGGCGGGTTTGTAGGTTTCGGTTTTCCTGAGTTAGGTTTTGATTTCTGGGGAATGACGTGTCCAGGAGCTTGCGCAGAGCGGTTCTTTGACGGGGGGCGAGCTTTTTTCGCGCGCTGAGAGTCTTAGCAGGAAGTGAAGGGCGGGAAGTCCTAACAAAGGGCCTGCAGGAAGACCTAACAAAGGGCCTGCCATGCCGGGTGGTACTCCCGTGTTGGGTCTAGATTCCTGCCTAACAGTGGGTTCAAGAAATTTTCCTGCCTCAGCCTCTTGAGTAGCTGGCATTACAGGCATGAGCCACCATGCCTCGCCATTTTTTTGTACTTCTAGTAGAGATTATGTTTCACTATGTTAACCACGTTGGTCCCTATCTCCTGACCTCAGGTGATCTGCCTGCCTCTGCCACCCATGATAAAGTGCTGAGATTAAAGACATGAGCCACCATGCCTGGCCTCTTATTCTTACAGTCCGAAGTCTTAATTTAAATATTTAATCTATCTTGTGTTAATTTTCGTGTATGGTGAAAGGTAAGAGCCTGGTCTCATTCTTCTGCATGTGGCTAGCCAGGTATACCAGCACCACTTCTTGAATAGGGAATTCTTTTCCTATTGCTTATTTTTGTTGACCATATCAATAATCAGATGGTTGTAGCTGTGAAGCTTTATTTCTGGGTTTTCTATTCTGTTTCATTGGTCTATGTATCTTTTTTTGTACCAGTACCGTGATGTTTTGTTTATTATAGCCTTACAGTATAATTTGTAATCAGGTAGTGGTGATGCCTCCGGCCTTGTTCTTTTTGGTGTAGGGTTGCTTTGGCTATTCAGGCTCCTTTGGTCCTACGTGAAATTTAAAATAGCTTTTTCTAGCTCTGTGAAAAGGACACTGGCAACTAGATAGGAATAGCATTAAATCTGTAGATTGGTTTGGGCAGTATGAACATTTTAATTATATTGATTCTTCCAATCCTTTTAAAAAATAAAGACGATTTGTAGCAGAAACTGTAAAAACATTTTGTAAAATTGTTTGAAATCTTCAGTAAGATTAAAGTTAATATGATTTTTACAAGAAAAGTACAGTGAGCTTCAGTGGAGATGGGCTAGATACAAAAGAAGAATGAAATGAAAAGAGTAAAATTTTAACTTCAGTGTTTACAGCCTTTGATGGAGCACAGCACAGAAGTGAATTTATTGAACAATAGAACTTGGGTATGTTGGAAGATAGCAAAAGTCTTAAAAGAATGATGAAGAAACTGACCCATTTGACACAGAGAATATATAGACACATGTTCAAATGATTTTTGGTTCTTTGAGGAAAGGAAGCTTGAACCACTGGAAATCGATTTCTAATTGAGAATGTGATTGGAGTAAAACTCTGAATTGAGCAAAAATGTTATAAGCATTTACATTTACATGCAACTGGGCCATTTTCTTTTAATTACAAGGACTCAAAAACTCCACATGCATCTCCAGAAATAAAAGTTTTTAAAAATGGCAATTTTAGAAAGCACCTGAAAACATTTTCTCCCTAAAGTATCTGAAACTTGTTAGATCAGGAAAACATATATATTTAAAACATATTTTTTAATTTAATAATTTTAAATAGGTAATTTGCTGATACTTTGACAGTCATAAATATATTAGACAATATCAGCTATGTAAGGGTTTAACAGACATATTTTTTATGAATTAAAGGGGTAATTCATGTACCTACAATGAATTTACTTTAAAATGACAAAGATGTTTTAAAAAAAGTTTTAATGTTGATGAGCAAATCATGATATAAAAGTTTTTACAGTTAAAAAGCTAAGAACAAGGCTAAATAATTGTTCAAGAAACAAAATATAATCCAAGAAACTGTGCGTAATGTGAGAAAAGTGAATAAGGCAGTTATTCAGGGAGGTATGAGAGATAATGCTGGTGTTTCAATCTCCTCACCTCTTAGTTTAGGGATGTCTGAGTGCTTGTCCCATGACCAAGAAGAAGAATAAGTTATTGACCCTTACCAGAGAGTAAGGTGGAGTAGAATTTATTAAGCGACAGAAAAGTTCTCAGCAGCAAAAGAGGACCCAAAGAGGGTTGCCAAAAATGGGGCTGAGTTCTGGGTCTTTTATGTGGCAGAATCAAGGAAGTCTCCTGTAGGTTCTGCCATAACAGGAGGGATAAAAATCCCCCTTGGGGGTGTTACATCTACACATGCATGGGGTTTGCCATAGTGACTCCATCTTGGTTATTACTCATGAGTGCCTAAGTGAAACACATGAGGAGTTGGATAAAACCACAATGTTAATGGCATTATAATGAGTTTGAGGTCATTTTAGGATACCCTTGGTCCTTGTGTGCACCTGCACAGGCAGCTGCAAATTCCCTCTGAACAAGCATCTTGGTATAAGAGGAAGTTCTTAACCACATTTCCTCCTTCTGGCTATATAACATAGGTGGTGCAGGCATTGTGCTTCTTCTGAGACCTTCTCTCTTTATCTGCCTAACCAGCCTCTACCTGCCCCCTCTCTCACTGGAGAACTAAGAAGGAAGCAGATAGTGAGTTATTACAAGAGGATGGACTTCATTCTGAAAGTAAGAAGGAATCCTGGAATACTTTTACTAAGAAAGAAATGTCTTCAGATTTATATTTTAGGAAGATAACCCAAACTGAAATAAAAGTCAATGATAGTGACTAAGAATGAACCCTGAGAGTCCATTTGAGTCTACTTCAAGAAGCCAGAGGAGAGATGATGGACAAAGGCAATGAAAATAAAAATAAGTGACTAAATAGTTTTCAAGATACATTCTGTCATTATATATACTATATATATGTATAATTTTATGTACATTTTATATATAAATATATATTTTATACTATATGTGTGTGTGTTTGTGTGTGTGTGTGTGTTTGTATGGAGGTGTTCCTGATGCTTCACTTTCAATGAAAATTCATGATTATTAATAAAGTCACCATGATTTCATGGAGCTTCCAATTGTTCTATATTTTATTGTCAAAAGAAAATACACAGAATAATTCTCCCTTGAATTACTTTTATATATAAGTTTATGATCCTTGCAAAGGTTCACCTGGTGATAAATAAAATGTTCAAGCATATTTTCTGGCACTTAAGTTAGCCAAATTAGTCTTCTTCTAACTTAAATCTGTTATTTGTTGTTCTTGCAATTTACAAATTTGTTTTACTTGACCATAAGAAAACTAATCTGACAACCTCAGGTAATTGAATTGAATTTTTGATATATGAAAATTAAAGATAAGCTAGGAGATATGCTGTATCTTGTGAAAGAGCACTAGAATAGCTCTATGTCTAAGAGGATTGCCGCTCTATGATAAGAGGGAAAATCCTGGTGTCAGTAACAGGAAACATCAGTGGGTTTTGTCTCAGATTTTCCCAGCAAAACATAGTCCAGTTTAATGAAGTTAAAACCTTATTCACCTGAGTGATTTTACAATAATATACTAGAATAACATTTTCAAGATTATGAAATTCTTATGAATATATTAAGAGGCCAAATTTGTGGTGTTGTTATTCTTGGTCTTATTGCAATTACCAGTAAAACGGAAGAAATTTAGCCAGAGCAAAGTGGCCTGTAAAAAGAGCAAATGACATAGAACCCAGTCATTAAAACCTTAAAAGTGAGCATTTACTATTTGTCTATTCAATGATTAGGTATTATCAATTTTTCACACAAATATTTTAATGATATCCTTTGAAAACTTAAATATATAAATTACTTTATAGATGCAGTTATAAATAACAATTAGGGCCACACCAAGTGGCTTATGCCTGTAATCCAACCACTTTGGGAAGCCAAGGCAAGAGAATCACTTGAGCCCAGGAGTTCAAGACCAGCCTGGGCAACATAGCAAGACTCATCTCCACAAAAAATTTATAAATTGGCTCAGTGTCATGGTGAATGCCTGTAATCCCAGCTATTAGGAGGCTGAAGTGGGAGGGTCACCTGAGTCCAAGAGTTCAAGACTGCAGTGAATTATGATCATATCACTGCATTCCAGCCTGAGTGACAGAACAAGACTGTCTCAAAAATAAGTAATTAATAAATAATATAAGCTAAAAAAAACTAGTCATGTATTTTTTGTATCTATTTCTAGGGAAAAAAATTAGTTAATGTGTTGACACGATCTTGAGCAAGTATAACATTTTCCTAATAAGTTGAACAAATGGACATTTTACAGCAAAATTTAACCATGGTATAGTTTATTTGCATGTGTATGTAAGAAAAGGTTTAATATCACTGAGATCAAGTACACAAAAAAATGTGCGTTATCATCAGGTGACATATTTCTGCTTTATATATTACCTTTGAAGTGTAAATGTTGGCTATGCTAGTTCTATGAGGACTGTGGCTGTCAGGATAACTGTAATCCAGAAGAGAGTTTCTTTCTTGCTTGAAGAGCATGCTTCATTTCCTTAGCAGACCTCTTTATGCATTAGGGACATCTCATTCTTGGACTTATAATTTCTATTCTATGTAAATAGAAGGATAGACTTTTCTCAATATTTTTTTCATACTAAATGGGTCTCTTCATAATGGACACTCTTGCCTATCATCAATCAGATCTTTTATGTAACAAACAGTTCCCAAATTGCTAGTGGAATTAAACACAAACATGTATTATTTCTCACAATCCTCTGGTTTAGTTGGGTGGTTCTGTTACTCTGGATTAGCTCAATGGTTCTTTCCAATTGACTTTACTGCAACAATATGGATGACCTAATACACATATCTAGTGGTTGTCCCAATGTTAGCTGGGGTGATGAGGATAACTTGGTTATGTCCATTATCCTGAAGGCAGGGTAGCCTAGGCTTCCTTACCTGGCAAGGGGATTCCAAAAACATCAAGAGCACACCCTCTGAGCAAAAGTATTTTGCAAGGGTCATTTTATGTCTTGTTGGTGACGTCTCATTAGCCAAAAAAAGTCACACAGCCATCTGAGATCCATTTGAGATGACTGTATCAAAGAGAATAAGTGAAGGGAGAGAAAAAAAATTGTACTGGCATTTTATAATTTACTCCCCAGTCCCACATCTAACATTTTAACATGGTGGCTAGAAAATGTTTTAATACATTTGATTTGGGGCCTTGATGATGGGATTTAGGGATTATCAAAATCATGTAGAGACCTTTACCAGTCAAGACCACCAGGAACACACCTAAGATATCATGGGGCATGTTAGAGAGAAAATATTGAGGAGATTTAGGCTTGTTCTAAAAGATATCGGTAAAAGGTTTAAGGGAGTATGATCTTGATTTAGGTTAAGTACTGCCTGAAAGCAGGGTCAATATCCCTTCATTTATGTAGGAATGGAAGAATTAAAACATGGAATGGAAAAATTAAGTTGCATTTGGAAAAAAAAAATAAGCTAAGCAATAAAGATATTTGGTCAATTTTGTGGTTTTCAAGGTGTTGTTTCTGCATATTTTGACATGATTATTCATTTGCCTTGTTTTTGTGTCTCTTGTCATAGCCTTTCTTGATATTAGTGTTCTATAGAAGTATCTGTGGTCATCAGGAGAACACCATGTTCTGTATCTTAGTCATAGGCCAATTGCCAGCTGACAGTAGTTAGGGGTTTTGTTCCTTCTTTGTCAATTGAGACTTGAGAATATGTGTTTGTAGGTGTGTGTAAACTGAAATCTGGCACACCATGGACAAGTATTTAATGTTTTAGCAATACGACGCTATTAGACAAGTCCATGAGTTCAACTCTTCTCAATCAATGTACATCTGAAGCAGTTGGGATCAATACATCTTTTCCCTTTCTTTGTTATGGACTGCCTATGTTACAAATAACACTTAATGTACAATTATAAAATGTTAAGACAGTGACAGAAAAATCCAATTTACAAAAATGTAGTTGAATATCTGTAGCATCTTAGCTTAAACTGCTTTAACATTTCACCA
This sequence comes from Papio anubis, assembly GCF_008728515.1. Lineage (NCBI taxonomy): Eukaryota > Metazoa > Chordata > Mammalia > Primates > Cercopithecidae > Papio > Papio anubis. The sequence goes on along the minus strand of NC_044982.1, from coordinate 63,453,495 downwards.
GAGAAACAAAAATTCACATTCTGACATTCTAATTTGACTACACCACTATTACAAGACCTCTGTGCTGCAAAATCATTTCAAAATAATTCCATAAGTACATGTCTTGGCATTTGGTTTGTTTTGATGGTACTGATAGTACTCTTTCTTGTTATATGCATACACATCTATATGAAAATTTCATGGAGAATAGATTTTGTTTTTTACTAACTGTGGCTTGTTGCAGAAACCTAGTTTTTATGATCATATTGTTAATAGTGATTAACTCAAACTAAAGATTTTACAGAAAGTTCTTGAGGAAAGAATTCCCAAAAGTTATTAGCATGCAGGAAGTGTTTTATAATTTGATACAACTTAATATAAACTAGTGCATACATAGGCTAGTCAAATGATTACCAAAATGCGTTAATTCCATGGAAGCAAAAACTTAGACCAAGAGGTGAATATATAACCAAAAACCAAACCAAAACAAACAAACAAACAAATGATAAAGAAGGCTGAATATTTCACCATGTATGTAGTAGGTTTAAAATTACTTAGATTTCCCAAGACAAAGGACAAGAGCTGATAATTGATGTATGCATCTGAAATGTCTTGAGGTGAATATTGTAAACATCTGCATCTTTCATATAATTATTATCTTAGAATTGAGACTAAATAATAGTTTTAACTTTATATACCTGGTTGTGGAGAGTGTTAATTAGAAGTAGTAGAAAGTGTTTTGTGATCAACATTAAAGGTTATTCATGATATACAATGAGAAATTTGCCATTTCAGACTAAAAAAGGCATATATTTGCAGTGCTTCAAAATCACTGACATGTGATTAGGAGCAAGTGACCGTCTCATAATTTGATGTGTGTGAAAGCATGCAGAAAATAATACAGAAAATCAAGCAAAGAATTTTCCAAAAAATAATTTGGAGTTCTTCCAAAAAACAGAATAGGTGTCAATGACACGTAGGCTAGGACTGAATAGTCCCACCAGCTATCAAAGCATATAATCCCAAAATGATTAAAATGATTAAATTTGGAGCACCTGGTAATGACCACTTGCTGTAAAAGTGTATATATGGTTTTAGGATAATTCCTTAAATTTTAAAAAAAGATTGAGAATTTTATTACACGATAGATCCTAAAGAAGTAGAAGTGAAGACAAATTACTAGACTTTTTCTAGTCCCCATGTTTAGAAGTCATCCACAGTTTTAAAGTTTTAAATTCTTCTTTCCCTGTGATATAAGCAATAATAAACAACTCAAGTAGTATTTGATAAAGTGGGCAATAGCTGTGCCTACTCTGTACAAAAACAAAAAAGGCTCAATTGCGGCATGCAGATAGGTGGACTCTGACATTCTCCAGGGTAGTAACATGGAATACTTGCAAGACCAGAATTATTCTTTTTAGTTAAGTGACTTGAGAAGTGAATAGGAACTGCATGTAAGAATGTTCCCCTGCGTTCCTGTAAATTTGTAGTAAGGATAGCAGTCTCCCTGATGGATCCACTCAGTCTTTAGTTGGCTTAGGAACTGGGTGGGCTAGAGAGTTAAAGTGTGAGTCTGGGTATTTTATTCATTCCCAGCCAGAACTCATCCTACATCAGGCTCACAGAGTAGGCAGGTGATTCTACCCACTAATTTGCCACCAGTAAGAAATACTTAATTATAAACTGGGACACTGTAGTGAGCAGAAAACCTACCTATGGTATTTTATTACTTAAAAATGAGTATTATTTTCCAAACTGCTTATATAATGAGATTCTGATTGAGGTAATACATTTTTTGTGAAGTTAAATGGAATAATCTTTATTTTTATTTTTCAGGTTAAATTTATTGTGTGAATTTAAGGTATAAAAATAATGTTATTACATCATTATATTTATAAAGTATGTATTACTTTCTCCCTTTTTCCTGTATGTGCCATGTTTCATTAAGTGTATGAAGCTATTTTATAAAAGTTTTGAAACCTGTCACTGACCTGTCCAAATCTAGTACTGACAGTGTGTTGTTTTCTGAATTTGCCAACTCTAGACCTTCACATTCTCCAGAAAGAGTTATTGTCCAAATGGGAATTGTCCTGAGTTCATCCCTGCAGAGTTATGCCCCTCCTAGGCTTCAGTTCACTGTGGCAGTATTTGTGATGCCTTATCCTTACATATGCCATTCCATGTGTTGGCTCTCCTAAATGAACTTTCTGAGTTCTTGTCAATACACTTGACCCCTGCCTGAGCAGCAATAGATGTCAATATAAATGTCAGTATAGTTGGGTATTAAGTAAGTCAAAAAAAAATTGTGTAACCCCAATCAACAAAAGTAATGAAGACATCGATTTCTTATTTACAAGAAAAAAATGAAGAAAAGAAATAGAAAAATATAAATATTTGTTTCATTTTTATTTGCTTTTGTTTATTTTTCCATTTTTAGTTTTTAAGGGAAGGGGTGGAGAGCAAAAGGAAATAGAAGGTGAAAAAAAAGTGTATGCTCTGGGGTCAGAATAAGTAGAATACAAAAATCTCCAGGATTTGGAGAAGAAATAAAAAAAGAGAGAGAAATAGAGATGGCAGGTGATTACTGATGCAAAAATGAACTTTTGTTTAACATGCCCAAAAGATTTAAGGATTATCACTGCATGTTATTTTCTGTAACTCAATTGTAGATCAGTCCATTATTTTTCTCTTTGACTCTTTTGAGGGCATAATTAAGGTTTAATCTTGTTCCTTCTCATGCATATTTTTCTTCCTACTGTCTACTATACTAGTAGCTGTCATACTGAGATGGGGTATCTCTACTGTTACTCAAAGTCATTGGAGATTCTAGGTTATAGTTCACACAAGCGAATAATGATTCCTATCTCTGAAAGAAATAAACCCAAAAGATTATCTAGCCACCACTTCTCTTTAGAAAAATACAAATACAGAGGAGTGATACGTACATATAAAATTATATGAACGTCTGAAAGTGTAGAGTAATACCTGTAGAAAATTCAAACTTAGGAAGAATAAAGTTCTCAAAAATCAAGTTTTTATTACTATACGTAAAGAAAGACAGCTCAAAACTGAAGGCCATTTAGACATATGTGTATCCGTGTATTTATGTGTATATAAATTAGATATATGTGTATTTCCACCCTTCACTTTATTATCCTTTCATGTTCACACTTGTATTTACACATATACACGCACTTCTCCCCTTCAGAGGTTTCCATCTGAAAACATATATCCCTCCTTCTTCTTGACAAATCATTCCCTTTTCACAGGAAAAAGTGTTGCTCCATGATTGCTCCCAAAATTGTCATTCTCACCTAGCATCATATGCCTTTGTCAGGAGGACAAGGGTGTGTTTGTTTTGCAGAGAAGTAAAGGCTTAAGGTGGGTCATGAAATTTAGTCAATGGAGATGAACCAAATTCTAATCCAACGCTTTCTTATTCAAGAGCAGATAATCAGGGTTTCTTACTTGGAATTCTATTAACTTAGCACCTCTGTGTAATATCTTACTTTCTCTCTGTAGCAAAAGCTTATCGGCATATTGGAGAAAGAATATTCTCTCTGTTAGGGAGGATTTGGTCTTGTCCTCTAAGCACAATGGTGTACTATTGTTATGCTGAGGAATATCGGTTGTCTTTCCACTCTGCCTGAGGCCTGTGTCACAAAGAAACTGTAACAATGGCTGTTCTCTTAGTTTACTAAGGAAAGAGTAAAGTCTCAGATTTCAGGTTTTTGCTTTTTTTTTTTTCTTTTTGAGTGGGAGCTTTGTAGGAGTTTGCAATTGTCATAATGGAAGAAACACACAGGGAAACAAGAATCAGAATTATTTAAATCCTTTTTGAAATTACTCACTCTGAAGTCTATAATCAGTGTATTCAAAGCCTTAGACTAAGTATTTCCCTGTCAAATCAATCATAAAGAAAACCAACAGTTTCCAATTCTGTATTTTATCCAGAAGTATATATTGAAACAAAAACACAATATTGATCATATTATTTTGCCACATTTATATTTTCTATGTCTATGAGGATTTACAATTGTCTAAAACATTTGTCAAAAATGAAACAGATGTATACCCTTTTAAAATTACTTTTTTTCTTTCAACATAGCATAGATCACTTCTATTCATTTCTTTTGTATTCTCTCCTTGCTTTTTCCTCATACTTTGTGTGATTTTTCAGGCTAGCATGTTTGAAATAAAATGGAACCAGCTAATAATGTTTCAGTTTTCAAAAATAAAACTATATCAGTATAAGTTTATATGATTATACACATTGTCATATTAAAAATATATATAAATTACTGTTATTTCATACTGCTTTATATAGAATGATACTCATATTCAATTATTTATAGAAAATAATGTAATACTCATTTTTAAGAGTAAACTCAGAATCTAGGGCATGTTTCTCAATGGAGCTGTGCTTTCCACCAAGGCGCATTGTATAAACGCATGGAGGTATTTTCAGTTGTCATAATTATTGTGGAGATGTTCTAGGCATGGGCTTTTAATGCTAAATATTTAAAGGTCATGTGTTGGTACAACATCATTAAGACTTTTATGTTCTCCTCAAATTTTGAATGACCCACAGAGAATTATGAGGTCGGATGCTTTTTAAATTTCTAATTTTAGAATCAGATTGCATTTTTACAATAAAAGATAACTAATTTTTGCATTGTTTTAATATATACTGATTTTTTCCCAATAATACAATATTGGATAAATGCAGACAAGGCCTGCTTTCTTTCTAACTTTAGCATTCAAAAATTATACACACGCACATGCACACATGAGCACACACATAAACTTAGCCCTTATATCAAAATGTTAAATATAAAAGTCTAACTTGTTGAAAGTTTTCTTACTTTTAATAAACATAATTTAAGCACATTCTGTCTACTTAATTTTGTATATTAAATTATATAAATGACTATTACTCTATACATGAGGAGACTTTCTTTTTCTTTTACTCTTACTCCCTCTTTTCTTGACTCTCTGCCCTCCCGTTGTGGCAAATCTTGTGAAAACTTATTCATTCTAAAAAGGTGAGACCTATACCTCGTCATAGTAATAGTGAAATGCCAAATCAATATTACAGTTTTGCTAACTTCAATTGCTTTTTCAGTTCTGTGCTAACTGCCCTCTTTCTACTATAAATAAAAAGAAAAATACCATCCTTTTACACTCATGTAAATCATTATTTTCAATATTTATTAAATACCTACAAATTTAATGTTTAATTAAACAGATGCATATGTACAGAAATGGAAAATATTTATTCTCCTAGCCTTATGTTATTCATAAAATTGATAACACCATTATAAAATTATTTCTTTTAGATTATGTATATTAGACTAAGAGTTAAAATCTGGCTATTACTATCTGTAAGTCACTGTGCTTTCCACTAACATTAACTCATTTATATAATTTTGGTACTCTGTTGTGAAGTGCTAATGAGGATAAGTTTCCTCTAACACACTTTAAGATTATCCAATAATTATGAATTATGCCTTGTTAAAATAAGCACTTATTATTTTATGTAATGTCACTCAATATATTTTCTATTTTTATAACTCTCATTGTGTTTAATTATTAAATTTGTATTTTCAAATAAAATGGGATTCTAACAAATATGCAACTTTAATATGGTTAATATGTTGCAATATTATACTTTCTAATTTACTTATATTTTATATTTTTATGTTCTAGTATTTTTCTCATGCACTCTTGGCCATTTATTGCTTACCCAACTAATATTAACTATATTTTACCAAGAATTAGAAATTGCTATTTTTAACAATGTTTCCATGATGTATGTCATGCAAATTTATTTGGATTTAAAATGTTTCAGAGTAAATTTCAAAAAACATCATATAGTGGAACAAATGAGACTGCATTAAAATCAAACTACCTCCTGGCTTTTGGCTATTTCTTAATAACATCGTTAAAAAACATGTTTTATTGATAAATAATTATTTAGTGATTCAATAACTATTGGATAATAATTTCATTTCAGATTTATGAGTTTTCTTTAAATAAAAGAGATCTAGGTAATTAAGAAATAAATAAATTTAGGATTTTGATAAACTGCAAAGAATTACTTTATAATGAATAAGACATTAGCACTCAGTTTTAAATAATAAACAATCTAATATATGAATGTATCATCAAATTCTTTGAGAACTTCAAATACTTTGCTTCAAACATTGTTATTTTAATAATTAAAATAAATTAAAAAGAATAGTATTTTGTGAAAGGCACAATCATACAAAATTTAAATTTCAGCATCCATATAGATTTATTGAGACACAACCACATTCATTATTTTACACTTTGGCTATGATGGCTTTCACATGAGCAGATTTGAATAGATGTAACTGATATGTTACAGCCATCAAAGCCTAACATATTTACTATCTGGACTACTACAGACAACAATTTTCTGACACTGCTCTAAATAAAAATGAATTGATGACATTCAAATATGAAAATGAAAAATTTACAAGTTTATAATAAAAGAATAAACAGATTAGTGAGGAATTATTATTTAAACTAGCTGCTTAAATGACTGAATATCTTCATTTTCAACAAACATACAATACTATCAGTAACATATCCAACTTCTATATAATATTTACAGTGAAATATTTTTAAAAATAATCATTATTGTTTTGCTATTTTTGAAAAATCTGTTAATATCATTGCACAAGTTTTGTAGAACCTTTGCAACATTTGAAACTCCTGCATTGATGGCACTGTCATTGAAATGCCTGTAAAAATTAAATCATTTTCTTTGGTAAACACACTTTAAACTCATCTTGTTAAACTATTAAATTTTAATTGTTTTGCAAATTGCATGCAAATAAATATGAAATATAGTTTAACTTTTCTACGTTTTCTACATTTCAATACATTTAAAGTAATACCATGTTTTATGAAACAAATACAAAAATCACAAGTATTTTTTTCTATCAAAATTAATTTGCGGTACATATAGATTTGTCTTAGTCAACTGAACATCAATTAACTAAGTAGTTCTACATTTTCTTAGTACACATTTTAATGTATTACCTTCTTATTCTGATTACATACTGAATATTCCACCAAAAGAAAAATATAAAAAATTATGGAATAAAAATAAATTATATTCATTGCTAAGCTCTTGAGAAAAAAACATGAGTTATTTCTTTAACTAAAGACACACACTTTTATTTTATTTTATTCTATTTATTTTTATAGATTGGGGAGTACACGTGTAGTTTTGTTATATGGTATAGTGCATAATGCTAAGGACTTCTGCTGTACCTGTTAGCTGAGTAGTGAATACTGTACCCAATAGATGAGTTTTCAACTCCCACTCCTCTCTCATTTCTCTTTTTTGGAGTTTCCAGAGTCTACTATTTTCCACTGCTTAGCTCACAATTATGAGTGAGAATACATGGTATTTGATTTCCTGTTTCTGAATTATTTCACCTAGGATAATGGCTTCAGCTCCATCTATACTGCTGTAAAATACGTGGTATCACTCTCTTCTATGGATGTTTAGTATTCTAGGATGTATGTATGTGTATCACATTTTTCTAGTCAATCACCAAATGATTGGTACTTAAGTTGATTCCATGACTTTGCTATTATGAATAGTGCTGCAGTAAATATACTTGTGCAGGCTGGACGCGGTGGCTCACGCCTGTAATCCCAGCACTTTGGGAGGCCGAGGTGGGCGGATCATGAGGTCAGAAGATCAAGATCATCCTGGCTAACATGGTGAAACCCCGCTAACACGGTGAAACCCCGTCTCTACTAAAAATGCAAAAAATTAGCCAGGCGTGGTGGCAGGCGACTGTAGTCCCAGCTACTTGGGAGGCTGAGGCAGGAGAATGTCGTGAACCCGGGAGGTGGAGCTTGCAGTGAGCTGAGATCACGCCACTGCACTCCAGCCTAGGCAACAGAGTGGGACTCCATCTCAAAAAAGAAAAAAAAGAAAAAAAAAATACATATATATATATATGCAAGTGTCTTTCTGAAATTAAAATTTATTTTCCTTTTGGTAGATACCAAGAAGTGGAGATGACAGATTAAGTGGAATTCTAGTTTTACTTCTTTGGGAAATGTCTGTACTGTTTTCCATACAGTTTGTACAGATTTACCTTCTCACCAGCAGCATATTGGCATTTCCTTTTCTCTGCTTTTGTGCAATATCTGTTGTTTTATGACTTATTAATAACTATTTGATTGTTGTGAGATGGTATGGTATTTCATTGTGATTTCAATTTGCATTTCTCTGATGATCAGTGATGTTGAGCTTTTTCTCATATATTTTTTGACTGTATGTCTTCTTTTGAGAAATGTTTGTTCATGTTCATTGTCTATTTTTAATGAAGTTATTTGGTCCTTTTTCTTGTTGAATTGTTCGAGTTCCTTATAGATTATGAATATTAGTTCTTTGTCAAAAATGCCTAGGTTGCAAATATTTCTCCCATTCTATAGGTTGTCTGTTTACCCTGTTAATGATATCTTTTGCTGTGCAGAAGCTTTTCAGTTTAAGTTCCATTTTTTTATGTTTGTTTCCTTGGATTTGCTTTTGAGGTCTTAGTTATAAATTATTTGCCTAGGTCAATGTCAGAATGACTTTTTTTCTAGGTTTTCTTCTGGTATTTTCATAGTTTCAAGTTTTACATTCAATCTGTAATCATCTTGAGTTAATTTTTGTATATGATGAGAAATAGGGGTCCTGTTTCATTCTGTTTATGGCTATTAGATATTCCCAGCAATATATATTGAATAGAATGTCCTTCCCCCATTGAATATTTTTGTAGACTTTTTGAAGATCAGATCAGCTGGTTGTAGGTATGGGCCTCTATTTCTGGGTTCTCAGTTCTGTTCACTTGGTCTGTGTGTCTATTTTTATACCAGCACCATGCTGTTTTGATTACAATAGTATTAGAGTATAATTTGAAGTCCAGTGATGTGATGCTTCCAGCTTTGTTGTTTTTGTTTCATACTGTTTTGGCTATTGGGGGTCTTCTGGTGTTCCATATGAATTTTAGAATTGTTTCTTCTAATTCTGTAAAGTCACATGCTTTGAAATCAATGTAACTGAGTCAGAAATCAGTGCAAAGAAAGATGACTGGAAAAGAAGCTGTATTAGTCTGTCCCCATGCTGCTAATAAATACATGTCTGAGACTAGGCGATTTTTAAAGGTAAGAGGTTTAGTCGACTCACAGTTTCACATGGCTGAGGAGGCCTCCGAATCATAGCGGAAGGCAAATGTGGAGCAAAATCACGTTTCACATGGTGGCAGGCAAGAGAGCTTTTCCAGGAGGAGCTCCCCCTTATAAAACTATCAGATCTCATGAGACTTATTCACTGTCACAAGAACGGCACAGGAAAGATCTGCCCACATGATTAAATTACCTCCCATCTGGTCTCTCTAACCACATGTGGGAATTATGTGAGCTATAATTCAAGATGAGATTTAAGGGAGGACACAGTCAAACCATATCAGAAGCACTTGAAAATTAAAAAAAAAAACAACTCTGAAAAACATGTGTTTAATATTGGAACATATTTAGATCTGTAAAACAAGAGCAAAAATAACAATATATGAAAACTCGCACAAAGCTACAATACTAAATATAATTTGTGTGACATTATACTTTTGTACAATTTAATGAGCTAATATTAGTCTAAAGAAGTTAGATGAACAAAAACAGAGTAAACCCTCAAAAATTTAGGTGAAAGAACAATAAAATTATAAAAAGAAATTAATAAATTAGATATTATTAAATGATTCAAAAAAATCAAAAGATAGTACTTTGAAAATACTTGTGGAGTAGATCAATATCATACAAAATAAGTCAGTGGAAAGAAAAAAACAAAGTCAAGAATCAAAATTCAGTCATAACTACTGACAATACAGGTAATAACACTATCACATAAACAATTTCATGAAATAAATGTAAAACTGATTTTTAAAAATTTATTAATTTATGTTATTTTTATTGACAAATCATTAAATTAAATTTATAGAGTATAAAATCATGTTTTTATGTATGTATACAATATAGAGTGATTAAATCATGATAATCAAAATACTCATTCCTTTGTTTTACATTTTTTGTGGTGCTACATTTGAAATTTACTGTGCTATTATTTCAAAATATACAATACATCATTACTATCTACTATAGTCATCCTGATTTGCAATAGATCTCAAAATATAGTTTTTCTGTAAAGCTGAAATTGTGTACCTTTTGACGAGTAATTCCCAATTCACTTGCCTCTCCCCTTGCCTGCTCCCAACCCTTGGTTACCATCCTTCTACTCTCTACTTCTATGAATTCAACTTTTTTAGATTTCACCTATAAATGAAATCATACAGTTTTAGTCTTTACATGCCTACCTTATTCATTTTTTCATAATGCCTTCCAGATTCACTCATGCTGTCCCAAGTGACAGAATTTTGTTCTTTTTTAAGGCTGTGTCGTATTTCTCTACATATATGTACCACATTGTCTTTTTCATTCATCCACTGATGAACATTTAAGTTGAATTCATATCTTGGCGACTGTAACTAATGTTGCTATAAATGTGGGAGTGAAGATACCAATTTGACATATTGATTTCAGTTCCCTTGCTTATATTCCCAGAAGTGAGATGACTGGATCATGGAAGTTCTATTTTTATTTTTGTGAGGAACCTCCATACCATTTTCCATAATGGCTACAATAATTTACATTATCACCCTCATTGTATAAGGATTACATTTTGTTTCATATCCTCACCAACACTTACTATCTTCCATCTTTTTGATAAAAACTAGTCTAAGAGGAATGAAGTAGTATCTCATCATGGTTTGGATCTCCATTTTCCTAATAATCATGATGCTGAGAACTTTTTTAATGAATCTGTTGGCTGTCGTCATGTTTTCTTTTGAGAAATGTCTATTCAGGTTCTTTGACATTTTTTTAAGTCAGGTTATTTATTTTTTTGTCACTGAGTTGTTTGAGTTCTTTATATATTTTGGATATTAACTACTTATCAGATATATGATTTGTAAATATTTTTCCCATACTGTGACATATCTCTTTACTTTGTTAATTGTTTTTTTTTTTTTTTTTTTCTGTGCAGAAACTTTTTAGTTAAATGCAGTTCTATTTTATCTATTTTTTTCTTTTGTTTTCTGAGACTTCAGGGTGTTTTTAAAAAAATCCTTGCCCAGGAGCGATGGCTCATGCCTGTAATCCCAGCACTTTGGGAGGCCAAGGTTGGTGGATCACCAGAGGTCAGGAGTTCAAGACCAGCCTGGTCAACATGGTGAAACCCCATCCCTACTAAAAATACAAAAATTAGCTGGGCATCATGCTGGGTGCCTGTAATCCCAGCTACTCAGGAGGCTCAGGAGGAGAATCACTTGAAACCAGGAGGTGGAGGTTGCAATGAGCCGAAATCATGCCATTGCACTCCAGCCTGGGTGACAAGAGCAAGACTCCGTCTAACAAAAAAAAAAAGAAAGAAAGAAAAAAAAAACCACTTTCTTATGTTGAAATCCATAAACCCACAAGGCTTTATAGGCTAATTTTACAAAATATACCAAAGCAATAACACAAATATTACACAAAATAATTTAAGAACAATTTTTAAAATGGTATGTTTCTTTACTGCTATTTTAGGTTCTCACAACCTTAATATCAAAACTGGAATACAGCCTTGGATCTAATTCCTTTGTGAATATAGATGCAAATATTTCTCAACAAAACATTAGTATACTATCTAAGTATATGTAAAAAGTAATGATATATTATTAACATATGGGGTTTATCTCAAAAACATGTGATTGAGTGTATATCAGAAAATTGTTTAATATAATTAAACCATATTTTTAATTTTAAATCAGAAAAATTATTCAATAAAAGAGAATCTTAATCTTCCTTTACAATGCCACCATTATTGAATTAGTCAACTAAGTCAACCATCTAGGGTTCATTCTTGATTATCATTTTACCACAATACAGCAAACTATTCACCAAGTCCTAAAATTTCAATTTCTACGTATTGCTGCAATTGATCATAACCTCCCCATTTTCTCTGCTAATTCATTATTTTCCCCTTCATTGGTAACTGCTCTACTTATTTTCCCATCAGTTCTGTTGTTCACATTCTCATTGCTCTTGTCTATGTCTTTAAATTATTTATGTATTGCTTGAAATTGTTTAGTAGTTTTCCAAAACCATAAAGACAGTTTGTAATTTCCTTCATAGTCTAAATTAGCAGTTTCCAACCTTTTTGGAACCAGGGGCTGTTTCATGGAAAAAAAAACTTTTCCACAGACCAGAGTCAGCGGGGATGCTTTTGAGTTTATTCAAGTGCATTACATTTATTGTGTGCTTTATTTCTATTATTATTACATTGTAATATATAATGAAGTAATTATACAACTCACCGTAATGTGGAATCAGTGGGAGCCCTGAGGTTTTTTTCCTCCAATGAGACAGTCCCATCTGGGGGTAATGGGAGACAATGACAGATCATCAGGCATTATATTTTCATAAGGAGCACACAGCCTAGATCTCTCGCAGGCACAGCTCACAAAAGGGTTTGTGCTCCTATGAAAATCTAATGTGCTGCTAATCTGACAGGAAGTGGAGCTCAGGTGGTAATATAAACATTAGGGAGAGGCTATAAATACGTATGAAGCTTTCCTGTTTCACCCGCTGCTCACCTCCTGCTTTGTGGCAGCCTGGTTCCTAACAGGCCATGGACTGGTATGGGTTTGGGGACTCCCTGGTCTAAACTATGCCTGTTATTTCTGTTTTATAGGCCATAATGTGTTACTATTAACCTCTTCCTCAAGTCATAACACTGGAGGTTGTTAGGACTAAATTAGGTACTATATTAAAAATACTACACAATGTATAATTTGTATCTGATATTGTCATAAATTTTAGCAATATGAAAATTAATATACTATAGTCTAATATACTCAGGATTTCATGCAGAAACTTATCTCAAGTGACTCTTTCTATATTAAAGATATGTGATATCCTCACATATTCTGACTTTGGTGCAGCAAAGCTGTACTTATTTTTTGTCATGAAATGCCACTGAAATGTTTGCCTATGGTTATAAATTTTAGTTGATTAAACAACTTGTTTTTTCCAAACTTCCTATATTTCTTCTTCTTTATGAATATTTGAACATGTCTGTTTTCTTCATTATATTATTAATTCTAAAATCGCACAGAGAAATAAAAAAAAAAAACCTTAGTTAGTTTTCAAGCCAGCATAGTATTGTGCAATACATTTTTTTCTACACAATTTTGTAGTAAGTGTTTATTTACTTGAAGTGTGTGTTATTTATTTAAAGCTAGATTCCATAAGGATTTCTTGACTGGAGATGGTTAATAAATTTCACCTAGCTCAAGGCATGAGAATACCATTTTTTACAATGATTTAGCATTGTGCTTGACACATTCATTGTAAGTGTTCTTGGCTAATTGATTAATAGCATAAAAAGTAATTCAGTAGTCAATTGGTCTATAAAAGATAACAATAGCTCAAAACATTTTCAGCATTATTAAAAAATAATATAACTGAGAAAATCCTTTCCCAGGGTTTATAATCATGAAATGTCATATGATGGAGGTGTTATAGTTAAGATGCTTTTGTATAGAAACAGTAAATTGGGTTATGTGTCCATGAAAAACCTTTCCTATCTTTTTCTAGGTAAAAAGAGAAGCTTGAAAATTGATCTCCAGGGATGCAGAGGTGAGCTAGATAGAAAATAAAAGGATGTTGATATCACTATTGCCTGTAGCAGAAATGTCACAGAGTAGCTACGACTCTGCCATATCACCTAACCTTTCTTTGTACCAGCCATTTATTTCTTTAATTTCTTGACAATAGAATGGTGCACTTTTCTTAGTTTAAATTAGAAATGTCTTCTAGACATTTATCTTCATTGTGATCTCGTGTATACGGTTCAGGGATTTTGCTGCTCAGGTACTTAATAGCATCTCTGAAAGTCTGTAAAATATGGTACCTATAGATACAGTAATGTTAGGTATAATATAATCATTTTCATTTAAAGCATATTTCTTTTATAAAGTTATGCATATCTTTACATTTACCCTGTAAAAATATACTGTACTGAAATGATAACTTCAGGAATGAATTATATGCAATGTTAGTCATGTTATTTGTACATGTACACTAAAAAGCAAACATTACAAAGCCATCTCTCATGAAATCACACACATCTTCAAATGACAAAAACATTTATTATTTGTCCATTTGGGCACAATTTTTAAAAATCTATCATAAGCCAAAAAAATTGTATCTGTCCTCTTTACCTATAATCTCAGATCATACATTCTTTTTCCAGCATCACTAAAGATAGCTAATGCTTGTGCTCTCTTATCCTCCTATTTCTAGTGCATTTTACTTGAAAGCACATTACTCTGAAAGTTGTATCAAGCAGATATTTTGATCTGAATCATTTATCCTTAATTTTTAAATAAAAGGACATACTTCTTGCTAAAAGGATTTGAGGCATCAAGTAGGCACAGGAACATTCTGGAAGCCAGCTTGTAATACACTGGACATTTTAGTGTCTTTAAAGGCAGACTTGTTTTTTTTTTTTTTTTCTTCTTTGTTCTTTTTAAAGGGTGATGTAAAAAAAATGTAGTAATAAGTATCTCTATTTTAAATCCCCCTACAAAGCAAAAACAATATGTACAAAGAACTAGAGGGTGAAAACAATGTATTTTTTACTTTTAATCACTAAAGTTTTCTAATGTTAAACATTATTTCTTATATTTACTGTTGCTTTGGGAAATATGAAACACATAACTATGCCAGTGATCGTCAACACTGGACTATGTAGTTACTTAGAAAGAGATGCAACATTGAATTATACTTTATTTTCACTTACAATCATAGCTATATTTCTCCTTCCATTTAATGAAAGTACTATGTATTTTATTCAAATTTATGAATTGATTACATTGTGATAAATTACAAGAAAGATGACAAGTTATTTGATTTAGAATATGAGTTTTTAATATTTAACATGATTTCTGTCAGATATTTTTCTGCATTGGTAAAGTGATACCTGACTCTAAATTAAAACATTTGTTATTCTTATTTTATTTTTTCCCTATACTTCAGAAAGGAAAGCTCTAGTATTCTTCTGCAGAACACATCAGACACCTGTTCAGTGTAAAATTATAGTTGCTTTTGTCATTAAGATTGACAATAGCTAGTGGGAATGTAATTCAGGAAAATATAACACACATATTATTTTGCCTTTCAATTTCTAAATACAAAAAGTGTTCCATCAACCTACAAAATAAACAGCTTCATAAATAAATTTTAAAAATTACAGGGATATATTTTAGCAATATTATTTTAGATATTTGTCTAAGTTATGGCAAAAATATGAAGAACCAAGAGAAAAGTAAATGTTTTGTTGACAAGAAGACATTTTAAAAAGCTGAGAGTGGTGCAAATTAAGAAGAATGAAATAGTTTTGGTAATTTGGAGTAAATGACATGAATTAAGCATATAATATTATTTCTAAATTACATTCCTACATATATAAATCAACTTGTACACAGAAAAAAATGAAAATTTAAATATATAAATGTTTATGTTTTAAGTTAATGGGTTATTAGGCATGTAAAGTAAACATTTTTTTGAATAAACTATGACATGTTTATATTTTATAAATTTTTAATGAAAGAAAATTAGTCTAAATTTAGATTTGATTGAAAATGTCCTTAAATATTAAATGAAAATTTATTATCATCTTTACATTACCTAAGAGCAAATTACTTTCTCTAAATTATTATTGTACTTGGTGTGGTTGTTGGAATAATTTTTTTCCATGTAACTCTTTTTTGATACTTGTTTTCGTGCCTATTTCTCCCTAACATCAACAAGAAATCTGTATCTGAATTTGCTTTTACTGATCTTTTGTGTAGGTAAAAAAAATAATAATAATAAGTTGATAAAGTGTGTTTGCATGGATACTGAGTATAGTTTTTGAATGAAGGACTTATATGTACGTATTCATAGGCACATGTTTATTTATATGCACATGATATATGAATTTACATATCTATTTGAAATTTTAAATAACTTCTCTAATTTTTCAAAGTAACAAGTTTTTTTTCCACCATTTAAGTTCTTTGCAATTTACAAACTATTACACAACTTTTCAAGATAGAAACTTTGGAGGAAATCTGACTGCAACCTGTGTCCCTAAAGCAGGAATAGACAGTTGATTCTCTGTGAAACTCATAGCATCAGCGTTATAGTTCAAACTTGAAAATGTTAGTATTTTTACGATATTCTGAATTTCATTATCAAGGCTACATACTCATTAAAGGTCTTTTTAAAGATAGATGAATTAAGAAATCATATTATACAGACTGTTAGAAGTCCCAATGGTTTAATGTTAAATCAAAAGATTAACATATGTAAAGTATATAATGTTTAAACTTGTATTAATATTTTGCTCTATTCTCTATAGCAAAAATTTGGTCAGTTTTTTATGCATAGTCAAACTATAAACACTAAAACTTAAAATTCTAACATTGTTTACATGAAGGCCAAGGGATCAGCCTTTAGAGTGGACTTGACCACCATGTCAAGTATAGATTTGCTCAATGGTTTAAAGATATTCATTGATGATCCTGTATTAGTCCATTCTCATTCTGCTAATAAAGATATACCCAATACAGAGTAATTTATAAAGAAAAGGGATTTAATTAACTTACAGTTTTGCATGGCTGAAGGGGCCTCAGGAAACTTACAATCATGGTGGAAGGGGAAGCAAACACATCTTTCGTCACATGGCAGCAGGAAAGAGAAGGATTAGCAAAGATGGGGAAAAGCCCCTTATAAAACCATCAGATCTTGTGAGAACTCACTGTCTTTCATGAGAACAGCATGAGGATAACTGCCCCAATGATTCAATTGTCTCCAACCAGGTCCCTCAAATGACACATGGGGACTATTTAAAATAAGATTTGGGTGAGGACACAGCCAAACCATATTATTACCCCACTGACCGCTACCAAATCTCATGTCCTCATGTTTCAAAACATAATCATGCCTTCCCAACAGTTCCCCAAAGTCTTAATTCATTCCAGTATTAAGCTAAAAGTCAAAGTCCAAGTCCAAAGTCTCATCTCAGACAAGGCAAGTCCCTTCTGCCTATGAGCCTGTAAAATCAAAAACAATCTAATTACTTCCTAGATACAAAGAGGATACTGGCATTGAATAAATACACCCTTTTCAAATGGGAGAAATTGGACAAAACAAATGGGCTACAAGCATCATGCAATTCCAAAATCCAATAAGGTAGTCATTAAACCTCAAAGTTCCAGCGTGATCTCCGTTTACTCTATATCTCACATCCAAGTCATGCTAATGCAAGAGGTGGAATCTCATGGCCTTGGGCAGCTCTAGTGTTAATCGCAACCCCCGACCCCCTGCCCACTAGCTGTTTTCACAACTTGCGTTCAGTTCAAACTCAACGTAGCTTTTCCAGACACATAGTGCAAGCTGTTGGTGCATCTACCATTCTGAGGTCTGGAAAAGGATGACTTTTTTTCTCACAGCTCAACTAAGTAGTGCCCTATTGGGGGCTCTGACCCCACATTTTGCTTCTATACTGCCTGAGCAAAGGTTCTCCATGAGGGCTCTGCCCTTGTAGAAGACTTCTGCCTGAACATTCATGCATTTGCATATGTCCTCTGAAATCTAAGCAGAGGTTCCCAAACCACAATTCTTGACTTCTCTGCACCTGCAGGCTTAACATCATGTGGGAAATGCCAAGACTTGGGGCTTGCACCCTCTGAAGCCATGGCCTGAGTTGTACCTTGACCCTTTTCAGGTATCACTGGAGCAGCTAGGATGCAAGGCACAAAATCTCAAGACTGCACAAAACAATGGGACCCTGGGCCCTGCTCACGAAATTATGATTTCCTCCTAGGCCTCAGGGCTTGTAATGAGAGGGATTGCCATGTCAGAGGAAAGGTCTCTTACATTACATGCCCAGGACACCTTTGTCTTGATGATTAGCATTTGGTTTCTGTTACTTATGCAAATGTCTGCAGCTGGCTTGACTATCTCCACCAACAAAAATGGGCTTTTCTTTTCTACTGCATCATCAGGCTGAAAGTTTTCCAAAATTTTATGCTCTGTCATCTCTTGAATGCTTCACTGCTTATAAATTTTATCCACCAGATACTCTAAATCATCTCTCTCAAGTTCAAAGTTCCACAGATCTCTAGAGCAGGGGCAAAATGCTGCCAGTCTCCTTGCATAGCAAGAGTGACCTTTACTCCAGTTCCAAACAAGTTCTTCATCTTCATCTGAGAGCACTGCAGCCTGGACTTCATTGTTTATATCTCTATCAGCAATTTGGTCAAAGCCATTCAACAAGTCTCTGAGAACTTCCAAACCTTCCCACATCTTTCTATCTTCTGAGCCCTGCAAGTGTCCAGGAAGCTGCAAAATTTCTCACATTTTTCTCTCTTCTTCTGATCCCTCCAAACTGTTCAAACCTCTGCCTTTTACCCAATTACAAAGTTGCTTCTACATTTTCTGGTATCCTTACAGCAACTCCTTACTTTACTATTACCAATTTACTGTATTGGTCCATTCTCACACTGCTAATAAAGAAAAAAACCCAAAATGGAGTAATTTATAAAGAAAAGAAGTTTAATTGTCTCACAGTTCCATATGGCTGGTGATATAGTTTGGCTCTGTGTCCCATCCAAATCTCATCTTGAATTGTACTCCCATTATTTCCACATGTGAGAAGGACCCACTGGGAGATAATTTGAATCATGGGAAAAGTTTCCCTCATACTGTTCTCCTGGTAGTGAATATGTCTCAAGAGATCTGATGGTTTTATCAGGGGTTTCCACTTTTGCATCTTTCTCATTTTCTCTTGCTGCCACCATGTAAGAAGTGCCTTTCACCTCTCGTAAAGATCCTGAGGCCTCCCAAGCCATGTGGAACTGTAAGTCCAAATAAACTTGTTTTCTTTCCAGTCTCCAGTATGTTTTTATCAGGAGCATGAAAACAGGCAAATACAGTAAATTGATACCAGGAGTAGGGTGTTGCCCAAAAGATATCTGAAAATGTGTAAGCCACTTTGGAACTGGGTAATAGGCAGTGACTGGAACAGTTTTGTGGGCTCAGAAGAGAGAAAGATATGAAAAAGTTTGGAACTTCCTACAGGCTTATTAAATGGTTTTGACAAATAAGCTGATAATGATATGATATGGACAATGAAATGCAGGCTGAGGTGGTCTCACATGGAGATAAGAAACTTGTTGGGAACTAGAGCAAAGGTGACTCTCGTTACATTTAGGACAGAGATTGGTAGCATTTTGTCCCTGCCGTAGAGATTTGTGAATCTTTGATCTTGAGAGAGATGATTTAAGGTAACTGGCAGAAGAAATTTCTAACCAGCAAAGTATTCAAGATTTGACTTGGGTTCTGTCAAAGGCATTCAGTTTTAAAAGGAAATCAGAGCATAAAAGTTCAGAAACTTTGCAGTCTGATAATGCAATGGAAAAGAAAATCTCATTTTCTGAGGAGAAATTTAAACCAGCTGCAGATATTTGCATAAGTAATGAGGAGCTGAATGTTAATCCCAAATAAAATGGAAAATATCTTCAGGACATGTCAGAGACCTTTGTGCCAGCCTCTCCCATCACAGACCCATAGATCTTAGGAGGAAAAAATGGTTTTGTGGCAGAGCCCAGGGTTCCCATACTATATGCAGTCTAGGGACTTGGTGCTCTGCGTCTAAGCCACTACAGCCATGGCTGAAAGGCGATAATGCAGAGCTCTGGCTGTAGGTTGAGAGGGTGCAAGCCCCAAGCCTTGACAGCTTCCATGTGGTGTTGAGCCTGCAGGTGCACAAAAGTCAAGAATTGGAGTTTGGGAACCTCTGCCTAGATTTTAGAAGATGTATGGAAACACTTCGCTACCCAGGCAGAAGTTTGTTGCAAGGGCAGAGCTCTCATGGAGAACCTCTGCTAGGGTAGTGCAGAAGGGAAATGTGGGCTTGGAGCCCCCATACAGAGCCCCTACTGGGACACTGCCAAGTGGAGCTGTGAAAAGAGGGCCACAGTCCTCCAGACTCCAGAATGGAGGATCCGACTACAGGTTGTACTGTGTGCCTGAAAAAGCAACAGACACTCAATTCCAGCCCAAAAAAGCAGCCTGGAGGCAGGCTGTACCTTGAAAAGCAACAGAGGCAGAGCTGCCCAAGACCATGAGAACACACCCCTCACAACAGTGTGACCTGAATGTGAGACCTGGTGTCAAAGGAGATCATTTCGGAACTTTAAAATTTGACTACCTCACTGGATTTCTGATTCATGTGGACCCTGTAACTCCTTTGTTTTGGCCAACTTCTCCCACTTGGAATGGCTGCATTTACCCAATACCTGTACCTCCATTGCATCTAGGAAGTAACTAGCCTGCTTTTGATTTTACAGGCTCATAGTCAGAAGGGACTTGCCTTGTCCCAGATGAGACTTTTAACTGTAAACTTTTTGGTTAATGCTGAAATAAGTTAAGACTTTGGGGGACTGTTGGGAAGGCATGATTGGTTTTGAAATGTGAGGACATGAGATTTGGAGGGGTTAGGGTAGGATGATATGGTTTGGCTCTGTGTCCCAACCCAAATCTCATCTTGAATTTTACTCCCATAATTCTCATATGTTGTGGGAGGGACGCGGTGGGAGATTATTCAAGTCATGGGAGCAGTTTCCCCCATATTCTTCTCATGGTGGGGAATAAGTCTCACAAGATCTGATGGTTTTATCAGGAGTTTCCGTTTTTGCATCTTCCTCATTTTCCCTTTTCCTCATTTTCCCTTGCCACTACCATGTAAAAAGTGTCTTTCACTTTCCACCATGATTCCGAGGCCTCCCCAGCCATGTGAAATTGTAAGACCAATTAAAACTTTTTTTCCTCAGTCTTGGCTATATCTTTATATACACTGTGAAAATGAACTAATATAGCTGGAGAGGCCTCAGAAAATTTACAGTCATGTTGGAGGGACAGCAAACATTTCCTTCTTCCCATGGAGGCAAGAGTGAGAAAGATGAGTGAAGGCCAGGGTAAAGTCCCTTATGAGATTTGGGTGGGGACAGAGCCAAACCCATGTCAATTCCTATTTCTAAAGAGAATGCTCTAAATTTTTTTTCCGTAATTCATCATGATCAGCCAATGAAGCCCCTAAATCCAGCAATCTTTTTGATCAAGTTTGTAACATGCCGCAAAGGAGTCAAACACATTTGGGCTACAGCTCGTGACCCCTTCTGATTTCAGTATCACTCTTTGGATGTGATTTCATTCCGCTGGCCTGTGTGGCAGCTGTGATATTCTTCATCACAAAATTTTGTCTGTTTTGTTTCTGAAAGTTTTATAAAATTGGAAAGAAGACAAAAAGAGATTAGTCGTATTGAAGGCCTGATGCTGAGGGGCCTTCCAAATGGGAATCTTCCAGTTTATTACAGTATGAAGAGGTTGAGGTGAAGCACTCCCTTCCTCCTGGGACAAAACGTCTTTTCAAAACTTACCTTATTAAGTCAAAGTTTGTTTTCCTGAAATTTAGTAGTTATTTAAAAGTTAGAAATATTCTATGCCAAACAAAGATTTAAATCTAGGACCAGATGTGGTGGCTCACGTCTGTATCCCAGCACTTTGGGAGGCCAATGTGGGTGAATCACCTGAGGTCAGGAGTTTGAGAACAGTAGAGATGGCAAAACCCTATCTCTACTGAAAATACAAAAAAATTAGCCAGGCGTGGTGACGCACGCCTGTAGTTCCAGCTACTTGGGATGAAGCACTAGAATCGCTTGAACCAGGGAGCCGGAGGTTGTGCCACTGCACTCCAGCCTGGGCAACAAAGTGAGACTCCATCTCCAAAAAAAGAAAAAAGAAAACTATATTTTCAAGCTAAGAAAAAAATAAAATAATATAAACCCTCCCTCCAAATTGGAATGCTGTTAAATGTAATAAAACTACATATATAATTTTAACTGATAACTTATATCACATTTATTCCTGTCACTTATACAATTTTCAGGAAAAAAATGATTTTTTATGTAAGACATTATATAACTGTATATAATGAATAGTTATGTTGAAATTACCTTTTGACGTATAATGTCTACATATTCATTATATTTTTTAATCAATATAACATTCAAAGTTACCCTAAAGGAAAAAAAAACATGATAAACATAATAATAACACATAATAAATCAAAAACATAATAAATCAGTAACAGATTTGAAACAATGAAAACAAATCAGCATACTTCATATATACTTGGATTCTTTTCCAATAAGTAATATCTTCATAATGACACTAAATCAATAGTTCACAAATAGATCACTTTGTGCCACCTGAATATCAAATAAGGTAGAGTATGATGAAAGTAAGTTTCCAATTATATATTAGATAGACATGTTGGAGTTAAGGTTATTTTGTGGGACCAGAGACCCTCCATATGAATATGTTCCCTGCAGAGGCCAGGGATCACTTCTGCTGTGAGAAAAGTGTATCATGTGTTTGTACATTGTGTGTGCAGAGAAGGTCTTGGGTATTTTTGTTCAAGACTACATTTTAAAGTAAGGTAGGAGGCAAGACTCAACACCACAGATGGGGTTTTGTACTTGACCAAGTTGAAGACTAACTGAAACAGGGAAGTGGCAAACACACCTTCTCGATAAGGTATGTCAACCAGTGCCATGTCAGTTCATCATTTTCATGGCAACACCTGGAAGTTAGTACCCCTTTCTGTGACATTAACCCAATAATCTAGAAGTTACCATTCTTTTTCTATAAATTTCTGCAAAATCTTCCTCTTAATTTTCATGTAATTAAAGGCAGATATAAATATGACTGCAGAATTGTCCCTGAGCTGCTACTGTGGGCACACTGACTATAGAGTAGTCCTGATCTGCAAAACAAAGTATCTCTGCTACTTCTGTACACTACTGTTTCAGTAAGCATTGCTATTTCACACTACCAGCCCACTCTTGATTATTTTCTGGGCAGAGCCAAGAAACCTTCTGCGCTAAGCCCCAGTTTTGGGGCTTGTCTTCCCAGCATCACAAGGATCCTTATATTCAAAAATGCCTAGGCACATAGAAAGATGTTGTCCCTCTAGAATAAAGGAAGAAATTATTTGCTTTTGTCCAATATAAAAGGGTGAGTTTCTAAAAGTTAGGGTTCCTCAGTGTGACACAAGTACTGTGCAGACAGCACCTACTTTAGCCTCTTGCTTCACTACTGTGGTAGCCAAGGAGGAGATAAATTAGTTTTCTAATGGTACACTAAAAATTACCACACACTTAGTACTTAAGACAACATGTGTGTGTTACATTACAGTATTATCTTAAGTTGATTGTTTGTTACTGCTTAAGCTAGTGGGATGGTAAGAATTGCTTCTTTGGGACTAGTCAAATATCACATAAATAGGAAAGATAAGATTCCAGAAAAGCATAGGTTAGAGGGTAGTAGTTAACCTTCAGTGGCAAGACAAATGTAATAATCGTCAGTAGACAGCTCAGCTTTCAGAACTTTCATGTTGTTTTTCTAAAATGAAATGAGAATTAATTTTACAGAAAAGCACAAATATAAGCCCCTGATGTGCCTTCCTGCCTCAGCCAAGATAGCACATTAGATGCATTACTGAATCCAATTAGAAAATACAGACACTGGCAAATCCGCCAAAACCTCCAATGTAGATTTCCTAACATATAACCATTTAAATCACTTGTCTGGATTCTGAAAAGCTGGATGAAATATGGAGAATGATGACCAACTACCAAAACTAATGTAAGGTAGTTCCATCATCAGTTGCTGTTGTGTTGGGTGAATGTCACTGCCACTTTATATGTGGCTAATAAACAGGAATTTTTTATATTATTATTATGCCCATAAGTAAAGAGAATAAAACCAGTATTTTTTTTTTTTTTTGTGAGGGAGAGAGCATCTCGCCATATCCAAAGTTGGAGTGCAACAGTGAGATTACTGCTCACTGTAGTCTTGATATCCTGGTTTCAGGTGATTCTCTTACCCCAACTCTCAACTATAGGTGTGCACCACCATACCCAGGTAACCTTTCTGTGTATTTTTTAGTAGAGACAGGGTTTCACCATGTTGCTCAGACTGGTCTCAAACTCCTGGGCTCAAGTGATCCACCTGCCTCAGCATCTCAAATGGCTGGGATTACAGGAGTGAGCCACCATGACCACCTGTAAACCAGTTATTTTTATAATGAGATACACAGCAACATGCATTCATTGCCTTATTAAGAATTGTTAACATTTC
Organism: Papio anubis; assembly: GCF_008728515.1. Lineage (NCBI taxonomy): Eukaryota > Metazoa > Chordata > Mammalia > Primates > Cercopithecidae > Papio > Papio anubis. The sequence goes on along the minus strand of NC_044982.1, from coordinate 63,429,135 downwards.
TCTTTTGTAAAAATATAGTCTTCTGGAAAGTTTCTAGTCTTGAATATTTCAGAAAATATAAACTGATACAGTGTATTAATAACATTATGCCATTACATAGTAGAATTCAATAAGGAGGAAGCAGTAACTACTCTGTATGTTCTAGAATTACACATACAGACCAAACAGTTAAGAATAAACTCCATGCAGATTTGAGGATTGACAGACCTGTCACCTAATGAAATGATTATGGACCCAATAGCCTGAGTCCTGCCAGGATTTCTGCCTTAAGTGAAAGGCACACTGCTGCACTCCCTTTCACAATCTAAGTGGTATAAACCTTGCTGAGACATTCTGGATTTGGGAAAACAACATATATCACAGATAGAAATATTCTTCTGATTAGTTTGTCATCTGACTTAGAGGAAAGCACAATTTCTAGTGAAATCTAGAGCAAAGATAATGGGGCATATGTCTTACCACATCAGTCATATCACAAAACAGGTCCAATGGTGCTAAAGAAACCTGTAGTGAAAAAGAATGCTGTGTAGAGTCCAAAGCCAACTCCAATGGAAGAATGCTTAAAATCTAAAAGCAGAAATATACCTACTGTACAATGGTAATGTTCATTTGACAAAAAAAAAAAAAAAAAAAAAAAAAAAAAAGCAGTTTCTGATACGTTATTGAGCCCTAACAAAGTCTGGTTGCTGAAAATGGGACATCAAATTAATTTGTAAATAGAATGCTTTCTAACTAGATTGATACTATCAGAGTCACTGAGGCATACATTCACAGAAGTGCAATGGCAATATATCATACTCCAAAAATTGCGCATTTGAGGTGAGGCCCAAACATGTACACTTTATTCACACCTATGTCCTGTATTACACCAACGTCTTTTTCTTAAATTGCACATAGGGATTAAAGTAGAAGAATAGTAGTCTTCTCTTAAACTAACTGCCAGGGGAAGAAAAAGAGGTCAGTTAACAGAAGGGTTGTGCCACTATGATATATTAAGTGAAAATTGAAGACGACCTGCTGCACTAAAAACCAACTCACAGGTGGCTTGAAAAGATGTTGGTGAAATATAAATTCACCTAATGGCAGAAATGTGAGCAGAAAACTTGTTCAATCACTTTTTATGGAAGGTGAAATGGTCTGTGGCAAGCATGTTCATAGGCTGTTATTGTGGGAAATGGATGGCTGGTTAGTTAAGGGTCTGAAAGCAGCAAATTTAGAAGACTAAATGCAAGAACGTTTTGGGGAAAAGGCTGTGGATAAAACTCTATGTGTAGATATAAAGTGAGAAATCTTTGTGTTTTTCATTTATGTCCATTACAGTGCATCACCACAAAGGACGTTCTTATGTATATAGACAAGATAACTTTTCCTAGGAACGTAAGTCAGTTCCTCTTGGCTACTTTAGTGGTGGTGCAATAATTCATGTCACGAAAAAATGCCTGCCTTCCCACCATGAGAGCTCTAAAAACATTGCTGCTGACCAAGAGATGTATTTTTCAAAAGGAGGTATAACAATGGACTCATGACAAGGGATCAAGCTTTTCTAGTCTAGTCATCACCATCCAGAAGCAATAGTCTTATTAAAACAATAGAAGGCACTATTAGCTTAGATAAATCCCCCTGATGGATTGGAGTGACATCCTTAAACAACCACTATTTACACTTCTCCAATATCCAATATATGATGTTCTATTAACATGGAATCCAAACATAGTATGTGTGGTGTTTCTAACAGTAACATATAAACCAATAATTTAGTGAAGCAATTGGGGAATTTTTGTTTGTTTTAAAACCATAAATCCTTAGACTTTGCTGAATCAGATGTCTGAGATTCTGTTCCTAGTGGTGGGAGCTGGTGAAAATGCTTCCACTAGGGGAGCATAGGCACACATTGTAGTTATTACTACTGTATTATTAGTTTGGACTCCTTTTGAGTTATTTTACTTGAGACAATAGCCTTCAGATCCATCCATGTTGGTGCAAAACATATAACTTCAGTCTTTTTTATGGCTAAGTAGTTATGTCTGTGTGTGTGTATGTGTATGTTTGCAATACACACACCGCATTTTCTTTATATTACCCATTAATGAATATATGTTGAAGGATTGAAATAACCAAACTTTAAAAACACAATTATTCTAAATTAATTTCTAAAATTGAAGTAATCTCAATATCCCAGTAAGATTTTTATTTTATTTTTTGGTAAACATTAATAAGAAAATTTGACGTAAAAATACAAAGTAGCCAAAATGATTTTACAATGGATGATTATAGTTAAAAAATTTATACAACCTGATTTAGCTACAGTGTTCAAGAGAGAGATTTATAAGAATTAAAATTGATAAAAGTATATATATATATTAATAAAACAGAATGATTGTCCAGATAGACACACACACACACACACAGTTATGCAATTTTTTTTTTGTTTCAGAGCATTTTTATATAAAACTTTTCATGGTGAAATAAATTTGGTTTTCAAAAAAGTAAAAACTAGAGCACAAAGATCACCCAAATATTCTTCATCTAAGATTTCTAAATATTAAAGTCTTACATAGCCATGGGAAATTTGTCAAAATAAGGATTTCATATCAGTGAAATACGATCAAACTATTGACTCTACTTGGATTGTATCAGTTTTTCCACAACTTTATTTTTTTCTGTTCCAGAATACCAATCAGGCTACTACCTTACATTGAGTTGTCATGTTTACTTAGCCTCCTTCAATCAGGCAATGTCTGTTTCATTGTTTAAACACTCCTGATGCTTTTGAAGGTAACTTTGTCTCTCTGCTTACCTCAAATTTATAGAAAAACGCTATCTTTTAAATTTACTTAAATTGTATTTTTGTTTGCTCCTGAATGTCATATATTTTGAGATTTTTAAAATCATAAGAAATGATTCAAAGTCATTTTATTTGTTTGAAAGTGTATTTTGCAAAATAAATTATCTCAGGTCTTTCTGAACGTTCTTTATCTTTTTCCAGGAAGTTATCATTTTGCTACATTAAGTCAAAATACGGTCTACTAAATATTTTTCATCTTCACCCTCTAATTAACCAACTGTTCAATTGCACATTGCAATTTTTTTCTAAAATCTCAAATTTCCATATGAGTAAGAAATAAAACCATGATCAGTGTCCCCAAATCTTATTATTTTTGTAATATCTTTTGCTTAAGTTCTTTATTTTCAAAATGTTTTATGTAGATACCAAAATTACATTATTATATCATTAGTCCATTATTATTTTGTCTAAAGTCATTATTGAATTACATTCTCTCCCATGGTACTAGTTAAGTGTTCTATTGCTGTACATTTTGGGGTAGTTAAGCATTATTTTTCTTGTCATTGGTTGTTAGAGTTTATTAGGGATAAAAAGCAATGTATTTTTCAGGGGCATAACTAAGAAAGGATGCACTTTTGGCAAAACTCAACTGACTTGATTGGGAATATCATGAGAATTTTTACATACCTGGGGAACAAGGAGAAGGTTTGTATTTTTGTCCCATTTTATTCTGCTTGTTTTATTTCTGTACACTTTAAGAATGTACATTTACAAAGTTATCACAATGAGATTAAAAACACAAGGTTAAGAATTACACTCAATTAAACAAATACTTATTTTACAAAGTTTATATTTCTGAGTCTTGAATCCATAAACAAAATTTTGAAATGCTTCATTCATATTTCTGGCATTAAAACAATTATAGAATTTAAATTAAATGCTCTAATAAACAGGGTTCTAATGTATGATCATACACGACTGTATATTCAAGAAATCCTTCTTGTATAATTAAAGCTTCATTACCTCATTTACTTGAATGATTCAATTTGAAACCCCTATAGATATCGATATGAAAGTAAACCAATAGATTAGGAAAAATATTCTCTATTCATGCTCACTATTTTGATTTAGTGTTTTTATGCTCACTATTTTGATTTAGTGTAAGTATGAACCTTAAATGACCAAAATGCAGCCACAACCACTTTCTAGAAGTGTAGTCTTAATACTTTAAATTAATTGATTAGTAAAATTATTCACTTCTCAAAATTAGTACCACTTATAATAAATGTGAAACAAAGAATACCCAATTAAGGGTGAAGGAAGGAAGGAACTAGTCTGCTGCTGAGAGATAGGCAGCCCTGCAGGCAGCAGAGGAATTTGGAGACCAACAATATTTCTCCTATCACTAGTTGAGAAAAGAGGAAGGTGAGAAAGAACTAGAAACCACATACCCAATGGAAAGAGAGGCAGTGCCCCTGGAAAACCTTAATTGGAACCCCTGTGATCCCACAGGGATGAGAAATCATTTCTCATGGGTGGAAGAGAAACCATTTTTAGACGTGCATACTAGAGAGTAGAGAGCTTATGGAGGAGGTCCAGAGCAAAACCTGTTAATTACTTCAAGCTTTCCACACTAGATCAGAAACTAGATGAAAATACCTCAGCCTTTTTAGAGAGGATGAGAGAAGCTTTAGCAAAACACACTTCTCTTTATTCTGATTTGGTTGAGGAACAGCTAATTTTCAAAGACAAGTTTATTACTCAGGCAACCCTTGATATCAGAAAAAGTTACAGAAACAGAACATGGAACCAGAGAGCATCTGAGAGAACTTCCTGAACATGGCCACTCCAGTCTTCCAAAATAGGAACCAGGAGGAGGCCCAGGAGAAGAGGAAGCACAAAAATGGACAGAGGCTCTAGTGACTGCATTGCAGGCCTATAAAATTTAGGATCCGCAAGGATCACCTGTTAATTGCTACCAGCATGGCAAGTCAGGGCACTTTAGGAAGGATTGCCAAGGCACTAAAAGGACCCCATCTTAACCCTGTACCTCCTGTGGTGGAGACAACCAGAAGGCAGACTGTCTCTGGGACATAGGCCACCAGGTTGAGGACCAGACTCACAAATCGTCTTGCAGGACTGATGGGTCCCAGGGCTTAATTCTCCACCTCCAGTGGCTCAGACTGCTATCACTATTCAGGAGCCCTGGGTGATTCTGGATTTGGAAAAGAAGAAGGTAAACTTTTTTTTGGACACTGGAGCAAGTCTTTCGGTTCTCTTTTCTCCCATAACATAATGATGATGGACATCTCAGGAAAGCCCTTAACCCAATGTTTATTTTGGTCCCTCAGTTGTAGTTGGGGGGAACTCTTGTTTACTCATGCCTTTTTAATCATGCCTGAAGTCCAACTTCCTTGACATGTAGAGATATTCTAGCTCTATGGGAGCCACCATCCTTATGGCTCCAGGAAAAATGCTTTGTCTCCCTCTGGTGGAAACCAACATTAACCTGGAGGTTTGGGAAACCCAATGAAGAACTGGCTGAGCTATAACAGCTATGCCAGCCTAGATCCACCTTAAAGCCCCTACCTTTGTCCCTAACGAGAAGCAATATATCCTAAAACCATAAGGTAGAACAGGGCTAGAAGCTATTATTAATGACTTAAGAACACAAGGTCTCAGACCATGCAACAGCCCCTGCAACACCACAATATTAAGGGTGCAAAAACCCAATGGGGGAATGGAGACTAGTTCAAGACCTCTACCTCATTAATAAGGATGTTGTCCAATTCCTCTTGTAGTTCCCAATCTTTATACCCTGCCATCTCAAATACCTGAGGGAACTAAGTGGCTCAGTTGTTTTGGACCTGCAGGATGCCTTTTTCTGTATACCATTGTACCCTAAATCCTCATATTTGTTATTGTACCCTAAATCCTCATATTTGTTTGCATTTGAAGATTCCCCCAATCAGACCACCCATTAATCTGGACTGTAATGCCCCAGGGATTCTGAGACAGCCTGTTCAGACAAGCCCTAAAAATGATGCCTCTGGTTTCTCTTATCCTCAGGTTGAAGTTTTAAAATATGTAGATGATATGTTCCTCTGTGCCCCAACCAAGGAAGCTTCTCAAGAAGGCATTGAGGCTCTTCTTAATTTCTTAGCTGACAAAGAATCTAAAGTTTCAAAATCTAAGGCTCGGCTCTTTCAGACTTCAGCAAAATACCTATGGCTAGTCCTATCAGAAGGGACCAGAGAATTAGACAAGGAGAGAATTAAACCCATCTCTTTGTTTCCACTTCCTGAAACCCTCAAATAGCTAGGAGGACTCTTGTGCATTAAAGGATTTTATATATTGTGGATACCCAAGTACAGTGAGATAGCTTGCCTTTTATATCACCTTATAAAAGAAACTCAAGACTCGCACCCTTACACTGGGTAAAGTTAACAGAATAACTCCCTCTGTTTTAAAAGCAGAGGGAAGGGACCATACCTGGGGGACCTCAAATATTACAACACCACATTCATAATTGCTAAGAGCACGGGAGTCTAGAGGGTAAGAAAGAACATGTGTAAACCAAAAACATTAGAAGAACTGTGGGAAAATTTTAATGATCTAACCTTACAACACCACATTCATAATTGCTAAGAGTATGGGGGTCTGGAGGGTAAGAAAGAACATGTGTAACCCAAAACATTAGAAGAACTATGGAAAAATTTTAATGATCTAACCAAACATTCTAGTTGGGATTCCTTGTTGGAATGGTTACCCTTGGGTAGGGATGCCATCTCTTGCCAGCATTATTATCAGGTAATAAATAACTCACGGATCTTTCTAAACATGCCCACACATCGAATCCTTAAGCCTTGTATAATATTTGATAGTGACCTACAAATCTGCAGGCAAACAGGAAATTTGTGGATCAATAGTCCCTGTAAGGAGGTTACCTAAGATACTAGCCAGGATATATTGTCTCTGATCTTTTGAAATATCATCGGCCAAAAAGATTCTTCCCACCTAGAATGTAAAATTCCAAACAGCCTTATGATTAACTATACTGAGTATCGATATCTCTATCCCAAAAATACTCCCATTAGGTGTAAGGGGCTGACCTTACAATGCCTGGACCAAAACTAGCTGGAACTCTCACAAACCACAACTCAGAACCATCCCTTCAAGGAATGGAAGTTTACTTTCTCTGTGGCTCCTGGATACATTTAATCTACCCCAGGCACTGAAGGGGAACATGCACTATTGTGGCAGTGTTCCCTGATTTATTATTTTTAAACCCTACAAACATGGCAGCACTATCTGATGACATACCCAATCTGGACTCTTTTCTGGGGAGTTCAATCTCTCACACACAATGAACCAGGAGATCACTTATTTCTATGCCATCATATGGAGATTTAACAGAGAGAGAGAACTAGAAAGACATACCCTTGACAATCACGTATTAGAAAAACCATAGATGAAGAATTCTATAGATAGAGGGCTATATTTGTTTGCCAGTATTTTTCTCCTTGAAAGATTAATACTTAATATCACTATTATGATGCAATGAGGGTGAAAGGCAACAGTAGGAGCCATGGAAGCCCAGCAAAAATCTATAGATTCTCAAGCCACTGTGGTAATGCAGTATAGGTGAATTCTTGATGTCATTATGGACAATGTAGGGGGTGCCTGTGAATTCTTAAATGAGACATGATGCTTCCGAATCAACACTTCTAATCAGGTAGAAGAAAACTTACAGGTGCTTAAGGACCAAATTAGAATCATTAAGATTGAGATAAAATATGGGCTCTGATTCCAGTTGGCTACAAACCCTTCTTAAAGGATTTGATCTTCTTTTTTGGATCCAGTTAGCTCCTTTAGTAGGACTTCTTTTACTTGTATGTATTGTGTTAATGTTTGGGCCTTGTTATAATCAATGCTATAACCCAAATTATTTATTCTCATATAGAAGCTATCAAGCTCCAAATGGTGATGCAAATGAAATCACACATGGACATACCTTTCCTTCTGAGGACACTTAAGCTGGCCCCAGGAGGAGCCCTAGCTATTGTTCCCCACAAAATATCCCTCTTCAACAGGAAGTAGCCATAGGAAACATCACCCCACCTCCCTAACATCATTTAGTGGCTGGATCTCAGCTCACTGCAAGCTCCGCCTCCCGGGTTTACGCCATTCTCCTGCCTCAGCCTCCTGAGTAGCTCGGACTACAGGCGCCCGCCACCTCGCCCGGTTAGTTTTTTGTATTTTTTTTAGTAGAGACAGAGTTTCACCGTGTTAGCCAGGATGGTCTCGATCTCCTGACCTCATGATCTACCCGTCTCGGCCTCCCAAAGTGCTGGGATTACAGGCTTGAGCCACCGCGCCCGGCCGTAACTTCTTATATTTTTATCTTTAAGCTCTATTTTTTTTCTACAATGTTTTCTTTTTTTTAATTGATACTGACACTATACTTTTTCCCATTAGTGGAAATATATCTATCTATAGATATAGACATATAAAAGACATATTATTTTTTTCCTTTGGTAACTTTTCTTTCTGTTCTAAACAAAATTTTACAAGTGAGATTTGTACCATTTTTCTGTGACTGTTTTTTCTCTTATCAACATTTGTAGATATGAAATAGAAAAAAGTTATATACTTTCTAAGTCAAGTTTAAAATGACACCCATTTTGACTAATTTTTAAACAAGAAATTGTTTTCTCACCAAGAATCAACTGTTGATTTTCTAAAATGTCTATTTTATTGAAAGAGATGAATAATTTTTGCAAAAATAGTGGCACGTTAGTAGCTAGTCTAAGGTTTTATCTCTCTCCTTCTCATGTGATTGTTTCAATATATTATTCGCTTTGTGTCATTCTAAAAATGTCAGTATTTGCCTTAATGATGAGGTAAAAACCAATGTTATTTATTTGAAAGAGATTCTTCAGTTATTTCTTGTTTCTTCTCATTTGATATTATTATTAACATAATATCATAAATTATTAATTTTTTATTTTGTGTTTGAACTAAATATTGTGATAATAAGATAACATATAATATTTACATTAGTTTGACAGGGCTGCCACAACAATTTACCACAGTCTGGGTGGTTTAAACAGCTGAATTTTATTTTCTCAAAGTTCTGAAAGCTTGAAGTCCAAGAGCAAGGATCCAGCAGGTTTGATTTCTTCTGAGACGTCTCTCTTGCTTAAAGAGGGCCAAACTTTTCCTGTGTCTTTACATGGTCTTTCCTCTGTATGTGTGTATCTTTGACATCAGTCTGCTCTGGCTGTCATAATACAATTCTGTAGACTTAGTTGCCTAAAGAACAGAAGTTTATTTTCTCAGAGTTCTGGAGACTTGAAAATCCAAAGTTAAGATGCCAGTCAGTTCAGTTACTGGTGAGGGTTCTTTGAGGCTTTCAGATGGTTCTCTTCTTTCTGTGTCCTCACATTGCACAAAGAGAAAGAGAGTGACAGAGAGAGAGAGTACACAATCTCTCTATTGTCTCTTTTTGTAAGGGCACTAATCCTGTTGGACCAGGGCTCCATCCTTATAACCTCTTTTAATCCTACTTACCTTTGAATGGTCTCATCTCCAAATACACTCACGTTGGATTTTGGGGCTTCAATATATAAATTTGGAGAGTGGTGGATGGGGGGCATTGAAAATTCGGTGTTTCTGAAAGGTTGAAAATACCTGGTGTTTCTCTATGTGTCACTATTTCTTCTTCTCATAAGGATATTAGTCAAATTGGATGAGGGTCTACTCTAAAAGTCTCATTATAATTGTATCACCACTTTAAAGTTACAGCTTCATAATATGGTAATAACATTCTGCAGTCTTGGAAGGTAGGGTTTCAACATGTAAATGTTAAGAGGACATAATTCATCCTGCAATATTTTTCTAGTAGTTTCCTTGGAAACCATCATTTCTCTGAAACTCATACCAGTGGTTTGAAGTAAATATCATGCTGACTATTTAGACTTCTATTACTTTTATATTTAAATATAGAAACTCCCTAGATAGGTATTAGTGCTTATTAACAGCTTCCTCATGGGATGCAAAATATAATTTAAAGTCACAGATGTCTTTAAAGAGGAATTTTATTCACAATATCCTGAAAATTAGTTTTCAACTTCTATTATAAATTGTCAATATGACAGAAAATAAAAATATTTCTGTGAATATATCAGATATGTGAAAAATATAAAGTATAATATTACTTTATATTTCAATTGATAAGATGCCTATATGTAAATGTAATATATAAAACATGTTTTCATGTTACTAATTCATACAAATGATTTTAGTTAACAATATATCCCTTCTAGTAATATTTTTACTTCAATAACACATTTTGTATATTATAAGTTTTAGTCATACCATACATATTATTTTCCCAAATTCTAGGTAAGCTTGGAAAGTAAATTGTAAACATGGAATTTATATCTAAGTATGCAGGATTATAGTCATAATGTTTATTAACTAAGAAATCTTTGCATAGATTTATATATAAATGGAAAGAGTATTATTACCAAAACCCCAAATCTCTTCTCAGTATGACATCTTCGATTAACTAGCCACTAAAACACTAACCTAAGCCATTAATAGACTTCCTTCAACAATTGTTAAGCCTATAATTTATATAAAATAGATTAATGTGAATCCCCCTCCTATTATGAGCTTCAGTTGAGCTTTACATAAGAAAAATTAAAGTAAATGAGAGTCATAATTTTAGTCATCATGGAGAAATTTTTTTAAAACAATATGAAGTTCATCTACCTCTTAGTCCTAAATGTGTAAATAGATCTAGAGAAATATAATTTATTTTCCTAACTACATATTTAAGCTTCAGTTTATTTGCCCAATTGTTTTTTATACTAATTTTAACTAAGACTATAATGTGTTATGTTTTTAATTGAAGTACAATTCAAGTACAATAAAACTCACTCTTTTAAAGTATACCATTCAGCTTGTTTTAGCATATTCACAAAGCTGTACAGTCATGGCTACATCAACACTAATTGTAGATTTTCATCATACCCAAAGAAAAGTATATGCTCATTAGTAGACACTCCCTCTTCCACACCTGTCTCCCATAGAAACTACTAGTGCACTTTCTTTATGAAAATGCCTATTTTGGATTTTACATATAAATGGAATTACATAATATTTGGCCTATGCATTTGGCTTCTTTCAGGCAGCATAATTTTTTTTAGGGTTACATTATTATGGAGCACATATTACCACTCCATCTTTGTCAAATCTGAACAATATTTCAGTCTGTGCTTGTATTGCATTTTGCTTACCTCTTCATCAGATGATGGACATTTGGATTGTTTACATTTTTTAACTATTATGCACAATACTTCCATGAAGTCGTGCACATGTTCTTCTGTGAACATGTTTTTAATCTTCTGGGATATACACTTAGGAGTGAAATTGTTTGGTCATGTGTTAATTCTGCTTAACTTATTGAGGAACTGTCAATTTTCTTCCAAAGTGGCTGTACCATTTTACATTTCCACCAACTGTTTATGAGTGTTCCAATGCTTGTGCATCCTCACCAATACTTGTTATTCTGTGTTTTAATTACAAGCATTCTAGTGGAAGTGAAGTGTATCTTATTGTAGTTTCAATTTGCATTTCATGGATAGCAATGATGCTAAGAATCTTTCTATGTGCTTACAGGCTATTTGCGTATTTTCTTTGGACAAGTTAATATAAATTATTTGTCCATTTTTTAAATAATTATATTGTCCTTCAAATATTGAGTTATGAGTCCTTCATATAATGATAAAACTTCGCAATGTATATGACATTTTCATCAAATTTGTGAAGTTTTCAGCCATTATTTTAAAATATTCTCTCCTCTCTTTCTGGACCACTTATTATGTGTTGTCAGTGTCCTTTATGGTGTTCCATAGGTCTCTGAACCTCTGCTCAAATTTTCTCATTCATTTTTTTTCTATTCATTTTAGTATACCATTTTAGTTAACCTATCTACAAGTCCATTAATCCTCTTACCTGGTCAAATATTAATATGTTATTGATTACCTTTATTAAATTTTTTATTTCAATAATTATATTCTTTAACTCTGGAATTTTGAGTAGGTTGCCTCTATTTTTTATTGATATCCTTTATTTGTTGGAACACCATTCTCATCCTTTAATCCTTTAGACATGCTTTCTTTAATCATTTTAGCATATTATAAAAAGCTAATGTAAAATCTGTGTTCAGTAATTATGGCATCTGTATTTCTTCAGAGACAATTTCAATGAAATGCTTTCTGTGCTCACATCCATGAGCCATACTTTCTTGTTTCTTTGCATATTTTAACTTTTTGGTCAAAAACAGTATTTTAAATAATGTAAAGTAGTAACTATGAAAATTGCACTCTTCTTCCTCCCCAAAGTTTGTTATTGTTTTGGTTGCTTTTTAAAATATAATTCAGTAATGTCAGTATTCTTCATAATTCATGGACACAGAGGCCTCTGATTGGTTAGTTTAGTGGTCAGCTAATATTTCCACAGGCATTTTCTTAAATGCCTATTACCAATAAATTTTGCAAGCTTTCCTGAGAGCCTCTGTGTGAGTTATTGGGGTAAGCCTTCTCCATTTCATCATGTATTTGACAACTCTACCTTAGCCTTCAATTTTTGATCAATCAGAGCCTCTATGTGATTTAGAGATGGGAGCTAGGATCCTTCTTAGGTCTTTCCTTAGCATGTGCTCAAACCCAGTATGCACATGGTCCTATGAATACAAATGGCCTTCTAGATTCTCAGGAATATTTCAGAGTATTCCCAAGCCCTTATGGTCATTTCATTCTCTGCCTTTTCCTTTCAAGCTTTTTAGTTTATCTATTATTTGCTCTGTTATCTGTTGTCCCACGCAGCCACAAAGTTAACCATTACTTTCAATTGTTATTGACAATGCTTCCATGGAAAGGGGTTCTTATACTGGATAAGCTCTGTGTAAAGCTAAATACATCAATCATAGTAGATTCTTCCAGGAAACCACTTGAAAGTACAAATAAAGATAATTACCTAGTGATGAGGCGTTGAAACATGTTAAACTCCATCTGCTGCCTCAGGTGGCTAACAGGTTGGTTGTTTTTACCTTGACTGTGGGGCTGTCAGTCTTCAAAGTTACCATGGAACTTCGTAGAAATAAGAAGTTTCGCTCTTGTTGCCCAGACTGGAGTGCAATGGCATGATCTCAGCTCACTGCAACCTCCGTCCCCTGGGTTCCAGTGATTCTCCTGCCTCATCTTACCGAGTAGCTGGGATTACAGGCACCCCCCCACCACGTCTGACTAATTTTTGTATTTTTAGTAGAGACAGGGTTTCACCATGTTGGCCAGGCTGATCTCAGACTTCTGACTTCAGGTTATCTGCCTGCTTCAACCTCCCAAAGTGCTGGAATTATAGGTGTGAGCCATAGTGCTCGAGAAACTCTTACTGTTTTTTACTGAGATTCAGTCATTGTTCGTGAGTAAATGTTCCCTGCATTGCTGCAAGCCTCGGTCAATTTCAGATTTCTGAAAAAAAAAAAAAGCTGATTCTGACAATTCTGTCCAGTATTATCATTGATTTATGGAGGAAATAACTTTTAGTGGTCCTTCCTCTGTCACTGTGCTGATATCACTTCACAGTGATGTTTCTAAGTGTCTATACATAACTTTCAAATGCCAGGTTTTTGTTAGATACACAGTATATTTCATTATTACAACCACATGATTAAAATATGTGAATTATAGCAGAACATTTTATGAAACATAGAACTGTAATTTTATCTAGATTGTTGATATTCTAATTCTACAGAATTTTACTGAAAAATAAGGATAACTATGCAAGTGTTAAAAACATGCCTACTTAATCTACATAGTATCCAATAATAGCAGGAAAGTTAAATTTTACATTTTTATAGATACAGATTAATTCATGGTAAATAGTTCATAGTTAAAATATTAGATATACATAGGCAGAAAAATAAATAATCTATTTTGGGAAATCAAATTCAAAGATCAGACAGGGACAATGACCAGAGATTTTGAATTTGTTCAAGAAATAGTTTATTGTCAAGACTTATTCTAATGTCTGAAGTTCCTAAATTGCATATGTTTGTTCTTGTTTGTTGAAGAGGATGAAGCACCAGTATTTCTCACATGCCCACATTTTTCACACCTAAACTCATATCAAGAACCTGGTAGGAAGCCATGGATTATTATTATTATTATTATTTTTTTTTTTTTTTTGAGACGGAGTCTCACTCTGTTGCCCAGGCTGGAGTGCAGTGGCCGGATCTCGGCTCACTGCAAGCTCAGCCTTCTGGGTTCACGCCATTGTCCTGCCTCAGCCTCCCAAGTAGCTGGGACTACAGGCGCCCACCTTGCCTGGCTAATTTTTTGTATTTTTTAGTAGAGACGGGGTTTCACCGTGTTAGCCAGGATAGTCTCGATCTGCTGACCTTGTGATCCACCTGCCTCAGCCTCCCAAAGTGCTGGGATTACAGGCATGAGCCACCACGCCCAGCTCCATGGATTATTTCTTATATATGTCCTCTGTGTTATTGAGTTGTTAATCTGCATTTTGGGAATATGCGCAATTTAACATGACATTGCTTAGAACTCTCATTCTTGCTAATGTTCTAGCTATGCTTCTCATTGATGTTATAGTGAGACTCTAATTGTCTTTATGAGACAGTGATTATCAACTTGCATATTTAAAAGCAAGAATTTGCAGATTTAGCATTGTTTTATTATTAATTTTGAAATTATTTATCCAGGCCACCTCAGGAAATGCATGAAGATTTTAATAGGCTAATAACACAATGTTTATGCTCTTTTTCCCCAAATTACATAACAATGGACTACCAGCTGCTTTAGACAGCCTTACAGACTATAGAGTGATGTATGCAATAGAGTACTAACAGGATAATTTATCTTTAGTTCTAGGGCACCTCCAAATAATTTTGCATGAACAAATATAATAATGATAGCTGTAATAGTGTTTTTTCTTTCTCTTCTCTAACCCCAGTGCCCAAAGTTCTCTGCTGAGAATCTATTTCAGGATGACTGTTTTTTGTTTCCATTGCTCACATTCATCACAAGAGTTCTAATGTCTATGCTGAAGCAGCATTATTTGTGTCCCCAGTTATTGCCCATACCTTTAATAAAATAACTTCTTTACAAAAATGTGAAAACCTTACCTCTTTTGAACTCTGTGGTAAGCAGAATAATGTTCATGCAAAGATGCCATTTCTTAATTTGCAGAACTTTTTAATAAGTTAAAATTATGTGCCCAAGGGGAATTAAGTTTGCAGATGGAATTAAGTTTACTAATTAGCTGATCTTAAAATAAGAAAATTATTCTGCATTTGGAGGATGAGCACAATCTAATCACATGTACTCTTAAGAACAAAGGGAGACAGAGGAATGAGAGAGAGATGATATGAGGAGGATTTGATTCATCTTTTATGCCTTTGAAAATGAAGAAAGGGGACCTTGAGACTAGGAATGTGGGCAACCTCTGAAAGCTGATAACAGCTCTCAGCTGACAACGAGCATTGAAACAGGAATCTTGGGTCTACAACCACGGGAACTAAATTCTGATAGTAACTCTAGTGAGCAGGAAACAGATGTTTACCTGGTGTCTCCAGAAAGCAATGCAGCGTTGTTCACACCTGACATTCCCCCAGCGAGATCTGTATCAGACTTGTGGTATACAGAACTGCAAAATAATAAGTTGTATTATTTTTAAGCTACTAAATTTGTGTTGATTTATTTTCATAGCAATGCATTTTTTATATAAAGTCAGACAAAAAGTACTGGTCTGAGCTAGAAATAAAAATAGACCACATTTGGTATTGTTTACTTATTCCCTCCTCTACTAATTTAAAAACATATTTACTTAATCTGGTTCAACCAATTCATCAAATATGTTAAGCACTTCCCAATCCCAAGAGAAGGGAGATCTTAGAATTCCACTATATACATTCTTACTGTGATCCTCGAATATCTGAGACAGGTCTCATTAATTTAGAACGTTTGTTTTGCCAAGGTTGAGCATGCAAGCCCATGACACAGCCTCGGGATGTCCTGATGACATGGTCAGAGCACAGTTTGATTTTGTACATTTTAGGGAGACACGAGATATCTATCAACACATGTAAGATAAACATTGGTTCAGCCTTGAAAGACAGGACAATTAGAAGTGGGGAGGGGGCTTCCAGGTATAGGTGGATAAGAGACAAATGGTTGCATTCTTTTGAGTTTCTGATTAGTCTTTCCAAAGGAGGCAACCTGATATGCATTCATCATAGTGAGCAGAGGGATGACTTTGAAGAGAATTGGGGGCAAGTTTGCCCTAAACAGTTCTCAGCTTGACTTTTCCCTTTAGCTTAGTGGTTTGGGAGTCCCAAGATTTATTTTCCTGTCACAGTATGTAACAGTATTCTACTATGGAAAAGTGGAGCATCAGCTTTGTTTTCTCATTCTCTAATTATGTTTTTGGATTTCCCAAAAAGTCTGAAAGTGTTATTTATTGGTAACTACAATGGAATATCTCACAGCTCATGATGCTAAATGGTTTCAAGGGTAACATTTACTAGATGGCCTTAATTCAGTTTTACTCAGTATACATACAAGTTGAACAAATCAGCATATCTTATCACCAGGCACTTATGAAAGATACAAGAGGTTTACATTAACTGTTAATTTTTATATTACTTCAAGGAGAGAAAATAAAATATTTTTAGCATAGAAAATCATTTTGCTTTCCAATAACCAAAGGTACTTTTTATGAATATACTGATTAACAATATGTAAAAAACTTACTCTACCCAACTATTTAATAACCACTAAGTTGTGTAATTATTCTAAATTAACCCTGAGTCATGGAAAGCATTATCACTAGTTTCTATAGGTATTCCAGTTTTTAAAGAATTCATGACAATGTTCTTAATTGTGAAATCCATGGCTTTTTTATTCCAACTGAAATTTTAGCAATGGAATAATTTGAATTTAGACTTGGAATTGTGGCAGTCTGTTAAAGCTATAAGAATTAAAAAATATTTTTTGCTGTTGTTTTCATTTGTATAGATTACAAGTATACTAGAAATAAATGAGTACACTGACACATACACAAGCTTTCTATGTGATGTTTTAAGGTTGTGTTCCAAAAATCGCAATATATGTGTCTCTCTTATGTAAAATTCTGTTAGGTATGAAACAAGTCACTCTATTGTTGAACTATAAATACATACATATATGTGTATGTGTGTATTGATCTCATACTTTTCAAAAATATTTATATTTCTGAAATCCTTCTATTCTCTGTTTAGCTTGTAGAATTCCAGAATTTTAAAATGA
Organism: Papio anubis; assembly: GCF_008728515.1. Classification (NCBI taxonomy): domain Eukaryota; kingdom Metazoa; phylum Chordata; class Mammalia; order Primates; family Cercopithecidae; genus Papio; species Papio anubis. Next base: position 63,411,978 of record NC_044982.1, on the reverse strand, counting down.
AATAAATTATAGCGAGAACTTGAATGAGGTCACACAACTACATCAGATAATTTTAATTTTAGAGCATCAATTCCCCTCAAAAATGCAAAAGAGAACCATTTTTCTTGGTAGAATTTAACCAATGAAAAGATAACAAGACATTTAAAATATTTCATTGTCCCTCACTTCCCCAGTTTCCCATCCACATTCTTAATAAATGTGCACACACACATGCACACACACACTTTATTGCATATAGACTAAATGATGGTGAAAATTTTAGGTTGAGTTACTTGACACTTTGGCTTCGTAATTGTTACAAATAAAAACAGTAATTTATGTCTTTTCATTCGTTAAAATATATTAAAGAGATCTTTAAAGAGGGCCTGGGGTTAAAGGAATTACTGGAAGCATAGAATTAAATCGTACAGTAATCTTTGAAACTCTGTCACAAATCCTGGAAGCAGGGGAAGATGAATCATTCTATTTGTTGTTATATTTAATATCAATATAGTGTCAAATAAATTGGTGATTATTTTATAATCTATTTTTGCCTCAGTATAAACATTTGTTTGACTTAGTTTATTACACATAGTCAAGTGCTTACTTTTAACATTAAGGTTCTCAAATTTCGTAGCATAATCTTTCAAATTATTTTAAGCAAGGCTAGCTGATGTTGATGCTTTGAGGGGCATTAGTGTCTCAGATTAATTTGTAGCTTTTACTAAGTCTTATCCACTAATTATGTTGACTTCAGAATTGTACACAACTTTCTCTCCCATATGGTTTTCTGCAGTTTACACCACATTTTATATGGTTCTGACAATTCAAATGCTGATTGTGTGTGAAGAAAAAAACGAATCTGATAATGTAAAGGCCATTCCTTCTTTTTTTCCCTTCCTTCCTTCCTTCCTTCCTTCCTTCCTTCCTTCCTTCCTTCCTCTTCCCTACCCATCCTCCCTCTGTCCTTCCTTCTTTCCTTCCTTGCTTCCCTCTCTTCCCTCCCTCTCTCCCCCCTCCTTCCCTTTCCTTCCTTCCTTCCCTCCCTTCCCTCCCTCTCTCCCCAACTCCTTTCCTTTCCTTCCTTCCTTCCTTCCTTCCTTCCTTCCTTCCTTCCTTCCTTCCTTCCTTCCTTCCTTCCTTCCCTCCTTCCTTCCTTTCCTTCTTTCTTTTTTCTTCTTTTTTCCTCTTTCTCTTTCTCTCTCTCTGCCCCTTTCCTGATTCTTCTTTCATGCTTGTTGGCTTTCTTTTTCACTTGATTTTTGATGTTTTTATCATTGTTTTTATCATTAGTGCTTTAATAATTATAAAATTCTACATCAGAACTTGATCTAAATTATCTCATTGATGCAAACAATCTTAATTCCAGATATTTTAAAATTACATTACCAAAACTACATGGAATTACTATATATTGAATGACTCTTATTTTCCACATTATAAAACTCTGAGATTATATATATTACTGGATAAGAAAAAGGAATTAACAGGTATTAAGCATATATTATGCCAAGCATGGTGCTAGACTTTCAAATATATTAACCAATTAATGCCTGAGATTGCAATGTTTTGAATGTTTGCAATCAGACCTTAGTGATGACCTTGAACAGCAGGATACAAATAACTCTCACATGCTTAGCATTCCAATAATGGAACACTAGGCATAAATGGATTTAATAATAGTAACTGATGTTTATTGTAATACTCAACCTCTTAAATAAAAAGAATGAGATCCCGCATTTGTTACAACATGGTTGAGTCTGACGGACATTATGTTAAGCAAAATCAGCCAGGCGCAGAAAAGTAAATATTGCAAATATTATATGTGGAATCTAAAAAAATCAAATATACAGAGAAGAGGAAAGGGTGTGTGTCAGGGAGTGAAGAGAGGTTGGTTAATTGCCACAAGCATACAGTTAGATAGGAGTAATCTGTAATGTTTATATAGCGGAGTAGGGTGACTGTAATTGACAGCAATGTATATGTGACAAAATATCACCTCTACCCCATAAACATGTATGAATATTATGTACTAATAATTTTTTAAAAAGCCAAAAGAAACAGGTGAACTTAACTTTAACAACGTATTTTTATTAACTCTGTAAATCTAAAATGTTGTCATTTAAACATAAAACCAGTGTAAATCATTATTAATTTTATATATGTTTTATTTTTACTATGTGTTCAATCTAATACATTTTGTTTTATAATGAAGAGTACATGTGAGTGTGGAGTAGCCCTATTTCAACAGCTCCTTTGCCGTATGTGAACGGTGGCTATGGCATTGCTCAGCACGGGTCACAAAAGAAAGATAAAGGAATAGACTGGTCATTTCAAGGTAATAGGAAGAGTGAGAGAATAGAACATTGGCAGAGCACTTTAAAAGTACAGCAAAGGAGCACTTAGTCCAACCTGGAGCTCCAAGGATGCTTCCAGGGGAACAAACGTGGGCTGGGTAAAGGCAGAATGGGGCCCATTCTCAAAGAGCCTTGTACGAGAAGCCAAGGAGTATAGATTGTATATACATGACCATCTGTAGCTTTACCATATCTTTTCACATACATTATTAGGTCATTTGGGAAAAGCATCAGCCCTTGTAGTAGGCAATTTGTGGCCAAAGTTGATTTTGTCTCCCCATTGTATTCTCTTCTTTTTCCACACCAACAGAAGTCCTGTATTATATGTGGCAATGAGTATAGTTAAAATCTGCACCTCCCATCCAGTCTTGCAAATAAAGATGGTAATTTAAATTGTTGGTTAGTGTTTCTGGAAAATTTCCTTAACAAGAAAGGGAGGCATGTCATTTATCCATCACCCCTTCTAGCTTCTTGCTGCTCAGAATGTAATCATGATTACTGGAGCTACAGCAACTACTTTGTGACTAAGAGGCATTCTAACGATGAAAAGTGTGCTCTAAATAAATCAAAGAAGGATGCATGGTACCAGTGTCCATGTGACTGTTGGACTGCTGTACCATCCCTGAACAGCCTAATTCTAGTCTTCTGGCAAGTGAGAGAAAAATAAGTTCCTGACTCATTAACAACCAAACAAATACACAGAGAAGAGACAGAGAGCGAAACATTGGTTACCAGGGGTGGGAAAGGGGAAGGAAATCAGAAGATATATGTCAGAGAGTATAAAGTAGTAGACAATTAAATTGAACAAATCTAGAGATCTAATGTACAACATGAGGACTATGGGTGATAAAATTGTACCATATTTGGGATTCATAGATTTTAGCTGTTCTTGCTGAAAACAACAAAAATTGGTAAACATGTGAGATGATATGTTAGTTCACTTCACTATAGTAAGTAGCCCTTTTACCATCTCTATATATTCCATAGCATCATGCTGTAGACCTTAAATGTATACAAAATTTATTAAACAAATAAACAATGACAACCACCACAGGATATTGGTCCTACTATTAGCTTAGTTTTACATATTAGGAAATGGGGGCTTAAAATGTTATTTATTCTAGCATATACACAATATGGTTCTCATTTAGTTCTTTCAACAAACCAATTGTTCATCATCATTATTTAAAATTAAGATTTAACAAAGTTTGAGGAGCATGTGGAACACTCGCTTTTTAAAGTAGCAAACCCAAGGTCACAAATAAAGTATTTGAATAAATATATGTATAAATAAAAAAAAAGTGCCTTTCCAGAGAAACATGATATAGACTTTAAATTTATGTATGACTACTTATGTTTTTCTTAAAGACCAAGGTTTTATCCTTTCTTCCAGTTAAAATAATATAGAAAATTTATTCAGTGAGCCTTTTCAAAGATATATTTTCAAAATATCTACCTTATTGTGATTTATGCAAAAATTTATATAAACCAAAGAAAGCTCCCTTTCTGCTTATGTGCTACATATCACAGAATATTCATTATGCAAATGAATATTTTGCACTTTCTTCTTCATCTGAAAGACAGTTTTACAATCTTTCTTGGTATGTATTGTTACAATGTGTGTTAAATTTGAGATATATTTTTCCAAACATTTCATATTGTTTGTAATGCACTAATGCAAATTATCATTTGAGAACGAGACTAAATATGTAGCAGTAACAAGTTTTACTTTCAGTTCTGCCTAAAGAAAAGTGAGAGGCTGGGATAATTATAATAGTCTACAAGGATAAGAACATCACTGATGAAGCTATCTTTATATAGATCTTATATTGTCATTTTAAATTCAAATATATATTTTTAATAAAAAATATTGTCTTTAATAAGTCATCATCATTAATATAGGTTGGATATTTGTTTATTGCAAATCTCATTTTGAAATGTAATCCCCAGTGTTGAAGGTGAGGCCAAGTGAGAGGTTTCTAGATAATGGGAGAGGACCCCTGATAAATGATGTAGTACCGTCCCCTTGGTGATGAGTGAGTCAATGCAAGATCTGGTTGTTTAAAAGTGTGTGGCACCTCCCCCTTCCCACTCTTGCTTTCTCTCTTGCCATGTGAAACACCTGCTCCTCTTTTGCCTTCCATCATAATTGTAGGCTTCCTGCAGCCTCCTGAGAAGCAGATGCTGGAGCCTTGCTTGCACAGCCTGCAAAACCATGAGTCAACTAAACTTATTTTATTTACAAATTGCCCAGCCTCAAATATTTCTTTATAGTAATGCAAACGTCCTATACAATCACCATAAAATAATTTACATCATTTATAAAGTATTGGATATTTTAGTAAAATTAATTTTAATAACTATATTGTGTTTTAGATTTACTTTATGGAATTTTTAAATATAGACAATATAAGCTAAAATCCAAGCACACTTAATGTTTGCTATAGTCTCAATGTGTTTTCTCAAAATTTATATGTTGAAATTTAATTGCAAATATAATTGTATTAAGAGATGAAGACTTTAAAGGGTGATTAAATCATGAAGGCATTGCTCTCATGCATGGAGTTAACGACCTTATAAAAAAGTCACTCATAGGTGGGAATTGAACAATGAGATCACTTGGACACAGGAAGGGGAGCATCACACACCGAGTCCTATTGTGGGGAGGGGGTAGGGGGGAGGGATAGCATTAGGAGATACACTTAATGTAAATGACGAGTTAATGGGTGCAGCACACCGACATGGCACATGTATACGTATGTAACAAACCTGCACGTTGTGCACATGTACTCTATAACTTAAAGTATAATAATTTAAAAAAAGTTGCTAGGCAGCTCTTTCTCCCTTTTTGCCTTTCCAACAGGTGAAGACACAGCAACACTGTCATTTATGGAACAGAGATTTAGATTTCACCAGATACTGAATCTGCCTATGCTTTGATATGGGACATCACAATCTTCAAAACTGTATAAATAAGTTTATATTATTTATAACATACTCAGCCTAAGGTATTTGGTTATAGCTGCAGAAACAGACTCAGGCAATATTTTTCCTGTTTTAAATATTCCTTACATTTTTTGAAGTTGCATAAAGCCACATTTGTATGTTTTTAAATTTTATTAAAATCATTAACGAAGATTCTAAGCATGTTGCTGTTTAAGCTGATGTTATTCACACACACACACACACACACACACACGTGCAAGCACAGACACGAATCTATGTTTAGGCGACCAGGTTGTTCTATCTAGAATATTTACTGAAGGCCTATGGAGTTAGATTTTGTATTTGTCCTAAAAGGAACATATACCTACCATTATCCTAAATAACCAAAGAGGATTGATGTCATTTCTCAGAAGAATGGCTGGAAAAAATTTAATTAACTCATTTTCAGAAATGCATTTCTGAAATGTCAACACCTGAGCATTTATTTCTTGAATAGACTGAAAAAAAACTTTTGCCATAATACTTTTTTATGATAGTGACTCCAGTTTTCATGATAGCCTAAGAATTAATAATCTATTAAATAAAATGTTTTCATTTATTCCAGGAAGTCTAAGAATATTTTTGAATCCCCAAACGCCCACTGAACACTCCAGTTTTCTGAGGAGAAAGTGTTTTTTTGTTTTTTTGTTTTTTTTATTGTGTACTGAAAAGCACATAGATTTTTGTCTTCTTGTGAACAGCTTTTGTAAGTGTACTGAGAAAATAGAACTTGCAAAAACATTAAGGGACTTTTTATTATTTGAAGACATAGCTCATTTTGCCCAGGTGTGCTATCACAGTAGATATATCAAACATGTGTACTGTACAAGTAGTACAATTTTATAGGAAAATAAAGCATTTTTAAAAAATTATTGGAATGGATGGTTCTAACTGTTGCCTTCTAATACAGCAGACTTTGCCATATATAATAGAGAGGAAATATTCTTAAGAGTATCCTATTTATATGATTATTTACTTTTCTTTAATAATGAAAAAAGTAGATACATCATGAATAGATGTATAAAATTACGAAAATAGAGTTAAAATCCATGGTTTAGTCAGAGGTAGCATGAAGACGTCAAATAAAAATTATATTAAAATATATTCAAATGTGTACCTGTTCATTTTTTAGAAGTTTCTGGTTTTTTGTTTGTTTGTTTGTTTTTGTCTTTTTCAATCTTTTAGAAAAATGAAATTAAAGAAACTAAACATATTCAAATTAATTTTTTCCTTCATGTCATTATGTTATTATAATTACCCTATGTCTTTGGGAGTTTGATTAATTACTACCCTGGAAGCACCCTCTTTTCCTCTATTTAATAATTTAGGATTTTCTTAGCATTCATTCACTTTTCTATGCATTACTCAAATATTTATGAGTTAAGTCTTCACCATGTATGCTTTATCATCATGGTAAATTATGACCATCTTGAAACAAAAGCTCTTCTCATATTTTTAAATAACCATTAGTGGGTATCTCATATAATTATAATTAGTGATCTCAATACCATAAAAAAGTAAGAGAAAAATGAAATTGTTTCTAAGAATATAATTCTTAAACAACTACATTACCACCATCAACCATAACAATGCAACAGATATACTTGACCTTTATTTTACATGAGATATCATTTGATTTTTATGTTTTGCTCTAGAAATATTATTTGACTATAATTTAAGCATTGTATGTAGTGTTTTGATTAGTGTCCTACTTGCTTCAGGTGAAATGAAAATAATATATACTCAGGTGAAAATTAGTTTAATGTAATAATCTCTTCTCTCTCCTTGGTATAAATTACCTGAAATTACATTAATTATAAGAAAGTCCATGAAGAACCTTTCCTATCTATTCTTTTCCATTCCCATCATTACCACAATTTTCTAGCCCCTATTAAGACTCATAAGGAAACAAAGTGGTGACAATTCTCTCAGAATGTAATGTTTGACCTCCAATTATTTTTATTCAAAACTCCAGCAAGAAGAATATTCTCATTTAATCATTGGGAAATGGGGTATAAAAGTTACATCTAAAGATAACGAAAAGGAGGGTAAAATTTAAAATTTTAGTTTATGTGTGAAACCATGATGAGCAAACCAATAAAAGTGTGTACACCTCAGAAATAGGCTATTCATCAAAAGAATCAAAGCCCAATAACAAATAGTTTAAACTAAGTTGGTCTAAGACTGCCTTTGTTTCTAGCCTTGCTGAAAGCCTAAAGTGAATTACAACCTCAATAGGAAATCGTAAAACAGAGCTTTGAATTATCTACATGATTTTTAATAAACAATATCTCTATATTGTCATCTAAATTACTAGGATTACACAAACACAGGTCTTTACTAAAATATACGAACAAAAAGTTGAAAAGCAGAAGAAACCAAATGAAAATGAAGATGATAAAATTATCAAACATGAATTTTAAAATCATCACTCATAATGTGCTCAAGAAGATGAAATGCAAGACTAAGAATGTAAGAATACAAAACCAGAAACTGTGAAAATATGGCAAACAATTGTCCCAAAATTGAAAAATATAATGACTGAAATTAAGAATTCAATGAATTAGTTTAAATGGTAATTAGAGGGAGTTTAAGGGAGAGTTAGTGAACTGAAAAACAGCTCATAGCAATGTAAACACACTAAAACAAACAAAGGTTAAAAGGTGTAACCTAGTTAAAGAGAGTAAAAAAATTAAGCAACAAAATAACTTGTCAAAAGAAAATAACTGTCAACCTAGGATTCTTTTCCCAATAAGATATTCTTCAACACAAAGGTATATAAAATATGTTTTAATTCAAATTTTAACTATTTTTAGAGTAAAACAGGTTCTTCACTGTTTACTAGGCAATTTTTGAGTTGTAAAAATTATCTTTCTATACTTTCTACTGTACTTCCATGTTTTCTTTTGTATTTTCCCAGGTAATCTTTGCTGCCACAATCACACAGACATAAAGTGAAAGGGTAATTGTTTTCCTGCATCTGTTGTGAAAACCTTAGTAGTAAATAGTAACTGTTCCAAGTCTGTCAAATAGATTTATAAGATATTTTCACACAATAGAGTTTTGTTAGAATTTTTCTCTACACTAAATGACATAAAAATGATGTTATTCATGCAGGAGAAAAGTGATCTTTAGTGACAACTCAGGATAATAAGAAAAAAAAAACTAAAAAGGGGGAGGTGGAAGCATGGAAGCGTATGTGTAGTAAAAATAAATATTGACTATGTAAAAGTAAAAATAATCATCTGTCAAGCTTAAATAGATAGAGAGTAAAAAAAATCTGATAATAATACCACAAAAAGCAAGAGGGGGTAAAATAAACGAAGATTCACTTTTAAATATCACTTTTAAAGTGATTGATAAATGAGAAGGTGGCTGAAATGCCTATAAACTAAGCAGAACTTAATTTAGAATTACACGAATAAGAGGAAATTTGTTTATTGAGGTAGTAGTAAAGCATGATATTATAATTGAGCTTATAATATCAAGAATAATATAATCTCTAGAGATACCACAATACTTGAAGGAAGACTTAACTAAATGCTAACAAAGGGAGATGCTGAAATCAAGATTATTAATCAGGAAGAAGTTCAATAATAGAGATAAAAATGAATGTAAGTGTAAAGCACAAACAAATGAATATGAGTAAATATATCAGCAATTACATTAAATATAACAACCAAATATAAAGACAAAAAGAGTTTATATTATTTAGTCAGTAAAAGAAACATCTAATTTACAGCAAAAATATATATCAGAAGAAATAATAACAAAACGGATCACTCAATAAACTTTCCAGTAGCCAATCATAACTTCCCAGAAAACGTGCTAGAAGTAATAACATCCCATTCACTATCAGATAGAAAACTTATAATATTCCTAAGAAATGTCCAAGATTATCATACAAAAATCTCTAAAATGGCATTCACCAAAATGTACAATGGAATTTTCCAGATGCTACGTACATGACATTTAGTCTTCCAACAGATTAAATTTAGGAGCAGATATAGGAAGCATCAAAGACTTTTAAAAATCCCAAACAATGTAACTCTTATCACAGATTTTTTTGTCAATTCTGTTCATGTTTGTTTATTTTATTTTGGAGAATAATGTTATTTTTCTGATAACACATGTTAAATATGTTAATATATAATGGAAGCTTTAACTTTATTTCTAAATGAATTACTATGTTTTATATTTTACTATACATTACTATGTTTTATATTTCACAAGTTTTGACAAAGTGACTCCCTGTAGATAGATTGTAAAGGGGTCCTAAGACCAAAATGCTTGTTCTAAACATCTGCAAATAAAGGTAAAAGAAGATGTACTATTTCTATTGTAATATATACATGTTAAAACTATTACTTCTTCCAAAGCCAATCCGAAAGCTGAAAACTGTGTTTCATTGCTTCATTTTAGAAATATTCATGTTTATATTCAAATTCACATGTATGCCTATAGATTCGTGATTAAGATCATTTCCAGCTTGATCATTTGAGATTCTTACCCATTAAAGAAGCTGAAATATAACATCAGAAGAGATACATTAGTATGAACACACTAAATAATTCTACAGCCTTAAAACTGGCATTCCAATATGTCAGGAAAAATAAAGGGGTGGGGTGTGTAGGGAATTAAGGGAGGCTGAAGAGGATAAGTTGCAGAAGACTTAAAAAATCTCACTTAATCTGAAAATTATTCAATTTGCATGTTGTGATGATTAATACTGAGTATCAACTTGACTGGATTGAAGGATACAAAGTATTGATCCTGGGTGTGTCTGTGAGGGTGTTATCAAAGGATATTAACATTTGAGCCAGGGGACTTGGAAAGGCACACCCACCCTTAATCTGGTGGGCACAAATTCATCAGCTGCCAGTGAATACAAAGCAAGCAGAAAAACATGAAAAGGAGAGACTGGCCTAGCCTCCCAGCCTACGTCTATCTCCCACACTAGATGCTTCCTGGCCTTCAACATTGGACTCCAAGTTCTTCAGTTTTGGGACTCGAACTGACTCTCCTGCACCTCAGCTTGCAGACAGCCTATTGTGAGACCTTGTGATCATGTAAGTTAATATTTAATAAGCCTATATATATATCCTATCAGTTCTGTCCCTCTAGAGAACCCTGACTAATAACACATGTAGTCAAATAAAGCATTATGATCAATTTGAAGAAACAATGCAGTGACAAATCCATTAAGAGGTATACAGTTTGAAACTTCTATAATGTTCTTAGTAAATAATTCAGATAGTAAGTCCGGATTAACCTTGAAAGTAGTATGTTGTAAAGGAGATTTTATTCTGATTAAGACAGTTGGATTACCTAACCTTTAAGGGTCCTTTCAACCAAAATATTTAGTCTTTCCACATTTGCCTCACCAGCGCTGTTCTGATTTCACAATACAGTTTCTTTAGACATGATTTTTTTTGTCCTTTTAAATGGTTAAATGTATACTAGGAAAATAAAACTATTAAACGTAACTCGAGTGAAAGTTTTGGTTTATATACAAGGAGCGTAGGGATGGGGAAAATTTAATTATCTAGTAAAGCACACCCTCAAAAAAAGTTTGCTTGAAATTAGCAATTAAAACCTGATAATACCGAAGATCAAAAAAAAAAAAAAAGTTATCAGTCATTTATATAAGGTTTCAAGAACTACCATATAAAATACACTTGGGAATACTTTGCATAATAAAGAATTGAGTATTAGAGCTTCAGAAAGTCTCCTTAACATGTTGCTGTCAACTAAGCTTCATTTTTGGTACTGACTAAAAAATGTAAAAAAGCTAAATGAGAAACTGTCACATTTGAGATGTCATAAAAAATAAAAACTTGGTGTAACTACAAACTTTTATAAACTCTATTTTCCATTTGGAGAGAAGTTAAAGTCATAATTGTCACTATTTCAACCACCACTACCTTTTAACATAACGATTTCTGAGACATCATATTCTAAGTTGCTTAATCAAAGTGTTCATGAGGGACAAAATTAATCAATGATTGATATTGGCTTTAAGTTTTTTCACTGGCTACTGCACAGTTTATAATTAGTTCATTGCTATTTAATATAGTTTGCTTTTTATATTTTAGCAATTTACATTATTTATTGTCTATCACATGCACTGAAATGTAAATCTTATAAGAGCTGAGATTGTGTCTACTTTGATCATAGCTGTATTCTCAGTAGCTATGACTCAGCCTTGCTAAGGTAGATGCTCAAGAAATATTACTGAATAGAGTAAATGAATCATTCCTAGACTGGAAGTTATACATTAAACATCCAAGCACCCAACTCTTCCTTAAACAAATATTCACTCAGCCTCTAATGTTTATTCATCATCACATAGCAGTGTACACTGATAAGGAGCTAGAAATAAATGAATGAACTTGCAGTCACATCAAAATATCATTATTAAAATCTTAAGAAATGTTTCCACTATGTGTCAAGGAAAAAAATCTTAATTTTTGCTATATAAATACATATTGCTATAAAAATATTTATTTTTTGCTTTTAAAATAGAATTCCTTTTTGGATTGATAGATGCTTTCTATGTTCCCAAAAGATATACTGCCTGATGGTGACAAAATTTATTAAACAATTCAATTGTAATATGGATCTCTTTTAACATTTTAATAATGGCTAAGAGTCAGATTTTTTAAATCACAGAACTATAACAATTGTTGATATTATTATACTTAAAAATAGTTTTATAGTATTTAGACTAATAATATATTGATATTAAAATAATGTAAATTACTCTTTCCATAAAAAATTGTTTGCATGCTTCTGAAAGTTGGCAAATGTGACAAAATTAAAAACTGTTAAGTCAGTATAAGCAAGAAAAAAATTTGTTAAAGGTACATAAAAATACATAAAATAATGTGGAATATGTGTGCTTCTCACATCTCTTCTACAAAAGTAAAACTTACAAATTAAGCTATTTTAAAGCAAATTAAATCAAGGCATATATGTCAAATTTTTTATGATTCTCTGAAATAAAATTTTGTTTACTTTTATTATTGTTTTGTACAGTGTAGTAGAAAGATGCCTTTAGAGCAAAATGGACGTGAGCTAAAATCTCAACTCTGCCATTTATAACTTTGAAGATCTAAGGCAAAATCAGTAATTTTATGGTCTTCAGTTTGCTAATCAGTAAAAACTGATGATGTTTCATGAGCTAAAGAATATAAAGCACTCATCTGAATACCCGACTATGGTTAAGTCTAATAAATGTGATATATTGTGGATACCATATGGTCAGTATTCACAAATGACAATTATATTTCTCTTCTATAGTCCTAATTTTTTCTCTTCCATTATTTATAAAACAAAGAAATGAAGATCTTTACACAACATGATATCAGATCTAAGATTAAAATAAATGATGAAATTTGAAAGAAATTTTTGGAGAAATTATGGATATTTCATGTAACTAACAGAAAAGAACTTCATATTTCTTAATCTCTTCATTCATGTAGTCATCTGATTCATTAAACATTTATTCAGCTTTTGCCTATTGAATGTTTATTGAATGTTTATATTGTTCAAAGTAATATTCCTGGGCTTGAAGGTATTGTAATGAACAAAAAATACTTGCTCCTGGCCTCATGACACACTGTTTACTGAAAAAGAAGGTAATTAAATCAGATCTTAAAAATCATTTACCATAACCTAGGTCACTTTCTACATGAGCAAAGTACAGGGAGAGAGAAATCTAGATTTGCAAGAGATGACTTTCCTGGGTAATCATCAAAGTATGTGTGATCCATCAATATTCCTGGAAGGCATTAATTTTTAGGATTTAGAAACAAGTAATTCAACTTTCTGAAATTATATTCTTCATGTTCCCCAACATATTTTTACATTTTAATAATCATAAATGGCCAAAATAATAATAGTACATTATATTTTATAGTTATCCTAAAAGTTTCAGAAATTGACCAGGCACAGTGGCTCATGCCTGTAATTCCAGCATTTTAGGAGGCGAGGAGGGCAGATCACCTGAGATCGGGATTTTGAGACCATCCTGGACAATGTGGTGAAACCCGTCTCCACTAAAAATACAAAAAAAAAAAAAAATTAGCCAGGTGTGGTAACACATGCCTATAATCCCAGCTACTCGGGAGGCTGAGGCAGAAGAATCACCTGAACCCAGGGGAAGGAGGTTACAGTGAACCAAGATTGTGCCACTGCACTCCAGCCTGGGCGACAGAGTGAGACTCTGCTCCCCCACCAAAAAAAAAGTTTTCAGAAATTCTCTCCAAATATATAAATATATATACACATTAAATTTGTATTAAATAATATATTTAACATTTAACAATTAATATAGTGCATATGTAAAATAAATATGTGCTTAAATACTATATTTATACATGCATATTCCACAGAATACATGTTTGGCTTAGTATCACTGTCAACTAAAATGTCACAAGATGATTATTCATTTCAATAATAGTAAAATAATCTCTACTTGATACAGACATTAACAGAAAATAGAAATGAAAGGAACTATAACACTAATAAATGCCAAAACAAGATCATTTACAAATTGGAAGATATTGTCACAAGTGTTTAATACTGAAAAGTTATTATTACTGAAGAAAAAAAGAATAAAATAAAGTTAAAACACCCAGAGTCTTAAAGCATTAATTGCCCTATCGGAGAATCCTCATCTTGGTGTCATGAAAAATATTGTGGAGATAGATAAATGTCTTTCAGTTTGCTTTGACCTTGGTTGAATGGTAGAGTGTATTAGAAAGCATATTCAATCTGAATGTTAGAATATATGTTGTTTCAGAAAGGCTTATTTCATTAGTTTAATGATGAATATTTCAGTTGTGCTGGTAAGACTGATAAAGTCTTTTGCCAATTAAGATTTTAGTTGAATTGTGTGCTGAAATATTTACACAAGAACATTCACATCTTTATATTTCCACTGTTTTATTACTTACAAAAGCCCTAGCCTATAGTGATCAGTCAAATATTGGAAAATACAGTGAACATTGGTAGGTAGAAATTTTAAAAGTTAGTATTTTAATTGTATAGCAGATTAACAGCATTCCACAGAATCATGTGTCAGATCTATCAATGTTAAAATCTATCTTGCTTCCCAGTATTTTTTCTTGTTAGCTACTCAAAAGATTTATGCAAAATATACACTTTACAATATTATTATTTTTATTTGCAAATATGACTCATTGTTAGCAACAGGGATAGCTACACACATACATTTATGGTAATAGCTACAGGAAAGACTGACTGATTATTGTGATTGCTTCTCCCTTATATGTTCATTTCCTGCTTCACCAAAAATGTTGGCCATAACTTGCAACTCCACATGCCAGCAGTTATTTCTCATTCTTCCGTTCTACTTAACATCATGAGATATCTTAGGACTAGTACTGTATATATATTAATAAGTTTTGACTCTTGCTTAGAGAAGTATAATATTTATTTTCCTGTATTTTCAAATTCTGAACTATTTTTTCCTCTAGATTCAGCCTTAAGTCTGGTTCTCCAGACTTCTGTACAATTTTATTAGCATCTATTCTAGGTCAACACATTTCAGTCAGTCATTTTGTATGATCTAAAACTTGAGAATCCTCTAATGGATGTAAACGTAATGCTATCTTTGTAGATGATAAAAGTTTTCCAGGAAAAGGTGACATCTAAATTGATGAGACAAAATTGACCACCTAAAAAGTGTTTTCATAGTAAGGATTATTTATCTTATAACAAATGTAAATATCAAAGCAATTATAATTTGCTGAGCCTATAATATGAGAGTCACTTCCTATCTAGATAATTACATGCAGAGTAGGCATTAGTTTTTATAGGAAAAAAATTAAAATATAGGAGAATTTTGAGTCAATTTAGGTCATTTTTAGCAAAGATTTTCCCAAAATCTCAAGAAAAGCATTTTTTCAGATATTCTTTAGATATAGGCAGAAGGTTAAACATTATTGTATAAGTTATCCTAAAGTATTTAATAATTACCAAAATACACACACAATTGTAGTTACTGCATCTATTATTTTCGTCTAAATTTGTCATGATGACAGCAAAATAAAAATGTATTACACTGTTCATTCCCCTTAATAGTATGAAGTCTTCAAAAATTAAATTGAGGGAATTATTAACTATGCATTCATTCTTTTAACATTTTAGATAACTTTTGCTAAAGGTCTAGCTATTATATACATCCTGTATTTAATCACAACTGTTCTAAAGTGTCAAGCATGAAACAAGGGTGAAGGTCTATACTTTTCTCTTGTGAACAACGGCAATTTCAACTAGCAATACTTATTGAGTAGAAGTTGTAAATGTTATTTAGTGGGCATCAGTCAAATACAGCATGTCATATTTGATTTTTGCTTATATATGTGCTCTATAAGTATTTAAACAGCATTATTTTTAAAGATGAAAGTATCTGTAGCAAAACTGAATATTAAATAGCCCCAGATAACTCCTACAACTTTTAATGTACAATTAGTTATAAGTAAGAAGGTTTGGAATTCAGGTAACCAAGGAGATTGGTTTGTATAAACCAGGATTAAGCTCTTGAATATAAAATTTGCAAACTTTTATCTAACATGGGTGCTCATATTTTTGCCAGAACACAACAGAAGATATTTGTAGAATAAAATTCAATACTGCATTTTGATTCATCATATATTTTAAGGTATATCACTTCCAACATGGTCATATATATTTTTAATATTCTTAAAAATATTTACGATTTTTCTTAGTAAAACTTACCTTCTAAAAGGAAATGAAAAATTCCGTGGTTATTTTTCACGAAAAAAAAACCTCCAAAAGACAATAGCCTTTGATATATAGTGTATATAAACTTAATTGATCAATAGGCAGACAGCTCTGTATAAAAGCTTGTGGCAAATACTCTATAAATGACAGGACAAAGGAAATGTGGTGTTTTATCTTTGTTTCCCTGCACTACAAGAACTGCCTGAAGGAAAAAAGAGACATAAGTTACAGTATTTTTGAGTGCTCAATAAATAACTTACATGCAAATGAGTAAGGTCAAAAGAGCAAGGAAGAGAAAAAGAGAGAATGAGAGAATCTTATAAACACCAAACACAAGTCTAATTTTTAAGATGATGGTGAAAAACTTGTGACTTCGAGTATCTTCTAACCAATAATTTAGGTATCTGTTTTCAAGATAATTAACACCTATTAGGAAAGATTTAAAGTAGTCTTGAATTGCTACAGGCTTTTGATTAACTACTCAATGATAAAGGACACCTGTCAGATGATGGTGTTCCACAAGCACACCATTTTTTATTCCAGTGACACAAAGAATAATTGCAGGGATATTGGAAAAGGGCAATTTAATTATGATCCCTAGGCTACATAAAAGATTATAACACTGCCAATGCTTCTGGATATTAAATACTACCCAATTCAGAAAAAAAAAAATCTAGGAATCTGTGGAGTTTTGATACACTTTATTAATTGCCAGGTAAGATTTTATGAATCTGGAATTTTAACATTTTTTTTCAAATATCTGAAATGAGTTGTTTCAAGACTGATTGTTTCCTAAGTTTCTTTCTTCACTTAACTACTCTATTGTGTTACTACAAATAGGTAAAGCCGAGGGATTTATGTGTATGCACCGCCCTTTAGTTCTATACTTGTCATTAAATGAAAAATAAATAGCAGTAAATTAAGGAACTTCATCAGATGACAAGAATACTACTGTGAAATTAAATATTTCCATGAAATAGAGGGTAGAGTTTTTATTATGTAAATATGTAACTATTTTTTAGCTTTGAAATTATGAGTTATGTTTCCTTTCTTTTATGTGGGGAGGGAATAAAGACTATGCCATTAAGACTATGTGCCACATTGGTGCTGGAGCGGATGTGGAGAATTAGGAACACTTTTACACTGTTGGTGGGATTGTAAACTAGTTCAACCATTATGGAAAACAGTATGGCGATTCCTCAAGGATCTAGAACTAGATGTACCATATGACCCAGCCATCCCATTACTGGGTATATACCCAAAGGATTAGAAATCATGCTGCTATAAAGACACATGCACACGTATGTTTATTGCGGCACTATTCACAATAGCAAAGACTTGGAATCAGCCCAAATGTCCATCAGTGACAGACTGGATTAAGAAAATGTGGCACATATACTCCATGGAATACTATGCAGCCATAAAAAAGGATGAGTTTGTGTCCTTTGTAGGGACATGGATGCAGCTGGAAACCATCATTCTTAGCAAACTATCACAAGAACAGAAAACCAAACACCACATGTTCTCACTCATAGGTGGGAACTGAACAATGAGATCACTTGGACTCGGGAAGGGGAACATCACACACCGGGGCCTATCATGGGGAAGGGGGAGGGGGGAGGGATTGCATTGGGAATAAAGGTGTAGAAAAGGTTAAAAAAAAAAAAAAGACTATGTGCCACATTTTACATTTTATTTGACCATAAATATATGTTTTATTATAATATATATTTAATAGAATATTAAGTAGTTATATATATGTGTTATTATGAGGAACAGGAAAGTTAGAATAATAAAAATATAGTAATCTTCAGGATTGATTGATAACTTGTTTCCAAAATAAAAAACAAAAGACGCAATGAAAAAATGCTATTAAAAAGTTCATTTAATGTTCATTTAGTTAAATGAACTATTTAAGAAATGTTGAAATAGCTATATTGATTGCGCTCAGTGTTCCTAGCATCCTTTTGCCAAAACAAAAATTCTTATATAATTCCAAGAAGGAAAGGAATGGTTACAAAGAATACTAAAATTTCAGGTTAAGTCTATTGCCTAAGTATATTGAATGCTGCACGATGAGCACATATTTGAACACATGGATATTTACATTTTAATGTTTAAAATGTTTGGAATTTACTAGTGAAAAGATATATTAATTTTGGTGTTGTGATTGAACTGTTTTCATACTTCAATTTTGGTGGTGAGAACATGAAAAAACATGTAAAATCATACAATTGAACACTAAAAGGGTGAATCATAATGTCTAAATAAAAATGTATAAAATGTGGAGAAAGTAAGGGTATGAACGTTTACTTGACTGAGAAATAATTAAAAACCACTTCTGAGTCTTCCATCTTTAAAATACTATAGATGATATGCCTCAAAGCTCAAACTATTGACTTACAGTATATTATGTGATTATTTTAAATATTTATATATTAAGTATACTTCGCATGATTTTTCCTTAAATTCCAATATGTTTCTTTTTAATGAATTAAAATATTAAAATTAGGAACTGTTTCTAGCTATCAATCATATTCAACTAATCTGTCTCAGAATAATGTGACATTATTATGCTGTTAATTATTGGAATTCTGTAGTATATTATTCAATTTCAGGTAGAAATTATCTCAAACTTACAAAAAGTACAGTTCAAGAACTTTCAAAAAATTTATGAACCATTCAAAAATAAATTCCTAATATTTTCTTATATATTTTTGTTTATAATTTCCAATATTTTGCCTCAATATTTTTGTATATAATTTCCACAACAAAAATGTTACATAGCTACAACAAAAATATACACAATGTTAAAACTGTATTTTTAAATTTTATTTATTTTTATGTTTTGAGACAGGATCTCACTCTATTGCCCAGGCTGAAGTGCAGTGCTCCATCTGTGCTCTTTGCAGCCTCCACCTCCTGGCTCAAATGATTCTCCAACCTCAGCCACTCAAGCAGCTAGGACTACAGGCATGACACCACATTAATTTAAAAAGAAAAGAAAAGAAAAGAAAAGAATTGTAGAGTCTGGGGTCTCACTACGTTGACAGGGTCTGGTCTTGAATTCCTGGGCTCAAGGAATCCTCCTTCCTCAGCCTTTCAAGTCCTGAGATTATAGACACAAGTCATTGCACCTAGCGTTTTAAAATTTTGTTACTGCTATCTATCTACTCCTTAGACTCTACTTCTATAAGTATTCAAGTTTCACCAATTTTCTAAAATATATACCTTTTGGATAAATGATCTGTATTATTATCTAGTATTATGCATATCATGCATTGAATTTGTTGTTATATCTTATAAGTTTCTTTCATTTTGATCTTCTGCCTTGATTGTGAAGATCTTGACAGTTTTTGCCAATTATTTTGCATAATGTCCTCCAATCTGTGTTTCTTTGATACTTTTTGTTTAGATTATTTTCAGGCATCTTTGGCAGGAATATCAGAGAAGTGATGCTATGTTCTTTATCAGGTGATTGTCCCCATGTTAATTCTAGTTACCATGCCTGAGCTTGTATATAGGAGAAGTTTCAGTCTATATTTGATGTAACATCCTGTTTTGGCTAGGCCAGACCATCACGCTCTGGCATGGAAGCACTCACCACCTTCTTCTGAGCTAATGTGGCCCCACTTTCTCCACTACAGTAGCGTAAGGCTCTACCTTATTCATCCTCTCCTAGTGGCTTTGGACTGATTTTTTCAGGAAGGAAAAGGAGAAAGAAAGAGAAAAGATAAATTTAAAACATTTTTAAATTGCTAATGAGGTTTAATCTACATATAATAAAATTTACTAATTTTAAATACAAATTTCCATGAGTTTATGCAAGTCAGTCCAGTTGTGTAATCAGCACCCGATATAGATGTAAACTGTTTTCACCACCCCGACATATTCTCTTGTGCCTTCTGCAGTTGATGCCCCCTCTCTAGCCCCAGTCTCATGATGAAATTGGCCTGCTTTCTGTCACTGTATTTTTGCCTTAAAGTTGCATATACAAGGAATTATAATATACAATCTAATATGACTAACTCAGTCAATTGGAAGGATGTTGCTGAGATTCATTTATGTTTTTGTAAATATCCCTAGCATTTCTTTGTTATTCATTCACCATTATTTATCTATTCACCAGTTCATAGATATTCCAAGATTTGTTACATTTTGATGAATGTTGCTATCAACCTGTGTACGTAAATTGTTACGTAAATATATTTTCATTTTACTTACGGTAAGTGCATATTAAAACTTTATAAAAAACAGTCAAACTGTTTTCCAAAGCAAAGCTGTAGTACAATTTTAGATTTGAACCAACAATGAACAAATGTTCTAAATGTTTCACAGACTCAGCAATAATTGGCATTGTTGTTCTTTTATGTTTTAGCTATTCCTCTATGTGTGTAGAGATGTTTTATTGAGCTTCTAATTTGCATTTCATGAAGCTTTCAAAGAAGTAAAATAAGGCCATAGAATAGAATTTCATCTGTATAAAATAATACAGGTTTAAAAAAATTACTTTCTCTCTTCCATAAATCGTGCTTTTACTAGCTTCAAACATGCTGTGTTTTTTTTTAACTTAGACATTTGTGATCAGTAAGTTGTTATATACTCATAGCTCAAATAAGTTCAATTGATTGTATTATTAAGTGGAATATATTAAATGGTCCTGCATTCTTAGACTAATATGGGCAAAGAGAATTTGACATTGCATCATCCTAATATATAATGATAATTAAATGTTACATAATAATTTAATTAATTAATTGCTTTAATGGATGAGAGAACATCATTTCTGTTCAAAATATCTTAAAGCCTATGTGTTTATAAAAATAAACATTTCACACATGGCCAATTGTAGGTTCAAGAGATCAAGCATACATGGGAGGAGATGACATATAAAAAAGGGAATTGCCATTATATGGGATGTAGATATATGGGAGCTAGGAGTAAAGATAATTCCAAATGTAGGTAAGCAGGGTCATAAAAGGAAATTTGTGATTCTTCAGTAAAAACTAACAAAACATACTAATCAGAATATAGATAGTATAACATGAGTTTATATTCTTTCAATGTATGTTGTGGGTCCAAATTACCAGTGGCCCACCCATAAGAGATCATAATTGTATTGGATACAATAAAGTGACCACTTGAAAAGCCATTCTTCATTGCCCTTTGTAGTGCCTTCCATAAGACTAACTTCTGTCTAATGGATGTAAATTAAAATTGTTGGGTGGAACATTCATAAAAGATTCTTAAAGCAGGTAAGTTAGGAGTCAATGTTAGCTGTCAGTCTGTGCATACATTTTCTTTATTGCCTTTTTCTCTCTTATTTTCTCATTACCTAAAATATTATTGTTACAATTGGAGCCATCTTGGGACTATGCAGATGTAAGCATAGAATAAGGACTGAGAAGAGAGTCTGTATTCTTGATGACACTAACATGGTTTAATACTAACTCTGGCCAACTCATCTGTATGTTTCTTCTTATGTGGTGAAATTAGAAGCTCTCATTTTTTAAGGCCACACTTTTTAAAATCCCTGTTATCAAAAGTCACATGCAATTTTTGGCGGTTTGTTTATGTATGTATGTATGTATTTATTTATTTATTTTTGAGATGGAGTCTTGCTCTGTCTTGCCCAGGCAGGAGTTCAGTGGTATGATCTCGGCTCACTGCAGCCTCCACAGTGCTGGGTTCAAGCATTTCTCCTGTCTCAACCTCCCGAGTAGCTGGGACTATAAGTGTGTGCCACCTTACATGGCTAATTATGTATTTTTAGTAGAAATGGTATTTCACCATATTGGCCAGGCTGGTCTTGAACTCCCGACTTCAGATGATCCACCTGCCTAGGCCTCCCAAAGTAGTTGGATTACGGGTGTGAACCACCACATCTGGACAATTTTTGGTTGTTATTAATATAAAATTCAAATTTTATCTTTAATTATATATTCTAAAATATATTTTACTTTAAAAATAAAATAACAACTAACATCCCCTTGACAAAACACTAGTTTGCATTAGTAATGAAGTCTATTTTATGAGATATTATTTGAAACTTTAATATTGGGTATTAAATATTGCAACAATATTTTTCAAGTACTACTTAACAAAATTTTCCTGAAACATTAAATGCATAGTAGTTATATATTGCTACAAAAGTGAGCTCTGTGTGTGTGTATTTTTAGTGTGCTAAACCAGTATAATTGTGCTATAGATACACAATTTTTGGGGTTATCTATGTAATTGTAGTAGTGTTAAATTAATGTATACATTCGAAAATCTCTGTAAATATAAACTTGAATAAGAATGGTGAATTGAATTTCATGTAACTTATATTTCATTTAAGCTGCTTACAGCATCTCATGTGATTCTTATGAAATATTTAACATTGAGTCAGTAACAGATTTCCTTTAGGGTTGAGTGGACTCCACTCATAACTGAAAGATTTGTGCTAGCAATTCTGCATATCACAGGCAGTGTTCAGTGCTTTTGAACTTGTGTGAGTATTGCATGAATGCATTGCTTTTTCTGGGATTTTAGAAAGAAGAAAACCTTCACAAACAATAACACTATACATTTTTATCAGCTTGCTTAGTTAGAGGAATAATCTGACACAATTTATTTTCATTTCGCATCTGTCAAGGTAAAGTGCATGCTGCAAGACAAGAAAAGAAGGAACAGAAATTTCCCTGGATTAATAGGCATGACATATGTGCAAATAGGTAGATAAAATGATTTGTAAAAACAGACTAAAAAGGAAGAAAGGTAAAAATGTAAAAGTTAGAACTAATGTTATCAACCCAATCTGTTACCTGAGCTCACAAGTTAAACATAGTATTGCAATGTCAGCATTTCTCCAGGAAAGTAGAACGCTATAAATATCTACTGCATGGAAGTGATATTTGACCTATAAAATACCACAAACCCAACAGTACTTGCTGCTGAAATTAGATAATCATTGTCTGTAAAGTGGCAGACTTTCTATAGAGTGTAGAATGAGAAGTAAGCCCCATGTGAAATGCCAATAAAATATGTTATGAATTTTCTAGTTTGGACAGACACATTTTGTTCATAATACGTTTTCAAGAATTGCCACATTTATCCTTGCCTCCTAAGCACTGTCTAATCACAGAAATTGTGATTTTTAAATTCCAAACTGTACTAAAACTCTAGTTGGATGGTGTAATTCTATAAAATGTGTAATTCTGAGTGATTAAAAAGAACTACTATTTCCAATTTTGAAGCATGTGTTCTGTTTATGTTTCGGTGTTAAAGACTTAGAAGTGTTTAAAATACTACAAAGCACAACTTACAGAATATTTGGAAATTGATAGTCTTATTATCATTTTGGTTTTGTTTGTACATGATTTGTGGGGTGTGGCTGATTAGAGTATTTTCTCCATTGCAGAAGGAGTTTTTGATTTCTTTTCTGTATAGAAATACTTTTTCACAATTTTTACAAAACATGATAACATTTTCTTTATGTATCACTCTGAGAGCAACAGGTTTATTAATTCTCAAATGAATCCCTGCTGATTCTCTGTACTACTACTGTGACTGCTGCTGCCGTAACATCTGATTTTAATTTATTTTAGTTCCATTCATTTACAAATATATATTTTAGCCATGTATATTTTAACAAATGTTCACTTCCCTAAATTCTTATTTTTTATTTTTTTTATTTTATTTATTTATTTTTTTTTATTTTTATTTTTATTTTTTTTTGAGACGGAGTCTCGCTCTGTCGCCCAGGCTGGAGTACAGTGGCCGGATCTCAGCTCACTGCAAGCTCCGCCTCCCAGGTTCACGCCATTCTCCTGCCTCAGCCTCCCGAGTAGCTGGGACTACAGGCGCCCGCCACCTCGCCCGGCTAGTTTTTTTTTTTGTTTGTTTTTTTGGGTTTTTTTTTTTGTATTTTTTTAGTAGAGACGGGGTTTCACCGTGTTAGCCAGGATGGTCTCGATCTCCTGACCTCGTGATCCGCCCATCTCGGCCTCCCAAAGTGCTGGGATTACAGGCTTGAGCCACCGCGCCCGGCCCACTTTCCTAAATTCTTTAGTATTTTTTATGAAATAACATTTTACAATTAAAAACAAAATTTAAAATAACATTTTAAAAGTGTCATAAGTCCATCATGGATATCAATATAAATAGGGTAACATTCTGTTTTTTATTGATAAAATTATTGGTATATGTACAGAAAGAGTAAATGGTAAAATAAAAATTATTCTAAATGCCAAAGCTCAGAAAAAAACTCTCTTCATATTTGATTATGTTTTTATGTTTTTATAATAAAATTTATCAAGTAGGTTTATTTTGTTCATAATAAATTCAAACCTGAATTTCTTTTTTGGAAAATATATTAAGAACCAGTAACAAAATCATTTTAATAGTTATGCTTTATTCTACCTTATGCATTAAGTAGTTTAAATACTTTGCTATGAAACCAGTTTTTTCTATGTTTTCAATAACGTAAAAATATCCACTATAAATTTTTACTTGACTATTAATTATTCCACATAAATTCCTAGAAGCTAAATATTCAGGTCATAGGGTAGATACTTTAATATAGATTTGACAAAATAGAATCATGTTGCCTGCTAGATAATCTGTACATTTTAATCTTTCTCTACCATTGTCTGATCGTGTTCATTGTTCCACATTCTTATCAATATTGGGCCCTATCACTTTCTGCTGAATAGACAAAACAACAACAACAAGAAGTTCCTAATTTTCATTTTAATGAATTCTAAATAATACAATTATTAATATATTATTTATATATATTCATTAATAATATATTAATTGGCTACATTCATGGTTTTTTTTTTTTTTTTTTTTGAGACGGAGTCTCGCTCTGTCGCCCAGGCTGGAATACAGTGGCCGGATCTCAGCTCTCTGCAAGCTCCGCCTCCCGGGTTTACGCCATTCTCCTGCCTCAGCCTCCCGAGTAGCTGGGACTACAGGCACCCGTCACCTCGCCAGCTAGTTTTTTGTATTTTTTAGTAGAGACGGGGTTTCACCGTGTTGGCCAGGATGGTCTCGATCTCCTGACCTCGTGATCCGCCCGTCGCGGCCTCCCAAAGTGCTGGCATTACAGGCGTGAGCTACTGCGCCCAGCTCATGTTTCCCTTAATTAGCTACCAAATAAAATTCTGGTCACCTCTGTTCATGCATGTGCTAATTTGTTTTTCTTTGTGATTTTAAGGTTTCTCTGTAAAACAATAATATAGACAATTGACTTTAATATCAATTTTCAATATTTTTCCTAGTTAAAAAATGTATATTTTGTTAAATATATAAGTTTTGCCCCTTCCCTCCACTCAGGACAATCTAACAAAGCCATTTTCCAAATATATATTTTCCTAACTTTACTTTTTCTGTAAATTGTTTTCAATTATATGTTTTACATTTAAACCTCCAACACATTTTTAGTTTACTGGCTATAAGATGTGAGTAGGTATTGAGGCTGTTGCATTTTTTAAAAATCCCAACTAGTTACCTACTTGAGAATTTATTGACTCTTTACTGAATAATCCTTCTTTCTTTTAGTGAAAGAAGGATTATTTGTGGTTGCTTGTTATTAACTAAATTTTGAACTTCTGTAAAGTATTTTCTGGGTTTTCTTTTCTATTTTATTAGATTGTTGTTAAATATCTAGAACCACATTAATTTAAATGCTATGGTTTTATTGTGTCTACAAGAATTTATTACTTTAATCCCTATAGTGTCAATATCATTTATGAGAATTGAGGGACACATAGTGTTTCTTCATGGATTGGTAGGTTGAAATTCAAACTAGACTTTTTGACACATGTCTTAATGCAAGTAGCAGCTTAAAGTTAGGTAAACTCTGAGTATCTTAAAATTACTTGAAATTTTAAATATACATCTTTTCCCCAATTTGTCATTTTTATCTTGAAAGATTTTGCTGTAAATTGGTCATAGGTAATCAAGTGCAACTGCTGCTCTAAGAACACAGAGAAAATTCATACTTTCTCATAGAAAATCTGAGTTTACAGATGTATAAGACATTCTCAAATTTGATGTTTGAATTTAATAAAACCATTGGAGATAAAGTAAAATACAAAAAGATCAAAAAGAAAGGGGGAAATAGTTAAATTTACCGAATATCTACCATATATTAGATGTTTTAATAATTACTTTAACTGTATTGTATATCTTAGGAACCTGTTATGTGTGATATTTATTGAGCTAGGTAAGGAAAAAAATGCTCAGGGGCCAAAGTTTTCAAATGAACATCAGTTACTGAGTTCAAATTTAGTGTTCAATGAACATGCTCCTCCTGAAACTAAACTGCAAAACAATCACACAGGAAAATAACAGATCAGCTGTTCACTACAGACCAAGTTCCTAACCAATGAGTTTATGAATTTTATGCTGCTTCCTACTTTGGGATAGTGCATGATCCATCTTCATTCACCTAAAATTTTCTGGCTTTAATAATGTTTTATATTTTTTAATATTCAATTATTATTTCTCCTGCCAGCTGAGATATGAAACCTGACTTCACTGCTCACGTAAAAATTAAATTGTGACTTTAAAGTGCCATCTATACTTTATTATATGTTACTTCTTTAAAACAAAATATCTTCCTAAGTTGTTCACAGTAAACTAATTATTTAATCTGACTTTAAAAATTCTAACACTTTAAATAAAAAGTCCACAGATGACCATATCTTAATAGGAAAACAATTTCAAAATTATGGTTCATGATTTTTATTACATCAATGAAAACTATCAGAAAAGTGAATCAAAAACAAAACTGAATAAAATAAACTCTCAGAAGAACCTAATTTTGGCCATTTACAATGATAAATTTGATGAAAATGTTATCTCTGGCTTTGAAATATTTCTGCTTCATTTATTTTTATGTTGTTAATTTCAAATGTGAAAGCACACACAAAAACCAAATTGTAGCCAATATTTTTTTTCCAATATAATTTGTTCCCTGTTTCTGTATAAAGATAAGTTTGAATCAGGCTGAAAGCTTCAAATTGATTCTTTCATTGCATAGATATTCTTGTTTTACTTACTTTCATGAAAGTTATTTTTTATTTCACATTCATCCCATCATTTTTCTCTCCATATTTGTTGCAATTATGAGAGTGTCATTTAATAAACTATGTGCATCATATTTATTTAATTATTCACTTTAATATATGATATCTCACCTAAATGCTAGGTCCTAGATTTATCCTCTTGAGTCAAGTCAGTTCTTTGAAAGTGGAAGAGTTCATGTCAGACTGGTCATCTCCCAGACCCATCTAGATATTGTCCCAGCAGTTTAACTTGCCAGGGAAAAATCAAAATTAAAAAAGAGCTGACTGGTGTCACACTGAATTCCTGTCAAAAGAGTTCAAATGGGTACAATCACCACCTGGAAACCTTTTAGCACTTCACACTGTCCCAAATAACTAATATATTTTTTCATTCACCTCAGACCTTCAGTAAGTACTTTCTTGACTGCCTTACTCTAATAAAATTGCAAACTTTTCAAATTTCATCCCAAACATGAAAACTATTAGACAAGAACTGACACATTTCCTATCTACCAAATCACGCTAGCCTCATGCTTTCATCATCAAGGTCTTCCTTCTTGATAAACTAAAAGTGGTGACCCTGATTACTTGGTGTACTTTTTTTAGTACTCTCAAGACTTTACTTCTGATATTTTCTCCTTTTATTTATCATGCTTATCAATATAGTTCTATTATGCTTATCTTTCAGGGAAGTATGCACTGCCCACCTCTCTTCCCCTCATATTATCTCCATAGTTCCCCCTATGCTTTATAGGAAAACCTGCCCCGCAAACTATGTACACTCAGTGTCTGCACATTCTCATGATTTATTTTCTAATTAACTTATCCTGACAGGGCAAATGTCTCCTCTCCATAAAAATCACTACTGTTAAATTACCAAAGATCATTAGTGTGCCAAATCTAGGGCTTTTTATTAATCAATTGCATACTTTAGAAGTCCCTCTTTCCCCCCCCCCCCATCACCAGAGGGCCATAATAAGCTCTGAAAGGCTGATTAAATTTCTTAGCCTCCCTTTACCTGGCAATCCAAGTGCATGTATTTTTCTCCCTAAAGTTCCACAAAGAAGTCTAATAACCTTCTCAAAATTAATAGATAAATAACATAATTCTTGAAACTTTCAGTAAGCCTTTTCCTCCCCTAGAACTTTCAATCTCAATTATGAGATAGAATACATCTATAAACCCAAAACTTCCTAGTCTTCCTTGATTACTTTTATTTTTTCACCTCTTCGTCTATTTCATAATGATTATTTGTTTTATTCTAAAAATGTATTTCAAAGGTGACCAATTCTGGCCATTCTTCCGAAACTTTCTTAGTTAAGACTCTCTTGTTTCTAGCATGAGTTCAGGCAACAGGCTACCACAGGCTTCCCTGCTTCCATTCTTGCTAATCTACAATCCACAGCAGTAGGGCCTTTAATAACATGATTTAGACTATCATTCTTGCCTCTAATCCTTCAAAATATCCCCACAAACTCCCTTTCCTTAACTCAAATGATTCTGCATGTTTACTTGATTTTACTTCTAGTTCACTAGTGCTGTATTGCCATTCTTTCTGTTTTATTTTCTTTCCATACATGCTCTTAGATCAAATTGTACATCCTAAGAAATGCCTTTTTATTACTCTGGTTATGTACACCACCTTCATGATGCACTCTTGAATACATTACCTGATTTTAATTTCTCCAAATTACAAGTTAAAATATCAAATATAATTTCTTATTTTGTTTAGTGTCTCCTACTCAAGCTGAGAATATACACTCTATAAGTAGATTATGAATTAGCTGTGGATCACTTCAAAGAGGCAAGGGAAATGTTAGGAAAAGAGGACACAACCTGTAAAGGAGAGTAGAGAAGAAAAGGTCTTTAAACAGCCAAAAGAATGTGAAAGATATAAGAAAAACCCTACTCTTCATTTTCCCCCACGCCTATACTTTCCTTACAATATTTATTACAAATGCAATAACATCTGCCCACATCTGTACATGTTCACGTAGTCCTACATTTTCTATTCTCAAATGCCATTTCCCTAGTAATGCTTTCTAGGATATCCTGTACTAAAGTAAAGTCTTTTACTTTGAAACACTTGAAACCTTTTTATCTCCATTTTGTTTATCTCCTTTGTTATCTGGTACATAGCACTACTAGGCTTTTGATTATTGGTGCTCAAGAATACTGCCCTACTGTGTTATGCACCCAACTGGAGGCTGTGTCTCTAATTATTTACATTTGCATACCCCCCATATTCCTAATACAATTATTTCCATATCACTAGTTTACTATTAACAAATTAATGAAAAGGGATTAAATGCATATTTAACAGAGCTTTATTGGACAAATCAAATCTGTTTTATGCTTTCTGAATCAAATCTATAATGCAGTAACACTTAATTTTGTGTCTCTACTCATGTGATCATATATGTTTTAAAAATCTAAGTTTATCTGAAAAAGTTGTGATTAAGTATTGAAATAATGTTCAAATATGGTATAAGTATTAATTTCTTCCATTCCAACTTTCTTGCTTGTCTATTTATTTGTCTCTCCTTTACTTTTTGCCTTATTTTAAATTAAATATAGCAATTCTCCAAGTCACTATCTATATGTTCTAAAAGAACACTCTCTCAAATTAGACCATTAATTTATTAAGAATTTTACATTTAGCAATATGGCACTTCCAAAAATGTCAAAGTAGTTTGAATTCTTTAACATTGAAAACGGTATTTGGTGTGTGGAGGGGATATTATGGATCACTAACCAAAAAATGTTATGGTTTAGATATGTATTTAGATATATAGATAGATAGAATAGATAAATATAATTTATTTGTTATACTCACACAGCAAGGTAGGAACAGGGCAGGCATTGTTTTCTTCCTTGTATATGTAAGCCTTAAGAGGTTAAGCACTTTGGTTAGGATTACTAAGAGAATAAATGCAGAGTGAATGCTAAACACTGGTTTGTCTGGCTCCAAAACTCTTACTTGGGTCCTGCAGCATCTGGACACTCTTCTTTGTCTCTGAAGAACATAAGCAATCTCTATTTTGATATTATCAATATTTTCTTCCGGGACTCAGGATCCTAGCTATATTCCCTCATTGGTACATTAATTTTCCTATTGTCACTTAACAGCGAAAGGTGTGGTATGTTAGGTAATAGGAACTGTAGGTTTGTGTGTCTGTGTATCTGTGCATGTGAACAGGCACATTAATGGTGGCAGTTAGAAAGGGTGCAATTGCTACAGCAAATGACTCACAGGACTAAAATGATCATTCTTAAAATCAAAATGTATTGAGGGAAGATAAACTCTAAAGCAGCAGTATTAAAGAAAGAATAATAATAGCATTCAAGGCTGCCTTATAGAATGGGTTTTAAGAAGCTGGATGTATTCATTACTTATTCCCCCTCTGCATGAGGCACCACAATTTGCTTTCTATTTTGGGTCAGGGATTATTATTCTGTGCATGAAGCACCATGGAATCGGGGAGTCAAAAATGGAAGATAGACTCGGGCTTCTTATATGGTCCTAATTTTACTATGTAATCCACTCCAATGGCAGAGTCCTCTCGTGGGTCTCATGAAGATAAGATGCAAATCATCACCTCATGCTACCAATAAAGTGTGATGACAAGCTTAAACTTGTGTCAGGGCCGGGCACGGTGGCTCACGCCTGTAATCCCAGCACTTTGGGAGGCTGAGGCGGGCGGATCACGAGGTCAGGAAATCGAGACCATCCTGGCTAATACAATGAAACCCCGTCTCCACTAAAAATACAAAAAATTAGCCAGGCATGATGGCGGGAGCCTGTAGTCCCAGCAGCTTGGGAGGCTGAGGCAGGAGAATGGCGTGAACCCGGGAGGCGGAGCTTGCAGTGAGCTGAGATCCGGCCACTGCACTCCAGCCTGGGCGCATGAGCTTGTGACCCGCCTCAAAAAAAAAAAAAAAAAAAAAAAAAAAAAAAAAAAAAAAAAAAAATCTTGTGTCAGAACAATGTTTGCAAGGCAATACTATTAATTGGTAGGTTCATGACTTGACTAGTGCATGGTATCACACATGTGTATCCCTTATTTCAGTGAAATGACTCAGAACAACTTCAGATCACTTAGAATTAATTTTCATAGCACAAAATAGGTCATAATAACCAGAATGCATTTTTAAACCTTTTAAAAGATGATTCTGTGAAACAAATTTGAGTGTGTAAAACTTTTTGTGACAGACCCTAACCTACCAGTCTGCCCCAGTCCCTAAAATTCATAGACTTAGGAGTCATGAAATTCATATATGTGACTTCTCATTTTAATATATATGTAAATACCTTTATAGAAAGCACATGATCTCTAACGTTTTGTTAGCACATTATTTTCTGTTTTCTATTTTTATATGAAAAATATCTTCGTTCTTCATTATATAGAATGGACTAAAAAATAATTTCTTCATTTGGAGAAAAGATTAAAAAATTTTCTACTCTCCCTTTCACCATATTCTCATCTCTTGATATTCCTTGAAAACCACCAAGCAAATTCCAAATATCCATGGAGCACAGCTTTCAAATCAATGCTCTAACTCAATCTTAATATTGTACAGAATACAAAACTGAAACACTGGGGTCAATCTTTATTTCCAAAGAAGTATTCCTTATTAGTGACAATCATGATAAAAACCAGCGTTGCTAATTAGCCTCCCAGTATTCTTCTCATACATAAGTATCAACAGCTGTCCAGTTGACAAGTATTTTTAGAAATATTTTTTAGAAATAGTATCAATCATTTATTAATCAAAATTAGGTGATTCTATTTAAAAATATTGACTTAAGCAGATTAAATATGCTCCCGTATATTTATGTGATCTGTTAATTTGCTTAGCTAATCTTCTCTTTGTTAGGTCAAAGATAAACACATATTTAGAGCTTGAGGAAAAGTATCTTAAGTTCAAATAATTATCGTCTAAAAATTAACTAGCATCTTTAAAATTTTAATTCTCATATGCTAGTCTCATTTTACTATCTCTGCTGAATGCTTCGTAACATTGTGGATATTTACTTGGCTTTTTTAAATTCTTAAGTGTACACAAAATAACAGAGTTCTCATAATGAATGATAACTTAGTTTTTTAAAATACATATGTTTAGAAGGAGTTTTCAATGTTAGTTAGATCAAGTGTTAATTACATTTATGAGAGCTGGGTCACAGGTTTAGCTTTCCCTAAATTTCACTTAGCTTCACTCAGAAAATAATGTATTCTGGCTGGGAGCCGTGGCTCATACCTGTAATCCCAGCACTTTGGGAGGCCGAGGCAGGCAGATCACGAGGTCAGGAGATGCAGACCATACAGGCTAACACGGTGAAATCCCATCTTTACTAAAAATGCGAAAAATTGTCCAGGCGTGGTGGTGGGCATCTGTAGTACCAAGGACTTGGGAAGCTGACACAGGAGAATGGTGTGAACCCAGGAGGTGGAGCTGGCAGTGAGCCAAGATATCACCACTGCACCCCAGCTGGAGTGACAGAAAGAAAATAATGTATTCTATGGCTTTTTGCTTACACCTAGACTATATCAATTTGAATACCATGATAGACTGCATTATTGTTCATGGTTATCTCCTTTTCTTCCCTTCAGGCACAGAAAGGTGTATACAGTCTATTCTAATGTAGTCTACGCTAATCAATCTGCCCCTGTAACATGCTACTAGAATAATACATTTCTGATCATTGCAACAGAACTTGCTATATCCCATTGAAGTCAACCTCGGTCAAGTGACTTTCTTAAGAAAACATGATGTGAATAGAAATGACATACTTTTTGTCACTGAGTATTTTTTGTCACTTTTTTACCTCTGCCTCAATATTGGCATGGTCCAGTTTAAGTGACTTTTTCATCCTAGAATAAACATATGTTTAGTACATTGGCAGTTGACACACAGTAAATATAAAACACAAGTAAGAAATATGTAATTTGCTGAGATATGTAATTTCTAATTTGTTTGTGTTTCCAGAAGTATTTAATTAAAACTAATATAAATAAATTTACAATATATACTTTTTGCCTACAATGTTCCAGGGACTTTTAAAACGTTGAAATAGAGTTGTTAATATGGCAAGCAACTCCCCTGTATACTTTTAATGAGCTTACATTCTGTGGGGGAGAAAAACAATAAAGAAGTAAACAAATAAAATGATTATTGCTGAGCTATTTGGTAGGTGATATTTATAATATATGCCAGTGTGTCTTTGGAACTGGGCAGCTCAAGGACTGTAATGTGATGGTCAAGAAGCTACTTTAAAGAGACATGGAGTTTGAGTAAAAATCTAGATAACAAGCAGAAACTAATATGAACCTCTTGGGTACAGGTTCCTAGGCAGTATTATGGAAAACAGGAATAGGATCTACTATATTATAGGAATAAAGTCAGTAGGCATGAAATATGGTGCGATAGGAAGGAAATGGCAGTAAATATTTAGAGATATGGCAGAGACTAGGTTGCACAAAGCCTTGATGGGCTGAGGAAGGAGTGTGTAGTCTATTTTACAGGGGATTAAAAATAATCAACCCACAAGTGTAACATTCTTTCAATATTTAGTAAGAAGGTACCCATATCCTGATATCATTATTTCATTGCATTGAATTTTGTTCCCTGAACTGTTTTATCATTTTAATTTATCGTCACCTGTGATCCTCATCCCTTAAGCTATACCAATAATAGTGACTTGGAGATTTCTCTTTAATTCCAGTACACATTCACTCCTCTGACAATATTCCTTTTGTCACTTAACACACTGCTCAACTGAATCTAGCTCTATCTTAATGGGCCTTCTCTGGTGCCAACTCATATAGCCAGCATGCCTAATAAGTGTGCCCTCACCTTCTAAGAAGGAAATACAAAAGTTTTTCTGTGTTTTCAGAATACTTCAGTATAACATTATGGTTGGTTTGTTTGCTCTTGTCACCCAGGATGGAGTACAATGGCACCATCTCAGCTCACTGCAACCTCTGCCTCCCGGGTTCAAGCGATTCTCCTGCCTCAGCCTCCAGAGAAGCTGGAATTTCAGGCATGCGCCACCACACCTGGCTAATTTTGTATTTTTAGTAGAGACAGGGTTTCACCATGAGGACCAGACTGGTCTCCAACTTCTGACCTCGGTCTCCCAAAGTGCTGAGATTACAGGCATGAGCATGAGCCATGGTGCCCGGCCATGTTATTATTATTATTATTTTTTTTAAAGATGATGTTCTCTCTTTAGATTGTGGAGAATCGGTATCTAAGGTAGATTTATAATTTGTTCTTTTAAAAAATAATAAGCATCAACCCTGTATTCTGCATATGGTAAAATGTTTTGTTTCTAGCATGTTCTTGAAAATGAGAAATCGGCCGGGCGCGGCGGCTCAAGCCTATAATCCCAGCACTTTGGGAGGCCGAGACTGGAGGATCACAAGGTCAGGAGATCGAGACCATCCTGGCTAAAACGGTGAAACCCCGTCTCTACTAAAAAAACATACGAAACAAACTAGCTGGGTGAGGTGGCGGGCGCCTGTAGTCCCAGCTACTTGGGAGGCTGAGGCAGGAGAATGGCGTGACCCCGGGAGGTGGCGCTTGCAGTGAGCCGAGATCGCGCCACTGCCCTCCAGCCTGGGCGACAGAGCAAGACTCTGGCTCAAAAAAAAAAAAAAAAAAAAGAAAGAAAGAAAAAGAAAATGAGAAATCATTTTTGTTAGTTTGGGCATAAAAACAGTTTAAACTAAGAGTTATCCAAATAATTTCAATAGCATAATAAAAATATCTCTTTAGCTACCAGTACTGTACCCAAACTTGGAGTAAAAGATCCTGTCTTTTATGGAGCCTTTGGTGATTTCTAAATAGCCTTAAGCATCTATTTCCTTACGTATACACTATTGATCTTCCAATATTTGTGTAATTCAAGAACATGGGTACTAAAAACTAAAAATATGAGAATATTTATATCGCAAAACAAGATTAGACTAGCTATTTCAGACATAAAGAGAATATATTATTGAAATTAAGACACATTTGATTCTGAACTTCTTAACAGTATCTCACTTTCTTTGATTATTGCATATATAGTATGGTGAGAAATAAAGATAAGAAGCTTAGCACTATGTCTGACTTATTGTTCTTATGAAATGATAACACTGCATCTTTTCCAAAATGTTTTTGTGATTCTGAATATCCCAATTTGAGAATGCATTGCATTTTAATTTGATATTTAATGTGAAGATGTAAGTGGAGATTAAACTGATACTGAATTTCAACTATATTTTGGCCATAAAAAGATATGTTGGTTCCAGATATAGTGTGTTTGTCCAAATATTCAAAAATAAATTTGTCCAAAAATTTTCAGTAATTAGGTATAAAATAGGAAAGAAATTTCCATTAGTCCTTGGTCCTAATGAGGATGTGCTATTCACAACATGGCCTATTCTTCTAACTAAATACCTCCTGCTGGCAAGAAATACAGCACAGCCTGTAAATATCACCAAATTAGACTTTTCCAGTGTTGGCAAGAAATGCTCAATATCTGATAACTGATACTTTTAGGATTTGATTCTTCCTCTTTTCGAATTAATTTGCAATATTCCAAATCATTAGATGTCTTTTACCCGTGTGTTTCTGTTTACCTGTATTAGTCAGGGTTCTCTAGAAAGACAGAACTAATAGGATGCACGTGTGTAGAGGGGAAGTTTATGAAGGTGAATTGACTCACACGATCTCAAATTAAAGTCCTATGATAGGCCGTCTGCAGGTTGAGGAGCAAGAAAGCCAGTAGTGGATCAGTCCGAGTCCCAAAACCTCAAAAGTAGTGAATCCAACAGTGGTGTCTTCAGTCTGTGGCCAAAGGTCCAAGAGCCGCTGGCAAACCACTGGTGTAACTCCGAGTTCAGAAGCTGAAGAACTTGGAGTCTGATGTTCAAAGTCAGGAAGTATATAGCATGGGAGACAGATGAAAGCCAGAAGACTCAGAAAGTCTTGCTCTTCCATCTCTCCTGCCTGCCTTATTCTAGCCATGCAGGCAGCTGGTTAGATGGTGCCCACCCAGATTGAGGGTGGGTCTGCTTCTCCCAGCCCACTGACTCAAATGTTAATCTCCTTTGGTAACACCATCACAGACACACCCAGGAACAATACTTTGCCTCCTTCAATCCAATCAAGGTGACAATATTACCCATCACATTACCTTTAAGCAATTTACTTAAAATACCTTTTACATATATGTAATGATATTTTTTCAAGACATTGATAAATTTCTTGTAGTTTATAACAAAAAATTATACTCTCAGCGTGGAATTATTAGTACAAATTCTAAGCATACTGGTTGATAGAAAAGTAAATTCATGGAAGAAAAATTTGATTCAGTTTAGATAAAGGGAGAACTTCTGTTGTTATCTATAAAAACACGTATGCTAGGGATCCCTCTGCTGAAGGAGACGAGAGTAGTAATTACGTATGTGAAAGAGAGGATTGCTGTAAGCAGGTAAGAAACTGGTATGCAATTCACTTTTAAAACTAGTGGAAAATCCAAGGTTTTTTAGATCAATGTTTATGGTGGGTTATGGGTACCTTCCAGTTAATCTATTGTTCTACATATGCAGCATTTTTAAAACATCTTATTTGGATGTTTTTGAATTCCTTATATTGTAGGAAAAGAGAATGCTTTAATATAATATGGTTTTTAATTTTTTTGACTCTAGTAACAGATTCACTCTATATACTTCTAACTGTGTTCCGCTACAAGATATAGTTAGATTTGAATTCAAATGCAGGCTTTGTCACTGAAATATTTAAAACATTAAAATTCTCATGTCTTTGAAATTGTGTTCATTATATCTGCATCATAGCTAACCATGAAGTTCAAGTAGCCTAATATATTAGGGCACGCATAGCATACAATGAGCATTCAGTAAATTTCACTATTATTAGAGGTAAAAATAATCAAAACTTGCTGAAAGTAAACAATATAAAAAATGAATAAATACTACCTGAGGGAAAACGCCTTTTAATTCTTGAACTTGAAAGAGAATTTCATGTCAAAATCAGTAGGCATATTTTCAATGTAAGATCTAGAAATATTTTACCAATAAAGTTATATTTTCTTATAATTTTTCCCTAAATAAATATTATAAAAAGTAGCTAAAAAGAGTTGTTTTTCTGAAAATAAACTTATTCTTTAACTTTAATTTTACATAAATAAGAACATGCAGCTTCAAGTGAAATATTAATTTGAAAAATACACATGGGTGTTTAATGAGGAATTAATACAAGGGTTCAACAATGTTTTCAGTAGTCACCTTATGTTTAAAAGTTGAACAAAACATAAAAAGAGATGAAGCAGAATTATATCAAATCATATATTGAGATACTTTCGAGTGGGCAACAGGCAGGGTATTGAAACATGTCCATGTTTTCGCACATATTTAAAGTATGTGATGAGGTCAACTCAACATGAGGCTGGGTTTTATAATGATGTATCTTTCCTTCTGTGATATCTTCCCATTAATCATGGCTTTAACAGGTAAACCCCATCCATTTTTTAATAAATTTTGAATACACTACCATTTGAAGGAAGAATTGCGATATGCATTTCTCTATGACATGTAGTTAAGAGTTTCATTTTGCTATTTATCTCTCACAAACATTGTGCAAAAAATTGTTTTTTAAAAATATCAGTTTGGTCTGAAACATTTCAATGCTTGTAAAACACTAACATATACAACAACAATAATATGCAAAATTATGTTGTGTCATATTGATGAATCATTTATTTCACAAATTATTTTCCATTTAATGCTAATTAGGACAAATTTGTCAAGAACCTCAAATCAATTGCTTGGCAGATATTATTCCTTAGAGTAGGTCTAAAATAAAGAGAATTGAATTGATTTAAAATCTGCTAACAGAAAAAAATACCATGTAGATATTAGCACAAGTGGTATATAGAAAAATGTTGTCGACATGTATGAAGAAGACTAGGTTTTGAGGCATATTGTTCAGATAACTCATTTGTAAAATATTTTGGAAATAATATAGCAAGAGTAATATTTCTTGTTTTATTTCAGAGAGTCTCAAAAGAAAGCCACATTCAGTTATAAACACAATAACACGATGCTTTGAGTGCATTTCCAGTTACTAACTCAAAAGTTCACAATTTGTGAGATTAACTTTTGTTGATGTTCTAATTTAATTTTAATATTGTCAACAAATGTTGATTTGAAGGTTAATCTTTAAATTATTCTTTTTTACCCCAAGTCTTTAGTTGAGGTACTCACCAAAAAAAACAACGTAGGACACATCTTTAAATGTATTGTGTCTTGACAATAGTGCTTTCATCACATAATCATATAAACAAAATCAGATATATTTAAAATCATATGTCCATTTATGTCCATGCATGTGTTTCAATTTTTGGTTCATAGAACACTTGGAGCAAAATCACCTGTGGTGATGTTTAAAATGCAGTTTCATGAACCACTCCTTATCTGCTAAACCAGAATCTCTATGGAAAAGGCCTGGAAATCTTGAACATTTCCCAACGAGTTCTAAATGACACCAAAAATAAAGTTTGAGAATCAGAGATACCTAGAGGATATTAAAATTAAAAGATCATTGTTATAATAGATGACATCATGTTTTTCATTCCTCTCTTCTCCTTCCACTCTTCTCCTTCTCCTTCTCCTCATTCTTCCTATTAATAAAGTTACTCTTTATTAAAGAAAACACATTTTTCATATGTTTATGTACATATTCAGTGTATTTTCTTTTTATTTTTAAAATTTCAACTTTTATTTTTGATATATGGAATACACGTGCAGGTTTGATCCAAGAATATATTCCATGATGCTGAGGTATGGAGTATGGATGGCGTTACTCAGATAATGAACATAGGACCCAAAAGACAGTTTTTCCACCCACACCCACTCCCTTCCTCTCTACTCTAGCAGTCAATAGTCCAGAGTGTCTGTTGCTCCCATATTTACATCCACGTGGGCTAAATGTTTAGCTCCCACTTACAAGTGAGAACATGCGTAAGTTTTTGGTTTTCTGTTCTACACTAATTTGCTTAGTATTATGGCCTCCGGCTGCATCCATGTTACTGCAAAAGATATGATTTAGTTATTTTCTTACGGCTGCAAAGTATTCCATGGTATGTATGTACCACATTTTCTTTATCCAGTCCACCATTGATGGGCACCTGGGTTGATTTCATATCTTTGCTACTGTGAATAGTGTAGTGATGAACATACTACTGCACGTGTCTTTTTGGTAGAATGATTTAGTTTTTGCAGGGTATATACCCAGTAATGGGATTGCTGGATCAAATGGTAGCTCTTTTTTAAGTTCTTTGAGAAACCTCCAGGCTGTTTTTCAAAATGTCTGAACTAATTAACATTTCCACCAACTGTGTATAAGCATTCCCTTTGCTCTGCAGCCTCAACAGCATCTGTTGATTTTCTACTTTTTAATAATTACTTTTATGAATGGTGTGAGATGATATCTTTTTGTGATTTTGATTTGCGTTTCTCTGATGATTAGAAATAAATAGCATTTTTTCTTATGTATATTGGCCACTTGTAGGTCTTCTTTTGAAAAGTGTGTGTGTATTAGTCTGTCCTCACACTGCTAACAAAGAGATACCTGAGTCTGGGTAATTTATAAAGGAAAGAGGTTTAATTGCCTCAAGGTTCTGCATGGCTGGAGAAGCCTCAGGAGGGGAAGCAAATATGCCCTTCTTAACATCATGGCAGGAAGGAGAAGAATGAAAACCATTCAAAGGGGGAAGCTCCTTGTAAAACCATTAGATCTCATGCTGGTTTACTATCATGAGAATAGCATATGGGAAACTGGTCCCATGATTCAATTACCTCCCACCAGGTCCCTCCCATGACACAGGATTGTAGGGACTACAAATTCATGATTAGATTTTGGTGGGGACACAGCCAAACTATATCAGTGTGTTCATGTCTTTGCGCATTTTTAATGGGGTTGTTTTTGCTTGTTGATTTAAGTGTCTTGTAGATTCTGCATATTAGACCTTTGCCTGATTTATTGCTTCAGAATAACTTCTTCCATTCTGGAAGTTGTCTGTTTGCTGTGTTGATAGTTTATTCTGCTGTGAAGAAGCTTTTTAGTTTAATTAGTCCTCACTTTTCAATTTTGTTTTTGTTGCAATTGCTTTTGGGGACTTAACCAAAAATTCTTTAACAAGGCTAATGTTGAGAAGGGTATATTCCCTAGGTTTTATTCTAGGATTTTTAGAGTTTGAGGTCTTACATTTGCATCTTTTATCCATCTGGAATAAATTTGTGTATATGGTAAAAGGTAAGGATCCAATTTCATTCTTCTGCATACACTTAACCAGTAAAACCAGAATGATTTTAATGAAATCTTTTACCCTTTGCTTGTTTCTTGTTGGTGTTGTCAAAGATTAAATGATTGTAGGTGTGCAGTTTTATTTATGAGTTTTCTATTCTGTTCCATCAGTCTATGTGTTTGTCTTGGTTTTGGTACCAGTACCCAGCTATTTTGATTATTGTAGCCTTGCAATATCAGTTGAAGTTAAATATTCAAGCAATATTTCAAGTAGTGTGATGTCTCCGGCCTGTTTTTTTTTTTTTTTTTTTTTTTTTTTTTTTTTTTTTTTTTTCTTTTTTTTTTTTTTTTTTTTTTTTTGCTTAGGATTATTTGGGCTACTTGGGCTCTTTTTTGGTCCATATAAATTTTGGAATAGTTTTTTCTAATTCTGTGAAGAATGATGAATACTGTTGATAGTTGGGGAGAAACAACTTTGAATGTATAAATTGCTTTGGACAATATGACCATTTTTAACAAAATTTATTCTTTCAATCCATGAACATGGAATTTTTTTCTTTTATTTGTGTCATCACTGAGCTCTTTCAGTAGTATTTTGTAGTTCTCCTTGTTGAAATCTTTCACTCCCTTAGTTAGCTGCATTGCTATGTATTCATTTTCTTTGTGGCAATTTTAAGTAAGATTATGTTCTTGATTTTATTATCAGCCTGGATATTATTCATCTATAGAAATGCTATTGAATTTTGTACATTGGTTTTGTATCCCCAAATTTTATTAATGTCATTTATCAGTTCTAGGAGAACATTGTCAGAATGTTTATGGTTTTCTAGGTATAAAATCATATTGTCAATGAAGAAAGATTGTTGTACTTCTTCTTTTCCTATTTAGATGGCTGTATTTATTTTTCTTGCTGATTACTCTGGCTAGGACTTCCAGTATTATGTTGAATGGGGCTGTTGAGAGTGGGCATCCTTGTCCTGTTCAGTCCTCAGAGGGAATGGCTCCAGCTTTTGCCTGTTCAGTGTGACATTGGCTGTGGGTTTCTCACATTTGGCTCTTATTATTTTGAGGTATGTTTCTTTGATGACTCATCTCTTGAGGGTTTTTATCATGAAGCGATGTTAGATTTTAACAAAAACGTTTTCTTTGTCATTTGAGATAATCATGTGGTTTTTGTTTTTAATTCTACTTACATGGTGAATTGCATGTATTGATTTGCATATGTTGAATCAGCCTTGCATCCAGAAATAAAGTCTACTTAATCATGTTGTATTAATTTATTAATGTGCTGCTGGATTTGGTTTGCTGGTATTTTGTTGAGAATTTTTGTGTCTATGCACATAAAAGATATTTTTGTTTCTATGTTAATCAAGGAAGGATATTGGCAAACATCTCAGAGGAGTTGGAGGGCAGGAGGTCCTGCAGACCAGACATACCCTAATCCCATGGGGGAGTCAACGCCACTTTTTCCTGGCTCGGTGGCCAGCTAGGGCTAGAGCTTCTCAGATGGACATAGGGAGCTTTAGGGGATGGATGCTATGTCCATGCTCCATCAGAGCTGCCCTGCACACAAAAGCTCCCACTTCCACACTAGCTAAAGCTCTGTCTGCCTACTCTCCATGCAAATCCCCCTGTCAGCTCAAACATTGATGGTGGACAGAGGGTCCCTGGCAGCCAGGATCACAGAGGTCTGAAGCGAGTTGGGAAGTCCCACAGTCCCTTCTGTCACTTGTTTCCCAGGCACCATTTGGGGCTGACAACAAACCCCAGCATTTGGGTAACCTGTCAGGGTTCCCAGCCTCCTCTCTCCTTGGCCTTAGCAACTGTATCACGTCTTTATTCAGTATGTGTTTTCTCTTTGAAGATCTGTCCAAATTATGTTGGTTTACTCAAAACCTTGGTCTCTCTTGGTGGCAAGAATAAAGTTGCAGATGACACTGTGTATTCTTAAATTGCTAAAAGTTTTATTGTCTCTATTTAAAATTATGAAAGTGTGTGACATTTTGTTGAGAATTTTTCTGCATTCATAATATCATTGTCTCATTTTTCAGATTTAGTCTTTAGTCTTCAGATTTAATGTGATGGTTGTATTAATTAATCTATGGATAATAAACCAGCGTTGCATACCTGGCATAAATCCAACTAGGTCATGTTATATAATTTTTTAATACATTATTGAATTTTATTTGTTATTGTTGGTGGAGTTTTACATGTATACTAATGAGAGATAAGGATCTGTAATTTTTCTCTCTAGCAATTTTTTTCTGGTTTTAGTATGAAAATGATATTATCCTCATAGAGTGAGGCTGTTTTTATTTTATGAATAAAATTTTATCAAAATGGAATGATTTTATTCTTAAATTTTAGGTAGATTTCATGAATGAATGTACTTGGGCCTGGTCCGTTCTCTTTTGAGAGGTATAAATGATTGATTTAATTTATTTAATATAAATGGATCTATTCAGACTATTTCCTTTCATGTGAGCTGTGAGTTTTAGTAGATTGCATCTTTCAAGAAACAGATATTCCATTTCACCTAGTTCATCAAACTTGTGGGTATAGACTTGCCATATTATTATTTTAAAACACTTCCAGCAGGAATTATCTAGATATAACACTTATGAAAAATTTATCTTCATAATCTCCTTTAACTAAAGACTAGATTTATTTTAAAGGCTTTGGCAAGCAAAAAGACAAAGCATTATTAAATAAGAATTTGTAATGATCTGGACATAAGGATAAAGTACTAAGACACAGGAAACAACTACTATGACATTGTACTACAGAGATCTTTGAAAACCAAGTTTATGTTGCTACAAGTTGCATAGAAAAGATATTGTAATGCACAGGGCATAAGATGAAACAATTAAGGAGAGATCTTTTTAGTAAGACAGCTAAATTTTCCATAGATAGATAGATAGATAGATAGATAGATAGATAGATATACACTAAACAAAGTTTTTAAGCAAGCCTGGAAAGAATCCTGTGGATTCATAGTAACTTGATTGGATGCACAAATACAATTCAGCACTATTTAAAGGACTTTCAGTAAAATCGCAGAACCAAAAGTATAAGATTCATAGAGTTTAATGAGTCATTAAAAAATTTTGGAAATACGGCTTACATCCTAGAGAAATTCTGTCCATAGAAAAACATATGAATGAAATGATGATGAAATCTGCAAAGGGGAGTTCAAGCAATTTTGTCAATAGGCTAAACATGTTTAAGAACTAGAAGAAAATGTGACTATAATGAGGAGAAAAAAAGAATAATATAAAAATGAAACACATAGTGCTCCAATGTCCTTACTGATTTTGTTTCTTTATTCTATTTATAATTAGTAGCACTGAAGTGTGCTTTTTACTTATAATTGTTGATATGTCTATCTCTCTTTGCAATTCTACAGTTCTGTCAGTTTTGCTTCATAGATGGATGGGTGGATAGATAGATAAATAGACAGATGATAAATAGTATCGATAGATAGATAGATAGATAGATAGATAGATAGATAGATAGATAGAAAGATATTCTCTGTTATTCAGTGCATACCATGTTATAATTAGGGAATCACTCTATTTCTAATGAAATTCTTTACTTTGAAATTAGTTATTCTTACATTTACATAGCTACTTTAGTTTCTTTGAATAATGTTAACAAGTCATAGTCTCCCATCTTTTTAAGTGTAATCAATTTATTCTTTATATTTAAATTTTATAGGTAGCATATAGATGCCTCTTGCTTTTTTACCAAATCTGAAAAAAACTGCCTTTTAATTGAGTTGTTTAGGCTATTTACATTTAATGTTACTATTGTTATGGTTGGGCATGTATCTACAATCTTTATATTTGTTTTCTCTTTGTCCTGACATTTTATTTCTTGCTTTTTCTTTCTATTATATTTTGCATTGAGATAAAAATAATCTCCAAGTAAATTACTAGAAATAATAAGAGAGTTTAACTGGTTATAAGGATATATATTCATTATATAAAAATTTGATCTCCTATAGTACAAGCCACTAGTATGAAGTATACTAACTACTGTAATGCATTATAAGACATAATATGTTATTAGTATTATAGTATAATTAATATAATCAAATATTACTATAATACATTGTTAGACTTGTACTACAGCATTT
The DNA here is from genome assembly GCF_008728515.1 of Papio anubis. Classification (NCBI taxonomy): domain Eukaryota; kingdom Metazoa; phylum Chordata; class Mammalia; order Primates; family Cercopithecidae; genus Papio; species Papio anubis. The sequence continues at coordinate 63,367,375 of NC_044982.1, read as the reverse complement.
AAACTTATATATCTAAGTCTAACTGAGAATGGGTAAGACTTCTAGGCTCAATATATATATATATAAAAATGCACACACATATATAATTTATATGCAAGAAATTTTAAACCACCTATATAGATGAAAAATTATTATAAATTAATAATAATATAGAAAATAAGATTAGTATGTGAAACAAGGACGTGTTTGAACAAGCATTCTACTTAAAAAGTACCCGTGACAGGCCGGGCGCGGTGGCTCAAGCCTGTAATCCCAGCACTTTGGGAGGCCGAGACGGGTGGATCATGAGTTCAGGAGATCGAGACCATCCTGGCTAACACGGTGAAACCCCGTCTCTACTAAAATACAAAAAAAATTAGCCGGGCGAGGTGGCGGGCGCCTGTACTCCCAGCTACTCGGGAGGCTGAGGCAGGAGAATGGTGTGAACCCGGGAGGTGGGGCTTGCAGTGAGCTGAGATCTGGCCACTGCACTCCAGCCTGGGCAACAGAGCCAGACTCCATCTCAAAAAAAAAAAAAAAAAAAAAAGTACCCGTGACAAACAAAACATAAAAATAACTGTAAATAAGGAAAGGCAAATAATCACAATTCAATGCTGTTATATATCTACTAGAATGGCCAAAGTTAAAATGATAGACAACATGAGTACCAGAATATTTTACTTATTCAGTATTTTTATCATACCTGATATGGTTTGGGTATTTCCCCACCCACATCTCATCTTGAATTCCCACATGTTGTGGGAGGGACACAGTGGGAGGTAAATTATGGGGGCAAGTCTTTCCTGAGCTGTATTCATGACAGTGAATAAGTCTCATGATATCTGATGGTATTATAAGGAGGAGTTTCCCTGCACAAGCTCGCTTTTTTTGCCTGCTGCCGTCCATATAAGATGTGACTTGCTCTTCCTTGCATCTGCCATGATTGTGAGGCCTCCCTAGCCATGTGGAACTGTAAGTTCAATAAACCTCTTTCTTTTTTAAATCACCCAGTCTCAGGTAAGTCTTAATCAGTAACATGGAAAAGGACTAATACAGTAAATTGGTACCAAGAGTGGGGTGCTGTTGAAAAGACACTCAAAAATGTGAAACAACTTTACAACTGGGTAACAGGCAGAGGTTGAAACAGTTTGGAGAGCTCAGAAGAAGACAAGGAAATGTGGGAAAGTTTAGAACTTCCTAAAGACTTGTTGAATGGCTTTACTCAAAATGCTTATAACAATATGGACAATAAAGTCGAGGATGAGGTGTTCTCAGATGGAAATGAGGAACTTTTTCGAAACTGGAGGAAAGCTGATTCTCATTATGTTTTAGCAAAGAGACTGGCAGCATTTTGCGGAAGTTGCTAAGCAGCAAAGAATTCAAAAGGTGCATTGGGTGCTGTCAAAAACATTCTTTTTTAAAAGGGAAACAGAGCATAAAAGTTTGAATAACTTGCAGCCTGACAATGTGATAGAAAAGAAAATTCAGTTTTCCGAGGAGAAATTCAAGCCAGCTGCAGAAATTTGCATAAATGATGAGGAACTGAATGTTATTCCTAAGAATATGGGAAAATATCTCCTGAATACGTCAGAGATATTTCCTGGCAACGTCACAGGCTCAAAGGCCTAGGAGGAAGAAATGGTTTTGTGGGCTGTGTCCAGGGTCTCCATGCTTTGTGCAGTCTAGGGACTTGGTACCTTGTGTCCCAGCTACTCCAGCCATCGCTGAAAAGGCCCAAATAGAACTAGAGCTGTGGCTTCAGAGGGTGCAGGCCTCAAGCCTTGGCAGCTTCCATGTGATGTTGAGTTGGCAAATGCACAGAAATCAAGAATTGAGGTTTGGGAACCTCTGCGTAGATTTCAGATGGAAGTGCCTGGATGCCCAGAAATAAGTTTGCTGTAGGAGTAGGGTCCTCATGGAAAACCTCTGCTAGGTTATTGTGGAAGGGAAATATGGGGTCAGAGCCCCCTCACAGAGTCCCTACTGGGGTACCACCTAGGAGATCTGTGAGAAGATGTCCACTATCCTCTAGACCCCAGAATGGTAGATCTGCTGACAGCTTGCACCATGCACCAGGAAAAGCCAGAGACACTCAATGCCAGCCCATGAAAATAGTCAGGAAGGAGGCTATTTTACAGGGTACGCCCTGTAGAGCCACAGGGGTAGAGCTGTCCAAAACCATGGAAATTCACCCCTCCATCAGTATGACCTGGATGTGAGACATGGAGCTAAAAGATCATTTTGGAGCTTTAAGATTTGACTGCCCTGTTGGATTTTGGACTTGTAGGGGGCCTGTAGTCCCTTTATTTTGTCCAAGTTTCCCCATTTGGAATGGCTGTATTTACCCATGCCTGTACCCTTATTGTATCTAGGAAGTAACTAACTTACTTTTGATTTTACAGGTTTGTAGGTGGAAGGGTCTTACCTTGTCTCAGATAAGACATTGGGCTATGGACTTTTGAGTTAATGCTGAAATGTGGTGAGAGTTTGGGGAACTGTTGGGAAGGCATGATTGGTTTTAAAATGTGAGGACATGAGATTTGGGAGGAGCCAGGCGTGGCACGATGTGCTTTAGCTGTGTCCCCATCCAAATCTCTTCTTGAATTCCCTGCACAAGCTCTCTTTTTTTGCCTACTGCCATCCATGTAAGATGTGACTTGCTTCTCCTTGCCTTCTGCCATGATTGTGAGGCCTCCCCATCCATGTGGAACTGTAAATCCAATAAACTGTTTTCTTTTGTAAATTGCCCAGTCTTGGGTATGTCATTATTAAGAATGTAAAAACAGAATAATACAATACCAGAATTGGCTATTCAGACACATTCAAGTTAGTAAGCTGTGGATGTTACCTTCAAAATTACAAATAAAATTTGCACCAGTTCATATTTAGGAGTGATTACCGCAATGGAAAATTTACCAAGAAATATTGATAACTAATACTTCAGGTGAGAGGGTCATATGTTTTAATCACCAGTTACTTATTTATTAATTTACAATTTATTTAATAAATATACTTTGAATACCCACTGTATTCTATGCAATGTCCTACTACTAAGAAGTCATCATTGAATTAAACTGATAAATCACTTCAATTATACTGAACTTTCAGTTTATACAAGAAAAGCAAGCAAATGTAAATTAAAAAGGGAAAGGATAGGATGTGTTGCATAGTGGTAAGTGAGTGCTGGAATAGAAGTAAAGCAAGAATAGGTAAAAATTACATTTACCCTTGTAATCTTTAATAAGGGTTTGTCATCTTGAATGGGGGAATGTAATCTTGAAAGAAGTTATGTAATATTGAATAAAGATTTATAGAAAGACTCAGTGAGAGGCTGAAATTTGGAGGATACCCACGAGAGGGACTAATCAGGGCAGATATCTTAAGTACTAGACAGAATTCCAAACTGTTGAAAATTTTAAATGATAAAGAACATGGCTAACAACTTGCAAACTTTGTGATTATTTCAAGACAGAAGTATAGAAATTGAATATTTTTACATTGATGTATTTTAATTTGTCTATGTAGTGCTTTCATTTTGTGGATTGAGAATAGTCTCTCTCAACTACCACCTCATCCTACAAGTGTAGACTGTAAATTGTTTTAGTTTATTTGCCTATATTTATTCTAGCATGGTAAATTGTAATAAAGACTATCAATAAAAAATTATTCTGAGAGAAACTGGAGCAAAATCCCATGTGAGATGTCTAAATTCTCTCATGAGTAAGTTCAAGTAGATGGTGAAAATGGCTGACTGTTCCATTAAACTGCTATAACCTAAGGCAAGCTGTTGTTAGAAAACCACTGAGTGGGACTTAACTACTGAAATGCAGGTGAAGACGTCTTAGTCATATTTTATTGGACACACATGAATACATCTTCTTCAGAATTAAGATTAACTTCTGTTACTGCTGAGCCAAGGGGGCTATAGAATTGTATAGTATTTCATTTATCATCCCAGAAGCAATAACATGATGAACACATTAATTAAATATATTTGCTATATAAGTATTATAAAATATTGTATGGTGTTTACTAATTGGCTTTGTTACAAATTTTTCAAGATTTAGTCTACAAATATTATATATTAAGATTCATCATAAACTTTTTTATGATAAAATATTCCTCAGAATATTTCAGTCCCAGCTTTTCATATCATAATAATATTTTTTAAATTAATATGAGATAAATGTAAAAATAGGTAACTATGGTGTGACTTTTGACTTTAGAAATGAAATTATTATACTTAATTTTGTTTTTTCTTTGAGTGAAAAGTATGATCATCTGTTAAAAAATTCAAAAATTATGAGTGTAGCATGAAGTCTCCCTTCCTAATCACCACCTACTCAGTTTCCCTATATAAAGGCTACTGAAGGTCTTCAGTTTCCAGAAATATCCTATATTTTTACTAAGATGTATGTATATATTACATTTTTATTTTCTTATACAATAGATACCAAGTTTGGCATGCTATTGTTTATGTTTATACTTTATATCATCTCTTAGAAATCATCCCTGTCAATACAGAAATAACTTGTGATTTTCAATTGCAAATTACTCCAATGGATGAATGATTGTAACTTAATAATCTAGTTTTCAATTGTTGGATTCAGGTTGTTTCAATTTTTTTGCTACTACAAAGCAGGACTGCAATAAATATCTTTGGAAATAAGCAAGCTTGTACACATAAAAGTTCATCTGTTGGTAAAATTATCAGGAATCAATTTGGTAGATCAATATATGAATGAGAATGCATTTATAATTTGGAGATACACTGTTAATTTCCCTCCATTGAGAATTTTACCCATTTACTATTACACCAGTAATATATGAAAAGGCCTACATTCTCAGCGTTTGCCTATGGAGGTATTTACCAATTATTTGAAATTATATTCCTATTTGAAAGATAAAAATTTGTATCTCAATATGTTATAATTTTCCATTCAGGTGAGAATTAGGATATTTCCATGTGCTGAGACATTTTACAGGCTATTTTATGTTATATTCTTAGAGTTATTAAATTATTGCTTTATAGAAACTTTTATATATTAAAGAAATTACTCTTTTTTTCTGTTCTATTAGATGTAGCATCTTTTTTATTCATGAAAACCATTTTTATATTTTTGGCCAGGCAGATTGCTATAATGCTTGGCTGATAAAAGCTATTCACGTTTAATTTTATTATTTTTGCGTTTTGTAATGTTTTAAAAACAATAAACAATACCTCATGTTATACTGGCACATTTAGAATCTCATTTTATCCACTTAAACACATTAAATTCATTTTGTGTAAGGTTGGAGATGTGAATCTAACTTAATTTGTTTGAAATAACTATTATATTTCAGATTTGATCTATGATATTAACTCTTGATCTTTCAGTCTATTTTATGTGTTGATACTACAAAGCAGCTTTTAAACATATTTTAATATTTCAAAAAGGTAGACTTGCAGCACCTTATTGCTAATAAATATAGAAAAATATTGGCTAATATTGTGCTTTTATTTATTCACCTGGATTTTTAGAATTAGTTTAATTTTTAAAAGTTGGGGTATATTAAACTTACAATGTACCATCAATACTATTGATAAATCGATGAGATTGTCTTTCTATTCAAGGACTTGGAAATTTTTCCGTTATTTTCCATATTTGGGGGTGGATAATTAGTACTGAACACTTTTATATGCTAATTTTTGCTTATTTCTGTTACATTGGTTTCTATTGTTGTGATAATAAATACGCATTTTCCTAGAATGTCTTTCAAGTAGTTGACTTCTGTCACTATAATAAAGGAATTTTAAATGTACTTATCTACTTTATCTACTTTTTTTTCCTTTAAACAATATATTTTAGTTGATTTTCTCAAATTTAAAAAGAATACAATTTTCAAGCAGCAGAATAAATGTCAAGCTTTCTTATGGTATGTAGGAAAAGACACACATACCCAGTAATAAGTTCAAGTATGTCCAAGAACCAGCATTCATATCCTGGAAGTGGAATACCTAGGATAGAACAAGAAGAGGGCCAGAGGTTGCATGAAAGCTGAACTAACAAGTTTCCCAGACCTCCTTGACTTCGCAATTTTCAACAATATGTAAAAAAGATATGTGAACATACTCAAAACTAAAAGACCAGGAATTCAAGACCAGTCTGGCCACCGTGATGAAACCCTGTCTCTACTAAAAATAAAAATAAATAAGAATAAAAATAAATAAATAAAAGTAAATAGCCTGTGTGGTGGCGCACGCCTGTAATCCCAGCTACTCTGGAGGCTAAGGCAGAAGAATAGCCTGAACCCAGGAGGCAGAGGTGGAAATGAGCCAAGATCACACAACTGCACTCCAGCCTGGGTGACAGAATGAGGTGCTGTCTCAAAAAAAAAAAAAAAAATTGTTTTTGTGTGCAAAATTTTGCTGTCCTAAAAAAAAAAAAAAATTAGAATAGACTTGTTTATATTTGATAATGTCCTTATTTTAAAATGTATATATGTAACATTTATATTAATCTGAAACATATAGAATTGGTGTTTTATTAGTGATTACAGTTTAAAACCATCTTCAAATAGAATACTAAACAGCAAAACATGATATTTATTAATTTCTATTTAGCTACAGTCAAATGAACATTACTATATAAGCATACTGTTTTGACTTGCTTCAGCAAATTAAATAGAAGCTGACAAAATTTGGTGTTTAAAAACCAATTTGAAATTGAGTTGGCATTATTGGGGAAAGTGAGTATTTGATATTTGCCAAGCATTTTTGTTGTTAGCAGCTGAAAATTATTCCAACTTTCTAAAAAGAAGCTGGAAATTTCAGGCATTCTTTTCTCTTACATCTGGAGTACAGGCACCTGCTCTTGACTTCTGTAGGGGTGGGGGGTTATTATACAACCCCAATGTCCAGGACTAGTGGCTGTGACGGTATTGCATGTGCCAGATTCTGCAACACAATCCAACGATGAGTTTACTGACTGTGTTATCTGGAAACCTTAAATCTCTGTCTTTCTTGGTAATCCTGTGAACTTTTTGACGTCCTTCAGCAAGTTATGTGCCTTTTAATTAGCTGTATTCAGTTCTGATTGCTTTTGTTAAGAAATGTTCAATAACTATACTATAAATCAGAATTTCTTGACTTTGATGCTATTAAAATGTTGGGATAAACAACTCTTTGTTGGGGGATGGGAGTGGCTATTTGTGCACAATAAGATTAGTAAGATATTTATAGGTCTTTACCCACTAGATGTCAGTAGAATATTCCCATTTGTGACAACCAAAACTGTCTCATGGGAAACAAAATTGTTCCCATCTAATTGAGAGCTATTGCTATAGATGGATAAGTAGCAGAAAGAAAAATTCTGTTGTATGATATATACATTGAGATTCATTGAATAGATCCCTATTTCAATAAATAAATATGGAGAGAGAAAAACTTCAGAATCCCATAAATGACGGTAAAAGTAATTCAAGATTGCTTGCAAAATTTAATATAAAATATGTATCCTATTAAAAAAAAACACAAGAGAGAAACAGATTTATCAGTTAGAGTAAAACTAAATCTGAATTTCTCCAGTGGGTAGTTTAAGTACCAAATTACTGTTTTTGTGAATGCCTAAAGATTGAATATGACAATATTGCAAAGAAAATTAAATTAATGTATTGTTCTTCTTGTTTCAGAATTCTGTGCCTTTTGAGTGCGGTGTGTTCTCTTTTCCCAATATAATTTCCAAAATCTCAGTGTTCAGCTGAAAAACATATCTACTATGTCAGTAACGATGAAATCCTTTTCAGAAATATACCCATCTTAAAAGAGTTCATAAAAAGAAACACACACATTTAAATAAATATTGATGGTATAATGTTTTCCATTTCAAAAATAATCTTTGTATTTTGATTAGATCCCTGTTTTGTGTTTTCTGGTGTATGCATAGGCATTTAACATATTTTGAAAAGCTCACAAGCAACAAAATTAAAAAACCCTGAATCTATTAACTTTATAAGATATCTTTTCAAATGTGTATGTGATATTTATGTATAACACCCTTCATTAAAAAGATTTTGCTATTGAGAACGTTTGGTTTAGTTTGAGGATAAAAGAGTACAATTAATTACAGGAAGAAATCTCTATTAAAAAACTGTAATTATATACTTTAATAAATTGAGAGATGATTACCTGTGGAATCTCAGGCTTTTTATATCTCTACTTGTCTATCTATCTATCTATCTATCTATCTATCTATCTATCATCTATCTATAAACATGCATGCATGCACACACACAGAGACACCAACAAAATAATTTGGATGGCTCTTTGGTTTACTCTAAAAGTTAAGTTTTAATACCTAGATATAGAAGGAAAACTGACTCTGATTTACTGATTTAAAACTGAAAGATTATATGGTAGATAAGAAGGGTAAACACACAAATGTATTGGTAGCTTTATTTAAAAAGTTTTGTAATTCATCTCTTTTTTTTTTTTTTGTCTGTGTAGGGTAGGAATGTGAAATCATGACATTTTATAGAAAATGTCTAACAGAAGATTTATGAATTACTTTTTGGCAAGGTAGTAATTTGGCTAACTTACTGTCACTTGAATCTTTGGTTCTCGGTCTTGCAGTTAAAAATTACTTGTTTAAAATCTGTCCACTTAGAAATTAGAAGACCTCAGTGAAGTATACATAAGAAACAAATTTACATAAGACTGATTTTTAAAAAGTAAATTGAATTAAAAACATTAGGATATATGTTTCTGTATCTATTACATGCAAACTTTCCATTCACCCTTCCACCCAGCCCCAGCGGTCACCATTCAATTTGCTGTCTCTATGAATTTGACTACGGTAAGAACCTCATGTGAGAGGAGTCATATAATATTTGCCTTTTTTCCACCGACTCATTTTATTTAGAATAATAACTTTAAGTTTCATTCATGTTGTAGCATATGTCAAAATGTCCTTCCTTTCTTCCTTTATAAGGCTGAATAATATTCCATTGCATGGATATACCACATTTTGTCTATCTATTCATCTGTTAATGAACATTTGGGTTGTGTCTTCTTTTTGGCTATTGTAAATGTTGGTGCTATGAACATGGGTGTGCAAATACCTGCTCAAGTTTCTACTTTCAGTTCTTTAGGGTATATACATGGAAGGGAAGCTGGTGGATCATACAGAGACACCCTCCCAATCTATCAAATTTATCATTTTTATAAAGGTTTTTTTTTTTTGCCAAGTTAAAAGAGTAAATTCAGTCTCTTCCTTTTACTATATAGTTCACCAATTTTCTAATGAAAACTCTTGAAGTGCCTTGTTGAATATGAGTGAATGTGTAATTCCTTGATTACTTATTTCACTAGCTAGTTATTTAGCTGGTTAGTCAGTAATGCAAACACACTTTCAAAAGAATTTGATAAAGGTGTCCATTCACGTCTTGACTTACTGCGAATACATTTAATTAGAGAATTATCTTAATTCAGTATATTTTAAACTAACTTTTGGGGTAAAAATAACAATTACTGATGCTAAAAAGCTACAACTTTACTTATCTAATTTGCTATTATGGAAGGGCTCACAAATGTATAATCCTGAACACATTCCAATAAAAGAATGGTTCTGGAAAGAAGTAATAAAGCATGGCCTGCCCTTGCAGAAACTGGCAATCACTTTGAAAATTATTTTTTAAGGTTACTTTCATATAGATTACTTTTGGAAATTATAAAAAGAGGAGTATAAGTCAAAAAAAGAGAGAATTAGTAAAAATCTACATATATATCTGGATATAAATTTTTAGAAAAACTAGGAGGCTAAAACATCTTTGATCATTATAAATCATCCAAAAAAGTACAAAGGGCACAAATAATAATTATAAAGTGATTTAAATGTTCTATAGTAAATTTTGTTGTATTTAATTAAACCTCTGAAGAATTTTTTGTTTGTTTGTTTGTTTGTTTGTTTTGAGACGGAGTCTTGCCCTGTCACCCAGGCTAGAGTGCAGTGGCCCGATCTTGGCTCACTGCAAGCTCCGCCTCCTGGGTTCTCACCACCCTCCTGCCTCAACCTCCTGAGTAGAGTAGCTGGGACTACAGGCACCTGCCACCACGCCTGGCTAATTTTTTTGTATTTTTTTAGTAGAGACAGGGTTTCACCCTGTTAGCCAGGATGGTCTGGATCTCCTGACCTTGTGATCCACCTGCCTCGGCTGGAATTACAGGCATGAGCCACTGCACCCGACCTGAAGATATCTTTCAATATAAATACATATGTAAAATAATACCTTTATTATGAGGAGATTTTACATCAGAATGCTACTTTCAAAATTAAATATAATACCATGTCTAATTTCATTTAAAAATAGGGAAGAAAATCATAACTAAAATGAAAAAAAATGAAATTCAAATAAATATGTATTGAGGATAAAATTTGTTTCCTAGAAGTAAGATTTAATTTTTAATAGAATTGACTCTCAGCTATTTAGGAGAAGGCCATTAGTATTCTTATACTTTATCATATTTTCTCCTTCTCTCAACCTCAATTGTTGTTAGTTTAAACTTTAAAATGTCTACTTTGTAGCATTAAAATCTCTATTCTATAACTAAAATTTTTATATGTGTTTAGATTTATCCTATGTCTGTAATAAATCAATTAATTTATTAATTCTTTCCCCCTATTTAAGTTTTCCTAAATTCAACTGTAATTGTCTAAATATGTTAAATTCATTTTTCAAAATAGGTTTAAAAGACAGCACAGATGTACAGTTAAGCATATGTGGCAATTTAGCATGATAAAGGAGGCATTTTAATTGAACTTAGAAAATATATTTAACTATTTAGACAATATAGTAGACATTTTCAAAATAATAAAATTATACTTATTCTTTTCAACATATACAAAGATAAAATGTATGGAAAAATTTGATGTAATAAATGAATCTTAACAATATTAATAATTGGACTTTTACCTTGAACTGGAAAAGACTTTTCTCCAAAAATGAGCCAAAAATCAGATACTATTGCATAGTGAATATAAAATACTTTCACATAGGAAGAAAATGCTGTTCGTAAAGTGAAAAGATAAATGACTGAATTTAAGTAAATATTTATATTAATAACTTATATAACAACAGGATGCATGCTGAGATTATGAGAAAATAAAAACTCCTTAGAAAGATAAACACAATATGTGTATTCACTAGCCCTATTCACAAATATATAATTCTCCTCTTTTGGATAATTAAATTGATAGAATTGCCCTTCTTTGCCTACTTGGATTCGATAAGATTATGTGGTTTGTTTGGACAATAAAATGTGGACAAAAGTTATATGTATCCCTTCTGAGCTGAGACTTCTAGACTCACTACATTCTCATCATTCTAATTCAATAGTCTTAGAAGTAGAGGTGAAAATTGAACCATGATCAGCCTGGATCTCTGACGGACTATAGTCAGCATAATTTCAAGCCAATTATTGAAAGACATTTGACACAGTTAATAATCAAATCATTGTTTCTAAAAAGTCACTTGGATTATAAATCAAGAGTAGGTTTGTTTGTTACCAGAGCATAAGCTACTCCTTCCTGACTAATGCATAGTAGCTAACAGAAAAGCCATCTAAAGTATATAACATGTATTTTAGAACATTTTGCAATCAATGTAGTTTCCAGTGGATTCTGTAATTTTTCTGCAGGATAAATGTTCTGCTTGTGCTGAAACAACTAGAATTATTTCACTCTTGAACAAAAATGAACTCATAGACAGGGTAAACTGACTCTACATCTATATCACTACCAATATCATTGAAAATAGAAAACAGAACACTGGTCACACTTTGGATTAAAGGACAGTGCAGAATGCAAGAAAGTGAGAGGTTTATTTTGAATTCAAGAGCTCTAGCAAGTCCTTGCATGTGTTAGAAAATCCCAATGAAATTCTGATGGGTTATTATGACATTTCTTTATTCCTTTCCTCAATGTCAGAACTATGTGAAAATATCCTGATGCTCTGAGGAAAGTAAAACCTCTCTTGAGAGTAATATTCCTCAGTTATGTTACACAAAGGAAATGCCCTGTACTTTTTTTTTCCAAGAAATAGTGAAGAATTGCAAATTTCTCTAGATAATGAACCTGGAGTATATCTGAGGGATACATCATTGAAGAGTACTTCCTTGTGCTTCCTTTTCAGGATTAAAGTATTTTCAACTGCAAGTAGAATTAGGTCACTGACACATTATCTGCAAGACAAAGTAAAACTATTTCATCCAATCTTTTTATAAGTTTTATTTAACAGAAATAATTATCTGTGGTAATTATTGGAGAAAGAAGTAATAAACATAACTTGTTTGTATGGGAGGTGAAAGTCTAATTTACATTGTTTTTGAGGATTTGTATTGACTACTCAGAAATATGAATGACACATATATATGTACATACTTGTGTTTACTAACTATAATTATGAACAATTCACTGCTCAATCTAATTATTATATATTTAAAGATTGTACAAAATCTTCAAAGCCAAGACAAGATAATCAACTCAAAACACACTAGCATCATATGAGTTGTCATCTCTGATTGCAACACTTTTGATGCCTTTCCATTCTGAGTTAATTTTACATATAAAATCTCACTTAAATGTGTGCGTATGTCATTGAGAGACAATAAGCAAAAACAATCATTTTTCTACCTTGATAAACATAAGCAAACAAGTTATTATTGAATATACCATACCTGCCATCCATATTATGTATTATACATATATCGTTTAGGATTTTTTCTTCTATTTTCCTCCTTTACTTTCTGTATTTCTTCTCTCTTTTCTTCTTTCCTTTCAGACATTATGAGAGATGAATTTTTGTGTTTTCTGTTAATATTAAGTACATCAAGACCTAGGTAAAAATTTGAGGCATGGAAGGACTACCCTTTGGCTTTCTACTTTATGGAAATTATCTTCTCCTTAAGGCTCATTTTACCCAGATTCTTAATACTTCACTATAATTTGATTCTATCTTGTATTTTTAATAATCTTTACTAAGTCGTATATTCTGACATCTAATTTCTTCAGATTTGAATCCCAATCTTCCCATTTATTGCAGTGCTGGTTTAGAAACATCCTTTTACCAGAAATTAATATTTTTTTCCTTTGGTAAATGAAGGTAGTTTTCCTAACATATGACATAGCTATAGGTATTAAAGAAGAGACATGCAAATTCAGACATCGTAATTGAGTTTTGGTAGATATTAAACCAAGGCTAGCTCTCTTGATAGCTTTTTAGCTGACTAATCTGTGGTAATGGAAAACATTTGCAGCCTAAAGTCAAGCTGACTTTTCTTTGCAACACTTACTGACTTTGACTTTGGAGTTTATTTCAGGTAAGAAATTTTCTAGAGATGTTTGGAAGAGTAAATAATACACAGTGGATGTGATTTTGATTTAATGCAACAAAGCTTCAAAGACATTTGCTTTTGTCACCTAAGAGTGAAGTCAGTCAAGTTTGCAATACAATCGGTGACAATAAAATAGAGTCAAGTTGTCTCACAGGATAATCAAATTGCACCTTATATTCTCTGTGTCTCTTAGAAATGGTTTTAGACATGCTAGTTTCCTGAATAGCTGGACATGGAGTTTCTTGTAATGGAATTATTATGAGAATGAAAATGAAATTTTAGTTAAAATATTAAAATAACAAGTTTTATTGAAATATACATATTAAAGAGCTGTGTAACAAAAATTATAATTCTATAATAAGAAAAGCAAATGTATCATGTGACACCTCTTCTTTTTAGTACCTCTCCAGATTAATTAATATCTGGAGTAACATGTAACTCCGCTTGTATCTTAAGCTATAGTGACAATGACCTCATGGTTGACAGCCTTATAATGTAAAAAGTGCCATGGCTTACTGGGTTTTCTTTGAAGTATAATTTTGATATTTACTTTAAATATATCAGTAGTAATTAGAGGTCATAGGGTCATAATGCAGATTTCAAGAACAATCACAATATATACATTGTGGTTCTGATTTAAGGAACAGCAACTTTTTTTTTTTTTTGGTCTCTCAACTGAGTAAAAATGCTGATAGTTTGTTATTTTTGTCATTGTTTTTCTTTTGAAAATTAATTTTCATAGCTCATTTTTGTTTTTTTTGTTTGTTTGTTTTGGGTCCTTTGAGACAGAGTCTCTCTCTGTCACTCAGGCTGAAGTGCAGTGACCCCATCTGGGCTCACTCAACCTCCACCTCTCAGACTCAGATGATCCACCCACCTCAGCCTCCTGAGTAGCTGCAACAACAGGCACATGCTACCATGGCAGGCTAATTTTTATATTTTTTGTAGAGATGGGGTTTCTGTATGTTTCCCGATTTTGTCTTGAACTCCTGAAGTGGGATTACAGGTGTGACCCATCACACCTGATTTCTTATAACTCTTAAGAGAGCAATAATTTTGAGACACAGATACTTAGCGCCACCTCTACAACCAATGTGTTCTACCATGAAATCATGTCTTTGTAAAATGATGTGGAAAACATTATGATACATTTGATATAAGTAGATTTTAAAACTGTGATGAATTTCTAGCACCAGTATGAAGACAGAATTAGAATGCTATTGATAATTTCAAATAAAAAAAGAAGGCACACTTGAATACTGAGAGGAGATGTAATGCATTTTCTAAACAAAGCACACAGTTAATTAGTATTCATGATTTCATTTGTGTTTCTCTGACTCTGATAAATAATTAAAGGAAACTGCATTAATTTCATCGATAATATTTGTCACAATCCATCCTGGATATTATTTCACATTTTATTGATTTTTAAGAGGAAGATATTTTTATTTTCTCTTAAGGACAAGGAAACTGAGGTTTAAGGAAGTCAAGTGATGTTCTTGGTGTACCAATTACATGCTGGTAAAAAGAGATTTTAAATTCAGGTTGTTTGGCTTCAAGAAGTACACTGCTCTTTTAATTAAAACAATTTGTTCTGCTTGTTACTCACAAAAAGTCTAAACATGATTGTAAGTAGAATTTTGCTCCAAAATATGCCATTACCAATAAAACATTTTCAATTTCTGAGACCACAGATAAGATGAGGCATCATTTAAAGGATGACATGGCTGTATGCATGATAATGAGAAGTTAGTCTTATTTGGAAAGGCATGGTTATAATATATCTGTCATGGCCTAAGCTATATACTGTATTAAGGACTGAAGTAGATATGTGATCCAGTTTTAGGGGATTTAGAACGTGGTGAAGAATATTGATAGATATATAAGCATATTTTAATCATGTAAGTTGAAAACAAAATGAGAAAACTTAAAACTGTATTAGAAACCCAAAGCGCCAAATAACTAGCTTGGTGACTTTGGTCTAGTTACTTAACCTTACTGGAACTTAGTTTTTTCTCATGTAAAATGTTGATAAAGGTAATTTGTACTTTATATGTCGTTTTGAGCAATACATTTTTAAAAAGAATGGTTTTATTGGTATCTGAAGGACTGGTTCCTTACAGGGACTTCAGGAGATAATTTGTTCCTAACCTATTCTAGCTTCTGGTGGCCGCCAGCCTTCCTTAGCTTTTGGCTGCATCACTCCAATTTCTACTTCCCTGGTAATACTGACTTTTCTTCTGTATTCAAAAACTCTCTGGCTCCCTCTAATAAGAATAATAGCTACTACATTTAAAGGCTCACCTGAATAATCCAAGGTAATCTCTTTATCTTGAGATCTTTAATTTGCTCACATCTGCGAAGTTCTTTTTGCCACATCAGATGACATTCACAAGTTTCAAGGATTAGAACCTATATATACTCAGGGCTATTTTTTGTTCTGCCATACATTTATATGCATAAATGTAGTCTCACTGAATCTTCCGAACATCCATATCCAACAGATAGTCTATGTATCCATTTTATGTGTGAGGAAATGTAGAAACAGGGAGATGAAATAATCCATTGGAGGTCACATATTACACTGTAATGATAGTATTAGAGGCTCAGAAATCTGTCTCTAGGAACCACTGCTAAACCTATATTGTGGCCAAGCAAAAGAAAATAATTAGACAAATCAAGGAGCCAAAAATATATCATAAAATTTACAATGGATGTGAATAAGAAATATTTGCAAGGACTTAAAAAGAAAAAAGTTTGCTTTTTCATTTTTTTTTTTTTTTTTTTTTTGAGACGGAGTCTCGCTCAGTCGCCCAGGCAGTGCCGCGATCTCGGCTCACTGCAAGCTCTACCTCCCGGGTTCACTCCATTCTCCTGCCTCAGCCTCCGAAGTAGCTGGGACTACAGGCGCCCACCACCTCGCCCGGCTACTTTTTTGCATTTTTAGTGCAGACGGGGTTTCACCGTGTTAGCCAGGATGGTCTCAATCTCCTGACCTCGTGATCTGCCCACCTCAGCCTCCCAAAGTGCTTTTTCAATTTTTAGAACCAGCCATGTTACACAACATGCCAAAGATTTATTTATGTAATAAAACAGAATGCAGATGCTAACAAACATGACATTTTATTAAATAAATACAAATAGATATGGGAGGAAAATTGGATGAAAGGATATGAGTGAGTCACAGCCACTTCCCTTACAACATGAGAGACAGGAAATCATATCAATGATGTTATAACAAAAGATAAAGATAAGGATTTATTATAAAGTCACCAATATAAGAAAATAAGTATAAATTAGTGATTTAAAAATGAAAGATTGAAAGAGAGAAGACAGAGAAGTGGAAAAAAGAGCTGTCTGCTCCTGCTCTGTTTCAAATCAGGAGTCAGTAGACAGTGCTGAAAATGGTAATTTAAGAAAATGAGTATGCATAATCTTTAGAAATGTGTCATTAGTTACAATGTGAGAAATAAGGAAAAAAGGTTACAGTTGATGTCTCTCGAGAAGTGGTATTATGGGTGAGGATGGGGTGGAATTGGAGGCTGCTAATGGTTCTTCAATGTAAACACTTCCTTAGTATTGTTTACTTTAATAAAAAGTATCTACTTCTCTCTGTCTTTATATCTATCAGTCTGTTTAAAACAAAGTAAAACAATAAAAGCATCCGTATTTTTTCTTTATTCAACAGATTCTATTGGAACCTGCTATGTGCCAAATTGAAATTCTTCTATTGCAATGAAAAGACAGAACGCGTTCCCTTTCAGAGTTTACAATGCAGAGACAACAGATGATTAAGCAATTATAACCATAGGAAAATAACATGTCCCTTAGGTGGGCAAGAAACATAACATTGGCAAAAGCTATACTAAGAAATAAATGTGTAAAAATTTGGTTTTAAATTGAAATAAAATGAATGACATCAAAAATGGAGGAGAAAAAACATTTCTCTATATTTTACTGTTTGCTTATAAAAAGAAAATTGTACGTAGACAGAAACTATAGAGGCAAAAATTAAAGAACAGACAGAAAAAAAAAGGGCTAACTAGCAATTAGCACGTTACTATGTATAATCTCCAAAAACCCATTTTGGTGCAGTGTTAAGACTAGATCAAGAAAGCTGGAGATCAGGACTCTGCTGTAGCAAGGATGAGAAAAAAAAAAAAAAAAAAAAACGGATGCAAAAAGTGTAAAAGTCCTTCACACTTTGATTACTGAAAGGAAATGTGATGAGAATTTTTTTGTGAGTCTCATTGTAATATACAGCCTAATTAATGAAATTTATACCTAAACTCTAATACTGTTTTCTTTTGCATTAAATTTCTTGCCCGCCTGAAGTTTCAGAATTATTTTGAGAAAACGAAACAATCTCTCCTAACATTTGTAGGACTTGAGACCAAGGGTACAGTTGGAAATATATATATACTACATATATAAATGCTTAAAAGTTAAAAACACAACTAACAAAATAATTTATTCACATTGTCCTAAAAAGCCGGATTCAGAGTAGACTTCTGTCTCCTAGCAAATCACAGCCTGACCATGAATGAGACTGCACGATCCAGTCCAGACTCTTTGTCCCCTCTACTTCTGCCTTTTCTGCCATGTGAAGCGTCTTGCTTGCATGTGCACAAGTTTTCCTGGTTAGAGGCTTGTGTGTACAATACTCCAGCCTCAAGTTCAGGCACTCGACTGTATACAACTGCTGACCCTTGGCCACTCATTAGGCCTAAAGATGCCCAAAATATAAATGACTCAGAGCTTGACAGTGAATATTAAGTATTTGATATCAATCCTGACTATATTTTCACAAGAATACATGATCCCATTGGGGCCGGGCGCAGTGGCTCACTCCAGTAATACCAGCGCTTTGGGAGGCCGAGGCGGGCGGATCACGAGGTCAGGAGATCGAGACCATCCTGGCTAACATGGTGAAACCCCGTCTCTACTAAAAATAAAAAAAACAAAATTAGCGGGGCATGGTGGCAGGTGCCTGTAGTCCCAGCTACTCGGGAGGCTGAGGCAGGAGAATGGCGTGAACCCGGGAGGCGGAGTTTGCAGTGAGCCGAGATAGCGGAGACAGAACAGAAGGAGACTCCATCTCAAAAAAAAAAAAAAAAAAAGAAAAAAAAAAAAAAAAAAAAAGAAAGAATACATTATTCGGTTTTACTAATATTAAATGACTTGTTTTTATTTTATTTATCTTCTTTCTCTCTCACTCTTATGCTTTACTTACTCCCTCACTCATTTTTATTCCACCTTCACAATTAACTATTTATAGATTAACAGATACATTTCAATCATCAAAATAAATCTACATCTAATGCAGAGAATAGTGGCCACAGACACTGAAAATAAATGAACAAGAAGAGGATACTTTGCTTCACAAGTGTTCTGTTATTTAACATTAGGTCAATATCCACAGTGTCATTAAAAAAATTCCAATATGTCCATTTAATTTCAGGAATTGTTGACCTTCAGCATAGTTCATATCAGTACTTAAAAAATAAGTCTACATTCAGTACTGAAGTCGTTTATCACATGGCAAAATGTAAGGGGAAGGAAAATATTCTCTTGTGTAAATGGATGAGACACTGTGACAGAGCTAATTAGGCTCTTGGGAGAATTTATGCACAGCTAATAAGAAACAGAGCTAAATGTTGTCTTAATTTACCCTCAAGCTCTCAAAAAAAAAAAAAAAAAAAAAGCAGTTTTTCATTCCAGTTGCAGTAATTGAGCCAACAACAATTAACCCCTCTTTTCCAGATACAGTCCCATGCTAAAATCAAGTTATCTCTTTCCCAAAGAGTAAAATCGATTCAATTTTTTTTCATGCATCTTTGAACATGTAATCACAAGGCATTTTATTTAAAGTTAAGCAGATACAGATGATTCTGGATTGTTTTCTATATATGGTACTTTGGTTATTGATTTTACCTTATAATATGCTATAACATAGTGTCAAGAAAATTAATAAAAGCCAATACTATCAAGTGGGATTAAATAGGTACTCTCAAACACTGTGTGACTGTTAAGAAAACCCCTTGATGGAGGGCATTATCTTTATAACTCAAAAATTTCAATATTCTTTCGTTCACTTCTAAATACTCTATGTCACTTTTAGAGGCATGTACAGAGTCATGCAATAATAATACAAAGACATTCGTTAAAAGTACCTAAATCAGTTTTTCAGTACATGAGCCTTACATATCATACTACAGCTGTAAAAATAAAAGATGCTCTTCATATACCAACTTGAAGTAATGCCTTCATAATTGGGCGTCATATTTATGTCTGGGTAGATTTATATTAAACTTCTAACTAAGGCTCTCTGTGAAACTGAATCGATTTTTACTTTCTACTTCATGAATTTCTTTATTCTTTGATAGGCTTACTACTAGTATCCATTACTTTGGAGATAAGAAAATTATTTTAATTTTGTATGATAAACCTGATTAATAGAACAATTTAAATTATCTTAAGGAACATACTTGGTCACATGAGGTTAAAATTAATAAACAGATTAAGACATTTTATGAATTTAACTTATATGACAAAAGTTAAATAATATACTCTGATGTTAATAACCATATAAAACAATAATGCTTTCAGGAATACATATTGATGAATTAAAAGTATGTGAAAAGATAAACAATAAATAGGTAACAGTAAGATTCAGGAAGATTTTTGTATTATAAGCAGAGGTGGAATATGGGAAATTTACAGAGGTAGTTAAAATGTATTGTAAAGGTCTTAATTTAAATTGGATATTAAATTCAAAGTTACTTATTGAATTATTAAAGTAGATTTTAAGTAAAGAAAAAGGAGACACCTATTAAACAATAATTTTTGTTACTCTACTTCCACGGATCTAAGGGACATAAAGTAAAATTGAAAAGATATTGTTAATAAAACCAATATCCTAAAATATTACTAAATTGTTTCAGTTTTACAATGAGAACACATGGACACAGACACAGTGAGAGGAACAACCCTTATGGAGGCCTGTTGGGGGAGGGCGGTGTGGGAAGAGCATTAGGGAAAGAGCTAATGCATGCTGGGCTTAACAGCTAGGTGATGGGTTGATAGGTGCAGCAAACCACCATAGTACATATTTACCTATGTAATAAACCTGCACATCCTGCACATGTACCCAGAAACTTAAAAATAAAATAAAATAATTATTTTTATAAAAGCTAATCTCAAAAGGTTATGTAATTCCATGTATGTGACATCCCATTGTATAATTCCATTTATACCACATTATTGAAATGACAAGATGATACAGATGGAAAATAGATTAATGATTGTTGGGGTTTTGGAATAGCAAAAGTGTGTTTGAGGTAGACAGTATGGATGTGACTATAAAGGAGTAGAACGAGGGAAACTGTTGGTATGAAATAGTTCTGTACTTTGTGTACAATGGGATAAAATGACATACATAAAATAACATGATATAAAATGACATAGAAGTACATACATAAAAAATATTCATGTCAAGTTTTTTTTTTTAAATATATATTGTACTGTATATATCCAAGTAGTAATCTTTGGGAAAAAAATGAGTGAAGAGTACACAGGACCTCTCTGCACTACCTTTGCAACTTTCTGTCTACTGGTAATTATTTCAAAATAAAATGTTCAATAATCATAAAAAAATTTCAATTTTTTTGTTTGTTTGTTGTGAGAGGGAGTCTCGCTCTGTTTCCCAGGCTGGAGTGCAGTGGCGCAATTTCGGCTCACTGCAACCTCCACCTCCCGGGCTCAAGCAATTCTTTGCTTCAGCCTCCTGAGTAGCTGGAATTGCAGGTGTCTGTCACCACGCCCAGCTAATTTTCATATTTTTAGTGGAGACGGGGTTTCACCATCGTGGCCAGGCTGGTCTTGAACTCCTGACCTCGTGATCCACCCACCTTGGCCTCCCAAAGTGCTGGGATTACAGGCATGAGCCACGGCGCCCAGCCTCAATTTTTAACATTAAAGACTTCCTATTAAATTCCACGATGTATACACAAAATAGAAATACAAAGTAAGTATGTCAAAATGTTAGTAATTTTCTATAAGTGGTGTGCTTAGATTTCAAATTTTTAATCATATCCTTTTCTATAATTTTTAAACTTTCTCTAATAAGCATGCATGACACTTTAACAAATTTAAATTATTCAGTGAAATATATTTTGCATTAAAAAACTTTAAAAATATGAAATATAGATATTTTTCTAGACAGGTTTGGAGAAGGCTATTGAAACATTTTATCTGCAATTCACTCCTATTCTTTTTGATATTGCACAATAGAGACTAATTGTTTTCTATATATGGTACTTTGATTATTGATAGAGACTAATGAAGAAAAGTGAATTGCCTTTACTAACTCTTAGTTCCAGTAAAATGAGTGTTTAATAATGTGTTCAGATGTGTCTCCCACTGATCATATACTAAGGTCACTCTAAGAACTTTTATTCCTGTGAAGAGTCACTCAAGCTGTCATTTAAAAACACAAACTTGAAAACCAAAACAAAGAAAGAAAGAAAACAGAATCATAAAACTATTTTTGCCTCTAATTTACTGGAACCCTGATCTTCAAATATTAAATAAGGTTTATGAGGGTATGCTATATTATAGTCACTATGAACTAGCAGGAAATCCGACTTCTACAATTCTGTGGTGATCTACAGGGACACTTGGTTCTTTATATATATGCATCTGTGTGGATATAGCATGTGCGTGTTTATAAACATATTTCTTAAGGAAATATACACATATATTTTAAGAAAATATACAAATATTTCCTAAGGCACTGAGTGGACAAATGCATATAACAAAAATATACATCATCTTGCTTTGAAGTATTCATTACCTATGGAAATAAGACATGTGAACAGATGCAGTGCACTATGTTATGGTTTGTAACAGAGATACCTACAAAGCTGAATGAACTTTTGGTGAAGGCAATGTGGGAAAGCAGCCTTCACAGAAGGACAGACAATATATTTGGGTTTTCAAATAAAAGAATAAAATATTTTCCAGATTAGGTCAAAAAAACCTGGCACGCCTGTAGGAAAGTTCAGCATATGGAAGGCCTTTTCCGCATGTAGTGAGATAACCATGTGGTGTTTGTCTTTCATTCTGCTCATGTGATAAATCACATTTATTGATTTGCATAGGTTGAACCAACCTTGCATCTCATGAAGTCTACTTGATCATTGTGGATAAGTTTTTGTATGTGCTACTGGATTTGGCTTACCACTATTTTGTGGAATATTTTTGCATCGATGTTATCAAGGATATTGGCCTGAATTTTTTTTTTTTTTTTTTTTCCTTGTATCTCCACCAGGCTTTGGTATCAGAATGATGCTGGCCTCTTAGAATGAGTTAGGGAGGAATCCCTTCTTCTCAATTTTTTTTTTTTTTTTTTTTTTTTGATTATTCTCGATAGGAATGGTACCAGCTCTTCTTTGTACCTCTGGTAGAATTCAGCTGTGAATCCCTTTGTTTCTGGGCTTGTATTGGTTGGTAGGCTATTCATTACTGCCTCAATTTCATAACTCATTATTGGTCTATTCAGGGATTCAGCTCCTTACTGGTTCAGTCTTGGGGGTATGTATGTGTTCAGGAATGTATCCATTTCTTCTAGATTTTCTAGTTTACATTCATAGAGATGTTTATTGTATTGTCTGATGATTATTTATATTTCTGTGGGGTCAGTGGTGATATTATCCTTATCATTTCTGACTGTTTATTTGAATCTTTTTTATTTCCTTTTTTATTAGTCTAGCTAATAGTCTATCTGTTTAATTTTTTTTTTCTTTTTTTTTTTAGTCTATCTGTTTTAATAATTTTTTCAAAAAAAAAAAAAAAAACACAGCTCCTAGATTCATTGATCTTTTGAATGTTGTTTTGTCTCTTTTTCCTTCACTTCACCTCTGATCTTGACCATTTCTTTTATTCTGCTAGCTTTGGGGTTTGTTTGATGTTGGTTCTCTAGTTCTTTTTTTGTGATATTAGGTTGCTAACTTGAGGTCTTTCTAGATTTTTGATGTGGGCATTTAATGCTATAAAATTTCCTCTTAACATTGCTTTAAGTGCATCCCAGAGATTCTGGTAAGGTATCTCTTTATTCTCATTAGTTTCAAAGAACTTCTTGATTTCTGCCTTCATTTCATTTTTTACTCAAGAGCCATTCAGGAGAAGGTTGTTGAATTTCTATGTATAATACTTGTGTGGTTTTGAGTTAATTTCTTAATCTTGAGTTCTAATTTGATTGTGCCATGATCTGAAAGACTCTTTGTTACGATTTTAGTTCTTTTGCATTTGCTAAAGAGTGTTTCACTTCGAATTATGTGATCAATGTTAGAGTAAGTGCTGTGTGGCAATGAGAAGAATATATATTCGGTTGTTTTGGAGTGGAGAGTCCTGTAGATATCAGGTCCATTTGGTCCAGATGAAATTCGACACATCATTTTATTATGTTTAAAAATCTCAAAAATCTAGATATTGAAGGAACATACCTCAAAATCATAAGAGCCATTTATGACAAACCCACAGCAAATATCATACTAAATTGGCAAAAGCTAGAAGCATTCCCCTTGAAAACTGGCACAGGATAAATATGCACTACCTCACCACTCCTATTGGACATAATATTGGAAGTTCTGGCCAGGGAAATCAGGCAAGAGAAAGAAATAAATGTTATTAAAATAATAAGAGAGGAAGTGGAAATGTCTTTGCAGATGACATGATCCTATGTTTAGAAAACCCCATTGTTTCAGCCAAAAAGCTTCTGAAGCTGAGAAGCAACGTTAGAAAAGTCTCAGGATATAAAACAATGTGCAAATTATTTTTTTTAAAGTCACTAGCATTTCCATACAACAAGAGGCAAGCAGAGAGCCAAATCATGAATAAACTCTCATTCACAATTGCCACACAAAAAAATAAAATACCTAGCAATATAGCTAACAGGGGAAGTGAAGGACCTCTTCAAGGAGAACCGCAATCACTGCTCAAAGAAATCAGAGAGGACACAAACAAATGAAGAAACATTCCATGCTCACGGATAGGAAGAGTCAGCATTGTGAAAATGGTCATACTCTCAAAAGCAATTTGTAGGTTCAATTATTTATAGATTTCAGTTATTTCCACTAAAGTACCATTGACATTATTCATATAATAAAAAAACTATTTTAATATTCATATGGAACAAAAAAAGAACGCAAATAACCAAGACAGTCTTAAGCCAAAAGAACAAAGCTAGAAGCATCACACTACCCAACTTCAAATAATACTACAAGGCTCCAGTAACCAAAACAGCATGGTACTCATATAAGAACAGACACATAGACTAATAACTGGCTAGTCATATACAGAACCTTGAAACTAGACCCCTTCCTTACCCTATATACAAAAATCAACTCCAGGTAGATTAAAGACTTAAATTTAATACCCCAAACTATAAAACCCTAGAAGAAAACCTAGGCAATACCATTTATGACATAGGCACGGGAAAAGATTTCATGACAAAGATGCCAAAAGCAATTGCAACTAAAGCAAAAATTTACAAATGAAAACTAATTAAATGAGAGAGCTTCTGCACAGCAAAAGAAACTACCATCAGAGTGAACAGACAACCTACAGAATGGGAAAAAATTTTTGCATTCTGTCCATCTGACGAGGGCCTAATATCCAGCATCTACAAGGGACTTAAATAAATTTGCAAGATAAAAGCAAACGACCGTGTTAAAAAGTGAGCAAAGGATATAAGCAGACACTTCTCAAAAGAAGTTATCCATGCTGCCAGTAAACATGAAAAAAAAAAGTTTAACATCACTGATCATTGGAGAAGTGCAAATCAAAACCACAATGAGATACTATCTCACACTAGTCAGAATGGCTATTACTAAAGAGTCAAAAAGCAACAGATGCTGGAGAGGTTGTGGAGAAAAAGGAATGCTTTTACATTGCTTATGGGAGTGTAAATTAGGTGGACCATTGTGGAAAAGAGTGTGGCGATTCCTCAAAGACTTAGAAACAGAAATACCATTTGATCCAGCAGTCCCATTATTAAGTATATAACCAAAAAACCCATAAATCATTCTATTATAAAGATACATACATGCATATGTTCATTGCAGCACTATTCACAATAGCAAAGACATCAGATCAACCTAAATGGCCATCAATGATAGACTGGATAAAAAAGAAGTGTGCTACGTATAAACCATGTAATACTATGCAGCCATAAAAAGGAATGAGATCATATCCTTTGGAGGGACATGGGTGGAGTTGGAAGCTATTATCCTCAGCAACCTAACCCAGGAACAGAAAACCAAAAGCTGCATGTTTTTACTTATAAGTGGAGCTGAATGATGAGAATACATGGACACATGGCGGGGACAACACACACTGGGACCTGTTGGCAGGAGGGAGTTGGGAGGAGGGAGGACATCAAGAAGAATAGCTAATGAATGCCAGGCTTAATATCTAGGTGAGGGGATGATCTGTGCAGCAGACCATTATGGCACACATTTACCTATGTAACAACCTGCACATCTCGCACATGTACCCCTGAACTTAAAATAAGTTGAAAATGAAAAACAAAAAAAGTTCAGCATATGAAAAGTTACAATAGCAGCACTTAGTCATATCTAAATTAAACAAATTGATATAATTTTTAATAACTTAGCAGATTAAAAATACTGTTAGGTTTTGAGGTTTATGTTATAGATAACACGTGATTTGCGTTCTCTAAAACTAATGAGTTTGCAAAGGAAGAGCAACATGGAAAAATATAACAGCTGTAATTTTATAAATTTCTATGACAACAGTATGTTCTACATAGTCTATTAGAGCAGGTAGGAGAGAGTGACTACCTCTCTTTTGGGGAACCTGTATTTTTTTATGAGAAATTGACTTTGTATTGAAACTTCAAAGAAATAGTGGTCTATAAAAAAATAACAATCAGCATAAAGCAGAAAAATTTCAGAATTCTCTTAATGAAAGTGTAGGGGTAAATGTACCAAGTCCATTGCCTGACTGGTCTCTCAGTTCTTTGGATTATGTATCCAGGGTCTTTCCATTGCACAGTTTCAAGGAGTACATTCACGTTTTACTTAATGCTGAATCCCTGAATGTATTAATACCAGCAGTTTTATATATACGCACATATATATACACACATACACATAATACACATCTATTATATTTCTAGTGATACACTGAAAAATTATTAAAGTATAAGTAAAAATAGATAAAATATTGCAATTTTGTCCCTAAGAGAAAAGTTTTTGTCTGTGTTCTAGAATTTTAGTTTGCAAATATCTTTGCAATTATGCTTTAATCATAATGTCAGTACATTGTATTCTTAAGAACATATTTTTAACAATAATAGGTAATAGATAAAAGTGTCTATCTAATTTTGTCTCTTGATAATTCCAATGTTTTTGGTAATTTTCATTCAATATTATTGACTTGAACTTCTAAAATAGTTAATCTCGTCCTTGGGTTTTCTCTTTGCTTATTGTTCTTGTTTACATTGTATTCTTCTCGTTGTTCTTTTGTCTCCACAAGGGTTAAAGTTTGATCTCACAAGGGCTAAAATTTTATTTTTTAAAAAAATTCACATACGCAGTACATATAAACTACAATGCCACTATATAAATACAGGCAGAACATACTAAAACTCTCTTTATATTTGGAATTCCAGACTTCCTCCTATTTAGGTAACATATAAAAGCTATCTAATAAACTATGAACAATTATTTTTCTGTAAGAATAAGCATATCACGTATCATGACGACAAATTTACTTTTTATTGTTATTAAAATATCCTACATGGGGAGGGGGGAGGGGGGAGGGATTGCATTAGGAGTTATACCTGATGTAAATGACAAGTTGATGGGTGCTGACGAGTTGATGGGTGCAGCACATCAACATGGCACAAGTATACATATGTAACAAACCGGCACGTTATGCACATGTACCCTAGAACTTAAAGTATAATTTAAAAAAAAAGGAAAAAATATCCTACATAGATATTCTCTCAACTTTTCATAGTATTGCACTATATTAAGTGGAATCAGTTACCAGAGTGATCAAATTTTGTAAAGTCATGCGTAATACGTTTAATTGCTTTGATGTTATCTCATAGTCATACAGATCAATAGAAAAATTTTTAAAAAGGGAATTCACATGTCCAGAATTTTTTGGTGGGATGAACAACTTCCTGCCACAAAGGAGGGTAGAGTAGAAGAGAGAGTCGTTTGTATGGTTCACAATGTTTCTTTTCCCTTAAATGCACCCATCCTCTACTATAGAGTCCTTAATTCTTAGCAAAATTTCATTATTTAAGACTCAACTGAAGTAAAAGGGCATTGCCAACATTTAATTGACATCAGTTTATCAATTAACTAGCAAATAACTGAGGAACTGAGCTCTGTGAAGTATGAAGTGGTAAGCAGTAGAATGCCACAATGGTTACAAAAAAGTCTGAGTACCCAGAAAAAAATGTGCAAACATAAAAGAGAAGGATTTGAATAGAGGCTGCCCTGACTTGGTCTGTTTAACAATAGAGCTAATATTGATGGACTTCTCTAAGATACTGTTCAGCAACTTCACAGAATAATCACACTAATTGAACCAGTGGAGGTATCGCTTTTCCAAAAGGCTTCTCATAGACATGACTAAAGAAAAGTAGAAAATCCATATAATGTTGGGACTGAATCCCAGGAGCACTCTTTTTTGACTCTATTGATGAAGAATATTTAAACTTTTTTGTCTCATTCAGAGGCTTACATTAGAGAGAACCTGCTGGAAATGATTGTACAGTTCACAGCTTCATATTCAACTAAGTAAACCAAGGAGGTCTAAGTCTCAATTCAGCAATTCCATACTGAAATGAAAATGTGGAGCAAATGAACTCCAAGCACAAAGCAAATTTAGAAAAGGCTGAGGAAATATTCATTTTGATTTTGTGAATAAGCAGATGCAATGTGGGTGAGGATTACATCACTTCAGCAGGTGTTAATTTGTTCATAAATATACCACCTGTAAAAAAATAAAGAAATTTTAAGAGTAGGAGATGTAGCCTCTAATTGCTTTTTTCCTGGATCATTTCATTCACATCATATGATACCTTAACTTTCTCAAGAAATTAAATCAAACTTCATGAGTTCACAAAATAGAAGACACTAAAAATTCAGAATGGATAGTCCCTTTAGAGACACAACTCATTCAACTTTCATTGAACTTACCAGTGAAAGCCACATTGGTAAATGGTGGGTACACAAAGAACAAATTTCAAATAGGAAAGAAAAAAATATGAATAGGAAAAGGTTATGACAGTCCCCATTTGATGTTTGTGTTGACCTATGCTAAACCTAATTGCACCTCAGAGAAATTTATTTTTGCCTAGCAGCTAAGGGGACAATTGTATGCAATTGGCAGCAACTTACTACAAGAAAAGTCTAAAAGTATTCTTTCTCTTCTTTTCTTTTCTTTTTTTTTTTTTTTTTTTTTTTGAGATGGAGTCTCACTCTGCTCCCAGGTTCACACGATTCTCCTACCTCAGCTTCCTGAGTAGCTGGGATTACAGGCCGAGCCACTATGCTTGGCTAATTTTTGTATTTTTATTGCAGACATGCTCTCACCATGTTGTCCAAGCTCGTCTTGAACTCCTGACATCAAATGATCCACCTGTCTCAGCCTCCCAAAATGCCAGGATTACAGGCATGATCCACCAAGCCTGGCCAGCTAGAAGTATTCTTAACCTGTCTTCTCCAAGATCACCATATCATCTTTGTTGACAAATCAAACGAGCACTTCATCTCCTCGAAGAATTTGACATTTTTTATTATTTCTCAGTCTTAAAATAATCCATCTCTTGACTTTTGTAATAAGTTCTCTCTCAATTTTAGGCCAATGCGATAACTCCTTTCTTTCTTTTTGAAACTCTGTGTCCACTGAGCTATAAATTCCAGTTTCTCTTAGTTTTTAATCCGTGCCACTTTTGTACCACTTGAACCGTCTAATTTTTGTAAAAATTCCTTACATGAACTATGACTAGCTTTACTCATATGTATGAGGAATTCATGTCTTTCTGTATTTTTCAGGTTTCATATATTGTTCAAGATTAGATAATGTCTTCTATTTCTTTTACACCTTTGCTGACTGTCCAGGACAGATGATGCTCACATTTTAAAGATAAATTTACATCAAGAATTAACATCATTTTATTTTGATAAATTTGAAAATGATATACATGTTAAAGTAACTGCCGGGCGCCGTGGCTCACGCCTGTAATCCCAGCATTTTGGGAAGTCAAAGCGGGCGAGTCATGAGGTCAGGAGATCGAGACCATTCTGGCTAACACGGTGAAACCCCGTCTCTACTAAAAATCCAAAAATATTAGCCAGTTGTGGTGGCAGGCGCCTGTAGTCCCAGCTACTCGGAGGCTCAGACAGGAGAATGGCGTGAACTCGGGAGGCGGAGCTTGCAGTGAGCTGAGATCCGGCCACTGCACTCCAGCCTGGGCGACAGAGTGAGACTCTGTCTCAAAAAAAAAAAAAAAAAATTGAGTGAGGATGCACTTGCCACTAGCTATGTCCTGTCTTCTTGAGACAATCAGGCCAAGAATGACGAAAAATCCTAATAATCCAGATAGATAATCCTTAGAAATTATTTAAGTATCTAAGCTTCTTCCAACATTAAGGACACTGTAGTTCAGCAAGGTTAAATGACAAACCTAAGTCTCCACCATGAATGAGTGTCAGAGGTGAGGAAAGTTTCCATATTTCTAGAGTTATATCCCAATGCTCTTTAAATCAGTAATGGACTGCCAGGGAAACAGTGGCACAAGAGTAAGAACGTAAGATGGTCATATGCGATCTGCATGAGTCATCTTTTCTTATTACTGCCTTCCTCTTGCCAATTTCCAGAAAAGCAATTTCTCTGTGAATAATAGAAAATTAAGTATTGAGCATAGTGATTGAAGATGAAGCCTCCAAAGTTTCTTCACACACACACCCAAAAATAAAATTAGGTTTTGGGAAATGGGTATAGTCATCACAGGATAATCACTTGTTCAATAATTTATTGTCCTAATTATATTCTCTCCCTTCTCTAGTATTGTACTTAAATATTCAGGTTTAAAATATGCATTAATGTATTTCAATATTTGTTATATAAGAAATATTTTATTTTTTCAATGTCCAGACATTAATAGATCATGACTTATTATACTCAATGTGCCAAATCAAGTACAATTCACAATTAATGATTAGAATTTAGGGGAAAAAAGCCATTTGTTATGAATTTGGAGAAAAAGAACTGCTGAATGAATCATAAAGAATGCTAATTGCATTAATTTTACTACACTTTGGATGTCACAAAGGCAGAAGGGCTGGTAAAACATTTAGTGGGCTGGTAAATATTTTTCATCTATTTGTATGGTTGACTGGTAACATTTAATAAATTTGGCTTAAAGAGCCCCATGCTGAAAGCAGTAAAATGTAAATTAAGGAGATAATAAGCCAACTAAAGCAATTTACTGCCGAGTAAGGTAATTATATTTAGGCTTAAATACATTGTATGCAATAAATTTATTACTATGTCACATTATTATAGGTTAGTTAAATGTAGGGTAAATGCTTAGAAAATAAAGATTTTTTTCATGAAATTTAACTTGTGTGACAATTTGATTGAATTAATAGAAGGAGAATATTTTCTTAAATAAGACCTATGTTTTTTGTTTTTTGTTTGTTTGTTTTTTTCCAAGATGGCTGACTGCAGACACCAGCTACTAGTTCTTCTCAGAAATAAAAACCAAAGTTACAGGTAAATGATCACGGCCAGAGTAGAATACTGAAGGAAGAGTTTCAGAACCTGTCAGAGAATCCACGGGATGAATGAAAAAGAAGGCAGCAAGATTTGGAAGCTAATGCCCCCTGAGGAATTTATAAACCCATGAAAAGAGTAGGTTGAGTGTTTCTTTGCTGCTCTTCCACGTGCAGCAGACTGCTGACCGCCAAAATGCTGGTGAGCTCCTCTGCACCCCCAAGCCCAGGAACTGCTGCTGGTGGCCATTTGAGGAGTCCTTGGGAACAGAGCACCAGGGGGCCAGTTCGCAAAGGTTCACTCACTCTCACCTCAAATCCAAGCTGAGGCGGTGGGCACTTTATTGGTTGTGCGTCAATTGTGGGCTGCCGTTCTGCCCAGAGAATCTCAGCCCTTATGTCTCCACATCAGTTCATTTTGTTCATTTTTTTCATATTCAGTTTTGTTTTAGAAATCATATCATTTATACTAAAAATAATTTTTCATGCCATTTAACATTTATAATTATTGGTATATTTGATGCTACTTTTCATAATTACAATTTGAGATATTCACTATAAGATTACTTAATTTTTAAAAATCCAATTTCTAGTCAATGAAGATGATGCTCAATGAGGGCTTGACTTAATTTTTTTTTCAGAATATGGATAATATTTGTTGGCAATCAACTAGAAATTATTTCACGTAATATGAGCTATTATTCTACATTAATTAAAATATTTCATATGGAAATTGCAGATTAACTTTTGCCTTATTTTATCCCCTTTTATGTAAAATGAAGAAAATTTTGTTCTACTGCAATTTTATTGCTCCTATTCTTTTGTATTTTATTTTTCTTGTTTTCTTTGCTGATTTCTCTTCAGCTCACTTATGTCTGTAGCCTAAAGTTTTGTAATCTGAATTTGGTCTCCTTGTGACATGATGTAAAGAATTCTCAATTTGAGGTCTCTACTCCTGCCTGTCCCTTGAACTTTAAAGTAATTGTTATGAGTACTTGTCTTAGATCTTCAACCTAACGTATTCAAACCATATTATTCATGTTTCATGCAAATGTGCTCCCCAAATTGTCTTCTCCATTCAAGTAAATTATAACTTCTTCAAAGCAGTTATACTTAATGCTTCCATAATTAAGATCCTGGATCAACATCGTATTATTGCAAGAGGATATTCCTACTAAAGGATCTTCCAACTTCCGCACTTTCCTGCCACTAATTCCCCAAATTTGTTCTCAGTACAAAAAGTAGGATGATTCTTCCCTAAATTAAGTTACATAATATTATTTTGACAAAATACAACTAATGGCTTCCCATCTCATTTAGAGTAAATCTAGCAATTGTTTCTGCTATAGATTTATTTTAATTTTCTGTTGTTCTCCCTTCTCTCACAGAATTTGGCTTACACTGCTTACACAGGCCTCCTGATCCTCACAGTATTTCAGGCATGTGCTTCTTTTAGGGGTTTTTGGACTTCTGTGATCTCTGCTTAAAATGTCTTTTCCAGGTGTCCACATGTCCACATGGTTTGCCCCACCTCTTTCAGACTTCTGCTCTTCACCTTCTCTTAACTTGGCAACCCATAGTAAATCTCTGTTTTTCTTTCATAAAGAAAGTCCGGGCCAGGTGAGGTAGTTCACACCTGTAATTCCAGCACTCTAGGAGGCTGAGGTGGGTGGATCACCTGGGGTCAGGAGTTTGAGACCAGAGGTCAACATGGACAACATAGCAAAACCCCGTCTCTGCTAAAAATAACGACATTAACAACAACAAAAATTAACTGGGCATGGTGGCGGGTGCCTGTAATCCTAGCTACTTGGGAGGCTGAGGGAGGAGAATTGCATGAACCCAGGAGGTGGTGGTTGCAGTGAGCTAAGACTGCACCACTGCACTCCAGCTTGGGCAACTGCCCAAGGTTCCCTCTCAAACATACAAAAAAAGAAAGAAACTAACCCTGAGATAGCCAAGGAGTTAGCTCTTACAGACAGAAAACTTAAGATAGAATATTATAAATATTTTAGAGTAATTAATGGAAAATATGTTCAAAAAATTAAAGGAAAATGCATGTGAAAACTAAAGAAAAGTATATTTTTGATGAGTGAGACAGAGAAAGACTCTGTCTCAAAAAAAAAAAAATCCATACATGGACACACACACAAACATATAAACATTTAATTAATATTTTTGAATGAATTTATAGTTTCATCCTTATAGCCTTACAAAACTTTTAACTTGAAAAAAATTAAACACTGGGTGAATTTTCTAAATGTAACATCTATTTGAGAATTAAGAAAAACATGTTTGAGATAATAGAAATTATTTAATTCTGAAAACATAAAGCATTATAATCTTAGCCCATAAAATAAGTGATTTTTTTTTACTGCTTTAAAATAATGTATTGCTATTCCTTTTGTTTTATTTTTGTTTTTGTTCTTTTCAGCTTTACTAAGACATAATTGACAAATACAGGTTGCATATATTCAAGATGTACATGATTACCTGATATACACATACTTTATGAAATTATTGATACAATCAAATTACGTAGTAATTACCACACTTAGTTGCCATTCCCTTGTGTGTGTGCACGTGCATGTAGTGAGGACACTGAAGACCTACTGTCTTAATAAATTTTGAGTAAACAATACAATATTAACTATTGTCACTATCCTGTACATTAGACCTCCAGAACTTATTCATCTTATAAGCAAAATTTGTACCCTTTCAACATTTCCTGTTTCCTCTATCCTCCACCCCTGTCAACAACTGTTTGATTCTCTGCTTCTATGAGTTTGACTTTAAACAAATTCCACATATCATGCAGTACTTTTCTTTCAGTTTCTGACTTATTTCAGTTAACATAATATATTTCATAATATTGTT
Source organism: Papio anubis (assembly GCF_008728515.1). Classification (NCBI taxonomy): domain Eukaryota; kingdom Metazoa; phylum Chordata; class Mammalia; order Primates; family Cercopithecidae; genus Papio; species Papio anubis. The sequence goes on along the minus strand of NC_044982.1, from coordinate 63,333,328 downwards.
GCTAGTAACAGAATTTCCTTTTTTTAAGTCTAAATAATATTCCAGCATATGAATACACCACCTATTCTTTATCCACTCATCTATCAATGAACACTTAGATTGTTTACGCATTTTGGATATTACTAATAATGTTGCAGTAGAAATGAGGATGTAGATATTTAAGATACATATTTCATTTTCTATAGGTTTACATCCAGAAATTGCTGGAATGTATGGTTGTTCTATTTACATTTTTTAACAATCTTCATATTGTTTTCTTTATAATGCTTTTACAATGAACATTCCCACCAAAAATATACAAGCCTTCTATTTTCTTGACATCCTTACCAATGCTTTTTATCTCTTGTCTTGTTGATAATAGCTATCCTAACATGTGTCATATCTCACTTTGAATTTGTTTTGTATTGCCTTAATGATTAGTTACATTGACCACCTTTTCATATACCTGGTGGCCACCTGTATATCTTTGGAAAAATTTACATGGAAGTCCTTCATTCATTTTAATTGAGTTATTTGTTTTGTTGCTATTGAGTTGTGTGTGATCTTTATATATTTTGGATATTAACCCCTTAGCAGACATACTGTTTCCAAATATTTTCTCACATTACTTAGGTTGCCTTTTTATTTTATTTTACTTTTTCGTTTTCTTTGCTGTGGAGAAGCTTTTCAGTTTGATGCAATTCCACTTGCTTATGTTTGCTTTTGCTGCCTATGCTTTTGCTGTTATATCTATAACATAATTGCCAAGGTCAAGGTCAAGGAGATTTTTTTCTATGATTTCCTCAAGGATTTTTACAGTTTTAGGTCTTATACTAAATCTTTAAATAATTTCAAGTTTATTTTTGTATGTGTTTTAATATATGAGTTTAATTTCATTCCTTTGCACGTAAATATCCTGTTTTCCCAACACTATTTATTGAAGACCATATTTTCCTTATTGTCTATTCTTGACATTCTTATCAAATACACAACAACGAAATGATGCTGAAAAGAGGGCCTTCACAGCAGTGGTTATAGCATTACAAACGCAAAAACTAAATATAGGTTATTGTTTAGATAAGTTATGATCCATATATACAAGGCCATTAAAAATAAAACATTATATTACTGAATTTTATCATAAAATACCATCATTCCCATTGATGATAATACACCTAATACATAATCACATTTCAAGTTAGGTGAGAATGTCCTGGCATAAGAAGAAGGCGATTTATTTTTTTTTTTTAATTTAAGGAAACAAAAAGATAATAATGAAGGTGAGTTTATTATAATTGTTAAACTATTGTTACTGAGTCGTGTTTACATTTTATTTTGATTCTGTTCACTTAGGCAAACAAAAAATATTTATAATATTAAATTAAAAACAGTTTATGCAACTAAAAATGCATTTTACTGAGAAAATGTTGTAGAAAAATAATATTCTATTTCCAGGGTCAAAAAAAATCATGTTTTTATAATATTCACTGAACTACGAAGTTCTCGTGTATAATTTCATATCACAAAATATAACCTAAACTAAGAATTTCAAGACTCATATTCTGTTAAAAGGTAAGCTAGAATTTCATATTTTTGGTTTTGCTTTTTATTTAACTTTTTCTCTCAGAAAGTGTACTAACATGGTACTTATAGTTAATAAGAAAATAATGACATTTAATTCTTTTGCCTTATAATTGGTTTCCTTTTAGAGCTTTAATTTGCAACTTGTAAATTGCCTTGATACATGTGAAAGTGTCTATTCCTTGGGTAATTTGAATTTTCAGAGTTGTACTTGATGACTATTCACTAATGGTGCTATCTTTTTTAATGATAAGTATTGTTCTTTGATATTATAGAAAGCAGACCTATTTCAGAAAATTGCTTAAAATGAAAAGGGATACTTTCTATGCATATAAAAAAATTTTTGCGTTCAAAATTTTGATAGCCTCTGTTTAAAATTAATCTGTGGAGTTTTCCTGTGTGATTACTCTTTTAATGAGCAATCATTGACTATTAATATGGTGGCCAGTAACTTTGTTAGCCTTACCCTTACCCTTTTACCCTTGTCATTTATCTTATTCTTCTTTCATTAATCTATTTTTGAAGAGGGTGAATTACTTTTAAATATTCTTTTGAGAAACTTGGAGTAACATTTTGCTTTTCAAGATGTATGTCAGTAAGCTGATTAGTGTTCAGACTAAATTGACAATTTTTGTAAAGCCTCTGATTGTTTCAAAATAATCTTTTGTTTAGCAGTTTTACTTAAGTACTGACATGGTTCTCCAGAGAAGGGTCCATCAAAAGAGAAGGCTGGAGAAGAAAGTAGCTCACAGAGTATATATCATAAGAATGTGGAGAGAATATAGGCTATTTCTATTTCTATTGCCTAGGAACAGAAAAAATATAGTCTGTTTCTAAGAAATTCTGCTTCCTTAGTTGCTCACAGCCCTATGACTTATTTTGGGGAACAAAAATGAGCACACAAAAATTACTTGGGATGCCTTGTTTTGACCAAAACTGTTTGTTTGTGTTAATCTGGTCCTCATATTTGGGGACAATCATGCTAAATACTTTTGATCACTTTGAAATTGTTTGCCTTTGAAAAGACAGTTGTCATGGCAAGTGATGAATTTCCAGTAGGTAGAGTAAGTCCATGACCAAAAGAGGTGTCACTGATACCTTTTTAAATCATTTCTCCATTCTTAATTAGTAGAATTTACAATATACTGAAAAATTACCCCCAAATCACAAGCAAAAACAACCACATCAATTTAAACATAGATGTAGACTAAATTAAACTTCTTATGAAAATGAATATTTGTAAAGAGAATTCCCTATATTTAACCTTTAACTAAATTTCTATAAAAATATCATAAACACACACACACACACACACACACACACACAAACACCTACTTTTCCTTGTAGATTAGGAGTATGAAATTGGGGAATAAAAAATTATTGCTGTTAGCTCAATGTGGGCTAATCTAAGGACAGGAAATTTTAAGTGATCTTTTGATTCTCTGTATTCAGAAGATCTTGAAAAACTTACTGAGCAAACTGAAATTATGCTTGGATCTCTTCTCAATGCAATAAAGCAAATATATGTTTTGTCTGAAGACAATTTTAACTTTCAGATGTCTTTTTATATCATTATGACAAGCTTACTTTTTATCTTTCTGTAAATTATCCCTAACGTCTTTAAATATATAGTGATATATGTTGATGTGTGTAATAATAAAAGTATTCTTGGATTTTATTTTATCCAACATACCTTAGCTTAGGGATCCCTAGCCCCTGGGCCATGGACAGGTATCAGTTAGGAACTGGGCCACGCAGCAGGAGGTGAGAGGCTGGCAAGCCAGTGAAGCTTCATCTGTGCTTACAGTCACTTCCCATCACTCGCATTACCACCTGAGATCCACCTCCTGTCAAATCAGCCGTGACATTAGATTCTCATAGGAGTGCAAACCGTATTGTGAACTGGTCATGCAAGGGATCTAGTTTGCATGCTCCTTATGACAATCTGATGCCTGATAATCAATCACTGTCTCCCCTCACTGCCAGATGGGACCATCTAAGTTGCAGGAAAATAAGTTCAGGGCTCCCACTAATTCTATATTATGGTGAGTTGTATAATTATTTTATATTATAATGTAATAATAATACAAATAAAATGCACAATAAACATGTGCTTGAATCATCCCAAAACCATCCCCACCTCCACCTCAGTTTGTGGAAAAAAGGGTCTTCCACGAAAAACCGGTCCCTGGTACCAAAAAGGTTGGGGACTGCTGCCTTAGCTAGTATATAGGCCAACTTAGAAAAAAATCAGAAAAGACTGTAAAAATCATAATTTTTAAAAGTAATTAAATTAAAATCAGTTGTAAGAAAGTAAATACTGTGTTTATTCCTATAATTAACAGATAAGTTCACTCACTGGCATATAGTTTACTTGTATTTCACTTTTGAGTGATTTAGCTTACCACTTTCAGGGTTTATATGATTAATATTAATTTTATATTATGTAAGTGTGTTAAAAATGTGTTTGTAGAACTTGGATTATAAAATATTATACAGTATATATTTTATTTGATTAGGTGTTCATTCATCTTCACATTTACACTTTGTGAAGAGGTGATACTATCAGTTTAAAGATAGGAAAATACATCATACATATAATTTTTTATTTACATGCATAATTTGGTACACGAATCACGCTATTATACAGCCACAAGATGATTAATAGTCAGCACTAAGGTTAATATGTTAAGGTTAATATGAAAAATAAAAATGCAAAGGCATATATATTAAAATGAAATAATCTCTCTACCATGCAAAATCCCTTCATCTCATCCCATGTACTCCCCCAACCCAGACACACACACACACACACACACACACACACCCCATGCATCTGTGTGAACTGTGAACCAACATTAATTACTTAATGGTTTCCATCCCGAATTTTTACCATACTCACGTGTTTTCTTTGCTATACTTAAGTATAATTTAAATATATCTGACAACCATCAGGACAAGCACATAGCTGATAAAAGAATTTTAACCATAATAAAGAGCCCTTACAAATTAAAAAAGAAAATAAATCAAATTAACAATAAATAAACCAAATCTGAAAAAACAATCAAGCTTACTTATTTTAAAGGTATAGTTTGATCACATTTTGTGATGGCACATGTCCAGGAAGAATAAGACACATGGACGCCGGAGACTGAGGAAGGCAGAAGAGGATTTATTAAGTTACAGAAAAAGCTCTCAGCAGAGAGAGGACCCAAAAGAGGGATGCCAGGTACAGGGCTAAGTTCTGGGTGTTTTTGGACTGAGAAGGAAGAGGCGTGCGCTGACTAGTCTGCGAGCCATTTTGGGAAAAGCACCACTCAGAAAGAGACACGACACTGCACAGAACCAATTGGAGGCAGAAGTGACGGCTTGACTGGCAACCAATCGGGACTGGAGTGACATTTCAGGCTATGGAAATGAAGACTCAGCCCATGACCAATTACAGAAAGGTAGGTATATGCAAAATACGTGAAATGTAAAGACCAATTGGGAGGAAGAATGCCAAACATGAGTGGTAGTCCTCACTCCGGTCCATGGATTCTATCCAGAACTGGCAGTTCAGTTTTCAGACTGTTCCTGGATTGAAGGTCGAGTTACACCGGGCACCAATCCCTTCCTGCATAGGAATTCACCTGCCCTACTACTATCACTATAATTTCTGTATCAACTCAACAATTGTTTATTTGGGTTGTTTTCATTTCATTGTCTATAATGAATGATGTTGAATTAACATACACTTAACAATTTTACAAACAGACACATGTTTCATTTCTCTTGAGCAAATACCTAGGAGTGAAATCTCAGGCTTATATAGTAAGTGTGTGTTTAACACTTTATGAAATGCCAAACTGTTTTTCACAAAAACTGTGCAAATTTACTTCCCACAGCATATATATACACTATTCCATTTGCCTCACATCCTTGCCAACATTGATAATGTCAGTTCTTTTAATGTTTGCTATACTAGTGTCTGCGTGCTAGTATCCCATTTTGGTTTTAGTCATTTACCAGATGACTGGTGAAGTATAGTGTCTTTTACTGTGTGTATTAGCCATTCATATATCTTCTTTTGCTAAGTGTCTGTTCAAATGATTTGCCTATTCTAAAATTAAATTAACTGTCTTCTTGAGTTAATGAATTTTTTCTGTATTCTGGAAAAAATTCTTATGTCAGTTACACTGCTATTTTTTCCCAGTAAGTTGCGATATCTAACATACTTCATTATTTCTTTCAAAGTACAAAACTTTAAATTTGATGAAGACCATGTAATCAATATTTTAATGGTCTTTTTTATGTTTATTTAAGAAATCATTGGCTAATCTTATGTCGCAAGATTTTCTTTTGGGTTTTATTTCAGAGTTTTAGTAAGTTAAGCTTTTTAAATTAAAATCTATTACATATTTTGAATTACTTTAACGTATGGTGTGAGGTAAGAGTTGAGATTTATTTCATATTTTTGCCTGCCTACATATGGTTATTTCAGCAGCATTTGTTAAAATGCTTATCTTATCATTATCTTTTATTATATGATCATTATAATTATCTTATTTAAATATCTAAAACGCTTACCTTATATTTAATTTATTATCAGTTGAATCAAATTGTAACTTGGCTAGAAATTGTTTTAATAGTATAAATGTGACTATATTTTACGGAATTCCCTTATATTTTATTGATTTACATGTTTTTCTTTTTGGCAGTATCACATCATTAATTATTGAGGTCTTAAAAGAGGAAATAGTAAGAGCTTCAACCGTGTTCTTCTTTTTCAGTATTGTTTTGACTAAGCAAAATTTAAAACTTTTCAAATAAATTATAAAATAAGCTGTGATTTTTTGTTTCTAAAATGCTTGCTTCGGTTTACTGTCATTGCACTGAATGTATAAATCACTTTGAGAATTCTGGGAATGATTGCCATGTTAAACTATTTAATCTTAAGTTTATGAAAATGCTATACTAAAGTCATGTTATTATATCATTTTCACTTATATGAAGTTCAAGAAAAAGCAAAACTAAACCTCAGTAATAGAAATTATAAATGATTGCTGACGAGGCAGGGAAATTGTTTAAAAATTGCACCAGGGAATTTTCTGGGACAATGGGTACATTTTACATATTGTTTTGGATAGTATTATGCAGGGGTGTACAATTGTCAAAACTCATTCAGCTGAATAATTCAAATATATATTTTAAAATTTGTTTTTCTAAAATATTATCAAATATTTTAAAATTATACAGCTACTTATGCTAATGTCAATATGAAGATTTCATACCGCCAATACTTCCTGGCTGCCTAGAAGTAAAACTTCAGTCATGTTGCAATATTATTTTAATATTGTGCATAATTCAATGTTATCATCATCCTACCTATATCAGTTAGTGAAATAGATATATTGCCTTGGACTGTCTATAAGAGGAAGTAGTAATAGGCAGTTTTTAGAGTAATCTCAAATATTGAAATAATAGTTTAAACATAGCATACACTAATGAAAATATAGTTCTCAAAAGTTTCAATTCAGCATAAAACCCTCTTCAATGGTACCTTTTGTAATGGTACTTCTGATATCTGTAAAGGATAATATATATTATGAAAGATATATTTTCCCTACTTTGAGTAAGTGAAAATGAAATGTTTAGAACCATTATTAGAAAGTATATTATGTTCAGATATTGAAGAAAACTAGATGAGTTTAGATAAAGAATAACACAAAAAAGTTAGAGAAAATAAAGATATCATCCATGCTTATCTTGCTTATTATTATCAGTTTCTAATATTAAGAAATATTTTATACCAAAATCCATTTAAGAAATTGAATTAAGAAATATTTACATATGACTGCATGAAATTGATATATTGACAAAATGGCCTCTATACTAAAATAAATACTAATCTATACTTTATATGAAGAAACACATATTTATTCCTTCTTTCTGTTGACTCAGTTAACACTCTCAAATCTTATGATTATGACTTTAAGAACCATTAGCCAGATTGTCTTATGAATTTTGTTTTTTTGTTTTTCACCAGAATTATTACAAAGTGAAGCCGTTGTATGTGGCAGAGCATTTTTTTAAATTGTAAATACTAGAGTTTCAGTTCATCCTAAGTTATCAAACTTTATGTTTTATTAGGAAACATCACTTATTTAAAAGTAATTGCCACATGGAAAGTAATACCTCTACCTCATTCCTATGTTTCAATCTACACACAGGATGAATTTTTAACAAGAAATGATAGCAGATGAAAGATATTAACAGAAATAGAACATGCGGAGCTGGGAAAGACAAATGAGACTTATGTGATTCATCAGAGCATGAATAGTGGAAACCACGGTATCTAGAGGGGAAACCTCAAAACAAACAGAACAATGATTGGAATAATCATGTCTTCCAAAAAACTTGTCAGGCTGATTCTATGCTAAAGGAACATTTAATCATTAATAGAGCAGTCTACCAAAACTTTTATTGTGGGATATCCTTCAACAAGTTCTCCTAACGAGTGATGCTACACATCCTAAAGTCTTAAAAGATCATGAGTCATCAGCATTTAAATATTAATAATTTCATTGTTCAGTTATTCAATATTCCAAAAGATAAACAGATATAAAAATGATAAAATCAACATTTTTTCACAGTTGAAATATTTTAAACTAAGATTTAGATATTTTTAAATAATAAATATCAAAAAGAATCTGAAATATTTTACCTTGGTGCTTGATATCTCACATAAGTGTATTGTTGAAGAGGATTTGTTTCAGTATATGTATGTCTTCTTTACTCTCTCTCAACAATGTTAAGAGTCATAATCATTTAATTAATTTATTTTACTATTTTAATACTGGGTGAAATGTTTCATAATTATAGGCTATTCATTTTAATTCTAATATTCAGATATTTTTTGTGAAAATATTACATATTGTGTAACTACCACCTTAAATACAAAGCATATCAAATTTCTCAGTAGTAAAAAGAGATTGAGAAACATCAAATAAAAATAATATACTCTGAGAGTTATCAAGAAACATCTGCCTCTCCTAAATATAATTAAGTAATCAGCTAAGATTGGCCATGTGTTATTAAGTAACTCTTCTTTAGCATATTTGCATTAGGTCGCTAATCACTTGTGAAGCACTAGTTTCCATGAAGTGTGACATGGCATATATTAAGGGAAAATTGTTCTTAGAAGTTTTTAAAAACATTTTAAGATTTTATGTTTTTTAAATACATTTTAAGAAACACTTTGTAAAATCAGGAAAATATTGAAAGTAGGTGCAACATGCTTTCTAAGTTTCCCATGCCTATAGTACATTTCCTTTTATAGTCCTTTATTAAACTCCACAAAATAACCCTCTCAGTGAAGGTCCCAATATGTAGCTTGATTTACTTTCTCTTCTTTTCTGTTTTTCATTTTCTCTACCTTTTTCTTCTTTTCTCCCCCCGCCCAAATTCCTATTGAACCACACCAATTATGATATTAATTATAATACAGTATTTCACTCAAAAAACAACTTTTGTAGTGTAACTCTGTAGTCCCAGCTGTAGTCCTCAGCTACAAAAAAAGGCCGAGGCAGGAGAATCACTTGATCCCAGGAAGCAGAGTTTGCAGTGAGCTGAGATAGCGCCATTGCAATTCAACTTGGGTGACAAAGTGAGACTCCATCTCAAAACAAAACAAAACAAAACAAAAAACCAAAAAACTAAAATAAGACTTCTATTTTTTTCTTTATTATCTGAAATAAAAATGAAACAGTGCTTCAGTCTGCTAAACATATGCCTTGAAACTTCTTTATTATCCATGCACAAATTTTAATCTACAAGTGTTTGAAAGTCATTTGCCTTGATCTGCCAAAAATCTCTTTTCTACAGCTGTGGGTCAGGTTCAAGTCTTAATCATTTCATACCTAAAATGGTTTCCTAGTCACGAATATGTCATTCTCTATCTCCCACCATTCTCCTCTTAGAAAAACACTATTTATTGTCAAGTTTTCCACATTTATTGGGTATATAAAATACTTTACGTGGAATACATTAAAACATATGGAGTATATCAAATACATTTTTGCTAATCCCCCCAAACTTATGATATACAATATATAATTAATGCAAAAATAAATGTGAAATAGTGTTAGAATAAAAGAATGATTAGCACAAATAAATTGTGAGACATTTATAGAAAATAGAAAGCATGTGGGATCATGTTAATGAAACCAGCCCAATTGTCCCATAGAATAAATGTTTACACTGTTTTGGAATAAACATAGAAATTGAGTGTACTGGCCAGGTGCAGTGACTCATGCCTGTAATCCCAGCATTTTGGGAGGCCAAGGTGGGCAGATCATGAGGTCAAGTGATCGAGATCATCCTGGCCAACATGGTGAAACTCCGTCTCTACTAAAAATACGAAAATTAGCTGGGCATGGTGGCGTGCACCTGTAGTCCCAGATACTCGGCAGGCTGAGGCAGGAGAATTTCTTGAACCCGGGAGGTGGAGGTTGCAGTGAGCCGAGGTCGCACCACTGCACTCCAACCTGGTGACAGAGGGAGATTCTGTATCAAACAAACAAAAAGTAATTGATCATTCCACACTTAAAAGTTGAGAAAGTTACAATTTTCTTATCTGAGTTCTTTTATCAGGAATCAACCATGAGTCCTCCCAGATAGTATCAAGGAACTGAAACTTGCCAGAATCACTATATCTGTGCAGTAATAGGCCAGATCCCTCACTAGTCATGATTGCCTACCCAACTACCTACTTCCTGTTGACCAGTGCCTCTTCCTCACCCCACTCTAATTTCTGTTCTCCCAAACATTATTACATTTCTTCTCTGCTATATAAACTGCTGATTTTAGTTGATTGAGGACATGGATTTAAGACTGATCTTCTATCTCCTTGGCTTCACTACGTGTATAATTCTCCCCTAGCAATAATCATTGTGTTAATGATTGACTTCCTGTGCAGTGAGCAGCAGGGCCTAGGCTGAACCTCTGGTGTTTTGGTAACATTAACATGACTAGAGGAAACAGTCACCCAGATGTGTGTGAGAAATTACTAACATATAGGGAGAAGATAAAGAATAATTCCAAGATCATAGTGAGGAAATGCAAAGAGAATGAGATGATCACAGAAAAATTGTTAGAATAGTTTTATTTTTAATATTTCTCATGAGGAGATTGTACAATTCTGAGAATATTTGAGAAAAATCCAGAAAAATAAAACAACAAGAAAGAGGAAAATAATTATCATACTCATGTGCTCATAAAGTGTGGCAATAGTGGGTGCCAATTTGCACAGGGCCACAAGAAACACTTCCATTAAGGATACAGATAAATAATTGCAGAAGATTCACATGCAAAAAAGTTATCAATACAAATAAATAAGTAAAACACTATAACATAAATATAGGAGCTAATTTTTAGACAAATGCCAGCAAACCAATGCAACATTTGTTTCAAAACAGACATGATAAACAGTATCTGCATTTTATATCACAAAACACTCACCTTCTCCCCCCAAAAATATATAGATATAGATATATAATATATTTATATACACAGTTGGCCAAAAAGCACATGAAATAGTGTTTTGCATCGTTATTTATCAGAGAAAGGAAAACAGAAACCTTCATGAATTGGCAACATATGCTCACTAGACTGCCTATGTTTAAGCTTGACAATACCAAGTGTTGAGGAAATAGAAAAGCTGAAAATCTCAAACACTCCTGATGAGAATGTAAAATGATATGGCCACTTTGGAGTCATGTTTTACAATTTCACTTACCATATGACCCAGAAATCTTTTTTAAGTTTTATTTTGCTTTTAATTGACAGGTAATAATTGTACATTTTTGTGTCAGTTCAGTGTGAGCTTTTAATACATATGTACATTGTAAAACAATCAAATCAGTGTAATAACCATATCCATAACCTCAAATGCTTGTCATTTCTTTGTGCTGAGAAGATTCGAAATTCTCTCTTCCATCTAATTTGCATTACTCTTGACCATAGTCACCCTACTGTGAAATACAACACCAGAACTTATTTTTTCTATTTAACTACAACTTTGTACCCATTTACTAACCTCTCTTCATCTCCTCCCACTCTTCCAGTCTCTAGTAATCAGTATTCTACTCTCCACTGCTACAGGATCAACATTATTCGTAATTGTGAATGAGAGTTCACTCATGATTTGGCTCTCTGCTTGCCTATTGTTGGTGTGTAAAGGAATGTTTGTGATTTTTGCACATTGATTTTGTACCCTGAAATTTTCCTAAAGTTGCTTATCAGTTCAAGGTGGTTTTAGGCTGAGATGGTGGGGTTTTCTAAATATAATATCATGCCATCTGCAAATAGAGACAATTTAACTTCCTCTCTTCTTATTTGAATACCCTTTCTTTCTCTTGCCTGATTGCCCTGGCCAGAGCTTCCAATACTATGTTGAATAGGAGTGGTGAGAGAGGAAATTTTTGTCTTGTACCAGTTTTCAAAAGGAATGCTTCCATCCTTTGCCCATTCAATATAATATTGGCTGTGGGTTTATCATAAATAGCTCTTATTTTGAAATATGAACCATCAATACCTAGTTTATTGAGAGTTCTTAACATGAAGGGATGTTTAATTTTATCAAAGGCCTTTTCTGCATCTATTGAGATAATCATGTGGTTTTTGTCTTTTGTTCTGTTTATGTGATGGATTACATTTATTGATTTGTGTATGTTGAACCAGTCTTGCATCGCAGGGATGAAGCCAACTTGATCATGGTGAATAAGTTTCTTGATGTGTAAATTAGTTCTACCATTGTGGAAGACAGTATGGTTATTCCTCAAGGATATAGAACCAGAAATATAATTTGACCCAGCAACTCCATTATTGGCTATATACCCAAAGGAATATAAATCATTCAACTATAAAGACACATGCACACATATATTTATTGCAGCACTATTTACAATAGCAAAGATGTGGAACCAACCCAAATGCCCATCAGTGATAGACTGGATGAAGGAAATGTGGTATATATCATGAAATACTATACAACCATAAAAAGGAATGAGATCATGTCCTTTGCAGGTATATGGATGAAGCTGGAAGCCATCATCCTTCACGAACTAACACAGGAACAGAAAACTAAACACTGCATGTTCTCACTCATAAGTGGGAGTTGAACATTGAGAACACATGGACACAGAGAGGGGAACAACACACACCAGGGCCTGTTGTAGCAGGTGGGGGCTGAGAGGAGGGAACTTAGAGAATGGGTAACTAGGTGCAGCAAACCTCCATGGCATATGTATGCCTATGTAACAAATCCTCACGTTTTGTACATATATCTCATTTTTTTTAGAGGAAATGAAGAAAAAAATTCTACTGGTTTTTGCATGTTGATTTTGTATCCTGCAACTCTATTGAATTTGTTTATTTATTCTAACAACTTTTTGGTGGAATCTGTAGAGTTTCTATATTTAAGATCATGTCATCTGCAAACAAGGATGAATTGATGTCCTCTTTTCCAAATTGCATGTCATTTATTTCTTTCTTTTGCCTAATTTCTCTACCTGATTGCTCTACATTTGCTAGTCTGGCTAGGATTTCCAGTACTGTGTCGAATATAATTGGGGAGAGTGGATATCTTTGATCCAGATTTTAGAAAAGCTTTCAACTTTTCCTCAGTTACTGTGTTAGTTGTGAGTTTCTCATATATGGTTTTTATGGCTTTTAGTTATTTTCTTTTATCATGGAGAGATGTTGAATTCTATCAAATGCTCTTTCTGGATCTATTGAAATGTTCATATAGTTTTTGTCCATCATTCTGTTAATGTAATGACAATTAGATAAAGTAATAATTTATCATCAGATTTATAAAATATATTCAATTAAAATTCAAAGACATATTCAAAGACTGAAAAAACAGAAACATAACTATTATGTAAGAAAGTTGTTATAGTACATATGTAGTGGTATAATATTACTTGATATTAACCTTTAATAAATTAATGATACCATGAATGCCAAAGTAACAACTTGTTAGCAAAGAAGGAATTGTCATAAAAAGCGAGTTAATAAATGAAATGTTGAAATAATTTATTTAAAATTATGAAAAAAAAGAAAAAAAATTAACATAGCAGTATGGCTTCTCATTTGTTTGCATGTCTCCAAAGGAGTGTACAAACACGATTTACTTTTGGCCAAACTCTGGACAATGTGACCCTCAGTAGTCATAAGAATGCCAAGAATGATGGTGTGCATCTAGTTTTACTGTTGGGGTCCTAAATTGTGATTGTAATGGCTGGTTATGTAGCAGAATGTGTCTATGTGAACAAAGCTCCATAACTCTTAAATTCTGATACTCAACAAACTTCATTGCAGAAATTCCACATGTCTTCATACCTAGATGCTAGATGGAAGCAAGTTCTAAGTGGCTACACACAGAAAAGGGTTCAGAATCCTGTATATGACCACTGTGACTTCACCCAATGCATGTATTTTTCTTACTTCTCTAATTTCCTTGCTTATAACTGTCCTTAGTCATGAGCATAATCTGTGAGATAGTCATGTAAGGCCTTCAAGCAAATCAGTACACTTAAGGGTGGTCTTGTGAAAATCGAAACACAAAGACAGATGGAAGAAATATAGTAACATAAAAGATTAAAACACAACTATATTAAAAATCTCATTAATTATAAATGGCTGAAAAACTCAACTGAAAGGCAGAGATTGTTATATTGGCTAAGAAAAAAAAGAGCAAACTCTATGCAGTGTATAGAAAACCTATGTTAATTAATAAGATATAGATGTATTATAAATAGAACAATAAAAATACTAACAAAAAAGAGATATAGTGGCAATATTAATATAAGTCAAATTCTCAAGGATAACAAGTGACATTGCCTAACGATAAAGAGATCATTTCATTAACATGTTTTGAAAAAAAGTTTATGTACTTCACAGTAAAGTAAATCATCCAAATATATAATAGGAGTGATAGGAGAACTAGACATGTTTGTAATCACATATTTCAGCAACTTTTCACTAACTGATAAAATAAGTAGATAGAATATTAGTAAGTTTGAAGGTAGTCTCATTTTTAACTATCACTATTTTTTTTCTTTAAAAGTAGCTTTTGTGGAAAACATGTATATTGGTCATGTAAAGTCATACTCTTACATTGACTATGATGTGGTTTCTGTATTTTACTGGTGTAGAGATAAATTCCTGGAATAAAAATATTCTATTTAAATTGACACAATTGTAAGAGCAATTCAGAGATGACAGTTATTTGCATTCATTTTCAGTTACAATATATACTTGAAGAAAATACCAATTCAGTTTATTTGTGCCAATGGTCAAGGCCAATTTTCTTGGCTGTGCTTCTGCATATTTTGACAGGACTAGCAAATATTATATGAGAATCTCTGCCATTAATTAGAGAGTAATCAAAAATCATGAAAGTACTTCCTCTAAAGAACATGTAACACAAATTAAGAACTATTTATAATTTTATTATTTTATTTATCTGATAAGGAATATCTATAATTAGATTTTCATTGTTCTATATAATACTTAATTATTTTTCAAATACTTCAAAATAAACATTTCAAGAATGTGGTAATACAGATATTTACATACTATCAACATAAGAGGAATCTATCAAATGTATTACTACCTCATTACTTTACCATTTTAAGAGAAAACAAAAATATAGATTCAATGGTAATTCATAGTATAATTGGAGAATGACTTGAAAGTGATAAAATACATAACAGATAATTTAAAAATAAAGGAATTGTTCATGTTTTGATAGTGATGGATAATTTTATCATGACATTTGTAAGCATAAACAAGTAAGAATATGTAACTATATTTACATTTGCCAGTCTGACACTATGGAACTAGGGTATATGGGGCAACCTTGAACAAAAATTATATAAACATTTCAAGTTTTTTATGTATATATACAGATGTATATTTCAAGTTTAAGTAAACTTGAATACACACACACACATGTCAGGTCATGTTCATTTGTTCACTTAAACAACTTGATTGAAATGTACTGTAGAATTAATGAGTCCATGTAAGTAATAGTAATTTATCAATAATGATTTTAAGGTTATAGTGCAGTCAATACATATGAACCTTTAGGAACTGAGGCACCACCTCTTCCTATTTAGTTCCAGGGACCATCTGTTTGTGCTCCTTATCATGAACTGTGCCATTCATAGCTAACTTCGTATCTATCACCGCAAAGAAGAGGTAACAACACAGTAATTACTCACAATTTTATGATTTTTCAAACCTGTTTATATTTTAAAAATATAGCTTCCCTTGCCTCTGCCTCTTAAGTACCATTGGTACATGTGGGGGCTACAATCCCATATTTCCCTTCCGCACTTCCCTAGCACAGGTTCTCCATGAGGGCCCCATCCCTGTAGCAAATGTCTATCTGGACATCCAAGCATTTCCATACATCCTCTGAAATCTAGGCAGAGGTTCCCAAACCTCAATTCTTGACTTCTGTGCACCTGCAGACTTAACATCACATGGGAGTTTCCAATGCTTGGGGCTTGGGAAACCACAGCCCGACTAGTACCTTGGCCCCTTTTAGCCATGGCTGGAGTGGCTATGATGTAAGGCACCAAGTCCTTAGGCTGCACACAGAAGGGGGAACCTGTGCCAGGCCCACACAACCATTATTTCCTCTTAGACCTCCAGGCCTGTGATGAGAGGAGGCACCTTGTAGGACCAACAAGCCCTGGAGACATTTTCCCCATTGTCTTGGCGACTAACATGTTGCTCCTCTTTATTATGCAAATTTATGCTGCTGGCTTGAATTTCTCCTCAGAAAATGAGTTTTTCTTTTCTATTGCATTATCAGGCTGCAAATTTCTCAAACTTCTATGCTCTGTTTCCCTTTTAAACATAAGTTCCTATTTCAAACCATATCTTTGTGAATACATAAACCTGAATGCTTTTCGTAGCCCCCAAGTCACATGTTGAAAGCTTTGCTGCTTAGAAACTTCTCCTGCCAGTTGCCCTAAATTATCTCTCTCAATTTCAAAGTTCCACAAATCTCTAGGGAAGGGGCAAAATGCCACCAGTCTTTGCTAAAGCATAACAAGAGTCAATTCTCCTCCAGTTCTCAACAAGTTCTCCATCTGAGGTCACCTCAACCTGTACTTTGTTTTCTATATCACTATCAGCATTTTAACAAGTCTCTAGAAAGTTCCAAATTTTCCCACATCTTCCTGTCTTCTGAGCTCTCTAAGTCTCTTGGAAGTTCCAAACTTCCCCACATCTTCTGTCTTCTGAGCCCTCCAAACTGTTCCCACCTCTCCTTTTTACCCAGTTCCAAAGTTGCTTCCACATTTTCAGGTATCTTTACAGCAGTACCCCACTCAACAAGTACCAATTTACTGTATTAATCTGTTCTTATGTTGCAAATAAAGACATACGTGAAACTGGGTAATTTATAAAGAAAAGAGGTTTAATGGACTTACAGTTCCACATGGCTAGGGAGGTCTCACAATCATGGCAAAATTTGAAGAAAGAGTAAAGGCACATCTTACATGGTGGCAGGCAGAGGGCATGTACAGGGAAACTCCCCTTTATAAAACCATCAGATCTCATGAGACTTATTCACTATCATGAGAATAGCACAGGAAAAGCCTGCTCCCATGACTCAATTACCTCTCACTGGGTCCCTCCCAAAACGCATGGAGACTATTAGTGAGATTTGGGTAGGGACACAAAGCTAACCCATATTAATGGAGGAAAGAATATAATGTAAATGGGAGTAATAAAAATGTTTTGTATATTTATTGTGATAATTTCACAAATCAATACATCTACAGAAGAACTTCATTTGTACTCTTTAAATGGGTACAGTTTATTATACCTCAATAAAGTTATTTCAAAATGTCTAATGCTTGTACAATCCTTAATAAAGTGATCAATGTAGAAATGGAGAAAAAATGCATATAAAATTTTTTCTATTATTTCTTTGACACACTGAACTATCCTGAGTGAGGATAGAGATATATACTTACATATACACAGACACATGCATACATACACACACAAATACACACACACATATATATGTGTTTGAGTCAGTTCTTATTTATAAATGTTATCCTCATATAACAATTAATAATGTCCTCTTTTCATTGCTAAAAGCAATGAAACCTAGTGGTAATGATCATATTTTGCATTAAGGTCATGGTTTCTAATGCGGTTATCCAACAGAGGAAATTCCTTGGAGAAATGGCTGAGTTTGACTGGGGAAGGAGAATTACAAAATGAGCCTGGAGCTTCTCATAGTGACACAGGATAATACAGAGCTCAAAACACATACACACAGACATACACACTGATGGTGATAATATCAAAGGTATAAAATAGCCTAATGAAAAAGATCCTGATGATCAACACTGTAAGAATTTGAGGAATAAAATAAGTTAGTATTAAATTCTAATTTAAAATAAAAATATCCATGAGTTCATACTGATATATATAAATATGTATATAAACAAATAATCTACATAATCTTTATATATATATCTATATAATCTATATATAATAGATTATCTACATAATATATATGAGTATCTGTATGTAATCTATATATAATAGATTGATGAAGTAAATAAATAGGTGAGAAGAGATAAATCTTTCACGCATAAGTTTTCCAAAAAATACATGTACATAATTTACCCTAAAGGGTAAAGATCATAACCTCTCACAACTTAAGTGTGGATTTTAGTTAGTGTTTTTTTCCCAAAAGTACAGAATGAAAAGGGAGGTGGAGAGTAACTTTACATTGGAAAATTTTCACAAACGTTTCAGCCAGGTAACCAAGGTCAATGTCAACAGTGATAAGTCTAGTATACTTTTGATTTGTTGTGATGAAATGACACCTTACTTCTGTGGAATTTCACTCAAAAACCAATAACCCCAATCCAATTATGATGATGATATTGGAAAAAATTCAAATAGAAAATTCCCATATAAAATATCTATCCAGAATCTCTCAAAACCTTCAAGGTTTTGAGGACTATCAAGGAAAATCTAAGAACAGGCATAGATAAAAGACACCTGAGGAAACATGACAACTAAATGTGATGTGCTATCCTGGATGGATTTCTGAAGCAGAAAGAAAGAATAAACAATAAAAACTAAGTCAATATGAATAAAGTAGGAACTTTAGTTAACAATAATATATTAACATTTGTTTCTTAATTCAAAAAACGTACATAGTAATTTAAGTTGTTATTAATGAGGGTAAATAAATGCAGGGTATATGAGAACTCTCTCTAATAAGTTTATATGTTTTCAGTAATCCTGCATCTGTTCTAAAAATAATATTCATTGAAGAAAAATGTTTGAAATATTTATTTATTATCAGTAAAACATAAGGTTTATTGTTATTCATGTTTCTAACTATCATTATTTCAGATAATTTAGGTAACATAATTAGACAAAAATAAAATGCAAACATACAAAATTTTAAATGTGAAAACTGCACTGTCAATATATGCACATACCTTGATTGCTAACATATAAAACAAATTTATTTTTTAATCATTTGAAATGTTTTTAAATATATTTAACAAGATCATGGTAATAAAATGTCAACCTGTAAAACAGAATAAACTATTCCCAAATCATATATCTGATAAAGAATTAATATCTATAATATGTAAAAAAGATGACTCAATAACATGAAAACAAGCAATACAATTTTTAAAATGGGTAAAGTAATTGAATATGTATTTCTCCAAAGAAGATATATCAAGACCACAAGCATATTTAAACATGCTCAACATTATTAATCTCTAGGAAAATGCAAATCAAAATCATAATGACATACTTCCTACCCATTATGATGACTAATATCCAAGCAAAACAAAACATAATCAAACAGAAAATAATAAGTGTTGAAAAAGACATAGAAAAATTAGAACTCTTCAACATTGTTGGTGGGATTATAAAATAATTCAGCTGTTATAGAAAACAGTATGGAGGACCCTAAAAAATTAAATATAGAAGTACCATATGATTTCTCAATTATATTTCTGGGCAAATACACAAAAGAATTGTAAGCAGAGTCTTGAGGAAATTTTTGTAAATCCACATTCATAGCAAAATTGTTTATACTATGCTAAAAGTGGAAGCAAGCTAAGTGCCTATCAGTGGACAAATACATAAAATGTGGTATATACACACAACAGAATATTATTCAGCTTTAAAAATAAAGAAAATTCTGACTCATGATACAACATGGATGAAACGTGAGGATGATATTATCCTACATCAAATAAGCCAGTCCCCCAAAGACAAATACTATATAATTCCACTTGTATGAGGTGCCTAGAGTAGTGATATTCATAGAAACCAAAAAAGAATGGTGATTGCTAGGGGTAAGGGAGAGACAGTAGTGGAAATTGTTTATTGGGTATAAAGTTGCAGTCTGTCAAAATGAAAAGAGTTCTGGAGATTGGTTGTACAACCATATGATTGTATTTTAAATAGTGAAATATACCAATAACAAAAACGTTTAATATTGCCCATCCATTATATTAAAAATTTGAAATATGTTAAAGAACACTCACATATATGAAGGAATATATTCAATGTAGATTAACCTTAGAAATATGAATTTTTAAAATACTACATACTGTGATACCCTTTCTCCAAAGTTGATAAACAAATACATATCAACAGCTTGTTGTTTAGAAATACATGCAGTAAAACTATTTTTCAAAAGCAATGGTAAACACAGAATTCCAGCTGTTGTTTATCTCTGGCTTAGAGGAAGAGAAGATAAGCAGGTGAAAGATACACAAAGCAACAGCAAAGTTCTACATTTTAAGATAGGTTATGGGTTCACAGGCACGCATGTCAAAGGAGCTTTTTAAAAAATATGTAAAATAAAACAGAACAAGTTTATCAAAGATGTATACTTTATAGTAACCACTTTTAAATTTTCCACAGAAAAATTCGCTTCAAGATTTCATATGGTTTGTCTTCAAGAATAAATTCTCTATTTGCTATTGTTTAGAAAGGAAATCTGACATGCAAATTAACTCAGAGGGGAACAAATGACATAGAATCTCTTTTTCCTGTGACTCTTTGGATATATTATTATGTAGTTACAAGCATATCATGCATGCAGGTTTGTTTACTTCTCCATTTTATCAGCTTATCACAAGGTGGAATCAGCCCGTTTGAGGACCTGCTTCAGCTGATTTTATTAGCAACTGCTTAAATACCATCTTTCTTTGTGCATGACTAGCCAGGAGGTAGTGTATCAAATTTTACTTCACTGTTATTACTATAGTTGCATTCTGGATTTTTATGCTCTCATACAACATATTGATTATGACCATTTAATGTAAATTTGATCTATAAGTTAAAAATAACAGTGTTTAAGGTAATATATTAGAGTATATATAGAGAGAACACCTTAAAGCATGGATCAGCTGATGCAGTAAAATATCTTAAGATCATTTTAAATTTGGCATTTGAGATTCAAAAAAGGCAGT
Organism: Papio anubis; assembly: GCF_008728515.1. Classification (NCBI taxonomy): domain Eukaryota; kingdom Metazoa; phylum Chordata; class Mammalia; order Primates; family Cercopithecidae; genus Papio; species Papio anubis. The sequence goes on along the minus strand of NC_044982.1, from coordinate 63,312,230 downwards.
TAAGTTAAATAACAAATTTATTCAGCTTTAATGAATATTTGATTGGCTTTCATAGATAATTGCCCTCTATCAGGGTCGCAGCATTAACATGAAAATTAGTCATTATCTTCTCAGTGAGAATTGGAAAGAAATCCCTATTAAAGTTTTTGAAGGAGATTTTCAATGAAATAACTTTGCATACTGTTGACATTGTATCATGATTTAAAAATGTCTCTTTAAATCTGCTTTATATACTGATTTTAAACCACATTTTTATGTTCGTGGTAAATCATTTCAAATGCATAAGAATAACGGATTTTTTTCATCAATAAATGCTATGACTTTTCTGTTGGCATGTCTGTAATAGTTGCTTGTTCCCAGTTAACAATTCTTCTCCCTTTTTTATTGTGCACCAATAAAATACGTTGGGGAAAGTAATTTAGGTATTAATGAAATCTATACTCTGAAGGTAATTTTTTTTCTCAAAAAATAAGTGGACAACGTATATGAATAGATATAGATGAGCATAAGAAATTAGCTGTTGCTCTTGATCTAATTCAAGATTATGAAAATCAAATGTGATACTAATCTCACCAATATAATTAATATGTCTGAGTTCCACATCAAACCCTGGCAGAAAATCTCCAACTGAGGCACAGAAGATAAGGGGGTGTCTTGAGGCAATCCTTTATCTACAGTACATTTGTTGTAATACTCCTTGAGTCAATTTGTTGTACATTATAGGAATAGAATGGTAGAAAACTGTCTAGGGAATTTCAACATAAGAATTAAAGTATGGCATATCTACATGAAATTGCTAGAGAAATACTTCAATGCCATAACAACAACAACAAAAGTCTGAAATGTTAACTTCGAAAACTAGTAACTGATGGTAGTTTACAAGCTGTTAAACAGGGACGAGAGATACAAATTTATCTCACTGAGGTTAAAAAGTGTAGTCTGCAGCACAGACAAGAAAGAGATAAAATAATCTCGTTGCTATTAAAACTACTGTCTGTGGAGATAAAAGCAGAATTATTATGGCAGACATAGAATAGCGCTCAGTAACACCAAATGCGTGAATTCAAATCATGATTGTAATAATGCTTTTTACTTTTCTGTCACTGTAGGATTATAGAGATCATGTCCTTTGCAGGGACATGGATGGAGCTAGAGGCCATTATCCTTAGCAAAGTAACACAGGAACAGAAAACCAAATATCGCATGTTCTTACTTATAAGTGGAAACTAAATGATAAGAATGCATGGACACATAGAAGGGAAAAATACATACTGGGGCCTATCAGAGGGTGAAAGGAGGAAGGAGGGAAAGGATAAGACAAAATAACTAAGGGGTACTAGACTTAACACCTGTGTGATGAAATAATCTATACAACAAATCCCCATGACACAAGTTTACCTACACAAGAAAACTGCACGTGTACCACTGAACCTAAAAGTTAAAAAAAAAGTTTGGGCACAAAAGAGTAAGAATATTTTCTTTACTTAAACATGCTGCCATAAAGATCCCTATGTATTCCTTAAATATTACTTATTTTTTATGAGATAGCCTAAATATTCCCTCCTCCACTCTCCCAAGCAAAATCAACTTTACCTATTTCTAGTCTCACTTTGTCCTAAGGCTATAGTTTGATAAAACAGTTATTGGTACTAATATCATATTTCAAAAATTCTAAATGTATATTTTTCACATTACAAAACCATAAAAATCTGGATGTGTGTTAGAATTGATGTGATAAGAGAGCACTAAGTCAGTTTTAATTGGCAGTATCATTTTTTTCTCACTATTAAATACAAATATTGTGTCATGATCACTGGAAACAGACTTGCTGAAATGCAGTAATAAATACACATACCTGTCTTTATCAATGCACAATCCAAAAATGAGATCCATATCTTAATTCTTTATCTGTCTTAGAGTCCCAGATAATGTTGTTATATAATGGATGAGCAATAAATATTGAGTGAAGTGATTGGGTGCCTTATTATCAGTATGGTAATTCTTGTTCCATTACAAATAATAAATCTTTAAAAGTTTAAATATCATCCATAGAGACATACAGCAAAAATATGGTAAAGTAAAAGCAACATGTGCCCCTCAGGTCTAGATTATTTATACTATCTTAGGGAGCATAGTCTTTGAATACACTAATAAGCAAAAGACAGAGAGGAAGTTATCATACTGGAGACAAACTATATATATATATGTAATATGAATAATCAGATGGCAAAGATTAGGACAGTTTAATAAATTTTGAGGAGAAATGGGCTCAAATGCAACTCAATTACTTCGTCACCTTGAGAATTATGTATGTTGATAACCTATGTATGTAAATTTCTTAAGGTAACCATCTGTATACATGAGTTCATCCTGATTTTTCCAACTCTAATCTGTTACTCCATGGGTACTTACAGCCACCACCCCATGCTTATGTATAAATTCCCAGTCCAAATATAATAAAATTGGCTCTCACTCTCTACCATTCATTTACTCAACTGTCCAATTTCTATACACACATACAGCAGTGTCAAAATGTTTAACCTGTACTCCTGTGCAAATGTCATTATCAAATAGATTCCAGTGCTTGTGTACAATATCCTTTGTCTATAATTTGAAAGATTTCATTTATTTACATTGTTATTTAGGTCAGTACATGTTCCTCTACCCCCTTTAGTGAGGTTGTTAAATACATTTCTAATACAGTTGGTTTATTTATTTATTTTTTTTACGTTCTGATCCCCATTCTAGGAAACTACCTAAATAATATTTTTTCATTTGCATACATTAAGGTTCACTCTTTGCTCTGAATATTTCAACAAGCTTTGGCAACGGCATAATGTTATATATCTGCAATAAGAGTTTCATAAAGAATAGTTTTCTCCTCAGCCTTGGCAGCATCTGTTGTTTTATGACTGTTTATTATAGCCATTCTGACTGATGTGAGATCGTACCTCATTGTGATTTTGATTTGCATTTCTCTGATGATGAGTGATACTGAGCAGTTTTTAATGTTTGTGTGTACTTGAGTGTCTTCTTTTGAGATGTGTCTTTTCATATCCTTTGCCAATTTTGCCATAGGGTTATTTGTTTTGTGCTCATTGATGTAAGTTTCCTATAGATTCTAGATATTAGGACTTTGTTGGATCCATAGTTTGTGAATATCTTCTCCCTATTCTGTAGCTTGTCTGTTTGCTTTCTTCACAGTTTCCTTTGCTGTGCAGGAGCTCTTTAGCTTAATTAGGTCCCACTTGTCTATTTTTGGTTTTGTTGTGATTGCTTTTGGGGATTTAGCCAAAAATTCTTTACCAAGGCTTATGTAGAGAAAAGTATTCTGTAGTTTTCTTTCAGGATTTTTATAGTTTGAGGATGTACATTTAAATATTTAATTAATTTTGAATAGATTTTTGTATATGGCAAAAGGTAAGTGTCAAGTTCAATTTTCTGCGTATGGCTAGCCAATTATCCCAGCACCATTCAATGAACAGGAAGTCCTTTCTCCATTGCTTATTTTTGTCACCCTTGTTGAAGATCAGATGGTTGTAAGGGTGTAGCATTATAATACAAGTGTATATTGAAATGTAAATTAGCCCAGCCACTATGGAAAGCAGTCTGGAGATTTCTCACAAATATTAAAACAGAGCTACCATTTGACCCAGCAATCACATTCCTGAGTATATATCCCAAAGAAAATAAGTTATTTTACCAAAAAATCACATGAACTTGTATGTTCATTGTTGTGCTATAGCAAAAATAACAAAGATATGAAATCAACCCAGGTGCCCAACAATGGTAGGTTGAATAAAGAAAACGTGGCACATACTCACAGTAGAATACTACACAGTCATAAAAAAAGAATAAATCTTGTCATTGGCAGCAACATGGATGGAGCTGGAGGCCATAAAGTCCTAAGCAAATAAACACAGAGACGGAAAACCACATACCACATGTTCTCATTTATACGTAGGAGCTAACATTGAGCACACATGGACATAAATATGGGAACAATAGACACTGTGGACTACTAGAAGGTTGGGGGACGATGATAGGTTAAAAAAAACTTCCTATCAGGTGCTATGCTGACTGCCGGGTAACGAAAGCTTTACTCCAAACCTCTGCATCACTCAATGTTTCCATGTAACAAACCTACACATGTATCTCTTCTGTCTAAAATAAAAGTTGAAACTAATTTAAAAAAGAAAGCAGTTAACCTCTATTAAAAAAATCCAGTGTTTCATCTATTCAATCTTTTTCTCCCCAACTCTTCGTGAGTATATATATTTCTCTTGTCTCTGGTTTTGTCTCTTCCAGATGGTTATAAAATTGGAATCATACAGTATATATATTTTTTTCAGACAGGCTTTTTTCACTTAGCAATATGCATTTAACATTCATCATGTCATTAGTAGCTTGCTAACTCATTATTTTTATAGCTGAATAATATTTCATTTTATAGATATCACACAGATTTTTAAACCCAATTTAGTTATTGAAAAACATTTTAGCTGTTTCTACTTTATGGCCATGAAGAATAAACCTTCCATGAACGTTTATGTGGAGGGTTTTTGGGTGGACATGTTTTCAAATCTCTTTGATAAATACCTATGAGTGTGACAGCTAGATAACAAAATAAGACTATGTTTTCCTTTGTAGCAATCTATCATACTGTCTTCTAAATAGGCAGTGCCATTTTGTTTTCCCACAAAAATAAGTGAGAGATTTTGTTGTTTTTTATGCTCACCAGAATTTGACAAGTACTTACTCTGAATAGCCAAAATACAAAACTCTGACAATTCAGGTTTTTGTATTTTGGTTATTCAGAGTCAATATTTGCAAGTATTTCAATGTTTTAATTTAAAATTTCCTAATAACACTTGATTCCATAATCAGTCCTGATTTGCATCTGTTTTTATTTTTTTTATTTGCGTGAGGTGTCAGTTCATATTGTCTGTTGTTCTTTTTCCTATTATTTAGTTTTAAGAATTATTTGTATATTTGGATACAAGATCTTTATCAAATATTCATTTTTCAGCTATTTTCTACCAGAATGTGAATTGTCTTTATATTGGCTGAACAATGACTTTTGAAAAGCAGAATATTTTTAACATTAGTAAATTCCTATAAATCAATTTTTATTTTTATGTATTGTGCGTAGGGTTATTTTATCTTAAAACTCATCATACAACAAATTATCACAGAGATTTTTTTCTCTACCTTTGCTACTGGAAATTTTGTTGTTTCACATTTTGCATTTAGGTTTATGCTCCATTTTTTAGTCTTTTTTTTTTTGAAAGTTAGAAAGTCCATGTCTAAGTCGTGACCATAATTTTTGCAGTTTTTGTGAAACAACATTCCTTGATATAGCTAGTTTACTAAGAATAAGTATTTTAAAAAGGTATAAATAGATGTAAATTGTACTAAATAAATTTTTCCTCCATCAATGTGTTTCTCTTTTATTTGTTAATGTGGTAAATGACATTTATAGATTTTTCTATGTAAAATAATCCTTGGTTTTGTAGAAGAAGCCACATCATTTCTGAAAGAATATGCTTTTATATACCACTCTATTTACAATAGCTTGAAATTTTTTGTGTACAAGTTTTTGCATCTACATTTATGTATACAACTGGATTTTAATTTTTTATTTTATTTTATTTTTATTATTTTGGTATTATGAATATACTCACCTCATAGAATGCATGGAAGAATATCTTTCTTTTACTCTTAATGATTTTTATAATTTTTTAATATAAATACTTCCATGACTAACTGTATTTGTGGAAGTTTTTAATCAGTGATTTACATATTTTGTTTATTAGATGTCTTCTCAGTATTTTTATTTTGGAGTCAAAATTTTAGCTTACTTTTTTTCTCTCTATATAATGCATATATATGCATATTATATGTATAGACATACATGAGAGATTTAGTAATTCAATAACGAGAAAAAAGAAAATTTGCATGCTTCATAACCTGAAGTATCTAATTAAGTTAGATGTCACTTTGCATTATAAACTAAGGATAAGAACCTAGGTTATCTTGATTTCAGAGAGACCTAAGATTCACATTAGTCTACATAGTCTCAGTTTGTGTTGCTTGCAGCATGTTTTCAGGTGGAATGAGAAATTATTGCGTTCTTTTCATAGCACATAGAGAAGGGGACCCAGTGCAGTTAATGATTACCACAGTGACCCTTAAGGAATACAACCTTTGTGTCCAAACAGTATTGAAACATATCACTTCTAGTCTCCTTAACAAGAAATAGTTATTTGTATTTTTGAATCTGGGCAGATCTTGAAACTTGTTTTGACCAATATGATATGGCAGAAGACAGGTGGTATGAGTTCTGGAGCCTAGGAACTCAGAGTCCATGCAGCCTTTGTTCTCATGTTCTTGGAAACTTGATAACATGAGGTAAGAAATCCAGTGTAAACTAGAGGATAAGAGGACACATGCCAGAATATTGAGGCATCCAGCCGGAATGACCTTGGGTCCACTCCTTAATGCTGTACATGACATATTTTAGTATTGGTCTTTCTCTTAGGAGCACACAAATCTGGCCACTTTCCTACCTTTTTCATAACCTCATAATTCACTATAGATGTTACTGTAGCACTTTATAGAGCAGCCTCGTATAGAAATCTGTGGATTTCCTCTTCTTTCTAGATATACTAGATTCATTAACCTTAAACTCACAGCCAGTAGCACCTCTAACTCATGCTTGAACAAAACTCATCCAACACACATATTTTTTCCCTAAGATGTATCACAGCTTTCTTGTGCTGAGGAACATTAGACAGTATTTCAGTGCTACTCTTGGGGGCCAGTATTAACAGTGAAATAACAACAGCAACAAAAAGCACATACTTGTGGAAAATATGGCACTAAACAGACTACAAAAAGGACACCTGTTTTGAATATGAGATCTAAAACAAAGAACAGTGTCACGCTGTGCTACCTCAGGTAGAAAAGGGCATGTCTGGCAACTCAAATATTTTGCTGCTCTGCACATGTCCACAAATGACTGCAAGAGTGCCCTGAATATACATTTGGGGCTTAAAAATAAATTGTAATGAGAGGTGAAATTTATAAATACGAAATCTATGAGTAATGAGAATTGACCATATATAGATTATACATGTGTACCACCATCTTGAAATGTATCTTGTAAAATGGTCAGAAATTCTCAGCTGAAGTGGAACAAGGCATTGCTCTGGTCTCTCGTCTCGACATTTTTGCAGAGATGACTTGAGGATGGAGATAGTAGCAGAAGTGTAGAGTGATGTGAGAATCTCTGGCTCTAGGACCAGGTGAAGCAAGCATAAAACTTGTTTTGGTTAATACTGAATGCCAACTTGATTGGATTGAAGTATGCAAAGTAATAATCCTAAGTGTGTCTGTGAGGGTGTTGCCAAAGGAGAATAACATTTGAGTCAGTGGACTGCTTAAGGCAGACCCACCATTAATCTGGGTGGGCACAATCTAATCAGCTGCCCGCATGGCTAGAACATAAAGCAGGCAGAAAAAAAACTGAAAAGATTAGACTGGCCTAGCTTCCCAGCCTACCTCTTTCTCCTGCACTGGATGCTTCCTGCCCTCGAACATTGGACTCCTAGTCTTTAGTTTTGGAACTTGGACTGGCTCTCCTTGTTCCTCGGCTTGCAGATGGCCTATTGTGGGGCTTTGTGATCATATGAATTAACACTTTAAATAAACTCCCCTGTATCTATCTATTGATCTATCCTATTCCGTCCCTCTAGAGAACCCTGACTAATACAAAACCTAACTTTGACACCTGTTAGTGAAGCAGTCTCAGGCAAATCACTTAACACATCTGAACCTTGTTTTGTCTTTTATAAAAATGAAAAAATAGAACCTACCAGGATGAGTTATTTTTAGGAGTTAAGATCATAATATATGTGAGATAGATTCATCTATCTATATGTATATCTTTCCCTTAAGAACAGTGGTTCAGAATTCACTCATTGTATGTTCACAGAATATTTATAGGCCATAACTACTTGGAAAAATGAGAATTAACTGAATATATTTATATGTGTATATATATACTAAATTATAAGCTTCATACATATATACAAATTTACATGTGTATTTACAGTATTCTGATTCTAATCATATGAAATGTCTAGAAAAAGGCAAATTTGAAGAAACAAACATTAATGGGGCCCTGGGGTTAGGCATAGAAATGAGGATTAGCTGTAAATGGACATGAGAATTCTTATTAAGGTATAGAATGCTCTAAAATTGATTGCGGTGATGGTTGTCCACATAAAGTTACTAAATATTATCATAGAATTGTGAAATGGATAAATTTATGACATGTATATCTCACAATATGAGTGTTATGTATTAAAACTTATAAAATAATTTTAATTTCTTTTTCCTTTCCTTGTTACAATTTTTGGGAGGTCTAGTTCATAAATACCTCCTTGAGGGCACAAAAAGTGTTTTACTTGATTTCTGAAGTATATGTATTGATTGTCGTGCTATACCTCCTTTTGTCTTCTCTGGCTTTCTGCAGCACTATTTCTTCTTGTTCCTAGCATATTTAATCCCAAAGTCACCACAGAGCTTCTGAAGTCCAATATGGGCCTAAAAAAATTGATGTCTTTATTATTTCATTTATGTACCAGTTCATTGAATAATTATTGCCTACTGTGTGCCTGCAGATAGAATGCTAAGTAAAACAAGCAAACAGACAAACAAAAAAAGCCATGGTGCCCATCCTCTTCAAGTTTATAGTTAGAGATGTCTACTTTTGGGGTCAGTCTAGAACAGTTAATTGCTCAAGAAATTGACAATCTCTCCAAATCCTTTCTGGTCTATACATACTCTGCGACAAAATTCATAGTTGTTACTCCCCTTGAGGAATAATTTGGAAGATGAAACCAAATGGAAAGCAAATGGTAAGAGATACCACGAATTTCTCATTCACTGATCTTTCACCAACGGACACAAGTAGAAACATTCCATTCTGTCTGCTTTCTTACACTAGTAAAGTCGGCGAAAGGTTAAAATGTGATCATACATTGCCTCTTGGACATCTTACATTACAACGCAGTTCTTTTGTTCTTGATGATGAAACCTCCATGGTTACATTGGGAACCAAAGAACCACGTGGATAAGCAAGTAGGATGCTGTTGCAACTTTCACTTACTAAGATACAGTCTTTTTTGCAGTGCTTCCACATAGGCACACATGCAAAATTACTGTCCATTAAAACTGGAATTCTTGTCTCAGTCAGCCTACCAAAGACTGTTAAACAACACTTTTATTGGGGTTAGCCAGCTTGTAAACACAGAAGGTAGAATAAATCAATCAATTCTTTGTGGTACAAATTAAAAATTTCATCCAATGTTATTTCTCTTAAAATGCCACAAAGAAAGAATCAAAGATAATGATATGTTCTTTTCATTTTCTTAGAAATCATTGTTGGTATGCATATCAAGATGCAGGAAAATCCCTATAAATCACATTTGTTTTAACAGGACTGTTAAAATTCAAATAAATAATTATCATTCTGCTATTCTGTATTTAGAAAGGTCTGTCAGTGTCATATAATTGTTCTTGGTATGCTTTTCTGCTTCACATTTTTCCCTGACACGACATGTGGACATCTCCTGCAAAGGTAGTAATGACCTTTGCTTCAGGAAATTTGTGAGATTTTCACAACATGAAATAGCTGTTAATGGAGTTATTTTCCCTTTGTTCATTAATATCCGTAGGGCACTGTGGACATCAGAGGAGGGTGACTAATGCAGTCTGGTGTTGTGGAGGTAAAGTCACTGGAGAAAATTATTCATGAAATGAGTATTAATCAGTAGAGAATGCAAAGGGATGGGTAAAACCAGACCAAGACCAAATGCAAGTAGGCTTGAAACAGTGTGATACACAAGAAACAGCAAGGATTTTAGACTTATTTTAGCTCAAATTCAAAGTCAAAGCCATTTAGTCGATAGGAGCAAAAAAGTAGTCAGAGTTCTTTATTAATATATTTGGAATACCAATTTTTAAATTCTACTTGATAGAGAGCTATTTAAGTGTTTTAGTTGATACGGATTATTGTAAAGGTCACCATTTAGTTCAACAGTATTTGCGTGAGAGATGTATTAAAGAATTGCAGGATGTTAGGAAGGTGTGGTAGGCATGAAGAGATGTTGCTCAGATATTCTTTTTTTAAAAAATGTACTATTTTGGAGTCTAGTTTGATAACAATATCTAGCTGCAATGTCTTGGGGATATATTACAGCATTCAAGAAAAAAATTTATTCTTTCTGGAAAGCCCTCAGGCCATCACTGAACAATATGGTTTATTAGGACTAGGCCATTTCTGCCTAATTTTGGACTCATATACAATCGTTTCTCCAAATTTCCCTGTTGCATTGCTCATGGCTTTGCCATATCTGGGTGGCTGTAAGGGTCTTCCTGTGTATAATTCTGTTTTTCCCCATCTTTCCTGTCCCAAGGATCAGATTTATGTTCCAGACTTAGGAATTTGATTCCTCATTCCTGCTTCTCTCCCACAGCCTTTTATCTTTTATAGGAGTTACTGCACAACAAACATTTTGCACTACTATTATGTCTCAGTGTCTATGTCAAGAAAGTTCAAACTGATACAGAAGAAAAATAAATTAGGAGATGCTGTAGTATTTCAGGAGTAACTAATAAAATTATGTGATAAATTAATAGAAAAACAAGAATGTGAAAAACAATGTTTGAAAAGTCAAATAATAATAATAAGCTTACATTCTATTGTTTTAAAATACTTATCAACATTAATACTATCATAAAATTTGATATCACACTGATCAGGACTGTGTGAAGACACACACACACACACACACACAAACTTATTTACTCCTCTTGAAAACCCTGGATATTATGAATATTCAAGTGTTGTAGATTAAGGAAACAAGTGAAGCCAAGGTGAAATACTTTACATAAATACAAATACGGCAGCAGAAACAGAATTTTGACTCAGAGGTTATATCCTAAAGCTTGTGCCTTTAAACACTACATTAAAATGCTAACATCAAAGACACATGGCTTTGCAATTTTGAAAACCAGAAATTTAACATAAGTGATAAGGATACTTGTTTTCTCTACAACTGATGTAGAAATACAGAATCTGTAGTTTCATGGGGAGAAAATATTGAATGTGAGCTTCCTCTTTTCCATCCAGGTGAAGAGATGCAGCAGGCAGTTTGATATCTGGTCATAAATACTGGGGAACTTTCTCTAAAATTGAGATCTTGACATAGAATTTATTGTCATAAAGGTAAAATTTTGCAAAGGAAAGGTAATTGATATCAAGATAACCAAACTAATATGATGTGGACAACATCAAATCAACGAAGTGAAGAGGTGATGAAGATAAAAATTTGGGTATTTTAGCATGAACAGAGGATCCTGCTGATAAACAAACTGAAAAAGCAACTTGAAAGAAAAAACATAAAATGAGCAGGTATGTGATACTGACAGGCAATGTCAAACAAGTTGTGGCATTATTCTCATACATTTCTGTGATACTTCTACAAATAGTTTTGTCACATATCTGCTTGCATGTCGACAATGAATGTCAGATGAGTACAACATTTACATGTTGCTTACTATTTAATGATCTCTATTATTATTATTATTATTACTATTTTGATACGGAGTCTTGCTCTGTCGCCAGGCTGGAGTGCAGCGGCGTGATCTCAGCTCACTGCAAGCTCCGCTGCCCGGGTTCACGCCATTCTCTTGCCTCGGCCTCCCGAGTAGCTGGGACTATAGGCGCCCGCCACCGCACCTGGATAATTTTTTGTATTTTCAGTAGAGACGGGGTTTCACCGTGTTAGCCAGGATGGTCTCGATCTCTTGACCTTGTGATCTGCCCGCCTTGGCCTCCCAAAGTGCTGGGACTACAGGCGTGAGTCATCCCGCCTGGCCTGATATCGTTTATTATTTTAAGGAAAATAATAGGTATTTTAAAAATTGTTAGAGAGGCCGGGCGCGGTGGCTCAAGCCTGTAATCCCAGCACTTTGGGAGGCCGAGACGGGCGGATCACGAGGTCAGGAGATCGAGACCATCCTGGCTAACACGGTGAAACCCCGTCTCTACTAAAAAAATACAAAAAACTAGCCGGGCGAGGTGGCTGGCGCCTGTAGTCCCAGCTACTCGGGAGGCTGAGGCAGGAGAATAGCGTAAACCCGGGAGGCGGAGCTTGCAGTGAGCTGACATCCGGCCACTGCACTCCAGTCTGGGTGACAGAGCGGGACTCCGTCTCAATAAAAAAAAAAAAAAAAAAAAAAAAAAAAAAATTGTTAGAGAAACAAATATATCATTCAATTTTATTCAAAAAATTTTATATTATAAAAGGTGTTTCTTTATGTTAAACTAGATTGTTTTTCATTATTGCAATATAAGAACATATTACTGATACAATTTTAATTGATTGCCATTTGTTAATTTATCATATAATGATTATATAACAGGTGCTGTTTCAAGTGCTGATGTTCTATCAGTAAAAATTAGATAATGGGGGATGTTGACATTATCTAAATGAACAAGTAATGTATACTTTTTCAGTCATACTTATAAAAGAAAAGCAGAATGAGAATAAAATGATGAAGGGGAAGAGGTGTCGCTCTTTTATATAGGATGCTTAGAGATGAACAAATCAAGAAAGTGACATTTGACTGGAGATGCAGATTGAGTAATGAGCCAGCAAAATACTAGAAGATTCCCCGAGGAAAAGAGAACAGAACATGGACTGTAAGACAGAAGAAGGAAAGATAAACAACGTGGATAGTGTATTAGACAAAAGTAAAAGTGTAGTGAGATATATGATGATAAATGAAGCAAGCCACAATGTTAACGTTTTATATTTTATACCAATTACGATGGAAATTCACTGAGAAATGGATATCAAAGGGAAATAATGGCCTCTATATGTAAAAATAAAATTATTCTGACTTCTCTGGAGAAATAGAGTACAAAGTGGTACAGATAAGGCGAGAAAAATTCGTTTGGAAAGAAACTCCAAGATTTCAAGTGAGAAATCATGATAGACAAGACCTGAATGATAGTACAATAGTAGGGCTTTGGAAGCATTTTAAGCCTAGTAAATAAATATTTATAGAATGATTTAAGGTAAAGCTATTACAATTTAGATATGTGTTTAGATATATGTTATAGAAAGAAAGAAGTAAAAATGTATTCAAAATTGTGGACCTTATCAACAGATGAGTGGAATTGCCATATATTAAGATAAGAAAAACAAACTAAGATGGGGTATATGTAAGGAAGAGAGAAACCATAAGTTCCATTATGTCACATGTGATGCTTAATTTACTGTAGACATATCAGTAGAAATATTGACTAAACAGAGATACAGTTTCAGAGTTCAGGAGAGAGAGAAGTTCTGGAAATAGAAATATGTCCATCTATATGAATTATTTAAAACCACACGAACTAACAGTACCCAGGCAGTGAGTGTAGATAGGATAAATTGCCTAAGACAAAAACCCAAACCAGTACAACATTTGAATGAGGAAGGAACAGCAACAGCCAAAAGAGCAACAAGGGAGACTAAGAAAAATAGAACAAGAGGTTGAGGTTCAAAGTTCTTTAGTCAACATCGTGAAATCATAATTTACAAAAATAATTGCCAAATAAATATTTTTTGAAATATTCTAATTCTTATCACATTTTTTTAAAGTTCCTAGTTCAGGTATGTTGTGAGATGTGACAGAGACAATACTTGTTCTTTCATATGAAGTACTGTTACCAAAATACACAACCCCCCAGACTACACAGCTAATCACATTTGCTAACAATCCTTCTAGGTAAATGTGAACACATAACCAAATTCTGGCCAAAGCTGTATAAGCCAAAGTGACTTTTGTCAGGACTTTTAAGATATATTTACCCTTTCTTCCATGTTCTTCCATTCTGCTACCTATAAAGTTGATGCAAAATCTTGGATCAAGTGGATAAGAGTCACGTTTCAGGATTGGTGGAGGATTAGCTGTGGGGAACATGGATCCTTGAGAAAGTCCCGGAGCAGATTTCCTATTCTAACTATGGACTTCTTACCTCCAGATTGATTAAGATGATAAAAATTTACTAAAATAAACCTGTTTACAGTTGAAGTCATTGTTATGTTTGATTTTTCTTTTACTCATAGCCAACCTCATTCTATAATTTTAGAAATAATTGGAGGTAATCATTACTCTCAGAAACATGGAAAAAAAAACTACTTCTCAAATTTAAAGTATCAGAATTACATAATAAATTTTAGTCCAAAATAAATATTAATGGGGATTACTAATAAGAACTGGAAGTTACGGTAAAAAAATAAAAGATGGTGGCAACAATCGGTATGAAATAGGAAGCATCTAGGCAAATAAGCAGCAGTGGTCTAAAGAGCAGATTATAGGTGTTGACAAAGCTAAATTAAATTTTGTATAAGCCACGTCATCTTAAATTACATGTTTAAAATTTTCAAACATGTTTCAAAACATGTTTGATACAACAAGGCTTTTTTGTTTAAAGCAATTTGTCTTACTGATTGTGAAATGGAAACATTTCCTTTATCCCCCACAGGCCCTGCGATGCGGGTGTGGCTTGCTTCTTTGGTGTCCGCTGCTCAGACCTCTAGGGGGAGCACGCAGACAGGCAGGTTATGGGGCTCCGACCCCAGGGAAGTGTTTAGGGGTGAATGTTCACAGCTGAAGCTCCCATGGGCGTGTGTTATAGTGCGCTCTTTCAGGTTAGCCCTCTGTAGACGGCTTGTATTTATCAGCTCAATTAGACCCTCTGCCTTATTGCAAGGACAAAGTACTTTCTGTATCCCGGGTTCTTGCCTTGGTGTACTGGAAGAATTGGATCACACGCTGGGCTTGGAGAACGAGAGCAGGGTTTTACTGAGTGGAGGTAGCTCTCAGCAGATATCTAGCCACTGGTGTGTTCTCCCGCCAATGTGTTCCTCTCCTCCAGCCGCTTGTGTCTCTGCCCTCTAGGATCTGGGGTTTTTATAGGCACAGGATGGGAGCGTGGCAGGCCAGGGTGGTCTTGGGAAATGCAACATTTGGGCACACAAACAACAATGCCTGTCCTCACCTAGGTCTGTGGACACAAGCCCGAGGATGGAGTCCTAGCCAGGGACCCACACTTGTCTACCCAGTACTTCCCTACCCACTTTCTGTATCAATTGTATTCTTTAGAATTTCTTAACCATTTAACATGTGCAAGAGTGTTTTACCATTTTTATTATGCTCCTATGTCTTTTTTCTATTTTTTAAAATTTTGTGAGTGCATAGTAGGTGTATATATTTATGAGATACATGAAGTATTTTGATATACACATGAAACATGTAATAATCACATGGAAAATGGAGTATCCATCCTTTGAAGCATTTATTCTTTGTGTTATAACAACTATCATAGAAAGAAATGCAATATATATATTACTATATATACATGTTACTATATATATACACATATTACAATACACACACATATATTACTCTTTTATCCTTAGTAAAACGCCTTCAATAAAATAAGTACTAAATCAATGTGAGTTGCTGTTATTTGTATTATTCTGTGTTATTTTGTATTCTCTTTTTAAAAACACTCTAATGGTTTATGGTTTTATCCCTAAGGCTGCTTCAAGCTCTAAGTATATTGAGTATACGTATACTGCATATACTTATATTGCATATACTTAGAGCTTGCATATTTCAGTGACCAAAACAATTATCATAAAATTTAAAAACTCTTTTTTCTGTAAAATCCTTTTTCTGATACTACTACTAAAAGTGCCTTTATCTTACTGGAATTAAAATCCTCTGAGTTTTTTAAAAAATTATGTGATACTGTTTTGTGCAACACCTTTATTTATAAAAGTAACTAAGGTTTAAAAGTTTATGTTTCTAACTTAAAGTTACATAATAACTTGGTTCACAACTATAACCCCAGGCTCCAAATACTTTAACTATAATCAGGTTTATTTACATCGTATCACACATTGTTTTACTATTTTCTTTTTAAACATAATTTATGAAGCAGTGCTTTTCAATGAATTTTCTTTTATGTCATAAGAAAATATAACACTATCAAATGATATTTTAGTGAGTGAATTTACAAAGGAGCTTTCCCTTCACTTTTATTCTTCTTGAATCCTGAAGTCATTGTATATAAAAAAAAGGAAGAGGCATGTAAATATATCAGGACTCCTTTAAATAAGTGTCCTTACTGTATACTGCCTATGGTTTGCCAGAAAGGGATTATTTTTAGGACAAAAAAAGGATAGTGGATAATAGTGACAGTTCAAATTTTATATCAATTTCACCTTCCACTAAAGCTGCATGATTATATTTATATGATTTAGTGAAATTACCTTGCTGTAAAGAGGCAAACACTTTGACAGTTAAGCTCTGGCAGTAGTTGTCAACTTTAACCACCATTCAGATTAATATGAGTTGTATAGGGACTAATACATCATGATCTGTTTAAATTACTATTGCTTCCACAGTATTTCTGCTTCAGGAGCTTATTGAAGCTTGGAAAACAGGGAATTTATAGAAGTTAGGAACATGTTTACATGTTTACAGTGTTTAACATGTTTATTAAAGTCTTCTTTTTTTCTATTATCCAACCAAATAATATTGATATCCCAAATTTAATATCTGATTGAAAACACTGATGTTTAATATATTTTTCAACATAGAGAACAATATATTAAAATTGCAAAGATGTCTTCTCTTGATTACTTATTTTTACTAGATACATCATTGGCTAGAAAGCCAAGTAATGGTGAGCAAGAAAAAGTGAAAGAAAATAAATTTTTATAAAATATAAGGTATATTTGGCCAATATCCTAGAGCTACTTCTTACATTTGTCACTGTTATGCTAGTAATGCTGAAGCTGTCACTAGTCCAACACTTGTATATATTCTTTGAATTTTTTCCTATAAAAGAGATAATATAGATTCAAGAAAATATATGTTACATGCATAGGGCAATGAGAATGTTTGGAAATTACATGTTGAAGTAGTATACCACAATATCAATGCATTTAACATTAACAGTAATGCTAAAGAATATTTAAGATAAGAATCACAAAATATACTTTGGACATTATATATATACTTTTATATATATTTATATATTTTTACATATATACATATATATTACATATATACATATATACAAAATATATATATATATATATTTTTTTTCTTTGTCTTTTTCTTTTTGAGACAGGGTTTCGCTCTTGTTTCCCAGGCTGGAGTGCAATGGTGCAATCTCAGCTCACTGCAACCTCCGCCTCCCGGGTTCAAGTGATTCTCCTGCCTCAGCCTCCCGAGTAGCTGGGATTATAGGCACGTGCCACCACACCTGTCTAGTTTTGTATTTTTAGTAGAGACTGGATTTCTCCATGTTGGTCAGACTGATCTCGAACTCCCAACCTCAGGTGATCCGCCTGCCTTGGCCTCCCAAAGTGCTGGGATTACAGGTGTGAGCCACTGCGCCCAACCCATTTTTAAAAGTTTGAAACCTACAAAAGCTCTTGCTTTTGCCAATTATTATACCTCCTTTTTTCGTATAGGGTCCACATTAGTTGCGTAAGAGCTTTCAGTTAAGCATTCATCAGCCTTTAGCCCAACCTCTTCGCTTATTGGTCTTTATAACAAACTATCAAGATATTTACTAATGTAGATCACAGAATTGATTAAACACATAATTCAATTATTAGCTTATTTACTCATTTATAATAGCAAAGATTTTTAAATTAAAAGTCCAGAGAATTTTGACAGTGAATAATAAAAGAGCTTTTCATAACTCTTGCTTAATTGACAACAAAGGTGAGAAACATGTAAAGAGTCAAATAAGACAATTGTATATACTTGATATTGTTATGACACAAATAAAACTGGGTAATGGAAAATAAAGGACCACGATGCTGTATTTTTGTGTGTGTTATACTTCAGCAAAGGTATTTAAGTCATTTCTGAAAAAGGATGTAAGAAAGCTGTGTCCATCCTGATGCTGAAAAAAAAAAAAAAAGTCATGTGGTGATAGGTTTAAAAAAGCATTATTGGTAGAGGGAAGAATACACACCAAACTCTTATACCGAAGAAATCTTGATGTGATGCTAGAGAAGAAAGAAATAGAATAATGTGGAATAGAGAAGACTAAGATTCAGACCATGAAGTAAAGTACGTATAAGAATTACTTTTACTAAACTTTAAAAATTTTCTATATATTTGTATTTATGTCTATATTTATAAATAGATCTAGAGGCTTTGTATGCCTGCATGCAGGCATACAGTTTTAAAAATATGTCTTTGTTTACCAAAGGTTATGGTAAAAGTTAAAGACAAAACAATAACGAGAAGAAAACCCACTTTACTAAGAGGACTCCAGCTACGCTGTCCAGTAGGTTAGATACACACAAAATGTTGCAACTTACATTTTAATTAATTAAAACTTAAAAAAATTACAAATTCAATTATTTAGCTACATTAACTATATTTCAATGAATATATAGCCATATGTGTGTAAAGATTACTTCTGTGGACAATGCAGATATGGAACATTTAAGCCACAGAAGACAGTTTTATGGGAAAACACTGTTGTAAAGTCACAGCCCTGAATAAATGTTAAAGAATAGATTTTACTCCTAAATTATTTTGTTTATTTTGCCTTGTTACCCGATATTGAGTCAGACATCCAGTTGGGAGTAATGTTTAAGAAATTGAGCAAAATATTTCTAGTCCCAAGTTAGATGACTGACACAACTTTAATAGATTTAATGTGTTATTCCAATAACATATGCCAGGTACAAGTATACTGTAACATCTTTCAGGAAATATTTATATTAAATATGTGTAATTAATTAGTCAATAATCATTTTAATTTTACTTAATACTTACCTTAGTTATATGGTTTCAGGTTGCAGTTTAATCTATAGGAATACATTAAGATTGATAGAGAAAAAGAGAAAGAATATGACCCTTTGATGATGACAACAGAACATATACTATTCTTCTCTTTAATATCATATTTTGTGAAAAGTTTATGTTTTAGACTCAGCATTTTTCCTCCAAGCTGAATGATTATTTCTTCAAGGAATTTTCACCTTATCTGGATTTCTATATGAATTTAGTTGATTCATTATTTGAGAATAGGTAGGGTAGAAAGCAGAGAAAGCTACATGGTCAAATATGAAAGTATTAGAATGTTTGATTTTATAACTCACATATAGAAATATCGAAATTTTTACATTGCTTCATTTTGTCCCAGAAAGAATGCCATTGACCTGTTTTATAATAAGTGTAATCAGGGATAATTAGCTCTTAATATTTCATATTTTTATTTGAACATATCTATTTCAGGAAAATGTACAAAATGTATTTTAAATATTCAGCTATTTGTATTGCTTTCAATTATTTTCATTTTGGAATATCTTTTTTCTTTTAAGGTTTTAGTAGAAGCAGAAACAAAATAACAGTGGACATCTTTAGACAAAGTATAATAAAATAGTATTAAATTTTATTTTACTAAAGACGCAAAGGATTTCCATAATTTAAAAAATAAATTTTAATTTAACTACCTCTGTAATTTATAAGGTATTTCTAAAATGTGCCCTGTTTATAATTTCAGTTCTTGTTAGTATTTCTGCCATTTGGTAGGCAATAAAAACATTATTTCTAATCATGTAATGAATGAATTATCTCAGGGCATTAGAATAATTTCAGTTAAGAAAATAATACCTAGAATATTAGTACCTAGAATATTAGTACTTGAAACTCAACCATATATAATACAAAGAGATGCCTTCTTTATTTCCTTTGAAGACTTTATTTACTAACTTCATTTTTGGTGGTTTCTTTTTAAAATAATTCACCAAAACAGTAAATTTACTTTGCAGAAAGCATAGGCCTCCACTGTATGCTACTGTCTTTTGCTACGTATCTTACACAAATTCAGTGACATTCACAGAATAATAGAGAACACCAGCAAATGTACTCCTCTATTTTCTTTAAGTAAAATTTATTTTCTCCTTTTTTATGATCCCATCATTCACTCCTTAAAACATTATGAATTCTTCATTGCATTCCTGGGTTATGAAAATTGTAGTTTTAGAAAATTGGATAACATCTCTTTACAGGTTATGAGATGGTGTAGAAGAATCTTAAGGATTAAATCAGTGAACTAATTTAGCCTGTGCTCAGATTTGAAATAGTTGTTATCTCCTTCAACAGATACGTAGTTGTTAACAGTTGAGAATTGCTAAGTCCTCTGGTATATTAAGCATAATTGTAGGTAGATGTTGGGCAACTATAAGAACAGAAATGGAGACCCAAAGATGTAATCAAGGGAATTTTCTTCTTATTTAGGTAGTATATAGATATTCATATAAGCCAAGGAAGTAAATATAATTAGGAATGCAGTAGGCAGGATATTCAGTCCCATCATTTCCGCCACCTGGTGTTACTCACATGAATGTTATTTCACATGGTAAAAGGGATGTTGCAGGTGGGGGGAAAAAAAAAAAAAAAAAAAAGATTACTAATTGGTTGTGCTTCAAATGCGGAGGCTATCTTGGATGTTCTGGTGAATCCAGTGTAATCACATGATCACTAAAAAGCAGAGTGGGGACTGAAGAAGAAGTAGATTTAAAGCATGAAAAAGATTAAACACACTGAAATTGACTTGAAATGAAGTGCCATCTACTAAAGCTTTGGACTCCTCATTACTACAATTTCAAAAAACTTAATTATCACTTATTTCAAAAGTGAGCTTGAAAGAAGACCCTGAGTTTCAGATGAGAAATACAGCTGAGGATGATACAGAAGAATCCAGATACGTTGAGCAAGACTTCTCTCATGCATCAACTGCTTGACGATAAATGGGCATTGTAAGCTGCCAAGTTTTGGTAATTTGATACAGCAGCAGTAGAAAGAAAGCTTAGTTATATTTGCATCAATACTGGAAAGAAATGAAAGCTTTCTAGAAAGAAAACTTTCTTTCTAGGTTTCTGGAAAGAAAATCAGCTTTAAAAAGGACTAGGGATAATTTGGTTGTCTTCGAGAGATTTTGAAAAATATGTTTGTTAAATCAGGGATGAAGCAATGGTAATAATGCCAATTAGAGTTTCTTTTCCAAGCTTGATTCTAAGGCAAACGGAAAGCAACTGTATGATATGGAAGATGAACTTTATACTATCAGAGAGAGAAACGATAAGACAATCTTAGCATTGTATTAAATGATATAACCAAATAGGAACTTACCTTTTAAAGGTAGAGTTGTATTTGGAGATTGTTTTATCTAAACATTATAAACACCAGAAACTTGGCTGTAATTTTCAATTGAGTGCTTTCACTTCGAGTACTATTGTAATTTTGGAAGTAATTTCAACCCTAAGTTTATATAAAAAATTTCAGCATAAATATTGGAGAATGAACTATTTAATTATATGAAATTTAAAATGTGCTCTATTATTGAAACTGTTATCTTAAGGATACGTATGTCACACATACATACAAATTATATTTACATAGACATATACACATATACATACCTACATTTTTAAATGGCAAAATTCACATGTAAACAGAGTTTATAGCTTACTATAAATATTAAACACAGGTGTGTAAATATTTTCACATATCATTACTTTCTATTTGAATGTTTAAGCATTCTCTTGATATATTAGAAAAAAATAATTTGTTACCTTATTCTGGAGGCCTTCTTTTCTTTGAATTTTCTACACTGCATTTGTCTTGTCATTTGACAAATAAGCTTTGAATACTAACCATTTCCAAATATTGTTTTGATTGTCTGAGACACTACATTAAACATGGATATTTAAATATAAAGTTGTAAGGAAGATCCCTTCTGAAACTTGTAGTCTACTGGAAGAAAAAGAATACTAAAATAATCACACAAATTAATTTGAAACAACAATTGTAAATAATGCTACAAACAACAGGCATATATGAAAATGTAATAAGAGGTATCATCTAGTTAGAAAGTCCAGGGATTCTGTAGAAGTTAATGTTAAAAATTAAATTTTAAAAATACCAATAAGGTAAGAGGATCTCAGGTAGAGGAAGGAGCCTATGTAAAATCGCCACATTTGGAAGAAGAACAACAGCTACACTGATATGGAAGAAGGCCATGTGACTGGTATACAGAAAATCAGAAATACGATTTTTTCAGGATAAACTGGGGAATTAATTTTGGGCTAAACTCTATTAGTGCTTATACGTCATGTGGTTTGCTTTTTGTTTAGATAAAACAAGAGTTTAGGGAATATACTAGAGGAAGCACGGATAGGTGTGAACATTGTCCATGGAGATCTGCTGTGTATTCCCAGTGTTATAAGGAGAAAGTACCAGAAAGTCTGGTCAGTCTTCGCTGCACTTGCATCTTGCCTTAGCATTGAGTGATTTAATGATTCTGTAAAAGTTTTTCAGAGTTTGATGAACTTTGCTTAGTCACACTGGAGAAAGAATTTTGCTCAAGTGTCCTTTGATGGAGGAGGCATCACCTCTCTTTCCACATGACAATATTCATATAATTAATATATATTTATTTATATAAAAATATCAGCTATGTTTGCTAAAAATGCCTGAATGCAACTAAATATATTTCATCAAATTTTGTGATTTATGTTTGACAGGATCTGACTTAAAATCTATGTCATTTGAAGTACATCAACTTCTCTTTGGTAGTCCTGGCGAGGACCTAAGGAGACAGGCAAAAATCATCCAGAGTAGTTGCTGATATTCATTACTCATAGAAAATCTTTGTACATGCAAATATCGACAAAGTAAGCAAAGATGTTAGCAACAGCAATAATTTATTATACATATTGATAATTTTGTGTGTCAACTTGGCTAGATCTCCATTCTATTAGCTTGTCCTACAGAATTCATGTTTGTCAGACCCCATGGGCTCTTCCTTAAAATCATTTAGATAAATATCTGTATGTAGATAGACGTATAGGTATATTTATGTATTTATGTAGCAGTCAATGTATGTATCTATACAATTATGTATGTATGTATTTATCTACCTACCTATCTGTCCTGTTGGTTCTGCTTCTCTGGAGAACCCCAAGATCTATGAAGTTCATGGTTTTCCCCTCTGATCAATTACCTGAATTACATGGGAAGGAAGATGAGTGTATATTTGTGTTTGTGTGTGTGTGTGTATGGGCATGTGCATGTATGCTTGTCTGTTTGTATGTACAATGTGTGCATTACATTAGTGAAAACAAAAAAAAATGCTTAATAGAGTAATAATTTATTTGTTATTCTTTACTTCAAAGTTCTAATTTCTATGTTAAAAATCTGTCACTGATTATTATTATTAGAGAAATTATATAGAAAATGATTATAATATATTCATGGCTCAAGGCAGCTTGGCAAACACATCATCAACTCCTTTTCTACTAATTGATCCTTTATTCAGATTCTTTTGTATGATAATTTGGGAGTACATTTGTATCACAATATAAAGGATGTTAAACAAAACAGACTAATGAAATAGATATGCTACCATATAAAGAGAAAGAATAATTAGAAAAGGTAAAACCAGTAAATAACAGATTGTATTTGAAAGCATCTGTTAGTCAAAATTTGAGCAGTTGATACATGACAATATATGCTATGCCATATTAGATTCTAGACACACACACATGCACACATGCACACACAACATATAATTTACAATTTTCATTTTAACACCACAGCTATCAGTAAACTTTATTTATAAACCGTTCTCATGATGATCTTAAGAGAATTATGGAGAAAAATTAAATATCTTTTTATGTCTTGGGAAAATTTTAGGAAATTTAGAGGCCCTATCATTGTTGCTGACATTTTGTTCCCCAATTTCACAACCTATGCTTACATAAGAAATTAACCTGAAAAATTAAACTTCAAACTAGATTAACCTACTGAATCACATGTATTAAAAAAATATATCGTGTGGCTTAGTCTAACTATGCTATGAGGAATCTGCAATATATTACCTATCCTTGGTTCCAAGTTCATAGAGGTTGAGTGAACACACTGTTCAATCTCATCATTACCTTATGTGTATAAGTCATAGGACACTGCATTTCAAGCATAAGGACTATTATCAAAAAAACGCTTCATATGCTTTATTTTTTTTCTATATTATAAGTGTATATGGGTTGGTAAAAATATTTCCAGAAATTTGATATATGCTTTTTGAGGGCATGTCTGTATTTCAGTCATCTAATACTTAATCATGAGCTCCGTAAAGTAAGAATAAGTCATGATATCCAAGTTTTATAACTTGGCATTGATATTAATAATTCATTTACAGAAAGAAAACTAATAGGTTTGTGTCTTAGCCTGTTTTATGCTGCTATAACCCAATACCTGAGACTGGGTACTTTATAAATAAATATATTTTTATTTCTCAGAGTCCTGGACACTGGAAGTCTAAGATTAATAGACCACGCTTGTCTCTGGTTGTCAGATGGTGCCTTATTATGTATCTTCCAGGGAGGATCAACACTGTGTCCTCACGTGGTGGAAGAGAAGAGAGAGAACCCAGTCCAGCAAGCCCTTTTATTCCAGCATTAATCCAGTCATGAGGGCGGAGCTATCCTTACAATAGACTCCACCTCTGAACAATGTTGCAATGGTAATTACGTTTCCAGCACATGAGGTTGGGTAATATATTCAGACCATAGCAGTAGATGTATATCAATTGTCCTCTAAATGAACAAAGACTGAAATTTGATTATGATTACTTAGTTTTGTCTGCCACAAGTATTTCACTCGGAATGGTATAGTCCAAATGACATTTCTCATTTCTTAGTAAATTGAACCTTGTACAAAATGAAGTTATGAACTCTGGGAATCATCATATGTATAATGTATTTTAAATAGTATTTGTTATCACAGATAATAAATTTAAATGAGAATGCTTTATACCACAAAAGCACTCTTTTCCATTTCCCTGCAAATATCTGTTGTTTATGGACTCTGACTGCTTTGTAATATCTTTTAAGGCAGAATTAATATAAAAAATCATTAACCATATTATATGTCACTTTATTATCTGAATTTCTCCAAACACTAAAAAATAGATCCCATTCAGTTTTAAATAGTATATTATAGAAGTTATGCTATAATAATTATCCATACTGCTATTGTCGTAAAGAAAATAGCTCTAAAAATTAAGTGATAGACATAAACAGTTTGTCTTTTAGTCTTTATGGTTCATATTATTTTTTGTTTTAAAAATGCTTACTGATCAGCACACTGATTTTATATCCCTATGAATTCTTCATTGTATAGTACAGAGGAAGCCAATCTAGAATATCAGACATAAATTTAAGTCCAACACTGGATGGTTTTATCTTAGAATACACTGTTGAATGAGAGTCAATGTGTTTATTGAGCTATTTCATGCTATTTTGCTAAAGTCAGAAGAAATCAGTTACATCACAGCTGCAATTCTTGACCTTAAATGTGTAGATGACAGCAAATAGCCTCAAACTAGCTATGCAAGAAATACTTACCTAGTCTCATAAAAAACTAATCTATATTGAAGGCTTAACTAACAGATGTTATAAGACTTTCACACTATCTGTGCTTAATAGCGTCTCATTTCATATATTTTCAGTTACTTCCCTAAGTGCAGCTAAGTTAATTACAGTGCTTATACTGAATTCCTTATCTTCCATTAGGAATAGAGCCTGTTTCAATTTATAATAATGACTATATTGGTTTAAAAAGATAAATAGCTTTATTCAACTTGTGTTGATGTATGGTAATGTTGGGTAATTAACTTTTTTGAAAGGATGCAAGTGCTTTCAGTGAAATAGTATTAGAGGAAGAAAAACATAAATATTGTATAACACTACGAATTTATCTTTCATTGAAAAATCAGAATATATAACACTGAAAGAAGAGTCACAATCTTGTTGAAATCTAAGATAAATCTCACAATACAATTTTATAAGAAAATATGTATTGTATTATGATGATTAATGTTGTGTGTCAATTGGCTAAACTATGGTGTACAGATACGTTGTCACACATTAATCCGGCTGTTTCTGTGAAGATGCTTTTTAGATAAGATTAGCATTTAAACCTGTGGACTCCTAATAAAGCATATTATCCTACATAATAAGGATGGGCCTAGTCTACTTGGTGAAGGCCTTAAGAGAGCAAAGCCTGAACTCCCCAAAGCAAGAAGAAATCCTGCCAGCAGAATGCTTTTGTATTCAGACGGCAACTCTTCCCTAGGTTTCTAGCCTGCTGTTATACCCTCTATAGAGAGAGAGAGAGGTGTGTGTTTGTATGTATAGAAAGATTATATATATTTATATTTGTAAAAAAATGTAAAATAAATAGAGATAGAACATATATACATATATATACATATATGGTCTGTCTCTATGCATATACATATACAAACATACATATATGCACACATACACATAGATACCCTATTGGTTTTGCGTATTTCTCTGGAAAATCTTGATTAATACATATATTTAGGAAATATATATCCCTAAGAAGGAAGCTTGGTTTTGCAGTACAAATTCGCATAATACATGTTTAAAAAAGCAGGAGTTTGTTTGTAAAGAAAATGACGTGTGTTTTTATAATGGGCTGATCCACACACAAGATATTGAAAATTTCAAAGGTATTGAAAATTGTCTATATACTTGTCAGTCTTCTCAAGAAAGCTATTCGATTTTTATGGCAAATAATACCTTTTCAAAGATTCTTATGCTTGACTTCTGTGGTCATTTTTTTGCCTGCAATAAGTGCTTAATACATATTATTCAATTCTTGATTCTAGGCCAACCTTTCTGCTTTCAGTTTCCATCTGGACAAACAAACAAAAAAACAAAACTTTCTTTGTGTGAGGGTGTCACTAGGTTAGGCCTTCCGGGCATTATTTTTTTTTGTTTGCTTCTTTGTTTTTTCTCAGTCAACACTTAAACGTACTTCCAGCAGTATATATTATTTTTTCCTATCTAATTATTTTTCAAAATATTCTTTAAGGAGGGGGCATTTTTGTCAACATTTTATTACATAAAACTCAAGTTCGTATAAAATAATGTAACTCACATGATATTGAGTGAAACTTGATTTAAATGTTAGACTTAGATTAATGCATGATCCAAAATATAACCCAATTTATCTGCCTTACATTTTACCACTTTATTGTATATGCGTTACTTTGCTTTTCTTTCTTCTCCCCTTCACAGTTTAATTTTTGAAGTGTTGTTTACACTCCCAATTAATTAATTAATTATTTTATTTATTTATTTATTTTTTGAGATGGTACCTCACTCTGTTGCCCAGGCTGGAGTGTAATGGCGTGATCACAGCTCGCTGCAACCTCTCAAGTTCAAGCGATTCTCCTCCCTTAGCCTCCAGAGTAGCTGGGATTACAAGTGCCCGCCACTATGCCCAGCTAATTTTTGTATTTTTAGTAGAGATGGGGTTTCACCATGTTGGTCAGGCTGGTCTCGAACTCCTGACCTCAGGTGATCCACCCACCTCAGCCTCCCAAAGTGCTGGGATTACAGGTGTGAGCTCCTGGCCTACACTCTAATTTTTTTATCTTCACAACTTGAATTAACTTTAAATCACTCCATTTCCCAATGAGGATAATTTTTAACCATTAGATATCTCAATATCATTTAATAAAATTGATAATTTGTCCTGCCAATGTATAAATCTGCTAGGATACCACACCCTCTATATTTCCTCTCTGGCCAATGATTCACTGCCCTGTTTTTCTTCTTCTTTCTTGTTGTTGTTGTTGTTAACTTTTATGTTGTAAGTTTAGGATTACCAGTTCAGGCTTGTTACATAGGTAAACTCGTATAATGGGGATTTGATGCACAGATTATTTCATCAACCAGGTATTAAGCCTAGGACTCATTAGTAATTTTTCCTGATCCTCTCCCTCCTCCCAACCTTCACCCTCCAAAAGGCCCCAGTGTGTGTTTTTCCCCTCTTTGTGTCCATGTGGTTTCATCATTTAGCTCCCACTTATAAGTGTGAGCATACAGTATTTGGTTTTAGGTTCCTTTGTTAGTTTGTGAAGGATAATGGCCGCCAGCTCAATGCATGTCCCTGAAAAGGATATGATCTCATTCATTTTTATGTCTGCATAGTATTTCATGGTGTATATGTACCACATTTTCTTTGTCCAGTCTATCATTGATGGACATTAAAGTTGATTCCATGTCCTTGCTATTGTGAATAGCATTGCAGTGAGCATACACGTGCATGTGCTGTTAAAATAGAATGATTTCTGTTTCTTTCGGTATATACTCACTAATGGGATTGCTGGGTTGAATGGTATTTCTCTCTTTAGGTATTTGAGGAATTGCGACACTGTCTTCCATAATGACTGAATTCATTTACACTCCCATCAACAGTGTAAACAATAAAGATTTTTACATCTTTATCCTGAGATACTGATCTGTTCATTATATGCTCTTATTTTGGTAACTCAACCAGTCTATGACTTTCTTGTGTCCTATAGAAAGCTGTCTGCTGAACTCTGCATCTAATCGTTTGAGCAATATTTTAAATCGGTGTCATATATGTACTACTTAGAATGTCCAAAGCGTAGTAATTTGCTTCAACATTCCAATCATGTTTTCTTCTTTACAAATTTCTATGAAGTAAACCACCACTTAGTTGTTCAAGTCAAAAGCCTATGAGCTATACTTGGTTCCTCCTTTTCCCATAGCATATTCAAAATCAATCTTAGTAAATCCAAGATTGTTTTTTGTTTCTACCTTTCATTGCTTCTGCCAGAACCCAAGGCTACATTCATGCTGCAACCTCAAATACTCTCCTTTCAAATATTCTATCCTTTTTATGTTTTTTCCATAACGCTATAAAATTGTTTAATCAAATATAAATCTAGTCATGAAATTTCTTAGTTTAAAAAACATCCGTGTCTCCCTGTTTCTACAATGCAATACTTACAAAATTTCTAACATGGCACTATAATTCAACTCTTCTCTTAAATCATCTAATTCATCATCATTTTTATGTGCTAGCTATGCTGGCCTTTTTTTCCCTCTTTTATTTATCTCTTCTTTTTTATTTTAGAGTCTTCTGACAGCATTATTCTTCCCTACATTGTACTTAATTTACTTTTTCCCTAGTCTTCATTGTCACCTCCACTGAAAGGTCATTTTTTAATGAAAGTTGTTTTCTAGATTAAGTTAGCTCCCTGTCTTACACACACCTATAAGTCTCTTCTTTTTTCTACTTTATACACTCAGAACAAACGTAATTTTTATAATTTTTTTTCTTACGGAAACAGGCAAAGTGATTTTCTTGTTCAAACTCATAATCGAAGCAACTGGCATAAGACCTGATACAGAGGTATTCAATGTATATTTTGTAAAAACAAAAAAATTAAATATAATATTCAGGTAGAAATCATAAGTTTCAGTAAAATCTGATAACTTTTTCCTTACTTGTGTGTATTATTTTATAAATTAATATATTATTTATGAGTCACAAATCACTGAAATTTATTTTATTTTCTATAAATTTTCTTTTATTTTTAATTGACACATAATAATTGTATATATTGAGTACGTAGTGATGTTTTGATTTGTAGTGATTAGATCAGAATAGTTAAGATAGTCATCATCGCAAACATTTATCATCTGTTTGTGTTGGAAACATTCAATCTCCTCCTTCTAGCTATTTAAAACTATATAATATTGTTAACTATAGTCATCCTATAGTGCTATAGAACACTAGAACTTATTCCTCATATCTGGCTGTAATTTTACACCCTTTAACAAATCTCTCCCTAGTCCTTCTTCTCCCTACCTTTCACAGCCTCTAGTATCCTCTGTGTCACTTTCTATTTCTATGAGGATATTGTTAAAATCTATTTCAACTTATGCAGTACCAGAAGTTACCTCCCTGTGCTGCTCAAATTTCTTTTCTTTCTTTCCTTCTTTCTTTCTTTCTCCTTCTTTCTCTTTCTTTCTTTCTTTCTTTCTTTCTTTCTTTCTTTCTTTCTTTCTTTTCTTTCCTTCCTTCCTTCCTTCCTTCCTTCCTTCCTTCCTTCCTTCCTTCCTTCCTTCCTTCCTTCCTTCCTTCCTTCTTTCTTTTTTTCTTTTTCTTTCTTTTTGTTGTTGTTGTTTGTTTTTGAGACAGAGTTTCACTCTTGTTGCCCAGGCTGGAGTGCAATGGTGCCATCTTGGCTCACCACAAACTCTGCCTACTGGGTTCAAGCAATTCTCCTGCTTCAGCCTCCTGAGTAGCTGGGATTACAGGCATGTGCCAACCACTCCTGGCTAATTTTGTATTTTTAGTAGAGACGGGGTTTCTCCATGTCGGTCAGGTTGGTCTCCAACTCTTGACCTCACGTGATCCACCTGCCCCAGCCTCGCAAAGTGCTGGGATTACAGGCATGAGCCGCTGTGCCCGGCTTTAATTTCTATTCCAGAGTTTTTCACACATAATTACTATAGCAATCAAAAGTCTTAAAGTACTTCACTTTTTGGGAATATAATAATTATAAGATAAACATGCTTATGGCTTAGTAAATCTTATTTTTAATCATCTGTGTAATGATTCATTCATCTTTCTCCTGAAGAAGAGAATCCCTTACCATGGGAAGGTAAACTTTGTCTTATATGCCACTGAATCCCTAGCACTTTAAATGGTGATTACCTAGTAGGTCGTGAGCTCTCAATAATCATCTATTGCCAATTAATTTTTAATTTTAAGAACATTTATTGAAATCATAGGTATTACATGTAAATAGATTTAATTAGATAAAACATTCCAAATCACCTTTAGAATAAGTTATATAACACTTACTTAAATCTTGTTATTATGTTCCACTGGATCAAAACCAAATTAACCATTATTTCAGTCTCATTAGCTTGATTATATAGTGGAAATTGAGAAGACGAGTTATTGAAAAACATCTAACCTGTAAGTCGTAATTAACTGAATTAAATACATTCTTAAAGCAATAAATGCCATCTGCTTGCTTTTTCTAAGGGCTAAACTGTTTGAGTTTAAGCCAATTTCAAAGAGAAAAATAATGTGATGCTGAAAAATTACAGATTATGAATTAGGCAGTTTATATTCCAGTACTTATGAAAACGAATATATAAAATCATATGAATATATCAACATTTAACTCTATGTATTCTGTTTTCTTTTGAAATTTTTAAAATTTTACCAGTACCAAGTCTCAGTGATGTAGATCAGCACAGTCTGTCTTCATGTTTTCAAAGTGTATTTTGACTAAGCTATTCACACATATGTGTTTTTATGTTTATTACTTTCCAATACTAAATTTTATTTTAGAAAAGTAATGCAGGGAAACCATACATGATAGATATCTGTTACATGTAAATGTTAAATTTGTGGATGTAGGAGCAACATTTGGCCCTCAAATAGTTTAAAATAAAAAAGCACTTGAACTAAATTCAAAACTCAGTATCCATTCAGAGTTTACAGTTTAGTATAGGAGAAAGAGAGAAAATAGACAAAATAAATAATATATACATATATTAGATAAGAAATGTTATGGGGAAAATAAAGCAATAAAATGTATGAATACAATTTAAAATCGTGGCTAGGGTATCTTGCTAAGAAAATATCATTCACATGAAAACCTCAGTTCTCTGACAGTGAGTCGTACAGGTGACAGAGGTCAGAGTGACCCATGCAGAAGAAAATTCAAGAGCATAGGCCATGAGTTTAAATGACTGGGGTATGTAAATGATAGAAAAATTGAGGTAGAGGAAGCCACCTGTTAAAAGAAATGTGAAAATAGGTTCATATACACCATGGAAAGCTATGAAGCCATAAAAAAGAACAAGATCACGTCCTTTGCAAGAACATGGATGGAGTTGGAGGCCATTATGCGTAGCAAACTAATGCAGGAGCAGAAAACTAAATACCACATGTTCTCACCTATAAGTGGGAGCTAAATGATGAGAACACATGGACACATAGAGGGGAACAACAAACACTAGGGTCTTTCAAAGGGTGGTGGGGGGGGGAAGGGAGAGGATCAGAAAAAACAAGTAATGAGTCCTAGGCTTAATCCCTGGTTGATGAAATAATCTGTAGAACAAACCCTCTAATACAAGTTTACCTATGTAATAAACTTGCACTTGTACCCAAGAACTTAAAATAAAAGTTTAAAAAAAAAAAACAAAGTGATACTGACAAGACAGAACTTTTTTCACTGGCCATCAGAGAAATGCAAATCAAAACCACAATCAGATACAATCTCACACCAGTTAGAATGGCGATCATTAAAAAGTCAGGAAACAACAGGTGCTGGAGAGGATGTGGAGAAATAGGAACACTTTTACACTGTTGGTGGGATTGTAAACTAGTTCAACCATTATGGAAAACAGTATGGCGATTCCTCAAGGATCTAGAACTAGATGTACCATATGACCCAGCCATCCCATTACTGGGTATATACCCAAAGGATTATAAATTATGCTGCTATAAAGACACATGCACACGTATGTTTATTGCAGCACTATTCACAATAGCAAAGACTTGGAATCAACCCAAATGTCCATCAGTGACAGATTGGATTAAGAAAATGTGGCACATATACACCATGGAATACTATGCAGCCATAAAAAAGGATGAGTTTGTGTCCTTTGTAGGGACATGGATGCAGCTGGAATCCATCATTCTTAGCAAACTATCACAAGAACAGAAAACCAAACACCGCATGTTCTCACTCATAGGTGGGAACTGAACAATGAGATCACTTGGACTCAGGAAGGGGAACATCACACACCGGGGCCTATCATGGGGAGGGGGGAGGGGGGAGGGATTGCATTGGGAGTTATACCTGATGTAAATGACGAGTTGATGGGTGCAGCACACCAACAAGGCACAAGTATACATATGTAACAAACCTGCACGTTATGCACATGTACCCTACAACTTACAGTATAATAATAATAAATAAATTAAAAAATAAAAATTAAAAAAAAAAAAGAAAGAAAATAAAATCACAATAAGTAGAAATTTGGAAGAAGGGGAGAAAGGAGGAAGAAAGAGAAAAATGAAAGGTATAGATTTGTCATGAACCTGGAGACCCAGAAGGCAGATGCATGTGTCATAGTCCATTTGTGTTGCCATAAAGGAATACCTGAGGCTAGATAGTTTATAAAGAAAAGATCCTTACCTTACTAACAGTTCTGCGGGCTGTCCAAGAAGCAGGGCCCTACCATCTGCTTCTGGTGAGGTCCTCATGCTACTTCCAGTCACGGTGAAACGTGAAGGGGAGCCAGTGAGGAGAGATCCCATGGCGAGAAAGAAGAAAGGGAGAGAAGGTTTTTAACAATCAGCTATTTTTATCAATCAGCTCTGGAGGGAAATAATAAAGCAAGAGCTCATTCACCCACACCTAGGGAGGGCATTACTCTATTCATGAGGGAACTGCCCCCACGACCCAAACACCTCTCACTCAAACACCAACACTGTTGATCAAATTTCAGCGTGAGTTTTGGGGAACAAAAACCCAAAACTATGGCAGCAGATTAGGGCATTGTTAAGAAAAAAAGACATTTCATTATGAATTACAGTTTATATTGATGATATATATCCACTCACTGTTGTTATTATTAAAAACTTAACTCCATATAGCTAGCACCTATGCTTATTAGTAGTAGGAGACAGGATCAAGGAAAAGATTTATCCTAAGTGGGTAGATGTTCAAGTATAGGAAAAGAAGCAAATACAGAGCACTCTAGAGAATGTTAATTCAAGAACAAATAGAAATCAGTTATATTTGACTATCAGATGTATAAATCCTTGAGAAGAATTTTTTGCAGATATGAAAGCTCAAGTCCTGCAAATCTAGATTCTAAAGCATACATTTGAGTTACATGTGGAACAGCATATTACATCTGAGTAAGATTATAAAAAAAGGATGTCTATCAAACATCAGAACCAAATAACTTGGATTTTCCATTGCATCACTTTATCTTTTCTTTTTTTTTTTCCTTAAGATATTCTTTTTAAATGTCTGGAATTGTTCTCATGTTTAGAAATACTGAAGGCCAAAATGGATTCACACATCTCAAGTGAAGAGAATTGTAATTCAGAACAGTGACTTTCAGTTTCTGGCTACCATATCTACCAGTCCTTTTGAGACTGCATGTTTTAGATATAAGCTATATTTAAATTAGTGAAAATATTTGAACTTCTATGAATCTCACCAGTTGAAGTACGAAGTTAAAACCTCTATAGGACTTTGCTCAGGAATTTGCATTCCAATTATTTTTCTCTAGTTTGTGCCACTTTTTTCCTTTTTTAAATTTTAAATTGACAATTGATAATTGTATAATATATGGGGTACTGACATTATTATTTATGAATACAATGTGTAATAACTAAATCATGCTAGTTAACACACCAGTCACTTCAAAAACTTCGCAGTCTTTTTTTATCTTTTGCAGAAGTTTGTAATTTTAATTAAGTCCAAGTTATCATTTTGTGTATGTGTATGGATTTTGCTTTTCACCGAAAAGTGTGGTTACGATGTAATTTATTATTTCATAGCTGTCTATTACCAGGTTGAAGTATTTTATCTGGGTTCCTAAATCGTCATTTTTTATAATCATGAATAGATACTGAATTTTGCCAAAGGCTTTAAATGACTAGTAAACATTATCATATCCTTTTCTTGTTTAAAAAATGATGCATCTCAGTGATCAATCTTTGAATGTCAATACCTTGCATTCCCCGAATAAATCATCCTTGTTTTTGATGAGTTACCTTTTTAAATACTGGTTGAGTTGCTTTACATAATTGAGGATCATTGTGTCTGTAATCATGAAAGATATTTGTCTTAATTTAGTGTTTTTGTTTTCTGAAATGATTGTCTTTTATTAGTACCAGAGTATCCCTAGCTTCATCAAACATTTGGATATATTCTCTTCTTTTCTTTTATTTGAAAATTATATAAAGAATCGATATTATACCTGTGGTAGATAGCTTCCTAGGCTGACCTTTGTTGATCCCCACCTCCTGGCATTTATGGCCTTGTGTAACCTCCTTTCCTTGATTTTGGGGTGAAATTAATCCCTGGCTTTAATGAACAGAATATGATAAAGGTGATAGGACTTCACTTCTGAGATTATAATGTAATCTTGCTAGATTACTCTCTCTCATACACTCTCTCTTGTTTACTCTGATGAGTCAAGATGTTATATTGTGAGATGCTCTGTGAAGTGGTCTACAGAGCAAGGAATGGAGAGAAAGTTCTCCTGGCAATTAGTCATGAGGAACTGAGGCTCAATCTAACAGTATACAGGAATTCATTCCTGCAAACCACCACTTGTGCGAATGAGGAATGAGATCTTTCCCAGTAAGGCCTTAAGTGACTATCAATACCTGAGAGACCCAAAACTGGAGGACCCAGCTATATAAGCCACAACCAGATTCCTAAACCACAGGAACTATGAGAGATACATACTATTTTAAGACATCTGTGGTTAATTTGTAATGCGATAATAGATATATCTAGTACATATTTTTCCTTAAATATTTGGTTGAATTTACTAGTGAAGTCATTGGATCCTTTATATATTGGAAGGTTTTTAACTAAAAACTTGAAAAAGCAGATTTAGAGCTACTCAAATTATTTATTAATTTTCAAGTAAGCATTAGTAGACTGTGTCTCTCATGAAATTTGTTCCTTTAATTTACTTCTTTCTATTTTATTGCCATAAAATTACACTTAATCTATCAGCATTATCATTTTAGTCTCTAGGATTTGGATTGATGTCGTCTATTTCATCTCTGATTTTGGCAAATTTTGTCTACTCTCTTTTTATTTTGCTCTGACCTGGCTAGAGGTTTATCAATTTTATTCATCATTTCAAAGAAACAACTTTCATTGATTTCCTTTCTTGTCTTCCTGGTCAATGTCATTATCACCTGTTCTAACCCTTATTATGCCCCTTTCTCTGCTTGTTTTGTGTTTAATTTTTATTTCTTTTATTAGTTTCTTAAGGTGGAAGCACAGTCATTGTTGGTGACATTTTTTTCTCTTCTCATATAAGCATTTAATGCTTGTAAATTTTTCTGTGAGAACAGTTTTATTTGCAACCCACCATTTTTGATTTGTTGTATTTTTACATAATTTGACATAGTCGCAATTTTCATTATTACCTCTTTGATACATCATTTTCAAGCTTAATTTTCAAATATTTAGAGAATTTAAAAATATTTTTGGAATTGTTTTTAAGTTAATTCTGCTATAATTTTTTTTAAGTTTTGCTTTTGGCCGAGAATAAGGACTATCTAGGAGAAATTCCATGTTTACTAGAAAAGAATGGGTACCCTGCTGCTGTTTGGATCGGGCTATGGTATTAATATCAATTAGCTGAAGTTGATTGATAATGTCATTCAAATCTTTTCTGTATATAATGATAATGTATGTAGTTCTAAATTGATTACTGAGAGAGCAGCATTAAAGTCTTCAACTAGATAAATGTGGATTTATCTATTTCTTCACTCAATTTTACCATTTTTTTTCATGTATAAATAACCTTGTTGAATCTGTAAATACTGAGGGTTGTTACATCTTCTTAGTGAATTTATCTTTTTCTTATGATGCAATACCCCCTTTATTTTATAATATTATTTCTTATAAAGTGTACTTGTCTGAGGTACACTTCAGAAGAAATTGTACTACAAGGTTATAGAGAAATCCATTTTTCTTAGAATTAATGTTAGTGGTGTCTATCTTTTACCATTCTTTTATGCTGTGTTTATTTATGTCTTTATATTTAAACAAGTTTTTTGTAGAAGGCATACAACTCATCTTACTTCTCATTTTCCAGCAACTACATATTTTAATTGATGTGCTTATTTTATTAACATTTAATGCACTTATTAATATGATTGAGTTATAATATACTTCCTTGTTAGCTGTTTTCTACTATTCCCTGTCTGTTCTATACTTATTTTTCCTTCTTTTATCATATAATGCTATACCATTTCAAATGCAGTGTAGGAGTCTTGTAACCACAGCTTTTTAGTTCCATTCTTCCAACCATTGTCTTATTATTGCCATACATTTTGCCATCCTATGTCATAGAACATTGTTATTATTTAAAGATAACGTAATCAACTAAATTTTAAAGTTTTTAAAAATAAGAGAATAATATTAATCCGTTTACTTTTATTTCTCTAGCATTTCTCCTGCATCTTCACTTATTTGTCTAGGTTAAAGTTTCTTCTTTTTAACATATAGCTTATGCCCATTAATATTTCTCTTAGGGTAATTTTCATCATAATAAATCTTTTCATTTTCTGTGTGTCTAAAACTTTCTATATTTTATTTTTGAAACATATTTTTGCTGTGTATACAGTTCTAATTTTGTAGTTTTTTTCTTCATTTTTGACAATGCCTTTCATTGTCTTCTAGCTTGCAGATTTTCTTACAAGAAGTTAGCTGTAATTCTAATTTTTTTCCTGTGTCTATAGCATGTCTTTTACCTCTGGCTTCCTTTAGAAAATCTTATTAATCATTAGTTATATGGGTTTTGGATAGTATATGCTTGGTTAGTTTTGTTTGTTTGTGTTTTAGTTGTTTGTTTTTTAGTTTTATTTCTGTTTTTATAGATAAAGTATTTATCCTACTTGTGATTCTCTAAATTTCTTGGATACATGGTTTGGAGCATTTCATTATTTTTGTAAAAATAAAAAAAAAAAAATTGTCATTACTTTTTCCTAATTTTTCTTACAATCTGTTCATTCTCTATTCTCTATTTGGGGTTCACTTTCACATGTGTGAGACTATTTGCTATTGTCTCACAGCTGTTAGATGCCTGCTTTGTTTGTTTTTCACTTACTGCTTTAAAATTCTGTTTGTCTGACTTATTTTGACATATATCCAAGTTCATAGATTCTTTCTTCAGATAGGTTGAATTTACTAATAATTCCAACAAAAGCATTTTTTCTTAGTTTGGGCAACTGTGATGAAAACAATGAACTGGTGATTGTAAACACAAACATTTATTCTGCATAGTTATGGAGGCCTAGCAATTCACGATCATGATGCCTGCAGGTCCAATGTTCAGTGTGGCACTGTTTCTGGTTTACGGATGGCTGTCTTCTTTCTTATCTTTACATAGCTCAGAAAGAGAGAGAGAGAGAGAGGAGAGAGAGAGAGAGAGAGAGAGAGAGAGAGAGAGAGAGAGAAAGATCTTTTTTATTCTTCCTATGTCTCTTTTCATGAAGGCACTAATCCTATTCATGAGGCCTTCTTTCTAATTACCTCCCAAAGGCCTGATCTCCAAGTATTGTTCAATTGGCAATTAGGCTTTACCATATGAATATAGCAGGGATACAAACATTCAGACCACAGCAACATTTTTCATGTATCTTTTCTGTTATTTTATTTATAGCATATCTATTTGAAACTTTCTCATCATTTCCATATTTCTACTGAAATCTTCAACTGAGCATTCATATTGCCTACTCTCCTTTATATATCCCTTAACCATATTAATCACAGTTTTGTTACACTCTTTGTCTGATACTCGTGACATCTGAGTCATTTCCAATTCTGTCACTTTTGTTTGTCTCTTTGCAATGTGTGTGTGTGTGTGTGTGTGTGTATGTGTGTGATTTTATATTTTTAGACCTTACGGTCTTTATCTGATTTTATAACATTGTATGTAGGAAAGTCGAGAATTAAGTAAATATTATTTACAGTGGTAAACTGTCATGTCACTTCTTTGCCAGGACTTCAATGTGTATGAGTAAGGGCTGAGTTATTTCAGTTCAGTACCGCATTGAATTTAGGTGTTGTGGCTATGGATACTTTCTTTGCATTTACTATTAACTTAAAATTTCTCTAGTGTTAACTTTCACTTTCTGT
The DNA here is from genome assembly GCF_008728515.1 of Papio anubis. Lineage (NCBI taxonomy): Eukaryota > Metazoa > Chordata > Mammalia > Primates > Cercopithecidae > Papio > Papio anubis. The sequence goes on along the minus strand of NC_044982.1, from coordinate 63,273,268 downwards.
ATGGACTGGGTTGCTGGAGGTATTTTTTCAATTCCTGTTTCCATCTCAGCTTTTGACTTTCCTATTTGCCTGTGTCTCATAGAAGGTTTCTTTTCAACCTCATGCCCCTTGCTCAATGGTAGATTTCTTTACTGTTTGACTTCTCTAGCTTTTGAGTATTTCGTGGGTTGAATTGTGTCTCCGCACTAAATTCATATGTTGATGTCCTAATGCCCAGGACCAAGAATGTGACTATATTAGGAGAAAAGGCCTTTAAAGAGGTTACTAAGTTCAATTTAAGATGTTAGAACGGGCCATACTACAATATAACCGGTGTATTTATATGAAGAGAAAATTTAGACACCCAAAAAGACACCAAGAATGCATGCACAAAAAGGAAAGACCATATGAGGACACAGAGAGAAGGCAGCTATCTGCAGCCAAAGGAGAGAGATCCCAGGAGAAACCTAACACCTTGATCTTGGACATCTAGCCTCCAGAAATACAAGAAAACAAATTTTCATTGTTTAAGCCACCCAATCTCTGTTATTTTGTTATAGCAAAATAATCAATTCAGGGTTTGCTAACGTGTGTTGGGGGTATTGGAATACCTTGTATCTTCTGTTGATGTAAGCAGATCCTGGATTGTCAGACCTTTGGTGTGTCACTTTCTCAGTGATCCTGCTCCTTTAGCAGCATTAGGACGTTTCTCATAGTCTGCACCCAGTACATTTTCCTGCCCTTTCCTCACATGTTGTAATTTTTTTTTTTTATTTTTTAGTATTTTTGTCCAGGCTGCAAATGGTTCTTTAACTATACTGTTAGGACATTAGTATTTGGTGCCTTTTATCAAGATTGGGCCTTCTTTTTCTTCAGGTCATAATATTCTGAGTAGGGTTTTTTTGCCTTTCCCATAGTGGTGACCGCTCCCCTACCCAGTCCTAATCTTAGGAGAATTTTTCCGTTTTTCCTCTCTACCATCAATACTTCTTAGAAGCAGACAGTGGAATCTGTGGAGAAGAGCCTGCAAGTATGGGGAGCAGGGGGAAACATGCCTTAATATTGCAACTCTCAGGGGTGCTATATCCTTACAGTAACTCAAACTATCTCAATAGTTCCGTAAAACACTTTAGCCGAAATCTTCTTAAGTATGCTATCTAGTGCTTGCAATCCACCTTTCCTTGGTGGCATCTATCTCTTCTTCAGTTTAAAAGTAGTTGATTACAGTGTAATCTTAACTTTATTATGGCTTTAATAAAAGTTATTATTTTAATTTTATGTATCTTTTTCTTGTTGTTAGGGTTAGAAATATAATATTTTCAGCTTTCTTTGTTCTTAATGAAAGTCAGGGGAAAAAAGCCATCTTTATGAAAACCATTATTAATAATTTGAAATTAAACAATAAGTGTTTTCTGAAAGAATTAATGAATAAATGGAAAAATGAAGTTCGAATTTAGTAATACATTTCAAATCATAACAAACATGCAAAAGCCTACACTTAAACTCAGCCCTGAAGACACAGTAAGGTTTGTGTGTAGCACACTGCTTAGGTAAATTAATTTCTATGTTACTCATCAGATTTGATATTTTGAAGTTTGGCAGAGACTGATCTCCCAGATAATTCCTCACTATGTTTTAATACAGCTATCAACTCTCTGATCTGTGTGGATAGTTTCTTAAAATATCAAAAGATTCACCCCAATATCTAGCTGCCTAACTTGTTTTGTAATGTAGCAAGTTTCTCACTTGCTTTTGATACAAAGGTTAAAATATACTTAAATCTTTCTATGTTACTGAGCTCCAAACAGTTGCATTTATATTATTAATAAATCTGCTCTCCTATATTGTGTTTTTGATACATGCATCAACATTAATTTTTAAAAAATATTACTGTGTCGGATGTGATTATAATCACAGAGCTTATTCATACTGTTAATAAGGTTAAATTCTAAACAGAAATTTATATCAGATGAGATCTGGGCTGAATCATGAAATGAATTTCATTTTACTTTTTTACTACTCTAGTTGGGTTCAACACTTCCAAATTAATCTTTCAAATATCTAGGACACTCTAACCATCTTCCTTGGTACAGATATTCTCTTATCTTCTTTAAATATATATTTTTTCTCTATCCTAGTTTCTCAGGTTTATTCTTCTGGTTAGTTTGTAATTGAAAATTCCTATCATGTCTATGATATAACAAGAGAATACTTACAGCTTTCAGATTATTCTGATGACTCATTGTCAGCAGAATTAAATCAGAGTTAGTCCTGACAAGCAAGCCATTTAAAGGGGAAGTCAGTTAATGGGATGTATTCATAACTAATTAATAGCCTCATCCTTATTTCATACTTCCATTCCACTAATACTCCCATCCTACTATTTTAAAAGCAAAGTTCATTATAAATCCCCTTAGTGCAGAAAAGAGTAGATTGAAGAAAATACACATTTTTTTGAAAATTTTCTAGCAATAGAACCTTTACAACTTATGATTCTGAAGAGGCACTAAAGTACTAAGGTTGGATCTTAGAGAATGCCCCTAGAATTTCTGAAATGTGTTTCCCACAAAGACTCTTTTCTGTGTGCCTCAGAACATAGATTTTGAATGTCTAGCTTTGTGGTTTTGAATGGTACCTTGGAGTATGGAATGAAAGTCAGATGGGGGACGGATGGAAAAAGGTACACACTAGTAATGCACCTATTGTTTCACATCATCAGGTGAGAAAAATGATTCATATTTACTTGTAATATTTTGACATTTTGACCGAGCCCCCTTTGCTTCCTCATGTTTTTATTTTGCATTGCAGACCAGTACCAGATCTATATTCTGAATTGAAACCATATCATGATTTGTGTTTTTTGAAAATGTAAATAAAAATTAAAACTTCTTTTCAGTAATTAACTAGAAAATATAGTCTTGTCTATTGTTGTTGTTGTTGTTGTTGTTGTTGTTGTTTTGAGATGGAGCCTCACTCTCTCGCCTGGAATGGAGTGCAATGGCACGATGTTGGCTCACTGCAACTCCACCTCCCGGGTTCAAGAGATTCTCCTTCCTCAGCCTTCCAAGTAGCTAGGATTACAAACGCATGCCACCACGCCCCGCTAATTTTTGTGTTTTTCGTAGAGATAGGTTTCACCATCTTGGTCAGGCTAGTCTCATGCTTCTGACCTCGTGATCCACCCTCCTCGGCCTCTGATAGTGCTGAGATTACAGGCATGAGCCCCAGCGCCTGGCCAGTTTTGTCAATTTTGTGCAACTTTCCTTTCTTTATTAAATTTTTATTTGCTCACTTGGCAATATTCATATGTCTAGGCTGTCACTCATAGGAAAAGCCTGTGATATTTTACCGATATGCAGAGGAAAATTATCAGGAAAAGGATACATAATTTGAGGTGCTATTTTCCTGTGATTTCACTGTGTCTTTAAGTATAATCTGAATAAAGCATCTAAATAAAACGGTTGACACTGATGTTGAAAATGCCAGCTCCTACGTCAAAATCAGTTCAAAAGAAAGAGAAAGGAAATGGGGAGAACTTTGGTTCTGTGGGATGAGTGTTAACTACTCTTTTAAACAAACATTATATACTGTAATTATTTATTAGTTAACAACACAGGATTTTAAAGAGCATTTCTAAAAATTACGTTTGGGATATTTCTGGAAATTTAATAAATGGGAACATTTTCCTTTGAAAAACAGAGTTTAGCATCCATTTTAATTGTATCTCTAGTAAAAGTTGGAGTAGGAAAATGACAGCAATAGATCTGTTCTCCATCCTCTTATTCTGTCCTAGAAACAACTCTGACCTGGCAAGACATAATAGAAGAAAGTAATTATTCTGAGAATTTTGTTTAAAGCAGACTTTTTGGAAATAAATAACATAACTGCTCAATTGTTCAGTGAGATAACTTTTCATCTCAAAATTGTTTTTTGGGGGGTTTTTTTGTTGCTTTTTATTTTTTTCAGTTCAGCCAATTAGTGTATTCAGGTATTAAATTTTATTTAATTAAAATGAATGAAACTATACATTATTAAGGTAGGTTTCTTTTATATTAGTAAAACTATGTTTATTCATTCACTTATGGATGAATAAGTCAGCACGTTTTACCTGAGATTTTATACTATATTATGTTAAATGTCCTGTAACTCTTCTAATCATTATGGAGACTTCCAACTTCTCCTCCTCTCTTATTCATCAAAAGAAAAATCTTGGCTATGTATGAAGAAAAGAATGAAAATCACAAGATAAGAAAACTATTTTCTAGTGGTATAAGAAAACTGGCCAAAGTGCAATGCCTCCGTGTGATGCCCTCTTCTTTTGTACTTTTATTCAGCCACCAAGGGAAGAGGCTGGGACTTTCCACAACTTGATGTTCCCTTTGCCTTTTTGGTAGGTGAAAACATGCTAATACTTCAGGCAGGATCTTAGCAGAGAAAAACATAGAGTGGAAGCTCTTTACATCTGCTTATGATCATAATAACAACAATAAGGGCCAATCTTAATGCCCATTAATTGCTTGCTATGCAGCAGATACAATGCTAAAGATTTTATGAACACGAATTCATTAAATACTCATAAAATGCCTGTGATACAATAATAGTCTTCTCTCAGTATCCATGAGGGATTGATTTCAGAACCCCCCAACAATTACCAAAATCCAGGGATGCTCATGTACGTCATAAAAAATGTTGGAATATTTGCATATAATCTATGTACATTCTCCTGTATACTTTAAATAATCTCTAGTTTACTTATAATGCCTAACACAATATAAATGCTACTCAAATAGTTATTTGCTGTATTCTTTTTCAAATTTTTATTATTTTTAATTGTTATATTGTTCATCTTTTTGAATATTTTTGATCTCCGGTTGGTTTTATGCAGAACACACAGATGCATGACCTGTGGATGGGGCTTATCACAAAAAAATAAACTGAGGCTTAGTGTAATAAAATATTTTATATCCACTAAGAAATATAGTTGTTAATAAAAGGCATCCGTAAGTTTACACATTGCCTAATGAAGCACAATTAGGAAAGAAATCATACACAAAATTGAAACTAAAAAGCCCTGAAATGACCCTTAGGAGCAACAATTTTATCTACAATAGAAGATTGAGTGTGGTTGTTTAAAAATGTGATTATAAATTTTTCACACTCCCATCAAGGTTGGAGCCAAACCCACCCCAGTTTACCCTTGTGTTTGTGCTAGACTTAGTGACTGACTCCTAATGACATTAATATGGTGTCTCTCAAACTACATAATAAAAGACACTGTGTATTCCTCCTTGTTCTATCTATCACTCAATCAGGGGAAAGGCAGCTGCCATGTCTTCAGGCCATTCGTGTAACCCTCTTGGCAGGTGACACAGGTGGGAACTGAGAGACTTCCTGCCAAGTGCATTGTAAGTGAGCCAGCTGGAAAGCATCAGAGGACTAGGTTCCAGACTGACATATTGACTGCAACTGTATTAGAAACCCAGAGGCAGAGCCATTCAGGTAAATACAAATTACTGATCCAAAGAAACTATGAGATAGAAAATATTTTGTATTTCTACTTGCTATGTTTAGAGAAATTTATTATTCAGAAATAGGTAAACAATACAGAGAAAATTTAAATATTAGGCACAGGTCCTTAAAAATGACAAGTACAAGAAGCTTTAAAAAAAAAATTAATAATGACCAAATCCTCCCTTTTAAGAATTCAAGTGTCTATGGCATAAAATATTGCAAAGAAAATACTACAATCAAGTGTAACAACTTGTTTTCTAGACAACACGTAAGGCAAAGTAGGAACACAGAAATGTATGCAAAATATTTTACTTGGGAAGACTGAGAAAGGTTTTATCAGGGAAGTAATATGAGATTCTAAGTCAACTATTGAAGTTCTCTGAACAAGTTAGTAGAATATTCAATAAAATGATGTGTCTAAAATACAAACAAAAATATAGCTGGCCCTTCTGGAGACTTGTGAGATAAGGAAGATTTATATCTGCTTCATAGAAAATAAATACAGATAGCTGGTTGCGTTAAGTGCCTGAAATGAAATTTAAGGTAGAAATTGTCAAAGGCAAACATTTGTTTCCATTAAATTAAACTCAAGGAAAATTAAGCATATGTGCTAAGGAAAAATTGTTAATGTAGAATAATAAATCTGTATTTTGACAGTTCTTGTATAAATCATGTTTTTCAGGGGCACTCATTCCAAATTGAATTTGTTATCTTGAGTTAGTTACATGCTAGATAATCTCATTCAAAGATATTTTCTCCAAATAAGTCTGTCAATTTGCCATTCTAAAAACTAATTCTAATTAATATTAAAGATATTGAGTTATCTTTGGACTAGGGTTTAGTGTTCATGAATATAAGTGTTTTCTGCTTTTGAGTCTAGCAATTCCAATGATTTGACATTAATAATAATGTGCCTTTTTAGAAGCAGTTTAACGTTAAAGTGCTCTTTAGTCAATGTCATATGATTTAACTTACTTGTGGCTTCTAAAATAATTAATTCTCAGTTATGCCTAGAATGCTTTAATGTAGTGCACTACTTTAAAGTAGAACAAAACAAACTGACTAAACACCAAGCATTCTCCCTAACTTACAGACATACAGGCACACCTTATTTTATTGCATTTTATTATATTTTCCAGATACTGTATTTTTTTACAAATTGAAGGTGTGTGCCAATGCTCCATCAAGGAAGTCTTCCATCAGTGTCATTTTTACAACCACATGTGCTCACTTTGTGTCTTTGTGTCATATTTTTGTAATTTGTGCAATATTTCAAATTTTTATGTTATTATTATACTGTAGTCTTTGATTTGTGAACTTGGATTATAATTCTTTTGGGGCACCACACACCACTCTCATACAAAACTGCAAATTTAATCAATAAATGTTGTGTGAATTCTGACTGCTCTGTTGACAGGCCATTCCCTGTTAAGCGTACAATAAGATTATGTCTGAAAAACAATAAACATAACTTAGTTAAAAATGCTTTATTCTTTAAAAAAGCTAAAGAGCATCCGAACTTTCAGTTAGTCATAATATTTTTGCTGATCAAGGACCTTGTCTCAATGTTGATGTCTACTGACAGAGCAGGGTGGTGGTTGCTGATGTTTGAGCTGGCGATGGCTATTTCTTAAAATAAGAGAGCAAGAAAGTGTGCTGTGCTGTCTCAATTGACTCTGTCTTTCACAAAACATTTTACTGTTGCATGAGATGCTTTTTGATATCATTTTTACCCACAATAGAACTTCTTTCAAAATTGGAGTCAATTCTCTCAAACCTTGCTAATGCTTTATAAACGAAGTTTATGTAATATTCTAAATTCTTTGTTGTCATTTCAACAATATTCCCAACATCTTCACCAGAAGTAGATTCCATCTCAAGAAACTATTTTCTTTGTTCATCCATAGGAAGCAATTCTTCATCTGTTCAAGTTTTATCTGTTTTCTAAGCAGTAAATCTCAACAGCGGGCTTAAAATATTCAACAAACCATGTTTTACACAAAGTTACTATCATCCAGGCTTTGTTGATATATTTATAAAGTCCAGGCAGAGTAAATTCCATATAATTTTTAAAGGCCTTAGGTTTCTCCCTGTCTTTGGTCCTTCTATTCCCTGAAACACAACAATATTGATATTAGGACAATTAATAATGCTACAACTGCTTCCAAGTGTTCAAGTGAAAAGCAGAGCTGCACCTTTCTTACTTTAAACAAAAATTTAGAGAACATTAAGCTTAGTGAGGAGGGCATATTAACAGCCTTGGCCTCTTGCACCAGTTAGCCAAGCTGTGAATATGAAGGAAGAGTACTTGACAGATGTTGAAGTGCTATGCTACTCCAGTGAAAACACAATTGATAAAAAAGCAAACCAGCCTTATACGAAGATCATTTTACTGGTTTGGATAGATCAAACCAGCCACCATGTTTCCCTAAGCCAAAGCCTAATCCAGAGCAAGGCCCTCCCTCTCTATTCAATTCTATGAAGGCTAAAAGAGGTAATGAAGCTGTAAAAGAAAAGCTGGAAGCTAGCAGAAGTTGATTCAAGAAATTAAAGAAAATGAACTACCTCCATAACATAAAAGTGGAAAGTGAAGCAGCAACTGCTGATGTAGAAGCTGCAGGAAGTTATCTAGAAGATCTAGCTAAATAATTTTTATAGATGACTACACCAAACCACTAAGTAACAGATTTTTAATGTAGAAGCAATAACCTCTTATTGGAAGTAAATGCCACCTAGAAATTTCTTAACTAGAGAGAAGTCAATTCCTGGCTTCAAAACTTCAAAGAACAGGCTGACACTCTTGTTAAAGACTAGTGTAGCTGATGACTTTAAGTTGAAGTCAACACTAATGTACCGTTTTGAAAAACCTAAGGCCTTTAAAAATTATATGGAATTTACTCTGCCTGGACTTTATAAATATATCAACAAAGCCTGGATGATAGTAACTTTGTGTAAAACATGGTTTGTTGAATATTTTAAGCCCGATGTTGAGATTTACTGCTTAGAAAACAGATAAAACTTGAACAGATGAAGAATTGCTTCCTATGGATGAACAAAGAAAATAGTTTCTTGAGATGGAATCTACTTCTGGTGAAGATGTTGGGAATATTGTTGAAATGACAACAAAGAATTTAGAATATTACATAAACTTCGTTTATAAAGCATTAGCAAGGTTTGAGAGAATTGACTCCAATTTTGAAGAAGTTCTATTGTGGGTAAAAATGATATCAAAAGCATCTCATGCAACAGTAAATGTTTTGTGAAGACAAGTCAAATTTAGGACAGCACACTTTCTTGCTCTCTTATTTTAAGAAATAGCCATCGCCAGCTCAAAGCATCAGCAACCACCACCTGCTCTGTCAGTAGACATCAACATTGAGACGAGGAACCTTGATCCAGCAAAAATATTATGACTAACTGAAGGTTCAGATGCTCTTTAGCTTTTTTAAAGAATAAAGCATTTTTAACTAAGTTATGTTTATTGTTTTTCAGACATAATCTTATTGTACGCTTAACAGACTACAGGTACTGCAAACATAACTTTATTTGCTCTGGGAAAACAGAAGTTTTGCATGACTCACTTTATTTCAACAGCCAGTTTATTGCAGCGTTCTAAAACCAAACTCATAGAATCTCCAAGGTATGATTGTACTCAGGACACCTCCTACACATTTCCTAAAGTCCCTGTAGTCCATTGCCAGATATAGCAATCAAAAGAAAAAAGAAAAAAACACAGTATCAATAATAATAACAAGAAATGGCAGTGTAGATCAAGTTTTCTGAGGACAAGAAAAGACCCCCACTATTTAAAAGGCAAATCAAACCATAATTTTTTCTTTCTAGCCATCCATTTGTTATTATTTATTTATTTATTTATTTTAGAGGCAAAAACAATAGAGTTTTCAACAATATAAGGAAGTTTGAGTCATTACTAAGTATCTTATTTACTACATGTGTGAATTTGTTTAAGACATTTATTTCTCAGTGTCCATTTCCTCATTAATTAAATGAAAACTGTAGCAATTCCTCAGTTTGCTATTGGTATGAATTGAGTTTATTTACATGAACATGTGAGTAGAATGTTATTCACTATGCAAATGTTAGTTTCTATTCCTCTGAGCTGTGAAGGTTTGGGGTCATGTATGATGACAAATTTATCTTTATTCCCAGCACTTAACACAATAACTAACCAAAAGCAGAGGTCCTTAAATTTGTGTTGAATGATTGATTAGAAATAAGCCACTTGGTTTCATTTTCTAAACCTTTTCTTACAAGTATTAAACTTGTATTTTTCAACTTTTATGATATTAGAAGAAAGATTATATCTTTTATAAATTGTTGATCTTACTTCAACACTAGAAAATTTCAGATGATAAATTTTATGGTTTTAATATTTCTTTTCTCGCCCAGTTCCCTAGAGAAATACTGACATATATTCTGACACTGTTAAAAATGTAGCAGATAAGTAAGAAACATAATTATAAAATTATCATAATGTGGTAGAACAGATGGTGATGTAAATTGATCTACCTGCAAACCATGAATGAAAGAATAGGTAAAGGTTAGAATAAATACAAGTCAGGTCAACAACGTACAACGGTAGGAAAAGAAGTGTCCCCACTGGGTACACAGACAATGGTACCAAAACTCTATAATTAACTAATTCTTATAACTGGAAGATAAATATCTTAGCAGAGGTATTCATTGGGAGGATCTATCAAGACCTGGAATACAGACTATATTAGTTTAGAAATTTAAGGTAACATTGAAGCTAATCACTTTTACTGTTTAATGAAATCCCTATTTTAAAGAACCATTTCAGATATTTTGAAAGAAACATATTTGAACCAATTGTCCCTAATTGAATTGGATTACTGGCATGATTCTAGTGTCTAAGATTATAGAAGATTTATGGACACTGTTTTACATGGTCTATATATTTCTGCGAGTATTTATAGCAGGATGTTTTGATAGAAACTTCCACAGTCTATGTTTACTATATAAATGATATTTGCTTATGTTAAAAAAAAAAAAAACTTTAGAGGAATCCATTGTGACCATCAGGGATTCAAAAATTATACTTTAATAAATCCTGAAAAGTGCACATTTAAGACATCACAGTTTCTGCAGTATATACAGTGATGTTCTCATGAAGGTTTTGATTCTGTTGATATAATTTAAATCTAGGGAATTTTAATTAATAGTCTTGATGATAAACAAGATATCAATAAGCATATATTGTCATCACATGTCCTTATCATAGATGTAGTACAGGTGTTAATAACATTATACTGTGGCAAATACTTAAGTCACCATAGACTTATCACACAGAGTGGACAGAAACAATTCTCTCTGCTAATAGTTGTACAGGATTGCTTAAAGAAAAAAAAATCCCAGCATAAGTTAGGGATATGTTTGCCTAGCAGCTCTTAGGCCAAAATAATCATTTTTATCAGAAGATCTGCTAAAATTAAGGACTACAGATAATATTATATCATTTATTTGTTGTTCTCAAAAGTAAAGTCATGGTGTTAGCTGTTCATATTTCTTGCCCTCAGTTATTTTGTTTTCTTGTATAGTGATTAGATATTCAGCAGTCAAATTATCTCTATTTGATAAAAAACAACTTTTATGTTCATAAGAGCCAAAAGTTAAAAACTACTAAAATATTCATTGAAAGTTAGAGGTATTATATTCACTCAATAACATTTATACAGTAATGAAAATCAACATCTATAACTACATGCAGCAACATGAATGAATCCTATGAATATAGTTTAGTGTACAAAGCCAGGCATGAGAGTACACACTGTGTGGATATGTGTATTAATTTATTGTAAATGGAAGAAAATATGTGAAACTTACTTAGGTTTCAGAATAGTTGTTATACTTGGCAGAAGAGGGGTGTGTCCCCGGGGAAATTAGAGAAACTTCAAGATTGCTGTTAATGTTCTCTTCTTGACTGTCAGTTATAGTTCAGTTGGAAAAATGTTATTAATATGTAACAACATATGAGACAATTCTCTACAGATATATTACATTTTTGTATACCTTAAGGGCAGAGGTACTAGATGCCTTTTCAGAGATTATCTTTTCTAAAATATTAATATTGAAGTGACCATGGAAAATAAAGGAATAGTTCCATCAGGAGCTGGGAGAAGATTGGTTTCCTGACTAGTACAATAAAGATAACGCTTCTCTCCAGGAAAAAGTTTGAGTAGGTTAATCTGTAACCCCTTTTATGGAAGATTGGTTTACCTAGTTCACAGCCTGCTGCATGTATAAATGTCACTGAGCCCTTGTCACATGACCATGTGGGAATCAAAGCTCAGGAAACATGGGAAATTATCCTATTTTACTTCTACTGCTGTGAGCAATAATCATTCCTTTGTTCTTTTGTTAAGAGTCTCAGGACTTCTGCCACCATCCATGAAACAGTAGCAGACTACCTTGTTAGCTTGAGAGTAGGGTAATATCTCAAAACCTTCACATTTTTTGACACTAAGGTAAATAACCACTTTACAGATGTCGTTAAGTAGTTAAGTATAACATATATTTAATCAAAAGTAAACTATAGTTATTGGCATATGTGCTTTTTTATACACGCACTACCCTTTAACAGAAACTTAAAGATTACTTGGAGCAGTCCTGATTCCTTATAAATCATAAATCACAACAATAAGCACATATAGAAACCAAAAAGTATTTCTTGTTCTAGAAGATACACACACACACACACGAAGTCAAAACAAGTTAAGCACTTCCTAGTACACATAGAGCAATAATGAACTTTTTCATGCAAAAGCATTAGCTACTTTTCTTGGGGAAAAAAAGGATTCGGGATCATGGATTTCTTAGGCCCCTGCCTTTTAATTATATAAATATTTTATCCATTTTCTTTGAAAAATTATACTGCGATTTTTATTACTCTGTCCCATGTATTAGCTATTCAAGTTTTATGCTTGCCTACAAATTAGTAACATTTAAACACTATTTTAGGATTTTGAAATGTTGTATCTTTATTTTATTCATTTTGCTTGAAGAGAAACAAGGATTGACGTATTTGCCAAGTGACCAAATGAATACTGCTTGTCCTATTTATAGAGAAATTTATTTGTAGAAGATTAGTTGGAAAACGCATCTAATAATACCATATTTGCACAGAGTTTATGTTTTGGGGGTAACTAAACTCAGATCACACTGAATTGTAAGTCTATTGGGAAACATGGTATGCTAGTAATAATGCTTAACACGGTAAATAAGGACACTGAAGAATAGAAAACTTACTTAATTTTTCCACAATTAGTTTAAAAATTTTTAGAGGAGGTACCTGAACCTGGATTTTACTCTGCCTTCAAAGTCATAAATTTAACCTAAAAGGGCCTTTCTATTTAAGCAATACATTTATGATAGTAAATGGTATACAATTCTATACATGATAAGTCCTAGTCATTTTAATATCTGAATATTAAAATTGTCATTTCATCATCTAAATATAAAAACATGACTGACATTTTTGAACATTGAAAATTGTATTGAAAATGAAGCATTGAAAGAAAAACTCAGAAATTAGTAATTACTAAATATGCTAGAAAGGTAATACATTCTCACAGCTTCAGTTCCCATAGCATGCAGTATTCTCTAAAACAGTGTCAATGGCTCAATTCAGCATATTGATATTGAAAGCAGCAAGAAACAAAGCCATAAAAATAGCCTAATAAAAAATAAGCTATTTATGGGTGGTGAAAATGTATTCTGTATGAAAAATTTTGTACAAGACCCTATGGGTTTCCTCTCAGCTATACAACTAGGCTGGCTTTCATAACTGGGGCTGTTCTCCAGGGATTCTTGTGTTGCTTTTTGGCTCTGATAAAATAGAGAAGGGATGAGAATATTGAGCCTGATTGGTTCACTACTCTAGGGACAAGGGCTTGAAAGCTTCTCAGCAGGCTTTTTAAAACAAACAAAATATAATCTTTCAAATATAAGTATGAGAGGCTTATAATTTAAAGAGAAAATTGGTTTTGTGTGGTGATATTTTTGGGGTGCTTTAATCACTGCCTTCACCTCCCTACTCCTCATATCAGGTAATTGAGTTAATAAATAGTCATAATTCTCATCTTGTTATTGTGTTCAGAGTTATGTTGATTCAATTAAATTGTTAATATCTTTTGATTTTAGCAAGTTAGGCTGTGGATTAAATAAGATCATGGTACCATAATTGCTTTGAAACTGCTTTTTACAAAATCATATTAATAGATCATTTTCATTTTATATGTACATTTGCATAAAATTACCCAAAATGTCCAACGGGCATAAAAAGTTCCAGGAACCCACATATAGATAAGAAGGGTTAATGTGTACATGTAAGACCACATTGTTGACCTTTCTATCTCTCACAGTAATAGGTTCCTATGAAAGACTCTTTACTGAGCCATTACAAGAGAATAATCACCCAATTTCACGACTTATATGTACATGCATTTTCCCTAATAATAAGGAACTCAAACAACACAATAGCAAAAATAATAATAATGGTAATCTGATTTTTTTATGGGCAAGAAACTTAAATAGATATTTCTCAAAAGATGACATACAAATGGCCAATAGGTGTGTGAAAAAATGTTCAACATCACTAATCATCAGTGAACATCAAAATCACAATGAGACATTATTTCACTCCCAATAGAATGACTATTATCAAAAAGACAGAAAATAACAGATGTTGATGAGGATGTGGAGAAAGGGGAGCACTGGTACACTGCTTGTGGGAATGTAAATTAGTACGGCTACTATGGAAACAGTACAGAGTTTTCTCAAAAAGCTAAAAATAGAACTACCAAGTGATCCAACAATTCCACTGCTGGCTATATATTAAAAAAAAAAAAGGGGTTGGGGGGAATCAATTTATTAAGCACATGTCTGCACTTCTATGTCTTTTGAAGTACTATTTACAATAGCCAAGATATAAAATTTGCCTAAGTGTCCACCAACAAATTAATGCATAATGAAAATGTTGTAGAAATACATGATGGAGTATTATTCACCCATAGAAAAGACTGAAATTCCGTCATTTGCAGCAACATGGATGGATCTATGGAACATTCAGTGAAATAAGGCAGGCACTGAAAGACAAGTATTACATGTTTTTACTCATATGTATGAGTTAAAAATTTTGATCTCAGTGAGTAGTAGTAGAATGGTGGCTACTAAAGTAGGGTAGGGAAAGGGACAGAATGAAAAGACATTGGTGAATGGGTACAAAACTACAGTTGGATAGAAGAGATAAGTTCTGGTGTTCAATAGCACAGTAAGACTGCTATAGTTATCAAAATTTTATTGTATGCTTCAAAATATCTAGAATAGATGTTTTGGAATGTTTCCAATGAAAAGAAATAATAAATGTTTGAAGTGGTAGGTATCTTAATTACCCTGATTTGTTCATTACACACTGCATGCGTGTATCAAAATGTCACATGTACCCTGAAAATCTGCACAACTATATATCAGTTTTTGAAAGAATTACCAAAGCTATATAATTCCTCAAAAATAATTTATTGTCTAGTATTTTTACCAATGAATAAGAAATTATTTTATCAGAGGAGATTATATTCATAATACTTAAATTTCTCCAAAATATTAGCAATAATATGCTATCATAAATATTAATGTTATCATGGCCAACCATGAATACCTTGACAATCTTCATAGTATGAAAACATGTCCATATTGATTTTTCAAAAAACAGATGTTGAAATTAAATCATATGTTTTGGTTTTGTTTTCATTAATCCAAATACCCATTGCTTTTCAGCTTTGGTCCTAAAAATACGGCTAATGATTTTCTTCTGTAGGTTCTGTCTCCCAAACCTTCTAAATTATTGTGTTTCATGCAATGCTCTTATTTTTGACAATTTGCCTTTTCTTTTCCTGTTTATTCTCTTGTCTTTGGCATCCAGTTTTTTAAGCCTATGAACTAACAGCAAGAAACTGAGGTAATCGTGAAAGAGTAGGACTTTTGTTTTTAAAGTAATACTTTTCTTAGTTTTGAATGTGTAATGTAAAGCATGTTATAGTTTTATGAATAAAATTTAACAAAAAAGAAAATAAGTCAAAATCATGTTTAGATGCCTATAATTTTACATACCTCAGCATATAAAGTATAACGTTATGTGTATCTTAGTAACTTGAGATTCAAATCTACAGAAATAAGTGACCCTTTTAGAAAATCTTTAACATAGGGATAGTCAATTGGCATTATTTCAGGAAGTACACACTTGAGAGGCATTGCTGTCCTCCCTTTAGCTAGCCATATTCTATCAATATATGCAGGTTTACCTATTAGTATGATAAATATCAGATATGACTTTTTACTAGCAAAATCATAACTTAATCATCCACATTGTGTCTTGTTATTTGTTTGAGAAAATTGTCTCCTGATCCCAACTATAAGACTATAGGACCCAGCTTATGGAATGCTGTCTTATCTATCTTGGCTGAACTTTCCACACAAAGCAACAAGAGTGCATGAAAAAGAAGTTTAGTGGTCGAGTTTATGGACTGTTTACCCCTGCTTTCTAGGAATATTTTTCTAATACATATTGTATGTATGGCAAATTTTGACTGTGATTTGGCTTTAATGATAAGATTTGACGAGGTAAGAAGATAGCTACTCAAAAATTCTAATTTATTCTGCACTAAAGACAAGCTGTTGAAAAGTTTTAAACAAAGAAGAGGCATAATACAATTTGTATTTTAGAACAAGAGCTACGATGAAGAGCTTGAATTCAGATGAGTTGAGAGAACAGATAGGAAGGCAAACGTCAAGGTAAGTAAAACAAATTCTGTCTTTATTTCTTTCCCTCATTTTCGTCCATTAAAATTTCCCCGTCAGCCATTACAAAAAAAAAGTTTCAAAAGTGTCCTTTTAATTGTTTGTGTATATTAGTAGAAAAGATCTTAAGCCTTTCACTGCTTACTCTATGTTACACAACTATTCAGCTGTAGAGAAAGACATAACTGGTTTCAAAGTTCAATAATATATCATTAGATAATAAGAGGTAGGAAAATAATAAATGATGCAAGGCAGGGTATGCTGAATGCTCAAATGGAGGGTTGGAATTTTTGCTTTTGAGTAGTGGAAAAGAAGACAACAAGCTGAAGATTGACAGAGGGGGATAGTTAAATAATAAGGGATCAAGCTATTGGAATGTTACCATCAAGAATTAATGTACTAAAAGGATTAAGATTAATTAAACAGCCCAGTTTCCGTTAAAATATTTGTAGCTTAATATTTCATGTGAAAGAGTGGCAAATATAAACGTTTCTCACTTGACTTCATGATGGATATGGATCAAACCGGAAGCTGCCCAAACCAGCTGTGTTAATTTTGATGGAGTGACCCTATCAACGAGGTTCAACAAACATTAGTGTTATCATGGCCAGCCATGTGTAAGGAGACAATACATGTCTAGATTTTTGGATCATTTTAACATAGAACAGACAAGAGAAAATAAGCTTTCCGCATTGCAAAGCTTTTCATGAATGTGAACTTGGCTCCGGGCAGCGTCCCCTAGGATCTCTGCACAAGCTGGCATGAGTTCTGTCATGGTAGGAATATTCAGGATGTTCACTTAACCAGTAAAATCTTCCCTACTAAGGGAGACTAGAGTAAATGGGATTCAAAAACAATGCCATTTTTTATTTAGTAACACCTGTGTTATGTCTGAATAAGAGCCATAAAAATAAGCGTTTGGGTTTCGGAAAGTCATTGCTCCCTACCTATGCCCTAGATTGAAAAGCATATTTTTAAATTTACTTTGATCTATTTCAATTTTTCTGGTGTTCTATTAGTTCAAAAGGTTTGGCAGCATATATATTATACTGTGATTTCATTTTGCTGAATATTTAGGGCATTTTTATTTCATTTTTATTCAAAGCAGTCGGAGCCCATTATGGTCGCTACTTGCTTGTTAAATGCAATATTTTTCCTCTAATGGTAGCTTAGAAATACTGTGATTTAAGTTTACGAAAATCTTCAATGTTAGTAAGTAAAATCACTGGAACTTCTCTGTATTATAAAGCACATTTAATTTAAATCATTTTTATCCAAATGAATGTAATAACCAAATAGCAAATACATTAGAGAGGATTTTTTATTGGAAATCCTAGCATAAAGTTAACTAAAACAACTCTAGAATTCCAGTCAGAGCTCCTATAAAAATAAATCAGATTTATGTTAATGTTGTATACAGCCTATTCTTTGCAAAAGAACAGTGAGGGGAAAAAATCAGCAGTATTTAGAAATCTGTTAAGTTTAATAAATGTGCAGGTTTAAAATTCCAGTTGTGAGTTACATGGAAATCTACAAAGAAAAGCATATATATAGCTAGTTAATTACCACTTTTAGTAATTAACCAGCCCCCATGTGTTAATATTTATTGAACCAAGAAAAGATGCCATTTAGTGTGCAATTTTGTGGCAAGTCCATGCACTGAAATAATAATACTATGTGTATATGAACTTTTAATTGTATGTTTTATTTCAGACTTAAACCATTTTTATAAAGCAGAAGCCAGTGGGTAGCCACAGCTGGTAAAAGGAGAAAGCATTTTCTACTGCAGAGAACTCATTCATGAACCATATGAGCTGACATAAAATGAAGTGCATCCTATCACAAGCAAAGCAACCACTGGGAAGACCTAGATATGTTCTTAGTTTGAGGTTACACTGATTTTGACATAAACATCTCAACTCCTTTTTATTCTCTTCCCTTGGATGCCATTTCTGTGAAATTTGAAGCTCTTAAAATCAAGACGCAAAGTCTGGAGAGTGTCAAGAGAAGTAGAAATATGTAAAAATATTGAGTGCCAGGTTTATCACTAATAATTTATACTCTTAACACTCTTGTAAAATACAGTACCACTGTTATTTCCATTTTGGAGGTTAAAAAATAATCTATGAACCTATTCGATTTTTTAAACACTTCTAAACAAGGAACATTTCAACAAAAATAAAACCCTATGAGAATTTTGGTTGAGATTTAACAATTCATTTTCCATGCCGTTCACAATCCTCATTCATTACTCATCAATGCACAGCTAATGAAATATGGTTAAAATAGCACCAAGAGAAAAATCAATTGATTCTTAGGAACTTTTAAGAAACATGTTTTAGTGAGTTAATTTACTTCTAATTTCATTTTATTTTTATTATTTTTAGGTAATACATGTTCCTATGTTTTCAAAAATAAAATAAAAATGTAAAACAGCAGCCATTGTTATACTGTTCCTCACTATAATTCTTGATCCTCCAGGTAAACCCATTTTTATATACATACGAATTTTTGTTGGTGTCAATTTCACGTTTCTAAATAGCATGACATGCCTTTTTATTTTGAAGTTTTTGACATGATATATTGACCTATCTCTAATGGAAAAATGAAGTTTACCTATGTTACATTATGCCACTGAAATAAACATATGCCAACTGTTGAGCAAGTGACACTTCCCACCTACCCCCAGAAACAGCAGTCCCAGGATATGATCACACTGCATGGTTTTGCAGCATCAAGTTGCCAGGAAGTCCACGATTTACTCAGATGATAAATAGATCAACAGCTCTACTCACTAAGAGACAGAGGAAGATCAGATTTTATAGTGGGCATTGGTATCCATGGCCAGTGGACCTGGCCCTGCAGTGGACACAGGGAGGTAGCATACATGATACCTCTTGTGCTGCAGGCAAGACCCCATTCCCTTTCTGCTGTGAATAGATATAGTAGTGCGACTGACCGGGTGACACATGACATTTAGCACATGCTTAAGCAGAACAAAGTACATACTGAGTCTGAAACAGGGAAAGAAATTCTCATATGAAGCAGTAACCCCAGCAGAGGCACTGGCAGCTCTTTGTCTCTTAGAAAAGAAGTATTTCAGATCCAAGGCCTATTCCTTTATGCAGTCTGTAGAGATTGAAAGACTTTTTTCTACCTCGACACTGACCAATACAATGTAGCTCCATAAAGTTTTCAACATTAAACATTTTTATATAGATTACATATGTATATATCTTTTATATGTATTATATAATATACATAAAAATATTGTATACTTAAATAGAGTATGTAATGTAATGATATATAATTGCCTATATAATTATTATTCTGTTGATCCATAAATATGTTCATTTCTTATACTTTCTTCATTGGAAGTTTTCTTATGTCACATTTTTGAAAATTGGTTGCCAGAAATAGCTTAATCACAATTCCTTTTTCATGATACACTCCCATTGCTAATTCCATAGTCTACTTTTATCATGTAATTAACCATTTAATTAGCTAATGCAATTTCTTAACACAATAAATACTGTGACTTGATTACCATCCAACCTAATTTAACCATTTAACCCTTTCCTCTGCCTTCCCTGAAAAAAAGCATCCTTAGTTTTATTTTCATAATTCTATTGTTTTGTAAAATATATTTTATGTCATTTATGTGAACTTTAATATTTTATTTCAGTTGTTTTAATATCATGTAAAGGTATACATATAAATTAATGTAACATACTTAATGTAATAAAACTGTTCTTCATTTACTATTATATTGATAAAGTTCAAACATTATTGTTGTTTGAAAGCTGTTTTGAGTGCTTTATAATATTCAGAACTGAATATAACAAAATAAATGTTGTTTCTAGTACCTTATACTATTCAGAAATGAATATAACACAAGTTTTTCATCTACTTCTCTTGATAGGCACTGAATTGTTCTCAGTTTTTACTGTTTTCCCCACTATCCCTATAAAAAAAATCTTGTGGACATCTTCTGTTCTGTATGCAAGAAGATTCCTTTAGGTGAATATCTCCGGGAAGAACTGTTGGTCATATACCGTGAAAAGGTTCAGTCTCAGGAGGTGATCTCAAAAGTTTTTCAAAGTGGTTGATTTGATTGGAAAACCCAGTTAATCATTCCCATACAACTCTGGGAAGGAGATACACTGCTTTGATATGAACACCTGTCTGGAACATCCTATAAAAGAAGTTAACTTCAATTGATGAAACTACTACAGTTTTGAGATTATATGTTAGTGAAGCCTAGGCTACCTTCGTTAACAAACACAGATGATATATATATTCTTCAGAGTTTCATATAGATTTGCTAGGGCATATCATGGTACATTTCATATAATTGGAATTTAAAGGAATACATGTGTGGGAATGCATTGTGTTCCTGCTTGTACTTTCATACCACAATTTAAAAACCAGAGTCATCAAAATAACTAATAAATGTTCACAACATATATTCTTCAGCCTCCAGATCTGGATGTTATCATTCAGTAGGTCTGGGATGGTCCCTTCGGAATTGTTACATGATTATATATAAATAGATGATAATATTACACAGCTATGTTTGAACACAACTGATTTCAGGGTTCATTAGAAATTCTGGTAAAATAACAAAATCTGACTGTAAAATACATCTCTCTAAACATGCCACTTATAGGACTTGCTGGAATTTGTAGCTAGTTTTTGAAAATTCAGAAGAATATTTAGACTTTATGAATCCGACCATAGAACTCTTGATTTAATAAGTCTCAGTTTAGCCATGAGGCTTTTCGTATATTGACCCACCATCTCAACGCAAATTTCTATAATGACTTGCTTATAAAATTACACTCTAAGTGAGGAATATCATTTCTGTTTTTCTCCTTTGAGTCAGAAAAAGTTAAGATTGTACTACAGCTTGCAAGTAAATGATTGTTTTCCTTATGAATTTATCAGACATTGTTATTCTGTTGCCAGCAACTTTAGTTCTATTGGTCAAGAATGTGCATAGCATATACTCTGTTCAAGGACTTCGTCTCAGGAGCTGAGCATACAAAAGTAAAAATACCCTAAAAAGGAAACAGATATACAATTCACATTTCTTAGATACTTATTATCGTGTAAACCATTAAAGAAGAACACAAAATTGTCAATTTGATCAATCATTGAGTTATAAAGCCATGCTTTGAAATCCGAAACTTATCAATCATTTAGTTCTAAACTAAATTTCTAACCACAGTTTCTTCCAAACAAGCTGACTTGTGTCTCGCTCTTACCATCCGCTGTGGTTTTTATCCTGGTATACTCTTATCCAACATGTCCTCCTGGCTCATTTCTTTAGTTGACCCAGATGCCAACTCAAATGTCAAATGTCAAATGTCACAATTTGGGAGGTCTACTTGAAGAAACCCTTATGTAAAATTGAACCCTCTTGCCTATGGTCTCCCTTTCCCCTTGTCATTTCCCATAAACTTAATATTTACCTTAATTTAATATCAAATAAATGCTTGCTTGTTTAGTTTTAGTCTTCCTGCATTAAAACACAAGCTTTATGATGGCAGGGATGTTGAACTGCAGTCACTGCCATATCCCCAGAAAACATGAGAATAGTGGCACTTAGTTAAATTTTATCATAAATAAAAGAAGTGTTTAGTAAATCTCAAAGTATCATTCGTCAAATTAAACATACACACCCTTCCTTATAAAAAGGATAATAAGAGTGGCTAATTATCTTTATTTTTGTTTTTGTTTTTATTTTGAGATTGTCATCTATATGTTGGTCATTTATCTATCTTCTTTTGAGAAATATATCTTCAGGTCTTTGGCCCATTATTTATTTATTTATTTATTTATTTATTTATTTATTTATTTTTTGAGACGGAGTCTCGGTCTGTCACCCAGGCTGGAGTGCAGTGGCAGGATCTCGGCTCACTGCAAGCTCCGCCTCCCAGGTTCATGCATTCTCCTGTCTCAGCCGCCCGAGTAGCTGGGACTACAGGTGCCCGCCAACACGCCTGATTAATTTTTTGTATTTTTAGCAGAAACGGGGTTTCACCGTGTTAGCCAGGTTGGTCTCGATCTCCTGACCTCATGATCCGCCCGCCTCGGCTTCCCAAAGTGCTGGGATTACAGGAGTGAGCCACCGCGCCCAGCCAGCTAATTATCTTTAAATTTGGATTGTGTACACAGCGTTTTAGTATACAATAATCTGTAATCAATTATTTTTTCTTATTATTGTTTTTCTTCTCTTCCCAAGTACAAGAAAATTGCACAAAAAACTAGTTTGCTTGAAATGGTGTTTCAAAGACAATAGTCATTGTTTCTTTAATAGTTTGGTGGTTGAGAACCAACAGATAATCAGTAGCATCATGCAACATTTTCAAGAATTCCAAAGGAAAAATGTAAAAAATCAATAGTCTTTGTTTTAACCTTTCTAGAGGAAATTAAAATTTACATTTGTAATACCACATAACTTTTTAAAGTCAAAAAGAAAATAATAGATAAAATACAATTAATTCACAGGATATCCTTAAATAAATTGTCAAACAAGAAGTAAACATTTTCAATATTAGAGGGCATCTTCAAAATTTTAAGAAAAATTTATTGATAATAAGGAAAAGTTCTGATCAAAATGTACTATATTTTAAAACATTTCAGGAATCAAAATGATATTACCATAAATATTTGCTTTGGGGCCCTTTTCTATAAAATACAAAGGTGTTACATTATGCCATGCTGGTAGGGTTTAAGCCTTGGACTCATTTTCTTCCATTTATTCGTGTCCCACAGACTCTGTTTACTGATATTTTTCTATGTATGGATGTTCCAAACTGAAAAAGAATGTCACAATTCAAACCACACATCATATACATAAGTGAATACTTATGTTTTGAAAAATATACCTTATTCAAAAATAAGATCTAGAAATAGCCTAAATATATTTCATGGGATGCCTCCAAACATAATATATTCAGGATTTTCTGTTGGTAAAGTGAATTACAGATCTGTTTCTCTGAGATTGCAATAATACCAGGGCAACCTTTTTGTCAGACAAATTTTTTCGTAACAATGTAACAGGGTGTATCATTAAAGCAGCCCTGTTGGTCAATCCTGATTGCTCGTCCAGCAATCTAGTCCAAGAAGAAAGCCCATTATTAGTCAGTCACAATCATTTTCACAATAGATTCTGTGCTACTTAGTGATTTACACTTTGCCCACACAATGAGAAAGACAGCAAAGAACAGCAGAGATTTTCATAGACTAACATTGACTTGGTATTTCTCCAAATTTTGTGTACAACCCATCCTGGTAGTTTAATAAATTATCTTACTTCAATTTAAATCCAGGCAGAAACAATATGACTCAATGAAAATAATAAATGTCAGTTTATTCTCTATATTGTAGTTGCTTCTGTCATTCTGTTACCAGGTATCTTCTCTCTCTCTCTCTCTCTGTCTCTGTCTCCTCTCTCTCCCTCATATACAATGTGTGTGCTAATTACATATTTACTACATAAACATTTCCACTGATTAGAAATGGCCCACAGATCTTCAGAAGTTTTTTAACATTTGTATACTTGATCATAAGGATTAAATGTAACTATATTCTGACAGAATGAAGTGGGCTAAAAGGCAAAGAGTTGGCCTGGCATGGTGGCTCATGCCTGTAATCCCAGCACTTTGGGAGGCCGAAGTGGGTGCATAACCTGAGGTCAGGAGCTCGAGACCAGACTGGTCAACATGGTGAAACCCATCGCCACTAAAAATACAAAAATTAGCCAGACGTGGTGGCAGGTGCCTGTAATCTCAGCTACTCGGGAGGCTGAGGCAGAAGAATTGCTTAAATTCGGGAGGCAGAGGTCGCAGTGACCCAAGATTGTGCCATTGCACTCCAGCCTAGGGGACAAGAGCAAGACTTATCAAAAAAAAAAAAAAAAAAAAAGGCAAACAGTTATTACAGATTTTTTGTGTTTTATATTCCACTCCACACAATGATTCTTAGTAGGTAGTTTCTTATAATGTGATAGAAAGCAAAGGTTACCTTTGTTATTTAATGAAGAGTGATATCTATGAAAAGTAATCATAGATAATTATTGTTTTTTCTCTCTGTATGCAAATGACCTTTATAATTGACATGTGACTAAAACAAAAGGCCATTGAAACGCAAAAAATAGATGAGTATATGTGTGCTTATTTTCATGTAATATTGATGGATGAAATTCCTGATAAACAAAGGAATATTAAAGTAAATGAAAAAGGCAAATGTAACAAAGGTTTTGCAAAGGTAATTTTATGGCAAATATAAATAGCTATTAATTTACAAAGTAGTAAAGTCATGGTAGATATAATAAGACTTGCTATAAGTTAGAAACAGTGGATATTTTGGATCAAAAATAATAAATTTATAAAAGTATCCTACTTTGTATAGCTGTCATTTACTTACAGAACTTATTATTTTGTGGATCATGATTAAAAAGTTACATTTTCAAAGCAGGCTTCTAATTATAATGGTGTACTCACAAGTACCATAATTTTTAGCCCCAATTCTCAGATCTTTTCATTAGGTGGTACTATCTGTTAAATTGAAACTTTTCTTTTATATTTAAAATTCAATGTCTTTCAACAACAAATAATTCTGTGACACATAGCATTTTTGATAATTATTCAAATACTAGTCTTTAGAAATAGTTATATGACTATCAGAATAATTGTCAGCTTTTTTACCTAAAATGTTCCTTAAATGAATAGACTCAAAAATAATAAAGCTTTTTAGATGCATTTAAGTAGATATTAATTTTCCTAATATGAATATAAATGTTATGGGGCGAATTCCACAGTTTGAGATTTTAATTATGTGAACGTTTCCTTTGAAAGCTTTAGCGAATGAAATACTTGCAATAGTTTATTTCTTTAAGGGAATCCTTTAAAAAGTCAATATCCTAGTTATATATAATTATATAAAAGTTTTGAGTATCCTTAAATTTAATTCCATATAGGCCATATAACTAGCTATAACCCATATGAATTTAATAAATAAATGTGACAAATTGAAAATATAGACAAACAATTCATTTCCAAAAAGAGTAACCACAAAATATCAAATATAAATATAAAAGTCAGTTAACAATTATTCCATTAATATTTATTTCAGCTGAAAAACAGCGTTAATTTACATAATAAATGTTAAGTTACAGTCTAATTTTTATCATTCATGTGAAACAAGCAATATTTGTTTGCTAAAAATAGCATGTATCTATAAAGAAATGTTTTTAGTTAATTTTAGGGGTATTATATAACTTAAATTTTGCACTTGCATTATAAAAAATTGTATATCCTAATGTATCAATGCATCAAAAATACAAATAGAAACTCAGCCAACTCTTTCTTTTCATTCACCTTTTCCCCTAACAGTTTACATATTTTATTGGTTATTATAATACATGGTACCATAGTAACTCCATTAGCTAATTAATGAATATAATCTCTGAAATTCTTAGATAAAAAACAGTAGTAATCAAATGATTGTTTATTTTTTATTTATTTATTTATCTATTTATTTATTTATTTATTTTGAGACAGAGTCTCTCCCTGTTGCCACGCTGGAGTTCAGTGGCTCAATCTCGGCTCACTGCAATCTCCACCTTCTGGGTTCAAGCAATTTTCTTGCCTCAGCTTTCCACGTAGTTGGGACTACAGGCACACACCACCATGCTCAGCTAATTTTTTGTATTTTAGTAGAGATGGGGTTTCACCATGTTGGCCAAGATGGTCTCGATCTCTGACCTTGTGATCTGCCTGCCTTGGGCTCCCAAAGTGCTGGAATTACAGGCATGAGTCACCGTGACCAGCTCAAATTATTATTTTTATTGCTAATTTTATAATATAATATGATATATTTTTTTAATGTATCATATTATATTATAAATTTAATGACACATTAAAAAAAAGTGACTGTTTTTAAACCATTCTCTTAATCCAGGAATTATTATGCTTTTTCTGTTTATTATTGGTGTCTAACAGACTTTTAGAAAAGTTACTAACTTGAAATTGCAGTTATTCAAAAGTAAAATTTTGATTAATTTTTCTGATATTGATGTAATTCTCTCCCCCAGGGGTCTACAGTGAAATGCTGGCACTAAAATTGCATTTCTCCTAATTCTGGTAATTCCTGTATTATTACTTTAAAAATTAGCTAGAATTAACTTTTTACCAAATAAACAAATGTGGAATCTTATTTGTTTCAAATTATTTTCTAAGGGATGCAAGACTATTTCACTTCCTAGTGTACATACTGATAAATAAGATTTTGGGGAATTTTTGAGTTAATATAATAGTAATTAGAAAGTTGAGCTATATATTTTTTAGCTAAGATGCTTTTCCACTACACATATCAAGCTGAATAAAATTAAAAGCACCTCAGGGTTATTCTTCTATACTTTTAATTTTATTAGATGAATTTAACTTTTAGCATACATATTTTTAATGTTATAATTTAGGTGTGAGAAATAAAACTCCACAAATGTTTAAGTTAAGTTATTCAGAAATGAAGTTTTTATATGCTGAAAACATTTTTAGCCATATTTTCAAATTGTCATTTTTGCAGCATTAGTAAACCAAATGGAAAGACATTTATCATTATAAGAGCAAAAAAGAATAGTATGAGTAACTATTTCAGGAAAATTATTTCAAGAGCATCTACTACCCCATTTTTTAGTTCTGATATTGTCAAAATAAAATTGTACATATTATATTTTGGTGTTTTTCATTTATGATTCTAAGAAACCATTTTGTTAAAAAATGGTATTGTCTATTTGAAATTTTCAATATGTGGGATTTATTTGTGTCTTTTGTTTCTCTAAGAAAAAAAAAAAAAGAATCATTCCAAATCTGAAGAAGAAAAGGGACGTACAAATTCAAAAAGTTAAAAACATTACAAATGAATAGAACCCAGAGAGAAATAAAAACAGACACATTACAACCAAATAGCCAAAGCCAAAGACAAACAAAAAAAGTTGAAGCAATAGGACAAAAGAAAACCCCATGGTATTATTACAAGAGTTTTCCTAAGATTTATCAGTGGGTTACCGAGAAAAAAATCATAGGTCAAAAGGGTATGAGATGATATAATCAAAGTGCTAAAAGAGAAAAACACCACCAAACAAGAATATTATAACTTGTTATCATATTTAGCCAAAATGAAGAAGAAATAATAATATTAAAACTTCACAGATAAACAACAGGTGGGAAGACCACCCTGTGCAACACAATAAAACCCTATCCCTACAAAATAAAAAAAAAAATGAATATTCTAAAAAATAAAGGAGAAGTAACACTTTCAAGCTTATTTTAAGGACAGCATTATTCTGATATAAACATACAAAGACACCATCAGAAAAGAAAACTGTAAACATTATTGAGGCAAAAAAACCTCAACAAATATTAGCAAATCAAATTCAAGAGCCCATTAAAAAGTATTATACCACCATGACTAATTGAGATTTAATTCTGGAAACCAAGGGTATTTCAACATACAAAAATCATTCAATGTAATATAGAGCAATAACAGAATAAAGAAAAAATATGATCACCTCAATTCACGCAGAAAAAGCATTTGAGAAATTTTGACATCCTTTTGTGTTAAAAACTTTCAACAAACTGGGAATCGGGGGGAATATAATAAAGGTCATATGTGAAAAGCATGAAACTAGCATTATACTCAATTATAACAAACTAAAATTTTTTTCCTCTAATATTGGGAACAAGACAATGTTATAGGAGTTATTAAGAAATTATTTTAGGCCTTCTTCTTGCCCTTGCCCCCACATGTGCCTGACTTCCCAACAGGGGCTCCAACCACCTCTTACAGATGTGTTCAGGCTGGCAACAGGTCAGTACTCCCTGGGACAGAGCCTCCACAAGAAGGAGCCTCCATAGGAAGGAATTATTTGCGGTTTCACAGACTTGACTGCAGATATCTCCAGTTACAGAAAAACCAAGGTGACTAGGGTCTGGAACAGACCCCCAGCAAGGTGGAGCAGCCCTATAGATGAGTGGCCTGATTGTTAAAAGAAAAACAAGATAACAGAAAACAACAACATCAATAGAAAGTCCCCACAAAAGCGCCATTTAAAGGTCGGCAACCTCAAAGGTTGAAAGTAGATAAGCCTACAAAGATGAGAAAGAATCAATGCAAAAATGTTGAAAACTCAAAAATCCAGAGTGCCTCTTCTCCAAATGACTGCAATGCCTCTTCAGCAAGGGCACAGACCTGGACTGAGGCTGAAATGGCTGAATTGATAGAAGTAGGCTTCAGAAGACGGTAATAACAAACTTGGCTGAGCTAAAGGAACATGTTGTAACCCAATGTAAAGAGACTAAGACTCATGATAAAACAATACAGGAGCTGACATCCGGAATAGCCAGTTTAGAGAGGAACAGAGCCGACCTAATGGAGCTTAAAATCACTATGAGAACTTCACAATGCAATTACAAGTATCAGTAGCAGAATAGACCAAGTGGAGGAAAGAATCTCAGAGTATGAAGACTATCTTTCTGAAATAAGAGGGGCATACAAGAATAGAAAAAAAAAAAGAATGAAAAGAAATGAACAAAATCTCTGAGAAATATGGGATTATATAAAGAGACCAAACTTACTTCTGATTGGGGTACCTGAAAGAGACAGGAAGAATGCAATAAAGTTGCAAAACATACTTCAGGAAATCATATTGGAGAACTTCCCCAACCTAGCAAGAGAGACCAGCATTCAAATTCAGGAAACTCAGAGAAGCCCTGTAAGATACTCCACAACAGGATCAATCCCAAGACACATAACTGTCAGATTCTCCAAGGTTGAAATGAAAGAAAAACTGTTAAGGGCAGCCAAAGAAAAAGGTGAGGTCACCTACAAAGGGAAACCGATCAGAATAACAATGGACCTCTCAGGAGAAACCCCACAAGCTAGAAGAGATTGGGGGCCAATGCTCAACAATTTTTCCAACTCAGAACTTCATATCCAGCCAAACTAAGCCTCATAAGTGAAAGAAGAATAAGATATTATTCAGATAAGCAAATGCTGAGAAAATTCAGTATCACCAGGCCTGCCTTTCAATAGCTCCTGAAGGGAGCATCAAATATGGAAAGTAAAAACTATTATCAGCCACTACAAAAACACACTAACATACACAGACTAGAGACATTATAGAAGCAGTCACATAAAGAAGTTTACAAAATAAACAGCTAGTATCATGATGACAGAATCAAATCTACACATAACAATACTAACCTTAAATGTAAATGGGCTAAGTTCCTCAATTAAAAGACTGTAGGCAAGCTGGAGGAAGAGCTGAGACTCTTTGGTATGCTGTCTTCAAGAGACCCATTTCACATGCAAAGACACGCATAGGCTGAAAGGATAGAAATGGAAGAAAATTTACCCAGCAAATGGAAAACAGAAAAAAAGTAGAGGTTTCAATCCTAGTCTCTGATAAAGCAGACTTTAAACCAACAAAGATCAAAAAAATACAAAGACAGGTATTACATAATAATAAAGGGTTCCATTTGACAAAAAGAGCTAACTATGCTAAATACACATACATCCAATCCAGGGGGACCTAGATTCATAAAGCAAGTTCCTAGAGACCTACAAAGAGACTTAGACTCCCACACAATAATAATGGGAGACTTTAACCTCCTATTGACAATATTAAACAGATCATCAAGACAACATTAACAAAGATATTCAGGACCTGAATTCAGCTCTGGATCAAGTGGACCTGATAGATATCTACAGAACTCTCCACCCCAAAACAACAAAATATACATGCTTCTCATTGCCACACATCACTTACTCTAAAATTTATGACATAATTAGAAGTAAATCACTCCTCAGCAAATACGAAAGAACTGATATCATAATAAACAGTCTTGCAGACCACAGCACAATCAAATTAGAACTCAAGATTAGGAAATTCACTCAAAACTATACAACTACATGGAAACTGAACAACCTCCTTTTGAATGACTCTTGGGTAAATAATGAAATTAAGGCAGAAATCGTATTATTTGAAACTAATGGGAACAAAAAGACAACATACTAGAATCTCTGGGATGCAGCTAAAGCAATATTAAGATGGAAATGTATAGCACTAAATGCACATATCAAAAAGCTAGAAAGATCTCAAGTTAACAATTTACTTAGAGAACCAAGAGCAAACAAACCCCAAAGCTAGCAGAAGACAAAAAAGAACCAAGATCAGAGCTAAACTGAAAGAGGTAGAGACATGAAAAACTCTTCAAAGGATCAACAAATCCAGAAGCTGGTGTTTTGAAAAAATAATAATAAAATACATAGACTGCTAGCTAGATTAATAAAGAAGAAAAGAGATAATAAGAAATTAAACACAATAAGAAATAATAAGGGAAAAATCATCACTGACCACACAGATATACAAATAACCACCAGAGAATACTATAAATACCTCTATGCATATCAACTAGAAAATCTAGGAGAAATACATACATTCCTTGACACATATACCTCACAAAACTGAACTGAGAAGAAATCAAATCCCTGAATAGACCAATAATGAGTTCTGAAATTGAGAGAGTAATAAATAGCATAGCCTATTAACCAATGAAAGCCCATAACCAGAGGAATTAACAGCTGAATTCTACCAGAGGTACAAATAAGAGATGGCACCATTTCTACTGAAACTATCCCAAGAACTTGAAAAAGAGGGACTAATTCTATAATGCCTGTATCATCCTGCTAATAAAACATAGCATAGATACAACAAGAAAAACAAAACTTCAGGTCAATATCTTTGATAAATATCAATGCAAAAACTCTCAATAAAATAGTAACAAACCGAATCCAATTTTTCAAAGATAAGCTTTTCAAAATGCTTTTTTTACCACAATCAAGTAGGCTTCCTCTCCAGGATGTAAGGTTGGTTCAATGTATGCAAATCTATAAATGTGATTCATCACATAACCAGAACTAAAGATAAAAACCACATGATTATCTCAAGAAATGCAAAAAAGGGCTTCAATATAAATCAACATCCCTTCATGTTAAAAACGTTCAATAAACTAAGTATTGAAGGAACATACCTAAAGATAATTAGAGCCTTGTTTGACAAACCAACAGCCAATTTCATACTGAATGGGCAAAAGCTGAAAACATTTCTTTTGAAAATTGGCACAAGACAAGAAAGTCCTCTCTCACCACTTCTATTCACCGTGGTATTGAAAGTTCTGGCCACAGCAATCAGGAAAGAGAAAGATATAAAGGACATTCAAGTAGGAATAGAGGGAGTTATTTTTTTTTTTCAGATGACATAATCCTATATCTAAAAAACCCCATTGTCTCAGCCCAAAAACTTCTGAAGTTGATAAACAACTTCAGCAAATTCTCAGTATACAAAGTCAATGCACAAAAACCGTTAGCATTCCTATACACCAACAACAGGCAAGCAAAGAGCCAAATAGTGAATGAACTCCCATTCACAATTGCTACAAAAATAATAAAATACCTAGGAATACGGCTAGCAAGGGAAGTAAAGGACTTCTTCAAGGAGTACTACAAATCACAGCTCCAAGAAATTAGAGAGGAACAAACAAATGGAAAAACATTCCATGCACATTGATACAAAGAAACAATGTCTTAGAAATGGCAAAACTGCCCAAATTAATGTATAAATGCAATGCTATACCCATTAAACTACCATTGACACTCTTCACAGAATTAGTAAAATTTATTTTAAAATTAATATGAAACCATAAAAGAGCCCAAAGAGCTGAGACAATCCTAAGCAAAAATAACAAAGCTGGAGGCACCAGGCTATGTGACTTCAAACTATACTACAATGCTGCAGTAACCAAAACAGCATGGTACTGGTACAAGAGCAGTCACACAGATCAATGAAATAGAATAATGAACTCAGAAATAAAACCATACACATACATCTGACCTTCAACAAACCTGACCAAAACAAGCAAGGGGGAAAGGATGTTTTAAATTTATGTAATAAATTGTGCTGGGAGAAGTGACTAGCCACGTGCAGAAAATTGAAGCTGGACCTTTATCTTATACCATATACAAAAATCAACTCAAGATGAATTAAAGACTTGAATTTAAAATCCAAAACTATACAAAATCTAGAAGAAAATCTAGGTGATACCATTCAGGGCATAAGCAAGGATTTCATGATGAAAACACCAAAAGCAATTGCAACAAAAGAAAAAATTGGCAAGTGGGATCTAATTAAACTAAAGAGCAGTACAGCAAAAGAAACTCACTGGAGTGAACAGACAACCTACAAAATGGAAGAAATATTTTTGCAACGTATCTATCTGACAAAGATCTAATATTCAGAATCTACAAAGAACCTAAACAAATTTATAAGAAAAACATCAACCCCATTTAAAAGTGGGCAAAGGATATGATCAGATACTTCTCAAAAGAAGACATATATGTGGCCAAGAAACACATGAAAAAAAGCTCAACATCACTGATCATTAGAGGAATGCAAATCAAAACCACAATGAGATACCATCTTACATCAGTTAGAATGGCTATTAAAAAGTCAAGGGCAGGCATGGTGGCTCACGCCTGTAATCCCAGCATTTTAGGAGGCCGAGGCAGACAGATCACAAGGTCAGGAGATCAAGACCATCTTGGCTAACACAGTGAAACCCTGTCTCTACTGAAAATACAAAAAATAAGGAGGGTGTGGTGGTGGGTGCCTGTAGTCCCAGCTACTCAGGAGGCTGAGGCAGGAGAACGGCATGAACCTGGGAGGCAGAGCTTGCAGTGAGCTGAGATCGTGCCACTGCACTCCAGCCTGGGCTACAGAGCAAGACTCCATCTAAATAAATAAATAAATAAATAAATAAATAAATAAATAAATGTCAAAAAACAGCATATGCCGGTGAGGTTGTGGAGACAAAGGAACAGTTTTACACTTGTGGTGGGGGTGTAAATTAGTTCAATCATTTTGGAAGGCAGGGTGTTGATTCCTCATAGACCTAGAGGCTGAAATACCATTTGGCCCAGCAATCTCATTATGGGGTATATACCCCAAAGAACACAAATCATCCTGTTATAAAGATGCATGTACATGTATGTTCATTGTGGAGCTTTTCACAATAACCAAGACATGGAATCAACATAAATGCCCACCCACCAGTGATAGACTGGATAAAGAAAATGGGTTACATATATACCATGAAATATTATGAAGCCATGAAAAGGAATGAGATCATGTCCTTTGCAGGGACATGAATGGAGTTGGAAGCCATCTCCCTCAGCAAAATAATGCAGAAATAAAAAAAACAAACGCCGTATGTTCTCACTTATGATTGGGAGCTGAATGATGAGAACACATGGACACATAGGGGAGACCAAAACACAGTGGAGGCTGTCAGGGTAGGGGTGGGAGGAGGGAGAGCATCAGAAAGAATAGCCAATGAATGCTGTGCTTAATGCCTAGGTGATGGGATGATCTGTGCAGCAAACCATTATGGCATATGTTTACCTATATAGCAAACCTGCACATCCTGCAAATGTACCCCTAAAGTTAAAATAAAAGTTGAAAAAAGAAAATGTGTGTGTCAACTCCCGCCTCTGTCTTGTTCACACTCTCACCATGTGGGGTGACTATCCCTGCTTCACCTTCTGCCATAATTGTTCCTGAGGCTGTCACCAGAAGCAGATGCTGGAGCCATGTTGGTGCAGCCTGAAATACTGTGAGCCAATTAAACCTTCTTTCTTTATAATGACCCAGCCTCAGGTATTTTTTAATAGAAATGCAAAAGTAGCCCCCAAACCAGAGTTGCTTTTTAATTGTGTGTAATTCTTAGGGTGGCCTGGAAAAAAATTGCTGTTCATTCATCATTTTACAGAGGCCATGTCTACAGAAGGAACTGTATTCACTGTATTCACCTAGTTTATCATTTGGCTGGAAATATTAGAAAACATAAAACAAGATATTTCATCACAGTATAACTTATTCACAAATTTTTCAAATGAAAAGAAATTGCAGCTGTAACCAAAGTTGTTTTCTCTGTGACACATTTGTTACTGAGCTCTGCCCAGCAAAATAATCTATCAACAGAGTACACAGTCAAGCTACAGAATGGGAGAACATTTTTCAAACTATGCATCAGACAAATGTTTAATTTCTAGCATCTATAAGGAACTTAAACAATTTTATAAGAAAGAAAATGAATAACCCCATAAAATAGTGAGCAAAGGACATCAACAGACACTTTTCAAAAGAAGACATATATGTGGCCAGTAAGTGTATCAAAACAAGCACACACGAAAGAAAGATCATTAGAGAAATGCAAATCAAAACCACAATGTAATACCATCTCACACCAATCAGAATGGCTATTACATAAAAAGTCAAAAAACAACAGAAAATTGGCAAGGTTGTGGAGAAAAAGAAATGCTTATACACTGCTGGTTGGGGTGTAAATTAGTTAACCATTGTGAAAGACAGAGGGTGATTCCTCAGAGAACTAAAAACAAAAGTAATATTCGACCCAGCAATCCCATTACTGGGTATATACCCACAGGAATAGAAATTATTATGTTATGAAGACACATGCTCATGTATGTTCACTGAAACACTATTCGCAAATGAAGACAGGGAAAAAACCTAAATGCCCATCAACGATAGTCTGAATAAAGAAAATGTGGTACATATACACCATAGAATACTATGCACCCATAAAAAGAACCAGATAATGTCCTTCGCAGGTGCATGGATGGAGTTGCCTGCCATTTTCCTTAGCAAACTAATACAGGAACAGAAAATCAAATACTGCATGTTCTCATTTATAAGTCGGAGGTAAATGATGAGAACATATGGACACACAAAGGGAAACCACAGACTCTGGGGCCTATCTGAGCATGAATAGTGGGAAAAGGGAGAGGATCAGGAAAAAATAACTAATGGATACTAGGCTTAATACATGAGTAGTGAAATAATCTCTACAACAAACCTCCATGACACAAGTTTACCTGTGTAACAAACCCGCACATATGCCCCTTAACTTAAAATAAAACTTAAAAACAATTAAAACCAATTATTGATAGTGAGTTAATTAAATCGTATTTAACTGAAGCAACTGAAAAAATGTTTCCAGAGAAGACAATCTTTTTAAGAGTGGTTAGGCTTTTGGTGAGCACACTTGTTTGAATAGTTGTGGACATTCTAAACAACATAAATAATAAAGAAAAACGGTCAAAGAAAAAAGCAAGACATGTAAAATGAACAAAATTTCAAATAGTTTTCCTTGTGTCAAACGTTACAGATACTACTTAGTTACTGTTTTTGATTTGAGGCCTCAATGTCAAGTTTGAAGTGACTATAGAATTAGCTTCTATCCAGAGTCTATGTGGAACTCCAGGGGAGTCTATTTTCAAGAAGGCTGAGAAAACACTAATGAAATGCAACCTGAAATGGAATTTGCTAAGATGTGTTAAAACTGGTACGTGCTGGGCCCAAAAGACTTATTTAGATAAATTTACAAACTTGGTAAAAATGTAAGCCATTTAATTTTGATGTTTATTCGCTGCATCTTTTATCAGCAGGTACTTTGTGGAAAATATTTGAATGTTTTATTAAGCCAGTAGTGATGATAGTAAACTCAAGTCACTCTCATAGAATTAGCCATCATAACTTCTTTAATTTTTGGTGAGAAATACAAGCTGAATGCTCTTACTAGATTAACCACACAACAGTTCAATTGCTTAGTGAAAGTAAAGTTTTATTGCGACTTTTGGCAGTCACATTTGTTATTTAAATGTTTCTGAATGAGCAGAAACACCTTCAACCACTGTTATCAATTACTGAATGGCTTTGGAAATTATATTTTGCTACAGACTTGATAATATGTCTTAATTAATTCAATCTAAAATTCCAAGGAAAAACACTGATTAAATATAAAGTATTTGATTACAACTAATGTATTTCAATTATAAGTTATACCAGCTGCTTTACACATTTATGTGATGTTAAAAAAATTAAAAGCAGAAATGGAATTTCAATTCCTAGACAAATTTGCAGCAAATGTTTTTCAAGCTCAAATTTTATTTCTAGCAGTGATTTTCTGCCCATGAGGCTGATGAAAAGGCTATTTCGATATTTCAAAATTCATTTACCTCTGCAATTGAGGAGTTTCTACTTAGCTTTCAATGCGAATTATCTGAAACAGTGACATACTAAAAGGTAAATATTAAAAAAAATAGAATTCTATATGGTTTCCAGACTATAGATACACTAACTTAAAAATTATGTTTTCAGAAACTGACACCAAAATTTGCAGTACCTGTGAGAAAATAAATTTTAATTTGTAAGATAAATAGATCTAATTACAGATCAATATTAATAGCTAAAAATTTGCAATGGATTTTGACTATAGCAAACATTAACTCTGAACCCCAACAAGCAAAATGTTTTGCTCTCTAAAAGTATAAAATCAAGTTATTCTTATGAGTAGACCAGCATCACAAAAAAGTGGTAAATTTTCATTGTTTTATAAATCTTGTCAATAAAAATTACATAAATTTATTTTCTCTTCTGTTATATAACTATCTGTATATCATTGATGTTGCATCTTGGCCAACAAGCTTTAAACTACTTATTAGTTTTGTAGAAAATATTTACTGAGTACTTATGTTAGAAATAATGTTATTTTTTTTCAAATGTATCAAGTTATTTCTTTTCCTTGGCAATTTAAAAATATATAACAATTTAAAATAAATATACATTAAGTTACTGTTTTATCCTTACTGAACAATTATTATCTAAGGAACCTCCCCATTAAGTTAAAGCCTAATGAATTGACCATCAACTCTTACTGGCTTACTTTTCTGATTAGAATTAGTACATAAACATAACTTTGTTACTCTTTTTAAAATGCTTAGAAAAATTACAATATCAGAGTTCACATAAGTCCTTTTAAAAATTTCATGTCACAAGTTTTTGACATAAGGGTAAAATAATGACAGCATTCTTAAAAAGACTCTTGATAGATACACTACTAAGCAGCTTATGTACTCTGCACCAACAACTACAATTTTTAGTACCAGAACTATTGCCAACTTGCATGAAGTTCATCTGTCACATTTTAAAATGCTTTGAATCTGAACATACACACCATGGCGCTGAATTTTAAATGTAATGATTAAAACAGGTATGTAGTAATAGTTAAAAATTATATACTGAAAATAGGGAAACCTGGAATAAGGCTTAATACAAGGTGTGACTAACAAAGAGTATTTTAAAACATAAATGCTAGACATGTATTTTATTTATCAGATTCAATTTTTCCTTTGGTAGATGTGATGGTTAACATTGAGTGTCAACTTGATTGGCTTGAAGGGCGCAATGTGTTGTTCCTGGGTGTGTCTGTGAGGGTGTTGCCAAAGGAGATTAACACTGAAGTCAGTGTACTGGAGAGGTAGACCCATCCTCAATCTTGGTGAGCACAATCCAATCACCTGCCTGTCCAGCTAGGATAAAAACAGGCAGAAGAATGTGGAAGGCACAGATTAGCTTAGTCTTCCGGCCTAAACCTTTCTCCAGTGCTGGATGCTTCCTGCCTTTGAACATCAGGTAAACTCCCAAGTTTTTCAGCTTTGAGACTCTTCCATCTATAACCACAGACTGAAGGCTGCACTGTTGGCTTCCCTGCTTTCACTGTTGGCTTCCCTGCTTTTGAGGTTTTGGGACTCGGACTGGCTTCTTTGCTCTTCAACTCGTAGATGGCCTATTGTGGGACTTCACCTTGTGATTGTATGAATCAATACTCCTTAATAAACTCATCTTTGTATATACATGTATCCT
This sequence comes from Papio anubis, assembly GCF_008728515.1. Lineage (NCBI taxonomy): Eukaryota > Metazoa > Chordata > Mammalia > Primates > Cercopithecidae > Papio > Papio anubis. The sequence goes on along the minus strand of NC_044982.1, from coordinate 63,235,095 downwards.
ATTGTTTCTGTCCCTCCTGAGAACCCTGATTAATACACTACACATTGAAACCACTAGTGCTGATCTTCAAATTTGTATTTTGAAATTTCTGAGTTACTCTTAAAAAGCAATCTTATATTGTATGTTTCACTTTGCCCTTTAAATGGGTAAAACTATCCTCTTTTTACTACTGTTATTATTCAGAATAAATTTTCCTCCCCAAATCAACTGCACTTTTGCTCCTGTTAAATACAAACACAGAGAAAAAATGCATTTAAGAGAATATGAGAAAAAATGTGAAAATTTTACAGGTAGGGTTGGAATGCAATGTTTAATGTTGATGTCATGGAGTTACAAAATGGCTTTGCTGGCATTCAAATCTCCTCACTTAGCTATTTTCTGAGACTTTTAAGAGTTATAATGTATAAGTATGGAATTTTTTTTTCTTATACACTAAATGAGTTTTATATCTTCAAAATAGTCAAGTTAAGCCTTCACATTCATTCCAATGAGATACAATTTTCATGCAAAATATTTTTAGAACTTCAGTTTTCAAATCACATTAGAAAGTATATTCTTAAATGTAAAACTTCTAGGAAATAAATCTTCAGGTGCCATAGTTTTATTGGTGAATTCTAACAGATATATTAGCAGAAAATAATATCAATTATATACAATTTTTTTTCCAGAAAATATAGGAGAGAAAGGACTGCAACCTTGTATTATAAGGTTAATATTGGCATCAAACAAAATAAAGGGGAAAAAATAGAACTGGAAAAAAAAGACCAATATTTTTCATAAAGATAAACACAAAAATTCTAGACAAAAGAGCAATAAGCTGAATCTGGTAACATATACAATATTTAACACACCATGCCCAAGCAGAACTTCTCCAGAAAGCAAACTCAATCCAAATCTTAAAATTAATTAATTCAATCAACATATTAACACACAAAATAAATAAACCAGGTGATCCTACCAATTGATACCAAAAATACATTTAATAAAATACAACATACATTCATGATAAAAAAAAAAAAAACTCAACTTTTTCAGCGAAAAAAAATTTCTATCATGATAAAAGACATTTAAAATTTGATGGCTGATAAAACACTAAATAGAAAAAAAAAGAATGATTTCCCCCTAAAATTGTGAACAAAGAAATGATGTCAACTCTGGCTACTTCTGTTCAACATCATATCAGAAGTAATAGCCAGTGAGGTAAGAGAAGCAGAAGATTTATGGTTTATACAGAATAGAAAAGAAGAAGTAAAAGTCTCTATTCAAAGATAGCATGATTGTATACATAGAAAATTCCAGAGATTCCACAATAAATCTTCCACAACTAATTAGTGAATTAACAAAACCAGAGGATAAAAAGGCAACATAAAGCAATCATAATTATATTTCCCAGCAATAATTGGAAAATGAAACTTATTAAGTAAAGCACTTAAATTAGCTTTAAAAATTAAACAGTCATGTGTAAATACAACTAAACATTTGAAGGGTTTGTAGGCTAAAAGTTACTAAATGCTGGAGAAAAAAATTCAAGCTGACCTAAATAATAGCAGAGACCTGCCATGTTTATCAAAATCTCAAAACAATTACTATATTAGTTCTTTCCAAATTTATCCATAGATGTATTCCATTTTAAACCAAAATCACAGCAGGATATTTTTGTCGTAGATAAGCTGATTTTTAAAATGTGTAAGTCACAGAAACTGAATGAATAAAACAATTTTGAAAGAAATAAAATTACAAAACTTACATTACATTGAGACTTTCTATAAAGCAAAAATAGGACAATGTTGTATTGGTGAAAGTACAGACACATAGATCAATGGAACAAAATTGAAAGCCCAGAAATAGAACTTTATGTATCTGGCAAACTGAATGTTGACAAAGATGCAGATCTTAAAAATATAGTTGGAACACCTAGTCTTTCTCAAGTAATGAACACCTAGTCTTCATTTTATAAAGTAACTGAGTTATAAAATGATCCTAAAGATCAATGTCCTTAAATATCTAATGCTACATATAATAATTTGTAATATTTTGGTACTAATTTTCCCCATATAATATTCAATGACTAAAAAAATTAAAAAGTGTTTAGTGTGTAAGTCTTCCTGCTTGCTGATTCTGCTTCTGTAGTTAACCTTATGTACCATACTTCTCAACTAACCTAAATTTAATCTTCTTTTCTAGGGTTTTTATGTACGTTCACATATATAAGACATAGTTTATGTCATAAACTATTTCTAAACTAAACACATGAAGAACTCTAGCAATTTTTATGACACTAAGCCATTTAGAAAATCAATAATTTCTCTGTTTATTTAAATGTTTCAGGACCATCAGTCTGCCTTAAGCATTTTTGTACAATGTTCAGATCTTAGCCATTATCACTTCTACCAACTTAGAGATATTCAAATTAAAAAAATCTGTTTTCATTCAAATCCGCTGGGAGACTAAAGTGTACACAGGATCAGGCTTCTGTCACTTTCATACAAAATATCCAAATCTTAAGTTTCATTTTCTTTTTGGTAATTAGTATGTACCATGCACTTTTCTAGGTCCTAGAATACAACACTGAATAAATACATAAGAAAGTTTGTTCTCAGCACTTTTGTAATTGAATAGGAGAAACAATGTGCATTAAACAATTTCAAATTATGGTACATTCTGTGAAGGTCCTTGGTGACTATTGAAATATCTGCCCCAGAGATTAGTATATCTGTCAATGAGGCAGTCAGTAGAGTTCAAGAAAGACATGAACCCCTTTACTCTCATTAGTAATGCACTATCTCATCAAACTTTCATGCAGAAATAAGCCCTTTTTGAGAAAAGCAGAAAAGTTATCCTCTTGCTTTTGTCAGCACCTTACATAGCCCTATGCCAGTTCCCTGAAATTCATGGAGTTCCAGGACCTTTGGGTTCAACGGTTCTCAATCATCAAATGGGATACCAAACGGAAAATACTACAGCCCTGAGTGTTGTCTCAGCTATATAGCTACATCTTTATTGATGTGCCAAAGTCAGCAACCTTGAGAATAATTCAGCTTAAAAGTGAATTATCCAGGGTTACATTAATCTTTCAACAGAAGTATGGATTGCTCATTCCAAATGACTGCTTTGGGGTGGCCAAAGACTAGTGTTTTTGACTATATAAATTATTCAGCTGAAAATAATTACCCAGCTCTCAGTTTTCACTCAGAAATCATTGGCCAATTCCCCAGCCTAAAGTTTTGGAGCACTAAGTTATTTCAAAATCTAGAAAGCAGTTCCTTAAATTTCCTGGCCTTGGCTCACAGACCTTTCAAAGGATGTATTTAATGTTATGTAATTATATCCTTTAGCAAAATGCTGAATAGGGAGAAAATAATAAAATACAAAATAATAATAATATTTGGAGAAGTGATTTCCAAATAACAAATTTGTTATTTACGGAGAGAATCTCTTTTAGATGGTGGTGCTTTTTGAGGTCTAGGCAGGTTAGAAGCTCTGGTGCTGTTTCAAAGGCTAGAGTGACCAAAGGCATATGTTTTGTGTCATAAGACTAAAGTTGGGATAAAGTAAACAGTAAGCACATTCTGAATTCTATTGTCCTTCAACATGTAAGTTAATGATTTTTCATAATAATTATAATAAAGTATTTGTTTTACTCCTAATGTAGAAATCTACTATCTAACTATTGGCAGTCACAGGTTAAAGAGGACGGGATACAATTACATGTAGTTTCTCATGAAGGGTACATGGCATTTTTCATTTCTGAAGCATTATTTTTTAATACCATACCAGTGTCTTAGAAAAGTCACTATTAGTTAACAGGATAACTTATAATGCCCTAAAGCAGATTTGAATGCCTATTGTCCAGTTTGAAACTTTCTAGGGGTATTTTATGTGAAATCTTGATGTTCTGGAAGTGTAAGAGTCCTTTACTCCAAATCTCTTTGTATTGAGCCTATCTGATTATAATACAGGGCAAAACTGAGAAACCAAACTTTAATATATACTCATCTTTTGTTTTTCTTCTGTATAGCTATTTTTAATTCTATAGTCTCATTTCTTTTGGCTAATTAAACAACCACCCATAGGCCTTTATTTAAATGGCCATTATAAACATAATCATGTATAACTGGCAGTAACATAACAAACATAACTGACATAAATATATCACTTTAAATACATAGATTTCTAATCTGTATTCCTTATATTACAGAAAAAAAAAGCTAATGAAGACTTTAAAGAAAAGTGGCTAAATTGAGTTAATGTTTCTGAAACATGCAGTAACCATTTTTTCTTGCTCTCTCTCTGTATGTATGTATATATGTATATATATTCCTATGTATATAAATATATAGCTATACATATGTATATACGTATGTATGTATACATACATGTATTTACATGTGTGTATACACATATCTACATGCATGTATATACACATGTGTATACACATAGACACATGCATATATATGTATGTATATCATACATATGTATACATATATATGCACACATATATATACACACACACAATAAATATTTGACCTGGGAAGGGGTAGCCTTCCACTATTGTGACCTTACTTGCTACTCCTTCTTCAAGATAGAAACTTGTATTTTCTACACTGGCATGTATAATAAGGTAGAAAATATTGATCAGAAATAAAAATATCCTGAGATCTCCAAACAAGCACTTTATTTCTTTTGCCAAAAGAATGACACAAATGAACATGCTTCTTATTTTTATTGAAATGGAAAGGGTACATTCCACTTCCTGAGTACTTCAAAATAAATAAGTATTGTTTATTGAAGACTTATAGACACATAACGGTATTTGTATTTGTCCATTCTCATGCTACTATAAGGTCATACCCAAGACTGGGTAAATTATAAAAGAAAGAGGTTTAATGGACTCACAGTTCCACATGGCTGGGGAGGACTCATAATCACAGCAGAAGGCAAAGTAGGAGCAAAGGTATGCCTTACGTGGCTGCAGGCAAGAAAGCGTATGTAGGGGAACTGCCCTTTTTGAAACCATCGAATCCCATGAGACTTACTCACTATCATGAGAACAGCATGGGAAAAACCTGCCCCCAGGATTCAATTCTCTCTCACCAGATATCAATCCCCTCCCATAACATGTGGGTATTATGGGAGCTATAATTCAGTGTGAGATTTGGGTGGGGATACAGAGCCAAATCTTATCAGGATTAAATTATTTAAATTGAGGTTCAATATGTCATTTAATATTTTATCAAAGTATCAAAAATATCTATTTGATATACACAACAGTCAAATAAAATCCACATGTTAGGATATTATGAATATATTTATAAATTTTGTAAATAAAATATTTTTGCATGAAAAATATAATTGTTGCATTTATGAGAGTACAGACACCTTTAGTTTCAGTTAAGACATGTAAAGAGCTTTGAAGTCATCACAGGATGAAAGCAGAAAGAGATGCAAAACTCAGACCCTCTGAGGCAGACTACTTAGGGAAATTCCAAGTCAATAGGGTAGAAGAAACCTAAACAGTAGAGGAATTTGAGCTAGTGATAACTACAGCTACACAAAGCACTAAGCAGAGTCAGACTCTTAGACAGATTAAGATAAAGCTAAACAGTAAAGACTTTGGTTCCTGTTACTCGTTACAATGTGTTTGGATTTCAACACAAAGTTACAGAAATGTCAAAAGGCAAGAAAAACACAATCTGAAGAGACAAAGTAGGCATCAGAACCTGACTCAGATATGATTCTAATGTTAGACTATCAAATAAGAAAGTAAAAATAATTATGATTAATATTCTAAAGATTCTAGTGTAACTGTAGACAATATAAAGAATAGATGACTAGTGTAAACACAGATATAAAAATACACAAAATAATCTCAATGAAATGCTAGGAATAAGAAATGCTACAACAAAAATAAATGTCTTTAATAGAAATATTAACATATTATACACATGTGGGAAAATAAAGTAACCTTGAAAATAGGTCAATAGAAACAATATCATCCATATGCAAAGATAAAAATGAATGAAAATAAGCAAAATAGAATACTCAGGAACTAAAAACAGTTTTGTAAAATATGTATTGTACATGCTATTGGGACAGAAACAAAAATAATGGTGCAAAAATATTGAAGTAATAATGTACAAATAATTGCCCCCAAGTTAATAATGGAAACAAGAAAGTAGGGAAACCCAAAAGCAGGATAAACATAATTGAACTTTAAGAAACCAAATGCATGGAAAAATATTTTAAAAAGCCAAGGGAAAACAAAATCTTACATATGGAAAAAAAAAAGGTTAAGAATTACAGGGTCTAATCATTGGAAACTACAGAAGGAAGAGAGTGGAGTAAATTTTAGAAATTATTATTTTATTTTAGATTCGTAGGGACATGTACAAGTTTTTTACATTAATATACTATGTAATGGTGAGATTTGGAGTGCTAGTGAACACAACACTCGAATAGTGAACATTGTACCAAATAAGTAATTTTTAAACTCTCACCTCCCTCTCATCCTTCCCATTTAGGAGTTCTCGGTGCATATTATTTCCATATCTATGTCTTTGTATACTCATTGTATAGCTCCCACTTATAAGTAAGAACATGCAGTACTTGATTTTCTGAGTTTTTTTACTTAAGATAGTAACCTCCAACTCCATACATGTTGCTGTAAATGACATTATTTCATTCTTTTTTAAGGCTGAGTAGTATTCCATTGTGTATATATACCACATTTTATTTATCCAATGAACCATTGATGGGCACCTATGTTGGTTCTCTGACTTTGCTATTGGTAATACTGCTGCAATCAAGTACACGTGTCTTTCTGATAAAACATTTTCCCCTGAGTAAACAGTAGTGGTATTACTACTTTAAATGGTAGTTCTATTTTTAGTTCTTTGAGAAATCTCCATACTGTTTTCCATAGAGGATGTACTAATTTACTTTCCCACCAACAGGGTGTAAACATTGCCTTTTCCTCATATCCTGGGCAACATCTGTTTTTTCCAATTTTTTAATAATAGTATTCTGATTGATTTGAGATTGTATCTCATTGTGGTTTCAATTTACATTTCACTGAGGATGAATGATGTTGAGCTTTTTCTCATGCATTTGTTGGTTGCTTGTATGTCTTCTTTTGAGAAATGTCTATTCATGTTGTTTTTCCACTTTTTAATGCAGTTATTAGTTTTCATACTATACAGTTGTTTGGGTTTCTTACATATTTTGGAGAGTAATCCCTTATAAGATGTACAGTTTACCAATATTTTCTCCCATTCTATAGGTTGCTTGATTACTCTATTAATTATTTCTTTTACCATGAAGACAGTTTTTGCTGCAAGTTTCATTAGTCTATCTTTGTTTTTGTTGCCTTTGCCTTTGAGATATTAGTCATAAATTATTTTTCTAGACTGCTGTCCAGAAGAGTTCGTCTTAGGTTTTATAACAAGACTTTTTACACTTTCAGGTCACATCTTTAATTCTTTAATTTATCTTTAGCTAATTGTTGTATCTAGTGAGAGGCAGGGGTCCAGTTAGATTCTTCTGCATATGGTGAGACAATTTTCCCAACACCATTTATTGAATAAGGTATCCTTTCCTCATGGTTTAGTTTTGTGAACTTGTTGAGGATCACTTGGTGGTAGATATGTGGCTTTATTTCTTGGTTCTCTACTTTGTATCATTGATTTATATGTCTTTTTATACCAGTACCATGCTGTCTTGGTTACTATAGACTTATAAAATTGTTCAAAGTCAGATTATATGGTGCCTGTGGCTTTGTTCTTTTTGCTTAGGATTGCTTTCACTCTTTTTTGGTTTCACATATATTTAGAGATTGTGTTTTCTAATTCTGTGAGAAATGACATTGGTAATTTGTTCAAAATTGCACCAAATCCATAGATTGATTTGGTCAGTAAAGTCATTTTAACAGTATTAATTCTTCCATGAGCCTGAGATGGTTTTCCATTAGTTTGTGTCATGTATAATTTCTTTCATCAGTATTTTATAGTTTCTCTTCTAGAGGTATCTTACCTCTTTTGTTAAATATATTCCTAGTTTTTTTGTGGCCACAGCATATGGGATTGAGTTCTTGATTTTGTTCTTAGCTTGAGCATTTTTGTTGAACAAAAATACAACTGATTAATTTTACATTGATTTTGTATCCTGAAACTTTAATGACGTCTTTTATTAAGTCTCGGAGTCTTTTGAAGGAGTCTTTAGGCTTTTCTGCCTATAAGATTGTGTGATCAGGAAACAAAACACTTGCCTTTCTATTTTTTAATTTGCAGGCCTTTCATGCCTTTCTCTTGCTCAATTGCTCTGGCTAGGACTTCCAGTACTATGTTGGATACAAGAGTGGTGAGAGTGTACATCCTTGTCTTGAGTAGTTCTTAGGGGAATGTTTTAAACGTGTCTTCACTCAGCATGATGTTGGTGGCGGGTTTGTCACATATGTCTCTTACTATTTTGAGGTATGTTTCTTTGGTGCCTGATTTGTTGGGGTTTTTTTAATGAGAGATGTTGAATGTTATTGAAAGGTTTTCTACATCTATCAAAATGTTTTTTGTTTTGTTTTTCATTCTGCTTATGTGGTGAATCACACATAAGCAGATGTGTTATAAGGATCGTTATTAGGATGATAGTGGTTTCTTAGAGTGAGTTAGGGAAGAATCCTTCTTCCTCCATTTTTCTTAATACTTCCCGTAATATTGCTACTAGCTCTTCTTTGTGCGTCTAGTAACATTTGGATGTAGATCTTTCTGGTCCTGTGCTTTTTTGTTTGTGGTGGTAAATTTTTTCATTACTGATTCAGTTTAATTACTTCCTAATTGTCTGTTCAGCATTTTTATTTTATTTTTTCTGGTTTGAACTTGGGAGGTGTAATGTTTTCAGCAATTTATCATTTGTTTCTAGATTTTCTAGATTGTACACATAAAAAGCTTAGGTCATTAATTTGAGAACTTTTTATCTTTTGATGTAGGAATTTTGTGTTATAAACTTTCCTTTTAGTACTTATTTTGCTATATCTCAGAGGTTTGAGTATATTGTGTCTCTACTTTCATTCCATTCTAAATATTCTTAAATTTCTGCCTTATTTCATTGTTTACCAAAAAGCCATTCAGGAGCAAGTTGTTTAGTTTTCACATACTACTATAGTTTTAGGAGTTACTCTTGGTGTTTACTTACAATTTTATTCTGCTATGGTCCAAGGAGATACTTAATCTGATTTAGATTTCTATGCACATATTGAGACTTGCTTTGTGGCCAAACATGTGATACATTTTGGAGAATGTTCCATGCACAGGTGAGAAAAAATATGTATTTGGCAGCTGTTGGGTGTAGTGTTCCATATCTATTAGGTCTGTTTGGTCAAGATTGCCATTCAAGTCCTGAGTTTATTTTCTAGTTTTCTGCCTTAATAATCTTACTAATGCTGCAGTAGCCAGTGGGGTGTTGAAGTCTCACATTATTATGATATTGCTATCTAGCACTTTTTTTCATTCTAGTCGTATTTGCTTTATAAATCTAGTTGCTCCAGTTTTGGGTACATACATATTTAGTATTGTTAAACCTGCTTATAGAATTGATCATTTTATCATTACATAATGCCCTTATTTGCCTTTTCATTGCTGCTCATTTAAAGTTGTTTTGTCATATTTCTACTTTTTTTTAACATTACTTACTTATAATTATATACTTATACTTCTTTATAATTTCAGCTTTTATTTTAGATTCAAGGGGTACACATGCACATCTATTACATAGGTATATTATGTCACACTAAGGATTGTAGTATAAGTGATTCTGACACCGAGGTAGTAAACCTAGGTCCCAATAGGTAGTATTTCAACCTTTGTCCCCTTCCCTCTCTCCCCACTCTATTTGTCTCCAGTGTTTATTTTTCCTATCTTTAGGTCCATAGGTACATGATATTTAGTTCCCACTTATAAGTGAGAACACGCAGTATTTGGTTTTCTGTTCCTGCATTAATTCACTTAGGTTTATGGCCTCCAGCTCCATGTATGTTGTTGCAAAGGACATGATTTTATTCTATTATATGGCTGTGTCATATTCCATGGTGTCCTGTTCTATATTTACTTTATTAAATCCACTATTGATAGGAATCTATGTTGAATCTACAGTCTTTGTTATTGTGAATAGTGCTGGAATGAACATATTAGTGCATGTGCCTTTTTGTAGAATAGTTTATTTTCCTTTGGATATATACCCAGTAATGGGACTGCTGAGTTGAATGGTAGCTCTGTTTTAAGTTCTTTGAGAAATCACCAAATCACTTTCCACAGGGGCTAAACCATTTGCATTTCCATCAACAGTGCGTAAGCATTTCCTTTTCTCTGCAGCCTCATCATGATCTGATATTTTTATCTTTTTAATAATAAAAATTCTGAGTGCTTTGAGGTGGTGACTTATTATGGTTTTGATTTGCATTTCTCTGAAGACGTGGAGTATTTTGTTCATATACTTGTTGTCTGCCTGTATGTTTTATTTTGAGAAGTCTCTGTTCATGTCCTTTACTCATCTGTTAATGAGGTTGTTTATTTTGTGCTTGTTTATTCGTTTACATTTTTCATAAATTCTGGATGTTAGACTTTTGCTGGATTCAAAGTTTGTAAATATTTTCTCCCATTCTGTGTATTATTTGTTTATTATGTTGATAGTTGCTTTGCGGTACAAAAGCTCTTTAGTTTAATTAGGTCCCTTGTCAATATTTGTTTTGGTTGGAAATACTTTTGAGGACTAAGTCATAAATTATTTTCCAAGGCCAATGTCCAGAATGGTATTTCTTAAGTTTTCTTCCAGGATGTTAAGAGTTTGAGATCTTACATTTAAATCATTAATCCGTCTTGCGTTAATTTCTGTATGTGGTAAAAGGTAAGGACCCCGTTTTATTCTTCTGCATAAGGCTAGCCAGTTATCACAGCATAATTGATTAAATAGGGAGCCCATTCCCTCTTGCTTATTTTTGATAACTTTGTTGAAAATAAAATGTCTCTAGGAGTGAAAATTTATTTCTGGGTTCTCTATTCTGTTCCATTGATCTTTGTGACTGTCTTTGTACCACTGCCATACTGTTTTGTTAACTGTAGCTATCATAAAAGGGATTATGTTCTTGATTTGGCTCTCAGCTTGAATGTTATTGCTATATTGAAATTCTCCTGATTTTTGTACATTGACTTTCATCCTAAAATTTTACTAAAGTCGTGTAGTTGATCAAGGAGCCATTTGGCTGAGTCTTTAGGATTTTCTAGGTGTAGAATCATCTTGTCAGTGAACAAAGATAATTTGGCTTCTTTTTATTATTGAGATTCCTTTTATTTCTCCCTTTATCCTGATTGCTCTAGCTAGGTTGAATAGGAGTGATAAGACTAAGCATCCTTGTCTTGTTACTATTCTTAAGAGTAATGCTTCCAGCTTTTGCCCATTCAGTATGATGTTGGTTGTGGTTTTGTCATATGTGGCTCTTATTATTTTGAAGTGTGTTCCTTTGATGCCTAATTTGTTGCGAATTCTCATTATGAAAGGATGTTCCATTTGCTGTTAGGTGTAATTTAAGTCTTACATTAGATTTCCTATTCGTTGCTGGAAGGGGGAGATTGAAGTTTCCTATTTGTATTGTATTGTTTGTATTGTATTGTATCGTATTGTATTGTATTGTATTGTATTGCTCCCTTCAGATCTCTTATTATTTACTTTACTTATTTAGGTGCTCCAGAGTTGGGTGCATATATATTTACAATTTATATATTGTATTGATAAATTAGCCCTTTTATTATTATATAATGACATTTTCCTCACTTTACAATTTTAGACTTAAAATCTATTTTGTCTGATATAAATATCATTACACTTGTTTTATTTTTGTATCTATTTGCCTGTAATATATATTTTTTTATCCCTTCACTTTTAGTCAGTGAGTGTCCTTTAAGTTGAAGTGATTCTCATAAAGGCAACATATAGTTTGGTCTTATTCTTTATTCATTCAGCCATTCTATATGTTTCAACTGGGGAATTTTATCTATTTACAGTCAAGTTAATTATTTATAGGTAAGCAATTACTAGTAGCATTTCTTTAGGTGTTTTCTGGATGTTCTCCAGATTCTTTGTTCCTTTTCTTCTTTCTTGCTGTTTTTCTTTGTTTGATGGTTTTCTATAGTGGTATATGTTAAATCTATTTTGTCTTGGTGTATCCACTGTAGTTTTTTGTTTTATGTTTATCCTGAGGCTGACATAAAACATTTTATACTTATAAAAGGCATTTCAAGCTGATAACAACTTAACTGTGATTACATACTCAAATTTGACACTTTAACTCCCTGTTCCCAAATATTTTGTTTTTGATGTCACTAACATATTTTTATAATTTGTATTTCCTTACAAAGTAATATAGCTATAAATATTTTTAATACTTTTCACTTTTAACCTTTATACTAGACATATAATTAATTTACACATTGCCATTTCCATATTAGAGTATTTAGAATTTGCCATGTTCTGACTTAATGGTGATCTTTATACTTTTGTAAGTTTTTATGTCATTAATTAGTGTCCTTTTCCTACAGCTTGAGGAAATTCCTTTAGTATTTCTTGTAAGTCAGATGATCTCTTGATTTTTTTCAGTCCAATTATTGGATTCTTTAGCTAACTCTATGATTTCTTTTTGATACATTTTTATCCTTGCATTTCTCCATTAAAACTTTAAGTGTGTTCCTCCTTTGCTTTCCTGATCTCAGTAAACATCTTTATTACCATTATTTTGAATTTCGTGATGGGAAATCACCTATGCCCATTTCATTATGGTCAGCTTCTGGAGATTTATCTTGTTCTTAATCTGGACTTTTTAAAAATCTTTCTTCATTTTCCATGGCTCTCTGTGTTGGTTTCTTCATCTTACATAAGGCAACAGGCTTTTTCAGTCTTTTCAGATTGGCCTTGTGTAGGAGATAGACCTTACCATTCTGTCCAGGCATATATTCTAAAATATCTCTTTATCTTTGTGTTTTTCCAAACAGTTGTCTTTGTTTTTACTGGCCCCTAGGAGAATTGGATGTGGTAATTTCCATCAGTAGTCCAAAACAGGTAAGATAGAAACCAGATCTTCTAGATGTAGCTGAAAAGGTTAGAGTGTTAAATGTGTGTTGCTATTCCTTCTGTCTTCAGGGTGAAACTGAGAGCAGGTGTTTATCTCCCACTCCCTATGCACTAAGCTGGAGAGAGGATCTGTGGGAACTGTCTACACTCTCATTCAGGCTGACATTCTGATCCTGGGAGCATAGCCACTGGAGATGCGTCTGTTTACTATCCACCTCTTTATTTTATATGGTCTAGGAAGATTTAGGAATGTAGTGCTCCATCAAGTCTCTTAGCTGATTGGTTAAGGACGCAATTTCTTGATTGTGGTTGTATAATTTGTGGTGATCAATGCATGGACAAACTCCTTCCAGAAAAAATCTGTAGACCTGAATTTGTTATTGTTTATCTGCCCTCTTTAACTCCCACAAAACGGGTAAGTTAGATGTTAAAGTGTCTAGTAAACATTGGAAGGGGATACAGGAAACCCCTTTTTGGTGAGGAACTATTGACTGTTACCCCATCCTTTTCACTGCTCCTGGAGGATGCAGCAGTCTCTGGATAAGCTTGCACACCCATTGAAAACCACCTAATTTTACTATGGTCTAAGTAGAATCACATAGGCCTAGTCTTTTTTCATTTCCAGAACTAGGAGGTTTAGGATGCAGTCTGTTGGGTGTAAACTGTAGAAGTTGGGACACTCAATGTATGGGGAAATTTTTACTGGGAAGAGCATGTTAGCCAGAACTAGGAGGATGCAGCCTGTTTGAGTGGGAGTTGTAAAAGTTGGGAAACTCATTGTGTGTGCAAACTTTTACCAGGAAAAACTGGTAGCCTTGGGGTTGTCCCCTGGGTGAGCCAAGGAGAAAGCTTAGAAAATACCCAAACTTCTCCTCAGGTTTCTGAAGTTCTATAGTTTTTCAGCCCAATTCACTCCCTGATGTACGCTACTTAGGAGTTTAACTGTCAGCAGCAGCAATTGACAGAGTACACCGGCAAATCCCTTTCAGTGACAAATGGGGACTTTTGAGTTTTAGTCTTTTTTTTTTCCTGATCTTAAGGACAATGAAGACTCGGAGAGTGTTTACATACCTGTGCATGACTTGGTTTAGTGGTCAAGCGAAACTCAGGTATACCTAATTCCTTCTGCTTCCAGAGTTACGTGAATTGTGCCAACCCAGGAGGGACCTTAAAGTTGGGGTACAAAATGTTCGGTACAAACTCCTCTCTCCTCAAGGAGGAGCTAGGATTTGAAAATTTCTTCCCAGTTGTATGAGGTAGTTCCCAAGGTGAGGTTCAAACCTAAGTGTGCCTAAGCTTTTTCTGCTCTTTTGCTGTGGATATTTTCTCAGTTGCCTGGAGTGTAGAGTCTCGAGTTTGTCTGTGACTCTCTTTCAGATAACATTGATCCTTGTGTAGATGTTTATTCAGTGTGTCCATGAGTGAAGGGAGAGTCAGTAACTTCCTATTCTACCGTATTGCTTATGTCACTCCTAAAACATACAAATAGTTCTTAAAACTCTGTAGTGAAAAATAAACAACTTATTTTTTACATCAGCAAAAATCTGAAGATATCACTCCAAAAATACACAGATGGCAAGTTAGCATATGAAGAGATGTTGAACATAATTTGTCACTTAAAGAAATGAGAAAAAAAAAAACAACATATATTAAGACACAAATGAGATACCACTATGCACCTACTAGAATAAATAAAATGCAAAAATAAAACTGACAATACCAACTGGCAACCATATAAAGCAACTTATGCATTGTTGGTGAGAATGCAAAATGATACAGCCACCTTGACTGACAATTTGACAGATTTTTACAAAGTAAAAAGTGAAGTTCAGAAACTGTGCCGTTGTATACTTACTCAATCAATTTGAAAACTCATGTCCACAAGTAGCCAACATAAAAATTTACTTAATGTTTTTATTCATAATTTCTATTTGAATTTCACTTTTTGCTGTCTGATAAAGACTCAATGACAAATGGGCTTATTTCTGAATAGAACTCATATTTAGGTCTCGTTTCATAAGATTGACTTTTTATAAATAATAGTCTTATGCTCTTATATTCAGGCTTTGGAATCTTTCTTTCTTAAGTTATCTTTTCTTAAACTTGTAACACATACAAACTGTTAACAAATTTAATATAGAATACTCACCAGGAAAATAATTGAATTAGTAACCATATGTTTAGAAAAACAAAAGCCAATAAAGCTTGGGAAATATTTATAAAAATATTTAGTTGCATTAAACATAAAATCACATGTGAATTATAATATCACCACAACATGAAGAATAACCTATTTGAGACAAATTTTATTGATTTAAAAAGAGAATTAACAGAATTATTTTGTGTTTTAAAAGATAATAGTATTATCAGGAAATCTTCATCTATGATGCTTCCAAATACTAAGAAATATTATTCATAGTTTTCCTGTTCCATATATTGCAAAATACCAGATGTAGAAGCCAAAAAACTGTATTTTTCAATTTGTCTTGTCATTATTGTCCTGACATGTGAAATAAGTTCCATTACATACAGTTTGTTTGAATATAAGTTACTTGAGGAATTAGGATCAGTGTGAATTATCTGGTATCAAACTGGATTTGTGAAAGTCACCTTGTATCTGTTGTTTGCAGTGTTGGTGGCAAGGAATTCTCAATCGCTTGAGAACATCCTGTTTTGAGTTTGGATCAAAGGCAACACAGTTCTTCAATGAGCCATTGCGGCAGTCCCTTTCAGCTTGACAGTTCTGCGTAGTCATTCTGGAAGCTGTTTCTGACATCAAAACTTAAAGTCTATTCCTCTAGCCCTACAAAGATTTGATCAGATTTTTTAAATCCCACAAAAAAGTATCTTTCTGCTCAAACTAGCCAAGTTTTTCTGTGTGCAGCCAAGAGCTCCAATCAATATAGTTGCCATAGGCATCTTTTTACAACAAAATATGTATAAGAAATCATAGAACATTTGAAGCTAAGTTAAAACTAAAACTTAAATGTTTTCTCAAATATTTTAGTTTATGTTTTTAAGTTTTTTTCTCTCAATTTTTATGTGATAATAAAAACTTTAATTTGTAGCTAGGAAATTGACTGTCTAAAATAAACACTAAAATTTTTAGCCTTAAACAAAAATAATTTATCGTATAATTTGTGCAGACACAATTCCATCTATAATAGCCCATTTTACATTCTCTTTTCTACCTTATTCCCTATAGCTGTAGTTACTCTACAGTTCTTCTACAGCATAGGAAACAACCCTATAATCTAGAGATAGCCTTTCAGTGATAAGCAAGACTTATCATTGGATTTCTGAGGATGTGATGAAACATTGCCACCATACCATTTAACATCCAAATGATAATATTAGGAGGTGGGACACCGGGAGGTGATTAGGTCATGGGCAAGAAGGCTTCATGAATCAGGTTAGTGCCCTTATAAAATGGCTAACTTGCCATTTTCACCTCCGGAAAACATGGTAAGAAAGTACCCTTGGTGAATCAGCAATGGGACCTCACCAGACGCTGAATCATTCTGTGCCATGATCTTGGACTTGTCAGCCACCAAAACTGTGAAAAATACATTTGTTTTATTTTTAACATACTCAGTTTATGTTATCTTGTTAAGAAGCTTGGACAGACTAAAACAGATGCTTAAATTTTACTATTTTATTTGTGGATTTGACATTAACATAAAAGAGTAATTATTTAAAACAGTAAAAATAATATGGATTTTAATTTGAGGGATTTCTAAGAAAATGTCTACAGTATGTCCTAGGTAATGAAATAAAATAAAAATTTTCATATACATTTAATATTTCATGCGTTCATTCAAACTCCATGGAAAAATTCTGAGTGCTTGTCATCAAATCTAATCTAGGAATTCAGAATATGTGCCTGTAAACTGAGACAAAAAAGATTAAGAGACATTCACTAGAGACAAACAAGCACTCATAATTTTATTTTATTTCCTGTTTTCTTTTCTTTTCCTTTTCACAGGGGGCCGGGCGCGGTGGCTCAAGCCTGTAATCCCAGCACTTTGGGAGGCCGAGACGGGTGGATCACGAGGTCAGGAGATCGAGACCATCCTGGCTAACACGGTGAAACCCCGTCTCTACTAAAAAATACAAAAAACTAGCCGGGTGAGGTGGCGGGCGCCTGTAGTCCCAGCTACTCGGGAGGCTGAGCCAGGAGAATGGCGTGAACCTGGGAGGCGGAGCTTGCAGTGAGCTGAGATCCGGCCACTGCACTCCAGCCTGGGCGACAGAGCGAGACTCTGTCTCAAAAAAAAAAAAAGAAAAATAAGAAAATTCACAGGAATATAAGGCCATATATTATAGCCAATCATGAGCAAACCACAGACTTTATTACAACAGAATTGAGCATGTGAAACAGAGCTAATACCCAGTTTATAAAAGTAGAGTTTGAGAAAGTTCGCCAGTAATAAGATTGTATGTGATTGCATATATGTTTTTATATTTCACTAGAGAAGTTTAAAAGAGAATTCACATTTCACCAATTAAACTTCAACATGAAGCACATATGAATTTCATGTTTCCATTTGGTTTCCTCCCAAAGGGGGCCTATAACGTATAGTTTACTTTCTGTTGGAAAAAGGAACTTAAAGTTATGTTGGATTCAGTAACACAATTTCTCTGTCCTTCCTTTCTTCCTGTTTCTTTCACCAACTGTTTGTGAAATTTCCATCTTTCGTTAAATACTATGCTATACAAAAAAAATCAAGAAGATTCTACGTCATCAAAAACTCTATGTTCAATACAAAGTGAGGAACTTTATAACTGAAGTGACAATAGGATGACTATTCTTTATTTAGTTCATATATTTTAAAATATATGAAAATTTTCACTTGACTTTCTCAATATAAATCAGATATTTAATAACAGAGGTAGACTGTAAATTTTCTACCTTGACTTATTTGTGTAATATGAAGACTCTACTGTCCTGTGTTTAAGAAAAATAGTTAACTAAATTATAACTGTTAAATTGCAAGGTATCTTTAGTTCTCTGTTATTACGATAAATAATAATACAATTAAATAAAGTAATGTAATTCATAAAAATTTAATACATTAAAATTAATTTAATTCACAAAAAATTATTTTTCTTTGTTGCTTCAGATTCCCTGGGGGAAAATATAATAATTTACCTACACTGGAAATCTCTGTATTATGAGACTTTCTAATGAATGTTTTTCAAAATGAAAATTGACAACAAATGTATTTCACAGATACATCATAGAATGTTAGAATACAAAAACGCAACTGCAGATCACATACTGTACATATTATTTTGTAATAATAATAATAAAACTGAGTCTCAAGGACTATGAGAAAGCAGTTCCAGGAAGAATGCAGATTAGTGGTTTAGGGTGGCCTAGAAACTAAATAAGGTTCTGTTGTTTCATGCCTATCCCAAGCAGGATTAATGGGACAAAAGAAAGATATAAATACAATAACCCCAATAAAAAGTTGTTTTGTGTATATACCCTTTTCATCTTAAAATAATTGGTGAAATTAATTCTGGCTGTGTTCTATAACAGCAACTCTTGTGGACTGCTGGAGCATCTGTTGGTTTGGTTCAGTTTTGTTTGTGTGTTTGTGTGTCTGTTTTTGATTATGAATATCACCTTTAGCAAATAGTGGAGTAACTGCTGTAAATGGTTTCATCCTTCTTTTAATTTTCTTCTCCAGGTAGAATTACTATACTCTTTTCTAGATTCTATCCTGGTCTTTAATTATTGCTCTATAATTGTCCCTACAGGAAAACATCTGCTGTTGCCCATTTTTCTCTCTCTATTGCTTCAGATCCCCTGTGGGCTATATTATATCATGTTGACATTGCATTTTCTAGTTGCCGTTGATGATTTTCTATCCCAAGGGCCCTACAAAGATCAGGATTTTTAGGTACTTCATTTTCTATGGCAAATCAGACCTTTTTCCTTCTATGTTACTGTCAGGTTACTGAATTTAGGAAATAATTTTGGCAAATAAGAGCAGTAAAATTGTTTTACATTGACAGTTTTGTTCTATTTATAACTTTAAAAATGTAAAGTCCAATACAGCCTTGTTATATTTAGGAGTAAATATAACAACAGATTATAAATTTTTATAATTAATTTTATTCATGGTGTATTTTTATTAACGTAATCATTTTGTATTGTGAAATCATATTATACTAAGTTATGTTTTATATTTATATAATATATTTATTTTATAATTGTGTGACATTTAAATTATATTATGAAATATGATGTTATAATTATAACATAATATACATATGTATATATATTATGTCATGTTAATTATCACTATTATTTTATGAAGAATGATTTTGGATAAATATAATGGATATTTATATTTATTTTATATCTGTATTTTTAGAGAAGCCATTGATATTTTATATCTAAAGGAGAAGTATAATTGGTTATTAATGTTTAGATGCTAACGATTAAACAATATTTATATTATACTTATTTATATTAATAATCTATACAACATTAAGCCTAATCTTGTGTCAGGCAGCTCTCTTTACTCAGTCCTACTAAAAGCCTCCTTCATTCACACTACATTTCCCAACCTTACTTAAATATCATATATTGTATTCTATTGTATTTTAAGAAAGATTACAGTACTTAATGTAAGATCAAAATTAGAATCAAACACAGTCTTACCAACATTAAATTCTATATTTTTAAATGTTATTTAGAGAAAAGTTTTAGGATTATTAATGTGAGTGAAATGACACTAAGAGTCTTGATAACTCATATGTTAAACCTTCTACAGATTATAACATTGTTTTGTAGTTAAATTTTAAGGAAATGTTACCAAATGTGAACAATATAAATTAAAAATTATGTATGTTTGTATAATATTATATATTTATCTCCTTTTCTGGTAAAGCATACTTCTGTGTAATTTCTGATTGTTGTTGTCTTTTTATCAATAGTATCAGATAATATTTTATCAAATTTACAAGGGTGTTTTTTGGATTTTCATGTGTTCTATATGTTTTAAAACTAAAATACTTTTTAATATGTAAAGAAGATAATAAAAGTACTATCTCTCAGAATATTTTTCTTTCTGTTTTATCATAAATATGTTATGGATATAGTTTGGATATTTGTCTTCTCCAAATCTCATGTTGAAATGCCATTCCCAGTGTTGGAAGTGGAGGTCAGTGGAAGGTTTTTGGGTAATGGGGGAAGATCCTTCGTGAATGACTTGGTGTCCTGCTGATGGCAAAGAGTGAGTTCTTCCTCTGTGAAGTCATGAAAGAGCTATTTAAAAGAGCTTAGCCCTTCTCCCATCAAACTGGCCCTCCTCGCCTTTCTCCATGACTGGAAGATTCCTGAGACCTTCATCAGAATCAGATCCTGGTGCCATGCTTCATGTAGAGCCTCCAGAACTGTGAGCCAAAGAAACTTCTTTGTTATACATTATCTAGTCTCAGGTATTATTTTATAGCAATGCAATCAGACTAATATAGTTATAAATTAAAAGACTTTATTTAGATTAGAATGGATTGAAAGTTAGACAGTAAGTTGGGGAAAATATGGAAAAGAGAAATAAACACATTTTTTTAAGAGATGTTCAGCATTTTCCATAAACTATATACACTTATTTATTTGCAACGTAGTCTCAGAAGGTGCAAATCTGAATCCCTATAAGAAACTTACAACTTGCATTAAATTATGGAAGACTTGTTCAACTGAATCAATCTCCTAAGGAAACTACATCCGGGTAATATTTACACTGCTAATACCCTTCTACAATAGTCTCGTAACCAGAAAGATTTTTTTCTTCATAATCATTGAGGATTCTGTGTATTAACATCATCAGTGTATATATTCTTTAGTTACAATGATCTTTTAAGATGCCACTTTCTTCTACGATTATGCAAAATAGTGATCATTGTATCTTAGCTATTAATATCAAGCTGAAATGATTCAGTGGCTGAACTGCATATTTGGTATTTTTTTTACATTGAAAAATGTATAAAATACTTAATCCCTTTTACTAATTCAGTTTCATTTTTTTTTGGTTTATAATAAGAAGTATTCTCCCTGTATTAGTCTATTTTCACACTGCTGATAAAGGCATACCCAAACCTGAACAATTTACAAAAGAAAGAGATTTAATGGACTTACAGCTGCCCATGATTGGGGAGGACTCACAACCATGGCAGAAGACAAGGAGGAGCAAGCCATGTCTTACAAGCAAAGAGAGAGAGTTTATAATGAAACTCCCTCTTATAAGAGCAACAAATCTCATCAGACTTATTCACTATCATGAGAACAGCATGGGAAAGACCTGGCCCCATGATTCAATTACCTTGCCCCGGGGCCCTCCTTATAACACATGGGGATTTAAGATGAGATTTGGGTGGAGACACAACCAAACCATATCATTCCACTCCTGGGCCCTCCCAAATCTCATGTCCTCACATTTCAAAATCAATCATGCATGCCCAACAGTAGCCCGAAGTCTTAACTCATTTCAGCAGTAACTCAAAAGTCCACAGTCCCAAGTTGCATCCAAGATAGGGCAAGTCCCTTCTGTCTATGAGCCTGTAAAATCAAAAGCAAGTTAGTTACTTCCTAGACACAATGGAGATATAAGCATTGAGTAAATACAGCCATTCCAAATAAAAGAAATTGGCTGAAACATGGGCTACAGGGCCTATGCAAGTCAAAACTCCAGTGGGGAAGTCAAACCTTAAAGCTCCAAAATGATCTCCTTTGACTCCATGCCTCACATCCAGGTCCTGCTGATGCAAAGGTGAGTTCCCATGGTCTTGGGCAGCTCTGCCCCCATAGCTTTACAGGATACAGCCTCCCTCCTGGCTGCTTTCACAGGCTGGCATTGAGTGTCTGTGACTTTTCTAGGCACACAATGCAAGTCATAGGTGGATATACCATTCTGGATTCTGGAGGACCCTTTTCACAGCTCCACTAGTTGGTGCTCCAGGAGGGACTCTGTGTGGGGACTCTAGCCCCATATTTCTCTTCTGCACTACCCTGGCAGAGGTTCTCCATGAGGGACATGCTCCTGCAGCAAACTTCTGCTTAGGAATGCAGGCATTTCCACAAATCCTCTGAAATCTTGGTGGAGGTTCCCAAACCTGAATTCATGACCTCTGTGCACTTGCAGACTCAACACAATGTGGAAGCTGCCAAGTCTTGGGGCTTGCATCCTCTGAAGCCATGGCCCAAGCTCTACATTGGGCCCCTTCAGCTATGGCTAGAGCAACTGTGATGCTAGGTTAAGACCTAGCAAGACCCTAGGTTACACTTGACAGGGACCCTGGGCCTGACCTATGAAGCCATTTTTTTCTCCTAGGCCTCTTGGCCTGTGATGGGAGGGACTGCCATGAAGACCTCTGATATACCCTGAAGACATTTTCCCCATTGTTTTGGGGATTAACATTTGGCTCTTGTTACTTATCCAAATTCCTGAAGCTGCCTTGAATTTATCCTCAGAAAATGGGATTTTTTTTTTTTCTATCACATTGTCAAGCTGCAAATTTTCCCAACTTTTATGCTCTGCTTTTCTTGTAAGACTGAATGCCTTTAACAGCACCCAAGTCATGTCTTGAATGCTTTTCTGCTTAGACATGTCTTCTGCCAGATACCCTAAATCATCTCTCTCAAGTTCAAAGTTTCACAAATATCTAGGGCAGGGCCAAAATGCCACCAGTATCTTTGCTAAAACATAACAAGAGTCACCTTTGCTCTACTTCCCAACAAGTTCCTCATCTCCATCTGAGAGCACCTCAGCCTGGACTTTATTGTCCATATCGCTATCAGCATTTTGGACAAAGCCATTAAATCAGTCTCTAGGATGTTCCAAACTTTCCTGCTGTCTTCCTCTGAGCTCTCCAAACTGTTCCAACCTCTTCCTGTTACTCAGTTCCAATGTCACTTCCAAATTTTTGGGTATCTTTAGAGCAGTCCTCCACTCTGGGTACCAATTTACTGTATTTGTCCATTTTCATGATTTTGATAAAGACATACCCCAAGACTGGGCAATTTACAAAAGAAAGAGGTTTAATTAATGTACAGTTTCACGTGTTTGGGGAGGCCTCACAATCACAGTGGAAGACAAAGAAGAGCAAATCATGGCTTACATGGATGGCAGTAGGCAAAGATAGAGAGCTTGTGCAGGGAAACTCCCCCTTATAAAACCATCAGATCTCATAAACCTTATTCACTCTCAAGAGAATGGCAGAAGAAAGACCTGCCCCCATTATTCAACCTCTCACCAGGTCCCTCCCACAACATATGAGGATTCAAACTGAGATTTGAGTGAACTCATAGCCAAACCATATCACTGCCCCAAGATATAGTTCTGAAAAATATATGGGCATTAGGGTCAACCTCCCTTATTTAATTGCCTACCTGTTCTGATCAGTAGTTACACACTGAGAGCCTATCTATTTATAAAACAGCAATCATTAAAATATATTTACTTCAAATTTCAGATTTTATTCTATAGAAATGTATATACATGTGTGAATATTGATATGTTGATTTTATGAACTTATTAATTTGATCAATTTTCCTTATTTTCGTGTATCAGAATCTCAAGCCGATATATAGTTTCCACATATTGATCACAGGTTGAGGTTATGTTATTACCATGAGCCAGAACTATCAGAAAAATGGCTAACAAGTTTAGGCTTTCAGTGCAATGCTATATCCTAGATTAGATAAAATTCCTGTTAACTTTTCCTTTATGATGAGTCCTTTTATATACTTATATCTTTTATATTTTCTCTGCCAAAGTCCTCTGCTCTAATACATTTTTCTACTCTAAAAAGCCTGAGTACATAATAAATATTGCTAAAATATAAATTATTATGTCAATATATGAGGTAATATTTAAATGTCAATTTCTATTAACAAAAATGAATTTTATATAAGTATATATTTTTAAAGTATCTTTAATAGTTTCAAGTGTGAAATCACATATAGTTCTTATGAAATAGCCTTTAATATATGTTATAGATAATGTTATTAAGTATTTCTGATATGAAAACCAAATCAAAACAGTTTACTGGACATTCTTTCTATCATATCATAAGCCTTCCTATATTGTAAGCTACTTTTCATTCAAAACATATATATAATCTCATAAAAATATCTATAAAATAAAAATTATGTGTATATTTTATACAATTTAATATATTTATTAATATTTCATTATATAATATTTATCTACAAGTTAGAGATATGTATGATCCTAGGGAAATTATCAAGTGGAGAAAAATTTAGCATAAAATGAATAAATATTGACAGATGACTAGAACTAGGCTCCAGTTCATATTTATTAATGAGCTATATCTTGCATAGAAAAGTACATTCTATACTTTGTTTCATCAACTGTTGTTTTGTAGGCCTATTAAAGTTTTGACAAACGTATTTGTAAGGGCCTTCAAGATTAAGTCTACAGAGTAAATAATTCAAAAGGAAACAGAACAATGGAATGGAAAGAAATCGTCTTAAAAAGTTGCCTAAAGATAAAGTCCTGGTTTACATATCTCTAATTACAGAGACTGTTCCAAATTGTCATATATATTTAACCTAAGTCTTTATCTTATAAAATAAAGTTTATAGAAATAATGAATTTGTCCATTGAGATTAAATTTAAAAACTAAGGAAAATGCATATACTATTATGTTGCAGAGTAACAGTATGTATAATTTCACAAGTAATTTTCCATTGCATTTCAATTCACCTTGGAGTAAAACATAATACCATTTGTGTACCAGATTTACACACTAGAGATATGCAATGTTCTAGATGGAATGCACTGGTGGCATATGGCCTGTCAGCCATGGAAATTTGACTAGTGTGACTGTAAACCTGACTTTTAAAAAATTACTCAATTTTAATTAATTTAAACTTAAATTTAAAACATAATATTGGAAACATTTATGTTGTTTGCAAAACCTTTGGTATTTAAGGGTACTTTTTAAAATGTGAATTTTGTGAAATTCACATAAAGATATATTACTTCTAATAAAAATTTAGTACTGAATTTAAATATGTTCTAAATGTAAACTACCAAATTTAAAGGAAGCACAAAAATAAAGTAAAATATTATTTATACTTTCTATATTGATTAAATGCTGAAATAAAAATATTTTAGATATAATGTACTAAAATCTATTTTTGAAATTAATTTTACCTATTTTTTTTTTTTACCTAATACATGTGGCTACTAGAAAAGTTAAAGATATATATGTAGTTCATGTATGTTTCCATTAGGCAGTTTAATTGCTCAAGTTATGTTTGTAGGCAAGCTTTTTACATGTTTAATTCCCACTGTATTGCTGGACTTGATAAAACATTATTGATTGATGCAATGTTTTTCACAAAATAGAATCCCTTATAAAGAATTATTAAGCAGAAACCTCTATTTTATTGCAGAATATGCAAAACATGGCTATTGCCAATAATACATTTACCAATAGATATGTTTTTAAAGGATAATATTTATCATTCATTTTGCAAATATCACTAATGGCAAATAATTGTATTATTTATTATTATTTAAAGGTCCCCACTAAAATTTGGGTAATTGCAACTTGTTACAACTATCCACAGAAATAGTTTTTTTTTTCAAACTACACATATAAGCATGATAAGTACAAACACAAAACAAAATTACATTTGTTTGCCTTTGGTAGGGTTCACTATAAAACTTGCAACTTGACCTATATTTCCTCCTGTTCAATACGCTTTCATAGTTCTTGAATTTTTACACAGGAATGCTTTTGGAATTCTTTAATTTGTAAGTCATCAATTTTTATCATGGCCAATATTGTAATTGACATAAAATCTCTCTGAGTCAACTTATTTTATTATTTAATAGATGTTATTTAACATATATTTCAAGTTTACAACATGATGTTATCAGATTCAGTTAGGCAGGAAAATGGTTATCATTGTGAAGCAGATTAACACATCTATCATCTCAAATAGTTAATTTTTTGGTGACAACAGTAGCTAAAATCTACTTAACAAAAAATCCATAATATAATTGCTAAGAAAAATCCCTAATATAATACAATTTTATTAATTTCCTCATTTTGTTCATTAGGCCCTTAGACTTGTTAATCCTACATATCTACTATTTTGTATCATTTGATACATATTTCCCCATTTCTTCTCTACCCCTCCTCCCACCATCCCTACTGGTAACCTCTGTTTCGTACTCTGTTTATTTGTATTTGAGCTCTTTTATTTTGAAGTTTCACACAGAAGTGAGATCATATAATTTCTTTGTGTGTGTTTCTGGCTTACTTCGTTTAGCATGATGTCCTATGGGTCCATCTGTGTTGCAAAAAGTGGTATAATCTTTCTTTTTTTAAGGCTAAATAATAGTTCATTGTGTATATGTGTATGTTTGTGTGTGTATAAAATATTATATACACATGATATGTATATTACTCGTTCTTTATCCATTTACCAATCAATAGGCATTTAAGTAGTTTTGATGACTTGATAATTGTGAATAATGCTTCAATGTACGTGAAACTGCAGATATCTTTACTTACAAGGTGGTGATTTCATCTTTTTAGATATACATGCAGAAGAGGGATTGTTGGGTCATATGGTAGTTGTATTAATAATTTCTCTAAGAATCGCCATGCTATTTTCTTTTCTTTTCTTTTTTTTTTTTGAGACGGAGTCTCACTGTGTTGCCCAGGCTGGAGTGCAGTGGCGCGATCTCGGATCACTGCAAGCTCCGCCTTCCGGGTTTACGCCATTCTCCTGTCTCAGCCTCCAGAGTAGCTGGGACTACAGGCGCCCACCACTACGCCTGGCTAACTTTTTGTATTTTTAATAGAGACGGGGTTTCACCGTGGTCTTGATCTCCTGACCTCGTGATCCGCCCGCCTGGGCCTCTCAAAGTGCTGGGATTACAGGCGTGAGCCACGGCGCCCAGCCACCATGCTGTTTTCTATAATGACAGTAACAATCCACATTTCCACTAACAGTGTACCAGGGTTCCCTTTCCTCTGCATCCTTGCCAACATTTGTTTCCTCTTGTATTTTTTATAATAGTTATTCTTACGAGTGTGAGGTGATATCTCATAGAGGTTTTAACTTGCGTTTTCTTATAATTAGTAATAATGAGCACTTTCCACATACTTGTTGGCCATTTTTATGTCTACTTTGGAGATATGTCTGTTCAGGTCCTTTGCCATTTTATTTAATGAGTTTGTTTGTTTTTCTGCTTTTGGTTGTAAAATTTCCTTGTAAGTATTTGATATTAACCCCCTATCAGATAGATAGTGTGCAGTTATTTTTTTCCATTTCATAGGTTGCTCTTTCATGTTACTTGTTTCCTGTATTATGCTGATGCTTTTCAGTTTAATGCAGTACCATTTATTTATTTTTGCTTTTATGGCCTGAGCTTTTGGCTTATTATCCAAAAACTGGTTGCCAAGGCCAATATCAAGGGTTTTTTTGTTTTGTTTTTTTTTTTTTTTCCTGTATTCTCTCCTCAGAGTTTTACGGTTTCAGATCTTACATTTAGGTTTTCTATCTTTTCTGAGTGAATTTTTGTGCATGGTATAATATAATGACCTAATTTTATTCTTTTGCATGTAGAAATTCAGTTCTTCCAGTACTATTTATTAAAGATACTATCCTTTCTCTAATGTGTCCTTTCAGTACCCTTGTCAAAAATGAATTGACTGTGTATGTTTACATTTATTTCTGGGCTCTCTGTTCTGTACTACGGGTCTATGGAGCATGATTCCTTCATCATACTTCCTGATTTTCTTCCTCAGTGTTGCTTTGGTTATCCAGCTTATGTTTGTGGTTCCACAGAAATTTGAGGATTATTATTTTCTGTGTCTGTGAAAAATGCCATTGATGAATTTTGAAAAACAAGATCATAAAAGAGTATAATGAATCAACTATCATGTAGCTAGTATAATTACTGAAAGTAACATACATATATATGATATATATATCATATATATTTATACACACACACATTTAGCCTTGTTCTGATTTCTAGACAATAAGTTATATATGTGGCAAAAAAGTAAGAAATAATAGTGAACATGTAAAAACTTACTTTACTTACAAACACCTTTCTTTCAGTGAGGTTCTAGAATTTGATAGTAAGTTGTAAATGTGTGAGAATTCTGTTCAAGTGTGGCTTCCTTGTGTGAGAGCAAGATATGCCTATTAATGTACAATAACTATATTAGGAGAACAGAATGACCAACTTGAAAAAAATAACCTTCAAAGTTGAGATACATGAACCTATCACTCATTTTTATTACTGAATTTTAGCCATGACCTCCACATCTCTTTCAGTTTTTCTCATTAAAAATGAATATTCAAAGTACAATGCAGCATGAATACAAAGGCATTTTATGATTGATGTTAAGCACATTAATGTAATTAAGTTAAAACTTGCAAACTCCTGATTGTATTAAAATTTATAAAGTATCATTTTATAGTTCCTTCTACTAGGGTATATACAACATCTATATCAAATTTGTATTGCTAATTTAAGGCTAATTAAATCTCAAAATCTTCAGTGAATCTTGGCAAGACACATGGATTAATTGACTGAACATTCGAAATAAATATTAATCTTTTTTACTTTTGTGACTTTATTTAGAAAGCAACAGGAAAAGACAATGGCATTCAATTACCATAATTAAATTTGTATTAATGTATTACCCCTCATTAACTCTGTACTGATGTGAATATGAATTAGAAACATCTAAAATTTAAAAGGAACGTGTTCTCTTCAACAGAGTGAAGTTTCTAAATATAACAAATAAAAGGATATACCATGAATAAATCTCCTTTGATATTTTAATAACACAAGATTTCTAGCAAATCTTTTATTTGCAAAGTTCTCTATTAGGTGTTGAAACTTGGAGTTAGGTATACTAAACTGAGATAGCAAATGAAAAGAAGTTTTTATCCCCCAACTCTTTTATTTCTTAGAGATTATATCATTATTTCACAGGAAGGGGAGGATAAGACATTGCAGGAATAGAATAGGGATATTGGGAATACAATATTTACCAAAACACAAAAAGGGTCTTGCCTTCATGAAACATCAAGATTAATGATTGAGATCTCCACTTCATTTACTATATCTGATAAATATATACTATGAACTATAGTAAGTGAAATAAATGAGAACACATGACATGGAAAATCCTAGTACCAATATGAGAAGACGGTTGTTAGACACATCTTACATTGTGAAAAAATATTGTAATATTTATAGATATTATCATACAATATTATAAAATGCATTATTTTACCAATTATTAAAGAGTAATGGCAGGTAGTTTTAGAGGATCAGTTTTATATTGACATATATAATTTTATATGAGAAAAAGCAACTATTCCTAATGTAAGTCTTTAATTATACTTCTATCATCTCTTTTTTAAAAAATTATTAAGGCATTTTACACTGTGTAAATGAAAATATGGAAGCAAACACTTTTTCTTTATTTGGATTTGAATTCCAAAAGCAAAGCACAGTATCTCCTTAAGATAATAAAGAAATCAAAGTATAAAAACACTTTCTACCAAGTATTCAGCATTGCTTTCAACTACCAATGTTTAACAACAGTTAAGAGGAGTCAAGATGTAGAATTAATTGTAGAACACAGAACTTGAGTTTTACAGGCAACTAAAACCCTGGCATTCTCTTCTGTAGCTTATAACATGATGGGAAAATATCAGCTATGATGAATGATGAGAAGCAATGAAAACTGGTTGCTTTTATGCAGATCTGTATACAACCGCATATTGTAGTTTGAGGAGAGAAAAGAAATGAAGAAAACATTTTTAAATGAAACACATCATTTGATATTTATTTATCTGAAATTATAGAATTTTATATTTAATTTTCCTTTTATATTTTATAATACAATGATGTAACATGCATTATTAATACTGGTTATTTTATATTTTATATTTACTTTGTTATAATCATAGCTGTTAGCAGTCATTTTTGTATTTGTGTTCACTGCCATATTCTTAGCAAATGGAAGAGCAATCAGCTTATAACAGGTACTAATAAACATTTTTTGAATGACTATAGTACAAAATATAACAGAATGCTAATCATCTCACTTGAAACCCTGACTCCTTCAATTTCCGCCTCCCTAAGCCAATAATTTAAAAATCTCAGTATATGCTTACACATCTTGATACATACACACAGAGATTACATGGAAAGTTTATTTATTTTTACTGAAACCTAATAATAAATGTTATCTCTAAGTTTATTTATTTTTACTGAACCCTAATAATAAATGTTATCTCTAAGTTGCTTTTTCACAATTACCACTGCACTCAACCAATTTTTAATGCTGTCAGTTCTATTTTATCATTTTGTACATTTTATAAGCATAATGTTTTCCCATACCTTTGGATATTTTATTTATTTATTTATTTGTAAATTTGTAAAAGCTAATTAGTATGTGCATTGCAAACATTTTTGTCTGACTTTATCATTGATACTTTGGTTTTATAAGTCAATTTCCAGCCATACCAAAGATTATCCCATAATAAAGTTCAACTATCTCTCCAGTTAGATTTTCATTCCTGGGTATTATTAGATATGCTAAATATATGACCCAGGAATGAAGACCATACATCTATTGTATTTTTAAATCGTCTTTTTATGTTTAAATCAGAAATTATTTGCAATGCATGATTTTTAAATTGGGTAAAATCAGAAACAATCTTTACTTTTTTCCTAAAGGACAGCTAAATTTGTCATCAATATATACTAATGTATGTTCCTCATTAAACAGAAGCACTATTGATGTCATACGTTAACTACCAATACATATTTGAATCTATTTATGAAATAGCTAAGTAGTTTCTCTAGTGGTATACAAATAACGTTTTAATAAAATTTCAGAGATTATCTCTCTATTCTTTGAAACTGTTCACCATTGCCTCCACTATTCTAAAGCCTTTGTTATTCCAATACATTTTTAAATAATTGTATAAAAAATAAAGTCTTACAACTTTGATTGCAATTATTTATGTTTAAATATCAATATGCAGAGATTTCGCAGTTTAAGATAGTAAATATTTTTAGTAAATAATATTTCGTTTTAAAAATATATTTCCATTTTTAAATATTCCCCAATGTTATATTATAGTTGTTTACATGTTATACCTAGACTTTTCATAATTTTGTCACTATATTGAAAGAGCTATTTTCCCTGTTGATTTTTTTGCATCTGTTGCTATGGAGAAACAGTAGTCAAACAACTATACAATATCTCAATATATAATTTACATGTTTATAAATGTATTTCAAATGCTAATTCCTATTTTTTGTTATTTTTAGAATATTAAAGTTTTCTAGCAGATGTAAGGCCATATCATGAACAAAATAACATCTTAATTCTTCATATGTGGATTATTTTCTTGCACAAAATTTTACATTCAATCAAACTGAGTAATGTTTTAGTAGCAAGAATTACTCTTTATTACCTAAGCTCAGTTAAAATCTGTGAGTTTTATATCGGAATTTTTTTTATTTTTAAAATAATGTTTATAAACTGTTTTTTATCTTATCTTTTTGAATAGGAAATATTTCTAAAGATTATCAGATGCCCTTTTAGCATTCATAAATATAATTGCTTTACTTTCTTTAATTTTTATGAGATAAACTAATGTTAATAAATTTTCTACTACCACACGTATCTTCAATTCCTGGCATCAATCCAAAGTTATCAAAGTTTGATGTTATTTGTTATATTGCTTAATTTTTACATTTTATTTAGGATAGTCTTCACACTTTTTAAACAGTTTGTCCCATTTATTTTCATATTTTACTATCAGTATTGTGTTGTGACATTAATTTTATGTTATTTTTCTAAGACGGTTTGTGAATATTTCATCTTATTTTTTAGTTTAGAATAATTTCTAAAACATTGGTATTACAACATTTTTAATAAGTTGTTCAGGAAGTCAACTATGAAAATGTCATTTTAATGTCACATATTGAATCATATTTCTAATACCATATGGCACAACTACTCTATTAAATAGAATTAATTTGGATAAGCTATATAATACTATAAAATTTAAAGTTCTTCTAGATTTTAGTGTAGAACTGTGTAAAGCTCAAAGAAACAGAAAATATTTTATTTAAGATCTTGTCTTTAAGAATTATAAAATGTATCACAAATAAAGAAATACAATTTTAATTCTAGTTTAAATAGCATTATAAAACAGTATAGCCTCATAATCCGTCTATGAATTAATATTCCCTGTAAGTGTGTTAAATATTTTTCAGAAGATTGAATTCACCTCTAACGTATTTGAACAGAATCTATTGGGAGGACTCAACGAATCTATATTATAAATATATTCCATAGATGATGCAGACTCCCACTTATCCATAGGAACTATTGTTCTATAGGACATTTAACAGAATTTTACCTCTTGTCAGTTATTTGCACATTAATCAACATAAAAAAATGAGTTTTTATGATACTAATTGAGAATACATTTTGCAAGAGAAACAGAAATACAAAGTGAATTACCAATAAATATTCATTTGCTTTAAGCATAAATGTGAATGAGATTGATCTAATGCAATCATGTTGTCACAGTAAATAATAACCTAATTGTTCACAAGTGTAGTGGTCTTCAGAATATTGTTATATTCAAGAATAAGTTTCAACTTTGCCATTACATTGCATGGAGACAGGCATAACTTCAATGGGTGTGCTTGTGATTTTTGTTTGTTTATTTTCTTTATTTTTTACAACTTAAATAGTAATATCCAAAGGTCAACATATTTTTTACGGATTGATGACTGTATGACTAGAGGTGATAGTTTGCAATATAGCCAAAGGTTGTTAACATTAATCCTTGGGAATGCCCTTTCCGAAGGTTAGCATTGCTTTTGTTACTATACCTCCTTGCAAAAGTCTGTCAGAGCAGAGGCAATGGGGCGCATCCAAATTCGTGTAGTGTAATGCAGTCCATCTAAAAAAGGAAGCCAAGTGTGGCATGACCGATAATTGAATATGTTTCTCTAAAAATATATCATGGCTAGAGAAACCAATTTGGTAACAGTGCTACCATTCCCTTCAAATCAATATGAGTTAATATCGTTATGCTTTCTCCAGACAGTTCAGGAATTGTTATGTATGCCTTACTTAGAATGGACTTCAACAAGAGATATTTTTATTCATACATCACACAATGGAACTTTTTCCAAATATGGAATTATTAACCAGTATTATATTATTATCTGTAAAATAATAATACTATCATTTATTTTTATAAAAAATTTCAACAAATATTAATTTAGTAACAAATTTAGTTTAACATTGAGCTGAAGGTAAGAAATGCACAAAATTTTTTGGAATCATTTATAAATCAGATAACTTTAGACCCATTTCCAAACAGAGATATTTCAATAAAGTCAATATTTTTGATTAACTCTATTTCTCAATCTTGGTATATGATTCTAGGAAATACTTAAAAGTACTTAAAAATTATACTAGTTAATTCCAGTTGTATAAAATATATTATTGAAGAAATCATTACTTTAGGGCAGAAACTGCTTTTATACACATCTCAGGCATTTTTATGCCATAATTGGAAGTGTGCTGGAGTGGATTTCTCCACACTTCTTCTGTGAGACAGATTTGAATCAATAGGAAGGTATGTTTTCTTTCTTGAAAGCATAGTCATTATATTAGTAGCACTTCTTTGTGTAGCAGGCACAATGAAGAACCTGTGCTGCCACAATGCACGTATGAGGCCACTGGGCATGTTGGAGATGTATAATGCTTAAGATAAATCTATCACTTTTATGACTTTCTGTGATGTATACTACATCAGTGAATGAGCTAAAATAATGTTTTACTAAGGTTTTTGTATTACTCATGGTTCTCGAGAGAAGCAGAATCAATAGTTACAGATATATACAGGTATATGAGAGGGGATTTATTAGGGAAAATTGACTCACACAATTATCGACTCAAGAAGTCCCACAATAGACCATCTGCAAGCTGGAGAAGTAAGGAAGTCAGTAACATTTTTCCATTCACGTCTGAAAGCCCGAGAACCAGAGAATCCCATGGTATGATTTTCAGTCTGAGGCCAAAGGCCTGACAATCTGGAAGCTGCTGGCGTAACTCTGGAGTCTAAATGGCAGAGAACTTGGAGCTCTGATGAGCTAGGGCAGGAGCAGATGGGTGTCCTAGCCTCGGAAGAGAAAGAAAAATTGCCTTTCCTTTGCTTTTTTATTCTATCTGGGTCCTCAGTGGCGAGACAGTGATTGACAAGATTGAGTGAGGGTAGATCTTCCTTAATCTGGGCTTATTCGAATGCCAGTCTTCTCTGGAAACTCCCTCGCAGGCACACCCAGAAATTACACTTTACCAGCGTCTGGATATCCCTTACTCCAGTCAATATCACACCTGAAACGAACCATCATATTTTCTTTTCCCTTTACAATACCACTCACACAGTCATCTATAACTGAAGGTGCATTATGAGTATTTTTTAAGGTTATAAAAAGACAAGTGAAATTGATTTTAATGATATATATAATATAACCCAAAATATCAAAATATTACCATTTTAACACGTAATCAATGCAGACATCATTAATGTGACGTTTTATATTCTTTGTTTTCTTTTTGTTGTTGTTGTTACTACTATTTTCTTTTTCTTTTTAATTATACTTTAAGCTCAGAAAAACATGTGCAGAATGTGCAGGTTTGTTACATAGGTATCTACGTGCCATGGTGGTTTGCTGCACCCATCAACCCATCATCTACACTAGGTATTTCTCCTAATGCTGTCCCTCCCCTAGCCCCCCCCCCCCCAACAGGCCCCAGTGTGTGATGCTCCTCTGCCTGTGCCCATGTCTTCTCATTGTTCAACTCCCACTTATGAGTGAGAACATGCTGTTTGGTTTTCTGTTCTTGTGTTAGTTTGCTTACAATGATTATTTCCAGTTTCATCCATGTCTCTGCAAAGACATGAACTCATCCTTTTTAATGGCTGCATAATATTCACATGTGCCACATTTTCTTTACCCAGTCTATCATTGATGGGTATTTGAGTGGTTTCCAAGCCTTGCTATTGTGAACAATGTTGGAATAAACATATGTGTGCATGTGTCTTTATAGTAGAATGATTTATATTTCTTTGGGTATATACCCAGTAATGGGATTGCTGGGTAAAACTGTATTTCTAGTTCTAGATCCTTGAAGAATTGCCACACTGTCTTCCACAATGGTTGAACTAATTTACACTCCCACCAACAGCGTAAAAGCGTTCATATTTTTCCACATCCTCTTCAGTATCTATTGTTTCCTGACTTTTTAAGGATCACTATTCTAACTGACTTGAGATGGTGTCTCATTGTGGTTTTGATTTGCATTTCTCCAGTGACCAGTGATGATGAACTTTTTTCATATGTTTGTTAGTCGCATAAATGTCTTCTTTTGAGAAGTGTCTGTTCATATCTTTTGCACACGTTTTGATCGGGTTGTTCAGCTTTTTCTTGTAAATTTTTTAAGTTCTTTGTGGATTCTATATAGCAGCCTTTTGTTAGATGGATAGATTGCAAAAATTTTCTCCCATTCTGTAGGTCGCTTGTTTACTCTGATGATAGTTTCTTTCGCTGTGCAGAAGCTCTTTAGTTTAATTATATTCCATTTATCAATTTTGGCTTTTGTTGCCATTGCTTTTGATGCTTTTGTCATGAATTCATTTCCCATGCTTATGTTATGAATGGTATTGCCTAGGATTTCTTCTAGGGTTTTTATGGTTTTAGGTCTTAAGTTTAAGTCTTTAATCCAACGCCCCTTCATGCTAAAAACTCTCAATAAACTACATATTGATGGAACGTATCTCAAAATAAGAGCTATTTATGACAAACCCATGCCAATATTATCCTGAATGCGTAAAACCTGAAAGTATTTCCTTTAAAAACTGGCACAAGGATGCCCTCTCACCACTCCTATTCAACATATTATTGGAAGTTCTGGCTGGGGCAATCAGGCATGAGAAAGAAATAAAGGGTATTAAAATAGGAAGAGAAGAAGTCAAATTGTCTCTGTTTGCCGATGACTTGATTGTATATTCAGAAAACTCCATCATCTCAACCCCAAATCTCCTTAAGCTCACAAACAACTTCAGCAAAGTATCAGGATGCAAAATCAATGTGTAAAAATCACAAATATTCCTATATGCCAATAGTAGGCAACCTGTGAGCCAAATCGTGAGTGAATTCCCATTATTAATTGCTACAAAGAGAATAAAATACCTAGGAATACAACTTGCAAAGGATGTGAAGGACCTCTTCAAGGAGAACTACAAACCACTGCTCAAGGAAATCAGAGATGACAAAAACAAATGGAAAAACATACCCTGCTCATGAATAGCAAGAATCAATATTGTGAAAAGGGCCATACTACCCAATGTAATTTATAGATTCAACGCTATCCCCATCAAACTACCATTGACTTTTTTCACAGAATTAGAAAAAACACTACTTTAAATTTCATATGGAACCAAAAAGAGCCCATATAGTCAAGACAATCCTAAGCACAAAGAACAAAGCCTGAGGCGTCACTTCATCTGACTTCAAACCATTCTCCAAGGCTACAGTAACCAAAACAGCAAAACAGATACATAGACCAACGGAACAGAACAGAGGCCTCAGAAAAAATGCCACACATCTACAACCATCTGACATTTGAGAAACCTAACAAAAACAAGCAATGGGGAAAGAATTCCCTATTTAATAAATGGTGTTGGGAAAACTGGCTAGCCATATGTAGAAAA
This sequence comes from Papio anubis, assembly GCF_008728515.1. NCBI lineage: Eukaryota > Metazoa > Chordata > Mammalia > Primates > Cercopithecidae > Papio > Papio anubis. The sequence goes on along the minus strand of NC_044982.1, from coordinate 63,198,140 downwards.
CTGAAAACTGGCTAGCCATATGTAGAAAACTGAACATTCCTTACACATTATACGAAAATTATGAGAATTTGTAAGACATATTATTGTACCTAGGACTATGATATTCTAAATATTTTCTTTAATAGCAGTCATCTAACACAATTCAAACTTTAGTAGTCACCAACTCTAATTATCACCCACCAGCCACAATTGATTGCCTAGAGATAAGCCTCAGTCAAACAGAACCATATATTCTCTTTCTTGGACATATTGTTACTTTACTGGGGAGAAGCACAAACATTTTCTCTCATAGAAGAGAGAAGATAGCCATATCTGTATCTTCTTCTGGCCCTATCAGTGATCATATTTTCTGCTCAAGAGAAGAAAAGGATAATAAAAATTAGAGAGGAAGAAAAGAAGAAGAAAAACCAAAGGAGAGAGGGAAAAGGGAGTAGAAAAAAAATGAGAGAATATTTAAGAGAGAATAAATTAAGGAAAACCAAAACATAAGAAAACATTAAAAGCCAGACAATTTACTGACCATCAGACCATTGTATGTCAAATGTCTCAGCATTGTCCCTGGAGCACAGAAGAGTCATAATACAAATGAATTAATGTGTTTTTTTTTTAAAAAAAGAATGAATGAATGAAGAGAGTAATGTCAGTGTTTGAGCATTTTCATTCCAATGTTTCCTGAGGTCTATTTCTTTATTAGGTTCTGCAAGCACTAAGCAAGCAAATTGGTTTCTCTTGTTTTAGCATGGAATACTAACATACATATGCTAATAGATGCCCTCACAAAATTTTTCAATCACACACAAAAAAGAGTAAGGGATAGTGTATTTCAAAAAATCTTTGCTGATTCTAATGTGCATTTTTTCACAAAAATGACTTTGTTAAAATGAAAATTGGCCAGGCATGATGGCTCATGCCTGTAATCTCAGCTCTGGAAGGTCAAGGTGGGTGGATCACCTGAGATCAGGAGTTTTAGACCAACCTGCCCAACATGGTGAAACTCCATTTCTACAAAATTAGCTGGGCATAGTGTCTCACGCCTGTAGTCCCAGCTACTGAGGAGGCTGAGGCAAGAGAATCACTTGAACCTAGGAGGAGGAGGTTGTAGTGAGCGAGATCGCACCATTGCACCCCAGCATGGGGGACAAGAGTGAAACTCTGTCTCAAAAATAAAACTAAAAATAAAATAAAATGAAAATTGAATTATGTTGTTGCATGTTAGATCTACATATATTCAGACATTATTCTACGAGTTTCTTCAATAGAAATTCATTTACATTCAATGTCAAACATAATCTCTTGATAAAAAGTCTACTGAATTGGGCAGAATGGTCATTCTAAAAAGTAAAACCAATTTATATTTGGTGTACTCTGAAAGATGTTCTTTGCAATGTAGTTTGTACTGCAAAACAAAACTGGAATTGATTTGACTCAAAAGTAGAATAGGTAAAATAAAATCAAATATTATGCATGTTTTAGAAAAAGAGCTTATGAAGCCAAATAAATTTTAAAATGTATATACCACAATGCGTAATATTATGAAGTGAAAAAGTAAAGTGCATAGAAATATGCTTAAGTAATTTCTGTATGTGTATTTTAATAAGATATTAAAAACATGTTTATATTTGAGTTGACTCAGCAAGAGAAGGAAAATAAGATCTCTAGTATTTTTTTTTTAAGTTTTGATATTGATTTGCTGTACCATATGCATTTGTTAAATTTATCATTTAAATTAAAAAAATTAATTATCAAAGGATTATGTCAGTTTTAATGGGATTCTATGCGAGTCATTGTGGTTGATAAACATGAGACCAAGACATAAAACTGAGAGTGTTCTGGCTTGTGGAGTTTCTGCCGAGAGATCTGCTGTTGGTCTGATGGGCTTCCCTTTGTGGGTAACCCGACCTTTCTCTCTGGCTGCCCTTAAAATTTTTTCCTTCATTTCAACTTTGGTGAATCTGGCAATTATGCGTCTTGGAGTTGCTCTTCTCGAGGAGTATCTTTGTGGCGTTCTCTGTATTTCCTGAATTTGAATGTTGACCTGCCCTACTAGGTTGGGGAAGTTCTCCTGGATGATATCCTGAAGAATGTTTTCCAACTTGGTTCCGTTTTCCCCCTCACTTTCAGGCACCCCAATCAGACGTAGATTTGGTCTTTTTACATAATCCCATACTTCTTGCAGGCTTTGTTCATTTCTTTTTCTTCTTTTTTCTTTTGGTTTCTCTTCTCGCTTCATTTCATTCATTTGATCCTCAATCGCTGATACTCTTTCTTCCAGTTGATCGAGTCAGTTACTGAAGCTTGTGCATTTGTCACATATTTCTCGTGTCATGGTTTTCATCTCTGTCCGTTCGTTTATGGCCTTCTCTGCATTAATTATTCTAGTTATCAATTCTTCCACTCTTTTTTCAAGATTTTTAGTTTCTTTGTGCTGGGTACGTAATTCCTCCTTTAGCTCTGAGAAGTTTGATGGACTGAAGCCTTCTTCTCTCATCTCGTCAAAGTCATTCTCCGTCCAGCTTTGATCCGTTGCTGGCGATGAGCTGCATTCCTTTGGAGGGGGAGATGTGCTCTTATTTTTTGAATTTCCAGCTTTTCTGCCCTGCTTTTCCCCATCTTTGTGGTTTTATCTGCCTCTGGTCTTTGATGATGGTGACTTACTGATGGGGTTTTGGTGTGGGTATCTTTCCTGTTTGTTAGTTTTCCTTCTAACAGTCAGGACCCTCAGCTGTAGGTCTGTTGGAGATTGCTTGAGGTCCACTCCAGACCCTGTTTGCCTGGGTATCAGCAGCAGAGGCTGCAGAAGATAGAATATTGCTGAACAGCGAGTGTACCTGTCTGATTCTTGCTTTGGAAGCTTCCTCTCAGGGGTGTACTCCACTGCATGAGGTGTGGGGTGTCGGTCTGCCCCTAGTGGGGGATGTCTCCCAGTTAGGCTACTCAAGGGTCAGGGACCCACTTGAGCAGGCAGTCTGTCCCTTCTCAGATCTCAACCTCCATGTTGGGAGATCCACTGCTCTCTTCAAAGCTGTCAGACAGAGTCGTTTGCATCTGCAGAGGTTTCTGCTGCTTTTGTTGTTGTTGTTGTTGTTGTTGTTGTTTAGCTATGCCCCGTCCCCAGAAGTGGAGTCTACAGAGACAGGCAGGCCTTCTTGAGCTGTTGTGAGTTCCACCCAGTTTGAGCTTCCCAGCGGCTTTGTTTACCTACTTAAGCCTCAGCAATGACGGGCGCCCCTCCCCCAGCCTCACTGCTGCCTTGCAGTTAGATCACAGACTGCTGTGCTAGCAATGAGGGAGACTCCGCGGCCATGGGACCCTCCCGGCCAGGTGTGGGATATAATGTCCTGGTGTGCCCGTTTGCTAAGACCCTTGGTAAAGCACAGTATTGGGGTGGGAGTTACCCGATTTTCCAGGTGCTGTGTGTCTCAGCTCCCCTGACTAGGAAAAGGGATTCCCTTCCCCCTTGTGCTTCCCAGGTGAGGTGATACCTCGCCCTGCTTCGGCTCTCGCTGGTCGGACTGTAGCAGCTGACCAGCACCGATTGTCCAGCACTCCCTAGTGAGATGAACCCAGTACCTCAGTTGAAAATGCAGAAATCACCTGTCTTCTGTGTCGCTCGCGCTGGGAGCTGGAGACTGGAGCTGTTCCTGTTTGGCCATCTTGCTCCGCCCCCTCATGTCAGCATTTTTTTTTTTAAAGTAATCTACTTCTTTTAAGCTTCCATCATTTCCCTCAATATTGAAATTTTGCCACGACAGGTTTCCTTTTCGTTTGGTCCAGTTACATCATTTTCCTTCTGGATTATTGTATATTTCTTTCTTTTCAGATAAACTTGAAAACAAGATTATCATATTTACCTGAGACATTTTATTATCAGTTTAAGATTGCAAAGATATTAAAAATTAAATACGATTTAATTTAAACTTGTCAAAGTGAAATACTTGATATGATTACTATATTACTTTTCTACATATTAATATGGATTTAAAACCTTATTTAGACATTAAAGAGTTAACTAATAATGAAGTTAAAAATCTTTTAATTTTTGGATAAAAAATTAATGGATAATTAAGTTTTATTTCTTGAAGATTTTCACTAATCACCTAAAGCATAATAAATGCAAAAACCCCATAATTTTAAAACATTCATCATTAATCTGTAGAAAATCAAATAAAATGTATTCATAATACAAAGTTTTTTTAGTTTTGAAATTGTTTATATTAGTAAAGAACAAAATACTTTTATATTTAAATATGTTTTCTCTAAACGTGCACACCAACACATGTAATATGTGAGTTTTAGTTTTCTGAACTACAAAAGGCCCTGTTAAAAAAATATATATATACATATGTTAAAACATTAACTCGAAGTACAAATTTGCCATATCCAAATGTCAATAACATATGCACATGCTCCTATGATAAAAAAAGAAGTTTTAAATTGAAATTCAGGCATTAGACATTACTTACTATAAAGGAAATTCTTATGCATTAATTTAAATAAAAATACAATATCTAAACTGAAACCACATTTATAGAGGCTTGTAAGTATAAAGTAACAGAAGCTTTTAATAAGTTCTAATAATTATTTTTAATATAAGACAAAAAATTACAGGCATGCCTATCAATGACAGTAGGAAATACTACATATTAATTTTCAAAACAGAAACATTTTGTTCATTAAGTTATATTTGTATAATTTTTCAGCAAATAATTGTCCTTTTGGGCATAGCCATGCATTTTCAAAAACTTAGTTTAATAGATCAACAGATACTTACTACATGTTAGACATTAGGATAGTAGGTAGAAATTTTAACGGTGTTACATTTTGCTATCTGCCCTTTGTAATTAAGTTTTATTTCTTTTGGATTTAAAATAAATCCAAAAACTAGTTGTTTTAAACTAGTTGTTTAAACAACTAGTGTGTAAACTAATAAAATTTTGCCATATTATTTGTTTATGCCGTATTTGAAACTAAACTTAATCAAAGCACTATTAATATATGTGTCAATGGAACATAATAGAAGTCAGAAGTAATTAAAAATGTTTTTCAGCTTAAGAAAAGAAATAAGAAATACCACTCTAACACAATCATTGTGAACACGTTTGTAATTTGCTATAGTTAACTATTTATCATTTTAATTCTCAGTTCTGCTATCCACTTGCAGGTTAAATGTCATAATCAAAGTTGTCGAATTCACTTACTTATGTACAAATTGAAGTTGACCTTCCAATTTAAATCTTTTCAAGTTAACATAGATTAAAATTAGTGAGTGGAAAAAGCATTATTTAAATATACAATACATTTCAAAATATTTATCTGTCAAATTTAGATAGATTTAAGGCACTAGTGTGATAAAACATGATTGCTTTCAATTTCATAGTCTTTAGTCAGAAAGAAATAACTTTTTTCGAGATTTTATCTTTCTATAAAGAAGAAATTGTTATATATTTAGTTTCTGAATTACTCAAACCTGCCAACAAGCAGTCCCAAACTAATGCCACAGTAGAAATTCAAGCATTGTAAAGACAAAAACCTATTCAACACCGAAAATTCTTGTAGAGAATAAGCTACGTGAACCAAAAAAATAATTTTCTTGAAGAGATGTTTGTGAATTGTATCAGCTAGAAAGTGAAGAGTCTTAACTTTTGGAGTGAGGCCTCTGTGTTTAATCCAATGCGGTAAAACTGAGCAATGCAATATTTCAAAAAGTCAGAGTGCTTCACAGTCACAATAAGTAGTGGTGGTAGATAAGTAGAATGAGGAGGAGATGGTAAAAAAAAAAAAGAAAAGAAAAAAAAGGCATCAGAGAGGTATGGGTTAAAATGGGTTAAAAAGTCTAGGGCACCGGCCAGCGCAATGGCTCACACCTGTAATCCCAACACTTTGGGAGGCTGAGTCGGGCGGATTACGAGGTCAAGAGATCGAGACCATCCTGGCCAAAATAGTGAAACCCCGTCTCTACTAAAAATACAAAACTCGGCTGAGCGTCGTGGTGGGGGCCTATTGTTCCAGCTACTGGGGAGGCTGAGGCAGTAGAATCATCGGAACCCAGGAGGGTGAGGTTGCAGCGAGTTTAGATTGCGCCAGCTTGGCGGCAAAGCGAGACTCCGTCTCAAAAAAAAAAAAATTCTAGGTCCATGCCGTGTTCTCTTATGTGACTTTGTGACTTTGTAATGTCCAAGGGCATTGAAAATTACTGATTTAAACAGATCCCTCCTACAACAAATATTTCATTCCTAAAGTTTTATAGATTCTTACTACGGAATGATAATATAAGGTAGGTCACATTCTTGGTTAAGACAATTATAACCTTTTAAATCTTTCCACCTTTAGTTTTTCTTAAGTTAAAACGAGACAAAGCAAAGCTAAAGTTTATAGGCTGCCTACTACATGTCAGTCTTTGCAGCCTTCAGATGTTACCTCATTTCATTCCCATCTTATAAGTCCACAATACAAACATCCATTCCACCTCTCTTTCTTTTCTCTTGGTCAGGAAACTTAGAGGTGAGTTTCTTTGCTAAAGGCCATACTTTTTAAAACTTGTTATGTGAATGTAATTCTACGTAGCTAATAACTCTTACTAGTGGCATACTTTAAATAATATCTTTAATTGAACTTGTCTGATTTATCATGACTTACATTTTGTTAATATATCTTCTTATACATCTGTGTGGATTTGTAATTGACTTTATATTGACATTTACCACACATCGGTTTATATAATACATGTATAAAGGTATATATTATGAATATATTTCATGTAAGATTCAGACCAATAGACTTTTATAATGAACATGCCCTCTTGTCAGTTTGAAAGAATAATTTCACATATTAAATTGTATTATTTTGCTAGCCAGATTTAATTAGAATACAAATTTACTATAATTTTATTTGTAGTTTCTCTTTTTTAAGTGGCCATGTTACATTAATGCAACATATTAAAATGAATAACAATAATAATGAAGCTTTTAATTTTCAACATGCTTTCAAGGAAGGGTCATTATTTCCATTTTACCAATTAGGGAAGTCAGGCTCAAGGGTTAAGTGTTTAAATTACATAAGCTTGCTTCAGAGGAAAGTTTATACCCAAGAAACCAAATTTTTAGCTACTTCCACTCTTCACTACTCCGTGATTTGAGAGCCATTTTTGAAGAAATATATAACATAATTCTCAATGCATGTATTATTTATTTTTAGTTGACTCTGAAGTATTTTGTTCAGAGTGATCATTTTAGGGAACAGGTTTTTAGCATATGTCAACATAAAAGATGATGGTGACATAAATAATTATGATAGATTGTCTACATATTTGATCTGAATTTAGGTTTCAAAAAACCTCATCTTCTTGCTATTATGTTTAGGGAATTGTTTAAATTGCTTGCAATATGAGCTAGCTATTTGTAACCAGCTGTCTTCCTAGTTGTTGATAAAGATAAATCACTCTACCATTTTACGTGCCTTCCTTTCTACCCCCACCTAACTCTTTCTCTGCAACCAAACACATCACAGACCTGTCATTATTAGTGATAATCAGTTTTAAGCAACTTTAATACACTTCTATCCTCAAAATTTTGCTGGACAAACCTACTCTGTTTCTTCTATCCTTTAGATCCCCTTCTCTTTCATTGTAGTAAAGCCTCTCTTTCTCAGATATGGATCCAGTAACTGGCAATAAGGTAACTCTTTTACTCATCATCTTTCTATGATTTTATAATTTGATAGTACTTGAAAATGGTAGCATTTACAATACAGCAATAAACATTATTTAATTATTTCTTCTAATTTATTTAAATCATCAATATACTAGATTCACTTTTTATTCTTTGTTACTACTCCCATTAATCTAGACTGGATGTTAATCTCTTTCTGACTAAGTGTTTTAGGAGCATTAGAGGTACTTAACCTGACATTGTCCTTCTTCCTCAATAATTCTGCATATTCTGGTTGATTATCCCTTCTCACAACTTCCTTTTCTCAAACATATTCAAAAATATAATGATGTGAACTTTTCAATGAGTTTTGTAGAAATTCATCTAGGGAGATGTCAATGCACTCCGTAATCTGAGTCTAGTTTACTTATCTGTAGTATTTCAAACTTGTCCCTAGTATTAGCAATTTACAGTCAATCCTTGTCAGTAGACTGCTGTATTCATGCTTACTGAAATTTTACCACTTAAAACAATTTTATTATGATATAATCTATGTACTTATATTCTTATGTGCATTATTCTTATCTCCAAATTAGTCATACATCATTAAAGATAGACATCACAAATTTTAGGTCACAATATATAACAGTATTTTAATGCTTCCTTCAATAGACTAATGATTGATCAAAAGAAATAACTTCAAATTATTGAAATTACTATTACTGTTGTCATTAGGTACACACAAACATAAAGATGGGAATAATAGACACTGGGGACCCAGAAATGGGGAAGGGAAGAAGAAGGTCAAGGGTTGAAAAACTACCTATTGGGTACTATGTTCACTATTTGGGTGATGGTTTCAATCTAAGTCTAGACCTCAGCATCACACAATATATCGATGTAACAAACCTGTACGTGTACCCTTTGAATCAAATATTTAAAAAAATAATAAAATAATACTTTTAAAATATGATTGCTACCTTGTATGTAAGTTAGTAATCATATTTTACTACTTTAGAGTTTACTACATTGTATGTCACGATCCTTCCATTTATTTCAGGACTTCCTCACTCTTTTCTTCAATTTTATCTTACCATTGAGGAATCAGCCCTTTACTTCATTTCTGCTGATCTTGCTGCTTTCTAGTATTTAGTAAGCTCGCATTAGCTCCATCTTCTGTGGAGCTGCTGCTTCTGAGACTATCTCAGGAATATTGATTATAGACATCTTTGTTATTTCCAGATAATTACTTCAGTTTGTTTCATGCCTAACATACGCTTTCACAATAGAACAACATTTCTCTGTAAATAGTTGAAAGTGTATTCTAAAATTTTGAATTTTTTTTGCTTATGTCTTATATCTAATTTTTTCACTTCAATGAATCTGATCACCCTAGATCTCCTTGTTACGTGAAGCAGGTGGCTTAAGGTTATCTCTTTCATCTATTTTTTTTTTTTTTTTTTTTTTTACTGAATAAATCAGTCAAGAGTATTCTGAGTGGGAAAGCTATAAATCAGAACATGCAGCATTTGGTTTTCTGTCCCTATGTTAGTTTACTAAGAATAACGGCCTCTAGGTGCATCTACATTGCTACAAAGGATATAATTTCATCTTTTTATAGCTCCATAGTACTCCATGGTGCATATGTAACACATTTCCTTCATCCAATCCACCATCGATAGGCACCTAAGCAGATTTCATGTTTTTGCTACTGTGAATAGTGTTGAAATAAACATGTGAGCACAGATGCCTTTTTCGCAGAATGATTAGTTTTCCTTTGGGTATATACCCAGTAATGGGATTGCTGGATAAAATGATAATTCTATTTTTAGTTCTTTGGCAAATCTCCAAACCATTTTCACAAGAGCTGAACTAAATTACAATCCCACCAACAGTATATGAACATTTCCTTTCTCTGCAACCTTGCCAACATGTGTGTGTTTGTTTTTTGACTTTTTCATAATAGCCATTCTAACTGGTGTGAGATAATATCTCACTGTGGTTTTGATTTGCACTTCCTATGATTAGTGATGTTGAGCACTTTTTCATAAATTTTTTGTCTGCTTGTTTGTCTTCTTTTGAGAAGTGTCTGTTCATGTCGTTGCCTACTTTTTAATGGTGTTGTTTTCTGCTTCTTAATGTTTTTTAAGTTCCTTATAGATTCTGGATATTAGACTTTTGTCAGATGCATAGTTTATGAATTTTTTTCCCATTCTATAGGTTGTCTATTTACTCTGTTGGTGGTTTATTTTGCTGTGCAGCAAAATAATTAAGTCCCATTTATTTATGTTTGTTTTTGTTGCATTTGCTTTTGGACTCTTAGTCCCAATGTCTAGAAAAGTGTTTCCTAGGCTTTCTTCTAGGATGGTTGTAGCTTCAGGTCTTAGATTTAAGTCTTTAATCCATCCTGAGTTAAGTTTCATATACAGTAAGAGATAGGAATCTAGTTTCATTCTTCCACATGTCACTATACAACATTCCTAGTGCCACTTATTGAATAGAGTGTCTTTCTCCAATTTACATTTTTGTATGTTTTGCCAAAGATCAGTTGATTGTAAGTATTTGGACTTATTTCTGTGCTCCCTATTCTATTCCATTGGTCTCTATATCTACTTTTATGCCAGTGTCATGCTGTTTTGAGTACTTTGTAGCCTTGTAGTATAATTTGAGGTCAGGTAATGTGGTGTCTCCTGATTTGTTCTGTTTGCTTAGGATTGCTTTGGCTATTTGGGCTCTTTTTTTGCTTCCATATGAATTTTAAGATTGTCTTTTCTTATATTGTGAAAAATGGTGTTGGCATTCTAATAGAAATTGCATCCAATCTCTAGATTGCTTTGGGAAGTTTGGCCATTTTCACATTATTGATTCTTCTAATCTATAAGTACCTCAAAATAATAAAAGCAATATATAACATTTCATACATAGCCAACCTCATACTGAACAAGGAAAAGTTGAAAGCATTCACTCTAAGAACTAGAACAAGATAAGGATATCTGCTTTCACCACTTCTATTCAACATAACTATTGAAAGTCCTAATGAGAGCATTCAGGCAAGAGAAAAAAAATAAAGAAAATCTAACTTGAAATAAAGGAAGTCAAATGATCTCTGTTTGCTGATTATATGATCTTATACCTAGAAAACCTTATGGACTTCTTCCAAATGCTCCTAGATCTGATAAATTAATCAGTTAAATCTCCGGTCAGAAAATCAATATCAATGTTACACAAATTAGTATTGTTGCTATACACCAATGATAGCCAAGTTTAAAATCAAGTCAAGAACTCATTCCCTTTTACAATAACTACAAAAAAATAAAACTCTAGGAATGTACTTAATGAGGGAGGTAAAAAGTCTCTACAAGGAGAACTACAAAACACTGCAGAAAGACATCAAAGATGACACAAACAAATGGAAATATATCTTTTGGCATCTTCAGGGTTTTCATATTACCATACTGAGAGGTGAAGCCAGTTGGACTTCCTGGGTCCAATGGGGACTTGGAGAACTTTTCTCTCTAGCTAAAGGTTTGTAAATGCACCAATCAGCACTCTGTAAAAACGGACCAATCAACACTCTGTAAAATGGACCAATCAGCACTCTGTAAAATGGACCAATCAGCAGGATGTAGGTGGGGCCAAGTAAGGGAATAAAAGCTGGCCACTCAGTCAGCAACAGCAACCCGCTAGGGTCCTCTTGCACACTGTGGATGCTACGTTGTTTCCCTCTTCACAGTAAATCTTGCTGCTGCTCACTCTTTTGCTCCACACTACCTTTATGAGCTGTAACACTCACCACGAGGCTCTGCGACTTTATTCCTGAAGTCAGTGAGACCACGAATCCACTGGGGGGAACAAACAACTTCAGACATACCAACTTTAAGAACTGTAACAGTCGCTGCCAAGGTCTGTAGCTTCACTCCTGCAGTGAAGTCAGCAAGACCACAAACCCACTGGAAGGAAGAAACTCCAGATGCATCTGAAGGAACAAACTCCAGACACACCATCTTTAAGAACTGTAACACTCACTGCAAGGGTCCGCAGCTGCATTCTTGAAGTCAATGAGACCAAGAACTCACCAGAAGGAACCAATTCCGCCAACACTTCCCCGCTGTGGAAGCTTTGTACTTTCACTCTGCTCAATAAAGCCTACAGCTTTTTCTCTTTCTCGGTCCGTGTCTCTATCAGTCACTGCAGTCAGCCGCCATACCAATTCTTTGGCGTGGCTAGGCAAGAACCTTAGGCATTACAATGGTATCAACTTCTTTTTATATATGTATGTACATTTATATGTGTATCTATGCAGTCATTTATGTTCGTATATAACATAGAACATTTATATCTATAGTAGATTTATATTTTTCATCTCATAGGGAAAATTGTCAAAAGTTGAATAAATGTTAATTTGTATAGTAAACATTTCACATTGAAGAAAAAAACGATTTTTAACTTTTTCTCATGTTTCTGTATTTTACTGTAAAGCATATGACTTGTATTTGCAATATAAAATGAAATAAAAAGTAATAGGAAAATGTTTGTGTTTTATATGTAAGTTCATTTTAAATGAGAATGTCAGAAAACCTAACTTTTCTTTTCTTTTTTTTTTTTTAATAGACTAGTTTACTCTCTATTACTTAAAGGCTCTTCTCCTCCGTTGATAATTCCCACATTTATTTTATATGTTGGCTGGGTGCAGTGACTCACACCTGTAAACCCATCATTTTGGGAGGCCAATGCAGGCAGATCACCTGAGGCCAGGAATTCAAGACCAGCCTGGCCAACATGGCGAGACCCCATCAGTACTAAAAATACAAAAATTATCTGGGTGTGGTGGTATACATCTGTAATCCCAGCTACTCAAGAGGTTGAAGCAGGAGAATCACTTAAACCTGGGAGGCGGAGGCTGCAGTGAGCAGAGATTGCACCACTGCACTCCTGCCTAGGCAAAAAAGCAAGCATCCATATCAAAAAAGAAAAATGTGTATGTTACCGTGAGTGTGTTGTACATATGAAAATGATGGAACAGAAACAGGACTGAAAAAGTTCTAGATTTTTCTTAACTTACAATGTGTTTTGAATGAAGCAGGTTTTTATGAGTTTATTCACTTTAAGAATGTACCATTTTGCATTATCAATGAGAGCAAACTAATTTGCATTATTTTATCTACATGATAGAATCAGATAAAAAATTATGTTTAGACATTAACTCATACAAACAATGTTATGTAATTGAACTTCAAATAAAATATTACCTGAAATATACATTTGCATGGTACCTGAGATAATTATCTTATTTTTATATAGATTCTTTTCTTTTTCCTCATAAAATATTAATCATTTTATATTTTAGTTATTTTTAAATGAATATTTGATAGAATATAAAATGATTCCTATCCTGACATGATATTTCATTAGAAATGTGAGTCATCAAAATAGTTATTTCAAATTTCTTCCCTCATACAACCTTATTGATGGTAGTACTAGGTTTATTCCAATTAGTTTATATTATCCTCAGATTATATATTGCTTTTAGTCCAGCGATATATAAATTCTATTTTTTTCCCAAAAATAATTGTTGGGTCTTCAAATTAAGGCCTATTCTCTCTCTTTTCCCCTTTCTCGCTCCTTCCCTCTCTCCCTCCTTTTCTTCATTCCGTCAGTCCGTCCATCCGTTCATCCTTCTTTCCTTTCTTTCTTCCTTCTTCTTTCTTTCCATTCTATGATTAAATTCACTTCAAATATATTGAGACTTGTTTTATTGCTCATAATTCGCTCTATATTCATAAATATTTTATTTGTGCTTGAAAATAATAGGTAGACTACTATAATTGAATTAATTTTTCTATTTTTTTTTTTGCTAATTTTCTGTCTACTTCTACCAATTATTGATAGAAGAGTATTAAAAACTCTCACTGCAACTTCAGGTTGATGTATTTCTTCTTCATATTCCATTAGATTTTGCTTCAGACATTTTGAGTCTCTGTTACTATGTGTATACTGCTTAAGATTGTTATGCTCTCCTGATGAATTTACCCCCTAATATTATTAAAGGATACATTTTGTCCCTGATAATATTTTTTCTCTGAAATCAGACTTGGTAAGTAGTAACATAGCCTCTCCAGCTTTCTTTTGATGAATATCGACTTTCAGAAATTAATATTAGTATGATTATTGTTAGGTGTCATTATCTGTTCTTACGCTTGAACCCTTTTGTTTCTTTAAAGTCAGTTTCTTGTAGGTAGTGGATAATTCCATTTTGGTTTTGTGTTCATTCTAACAATCCACAAATTTTAGTTTTGTTGTTTAGATAATTTACATTTTATGTTTCTTTTGATAAAAATAATAATGTTAGGAAAGAAGTCTTTTATGTCAGCCCTTAGGCCTGCCATCTGAGGCTCCTTTTTTTTTAATAAATGCAAATTTCAATCTGTTATCATTTTCCTCACTTTCCTTCTGCCTGAACTTTTCTTCACATTTTTCATAATGTAAGATGATTGGTAATTAATGATTTCTTTTTTTTAAATTACTTCCATTTATTTTATTTTATTTTTAAAATTTAATTAATTAATTTATTATTATTATTATTATACTTTAAGTTCTAGGGTACATGTGCATAACGTGCAGGTTTGTTACATATGTATACTTGTGCCATGTTTCATCAATTGCCCATGTCTTGTTTTGCCTTTTATTTTTGTGAATGATTGTTTTCATTGAATATACAACTCTAGGTTGACCTGCATTGTTTGCTCATTTTTGTTATTTTCCTTTCAGTTCTTTAAAGATATTTTCCTTTTGTCCTCCACCATGCATTTTTTCTGATGAGAGGCAATCTATCATTCTAGTTTCTTTCTCTCTGTGTCTTGTGTATTTTTTTTTTTTTCTGGTTGCTTTTAAAATTTCCTCTTTAATGCCCGTTTTAAGCAATTCAATAAAGATGTACTTTGTTTTAGTTTATGTCATATTTTATTGAGCTCATGGATCTGAGGGTTTATAGTTTTAATAAAATATGTAAAAATATCCATTATTTCTTCTGGTATTTTCTGCCCACACCCTATTTTCTGGGAATCCAATTGCACAGGCCTGAGGCTCCTCGCTTTGCCTGTTTTGTCTCACAGTTCACTGAACCTCTGTTTATTTTTTTTTCATTCTTCTTCTTCTCTAGGTTACAGTCTGTATAGTTTTTGATGCTATATTTTCAGAATTACTAATCTTTTTATCTGAAATATTTCATATGGAATAAATTGTATAATTTTCATTTTTCATGTAATTTAATATGATATTTCATCTCTAAGGATATGATTTTGGTCTTTTAAATATATTTATTTATCGACTTAGCACGGTCAAACTTTCTGTAGCTTTTTGGTAATATAGAATCAAGTTATTTTAACTGCTTTAATGTCTTTATGTACTAATTATGGCATCTATACTATTTCTGGATTAATTACAGTTACTTTTTTTTTTCTTTTTGGTCATACTCTTAAGTTGTGGTATGTGGGACCAGAGAAATATTTGCTGGAGTAAACTTTGGCTTACTGCTGACGCCAGACTATGCTGATTATGCCACCTGATGCCTCATTAATTAAGAGGGTTTCCAACTGGCTGCTGGGACCAGCAACTTTTTCCAGCTACTAAGCTCTGGAGTTTTGTCATTCTTCTACCTCCTGCTTTGGGCATGTTTTTGTTTGTTTGTTTGTTTGTTTGTTTTGCATATATGCTCCAGTAAGTTTTCAGTTAATATTAAGAGGGAGAAAAAATTTCAAATCTGTGAAAGATTCTCTCTGTGCAGTTTTTTCCTTCTATTATACTCTTCCCATTAAGTTTTTTTCTCCTTGGCCTCTTCATACTCCCAGAAATGTCTTTTCAACTCAGGAATATTCCTGGACTCTGCCTAGTAAACTTGAGGCCAAGAATGGAGCAACCATAGTGCTCTTTTTCTTTGCTTGCTGTCTCTCAGCAATCATTGTTCTTTCTCTGGTGCTAAATATTTTGGATACTGTTGCTTTATAAATACTTTTATTTTATAATTTTTTTCCAATAGAAGTATAAATCTGTTTTCTGTTACTACATATTGGCAAGAAAAAGAATATAGAGTTACATTTTAAAACAAATTACTCATTAAGTAACTAAAACCTATTCTATGTTATATATGCAATTTATTTTATCAGGAAGATGTTAATGAATATAAAATGACTTTCACTGATGTGCCTTGTTTGATTTTTATAGATAAACTGTGTAGAATATCATACCTTCAACAATTTTTAAATGAAAGATAATCTTGAATAACAGTATATCACAAACTTTACACTTAACTGTCCTAAGGCGGATTGATGCATTATTGCTGACTCTGAAATGTAAAGATCAAGCTGCAAAAATGGTGAGAAGGCTTTTAGTGCTAAGGATAGCCACGTGAGGACAGTCAGCAAAGAAAAAAGGAACACTAAGTTTTAGGTAGTTAGTCATGGCAGAAATAAGAAAAAGAATGCACACCATTTCCCATTGTCTCTAGCTGCTCATAGAATAAAATTTGAGATGTCATGTTTTGGTAGGGAGTTTAATCTGGAATCTAAAACAGATTATAATTAATTCCATTAGGGGTTGGAAACTATTCTTTTGCTTCATTGCTCAGTGTTGTAAAGCTGATATGTAGATTTCATCAGTGCATTCAACTCGTGCTGACAGCAGTCTATTGTTCCAGCTTTCTTAAACAATTTAGCAGGCTGCTGCTACTCATAAGATAACACTGAAAAATTACCCTTTAAAAATCACAGTACGCTTCTCAATTGTCCGATTAGGACTACCACATGAAATCATATGTTCTCACAGAATGGACATATACAGTGGGAGGTAATAGCAAGTAAATAACAGAATGGTTTCTGAAATCAAAAGAATGGTTGTTTGACACCCTTGTGATTCTGAAGCTGTTATGTATTTTTAGCTTACTTATTTGTAATAGGACATAAGATAAAATATTTTGTGGCAAAGTTTCATAGTCATAATAGAAATAGTAAATGGTTGAATTTTTCATTTCCTGCTTTGAATACCCAAATTAGAACTTTGCATAATTCCTAATAAAAATACAATAAATTATTTGTTATTTGTGTTAAGGTGGTATGTAGTTCATACCATGCATAATAGAATTAGTGAACAGTCCAAACATTATTTAAATTAAATATCGGCATACATATAGGTGTCTCTAATTTTTTAGAATAGATGTTATGGCATACACTTTAAATCATTATAGCAAATTCATGGTTAAAAGAAAGTTTCTTCTGTAACTTCTCTGATTTTCCTGACCAATAATGCTGCCTATTGGACGTGAGGAGCACTATAATCTATACTCTGAAGCTATCTTTTACTTGCTTTGAGCCATTTATCATGTAAAAGAGAACAGACTGGCTTATATTTTGCTTGAAAATGTATCAGGTACTTTGTAAGTGTAAAGGATAATGTATGCTCATCTGGAAGTTATTTTACATCAATAAGTTTATGAATTTTTTTTTCAAAGCTGGAAATATTTTGACATTATGGTTTAAGTACCAATGTGTTGCATACACACACATATTGTATTGTAAATATGTGTATTTGGTATAAAAAAGTTTGCCTTCCCAAATGTGCTTTTCCTTAAATTACATTTACTTTATCCAATACAAACCATATGATTTGATGGAGTGAAGTGTATCTAAAATTTTGATCTCAAAAAGGAAAGCAATTTAGATGATGTGAAAAGAAGTTAATTGTAAGAACTAGTGAGAGCATTTTAAGCAGAATATTTAGGGAAAAATTCATAGTGCAGTGTGCTGAAGAGTGAACAGAAGATAAGAAATTTGTAACTGAATGTAATATTACTTTTCCAGCAACTTGATTGTGCATATAAAGGAGGCATAAATTAGATACTAAAAGAAGAAACACATTATAAAAATATTTAATAAAATAATACATAAATATTCCAGAAAACTTAATTACAAAACATATACAACACTTGAATTGTCATCATAGTTTCACCTACAATCCAAACTCTTCCTTTTCTTTCCTAATCTATTAAAAATTAATTCTGAAAACAATATTTTACATTAGCAGAAAATTTGAAATAATATTGTGATACAGTATTGTATGATTTTAACCTGTTAATCAGTTTTTATTATGTTGTTATATTTGCTTCTATATTTATATAGAAATAGAATATATACTATCAGGTAGTATATATCATGTACCTCATATAATATATAATATATGTAATACATTAGTATTAAAACGTCTAATGCATTATATAATGCAATGGTACATATGCTATGTATATGTTGATATATTTACATTCACATAGCATATTTGCTTACTGTGTTATGTTTGTGTGTGTGTTTGTGTCTGTGTGTGTGTGTGTGTGCTAAATCATTGGAAAGTAAACTGCAGATGTCATGATTGTTAACCTATTTCAGCAGGTCTTTCCTAATAATAGATGCATTCTCTTTCGTTATCAACATAAATTTAAAAGTTCAGTGAATTTAACATCAATACAATGCTTTTACGTAATAAATAGTAAATATTCAAATTCATCATTCATCCTAATGATACTGTAACACTTGATTTTCCTGCTTCCAAATCCCAAACTTAATTCAAAATTGCATTTAGCTATAACTTTTCACTCTCACTTAATCTAGAGCTGTTCTTCATTCTTTCTTCATCTTTCAAGACATTAGTATTTTTTAAGAATTGAGTCCAGTTTTGTCAATTAGGTTTTGATTGTTTCTTTATGAATAAGTTCAGATAATAAGTCCTGCATTCTGAGCAGGAATATTACCTAAGTGATTGATATATTGCATTTCTCAGTGTGTCACACAAAGAAGCACGGGATATCAGTTTGCCCCATTATTGATTATATTAACTTCAATCACTTGGCATGAGATTTACTTCAATAAAGCCCAAATGACTTTACAGAAAAGATTTTGTTAAACGTTTGCAATTAATACATAATCTACCTAGAAAGATTTTTAACCATGTTAATAACTTGTTCTTCAGTAAACTAAGACAAACTGATTTTAGCATCCTTTCAATAACCTTGCCTAAATCAAGTACCATTATGATTACAAAAGAGTGCAAACATTTGATTATAAATAATCACTTTCTCTTCTGACCACTATCTATCTACCTATCATGTACTTATTATCCATATATGTATGTATATATATATCTACATTTCTTCATATCTACCAACCTAATTATATTTTTGTACAGAAATGGATGTATAGTTACAGTTTTTTCAAAAATCTACTGCTATACATCATTACTGACTATATTCATTTATTCAGTGTTCCTTTTTCACCATAAAAAACATCTTCAAGATGACTTTTATATCTTTTTAAAATACATTCAACATGTGTGAATACTTCTATACTTTATGTCACCAGATATGTTACCAATTCATATATTTCCCATGTCCCAGCCTTGGGTTCAGTTATTTCTCCAAGGACGCTAATTTCTATTAGTAGAGAAAGACAGATACTTTTTTAATCTATTGAAATGCTCTTCCCCTTTCATAAAAGTGCATCTCTCTGTAAAACTCTCAAAGGTAAAGTGCTATAATTTGTAGCGATTGTATTTCAGATAATTGTTTTGTTGTTGTTGTTGTTTTTTGAGATGGACTCTCGCGCTGTCACCCAGGCTGAAGTGCAGTGTCGCAATCTCGGCTCATTGCAACCTCTGGCTCCCGGGTTCAAGCATTTTCCTGCCTCAGCCTCCCAAGTAGCTTGGATTACAGGCACACACCACCATGCCCAGCTAATTTTTTGTGTCTTTAGTAGAGATCAGGTTTCATCATGTTAGCCAGGCTGGTCTTGAACTCCTGACTTCGTAATCTGCCCTCCCCAATCTTCCAAAGTGCTGGGATTACAGGCGTGAGCCACCCTGCCTGGCCAATTGTCTTATTAATATTTATTCTTCCAGTTATGTGAAGAAAATATATGACTTTTAAATTATTTAATTTTGATTGTTTTCTGTAAAATGATAGTTTGAATGATTGTCAATCTGCACTCCGAGTTTGTAAAAGTACTCTATGACAGTTTGTAAAAGTGCAAAAGAGTACTTTTACAAATAAATGAAGTAATCTGTACTTATTCTGTATATTGAATACTAAATGTTGTGTGTGTTGTACTTTTTTATTAAAAATAGATTTTACTTAGGTTTTGAATTTGCTGATATTATGAATGTTTGTCACACGCTAATTCCTATTTGTACTTCTGGGGAATCTATAATTACATAATAACTCTATTTACATATTAAAATAAATATTTTATTATGAAGTCATATATATTAATTATAATAGCTATTTACAATACTAGCTGCAATTTTTCAGTTTTTAAATATACGTAAATATATATTTTTAGAGAAATTACATATTTTTAGAGAAAATATATATTTACATATACATAAACACACACTGAAGATATATCTCTATATATCCATATGTCTTTAAATACATATAATAATATAGAGATAATTTCTTTTATTAATTTATAAATTATCCAAAAATAAGCAAATAAACATATAAATATATGTATATATGTACATATGTATATGTAAACATCTATATATATTCTATATGTAATATATGCTAATGTACTATATTCTATAGCTACTTGTGATTTATTATAACTCCTTTCTTTATATACCTGCTTGCCACTTGTATGTCTTGTTTTGAGAAATAACTATTCAAATCTTTTGCTCATTTTTTTGATCAGATTATCAGATTTTGTTCTGATAGAGTTGTTTCAGCTCCTTATTTATTCTGGTTGTTAATCCCATATTAGATGGATAGTTTGCAAATATTATTTCCCAGTCTATGGGTAATCTCTCTGCTGATTATATCATTTTCTTTGCAGAAACTTTTTACTTAATGTGATCCCATTTGTCAATTTTTGCTTTTGTTGTTCATGTTTGTGGTTCTAGATTTAATCCATTTTGATACAATTTTTGTATATGGTGAGAGATAGGGGCCTAATTTCATTCTTATGCATGTGGATATGCAGTTTTCCAAGAAGAATTTATTGAAGAGACTGTCTTTTTCTCAATGTATGTTCTTGGCACCTTTGTCAAAATGAGTTCACTGTGGGTTTGTGGATTTGTTTCTGAGTTCTCTATTCTGTTACATTGGTCTATGTGTCTATTTTTATGCAAGTATCTGCTATTTTAGTTATTACAGAGCTGTAGTATAATTTGAAGTCAGGTATTGTGATTCCTCTGGTTTTGTTCTTTTTGCTTAAGATAGCTTTGGCTATTCTGAGTCTTTTCTGATTCCATATACATTTTAGGATATTTTCTGTTTTTGTGAAAAATGTCATTGGTATTTTGAAGTGATTGCATTGAATCTATAGATTGCCTTAGGTAATATGCACATTTTAACAATATTTGTTCTTCCAGTCAATCGGCATGGAATATTTTTACATTTTTTATGTCCTCTTCAATTGCTTTCATCAGTGATTTATAGTTTTTATTATAGAGATCTTTCACTTTTTTGGTTAACTTAATGTTTAGGTATTTAATTTTATGTGTGGCCATTGTAAATGAAATTAATTTTTATATTTCTTTTTTCAGATTTCTCACTGTTGGCAATATAGAAACACTATTGATTTTTGTATGTTGATTTTGTGTCTTGCAACTTTGCTGAGTTTATCAGTTCTAATAATTTTCTTGTTTTTAGGTTTCTCCAAATATAAGATTATATCATCAGCAAATAGAATGATTTGACTTCTTCCTTTCCAGTGTGGATGCCCTTTATATCTTTCTCTTGTCTTATTACTATAGCTAGGGCTTCCAGTACTATGTTGAATAACAGTGATGACAGCGGGCATTCTTGTTGTGTTCCAAATCTTAGAGGACAGGCCTTCAGTTTTTCCCCATTCAATATGATACTAGCTGTAGGTCTGTCACATATGGCTTTTATTATGTTGAGGTATAGGTATAGTCCTTCTATACTCAGTTTCTTGAGGGTTTTTGTCATTAAGGGATGTTGAATTATACCAAATACTTTGTCAGCATCAATTGAAATAATCGTATTATTTTTATCCTTCATTTTCTTGCTATAATGTACCATGTTCATTGATTTGCATATGATGAACCAACCTTGCATCACAGGGAGAAATTCCACTTGGTCATATATATGATCTTTCTAATGTATTTTGCTGAATTAGTTTGCTAGTATTTTGCTGAGGATTTTGCATCAACATTCATCAGAGATATTGGGCTATAGTATTATTTATTTTTATATGTCTTTGTCTAGTTTTGATATCAGGGTAATTCTGGTCTCATAGTAAGAGATTGGAAGTGTTCCCTCTATTTTTCAGAATAGTTTCACTAGAATTGGCATTTTTTTTTTTTTTTTGAGACGGAGTCTCACTCTGTGGCCCAGGCTAGAGTGCAGTGGCCAGATCTCAGCTCACTGCAAGCTCCGCCTCCCAGATTTACCCCATTCTCCTGCCTCAGCCTCCCTACAGGCGACCACCACCTCGCCCGGCTAGTTTTTTGTATTTTTTAATAGAGACGCGATTTCACCGTGTTACCCAGAATGGTCTCAATCTCCTAACCTCGTGATCTGCCCGTCTCAGCCTCCCAAAGTGCTGGGATTACAGGCTTGAGCCACTGCGCCCGGCCTGGTATTATTCTTTAAACGTTTGGTAGAATTTAGCAATCAAACCATTCGGTCCTGGGCTTTTCCTTACTGAGAGACTTTTTATTACAGCTTCATTTTCATTGGTTGTTATTGATCTGTTCAGGTTTTGGTTCAATCTTAGTAGGTTGTTGTAACTAGGAATTTGTCCATTTCTTCTAAATTTTCCAATTTACCAGCAAATTGTTGCTCATAGTAGCCACTAATAATCTTTTGAGTTTTGCTGTATCTGTTGTAATGTCTGTTTTTTCATTTCTGATTTTATTTACTTCTATCTTCGCTCTTTTTTTCTTAGTCTGTCTAAAGGTTTTTCGATTTTGTTTAACTTTTTGAAAATCCAACTTTTTGTTTTATTAATCTTTTGTATTTTTATTTAAATTTTGTTTATTTCTTCTCTCATCTTTACTATTTCTTTTCTTGTACTAGTTTTGGGTTTAGTTTGCCTTCCTTTTCTAGTTTTTAAAAATGTATTATTAAGTTGTTTATTTGAAGTTTTTCCTCTTTTTTGATGTAGGGACTTATAGCTATAAACTTCCCTCTTAGTACTGCTATTGCTGTAACCCATAGTTCTTGTTATATTGTGTTTCCATCATCATTTGTTTCAAAAAAATTGTTCAATGACCCACTAGCCATTCAGGAGCCTATTGCTTAATTTTCATATATTTATATACTTTCCAAAACTAAGTTTGATGTTTCTTGTTGATTTTCTGTCTGGGTAATTTATCCAATGCTGAAAGCGGATGTAAAAGTCTCTAGCTATTATTGTATTTGGGCCTACCTCTCTCTTAAGCTCTGATAATATTTGCTTTATATATCTTTATACTCCAGTGTTGGATGCATATATATTTATAACTGTTATATTCTCTTGCTGAATTGACTCCTTTATCATTATATAATGACCTTATTTGTTTCTTCTTACAGTGTTTGTTTTGGAATCTTTTTTTTCTTATAGAATTATAGAAGTCTGATCATTTATGGTTTCCATTGGCATGGAATATCTTTTTCTACCCCTTTATTTTCAGACTATGTGTGTCTTTATAGGTAAAATTTTTTCTTTGTAGGCAGCAGATCAATGGGTCTTGTTTATTCATTCATCCAGCCACTATGTTTTTTGATTGGCGGGTAGAGTACATTTATATTCAATGTTATTATTGATAAATAAGGACTTACTCCTACCATTTTTGCATTTTCTGATTTTCTCTTTCTTCTGTCTTTCTTTTCTGTCCTCTAATAAAGGAGATTTGCTGTGGTGATATGATTTCATTTCTTGTTTTTATGTTTAGTGTATTCATTGTATTTTTTTTTTTTTTTGGCTTGAAGTTACCGTAAGGTTTACAAATACTATCTTATAACCTGTTATTTTAACCTGATAACACCTTAACACCCTTTCTATAAGCAAACAAACAAAAATAAAACTAATATAACTCTATGCCTTAACCTTTCTCCTCACATTTTAACTTTTTGTGTTTTATGTTTACATTTTATTGTACTGTCTATGTCTTAAAAAGTCATTGTAGTTATTATTTTTTATTGATCCATCATTTAGTCTTTCTACTTAGGATAAGAGTAGTGTATACACCACAGCTACCATGTTATAATATGCTGTGTTTCTGTGTACTTAGTATTAATAGTGAGTTTTGCAATTCAGTTGATTACTCATTGCTTATTAATGTCCCTTTCTTTCTGATTGAACTAATTCCTTTAGCATTTCATGTAGGATAAGTCTGGTATTGATGAAACCCCTCAGCTTTTGTTTGTCTGGGATAGTCTATATATATTCTTCGGGTCTGAATGATATTTTTGCCCAGATATACTATACTATGATAAAAGTTTTTTATTCCTTCATCACTTTAAATATACTATGTCAGTCTCTCTTGGTCTGTATGGTTTCCACGGCTGCCAGATGTATTGGAATTCCATTGTATGTATTTTGTTCTTTTTCTCCCTGCTGCTTTTAGGATCCTGTCTTTTTCCTTGACTTTTGGAGTTTGATTATAAAATATCTTAAAGCAGACTTCTTCAGTTAAATATGCTTGGTGTTTTATAATCTTCTTGTACTTTGACATTATATTTTTCTCTAGGGTTGGGAAGTTCTCTGTTATTACCCATTTGAATAAATTTTCACCTCCTATCTCTTTCTCTACTTCCTGCTTTTATTAGGTTCAAAAGTAATTGGCATTTCCATTACTTTCAATAGCAAAAAAATGCAAGTACTTTTGCAAAAACCTGTATCAAGCAGAAGGAATTTTGCCCCATAGACACCACAACTGGTAATGTGTTGAGTCTCACCTGAAGCTAGCAAGTCTCAGAGACTCACTTAAGGGACTTGATATAGTACCTGAGTATTGCTGTTGGGTATTCAAGGCCCAAGGGCTCTTCACTTAGCAGGTGATTAATGCTGCCAGGACTAGGTCTTTTCCTTCAAGTAACTGGGCTTTTCTCTGGCCTAGGGAGTATCTAGAAATGTCAGGAGCTAGGGCTTGGAACAGGAGCCTTGCAACAGGTGCCCTATCCTGCTGTGGCTGAGTTGGTATCCAAGATGCAAGACAAAGTCCTCCTGATTTTTCTCTCTCCTCCCCTCAAGTGGAAAGAAAAGTTCTCTTTTGAAGCCAGGAACTGTGCAGCCTGGGGTTATATAAGGGATGATGCCAACCTCCTGAGCTGCCTTAGCTGCTGTCTCAGTAGCCTGTGTGTCCTCTAGTCCCCTCTTGCCTGGTTTAGCACTAAGACTCACCTAAAAGTTGCAGTCTTCATAGCGTAGACTGCTTTTCAATTTTACTTAGAGACCTGGAGCACTTTAGCTCTCAGTGGCAAGGTTTCATGGAACTTCACTTTGGACTACTAAGATTTGGTGATTCCCTTTTAGTTAGAGTTGGTTTGAATGATTTTTCATGGGTTTGTGTCAGCTGAGTTTGGATTGGTTTTCCTTTCTGCTCTGACAGGACAGTACTGAGCTCTGTGCTTCACAATTGCTATGTTATTTCTCTCCCAGGGCCTAGAGATGCTTTCCACACCATACTGCTGCTGCTTTGTGGGGTAGAGGAATAGGGGTGGCATCTGTAACTCAGAACTCTTTTTTTCTATCTCTTCTGTGCCTCTTTCAGTGATACAAAGTTAAAACCAGATGCTATCAGTGTTCATCTGATTTTTGTTTCCTATGAAGGTTTTCTTTCTTTTTTTTTTTTCTGTGTAGATAGTTGTTCAATTGGTTTCCTTGCATGTGGGAGTGGGGCAGGTGGGGGGGATGATCTGTGGAGACTTCTATTCTGCTATCTTTTTCCATCCCATGTCTCACATTTTAAATCAAAAGTTGGAAATAATTATGCTCAGTGAGGAAAGAATATTAAAAGCTGAGATAGATTGAAAGCTAGACCTCTTGCACCAAACAGGCCAGTTGTGAATGCCGAGTAAAAATTATTGAAGAAAATATAAAGTGCTACTTCAGTGAACACAAGAATGGATAACAAAGCAAAACAGCCTTATTGCTGAACATAGTCACAGTGTCTGGATATAATATCGAATAAACCACAACATTCCTTTAAGACAAAGCTTAATCAAAAGCAATCCCTAACTCTCTTCGATTCTATGAAGGCTGAGAGACATAAGCTGCTGAAGAAGAGTTTGAAGCTGACAGATGTTGCTTTGTGATATTTAGGTAATGAAACCATCTTACTAACATAAAAGTGTGAAGTGAAGCATCAAGTTCTGATGTAGAAGCTGTAGGCAGTTATCCAGAAAATCCAGCTAAGATCATCGGTGAAGGTGGCTCCCCTAAACAACACATTTTCAATGTATATGAAACAACTTTCTATTGGAAGAAAATGCCATCTAAAATTTTTCTTATCTAGAGAGAAGTCAATTCCTGGCTTCAAAACTTCAAAAGAAGCGACTGACTCTCCTATTAGGGACTATTAGAGATGGTGATTGTAAGGTGATGCCAATGCCCACTTATCAGTGCAAAAATCCTAGTGTCCTTAAGAATCATGTTAAGTTAACTCTTCTTGGGCAATTGAACAACAAGGCCTGGATGGCATCGCTTTTGTTTACAGTGTGGTTAACTAAATATTTTAAGCCCACTGTTATGACCCACTGCTCAGAAAAGAATTTGTTTCAAAATATGAATGCTCATTGACACACACCTCGTCACCCAAAAGCTCTCATGGAGATGTACAAGGAAATTAATATTGTTTTTATACCTGTTAACACAACATCCATTCTGTAGCCCATGGATCAAAGAATAATTTTAACTTTCAAGTCTTATTATTTATGAAATACATTTTATAAGACTGTACTGTCATAGGCAGTGATTCCTCTGATGGATCTTCACAAAGTAAATTGAAAACTCTCTGGAAAGAATTCACTATTCTAAATACCATTAAAGACATTCATGATTCAAGGAAAGAGGTCAAAATACCAACATTCATAGGAGTTTGAAGGAAGTTAATTCCAATCTTCATGAATGCCTTCAATGGATTCAAGAATTCAGTGAAGGATGTAACTGCACATTTGTTGGCATATGCACTGGGAAAACAAATATTATGTATAACTACCTCTATTGCTATATTTACTTTCTTTCAGTTCTCCAGAACAGAATCTACAGTATCTCCTAAGTATACTTGTATTAAAAATGCTGCATTCTAATCTGTTGCTAATTATAATAAAAATTCCCCAAATTAACATGGAATGTGTAAGTAATGGCCACCTCATCACAATAGCAAAGACTTGGAATCAACCCAAATGTCCATCAGTGACAGATTGGATTAAGAAAATGTGGCACATATACACCATGGAATACTATGCAGCCATAAAAAAGGATGAGTTTGTGTCCTTTGTAGGGACATGGATGCAGCTGGAATCCATCATTCTTAGCAAACTATCACAAGAACAGAAAACCAAACACCACATGTTCTCACTCATAGGTGGGAACTGAACAATGAGATCACTTGGACTCAGGAAGGGGAACATCACACACCGGGGCCTATCATGGGGAGGGGGGAGGGGGGAGGGACTGCATTGGGAGTTATACCTGATGTAAATGACGAGTTGATGGGTGCAGCACACCAACAAGGCACAAGTATACATATGTAACAAACCTGCACGTTATGCACATGTACCCTACAACTTAAAGTATAATAATAATAAATAAATTTAAAAAAAAAAAAAGTCAATTTATTTTGTGTTCTGTCTCTGATCTTTTTTTCAAAATCAGGCTGTATATATCCTAGAATATTGTATGTGATAAATTGGTATAGAACTCCATTTTAGAGTTCATTATATTTAATTTTCTATTTATATTACATATTCCAATAAGACTGGAAATTTACCTATTTATATTCATATGAGAAGTACATTCTGTTTTTCTTGAAATTAAGTTTTCATTATAAGAATCTAAACTAAAGCTGAAATGACAAAAATATTATTTATGAGATGGTACATAAATAAAATATGAACCAATAAACTTCCGATGGCTTTCCCAATGTATGATTTATACCTCAAGGTATTATTAAGCAATGTGTTTATTTCAACTGGAAATTAGAACAGATAAGTTAATATCTGCCTAAAGAGAATATTGTGGGTTATTTTGTTTTTAAAACTTCACTTTATTAATTAGAAGCTAAGGTTGTGTTTTCTTTTTATTTTTTATTTTTTTGAGAGGGAGTCTGGCTCTGTTGCCCAGGCTGGAGTGCAGTGGCGCGATCTCAGCTCACTGCAAGCTCCGCCGCCCAAGTTGACGCCATTCTTCTGCCTCAGCCTCCCGAGTAGCTGGGACTACAGGCGCCCGCCACCATGCCCGGCTAATTTTTTGTATTTTTAGTAGAGACGGGGTTTCACCGTGTTAGACAGGATGATCTCGATCTCCCAACCTCGTGATCCGCCCGCCTCGGCCTCCCAAAGTGCTGGGATTACAGGCGTAAGCCACCGCACCCGGCCTAAGGTTGTGTTTAAAGATAACTCTAAATGTGCTTGCATAATGGGATTATGAAAATACATAATTTTATACAGCAAAAAGATGGACCCTTTAAAGAATCTTGGTAAAAATAGAATAGTGTTTGCAAGATTTTTTTTCTTCACAAACATACCCTATTCTTATGTATGTTAAATTCTAGCTATCAAAGAGAAAATGCAATTACATCAAAACCTATCTATGTATTAAATTAATTATGTAGAAATAGTAAACCACTGCTAATTAGAGATAAGAAAGCCTACTCTAAACTGGGAAGAAAAACCAGGTGAAAAAATCTGGGAAAGGTGATTAATTTTTTTTTAAAAAGTATGAATTCTTTAGAGATACTAAATATAAAAAAATAGAACCAACTATTGATAACATGTTTAATATATAAAAGAAAAAAGAGTTATAAAGTTAAAATTTCTGAGAAAATAAAATGAGAAAAATACTTTAAACAAATATTACATTTGCTATCATTTTTTGATATGTATATGTATTAATAGTCATATTTTGTTAAAATTTAAAAGTAGATAAATTGCAATGTTTATTAAACAGTTCTGTTTTTCTTAGGGGCATTTTTCTGACATTTTTTATTACCTTCTTAATAATCCTAAAGAACAAACTAGTAAAGACAATGGAACTAAATGCAAAATAATATATTTAAATATAATAAAACTATAGTGGATTATGCATTGAACAGTTAGTTATTCAAGTAATACTTACTGAGTGTTTAATACAAACAATGTTTTATACCAGACGCTGGGGATAAAATCTTGGAAAATATCCAAATATTTCTTTTGTATAATACTTCTAGCCCTTACCTTCTGTAAATATTCCTTTTTTACAATCCTATTAATGTTAACTTGGGATTATAATAACTGATGTTTTTAATATCTATACAAAATGGCTTATATGTCAAATAATTGACTTTGGAACCTGGATACAATTTCAGCTTAAGTTATTATTTTTCTACTCTTGCCAGCAAATATCCTGTTTCCAAAAGCTAATTATTAAAGAGAAACGTGTATAATAATTTTAGTAACCTCTATCAGTGGCTAGGTAGTCATTTGGACATAAAAAGGAGAAGAAAACATATAAGCAAATAAGTTTAAAGTAACAGAAAAGATGATTATGTGGATATTGATTTTAACTTAAAATAAGAATTCTGATCATTAATCCAGAATGCAAGTGAGCATCCAGGGTATTTAGTAAACTATTCACCCTTAGTTCTCTGGATTATCAATTTTCCTAAAATGCCATTTTTATTAGTCCAGCATTTTATAGATCCAGAAGACTAAACAAATAATGTATTATTATGTTACTGATTAAATAATTGTTAACATATTTTAAAATCCAGACACAACTGTAGTAGGAAACGTTTTATTGCTAAAGTTAAGCAACATATATTGGTTGTCTAATCAGCATTAGGGCACCAATATCTCCTAAGTGCTTCACATATGCATGTATTTCAGATAATTAGACTTGCTAATAGTTTAGGAAAATAACACATGGAGATAGAATGTCATTCTCTTCACATTATATCAAGAGTACATACTACTTACATGACTTACACTTGAGTTAAACTTGGTTACCTGGCTAAAGTACTGTTAGTCACATATTTCCATTGTAAAGTAACTCTTTTTATCCATTTTTCACAATGTGTTTTTGGGAAATAAGTTACTGTAGTTAATCCATACTTAACGTGTGGAAAGTTATACTCCATCTTCTTGAGTGGAAGATAACTACAAAAATTATTTGGAATTTTTCTCTATAGAAAATGTATCTATTCTCTCTCATTTGTTTATTTAATTACTAATGTCAGTGATATGGTTTGAATCTTTGTGTCCATCATATGTTACATCAAATTGTAGTTCCCAAAGTTGGAGATGGGACTTGATGGGAGGTGGTTGGATTGTGGGGATGGATGTCTCAGAAATGGTTTAGCACCATCCCCTTGGTGCTTTTCTTATGTAGTGAGTGAGTTCTTGCAAGATCTTGTTATTTAAAAGTGAGCAACATCTTCCCCCTTACTCTCTCTCTTGCTCCTACTTGGGCCATGTGATGTATGTGCTCCTCTTTTGCCATCTGCCATGTTTAAAATCTTCCTTAGGCCTCCTCAGAAGTAGAAGCCAGAATACTTTCTGTACAACCTGCAGACACATAAGCCAATTAAATCTCTCATTTTTTTTTAAACAAAGTCTCACTCTGTCACCCAGGCTGGAGTGCAGTGATGCAATCTTGGCTCACTGCGACCACTACCTTGTGGGTTCAAGCAGTTCTCCTGCCTTGGCCTCCTGACTGAGATTACAAGCACCCACCACCAGACCCAACTAATTTTTGTATTTTTAGTAGAGATGGGATTTTGCAATGTTGACCAGGCTGGTCTCAAACTCCCGGCCTCAAGTGATCCACCTGCCTCTGCCTGCCAAGGTGCTGGAATTGCAGGTGTGAGCCAGTGCACCTGGCCAAATCTCTTTTCTTGATAAATTACCCAGTCTCAGTGGTTTGTTTATAGCAGTATGAAAATGGACTAATACAGAAAATTTATATTAAGATGTGTGGCATTCCTACAAAGATAACTGAAAATGTGGAAGCAACATTGGAACTAGGTAACAGCCAGAGATTGAAAGAGTTTGAAGGGCTTAGAAAAACACAGGAAGATGAGGGAAAAGTTAGAATATTATAGAGACTGGTTAAATGGTTTAACCCAAATGCTGATAGTGATATGGACATAGATGGCCAGGCTGATGAGGTCTCAGGTGGAGATGAGTAACTTATTGGGAACTGAAACAAAGGTCACTTTTGCTATATTGTAGCAAAGAACTTGGCCATATTGTGCCTCTGCCCAAGGGATCGGTGAAACTTTGAACTTGAGAGAGGTGATTTTGAGTAGCTGGTGGAAGAGATTTCTAAGCAGCAAAGTGTCCAAGTTTTTACCTGGCTGCTTCTAACAGTCTACTTTAATACGAATGAGCAAAGAAATAACCAAAAGTTGGAACTTATATTTAAAGGGGAAAGAGAGAGTAAAAGTTTTATAAATTTTCAACCTGGTCATGTAGTAGAATAAAAAAGCTCATTTTCAGGGGAGAAATTTAAGCAGGCTGCAGAAATTTGAATAATTAAAAAGGAGGCAAGAGATAATAGCCAAGGCAATGGGGAAAAGCTCTCAAAGGCATTTCAGAGACATTAGCAGCAGCCTCTGCCATTGCAGGCCTAGAGGCCTAGGAGAAATGTATGGTTTCATAGACTAGGCCCAGAGCCCTGCCACCCTTCTTTGCCTCAGGACGCTTCTTTGTGCGTCCACCTGCTCCAGCTCCATCTGTAGTCCAAAAGGGCCCAGGTACAGCTTAGTTAGCTCTAAAGCAGGTGGTGCTAGCCAAAATCCTTGACAGCTCTCACATAGTGTTAAGCCTGAGGGTGAACAGAGTACAAGACTTGAGGCTTGGGAGCCTCTGCCTAGATGTCTGAGGATGTATGGAAAAGCCTGAATGTGCAGTCAGAAGCTTGCTTCATGGACAGAGCCCTCAAGAACATCCTCTACTAAGGCAGCACAAAGGGGGAATTTGGGGTTGGAACTTTCACCAGAGTCCCTACTGGGGTGGTGCCTAGTGCAGCTGTGAGAAAAGGGCCACCATCTTCCAGACCCCAGAAAGATAGATACACCGGCAGCTTTCACCCTCAACCTGGAAAAGCCACAGGCACCCAATGCCAGTGTGTGAGGGAAGCTGCAGGGGCTGAGCTCTGCAAAACCATAGAGGTGATGCTGCCCAAGGCCTTGGGACCCCACCCCTCACAGCAGTTTGCCCTGGATATGGGACATGGTGTCAAAAATACATTGTTTTGGAAACTAATATTTAAGGACTGTCCTTCTTGGGTTTTGGACTTGTGGGGGCCTGTAGCCTTTTCCTTTGGGCTGATTTCTCCCTTTGGGAAGAGGAGTATTTACCCAATGTTTGGAGGCTCTGGAAAATAATTTGTTTCTTCAGTCAGGATATCAGCAGAATTCTTTTCATCGTAGTTCTAGGATTAAGATCCCTGTTTTCTTGCTGATGTCTGTTGAGAGCTTTTTCACACCTTTAAAGGCTTCATCATTCCTTGGCTTGTGACTACCTTGCTTCTTCTTTAAAATATGCAACAATAGGTTGAGTTTCTCTCATGCTTCAACTCTCCCTTTTCTCTTCTTCTATGGCTTCTTCTTGATAATTCTTCCTTATTTCTCTTTTAAAGGTCCATGCAATTACATTAGGCTTACCTCAAAATCCGGGGTAATAAGGTATATAACCTTAATTCCATCTTCAAACTCGTTTTTGCAATTTAATATAAATTATACAAATATAAAATAACGGTTAAGATGTGGATATCCTGGTAGGGTGGAGTAGACAGGCATTATTCTGAATACTACAATGAACATCTAATTGTTTCAGCATCATTTGTTAAATATACTATCATTTTCTCCATTAAATTGTCTTACATTGTTACCAAAAACGGGTTAAATCATTATTCTGATCTATTTCTTAGCTTTCTATTCTGTTAATCCTTTTGATCAGTGTATCACAGCATTGATACTCACCATGCTATCTTGATTATTGTACCTTTATAAAAAGTCTTAATATTGGAGAGTATGAATACTAAAACTTTGTTCTTCTTCAGTTTTGGTTATCTGCTTTGCCATACACTTTCGAATCAATTTGTGAACATCTATAAAATAGCTTACAGAGATTTTGATTGGATTATGTTGATTTATAGTTAGAATAGATTAAGTTCTTAACAATATTGAGTCTTCAAATCTATAAACAAAGCATATTCTTCAGTTATTTGGATCTTTGAGTTTTTAAATGAGAATTTTGTTGTGTTACAAATAGAGATCTTGTGGTAGACTAAATAATTTCCTATTTCCGAAGATACACATTTGTCTAAATATGCACTGAATATTGGATTGAATTAATGAAGTCATATTTGGAGGAAAGTACATGACATAAACATATTTTTGATGAGAATTTCAGCTGGAGAATGATCAGAACAGTTTTTAACGAATAACAAAATTTTGCAGTTGTCTCCAGTGAAGTTTCCCTGCAGTGAGCATGAGCTGCTAGTACAAAATGCTTATAAAACCAATCAGAAAAGATTGTCCTGGTGATCCATGGCTTTTTGTTAGCATAATAATGGACTGATTTTTAAAAGAGAAAGAAAAACCCTTCTTGCAAACAATGAGAACACCAGATTTTTCCTATAACATGAATTTTACACTTAAACATGCCTGCTGCATGTCCCAACAGAGTTATTCCATTTTGGTATCTTTAATTTTTGTAGGAGCTATCTAATAAGCTGTATTTGATATTTTTCTGGAAAAATAACACCAAAACAATCATTTTAATAGCATTGTAGACTGTTCTGGTGTCAGGTTTTTATAACTGATGACTTTGGCAATCATCAATGAATTTCTCTGCTGCTTCAGGATCAGCAGAGACTTTATCACTACAAATGTTTAAAAATTTAATTCCACACATTTTCTTAAATTTCTGCAACCAGTCTATTAAATCTTCACAGCTCCCATCAATTTATAGTTTATTGTGATGATCTCCACTTGTTTCATAATACTGATGAATCTACTCTTTCAGTTCATAATCAAGATCTTCATTTTTTTTATTATACTTCAAGTTCTGGGGCACATGTGCAGAACATACAGGTTTGCTACATAGGTGTACAAGTGCCATATTGGTTTGCTGCACTCATCAACCCATCATCTACATTAGGTATTTCTCCTAATGCTATTCCTCACTTAACCCCCACCCCAAGAGGCCGCTGTGTGTGACGCTTCCCTCCCTGTGTCCATGTGTTGTCATTGTTCAACTCCCATTTATGACTGAGTACATATGGCATTTGGTTTTCTGTTCCTGTGCTAGTTTGCTGAGAGTGATGGTTTCCAGCTTCATACATGTCCCTGCAAAGGACATGAACTCATCCTTTTTTATGGCTGCATAGTATTTCATGGTGTATATGAGCCACATTTTCTTTATCCAGTCTATCACCGATAGGCATTTGGATTGGATCCAAGTCTTTGCTATTGTGAATATTTCTGCAATAAACATACATATGCCTGTGTCTTTACAGTAGAATTATTTGTAATTATTTGGGTATATACCCAGTAATGGAATAACAAGTTCTGAAATTGAGGCAGTAATTAATAGCCTACCAACCAAAAAATGCTCAGGACCAGACGGATTCACAGCTGAGTTGTACCAGGGGTACAAGGAGGACTGGCACCATTCCTTCTGAAACTATTCCAAACAAAAGGAAAAGAGGAACTCTTCCCCAACACATTTTATGAGGTCACCGTCATCCTGATACCAAAACCTGACAGAGACACAACAGAAAAAGAAAATTTCAAGCCAATATCCCTGACGAACATCAATGCAAAACTCCTCAATAAAATACTGGCAAGCTGAATTCCAGCTGCACATCAAAAACTTATCCACCATGATCAAGTTGGGTTCATCCCTGGGATGCAAGGCTGGTTCAGCATATACAAATCAATAAACGTAATCCATCACATAAACAGAACCAATGACAAAAACCACATGATTACCTCAATAGATGCAGAAATGGCCTTTGATAAAATTCAACAGCCCTTCATGCTAAAAACTCTCAATAAACTAGGTATTGATGGAATGTATCTCAAAATAATAAGAGCTATTTATGACAAAACCACAGTCAATATCATACTGAATGGGCAAAAGCTGGAAGCATTCCCCTTGAAAGCCAACACAAGACAAGGATGCCCTCTCTCACCACTCTTATTCAGCATAGTATTGGAAGTCCTGACCAGGGCAATCAGGCAAGATAAACAAATAAAAGGTATTCAAATAGGAAGAGAGATAGTCAAATTGTCTCTTTTTGCAGATGATGTGATTGTATATTTAGAAAACCCCATTGTCTCAGACCAAAATCTCCTTAAGCTGATAAGCAACTTCAGCAAAGTCTCATGATAAAAAATCAATGTACAAAAATCACAAGCATTCTTATAAACAAATAATAGACAGAGAGCCAAATCGTGAGTGATCTCCCATTCACAATTGCTACAAAGAGAATAAAATACCTAGGAATGCAACTTACAATGGATGTGAAGAACCTCTTCAAGGAGAACTACAAACCACTCCTCAAGGACATAAGAGGGGACACAAACAAATGGAAAAACATTCCATCCTCACAGATAGGAAGAATCTATATCGTGAAAATGGCCACACTGCCCAAAGTAATTTATATATTCAATGCTATCCTCATCAGGCTACCACTGACTTTCTTAACAGAATTAGAAAAAAACTACTTTAAATTTCATTTGGAACCAAAAAAAGAGCCTGTATAGCCAAGAAATCCAAATAAAAAGAACAAAGCTGGAGGCATCACACTACCTGACTTCAAACTATACTACAAGGCTACAGTAAACAAAACAGCATGGTACTGGTACCAAAACAGATATATAGACCAATGGAGCAGAACAGAGGCCTCAGAAATAATGCCACACATTTACAACTGCCAAGACCAACTTGGTCAGGGAGACCATAAACCAGCAGCACAAGAGGAATTAAAGACACACACACAGAAATATAGATGTGTGAAGTGGGAAATCAGGGGTCTCACAATTAACTAAAAGTATCCCTTATGGGAAATGAAGGGATGGGCCAAATTAAAGGAATAGGTTGGGCTAGTTAACTGCAGCAGGAATATGCCCTTAAGTCATAAATCGCTCATGCTATTGTTTGTGGCTTAAGAAAGCCTTTACACAGTTTTCCACTCTGGCCTTGCCCTCATTCTGGTAAACCCACAACCTTCCAGCTTGGGTGTTAGGGCTTTTATGGACATATCCAGTGCTGCAGAGGTTTTATTTATGGCCAGTTTTGGGGCCAGTTTATGGCCAGATGTTGGGGGCCTTGCTCCCAACATACAACCATCTGACCTATGACAAACCTGAAAAAAACCAGCAATGGGGAAAGGATTTCCTATTTAATTTAGTAAATCATGTTGGGAAAACTGGCTAACCATATGCAGAAAACTGAAACTGGACCCCTTCCTTATACCTTATACAAAAATTAACTTAAGATGGATTAAAGACTTAAATGTAAGACCTAAGACAAGAAAAACCTTAGAAGAAAACCTAGGCAATACCATTCAGGACATAGGCTTAGGCAATGACTTCATGCCTAGAACACCAAAAGCAATGGCAACAAAAGCCAAAATTGACAAATGGAATCTAATTAAACTAAAGAGCTTCTGCACAGCAAAAGAAACTATCTTCAGAGTGAACAGGCAACATACAGAATGGGAGAAAAATTTTGCAATCTATCCCTCTTACAAAGGGCTAATATCCAGAATCTACAAATAACTTAAACTAATTTACAAGAAAAAAGCAAACAACCCTATCAAAAAATGGGCAAAGGATATGAACAGACACTCCTCAAAAGAAGACATTTATGCAGCCAACAAACATGAAAAACATTATCATCACTGGTCATTAGAGCAATGCAAGTCAAAACCACAATGAGATACGATCTCCCACCAGTTAGAATGGCAATCAGTAAAAAGTCAGGAAACAACAGATGCTGGAGAGGATGTGGAGAAATAAGAATGCTTTTACACTGTTGGTGGGAGTGTAAATTAGTTCAATCATTGTGGAAGAGAATATGGTGATTCCTCAAGGATTTAGAACCTGAAATGTCATTTGACCTAAGATCTTCAGTTTAATCTTATGCAGTTTTTCTATTTTTGTTAATTTCTGCTAATCACTTTTAGTGCAAAATTTCAACAGTTTATGTTTTTCTTTCTTTAGGCTATATATGGTGGTCACTCCAATGCCATACTCTTCTCTGAGATATTTCACACTTACACCATTGTTCAGTTTCTCCAGCAGCATGACATGCTGTGCTATAGATAAACATAAATGCTTCTTCTTTTTCTAGTCGCCATTATCTATATAGTTATTTTCAGGCTTGTTTGACATTGTAAACAATATCTTTATACAACAGAGCAGAAATAAAGCAGAGTATCACAGTGAATATTGCATGTCAATCTTGGTCTGAGGTGGGACATCATAGGGAATCTTCCATTGGCACATTCAATCTGTTTATATGCCATTTTATCATCCTCCTTGGCGTGCTTGTATGAGGAACTTGGGTGTGCACAGAAAAGATGTATCTCAGCTGAAAGAGGCTGGAAGGATCTTTTATCTCTTGATGATGCTAAATAAACTTGTGTGCCTACATCTTGACTATGACATGTCACATGAGGTCAGGTGTAAAATTTTCCACTTGGGGCATCATTTCAATGTTGAAATGTTTCAATTTTGGTGCATTTCCAATTTTGAATTTTTGAATTAGAGATTTTCAACCTGTATTGTGATGCTAGCCTTCTATTGAATAAGTTTGTATGTGTTTGTTTGGCTTTGCATTCTAGGAGAGATTGGGGAAAATCGAAATTACTTTTTCTTTATATGTGGATAGAATTAACCAGTGAACCGTTTAAACCTGGTTCTTCCTTTTTTGGAAAGTCTTATAATATTTATTTCATTTCTTAATAAATATGAGACTATTCATTTTATCAATTTCTTTGTATGAGTTGTATTAGTCTATTTTTTTTTTTTTTTTTTGAGACAGAGTCTCGCTCTGTCGCCCAGGCTGGAGTGCAGTGGCGCGATCTTGGCTCACTGCAAGCTCCGCCTCCTGGGCTTACGCCATTCTCCTGCCTCAGCCTCCCGAGTAGCTGGGACCACAGGCGCCTGCCACCTCGCCCGGCTAGTTTTTTGTATTTTTTAGTAGAGACGGGGTTTCACCGTGTTCGCCAGGATGGTCTCGATCTCCCGACCTCGTGATCCGCCCGTCTCGGCCTCCCAAAGTGCTGGGATTACAGGCTTGAGCCACCACGCCCGGCCTGTATTAGTCTATTTTCATGCTGCTGATAAAGACATATGCAAGACTCTTTGCAAAAGATAGAGGTTTAATGGACTTACAGTTCTATCTGGCTGGGGAGGCCTTACAATCATAGCAGAAAGTGAAAGATGTGTCTCACATGGTGGTAGACAAGAGAAGAGAGCTTGTGCAGGGAAACTCCCATTTGTAAAACCATCGTGAGACTTACTCACTCTCACAAGAACAGCACAGGAAAGACCTGCGTCCAAGCAATTCAATTACCTCCCACTGGGTCCCTCCCACAACACATGAGAATTCAAGATGAGATTTGGGTGGGGACACAGCCAAATTATATCAGAGTGATTAATAGTTGCTCATTTCAAAGAAATAATTACATTTGTGATTGTAGAGTTGTTTATAGTATTCCTTTATTGTTTAATTTTCATAGGATCAGATGACTTCTCTTTCATTTCTGGTATATTTTTTCTGTTTCTTTTGATATTTATCCCACTTGATTTTCTCTGAGTTTTCTGTATCTTGGTGTTTGTCATTAATTTTGGAAACTTCTTGGGCATTAATTTAAATTATTTCTTCTGCATTATTTTCTCTTTCTCCTTGTTTTGATATTTCAATTACATGCATGTTACATTTATTAATTTTTTTTTCATAATTCCTGGATGTTCTGTTTTTGTTCTTGTTTTTTTTTTTTTTTTTTTTTTCTTTACCTCACTCTTCTTTCTGTTTGCATTTCCAGTTGGGGCATTTCTATTGATCTATATTTACACCATTGATTCTTTCCGCACTGTATTGAATCAAGTGATGAGATTATCACAGACAATCTTCATTGCTTTTAGTGTGTTTTTCATTTAAAAAATCTTTCTTAGAGTGTCCAGCTCTCTGCTAAAAATATCCACCTGTTTTAGATATTTTCTACTGTTTCCTTACAGCCTTTGACATATATTAACCATAGTCATTTTATTCCCTGTCTGATTATTCCAGCATCTATATTACAGTTCTGAATCGGATTGTGATTATTGCTTTGAGTCTTTAGACTGTGTTTTTATTTATTTGTTGTTGTTGTGCTTTAATGTTTTACACATTTTTGTTATGGCAAGCAGTAGAAACTCAGTTAAATAGTCCTATAATGTGAAGATTTATATTAATCAATTTAGGAATTCAGCTCTTCTTAATATTTTTTTGTAACTTTAGGTATCAGGGATTTCAAATTCTTCCAGTGCCCTTGTTTTTGTCTTTGGGCTGACTTTAGACTTAAGATTTTTTCTTCTTTTTTATAGCAAATTGTTATGGATTCATAAAAGTTGTATATATTTATAGGGTCAATGCAATGTTTTGATAGAGATACACAATGTGTAATGATCTATACCATAGAGAATGCTTGTATTTTCCACTACCATTCACTGTCATTACATTTGAACCCTGTGTGGTGGTAAAGTGATTAAGGTTTAGGAAAACATTATGGACTCCTGATTAAATCTCAGTGTTTTACTGGGCCTGTGCCTCACAGCTGTGATTTTCAAAAGTGTTTCTGTAGTGGTATATTTCTGCTTCCTTTCCCACGTGCCATATTTGCAATCAGTCTCCTTAAAAGCCTGGTCCTTTTATTACCATGACTCTTAATTATGTTTTTACTTTTGTTTTCTCATAGGTGAGAAAGAGGGAATAGAGGAGGATGACACTGGGACAAGTTTCCTTTCTCCAGGTGGAATTAGTTTCACAATTCCCCTCTGGAAAGTTTCTTTTCCCTACATGGTAGGACTTTGCCATAAAGATTATTCTAGACTTGATTTACAGTGATCATTTGCTCCCTTACCTTAACCTCTCCTGCTGCCAGAGCCCCAAGGCAACTTTCCTTGGAACATTACCATCCCATGCAACAACAAGGGCACTCACTCAAAGGTCTGATGTGGTGGATGCTGGCCCGGAAAATTTTATGCATGTGTGGCACCATTTCCTGTAAATACTCATGGGATGGTGTGCCTGAACTCCACTTCTAATAAGGTCCTGAAAAGATTGAAAAGGAAGAGTAGGCTGCTACTGAAAATGCTGTGACCTGGGAGCAAATTTAGGATGAATGAACTGCTCTAGCTCCTGAATTCATTGCTGCTCAGCCCAAGCTTGCATACTGGCCCGAAGGTGTGCAGGTGACCTAGGTGCCTATTCAGTAGGTTCCCACGGAAGACTGGACTGCTCAGCCTTCCATGACAGACTTGTCTGCAGCTCCCACTGTTCAGGACACTGAATAGATAGGAACAACCACTGAGTGGTCTTAAGTTGTTCTTCCACAGACTCTTAAACAACATGAAAATAAGGTTAATGGAAAAAATAAACATCAGTTTCTACAAAAAAAAATCATTTTGCAAATTTTTATCATAGAAAATTATATATAATATGAGAGTCATTATTTCAAATTGGAGGATAACATTTGCATGTAATAAAATCCTGTGAAAAACACAAATTTAACTTGCATCAGTATGACAAGTAGGCAAAATCATTTCCATTGAAATTGCTAGCTCAGTTATATTTAAGCCTTTAAGTTTTCTTTTTCCATCTTCGAAATAACTGGGAACTATCGAAATGTCTAACCTGAGGACCTTCAGGACTCAGTAGCATTATTAACATACTTGCATTTTCAACATGTACAAGTTTTTCAGGTCTCTCTGCCAAATAAATAAATAAATAAATAAATAAATAAATAAATAAATAGCATAATGAAACTCTTTGGAGTTTTAGTTTAAGAATCTATGAACACTGATTCAAAGGTCCTTAAAAGCCTGCTGTCTCAGTGTTATTCTGGTCTTCCCAGAATCTTTATCACATAAATAAATTATCCCTGATAAAATGCTCACATAAAGAGACTAACTTTTTAAAGTTAATATAGCTCTGACAAATATAAATTAATTTTAAAATGTGTATTTTTTACATTTAACTGACATCAAAAGAATTATTTCTTAATATATTAATGATGTGATTTATGTAAGAGAGATTCCTGAAATTATTGTTGAGATAAATGTTATATGCTTTATTTTACTAGCTATGCCAGTTAATTTTCAAAGTGGTACAGTAATTCACAAATTCACAAATTAGTAGTGACAAATCAGGGTTTCTGTATTTCTGTACCTTACCAGAGTATTTCAAAAAAATTCTTTCATATTGTTTGTTAGCACATTTTAAAATATTGAATGTGTACATCTAAATTTTAATGATTTTGGACATAAGTTACTTGATTTATTGACCAGTTGCATTTCAACTTTTGTGAATGACCTATGTATGATTTATAAATTTTTATTAAATAATTGAAATTATTAAAAGAGAGAATAAACTATAGTTGTATTATATTTATTATATGCAAATATTTCTGCCCACCCTACCATTTGTATTCCTATATATTTTTGAAATTAATAAAAATATATTAATGCTTTTATTATATTAAAAATTGCTGGAATTTCTGTTTACTTTTTCTTCAATTTAGGCAAATAATTTAAAATTTTTCTTCTTACTAGTTTCATCAATAGTAGCACATGCCACCTTAGTATATTTTAACTGTCGTGTCTAAAATTTTGTTGTTTGTCTCTATATCCATTTTAAATGTTGTTCTCAGAATTGTGCTGATTTACCTTAAAAAGACAGTTACAAGAGACAAGAAAGGACATTGTATACATTCAACACAGCAAAAAGATATAGCAATACTACATTTATACTGTATTTATATTAGGTATATCTCCTAATGCTATCCCTCCTCCCTCCCCCCACCCCATGACAGGCCCCGGTGTGTGATGTTCCCCCCTCTGTCTAAGAGTTCTCATTGTTCAGTTCCCACCTATGAGTGAGAACATACGGTGTTTGGTTTTCTGTCCTTGTGATAGTTTGCTCAGAATGATGATTCTTATATTAGATAAAATGGACTTCAAACCATTTGCTATGGTTTGGATTTGTGTTCCCACCCAAATCTCATGTCAAATTGCAATCCCCAATGTTGAAGGAGGAGCCTGGTGGGAGATGACTGGATCATGGGGACAGACTACTTCCTTGCTGTTCTCATGATAGTGAGTGAGTTCTCGTGAGATCTGGTCGCTTATAAATGTATGCATATCCTCCTTCTCTCTTTTCTTCTCCTGTTCTGATCATGTAAGATATGCTTCCTTCCTCTTCTCTTTCCACCATGATTATAAATGTCCTGAGGCTGCTGCAGCATTATTTACTGTACAGTTTGTGGAGGCCTGAGCCAACTAAACCTGTTTTCATTATGATTACACAGTCTCAGGTAGTTCTTTGCAGCAATGTGAGAATAAAATAATACAGAAAATTGGTGTCTAGATGTGGGGCATTGCAATAAAAATAACTGAAAATATGGAAACAGCTTTGGAACCGGGTAATGGGCAGAGGTTGGAACAGTTTGAAGGGCACAGAGGAAGACAGAAAGATGAACAAAAGTTTGGAATTTTTTTTTTTTTTTGGATGGAGTCTTGCTCTGTCACCCAGGCTTGAGTGCAGTGGCACGATCTCAGCTCACTGCATGCTCCACCTCCCAGGTTCATTCTCTTGCCTCATTCTCCTGCCTCAGCCTCCAGAGTAGCTGGGACTACAGGTGCCCGCCACCATGCCCAGCTAAATTTTTTTGTATTTTTAGTAGAAAAGGGGTTTCACCATGTTAGCCAGGATGGTCCCGACCTCCTGACCTCGTGATCTGCCTGCCTCGGAATCCCAAAGTGGTGGGATTACAGGCTTGAGCCACCATGCCTGGCTGAAAGTGTGGAACTTTCTAGAGACTTGTTGAACGGTTGTGACCAAAATGCTGATAGTGATAAGGACAGTGAAGTTCAGGCTGAATTATTCTCAGATGGAGTTGACGTACTTATTGACAACTGTCATAAAGATCACTCTTGCTGTGTCCCTGCTCTAGAGATCTATGGAACTTTGAACTTAAAAGACATGATTTAGGGTATCTGGCAGAAGAAATTTCTAAGCAGCAGAGCATTCAAGATCTTCTAAGCATGTATGCTTATACATGTGAGCAAAGAGAAAATCTGTAACTGGAACTTATATTCAAAAGAGAAGCAGAGCGTAGAGTTTTGGAAAATGTACAGCCCTGACCATGTGGTGGAAAAGGAATACTCATTTTCAGGGGAGGAACTTAATCCTGTTTCAGAAATTGGTGTAAACAAAGAGGAGCAAAAGTTAATAGCCAAGACAATGGGTAAAAGGCCTCCAAGGTATTTCAGAGACCTTCACAGCAGCATCTCCCATCACAGGCCCAGAGGCCAAAAGGGAAGAATGGTTTCATCGGCCAGGACCAAGGCCCTGCTGCCCTGCACAATGCCAGGAAAATGCTCCCTATATCCCAGCTACTTTAGCTGCAGTCTTGACTAAAAGGGCCCCAGATATATCTCAGGCGGTTGCTTCAGAGGGTGCAAGCCAGAAGTCACCAAAGTTTCCACATGGTGTTAAGCCTGCAGGTGTGCAAAGTGCAAGATTTAAAACTTGGGAGCCTCCACCTGGACTTCAGAGGATGTATGCAAATACCTGAATATCCAGGCAGAAGTCTGCAGCAGGGGCAGAGCCCTCACATAGAATTTCTATTAGGGTAGTTCAGAGTGGGAACATGGGTTTGGAGCCCCCAAACAGGGTCTCCACTGGGGCACTGCCTAGTGGAGCTGTGAGGAAAGGGGCTCCATCTGCCAGACCCCAGAATGGTAGCTCCACCAGCAGCTTGCACTGTGCACCTGCAAAAGCCACAGGCACTCAACACCAGCCGTGAAAGAAGCCATGGGGGCTGCACCCTGGAGAGCTGCAGGAGCAGAGCGGCTTAAGGTTTTGGGAGTGCACCTTTTGCATCACTGTGGACTGGATGTGAGACATGGAGTCAAAAGAGATTATTTTGGAGCTTTAAAATTTAATGACTGCCCTGCTGGGTTTCAAACTTGCATGCGGCCTGTCATCCTTTGTTTTAGCCAATTTCTCCATTTCGGGAAAGGAAAATTACCCAATGCTTGTACTTCCATTTTATCTTGGAAGTAAATAATTTGTTTTTGATTTTACAGGTTCATAGGTGAAAGGAACTTGCATTGTTTCAGATGGGACTTTGAACTTGGACTTTTGAGTTAATGCTGGAATAAGTTAAGACTTTGGTGGGGCTATTGGGAAGGTGTGATTATGTTTTAAAATGGGAGGACATGAGATTGGTGGGGGTAGAGGAGAAATAGTAAGGTTTATCTCTATGTCTCCACCCAAATCTCATTACAAATTGTAATCCCCAATGTTGAAGAAGGGGCCTGGTGGGAGGTGAGTAAACCATGGGGGCAGATTTTCCCCCTGCTGTTTTCATGATAGTGA
This sequence comes from Papio anubis, assembly GCF_008728515.1. Taxonomy (NCBI): domain Eukaryota; kingdom Metazoa; phylum Chordata; class Mammalia; order Primates; family Cercopithecidae; genus Papio; species Papio anubis. The sequence goes on along the minus strand of NC_044982.1, from coordinate 63,153,644 downwards.
AAGAGTTCTCATGAGATCTGGTTGTTTATAAGTGTGTAGCACTTCCTCCTTCCCTCTATTCCTCCTGCGCCACTCATATAGCACGTATCTGCTTTCCCTTCACCTTCGAGTTTAGTTGTAATTTTCCTGAGGTCCACACAGCCATTATTTCTATATAGCCTGAGAAACTGTGAGCCAATTAAACCTCTTTTCTTTGTAAATTACCCAGTCTCAAGAAGTTCTTTATAGCAATGCGAGAATGGACTAATACATAACATGCCATGTATATTTTGTCAAAAGAAAATATAACATAAAAATTACATATTAGACTTTCGTAAAACAGGAATGCAGGTTTAACTTCTATGAGAACCACCAAATGGTTTGTATAAGAAAATGTAATAATTAAATCAATAAATGGAAATATATTTTAAAATAATTCATATGAAATGAAGTACAGAGGAAAAAGTGTTGCTGCTTATCAAAATCATTTTATATAATCTCCACAATACTATAGATCAAACCTCTCTGGTCTCTCCTTGGTTTTTATGCTTATTTTTTTAACTTTATCCAGCTTCTTGGGATAGGTAAGTGCCACCTGACCTCTGTTTTGCAGACTCTCAACATTCCCATTTCTGTCACTGAACCTATAACAGTTGTGTAAAGCCATCTGTCCTATAGGTGAAAGACTCATTTAGTTTGCCAGTGAAGCTGATGCCCTTCTCAAGTACATTCTTTATTGTTTTGATAAATACACTATTCTTAATAACCTAAAGAGTGTAGTTATTGGCAGGGTTTATAGTCTTACAGAGCACATCCATGACAAATTCCTGAGTCTATGATTTCTTTTTTTTACTGTATGTCATAGCAGTTCTGGTGTCTCTTTTTCACTTACTGTTTTCCATCATTTTTTCTAGGTTTCTAGGAGCAATTATAGCAAGATATTTGTACCATTTCACAAGGGCCTTGCCAGTGTATTAGATTCTGAATCTGAGGAGAGAGGTTTCATATCCATAAACCCTCCAGTGTCTAACACTCCCGCAGATCCGGGGCTTTCATTATTGAATTCCATGCAAACTGTCCGATTGAGCTGCTCCTGCAGTTCCCTCAGAGTATATTTCCTTTCCTACCTTAGCAGGCCCAAGTTTTACTGGCTGGATTATAGTATGACTTACCCCTTTTTATTTGCCTATGGCCTAGCTGGAGAGAAGGAGACACGTTCTTGAAGAATGTTTTCTAGCCAGAGACATCCTCCTGCATTTCCATAAATCATGGAGGTTTTGCTGTCTTTTATCTATGTGGAAAGTTTCCTTCTGCAGATACAAAGCATTCAGAGAATTATGGAGCTTCAAGGTTTTCAATTGCCTCATTCTATATTTTCTCATCCCATGTATTATGGTTTTACTTTTTCCCAGCCATGGGTTTTTATTTCGCATAGGTAGCCTTGCTAGTTTGAAAATTTAAACTTCTCTAGAGGTTTGCTATTTCTATGATTAAGGCCTGGTATGGATACTCAGCTTTCTCTTCATTTTTGGCTACAGGAAATGAGACACACTTCATATGCTACCAACGGGCTCTCTGGCTTTTACATTTAGTTTCACTTGATGAATAATCAACTTCAGCCTTTTAAATTTTTTCCCTGGAACATCAGTTGCCCCCAGCAACAGCCATATACCATTCTATTGAACTTGTAATTACTATTTCCTTCATATATCTAAAGCCCATAATATAGTACAGTTACTAGTATATTTTTTTCACCAATGCAACAGCTCATCTCACTACCTTGAGAGTTTAACAGTTGCATTCTTATTTTATGCCAAAGGGTATCCATCATTCATCTACTGCCAAAAATAGTCTTTACCACAACCAAGCAGCAGGTGATCCACATCCAAAATTCCTTCTTAGTATCTACTTTCTCAGACCCCCTGGGATACTAAGAAGACCACTTGGACTTGGTTTTCTCAGAAAGAATATTCAAATATATATTAGTAGAAAGAAAGTTATTTTTACAGTTACCTTGGAATCAACATCTGTGCTGAAAGGGAAGAGAGCAAAATCACCAGGAGGAGACATCAGACTGCAACATAGTAACAAATCCTGAGTCACGAGCAAAGGGAATTCTGAAGCAGGGATGCTGCTACACATTTGTCCTGAGTTGACCCAATAGGATCAAGCATGGAATAGGCACTGGATGCATGCTGCCCTTGGAAAGGGGGGATGAAGTATGTATGAGACAGTTCTCTTCAACTGAGGGTAATGTAAGAAGTCTAACAGCTGAGTGTTGACAGTCAAAAGCACTTGTGTGTCAAAAGTCATTCCACTCAATGAAATATTAAGTAGAAACAGGTTTTTTGCACCCATTGAAGGAAAACACACTATATGCCCTTTATCCTCTGTTGTATAAGAGCTATATTTGGTAGTAAACTCCTGCTTCATTTATAGTTTCTGCATGTATCCTGTATCCAATTTTACAAACCCATATTATACTCAGGGAGTACAGAGTGTTGTTGTAGAAAAAGTTCTGGGACAAAAAAAAAATTGTTGTTCTTAATTTTAAAGAAACGTAAGTCAAAAACAATTTAATTGAGTTAACTTGCTATTCACGGTTTTTAGAGATAAGACTATTTTCTTATAGTATTTTTTCTTGGTACATCCAGATAAAAGTAAGAGTTCATCCATACCTAGTAAAATAATTATTTATTATTGCTCTTATCCTTCAGTCATCTAGTTTTTGAAAATATATATTTTTTAATTTGAATGTTTTCATCTAGTTAATTTTTATAAAAATTTAAAGAAGCAGAGGAAATATAAGCATAATCTGATCAGATAAAATAATACGTCATCTATAAGAACACTTTTGACTAAAAGTATTTCATTTCCCCAGTATATGCAATTTCTAACGTTTAAAAAGTGAGGACTTGTTAGAACACAAACAAAAGAAAATATTCCAATAAAAGCATTCCTCATTCTCCTTCTATGAGTTTAACTTTTTTATATTCTACATGTAAGTGACATCATGTATATGTTTCCCTGTACCTTGCTCATTTTACTTAGCATAATGTCATCTAGGTTCATTTATGTTATCACAAATGACAGAATGTCCTGCTTTTTAAGACTGAATATTATTCCATTGTGTATATATCCCACATTTTAAAAAATCAGTTCATCAGTTGATGGGTGTTTTGGTTGTTTCAATATTTTTGCTATTGTGAATAATGCTGCAATGAACATGAGAGTGCAGATATTTCTTCAGCATATTGCAGACATATTCAGCAAACCTCCACATTGTCTAAAATAGTTATACTAATTTACAATACTACCATCAGTATAGAGTGTTCTTTTTCTCTGTGTTGTGGCCAGCAGACTGGTGATGGGGTGCAAGGTAGATAGGGAAGAAGATACATTTGTCAAAGGGTATAAAGTCTCATTTAGACAGGAGGAATAAGTTCCAATGACCTATTGCACAACATGATTACTATTTCTAAGAATAATGTATTGCATGTTTCAAAACAGCTAAAAGAGTGGATTTTATATGTTCACACTACAAAGAGTAGAAAATATTTGAGGTGATAGATGTGTAAATTAGCTTGATTTGATCATTCCACAATGTACACATATATAGCACCATCACATTGTACCCCACAAATATATACAAATATTATGTGTCAAATAAAATAAAATAAAATAAAATATAAAACATTCCTCAGTTTCTCAAATAACACAAAAGCTATGAGAATAGACAAACCAAAACCAAAACAAAAACAAAAACAAAAACCTCAATACAATTAAATTTTAAGACTGGTTTTACTTTATATTCAATGTACTTTTCTACATATTATTTATTATTTAACCTGGGCATAGGAAATTATAATTGTTATAAAATACTAAGCAGTTTTGTAAACAATTTCTTACATGTAAGAATGTGGAAAAACTAACTTTAAAAATAACTACAAGAATATGTGCGCTTTATCAATGTATTTTCCATTCCTACTATGATGCCAGGTAAACATTATTTTTATCCATATATTTAACATGCATTTTTATGACCACATGTAGACTCTAATAAGACCTCAGTTATTAGTAAACTAAGGAATATTTGAAGCGTAAGAGTGTGTTTCTCAGTTCCCTGGCAGAAAACATAAACCTAAGTAATGGGGTGTACATTAGTCCATTCTCACACTTCTATAAAGATACTATCCAACACTGAGTAATGTATAAAGAAAAGAGACTTAGTTGACTCACAGTTCAGCATGGTGGTAGGCCTCAGGAAACTTACAATCATGGTGGAAGAGGAAGCAGGTGCATCTTGCATGTCAACAGATGAGAGAGAGACGGTATGCAGGAGAAAATGTCAAATACTTATAAAATCATAAGATCTCATGAGAACTCACTCCCTATCATGAGAACAGCATCAAGGAAACCACCCCCATGATCTAATCACCTCTCACCAGGTATCTACTTCAACACGTGGGGATTACAATTCAAGATGAGATTTGAGTGGGGACACAAAGCCTAACCATATCAGGGTATATGATAAACATGTTCATTTGTATAAACTAGGCTAGGGAGAAAAGAACGCCTGAGGTGGAATGTTTCAGTGTGTCTGCAGCAGCTAGAGGGCCATGATGCCTAAGACAAAAAATGTTTTAAAAACTGACAGAGATACAAGAACAGTAACAAAGTTTGCCCCACTTCACGTTTTCTTCAGATTTTTTTTTATCAGCAATTCTTTTTAAAAAAAGTTTTAACATTCTTAATTGTATAGTCCCACTTCTAAACAACTTATGTTAGAGAAACAAAACACACACTTGTGGAACCATACTGGATATAAATGGTAAGGTTATGGTAATACCGCCCTCACAGAATGAGTTTCGAAATATTCTGTCCTCTATTTTTCAGCATAGTTTGAGTTGAATTCATATTAGTTCTTTAAATGTTTAGTAAAATTAATCACTGAAGTCATCAGGCTTTGGACTTTTCTTTCCTGTGACACTTATTGTTATGGCTTCAATCTCATTAGTTGTTACTGGTCTGTTCAGGTTTTGGATTTCTTCATGATTCAACCTTGATAGATTCAAGATTGGTAGATTCGAGACAGATTCAAGATAGATTTAACCTATCAAGATTCAATCTTGATAAGTTGTGTATGTCTAGGAATGTATCCATTTCTTCTAGGTTTTCAATTTATTGGCAAATGGCTCAGAGTAGCCTCTAAAGATCCTTTGAATTTTTGTGGTGTCATTTGTAATCTCTCCTTTTTCATCTCTAATTTTATTTATGTGGGTCTTTTCTCTTTTTTTTTCCAAATTAGTCTGGCTAAAAGTTTGTTAATTTTGTTTATCTTTTCAAAAAGAAAAACTTTTTACTTCATTGGCTTTTATTTATTCCTTTGTTTCCATTTCATTTATTTCCACTCTAATATATATTACTTATTTTCTTCTACTAATTTTGGGTTTTGTTTGCTTTTCCTTTTTAAGTTCTTTAGGATGTATAATTAGGTTGTTTATTTGAAGTTTTTTTTTTTCTTTTTTGACATAGGCACTTATTGCTATAAACATTTCTATTAATAATGCTTTTTCCGTATCCTATAGGTTTTGATATGTTTTGTTTCTTTTTCATTGCTTTTAATAACCTTTTTGATTTTTTTTTATTTCTTCACTGACCCACTGGTGATTCAGGAGCATATTTGTTTTTTTAATTTCAATGGGTTTGTATATTTCAAAATTCCTCTTGTGGTTGATTTCTAATTTCAATATATTGTGGCCAGATTAAATACAACACCTTTAATTTTTTTGATTTTTTTTCTGACTTATTATATGGACTAACATATGGTCTATCCTTGAGAATGATCTATGTGCTGAGGAGAAGAATGTGTATACTGCAGCCACTGCATGAAAAGTTCTGTTAATATTTATTAGATCCATTTAGTCCAGAGTGCAGATTAAGTACAATATTTCTTTGTTGATTTTCTGTCTGGAAGATCTGTCCAATGCTCCAAGTGGGGTGTTCATGTCTCCAACTATTATTATATTAGTCTATTCTCTGTAGCTCTAATAATGTTTGCTTTATAGATCTGAGTATTCCAGTGATGTGTGCATAAATATAAAATTGTTATATCCTCTTACTGAGTTGACTACTTTATCATTATATAATGACCTTCTTTGCTTCTTTTGATAGGTTTTATCTTGAAATCTATTTTGTCTGATATAAATATAGTTGTTCTTGCTCTTTTTGGTTTCTATTTACATGGAATTTTTTTTTATCCCGTTGCTTTCAATCAATGTGTTTTTATAGGTGAGGTGTATTTCTTTTAGGCACAGATAATTTGATCTTTTTTTTTAGTCCATTCAGCTACTCTGTATTTTGATTCAAAATTATAGTCTATTTACAATCAGTGTTAACATTAGTAAGTAAGGACTTATACCCTTTTGTTATTTGTTTTCTGGTAGTTTTGTCCACTCTTTCTTCTTTTCTTCCTTCCTTCCTGTACTCCTTTTCATGACAGCGATGCTTTGGTGGTATGTTTTATTTTCTTGCTTTGTATTTTTCTATGTACTTCCAGATTTATTGGAACTGCTTTGTATGTTATTTGTTTCTTTTCATTTGCTGTTTTTAGGATCCTTTTAAAATTATTTTAATCATTGTGTATTGGATTATTAAATGTCTTGAAATAGTCTTCTCTAGGTTAAATCTTCTTGGGATTTGATGTTCTTATAGTAGATCATTGATATATTTCTCTAGGTTTGGAGATTTTTCAGTGATTGTCCCTTTGAATAAGCTTTCTAGCCTGATCTCTTTCTCCACCTCCTCTTTAAAGCCAATAACTCTTAGATTTGCCCTCTTAATGCTGTTTTCCTGATCTTGTAGATATCCTTCACTTTTTAAAATTCTTTTTCTTCTGTCTCCTTTGACTGCGTGTTTTCAAATATTCTGTTGTCAAGTTCACTAATTCTTTCTTTTGCTTGATCAGTTGTGCTGTTCAGAGACTCTAATGCATTCTTTAGTATGGCAATTGAATTTTTCCAGCTCAGAATTTCTACTTGATTCTTTTTAATTATTTAAATTTCTTTATGGAAGTTATCAATAGAATTCTGAATTTCTTCTCTGTGTTGTCTTGAATTTCTTTTGAGTTTCCTCAAAACAGTTATATTGAATTCTATCTGAAAGGTCACATATTTGTGTTTCTCTCAGAGTGATCTCTGCTGCCTTATTTAGTTTGTTTGTTGAGGGTATGTTCTCCTGGATTGTCTTAATAATTGTGAATATTAGTTGGTGTCTGGGCATTGAAAATTTATTTATGTATTATGGTCTTTGCATTCTGGGCTTTTGTGTACCTATCCTTCTTAGGAGGGTTTTCCCCATACTCAAAGAGACTTGGGTATTGTGATCTATGTCTTTGCTCACCGCAGCTATATCTGCTTTACAGGCATCACAAGCCCAGTAATGTGGTTCTATAGACTCACAGAGTTACCGCCTTGGTTGTCTTGGGTAAGATCCAGAAAATTCCTCTGCATTACCAGGCAGAGACTCTTAATCTTGTCTCTTGCTTTTTCCCAAACAAATGGAGTCTGCCTGTGCTGAGTTGCCTGGAACTGGGGGAGGGATGAAACAAGTTACCCCTGTCACCACCACCACTGGGACTGTGCTGGGTCAGACCTGAGGGCAGCACAACACTGGGTCTCACCCATGGCCCACAGTAACCTCTGCCTGGCTACTACCTATGCTCACTCAAGGACCACGGGCTCTACAATCATTAAGTGGCAAATCCAGCCATGTTCTTGTTCTTCCTTTCAGGGCAGCATATTCCCCTGGCACCAAGCAGATTCAGAGATACCGTCCAGGAGCCAGAGCCTGGAGTCAGAAACTTAAGAATCTACTTGGTTCTCAATTCTACTGTGGCTACCCAAGCTTCAAGACAAAGTCCTTCCCACTCTTTCTTCTCCTTTCTTCAGGCAGAGGAGTCTCTCCTGGCAATCATCCTGCTAGGCCCACTGCAAGTACTGCCTGGCTACTGCTGATGCTCACTCAAGTCCCAAGGGAGCTCTACAGTCAGCTTGTAGTGAATTCTATTAGTCTGAGTTTTTCCCTTCAGGACAGTGGAATCCTTTCTGACCCAGGGAAGGTCCAGAAATGCCATTCAGGTGCCACGGCCTGGAATCAAGGACTCCAGGAGCCCAGTTGGTGCTCTAACTCACTGTGGCTGAGCTAGTACCCAACCTGATTTTTGGGTCTTATGAAGATGCTTTTTTTGTGTGGAGAGTTGTACAATTTGGTATTCCTTCTCAGGAAGGGGGTACAATCACTAGAGGCTTTTTTTTTTTTTTTTTTTTAGACAGAATTTCGCTCTTGTTGCCCAGACTGGAGTGCAATGGTGCGATCTCGTCTCACCACAACTTCCACCGCCTGGGTTCAAGTGATTCTCCTGCCTCACACTCCCCTCTAGAGGTTTCTAATAGACTATCTTGCTCTTTCTCCCTCTCTGCAATGTAATTTTACATATTTTGGTTTTGATCCACTATCTATTATTTCTAAATTTCAAATAAAAATAGAGCCCATTCCCAAATTGTGATGTTTTCAAAGATTCTCTATTATCTATAATAATGTCACTCACATGTTACCAAATGATTACACCATACAAAACAGTATGATATGTGGTAAAAGTGAAATACAAGAGTACTGACACCGTTCATAATAAATAGATACCATGAAGACATTGGAAACATCCTAATAGATAAGGTATCTATGTAAACTGTAACATTTTATTACTTTTTATTTTCAATCAACTTTCATGGTGCAATAAAGTCCTATATTAATAGAGTACACTTGAAACTAAAAGAAAAAACAGGGATATCATAGTGACTGTAAAGATTACAAGATAGCCTGAATTACTTCAGTTGTATCAGTCCTTCGAAAGCAGTGGATAAAATATTGCCGATATTTATCATCATTCATTAATTTCACTTATAAATAATATTTCAAAGTAAAGAATAACATTTTGGCTCTTTATCATAATAGAAATTGTTGCTACACATCCTATTGAAGATCTTTTAAAGCGAGTTTTATTAAGTATAATTTACATGTATAAAATTAAAGTATGATTTTGTAATTTATAAAAATTTTCTTTTTTATATATAATTTTATGAATTTTGACACAATTATACACTAGTGTAATGGACACAAATAAGATCTAAAATTTATAACCTCAATAATTCCCTTGTGACTTTTTGCAGTCAATCTTCTCCATTTACATTTGGCCCTTGTGACAATTGTTTTAACTTCTATCATAATGTGTCACCTAAATTAGATTACTTTTAAGAGACATTGAACTCAACTAATAGTAATAGCTAAGAAAATGTGTATAACCTGGAACTATAATAGAAAATGTTATTTGCAATGTTAACAGTTTATATTTAACTAGTAGGCCATGGAAACTCCTGAACACTATACAGAATAGGGTGGCATAGGTATAGCTGCTATTCAGCGTAATAAAAATATGTGACCAATTCATGAAATGAAAAATAAATTAACAGAAATGGTTCCTGGGAAACACAAACATTACTAGAGACTCACTAGATAAAATAATTTAATCTAATTTTCTTAAATGTAATCAAAGAACTAAAGGAAGCCATGTTTGAAGAACTACAGGGAAAGTGGAAAATAATGTTTCAACAGTGAATGAACAGACAAAGATAGACATTATAAAAATAAATTTATGGAAGTTACAAAATTGAATAGTACAATAATAGACCCAAAAAAATTAACAGTAGGGTTAAGCAGGCAAAAAAATCATCACAAACTTGAAAATAGGTAAAATGAAATTATCTAGTCTAGGGAGCCAAAAGGAAAAATAAATAAATAAATAAAAGACATTGAGACCTATGAAATACCATCAACAGTAAAAACATAAAGAATGGCAATGTCAAAAGAGAGAGATAAAATAATTAAGGAATATTTAAGTTAAAAACCTAAGAAATTTGATAAAATACGTGAGTCTACATTTTCAAGAAGTCAACAAGCTCCAAACAAAATAAATTCAGATTCAATTTGAGACATATTATAATCAAATTGTCAAAAGACAAAGTCAGAACATTACAAACAGCAACAGGAAAATGACTTGTCATGTACAAAAATATTCAGTAAGACTAACACCTGATTTTTAATGAGTCAATACTGCCAATCAAGAATTATATATCTGACAAAAACCATTCTTGGAAAATAAAAGAGAAACTATCACATTCTTAGATAAACAAAAGCTGATTGTTCATTGCTAATAGAACTGAAAAAAAAAAAAAACCTTCTAAAAGTAGTTCTTCAGGATAAAATGAAAGGATATTACATTGTGATTTGAAGCTATGTCAAGAAATAAAGAACACTGGTCAAAGTAACTACATCAAATAATGTTAAAATCAGTATCACTAACATTTTGGTTTATAACTTCTCCATTTTATTTATACTGACTAGAAAATAGGTATGTCTCCATTTATTAAAATCAGAAATAAATGTTAGGACATTATTACTGACCTAACAGAAATAGAAAGGTTTATAATAGAATGCTATGAACGAATTTTAACCCTAAAATTAGATAACACAATGAAATAGACAAATTCCTAAAAGCAGAAAATATACCGAAACTAACTGAAATAAAAAATAGGGAAAGTGAACAGACCTATAACAAATGTACAGATTGAATCAGTAATTAAAAGCCTCCCAAAAAAAGAAAAAAACAAGACTCAATGTCTACTTTGATGAATTCTAACAAACATATAAAGAATAATTAATGTCAATTTTTTTCCTATGTCTTCCAATAAATATATAAAAGAAAACACTTCCTAATTTATTCTACAAGACCATCATTACCCTTTTGTCAGTCAAAGAAGTCACTAAAAAATTAAACTAGAAAACAATACTACTTATTAATATGGATGGAAAATCTTAAACAAAATAATACACACCCATTCTGGCACCCATTCTACACACCCAAAGGGCAGACCTTTTCATGACAAAAACACCAACAAAGTAGAAATAGCAGGGATTTTCTCAACATGCGAAAGGGCATTTATTAAAACCTTACAACTAACATTATACTCACAGTGATAGATTGAAAATGTTCTGCCTAAGAACAAGACAAGGGTGTCTATATCATTTCGATTCAACATTGTAATGTAAGTACTACCCAAAGTAATTAGGCCAGAAAAACAGTAAAGCCACCCTAGTTTGAATGAAAAAAGTAAAACTATTTATATTAGCGTATGACATTGTCTTCTCAAAAAATCCTAAATAATAATATATATGTATAAAAAGTTATAACTAATTACATATTGAGAAGAATTGTAGTATATAAGATGAATATGTGAAAACTAATTTCATTTCTATACACTAACAATGAATCATCACAAGAAGAGATTATTCCATTTATAATAGTATCAAAAAGTTAAAATATTCATGAATAAATTTAACCAAGAAGGAGAAAGGCTTGTATACTGAACACTACAAAGCACTGCTGGACGAAGTCCTAAATAAATTAATGAAAAAGCATTCCCTGTTCATAAATTAAAAGTCTTATTTTTTATTTTTTATTTTTGAGGAGTTTCGCTCTGTCGCCCAGGCTGGAGTGCAATGGCGAGATCTCAGCTCACTGTAACCTCCGCCTCACGGGTTCAAGCGATTATCCTGCCTCAGCCTCCGGAGTAGCTGAGATTACGCACATGTGCCACCACGCCTGATTAATTTTGTACTTTATTAGTAGAGACGAGGTTTCACCATGTTAGTCAGGCTGGTCTCGAACTCCTAACCTCAGATGATCCACCCGCCTCGGCCTCCTAAAGTTCTGGGATTACAGGCGTGAGTCACCGCGCCCGGCCGAAAGTCTTAACATTGTCAAGATGGCAATGGTCTCCAAAGTAATCTACAGGTTCAATGCCACCTATAAAGTTCCAATGGTTTCTTTTACAGAGGTGGAAAAGCTAATACCAAGAATATATGGAATTTAATGGAGCCTAGACTCACCAAAGTAATATTGGAAAGGAAAAGAATAAAGTTGAACATCTATGTTTTGAGTGTGTCCCCCCAAGTATGGAGGTGTCGCTAATGTGACTAAGAGGTGAGGTCATTAAGAGATAATTAGGCCATAGGAGTTCCTCCCTTGTGACTGGTACTAGGTGCCATTATAAAAGGGCTTACCTGAGGAGGTTTTTGTTGTTTTGTTTTTTACCTTCTGCTTTCTGCCATTTGAGGATATAACATTTCTCTCCTCCAGAGAATGCAGTATTCAAGGTGCCATCTTGGAAGCAGGGACAGAATCCTCACCAGAAAATGAAACTGCTGGTGTCTTGGTTTTGAACTTCCCGGAACTGAAATACATAAATGTTTGTTCTTTATAAATTTCCCAGTCTGTCATATTTTATTATAGCAGCACAACATGAACTAAGTCAAGGACTCTCACTTCTCAATATAAAAATTTCCTGCAAAGAAACAATATCAAGAAAGTGTGGTGCTGACCAAAGATATCATACACACCACTGAAATCTAACTGAGAATCTAGAAATAAAGCCACACATACTTAGTCTTTTGAAATAACCCACACAAAATTTCACTACTAAATCACTGCTTTTTGATTTTTCAAATTGTGCATTTAGGATGCTAAGTAATTTTGAAAAAATAACCGAGCCCTGCATGTCAATATCAATCCCCTACCTGTATTTTTTTTTTTTTTTTTTTAATCTCAGCTTAGTTTGTAAGGCTACCAGGCAAATGTTATGTGGCTCCACCTTAGCATACTTCATCATTTTTTGTAATGATTCAAAATCCAAGCATCCCATTAAGATTACTTTGCCTATCATTTGACAGTAAATTGAAAACCATAATGCTGAACTTCGGCATCTCTCCATATAAACACGTCATTACATACACTCATACTACTTCCAAATTCTTACAACACTATGTGTTCTCCTAGTGCTTTCACACACTTCCTCTTCAAAAATAACCCAAAGTACCTGTTTCCATTTCTATTATTTCCATTTATTTCTTTGTCGACTACAGAAAATGTTCTCTATAACTCCAAAGAAATTTTTTCCAAAATGACAAATAGTCTTCTAAATACTAAACTAGTTTCTCACTATTTTTTTTTACCTTGTTGCATGAATTTATACTGTCATTTACATCCTTCTCGTTATAATTTTACCTTTTTTTTTTTTTTTTTTTTTGAGACGGAGTCCTGCTCTGTCCCCCAGGCTGGAGTGCAGTGGCATGATCTCGGCTCACTGTAACCTGTGCCTTCTGGGTTCAAGCAATTCTCCTGCTTCAGCCTCCTGAGTAGCTGCTGGGATTACAGGTGAGTGCCACCATGCACACCAGCTAATTTTTGTACTTTTAGTAGAGACAGGGTTTCACCATGTTGGTCAGGCTGATCTTGAACTCCTGATTTCATGATCTGCCCACCTTGACCTCCTAAAGTGCTGTGTAAGCCACCGCACTAGGCCATAATTTTACTTTTTAAAGCTTTTTTTTTTTTTTTTTTTTTTGGTGTCTTCAAGAATGTGTGCTTTTTCCCATTTTATGTGCTCAATATTGTTTTATTTTGGAATTTTTTTCTCCATTTATTTCTTAAATTTGATGCTTTCTGAGGTTCTTTGTTCTTCATTTCCATTCCATTTTGTCACAGAATAATTAATGAATGCCTTTGCTTTCAACCATGTATGGGTGATTGTTAATTCTTTGTTTTCAGTCCACTCCTATTCTGAATTTCAGACCTTCAGTTTGCCTATAAGACGCTCCACTTAATATTACACATCTTAATTGAAACTAAAATGAAAAAACATAAGACCTACATGGCACCAGGAGGAGATGGAAACAACACATTCGTTCTTTTGCCTAAAACCTGATAGTTAAGTGTGACTCCTCAATTCTCCTTAATTATCACATGTAACTGATGATGATCTCTCTTATTTTTATACCTCACAGTCTCTTAAAGTTGACTAATCTTTTTAACTCCAATTTCAAATTAAGTTGCTGTAGATCCTCTCTCACTAGTATTATTAACATAAGGCATTCTGATTGGTCTTCTAGCCTTCTGAGTAGTTTTCCTTAACCCTTCCTCACCCCAGTCCATCTTTTATACTACTTCCAGAGTGGAAGATAATACAAATATAATGATAATTAAAATTTGTAAAAAATTATTTAATGCCTCTGCTTCACTCAGGAGCCACCTAATCTACTTCAGTATTGACAAATTGTATTCCAGGTAACAGACAAAGTGGATCTTCTGTTACTAGAAAGTAAAATTAGAACCAAGAGACCATGACATGGTGAGAAAGAATTCATGCTACCTGTGTCCTTAGAAAGAGTTGCAAAACCTGTTCTTCTGCAACCAAGTCAAAGTACAGTTTCTGCAAGTAATACAGCTGGTAATATCCCAGCCAACCACCAATAAGCAACCTGGTGCCAACTGATGGGCTACGTAAAAATCAGCCAATTAATAGAGATTCATGATTTTGGGCTTAAAGGTTATCCAATGAAGACTCTGTTATCACTTCCTTGGCTCCTGCCCGCCCTGCAGTTTTTGCATTTATGATCTTTGACTCTCTACTCCCCATATCAAAGTGCACTTTCATTTTACACCAAAGAGTGCCTCTTTCCAGTATGCAGAATACTTGTAGAAAATAAAGTTCTCCTCTTGCCTTCACAGATCTCATGGGTATTTTATTAACAGTGTCCACCACAAATACCTCTATGTTAGAGATTTTTTTCTAAATTTATATAATGCTTTATTTGGCCTTTCTAGACTAAGTTATATGTGTATCTATTCAGAGCTAACTGTGAGGACCATGAGCCGTGACACAGCCACAGTGATACAGGAGGTAGAAAGAAATTATTTAGGCAGATACTGAGGGTAAAAGAATCCTCGGCAGAATTTCCCTTCTAACAAAAAGCAGCTCAAGAAATTATTTTGTCTAACAAAGGGCAGCCTGAAAAATGCAGCTGCAAACATAAATACGCAAAGTGGTAGCTTGCACAGGGGAATGCCAGCAGCAGTGCCAATAGAAAAGGGCTACTTGGGGGCCAGACATGTCTAACATGGAGGCTCCATCTTCCCTTTTTTTGTTAACAGGTGTACAGTAAAGGAATGGGCAATATGGCACCGGCCAGGCAGAGAACCCATCTGCATAATGAAAGATTAAGGTGGGGTGAGCCAGTTTTTCAGGCCCTATGCAAATGGCACACCTGGTCCAACCAATCTTTTGTGCCCTATGTAAATCAGACACCGGCTCCTCGAGCTCATCTATAAAACCCCCTGCATTTCATTGCAGAAACAGCAACCCATTCTCCAGGACCCCTCTCTGTAGCAAGAGAGCTCTTCTCTTTCTTGTGCCTATTAAACTTCTGCTCTTAACCTCACTCTTGTGTGTCCACGTCCTAGTTGTCTGTGGCCATGAGACAATGAATCTCAGATATCACCCCAGACAAATGAGGCCATTTCATCAGGAGGTCCTGAGAACATGTGTACCAGATGGTTGGGTTACATTTTAGGGAGACATAAAATGTCAATAATAGATGTAAGATATACTTTGGTCTGGAAAGGCAGGGCAACTTAAAGCAGGAACTTAACAGTCATAGATGGATTCAAAAACTTTCTGACTGCCAATTGGTTGAAAGAGTTATTATCTAAAACCTGAGATGAATAGAAAAGAGTGTGTGGGTTAAGATAAGGGGTTGTGGAGACTAAGGTTTTTATTTTATAGATAATGTCTCATAGGTGGCTGCCCTTAGAGGCAATAGATGGCAACGTTTTCTATTCAGATCTTTAAAAGGTACAAGATTGTCAGCTAATTTCTTCAGGACCTGAAAAATATCTGGAAAGGGAAGGGGATTCTCTATATTATGCAAATTTCCCCCACAAGAGACAGTTTTGCAGGGTCATTTAAAAATATGTCAGATAAATATGTTTTGGGGTAAAATAGCTTAATTTCTTTCAGAGTCTGCTATTTGATACTATACTAGAGTCAGTTTGGACTTTGGTTCCTATTGCTACAAGGAGTCTGTTTTGTCAGTCCTAAGATTTCTCTTGTAATGTTAATGCTGGTCACTTGTACCTGAAGTCCACAGGGAGGAGACTATACTGAGATATGTCCAAACACCCCTTCTCATCATGGTCTAAACTAGTTTTTCTGGTTTCTTCGGAATCCCCTTGGATGAGAAGGGGGATCCTTTTAGTTGGTTGGGGGGCTTAGAATTTTATTTTTGTTTTACACTTCCATTGCACTCATCTAATACTTATTTTGTAACTGGTAAACTGGTCTGTGATCTCTAGGAGTGCAGAAATTAAGTCTGATATTTCCATGCCTAATATTATACCTGAATTTTACTGAATAGTTGTTGAAAAAAAAATTAATGAATCGAGACACTGCTATAAAGAACTGCCTGAGACTGAGTAATTTATAAAGAAAAGAGGTTTAATTGGCTTACAGTTCCACACGGTTGGGGAAGCCTCAGGAAACTTAACAATCATGACATAACCAGAAGCAGGCACATCTTACATGGTGGCAGCAAGAGAGAGCATGTGAAGAAGGAACTATCAAACACTTATAAAACCATTAGATCTCCTGAGAACTCACTCACTATCACGAGAACAACATGGGGGAAACTATTCCTGTAATTCAATCACCTCCCACCAGGTCCCTCCCTCAACATGTGGGGATTATGGGGATTAAAATTTAAGGTGAGATTTGGGTGAGGACACAGAACCAAACTGTATCATTCTGCTCCTGGCCCCTCTAAAATCTCATATCTTTTTAAAATTTTAAAACCAATCATG
This sequence comes from Papio anubis, assembly GCF_008728515.1. Classification (NCBI taxonomy): domain Eukaryota; kingdom Metazoa; phylum Chordata; class Mammalia; order Primates; family Cercopithecidae; genus Papio; species Papio anubis. The sequence continues at coordinate 63,136,858 of NC_044982.1, read as the reverse complement.
CCTTCTCAACAGTCCCACAAAGTCTTAACTCATTCCAGCATTAACCCAAAGTCCAAGTCAAAAGTCTCATCTGAGATAAGGCAAGTCTCTTCTGTGTAGGAGCCTGTAAAATCAAAAGCAAGTTAGGTACTTATAAGGTACATTGGGGGTATGGGCATTAGGTAAGAACTTCCATTCTGACATTTTCTGGCTGTGCCCCCACAAAAATCTTATCTTGAATTGTAGCTCACATAATTGCCACATGTTGTGGGAGATACCCAGTGGGAGATAATTGAATCATGAAAGCGGATTTTCCCACACTGTTCTCATGGTAGTGAATAGGCCTAACGAGATTTGATGGCTTTGTAAGAGGAAAACCCTTTCACTTGGTTCATTCTCTCTTGCCTGACCACCTAAGATGTACCTTTTACCTTCTGTCTTGATTGTGAGGCCTTCCCAGCCATGTGGAACTGTGAATCCATTAAACCTCTTTTTCTTTATAAATTACACAGTCTCAGGTATGTCTTTATCAGCGGTGTGAAAATGGAGTAATACACATGCCAAAAGGGAGAAATTGGCCAAAACAAAGGGGTTACAGACCTTATGGAAGTCCAAAACCCAATATGGCAGCCATTAAATCTTAAAGCTTCAAAATGATCTCCTTTTACTCACTGTCTTACATTGAGGGCACGCTGATGCAAGAGGTGGGCTCCCAGAGCCTTGGGCAGTTTTAGCTCTGTGGCCTTGCAGTGTATAGCCACTGCAGCTGCCTTCTTCACAGGCTGGCTTTGAGTTCCTGCAACTTTTCCAAGTGTATGGTGTAAGCTGTTTGTGGATCTACAATTCTGGGGTCTGGAGGACAGAGACCCTCTTCTCCCATCTCCACTAAGGAGTGCTCCATAGGGGACTCCATGTGGGGACTCTGACCCCACATTTCCCTTCTGTACTGCCCTAGCAGAGGTTCTCCTTAAGGGCTCCACCTCTGCAGCAGACTTCTGCCTGGCCATCCAGGTATTTGTATACCTCTCCTGAAATCAAGGCAAAGGTTCCCAAACCTCAATTCTTGACTCCTCTGCACTTGAAGACCAAATACCACATGGAAGCCACCAGGGTTTGGGGCTTGCACCATCTGAAGCAACAGCCCAAGCTGTATCTTGGGCCCTTATAGCTATGGCTGAATCTGGATTGGCTGGGATGCAAGGCTGCACACAGCAGCAAGGTCCTAGGCCTGGCCTACAAAACAATTTTTTTTTCTTCCAGACCTCCAGGTTTGTGATGGGCAGTACTACTCTGAAGACCTCTAACATACTCTGGAGACATTTTCCCCATTTTCTTGGTGAATATAACATTTGACTCCTCATTACTTAAGCAAATTTCTATAGCCAGCTTGAATTTCTCCCCAGAAAATGGGTTTTTCTTTTCTACCACGTGTTCAGGTTGCAAATTTACCAAACTTTTTTTTTTTTTTTTTTTTTGAGACGGAGTCTCGCTCTGTCACCCAGGCTGGACTGCAGTGGCCGGATCTCAGCTCACTGCAAGCTCCGCCTCCTGGGTTCACGCCATTCTCCGGCCTCAGCTTCCCGAGTAGCTGGGACTACAGGCGCCCGCCACCTCGCCCGGCTAGTTTTTTGTATTTCTTAATAGAGACGGGGTTTCACCGTGTTAGCCAGGATGGTCTCGATCTCCTGACCTCGTGATCCGCCCGTCTCGGCCTCCCAAAGTGCTGGGATTACAGGCTTGAGCCACCGCGCCCGGCCCAAACTTTTACACTCTGACACCTCTTGAACATTTTGCTGCTTAGAAATTTCTTCCACCAGATACCCTAAATTATCTTCTCAAGTTCAAACTTCCACAGATCTCTAGGGCAGAGACAATATGCTGCCAGTCTCTTTGCTAAAACACAGCAAGAGTAATATTTACTCCAGTTTCCAATAGTTTCTCATCTTCCTCTGAAACCACCTCAGCCTGGACTTTATTGTCCACATCACTATCAGCATTTTGGTCAAAACCATTCAACAAGTCTCTAGATAGTTCCAAAGTTTCTACATTTTCCTCTCTTCTTCTGAGCCCTCCAAACATTTCTCATCTCTGCCCATTACCCAGTTCCAAAGTCGCTCCCACATTTTCAGGCTATCTATCTAGCAGTACACCACTCTACTGGTACCAATTTACTATATTTGTTCATTCTCACACTGCTATAAGGAACTGCTCAAGATTGGGTAATTTATAAAGAAAAGAGGCTTAATTTACTCAGTTCTGCATGCATGATGAGGCCTCAGGAAACTTACAATCATGACAAAAATGGAAGTAGGCACATCTTACATGGCAGCAGGTGAAAGAGAGAGAGCATTTGAAGAAGGAATTATCAAACACTTAAAAAACCATGAGATCTCGTAAGAACTAACTATCCTGAGAACAACATGGGGTAAGCTGCCCCCATGATCCTGTCACCTCCCACCAGGTCTCTTCCTTGATCATTGGGGATTATGGGGACTACAAATCGAGATGAAATTTGGGTGGGGACACAGAGCCAAACCACATAAATTGCAGTGGTCTGGAACCAAACCCACAATATCTCCAAGATATGCCTTTTGTTTGATGCTGTTATAAATAATGATGTTTAGTAAATATTAAACAATTATATACACTTTATAAAGAAAAAATATTTAACTTATATTGTGATAATACATTAAGCATTTTATTCTGATATTTGAAAAAAATGATAGGCCATACTTTGTTCATTTGTCTATTTTTAATTTTAAAATTTATTTAAGATTTTTTTTCTAAACAATAGGACCAGTGCATAGAGAAACAATGTTACTAAGGTTATTAATTCAATTATCAAATTGCCCAATGAATCAATGCAAGAGAAAAAATTTCTATTACAAGGCTACTTATGTAAACATTAACTATTATTCTAATTATCTTTCATTTCTTTTATAAATGTTTCTATAACTAGCACATTGGACCCATGATGTGAAATCATGGTGACTATAGTTGTTGTTATATGTGTGAACAACCTTGGTGATAAATTAAAACAAGAGAAATGATGTGGTTCATTACTTTTCACAGTGTTTCTACAAAGGGGAGTACAATAGGGATTTTCTTAACTAGGAAAAATAGAAGAAAATATCAGACACTTGGGTGACGAATTTTGTTCATAAACCAGGAAAAATGAATCATGATAAGGAATAATAAGGGATATTGCCAGTGAGTAGACATGTGACAATGTCTGTTTTTGTTTTTCTTGGAATGGATTTAAATGAGTATTGATTTAAGGCAAAGAAATGGATGAGATAATGTCATGGTCTTTCACAACATTTAGATATCTTGACTTCAAAACCCTATGATGAGATATGCAGAATGAAAAGCAGGTTTGTTGAGAATAATTGCCTACTCTTTGTTTAGTAAGTGATAGATAAAACAGATGGATTCTATAAGAAAAAAATTCACCTTTCAGTTATAAATTTCCCACTTATGATCAGAGAGAATGAGCTGGACAGTGTTGAGCTGATCAGAGTATTTTGAATTCTGATTTTTGGAAGAGACCCACTCAAATCCTACATTGCTTTCAGATAGAAAAAAAATGTATTGTAAAATTGCCTACTATGAAAAGCCTAGTTTTCAGGAATATGTTGAGTCTATGGGATTTATTTATCATTACCATCACATTCAGCTGGTTCTTTTCTGATTTTAATTTATGGTGTTTACACAGATCCTGGTTAAGTTAACCTTACAGATTTTTAAATTCACAAACTTTCTTATATTCCAAAGCATACTTGTTAAAATTTATTCTCACACTTTTATATGACATGTTGATATACAAATATTGTATTTATTTAACCAGCTAAGTCTAACACTCTGGAGGAAAATATAGCCTCTAATATTTTTATCATTAAAAAAAAATCACTGATTTTACAGGAAAATATGTTTAGCATAATTTTTGTAAATATGTATTGCAGAGGATAATTTATAAAAATCTTAAAAGTAAATAATCCTAATATCTTTTTAAGCAATATATATATTCATAAATGAAGGAAAGGTCATATGTGGAATAAATGATATTTTCCTTGATTTTATTCTTTAAAATGGCATAAGGAAGAGGATATATTTTTGTTCTTAATTTTGATTTCCTGATTATAATTATTTATGTGTGAAATGATATCAGATTTGACTCCTCATACATAATAATATTAAAATTTATGATGTGCTTCTTGGAAACATAAAGCTTGTTAGAATTATATTTCTGATTGGCATTGAAAATGAATTAAAATGCTTTTACAATATGTTAAAACATTTTATTAATATACATTTTACATCACTATCATTTAAATAGTAATATATTCTATTATTAATTTTAGTAGCAGTAAGTCATTAACTCGAGTATATTGCTTTAGGAATTGAAAAGTAATTTTAAAAGATTAAAAGTAAAATATTTTTTATTTTAAATTTATTCTCATTAGGTTAAGGAATATACTTATCTTTACATGAATCTTAAAAATTTAATTGAAAAAATTGATTTATTCTGTCGAAGATGTCATCAACGAAACTTCTGACTGTCTAATCATGACAATGATGTAAACTAATCACCTACTGACGCTAAGCATATGCTTCTCCCTACACTTAGGACGAAGATGTGGACAATACAAAATGTCACAAATGAATAAAATTGATTTGTTGGTAAGAGACTCTTAAGAAAACACAAACCATGAATACAATAGTGTATGCTTGTCTGTGGAAAACTACAGAAGATATTTGGCAAGAGAAACCTTAATGGTGATTAAGAGCCAGACACATGACTATCAGATGTAAGAACAGAACAGGTACAGAGAGTATGAATGCAAATTATTGAGATAGAAACAACCTTTATATGTTTCAGGGGCAGTTTGGCCAGGATAAGAGTAGTAGAAGTCAAATGTAACAGTGTTCACAAACCACAAAGTTTAATTGAATGATTAATAGGTATGTTTGTTTCAGTTTACCTATCCAGACTAATTTTTTTTTTTTTTTTTTTTTAATTTATGGAAGAGGAGGGGGCTAGGAGGTTTGGCCTTGCAGTTAGCTCCCTGCCCTTTCAGTCTATTCTTTAAAAATGTGCCACTTAATGCAATTAACATTACAGCAGTAAGGAAATTTCTTTGATAAGGTCAAGCCATTGTATAAGCATCTCTCCTTCATAGGGATTCCAACTTGATAAAGCAGCTGTTCATGCTCTTCATGAATTTCCACTTCAAACGCAACTCAAAACCCATTTCTTTTGTAAAGTCTGACATAAACTCCCACAGGAAGTTTAAGTTTTTTTTTTTTTCACATTTATACCGTTTTAATATATTTTTATTATAACATATACAATTTTATAGTTATAATTTGAGTAGATGTCAGTCTCCCTGTTAAATTACGTCTTTCTAATGGATAACAATATATTATTTTGATCCACACGACTGGCAAGCATAGTAGATGTTCAATATATTTTGGCTTACCTGAATAACGTAATTGCAACACTGTTTTTGAATCAAGGACAATGTAGAGTGATTATAAGTTATGAGAATAAAAAATAAAATGGTGTTAGGGCGCGGTGGCTGTAATCCCAGCACTATGGGAGGCCGAGGCGGGCGGCATGAGGTCAGGGATCAAGACCATCCTGGCTAACATGATGAAACCCCGTCTCTACCAAAAATACAAAAATTAGCCGGGCGCGGTGACGGGCACCTGTAGTCCCAGCTGCAAGGGAGGCTGAGACAGGAGAATGGCGTGAACCTGGGAGGCGGAGCTTGCAGTGAGCCGAGATGGTGCCGCTGCACTCCAGCCTGGGTGACAGAGCAAGACTCCGTCTCAAAAAAATAATAAAACAAAAAAATAAAATAAAATAAAATGGTGTTCCACACTGCAAATTTTGAGTATCATGTCAAGTACTTTGAAACTTAGGAAAGAAGGGTGTTATTTCAAAAGGGAACATGCAGGACCAGCGTGCCATGAAAGCACTACCTTTACTTATCTATTTCCTAGATGACATCAAGCATACTCTTTCACTTACAGAAATAATAAATGACATTACCTTCTTAGTAGAAATGAACATTTATAGTTTGCAATAGTGGAATGAAATTACATAGAAATGTCTTTGTTGAAAATAAATTATGGATGACTTATAAGCTTTAGTACTTATAGAGGTATTAAACCTCAGTGTAGTATTCAAATAGGTTATAATATCTTCTCTCTGGTATCTCATTTTATATGTACTAATTGAACAGCATGCATATTTTCTTGTTAATATACATTTTCATGTATTGATGTTTGTTTTTGAAATTAATTGTAAACCAAGGACTTTTTTTTATATAACTTAAGGTACAAAAAAATAAATATAGGGAGCAACTTTTGAAATGTCGGCATTTCTATTCACCTTCCCCACTATCTTTTAAATTTTAATAAGCTAAGATTCTGCATTAATTATGTAATTATCTTAAATCCACAAATTGGACAGAGATTCTTGTGCTACATTACAATTATCTGCACCTATTTCACTGTGGCAAACTTGCTCAATGGGGACAAAACAAGTTCCTCTAAAAAGAACGATTTTCACCAGTATACAAACATTAAGACAAAGCAATACTTGAGAGAGCGCCATTGAGTGTACCTGTGAGAAATGCAAACTGTTAAAGATTTTTTTATTTTAGAAAACTTTTCCATGAACTTTCCTTTCATTATCTTAGAAGTGACAAGGCATTTTAAGTTATTTTTTTTACAACAATATAAACCTACATTCAATTTTGTAGTCAGGTTATTATATCAAAAAGAACTCATCTTATTTTTAAAGACAAACCAAATTCAAAAGTCTGCATTCTTTTAAGAATAAGCATTTTTCTTAAATGTATTTAAAGTTTTTTGAGTTTGTTTGTTTGTTTCTTCCTTGAAAACATTATAAAGATTGCAAGGACTTCTGAGATGGAATAGCACCAAAGAAGCCTTCTGAAGTTTAAAAAAAAAAAAAAAAAAAAAAAAATTGTAAAACCAGAGATACTTGAAGTAGCTAGCTAGACTCACTGCTGCGTTATAGAAATGAAATGTGGTGCTTTATAAAACAAAAACAACAGATAGGTATAGTTACCGGTTACCTCATGATAGTCAGATTGAAACAAAAATAAGATCAGAGAGACCAAATGAAACAGCTGCCAAACTAGGAATTACACCAAATTTTGTTCATCCGCATAGCATTATTATTTTATATTGTATGCCATATCCCACATCTTGATCACAGGATCTGAAATGATTTTTAAAGACAAGTGAAATATTTATATTATTTTAATCTATCAGCTTTTAATATCCTGAGAATTCCTTACAAGGATGAAGATTTATTACCCTCATTCACAGTTGTTTATATTATATGGAGTATTATCTGACAATATTTTCCTGAAAGTGAATGAATAATTGCAGTTTAAATTTTTCAGTGTTTCACTTATTTTTGTGATAAAATGCTGGAGATTATGATAAAACATCCTCTATGCTATAAACACAAGTCAAATTATTTTATCCTTCTACTAAGGGCCCAGGCATAGCTTTCATTTTGTTGCAATTTGTTCACTCTGTATCTTTTTACACATTGAATTTGTACATGAAATTATGTTTGTTCTAATAATTATTGCATCACATTATTAAAAATAATTTAGAACTGCATTTTATCTTTCAAAATAAACTATAAATGAAATTCTGTGCTTTATTATCCTTTTGACCATGTACATCTCCTAAATTTGTGGACTGCTGGAAATTTATGTAAATTAATTTTTGGAGTGGGAGTTGGAGCCTTGAAAACTTAACAGAGAAAGTGACATATGAGTGACTGTGAGAGTTATAACTGGTAAATCAAAGAAGCAGGAGCATACTGGGTAAGAAAATAGCAAGGCTTGAAATTGTATTAGTGCACAGCAATTCCATAGAATATAAAGCAGTTCTTGTGTAGTTAAAATAAAGATTATAGTAGCTGGGCTTGTGGGGAGTGAGTTATTATAAGATTAGAAATGTAGACTGGGGCCATGAAGAGATGGTCATGAATACTTGGGAATTTGAGTTGTATATTATAATCAACAGGAAGCCATAAAAATGTTTTTTAGCATGAGACAAATACCTCAACATCAATGTCTAGAAATTTTATTTTCACAGTCATATATTGCAAGAATTGAATAGTGAGGAGTCTACTGCAAAGCGAATAATAATTTCAATAATCTGATCAGTACCTCTGGAAGAGAAAAGGAGGGGAAACGTAAGGAATATTGGTAAGATAACTTTGACAGAACTTGACTTTCCATTAATGTGAGTGTTTAAAAATAATTAAACATGACTGCAATTCTAGGACAGTTGGCAAAGAAAATAGTCCCATAGCATTACATACCGTGCATGTTATGTTGATAATAGTTCAGCCATCACATATGGTCTCCATACTTATGAAAGATGGAGAAGAAAGGAACTGGACTATTCACAGGGAGTTTTATAGTTTTACCCTCCAAAAGACATGCAGCACTTCCAATACATTTCCTTGTCCAGAGAAAAATGAATTAGCTCTATCTAACTGTAATAGGGCTGAGAAGTTTCCCTTTTGCATAGGAAGAAAAGGAGAACCAGATATAGGTGTTCGTTAGTGAAGCTGGCTACAAATCACAGGTTTTCATGAATAAAGACAAAAGACATACTGAAACATATGAGGAGCCATGATATATTTAAGTTAAAAAAAAAAAGAATTATTTGAAAAGAATATCAAGCACGCTTGATGAGGGTTGCACTATTGGGATAAAAAGAAAGTCAAACTAGAGCATATGCATGTACATGTACGTATACATTCCCACATAACTATACATAAAATGTGTATATATTTTATACAGTCAATTGCAGGATATAGAGATAGACAATGGAAATATTTATGGAAATATATAACTTATTTAAAAAATTGTAATAAGTAATATTAACAATGTTTCAATCATTGAATGCAAGGGACAATTACTAATAGTGTGGGTCTTCTTAAATTATTTTCTAGGAACTCTATTTTTCTTGGAAGGTATGTTTTTTACTTGCATATGCAGCCTTCTTTTCTTCTGGACATATATTTGTATTATGTGTTTTTTGTGATTCATCTGGTAGGAGGATAAACCATAGCATATATTCAGTGTCAATGGACTAGATTCATATTTAAAGAAAAGAAACCTTTAGATATCTATCTATCTAACTATATCTATGTCTATCTCCATGTCTAGCTATCATTTAGTTATTTATGACTTAGCCAGTGGTGTGTGAATCACATGGCTTATTTTGATATCTTAACTGAAAGATTATCTTTTTATATTAATATGTGGTTTAGAACACTTGTGATTTAGAACATTTTTACATATTATTAAAGGTAAAGTGAAATACTATATATCAATTGTTTAAATAAAGCTTAATTTTATTAGTGTGTTTTTGAATAAGTAAAAGATTACATATAATTATTATAATTAACATGCTAATTAAAATTATTTATCTTTTTGTTTCTGTTTAGTTATTATATACATTAAATTCCTAGAATACAAAATTAATAATCAAAGGTGTATGTAGTCGCTAGATTTGTCAGCCAGTTTACTTCCAGCAGTATGTGAAGTTGCCAGTCTCTGATCATATCTATTACTATTGTTTATTTTCATTTTACTGTCTTAACATTTTAAGATCTTATTTTTATTTACTTTTTTATTAACAGTAACATTTTTAAATTTCACTTATTTTTACTCTTTTTATTTCTCTGAGAATTAAACTTTTCACATATTTGGTAAACTTCACCTTTTTGTTAAAACTGTTTTATATCACACTCTTTCTGTCATACAATTCTTTTTTTCCCAAAGTAATTATTGTTTTTTATATTCTTAATGATATTTTTGAATATTAAAATAAAAGTTTCTTGAGACCAGCCTGGCCAACATGGTGAAACCCCGTCTCTACTAAAAATACAAAAATTAGCCAGGCATGGTGGCACGTGCCTGTAATCCCAGGTACTTGGGAGGTTAAAGTAGGAGAATTGCTTGAACCCAGGAGACGAAGGTTGCAGGGAGTTAAGATCACACCATTGCACTCCAGCTCTGGGTGACAGAGCAAGACTCTGTCTCAGAAAACAATAATAGTAATAATAATAATAAATTAAAAGTTTTACCATATGTGTATACAAGCACAAACACTCAAACACTTGTTTTGCTGTACACGTTTTGAACCATTTTCCCAACTTATGTGCATTTCATATTCTGGTCTTTTATTGTCTCTTAGATAGTATCATTGTGTTCTGAAACTTATTCAGACATACACGTTAGAGATGGGGGTCTGGCTTTGTTGCCTAGACTGAAGTGCAGTGGTGCAATCATTTCTCACTGCTGGCTCGAACTCCTGGGCTCAAGTGATCTTCCTGCCCCGCCCTGCTTAGTAGCTGGCTATTTTCTTAATTTTTCATAGAGATGGGGTCTCACCATATTTTCTAAGCTGGTCTTCAAACTTATTCATTTTTTTCTTGATTATTAGCTGTGGGATTTGAAAAAAATTACTTATATATGCTTTAATATAACATACATAAAACAGAAGTCTTAATTTCCCCACCATATGCAATGTGTTAAAATAATTGATATATTTTACATGCTTAGCACAGTGCCTAAAGGAAATTAAATGCTCCATGTATTTACTACCATCATCATCATTTATGTTTTCTCTATTATTTTTGTGCTTAAATCTTTTCTTGGTTCAGATAAGTGCTAGGTAATGGCAAGAGAATTTCTACATTCACATGTCACTTTACAACTTTGACAAATTTTATGACTTTCTGGACTTATTGTCCTTTGAAAATAAAGCAACAAAATAGGATTTCTGTCATAATTTCAACTATAATAACAAAAATAGCAGGTTTTTACGTGAATTTTCTGTAATCAATCTGTCATATGTTTGTAAAACAAAGGACTGCTAATCAACATTATTTATTCTCTTACAGAAATGTAACCTTTTAATAACAACTAAAAATATTTTCATTCATTATTTAAAAGAAGAACTTGACATTCAAATGGTTTTGAATTGTAATGTTATTTTAAAAGCAGTACTATTTTCAAAAAACAGATTTATACAAATATATGAAGGGAAAGATTGCCATTATATATTTCCCTATTTTAAAGAGTAAGTACAGAAAATAAAATGCAGAAGTAAAATGAAATACAAACATAGATGAAATTGATAATTTCAAGATTAAGAGAAAATAATTAATGAATTCTAAGTATGTATACCACTTATCAGCTAACTCAAAGAAAAACTAGGTCCATTCACAGAAGAAAATACAAGGAATAAACATATTTAGTTGTTTGCATAGTATATGAAAATTCTTTTTGTTAATGAATATCTTATAATAAGTTTCATACTTTTCAGAAATTAAAACTTTATATCTTGATTTTCCTGCCTCTTAAAATTTGATCCTGCATTTTCTACTACTTTATGATTAATAGTGATGGAGATTGCTTTTTTCCTATGTTTCTATTTCTACCTCTACATAATTATAGAAATTATAGCTAACAATGTTTGCAAAACCCTTTTGCTTCTTGATTTGGTCATGTGACAAGACAGTGAACAGTGGGATGAAAAGCAAATGTCATATAACAGTTTGAATAGACTTTCTTAAAATCTAGTTGGCATTCATACCTTTCTCTCTATTACTTTGTTCTTTTCTCTACCATCTTGGTGATTTTGGTCACGTAATAAGGATAAGTGTGCAATAAGCTGAAAGAAGCCTTGATCCCAAAGAACTTTGAGAAACATCATGATAGTAGCATCCTTGTATTACATACACAAACACATACACAAATGAGATCAATATTTTCTTTAAAACAATGCTATTTTACTTTACTGTCAGTTTAAAACCAATTTTAAATTTGCTAATACATAAATTTTATTCATAATTTGGTAACCCTATATGGCATTGACAGTCCAAGCCAAATATTTGATATGCTATTGCTGTGTATTTCAGTCATCTTTGTAGAAGTTTTGGAACCATGGGCTTAACTGTGACCAGTTAATCTAAGTTGAAGAAATATGTGCATGTCTCATCCCTGTCTATTTCCTAGTGGAGCACTACCTTTAAGACACAAATGGTCCAGACTATCCAGTTATAAATCAAGGAAGGGCACAAGAATTGCATCAGACATTTTGAGAGTGAGAACTGAATTTGTATTGGTTTATGCCATACTGATAGGGCTGGGAGGAACCTGACTCTTGCTAAGTGGTTTAAATGCATTTGCTTCATTTTCTGATTTCTCTGAAGTATAGTATAGTAAGTCTTTTATATAAGAAATTATTGAAGCCCACAAGAAAGTCCTAAATGTTTTTTAACAAAGTGCTTTAATGCTGCAGACAAACTCAACATGTGTTGGAACTGTGGGCAACAAGAGGAAGCAGTCCTTTACAACGGGTGTTTTCTTGTGGCAAATGTCTATAGGATGTGATCCCATGAGGTAATACACTCAGAGAAAAAGAGAAAAGAAAGGAGGAAAGGGGAAAATAGAAAAAAAAAAAAGTAAAAAATGTGTTATTTCATTAGTGGTAAATTGCAACAACGACAATATTTTTAGACTTGGTAATTTGGAATAAAATCAGTTAAATTGTATCTATATCCTGATATGTTGTAAACATTGATTTTTTTTTTCTAATTAATTGAATGAACACTTTTACACAGAATAAAATGTAAAGGACTATTTATCTCCATTACTTTTCAGCTATAGCTGTTTTACCTTTTTGGCTATTTGACTCCTTGAAAATACAGTTTATTTTTCTCAATGGAAAAGTCGTAAACGGACTTCTAAAGTGAACAATATAATGCAGAGATACTGAAATATAATGATTGCAATGTGAAGTCAGTTGTAAACTAACTTCTGAAGTGACCAGAATATTGCACCGATATTGCAATGTTCAAATAATAAGACCTTAGATTGATGTTTCCCAGTGGAAGAGCTAAGAACCATGAATATGTTCAAGTACAAGGAAAAAAAGCAAGAAATATCCAAATTAAGCAATCTAACATATTAATTTCAAGCTGAAGTTAATAAACTGAGTATGCTGAAATAGAAGCTGAGACGAATGGAAGGAATTTGGGTAGTAAGAAGAAGTAAAAATCTACTTAATGTAAATTTTCCAGGAACAAGGAAGCATAAGAAATAATTCATTTCAACATAGTTTAGTTCTGTTTGGAAGGAATTTATTAATTCAACAATAAATTTTTAATCATTTGGTATAAAATTTGGTTTTGAGGATGATAGAGCTGATGACTACGAATGATACAGTAGCTGTATTTTGTATTTTTAGCCCCATGAAAATTGGCAAATGAAAATACTATATTTTTTAAAAGGGTAAAGCAATAAGAGGGAAATACTATTAGTCAATTATAATAAAACTACAAAATTAGTAAAAATTCTGACATTTTATAATACCTATTTCATTTGTGAAAATCACTATATCACAGTACACTAAAAAATCATTTATGAGCCTTTCATGTATAAGTCAAATAGCTGTATAAAACTTACAGAAAATTGCCAATTGTTTTGCATTAATTCTTTTTTTATAAAATCTTTTCTCAGATAAAAAAACATTTTTGGGGGGATTTGAAATTGTTTGAATTTCAATAATTTTCACAGGAAATTATATCTTTAACTATATTTTCTAAGAGCTGTAGAAATATTCCTTTCTTTTTCAGTTCAGTTTCTTTTACGTTGAATATTGTTTTAATTTATTCATTCACTCATCCATGCATTCAATCATTCAAGAAATTTTGAGGATATTCTATGTATAAGGCCTGGTTCAGATCTTGAAGTTAAAATGTTGAGACTACATTGCAGATGTGGTCTCTGCTCATGTGGATCTTACAGTATGTAGAATAGCCTATCCACATTTCAGAGGCAATGCAAACACAATTGCAACATGGATAATATTCAAGGAGTCTAACTTTTAAATTCTTTATTACGAATATTCAGAAAAAGTAAAGCTATATTTTTATATTTTCTCAGGTAGTTTCCCTACGTACTGGCATTTATTCTAAGTTTAAAATGTATTGATCTAAATATGTCTAAAATGTTCATCTTTCTGTTAGACTACATACACCTTGACTGGTGCTGGAAAGACAAGTGATAGCAACAATTGCACTATGTTAAAAACTCCTGGACTGGAACAACTACTTCTTAGTAATATTTAAAGTATCTTTGTAACTTATAATGGTGGCTTATGCAGAGTTAGTGCTCAAAACTTATTTTAGTGTGTACCTAGATGAGTAAACCTGAGCAAATTTGTGACATGAGGAATTTAACTTTACATTTTGCTGACCTCCACTTACCAACAATTAATTAGAACACAGTAAAGAAATAGAGACAAATTAAAAATAGAAATAAATGAAAGTAAGCTGCTTTTACATTTATAATTTTATCCAATGGATGGATATATAGACAGACATAGATGAATACACAGAGATAGATACAAATATAGATATAGATTAACACCCCTATTGTCACCTAGGGACTATTGTGCCCCACAGTGCACATTTGGCAATATCTGTGAAAATTTGGCTTGTCACATTTTGGGGTAAGGGTGCTACTGGCATCTGACAGATAGGGCCCAGTGTTACTACCAAACATATTACAATATACAGGAGATGCTCTACCCCCCAAAAAATTGTTTGGTTTTGAAATCAATAATGCCAATGTTATGAAATATAGCAAGGTATTTGATGTAAACACAGATACAATACATTTATCTTAATTCTTCATAAAAAATAAATTATAATTAACAAGTTCCCTGAGCAATTACACTTCCATATATACCCACTATGTATACAAATCTGTGTTTATAGAATGCAGATACTTGGTAATCTTTATCTACTCTTTAATATGATAGCAAGACAATGTTTACCCACATACAATAGCAATATTAATGAAAGCCAAAGAAACAATAAATATCAGTCATTAAGTAATCTCAAAACAAGAATTTCGACGTAGAGCAAAGAACATTTCAAAGGTGGTTTAAAAATGCCTTTTTCCCTTTTTTCATTTATTTTACTTTTCTTTCTGTTGAAAACAAAACAGCTGTCTTAATTTTCTATCTGAATTCTGATTATACAAGTAAATTCATCATAGTTTTTTGGAGCATTTAAATAGGATCATAAGCACACTCAGCATTCTGCTCTCACCCAAGGTGTCAGACACCATGCTAGAGCCCCACAATGCCACTCTCTAAGTCTCATGTCAAATGCAGATGAGACATTTTGCATTGATAATGAAGCTTTCTATGACACCTGCTTCAGAACCCTCAAGCTGCCCATACCCACCTACAGTGACCTAAACCACCTGGTATCTGCCACCATAAATGGGTTCACCACCTGCCTGCGCTTCCTAGGCCAGCTGAATGCTGACCTGAAGAAGTTGGCCATGAACATCGTCCCATTCCCCTACCTGCACTTTTTCATGCCCGGCTTTGCCCCACTGACCAATCGGGGCAGTCAGCAGTACCCTGACCATGGCTGAGCTCACTCAGCTGATGTTTGACGTCAAGAATATGATAGCTGCTTATGACTCTCCTCCCTAACAGTGCCTGCCATTTTCAGAGGCCACATGTACACATGGGAGGTGGATGAGCAAATGCTCAATGTTCAAAACAAAAACAGTATCTACTTTGCTCATTGGCCCCCAACGATATGAAAACAGCTGTCTGTGACATCCCACCCCAGGGGCTAAAAATGTCTGATACCTTCATCAGCAATAACATGACCATCCAGTGGCTGTTCAGGCACATCTCGCAGCAGTTCATAGCCATGTTCAGGTGCAAGGCCTTCCTGCATTGCTATATGAGTGACGGCATGGATAAGATGGAGTTCACCGAGGCCAAGAAGAGCATGAAGAGCCTTATGTCTGAGTACCACGAGTACTACCAGGATGCCACACTTGAGGAGGAGATAGAGTTTGAGGAGTGTGCTGAGGAGGAGGTAGCCTAGATCCTTCTGTTACTGGGTAAATAGTAGGAGTATGGGGATTCTCTATTTACTTACAGGGTGTTCTGGGATAGCCATGTCTCCCTATGCACTTGTTCTTCATGTCTTTACCTCACAACTTGTTGCATTTTAAAGTATTTTCATAGTATGTGGTTTTGCCTAATAAAGCATTCTTATAGAAAAAAAAAAAAAGAAGGTTATTTGAAAAATATAAAGTGTGTTATGCTTTTTGTTAAAGATAACTATAGGGTATTGCATATACAATTGCCCCATAAATAATTTTATAGATGAGCTCTAATTAAAGAAAATTGGGTTATTTCTCATCTATATCACAAATTTTACTTAGACCATAAGGAAGGTCAAATTTCATTTTAAAAATCCAGCCATTATGTCATTGAGTATTTAGCTAATTTAAGAAATTTGAGTGGACTCCCAGTGGGAATAAAGTTTTTGTTCAATTATTTATGTCCAAGAAATAGGTAATAAATGTTTTCCATGTGGCAAGCATTGACTTACGTCCTATGGACACAAAAGTTGATAAACTAAACATGGTTCTAGTCTTCAAATATTATGTAATCTAATTAGAAAGACAAAGTATGGGTAAAAATTTAAAAAAATGAATAATTTGGGATTTTGAAATGTGATGACAAGTAAACAAGGTGTTATGAAAATCACAGCAAAACTGGAAGACCCAGACTTAGTGTCGTCACACAAGTTCATCTACCGAGTTGATATTTACCCTCAGTTCTTAAACATGAAAAGAAGGCAGAGAGGAAGGCTGAATAAAAATAAAATTGTAAAAATATTCTGATAAATGAAAGAGTTCAACCTGCTGTATCAACGGTCTCCAGAGTAGAGTGCTCGAGATGATTTGTTGAGGATTAAAAATAAATTGTTAAAAATCTTATTTATAGTTATCTTTTTATCTAAGGAATAAGAAAGGCAATAACTTTATAAATGAGTAATGTATTAATTGATAGTAGCAGGTGAATCCACGGCCATGCTAACATTTGAAATGAAATAACAGTAAAGTGAGAGATCTACAAGATAGACAATTGCAGTGGAAATTTATCATGCTTCTTTTCTCTCACTAAGGCTGCTTCAATTGACTATAGGTTCCATTGTCTACAATACTGAAATTTGGCCTTATATAATAGATGAGTAGTTTTCAATGATTCTTGTTTAGAAACTGAGGCCTCAATGTAACGATGATACTGATAAAAAGAAGCAAAAAAATTAATACAGTTGTATTGCTCCTCTTTAAAGTGTTCTTCTCAACCATATTTTCGTATAAAAATAATGGCAATCTAAATTGAAATATCAAAAGTGGCAATGAGATACAACATTTGGCGTTATTAAAAGATTATCTGAAATACAAATTTTTGAGTAATCTTCTACTAGTATTAAAAATAAATTATGCCCTTTGTGTGTATTGTACCTTGATATTTTCACTAAGGATGATATGAAGCCAAAGCATATTTCATTTAATCACTTTACATAATTATATAAATGTTAAGTATAATAAGAAAAAGAACATATTGGAAGTAACCTGGGAAACACCAACAACTGAAATTAATGGATGTTGTGCCAACTTTTTCACTCCTGATTTTGGTTACACTCACAACTGGCAAACTCCAGGTTCTTGTCCCAAGATCAAGAAGAATAAGGCAGGCAGACACCAGAGAGTGAGTCAGGCAGAGTCAATTTATTAAGTGACAGAAATGCTCTCAGCAAAAAGTGGCTTGCCAGTTGCAGGGCTAAGTTCAGGGGTTTTTACAGAGTGGGACAGGGGAAGAGTGTGCTGACTGGTCTGCCTGCACTCAGAAAAAGACATGATAGTGAAAAGAATCAATTGGAGGCAGAGGTGAAGGCTTGACCTTGGACTTTGCCCAGGAATAGTCAGTAGCTGAAGTGAAGACGTGGCCTAGGGTCTTGGCCCGGGACCAATCAGGGGCTGATGGGACATTACACTTTATGCAAATGAATATTTGGCCCACAATCACAGGAGACAGACATATATAAAATGAGTGAAAGGTAAGGACCAATATGGAGGAAGCAAGACAAAGATGAACCAAAGAGAGAGAAATGTGTCCAAAAGAGAAGTGGAATTTGTTCATCTGGGCTCACAAAATAGGCCTTTCAGTTCAAGGACACGCGCTCTTTCTTATCTGAGGCCTGCATCTTGATTTTCAGGCTGTTCTTGGTTGGAAGGACTTTTGCCAAGGAGCCACCCTAACTGCCTGCCTGACTGGTTTCTTCCTTCCTCTTCTCTCAATATCACTGATACTGTTAATCTACATGTCTTTTTCCTAATTGTTTCACCTTCCAACTCTCCAAAACTCATGAAGTAACTACTAATCAGGTTGATATGATTAGCCTGTGCCTTATTTTTTACAGTTTTAATTCTATCATATGTGCATATATTCTCAAAAAACAGATTTTTCATATTTTCTTATTTTTTGAGCTCTATATAGTGTATGAAGTCCTTGAACATGTTCTCTTTTCAAAATTGTGTTGTTGAAAATATCTGTTGATTTATGTTACTATAGTTCATTTTCTCTTAATGTTGTATACAGAATTTCATTTTGTTAAAATATCACAATTTATTTTCTTTTCAATAGGCACTATATATAAATCCTTTTTTCATATAATTCCTTTTTTAATTTTCATTGACTCATAGGAGATATTTATGAATTTACTCTGTTTATATCTTAACATTTTTTATAAATTGTATCATTCTTTAGGTGGTCTCTGATGAGCAGAACTTACTGATATCAAAGTAGATAAATTTTTAAATCATTTAATTTATAGATTATATATTTTCTTACTTGAATAATTGCTCCAACCTGCAGTTAATAAGTTTATTGTCCCTTGTAGTCTATTAAGAGCTTTATTTTTTTGACTTTTAATTTTAATTTTATTTTACTTTATTTATTTATTTATTTATTTTGAGACAGAATTTCACTCTTGTTACCCAGGCTGGAGTGCAATGGTGCGATCTTGGCTCACTGCAACCTCCGCCTCCCAGCCTCCCAGCTTCAAGCAATTCTCCTGCCTCAGCCTCCTGAGTAGCTAGGATTACAGGCACCCACCACCACGCCTGGCTAATTTTTTGTATTTTTAGTAGAGATGCGGTTTCACCATGTTGGCCTGGGTGAACTCATGATCTCAGGTGATCCGCCTGCCTCAGCCTTCCAAAGTGCTGGGATTACAAGCATGAGCCACCACATCTGGCCAATTTTAATTTTTTAACCAGTCTAAACAGATTTGTTTTTGTTTAGTTTTCAGGCAAGATCTTCTTAATGGTCACCTAATTATACCAGCATTATTTTCAGGAATATTCAACTCTTTGCCTACTGAACTGTAATACAATATTTGCCATAAAAAATTTAGATAAGTGTAAATATATGTTTGATTGGTTCTCTATTCTGCTAAATTGATAGATCTGTCTTCTCTGTGTGATTCCACATTATTTGCAATTCTACAATGTTTTAGTGAGTCTCGATCTGTAATAGGGCAATACCTCCAAACTGTTGTGCTTCCTCAGATGCATTTTAGCTTATCTTGAGTCAAATTTAAATTTCAGATTCTAGGGCCTAGAAAACTTATTTAGGTATGCTAGTAACAGTTCCACAGAAACTACAGATCAACTTGGGAGAAATTGACAACTTTATAAGAGTTTCTAACCATAAATATTGCGTAAGTCTTTATGTATTTATCACATCAATGTAGATTTTGCAATTTTGCCAGATTTCTCATAATTTTATTGTATTTAGTTATATAATAAATGATGCCTTCTTTAAATTTCTAAATTATATGGTTGTGCAACCAACTGAATCACAAAAAGTATATAATAAGTGTATGTTTAATTTTAGAAGAAACTGCCAAACTGTTTTCTGAAGGGACTGTGCCATTTTGCATTTCAAGCATCAGTTGATGGGAGTTCAGGTTGCTTACATCCTTATAAGCATTTAATATTCTCAGTCTTTTAAATTATATATATATATACACACACACTTTTTTTTTTTTTTTTTTTTTTTTTGAGACAGAGTCTTGCTCTGTCGCCCAGGTTGGAGTGCAGTGGCGCGATCTTGGCTCACTGTAAGCTCTGCCTCCTGGGTTCATGCCATTCTCCTGCCTCAGCCTCCTAATGAGCACCCATATGTGTGTTTATTATATATGTATGTATACATATACACACACACATACATTCTTTGCTGAAAAGTCTAGTCATATTATTTGCCTAATTAAACTTCTGGCTTGTTTACTTACACTAATTTGTGGGGTTCTTTATATATCCTGGCTATCAGTTTTTTTCTCTTTTGCTAGGTTAAATGTAATCACCCATCTCACTTAAGAAATACCTATTTCTTGAAGAAAAATGAAAACGTATGTTAACAGAAAAACAGGTATACTAACGATAATAGAGATTTTGTACATAATTAAAACAGGAAATAATCCAAATATTCTTCATCTAGTGAGTTGATAAACAGTGATACAGCCTTACAATGGAGCTCTAATTAGCAACAACAACAAAAAATGAACTACAAATACTTGCATCCAGCATAGACGAATTTCAAAGCATTATGCTAAGTGAAAGAATCCAGATTCTAAAAACCACATGCTATAAAGTTCTATTTATATGACCTCTGAAACAGGCAAATTTATAGGGATTAAAAATAGATGAGTGTTTGCCAGAAACCAGGAATTGGGGAGGACGTTGACACCAAGGGGTCATGAGTTAATTGTGGGTGACAGAACTTGTATAAATTATGTTGTTAGTGTAGGTTTAAAAACTGTATATGCTTGTTAAAGCTCAGATTATATTTTCTTTTTAATGGGCAGATTTTGCTTCAAACAGATTCCTAAAACCTGATCAAGGACAAAACAAGGTGGCTGTATCTTTGATTTGATTTTATAGTGATTCCAATTGTGATTACAATACATTTTCTATGCTGGAGTCCTCTAGCATTTTAAATGATTTTGAAGCATCTCCTTAATTTTGCCTTATTTTCTTTCTTTTTCTCATTTCTAGCCTCTCTGCCTCTTATTGTGCTTTGTCTGGTATCTATTTGCTCTGTGTGCCTCCTAATCTAGTGCTCATTTATAAGATTTGCTGTTTCCTATGTGCAGCACCCTCACTTGTTTGGTTGTCTCTTTGAATTCTTCTGTGTGTTTTATGGGCTCTCTTCATTAAGTTTGTTGGTTTTAATTTCATCATGAAATTTTTGGTTAAATTTTCTTCCGCTTCTGCCATTTGCTTGGTACTTTCTTTGTTTCTGCTTCCCCGAAGTTTTGTTCTTGTTGCCCAGGCTGGAGTGCAGTGGCGCCATCTTGGCTCACGCAACCTCCGCCTCCGGGGTTCAAGCGATTCTCCTGCCTCAGCCTCCCCAGTAGCTGGATTACAAGCATGTGCCACCACACCCGGCTAATTTTTTTGTATTTTTTTTAGTAGAGGCGGAAGAGTCACTTTCATGTATGTTATCCTCTTCTGAAAAGTGGTCCAAAGTTCCTTTCTAACTTTTTTAACTAAAAATCTCCCTCCATGGTGGCTACTCTGATGCATACAGATATATAGATATAGACATATACACACATATGTGTGTGTATACATTCACACACACAGTGTACCTCTACCTGGCCACACCTCTTACACCTATAGAAATCTAACCTCGTTCCAAATGACTTATCTCATGAGGCCTTAACTATATCTTTGCTTTACTAGCTCCTACCAATTTCCAGCCTCTAAAACTATCCTCTCACTTTTAGAAAGTGCATTTTACTAATGTTCTTGAATTTAACCATCTCTGGGCACTCCACAGTAGCTTATATCCCTTCTTCCCCCTTCCCGGCAAGTGCTTGCATGTAGTTTAATTGTATATCTGATCAAAGTAATTTCCACTATAAGTTGAGACTTCCGGGAAGGTATATTTGCTGGGTATTTTAGTTACCTAACTTTAATCATTTAATCAGTTTTAATCATTTTAATCAGATTTAATTAGTTATCTAAATCTAGTCATAACTCTAATCTAAGTCACCATTCTCTGTTCTTCCTACTAAAATTTTCTACAGTGTCTGCATATATAATTCTGCTGTTTTAAGCTACTGCAGTTCTTAAACACCAGCTATGTGTGGTTTGCATTAGTCAGGGTTCTCCAGAGGGAAAGAACCAGTAGGATATACGTATATATAAAAGGGAGCTTATTAGGGAGAACTGGCTTACACGATTACAAGGTGAAATCTCACAACAGGCTGTTTGCAAGCTGGGAAAAGCGGAAGCCAGTAGCATGGTGCAGTCCAAGTCCAAAAGCCCACAAATTAGGGAAACCAACAGTGCAGCCTTCAGTCTGAAGCCAAAGGCCTGAGGGAACCTAGGAGGCTCCTGGTGAAAGTCCCAGAGTCCAAAGGCCAAATAACACGAGAAGGAGGAGAGCAAGCAAACATTTGGCATGAAAAGACAGAGAGAGCCAGAAGGCTCAGCAAGTGAGCTTATACCTCCTTTTTCCTTCTGCTTTGTTCTAACACACTGGTAGCCCATTGGATGGTGCCCACCAATATTGAGGGTGGGTCCTCCTCTCCCAGACTTCCGACTCAAATGCCAGTTTCCTCTGGCAACACCTTCACAGACACATTCAGAAACAGTGCTTCACAAGCCATCGCGGCATCCCTCAGTCCAGTCAAGTCAATATCTAATATTAACTATTACAAGTCTGTCCCTTGACAGCTTGGCACCTGTACACATCCTCTTAAATCATACTTAATATCCAACTAAAGACAATAATAAGGTCATAATTCTGCTAAGATAATAAAAGTATCCTTCATACAACTAAAAATACACTAACCTAAATATGATTACATAAAATTAACAATACTTTTTTTTTTTTTTTGAGATGGAGTCTCGCTCTGTTGCCCAGGCTGGAGTGCAGTGGTACATCTCAGTTCACTGCAAGCTCTGCCTCCCGGGTTCATGCCATTCTCCTGCCTCAGCCTCCCAAGTAGCTGGGACCACAGGCGCCTGCCACCACGCCTGGCTAATTTTTTTTGTATTTTTAGTAGAGACGGGGTTTCACCATGTTAGGCTGGTCTCGATCTCCTGACCTCATGATTTGCCCGCCTTGGCCTCCCAAAGTGCTGGGATTACAGGCATGAGCCACCACGCCCGGCCAAAATTAACAATACTTAAATGCTAATTTGAAGTCAATAAATTTTTGTTACATAATAAAAAATAATAAAGGTAATAAAACAAAGATATCTGCTTAATACAGCTGTGTATATGCACAAATTTATTCTTAACAAAATAAGGAGGAAATACTTATAAAAATTACCATCCTCCTTTCTTTAATTAGCCACATGGTTGCAGCTGGTATTTAATAACTACCTTCTTCTAGTATCCATTCTGTATTTCCTTTGCCTTTTGTAAGCACCTCTTGGCAAAAGGATTACATGTGAGAAAGGCATATCTATATCCAGAGGAAATGTTTATTCAGTAAGATAAACTGCTGCCCCTTCCATGATGGAAGTGGTCCAATGTAATCAACCTGCCACCAGGTAGCTGGTTGATCACCCAGAAGAATGAATGGTGCCATATCTGTGTCTCAGTGTTGGCCTCTGCTGCTAGCAGATTGGGCAATCAGCAGTGGCCAGGGCCAGATCAGTCTTATTGAGTCGAACTTCATGTTGCTAAGCCCATGCATAACCTCTACCATGCCACTTTGCTCACAAGCCCGCTGAGCAATAACAGAAGTGACTGAAGAAAGAAGTTGAGTGCTGTCTATGGAATGAGTTATCTTATCCATTTGATTACTAAAATCCTCCTCTGCTGAGGTCACCCGTTAGTGACCATTCACGTGAGACACAAATATCTTCACAATTTTTGACTATTCATAGAGGTTCATTCACATACCTCTTCCCCAAATTTCTTTGTTACCAATTTTTCAATCATGCTCCTTCCAAGTGCCTCAACATTCAGCCAAACCATTGGCTACAGCTCATCGATCAGTATATAATCATATGTCTGGCCATTCTTCCTTCCAGACAAAGTGCAAAACAAGGTGCAGTGCTTGACGTTCTGCCCTCTGGGAAGATTTCTCTTCACCACTGTCCTCCAGGAATGTCCCAGAAAGGAACCATAGAGCTACAGCTGTCCATTTTCAGGTGGTGCCTGTATGTCATAGAGAACCATCTGTAAAACAGGCCCTGGTCTTCTCTTCCTCTGTCAACTAATAATAGGGAACTCCCAAAGAGGCCATAGGTACAGGCTGAGAAAGAAAAGGCAGGGTAGCAGGAATGAGGACCATGGGCATTTGGGCTACTTCTTTGTGTAACTTGTACCTTCAGCTTGAGTCAAGGTAACTTGTACCTTGACTCCTCAAGCCTGAACACATATATGCCACTTCCATTCAATGATGGAATGTTTCTCTGCATGCTCAATTTTATTGCTAGGTGGGTCAGAAAGCACCCAGTTCATAAAAGGCAGTTTAGATTTCCTGATAACTTGGTGACCCATGTTCAGTTCCTACAATGGCCCAGTAGCAGGCCAAGAGCTGTCTTTCCAAAGGAGAATTGTTATCTGCAGAAGATGGTAGGGCCTTGCTCCAAAATCCTAGTACCCTCCCCTGTGATTCACCTATGGGGACCTGCCAAAGGCTCCGAACAGCATCCCTATTTACCACTGACACCTCAACCATGACTGAATCTGCTTGGTTATGTGGCCCAAGTGGCAGTACAGCTTGTACAACAGCCTAGACCTGTTGCAGAGTCTTCTCCTGCACTCACAACTAGCAACCTTTTGAGTCACTCAATAAATAGGCCAGAGCAACACACACAAATGAGGAATGCATTGTCTTCGAAATCCAAATGGGCCCACTAGGCATTGTGTTTCTTTCTTGGTTGTAGGAGTGGCCAGATGCGGTAACATATTCACTTAAAAGGAATATCTTAACAGGTCCTCTACCACCGGACCTCTAGAAATTTCACTGAGGTAGAAGGCCCCTGGATTTTAGTCATATTTATTTCCTATCCCCTGATATGTGAATGTCTCACCAATAAGTCCAGTGTGGTTTCTACTTCTTGCTTACTAGGTCCAATCACCATAATGTCACCTATGTAATGGACCAGTTTTATATCTTACAGAAGTAAAAAGCGATCAAAATTTCTGTAAACAAGATTATGACTTAGAGCTGGAGAGTTTACATACTCCTGATTTAGAAAAGTAAAGGTGTATTGCTGGCTTTGAAAGCTGATGGCAAATTGCTTCTGGTGGGCCTATGGACAGGGGTGGAGAAAAAAACATCTAACTCATACAGGATGCATCTCAAGTTATCATTCTTCTCTATTCTTCCCACGATAATTTTCTCTAGTGGCTGCATATATACTCTGATATTTCAAGCTACTGCTGTTCTTAAACAGCAGCTATTTGGGGTTTACAACAGTTTGATTTTTTTTTTTTTTTGTATTTTATATTTAATTTCTTGTTTCACTGAAAAATATGTAGTTACTTCTCATTCTTTTATTTTATCTGAGTGGATTCTAGAAGATAGTGAGATTCTAAACTAAGGTAAACTCTTATATTTCATTGGAATTCCAAGGTAAAAATAAATTGAAGCAAATTATTTTCTTTTTTTATAATCATACTTCTTATATATAAGATTATGAAGGTATAAATATAACCTGTATGCATACAATGAAAGTCACTAAAATGTTTTTAAGTTGTCTATAGTTTTAAAAAATCAGTAGCATTATAAATATTGAAGAACAAATAACTTTCTATGTTAGAACAAATTTCTTAGAACAAATCATTTTCTATGTTAGAAAGAATTATACCCATAAGAGTAACAGGAATTATCCATAAATGTAAAAGAATGTAAAGGAATTATATGTAATTATCACATCTTTTAATGTATAAAAATGGTGTACATATAACCTAACCTATTTATTCAAATAAAAACAGATCAGTTGTTGCTCTTTCTTAAACTATTCATCTTTTTCCCATAATTCGTATAGTGGTTTGTTTTTCCTCCTTGTTTTTAATGTCATTTTGCAGAACTGTCTCCATTTTGTTATCTTTTCTGTGCCTTGCACTATAATCTTTGTCTTTCTCCCTGTCGATTATGTTGTGGAAGTCTATTTATTTTTCCTTAGCAAAGTGTTATTTTGATGAGAAAGGTCTGGTTTCCACAGAGTAGTGCCACCACTCTAGAGTTTCCAGAAAATCATATTAAATAAATTGTTCAGATAACACTTAAAAAAAATGTTTGTCTTATTTTTATTTTAACCAGATTCAGCTATGTGGAAAGCTCAGAGCATGTGTATACTAGAGCCATGGAGATTGGTGTTTAGTACTTTGGACTGCAAAAAAAAAAAAAAAAAAAAAGATTGGGGGAGTCATGAAATAGCAGGAGGGTATTGAAAACATTATCACAGGCAGGAGATAATATAAAAGGGGGGTTGAAAATGATATAGAGAGGTTGGAACAACCTATCCATATCCTGCTGATTTTATTTTGTTAATCAGCAAGCTTTAGGATATATTATTAAATTCCAGTAAATAGATCAAGTTCCCAGAGATTCATAGATATCAAAAATTTAAAGAAACAATATTTGCATCAAAGTGAGTTGGAAGTAAATAAAATAAGTGAGTATATATGAGACTTTAAAAATATATAACAGAAAATAAATTTGGGAGTTCAGATTTGGAATTAGACTCTATTTTACTTTAGATAATGTATAAAGCAGGGAGAAATAAAGAAGAAAATTAAGTGCAAATTGATTGCACTGCAATTTGTAGTATGATCTTGAAAAGTGTATTTTAAAGTAATTTGAAAAACAGATGGCAGTAAGAGCCAATTTCATTAAAATAAACTTTTCTACTCTTTAATTTTGTGTCAAAGAGGAGTTTATCATATGCATTAAATATTCTGCCCTTCTTACATTTTAGCTCTCTACATTTTAACAGGATCCAAAAAAAAAAAAAAAAACAAAAAAAAAAACAAATAGTCTTTTCTATTTCCAAACTAATACTCTGGAATGATATGGCTAATTCCCCAGAGGCTACAAACAACCAAATGCTGATGCAAAATCTATTCTGTTATTTTTAGAAAATAAAAGTTAATCTTACAGAGAAAAGAAAATAATTCTGGATTAATTGAAAGGTTTTATTTAAGTCTATTTTATCTTTATGATATATTTAAAGAAAATGTTTCATTACATTAGTTGGTAACTGGTATTGACCAGTGAAATTTAATGTTCAGCAATTCACATTTTTTTTAAGAAAAGCAAACTCATTCTACATTGAATCTGTAACATGACCAAAAATCCCTTTAAAAAACTAGGAACTTTCCAGATGATTTATTAATTCGTATATTTATTCATTTTTACACACACACACACACATCATACTACTTTAGTCACTAGAAAAGAGGCAAGATTTTGAAGGGCTATAATAGCGTAATTTCACCATAGTTACTGTTTTAAATAGTGTTTTAAGGCCGGGCGCAGTGGCTCACGCCTGTAATCCCAGCACTTTGGGAGGCTGAGGCGGGCAGATCACGAGGTCAAGAGATCGAGACCATCCTGGCTAACACGGTGAAACCCCCGTCTCTACTAAAAATGCAAAAAAATTAGCCGTGTGTGGCGGCGGGTGCCTGTAGTCCCAGCTACTTGGGAGGCTGAGGCAGGAGAATGGCGGGAACCCAGGAGGCGGAGCTTGCAGTGAGCCGAGATCGCGCCACTGCACTCCAGACTGGGCGACTGAGCAAGACTCTGTCTCAAAAAGCTAACTAACTAAATAAATAAATAAATAGTGTTTTATATGCATATTTATCTTGCATGCTAACTGAATCTACTGGATCAATGTACAATATATGTCACTAATGGTTCATTGCATATCTTAAACAGTGAGATATGCTTAGAGAAAAAATACATTAATTTTAATGTATTCTAATGTTAAAACATTTAAAAATAGTACATAAATTATTATTTAATTTTGATTAGTTATATTACTCTCCTATCACACTTTTAGTATTATGCACTGGAATGCATTTTCCTCACACTAGAAATTATGATGAATTTAAACTGTTCATCATTTTTGCAATTTAAATGGCATTATTTAATAATGAACAAAATGTACATACATAATGAGAAAAGAAGAAATGTTGAATTCTAGGCAACTATCAGTGTAAAACTGCCTAATATACAACAAATTTCAACTTATTACTCTGCTGAACAGAAATGCTAGATTTACTGACTACATGAAAAATGCATCCTTTATAGAATATGATTTCAAAAGTATTCTGATTTTATTAACAAAAAATGCTTAACATTTTTTACATACTATTTTATCTTATAAATGTTACTTCATTTAAGGTTTAACACTGAACACTATAAGGAATAGTGTTTTCCCATATTTACTTTTCCCATATTTACAAATGGGGAAAGTGAAGTATAGGAAGCCTTTGCTGACTTCTAATCACATTTTTGCTGCTTATAGCCTCTTTGCATTATGTATTCCAGTAATATTTAAGTATCTGTAACAAACAAAACATTCTATATCTGTAGATTCTGTGCCCTGAACTTGATGCTTCCACTATCTGAATTATGCAGACCCTACTTGTCTGAAGTTAAAGTACATTCTTATTTTTAAATCTCATATCAATACTGATATCTCCTTGGAAGTTTACATGACCTCTACAGACAGATTCAGGAAGCTCTTCAATTCTCCATTGTATATTATTTATACTAAAATTATAGAAACAATTGTAAATGAATATGTTTTTAATTTCTCTCTTTATTACATAACATCTTTGTTTAGTATAAGCAGTAGGAAACTTCCATTTTGGGGCCAATATATTTATGACATTTAGCTAATCCAGGGTAGAATAAAGACGACTGGGAATGTAAAGCATTAAAAATCACAGAGCACCTGCCAGATATTTTCTATTCCCACTTAGGAATAGGGATTTCTGATTTCCACTGGAGAAGATTCACCATAAGTAAATTGTACTTCCCTTTACCTGTTTTATTTGCAGCCAGATTCTGAACTATTAGTCCTTTGAATAGGATGCAGTGGTAAAAGTTGTTTATTTCCTCCTTAAAAGTCCTTTTATTCTTCATTTATTTTTAACCACCCATGTTGTCACCTAGTTTTTTCTTAGGGGCTATCTGTTGCACTGATGGAAAGTATCAGAATGTTGCTAATCCCATGCCTAAATTAAGCTTGTAAATAATCTCTTTGTATTGCCATGTGTTTATACTTAATAGATAGGATGGATTCTTTTACACAATCCTTTCTTGATCTGCTTTATTTATGTTCTGTTAATTGTGAGCAAACTATTTGTTTTCTCTGCTCATCACTACGAAAATAATCAGACATTGACTTTCCAATATATCTCATTGATGTTAAATGTACGTATCTCTATCTTTGTTTATATAAATGGACTCCGCTTTTTTGATGTGAGCATGCTCTTATTTAGATTGCAGTTCAGTCAATTCAGCTGCTATAAAAAAATAACATAGTGTGGCTTATAAACAACAGAAATCTACTTCTCATTGTTTTGGAGGATGGAAGTCTGAGATCAAGGTGGCAGCATGATGGAGTTCTAGTCAGGGTCCTCTTCCACATTACAGACTGCCAACGTTTTGTATCCTCACATGGTTGAAAGGCAGAACTCTTCGGGGGGGAAAAAAAAAAACAGTGTCTACTCTGTTGTCCAGGGGCTGGAGTGCAGTGGTGCAGTCTCGGCTCACCTCAAGCTCTGCCTCCCAGGTTCACGCCATTCTCCTGCCTCAGCCTCCGGAGTAACTGAGACTGCAGGAGCCCACCACCACGCCTACCTAATTTCTTTTTGTATTTTTAGTAGAGAGGGGGTTTCACCATGTTAGCCAGGATAGTCTTGATCTCCTGACCTCGTGATCTGTCCACCTCGGCCTCCCAAAGTGCTGGGATTACAGGCGTGAGCCACCGCGCCCGGCCCAGAATATTTTTTATAAGGGCACTGATCTCATTCATGAGGACTCCACTTTTATGACCTAATTACTTCCTAAAATCCCACCTCCTAATATCATCATATTGTGGAGTTAGGATTTCAACATAATCCTGGGTGGACAAAAATATCCAGTGTGTTATGTTTACTTGTTTCAAAAACACTTTGAATTTGAACATAATAATATATTTATTAGAATTTTATTTCCAATCTCTTTGCTACCTAACCATTTTAGCCCATTTTGTGTATTATAGAAT
Organism: Papio anubis; assembly: GCF_008728515.1. Taxonomy (NCBI): domain Eukaryota; kingdom Metazoa; phylum Chordata; class Mammalia; order Primates; family Cercopithecidae; genus Papio; species Papio anubis. The sequence continues at coordinate 63,106,647 of NC_044982.1, read as the reverse complement.
ATTGTCAAATTAATACTTATATTGTACTCTTTTATAGTATGAAGAAGTTGTGAAGAATTTTCTCTGTTCCTTTCAATTATGCTTTATTGCAGAATTTTAAAAGTTATCTGCATTTTGTATGGTATATTCTTTATCTTCTTCTCTCATTATCACAGGTATTAAAGTTGTGTGTTAAAGTTAAGCTATGTCACTAAATGCTTCGATAGATTACACTCATGAGCCCAGATTTTCAGACTTCTCTGTCTCCTCCCAATTATGTAATGCTCTCCCACAGTGACTCTTGGCTTGGCCATCACTTACCCAATGGGTATTTAGCAAACGTGACATAAGCAGGAGCTTGAAAATGTTGTGCTTTTTTTCTTCTTCATTCGGTCCTGCGAAACAACCATGACCAGATACATTAACTAGCTTGCTGGAGGGTTGTCAGAGATGCATGGAGAAGAGCTGAGTTGACTCAGCAGAGTCCATTCTGTACCATTAGGCCTCCTCAACTTTATCACAAATACATTAGTAAACCCACTAGAGATGAGTTGACCCAGCCAGGTACTCAAACCACCAGCCAATCCACGGAGTCAAAAGAAATTATTGGTGTTTTATTTTGCTTTGTGCCACTACAATTTTGGTTGTTTCACAACATTATTGAAGCCATAAGTGATTGATACTAGTGTCTGAATATTTAAAACTTTTATACCTTGGTGGTAGGTAGACCATTTTATCATAACATGTTATCTATCTATATTAAATTTTCTTACCTTAAAGTTTGCCTTAGCTGATACAAACATATCAACATTATTTTAGCCTCTTTTTTTCTGATACAACTTTTTTTACCCTTGTATTCTTAATCTTTTTGTGTCTATGTGTTTGAACAGTTTGTCCATTATAAATAACATAGTTTTTAAACTTTTATCAGATACTTTTGCACATATTAGCTTATTTAGTCTATTTATATTTAATATATTTATTGATACATTAGGCTTCTACCTTTTCACCATTTGTTTTGTGTTTATCTTACCTATCTTGGTTTGAAGGACTTACACCAGCAAACTTCAAGAGTTACTGTAAAGGTATAATAATCAATAGAGCATGATATTAGCATAAGAATAGACAGATCAAAGAAACCAATCGGGTGCCAGAAATGGATTCACACGTAACATATATGACTCATTGATGTTTAACAATGATCCCAAAGCAATTTGATGTATAGGGATAATGCTCTTAAAAACAACATAGAAAAAATCGGACATCTACATAAAAAGTATGTCGGACCTTATTTTTGACCACATAATAACTTGAAAGAGTCAGGAGCACAAATGTAAAACAAAAGTATAAAACTGTAAAACTTATAGAAATATTTTTATTTAGCAATCTTTGTGATCTTGAGTTATACATGCATTGTTTTTAGAAAGGCGCCAAAACTATAAATAATAAGGGGAAATTATAAGGTAGACTTCATTAAAAGTTAAAACTGTTTTTTGAAAGACATTTTTATAAAAATGAAAATATATGCCTAGATTTTGTAAAAATATTTGCAAAACAAATATATTCTAAAAAACTGTGTTCCAAATATATAAAGACATAGGATATAAGTTAATAATGAGGTGATAATAAAAATGGGAATCAGTAATTTAAACAGACACTTTACTGAAAAAAAGCTATGGATAGAAAATAAAAGACAAAAATAAGCTAAACTTCCCTAGTCACTAAAAATACAGACTACAGGCTGGGTGCAGTGGCTCATGCCTGTAATCCCAGAACTTTAGGAGGCCAAGGCAGGTGTATCACCTGGTCAGGAGTTCGACACCAGCCTGGCCAACACAGTGAAACCCTGTCTCTACTAAAATTACAAGATTAGCTGGGTGCTGTGGCACACGTCTGTAATCCCAGCTACTCTAGCGGCTGAGGTGGGAGAATCCCTTGAACCCAAAAGGCAGAGTTTGCAGTGAGCTAAGATTGCTCCATTACTCTCCACCCTGGGCGAGAAAGTGAGTCTCAAAAAAATCCAAAAACAACAACAACAAAAAATGCAGACTACATTACTTTGTGATTAATAATGCCAATCAGAATGGCTGAAAACAAGAAATACTTAACAAACAAACACAAAAGAAATTTGGCAACATCAACAAGATGAAAAGCATTAAAAACTTGCATGTTTGTGAGTGGGAAGGCTAAATGGTGCAGCCATTTTGTACAACAAATTATAAATTTCTTGTAAAAAATGTATACATGCTTATCATATGACCCAACAATCCCCTATCTAAATGTCTACCCAAGAGAACTGAAAGCACATTTTCTCACAAATACCTTAGTCAGTGTTTATCACAAGTTTCTAAATGACAATAAAAACAAAAACCAAGTACCTATTAACTGGTTAATAGGCTAAAAGCTATGTTACTTTCACATCAACAATAAAAATGAAAGGATTAGTCATATGTACAAAAATATAAATCTCAAAACTTGATGCTGAGTAAAATAAAATGGCTAGAAAAGCCACTATAACCTCATTTGTGTGATACCATTATATAATATTCTCTAAAAGCACACTTTATAAAGATAAATAAGATTAGTTGTTGCCAGAGACTAGAGCTGGGAAAAGGGAATGGATTGCAAAATGGAGTGGGGATACTTTTGTAGGAAATAATCTACAAGTTAAACATAGTGGTGGTTACATGACTTTATAGATCTGTGAAAGGTCATTAAACTGTATACTTTTATATACAGTTACATTTATTGTATGGAAATTATACTTCCATTAAGTATATTATATATAGATTATATGAATATATTTTGAATACTAATTCAAACATAAAAATAAATAAGTGGGTGAAAGATCGAAACAGGAAATTTACTACAAAACATATGGATGGTAAATTAGCATACAAAAATGCTCAAAAATTTCATCTCTAGGAAAAGATAAATTTAAATCACGGGGAAATACAGGTACACTCTTCTCCCAGATAGCTACACTTTAAACTATGAAAATTATCAGGTATAGGGATAATTATGAAGCAACTAAAATTTCTGTATGTATATGGTGGGATGCAAAATCGTAGGGCTACTTTAAAAAGTATTTTGGCAGTTTTGTACTAAGTTAAACTACATTTCCCATTGGCCTTAGTCATTTCACTCCTAGATATTTATTAATTAAAAATAGAAATTGTTTGTCACCTGAAGACCTGTACAAGAAAGATTATAGTAGTTTGATTTACAAAAGTGGTATCAGCCCAAATGTTCACTAACTGATAAATATATTGTGATATATCTATGCGATGAAATTGTTTTCTGCAACAAAATCAAATGAACTATATATATGAGCAAGAACATTTGTTAATCTCAAAATAGATATGCTAAACGAAAAGGCACAGAAACAAGAAGTCTAAATGCTGAATTATTCTGTTGAATTCCATTCACTGAAACACAAATTTATACAAATACTTCCAAAAAGTGGCTGTTAGGAGTTTGGCGTGAGTTAATAGTTTCGAAAGGGAAGTTTTGAAATTACCCAAATGTTTGACGGTGGTGATGATTGTTACGTGATTATGCACCTCATCAAAAATCAGTGTACAGTACAGATACAAAGTAGGCAATTTATGCCTCTATAAATCTGACTTTAAAAAGAAGTTCCAGGGGTCGGGTGCGGTGGCTCACATCTGTAATCCCAGCACTTCAGGAGGCCTAGGTGGGCGGATCACTTGAGGTCAGGAGTTTGAAACTAGTCTGGCCAACATGGTGAAATCCCATCTTTACTAAAAAAATAACCAAAAACATTAGCTGCAAGGGGGTGGTGGGCACCTGTAATCCCAGCTACTCAGGAGTCTGAGGCAAGAGAATCGCTTGAACCTGGGAGGCAGAGGTTGCAGCGAGCCGAGGTTGAACCATTGCACTCCAGGCTGGGCTACAGAGCGAGACTCTGTCTCAAAATAAAGAAATAAATAAATAAATAAAGTGCTACCCCTCAACACATACAAGCAAATGACTGAAAAATAATTTATGCCAGACTGTTATAAATGTTTCAGAAAAAATGAGGTGGATCAAACGATTTTGTAGGCAAGTGAATATTATTTCTGTTTGTCAAGGGAGGTATATTTGCAATTTACAATGCTATGAGCTGGAAAGTCATCTCTGAGAATATAATATACAAATAATAGAGACAGCTAAATAAATATCTGACTGCAGATGTTGGGTATTATTCTGGCTAGAGAGAAAAACAAATGCAAATTCCCCAAGGTGAAAGGTTTAGAGAACGTATCCGTGTTATTGGTGCAGAGTGAGAAAATAGGAAAGTTGCATCATGTACAGTACAGATATAGGGAGCTAGATTATATAAAATTTTGAGACTATTGTAAGGTTTTGCCTTTTTTTTCTGATTGAAGTGAGATGCTATTGGAAATTGGAAGAAGTGATGGTTAAAAGGAAAATTTTAGACAAATAAATTTGAGCAGTTTATGTGAGGAAATAATGATTCATGGATCAGGCCACACAGAACAAGAAGTGGACCAGGTAGGGTAGCTCACACCTGTAATTCCAGCACTTTGGGAGGCTGAGGTGGGTGGATCCCCTAAGATTAGGAATTCAAGACCAGCCTGGCCAACATGGCAAAAACCTGCCTCTATTAATAATACAAAAATTAACCGTAATGGTGGCACACACCTGTAAGTCTCAACTACTCAGGAGAATGAGGCAGGAGAATCGCTTGAACCCAGGAGGTGGAGATTGTGGTGAGCTGAAATCGCACCACTGCACTTTAGCCTAATCAACACAGTGAAACTGTGTCAAAAAACAAACAAACAAACAAACAAAACACCCAGGAGAGGTTCAGAGATCTTCACCCAACAGGAAAAGAAATTGACATACAGAAACAGCATCATTGATTACAGCTCCAGCTCAGGATTTGTCTTATATGGAAATGATCTGATCAATTGGCTGCCTGTGACAGGCTGAATCTCCATTGCTCTGATTGTTAAAAACAATATACTCTTAAATTAGGTAACAGTTTGCTTACATACCAAGTTAGCTTGTCATTACTTTTGTATGGAGACAGCTTTAGCTAAATTAGTTTAACATAATTGAATTAAAAGAGTTGTTTAAATATATATATATATATTTTAGCTGTAGTTTAGGAAATTGGCTGCAGGGATGAAAGGGCAGAAAAGAAAAAATTGTTTATAAGAATATTGCTATAATTCCCTGATTATGAAAGCATAGACCAAAATAATTTTCTACTAAAAATATAGGATTCTTGATTTTTTTATTGTTGTTTCTTGTTTTGTTGTGAGTTATTCTTTATTGTTGTTATTTGTTTTGTAATACTGAGAAGGTTGACTGCTTGCTGCATAAGAAAACAAAGATTGGTGGTAATTTTAAAGCACTTAACCTATGGAACATGAAGGAAGAATAGCAACAATGTAAAAATGAGTAGGTGAGGATAGGATTAGAGGGTAGAGTGTAGATGTGAGAGTTAAAATTTGAAAAATATTATTAGGCTTCCAAGAGCAGATGTTAAATAGCTAATTGAGAATTTTGATTTGGGTTCAGTGAAAAATATATGGCTACAGCAATAAATTTGAAAAATTTCAGTATCAGACATCAATGAGAAAAGTTGGTCACTAAGCAATAAATAATAAAACATGTAAAGGCTAATACTTGGTAGAATAGATGAGGAGAAAAAAGCAAAAGTTATTGCAAAATGGCAACAGCAGAAAAAACAGAAAAAGAAGGTCTTCTAATATATGGAAAAAAAGTTGAAGAGTATTTCAGAAAAAGACAATTCTTCAACTCTAATAATTTGTGAGAATAGACTAATTTTGTAACATGGAGATTCTATACATATGCCAGTGTTAACAAAAATGCTAAAGATTTTGTAATGGATGATTAACAAAGTATTTTTATTAGAAAACAAAAATTGAAACTATCACAAATTTGTATCAGGGATAAAATGGTTAAAGGAGTATAAACATTGGGAAATTCAGCAGGAGCTACACTTTATAGGACTTCAGTATAAAGTAAACCTTGATGTCCCGATGTGAAAGTATGCCTGTGAACATTCAATAAAAAATTAAATAATAGAAAAATAGGTTTAGTTAAAAAACAAAAGTACACAAAGACAAATGAGAAATATTGTTACCTTCAGGAGGTTAATATGAAGTGGGTGGTTAATAACATAGCAGTCTTAATGTAAACACTTCTAAAATAAAATAATATTCAAAATAAAAACTGATACTGAGTTTCTATTTGTAAAAATATTAAAGGCAAAGATTAAGATACTTACAAATTAATAAGAAGAATTGTAAATGTAGAAAGCTTGACCAAAGAAAACATTCATTTTTTTAAAAATTACTATTTTTATTGATGTTTAGTACTTTCACGTATGAAAACATAAGCCAATTTTTACAACATCAATCTTGAGCAGGATGGAAAAATACCAATGTAATGCCCTATAATCTGTAATTTGTTAATATGGATAATATGAGGTAAAACCCTTTGGAAAGAAATCGTAATTAAAAGGTGATAAAAAAGATTGAGAGAGAAGTAGTTTCAAGACCCAATCAAAGGACCAGAAAACATAGAGGGAACAATCACTTTTTCTATATTGCCTTTAGGACATTTATTTTTGAAGTTTTTAGTGAATGTTCTTAAGTGTTAATACTAAACGTTTGCACTTAATTTATGTGTAGGTGGGAGTATTTAATTTTCCTCAATATAAAATATTATAATTTTTAGAAACATTTTACATACTAGTTTTATAATGACAGTTCAAGGTGAAATAAAATTTAGCATTTTAAAATGAAGGAGTGTGGTTGAAAGAAAATTATTAAAGTGAAATTTATATACCAATCTATACCATTAAGTACATTTATGTAATGTTACACATGTATGACGATTTACATAATTTAAACAATGACAGATATTTTCAAATGAATCTAACTACATTAAAGAAGTTCTGATTTTAACATATTCGATTCGATTTCTACTCTGTTATTGGCAAACTAAGACTCTGCTAGAAAATGTCATCCTATAAAACGATAATAAATGTTGAACACAATGAAAAAACCTCCTAGAGGCACTGAAGAGTAAACAGAGTAGAAACAGACACACTGTCATTGGAGGTACACATTGGAGGAAGCAAAAAGGGGCTGTAAAATGTGAATTTGTTTTTTGTCTTCTAGAATTGGGCTAAGGACAACTGGTATATTGTGTGCATTAGGGAATTGGGGTGACAATAAAGCAAAAAAAAAAAAAAAAAAAAAAAAAAGAGTAATTCTGGTCCGGGAATCAAAAAACAAACAAAAAAAGAAAAGAAAAGAGGAAAACACTACTGAAGAAACTGAGTCTGCTGAAGAAAGTCAGGAAATCTTGGAATTCAGAGAGGGAATACCCTCAACATTTCTGACTGACACATGAACTATGAATTCAAGAATCATTTGCACTTACAATGTTCAGGAATCAATCTGAATTAGTACAAAAAAAGAAGAAAACGGAATGCATGTCTTAGATTAAAGACAAAAGCTGGGTTTAATAAAAAATAAGCTAGATGTTAGAAGTGGCACTCAAAAATCTTAAAGTATTAAAAAAATTTAAGTATTATTTTAATAACCCTAATTAACTTAAAAGTAGTGCACAATGAATAAGAAGATTCCACAATGAATAAAAAATTTTAGTCATGGAACAGAAGAGTTTTAAAGAAATCAAGTGAAAATTCTAGAATTGAAAAATACAATATTTGAAATTTAAAAACAAATGAAAATGCTATTTGGATAACATCCAAGGATAAGACAAGAAAAATAAAAGGAGAGAGAGAAAACGAACTTGAGGGCAGATAATTAGAAATTGTCCACAGTGAAGAATAAAAAGAGAAAAGATTGAAAAAAATGAACAGAGACACAGAAAATTGTTAGATAATATGTGGCCTAAAATCAGTGTGATTAGAATCTCAGGAAGACAGAAAATAAAGAATGAAAAATAAGAAGAAAAAATAGAAGAAATAATGACTCACAATTCTCCAGATTTCATAAAAAAGAAATGAAATAACACAAAGTACTAAACATCAATCAGAATAAGACCAAAGAGGCCCACCCTGAAATACATTATAATACACTGTGGAAATCTAAAAGTAAATTTTAAAAGGAACATGTGAAAAATAATATACTAGCATTCCAGTTAAATTATAATCTGAATGATGACTTGATTTTTGACAAAAACCATGGAGGCCTTAAACAAAGTGCGGCAACACATTTATAACGCTGAAAGAGAGAAAAGAAAAAGTTGATCTAAAATTCTATACTCAATTAGTGGAATCATACATTTAAAAATGACTAAGATGTTTTAAAATGTTTTTAAAAATGTTATCCTACCAAACATTTATAAATTTCAGTTAAACATTTTCTCAATAATTCAATAATATAGACATTATACAACATATTAAATGAAGAACTAACAGAACTTTCTGAAAGAGAACTTGTATTGTGAGAAATGCTAAAAGCATTTCTTTTTCAGTCTACATGGGAAAATACTAAATAAAAATGTAAATTCTTCCATAAGAATAAAAGAGTATCAGACATTGTAAATATCTAGGTAAATTAAAAAAATATATACCTTTCCTTACTGCTTTCTTAATTGTTTTTAAAACACATAACTGATTAAAGTGATGACTAAAATATTGTCTTCTGGGATGAGCAATACAGATTGGCCATCCATAATCAGAAAATCATGAATCCAAAATGCTCCAAAATAGAAATTTTTGAGTGCTAATATCATGCCACAAGTGAAAAATTTCACAGCTGACCTCATATGATGGGTTTCAGTCAAACCGCAGTCAAAACTTTCTTTAAAACTCTACAAATACATAGAAATTAAGCAATTTCTCCTCCTGAATGATCTTTGGATCAATTAATTTAAGATAGAAATTTAAAAATAAATGTTTGAGACAATTAAAAATGTAAAACAACATATCAAAACCTGTAGAATTCAGAGGGAAATTTATATTGTTAAGTACCTATATAAAAAAATAGTTTAGAAGTTAACAACATAATGTTGCACCTCAAGCAATTTGAAAAAGAAAAAATTACCTAATGGGAAATCAATTCCAAAGCTAGCAGGAGAGAAATAACAAAGATCAGAATAGACTTAAATAAAATTGTGACCCCCCGACCCCGCGCCAAAAAAAAAGGATATGAAGAATCAATGAAATGAACTGCTGGTTTTTTGAAAAGATAAATAAAAGTGATAGACCATGAGCTAGAATAACTAAGAAGAGAGAAGATCCAAATAAGCACAATACGAAATAAAAACCGAGACTTTTCAAATGATACCAGAAAGATACAAAAGAATATAAGACACTGCTATGAGCATCTCTACACTTACAAACTAGAAAAGCTTGAGGAAATGTATAAATTCCTGGAAACATAAAAGCTCCCAAGATTCAACCAAGAAGAAATCAAAATCCTGAACAGACAGTAATAAGAAGTGATATTGAATAAGTAATAAAAATATCTCAACAAAAAATAAGCCGAGAACTGGATGAACTCCGCATAATTCTAGCAAACACACAAACAAGAGCTAATATCAATCCTGTTGAAACTATCCGACAAAAATCAATGGGGAAGGAATTCTCCCTGACTCACTCTAAAATGCTAGATCACCCTGATACAAAAGCCAGGCAAAATGAAACAAAAAGAAAATTGCAGATATTCTTGATTAACAAAGATGCAAAATCCTCAACCAAATACTAGCAGACTTAACAGTAGATTGATAAGGTAATTCACCATGATCAAGAGAGTTTTATTAAAAACAAAACCATATGAACATCTCAATAAATACAGAAAAAATATTTGATAAAATTTAACATTTCTTCATGATAAAACTATCAACAAAGCATGTAAGGAACACATCCCAAAATAATAGAAGTCATATATGATGAGCTCACAGCCAACATCACATGTAACAAGGCAAAGTTGAAAGTATTCCTTCAAGTAACATATCAAGACAAGGATGTCCAATTTTTTAACTCTTGCTCAACATAATATTGGCAGTCCTAGCCAGAGCAATCAGGCAAGAGAAGAAATTAAAGGAATCCAAATTGGACAAAAAAAAGTGAAATTGTCTCTGTTTGCTGATGACAAAGACTCCTCCAAAAGGCGCCTAGATTTGACAAATGACTTCAGTTAAGTTTCAGGTTACAATATCAACATACAAAACTCAGTAGCATTTAATATACCAGTAACAATCACACTGAAAACCAAATCAAAACTAAATCCCATTTACAATAACCACATGCACAAAAGTACCTTGGTATACATTTAACCAAAAATATGGATTCAACCTAAATATCCATCAATGGATTATTGGAAAAAGGAAATGTAATATAGCACATACATAAACACAAACACACAAACACACATACACCACAGAATTCCACTCAGCTGCATAAAAGAATGAAATCATGTCTTCTGCAGAAATGTTGATGAAACTGGGGACAATTGGCTTAAGTGAAATAACTCAGAAACAAAAAATCCAATACTACATGCTCTCAGTTATAAATGGGAGCTATATAATATGTACATAGACATAGAGAGTGGCATAATAGACACTGGCGAGTCTGAAAGGTGGTAGGGTGGGAGAGGGGTTAAAGAATAAGAAATTATCTAATGGGTACAAAGTACACTATTTGGGTGATGATTACACCAAAAGCCCAGACTTCACCACTATGGAAAATATCCTCATGTAATAAAATTGCACTAATACCTCCATATCACACACAAATTACACAAACATACTCTAGAAGAAATATAAAATTTTAAGTACCTTCTATTACTCAAAAGGAATTGAATCAACAATAAGAAACTTTCTAAGACAACTCTAGGCCCAGATGGCTTCACTGGTGAATTGTTGAATGTTTAGGGTAGAAAAAATTCCAACCATATATTTTTTATTTTCAGAAAATAATATAGGTTGGAACATTTGCCAACTCGATTCATAAGACCAGTGTTACAGTAATATCAAATCCAGAAAACTATATCAGATTTAAAAAGAACTGCAGACCAATATGCCTCATTAGCAGAGATGAAAGCATTCCTAATAAAGTGTTAGCTCATGAGAAATACATAGGGAGAAATACATACATATTTAAAGAAATACATAGGGAGGCTGAGGCGGGTGGATCACAAGGTCAGGAGATCGAGACCATCCTGGTTAACACGGTGAAACCCCATCTCTACTAAAAATCCAAAAATATTAGCCAGACTTGATGGCGGGCACCTTTAGTCCCAACTACTCGGGAGGCTGAGGTAGGAGAAGAGTGAACCAGGGAGTCAGAACTTGCAGTGAGCCTAGATCGCGCCACTGCACTCCAGCCTGGGCGACAGAGTGAGACTCCGTCTCAAAAAAAAAAAAAAAAAAAGAAAGAAAGAAAGAAATATGACCAACTGGGATACCAGGGTGGATCAGTTGGAAAGACAATGAGGATAATTAATTACATAATTTTTATGGTGTAAGAATTGATAGCAAAATGCGAAGATTAAATGTAAAGATTTATCTTTTTCAGAGATAGTAAAGGAAATATGGTATAACCACAGGAGCCATATGGAATAAATTCAAGGCAATAATATTTCAAAAACAATTACTGTTTGTGTGTTCATTGCTACAAGCTCCAAAATATTCCTGAGAAAATTTTTATATCATAATGCATAGAATAAAGGGTTTGAAATAACTTGCCAGTATCTGTAATCATGTTTATTCTATTTCTTAAAGTCATATGATATACTTATTGTCTTCTTTGATCATTTAGGGCATTGATACTATTCTCAATAATATTTTTACCTTATTTGTTTTGACTGTTGGAACTTTATTCTTTTATGCCAAATAAGCATTTAAGTATTTTTAAATCAAGAAACAAATGTATTAAACTAGTTTTATTTGGATGGGGGTATATTCTTTTGAAAGACTTGTTATTGATTCGGTAGGCTGAATAATATCTCTTTTATAACTTGTCATAAAAAACATGTTTTATATAAGCTGGTAGTCTTAAAAGTATGATTAGTAAAAAAAAATTATTCTCCTATATGCATGCTTTTCAATTGTTGATTTTCACTGTTACAGATTTTAAAATGTATATGAAATTCTGGTACAGCAATTCTCAAGTGTGCCATATTTTCAAATAAACTATTATTTCTGAAAAAGAAAATTTAAACTGTATTCCTCAGGTAAAAAGTTCTTTTTAAACTATGCATTAATTTATGTGGCATCAACAATTTTCTAGGTTAAGGTATTTTAAATTTATATGTTATTTATTTTAACAGATTTGTATGACATGGACTCTTTTAAGGTAGCCAGAAGCTTTACACTGCCAATCTAGGATGATAGATGTGTTATATTTATTGGTCAAGAATTTATTGTTGTTAATGTTGATTTATTGAATTTGAACAAATTTTAACAACCATGCTTGCTCCATTTCTCTATAGATGTATAACCATTGATGGTCTTTTACATATTCTGATTCACATATTTATTGTATCTGCCTATCACTTTTCATCATTTGTGTTTGCTCTTTATACTCTAGAATGCAGATTTCATGATCACAAGGACATTAATATATTTTTCATAATAATAACTCCAAAATGTAATTAGCAACTAACTCAGTAACTTTTATACACACACACACACATACATATATATTATCCATGTATATTGTCAGTTTAAATATTTCTATCCCATAATCTTTGCTAACGCTTTACAACAGGATGTCATTATTTTATAATCAAATTTCCTTTTATTTTTCTAGAGGAATTGGCTAACAGTTGATGCCTTTATAACAACAACCTCCGTATACATAGCAGATAATTATTTTCAAAGTTTACAAAAGATTTTTCATTTCTTGATTCTTAGAATAGTCCAATACTAAGAAGTGTAAAAATAATGTGAAAAATATAAGAATATAAAAGAAGTCACACTTTTATTTCAAATACTGTTCAATGATTTATTAGTATGTGACCTTTGTTTAATATTTCAGCTACTCCATCTGTAAAAAAGTAGTTTTTAATTTCACAGACTTACTGTGACTATTAAATGAATTCATCTGTATATAACATTTAACACAATGCCTAGCAAACAGTAAATTTTTAAAAAATGTTAAAGAGCTGTGGAGGATTATTAATGTACTTTTATAGGTAAAAAAGTTTCAGAAAATTTGTGACTTTTTAAAACTAACACAGTAAGTTCAAGACCACAGAATATAATTAAATTATGAAAATAATTTATTAGATTATTTTTCCATGTTAATATATTCCAGAGAAAAAATTACAGTTGACTGTTGAACAATACAGGGTTAAGGAATGCCAACCCCCACCCAGTCTAATCTCTGCGTATAACATTTAACTCCTACAATACTTAACTACTAATAACCTACTATTGGCCAGAAGACTTGCCAATAATATAAATAGTAAATTAACACATATTTTCCGTATGACTTTAAACTATATTCTTACAATAAAATAATCTAGAGAAAAGAAAATGCTACTAAAAAATCATATGAAAGATAAAACACATTTACTATTGAATAAGTAGATGTGGATTATCATAAAGATCTTCATCTCTTATCTTCACATTCAGTAGGCTGAGAAGAAGGAAGAGGAGGGGCTGTTCCTGCTGTCTCAGGTTTTGGGGATAGCAGAGGTGGAAGGAACTCTCTATATAAATATACTTGGCCAGTTCACATCTATGTTGTTCAAGGGCCAACTGTATACATATGTTACATAAAAGCAATGAAGATAGAGGCATATAATTCTTAAGATTTTTAGAGTAATCTGTACATTGACTGGGTCAGAAATCCAGCAAGTACAATTTCAAACTCTGCTTTCTTTAAAATACAGGAAATACAATACTATAAAAGTGACGTAATAAGCATGTTTGGAACTCCAATAAAGCAATAGGAAAAGTTTGGGGTCAAAACTTATTTTGTGTACGACTGTTTTATCTATCTTTTGTGGATCTTCTAAAATGTATATATGGTTCAAGGATAAGATATTGTGTTTGGAGCTGTACTCTTCTAAAATCAAAATTTTAGTTTCATTCTTTCACAAGTATGCCAAGCCTGACTTTTATTACATTTAGTATGTAGGGTCACAGAAACTTAAGTGTGACATTATTTTATGCTTAAACTAAGTTATCCAGATTATTGCATTTTGGTTGTAGTATGACCTTTTCAAAATTAAGTTCACGTTAGTTTTATTTTTCTAAAGAAGTAAGATATGAAAAAGCAGTGGCTTAATCTCCATGCCAGATGAATCCATGGGCTAAAATGAGATAAGGGTAAGTTTTCATTATCTGTCATGTTTTATTACACACAGAATAGTCATAATGCCTAATACTTGTGATTTCTCCTCTGTTCACCTCAGAACCTTTTAAATCCTTTCTGTGATTTAAACAAAGATGAATTACAGTGAAAATTCTTTTTTTATCTTATGCTGGCACATGTCTGCTTCAGATCTAAGAACTCAGGTCCTATCAGTTTAAACACACAGCTGTAAGTATCTACAGCTCTACATAAAAACACAATATTCTACATCTGTTTCAACACTTTCTCACTCCAAAAATTATTGTCATTTGGCTGGGCTCAACAGATATACCAGCAATAATTTATATTTTTCTGGTAGCCTCTTCCCTAACTTGACTTTTTTTTTTTTTTTTTTCTTATCTATACATCGTCCCCTGGAGACATCAAGGATTAATCTTATGCATAGGAAACAGAAGCACATGTGCGTGCTTTCTCTTGTTCTCATTCCATGAAACCACATATTTCTAGCTATATTTATACATAGTAAACGCTTCACACTAGAATTCTTACAATTTGTAAAAATTAACTAATCAAGATATATGTTATAATTAATACTACACAACTGCTCCAATATTACAGAACGAGGAATAAATTGAAAGGATTAAATCATCTGGAAAGCTTTATACAGAGAGAGTTTAGAACATCAAACTTTCCAAATAGAATATATTTGTTATTGGGTTGAAAATAAATAGAAGTGGGTAGTGGTAAGCTACTAGGTCATTATTATGCTAGTTTTCGTCATAGTCTCCTTAGGTATTACCAAACGTTTTTATGTGTAATGGTTGTGGGCTTTTTCCTTCGTTCAGCTAAAGATGGGGTCCTTGTCCGTCCCACAGCCACAAAAATTTAGACTCGCAGACGGTTTGAAAGATGAGTAAAGCAAGGTTTTATTGGGTGAAAAGGAAGAAAAGGGGGAAACAGGGACTCCTGCTAGGCCAGAGTCCCTGCTAGAGCATTTGCCGCCTGGCCATTCAAATCTCCAGTTCCACACAGGAAGAGGAGGGGCCATACTCCTCCCCACGGCAATGTGCCCTAACTTTCAGAACTTTGCTTTAACCTGTGGCTTATAATTAAGAGAAAAATGGCTTATATTCAGAATATATTATATAAAGTGTTCTTACAAATCAATAAGGGAAGCAAAAAAAAAAAAAAAAAAAAAAGTCTCCTTAGGAAAAACAAGACAAATAGAACCATAAGACAAAGCCCCAATAAACATGAACCATGAAAAAAATGTGCCACCACGTTCATAAAAACAGGTATACAAATTCTGTGAGTCACTATTTTGGAATGATAATTAGTTTGACAAAAAGAAAAATCATTACTTTTTTTTATTTGACAAGTATACAGAAAATTGACCACTTGCAAAATCTTTATATTTTATATGCTGACAAATTTTGCTACAGAAATATTATTCATCTATGGTAAAATATATGTATAGGAGTTCATGATAGCATAGAACCTACTTTAAATCCATTAAAGAGATTATTCCAGATAGTAATGGTAAATCAATAATGTATTATGCAAGAGCAGTATCATCTACAGAATAGACCTTTGGTAAGCAAGTTAACAGTAACCATCCCTTTGCTGTTAAAATTAGTGTTTAGGATATACACATCTATAACCATGACCATACTCCTAAAACATATACTAATTTTAGAATTCTTCTAAGGATATCCATGACCATAATTAAATCATAGCATATACCACATGGGTATCTCTTGTTCAGTATTTATGATAACACTCTTCTTGTCAACTCTGGAAGAGCAATATCATATCCTAATACAAAAAACCATCTGGTGCTGCAGATGCCAGGTTATGGTATCTTGACAGTTTTGATGGTAATATCACTGAGTTAATTATTTGCTAGGGGCAATGAAAAATGAGTACATTTGATTTTTTGATGTATAATTAAAGTAACATGGTTTGTGTCACAAAGGTTTATAAAGTACTTGGGCCAGTCTAGCAAAGCCACATTGATCAGATATGAGGGTGTGTACCAAAAGGAAACTCCTTCCTACAGGGCGAACACTATGATTTGTCTGAACACAACATGGTACATCAGAACAATTGTGTTTTATACTCCCTGGTCTGACTTATTTGTCAGTCCCATAAGCCATGACCTCAGACTAGCTCTTTGACTTTAGTGTCCATGCTTTCTTCTCCTTTTATTTAATGACATCTCCTATTAATTAGGTTATTGAATTTGATCTGTGACCAGCTCTGCTTCCGTTATAAGGCCTAATTCCCTTTATGTTATGTAATTAAATATATATATATATTTTAATGTAATATATATTTATTATCATTATTATTATTTTGCCTTTAAATGTTTCTATCAGCCCTTATGTTTTCAAGGAATCTTAACACACTGTACCTGTGTGGTAAATACTGTAGGCTGTAAAATTATATCACATGTGTTTAAATACTAGCACTGTCACTCATGAACTGGGTGGTCTTATAAAAGTTAACTTTTGTGACTCAGTTTCTTCAAAAAATATGGATGCAATATTGCCTACGTATAGGATTGTTATAAAGATTGAATTAAAAACTGAATTTAAAATGCTTAAGACAGAGGCAATTATAATATAAATGTTATATTTATTATTCACTCGAAACGCTTTCCTCCCAAGATAATTCAACTGGAGTATTAGACGTTCTAGTTAGTATAGACATTGCTTTACCTGTATGCAGTCAATCCTTATTATTCATGGATTCTGTGAATTGGCCCACTCACTAAAATTTATGTGCAACTTCAAAATCAATACTCATGAATTTTCTCAGTCCTTTGCAGACATGCTCATAACCTCAAAAATTTTGAATCAGTAAATGTGCTTATTCTCAACTGAAATTGAACAAGGCAACACTCTGCCTTCTTGTTTTAGTTCTCATACTTTAAACAAGTGTCCCTTCTACAGTCTATCTGGTACTACATTTTGTGCTTTTTGTTGGTGATTTTGCTGTTTAAAATGGCCCCCAAGCATAGTGCTGAAGTGCTATTTGATGTTCATATATATCCATGTGTGCCATATGGAGAAAATATATGTTTGATAGTTTTCATTCAGGCATGAGTTATAAGCTGTTGACAGTGATCTCAATGTTAGTAAATCAACACTATGTACACCCAGAAAAATAAAGAGGAAATTAGCTCATCTATACATGAGGCTGCTCCATAAAGTGCTAAAATAACATCTACAATGCATGATAAAGACATGGAAAAGATGGAAAACCTGCCAAATTTGTAAATTCATGAGATGACACATATAAAAATGTGTAGTGAACAGCATTGTTGTCATGCTTAAAGCCAGATATATATATATATATATATATATATATATATATATATATATACAGTCATGTTACTCAGGGTCAGGAAAACGCTAAATCCTTCTTGGCCAATGCTGACTGTCTTACATGTTTTGAAAGCAGCATGGTCTGAAAAATGTTAAACTTGAAGGTTTAACAGACAGGGTGGGTTCTACAGATCTGGAGACTTCAGAAAATAATTTAGAATGCCTGCTAAATATTATACAGGAGGAATATTAGGTAGAAGATCAGGTTTTCAGTGCTGATGATTAAATACTGACTTGTTTAATAAGGACATAGTCAAATTAACCTGTATAACACAAATGACATTTTGGTTGAGGAACACATTGTGACCCAAGGCTTGCATAAACTTAACCCTGCTTTTTCCCAGAAGCAGTCATTCAATATTTTTAAATTCTGTGTTCATGGTGACTTCATAAAACATAACTACCATGAGTAATGAGAGCTGACTACATCTTGAGGTGTTACCAGATCTACTGAGAGAAGGACGTAGGAATTCACACTGAAAGATAGTAGACCTGTACTATCTCAAAAACTGGCATAACAAGAAGAGTTTTATTTATTATTTTTAAATGAAAGTCTACCTTGTCACTGCCTTAAAAAAATTATTGACAAATTTAAAGTTGATTTTTATATTGGGAGTTCTGGTTTAAAGTAAGTATATTAAGTGCACATATTTGTGTTCTTATTTACATAAGGCAGTGTTAGCCAAGAATGGATAATTGGGTTGCAGGTATTGCTTTTGTGCCTGGAGCTAGTAAATGATAAAATACAGCACTCTGATGTCAACGGTAAAGAATTTCAACACTTCATTAAATTTAAAATCATACATCAATACATATTTTACTGAAAAGAAATTGGGAACGCCTTTTGCTGGGAATATTTTCTTAACAGCGATGAGATTTTCTACCTTTCCATTGAGAAATGTATCAGTCACTACTTTGATAAACAGTAAAATCATGTAAACCATATTCAGGGAAAACACTATAATTGGCTATTTTATTTTAAAAATAAGTTTGTATTTGTTGGTGTAATTGTGCTTGTGTCAAGTCAAGCACCTAAAGTCTTTATATATTAACTCATACTAGAATTTGCTCTAGCATTCACTAATTTGATGCTATGTCTGTATGAAGTGAGTTCAACCAAATGTACATCAAAATAAATTAAGTTTGGATTTACTTTAAATAACATGGTTTGTTTCCCAGTATGGCTTTTTCTTATGATTTGTTACATTTAGATTATGTTTTATTTCTTTCAATGCATGATGTGTAGAGTCTTTTCTTTTTTAGTGAATACATTTGATGTTAACCAATAAGCCATTACACTAGTGATCTCTTTCCTATTTTTTTATTTGTATGTAGATAAATACTCCTTGTCTCACATGACTCCTATAACATTTTGGTACCACTATAACTCATAATCAAATCCCCAATCTGAATATAATATAAATGAATATTGTTCTACATATCTTTCCATTATGCTATTGAGAAATAGCCTGCTTTGGGCTTTAGTTTTGGGGATTTGGTGTTGGACATAATTACCTACGTCTGCAAGAAGTGCAATATTTGAATAATTTGTTTTATGATTTAGGAACAAACTGCCATATGTCAACTGTACTAAAATCTGGGAATTGTGGAGTACAGATATAAGTGGTCTTGAATTTTTAAAAATAAGGTCATAGCTTGGGGGAGAATTTTAAGGTAGTGGAAGAAAATATAACCTGTAAGCATTTCTGAACTTTATAGTGAGCAAGAAAATTTAGGGAGATCTTAAACAGTACTCAGATTCATGAAAACTATGACTAGAGAAAAATATGAAGAGGTAGTATATTTTGATGTGAAAATATTGGAAGGGAGGTCAAAATTATAGTGTTATCAATTTATTCCTGAATTAATATAATAAAGTCATGTCTTTTCTCTTGCTTCCCTGTTTCTCTTAGTTTCTGTTTATCTTGCCCAGCAAATTGCTACAAATGAATCTTTCTGAAATATCAATTTTATTAGTTTTATTTGACATTCCTATAGCTCAAAGCTGCCCTAATATGTCCTTATTGTGATTAAATTGTGTATGAAGTAGAAAAAAAAGATAATACATTGATCTAGGATTTATAGAAACTTTATGTTAATGTTATAGTATAGCAACCTATAAGTCATATATTACAGTTATTTCATTAGACATATAGCTTTAGTAATTTTATAAAACCATTGCCTTATTTTGGTTGTACTCTACCTAAATATTTTACCTAATAACTTTTCCAAAAAATCAACTAATTTCAAATCAATTTATAGTATTAAAACAATGAACAAAATAGAGACTATCAAAAAGGCAAAGTATGTTGTAAGTATTTAGTTTTTAATTTATGTGTCCTAGTTTAATTGACAGACCTGTACATAAAATATCGCTCAGTATTACTTTAGGGAAACATTCTTGGTATTGTATTAATAACAAAGTATAAATCCAAGTAGAATTTCCAGAATCCAGGTTTATAACAGCTAGAATATATTTTAATCCATCTTTTTAAAAAACAACACATATTTCTCAACAGATCAAAAAACAAATATCTTAATTGTTGCTATTGTTGTACTTCTACATAAATCTCAATAAATCAACTGTAATTATACTTTTTGATTTCACCTAAGTTTGGGGACACTGAGCTGAATTAGGCATAATTCCAAACACTGTAAATTAATTGTTTCATATTTTCTCCACAATCTTCCTCTGACATTGCCATCTGCTGTCACTAGAGAGTGTGGTTAAAATAAAACAAAATTACCCAGGAAAATCATAACAGCCCTGGAGGAGAGAGCTGAACAAACAACACGGGTATATGTAGTTAAGGTATCATGTACAGGAAAATCAATTGAAAAAAATGTTACAGTGCAAATCCACAATGCAGGAGAACTTAAGTGAACAAAAGTAATGTTTAAGGAGCATACAGGTTTTAGGTAAGAACAGAGAAACAAGGATTATCACTGGGGTGCAGAACTTCTGATAATCATCAACATGTGGTAACCTTATATTGAGGTCCAGTTGTCCCAATTTTTCTTGAATCAAATTTTAGGAAGAAAATCTACTTAGTAATTAACATTGGTAAATGGTATTTTTAATTTAATATGCAAAATAGTAGTATGAAAGGATAATACCTCTTGGGACCCCAAAATCACTAAACCAGAGAAAAATCAAGCTGGGAACTGCATCAGGCAAACATTCCTCCCATTTTATTAAGGAAATTTCTTGTGAGCCTCAAGATTTTTACTCTAAAAATAGTTTTGTTGAATTTCATCCTGGTAAGTAAATTGATAGCTTATCTTCACAGGTCTAGGACAGAAAGTCATCCCTCTGCTCACCTGAGATAAATGCATATCTAATTGCTTTCTCAGCCCTATTGTTTATGTAAAAATGCAGATTCATTGAGCCGGATAAAGGCATCAATGACTATTCCTTTACCCTCCCCCTCAATGCCCACTGTCACATGTAAATTGCATATTCATTGAAAGGCTAATCAAATAGCCAAAAGAATGCAACCATTTGTCTCTTATCTACCCATTCCCTGGAAGCCCCACTTTGAGTTGTCCTGCCTTTCTTGACTGAATCAATATACACCTTACACATATTATTTAATGTCTCATGTCTCCCGAAAATGTATAAAGCCAAGCTGTGCCCCAACCACCTTGGGCAGATGTTCTCAGGATCTCCTGACGGCTATGTCATGGGCCATGGGCCAGTCATATTTGGCTCAGAATAAGTCTCTTTGAATATTTTACAGTTTGACTCTTTTTATCAACAGTAGAGACATTTTGTCCAAAATGATACAGTCTAAGGGCACTAAAAAAGTAAGCAGTGTTAAATAGAGTTTAGTCTAAAGCTGTATCATTATATATATTAAGTTCAGACTAAAGGTTTCTTTGTACATTGTGCACTAAAAGCTAAATGGAGTCGCAAACACGCTGTAGATTAATTTTGTACCAATCACTGAATATTGATCAATCAAAGGTGGCCAACAATTCAAAACATATTCAAATAAGTCAATGCCGAGCTGTAATCAATCTAGCTGTTTCGATACCTCACTTCCATTTTCCATACACTACTTTCCTTTTTCTGGCCATAAATATTTTTCTACCACATGGTTGTGCTGGAGTCTCTGAGCCTCGTCTGGCTCAGCGGGGTTCCAGATTTGTGAATATTGCTTTGCTCAATTACACTTTTTAAAATTTAATTCAGCTAAAGTTTTTATTTTTATGGCGTCAGAATTGGGATCCAAAGTAGAGCTTCTAATGACCCCCATGAGCACTGAGTGACCATCCGAGGTACCCGCTAGTCTCACTGTGTCCTTTGGTCTCTTGGAGCAGCTGGGGATTATGGTAAGTTCTCTCTCAGATTCTGAGGTTGAATTGAGTGTGTTCTCTGAGTTTCTTTGAGCAAAATTCTGATCCAAACTGGGTTTGGAAGTCATAATAGAAACTGGACTGGGTCCAGGATCAGATTAGACCTGATAATTAACTGGCTTGGATCCAATTAGAAGCCTCTTATGTCTGACTGGATTACAAACCAACTGGTAGTAAATGGCAATACTGCAGGGGGTGTAAAATTTGTCTTTTGGACATTTGTAGGAATTTTTGTGTTCTATCCACTTTGTTTCATTTTTTCTCATACACTTGGGTAGTGAAAAGTTGAGCTTTGGCTAATTGATCATTGGCCAATATTTGTGGTAAAAACAGGATCCTTAATTTCTAAAGAACTAAGTTTCTTCCAGCTTGTATATGCATAGGAATTAGGCCCTGGATACAGCAAGGTCTTATAGAGATGACAAAATCTTACTAAAGATTAGTTACAGTGGAACATTCCAAATGAACAGCACTGCACTAAAGAAATGCATTTGAAAATGAGGGCTCCCACATTAGTCTCATGTAAGAATGACTATTGATATGCAGAAGCTTCTAAAAATATACCAGCATTTTCATGCAAAGACTTTATAAAAGACAAATAAGAAGCTAAAGTGACTAATTGATAAGAAAAATTAAATCTGCTAAACTTTTGACTTATTACTATCCCACCACAAAGGTGGAAAGCAAGCTATCCTAAGTGTTAATAAAATGTAGTCTCTCAGGTGAAGAAGGCTTGCCTCTTTTTCAGATCTATCCATGCTGAGTCCAGGCATAGAAAATGCTTCCTTGGCCCTAGTCCTTAATGGACTCCACCCTGAACTCAGTAATTTTAGATAAAAAACAGTAGCTAAGTTTAAAGGAACACCCTGTTAATGTAAAACACATGTTTCTGAATTTAATTGGTTATCCTGAAAAACTTTTGTAAAAGAAATTTACATCTATAAAGGAAATCTCCACTTTTAAGGATATCTGCCCAAGTATATTAGAAACTCGTAAGATTATTTTAAATTTACATAATAAGTCATACCTTTGTTTAAGGTGCTTTTCTGGCCATCTTGTCTTAAGTGACCTTTTGTTTGAGCCATGTTTTCCTTTGGTTTGGGCAAATGATGGTAAAATATTTAGGCTTAAAATATTAGCTCTGTGCTTACAAAATTACACATATATGTATTTGTTTCACCTAAGGGCTGTCCCTTTAGAAATCCAAATTGTTGCCTAGTTAACAATAGTTTAGGACAAAGAAACAGGTAATTGGAAGACTGATAGACCAAATGGGGTGTAAGCATGGGAACTATTTAAAAGCCACCAAATGAAAATCCTTTATGAAAGCTTCTGCATGTTTGTATGTCTATACGTGTTATATATGTGTGTCTATATGTGTTATGCTATATGTTGTGTGTCTATATGTTGTGTGTCTATATGTGATAATATTTAGTAAATAAAGCTAGTTTTTAAATTGTTGGTAAAATAAAAATGGCTTCAAAATTATCAGTTAAATATAGATACTGGCTTCATTTTACTGTGAGCTTATGGCTTTGGTTTAGAGTCTCTGGATTCAGGGATCTGAGTAGGTAGTCATGATGAGGTATGAAGACATTTTCTTAGTGCCTATACCAGCCAGAATCAAGCCCAATATGGCTGCTTCCTCCTCTGTTTTTTCTGGTTGCCTCCTGGCTATTTTGGGACGGTTGGATTCTCCAGGTATAGTCTTCATGGCTCTGTTCTCTGTCCTTATGGATTCAGAAAGGCCTTGAATTTCATAATCCTCTTGGGTCCCCTGTGGCTACCTGAGACCTAGAATGCCTAGAGGAACATTAGAAAGGCTACCTGTGTCAATTTCAAGATTATTTTCAGTAATTTAAACTTTTAGAGTCATGTTATGTAAAATTAAGTAGCAGATAATTAGAAAATGAGTCATCTGTAAGTTGATATTGAAATATAGATATTGAACATGAGTTTAAGTCTATATACCTTCACATGTTATTTTTACATGATATAGAAAAGTTAAATAGACTTGTCAATAAACAATAATTTGAGGAGCTACTTTTCTTAAAAAATATAAAATCGTTTTTATCTACAAATACTGATATAAAACCGTTCAAAAATACTTTCTAGGTTTTTCACTAAAAAATAGAGATAATAAAAGTTAGAAACTACTAGATATGAGACAATTCTGTATACAGAGTGTATAAATAAAACCAAGATATATGTTCAATGGGGAAAGTTATAAAGGCATAAAAATGTGTGTTTAAAATATTGTCTGGTTTAAAATTACTTAAAAGTTTCAAGTTGAAAGAGTAATAAAATAGATAAAACACAATGAACAAAGAAAGTTGGGGGAAAATGTAAAACAAAAGGTTTATGGAAATCTTGTGTGGTTAAAAGATGACAGATTTGATACATTAATTTATAAGGTTTTATTAAAATTAATTTTAGTATTGATAATACACTAATACAAAAAGAAAATTTGGTTTTCTCTTTTGAACAAAAATTTTGTGTAGTTTTAATAACACATAGTAAAATATTTTCATTCACCTTTTGAGTAAACTGCCAAAAAAGTGAAAAAAACAGAGGAAAGAAGAGACAGATTCTGTCGCATGCTGTCTTAGGTCTTTTGATTGTTTGGAAAACTGGGTCTCTTTTATCAGAGTACAGGTTTTTGCCTTTAAAAATCTTTAAAATTATCACTTTGGTTAAATGAACAACTATTGTTTTATGGTGACCAGTGATCCTATTTTGTTCAGTGTTTTAAACCTTTAACATATTTGATAGGCTTCCCAAAATCATATTTCAGCCTCAAAATTAAGTCTTCTTTGACCTCTAACTTTGGGATGCTAAAGAGCGCCACTGAAGCCCTCTGTAGGGAGGTAAACAGGATTATTTGACATGTTAAGTTACATGGGAAGCATTGTCAAATAAGAAATAATGTTTAACCTTCTTCAAGTTATATTTAATGAATGTCATTAATATATGTTCCAAAATTATATGGGCTTTCTAAAATTCTAGTATGTCTGAGTATATGCTATCAATCGTACTTATGGTTATAATGTTGTTATTGTAGACCACAGAAATAACCAAATTTTTTTTATCAACTGTGTCTTTAAAATTCTTGTTTAAAGTTATTTCCACAGTTAATTGCTTAATTTTTATGCAGTTTCTGAAAACTTCACAAGCATGCAAGATTCTAGAATATGGAGGCTTTAAGGAGGTTCATGAAAGAATGAAAACAACCCTAAAAAGCACTCTTGAGTGCAGGTTTCTATTAACTTTAGAATCATATCATTTGGTTTCGGTAAGAATTCCTAGGACTTTAATGAAGAGACTCACTGGTTTACAAAACTGCTAACTGAAGTAGAATAAAAATTAATTGAATACCGAGAAAATACTTTGGCAGATTTTCATGCTGAATCAGCCAGTACTGAAATTGTTTAGATATACAATCTGAATGAACTCCATGGTATCAGTCAGATTACCTATGATAACCCGTCAGTTATCAGTGTTATACCCCTAAATTGGAAAAACAACTGGTATTCAAGAGGACGTAAGTACAATGTTAAGCATGGACTCATGGAGGACCAGGATGGCTGCCTTGTCCTTCCTTAGTCCTTAAAACTTTTGTTATTAAAAGTTCTGCATTTCATGACTCATCATGGAATAAGTAAAATGATCCAAATCAAATAGTGACTTCTAAATTGCTAAAATAGTTTAAATAGTTTATGACCAATGTTTGGTTTGTCAAACTCATGTTCCTGGGAAGACAATCAAAATTTCGTGTACAATCTGCTACCTGATGGGCCACTTAAACAATTAATATAGAGGAGTTTCATTCAATTGTCTTTTTTTTTTTTTTTTTTTTTTTGAGACGGAGTCTCGCTCTGGCTGGAGTACAGGAGTACAGTGGCGCGATCTCCACTCACTGCAAGCTCCGCCTCCCGGGTTCAGGCCATTCTCCTGCCTCAACCTCCCGAGTAGCTGGGACTACAGGCGCCCGCCACCACGCCTGGCTAATTTTTTTGTATTTTTAGTAGAGACGGGGTTTCACGGTGTTAGCCAGGATGGTCTCTATCTCCTGACCTCGAGATCCGCCCCCCTTCGCCTTCCAAAGTGCTGGGATTACAGGCGTGAGCCACCGCGCCTGGCCTCAATTGTCATTTTTAATGCATGTTTTCTGGTTGTATTAAAGCTTTCTCATGCAAGAAGACTGACATAATAGCAGCTCATTATTCCACAGTGTATTTTCACCAGGTAAAGAGAGCTTTTCATGGTTTACTGACTGAGGACAATTATCCCCTTCACAATCTAGAACGCAAAGACTGAATCTTTGGAGAACATCAGAGAATGACCACCCTTGCTATTCACACTGCAGCAAAACTTCAGGACCTTGAACCTTGGATTCATAATCTCTCAACTGAGAAGGGTCCCTCCACATTCTTGGAACTGTATACCCACTGGAAAACCTTAAGGTAAAGCTAGCCAGGGAAGTTTGGCGTCCTTGATGTGAACAGCTTTTTCCCAAGATCAAGAATCAAGATTTCTCTACTATCATGAGACTCTTATCTTTCTTTTTTTTTTTTCTTTTTTTTTTTTTTTTTTTTTTTCCTTTTTTTTTTTCATTTGTGAGCAATAGAAGTAAAAAGGGTGCTGTTGGGTGCACTCATGGAATATATAATATATATTATATATATATAATATATATATATAGTGAAGGAGTTTGCAGCCAGCTTTATGCATGAATAGCTTTATATCTTGATGGAAGATGAAGGCCCATTGTAGGTGAAAAGCTTTAATAGTACATATGTTGCCTAATCAGTCAGAAACAGAACATTGCTCCACTTCTCTAAACCTACATCATGCGTTAAAGAGAACATTGTCAGGAGGTCTTCACTATTCTAGAAGGGCATCATTTGTTTTTGTTTTGTTTTTTTTCCCATGGTTAGGAGTAAATGAGGCAATGATTGAAAATTTACCACTGATGATAGGCTTTACAGCAGATTCTACTCTAAAGGTTATGGTAACACAACAGACTTTAAATTATCTTGTGAAAGTTATGCTAAATAATAGAGTTGCTCTGTTGCTCTAGATTACTTACTGGCTAAACAGAGAAGTATCTGTGCAGCTGGTGGCACTTCTTGTTGCCCATGGAGAACTACATCATAGTGCATATTATAGAGATTCGGTTGTATGGGATTAATGAAGAGACTGTTTAATTAAAGTGAGTAGATTCTTTAGCTTATTCTTTGATCTATTTGAGTTTAGTTGGTTTGGTTTATGGGGACCCACTGCAAGGAGCATACTCCAAGCTCTTGGTATTATTCTCCCAATAGTCATAATAGTCATCTTCCTGGTGCACTGTATTCTCTCAAAAGTATTAAATGTTTGCATACAGAATCTCTAAAAGGTCAAATGGTCTCTCTTTAATGGAAATGACAAGAGCTGAAAAAGATGTGTGATCAGGAGGGCACTGTAATCTATGAATGACAGGCTGAGATCAGAAATCCAAAATGATAGTAACTGACAGTGGTGCTAAGGCCCTAAGTTTTAATCACACGCTCACATACGTGAGAACCTGACCGAAAGGGGAGAATTTTTAAACAAAATAGTGGGAGCCCATTGTTTTGGACTAATCACAGGCACTAGACCCCAGTAGACCAGACCAAACCAAAATGGAGTCACTCATGCTAAATGTGACATAATCAAGCTAAAACTTTAAGGAAACATGTATATCCTAGAACAAACTAGGTTTTGTTTTCTCCTGTAAACAGGCCATTCCAGCATAATGAGCTACCCTTTACTGTAACCCTTACAAAAAAATAACCTGAAGTCCTTGTTCCCCTTACCAAATCCACTGATCTGCTATTTCTCAGTGGGTTTCAAGATTGAATAAGTACATTTACAATGGCGAGAGTGACATTAATGATTAAAGTTTTGTTCAATCTCTCATAGTTGAAAAAATTGACCAAAGCGGGGGAATTACTAAATCAAGTATAGCCTAAAGTATAGCCTAAAGCTGCCTCCTTACATATTTTAAGTTCAGCCTAAAGGTTTCTCTTTACATCGTGAACTATAACCTAAATGGAGTTGTAAACACACTGTAGCCTACTCTTGTGCTGATCACTGAGTTTTATCCAATCAAAGGTGGCCAATGTTCAAACTGTGTTCAAATAAGGCTAACATCAAGCTGTAACCAATCCAGCTGTTTCTGTTCCTCACTTCCATTTTCTGTATGCCACTTTCCTTGTTCTGTCCATAAATCTTCCACCACTTGGCTGTGCTGAAGTCTCTGAGTCTAATCTGGCTCGGGAGGTTGCCTGATTCGCAAATTGTTCTTTGCTCCATTTAACCCTTTTAAATTTAATTTAGCTAATGTTTTCCTTTAATAGGAGAAAAAAATGATGGACATGAAAATATATCCCTAAAAGTGTTGTAACACACATAAATATATCAGGAAAACCTTACAGATTCATGAACTGGTAACAAGGGAATAATTCCTATAAAATAATAGAACTCTGGTTTTCAATGTGTATACTTGTAAAACAATTTTAACAGTCCCTCAGATACCATGCCTCTACTTCCTTTCTTAAATTCCTTAGGTCTACATGTCAAGTATAATACTAAATTTGAACATATATTTGCACAACAGATTAAAAGATTTCATGTAATATTGCCATGTTTTTAAATACTTAAATGATGAAGTTCAGTGTTCAACATGTTAAACTTTCTAATTCTGGTAAAACTAAATTAATATTTCTCTTCCTATACTTTATTATTTAGGGTTAGAAGCAGTTTCATGTGCAATTTCACCATACCTTACTGCACCCTAAATAACCCCATACCTTCAGATGAAATTCATAAGGAGCCAGTGAAGCTTCAATGCAGATTATGATATAACTTACTGCCTACTTAGAATTTCATCTTGCAGTTTTTTTTATCAGAAGAAATTGAAAAAAAGCTATTCTGGACAAAGCAATTTCACTTTTGCAAAATATTTCAGAAATGTGAGATTTAGAGCTTTATGGTAATTTATAGAATTTGAAAAGAATATTTAAAAGAACTTTAAAAATGATAGTGACTTTTAAAGAAAATTTAGTTTTCAATCTGCATTTTGATTGCAGGCTTTATAGGAAAAGAAAACACATAACTCCAACTACTCTAAACTTCTGGGAGTTCTGTCCCCAGGCATGCTTCCATTACCAGAGCCATCTCCATATGGAGAAGAGGAGCAGCTCAGTTAGTATTTAATTCTTGTTAATTCTTGCCCTTCCTTTGAGAGTGTCATGGCTACGACTTTGTCAAGCTGAAGAGAGTAACCTCATCAATGAAAAATCAGAAAAAAATGACTATTTCCAGCTGTTTAAAAAAATGGTAAAGTGTGGCATGGAAAGAAAATGAGAAAACAAAATAAAATTTAACATATTTTTTGGAAAGCTCTAGACTTCTGAAAAAATTATACTTCTTTTTAATAAACATTGGGTTCTTTATTATGAAGTCTTATATATCACAGATTTTTATACTTCATAACTGCTCTGAAAATGTGAAAGCCACTTTTATGCTTTCTGCTATATTCCATCTTTTTTCTTCTTCAAAGATGAAAATATATTAAAGTTTGTATTATTTTTCCTATCATAAAACCTGAACCAGAAGAAATCTAATGGAATTTGAAGTTTTATAACAGTGGTAAGATTTTTGGATTGTCTTTCATCGAATGAAAAAATTAGCTATATAATATTTTAATCCCATTGGTTTCCTAGCCTAGTATTTAAATATTATGCTATTCATGGGTAGTTATTACTTCTCTGATAATGTATATCATAGTTATGATTTTGCCTAAATTTTGTAACTAGAATAAATATTTTTGCATTTTGTCTTTCTTATCTTTTAGTTTCACCTCTTCATTATTTTACAGTTATGCAATTATTTAGAATGTCTAATATGCAAAGAAATGAAATAAAAATGGCATGCATAATTATGATAAATGTTGACACATATCTACATTATTACTATAAATATCAAGGTACATTACAGTAATATAGGTACTAGCCATTATATGTAAACATTTTATGTAAATGCTGAATCTTCCTGTTAAAAATACCAAGTAATGATCTTCAAGAGTATGGTTCTTAAAAACTTTTGTCAACATGTGCTTTCTACTAAAATCAGTAGTAATGAATTATTATAAATGTGTAGAAACATAACCTTGTTCTTTTTATTTGGTCCAAAATTTTTCTAATATAAAATGATTTCTGCCCTCCTTATTCAAGCATTTGAATCAAAAGAAATAGATACATTGATTGTGACCCCTCAATATTGAGTTTGTTCTCTTCCTTACTATGTTGATAACTACTAAAAAATTCTCAGGGTTTTTAGATACCAAATATAATAAAAGATAGAATGAAACGCCACTGCCTTTTTTTCCCCCAAACTTCAGTCATGATCATTAAAACTGTGTTTACACAATTGTACACACAAATATATGTGTAGATCAATAAATAGATAGATAGATATCTGCAGTAGAGTTTTTTAATTGTTTTTAATTTTTGAGGTAAGATCTTAATCTGTACCCAGGCTGGAGTGCAGTGGCACAATCACAGCTTACTGCAGCCTTTACTTCCCAGGCTCAAGCAAACATCCCACCTCAGCCTTTTAGTAGCTGAGACCACAGGTGCACAACACCATGCCTGGTTTACTTTTTAATTTTTTTTTTTTTTTTTTTTTTTTTTTTTGAGTCGGAGTCTCGCTCTGTCGCCCAGGCTGGAGTGCAGTGGCCGGATCTCAGCTCACTGCAAGCTCCGCCTCCCGGGTTCACGCCATTCTCCTGCCTCCGCCTCCCGAGTAGCTGGGACTACAGGCGCCCGCCACATCGCCCGGCTAGTTTTTTGTATTTTTTTAAGTAGAGACGGGGTTTCACTGTGTTAGCCAGGATGGTCTCGATCTCCTGACCTCGTGATCCGCCCTTCTCGGCCTCCCAAAGTGCTGGGATTACAGGCTTGAGCCACCGCGCCCGGCCTTAATTTTTTTTTTAATAGAGACAAAATATTTTCTCTGTTGCTCAAATTCATGTTCTCCAGGGATCCTCCTACAACTCCCTTATGGAGAAAAAGAAACCTTTGTATACTATTGGTTGGGATATAAATTGTTATAGCTATTATGATGGAGAGTCTTAAAATTTAAAAACAAACAAACAAACTAGAACTATCATATGATTCAGCAATTCCATTTATCTGTATTAACCAAAAGGAAATAAAATCAGTATATCAAAGAAATACCTATACTCCCATGTTCATTATGGTATGATTTAGAATAGCCAAAACACAGAAGCAATCTAAATGTTCACCAATGGATGAATGAATGAAGAAACTGTGGTATATATATACAATAGAATACTATTGAATCTTACAAGAAGACAATCTTTCCGTTTGTGACAACGTGGATGAACCTGAATGACCTTTCACTAAGTGAAATAAGCTAAACCCAGTAGAACAAACACCACATGATGCCACTTATATGTGCAATATAAAATAGTGGAACTCATAGAAGCAGAGAGTGAAATGGTAGTTGCCAGGATCTGGCGAAAGAGAGAAATGCAGGGATTAGTCACAGGGTATGAGGTTTCAGTTGCACAAGATGAATTAAGTCCTAGAGATCTACCGTATACCATAAAGCTTATAGTTAGTAATATTATTTTGTATACTTAAAATTTACTAAGAGGGTATATCTTATGTTAGGTGTACCTATTATAAACCAAAAGATATCTGATGCAGTTCTCAATCAATTTAGATGTTTTTTTGCCAAGGTTAAAGACCATGGCCTGTGACACAGCCTCAGTAGATCCTGAGAACATGTGCTCAAGTTAGTTTGGTTACAGCTTGATTCTATACATTTTAGAGAGACAGAACTTATGCTCAAAGACATAAAATCAACACATGTATGGTATATATTTGTCTGGCAGGGTGGGCTTCCAGGTCACAGGTGGATATTGGCAATTGGTTGAAAGACTTTATCTCTGTCTGAAGTGTTGAAATCAGCTTGAGTTAAGGTAAGGCGGAGGATGTCCATTCAGTTGTTCAGGGGCTTAGTATTTTATTTGTGGTTTACACTATCATAAATCAATAATAATGATCATAAATTTAATAAATAGGGTGGGAGGAAACTTTTGAAAGTGGCATAGATTGTGGTGGTGGTTTCATAGGTATATACTTATCTCCTAATTAATCATATTGTATACATTCAATATGTACACCTTTTTAAAAGTCTGTCATACCTCAACAAAATAGTTTCAAATAAAAGGCTACAACCTGTAAATTTATATTTATGTGGCCTCTTGAAAGTCAAAACTATGGAGGCAGAAAACAAAAAAGAGTTTTTAGGAGCTGCAATTGGATGAGGAGGTGTTAACTACAATGAGACATAGAGAATTTCTGGGGATAATGCAGCAGCAGCTCCTACCTCGATTATGGTGATCATTACACAAATGTGTGAATTTATCAGAACTCATAATATTTTACTAAAAGATGTAAATTTAAGGTAAACAAAAATACTAACTTGTTTGCATACACAATCAAAGTTAATCTGCTCATGGTGTTGTCGCCTGGGATCTTTCACTCAGGCATAAATATAAATAAATACTTATGTAGGGAAAGGTACCATATATAGAAAAGTTACTATAGAAAACAGATATGGGTACTGAAGGCTCAGCTCTATGCCAAATATTGCCCTTATGCTCCTTACACATTATATTATTAAAGCAGAACTGTAGCTATTTTCCTGGTAAGAAACCGGCATCTTAAATAGGTTAAAGTAACTTTATAACTTCAATGGTTAGACAGTGGCAAGACAGAGACTGATGCCAACCTTACTGACAGCCTTGTTTTTATCTCCTTTACACAGCACATTTTCAGAAAATATCTTGCATGTTGTAGCTAACGGTTGAAAGAGAGAATGAAATGATCTTTTAATTTGGGAGGACTCCACTGAAATTTTGTTCATAAATAAACTGTTAAAACAAGACTCAAATAAATTTTTGAAAATTTCTTAATATGAAAAACAGAAGAGGGAATAATTAACAACATGGATTAAGTATGTACTTACTTTTTTGTGTAAAAAAATAAGATTTTCCAGTATGATCAATATTGGCTTTTAATGGAATTCACACAATATTTCCAACAGTTCATTAAATGCAAAGCACGGGCAAAGATTTTGCACTTATCAGTTAGATTAGGGTAATAATAATATGTCAAGTCGATAAGCTCTTGAATAATGAGGGCAAAGTAGAGAGGATAGTGCAAATCAAATTGCAAGAACAACAAACGCATATACATTCAAATGAAATTCTGGCAGGCACTATAAGTGGATCAATATTTTAATTTCCAAATTTTATTTGTAACCTATTGGAAGCTTTCTATTTTTTTCTGAAAGATAAGGATTTGTTATTCATTGTTTGTAAACATATGCTTAAAATATAATTAAAAGCATGCAAGATTGGCCAGGAAAAGTCAAGGTTATCATTACAAATTACTATTATTAAATAAAGTTTATGATGCTGGAATGAAAGATTTACATATCTTCATTTTCATTACTAACTACTGTTAATTTTATTTAGTATTAAATAGATACTAAAATAAAATTCATACACATGCCTGGAGATAAATGGAATACATTTATTTTAATGACTAATATTTTATAATGTTTAGATCTTCCTTTAACAAACATTAAAGAAATTATCTACAATGATATTTTCTCAGCCTATCATACATATGACAAAAAAAAAAAAAAATAGTTGGGCGTGGTGGCTCACGCCTGTAATCCCAGCACTTTGGGAGGCCTAGGTAGGTGGATCAGAAGGTCAGGAGATCGAGCCCATTCTGGCTAACACGGTGAAACCCCGTCTCTACTAAAAATACAAAAAAACTAGCTGGGTGTGGTGGCAGGTGCCTGTAGTCCCAGCTACTCAAGAGGCTGAGGCAGGAGACTGGTGTGAACCCTGGAGGTGGAGTTTGCAGTGAGCCAAGATCGCGCCACTGCACTCCAGCCTCGGCGACAAAGCGAGACTCTGTCTCAAAAATAAAATAAAATAAAATAAAATAAAATAAAAAATAAAAAACAAAAAAAATTTGTCAAAAAAATAAATGTTGTAGGGTAGTGAAGTGATCTAAGCTATTGCAGTCTTGTACAACTTTGTATTTTTCCTAAAAATTGTAGCAACAGAAAATTTTTGAGGACATTAGTAATTAGCTACTTTCCTCTAAATGTTTTCCTAATTATAGTAAAAATAAGCCTCAGAGTATTCTGACATCATACATTTAATTAACTAAATTTACTAGCAGGCAAGCACAATACTTCATGCAGCCTTTTCACTAACCTCAAGCAAATGCCAGCTCCTTGTCTTTTCAGGTGATATACTACCACTTACGTAAATGGTTACTCCACATCAACCCAATTTCCCAAGGCAGAGTTTGGCTACACTTCCTAAAAAGAATCAGACATCTAACAGGTATGAAGTGAAAGCTTACTTTGATTTTTATTTACATTTCCCTCATGATTAGTGATGTTGAGCACCATTTCATATACTAGTTGCCATTTTTACATCTTCTTGAAAAGTGTCTATTAATGCCCTTTGCTGATATTGTGATTAGATTATTTGTTTTTTGTCTTGTTTTTGTTTTGCCATTGAGTTGTGTGAGTTCTTTATGTACTTTGAATATTAGCTGCCTTTTCATTTGATTATTTCCTTTACTGTGCAGAAGTTTTTTTTTTGATGCAATCCCATTTGTCTATTTTTAATTTTGTTTCCTGAGCTTTTTGTGTAATATCAAAAATATAATGACAAAGACCAATATTAAAAATATTTTCTACTATGTTTGCTTTTGGTAGTTTTCCAGTTTCAAGTCTTGTGTTTGGGTCTTTAATCCATTTTGATTTGAATTATATATATATAAGGGTTTAGTTTTATTATTTTGCATGTGTATGTGCAGTTTTCCTGTCATCTGAAGAGGCTATCCTTTCCCCATTCTGTCTTCTTGGTACCCTTGTGGAAAATTAGGTCTGTACACACTTGAGTTTATTTCTTGGCTCTCTATTCTGGCTCTCTATTCTGCTCCATTTGTGTATTTGTCTATTTGTCTCTCTATTTCTTGGCTCTCTATTCTGTTCCATTTGTGTATGTGTCTGTTTTTATGTAAGTACCATATTGTTTTAATTACTATAGCCCATAGCTTTGCAATATAATTTGAGATCAGAAATTGTGATACTCCAATTTTGTATTTTCTTTTTCAAGATTTTTTTGGCTATTAGTGGTCCTTTTGTAGTTGCATACAAATATTAGAAGTTTTTTTTCTATTTCTGTGAAGAGTACCATTAGAATTTTGATAGGAATTTTATTGAATCTGTGTATCACTGGGTAATATATAAACATTTTGACAATACTAAATCTTTTAATTTATGAACATGGGATATATTTCCATTTTCTTTTGCAATCTTCAATGTCCTTCATCAACGTTTTATAGTTTTCAGTGAACAGATCATTCAAGTACTTGGTTAAATCTACCTCTAAGAATTTTGTTTCTTTTTCATACCTTTTAAGATAGCAGCAAAAGACAACAAATGTTGGTGAGGGTGTGGTGAAAAAGGAACAGTGTACACTGTTGTTGGGATGTAAATTGGCATAGCCATTATAAAAACAGTATGGTGAGTTCTTGAAAAATTAAAAATAGAATTACAATATGACCCCAAATTCTCACTTTTGGGTATATACCCAGCCATAAAATAAAATCAATATATTAAACAGATATCTGCACTCTCATGTTTACTATAGCATTATTCACAATGGCAAAGTTATGGAAACAACATAGATGTTCAGTGTTCGTCTCAGGAGAATGGCTAAAGAAATTGTGGTACGTGTGTGTGCACACACACACACACATAATGACATATTATTTAACTTCTATTTGTGACAATATGAATGAACCTGGAACATGTTATGCTAAGTGAAGTAATTCAGACATAGAAAGAAAAACACATATAAGTGATCTCACTTGTTTTTGAGAATGCAAATAAGTCAAAAACATGGAAACAGAGAGTAGAACTGTGGTTACCAGGGGATCTGGGGTGGGAGAGGAGGAGAAAATGGGGAAATGTAGCTCAAAGGATACAAACCTGCACTTGTGTAGGACAAGTAAGTCTAGAGATCAAATATATATTTTGAAGACTACAGTTAATAATATTGTAATTTATTCTGAACATTTTCCAAAGAAGTAGATTTGAGGTGCTCTTACCACATAAAAAAGGTAACTGGGAAGGTGATAAATAGGTTAATTTGCTTAATTGTAGTAATCATTTTATAATACATATATATGTATAGAACAGCATGACATAGGCATTAAACACAATTTTAAAAGAAAAAAAATTAGGCAACCCCCAGGATCAAGGCTGGCAAAGAACTTCTTAAAGGATTAGCCTAAGTCATTGTCTATAAAGGTAGTATCTATAGGTCTTGCTGTTGTATAATCTATTCAGCCAATGGCAATGAAAATCTCTAAAATAATGTACCCAACATTTTTTATTGACTTTATCAATAAGAACCCATTTTTAATACAGAAAACACCTATTAACCTGTCACTATCTGTACCAATAAAACCCATTTCTCATATTTACCATGTTAAGTAAGAAAGTGCTGAACAAGGTAGTCAAACTCCCTTTTTAATCACACCGTGTGCAATATGAACTATCTGATGGGAAAGTGTATTCTTTGGAATACTTACTGCTCTTTGTTTATAGCTTAACCTAAGGAACATGCAATATCATAATCTATGCTGAAGCGTTTTCAAGAAAATCACAGAGGTCATAATATGGCGGGAAAATTAATATTAACCTAACATTAATCATATTTTGTTTTGTTCTTATTAACTGTTTTGTAACTTTAGGTCTATTCTTTTTATACGCAGTGGCTATTCTTATTCTACATAAAATTAGAAAATCTTCCTGTCTTTAAAAAAAAGTTTGAACAACAAGCTATACTTACATAAGTGGACATGATAATATATCCAGACTATATATTGCATTACTTAAAAATTTCCTGATTTCTTCAAAGTATTATTTTTTTAATTTAAAAACTATGAAAGTAAGTAGATTTACCATGAACTTATACTAAAATATTGTTTAAATATGCATGATACATGTTCCAAACTATGTTTTATCTAATAAGCTGATTATTAATTTAAGACTTATCTAAGATAATCACTGGCATTTTAAGCTTTTGCAGTTTTTTACAACTTAGAGAAAATATTAGAAATGGAAGCAGCTATTTTCAGTCTTTTATAGCAAATGATAAAAGAACCAGAGAAATGAATAGTTTCTTATAATAGAAATTTTATGCTAGTGTAGCTTTACTGAAGGAATCACACTGCAGGAGGAAAGCAAAAAAAAAAAAAAAATGTACACCTAATAAATAACATTTTCTCTTATAGGTTTGTGTAATTAGATCAACCACCACAAGGGGAAAATAACTTGGCAAAGGTATTCAATTCTTGATAATAGAAGAACAGCCAGAGGTGTAGTAAATTGCCCTAGATATATGTGCCCCAGTATTATTTCTTCGTAATTTCTAATTAGTTCTAAGTAACCCTCCAGTAGAAGCCTTAAAGAAAAGCACATATTCAAGTACACGATGTGACATAGCATCATTAATGGCTGATTCATTATAAAAGTCATCTCTCTAGACTTTAGTTTCATCCTTCGCTTAAAATATGGAATATTGATCAAAGTAACTCAGAAAGTCCTCACTTTTTATGTACCCCTTCACTTCTAAACACAAATAAATGATTAACAAAATACACAAAAATAAAAAGACAGACATGGGCACAATATAAGATGAATAATACCAGACAATATGTGGAATCAGAACACCTCACAGTGATTAGGGCTGAAGCCATGCCTGCTTTGCTCTCATTCTAGAAGCAGAGGTATGCAGGAATTCAATGAGAATGAGGACTAAAACCTCATCTCACTGTTTGAAAACAAGTGGTGGGGAGTGAGATGAAAGGAAAGTTCCCATTTGTGAAAGAGGACCAAAAAGCAAGCAGATACTGCAAAGCACCATACTCCCGCAGGCCTGGGGTTGGGCCATAGGACCGTATCCTGCAGTGCTACATTAGAACCTGAAGCAAAAGGAAAAATATGTGCCCATATGTGCGCTTAGCAAAACATTGTCCTATATTTTGGACCTGATGAAAAAGTGAGTTAATATTTAACAATTAAAAAACATTATTAGGCTGGGTGCGGTGGCTCACGCCTGTAATCCCAGAACTTTGGGAAGCCGAGCACGAGGTCAGGAGTTCCAGACCAGCCTGGCCAATATGGTGAAACCCTGTCTCTACTAAAAAGTACAAAAAATTAGCCGGGCGTGGTGGTGCGTGCCTGCAGTCCCAGCTACTCAGGAGCCTGAGGCAGAAAATCGCGTGAACCCAGGAGGTGGAGGCTGCAGTGAGCCAAGATCGCGCCACTGCTCACCAGTCTGGTGGACAGAGCAAGTTTCTGTCTCAAAAAAGAAAACCGAAAACATTATTACATATAAAGCCCCTTGTTGCTCAATCCATTCTCTAGTCACTGTCAGCCCTTATAAATTTAGAATTATGAGATTATTGGACAGACTGTTTACAATGCACAATAATTTCAGGTACCAAAACAAGTAAACAATACCTTGCCATTATTTACAATTTTTATATTTTCTTCATAAATATTTTGCATCAACTTTAAGTTTTGAAATGCTGCATTAAATATTTTTCTGGATTACTGAGTTTTTGGCACTTTCTTAAATTTTAGATTCAAGGAGTATGCCTCAAATTCTTCTACTAGTCCTAATTTTGGTGCATTAGTAGAACATAGATGCATTTCAACCATAAATTGTTGAAGTAGAGAAATCTTCAACCAGTTCTGAGACAGGAGCTCAGAAATGACCTTTCCATGACCTTATGGATCTCCATGGTGCAACTGCAGGCAGATCAAGTTTAGTGTTATAGTTGCATGGTTTCTGAAAACTAGGGTACTTCTAGTTTTTCAGTCTCTTAGACTAGTACATGGCTCTCATTATCATTATACAAAATAGTTTTCTAGCTATCACATCAACGATCCAAGTAGCAGCATAAGAAAAGGAAGAAGATGCATTTGCCTTTCTTCTTCCATTAAAGATACGATCCTCATATCCCATTGGGTAGAGTATATTGGTAAGATCACAACTACCTACAGGCTATGTGGCCACATATAGTCTACATTCCAGCTGATCATATGCCCAACCACAATGTGGGAGTTGTATTGCTGTATAAAAGACATACTAGATCTGTAGAGCAATCATTAATCTCTGCCACAAATTTTGAGCAAGTAATTAATAGATATGTTAAAAATTAAATTATATAAATATAAAATATTGTGTAAGAAACACTAAAAAATACTACATGATACTAAACAGATAGAAGATTAAATTTTCAACATAAACAAAGTATCTGTGAGATAAAGAGGCTAACCTATTATTTTAAAAAATGGAGGATTTAAGCAGAAAAATGCATGGATTTATTTTATTAACATATAGAAAATTATGTATCTCTTACATAGAGGATATGTATTACTTCCAAGGTATCAAGTAATTATCACAAAAAAATGACCACTTTCTAATTTAAAATGGATATATGGGTCATTTTCAGTTGGATGTTTAACATTAGAACAATTGAAAATAAATACTACTGTGTATGCTTACAAATCAGGATGTACATGCCTGAAGAAAGGCATGAATAATATGCAAATTTCAACTAAAACAAGAAACTCTGTAGTTAAGATAAACAGCTTTTTTGTCCCCTCTCCAAGAAGATGCCCAACTCCTAATGCTTGAAGCTTTGTGAATTTGTTAGTTTACATGCAATGGGGAATTGTTTACAGATGGAATTTTTTCTAAACAATTGAAAATACAGAGATTATCCTGAATTATCTATGTGGCCTCAGTGCAATCATAACAAGTAAAAGTGGAAGAGAGGCACAAGAGAAGTGAGAATCAGTGAAAGACAGGTAAAAATGAAAGGAAGTCAGAAAGATGTTGTCTGGTTTTGAAATGGAAAAAGGAGCCAAAAGCCAATGGATGTGGACAGCTTCTCAAAACCAAAGAAAGCAATGAAACAGAACCTCCCCTATAGCCTCCAGAAAGAAACATAGCTTTGTAGATGCTTTGATCTCAACGTGGTGAGAAAGGTGTTGGGTTTCAGATCTCCAGATCTGTGAGATAATAAATGTGTATTGTTTTAAACCACCAAGTTTGTGTAACTTGTAAGTGAAGAAAATGGAAAGTTAATAAACTATTTTGAAATGATTTTAAATCATTTTGCAGTATATCAATATTATTAATGATACCAAAGCAGTACTTAGGTAAAAACAATTAAATGTGGTTAAAAAAAAGAGTGAAAAGGTAGAGGTTAAATGCATTGCATTTATCAACACAAAAATTAGATAAACTGTGATTTGAAGAAGGCAGCATTTCCTTTTCCTCTATAGACAATTACATAAAGATTATAAGAAAGCTGAGAAATTGAAACACAACTTGCATTTTTAGAAAAATTATGACACAGCTAAACAACCCCTGAAAAGCACATTAAAAATTAGGTAAAACTGCAGCCAGATGCAATGGGGCTCAAATATTAGTAATTGCTCTAAGAACTTGAAAAGACAACGGAAATTAGTCTCAGAAGTCACCAGAAAATAGGCTCCTTGATTTGGCCATGCGTCTGGTAAATCTCTTTTATTTAGTAATGAAAAAGCATAGCATATAGTGAGCATGGCTTCTTTGGAACCAGTTTTCTTCCCAGAAATGGCAAGTAAAGGAATCATACAAGCAGGTCATATATTCAGGATAAAGCCTTCTCTACATCAGGAGGGAATGAAGAGTTGCTATCCTCTAGAACTAGTGAGAACTAGGAATAAACAAATTTACCCTCCAAACCGGGGAGCAAAAGAAAAAAATTATAAGTAACTAGCATCTGGAACTAAGTGTTTTCCAACATGAAACTCCTTCAAACAGATTCCCTAAAAAAATGAAAGACAGTACAAAGATACTACAAGGAAAATAAGTATCTTTTTAATCAGACAACAAAGCAGTTATTAGAAATGTTTTGTTGCATCTTGGTGAAATGCAAATAAAATAATATACTGAATGCAGTAATCACCTGTATGAATCAATAGAACATAATAGAAGCATAAGAACTTAAGAAAAAATAGTAAAATGACAGAGACAGAAAAAACAATGTGACAGAATGAGCTCAGGACAAATTGAATTTAATTCTGTCAACAAATATGTTATTTATTATAAAACTTTTGAGAAGCTAATGTATGATAGGCACTATTTGAGACATGTATGTTATATCAGGAAACAAAACAGACAACTACCCCTATTGTCATAGACTTTATATGATGAAAGGAAGGTGGACTGGATAAAAAAGTAAACATAATATTCATATAAATTATTATTATAGTTATATATTATATTATATAAGAATATCCAAAGTAAAATGGAAAAGTCAGTATATCAGGATAAGGATGAGGAACTGGCAGTGTGATTGAAGTATCATTAAGGCAAGATTTGCCTGCAGATGTCAAGGGAATTAGTGAATTTGCCAAGCAAATAACCACAAGAAAAGCATCCTGGCAATGAAACCAGCTAAAACAAAAATCTTAAGGCAAGAATGTATCTGTGAGCTCTAGAGAGGCCCCAAGCTTCATACAGGAATCATTATCTCTTCTAGCAGTTTCACAACAGCTTCCAGGTTACCGAAAAAGGAGCATGCTCAACTACAAGAGTTACCAAGCTCAGGAAAATCCAAAGCTATGGCTTTGGATTTTATGGTTTTTATGGTATGATTCTTTTTTAATAGTATCTTCAGTCCAGAAGCAGTTTCGTAATCAGTGTTGTTATTGTTGTTGTTTTATTTTTCCTGCTAAAACCAATGTTGCCTGGGAACACAGCTGACATTCTACCTTTATCAGATTGCTAGCAACTAGAAGGCAAATTCAAGGTTTATGTATTTTTCCTGCTAGTGTGTATGTTTTATCACTTTAAATTATTGACCCCTAATTATACATATTTACGGAGTACAGTTTTTCAATGCAGGTGTACGTTATACAATAATTAAATCAAGATAATTACCATATCCATCCTTTAAATGTGCGTTCAAAATGGATAGAAGAGGAGAAAAGTTTGCTGTATTTCTCCTTACTCATGCCTACGATGCATACTTTGTATCTGTAGTTGTGTTAAAATGTCCTCTAGAGGGAGTACTTAAAATGCCCAGACCACAGAATTCCAGAATTAAAATAAGATATCAAACCAAAACACAATATTTGGTTGGGAATTACATTTTACTCTCTGGCATACAGGTGTCTCAGAAAAACATCAACTTCATTTTCTTCAGGACCTATCAAGAAAAATGGAATCAAGCAAACTTTTACTAGACCACCATCATGTTTTATTGAATATTCAGATTAGAAAGGTTCTTTTCGACTGAATTTCATGATAGGTCATCCATCAGCGTTTGCAGCATTTTTATGAACAGTTGTGATGATACACTCTGAAACAGATTACTCATGACACTAATGTAGCTTAAATTTCAGGACGTCTGATTTGGAAAGCTCCCTACCTAGTCCTGCCTGAGAGATGACCTACCAACTGTGTGTTTTTGTCAGCCGGGCGCGGTGGCTCATGCCTGTAATCCCAGCATTTTGGGAGGCTGAGGCGGGTGGATCACGAGGTCAGCAGATCGAGACCATCCTGGCTAACATGGCGAAACCCCTTCTCTACTAAAAATACAAAAAATTAGCCGGGCCTGGTGGCGGGCGCCTGTATTCCCAGCTACCTGGGAGGCTGAGGCAGGAGAATGGCGTGAAACCGGGAGGCAGAGCTTGCAGTGAGCCCGAGATGGCGCCACTGCACTCCAGCCTGGGCGACAGAGCGAAACTCCGTCTCAAAAAACAAACAAACAAAAAAAGACATGTCCCCTAGTTTACACACGCTTCAGATCCTAAAATATTAATTCATCAATCTCATTCTTACTTTATTTGGGTAGAGATTTATAAGGCAATGTCATGAACAATAAATAAAATACCATGAGCTGTGTTGATTGGCTGCAGTAAAGAATACATCCAGAATAGAAGCTTCAGCTATACATCACTTGATTAAATGAATTATAATCCACGGTTATTTCGCAAATTCTATCACTATTCTATGCAGTGTAAAAGTAAACTAAGTGGAGATCTTCTAGGGATCAAGTAACCTATATAGCATAAGATCTTTTCTTGCACAGTAGCCCTTATTTCACAAATCAGAAAGCTAATATGAACAACATACCAACTACTAAATGAAGTGATTAAAATTCTGTATTCAGGAACAGGGAAACTAATCAAAGGATGAATATGAGTTCCTATAAACCAACTGTGTAGCAATCGTGAATGAAAACTCATTCATTACATGCTAACCCTTTACCTCTATCCGTAAAACATAATGTGTCCCCAGGAATTTGCATTCACTTGGATCTATGCCAAACAAACCCTGAAATCTCTAACAATTATCATGGCATACATTTGACAGGTATCTTTGGGAAAGGCAAAAATAAATATGTATAATATGAACTTATTATATTATTATAGAATCTTTTGTTTTTGTCAGTCACCTAGATTCTACTTCATAAAGTAGACCTGTGATTGCGAACTGGCTCATTTCTAAGAACTGGGTGAGATGTTTTAAGTTTCCATCATATTGATTTAAGATTGCACTGTGCTTGCCATATCTATAATTTTTATTTCGTGTAACTTTTTAAATTGTATTTATTTATTTATTTATTTGAGATGGAGACTCATCTTACTCTGTGCCCAGGCTGGAGTGCAGTGGTGCGATCTTGGCTCACTGAAACCTCCGCCTCCCAGATTCCAGCTATTCTTCTGCCTCAGCTTCCCAAGTAGCTGGGACTACAGGTGGTGCCACCATGCCTGGCTAGCTTTTGTATTTTTACTGGAGATGGAGTTTCACCATGTTAGCCAGGACGGTCTTGATCTCCTGACCTCATGATCTGCCCGCCTCGGCCTTTCAAAGTGCTGGGATTACAGGTGTGAGCCACTGTGCCTGGCCATTTTGTATAACTCTTTACCTTTCTACAATCCAACTTGGATTTTAGTGATTCTTCAGTCCCAGGAACTGCATAGTCAGTTAATCATTTTCACATTTAAGGGACATTTGGCTGCTGTGGACCC
The DNA here is from genome assembly GCF_008728515.1 of Papio anubis. Lineage (NCBI taxonomy): Eukaryota > Metazoa > Chordata > Mammalia > Primates > Cercopithecidae > Papio > Papio anubis. The sequence continues at coordinate 63,062,349 of NC_044982.1, read as the reverse complement.
TGTGGTTACATCATCCCAAATAAAATTAAGGGAGTCCATTTAAATAGTAGAATCTGATAGCAACATCTCTGACTTTAAGAGAAACATCACCAGAATATATTTCAACAATGTTTTCATTCTCATCAAAAATGCAGTTCCTGATGCTTTCATGAAAGCAGTACCTTATGAACCATCTCTGGGGACATCAGAGAGGAACTCAGTGAAAGTAAATTGTACATCTTAAATCAACTTAAACATATATATCATTTTTTTCCATTTCTTCCACTACATTAGACCAAGAAATTTCCAGCATTTTATCCTTATTTTGTGAGAGAGAACTCTGAGTCCAAAGCTTAGTCAACAAACAACTAGTACTATTTCTGTTTTATCTAGTTATAATATTGAATCCACAATCTTTAATCAATGTGCTCTTTAAAAATCACCTTACTAAAATTACATTTCTTTGTACTTGGTCAAATACTCTCAGAATCTATACTCACAAATATCATTCATGGATTTTTTCCAATATAAATTAGCAAAGCTTTCCAATGCTTTCTTTTTTTTCTCCCCGGGTAACTTTATAATTGGCCCCCTGGGGGATGCTAGATTCTTAGTCCCATTATAGATCTGGATAAAATGATAAATTTAAAGTTAGTGGAGGTGTTCATGAGAGAATTGACAGCTCCAGAGGTTTTTATAGTTTCCTAGCAAGGCAGAAATGGCCTCCTGAGACCGTGTAGAGGAGAGGATGCATCTGTAGACCAGGGAAGTATGTGGTCAGAGAGTTAAGGGAAAACTTCAGCAATCTTGTTACCTCCTCTTGCAACTACTTTTATTGTCATGTTCATATCCCTTCATATACTTTATTAAATATTTAAATTTAGCATGCGATAACTCTTATGGTTAATAATGATGGAATGTAAGTACGTTTCAGAGACTGTTTTGAGAAATCACATATATTAACAAATTTACTCCTCACAATACCTTATAAAGCAGGCATTATTATTTAAATGAGAAAATTGCATTACAGAGACGGATAGTTGCCCCAAATTACAAAGCTAGAAATAGCTGAACTAGAACCTGCATCAAAGTAATCTAGCTTTATAACCCTTACATTTAACTATACTGAGGCTCAGAGATCAGTGAATGTTGTAATTCATAAATCCACAGGATCAAATTTTAATTCAAACTTTTAGGTATATTATCCCTAAAAATGTAATTGATGAGAAATTCTTTAAATTCAGTCATAGAAATGATATGACTTACTGTCCTTTACTTGGAACTAAAAAGTTAGCACTCTAAGCTCTTTATTCTCTTTCTTTAAGAGGACCAGTATAAATAAAGGAAACAGCTCATTATACATTGCTCCAATTTTTCATGCTTTTTGAAATATATATTTTTTCTATTAAAATGTTGTCAGTTGAACTTTATTCCAGTTATCCACACATGGTAATTTAGTTACTTAGCCAAAGCATGCCATAGGCTACCATGTGTTACATATTTTAATTATACTATTAAATGACAGAATTCCAACCAGGCCGGAAAACTGTCAAAATAAATTACATTTTGCTTAAAGTTGCCTCAGAACCTTGAATTCCTCCATAGTAAACTTCAACCTTAGTACATAAACCACTGCAATCTAACAAGAGCATAGTTTTGTAATAAATAGCTGAGTCTCAGCCAATCACAATGTGTGAGCTTCACCCAATCACAAGCTTCCAACTGAGCAGAATATGTCCAAATAAGGGAAACTCTGAACTGTAACCAATCAAGCTTTTTATGTAGTTCACTTCCATTTTTTGTCTATAAATGCTTCTTGCCCACAGCTGTGCAGCACGGCTTTTTGAACCTTTTCTTGTTCTATGGACTAATTGATTCCTGAATTATTGTTTGCTGAATTAAATTTTGTTAAATTTAATTTGTCTAAGATTTTTTTTTTCTTTTAATAAAGCCATTCCCAGACTTCCCATAGCACCCTGAGGGTCAGCTTCTTCTATTTATATCTTCCCCCAATTCATAGAAGTTTTAGAGTAATTAATTTTAATAAAAACATATCGGTTCTGGCAAACTAAACAGCAAGTTAAGCTTCCAACTACAATGTTCAAAACAATGCTATCAATATGGTTTCATGTGAAGATAACCGCAGCCACTGAAGTCACTCAATCACTTGACAAAGGCATTATCACCCTCTAACTGACACTGCCCCACCCATGCAACTTGAGTGTTACAATTCAACCTTTTGCTTCTGTTGTTACTGAAATCTGGGCATGTTTGCTGGCAAAATGAATTCCATAGAAATTGTAAATACTATGAATGAAAGTCTCTAGGAGTAAGTGTATTGCTGAATCCTTGGTCCATTACCTAGACCTAGATCTAAGCCTAAAATGGGTCCCCACTAAATGATTTCATTTTTTAGATTCTAACATTGTGGGACATAGATAGCACTAAAATGGGAATTTGCTCAAACTAAGCCATCAATAAGTAATGAGTCATCAGAAAACATGACATGACAAATACTCTGAGAAGACAAAAAGGGCACATACTGATCTCTCTCTATAATGCAAGAGATTTCTGATAATATCCATAATTATGTTAATAATAAGACATAAAGTAATAACATAAGGATACTTTTAACAATAAAAACCATGTTTAGTTTAACAAAAGAAATGCTAGAATAATTTTTAAGTAGAAATGCTAGAAGCAGTGCTATTGAATTCAGAATTTAGATATATTTTTGGTCATTGTTGTTATTATTCAACAATGTCTTGGAAGTCAGAGCTAGTATCATTGGGAACGGAAATTAGAGATATAAAAATTGGAAAAAAAGAACTATAATAATTATTATTTAATGATAATTTCTTGATGATTAGAAAATCCAAGGAAATTAAGTATAAATACTACATTAGTAGTATAATACCCTACTAAGGCTATAATTCCTATAGCTTCCTCCTTTTTTACTAGAAAAAATCAGGAGGCTATAGGAAACTGACTAGTTAAAAAAAATAACAATATTCAGGAATCAATAACTTTTTCATATAGAAATAATCACCAATTAGAAGATACATTGATTCATAATAGTAAAACAACAAAAAGCATGAAAGACATATTAATAAATATAACTAGAATTATACATTATTTCAATGACTTTTAACACTTAAAATTTCCTTAAATTGAGATGAACTAAGGCAAACAAAAAATAGATTTATAGACAAAAATATTAAAAGTCACAAAATGCCAATTCTTCTTATGTTAATTTATATATCTAATGTACTCTTAATAAAGGTGACAAAAGGAATTTTTAACTAGCAAAACTGATTCTACATTTTACAGGGAAAATATCCAGAGAAATTTTGAAAATTAAGAATAATAAAGCAACAGCACTGCTAACAGACAACAAAATATATTATGATGCTATAAAAATAAATCATAGGGTACTGGTACATGAACACATGACAAACTAACTACAAATGAAAGTTTTAAAGTATCTGCAGATGCATGAACACATTTAATATCTAATAAAGTGTTTCCAGTGTTTATGATCACTAGAAAATGACAGAATGTTAAAAAATGATGTAAGCTCATCTAAGTATTCATCTAACAAAAAAAAAATGTGGATCTATGCATGAACCCCAAACTAAGATACATTCTAATTAAACTAAAGTAGTATATTTTATAAATAAATGAGAGAAAGAGAAAATAAAGGAGGAGGAAGAGGAAGAAGAACCAGAAGAGGAGCCAGAAGGGGGAAAAAGAAGAGGAGGAGGAGGAGGGAAGAGAAGAAAGATAAGGAGGAACAAAAGGAGGAGAAGAAAAGCAGGAGAAAGAGAAGAAGAAAGGTCAGGATTTTTTTTTTTAAGGAGGCATGGGAAAATTAATTTCAGAATTAGTGAGTCTTTTCTAAGACAAAAACGAATAAAAATTCAATTAACCAAACTCACATCAACTTATTTGCCCTTGAAACCCCAGCTTCTAGTAACCACCATATTATTCTTTTCTTTTATGAGATCAACATTTTTTTTTTTTCGTTGCAGGGTACATGTGCAGGATGTGCAGGTTTGTTACACAGGTAAATGTGTGCCATGGTGGTTTGCTGCACCTATCAACCCATCACCTAGGTATTAAGCCCAGCATGCATTAGCTCTTTTCCCTAACTATCTCTGCCTTCCCCTGAGAGGCCCCAGTGTGTGTTGCTCCCCTCCCTGTGTCCACGTGTTCTCATTGTTTAGCTCCCCCTTATAAGTGAGAACACGCGGTGTTTGTTTTCTCTACCTGCATTACTTTGCTGAGGATAATGGCTTCCAGGTTGTTTATGTGGTTACTTCATAGCGTCATTGGTCTGTGTACGTCATTGTGTTTTTGTAGTGGCTGGGAATGATTTTTCCTTTCCATGTTTAGTGCTTCCTTCAAGAGCTCTGGCAAAGCAGGCCGGTAGTGATGAAATCCCTTAGCATATGCTTGTCTGAAAATGATTTTGTTTCTCCTTCACTTATTAACCTTAGTTTGGCCAGATATAAAATTCTGAGTTGGAAATTCTTTTAAGAATGTTAAATATTGGTCCCCAAACTCTTCTGGCTTGCAGGGTTTCCACTGAAAGGTCCACTGTTAGTCTGATAAACTTCCCTTTGTAGGTGACTTGGCCTTTCTCTCTGATTGCCCTTAACTTTTTTTCCCTCATTTCAACCTTGGAGAATCTGATTGATTATGTGCCTTGGGGTGGATGTTCTCATGGAGTATCTTACTGGGGTTCTCTGGATTTTCTGAATTTGACTGTTGGCCTTGCTCACTAGGTTGCAGAGGTTCTGGATGATATCCTGAAGTGTGTTTTACAACTTGGTTCCATTCTCCCTGTCTCTTTCAGGTACTCCAATCAGTTGTAACTATAGTTTTTATATATAGTCCCATCGTTCTTGGAGTTTTATTCATTCTTTTTCATCCCTGTTACTCTAATCTTATTTGCCTTCCTATTTCAGCAAGATAGTCTTCAAGTTCTAATATTCTGTCTTCCACTTAGTTGATTCAGCTATTGATACTTGTGTTTGCATCATGAAGTTCTTGTGCTGTGTTTTTCAGCTCATCAGGTCATTTATTTCCTCTCTAAACTGGTTATTCTAGTTAACAGCTCCTATAGTATTTTATTATGGTTCTCAGCTTTTTTTGCATTGGGTTCGAACATAATCCTTTAGCTCAGCAAACTTCATTATTATCCATTTTCTGAAACCTACTTCTGTCAGTTCATCCTTCTCAGTTTCAGCCCTGCTCTGTGTCCTTGCTGGAGAAGTCTTGCAGTCATTTGGAGGAGAAGAGGCATTCCGGCATTTGGTATTTTCAGCGTTTTTGCATTGGATTTTCTTCATCTTCGTGGATTTATCTACCTTTGATATTTGAAGCTGTTGATCTTTGGATAGGGTTTTTGTGGGGTCTTTTTTGTTGATGTTGTTGTTGTTGCTTTCTGTTTGTCTGTTTTTCTTCTAAAAGTCAGGCCCCTCTTCTGCAGGTCCACTGCAGTTTTCTTGCAGTTGATTCCAGTCCCTGTTTATCTGGGTGTCACCAGGCTGCAGAACAGCAAAGATTGCTGCCAGCTCCTTCCTCCAGAAGCTTTGTCCCAGCGGGGCACCAACCTGACGACAGATGAAACTCTCTAGTATGAGGTGTCTGGCAACCTCTGTTTGGAGGTCTCACCCAGTCAGGAGGCACTGGGGTCAGGGACCCACTTAAGGAAGCAGTCTGACTGTCCCTTAGCAGAGCTGGTGCATTGTGCTGGGGGAATCTCCCTCATCTGGATTGCCTAGACTCTTCAGAGTCAACAGGCAGGAAAGATTAAGTCTACTGAACCCGAGACCACAGCCAGCCCTCTCCCTAGGTGCTCTGTCCCAGGGAGATGAGAGTTATATTTGTAAGTCCCTGGCTGGCATTACTGGATTTCCTGTAGGGAGGCCTTGCCCAGTGAGTGGGGATGGATCTGGGTCCCACCTAAAGAAGCAGTCTAGCCATGACCTGCCACAGCCACTGTGCTGCGCTGTGCAGAATACCACCCAGTCCAAACTGCCCAGCCTCCCTAGCACTGGGTGGGGAGAACCACCAATTAATTCCACAGTAATGGCGGTTGCCCCTCCCGCCTGGGAACTCAGTTGTCTTAGGCAGACTCCAGGCTGCTGTGCTGGCCAGCGGAGATTCCAAGCCAGTGTCTTAGGTTGCAGGATTCTGTGGGAGTGAGCAAGGCTGTTGGCTCCCTGACTTCAGCCCTGGTTCCACTGGAGTGGATAGTTCTCCTGCCTCAGCGGAGCTCCGGGTGCCACAGGATTGTGTAAAAACTCCTGCAGCTCAGCCGCTGTCAGAATGACCAAAACAGCTGCCATGGGTTTGCCTAGTTTTATGCTTGAGACCCAAGGCCCTGGTGGTGTAAATTTACCAGGAAATATCCTGATCCATGGATTGCAAAAATCCATGGGGAAAAATGCAGTACCCCGGGCAGGGAGCACAGTCCCGCAGTGCCTCCATTGGCTGGGAGAAGGAGGTCCCTTTGCCCTGTGCAGCTCCCAGGTGAACGGTCACCCCACCCTGCTTTTCCTCGCTCTCCGTGTGTTTAGACAACTTCCTAGTCAATCACAATGACGTGAACTGGGTACCTTAGTTGGAAATGTAGAAATCACTTCGTTTTTCGTGTTTGTCTCACTGGGAGTTGCAGACCCGAGCTGTTTCTACTCCACCATCTTGGCCTGTCCTCGGAGATCAACTTCTTTATAGCTGTTTAGTATTTTTCTTTCATGAAAAATAGACTTGTTACATTAAGCCTAAAGTTCTCCAGGTTCATTCATGTAGTTGTAAATGCCAGAATTTTGTTCTTTGTTTATGGCTGAATAGGATTCTGTTGTATATTTATACCACATTTTTTTTATCCATTCATTCACTGATAGCTATTTGAAGTAATGCAGTTTTAATTAGCTAGATTTCACCATTTCACAATTTATATAATGCTTCAGAACATCCTGTTGTACATGATAAAAATATATAATGGAATTTGTCTGTTTATTTAAAATAAAAATTTCAGAAACTCTAAGATCAAAAAGCTCAATATGTAAGTTTTTAAAACTTAAAAAAAATGCACAATACTTAAAAGACAAAAACTGGAAAAATATTCACAATATATACTAAAATGGATAATTTTATTAAAAGATAAACAAATAGCTCAATGTGTGAATGTCCAATTGAAAATAATTTAAGTAGTAAACTTACAAAGAAAACAAGAGGTTCTCATATATGATGACATTCCATTTCACTTATAAGAGAGAAATACACATTAAAATTAAACTGAAATCCTTTCAATCATTAGCATAGCCAAAGATCTAATTGTTTGGTAGCACATTAATTTGGGAATTAAGTTCTCTCATACATTACTGTATAGCACAGTCTACCTACATGCTTTACTGTTTGATGGTACAACATCCATGGAAAACAATGTGACACAATTAAAAAAAACACATATCATTCAACCTAGAAATATTTCTTGTTGCTAATTGGCTATGTATATACTCGCCTATGAATAGGTTACATAGATGAAAGACCTTCCAAAACATTTTTGAGAATTTGAGAACATGAAAGAGAACTGATAGAATTAATTGATAGGGAGATTTAAAGACAAAGAAAAGGAAGAGGTATTAGTACTTAGTCTGTCAATTTAAAGTGATTTAAGGGATGTATAATATCACTTGTAAGAATAAAGGAAACATAAAGATATCAACAATTTCATAAGAAAAGTTTTTATACCCACCGACCAGCTTTAACAAATCCATGTTATTGCATGTGACAACAGTTGCTTCCCCTTCATTGCTGTGTGATATTCTGTTATTTTGCCTTATCATGTATTGTGTATATATGTATTGGTATATATTTGAGAGTGAAATAGCTGCAGGAAATGTTGCCTTTAGTAGACACAGCTTTAGTAGATACTGGCATCACCATTAACAATATCTGTGACATTGTGTATATTTTTAACTGTGTCTTTGCTTCCTCCTCTGGAGGAGAAAATAGAAATGGGAGATAATAGTACTTACCTTATGAAGTTTCTATGAGGATTCAATGAGAAAGTATAGGTAAAAATATTTAGAGCTGTTCCTGGCACATAGTAATTGTGTGTTATTTATTTAACACCTTCCTGATCTCCTATAAGATTGTTCTATAATTCTTTATGTAACATAAACATTTAAAATACACAAGAAAATATTTTGACATATTCTCTCATGATTATATCATTTTCAAAGAGGTATACTTTTATAGTATGTTGTTTTATAATTATTCTATCCAGCAATGTAACATTTTGATTTATTTATTTTATACTTGTTTTAAAATTTTCAAATAAAATTGTCTATATTTGTGGTGCACAACATGATATTTTGATACACATATACATGTGGAATGGTTAAAGAAAGCTAATTAACCTATGTAGTACCTTGCATACTTATTTTTTTGTACTGAAAATACTTACAATCTACTCTCTTAGCAATTTCCAAGTATACAATATATTGTTTGTAACTATAGTCTGTTGTACAATAAATCTCTTTATTTCTCTTAATTTTTTACATGTTTTAATCAATATATTTTTAAAACCCCACCCTTCAGCCTCTACTAATTACCCTTGCACTTTCCATCTATTTTTTGTTACAATACCCATGGCTCTATCCTAATTAGCTATAAGAGGCCATGCATTTTGCTAGGTCCTTTGTTCATTTTCTCAGACAATCTTTAGGGAATGCCAACTTATTTCAAAGATGCTGCCTCTGTTTTTACTTCCCACCTCAGCCGGTAGTTGTGCTTCAGAACACAGGTCTACTCTTAGGCAAATCAACTACTTCTATCCTGAAAGGACTATTTCAGGCTGCAGGGATTTTTCTCTGGTTATCAGTATGGGTTTTAGATTTATGTTCTATGACTTTTATAGATCCCTGAAATAGTATTTTGGAATGTGATTACTTATTAGAAATATAAAAATTAGGTAATGATTTAATGATACTACTAATTATTTACCTTTTATTTTATTTTTGAGCACCTATTAGTGTGTGGCATTTTGCCATCTATTGTTGAAGATTGTAAGACATATAAGTGTAGTTTCTGTTACAAGGGTCTTACAAGTCCCAAAAAGTCATCCAGAAGCTCAAGCAAAGTACTAATTTCAGAGTAGAGTATTAAATTTTCTCCAAATAATATATTCCTTCTCTAACACCTTATAAATACATTTGGCCTATTAAAATGAATATTCCATAATGATATAAACAGAAAAAATATTTTTTCAATCTGTTTATCTTTCAGAATAGTGTTAAAAGAGAACAATATTGTGTTAGTCCATTTGCATTGACATAAATACATGAGATTGGGTAATTTATAAAGAAAAGAGGTTTAATTGGCTCATGGTTCTTCAGCCTGTACAAGAAGCATGGTGCTGGCATCTGCTTATGGTGAGGTCTCAGAAGGCTTCCAGTCAGAAGATGAATGACAGCAGACATGTCAAAAGGCAAGAGTGGGAGCAAGAGAGAGAAGCGGGTCTCTAAGACTCTTTTAAACAACCAGATTTCAGGTGAATTAACTGAACTGCATCAGAACTCACTCATCACCATGGAGATGGCTCTAAGCCATTCATGAAGGATTCATCACGATTACCCAATATTTCCCACTCAGTCCTACCTCCAATATTGGGGATTACATTTCAGCATGAGATTTGAAAGGGACAAACATCGAAACCATATTATGTACCTCAATATTTACTTCAGTTATTTTTCTTTTGTTCTTAAATCAGTAACAAGAAGACTCAGAAGTGAGGCAATGAGCATGTATGGATCATGAAAGAAGGTGAGGTGATATTTATGGGGTATACCAGGCCAGGCACATGCTGGCAGTGAGTGATAAACTGGTGTCCTAAATTCAGTAAAAATAGAACAAAACCTACTAGCAAAAACTCTGCAGGATAAAATTCACCTTCCATGAAAATATAAGGCAAAGTGCTGAGTTTTATATCCAAACCTATTTGATGCCGAATTCCATCCTTCTTAAACTCTTAGGGCCATGAATTGTAGTTCATTCCTAAACCGGTACCTTAGTAGACTACCTTGAATGTTTCTAAAATCCTCACCTGCCACACATTCTCCAGCCTTTTCTTAGAATGGTCTTAAGAAATGTTTATTACAATCAATAATCTTTTGAGTTTTGTTTTTCTCACAAATGTTTATTTTTAATTCCATATTCTGAGTGTTCCTTCTTGTGAGTAATATATTAAGATTGTAGTAATGTTAAAAAAAAAAAAAAAAAAAAGGCCTAGGCTGGGAGCAATGGCTCACTTCTGTAATCCCAACACTTTGGGAGGCAGAGGCAGGTGGATTACCTGATGTGAAGAGTTCAAGACCAGCCTGGCCAAAATGGCGAAACTCTGTCTCTAATAAAAATACAAAAAAATAAAAATAAATAAAAAAAATAAAAAAGCCTGTTGTGGTGGTAAGTACCCATAATCCCAGCTACTCGGGAGGCTGAGTCAGGAGAATCACTTGAACTCAGGAGGTGGAGGTTGCAATAAGCCAAGATCATACCATTGCACTCCAGCTTGGGCAAAAAGAGTGAAATTCCATCTCAAAAATCAAACAAAAAAAGCCTCTTGTCAGTTTCCGCCCCTATCCCCTACATGGACTTAAATATGTCTTTGTCTCTTGCCCTTATAATACTTCCTTAACCAAAATGTTATGCCACTTGTGTTTCATGAATAGTATGAATCAGAAAAACCAGAAAATGTATTGGTCAGATTTTAAGGCAGTCTATTTTAATAGAAAAAATAACACAACCCAGGATAATTAGATCCTTTCCAAAGTAACTTTAAATATTATACAATAAGTTAGTACATGAGTAAGTGAATGATTAAAAGAATCCTGTCAGTCCTTCTTTTACTATTTAAGAGATGTAGATCACTGTCATTTTATCATACTATATCATTTATTCTTCAAGTATAGAATGTTAATGTACTAGTGTAATGAGTTTTAACAAAAGTAATTTTATAAAGAAAATGCACAATTACATTTTTTCTATAAATACTGATTTGAAAGATGAAATATGATATCTTCATTTTTTTAAAATTTACTTTTTCTGTGCTAGTGTCAATAAAATGTAATCCAACCCAACCAATATTCTTACTTGGGAATTGGAGCCATAAAATATCATGTTATTAACTGGGTAGATAAAGCCTGTCTCTTTAGAGTATAACATTTTTAAGTGCTTTGGTGAATTGCAGGTTTTAAGAACACTTCCAGTAAGTTTTTTTGCTTCAGAAAGAAAAAAAACATTGATTTCCTAATATATGTCAAGTACGCTGCTCAGAGTAGAAAAACCAGTTTAAAAAGACAGTAGCTGTGAAAAGCTGAAGAGAACGTGCGTGAGAGAAAAAGCAATTTATTTTACCTAGGAAACTCTGGAAACTGATTTAAACAGAATAAATGGTATAAAGAAATCAGACATTTGTCCAAAATTCTAAATATAGTAAAAGGAGGTTGAAGTGTCAAAAGGCAAACTGCTTGCAAAAGTAAAAGTAGAGACTAGTTATCAAATACTTTTTGTTCAAATTGGTCAAAAGGAAGTGAGAAAAGTATTTCTGCTCTTTGGAACATTATAAATTTAAAAATTTTCATTGGCAGTGAAAGAATATGATGTCTTTTCATACTTGCAGATTAACAATTACTTTACCTTTCTTTATACTTAATTAGTTCAACTATTTTTCTTTAAATAAATTGACTTTTCTCTTGCCCAGGCAGCGACTGGTTATAAGTACTGGATTTAGGGTCAAGCGGGACTCAGTCTGAATATTTGTCTTGTGATTTCTAGATGTATAACAAATAATTTTCTTGAGTTTTCTATACTTTCAATAATATAGAATATAATAATAGCTCCCGTATAACAATTGCTTTAATAATAAAAAGATATATTCATGTAAAAGTTTTATCACAGTGCCAGCAAATGATAAGCATAGTAAACATTCAACATATGTCCACAAGGGTGAATATAATGAAGGTGTTTATGAGTCACACTATAGCTCTCTCTCTCTATCCCCTTCCCTGTGTATATATCTGTATACAAAATAGTGACACCACACGGAGGTATCAATACAGTGGATATTTCATATTTCTTGAGTTCCTCATCTGTGAATGCAACCAACCAGGGATTGAAAATATACCAGAAAAAGAGGAAAAAAAGAATAATTGAGGCTGTATTGAACATATACAGAGCTTTATTCTTGTTATTACTCCCTAAACAATACAGTATGACTATATACATTGCATTTACATTGCATTAGAAAACATAAGTAATCTAGAGATGATTTAAAGTATAAGGAAGGATTACGTAGGTTATGTGCAAATACTATACTTTTTAATATAGGAGACTAACAAGCAAAATGAGTGTTTGAGGCGTAAATCTTAAATTGTAGAGGTTTATTGAGGCAGCTTGAGGGTATGACCAGGGAAAACATGAGTCACAGAAGCGTCTGTGGCTGTTTTTCCCAAAGACGTTTTCAGGAGGTTTAGTATTTATACATATTTCTTACAAGTAGTGGGAGAGGCAGCAGTGACACAAAGGTTACATACTTGTGAAAGACTTTAATTAGTGCCCAGTAAATCTACATTTTATATAACATAAGGTGAACATTTGAAGATAAAGGGAATAGAGGAAGCAGACCTCTCAGAGATATGTGAAGGAAAGATGAATTTCAACTTGTCTTTGTTCTGTACATGGGAAGATAAGCAAGTAGTTTTTTGAAAGGGCTGGTTTCTGTTTAGCCCATAGGGAAGAAAGCCTGAAGAGTGTTTTGGGGAAAACGCATGTATAATCAGGTATGTAACATCTTCCATCCCTTTAAGGCCTTGAATTCAGCTTCCAAGGTGTCTTTTGGGTTCCTTTGGCCAAGAGAGGGTCCATTCAGTCAGTTGGGGACTTAGAATTTTATTTTTATTTCTTAGTACTTAAGCATCTGAGGATTTTGGTATTTGCAGGGGGGGTCTGGAACAACACCATGAATACTGAGGGATTTTTTTTCTCTCTCTCTCTCTCTCTGTGTGTGTGTGTGTGTGTGTGTGTGTGAGAGAGAGAGAGAGAGAGAGAGAGAGAAAGAGAAAGAGAGAGAGAGAGAGAGAGACTGCATGCACCATAGGCTAGAAAGCAACAACGCTATCACTTATTGAGCACTTACTCTGTGTGATTCTGAGAGATTTAAAGTTTAAATAATTCAATTATAATCAACACACCAATACTATTGTTAGTCTCTGTTTTTAAATAGAGAAATTGAGACATATGGCCGTTAATCAATAGGTCGAGAATGGGGGTTGCATTAAGTGCTATCTGGCTTCCAGCATCTGTGGTCCTAGATGTTACTCTTTATTGACTTTCATGGAAAAATTTGAACATTGAACCCATAAAATGACATCAGAAGGAACCAGAAACATGCTCTCTGTCTCTGGTTTTCAGCAGCTTCATCAGCATTCTTTTTACAAATGTGGCAGACAAATTAAAGATTGTGCATCTCTAAATTCGTGTTTTGAAAAGAATTAGTAAATATTGTTAAAGAAATGTTATGGCCACATGCTCTTGATTTTCCCTTTTTAAAAGGCATTCAGCAATCTACAATAGAGGAATGATTTCAGAACATAAAGAGGGACAATTGAGCTTTCTGGCTTTTATCCCAAATGATTGCTTAAGAAACCTTTTTCTGTCATACTTGCCCAACCTTAAGCAATGGAAAATAAATATATTTTATATATAAAATAGAAACTTTTAAATGACTTTTGATCATCTGAAGGGCTTATAGAAATCATTAGAGAAATTAGATAATTCCAAATGGTATTTCTAAGGCTTAAATTACGAGAATAAACCTTTCCTGAGGGTCATTTTCTGGACAATTCAACACTGTGCTTTTGTGAAGAGTTAAACTCACCATGACTCTGATCCTTTAACTACTGAAATTTCAAGAGACTTGATTATCAAGTCAATGTGATTTTTACTATTATGTACCTCACACACAAATGTAAGGTTTTTAAAGGATGTTAGATTTTTTCTACAGTTAATAATGTTTCAGTTAACTTAGCAATAAGGAGTATTTCCACTTATGAAATATTTAAAATAGAAATAAAATATTTTAAGGTATTTGTTACATGATAAGCCATCTTTTCTCATTGATTATTGTTTTGAACTGTTGAAATATTTACTTAACTTGCACTCTTTGATTTTCTGAACTTTTTATATAAGCAGACTGAATGATATTTTTTTACATCAGAGGGTGCAATTTAAGAATTTGTAGCCTAAATCACGCTACCTGACTTCAAACTATACTACAAGGCTACAGTAACCAAAACAGCATGGTACTGGTACCAAAACAGAGATATAGACCAATGGAACAGAACAGAGTCCTCAGAAATAATACCACACATCTACAGCCATCTGATCTTTGACAAACCTGAGAGAAACAAGAAATGGGGAAAGGATTCCCTATTTAATAAATGGTGCTGGGAAAATTGGCTAGCCATAAGTAGAAAGCTGAAACTGGATCCTTTCCTTACTCCTTATACGAAAATTAATTCAAGATGGATTAGAGACTTAAATGTTAGACCTAATACCATAAAAACCCTAGACGAAAACCTAGGTAGTACCATTCAGGACATAGGCATGGGCAAAGACTTCATGTCTAAAACACCAAAAGCAATGGCAGCAAAAGCCAACATTGACAAAAGGGATCTAATTAAACTAAAAAGCTTCTGCACAGCAAAAGAAACTACCATCAGAGTGAACAGGCAACCTACAGAATGGGAGAAAATTTTTGCAATCTACTCATCTGACAAAGGGCTAATATCCAGAACCTACAAAGAACTCAAACAGATTTACAAGAAAAAAACAAACAACCCCATCAAAAAGTGGGCAAAGGATATGAACAGACATTTCTCAAAAGAAGACATTCATACAGCCAACAGACACATGAAAAAATGCTCATCATCACTGGCCATCAAAGAAATGCAAATCAAAACCACAATGAGATACCATCTCACACCAGTTAGAATGGCGATCATTAAAAAGTCAGGAAACAACAGGTGCTGGAGAGGATGTGGAGAAATAGGAACACTTTTACACTGTTGGTGGGATTGTAAACTGGTTCAACCATTATGGAAAACAGTATGGCGATTCCTCAAGGATCTAGAACTAGATGTACCATATGACCCAGCCATCCCATTACTGGGCATATACCCAAAGGATTATAAATCATGCTGCTATAAAGACACATGCACACGTATGTTCATTGCGGCACTATTCACAATAGCAAAGACTTGGAATCAACCCAAATGTCCATTAGTGACAGACTGGATTAAGAAAATGTGGCACATATACACCATGGAATACTATACAGCCATAAAAAAGGATGAGTTTGTGTCCTTTGTAGGGACATGGATGCAGCTGGAAACCATCATTCTTAGCAAACTATCACAAGAACAGAAAACCAAACACCGCATGTTCTCACTCATAGGTGGGAACTGAACAATGAGATCACTTGGACTCGGGAAGGGGGACATCACACACCGGGGCCTATCATGGGGAGGGGGGAGGGGGGAGGGATTGCACTGGGAGTTATACCTGATGTAAATGATGAGTTGTTGGGTGCTGATGAGTTGATGGGTGCAGCACAGCAACATGGCACAAGTATACATATGTAACAAACCTGCACGTTATGCACATGTACCCTAGAACTTAAAGTATAATAATAAAAAAATAAAAATAAAAATAAAAATAAAAGAATTTGTAGCCTAAAATTTATGAGAATATCATTAACCAGTCTCTTCCCATTACCCCCACCCTCAGCCTCTGGTAACCACTATTCCACTCTATTACTGTGAGATTCACTTTTTTAGATTCCACATTTGAGTGAGATCATGTGGTATTTGTGCTTCTTTGCTTGGCTTATTTTACTTAACATAGTATCCCCTAGGTCCCTCATGTTGTTAGAAATGACATAATTTTCTTTTTTTATGGCTGAAAGTATTCTATTATGTATATATACTACATTTTTAATAGATTCCTGTATGATGAACACTGAAGTTGATTCTGTTAATTGTCTGTTGTGAATAGTGCTGCAATAAACCTGGCAGTGCGGATTTCTCTTTGACATACTGATTTCATTTTCTTTGAATATATACCAAGTAGTATAGTAGGATTGCAGGATCGTATGGTAGTTATATTTTTGATTTTTTTGAAGAACCTCAATACTATAGATAATAATGACTATACTATACATTCCCGCCAACATTGTAAGTTCTACTTTCTACATGTTCTTACCACCATTTGTTATTTTTTCTCTTTTTGATAATAGTCATTCTAGCTAGAATGTGGTGATACCTCATTTTGGTTTTGATTTGCATTTTCTTGATGATTGTGGATAAATAGAAATAATTTCTGTCATTCTAGTGCACAAAAGATGACTACAGTCAACAATGTTGTATTTTATAATTCAAAATAGCTAAAGAGAATTTTTGATGTTCTCATCACCAAGAAATCACAAATGTTTTAGGTGCTGATTATGCTAATGACCAATTCAATTATTATAAAACATACATATGTATTGAAAATTCACATTGTACCCCATAAAAAGTACAATTGTTATGTACCAATTACAAACAAAACTTAAAAAACTAATAAAAATCATGACACTAATGTACCAGTTTTATCACCTAAATGTCGCAGGAATAAATAGATCATTTTCTAAGATTATTGGGCTTTTTGTTGGCTTCTTTGTTCATTTTTAATCTGCAAATATAAAAGATTGTGTTACATAATTCTTTAGGTTGAAACATGAAATGGTGAAAGAAGACTTCAACTTCCAGGAGAGATTTATTAGCTAGTGAATATTCAGTGCTCCCACCAAAACTACTGGAAAAAAAGTGTATTTAAAACAAATAAATCAACTAGTTCAAGGAAATAGAGAGCTGAAAAGGCAGAGAGACCTTGACAAAGTAAAACTGCAGATAAGGCAACACTTAATGAGGTGAACTGACTTTTAAAAACTTTAACCTTGGACACATTTCGTAATTCCAGGCATGTTTTAGGCAGAATAATAGTATTTAAATCCTGTAAAAAGGAATTAAGTTTGCAGATGTAAATAAGGTAGATAATCAACTGGCCTGATATAGTGTGGGCACAATCTTTTCACCTGAGTCTTAAAAGCAGAGAACCTGTCTTCGATATAGTCACAAGGGACGGGAAAATGAAAGGAGAATCAAAAAAGGTGTGATGTTGCTGGTTCTGAAGATGGAGGACAGCACAACAAGTTAAGGAATTCAAGGGACTTCTGGAAGCTGGAAAAATCTTGGAATTGGATTATCCCCTATATTCTCCACAAGGAAATTCAGCCCTGAGACAGCTTGATTTTAGCCTAGTGAGACCAATGGTAGATTTCATCCTGCAGAATCAGAAGATAATACACATGTTGTTTTGAGCTGCAAATTTGTGTAATTTGTTATGGTAGCAATGGAAGATTAATATATTGCACAAACAAGAGTGAGGAAATTCATATTGTGCTACACGGGGCTGTTGCTGAGTAACAGACTAGCAGAAATGTTGACAGAGACTGGGCCTGTCTCAAACACATGTTTGTTTAGTCCTCAGAGAATGGAGGAAGTTGGACACCAAATATTTTATCAAAAAGGTTTTGAAAAACAAAGGGCAACAGCACTCCTGCCAGGAACAGAAAATAAATGAGTTTTTTAGTTGACAAGCCTGAAGGACAAGGGGTGAAGGTGAGGTAGACCCAGCCTTACCTGGACTGATACCCACGCTCAAATCAGTGCAGTCGTTATGTGCACTGAGATAAACTGTTGGCACTCTATCTCTCTTCTCTTCTCAAATCAATTACATGAATGTTAGCGATTTCAACTTTATCATTTCCTGTATTTTTAAATTATCTTTTTTCCCTGCACTTGTGTTTACATATTGTCTCTTAACCTGCCTTCCAATTTTCTAATCATGCTTTCTTCTCTTTCAGTTCTGTTAAAATGTCTATCTAACGGCATGTTACTTTCAGGCATTATATTTTACTTTCTAGATGTAAACATGTGGAATTCTTCTATACATTTCAGTTTTCAGTGAGATACTCCATGTTCTCATCTATTTTATTCACCTTATCTTGTGTTTTATGTATTATATTGTTAAGAATTATTTAAAATTCCATATAAGTTATCTCTGTTATCTGAATAACAGTGTTTCTGCTTTCGAAGGCTGTGTTCTCTCCTCTAGATTCTTTAACATGTGGTTTTGCCTTCTGGCATGTCTATTGAAAAATGAGACTCCAGATAATGTTTTCTTCCTTCAGAAAGGGGACGATTTACCCTTTGGCTAGAATGGGAGAGATAAATTACAGGTAAGAAGGCAAAAAGAGCACCAAAAAGCTAAATATTAGATAAATATAATAAATGTTGGGCAGACATTAACTGTATAAAACAATAATAATAGTAATGAGTAATGGAGTTTGAAATATAAGTCTAACTGAAATTCATGAATAAAATAATGTTGAAGATGAGAGGGAAATGCATGACTTTAACATATAAACCTCTGTAATACCAAGGAAATCATAACAGCAATATTTTGTAATAGATTGAAATAAGTCAAGGTTACATTTTTTATCTCTAGAGTACTTAGTAGAAAACAAAAAGAACGCTTCAATAACAAGTAATGGAGAAAAAATGGGCTAACAAAGCAATATTGAAGTAATGCAAATAAAGATCAGGAAAAAGAAACATAGAAGTATTTCATAGAGAAAACAAATAGGAAGATATATATATAATCAGATAGTTTAATAATTATGTTAAACATAAATGAGCTAAATAATCCAGTGGAAAGACTAAATTTTTCAGACTCAGTAAATGATGACATTGAGTTGCTCTATTAAATACATAGCAACAAGATTCTACTTATTTTGAACTGTACACCAATTGCTTTTAGCCACTATCAGGAACTTGCCTATAGTGATCATTACTGTGATGTTCTAAACATGGACTTTTTTTTGTTTTACTAATTTCTTCTACATTTAGTAATTGGAATTATTCTGTAAGAAAGGGTTGTCCCTTCTCCCCATTCATAATGCATCAGAGTGAGTTAAAAATACTCATTTTGCTCATTAAGCTATGATCCAATACTATGATTCATAATGCATCAGAATGAATTTAAAATACTCATTTCACTCATTAAGCTATAATCCAATACTATGATTATTTACTTTGCTACACAAATTGTTCTAGGATTGACCATTTAGACCTTCAGATATCACAGGATCCTTGGGATGTTGTTTCATCAGCCAGAAACTTCTATGGCGGATGACACCTTCTGCCTGAGTATTGCTTGCACCCATTGGGCTCATTCCACCCACTCAGCCTGGCAGGCTGTACTTGGCTGGTGCTACCAGTCCAGACATCACACCTGCCAAGGGTGAGCCAGGTGTGGAGTGGTGAGGGGTGTGTGGGTCAGCATGCACAGGGTCTGACCACTGTGCAAAATCAGGCATGCTGGCTGCTGTGGTGGAGAGGGCAGCCCCAGGTTCCAGCATGGGTGTCAGCTTTGTGCAAGTCTGCAGCTGGACCAGATGTACTGCATGCCACTTCTGCTGCAGGAACCCACATCTGGTTGAGGGGAATGCATTGGCTGAAAGCTCTCAGACGCCAGAAGCCACAGAGCCCCAAAGAGGGTGTCACAGCCCTGGCTTGGTGTGCTCCTAGGTCTGGGTTCCCAGACGGGCTGCAGCTCTTCTTTCTTCCTTGCCCACAACATTATGAAAGGAAGTGGGAGCAGGAGTGTGTGTTTCATCTCTGTGTGTTACAGCTCTTTCAGTTCTGACATTCGGCGGGTCCAAGTTCTCGTCATGTGTCCAGGAAAAATGAGGTACTCCGACAACTGGAGGGTGAGCAGGGTGAATAGGTGCTTTATTGAGCAAAAGTACAGCTTTCAGAAGACCCAAGCCTGGTAGCTCCTTTCTATAGGTAGGTAGTCCTGACGAGTGCAGCTCTTAGCCGAGAAGAGACCCAGAGTGGATAGCTCCTGTCCACGTATAGGTTGTCTCAATGTCTCTGTGAATCTGGCCGCGTCCAGGGCTTTTATGGGCTTCTAAAAGGAGTAAATGAGTGCTAATTGGTCCATGGGCAGCCATGGATGGGCCTAGAAAAAGCACCATAAGTTCTTACTCTGGGCTGCAGTCTCCACTGGGAACTGACAGACTAGCACCCATGCTTCAGGTCGTCCCTGGCTTGATGGTGGATCTTTACCAGGGACCCGCCCATTTCTACCCAGGAGCCTGTCTGCCTCCTGCCACCATCAATCATGTCATCCACAGCATCCAAGCTGTTCGTGCTGAAAGACACCTTCAGGCCCACACCAAGCAGCCCTCAGTGCCACTTTGGCCTCCCTCCCATGCTTATTGAGACCCAAAGTCTGAAGGGGGTCGAGGAAGCAGGGAGCTGGCCTATTAGTGCTGCCCTGAACACATGCACACCCAGCCAGGTGGTGACAGAACCCAGGCTTGTCCTCAAATTTGCTACAAAATCAGATAGGGCACCAGGTGTGGAGAGAAGTCAGGCAGCAGCAGCAGTTTCTGCCATCACAGATAATTTCCTGTGTACTTTTGGCATGCCTGCATTCTTTTTCTTTTTTGAGTAGTCCCTTGTTTTTTGGCAGTACCAGATGATCTAGATTTATCTTGATTTATCTCTACCCCTGCCCTAGGAGTAACCACTTTTCAGGGAACTCTGATGTTTCTTTTATAGAAGAATATTTAGAAACCAAGATCTGGGCACCAGATATACAAATTGCTACCAACATGATATTTCTAGAGTTTTCTTAACACGCAGACCTGGAAAATGAGAATTTTTCACATACATGCACACACACATACAGACATGTATAATATGGATATATGTGGGTGTGTTTGCATATGTGTATTATTATATTGGCGTCTCCCACTTGAATCCAGAGCTAGCCTTCCCCTTTCTAATTTATATTTATTTATTGAGACAATGCCTCACCCTGTTGTTCAGGCTGGAGTGCAGTGGCACTCCTTTTCTTATTTATAATTTCACAACTTTCTTCTGTTATGCAGAAAGGCCTAGGTCTCCTTACCTGCAATAATATACGTATATGTTTGTTCAATCATATTACAGATATAAGTTAGTTTTAGAATGACTAATCCTTACTTCTGGAAAACAAATTTAACTTTTTAAGTATAGAGCTTGTGTACCTGTCTTTTTGTCCTTAGCCTTCAGAATCTTGAACAAACATTTTTAAAGTTACTTTGGTCAACTCTTTTCTTCCCAAGGCCCATAAGGGTGGTATGTGGTTTATTTGTAATACATATAGATTTATTTGTCTCTTTCTCCACTCAATGTTCAGTACTACAACATCTTGATTGCTTAAAAAGAATTATGTCAATTAAAATTTACTTTTTATGGTGTAAAGATATATGTGGGTTTTTGTAAAATGCTTAGAGCCATACATCCACCTCTACAATTACAGAACTTTATAACATATTTGCTTCACAGCAAGATTTCCTCGTGTTGATACTTTGTAGTCAGTTCCTGCCTCTATATTCCAAACACTGACAATTAAGGATATTTTAATACATCGCTTTATTTTTTACCTGTTCCAGAACATCATATAAAGAAAGTAAATACAATTTTGTATTATATTTGAGAGTTTGAGGTCTGGGTTCTTTCGAACAAATTATTTTTAAGGTTTATTCATGTGTGAATTTACAGTTTGTTCTTCAGGTATTGCTGATTAGTATTCTATTGAATTGATTTAGTTGTTAGTCCATTAACTAGTTGAAGGACATCTGTGTTTTTTGCATTTTTCAGTGATTAAGAATAAAGATGTCATAAACATTTGTTTCAAAGTCTTCTTATGAGCACATATTTATTTCCCAGGGGTAGATATCTAGTATGCATGAAATTGCTGGGTCATGTGGTAGTTGTGTTTATCTTTCTCTGAGATTGTCTGCTTTGTAAAATAGCTGATCCATTTTTGCATTCTCACCAAGTAAAAGAGTATTGTTTCACGCAAGAATATGCTGGCCATAATTACCCTGGATTTTATTTTAAGTGAAATGGAGAGGCAACAATGCTTTGGCGCATGAGATTACTATGATATAATTTATATTTTGAAATGATCACTTTAGTTTTATATTAAGGGGTGAAGAGTAAAAATCTTAGTAAACTTTTCTAGAAGTACAGTAAAAAGATTATACCATACATCCAAACTCACAGAAACACACAGTCTGTCTTACACACACACACACACACACACAAATGCACATGATCTTATTTCAAAAATGATTCCTGGGTCTTCATGTAATGTAAAAACAGTAATTATAACTGAATGATATATTTACATTTTACAAATGTGCAGTATTACACTGTTAGGGATACGTCAAATACCTATCTATATTTATATACACACGTATCTGTGTGTGTGTGTGTGTGTGTGTGTGTATTTGTGTGTGTGTATATGTATATGTATATGTATATGTATACACACACACACATCCCCACCACCCACATGGACCACACAGCAGGGGTCCCCAATCCCTGGGCCACTGACTGGTGCAGGTCCATTGGCCTGTTAGGAAACTGGGCCCCACAACCAGACGTGAGCAGCTGGCAACTGAAAATTACCACCTGAGCTCTGCCTCTGGTCAGATCAGCAGCAGCATTAGATTCTCATAGGAATGAGAACCCTGTTTTAAACTGCACATGTGAAGGATCTATGCTCTCCTTCTGGGACTCCAGTGCCTGATGAACTGAGGTGGAGCAGTTTAATCTGGAAACCAGATCTACCCCTATATCTATGGGAAAATTGTGTTTTAAAACACCAATCCCTGGTGCCAAAAAGGTTTGGGAACACAGCCTTAAAGGGTTTTAAAAAATTATTATTACAGTAATAAATATGAATATCAGAGAGAATAAAACTTATAATTTAAAATCTAGAATAGTAATGCATTTAAATTCATAAAATTAAATTCATATATGTTTAATGCTCCCAGTGAAATCATATTAATAAATATTTTACAGATATGTACACAAAATAATTATCTAAATTATATTTTAATGATTATTATTGTTTTATATACTTGGTTTTATATACTTGCAATATTGATGAAATACACTTGTTTTATATACTTGCAATATTGACGAAACATTTGATTCCAGATAACTACACCACAGAGTTAAAACTAAGCAGATTGTTTTAAATACCTTCCAAAAATAAATATTGGCCGTCCTCTTAAGTGATAATCAACAGCATGCTTTCTATTTTATATTCTATTCATGGATTTCTATTTTATGTATTCCATACAAAAAATAGTGGCTATTAGATGCATGCAATAATATATTCGAAGATGAAGAAAAAGTTACCAGTCACATAATTTCAGTTCCTGATACATTTGTAGAAACTTAAATTTTATATTTTTCCCCAAAGATAGGCCATTTATTTATTATTTTGTTGTTTATGGCTGCTTACCAGAGTGGTGGCCTACTGACTGTATCTTTCTGTTATTGAGACAGAATCTCATTCTGTTTCCCAGGCTGGAGTGCAATGGCACAAACACAAATCACTGCAGACTCGACCTCCCCAGCCTAAGCTATCCTCGCACCTAAGGGAGGGAGGCTAAAATGCTTGGCTAATTTTTAAAAAATTTTTGTAGAGATAAGGTGTTTCCAGGTCACCCAGGCTGGTCTTGAACTCATGGGCTCAAGTGATCCTCCAGCCTTGGCCTCCCAAAATGCTGAAATTACAGACATAAGCCACTATACAGACCTGATTTTCAAACTTTCTGTTGTATATATTTATTTTGAAAGAAAATCATGTGTAACTTATGTTTGAGCAGGTAAACCAAAACAGCTTTAAGGTTCACAAATGTTAACTAATATGCAAATGTTTATTAATCTCATCATTTATTCTAATTGGTTTAAAAAATCTATTTTATGTCCTTTTGTCAATGTATTTTCTAATTTAAAGTAATCTCTATTGTCCTGTTTTCTAATGTTATATATTTAGCTATTATAACTACCCTGTAATATGTGAGTAGAGTCAGGTAAAGAAAAGTGGAAAACTCAGTTTAAGTATTTTTGCAAGTATAGATTTTTTTATTTTTTGGCACAGGTAGGACTACAGACTACAACCTAACTTTCTTTTCTTGTTCTCCTTAAATTTTTATTTATTTAATTAGTCTAAGGTTTTGTTTTGTGTGTGTGTGTGTGTGAGAGAACAAAAGAGTATTCTGAAAAAGAGAAATGTAGGTTGGGCACAGTGGCTCATGCCTGTAATCTCAGCACTTTGGGAAGTTGAGGTAGGTGGATTTCTTGAGCCCAGGAGGTCAAGACTTCAGCCTCAGCTGAACATGTGCGACTGAACTCTGCATGGGTTACAAAGTTAGACCATGTCAAAAAAAAAAAAAAAAGAAGAAGAAGAAGAAGAAGAAGAAGAAGCAAGAAGATAGAATATTATATGTAATGTGTAAATAAAAATTTACATTCCTATAAGGATGATTTGAATACTTCTGATTAATAATTTTATATATTTTTAAAAATACAAAACATCCATAAATAACGTTTAATGATATTACAAAACAACCTTCACAACAATTCAACTTCTGTGTACTGATACACAAGATA
The DNA here is from genome assembly GCF_008728515.1 of Papio anubis. Taxonomy (NCBI): domain Eukaryota; kingdom Metazoa; phylum Chordata; class Mammalia; order Primates; family Cercopithecidae; genus Papio; species Papio anubis. The sequence goes on along the minus strand of NC_044982.1, from coordinate 63,037,666 downwards.
GATAGAATTTTGAAAATGACTGACAAGTTATTTTTCCTGTGTCCTCCAACCATGAATCTGTCATGTTTATTCTTGTTCAAAACAAGTGACAGCAGATGAGAATAAATTAAATGGCCTTTAAAAAAAAACACACATATGACAGACACCATATGGCTTTTTTCCCCCATAACTGTGTTGAATATATTTAGAAAAGACTAGCAAAAGAGGAAGTAAAGTGAAAATTGTTTCAGAAATAGTTTACGTTTTAAACAATTGTACAACTGTCATTTAACATTCGGTGACCCAATATAATCTAGAGCAATAAATTATAAACCCGATAAACGTTAATGATAAAGAGGCGTTGGTTAATAAATCTGCATTAAGGAAAATTTACATACATTAAAAAGTGGAGAGACAGAAAATATAAACCCTAGTACACCCATTGCCTAAATTAAAAAAGTTTTTCAACTCATAAACAATCATCTATCTTCCTATCCTCCCCCAAATCTAAATTATTTTGAGTCAAGCCCAATAATTCATACCTTTATATTTTAAAATGGTCCAGTATGTTTCTCCAAAATATATTATTTATGAAGTATGAGAATATCCTATTGTATATAAAATTAATAAAATACAATTAATGTAATTTAATATGTTATAAAATAGAAGAAGAGGAAATACATTGAATTTATCTTAACAAAGCTGATATTATCTTGATACTGGAGAGAGAAACATATTTAGAAAATGAACCCCAATATTTCTCATAAATATATGCACGGAAGTTCTTAAAAAATTATAGAATTTCTACTATCACCAAATGGTGTTTATTCTAGTGATGCAATGCTGGTTTAAGTTGAAAATCAATCAATGTAGTCCACTATATTATTAGACCACAGAAAAGCATATGATGATTTCAATTGATACAGAAAAATTCTTTGATAAAATTCAACATCTATTCAGAATAAACTCCTCAGGGAAAAAAAAAAGAAATAGAGTGGAACTTAATTTGATAAGAAAGCATCTATAAAAAAACTACCGCTAGCATTATATTTAATGGTGAAAAGACTGAATGCATTACTCAAAATTGGAAGTATGGCAAATATATCTGTTCTCACTGCTCTTGTTCAACTTAGTGCTGGTAGTTCTAGCCAGTAAAAATAAAATAATAAAATAAAATAAAAGACATACAGATGTGAAATATAAAAAATCTGTTCTTATTATCAGATGACATGTTTGTCTATGTAGAAAATCCTAAAGAATCTAACAAAAATTAATCTACAACTAATACGTTTGGAAACATTTCAAGATACAATATGAATATAAATAAATCAATTTCATTTCTATATATTAGCAATGAACACATGGACACTTAAAAACACTGTATAAATAACAGCAAAAATTAAGTACTTAGATACAAATCTAACCAATTAACTATTCACATATAGTCTCACCTATATACAGAATACTACAAATTGTTGAAAGAAATACAAGATCTGAATAAAATAGACATTCTATATTCATGGATTCAAAGATTCAATAGGGTTAAGACATCGATTCTTCCAAATATGTTCTATAATATTTGTGAAATCCTAACAAAAATAGGCAAAACACTATAGATATTGATAACTTAATCTTAAAATTTCCATGAAAAAGTGAAATACAGAATAGCCCACAAAATAGCGAACAAAAGAATAATGGAGGACTCACATTGCCCAATTTCAAGAGTTGCTGTGTAGCTACATAAGTCATGGTATTGGTGAATGAAAGACACCTAGATCAGTGAATAGAATAGAAAGTCCAGAAATAGACCAACATGAATATAGTCAATTGATCTTTGATGAAACAGAAAAGGCAATTCAATGGACAAAATGTATCTTTTCAACAAATGATGCTGGAACTGGATATTCACATAAAAAATAATAAATAAACTTAGACTTATAACTTTCATAAAATTAACTCAAAATCGATCATGGATCTAAATTCAAAAAAAGTAGGAGAAAGTCTGTGTGTCCTTGTGTTTGGTGATGAGCTTTAGGTAAAATCCCCAAACTATGACTCATGAAAGAAAAAACATTGATAAAATGAACGTTATCAACATTAAATACGTTTGCTCTGTCTTTATGAGACAAAAACTCTCATTCAAAAAAACACCTGTACACATATTCACACAGCTGTATTCATGATAGCAAAAATCAGAAACAACTCAAATGTCCTCCGAGTCAATGGTTAAACAAATTATGTACATGAATAACAACAAATGAACAAATTATAGACACAAGCAACCACCTAAGTAAATTTGCAGAGAATTATTCTGAATGAAATAAAGCAATCTAAAAGATCATAGGTTGTGTAACTGCATTTATATAACATTCTTGAAATGACACAGTTATAGAAATAAAGAACATATTAATGTATGCCAGGTGCTAGGGAATAAGTGGGAGAGGGAAAAAAGTGAGTGTGGCCACAAAAGGGCTACTAGAGGTATCTTGGTGGTGATGAAAATATTTTTTCTTAACAATGTTAATATGTTAGTGTGAACTTGCCCTCCAGTTTTGCAACACATTACCAGTGGAAAAACTGGGTAAACGGAGCACTGTATCTCTCTTAATAATTTCTTATAACTGCATGCAAGTTTATTATTATTTCAAAATAAAAAGCTTAAATAAATATGATAACACTTCATTCCTGAAATATCTAGTACTGCTCAAATTCACTCCATGTCCTCATAAACCTTTTAAAATTTATTTCTTCAAATTAGGATTGAAACAGTCTTATAAATCACAATTGGCTGATATGACTCTTGAATCTCTATCCCTCTGTCTTTACAATTTATTTACTGAATTATTATCAATCACTTGTTCTTCAATTTCACAATCTGGATTTTACCAATTGACTGTGTTTTACTGTAACATACACTGTTGTTCCTTAAATTTCTTGCAATTTACTAGCTATGTCTACTTTCTTATTATGACTCATGTTAAAAATATTTTTCACTGGGCGCGGTGGCTCACGCCTGTAATCCCAGCTCTTTGGGAAGCTGAGGCGGGCAGATCACGAGGTCAGGAGATCGAGACCATCCTGGCTAACATGGTGAAATCCTGTCTCCACTAAAAATACAAAAAATTAGCCAGGCGTGGTGGCGGGCACCTGTAGTCCCAGCTACTCGGGAGGCTGAGGCAGGAGAATAGCACGAACCTGGAAAGCAGAGCTTGCAGTGAGCGGAGATCGCATCACTGCACTCCTGCCTGGGCGACAGAGTGAGATTCTGTCTCAAAAAATAAATAAATAAATAAATAAATAAATACATACATACATACATACATAAAATAAAATAAATAATAATAATAATAGTAATATATTCATTCTGTGCCTCTGACAGGATACACAAAATGTCTGGGTAGTTTATGTTTTGAGACATTAGCAATCACTGATGAGCATTGCCTAGATTAATCACTCAATTGCTTGTGAAAAAAAAATGGCAAAGTTCTAACTCAATTATTCCTTTTTTATCTATTAACCAGGTACTTTTCTAACAGATATTTTCCCTTATTGACTAAATTCTTACATGAATGTATAGATAAATGCTTGATTATTTTTCGTTATTTGCTAGTTTTGAAAATATTGATTTGACTACTTAGCAACATATACAGATAAATATGAGTTGTTTCTTTCTTTCTTTAAAAAAATATATTATGGCCTTATGGATTTTGCATATTTAAAGTATTCAATCCATTATGCTTATTATTCTTATTAGTATTAAAAGTACCCCATCTTTGGACAGAAAACCATTTCAAAATGTTTCCCGAATCAATTTGTCAAGGCCGGAACAGTCTTTAATAGCACCCCTGCTTTTGGCAACTGAAAAATATTTCAGGTTTATCTTGGATATTTCCAGGCTCAGCCTTAAAATTCAACCAATTCCAAAATGAGATTTTATTTTTTTTAAATAGAAATGATATTTAAAAATATCAACATGTGAAATAGATGTGCCTTTTGTGACAATGCTGGCAAACAAGAAAGCTTACTTTGAAAGATTAAAATATATTTTTGCCAGTGTAACCTTGTAATAGATTCCAGCAGTAAGATTTCTGGGTCAAAGTCAATGTCTAAGTCTGTCTTCTGGATATTGGTCAATTCCTCTCCACAGGAGAAGTTACCATCTTGTATTATCATCAACAATATTTAAGAGTGTGTATTCTCACAGTGACTCATCAACTGAGTACTTTATCAGACTTTGAATATAGGTCCAGATTTAGGTGACAAATAAAATATCAATGTAGTTGTAATCTTATTTATATGAGTTCAAGCATATTTTTCTAGGTTTAAGGCTACTGGCAATTATTTATTGTAAATAATTTCTATTTCCTTCCCATGTTTCAACCAGACTATTTATTTTTTATTCTCTATTAATATAAAATGTATATAACAAGTATTATATGTTTCATTTCATTAATAAATATTGATTGTATTTCATATTTTGTCATTTTAACTTGACTTTGTATCATGTTTAAGCCTTCCTTTTATAAGTTATCAAATATATCAATTTTTTCCTGTTTGGAGAGTTATTTACAATTAGAAAAACTTTCTGCACTTGCAAGTGATAGAAAAAAAGTAACTATAGAAAAATATACTTTAATATAATATACAGTCAGGGCTTTCTCTTCAATAAACGGTGTTAGGAAAACTGGATATTCATATGCAGAAGAATAAAATTGGATACTTATGTCAAGTCATATACAAAATTCAACCAAAAATGTATCAAAGAGTTAAAAGTAACACCTGAAGCTATAAAAAAGCTAGAAGAATGCATAATAGAAAATCTTCTTGACTTTGTTCTGAGCAATAATTTATTGTTATGAATGGAACCCCAAAGATTAAACAGACAAATGGTATTGCACAGCAAAGGAAACAGAGTGAAGAGACAATTTAAGGATAGGAGGAAATAATTGCCAACCATACATATGAAAATGGGATAATATCCAAAATATATAAAGAACTTACCCTGATGGCAAAAAACAAAGAACCTCATTAAAAATGGGCAACGGACATGAAAAAACATAAACAGAAGACACACAGATGGCCAACAGATATATAAAAAGATCTGTGCTCCTATGATTATTGCAGGATTATCCTAAATGGCCAAGATATGGAAACGACAAATGTGTCTGTCAATAGAAAAATTGATACACACACGATGGACACACATATAAACACACATATGAATATTGTTCACCTTTAAAAAAGTAGAACATCCTGGCATTTGTGACAACATGGTTGAACCTGGATGACATTATGATAAGGGAAATAAACCAGACACAGGGGGACAAATAATCCTTGATGTCACTTATATGTGGAATCTACAAACCTTGAACTCATATATGCGTTGTAAATTGGTGGTCACCAGGAGTTGAGGGGCTGGAAGGGAGATGTTGGTCAAAGGTTACAAAGTTTCACAAAGCAACATGAATAAGCTCTGAGGATCTGTTTTACAGCATAGTGAATATATAGTTAACAATTACGTATATATAGTTAAAAATGGCTGAGAATACATCTTAAATGTTATCAACAGAAAAAAAATAAGTATGTGAGATAATGGATATGTAAATTATCTTGATTGCATTATTTCATACCGTACACATATATCAGAACATCACATTGTACACCTATAAATACGTACTTTTTTGATAAGTATACCTTAATAAAGCTGGGAAAAAATAAAAGAAAACATACAAAGTAATGAATTTGTTTTAGATAAGATGTTTTTGTTTACTATCGACAAATGGCTATGGAAATGTTCAGGGGGTCTGTCTCTTAACAATAATGTTTTAATACATTTATTTTCACATTAAAATATTTCATTGTGAAACCTGCCCTTTTCTCTGCCCATGCTTCCTGCTTCTCTTTTCTTTCTTTCTTTCAAACACTTTTATGCACTATTTAAAACTTTTATTCATATAGAGAATAATATATGTGTGTATACATTATTTTTCTGACATAGTGACTTCACTGTAGCTTTATTTGTTTCATCTATTCTCAAAACTGTTTGGTTATATGTCCCTTTAGACTCTTAAAATATATTGAGAACCCCAATGTGTTTATATTAGGGTTATATTTATAAGCATTTACTATTACTACATTAGAAATGAAAACCAGTATATTTCAAAGTTTAAAACATCAATATATTCATTTATTTTAAACAGCAATAGTAGATGCATTTTATATATATATACATGTGTATAAATTCAAATATGAATAAGTATATCACATATTTAATTGAAAAATAAATCTATTTTCAAAAACCAAAAGATAGGAAGACTCATAATACTTTACCTTCTTTCTTATTTTCTTTTTTTAGCCAATCTTTTAATATCTGGTTTAATAGAAAACCAACCACTATATTTCCATATAAGTGTATTAAATTTGTTGTAATACTTTTTGGTTGAGTATATAAAGAACATCTGGTTGCACAGTTACATAGTTAGAAAAGTACAGATTAGTAGCCTTTCCAGATAATTGCGGATATACTTTGATACTATAGCTAATTAGGGAAGTGGTCATTTATTAGTGGCTATTACAGAATCAGAAACTATATTGATTACATTTGTATTATCTATTCGTTTACAACCCATTGGTTTATCTTGCACTTTTAATGACCTTTAACATAAGTTCTATTGTTCAACATCATGCATTCATCATTTGGAAAATATTAGTTCACTGACTTATACATATAGAAGCAATAATATTATTGAATAATAAATATGTGTTTTATATTGAATAAAAATGCTGACATATATCATAATTGAATATAGAATAATCATATTTGTTGAAATCACTGATGATCTCATTTTAAAACAATATAAGAATTGGTAGACCTTCCAGCGAACAATGCTATATCTGTTTTCCAAAATTTTAATTTTCACTTGAAGTCTCCAATTTTATTATCGGCAACAAAGAGTACCAAGCTTTTACCTGTAAGTGGCACTGGTTAGACATTTTCTGGAATGTATCTGCCAAAATCAGATTCTGAATAAACATACATGAATAAGTAAACAAATTCAGCTAATGAAGCTCACAACTCAAATAATTGCACAAGCCTTTTTCCTCAACACAAAAAGAAGTACTCTACGTTTTCTTACCATTTCTTTTACAGATCATTAAAAACACCCTCATACTGATTTGTTATTCAGGAAGATTATAAATTGTTCTAAAAGAAAGAAGAAAATTAGAATTTCTGGAGTTTGTCATCCTTCCTCAGCATGAGTCTCCAGTGTTTACAAAGATGAAGTACAGCCTCACTACTATATTTTATTTTATAATATATATTAATTAATATATGCATTTAGTTTTTAGCATGCAGTTTGTTATATTTGTTCTAATTTCATTTGTGTGATACAATATTAAGTTATATAAACCAGTTAAGTTATGACAAGTAGACCTTCAGAATCTATTGGAAATGTATCTTCTACGTTTGATTATAACTGAGAGTGATGAGTAACTTCTACTGCATTTTAATGAACTAGATGAACCATTTCCTGTAACTCATCAGTTTTCACTATATACTGCTTTTCTTGTTAATTATGTGGATGAACTGTGTGGCCATGTTCCATAATATGAAATGTAAACATAAAGAAACAGTATGGCATTAATTTTAGTGTTTAGAATTCAATAAGTACAGATATTTTCTAGAGTACTTTTACTACACACACACACACACACACACACACACACACAGAGAGACACCTTTAAAGTTAAAACAGAATTAATTCACCAAAAGTCTGAATTTAAATTAGCGGTGGTTCCTGAGTGTGATTACCAGCTGTCTAGTCAATTAATCAGTGACAGTAAATTCACCATTAGTTTATAAAACCCAGTAATTAGAGAGTATATGAGCAGACCTCTTGACTCAGATATATTTTACAGATGAAGGAACATATAAACTTAGAAAAGAAGACTGGCCCAAGGTCGCAGAATATTTTATTTATTTTTGCCAACACAGTGAATTATAATAATGGTCCCAATCTTGTTTTGAATATTTCACTACAAATTTATTATAACATATTTAAATTATTTGTAAATATTTAGTTAATGAAGCAATTGCACAATTTCCCCATGAAACAAAAATAAAAGATATTTTTGTCATTTCAGCATACTAACTTTTTTGTTCTTTCATTATTTAATTGAGTTTTATATACTTCCATTTTCATTACTGAGTTTTAATGAGGCAAACTTTAAAATATGCTGGACTTATATTTTTAGAAAATATCTTTGATCATCGAAGATCAGTTTTCTCCCCTAGGTAGATTTAAAAAATAAACCTGGTCCTTTCATATGATGAAATCTCTTCAGATTTCTTATTTTAGAGTTATAAGTTGCAAATGATTTCCATAAATTACATAATGTTATTTTCACAGATGATAATAACATTTTGAATTGTTTGATTAAGATTAGAGATTATAGCCTTTTTCAGCATGACTTAATTTGGCAGAGCAATTTCCATTAAATTTGTTTGTTTCCAAACTTACTATCTCAACATTAATCAGACTCGTTTTCCTACATATTAGAAAATACTTACATAAAGTTCCAAATTAATGCTTCACATTACATATTTCTAGTAATCGACTGAACAATATTCATCTTGTAATAATGAGTATTAACATTTTTTAACATTTTTTATTCGCACATTATATGAATTTTCATAAACTTTGTCAAATATGAATATAATCAAGATAATTATTGGCAAATGTGAAGTGTGATGATAAAGAAAATGACTGTAAAATATAATTTTTAATCTATTAAAGACATAGATTATATATGATTATCTATGTGTGTGTGTCTACATGTGTATATACATATTTGATGTTTGCTAAAATATGGAATGATATTTGAATCAGTTACATTTTAATGTTTTTATAATTTCAAAATAAATTTGTCAGAATTTATTTGCTATAAGATTTATACTTAAGATGGTGAAAATTAAAGGACAAATGTTTTCATTTTTTATTTTGTGATTGATAGTATCAAAGTGAACACAGTCCAGAGTAGTTTCTTTACAAGTTTATGCCAAAATGACAGAATATTTCCAATTCAAGAATATTGTAGTTTTGGTATAACTATTCCAATTGTTTGCCATCACACATTTATTTTATTAATTTCCTAGTTTAGCAACTTGGATAACATGGACAATATTTATTCATATATTTGTATATAACATTTATATATGTTTAACATATCACATTGTATGTAAGTTTACATAAATATAATTTGTATTATATTATATAATAATGCATTACATTGTATTTATAAATATTACATATTTCATTTATATGAATTTTACATTTTAATTATAAAGATTGTTTAGTTAAAAGTATTATTAAATGGTGCTATTTGTGAAATAGTTTTAACCATTCAATTAAAATTATAAATTTTCCAGAATATTAAGTGTGTCCATATGTAGGATTTCAATAGTTGTAGAGACAAACAACATTAATAATTAAATTTTTCATGGAAAGAAATAAAAGACAAAAATATTGATGGAAACTTCTATGTTACAGGATAATACATTTGTTTACAATTCCTTTTGTGCTTTTCACACACTGAAAAGTACATATGTGAAAAGGTATTGATACTCTTGCTATAAAAATTTTTTCTGCAAACATATATTTTATGGTATTAGCAGACACCCAATAAATGTTGATCGAATATTTAGTTATTTAAAATTATCTTTTCTTCAGGTCCAGATGAGGTTATATGAAAAATATTTCTGACCATGATTTTTAGAAAATTCAATTTCATAAATTTGATTTCTTTCACACTAGTTTATTTTTCTTTTACTTAAGTTAGCATCTCTGTTGGATATTTTGAAAAAGATAGAATCTGAACATATACATTTTAAAAATTTGAGTTCAATACATACATTCTGATGACATAAGATAATATTTGAGAATATACTTTGCAGAGTCCAAAGAGATATCTAAAAGAAAAATATCATTATTATGTTTTATTATTTACAAAATTGTAGACATTTTCAACATTATTAGTACTTTTAAAAATTATCTTAAAAACCTACTTGGATATCAACAATAGCTTGAGTTTGATGACAATAAAAACAAATGACTAAGGAAACATAAGAAATATTGTATCATAAAAATTTTACTTAAAATAGAAACATTATGTTTTATAATTTCGCTGTAGAGTCCTAACCCCTCAGAAATGATGTTTTATATTGCTATATTGGGTCTAGCTGGACTGTTAGTCCATAAATCCTCATTTGTGAAAAGTGATTTTCTCAAGTGTGAAAAGTGGTGAAATGTACAATTTTTAGTGTGAACTTTATGACTTATGCAAATGCTTCAGTCATGTCTTGTAAAACTTTATCATCCTGTATGTTGCTATATCAAATAGTTTCATTTCCTCTCCAATATATAGAGGAACTCTAGAATATCATTTAACATAAAATGCTTATTTGATAAGCTTTATATGTTGCTATAAATATTTTCATAGGTGAATAAAATACATATCTTGTACGATATGTTACATATATAAATATGTGTGTGTGTGTGTGTGTGTATATATATATAAATTTATCCTCACTCTTTATTTCCTTCATTTAAGGAAAATACACAATTCCTGGAAGAACAATGATTTGAACCTTACACATCACCAAAAAATTATAAAATTTATGTTTATTTCTAGAAGACATTTAAAATATTCTATTGATAAGGTTTTCAGAGAGAATTAATTTAATTAGAATCTAGTTATAATATTTCACATATATAACTCTACTAATACCACAACACAAAAGAAATTAGTGATTAAAGTAGTTAAGTAAGCATTGATACTTTCATCTTCAAAATCACTAAATAAAATTTTTTTATCAATTAAAAGATGAAGACACACAATCCTATTTCAGGAGCAAAGCAACCAACAGTAACAGTGACTCTCATGCATTGAACACAGGATAAGTGATTTTGGCAGGCTCATCTTTCCTTCAGAAAGAACTTCACCACAAAAGGATTTAAAAGAGAATCAAAAGCTCATTTTTCCTTAGGAACATTGCTATTCTCCAGTCCACATCGCTACCTGGCTTACCATAACAAGAAGCCTAAAGGACAGATATCAATTATAGAGAAATGTCAACATTCTTTAAAAAATAGAATCAAATAATTATTACTGAAGATCAAAGAAATCCTTCAGTACATTTTTGTTTTGAATTTCTACATATATAGTAAGCTAAATTCTCTCTCTATATATATGTATACATGTATATACGTAATTGAAACTGTTTTCTTTCTGAAATCTTTTCATACAATGCTTTCTTTTGATCCAGTCACTTGGGCACTTGCTATATGGCATAAATTTAAGGAATATTTTATATTCTCATTATGAGGAAAGTAATTTTGCACATTATTGAATTGGAAATCACTCATCTAAAGAGAGATCATCTGTGCATTAGCCAGCATAAATTTATTTTATAGCCTTCGTTATACATGAGGGAGTGAAGTGATCATGGCTAGTATCATTAAACAGATGGCAGTGAATTTTTTCTCTCTTCTCTGTAACTCAGAAGGAGTGTCCTTTCTTATTCTACTTCAAAATTAAGTTTAACCTAAAGAATAATGAAGGGTCAATTTCATGGTTTTTTGTTTGTTTTTAATTAGACTGTGGAACTTTACTGATAACCATCATTTTGTTTGCCAATAATAAGTCAGATGATTTTAAAAAATACATCTAAAATCAATCATGTTGACAAGGCCTCAAAAAAACTCACAACTAAATGAATTATATATTAAACAATACCATACCTTTCCAATACATAAGCAATCTATGGCTGATTTCAACCCTAGAAGATCAACAGGAAGAGTGAATAGAACATAACTAGGTGTAAGGAAGAATCATTCCAACTTTTAACCACTTTACAAAGGTTGAAGGAATAACTTTGAATCCCTAAAAGCCACGGTTACACAGTGAGCCAGCAGCCACCTACCATCTTTTCCATTGACTCTTTCAGAATACCTTACATTACGTAGGCTGGGGACTGTGCAGGAGAGATAAAAGGTTTAATACTGAACCAGGATATCGCTGAAAAACTTTGAGGGCATAAATTTAAATAAAGAACAAATGAACGTAAAATAAAAAACTAAATCAATATATTCGGAGATGGAAATTAATAGTTTTAGTATTGGATATGAATTGGTAAAATCTCTGATTAATGGCATTTTAAAAAATATTACCAGAATTAGTTAAAATAAAACAAATATATTTACTTGGAGGGCTACAAAGTATGGATACTTAGTAGTAATGAGTATTAAAATTACAATTACCCTTTACATTACTTAATGTATTTTGTGTTCTCTAATATTGCACTTTTCACATGAATTAAATATTATTCAAAATGTTAATGTAATTCTAGGTCTTAGGTCACAGATTAGCATTTTGATAATTAATTAAGTTTATTAAATAGCTATAAAACTATTAAGACATTGTTCTCAAAATGTTTGACAATAAATATTTTCTGTGACATTTTCTGTATTTTCTATGACATTGTCCTTTTCTAAGTTTAGTGATTAATTGGAATAATTCATAGTTTATTGTTATTTTTACTTTTATCTTTAATTATGGCCCATACTTCATCTCTAATATTGCTTATTTCTTTTCATGTACCATCATTGTGGTTTTTCTAACCTATTAACTTCAAGGGTAATAGTTTAAACCTTGTTTCTTTGATTTTTATTTATTTTATAATTTTTACTTTTTCTCTACTTTCATTAAGTTCTCTATTACACTTTTTCAAAATTGACTTTAGCTCATTAATTTTAATTTCTTCTTATTTAATATGTACACTTATGGCTTAAATTTTCCTCTAAATACTTATTTTCTGTCTTCTACAAGTTTTTACATGGAATGATTTCAAAGCCCATTGGTTGAAAATATTTTCTAATTTCCATTAAAATTTCTTATGTAAATCAGCTGTTACTGAGAAATATTGTAATTTAAATTTATAAATTTGTATACATATAGATGTTTAAAGTTTTTTTTTTTTTAAATTGAGGTGTATATTTGTGTTTGCAGTCAGGGAATTCATACACTATTGATTGATCAATATCTGCTGAGACTTGTTTATTAGCTTGTAGTTGTAAATTTACCTAAGCATTGTACTGGGCTGAACAGATGGTAGATTGTATGTTTTCTCATATATATACACACACAATATACAATATATAGTATATTTTCTGATATATATCTATATATAGATATATATATCAGGAAATATATAAATATATGTATATATTTATGATATATATATTTATGTATACACACTCAGTCTAAATTCATTCATGTTGACCTTACTGTCCTTCTTAATTTTGGTTTCCAGTTATATTAATTTATAAAAGAGGCTTGTTAAATTATTGTAAAATTTGATTGCAAATGTAGAAATATAATGGAAATAAAAAAATTCCTGCAACTAAGAAAATTTATACAGTCCTTTAAAATGAGATCTTCCTTAAAAAGTAGAGTCAAAGATCATTTCTACATTTAAAAAATTTAGTTTCTTTTAATAAAAAAGACCAGGATATATAATCACTGGGATACATTGTGGGCTAGAAGAAACTTAATTATATGTAATCAGAGAATACTTTTCTTAATTTGAAAGATATGAAATTGTCATGAAAAGAATACTCACCAGAATAAATAAATAAATATTAATTTAAAGTTAATGCTTAAGGGGTAGAATGTATACAAAGACATAATTCTTAAGGTATTATTGCACAACTATAAGTAAATGAATAAATGAATTATATTTTTATATAATTCAGATCAAAGTCCAATGTCTATCCATGATAAAAAATTCCCAGTATTCTAGAAATAGAAGTGAACTTCCTCAACTTAACAAAGCATTTCTACAAAATTCCACAGCTAACATCATACTCAATGGTGAGAAACTTGCAGCTTTCCCAGGAAGATGAGATAAACGGAGGGATGTTCCCTCTCACCACTGCCTTTCAATTTCATGCTAGAATTCCTAGCTAGCACAGCAAGACAAGACTGGAAGTAAAAGGTATACAAACTGGAAAGAAAAACATTAAAAGTGTCTTTATTCACAGATGATATAATCATCTTTGAAGAAAATCCTCAAGAATCAACACAAAAAAATACATGAAACTAATCAGTAAACACACCAGGTTTTCTGAATAAAAGGTAAATATACAAGAGTCTATTTCTTTCATATATGCTAGCAATAAACAAGTGAATTGATATTGATTTTTTGGATTAAACTCTCAAAAGCACAGGCAAAGCAAACAAAAATAGAAAAACGGTATTATATGAAATTAAAATGTTTCTGAACAGCAAGAAGCAATCAACAGACTGTAGAGACAACCTACAGAATGGGAGAAAGTATTCACAAGCTATGCAACTGACAAAGGGTTACTATCCAAACTACATAAAGAACCCAAACAACTCAATATCAAAAAATAACAACACTCTGATGAAATGGGCAAAATATCTGAACAGACATTTCTCAAAAATAACATACAAATGGCTACAAGTATATGATAAAATATCAACATCAATAATCAAATACATGAAAATTATTACCACAATGAGACATCACCTCATCCCAGTTAGAATAGCTATTATCAAAAAGATTTTAAAAAATCAAATGTACATGAGGATGTGGAAAAAGGCAAACTCTCATATGCTGTTGTTGAGAATGTAAATTAGTAGAGCCACTATGGTCAACAGTATGGAGACTCTTCATAAAACTAAAAATAGAACTATCATGTGATCCAACAATCCCACTACACACACATATATAGTAAATATACATAGTAATGAATATATCAAAGAGATATTAGCACTCCCATATTTTTTGCAGCACTATGCACAATTGCCAAGATATGAAATCAATCTATGTGTCCATTAACGGATGAATAGATTTTAAAATGTGGCATATATACACAATGGAATACCATTCTGCCATAAAAAAGAATGAAATTCTGCCATTTGTGACAACATGGATGAACATAGAGAACATTATGTTAAATGGAATAAGTCAAGCAATGAAGGACAAATGTCACGTGTTCTCACTCAGAGGTGAAATCTAAAAAAGTTTATCTCATAGATTTCACCTCTGAGTGAAATCCATGTTGTCACAAATGGCAGATCTTTAACTCAAAATGGATGATAGACCTAAATGTGAAACACAAAACTAAAAAAATCCTAGATGATAACACAGTATAAAATATAGTTGACCTTGTGTTTGGCAATTATTTTTTAGGTATGACACCAAAGGCTTCATTCATGACAGAAAAATTGATAAGTTGAATTTTAGCAAAAGTAAAAATTTCCACTTTGCAAAAGACATATGAAGAGAATAAAGATAAGCCAAAAACTGGGAAAGAATATTTATAAAATACATATCTGTTAAAGAACTATTCTTCAAAATATATGAAGGACTCTTAAACCTCAACAATAAGAAAACAAACAAACAATTAAAAAATGAGCAAAAGACCTCAATAGCCCCCTCACCAAAAAAGATTTACAGATGACAAACATATGGAAAGAAAACTGGAAAACAGGAAAATGCACTCTGAAATTAATTACTACCACATACCTCTGGTAATGTCCAAAATCTAGAACAGTAACAATAAGTGCAGGTGAGGATGTTGAACAATAGGAAGTCTCATTCATTGTTGGAGGAAATGCAAAACGGTACAACCACCTTGGAAGACAATTTGGCATTTTCTTACAAAACTAACTATTCTCTTCATATTCAATCAAGCAATTATGCCACTTAGTATTTACTCAAAGGAGGTGAAAGCTTCCTGCATACAAATCTTTAGCAGCTTTATTCATAATTTCCAAATCTTAGATGCAACCAATATCCTTCAGTAGGTAAATGGACAAACAAACTTCAGTACATCTGGTGATGGATTGTTATTCAACACTAAAAATATATGAGTTTTCAAGGCATAGAGGAAACCTAAATGCATATTATAAAATGAAAGAATCCAATCTGAAAAGCTATGTGTTGTATGATTGTAACTGTATGACATTCTGAAAAAGTCAGAATTACAGCAACGTTGAAAACGAATTGTAGTTTTCAGAGATTGTTAGGTGTGAAGAATGAATAGACAAGCACAAAAGATTATTGAAGCAGTAAAATTACCCTGTATAATACTATAATGGTGCATATATGTCACTGTACTTTGTCCACACTCATAGAATATACAACAAAATAAGTGAACCTTAATGTAAACCATGGACTTTGAGTAATAATAATGTGTTAATGTAAGTTCGTCAATTGTAAAAATGTACCATTCTGGTGGGGGATAATGGGGAAGACTATGCATATATGGAGGCACTTGGTTTATAGGAAATTTCTGTACCATCCTCTGAATTTTGCTGGGAAATCAACTATTCTAAAACATAAACTCTACTTTAAAAAAAAAAAAAAAGCATGAAATTGTGCTGATGAATGCATAAACTGAAAATCAAAATCTACCAAAACCTCATATACAGAAGCCTTTAATACAAAGAAAATCAACAACAGGGTAAAGATCTGAACTATACTTGATGGCTTCTCCTATAGCAACTAACAGGATGACTGAAAATACATATGTGCCACTAAATTAGGAAAACACTGTTTTGTCATAGCATGGTAGCAGATATTCAATTGAGGCCATTTTAAAACTGTTCAACCAATCAATAACAACTTGGTGCAATGAATTTGCCTTCATGAAACAAGAAATCAGTTTTAGCCTCTACTTTCTCTACCTTCTTAAAATTAGATAAGAAGATAAGGATGTATTATTTCAATAAACAGCCTTACAGTAAGGCTTTATAATACCACCCAAATTACCACAGTTTTATATATGATGGATAACTTTATTGTTCCTGAAAATCCACAAGTCTTTTAATTTTTTGCTGCTATGGAAAAGCATTAGCTCTAAAAAAAAAAAGCCATTATGAGATTATTTTTGCAACTCTGCTCAAAAATACCATATCTAAGTAGAATGTCTTCTCTTCACTAACAATAATAATTCTCGTTTAGTGTTTTTATTATATTAACAATTATACATTAGCAGTCTCATCATCTGTTGAGATTCTATTCCATTTAATATTTTAGCATCTTTTAAGACTTAATTCGTATATGTCAAAGAATGTTAAGATTACCTCTAAGTATCTGAAATAAAAAGACAACCCAAAGCTATTACTGATTATCATAAAAGACAACAATATTCATCAAGTACAGTCTCTCTGAGTAGAACAGAATACTAATATTATGTAGAACCTTGATACAGAGTTATTGGCAGGTGTTCAAAATTTTAAGTGTTTTGACATCACATACAGAAATTCAGATACTCAGAAGAAACTGTTGTTGATTGTGTGGCAATGAGAAACATATATGTTGGAGTTCATTTCATAAATTTGTCGATAATTTGAAAACCTTGAATAAATTGATTGATTAAATAATTGAATATAAATTAAACAAAATAACACAAAAGAGATTTTTAAATATTCAAATGGCACTAAGCCCAAATTATTTTACAGGTGAATTCTGCCATATATTTAAGAAACTTTAACTCAATGCTATACTAGTAGCAACAGCTACATGGGTATGGAGAATAGAACACAATGTTTCTTATATATTCTATTTCAAAAATAAGTAAATCTTGATATGAAACTAGTAAATATAGTCCTAAAAAGAAATAATAGACCAGGGTAATCTACAAATGTTAATAATACAAACCTCAAATAGAAATAACAAAACATAAATCAGATCTTTAAAATAGCATTATATCAGGTCAACATGGTTTCTTGTTTGGAATAAAATGCTAATTAGGAGATATTCCTATATTAGAAAATCTAGCAATATAGCTTGCATATTAAGAGACTAAAAGAACAAAAATAAATTAATTTTTTCATAGATACGGAAGTTGTATTGGTTGAAGTTAAATACCTAGTTTGTTTGTACATATAATTCCTAATAAAATTAGAATACAATATTTCCTTGCATTTTAATATGCATATAAATGTATAATATGCATTATACATTTGTCCAAACTCATAGCATGTACAACATAGCAGGTAAATATTATATATTATATGTTAATATATAACATATATAATAAAATAGTAAGTACCCCCTTCACACCTGATTTTTAACATTAATTGGATTTAGCTAACAACATAGACAAGAGAAAATTATAATTGGTTTTGGTAGACAGAACAATGGCCCCACAAAAATGTTTATAGTCTAATCTCTGAAACAAATGAATATGCTATAGCACGTACACAGCAAGGAGATGTAAGGCTGAAAACACAAATAAGTTTGATATTTTACTGACCTTAAAATAATGATATTATTCTAGATTATCTTGACGGGTTCATTGCAATCGGAAGACTTTTTTGTTTTGTTTTGCTTTTTAATGTGAAAGAAGGAGGCAGAATAACTAATGTCAGAGTGATGCAAACAATGAGCCAAAGAATTGGGCAGTCTCTGGAAGCTGGAGAAGACAAGAAGATGGATTATTTCCTAGAGTTCCCGCAAATGGAACACACAGCTGGCAACACCTTAGTTTGGCCCAATAAGAACATTTTGAATGTCTGACCTTCAGAAATGTAAGATAGTAAGTTTTGTTTTGCTTATTTAAGCCACAAAATTTGTGGAAATTTATTACTGCATTTACTAATAAAAACTAGTAAAGTGCATAAAATCCTAAAGCAGTTGAAAGGTTTTATTATCTACAGATAGTATACACAGAAGGAAATGTATAATTGGAAAACCTGAGGGTATTGGAAATTTTTCAAGAAGTTAAAACATTTACAAAAGAAGCTAGAGAGAATTAATATGTGAAAATCATTTTTTTGCTTAGAAAATATATAGAAATAAAATTATACTTAAAAATAATAAAATACAAAGAAATAATTTTAAAATTAGCTTGAAATATTTATGTAAAATTTTTAAAGATTGACTTACATTCTTGGTTTTTGTTCTTAAGAAGGAGTCTCCTTCTGTCTCCCCGGCTGTAGTGGGGCAGTAGTCTGATCTCGCCTGCCTCCCTGGTTCCAGCGATTCTCTTGCCTCAGCCTCCTGAGTAGCTGGGACTGCAGGCACACCACCATGCCCAGCTAATTTTTGTATTTTTAGCAGAACAGGCTTTGAAACTCCTGATCTCAAGCGGATCTGCCCCTCCTGAGCCTCCTAAAGTGCTAACTTGCATTCTTAACCATGCATTGATGAGATTAAAAACACAAATACTCAGATAAAAATTTAATTCACAAATATTAATTAGTACACTATATTAATTTGTATATGCTCCCTAATTAAAAATATGCAAAACTGAGGCTGGGCACAGTGGCTCGTGCCTGAAATCCTGGCACTTTGGGAGGCCCAGAGGCCGAGGGGGTGGATTGCTCGAGCCCAGGAATTCCGGACCAGTCTGGGCAACAAGGCGAAACCCTGTCTCTACAAAAAATTAGTGGGGGCATGATGGTGTGTGCCTGTGGTCCCAGCTACTTGGTAGATTAAGGCAGGAGGATTGCTTGAGACAAGGATATCGAGGCTGCAGTGAGCCATGTTCAGATCACTGCACTCCAGCCTAGGTGACAGAGTGAGACTCTGTCTCAAATAATAATAATAATAATAATAGTAATAATAAATAAGCAAAGCTAATGTAAACAATCAAAGTATATAAACAAAGTTTAACAAGTGATTCTGAAAAGAATGAGATGATGGTAGTTTTTCAGATGTTAGAAATAAGCCATATTTGATATTGCCGTAATATGGCTCTGTAAACGCAGTAGAGGAAAGAAACTAATATAGAAACTCAGGAAGACAATCAGGTATGGCGAATAATACACAATAAATCTTTGCAATTGCAAATGATTTGACATAATTGTCAAAAACGTAAGAATTTACTTTTCATAATCTTTTCTCAAAATTAACCTTGTTAAAGTCCCAATTCAACATGCGTAATAAAGGGATAGTGTGAGTTTCATAATTTATGACAATGTATCTTATAAACTATAGTAATTTTTAAATGGCTTGAGCAGTGCTAATGGTGAAAAATGTTAGCTGAAAAAATATTTCTTTAATTATGTGCTAATTCAGAAACTTGCTGTGTAGAGAAATATGAGACTTTCTGGTAATTGTCATTTTCCAGATTAAGTTTCTATGAAAGCTAGATAAAATTTCCCAGTCCAGTCAATACTAATTAACATTTTAATTGGCTCATGACACATTCGGGGGGTAAAAAGTTCCACTTAAAAAATCTAATGGCTTTTTTGTTTTGTTTTGTTTTTTAGGCACTTTTTTCAAGCTTTTCTACATTATTAATTATACTATTTGCATAATTTGAAAGCAGCTATGAAGTTAACACTTTATAGACGTACTTTAAACACATTTCATTTTTATTGACTTGCTCATATAAGTATGTCTTTTCCACTAACATCTGCAGTGATATCATTTTGTGTACAACTGAGAAGCAATATTCAAATAAGAAAAATTAAATTGCAGAGAGAGTACATTTGATAGAAGCATAATAGTTATTAGTAAATTATTCAGTAAAACTTGTCCCATAGGAACTACATCTAAGCTCTGTAGCATACTTTCCATCAAAAAAAATGACAATCTTAATGAATCAAATCTAAAAGTCATATTCTCCTCAGGTGAGTAGGTTAATTATCTATGCAATTAGTTAATTGCAAAAAACTTCTGTTATTGCTACCTACTTAAAAAGGATTGTTGACATGGTCTTTTAGATACATATTTTATGACAAATGCTATCTGTAACAAATTTTGTTCTTTCTGCCTCTGAACAATTTTTAAAATATTGATAAATTTCTCAATTCATAAAGATGAAATGTAAATGTTTTAAACAGGAATTTTCAATCTTCTGTCATTTTGTACTTCCACATATTGGATCTCACCTATTTGCTTAAGCAAAGTCTGTATATGATACTATATTATTTACAAAGTGTTCTAAAGTAATTTTATTTCCAAATCAATTTCCTTTTTAATAAGATTGAGGAAAATAGACCTCTTAAGAAATCTTTTATCTGTAGCAAGTTAGAAGATACACCACGTACAGACAATGCTACGGAGCAATTGATTGGGAAAAGTCAAAATGTTCTTATGTTTTATTTATTTTTGCCTGTCCTTTGCAAATTATTGTTTTGAGTGTTACTTCTCATTAATTTGTATTATTTTGAGTGTTACTTTGCAACCCAAGAAGATTGTTCCCGATAGCTTTCAGGCACCCAACAATAAGTTATTAGACCTTCACAAATAGTGGAGGAAAAAAGGTATATCTTTCTTATATCTAAGAAATAGCATACTGAAGTCAAATAGGTCAAAAAGTTGTTTGTTAAAATTTGATGTTATTGTACTACCAATGAAACAATAAGCATACATACATTTTATGTATGTTTGTATACACACACACACATATAATATATATGTTACAGTTCTTGCCTCAATATTTGAATATGTCTGTAAACATTGTGAAGCACTCGAAAGGGCAGACTCAACTCTATTTAACAAGAGGATTGAGGGTGAAATAAATTCTCAACAAATTGAAGTCAAAACAAGCAAGCAAACAAACAACAACAACAAAAAGCAATGCACCTGATAGTTCCTTGCAGAATCAGGGATTAATTAATAAACAGTCTCATCCCAAGATAAGGAACTTCATATTACTTGTCGAGTGAGATGTGAAAATCTGTGATTACTGTATTACCCCCATTCTTCCATTTTCTGGGAACGTCTTTCTACTGGTGTTTGCATGTTCCACCATTACACATTGGGGGTATATAGAGCAGATGTTTTGCCTCATATTTAGTGCACAGTTCCAAAGACAAACATAAACATACATGGTGAAGAGACAAGGGCAAACTCTTCTGCTTTCTGGGAATTTTGAACTCTTACTGTATAGGATTTAGGTCTTCCATAGGGAGCAAGTGAGTGTGTTCAGTGTGTCAGAAAGAAAGTGAACCAAATAATTTCTTGTGAAAATAAGGGACTGTGTTAGACCTTAATGGTTATTGTTAAATATTCAGTTCCTCTCACTTCTGAAAGGGCTGCAAAATTTAGCAACTTTTCAAATTTAAATTAAAAAAAAAACCCAAAAAGGATAGATTTTTTAAATATATCATACTGTTATACTAAAACTATGTTTTTCTCTAAAATTAAAATTTAACTGGGCATCCTATATTTTACCCAACAATTCCACCCTGTGCCACATGACAGACTCTGCTACTAAGGCTCAAGAACAACTAAGAAAAGCCATTTGGCTAGTTTTACTAAAGGTTTTTGAAGGGAGATGATGCATGTCACCTCTAGATAAAACTATTTAATTGTCACTATGCAAGTCTTTTTACATTCTCCTAGCTCCAGGATCCAAGAGAGAGATCCAAGAGATCTTCTATCTCTAGGATCAATTATACTTGAATTAAAGTAGACTTAAATTCAAAAGAGATTATACTTGAATTAAAGTAGACTTAAATTCAAAAGAGATTATACTTGAATTAAAGTAGACTTAAATTCAAGATGCCAGAGTAAGATAGAAGCATCCTGTATTGCTAATTCACTGGCCTCTAAATAAGCAACAAATAAACATGGGCTGTTTGATATAACAAATATCAAATCATCACTATGACATCCAGATTTTTCTTTTTCCTTTTCTTTCACCACAGCCTCCTACCATTTAATATTATCTTACTGAATCTCTTACCTCACTTGCTCTCCAACCATCCTGTACTTTTGCTACAGCATGCATAGAGACTCATAGACCAGAGGCATAGTCTCAAGATTTTTAAAAAATGAATAAATAAACAAAAACAGCTATTATATCTTTGAGGTAGGAATGGAATTACACTGAGTTATAGTACTAGTCTAATTTCTATGCCCAAGCTCTCTTTCACTCAAATAAAATGATCGCTTCTTATGAGAAATTAGCTGCAGATCTAGAAAAGATTTATTCTTTTTGAAGAACATTAGTAGATTGAAAGATGAAGAAGTTAGAGAGATTATTTCATTATAGTAATCTCTACTTTTCTAGAGACAAAATATCTCTCTTTATCTTATTCATATAGATAGGCTAAATTTACTGTCAATGGGATCCAAGATATCTTGTGTCAACATGTCAGATTGAAATAAAAGCAGTGCAGCCCTTCAGCACTAGGTTGAGGAGACAGGATTTTAATAAATGTTGACATTGGGAAAATTCTGAATAGGCATAGAAGAAGTCATAAGAAAGAAAATAAATTTGAGGAAGTAAAACAATAAATTGAGCATCTTTGGGGGAAGAGAAATTACAGGAAAGCCAACAATGTTCATTTTGTCAAAAGCTGTTTTTTTTGTTTGTTTGTTTTGTTTTGTTTGAAACTGGGTTGCTAATTAGGGGCGCAGACATAGTAATTTTTCATATTGAAAAGTTCCAGGGAAAAGCTACTCCATGTCAGTAATTCCTTGGAACAAGAGAAAGTTACCACACCAATTGTGAGAACCCAGACGAGAAAGCAGCTGGGTTGCCTACTCCAGTACAGTAGAAGCACAGAAATGGTTAAAACCAGTCCCTAATAAGAATGGAAGCTAAGATATGCATCAAACTTTGATCTTTCTCATTTTGTTAACATAATGACATAAAGAACTATTTGCAGAGACCAGTCAATTTTGTTTTGATGTGACACTTACATGTGACATTTCAAAAATCAGATTAATTAAATGTGTTGAACTACCTACTGTGATATATGCCATCAACAAAATTGACACAACTCATACAAAACAAAATCTGCTTATTTCTCCGATTAATATATTTGAATTAATTTGATCACAAATGTAAATAATCAAGTAAGTCATTTGAGATCTGTCCCTGTTCAGAATAAAAATTAGAGAGACTCAATTTTTTAAGCACTCATTCCTTAAAGTTGAGTGCAGTTGATAATGCAGAATTATCAATCAATATGGCATTCTGTAGAAACAATTTTGTTTTAATATTATTTGTCAAAGAACACACTCACAACCTGTTAAGGCAAAATCTGTTTTGAGATTATAATTGATGTGTACTCATAATTTAATAGTATCCTTTTAAAAGAAAAGAGACAAACTCATTTACTTGTGTGTGTGCATATGTGCTTCATTCCATCTTACCCTGGTTCAAAATATATACCAAAATACTTAGAGGCAATAGAGATATTTAAATCTATTAGTGTATTTTTGAAATATAATCTCGTTTCTCATTGAATTTATTTTTAAATAGAAAATTAATTGTAGACAGATTACTGGATTCCAAGATAAAATTTTCAGGTGCTACCTAAAGGAAATATTGTATATTATGAAAAACAACAACAACAAAATACAGTTAGAAAGTGAAAAGTTCTTTTAAATATTGATTCAAAGTAATGATAAAATATTTTTTAATTTTGAATCTAAAATTGTAGTCTTATTACAACCAGAACCTTCAAAATATGACAGTTTTTATATCTTTTAATACCAATAGCCATCTGATCAATATTGTTAATAATATAATGCCATTATTAAGAAGATTGCATAATTTCTGTACTTTGCCTTAATACAGAGTTAATTGAAACACATTTATTTAGATATGTTTGCTTGTAATATGTAAGTTGAAAGGCCAATACCTTTCATCTCACTACTTTTGTACAATTAACACATATCTAGTGAATTGGGTTGTATTTCCAAAAGTTCTAAATGCTGTGCATCATTATCATAAAACTGCAAATGATTAAATGTATTGCATATTTAAATATTTTATTTAGTCATTTACTAGAAAACATTTATTGAATTATTATTATGCACCAGATTCTGTAACAAAAAATATAAGTAGGGAAATTTTGAAGCATACAGTTCTGAGGTGTGAGAACAACCTATAGTTATAACTAATTTTATAATATCTTTCTATTTAAGCACATCAGCAGATTAGATGACATTAAATTGTGTCATTGAAATTCATTATATGATTGCCCAAAACAACACACAGAAATACTAAAATTAGCCAAAAACCTGGGAAATTTAAAGGAAAAAAATTTGTTAAAATCTGAGTGGGTTTGTAATTTTTGAATTATTGATAGCAAATAATTAAAGATTATATATTTAGACACGATTTAATAATAGTTTCTCAAAAAATACTG
The DNA here is from genome assembly GCF_008728515.1 of Papio anubis. Lineage (NCBI taxonomy): Eukaryota > Metazoa > Chordata > Mammalia > Primates > Cercopithecidae > Papio > Papio anubis. The sequence goes on along the minus strand of NC_044982.1, from coordinate 63,012,532 downwards.
GACATATATTAATTAATACCACCATGTCCAAATAATATACAGGATTTTATGTGAGTAGCATGGCGATCATGTACAATATCACCATAATGTAGATAGAAAAACTAATGTAAAATGAATGAGAAAGAAGTTGAGTTATATACAATAAATTTGACAGGTCTTAGAAAATTAAAGACAAAGTGAATATATTCTAAGAATATAATATTCCTAGAAATTTAGGAAATTTTTTTAAAGTATGTATAGAACATATTATCATTATCATATATTTTATTATATATATAAATTCACACACACACACAAATACTACAACGCTATGTGTAGTTAATGTTACTATCAAGTATTTTTATTATTATTATTATTATTATTTTTAATTATTATTATACTTTAAGTTCTAGGGTACATGTGCATAACGTGCAGGTTTGTTACATATGTATACTTGTGCCATGTTGCTGTGCTGCACCCATCAACTCATCAGCACACATCAACTCGTCATTTACATCATGTATAACTCCCAGTGCAATCCCTCCCCCCTCCCCCCTCCCCATGATAGGCCCCGGTGTGTGATGTTCCCCTTCCCGAGTCCAAGTGATCTCATTGTTCAGTTCCCACCTATGAGTGAGAACATGCGGTGTTTGGTTTTCTGTTCTTGTGATAGTTTGCTAAGAATGATGGTTTCAGCTGCATCCATGTCCCTACAGAGGACACAAACTCATCCTTTTTTATGGCTGCATAGTATTCCATGGTGTATATGTGCCACATTTTCTTAATCCAGTCTGTCACTAATGGACATTTGGGTTGATTCCAAGTCTTTGCTATTGTGAATAGTGCCGCAATAAACATACATGTGCATGTGTCTTTATAGCAGCATGATTTATAATCCTTTGGGTATATACCCAGTAATGGGATGGCTGGGTCATATGGTACATCTAGTTCTAGATCCTTGAGGAATCATCATACTGTTTTCCATAATGGTTGAACTAGTTTACAATTCCACCAACAGTGTAAAAGTGTTCCTATTTCTCCACATCCTCTCCAGCACCTTTTGTTTCCTGACTTTTTAATGATTGCCATTCTAACTGGTGTGAGATGGTATCTCATTGTGGTTTTGATTTGCATTTCTCTGATGGCCAGTGATGATGAGCATTTTTTCATGTGTCTGTTGGCTGTATGAATGTCTTCTTTTGAGAAATGTCTGTTCATATCCTTTGCCCACTTTTTGATGGGGTTGTTTGTTTTTTTCTTGTAAATCTGTTTGAGTTCTTTGTAGGTTCTGGATATTAGCCCTTTGTCAGATGAGTAGATTGCAAAAATTTTCTCCCATTCTGTAGGTTGCCTGTTCACTCTGATGGTAGTTTCTTTTGCTGTGCAGAAGCTTTTTAGTTTAATTAGATCCCATTTGTCAATTTTGGCTTTTGCTGCCGTTGCTTTTGGTGTTTTAGACATGAAGTCTTTGCCCATGCCTATGTCCTGAATGGTACTACCTAGGTTTTCCTCTAGGGTTTTTATGGTATTAGGTCTAACATTTAAGTCTCTAATCCATCTTGAATTAATTTTCGTATAAGGAGTAAGGAAAGGATCCAGTTTCAGCTTTCTACTTATGGCTAACCAATTTTCCCAGCACCATTTATTAAATAGGGAATCCTTTCCCCATTTCTTGTTTCTCTCAGGTTTGTCAAAGATCAGATGGCTGTAGATTTGTGGTATTATTTCTGAGGACTCTGTTCTGTTCCATTGGTCTATATCTCTGTTTTGGTACCAGTACCATGCTGTTTTGGTTACTGTAGCCTTGTAGTATAGTTTGAAGTCAGGTAGCATGATGCCTCCAGCTTTGTTCTTTTGACTTAGGATTGTCTTGGAGATGCGGGCTCTTTTTTGGTTCCATATGAACTTTAGAGCAGTTTTTTCCAATTCTGTGAAGAAAGTCATTGGTAGCTTGATGGGGATGGCATTGAATCTATAAATTACCTTGGGCAGTATGGCCATTTTCACAATATTGATTCTTCCTAACCATGAGCATGGTATGTTCTTCCATTTGTTTGTGTCCTCTTTTATTTCACTGAGCAGTGGTTTGTAGTTCTCCTTGAAGAGGTCCTTTACATCCCTTGTAAGTTGGATTCCTAGGTATTTGATTCTCTTTGAAGCAATTGTGAATGGAAGTTCATTCCTGATTTGGCTCTCTGTTTGTCTGTTACTGGTGTATAAGAATGCTTGTGATTTTTGCACATTAATTTTGTATCCTGAGACTTTGCTGAAGTTGCTTATCAGCTTAAGGAGATTTTGGGCTTAGACAATGGGGTTTTCTAAATATACAATCATGTCATCTGCAAAGAGGGATAATTTGACTTCTTCTTTTCCTAACTGAATACCCTTGATTTCTTTCTCTTGCCTGATTGCCCTGTACAGAACTTCCAACACTATGTTGAATAGGAGTGGTGAGAGAGGGCATCCCTGTCTTGTGCCAGTTTTCAAAGGGAATTTTTCCAGTTTTTGCCCATTCAGTATGATATTGGCTGTGGGTTTGTCATAAATAGCTCTTATGATTTTAAGGTACGTTCCATCAATACCGAATTTATTGAGCGTTTTTAGCATGAAGGGCTGTTGAATTTTGTCAAAAGCCTTTTCTGCATCTATTGAGATAATCATGTGGTTCTTGTCTTTGGTTCTGTTTATATGCTGGATTATGTTTATTGATTTGCGAATGTTGAACCAGCCTTGCATCCCAGGGATGAAGCCCACTTGATCATGGTGGATAAGCTTTTTGATGTGCTGCGGAATCCGGTTTGCCAGTATTTTATTGAGGATTTTTGCATCGATGTTCATCAGGGATATTGGTCTAAAATTCTCTTTTTTTGTTGTGTCTCCGCCAGGCTTTGGTATCAGGATGATGTTGGCCTCATAAAATGAGTTAGGGAGGATTCCCTTTTTTTCTATTGATTGGAATAGTTTCAGAAGGAATGGTGCCAGCTCCTCCTTGTACCTCTGGTAGAATTCAGCTGTGAATCCATCTGGTCCTGGACTTTTTTCGGTTGGTAGGCTATTAATTATTGCCTCAATTTCAGAGCCTGCTATTGGTCTATTCAGGGATTCAACTTCTTCCTGGTTTAGTCTTGGAAGAGTGTAAGTGTCCAGGAAATTATCCATTTCTTCTAGATTTTCTAGTTTATTTGCGTAGAGGTGTTTATAGTATTCTCTGATGGTAGTTTGTGTTTCTGTGGGGTCGGTGGTGATATCCCCTTTATCATTTTTTATTGCGTCTATTTGATTCTTCTCTCTTTTCTTCTTTATTGGTCTTCCTAGCGGTCTGTCAATTTTGTTGATCTTTTCAAAAAACCAACTCCTGGATTCATTGATTTTTTGGAGGGTTTTTTGTGTCTCTATCTCCTTCAGTTCTGCTCTGATCTTAGTTATTTCTTGCCTTCTGCTAGCTTTTGAATGCGTTTGCTCTTGCTTCTCTAGTTCTTTTAATTGTGATGTTAGAGTGTCAATTTTAGATCTTTCCTGCTTTCTCTTGTGGGCATTTAGTGCTATAAATTTCCCTCTACACACTGCTTTAAATGTGTCCCAGAGATTCTGGTATGTTGTATCTTTGTTCTCATTGGTTTCAAAGAACATCTTTATTTCTGCCTTCATTTCGTTACGTACCCAGTAGTCATTCAGGAGCAGGTTGTTCAGTTTCCATGTAGTTGAGCGGTTTTGATTGAGTTTCTTAGTCCTGAGTTCCAGTTTGATTGCACTGTGGTCTGCGAGACAGTTTGTTATAATTTCTGTTCTTGTACATTTGCTGAGGAGTGCTTTACTTCCAATTACGTGGTCAATTCTGGAATAAGTGCGATGTGGTGCTGAGAAGAATGTATATTCTGTTGATTTGGGGTGGAGAGTTCTATAGATGTCTATTAGGTCTGCTTGCCGCAGAGATGAGTTCAATTCCTGGATATCCTTGTTCACTTTCTGTCTCGTTGATCTGTCTAATGTTGACAGTGGAGTGTTGAAGTCTCCCATTATTATTGTATGGGAGTCTAAGTCTCTTTGTAAGTCTCTAAGGACTTGCTTTATGAATCTGAGTGCTCCTGTATTGGGTGCATATATATTTAGGATAGTTAGCTCTTCCTGTTGAATTGATCCTTTTACCATTATGTAATGGCCTTCATTGTCTCTTTTGATCTTTGATGGTTTAAAGTCTGTTTTATCAGAGACTAGTATTGCAACCCCTGCTTTTTTTTGTTCTCCATTTGCTTGGTAAATCTTCCTCCATCCCTTTATTTTGAGCCTATGTATGTCTCTGCGTGTGAGATGGGTCTCCTGAATACAGCAGACTGATGGGTCTTGACTCTTTATCCAGTTTGCCAGTCTGTGTCTTTTAATTGGAGCATTTAGTCCATTTACATTTAAGGTTAATACTGTTATGTGTGAACTTGATCCTGCCATTATGATATTAACTGGTTATTTTGCTCGTTAGTTGATGCAGTTTCTTCCTAGCCTAAATGGTCTTTACATTTTGGCATGTTTTTGCAATGGCTGGTACCGGTTGTTCCTTTCCATGTTTAGTGCTTCCTTCAGGGTCTCTTGTAAGGCAGGCCTAGTGGTGACAAAATCTCTAAGCATTTGCTTATCTGTAAAGGATTTTATTTCTCCTTCACATATGAAACTTAGTTTGGCTGGATATGAAATTCTGTGTTTAAAATTCTTTTCTTTAAGAATGTTGAATATTGGCCCCCACTCTCTTCTGGCTTGGAGAGTTTCTGCCGAGAGATCTGCTGTTAGTTTGATGGGCTTCCCTTTGTGGGTAACCCGACCTTTCTCTCTGGCTGCCCTTAAGATTTTTTCCTTCATTTCAACTTTGGTGAATCTGGCAATTATGTGTCTTGGAGTTGCTCTTCTCGAGGAGTATCTTTGTGGCGTTCTCTGTATTTCCTGGATTTGAATGTTGGCCTGCCCTACTAGGTTGGGGAAGTTCTCCTGGATGATATCCTGAAGAGTGTTTTCCAACTTGGTTCCATTTTCCCCCTCACTTTCAGGCACCCCAATCAGACAGAGATTTGGTCTTTTTACATAATCCCATACTTCTTGCAGGCTTTGTTCATTTCTTTTTCTTCTTTTTTCTTTTGGTTTCTCTTCTCGCTTCATTTTGTTCATTTGATCCTCAATCGCTGATACTCTTTCTTCCAGTTGATCAAGTCGGTTACTGAAGCTTGTGCATTTGTCACGTATTTCTCGTGTCATGGTTTTCATCTCTTTCATTTCGTTTATGACCTTCTCTGCATTAATTACTCTAGCCATCAATTCTTCCACTTTTTTTTTCAAGATTTTTAGTTTCTTTGCGCTGGGTACGTAATTCCTCCTTTAGCTCTGAGAAGTTTGATGGACTGAAGCCGCCTTCTCTCATCTCATCAAAGTCATTCTCTGTCAAGCTTTGATCCGTTGCTGGCGATGAGCTGCGCTCCTTTGCGGGGGGAGATGCGCTCTTATTTTTTGAATTTCCAGCTTTTCTGCCCTGCTTTTTCCCCATCTTTGTGGTTTTATCTGCCTCTGGTCTTTGATGATGATGGTGACGTACTGATGGGGTTTTGGTGTAGGTGTCCTTCCTGTTTGATAGTTTTCCTTCTAACAGTCAGGACCCTCAGCTGCAGGTCTGTTGGAGATTGCTTGAGGTCCACTCCAGACCCTGTTTGCCTGGGTGTCAGCAGCAGAGGCTGCAGAAGATAGAATATTGCTGAACAGCGAGTGTACCTGTCTGATTCTTGCTTTGGAGGCTTCCTCTCAGGGGTGTACTCCACCCTGTGAGGTGTGGGGTGTCAGACTGCCCCCAGTGGGGGATGTCTCCCAGTTAGGCTACTCAGGGGTCAGGGACCCACTTGAGCAGGCAGTCTGTCCCTTTTCAGATCTCAACCTCCATGTTGGGAGATCCACTGCTCTCTTCAAAGCTGTCAGACAGAGTCGTTTGCATCTGCAGAGGTTTCTGCTGCTTTTGTGGTTGTTTACTGTGCCCTGTCCCCAGAGGTGGAGTCTACAGAGACAGGCAGGTTTCCTTGAGCTGCCGTGAGCTCCACCCAGTTCGAGCTTCCCAGCAGCTTTGTTTACCTACTTAAGCCTCAGCAATGGTGGGCGCCCCTCCCCCAGCGTCGCTGCTGCCTTGCCGCGAGATCGCAGACTGCTGTGCTAGCAATGAGGGAGGCTCCGTGGGCGTGGGACCCTCCCGGCCAGGTGTGGGATATAATCTCCTGGTGTGCCTGTTTGCTTAAAGCGCAGTATTGGGGTGGGAGTTACCCGATTTTCCAGGTGTTGTGTGTCTCAGTTCCACTGGCAAGGAAAAGGGATTCCCTTTCCCCTTGCGCTTCCCAGGTGAGGCAATGCCTCGCCCTGCTTCAGCTCTGGCTGGTCGGGCTGCAGCAGCTGACCAGCACCGATTGTCCGGCACTCCCTAGTGAGATTAACCCAGTACCTCAGTGGAAAATGCAGAAATCACCGGTCTTCTGTGTCGCTTGTGCTGGGAGTTGTAGACTGGAGCTGTTCCTATTTGGCCATCTTGCTCCGCCCCCTACTATCAAGTTTTAAAGTTTATTTCTTATTTTGAATCATCTATTTTCTGTAATACAATATAATATAGGTCTAAAATTAGACTTTTTTATTTTTAGAATTTTTAATATTTTAAAATGTATTTTATTTTTAAAGTTAACTTTTGTTGTAAGATTTAAAAGTTATATTAATAATAAGTATTTAAATATTGTTTTCTATACTTTCAAGCTTGATAACATTTACAGTTTTGTTTTTTGTTTTTTTTTTTTTTCTTTTTGAGACGTAGTCATGCTCTGTTACCCAGGCTGGACTGCAATGGCACCATCTTGGCTCACTACAACCTCTGCCTCCCAGGGTAAGTGATTATTCTGCCTCAGCCTCCCAAGTAGTTGGGATTACAGGCATCTGCCATCATGCCCAGCTAATTTTTGTATTTTTATAGAGATGGAGTTTCACCATGTTGGCTAGGCTGATCTTGAACTCCTGACCTTAGGTGATCTATCTGCCTCGGCCTCCCAAAGTGCTGGGATTACAGGTGTGAGCCATCACGCCCAGCCTAGAGTTGTTTTTTAAAACTGCAATCTTATTTGGCTCATTTCTAATTTGATTCCCAAAGATAAGCACCAATAAATGCCATTAATTTTCATGAATATACAAATATTGTTTATAACCATATCAACAGTTTGCTTAGGTAATGTTTCCTTCCTTGTTTGGTTCCAATGCCATGTCCACAATATGTCTAAACACCTCTCACAGTGCCTGCCACATGATAGGTACTCAAAATGATTTGATGAAAGAATAATAATTACGCCTAAGGTTAGACATGATAAATATAGAACAAATATTTTAAATTGTAACATATTTAATATGAGAAAAATATCTGAAACATATGGTTTAGAGATCTTATTTTGTTGTTGAATAAGAAAGAGATATCGACTACTGAGACCACTTAGAACCTTTTCTTTAAAAAGTACATGAAGGTGAAGATTAAAAGAACAGGAAGAAAGTAAATAAACTGCAGCCATGTAAAGGTTGTGTAATATAATGTGAACTTCTATTGTGATAGCAAACAACTATATAAAGGCAATGTCAACTGAACTTTCTCGCCATTGTTTTGACAGTATGCATACCAATTTCATATTTTTTTCAATCAACATCTATCATTACAATTGCCAAGAATACCAGTTACAAGTTGCTAAGGTATTTCGGTCATGTGCCTTACAGTCTATTCGTGGAATATAGTAAACATGTAAGTAACATAATAAATATTTATTTCAGGCAGTGAAAAATTGCTTGGTGGAGGCAAAACAGCATATAATTACAGAGATTAACTTTACTGAGGATGTGGCATTGCACTGATGTCTGAATGGTAATTCAGATTTGAAGGAAATAGGTGTTCAGTCAATGGTAACAGTTACTGCAAAAGCCTTAAAGCTAGAGTAGATTCAGTGAACTAGAGAAGAAAGAAGGACTTTGTTCAAGAAGCAGAGTGAAGAAAATTACAAGGAAATTGTTGGTATTTAGTGAGTATTTTTGAGGGCATGGCTCACCATGTTAACACATTAACACAAATACAAGAGAGGAATAATTTACAGGTATATGACATATCCTTTTCATTTATACAATCTCCTATTTCACTTTATAAAACAATTGCCATATAAATTTGTTGCACTTAAATAAACATTAATATATGGCAAACAACTGTAATGACAACCAGTTTTTAAGATCTAATATATTTTATTTTTATCAACTGACTGAAAGGTTCAAATTAGTTTTAATATATATACAATTGGAAAGTCAAGAAGAAAATTATCTATGTATATGTTGTTTCACATCATCTTAGAAAATATTAATTATATTCACCTGAAGAAAGTTTGTAGACTGTCTGCAGTGACTAAAAGATTATTGTATCACAAACGAACATTTCTAAATTTACTTTTAGTTTTTAAATGCACGGCAATACACAAATCCATTATCTTCTGAACTAGGGAGACCATTAGACTGGAAAAATTTTAAATGCCAAATATTAACCATCCTCAGATTTCAAGACGTTAATATATAATATCATGAATTTTTCATGCAAAGCTATCCTTTTATCACATTTTAGTTCAGTGGTCTAGAAAATCTTCTACAAAATGCAGATGTTTTAATCAGGACTTCAAATAAACATTGTTGCAAGGATGTGGAAGGAGAAAATAGAAGTAGTGGCATAGACAGAGATAACACTTCACCAAAATTTGGGGTCGGTGGACTGATGTGCTTCTTAATGTTTTTAATGTTCTTCATCCTTTAATGTAAAAATTTCTTAATAATAATTATTAACATGATTTTGAAAAAAAATCTTTTCCACTTTTAAAGAAATTTCTGGAGAGGAAACACATTGGTCATAAATACAATTGTTGTTTATAAAGTAATCAGAGGTATTTGCTATTTAAAAAGTCCCAGATCAAACAGAAAAAGAATTAATGCTTGATTCTATTTATCAGTTTTCAATGTGTGTGCGTGTGTACAATTAACTTATGAATTTAAATACATTTGATGAATTACAATTAATTATAATCACTATGCCTATTGCAGCTTCATATATCCCATCTTTGGCCAGGGGAAGTATCTACCTGCAAGGCAATATCTTGATAGTTTTGTTATCTTAGAAATCTCATATATTTTCTTTTCTATCTGATATTATAAGATACTTAAGATTGATACTCCATATTGATATTAGTTTAGTACTACAGAGGTTTTACACGTTTTATATAGTAGTTTCTCTTTCCTTTAAAACACAAAGAAACTCGGATTTTCAGAAAATTAGGAAAACAGGTTCAGAATACTCTCTATTTATTTGCTTTGACATGTTACACTCGTAAGTGTCATGATGTATCAATACGAATAGTAGCAATTATTATTAGTTTCTTAAAGGGATATTTTTGCACAACTCATGTTTAAAAGTCTACTACAAGTAAAATGCCATAATAGACATTGCATAATATACTCTATAATAGCCTCATTTGTTCTTGTTTTACAAAATCTATACATTTCTTAATCATTACCGGTTTTTATGTTGATGTTTCTTTAATAATTTTACTCATGGGAAGATAATTTTTGGCAGATTTCCCAGGGGTGATTCATGCAAATGTAACTCCCCACGTAAAGTTGACTCATGGATTCCACATGTGTACATCTCAGTGATGTACAGTAAGTCGTAAATATTCATGGGTTATGTGTTCATGGATTCAGTCATCCACGGACTGAAAATATTGGGGGATATGTCTACACTAAATATGTATAGACACTTTCTTCTTGTCATTATTTCCTAAATACATTATAACAGCTATTTATATACCATCTACATTGCCTTAGGTATTATAAGTCATCTAGAAATGATTTAAAGTATATGGGATTATGTGTATAACTTATATGCAAATACTATGCCATTTTACATAAAAAGGACATAGACATCCATGGATTTTGATAGCAAGGGGCGTTGTGGAACCAATTCTCCATGAATATAAAGGGGCAACTGCACATGCGTTTTGGCAACTTTTTTCCAGCCATTTTTTCTTGAAAATCAACGTTTCAAGTAAATTCTTGACTCATTTTTTCATACGGCACAGAGTAATATTCTTGACGTTTTTACTGTAACATAATTTTCTATCTTTCATAAAAATCTCAATCTTTTACACTAGGTATATAGGTTTTTTGTTTTTAAAAACACTTTGTTCTTCAAAATTAAAAAATGTTTCATGTTATCTATTGCATTGTATGCTAAAATGCATTGTCATATTTCAAATTTCAGGAAGTGTTTCATAATATTTTTTGCATTGTACACTAAAAATGCAGTGCTATGTATATTTCAAATCTGTTTAAAAAATTTAGGAGAGTTTTTGAAATTATGGTTTGTAATATTTGTTCTATTTTATTTTTTCAGTTCTCTATCTCAGAAATTTCTGTGAAGCATATGTTGGGTCCTTTTTGGATATCTTTAATATTTTTCACTTTCTTGAATGTTTTTAATATTCCTTTCTTCATTTCTTTTTACTTTTAAAATATCTTTTTTTTTTTTTACTTTGCTTTTCTCTTTTCTTCATTTTAGTCTTAGTTTCTGATGTTTTTTAAAAAATTTCCAATTATTCCTTGAATTCTTTAATGTTACATCTGAGTTTCTCTAATTCTGATATATATATATATTTTCTCTTTGGTATCATTTACTTAAGCCTTTCAACTGATTTTGAAACAATTTTGATCTGTTCTGTGTTCCTGTCTTTCTGGCATTGTTTCATTGTCAGCAGTACAAAAAAGAAAAGCAATCCTTGACATCTTCAAGCTGGTTTGGTATTATCAGCAAACCCACAAGTGTTTTGAGAAGTTAACCTGACATTTGTCAGTAAGTTTTAGCCTACCTCTGTAGAATATAAACAATTTTACAAAGCCTCAACATCAGACAGAGCCACCTTTGACCATGATGCATCAAAATTAAAATAGTAAATAAGATCTTTCAATTATGACTAACACACATACACACACTCCAAACCATAAAAATTAACAAGTAACCCTCTACCTTGGCTACTATGAGTGACTGCTACTTCTTTAACAATTAGAGTTTTAAACTTACTGTAGTCTTACTTCTAGGTATTTATTAAGAAAGATTCTCCACCGGGCATGGTGGCTCACACCTGTAATCCCAGCACTTTGGGAGGCTGAGGCAGGCGGACCACAAGGTCAAGAGATCATGTTCATCATGGCCAACACGGTGAACCCCTGTCTCTACTGAAATTACAAAAGTTTTCTGCGCGAGGGGGCGAGCGCCTGTAGTCCCAGCTACTCGGGAGGCTGAGGCCGGAGAATCACTTGAACCTGGGAGGCACTGGTTGCAGTGAGTCGAGGTCGCGCCACTGCACTCCAGCTTCCCCCCCAAAAAAAGAAAAAAAGAAAGAAGGAAGGGAAGGGAGGGAGGGAGGAAGGAAGGTGAGTTGGTTCTCATCATAAAATTACCCGTTTCTGACACTATCCAATTTCTAAATTCTAAAGTTCCACTTCAGTAAATGCTACAACATGAGCCCAAATACTACGAGTCCTTTCTAACATGCTCTTACTGAAACACCCTACTGTTTTCCACGATGTGTAGGCTCCCTTATTGTAATGAGTAATAGAGCAACTTGTTCAACAATAGGTGTGTGCCTGATTTGGAGCTTAAAGATATTATCACTAAGGATGATGTTTAAATTGTCTTATTAATTGGAGTAACACCAGAGGTTCGTTGTCTCACGACCGTAGAGAACAAGAACACAGACACACAAAGAGTGAGGTTGATAGCAGAAGTTTAATAGGCAAAAGAAAAATAATAGCTCTCTGCTGCAGAGAGGGTCCTGGAAAAATGGGTTGCTGAGTCCAGGGTGAAATGCAGGGGCATTTATAGATGTCCTGGTGGGGAGGTGGTGTCTGATTTAGATAGGACACAAAAAACTGGTTGGACCAGGTGTGCCATTTGCACAGGGTGTGAATCTCTGGCCATCACCACCCCAATCTTTTATTATGTAGGCAAGTTCTCTGCTTGAGCTGCACCATGTTGCTCATTTCTTTAATGTCGTACACGTAGTAACAAAAGGGAAGACGGATCCTCCATGTTGGACCTGCCTCTCCCCAGGTAGCCTTTTTCTATTGACACAGCTACCAGCATTCCCCGCTGCAAGCTTCCAGCCTCTTTATTTATGTTTGCAGCTTGATTTTTCAGCCTACTATTTGTTAGAAAAGAAATGATTTTGGGGGCTGCTTTTTCTTAGAAGGAAAATTCCACCAACGAATTTTTTGCCCTATCTGCCTAAGTAATATATTTCTACCTCCTGTATCAATATTGTGGTCCTTGGTCTTTCATTTTCTTAGTGAAAATAAAATGAAAAAAATGATAAAAATGTGATTTTTATGATTTGGGCTTGTGTGTGTGAGTGTGTGTTTCAGACATAATAAGGATATGTGTTCTGACGGCAACAATTTCTGATGTTAAAGTGTAATGGTAGGGTTTTTATTTTAACTTTTAACAGGAAAGTGTAGTTTAGAATACCTTTTTAAAACTTTAAGGAGGTTCTTAATTCTGTCGTTTTGTCTCAGCGCTCAAAAATATGATGGTTTGCCTTCTGAAGTTCTTACCTGTATCCCCATGACTCACCTTTATCTAGATTTGCTTATTTCTTCATATGTGGTGTCTCAGTCATTCTTAATTTTGTGTCTACTCTCAGAAGTTTACCTTAGCATAGGGCCATATCTTGGAAGGAGAAATCTGGTTTATGAAAATTAAGTTTAAAAACCTTCATGAACAATGTTGAATAAAAGTCAGATACTGGATCTTCAAGTTTCATTATGTCACAGATAAAAAACAATCATTATTTCACCTTTTAATACATAATTTGCTGAAGTTACTTCCTTTTCATATTTTGTCAAAACCATTTTATCATCAATTAGTTTTGAATTACATTGAATAATATGTTTGCATCTGTCAAGATAATTATATGGGTGTTTTTCCTTTTAGCTGTCAATTTTATGAACGATTGGAGATTTTCAAGTAGCAATCTGCATATGCATTCACAGATCTCCTTGGTAGTAATGTATTGCTGTTCTTAATAAAACCATATGTATTTGCTAATTTTTTCATTTGTGTGTGAGAAAGATTGGAAATTTCTCTGCCTCTAATGTCTTGGTTAGGATTTGTTATCAAACATACGATGGACATATCAAAGGCATTCACACACAGGTGTTCTATGTTTTCTCCAGCCCCGGAATGACTATAATATTCCTTTAAAATTAAACTTAGACTTTTAAAAATAAACTTTTAAAAGACTCAATTATTTTTGGGTACAGTTTTGAAAATTATTTTTCAATACATTTGACAATTTCATCAGTTATCAAATTTATCATAAAGTTTTTTTATAACGCTCTTTTACATTCTAATATTTTAAAAAACTATATTAATTAAAATTTACATATAATAAAATGTACCAATTATAAGTATACAGTCTAATGGCTTTTCACAAATGTTTACACTCCTTTAGATTTACCACCATTAGATTCCAAATATAAAACTTTTTCACTGATCTTCTTTTATTTCTAAAGTCTATTTTTTTTTCATTCCTGGCCTAAAGAAGCCCCTGATCTCCTTTCTATTACAATAAATGAATTAGACTTAACTGTCCTAGCATTTAACAAATATTGTATCACTCAGTAATTCCTATTTTGTACATATTTGATTTCTCTTAGCATGCTTTTGAGGTTTATATGAGCTGCTACATTTATAATAATGGTTTATAATATTTGTGAGAAGTATTCCATTGAATGCATAAGCTGTAATATATTTATCTATTCACCTAGTGATGGTCATTCAAATTGTTTTCAGTTTGCAGCCCTATGAATAAAACTTCCATAAAATTAATGTAGAAGATTTTATGTAGATATGTATTTGATTTATCTTGTGTATATACATATGGATACAGTTTCTGGACCATATGATAAGCTTAATATTTAAGTTTATTAGAAGTGACATATGGTTTGCCAAAGTGGTTGTACAATTTTACATGTCCCTCAACAAATTATGAACGTTCCCATTGCACAGCCTCCTAATATTTGGCATTATCTTTTTTAATTTTAGAATTTACAGGCTGTGTGATAACAAAGTTGCATGATATCTCATTGTGATATTATTTGATGACTAACAAGCCTTGACATCTGTTTATGCAATTATCGGAGATTCATGTGCCTTATATTTTCCTGAAGTGACTGTTGAAATACGTTGGCAATATGTAGAGGGTGTACGTTCTTTTATTGTGGAGTTGTAGGTGTTCTTTGTATATTTGGGACACATTCTGTGTCAGAAATATGCATTGCAAGTGACTTCTCCCAGCCTGTCACATATATTTTTCTTTTTTTTTTTTTTTTCTAAATTTCAACTTTTATTTTAGATATAGGAGGTATATGTGCAGGTTTCTTATATGGGTATATTGCACCTAGGTGGTGAGCAAAGTATCCAATAGGCAGTTTTTCAATCCATGCTCCTTCCTGCTTCCTAGCTCTATTTGTTCCCAGTGTCTATAGTTCCCATATGCTCAATGTTTACCTCCCACTTATAAGTGAGAACATCTAATGTTTAGTTTTCTGTTCCTACATTAATTTGCTTAGGGCAATGGCCTCCAGCTACACCCATGCTGCTACAAAGGAAGTTATCCCATTCAATTTTTAAGGCTGTGCAGTATTCCATGGAGTATATGTACCACATTTTCTTTATCTGATTCACCATTGATGGACATTGTTTACATGTCTTTGCTCTGGGGAATAATGTGGCAATGACCATATAAGTGCATGTGTTTTTTTGTATACCAAAAGGAAAATAGATCATTATATTTTTGTTTTTTAACAATGACTTTGGCAGGGTGAATTTTTCCTTTTGATGAAGTGCAATTCATCAGTTTTATTTTTCTTTAATGTTTCATGCCTTATGTACCCTACATATAAAATTTTGCTTACCAATTAGTGCGAATAATTTTTACTATACTTTTTAAAAGTGTATATTTGTATTCCTGTATTTTAGGCCTATAATTTCATATAATAAAAAATAATATCAATTTTACACAATCTGTTGCAGAGATAATAAAGTCTGTTTGGATTTTATTTTGTTACTTATAATGAGAATTGCAGTATTCTTTCACTGTTGATCAGTCTTGGAAGGAGTTATAAAGTTTATTTGTGTTTATGAAAAAGCTATTTTTAACATTGCTAATCTTTTCTATCAATTGTTTGTTTTCTAATTCATTTATTTTTGCTCTTTATAATTTTCTTTCTTCTCTTTCCTTTGGGTTGATATTAATTACCATGATGTTATCAATGCTACTAGTCTTATATATTTTCCTTTTTTTCTAATATATACATTGAAAGCTATCAAGTATCTTCTAAATTTTGTTTTATCTGCATCTTACTAGTTTAATATTTTTCTCAAATTATATTAGCTCATTTTCATGCTGCTGATAAAGACATGTTGGGGACTGGGTATTTTATAAAGAAAAAGAAGTTTAATGGACTTACAGTTCCACATGGCTGGAGGGGCATCACAATCATGGTGGAAGGTAAAAGGCATATTTTACATGGCAACAGGGAAAAGAGAGAGCTTGTGCAGGGAAAGTCCCATTTTTAAAACCATCGAAGCCTGTAATCCCAGCACTTTGGGAGGCTGAGACGGGCGGATCACGAGGTCAGGAGATCCAGACCATCCTGGCGAACATGGTGAAACCCGGTCTCTACTAAAAAAGTACAAAAAAAACTAGCCGGGCGAGGTGGCGGGCGCCTGTAGTCCCAGCTACTCGGGAGGCTGAGGCAGGAGAATGGCGTAAACCCGGGAGGCGGAGCTTGCAGTGAGCTGAGATCCAGCCACTGCACTCCAGTCTGGGCGACAGAACGAGACTCCGTCTCAAAAAATAAATAAATAAATAAATAAATAAATAAATAAATAAAACCATAGAATGTCACAAATCTCATGCAACTTATTCACTATCATGAGAAAAGCACTGGAAAGACCCACCCCCATGATTGAATTACCTCCCACCAGGTTCCTCCCATGACATGTGGGAATTGGGGTAGTTACAATTCAAGATGAAATTTGGGTGGCAACACAACGAAACCATATCACATATCTACCTATATTTAAGAATATATTTTATAATTTATATTGTGATTTACATTTTGAATAATTAGTTCATTATAAGTAAAAATTTTTTAAAGTAGTTAGAAATTTTTAACTATGTTATTGACTATCTTAATCATCTTATGATAAAAAATTGATGTATTTTAAAAATATATTCACAGCTGATTCATAATGGTTTGTGCTCAGTTTTGAGAAATATTCCATGTGTACTTAAAAAAAAATGTGAATTACCTTGATTGGGAGTAGATTTTGTTGACTTAGATTAATTATATAGCTTGTGCTTTCAGATCTATTATACTATTATCAATTATTTCTCTTTATTATATTAGCTATTAACAGTGGTGTATAAATGTCTCTCATTATTTGAATATGTATGTATATATAGATAGATAGATGTGTATCTATATGTAAAAGTGTGCCTATGTTTATATATGTGCATATATTTATATGTGTTTTTTAAATTACAAAATATGCCTCCATTATCTAGTGATTTCTTTATTTTTTCTTAAAATGTACTTTAATTATATTAGTATAGCTGTAATATCTTTTCTTGTTTTGTGTTTACATTATATTATATTGTATCCTTTTGCTTTTTAAGCTTTCCATGTCCTTATCTATAAGAAACTTATCTTTAAAGAAACATGAGGTTATGTTTCACATTTTGTTTTCTGAAAAATCATAGTATTTTTCTTGAACTATTTATTTTATTCATCAATTTTTCATATTCATTTTTCTTCATTTTAATTGCTCTACAAAATAATGATTCATTTTCTCAGTGAATAATTTGTTAGTTATGCATATTTAAAATTGTATTGGCAATTTTTTAATAAGTATAGCAACATGAATATTTTAACAATATTAATTCTTCTAATCCATGAGCACAGGATATCTTTCAATTTCTAATGTTTTCTTCAATTTATTTTATCAGCATTTTATAGTTTTCTGTATATAGAAATTTTACCTTTTTGGATAAATTTATAATTAATTTTTTATTAGTTAATGAAGAATTAATATTGTTGAAATAATCATACTACCCAAAGCGATCTACACATTTAATGATATCCTTATCAAAATGTATTTTCATTTTTCACAGAAATAGAAACAAAATCCATGAATGTGTACAAAACCACAAAACATCCTGGATAGCCAAATCAAGGTAATCTTAAGCAAAAAGAAAAAGCTGAAGCCACCACACTCCCTGATTTTAGAATATGTTATAAAACTATTGTAATCAAAAGAACATGGTGCTGGCATAAAAACAAACATACTGACCAACTGAAGAGAACAGAACCCAGAAATAAACCTAGGCTTTTATGGCCAATTGAGTTTTGACAAAGATTCCAAGAACACAAAATGGGGAGAGGACCATTCCTTCAATAGATAGTGTTGTGACAACTGGATATCCACATGCAGAAGAAAGAAATTGGACCCTTAAACTCACAATGTATAAAATAACCAATACAAAATACACTAAAGACTCAAACATAAGACCTGAAACTGTAAAATTACTGAGAGAAAACATGGAAGAGAAAGTGACACAGTATGGGTCTATGCATTAATGTTTTTAGATAGTACCCCAAAAGCACAATCTATGAAAGAAAAATAGACAAATGGAACTACATTAAACAAAAACGTTTCTGCACCTTAAGGAAGGAATTAGAATGAAGAGATGTCCCTCAGAGTGTGAGAAACTGTTTGTAAACTATGTGTCTGATAAGGAGCTATTCCCTGATATCTCAAATATGCAAGGAACTCAAGTAAGAAAACAAATTATCCATTTAAAAAATGGGCCAGCCGGGCACGGCGGCTCACGCCTGTAATCCCAGCACTTTGGGAGGCCGAGGTGGGCGGATCACCAGGTCAGGAGATCCAGACCATCCTGGCGAACACGGTGAAACCCCGTCTCCACTAAAAATACAAAAAAATTAGCCGGCCGCGGTGGTGGGCGCCTGTAGTCCCAGCTACTCGGGAGGCTGAGGCAGGAGAATGGCGTGAACCCGGGAAATGGAGCTTGTAGTGAGCCGAGATTGCATCACTGCACTCCAGCCTGGACGACAAAGCGAGACTCCGTCTCAAAAATAATAATACTACTACTACTAAATAAATACATAAATAAATAAAAAGTGGGCCAAAGACCTAAAGATACATTTCTCAAAAGAAGATAGATAAATGGCCAACATATAGATGACAATATGTATAACATAACTAATCGTGAGTGGAATAGAAATTAAAATTACAATGTAATATCACTTCACACTTGTTAGGATGGCTATGATCAAAGAGAAAAAAGAGTTAGTAGGTTATAGAGAAAAGGAAATCCTTGTATACTGTTGGTGTGAATATAAATATGTACAGGCATTTTGGAAAACAGTATGGAGGGCCCACCAAAAAAGAATTAGAGTTACCTTATGGTTTGGCAATTCCGCTTCTGGGTACATATCCAAAGGAATTGAAGTCAATAGGTTGAAGAGATACATGCGCTCTCATGTTCACTGCAGGATTATTCACAATTACCTAGATAGAGAATCAACCCAAATGTCCATTGTCAGATGAATGGATTTTAAAAGAATGTGGTTTATACACATCATAAAATACTCTTCAACCTGATACAAGAAAATAAATTCTTTTATTTGTGACATTATGGATGAACCTAAAGGAAAATGTGTCAAGTAAAATAAGCCAGAAACAGAAAGACAAATACTGCATAATCTCACTCATATGTGAATCTAAAATAGTCAAACTATAGATGTAGAGAGTAGAATGGTGGTTACCAGAGGATTGATGTAGGGAATAGTGAAGGAGGGGACCAGGAGATGTTGGTGAAAGTGTACAAAGTTATAGTTAGATAGGAGAAAAGTTTTTGAGATCTTTCGCATAGCAGGATACCTATAGGTAATAATAATGTGCTATATATTTCGAAATAAAGAGTAAGTTTCAAATGTCTGACCACAAAAAAATGACAAGTGAGGTGAAAGATATGTTAATTAACTTAATCACTATATATTGTTTACACTTATCAAAACATCACATTGTACTTATAAATGTATACAATTAAAATTTGTGAATTAAAATAATATTAATGAAAAATATTTCAACATGAGTATTAATAACAGTTTAAGGCAAATAAATACTTTTCCACTTTCCCAGCCATACTAAACCATTAGAATACTTACATTTTAGCAACTAAACAGTTTGAATAATTTTTATGAGTTTTTATTTCTAATGTGTTTTCAACATCACCAGACAATTCTATTGCTTTTTTGGGCTGGCAATAAGCTTCCATTTTATCTCTGCTCTTCCAGCATGTTCAACTGAGAAGCTTTTGTATTTTCTAGAACTTATTCTTATAGCTCTAAACCTTAATAATTATCTCTCAAGAATGCTGAAACTTCTCTTCTGTTTAATAGATTTTTCTGTTAGGTTATTTTAGCCTCTCATCCTGAACTGTTGCAAATGTTTTCAGGATAAAAGTAGCAGGTTTAGAGATTCCTCCAAGTCTCCAAAAGCTTTGCTGTTTTTTTTTTTTCTTTTACTGAGCAGAAGTCTTTTTCAGATGCAATGCCTTCTACCTGTGCATAGAACTACAAAAAAAAAAAAAAAAAAAAAAAAAAAGGACTTTCTGATGCTTAAAAAATGCCACTAAGATAAAAGGAGCTATAGATGTAAATTTACTTTTCTGAGACTGCCCATTTTCTAGAGTTCTTAGCACCTCTAGTTTTTATTTTCTCATTTTTTTCTGCCATCACAAAGATGACCTCTCTATTTAATCTGTATTCTACTACTCAGAAGAATTGATCTAGTTTCTCCCATCTACCTTCATCTCTATATTTAAAGTTTAAAATGTATTTTTTTAATTAATTATTTTTCATTGAAAAGAAAACAGATTGATTACTTGCATTATTGTTTTAAAAACATCTTTCATATTGGCATAATTTAAAATGAGATAAGAATTAAATTCCAAAAGCACTAAAAACTTCAAAAGAAAAGTATTCATAGACAAGCATTAGGACTTGAAACTCTCCACAGCACAGGAAAGAATAGTTGTCTGTATTGGTCCTTCAGGGGACATACAGAGTAGAAGAGACAGATGTTTGCTGATCATCTAGAAATAAACATAATGGTGAATACTTTCACTGAAAACAGCCTGGAAAACAATTATTTCCCTTATTGTAGACATATGTAGAATTTTCTCATAACAAGTCCCAAGGAATTCCCAATTATCATTAAAATTAATCAAGTAGCACAAATTTTAGGTGAATGTTTAATGTATGAGAGAAACATGGATTTTGATAATAGAGTGATGTGGGTTGGAGTCCCGACACCACCACCTGTTCTGATTTAGCTGAATATATTTGGTTTTTCAGTCTTGAGAAAGAACATCATAATTTGGGATCACTGTTCCTAAAGAAGATTAGATGAGATATGTCATCAGGAAGAATGAAATTTGTGTAGTTGTGATATACTTGCTTTTTAAAAAATACCCATGCCTTTATTCCTCTTATGTTTTCCCTTCTTCATTGGTGCATAATAGTTGTACATATTTTGGAAGTACATGTGACACTTTGATTCATACATGCATAAAATTTGTAATAACTGAATCAGGGTAATTGAGATATCCACTTCCTCAAATATTTTGTGTGTGTGTGTGTGTGTGTGTGTGTGTGTGTGTGTGTGTGTGTGTAACATTCTCAATTTTTTCTAGCTATTTTGAAGTATACCATACGTTATTATTAATAATAGTCACCCTACTGTACTATCAAACACTAGAACTAACTCCTATCTAGCCAGATTTTTGTACCCATTAACCAACTTCTCTTCATTTCCTCTCTCCTCTACCTTTCCTAGCCTCTGGTAATTATCATTCTATTCTTTATTGTCTATGAGAAGAGTCAAACTCCTCGGAAAATATTTGAAAGTATTCATTCTGAGCCAAATATGAGTGATCATGGCCTCGTGACACAGCCCTCAGAGAACCCTGAGAACATGTGCCCAATGTAGTCAGCCCACAGCTAGATTTTATACATATTAGGGGAACATAAAATATTAATCAATACATGTAAGATGTACACTAATTTTGTCTAAAAAGGCAGGACAACTATAAGCAGAGGGGCTGAGTCAGAAGAATAGCATCTGGAGATAGAAAGCCTTCACTTCAGCCTCCAACTGGTCACAGGCCAAGTCTTTATTTGCATAGGGTGTAACTTTACTTCAGTCTCTGATTGGTTGCGAATCAAGTGTTCATTTACATAGGCTGTAACCAATAGGAAACCTCCTGAAGAATACTAAACTCCAGAAGATTTTGCAACCAGGCCTCTTGAACCACTTGCTCAAGCCCTCGAGTCCTTGAGCCTACTCTTGCACTGTGGAGTGTACTTTTGCTTCAATAAATCTATGCATTCATTGCTTTGTTTGTGAATTTTGTTCAACATTCCAAGAACCTGAACAACTCCTAGTCAAGATTCCCCATCCTCCACCAGGAACAGAGCTTCCAAGTTATAGGCAGATTCAAAGATGTTCTGATTGGTACTTGGTCGAAAGAGTTTATTTAAAAACCTGGAATCAATACATAAGAAATGTCTGGGTTAAGATAAGAGCTTGTGGAGACTGAAGTTCAGATGAAGCCTCCAGTAGCAGGCTTTAGAAAGAATAGATTGTACAAGTTTCTTATCAGACTTAAAGAGGTTTCAGCCTCTTAGTTGAGTCTTTCCTGGATCAATAAAAAGGCCAGGAAAAGGGAAAGAGATTCTCTATAGTATGTAGATCTTTCTCCACAAGAGACAACTTTGCAGGGTGATTTCAAGACATGGCAAAGAAGCATATTTGATGTTAAAATATTTTGATTTCCTTCCTTATCTCACATATGCTGTTATGCCAGAGTCAGGTTGGAGCATGTTATATAGGGTTAAATAAAAACCCTCTGATGAGACTTTATGGTTTGTAGGGCATGACTCCCTGGGCCCCTTAGATAGGAATTTGGAAAAGAGAAGAAAAAGGTCAAAGTTTATCCTCATTACCAACATGAGATCTGCTTTTTTTAGGTTCTACTTATGAGTAAGAACATACAATATCTGTCATTTTGTTCCTGGCTTATTTCACTGAAATATATTTTCTACCAACAAAGAAGAGTTGTAACCTTAATCAAAGCATAATATTCATTTTATTAGGCCAATGGAAGTTTAGAGTAAATTACTAATTTCCTGAAAATGTAGAGCCAAGGAATTGCATGCTTTTTTTCCCCCCTTTATTTGTGTCATTTGAAGTATGCATTTAAAATATGTTATTAACCCCTTGTTCCTCATTGCCGAATATACAAATTTAAAATTAAATAATAGTTTTGTTTCTCAATTTTTTTACATGCATTGCAAAATGAAGTTAATGTCTGTTTCTTTTGTGCTCTAATTTATAAAGAACACTTGTTTTCAAAAATTGAAGCACACAATTAAAATTTTTTCACTTTAAGTATGCCTCTTAGATTCCCAGATTTATAGGTGCTTCCAGAGAATTTTTCTCCCTATAGTCAAACAGTTTTAGACCATACATAATTTATAGGCTTTTATTCATTTATTTTTAATTTATGAAATCCATTAAATAAAATCCTGGAAGCTCTGACAAAATAAGCAAATTGATATGTATTTGTCTCCTAGTTGTTGTATATATAATAATGAACCAAATAATCATAAACTAGTGCACTTGAAGTCTCATAGTGAAATAAAGATGAGGGAGGATATTGGAAAAAAAATCAGCTTACAGAAAAAAATAGTTACAAATTCTGCTAAGCACAATGAAAGAAAATACAGACACCAAGTTATGTCAATGGTAGTGGTATTTATAGTATATTTCAGGGATAGAGAAGACATTACTGAAAAAATGACACATAATTTGACGGATAGAGGATGAGTAGTAGGTAATCACTGGAAGATTCTTTAAAAGGGATTTATGGGTAAATCAAATAGCATGATCAAAATTCCAGATTCATGAAAGTGTTTGGCATTTTAAAGGAACTCATATCTGGCTACAGCGTAGAAAGAAGGACCTAGCATTATATGAAATTAAATAGATCACAAAATATCTTGCAAGAAACGGCTGAATTTTTGAGATAAAGAAATTTTTATATAGAAAATTATGGGACCACAGAAGTTGTTTTTTTTTTTTTTTTTGTTTTTTGTTTTTTTTTTCCCAGCAAAAATCTAAAACTATCCCAATAATGCAGCACTCAGAACATTTTCTACAAAATGTTCTTATAGTTGCAACTTGGGTTAGTTACAAAACATAGCCAGATTAATATTTGTAAATCTTTACATGTAAAATTAGCCAGTGCTAAGTGTTTACAAGATCCATATTATGAAAAAAAAAATGCTTTATTTTGGTTATATTTGATAAAATGCCACTAAAGATTTATATTTTATAAGAATGTAGACATAATTATGAGATAATGAATACAAATGTTTCTAAGGATTATACTAAATTGTCATGGAGCATATGACGCTAATAGCAGTAAAACACTTTGCAATTTAATTGATGAATGTTAACTGTATTTTTAAATCGACAAGACTCAAAGAAAGCATTTGTAAACCAAAAGTATGTGAGAAAAGTCTCAATCAATTTAGAAAGTTCATTTTGCCAAGGTTAAGGACGTGTACACAGGAGGCAGGTCTATGCCTTCTCCAGGGAGGATTTTTTGGGCTTCAATATTTAAAGGGGAAGGGTGGATATTAGGGGAAGGAAAAGAAATTTTTTTAATGTATGGGTAGGTAAGAGACAAACGGTTGCATCCTTTTGTTCCTTTTGAGTCTCTGTTCAGTCTTTCAATGAATATGCAATTTACTTGTTGGGTGGGTGGTAGAGGAATAGTTACTTATGCCTTCATCCGGCTCACTGAATTTGCAGATAACATAAACACATAGGACAAAATAAGCAACCTGATACACATTTGTCTCAAGTGAGCAGAGGGATGACTTTGAATTCTGTTCTTTGTCTTCCTCTAACAAATTAGATTATAGACACTGTGTACAGAATGGAGTCTTTGAAATTGAGCAGATTTGGTTTTAGAATTCTAACTCTGTCAACTTCATAGATTTTTCTTTCAGATATCTCATTTACATAATTAGAACAAGAACATTTATGTCGTATGTCATAGACATTTCAGTATACAGGAGGTAAGAAATTATCAATATTTTGTGTTTATTGAGCAATGGTTATATAACAGGAACTATTCTATATACTCATTTAATCAATAGACTAAACTTATGAGAAAGATAACTGTATTATTTGTATTACGTGAATGAGGAAGCTAAGAATATGTCCAAGATCCCTTAGTTAATTCATGATGGTTAAAGGATTTCAGGTTCAAGTTTTTAACAACATACATTTGCCTTAATTAAAAAAAGATGATTGATATATAGAGAAAACATTGCTGTGAAAGTGACATATAAACTGATGAAAAGTAGGAGGCAAAAGCTTGAAAATTCTTTAGAAAAGGCATATGGGGCTCTTATATTTTGCAGTCTCTCAAGACAGAGAGTGGTGATTATAGATATAAGATATGTTAGTGCATATATGTTCTTATTACTATCACAGAGTTTATTGTAATACATTCTGGATAAAATTAGCTGAATGTATAAGTAAAATGTAGCTGAATATTTACTTCAACCCTTTTCTTGGTTTGGTTGCCCTTGTTAGATATACATTATGTCAGGTTTGATTCTATTTTACAACTAAAGATTATGGCATAACTATAAGACTGAAATAGGCATGATTCCGATTTAGTTTCTAGCAACTGGAATATTTCCTGTTTTATATATTCCCTGTTGTTTTAACACTACAAATGAAACAGGATTTTATTTATATTTAAATATGGACAAATTTTATTGACATGTAACATATAATTAATTAATTAAACACTAAAAATTTTGGCCCCACACCTCCTTCTAGTTTCAATACTATCTAGTTTTAGCATATTTACAGTGAAACAAATTGCCCACATATTCTAATGTGTTGTGTCCAACTCTCAATCTATCATAATATATGTACTAGCTTTATTATTTTTTGAAAAGCTACTCACTTGTGTAAATAATGAAAAAAATTCTGTAAAAACAAAGTTCTTATCTTTCTGTTTTCCTTCACAGCATTGGAAAGTATCCATCTAGACATGAGAGGATGTGACTGAAGGAAGACAGCAATGTGTAAAGGAACATGGCCAATGATTAGGAAATTACAGCAATTCTAGAGCACAATCCATGATTAGTACCAAAGAACTATGGGTAAGTTTGTCCAAATAATCAGATCTCGTATTTCCATTCACGTAATCTAATGCAATGTCTAAAGAGCTACATAGGCAGTTTGTCTAAACTAGTGGTTTCTAAGCCTGACAGATAGCATCCTCCCAGTTGTAATAGCTTTTCAGCCTCTGTGATCAGAAATGAATTTAGAGTAAATGTTAAACAAGACCATTAACAGTATCAGCTGAAGGAGAGAATAAAGACAGACATTTAATTATGTGGCAGGTACATCTGAATGGACTGACAGAGCACCATTAACTTTGATGAAGAGGTCAAAATATATTATATGTTAAAGCACAAGGATATAAGATTCATTTTGGATATGCTGATAGTAGGCTTCCAATAAGACAATCAAGTTGAAATTTTGATATATGAATCTAGTTTTCAAAAAACAAGATGTAGGTAGGAGAAATAAGCTTTATATATACTAAAAGAGCCTTTGTAGGGTAAGATATCATTGTGAGAGAGGGTCTAGGTAGAGATGGTGGGAGGATAATGAGGAAAGGCATGCTGATATGGTACATACCCTGTTGCCTCAGTTATAATAGAGAAAAACTAACATTGTAATATGATAAGTGCCCAGATAAAACTATGTATTTTTTTAAAATGACAACTAATTCTAAAATGCATATGGAAATGCAAAGGACTAACAATAACAAAAATTATGAAAATAAAAAACAAAGTTGGATGATTCACACTGCATGATTTCAAGGTTTATTACAAAGCAACAGTAAGATTATAAAATGTTGCTGTTAAAATAAACATACAGATTAATGGGAAAAAAAGACAGATCAAGAAAAAACCCTCAAATGTATAACCAATTAACTTTAAATAAAAACATAATGGCAATTCAAAAATAAACAGAAAATATGGTCAATTAATGGTTCTAGAATAATTAATATTCATTCATCTGTAAGAAAAATGAAATCCCACTCTTGCCTAATATCACATACAAAAATTAGATTAAAATAAATCATAGAGCTAATTGTGAGCACTTAAATTACAAATATCTCAGAAAAGAAACATGAGAGAAAATCTTTGTGACCTTAAGTTTAACAGAGATTTCTTAAATAGTACACACAAATTTTATAAATTACATGAGTTCATCAAAATTTTTAAAACTAACTCTTTTAAACAAACTCATAAGAAAATAAAAAGGCACAACACAAGCTAATAGAAAATGTTTTAAAAGTACCTATCTACTAGGTAATTTTATTCAGATTCTAAACCTACAGATGGCAAATAAATGCTTGAAAAGATGGTCAACCTTATTAATCATCAGAGTAATAAAAATTAAACAACAATAAAATACCATTGGCATAACCGTTAGATGGCTAAAATTTATAAAGCTAACCATAAAAAGCATTGGTGAGGAATAACAGAAATTCTAATTTGTTTGTGGAGATATAAAATGATATAAACAGTTTGGAATGAAATTCTGCAGGTTCTTTTAGAGTTAAACATAAAGTTACCATTGGCCCAGCAATTCCACTCTTAGGTATCTATCTATGAGTAATGAAAGGATATATCCATAATAAAGACATGTTCTGGTAGATTCATGGAGGAAGTTTTCATATTGAGAAAAACTAGGACCAATATAAATATCCACCAACTGGTGAATGAATAAACAAATAATGTATTAACATAAAATGGGATATCATCCCACAATAAAAAGGGACCATGGATATATGCGGGAGCATCAGTGAATCACAAAAAGCATAATGCAAAGCAAAATAATACATATAAAGAAGATGCCACACTCTAATTTATAACATATGATATAAAATGAAAACTGTAGTGAAAGAAATCTAGTCAATATGTTTCATAAGCAACAGGAAGGGACTGATTGCAAAAAAGCAGAAGGAAATTTTGAGGGTTATTGGAAATGAGCTACATAATGATTATGTGGTGACTATATAACTTGATACTCTGACAAAACTCACCAAATTGTATCTACAATATTGCTGACAAATGAGAAAAACTAAAAATATATGAATATTTGAGGAATCAATGGCAAGACATACCAGAAAATCTGTAGTATCAATATATCATGATATATAGCACCTATTGGCATATACATTACAAGATCTATTGTAACAAAAAGCAATATAAACCTATGAATGAGAGTTTTGTTTAGGATAATAAAATGTTGTTTGAGAAGGTTACATAAATAATATCATAAAATATATTATCTGGATCATTTATAGACAAGTTATTGCATGAATGTTCAACAGGTAATTCATGAACACCAACAGGATAACATTTAGGTGGTTGATATTATAAAATTAAAATGTATTATTATTATTATTATTATTATTATTATTTTTTTGAGACGGAGTTTCGCTCTGTCGCCCAGGCTGGAGTGCAGTGGCCAGATCTCAGCTCACTGCAAGCTCCGCCTCCCGGGTTTACGCCATTCTCCTGCCTCAGCCTCCCGAGTAGCTGGGACCACAGGCGCCCGCCACCTCGTCCAGCTAGTTTTATTTTTTTTGTATTTTTTTAGTAGAGACGGGGTTTCACCGTGTTAGCCAGGATGGTCTCGATCTCCTGACCTCGTGATCCGCCCGTCTCAGCCTCCCAAAGTGCTGGCATTACAGGCTTGAGCCACCGCGCCCGGCCGCATAAAATTTATTATTATAAAGAAGATTTTTATATTTTATAAAAAAGATTATTAAATATTTTACCTTAAACCATGGAATGTATAGATATTACACATTGACATTTATGAAAACATTAATTGTTTTAATTTTGTTGCCATTTTTTTCTGAAAATAAGTGTCTGTTTATAGTATGCTACCAGCCTATCTATCTTTAAGGGGTGGAAGAAAGCAATTGATACCTTCAGGTTAAAGTGTCATTTAAAAATGTCCATGAATATTCTGATGCTTTCTGAATCAAATGTTACTTTTAAAAAGTATGTTTAAAATTATGTTAGAAATTATATAAATGATTTTAGGATTTTGTTGTAAAATTAATGTATGTGTATCACCTGCAAGATTTCTAATAGCTGTGCATTTAAAGTATTCAATACAGATTTATTTTTATTTTTAAATTTTATTTTAGGTTCAGGGATACATGTGTAGGTTTGTTATATAGGTAAATTACATGTCATGGGGATTTCATGTACAGATTCTTTCGTCACCCAGGTAATAAGTATAGTACCCAATCAGTAATTTCTCAATCTTCACTCTCCTACTACCCTCTACCCTCAAGTAAGTCCCAGTGTCTGTTGTTCTCTGTTTGTGTCCATATATACTCAATGTTTAGCTACCACTTATAAGAGAGAACATGTGACATTTTGTTTACTGTTTCTGTGTTAGTTCACTTAGAATAATGGCCTCCAGCTCCATCCATGTTGCTGAAAAGGATGTGACTTTGTTCTTTGTTATGGTTGCATGGTATTCCATGGTATATGTGTATGTCTGTACTACATATGTACATTTTTTTTTCTCTTTTTTTTTTTTTTTTTTTTTTTGAGTTGGAGTCTCGCTCTGTCACCTAGACTGGAGTATAGTGGCACAATCTCAGCTCACTGTGACCTCCACCTCCTAGGTTCAAGTGATTCTCCTGACTCACCCTCCCAAGAAGCTGGAACTACAGGCTCAAGCCACCATGCCTGGCCAATTTTCGCATTTTTAGCAGAGATGAGGTTTCACCATATTGGTCAGGGTAGTCTCAAACTCCTGACCTCAAGTGATCCACCTGCCTCGGCCTCCCAAAGTGCTGGGATTACAGGCGTGATACATATATAATATACAAAATATATAAAATTTCATACATAATATATATAACATATATATAATTGCATATAATATCTATAATTACAGGCATATATATATAAAATATATATAATTGTATTGATAGGCATTTAGATTGATTCCATGTATTTGCTATTGTGAATAGTGCTATGATGAACATACATGTACATGTGGCTTTATGCATTCCTTTGGGTATATACTCAGTTAATGAGATTGCTGGTTCAAATGGTAGTTCTGTATTGAATTCTTTCAGCAATCGTCAAACTCCTTTCCACAATGGCTGAAATAATTTATATTCCCACCAGCAGTGTATAAGCATTCCCTTTTCTCTGTGACCTCACTAGCATCTGTTATTCTTTGACTTCTTAGTAATAGCCATCATAATTTGTGTGAGACGTCATTTCACTGTGGTTTTGATTTGCGTTTCTGTAATAATTACTGATGAGCAGCTTCTTAGCTGCATGTATGGCTTTTTTTGATAAGTGTTTGTTCATATCCATTTTCAATTTTTTAATGTATTTCTTTGTTTTTTGCTTGTTAATTTAAAATTCCTTATATTCCTTATAAAATTCTTTATAAATTCCTTATAAATTCTGGATATTAGACCTTTATCAGATGCATAGTTTTCAAATATTTTTTTCTTATGTATAAGTTGTCTGTTTACCCTGTTGATAGTTTCTTTTACCGTGCAGAAGCTCTTTATTTCATTTATGTTCAATTCGTCAATTTTTGTTTCTGTTTTAAATACTTTTGGAGGCTTCATGACAAAAACTTTGCTTAAGCCTATGTCTATAATGGTATTTCCTGGATTATCTTCCAGGGTTTTTATAGTTTTGGGCTTTACATTTAAGTATTTAAATAATCTTCAGCTTATTTTGTATACAGTGTAAGGAAAGGACCCAGTTTCAGTCTTTTGTATATTGCTATCCAGTTATTCCAACACTATTTGTTGAATAGGGAATCCTTACTCTTTTGTTTGGTCTTGTCAACTTTGTGGAAGATCAGAGAGTTGGAGGTGTGTGGCATTATCTCTGTGCTCTCTATTGTATTTCATTGGTGTATGTGTCCGTTTTTATACCATTTGCATACTATTTTGGTCATTGTAGCTTTGTAGAATAGTTTGAAGTTGAGTAATGTGATGCCTCCAGCTTTGTTGTTTGTGCTTAGAATTTCCTTGGCCATTCAGCCTCCTTTATGGTTCCACATAAATTTTAGAATCGCTTTTATTTTCTAATTCTGTGAAGAATGCCATGGTGGTATGATAGAAATAGCATTGAAATTGTAAATTACCTGGGACATTTTGGCCATTTTAACAATATTAATTCTTCCAATCACTTAGCATGGAATTTCTTTTTTTACTGTTTTGTGTCCTCTCTGAATTATTTAACAGGTGTTTTGTAAGTATCATGGTAAAGATTCTTTACCTCCCTGGTTTTCTGTATTCCTATATGTTTTAATCTTTCTATGGCTATTATCAATGGGATTACATTATTGATTTGGCTCACAGCTTGGATGCTGTTGGTGTACAGGAATGCTACAGATAAAGGAGATTTTGGGCAGCGACAATGGATTTTTTAAGTATATGATCAAATCAACATAGAAGAGAGATGACTTGACTTCCTCTCCTCCTGTCTGGATACATTTTATTTATTTATCTCACCTGATTGCTCTGGCTAAGGCTTCCAGTACTATGTGTAATCGTAGTGGTGAGAGGGGTCATGCTTGTCATGGTCTTGATTTCAAGGGGAATAATTCTAGCTTTTACCCATTCAGAATGATGATAGCTGTAGTTTATTTTTTGAAAATAGCTCATTATTTTGAAGTATGCTGCTTCAATTTATAGTTTGTCAAGGGTTTTTAACATGAAGCAGTACTGGATTTTATCAAAAGCCTTTTCTACATCTATTGAGATGATTCTATTTTTTTTGATTTTGTTTCTATGTATGTGGTAAATCACTTTTACTTATTTGTATGTTGAACCAAACTTGCATTCCAGGAATAAAGTCTACTTGATTGTCATGGATTAGCTTTTTGATGTGTTGCTGGATTCAATTTGCTAGTGTTTTGTTGAGGATGTCTACATCTATGTTCATCAAGGACATTGGCATAAAGTTTTCTTTTTTGGCTTATCTCTGCCAGGTTTTGGTATCAAGATGATGCTGGCCTTATAGAATGAGGTAGGGAGGAGTTCCTCCTATTCCATTATTTGGAATAGTTTCCATAGAAATGGTACCAGCTCCTTATACATCTGGTAGAATTTTGCTGTGAAGCTGTCTGTTTCTGGGCTTTTTCTTATTGATAGGCCTTTTATTAAATATTCAATTTGGAACTTATTAATGGTCTGTTCAGGGATTCAGTTTCTTCCCAGTTCAACCTTGGTAGGTGTATGACTCCAGGAATTTATCAATTTATTCTAGGTTTTCTGACTTGTGTAAATAGAAATGTTCATAGTAGTCACTGAGGAATTTTGTACATCTGTGGGGTCGGTGGTAATGTTCCCTTTTTCATTTCTGATTTTGTTTATTTTGATCTTCTCTCTCTTTCTAGAGCTAGTAGTCCATCTATCTTTCGAATAACCGACTCCTGTAGTGGTCAATCTTTCATATAATATTTTGAGTCTTAATTTCCTTCAATTCCATTCTACTTTTTATTATTTCATGTCTTCTGCTAGGTTTTGGGTGGGCTTGCTCTTGTTTCTCTAGTTCCTCTAGTTCTGATGTAAGGTTGTTAATTTGAGATCTTCCTAACACATTGATGTGGGCATTTAGTATTGCAAACTTCCTTCTTAACATTGACTTTGCTGTGTACGAGATTCTGGTATGTCGTATTATTTTTCTCACCAGTTTTGAAAATTTATTGATCTCTGCCTTAATTTTATCATTTACCCAAAACTCATTCAGGAGCAGGTTGTTTAATTTCTCTTCAATTATATGGTTTTGAACTATTAAAATCTTCTAATAAATACTTCTACATTTTCTTTTAACAGCACATGGAAACATTATACAGTTAAATCAACTGGTTAAAAGTCAATATGAAACATTGGGCTAAAAATATTTTGAAATTCAAAGTTTTTTGGTGTTGAGAAAGATAGTACTTGCATATATCATCCATTATGGAACCCTCCCAGAAAAGGTTATGAAAGCACCCAATAATTTCACACTAATTTTTCTGCTGCAAAGGATATAAATGTATACCCTAAATGAGTAAATAAATAACTGATATCATCTCATATGAGATTAGAGTTAGTTACCAACAGAACTATGAAAAAACACAAACCTTCAGCTTTTTGTGTTTCTGACTTTAGGACAAGACTCTGTGAATAAGTGTAACACTGTCACAGGATCATCAGGGTGTTGCTTTTCCAGCCAGATGCCTCTGTGGCTGGTGGCATCTTTGTGTGAGTCTTGCTTGGGTCTGCTGGGCTTGTTCCACTCACTCAACCTGGCAGGCTGCACTCAGCTTGTGCTACCAGTCTAGATCCCATGTCTGCAAAGCAAAAGCCAGGTGCAGAGTGGCGAGGGGTGCATGAGCAAGTGAGAACTGGGTCTGGCCACTGCGCACAGCCAGGCACGCTAGCTGCTGAAGTGGGGCAGGCAGTTTCAGTCATAAGCACAGGCACCAGCTCTGTGCAAGCCTGCAGCTGGATCTGATGCACACCAAGTGGCTTCCACTGTGGGCACTCGCATCTGGATAAGGAGATCATGGTGGCACCAGGAAGCTTAGAGACACCAGAGACTGCAAAGCCCCAAAGAGGAGTCACAGCCCTGGCTGGAAAAGCCCATAGTTCTGAGGTCCTAGAAGGGTGGCAGCTCTTCTCTCCTTCTCATCACTCACAACATGGCGAGCAGGGGGGCATGTTTCAGTCCTGTTTGTGTGTATGGCTCTTTCAGTAATGCCACTGAGCATGTCCCAAGTTCTTGACCAACATCCAAGAAAAATGAGGTACATGGACAACTGGAGGGTGAGCAAGGTAAGGAAGTGCTTTATTGAGTGCCAATACAGCTCTCAGAAGACCTGAAGTGGGTAGTTCCTATCCACAGGCAAGTCATCTTGAAGAGTGTGCAGCCCTCAACAGAGAAGAGACCACAAATTGGTAGCTCCTATCCACAGGCAGGTCATCTCAAAGAGTGTGCAGCCCTGAGCAGAGAGGAGACCCCGAGTGGGTAGCTCTTACTCACATGGCAATTGTCCCAACATCTCTCTGCAAGTCTGGCTGAGTCTGGGGTTTTTATGGGTTTCAGAAGTTAGGAAGTACATGATGATTGGTCCATGGGTGGCCATGAGTGGGCCTGGAAAAGCACCATAAGTTCTCACTCCAGGCTGCAGACTCCAACTGGACCTGACAGCCCAGGCCCCATGCTTCAGGCCATCTCTGGCTTCAAGGTAGGTCTTCAATGGGGACCAACCCCTTCTACCCAGTAGCTTGACTGCTTCCTGCTACCATCAATCATGTTGTCCATGGAGCCCAAGTTGTTTGTGCCAAGGGATGCCTGCAGACCTGCAATGGAGCTGCCTTCAGGGGTCCCTCAGCCTCCCACCCATGCTCATGGGTGCCTAAAGTCTGGAGAGGGCTGAGGCAACAGAGGGCTGGCATGCCAATGCTGCCCCTGGTACACACACAGCTGGCCACATCACAACAGCACCCAAACTCAGCCACAACTTTGCTCCAAAATAGGAGCGGGTGCTGGGAGCAGGGAGAGGCCAGGCAGCAGGAGCAGGCACTTCTGAGCCTGCAGAGGCAGGGGGGCATTCTGGGACCCTGAGAGTGCAGGAATGCCCAGGTCTGCAGCTGCAACCAGGAGGGCAGGACTCTTGCACCACCAACTAGGAAGCAGCTCCTGCCTGTTCCTGGCTCTCGCTGGCTCCATGGAATGCACAGCCCTGGTGGCACCTCCCTCACTGCGGCCAGTGTCTTTGCAGTGGCAGCTCCAGAGAGCCCGCTGCTGCCATCAATACAAATGTATCTTTGTCTCTTAAGCACATAACAAGATATTTTACTTTACATTATTGTGACTTATCATGACCTATACGTAGTGATTTCATGATTAATGTAATTGTAAATTGTGTATATGTGAGATAACATATTCCAAGTAGAATACAAGTAGTCTGAGACTATGTGACCACAAATAAGAACATTATCTTCACGTTTCCTTATAGTGTTTGTACAATATCCCTTTTTTCTTTCACTATTTAATGTTGGAAAATATGTACCTTGCTGTATCAGTTTTCAGTTTATTTTATATAAAAAAATAGATTTAAGATCAAAAACATTATTAAGTGATTTTCACTATCATATCAGTTTGACCTTTTCAGTATTCCATGTCTTGATTGAGTAGTCATTCAGTTCACTCCCTGAATGTTAGTGTAGACATGGGAGAACCTATTAATCAGAATACATTGTTTCAAAGGTCACAGAGCATTTTTCAATATATTGCTTTACATTAAATATTAAAAAATACATAAAAAGTAAATGCTAATATTTGCTTCACTTAAATATGAGTAGGAAGGAAATATCTGAATACATATATACACTAAATGATAGTATAAGCATGTGTATATGTGTCCACATGTTTCTGTATATGCAGTCTGATTATACTAAACTGAATAGAAATATACATTGAAAGTTCTATGAATGATAAATTAAATAATATGTGAACTACTTTCTGTATTTAAAATATTCAAATATATTAAGTGTATTTATAATAATGTAGTATTAATTACTACTGCATTATGTATTTCTCCTCATTTGCTAGAGACTATCATTCAACGAAACAAGGGGGCCTAGACTACTGATGAATTTCAGTTTTAAAATGAGAATGTGAGTGGATAAGCCAAACTAGTAAACATTTTTAAGCATTCAGATATTGCTAATAAGAATTGTGGAACAAAGCTGACAATAAAAAAAAAACATATAAAATAACATATTGAAGCTTGTATTTGTTCGTAGCATTTGTAATGCATTTTTATTTTTAGGTTTGCTGTCTTGGAGATAATTGTTCATGACAGTCAGTGAGTTGGAAAGCTCAGAAAATTTTTTGGAAAGTACATCCAGGATAGGAAGAGACTCTGGAGAGGGAGACTAAGGGTATGAAGCCATATCTATATCTCATGTTGCATGGTTATTTTAGATAATCAACTTTATGAAGGCTAGCTAACGATTGACAGACTCTAGTGCTAGAAAAGAAAATACCTACCAAAACACAAACTACTTTCATAGGCTTTTATTTTGTAATATTCTAGATTATCTTTATTATGAATGTTCTTTCAAGCACATGTTGATTTAGTGTTTATATGAGATTCCAGACTCTCTACAACTATTTCATACTGAATCCAGGTTATATTTTAAAAGATTAAACTATATTACAAAGAAAAAGTCTTTGTGGTAGTGTAGTAGTATACATTTTAGAAAAAAAAAATCACGCAACTGTAACTGTCTCTTTGTTGCCATTGTGCTATATATAGAATGTGTATACTTTGGATATTTAAATTACACCAGTAATTCATGTATTTATAATAGGTTATTTGAATATTTATACATTCATTATATATCTATTATTTTCCTTCATGAGTTTTGGAGTCTAATAAAACTGTCACAGCATTCTCAGCTGAAATGAATAAATAAGTGATTGCTCAAGATCTTTTTCATTCTGTAAATAAGTAAAGAACATTAAAATTTTTAAGATTTATCTTCACCCAAAAAGAAGCTGAAATTCATTGCTATCCTAATATGATGAGATTCTCAAGTTTGCTGTATCAAATTCATCAAGACTTGATCTAGTATCACTGAACTGTATGTCTGGAATTTGTTTTATGTAAAAGAAAACTAAATAAATGAGTAAATTAAAACCAAAATGCTTTTATTTCTGCTAAGTGACCATTGCAAAATTAAAATATCAGACATTAAAATGAATTCAGTTCATTCACCTCTTCTTAGCAACTTAAATGTATCCAGAAATAATAAACTGTCAAGCACATTTAGAATAGGAGTGTAAAATATCTGATAATCTCCTCCATAAAAGCTTGAAGAACATTGAAAAAAATGTGTGAACATTAAATTTTTCAGAACTCCAGGAATTTCCCAAATACTGGTAATAATCCAAGAACCATTAATTGAATAAAAATGGCCAATTCTTTGTTAGAAAGCTGAATCTGGTAACATTATAATAAGCCCTGTCTCCTATTTTTCCTCACCTCAGCTACATAGTAACCCTTGCAAACCAGAAACCTAACACAAGAGGGAAGAAGATGGGTTCGGAGCTCCCTGGAAGCTCTGTATCACAGAATAGAACTCCAGTTCTGTCTGGAGCTTCATTCACCGGGCTTATATTTCTTTTTTCTAACTTGGATACAGAGCTAATGGAAAAGCCTTATTTATAGAGCATTTATCAAAACAGTGGCAAGTGTTTAATATTTCATCAGCTTGAGGTGGCAATACCAGTTGGGGCAACAAAGAAATTGGTCAAAACACTTAAAAGAAAAATCTGGAGAATAAAATGTTCATGTAATCCCTGAAAAAGCTCTCAAATATTCCTAGGACTGTAGAAGTCAATGAATACTTGCAGAGAATACCTAGGAAGGCCCTAATCTCTCAACTCTGGTTGATTTAAAGCCCTATGTGACCAGAAAATAAAGGCCAAGGCAGAGTTATAAACTGTCAGAGAATGAAAGTTTTGCCTTAAAACATACACAAAATCCCTTTGCAAACACTAGGTAACTTAGTGTTTCAAGATGAATAAGAAAATCTGTCCACTAAGTAAGCTAATCAATCAGAGGTTTCAGTAGCCACAAATGGAAAAAAAATACAGTCTTTACAGAATTATTGCAGGATGTTCAATATGCAAACTACAGTAAGAGCAACAAGAAGAATAAACTATAAGAATAACAAATCCTGGAAGGGACTTGATCTGATTTACAGATTTGCTACATTCAATTTGTTAAATATGCAGTTTTCAACACCAATAAGAAATTATTAGGCAAGAAAAAAGAAATCAGGAAATTATGCTTCATATACAGGAAAGAAAAATTTACCCAACATGAAGAAAGCCAGGTTTTCTATTTATTATACTAATATTTTGAATCAGCCATAATAAGTATGCTCATGGAATTAAAAGAAAGCATAAGTACTAGAATTATGTTTCACCAAATAGAGAATAACAAAAAGATATAAATATAACCAAAACTATATAGTTTAAATTTAAAATAATTACAATAAAAATCATTAGACAGACTTAAGAGCAGGCTTAAGATTTCAGAAGTATCAGCAAAGTCAAAAAAAAGTCACTCGAAATTATCCAAACTGAGGAACAATAGTAAAATAATGTAGAAAAGCAAACAGAACCTCAGCAAACTGTGGAAAACCATCAATTGCACAAAATGTATGCAAAGTATTAAAAAGAGAGAAGGAACAAAAACAGTATTTGAAAAAATAATGGCCACAACATTTCTAAATTTGATGAAAATTATGACTATAAATATCAAAGAAGCTCAATGAACTTCAAGTAGTATAAACTCAAATAGATCCATCTCTAAACACATCAGAGTGAAACCATCAATAGTCAAAGGCAAAAAGAGAATCTTGAGAGCAAGAAGAGGCAAACAATCCATCACATACGAGGAATCACTAAAAATATTTATACCTGAAATCATGTAAGAAGTCATGGAATCTAGAACCTAATGGTATAACCTATTAAAAATACTGAAAGGAAAAAACCCATCTACCTAGAATTGCATAGCTAGAAAAACTATAGTTTAAAAATAAAGGAGAAATAAGAAATTTCCAAATAAGCAAAAACTGTGAAACTTTGTTGTTGGCAGACTTGCTTTTACAAAATACTAAAAGTAACTCTTCAAATTGAAATGAAAAGACACTAAACAGAAACTCAAATCCACATGACGAAATAAAGGACATAGGGACGTGTAAATAAATAGGTAATTAAAAATAAAGTATACACATATTTTGGTTCGTTTTACTGTTTGCCTTCATCTTATTTAAACGACAACTACATAAAAAATAATTACAAATGTTTTTATAGGCTTATAAATGCATCAAATTACAATCTTTTTAAAGACAATAAGATGATGTGGGGGAGAGATCTGAACTATAATATGTAAATATTTTCAATACTATTGAGATTGTTAGTATTATTATGAACTTGATTGTTTTAAATTAAGATGTTAATTGTAATCCCCAGTGATACGACTAAGAAAATAATTCAAAAATATGCTAAAAGAAAGACAATGGGGC
This sequence comes from Papio anubis, assembly GCF_008728515.1. Taxonomy (NCBI): domain Eukaryota; kingdom Metazoa; phylum Chordata; class Mammalia; order Primates; family Cercopithecidae; genus Papio; species Papio anubis. Next base: position 62,974,067 of record NC_044982.1, on the reverse strand, counting down.
TGCGTATGGTGGCTCATGCCTATAATCCCGGCACTTTGGGAGACTGAGATGGGCGAATCACTTGAGGCCAGGAGTTTGAGACCAGCCTGGACAATGTGCCAAAACCCTGTTTCCATTAAAAATACAAAAATTAGCCAGGTATGGCGATGCACACCTGTATCATCTACTCAGGAGTCTGAGGAACAAGAATAGCTTGAACCTGGGTGGCAAAGGTTGCAGTGAGCCGAGATTGGCCACTGCACTCCAGCCTGGCTGACAAAGTGACACTAAAACAAAACAAAAAAAGGGAATAAAAACAGTGAAGTGGGGAATATTTATTCTAAACAAAAGACATTTGGCCGAGTGTGCTGTTGTGTGCCTAAAGTCCCAGCTAAATGGGAGGCTGAGGCAGCAGAATCACTTGGGCCCAGGAGTTCAAGGCTGTAGTGAGCCATGCTCATGCAACTACAGTGTGGGCTACAGAGAGAGAACTCGTCTCAAAAAATGAAATTAAATAAATAAATAATTTATTCTTTGGTTTTAACCAAAGAATGCAGCTTTAATGTTCTAATTGACTCAGTTTTGCTACGATAATATGAAACCTCACTATTAGCTGAACTAAATACAATTTTAAAAGGAGGGTCCCTGAAAAATTACTGTCAAATGAAATACAATTTGACTCCACTGACTATGTGAATTTGATTCTGTCATCATGATGCTAGCTGGTTATTATGTAGACTTATTTATGTGGTTGCTTCACAGTGTCACTGGTCTGTGTACTTCATTGTGTTTTTGAAGTGGCTGGTAAAGTTTCTGCCTTTCTATATTTACTGCTTTTTTCAGGAACTCTTGCAAAGCAGGTCTGGTGATAACAAATACCCTCACTTTTTTGCATTTGCTTTTCTGAAAAGGATCTTACTTCTTTTTCACTTATGAAGCTTAGTTTGTCCAGATATGAAATAAATTCTAGGTTGGAAATTATTTTCTTTTAGAATGTTGAACCCCCAATTTCTTCTGACTTGTGGGGTTTCTGCTGAGAGGTCCACTGTTAGACTTATGGGCTTCCCTTTGTAGGTGACCTGAACTTTCTATCTGGCTGTCCTTAACTTTTCTTTCTTTTTGACCTCAGAGAATCTAACAATTATTTTCCTTGGGGATGATCTTCTTGTGGAGTATCTTACTGAGGTTCTCTGCATTCTCTGCATTGAATTTTAGTGTTGGCCTGTCCTTCTAGGTTAGCAAAGTTCTCCTGAATGATACGCTGATGTATGTTTTCCAACCTGGTTCCATTCTCCCCATCTCTTTCAGATACCCCAATCAATTATAGATTCGGTCATTTTACATAATCCCATATTTCTCCATGGGCTTTTTCATTCCTCTTCATTCTTTATTCTCTATTATTTTCCTCCTGTCTTGTTTCAGAAAGATAGTTTTCAAGTTCTGAGATTCTCTCCTCTGCTTGGTCTATTCTGCTACTGATACTTGTGATTGCATTGTGAAGTTCTTGTAATGTATTTTTCAACTCTAACAAGTCAGTTATATTCCTCTCGAAACTGGCTATTTTGATGGTCAGCACCTGTATTGTTTTACAATAATTCTTAGCTTCTTTGAATTGCTTTGCAACATGCTCCTTTAGTTCTGGGAAGTTCATTGATACCCAACCTTCTGAAGCTTACTCCTATCGGTTCGGCCATCTCAGCCTAAGGCCAGCTCTGAGCCCCTGCTGGAAAAGTATTGTGGTCATTTGGAGGAAAAGGGGCACTCTGACATTTTGAGTTTTCAGCCTTTTTGTGATTCTTTCTCATCTTTCTGAGCTTATCTACCTTCAATCTTTGAGGTTGCTGATCTTTGGAGAGTTTTTGTGTGTGTGTGTGTGTTGGGGGGGGGGTTTCTGTTGTTGTAGTTATTGTTTTAGGTTCATTTGTTTTTCTTCTAACAGTCTGGCCACTCTTCCATAGGGTTGTTGCAGTTTTCTGGGGGTCTGCTCCAGACCCTAGTTGCCTCAATTTGTCCCATACCTGGAGGTATCACCAGTGAAGGGTGTGAAACAGCACAGATGACAGCATTCCCCTTCCTTTGCAAGTTCTGTACCAGGAGGGTACTGATCTATTGCCTGCCTGAATGCACCTGTAGGAGGTGGTTAGAGACCCCGGTTTAGAGGTCTTAGGAAGAACAGGGTCAGTAACCCACTTAAAATGGTATTCTGGCAGTTTTTTGGGGGAGAGCAACTTTGCTGTTTTGGGGATTCCTTCATCTCGTGAACAATTTGGATTCTCCAAGGCCCACAGGTTGAACGGGCTGTGAAGCCCAAGTGGTCTAGGAGGTGGCCTTCCCTGCCCCTCAAACACTTCATCCCAGGGAGAAATATGAGCTCTGTCTGCCCCACAGAATACAGATCAGGTGGCTGGAGGCCCCTACTGGGAGGACCTGGCTGGGAGAACCCACTCCACGAGAAGGAGTAAATCACTTAAAGGAGCAGTCTGTCCATGCTTCAAGAAAACAGCTGTATCGTGGTGGGGGAACTGTGTCATTGTGGGGAACCTCCTCTGCCCCTGTTGCGGAGGAGGTTGGTTGGAACAACTGAGTCATCCAACCAACCCAGGTGGCCACCATACCCTGCCCCCAGGCACTCCTTCCCAGCGAGAGATCAGAGTTCTGTCCCTAATACGTGCAGGTGAACATGGCTGGAGGGCCTGGCTGGGAGGTTTCACCCAGTGAGCAGAAATGGATCAGGGTCCAACTTAAAGAAGCAGTCTGGCCATGATCTGGTAAATCCACTGCACTGTGCTGATTGGGGGGCCTTTCCTTGTCTGGACCATTTGGACTCTCCAAATGCTGCAGGCTGGACAACTGAGTCAACCAAATGGCAGAGATGATACCCACGCCTCCCTCTGGGACTCCATCAGGTCTTAGGGAGGGTCCACATTGTTGCTGGTAGCTGGCTGGAATTTGAAAACAATGTGTCTTACCTTGTGAGGTGCTGTGGAATTGAGACCAGAAGAATGATGCTACTTGGATCCCTGGATTCCACCTATTTCCTAGGGATAAGTGCAGGCCTCCCGCCTTGCCTGAGTTGCAGACATGTTTCCTGAAGATCTCAGGGCCAGATAATGTAAAGTTCCTGAGTCTCCGTGCATGCTTGAGCAGCAGCTCTGCCAAGACTCCACACAGCTCTGCATGTTGGACCAAACACTCTGGTGGGGTTGCTCACAAGGGTATCTCCTGATCCATGGGTTGCAAAGATGTGTGGGAGAAGCATGGTTTCCTGGGTTTGCACAATCACTCACCACTTTCTTTGGCTCCATGTCACTCCTGGGTGTGCTATCTCTCCACCCTGCTTTTCTTCATTTTCTGTGGGTCAAGTTGTTTCCCTAATCAGTCTCAATGCGAGAACGTGGATATTTCAGCTGAAGATACTGTATTCATTGAGCCATTTTGTTCCTGTCCTTGAGTGCTGCAGACTGCAACTGCTTCTAATGTCATTTTGGCCCCTCCCCTTCTATTTTTCTTTCTCCTTTTTGTACTTTTGTTCTTTTTGCATACTTGGTTTTTTTTTTTTGGTTTTTAAACACTTGGTTTGAGCATGTGTAGCATTCGTTTGAGGATCTAAATGATGTTAATATTCTTCCCAAAAGAAGTGATATTTTCTTTTGGCCAGGAGTTATGGTAAGGTCACATTAACTTTTTTGAATCAATAATTGAATTGATTTAAATCTGAAGTTTAATGTTTGTTAGTGCTGTGCTTTTGAATGGATTACTACCCACTCTACAATGTGGCCCTTTTTGACATATCCTGAACTCTAATTTTTATTTTCTAAGCCCCAGGTGATGGTTGAAAGCCCTATTCAGACTTTCATGCCCCTGCATTCATGCTGGCAAATGCAAGGAGAAAAGCCACATAAATATTTTACACTCCCCCAAGTACACTCACTTCTACTCTAGTTTACTTTAACTCACCATATTCTCCCTGTTTAGTCTTCTGATATCTTCCCTATACTGATTTTACTTTCAAATATTCTTCATGTTTCCTAGCAGATTCTTCTAGGTGGTAAGACTGAAGTAAATAACCAAAAGCAAAACCAAAATCACACAAAAAATAAGTTCAAACCTGCTATGAGAGGAAATTGGTATATGAATATATCATTACATTAATATAATGAATAGACCATCAGAATAACATTTTATATTTCATTTATATTAAACTATCAGTCTTAAAATATGCCATTTGTAAAAATAAACAAATATTTTAAAATATATCTTAATGTTTAAGGTGAGCCAAGAAAATAGATAATTTTATATGCTTTTGGGAATTAAGCATTCTATATTCTTCAAGATCTATGCCCAGAATTAAACTGTACTTTATATTGGACTGCCTTCATAAAAATAAGTACTCAAATATGTGCTATTATCTTAATGACATCATACTAGTATACTATAATGAATTCAATGGAATGATATACATTCATAAAGTTATATTTCTATGAAACTTTAAATGTAATCAAAACATTCTTATAGAGTGTTTATTGGGAAAAGAACTACCTAATGTGTATAATGTACACTACTCAGGTGATGGGCACACTAAAAATTCTAGATTTTACCATTGTAAAATTTATCCATGTAACCAAGAATCACTTGCACCCTTAAAGTTACTGAAATAAAAAAAATTAAGAAGAAATTTATAATTGCAATAAACATAAAAATATGGCATATTACTCTAGAAATGACTATATAATAACATATTAAATAGTCTCCACTTAATATGTTCTCAAAATGTTAATAATCTCTTATCAATTTAGGCTATTCTACTGCAGTGAGAAGAATTTTTTTTTGTTAAACAACTCTAATATATATATCAGACCTTGGACAAGGAATATTAATATTTATATTGATTTTTCAACAACTAAAATCAATATTAAACATATTAATAGATAATAAATAAGGTAAAATATGTTCTAGCAACTTAGAGTAAGGGCAAGCTGAAAAACATTGTGCCAAACGTTTATTCCATTTGAATCCTCAATGGCTTTATGTTACAAATTTATTTTAAAATTATATATTATCTAAACTGTATAATTTATTGTCTTAGATTTACACAGTAACTTTAATTTTGAGAACTCAAAGTCATATATATACATATATATGATTTTCTATAAAGACTAAACTCTTTCTTCAAATATTATATTACATTTTTTCTTAGAAACAAATAAAGTACCATTTCCATTTCTTTCTGTTCTTAACAGGTGAAAATGACAGCGAAATCAATAAAGAGAATTGTAAGGTCAGTATGAAAAACATTCCCAGTTCAGATCTTAATTTCAAGAACAATTTGCCATGACATCTGTGTAGTGTCTTCATGGAAGTTTAGCAGATCTGACAGTTAATTAATTATAAAGCAAGACTAGAGACTGGACACAGTGCTAGCAGAGAAGAATTCATCTCTTATGTCAACATGTTTCAGTATATTCATTTTCTTAAGCCTGAAAGACATACCCCTAGTAAATCATTGTTTATCTTTAAGCTCTAAAAGGAAATCGAACATGACATAAACAATTACGAAGATATTGTCAGAGAAATGCATTCTCAAAAGAAACAAGAATAAATTAGAACTAGGTGACATCTAAGATTTCCCTGTTCTTTGTGTAAATTTTTCAAAATGTCTAAAATTACTTCTTCAAATATCATGAGAGAAATACAAAAATACCAATAAGAATCTAAGTACATATGTGTGTGTATATATGTATATAAAATAATGAATTAAATACGGATACAAAAACATAGATTATGATTTAAAAACACAAAGTTCAAGGAAATAGTATTATCAATTAAATAGAAAAACTTTATTGATAAGAATGTATTCTCTATTGTAAGTAATTCAGAATTGTTTATCATTTGTTAAAACTCTATATTTAAATATCTATGCATAAGTTAAAACAAAACAATAAACAAAAAATTGTTATGCTCAGTCCATTTTTTTTAGTACTATATTCTATTAAAAATAAAGGCACATATTTCCAGTTTCCTGTCCATAGTGTAAGCAGGTTGGTAGTTGCCACTTTGTCTTAAGACTAAGTAAAAAGTGGAACTAACTAAAAACAAACAAAACAAAACAAAACAAAACAAAAAAGAAATGACTGTAGAGAAGGAAGGTCACAGGACAAACTGCTGGCACCAAAATTGGAGATACCAACAGTTGAATACAAAGAATCTCAACTTACTGGAATGGAACTGACCAGCAGAAGCTTCCTTTGAAACTAGTGCCAGGGTAAGAATGTCTATACAGTAATCAGTAAATTGCTGGAGGTTCTGTGTGGAGAAGTCTGGGGGATAAAATCTCTAGTCATGAGGAGACACCCAACTTTTCATGGTTTTCCCCCAAGAGCTCTACCAGTTTCTCACAGTGAATACCAGAAAAAAGTTTCCTCATGCTTCTGGCAGGGGGTAAAGAAGAAAATAACCATTTTGAAATCTGCTACAGCATTCTGTTTTTAACAAAGTCTGCCCTCAAGAGAAATCATTTAACCAGAGACAAATCTGATGAGGATTTATTAGTTCCTAAGTGACCTGGGAAGATGAGAAGACCCAGCTCTAGCAAACTCTAGCCTTCCATGTGAATGAAGAAAATATACAACTTCAGCCCACTCTAGCCACCCTGTCCTACTCAAGTTGGGTGGGAGAAACTGAGAAACACTAGTGAAGTTCATAGTCCAGAGGTTAAAGTTTATTAAGTGACTGAGACCTAATCAAAACGCTATGAAATGATTCACTTCCTTCCACATGTTATCACTACATTAGTAAAGACCAACTTACAATTTTCTTTTACTCAGTACAGCATGTCTGGCTAGCAAGAACAAACTCATGAGGCACACTGAAAGGCAAAAACACAGTTTGAAGAAACAGAACAAGCACTACAATTAGACTCAGGTACAGCAGGGATGTTGAAATTATCAGATTGAGTTTTTAAAACAACTATGATTACTATGCTAAGAACCTTAATTGATAACATAAATAACATGCAAAAACAGAAGAGCAATGTAAGCAGAGAGATAGAAATTCTAAGAAGAAATAAAGACGTACTAGAAATAAAAAACAGTGTAAAAGAAATAAAAAATGTCTTAGACGGGCTTACTAGTAGATTGAACAGAGCTGAAAAAGAATCTCTGAGGTTTAGAATATCTCAATAAAAACTATTCAAACTAAAAATCGAACAGAAAAAAAACAAAAACAACTCCCACCAAAACAGAATATTGAACAACTATGAAATAACTGAAGACATAGTATGTAATTAATTGAAATAGCAGCAAGAGAAAAAATAAAAAACAGAAGAAATATTTGAAGAAATAATGACTGAGAATGTATAGAAATTAATGTCAGAAATCAAACCATTGATCCCGGAAGAGCAGAGAACACCAAGCAGAATAAATGCCCACCCCCACCAAAAAACAAAGAGAAAAGAAAAGAAAAAACACCACCTACGCATCTCATATTCAAACTTCACAAAATCAAGATAAAGAAAAAAAATCTAAATGTAAGTCACAGTGAGGAAAAAAAATCATACAATTAAAAAAGCAAGGCCAAGTGCAGTGGCTCACACCTGTAATCCCAGCACTTTGGGAGGCCGAGGCAGGCGGATCACTTGAGGTCAAGAGTTCAAGACCAGCTAGGCCAACATGGAGAAACTCCATCTCTACTGAAAATACAAAAATTAGCCAGGCATGATGGCAGGCACTTGTAGTCCCAGCTACTCAGTAGACTGAGGCAGGAGAATCACTGGAACTTGGGAGGCAGAGGTTTCAGTGAGCTGAGATCGTGCCCTTACACTCCAGCCTGAGCGACAAGAACAAAACTCTGTCTTAAAAATAAAAATTAAAAAAAAAAAGCATAAACAGGAATTACATTCAACTACTTCTGAGAAATTGTGTAAACAAAAAGAGAGTGGCGTGAACTACTTAAAAGGTTGAGAGAAAACCAAAACAAGAAAAGCCTACCAACCTAGGATTCTATAACCTGTGAAATAACTGTTTAAAAAATGAAGGAGAAATTAAAGATTTCCTCAGACAAACCATATTGAGGAAATTTTTGTGCTAGTAGATAGATTAGCCTTTCAAAAAATATTTTAAAATTTCTTTGGAGAGGGAGAAATAGCATGCATATATATAAAAATAATTGAATCTACACAAGGAATTTAAGAACATCAGAGAAGGAATAAAGGAATATAAAATAAAAAGTTGTATTTTTTTTCTTAATTTATGGAACAGTAAAATATGTTCAAAATAGTAATAGCAACAATGTATATGATTATGTATGATTATGCCTCTCTCTATATATATATGTGTGTGTGTATATATATATATGCTTAGGTCTAGATAAAAAGAATGACAGCAATAATATAAGAGATAAGAGAAATAAATTACAATTATTTTTATAAGATAATTACACTACCAATGAAGTGGCATACTGTTATTTGAAAGTTAACTTAGATTATTTATAAATGTATATTGCAAAATGTAGGGCAAATACTAAAAAAAGTTTCTTAAAAGACAAGCAAATGTAGAGATATTTTATCACCACCAGGCTGCCTTACAAGAGGAAGCACTAAACATGGAAAGGAAAAACTGATATCAGCCACTGCAAAAGCATACCAAATTGTAAAGACCATCGACACTATGAAGAAACTGCATCAACTAATGTACAAAATAACCTGCTAGCATCATAAGGACAGGATTAAATTCACACATAACAATATTAACCTTAAATACAAATGGGCTAAATCCCCCAATTAAAAGACACAGACTGGCAAATTGGACAAAGAGTCAAGACCTATCAGTGTGCTGTATTCAGGAGACCCATCTCACATGCAAAGACACACATAGGCTCAAAATAAACAGATGGAGGAATATTTACCAAGCAAATGGAAAGGAAAAACATCAGGGGGTGCAATCCTAGTCTTTGGTAACACAGACTTTAAACCAACAAAGAAAAAAAAAGACAAAGAGGGGCATTATATAAATGGTAAAGGGATCAATGCAACAAGGAGAGCTAACTATCCTAAATATATATGCACCCAATACAGGAGCATCCAGATTCATAAAGTAAGTTCTTAGAGATGTACAAGGAGACTTCGACTCTCACGCAATAATCGTGGGAGACTTTAACACCTCACTGTCAATATTAGACAGATCAACGAAACAGAAAATTAACAAGGGTATTCAGTTCTGGACCAAGTGGATGTAATAGACATCTACAGAACTCTCCACCCCAAATCAACAGAATATATATTCTTCTCAGTAACACATCACACCTATTCTAAAATTGACCGTATACTTGGAAGTAAAACAATCCTCAGCAAATGCAAAAGAACGGAAATCATAATAAACAGTCTCTCGGACCACAGTGCCATCAAATTAGTACTCAAGATTAAGAAACTCACTCAAAACCACAAAACTACATGGAAACTGAACAACCTGTTCCTGAATGACTACTGGGCAAATAACGAAATTAAGGTAGATATAAATAAGTTCTTTGAAACCAATGAGAACAAAGACACAACGTACTAGAATCTCTGGGACACAGCTAAAGCAGTGTTTAGAGGGAAATTTATAGCACTAAATGCCCACAGGAGAAAGCAGGAAAGATCTAAAATTGACACACTAACATCACAATTAAACAAACTAGAGAAGCAAGAGCGAACAAATTCAAAAGGTAGCAGAAGACAAGAAATAACTAAGATCAGACCATAACTGAAGGAGATAGAGACACAAAAAAACCCTTCAAAAAATCAATGAATCCAGGAGTCGGTTTTTTGAAAAGATCAACAAAATTCATGGACTGCTAGCAATACTAATAAAGAAGAAAAGAAAAAGAATTGGATCAAATAGACACAGCAAAAAAATGATAAAGGGGATATCACTATTGATCCCACACTAATAGAAACTACTATTAGAAAATACTATAAACAACTCTATGTAAATAAACTAGAAAATCTAGAAGAAATGGATAAATTCCTGGACACATACACCCTCCCAAGGCTAAACCAGGAAGAAGTCAAATCCCTGAATAGGCCAATAATACATTCTGAAATCGAGGCAGTAAATTAATAACCTACCAACCAAAAAAAAAAAAGTTCAGAATCAGATGGATTCACAGCTGAATTCTACCAGAGGTACAAGAGGAGTTGGTGCAATTCCTTCTGAAACTATTCCAAACAATAGGAAAAGAGGGACACCTCCCTAACTCATTTTATGAGGCCAGCATCATCCTGATGCCAAAACCTGGCAGAGACACAACAAAAAAAGTGAATTTCAGGCCAATATCCCTGATGAATATCTATGCAAAAATCCTCAATAAAATACAGACAAACTGAATATAGCAGCACATCAAAAAGCTTATCCACTACGATCAAGTTGGTTTCTTCCCTGGAATGCAATGCTGGTTCAACATATGCAAATCAATAAACGTAATTTATCACATAAACAGAACTAGTGACAAATACCGCATAATTATCGCAATAGAAGCAGAAATGGCCTTCAGTAAAATTCAACAACCCATAATGCTAAGAACTCTCAATAAATTAGGTACTGATGGAATGTTTCTTAAAATAGTGAGAGCTATTTATGGCAAACCCACAGAAAATATCATACTGAATGAGCAAAAGCTGGAAGTATTCCCTTTGAAAATTGGCACAAGACAAGGATGCCCTCTCTCACTGCTTCTATTCAACATAGTGTTGGAAGTCCTGGCCAGAACAATCAGGCAATAGAAAGAAATAAAGGATATTTAAATAGGAAGAGAGGAAGTCAAATTGTCTCTGTTTGCAGATAACATGATTGTATATTTAGAAAACCCCATCATCTCAGCCCAAAATCTCTTTAAGCTGATAAGCAATTTCAGCAGTCTCAGTATACAAAATCAATGTGCAAAAATCACAGGCATTCCTATATACCAATAATAGGCAAACAGAGAGCCAAATCATGAGTTAACTCCCATTCACAATTGCTACAAAGAGAATAAAATACCTAGGGATTCAACTTACAAGAGATGTGAAGGACCTCTTCGAAGAGAACTATGAACCACTGCTCTAGGAAATAAGAGAGGACAAAAACAAATGGAAAAACATTCCATGCTCATGTATAGAAAGAATCAATATCATGAAAATGGCCATACTGCCTAAAGTAATTTACAGAGTCAATATTATCTCCATCAAGCTACCATTGACTTTTATTACAGAATTAGAAAAAAACTACTTTTAATTTCATATGGAACCAAAAAATAACCTGTATAGCTGAGACAATCCTAAGCAAAAAGAATGAAGCTGGAAGTATCACGCTACCTGACTTCAAACTATACTACGAGGCTACAGTAACCAAAACAGCATGGTACTGGTACCAAAACAGATAAATAGACCAATGGAACATAACCGTCTGATCTTTGACAAACCTGACAAAAGCCATATTTTTTAATGTGTTTAATCTCACTGCTTATAACCTATTTTCCCCCATATAAACACCACTACAAAGCTGCTGAGTTTCTGATAATATGATATTTATAGCCCATGACATCTCACAATAATGTCAACTTCTATTTCACATGAAATTCACACAAATCTGTAGGTAAACACAAAACTATAAATTACTAAAGTGGTTTGTCAATAAGAAAAAATTGCCCACTAAAACTCAGTAGCAGAAAGAAAAAGCAAGAGACAAAACCACTACCTCAAACTATTTATGTTGTTTTTTAAATTGCTTTTCTTCTTTCTTTGTTTTATCCTGCTTAAAAATAAGGTGTCTTTAATTTGATTCTTTAGATTACTTTGCCCTCTTATTTGTTTTGATAATGTGTATATTTTAATCCCATTGTTGATAAACTATTACTTGCAAAATTAAATATATCTTTATGCAAAATTTCATATGCATATACAATAATAAGACAGAAATTTATAATGATATTACTCAAATTTCTGAATATCATTTGTCTTATTGTTTTGCATTTTAGTCAGCTCTATTGTATTTGTTTTGTTTTGCCTAAATGTCTTTTCTTATATGGAGTCCCACACACATGAAATTAAATTTTTCTAGGTTGGGATTAGGCTGGGAGTTAAAGTACATAACCCAATGGCTTTCTGGATTTATACATACTTATATTTAAATCTCAGTTCAACAATCAGTAGATATGTAACATCAGGCAAATTTAAAAATAAATATAGAAATACCATATATACCAATATATATAAATTGAGATCAAAATAGCATGGTTATCTCTGAATTCCCAGAAATAAAGATACATTTTCTTACGATAGAAACTTAACAAATGGCTGGCCATAGTGACTCACACCTGTAATCTCAGCACTTTTGGAGGGTGAGGCAGGTGAATCACTTGAGATCAGAAGTTCAAGACCAGCCTGCTCAACATGATGAAACCCCATCTTTACTAAAAATACTAAAATTAACCGGGTGTTGTGGTGGGTACCTGTAATCCCAGCACTCAGGAGGCTGAGGCAGGAGAATCTCTTGAGCCTGGGAGGAGGAGGTTTCAGTGAGCCAAAGTCGTGCCACTGCACTCCAGCCTGGGAAACAGAGCAAGAGTCCATCTCAAAACAAACAAACAATCAAAACAAACACAAACCAGAAACTCAACAAATGTTTATTAAACATTGAGTTACTACAGAATATGTCATTAAAGAGCTGGAAGATAATTGAAAAAACAAAAACAAAAAAACCTCTACCAGTGTTGTTTAAGGTGTTACTTTTCAAGTGGAAATTCCAACAAAGCTCAGAGAATATTTAAAGAGTACCATTAATTTATTTGGGTATATACCCAAGGGACATTCATCCCTGAACTTTTTAAAAAAACTTTTATCTCAGAGTTACACTCTTAAGCACAAGTTGAAATGAAATTTAATATCATGAATTTATTCCCTCTTTACAAATAAAATTGAGGCTTGGGAATCTTCAGGTACTCAGAATGATTTATTTGTGTTAATTTGAGTAATTTACAGACAGATTTTTGCAATCCTCCTGTGGATAGATAGGTTAAGCATCATTTAGCACAAGGCACTGGAAAATAAGTAAAACCCGCAATTCACTTCTACTGTAACATTCTCCTCATTTGGCCTAGTGGATAGAAGACAATCAACATGTGTATCTTTGGAATAAAAAAACTTATGGTACTTATGTTTAACTCTTCTCCTGGGCTATGGTTGCCCATTGCTTAATCTCTTGCACCCTGGAGAGCTGTAAGAGCAAGGTTAGGGCTCAGAATATCAGGTTAGTATAGCAGATTTGATGCCAGTGCAGCAGTGCCATTGTTAGATTAGGCTCTGAAATGTCAGAGTTATACAATGTATAACTGCTCATCCTGCTTAAACTCCATTATCCCTGTTCTTCTAACTTGCACAGATTTTTCTAATGTCCACAGTTCTTCCCTGAGAACATGGGTCAATGAAGTAATTTCTCCAATCTCTTTAATTGCTTTTCAGGATGAGAAGAAGGGAGATAACGTATGTTTAGCTCGACTCTTTCACATCATTTAAAGATATTGGTTTAATAAATGAAAAAAGAAAACTTTCCTCTTTCTAGGTCATCTTGACCAGCATAAAATTATTTTTGCTTCATGACACATATTGAGCCAAAATACACTTGCTATAAGAATGTTAAACATTAAAGTGACCTTGGCTCTTCTTTCACTAAGGAAACCATCTGTATAGGAAAATTGCATATGCAGACTGAAATCAACTTCAACACCCTGTCTTTTCCTAAATTCAAATTTAGATAATCATAAATTTTGAAAACAAATGTTTTATGTTTTTAAAATTTGTTAATGACATCATTCTATGCATCCACCTAAATATTTTCTAAACAGTATTCAGCCATTTTGTTTCATTTTAAACTCTGTACACCATATTTTATTGAGCATAAAGAACCCAAACTATTCTCACATAACAAAATGATATACAATCTATTCATATGCTAGCCCAGTTAACTTTGATTAATGAGAATAAAGAACCAAAAGTATTCCCAAATAGCAAAATAATACACAATCTATTTTTATGCTAACCCAATTAACTTTGGCTGGGAATATCTTTCGAGTATAAAAGAATATAACCCTTAAACACACATGATGTTACCTTAAGTTTAACATGACCATGAAAATGTTGCTATCAAATTATAAAGCCACTGATCTATTTCCTCACAATCTCTTTGATTCTTATTATGAGATTCTTCTTGTATAAAATTCTGCCAGATGATTGAGGGTATCAAAAGGATGTCCAGCTTATAGTTTATAGTTTCCTGTTGACTGTTGTTGAGGAAAATAGTATATTTTGCCATGCAAAGTCATTCTATTGTTTCAGAAACTTAGATGTATCTTTTCCTACAAAATTTAAGTAAAAAGTGAAAACATACCTCCTAATTTCAAGTGTTATTTATTAATCACTTATGCTATAATATATATGTCTTGTTAAAATATTGAAAATGTAAGAGAATTTTAAAGAAAAAGCATAAAATGTGCTTATCTAAAAATATAAGTAATATTTGTCAGAAGGCAGGGAATTTAAAATGACTTAAAGAAACATCTGATGTCATTTTTTAGACAGTACGTCAGCAAATTCTAAGAATTGATGCTACAATAGTTAAATAATATGATTAGTTGGGGAGGGAACCTTCACTATGACTTTTAATGGAAGCCGTATTAATTAGGGTCCAGTGAATAAAAAAGACACTGTACTAATTATTTTAACAGGAAAAAAATGTAATATAAGGATTTGGTAATAAGTATTTTGAAAGTAGGCAGAGGCCAAAAAGAATACTGAGATAACACTGAAATGCTAACTGCAGAGAGCAGTTTTTACCTCTAGTTTGGGGAGTAAAGAGAAAATGTCAGAATTATTGAATTTAATAGGAAAAATTATCTGGAGGTGGACACAGACCTCTAAATAACAGGTGCTACACGGTTGCTTCTGGTGCCTCTGGACAGTGTTACATGGTTAGTTATTCAAGTGCTACTAAGTAACTGGATATGCAAATCAGTCAACACTGGAACTAACTGCTACAGTCAATAAGCAAACTAACAAGAAAAGGCAAATCCTATTTTACCCCCTCTGCGCTCTAATCTTCTGGTACTCCATATTGGAAGAGCCTAACAGGAAGCTAACTGACAAATCAGAAATGTATTAAGAATTTACAGAGTTCTCCCAGCACTTTGGGAGGCCGAGGCGGGCGGATCACAAGGTCAGGAGATCGAGACCACGGTGAAACCCCGTCTCTACTAAAAAATACAAAAAAACTAGCCGGGCGCAGTGGAGGGCGCCTGTAGTCCCAGCTACTCGGGAGGCTGAGGCAGGAGAATGGTGTGAACTCGGGAGGTGGAGCTTGCAGTGAGCCGAGATCGCGCCACTGCACTCCAGCCTGGGCGACAGAGGGAGACTCTGTCTCAAAAAAAAAAAAAAAGATTTTACAGAGTCCTACCCTTTAGTACCCCAATCAGCTGTACAGGAGTGTGGGTTTGGAGTTGATCTTACAGCAATAGTTTAATAATCTTCATATAAACTGTAAAGAAAAAAGCACATACCTCATTATAGTGTTTTTCAATAAATTTAATTATTTTTCCTGCTTCCCAAATGCAGCTGAATTAGTTCAGTCTTCATCATTACTTTTTTTAGAAAGCAAAATAGCCTAATTGATCTCCTTTATTCTTTCTCACCATTCCTGATTCATTCTTCATGCCAATGTCAAATGTCAGAGTAATCATTATAAAATACATGCCTGTCCATATCATGTCTCTGCTCACATAATTCCATGACACAAATTTCCCATCAAACTGTGTACCCTTGCCAAATGTGTATGTTTCATTTCAGTTCATAACTCAGCATTTGATTCGCTCCTAATCTATACTCTAGTCATATTAAGCCATCTTTTTCATGCTTCACACCCCCACACGTTTTCGATATGTTCTTTCTAAAATGTATTTCTTCTCCTTCTGTCCCTTAACTTACATGCTTTCAGCTTAAGCTTAGTGATCCCCTCCTCCAGAAAGTCTAACCATGGTCATCGGTTGCTTAAAAACTGGAATACTTTCTGAGAAATGCATCACTAAGGGGATGCTATTTGGGGGCAAATATAGATTTTATTTACACACCTAGATAGTATGCTCTAATACACAGCTAAGCTATATGGTATGGTCTATTGCTTCTATGCTACAAACCTGTATAGCATGTTACTGTGTTACATACAGTAAGCAAATACAACACAATGGTATAGAAATGGTAAAATAAAAGTGTGTTATTAAGATTAAAAAATTGTACACATATACGGGGTACATACAATAAATGGAGTTTGCAGGACTGAACATTGCTCTGAGTGAATCAGTAAGTGAGAGGTAAGGGAATGTGAAATCCAAGGATATTATTGTACAGAACTGTAGGCTTTATAAACACTGTATACATAAGCAACAATAAATTTATTTTAAACATTTTAAAATAATAAATTAATCTTTGCTTCCTATAACATATTTACTGTATAAACTTTTTAATTTTTATAATTTTTAACCTTTTGAACTTTGTAATAACACGGCTTAAAACACAAACACATTGTACAGCTGTAAAATATTTTCTTTCTTTATATAATTATTCTATATTGTTTTTATATTTTTAAATTGTTTTTTTTTTATTTTTATTTTTTTGCTTCCTAAAATTTCTTGTTGAAAACCAAGACAAATTCACACACATATGCCTAGGCCTGCACAGGGTCAAGACTGTCAATATCACTGTCGTCCACCTCCACATCTTGTACCACTAGATGGTCTTCAGAGACAATAACACACATGGAGATCTTATCTCCTATAATAACAGTGCCTTCTTCTGGAATACCTACTGAAGGACCTGACTGAGGATCTTGAGAGGATAAACTCTTGGCAGAATATGACCATTGTGGTTTGTTTGATTTCTTTCTTTGAATCATAGATTTGGTTGTAAGCAGATAATATGCCATGAATAGTCCTCTCTATTAATGAAAAGCTTTATGTGTTGGGGTCCATGTTTTCAAACTTTTAAGGAAGTTGGTGAGTACTGCAAAAACTTCTGCTAAATAATTTGCTGTGAATTTTATCAGGGGTTCTTATTTTTCTTCTATTGCAGTTTCCTTTTCTCTTACCTCTTGTTCAGCATTGCCTTCCTTTTCCAGTTCCAATAACTCCTCAATAGTCAGTTCCTCAGAAACCACCTATAGATGCTCCTCAGTGTCATCCTCATTCACACCTGAGTTGAAGTTGCTTGCCATTTCAACCACGGCCTTGTTGATTTTTGCAACCTCCTCATCCTTAGAAAATCCTTTGACATCATAGATAAACACCTAAGTGTCTTCTTTCAGATGCCATTTGTATACTCCTTGATGACATTAACCTAAGCCTAAGCAAGGTTTTTGATGTAGTCATAGATGTAGTAATTCTTTCAGAATTACATCAACATCTTCGCAGTGTCTTCTTCAATTGCAGAAATAGCCTGGGCAAAGATACTCCTCAGGTAGTAGAACTTAAATGCTGTTGTAACTCCTTGATACATTGGATGGATCAAAGAGGTGGTATCTAGAGGGAGAAACAACACTTAGATATTGGGATGAGATCACCAATTAAAGAAACATGTGCAGGAGCATTATTAACCGTAAGCAAACTCTTGAAAGGTATGTTTTTCTCTAAACAATACTCTAATAGCCATTGAGGAAAACATCTTGGAAGAGAAACTGGGTCATCTCATGACTTCTTATGGCTCCTGTAGCTGGCAGTGTGTGTTTATTTGTATGCTTGAAGGCCCTAGGGTTTGCACAGTTCCAGATCACAAAGGGTTTGAACTTGTAGCCTGAAACCCTGCCCCCAAGCAAGGCTTTTATCCTGTCCTCAAAAGGCTTGAGACCTGACATTAACTTGGCCTCCCTATGGATGAATGCATTTTTCAGCATCCATTTCCAGAATAGGGAGTGTTCATACACATTGAAGATTTGCTTTGGCAAGTAAATTTCCTCCACAGTTAGCTTATCTGGGGTTTCTAAATTCTCCAGCTGCCTTAACATTAGCACTCACAGACTCAGCACTCACTTTCACATTATGTAATGAATAATGGCTCTTGAATTGTTTAAACCACCCAGAGCTAGCAGTAAATTTAACATCTGACATCATAGTCGGATCCAGCTTTTTTTTTTTTTTTTTTTTTTTTCAACACCACAAACTTTTTGCTTTGGCCATGATACTCAGGGTGCTGACAGGGATATATTTCTGTGTCTGGTATTCAGTCCAGGTCATGAGAAGTTTCCCTGTATCTGATAGAGGCCCTTTTCAAATTTGTGTTATTCTTCTTACCTTCAGTGAAGAAGTTCTTTTAACAGTCTCTGTCACTGTGTTCTTATTTTTGAAGATTACAGCTATGGTGTAAGGGTGCGCACCTGACTAGTGAGCAATAACCATTCTTAATTTTCTATCTTCATAATTCTTAATCAATTTAATCTTATTTCCAGGTCAATCACTAGATGTGGCCTCAAACTAGTAATATTAGGGAGGATTTTGTACACTTAGGGACCATTATGAACAAAACAACAGAGATTAAATTTAGCACAAGAAAGAATAATTCAATCAAGAAATGCAGTAAACACAAAATGTGTGAGGCTGCAGCGGTATAATAGGACAAGCTTTCCAGTAAACATTTTGTAAAGTAGAATGAGTATGCTCTAAGATAATGATAAAAGTATAGTATAGTAAATACATAAACCAGTAACTTAGTCATTTATCATCAGTATCAAGTATTATGCACTGTACATAATTGTGTGCTCTATACTTGTATGACTTACAGCACAGTATGTTCATTTATACCAGCATTACCACTAACATGTGAGTAATGTGTTTCACAAGATGATATCTTGGCTACAACGTCAGTAGGTGATGGGAATTTTTCAGCTTCACTATAATCTTATGAGACTACCCTTGCATAGGCAGTTCATCCTTGACCAAAAGACAGTTATGCAGCAAATAACTTATATGTCAGACTACCTAGTACTCTCTCTGTCTTAGCTCTGACTACTCTAACAGAATACCATAGACTGAGTAGTTTAAACAACAGACATTTATTTCTCACAGTTCTGGAACCTGGGAAGTTCAAAATCATGGTATTGTTTTATTTAGTTTCTGGTGATGGCCCTCCTTTTGGCTTGCAGACTACAGCCTTTTCCTGTGACCTCACAAGGTACAGAAAGAGGGAGGGAGGGAGGAAAGAAGAGTGGGAGAGTGAGAGGGGGAGAGAAAGGGGAAGTGGTAGGGAAAAGAAAAGGGTGAGGGTGAGGGTGAGGGAGTGGGCAGCTGCACATGCCCTGGCATTTCTTCCTGTCCTCTTGTAAGGACACTAATTACATCATGGAGACCCCACTCATTACTTTACATAAACCTAATTACCTCCCAAAGGCCACCCATCTAAATACAAATACATTGGGTACTAGACTTCAACAGGTGAATTAGGAAGGAACACAAATATTTGGCCCATAGCTGTCTTTGTGTACATTTTTTTATTATAATGTACTACATATTTCTTCTCACATAACATACAGGTATTTCACAGCCCACAAAATTTAAGGTACAAAATTTGTCTTTAGTTTGTCATGACTTAACTCACAGGAGAAAGTTAATTTAATCAACTTCAGTTAAAACATTCATTTCTGTAGTTTCTCAGTCATTAGGATTTACATTTAGCCAAGCTCAATATTTTATGTCCCTTCATTTACCTTATTCTTAGTATAAGAACCAGGTAACAAAGAAAGTGAAGAAATTAGTCTCAATTCACCAATAATATCTGAGTCTTACTTGATTATACCATTTTCCCTACTGAGATGAAACATTTGCCTTTGTATCTTTATTCATCTAAATTCATCCCCACTGACCCCTCTGAAGCAGACATATTTGCAAATAACTTCTGGTTACTTGTGGCAACTGTGAAACAGCATTGTACCTATTATACCCTAACATCAACTCTCCTTCATCTTAAACCATATGGAAAATAAAAATAAAACCAAAATGATTGCTCCCATTTCCTATTGAGAGACTATTTCTTCTAGAATTATGCATGTTCACCTTTCATGATAGCATACAGGGCTGATTCCATTCTATTTTCCTGTGCTGTGGTGTCACCAGATGTTCTGATGCTTTTGCAAAGTGTTCTACATTTGGAAAATGAAATATAGATTATAGATCCCTTTTAGACTTTGTCCTTTAAATTTTTATTGAGGTATTCTATGCTCATGTAAGAGGATTTGGCCCAAGGTGAATTTAATTATCTTTCTAATACCTAATGATTTTGCCTTTTCTCGGTTATCTTATCTACATTTATCTTAATCAGCCCAAGTAAAAAAGTTTCAGCAGATGGGGAGAAAAGAAAGTTCATCCAGCATTAATAAAAATGTTTGCCTTTTTTTCATAGTTTATATTTTAAACTTGCAGGCCTCTAGAAGGCAATAGCTTTATTCTGTTCTTCCAGTCACAGGCCTTCCTGAGGCAATATATGCTTTGTTCCTTGTAGCAAAGGGGAAATCTTTGTGAAAATTATGTTTGTTGGGGTAAAGTAATAAGAAGAAATGCATTGATAGGGAAAACATCTGCTTCCCACAGCTTATATTGTGAGTTCTGTTGTCAAAAGATGACTAGTCCCTCCTTATTCTCTCCCTCATTCATAATCTGATTAGTGACTTTGGAAAAGTCACCTGATATAAAACTGCAGTTGGACTTCTCAGCCCCTTCCTCAATCTTTCTTTACTGGAAAGGAGTGTGTCGCAAACTGGCTAAAATAAACTGTTTTCTGTTTCTCCCAACATTAATTTTAAGGAAGCAGCTTTGTTCTGGTTCAGTGCTGGACTGGATGTATAATTCTATCCCGCTCTGTGGTTCAGCATGAGTCTACACATGGTAGGTTCTAAAAAAAAAAATGCTGATGGCTGCACCACTATAGTTAAAATTTTTAAAAACCCAGCTGTCTGAAAACAGGTGTGTGTGAGAGTGTGTGTATGTGTGTGGGTATATGGATAAACATGTATGTCTGTGTGCAGGTGTGTGTGTGTATATGTATTCCAGAAAGTGCTAGGTTTTCACTGGCAAGCAGATGTGTGTCACATTGAAGGAATTTTTAAGCATCTTAGAGACTTAAAACACAGGGAATAAACATGTGCTCAACTTCGTAATTATTTTTTCTCTTTGTTCTTCCATTTGTTATTTCTATTCTGATTTATAATATTTGAAAATAGAGTTGTACTGGAAAATAAGGTTAAATAGGTTCAGTTTAACACCTCGCTAACCACATCGTACCAAATAACATAAATTTTGATAAGTCAATTCAGTCTTCCTAGTAAGATGCAGAGTTCCAGAATGGATTCCAAAGATAGGGATTTTTTTTTTTTTTTAATTAGCCAATTAGAACTAATCAACTCCAATTCAGATTAGCCTTTGCCAAAAGAGTGGCATTAATTTTATTTCCAATAATTAAAAAAAAAACTTGAAAAGAGCAGATTTAAATGACAGTATGGAAATAAAGCAGTATAAGTTATACAGAGAGATTTTTGTACCTCTTTTTTGATTTACCTTCTTTTAATTATCAAATGTATACAAATTCACTTTAAGAATTGCCATCAATACAGAACTATTGAGAAGATTGAGATGTAAAACAAGAAAATTTAAATGTCCGTTTCATGTAACTTTTGTTCAATAATACTACTTTGTATTAGTCTGTTTTTACACTGCTATAAAGATCCTACCTGAGACTGGGCAATTTATAAATAAAAAAGTTTTAATCAACTCACAGTTCTGTATGGCTGGGGAAACCAAGAAATTTACAGTCATGGTGGAAGGCAAAGGGGTAGCAGGTACCTTCTTCACAAGGCAGCAGGAGAGAGAGTGCACAAAGGGGGAACTGCTAAACAGTTATAAAACCATCAGCTCTCATGAGCGCTCACTCACTATCATAAAAACAGAATGGGGCAAACCGTCCCCGTGGTCCCATCACCTCCTACCAGGTCTCTCCCCTGACACGTGGGGATTAAAATTTGATAAGAGATTTGAGTGTGACACAGAGCCAAACCATATCATACTTCCTCTGGTTGTAAACATTATTAAATTTATTTTTTGCAGAGACATCACCATACATTTATATGAGCATGAACACACAAACACACATGCACATACACACACTCTCTGCTTGAAATGTTTGTATTGCTTGTATGAGTGTTGGTGTATATATTTATATTATTTCTTTTTATTTTACTTAAATAGTATTGTATTTTATATATCTTTGAAAACAATTATCTATTCTCATTACATAACATTTCATTGGAAAATTCTCTATATCTAATAATAGAATATTCTATAGTGATGTAAAATCAATTAGAATGATTACTACATTGATGCAAAATTAGTATAAAATATTTTTATATTATGAATAATCCTAAAATGAACATTCTTGTAAATATGCATTGTATATGTAACTGCATATGTGTGTGTGTGTGTGTGTGTGTATCATCTGAGGGGAACTTAGATAAACAATTACCTGGACAAATTATATGCAATTTTTAATCTTATAATTTCTTTCAAATGGCATTTTTTAAAAGTTTTACTACTTTTCACTACCTAAGACAACATAAAAGTAGCTTTTTTCCAAACCCCAGAATGTACTGTTTTAAATCTATAGTTCTAAATACATTTGGCAAAACTGATGATGACATAATGTTCAAATTTACTTTCCCTAATTTTTAAGCATGTTTATCATATTTTATATATATATATATTTTGAGACAGAGTCTTGCTCTGCTGCCCAGGCTGGAGTGCAGTAACACAATCTCAGCTCACTGCAACCTCCGCCTCCCTGGCTCAAGCAATTCTCATGCCTTAGCCTCCTGAGTAACTGTGATTACAGGGATGTACCAGGACACACGGCTAATTTTTTCTTTTTTTGTATTTTTGGTAGAAACAAGGTTTCACCATGTTGACCCAGCTGGTCTTGAACTCCTGACCTCAAGTGATCTGCCTTCCTCATCCTCACAAAGTGCTGGGATTACAGGCGGAAGCCATTGCACCTGGCTCCAAAT
Source organism: Papio anubis (assembly GCF_008728515.1). Taxonomy (NCBI): domain Eukaryota; kingdom Metazoa; phylum Chordata; class Mammalia; order Primates; family Cercopithecidae; genus Papio; species Papio anubis. The sequence continues at coordinate 62,950,998 of NC_044982.1, read as the reverse complement.
GCCATTTTTAACAGCTTTATTAAGGTAATAATAATAACACAATACATAATAAATGACACATATTTAAAGTGTTTTGAAAACAAGGAGAACAAAGATAAAATGTACCAGAATCTCTGGGACACAGCTAAAGCACTGTTTAGGGGAAAATTTATAGCACTAAATGCCCACAGGAGAAAGCAGGAAAGATCTAAAATCTACTTTTGAAAATATTCCATGTGTACTTGCTTGTTTTCAGTGTAGAGCAATAAAATTACATTTTGCATATTTGTATTTTATTCTGCAGCATTGCTAAAATTTAGTTTTTTAAGTCTAGTGGCCCTTTAGGATCATCCATGGAATTTTCAAATTTGAAAATTATGTTTCTGAATAAAGACATTTTTTCTTAACGCTTTCCAATTTAGAGGTATATCTTTTTCTTGCCTTGTTCAACTTGCTGCAATCTCTATACAATGTTAAATAAAAGTGATGAGAGTAAAATCTTGCATTGTTCTTAACAATAGAGGTAAAACATTACTTTTCTACCATTAAGCATAATGCTAACTGTATTTTAAAGATTCCCTTCACCATGTTGAGAAATTTGTCTGCTGTTATTAGTTTAGTGAGAATTTTATTAGGGATGGAGGTGGAATTTATACAATACTTTTAGTGCATTCATAGATGTGACTCTAAGTGTTTACTTTTTTAGTCTATCAATATGAAGATTTACATTCATTGGTTCCAAAATGTTGAATCAATCTTACATTCCTGGGATAAACTTCATTTGGTTGTAATATTTTATCGATTTATATATTGTTGGTAAAGTTGTATTAAGAATTTTGTCATTTATGCTCATAACTTATATTGGTTTATAGTTTTCTTGAAATTACTTTCAGTGAGCTGTTTATACTATTTATATTTAATGTAAACATTAATATATTTTGTTTAAAATATATGGTTTATTTATTTATTTTTTGGTTTTGCCCATCTGTTCTTTTCATCTTTCCCTCTTATTTTCCTCTTCTGGATTGAGAAATGTTTATTGATTTATTTTATTTATTTTTTGGATTTGTATCTGTAGTTTTCTGTTATGGTATTCTATTGATTGTCTTAAGTTATATGTTAATGTTTTGAAAATAATTTTAACTTTTAGATTCAGAGGGTACACGTGCAGGTTTGTTACATGGGTATACTACATGATGTGGAGGTTTAGTATACAAAATATTTCATTACCCAGGTAGTGAGCATAATACTCAGTAGACAGTTTTTCAAACATCACCCTCCATATTTCCTACCCTCTTTAGTAGTCCCCAGTATCTCCTGTTGCCATCTTTATGTCCAAGAGTACCCAATGTTTAGCTCCAACTTATGAGTGATAACATGTGGTATTTGGTTTTCTGTTTCTAAGTTAATTCACTTAGGATAATGGGCTCCAGCCACATCTTTGTTGCTGCAAAGGACATGACATACATTTTAACTTGTCACCGTATATTTTCAGGTAATGTTCATCTGCTTCATTTGTAATATAAGCATATTTTTTCTGGTAGCTTTCACTCTACTGTTGTAACACATTAGTTTTCCTGATTTTAGTTTCAGATAAATGATGAACTCATAGAATGAGTTGGACAGTACTGACATCTTTTCAATCTTTTGGAAAAAATACATACAGAATTGGTAGAATCCCCTCATAAATTTATCTGGACCTGAAGGCTACTTTGTGGGAATAATTTTTACTACAAATTTAAGTGCTTTATTTAATATGGGAACATACATGTTAATGTTTTCTTCTTGAGTGAGTTTTGGTAACTTGTCTATTTCAAACAATGTATCCTTTTCACTGCTGTTGAAATTGTGAGCATTAATTTATTTGTAATGTTGCCATATTATTCCCTTAGTACCTCTGACTTTTAAATGTAGCCCTTTTATTATGACTCTGAATGTAGTCCCTCTTGATAAATGTTAATGAACACTTAAAAAGAATGTATGTGGTGACATAGTAAGGGGGGGTGTTTTAGAAATGTAAATCACCTCAATTTGATTGACAGTATTGATTAAAGCTTCTACATTATTAAAGATTGTCATGTATCTGTTCTATCAATTATTGAGAGAGAAATGTTTAAGCCATTGACCAAAATTATGAATTTCTACATTTTACTTCACATTCTTTTCAGCTTTTGCTTCATGTATTTTGAGGCTCTGGTCTGAGGTTTGTAATTATTTAAGATTTTATGCCCTCTTGGTGAATTGAAATATTTATCGTTAATAAATGACCTTCTATTCCCTGTTAGTATCCCTTGCTATGAAATTAATTTTGCCTAACATTTTAATTTTTAAAAACAGCTTTATTGATATATAATTTTTGTATCATACAATTCACCCATTTGAAGTGTGTAATCCAATAAAGTATGCTCACAGCGTTGTCATGATCACCACAATCAATTTTAGAACATTTTTATCACATAAAAAAGAATCTCTACAACCATTAGCAGTCATTTGCCATTTCTCCCCACCACGTCATCTATTTCTTCTCTCACAAATCCCTGCCTCCAGGCAGTCACTTATGTACCTTCTGTCTTTATATTTATGCTTATTTGGGACAATGCTTTAAAATATTTCTCTTATCTAACTGTAATTATATATTACTTAAACAACATCTCTCCTCCCCTCTAACTACCTATTCATCTGGTTACCATCATTATAATTTCTACTTCTATGAAATCGGCATTTTTAGATGCCACATATGAGTGAGATCACATCGTATTTTGCTTTCTCTTCCTGGTTTATTTTACTTAACATAATACTCTCCAGGTTCATCCATGTTATTGCAAATGACTAGATTTTATTCTTTTTAACAGCTGAATAGTATTCCATTGTATTTGCATACCACATTTGCTTTATCCATTCATCTGTAAATAGATACTTAGGTGGATTTCATATCTTAGCTATTGTTAAAAGTGCTGCAAGAAACATAAGGGTACAGAGATCACTTTGACATACTGATTTCACTTTCTTTAGATATATGCCCAGTAGTAGGATTACTGTATCACATGGTAGTTCTATTTTAATATTTTCAGGAACCTCTATATTGTTTTCCATAATGGCTATTTTAATTTACATTTCCACCTTCTCTCCATATCTTTACCAACATTTGTTACCTTTTATATTTTTAGTGATAGCTTTTCTAATAAGTGTGAGATTACATCTCACTGTATTATTGATTTGCATTTTTCTGATAATTAGTGATGTTGGGGATTTTTTCATATACCTGTTGGCCATTGGTATGAAATGCCTATTCAGGTATTTTGTCCATTTTTAAATTGGATAGTTTATTTTCTTGCTACTGAATTGTTTGGGTACTTTATAAATTTAAGATTTAACCTACTATCAGATGTACAGTTTGGAAATATTTTTTCCCATTTTGTAGGTTGTGCCTCCACTTTGTTGACCATTTCCTTTGCTCTGAAAAAGACTTCTGATTTGATGTAATATATTTTTTCTACTTTTGGCTTTGTAGACTTTCTTTTGTAGTAAATTCCAGTAAATTATTGCCTAAGCCTATGTTATAAAGAATTTCCCCTATGTTTTCTTCTAGTAGTTTTATATTTTCAGGTCTTACATTTAAGTCTTTAATCCATTGAGTTGATATTTGTATATGGTGAGAGATAAGCATGCAATTCATCTGCATGTAGCTAGCCAGTTTTCCTAACACCATTTATTGAAAAGTTTGTCTTTTTCTCAGTGTATGTTCTTGGCACTTTTGTCATAAACTTGTTGGTTGTAAATGTGTTGATTTCTTTCTGGGTTCTCTACTCTGTTCTATTGGTCTAAGTGTTTTTATGCTAGTACCATGCTGTCTTGATTACTACAGCTTTATAGAATATTTTGAGTTCAAATAGTGTGATGCCTTCAGCTCTATTCTTTTGCTGAAGATTCCTTTAGCTATTCATAGTCATTTGTGGTTCTGTATACATTTTTTCCATTTTCTGTATGATCTTTTTTTCCATTTCATTTATGTGAAAAATGTCATTAGAATTTTCATAGAAATTACACTGTAGATTGCTTTAAGCAGTATGAACATTTTTACAACATTAATTATAGTTCATGAACATGTAATACCTCCCTGATTATTCGTATCTTCAATTTTTCCATCAGTGTTTTATAGTTTTCATTGTAGACATCTTTCACTTCATCATTTAAAATTGTTAGTTATTTTATGTATTTGTCACTATCGAAATGGGATTGTTTTCCTGATTTCTTTTTCAGAGAGTTTGTTATTAACACATAGAAACACTATTGATTTTTGTATGTTTATTTTGTATCATGGAACTGTATTGAATTTGTTTATTAGTTATAATAGCTTTTAACTGGAGTCTCTCAGGTTCTTTGTATATAATATATGTCATCTACAAACAGGGACAGCTTAACTTCCTCCTATTTAATTTAGATGACTTTTATTTCTTTATCTTGCCTAGTTACTCTGACTAGGACATTCAGTACAGTGTTGGGTAGAAGCAGTGAAAATGGACATTATTGTCTTGTTCCAGAGCTCAGAGGAAAAGCTTTGAATTTTTCCTTGTTCAGTGTGATGTTAGCTGTGGGTTTGTCATGTATAGACTTTATTGTGTTGAGGTACATTTCTTCTGTTCCTAATGTTTGAAGGTTTGTATTATAAAGGCATGTTGAATTGTGTCAAATACTTTCTCTGATTCTATTGAAATGATTATATAGCTTTGTCCTTCATTTTGTTAATGCTATGTATCATGTTTTTCGATCTGTGTATATTGAATTATCCTTGGATTCAGGGATGCATCTCATTTGATTATGGTGACTGACTTTCTCAATGTACTGTTGAATTTGGTTTGCTAATATTTTATTAGAATAATTTGTGGATCTGTGTTCACCAGAGATATTGACTTATAGTTTTTTGTTGTTGTTTCTTTGTCAGATTTAGTACTTTTGTCTAATATTAATTTCGCTAATCTAGCTTTCTTTTGGCTAGTACTCGCATAGCATATCTTTTTCATCCTTTAAATTTAAATATATTTGTGCTTTTGCATTTAAATTTGCTTTCCTATATGTATCATGTAGTTGGCTTTTGCCTTTTTATCCACCATGACAATCATTGCTTTTTAATTGGACTCTTTATAACTTTATATTTAATGTAATTATTTACACATTTGGGTGTGATAACCTGGTGTTCTATCTTCTATCAGGAAAATAATGACCATAACTTCAGTGTGGAGGAGAAAGTTAGAAGCAGTGTTAGAAAAGAGGTAGCTTAGCTGCCATGCTGATAACAGAACAAGACAGATGTTTGCTTATGTGGTTTTGATTTAAATAAACTATTTTATTTTATTATTTATTTAGTTTAGTTTAGATTCAGGAGTATATCTGCAGATTTACTCTATAGATAAATTACTTGTCTCAGGGGTTTGGTGTACATATCATGTTGTCAGCAGGTAATTAGCATACCACTCAATAGGTACTTTTTGATCCCAACCCTCCTCCCACCCACCACCCTCTAGTAGGCCTGGGTGTCTATTGTTCTCTTCTCTATGTCCATAAGCTAGGCATTGAATAATAAGAACCATCTATGCAAAACCCACAACCAATATCATACTGAATGGGCAAAAGACAGAAGTATTTATCTTGAGAACCAGAACAAAGTAAAGATGCCCACTCTTACCACTCTTGTTCAACATAGTACTGGAAGTCCTAGCCAGAGCAATTAGGCAAGAGAAAGAAAAAAAAAAGGCATCCAAATAGGAGGAGAGGAGGTCACACTATCTCTGTTTGCTGATGACATAATTTTATACCCAGAAAACCCCATAGTTTTAGCCTAAAATCTCCTAAACTTGACAAACAACTTCAGCAATGTTTCTGGAGATGAAATCAATTTATTAAATCAGTAACATTTCTATGCACTGATAGTGCCAAATCAAGAATGCAATCCCATTCAAAATACCCACACTAAATAAATAAATAAATAAATAAATAAATAAATAAATAAATAAATAAAATATGTAGGAATACAGCTAAGTAGGCAGGTGAAAGATCTCTACAACAAGAATGACAAAAAACTTCTGAAAGAAATCAGAGATGACACAAACAAATGGAAAAACATTCTGTGCTCATATATAAGAAGAATCATATTTTTAAAATGACTATACTCCTAGAATAATTTAAAACTTCAGTGCTATTCCTATAAAATTATCAATGACATTCTTTTTGTAAAAATTTTATTATACTTTAAGTTCTAGGATACATGTGCACAACGTGCAGGTTTGTCACATAGGTATACAGGTGCCATGTTGGTTGGATGCATTCATCAACTCATCATTTACATTAAGTATTTCTCCTAATGCTATCCCTCCCCCTGCCCCCAACCCCCCAACAGACTCTGTGTGCGATGTTCCCCACCCTGTATCCATGTGTTCTCATTGTTCAACTCCCACCTTTGAGTGAGAACACGTGGTGTTTGGCTTTCTGTCCTTGTGATAGTTTACTTAGAATGATGGTTTCCAGCTTTGTCTATATCCCTGGAAAGGGTATGAACTCATCTATTTTTATGGCTCCATAGTATTCCATGCTGTATATATGCCATATTTTCTTAATCCAGTCTATCATTGATGGACATTTGGGTTGGTTCCAATCTTTGCTATTGTAAATAATGCCACAATAAACATAGGTGTGCATGTGTCTTTATAGTAGCATGATTTATAATCCTTTGGACATATATCTAGTAATGGGATTGCTGGGTCAAATGTTATTTCTAGTTCTAGATCATTAAGGAATCACCACACTGTCTTCCACAATGGTTGAACTAATTTACACTCCTACCAACAGTGTAAAAGCATTCCTATTTCTCCACATCTTCTACAGCATCTGTTGTTTCCTGACTTTTTAATGAACACCATTCTAAGTGGCATGAGATGGTATCTCATTGTGTTTTTGATTTGCATTTCTCTGAAGACCAGTGATGATGAGCATTTTTTCACATGTCTGTTGGCTGCATAAATGTCTTATTTTGAGACATGTCTGTTCATATCCTTTGCCCACTTTTTGATGGGGTTGTTTGCTTTTTTCTTGTAAATTTGTTTAAGTTCTTTGTAGATTCTGGATATTAGCTCTTTGTCAGGTGGGTAGATTGCAAAGATTTTCTCCCATTCTGTAGGTTGCCTGTTCACTATTAGAATAGTCTCTTTTGCTATGCAGAAGCTCTTTCATTTAATTAGATCCCATTTGTCAATTTTGGCTTTTGTTTCCATTGCTTTTGGTGTTTTGGTTATGAAATCTTTGCCCATGCCTATGTCCTGAATAGTATTGCCTAGGTTTTCTTCTAGGGTTTTTATGCTGTTAGATCTTACATTTAAGTCTTTAATCCATCTTGAGTTAATTTTTGTATATGGCGTAAGGAAGGGATCGAGTTTTAGCTCTCTACATATAGCTAGCCAGTTTTTCCAGCACCATTTATTAAATAGGGAATCCTTTCCCAATTTCTTGTTTTTGTCAGGTTTTTCAAAGATCAGATGACTGTAGATGTGTGGCATTATTTTTTAAGGCCTCTATTCTGTTCCATTGGTCTATATATCTGTTTTGGTAACAGTATCATGCTGTTTTGGTTACTGTAGCCCTGTAGTATAGTTTACAGTCAGGTAGCGTGATGCTTTCAGCTTTGTTCTTTTTGCTTAGGATTGTACCAATGGAATTCTTTACAGAATTGGAACAAAAAAAACTATTCTAAAATTTGTAGGAACCAGAAATAGCCCAAATAGCCAGAGCAATATGAAGAAGAAAAAAAAAAAAGCTGAAGGCACATTGCCTGACTTCAAGCTATATTGCAAAGCTACACTAAACAAAATAGAATAATACTGGTACAAAAACACAAAGACCAACGAAATATAATAGAGAACCCAGAAATAAATCCACACACCTACAACCATCTAGTCTTTGACAAAATTGACAAAAACAAGTGTATTAGTCTCTCCTTGCATTGCTATAAAGAAATACCTAAGACTGGGTAATTTATATAGAAAAGGGGTTTAATTGGCTCACAGTTCTGCAGGCTGTACAGAAATAGCTTCTGGGGAGGCCTTGGGAAATTCTGATTCATGGTGAAAGGTTAAGGGGAAGCCGGCACATTTTTCATGGCCAGGGGAGAAGGAAGAGAGAGGATGGAGGTACTACACATTTTAAATAACTAGATCTCATGAGAACTCACTCACTATACAGTACCAAGGGGAGCTGGTGGTAAACCATTTATGAGAACTCCACCCTCATGATCAAATCACCTCTCACCGGGCCCTACCTTCAACATTGGGGATTACAATTCTACATGGAATTTGGTTGGGGACATGGATCTAATTCATTTTGACCATCAATAGAGAAAGAACTCCTTTATTCAATAAATGGTGCTGGAAGAGCTGGCTAGTCATATGCAGAAGACTGAAGCTAGACCTCTTCCTTACACCACATTAAAAAATCAACTCAAGATCATTTAAAGACTTAAAGGTAAAACCTAAAACTATAAAAACCCTTGGAAAAAAACCTAGGAAATACCATTCTAGCTCTGACAAAGCTTTTAATACAGACAAGCCAAAAGCAATTGCAACAAAAACAAAAATTGGCTTGAGGCCAGGGGGTCGAGGCTGCAATGAATCATAATCATGACACTGCACTCCAGCCTGGACGACAGAGCAAGACCTGTCTCAAATGAAACAAAACAAAGTTGACAAATGGAATCTAATTAAACTGAAGAGCTTCTTCACAGCAAAAGAAACTATAAACAGAGTAAATAGACAATCCACACAATGGGAGAAAATATTTAAAAACTATGCATCTGACAAAGATCTAATATCCAGAATATGCAGGAAACATAAACAAATTAACAAGCAAAAACCAAACAACTCCATTAAAAAGTGAGAAAAATATAGGAACACACACTTTTCAGAAGAAGAAATACACATGGCCAACAAGCATATGGAAAAGGACTCAAAATCACTAAACACTGAAGAAATGAAAATCAAAACCACAATGAGATACTGTCTTACACAAATCAGGATGGCTATTACTAAAAAGCCAAAATATAATGTGCTGGAGAGATTGTGGAGATGAGGTAATGTTTATACACTGCTGGCGGGAATTTACATCATTTCAGCCACTGTGGAAAGCAGTTTGGTGATTTCTCAAAGAACTTAAAATAAGAACTACCATTCAACCCAGCAATCCCATTAGTGGGTATACCCAAAGGACTACAAATTGTTCTACCATAAAGACACATGCATGTGTATATTCATCACACGTCATTCACAATAACAAAAACATGTAATCAACCTAAATGTCTATCCATGGTAGACTGGATAAAGCAAATGTGGTACATCTACATCATGGAATACTACACAGCCATAAAAAGCATAAGATACTTTCCTTTGAAGCAATATAGATGTAGCTGGAGGTCATTAACCTAAGTGAACTAATGCAGGAACAGAAAACAAAACACTGTATATTCTCACTCTCAAGTGGAAGCTAAACACTGACTATAAATAAATTATTTAAAATTTTCTCTTTTGTTACATTGTTTTCTAAATTTAGTTCAACTCAAAATACTTCTTACATCTTTGAAATACTCTTGGGCACATTCAATAAATACTAAGAATGCCAAAAAATGTAGAAAATAAGCTTCACTATCTTTCCAAGGTAAAATACCTCAGAATTATACATAACATTTTTTGTACACTTTCTGGTCTAGTATAATGCCATTGTCATACTATACAAATTTTTCCATTTTCATACATAATTTATATTATACATATTGTATTAGTAGTGTACTCAACATTAACAATGTGTTTGGATTCTGTTTCATTTACAATGTGTGTTGTCTCTCTAATTGAGTGTGTAAACTGACACACTGTTAAGTTCAAAGTATTATTTAATATATTTGTCATAATTACATTAAGTCAGGTTTCTGAATACATGCATGCCAAGAGAAATATTACATAGGCATTTAGCAAATTGGCAAAGATTTTAAAAATTCAAAATTCAGTACTTTCAATACAATGAATTTCCTTAATTCATTTAATTTTAATAACAACATTATTTCCAACTTTGATTTGAAGATATGGATCAGGTATAGTTTAAATAACTTAGAGAAAAATATAAAACATGAAAGATGAAGTCTGGAACACAAAAATTTGTCACCTGCATTTCTTGTCATCAAAATCATATAACTAATAAGATAGCCACCAAGAACATATTTTTATGGGTTAAACATATATAGTAAAATGTAGGAAAAGCTTATATCCTTATACAAAATATAAACACACACATACTCATCCTGAAATATATTAAGCATTATTGATTTTATTTGTTTAGCACAACACTTATTTTGATATGAAAACAAATACTCCTTGTACTTACTTTGAGATTTTTAAAATAGTTTATTTATTGTCTGATGGTCTCTTTTATTTTTACACTGCACATCTTTTTACATGCGTGCTTAGATTTCCAATACTCTTTCCTATGAATATAAATCAAATATGTTAAATATGTCCCACAAAAATCTAAAGGTATTTTCACTTCTAACTCTTTTCAATGACCCCTGCTTATTGATAGATACGTAGTTGCTGACTTCACTATTTTAGTTCTGGCAGCCATAGTATAAATCCTTTTGAGAACATTTGCTTTAAGAGGGAAGAAAATCCCCTGTTCTTGGAATATGCTCTATAGGTAAGATTCATGTTGTTCCTCTCTTTGATGACTTTCATAGTTGATCACATCTTTCAAGTTACCTCTTCTTTGAAGGTTAGCTTTTTAAAAACTATTCTCTACTTCCTGAAACATAATTTATTACTGGAAACTTCAGATAAAATTGAAATTCTGTAACTCTAACTATAATGGAAAACTTTTGTTTATTTGCTACCTTTTGCCAGTATCTGCAAGGGCACTTTTTCTGTGTCTTTAATAAAATTTCTACAGGAAAATTCAAATGTCTGCCCTGTTATTCTTTAAAAACATGTTGTGTTTTCTTTTGTTCTTGGATATCTCAAATTTTTTACTTAAAATAGCACATGAAAAATTAGCTCTCTTTAACTCTCTTCACATCCTAAATACAATATGAGCAGTTCTGCCTTAGCCTTTTTGAAATCCAATTAAGATTAATCACACTATAATGTAAACTTCATTTGAAAAGATTGTCTTACATCAATTAGTAATGTACCATTATTATCTTGGTCTACTCAATTATGTTTCCCAATATAGAGTTCATACTATTAAGTGCATTATCTATGGAATTGAGGTGACTAATTTTCTTTCTTTACACCCTCAATCTCTTCCCTTTTTGCTGAGTATTACTGTAAAAACAATCTTTATTTTTATAAGTTTTTTAGTCATCACATTCTTGATTATAAACTTCTGAAGTATATTTATGTAACAGATTGCATGTTTGAGACACCAGATCATCAATGCCTTTCCTTCTAACTTCAGTGAATATGTGTTATTTTTTATTTTTATTTTATTTTATTTTTTTTTTTTATTTTTATTTTTTTTTTTTATTTTTTGAGATGGAGTCTTGCTCTGTCGCCCAGGCTGGAGTGCAGTGGCGCAAACTCGGCTCACTGCAAGCTCCGCCTCCCGGGTTCACGCCATTCTCCTGCCTCGGCCTCCCGAAGTGCTGGGATTACAGGCGTGAGCCACCGCGCCCGGCCGTGAATATGTGTTAAAGACTGGTTGTTTAATAGAGCTACCTGAAAGTTAAATGAACTTTTTTAATGTTTCTCTTTACATATTTATCAGGGTATTAATCATGAAATTTTTTTTTTATTTTTCCAAACACACATATTGAGAATGTGACTGGCACGATGAAAACATAATCATTGCTTTAACATAATTGACATTCTGAGCTTTGCTTTGAAGACACCTCAAATCTCTCTTTGAAAACATCAGTGTTAGAACCATGGAATAATAACTATATCGCCTCTGAAATTTTGGAAATTTAATTTTCTCTTTATTTACCATCTTTTTTATAGCTACTGCTTCAGTTTCAGTTTATTGGTTCATGTGCATGTTCAATTACTAAAGATTATTATTATTACATGAGGTAATAATGTATATCCATCAATGAGAACACAACAAATAACATAATATAATAAAATAAACAGGCATCAGTATACAAGGCAATTCAATGAACTGGAAAAGAATATGGATTTCAGCATATTTCAATCTAACTTTTAATCAGAAAAGTGCAGATGAAAACAAATGTGTGTCATATACAGTTTCAGTTTAATTATATCTCTAAAAGCTCAGGCTTGTTCGCCAAATGCTTATTAAAAGCCAACCCGTGGCTATCTCACAGGTATCCCATCAGATGTTCTACTAATTCTGCTTGAAAAGAAAAGAGTCTCAGTAACTGGGAACAATATCTTTCTAACTCTACCTCTTTAAATCTCCACTGCCATTATCAGATTTAAAAATCTTGTATCTCTTACTTACACCATTGCCTCTAAGTCAGGTTCCCCAAATCTCGTATCAGTATAACTGTTCTGCTATAGTTTTTTGCACCACAGAAAGAAATGTAGACTTTTATTTCTTAAGTTACATTCAGATAACATCACTACCAGTATTAACAGTTAAAAACCTTCATGCGGCCGGGCGCGGTGGCTCAAGCCTGTAATCCCAGCACTTTGGGAGGCCGAGACGGGCGGATCACGAGGTCAGGAGATCGAGACCATCCTGGCTGACACGGTGAAACCCCGTCTCTACTAAAAATACAAAAAACTAGCCGGGCGAGGCGGCGGGCGCCTGTAGTCCCAGCTACTCGGGAGGCTGAGGCAGGAGAATGGCGTGAACCTGGGAGGCGGAGCTTGCAGTGAGCTGAGATCCGGCCACTGCACTCCAGCCTGGGCGACAGAGTGAGACTCCGTCTCAAAAAAAAAAAAAAAAAAAAAAAAAAAACCTTCATGCTCTCCAGCTACTTTCAAGGCATGCCCCAAACACCTTGCCACTATTCCAGTTCCTCCATGATTTGCCTCTGCTTCCCTCCACAGGCACAATCTTATTTCCCTTTTTAACCTCTTGAATGCATGGCTTTCTTTCTTTACTTCTAAACTTTGAAACAATCTACGACTTCTGTTTAGAACACTCATCACCATCTACCTTTAACATTTCATTTGAAATGTAATTTCTTCTGGGAGATTTTCACATTTTAGATGAGATCACAAACTACTGCCTTCATAGCATTTCTCTGAAGACAACGCTCACTACACTTTCTTATGACAGGTATAAAAATGTTTGACTTTCCTTTAAGAAGCATTATGAGGGATGAAGTAAGCAGTACTCTTTGCTCATAGCTATATTCCCCACCAAACTTCCATATTTTTAGAATCATAATATAAAAGCAGGGTGTGGGGGTAAAGATGGCCAATTAGAAGCAGCTGCAGTGCATGGCACTCACTGAGAAGAAAGCAAGGGGTGAGGGAATACAGTACCTTCAACTGAAATATCCAGGTACTTACATTGGGAAAAATCAGGGAAACTACTCAACTCACAGAGACAAAGAAAAGCAAGGTGGGACAACAGCCCAACAGGGAGCAACATGGAACCAAGCGAACCTCCAGCCAAGGGAAGTGATGAGTGAATGTGTGACCCAGGGGGAAACCATGCTTCTCCCTCAGATCTTTGCAACCAGAGAATCAGGAGATCTCCTTGTGAGCTCACACCATCAGGGACTCGGGTCAGACACACAGAGCCGTGTGGAGTCTCAGCAGAGCAGCTACTCAGACTTGCACAGAGACCCAGGAGCTTTACATAATCCCTCCCTGGAATCCCTGGTAAAGGTGGCTATAACTCAGGCAAGGCAGGAGGTCCACATATACCCCTAGGGAAGGGACTGAATCTAGGGGGCTGAGTTATATCAGTCTGCGGGCCCCACTTCCACAGCACCTCACAAAATAAGACCCACTGGCTTGGAATTTCAACCAGCCACTGGCAACAAGGTAGAGCCTGCCATGAGATGGGATAGAGCCCCCAAGGGGGATGTGTGGGCCACTATTTGTTTGTCTCAATCATTCCAGTCTGCAGGCTTTGGAGGGTCCAAATGGTCTGGACGAGGAAGTGTCCCCACAGCACAGCACAGCTGCCTTGCCAGAATGTGGCCAAATTGCTTCTGTAAGTGGTGCCCTGATCCACTCCTCCTCACTGGGTGAGTCCTCCCAGCCAGGCCTCCAGCCACCCCCACCCGCTTGTATTCTATGGACTGAGATCTGATTTCTCCCTGGGACAGTGCCTGGGAGAGGGACAGGACTCTATCTTTACTGTTTGGGTAACTCGACCACTCCATCCTTCAGGCTTTAGAGAGTCCAAACTGATCGGAGGCTGTAGGGATCCTCAACACAAAACAGCTTCTCTAACAAAACCCAGCCAGACTCCTTCTTTAAGCAGGTTCTGGTCCCATTTTTCCTGCCTGGGAACTCCCAAATGGGGTCTCCAGTCACCTTCTACAGGTGAGTTTGGTGGTGCAACCGGTCAGTATCCCCCTGAGAGAGAGCTTCCAGAGGAAGTGGCAGGTCGCCATCTTCGCTGTTTCACAGCCTTCACTGATGATATCTCCAGGTACTGAAAAAAACAAGGTGACTAGTGTCTGGAGTGAACCCCCAGGAAAATGCAGCAGCCTTATGGAAGAGTGGCCAGACTTTTAAAAGAAAAACAGGGAAACAAACAAACAAAAAAATAACAACAAACACAAAAACTCCATCCAAAGGTCAGAAACCTCAAGGATCAAAGGTAGATAAGCCCACAAAGTTGAGAAAAAATCAGTACAAACATGCTAAAAATTCAGAAAGCCAGAGTGTCACCTTTCCACCAAATGAATGCAACACCTCTCCAGCAATAGTTTGGAACTTGACTGAGGCTAAGATGGCTGAAATGACAGAAGTAGGCTTCAGGACGTGGATAACAATGAACTTTGCTAACCTAAAGGAGCACATTGTAACTTAATGCAAGGAAGCTAAGAATCACAATAAAACAATGCAGAAGCTGACAGCCAAAATACCCAGAATAGAGAGAAACAGAACCTACCAGATAGAGGTGAAAAGCACACTACAAAAATATCACAATGCAATCACAAGTATTAATAGCAGAACAGACCAAGTGGAGGAAAGAATATCAGAGCTTGAAGAGTGTTTTTATGAAACAAGGTAGACATGAATAGAAAAGGAAAAAGTATGCAAAGGAATGAACAAAACCTGTGAGAAATAAGGGATTAGGAAGAGACCAAATCTATGACTGATTGAGATACCTGAAAGAGACAGGCAGAATGGAATTAATTTGAGAAACATACTTCAGGAAATCATCTACAGAACCTCCTTAACCTAGCTAGGCAGGCCAACATTTAAATTCAGGAAATGCAGAGGACTCCGGTAAGAAACTCCACAAGAAGATCATTCCCAAGACACATAACCGTCAGATTCTCCAAGGTCTAAAACGAAGAAAAAATGTTAAGGGCAGCCAGAGAGAAAGGCCAGGTCATCTACAAATGGAAGCCCATCAGACTAACAGAGGATCTCTCAGCAGAAAACCTGCAAGCCAGAAGAGATTGGGGCCAATGTTCAAAATTCTTAAAGAAGCTTAGTTTGGCCCAGAATTTCATATCTGGCCGAACTCAGCTTCATAAGAGTAGAAATAAGACCTTTTTCAGACAAGAAAGTGCTTAGGGAATATTCTGTCACCAGACCTGCCTTACAAGAGCTCCTGAAGAAAGCACTAAATTTGGAATAGAAAAACTGTTACCAGCCATTACCAAAACACACTGAAGTATACAGACCAGTGACACTGAAGCAGCCACAAAAACAAGTCTGCAAAATAACCGGCTAGCATCATGATGACAGGATCAAATCCACACATAACAATAGTAACTTTAAATGTAACTAAGCTAAATGCCCCATTTAAAAGACAGAGATTGGCAGGCTAAAGAGCCAATACCAGTTGGAATGCTATCAAGAGACTCATCTCACATGCAAAGACCCACATAGTCTCAAATCAAGGGATGGAGGAAAATTTACCAAGCAAATGGAAAACAGAAAAAAAGCAGTGATCGCAATCCTGGTTTCTGACAAAACAGACTTTAAGCCACAAAAGATCAACAAAGACAAAGAAGTAATGGTAAAGGGTTCAATTCGACAAGAAGAGCTGACTATCCTAAATATATACACACCCAATACAGGAGCACCCAGATTTATAAAGCAAGTTCTTAGAGACTTTCAAAGAGACTTAAACTCCCACACAATAATAGTGGGAGACTTTAAAACCCCACTGTCAATATTAGACAGATAATTGAGATAGAAAATTAACAAAGATATTGAGGACCTGAACTCAGATCCAGATCAAGTAAACTTTAGGTATCTACGGAACTCTCCACTCAAAAACAACATACTATACATTCTTCTCATCACCGCACAGCACTTACTCTAAAACTGACCACATAATCAGAAGTAAAACACTCCTCAGCAAATGCAAAAGAACAGAAATTGTAACAGTTTCTCAGACCACAGTGTGTTACAATTAGAATTCAAGATTAAGAAATTCATTCAAAACCATACAACTACATGGAAAGTGATCAGCCTGCTCCTGACCTGAATGACTTTGAGCTAAATAATAAAATTAAGGCAGAAATCAAAACGTTCCTTGAAACTAATGAGAACAAATATACAGCATACCAGAATCTTGGAACACATCAAAAGCAGTGTTAAGTGGGAAATGTATAGCACAAAATGCCCACATCCAAAAGCTAGAAAGATCTCAAGTTAACAAACTAAGATTACAGCTAAAAGAACAGGAGAACCAAGAGCAATAAACCCCAAAGCTAGCCGAAGACAAGAAATAACCAAGATCAGAGCTGAACTCATGGAGATAGAGATACCAAAAATCCCTCAAAAGATCAATGAATCCAGCAGCTGATTTTTTTGAAAAATTTAATAAAATAGATGGAACACTAGCTAATCTAATGAATAAGAAAGAGAGAAGATTCAAATAAACACAATCAAAAATTATAAAGGGGATATTACCACTGACCCCACAGAAATAGAAACAATAATCAGAGAATACCATAAAAACCTTTATGCACATAAACTAGAAAAACTAGAAGAAATTGATAAGTTCCTGAACTTATATACCCTCCCAAGACTGGATCTAGTTAAACTAAAGAACTTCTGCATAGCAAAAGAAACTATAGACAGAGTTAACAGACAACTTACAGAATGGGAGAAAGTTTTCGGAATCTATCTATCTGACACAGGTCTAGTATCAAGCATCTACAAGGAACTTAAACAAATTTACAAGAAAAAAAACCCATTAAAAAGTGAGCAAAGGATGTGAACAAACACTTTTCAAAAGAAGGCATACATGCGGATAACCAACATATGAAAAAAAGCTCAACATCACTGATCATTAGATAAATGCAAATCAAAACCACAATGTAATACAATCTCACACCAGTCAGAAAGGCTATTATTAAAAAAGTCAAAAAAGAAAAATATAAGCTGGAAAGGTTGTGGAGAAAAAGGAATCATTTTACACTGTTTGTAGGAGTGTACATTAGTTCAACCATTGTGGAAAACTGTAGTGATTCATCAAAGACCTATAGCCATTAATACCATTTTAGCCAGCAATCCCATTACTGGGTATAATCAAACGAATATAAATCATTCTATTACAAAGACATATGCACATGCATGTTCATTGCAGCACTATTCACAATAGCAAAGACATAGAATCAACCTAAATGCCCATCAATGATAGACTGGATAAAGCAAATGTGGTATATATACACCATGGAATACTATGCAGCCATAAAAAGAATCTGCAGACAGCAAATCAGGAAATTCCTTTGGAATATAATGCTTGGGCTGAGTTAGGAAGGACGACCACATGGAAATAGAGAGAAACACAAAATCCTGTACAAAGGTATGAAGAAAGGAAGAAGCCAGGTAAGTACGCAGAACTTGGAAATTTGAAGTATTTGAGGGCAGTGTGAAGAGCTTGAAAAGAGGCCTGTGATGAAATAAAATGATAAATTTAGGTAGAGACTGAATATGTAGTCTCTTCTAGGGATGTTAAAGAGTGTTGACTTTATGCTAAGGATAGCAGGAAGATGGTAAAGGATTTTAAGCTCTGAATTGGCAAACATGTTCAGATACACTATTTTAAAAGATTACTCTGGGCAGGGCTATAATCCAACACTTTGGGAGGCTGAGGCAGGTGGATCACCAGGTCAGGAGTTCAAGACCAGCCTCGCCAAGATGGTGAAACCCCATCTCTACTAAAAATACAAAAATTAGCTGGGCACAGTGGTGGGCGCCTATAATCCCAGCTACTCGGGAAGCTAAGGCAGAGAATTGCTCGAACCCGGGAGGCGGAGCTTGCAGTGAGCCGAGATCACGCCAGTGTACTCCAGCCTAGGTGACAGAGCAAGACTCCGTAAAAAAAAAAAAAAAAAAAGATTACTCTGACTTTTTGTTGAACAATATATGATGTTTCTAGGTGTGGTAATTTTATGCTGTCACTCAAGACTCTTGGTTGGCAGCAATGGTGGCTGGTGAAAAGGTTGAGAAATTCGCAAACATTAGAAAGGGCATACAGCAAAAAAAAAAAAAAAAAAAAAAGGAAAAATAAGGAACAAGTCCTTTGTGAGAAAAGATATTCAGGAACTTCCTCATTTTTTGCAGCTGAGATCTAAAAGCAAACAAACACAAATGCAAACATTTCAAGGGCCCTGTAGCTGTGCAAATGAATGATCTGTATCATTGACCTAAGACCAACAACAAAATCTAGGTGTTGAGTGAGAAACTGGTTCAGGCATAGCAGGTGATTAAATCAGCATCCTCATCATATTCAGAGGAATAGAACAGAATGGCAGTTCACTCTTTACCACTGTAGTTGTACCCTTCAAAGACAAAGTCTAGGTCAAAAGAATCATTGCAGTAAAGAACAAAAAAGCATCTGATTGTGCAGGACATGCTTTCAACATAGAAACTGTGTGAGACCCACCTGAATCAATAGCAGGAGATGCATAGATTTTTAAATATGTGGACTATCAAAGCCCTTTTAGGGTTTGTTTGGGTTGATTTTAGAAGCAGGACTGACAAACTTAGATTAGGTTGGCCTAATTTAAGATTCTTAGATCAGCACTCTTAGCAATAAAGAGGAAACTCAAGACATTGATCCTTGTCTTTCTACTAATTTGGTCATTTGATGGCGTAAGGATAAAATTTAAATATATACATATGAAACAGTATCATCTTCATGGTCACTAGCTAGTATATCTCCATAGTAATTAGTTCTGTGTGATTTAATTCTATGTGCTTTTATTTTGTAACTTTTATTAACTTATAGTTTCTAAAATTTCTACTGTAAACATATATTGATGAGCTTGTTAAATCAAAGATAATCATTTATACCGTTAAGCAATGACTGCTTTATGTTGCTTGAATCTAATTCTCCTGCAGAGAAAAACTAGAAAACCTAGTGGGGAGTGGGGAACAGTGATGTCTGTCTGACAGTGTTGGAGGGTTATCAAGGCAGTGAGCTTTCTTAGAAGAAAATGAAAACTTAAAGCAAGAGAGCTAAATTCAATTGGGGGAGCTGCTTTTTTCCTTGAGACAATTATGAATTCTAAAGTAAAAGTGTCATTGTAAAAGTTTAGACAAAAGCAGACTTACAAAAGCTGGAGGGAAAAAAAATGAAATTCACATGACACCAAGAATGAGGGTCCTGATAAATAGCCAAGGCTTTACTTAGGGCACTAAATGTTAGAAATAAAGGGAAAAAAGACCAAAAAAAAAAAAAAAAAAAAAAAAAGCCTTCACAAGGAATAAAGCTCAGCTTTGACTCAATTCTGCCTCCAGAAAAACTGCCTGCCAAATTAAAAAAAAAAAAAACTATGTCAGGAAAAAGATAAAATGACCCAGAACCTTAATAGTTTCCAGCCTAAAGTGTTTTTATGTATTTATTGATACATAATAGATGTATATATTTTGAGGGTACACGGGATAATTTGATGCATTTATATAATCAAGGCAGGGTAATTAAGCTCTCAATCATCTTAAATATTTATCTTTTGTTTATGCTGGGAACATTTAAATAATTCTCTTCAAGCTATTTTGAAATGTACAATAGATTAATGTTAACTATAGTCACCTTATTGATCTATTGAACACCATGGCCTATATCTTTTATATAAATGTATATTCATATCAATTAATCAACTCCTTTATATCCCTTCCTTCTCTTAGCCCCACCTAGCCTCTGATAATCACAAATCTACTCTCTATCTTTATGAAATCCACATAAGAGTGAGAACATGTGATATTTCTCTTTCTGTGGCTGTCTTGTTTCACTGAATATAATGATCTCTAGTTGCATCCAAACTGCTAAAAATGACAGGATTTCATTTTTTCATGGCTGAATAATATTCTATTGTGTGTGTGTGTGTGTGTGCGTGTGTGTGTGTGTATAACATTTTCTTTATTCATTTATCCATTGATAGACATCAATGGATTGATTCCATATTTTGGGTATTAATTGTGCCGCAATAAACACAGAAGAGTAGCTATCCCTTTAATACACCAATTTTCTTTTTTGTAGGTATATATCCAGTAGTGTAATTGCTGCTGGATCATATGTAGTTTTATTTTTAGCTTTTAGAGGTTTTATTTTCGGCTTTTAGCTCCACACTGTTATTCATAGTGGCTGTACTAACTTACTTTCCCATCAACAGTGTATGTGGGGTCCCTTTTCTCCACATCCTGACCAACATGTGCTATTCCCTCTTTCTGACAAAAGTAATTCTAACTGGGGTGAGATTATCTCTTACTGTGGCTTTGGTTTGCATTTCCCTGATAATTAGTGATGTTGAACATTTTTTATGTACCTAGTGGCCATTTGTATGTCTTCTTTTAAGAAATATCTATTCAGGTTTTTTGCCCATTTTTAAGCTGGATTTTTTTTGTATTGTTTGAGCTCTTTATACATTCTGGTTATTAATCTTTTTCAGATGGAGAGTTCGCAAATATGTTCTTCCACTCTGTGGATTATGTTTCTTTGTTGATTGTTTTCTTTGCTGTGCAGAAGACTTTTAGCTTTATGTCATTACATATATGTAGTTTTGCTTTTGTTGTCTGCTTTTGAGATCTTACACAAAAAGTCTTTGCCTGGATAAATGTCCTGGAATGTTTCTTTAACAATTTTTTTCTGGTAGTTATGTGGTTTGGGGACTTAGATTCACATCTTTCATTCATGTGGATTTGATTTTTGTATATGGTGAGAGACAGGGATCCAATTTTATTATTCTGCACATGGTTATCCAATTTTCAGCACCATTTATTGAAGAGATTCCTGTTTTCCTGTTGTGTGTCTTGGCACCTTTGTCAATAAAAAGTTGGCTGTAAAATGTATGGATTTATATCTGGTTCTCTTTTTGGTCTCATTAGTCTATGTTTCTGTTCTTATGACAGTGCCATGCTGATTTGAAAACTATAGTTTTGTAGCATATTTTGAAATCAGGTAGTGTCATGCATCCAGCTTTATTCTTTTTACTTAGGATTGCTTTGGCTATTCAGGGTCTTCTGTGGTTCCATATAAATTTTAGGATTGCTTTTACTATTCTGTGAAGACTGTCGTTGGTATTTTGATAGGGATGGTATTGAATCTGTAAATTGTTTTTAACAATATTAAGTTTTTGGTTCATGAGCATAAACTATCTTTCCATGTTTGTATATACTCTTTAATTTGTTTCATCAATGTTTTATGGCTTTTTGTATAGATCTTTTGTATATTTAGTTAAGTTGATTCCTAGTTATCTGATACTCTTTGTTGCTATTGTAAATAAAATTGTCCTTTGATTTCTTTTTCACATTGTTTGCTGTTAGTGTATGTAAATGCTACTACTTTTGTATGTTGATTCTATACCATGCAACTTTACTGAATTTGTTTATCAGTTTTTAAAGTTTTTTTTGTGGAGTCTTTAGGCTTTACTAAATTTAAGCTCTTGTCATTTGCATCCAAGGCTGATTTGAGCTTGATTCCAATTTGGATGCCCTTTATTTCTTACTCTTGTTTAATTGCTCAGACAAGGACTTTCAGTATTATGTTGAGTAACAGTGGTGAATGTGGGCATCCTTCTCATGTTCCAGATCTTAGAGGAAAGGCTTTCAACTTTTCCCAATTTAGTATGCTGTTGGGTGTGGGTTTGTAATATATGATCTTTATTATTTTGAGGTATGTTCCTTCTATAGCCAGTTTTTTGAGGGTTTTAAATCATAAAGCATTTTATCAAATGCTTTTTCAGCATCTATGGAAATTATCATATTGTTTTTTCTCAGTCCTGTTAGCATGATGTGTTACATTTATTGATTTGCATATGTTATAAAACATCCTACATCCCTGGAATGAATATCACTTGATCATGGTGAATGATCTTTTTAATGTGTTGTTGAATTCAGTTTGCTTGCATTTTGTTTAGCTCTTTATCTATGTTCACCAGTAATATTGGCCTGTAGCTTTCTTTTTTTGTTGTGTCCTTGATTTTGGTATCAGAAGAATGCTAGCCCCATAAATAACTTTTTAAACTTTCATTTATGTCATTGAAATTACAATGATTTTGTG
Organism: Papio anubis; assembly: GCF_008728515.1. NCBI lineage: Eukaryota > Metazoa > Chordata > Mammalia > Primates > Cercopithecidae > Papio > Papio anubis. The sequence continues at coordinate 62,928,372 of NC_044982.1, read as the reverse complement.
TCCCTGAAAAGATACACATGGTTTTAACTATATCACTATCAAATATTTTGATCCATTTTCTTCAAAAACTTTAAGAATTTTTTAGTAATCAGCATTTTATTTCTTAAAATAAATAGGGAAATGCATATATTAAATATATGGCTAAAGTTATTAATTGTTTTATAATGGATCAATCACATTTCAACAGTGCAGTTATAGTCTCTGAAAGCCACTCACTCTTGTCATACCTTGTTGCAGATTTAGCTTAAAATCTTAGTTGAAAATATGGCTCATAAACTTTCACATATAATAAATCATGAATCATAAGCAATGTTTACCTTCGTTTCATGTAAAGTTTAACAGATACATTGGAGACTCTTATAAGGAAGTCCCTATATTTAAAAATAATAAGAGTTAAGGAAAAAGCAGAGGCTATAATTCCAGGCATAAAGAAAGAATAAAGTATAAGTGTGAAATGAAGAATAAAATGATTGGAAATGGGAATGTAAATGATGATGAGTGCCAGTAATTATGGACAGGAAAGATTTATAAGACTCAAGCTTTTTTGTATTTGTGGGGTTTTTTGTTTGTTTGTTTTTCACTTAAGAAATTGCTAATATATCTTTAATTCTTATTTTAATTGCTTTAGATTTGGGGACCAAAAAAACATTGAATTTCAGTTACTAGCTTAAAATAAACTTTATTGCCACTTTTTTTATTTTTAAGACAGGTTCTTGGTGTGTTACTGAGACTGGAGGGCAGTGGCATGATCACAGCTCACTGCAACTTGGTCCTTCCAGGCCCAAGCAATTCTCCCACCTCAGCCTCCCATATAGCTGGGACTACAGGTGCTTGACAACATACCCAACCAGTTTTTGTTTTTTTTTCTAGAGACCAGGTCTTACTGTGTTCCCCAGGCTGGTCTCAAATTCCTCGTCTCAAATAATCCTCCTGCCTTAACCTCCCAAAGTAGAGGAATTATGTCACTTCTTCATCTCACATAGCATTATATGTATACAGTCTGATTTAAATATGTTTAGAAAAATGGTGAGTTTCTTTCTTTCATCTGAAATGGTCTTTTTTTTTTTTTTTGTAATTTACCTTTGCTATAAGTTTTACTGAGAGACTAAATGTTTATATATTTCCCAATATCTTCCATTCTAATAAGCTCTGCCTCCAGTTTATCTTCAGAATTTCCCCATTTTTTTTTTTATAACCTATTCCCAGGACAAATTGTCTAGCTGCACAAGAAGAATATTTTAACAACTCCTGTAAAATAACAGCTCCAATATTTAGAAATAAAAAACCTAGTTATGTTTGAATTAGTTATTAAAATATAATTGCATTAGTAGTTAAAATATTTCAGAGTGGAAACCCCCCCCTCATTGGATTCATACTGTTGCCACATATATTAAGGTGAAACTTTAATATTCTTTCTTTAAATGAATAAATAGTCCTTTTGTTGTTTTTTGTTCTCTCAGGAACAGAAGTGTTTGGAATCACTCTTTATTGATGTGAATGGGCACAAGATGGGAGAATCACCTGTATTTACAAATAAAAAGACTCCTGTAATCCTTGGAGAGATTAATCTGCTAATTTAAATAAGAAAGCCCCAAGAAGATCCCAATGCTAAACCAAATTAGGCTCAGGATGACACTGACCTGAGATCCAAGGAGATAGTTGCCATATGATGCATCTCAATATCATATGCAACAAGGCCTCTGGGTAGTCAGGAGTCTGTGCTACTACTCTTCTGGCCATTTGCTGAATACTGTTTGAGTTTCAAAACAGTGTGAACAGCATAAAACATACTAAATCTTGTGAAGTGTTATAGATGTTACAGATTAATTTATTTTAGGAAGAATTTCCATAAATTATTAATCCCTTAATAAATAATAGATTTCTAAAGAAAATTACCATGCATTGTACTATAATCATGCCTATTTTATTACATATTTATAATCCATTTTAAAGAAATATGTATGAGATTTTATAATTCCAGAAAACCACATGATAATCTCAGTTTATAAATTTCTTGTGACTAAGCAAAATAAAGAATTTATTTTACAATGTAATAATCTGTAGTTTAAGATCTTAAAAATTCAAACAATATAGATCAATATTTGCTGGCTATGTAGTTACCCTACTGGCCTCATAGAAATTGAATTTAATACAATTTTCCACAGAATCAAAAAAATTTTATATTCATAATCCATCTCAAATGTACAAGAAAAATTAAATGTAGTGAAAAGCAACACACACAATCTACAGAGAAAGTGAAAAATAGAAAAGGTGAGAATATCTGTTAAGAGGCCATGTTTTGAGGAAGTAAGCACTGCTAAAAGTTATTCCTCAATTGTTGAGCACATACGTATAAACTATTTTACTAGTTTAAACATTTGTGTGGCATTTGGTTCAACAAATAAAGTTTTATCACATACTGTTTTTTCTCTATATCATTTGCTGGCTTTGAGTTACCAAGAATTTTTTGTATTATTCTTCAAAATTAGAGCCATTGTAGCGTAATATATGTGAAGCCAGTTAACTACACTGTTGGCTTTGAAAACTCTTAAATAATCCTTGAAAATGTAATGTCCCTTAATTGCTTTCATATCTATTCTTTTATTTATTCAGTTGTTTGTCCTTCTAATGTTTTGATGTATTTCCTCATTTTTCTTTTTATACTTCTCTTCCTTTCTTCGGACCTTAAAATTACACGTGTTCAGTACCTGTGCTTTCTATTATCTAAATATATTTTAATGCATTTATTGTCCCCTTCTTGTCTGCCTGCTACTATTTAAATATATAATTAAACTGTGGCTCCACTACAATTAATTTCTACGTTTTCTTTTCCCTTATTTCAGAGAAGTCAATTTTATCAAAGTCCTCAGTTGCCACTAAGTGCTCCAATTTTCCTATTTTGATTATTCAGCTTATAGAATTTGAGTTATAAAATTTTGTGCCTGGAATTGATATTTCTAAATCATTTTAACCAGTTATTTAATTAAAAGATAAAATTATCTCTATTTAATTTTACAGACATTTTCTGCTCCGTGACTTTTGTGAGACTTTTCAGGCTTTTTGGGCATTTTTCATACTTCCAGAAAGTCCTCAACATACCAGTTTTTAATAAATGCATAGTTATAAGTAGAAGAAATTACAAATTACATAGTTTCACAGAAGAAAGATGAAAAAGAAATTGACTAACAAACACTAGGTAACCCAATTGTGTACAGCCAGAAACCTGGTGCTTTCTTGTTGTTGTTGCTCTTGTTATTTTCACTTAGTTGGGATCCCTACTTCCTCCTTATGCCCCCAACAAAATATTCACCTTAGTTCCTAGTAAATCCAGTGTTATTTATTTATTATATTCATTGATAATTAGGAAAAATATTTTTTAGATCAATAAATATACATTTAAAAGTCTGACAGATTTAGAGATATTTTATCATATTTCAGTTGTGAAGCAAATAAACATCAGCCTCACATTTCCTAACAGCATCTGAATGTTCAAAAAAAAGTTGTAGAATAAAATATTTAAAAATATTTAAAGATAGGAGAGTGATTCACTAGAATGCAATGGAGAAACTAGAGAAACAAAATATTTCGCCTCAACCAGATATATTTTCTAACATCAAAAGACTGCTCTAAATAAGACATTTGGAAACCAATATTGTAATAAAATATTTAAAGGACAGAGAAATGCATCACCAAGTCAGAAGTTGCAGTCTTAAGAAAGAAGATAATAAGTTACACAAGAAATTGTTTCTTCATTTTTTAAAATAAAACAATAATAATAGGAAAAGGCAAAGAATAAAGGGATTGTAAATAAACTTCTGAAGACAAGAATAGTATGACTTGTTTTGAGGGATACCTTTATGCCAAAAATGATCTAAAATTCTAGTTTTAATTGAAACAGCAGTATTCAGATTATATGATTCCCAAAAAAGTCATTTCAAGTATAAAGAAACAAATAGGGCAGCATAACAAGAAAAGAAATTATCCAGTGATAACACTAACTATAGTAAACACAGGAGGCCAAAATAATATCATACAAATATATTCAAAACAGTAATATTTCTAGAAAAAAGTTATTACTTAATGATAAAGATGTCAATTTTTCTAAAGAAAATAAAAATCTTAAATGTTCAGGCATCACAAAACAGAGATCCAAAATGAATGAAGCAAAAAAACAAAACTCTGAAAGTAGAAATAAATAAATCCACATTATACTAAAGTATTTCAACTCTTATTTCTAAATAATTCATAGAACAAATAAAGAGGAAACCAATAAGCATATAGAAGACACGAAGAATACTATTAACTCACTTAATCAAGTTAACATTTGTAGAAGTCTCTCCAATAACAGCAAACTACACAAAACAGTTACCAAAATTGAACATTATTTGGAAAAAATATATAAGTACATTAATAAAAATTTAAATTACACAAATAAGATTTATATTTAATATATCTTCTATTTGAGGTATATATACCATTTAGAAGAAAACTGGTTATTGATTAGTTTTAACTCTAACATCAAATTTTTCTTTTTCATTTTGTCTCATATTCTTCACTCTTTATTTTTCTTTGGTTTCTTTCTTTTGTATTAATTAACTGTTTTGTCTAATTCTATTTTATCTCTCGTGTGGGATTATCAGCTCTACCACTTGTATATGTGTCTATGCATGTACTTTTTTAAGTTGATATATTTATAACAATTTACCAACAAGTGCTATAGAATCACTCCAAATATAAGAATCTTAAAATAGTATATTTTCATTTTAGTCCTCCCAATTTTCATGCTTTTGTTTCATAGGTTGTATTTCTAGAATTCATATAAAACCCACAATGCATTACTATAATGCTTGATTTAAATAGTCTATAATATTTAAAAGGATTTTTAAAATAAGAAAAAGAGAACATTTCTGGTGCACTTCATTTCTTTTTCCAAGTCTAGATTTGTACCTGGTATCATTGTCTTTCTGCTAGAACGAACATGTTTTTTAGTTAACATTTCCTTAAGTGGTAATTGTTAATGGTAAATTATTTCAATTTCCATATGCCATAAAAAAGTATTTATTCTGCCATCCTTTTCAAAATACATGTTTGCTTAGTATATAATTCTAGGTTTAAAGTGTTTTCTAAAATACTTTAAAGTTCCACTCTCTTTCAACTAGCTTTGATTCTAACAAAAAAAAAAAATCTGCTGTAATATATACTAATTTGTACATCGTTCTTTTTTTTGCAGTCTGCTTTTAAGATTGGTTTTCAGAAATGTTTATTTTGATGTTTGCTGTAGTTTTCTTCATATTTTTTGTTTGTTTGCTTATTTGGCGGCTAGTTAAGCTTCTAGAATTTATGGGTTTATAGTTTTCAACAAATTTGGAAATTTTTCACCCATATTTTTTCTTCCACCCCCTTTTATAATTTAGTTTACACTAGGCCACATTAATTTTGTTTATATAATGTTAATTATCTGATAAAATATCTACTTTTAAAAATCTATTTAATTTCATCTTATGTTAAAAGAAAAGCCTTATTTGAGCAAAGAACAATTCATAAATTAGGCAGCACCCAGAACCATGAGAGGTGCAGAGAGCTCTGCTCAGCAAATGAGCAGTGAGTATAGACAGAATATGAAAGTAAAGAAGAGGAATAGCTTAATTAGTTACAGCTAGGTGCTGTCTTAGGTAGACATGATTTGATCAGTTGGCTGCCTGTGATGAGCTGATGCTCAGTTACTTGTGATTGGCTATTTGGCTATCTGTTGGAAGAAAAATACTCCTTTGTTAGGATTCATTTTGTGTTTTGACTATTGTAGGTTGTTATTGATTAAGTAGAAACTCAGCATACAGAGATACCTTCAGGCCGATTTAATTTAACACTTGTTTCTATTTTTATACCTTCAATTACAATAAGACTTTCTTCTTCAGTTTTTAATATGCTCTTAATTCTATCCAGTGCATTTTTTGCATCTAAAACTTGGATTCTTCATGTGCACAATATAACTAGGATCTGTTTTATGTCTTCTACATTTTTCCTTTACATGCTATTCTTTTCTCTATCTTCTTGTACATAGAATATAATTATAATAATTATTTCAGCTGCATTGTTTACTAATTATCATATCCATGTTCAAACTGGATCTATTTGAATTTATATATCATTTTTTCCATATTGAGTTGCATTTTCTTCCTTTTGCATATTTTTTCATTGGAAACCAGATATTGTAATTTCATCTTATTGTGAGTTGGATAATTTTATATTCCTTTACCTATTCTCAAGCTTTGGCCTGAGACAGTTAAGTTACTTTCAAATGGCTCAATTCTTTTGAAACTAGCCTTGAATCTCTGTTAGATGAGACAAAAGACTCCTTTAGCCTTGGGTTAATGGTACCCTGTTACTGAGGTAATACTTTTCTGGGTAATTTTCTCAATCCTCTGGGTATATTGAAGTTGCCTGCTGTGGCTGGTGAGGAAGCCGGCTATTATTTCTAGCATTCTCTGTACTGAGTATTGTCCTATCAGCTTCTTTTCAAGTTATTTGCCCTGCAGTTTCCTCACATGTGTGCACTGATCAATATTTAAGCCTGAAACTGTCTGCAGCGCTCCAGATCTTTCTCTTTCACTTTGCAACTTGTTTTCTCTGTAGTTCTACTCTCGCCCCTCTCTCTCAATTTCTTACCACAACCCTCTCTGTCTCCTACACTTCCTGTCACCTCTGCCCTGTGAATTCCAACTGCATTTGATGCCCCAAATCCTCTTTAACTCAGTCAGACCACTGAGCTCTGGATTTTTCCTCCCTGAGAACTTTCTTCAAGCAGAAAACTGGACCAATATAGAGATTACCCATTTTTATTGTTTGTTTTGTTTCATTTTTGGCTCCAAGGAATCTCTGCCTGGTGCTGCCTACTTTTGCTGTTCAATATCTGAAAACTGTTTACTGTGAGAATGTATATATAATCCCATTGCTCCATTCCATCATGGTCAGATGTGAAAGACTATACTACATATTAATCTGATGTAGTTTTAGACTTCTCAAAATTTATTTGATATTTCTAATTTTTCAGTCATCTTTCATTTCTATGCTGTAATTCCCTGAACATGAGTTCTTCATATCAAATGTATATAATCATAAGATCAGTTTTCATTATATTTTCCTCATGCTGCACAGCTAGATCACAAAGCAATTCTTAGTATTATGAGCATAAGCTTTTTAAAAAGTTAATTAGTTAATATTAATTTTTTAAAATTTTATATTTAGCTTTTTTACCCCATTTGGTATCTTTGCATATCACATTACTAAGGAACTGATTTTATATTTTTTATATAATAAGATATTTTTCTTTTTACTCTTCCCAAAATGTTAACATTCTTTCCATTGCTTTATTTGCTTGTTCTTGTATAATTTCTATAGGAATTTTTAAACTATTTATTTAAAGTAGTGTTTCTCTCTTCCTTTTATTGAAGTGTTAATATGTGTATACAAAAGAGGTCACATAAGTGAACAGCTCAATGAATATTTGTAAACTGGATATGCTTCTTTTAGCTGCATCAAGAGTAAGAAAATGTGTCCTCACGTGAAAAGCAATTTTCCTGTTTTATACCAACCATTAACCCCTAGAATGAAGACTACCCCGATATCTAATAAAATCGATTATCTTTTTTTGCTCTGTTAACATGAATAGAAAGGTACAAAATGCATTCTTTTGAGTTAGGGTTTCTTCCATCGGCATTATATTTTTGAGACATATCCCTATTATTGTGTGGAGTTGTGGTTTTTTTCATTATCAAAGTTGTATATTATCCATTATTATATAAACATATTGTAATTCTTTCATCCATTTCATCTGTTTATGTGCATTTGGGCCATTTCAGGGTTGTGCCTATTAGAAATAGTGCTAATGGTGGAGGATGGTGAACTATACCTGTAATCCCAATGCTGTGGGAGACTGAGGAAGGAGGATTGCTGTTCTCAGGAGTTGAAAGCTGCAGATAGCTATGATTATATCACTGTCCTCCAGCCTGGGCAACAGAGGGAGACCCGTCTCACCAAAAAAAAAAAAAAAAAAAAAAAAAGACAAGAAAAGATAGAAAAAAATAGTGCTAATGCCAGGAAGAACAGTACTTTTCTGTCAAATATACTACTATGTTGGTAGCTACTCAATCACATACACATACACACACACAAACAGACACCCTCAGATTTGGCAAATACTGATAAATAGTATCTTAATTAAATCCCCATCAGCAATGTATGAAACTGCTAGTTCTTTCCATATCCTTGTAAACACTTGAAGTTACCTCTTTTTTCATTTTAGTCATTCAATTTTGTCTGTAGTAGTAGAGAACTACGATTTAACTGTGAATAACTAATGCAGTTCAGTATCATTTTATATTTAATAGTGTTGATAGCAAACTGGTTAGGACAATCACTCATTATTTTCTTTTTCTTTTTGAAAGAAGAATAAGTTATTTAAAGATCTTTATTCCTCTATATACATTTTCAATCTTTCAAGATATTTAGTAGAAAAATGTTTGTATTGCATGGACTCTATAGATTAAGTTGGAGAGATTATATCTGTATTCTGTTTTTATATATTGGTTATTACTTTCTAATTTGCTTTATTTCAAACATATAGAAAGTACACATGAAATATACAGAGAACAGTTTAAAACAATACATATAGAAAATGTAACATCTCACAATTAATTCTGAGATTTAGCAAATTATTAGCATCCTGCCATACTTTTTCCCATTTTAAAAAACAATATCCTTAATGGATCATTAAAAATATACTTACATGTCTGTGTTGCCCTACTAGAACTTACTCTTATTAATAGGCTCGATAATACAAAATTTTCCATATTTATTCATTTTTGATAAAATAGCAGCAATTTCATGTGACTCAACCTAGCAATATTTCCATCTGTAGCACTTAAGATCATTTCTATCCTATAGTGATGCTCAATACCTTGTATATTGAGTTCTCAAAAAAAAACTAATCATCAAATTAAGATACAGGATAGCAGCATTCTTAAAAATATTTTTCATATTTATGTATCTCCACAAACAATTATCAAATGAACAATTAAATCATCTCTCCAGTTTCCATAAATTCTCCCAGGAGTGTATAGCCTTGTTTTTCACAAAATAAATGAACTCAATTTTCCTCCTGTAAATCCCTGTGAATGAGCTTATAATCTTACGTGTTTCAGTACTCTCAGCTGTTTTTATCACTGCTGTCATAAAATGTGGGAAGCTGGATTTTAGCAACTTATGCTCTTTTTAATGTATTGAATATAGTATAATTTTGACTTAGAAGAGTGACAACTATAAACCTTAATTTTATGTAAATTAATAATAAATATAATTTGCAGGAGAGTTTAGAAATCTTTCTTGAGTAGAATGGATTAAGTCTAGTTCGTGAATTTTTATATCTGTAGATTGGTTGTTCATTTAGACATCTTTCTCATGTACATACTGTTAGTTGACTGTGTTAAATTAATGGACATTATCAGGTATTTGAAATCCCAAAGGCAAGATGGCTGTGTAAAAGTAGAAAATAAAATTTATCTAAAAGTTTAGAATATTCAGCACGAGTTGTTGAAGCATTTTACAATAATCTCATCTGTTTCATACTTTATTGTTTTTAAATTTATGTTTAATTCTGATGTCTAATTCTTAAAATCGTATGTGTTATTTTCTCTTCAGACACTGTTTTACAACACCATAAATATTTCTGTTACATACAGAATAGTCATTCTAGCTGTATGTTTTATGTGGTAAGTTTCTGAATTTGAAAAGAAATGGATAAACACGCTTAAATGTGGTGGTGTCAAAAATAGACATCTCGTGTTTTCTATGGCATATGGAACAGGTTGCATTGAAACATTTATGTTTTTCAGATAACCAAAGCATATGAAAGCATTTAATTTATTTCACTTGGATGTTAAAAAAAAAGTTAAAAGACCATATGTATTTCTTTATTCCTTGAACTGAGATTGGATATAGAGCTCAATATGGGTGGTAGTTAACAAAGGTGTCTACTTATGTACAAATTTGTAAAACTACATAAATTAAGATTATTAAACTTCATATACCTTACTATTTGTTATACTTCAATAAAATTTTTAAAAATGTATACAGAAAGTACTGATCATATTGAAACACATCTACAAATTTCATATTCTTTTTAGTTATTTAGAATAGATGGTTGCTGAATATTTTCTAAAATATGTTGGATAATTTCACAGTGTTTCTGCATCTCTCAATCCACAAAGGAAACTATCATTTTTATATGAATAATATCATCTTAGAATTTAATTTTTTTAATGGCAAAGAAACTCTTACATGAGAAAACACATTTTAAAACACAGAATTTTATTGAGCCATATGGTATGGAATGAACCATGTTTCCCCTAAATTCATATGTTGAAGCCCTAAATCCCAATGTGACCATATTTGGCGAGAAAGTCTTTAAGGAGATAATAAAGGTGAAATGAGATTTAAAAAAAAAAAAATGTTGAGGTCCTAATCTAATAGAAATAGGTGTTCTTATAAGAAGAGGAAGAAACACCAGGGCTATTCATATGCAGAGAAAAGAACATAGCAGGAAGGCAGCCATCTACAAGCTAAAAATAGAGCTGTCATGAGAAACTAAACCTGCTGACACCTTGATCTTGGACGTACAGCCTCTAGCATTGTGAGAAAGCAGAAATGTTGCTTCAGTCACTCAGTTAGTTGTATATGTTATGATAGCACTAGCAAATGTATCACTAACAACCTGAAGATTCATATAATATAGTACCCCTTCCTGTTTCTCTGTGTACATAGCACGTTTATGGTGCTTTGTGTTTACAGCATCTCAAACTTAGAAAAATTCTACTTCTTTTAAGAAATGTAGAAGACATTTGACAGTTTTGTCTTTCCATTTGAAAATAAACCTCCAAAAATGCAGAAATAGATTATATCATCTGTCATGCTATGTTGAATAAGATTGTCATCAAAACTTTGTACTGTGATTATCTTTTTAATGCAGAGACCATAACTTTCTAATTTTGATATCTTGCAAATCAACACAATGATTAATTTGCTAATTAATACATTAACTACACAAATACTTATTTGGTGAAAACCAAACAAAGCTAATTGGTTAAAACAAAATAAGATGAGTTGTGTTTTGGAAAGCATAATTCCATACTCAAAGTATTTGAACTGGTTTACTTAAAAATATAAATCTCTGCACAAAGTGTATGGCTATAAATGATATGAAAGAAAAACTATACAACTGTATTCATTAAAAAGAAACATAATTTTTTAAAAGCAAAAAAATTAATATCAGGTTTAAACTATGCCCAAATTTTAAATAAATAAATGAGTGTACCATTGATATATTTTAGACTTAAAAATCTCTGTTTCTTACATTTGATGTCAAAGAGTCCAAATTTTATAAATGTAATATAATACAATTTAAGAACTAGGATTCTGAGAATAAATTGTTACAACATTTTAGAAGTAAGTAACGAAGAAAGTGATTGAATTATTTTGAAAATGTTCCTACTTACATACTGGAACATACATCAATTTCTTAAACAGTAAAGTGCATTTAAAATAAGAATGTGTAACATGTTTCTATTATAATTATTTTATTGGTATGTATGTATGTATGTAGTCCAAATAAATATTTTTTTAATTAGAAATTGTTTCTAAGTAAAATAATGTCAAAGTATACTTGAAACTCTAAATTTTTATATACTGTACCAAAAGTTCAAGTATGAGTAAAGCATTAGATGTACAGAGTTTTAAAATTTTGAAAGTAATTCCAGGTCACTGGATTATGTAATGAATTTAATACTGCTGTTGCGTATTTTCAGCCCTCATGTTAACAAGTCTAATGATAAAGAAGAAAGTCAGAATTTTTTGCTTAGCTACTCACTATTTTGAAGTTTTTTATTATTGAGACATGAAAATATTGAAATACCTGGATTTTACTATCAATATTTTATGAATGCTCTGGAGAAATTCTAACTCTGACATTGATCTATTTGTAAGGTGAAAAATATCATTTAAAAAAATTGGTACATTGGCAATTTGCAGCTGGCTCAGTTTCTTATGGCTTGATAGAGGTTGAAAAATTTGATAACAAATAATCATCAGCTCAGGAAAAAAATGTAAAAATGAAGATTTAAAGGTTTCTTATAATGACAGGAGAAAACAGGAAAGGAAGATAACTGCATTGGTAATAGAAGTAAAAGAAAGGTAACAAGGAAACAATAGCAAATTTTTGGGCCAGCAAGGAGAGAATAAAGAGAAAAGATAAAAAAAAAAAAAAAAAAAGTCAGGATAATTTTTCCTGTTTTACATTTTTGTAATTACATTGTAATTTAAAAAGTTTTAGCTGACATATTTTTTGTAACTTCCTGATCCTAGGAGGAAAATAAAAAGGAATCTTTGGAAAACCAGTCCTTTTAAAGTACACTGGTACTTACCAGTATTTAAAGTAGACTATAATTTTTGTTGAAAATATTACTGTACCTCTAAAATCTTTTGGACATTTATAACAAAATATTTTAATAGTGGTTGATTATCTCTTGATTTCCCCTGATAACAGAATTTTGACTGATTTCAATTTATTTGCTTGCATTTTTTCTGCCAAATTTTGCAAAATTAGCATATTTAATTTTTCAATAACGATTCAAAGCAGAAAGTCAAAATTTTCATGCAAGAAATATTTATTTTGCTCCTCAAGCACATAAAATCTTTTTCAGGGCAGAAGAAAAAAGTTTGAGGTTGGAACTTCAGAAATATCTCCCCATGCAACACAAAATTGACTCATTGGGAGACACACTCCTTCCAAGGTAACTAATATAATTGTGCGCCCCAGCATGGGAAAGAGATCAAAAATCATAATGAAGGAGACTTCTCTGCTGCCAAAACTGGTTCTCACTAAAACAGGCCATAGAATTTCATCAGTAGCCTGGTGATACTCATTCATCTTCTATGCCTGTTACAATCTAGTACAACTCTAATACCTTTTATTCCAGGAACTAAATGTTCACATTCATTACCACCAACATATATAAAATAAGAGGTAAAAGGATATAAATAGCAAGAAAAAAATATGAATAGTGTCTTAGCCTGCTTGGGCTGCCAAAACAAAATATCAGAAACCAGGTAACTTAAGCAGAAATATATTTTCTCACAGTTCTGGATTCTAGAAGTCTGAGATGACGATGCCAAAATCGTTGGGTTCCAACGTGGTCTCTCTTCCTAGCTTGCAGATGTCTGTCATCTCTCTCTGTGTCCTCACCTGGCAGAGAGAAAGAGCAAGCAAGCTCTCTGGTGTCTCTGCTTATAAGAGCCCTAATCCCTCATGAAGGTCCCACTCTCATGACTTTACTGAACCTAAATTACCTCCCCAATGCCATTTCCAAATAATAACACATTGGAGGTTAGGGTTTCAACATACGAATTTAGATGAGGGTGGAAAGTACAATTCAGCCCATAGCACCTGAGAACTAAGACTCCTAAACCATCAAAACACAATGTCTTATGGAAATGAATACATTGATTTATGTGTGGAGTATTAGATATGAAAAAATGTGGGCCTATATTCATTCTGTTGGTAGCTGGACTCTGCATTCTTCAAAAGGTCATCCTAACATCCTGAAAGGCCAAGTGTTACTAAGGACCGGGAAAAACAAAAACAGAATAAAAGCAGTGAAATCCATGCTCATCAGCCCATTGATTCCCCTCTTGCAATGTAAATTCAATGCTTTGTTCTCATTAAAAAGTCTTTAATCCTGTAGCTTTCAACTTACAACTGGTGTCAGCTTATCATGCAGAACTGTCTGTAAGGATGACTAAAATGTTGTCTTCCTCAGTTAACTGGTCATGGCAAACTCACCAGGAGGCCATGGTAGTGGGCTGAGGGTGTAGGGCAATGTATTGAGAATAGGCACTGTGGGAGCATGATCCATGAGCTAGGACATCTTATGTGTGCTTTCAGGACAAACCTGAGGCTCTTCTCCTCTACAGTGTTTTTACTTGGTGGTACAGGATTACTGTCACACATTTCTGATTGGGTGGATTAGATAATACCCATTCACTGGCCAGCTTAATTTGTATGCTTATTTGTAGGCCAATGATGTTTAGTCTACCCTCAGGCCCAGAGGGATTTTCTCCATCTCTAAGGACCCACAACCTAATTCTCTTTGAGACCTGGCCACAGACTGTACGTACATACTAATATGCTACAGGAATTTTGAGTGTTGTTGGCTCTGCCAAGTCATATATGGCAGAGCTATATTCATTCACTACAGCGTGGGCCAGCTCTCAGAGCCTATGTGAGGTCCACACCCCCAATCTGAAATCTTGTAGCTTTAAAAGTTCATTGGCAAAAGAGAATGTATTCAGTTTGTCATATCTTGCCTCCCAAGCCAAATGAGATGAGGCTAATGAGACTTGTGCCCCATTTTTAGTCCTAAAGAATGAAATGGGCATCAACTTTGCCTTTCACTTTAAAAGAGAAAATCCTAATACATGCCAAGTCAGAAGCACCAATAATCATGACTAAAGTAGAAAATCCCTGACATTTGATAGGTTTTATTTCTTTAAGCAAGCATGTGTCTTGCCAGATTTTAGAGTTTATCAACAATTTCTGCCTTATCATGTCTTAACAGCTTGTAGACATCAGTGTGGTGAGCCAGCATCATGTCTTTTGAGATATTCAGTAACTCTGGAATCACACACACTAAATTATGAGGAAAAACTGTAAAGGGGAAAGAGACAATAGAGGATTAGTGCTGTCATTACAAAGTTGAAAGCCAACTGCTGCTGGTGTTTTCTACTTATTGGTAGACAACAAAATCTTTTGGCAGTTTGAGAGCTGTATAATAGGTGCCAGGGGCAATGCTAATTGCTCCTATAAAGAGACTACATCTGGAACAACAATTGGGGTCATCATCAGATTTTATGTGCTTTGTTTCCCATTCCTGCCATGTTTCATCTGTACAGGCCAAACAGACACTCCACGGATCTATGATGGGAATAACCAACCTGAACCTCAGCACTTTCCCCAGGAATGCAGTATTGCATTTATTGTTCTTCTTTCATGAGAAGGGTCTGGTTTAAGAGCTAATCCTTGGCTCCTCCTAACCACAGAACCTTCTGTGAAATGATTCATGTCAAAACTCTCTCACTTGACTATAAGCACTACCTCCAGTGGTACACCATGCCATTATGCATCCTCAAAGTTAAGCATGTATTCAGAGCTAGTGATCTGTTATATCTGTAAATTATGCCAAGAAATGTCTAGTATATCACATTAATTTAGTATGGACTGTCAGGCCTCTGAGCCCAAGCTAAGCCATCATTTCTCCCGTGACCTGCACGTACGTGTCCAGATGGTCCGAAGTAAGTTAAGAATCACAAAAAAAGTGAAAATGGCTGGTTCCTGCCTTAACTGATGACATTCCACCATTGTGATTTGTTCCTGCCCCATCTTAACTGAGCAATTAACCTTGTGAAATTCCTTCTCCTAGCTCAGAACCTCCCCCACTGAGTACCTTGTGACCCCCGCCCCTGCCAGTCAGAGAACAACTCCCTTTCACTGTAATTTCCCACTACCTACCCAAATCCTATAAAATGGCCCCACCCCAATCTCTCTTCACTGACTCTCTTTTTGGACTCAGCCCACTGGCACTCAGGTGATTAAAAAGCTTTATTGTTCACACAAAGTCTGTTTGGTGGTCCCTTCACATGGACACGCGTGAAATTTGGTGTCATGACCCAGCTAGGGGGACCTCCCTTGGGAGATTAATCCCCTGTCCTCCTGCTCTTTGCTCCATGAGAAAGATCTACCTACAACCTTGGGTTCTCAGATCAACCAGCCCAACCCAATTGGTGTTCTCAGATCACCAATTTTAAATATGGTAAGCAGCCTCTTTTTACTCTCTTCTCCAACCTCTCTCACTTCCCTCAACCTCCTTCTCCTTTCAATCTTGTCACCATCCTTCAATCTCTCCCTTCTCTTAATTTCAGTTCCTTTCCTTTTCTGGTAGAGACAGAGGAGATGCGCTTTATCTGTGAACCCAAAACTCCGGGGCTGCTCACGGACAGTCTTCCCTTGGTGTTTAATCACTACAGGAATGCCTGCTTGATTATTCACCCATGTTTCAGTGGTGTCTGATCACCGCGGGGACACCTGTCTTGATCCTTCACCCTTAGTGACAAGCACCACTATTTTGGGGGGCAAGCACCCCCACCCCTTCTCTTCGTGTATCTACCCTCTCTTTTCTCTCCACTTTCCTGGGAGGCAAGCACCCCCAACCCCTTCTCTCCATGTCTCTACCCTCTCTTTTCTCTGGGCTTGCCTCCTTCACTACGGGCAACCTTCCACCCTCCATTCCTCCCTCTTCTCCCTTAGCCTGTGTTCTCAAAAACTTAAAAACCTCTTCAACTCACACCTAAATGCTTGATTTTCTTCTGCAACACCACTTGGCCCCAATACAAACTTGATAATGGCTCTAAATGGCCAGAAAACAGCACTTTCGATTCCTCCATCCTATAAGACCTAGATAATTTTTGTGGAAAAATGGGTAAATGGTCTGAGGTGCCTTACATCCAGGCATTCTTCACACTTCATTCCCTCCCTAGTCTCTGTTCCCAATGTGATTCCTCCCAAATCCTCCTTCTTTCCCTCCTGCCTGTCCCCTCAGTCCCAACCCCAAGCGTTTCTGAGTCTTTCCAAACTTCCTTTTCTACAGACCCATCTGACATCTCCCCTCTTCCCCAGGCTGCTCCTCACCAGGCCAAACCAGGTCCCAATTCTTCCTCAGCTTCCATTCCTCCACCCCATAATCCTTCCATCACCTCCCCTCCTCACACCCAGTCTGGCTTACGGTTTGGTTCCATGACTAGATATTCCCCACCTGCCCAACAATTTCCTCTTAGAGAGGTGGTTGGAGCTGAAGGTGTAGTCAGAGTACATGTGCCTTTTTCTCTATCAGACTTCTCTCAGACCAGTCAGTGTTTAGGCTCTTTCTCATCAGATCCTACTAAATATATACAGGAATTCCAATATCTAACTCTGTCTTACAATTTAACCTGGAGTGACTTAAATGTCATCCTGAGTTCTACCCTCTCCCCAGATGAACGGGAAAGAGTTTTTTCTCTGGCCCAATCTCACGCTGACAACTCCTGGCTCCAAGAGCCAGACCTCCAGGAAGGCATTAGAGCAGTTCTCTGAGAGGATCCCCAGTGGAACTATCAGGCAGATTCCCCAGGTATAGCTAGGCGAGATTGCATGACTTCCTGCCTAGTTGAAGGGCTTAAAAAGGCAACTTACAAAGATGTTAATTATGACAAACTTAAATAAACTACCAAAAGTAAAGACGAAAACCTAGCCCAGTTCATGGCTCATTTGACAACAACTCTGAGACGCTTTACAGCCCTAGACCCTGAAGGGTCAGAAGGCCGTCTCTTTCTAAATATGCATTTTATCACCCAGTCAGCTCCCAACATTAGAAAAAAGCTTCAAAAATTAGAATCCAGCCCTCAAACTCCACAATAGGAACTAGTACAACTTGTACAACATTCCAAGGTGTACAATAGGAATATTGTACACCTTGCCTTCAAGGTATACAGTAATAGAGAGGAGGCAGCCAGACGGCATCACATTTCTGAGTCACAATTACTTGCTTCTGCTGTGAGACAAAACCCAGCTGCACCTCCAGCACACAAGAACTTCAAAATGCCTAAGCCGCACACACCTAAGACACAGCAGTCAAGCATTTCTTACAGGACTTTCTCCATCAGGATCTTGCTTCAAGTGCCAGAAGTCTGGCTACTGGGCCAAGAAATGCCCACAGCTTGGGATTCCTCCCAAGCCGTGTCCCATCTGTGTAGGGACCCCCTGGAAATCAGACTGCCCAGCTCACCTGGCAGCCACTCCTAGAGCCCCTAAAGCTCTAGCCCAAGGGTATCTGACTGACTCCTTCCCAGATCTGCTCAGCTTAGCGGCTGAAGACTGATGCTGCCCGATCGCCTCAGAAGCCCCCTGGACCATCACAGATGCTGAGCTTCGGGTAACTCTCACAGTGAAGGATAAGTTCATCCCCCATTTAAACGATATGAGGGATACCCACTAAACATTACCTTCTTTTCAAGGGCCTGTTTCCCTTGCCCCTATAACTGTTGTGGGTATTGAAAGCCAAGCTTCAAAACCCCTTAAAACTCCCCCCACTCTGGTGCCAACTTGGACAACATTCTTTTATGCACTGTTTTTTAGTTCTTTCCACCTGCCTAGTTCCCTTATTAGGCCGAGACATTTTTACCAAATTATCATCTTTCCTGACCATTCCTGGACTACAGCCACATTTTGTTGCCACCCTTCTTCCCAACCCAAAGTCTCCTTCGTGTCTTCCTCTCGTATCCTCCCACCTTAACCCACAAGTATGGGACACCTCTACTCCCTCCCTGGCAACCAATCACCTGCCCATTACTATCCCATTAAAACCTAATCACCTTTACCCTGCTCAATGCCAGTATCCCATCCCACAACAGGCTTTAAAGGGATTGAAGCCTGTTATCACTCACCTGCTACAGCATGGGCTTCTAAAGCCTATAAACTCTCCTTACAATTCCCCCATTTTACCTGCCCCCAAACTGGACAAGTCTTGCAGGCTAGTTCAGGATCTACACCTTATCAACCAAATTGTTTTGCCTATCCACCCTGTAGTGTCCAACCTGTACACTCTTTAGTCCTCAATGTCTTCCTCCACAACTCACTATTCCGTTCTTGATCTTAAAGATGCTTTTTTCACTATTCCCCTGCACTCCTCATCCCAGCCTCTCTTTGCTTTTACCTGGACTGACCCTGACACCCAACAGTCCCAGCAGCTTACCTGGGCTGTGCTGCCACAAGGTTTCAGGGACAGCCCTCATTACTTCAGCCAAGCTCTTTCTCATGATTTACTTTCTTTCCACCCCACTGCTTCTCATCTTATTCAATATATTGATGACCTTCTACTTTGTAACCCCTCCTTTGAATCTTCTCAACAAGACACCCTCCTGCTCCTTCAACATTTACTCTCCAAAGGATATTGGGTATCCCCCTCCAAGTTCAAATTTTTTCTCCATCTGTTACCTACCTCGGCATAATTCTTCATGAAAACACACATGCTCTCCCTGCCAATTGTGTCCAACTGATCTCTCAAACCCCAACCCCTTCTACAAAACAACAACTCCTTTCCTTCCTAGGCATGGTTGGATACTTTTGCTTTGGATACCTGGTTTTGCCATCGTAACAAAACCATTATATAAACTAACAAAAGGAAACCTAGCTGACCCCATATATCCCAAATCCTTTCCCCACTCCTCTTTCCATTCCTTGAAGACAGCTTTAGAGAGTGCTCCTACACTGGCTCTCCCTGACTCATCACAACCCTTTTCATTACACACAGCCGAAGGGGAGGGCTGTGCAGTTGGAATTCTTACACAAGGACTGGGACCATGCCCTGTAGCTTTTTTGTCCAAACCACTTGACTTTACTGTTTTAGGCTGCCCATCATGTCTCCATGTGGCAGCTACCATTGTCCTAATACTTTTAGAGGCCCTCAAAATCACAAACTATGCTCAGCTCACTCTTTACAGCTCTCATAACTTCCAAAACCTATTTTCTACTTCCCACCTGACACATATACTTTCTGCTCCCTGGCTCCTTCAGCTATACTCACTCTTTGTTGAGTCTCCCACAATTACCATTGTTCCTAGCCTGAACTTCAATCCAGCCTCCCACATTATTCTGGATACCACACTTGACCCCCATGACTGTATCTCTCTAATCCACCTGACATTCACTCCATTTCCCCATATTTCCTTCTTTCCTGTTCCTCACCCTGATCACATTTGGTTTATTGATGGCAGCTCCACCAGGCATAATCGCCACTCACCAGCAAAGTCAGGCTATGCTATAGTATCTTCCACATCCATCATTGAGGCTACTGCTCTGTCCCCCTCCACTACCTCTCAGCAAGCCAAACTCATTGCCTTAACTTGGGCCCTCACTCTTGCAGAGGGGCTATGCATCAATATATATACTGACTCTAAATATGCCTTCCATATCCTGCACCATCATGCTGTTATATGGGCAGAAAGAGGTTTCCTCTCTACACAAGGGTCCTCTATCATTAACGCCTCTTTAATAAAAACTCTTCTCAAGGCTGCTTTACTTACAAAGGAAGCTGGAGTCATTCACTGCCAGGGCCATCAAAAGGCATCAGATCCCATCGCTCTAGGCAATGCTTATGCTGACAAGGTAGCTAAAGAAGCAGCTAGCATTCCAACTTCTGTCCCTCATGGCCAGTTTTTCTCCTTCTCATCAGTCACTCCCACCTACTCCCCCACTGAAACTTCCACCTATCGCTCTCTTCCCACACAAGGCAAATGGTTCTTAGACCGAGGAAAATATCTCCATCCAGCCTCACATGCCCATTCTATTCTGTCATCATTTCATAACCTCTTCCATGTAGGTTACAAGCCACTAGCCCATCTCTTAGAACCTCTCATTTCCTTTCCATTGTGGAAATCTATCCTCAAAGAAATCACTTCCTAGTGTTCCATCTGCTATTCTACTACCCCTCAGGGATTGCTCAGGCCCCCTCCCTTCCCTACACATCAAGCTCTGGGATTTGCCCCTGCCCAGGACTGGCAAAATGACTTTACTCACATGCCCCGAGTCAGGAAACTAAAATACCTCTTGGTCTGGCTAGACATTTTCACTGGATGCATAGAGGCCTTTCCCACAGGGTCTGAGAAGGCTACTTGGTCATTTCTTCCCTTCTGTCAGACATAATTCCTCGGTTTGGCATTCCCACCTCTATACAGTCTGATAATGGACGAGCCTTTACTAGTCAAATCACCTAAGCAGTTTCTCAGGCTCTTGGTATTGAGTGGAACCTTCATACCTACCATCCTCAACCTTCAGGAAAGGTAGAACGGACTAATGGTCTTTTAAAGACACACCTCACTAAGCTCAGCCTTCAACTTGAAAAGGACTGGACAGTACTTTTACCTCTTGCCCTTCTCAGAATTAGAGACTGTCCTCAAGATGTTACCGGGTACAGTCCATTTGAAATTTTATATAGACGCATTTTCTTGCTTGGCCCCAAACTCGTCCCAGCCACAGCCCTCTAGGCAACTATCTTCCAGTCCTCTAGCAGGCTAGACAGGAAATTTGCCAGGCTGCTAATCATCTCTTGCCTACTCCAGATTCCCAGCCATATGAAGACACCCTAGTTGGACGATCAGTTCTTGTTAAGAATCTGACCCCTCAAACTCTACAACCTCGATGGAACAGACCTTACTTAGTCAACTATAGTACCCCAACTACCATCTGCCTGCAGGATCCTCCCCACTGGGTTCACTGTTCCAGAATAAAGCTGTGTCCGTCAGACAGCCAGCCTAATCCCTCCTCTTCCTCCTGGAAGTTGCAAGTACTCTCCCCTACTTTCCTTAAACTCACTCGCATTTCTGAAGAACAGTAATAACTTTTATGAGTCTAATGCATCCCTTCATTATATTAGGTCTGTTGGTCCTTACCCTACTTTTTTCAACAGGACTTTATGCAGTCACCCCCACTACTTGGACTGAGCCCCAAAAACTAGTCATCCCCACTATCTTCTGTCTAGTCATATTCCTATTCACCATTCTTAACTACTCATAAATGCCCTATTCTTGTTTACATGGCTGGTTTACACTGTTTCCCCAAGCCATCACAGCCGATATCTCCTGGTGCTGGCAGGCGACCCTCCAATACTTTCACCCTGATGAAGTTCTATTCTTTACTTTTATACTCACTCTTATTCTCATTCCCATTCTTATACCACCCTCTACCTCTCCCCAGCTATCTCCACCACACTATCAACCTTATTCACTCTCTCCTAGACATTTCTAATCCCTCCTTAGCAAACAATTGCTGGCTTTGCATTTCCCTTTCTTCCTGTGCCTATACAGCTGTCCCCGTCTTACATATAGACTGGGCAACAAAACTACACCTCCAAACTTCCTTTAACAGCCCTCACCTTTACCCTCCTAAAGAACTTCTTTACTTTCTAGACAGGTCTAGCAAGACCTCCCCAGACATTTCACATCAGCAAGCTGCCGCTCTCCTCCGCACTTACTTAAAAAACGTTTCTCCTTATATCAACTCTACTCCTCCGATATATGGACCCCTCACAACACAAACTACTATTCCTGTGGCTTCTCCTTTATGTATCTCTCAGCAAAGACCCACTGAAATTCCCCTGGGTAACCTTTCACCTTCTCGATGTTCCTTTACTCTTCATCTCCAAAGCCCAACTACACACATCACTGAAACAACTGGAGACTTCCAGCTCCGTATTACAGATAAGCCCTCTATCAATACTGGCAAACTTAAAAACATTAGCAGTAATTATTGCTTAGGAAGACACTTACCCTGTATTTCACTCCACCCTTGGCTACCTTCCCATTGCTCATCAGACTCTCTTCCCAGGCCCTCTTCTTGTTTGCTTACACCCAGTCCTGAAAATACAGTGAAAGATTGCTTGTAGACACTCAACATTTTCTCATACACCATGAAAATCAAACCTCCCCCTCTACGCAGTCACCCCATCAGTCCCCATTACAATCTCTGATGGCTGTCGCCCTAGCTAGATCCCTAGGAGTCTGGTTACAAGACACCTCTTTCAGTACTCCTTCTCATCTTTTTGCTTTGCATTTCCAGTTTTGCCTCATACAAGGTCTCTTCTTCCTCTGTGCATCCTCTACCTACATGGGTCTACTTGCTAATTGGACAGGCACAGGCACACTAGTTTTCCTTATTTCCAAAATTCAGTTTGCAAATGGGACCAAAGAGCTCCCTGTTCCACTCATGAGACCAACATGACAAAAAAAGTTATTCCACTAATTTCCTTGCTTGTCGGTTTAGGACTTTCTGCCTCCCCTATTGCTCTCAGTACTGGAATAGCAGGCATTTCAACCTCTGTCACGACATTCTGTAGCCTCTCTAATGACTTCTCTGCTAGCATCACAGACATATCACAATTTTTATCAGTCCTCCAGGCCCAAGTTGACTCTTTAGCTGCAGGTGTCCTCCAAAACTTCCGAGGCCTTGACTTACTCACTGCTGAGAAAGGAGGACTCTGTATATTTTTAAATGAAGAGTGTTGTTTTTACCTAAATCAATCTGGCCTGGTGCATGACAACATAAAAAAACTCAAGGATAGAGCCCCAAAACTCACCAACCAAGCAAGTAATTATGCTGAACCCCCTTGGGAACTCTCGAATTGGATGTCCTGGGTCCTCCCAATTCTTAGTCCTTTAATACCTATTTTTCTCCTTCTTTTATTTAGACCTTGTATCTTCCATTTAGTTTCTCAATTCATCCAAAATCATATCCAGACCATCACCAATCATTCTATACAATAAATGCTCCTTCTAACAACCCCACAATATCACCCCATACCACAAAATCCTCCTTCAACTTGACCTCTCCCACTGTAGGTTTCCATGATGCCCCTAATTCTGCTCAAAGCAGCCCTGAGAAACATCACCCATTATCTCTCCATGCACCCCCCCAAAAAAATTTTCGCTGCCCCTACACTTCAATACTGTTTTATGTTATTTTTTTATTAATATAAGAATACAGGAATGTCAGGCCTCTGAGCACAAGATAAGCCATTGTATCCCCCGTGACCTGCATGCATACGTCCAGATGGCCCAAAGCAAGTGAAGAATCACAAAAGAAGTGAAAATGGCCAGTTCCTGCCTTAACTGATGACATTCCTTCATTGTGATTTGTTCCTGTTCCACCTTAACTGAGTGATTAACCTTGTGAAATTCTTTCTCCTGGCTCAGAACTTCCCCCACTGAGCACCTTGTGACCCCCGCGCCTGCCCACCAGAGAACAACCCCCTTCCACTGTAATTTTCCACTACCTACCCAAATCCTATAAAACAGCTCCACCCTATCTCCCTTTGCTGACCCTCTTTTTGGACTCAGCCCGCCAGCACCCAGGTGATTAAAAAGCTTTATTGCTCACACAAAGCCTATTTGGTGGTCTCTACATACAGGTGTGCATGAAATGGACCACCTCTAACTCTAAGACTCTGTTATAGTCAAGCAACTGAATCAACTGTTGAAACCACTCCTGACAGCTCTAGGTGGCACAATACATTCAGAATTTCAAGTAAATATAGTCTTATTGATTAAAATGCCCTAATCCATTATTTTCTTCTCTTTCTGGAACAGTTAGGATAAATTCTCACATAAACTGCTCAGGTTTTTTGCCAATATAAATGGTGAAAAATTTTTAATATGTGGTATCTCTATATTTATCTTGATCTTCTTTTTACTTGCCTCCTGAGACAAATGTATCAGAAATCTACTTATGGGCCTAGTGGCTATGAGGTAGTAGGAGTGTGCAGTAAAACAGACTGGCACTTCTGTCCAAAGCAATTATACCAGGTGAATAATTAAAAGGTCTCCACCAAAGGATGAACAGACCTCAAGGGGGAATCAGGGGTTTTGGACACACAGAACTCATTTCCAGATTAATCCACGTAAATGACCCCATTCCAATTGTCAAGCTGTGCTCTTTCTCAACCAATGATTTAAACTTCACATGACAGACAAAGAAGCTTATGAATTTAATCATTTTTTAACTAAAATAGAAGATAATACTGCATCTGATGGCTGGCTTTATTACCTTTGATATGTATATATGTCTGCCTTGAGCTATGAATTGATAGCCCTGTGTTTGCAATTGTTTTTCTTTCAGCTTTTCAAAAGCAGCTAGCCCACCTGTCAGTTTTTAATGTTCTTCATCTTCATCATAATACTCTAACATGACAATCACTCTATTCACTGAAGCTGTGGCTTTCTTAGTACATTTTTATTTTTATTTTTATTACTTTATTTTTGCCACTGGTTTTCATGGGCTACACAACTGTCATCCTCTAGGTATAACCACCAGGTCAATTCATTCTAAGCAGGCCAAGTAAGAAAATCCAGATTTCCATACTTGAGCCTCTGTTTCCTGCATCTATCTCTGGTATCATCTAAGTCAAGTACTACAGGAAACAGAAGGCACTCTACATAGGTAGTTATAAACAGAAACTTCCGCAAATTATGAGAACTGAAAGAGAAAGTTCTTGGATACCAGTAAGGAATAATTACCAGATACCACAGCACTTTCTGAAAACCACTGAGAATTGGACTCATAACTTCAAGCATAAACCCTGAAATGAAATTTAAGGAATATAAAATTAGATTTAACAAGCTGCCACAGCTGGTTTAGCGGCCTCTCAACACATTGAAAGCTGAATGCAAAATCTTGAATAGTGGCTGCTAGAAATCTTTACAAGTCTACAACTCAGTTTGCCACCCAAAAATAATAATATTTTTAATTGTTCATGAATTCTAATTATAAGCAGACATTTATTATCTACATGATGCAGATGAGGAATTGTGTGAGATAATGGAAACATGACATCAGAGAGGTTTTCTCTAATCATTCTATTTAAGGTAGTACCTGATTCCTTTCAAAAGATATAACTGACAATACACAGGAGCATGTGTGAAATTAGAAATCCAGTATTTCAATGAACAAAAACTAACATAAACAACTTCTAGATTAAGCATTTGCTCCAAACCAAACAATATTTTGAGTAAATTAGAAACATCCCTCTCATTCACTTCTCACAAGTGGAAGACTAAAATGAAGCAGAGGTTATAATTATCACCTTTACATTCGAGGGGGTAATTACCCCCTTTACAGCAGAAGATGAACTTAGAGAAATGAAAGCACTTTCCTAAGATTATACTGTCCAGAAGGATAATATTACTGTTCTACTACCTTCTTTGTACTCATTGCTACTTGAAAATATCTTATATTTTATTAATTATTGTCTTTCACCTTCTAAGAAGATGCAAATTTTGTGAGATCAAGAATATTAGAACCTGGTTGTACCATTTATTTTTGAAGCTGAGAAAAGTACCTGCCCAATAAATAGAAGCTTAATAAATAAACTGGACAGAAAGATTTTTATGTATGGAATTTAGAGACTTGTGGGTCATACTTAGAGGTGTCAGATAGTCAAAATACAACAAAATAAGTGTCATTAGAGTTGAAGTAAAGGGCACTATGAACACATAGGGTAGATACCAACCATGTAGAGGTAAATTGTCTTCCAATGAACTAAATAACATTGCTGTAAGCTTGAAAAAGCCAGGATAGCAAACATGATGAGTGAGAAATAGAAAGCAGCTTAATATCACCAAACTGAAAAAGTAATGGTTTCGGATGGAACAAGTTTAAGAATGCAAATATGAGCAAAGGAAGAAAGTTCTTTAAAAATGTTAAATATTTGGTTTAATTTCACACTAGAAATTTTAAAACTTGTTGTAAATTAAAGGCTGGAAAGACCATATTTTCATTTCAGGGGGAAAAAAAAGCTTGAGCCAAAATGTGGAGGATAAGATGAGGGCAAGAATGAATTTAGGAAGACCATTTAAGTAGCTATTGTAATAATCCAGTGTGATGTCATGATGGCTTATAATAATATGATGAATCTGCCAATAGAGCAGATTTGATAGATTTTACAGCTGTGTAGGTACAGTTACCAATCTTCAATGATTGATTTGAGATAAAGATGAGAAAAAATTGATCAAGTATAAGCTTCTTTCTTGGACACTTGTGTCAGGGTTGATTGCATTCAACAAGGCCAGTAACAGGTTTGGATAGGTGAGATACCATCTTTGCACTCGGACATGTTGAATTTGAGATGTTTATGGAATATATAATGTCTAGTTTAATGCTCATGCATGGAGAAAGATATCTGGTTTGGAACTTTCATTCATCCTGATGAGGTAGCCTTCTTGTTTTATAAAATGACACTTTATCAAATATGTCACTCATATGTCTATTTGAAACATAGGATACTTAATTAGGGCATTAATTTGTCATATACTTCAGATAGCTGTACTTATAAATGTAAACTTTATGGAAAGTTTTAGGAAATGACAATTAAAAACAACATATTCTCCCAACTCAAAAACCTCCACAGAGTAGTAAAATAGAAAAAGGTTTATTATTGAATAAGCATTAAACTAGGATGTGATGAGCATCATAATCTGCTAAGAGATTACAAAGAAAAAAATTTTACCCATTTACGTAGCCAAGCACATAAAAGCCTTTACATGCATGTTCTCAAGATAAACAATAACTACTTTTCAAGTAAGAGGACTTGACAGAACCATTTGTCATGCATAATTTATCCTAGATTTACCTGGCAATTAGAGTGGCCATCTGTGATAGCTCATTGGCTTTATCCAGAGGAAAACAATACTTTCATATCTTTGTGATGGAATAGAGGAAAACAATACTTTCATATCTTTGTGATGGAATAGAGGAAAACAATACTTTCATATCTTTGTGTTGGAATGTAGTTTCACAACTTGGAGCAAGGTGCTCAATGAAGCTGGGCTCCTGCCCTCCCATAGAAACGGGGAGATAGGGGTGCTACCGTCTTGATTTTTACATTTTAGGCAAATTATTCCTAGGTCTTTGAGAAAGATAACTCTGTGTTCTACAGCTGACAAAGGGCCTATCTAGTTTTCTAAGAGATTTATATACATTTCAAAGAGAAGAGAAAATACTTACAATTACAAGTTTTCTTTCCCTTTTTTTTTTTTTTTTTCTGAGATGGAGTTTCGCTCTTGTTGCCCAGGCTGGGGTGCAATGGCACTATCTCGGCTCATCGTAACCTCTGCCTCCCAGGTTCAAGCAATCCTCCTGCCTCAGCCTCCCTAGTAGCTGGGATTACAGGCATATGCCACCACGCCCAGCTAATTTTTTGTATTTTTGGTAGAGACGGGGTTTCTCCATGTTGGTCAGACTGGTCTCAAACTCCCAACCTCAGGTGATCTGCCTGCCTCCGCCTCCCATAGTGCTGGGATTACAGGCGTGAGCCACCGTGCCTGGCAATTACAGGTTTTCTAAAGTAAATGGTCTAAGAAAACGGGGAGGGAGAGAAATCTTTTATTGTTAAATAGAATTAAGCCTCTTATTTTTCACTTATATTTGTTCTTACAGTATTCAAACAGACATAGAGAAACAGGAGAGTTCATCAGTGATCTTTGGCTTGTTGTTTCTTTATTAAAAATACGGGTAAAACACACACAGACACGAGTAACCAAACAAACAGATGAAAACAAGAACATCCAAAATAATATAACTTGGTTCTAACCAAGTTCTAATAAGTTATTCTAATAATTTGATTATCATCAGAATGACTCCACTCTTCCATCATTACTCCTGTCGCTAGCTGAATCAGTGATTAATTAATTTAGTGATTGTTAGATTCATTGTTGATTTTTTTCTTTCCTTTTTTTTTTTTTTTAACTGCCTTTTAGATCTTTATATACTTTTTTTTCAATCTGGATCCAAACCTCTGAATAAAATTTAAGGTTCAGTTGAATATGTTAAATATTTGTTCTGCCAATTCTACAATAATCTATTATTGTTTTCCTGTTATCAGCAACTGGAAAGGCCTACTGATCCTCGTTTACACTGACATATTGGAAATTTTAATGTAAACCATATGACCTTCAGCATTTTTCTTCATGATCAATATTTCAAAAATTCATCTCATCTGTATAAGAATATGGATACTAAAATGTGATATATTCAAATTTACTAGATATATTCTAAAGGAAAACTGATAAATATTTATAAAACAATATGCAGTGAATAAACTATATGAGTTATGTATATATTTTTTATGAAGACAGAAATTATAGACATTCAAAAGTTTGCTTATAATCATAGAAATTTTTGTACATCTAATTATTCATGGAAGTAAAACATTTTAAAGAGGATTATTCAGAGCCAATACAGTGACCAAAACCCAGGGAAACAGTGTCAAGGAGTCCTGAGAAAGTGTGCCTGATGCAATTGGTTTATAGTTTGGTTTTATATATTTCAGGGAGACATGGGTTACAGGAAGAGACATGAATCAATACATGGAAAGTATACACTGGCTTTGCCCAAAAAAAGGTGGGACATCTTGAAGCAGAGGTTTCTAAGTCATAGATAGATTCAGAGATTCTTTAATCTGTAAGTAAAGGAACTAAACTTTATCTCAAAGCTTGGGATTAGCAGAAAGGAATGTTTAATCCTTTTCCTTTTTTCCTTAAAGACTTGTGGCTGCAGAATTTACCCTGAGATAACTTTGCCATGAAATATCCTGCGTTCTATTTATTTTTGCATTACTTGAGTATATTGACTTTGGAAACAAAAGGCATCATTCTATTTATAGGATTCTGATTTTAGTAGTGGTATTTCCGTTTACAAAATATAATAATTATCAGTCACTGAAAATGTCAAATCCTAGAAAATGTAGCGTTCCTATGTGTGATGTTAACATCATTCTTGAACAGTTGTGGGCCAAAGATTCATTTGATGAATCTAGTTTTTCTGAGATAGACAATTCTGATGTTTGTTCTGTTGAGAAATAACTCCAAGAACAGTTTCTATATTTTATTTTCACATTGAAAATCAGTCAGATTGACTTCATCATCAAACAAAGTGTTTATTTAAACTTAAATCAGCACTGGCAGGAAGCTGCACTTTTTTTTTTTTTTTTTTTCTAAGCAGGAAAAGGGTAAGATTAGGATGCTATGTGAGAATCAGCCACAAATGACCTGTTTAGCAAGATTATTGGCCTGCATATGTGACTGAACACTTGTCTTGCATAGCCTTAGATCTTGTTTATATTTGGTATCTTATTACCACAAGAAATCTGCTTTGTCAATCTTATGACATCTATTTTAATATTAATGCTAGTCAATTGTTGTGCCTAAACTCAAAAGCAGAAGAGAATATAATGAGGCATATCTGATCTCCCTTCCCATTATGGCCAGGAACTCACTTCTTAAGGTTTCTTTGGGGTCTCTTTGGTGAAGAGGGGATTTTTTCCATTGATGGGGGATCTTAGAATTTTAGTTTCACTTTACATTATAGAATCCTTCTTTGTATTTATCTCTAAAATTATTGCAAAGTCTAATAAAATGATGAGTTTGTATTTGGAAACTTGCAAATCACAAAAGTGATATGTTTTGAAATAATATTTAAAGTACAACTACTAAGAAAAAGTAGAATATATTTTCACTGGAATTTATTTTTAAATATAAATTAAAATATGATTATAACATTTTTTCCAAGTTATTTTTTCCCAAAAAAAGACACTTGTTTGGTTTTGTTTTGCCCAAGTCTACAATTTAAACAATCTGCTACTTGATAATATTTCCTTCTGATTGAAAATTCCTTTTAATGGTTTTGATCTTAGTAATCCTAATGTTCCAAAAAATTTGAAATTAACGTTCATCGAAAGCAAGGAATAATTATACTGTTCCATCTTTTTTAAAATTTTAGACAATAAAACTGACAGAATATATTATCATTTTGTAACACTCCCAATATTAATACTTTAATATCTGTTTAAACTATAATTGTTTCTAACACATTATTCTTATTCTTATTGCAAAATAGTAACATTCTTTAATTATATAATCTTACACATATACAAGAGGCTGAAGTGAAATATATACAAATTATTTTCTACATTTAACTTTTTCTTTTGTGATTTTGTCAAGTTAAACAAAAATATCATTCCTCAGAAATAAAAAAGTTTTAAAAATGTTTATACTAAATGCATGCTGAATTTTGTAGGATAATTTGTGTGCATGTATTCAAATTACCATGTAATAATTTTCTATTATTCTATAAATACAGTATACTACCATTTTATATGAAAATAAATATATTTCATTTTATACAAAATATATGTAAGTATATATTATATCTATATAATTTTATAAATAAAATTATTATATTATTTATCAACATATTATTTTTATTGAAATATGGGTATATTGACACATGCATAATTACATATGTAAATATTGTATATATGCATATTACATACATATATGTACATATATAAATATATTTAAAATAAATGCATGCAACATATATTTACATATATTTTATGAAATGAAATAGGTATTAATACATAAAATATATATATATAGATACATATCTATTATAATATATTAAAACAGCCTCGATTTCCTGGAATAGATTCCATTTCACCATAGTGTATATGATTTTATGTGTTGTTAAATTTAGTTTAGTGGCATTTTCTTAAGGGGTTTTACGTCTTATATCCATAATGAATATTAGTCCTTACTTTTCTAAACATGACTTTATCCAACATTAGCATCAGGGTAATATTGGCCTTATAGGTGAGATGGGAAGTGTTCCTCCTTTATTGTCTGGACAAATTTGTGAAAGGTGATTTTTCTTTTCAATTCAATTTTGGTATTTTGCTTCTCTGAGATTTTTTCCATTTCATCTAAATTGACTATTTTATTGGAATAACATTATTTGTAATCCCTTATAATTTCTACAGTCCTATAAATTCATAGTGATTTTTAAAATCTGTATTTTCTTTCATTTTCTTCATCATTCTAGATAAAATTTATCAACCTTGTTCATATTTTAAATGAACCAACTTTGTTTCCATTGCTTTCTCCATTGATTTTCTATGTATTTCATTGATTTTTGCTTTAATCTTTATTACTTTCTTGTCTTGGCTTGATTTGGTTTAGTTTGCTCTTCTTTTTTAGTTTCTTAAAATAAAACTTGCTTAGTGATTTAAACTTTCTTTTATTTTTTTGATACAGGAATTAAAACTATAGATTTTCTATTTGTAGTCTTTAGATGAAGTGCTTTATGATTGTCAATTAGGTCAAGCTGGTTGATAGTGTTGTTCAAGTATTCTACAGAACTGTTAATTGTCTGTCTAATCTATCTATTACTTATTGAATATGGAACATTCAAATCTTTTAGTTTGGCTGCTAAATTATCTAGTTCTTTGAAATATCCCAATTTCTTATCTAAGCATATTGGGGCTCCTTTGTGAAGTGTATATTCATTCTAATGAGTACCATTCCTGATATATTTACTCGTTTATCATTACAGAATGTCCTTCTTTGTCTCCAGTAATATTTTTTGTCTTAAAATTCATTTTGTCTGATATTAGTATAGTAACTCAAACTCTATTATTATTAGTGTTTGTAAGGTAATTTGCTGCATGCTTTTACTTTAAACTTTTTACTTTTAATGTCATATAAGCTTTGTCTTTTATAGACAGTATGCAATGGGTTCTGCATATTTCCTTAATTTAAAAATTTCTATCCATTGGTGGGGTGTTTAGTGTACTCACATTTAATGATATTATTGATACAGTCATATTTATATTTGCTATTTTGCTATTTGTTTTCTGTTTTTATCATGTCTTTATTATTCCTCTGTTCTTCCTTTACTGAATTATTAAAAACATATTTTAGTATACAATTTTCATATTTCTGTTATTTTTTCAAATTTTTTGAATTATTTTCTATTTGGTTGTCCTAGGTGCTAAAAAATGCATCTTAACTTATACTTCAAGATAATAGAAACTTAATTCTGGTAAAACATAAAAAGCTTACACCCATATATGACATCTTTCAAGAAATTCATAAAAAAATGCATATTATGAAAAAACTATTCATGAATTTCAAAGTATTTCTCCACCACAATAAACTTGTACTAACTTGTTGTAATATGTCTGAACAGGATCTAGTTTGGAGGCAATAAGAAGGGTCAGACATTAGTTTGAAAAGCGCTCCCATCAGAGCAACATGAATTCAGTTAATGTAGAAACAAACTTCAAATGTATAATGAAACTCAGGTGAAAGAATGGTGAAATCATTGATGCTTTACAAAAAGTTTATGGGGAGCATTTACTCCCATTGTATCTTAGGAGTAACTAACTTGTTTTTGATTTTACAGGTTCATAAATGGAAGGGACTTGCTTGTCTCAGATGAGACTTCGGACTTGCACTTTTAAGTTAATGCTGGAATGAGTTAACATTTTGGGGAACTATTTAGAAGGCCATGAGTGTGGCTTTCAAATTTGAGAAGGACATGAAATTTGGGAGGGCCAGGAGCAGAATGATATGGTTAGGCTTTGTGTCCCCAGTCAAATCTTATGTTGAATTGTGATTGCCAGTGTTGAAGGTGAGGCCTGGTGGGAGGTGATTGAATCATGGGGGTGGTTTCTAATGGTTTAGCATCATCCTCCTAGTGCTGCATAGTGGCAGAGTTCTCATGAGATCTGGTTGTTTGAAAGAGTAGCACATCCCCCTTTTCTCTCGCTTCCTCCTTCTACCGCCATCTAAGATGTGCTTGCTTTCTCTTTGCCTTCTGCCTGATTGTGAATTTCCTGAGTCCTCCCTAGACATGCCTCCTGCAAAGCCTGCAGAACTGTGAGTCAATTCTTTTTGACTCTTTTATTTATAAATTACCCAGTCGCAAGTAGTTCTTTATGGTAGCCTGAGAACGAACTAACACAATCCCTAATCTTCGATCTGCTGGCACCTTGATCTTGGAATTTTCAGCCTCGAGAACTGTAGGAAATAAATTTCTGTTGTTTAAATTACCCAGTCCATGGCATTTGTTATGGCAGCCTCAGCAGAGTAGACAGATACCAAATTAAAAAGTAAAATTCTGGCCTGCATGCGGTAGTTCACGCCTGTAAACCCAGCACTTTGGGAGGCCTAGGCGGGCGGATCATGAGGTTAGGAGATCAAGACCATCCTAGTTAAAACGGTGAAACCCTGTCTCTATTAAAAATACAAAAAATGAGCCGAGCGGGGTGGCGGGAGCCTGTAGTCCCAGCTACTCGCAAGGCTGAGGCAGGAGAATGGTGTGAACCCCGGAGGCGGAGCTTGCAGTGAGCCAAGATTGCGCCAGTGCACTCCAGCCTGGGAGACAGCGAGACTCCGTCTCAGAAAAATAAAAATAAAAATAAAAATAAATTTTGAATGAATGAGACCTCTTTATTTATCTACAATATTTTTCTATATCCAATTATATTATTTCTGCCATTTACAAAATGTGTAACTGTAAATTTTTACTGTGATGTACAGTCTTTGAGGAGATAATATTATCCACACTATGATATTCTTAGTCAAAATCTTTAATAATCTGAAAAATCAAACCTCATTGAATGAATTTTATATTAATAGAAGAGATAAAAAATTTAAAAACATTTTTATTTTTACCAGATCAAAAAATGAGAAAGCAGAGCATTGGTATATATGAGCGTTACCTTGCTCCTAGTTGTCTAACATCAGTGAAAATACTTCTTACTTATTTCCAACATTTTCCAAGTAGGAGGAAGGCAATTAGCCAATCACACTACAACACAACGAACTTAAATATTGATAACATGAAAATGTGAGTGTCCTAGAAACATAATAATTACACCAATAAAGAGTGCTTGGAAAGTTTCATAAACCTAAATCCAGAGTCTCCATTAACATGTTAATATTAAGTTAACAACGAAGGCAAAGCTTTTTATTAGTTATAAAAAGTTGGCCAGACGTGGTGGCTCATGCCTGTAATCCCAGCACTTTGGGAGGCGGATCACCTGAGGTCCGGAGCTCCAGACCAGCCTGGCCAACATGGTGAAACTCCGTCTCTACTAAAAATACAAAAATTAGCCAGGCGTGGTGTTGGGCGCCTGTAATTACCCAGGTACTCGGGAGGCTGAGGCAAGAGAATGTTCTGAACCCAGGAATGGAGGTTGCCCTGAGCCGAAAATGCGCCATTGCACTCCATCCTAGGCAACAAGATGAAAATCCATCTCAAAAAAAGAAAAAAGTAAAAGAGAAGAAATGGCTTGAAATTTTGAAAAAAAAAAATAAAAAATCTTATGGAAAACACCAATACTAATTACCAAAATTTATGAACATTTATAGTAACTGCTGTTATAAGTGCTCTCTCTATAGTGTCCTAACAAACTAACATAAAGAAAATATTGATTTGTTATGGCCAAATAGTATTCTATTGTACAACATGGTGACTATAGTTAAAATTACATTGTATTCTTAGGATATGCTAAGAGAGTAGATGTAAGGAGTTCTCATCTCATCACAGATGTAAGGTACTGAATATGTTAACTAGCTATATTTAGTCTCATTCCACTATATATATAATATATATATTTATAATAAATATATATATTTAAAACAAAATGCCATACGTGTCAAATACATAATTTAAATAAATAATTAATTAAATGAGAGAAAATATCTATCTCTCTAAGAGTTATGACTATAATACTGTATATAGATCAGGATATTGTGGGTTAGTGAGGCTAAGAAAATTACCCAAATTCACCCATTTAGTAATTGATGGAACTTTGACTCAAAATAAGCAATCTAGCTTAAGAAATGGAATCAATAATATGTTTAAGTATGGCATATTTAAAGAGTATTGACTGTATTTGCTGCCTTGATGTACTATAAAAATATTTCCCAAAGTGGGCTTTATAATTACTTTTGTCAAACAAACAAAAAACAAACAAAATTTCAATGCTGTAATACAGTGTGATCTCTGAATCACTGAAGATCTAGCCATAAGAGATCTTTTTCTTTTAATCTATATCACATCTTAAGCTTATTTCATCAATGATTTCTATAAAGAAACACTGCTGGAAAGATTCTAGTCATAATACACAGAAGAATGCAACATAAATTTTTATACAATAATTTTATATAATTTTTATAAGATTATTGTTGCATTCTTTGGAGTATTACGAATTAATACTCCAAATTCTTATACAATTCTAATACAACAATTGAATATATAGATTGATAGTTATAAACATCTCAAAAAAGATAAATAAAATAATAAAATTACTCCATATTTGCACATGTCTATAATTTTACAACTTAATAATTACATAATATAATTTATTTTACATGTTAAACAAAATATATTAAAACACACGATCTTTTTTAATATTCTTTTAATGAAGGCAAATATGGGATCTAAGTGAGGACTCTGGCTTACATTGAAAGCATCACAATGTAAAGTTGAAACCATGGAGTCCAAGACTTCTACCATTCATTAGCTATGTAACCTTGTTTGGTGTAGCAGAAGTCTGCAAAAATGGCCACAATAGCTCCTTGTTTCCTACGTGCACATTCCCTTGGAATGTAGCTATAGCACTCCCGCATAATAAGGTGTAATCTATATGACCACCCCATATATCTGGATTTGCATTTTGATTTGCTTGGAAAAAGAGAATATAAAATATGTGATGTTACTAAGCTTCAGAGCCTAAGCTTCAAAAGGCTTAGTTTCTACTCTTAATCTCTAGTAACACTTCTGTAAATCACCTTGTAGAAAATCTAGAACTGGCTAGCTAGAAATGAGCATCCCTGTTGAGAAGAACAAAGGAGGTGCAAGTGATAGCCAGAATCAACTAACAGTTATATATGCATACCCACGTGGGACAAGTCAGCCCCAGGAGAGCTGCCAAGGGTCTGAAGTTGCATGAGTGACCCCAGGTAAAACTAGTAGAACCTTCCAGATAAGTCCAAGTCCTAACATACAGAATTATAGGCAAATACATAGTTGACTTTTTAAGTTTAAGGTCATCTGTAAGTGTAGTGTTTTGCAGCTATAGATAACTAAAAAAAGGCAAATTACTTAAATTATCTGGGTTTAGCTTTCTACCTATAAAGTTGGAGAAATTATAGTCTGTACCTCATAGGTTGGTTTGGGGTTAATATTTCTATAAGTCTTTAATCAGTGCCTGGCACATAGCAAATATTCTATATGTGATTGTGAAATACATAAATAAAACAGAAAACATATGAGAAATGTAGGCAAAATAGAAAACTATTGACAGGCCAGGCATGGTGGCTCACACCTGTAATCCTAGCACTTAGGGAAGCCGAGGCAGGTGGATCTCTTGAGACCAGGAGTTCGAGACCAGCCTGGCCAATATGGTGAAAGCCCATCTCTAGTAAAATTTCAAAAATTAGTCAGGCATGGTGGCATACACCTCCAGCTACTCGGGAGACTGAGGCTGGAGAATGGCTTGAACCCGGGAGGCAGTGGTGGCAGTGAGCCGAGACTGTGCCAGAAAAAGAAAGAAAGAAAAGGAAAAGAAAAGAAAAAAGAAAACTATTGACTCACTTTACTGTACCATATAAAGGACTGGGTGCAATTGAATCTAAGAGATAACTGGATACGGAAAATTGAAAGTGCTCAAAAATCCCTCTACTTCCTATCTCTGCTTTTTGGCATCATCTTCTCCCAACAGCTGTTTTCATTTAGCTATATGTACGCTTTCCAGCATAATTTGAATAGAACAGAAATCTCAGTGTTTAAAGAAAGCATTTGCTGAATATTCTCTTCACCTGACATTTCAAAGTACTACAACAAAGTACTTTAGAAACTATGAATGATTAAAACATCAAATGTCAGCTTTCATGAATTACTAACAGTATATGTGCAATGCATTAACCTTATTAACCTGTATACTCTATTAAATACTATATAACAAAAATAATTGAAGATGATTCCATTTATAAGCTTTGTACTGAGTATAAAGTATCAAAAATAGTTTAATTCAGACACACCACCATGGTAAAGCATTAGAAAGACAATTCATTGCACTGGAATTAGATATTTTATAAATCAAATTGTAAGTATATAAAATATCATTATATAAGTATTACATAAAAATTATAATCAAATGACTATATATTACCTGTTTAAATGTTAATTTAATAGAAAATATGCTAAATTATTAAATTCTAAAGAACGTTTACCAATGAGACAGTGAGGATAAACACACACATTAAAATAGAGTATAAATCTGGGAAACCAAATCCAGCAGCAAATCAAAATGTTATCCACAACAAGCAAATTGACTTCATCCCTGGGTTGAAAGGTTGATTCAACATATGCAAATCAATAAATGTGATTCATCACATAAATATAACCAAAGGCAAAAACCACCTGATTATCTGAATAGATGCAGAAAAGACCTTCAATAAAATTCGACACCCTTCATGTTAAAAACTCTCAATAAACTAGGTATTGAAAGAACATACCTCAAAATAATGACAGATGTATATGCCAAGCCCATAGCCAAAATCATACTGAATGGGCAAAAGCTGGAAACATTTCCCTTGAAAACTAGCACAAGACAAGGATGCCCTACCTCACCAGTCCTATTCAACATAATTTTGGAAGTTCTGGCCAGGACAATCAGGCAAGAGAAAGAAATAAAGGGTACTAAAATATGGAAAGATAAAGTCAAACTGTCTTTGTTTGCATATGACATGATTCTATATCTAAAAACACCTATCATCTCAGCCAAAAAGCTTCTAAAGCTGATAAAAAACTTCAACAAAGTCTCAGGATACAAAATCAATGTGCTAAAATTGTAAGCGTTCCTTTACATCAACAACTGGCAAGGAGAGAGCAAAATGATGAATGAACTCCCATTCACAATTACTACAAAATAATAAAATACATAGAAATTCAGTTAGCAAGAAAAGTGAAGGACCTCTTCAAGGATAACTACACACCACTCTCAAAAAAATCAGAAATGAAACAAACAAATGGAAAAACATTCCACGCTCATTGATAGGAAAAATCAATATTATGAAAACGGTTATACTGTCCAAAGCAATTTATATATTCAACGCTATTCCCATTAAACTACCATTGACATTCTTCACAGAAATAGCAAAAGCTATTTTAAAATTCATATGAAACCAAGTAAGAACCCAAATAGCCAAGACAATCCTAACCAAAAAGAACAAATCTGGGCCCATCATGATACCTGACTTTATGCCACAAGGCTAAAATAACCAAAAGAGTATGGTACTGGTATATGAACAGACATGTAGACTAATGGAACAGAATAGAGAACTCAGAAATAAGACTGCACACCTACAGACATTAGATCCTTGACAAACCTTACAATAAAAAGCTGTGGGAAAAAGATTTCCTATTTCATAAGTGGTGCTGGGAGAACTGGCTGCCCATATGCATAAAATTTAAATTGAACGCCTTCCTTAAACCAAATAAAAAAATTAACTCAAGATTGATTAAAGCCTTAAATGTAAAGCCCCAAACAATGAAAACCCTAGAAGAAAATCCAGACAATACCATTTAGGATATTGTCATGAGCAAATATTTTATGACAAAAACCCCAAAAGCGACTGCAACAAAAGCAAAAATTGGCAAATGGGATCTAATTCAACTAAAGAGCTTCTGTACATCAAAAGAAGCTATTAGCAGAGTGAGAAGACAACCTACAGAATGGGATAACATTTTTGCAACCTATCCATCTGACAAATGTCTAATATCCAGAGTCTACAAGGAACTTAAACCAATTTACAAGAAGAAAAAATAATAATAATAAAATAAACTGCATTAAGAAGTGAGCAAAGGACGTGAACAGACACTTCTCAAAAAATGCATACATGCGGCCAACAAACAGATTGAAGCACTATTCACAATAGCAAAGACATGGAATCAACCCAAATGTCCATCAGTGGCACACTGGATTAAGAAAATGTGGCACGTATACACCATGGAATACTATGCAGCCATAAAAAAGGATGAGTTCGTGTCCTTTGTAGGGACATGGATGCAGCTGAAAACCATCATTCTCAGCAAACTATCGCAGGAACAGAAAACCAAACACTGCATGTTCTCACTCATAGGAGGGAACTGAACAATGAGATCACTAGGACTCTGGAAGGGGAACATCACGCACCGGGGCCTATTATGGGAAGGGGGAGGGGGGAGGGATGGCATTGGGAATTATACCGATGTAAATCACGAGTTGATGGGTGCAGCACACCAACATGACACAAGTATACATATGTAACAAACCTGCACGTTGTGCACAGGTACCCTAGAACTTAAAGTATAATTAAAAAAAAAAAAAGAAAGAAAGAAAGAAGAAAGCTCAATATCTCTGATCATTAGGTAAATGCAAATCAAAACCACAATGATATACCAAATCACACCAGTCAGAATGGCTAATACTAAAAAGTCAAAAACAACAGATGCTGGCAAGTTTTCAGAGAAAACGAAATGCTTTAACACTGTTGGTGGAAGTGTAAATTAATTCAACCATTGTGGAAGACAGCGTGGCAATTCCTCAAAGACCTAAAGGCAGAAATACTATTTGACCTAGCAATACTATTACTGGGCATATCCTCACAGGAATATAAATAATTCTACTATAAAGATACATGCACGTGTATGTTCATGCAGCACTATGCACAACAGTAAAAACCTGAATCAATCTAAATGCCAATAAATGATAGACTGGATATAGAAAATGTGGTCCATATACATCATGGAATGTTATGCGGCCATAAAAAGGAAAGAGATCATGTCCTTTGCAGAAACATGGATGGAGTTGGAAGTCATTATCCTCAGCAAACTAATGTAGAAACAGATAAACTCCGCATGTACCACTTATAATTAGGGGTTTGAATGATAAAAACACATGGACACGTTGTGGGTGACAACACACACTGAGGCTTGTTGGAGGCCATGGGGGAGGGCGAGCATCAGGAAGAATAGCTAATGGATGTTGGGCTTAATACCTAGGTGATGGGATGATCTCTGCAGCAAAACAATATGGCAAACATTTACCTGTGTAACAAACCTGCACATCCTGCACATGTACCCCTGAACTTAAAACAACAGTTAAAAATATATATAAATTATAGAGACCTGAAGGTATTTTTTGTAACCCCCAATGATTAGATAAACCAAGGACACAGTTTAAGTTCAAAATCATACAGCAAAAATTAGGATATTACTATACAGCACAGAAAAATTTTCAATATTCTTGTTTCTAGTCTTCTTCCTCTTTCTACTAATAGCATTATATTGAGCAAAACTCATGCAGGAAAATTTTGAACAAACACCTCATAAAGGGAGATACTCAAATGGCCAATAAGTCCATGAAAAATTTGATCAATATCATTAATTATCTGAGATGAAAAGTTAAGATCACAATGATTTAACATTACACACAACCTGAATGGTAAATTTAAAATATTGACAACACTAAATGGTGTTTGTAGAGCAATTGAAACACTCATAAACTGCTGATAAAAGCCTATATCTACTTTGAAAATCAGTTTGATACTTTTTTCAAACTATGATACATGAGTTGTACTGCTAGTTATTTATCAAAGATAAATAAAAACATGACCACAGAAAGTCTTAGACAAGAATTTTCATAGTAGCTTTATTTGTAACAAGCAAAATCTGGAAATATCCAACAATAGCTATTCATCATCGGGGAAATTGATAAACAAACTATGACATATTTATAAAATAAAATTTTACTCAGGAACAGAAAAGAAGAAACTATTGATCCATGTAAATATACAGATGCCAGGATTTTACTGAGAGTCATTTTGGTGAAAAAAATAGAACAACATAGACTGTATGATTCTATTTATAAGAAGTTCTGGATTAGACAATAGAAATCTATGATGATAGAAAAAATATCTGAGAGCAGGAAGTATGGAAACTTGACTGGAAGCTGCATAAGGAAATTCTACATTTTGATAAGGGTGTGAGTGTGATTATATGGCCTTATTAATTTTTCAAAACCCATTGAACTATAAAATTATCTACGTATCTTACCATATTTATATCTCATTAAGATGAATTATTGAAAAAACCTGCAAATCAGCAGCATAAAATATACATTATTTTCAATTAAAATAAACAAAGAGAACTACTATTAGATTCGGTTTTGGCTCTAAACTGATGTTAATCTTTGGAGACTTTCTTGGCCACTATTAAAGTGACTAGCATGGGTGTAACTATGAATTGTGAGTCCACATTGCTTTCTCATCCCTTTTAGGTGGCATCACTTCTTCATCCCTTTTAAGAGCCATTATTTCTTAAAAGGAAGTCCCCCAATAAACAGGATAAGGGAGTAGACACTCTCCATGTTCACAAATATATCAGCACAAATCCAGTTTCATTAACTTCATCCTTTTCCATATTCAGAATGTTCAAGCAATCAAATATTGAAAAGATTTATAAATGATGATTTATTTGAACCATTGCAATGACAGGATTAGCTAGACAAGCTATGAGGTGTCATTTCTATTTAAAGGCTGTCCATGATTTTATAAGATTATGTACCCATCAGTCCACCAAATTTTCTGTAGTATAATCAGGAAGTAATTTATAATATCTCTTATAATTTACTTTATCAGTGTGTTTTACTGCTCTGCATCTTTATGTGATAATTATATCATTCCCTTAAATATTATTTTATGATTATTAAACTTACTTATCACCTAACAGGGATAGAATATTATAGACATCAGGTTATTCAGTAATTATTAAATGTGTTGGTTTAAATATAAGTGGTTAGTTCATAAAAACATACATCTGTAACAGTCTGATTACTGAGAGATATAATTATTATATTTTACATATGTGTAGGAAATGTTAATCCAGAAAGTGTGGGTTTTAAAATGATACCTGGGAGTCAACAACAGGGCTTTAGATTTTGTTATATGGAAGATAAACTTAAAGATGAAAATCTGCTGTATTTCAAGTGATGCATAAGGCCACTTCCAAATTGTAAATTGAAAATGGCATCAGTAAGCAACTCCCTGAAGCAAAATGATCTGAAATCCATGATAGCAAAAGTAACAGTAAACTATCTGTCAGTAAACTCATAACAAAGACATGGGAAGGCAAACTAATCACAGCAGAGCTAAATTACAGGATAATTTATTCTTATAGGAACTTGATTTAATATTTTACCATTTTACAAAGACCATGATTCAGAATGGTCATATTTCAAGTTCTAGGAGAGTCCATGAGGTATCTTTATCTCTTAAACTATACAATTATACACATTGTTTCTTTGTCATTGTGATTTTTGTTTCTAGCTATAAATATAGTGTTTGTATCTAAAAACTGCTATCAGTCCACAACATGGAAAGTAAAACTCTTGCTTTTATCTACTTTTTAGGTATTTCTGTTGGCAATTGTAGTTTAACGTATGTTTCTAGTTCGTACTGGGAAATTTTAATAAAACATAAAATTATATTTCATATACATAAAATATATATGTATGAATGTATGCTGATACAAGTACACATTAATATGTAAATTTTAAAATATGTGTTGATTTGTACACTGAGGAGGGACTTATTTTTTGTCTCTGCATGAAAAACATAATGATGTACTTAAGGATTGTTGAAGGGGAGGGGAGAGGAGGGCAGGGGAGGGGAGGGGAGGAGAGGAGAGGGAGAATTTATGAAGAGCCAAGATGCCTTCCTACATGGCAAGGACAAAAACCTCATTACCTTTCTCCTGAAATTTGCATCTGTTTAAACACCTGAGGGTGAACCACAAAGCTCAGTAGATAAAATGAGTCCCCTGATATAAAATCAAGATATAAAGATAAAAGAAATAAAACCCATGGACTTGCTCCTAAGAGACAGGCTAACAGTCGTGACTATAAATTTATATCTACAATGTGGTTGACACTGGAATCCAGCAGAGTCAAACCTTCCTGTGAGAATTTAGACTTAAATATCATCTAGTTTGAAATGTAAGCCCAGGTTTTGTATAAAATATTCTAGTCTTATCCTACCACTATATGGGTGGTAGGAAGAATTTTTTTAAAAATTTTGCACTTTGAAACACTGTAAAGGTATTAAGCATTAACAGTTGGAAAACAACTCAAATTCAAAATTTGAGTTGTTTTCCAAGCTCAAAGGTGGGAGTAAGAGTGACTGATTTTGTGGATAAGACTTAGAATTCAGTTGTCTTCATGAATCATGATAGGAAGGGGAACGCCAGGAGGAAGAGGACAACATTGTAGGATAAGTGAGACTGTGAATCAAGCTGTGTAATTCTAGTTAAAAACAAAAACAAAACAAACAAACAAAACCAACACAAAACCTGGAAACAAACAAGCAAAAAAATATGAGAATATCTTTTGGAGTGCAAACTGCCATAGTAGAATACATAATACTGATAAATTAATAGAAGCTTCCTAAACTCCTGAAGTATATATTCAATTCATGTAGTCTATCTTATCCAACAGGTGGCTCCAAAGACTCACTTCTTGTAATTCAAAAAAATCGATTATGGAGCATTGTAAACTTTAATATACTTGATGATCAAGCCCTGAGTTTAATAAAGGGCATGAGATAATCAAATAAAGAAAAACTTCCTTTTTGGAATCAGGCACTGTTTGTGGAGTGTGAGTGACAATAATAGTTATCACTAGTCAGCTGAAATCACAGAAGTTTATGTTCCACAATAATGAAAAATAAAGAAGAAGTTAAAGATGAGTTTTAAAAGGTAACCTCAAAGTCACTGGAGATGAATAAGCTGTTACACTTAATTTAAAAAAAAAAAAAAAAAAAAAAACCCTTGCCATAAAGCGCCTATCCTCCTTTAGCTACGTGATATGTGTGTTAATTAATAATCAAAGTTCA
This sequence comes from Papio anubis, assembly GCF_008728515.1. Lineage (NCBI taxonomy): Eukaryota > Metazoa > Chordata > Mammalia > Primates > Cercopithecidae > Papio > Papio anubis. Next base: position 62,883,909 of record NC_044982.1, on the reverse strand, counting down.
GCCTGAAGGAAATTTGGTACAGTAATTTGTTAAAGTAAAAGTGAATTTGAAATGTGCTGTCAATTCTAATTGATTTATAAGAAAAAAAAAAATCCCCAGGAAGAAGATTTATTTAAAATAGTTTAAAGTTAAAACAAACAAACAAACAAACAAACAAAACTTTCAAAAAGAAAGTAACACTGACTGGGGAATAGTTTTATAAAATATATTCTAGAACTTTAGTTTTCTAAGATATTGTGATCAACATAAAATGATGTTTTTCAGGAAAATCATTATCAGTTAATGGCAGATAATGGCATAATGTAGGCTAAAATCAGATGAAGAGTGATAGCGTCAGGATTTACTCATCTGAAGGGTTTCTCTTTCCCTCAAGGGTCAGATAGATGGCACTTCCGAAACAGAGTATTATGTGAGACGCTATCAGCATTTACCTTTGTATAGATGATTCAACTGCATAATAATTATTTTGTACTTGTACTGTGTTCAGGATTATCTCAAGTGATATAATAAGGAGTAAAAAGAGTATACAATTTTGTCCGTTCAAGAAAATGATATTCTTCTTGAGAAAAAGCAGCTTGCAAATATAAAGCCATTAACTAATGATAGAAAAACATGTCATGTGTCTAAATTGTTGGTTAAAATTGTTAGAGTAGGTTAGAGTATTTGCTGCTCTCATTGTCAATAAGTAAGACAGATGTGGGTCGGAAAAAATGGAAATTATTCAAATGCTAGAAGAGTAGGGCATATGAGAAATAGTGGATAAAAACATTCATCACAAAGAAGAAAATGAATAAATCATGTAAAATAATTCCCTTGGCCTAATGAACTTCTTTTATTGGGAAAAACAAGAATGCACTTTTGAAAGAGAATTTTTTTAATTCTTTAAAAGCCAATTGCAACAGCTTCTCCAATAGAGTAGCTTCTGAAAAAAGTATATGGCCATAAAATAGAAATAATTTAGAATATTTTCAACTTTTCTTGATATTACTTTAAAGCTAAAGATTCTGTGTAGCTATGTATCCTCATGAACCTTGTAATAAATAATGAACCTATTCCTCTTTCTATGCAATCCCTTCCCACATCAAATATGGTTGACCTATATAACCAATAGAACATTGCAAAAATGACAATGTGTGATTCTGAGACCAGGTAATCCAAGGCACTGTGGCTACTTGGTGCTCTAAGGAATCACTCTCTGCGGGATATCATGAGGATACTCAAGCAGCCTTTAGGAAAGGCCTGTGTAATGTGAAAAAGTCACTGTGTGTCAAGAGCCAGCGAGGAACTCTGTCTTCCTCTTAGCTTTGTGAAAACCTTCTAGAGAAGGATTCTACAGTCTAGTCCAGACCTCAATTGACTGCAGCTCCAGTTAACATCTTTATTGCATCCTTACAAAAGAACCTGAGATAGAACCACCCAGCTAAGTCATTTCCAAGTACCTTACCCTCAGAAATTGTGAAATAGTAAATGTGTAATTGTTTAAGTTGCTAGTTGTGGGTAATTTGTTATGCAGCAGTAGACAGCAAATGCAAAAGTCTTACTCTTAAGTAGTAGTGGTAAATGAATGCAAAAAGAAAATAAGAGACTGCCAACATTCTCTGTTTAGTCTACTAAATATTCTAAATGCTTTCTGGTAATCAAATAATTTTTCCTTATTAAAATATTGATTCTAAAGTCTGATGAATTCAGACATGTGAATACATATTTAAATTATATATTTTCTCTAATTAATACAAATATTTCCCCTGTATAGATTCAATTAAGAAATTAAATATGGAGTTATTAAGAATTATCTATCATCAAAATTAAAGATATCAATGAGCCATTATTAATATTATCAGCATATTCCAAGAGCATCTGAGCCAGTCATTTATACTATTTTGATTAGGTTAAACTTTGTTGATCTTAGGTAAATCCTAACCAGACGCTCTAAAAATCTTTAATACTGAACTAGCTTAATTGTTACCTTTGGAAAAATACGACTCTTCTTCATTTTGAGACAGAGTAATGTGCTGCTTGAGCAGAGTTGAATTCTGGAGGGGATGAAATTATGCTTAACTCAGAAACTATTTTATTTATTAAAATTCTCCATCACTGACACTTATTGTAATTTTGTCAGAATAACTTCAGTGCTGACAAGTTTTAAATAGCATAGAATCTGCTATTAGAGGATTTTGGAATTCTGAATAGAAAATTAAAACATTGCAAGTTTTACCAGGAGTTTTCCTGTTTTACTTCAAAGTCTTATTCGTTTAATCAACATGATTCTCACTTGTGAGGGAAGTGAGTTGCTTTCAATTTTACATTAGTTTTAATTATGTGCTTTCAAGCAGAAGGATGATAAGAAGAGTAGTAAAATAATCTTCCTCAAGTTGTGAAAGAATTGCCATTCTTCTTGGCCTGCACAGCAAAGAACAGATCTCCCTAAGATGGATTAAGAGAGCTTTCAGCACCTTTTTTGCTATGTCACAGCTTCTCACATTCTATATCAAAATAGGTTTCACTGATTTTTTTTTTTTTAGTAATTTCAGTCATATTCTTCTAGGTTATTTCACTTCTTTTCATAAGAGAAATTGAAAGTATCTAATATTTTAGAATCCATAATAGTCTGCCTTCCAAATGGAAGAGTGAACTTAATGGTGGGAACTCATCCCATCTTTATCTAATCTGAAGCACCAAGAGGTTCTCAAAAATGTGCCTGGTTGCATAAGAGTGCATAAATTTAACAATTAGTGCTCAGTATAAACGGAAATATTTGGGCCTGTACTATTTAGAGTCATAAAAATAATTGGTCTATGTATGTTTAACATACTTTTAAATAGGATATGTATGCAAGTGGATGATGGCATACATGTAACTCCTTTGGAATTTGCTATACATTTCAAAATGTTCATTCAATTTGTGTATGTAACATGGATAAATGCACATAAAAGAATGTAGATGTAATACAAATGTTTCTAATTTCTTTTATATAGAGTTAAGGAATAAAAGCAATAGTGAATTAATTATCAATAAAGTATATTCAAATTTTCTTTTTAAAACTGTCTTGCATTTTATAAGAATCAACTGATTTGGCTGTGAGAAAAATATAAATCCCATAGACAAGCACAAAGTAGTGATTTTAGAAAAACAGCTAAGTGAATCAAGTCATTGTCTTACTTATACATGACGAGAGAAGAATTTCAAAAAGAAAATGTAAATTGTACTGTAATGCAACAGAATTTAATCAGAGATGAAAAAATGTAAATCAAATTGTCATTACAAATTATAAACCACTATATACTTTGTTACATCTTTGCTCAATTTTTTTTATTTCAGTAAAACTTTCACGTAATTGTAATTTAATGTAATTGCATTCTACAATAACTAGAAAATGTGTGCAAGTTTTAAAGTTTTGTTGTATACTGGGGATATTTATGTGTGTTCTTCAACAACAAATTCAGAGACTGAAATCCATAGAAATGAAATATAGGCTCAATTGAGCTCCACAAAATGAACAAGAGTACCATCTAACTGGCTATAGTTGAACAACTAGGAGAACATGAGAAAGTGTTATAGGTGATATGCTCTGTAAACAACTAATGCAGGGGCTAGTGAATGGTTTTATTTGTTACACCTATTCTAAATGATAGGATGAAATGTTACATTACCTATATAGATCAATCAGTTCACAGACATGTCTAGAAAATAAATTTTTATACGTTAAATATTTTATCTAGTTGAAAACATGAGGGATGATGATACTAAGCCTTTTTAAATAGAAACAAAGTCAATCGCTATTGAAAGGCAATTTCATCCCATAAAGCTAATTTCCAGAAAACCGAATACCACATGTTCTTACTTGTAAGTCATAGCTAAACAATTAGCACATAGAAATAAAGATGGAAATAATAGACCAAAATAGGGGAGAGTAGAAGCAGGTTGGGAGTTGAAAAATTACCTAACAGATACAGTGTTCACTATTTGAGTAAAGGATACACTAGAAACCCAATTCCCACAAGTACATAACATACCTGTGTAACACACATGCATATGTACCCACTGAATCTAAAATAAAATAAAAATAAATTAAAAAAAAAAAACAGGCTTACATTTGCCTTTCAGAGATGTATATGTAAACTGGCATAATACAAACTGATGGAGAAAGAAACATATTGTAATAACAAATTCACAATGTTTGCCTACAAAGGCCTTTCTTTGACAAACTCTCATTCACTGAAACAAAACAATTTATAATGCATTTTTTATTGTTATATCATTCTATTATTATTATAAGTAAATGTATGTATTGCAGAAAGTTACCAAAAAAAAAACAACAAAAAAAAAAAACAAAAAAAAACTTGTTTATTTAACTTAAGGTTCTCCAACTTTCCACATCAATACATTTTCATTTATGATGCATTTTTAAGAAAGTATGCTTACATTTGCCTTTTATTGCTAGATATCTCTGTTAGCCTATTACAGCCCAATAGAGAAAGAAAAATGTTCTAATAGTGTCTAAAATTTCACTGAGAAGGCTGTTATGTTGTCAAATGCTTCCATTCAAAAAAAAAAAAAAAACCAGCTTATGAGCCTGTAAGAAAGCAAATTTACATTTACCTTTCATTATTGGATTTGTCTTTTGACCTATTAGCACCCAAAGAAGAAAGAAACATGTCCTAATATGATATTCTCAATGTTTGTCTAAAGGAAAGAAAGAAAAGAAAGAGAGAAAGAGAGAGAGAAGGAGAGACAGAGAGAGAGAGAGAGGAATGAAGGAAGAAAGGAAGAGCGAGAGGAAGAAAGGAAGGAAGGAAGGAAGGAAGGAAGGAAGGAAGGAAGGAAAGAAGAGACAGAGAGAGAGGAGTGAAGGAAGGAAGGAAGAGAGAGAGAAAAAAAAGAAAGAAAGAAGAGAGAAATAAAGAAAGAGAGAGAGAGGGAGGGAGGGAGGAAGGGAGGAAGGAAGGAAGGAAGGAAAGAGAGAAAGAGAAAGAGAAAAAGAGAGAGAGAAAAAAGTAAAAGAAAGAAAAAGAAAGAAAGAAAAGAAAGAAAGAGAAAGAAAAGAAAGAAAGAGAAAGAAAGAAAGAAAGAAAGAAAGAAAGAAAGAAAGAAAGAAAGAAAGAAAGAAAGAAAGAAAGAAAGAAAAAGAAAGAAAGAAAGAAAGAGAAAGAAAGAAAGAAAGAAAAAGAAAAGGAAGGAAAAGAAGAAAAGGAAGGAAGGAAGGTAGCTGCGGTGACTCATGCCTGTAATCCCAGCACTTCGGGAGGCCGAGGCGGGTGGATCACGAGGTCTGGAGTTCCAAACCAGTCTGACCAACATGGTGAAATCTCCTCTCTACTAAAAATAGAAAAAGAAATTAGCTGGGCATGGTGGCATAGGCCTGTAATCCCAGCTACTCAGGAGGCTGAGGCAGGAGAATTGCTTGAACCTGGGAGGTGTAGGTTTCAGTGAGCCGAGTTCGTGCCACTGCACTTCAGCCTGAGTGACAGAGCAAGGCTCTGTCAAAAGGAAAGAAAGAGAGAAAGAGAGAGGGAGGGAGGGAGGGAGGAAGGAAGAGAGGGAGGAAGGGAGGGAGGGTCGGAAGAAGGGAGGTAGGGACGGAGGAAGGGAGGGAGGGAGAAAAAAAAGAAGAGAAGAGAAAAGAAGGGAGGGAGGGAGGAAGGAGGAAAGAAGAAGGAAGGAAGGAAGGAAGGAAGGAAGGAAGGAAGGAAGGAAGGAAGGAAGGAAGGGAGGGAGGGAAGGAGGGAAGGAAAATGGCGGGAGGGGGATAGGTGAGAGAATGCCATCATTAAATTCATGACTATACTGTAATAGGCTCCAAGGTCAAAGTTCTCTAAAATACTCTGAAACACTATAAAATAAATTACACAATATGCTAGCAATATGAAAAAGTAACCTAATTACATGTGCGTTTTGTTACAGTACAAATTTGTTTGAGAAAAAGAAAGGTGAAAACTATAACTTTCGGGTGGGAGTTCAGGATAATTGGTATTAATTTTAACACAATTGATATGAAGTGATAAAGTGAAACTGTTAGACCTTTTATACCCATATTACTTTTAGGAATTAAAAGAAAAAGCTTACCACATACAATGCTGCTGAAATTTTAGTATTTCTCATATAGTTATTAGAAAGTAAATATACATTTTAATATTATTTCAGTTCCAAACAGGTGAAATGTAAGTTGCTAATGTATTATATGAGGCACGATTTTATATAGACATTTTTTACATAGAAATCATCTTTAGTTTATAGTTCATTTGTACAGAAAGGAAATACAGCAGAAAACAATAAAAAGTATAACCTCACTGACTCATAATATTGTCAATTTTTTAGCAAAAAGAATAAAGCATTTTTATATAATAATACAAATGATCTTTCTAACATATTTTATGAACAGCAAATTTATTTGAAGTAAATGATTTTTAGGTAATGTTTTATGAAGAAAATAATATTCGTTGCTTGGTCAAACAATCTCTGAGAGTTACATCTGGAAAAGAATTATGTGAGTAATACAACTATTGATTTATAATGATACAATTAGATATTTATAAAAAAATCTAGTGATAGAATATTTTAGTTGAAAGGGATCGTAATACAGGACTCATAGCCTAATTCATGAGTCAGTATAGAGATATTCACTATAGTAAGAGGGTCACCTATTTACTACTAGAAAATTTTCAGTAATCAAGAACCTATTATGATACAAGTACAGTGTCTAGAAGTTTAGGTACATCACTAAAATTGAACCTAAGTCTGCTTCTCCATAATTTTCAAATTTAGTTTTTTTTTTTTCTTTCCGGAACAATAGTAACTCCAATACTGTCTCTGAATGACATTTATTTTAATAGTTGAATATGCTTACTTAATTAAAAATAATAAACTAATATATTATTTTTAAAGCGCCTGATTGCTGAGCCTCCTAGCTTTGTTTTTCATATTTAACTTTATTTTAGCTTGTAAATGTTGTTAAAATAAAGTATTTAAAAATGTTTATTTCACTGCAGAACATTTGAATATATTCCTATATATATTGTGGGTAGCTTTTATACCTAAGATAATGCAACTTAAATTGCCTTTCATTCAATCATTTGGAAGTTGTTAATGCATTAATTTATCATCACTCAATAATTTATTTTGAGAAATTTATAAGCAGCTATCCACAATCACCATCACAAAACTATTAAAGTATCACAATGTACTTGTACTACTTGAGGTTATTACTAAATCGTAAAATTTGAAATTGCCCATACCTAAGAATTTCTCTTTATTATTAGTTTGTGGAGATATGTGTTAAGAAATATACATTTTTAATAAAAATAAGTTCTGGAAGATTCTGCTTTTCAAATTCAGTAAGGGGGAAAGACAGACAGGGATCAAAGAAAAAAGGTAATTCAGAAGAAGACAGATTTTGAAATTAAAAACAATCAGCATTGTGTGAATATTTTTGGTGGAAACATACTTTTTGGTAATACTGCATGAAAAACTTAATACTTAATAGATATGTAGCAATTGCAGATGTTAATCAAGTATACTATATAAATAGAAATAATCTTAACCAAAGGAAGAAAAATTCCAGCATCAGCTAATATAATACAATAAAAAGTAGGATGTATACAATAATTGGCAGATGTGGACAAATTAAGAAGAAAGGAAACACATGGTTTCAAACAGAGATCACTCCCTTGGGATACTGTAAAAAGATTTTATCAGTTTCATTTTGCATAGTAATAAAACAATTGTATCAGAACCAACAAAAAGTCTTGCTTATTTTTGTGTACATTTATTTTTAAATTGTAAGAGATACAGAGATATAGCACTCAGCTTCCCCTTCAGGAAAGGTCTAGCTCCTGAGCTGCAGGGAGTCCCAGTAACTGATATTCTCAGGCTAATAGAACCTTTGGGGTCACCTCAGCTTTCCAAATAAGAATAGGGACAATTAATGTATTTCCTAAGTTACAGATAAAGCACTTGCAACTATTTGTGTCTTGCATATTTCTGGTGTGCCCCCAAATCTCCAGGTTATTTCACTTGTATTTCCCTCATCTAAACTATTTTCAATCAGTAGAAAAAAATCTATTGGCCACCTTATTTTTTTTCTTCTCAAAAAGTTATTTTTATACTACTTCATATTTTTACTACTTTTTTCAATTTAGAATAGTTCCATATATACAGAAAAGTTGTGAAGACAGTACTGAGAATTCTCATAATATCCCACAATTATTTTCACTATTTATATTACACAGTAGTATGGTAATTTGTCCAAACTGAGGAACAAATTTTGATACATTACTTGATGTATCATTGATATTACTTAAACACTAATATTGATGTTAATTTCAGTACATTATTATAGATACTGCTAAAATTTTATTAAAAACATTCCATAATTTATTCAGATACAATTAATTTTAAACTAATGTTATTTTTCTTTTTTAGCATCTTTTCCTGTTTTATATTTTGTGATCATGTCTCCATAGGGTCCTCTTGGATGAGGCAGTTTCCCAGACCTCTCTTGTTTTTGACAATCTTGATGGCATTGGGGAAGGGAGGTTCTAGTCAGATATTTTGAAGAATGTCTCACAACTAGCGTCTGACGATTTCTTTGATTATACTGGGGTTATAGGATTTTGAGGAAGAAAACTACAGATAGTGACATAAAGTACTATTTCTTCCATCATGTCAAATATATCTTATCAATACAACACTACTATTTATATTAACCAAGGTCACTTAGCTGAGGCAATGATGGTTAAGTACCTCCATTATAAAGTTACTCTTTTTTCAACTTTCCATACTGTACTTTTTAGAAGGGTATCACCATGCACAGCCCGCTCTTAAAGAGTGGGGGGTCAATTGGAATCTCTACATGAGATTTGTTTATTCAATCATATGTATATAACAGTATGTACCACAGATATTTATTTTTGTTTTGGGTTATAACCCAATAATTCATTTCTTTCTTTATTTCTCTTTTGATAATCCAATAATTCTTTCTTTCTATAATTCAAGGATTATTTTTTCTTTCTATAATCTCATAATTCTTTCTTTCTGTAATCTCATAATTCTTTCTTTCTCTCTGTCTCTCTCTATCTTTCTCTTTTTCTTTCTTCTCTAAAATTGTTTTAGCTATTGCCATTGGGAGGTTATCCAGCTGGCTCCTGTTTCTCTTTCACATATCTCCATCAACGTTTTTGATTTTTTTTTTTTATCAATATTGTTTGGCACTACAAGGTGTTCCAGGTTTACCTTGATAATTTCCTTCTCTTGATGGAAATTAAGAATTCATCATTTATCCTAGAAGTAAGAGTCCTAGAGTCAGTGATTTCCCCAAGAATTCCTGGTTGCTCTTATGGGATTGCATACTATAGGTTTTGCACTTATGTTGTAATAAAAAATGATATTATAAAACAAGTTCTTGACTCTAGATGTGCTTGTTGCTTTTGCGATATCATTGGCATCTATGCTCTCACAACAAAAAGAGCAAGGAAGTATATGTGCCTTATCTATACATATTTTATATGTAAATATCTGTACCTACTACTCCAAAAGTGAAAACTTATCTCCCAAAATCCACCAGTCATTTACTTAGATTTTTGATTCTAGTTTTCTCACAGAGAATGATTTCAGAATTATTAATCTGTACTTCATAGAAAAAAAGTTTATGAACTAGACAATAATGCTTATATACAGTTCTTTTTGTTGTGGCTTTTTGCTCCCATAATTCAGTGAGTGGTAGGGAATGGCACCCAGCGGGTTTTTTCTTCCATACATCAAGTAATGTATCAAAATTTGTTCCTCAGTTGTGACAAATTACCATACTACTGTGTAATATAAATAGTGAAAATAATTGTCGGATACTATGAGAATTCTCAGTACTGTCTTCACAACTTTTCTGTATATATGGAACTATTCTAAATTGAAAAAAATAATAAAAATATGAAGTGGTATAAAAATAACTTTTTGAGAAGAAATAAATTAAGGTGGCTAATAGATTTTTTTCTACTGATTGAAAATAGTTTAGATGAGGGAAATACAAGTGAAATAACTTGGAGATTTGGGGGCACACCAGAAATATGCAAGACACAAATAGTTGCAAATGCATTACTTGCAACTCAGGAAATACATTGACTGTCCCTATTCTTATTTGGAAAGCTGAGGTGACCCCAAAGGTTCTATTAGCCTGAGAATATCAGTTACTGGGACTCCTTGAAGCTCAAGAGCTAGACCTTTCCTGAAGGGGAAGCTGAGTGCCACATCTCTATATCTCTTACAATTTAAAAATAAATGTACACAAAAATAAGCAAGACTTTTTGTTGGTTCTGATATAATTGTTTAGTAATTCCTCCCACAAAGAAATGTTGAACAGATACCTAAATGCTATGCACATTGCTATGTCTTTTTAGGTGAACATCTTTTTCGTCGTGATTAGAAAAGTTTTAAACCGTCTATCTCATTATTATAGATTAAGAGTGAGATTGAAGTAGATCCTAGCTGATTAAAAATGAAGGAAAAGACTCAATGAAGGAAGAGTCCCGGCTGTGAATACCAGCACCAGCTCTGGTGGAGGTAGGAGGAATGTGAAGTAGACTCTGTGAGAGTCCTTGGTTGTGGCTTAGTTTAATGCACTGGTTTTCTCAAATGCAGGTTATGCTGGTAGTGAAGTTGTCATGTGGACAGGCTCAGGACCTCTAAGTAGCCAGGATGGTATAAGTGAAGGAATTAGCTATTGTTTCCTTTTTTCTTGGAGCAAGGTTTTTCTGTTATCAGTAACTGTAATGGCTTCTTTAAAAAACGGTAGCAATAAGTGCTTCTTATAGTATGTTCTTAGGACATCACACAATTTAGCTCCCAGTTTTGAAATAATGTCTTTGAATGTCACATATGCACCCTTCTACCCTACTACTGGCTGGACCCAGAAGAGCAATAACAATCACTATAGTCTGGCTCACACGAAGTCCCATTTTTTAGGTGAAGGAAAAGAACACCACATCAAAGGATCACCCCATGGGACAAAAGAATCTAAACAACAGCCTTGAGTCCCAGATCTTTCCTTTGACATAGTCTACCCCAAGGAGAAGGAACAAGAAAAACAATTCTGGTAATATGACAAAAAAGATTCTTTAGTACCCCCAAAAGATCACACTAGCTCACCAGCAATGGATCCAAACCAAGAAGAAATATCTGAATTGCCAGAAAAATTATTCAGGTTGATGATTAAGCTACTCAAGGAGGTACCAGAGAAGAGCAAAATCCAATGTAAACAAATTAAAAAAAAAAAAAAAAAGAAACAGGATATGGACAAAAATGATCTCTAGAGAAACAGATATCATCAATAGAAAACAATCACCAACTTCTGGAAGTGAAAGGCACACTTAGAGAAATGTAAAATACATTGGAGAATCTCAAAAACAGAATCAAATAAGTAGAAGGAAGAATTTTAGAGTTCAAAGACAAGACTTTCCAAATTAATCCAATCTAACATAAACAGAATTAAGAAAAATGAACAAAACTTCCAAGAAGCTTGGGGTTATGTTAAGCAACCAAACATAAGAATAATTGATGTTTCTGAGGAAGAAGATAAATCTAAAAGATTGGAAAACTCTTTTGAGGAAATAATAAAGGAAGACCTCCATGGCCTTGCTAGAGATCTAGACATCCAAATACAATAAGCTCAAAGAACATCTAGGAAATTGATTGAAAAATGATCATCACCTAGACATGTAGTCATCAGGTTATCTGAAGGCAAGATAAAGGAAAGAATCTCAGGTAAGCTATAGATGAAAATATATCAGATTACTGGCAGATTTCCCCACAGAAAACCTGCAAGCAAGAAGGAATTGAGGTTCTATCTTTAGTTTCCTTAAACAAAATAATTATCAGCCAAGAATTCTGCATCCAGTAAAACTAAGCATAATAAATGAAGGAAAGATAAAGCCCTTTTCAGACAAACAAATGCTGAGGGAATTTGGACTACCAGGCCTCTACTCTCAGGACTGCTAAAAGGAGTTCTAAATCTTGAAACAAAACCTCAAAATACACTAAAATAGAACCTTCTGAAAGCATAAATTTCACATGGCCTATAAAACAATAACACAATTAAAAAAAAACAACAAGATATTCAGGCAACAACTAGCATGATGAATAGAACAGTATCACATCTCATTAGTAATGTTGAATGCAGATGGCCTAAATGCTCCACTTAAAAGGTAAAGAATGGCAGAATGGATAAAAATTCACCAGCCAAGTACATACTGTCTTCAAAAGATGCCCTTAACACATAAGGACTCACATAAACATAAGGTAAAGGAGTGGAAAAAGACATTCCATGCAAATAGAAACCAAAAGAAAGCAGTAGCAGCTATTCTTATATCAGACAAAACAGACTTTACAGTAACAATAGTTAAAAAAGACAAAGAGGGACATTATGTAAAGATAAAAGGATTAGTCCAACAGGAAAAAATCACAATCCTAAATATATATGCACCTAAGACTGGAGCTCCCAAATTTATAAAACAATTACTACTTGACCTAAGAAATGAGATAGATGGCAACACAATAATAGTGGGAGACTTCAAAACTCCACGGATAGCATTAGAAAGGAAATCAAGACAGAAAGTCAACAAAGAAACAATGGACTCAAATTATACCCTAAAATAAATAAACCTAACAGATATGTACAGAACCAAACAACTGCAGAATATACATTCTTTTCATCAGTACATGGAACTTTCACCAAGATATGCCATATGATAGGTCACAAAATAATCCTCAATAAACTTAAGAAAATTGAAATTATATCAAGTAATTTCTTAGACCACAGAGAAACACATTTTATAATTAACCTCTAAAGGAACACTCAGAATTACACAAATACATGGAAATTAGATAATCTGCTTCTAAGTGATCTTTGGGTCAACAATGAAATCAAGATGGAAATTAAAACAATTATTTGAACTGAATGATAGTAGCAGTACAATCTATCAAAACCACTGGGATACAGCAAAAGCAGTGCTAAGAGAAAAGTTCATAGCACTAATTGCCTACATCAAAAAGTCTGAAAGAGCACAAATAGACAATCTAAGCTCACACTTCAAGAAACTAGAGAAATGGGAACAAATCAAACCCAAATCTAGCAGAAGAAAATAAATAACAAATATAACAACAGAACTAAATGAAATTGAAACAAAAAATTTTTGTTTCAATAAATGAAAACAAATAAATGAAACAAAATGCTGGCTTTTTGAAAAGATAAACAAAATTGATAGAACATTAGTGAGGTTAACCAAGAAAAGAAGAGAGAGAATCCAAATAAACTCAATTAGAAAGAGAATGGGAGATATTACATCCAATACCACAGAAATACAAAAGATCATTCAAGGCTACTATGAACACTTTTAGGCACATGAACTAGAAGCCTGGAAGAGATGAATACATTCCAGGAAATTTACAGCCCTCTTGATTAAACCAGGAAGAAATAGGAACTCTGAACAGACCAATAACAAGTAGCAGGATTGAAATTGTAATGAAAATAATTACCATCAAAAAAAAAAAGCCCAGGGCCAGATGGATTCACAGCTGAATCCTATCAGAAATTCAAAGAAGAATTGGCACCTATCCTATGGAAACTATTCCAAAAGATAAATAAAGAGGGAGTCCTTCCTAAATCATTATATGAAGCCAGTATCACCTTAATACCGAAACCAGGGAAGACATAACAAAAAAGAGATAAATACAGATCAATATTCCTGATAAACATAAATCTAAAAATCCTCAACAAAATATTAATGCTGAAATCCAGAAGTATATTTTTAAAAAAATTATCTACCATGATCAAGTGGGTTTCATAACAGGGATGCAGGGATGTTTTAACTCATGCAAGTCAATGTGATAAACCACATAAACAGAATTAAAAACAAAAATCATATGGACATCTCAATAGATGCATAAAATTCACTGGATGAAATCCAGCATTTCTTTATGATTAATACCTTCATCAGCAACAGCATAGAAAGGACATAACTTAAGGTAATAAAAGCCATCTATGACAAACCCACCGTCAACATTATACTGAATGAGGAAAAGTTGAAATCATTCCCTCTGGGAACTGTAACAAGAGAAGCATGCTGACTTTCACTACTTCTATTCAACAGAGTACTGGAAGTCCTAGCGAGAGTAATCAGTCTAGAGAAAGAAATAAAGAGCATCCAAATTGGTCAAGAGGAAACCAAACTGACACTGTTTGCTGATGACATGATTGTATACCCAGAAAACACTAATGACTCATCCAAAAAGCTATGGAATTGGTAAATTAATTCAACAAAGTTTCAGTATACAATTGTAATGTATGCAAATCAGTAGGCCTGTTATATACCAACATCAATTAAGCTGAGAATCAAATCAAGAACTCAACCCCTTTTACAACAGCTGCAAAAAAGTAAAATAAAATAAAATACTTAGAAATATCCTTAACTGAAGAGGTGAAAGATCTCTCTAAGGAAAACTACAAAACACTGCTGAAAATAATCATAGATGACACAAACAAACAGAAACACATCCCATGCTCAAGGATGAACAGAACCAATATTTTGAAAATGACCATATTGCCAAAGTAATCTACAAATTCAACGCAATTACCATCAAAATAGCCCCATCATTCTTCAATCAACTAGAAAAAAACAGTCCTAAATTTCATATGGAACCAAAAAAGAGCCACATAGTCAAAGCAAGACTAAGCAAAAAGGACAAATGTACAGGCATTGCATTACCCAACTTCAAACTATACTATAAGGCCATAGTCACCAGACTAGCATGGTACTGGTATAAAAATAGGCACATAGGCCAATGAAACAGAATAGAGAACCAGGAAATAAAGCAAAATATTTATAGCCAACTGATCTTCAACAAAGAAAATGAAAACATAAAGTGGGGAAGGACACCCTGTTTAACAATTGGTGCTGAAATAATCAGCAAGCCACATGTAGAAGAATGAAACTGGACCCTCATCTCACATCTTATATAAAAATCAACTAAAGATGGATCAAAGACTTAAATCTAAAACATGAAACCATAAAAATTCTAGAAGATAACTTTGGAAAAACCCTTCTAGACATTAGCTTAGTCAAAGACTTCATGACCAAGAACCCAAAAGTAAATGTAACAAAAAACAAGATAATACATAAGGCATAATTAAACAAAAAGGTCTGCACAGCAAAATAAACCATCAGCAGAGTAAACAGACAACCCACAGAGTGGGAGAAAAATTTTGCAAATTATGCATTCAACAAAGGACTAATGTCCAGAATCCACAAGGACTCAAACAAATCAGCTAGGAAAAAAAAAAAAAAAAAATCCCATCAAAAGGCAGGCTAAGGGCATGAACAGACAATTCTCAAAAGAAGATATACAAATGGCCAACAAACGTATGAAAAGATGCTCAAGTTCACTAATTATCCAAGAAATACAAATGAAAACCACAATGCGATATCACTTTACTCCTTCAAGAATGACCACAATTAAAAAATCAAAAAATAATAGATGTTGACTTGGATGTGGTGAAAAGGGAACACTTTTACACTGTTGGTGGGAATGTAAGCTAGTACAACCACCATGGAAAACAATATAGAGATTCCTTAAAGAACTAAAAGTAGATCTACCATTTGATCCAGCAGTCCCACTACTGGGCATCTATCAGAGGAAAAGAAGTCATGATATGGAAAGGACACTTGCACAAGTGCATGCGTATAGCAGCACAATTCACAATTGCAAATATATGGAGCGAGCCTAAATGCTCATCAATTAACGAGTGGATAAAGAAAGTGTAATATATACATATATACATACACCATGGAATATTACTCAGCCATAAAAAGGAAGTAAATAATGACATTAGTAGCAACCTGGATGGAGTTGGAGACCATTATTCTAACTTAAATAACTCAGTAATGGAAAACCAAACATTGTATGTTCTCACTTTAAAGTGGGAGCTAAGCTGTGAGGATGCAGGGGCATAAGAATGATACAACAGACTTTGTGGATTTGGAGGAAAGGGTGGGTGGGGGGTGAGGGATAAGAGGCTACACATTACCTTGGTATACTGTACACTGCTCAGGTGATGAGTGCACCAAAATCTGAGAAATCACCACTAAAGAACCTATCCGTGTAACAAAGAACCCCCTGTTCCCCCAAATCTATTGAAACAATATTTTTAAAATGAACTAAAAATAATAAAAAATAAAAAGTAAATCATGAAAGAAAAATTAGGAGATGGAAGTGTCACAATTACCGCGCAATTATTTTGGCGAATTTTTTTTTTTTTTTTTTTGCGGAAGGGTATCACTATTATTTCATGAGGACTAAGACACAGTTTTGTTTTGCTTTGTTTTTGTTTTTGTTTTAACCGGATGGGATAGCAGGGGGCTCCTGATTTTAACTCCAACATATAGTGTTTGGTAGTCATCACTTTCATCCTTATTTATAACAAGAAAAAGCTGTAAAATTCAATAACTTTTCTTGGACCCATCTAAGAACTGAGGTTGCAGGGTAAACTGCCACCAAAATCTAGAGGGAAAGAAAAATACAGAAAATTAAAGCTGAGATCTACTTAGCAAAGTAAATACAAACAAACTGTATAGAAAGTACTATACACTACAGCCAAGTAAGCGCTATTCCACCAATACAATCTGTCTCAACATACAGAAAGATCTCTTGTGAAAAATCTGTCTCAACATTTATTCTTTACAAACAAATATAATCAAGCATATCAATATGCTAAAAAAGAAATTCAAGCGAACATTTTAATTGAGGCAGAAAAAGCATTTGACAAAATCCCATTCATAATAAACATTCTCGGCAAAGTAAGCAGTTAATACTTTCAACTTGATAAAGAACATCTACTCAAATCCTACAGCAACCCTTATAATTTGAGTTGAGAAACTAGAGTATTTTTCCTCAATTTGGAAAAAAAAAAAAAAAAGCAAGGATATTCTGTTACACCCGTTACCCCGATCAAAATAATACTTAAAGTCCTAGAAACTAAACATATTGAAAAGGAAAAGTTGCTGTGCTACATTTTGCAGATGGTTGATTATTTATGTCAAAAATCCCCGAAGAATCTACCCAAAAAAATCTGGAACTAACAAATCAGTAAACAAATTCACAGTATGTGAAGTCAATATAGTAAAATAATGTATTTTAATATACACTGTATTGAAAACTATAATTTTAAATATACCATAAAATATAGCACCCCCAAAATAAAAATCTGAGGATAAATCCTAAAAAAATCATATGAATAGACTATAGAATCAGAAGCCTACAAGACAAAGAAGAAAGTAACAAAACAATTTCTAAATAAAATGAGAACTACTCAATATTCAAGCATTGAAGGACTCAATATTTTTAAGATGTCAATGATTTGCAATTTTATTAATAATAGAACTCAATGTCATTCAAAATCCCAGTGACCTATTTTGTAGGTATCTACAAACTGAATCTAAAATGTATAAAGAAGGATAAAAGATTTAGAAAAATTTACATGATCTTGGGTTTGTTGATGAATTGTAGATATTCCAAATGCATGATCCATAAAAATGGATATACCTAACATTAAATTAAAATTTTTTACACTATAAAGACAGTTAAGAGAAGGAAAAGATAATTCACAGACTAGATATTTTCAAACCACAGATTTTCTAGAGAACTTGTATCCAAAATATACAAAGATCATTTAAAATTTAACAATAAGAATACAAACAACCTTAGGGCATTAGACCTGAACAGATACCTTCCAAAGATGACATGTAGATGGCTAATTAGCATGTGAAAATATGTTCAACATCATACATCATTAGAAAATTGCAAATTAAAGCAGCAATGAGATACCACTGCACATCTATTAGAATACCGAAAATTTAATTAAAAAACAGACAAGATCAAATGTAAGCTGGTATGCCTGTTAACAGGAACTCTTATTTGCTGCTGGTGAGAATGTGAAATAGCAGAGCCACTTTGGAAGATAATTCGGCAGCTTCTTGCAAAACTAAACATAGTCTCACCATGTCACACTCCTAGGTATTTAACAAAATAATTTGAAACTTATGTCTAGACAAAAGTCTCCACACTGATGTTTATAACAGTTTTATTTATAAATGTCAAAAACTGGAAGCAAACAAGATATTCTTCAATAAGTAAATGGATAAAGAAACTGTAGTATGTTCATACAAAAGGAATGGCTTGTTAAGCTACAAAAAGACATGAACAAATCTTAAAAATATATGCTAAGTGGGAGAAGGAAGTCTGAAACAACCACATGCTATATGATTCCATTTATTTGACATTCTGAAAAGTCAAAACTCTAGACATGGTAAACGGATGAGTTGTTGCTAAGGTTATGCAATGGGAGTGTTTAATAAGTCTAGGATAAGGATGCTTTAGGGTGGTGGAAGCGCTCTGTATTACTGTAATGATGGGCAGATAACATTGTACTTGTCAAAAACTCATAAAACAGTGTAGTACAAAGACTGAAATTCAATATATGCAATTAAAAAATTACTTACAAGGTTGAGGTATCACAGAATGGAATGTGGACTGTACAAATGAACCTAATTATTTTACAAATGGATGAAGCAACCTCGCTGAAATGAGTGACATGAATATAGTGTGTAAGACTAAAGGAAGAATGAATTGCATAGAAAGACTGTATTCTAGTTAATAAAATTGCTTCTTATGGGGGGTATGGGCTAACAGACCTGAAAAGTGAAGTATTTATTTAAAGTAATTACTTAAAAAATAAATAACGAAACAGACAAAAACTACATCTTAGCTCGTCTTTTCAGACAGTGATACTGTACACACATCAATCTCACTCCTAAAACCATTTTGAATCTATAACATAAAAATAAATAGAAATCAATGTATAATAGTACATTTATTCAAATAAAAAATTAAAGTTATATATATGTTGAAATTCATAGGAAGCTACTGTTTAATGTAAGTTATGACGGTGTGCAAAAAGAGTTGTAACACAATCTTAGTACTGACATTCCAAAGTTCTCCTGGCTCTGATTCAGCAAGTAAAAAATTGTGCAAGAGTAAAAGTTAAGATTGAAGACAGAGTTTACATCCTATTTTTTTTTCTTTCATTTTGTTCATTATGCAGAATTAAGGCATTACTCGTTTAAATAAAAATTAGACCATTTTTCTTCCTTTTTTTTTTTTTTTTGAGACGGAGTCTCGCTCTGTCACCCAGGCTGGAGTGCAGTGGCCAGATCTCCTGGTTTACGCCATTCTCCTGCCTCAGCTTCTCCAGTAGCTGGGACTACAGGCTCCCGTCACCATGCCCGGCTAATTTTTTTGTATTTTTAGTAGAGACGGGGTTTCACCGTGTTAGCCAGCATGGTCTCGGTCTCCTGACCTCGTGATCCGCCCGCCTTGGCCTCCCAAAGTGCTGGGATTACAGGCGTGAGCCACCGCGCCCAGCCAAAATAGACCATTTTGCTTTAACACAATTGATTAAAGAATCTGGAGTAAGCTGAGGATCTAGTGTGGATTTTGTTGTTTTAGGTGACAATCTTTGTCATTCTGGCACTTGGAAAATCCATTTCCTTACAGAAGCCTCCCAACTAAGGCATTACAAATTGAAGGCTGGGATTGAACACCCACATCCTATCATGCACAGATCTGAGCTTCCATATTCCGTTCTATGATAGTCATTAATGATTCTTGTAAATCTCTTTCTTAAATCTCGGACTTTCAAGGGACACAGGATAGGATGGCAATTTGTCCCCTTCTTGTGATTGAATGTGGCCTCTCAACTAGTTCCAGACAATGAGTTGTGCAACATTTCCAGACTGGAGCAATTAACTGTTGCCAGAAGAGTCCCTAATGTTCTTTTTCTCTCTACATAATGATCAACAAAAATCCATGTGGTAACTGCTGTCCCATGATAAGTCCCAAAGTGAAGGCAATTTAAAACGCAGCACAGAACCAAACCGCAGGAGGAAGTTCAGTGTGAGCAAGTCATGAATCTTTATGTCAATTCACCAAAATGAAGGGGTGGTTGGTTCCTACAGCATAATTTAGCTTATTCCTCTGATATACCATCCACTGAAAAAATACATTGAGAAACAATGCTACTGGTCATAAAGCTCAGGAAACTCAGATAATTATTCATTTTTTTTTTCTTTCTTAGATAATAAACAACAAGGATGGTTGTTAGGTATGTGTAAGTACAAACATTCAAGGAACAGAATCTCAAAATTTACTACAGAACATTAGTGAATTAATAAGCATTTTAAGAAATGAAGAGAAAAGCAATACAAACAAAAACCCCTAGTAAATATACCCAAACAGATCTGAGCACTACATATTTAAAATAATCAAAATGATGCCATAAGAAGGCATAAAAAATGTGAAACAACTCCTGGAGATTAAAACTATGATCACCATCACCACCACCAAAATAAAATATTGGAAACCTTGAAAATATGTTCAGATAGGCCAGGTGCTGTGGCTCACGCCTGTAATCCTAGTTCTTTGGGAGGCTGAGCCTGGTGTATCACCTAAGGTCAGGAGTTTGAGAACAGCCTGGCCAACATGGTGAAACCCCCATCTCTACTCAAAATACAAAAAATGAGCTGGGTGTGGTGGTGGGTGCCTGTAATCCCAGCGACATGGGAGGCTGAGGCAAGAGAATCGCTTGAACCCGGGAGGCAGAGATTGCAGTGAGCCAAGATCGTGCATTGCACTCCAGCCTGGGCAACAAGAGGAAAACTCCATATCAAAAAAAAATAAGAGAAAGAAAAGAAAAGAAAATATGTTCAGATAGTCTCACAGATGGTATGAACTTGGAAAAGAAATTTAAAATAAGAGAGAAGGGTTAAAGACAAAGAGGTTCAATCTGTATTTAATAATTTATAATAATATGGAGTAATCCCACAAGGGACCTATTTTTATATTAAAATTGTATTTGAAATCTAAGTGTTTTACTCTCTTCAATTTTAATAACTCTTATCTTTTCAATACTATTTTTGACATGGGGAGCTTTTTTTGATTTTGTTTAAATTTTATGTTAGTGTTATACATCCACCTTTTTTGAAAAACATGGTCCCTTTGTTTGCAAAACACCGGCAAAAATGTTTTTGTAATTGATATAAGAATCTCAAAGGATTCTTTTTTTCTCACTGTCTAGAAATGATGGCCAAACTTTTAAAAATACAGTAAAAAGGGGGAAGAAAATACAAGATAGAAATCTTGTTCTCTTTAAATTATTAAATTACAATTACATAAAATTTCTTGACCAGTGAAATTTACCAAATACATAGAGTTGTTAAAGTCAAAGCTAATGGTGTTTTATAGGAACGGGCATATGTACCTGAGCAATGGATGAGAAAAAATGTCATCTTTATTACTTTTATTCAAATAAAATATTTTATGCTTTAATGAATATTTGTAATATCAAAATGTCTTTTCTACAGGTGAATGATCCCTGAGGATTGCTGTATTGTATGCATTTGAATACTGAAAGACATATTTACCTGCCATTTGTAGCCATGCTATCTTTCTATCCTCCTGATTCTTTAATACTAGCCTTGGCAGGTACTAGAAGGCTCATTGAGACTTCCTATGGTTTATGACCCAAGTTGACAATTGTGACTTCTTCTTTGTGGATTTCTGATGGCTGTGCCATGTAAGAATCTCCTTATATCATTTGAGAAGCTGCTGACACAGAGTGCTGGTTTGATGGATGACCTGAGCTGCCATTATTCCCGTCAGAGGTAAGCAGCAAGTTTTACAGGAAATTATTGGAAGATACAGTGAAGGAGAGAAAGAGAAAGTAATGTGCATTACACATTGACTGACAACATGATTTGCTTACAGTTCCAAGCTGGCTAGGCTGAGAACAGCAGTGAGAAAAAAAAAAAAAAAAAAGTCTCATCAATATTTAAATAGCTGATCGTATAACCAACTTGACAGGCCATTTGTAAGTGCAAATTATAGAGCAGAACTGGAAGCTATAGGGACCATTCTGCCCTTGCTTACATTTTTCATATCTCAGGTTTGCATAAGCACAAAATAAAGTAAAATCATGCAGCTGTTTCATTTCTTTATACTGGAGACTCTTGAAGTGTTGTTCCCAGAAGCATTATTAGTAGTGAGAACGTTAAAAGTAAAAATCCTCAGACCCCACTACAAACCTACTGGATCAAAAACTCTAGAATAGGCTCAGCAATCTGTGCTTTGACAATCTCTCCAGGTGATTCTGATGCAAGGTCAAGTTTGAGAACCACTTATTTCTATAATAAATATTTGCTGTTTTGAAATTCCCAAATAGCCATGGTCACAGATGCTTATTTTTTTTAAAGATTCATATAATGTACCTAATTCATAAGGAGGGAAAATAATAATGGCAGATTAAATTAATCCAATGCTATTAAACACACACACACACACACACACAAATTTAAACATGTGATGTATGATCCTGCTGGAAACAGTCTTAGCAACATAGTTACCACATTAGAAATATGATCATATAACCAAGAATTTGAAAATAGAAAAGACACACATAATTTAGACTACATTAACTCTCCATAAGGAAGACGATAAGTCATTCAGAATTGTCTTACATATATTTACCTAATTACGATTTAGCATTTCTAGCAATAGCAAGTTAACTGCTTTGTAAGGCAGAGACAATGTCCTGCAGCAGAGGGGGTAAAAAAGCCAGCTACATTTTAAAATACAGGTATGGATTTAAAGGTATCTGATAACTACGGCAGGTATAAGAACCAGATAAATAAAAATTTCAGAGAAACAGAACCATTCTTAGCTGAGCAGAGAATTGCCAACCTTTTTTTTTTTTTTTTTTTTTTTTCCCTTGGGGTATTCGCTGATTCTAGTCAGAGAATTCTGGGCTTCTGTTAGGGAAAATAAACACCAGTGGAGCTTTGGGAGTTTCTTCTAAGCTGGAAAAACTAGAAAATGCAAGTGCTGAAATGTATGGTCAGTTTTGTCACCATATAATGTTAATGTCTGAGCAATGTAGAAGACTAGGGAACTAGACCAGAAGCTTCTAAATGGCAAGAAAAGATTTTCTGCAGTATTTCAGTATCCAGTAAACAAACCCTGATGAGATGGGGAACAGAAGGTGAGAGCAGAATGGTAAGGCAGCTTTCCTCAAGCACAATGCTGGCTTTCTCTCCAGACGTGCCAGATTGGGAACCTATGTCCCCCACTTTCTAAGTTTATGTGTTATTGAGTTTTCTTAAGGAAAACAGAAAATAACCCAGGAAAATTATGCAGGAAAGGATTTCATGTAGTGAATTAGAGGCTTACAAACTGCTGAAAGGCCTGGAGGAATGAAAATTAGAGATACACCTGCTAGTACTCAGGAAATCAGAAGGTAGGGGAATTGCTGGAATTTGCCGCCAATGATCCCAGCTGCCTATAGCACAAAAGTAATTCACAGGAAGATGAAAATCTTACTTTTACCACTTGCCAAAGCCCATTTCCCAGGCTGCTGCTGATGGAGCTATAATAGTTTCTCCTTATCTGGTACATTTCACATTACACATATGCTTCTTGTTGGTAAGTCCTGAACTGTAAATTTTCTAGCAAAAAACCTTAAATATTTAGTTTCTAGTCTTCCTGCCCCTGTGATGCTTGGGAGGGCATGGAAGGGAATGAGAGTTATGTTGAAATTCTAAGAGACTTTCTGTTACTGTGTGCCTCAGAGTGGTTTTTATTCTTACCTACTCTTCTAAATCACAGGAAAGTAGCACCATACTTCTGGCTAAAAAGATGTAAATATCCATTTTACAAATGAAGACCCATTTACTTTTTCCCAAAGAAAAGCACATAGTCTCCCTTATCGATGTATTGCATAGATATCCCTATAATGTGGTTTTATTTTAGGATGACATAATTTCTCTTCTAGTTCAACCATAATCTCACTTTGATATTGGTAATCAAATGATTTAATAAATATATAAAAATAATATGTGTGTATATGTGTACATATACACACACCACTAGTATCCTCTTATATAATAGTAGAGAGAGAGAACGGGGGGAAATGGTTAATGAACACAGGCATTTGCATAATGAAACAAAAAGAGCTATGCATATTTGCTAGTCCTCATTTCCTTAATTGTTCACAAGGTCTTTACATTCTTACTACTTATAAATTCTGCTACCAATTCCATATTCCCTTCGTCCTCAACCAGCAAAAGACCTGAGTATGATTCTTTAACCTAGCAGGGAAATCCGATTTTATTCTTGAATAGCTCAGCTTGTATTTGTTATTTTGGTTTGCCATTAACTTTTGCCATTTGACAAGGACATCGTTTTTTGAGAATGGATGCATGGCGAGTAAATTTTTGGAACTTCTTCATGGTTTCGGTCCTTGACAGCACTTTTATGGCTTATCTACCTAGCTATGGAATGTGAAAGTAAGCTCTTAAAGGTGAGGCTTGTGATGTGTGGAGAGGCCAATGGTCTCCCATGATGAAATCCAAATACCTCACAATCAACAAGATCCAGTTGTTGTGGAGTAAGAATGAACCAGTTACCCACTGGGGCCCAGAAAGAACCATCCTCAGAACCCCTCTTTACCAACCTGCCGTGTCCTCTGAGCACTTAGTTAAGGACTGAAACTCAAAAAAAAAAAAAAAATTCAATTATTTGGAAATTTCTATATCTGAAAACGTTGTTCATCTGTGTGGTTGTTGGAGAATCTGAAAACATTACAACAGTTCCATTTTAAGTCTTATTTTGAAGCAACTGGAAAGTGTCTCCCTAGTTTTTAGTGACAGTGACATCAGAAACTCCGTCCTGTCTGTTTACTGCTTAACTTTGGAGACCAGAAATGGTAGGGACACTTAAACAAGACGTGGAATTTCAAAGTATTTAGTGCTTGTATTTTAAGCATGAATTCTCTAAGACAAGTTTCTAATTCCACTCTAATCCTCAAGAGAAAGCTATTTATACAGCTCTTTTCCATTTGGACTTTTTCAGGTTACCAAACTTTTCTTACATCCTATCTTATATCCCAACTTGCTGCTTGAATAAGTAGTTGCTGATTAATTGGAGTTAGTAATAGACGAAAAGGAAATCAAGTTAATGTTGATATTATCCTAAAACTATTTTGTATTGTAACAGACTCATTTAAATTTCTACATATTTTGAATCTTCATTGAAAATAAAATAAAATAACATCCATATAATTGGCTACATAAAAAAAGTTTCAAATAAGTTGCAGTAGAAAACCATACATATGGTGATTTTTTTAAAGCCCTAAATAATTATTTCATATTCAAAATATGCTTTATTTGGATACAGTGGGATTTTGAAAGTAGGTAAATCTTTTTAGTAATAACTAACTAAACTTTCTTAATTCAAGACAGAGTTAAGCTCTAAAACTTTTTTCTATGCTGGATTTCAAAATAAATTATTACAAATTATGTAGATCTAGATATACATATACATACTAATTTTGTTTCACCCTATCACAATCATTTATCCTCGAATAAACTGCCCTTCTAAAATTCAAGAAGTTTCAATCTTAGCATAAATAAAAACTTTACAATTAAATATATTGGTTCAGTGAATAAAATAATGGTAGAAAACTAATTTGTGAAAAGCTAAAGTTCGAGTCAAGTATGATTGCATGATTACTGTGTTTCCATTGAAATGTTAATGTACATTGTTACAAGTAAAAGTGCTTGGGATTAAAAAGTGATCTACCCTCTGATTATGGGACAATTTTTGTAATTATATATTTTATTGTTATGAATACCATGTTATCTTCTTAGTGACTGAGAAGATAATCTCTTTATAAAATGAGACTAAGGGGAATTATTTTTGCTGAAGTTTTAATTTTTTGTTTCTTTTTTCCATAATATTGCTTGGTGAAAAAGATTTCTCATCTTTTATGTGGACTACAGGTTTGTTCCTCAGTGGAAACAAAGCATCAACACTGCTTGGTAAAAGAGGCATAAGGTGCTGAGCGTGAAAGTTGGGTTGACATAAAATGGGAAAATAAATAATGCCTTGGTGATTTAGAAAAAAGCTTGGGTCAAGAAAAGCAAAACTGCAATTAACTGTTTCTACTTAAGAACAGTTCTATGTAACATTACCCTTCCTGTGCCTCTATTTCAATCTTCTAAATATTTTTCCAAATCAAGTATGCCTTTCTGGGTTGTATTTCTTTTGGGAATTGGTATTGAGGTTAAGATTTCTGTCAAACTTGCAGTAGATTTTAATGAAAGCCGTAAAGACACTGGATATCAGAGTTACTAGGTACTTTAAAGAAAAGTACAAAATCACAATATTTCCAAATAAATAAGACAAATAATTACATGTAAATAACCTTTTTAATATCTAAGAGGTAAAAGGAGGAAAGAAGATAGAGTATTAGCACAGATAAAAGGTGATGAGTCCAATCACGAGATACTAATGCATTAGCCGAATTCTAACTTCATATAACATACCTTTGGTTTTGTTAGGAAACTGGTATTTGTGGAAATTTAATTGATTCTGAAACAAAAATTGCTGAGTTCATATCCTGTCACATAATACTTTTTGAGCTTGGGAAAGTTGAGCATGTTTCTGAATTTCTTTACAAAAGTGCAATACTTTTAAAAGCCATGTATTCCTTTCAGTGTTGTTTTGAAAACAAATGATAAAATGATTTCTGAAAGCATTTGGCACAACTGCCAAGAATCTTTTGGCATGGGATTCTTACATAAAGTGATATTGTGCAGATTATAGATGATGTAACATTTAGTGTCTTAAAATCCGAGCTCCCAGCTGATTAAAGCCACTCCCTTCACTATCTCAGTGTCTGAGGGGTTTTATCCGCGCCTCATCCTGCTACAGAATAAATTAAATATCATCCATATTAGCTTCATTAATCTCTGTTTTTCTGTAAAGTGAAAAGTATCTGCCAATAAAGTAGAGGGAAAAAGTCTTGAATTTGAAATACACATATCTGAAATTGAAATATTTTTCTTCTGCCTAATGATAATTTGCTAGCAAGACTGCATTTTCTTCTACGTGAAATGTAGGGTAAACAACAAAATAAAATAAGAAACAACTGAAGCCAGGCATGGTGCCTCACACCTGTACTCCCAGTGCTTTAGAAAGTGAAGATGGGAGGATTGCTTGAGGCCAGGAGTTCAAGACCAGCTTAGGCAACATAACGATATGCCCATCTCTACATTTTTTTTTTTTTAAATAAACACCTGAATGCTTGTTGTGAGAATTAGTGGTAAGGTGTATAAAGGACTAGAAGAGCTACTAGCACATTGGACAGACTCAATACATTTCAGTTATTATTGTTATTTGCCTACGTTAATAAATATTTGTAAAGGCCATCAAAAGAAAATGGGTAATCAAAATAAGATTGTAAAAATAATATATTGCAATAAAATATTTTAAATAAATCAGAAATACAAGTTGACATAACAAAGATATGTTGTACTAAACATATATTTTGTACTATTTCTAAAAGAGGAATTAGCAAAAACTTTAGTAGCTCTAACAGTTTTAGGTTATAGTCGTGTTAATAATAATAAAATCATCCCTCATTCAGCAAAAATTACTATTATTATTTTTGTCAAAGAATGGTGTTTTTCTTAATTCAGATGAAGTTATCACTCCTTCACTGTGAAACTGTAAAACAAATAGTCTCCAATAATCTAGGTTTATCAAGCCTTAACTGGTTCTCGATTCTATACTTTGGCTATGATGACAACCTTAGGAAAAGCAGCAGGCTGTACCTCTGCCATTATGTGTTCTCATTATCCAGGAAGGTAGCTAAGCACTTTGTTATAGTTCAAATTGTCACTAAGTGCAGTGTCTTGCAGTTTTTGCAAAAAATATTCCTGAAAAGAACATCTAAACTTAAAAAAAATTGTTCTTTCATCACTTACTTAAAAAAAAGTGTTCCTATTAAATACTGGATAGAAACAATAAGACTTATAAACTATGAGTAAGATATAAAGATTATGAGCAAATGCATGCAAAATACCCAATGCTTACCAAATACTAAATGCTGGAAAAGATGACTATTAATTATTTTTAAAAATACTTATAATATTTTCAGACTTTAAAAAATATGACAGAATTTGAAGTTGTAAAATTACATCTGAACTGCCTTCTATCCCCTCAATCTTGCTCATTCTCCAAGGAAACCACTACTGTGAAGTCAGTATGATTTATCCATATGTAGGTATTTTATATTTAGGTGGCCATTTTTGTTCTGTGCTTGCTTCTCTGAACTTGAACTTAAACAAATCTTAGATGATAAAAATGAAACATCTTAAGGTGTAGATACAAAATTTGATCATAACAATGAATAGTAATAGTAGAAGTAATTATGATAGATAACATTTGTTACATGCTTGACTATGTTTCAGTTACTTCTAGCTCCTTCAACACTTTTAATTCTCACAAAAATTCATGATGTACATTCTATTATTGTGCCCTATTTATTGGTATTGTATCTGAAACACAGAGAAGTTAAACTCCTTGACCAAGAATTGAATCTAAACTGGAAGCCTGGGCTTCTATTTCAGAGCCCCCAGTCTAGTTAGTTCCCTATATTACTTCTCCGTAAAACAAATACACACAGAGAGAGTTTCACCAGTTGCACTTCACTGTCTACTTCACGATGCTAGGTTCTGCCATTCTGATAGAAAATAATTACCAGAGAGTACTTTTGAGGTATTGAGAGGTGGTGCCAGCTGGGCTTCCTGGGTCGAGTAGGGGCTCTGAAAGCGTGAAACTCACTCGTTTCCTACTTTAGGACTTACTTCAGTCCTGGATGAATAATATTGAAGATGTATGCTTAAAACATTCCTAACACCAGGATTTGTGCATGTGTTTTCTTCCCCAAGAAAGCTATGAATAGCAAAAATTTTGCTCTAAGTTTCCCTGTGTCCTCTCTCCCTCTCTCCTTCCCCCCTTCCCCAAAACTAAAAAGGAATGTTAATCACCCGTTTTTCTGTGACCAGCGGACCTTACCTATACTTCCGATTCCAATTCCTTGTAAACATACTTTGTAAAGTCCTGTGAAAGCCTGCCTCCTTTGCCATGCTACTGCAAGGTCATAAAGTAGATAAAATCCTTCGGAGTTGGGAGCATTAGTTTGCTTGGAACCAGTTCTAACTTTCACTTTCCGTGGTGGTCCCGAAGTACACCCAGGAGTGCTCAGCGGAGGTCTTGGTCTCCCAGATATCCTGGTTTAGACCATGGCCCTGCCATAGGCTCCCCCTGCATGGGTGAGTGAGCATGAGACAGCTACATCTTTGACTCCTGCCTCCTGAATCCTAATGTCTGCCAGTTAAACTTCTTTCCTCATCTCCTAAGCAAGGTTATTCCCGCTAGGCAGGATCAAGATTCCCTATTTAGAAGTCTTAAATTATTGCGGTGGCACCCAGAAGATCCCTGTTCATGGTGCCCTCCAGGGTTTAGGCATTTGATGGCTATTTTAAAGGGCCGGTTCCCCACCGTAGTGTATGGGCCCCCACATCAGGACAATTTAAAGACAGGTCTGTTATTTTCATGTGGGTAGTAGAAGCGTTAGGGCATTTCCTCCATTGCTCCCGAGATAGACTTTCCCCTTCCTTGGTGCCTCTCAAGAACAATCTGTGGTGCATAGGCACAGGTCTTAGAGCCGTTGAATTGTTTTTTCAACCATTCAATAATTGGTATTGGATGGAAGAAAATACAGTCAGTTGGGATACAGGATACTGGTATCTCCTTGAGACGGGGGCTTACTGCTTTGATGGCAAGTGGGGACAGAAGGCTAAAGTCCAGCAGCTGTTCTCTCAGCCCTGGCCTAGAGGACATCCACCCCCCACTTTAAGCTTACTAAGCCTCCTATCACTAATTCAGAGATTTCTCCTTGAAGGACAGTTTTATGGCCAGACCCACATAAATTGGGCCTTAGCATGCAAGCATCAGTGGTGCCCATGACCCAGGCCTTGCTCTCCTGGAACAGGTAGGATGCACTGACAGAAGGACCACAATAAATCCAACAGTCCTTGTGCCCCATTTAGTGGTCAATGGGCACACGGCAGGGGCAAGGGAAATTTCCATCCCACCGGTAAGCATGGTTAAATCCAGTAGATGGAGAGCTCAGGAAAAGCAGCCATGAGCTTTGAGCACAATTGGACCTGACCCTTAGGGGAGGCCCTAAGGGAAGATGAGTCCCAGAATTAATCAGGGGTGTGGGCAGCCCTGTGTTTAAAATTCCAGATGGGCACCACAACTTCAAAATCATACACTCCCTTAAGATGTATCCTAAATAACTAGGACAAATTCGACCCTGTGACCTTAAAACAGAAGCGGCTGATTTTCTTCGGTACCACTGCCTGGCCACAGTATTCCTTACAGAATGGAGAAACTTAGCCCCCTGAGGAAAGTATTAATTATAACAGCCTTCTACAACTAGATCTTTTCTGTAAACAGGAAGGTAAATGGAGTGAAGTCCCTTATGTACAGGCTTTCTTTGCCCTTCATGACAATACTACCCTGTGCCAAGGCTGCAAGCTTTTGCCCAAATGAAAGAGGCCCACAATTGCCTCCATACTCAGGGCCTCTTCCTCAGCCTCTCTCCTCCCCCACTGACTCTCCTTCCTCCAGACCCACCGAAGTATTAAAGGCACACCGAAAAGAAAACGTAAACTCCGTGAGCCTGGCACCCAAACTATATCCCTTACAAGCAGTGGGAGGAGAATTTGGGCCCATTCATGTGCATGCCCCCTTCTCACTCTTAGATTTAAAGCAAATAAAGGCAGATCTGAGGAAATTCTCAGATGATCCTGGTAACTATATAGATATCCTGCAAGGATTGAGGCAGTTCTTTAATCTAACCTGGAGAGATATCATGTTACTTCTTGATCAGACCTTAAGTCCTACTGAAAAAGAGGCAGCTTTAGCAGCAGCCCGGCAATTTGAGGATCTGTGGTACCTTAGCCAGGTAAATGATCAAATGGCCCTGGAAGAGAGGGAAGAATTCCCCACAGGGCAACAGGCAGTCCCCACTGTAAACCCTCATTAAGATACTGACTCAGATCATGGAAATTAGAGCTGCAGGCATTTGCTAACTTGCATTTTAAAAGGGTTGAGGAAGACTAGGGAAAAAACCTATGAACTACTCAATGCTATCCACAATTACCCAGAGAAAAGAGGAAATTCTCTCCGCTTTTCTAGAAAGGCTAAGGGAGGTCCTAAAAAAGCACACTTCCCTAACTCCAAATTCCATAGAAAGTCAACTTATTTTAAAAGATAAATTTATCACCCAAGCAGCAGCTGATATTAGGAGAAAACTCCAAAAGTCTTCCTTAGGCCCAGAACGAAATTCGAAGGCATCATTAAATCTGGCAACCCCGGTGTTCTATAACAGAGACCAAGAAGAACAGGCCAAAAGGGAAAAGTGAGATAAGAGAAAGGCTTCAGCCTTAGTCATGGCCCTCAGACAGGCAGACCTTGGTGGCTCAGAGGAAACCAAAAGAGGAGCAGGCCAATTGCCTAGTAAGGCTTGTTATCAGTGTGGTTTGCAAGGACACTTTAAGAAAGATTGTCCAACCAGAAACAAACCACCCCCTCACTCATGTCCAATATGCCAAGGCAATCACTGGAAGACACACTGCCCCAGAGCATGAAGGCCCTCTGGGCCAGAATCACCTAACCAGATGATTCAGCAACAGGACTGAGGGTGCCCAGGGCAAGTGCCAGCTCACGCCATCAAACTCACAGAGCCCGGGTAAGTGTGACCATTGAGGGCCAGGAAGTGGACTTCCCCCTGGACACTGGCATGGCCTTCTCAGTTTAATCTCCTGTCCCGGACAACTGTTCTCAAAGTCCAATACTATCCGAGGAGTCTTAGGACAGCCTGTAACCAGGCATTTCTCCTACCTCCTCAGCTGCCATTGGGAGACTTTGCTCTTTTCACACGCCTTTCTTGTCATGCCCGAGAGTCCCACACCCTTATTAGGGAGGGACATATTAGTCAAAGCCAGAGCTATTATCTACATGAATATGGGGAACAAATTACCCATTTGTTTTCCCCTACTTGAAGAAGAAATCAACTCTGAAGTCTGGGCCTTGGAAGGACAATTCAGAAGGGCAAAGAATGCCCATCCAGTTCAAATCAAGCTAAAAGGCCCCACCACTTTTCCTCATCAAAGGCAATATCCCTTAAGACCTGAAGCTCACAAAGGATTACAGGATATTGTTAGACATTTAAAAGCTCAAGGCTTAGTAAGAAAATGCAGCAGTCCTTGCCACACCCCAATCCTAGGAATACAAAAACCAAATGGTCAGTGGAAACAAATGCAAGACCTCAGAATCATTGATGAGGCAATAATTCTTTTATAGCCTGCTGTACCCAACCCCTATCCACTGCTCTCTCAGATACCAGAAGAAGCAGAATGGTTCACTGTTCTGGACCTCAAAGATGCCTTCTTCTGCATTCCCCTGAACTCTGACTCTGAGTTCCTCTATGCCTTTGAGGATCCTACAGACCACACTTTCCAGCTTATGTAGACGGTCTTGCCCCAAGGGTTTAGAGATAGACCTCATCTGTTTGGTAAGGCATTAGCCCAAGACCTAAGCCAATTCTTAAGTCCAGGCACTCCAGTCCTCCAATACGTGGATGACATACTTCTGGCTACCAGTTCAGAAGCCTCATGTCAGCAGCCTACTCTAGGTCTCTTAAACTTTCTAGCTAATCGAGGGTACAAAGTATCTAGGACAAAGGCCCAGCTCTGTCTACAACAAGTTAAATATCTAGTCCTAGTCCTAGCCAAAGGAACTAGGGCCCTTAGCAAAGAGCGTATTCAGCCTATACTGGCCTATCCACACCCTAAGACACTAAAACAGTTACGGGGGTTCCTTGGAATCACTGGCTTTTGCTGACTATGGATTCCTGGATACACTGAAATGGCCAGGCCACTCTATACCCTGATAAAGGAGACTCAGAAGGCAAATACTCCTCTAGTAGAGTGGGAACTGTAGGTGGAAACAGCCTTCAAAACTTTAAAGCAGGCCCTAGTACAAGCTCCAGCCCCGAGCCTCCCCACAGGACAAAATTTCTCTTTATATGTCACTGAGAGGGCAGGAATAGCTCTTGGAGTTCTTACTCAGACTCGTGGGACAGTCCCACAACCAGTGGCTTACCTAAGTAAAGAAATTGATGTAGTAGCCAAAGGCTGGTCTCACTGTTTACGGGTGGTTGCAGCAGTAGCCATCTTAGTGTCAGAGGCGATTAAAATAATAGAAGAAAAGGGTCTCACTGTCTGGACTACTCATGATCTAAGTGGCATATTAAATGCTAAAGGAAGTTTGTGGCTCTCAAATAACCACCTACTCAAATGGCCAGGCACTACTCCTTGAGGGACAAGTATTTCAAATATGCACATGTGCGACCCTCAACCCTGTCACTTTTCTCCCAGAGGATGAGGAACCAATTGAGCATAACTGCCAACAAATTAGAGCTCAGAATTATGCCGCCTGAGACGATCTCTTAGAAGTCCCCTTAGCTAACCCTGACTTTAACCTGTATTCAGAAGAAAGTTCATTTGTAGAAAATGGGGTACAAAAGGCAGGCTATGCCATAGTTAGTGATGCAGCAGTACTTGAAAGTAAGCCTCTTCCCCCAGGGACCAGTGCTCAGTTAGCAGAACTAGTGGCGCTTACCCAAGTCTTAGAGCTGGGAGACGGGAAAAGAATAAATGTGTACACAGATAGCAAGCATGCTTATCTAGTCCTACACGCACATGCTGCAATATGGAAAGAAAGGGAGTTCCTAACCTCCGGAGGAACACCCATTAAGTTCTACAAAGAAATCATGGAGTTATTGCACGCAGCGCAAAAGCTAAGGAGGTGGCAGTCTTACACCGCCAAGGCCATCAGAAAAGTGAAGGAGAAGCAGAGGGAAATCACCAAGCAGATGCTGAGGCCAAAATTGCTGCCAGGCAGGACTTCCCTTCAGAAATGCCCATGGAAGGACCCCTGGTATGGAGCAACCCCTCCAGGAGGTTAAGCCCCAGTATTCCCCAACTGAAACAGAATGGGGACTTTCACAAGGACATAGTTTTCTCCCCTCAGGGTGACTAATGACAGAGGAAGGAAAGGTGCTCATACCTGAAGCCAGCCAGTGGAAAATACTTAACACCCTCCACCAAACTTTTCATATGGATATTGAAAGTACCCATAAGATGGCCACATCCCTATTTACAGGGTCAAACCTCCTCAAAACCATCTGGGAAGTAGTCAAAGCCTATGAAGTGTGCCAAAAGAATAACCCCTTGGCCCACCATAAGGCCTCTCCAGGAGGACCAAGTACAGGACATTATCCCAGAGAGGACTGGCAGTTAGATTTTACCCATAGGCCAAAGTCAAGAGAATTTCAATACTTATTAGTCTATGTTGATACCTTTACAAAGTAGGTGAAAGCCTTCCCTTGTAGAACACAGAAGGCCCAAGAAGTGGTTAAAGTCTTAGTTGATAAAATAATTCCTAGATTTTGACTTCCCCAAAGCTTACAGAGTGACAATGGTCCAACTTTTAAAGTTACAGTAACTCAAGGAATTTCCAAGGCACTAGGAATACAATATCACCTTCACTGTGCCTGGAGGCCACAATCCTCGGGGAAGGTCAAAAAGGCAAATGAAACACTCCAGGCATTTGAAAAATCCAGCACAAGAAACTCATCTCCCATGGCCCACTCTTTTGCCCGAGGCCTTATGAAGAATTCTAAACTCCCCTCACAGAATGGGGCTTAGTCCATATGAAATGCTGTATGGATGGCCTTTTCTCACGGATGACCTCCTGCTTGATCAGGACACGGCCAATTTAGTCAAAGATATAACTTCTCTGGCAAAATAACAACAAAACCTTAAAACCTTACCCAAGAGGTGTTAACAGGGAAAAATGAATAGAGTTGTTTCAACCAGGAGCTCTCTCTCCTGTACCTCTCCATTTATGGATTCCTTATGGGAGGGACCATACTTGGTAATCCTCTCTACCCGCACTGGAGTTAAAGTGGCAGGAGTGGACGGTAATCCTCTCTACCCACACTGCAGTTAAAGTGCCAGGAGTGGAATCCTGGATTCACCACACCCGAATTAAGCCTTGGACACCCCCTGAGGAACTTACAGGATCATCAACTCAGGAGTCACAAGGTTAGCCAGACCAGCCTCGATACACCTGTCGGCCACTAGAGGACCTGCATCTCCTATTTTGTAAGGAAACAGCTCAGACCAGAAAGACTCCTGCAGTTAATCCTGAAGAGGAATTTCTCCCTACCGAAAAGAGGATGGTAGAAAACCTACATGATCTTTCACATCTCTCCTTGATCTCTTTAATGGAATCCTTCTACTGTTTCGTTACATTATTAAGCAGTACAGTAATTGTACTCTTTACAGTAGGATTATATACTGTAGCTTCAGGCAGGACAAAAATCTTAATCACATCAACCTTCCTTCTATCATCCTTTCTTCTAACAGCAATTTACTCCTTTTTTCCTCCTCTTTCCTACGACTGCTCCACTTACAACACGTCATGAATCCTCTCAGGCTTTCTGCCATCCTCTTCATACTTATGTCCCTTTCTCCCACTAAAACGCACCCCCTGTGTCAGTGTGCCTCCCCTGGAGGAGTCAACTGGCATTCTCTCGGAAACTCTTGGGGGTTAGGTAGCCCCTTTTGAGCACCGACATTTTTTGCCACGTATACTTACATAAGAAAAGAATGTTGTAAAACTGCTTCTCTCTGCTCTCACAATGGCGGTACATATCACCAAGTAAACTGATCCGAGCTGACTGCCCTTAGAAACGGGGGGCCAAGCCTTGCTGGACATATTATGCCCATATAGATACTGACAAAGGAGGCATCCAAGATGAGGCTAAAGAAGGGCATATCCAACAAGTGAATAAAAACTTAGTCCACTTCTCCAGTACTCCCAGTCCATATAAGAAATTAGATCTTTCCAGGCTACAAGAAACCCTTAACTCTCATTCTCGTCTCTGGAGCATGTTTAACACTACCCTTACAGGAATACAAGAGGCCTCTCCTAGTAATCTAACCAACTGTTGGATGTGTCTCCCTTTGCGTTTTCAACCATATGTCCCAGCCCCTATCCCCAGACAGCGGAACTTATCCACCCCAGTCCTAAACACCACCAAATTAATCAATCCCATAGTCACCAATTTACCAGTCACACAGGCCTCAAATCTCACATGCATAAACTTCAGCATGGCTCTCAGTTAGAACACCTTCCAATGTCAGTCCTGGATATCAGTAACCTCAGGTTTCACCTGTCTAACTTCAGGCATCTTTTTCATCTGTGATAACACAGCCTGTCGATGCGTAACCACCACTCCAAAAGAACTATGCTTTCTCTCCTTTCTAGCACCTCGCGTGTCCATGTATACTGAACAAGAGTTACAAAGTCTCCTTATACCCCAATCCCACCACACACAAACCCTTATTGTCCCTTTTATTGTAGGAGCCGAAATACCGGACAGGCTTGGGACTGGAATTGGAGGTATAACCTTCTCCACCCAATTCTATTATAAATTATCGCAAGAATTAAATGATGACATGGAACAAGTTGCCTACTCCCTAGTGACCAGCTTAATTCTCTAGCTGCTGCGGTAGTCCTCCAAAACCAAAGAGTCCTAGATATATTAACAGCTGAAAGAGGAGGAACCTGCCTCTTCTTAGGAGAGGAATGTTGCTATTTTGTTAACCAGTCAAGAATCATTACTGAAAAGGTCAAAGAAATAAGAGAACGGACAGAAAGTAGGAAAAAGGAGCTTGAACACTCAGGACCCTAAAATATGTTTAATCAATGGATACATTGGCTCCTCCCTTTTCTAGGCCCTGTGACAGTCATCCTAGTATTACTCGCCTTTGGGCCTTGCATTTTTAACCTCCTTGTCAAATTTGTTTCCTTCAGGATCGAGGCAATGAAGTTACAAATGGTCTTACAAATGGAACTTCAAATAGGCTCAACTCGTGGCTTCTATCGAGGACCCCTGGATCGACCCACTGGTCCCTTGACTGGTCTAAAAATTTCCCTCTGGAGGACACCACAACTGCAGGGCCCCTTCTTTGCTCCTAACCAGCAGGAAGTAGCCAGAACAACTGCTGCCCAGTTCCCAACAGCAGTTAGGGTGTCCTGTTTAGAGGAGGACTGACAGGAGATGCCAGTTGGGCTTCCCGGGTCGAGTAGGGGCTCGGAAAGCATGAAACTCACTCACTTCCTGCATCAGGACTTACTTCGGTCCTGGATGAATAATACTGAAGATGTATGCTTAAAATATTCCTAACACCAGGATTTGTGCATGTGTTTTCTTCCCCAAGGAAGCTATAAACAGCAAAAATTTTGCTGTAAGTTTCCCTGTGTCCTCTGTCCCTCTCTCCTTCCCCCCTCCCCAAAACTAAAAGGAATGTTAACTGCGACTTGTTCTGTGACCAGCAGACCTTATCTATACTCCCAATTCCAATTCCTTGTAAACATACTTTGTAAAGTCCTGTGAGATCCTGCCTCCTTTGCCATGCCGCTGCAAGGTCATAAAGTAGATAAAGCCTAAGTTGCAATTCTGGTTTTCCTCAAAATCTAAGACATGTCACAAAATAATTTGCTGCCTTTGTTCCTTACTCTGGTAACATCTTCCCGCCGCATGTATTTCCCGACTTAAAGAGTTTAAAAGGCAATCGTGTAATCTAACTCTGGCTACCCATTCGGGACCCCTTCCATGCTGTGGAAGCTTTGTACTTTCACTCTGCTCAATAAAGCCTACAACTTTTTCTCCCTCTCGGTCTGTGTCTCTATCACTTGATGCGGTTGGCTGCCACACCAATTCTTTGGCGTGGCTAGGCAAGAACCTAAGGCATTACAGTATTATTATCAAGTTGACTGTAATTTATTACACCTTCAATGTTTAAACCAAATTTTGACAACTGTCCTCAAGAACTTCAGAATTTAATCACACATCATACTTCCCAGAGAAATAGAGGCCCTCAGATATAAATTCTGTCAACTTCATATTCCAGAATTAGTAACTTTAAAAATTTTCTTTTGGTTCTCGCCTGAGAAATGCCACTAGTTTTTGCCACAAATGAGGTTTTCACGTGGCCCAGGATTAAAACAACTCTCAAATTTTTGGGAAAAGCCTTAGTCTCTAAATCCTTCCTTATCTCTAGAATTGTTCACTCTGCCCCTGTCCTAGGTCTTCTGTCTCTGCATTGAAGTAAGAGTCCTCCTACAGCCACCAGACCCTAGTTTACCACCCATCTCTTCTTTATATAGCCAAGATTCTTGAAAAGAAGTACACTTGCTTTTCTTTTGTTTATTAGATTGTTCTTGGCCACAACACTGCTTTAAAAGTACCATTATCTTAATCACCTAAAATATTTCTGTAAAGAATTATCTAATTAACAACATAAATACATACTACTCTTTATTAATTTTACCTTATTTCTCAAATACCAACATAGTCTTGCCATATTCCAAGCACTTTAAGAGTTTTAACTCATGTAATCTTTTGATAAAGGGTGTAATCAACCCTATGAGGTATATACTATTTCTGTTCCCCTTTAGCTGTTCCCCTGCTAGCAAGTGACAGAGCTAGAATTTGAACACTATCTTCCACTTCTACAGCATTAACATCTACTTTTAGCTACCTCTTAAATATTAGCATTTTATAATGTTTAATATTTTAAATGCAATCAATAAATGTAAATATCTTCTTTATTCACCCTTTATCTCCCCAAAATAATAAATATTCTCCTAAATATGCCACCTTCCGTTCTGTGAATGTTTTATATTATTACTGATCATGTAAGTGTCCATAAAATATACTTTATCTAAATACTATTATATTTTCCAAATCAGTTTGCAATCTGTTTTTCCTTGTTCATTATGCAAGGATAAAATCTAATGCACATTATGGCTCACATCTTTCTCATACATTCATTTTCACCACTATATTGTTTCTGTAGTACTAGAATATATTTTTCTATTTTAGTGTTTGTGTCATTAGTTGATTTTGTTTTGTTTTGTTTTGTTTTTTGGCACAGCTAGCTGAGGTTTTATGTTGGGGGGGGGGGCGGGAAATAAGCAATTGAATTGTTTTGTAGCTGGAGGCATGGGCAAGGGGACTACCCCAGGCAGTAAACTCCCTGGCCAGTGGGCTGAGGGCTAGGGCTGAGCCTCAGGTGGGTCTCCTGTTGCCTGTGCTCCCCTGCACTGTGGCCTCCCTCAGGGGCTCTGGAGCAGCCACAGGAAGGGTAGGCTGGGAAGGTCTGCTGTGGTTGTTCACTTGGGGCAGGACATCAGAGGACTGGGACAGCTAACCATCGCGGGTCTCCACTTTCACAACCATGGCCCTAGTGGAGCTGGTGCGGCTGAAGGAGCTGGAGCTCAGGCTTAGCTGAGGCTGGGAGTTGTGAGGTCCCCATAGGCTGAGATCAGGGCATCTCCATAGCCGATGGTGGTCTTCCAATGGATACTCATGTTCTGCAACCCAGACTCCAGCCAGCTCTCCTCGCCCTCCAGCAGCTTCCAACAGACGGCGTTCTCGATGTCCAGGGCCAGCTTGATGTTCATCAGCTCCTGGTACTTGCGCAGCTGCTGCTGCAAGTCCTGCTTAGCCCGCTGTAGGGCAGCCACCAGCTCGGACAGCTTGGCCCTGGCATCTTTAACAGCCAGCTCCCTGCGCTGCTCGGCAACTGTGATGGCGACCTCCAGGGAAGCCCTCTGGCATTGGAGGCCCTCAGTTTCAGTCTGGAGCTGGCTGATATTCCAATTCATCTTGGAGTTCTCAGTCTTTGTTCACTGCAGGTCATCCCGGTGCTTCCCAGCCAGCGTCTGCAGCCCCTCATAATGGATCTGGTACATGCTCTCAGCCCCTGCCCTGCTGTGCTTGGCTATCTTGTCGGACTGTGCCTTGACCTCAGTGATGATGCTGTCCATGTTCAGGGATCGACTGTTGCCCGTGGACAGCACCACAGAAGTGTCCCAGATCTGGGACTGCAGCTTCCGGATCTCCTCTTCATACAGCTGCCTGAGGAACTTGATCTCGTGAGTCAGCGCTTTCAGGCGAGACTCCAGCTCCACCTTGTTCATGTAAGCTTCATCTACATCCTTCTTGATGAGGACAAATTCATTCTCCGTCTCTGTACGTTTATTGATCTCATCCTCATATTTGTTCTTGAAGTCCTTCACCAGCCCCTGAGTATTGCCAAGCTCCGCCTCCAGCTTCAGCTTCTCCTGGCCCAGAGTCTCCAGCTGCCGCCTAAGGTTGTTGATGTAGCTCTCTAATATGTTGTCCATGTTGCTCCAAGCTGTTTTCCGCTGCGGCAGCAGGCTCCACTTGGTTTCCAGCATCTTGTTCTGCTGCTCCAGAAACTGTACCCTGTCGATGAAGGAGACAAACCTGACCTGTTGTTGAGAGTCTTGATCTGCTCCTTTTCCTGGGTGCAGATGTCCTGGATGTTGGGGTCCACCTCCACGTTAAGGGGACTCAGCAGGCTCTGGTTGACCGTGACGGCGGTGATGCCTCCCCTACCTCTGGCCCCGTATTAAAGCCTCTGCCCAGGCCACCCCAGAAGCTGCTGCTGCCCACTCGGGAGAAGCTCAAGGAGCTCATGTGGGCACCAGGCCACTCGTGTAGGAGCGGCCAGAGGTGGACACCTTGTAGAACTTCTGGGTCACCCTGATGGACGTGGTGGAGGCAGGAGTGGAGACAGGCAGGCTGAACCAGGCGGACATTCCAGAAGGAGCAGAGAAGCTGCTTCTTGGTCTGTGTAACTAGTTTTTATTGCTATCACAAAGCAATGCCACAATAAACACACTTCTGGTAAGGAGTTGTTTGAAGATACGTAGAGAGAAATGAAATTGCTGGATCAAATAGGATACATAATTTATTTTTAAAAATATTGTTAAATTGATTTAAAATGATGATACCAATTATACTGTCAGCAGAGTCTGAATTATTTTTGTCAGCAATTGCTTTCTTGTGAAATGCTTCTTCATGACTTTTGGCAATTGTTCTTTTGACTTGTTTGTTCTTTCACCACTAGAAATGGTGGAGATGTTTACATAGTTTATATGCTGAAATATAATGCATATGTTGCAAATATCCTTTTGTGGCTTGACCATTTATTCTTATGATGGTGTTTTAAAAATTAATATAATATTCTTAATATTAATGCTCTAAAAATTGACCAGTTTTGTTTTTTCTTTATGATGTGACTTGATGAAAATATTTCCCTACCTCAAGATGGATACAGTTTTCTGTAAGGACTCCTAGTGATTAAAGTTTAACTTTCTGCAGTTTAACCTTTACAATTTATTAAATTATTTATATGATATAAATGGTAAATTAATTTTTTTATGGATACAGTTAATTGCCACAGCACCACTT
Source organism: Papio anubis (assembly GCF_008728515.1). Classification (NCBI taxonomy): domain Eukaryota; kingdom Metazoa; phylum Chordata; class Mammalia; order Primates; family Cercopithecidae; genus Papio; species Papio anubis. Next base: position 62,842,484 of record NC_044982.1, on the reverse strand, counting down.
ACTAAAGTGTCTATAAAATGTCTCATATGTCTTGAAACAGGTTTAAGTAGTTTATGCACTTCAATAGCATAGATACTATAGTTCTTTAAAAAATATATAATTATTTGAAATTTATTTTCCAATCATTTAGTTTTATGAATTTTGAATTTAAAAAAATTGTTCTTTAAGACCCCTCATTAACAGTTGATAGATTTAGGAAGTAGCAATACAAGATGTTCCAATACATTTAAATTTCACATAAACAATATTTTTTCCCTGTAAGCATGTCCTAAATATTACATGGGGCATGATTATAATAAAAAAGTAATTATTTATATGAAATTCAAATTTCTCTGAAATTCCTGTACTTTAGCAACTCTAATTAAAACAAAAGTAGAGAACTAAAAATTTATTTTAGCACTCCCTATTGATAAAAAATAAAATTAGATGTTAATTACAGAAAGTTCACAAAGCTAAAAATTTAGAATAAATTTGAATGGTCAAACCTCAATACCTATTTTATTGTGAATTTGCAGCATTTACTGCTTAATTTTCGTTGATCTTTTGAGACATCCTATATATGTTCAGTTCTCTGAATTTGTATTTCATTTCTGTTCTGCAAACCTTTGATCTTGCCTTTTACTAAATTCAATTTTTTTCTTCTTTTTTTTAGCAATAAGTGTATTTTGTCTATAATTGCCATATGTTTGAAGCAAAAGGGCTGCATAAAATGAATTCATCCAAATGTATTAATCAAAATTCACTCATGAATAACTAATTGCCCAATCTAGTAACTGTTTGACTCCTTATTTTCCTATTCTTTAGGAAGTATTTGACATTTCTGGCCAGGCACAGTGGCTCGTGCCTGTAATCCCAGCACTTCGGGAGGGCAAGGCGGGTGAATCACTGGAGATCAGGAGTTTGAGACCAGCCTGGTCAACATGGTGAAACCATGTCTTTACTAAAAATACAAAAATGAGTTGGGTATGGTGGCACATGCCTGTAATCCCAGCTGCTCAGGAGGCTGAGGCGGGAGAATCTCTTGAACTTGGGAAGCGAAGGTTGCAGTGAGTTGAGATAGCACCACTGTACTCCAGACCAGGTGACAGAGTGAGACTCTATCTCAAAAAATAATAATAATAATAATTAAAAAATATATACATATACACATTTCTGACCACTCCTATTTTATGAGGCAATTTCTTTTTCTTTCTTCTGCCTTCCAGTAGCTTGCATTTCTCTAACTTTCTGCCCTTTTATTATGTTTATTATGTCCATTCAGATCTTCCATATCTATAATCTCAAGGATTTTGTCCCTAGCAGAGTTATTTATTTTTTAATATAATCCCCTTCTTCATAAATGAGCTCATCAGATTTGTAGCATAAATTAAACATATACATTAGCATTTGTAACTTTATTGTTCCAGTACAGCCCTTTCTCTACATTAGGAGTATGATTTGACACACGTGTCTAACAGTCTCTGAACAGTCTTTATTAGATTACACTTAAGGAGTATGATTTGACACACGTGTCTAACAGTCTCTGAACAGTCTTTATTAGATTACACTTAATCTGTTAGTACCTTATCTTACCCTACTTCTTTTTAAATATTTCACCTGTCAGTTTCTCTATCTTGATGGTGGATAACCACCACTCACCAGAATTGCCCAAGTCAAATATATAAAAGGAAAGAGTGTCTCCTTGGTAACTGCTCTCAAATTGGGCACAATTTTTATTAATTCAACCTCCTAATTATTGTTCCAAACTATCATTATTTTCATTCCTCCTCTAATGTTTCTTATATGATTTTATTCCAAAATCCTTCCTTTAAAAATTGCATTAATTACTGCAGCATTTCCAAACACAGTTCCTTGGCTTTAGTTTTACTTCCCAGAGAAGAGTACTTCTCTCTTTTCCAGATTGAAGTTTTTTAATAAAATTGGATCATACGCACAATCCTTTAATTGACTTTGTGTGTGTCATGCAAAGCCGTTCATAGTCTGGCACATGTCAACTTTTCCAAATACATCTACAACTTACCAAATGGATTGTGTCCGAAGCCTACTAAATTTTAGATTCAACTATCAAACAATCTGGAGTCTCTGTTATTATTCAAACTATTTATTTCCGCTGTCTACCAAGAACACTTCTGCTGTAGAACTATACTGCCCTGTTTCAATGAAATCAGATTTAGCCTGTGATTCCCTTTGAACACTGAAAACTATATAAATGTAAGATACATCACTTTTCAGCAAAGCTATATAGAAGTTAATTCTTGAGTCTGCCATATGTCTTTTTCCTCTACCACAAAGTTGTTCCATCTGTCTTGGTCCCTGAGCAGTAGCTGAGCCACAGTGATAATAAATATTACTAAGAAGTAAATTTTTGTTGTAACTTACTATAATGAGAAGATCATTATTCAGCATAACAACCCAATTTGGTGCACTGATACATTGCTCATGTTCTCTCATGACTCTGCCCTAGAATGAACTGGATGTTTTGCTTAGAGGCTAGTTGTATGCTTGATATCTAATACTACTCATAATTGATAGACCAAGTGAGGCATCATGTCTTCCATTCTGATTTGTGGTCTTTCCTCTATTATTATACTGACCTCTATTTTAGAATATATTATACTAGTTTATAAATTTCAATTAACTTATCTATATTCTCCTTTTAAGTGCCTTCAGAGCAAGATCTTTCCTGTTTGCATATCGGTAATTATTGTTGTGATTAGCACAACATATATGAGGGACTTCAAAAAATTCATGAAAATGTTTATTATGAAAAACTCTGCATGGTTTTCAAAAACAATTTGCACAAAATAAATTCATGCTAGCTTTTAAAAACATATCTGAACAAGATCTGGTATGAGGCACTAAAAATATAAATCAACAATTTGAAAAGAGCCCCTATCAAAGCAACATGAATTCTGCCAAAATTGAAACAAGAACAAACATCAAATTTATGGTGAAGCTTGGGTGAAAGAATGGTGAAATCACTGATGATTTACAGAAAAGTTTATGGGGATAATACCCTAAAGAAATCAGTACTTTAAAAATGGATAACCTGTTTCAGGAAAGGACAAAACCCTGTTGAAGATGAAGCCCAAAGAGGCAGATCATCCACATCAGTTTTGGAAGAAAAAAAAAACTTGTTCTCAAAATCTTGTATAATCAATATACATTAGTTTAAATAATAAAGGTATCAACTAGCAGTATAAAGATAGAATGACTTTCACATGTATTTACATCTCTTGATGTTAAGAGATTTAGACCAGATTCTCTGAGAATATTGGCAAATAAACAGAGAATCAGAGACTTGAATCTTAATATGTTTCCAAATCTTGATTTTTTTTTTTCTCCCAATACTCCAAGATTGATATTTGGGCCAACAGTCAATGAAAAATTCTTATCTGAAAATAACAATTTACAGATTGTTATTGAATAGTTATTATTGTTATTGAATTTTTAATAGAAATAGTTAATAAATAACAATCCTTATCTGTAAATACTCTTGGAGTAAGTAACTCACTGAGGAGTGTGCCAGAAAATGTGGTTGTTTTCCTCATTTGCCAAAATGTACAAATATAGAGAAGAGCCTGTGATCCTAAAATATTCACAAAACAGTCCTTCATGATAAGCTTCAACTCAATACAGAAGGGAATTATTAGCAATAAAACCAAGGAGCAATTATCTCCATAATTTTGTGAATGCCATCTAAATTGAGTCTGTAATGGACAGCAAATGAAATTATGCTCAATGTAGTCCCTGAAACTTTGTTTCCCATCCTGTATGTCATTCAGTAAATGGGAATTACATTCATCCTGAATAATTTTATTTGAATTATTCTACTTCATATGTCAAAATCAGTTTTTAAGACCTACAATTTTTAACTTTAAGCAATGACATACACACAGTTTCTCACTTTCCACTCTCACTGACATTGCCTTAAAGCAAGTCCTGTACTTTTCATCCTCGATGAATGAAATCATCTTTAAAATTATTTCTTCACTTTCAAGGTATCTACTTCTTTTCAACAAATTATGTTCTGAAATGTCAGTTTCACATTGTCCCCCAAACTTTATCATTTGCTATAATTGACTGAAAACAAATTCTTATGCTTTCTTCAGTGGGTAAAATTGATAATTCTTCTGGAGGTATATCTGGAGAGATTGGATAAACCGGGTATACTTGCCAAATGATTTAAGATCCCAATCCCATCTCAAATTACTTGAAGTTTATGGAATAATATCTTAATAAGTATGAAGGTGCTATAATGTGACAGAGAGAAGTGATAAGTTTGAGTAAGACAGCATAAGGGTTCTGGTTCCTGACAATAAGGTAGACCAGCAGAGACTTCAGCTTTTCTTCCAAAAAATAAATCCAGGGGCCAGGCACAGTGGCTCATGCTTGTAATTCTAGCACTTTGAGAGGCCAAGGCGGGAAGATTGCCTGAGCTCAGGAGTTGGAGACCAGTCTGGGCAACACAGTGAAACCCTGTGTCTACTAAAATACAAAAGAAATTAGCCGGTTGTGATGGCATACACCTGTTGTTTCAGCTACTTGGGAGGCTGAAGCAGGAGAATTGCTTGAACCCAGTAGGTGGAGCTTGCAGTGAGGCAAGATCACACCACTGCACTCCAGCCTGAGCGATAGAGCAAGACTGTCTCTACAAAAACAAACAAACAAACAAATAAATCCAGGAAAACATACAGAATTAAAATGGAGAATTGGAACTGTATTTAAAGTGAAATAAAGTGAGAAACATCGTTGTCTGTGCTGTCATCACACGCGCGCGCGTGCACACACACACACACACACACACATACACACACCAGTCATTATCGGTTCAGAATGTGGCTCAGAATGTGCAGTGTTTGCAGGTATATGAGTATGCCACATCCTTGCTGGGTGAGATATTGATAAAAGAAGGTTATAGATAATCAGGTATTTTAGACTTTTACTTCTTTACCCCTCTTTCTCTAAATGTCGAGTGTTCGTAGAATAAAAATTAAATAAAATGTCTCCTCCCTTGCTAGAGAATTTCTGAGTGAAGTTGCATCAAATTGGGTTAGCTGGCAGTGCCTTTGTGTTCCCTGACACTCTATTTTAAGTCTACTCTTACCCTCTTTTTAAGCTCACATTGACAAACAACTTGATGTCTGTACTTTTGCCTTACTTCTGTACATGTAACTAGACAGGAATGCTTATATTCCAAGGTGAATATACACACATAACCAAAATAATTACACATCTGCGAAAAGGAACCACCATGATAGAAAGCAAGAATAATAAACACCATTCATGTCATGAAGCAGAACTTCAGAAATGGATATAATTTTTCTGAAATGCCATAGGACAAATAGTAATTATAAAATAAACACTAAGAAATAGAAAAGATAAAGTTAAAAATGACAGAGAATTAATTAAATATCTTTGGAAAGAGAAAGCATGCATATAAAGAAATAGTTAATAAATAATGAACATAAACCTGTAAATCAAAACTAACACCATTCAAATTCAAGGGTCTCAAAGGATGGCACCTGGGTTGTATAATCAAAATTATACACTTAGATTAAATTTAATAAGATAAAAAAGAAAGACATCCTGAAAACTTCGGAGAAAAACATAATAATCTACAAATAAATAAAATTAAATTGATGTTAGCTTTTTCAATAGCAGCATAGAATTTAATAATATATTATAGTTATATTTTTATAGAAATGTGATAAAAGAAATTTGAACCTAGAATTATACATTTATTCAAAACTCTATTTAATTTTCAGGGCAATAAAAATGTTCTGAGGCACACAAGAACTCAAAAGCATGTTATGTTAGCTAGGCTTCTCCAGAGGGACAGAACTAATAGGATAGATGTATATATGAAGGAGAGTTTATTAAGGATCATTGACTCACACAATCACAAGGTGAAGTCCCACAACAGGCCATCTGCAAGCTGAGAAGCCAGTCTGAGACCCAAACCCTCAAAAGTAGGGAAGCTAAAAGTGCAGCCTTCAGTCTGTGGCCAAAGGCCCCAGAGCCCCTGACAAATCACTGGCATAAGTTCATAGTACAAAAGTTCAAGCACTTGGAGTCTGATGTTCAAGGGCAGGAAGCATCCAGCACAGGAGAAACGAGAAGGCTGGAAGACACAAGTCTGCTCTTTGCAATTTCTTGTACCTGCTTTTTTCTAGCTGTGCTGGCAGCTGATTAGATTGTGCCCACCCAGATTGAGGGTGGGTCTGCCTCTCCCAGTCCACTGACTCAAATGTTTTTCTCCTTTGGCAACACCCTCACAGACACACAGAAACAATGCTTTGTATCCTTCAATCCAATCATGTTGACACTCAATATTAACCATCACACTTGTCAAATGAAGGCACATTTTTAAAACATTCCTTCAGAAAGTACTTGAGAAATAAATTCAAAATAATGCTAAAAAATATGGAAGAAATGATAATCAAATAATTTAGTAACTTAATCATGAATCGCCAAATAAAAATTAGAGGCATAAAAATAAAATTTCTAGACAATATCAACATGCGAATACATGAGAAAGTATATGAGAGACTGCTAATTAATTGCTTTTAAAAATAACAGTTTTATTAAGATATAATTCACGTATCAGAGAATTCACCTTTTAAGAAGACACAGTTAATTATTTTTACTATATTCATAGAGTTGTATATTCATCACCACAATCATTTTTACATTTTAGTAATTCCCAAAAGGACACTTGCACCGATCAGCAGTAATTCTGTATTTTCCTCTAAACACCTGTTAAATTAAATTTAATTTGGCCCAAACAAGCTTCTAAACTTGGGTGAAAAATCTGGCCCAAAGCAGCTGCATATAGTGAACTGCCACCTAGCTTAATGTGCAAGCAGTTTGTAATCCATCTAAGAGTGTACCCTCATACACAGGCAACTGAGTCTCAGCTAGTCTTAGTAGCTAAACCCTCAGCCAACCCCAGGCTGAAGGCTGCCAACTTATGCCCATATAAGGCAAATATGGAACTCTCTGGTTACAATCAGTAATCTCTGTAGGACATTTTCTGTTTGTTTTTATTTTTATAAGACAGCTCACAATTCTTTATTTGTAGAATTTGACTAGTAGATTCTGTCTTATGCTGTTTTTACATTGCTATAAAGAAATATTTGAGACTGGGTCATTTAAAAGAAAAAGATTAACTGGCTCACAGTTCTGCAAGCTGCACAGGAGGCACAGCAATCATGGCTGAAAGCAAAGAAGGAGCAGGCACATCACATGGTAAAAGCAGGAGCGAGCGAGCGAGAGAGAGAGAGAGAATGCAAGAGTTGGGGGGGGAGGTGCCACATGCTTTAAAATGACCAGATCTTGTGTGAACTCAGAGCAAGACTTATCACTAAGGGAATGGCCCAAGTCATTCAAGAGAGCTCTGCCTCCATGATCCAAACACCTCCCACCAGGCCCCATCTCCAACACTGGCGATGATTACAATTCAACATGAGATTTAGGTGGGACATCCAAACCATATCAGATTCCAAAATTCACATGGAGTAGCAAGAGATCCATAATTGCCAAAATAATCTTGAAAAACATTGGTTCAGAATGCTCCATTGGCTCAACCTGTTTATTGCTCAAGTACACTTCGTTAAATTTAACTGTTAATATGTTTTCTTTAACACCCTCAACTATAGGCAACCACAAATCTTTTTTTATTTCTCTATGGATTTGGCTACTCTGAAAGTTTTTAAAAATAAAATCCTACAATTTGTGTTCTGATGACTGATATCTTTCATGTATCATGATATTTGCAAGGTTCATTCATATGAAGGAAAGGTGTAAAACTATTTCTATCCTCAGATGACATGATCTTATATAAATAGAAAAATCCAAGAAATTTATTAATAAATAATTAGGACTATTAAGTGAATTCAGAAAGGAAAATCAGGAAATAATCGATATATACAAATCAAGTTTGTATACACTTGAAGGATCTGAAAACAAATGTATTCTTTTTATAGTAGCATCAAAAATAATAAAATACTGGGGAATACATTTTTTAAAAAAGAAATACAAAACTTTACTATGAGAATTAGAAGAGATTGTTGAAGACAATGAAAGAAAACCTAAATAAAGGAAAAACACCCCATGATCAAAGGTCAGAAGATTCAATATTGTTCAAGTGTTAACACTCTCCAAATTTATCTTCAGTTTTAATGCAATACCAACTAGAATAGGAGCTGACTTAGTTGTAAAATTTGACTAGTAGAATATAAAATTTCTATGGAATGGCAAGACAGCCAGAATTGTCAAAATAATCTTGAAAACAAAGTTGGAGGACTCACACTTCTTGACTTCAAAACTGACTACAAAACGATGGTAACCAAGACAATGTAGTACTGCCACAAGTATGGACAATATAGATCAATGGTATAGAATTGGGATTCCAGAAATAAAACCATGTGTTTATGATCAACTAACTTACAACAAGAGAACAAAACCCATCCAATGGGAAATTAATAGTCTTCCACTAAATGTTGCTGGGACAACTGAATACCCACATGTAAAAAAAACTAACCCCTGTACTGTATGTTATACAAATATTAACTAAAAATTGATTAAATATCTAAATGTATAAGTTGAAAGTATAAAACTCCGTGAAGAAAATATAGGCATAAGCCTTCATGATATTGATTTCTTAAAAAATATGATTTCTTAGCTATGACACCCAAAGCTCAAGAAACAAAAACAAAAATACAAATATATAAATCAGACATAATCCATAAAACCCAAAATCTTGTTCTAGAAAAGATATCATTAGAGTGAAAAGACAACCCAAAATATTGGAGAACATTTTTGTAAATCATATATTTGATAAGGGACTTGTATCTAGGATTTATACAAGGAATTGCTACCACTCTATAGTATAGAGCCAAATAGCACAATTTTAATAGTGGACATTAGAGTTGAATAGACATTCTCCAAAGAAGATATGAAAATGGCCAATAAGCCCATGAAAAGATGTTCAAAATCCTTACCTATTAGAAAAAATTCCAAATCAAAACCATAATAAAATACTACTTCATACCAGTAGGATGGCTACAATAAAAAAGTCTAATAGTAAATAACAACTTCAGTGAAAATGTGAAGGAACTGGGACCCTTGTGTTATGGTGAACGTAAAATGGTGCATCTGCTATGGAAGAAAGTCTAGAGTGCTCCTCAGAAAGTTAAATGTAGATTTACCAAATAACTTAGCAATTCCACTCCTAGGTATATATGCAAGTATATGTGAAATGGAAACATTTGTACAAAAAAAACTTGTAAATAAATGTTAAGAGCAGCATTATTTATAATAGCCAAAAAGTGTAAACAACTGAAATTCCTGCCAACTGATAAATGACCAAATAGAATATGGCATATCTATATAATAGAATGTCATTCAGCAATTAAGTGGTTAAAGTATTGATATATTGTATTTTATCACTGAATTTCTCTGGCCAGAACCACCAATATAATGTTAATAGAACTTGTAAGAACGGATTTTTTTTCTTGATCTTGATCTTAGAGGAAAAGTATTCAATTCTTCACCATTAAGTATAATGTTGGCTGTGGGTTTTCATCCATGTACCTGTACTTCACCAGATTGAAGAAGTTCCCTTCTATTTCTAGTTTTTAAATGTTTATCATAGAGTGGTGTTGAATTTTATAAAAAATTGCATGTGTTGAGATGACTCTGTTTTTTGTTCTTTATTCTATGATCTGGTATATTAAATTTATTGATCTTCATTTTATCAACAAATTGCATTTATGTTATAAATCCCACTAGGTCGCGGCTTACAACCTTTTCTTATTTTTTTTACATATTGCCAGATTAAAGTGGCTAAAATTTTGTTGAGAATATCTGTGTCTATACTTATAAAATAAATTCATCTGTAGTTTTCTTTTCTTGTGATGTTTTTCTCTGTTAGCAATTACACTTTAAGATATATTTATTTCTAGATAGGGAGATATACAGATTTATCAATAGATAAACAGACACAAACACATATACATGCATACTGCCTTTTAATATATATGTGTGTAAGTATATAATTTTCAAGAAATCAATAAAGGCTAATATGAGTATGAATTTTAAGTAAAGAAGCAACTATAATAAAAATGGAAATTGATTTTAAACTGGGATCAAGTAAAACTGCTCTATCCAATGGAAAGCAGAAAAAAAAAGGATAATTTTTACAACTACAGGTTATATATAGTAAGTAGGAAAAGTAAAGAATAATATCAGCAGTAAATCTGACTTAAACAGTATAGCATTAGCTGAGTTAAATCTACCTATGTAAATACTATACTATACTTCCAAATGCATAGAACAATCAAATATAATAATATTCAGTCAATACCAAAATACATATAAATGCACAAATAAAAGAATAGGTGAAGTTATATGAATTTTAAAAAGCAAAATAAAGCTACAGAGGCAATTTCATATCTGACAAAATTAAATTTAAGATACAAATAGGGAAATATATATTGTAAAAAGTAATAATAGGGAAGAAAAAACCATCAACAAAATACACTCACATAACACTAAAATCTTACATTATGTTGTATAATAATTGATAAAACTATAAAAAAGACAAAAAATAGCTTGATACCTTTCATACTACTGCCTCACAAACTGAGAACTGACAGATATAGAATTAATATAAGTATTTAAATGCTACTAATAACAAAAATACAAAGCCTATAAAAATGAACATACTCCTAGAAAAGTATAAAACACCATAATTGACTAAAATAAAACTTGGAGGCCTGACTATGACCATAAGTATTTTATTTTATTTTCACTTTTATTATTTTTTGAGACACAGTGTCACTCTATTACCTAGGCTGGAGTGCAGTGGCATGATCTCAGCTCACTGCAACCTCTGCCTCCCAGGCTCAAGCGATCCTCCTTTCTCAGCCTCCTAAGTGTCTGGGACCACAGGTGTGTACCACCATACCTGGCTAATTTTTTTGTATGATTTGTAGAGTCAGGGTTTTGCCACGCTATCCAGGCTGGTCTCCAACTCCTGAACTCAAGCAATCCACCAGCCTCGACCTCCCAAAGTGCTGGGATTAAAGGCATGAGCCACCACGACCAGCCTGAATATAAGTATTTTAAAATGTAGCCATACCACATAATCTAACAATTCCACTTCTAGTTATATATGCAAATCAATATCCCAAAGAGATATCAGTCCTTGCATTTTCATTTCAGCATTATTCATGACAAGCAAGACATGGAAACAATCAAAATGTCCTGTGGATGAATGAATTGATTTTTAAAAATATTTTTATATATAAGGAGTGTGTGTGTGTGTATATGTGTGTGTGTGTATATATATATAAAATATTTCACATATATATATGTATATAGGAAATCCTGACATTTGTGACAACATTTGTGACAAAACTGATGAACCTTGAGGGCATTATGCTAAGAGAAATAAGACAGAGAAAGACAAATACTGCTGCACATATTCGTGAAACATGTGCATCTCACTTGTATGTGGAATCTAAAAAAGTAAAATTCAGAGAGCAGAATGATGGTTGCCAAGGAGTAGGGAGGGGGAATATGGGCAGACATTGTTCAAAGTTTACAAACTGTCAATTATGAGATATCTAAGTTCTGAGGATCTGATGTACAGCACGGTGACTACAGTTAACAATACTGTTTTGTATATTTGGCCTTTACTAAGATAGTGGATATTAACTGTCCTTTCAAAAAAAAAAAGTAACTAGGTGAAGTGATGAACGTATTAATTAACTTGGTTGTGATAATCATGCCATGATGTATTTGCATATCATGACATTATTGTATACCTTAAATATGTACAATTGTATTTGTCAATTATACCTCAAAAAAGCTAGAGGAAAAACCAATACAGAAAAAAATAAAAATAAAAAGGGAAAAAAGAGGAGAGACAGACATTTTTCCTTGATTCTTCCTTCTGGCTGATTAAAATAAAAAATCTCATCTCTGAAGGATTAGTACAAGATCTCAGGGCAGACTCTAGATACGGTGATGGCTAGCCCATTTGGAGAAAAAAATGCTTTCTTCTTTTCTTTTCTTCTTTTTTTTTCTTTTTTTTTTTTGGTATGCTGAGGATTCTCCTTACTTTCTTATCAGCTCAGCAATATATCTGAATATTTTTAATTCAACATTGTAAAGTTATTTTGTACCAGAAGATGGTTTTTAGGCTATTGAACTATCCATATAACAAGATATAGAAAATGTCTCAGACATTTTCCATTATATCCAAAAGTCATAAAATAAAAAGGTATTCAGGAACTTCCTTTTCAACTGCCATATATGTCTTTGTTAAAATCAGAAAACAAACAAACAAAAAAATAACCACGAAAACTATCCCAAGACTCAGCTCTGATATTCAACATTTCTTGAAAATCCACAAGTTACAAGACTGATTTTTAGGAATTAAATAGAACAAGCAGAGAATATAGTTTAATTTCTCAAGCAATTTAATGGTTTAGGAATAGTAATAGAAAAAATACTTAAATTTAATTAGTCTTCCTTATTAGGGAAGAGATGTTTTACTTGACACTTGCTGTTTCTTTTAAAGAGGCTTAAAATGGCAATCCATCTTTTGACTTTTTATCAATATCATGTAAATCTTTCATTATCTTTCATGACAACTATATCTATTTCTATAATTTTACATGAAAGGAGATTCTTTTTAAATTTTTTTAAAATTTCAGTTGTTGTAGTATTACCCAATAAGGTGCAGAGAGGTTAAATTATCCAGTGAAGGTAATTGAAAACTAAGTTCAGATATGAATTCAAGTGTTCACTCGACTGTTGACATAACAACTCATGTGATCACAAAACCTATGCTCTTGTGCTTTTGCTGTTATAAATATGCAATAATTAATAACATGCCCCAGAAAGATTCAAGTGTAACACTTATATGGTAAGGTATATTGCCTAAACATTAAGCAAACTCTGGGATGTTTCTTCTTTTTTATTTTTTAATTTTTAAAGACAGGGTTGTGCTATGTTGCCCAGGCTGAAGCGCTTTTTTATTTTTATTTTGGCATATTTATATATCTTAAGTGAAGAATGGTATTTGGTATTTGGTTATAGAAAACAAACAAAAACCGTTCCAATTATACTCATTATGACCAAAGCAGTGGTCAAGACTTGGTAACTCTTAGCCTTTGGCAGAAGGATGCATTGTCTCAAATGATTCTTGAACTTAATTTTATAACTTAATAACTAGTTAAATCCTAAAGACATCAAAGAATAAAAAAAAAAAAATACACACATATGCTTAGAATAATTGTCATTGAGAAGCAATATAAACTTAATAATAACACCTCCATGAATTACTGTTCTTGAATGAATACCCATGGCATATTATATTTGAATATCTAGAGTTGAATATTAGCTAAGTAATGACTTTAGAAAAGACACACACGTGTGCAGATACACACATAGCAGGAGTGACAGTGCTTACATTCACAAGGAAGTTTTAACTAAATGCATATAAAATATCTACTATTTTGTACATTATATGATCACATCTAGCAATAATATTTTCTGCCTTCAAATAAAGTTTAAAAATAAAAAAAAAAACAAGATTTTTTTAGCTGTGTTTTATAATATTCTTTGACTTGTGTATGAAGTGAAGAAATGGATTTATTGCCTGTAATTCCAGCATTTTGGGACGCCGAGGCGGGCTGTTCACGAGGTCAGGAGATCGAGACCATCCTAGCTAACACGTGAAACCCCGTCTCTACTAAAAATACACAAAAATTAGCCAGGCATGGCGCCATGCAGCTGTAGTCCCAGCTGCTGGGGAGGCTGAAGCAGGAGAATGGCCTGAACCCAGGAGGCGGAGCTTGCAGTGAGCTGAGATGGCACCACCCACTCCAGCCCGGGTGACAAAGCAAGACTCCGTCTCACAAAAAAAAAAAAAAAAAAAAAAGAAAAAGAAAAGAAAAGAAGAAGTGGATTCATTTGTCTTTCTCTAGAATTTATTTGGTTTTATATAAATTAAGTGTATTTTCTTTCTTTTCTGGACATCCTTTATTTGCAACCTCAACAAACATGTGTAAGGTATGCCACTTTCAGAAAATGTATTATACTGATACGCATAACTTAAATATTTTATAGTATTTTAATAGCTACAGCTCAGAAATAATACTTTAAATTCTATGTCTTTTAAAATGGCATCATTTCTAACAATCATTTACACCTATATTTCTTCCACTGTTTTCGGGATTCATTGAGAGTTGGTTATGCTGTGCCAAACTTAAAACTGTAGTCCATTACATGACTAAGTAGACTTTATATAACTTATAAAACAAATAATTGCAATAAATATAAAAATTAAAAGATAAATTTGATAGAATTTTTCAAAAGTAATATACAAAGATTTAAAATATTTTTATTTGATTAGTATTCCATACAAATTTTGATCACACGCAATACATAATATTTAAAAAATTAAAGAAATTAATATGCTAGTCATTTAGTAATTAAATATATCTTATTTCTAAAATAGTAAGCATACATAAAATAGAATTAAAAAGTTAATGAGACAGTAATATACTGAAGTAATTTTAAAATAACTAAACACAGGTAAGCAGTTTGAAATGTTAGTAACTTAAAGTATTGGGTTTCATGGGTATATAGTGCATGCTATTTTAATCCTATGAGAAAAACATCCTATTTGCTTTCATTTTAATGCCCTCTTATCGACTTCTAATTCTATTTATCCTGATTCAGGCCTATATAGTTCTTTATATTTCAAAGTCATTTGAAAGAGTAAACATTTCTCAAATGTCAAAGACAGAACATATTTTTATACTTCAATACTCATACTTAGCTTTATGTGTTATAATGGTTGACTAATTTGGATTTTTTTCAAGTATTGTGAAATTACCTATTGTATTATAACTTAGAAATAAGTCAATTTAAGATTTATTATATAAACTAAATTATGGCAAATTTAAGTTACAATATCAATATAATGATAATGCAATATAACGTCATTTCCAGCATATTTTTTAAGGAATGTGGAATTCCTCACATAATGTAATGATTGATGGCTGTCTGAAGAATATGAGGCTCTCTGTGGTACCGAAATATTCCATTTTCTTTCAAGCACTTGCTGTACATGCGCATGATAACTGCTTTCATGCAGGTGAACAATAGAACAACATTTTAATCCTTACTCTAAAAGGATTGGTCACAGAGAAAAGTGACTTCAATTATTTTCTAAAAAATAAAAGGTGAAGAAAATTATACTACCTATAAAGTGGTCATTGCTTACATAGTGACATTTCATTCAACATACATCATTCTAAAAAAATAAAATAAAATAATTGACAAGTTCTTATGCTCCACATATCTTTGGAGTCCTCTCAATTCTAAAAGGATGAATGTTGCTATTGATTTCTTTGGTAGAATAATAATTGCGTATCCTATAGTCCTTAGTCATTATAGATGACAATAGAATATGAGGAATGACAACTAGATGCCTTATTTTCAATATATTTTTCTCTTTTAAATGGAAGTCTTTTGGAATCATTGCTAGTATAATATAGAGTCTGGGAAAGCTAAAATAACAAATTCAAAAATAATCAACATGCATCTAAGTCCAAAGTATACATCTCCTGATACTTCCACACACGTGTAAAACTAAAAAGGCAGTATTGATAAATAACACTATGTTTCTGTGGAAATTACATTCACATAGCAGCATTAGATTTATGTAGACCGGCATTTTTTTTCTGTTTTCTTTTCTTTTTTTTTTTTTTTTTGCTATACCACACAATTATTGTTTCTCCCTCTTTCCTTCTATTTGAGATTAAGCTAATAGTAAAGTGAAATGTTTATAAATGATGTCATAGTTTTCTCTTAAGTTTATTTAAAACCCACAATGTTGAATCCTCTAATATTAAGTACCCTGCAATTTGAACTTTAAACAATTCAACTAAAATTGAGTTTCACAGATTTGAACTTTTTAAAACAATCACATGTTATGCAGTATCCTAATTCTTTATTTGAATATATTAAAGGACTTGCTTTTATCTAAAATTAGCTTTGGATGCAGTTAAGGAACACTAAATATTTCTATACTGTGAATAAATAATGACTGGAAATTTAAAATCCATATTAGATAAAGTAAAAAGTTTATCTTCTCTCTCTAAACTGCATCTTGTCAAATCCATCTTGTATTGAAATACTCAAAGTAAGTTCTCCCATCACTAAGGTCCCTTATTAATTATTTTTATTTTTATTATGTCAGATTAAATGATGTTCACAAAATTATGGAGATAACCCACCCCTTAGTTTTATCAAGTTTCCTTGTTATTACTTACATATTTTATCACCCAACTAAGACTGTATGTGCTTTGACATCAGACTCACTTCGAATTACTATTTATATTTCCTAGAGTAGGTACCCCATTCCAGTACATAATTCCTGATAGGAGGAATACATTTTAAAAAAATAGATAGGTAGAATGAAAGGAAACTGATTGCTACTAAAACTTCCTAGGCCAGAAATTTCATGAGAAGAAAGCATATGGGTTTCTCCTTGAGTGAGTTAAACTATCGAGAATAGTGAGCTAGAGAGAAGAGGCTTCAGTATGGCCCCTGTGACAGAGGTCAGTATCAACAGACCAAGACTGAGGACAAGGAGTAGAGCTCATTCATTATTTTCTCTAACAATAATTAGAGAAGTAATTATTCTTCAGTGTTTATCATAATACATTAAGGACTCATAGAAGTTGTTCCTTTCTTCATTATTTAACAGAAGAAATGATACTGTAACTTAATCAAAATTATATTAATCCCATAATTTTTAAAGAAAAATATTTATTCAGTGTTATCATGTATCGTTCACAGAAATGTTAAAGAAAATAACAGAGGATATGTACAGTATGTTGACAGCAGTCAGGAATTAAAAGTATGAGAGCTATGCAAAATGTTATTAACAATGCTATCAACATAATTTTTCCATTATTTGAATTTAAACTACTAATAGTATAAAAATAGAGTCAACAAAAAAGGCATTTTTTAATAGACACATATTTATATGGGATTTTTAAAATCTACCCCCTCAAACATGTATTCGTTGTGTTATAAACAATTAAATTATAATCTTTTAGTTATTTAAAAATGTACAATTAAATTGTTATTGACTATAGTGCCTCTGTTGTGCTATAAAATACTAGATCTTATTCATACCTTGAATTCTCTTTTTTTTAAATTTATTTTTTTGTTAATCCATTAACCATTCTCACCTCCTCTCTTCTCTCCCATTGCCCTTCCCTGCCTCTGGTAACCATCCATCTATTCTCTATCTCCATGAGTTCAATTGTGTTGATATTTAGCTAACACCAATAAGTGAGAACACATGATGATAAGCCAGGAATAAGGGCATTTTTACAAACTTAATTGAATATACATTCTAAAACATACCCATCTTCATTATTAATTTAGAAATGAGGGCAATAACACTCATAAAATAGTATATTTCAAATGATAAGGAATAGAGACAATATTCTGAAAAAACATTATTATATATAAGTGATAGATTGTGTTGATTTGATTGAATTATTACATTTTGGATTATACATATCTATATTTTTAGATAATAAACAATGAATATTTACTCCTTTATGTATTGTTCACTCTGTGCGCTTCCATCTCTACCAAGTAGCTTTCCATATTCGCGAGATAATTGTATTATTCAGTATTATAATAATTATTACTATAAGACTTAATAATATCAATGTTAGAAAAAATGTATGAAATAGAAAAGTAAAACCAATACATATAAGATAATATACCTGTAACTTTAAAATATTGGTTAAATAAATCATTTTCCAGGGGAGTTACATTTTCAGGATCATTAATTTACCAAAATTTTATTGTAGTTCAACAATCTAATAACAGTTACCCAAGTCAGTTTTAATATTTTATCACAAATAACCAAGAAAATCCGCTAAAAATTTTGCTAAATACTAAAATTTCAAAATTAATATGAGCTAAAACAAATTTTTTGTGGAAAATGTACATGTTAGTTTCAGCTCTCAGAGAGGCCAGTTTGAGCCCTGTCTAGTGGCAGTGATGTGGAAGTAATAGAATGCCAAACAAATTAGCAGGCAGAATCTAGTGGGAGTAATAAATTATAGACAGAAAATAATTTAAAAGTTTGATTTTCAAGAATGATGACATTTAGAGTCCTCAAGTATGCATATATTTGATGTTTTTACTAAAACGTTAAGTATTAATTTTAAAAGCTTATGTCTGTAAGTAGTATTGTACTGACAAATAAGTCATGCCTTTCAATAATGAAGGCATCACTTTATCTAATATGAAAAGAAGTCATGATAAAAGAACATTGGACACACATTTCATGTTCATAGCCATGAGATTCATGCTGGAATCTCATCACTACCTCATAGTAGTTTTCAATACATGTCAAGTCTGTATTATAATATTTTGCAATACTTTATTCTTGACTTAACTATTGTAAATACCAATGCCAAAACTGCAGAAAGCACCCATTTCAAGGAGAAAACTCAAATGACTGATTAAGTTTACCAGATGCCCAATGCTCAGTACTTTTCATGCCGGTAACACCTTTGGGGGCTTTCCAAATTTTAGAATTGAATAAACGTAGAAGGGAACCACTGCTACTTCTTTGGCAGCAGTCAGTGTATATAATTTACATTGCTGGAAAACTAGGCTATAGTATTCTAAATATACTCAAGAATATTAGTTCTGATGCTTGAGAAATTAACCTTATTTCAAAAACACTACAATTAATTGACAAATAAAGTAATAACATCTTTTATATGGAAAAGCAAACCTCTGTTCCTCCCAAGCAACTATCTGTCTTAAATACCTGAAATTATTATTTACAAAACTTCCATTTACACTGCTGTTTTCATTTAAATTATTTGACAAGATAATCCATATTCATGGTGAGAACTGCAGAAAAAGTGCAGAAAAATGAATAATTAATACAGAAAGCCAACTCTCACCAAATAATGTATTTATAAATTAAAAAATATCACTTGATAAAGACAATTTATCAGCCATTCCTGGAGTCCGTTAGATATGTGTTACCACAGAAAAAATTATAGCTTTTGTCTTTACAACTTAGCACATAAAATAGTTTTTTGGCATTAAAATGTGATTATGAAACTTCTATTTTCAGTTCCAACATGTAAAAATATTGGATCTTGTCATTCTCATCGTTACAAAAAATAAAAAAAAAAAACACCTGAACAAACAGAAAGGAAATTATTAGACCCATCAGAGAATTTAGATCAGTTGACAAACGACCACCTGAACTCTGAATAAAGAGGCAAATACAGCAAATAACGGCCTCTATCAACTTACCTGGGGCAGAAAGCTCTGGAGATATAAAATAGTAGGATAATTTACAATAGGTAATTTTGATGAATTCCCAGAGGTTGAGAGTGGATTAGCTTGTGAATAAGAAACTCCTGGGGCCCTTCTCCAAATTTTTGTCAGTTTTATCTATGAGAATTCCATCAGGTTATCATGTTGAAGATCTGAGTAACACGTTCATACATTTTCGGAATGGGAAGCAGAAAAGTAGCCATTTTGGTATAATTGCAGAGTATTTTCCACAACAAAGGCCAACAATCCAAGGGAACTTACTTAGAGTCTTTTGGAGGGAGAAAGGACAAATACCCAACGTTAGCCCCTTCTAGCTTTCCTGTCATATGTAAGAAGATTTTTTAAATGCTAATAAACATTAATAAAAGTCATAGGCCAAGCACGGTGGCTCACCCCTGTAATTCCAGCACTTTGGGAGGCCGAGGTGGGCAGATCACGAGGTCAGGAGTTTGAGACCAGCCTGGCCAACATAGTGAAACCCTGTCTCTACTGAAAATACAAAAATTAGCCAGGTGTGGTGGCACGTGCCTGTAGTCCCAGCTATTCGGGAGGCTGAGGCAGGAGAATAGCTTGAACCCAGGAGATGGAGGTTGCAGTGAGCCGAGACCATGCCATTGCACTCCAGGCTGGGTGACAGAGTCAGATGCCGTAAATAAATAAATAAATAAATAAATAAATAAATAAAATGACATAGCCCAGTGACACAAGACAACAAGGGGTGAAATAATTCATAAGAAAATTGAATTGAAATGATTTACAGTAATACATTCTTACAATCAAAGGATTATAGGCTACTTTCCCTCCCACACACCCTACCACTATCCATTTCAGTAGAGCTCCAGTATAATAATGATGAATTACAATTGAAAGTGCTGCACGACAGAGCAGGTATTCTTAAAATCACTCAGAGACAGTAGCTGTGGAGGGTACAAGAACACTAGGGAAAGCTGAAGTTCCTAAAACCCATAGCGACAGCAAAGATTAAGTAGAATAACTACCCAAAACAATCTGTAATTTGGCACACCGTATTCAAACTACAGCACATATAAGGAAAGGTTTATAAAAGAAGTCAGAGTAAAAAACATCTTACCTACAGAGGAACAAGGATAAGAACTAAAGAAGTAAAGAAGAAGTAACGACATTCTCAGACAAGCAAAATCTGAGTTGCCAGTAGACTTAGCTTGCAGGAAATTTCCAAAAATTTCTTCAGAGTGAATGAAAACTATATAGATAAAAAACTCAGATCTACATAAGGAAAGTGTCAGAAAAGGATTGAATGAAAGGAAAATAAAACATATTTTTTTTCTTATTGTTAGTGACTCAAATAATTGCTATATTAGTAACCATATTTGAGTGTTTATCACCATACAGAAAAGTGAATTGAATGGCAAAGTTATAAAGGGAATAAGGAAGCAATCAGAAACTTTATTGTAAAAAATACTTGCCCTATCCCTGTAACTGCATACTTTTATTTGAAAGTAGACTTAGGTTAGGTATTCATATATATTGAAAACATCTGGAAAACCACTTTCATCCAACTAAAAGTGAATAATTTCAAAAAAATCAAAATTTAAAAATTAATTGCTATATATACATATATATTAATTGATATACTAATAGAAGAGAGAAAATTAAATATCATAGAATGCTTATTTAAATTTCAGAGAGCAAAGCAGGTGGGGAAGATTATAAAACAGAAGAACAAAGAGCAAACACAACAAATAGAAAAAAGTTACAAACAGGGTAAATATTAACCCAATTGTAGGTAATCACTTTAAGTATGAGTGATCTGGCCAGGAGCCGTGGCTCACGCCTGTAATCCCAGCACTTCGAGAGGCCGAGGTAGGCAGATCACGAGGTCAGGAGATCGAGACCAATCTGGCTAACATGGTGAAACCCCGTCTCTACTTAAAAAAAAAGAAAAAAAAAAAAAGAAAAAAAAAAATTAGCATGGCTTGGTGGCGGGCGCCTGTAGTCCCAGCTACTCGGGAGGCTGAGGCAGGAGAATGGCGTGAACCCGGGAGATGGAGCTTGTAGTGAGCCAAGATCGCACCACTGCCCTCCAGCCTGGGCGACAGAGCGAGACTCAATCTCAAAAAAAAAAAAAAAAAAAAAAAAAAAAAAAAAGAGTGGTCTATACAGAACAAGTATAAGCAGAGATTGTTAGTGGATAGCAATAAACATAAACTATATATATTTTACAAGAAACCTTCCTTAAATAAAAAGAAACAGAAGACGGTCAGGTGCGGTGGCTCACGCCTGTAATCCCAGGCACAGGCGGGTGGTTTACCTGAGGTCAAGAGTTCAAGAGCAGCCTGGCCAACATGGTGAAACCCCATCTCTACTAAAAATACAAAAAGTTAGCCGGGCATGGTGGCACGTGCCTGCAATCCCAGCTACTCAGGAGGCTGAGGCAGGAGAACCGCTTGAATCTGGGAGGCGGAGGTGAACCAAGATCGTGACATTGCTCTCCAACCTGGGCAACAAGAGTGAAACTCTGTCTCAAAAAAAAAAAAAAAAAAGAGAAAAAGAAAGAAAGAGAGAAAGAACGAAAGAGAGAGAAGTAAGGAAGGAAGGGAAGGAGGAAAGGAAGGAAGGAAGGAAGGGAGGGAGGGAGGGAGGAAGGAAGGAAAGAAGGAAGGGAGGGAGGGAGGAAGGGAGGGAGGGAGGAAGGAAGGAAAGAAGGAAGGGAGGGAGGGAGGAAGGAAGGAAGGAAGGAAGGAAGGAAGGAAGGAAGGAAGAGAGAGGGAGGGAGGGAGAGGGAGAAAGAAAGAAAGAAAGAAAGAAAGAAAGAAAGAAAGAAAGAAAGAAAGAAAGAAAGAAAGAAAGAAAGAAAGAAAGAAAGAAAGAAAGAAAGAAAGAAAAGAGAGAAAGAAAGAGAGAGAAAGAAAGGGAAAGAAAGAAAGAAGAGATAAAAGAGAATGGAGGAAGAAATATCATGGGAGCACCAATCAAAAGAAAACTGAAGTAGATATGTTAATTTCAGAGAATGCTTACTTCAGAACAGGAGAAATCATCAAACATAAAGTAAAAATTACATGATAAAGGGCTAGATTCTCCGAGAAGAAAGAGCAATCTGCAATGCATATGCACCTAAAAACAAGTGTGTCAAAAACACTAGACAAAACCCGATAGAACTGCATGTAGAAATAGACAACTACACTATTATAGTGGGAGACTTCAACACACATTTTTCAGTAATTGATACACTTGACAGGCATAAAATCATCACAGGCATAACTTATCTGAAGAGAATCATCTCTCAATCTCTCAACTGGATTTAATTGATATTTATAGAATACTTCATCCATGAACAGTTGAACATGCATTCTTCTCAAGCTCACATGGCGCATTCACCAAAATGGATCACATTTTGAATTAAAAAACACAGCTTAACAAATTTTAAAAATTAGAAATCATACAAAGTATCCTTTTCAGACACAATGGTATAAAACATAAAATAGAATTCAAAAACAGCAATATATCTGAAAAATCTCAAAACATTTAGAGATTAAAAACCACACTTCTACATAACATGAATCAAACAAATCTCAAAAAAATCTTAAGAAATATTCAAAAAAATAAAATACAATTTATTGAAATAGTGGGATGCAATGAAGGCAGTGCTTGGAGAGAAAACCACAGCTTTGAATGTGTGTATTAGAAAAAAGATCTAAAATCAATTATGTAAGCTTCTACCATAACAAGCTAGAGAAAGAGAAAGAACAATTTCATCGTAGAGAAAGTAGATTACATTAATATAATCAAATTTAGAATAGAAATCAATGAATTTGAAAACACGGAATTACTGAATCTCAAAGCTTGTTCTTTGCAAAGATCAAATCAATTGATATGGTCCTAGTTAGGCTAACCAAGAAAAAAAAAGAATAGACAGAAATTACTTATGTCATGAATGACAGAAGTATCACTAATGATGTCATTGACATTGAGAAATAATAATAAGGGAACATTATGAACAATTTTATGCCCATAAATTTACCTACTTAGATGAAATAGATGAATTTCTTGAAAAAGACAAACTACCAGAACTCAGAAATATTGAAATAAACAATCACAAAAGGCCTACATATCAACAGAAGTAAATGAATTAATAATTAATAACCTTCCATAAAAGAAAGCACTAGCCTACCTACATGGTTTTACTGGTGATTTCATCCAAACATTTGTGAATGAAATTATATAAATTCTCTATAATATTTTTTGGAAATCTGAATGAGAGGAAACACCTCCTAACTCATTCTATGAAGCCGGGGTTAACCTAATACCAAATCCAGATCAAGGTATTGCCAAAAGGAAGTTATAAACCTATATATCCCAAGAATAACAGATTCAGTAATCCTCAATATGTTGTTAGCAAATCAAACCCAACAATGTATCAGAATAATTATAAATTGTGAACAAGTGAGTTTTTTTAGGTATGCAAGCTTGTTTTTAACATTCAATAATGAATTAACGCAATGTACCACTTAAACAGGTTAAAGAAGAAAAATCATATGATCATACCAACTAATCAATTAATGCAGAATAAACGTTGATGTAATTCAACACTCATGCATGATTAGAAAAATAAAGCCTCTCAGCAATCTAGAGAAAGAGGGGTGTGCTAAATTTGACAAAGAGAATCTACAAAATCCTACAGTTACCATTTTATTTAATCATGAGAAGTTAGATGTTTACCCCTAAGGTTAGGAATGAGGCAAGAATGTCCTTTCTCAGCACTTCTAGTCACATAAAAATTGAAAGCTCCAGCTATTAAAATAGAGAAGAAAAGGAATTGAAAGGCATTCAGATTGAGAAGAAAGAAATAAAAACTCGCTTTGTTTATGTAGCATCTGATTGCCCATACAGAAATCCCCCCAAATAGGCACATACACACACAAAAAAAAATTCCTGAAACTAAGCAACTATAGAAAGTTGACAATGTACAAGGTTAATGTACAAAAAATCAATTTCTTTTCAGCATACTAACAATGGAAACTGGAATTTGAAATTTAAAACATAATACAATTTATATTAGCAAAACAATGTAATATTTAGATATAAATCTAATTATATATATATATGTGCGTGATATGTAGAAAACTACAAAACTCTGGTATATGAAATCACAAAAGCTCCAAATCAGGAGAATTTGGTGATAAAAGATTAGAACTAACAATATTGTTGAGATGCCTGTTCTTCCCAGCTTGATCTATACATTCAATGCAATCCCAATGAAAACCTCAACAAGCTGTTGTAGATATTATGAACTGATGCTGAAGTATGTGTGGAAAACCAAAGACTACAGTAGCCAATACGATACTGAAAAAGAACCAAATTGGAGGGAGGACTGACACTCCTTGACTTCAAGGTATACTACATAGATCTATTAGTTGAGATAGCATGGCATTAATAAAAGAGTAAACACATAATATTGGAACAGAATAAAATACCCAGAAAATGAGCTACATAAATACAGTCCACACATCATTGAAAAATGAGCAAAGACAAAAGATGGGCAATGGGCAAAAGATAGTGTCTTCAATAAATTGTGGGGAAAAATTTGGAAATGCATATACAGCAATACAGATACAGACTTTATACCTTTTCCAAAATTAGCTAAAGATATATAAATGTAAAATGCCAAATATAAAACTTATAGAAGATAACACAAGAAAATCTTAGAGACCTTGGGTTTGCTAATGAACTTATAGGTACAATACAAATAGCACATTCTATGAAAGAAAATATTGATATATTGACTTTGTTGTAATGAAAAATCTTGGTCTGTGGAAGACACTGTTAGGAGAATAAAAAGACAAGCCACAAACTGGAGAAACATTTGCAAAACACACATATGAAAAAAGATTATATTCAAAATATACGAAGAGGTCTTAAAACAATAAAAAAATCCACTTTTAAAAGTGGCAAAAGATCTAAACAGACACTTCAAAAGAAAAATATACAGATAGACTCATCGATTGTCATTAGGGAATTGTAAATAATAATTGTATATTTATAAATATAATTTTATCATGAGAAGCTAGGTGCTTTATATATATATCATATATATGATATACATGTATATGTGTATATATGATATATGACATATATGAGATATGATATATATATATCTCACTACACACCTAGAATGGCTAAACTCATACAAAATTGACAACATCAAATGTTGTTGAGATGCAGAACAACAAGAATATTTATCCCTCATTGATGGAAGTGTAAACTGGTAATTCACTTTTGAAGACAATTTTTCAGTTTCTTACCAAGCTAACCATCGTCTAACCATACGGTACAGCAAACACATTGTAGCTACTCATCCAACTGCATTGAAAAACTATTGTTAAATCAACCTTGGCCTATAGCTGCCTTCTTACATATTCAAATTTGGCCTTAAGGTTTTTCTGTACATTGTGAACTGTAACAAGTAGAGGTGTAAATCAACCATAGCCCACAACTGTGCCAAACACTGAGTTTTGGCCAGTCAAACGTAGCCAACTGTTCAAACTGTGTTCAAATAAGGCAAACACCGAGCTGTAACCAATCCAGTTTTTCCTGTATCTCATTTCTGTTATCTGTACATTATTTTCCTTTGCTGTCTGTAAATCTACTTCCATCATGTGGCTCTGCTAGATTCTCTCTGAATCTGCTGTGATTTGGGGGGCTGCCCGAATCAGACATCATTCATTGCTCAATTAAACTTCTTTAAATTTAATTTGGCTGAAGTTATTCTTTTAACACCACGAACCACAAAATCTTGTGCCTAAATGTTTATAGTGGGTTTATCCATATTTGTCAAAACAGGAAGCAAACAAGATGTCCTTCAGAAAGTGAATGGATGAGCAAATTTTGGTACATTAACACAATGGAATATAATTCCATTCACAAAAATAAAATAGGATATCAATCCACAAAGATAGATGGAGGAACCTTAAATATATACATTGCTAAGTGACAGAAAGAAGCCTGAAAAAGCTACATACTACACCATTACAATTATATTACATTTGGTCAAAAACAGAACTATAGAGACATTGAATAGATCATTGGTTGCCAGAAATTTGAGGCAAGAAATGATCATAGGAAGAACAGATAATTTCTAAGATTATTTTATTCCTTATGAATCTATAATTATACATACATGCCACTATGCATTTTTAAAAAACTATAGAGTCTACAACACAAGGGGACAAGCTTAATATATGAAAATGTTAAAAATCATTAGGGAGGTCATACAATTCAAGGAAAGCAGGCAGATTGTGAGAAGAATATCTAAAGGTGTTACAAAAGTATAACAAAACCTCACTGCAAAGGGAAAAGAGAAAGGAAGATGAAAAGAGAGGGGAACAGTTATTTGGAAATGATTTGATTCTGTAAGACTAAAAGCAGAAGGAAATGCTTATAAACACTTTAGTTGATAAACTTGTTTCAAGTGGTGATAAAGTGTATCAATTTTGACACTGCTATGCATGTATATTAAACTTGAACAATTAAATAAATGGATGGTAGACAGTGATCATAGTGTTTCTCACTGATAGAGGGGAATTTACAAATAAGCAAGCAATAGAGGTTAGAATGATTCATGTGGTAATGGGTTAGAGTTGGAGACATCAGTAAAATATCTCATTTAATTTACTAAAGATACAGATGTTTCTATACTAAAATATTTATAGATACGTATATGTATGCAAATTAGTATGTGTGCAAATATTTCTTTGATCTTTCAGTTGAGAGAGTTTAGACAGAATGCTACCTCCAAGGCCCATGAACATATCTATTGCCCAGATCTCAGTTTCTAATAATCTCTATCAAAAGTCTGTGGGCTTTCAAAATATAAAATCATGTCATGGGTATTCCATTAGGAAAAGAGGAAGTCAAATTGTCCCTGTTTGCAGATGACATGATTGTATATCTAGAAAACCCCATCATCTCAGTCCAAAATTCCTTAAGCTGATAAGCAACTTCAGCAAAGTCTCAGGATACAAAATCAACGTGCAAAAATCACAAGCATTCTTATACACCGGTAACAGACAAACAGAGCCAACTCATGAGTGAACTCCCATTCACAATTGCTTCAAAGAGAATAAAATACCTAGGAATCCAACTTACAAGGGATGTGAAGGACGTCTTCAAGGAAAACTGCAAACCACTGCTCAATGAAATAAAAGAGGTCACAAACAAATGGAAGAACATTCCATGCTCATGGATAGGAAGAATCAATATCATGAAAATGGCCATACTGCCCAAGGTAATTTATAGATTCAATGGTATCCCCATCAAGCTACCAATGACTTTCTTCACAGAATTGGAAAAAACTACTTTAAAGTTCATATGGAACCAAAAAAGAGCCTGCATTGCCAAGACAATCCTATGTCAAAAAACCAAAGCTGAAGGCATCATGCTACCTGACTTCAAACTATACTACAAGGCCACGGTAACCAAAACAGCATGGTACTGGTACCAAAACAGACATATAGACCAATGGAACAGAACAGAGCCCTCAGAAATAATACCACACATCTACAACCATCTGATATATGACAAACCTGACAAAAACAAGAAATGGAGAAAAGATTCCCTGTTTAATAAATGGTGCTGGGAAAACTGACTAGCCATATGTAGAAAGCTGAAACTCGATCCCTTCCTTACATCTCATACAAAAATTAATTCAAGATGAATTAAAGACTTAAATGTTAGACCTAAAACCATTACAAACCCAAGAAGAAAACCTAGGCAATACCATTCAGGACATAGGTATGGACAAGGACTTCATATCTAAAACACCAAAAGCAATGTCAGCAAAAGCCAACATTGACAAATGAGATCTAATTAAACTAAACAGCTTCTGCACAACAAAGGAAACTACCATCAGAGTGAACAGGCAACCTACCACATGGGAGAAAATTTTTGCAATCTACTCATCTGACAAAGGGCTAATATCTAGACTCTACAAAGAACTCAAACAAATGTACAAGAAAAAAACAAACAACCCCATCAAAAAGTGGGCAAAGGATATGAACAGACAATTCTCAAAAGAAGAAATTTATGCATCCAACAGACACATGAAAAAATGCTCATAATCACTGGCCATCAGAGAAATGCAAATCAAAACCACAATGAGATACCATCTCACACCAGTTAGAATGGCAATCATTAAAAAGTCAGGAAACAACAGGTGCTGGAGAGGATGTGGAGAAATAGGAACACTTTTACACTGTTGGTGGGACTGTAAACTAGTTCAACCATTGTGGAAGACAGTGTGGCAATTCCTCAAGGATCTAGAACTAGAAATACCATTTGACCCAGCCATCCCATTACTGGGTATATACCCAAAGGATTATAAATCGTGCTGCTATAAGGACACATGCACACGTATGTTTATTGTGGCACTGTTCACGATAGCAAAGACTTGGAACCAACCCAAATGTTCATCAATGATAGACTCGATTAAGAAAATGTGGCACATATACACCATGGAATACTATGCAGTCATAAAAAAGGATGAGTTCATGCCCTTTGTAGGGACATGGATGAAGGTGGAAACCATCATTCTCAACAAATTATCGCAAGGACAGAAAACCAAACACTGCATGTTCTCACTCAGAGGTGGGAATTGAACAATGAGAACACTTGGACACAGGAAGGGGAACATCACACACCGGGGCCTGTCATGGGGTGGAGGGCGTGAGGAAGGATAGCATTAGGAGATATACCTAATGTAAATGATGAGTTAATGGGTGCAGCACACCAACATGACACATGTATACATATGTAACAAACCTGCATGTTGTGCACATGTACCCTAGAACTTAAAGTATAATAATAATGATGATGATAATAATAATAATAATAAAAAGTCAGTGGGCACAGTGGCTCATGCCTGTAATCCCAGCACTTTGGGAGGTCACGGTTGGCATATCACTTGAGGCCAGGAGTTCAAGATCAACCTGGCTAATATGGTAAAAGTAATCAGAGCTCCTGGAAGAAATCGTTGATTCTAAGACTGGGTGAGAAAATGTACACAATTAGTGGATGATCTTGTAGTGCCAGAAACTAAGGAAGTTCTCAAAACAAACACACACACACACACACACACAGAGCAAACCAAGTGTAACACACACTAGTGAAGATACATCAAAGGGGCACAAGAACTGACAGCCAAGTGGAAGAACTGCCAATGGCTGAAACTAACACGATTTCAGCGAAAAATAAAATGAAAGAAAAGTACATAATATTGGATTATGAAATATGTAAAATAAATATCCAAGACTCATGTAGATATAAATAATCAAATAAATTCATAAATGGCATAAAAGAGAGAAATATATTATGTAGAAGTGACTTCCTTCCAGTGAGTACAGTATGAAAAGAATAATAATAAAGAGTATTTAACAATAGAGAAATCTGATGAACATTACTTTAGCCATATAACCAAGGTCAGCATCAATAGTGGTAAATCATGTTGATAATTCGTACCCTTGATACGATGTGATGAAAAGTGCATTTTACTTCTGTGATCTTCATCTCACAATGTATAATCTCAGTCTAATCATGAGACATACTCCAATAGAGGGACATCCTGACCTTGTATCTGTCAGGTCATCAAACAAATAAGAAAAGTCTGGAAAAATATCACAGTCAAGAGAAGCCTAAGGAGATGTGACAACTAAAGTTTACATAGTAATCCTGAATGAAATCCAAGAACAGAAAAAAGCACAAAAGGCAAAACTAAGACATTTAAACAAACCATTAATTATAACAAACATGTCATAGTAACGTAGAGTGCTAATAACTGGAGAAATTTTAAGTGGCAGGGATGATATAGGAACTAAATGCCCAATTTTTCTGTAAACTTGAAACTCTAAAATTCCTCTGTTAATAAAAATATAATTAACCAGATTGGTAAAAATTTTAGTTTAATAGAACCAAACATTGGCTATATTATAAGATTTGATTATGGGAAAAAAGTCTGTAAATAATAACTTACAGCAAACCAAGTGTAATAGTTATATGCTACTCTCCACACATCAATGAGGTTAGACACTTCTATATTTATAAGCATTTAGACATTATTTTTACTTTTAGGTAACTCTAGTGACAGAGAAGTATTGTAGATGCCATTTTAGGCTTGATGATCATATGAAGTCTCATAGTTTCAAATATTGCATATGCCTGGAAAATCCACAAATTAACATCACTTGTATGGACGCTCTCAGATTTCAGATTCCTTTATATCAGAATGTTTAATAGATATTTAAACTTTAACATGTCCAAAAACAAACTCCAGGTATATTTCCATCATAAAGTGCCCCTCTCTCGGTAGGATCTGCATCACTAATAGCAAAGTGAACTCTTTAATTGTGCCAGTCCAAAGCCACACAGCTTCCCTAATTTCTCTTTTGAACACCCTACATCAGTCAGTAAATCCAAATAGATCTACTTTTAAAATATCATCAGACTCTGACTACTTCTCAAATCTTCACCGATACTCCCTCATCTAGCATTTCTTTCTTATATTTTTGCAATAGCTTCATAACTGTGTTTTCTGCCTTTGTTCTTGACATTCTAACATTGAAACCACAGTGATTAATTTAAAACTTAAGTCATGTAAATTATGTTTAGAATCCTCCAGTATTTTCCATATCACTAAATAAAACTAAGAGCTCATACTGTAAGACATAAAGTCCTATCTACACCTCACCATACCTCAGAAGTCTTCTACTACTTTCTTTCGTATTTATTTTTGATCCAGTTTCTGTTTCTGGAAAACTATAAATTCTTCTAGCTCAGACTTTTGTACTTATTCATTCTGCTTTCTGCCTGAACATTGTCAAAAATGTCTACATATTTTTCTCCTTAATTTCTTAAACCACTTCAAGAATTTGCTCTAAACTTGCCTTCTCATTACTGACTTCCCTGCTTATCTCATTCAAATTGCAGAAAGTCTAATTCGTTTCTCAGATTGTGTACACACTGCCGTGATTTATTTTTCTCTGCAGTGCTCATCTCCAACTACTAAACAATATATTTTACTTATTCATTTGTTATTTTTATTTTTCAACTGTAACACTAGCCCCAGGGTCCAGTATTTTTGCATCTTATTCATTGTGTATCCATACACTTAGAACTAGGAGATCTCAAAACAAGTTTTCAAGAGAATGAATAAATAAGAAATGCCTAGGTGATAAACTATAAATATTGGCCCTCAAATCTAAATGTTTCATTAAAATTTGTTGAATTATAGATTATCTTTTCCAAAAGTTTATTTAACTTTTCCATATTAGAAAATATTAGCACCTAACACTTCCAAAGTCTAAAAAGTCTAAAACAAATCTAAAACGTTTAAAAATTAATGGGCAGTTATGGTAGTTTGAGGTGTTTACAAAGTTCCTACACACACACACACA
Source organism: Papio anubis (assembly GCF_008728515.1). Taxonomy (NCBI): domain Eukaryota; kingdom Metazoa; phylum Chordata; class Mammalia; order Primates; family Cercopithecidae; genus Papio; species Papio anubis. The sequence goes on along the minus strand of NC_044982.1, from coordinate 62,810,643 downwards.
AAAGGGTATAAAATTGGACAGAGTTGTCAAGAGCTACCACTTCAAGGTTTTGGAAATCCATAAAAGGCAGACAACTTATTAAGTGTTTATTCTTGAATAACTACTAGATCATAAGTTAAAAACAACAAGCATTTGTGATCTTTCCTGGGGCTCCACCTTCTCCTAAAGCTTAGTCAACGACTGGACCAAAACCAAAAGTTTGCTTTTATGAAAGGCTGAATTAATCCTCAATGGGTGACAAAACTCTGGCTTTTTCAGCATAAAAGAAAACAGGCTCTGTAGAAAACAAATATTTAAAATTCACAGATTTGGCTCCCAAGCATGCTCTGGAGAGAAAGTTGAGGAAGTAACTGGGTATCTTTTGCTAGTATCATTCAGATGAGCCAGAAATGAATACAGAGACCCTAGAAATGAAAAAAGCCACAGAAAGGCAAGTTAATTTCATCACATGCCCCTCATGGGCTGAAATATTACATATGAGTGGGAGATCTGTTCCTACACAGACCCTGAAAAAAAAGCCAAAGATAACTTGAGAACTGGATAAAGTTTAGTGTGTGCACTCTCAATAAACATCTGGGAGAAGACTTATAAACTCATCCATTTGAGCTTGACTTTTGCCCAAATCACTGGCTGACCACTAAGTTATGTAGATGTAAGGCTAATACTTTGAAATACAGGTTAGAAAATACAAATAAAATTAAAAACACTGAGCAGAGAATTCAACAGCCATACTTTACAGGGGAGACACCTTCTACAGTTTATGTTCAGGCTAATTATTAAAAAATCAAGCAAACAAAATACATCGAAGAGTAAATCAGAATTTAAATTGGGCATAATTTAAAAATACAAATAATCAGAATAGTTTAGTTTATAGTCAGAAAAAAATTCACAGATGGCTCAAAATGTTTTATTAGGCAGAGAAGAACTTCAAAGCAGCCATTATAAACTTGAAATTTAAAAATTATTTGTAAATAAACTATAAAAAAGATCCAAGTCAAAATTCTATATCTGAAAAGTATAATAACAGAAATAAAAATATAAAAATATCAAAAAATGGGCTTAACAGCAGATTTGCAGTATCAGATAAATAATCAGTGAAATTAAAGACAAATTAATACAAGTTATTTTTCCCACATAGAGTGAAAAAAATTGAAAATAAATTACTAGAGCTTCAAAGGCCTGTGAAACAAAATTAAACACCTATGAGACAAATCTATCAAAGCAATGGGTTTATATGGTTGTTCCAGAAAAAGCAGACTGATAGGGGTGTACACATATTTTTTTTTTTTAAAGGAAAACAATACTTGCCAATTTCAATGAAAACATTAATCTATAGATTCACAGAAATTAACAAATGTCAAGTCAAGTTTTCATAAAACTACATTTAAACAATTGTGGAAATTGCTGAAAGTTAAAGATAATTTGAAAACCCTTTTATTTTATTTTCTTTTTTCCTGATCCAAGGACTCTTACTTGAAAATCTTTAAAGCATCAAGGGATAAATGATAGAATGCTTAAAAGAGAATTTATGACTAATGGGAGAACTTACGACTAATGGGAGAACTTAAACTTATGGGAGACTTCTTCAAATATAATAGAGATTAGATGCACTTGAATAACATGCACATTTCTGAAAGTAAAAAAAGATAAAGAAAATCTCAGCCAAAAATTTTATATCCAGAAAAGTATTATTCCAAAATAAATGCAAATAATCAGCAGAATTTATAAAAAAGAATAAGTTACTACATATATCCTTTAAAATACACTAAAGGAAATCCTTTACATATTAAAGAATATTGGATAACTACTTTAGGCTTAACGAATATTGGATAATTACTCAATTCAATAGGAAATAAAGAATGCAAAAAATGGTAAACATATGAAATGTTCAGATATTATGTTAATGTAACTAATAGCTTGATAGTTATATTACATGTAATATAACTATCATAATATACTTTAATATAGAATATGTATATAATATATATTCCATATATAATTTCTTCTTAAATTCTTTGAAAATAATATATACATACACAGTATAAAAGTATGGAAGTGGCTTTAGAATTGGATAATGAATAAAGGCTAGTAAAATTTTAGGGATCAAAATAGCAGAAAAGGAGAGCCTAATTAGCCTTGATCAGACTTCCTGTGGAAATGTATGTTAAAAAGTCTGCAGATGAGACTCTGAAGGAAGTGAGAACCACAGTAGAAAAATGTATACCTTCTTAGAGAATATCTAAATTGTCATAACCAGAATGCTAGTAGAAATATAAACATTATAAGTGTTGCTGGAGAGGACTCAGAAGTAACTAACTGATGAACACGCTATTAGAAAGTAGAGTCTTTCCTAGTTTCAGAAAGCTCAGCTGAATTCTGTATTAGCAATTATGTTCAAAGCATTTTACAAACAAATGACTTTAGTATTTAACAGGGGAAATTTCTAAGCACTATGTTGAAGGTAGAGCCTAGTTTCTTCTTTCTATTTACACTAAAACGTGGAAAGAGATAAGCTGAGGGAAAAAATATTAAACAAAGAGGTATAAACTTAATAATCTAAGAAATTCTTAACTTATGCAGTTGCAAAAAATGATGAAATTAGAAGATCCACTATCAGCAAAGCATACTCTGGAGAGACAGTTGAGGAAGTAACTGGGTATCTTTTGCTAGTGCCTTGGAAGAAATATAAGTTTATGGTGTTCACTTAATTTATTTAAAAACATTTTTAAAAAATTTTTTAATTGTTAAGTTTATTTAGAGTAATATATACTATAATGTTTGATTTATAACTAATATTGATGTTATTTAAATAAAAAAGGAATAAGGAGATAATAATAATAAACATGAATTAACAAAACACAAAACATGCCAATCACTATTACTGAATTATCATTATGAATTAAAGAATCAAAGTCCTACTATAAGCTGTGTAATAGATACATTTTAGGTTCAGAGCCAGAATAGAGAGAAAGTAGAATGATCAAAAAATACATACCATACAGAAAATAACGTAAAGGAGCTGAAATGGCTACTTCAAGGTAGGCTAGGCTAAACTATGATGCTGGGTCTACTGAATATGTCCTGGCTTACAATACTTTCAACTGGCAATGGCTTCATTGAGATGTAACCTCATTGTAAGTTGAGAAGCATTTGTAATGACTGACACATGAATGTTCATTTAATGTTTATTGCAGGATTATTCATAGTAGCTAAAAATAGGAAATAATTAACATGTCAATCAACTGGTGAATAGGAATAAAATTGAATGAATTAGTGATATATGCAGCAATAAGAATGAACCTCAGAAACACCATGCTTGGTGAAAGAACACAGATTAAAATGGCTGCATTCTTGAATATTTCAACTAACACAAATGGTGTGAAAATAAAAACTTACTGGCATGATTTTTACAAGTGCCTTTTTTCTTAAGATTTACCCACAAATACTATTTCTCTGCTCACTCTTTTTTCTTTTTTTAAAATTTTTATTATTATACTTTAAGTTCTAGGGTACATGTGCACAACATGCAGGTTTGTTACATATGTACACCCATGCCATGTTGGTGTGCTGTACCCATCAACTCGTCAGCACCCATCAACTCGTCATTTACATCAGGTATAACTCCCAATGCAATCCCTTCCCCCTCCACCCTCCCCACAACAGGCCCCAGTGTGTGATGTTCTCCTTCCTGAGTCCAAGTGATCTCACTGTTCAGTTCCCTCCTATGAGTGAGAACATGCGGTGTTTGGTTTTCTGTTCTTGCGATAGTTTGCTGAGAATGATGGTTTCCAGCTGCATCCATGTCCCTACAAAGGACAGAAACTCATCCCTTTTTATGGCTGCATAGTATTCCATGGTGTATATGTGCCACATTTTCTTAATCCAGTCTGTCACTGATGGACATTTGGGTTGATTCCAAGTCTTTGCTATTGTGAATAGTGGCACAACAAACATACGTGTGCATGTGTCTTTATAGCAGCATGATTTATAATCCTTTGGGTATATACCCAGTAATGGGATGGCTGGGTCATATGGTACTTCTAGTTCTAGATCCTTGAGGAATCGCCATACTGTTTTCCATAATGGTTGAACTAGTTTACAATCCCACCAACAGTGTAAAAGTGTTCCTATTTCTCCACATCCTCTCCAGCACCTGTTGTTTCCTGACTTTTTAATGATTGCCATTCTAACTGGTGTGAGATGGTATCTCATTGTGGTTTTGATTTGCATTTCTCTGATGGCCAGTGATTATGAGCATTTTTTCATGTGTCTGTTGGCTGTATGAATGTCTTCTTTTGAGAAATGTCTGTTCATATCCTTTGCCCACTTTTTGATGGGGTTGTTTGTTTTTTCTTGTAAATTTGTTTAAGTTCTTTGTAGGTTCTGGATATTAGCCCTTTGTCAGATGAGTAGATTGCAAAACTTTTCTCCCATTCTGTAGGCTGCCTGTTCACTCTGATGATAGTTTCTTTTGCTGTGCAGAAGCTCTTTAGTTTAATTAGATCCCATTTGTCAATTTTGGCTTTTGTTGCCACTGCTTTTGGTGTTTTAGACATGAAGTCTTTGCCCATGCCTATGTCCTGAATGGTATTACCTAGGTTTTCTTCTAGGATTTTTATGGTATTAGGTCTAACATTTAAGTCTCTAATTCATCTTGAATTAATTTTCGTATAAGGAGTAAGGAAAGGATCCAGTTTCAGCTTTCTACTTATGGCTAGCCAATTTTCCCAGCACCATGTATTAAATAGGGAATCCTTTCCCCATTTCTTGTTTTTCTCAGTTTTATCAAAGATCAGATGGCTATAGATGTGTGGTATTATTTCTGAGGGCTCTGTTCTGTTCCGTTGGTCTATATGTCTGTTTTGGTACCAGTACCATGCTGTTTTGGTTACTGTAGCCTTGTAGTATAGTTTGAAGTCAGGTAGCATGATGCCTCCAGCTTTGTTCTTTTGACTTAGAACTGTCTTGACAATGCAGGCTCTTTTTTGGTTCCATATGAACTTTAAAGCAGTTTTTTTTTTCACAATTCTGTGAAGAAACTCATTGGTAGCTTGATGGGGATGGCATTGAACCTATAAACTACCTTGGACAGTATGGCCATTTTCACGATATTGATTCTTCCTATCCATGAGCATGGTATGTTCTTCCATTTGTTTGTGTCCTCTTTTATTTCACTGAGCAGTGGTTTGTAGTTCTCCTTGAAGAGGTCCTTTACATCCCTTGTAAGTTGGATTTCTAGGTATTTTATTCTCTTTGAAGCAATTGTGAATGGAAGTTCATTCATGATTTGGCTCTCTGTTTGTCTGTTACTGGTGTATAAGAATGCTTGTGATTTTTGCACATTCATTTTGTATCCTGAGACTTTGCTGTAGTTGTTTATCAGCTTAAGGAGATTTTGGGCTGAGACAATGGGGTTTTCTAAATATACAATCATGTCATCTGCAAACAGGGACAATTTGACCTCCTCCTTTCCTAACTGAATACCCTTGATTTCTTTCTCCTGCCTGATTGCCCTAGACAGAACTTCCAACACTATGTTGAATAGGAGTGGTGAGAGAGGGCATCCCTGTCTTGTGCCAGTTTTCAAAGGGAATGTTTCCAGTTTTTCCCCATTCAGTATGATATTGGCTGTGGGTTTGTCATAAATAGCTCTTATTATTTTGAGATATGTTCCATCAATACCGAATTTATTGAGCGTTTTTAGCATGAAGGGCTGTTGAATTTTGTCAAAGGCCTTTTCTGCATCTATTGAGATAATCATGTGGTTTTTGTCTTTGGTTCTGTTTATATGCTGGATTACGTTTATTGATTTGTGTATGTTGAACCAGCCTTGCATCCCAGGGATGAAGCCCAATTGATCATAGTGGATAAGCTTTTTGATGTGCTGCTGGATTCGGTTTGCCAGTATTTTATTGAGGATTTTTGCATCGATGTTCATCAGGGATATTGGTCCAAAATTCTCTTTTTTTGTTGTGTCTCTGCCAGGCTTTGGTATCAGGATGATGTTGGCCTCATAAAATGAGTTAGGGAGGATTCCCTCTTTTTCTATTGATTGGAATAGTTTCAGAAGGAATGGTACCAGCTCCTCCTTGTACCTCTGGTAGAATTCAGCTGTGGATCCCTCTGGTCCTGGACTTTTTTTGGTTGGTAGGCTATTAATTATTGCCTCAATTTCAGAGCCCGCTATTGGTCTCTTCAGGAATTCCACTTCTTCCTGGTTTAGTCTTGGGAGAGTGTAAGTGTCCAGGAAATTATCCATTTCTTCTAGATTTTCTAGTTTATTTGCGTAGAGGTGTTTATAGTATTCTCTGATGGTAGTTTGTATTTCTGTCGGCTCGGTGATGATATCCCTTTTACCATTTTTTATTGCATCTATTTGATTCTTCTCTCTTTTCTTCTTTATTAGTCTTGCTAGCAGTCTATCAATTTTGTTGATCTTTTCAAAAAACCAACTCCTGGATTCATTGATTTTTTGGAGGGTTTTTTGTGTCTCTATCTCCTTCCTGCTCATTCTTTTAAGATTCTTCTGATAACAGATTACTAATCCTCCAGAATTACTAACAATTGTTCAGAAGTTTCTGTATTTCTGAAATATAAAAGCCTTCCTTCTTTCCTATCTAAAAATTTGTTGAATATCTGATAACTTGGTAAACTAAATACCTGTGAAAAATATTCTTGATTATCAGTAAGTAAATAATTAATTAAATATGGTTCTTAAGTAGTTAAGCTAAACTGTGTGTAAAAATAATTGTATCATTTATTTGACACAATGCTAACAGAAAGCATGAATGTCATTTTCAAATATGCTGCAAATTATATCCCAAAATGTAATTTTTAACACAAAGTAACAGAACATGGTAAAATAAAGACCAGAAGATTCCAAGCCATCTGATTTATTTAGCGAGTAAAAGGGACAAATAGTTGAACTGCCTAGTATTTTTTGAAGGAAAAATCATTTCAGCCAACATTGATCTTAGAAGAGCAATACAATGTAGGTGAGAAAAAGTGAATCAGATAAATTCCTGAGTGTCTCTCGACAGAAGATAAATGCCACAGATAGTCTCCTTTTGAGAGAAGAATATTGGGGTGAGAAAGTTATAGTGATCAAGCTCCAACAGGTGATTGACTATTAAATTCAATGACCTCTGCAGTTTTCTTATTGACTTCTCAAGTCTCCATTAAGGAAATGTCTCAAGGGAAAGAGACAAATAAACCACAAAGAGAGTGATTTGAAATAAAGCCAGCTCCAGAAATAAATGCCCACTACAAATGAATATGAAAATAAAAATGGCTACAAAATATAAGCTGGTTGTGCACTGCTTAAAACATTACAAATGCAGATATATCACTCAGTGTTGAGATCTTATTTAAGAAACATATAAAGTAAAGATATTTGAAATGAAAATCCATTCACTGGTTTAGGTTGTAAAATCATGCATTGTGTTCTCAGAAATAGAAATCTCTTTAATGAAGTGTTAAAAATAAAGGTAAAGGCAGGAAGACTCCTGATCATTTTGCTTTTTTCATATGTTCCATTTCTATGGGAAAATAAGACTATAGGTAAATCTCTCTCATTCTCTCTCTCTCTCTCTCTTTCTCTCTCTCTCTCTGTGTGTGTGTGTCTGTGTGTGTGTAGAGAGAGAGATAAAAAAAGAAAGAGAGAGATGTTTCCAATAGTCACACTTTAATTTGACTACAATTTAATAACCTACAGTAGCACAAAAATAGTCTAGTAATGGGTTAAAGTGTCTAGAAGGAGGATTCTCAGCATTGGCTTTTGCAACACCTTATATCCTTAAATTTTTTTTGGAATTGCATAAGCACATGGCAAATGGTATAAATGATACAGTTTTTCACATTGTAGAAATCATGGAATATCTATAAATCTAGCAGCATTTTAACATTCTACATAACAAAATGATTCTGCATTGGTTCTTCCCTAGCTTATCTTCAGTGTAAAGATTTTGAGAGCTAAAAAAGAGCTCTCAAACTGGGGGAAAGGGTTTTGATTTTGATTATTTTGTACATCTTACAGTTGTCATATAATCCGAAATCTAAAATTTGGTAAATTTAATAATGTATCATTATAATTAAAATGCATAAGTTGGATATAGATGCCTCATTTATCAATGACTTAAGTTCTAAAGGGAGCTATTACTTAAATCCAATTGACTTCATTATGCTAATCTAAGAAACTATGCTAAAATCTGGCCAGCTGTCAGTGAATGTGCAGATGTCTCAGGTTCCTGTTGCTTCATTTTATTTTGAAAGATACATGTTGATAAGTTCTTGGTTTTATCTAACTCTTTTCACTGCTCACTCTATACAATTTCTTATGATGATGATTGTTCATCCATAATTAGACTCCATGTGCATTACAGTCATCCAGTTACAAATATTTTTACATAGTAATTTGAAATCATAATTTCCTGTTTGAGGAAGTAGTTGTCAATATAGGTCCCTGTAATAAAATAAGCTTTTTATGCTCTTATTTAACAATAATGTTGATATAACAGCTTGAATAAACCATTTGTCATTACTGAAAAAATATGAATTAATCTCAGAATCATTAGTAGGAGCAATATATGCCAAAGTAAAATAGTGAATTTTGTATACTTTCATCTCTATGGGGGGGAAAAAAAAGAGATTGTGCTGTTAGAGGTTAGAATAGTATTTATTTTATGGACTTGTGAAGTCTGCAGGGGGTGCATTCAAGAGCCTTCAGATTTGGAAACCCTGGAAGTCTTGTGTCTAAACAGGGGTCATAGTGGTGGAGATGTACAGAGCCCAGCAGATTGAGGGGCCATGGAGGAAGCACCTTGGCTCTTCTCAGCACCAGCTTTTAACTTGAAAGGGTTTACAAAACTATGTTCTTCCCATGTAGCTACTGTACCTGCCCTGGATACAGTGCTGCATCATCTCCTCACCCACACTAATTTCTTCTTTCAGCTGTCAATACCTCTTGCCACCGGCTCCCATTGCAATTATTTGTTACCATTATGATTCTTTATCTGAAGGCTTGTTGTGTATGCTTAGGAGTATATTCACAGCATCAAAATTCAGAGAGCTCTACATTTATGATGCATGCTGTATACATATATTTGATGAAGTTAAAAATTCAAGTAACCAAGGATAAATCTATTTTAAGACTTGTGAGACCATTTCTTCAAAAACTACTGATCATTACTAAGAGAAATTAAAGAATCGCAAAGACAGTTGAAGGTTATACAATGATCATGATTTAGAAAAATCAATAATAGAAAGAAGCCAATTCTCCCTAAATTGGCATTCTGACAAATAAACATTTTGCAGATTTTTAAAATAGAAAGTGACTGGCTGATTTTAACATTTGTTTAGAAATGCAAAAGCCTTGAAGTTGTTGGAAATACTCAATGTAATAAAACTTAAACACTTCTAGATATTAGAAGCCTATAATAATAAAAGGTCTAGACTAGACACAAGAATAGAAAAAATGAATAAATGGAATAGAATAGACATTTCAGGAAAAGGTATGAGTATATACTTTATCTTTCTATGTGACAATGCTAACAGAAGTTCAAAGTAAAAATTGTATTTTTAAACAATAAAAATAATTTAAAAATTAGTCTTTCTTTTCCCTTCTAATGGGACACGATTTATAGTATGATAATTTAAAGTTGAACCATCTCACATATTTTGACAAAAAATTGCATTATTATACACCTAAGTGAGAATATGCTTTGATTAAATGATCAGCTTAAATAAATATTGTACTTAAGATAATTTCTAATGCATACTTGAATTATTCTGACATTTAAAAAAGCTTTTTAAAAAATAAACTGAATAAAGTAAATAAAATAGTTTTTCCATCCTTCATAGCAAATGCAATTGTTGCTTCCTTTAGAATAAACAAGATTATGACTTTAAATTCTTACTCTATTTTATTGAGAAGAAATAACTTTAATTTGAAAAGGTGAGCAAAGAGTGATAAAAATAAATACGTGGCAAATGTATTTGAAACTTGATATATCTGAAGTTTACAGTTTAAAGGATTATCACAGATTGCATAGCTAGTTACTTCCTAAATAACTTTTTCTATGTATACTTTTGTAGGAAACCTAGGAATTCCACCACCCCTAGTGTCCTTAATGTTTCTTAATGCCACTTTTGACCTCGCAGTTGCCTATAATTACATGTTGAGTTAAAGAAAGAATACATGACTGAGTATCTTCTTTTGCCCTTGGAAGTGAACAAGATTAGGTTGGTGTTTATGTTAAGTTTGGTTTGGAAGCAGACCTACAAGTCTTTTCAGTAAAAAATGTTAATGTGGCTTGTGACAATTTATGAAAATTTTCTAACTTCTAACTGAAACAAATAACTGTATTTTTATCCCAACTAGTCATGTTTATTTTTGTTTACAGCATTTATTATAAACTAAGATGGATACTTTTTTTTTTTTTTTTTTTTTTTTTTTTTTTTTGAGACGGAGTCTTGCTGTGTCACCCAGGCTGGAGTGCAGTGGCGAAATCTCGGCTCACTGCAAGCTCCGCCTCCCGGGTTCACGCCATTCTTCTGCCTCAGCCTCCTGAGTAGCTGGGACTACAGGCGCCGGTGCCACCTCGCCTGGCTAGTTTTTTTGTATTTTTGGTAGAGACGGGGTTTCACTGTGTTAGGCAGGATGGTCTCGATCTCCTGACCTCGTGATCCACCTGCCTCGGTCTCCCAAAGTGCTGGGATTACAGGCTTGAGCCACCGTGCCAGGCCGATTCTTTTTATTTAAAGGACTATCGAAATGTTGAATCATCTGAACTACATTTTGAACATTGAATAGCTTAGTTTTAAATGTTATGGCTAGTAAGGAGACATCTGTAAAACACAAAAAATGAATCACTTGTCTAACCTACATTTTTAAAACATAAAAATTGATGAAACATTTTCTGTGTAGTAAGGGCTTTCATCATAAAAGTGACAATAAAGAAATAATGTTGCAATAACCCCATCTCACTTAGTCCTTAAATTGATAACAATTTCCAAGTGTATTTATTTATGGTATTTATGCTTTTCTTATGGTAAGGTAAAATTAAAATAGCTAATTTGTTTGCCAAATGCCTGAGAAAGTAGTAATAACTAGTACTTTTACCTTCTAATACCTTCCTAAGTAAAAATATCTACCCACATCCCAGATAAAGAAGGAATTAATATGTGAAATGATGTAAGGTTTTGGAAGAAAGTCTGATATTTAGAGTAGTAAGTTTGATACCATATGCATATATAAAGGCATGGGGAGTGGGAGGAAGAGAGCAAGAAAAGAGGAGGATAAACTTTTATGTGTACAAACTAGTAAAGAGCTTTCTGATGTGTCATTCTAGAAATGTAGACACCTTCCAAAGGCAGTGAATGGTGGTCTACATAAGATTTCTACTAAAGAAACAAGTTGACCCAATTACATTTTTCTGACAGGTAATTTATAGAATTGTAAAGAATGAAAGTCAGTTCCTCACAAAGAAATCTGTGCACTGGAAGATAGCCTATTACTGTCTGTACCCTTTTCAACTGTTTTTCCAGGAAATGGCTACACAATATCATTTCCAATCTAGATTCCCTACAACATCTCTAAACCTATTTGAATTTACTAGATTCTGTAAATAACTATTGACCATTCCTATGTGCTTAAATACAGTTAAAATGTCTAAGTCCTTTAGGAGATGTAGTTCATCTGTAAAGCATTTCCAAAAGACATTTCCAACATTTGATGACATTATCACCCTTTGCAATGATTTTGTGCCATCTCTTACAACATCCCAAGGTTAACACCCTACTGTATACTGTTCTACAGTTAGTGGAACTAATCCTCTTCATTCCTCAGATAAACTTGAATAAAAGGCCCATAAATTTTTCTACAAAAATAAAGTGTATTTCTGCTGGATCTCAGCAAACATACACTATATCCTTCCAACTCTGGCAATGTTTGTAAATCAGCATCTGTAGAAATATATAACTGCAGGTTTAAAAAGAAAAGCAGCAGCCTTCATACAACCCTGTATACTCCATTATGACTAAAAGTTCTTTCATTAAATGTGGCATAACAGGTTAAAAATACAAATAGCTTAATAAGATAATCCAGTATATCATAATTAGTTCTGTGGTTTTAGAAGATAAGTATATTTTTAAAAATTATGTACTTGTCAAAGGCATTTTGTCAAGGAAAGTCTAGTCATAAAAACTGTGGTTAAGGCCCCTTACGATAATGATTTTTTCTTTATTTGATGTGAACATAGTTCTTTATATAAATCCTCCTTGTCTATTTGATAATGTAGACTCACTTCAATGCATATACTACTCAGCTAATGTACTTTTATTCCTATTATTTATGTATTTATTTATATATTCATTTATTTGAAACAGGGTCTCTGTCACCCAAGCTGGAGTGCAGTGCCACAGAAAGCTCACTACAGCCTCGACCAACTGAGCTCAACTGATCCTCCTGCCTGGGCCTCCCAAAGTGTTGGTATTACAGGTGTAAGCTACTGCACCTTGCCTATTAAATAGTAGCATTTAAGACAGTTATAAAATTTATACCTTCAATGTAACATTATCCAATATGATCCCTGATATTTCTAAATGAATAATTATAACAACTATAAAAATCAGAATGTGGATAGTACTATAAAGTTTCTTTCATATTGTCAAAAACATAAATAATGCAAAATTTACCATTTAATCATTTTTAAGTATACAGTTCAGTGGCATTAAGTATACTTACATTGTTGTGCAATCATCACCATTATCTATCTCTAGTATTCATTCATCATCCCAAACTGGAACTCTGTATGTATTAAATAATAACTCCCCATTCCTTCCTTTCCCCACCCACTGGAGACCGCTACTCTATCTTCCATGTCTATGAATTTGACTATTCCAGGTACTTTATGTACATACAATCATACAATATCTGTCACGTGTCTTATTTTACCTGGCATAATGTCTTCAAGATTAATTCATACTGTAAAATGTAGAAGAATGTCCTTTGTTTTAAGGCTGAAAAATATTCTTTTGTATGTATTAAATATTAAACCACATTTTGTTTATCTCTTCATATCCTGGCAGACTTTTGGGTTATTTCCACCTTTTGGCTATTATAAACAATGCTGCTATAAATGTTGATGTACATATTTCTGTTTGAGTCTTTACTTTCAATTATTTTGGGTATATTTACAAATAAGTGGAATTGCTAGATGATATGGTAATTTTATTTGAATTTTTTGAGGGTATTTAGCTTTAATTTCTTGCTCTAATTTAACAGAATATTCTAGCTGAGAAATACATGTATGAGTTAACAAAATCTCATTTGCATTCTTATTTCAATCTTCCTCCCATATATCTTCCAATACAATATCCTAAAAATTTGATCCCATCTTATATTTACCTGATGCTCTCAATCCAATCAATAATCTTGGGGAAACATTAGAAAGATTTTGGTAATTACTCATCTCCATGAAATTCATAAAGTTGATGCCCAAGGCTTTTAATTGAGGGAAAAAAGAAATAAAAATAATTCTAGTATCTATTTCAAGTTTGACAGTATGAAAATAGATACAAAGTATATTTAAATATTTTTATTTCTTAGAATATTCAAAATCTGAATTGGCCTTCAAAATTAGTAATTTGGTGGAGGGTTTGTCTTCTTGGGAGATAAAGTCATTTTCTCCTCTGAGGAAGATTCCTAAATAGTTGGCTTTAAATTACAAAATATATAAAAATAAAGTTAGTCATTTAGTGTTAATCTTATTGTACCTTGTAGAAATTTAAACACATAAAGGAAAAAAATATTTAATTGGTTTTCTAATTTTGAGAAAATCTAAACAGTTCTTTCATATAGATTTAATCCATGAAAACTAAAATACGGGCTCAAAATGAGTTAATAATTCAAGTTGGTTCATTAAATCTTTTGTGTTGAAAATCATAGAATTCTATGTTGACAAGCATAGCCTCCAATATTTAAGTGAAGAAATAGGCTTCCTTCACAAATATTTTAACAAATGTATGTTTATTTACCATGTGAATTATCTATAAAGATAAAAATTCAACAGTTGGAGTTCCTAAAACTTCTCAATATTAGAAGAAAGTTTGCTTCCACTTCTAGCAAACAGATTTTGATGGAATCTTAAATTTCTTTTCTTTTCTTTTTTTTTTTTCTTTTTTTTTTTTTTTTTTTGAGATGGAGTTTTGCTCTTTTGCCCAAGCTGGAGTGCAGTGGCTCAATCTCAGCTCACTGCAACATCTGCCTCCCAGGTTCAAGTGATTCTCCTGCCTCAGCCTCCCCAGGAGCTGGGACTACAGGTGCGTGCCACCATGCCTGCCTAATTTTTTGTGTTTTTAGTAGAGACAGGGTTTCACCGTGTTAGCCAGGATGGTCTCGATCTCCTGACCTCGTGCTCCACCAACCTTGGCCTCCCAAAGTGCTGGGATTACAGGCATGAGCACCGCACCCAGCCTTAAATTTCTGATAACAAAATATAGGACCACAAATAATTTACTTATATTTTTTAAAAACTCCAAATAATTACCAAAAATTAGCAGACACAATGGCTATTTGAGTGAATATATTTTTTGGAATACTAATTTGAAGACATTACCGTAGTTGAAAATCTCTTAGCTTAGCAACTGAAGCCTGAAGTAGGCTCAGTCTTTTGTTGTTATTCATAACCGTTGCTAAATTAATTCATAGTGGTTCCAAAATTAAACAAAACTTTTTGTCAAAGTTCAATCAATCACAAATTGCACTAAAACAAACAAGCGCCTAATAGAGTCTGTCACTTTCTTGGGCAGATTCTGTGTTTAATTTATATATATTTGTAAAATTGCAATCAGTCATTTGACTGATGATAAAAACAATGCTTCAGACATGGACAGAAGCTATTTATAATAATGTTTCTCACCAGCTCAATTCAGAACCTGCTCCATCTTTAACATGGAAGAAGTTCATACTTCACTACTTCGACAGCAAAACTATTCCTTACAGAGCAGGTCCCACAGTACAATAAGCATATTTTTTCACGAAAACTATTCAAATATTTTAAAAGTTAATCCTTATAGAGACTTGTATGTTTATTATGTTATTTATATGCTATTGTTCTTTATATTCCACTTTTTAATTCTAACTTCGTTCTTCCTAAAAACTGTTTTTCTAAAATTCTGTTAGGAAGTGTTTGGTATGGCTACATTCTTATACACACACACATTTCTCTCAATATATATTATATGTCTATATATGTGTGTGTATATACACATATACATATATATACATGTACTGTATCTATACATATACGTGTGTATATGTATATATATTTTTCTATATATGTATATATATTTTATATATAATATATACACACATAATATATACATATATATGAAATATATAAATATATTTAGAAATGTGTGTATATACACACAGACACACATACATAAATATATTTCAATAGTTTTGGGAGTACAGGTTTTTTTTTATTACATGAATGAATTGTGTAGTGGCGAAGTGTGAGATTTTAGTGCACCAGTCACTCAAGTAGTTTATATTGTACTCAATATGTAGGTTTTTATCCCTCACCCCCCCCCCACCCTCCTTCCTTCTGAGGCTTGTATGCCTTTTGCATATGCATAAACAAGTGGGAACACACAGTATTTGGTTTTTCATTCTTGAGTTACTCTACTTTGAACAATGGCCTCCAGCTCCATCTGAGTTGTTGCAAAAGACATTATTTCATTCTTTTTTATGGCTAAGTAGTATTTCATAGTGTATGTAGACAGCATTTTCTTTATTCCTTCATCAGTTGATTAGCACTTAGGTTGGTTTTATTTATTTGCAATTGTGGATTGTGTTATAGTACAAATAAACCTGCAATTGTGTTTTTTATGTAATGACTCCTTTTCCTTTGGATGGATACCCAGTAGTAGGATTGCTGGAATGAATTAGTAGATCTACTTTTAGTTCTTCAAGAAATTTCCCTTTATGGCTAAATTCTAATGCTTTGTTTGTCTGACATTTTAAAAGTTATTTATTCCTCCTTCTTCAGTAATAGAAATTTAGGTTGAAAGTGTTTTCCCCTTTGTTCCCTGTCAATTTAAATATAACATTAACATCATCCATGTATATTGCTAAAGTGTATTATACTCTCAATGTAAGTGTTTTCTTTTTCAGGTAATTTACAATTTCTGTTTTGTATCTTTTAAGATTCCTTCTCTTTTTAGTTTTATGTTTCAACATAGTATATTTACATATAAGTGTGTGTGTGTGTGTGTGTGTGTGTGTGTATCCTGCTGAGCACTTAAGATGTTCTTAGGTCTGTTGTCTTTTGTCATTTCTAGAAAATTCTCTGCTGTTATATCTTTGAATAATGATTTCCCAAATTCTCTCTATTCTTGAATTCCTCACAAAGTTTAAGCTGGTTTATTATACTTTTACCTTCAGCAGGAAATGTCTCCTATGAAATCTAGTATCAATATTTTGAAGTTTTTATAATTAGATTAACATATTATGCAAAAACAATATAAAGTATAAGAATTTAGGCAAGCAGAGGATGAGATAATAAGGTGCAGCAACATTTAACAGTGGAGAGAGTCACAAGAACCTACAAAAATATAGAAAAGCAATAGCTCTAGAGTTAGGACAGAAATCAAGATAAGTGGTTTCTTGAAGTTAAAAATAAGAATGGTTTTCAGGGAGCAAAGTTTCACTTAGAAGACTAGTTCAAACGTAGTATGAAAGGAAGAATGTATATAGAATTTACAAGAAAGGTGATATTGTGAACCTTTACAAGTGCAGTTTTAGTGTAACAACATGTTTATGAACAAATAGCAAAGCACTAAGGAGGCAATGAGGAGTGAAATAAAAAATGAGTAATTAGGGGAGAGGTTAGGATGATGTGGTATTAAGAGAGGTTTTTCCATCATTGTTATCACTGGAATAAAGAATTGATTGAATATATGTAAATACCAATAGAAGGAATCTATATAAAGGGAGAGCTCAAAGTTCCAGGAAAAGCATAAGATATTGAATTGATTGGGTTGCGAAGTGGGTTTCCCAAGTACACTGCCCCTGGTATCAATGGGACAGATACCTGTGGAAGGAGGATGAATTGGCCAGAGGGAGATATCAGCTGTGATGCAGACCAGAGGAAAGCCTTCAGAAACTTCACAGGAAGCTGTGTATCTATAATGACTTTTCTACAGAATAAGATTTTATAGCCTTCAGATATTATAAATAGATTTTTAAGAAATCTATTTGTAAATAGAATCTATAAAGCCATCTGAACAGATGAGTTATTTGATATGAGCTGGCGGGAAAGGGCTGTGCTTTTGAGTAAGGTGGATCTCCAGAACTGAGGCAGTCACTGAGCAGTGAAGATTGTCTGCCAACAAACAATCCCAAAAACTGAGTCCGATAAAGGCAAGAGTGATTGTGATCCTAAGCACAGATAAAATAACAACTTTGGATAGATAAAGAAAACATTTTCTTTTTTTTTTTTTTTTTTGAGACGGAGTCTCAGCTTCTGTCACCCCAGGCTGGGAGTGCTGTGGCCGATCTCAGCTCACTGCAAGTCTGGCCTGGTTCGGCCATTCTCCTGCCTCAGCCTCCTGAGTAGCCGGGACTACAGGCTGCCCACCACCTGCCTTGGCTGGCTTTTTTGTTGTTGTTGTTTTGTTTTTTTGTGTTTTTTTTTGGATTTTTTAGTAGAGACGGGGTTTCACCGTGTTAGCCAGGATGGTCTCGATCTCCTGACCTCGTGATCTTTTCAGTAACAGAAAGGCCAGTTATGATGACATGGAAAGACATAACTAGCTCCTGGCATATATGTAAAAGATACAAATTAGAGGCAAATCTCTAGTGGTTGGACAGGTGTTTAAGAAAAAACAAATTTGGGGCCATGTGCAGTGGCTCATGCCTTTAATCCCCGCACTTCAGGAGGCTTGACGCTGGTGGATCACTTGAGATCAGGAGTTTGAGACCAGCCTGGCCAACATGGTGAAACCCTATCTCTACCAAAAAATATAAAACTTAGCCAGACATGATGGTACTCACCTGTAATTCCAGCTACTTGGGGGGCTGAGGTGGGAGAATCACTTGAGCCTGGGAGACTGAGGTTGCAGTGAGGCGAGAACGCACAACTGCACTCCAGCTTGAGCAATGGGGTGACACCCTGTCTCAAAAAAATAATATAGTAATATTGGTGAGGATTCTGGCATTAAGGAAAGAGTAGAAGTCAATTCAGGTAAGGTCATCAAGCAGCAAGGAGCACTGGCAAGTCAAATGTAGGTTATCAACCCAGAAAGACTGTAGAAACTTGACATCTAAACAATGAGTGGGGAAAAGGGTAATTATATTCATTTAGGGTTTCTTAAAGTGCCGAGGACTATGCTAAGCATTTTATGAGAAGCAACATTGCACAGTGGTGATGAGTAAGGGCTCTGGAGCCAGAGAGCCAGAGTTAACAATCAAATACTGTCACTCACAGTCTATTGACCACAAACAAGTTACTTTCTGTATTCGATTTTCTCTTCTGTGAAACTGAATTAAAAGTAATATTACTAAATTTATTTTGATTGCTGTAGGATTATGTGAAAGTTTGTGTGTAGATATTGTGACTGAATAGATGACTGATATGCTCTTTACAGTAATCAAAGTCATGTGAGGAAAAGCAGAAACTTTAAACCTTGATTTTTGGGATTAGACACAGAAATCGTAAGAAACAAATATCCACTTAATGAGAATAAGGTAAAAGATGAAATTGAGAATTGAATGAGGAAAAATTTAATCCTAAGATACTGAGCTTTTAACCTAGATTTTCTTCCATTAAGCCTCCGTCAAGACAAATTCCAGAATGTGAATTAGGTTTAAACAAATATATATATATATACACACACACACACACACATATATACACACACATATATACACACACACACACACACACACACAAAAGCACTCTATGTACATAGTTTTATTTAACACTCAGAAATATCAAGTGAATTAATTATTTTTAGAAACATTTATAGAAGATTTAACTAAGTCAGGGAAAGATTAAAAGGTGATAACTGGCTATATTTATTAGATCTCTGCAGAATTAGCCATCAGAAGTGAGTTGGATGGGAAAGAGGTATATACAGTGATAATATGATAATTCAAATTGGTAAAATCTGAAATCATATAGGTTTTTCTCATTTCAAAGTATGTTGGGTCACATGTGTGTTCATATCACTGCAGGTAGTCTCATGAAACTGAAAGAAATACATAATTACAAAAGGGAAATATAAAAGAGAACATAAATAGGGGCCACACATGAACATGAGTTAATTCTTCCCTCACAAATAAATAATTTACACATATAAAGTCTTATGAAGACATACTACAGTACTAATTATAAGAAATAAAAATCTTTACCTGCTTTCTGATTTATGTTTCTTCATTTTTATTAGCTGTTCATAAACTACATGGTTTTAATATGCATATCTCAAAGTTCTTTGGGCCTTACCTCCTTGGAAAATAATGATGGAAATTTTCACTGTCTTGAGTGTCCACCTACGGAATGCAGAATCTTGGCACCTAAGATGTACTCTGATAGCATGTCTGAGATTTGTGGAGGGTGCTTTACAAGTGTTTGTGTATGTGCCCAACTTGAGTGAACCTTTGTTATTGCTATTATTGCATTTATCCTACAAAGTGTGGTTGCAGCTCTGCAGCGTAAAACGAAATTAGAGTTGCTTCTTCACTGGGTACCTCAGTGCTGCCTGACTCTGCTGGGCTTTCGAGGACCACTTGGTCTCCTCCACTCTCTCCTCTGATCTGCACAATCATTCATTCTCCTGCTCTGCTATGCAGCACAGTTCCCACATGGGATGTTGCTTACACTCCAAGGCAGCATAAAGGGATGAGAAGAACACCCTTTACTTTTGGTTTCAGATTCCCTGGAGGAGTCCCACAGTAGTGTCAAGGCATGTAAAGCAGAGCAACTCCATCAGAAATAGAAGCTGGGTAAAATGATGCTGAAACTCACTGGGCTGCATTCCCAGATGGTTAAGGTATTCTAAGTCACAGGATGAGATAGGAGGTCAGCACAAAATACAGGTCATAGAGACATTGCTGATAAGCCAAGTTGCAATAAAGGTGTGGGCCAAAACCCACTAAAAATAAATTGGTGACGAGAGTGACCTCTGGTCGTCCTCACTGCTACACTCCCACCAGCACCATGACAGTTTACAAATGCCATGGCAACATCAGGAACCTACCCTATATGGTCTAAAAAGGGGAGGCATGAATAATCCACCCCTTTGTTAGCATATCATCAAGAAATAACCATAAAAATGAGCAACCAGTAGCTCTCAGGGTTGCTCTGTCTATGGAGTAGTCATTCTTTTCTTTACTTTCTAAATAAACTTGCTTTCACTTTGTACTATGGACTCGCCCTGAATTCTTTCTTGTGCGAGATCCAAGAACCCTCTCTTGGGGTCTAGATCGGAATCTCTTTCCTGTAACATCTTTCGGTGACCAGGAAGGGACTACACTGCAGAAACCCTGACCCAAAGGCTAACTTTGGGTAAGTGGTGGGGTCCAGTAACATCTTTCTTGCAAACCACAAAAGGGTCAATACAAAGAAGACACCCCGACCCAAAGGAAATAGACTGCAGCACTGATTGGATGACTTTGGGTAAGTGGTGGGGTACCTAGGTAAATAATAGGATTGTGTTAGAGGCCCAATTTCAGGGACTTAGAGTCTCTCCTAACACAGAGTGGATTAGAGGCCCCTGTTAATAAAAGGCAAGGGCGCTTGACCAACCTTCGGTTAGAGGCCAAATTAGGAGGATCAGCGTCCCTTCTAACATTGAGGGTTAGAGGCCCCTCTCAGTAAAGTCCCTCTTGGCTAAGAACAGGTTTCACACTACAGGATGCTAACTGCTATTCTCTTTGGATTAATTTGCCTTGCACTCTTTGCTGATGGTTGTGGGTGACAGGGTTAGGCATGTACAGATCGTGGGACATGGGGAGCTCTTTCCTCCCTAAAAGGGGAAATGTGAGAGCTAATTGGACTGCTGGAAAAAATCCCTTTACTATTGACAAGTGGCCACCTGAACTTTTCATTGTCAGTTGCAATGAGTGGTTCTTTTCTCTGGCCTCCCTAATCTCTTCACCTCCCCCACCCTGTCACAGGCAATACTTTCCTTCGCGGCTTTTACTTTCCTACCTTTTCTGTCACTTAGAGCAACCATATTGCCCAGAGACCACGTGTTGAAACTCTAAGTCAGAGGTTGGGTTAAAGATGATTGGGCCCATCTGGGGGCAAATTTAGGCCTTGCCAGTTTGATATTGGGTGCTAAGTAGAGTGGCTAAATGTCTATGTTTTATCACATGTATTTTGTTCTGGCCAGCATGAATTTTATTTTATTTTTTCCTTTATGATGTGTCTTGGCCCCCAGAGTGATGGTGCTACAAGCCAGATCATTAGGGCCCGTCAGAGAACGAGAACCCAGAATCCTGGCATGCTGGCAAAAGGGTAAGAATTTCTTACCAGTCAGATTTCTTGATTATCTCTCTCTACGGAAATGGTTGAATTAATGGGGGGAAAAATCAGTGTTCATCTCCTCTGTAAAGTTTTGATGAATGTGAAAAAGAATTCTAAGGCTAGTCTTAAACTAGTATATTTTGTGCTATGAATTCATTTTTCTGTGTCATGGGGTACCTTAGGATGACACACGGGCTTAGAACACCTGTAAGCCCACTTTTCAAAACAACCCAGCGAGCTGGTCAATAACAAGCTTGGCTGCAGGTCCCTGAAATGAACCGAAAAACTGAATGAAATCGCCACCTTGTTTTATGTCCTTGGAAGCCTGACCTTTTAATGATGTGGTGGTACTTTCTTTTGGTCTCCACCTTCGAGGGCACAGAAATTTTAGGGTTCATGTCATAGCTCTAAAAATCATATGAAATAGTTAAAAGACTTAGCAAGGTCAAAATTAACTACTCTAGGCTTCTTCTGGGAAAGGAATTGGAAACTACCCCATGCTGCAGCTCAGCAGCTAAGGTTTTACCCTTTCATATTGAGGTCTGGGTTCATTTCCCCACCTAGAAAGTAAGTCTTTTCTGGTTTAATATCTGTGTGCCCTTGTCTATGCTCTTCTCCTTCATAGACTGTGTTAAATTTTTCTTTCTCTAAGCACTTAGAAGGTTACCTTTGGTAAAGTTTAAAGCCAAAAATATCAGCCATTTGGCATAAGAAATTCTAAAAGCACTTTATTAAAGAATGCTATGGTTAAAATCAGTTTAATTAATAGTGAATATTCAAGCTCTAACAGCCTGGACTTTTGGGAAAAAAAACAGGAGGCACCAGAGACCCCTTTCCTGGCCCTGTTCTTCCAAGGCTCAATCCTAAAGTCAGTAATCTAATTAAGAAACTTAAAAACTGGCAAACGAAAAAACTTAACAACTAATGTAGTAATCCTCTTCGGTCTTTCCCTGTAGCCATATATGTGTTCTGTGTAATGTTTATATAAAAGAGCTTTAATTAATTGACTTAAACAAAAATAAGTGGTTAAATAAAATATTT
The DNA here is from genome assembly GCF_008728515.1 of Papio anubis. Lineage (NCBI taxonomy): Eukaryota > Metazoa > Chordata > Mammalia > Primates > Cercopithecidae > Papio > Papio anubis. Next base: position 62,788,069 of record NC_044982.1, on the reverse strand, counting down.
TGAAAGCAAAATAAAAGCTGTAATGCCTTTTAGTTCATGTAACTTTAGTAATCTTTGGGAAATAAAAACAGCTTTAAAATTATTGATAAAACAAAAATATTTAGTAAAAATTACAAAGGTCAGATATTGAGTTTGCTAAATGCTTCAAGTTCATAAAACGCTTCTTTACCTTTTAACAATTGTTCAATTTACCCACCTTAAAGGCATTAGATTCTAGATAAGGCCTGGAGACATGCAGAATTAGTCATGCCCCCTACCTATACAAAGAATTTTTTAAAGAAAGGGATTTTATATAAGAAAAGATCTTATATGGTAAATTATTGTTCCAAAGTAAAATGACTGGTTGTTTAAAAGGAGGGATGTTTAGGAAAAGTCAGAATGTCCAAGAGTGTCTCAGATAGTCTGTGTGAGTCATAAAAAGGTTTATGAAAGGTGATTTATACAATAAATGTTGTACAATTAAAAGGTTGTTAAACCTCCTAAATGCTTCATAATACGCCACTATGACCGTTACTGTACAACTTGCCTGCTTTACAGCTGGGTAAGGCCTAGGGACATTTGGAGTTAGACACTACCCCAGCTATGCTGGAGAGTCAGCTCTTATCTGCATTTCTGCTTGGTGTGTCCTAGGCTAGGCACCACCCTAGTACATAATTAAAATATTGAACTTACCAAGGTTTTCACCAAAATTAAAAGTTGCTAAGAGTTAACATTATAACATGTAATTGAAACTGCTAAACAATTTTATACATAAGGTATGTAAAAAAAGTAAAAGTATTTTGGTGAAAGATTATAAGAAGTCATGAAAATGTGGAATTTTTTTCTGACTAATGTTAAAGAATTGTTTTAAGTAAGAAAAAGAAAACTAAAGGTTTAAACAAGTTGTAAAAGGTTTATAAAATTTAATTGTAAGAGATTCTGTGTGTGAACATATTGGCTAAAGTTAAAGGGGTATTATTACATTTTTCTGTAAATTAAACATTGGAATAAAAACACAATAGGTTTTCCTTAGACCACTAATCTGCTCTTTCACACACAGAAAAATTAAAGAGTTTTAAAATATTTACAAGAATCTCACCTTACGGTTAAACATTTAAATTGGGTAAATATGTCTATAACGTTTTCCTAAAAAATGGGTTTAACATTAATAGTGCGTCCGGAATTGGTTCCTTCCGGTTGGTCCTTGGTCTCACTGACTTCAAGAATGAAGCCACGGACCCTCGCGGTGAGTGTTACAGTTCTTAAAGATGGTGTGTCCAGAGTTTGTTCCTTCAGATGTTCAGATGTGTCTGGAGTTTATTTCTTCTGGTGGGTTCGTGGTCTTGCTGACTTCAGGAGTGAAGCCATAGACCTTCACAGTGAGAGTTACAGTTCTTAAAGGTGGCGTGTCTGGAGTTGTTTATTCCTCCTGTTGGGTTCATGGTCTTGCTAACTTCAGGAGTGAAGCCACAGACCTTAGCAGTGAGTGTTACAGCTATTAAAGGTAGTGCGGACCCAAAGAGTGAGCAGCAGCAAGACTTAGTGTGAAGAGCGAAAGAACAAAGCTTCCATAGCATGGAAGGGGACCTGAGCAGGTTGCTGCTGCTGGCTCAGGTGACCAGCTTTTGCTCCCTTATTTGGCCCTGCCCACATCCTGCTGACTGGTCCATTTTACAGGGCACTGACTGGTCCATTTTACAGAGTGCTGATTGGTGCATTTACAATCCTTTAGCTAGACACAGAGCACTGATTGGTGTGTTTTACAGAGTGCTGACTGGCACATTTACAATCATCTAGCTAGACACAGAGCACTGATTGGTGTGTTTTTACAGAGTGCTGATTGGTGCATTTACAATCCTTTGGCTAGACTCAAGGTCCATTAACATCTGACACATTCTCAAAAACCTGTTAGAGTCCTAAGCATTCTCCTGTTAGGGAGACTGGGACTTTACCCCTGTCCTATAAATATGTCATGCCCCAAAAATGAAGTGGAGGGCCATACCCTGTGGAAGGGAAGGGATCTCCAGGGTTGGAAGAGTGACATCTTTTGTCCTCACTTGAATAGGAAGGATATCATTTCTCAAGCTCCCCAAATCCTAGCTTCAATAATAACTTTTATTAGGCATGCTAGTCTGAGGAGGTATCCTAAAATTCCAGATAGTACCCCCACCACAATTGGGCTTTGGGCAAAAATTATGTCTTTCTGATTGGTGAGCCTGGGTGCCCAAAGAAGGGAATAAAGTCCTGTAGTTTATACTAGAAATCATTCTTATAGGAGAAACTGAAAAGCACCAGAAACAGGAAGTGTTTTTCAGAAGCAGGACTGGCCTCGGAGAAGAGAGGTGAGAGGAAGTTTGTCTGACAGGCATTAGGACCCAGGAGGCAAGGATCAGGATAGATAGGATAGATGGGCAAGTCTCGCTTAGGTGACATGACTTTGAGAGTTCTGCTCATGGCTGCAGGGTCAATGAACTTGCTGTCGGGACCCTGGAGCTGAATGGCTTTCCTCTCTGTCGACCCTCAGCTCAGCCCAGAAGTACAGGAAAAGCAGAAGCTGGTTCCAGGCAAACCAACGCTCCCAACTCCAAAGAATCGGGGGTTGTTACAGAGCCCTTTCCCATAAAGTCTGACACCCATGTCTTTAGTCTGATGGCCACAATAGTCACTTTTAACTGGCCGATAGGTGCCCAGTATTTAGCTCCCAAATTCTAAGGAAAAATAGGACAGAATAGCAAGCGAAAGGGGTATGATGGCACTCACCGCTTGGTGATTGTCCCTTTGTGGTCCCCAAAATGTGCCCCATCTGGGTCGCCAAAATGTGTCCAGAATTGGTTCCTTCTGGTGGGTTCTTGGTCTCACCGACTTCAAGATGAAGCTGCACACCCTCGTGGTGAATGTTTCAAATCTTAATGTGTCCAGAGTTTGTTCCTTCAGATGTTCAGATGTGTCCAGAGTTTCATCCTTCAGGTGGCTTCATGGTCTCGTTGACTTCAGGAGCGAAGCCACAGACCTTCACAGTGAGTGTTATAGCTCTTAAAGGTGGAACATCCAGAGTTGTTTGTTTCTCCCAGAGGGTTCGTGGTCTTTCTGACTTCAGGAGTGAAGCCACAGACCTTTGCAGTGAGTGTTACAGCTCTTAATGGTAGTGTGGACCCAAAGAGTGAGCATCAGCAAGATTTATTGTGAAGAGCAAATGAACAAAGTTTCCACAGCATGGAAGGGGACCCAAGTGGATTGTGGCTGCTGGCTCGGGTGGCCAGCTTTTCTTCCCTCATTTGGCCCCATCTATGTCTTGCTGATTGGTCCATTTTACAGAGTGCTGATTGGTGCATTCACAATCCTTTAGCTAGACACAGAACATTGATTGCTGCATTTTTAAAGAGTGCTGATTGGTGCATTTACAATGCTTTAGCTAGACAGAAAGGTTATCCAAGTCCCCACACGACCCAGGAAGTCCAGCTGGCTTCACCTCTCAATAGTACACTAAGATAAAGGTGAAATTTGTCGTATTTGGTATAAAAATCATACAGGAAGTATTATTGAATGTGAAATGTGAGTGTGTTTTGCTTTCTTTGGACTATATTTGAATAAATGTGTTATTGGTATATGTTCCAAAGTTATGGGAAACTCCTATAATTCTGATATAACTCAGTGTATATTATTAATAATTATAATTGTTATGTAAAATTTTGTGTGACACAGAAGTAACCAAATTTCCTTATCAATTGTGCTTTAATAGTGGCTGTCTGAAAACCTTTTAGCATCCAGAGACGATTGTTGTCTTGTTTTAATCCTCTTTAGAAATTGGTTTATAGTCAACTACATAACTCTAGCAGGTGTTCTCAAATGCACGTTTCTAGTAACTATGGAAATTGTAACATTAGAATAGAGGAAACAGCATTCAGAATTCTCAGGAAGAGCTGTAATATTCATGAAAAACAAATGCAACAGGAGTTAACTGAATTAACTGAACCATTAGAAAACTGAAGTAATATTTTAAATTTTGCTTAAAATGCTGCTGATCCTTTGTTTTGTTTTTCAGAGTCAATGAAACTTTTCTTTTAAGCTATATACAGATTTTAGAAATTGAGTAAAATACACTCCTGTGAATAAAATTTGGAGCATGTTTGTGTCTCTCTACTTGATTTCTCAAAAATTTGAAAACTATTTGTGAGCATTCTTAATTTATGGCAATATAGTCATTTGCATAAGTGCAATAAGAATCTGTTTTCTTTTGTAACAGGACACGATTGGAGAAATTGGTTATTTTACCAAGACTTTAACTGAAATGGTGTGATTTCCTATAAGGAATCAAACTTGACTTATAAAGTCAATAAAAGCCCCTCAGAAAATTGACTTCAGACCTTGTCTGCAACAGTCCATGTGCAGGGTTTCTGACCTGTGGTAAGTTAAGAATTTCACTTTCTGACAGGTCTAACAGCCTCAAGTTATCTTGGAACCCCACAAGAGGAGAGGAATTTACTCAATTCATAGGTATTTGAGGGTACAAATCCATGGCTGAACTTGGCTTTAAAAAGTCTTATTTAAGATTTCTTCTATGGAACAGAATTCTATCAAAGCCAATTTAAAAAAAAAAAAAGCCTATGTGAAAAATAATTATTCTTGCTGCACTTTATACAAATAATCAGGCCAAGTATAATAAAGCAAGTTAGTCTTACCATGATTTGTTTTTAGTAAAAAAAGGAAACTGGGGAGAGAAATATTATGTTTTGGCAACTATGGTACACTTGTTACTAAATTCTAGGCTCATTAGTTGTTTTTAAGTTTGTTTCTGCAATTTAGAATAACCCTGCTTATTCCTGTGAACCAACCAGTGATCTCTTACTGCTGCTCAGAAGAAACAAGAGGATAAGTTATGTAAAAATGTTGATCAGTATTGTAATTCTGGGCACATTACAATCAGCTAACAACCCAATATCAGCTTAGTTCCAACAGTGGCCCAGTTCATGAAAAGCCTTCAGATTTGGTTTACTTGGAATAACTTTACTTATTTTGCTTTACTCTTATGGAATATTTCACTTTTATACTCTTTGTGTAGGAATACAGGACAAGCTTACTGAATGTTTTCTTAAATTAAAAACTTACTAATCTTCCAGATAATCCCCTTTTGTCAAAACTCAAGAGTTATGAATGGACCTTACTATACTGCTACTTTCTGACTGAGCTCCTCTCTACCTTGAATGCAAGCGACTCTCATAGTTAGGCAGGAATATCATCGCTGCTATTCAGCCTGAAGAAGTCAGAGAAGATTAATTTTAGTCCCTCTGGTTCTCTTACAAAATGGAGGGGAGAAATGTCAGAGGTGTGTGAGCCAGAGCAACTCCATCTTTAAAAGGAGCTGGGTAAAATGAGGCTGAAACCTACTGGACTGCATTCCCAGATGGTTAAGGCATTCTGGTTCACAGGATGAGATAGGAGATTGGTACAAAATACAGTTCATAAAGACCTTGCTGAGAAAACAGTTTGCAGTAAAGAAGCCAGCCAAAACCCACCATAACCAAAATGGCGATGAGAGTGACCTCTGGTTGTCCTCACTGCTACACTCCCACCAGTGTCATGACTGTTTACAAATGCCATGGCAACATCAAAAAGTTACCCTATAGGGTCTAAAGAGGCAAGGCGTGAATAATTCACTCCTTGTTTAGCATATCATCAAGAAACAACCATAAAAATGGTCAACCAGCAACCCACAGGGCTGCTTTATGGAGTGGCCATTCTTTTGTTTCTTTGCTTTCTTAATAAACTTGCTTTCACTTTGCATGGTGGACTTGCCCTGAATTCTTTCTTGTGCGAGATCCAAGAACCCTCCCTTAGGGTCTGGATCAGGATCCCTTTCCTGTAACAGCAGGGCAGTTTGTACTTCAGTTCTTCCTGAGTTTCTTATAGCACTGTCTTGCCCTAAGACTCAGGTGGACACTCAGGATCCTGACCTTGGTAATGACTGGTGACAGAAAATATGCTCTATGACAAATTATTGCTTTTTATAATGACTAAGGGTTCACAATTGAATTAATTCTCTTTTGCCTGGATTCTTTCCTCTAAATTTTGTCTTTCCTTAGTCTTAATACAAAGGCCCTATGTATAAGTAAGGCTAAGAATTTACCGTATCTGAGAGACCTTAAGTCTCCCAGACATGGTAAGAAATACGTCTGAATTACAATGTTTGATGTTTCTGTGCATAGGGGTGCGAGTGTGTGTGTGTGTGTGTGTGTGTGTGTGTGTGTGTGTGTGTATAGTTAGCTATCTTTTCATGTTCTTTTCATATTAACAAAGAGAGGCCTTAGTGTAGTTAAATTACAGAGTCTCAACACTGCTATAAGCCTTTACCAGTCGAAAGTCATTTAAATTATCCTGGATTCTGAATAGGGATTACAATTAGCAGCATATTTTAGATAATAGTATTGGTAATGCCACAGACACAAACATCTCACAAGAAGGTGGCTGGCTTGATTGAAGCCATTCATTGCTTTGCTCCGTCTATACCCTGCAGAGCAATTTAGCTTCTTAAATAACCATCCCCTGCTGTTTAAAGCAATGATGTGTTATGCAAAGTAAATCAATACATGCTATTTGTTTATGTAAAAAAATTTCTTAATTTGCCTTATCAAAAGAATGTTTAATAAATCTTAATTGAGGTCTTTGTATTAAGAGAAGATTTGATCAATTGTAAGATTAGAATATTCCCAAATAAGGTTTCATAAATGACATAGGAATTAACATTATAAAGTAGAAGTGCTAATTGAAATTTTTATAAAAGCTGATTTTTAATCCTTTTTAGAAGGAAAAAACCCCTTCAATCAGGATCTAATTTATAAGGGTTTCCTGTGAACATTAGTCAGTGAATAATTTATTTCCCTAACCTACTTATGAAAGCTTCAAATTGTTACTGTAATTCGTAAGGCATTGAGATTCACCCAACTTTTTCTGCATTTACACCTGGCCTCAAACACTGGGTTACTTGATCATTTGCAATATAGAAATTTTATAAAATAAAAATAACAATAAAGACAAAACAAATACTTAGATTGGAGAGGTTAGCTATAAATGTGTTGTCCACTCAAACATAAATGCCTTGGTTAAAATTTTAAATGTTCACTTTATTTTCACTATTTTTATCATATCATAAAATCAACTGAAACTATCATTCTTATATGCAATGTGGCATGATAGCAATACACGTTGGTCTATGCTAAGATAACCTTGATGATTTATTGGCTTAAACTGCTTCAGAGGTGCAATACCCCAAATAACTTCACCTTTTTTTTCTTTTTTTTTTTGAGATGGAGTTGCACTCTGTTTCCCAGGCTGGAGTGCAGTGTCGCGATCTCGGCTCACTGCAAGCTCTGCCTCCTGGGTTCATGCCATTCTCCTGCCTCAGCCTCCTGAGTAGCTGGAACTACAGGTGCCCGCCACTATGCCCGGCTACTTTTTTTTTTTTTTTTTTTTTTGTATTTTTAGTAGAGACAGCATTTCACCGTGTTAGCCAGGATGGTCTTGATCTTCTGACCTCGTGATCTGCCCACCTCAGCCTCCCAAAGTGCTGGGATTACAGGTGTGAGTCACCGCGCCCAGCCAAAAAACTTAATCTTACATTATTTAGTAAATGGATCTCAAAACAGATAATTATGTAAAAACAGTATATACATTAGTTATCCAGTAAGTTCTAATGGACAGCATGTCTTTTACAGAAGCTCTTAAAAAAATAAAAATAATACAAAGAAATGGGAGAAGAAGATCAACATATTCAAAATTGCTCATACTATATCCTGGGTTAAATGACATAGCAGTTCTCATACTAAACTCCAGAAGTAAGCTGACTTACCCACCCAGTTATGGGCACTAGAAAATAAGGCAGGACTCCCAATACTGGAAAACAAATTGCAAAGATGAAGAGGTAGCTCTGTCGAGTAAACCCAGTTATTTTTTCCGAGCTTTAATAACCAGATAAGTCATTCTACTGTTAAATGAATAAAGAAACTAAAAAATGTCATTACCATGTGTGTGCTTAGAGAAAGTCTTCATCTTGGTAAGAAACGGTAGAAAGAAGACAATGTCACTAACAATTTGTATCTAAATTATGTTTTCTACTCTAACAAATAAAATTTATGATAAAGAATCGTAATGTTCATTATAACAATGTTTTTGTTTTTGTTATGTCGCGGTCTATTTGCATGTATTACTAATTTTTTTTTGAAATCCAAGTTTCTCTGAAAAGTTGGTCAAAGGGATAATTATTCCTTAAAATCTTTTCATATCTGCCTAAAATGATTAATTTATGCTTAATTTATATACTACTTTAATAATCTACATACTATTAAGAATGAATACTTTTTTTAAGAATGAAAATTCTGGTAACTTATAGATAGAAACTAGAATTGCATTGTAAATGGTGTAAGCACTAGCATCCACCTGACCGAATGATTTTTGAGAAAAATAGTTTATTCACATAAATACTTAAATAATGTTGCCTACATAATAAATAATCTTTAAAATTTTAAATAATTGTTATAGCAATTATAGTAATTATGATTTTATTGCATTTGGGATCTATTATTTAAAAGGGGGAATACAGACTATTCTGGTATAGCACTTAAGAGCACGAAATAATACTTTTTATTATTCTGTGAATTCTCAATTATTCATTCAAAATTGAAGAATCATTCAGGAAGCATTTTTTTGCTTAAAATAATATTCTTGCAGTTAAATTTTCTCTTTTTTTTCCATAAAACTCAGTACACTTAATAGACCCTTTTTATGACTGTCTTCTTCAGAAGTCCATCAGCTCCATGAAGAGAGATCTTGCCCATCTCTATGACCAAGGATTACACAGTGCAGGGCAACAGATGTATCTAATAATTAACTGTTAGATAAATCAGTGTTTTACTAAACATATAAGTAAAACTAACTTTCTTAATGAGAATTAAGCCTAACATATTACCTGAAGCAAGAATAAGTGGCATAATCTTTTTGATAAGTACTGAGTCTTTATTTTGTTACTTAGCATTATTAACTCTTTCCTTCAACCATAAACATCTTGTGTCCAAGAATACCTAACATCCTGGGAATGTAACTCAGCAGGGTTGGCTTTATCTGGCTTTTATTCAAGATGCTATCTCTTTGGTTGGGATGCCTCTGATATCAGGATAGTCAGAGCAAAAAGCCAACGATAAAAGTAATACTTAAATCTTTAATTACTTATTATAATAGTATCAGCAAAAGGCTAAATTGGAAAAGGCACCGACACCCCTTTTCCCTATTTCCCTCTATTGGATGGCACACCAGTCCAGGCTCAGGTGGATCAGCATATACATGGAGGATGTGAGGAGGAAAGGTATTAAGTTGGTGCAAAGTGATTGCGGATTTTGCTATTACTTTCAATTAACAGTTCTTCTCATTTCACAGGAAGGCCTGTACAAAAGGTTCCTCTAGTTTTATGGACCTGGGGGCCAGGGGAAGAAACAGGGTGGAATAACTAGGAATAAAAGAGAACCGAGTACTAAGTCAGAGTGGCAAGATTTCTTCCTGCTTCCCTTCTTCACTTAAAATGATTGAGGAAGGCCTTTGCCAAAGGCTTCGGATAGTCTTTGAAATGTAGATACATGGTGCATAAGTTAGGAATGCAGAAAAGCAACAGCATGGCCAAGTGGTGGTGGTTGAGTGGTCAGGAGGGAGGTCAGTAGAGTCCTGAGTCCTTAACTGTAACTCTCTTCAGAGACTGCAATGCACTGGATGCGCACCAGTTCTAGTGTGGAGAGGGCAGTGTTTTCCAGAGAGGCCTGCCAGGTAAAGCTTTTGTAATTGCCTATGGTCAGACCTGAAAAATCACACATAGGGTTTTGAACAGCAGCTGGACTCCTCCCCCACAAGAACTGCATTTAAACTTGCATTCCCATGATAATAATGATGATTGTTTCTTCATATACTTACTAGATAAATGCTTAACATTCTTAATGAAATCTTTATTAAACTAATATGCCAGTTTTCTTGGTTAATATTATTCATTTGTGAAAAGTCTTCATCTATTCTGGATACACATATTTTCAATAACATGTATATAACAATTATTTTCTCCCACTATGTTGCTTGCTTATTCATTTTGCATACTTATGTTCCTTAGTTAACTTGTTTTTGTTTTGATTTTTTTTTTTTTCAAATAAAGCTGCTTATTGCTAATGCTTCCTGGGTCCCCTTTAGGAAATCTTCACTGTTCCAAAATTGTGAAGGTATCATACTTAGTTTCGTTGTAGAAGATTTGTAGCTTCAGCTTTAGGTTAATATCTAAAATCAGTCTCAAATTGTGTGTGGTTCTAGAATAATTTGTAGAAAAGTTTTTTTTTCCATATTAAATGAATTTGGTGCTTTTAAAAAATATATGTTAGCCCTGTATATGTATGTCTATTTCTGTACACTGTGGTTTAATTGATATATTAATCTATCATTATGTCAATACCACACTATATCCTGATGATGAAATAAGGTTGTATCATTTCTCATAATGTTTAGAATATTTTTTCAAAATTGTTCTGGCTATTTTATATCCTTTGAACTTTCACATGAGCTTTAGAATCAATTTGTCAACTTCTAAAACAATATTATTTGAAACATCTTATGATTTCTAATAATTCTAATTATCATCTTTGGAACAATTGAAATTTTAACAATATTGAGTTTTTGAATCCATAAATATTGTATACATCTTAAATACTGTATATAACTTAAATATTATATATACATCTTAATGCTTTTATCACCAAAGTTTTATAGTTCTTACTGTAGATAGAGGTCTTACACATATTTCTGTTAGATTTATCCCTACATTTTTCATATTCTTCAGTGTTTTTGTAAATGATATTTTAAGTTTAATTTTGTAGTTGTTTATTGCTAGTATATGGAAACACATTTGAATATTCTATAGTGATACTATAACTGGTAAATGTTACAAATTCTTTCTAATTGCATGTTGTATATTCCTTAGGCTTTCTTCTGTAGAACACTGTACTGAAAATAAAACTGCCTTATTTCTTTTTCTTTAAATTGTATACTTTTTTTAAATTTTTTCCATTATTGGACTTACTAACATCTCAAGGAGAACAGTGAACAGAAAGATTGAAAACAAAAATCCTTATCTATTCCAAAAAAGTTTCACATTCTCACCAACAAAAGCATTAGCTATGTTATTAACTACAGAATTTATGTAGGTGACTTCCGTAAGATGAGAAATTTTTCTTCTACTACTTTGCTCACACTCATTTACAACTATTGTATTTTGAAACTATTTTATCTGCATCTAAGTCAAACAAATATTGAAACACTTTGGCTAATCAAGAGCACATAGGCTGGAAGGAAAATGAGGAATGGTAGGTGTAAATAATATAGTTGGAAAAACAAAGAATGACAGCCATGGAACATTGATTTTCTCTTAAGAACATGTCTGTATATCCAATATGTGAAATGGACAGAGTGCCATAAAACAGACACAGTGCCATAAAACTGACTTCTGCACCCTCTCAATCAGGGTTTGCATTCTCAATATCAGCTTTAGGATCAGATGACTATTTACATTCTTTGAATAACTGTTCAGTCACATTTTCTCAAGGAGCAAAATAAAAACCCTCTTGTTGTTGTAATAAATAAATGCAAACACAATATGTGCACATCCTCTATTCAGTGACTGGTACATAGCAACATTTAATTTTTGTATTTGCTTTGGTGATGATGTTTCATATAATGGAGATCATAATCATGAACATCCTGAAGATGATAAAGATGGTAAATAATGATTATTTAAATACTGGATACAGAGTTGTATTTGAAGCCTATGATATATTAATAGAAGAACTACTGAAACTAACAGAAGGAATGAAAAATTAATTAAAAATAATACACATGGCCTTGGTGGAAAAGTAGCAACAAAATTTGAACTACCTTCTACACAAGGTATCTTAAAGTAAAAATAACTAACATCTGAAAGCATCCACACCAAAGCTGAGTCAACAATGCAAACTGCTTAAGCAGTTCCTGTAATTTTCCTTTACAGTTATGTAAACTGCCAGCCCTATCAATCTAGCGTTCTTTGATTCTATTTTTTTCATTTATTCCCTGCCTCATTCTAAATAGGTGATTTATTACACACAATATTTCAAGTTAAAATGAATTTAAATTGAGAAAATGATGAGGCATAAAGAAAATAAGATTGAGTGAGGTTTGAGCACATTGTGCATGCACTGAAGTTCTGCACTTTTAGTAAAAGCTTTAGCAGCTAGGAGTTGTTCAATTATGTAGTTCAGTGAATCCGCAAGATAAAAGACAAACTAAGATTTCTTAGAAAATCTTAAAAAGCATTTTGATACTTAGTAACCTGTAACAGAGAAAATATTGAGTAATGCAAGATTAGCTTACATTACAAATGTCCTTACGTTATAACAGTCATAGCAATGAGTTATGGAATGATAGTTGTTAATACTAACCTTTGTTTAAGGTGATCAGACTGCATGAAAACAGAGTTTAGTTAAAACACATTTTACAGGAGCCTAAGGATGAAATTCAATTACATAGTCCTGTTTGATTCTGTAAAAGTTAAGCATACTTTAGTATTTCCTCATGCCTTTGAAATTTTCTTATACATGTTCTATTACAGAGTTGATCAAATTCAAACACCAGCATCTGTACTTTGTCCTCAAACAATAGCTTTTTTTAAAATTAAGGGTTTCTCTTTCTTTTCTTCACTGGACATGAACTGATTATGCTTTTTGAAAAACACAAATAATTATTTATATAACTCACGATTGTAATACATTTTTTCCTCTGAGGAATTGACGTAAATAGATAGTTATACATTCTTTCTGTGATGAATTCCATCAAAGTTTCCTGTTACTTAAAAAAAATATTTTTTTAGTTTATTTGCCTATATGAAAATTGATGACAATTTTTTTTCAGAAAAAATATTTAATTGGGGGAAAATATTCTATGAAACTATGATAGATATGTAAGTAAGAGGTGACAAATAGGCTACTGAGCAATTTTTTAGTAACAACATATTATTTCTATATGGAATGTGAATCAACCATTAAAAGAATTGGCAAGAAAAATAGTAAAAATGTTGCATAGGAAAATTTTCCAGAATGCATATTTTCTTTAGTGTGTGAATTAATAATTTATTACTTTATTATGCAGATTTTGTCAATCTACTGTCCATTTCTCATTCTTCAAGAATTCTAACAGATGAATTACCTTCAGATAATCTTGATTCCTTAGGAATGCTGAACTCATGAATTTTAAACAAACTCTAGTTTTTTCCTCAAATTTGCATCCATATAATTGTCTTCTATACAAATTCATTTATCTAAAGTATATTTCCTACTCCTCAACACACCAGTCAAACTCTATATTACATAAGGACTGAAAGTAACATTTATGTTTTCTTTTCTTTATTCATAAAATAGTAGCATGCTGGTAACAATAATTACTTAAGACAGTATTAACTAAAAACCTTTTGGTTAATATTGAACAGAGTTCTTAGAAATTAATTAAATTTGAGATAAAAAGTCACTTAAATTCTATTTTAATATTGATACTTTCCTCTTACAGTATATGTGTAAAACATGTAGATAATGTTTTCAGAACGGACTTGAAAAACAGAGAGGAGATCTCTATTGTGACAGTTTAAATGTCACCATTTCCTTTGTTACAGATAAAAATCCCTCTCGAGGTCACACTTCGGTGATAACCAAGTTAAAATCAAAATTTTCCTTCAAAAGTGGCAATAAAAGTAATTTTTTTCTCACAAGAAAGAACAATAAATCTTAAAAAGGAGAATTTCTCTTGCAAAGATATGAACTGTATGAATATTAGTCATTTATATTTGAATTATGCAATTAGTTTCAGAACAACATAGTATCCCATACATTCCATGTTTCCTCACTTCCACATCCCACCTGATAGAAAGACCATGCTTTCATAAATTTCACACAACTAGCAAGGTCATTTTGACAAATTAAACCTGGACATTTTAAGCAGGAAGGAATGTAAAGTGAAATGACAGAAACAAAAACAGAAAAAAAGGAAATAGAGAGGCACAACTGGAAGTGCTGCAGGGGCACAGCAAGAAGAACAAGACCACTGGCCTGGGGAGCTGCTGCACTGGTGAAAATTTGGGAGCCATCAGGAGGTTCCCAGCTCTGTCTGACCCAAGCCCTGCAGGCTCTGGCACCACTGCCACCATGAAGTAGTTAAACCACATGAAGCAATTGGTCCACCAAGCAGTGGCAGAGCCAAGGAAAGGGGAGTTCTTTGTGAAGATCTGTTATAGATCTGTCATATAGTTACACAATTCTGCAGCAAATTTATTTTTGTATGGTTCTACTTCATATCCAGTCCCTTCGTCTCTTTTTTTAGGATGTCTATTTTGATGGAAACCTTTGAATATTGAGTCCTAAAGATTTCTGAGGTGAGTTACACTTGACTCTGACCAAATCCCAATCTAATATCAATGCAGCACGATGTTTTCCTTTTCCAGATGTTAGGGATCTCCACCTCTGCTATGACATACAGAGTATAACCAGGCCCCTTGAAACTTATATATCCTAGCATTTTTGTTGTTATTTATCTTTTAAGTTTTTTTTACTTCAATGGGTTTTGGGAAACAGGCGGGTTTTGGTTACATGGATAAGTTCTTTAGTGGTGATTTCTGAGGTTTTGGTGCACCCATCACCCAAGCAGTGCACACTGAACTCAATATGTTCTCTTTTATCACTCACCCACTTCCTACCCTCCCCCCACCCAAGTCTCCAGATTCCATTATATCATTCTCATGGCTTTGCATCCTCATAACTTAGCTCCCAATTATAAATGAGAACATACAGTGTTTGGTTTTCCATTTCTGATCTACTTCACTTAGAATAATGATCTCCAATTCCATCCACGTTGCTGGAAACGCCATTATTTCCTTTCTTTTTATGGCTGAGTAGTGTTCCACTATCTATATCTATATCTATATCTATATCTATATCTATATCTATATGCACCACATTTTCTTTTTCCATTCATTGGTTGATGGGAACTTAGTCTGGTTCCATATTTTTGCATTTGCAAATTGTGCTGCTATAAACATGCATGTGTAAGTGTCTTTTTTATATTACTTCTTATCCACTGGGTACTCAGTAGTGGGATTGCTGGATCAAATGGTAGAACTACTTTTAGTTCACTCTCCATGTGGCTTAGCAGCGGCAGAAATTTCTAAGAGCAGGAAACAGTTTCCTACATTACTTTTAGTTCTTTTAGGGGTCTCCATACTGTTTTTCATAGAGGTTGCAGTAATTTACATTCCCAATGACAGTGTAAAAGTGTTCCCTTTTCACCACATCCATGAAAACACCTATTTTTTTAAATTTTAAATTATGGCCACTCTTGCTGCAGAAAGTCGGTATCGTATTATGGTTTTAGTTTGCATTTCCCAAGTAATGAATAATGATGTTGAGCATTTCTTCATATGTTTGTTGGCCATTTATACATCTTCTTTTGGGAACTGTCTATTTATGTCCTCATCCCACTTTTTGAGGAGATTATTTGTATTTTACCTTGCTGATTTGTTTGAGTTCCTTTTAGATTTTGGGTTTAGTCCTTTGTCAGATGCATAGTTTGCGAATATTTTTTCCCACTCTGAGGGCTGTCTATTTACTCTGCTGATTATTTATTTTTTCTGTGCAGAAACTTTCTAGCTTATTTTTTTTTTTTTTTTTTTTTTTTTTTTTTTTTTGCATTTGCTTTTTGGGTTCTTGGTCATGAACTCTTTGCCTAACCCAGTATCTAGAAGAGTTTTTTTGATGTTATTTTCTAGAATTTTTAGGTTTGAGGTTTTAGATTTAAGTTTTTATCTTCAGTTGATTTTTGTGAAAGATGAGCAATGAGGATCCAATTTAATTCTTCTACATGTGGCTTGCCAATTCTCCCAGCACTATTTATTAAATAGGGTGTCCTTTCCCCACTTTATGTTTTTGTTTGCTTTGTGGAAGATCTGTTGAGTGTATTTGGTTTTATTTCTGTGTTCCTTGTTCTGTTCCATTGGTCTACATACCTATTTCAGACCAGTACCACGCTGTTTTGGTAACTGTAGCCTTGTAGTATAGTTTGAAGTCAGGTAATAATGTGACGCCTCCAGATTTGTCCTCTTTGCTTAGTCTTGCTTTGGCTACATGAGCCCTCTTTTCGTTCCATATGAATTTTAGGATTTTTTTTCTTGTTCTGTGAAGAATTATGATGACATTTTGATGGCAATTCCATTGAATTTATAGAGAGCTTTTGTCAGTATGGTCATTTTCACAATATTGATTCTACCCTTCCATGAGCATGAGATGTGTTTCCATTTGTTTGTGTCATCTATGATTTCTTTCAGCAGTGTTTTCTAGATCTTTCACCTCCTTTGATAGGTATATTTTTCAGTTTTTCTTTCTTTTTTTTTTTTTTTGCAGCTGTTGTAAATGGAGTTGACTTCTTGATTTGGTTGTCATTTGGTTGCTGTTGGTGCATAGCAGTGCTACTGATTTGTGTACTTTGATTTCGAATGTTTCAAATCCTGAACAGACTAATAACAAATAGTGAGATTGTAACAGTAATAAAAAAATGCCAACAAAAAAGTCCAAAGTTTTCAGGATTTGAAACTTCACTGAATTCTTTTATAAGATCTAGGAGCTTTCTGAATGAGTCTTAAGGGTTTTCTAGGAATACAATTATATCATTGGTGAACAGCAACAGTTTGACATCCTCTTTGCCAATTTGGATGCCCCTTATTTTCTTTCTCTTGTCTGATTGCTCTGACTAGGACTGTCAGTATTATGTTGAATAGAAGTGGTGAAAATGGGCATCCTTGTCTTGCTTCAGTTCTCAGGGGGAATGATTTCAACTTTTCCCCATGGAAGATAATGTTGACTGTGGGTTTCTAATGGATGGCTTTTATTACCTTAAGTTATGTCCCTTCTATGCCGAAGCTGATGAGGGTTTTAATCATAAAAGGATGCTGGATTTCATCAAATGATTTTTGTGTGTCTATTGAGATGCTCATATGATTTTTGTCTTTAATTCTGTTTATGTGGCGTATCACATTTATTGACTTGCATCAAACCATTCCTTCATCCCTGTTATGAAACCCACCAGATCATGGTGGATGATCTTTTTTATATACTGTTGGATTGCGTTAATATTTTGTTGAGCATTTTTAGATTTATGTTCATCAGGGATACTGATCTGTAGTTTTCTTTTTCTTGTTGTTATGTCCTTTCCTGGTTTTGGTATTAAGGTGATACTGGTTATCACATAATGATTTAGGGAGGATTCCCTCTTTCTCTATTTTTTGGAATAGTCTCCATAGGATAGGTATCAATTTTCAGAATATGCAAGAAGCTTTGGCTCAACCTGAAAGTTATGTTTTGGTGATGATGCTGGACATAGGAAGATGCTGATAACCAGATGACTCTAGAACTCTCTTGGTATGAAGTTATTGTTGAAGAAAATATTGTAGACTCTCCATGTGGCATAGCAAGGCAGAAATTTCTAACAGCAGGAAACAGAGGAAACAGCTTGCTACATTGTTTTGCTTTTTGACTAAGATTGTGTCAGAGTTGAGTGCAACCAAACTCAGAAAGCTTCAGGAGTCGACTGTCAGAGGCTTATATCCAAAATAGACACCAAAAGAAAGAAATGAATGAAGCTGGAAATAAAGTACAATAGTGCAAGGATCAGTTTGCTGCAGACTTGTATGGCCAAAGAAGGGCTGAATGGCAAACTCTTGTCACTTTATTAGAAACTTAAGCAGATTACCATAGAAAAACATCAGCAGTCTCAGAAAAGGCCCTCTTTGAAATGCGATCCAATCAAAACAAGTGAGTGGAAAAAACAGTCTTTGGGAATCTTTTGAAAGTAGACTTGAGGTATTACACTTGAAGCCTGGGCCAGGCTGCTCCTGGAGACTGGCAGGAAGAAGAATAATTCTGAATTGGAGTTGGAGACTCTGAGTTAAAGAAACTGAAAGCTGCTTTAGAATGTTCTACTTCTCACCTGGATGAGTTCTATTCAGAATTCCGTGCTGTAGAAGATGCTATGAACTCCTAATTCATAGAAACTGCATGTCCTTTTGATTGCATGTAATTAGTACGAATAAAGAACATAACTTTCAAGTGTGCAGAATCAAGTCAAAAAAACTTCAAGATTTATGGAGAACATATCAGAAGTTGGCACCACTCAATTTTGTTAATTTTACATATTTCATAAATTTTCTTGCAAAGCTTGATCAGATCAGTGGTGTTAATAAGATTTCTCCTAGAAACACTGCAATAATTTTAGGCACTAATTTGTTATGAACCAAAAATGAAATGAAAATTACTCCTTGTAACATTGTAATCATTTTAGGACCTAGCCTGTTATAAACCAAAAATAAAGAAATACGTCCATTCACATGGCTTCAGTGATTGAACTGATTATTCAGTATACTTAGTAGTTCTTCTCTGAAGAGGTGAAATTTAATGTGTTAAAGGTATGTCTTTATACCCAGAATTCCAATTATTCATCCCACACTGGAAATTCTACTGACTCTAGTACCCTGGGGAGAAAGTAATGGGTCAGCATGGTGATAATGGAAATGGACTTGGTTACAGAGGGCTTTGGTGTGAAATATCCACACTTTAATACACTAACACTAACAATAGTTGATGAGCTTAAAAAAAAAACTCATAATGTTTTAAGAAAGTTTATGAATTTGTGTTGGACTGCATTCAAAACCATCCTGGGCCTCATACATCCCAGGGCCATGGGTTGGATAAGTTTGCTCTAGACTCTGCATTTATTGTCTGTTATCTCTTCCTAAAATATGACTCTAAAAGAATGTCATGTAAATAAAATCATATATTATGTAGCTTTTTTAGTCTGAATACTTTCTCAGATTCAGCTATATTGTCACGTGTAGCAATATTCCATTCCTTTTTGTAGAAGGGTAATATTCCATTGTTTAGATTTGGATGTACCATATTTTGTTTATTCATTTCACAGTTGAGGGACATGTGACTCATTCCATTTTTTAGTAACTATTAATAGGACCTCTATAAACATTCATGTACAGTTTTGTGTGAACATAGGTTTTCATGTCTTAGTCTGCTGAGGCTGCCATAAAAACATATCATAGCTAGGTGCTTAAAAAATAGCAATGTACTGTATATTCTCACAGTTCTAGAAGTTGAAATTACAAAATCAGTGCCTGCATGGTTGGCTTCTAATGAACACTCTCTATCTGGCTTGCCGAGAGCTACCCTCTTGATATATCCTCATATGACCTTTCTTCAGTGCTTGCATGTGTGCTTGCAGAGAGAGAGAGAGACTCTGAAAAAGAAAGATAGAGATGTCTCTTTACCTTCTTATGAGGCCATAATTCCATCATGCGGGCCTCAATATTACAACCCAAGGCCACAGTTTCAAATACTACCATATTAAGGCTTAAGGCATCAACATTTGATTGGTAGAGGAGACACAGACATTGATTTTATAATAATATCATGTGGGCAGATCTCTGGAAAAGGAATTACTGAGTCATACCATGAGTGTTATGTTTAAAGTTATCTTTTTTTACTTTTATTTTAGGTTTGGGGGTACAAGACAGGTGTGTTACCTGGGTATATTAAATGACACTGAGATTTGGAGCATGAATAATCCCATCACCCACGTACTAAGCTTAGTACTCAATAGTTTTCAACCTTTACTCCTCCCCTTCTCGACTAGGGCCCAGCTTCTATAGTTGCCATTTTTATGTCCATGAGTACCCAATGCTTACTTCTTACTTCTAAGCAAGAACTTGTGGTATTTGCTTTTCTGTTTCTGAGTTAATTCACTCAGGATAATGGCTTTCAGCTGCATCTGTGTTGTTGAAAAGAACATGATTTTGTCTTTTTATGCCTGTGTAGTATTCAATGGTGAATATGTGTCAAATTTTCTTTATCCAGTCTCTACTGATGGGCATTTAGTTTGTTTCCATGTCTTTCCTATTGTGAATAATGCTGCAATTGACATGTGAGTGCATGTGTCTTTTCGGTAGAAAAATGTGTTTTCTTTTGGATATATACCAAGTCATGGAATTGCTGGGTCAAATGACAGTTCTGTTTTAAGTTCTTTGAGAAATCTCCAAATGTCTTTCCACAGTGGTTGAACTAATTTACATTACCATCAACAGTGTATAAGCATTCCCTTTTTTTCCACAGCCTCACCAGCATCTGCTGTTTTTTAACTTTTTCGTAATAGCCATTCTAACTAGTGTGAGATGATATCTCATCGTGGTTTTGATTGGCATATCTCTTATGATCAGTGATGTGGATCACTTTTTCATACTTTTGTTGGTCACTTGTATGTCTTTTGAGAAGTATCTGTTCATATTCTTTGCCCGTTTTTAAATTAAATTATTTGTGTCTTTTTCTTTTGAATTAATTTTCTAAGTATTAGGCCTTTGTCAGATGTGTATTTTGTGAAGATCTTCTATCATTCTGTAGGTTTTCTGTTTATTCTGTTATAGTTTCTTTTGTGGTGCAGAAGCTCTTTAGTTTAATTAGGACCCATTTGTCCATCTTTGTTTTTGTTTAATTGATTTTGAGGACTCAGTAATAAATACATTGCAAAGGTTTATGTTCAGAATAGTATTTCACAGGTTTTCTTCTGAGGTTTTGAGGTTTGCTGTCTTACATTTAAGTATTCTATCCATCTTGAGTTAATTTTTGTGTATGGTGAACGGTAGGGGTCCAGTTTCATTCTTCTACATACGGCTAGCCAGCTATTCAAACACCATTTGTTAAATAAGGTGTTCTTTCCTTGTTGCTTATTTGTATTGACCTTGTTGAAGGTCAGATGCCTGTAGGTATGCAGCTTTATTTCTGGGTTCTCTATTTGGTTCCCTTGGTGTATATGTCTGTTTTTGCACCAATACTGTGCCGTTTTGATTACAGTAGTCTCATAGTATAGTTTGATGTTAGGTAATGCGATATCTCCAGCATTGTTCTTTTTTGTTTAGGATTGTCTTGGGTATTTGGGCTCTTATCTGTTTCCACATGAATTTTAGAATAAGTTTTTCTAGCTCTGTGGAAAGCGAGACTGGTAATTTGATAGGAATAGTATTAAATTTGTGATTTGCTTTGGGCAGTATAGCCATTTTAACTATTTTGATTCTACCAATCTGCATGGAATGTTTTTTCCATTTGTTTTTTGTCATCTATGATTTCTTTTAGCAGTGTTTTATAGGTCTCATAGACATGTTTCACCTCCTTTGATAGATGTATTTCTAGGTATTTTACTTTTTGTGGCTATTTTAAAAAGAGTTGCATTCTCAACTTGTCTCTCAGCTTGAATGTTATTGGTATATAGAAATGCTACTAATTTTTGTACATTGATTTTTTGTCCTGAAACTTTATTAAAGTCATTTATCAGTTCCAGGGAGCCTATCATTGGAGACTTGGGGGTTTTCTAGTTATAAGATCATATCCTCCATGAAAAGAGATACTTTGACTTCTTCTTTACTTGTTTTGATGCCTTCTTGCTTGTGCCTGATTGCTCCAGATATCACTTGCAGCACTATGTTGAATAAGAGTGGCAAGGAGAAACTTCATCTTGTTCTAGTTTTTGACCGGAATGCTTCCTGTTTTTGCCTGATCATTATGAGGTTGGCTCTGGGCTTGTCATACATGGCTCTTATTATTTTGAGGTATGCTCCTTCAAAGCCTACTTTCTTGAAGGTTTGTATCATGAAGGGACGTTGGATTCTATCAAAAGCTTTTTCCATGTCTATTGAGATGGTCATATAATTTTTGTTTTTAATTCTGTTTATGTGGTGCATCACATTTATTGACTTGTGTATGTTGAACCAACCTTTTATCCCAGAAATGCAGCTTACCTTATTATGGTGAGTTAACTTTTTAATGTGCTGTCAGATTCAGTTTGGAGTATTTTCTGGAGGATTTTTGCATCTGTGTTCATCACAGTTATTTGCCTGAAGTTTGCTTTTCTTGTTATGTCTTTGTCATGTTTTGGTATCACAGCGAAGCGAGCTTCATAGAATGAGTTAGGGAGAAGTCTTTCCTCCTCATTTTTCTGGAATAGTTTCAGTAAAATTGGTATCAATTTCTTTGCACATCTGGCAGAATTCAGCTATGAATCCATCTGGTTCTGGGATTTTTTGGTTGGCAGATTTTTTTATTTTTTTATTTTTTATTTTTTTTTTTTACTGATTCAGTTTTAATTGATATTGGTCAGTTTTTAGGGTTTTGATTTTTCCTGATTCAATCTTTGGAGATTTTGTGTTTCTAGGAATTTATCCATTTTCTCTATATTTTCTATACTGTATTTGCAGAGGTGTTAAAAATATAGTCTCTGAGGACCCTTTGTATTTCTCTGGGATAGGTTGTAATGCGACCTTTATCATTTATGATTGTATTTATTTGGATATACTCTCTTTTTTATTGTTAATCTAGCTAGTGGTCCACGATCTGGTTTATTTTTGACAGGGAAATGATTTTTGGTTTCATTGATTATTTGTATGAATTTTGGGTGGTTCAATTTCATTTTGTTCCGCTCTGATTTTAGCTATTTCTTTTTCTGCTTGCTGTGGAGTTAGTTGCTTCTTGTTTTATTCAGTCCTCTATGTGTAATGTTAGATCATTAATTTGAGATTTTTCTAACTTTCTGAGGCAGGCTTTGGGCAGTATGAACTTTCCTCTTAACAGTGATTTTACTGCTCCCAGAGATTTTGCTGTTTTGTCTCTGTTTTTATCTATTTTAAATATTTTTATGTATTCCCAGGTTTATTGTTTACTCAAAAGTCATTCGGGAACAAGTTGTTTAAATTTAATGTAACTGTGTAGTTTTCAGAGTTCTTCTCGGTATTGATTTTCATTTTTATTCCACTGTGGTGTGAAAATATGATTGGTATGATTTTTATTTTTTTTAATTTACTGGGGTTTGCCTTATGACCAAGCATGTGATCAGTCTTGGAGCATGTTTCATGTGCAGATGAGAAGAATGTATATTCTTTGATAGGAGGAATATTCTGTGGATGTCTATTATATATAATTGGTTAAGTGTTGTGTAAAGTTCAAAACTTCTTTCTTAGCTTTCTGACTTTATGATCTGTCTAATGCTCACAATGAGATGTTGAAGTTCTTCACTATTATTATGAGGCTTTCTAAGTATTTTGGTAGTTCCAGAAGTGCTTGTTTTAAGAATCTGGGTGCTTCAAATTTGGGTGCATATACATTTTGAATAGTTAAGTCTTCTTGTTGAATTGAACCCTTTATCATTACGTAATGCCCTTCTGAGTCCTTTCGTACTGTTGTTGGTTTAAAGTCTCTTTTCTCAAATGTAAGATGGGCAACTCCTGATCTTTTTTATTTTCTGCTTTCACAATAGATCTTTGTCCAACCCTTTACTTTGAGTCTATGGGTTTTCTGTCACTATGTGTAAGATAAGTCTCTTGACAATTGTAAATGGACATGTCCTTTTTTTCCCACTTGCCACTCTGTTCCTTTTAAGTAGGGTATTTAGACCTTTTACATTCAAAAGTAATATTAATATATGAGGTTTTAAACCTATCATGAAGTTGTTAGCCTTTTCTTTTGTAGTTTCTATTATATAGTTGCTTTAAAAATTCTGTGGACTATGTACTTGTGTGTTTTTGTGGTACTTGAACTCCCTTAGGAATCTCTTATAAAGCCTGGACTGCAAATTCCCTTAGTGTTTATTTATCTGGAAAACCTTTTATTTCTCCTTTGCTTATGAAGCTTATTTTGGTGAGATGACAAATTCTAGGTCAAAATTTCTTTTCTTTAAGAATGCTTAAAGGAGAAATAGGCCACCCATCTCTTGTGGTTTGAAAGGTTTATGTTGAGAAATCTGCTGTTAGTCTGATGGCGTTCCCTTTGTATGTAATCTGACCTCTTTCTCTAGCTGTCTTTAAGATTATTTTCTTTAGCATTGACCTTGGATAGTCTGGTGACTATATGCATTGGTGATATTCATTTTGAATAGTATCTCACAGCTGTTCTCTGGATTTCTTAGATCTAGATATCTACCTCTCTAGAAAGATCAGTGAAGTTTTCTTGGATTATTTCCTCAAATACGTTTTCCAGATTGTTTACTTTTTATACTTCTCTCTCAGGAATGTCAATAAGCTGTAGATTCGACCAATTTACATGATCTTATATCTCTTTTTTTAAGATTTATTTTTTTTTTTTTATTTTTCTCTGACTGGGTTAGTTTAAGAGACCAGTCTTCAAGCTCTAAAATTATTTCTTCTGTTGGATCCAGTCTATTGAGAAAACTTTCCATTCTATTTTAAAGTTTCTTAAGTGAGTTTTTAAATTCCAGAAGCTCTACTTGATTTCTTTTTACAATATTTATCCATTCCTTCATTTCCTAGATTTTTTCAAAGAAATTTATTTGTGTTAATTTTCAACCTTGTCATGAATTTCATTGAACTTCCTTGCAATACTTGCTTTGAATTCTTTCTCTGTCATTTCTGAGTTTCCATTTTGGTTAGGGACCATTGCTGGAGAGCTAGTGTGTTCCTTTCATGGTGTCACACATTCAGACTTTTTATGGTGCTAGAATTTTTGCCCTGGTTCCTCCTCATCTGGAGGTGCACACACTTCTAAATTTTTGAAAACAAAATTCATTTGTGCAAGTAGAATTTTTTTCTTTTTCTCTTTTTCCCTATAATAGTTTGTGGGTTCTTTTCTTGCTCTTTCTCTTTCCCTTTTCCTTCTTCCATATCTGATAGAGAATACTGGGTAAAGTCTTTTGTCTTTGCTTCTATAGCCCTATCCACTTCTTTTGGTAGGTTTTATATTGGGCTGCACTGTTCAACCAACAAGCCAGTAGATGGTACTTATAGGTAAGAGCCATCTGTAGCTCATGTGGCTGGGTATATCTTTGATATTCCTTTATGCACCAAAGCTCTTTGATGCTGACCTATGTAAATTACAGTGATCTGAACTCCCTGCTAAGCACGGGAAGGGTGGGGACCATAATGGGTGGGGCTGGACCTAGCATGCCCACCTACAGGTCCCTGAAATGGCAGGTACAAGCACCAGCACCAAAGGATAATCAATGAGTGGCCACTATGCACTCAGAGGTGTGCCTAGGTTTGAAGCTGTGAAACCCTTTTAGCTCCAAGCTCTCTGCATGGGTATTGGGGCAACCGAAACTCCTAATCCAGGAGAGTGAGGACATCTGCTTGGGCACGTAGTAAAGAGGACTGTCCTGCACTAAGATTTCTTCACAGGACGGTTTGGGCAGCTCAAACTGCAAATCTACGGTAGCAGGTACTCCAAAGGCCTGGAAATCTACCTTGATGTAGAATGGAGAGGTCCCCTTTGTACCAAGATCTCTGCACAGGATAACTAGGGGCACTGCTACAATTTAAGCACCACCTGGCAAGACTTCTAATGGTCTGTGATACAGGCAATGTTCTGGACCATGTCAACAAGCAGGTCAACTTGCTAGCATTGTATCCTGGGAGACCAGGAAGGGCTAAAACAGCAGTACCAGTCAAAATACAGCTTAAAGACCCCAGCTAACAATACCCCATTAAACTGGAAGCAAAAAAGGTCCTAGCATATGTACTTAAGAAATTGCTTGCCCATGGACTTCTAAAACCTTGTAATTCTCCCTGTAATATAATAACCCCATGTAAAGTCTTCTGGCTAATACCATTTGATATAAGGTTTAAGGGCAATTAATGAGGCTGTGATCCTAATCCATCCATTAGTGACAGATGCTTATACTCTTTTAACTCAAGTGCCAGGGAGCATAGACTAGTTCTCAGTCCAAAACTTGAAAGATGTTTTCTTTTCTAAAATCTCAATACCTTTTTGCTTTTGAATGGGAAGATCCTAATAGCAGAGAAAAACCACAATACACCTGGATGGACAGTATTCTCTCCGGACTTTCAAAATAGCTCCCCCACCTTTCCCACCTTTTTTTTTTTTCTGGCCTGAGTCTTAGAAAGATATCTGAGGGATCTACAATTGGAAAACAGGAGTATACTCCAGTATGTAGATAACCTTTTTGTGTGTAGCCCAACCTGGGAGGCATCTAATCAAGTTACTATAAAGATCTTGAATTTCCTCGCACACAGGGGATACAAAGTGTTCAAAAAGTAGGCTCAAATCACCCTTCAATTGGTTTAATATTTGGGGTATATTTTGATCCCCATGACCTGGCAAATATCCCCAGAATGGTACAAGATATATATGGTTAGGAGCCCCCAGTACTAAGCAACAGCTTCATTCCTTTTTGGGAATGGCCAGGCTTTGCAGAATATGTGTTCCAAATTTGGGGTCATAGCAAAACTCCTTTATAAAGCAACAAGGGGGCCAGAAAATGAGTCAATGATATGGACCCTAGAAATGAGGGGAAACTTTGCCAAGTTAAAACAGGCTCTTACCTAAGCTCCCACTCTTAGCATCCCAAACTTCATTAAGCCTTTTTCCTTGTATATAGCAGAAAAAAAGAGCATAGCTGTGGGACTACTAACCCAGAAATTGGGATCAGAACCCATACCAACCATCTACTTTTCAAAGAAATTGAACAGAGTGGCCTCAGGGAGGCCAAGCTGCCTGCAGGCAATAGCAGGCACTGCTATCTTAGTGGAGAAAGCCACTAAAATCACCCTGGGTCAACCACTGAAAGTGTTAACCCTACTTCAGGTAAGGTCAGTCCTGGAAATAAAAGGACATATCTGAATGATGGAAGAAAGGTTAACCAAATAACAGACTATGTTCCTAGGCAATCCAGAGGTTACCCTTAAAACCTGTAACACCTTGAATCCAGCTTCATTGCTGCCCACAGGTCCAATGATTGGTCACTCCTGCAGGCAGGTCATCGCATACACATATGTCAGCTGACCTGATTTAAAAGATCACCCCCTCCCAAATTCAGAGGATAACTGGTTTACAGACAGCAATAGCTTTGTGTCCAATGGAGAATGCCTGAATGCCTGGCTGGATATGTGGTAGTAAATTACAACATCATCATTGAGACCCAACCACTACCCCAGGCACATCATCACAAAATGCTGAGATCATTGCTCTCAGTTGGGCCCTGATATTGGGAAAAGGGAAGAAGCTAAATATCTATACAAATTTCAAATATACATTTCTCATGGCTCATACTCAAGCTGCAGTTTGGAAAGTAAGGGGACTACTAACTAGAAAATGTTCCCTCATAAAGCATGGGTCTGAAATTCTACAGCTATTGGAAGCAATACAGTTGCCAGAGGCTGTAGCCATGATCTATTGTAGACGGCATCAAAGGACTTAACCCCTATAGCACAAGGGAACAAAAAGGCTGATAAGGAAGCCAAAGCAGCAGCTTTCAGTGTGTAGTCTCAACAAATCTTAGGACTGCTTCCCTTCTTTGATTCCCTAATAGAACCTGAATACACATCACAGGAAAAAATAGTTAACAAAGGAGCAAGGAGGTCAAAAACAAGGATTCTGATGACATATGGGATCAAAATTATATCTCCCTCAAACAGCTCAATGAAAAGTTACAAAAACCCTGCATAACTCTTACCATAAGGTGAGAGAGGCAACTCTGGCAATGGTAAACAGACCCTTTATTGGGCCTAACTTGGCTTTGGCAGTTAAGCAGGTCTTCCAAGCCTGCTCAGTGTGTGTAGTCAACAATCCAGGAAGCAAAGTACCCCATCTAATAGAATCAGTTCAAAGAAGGGGAACCTACCCAGGAGAAGACTGGCAACTGGACTTTACTCATGTGCCAGCTTGCAGAGGACACAAGTTTTTGTAAGTACTAATTGACATCTTTACTGGCTGGGTTAAAGCTTAACCTACCAGAACAGAGAATGCTAATTAAGTTATGAAGGTTCTCTTAAAGGAGATGATCCTTCAGTTTGGGTAACCCCAAAGCCTCCAGAATGATAATGGCCCATCTTAAGTCTCCCAGATGACTCAAGGGATTACTAAGGCTCTTGGAATCAAATACTATTTAAATTTAGCACAGAGACCTCAATCCTCTGGGAAAGCAGATAGGACTATTCACACTCTAAAATGAGTGTTAGCTAAGCTATGTCAGGAAACATCAGAGACTTGGGTCAGTTTACTGCCCATAGCCCTCTTAAGCATCTGTAATCCCCCAAGAGCAAAAAGTAATAGGAGCCCCTATGAAATGTTATATGAGAGGCCATTTTTAACTAATGATCTAATTATTGATCCAGAAATTGCCACTCTAATAGAATATCTAGTTAGCTTGGGACAGTTTTGGCAGAATTTGCAAGAGTTTGGAACTCAATGACTCCCCACACTGGGAAATAACAAGCAGCCAAAGATCAGGCCAGGAGATAAGGTACTTGTTAAAATGTAGAAAGAGTGGTCACCTGCTCAACAACTACTACCCTAATGGAAGGGACCCTTTTCAGTGGTGCTGACTATGCCTTCCACCTCAAAGTACTAGGATGAGATAGTTGGATCCATTTTTTCCAGGGTTAAGCCTGCACTACCTGAAGCTCCAGACCTGAAACCCAGAGCTCCTGCCAGCTGCTATGCCTGTGAATCTGCGGAAGACCTGGAGTACCTGTTTAAATGACAGTCAAAAGATAAGTAAATGCCTACCAACTCTCTTTGGTGTCTTTGTTGCATAGTTACTGTAAGTTGGATAATAATAGCTATTTTTGTATTTTTTTACAGCTTAATTGCCCTCTTCCAAATGGATGGAATCACTTCCTTTGTGATAATTAAGCAAAATGTTTTCATTCATTTTTATAATGATCATTCCTGACAGTATAGTTATCCACTCCCTGAAGTTCCTGCTCAAATAACAAAATAACAGATAAGTATTTTTGGCTCTATAATGATTTGCCACAGTCTGCATATACCGGCAATTAATGAATGATGAGTATTTATTAAGAAGTTTTTAAATTTAACACATGGACTGTCAAATACCATCAGTCCAGCTTTGGCAAATAACTGTTTATACCGCCATCCAATCCCAGTCTGATCTTGGGCCCTTGAAAAAATGACCTATCACCCTAACTACAAGGGGGGAACTCCCTTAAAATTAATGAACCTGGATGACTTGTATGACTTCAAAATTATGGAAATGACAAAAGTTACAAAACACAAAGTAAGCCTTCTTCATTACTACCAAAGCAAACTTTCTGGGGTTACATCCCCTCAAAACTCATTTGGGGCCTAATATCAATGCACACAGAATTAAAATTCCAGGGGCTGCTTTGTATTAAAACAAGCCAAAATTTTGGTTAGGCCCTGGGAACCTTGAAAAGTCCTCAATACAACTAATCCCTGGAGATTAGCCACTCACATGATCATGTAAGCTATGCAGTCGCCCAAACAACTTCATTAAGGAAACCTGTAGAGTTTTTATAAAAATGACCCCTAGTAGAGGGCACTTTAAAGCACACACAGACTAAATACTGTCAAGGTAGACCCACTGGCTGTATTCACATTTTTCCTCGGGAAGACTGCACTAATTCTGAGACATCTAGTTGCCTTTTGGTTCCCCAGTACGAAAAAAACCTCTGGGTGGTTGCTGGTGGACACTAAGCTTAATGCCTCCACTGGAAAAGCAAGACTACTGGGGCAGCTCAGGACACTTCCCAAAAATGTTTTCAGCCTTTAACCAGGGCTAGTTTAGCAGGAACCTTAACAACTAGGGAAAGCGGAAACAACAAGCTAACCCATATGTTCACCACAGAGAACAACTTTTGTCTAGAAAAACAAGGAGCCTTTTTCCTGAGTGGGACCAGTTCCTACTTATGTTTACCAGCCAATTGGACAGAAACCTGTATTCTCATTTATTTAGCCCCTGAAATAAATATAGCTCCCAATAACCAGTCTCTTATCATACCTTTACCTGCAACCATCAGACACAAATGAACCACACAAGGAATACTTCCTTTTGGTAGTGCTAGGAATAATAGCAGGTGTAGGAATGGGAGTTAGCGGGCTTGCAACTTCCCTATCATATTAACAATGCTTGTCTAAGGATCGTTCAGACAGCTTGTAAGACAATGCTCAAAGTATTAATATCATCATCTTACAAAATTAAGTAGATTTCTTGGCAGCAGTAGCTTTACAAAATAGAAGAGGAATGGATCTCCTAGCTGAAAACAAAACAAAACAGAAACAAAAACAAAAACAAACAAACAAAAAAAAAAACAGTGGCTTATGTATTTTCCTAGAGGAAGATGCTGTTTTTATGTCAACCCACCAGGATTAGTAAGGGATGCAGCTCAAAAATTAGCTGACCAGGACTCCAAAATGCAACAATGATTGTCTGAGTCATGAGGCTTCTGGACAAGGACACTAAGTTGGGCTTCATGGTTCCTTCCCTTAGCTGGCCCATTGCTAGTGAAAAAAAAAACTATTAGTTTTTGGACCAAGTTTTTAAAATCTTTTAACCAGATTTATTTATTCTCATCTAAAGACCATTAAGCTCCAAATGATCATGCAGCAGAGCTACCAGCCAGTTCCAGATAATTATGTCAGGCACAGCCATCCAGACATCACCCTGTCTTCACTAAAGAGAGCAGGCAACAGTTCCATAGTCTACAAGAGTGCTATGGTCCCCAACTGGGGACGGCGCCCCAATTAGCATGAAGCAGTTACAGAAGAAACACCATTAGGACAAATACCTAATGCATGTGGGGCTGAAAACATAGATGATAGGTTGACAGGTGCAGCAAACCACCATACAACATATATACCTATGTAACAAACCTGCACATTCTGCACATGTTTCCTAGAACTTAAAGTAAAATAAAAATAAATTAATTAATTAAAAAAAAAAAAAAAAGACCGTCAGTCTCTCAGCTTCCTATAAAGATTTACAGGGATCATGTCTCTCAGGGGAAAATGAGGCAAGAGAATAGAATCTGCAGACAGGGAGCCTAAGGCCAACCTATAGCTGACTTCTTGGAATTAAGCCGATAGGAAAACATCAGCCTCTGATTGGCCATGAACTAAGCCTCCACTTCAGCCTCTGACTGGTCATGGGCCAAGTCTTCATTTGCATAGGGTGTAACCAATTAGAGGCCTCAGAAGGGTACCCACAGGTGTTACCAATTTTTTCAGTCAATAAAACCCCAAGGGATACTATATTCAGGGCTCTTGGGCTGCTTGCTTGAGCCCACTCTCGCTCTGTGGAGTATACTTCCGCCTCAATAAACATTGCTTTTGTTTTCTGTTGCTTTGTTTATGCATTTAGTTCAATTCTTTGTTAAATGCACTAAGAATCTGGACAACTCACAGTCAGGACTTCATATCTGGTAACAGTCTTAGTAAATATGATGATTAATATTAAGTGTCAACTTGATTGGATTGAAACACGCAGAATGATATCCGTTTCCTAAACAACCTTCCACAAGTTTTTCTGGTCAAGAGTTACCTTTCTGTTAGGTTATCAAAATTACTAAAATTGTTAATATATACTCATCTAAATGATACTTGAAAGAGCAGTTATTTTAACTAAAATATAGCTAGATGAAATTAAAATGATTTTGATGGATTGATTTTTAATCAAAGTTTATTATTTTCAAAATCTTTTGCTTTTGAAGTTACTGAATTTGCTTTCAGATTACTTTCCAAGATTGGTTCTTCCTGTTTCATTTTCAGATTCATTGTTCCCCTATTACTTACCCCACCCGTTGTATATAGCAGATTACTGTTGGCAAGTTTAACATTTACAGCATTGAATTCTTACATCAACTGGACATATATTATCTTTGATCACCCTGTGATTGCTAAATGTAATATTTCTTTCTACCAGATATACAGGAGTAATCTCCATATAAATATATTTTAACCAAATAATAACTTTGGACAAATTACATTGCAAACAAGCTGATATGGTTTGGCTGTGTCCCCACCCAAGTCTCATCTTGAATTGGAATCCCCACAATCCCCATTTGTCATGAAAGAGACACGGTGGGAGATAATTGAATAATGGGGGTGGTTTCTCCCATGCTGTTCTCCTGATAGTGAGTGAGTTCCCATGAGATCTGATGGTTTTACAAGTATCGGATTTGCCCTGCTGACACTCATTCTCTCTTGCACTGTCCTGTGAAGAGGTGCCTTCTGCCATGATTGTAAGTATCCTGAGGCCTCTCTAGCAATGCAAAACTGTGAGTCAATTAAACCTCTTTTGTTTGTAAATTACCCAGGCTCAGGTATTTCTTCATAGCAGTGTGAGAAGGCACTAATACACACAAGCCATTCCATACATCTATTCAATATCCTTTTCTCTCTTTATCAATTTGTCTCAACAAATACAGCACAATTTGGACAAAACAGGTGTTCAGTAAAAATTATTACCTGGCACTTTGTATTAGTCAGTGTTCTCTAGAGGGATAGAACTAATGGGATACACACACACACACACACACACACACACACACACCACACACACATATATATGGGAGTTTATTAAGGAGAATTGACTCACACAGTCACAGAGTCCCACAATAGGCCATGCGCAAGCTGAGCAGCAAGAAATTCAGTTCGAGTCTCAAAGCTGAAGAACTTGGAGTCTGATGTTTGAGGGTCCTTTTCTGATGTTTGAGGGATTTCTTCCAGCATGGGAGAAAGATGTAGGCTGGTAGGCTAAGCCAGTCTAGCCTTTTCATGTTATTTGTTTTTTTTTTTTTCCGCCTGCTTTACATTCTGGCTCTGCCAGCAGAGCCAGAATATAGTGCCCACCCAGGTTAAGGGTGGGTCTGCCTTTCCAAGTCCACTGACTCAAATGTTAATCTCCTTTGGCAACACCCTCACAGACACACCCAGGAAGAATACTTTGCATCCTTCAATCCAATCAAGTTGACACTCAGTATTAACCATCACACACTAACTTTCAAAAAGAAGCTCAGGTTAAATTTAAGCATACCCTAGCGGCATGAACCACTCTAGTCAAACTTTCTTCCAGAGATTTAGCTATTTCAGCAAAGAACATATTAGGTGAGAGTATATCTATCATGTTTGACAAAATATGAATTTTCCAGTGATAGCTGTTTTGTCAACATAAAACAATGTATCCTGAAAAAAACATTTTTAAAAAATTTTCTGGAGTACTGCATGTGCATGTGTGTGTGGTAGTAGGTAACTGTCCAAATGACAGTTTTGAGATATTGATGGTGGGCCTATGTTTACTTGTAACTGTATTTATGTAGGTGTCTCTTCAGAAATATGTCTGAACTGGTCAATTTGTTGTACAGAGAGTGAAGGAAACATAAATGTTCACAAATATTTTCTATGACATCATCAGTAAATTTCACTGATTTCTAAATTTAATAAAATGTCATCTTGCATATTTTTGAAAATGCATTTAAAGTAACAATATAATTATATCTCTATCTCCATCTATCTATCTATCTATCTATCTATCTATCTATCTATCTAGTTAAATTCCAGAAGAATGTTCCAATTGAAAATATGATTCCTATTAATTATAAGTGTCTCAAGCATTAAACATGAGAAAAATAATGTTTATAATGTAAATAATTGAAAACAGATATTCTAATTTTGAAAAACACATTAAATGGAGATATAAATACTAGATAAAGTTGCATTTCCTAAAGTTATACTCTGTGTAACTGTGAGCCTGAAGAAATTCACCAGGATGGTTAAAACTATGCACATGTATTTGACGAATAAAAATGTTCTAAATCTAGATATTTTAGACAAAATAATTATTATGTTAAAATAGTATTTGCTTATCCTCTTTTTGAATTATTTAAAACATAAGATCATATTAGAAATAATTTTTCTAGATGAAATTTATAAAATGTTAAAAATACTTCAGTAAGGTATTTCGTTTGTTTGTTTGTTTTTGCAGCCCGTGGAGATCTCTCATTTGCCTTCTTGGGGAAAATTATTGCCAAGTAAACATTATATTTAGTGATATAGAAGGAAAGTGAAAAATCATGTTCAGCGTTGTCAACTATTAAAAAATATTTTACATTTGTCTTCAACCTTGGTTATGTGATATTTTTCTTACTGATTTACTTAAATGGTTACTTTGAATGAGTATAAATTTGTGTATTCACAGCAAATAACTATAAAATTATATTTATGTTTTTAAATACTTGGTTAACTAAGTGATAAAAGTTTTTGATCAAAATTCTCAAGTGTTAACCTCTAACACACTTACATATCCATTACCAAGGTAAGGATAGAATTATATAACAACTCAGATATCAGGGTGTTACCAGACTGCATCAGCAGTTTTATAAATGTCAACTCCTGATTATTACATGTGAAAGTGCAGCAGCACATTAAAACATCGAGCTGGCCTTTTGGCAATCACTGGAGTATTACGTTTTAAAGGTCAGATGTACATGATCACTTTACTTGTGTCACTTTGTTGGGAGGAGAATAGCTGAACCACTCACTACTTGTTCAATTTCCCCTTAATACTCTAAAAGCTAAGACAAAAAAATCTGGAAATAGAAAGTAAAAATTCAGGGTAAAATGGAAAATAAGTTTTATCGTAAGACTATTTTACACAAATGAATATTTGCTGTTAAAAATCAGGGATAATATAAACAATTTGTCTTTCATTAGAGTAAGTATATGATATGGCTTTCAGATCTAATATATTTATCTTAAATAACGGGCAATAAAATGACATAAATAATTATTGTATATCTTATTCTATATCTACTTATTTTCTACATATATTTTGACTTGCATTTTCTATTGTGTTGGCACAGGATTTTATGTGACCAATTTAAAGTTTATCAGCTCTTAAATTGTTTCAATTCTTCCTCAAACAAAAATTCTGAAGGTACATTTTGAGATTTCCTTAACAGCTATGAAAATATTAATTCACTAACCATAAGCATGTGATATATACATTCTTTGGGCAGTGAGCTAGTTCCATATCGGTTTTTTAAAGCTTCCTGAGAATCAATAGCATTACCTATGAATATTTCTCACTTTTCATGATGTAAGGTAGAATACAATGACTTTAATCTGACACCAATATTCAGGAACCAGAATAAGCAGACAAGCAGAGGCATATTCCCAGATACTTATATGAATTATCAAGGTTAGAGCTTTTTTTCTCTGGACTCCCTTAGGGTATACACAGTGTATAGTTTACATAATTTTTAGATATTATTTTCACAAGAACAAAGAAGTGAAAATTCAAACCAAAAATATCATCTTTTAAGAGATTTTAAGAGAAATGTAGTTACTGAAGATTATTGTATCTTTAAATATATTAGAACAAAATATTTATAGATTAATTGAATAATTTATCCAATTCAGATAATGAGATATTGATGTATTCAACTTGTATCATCAGTATCTCTAAATCTTTCTATGTAGGATTCATGTATATCTTTAATATCTAAATGAAAAGACACATTAAAACTAATCTAAAAATAACCTAAGAGCTGATGGTCTAGAGAGAATGTTATCTGAAGCTACCAATGTCCTTTAAAAGTAGAAATGTTTTGAAGAGACTTGACTTTCTTTAAAAACACATTCCAGAAACAAGCATTTCCAGGGTGATAGAATAAGAGCCTCCAAAATTGACTCTACATATATGTAATAAGATTCCTGGCAAATATTGTCAAAAATCACATTTTTCATAACTGTGAAAATTAACCGAAGCTTGTAAAATTTCAACAGCATTTTTTTTATTTGAAAAATGGGCAAATTCATTACTTTGACTTGGCACCAAGACTTTTATGAGAGATCTGCCACCATGACTCAAAGACTTCCCACCAGGTCCCACCTCCAGCATTGGGGATTGCTTTTCAACATGAGATTTGGAGTGGACAAACATGTAAACAATATGAGCTGGGACAGGGAGAGAGAGAGAGGGAGAGATTTGTTAACAGTTACAAAATCACAGCTAGATAGGAGGAATGCGTTCAATTAGTCTATACAACTGTAAAAGGACTACAGTTAACAATAATATATTATATAGTTTCAAATAGCTAGAAGGACATTGAAGGTTTCTAGTACAAATAACTGATACATGCTTGAGATGATAGATATGCTAATTATCCTGATCTGCTCGCTACAGTGTATAGGTATTGAAACATTACCATGTACTTCATGAAGATGTAGAATAATTATTTTTCAATTTAAAAAATAAAGTTAAATAAGAAAGTAAGATGAGTTTCAGTAAGAACAGGGATATTTGTACTGTTTAAATGTGCCTTCATCCCATCTCTCTCTCTGCATCTTTGTGGTATTCTTAATAATCAGTAACGTCAAATTATGGCAACTAAGAAAACCAGCATCCTAGCACACTTGAGAGGGAAAAAAGAATTTGTGTTCCCTAAAGAACGATCCCAAGAGAATTACTACTATTTGACCTGTCTGGCAATTTCCTGAAAAAAGCCTTGTTTGATTTGAACTGACTCAGATTTCCCTCAGTGATAAAATTCCTACCATAAAAAAAATTATCTAAAAAATCAGGGGAAATTGTTGACTACTGTAGTAGTATGAGGCAGTAAGATCAAGTATAGCAAACATATGATTGGCCAATACATTTTGAAAAACTGAAAAATGAGATATTCATTGGGAGCTTTGAAAAGCTCTCTGATATATTAATGGGGGCCACACACAGAAAAGAGAGAAAACCCTCATCTCTGGCTTCTGACAGTAATTCATGCTCTGTGAAAGCCGGAAGTGGAAGCTAAGGTAGAGGTGTAAACTTCCAGATCATTGAAAGAATGCCTCAATTCAAATAGAGCTCCTTAAGAAATAGTGAGAGAAATATTGGTGCAAGACTTAAAAAAAAAAAATCTCTGTCCAAGCATTAGCAGGCCACTAAGCTAATAGAGAAGAGATGTTAGTGGCCACAAATGAAAAAAAAAAAAAAGAAAAATATTTTTAGAAAATTAGTCCTGGAAAACAGCACAGCAATAAAACAGCAATAATGATAAACCCTGGGAAAGAAGGGGACATCTGATTCCCAGAGTTTTCATACTATATTATAAAAAGTACCCAGTTATTGCCAGGCAGTGTGGCTCATGCCTATAATCCCAGCACTTTGGGAGGCTGAGGCGAGTGGATCACCTGAGATCAGGGGTTCGAGACCAGCTTAGCCAACATGGTGAAACCCATCTGTACTAAAACTACAAAAAATATTAGCTGGGCATGGTGGTGCACGCCTGTAGTTCCAGTTAATGTGTAGGTTGAGGCAGGTGAATCGCTTGAACCCGGGAGGTGAAGGTTGCAGTGAGCCGAGATGGCACCATTGCCCTCCAGCCTGGGCAACAAAGCGAGACTCAGTTTCAAATAATAAGTAATAATAATAAAATAAAAATATCCAGTTATTGACAAGAGCTTTGTTTGAAAATCAGAATTAAAAATCTGGACAGGTTCTCTTAAATTTGAAACATATAAAAGACTCTTCTTTAAAAATAAGTTTAAGGAAAATGAATATAAGACTCTAACAGATTAATTTTTAAATCAATGCAAAGGAAATGGTGGGAATAGTTCTACAACACAACTCTGCTAGCATCTTCAAGGTATTAATGACTTGAAAAATAAAATAAAATAAATATGGTAGAACTGCTCTAAAATTGGAATAAAGAGAAAGGACAACCAAATGCCAGGCAAAAAAGTGCCAACCAAATAATCTGAGTCTTCTCGACTTTTTAAATGTTTTTCTTACAATTTCAAAACTTAGAAAGTTGAAAATATAAAATTGGATATCACATTTTTTAAAACCTTTAGAAAAATAAGTAACAAAATATTTTATAATATTCAATATAATGCAATAAAATGTATGTCATTTTATATAAAGTTATTTAAACCTGAAATCTTTTTTCACATAATAATAAAAGGATTATCCTTTTCATAGCTCCAGAGTAAAATGAAATCTGTTTCAATGAAAGCATGCACAGTAAGCAAGTAACTCTTAATAAACAAAATATAGATATAACTGATAGAACTCAAGCCGTCAAAAATTTCAAGCTCTCAGATCACACAATCTGCAACAAAATGGTAATCTCATTATTCTTTAGAAGATGCACCGTTACTGAACTGTACTCCCTTCTGCCAAGTCTACTCCCTAGATTCAATTTAACTGAGAATGATCAGTTAATGGGAACATTATCAGTACAGACTGCAAGCAAAAGCAGTGCAATATTTCTTCAATAAACATTTTGGTTCATGTAGTTATCTTTGGCCTAGGCACTGTGAATTTATATGAATATTGGCTGAAAATATTAGAAAATCCAATTAACAATGGTTTGTAACTCAACAGTGTTCATATCATTATTAAAAAATAGACTAAAAGAGACTGGTGGTGGTTCAGGTTTTCAAAGACTTGGGCGCCTTGCATCTTTCTGTCTAGTATATAATCAAATATTAATATTTCATATGTGCTTATAAAATATGAATATGTGGTCAGATTTCTATAAACGTGATTGTTCAATTCCTATATATTTTGCTAGTTTTCTGCTCTTTATTATGTGAAATAGAAATTACAGCATATCCTATTTTCAACAACTATTTTGAATGCATGTTATTCAAAGTTGCCTGATGTGGGAGTTTTCTTTCTAACTATAAATAAACAGCATTAAGCTTGTAAAGAGCATGCAGCTACATTTTGTACATTGTGTATTATGTGTTGTATCTACACTGAGAATATCTTAGTTAGCATATTAAAAATTTATCTCTAGTGGTTTCTTTCACTCACTATATCATACTATTTTGTATTATTTTAATTCTTGCGAGGTTTGTCTTTTTTTTCTTCTTTCCTGTGTTCAATCTGATTGATCCCCTTTACCTTTTTCATAGTTATCTTTTATAATTTTAACATGCATTTTTATATTGATGGTCTCAATTCAATCAAAATTCGTATTTTCCTGGTAAGCAGTGCAATTACAGTTACCTCAAATAGAGGTTCACTGCTGTTACAAAGATTCAACAGAACACTTTATTTAACATAACTAGAAACTTATGCTCATGTTTGAGTACTTAAAATAATGCCCTGCCATGCACAGTTATAAATTTTATGAGTTTGTCGAAAAACATGCATCAGTACCAGTAGTAACAGGAGCTTCAAGAATCTACTTCCTGATCTCTGAATCACTACTTCTGGAAGATTTTGGTCAGTTATAACAAATATACAAAAATAATGCACACACACTCATATACACATATACAAACACATAGACAGCATGATGAATACATGTGGAGTTTAAGTTAAGAAACTGAGGTTTCATCTAGAGGCTCCCAGTTTGGGAAATACTTATGTAAACTTAACTCAAAATAGAGCTTCTCTGTTTACTTCCCTATTCCTTGTTCTCTTTCCATGTAGACCCGCTAGATTTCACTCTACAGCATCTGTAGGACTGAACACAAGTCCCATATATTCATATAAATGTTTGTACACACATACATACACACACACACACACACACACACACGTACCACATCATAACTAAAGATTTAATAATTTGATACCTTCTCTGAAGATTTGGAAGTCTATTTAGTTACAAAATATTTACATTGACTAATATTTTATGAGAATAAAAAGCAGATCATTGAACTAATTTCACATTTTCATAATTGCTTTCTAATTTTGCTTCCGCTTTAATTTGATGGGTCACCTGAGCACCAGGGCTTAAAATGTCTTATTTTGTAGAACATAGAAGTTTAATTCCAGAATGATGTCTTCTAAGCATAGTTGAGTAATTTTATTACTCCATACAGTTTTGGAATTGAGATATTTTCAAGAAGAATACTAAAATGTTTTCAATTTTCATGTAAAGTTTTCAGCAATTTTTATTATTTCAAACTCGTGTGTATTTTTTTATTTCTATGCAAAATTCTGTGCCCAAGTGGTATTATAAGTTTGTAGTCCTTGAAATCTTATCTGAAACTGGAAATGAATGCTCTGATAATCCCCAGAATAATCGATTATTTCACAGAAATTCTTAGGGTTGTAAATTATTATGAAAAGTCACTCTGACTTTACAGTAATCACTCTACCTAACATAGTCAACTGTATTTCCTTAGAAAATAAAAAAGAATATGTATTATTAGGTAGCTTAGTCTTTGATATAAGCAAAATAAAATATGATTTTGAGATTTTGCTTAATCATATGTTAAATTCAAGTTCAATTAGCTTGTGTTTGCAGAAAAGTCTGTTTTCATAATATTTAAGGTAGTAATTAATGAAGAAAATATATATCTTTTAGTCTTAAACATAAACTCAGCCCCAAGGAAAGATGATAAAAGTTAATAGCTAAATTTAAGTTTAAATTTCTACTGTAAATATATAAACTATCATTCATAGAATAACATGATATGCCATGACAGAAAAATATTTCACTCAATGGGTAATACAGTTCTAATTATTTTAAATTAGTGATATAACATAAGATATATCAACATTAATGTTGAATTTTATATTTAAGGATAATAGGGTAATACTTAGGAATAACAAATTCTTTATTTATTATGCTGAAGTATTTTTAAATTTCACAGCGGTCTGGCTAGTTGATTGTTTTAATCAGTTTGTAAGTGCATAATTCTTAGTACATTAAAATACCTAGTTTTATTCACTAAAACTTTAAAATATTTATACATTACTAAATATCTACTTGAATGAGTCCAGAAATAATGTCATAAGTTTGCAGTCAGTTTATTTAATTTTTTAAAATATGGGATTCAGGAGATACATGTACATGCTTGCTACATTAGTATATTGTGTACTGCTGAGGCTGTCACCCAGAGAGTCAGCAACGTACACAGTACGTAGCTTTTCAGTCCATGTTTTCCTCCTCTCTTACCCATTCTGGTAGTTCCCATTGTCTATTGGTCCCATCTTTATGTCCATGTATATTTGATGTTAGCTCCCACTTACAAGTGAGAACATGGAGTATTTGGATTTCTGTTCCTGTGTTAATTTGCTTAGGATAATTGCCTCCTGCCGTATCCATGTTGCTGTAGAGGACATGATTTTCTTCTTTTTATGGCTGTGTAGCATTTCATGGTGCATGTGTACCATATCTCATTTATCCAGTCCACCATTGATGGGCACCTAGACTGATTCCATGTCTTTGCTATCGTGAATAGTGCTGCGACAAACATATGCGTGCATGTATCTTTTTGGTAGAATAATTTATTTCCCTTTGGGTTCATACCTAGTTATGAGATTGCTTCAATAAAGGTCCCAAGAACACACAAAAGGAAAGGACACTCTCTTCAACAAGTAGTGTTGGGAAAACTGGATATTTCACCTGAAGAAGAAATATATTAGACCCTTAACTCACATCATATGAAAATCAACTCAGAATGGATTAAAGACTTAAATGTAAGACCTGAAACTATAAAACTAGTAGAAGAAAACGTAGGGAAATAATGTCAGCTGCATGACATTATTCTGGGCAGTAATTTGTTGGATA
Source organism: Papio anubis (assembly GCF_008728515.1). Taxonomy (NCBI): domain Eukaryota; kingdom Metazoa; phylum Chordata; class Mammalia; order Primates; family Cercopithecidae; genus Papio; species Papio anubis. The sequence continues at coordinate 62,746,641 of NC_044982.1, read as the reverse complement.
CCACAGCCTACAAAATTGAAGAAAGACAAGTGGGATACATCAAACTAAAAAGTTTCTATACAGCAATATTAAAACAAAAACAAAAACAACAGAAATAAATGCAGCTGATAGATTGATAGATAATAAGGTTTGCAGATATGGACTGTAAAATAATTTTGATTAATATATTGAAGAGAAGAGATTACAAGATTGTGTGTGTGTGTGTGCACGCGCACATGCGTGTGTGTGTTTATGACAGAGTCTCGCTCTGTTGCCCAGGCTGGAGTGCAATGGCACGATCTCGGCTCACTGCAACCTCCGCCTGCCAGGTTCAAGTGATTCTCCCTTCCTCAGCTTCCCAAGTAGCTGGGATTATATGCACCCACCACCACACCAAGTTAACTTTTTATATTTTTAGTAGAGATGGGGTTTTGCCACGTTGGCCAGGCTGGTCTCGAACTCCTGACCTCAGGCAATCTGCCCGCCTCGGCCTCCCAAAGTGCTGGGATTACAGGCATGAGCCACCATGCCAGGTCAAGATTTTATATTGTATATGAGAATATTTTATATGAGAATTGAAATGTAACATATCAAAATGGAAACTATGGAACTAAAAAAAAACCCTGAATATGAATTTAACAGCAAATTAGATTCAGAGAAAAATTAACAAAAAGTAATATAACTCATTGTCAGATTGCAGCAGGAAAAGAATAAAGAGATAAAAATATGAAAAAAAAAGGAAAAGAATCAAATAAAGCAAAATCTTAAAATTACATATAGACACAATGGAAGTTGCAGAAAAATAGGGAAAAGAGTGAGAGCGAGTCAATTCCTGAAGAGATAATGACTAATGGTTTTGAAACACCTGAAGGGAGAAATCAAGATATAGATGCAAAAATTACTACAAACATCACCAAAAATAAAAACAAAGAAAGCCATACCTAAGAATATCACAGTGAGACAACTGAAAGTCAAAAAATACGTCAAGTCATCCAGAGAATGAAAGCCGTTGAAGGCTGTCTCACCAAAAAAAAAGATCAAATCCAGAAGGAATATTTTAATCTTAACAGAGCTGAATGAACATAACTGCCAGCTTAGAAATCTATGCTCAGTGAAAATACAATGATGATATATAAATACGTTTTTATCTTCTAATATGAAGGTGAAATAAAGATGTCTGCTGTATAAAGTAAGCAATTTGTTGCAAATAGGCCTGCACTAAAATAGAAACTAACGAAGTTGTTAAGGCAAAAGAAAAATGATCCCAGAAAAATGACAAGACAGCAGTGTAGGTAAAATTAGAAAATGTAAATATGTGGGTAAATATCAATCTCTATTTACTGTACAAATAATAGCATGATGTATGCTGGAGCTGAAATCACAGTTAGAAAATCCGTGACAGGATTAATGCAACTGGGGACAGAATAAAAGGAGATAAAAAGTTCTAAACTTCTAGCACTCTCAGGGAAGTGCTAAATTTATTAATTTGCATTAGACTGTCATACGCCAAGGCTGTTGTTAAAAGCTAACTGTCTTAGTTCATTTTGTGCTGCTATAGCAGAATACCCACAACTGGGTAATTTATATAAATAGTAATTTATTTTTACATTTCTGGAGGCTGGGAGATCCAAGCTTCCAGCAAATGTGAGGAACTTTTTGCTGTGACCTCACATAGCAGAAAGTGAAAGGGCAAGAGACAAGATGAATTCTGTGTCCTCAGGTGGGAGGAAAGCAGAAGGCAAACCCACTTTCACAAGCTCTTCTTAAAATGGCATTAATCCCTTCATATGGGCAGAGCCCTCATGACCTAACACCTCCCTTTAGGCCTCACCTCCTAACACTGTTGCATTGGGGATTCAGTTTCCAACACATGAATTGCGGGGGACACATTCATACCAGAGCAGTAACCAATAAAATGTACAAACATACAGCATGTATAAGAAATCAATAAATGAACAACAAATGAAATATTTTATTAATCCAAGTGAAGGCAGGAAAGAAGTTTTTTTTTCTTTTAAGTAGGATAAATTAGACAATCCAAAATTATAAAATTAACCATCAAAATCCAAACACTATTAATTTAGTGCTGTATACCATCTCCTTCAACCATACTTAATCTCCAAATAAAGACAATAATTAGGTCATAATTCTGCCTAACATTATACAGCTATTCTTCATGCAATGAAAAACACACTAACACTTCCTCAGAAAAGTCCTTGAGTGACGTTTACACTTCATCTTGGTATCCCGTAATTACATACTATGATGTCAAATTGACAGAATTAGAGAATTGACAGTACTTAAATATTTTGATATTAATTCAATACAACTTACGTTATATCATAAGGAAATAGAAGAAAAAGTAAACATATTTGCCTACATACATATATATATATATATATATATATATATATATACGCACACACAGACACACACACATACACGCACACATGAATACACACACATTCATAACAAAATAGAGAGTACTCATGGCAAGTAAAGTTCTGATTTCTATAACTGGTCATGTGGTCATACCTGGTATTTTTAATAACCTTCTTCTACTACCTATGCTTTATTCCCTTTGCCTTCAGCAAGTACCATAGCTTGCTGGGGTTCTTTATCAGTGGAACAATACAAACTAGTATTCCTGAAAGTTATGAGCAATAAGCAGTCATGCCTGGATTGGGTTGTTGGATTTTTTCATTGACATTAATCACAGGCCATAGTAATACTAAGAAATGCTCTAAGGAATCTCCTGTATTTGAAAGCAGACTCTTTTTTAAAAAATATTCATTATGAAGTAAGAGTTCAGTTTCTCCTTGGTATTTAAGATTAATTATCCAGTTGGCACAGTAACTCTCTTCTTTGCCATTGGTTCAGATGTATAAGGAATCCAAAATGGCCAGTTAGGAATCATTGTATTATCTCCTGGTGAAAGCATTCTTCCTTTTGGTACTAAGACTTCTAGGCCAACAAAGTGTAAGGTCATGGGAACAGAAAGAAAAATTTTGCTAGTAGATCAAGTATGAGTGAGTATATCATGTGACAGAGGTTCATATTTCTATACTGATAAATGTACTTTGATCCAACTTTATATTCCACCTACATTGACTTAAAACCTTCAGGATCAAGTCCCAGGCATAATCTATTGGCTTCCTCCAGAACATGTTAGCTGGTCCTCCAAGCACTTCAAAACTTATGGCTCCTCCCTTCTCTCTCTCTTTTTTTATTTTTTATTTTTTATTATTATCATACTTTGAGTTCTAGGGTACATGTGCATAATGTGCAGGTTTGTTACATATGTATACTTGTGCCATGTTGGTGTGCTGCAACCATCAACTCGTCAGCACCCATCAACTCGTCATTTACATCAGGTATAACTCCCAGTGCAATCCCTCTCCCCTCCCCCCTCCCCATGATAGGCCCCGGTGTGTGATGTTCCCCTTCCCGAGTCCAAGTGATCTCATTGTTCAGTTCCCACCTATGAGTGAGAACATGCGGTGTTTGGTTTTCTGTTCTTGTGATAGTTTGCTAAGAATGATGGTTTCCAGCTGCATCCATATCCCTACAAAGGACACAAACTCATCCTTTTTTATGGCTGCATAGGCAACCTACAGAATGGGAGAAAATTTTTGCAATCTACTCATCTGACAAAGGGCTAATATCCAGAACCTACAAAGAACTCAAACAAATTTACAAGAAAAAAACAAACAACCCCATCAAAAAGTGGGCAAAGGATATGAACAGACATTTCTCAAAAGAAGACATTCATACAGCCAACAGACACATGAAAAAATGCTCATCATCACTGGCCATCAGAGAAATGCAAATCAAAACCGCAATGAGATACCATCTCACACCAATTAGAATGGCAATCATTAAAAAGTCAGGAAACAACAGGTGCTGGAGAGGATGTGGAGAAACAGGAACACTTTTACACTGTTGGTGGGATTGTAAACTAGTTCAACGACTATGGAAAACAGTATGGCGACTCCTCAAGGATCTAGAACTAGATGTACCATATGACCCAGCCATCCCATTACTGGGTATATACCCAAAGGATTATAAATTATGCTGCTATAAAGACACATGCACACGTATGTTTATTGCAGCACTATTCACAATAGCAAAGACTTGGAATCAACCCAAATGTCCATTAGTGACAGACTGGATTAAGAAAATGTGGCACATATACACCATGGAATCCTCCCTTCTCTTAACAAGTAGACATCATTCATAGCTGTATTGTATTGTGACCTGGCTTTAGGTAGGGGCTTTAGAGCTTGGAGTTAGGAGTTTAGACAAAATTCTTTAGAGGAGTACATGTTTTCTTGCAAGAATGAAATTTCTGTGTGATCTTTAAGCATGGAGGAATCATTTATAAAAATAAGAAGAGAGGTATATTGCAGGCTCAGAGGATTCAGATAAATACATAGGTTAAAAGTGACTAGATGCATTGATACATATTTCTCTATTGCTTGTCTCAGGAGCCCACATTTCTGAATCAAGACAAGATCTTGCCCATGAAATTTACCAGATTAGAGAGTATATGATTCAATGGTTTTCTGATACCCTAATAATTAAATATTGAGCAAAATCCTTAGCCTTTTTGCCCTCTAGCTGTACGAAGGAAGAGTTATTTTGTGTGTTTGTGTTTTAAATATGATTCTAAGGTGGCTCTCTAATTTTCACACTCCTTAATCTGGTAAGTAATCACTCTCAGATCCTCCCCTGACCTTCTCCAATGCATTAACCAGCATCAACCACTTGATTCAAAAGTACTTATGTTCACTTCCAAACTATACAGAAAAATGACAAGATACAATTATGCCAATATATTTTCATCCATCAATATTTAATTTAGCCCACCCCAGTGACAGTTTTAACAATTGCACTGCTACAACTTTCTTGGTGCTACCATAACTTCAATAGCACTACTGAGTGCTAGTGATCTTTATTGGCAGCTGATAATGATACTGCTCACAGATCTAAAAATTTTTTTAAACTCTTAGGCATTAACTGGTAATGGGTCTGAATTCCTGGGAAGCTCTGAGATAAAAATTTTATGCAGGGAGTTTTTTGAGAAGTGTTTCTCAGGACAACTGCAAGAGACTGAGAGAATCAGGATTGGTCAGAAGTAGAAATTGAACTGGGAAACGATTGCAATATAGGTCTTCTTTAATCTTATGGAGAGAAATGGAGCTAAAATATATCCCCTCAGAATTGTTCCTAATTTGAGATAATGAAGCTATGTGTTTGTATACTGCATATTAGCCAGCCACTGGATATGGGCTTCCCCTGGAGAAAGAGCACTTCATTAAATATAATATTAAAATTAAACATAAAAAGGGTGCTCAACTTTATTAGTCATAGGGCAAATGCAATTAAACTTGCAATGAGACACCAGTCCACACTACAAGAATGGCTAAAATTAAAAAGGCTGACACACCAAATGTTGTCAGGAATGTAGAGCAATTACTAAACCTTATACACTGCTGATGTGAGAGTAAATTTGAACAAACACTTTTAAAATACTTGGCAATATGCATGAAAATTGGATGAATGCATAGTGAATGACTCAACAACAGTTTAATCTACAATATAGACCCAAAAGAACTGGATTCATATATTTACCAAAATACACATAATAGGATGTGTTCAACTACATTATTTATAACACCACCAAACTTCAAAGTACCTTAAAACCGTTCATCAGTTGAATTGACAAATAGATGTTGGTATATTCACATGAATGCATATCTGACTTAGATAAATGAAAATCAATAATCTACAATGACACACAACAATATAGATGATTCTCACAAACATTATGTCGAACAAAATAAGTCAGATATAAATGCATAATGTGCAATTCCGTTTATATGAAGTACAAGTAAGTTTATACTGTTAGATATACAGAAACAATGGTACAAATAAAAGATAAATGGCACTATGATACTATCTTTTTTTTAAGTTACGAGCTTGACAAAATTCCAAAGTTTCATTATTAGTCTCAAATAAGAATTTGCCCACAATGTACGAAAGTGGTTTCTCTCAATCAGCATGCATAAGTATTACCTGTAGTACTAGGTAAATATAGACTCCTGAGTTTCAACTCTGGAAATTTGGATTCAGTGCATCTGAGGTACAGGTAATATTTTGCATTTCGAACAACCTGCCAGATGTTGTTGATGCTGCCTCAGACTCAATTTCATTTCTCATAATTTATTTTACAGCCATGCACTTGTGAATGTTTGTATCAGAAAAAAATTACAAAAGCTGAAGTAATCATTTTTTAAAAAATATTTATTGTTTCAATGAGAAATGCATAGTGCGTAGTGAAAATTTCACTCATATAGATTTCCTCCAACTACTCTGTCCCTAATCCTTCCAATTCTTCATACAAAGCAAGTAATCACTGTTACTATTTTTTAATACCTCTGTTCATAGACTTTTAAAAAATGACAGCAAATATAAACATGTTTTATGTTTATACCCTTTAATAAGCAAATTTATGAATACTATAAAGAATGGTAACTTGGTTTACTTTAATCCTCATAAGTGTGATTCTAATCCCATTGGAAAAATAACCTTTTTAAAAGGATGATTATTGTAATAATTATTTAGTAATTCGTCCCTTTACTTAGATATTTAATTAGACTTAATTAGAAACATCAAAATGTTCCAAATGTTTTCAGAGTCAGCACTCTCTTTTATTCGGTTGCCAGATATTATTTGTTGATATTTAGTATCACCTACTACAAGAATATAAATACTCATGATTTATCACCCATTAGTTCTTGCTGGTAGGATTGGAATTAATCCTAATCAAGGAGAGATATCACAAAATATTGAGAAAATGGAAAAAGCCATTATTCTCTAAAGCACCTGAGTTAAGGACATAGGTTTCAGCTAATGGCCAATGAGAGATTGTACCCATAATTTTAAGGGTTCTACTAGGACCACTTTGGAATTATATGCAACTGAGAAAAGTGGAGGGCTCCATGCAAATCTTGCTTTTCCAATTCCTACAAAATCCCTACCTTAGCTTGTCAGATTTTCTAACACGGAAATGTTAAGTTGTCATTCCCCTATATTAATCCACTTGCTCTAAGTAGCTAGAGAGACATCTCTTTCTTGGCTGAACCTTGAATGATACCTGTAGATATCCAAATCCAATCTGTCTTTGTTCTATAAAAGTAGTGTTTTGTTGGTGTTTTTGTTTTCTTCCATATGGCAGATTAGAGGTAGTGTTAGCATGCTTCTCACTCTTGGAAGAACAAAATAGTGTGTAGAAATTCACACTGGGAACTTTTTCTCCAAGCAGCAACACAGGAACTTAAAAGAAAACTGAAAGAATCTACAGAACCCTTGAAAGAATAGAAGGCAGCAGACTACACTGTGAGACAGGTGAAACAATGTAAGTCCCCAGAGAGTGAGAAGAGGAGATAGTTCCTCCAGGATACACATCCCCACTGGGGAATCTGAAAATCCAGGCCATGGGGGAAGTCATTAACCCAACCCCGAGCTGGAACTGATTTAGGGAGTGGCATGAAATACAAAAGTAGAGGCAATGGCAGGAAGTGCCTTGCAGGTATTCCCAATCTCCAGCATGAACCAAGGGAAGCCATTCCTTATTTTATCTCACAGGGAACCTTGGTGAAGTTAGTCAACTAGCTCAGGTAGTGGTCAGAGGTGGAAAGAAGCTCCCAACTGAATTTTGCAATACATTCTCAAGTGCGGATGAATTCGTTTTGCAAGAACCCAGGGCGTGAGTGGGATGTATGCTGCAGACATGAGCACAGGAGCTGCCCCGGCCTTATGAGCAGATGGAGAAGGATGTGGACTACAAATCACAGTTGCTATTTCCATGAGGAAAGCTTATGGCCTGGGGCAGCTCTGAGTTATTAGTTCAGACTGCTAGAACTTTGGCTTGTGCTGTTAGCAAAGCACTGTGGGAATGAGACCAGCCTTGCTAACTGCATGGGAGCTGGGTGAGGCTTACTGCTGCCTGCTACTATCCACTCCCCGTGAGAATTCTCATGTGCAGTAGAGACAGTTATATTCCCCTCTGGAACGTTACCTCAGACACTGGAGAACCCCACCCCGACCCACATAGGGGCTGCTGCTTACACTGCATATGGAGAGTCAGAGCACAGACCTACCTGTGCTCTGACCTAGCCTTCACCTGTGTCTCTCCATCAGCTCTGATCACTTAAAATAAATACATAAATTTGGGGGAACATTATGGCCCTACTCATTGCCTGAGAAACCAGAATACCTCCCCTCCCCTGGGCAACACAGGGCAAGCTCAAATTCCACTTCTGCTACTGCAGCTGGTGCTCTTTTGCAAGCACCATCTCCTTGCTGGAGGTCAACTGACACAGTTCATTACAGAATCTCTAGGTAGAATGACACTGTGCCCAGAAAAGAGAAAACTGATATGTAACCTCAGGTATCACCATTGCTAGCAACATGCTGGCCAACCAGAAGTCCTGAGTCTGTCCACATGACAAGTACACTACTATTATAGCCAACATTTAAGAAAGCTAGCACACTAAGTCTATCTACAACCAAGGAATCTACCAGAGTCTATATTACTCCCCTGCCACTCCCATCAGAACTGATGCTAGTACCTGCTGCTGGGAAGCTTGAGGACAGGTCACATCACCAGATCCCTTGCAGACATTCCCCAGCATCAGCTTGGAGTGTGGCAACCTCACTGAGTGGCTAAAACCAGAAAAGCAATAGCAGCCACTATAGTCTGGCTCTCAGGAACTCCTACTCCTATGGGAAAGGGGAGAGTACTATATCAAGAGAACACCCCATAGGACAAAAGCATCTGGATGGAAGGTCTTGTGTCCCAGATCTTTCTGCTGGTGGTAAGTTTCTTTTAGCAGAGACACAACTGCAGTGCTGGGTTCAGCAGGAAAAGTCTGCACCTCTACCCCATCAGTGAGGCAGCCCTGATGCTTGTGAACAGTCTTGAGAAGGAATCTTCCTTTGCCCCCTCACCCACCAATACAGACACAACTGGGGCTTCTCTCACAAGAACTCGGTGTGGGTGAGCCTATAGGCATCTTTTCTGGAACACTTCAGGGAGATTGCTTTTCCGCAGGAGGAGCACCCCCTGAGTTCAGACTTGCACAGGAGGCAGACTCACAATTCCTTTCCAGTTGGAACGGCAACATTCATACAGACAAAAACAGGTGCCTATCTGATCTGAATAGCCAAAACACTGGGACAGGAGTGAGGCTGGGAGATGGATAGCTTTCCTGCTGGCCTTGCAGAAGAGCTGAAGTAGCTTTCATCCTTCACCCTGGTAAGACCTCAGTGCATCTAATTGGGAGCTTGCCCAGCCACTTTTATCAAGGTTTGGACCTCTGCCCACCATTGGGTATTGCATCTACCCACCTGCTTTAACTACAACAAGTTCTGACCCAGAGATACCTCCCTTCTTAGCCTAAAGCCTAAACTATCAACTCAGTAAATAAAATATTGGACAAAAATTAAATAAATAAAATGTGAATACAACAGAAGAATAGGATAAGCTTCAAGAGACCTCTGTCAACCCAACCCCAGAGGATATAGTGAAATTGCCCACATACCAAGTAGGTAACTACTAAACGCAGCATCTGAGAAACCCATCATACAGATACTCTCTATAACCAAGGAACTCATATAGAGCTTTCACAGCAAAAAGCACCAAAACCAAATTAGACTATAAAAAGTATAAACATTAAAGTCACATCCTTAAAAAGGAAAAAAAAGAAATTAACAAAAATAGCCAAATAAAAATTAAATTCAAGAGCAATCAGAAGAAATAGTCTATGCAAATGAGAAGGAATCAGAAAAGTAATTCGGGTAATATGACAAAACAGGGTTCTATAACACTTTCAAAAGATCACACAAGTTCCCCAGTTCCAAACCAAGACAAAACCTTTGAAGTACCAGATAAAGAATTTAGGAGGTAGCTTACTAAGCTACTCAAGGAAAATATCAGAGAAAGGTGAAAAACAACGTTAAAAATATTTTTTAAAAACCAGTTCAGGATATAAGTAAAAAAAAAAAATTCAGAGAGATATGAAAACAAATTAAAAAAAACAGAACTGTTGGAAATGAAAGACATACTTAGGTAAATACGAAATTCAATGGAAAGTTTGAACAGTAGACTAGAACAAGAAGAATAAAGAATTTCAGAGCATAAGACAAGTCTTTTGAACTAACCCAATCATACAAAGATAAATAAAAAATAAAATAAATGAGCAAAATCTCCAAGAAATATGTGATTATGTAAAATAACCAAACTCAAAAATAATCGGTGTTACTGAGGGAGAAAAGAAGGCTAAAAGTTTGGAAAACTTATTTAAGTAAATAATTGAGGAAAATTCCCTTGCCCTTGCTAGAGATTTAGATATGCTAATACAAGGAACTGAAAGAACTCCTGGAAAATTCATTGCAAAAATATTATCACCAAGGCATCTAGACATCAGGCTACCTAAAGTTAACATGAAGGAAATAATTCTAAGAGCTGTAAGACAAAAGCATCAGGTAATCTATATAAAAAAAGCTCCTATCAAACTAACAGCATACTTCTCAGAAGAAACATTACAAGCTAGAAGAGATTGGGGCCCTATCTTTAGCCTCCTTAAACAGAATACCTGGCAGTCAAAAATTTTGTATTCACAAAGCTAACTATGTATCCTTCATGAATGAAGGAGAAATAAGTTCTATTTCAGAATAACAAATACTGAGGAAATTTGCCACTATCAAACCAGCACTACAAGAAATGCAAATAGGAGTTCTAAATCTTGAAACAAAAGGTCGAAGTGCACAAAATAGAACTTCTTGAAAGCACAAGGACCTCTAAAACAATAACATAATGAAAAAGACAAAATATCTATGTAACAACTATTATGATATACCTCACATCTCAATATTAACATTGAATGTAAATGGCCTAAATGTTCCATTTAAGAGATACAGAATGGTGGAATTAATGAAACCACCAACCGAATATCTTCTGTCTTTAAGAAATTCACCAAAGAATTCATATAAACTTGGGTAAAGTGGTGAAAAAAGGCGCACGAAGGGAAACCAAAAGCAAGCAGGAGTAGCTATTCTTACATCAGACAAAACAGACTTTAAAGCAACAACAGTAAAAAAAGAAAGAGAAGGCTATTATATAATGATAAAAGGATCAATCCAACGAGAAGATATTACAATCCTAAAATTATATGCACCAAACACTTGACCTCCTAGATTTACAGAACAATTTCTACTAGACCAAAGAAATGAAATAGAGAGCAATAAAATAATAGTCTACTGACAGCACGAAACAGGTCATCAAGACAGAAAGTCAACAAAGAAACAATGACTTAAACTATACCCTACAACAAATGGACTTAACAGATATTTACAGAATATTTACAGAACATCTGCAGAATATGCATTTATTTCATCAGCACATGGAACAGTCTCCAAGATAGATAATATGAAAGGCCACAAAACAAGTTTCAATAAATTTAAGAAAATTGAAATTATATCAAGTACCTTTCAGACAACAACTGAATAAAACTGGTTATCAATTCAAGCGAACCCCTCAAAACTACACAAATAAATAAAAATTAAATTATCTGGTGTTGAACAATTTTGGGGTTAACAATGAAATCAAGGTGGAAATGTAAAACTACTTTTAAATTAATGATAATAGTTTCACAAGTTATCAAGACCTGTGGAAAACAGAAAAAGTAATGCTAAGAGGAAAGTTCATAGTGTTAAATGTCTACATTAAGAAGTCTGAAAGAGCACAAATTGACAACCTGATGTTATACTTCAAAGAACTGGAGAAACAATAACAAACCAAACCTAAAGCCAGCAGAAGAAAATGCAAATGAATATCAAAGAATTAAATATAATTGAAACAAAAATAATACAAAAGATAAATAAAACAAAAATCTGGTTCTTTGAAAAGATGAACAAAATTTACAGATCATTAGTGATATTAACCAAGGAAAGAAGAGAGAAGAGCCAAATAAGCTCAATTAGAAATAAAACTGGAAACATTACAACCAATTCCACAGAAATACAAAAGATTATTTGAGACTACTATGAGTATCTCTGGTCACAGAATCTAGAAAAATCCACAGGAAATGGATAAATTCCTGGAAAAATACAACTCTACAAGATTAAATCAGGAAGACATAGAAACCCCAAACAGACCAGTGAAAAAGAGTAATATTGAATTAGTAATTTTAAAATGCCTACAAAACACAAGTACAGGGCCAGATGGATATACAGCTGAAATCTACCAGACATTCAAAGAAGAATTGGTAGCAATTCTACTGAAACTATTCCAAAATATAAACAAGGAATCCTCTCTGAATTATCCTGTGAAACCAATATTAGCTTAACACCAAAACCAGGAAAAGACATAATAGAAAAAGGAAACTACAGACCAATAACCTTGATGAACATAGATTCAAAAATCTTCAATAAAATACTACCTAACCAAATCCAATAGCATATCAAAAGGATAATGCATCATTATCAAGTGGGTTTCACCCCAGGGATGCTGGGATGATTTAACATACACAGGTCAGTAAATGTGACACATCACATAAACCATAATTTTTAAAAAATATATGATTATCTCAATTAGGTGCAGAAAAAACATTTGATTAAATCCAGAATCCCTTTATAATGAAAACCCTCAACAAACTAGACATAGAAGGGATTTACTTCAAAATAATAAAAACCATATATGACAAACACACAGCCATCATACTGATTGGAGAGAACTTGAAAGCATTCCCCATGATAACTGGAACAAGACAAGGATGTCTACTTTCACCACATTTATTCAACATAGTACTGGAAGTCCTAGACAGAGCAATCATTCAAGAGCAAAAAATAAAGGGCATTCAAATTGGAAAAGAGGAAGTCAAACTACTGCTGTTCACTGATGATACAATTGTATACCTGGAAAACCCTAAAGACTCATCCAAAGAGCTTCTAGATCTGATAAATTAATTCAGTAAAGTCCCAGTTTACAAAATGAATGTACAGAAATCAGTAGCACTGCTATACGTCAACAACAACTAAGCTGAGAATCAAATCAAGAACTCAATCCCCTTTACAATAGCTGCAAAAAAAAAAAAAAATTAATTACCTAGAAATATGCTTAACCAAGGAGGTAAAAGATCTCTGCAAGGAAAACTACACATTTATTTCTATTTGTTTGTGTCATCTATTATTACTATGAAAGTAATCATAGTACTTTCATAGTAAGAAATAATCTGTGTTTTCAAATGGAAAAAAATAAATAGTCATGTAGACCAATGGAACAGAATAGAGATCCCAGAAATAAAGCCAAATGCTTACAGCCAACTGATCTTCAACAAAGCACACAAAAACACACACTAGGGAAAAGACACCCTATTCAATAAATGCTGCTAGGAAAACTGGCAAGCCACATGTACAAGAATGAAACTGGATCCCTATCTCTCACTTTGTACAAAAATCACCTCAGATAGATCAAATAATTATTAAGAACCCAAAAGCAAATGCAACAAAAACAAAATAAATAAAGGGGACCTAATTAAACTAAAATGCTTCTGCACAGCAAAAGAAATAATCAGCAGAGTAAACAGACAACCTATAGAATGGTAGAAAATATTTACAAACTGTGCCTATGATGAAGGAGTAGTATCCAGAATCTATAAGGAATTCAATCAAATCAGCAAGAAAATATAAATAGTGCAATCAAAAGTGAATAAAAGGCATGAATAGACATGTCTTAAAAGAAGATATACAAATGGCCAACAAACATGACAAATGCTCAACATCATTAGTCATCAAGAAAATATAAATAAAAACCGCAATGGGTTACCACCTTACTCGTGCAAGAATGGCCAAAATTCAAAAGTCAAAAAACAATAGATGTTGGTGTGGATGTGGTGAAAGGGAACACTGCCAGTGGGAATGTAAATTCATGCAATCTCTATGCAAAACAGTATGAACATTCCTTTAAAAAATTTAAAGATTTAAAGTAGATCTACCATTCAATCCAGCAATCCCACAACAGGGTATCCCATGACAGGGTATCTACCCAAAGGAAAAGAAGTCATTATGTCAAAAAGGCACAAATACATGCATGTTTACAGCAGCACAATTCATAATTGCAAAGATTTGGAACCAACCTAAGTGCCCACCGACCAATGAGTGGATAAAGAAAATATGGTACATATACACCATGGAATACAACTCAGCCATAAAAAAAGAACAAAATAGTGTCTTTTGAAGCCACTAGGATGGAGCTGGAGGCCATTATTCTAAGTGAAGTAACTCAGGAATGGAAAACTAAACATCGTATGGTCTCACTTATAAGTGGGAGCTAAGCTGTGAGGACTCAAATATATATGAAGGGATATAATGGACATTGGAAAATTGGGTGGAGGAAGTTGGGAGGTGGGATGAGGAATAAAAGACTACATATTGGGTGCAGTGCACACTGCTCAGATGATGGGTACACTGAAATCTCAGAATTCACCACTGTATAATTCATTCATGTAACCACAAACTACTTGTACTCCAAAGGCTATTGAAATTTGAAAAAGAGAGAGAGAGTCATTGATCTACGACTAGAAGAATCTCAGACCAAGAATTGAATCAAGTCCTGTCTCTGTCTCCAGGAATTTAAGTGAGTATAAGACATTTAGGCCTCACCAGCATTTAGTTTTAGTTTCTTTTTCTGCAAAAGGGGGACACCCTTAGACACTCATTAGACTGTACACATCTCAAATGTAGAAACTCTGTTACTCATCTCTTTATCTCTAGTATTAATGCAGTGTCCACTGGAGTATGCATCAATAACTGCTTCTTTAATGAATGAGGATTAGACAATGATAATTAAAGTTATTTTTAAATTGTAAAAACAAAAACAGTAGTGGGAAGTTCAAATTTTCATCAAAGTTCTCCATCATTTGTCTCACTGTATTATATTCCTCTTATATAGCATCATGTGCGTGTGCATGTTGTTTTTTTTTTTTTTTTTGTGCGTGTATGTGAAATGGGTTTAAATGTTGAATTCAATTTCACATTGTAATGCAAGAAGAAGAAGTCATTTCAGAATAATTCACAAAAGCTAAAGGAGTTTTTTTCCCTCTGATCTTACTACTCATGTAGATTAAAGGTGAGAGCACTTTGCACTGTGTATTGTTAAGCTCTGGACTTGTCACATTCATTCAAATAAGAATACTAATGGATTTCACTGAAGAATAGAACTTTTAAAAAGAGTTTATCTTAACCAGACAGTCTATCTTTTTTAATAAATTGTACAATAGTCTTTTTGCCTGTGATAGCAGTAAGCTTTTCTAGAGAATAGATATAAGCATAATAGTGCCCAGAGAAATAATAAATTATCCTCAAATAAAGGATATTAATTATGCTAAACTCACATCTCTCTAGAGAAATAAGATAAACATGGATTAATTTATTTATAAAGGAATGAATATTAATTTCTAAAAATATTAAGTTGTTATATATATTTACCACTAATAAATCTTATGCCTCAGAGTCTTATTGAGAGTGACAGGAGACAGCCGAATGGCTAAGCAGACAGGGGTGGGTCCCTGGTGAACCCCACCTCCAAGCTGAAGACAGTTTAAAGCCTGAAAACCAAGCTACGAGTTAAATCCTCCGATCATATTGAGAACTTGTCTTCTTACTTGCTTCTTTCCTCTGATTGATCCCCACTGTTCATCTATTTTACATATAGCTACCCTTTCCTAATTGATTTTCTACACTGTCGTGTCCAACCTTGGGTGGTGTCTTCACTTTATCCTTTTCTGCATACCAATAAACCAATCAGTACACACTCCCTCTTCTGCGTCCATAAAAGGCCCCAGATCCAGTGACACCGGGCTGCTTTCCCACCTTCAGGTAAGGGGATCAATCTTGTGTCCAGCATATCCTCATTCTTCTTGTGTGTGGTACAAGAGCTCAGGAACCATTAAACATGGGTACAAGCTATAACAAAGGTGAGCTGGGGCATGCCAGCATGGCAGAGTGGGGCCCAGGCAGGGAATCATTGGCTGTAGGTCCCTGGTTTACAAAGTGACTGAGAAAAAAAATTCTACATCATTATTGAGATCAAAGAAACACTGCAAAACAGATATTTCAGTCAACACAAAACTGATAAGTATAAATGGCCAGTAAAAATTAGTAACATTAAAGGGGAAATTTTCAAATTTATAGTCACCAAATTGGCTTAAATCCTAAATCTTTATTAGAAGATATATTACTTGTGTTCTTCAGAATATTGTGATCACTCTTTCATTAATACTAAGGTTGACGTCTGCAGTTCATTTGAAGCATCCTGCAAGTGACAGGGAGCAATTCTTCACCCTGCATACAGGGATTCTCAGGAAATGTAAGTTTCTCTCAGACATATTAGGCTCCATGTTCCATTTCAATAGCATTCTACATCTGTATTTTGGTAATACTTCTTTAAAAATGCATTATCTTGGCTGGGTGCAGTGGCTCATGCCTGTAATCCCAGCACTTTGGGAGGCCAAGGCAGGTGGATCACTTGAGGTCAGGAGTTTGAGACCAGCCTGGCAAACATGGTGAAACCCTATCTCTACTAAAAATACAAAAATTAGCCAGGCATGGTGGCGTGCATCTGTAGTCCCAGCTGCTTGGAAGGCCGAGTCACGAGAATTGCTTGAACCTGGAAGGCAAAGCTTGCAGTGACCCAAGGTTACACCACTGCACTCCCACCTGGGCAACAGAGCAAGACTCCATCTCCAAAAAAATAAAAAATAAATAAATGCATTATTTTTCCAAACAATTTTACCTCTTTTCTTCTTTTCCTTCTTTATTTTTCAAGTGAATTCAATTTTTGTTTGTTATTCTTGTTTGCTGTAACTCTAGAGGATTAAAGAAGTGCATAGTACAGGCTCTAACTTAAAACTGAGTATCACTTGTCTGTGTCTTAAAAGTTCTCACCATGCAATCTTCTAGCTGGCTGTGTATAGCTTACTTCTGTGTCTGTTCTTTTTTTTTTTTTTGAGACAAAGTCTCGCTCTGTTACCAGACTGGAGCGCAGTGGCGCAATCTCGGCTCACTGCAACCTCCGCCTCCTGGGTTCAAGCGATTCTCCTGCTTCAGCCTCCTGAGTAGCTGGGACTACAGGCGTGCATTACCATAACCAGCTAATTTTTATATTTTTAGTAGAGACAGGGTTTTACCATGTCGGCCAGGATGGCCTCGATCTCCTGACTTCATGATCCGCACGCCTCAACCTCCCAAAGTGCTGGGATTACAGGTGTAAGCCACGGACCTGGCCTATTTCTTTGTTACTCCTTGTTTCTTACTGTCTTTCTTTTTATCTCCACTCCAAATACCCACACGGTCCCCCTCTCTTCATCTCTCATATATTGTCTTAAACCTGAATTAAGTTCATATCTATAAGAGTTTTAGTTTTAAATCTAAGCCCCCAAATATTTCTTGGCTTTCCTAAGCATTGCACAACCACTAAAATGCTCTCTTAACCTAAAGAAATCTACTTAGGATCTTTTTCTTTAAACATTAGGGCATTTCAATTTCTAGCCTTTTATTGATTCTATCCCTGAGTGCATGCAACCATTCACTCACAAGAGAAAATTCATAAGCTATGTGGAAATTTTCTTTTCTTTTTCCTTGTTAATGTAGGACTGGCCCTAGGCATGGTGATTTTGGGTACTAAATTATCTTTCAAAGGCCTTAAAATGCTAACATAAGAAATGTCTTCACCATTTTTTATTTCATTCCAGAGCTCATAATTCTTATCATGACTGTTATTTCTCCTGAAAACACTCTGTAGAATACAAAATTTTCCCTGTGAGAGCTCATACCTAAACCACGATCACCGTTTTCAAACTAAGGTACTCCAAGACTCACCCAGGAAGGAGTTATGAAGGGGATGCTGCACCACTTTAAAATACATTTGTTGTGTTTACACACAATTCTTTAACTCATTACTATGAGAACTATTGAGATGGTAAAACGAGTTCAGCACACATTTATGAAACAGTATTTACCGATGCTGATGAAAAATGTTGCAATGAGATTGATAGGTTAGATACAGAACAAGCTAATGTAAGCCATAAACATTGCAACTATTTTTTTCTGCTGAACAGAAAACCCTACAAGTTAACATCTAATGTCATAGAGAACTGGGTCTTAATAAATGGCAAATAACAGGTAAAACAGAAGTTTATCACTAAGAGGATAAAAATCTCCTGGGTAAGACAATTACACAATGCTACTGAACTTGCAGAAGACATACACCATCCTGTTGCCAGATATCTAAGTTTTTAACAATTTTTTCTTAATCTCTATCTCCTTCCCAGATTCTGAAACAATCAAATAGATGCACAAATATGAAACAATTAAACTAACCTGATTAGCTGAAGCCAGTAATAACTCCTATACTCCCCTCTACCCAAATAAAAGCTAAACACTTAAACCTACTCAGCCATAAACAGAACTTGATAGTTGCAGGCTTTGCCCCTAAAGCTAGGGTGTGATGTGGTGGTGTTAACATGGAGAAGTTTGAGATAAAGGTGTCTATCCCATAGAAGGGGACAGTATGGGTGGGCAGTATCATTAACTCATCTTCTCCAGCTAGTGGAGAGTAAGATTTTCCAGTATCAATTTTCTCATCCACTAGGATCATCAGATAGAGAATGGAAAGATTGGGGAAACATTCTAAGAGCAGATATATTCACTTATTATGGGCAAAATCACAATAAAACATATGCATTGGGGTTATCTTTTGTACTGGAAAAAAATCTGCCAGATGATATCTAACTTTGTGGAGACTAGTCCCTAATAAATAGTAAATAGCAAGTAAAACGGAGGTAATTCCCTCAGAGAATTAAAATTTCTTTGACCTCTTTCACAAGCCACATATTCTTTTCTTGATGTTCACAGGCCTTCCTTCTTAAGGTTTCCTCCCACCAAGCTGAAAACAATCTATTTTACCCCTACAGGATAGATCCTAAGCTTCCTGCTACATTGTGATCTGATCTCACTTCCCTAAGACTTGGGTCAAAAGTCAGATTCAGTCTTCTTCATTCTGTTTTCCTCTTCTTTGTTCTGCCATAACTTCATCTCTCTGTGCACTTTTTGTAATGGATAAATAAAGTCAACTTTTTGGGAGAAGTCCAGAAACATGAGAAAGGTAAACCCATTACTTCAAATCCTTATTAAATCCAAGTATCAGCTTGAATATCTTGAAAGGTAAATAGTGTGCACAACAAAATTAAAATTAAAAAAAAATAAAACCTAGAGGGCAGTAGATCATGGTGGACTAGAAGTAAGACAAGATTGCAGCTCCAACTCGGAAGGACAGAGGAGTGTGTGGAGGCTTGCATTGTGCATTTTTGCTCCAGAACAACTGGAATAAATCCTATAGAAAATGACTTCAGGAAAGCTGAAAAGACCCATAGACCCCTGAAGGAAGCAGATTGCTCCTGCAGGACACAGGAGACACCCCCAAATACTGTGAGTGCCCAAACTGTGGAAGTGGGAAAGGGAGATTATCCACCCCCACTGAACACACACCCCCACTGGGGAAACTGAAGGCCTAGATTACAGGAGATTTTGATCTTACCTGGAGCTGAGTCGATTTAGAGAGCCAAGCAAAATACAAGGGAAGAGGAAGCAGTGGGAAAAGCCCTGGGAGCTCACTGGGTCCCCTAGTAAGCCATTTTTGCCTGACCTTACAAAGGTCCTTTGGGAGGGTGACCAGAGGTGCTTGGAAAAGGCCACAGGTAGAAGGAAGTCTCCAGCTGAATTTTGTAGCAATTTGAACTGACCCAGAAGCCTCCTGACCAGAACTCAAAAGAAGGGGTGTGCAGATTACACAGTCGGGGAAAGAAGAAAAGCTGTATTTGCTTTTACAGCTTGGAGGAGGGTAGCCTGGGGCAAGTTCTCAGCCCTGCTTGTCCACAGACAGGAAATAGACTCAGTGTTGTTGGGGTGAGCATGGTGAGAGTAAGACCAGCCCTTCCAATTGCATGGGAGCTGTGTGAGGCTTATAACTGCTGACTTTTCCCCACTTGCCTGATAACCTGAATGGCACAGTAAACAAACAAAGCCATAATCCTCCTAGGAACATAACTCTGTTGACCTGGGAACCTCACCCCCATCCCCCACAACAACCACAGTAAGACCCGCCCAAAGAGAGTCTGAGCTCAGACACACCTATCCATGGCCCCACCACATGGTCCTTCCTTACCCACCCTGTTAACTGAAGACAAAGGCATATACTCTTGGGAGCTCTAGGGCCCTGCCTACCACCTGTTTCTCCCCATGCTACCACAGCTGATGCTCTCTGGAAAGTGCCACATCCTGGCAAGAAGCCAACCAGCACAAAAGTAGAGCATTAAACCATCAAAGCACTCACAGCCCTCTGCCACGTCCACTGGAACAGGTGCTGGTACCCCTGGCTGAGAGACCACAGATGGTTCACATCACAAGACTCTGAAGACAACCCCCAGGACTAGCTAGCCCAGAGCCTGGTAGACTTGCTGAATGGCTAGATCCAGAACAGAGATAACAATCACAACAGCTCAGCTCTCAGGAAGCCACATCCAAAAATCACACTACCTCCCCAGCAATAGGCCCAAGCCAAGAAGAAATTTCTGATTTACCTGAAAAAGAATGTAGGAGTGTAGTTATTAAGCTAATCAGGGAGGCACCAGAGAAAGGCAAAGCCCAATGTAAGGAAATCCAAAAATGACATAAGAAGTGAAGGGAGAAATATTCAAGGAAATTGATAGCATAAATAAAAAACAATCAAAACTCCAGGAAACATTGGACAAACTTATAGATATGCAAAATGCACTGGAAAGCCTTGGCAATAGAATTGAGTAAATAGAAGAAATAAATTCAGAGCTTGAAGATGAGGTATTTGAATTAACCCAATCCAATAAAGACAAAGAAAAATCTAGAAGATATGAATAAAGTCTCCAAGAATTCTGGGATTATGTTAAATGACTTAATTTAAGAATAGTCAGTGTTCCAGAGGAAGAAGAGAAATCCAAACATCTCAAAGTTTGGAAAATGTACTTGGGAGAATAATTGAGAAAAACTTTCTTGGCCTTTTTAGAGACCTAGACATCCAAATACAAGAAGCACAAAAAACACCTGGGAAATTCATTGCAAAAAGATCATTGCCTAGGCACATTGTCATCAGGTTATCTAAAGTTCAGAGGAAGGAAAAAATCTTAAGAGCTGTGAGACAAAAGCACCAGGTAACCTATAAGGGAAAACCTATCTGATTACCAGAAGATTTCTCAGCAGAAATCCTACACGCTAGAAGGGATTAGGGTCCTATCTTCAGCCTCCTTAAACAAAACAGTTTTCATCCAAGAATTTTGTATCCAGCAAAACTAAGCTTCATATATGAATGAAAGTTACAGTATTTCAGACAAACAAATGCTGAGAGAATTCGCCATTACCAACTCAACACTATAAGAACTGCTAAAAGGAGTTCTTAATCTTGAAACAAATTCTGGAAATACATCCAAAAAGAACCTTTTTAAAGCATAAATCTCACAAGACCTATAAAACAAAAATACAATTGAAAAAACAAAAACAAAAAACAAAATCAAGATATACAGGTAACAAATAGCATGATGAATGGAATGGTACCTCACATCTCAATACTAACATTGAATATAAATGGCCTAAATGCCCCAATTAAAAGATACAGTATTGCAGAATGGCTAAGAATTCACCAACCACCTATCTGCTGCCTTCAAGAGACTCACCTAACACGTAAAGACTCGCACAAACTTAGTGTAAAGGGGTTGAAAAAAGACATTTCATGCAAAAGAACACCAAAAGTGAGCAGGGCTAGCTATTCTTGTATCAGACAAAACAATCTTTAAAACAACAGCAGTTAAAAAGCAAAGATAGGCATTATACAATGATAAAAGGATTTGTCCAACAGGAAAATATCACAATCCTAAACATATGTGCACCTAACACTGCAGCTCCCAAATTTATAAAACAATTACTAACAGACCAAAGAAAAGAGATAAAGCACAACACAATAATGGTGAGGGACTTCAATATTCCACTGACAGCACTAGACAGATCATCAAGACAGAAAGTCAAGAAAGAAACAACGGATTTAATCTGTACCCTGGAATAAATGGACTTAACAGATATATATAGAACATTCCATCAACAACCACAGACTATAAATTCTATTCAACAGTGCATGGAACTTTCTCCAGGATAGGCCATATAATAGGCCACAAAACAAGCTTCAAAAAATTTAAGAAAATTGAAATTGTATCAAGCACTCTCTCAGACCACAGTGGAATAAAACTGGAAAACAACTCCAAAAGAAACCTCCAAAACCATGCAAATACACGGACGTTAAATAACCTGCTTCTGAATGATCATTGAGTCAAAAATAAAATCAAAATGGAAATTAAAAAAATTTTTGAAGTGAATGACAATAGTGACACAACCAATCAAAACCTCTGGGATACAGAAAAGATGGTGCTAAGAAAAATGTTCATAGCCCTGAACACCTTAATCAAAAAGTCTGAAACAGCACAAATGGACTATCTAAGGTCACAACTCAAAGAACTAGATGAACAAGAATAAGCCAAACCCAAACCCAGCAGAAGAAAGATAAAAGCAGAACTAAATGAAGTGGAAACAAACAAAAAAATACAAAAGATAAATGAAACAAAAAGCTGGTTTTTGAAAAGATAAACAAAACTCATAGACCATTAGCAAGAATAACCAAGAAAGGAAGAGATAATATTCAAATAAGCTCAATAAGAAAAGTAACAGGAGATATTACAACAGATACCACAGAAATACAAAAATATTCAAGGCTACTGTGAACACCCTTACATACATAAAGTAGAAAACCTAGAGGAGATGGATAAATTCCTGGAGAGATACAATGTTCCTAGCTTAAATCAGGAAGAATTAGATAACCTGAACAGACCAATAACAAGCAGTGAGACTGAAATAGTAATTAAAAAATTACCAACAAAAAAGTGCAGTACCAGTTGGATTCACAGTGGAATTCTACCAGATATTCAAAGAAGAATTGGTACCAATCCTATTGACACTATTCCACAAGATAGAGAAATAGGGAACCCTCCCTAAATCATTCTATGAAGCCAGTGTCACCCTAATACCAAAACTAGGAAAGGGCATAACCAAAAGAGAAGTCTACAGAACAATATCCCTAATGAACATAGATGTTAAAATTCTTAACAAAGTACTAGCTAACCAAATCTAACAACATATCGAAAAGGTAATTCAACATGATCAAGTCAGCTTCATACGAGGGATGCAGAGGTAGTTTAACATATACAAGTCAATAAATGTGATAAACCACATAAACATAATTAAAAACAAAAATCACATGATTATCTCAATAGATGCAGAAAAAGCATTCAACAAAATTCAGCACCGTTTTATGATTAAAACTCTCAGCAAAATCGGCATACAAGGGACACATCTCAACACAATAAAAGCCATCCATGACAAACCCACAGCCAACGTAATACTAAATGGAGAAAGTTGAAAGCATTCCCCCTGAGAATTGGAGCAAGACAACGATTCTCACTCTCACCACTCCTCTTCAACATAGTACTGGAAGTCCTAGCCAGAGGAATCAGACAAGAGAAATAAATAAAGGCCATCCAAATTGGTAAAGAGGAAGTCAAATTGTCACTGTTTGCTGACAATATGATCATTTACTTAGAAAACCCTAAAGGCTGCTCCAGAAAGCTCCTAGAACTGATAAAAAAAAAAAAATTCAGCAAAGTTACTGGATACAACATTAATGTACACAAATTAGTAGCTCTTCTATACACCAGCAGTGACCAAGTTGAGAATCAAATTACAAACTCAACCCCTTTTTCAATAGCTGAAAATAAAATCAAATATTTAGGAATACACTCAACCAAAGAGGTGAAAGACCTCTACAAGGAGAACTACAAAACACTGCTGAAAGAAATCATGGATGACACAAACAAATGGAAAAACATCCCATGCTCATTGATGGGTAGAATCAATATTGTGAATACAACCATATTGTCAAAAGTATTCTACAAATTCACTGCAATTCCCATAAAACACCACCATCATTCTTCACAGAATTAGAAAAGCACAATCCTAAAGTTCATATGGAATCAAAAAAGAGTTGGCATACCCAAAGAAAGACTAAGCAAAAAACACAAACAAAAACAACAACAACAAAAACAAATCTGGAGGCATAACATCACCTGATTTTGAACTATACCATAAAGTCATAATCACCCATACAGCATGGTATTGGTATAAAAACAGGTATATAGACCAATGGTACAGAACAGAGAACGCAGAAATAAACCCATATACAGCCAACTGAACTTCAATAAAGCAATTAAAAACATAAAGTGGAGAAAGAACACACTTTTCAATAGATGGTATCAGGATAATTGGCTAGCCACAGGTAAGAGAATGAAACCATCCTCATCTTTCACCTTATACAAAAATCAACTCAACATAGATTAAGAACTGAAATCTAAGACCTGAAAACATAAAAATTATAGAAGATAATATTGGAAAAACCCTTCTAGACATTGGTTTAGGCAAGAATTTCATGACCAAGAAAATGGAAATGGAATAAAAACAAAGATAAATTGCTGGGACTTAATTAAACTAAAGAGATTTGCACAGCAAAAGGAACAGTCAGCAGAATAAACCAACAAGCCACATAGTGGGGAAAAGAGCTTTACAATCACTGCATCAGACAAAGGACTAATATCCAGAATCTACAATGAACTCAAACAAACCAACAAGAAAAAAACAATCCCATCCAAATATGAGCTCAGGACATGAAAAGACAATGCTCAAAAGAAGACATACAAATGACCAAAGAACAATGAAAAAATGTGAAACTACTTTACTCCTGCAGAATGGCCATAAAAAAAAATCAGAAAATAGCAGATGTTGGTGTGGATGCAGTGAATGGGGAACATTTCTACATTGCTGGCAAGAATGTAAACTAGTACAACTACTATGGAAAACTGTGGAGATTCCTTAAAGAACTTAAAGTAGATCTACCATTTGATCTAGTAATCCTACTACTGGTTATCTATACAGGAAGAAAAGTCATTATACAAAAAAGATACTTGCATATGCATATTTATAGCTGCACAGTTCTCAATTGCAAAAACTTGGAATCAACACCAAATGCCCATCAATCAACAAGTGGATAAAGAAACTGCGGTGGCCGGGTGCAGTGGCTCTCACACCTGTAATCCCAGCACATTGGGAGGCTGAGGTGGGCAGATCAGGAGGTCAAGAGATTGAGACCATCTTGGCTATCATTGTGAAATCCCGTCTCTACTAAAAATACAAAAATTAGCCAGGCATGGTGGCACAAACCTGTAGTCTCAGCTACTAGGGAGGCTGAGGCAGAAGATTTGCTTGAACCCAGGAGGTGGAGGTTGCAGTGAGCCAAGATCGCACCACTGCACTCCAGCCTGGCAACAGAGTGAGACTTCATCTCAAAAAGAAAAAAAAAGAAAAAGAAAAAAGAAACTGTGAGATATATATATTCACACACTCAGCCATGAAAAGGAATGAATTAGTGGCATTCACAGTGATCTGGATGAGACTGGAGACTATTATTCTAAGTGAAGTAACTCAGGAGTGAAAAACCAAATATAATGTATTCTAACTCATAACTGGGAGCTAAGGTATGGGGATGCAAAGGCATAAGGATGACACAATGGACTCTGGGAAGTCAGAGGAAAAGGATGGAGAGGAGGTGAGGGATAAAAGACTACTAATAGGGTGCAGTGTATACTGCTTGGGTGATGGATGCACCAAAATCTCACAAATCACCACTAAATAACTTACTCATGTAACCAAATACCACTTGTTCCCCAATAACTTAGGGAAATAAATTTTAAAAAACCTAATTGACAAAATGTCCTGTGATGATAAAGTTTTGAATTTAAGAACATCTGTTAGAGTAATTTGTATAAACTGGCAAGAACTGGAAAGGGTCTGAGATTTTAATGTATCTGCAAGCTAACAAGTTATTCTGCCACAGTTTCACAGAAGCTGAAAGAAGACACAAAACTTCTGGGTAAGAGAAGATTATTTTATTACTCACAGCAATAATGCTAGCCAGAATGGCCTCATGCTGGTTCTTCCAGCTACTATTCCCATGAGGTGATAGAAACAGGGTCAGGTGACACCTTAACATGCAGTGAGTTTTATTATAGGAGGGCAACTGTTGAGCATAGAAAACTGAAAAAAATAGTTATAATAGGCATTCATCATTCCATTCAGCATACCCATTGCTGCAGAGTTCCATCTAGAGCTATATCTCTGTCTTTCAGGTCTACAAACATACCTGGCATTTCAATTTCTTTCAGAGGATGACACTGTCTCCTTCAAGAGTATTTGCAATGCAAACACCTTTTCTTACAAAGTTGTGCAAAAATACAAGAGACTCATGAGGATTGCACTTGTAATAAAATCCACCCCTTAGTCCTACACCAACCTGGTGTTTTATTGCATTTTCCCAAGAGTATACATAGTCATCTGTATTCTGATAAACGTGACTAACAAAGGATGGGAGGACATCTCTTCAATTTGGCCAAGGCCAATCTCGCATTATTGACATCAACATTGCTTTCAAGAGAACAGAATCCACCAGCTGAAAAAAAAATTAAAAACATCAGAGTCTACCTTAGAAAGCCATGCAGCTTTCTCCATAAATTGTTATCCTGACCTTACCTCTGGGTCCAAAGCATTAATCTAGGTAGAGCTAAATTTTTAAGTGATTGTGAGGACTCTGTCTTGTCCCCAAGGGGAAAGTCTAGGGGAGTTTGGTATCTGTAATAATCTTGGTTAATAAGTTGAAGTGTACTTGAATGTCTTTCAGGGCAGAGGTGATGTTATTAATGACTTTATTTGAAGTCAAGAACCATTTTTTTTTTTACCACTTTCTTATTGGATGACTCCCTTCATAGGGATAACTGTCTATAGGTTGTATATAAATAAGTTACTTTTCCTTCCAGAAAGTTCATCTAAGTAACGGTAGCCTTGATTTGAAGAGATCACCATAGTCATCTTAGTGCTACATAATCTACTAGAGGTGTTTCCTTAAACACTCGTGGTTCTCTTATAATCACTCCAGGAGTTCAATTCATATAGTTGAGAGAGAATCAGCCTAATACATAATTTCCACAAAATAAGTATAGTACAGTTTGCAAACAACTGTGCGAACATAGTATTTTTTTTTTTTTTTAATTGTTGGGGCCTCCCAAGTAGGACTTGCATCAATCTGTGGTACAGATTGAAAGTGTCCTTCATGCACTGGGGAATTCTTCTACGTGCTAACATTTCCATGGATTCTTGGGAAAGAAAACAAAACAGCATTATCCCTACTGTCTTCATCTATTCCAGGTGTCTGGGGTATTACTCTTCCTTCACCATTACAAATCAGAACTTCCTATTCTGGTAGCTATGATTTCACCATTTTTCCAATAATTCCCTTCTTGCATAGAAATATTTTATTCAGAACAGTCACATATTTTAGTGAGAGGAACATTTTTATAAAATTTGCATTTAAAGCCTTATGTCTCAAACCTTGGTCTATGTAAGCATATGTGCCACTGTAGTGTAGCTTACTAAACAGTATAATCTACCAAGAGGCCACTATTCTTAAATTATTTCAACAGGGGGCCAAGGTAGCTTAAAAAAAAAAGAATTATGTTTAAATCTAGCATCCTTTTTGACACACTGTCATGCAGAATGTATACCAATCAATTGACCCTGAGTTGCTGATAGGAGAAAAAAAAAAAAAAAAAAAAAAAAAAAACATTATCATGTTAAGATAGGTTAAGACAGAGTAGAGTCCCAAATTTTCAACATAGGTCTATATAACACTACATCCCTTTCATCTTGATTATTATCTAAGAATCGTTCAAGAGGAGGTAATATCTTTCTTGAGGCAACGGCATACAGTGACCAAATTGCCTTACTAGTGTGTGCAGACCAGGAGAAGGTGAAGGAGGTAAAGCAAGAAATCTTTCTGAGTCAATTTTGGAGGAGGTCATTCTAATACTCAATGATACCAGAAGCCTGTGGATGATAAAAGCATGGAAGAGCTATCAAACACCTTGACTTTCAACCTAATGCTAGCTGGTATTTGTTATTAAACTCACACTATTATCAGAGTGAAGATGCTATGGGAAACTGAAAACTGCAAGTTAGTTTCAAGAAGTGTAAGTATGTAGCCAGAATCAGCAGATTCTATTATAATAGCAACATAATAACCTGAACAAATATCAACAGCCATTAAAACACCATTGATAACCCCAATACTGGTTTAAAGACCAAATGTAGTCAATCTGTCAGAATAATGTAGGGTCCATGCCCGGTATGGACCCTACATTATTTCACATGAGCCATAAATGCTGTACACAGTGGTAGTCTCTGTATCAAAAATGTAGAGTTTGTTAATTCTGTGTACAGTCTATGATGGATTCATTGTCAAATATTGCATAAAGGTGAGTCCACGGAGAAATATTTGCAATTTTGGGTGTACAAGCTTAACCAGTAACTTGATTCCAAATAGTCTGATAAGAGAATAGGTCTGTACCAGGCACCTACATGGTTGACCCAAATGATCAGATCAACAACTGTAATTTATGTTCAGTGTAAGGTTCCAAACAAGAGTTCCTTTGATATTCTTATCTGTAATTTTTCAAGTGTCAGACTAGACCATAGATAAAAACCCAAGAATCAGTAAAATTATAACAAGATTCATCAAGGGGTATTAGCCAGAACAATGATAATCACTTGGGTTCTGCCTAATGCATGAAGCATCCACACATATTTTTAATTCGGAAAAACTGGCACTAAGTTTAGACAGTCATAGCTGCACCATGGACACCATCTGGTTTAAGCTTGGTTAAATACATTATTACTACAGTATGTTTACGGGACCCTCTGTGACGTGAAGATCCCAATGAGAGACCAAATTTGCTTCAGATGACAGAGTGAGGGAAAAAATCTCCCAAAGGGTTGGTGTTACTTTGTTTATTTCATCATGTATAGCCAAGATACCACTGGAACCAAGCTGACTGATATCTATAAACCATTCCTGTTCTACAACCATAACTTATTAGCTTCTACCTATCTTATTGGTCACTGGTGTCAACTGTGTGAATTAATTCACCCCAAAGTGGAAATATCAGTCCAGAAAGTTAGCCTCTGTAAATCAGGCCTTTAGTTTCAATAAGAGCTCAGTAGCAAGCTAAGAACTACTTGAAAACAAAAACAAAAACAAACAGTATACCCAGTAGCTTTGTCAGAAAGGGGGGAAGTCTTCATGGTCAGAGATATTTTTATAAAAATAACAATATACGTTTTACCTTTTCCATTATCATTCATTCACCAAATACGCAGTAAAAATTTTCAGAACCTACCATGGTGTAATATTACAATAGGCTGAATAAGAAATAGATATAAAAATCCAGATGTTTTCTAATGAGCCAATACAAAATAGTACAACTGTTCTCATTATTTTCTTGTTTGTTGGAAAATATAATTATTGTTAAATGATATGTTAGTTTAAAATTGTTTTTCTAATATGTTTGAATAGATTAAAAATTAAACACATAAACATTTCATATGATATATGAAAATGTATCAGTCTTAAATTCTAAAATAGTAAATGCAAATAATAAAATGGTTTGAGTTCCTAAATTATTTTAAGAGTGTGAAGGACCCCAAGACTAAAATGCTTGAGAATCACTGCCACAAGGTGTAAAAGCAGACTTCCACAGCAGATGGAGCGTTATTCTCTCCATATCTCTCTTGTTAGTATCTCTGAGCAGATAGCCATGCCAATTTTACAATCCCCAGAATTGTAGACTAGCTTGAGACAGAATAAAGGAAAAGAGTGACTTGATTTCAGGGCCAAAATTTCCTAAATTGCCAAAAGGAAAGTGCTGTAGTGGGAAGTGTCTTTTCAAGTTCTAACCAGGAAAGAACTATAGATAACTGTAGATTATCAAGTAATGTATACCACTGCCAACATTAAATGGCCATGTTATAGGAATAAGAGAGCCTTTCAAATTGCACTATCAAAAAATGATTGAGAAACACTAGAAATTCACTACAGGAAATGGGCAGCTAGGAGTATGCAAGGTCAGTCACTGAGAAGAAATTCTCACAGAAACTCTACACCTGTCATAGAAAAATTAGAAAGAAGTATAGGGAGAAAAATCTAGTCTAGGGCTTGTAAAATTTTTCCACTGCATTTATTCTGTAGCACTCAAAAATAAGGAGAAAGAACATAACACTGATTCTACTGAAGATTATTTACTCTAGAAAACAATAAAATGTAAAACAACATCATTTTTATATTCTCATAAAATACTAGAAAACACAGACTAAATAAATTATGAAAGTAATGGTGACATTACATAACATAAAAAGAAAAGATCATTTTTAAAAACCTGGCTGAAAGAACAAACTACAACAGACAGATGAGAAAAGGAGA
Organism: Papio anubis; assembly: GCF_008728515.1. Classification (NCBI taxonomy): domain Eukaryota; kingdom Metazoa; phylum Chordata; class Mammalia; order Primates; family Cercopithecidae; genus Papio; species Papio anubis. The sequence continues at coordinate 62,716,055 of NC_044982.1, read as the reverse complement.
GAGTGAGAGAAAAATAATATAAACTATAAAATTTAAAATTCAGGTTAATATTAAATATTGTAATCTGCAGACTCATCAAGGATAAGTAAAAAGTATATGGAAGGAAATTTGAAAAAGCATTCTCACCAGGAGAAGGAAAAAGGCAGGCAAAACATTGAAGAAAGGTGGTAAAATACGATCAGCATAATTGAATAAAATGAAAATTTGTTTGTGAAAATGTTATGGCACTGTCAATATACTCAACAAATGTCCATTTAAAAAAATAAACTGACACTTACATGTCCTGGGGGAAATGTATGAATTATAAGTTAAGAATCCTATAACTACATATCAGAAAGAAAACAAAAATCAAGATAGTTACAGGGAAAATAAAATTTGCTCTCATTATACATTTTATCTATATGACATACATCTGAAAATAGTAGAGCAATTTCTATAAAATCTTGAGTAAAGGAGGCTACAAAATATTATGAATATGCTGTAATTCAGAAATAACCAATTTATCTTTTATAAAAATTATATTTCAGCTGACTAAAGTAAATAAAGAATTGAAGCACAATTGTGGTTAAGAGGAGCATGATTTAAAATGTACTAAATATGAAAAGGTTTAAATTCAATTATTTCCATTTAATAAATATAATTATTAAAATAAATACATGCACCCAAGAAGCATAATTACTTCAGAAAGCATAATATTTAATGCCAATAAAATATATTCTTCCATTCACTATACTAACTTGTAAAAAACAATTTTAACATAAATTGAATCCATAAATTCTATTTTCTATGCTAATTTGAGGCCTCTTAAGAGTTGAACATTAACTGGAGGGAAGGCTAAATAGCATAGCAGATTTCTAAGAGTAATTATGCCTTTCTGTTTAATAATTACTAAATCTTTTCCCATTTAAGACCAAAAACAAATTTAACTTTTTATTTGTATAGTCTTGTATGTTCACATATAAATATTGGATGGTGTGTTTACTTGTAAATTTAACTTCATAATTTTTTATGCAGATCAATATGAAGATTATACTTGATGTCAAAAACTTATAAAATACAGAATCTAGAAGTCTACTTCAGATTTTACTAGTTTGCAATTTGAATGATAATTTGCCGAGTAGTATCAATACAAACTATAATGGTATATTTTTAATAAACAAATCTGCCCAAAATATTTATGCATCATACTAAAAAGGATAATAAACTGATGATGTGGAAAGGAAATGGTTGATTTCAGCCTTTGACATCATTCAGCTGCACATCTTGAATAAGTATATTGGACTTGCTGGCCTTGGTTTTCTGGTTTTTTACATAGATGGTTTATTAGTTCATTTCTAATGCCAGTTTCAGTATTAAAACTCAATAGGCCGGGCGCGGTGGCTCAAGCCTGTAATCCTAGCACTTTGGGAGGCCGAGATGGGCGGATCACGAGGTCAGGAGATCGAGACCATCCTGGCTAACACGGTGAAACCCCATCTCTACTAAAAAAAAAAAAAAAAAAATACAAAAAACTAGTCGGGCGAGGTGGCTGGCGCCTGTAGTCCCAGCTACTCGGGAGGCTGAGGTAGGAGAATAGCGTAAACCCGGGAGGCGGAGCTTGCAGTGAGCTGAGATCCGGCCACTGCACTCCAGTCTGGGCGACAGAGCGAGACTCCGTCTCAAAAAAAAAAAAAAATAAAATAAAATAAAACTCAATAATATGACACTTTCCATCAGCTTCCAATACAATGGGTTTTTGTACTCTTTGTTATTATTTAACAATACCACAGCTTGTGATCAACTTTGCTTTTGTTCAATAGGGTGGCATTGTTTGTGAGAAAACAAAAATTTTAAATTCCAGGTATAATCTGGACAATGTACCACATGTACTGAGTATTTATTTTTATTCTACCAATGGATAAATAAGTGAATAGAAAATTGTATAAATTGCTTTTAATAATATATTAGAGCCGGGCGCGGTGGCTCAAGCCTGTAATCCCAGCACTTTGGGAGGCCGAGGCGGGTGGATCACGAGGTCAGGAGATCGAGACCATCCTGGCTAACATGGTGAAACCCCGTCTCTACTAAAAATACAAAAAACTAGCCGGGCGTGGTGGCGGGCGCCTGTAGTCCCAGCTACTCGGAGGCTGAGGCGGGAGAATGGCGTGAACCCGGGAGGCGGAGCTTGCAGTGAGCCGAGATCGCGCCACTGCACTCCAGCCTGGGCTACAGAGCGAGACTCCGTCTCAAAAAAAAAAAAAAAAAAAAAAAAATAATAATAATAATAATAATAATAATAATAATATATTAGAAAAGTATAGCCTTAGAACTAGAACTCAGCTAGAAAATACCTTTGACAATGTTGTCTATTTTGGGGATTAAAAGGATGAGAAAATAAATATTGAAATGTGCAAAAATGATCTCCATTAAAAAACACTAAAAATAAAATATAAAGTCTTTTGATACTTGTATGACCTCCAAATTCTTGGATAAGATGTGATTTGTGTTGTATACTATTGTTATGCACAATTAATATTTTACAAACTTGGAAGAATTATTATAGTTAGTATTGCCTAATGGCAATTTTAAAGCAGCACACTTTGAAATGCTTCAAACGCTATTTTGCTTTTTTATCTACAAATTTCTAGGGGACTTCAATTCTCTTTTCTTAGTAAAAAGAATTCTTTGTGATCTCATTCTATTCCTTTCTTTTTATAACTCCCCTTTATGATTAACCTAAAATGTACATAGACTAAAACTAAATTTTGTTGTACAATTTTCTGAGTTTCAGCAAAACCTGTGTAACCTTGTAACCACAATCAAGGCAAACTTTAATGTATAACCACAAAAATTTTCTTTATGCTTCTTGATAGCCATTTTCTTTTCTCCCTGAGACTCTGGCAACCACTTATGTGTTTTCTGTTATAATAACCCTGACTTCTTAAAATGTCATATAAATGGAATGGTTCCCTTTGCAGAATTCTGAGTTAGGTTTCTTTTATTTCACAAAATGCCACTGAGATTCAAGCATATTGCTACATAGTTTGTTCTTTTTTTATTACTAAGTATTATTCCATTGTGTGTATACACAAAAGTTGGAAAAAAAAAAAAAAGCAGCCTTTCCTTTTTGGTTTTTACTGTTTTGGTGATCATAAATAAATATTTGCATATAGGTTTTTATGTGAAAATAAGTTTTCATTTCTCTTAGTAAGTACTTAGGGCTTCTAAGAAAATTGGTGGGTCACATCATAAGTACACAGCTTTAAAAGAAGTTTACGTATTGTTTACCAAAGTGGCTGCCCATCAGCAATGTATAAGAATTAGAACTGAGATGTGGATAAGATGGCCAACTAGATGCTGCCAGTTGGAACAGCTGCCACCGAGGGACTGGGACAACTAGTGCACTCCTAACAGATCTTCAGAGGGAATGCACTGAGAATGAACAGAGAGAAAACATAGGAGCTAGCTGAAGGGGAAGGAAGCTGGGAACTTTGCACCCTGCTACCAGGCACAGCACCAGAACTCCTTGCTGGCCCCTAACAACTCCAGAGATGAAGTTGAGTTGAATTGTTAAGGAGTAACCTGCTTTTGCCAAAGGCCTCTGGAATTCCAGCAGGGGGAGACTGCTTGACCACCATGGACACTCGAGTTTGAAGGGAGAGCTGCTTAGAGAAGTGGTAGGGGAAAGCATGCTGCCGATGTGGAGCCCAAAAAGTTTGGTGCAGGAGCACCTGTAGCAGAGCGAGCATGGCTAGGGATGGCCATCTTCCTAGGCTCAACTTACTCCCATAGGAGAGCATTCAGCCCTAGGGGAAGTGTCAGACCTAAACTCTGCAGGGCAGTCTTGCCCATCAGATAGGGCCAGTCTGGCCTGAACAACTCTTGGTCTGCTGGACTCTTTAGGACCCCAGCCTGGCGATGCCTGCTTGCAGTGCAGACTCAGTCCCCTGGGGACACATATGACAGCTCCTGTGCTGGTAGACCATGCCTGATTCACAGAGGGCTCCAGCAGGTCAGCTCCGTGGATACAGATCAGCCCACTCGCACTCACCCTCCCCTACAACTTTCCTTGGGCCCAAGGCCACTCCTCACATTGCTTTGCTACCACATGGGTGCCTGGACGGATTTTGCATTCCCTACCCTGACAGCATGCATGTGCATGTGCACCCCACCCTTCTTCTGCTGCTGATGGGAGTGCACTCTGCCTCCCCTGAGGTACCACCATCGCAGTCGAAGTCTGGTGGGCACAGTGTCCTCTAAATGTCTTGTCCCTGCCCTAACACTGCCGCTGGAATGAAACTAGGCAAAGAGAACAGTGGACCCTCCACACCATGAGTGGCCATTCTACTCTGTATGAACATGCACAGAGGGTGCATACAGACCCTTGCCTGTCAGGCCCCCTCCCCAATGCTAACCCATTACCAGTGCAGCACTCACCACTGGGGGCCTCCAGACCACCCATCAAGACATGCTGCCTCTGCAACTGTTGCGAGCACCAATACAGAGGTAGGCACCCCATTACTTGCTAGCACACTGCTGTATATTGCTATGCTGCCACTGCCACTGGCACATGCAAACAAGGATAGATTTCACTGCCACCATTCTATGATATGTTTTGGCTGGCACCACCCATCAGAGTGTAGTGAGCACGTTGGCCACCCTAGTACAGTACATTCCTAAACTTGAGATGCCAGAGAACAAAATCAGGGTCCAATACAAGTCCCCCAGAGTTAGAGCATCCAGTCTAGGAGTTGGGAACTGAGCACTGACCCCCTAAAATCTTACAGAAACAAAGCCAGTTTATTGAATCCACCTTATACCATGATGCAACCCTCAAGGTCATCAAATAGAATAAAAGAAGAAAAAAAAAAAAACAACACTCATCCAACGGACAGCAACTTCAAAGACTGAAAGAACAGTAGCCCACAAACATGAGCAAGAACCAGTGCAAGAACTCTGACAACTCAAAAAGCCAGAGAGCCTTCTCTTCTCCAAATGACACTACCTTTCAAGCAATGATTCTGAATCTGGCCAAAAGGCTAAAATGACAGAAATAGAATTTAGAATATAGACAGAAACAAATATCATTGATTTTCAGGAGTATCTTGAAACCCTATCCCAGGGAGCTAAGAATCATCATAAGATGATACAGGAGCTGACAGACAGAAGGGCCAATTTTGAAGAAAATGCAACCAACCCGACAGACATGAGAAACAAACTATGAGAATTTCACAATTAAATCTCATATATTAATAGCAGAATAGACCAAGAGACAGAAAGAATCTCAGAGTTTTAAGACTGGCTTTCTGAAATAAGACATTCAGACAAGAATAGAGAGAAAACTATTAAAAGGAATGAATGAAACCTTTGAGAAATATAAGATTATGTCTGAGGCAGGAGAATGGCGGGAACCCGGGAGACGGAGCTTGCAGTGAGCTGAGATCCGGCCACAGCACTCCAGCCTGGGTGACAGAGCGAGACTCCGTCTCAAAAAAAAAAAAAAAAAAAAAAAGAGAAATATAAGATTATGTAAAGAGACAAAATCTACAATTCATTGGTGTCCCTAAAGACATGGAGAGAAGGGAAGCAACACAGAAAATATATTTCAGGATATCATCTATGAAAATGTCTCCAACCTAGCTAAAGAGGCCAACATTCAAATTCAGGCAATGCAGACAACCCCTGTAAGATACTTCACAAGAAGATCATCCTTAATACATACTCATCAAATTCTCCAAGATTGAAATGAAAGAAAATATATGAAAGGCAGCTAGAGAGAAAGATCAGATCACATACAAAGGAAAGCCCATCAGACTAACAGAAGAGCTCATAGCAGAAACTGTATAAGCCAGAAAAGGTTAGGGTACAATATTCAACATTTTTAAAGAAAAGAAATTTTAATCAAGAATTTAATATCTTGGCCAGATGTGGTGCCTCACACCTGCAATCTCAGTACTTTGGGAGTCCAAGGTGGGTGGATCACTTAAGATCAGGGGTTCAAGACAAGCTTGGCCAACATGATGAGACCTCATCTCTACTAAAATACAAAAATTAGCCAGGCATGGTGGTGCACACTTGTAATCCCAGATATTTGAGAGTCTGAGGTGGGAGGATTGCTTAAACCCAGGAGGTGGAGGTTGCAGTGAACCGAGACTGTACTACTGCACTCTAGCCTGGGCAACGGAGTGAGGCTTCATCTCAAAAAATAATAATAATAAAGAAATAATTTTATATCTGGCCAAAATAAGCTTCACCAGCAAAGGAGAAATAAGAGCCTTTTCATACAAACAAATGCTGAGGGAATTTGTTACCACTAGAATGTGTCTTGTAATAGCTCCTGAAAAAAGCAATAAACATGAAAAGGAAAGATCATTACCAAACACTACAAAACACACTGAAGTACACAGACCAGTGACACTATAAAGCAACAACAAAATAAATCTGCATAATAACTAGCTAACATCATGATGACAGAATCAAATTGGCATATATCCATACTAACTGTAAATGTAAATTGGCTAAATGCCCCAATTAAAATACACAGAGTGGCATGCTGGATAAAGAATCAAGACTCATCAGTATGCTGTTTTCAAGACCCATCTCACATGGAAAGACACACATGGGTTCAAAATAAAGGGATGGAGAAAAATCTACCAAGCAAATGGGAACCAGAGAAAATTAGGAGTTGCCACTATTCTAATTTTAGACAGCGTAGACTTTAAGCCAACAAACATCAAAAAAGACCAAACAAAGGACATTACATAATTGTAAAGGGTTCAATTCAACTAGAAGACCTGTCTTATACTATATGCACCTAACTTTGGAGCACCAAGATTCATAAATCAAGTTCTTAGAGATGTTCAAAAGGACACTCAAAGTCTACCAACAATAATAGTGGAAGACTTCAAAATTCCACTGACAATACTAGACAGATGATTGAAGTGGAAAATTAATAAAGATTTGCAGGATGTGAACTCAGCACTAGATCAAATAGATTTTATAGACATCTTCAGAAGTCTCCACCCAAAACAACAGAATATATATTCTTCTCATTACCACATGGCACATATTCTAATATCAATCACATAATTGCACACAAAACAGTTGCAAATGCAAAATGGAAATGCAAAAGAAGTGAAATCATAACAACTACTCTCTTGGGCTATGGTACAATAAAATTAGAAATTGAGGTTTAGAAAATCACTCAAAACCATACAATTACATGGAAATTACCTGCTCCTGAATGACATTTGGGTAAATAATAAAATTAAAGCAGAAATGAAGAAGTTCTATGAAACGAATGGGAACAAAATACAACATACAAGACTCTTTGGGACACAGCCAAGGCAGCATGAAGATGGAAAATTATAGCACTAAATGCTCAATTTAAAAGTTAGAAAGATCTCAAGTTAAAGGCTTAATATCGCAATTTAAAAAACTAGAGAACTAAGAACAAAAAAAATCCCAAAGCTAGCACAAGACAAGAAATAACCAAAATTAGAGTTGAACTAAAGGAGATTAGCACACACACACAAAATTGAAAAGGTCAACTAATCCAGGGACTTTTTTTTTTTTTTTTTTTTTTTTGAAGAAAATAAGATTAGACCACTAGTAAGACTAATAAAAAGAAAATAGAGAGAATAATCAAATAAACACAATCAGAAAATTCCAGGGGGATATTACCACTGACTTCACAGATATACAAACGACCATCAGAGAATATTATGAACACCTCTATACACACAAACTAGAAAATGTAGAAGAAATGGATAAATTCCTGGACACATATACCCTCCCAAGACTGAACCAGGGAGAAATGGAATCCCTGAACAGACCACTAATGAGCTCTAAAATCGAGACAGTAATAAATAGCCTACTAAGCAAAAAAAAAAAAAAAAAAAAAAAAAGCACAGGACCAAACAGATTCACAGCTGTTCTAGTAGATGTACAAAGAAGAGTTGGCACAATTCCTACTGAAACTATTCCAAAAAACTGAGGAGGAACTCCTCCTCTAACTCATTATATGAGGCCAGCACCATTTTAATACCAAAAAAATTCAGGCCAGTACCCTTGATGAACATTGATGCAAAAACCCTCTACAAAATACTAGCAAACAGAATCCAGCAGCACATTTCAAAGCTTATTTATTATGATTAAGTAGGCTTTGAATGCAAGGTTGGTTCAACATACACAAATCAATAAATATTATTCATCACATAAACAAAACGAAAGACTAAACCACATGATTATCTTTAAATGCAGAAAAGGCTTTAAGTGAAATTTAACACTCCTTCATGGTAAGTGCTCTCAATAAACTACGTATTGAAGGAACATACTTCAAAATAGTAAGATCCATCTGTGAAAAACCAATAGCCAACATCATACTGATTGGTTAAAAGCTGAAAGCATTCCCCTTGAAAACCGCCACAAGACAAGAATGCCCTCTTTTACCACTCCTATGTTAAATACAAGCGGTTTATTGGAAGTCCTGGCCTAAGCAGTCAGGCAAGAGAAATAAATAAAGGACATCCAAATAGGAAGAAAGCAAGTCAAAATTATCACTATTTGCAGGTGATACAATTCCATATCTAGAAAACCCCGTAGTCTTGGCACAAAAGCTTCTTATCTGATAAAACATTTCAGTGAAGTCTCAGGATACAAAAATCAATGTATACCAACAACCACCAAGCTGAGATCCAAATCAGGAATGCAATCCCATTCCCAATAATCACACAAAGAGTAAAATTCCTAGAAATACAGCTAACCAGGGAGGCAAAAGAACTACAAAGCACTGCTCAAATAAATCAAAGTTTACACAAACAAATGTAAAAACATTCCATACTCATAGAAAGGAAGAATTAGTATCGTTAAAATAGCCATACTGCCCCAAGCAATTTATAGATTAAATGCTGTACCTATGAAACTAGCAGTGACATTCTTCACAGAAGTAGAAAAAATTAAAATTCATATGGAACTAAAAAAAGAGTCTGAATAGCCAAGGAAATCCTAGGCAAAAGGGGCAAAGCTGGAGGAATCATGCTACCTAACTTCAAACTATACTACAGGGCTACAGTAACCAAAACAGCATGATGCTGGTACAAAAACAGACACATAGACCAATGGAATAGAATAGAGAGTCCATAAATAATGCCACACACTTACAATCATATGATCTTCAACAAAGCTGACAAAAACAAGCAATGGGGAAAGGAATTCTTATTCAATAAGTGGTACTGAGATAACTGGCTAGCCATATGTAGAAGACTGAAACTGAATCCCTCTCTTACACCATATACAAAAATCAACTCAAGATAAATTAAGGACCTAAATGTAAAACACAAAAGTTTAAAAAATCCTGGAAGACAATCTGGACAATACCACTCTGGACATAGGAATGGACAAAGATCTCATAGCAAAGTCATCAAAAGCAATTGCAACAAAAGCAAAAATTAACAAATGTGATCTAATTAAACTTAAGAGCTTCTACACAGCAAAATAAACTGTCAACAGAGTAAACAGACAACCTATAGAATAGGAGAAAATGCTTGAAAACTATGCATTTGACAAAGGTCTAATACCCAGCATCTATAATTTAAACAAATTTACAAGAAAAAAAAAATAACCCCATTAAAAAGTAGATAACGAACATGAACAGACACTTTTCAAAAGAAGACATAGATGTGCCCAAGAAGCATATGAATAAAAGCTCAACATCACTGATTAAAGAAATACAAATTAAAACCACAATGAAATATCATCTCACACGTACCACAATGCCTATTATTAAAAAGGAAAAAAATTACAGGTGCTGGTGAGGTTGTGGAGTAAAAGGAACACTTATACTCTGTGGGAGTGTAAATTAGTTCAACCATTGTGGAAAGTAGTGTGGCAATTCCATAGAGACTTAAAAACAGAACTACCTTTCGATCCAGCAATCTCATTACTGGGTATATACCCAAAGGAGTAGAAATCATTCCAGCAGAAAGACACATGCACTTTTAAGTTCATTGCGGCACTGTTCACAATAGCAAAGACATGGAATCAACCTAAATGCTCATAAATGGTAGACTGGATAAAGAAAATGTGGTACACATACACCATGGAATACTGTAGCCATAAAAAAGATTAAGATTGTCTCCTGCAGAAACATGGATGAAGCTGGAGACTGTTACCCTGAGCCAAACTAATACAGGAAAAATAAACCAAATACCACGTTCTCACTTATAAGTGGGAGCTAAATGATGAGAACACTTGGACACATAGACGGGAACAACAGACACTGCAGCCTACCAGAGAATGAAGGGTCAGAGAAAGGAGAAGATCAGGAAAAATTACTGATGTTTACAAGGCTTAATACCTCGGTGATGGAATAATCTGTATAACAAATTCCCATGACACAAGTTTACCTACATAAACAAATCTGCACATGAACCTCACGCTAACAATAAAATTAAAAAAAGAAGAATTGAACTGTTCTATTTCTTCATTTTACTTCACACTTTTGACTTCCTAACATTTATGTGTTATATCTTATGGTAGTTTTAATTTATGACTAGACATGTTGAACAACATTTTAAGAACTAAGTTGCCATCTGCATCCCTTTTTCATAGAGTATTTGTTCAGATCTTGTTCCCTCTTTGTAATTGGATGGATTATTTTCTTATTCTTGAGTTTGAGTTCTTTTTATATTCTACATTTAAGTACTTTATCAATATATAATTTGCAAATAATTACTGCCAGCCTGTCTTGTCTTTTCTTTCCTTTAATCGTGTCTTTGGAGAGTATTAATTGTGATAAAGTCTAATTTGTCATTCTTTTTCTTTTATGGATCATACTTTTGGGGTTATATCTTAATAATATTTTTCTATTTCAATATCACAAAAATTTTCTTCTACATTTTCTTGTAATAATTTATAATTTTAGTTCTTTTATTTGTATTGCTGGTTCATTTTAATTAATTTTGCACAAAAGCTTGATATGGGTCGAGGTTGGATTTACATTTTTTAATATACCTGTCCAATTGTACTTTCTCAATTTGCTTTTGGCCTATGTCAAAAATCAACTGATCATATTTGTGTGGATCTAATTCTGGTTTCTTCATTCTGTTCCATTTATTTATTTGTTTACCAATATCAATGCCAGCTCTTTCTCATCATTAGGGTAGCCACAAAATTTATTGTCAAATATATTGCAGTACCTTGGGTTACTATTAATACTTACACACGACAACAGCACATAACAAGACAGTCTCAGCAAATCTAGGCAATTCTAATGGTAAACAAAGGTTACTATGTAGAAGCCTCTGGGTTTTGGCATTTGGCTTTATGGGGGTGGCTCAGAAAACCATTGTCTATACCCAGAAGTGCCACATTTTATTCAAATTTGGAAGTAGAAGGGTAATGTGACCTAGACTGAACTTGGCATGTGGGGTGTGTGGCCATTCAGAGACGGGACTTCAACTTTAGGCAGCATGAGGAGCTTTGTGTGAGCATCAGCAAAGGCTATGGCAACACTGTCCAAAAAGTGGACAGTGCCTCTGAAAAGAAGGAGGTCACAAAGGGAATCTGAAAAATTGCTCAAGGTTTGTGTCTAATATACTTCTGTTATTCAAGATGTTGTTTCAAGGTATAAATAATCTATGTAATTAAAATAACTCCAATAGATGACATTTATTGACTTATGGATTACTATGAGGTAGGTGCCATTGCAAACATTGCACATGTATTTACTTACATAATTCTCAAAAGCAATTATAAAGTGAAAATATTTAATTGATGTTTTATAGACCAAAGAAAAACAAAGGCATAACCAGGATTTAAACCCAGATACTTAGGTTTCAGAATCTGTAGGCTTCAAAATCATGAAGTTTTGAGCTGTGACTATGCCCTACCACATGTAAATGTTTTTATTAATTATAAAATATTAGATAAATATTAATACTTATGGTTGTTAACATAATACTTATTGTCAATCCTGAGATGTTTAGATCATTTAAAATCTTTCTTTTTAGTAATTACTTATATTCTTCAAAATCTACCTTATTAATATATTCAGCTGTGTCCCCACCAAAATCTCATTTTGAATTCCTATGTGTTGTGGGAAGGACCTGGTGGGAGGTGATTGAATTATGGGGGCGAGTCTTTCCTGCACTGTTCTCGTGAGAGTGAATGAGGATCACAAGATCTGATGGACTTATAAGGCGGAGTTTCCCTGTACAAGCTTTTCTTTTGCCTGCTGCCATCCATGTAAGATTTGACTTTCTCCTCCTTGCCTTCTGCCATGACTGTGTGCTTTCCCCAGGCACATGTAACTGTGAGTTCAATTAAACCTCTTTCTTTTGTAAACTGCCCAATCTCCAGTATGTCTTTATCAGCAGTGTGAAAATGGACTAATACATACGCCATGGTCAAAATTTTGGAAAAGTATATAACTTCTTGAGGATCTCAGTCTTTAATGAATAAAATCGTTTTAAATGATTTGTTTTAATGATAATACCTTTGGTGTCGCAGGCACATTTTCATCCTCAATTAGTTACTATTGCTGTTGTAACTCATTTCATGTCTATTAACAAAAATACATTGACTTTATTGACTTAGAGTAAGATGAAAAAAAATAGTGCTCAAATAGGCCAAATAATGTTTGCCATTGAGGAAACAGGCCATAATAAAACAATATAAATGCATTTTAAAACTAAAACTAATTGTCTTAGATAAAGTGCATTTATTGTGTCATCTGATTTTTCATTTTTTATTTTACTATCTATTGTGCAAGTACAATCTTGAAGTTAAGGTTTTCATTAAATTAAAACAGGTAGGTGCTATAAAATATGGTGTTTTAGTGTAGATTTTAACTGAAATATACATAAGACAGAAAAATGTCTGTTAATTCGACAGAGAAAACTTCACTAAGTGAACATATTAATGTTAGCATTAATTATAAACTATACCTGGAGAATAATATACTTTGCTTAATTTCTTCATTAAGACTTGGAAATAATAGAAGTATCTGGTACAAAATGTGCTACAATGTCTTAAAAGGAACTTGACTCATTACAGGCAAATTCACTTTAACTCTCTTGCAATTTGACAATGCTTTATAGACTTGTTACAACTGAGACTTCTTTTTGACTTTCCTAAGATTCTTGCTCTTAATATAATCCAAAAGAAGTACATGGCTATAATTCACTATAAAAGTGAAAATATTTGTATTGCTATTATTTGTATTTTTAATTATTTATTTTTGTTTTTGTATTTTTTTGTTATACTTTTAAGTTCTGGGGTAATGTGCAGAACATGCAAGTTTATTATATATGTATACATGTGCCATGGTGGTTTGCTGACCCATCAATCAGTCATCTATATTAGGTATTTCTCCTAATACTATCCCTCCCATAGGCCTCCATCCCCCAACAGGCCCTGGTGTGTGATATTCCCCTCCCTGTGTCCATGTGTTCTCATTGTTCAGCTCCCACTGATGAGTGAGAACATGAAGCGTTTGGTTTTCTCTCCTTGTGTTATTTTGCTGAGAATGATGGTTTCTAGCTTCATCCATGTCCCTGAAAAAGACATGAACTCATCCTTTTTTATGACTGCATAGTATTCCATGGTGTATATGTGCCACATTTTCTTTATCCAGTCTATCATTGATGGGCATTTGGGTTGGTTCCAAGTCTTGCTATTGGGAACAGTACCATGATAATCATATGTGTGCATGTGTCTTTATAGTAGCATGATTTATAATCCTTTGGGTATACACCCAGTAATGGGATTGCTGGGTCAAATGGTATTTCTAGTTCTAGATCCTTGAGTAATTGCCACACTGTCTTCCACAATGGTTAAACTAATTTACACTCCCACCAACAGTGTAAAAGTGTTCCTATTTTTTCACATCTTCTACAGCATATGTTGTTTCCTGTGTTTTTAATAATCACCATTCTAATTGGCGTGAGATGGTATCTCATTGTGGTTTTTATTTGCATTTCTTTAATGACCAGTGATGATGAGCTTTTTTTCTTATGTTTGTTGGCTGCATAAATGTCTTCTTTTGAGAAGCGTCTGTTCATATCCTTCTCCCACTTTTTGATGGGATTTTTTTTTCTTGTAAATCTGTTTAAGTTCTTTGTGGATTCTAGATATTAGCCCTTTGTCAGATAGATCGATTGTAAAAATTTTCTCCCATTCTGTAGGTTGCCTGCTCATTCTGATGATAGTTTCTTTTGCTGTGCAGAAGCTCTTTAATCAGATTCCATTTGTCTATTTTGGCTTTTCTTGCCATTACTTTTGGTGTTTCAGTCATGAAGTCTTTGCCCATGCCTATGTCTTGAATGGTATTGCCTAGGTTTTCACTATTTTGAGCTGATTTTAAGAGTTTATGATTACCTGTAGTTTTGAATGTAACTCTAGTTTTTTACTTATTTTTTAAAAATTGTAATTATTAAATGTACATAATAGTTGTGTATATTGAATACATGTAATGCTTTGATTCAGGCATACAGCGTATAATAATATAAATTGGGGTAATTTGGGTATCCCTCTATCACTTCAACCATTTATCATTTCTTTGTATTAGGAACATTACAATTTCATTCTTTTAGTTATTTTAAAATATGCAAATTATTAAGTATAGTCACCGTAATGTGTTACTAAATACTAGACCTTATTTATGCTATCCAACTGTTTTTTTGTACACATTAACCATCCCCACTTTATCCTTACCTCCCCACTACCCTTCCCAACCTCTGGTAACCATCATTCCACTCTCTGTCTGCAAGAGTTATTATTTTTTAAATTTTTAGTTCTCACATGAGTGAGATCTAATTTCACATTGTTGAAATTTGCCTTTCTATACCTGGCTTATTTCATTATATAATGTCCTCCAGTTCCATCCATTTTGTTGCCAATGACAGAATTTCATTATTTTTTATTGCCAAATAATATTCCACTGTGTATACATTTTCTTTATCCATTCATCCATTGATGGACAAAAGTCAATTCCATACCTTGGCTATTGTGAATAGTGCTGCATTAAACATGGGAGGGAAGATATATCTTCCACATTGTGATTTCCTTTCTTTTGAACATATACCCAGCAGTGGGATTGATGAATAATATGGTAGTTCCATTTCCAGTTTCTTGAGGAAACTCCATACTCTTTACCATAGTGGCTGTACTAATTTATATTTCCACTAACAGTGTACAAGAGTTTCCCTTTCTACTGTTCTTCTCCCACTTTCATTATTGTCTGTTTTTTGGATAAAAGCTGGAGTGAGAAGATATATCTTGTGGTTTTGATTTGCATTGCTCTGATGATTAGTGATGTTGAGCATTTTTTCATATACCTGTTGGCTACTTTATGTCTTCTTTTGAGAAATCTCTATTCAGATTTTTTGTCCATCTTTAAATCATATTACTATATTCTTCCTGTTCATTTGTTTGAACTTCTTATATATTCTGGTTATTAATCCCTTGTGAAATGAATAGTTTGTAAATATTTTCCTTAATTCTGTAGAATTTTGGTAATATGTCTTTCTCTTCTAATTTTTCACTCTAGTTTAAACATTTTCTGGGGGTGGTTAGGTTTTTATTACTAATATATTTGTTTTGACAATTCAGAGCAAAGTATTATCAGATCAAGAATGAACTCTTGATATTTCTCACCGATATGATATTTCAATGTCTTTAATATAATACAGTTACAAAGAAGCAGAAGTAGAAGAAAGCAAACAAGCAACAAGGAGACAGAGAGAGAGATATGAACGGGAATATAACCTAATGAGTAAAGTGTTGTGTATAAGATTATAAAAAATACACCAATAGCCCTGGGATTAGAAGTTAAGTGGACAAACAGAAAAAAAATATTTATCACAGAACTTTGGATCTGATTCACTTTGAAATGGCTAGGTTGAAACTTTTATCATTTCAATTGTATGTATCTGTGGCATGAGGCATTTAGAGACAGATGTTTCAAATATTGTTTGTAGCGTGACAGTTCTCTGTCAAGTATGGAGCCCTATCTGTCCTTTGTCATCTGTCCCATTGAGTCATGTTACTTTTTAATCTTTCATTGATTTTGAGACATCTAACTTGACAGTTGTTTCTTATTTAATATGTCTAGAGGGAAGAAATCTAAAATTCATTGAAGCCTTGTTAAGTTGTCCCTTGATATTCATGGGGAATTGGTTCCAGAATCCCCCTTGAATACCAAAATCCACAAATGCTAAAGTCCCAGATATAAAATGTTAATTGCATATAATCTACACACAACCTCCTGTATGCTTTAAATTGTCTGTATATTACTCATCGTAACTAATACAATGTAAATGCTATGTAAATAGTAGTTATACTGTATTGTTTAGGGAATCATGAGAAGAAAAATTGTCTGTGCTCAGTACACATGTAATTATATATATATATACACACACACACACATATATATGTGTGTGTATATATACATATATATACATATATATGTGTGTGTATATATACACACACACTTTTAATTCAAGGTTAGTTGAAGCCACAGATGTGGAAATCAACCTTACAAATCTGTGGGTTGCACATTCATGGATTCAACCTACCACAGATCAAAAATATGTTTTAAAAAATGAATGGTTGCCTCTGTACTAAATATGTACAGACTCTTTTCTTGTCACTATTTCCTAAACAATATAGTATAACAGCTCTTTGCATGGCATTTACATTGTATTAATATTAGGTATTATTGGTAATTCAGAGATGATTTAAAACATACAGGAGGATGTGCACAGCTTATATGCAAATACTAAACCATTTCATATAAGGGACTTGAGTATTTGTGGAATTTGGTATTCATGGGGATTCCTGGAAGCAATCCCCCACTGATACCAAGAGACTAGTGCATATCCTTACAGGAATGTAGGATGCCAAAAACCACATAAAAATTCATCTCCAGTTTAACCATGGGAAACAAACCAAAACATAGTCTTACATACTAACAAGTCTAATGTCACACAGCAAATGATAAGAATTAAAGATAGAATTAAAACTCAGGCAGTCTGCCCTCAATATATTATTTAACTTCAGAATACTAGCAGATTAATTCCTTTCAACTTTTATTAGGCAGATTGAAATGTACATTTTTATTGCCAGCATACAGTTTTTTTGAATATATATAAGTTCATATTTTGTGACTCTCATAAAAATTTACAATCACAACATGATTATATAAATTCTAAACTATTGTTTTGGTAATTTTATTGTGAAAGAATTTTTCAAACTCATTGTTGTTATTTAAAAAAACTATTTAGAAAATTTTCATACTACTTAAAATTTATTATGACATAAGTTTATATTTTTCTATTTGTAAGATAGGTGAATATATGGATAAAAGCTATTACTGAAGTCAATTATTTCCAGTATTTTTAAAGCTTTGAATAATATTCAACATTAACTGTTAACAAAACTCATGAAATTGAGGACATCAGAAAATATTTTGACTGCCAATAGGGCCAAAGACTCCTAACATACTGGGGAAAAAAAAAAAAGTGAAAAACCCTAACAACTAAATAGAATTTTAAAATTAGAACACCATATAACAATGTATTTGCCATTTTTTTTAAATTTTGACAGTTCAGTAGGAGAATTTATTAAAAGCACTGTTGTTATTGTGAATAGTGTTCTCACTTACAATTGGGAGCTAAGTGATAAGAGCACATGATCACACAGAGGGTAACAACACACACTGGGGCCCATTGGAGGGTGGAGGGTGGGAGGAGAAAGAGAATCAGGAAAAAAAAAACACTAATGGGCACTAGGCTTAATACTTGGGTGATGAAATAATCTGTACAACATGTCCATGACACAAGTTCACCTATGTGCACTTGTACCCCTGAACTTAAAATAACAGTAAAAATAAATAAAAGCTGTGGTTTATAAACATTTAAATTTTAAAAAGCAGTGCTATTTTATTATTTCAATATTTCCACCTGCCTCTTGTATTACTTGCTATATTATTTAAGTTTTGATTAAGTCAAATGATAAGTACCCCATGCCATAGTCATTTATGTAATAATACCTTTCATAAGTCTTAGCTTGAGCTGTGTGAATGTCACAAATCATAAAGTAAAATATTTTCACAATATAAATTTTCATGAAGTGTGATAGGCAGCATCCTCATAACAGAGCCTTTGAGTAATGTGTCAAGGCCAGTGGCTGTACCTCTGTGCCAGGGCCAGGTGCATAGATTGGTTCAAGTGTGAAGAGGATATTTTCTATTCACTTTATTCATCTGTTGTGGGGGAGAAAGGGAGGCAGACTGTGTGTTGAGTCACATTTCTAACAGTACCTAGTAAACTGGCCTTGCTATAGAAGAGTAAAGAGGAAAAAGGGTGAGATTCCTTATCGTCATAGGAATGAAGGAGTTTGGTATCCTGGGAGAAGATGGAAATAGTACAACATGAGATAACAGGGAAACCAAGCCAGAGGGTGTAGTGACTTTTTATACTGGAGCGTTCAGAGAGGGAGAAATCGTATACTTATAGTTTTGGAGCTGAAGCAATGTGACTATAAATAGAAAACCATTCTCCAAGAAGGGCTAATTATATTTTTGAAAATTTCTAAGGGTGCAGACGTTGGCTGGAAGAACCAATCATGAGATGGATTCTAATTTTGTTTTGTTTTGCTTAGATTTGTTTTGTTTTCATGTTCAAAATCAGACTTATAACTAACTGGTAAGTATTGGTTTTGACTATAGAGGAAATCATAAGAATTGAAGTCTCTATGAATTCATAGAAAACTTGGAGTGCCTTGAAATATACCGGGACACAAAACTAAGAATTTGAGACTATCTGCTCTAGGCCTCATGAAATATGGCAGCCATAAAAACCATTAGCAATATATGCAAGTAGACTCTAGTATATGTCAAATTATATAAAATGTATATTATATTCCTTCTCCCAAATCACTTTTTAAATTGCCTTTAAGTTTAAATGTCACAATTAATCCTCCTTGATCATTAATATTTAATCTTCCTCTAAATTTACCAGTCAAGTAAGCTTATTAAAAAAAAATAACCCAGTTACCAGCATGGAGCATAATTTATTTTTGTTGACCTCTTATGTCACTATATGATTTTTTAAAACACCATGAAGTCAAGGGCTTGTTCAACACAATTTTGTTTTTCTCTTCGGCTTTCTGGCTGTTTAAATAATAGATTATGAGTCAACCAAGGAGAAAGTATACCAATGAAAATATTCAGACTTTATTTCATATCTCACAGGGAAGCTTTTCCTGGTGGGGGAAAACAATCTTTTAATTCCTTTTGGTGAGTTCACAGTTTAGTTATTAGGATGTACATATTATTAGGTAAGTAAGAGGGCAAGGTTGCATGTATCTGGTAAACTAAACCCTGATACTTTAAAGACATGACATGCTTTATCACACATTATTTCCAGAAGTGACATTTATCCTATATAAGAGAATCTGATGCCTGACCTAGAATTTTCAAGGAAACCCCAAAGGGCTGGCAAACTTACTTTCCAAAACCTGAAACAAGAAAGAATCCTTTGAGCTCTACTGCTTAGCAAATTAATGAGTAATTCATCCCACTCAATAACAGATTAGTGTTTACTGCCACCCACTTTTCAGACCCCAGTGGGTGTGTTATATATAAATACGAGATGAGAAGAGCTTGATGTTAATTATAACATTTAGCTTCTTGCCTGAATTAAAATAAATAAATAAATGATGTGCCATTTTAGGTCACAAAGTTAATTCATGTTTTATACGAAAAATGAATGTAGTCTTGATATATACACATTTACCTCAAAGAATCTATTTTCTGTTATGTGTACCAATGCCTCATAAAGAGACAATCTTTGATTTGGATGGAAAATAAAGTCATTCTATTATCTTACACAATAATTTTTTTTGTTAGTATTTCTACCTTTATTTAACCAGTGAGCCAAAGCTGAGATGGAAGTCATTAGTTACCTACTGAGATAATTAAAGTTATTTTATTAGAGTTTTAATCAAGCAGTCTGGATATTTTAATCAGGCTTATCAACTTACATTTTATATGGTGAGATGCCCAGAACACATATTTTCAGAAAGTATAACACAATTCAATTTTAAAGATTAGAAATCATTGCGAGCAGTTGAATAATACAATCAATTTCTAAAAGTTGCAATAGGTATTTTAACATGATGATAATGGCACCATTAAGTGTTTTTCATCCTTGGTTGTTTACAACAATACATTTCCATTCCTAATGGCTTCTGTTTGATGTACATGATTGCATTGCTTGGGAAGATACCACATTACTCCCATAAATATCAGCTGGCAGATGACTGAAGATACAGACTAATAATTATTAACTTTAGATTTATTACTGACAAGTCACAAATACGAAAATGGGTTCAGTTATTTTTAGGAATTTCATTTTTCTCTGCGTACCTACAAAATATATAAGAATTCCTAAACTATCCTTGTTACTAGATTTAGATTTGAGTGTTGAATATCTGGAGTGACAGGGATTCTAAATGATGTAACTTCTCTCTGGCTCCCTTTTCTTGTACAGAAAAGTTCTCATTCCTTGAAAGAGGATTACAGAGAAAGGAATTCTTAGATGCATAATAGAGAAAAAAATCTGTAGGATTCAGACTTTACCAGTTTCTTTTTCCAGAACAGTGATTTTTAATTTATGTACAGAACACATATACTACCAATAACCCCAAAATTCTGGTATATATTACTGGAGCAGCAGAAACTCCATCTCCCTTCATTTCTATGTTATGTATTACTGAGCTAGAGTAATGGCCTCCAAAGGTAGATAAAAGGGGGAAAATAAAAGTATTGTGAAAGATATGGAAAGAAAATATTAGAACTTCTCTATACATTTATTTTTAAAACATGCTTTTAAGATGTTTATTTCATATATTTTATACTATTTGTATTAGTAAATATGTATGCATACCTATAAATTTGGGGATATAAAATTGGTGCATTTATGTTAAAAATGACTTCAATAAAAGTACACATTAAAATTACTAGATATCATGGGTATATATTTTATATAAAATTAATTTGTGCAGAAAAGTATTTAAGTACATTTAATTAAAGATGGCATGCATTGCTTTACAAAGTTTCTTACAAGTGATCTGTTGATGTCGAATTTATCACCAGAGATAAGGAAGAAAGTTGTTCAAATTCATGCATATTCTATTGCTCACTTCCACTATGTGCCAATATTGACAAGCAACTTATCAAATTAAGATGAGCTTGCATTCAAATTACATAGCTGGTTTGGGATCCACAGAGAGAGAAAAAAACATTCAAAATCATGTAATAAAATCATAATTGTCAATATCTCATATAACTTCATTTTAATAGTACTTTTCTCACAATAATGCCTAGTTTTTTAAATGCTTGTAGGGCTCATATACTTGTTAATTTGAATCTTCATGAAGAGAAACACATTAAGTAACTCTAGATGCAAATATCTTCAACCAATGAATGGTATAAAATATAGATAATGTAGACAGCGGCTTGAGGTTCAAAGTAAAACCATCGCTTGACATAAATTGCTCTACAAGTGTGAAAAAATGTAGAGAAACCATTGTTTTTATTTTTTTTTTCATTTGCTTTAGATTTGCTGACAGAAAATAATCTTATACTTAGGAATGATTTTAGAAATTGTTAAGACCATGCATATCTAAGCTGTGAGAGACCCAAAGAATCCCAATGACCCACCTGTCAAAGGTTACATAAAGTTAAAGCTAGAAAAACTAGTTCTCAATGCTCATCATTTTCCCTCGTCTTTGTAATTGAAGGGTGACATATTTAAATAATTGTTAAATGAGAGCTTACGATTGTAGGTGGAACAAGTGTGGTTGAAAATATTCAACTTATTTATATATAATCACATATTAAGAGAACATGCACATAAAGCAAAATGATGACTGCATGGCCTTTAAATGTCACAGAGTACTGTCTAACACGAGGGTTACCAAACTATAATATGCTGGCCAAATCTGGCATACCACTTGTTTTTATATAAGCTACAGGCTAAGATTGTTTTTCATATATTGAAATAAGTTTAAAAATAAGAATAATATTTTGCAATACATAAAATTATATATAATTCAAAGTTCAGTGTCTGTAAGTAAAATTTTATTGAAATGTAGCTGAATTAGAAGGGTTCTCCAGAAAAACAGAATCAAAAGCATGAATAGATAGATGATAGATTAGAGAGGTACGTAGATGGGTAGGTAGGCAGGTAGGTGGTATGTGTATAGATAGAAGAAAGGGGATTTCTTAGTGGAATGGTTTACACAAATGCAGAGGCTAAGAAGTCCCACAATATGCTGTGTACAAGCTGGAGAACCAGAGAAGATGGCAGCATGATTCAACTCAATCTGAAGGCTTGAGACACTAGGGGCCCACGGACGCAGGTCCCAGAGTGTAAGAGCCAAATAACCTGAAGTTCTAATATCCAAGGGCAGGAGAAAAATGGTTATTTTAGCTTAAGAAGAGAAAAAGCCTGTTTGCAAATTCACCTCTCCTCCCTTTTTTGTTCTATCTGGGTCCTTAGTGGTTGTAAGGTGCCCATCCACATGAGGTGAGGGTGAAACTTCCTTACTCAGACCACCGACTCAAATATCAATCTCTTACAGAAATGCCCTCACAGACATACCTAGAAGTAGTGCTCTGCCAGCTATCTGGGTATCCCTTAATTCAGTAGAGTTGAAATCTATAATTAACCATCACAATAGCTACTCATTTGTTTCTGTATTTTCTGTCTGCTTTTGCACCACAGTGACAGAACTTAGTAGTGGAATTATATACCATATGTACTACAAAGTCTATAATATTTATTATCTGGCCCTTTATCCACACACACACACACACACACACACACACACACACACGATGACCCCTGTATAAAAAGCCTATACAAGCATTATTTCATTTTTTATGGAATGTACCTTTGTTTGATTTACTATTGAATATTGATTGGAAGCTGGTTCCTTGAAGTTACAGGCAAAGATATAGATTTTTTTGTCAGTAGAGATGCAAAGGATTTCTGTCAATTGGAGAATATTACCCCAAAGGATAGGTTTTAATTGTTCTATGAGACCTTAAGCAATTTGTGTTCCAGCTTAACAAATTTATGTCAGCATTCTTTTCTCCATTGACTATGAAGATTTCCTCACATGATATTTTAAAGAGCTTTACATCTTGCTAATTTTCTCTTCAGTAAGTTAAAAAACTTTGTATAATGTCCAGTCTACATATATACAATAGCTATATTTTTAACTTTTTGAAAATTATACTTTTATACCTGAAAGCATTTTGTTTTTCTAGTAACTGTAAAAGATAGAGTCTGTAATAACAACTTGTCCTTAAATAATGCATTCCATAAATAACAAATTGTTTTTTTCAGTCAATCGTTTTATTGTTAACACTTAACCCTATTTATTTCAGTCTTTCCATTGTGTTTGATTCAAAGTGCCACCTTCTTCCACTAAGAAAGAGCATTGGCTCAGAGTCTTGGAGAGGAGTAAGTTTGTGCCATGCTTTCCCACACTCCCAGTATTAGCTCTTGATCTCTTATGCTTCCGGCTTTAGGGAATAATAAAGGGAAAGGAGAGAGTTAAATTTAGTTACATGTGCTCCCTATGAGTCGGTGTTACTAGATTTTTATAGTTTAGAATATGAACAGACTCAGTAGGTAGGGACAAGGCTGCTAATTCCTTCTTTAATTAGTCTTCATTCTATTGGTTATCAACAACAGAGGATGCACAGCTGATGCAAACTTAATCTTAAACATATTCTCAACACTTATCAGCTGACCTAGCCCCATCATCATCTAATTTGCTTGTCTCTTTCTTGCTTACAACTCACTCTAGTCCCTCTCAAGTCTGTAGATCTCAAATATTCAACTCACATATATCTTTAGAACCAAGAACATGAGGAAGCAAGGATAATGTGACTAGTATCTCTGCATAAGTTCCGCACCAGCCAGATAGCAAGTCTGATTGGTAAACAGTCAATATTCTATGGGGCACAGAGGAGTCTTCTCTCCTTCAAATACTCACATTTTACCAGAATTCCCTCTTATCTCTCCTTTTTCAAGGCCAAAGAAAACAGCCAATCTAATGTCTGCAATTGTCTTCTAAGAAGAGAACTTAGGAGAGAAAAAACATTGTATGGCCAACACTGAGGTACTACTGTCAAAATAAAACCTCCTTTTTATGTTTCCCTCCTCACTTTTGACATTTATTTTCAACGTTTTCAAACCAGTACAGAATCTTTGGTACCTGGGTTTGTGGGAGTGAGGCATACTTATAACTACACCCTTTTTGAGTTCAGTCTTAGAGCTGCTAATGGCATTTTTCTTAGTAGTATGCACTGATCATTCTCAAAAGTCTCAAACAGAACTTTGACTCATGCTCTTACCTAAGATATAAACTGCTTTGTGTGTGGACATTCCTTTTATGTTAGGTCAGAGAAGCAACTGAGCAGAGTTTTGGAAGCCTCACTGAAGTGGAAGAAGTTAACTTTTCTCAAAGACAGCAAAATATGCTAAGGCTGTACAAGAAGCATGATGAGAGACGTATGTCTCCAATGTTTTCTGAGCTTTGTTTTATATTTTAGATATGAGGAACTAGTAGGAACAGTTTTCCCGTTCTTGTGGTTAAGGAGAATGGGAAATTTAAACCATATGAGAAGAATTTACAATTCACAGATAGTTCTAAGTTTTAAATATATTACTTGATCAAAACAGATGCTGTACACTTAGAGGAAGCCCTGGAAGTTCATTTGGTGAGCCCTCTCTTCCCTCTAAGATAGACAGAAACGCAACTGGCTCAAAAGATCTCCTAAGCCTCAGGGAGCCTAAATGACTTGATTTAATGTATTGCCAGACCAACCGGAAGATAACAGGATAGATAACTATGATAGTTCCAGAGAAATGGTTACAGAATCACCAATCATCTCACCAGGCTTGTCACTATGTTGTTTTTGTTTTTCTATTGTTTTGCTCTAAATCAAGGAATTGAAATAGCACCTCACTGTCCATAAGTTTATTTAGTTACATTATGTATGTAAAGATGTATTGTCATCACTAGTAAATACTATCCAAATATATATGCTTAGAATGTTTGCAGTCTATTTATCAGCAAATATCACTGCCCCCCTCAAACCCACTCTAAAATTATAATAAAAACTCATACTTAAAAGCATATATTCTGAAATTTCAGCACTTCATGAGTGATCACAAATGTCACTTGAAGATACAAATTAAATTAAAAAAAATAAATTTACATGTGTGCAACCTCTAATCTTTTCAGAAAATGATTAAATTGAAAAATACATGAATAGAATTTAAATAATTCATGTCTGTTCAACAAATACAGACCATTTAACGTATGCTAATAATGGTTACATATTTTAATACTTTAAATACATAGTACAAATATAATCTTAAGAAATATTTTTAACATGTCACATTAATTTTGAAATTCCAGACACTATAACTAATATTTATTATACTTATTTATTATTATAAACAATAAGACTATTACTAAGTGATTACTTTTAAAAAATAATGTGTATATATATATGTGTTTGGTGAGATAATATGCCCTTATTTGTTGTACTACATTATTAAATGCAATTTTTAATTAAAAAAGGGTAATTTCAATGTTTTTGCTTCATTTAAACTTCTAAAACATCCCTCAATTTAGTAATTAGATTAGTGCATGAAGCAATTGAGTGAAAATAATTTTATTAAAATTAAAACATATAATTGAATTAAATCATACCAATTGAAGCTCATTCTACTTTCCAGCACTGAAAAGAAATCTGCTTATAGTTTTCTTTCTAAAATCTATTGTGTAAAATTAAATTATAGGCAAATGTAACGCACACAGAAGCTTCCAATGCAGCATGCCCTTGTGCTTTTCCAGTAACTTGACAATTCATGTTGACTACAGTAAAGCATCTACTACCTTTAATTGGTCTTATACATATGAATTGCCATTCAGAAAGCTTTTACCCTCCGTACATGGAGAATTTTAAAATTAGTCTGATGATAGCATCTGAACAATATAATTCAAGTGGTCAAAACCCTTATGAATCCCCAGGGGAAGTGATAAAATAAGATTTTTTTTTGAACTAGTTATTGATTCCTAGGAATTAACTGTAAAATGAGTTAACAATGTTTCTGTCCTAAAAATAGTAATAAAAAAGTTACTCACAGTCTAATTGTGTATGTTTTAAAGTTTACCTGTTAAAGGGATTTAAGCGTGTTTTTATAGAATTAATTTTTTATTTTTTATTTAAGAGATAGTATCTTACTGTCACCCAGGCTGGAGTGCAGCAGTGATATTATAGCTCACTGTAACGTCAAACTACTAGGCTCAAGTTATTTTCCCACTTCAGCCTCCCATGTAGCTAGGACTACAGACCTGTGCCACAATGACTGGCTAATTTTTCAAATTTTTTGTAGAGACAGATTCTCATTAAGTTACCCAGTCTGGTCTGGAGCCCCTAGCCTGAAGCCATTCCTCACCTCACCCACCTACCATCTCAGCCTGCCTTAGCCTCCCAAAGCACGGGCATTACAGGTATGAGCCACTGTATCCAGTCTATATAATTAATACATTGTTGAAAACACAAACTTCTTATAAAGATATTTTCAAAATATATTTCAATGAGCATTAGTTTTGAGTGTTTTAATATTTTCACCTGAAGTATAAGCTAAAATATCTCTCAGAGGCCTCAATTAAAACAATTCTTGCTTTTCTGGCATAGTAAATACTTTTGAATCTTGCTGCTAACTGAAGTCAGCCATATTGATATTTAAAGTTTATTTTTACTTAAAGTTTTTTCTCTGTCCTTTCTTTTTCAACCCCTTCTCCTATTACAATCTTTCACTTAGCGTTAGAGCACAGAGTAATTAAGTGTTGGTATGATACTAAAATAAAAAGGTAAATTGATTTTTTCTTTAGATTAGTTTGCTATCATGTAAATTGCAGCCCCTTGTCAATTTGCATAAAGTAGACATATCTTTTTCAGTGTCTTGAGGACACATTGGCCTTGTATTACCAAAAAATGGGCATGGCAGCTGACGTGTTGCAGGTATTTTTGTTTGTTTGTTTTATGTCTTGACTAAAAATCAAATCTCTGCAATCTATCTAAAAGTGGATATTAACAATGTTATAAACATCTAAGAAATGAGACTGGTTAGGCATCAGAATGAGAAGGCACATAAAGATGCCAGTGGATACTCTTGAAACAGATACATTTTTAAATTACAAATGAAATGTAACTGCCCTATACTGTATGTTCTCAAAGCAGGAGAATTGATATTAAATAGTATGTGATTCATCCCAGATGCTAGCTTCTCAGAACTCCTCAAATCCTCTCTGGGATGCCCCTTGGCTGATGAGATAGCACACGTGGAAAAAAATTATGCCATAAACACAAAAAAGCCTCTATTCTCATTTTTTGGATTCTCTTGTTTATCCCCTCCAGACTCTTCTGGGCTTCTTTAATCTGGCCTGCTTTCTATACATAACTCTGAATAAAATTCTGAGTGTTTAATGAGAGGCAGAGAGAATTTTTGAACAATTTCCAAGGCATTCATACATTTTTACTATTTCTTAGTAGATCTAGTCTGGGTCCTGCTGAAGGCCATATAAAACTTTAAAAACCCCTGACATATTTTGATCTACAGGATAGGGCTCTTTGATGTGGATCATAAAAATATTGGTTGGATGAAGATAACATTTTTTAACTGAATTTGGTAAAATCAACAATAATATAAATGTAGGTTTAATTGAAATTTAACTCATATGAAATCTGTCACCTACAAAATTTATTTGATATTTTCCTGTATCACCACAAGCACTTAGCATAATTTGTGCATAAATGCTCTTAATCTTGATGAAGAAGTGAAAGGATTATTATTACCAGTTTGTCACCATGTGCTTAAATCAGACTTCTAAATTATTGTGCCCTTCGTTTCTCTGCCTAACTGAGATAATGAATACACCAGGCATCCAGTCATGACTAAGGGTATGTGGTAGGAATAGGAGGTTTGTGTGTATGTTCAAAACCAGCTTGGACAGGTGACTAAAGAAACAACATTTTGAACACTGACTCTTCCAAATCTTATCCATACTCCTAGAAGCTTGCACTTAAAAAAAAAAAAAAAAACTAAGAATATGCAAATTAGAGCTTTATCTTTTCGGAATGATATTAAAGAGATAAGCCTACAAAAGCTGAGTCCCAAAGAGGTGTCAGACAAAGCTGTAGTTTGTTTCAAATAGTTGCTTTTTTGTTTAGTTTCAAACATTCATGTTAAACTGCAATAATAGAAGCTTAGCAAAGTTAGGAAGGCAAGACATAAGAGATAAAACCTTGAGTCCTAATGTTAAAATTTATTTGAATGGAGAACCAGGCACAAAAACATGAGTTTTTTCCAGCAAAGCAAAATTTATGATTTTTCATGATATATATCTCATGAAAATATGATGGAAGTAGATGATGATAATTTTCTGTAGAAGAAGGCAAGGTGCCCAGAAATTATCTGCTCTTCCATGGTGAAAGAACAGAGAGCTTGGCTCATTCTAGAGAAGTCAGAGAAGAAGGGTGTCAGAGTTTATTAGTTGGTTCTCTCTTTGTGAGAGGAAAAAAAAAAAAAAAATAGACAACCAGGTTCAAGGGGTAGTGCAGGGGGAAAAAAATAAAATACACCTAAAAAAGGAGTTTAGGTAGAAAGAAAAAGAAGATGATAGGACTGAAAGGTATCAAAGAAATATCCGAACTTTCAATTAAAAAAAAATTACTAAGGTCAGCTCTGACCTTGGGTAATGATTATTGTCCACCCCCCACCTCACCCCAACAAAGAAAATCCTATCATTATTTTATCATAATAAAAGTTTCAGTTTTATACCTCCTTCTAGAATTTTCTTTATAAGACAGCCTGTAGGAAATGGTATTAGTGCATAGGCAAGCAGGTTTCTATTTAGAAACCTTCTGCAGCAGTGCCATTATGTGTCAGCAGAAATGAACAGCCTAAGCAAGGTTAATTTTTAGAAACTGGCTAATGCAGAAATAGGAGTAAAAGAACTTGGAATGTGATAAGACTTCATGTGGAAATGAAGCCCTGGAATTAAGAAACTTAAACCTCTTACAATAAAAATGCATCATAGCAAACATAAAATAGATTAATAGAAAAAGGAAATAAAGGAGAAGTAAGAAGAACACTCAAAATATCCTTGGAAGAAGTTTTGCTTTCCAGTATAAAAGGCAAAATTACAAAAAGTTAAATTTGCCATAATGTAAAAATAGAAATACCTACTAGTCTTTACATATATGTATTTTTTAAAGCCCTCAAATTATAAAAACAGTTGTTACAATGAGCAAAAATGTTTGGTGGTTAGCAACATTTAATCTGGCAATAATAAAATTATTTTTCCTGATATCATATTGCAATACATTTTTATTGCTATAAACATTTAGCTATAATATGTGAACTCTACTATAAAATTCAGGTTGCATTTACATGTACTTTGGGACAAGAAAAGGAAGTTTTCTTATCCTTAGGCTCACAATTAGCCACAGTATTGTGATATACAAGGCCCAAGACTTTTTAAAGTAACGCTCTGAAAAACAAATTATTTCATTTAAACATGTGCAAAGGATCTCAATAGACATTTTTCCAAAGAAGTGGCCAACAGGTATTAGAAAAAGTGTTCAACATCATTAATTATCAGGAAATTGCAAATCAAAACCATTATGGTATATCACCTTACACCCATTTGAACAGCTATTATCATAAGACAAGAGCTAACAAGTGTTGGGGAGGGTGTGGAGAAAGGCATCCCTTCTACACTGTTGGTGGGAATAGAGATTGAGGCAGTCATTATGGAAAGCAGTATGGAGATTCCTAAAGAAATTAAAAATTTCTAGGCTACCATGTAGCCCAGCAGTCCCTCTTCTGGGTATACAGCTAAAGGAAACAAAATCACCAACTCATAAATATATCTGTGTTCCTATGTTCACCGCAGCATTATTCACAATAGCCAAAACATGAAAACAAACTAGGTGTTCATGAACAGATGAACAGATCAAGAAACAAGAGGTACACATACACACGCACACACACAAACACAAATGAAATATTATTCAGCCTTTCTTAAAAATGGGAATATTCTGCCATTTGCCACAACAGGGATGGACCCAGAAAACATGGTAAGTGAAATCAGCCAGACCCTAAAGAAAAAGATTGCATGATTTCACTTATACGGGAAATCTAACAACAACAACAACAAAAAAGGTCAAAAACGTTATCTTCTCTCTTGCTCCCTCATTTACTTATCTCATTTATTTCTCTCCTTGCCACTGGAGATTTGAGGCGTTTGTTTTTACCTTGTACATTTTGAAAAATATTATGATTAACTACTCTCGAGTTAGCATGTTACATGTCTATTTATGTGGAGAGAGGATGCTCTCTCTATAAGTTCCTATTAGAGTTTTACAGGGTAGGGAGTCATAGGGGCCATGTCTAAACCAATCAAATTCCCTAGACAATAGGGAACACTTTGCTTTCCTTTGGCGAGCATTAATATTAATAAAACATGTGGACCATTCTATATTTTTCTTTATCTCTTCTGAATTTTGTACAGGATATTTCAGTACTAGGAAATCAATGCTTTTACTGGTAAATACAAATGGGAGGCAACATTACTGAAGTCTACCTTAATTATTTTCACATGAAATGCATTACCATTAATTTGTCCCAATCAAATATCTCTAATAAACAATAAATAATATTTAATGAATTGTGATTTGGCTAGAGACCTATCCAAAATAAAAATATGAACTTCCTGTTTTAATCACAACAAACTAAAACTTATTTGCACTTATTATGAGTTTCTCCTTGAAGCTTGTAAAGCCCTAAAAAACAAAGGAGATACTGTTTAAAACAAATACAATGCAAAGGAAGTAAATCCATGTGCAGAAAAGAGGATATCTAAAAAAGGATGACTAAGATTGATAAACTACAAGTGAAACTTATGGTTGAGAATAAAGAAGTCATCAGTAGTTTTTCTTGAGGTAATTAGTGACCTTTCCTAAACACTTACAATTCTTAAATGTTTATCTCCAGATCAAATATCTGTCTTGGATTCTAGACTAATTTATCCTGCAATATAATATACATCTCTACTAGAGTGGTTATTCCACAGCAAAGCTTTAAAAAACATGTCTAATTTTCACATCCATCTAAACTTGAGCTTTGCCTCATTCTATGCCTCTGAAAACCACTCCACCATGAATCCAGGTGAAAACCAAAAGCCATCTTAAATTCCTCCTGTCCTCTGCGTATTGCAAATTCAAACCTTCATCAAATGCTATTATTCAACCTTTAAATAATTTTCCAGATCACCATCACTGAGTTGATCTCAGGTTCTTATTTAATCTCAGTAAGTGAAATGCAGAAAACCTTTTATCAGTACCCTGTCTTTGATTTTTACTCCCTTAAGTCATACTGCCACACTGCTATCAGTATTATCCTTTCAAAAAATATGAATGTAGCATGACTCATTTATATTATTTTCACCTCAAAAATAAAAATCTCATCTGCCTAACATACCAGACTTTTAATAATATTGTTCCCCTTTACTTGTCCAGATACATTACTGAATGGATCTTCAAAGGGTATATTATATCTGTATTAAACTACTTGCACTTTCCTGAATATTGCCTCCCCTTACACCCTCACATCTTTAACTAATCTTTCAATGATTATATTCAAATATCTGCTCTTCTTTCTCCCAAACAGTTAATGACTTATCCTCTGCTTCAACATACACTATGAACATATTTTAATTATATAAATTATTTTGATTATATATGTGTGTGCATATATATATATACACACACACACATGCACATGTATACACAAATACACACACATATGTATAGGTATATAAAAATTCACCTAACAACACAAGTTATAAAGGATATTATGACACTCAGACTAGTGCCTGGAACATCAGAGTCATTCAGAAAATTGCATAAATGAGTAGAGCACAAGTAATATTGGAGCTTTTCACAAACATGTTCTGATAAATACCTGGACTGTTGCGAGGTGTTATATAACGTGGGGAAGATATAGAAACACCACTCCTAGAACAATCATTCTAATAATTTACCTAAAAATGTCAGTAGAAAACACGTATAAATTTCATTTGAAATGGAATTGGTAATATAAAAAGAAAGATTAATTTTGGGAACAGTGTGACAGAAGGGTTAGTGCCAGCAATGTTTACAGAAAAGAAGACAAAGCGTAAAATGAAAGATGTTAAAATAATCATAATTTATATAGACCCACATAAATATAATCAACTGATGTCTGGCCAAAAAAAGACAATAAAAATGGGGAAACGACACTCTTCAACAAGTGGTGCTGGAACAACTGAACATTCACATAAATTCGTAAAAGTGAATTTAAGGCCGGGCACGGTGGCTCACACTTGTAATCTGAGCACTCTGGGAGGCCAAGGTGGGCAGCTCACGAGGTCAGGAGATCGAGACCATCCTGGCTAACATGGTGAAACCCTGTCTCTACTAAAAATACAAAAAAATTAGCCAGGCGTGGTGGCGGGAGCCTGTAGTCCCAGCTACTCGGGAGGCTGAGGCAGGAGAATGGCATGAACCTGGGAGGCGGAGCTTGCAGTGAGCGAGATCGCGCCACTGTACTCCAGCCTGGGCGACAGAGTGAGACTACGTCTCAAAAAAGCAAACGACGACACAAAAAAAGTGAATTTAAGCATAGACCTTATACTCTTTACAAATATTAACTCAAAAAAGGTCATGGACCCAAATATGAAATGAAAACTATAAAATTCCTAGAATTTAACATAAGAGAAAGTTTAGATGACCTCTAATATGTGCTATGGTCTGAATGTTCATGTCTCTCTAATATTCATATGTTGAAATTCTAACCGTCAAGATGATGGTATTAGAAGGTGAGGCCTTTGGAAAGTGATTAGATCATGAGGTGAAGTCCTCATTGTTGAGAGTACTGCTCTTATAAAAGAGACCTCAGAGAGCTATCCAGCCCCTTCAACCGCATGAGGACATAGAGAAAAGATGTTTATCTTTAAAGGAATTGGGCATTCACTAAACACTACATCTGTAGACACATTGATCTTGAATTTCCCAGACTCCAGAACTATGAAAAATAAATATTTGTCGTTTATAAGCTACACAATCTGTGGTATTCGTTAGAGTAGACCTAGTGGACTAAGAATAGCAATGGCTTTTTTGTTAGCAGCACAAAGGTCAGAAACAAATGAAAGAAATAATCAATAAGCTAGACCTCATTAAAATTTAAAACTTCTGCTCTAAAAGGGTACTGTCAAGAGAATGAGAAAATAAGTTATAGACTGGGATAAAATATTTACAAAAGACATACCCAATAAAGGACTATTACCCAAAGTATAAAATAACTCTTAAAATTTAACATAAAGAAAACAAACAATTTGGGAGGCCAAGGTGGGTGGATCACGAGGTCAGGAGATCGAGACCATCCTGGCTAACACAGTGAAACCCCGTCTCTACTAAAATACAAAAAATTAGCCAGGCGTGGTCACGGGTGCCTGTATTCCCAGCTACTCGGGAGGCTGAGGCAGGAGAATGGCGTGAACCCAGGAGGCGGAGCTTGCGGTGAGCTGAGATAGCGCCACTGCACTCTAGCCTGGCCTGGGCCACAGAGCGAGACTCCGTCTCAAAAAAAAGAAAAGAAAAGAAAGAAAAGAAAACAAACAACTCAATTTTAAAAGGAAAAAATTCAAACACACACCTCACCCAAGAAGATATAAACATGGCAAGGAAGAATACGAAAAGATGCTCCAAATCATACGTTGTTACGAAAATCAAAGTAAAACAATGAGATTACCACTACAAGCCCATTAGAATGGCCAAGTCCAGAACACTGTCAATATCAAATGTTACTGAGGAAGTTAAACAACAGGAACTCTTGTTCTTTGCTGCTGGAAATGCAAAATGGTATATCCATGTTGTAAGAGAGTTAAGCAGTTTCTTATAAAACTAAACATACACTTATCATGTGATCCATGGATCGTACTCCTTGGTATTTACCCAAAAGAAAACATCATTTTTAATCCATAAGCATACATAATGGTAATTTGCTAATTAAAAATTTAAATAAGACCAATCAGAAGCTCCATGCAAATATTTGTAGCAGCTTCATTCATAATTGCCATAACTTAGAAGCAACTGAGACGTCCTTGAGTAGGTGAATAAACTGTGGTATATCCCAATGAAGGAATATTGAGTGCTAAATAGAAATGAGCTATCAAGACGTGAAAACACATCGAAACTTAAATAGACATTACTAAGTGAAAGAAGTCAACCTGCAAAGGCTATATAACTCAAGCTACATGACATTTGGAAAAAGACAAAATTATGGAAATGGTAAAAAGATCCGTGGTTGCCATTAGTTAGAGGGATAAATAGATGAAACGTAGGATTTCAGGACAGTGAAACTATCCTGTATAATACTATAATGGTGAATATATGTAATTATTCATTTGTCAAAACCTGTAGAATCTAAAACACCAAGAATAAATCCTAATGTAAACTATGAACTTTTGGTGATAATGATGTGCTAATGTAGGTTGATCAATTATAATAAAATATACCATTCTGGTGCAGTAAGTGGACAGTGAAGAAGGCTGTGAGTGTGAGGAGGAAGGGAATATATGGAAACTCTGTACTGCCTGCTCAATTTTTCTGTGAACCTAGGACTTCTCTGAAAACGAGTCTTTAAAAACTAAATTTATGATTTATGAAAGTCAATACTAAATCTTATTGATTAGATTTAAAACAAGAAACTTTTGAGTTTCTTGATGGTAGTGGATGAGTTGTATTAAGAAAATTGTGATCCATGAGCTGAAAAACTAAAGGAAACAAATGAGTTTCCTAGAGTTTGGTAGATGACTCTAATGAGGAAGATAGTTAAAAAAAAGTGGTATCAGAATGCAAATCACAAGGAGAGGAGTTGCTGGGTATTAACTTTTGAGTATTAAATAATTACCAATAAAAATATTTCTCAATTAACATTTTCTGTTATAAGGCATTAAGCTATAGAAAATGTGGTAGATTAATTAATATGTATTTTAAGATTTTTTAAAGATTGTGTTCTCTCAGATTTCACTATTATCAGTTGTAAATCAAAGCAACACATTAAAAAAAAGGAAGAAAGAAAGAAAAAACAGGGTCTCATTCTGTCACCCAGGCTGGAATGCAATGGTACAATCACAGCTCACTCCAGCCTCAACCTCCTGGGTTCAGGTGATCCTCCCACCTCAGCCTCCTAAGTAGCTGGGACTACAGGTGCGAACCACCATGCCCAGCTGTTTTTTTTTTCTTCTTCTTCTTTTCATTTTTTTTTTTGCTATGACAAAGTTTCACCATGTTGCGCAGGATGATCTCTAACTCATGGACTCAAGCAATCTGCCCACCTCCACCTCCCAAAGTGCTGGGTTTACAGGCATGAGCCACCCCACTTGGCTGCAACACAATTTATATTCTGCATTTATTTTTGCTCAAATATAATTATATAAGATTTCAATCACACTTATTAGGTCAGTATTTGAAGATTAAATTTTATATTTGCAATTAAATCAAACATCAAATTTCAAATCAAATTTCAAAAAAATCAAATTTCAAAAAGAATTTCCCATCAATTGTTGAGTTATATCAAAAATAAAGTCTTCCATTTTTAAGACCCAAGTCTAATCCCAAATATATAAAACTGAATACCACAGGCTAAAACAATATTTAGATAATGTGAACTTATAAGCAAGTACGCCAACATTAAATATTATATAATTTAATTATTAAAAATAGAATTGTATCTGCATTTACCATTAACATTTATTATATAAAATTAATTTCTGGAAGAAAATATATTTAATATTAATTTTCACATTAAAATTATAATTATTTAAAAATCTGTAAATAACATAACCACCTATCACCAACTGGAATTAAAACCACAAACAAATATGAACACTTAGTGGTTTGGGGGTCAAATAATAACTTTGTTTCTAAAAGTTTCTAAATTAAATTTTAAAATACTCCTTTTGTGAATTATAAATATGAGACTCCAGACATCAGACAGTTAGATATTCAGATAGTATCACTAGCACATCAGGTAAATAGGGTATCTTTGTCTTTGTTATTCATCTGTTTTATACATTATTATATACTCCATCATGAGAATCAGGCTTGGTACACAATAGATAATCTGATACATATTTATTGAATGAATGTATACATGAGTAAATTTTTTACTTATAGTCAAAATAATTGATTTAAATACCTAGTCCAATTTTTGGAATATAAACTCTAAGAAATTAAAATCTCATTTAAGTCTGAAATTTCTTGAAAGAAATTTAATTCAAATGTTAACCATATGACACAGTATGCATCAAGAAAAATCTCTTTTTAGCAAAGAGATTTTTAGCAAAATTTCTTTTTTGCTAAAAAGAGATTTTTATACTTAGAAATGCCGGACATAATACTAACCTCCTTTCAAACTCAGGTGAGTTCATATTAAAATAATGGTTATCTTAGAGAGTAAGATATAAAGCAGAAGGAAGCCAGAGAGGATAGCTGAAGAATAAGTTACAGCTATGTGTTAGTTTGTTCTTGAATTTCTATTGCAAGTATATCCCATGCATTAACTCACTTATCCTCTAAAGAATACCATGAAATAATTTATATTAGTAATACAAATATACTACTTATATATTAATTTTTTTTCATATAAGGAGATTAAGGTCTTGAGAAATACTATAAAATGTAGAAACTATGTAGTAAACAAAAGGAGAAAATAACCAAGGGGCTGCCATATTACCTTTATCACTCATTGTTTCAGTAAGACCATACCTTTGAAATTCATCTTAAATGCTGCCATTCACTATCGATGCAACAATGGTCATAACACATAATGTCACTTCCTCAGATGTAGAGTTGGCTAACAGAGTTGAATATTCTATAAACAAATTTATGAAACAGGTCTCAATGTCAAAATTATCTCTGGGTATAATATTCTGTGTCTTTTCTGACTTCCAGTGTCAATTAATACCAATAATTAAAAATCTCTTGAACACATATAGATTACAGAGCTTCAACTTTAGAAGAGAGGGCTGTCCTTGTTACCCTTCTCTTCGGTTATATGCATTAGAAATAAATGCATCTTCAGTAAGTCTACATCTAGACTTTGTGTTATGAGTTTTGTGCCCATCTGTGACCATCTTGAACAATTATAAAAGATTTGTAGGAGGCGGGAAATGACAATATTAGAGACAGTGTAATAATGTTAGCAAGTACAAAGTGAAATATATTCTCAGGATTTGGAGAAAAAAACAAGAGTGACTTGAAAGCACAGGGCAAGATTCATACAGTGTGACATTTTATTGGGGTTCATTTTCAGGTAAGTGAAATTCTGCTCAGGTAAGTGAATTTCTGGAAAAAATATATTAAATTCAATGAAGTAACAAAAGGGGAGGTGGTAAGATTACCCTACTCTAGTGAGAGTAACCATTACAGTGATGGCTACTTCACATCAACCTATAAATAAAACTTGCTGAATCATGGTGACTGATCAGATGATATTACGTTGCATTTAGCTAAAAATAGACTCAAGTCAGAACATTTCTTCAATTTTAGAAAAAATGTAATTTTTCATGCTGAAACAAATGGTGGGGCTCACCAAAGCCCTGCAACTGGAAGATATATACTACAGGGGAAAAAATAATCTAGGGTTCCGAGTACCTTGTTGTGAATGATTATTCAGATTACACTGGGTAAAATATAGGTGGAAGACACAGTGCATCTGAGGACTACTAATGTTTATAACAGCCAAATTAATAAGAATCTTCCTAACTAAAAAAAATCAAATGATAATGGTAAGAAAATACAAGTAGTAAGAAAAAATATTTTAGAATAAGAATATTTAGAATTGAAATAATAAGAAGTAGGGGATTTCTGATAGACATTTTTATGTTAGTTTTTGCTTGCCTAAAGTACAGTGAAAATAATTGTAATTAACAAATTCAAGAAACACTGAGACCAGAATTTTAGAAGCATCTTCACTGTGCATTTTTAAGATCTTGAAAATGATGGTAGTGGATGACTTGTACTAAGAAAATTGTGATCCATGAGCTGAAAAACTGAAGGAAACGAATGAGTTTCCTAGAGTTTGGTAGATGGCTCCAATGAGGAAGATAGCAAAAAAGGGGGTATCAGAATGCAAATCACAAGGAGAGGAGTTGTTGAGAAGCAGCAAATCTGGTGGAAAATGAGGCCAAAGCATTTTCAGTTTCTTTCTCATAGATATGACTATGAAAAGAAATTGGGATAAAGAGCAATTTACTTTAGGGAGTATCTCAAAGAACTAGCAACAGCAGAAAATAGTACAGCTAATAAAAGTTTGCATATTAAATAGAAAAGACAAAATGATAAGGGAATTTGTTCACGATAAAGGTGTTATCACAGAGCAATTCCAAAACTTAAGTATATATTTGTTGATTTAGCATCAAAAACAAAGGAGAAGCATTAAAATTAGCAACTTGTGAATTACAAAACGTGTTTTTTTTTTACTCATAGATAATAAGGACATAACATTCTACAATGGTTTTTATAATGCCTACCAATTATTTGAACTTTGCCACTGGCATAGTAAAAAAATCAAACGTGCTCAAATAAATCCAAGGGTCCATCCATAAAAAAGAATACATGATTGCTAGTCAGGTTTGTGGATTAGATGTGCCAGTAATCACAATGATCTGAGTCTTGTTTTTTGGAGATTTTTACATTCAACACCATGTGAGTCATTAACAGAGGTAATCATACTCGGTATACTGTTACACAAAATTCAAATACCATTCGCCTGGAACTTCTGGTTCACTGACTGTCAAAATGACAAAAATAAAATATTACTGAGATTGTTAATGAACTAATCCTAAAACAATACTTAATACACTAGAAAACAGGTATAATTACAAATGGCAATTACTTATCTTGTTCTTGAAGTATTAGGTTATATGCTACAAAGCTAAAAAGATAAAAATATTAGAATCAATTATTTTTATTACTTATTTACATATGGAAACTAAAAAGCTGTTATAAATAGTGCAATCATGCTTTATTGAAAACAGATACATTCAGAATCTTTCAGCACTAAAATATTACATGTTTCCAGAGATCAAAGGAAAATTCATCAGCTCAAATCAATTTATTTGTATTTCACTCTCTATTTCACTTAATTATTCAAAAAAATTTAAGTGTTAACCCTGTTCCCAAACTAAGACTTGATGCCAGAGATACAAAGATAAATAAGAAATAGTAAAAAATGGCTTATTGTAAGTTATAAATATCTCTAATCCTTTCATATAGAACACATTTGCCATTATCAAATCACTTAGAAAAGTTTAAACGCATGACTGTTAAATAGTCTTAGTGGGAACTTTTGATTCTTAATTAAGGCATTGTAATATTAATAATATGGTCTGGCTGTGTCCCCACCCAAATCTCATCTTAAATTGTAGCTCCCATAATCCCCATGTGTGGTGGGAGGGACCTGGTGGGAGGTAATTGAATCAAGGGAGCAGTTTCCCACATGCTATTCTTGTGATAGTGAGTGAGTTCTCACAAGATCTGATGGTTTCATAAAAGGCTTCCCCCCTCACTCCACTGTCATTCTTCTCTCTCCTTCCACCTTTTGAAGAACATTTTTGCTTCCCCTTCCACCATGATTGTAAGTTTTCTGAGCCCTCCCCAGCCCTGCAGAAATGTGAGTTAATTAAACCTCTTTTCTTTATAAATTACCCAGTCTCGAATATGTCCTTATAGCAGCATGAAAAGGGACTAATAAAATTAGACTATGAATACATTATTCCAGGTTTACATATTGGTTACTTCTGGCCATTATGGTGTTATATAATGAATAATCACAAAATCTCAGCCATGTATAACAAGAAGCTCTTATGTACACTCATGTATCTGTGCATTGACTAGGATGGCTCTGCTTTATGACATTCTGAGCCCCAGAATGAAGCAGCAGCAGCTACAAGGGTTATGTTCTCACAGAGGAGGCAGACATGCACGTATGATAGGAAAAACACACAATGTTACTAACAATCGAAGCTGAGTATTGACATGCCATCATTTGTGACCACATTCTGTCAGCCCATATAAATCACGTGGCTAAGCCCAACATTAGTGGGGCAAGGACACATTCTTGACCTTTTGTAGGAGGAAATGCAAAGTCACATGGCAAATAAAGTAGATATAGGAAGAGGAGACGAAATGGACATAACACTCTCTACCACCTTTTACTATAAAAGTATATGAACAAAAATGGTATACATTGCCTCTACCTAAGACATTTAATGAAGCAGTTTAGTTTAATGAGAAAGAGCATAAAATCTAAAACCTAAATGACCATAAAAAGGATATCTTATATGCACTTCAGATATTTGTAAAATGCTAATGGTAAGCCAACGGAAGCTTCAATATAGTCATAAACTTTACACAAGATAAATACTTCTTCTATACTGGTAATTTCCAAAGTAGCTTTAATGTCAGAAGTACATGAAATCTATGTTACAGGCCAGGCGCGGTGGCTCAAGCCTGTAATCCCAGCACTTTGGGAGGCCGAGACGGGCGGATCACGAGGTCAGGAGATCGAGAACAACCTGGCTAACACGGTGAAACCCCGTTTCTGCTAAAAATACAAAAAATTAATCAGGCGTGTTGGCGGGCGCCTGTCGTCCCAGCTACTCGGGAGGCTGAGGCAGGAGAATGGCGTAAACCCGGGAGGTGGAGCTTGCAGTGTGCCGAGATCCAGCCACTGCACTCCAGCCTGGGCGACAGAGCGAGATTCCGTTTCAAAAAGAAAAAAAAAAAAAAGAAAAAGAAATAAAATATTGATACCAGGCTTTTCCTTTGGATATTTGACTGAACAAGCATTATATATGGTACAGATTTGTGCATTTTTAACAAGTCCTCAGATGATTCGAGTATTCAGCAATATTTTAAAACTATTGGTTTATGATATAATTTAGTGATGTTGTCATAAATATATTAAATTCAACCATTTTTCAAATATTTCCAAAGAAAATTTTCATGAATTCTGTTTTAACAAAAATGACAATCTAATAATGGTTGTATATAATTATTTTTACAGGGCTGAATTCTCCAATATAGCTAGAAAAATAGAGACTAAAAATTATATGCAGAATTGAAATGTGGTCATTTGAGAACTTTTAATGTGTTCAAAATATATTAAATTAGATATTTTCTTTTTAAATCAACCATATTTAATAAAGCGATATAGAGTATGTAAATATTTCATACATATTTATGCCATATTAACATTCTATAAGTAAACTATCAATCTCAGTAGTTCATATTGAGAAGCAATGTGACTAAATCATCTACATAATTTATGGTCAAGAAGAAATTATTTTGACATAATTACTAACCTTTTGGTTGATCTTAAAAATCATGATCATTTTTTCACATTATTATTTGTATCCACCATTTAATTATAGTTCTTTGGCCAGTTTTATAGTGCCACTCATGAATAGGACCTTAAGGAGATATGTACAATAGTAGCAAATTATAAGAAGGGAAAGCAGTAAATTTGGAAGATTTCCAGGAATATTGGAGTTGAGGGCAATGAGACTAAAATAAAGATGATAAAAATATTAGTGCATTTAGAAGTATCACACCAGGTGCCTGACATTTTTCTACATTCTGTTGATACATTGTAGAAGAAAGACATTGTCCTATACTTTTCATCCTTTGTGGGAAAAAGTGTGGTATTAAGGATGCATTTTTAAGAGACAAGGTCTCAAGTACAAAATATCCTGTATCGCAACTTTACAAGTATTGAAGACTGTATAATTTTCGGTACCTAGAATCTGGAAGTTGTTTTACAAGCTTGATTATCCGTATTTAACATGGATTTTCATTTTGGCTCCTGCGACAATGAAAAATCTTTCTTAGCATGTCAGAACAATTTGGTGATTTGAATAGTAGAGACAGCTATGATTAAATGATACAGAAACAATCAATACAAACAGTGAAATAGCTCTTATTCAATGGAGAATAAAGAAAGTCAAATAGCTAATTCAGTATTGTGCAAACCAAGCCTTTTTCAATTTTCAGAGATTTACCCATTGGCTTTGTTAAAGAGGATCTCTTTGTTAAAGATGATTTGGGTAACTAAGGCAGTTATTATTTTGTCAATACTTAAATGCAATTTTGGGAAACCTTACCATTTTCATGAATTATAAAATAAAATGGCTTTTTCATTGCATTGAAAATTATTTTATTAATCCACATCTAATTTTTGTTTTTCCTGCAATTATTCATTGTTTACCCTAATATCCCAAGTCCATAAACTATATATTATAAAAATTAATATTGTTTTATAATTGATAATGCAAGCACTCTATTTACAAAATACTCTTATCCCATAGCTTGTTTTTCTGGTCCTCATCATAATTCTACAATTTACAGATTAGGAAACTGAAATGTGAGAAGTTAAATACATTGTCTAAAACTAGGAAACAAACTAATGTCTGTCAGCAATTAAAACTATGCTATTTTCATTCTGTCATGGTATTATGGTGATAATAAGGCAGGACCTTGTCCATATTTGGTTCAGTCAGTATTACTGTTTAAGCATACAGGTTTGGAAGTGAAATAGCTATCTGACTTGAAGAAACTTAGCCTAACTTTTTTATTCCCATTTCCTCATTTGAAAAATGGAAATAAACATAGGGCCAAACTGACAGCTTTTTCATGAGTATAAATGAGACTACGTATTCAAAAGCAATTAGGAAGCAATCAATCACACCAGAACAAAAACTGTGATTCTCCTTATATAAATTAGTCAAACACATAATACTTATGGAAGCAGAGAATGGAATGGTGATTGTCAGGTACCATGAGTTGAGTGGGTAATAGCACATTGTTGCTAATTCAACATTTTGGGAGGCTGGAAAATCACTTGAGGCCAGGAATGTGAGACTAGCCTGGGCAGCATAGTAAAACTCCAATTCTAGTTGGGCATGGTGGCATAAATCTGTAGCTATAGCTACTTAGGAGCCTGAGGTGGAAGGATCACTTGCACTTGGCAGGTGGAGGCTGCAGTGAGCCGTGATCATGTCATGGCACTCCAGCCTGGATGACACAATCAGACCCTGTCTCATTTAAAAAAAAGAAAAATGCATTGAGAGGATAGAGCTAATGTCAAATGCTCTTAACATTACCATGAACACAAAC
Source organism: Papio anubis (assembly GCF_008728515.1). Taxonomy (NCBI): domain Eukaryota; kingdom Metazoa; phylum Chordata; class Mammalia; order Primates; family Cercopithecidae; genus Papio; species Papio anubis. Next base: position 62,672,692 of record NC_044982.1, on the reverse strand, counting down.
ACACATATACACACATGAACACAAGAGACAATAGATATGTTTGGAGGCAATACATGTGTTTAGTACCTTGAGTTTTTTGATGGTATCACAGGTATACACACACATGCACATACACACACACACACACACACACATATACATATATATGTCCAAACTCAGGGATGTATACATTAAATATGTGCATTTTTTGTACACAAAAAGCTATTATCAAAATAGAGATTGATGCATAATAACAGATAACATTTTTTCAGTGTTTACTGTAACCTCATAGACTTTTCGGGAGGATTAAATTGAGTATACGCAGATAAATAGAGTTAAACTGCCTGGAACATAATAAAGGTCACCAAATCTAGTTTTACACTTAATCTCAATAAAACTTAACTGGATTTTTTTTTTTTTTTTTGAGACGGAGTCTTGCGCTGTCGCCCAGGCTGGAGTGCAGTGGCGCGATCTCGGCTCACTGCAAGCTCCGCCTCCCGGGTTCACGCCATTCTCCTGCCTCAGCCTCCTGAGTAGCTGGGACTACAGGCGCCCACCACCGCGCCCGGCTAATTTTTTTTTGTATTTTTAGTAGAGACGGGGTTTCACTGTGGTCTCGATCTCCTGACCTTGTGATCCGCCCGCCTCGGCCTCCCAAAGTGCTGGGATTACAGGCGTGAGCCACCGCGCCCGGCCGATTTTTTTAATGTTTGCTGCAAACCAAGAACATCATAAATTAAGCAATAATTATTAAAGAATCAAGTTATGAATATAGGTATGACTTCATATGCCTAAGGTAATTATGACTATTCATATCACATTAGACTTTCCAGAAAAGTACACATGTGTGATACACTTTAAAAACCATCATCAAATATTTAAATTGAGCTCACTGGTTCATTTATGATATGAACATTTTCCAAAAAGATAGGCTGTGTATATATCAAAACAGGAAATTCCAGATCACTACAAGATAATTTTAAAAACAAAAAAATTGAGTAAATAGTTATGTAATTAACTCTTCATGTACAGAAACAAATTATGAGCAAGGAAAATTTTAAAAAAATAAATTAAAAATTGACATATTCTAGTATAGGACAATTTGTATTTGAAATAAATAGTTTTAAATAATTCGATGAGAGCCACCATGTGTTTATCTTTAGCTTAGTGTTTAGAATTTATTTCTTTGTCAAGAATTTGTCAAAAACCTAGGCACTCACAATATTGCAGAATAGGAGTGTCCAGTGCTCATTCCTTAAAAGAAGATCAATCTGAAAAACCATCTACATTTGAAAATATCTTCACAAGAGCTAGAGAATCCAAGTGAGAAATTACAGTACCTAGGTGAAGCAAAGAAATGTGAAAAGATGCACTGAACAGGGTAGAAAGCACAGTTTTACATTACCCACATCACTCCTCCCTCAAGTTACACATCACAGAATATAGAGAGATACCCTCTACTTGGCGGGGTGGAGAGAGTAAAGTGAGCACCCAACACACTAAAGACCTCAGCATCAGACCCACACCAGTAAAACCCAATACCAGAGCAGCCCATACAGACCCAAGCTCCAGGCCTGCTCCAACACCAGGCCATCCCCTGTAACCCCAAGCTTCAGGCTAGTCCCTAAAGACATAAGCTCTGGCAGACCGAGTATCTTGGTCTGCCCCGGTAGACCCAGAACCAGGATGGACCCATGAACCGAGACTCCAAGCACATTCCTGAGGACCCAAGCTTCAAGGTGCTCCTTTCAGGTCGCAGAACATGGTCCAACTCTACAGATGTAAGCTCCAGGCCCACCCAGTCTAGGCCAGTCACTATCAACTCAGTCTCAACACCTGCTCTAACAACACGCTAGTCCCCATAGATCCAGGCTTCAGGCTGGTCCCCATGGACCTAGGCTTCAATCCCAGCCCAAAATATTGAGACTCTGGCCCAGCCTACCCAAGGACTTCAGAAACAAACTCAATGGTGGACCCTATTAGTCAGCATGCTCAGAATATCTGGACAGATTGATTGGTAAACAGTTTTGCTGCCAAAGTCAGATTATAAAGATTAAATGAGGTACCTACTTATTCATAAGCACAGACACCAATACAAGGCCATTATAAAATATGGCACTGGTATCTAACCCTAAAAAATGGAAATCTGAAAACTGCCTGACAAAGAGATCAAAATACTCATTTCAAAGACCTCAGTGAGCTACAAACTAACATAAACAAACAACTAAGTGAAATGAGGAAAACTGCTTGAACAAAATAAGAAGTTCCAGAAAGAAATAGAAATTACAAAAAGAACCAAATAAAAATTCTGGAGCTGCATTAAGAATACAGTGATTAAAATAAAATATTCTATATAGGTCACCAACAACAGACTCCATCAAACAAAAGAAAGGATTCAACAGCTTGAAGACAGGTCATTTTAAATTACACAGTCAGATATTTATTTTGGCTTACAATTTTACAGGCTGTACCTGTGCGGGTACCTCCTGAACCTAAAATAATATCTAAAAGTATAAACAATTAGCACAACAGAAATAGTGAGTCCTTCCTTACCAATAATTACTTTTAATATTTATGACTTAAATTTTCCCATTAATAGCCACATAGTGTAGCTGAATGGGTTACAGAAAAAAGAAAAAGCAAGCTCCAAGTATACACTGCCTACAAAGGCTCACTTTAGTTATGAGGATACACACAGGCTGAAATTGAAGGAATAGAAGAAGATACCTCATGCAAATGAAAACCAAAAAAGGGCAGCAGTACTATAATTATCAGACAAAATAGACTTTCAGTTAAAAATTGAAATAAAGGACAAAGAAGATCACTGTATAATAAAGAAGTTAATTCATCAAGAGGATACAAGAATTGTAAATGTATATGTACCCAACATCAGAGCTCCTAAATATATAAGACAAATATTAATGAATATTAATGTTTAACATAAGGGAGAAATAGATAGAAATACAATAATAGTTGGGATCTTCAATAACCTACTTTCAGGAATAGATGTATCATTCAGGCAGAAAATCAATACAGAAACAATAGAGTTAAATAATATTATAGACTATACAGACCACAATTAACAGACATATACAGAACCTTCTATCCAACCACAGCAGAATGTGCTTTCTTTCTCAGTGTTCAAGTGCACATGGAACATTCCCCAGAATAGATTATATGTTAGGCCACTAAACAAGTCTTAACATAGTTAAGATTGAAAGCATATCAAATGTCTAATGTGACATTGGTGTGAAACCAGAAATCAATTACAGGATAAAAACTAGAAAATTCTTACATAATTGGAAATTAACACACTTCTGAATGACAAATGGATCAAAGAAAAAATTAAAAGGAAAATAAAAATTTTGAGAGAAATGATAATGGAAATACAATGTACAAAAACTTTTGGATGCAGGAAAAGCAGTTTTCTCCTAAGAGAAAAGTTGGTAACAATAAATACCTACACGGAAAACAAAAAACAAAAAACAAAAAAACCCAAAAAAAACAGAACTATGTCAATTAACCTACCTCACTTTACACCTCAGGGGACTAGAAAAAGGGAAAAAAGTAAGACTAAAGTCAGTAGTATCAGGGAAATAATAAAGGTCAGAACAGAGGTAACTAAAATCAAGATTAGGGAAGCAACAGGAAAGATTGTTAAACTAAGTATTCACTTTTTAAAAATAAAAACGAAATCTACCAGCCTTTAGCTAAACTAAGAAAAACAAGAGGGAAGACTAAAATAAAATTTTATATGAAAGAAGAGACATTACAACTGATACTAGAGAAATACAAAGTATCATAAGACTATTATCCATTATATACCAACAAATCAGATAATTACAAGAAATGCATAAAGAACTAGAATAATACAACCAGCTAAGAGGGAATCATGGCCAGGCGCGGTGGCTCAAGCCTGTAATCCCAGCACTTTGGGAGGCCGAGACGGGCGGATCACGTGGTCAGGAGATCGAGACCACCCTGGCTAACACGGTTAAACCCCGTCTCTACTAAAAAAAAAAAATACAAAAAAACTAGCCGGGCGAGGTGGCGGGCGCCTGTAGTCCCAGCTACTTGGAGGCTGAGGAAGAGAATAAAGTGAACCGGGAGGCGGAGGAGCTTGCAGTGAGCTGAGATCCGGCCACTGCACTCCAGCCACAGGCAGAGGCGGGACTCTGTCTCAAAAAAAAAAAAGAGGGAATCATGATGCTTATTTTGGCTCACAATTTTTCAGGCTATACAATAAATATGGTGCCAGCATCTGCTCTGGTGAGTGCCTCAGGGAGTTTACAATCATGGTTGAAGGTGAAGGGGAAACCAGCATATCACCAGCTACTTCTAAGAGGAAGCCAGAAGTAGAGGCAGGGGTACCAAGCTCTTTTAAACAACCAGATCTCATGTGAGTTCATTACTATTGGGAGGGCACTAAGCCATTTGAGAGGGATCCATTCCCATGACCCAAACATCTCCTACTGGTCTCCACATCTTACCTTAGGGATCACATTTCTTTTTTTGAGCGAGAGTCTGGCTCTGTGCCCAGGCTGGAGGTGTCGATCTCGGCTCACTACAACTCCCTCGAGGTTGCTCATTCTCCCGCCTCAGCCTCGGCTCTTTCAGGAACCAAGCTCCCTACCTCCCGTGTCAGACCCTGTATTTATTAGAGGCGAGGGTTTTCACCATGTTAGCCAGGATGGTCACCGATCTCCTGACCTCGTGATCCACCCGCCTCGGCCTCCCAAAGTGCTGGGATTACAGGCTTGAGCCACCGCGCCCGGCCAGGGATCACATTTCAACATGAGATCTGGAGGGTACATACATCAAAACAACATCACAGAGTAACTAACAAAGGAAAAAGAAATAAAAGGCATCCAAACTGAAAAGGGAGAAGATTGTTTCTATTTGCAGATAACATGATTTCATAAATATAAAACTCTAAAAACTCCACCAAAAACTGTTAGAATCAACAAACATATTGAGTAAATTTGTAGAATCGAAAATCAACATATAAAAATCAGTTGTTTTTCTATATGCTAACATTGAACTATAAAAAAAATAAATAAATTTACAAAAGGAAATTAGGAAAATAATCTACATTCAATGGCATAAAAATATTTATGAATAAACATAACCAGTAAGGTGAAAAGATATGTAAACAGAACACTATAAAACACTGATGAAAGAAATTGAAGAAGAAACAAACAAATGGAAAACTACACCATGTTTACTGGCTGAAAGAATGATAATTGCTGATATATCCATACCATCTTAAATGATCCAGAGATTCAATGCAATACCTTATCAAAATTCCAATGGCATTTTTCACAGAGTAGAAAAAAACTATTCTAAATTTTATTGGGAATCAAATAAGACCTTTAATAGTCAAATCAATCTTGAACAAGAAAAATAAAGCTGAAGGCATCTATATTAGTCCATTTTCACACTGCAACAAAGGACTGCCCATGACTGGGAAATTTATAAAGAAAAGAGGTTAAATTGAGTCACAGTTACACTGGTTGAGGAAGCCTCAGGAAACTTACAATCATGGTGGAAAGGGAAAAGGCAGATCTTACATTGCAGCAGGCAACAGAACAAGTATGTGAAGGAAGAACTATCAGATACTTATAAAACCATCAGGTCTCATGAGAACTCACTCACTATCATGAGAACAGCATGGGGGACCCTGCCCCCATGATCAAATAGCCTCCTACCAGGTCTCTTGCTCAACATGTGGGTACTTACGGGGATTACAATTCAAGATGAAATTCAGGTGGAGAGACAAAGCCTAGCCGTATCAGCAACACACTACCCGATTCTATACTATACTGCAAAGCTATAGTAATCAAAACAGTATGTTACTGGCATGAAAACTGATGCACAGATCAATGGAATGGAGCAGAGAGCCCAGAAATAAATTCACACAGTTATGGTCAATTGATCTTTAACAAAGGTGCCATAAACACACAATGGGGAAAGGACAGTCTCTTTAATAAACATTGTTGGGAAAACTGAATATCCACAAGCAAAATAATAAAATTGGACCCTACTTTACACCATAAAAAAAGTGAACTCAAAATGCATTATTAAAGACTTAACTATAAGGACTTAAAGTGTAAAACTACTAGTAAAAAATCACAGGGAAAAAGCTTCTTGACACTGATCTAAGCATTGACTTTTTTAGATATGACCTTAAAGGCACAGACAACAAAAACAAAAACAGACAAATGGAATTGCACCAAACCAAAAAGCTACTGTACAACAAAGGAAACAATCACCAGAGTAAAATGGAATGAAAGTATTTGCAAACAATGTATCTGATAATGGGTCAATATCCAAAATATATGGGAAACTCAAACAGCTCATTTTAAAAATGCATCCTAATAACCCCCCAAAAAAATGAGCAAAGAACTTAAGTCGACATTTTTTAACAGAAGACAAATATCCAATATGTATATGAAAAATGCTCAATCTCACTTATCAGGGAAGTGCAAATAGAAGCTTAAATCATATATTACCTCACACCCAATTGGAATAGCTGACATCAAAAAGATGAAAGATACTATGTGCTAGTGAAGACGTGAAGAAAAAGGCACCTTTTCACACTGTGGGTGGGATGGTAAATTGGTATAGCCATTATGCAAAACAGCATGGAGGTTCCTAAAAGAAATATTAAAAATAGAACTACTGTATGACTTAGCAATTTCACTTCTGGTTATGTATTCAAAGGCAATGAAATTACTATGCTGAAAATATGTCCACTCTCCTATGTTTATTGTAGCATTATTCACAATGACCAAGTAATGAAATAAAAATAAATGGTCATTGAGGAATAAATGGCTAAAGTAATGTATTTGTATAGTCATCACAAGAGAGAGAATGGAAAATTATTCAGCTTTCATAAAGAAGGAAATTCTGTCATTTGTAACAACATGGATGAATTTGGAGGACATTATGTTAAGTGAAATATACGAGACACAGAAATACAAATACTACAGGATCTCACTTATAAGCAGAATCTAAAAATGTTAAACTCATAGAAGCAGAGCATATAATTGTTTTTACCAGAGGCTAGAAGGAAATAGGAAGATACTGATTAAAGAATAGAAACTTTCATTTATACAAGATGAGTACATTTTGGAAATCTAATGTATAGCATTGATATGGTTTGACTCTGTGTCCCCATGCAAATCTCACCTTGAATTGTAATAATCCCCATGTGTCAAGGGCGGGGCCAGGTGGAAGTACTCAAATGATGGCGACAGCTTCTCCATGCTGTTCTCATGATAGTGAGTACATTTCCTGAGATCTTCTAGTTTTATAAGCATCTGGAATTTCCCCTGCTTGCACTCATTCTCTTTCCCATTGCCCTGTGAAGAGATGCCTTCTGCCATATTTGTAAGTTTCCTGAGGCCTCCCAAGCAATGCAAACTTGTGAGTCAATTAAACCACTTCTTCTTTTTTTAATAAATTACTCAGTCTCGGGTATTTCTTCATTGTAGTATGGAAACAGACTAACATAGTAAATTGGTACCAAGAGTGGGGTGCAGCTATAAAGGCACCCAAAAATGTGGACGTAACTTTGGAACTGGGTAACAGGCAGAGGTTGGAACAGTTTGGAGGGCTCAGAAGAAGACAGGATGATGTGGAAAAGTTTGGAACTTCCTAGAGACCTGCTGAATGGCTTTGATCAAAGTGCTGATATTGATATGAACAATGAAGTCCATCAGATGGAGATGAGGGATTTGTTGCAAACTGGAATATAGGTCAAACTTGCTATGCTTTAGAAAAAGACTAGCAGTATTTCCCTTGCTCTAGAGATCTGTGGAACTTTAACCTTGAGAGAGATGATTTATGGTATCTGGCAGAAGAAATTTCTAAGCAGCAAAGTGTTCAAGAGTTAGAAGAGAATAAAAGTTTGAAAAATTTGGAGCCTGATAATGCAATAGAAAAGAAAAACTCATTTTCTGTGGATAAATTCAAGATAGCTGCAGAAATTTGCAGAAGTGACAAGGAGCCAAATATTAATTATCAAGACAACAAGGAAAATGCTTCCAGGGCATGTCAGAGACCTTCAAGGCAGTCTCTCCCATCAAGGTCCAAAGGCTTAGGAGGGAAAAATGGTTTAGTGGGGCAGGCCCAGGAACCCCCTGCTGTATGTAGCCTCAGGACTTGGTGCCCTGCATTCCAGTCACTACAGCTGTGGCTAAAAGGGACTAAGGTACAGCTTGGGCTACGGCTTCAGAGGGTGTAAGTCCCAAGTCTTGGCAGCTCACACGTGGTTTTGGACTTGTAGATGCACAGAAGTCAAGAATTGAGGTTTAGGAACCTCTGCCTAGATTGTAGAGTATTTATGGAATTGCCTGAATGTCCAGGCAGAAGTTACTGCAGGGGTGGAGCCCTTATGGAGAACCTCTGCTAGGTCAGTGTGGAAGGGAAATGGTCAGAGCCCCTACACAGAGTCCTTGCTGGGGCACTGCCTAGTGGAGCTGTGAGAAAAGGGACACTGTCCTCCAGAACTCAGAATGGTTGATTCATCAACAGCTTGCACCATGCACCTGGAAAAGCCACAGACATCAACACTAGCTGTGAAAGCAGCTGGAGGGGAGCTGTACTCTAAAAAGCCACAGCAAAAGCAGTCAGGAGGGTGTCTGTACCCTGCGCAGTCACAGAGGTGGAGCTGCCCAAGGCGTTGGAAGTCTATCTCTTGCATCAGTGTGACCTGGATGTGAGACATGGAGTTAAAGGAGATCATTTTGAAACTTTAAGGTTTAATGACTGTCCTATTGGATTTTGGACTTGCATGGGGCCTGTAGCTCCTTTGTTTTGTCCATTTTTTCCCATTTGGAATGGGTGTATTTACCCAATGCCTACACCCCCATTGTATCTAGGAAGTAACTAACTTGCTTTTGCTTTTAAAGGCTCATAGGCAGAAGGGACTTCCCTTGTCTAAGATAAGACTTTGGACTTGGACTTTTGGGTTAATGCTGGAATGAGTTAAGAATTTGAGGGACTGTTAGAAGGGCATGATTATGTTTTGAAACGTAAGGACATGAGATTTGCAAAAGGCCAGTAGTGGAATAATATGGTTTGGGTCTGTGCCCCCATCCAAATATTGTCTTGGATTATAATAATCTCCACGTGTCAAGGGTGGGATCAGGTGGAGGTAACAGGATCATGGGGACATTTTCCTTCATGCTGTTCTTATGATACTGAGTAAGTCTCATGAGATCTGATGGTTTTATAAGAGTCTGGCATTTTCCCTGCTTACACTCATTCTCTTTCCTGTCACTCTGTGAAGAGGTGCCTTCTATTATGATTGTTAAGTTTCCTGAGGCCTCTCCAGCCATGCAGAACTGAGAGTCAATTAAACCTCTTTTCTTTATAAATTACCCAGTCTTGGGTATTTCTTCATGGCAGCATGAGAATGGACTAATACAAGTGCTGTGAATATAGTTAATATTACTAATTGCATACTAGAAATGGACTAAAAGTGTAAATCATAAATATTCTCACCAATCATAAAAGGAAATAACAAAAAAGGTTACTACATGAGGTGAGGTGATTAATATGTTAATACACTCAATTATAGTAATCATTTCACTATACACATACATATACATGTATAAAAGTATCACATTTTACCTTTTAAACATACACATTTTTAGTTGTTATTTATACCTTAATAAAACTAGGGGTGGGGATCCTGAGCAGTAGCAGTAGTTTCAATCTCTACCAGTGTCATAGCAACAACAAAAAAAAATTAATCAATTTGGCAATTAAATAAATAAGGTAGGGACAATAATGAAATGACTGTTAAGCAGACTAATAAATTTTCTTATTTATTGTACAATGTATTGATACTTATGTATTATATCTTGAATTGACTAGATAAAACAACTTTTGAGAATAGAAGAAAAAAATAAACTGAAGTTCTGAAATATGAGTTTATATTAGAGTAAGAAACATAAAGGAAATAAAAATTTAAAAAGAGGTTTAATGGTTTAATGTCAATATATTATCCATATTTGTTCATTTACTGAAAAATTATATTTTTGGAGGGTTATACATTAAAAGAAATCCAAGGAAGATAGCAGTGAATAAAGCAGGCATGGTGATTGCTTCAATGATGTTTCTGCTCCTCTACCAATCACTACAAATCATAGTTGCTTAATAAACTATATTTTCCGATTCATATTTACATTTTAATTTTGAGTGACTGAATAACAATTAAATAAGCATTTATTCATTCTCAATGATATGAGAAACATTGCTTTATAACTTTACATTTATTCTAATGGTTACATTTATCTTTATTTTTGGAAATATTTGAAAATATTGTGTCATTGGTATAAATTTACATAGGTATCAGTTATTAATTAATACTTTTAATGGCTGCTAAGAAACTGAAAGATTGAATTGACTTTTTTTTTGCACAAAACACTATCAGGAGATCTAATGTTCAAATTTGGTAGCAATGTAATAATTCAAGGTTAAAAATAGACAAAATTATTTCATAGGCTATATATATAGAACTGTACAAATACATTATGATCTTATGAGTTATTTCAGAAATAGTTTTTCTTGAAAAATGAACACACGAATTCACTAAAATAGCTTCCATTTATCTTGTATGTCTCTCTTTTTAAAAATATGTAAATTAATGGAAGAGAGAAGATAGGACATTTTCCTAGGGTAGCCTAGGAGGCCTGGTTGGTTTAAATATTCCATCCGGTATATATGAAAGAATCCAGAGTAAAGATTGTTACTTAGTCCAAAATAAGGACTACCAGAGAGGGCATGCAGTTGGAAGATAAGCAGTCTGAGTTCTAGTTCTGCGAGTGTCACTGCACTATAGAGTAATGCTAGGCACATCGTTTATCGACTTCATTTTATCTTAGTTTTTCCTCAAGGGGAAAAATAATATTTTTTTTTCTCATTAATTTGTTTTGAGGGAAAAATAACAAAAGTAATTAGCAAACACAACTGAGAATGCAAAATATTTTATAAATATCACATTATTGCTTTTGTATTGTGAATTGAAACCAGATATTTCAAATGTCACTACAGTGACCATACATTTTAAAAGTTTACTTTGTGACTTTCAAAAATTAATTTAAAAAATCGAAACATTTTGTAGAAATTGAACATTTAGTTTAAATTTCCAGAAATAATGATTTTATTATTATATGTAAACAAATTACACCTCTAGTCTCCTATTTGACTTCCTCAATCCTCAAAGATATAAAAAATATAAATAACTGAAAGTCCCAGAAAAGATTATATCTGGATTCCAAAATTTGCCAAAGCATTAATATGCATACATAATTTTTCCCATCTCCTGTTTATATTCACACCATAGGAGTGACTGATCACATGCATACAGCAGCTGTGTAAATGTGAGTTGTTAATATCACCACACCTGCACCCAGAGACTCCTCTTCTGTGATTATTTTTTCAAATACATGTTTAAAAATATTTTTGGATGCTGAGATCAACCAGAACAATTTGCTGTTGGGAATGATTACTGAGATTCTACTTATAGGTAGAGATAAATAAACATATAAGCTCTGGCAATTTATGTTCATGTACTTGCTAAGTAGGGTTCCATAATTTGACCATAAAAATGTACTTGTTTTTTTCTCCTAAAAGTCTCCTTATGTTAACTAATTTAAACGGAATATTTTATATCATCAACATCATAGGCAGCTTTGAATATTTGAAATAATTTTTACAAGGTGCTAGAAAAGTGTTTGTAAAACAGTTCACTGTTGTTGTTATTACTGTTACATAATTATTACTTTTCTTCATTGTTTGCTCATGTCCAATATGTTATTAACTAGGAAAGCCTGTTACATATTTCTAGTCACTTTGAGTCCTGGGTATTATCCATGAATTGAAATAAAATAAATGTGTTTTATATTGAATAGTAGAAATTACATGGAAATAAGGCCCTTTTTAAAAATCATCAATATATCTTAATTTTATTGAAGTTCATACTTTTGGATAAGAAGGATAGTAGAGCCGGGAGGAATGCGTATTTATAAAGTGTGTCAAAGAACAGGTTCTCTTCTTTCAGGTCATTGCTCCTGATCCCAGAACAACGACAACAACAAAGCTATAAAAAAGGAAAATGTTAAACCCACGACATCTCTAGAGCCGCATGTTTGGCAAGAGATTCACTGACTGATTCACAAGGCCTAACAAAACTGTAGAAGGAAATATCACAGAGAATAGTTGTTTTGATGTAGAAAGAGTAATAGGGAGTATATTAAATATTTTAATGAGGAAAAAATCATAGGAAAATAAAAGACAATAACTTTGACTTTATATAACTGTAGGCCAATAATTGGATTTGACAAGAAATCATGTGACCTGAAATTTTTAACACAAGGAGGTAAATATGTTACAGTAATATTTATTATGGTAGAATGGGATTTATAATTAAAACATTCTATAGTAAGTCCCTGCATTATAAGAATAACATGACTCACTGAGTGAAGAGTTTTTCATGAAACTATATGCTTTTATGTAAATACATAAATCATAGACTTCAAACAGTTAAAGATGCTAAAATGAAGCCCCCCCACCACACACACACAGTCTCATCTCTGGCATTTCCCACACAAACCCTCTATGTGCCAGTAGCACAACATTACTTTCCTTCTTCTGATCATGTCACAAAGTTTCACAAGTTCAATACTGTGACTGTACTTTCTTCTATAATGCATTTTATCTGTAACTCGATGTCTACTCCTCTTTCTCATTCAGAGGCTAATGCTCTAAATATTTTCTAATGCTTTTCCCTTCTCCAAGTATACAAAATAAAAAAGTTTCCATAAAATGTTATGTAGGACTTATTTTAATATCAATAAATCTGTCTCTCCTGCTCAATGGAGCTTCCAAGGGCCAATGTTGAGTTTAGTTACGTCATAATTATTTGCATAGATATATGTTAGACACTCTGTTAGTCACCGAGGATATAGTGATGGGAAAGATCTTGGCACATGAGAGAAAAAGAGAACCATCAAAATTGGGGCTATGAGGAAATGTAGGTTCATGCTAAAAAAATCCTGGTAGGCCATTTTGAGTACTGGAAATTTTATCCTAATTGAAAGAAAATTCATATAAGTGTTTGAAGCTTTGAAAGGCACATCCAGATTTACGTTGGATGATTAAAAAATAGATCTATGGGAATGGGAAAACTTAAATGTGGGAAGATTAATTAAAAGATGGTTTTTAAAAGGCTGTTGATTAAAAGACCTAGGCCAGGATTGTGGCTGCATCAGTGGAGAAGCAGGATGGATTCAATAGTAATATAATCATAGGTACGCCTAATCATGTCTTTTCTCATGTTGCTCCCTCTGGTTGCATGCACATTTCCCCTTGTCAGTGTGGTGCACACCTAGTTATTTTTCAAGATTAACTCCACACAGCATAAACAAGATTAATTTTGGATCATACTAGATCTTCACACTTACCTTCTTTTCTCATCTGACATGCCCTAGCATAAACTTGTCTGACTCCATGCTACTGCTGCTGCCATAGCCACTGCTACCAGCTGAGGGATCTCTGTGGCCACTACTCCTGATCCATCTCTTGTATGCATACCCTACAAAATCTTACCTCATATAAATGCTCCTGCCACTTCTTGCTTCTGGACCTGGGTCATCTTTCTCACTGTGCATGAGAAATAGCAAGACATAATAGCTTTTCAGGATAATGGGGAATTATTACTCATTGTGGCAAATTTTAACCAATGGAAGATGAGAGTCAGTAGAAAAGCATCTACCTTTCTCCTCCCCGTGCTCCTTAGATCACGCACAAGACCTTTGTGAAAATAGCTTAACAGGAAGATGTGGTCAACTTTTATTAGTTGTTTCCTGCTTCCATCTCCTTTCACTTCACTTCTCTTTCCTAGAGGTTGCACTTCCTAATAAAGTTTTATCAATAAGCCTTTGTCCTTCTGTCTTTGTTTCCTACTAATCTTGGTCTAAATCTCAAAGTCCTCTTCAATGAAGTCCTTCATGGCCTAAGACCAGGTTAGCAAAAAACATTCTCTTTTGTTATTCTTTCTATAGAATTCCAGATCCACACAATACATATAAATAGTATTGTGCCACTTTTTGATTAATTTACCAAGCTACTTCCATTAAGCCTTACGTTATTGGAAGATGTTTACATCTCTGTTACCTATTGCAGGACCTGCAATACAGTAAAACTATTTAATCAGTATTTTCAGAATTAAGGGATAAATACTTGAGATAATATAAGCATTGAATGTATTACTCTAGAAGTTTAAAGTCTAAAAATGTTTATTCACCCTGAGAATCATTTAATATGAGAAATTCAAACCTATAAATCCATCACCCTGTCCTTTTCCTTTGCCCTTTTCTTAACTTTTACCACACACATATACACATAATATGTACACATGGTACTTTCTTACTTAAAAGTTCTGAACTTTCTTCAAATGCTACAGCATCTTGGTTTTTATTTTTTTATTTACCAGTCATAATGCCTCCAACACTTTTCACATGTAGAGAGAATATAAATTATTCACATTGACTCTAACACTGTCAAACTTGAATCTATGGGGATTATTAAATGTTGAAACAATCTATAAAGTAGGTCACATAAGGGTCAAAAGCAGTGAATATTTTTCCAACAGTTGCTAAGATATGATACTGTGATTTGTTGAAGAGAAATAAAGATAACACAGCCCCCCCATTCTCCTTGTTCTAAGGGAGGAGTATAAGGAAAAGTCAAAAGAAGGAGTTGAAGGAACACAAGAGGTCCAGAAACCAAAAGCTACTCCAAACATTTCTGTATTATTTGAATAACAGAAAACACATTAATATGGTTTGTGTCTGTGTCTCTGTCCAAATCTCATGTACAATTGTTATCCCCAATGTTGGATGTGGGGTTTGGAGGGAGGTGATTGGATCACAGGGGTGGTTCCTTCATAAATGGTTTACCACTATCCTCTCGGTGCATTTCTCATGCTAGTGAGTGAGTGAGTGCTCATGTTATTTGGTTGTTCAAAAGTGTGTAGAACCTCCAGCCTCTCTCTCACTTGCTCCTGCTCTGCCATATGAGATGCCTCACTCCCCTTTGCCTTAAGCCATGATTGTAAGCTTCCTGAGGCCTCTCCAGACGTTAAGCAGATGACAGAATCATGCTTCCTGTATAGCCTGCAGAATGATGAGTCAACTGAACCTCTTTTCTTTATAAATTACCCAGTCTCAGGGATTTCTTTATAGCAATGAGAGAAAAGACTAACGTAAGCATAATTAAATTTGATGGTTTTGACTTACACGTGGTAGTAGGGCTTCAAAGAAAGATCAAGAATTAAAATGATAATACATTTTAAAATGGGAGAAAAGATCACAAATTAATTTCATATTTTAATAAAAAATGAGCAAATATATCTTTGCTATTGTGTTGTTCTAATCATGAGAGGTCACCATGTAACTCAAATAGTAGTTAGAATTTGGCATTATCTAAGCTGATAATGAATAATCAGGTCTGAGCCACTAGACTCTTTCTTCTCCAGTTTCTATGTTGCAAATTAAATAGTTATTATAATTTAACACCTCAGGATTAACATAAAATTGCCAGAAAAATATTTTAATTGTGTGATGGTTGTTTTTGTGGTTCCACAAAAACTACATCAATGGAAGGGGGTGTTCAATTAATACAAATGATTATACATTTCCTGGCATTTGCCTCACTTCCTCTAAAAATGAAATTTTCCAGTCACTAAAGTATTTCAAAATGAGGAAAACTAAGTAAATCAGTGATATGACAAACTACGCATGCCTTAAGTTTTTACTCATTCAGTATTAACTAACTTATTTTACCAAATTGAAATACTTTAAAACAATCGAAAAACAGATATTCAGGATGCATACCTGGATGCTTGGGTCTCTTCTTCTCTTCTGGTTCTTTCTGATTTCTTGTTACCTTCTTACCTAGCAAATGGTAATGAAAATACAGGTTACTGTACTGAAATGTCCACAGGACAAGAGGCACGGGTGAATCTGTTCACAGACCATGACATTGTCCTTTCCTGGTTTAGATGTTTCGTACCCAGTGATGCCCCAAAGAAATCATGTCCCTTCTATTTTCTAATTAGTGAACAGTAAAACAGACTTTCTTATTTTGAAATTACATTTGTTTGTTGCTATTTGGTGTTTCAATGATTAGTGAAAATTAGATATCTCTATTATTAGACTGCTGGTGGTCGGGTGGGAGTCTCTCCCATTAGAAAGCTTAGGGTTACCCAGGTGTCTCTACCATTAGACTGCCTAGGGTCGGGTGAAAGTCTCTCCCATTAGAATGCATGGGGTCGCTCGGGTGTCTCTATCATTTGACTCTCTGGGGTCGGGCAGAAGTCTTTCCTCTCAGAATGCCTGGGGTTGTCCAGGTGTCTCTATCATTATACTGCCTGGAGTCAGAAGGAAGGAGTCTGTCCCATTTGAAAGCTTGGGGTCACCCAAGGGTCTCTATCATTAGACTGCCTGGGGTCTGCCAGGAGTCTTTCTTATTAGAATTCCTGGGTTTGGCCAGGAGTCTCTCCCATTACAATATTTTTTGAAAAATCAGAATATTGGTATTGGTTAAGATAAGAGTTTTTTGGATAATATCGGACTGCATTTCTTGCTCACATAATAAGACAGACAAAGACAGTAGGCAGCTCACTCTACAAGGTTGTTAAGGACATAGTTTTTTTCCTCCTGGTATTTTGCCATTCACTAGGATGCTGCTCTTGTTACCATGTCTGGCAGGATCCATGCTGACTCCTCAATGCCATGTCTTTGTTCAGGCTTATGGGAAGAGGCAAGAAGGTGTTGCAGAATAAGCAAATTATTTTCAAAGAAGTGATATACAAGATGCACAAATCAGGCTTGCTCAAAACCTTCATCACATGACAAGCAGACATTTTCCCAACTAACTCAGTGAGAGTGAGTGTGTTTGTGTGTGTGTGTGTGTGTGTGTGACAGAGAGAGAGATTTTCATTCAAGGAAAGAGAAGAAAGAATGGAGAGAGAGGTAATTAGCAAAGCCATAGTCTGTGCAGAATATTCAATAATCTCACATTTTTAGATTGTAATTTTTATGCCTTTTTTGGTCTGGATCAGCTTCATCTTCTTCATGTGCTTCATTATCTTATGTAAAAATTGTTTTTATTGTGTCATTTTTAACAATAATTTCCTCTTCTGTGGCAGCCTCTGGTGCTCTCTGTTCTATAAGTGTTTCTGAGTTTGGGAATGCATTGCTGCTTCTAAAGTTCTGAAGAGGGAAGTGCACTTCAAACCTGCCGACTTTGGTTCTGGTTTCTTGGGCAATTTTTTTTTTCCTTCTCTGAATCCCAGGAAGAGGGCTAATTACTTGCAGCTTCTCTGGGCCAGTGAGTACAGCTTTTCTATCCCCCAATCAAATGAGCAACAATATTACTTATTTCATAAATAGGGACAATTATGTTTTGATAATAGGCAGAAACTGGTTCCTGCTCTGGAAAACCACTATATATGATCAACATGGGGCCATCTTAAGGCCTCCGCTTTTTAAGAGATCTCAGTTCTAACTTCCCTATCTTGTATATACCCATGCCTTTCAACAACGTATTTGATTTTTCTTCTTTTATAAAAAAAACTAAGCATAAGACATACAAATGGCCAACAGGTATATTTTTATAAAAATGCTTAATATTACTATCACTAACAATCAGGGAAATGCAAATCAAAACCAAAATGAGATACCCCACGTTAGAATAGCCACTATTGAAAACACAAAACAATAAAAAATGCTGGTGAGGGTACAGGGAAAGGGGAACTGTTGGTGGGATTATAAATTAGTACAGACATTATGGAAAAGAGTATAAGGCTTTTCAGAAAAATAAAAATAGTTCTACCATATGACCCAGCCATCCCACCACTGGGCATATATTTAAAGAAAATAAGATCAGTATTTCAGAGAGATAGCTGGACTCCCATGTTCACTGTAGCACTAATCACAGTAGCCAAAATATAAAATCAACCTAAATGCCCATCAGCGGATCAATGGATAAAGAAAATGTGGTACATATATACAATGGAATACTATTTGACTATAAAAAAGAATCAAATTCTGTCATTTGTCAACAACATAGATGTGCCTGGAGCCTTTATTAAGTGAAAGAAGCCAGACACAAAGACAAATATCATGTGAGCTCACTTATGTGTGGACTCTTAAAGAAATGATCCCAAAGAACTTGAGACTACAATAGTGGTTACCAGAGATGGGGGAGGATAGGAAGAAGTGGGAGACAGGGAAGGGTTGGTCAATGAGTACAATGGTATAGTTGAAGACAAGAATATGTTTTGGTACTTTATTGCATAGGGCAATGATAGCTAACAAAAATGCATTGTATATTTCAAATAGCTAAAAGAGAGGTTTTTGAATATTCTCAAAATAAAGCAAAAATAGTTGTTTAAAGATGATGGACATGTTAATTACCACTATTTTATCATCATACAATGTATACGCTATGAAAACAACACATTATATCACAAAAATGTGTATAATTATTATGTGGCAATATAAAAAAAGAGATTCAGGTAATGGGTGCACCAAAATCTCACAAATCACCACTAAGGAACTTATTCATGTAGCCAAATACCACCTGTTCTCCAAAGACCTATAGAAATAAAAATGTTTTAAAAAATTAAAAATATTTAAGATACAATCCAAAATATATATGTAATATCTACAAATATATATTAAAATACATATTATATATAAAAATACATATAATGTATTTGATGATATAGTGAATTCTCATTTTATGTTTCCTTGACATTTATTTTGAATACGAGTTTAACTTTCTCATACCAAAAGCAGGGCTCAGTCATCCTTGTCACAGTTTTCATTTCTACATCACACCCAAATGACTTAAGCAGCTGGCCATGGATAAGAACTTAAAGGCAACTTTCTAACTTAGCAGACCAGGGTCCTAGTTTTCCAACACACACTGCTAGTCGCCATGTGATATTTTTCTCTTTCTGCCTGACTCTCTGAATCCATTCCTGCCTCACCTGATCCAGAAATGGAAGATTGACCTCCTGACATTAAGCCCACCCTGCCCAGGAACTGTAAGAAAAAGTCTTTGAACTAGTTTTCTATTGTAGTGATATACTGAATCTGTGACTTCCATTTGAAGAACTAGGATTGACTCCAGGCCAGGTTTTCCCCAGAAATGTGGCTAAGGGGTGTGTTGGGGAGGAGACACAGGGTCAGGCTCCCAGCACCAGAGTAATGGCCAGGCAGGCATAAACTGGACATAGGTCAGACAAGAGCCACAAGGGCACCTGCCAGTATAAATAAGCTTCCAAAAAAGAACCCCCTGCTTATGCACCAGACAAGTAGGCATTAGGCTCTCTCTAACCTCCAGGTAAAACAGATATCCTGTAAAAGACCCACTGTAAATATCTACGTGCAGCTCACCTTCATTTTATGTTAGGACAGAACTAGTACTGGACACTCTGGTACTGGAACCCCAGGTTAGCTGGGGGCTTTCAAAACAGATGGATGGGTTGGTGCTAGAAGGAGGAGCAGTGGTAACATACAGGTTACATACACCAAGCCTACGACAAGTGTCAGTGTTTCCAGAGAGCCGAGATGCCTGCAATGGACTCTGGAGAGGACTCCATGGGATACCTTCTTTACACACTCTATGCCTCCTGAAATTGATACTTTTTTCTGGTATCAATTTAAGTGCACAAGTTATAAAACATTTTCCCATGATATTTTCTCATGGAGACTTCCAGGGCTTTCAGTATCTTCAAACTATATTTTTCTACGTCACACACAGCTCAAAAGTAATACAATCTGTGCAAAAGTCATGAAAAAGACTCTGATCAAGAGAGTGGTGACAATATAAGTGAGCAAGAAGAGGAGCTGAAGGGTGATTCCAGTGTGGTCAAAGACTATCAAGACCTGGAAAAAGTAGTGCAGTCTTTCAGTACGATGTCATCCCCAGAGGTTAGAAGAAAAGGAGAAAACTGATTTTTAAAACAGTCAGGTGGCTTCCTGCATATCCCATGTACCATATCTCCTTGGTTCCAAAACATAGTTGAGTATAAGATGTACCATGGAATTAAGCAGCTTCTTGAGGAGAAAATAAATCCTCATGTTTATGTATATAGCAAGCATAAAACACACCTGAGTTCACAAATACTACAATATGAGAAGAAAAGTGGAACATGCATTCTACAAAGGCAAACTCAGGCTTAATGAGGAAAAAATATGAGAGAAAAGCACAACAGTGAAAGCAGGAAATATATTGAATTGTCTCACTAGAGAGGACAGAAAAGTGGAAACAGATATATGTATTCACCTGAAACAAAGTGTTTGCAGAGGAAGCTGAAAGTGAAATCTGCAGAGTGATATTACAACGGTGGAAAAAGTTAAAGTTACCTAAGCAGAGTATGTTTAAATAAATGGACTGCTGCTAAGATACATAAAGTTTCTTTCTAGCTTTACTTATCTTGAAGAAAGATAAATAAAGGGGGAAGGGAACCAGCTTAAAATTTAAAAAAAGACTAGTTTTTAAAAGTGTTATTATCATTTGTGGAAAAAATATGTTTGTATGTAGAAATGACCATGTAATATTAAAAAGTCAGAAGATATTTCAAGTAAATAAGGAAAATTTCAAAATAGGGAAACTCTTAAGACTCAGGGACACTGAAATACAAGTATAGTGCCCTATATATCAAATATTTTAAAACAATGAAAATTCCAGTTATATACAGTAACTTTGTTATTATTATGTACAGTACCTTTTCACAATAAAATAATGCATGTTATCCCTTCAGCACATGGGACAACAAAAATCCTACATAGAAAAGGGACTTTTGCACTTGTATGAATGCAAGGTGAACTAAAAATTCCAATTACCCTGAAAAAACAGATGAGAAATGGTGTAATGTATATTCAGGACTAAGACAAAAAATCTGCTTAGTTTTATTGTGAAGTGTTTTTTTTTCAAACTATACCAAATGTTTTCTGTAATCTGTATTTAATGTGTAGCTTACTTCTTGATAAGACATTACTTAAAATTTTTTTAATTAGAAATAAATTTTAA
Organism: Papio anubis; assembly: GCF_008728515.1. NCBI lineage: Eukaryota > Metazoa > Chordata > Mammalia > Primates > Cercopithecidae > Papio > Papio anubis. Next base: position 62,651,593 of record NC_044982.1, on the reverse strand, counting down.
GTTCTTGCTCAGCTCTTTCAAGTGTCACCTAGAAAGGAAAAATTTACATTCAATTTGTATTAATCTAATTCTAATAACTTTTTTTTCCTTTTAGACTTACCTAGTTTTGCTTGTAGTCCAGTGGTCTGGTGAAAGAGTAACCCCAAATGAATGTCTCATGTTCTTATAGAGCTAATTCCATGACCCTTGTAGAATTTGATAAAATAGGTGTTTTCCACTGAATATTTCATGTGTAAGGAAACATGTTAAAAAGTACCATATTCCCCAATGAAAAATAATCAATTACAATATTGTTTTAAAATTTACGTTCAAGTGTGCAAATAAGAGTTACATTGTTGTAAATTAGAGTTTGCACTGTGATATTTTGCCTGTTAAAAAAAAAATCATGTAATCTCCCTTGAATAAGAAAACTTCTGGATAACATTTGATGACAACTTCTTGTCTTTTTAACATAATCAGCAATATAAAATATGTGCATAGGCAGTTCCCATTCCATTTCTTCTTAGCCCTTGATTCCACTGTAATACAGACAATACGTTCATTCATCTTTTCCCCAAGGGTGTTTGACTCTAAGACTAATAGGATTCTCAGACTAATAGGATTCCCTTCCACGTGCTATGTATCACCATGCAGTCTGTCCTCTATACTTTCAATACTACCAAGTCACTGAGACAGTTTGAACTTAGAACAATGGAACTAAGCAGCATTGAGAGGTATGTGTGTGTGGGTGGGAGGCGGAGTGGTGTGCACACCTTTCTGTATGTCGTGTGGGTTTATATGTGTGTGTACTCACGTAAGAAACAGTCGATGTTGCAATTCATTGTGTGTTTTCTCAGTGCCGTAAGAAGTTAAGATGAGTTTTTCTAGGTCACTAGTTGGGGATATAGCTGTGCAGTGGTACATGGTATATTGGCACTACTGCCTTTGTTTTTATGTAATCCTATTTGACCTTGCTGATTTACACATTAACCTGAAAAAGAGGCTGATGATAAGTGAGGATATATATGTAGTAGCAGAGAAAGAATACATAGAACAAATGAATTGTTAAGAGACTCTTTAAAAAGATAACTTGTAGCTACAAGACAGTATGAGTGACAAAGAATTGTATGTCAATGTATGTCAAAACAAATTACGGTGCGACAAAGAAGGTGCGTGGGAAAACTGGGTTACAGATGTCAGAAAGGGAGTATATGTACACGGCAGCTCTAATGGAAAGCAGACAATAAAAGGGTGTGTAGAAAATAGAAATGTTTTAGGGTAGAAGGTGACAGGAATAAGAAGGAAAATGTAGCTTTGGAAAATTAATTTCTAGAAGTCCAACTCATGCCTGTAATCTCAGCACTTTGGGAGTATACAGTGGGTGGAATGCTTGAGTCCAGGAGTTTGAAACCAGACTGGACAACATGGTGAGGCCCTATCCCTAGAAAAATTACAAAATTTAGCCGGGCATGGTGGTATAAACTTATAACACCCGGAGCCTGAGTTGGGAGAATACCTTAAGACTAGGAGGTCCAGGCTGCCATGAGCCGTTATCTCACCACTGTGCTCCAGCCTGGGTAACAGAGCATGACCCTGTCTGGGGGGAAAAAAAAATTATTCTTAATAGCATAGCTCTTCAGATTAAAAAAATACACAGAAAACCCATTTGTTTGATGGTGATAAGAGTAATTGGTTTAATTACTTTAAATCTTACTTTAATTGACTTATTGGAGCAATAAAACACAAAGAAAAAGTAATCTACAGTATTTTGTTATCTCTCCTCATTTCCAATAACCCTGAATAATAGGACATCATGATGGAAGCTAGAAAAACTGAATTTTTTTTTAGTGTTCAGATATATATATGTAGCATTTGATTTTGGAGATATAGCATTATGTCTCAACTTTGAAGTGTGAAAACACATTTGATGCATTGTTTGCTGGCCCAGGAAATCCACTTTCATGGAATCTTGGTGCCTTTCCTCAATATTCCTCAAATTTTTTTCTTTATAACCATTCTAGATCAATATACATGCTTAATGTGGCCCTAAAGTTGAGTTTTTCTCTCTGTTCTCCATTATGTGTTCCCCTCCTTGAGATCAAGAACTGTGCCTTATTCATCATTACATTCTTGGATCATGAGAATTAATAAATGAAATAGACAGAAAATCCTTTTTTAGTTGACAGAACTAGAGGGCTTTTTTGTCTTAGACTATGAGATAGATTTTCCCAAAGAGTGCTGGCAACACATTAGATTTCCTAGATATAAAAAATCATCATTCCTGGATGCCTGTACAAAAAATCTTCCTTGCTAAAGGGTGGCTCCAAGGGTTGATTTTTCCTGTAGAACAATCATCTGTTCAGAAGCACATACAAATGTGGAATGCTTTTTCCCTTCGTGATTTCAGAGGTTGCATTATAACATTCTACAATCAGTAATTTTCAAGGATTTATAAATGAACTTGTTTACAATAAAACTAAGTAAGTTTGAGAGTGAATCTAGTCATGTAAGTGAGACACGAACTCCTCATTTTTTTCCTCATGAGTTTTACACTTAAATAAAGAGAAATATATGCCAGTGACATATTAAGTTGGAGACATTGCGAAATATTATATATTCATACATTTAACAAATATTCTGTGAGTGTATTATGTGCCACATAATCGTCTAGGAGGTTTGGGTACACAGCAATGAAAAGGATAAACTGCTGTTCTGTCAAGAAAGCAAAACAATGGAAACTTTAGCTATTATATTTTTTGTTTTAATTGAGAGATATTATTTGTTATGGCCTACAATCACAAACTACAAAATGTATTACAGTTTGGCTATTTCTTATTTGAAATGCTTGGGAGCAGAAATGTTTTGGATTTTCGAATGCTTTGGATTTAGGAATATTTGTGCATACATAATGAGATATATTAGGGATAAGTCCAAGTCTAAACACAAAATTCATTCATATATACCTTACACACACAGACTGAAGGTAATTTCATAAAATATTTTCAAATATTTTTTATAATAAACAAAATTAATAATTGTGTACATGAGGACAAGTGTGGAATTTTTCACTTGTCTTATGTTGGTGCTCAAAACTTTCAGATTTTGGAGCATTTCAGATTGCATATTTTCAAATTGGGGGTGCTCAGCCTGTATTTTTAATAAATACACAATAAAATAAAAACATTAAATGCCTTCAACTATTTTTTCTTATTGTAAGCATCATCATATGTAAACTAACAGAATTTTCAGAGAACAAGGCACTGATTTTTTAAATGCCATTGTAAAAAAGATGAAATTCTAGAAGTTTGGAAGTATCAAAGAAATAGAAAGGTAGGTCACTATGTTTCTTTGGTATCAGAGAAGTAATAAAAACATCAAAATATTTTTTATTCTGTAGCATACAATATTTCAACATGAACCACTGCAAAAACAATTACAGTTCAGTAAGAAAAGAAAAAGGCAAGATAAGAAAAAATAAATTGGTCATAGCTATACATTTTGCAGGGTAATTATCATATTTAAAAAATAGTATCCTAGGGCAACACTACTAAAGCAAATCACTACTAAAACATCTTTGGTATCTCAAAATCGAATCTCTGCTCAACTTTAAATTTATATATACTGCAGTGACTCCACAATGAATTTTCTTGTGCTGTGCGGTGTAGTAATTCCTGGGCTATGCATTAAATAATGCACTAATCAATTTCACACGGATGCCACCACCTTTCCTTAGAGCATCAGTTTCCTGTTTGATATCATTAAGTTTATTCTAAAGTGTTGTCAGGTCAGTAATATTTGATGGTACAAGTTTATTTCATCATTAAAAAAAAAAAAAAAAAAAAAAACTGTCCCTCTCAAAGACAACCATATTCTTATAAAAATAGCATTTCATTTTAGGTCTTTCTACTTTCCTTTTGCCTTTTCTCCTTTCATATTTCCTCTTTCTCTCCTTTTTTCTTTCCTTCCTTCTCTCTCTCTCCGTCCCTCCTTCCTTCTCTTTTTCTTTTTCTTTCTTTCTCTCTTTCTTTCTTTCCCTTCCTTCCTTGTCTCTCTGTCTCTCCTTGACTTCTGTTCTGCTTTTCCTGCACTTCTTTTTTCTTTTTCTTTTTAAAATAGGGACATTTCAATTATCACCCTTATTCATCACTATCTTGTTTTTATTCATTTATTTCACTTATGGCTTTGGTTTATTACAATTTGCTTACAAAGAATGTCTACTTTTGCTTGTCTATTGTTATATTACTATACACCTCTATGTGTATACCTGATAATTTTTTACACTATTTTTTAGTCTGTTTTTGCAGGAAACAAAGCATCTTTTATGCCTTCCACTTTCTCTGCAATATATAAAATATTAGAAAAAAGAAGTATCATGTGGAGGTAGAGACTTAGTTTCATCAACATAAGAATAACTACAATAGAAATAAATTATCTACCATAGGATATCTTCTCTATCTAGTAGAAAGTATTTGAGGACAAGAAAGGAACAAGAAAAGAGGGGAAATAAGGAAGAACAGAAAAAGTGGAGGATATTAAAGGAAAGAAAATGTCTTAATCTCTTTTATGTTGCTATAAAGAGATACCTGAGGCTGGGTAATTTATGAAGAAAATGGCTTTATTTGGCCAATGGTTCTGTATGCTGTAAAAGCATGGCACCTACATCTGCTAGGCTTCTGGTGAGACCTCAAAAGCTTTGATTCATGGCAGAAAGTGAAGAGAGATTGAACGTGTCACACAGTGAGAAAGGGAGCAAGAAAGGGAAGGAGGAGCCAGGCTCCTTTTAACAAGCAGCTTTCATGTGAACCAACAGAGTGAGAACTCACTCATTCCCATGGGGAAGACACCAAGCCATTCATGAGGAATCCACCCTCAGGTCCCGCCTTCAACAACTGTGGTCACAATTCAACATGAGATTTGCAGGGACAAATATCCAAACCATATTAGAAAGACTGGAAATTTTTGTTTCATGTGTTTTCCTTCCTAGAATAGTAACTAAGCCTCACTGTTCTAAGGCCAGGTTCTTCTAACCACCCTGGGTTAATGAGCCATGAAGGACATTCCCCAACCACAGCTTTGACCTTTGAGTTTTAAGATTAACTGTATTCAGTATTTAAATTTGCATATCAGATAGAAGGCGAAAAGAGAAGCTGATGCATTGAGTGCAAAAGGAGTGGTCAGCCCCTACTGCAGGATTCCTTACAGTGGACACCAGATGATTCCAAGAGTGGGAAGAGCATCCCATAATTCTGCCATGGGCAGGAACTGAGACACCACCACAAACAGCTCCAAAGATGGGCTTCCCACATGGGGAGAGGATGTGTGGCTGCCCATGGAAGCAGGTCATAAAGCCCAGTGACCTTGGGGCCTCTATAAGGAGCAGGTAGGGAGAACAGTGACTGACAGACGGAGAACATTCTTCAATGGCAGAAACAATACTACTGACAACAGCAACCACTTAAGCCTAATGCTAAACCCTTCCAGACTGAATAAGATTCTGACATTTCATATACCTTGTGGTAAGCAGAGAAATGTCCCTCTCCCCAGAGATGCCCATATGCTCATCCCTGAGAGCTGGAAATATGCTACATTGTGTTACATAGCATAGGGGAATTAAAGTTGCTGACAGAATTAAAGATTGCTGACAAACTGAAGTAAAAAAGAGAAATTATCCTGTATTATTCAGATGTGTTCAATGTAATCACAAGATTCCCTAAAAAGAGAAGAGGGAGGCAGGAGAGTAAGTGAGGCAATAGGATGTGAAAAGGACACAAGTCACCATTGCTGATTTTGAAAATGGAGAAAAGTGGCTATTCTATGATCCAGGGAATGCACTCAGTCTCTAAAAGCTGGAAAAGGCAAGGAAATGGATTCCCCTGTTCCTACCATAAGGAAATGCAGCCCTGCCAACACCTTGATTTTAGTCTTGTGAAACTTATGCTGGGCATCTGACCTACAGAACTATTTTTTATATATATAATATATACATTTATACCGATATATAATATATAGCTATATATACATATATAATATATAGCTATATATGCGTATATAATACGTATAGTTATAAATGTATATATATATAGCTGTTTTGTGCTATGAAGTTTGTACTTTTTTTAACAGCAGAAATAGAAAACTAATACACACCTCAGAAAGTAAAATTATGCAGAAAATTTACTGTTACCCTTCACTGTCAAATTAATAATAGTACATGTGTACAAGTATGAATGAGCAAACACACATCTATTCTATAAATAGTTATGGAAAACAGTTTCCCCATATATAAAAGCCCCACTTAATATTGAATCACATTAATATACCTCTTTAGGACTCTTGCCTCAAATGTTTAAATATGTGGGTACATCCAACCAAGAAAAAAAATTGCCCATGGCAAATAAAAGTCTTGGTGCATATGTATCCTGAAAGGAATCTCAATAGAAGTTAAATCTCCCAAAGCTGAGGTTCCTTATAACGAAACAAGGGAGACAGATCAGCCTGACTCTACTTGCCAAGGCTGACATCATGACTAACCCCAGTCAAGCCTACAAGTAGCCTTTGGGGAGTCATTTTATTGCTCAGCCATCAACTGCAGAGAGCTGAGCGACATCCTGTAAATCCTGTATAATGAAGAGACATTGTTCCAGAGGGTAGCTATTACATGGACAAGAACTATGGACATCCTATGTTTATATTGGAGGTCAAATTCTCAGCAAGTAAAGCTTTTAGTTACCACCCTTCCAAGCATAAAAGAAAAGTGAAATGGTCTGCACTTCCGCACAATATGTTTTTCCTTCCTGTCAGGCCTCTGCCTAAAACACAGCCTAGTGACTGAAGTTAAAGTATATCCAGGTGCTATTGCTGGCAGAGGGCTAAAGGTAATAAAGAAAGTTCCACAGTTCTATCTGGACCTGAGCAGCAGATGGAGACCTGGGCAGCAGATGGTGAGTGATTCCATGCGGATCCTGGCTCGTGTTCCTTTATCTTATGTACAAATAGTACCTTATGAGCTAAAAGTGTGAGAAATATTTGCTTAGGGCTGAGTACATGCACCCATAAATGGATGCTTAAGAAAAACATATCTCTGTGATAGGAGAAAAATTGGTTGTGATATATACGGATGGAATATATATAATGTACTATATATGATTTCACTTACATTTTACTTTTCTATAAAAACTATTTTAACATATATCTCATCAAATTATATTTTATGTTCCATTTTTATCAAACTTGATGACTGATGGAATCACACCCTCAAAAGCTATGAAGGGCCACTCAGTGTCATCAAGAGCATCACTTTGCTGATGCACTCCAGCAAGAACAATTAAACTATTTTCTCAAAAATTGAGTCCACAGGAATGTTTTGCTTTGCAAGGAAGGAGTAGAAGTTTTCCTCTCCTGGAGAAAAATAATATTGTTAACCATCCTTACATAGAACAAAAATACTTTACTATTTGAACTGAATACTACATAATGACCAAAGTTTGGGTATTCCATTATGTATCATTTATGAGTCCACATGGGGCCCTGAAGGCCAATTCCAATTACATGCAAGGGAGGTCTAACCTTGCAGACTCTGTTAACTCAGCAGCCTTCCTAAGTGGCCCCAAGGGTTCACCAATCTATGTACTCTTCTTATCAAAGCTTGCATCAACATAACAGTTATTACGCTGTACCATCGGGGGCAATTTCTTTTTATTTGAAAATTTTCTTTCAGGTGACTAGGGAATGAAAAATTTGTTGACACATTCACAAGGAACATATATAATAGAAATTGCTCAATATGGGATTGCATTTAGAGATACATTATTTAATGAGGAAGGTTTAGCCTTCAAGGTACAATAAAATTAAATGTCTATAGTCGTCATTTTTTATTAGTACAATTTAGACAAACATGAAATTTGTAAACCTCTGAAAATACATAACCAATTATACTACAAACGACAACCCCAGTGAATTATTATAGAAAGTAACTCATGACATAAAAGAAAATATATTGTTTCAGAGGAAATAGATATCTCATGATACAAAGGCCAGAATATCTTTTTATGCACATACATAAAGAGTAATAATTTTCAGTATTTTTTTTGTTATTCAATGTTATAGAAAAAGCAGTTATATTTCAGTTTTTAAAATATATCTAAATAATATTTAGGTACATTTGGAAAAGTAAAAACTTTTAAAATTAATTCACTTACCATTATAGAAAAAAGCAGAGACGTGTAGATTGTCAAAGGAAATAAACCAACGGAATTCTTTCTTTTGTCCAGAGAGGCATTGTATGAAGAGTTGGGGGGGAAAAGCCTAACAAATATATTGATAATAATAATGGGTATATAAAAAATAGACAAGTAAATAAACAAGCACACTAATGTCTTGCCAACTACGACTTCCCATATCTCAGAAAATTAAATATACTTGGAATCATAACATATAATCTTTTGGTCCCCAAGATAGGTTTTTTTACAGAAGATAGCTAGTCAGGTATAAGCAGGGCAGGAAAGGGCTTCCCCGACACACCCACAGCAGGAGAGTTGGGCGACCATCAGGTGATGGTCAGGTGGTTGTTAACTGTTTCTCTAAGGTAATAATTGGTCACAGCTGGCGCCAGGGAGCGGCAGTTTCCTAGATAGAAAACAGCTAAAACTGATCAGCAGCGTCTCAGTAAAATCTTAGGAGTGGAGAGAAGTAACTCAAGATCCTGGAAGTAAGTCAATGTATAAAACCTCAAGTCAAGATGTCAGGGTGCACATTTGGTTTCTCAGGTCATCCGCTTGGCCCTCTTCCAAGTTGTACTTTCCTTCTTTTCTTTCCTTTCCTAGTTGTTCTAAAGCTTTTTAATAAACTTTCACTCTTGCTCTGAAACTTGCCTCAGTCCCTCCTTCTGTCTTATGCCCCTCAGTCAAATTCTTTCTTCTCAGGAGACAAGAATTGAAATCGCTGTGGACCCAAAAAGACACGCCACCGGTAACTCGGGGTGACTCGGATTCCTGCCATCGGTATCAGTTTAGTCTCAATTTTTGAAAAAAGAAAAAATAAATAAAAGCCGAGTTACTTCATTAACTTACTGAAGACTTAATATAATCTATTAGAAAGTTGCACGGTGTACAACTTTATGGTAGATTTGTTTTTCCTATATGAGTATCAGGGAAAAAACATGGCTAGGAATCACCCTAGTGCTTACGTTTAGTGTAGACTGACTGGAGTGGGCACAGAGACACTTCCCATGGAAAGGCCTTGCTTCCCTTGATAGAGGACTGAACCAGGAGGCTTCATGACCACATTGGCAAGGGGTAGGGTAACACTAATCCCAAACTCTTAATGAACTGCTGGAATTCCAGGGGACTTCTTTCTAGGATTGCTAATAACTCACCCTGTCCACCTTCTGCTCTAAGATCCAAAAAATTATGGAGAGTAGACTTTCAACCAATCTGGGTACATTGGTGCTTATACCAAATAAATGTAAGAGAATTAAGAAGTATGGCATTATTTACACTTCAAGGCAAAAGAAAAAGCAATTCTTACCTCTTGTACTGCTTGTGCTTCTTAATTTCCCTCTGGGGGACTCCAGCCAGACAGCTGTCTAGTACAGACACTGCTTAATGTCTCACATCATCTTTTTCTTTCTATATAACAATATTCCCCTTCCTTTCTCTTGTTCATAACAGGCAGAATTTTTTAGTAAAATTTTATAAAAACCTCTTGGTTAAAAGTTTATTTACTTTTTTGTCATCTTACTAGTTTGAAGATGGGGAGAAAGGTGTCTTTGTTAATCATGGAAGTTGGCATATTTGGAACAGGTTTTAAAATATAAAAAGATGATGTACCCAGCTTATAGTTTGCAAAGAAGGGGAAATTACTTGAAAGCAGTTTGAAGGGTAATTGACATTTTGGAGAAATATGATCTGGAAAAGAAAAAGAAAAGACATCACATCCTCCTATCATGTCTTCCCTCAGTGTGATTTTATTTTGTTATTCTCCATTCCCGCTTATATGTAGCCGAACGCAGAAAAATCTGATCAAGGAGCAGGGGGATTTGGAATTACCTGGAATCCCTAGATTGGGTCTGAGGCTGAAGGAAGGGTAGCTCTGTAAAATTCACAGCTGTCACAAGGAAACTAAAACTACTCCAGGTACAGATGGACCATCTTGACAATCTCTCAAAATAATGTATTAAAGTTTTTCTAAAACATTGTAGAAATGATATTAGGATAATACTAAATTATAATATTGAAAGATATATGAATTTTACATGGAGACAATATGCAATGGAATCAGAATAAATAGTAATAAAGGATAATTACATTTAAGATAGTCACTCTATTTCTGTTTATTTTTTAACAACAAATTTGTACTTAGAATTTTTCTCAAGGTAGAATAATTCACCCTACCAGCTAAAATAAATGTTTTCTTTTATACATGAGGTTTGATGACCTTCTGACAGGTAGCTGCTTTTTCCTATCTGATTTTAAGATATATATATATCCTGTATATATATATACACACACACACACACACACACGTTTGTATATATAATAGATATATAGATACATTTGTGTATGTGTACATATAATAATTATAAATTTGTATGTATTTATACTTTAATGCTATACTTTTAGAATACTAAAAACAAGAAGATACTTGTAACGGCAAACATTTTATGTATGTGTGTGTGTATGTGTGTGTATATATATATATATATATAGGCACTTACATATACACAAAAATATATATAGGCAATTTGATATCCCAATATTGGATTTACAATATTATGTTAAGAAACCTTGTGAATTGATGTCATCATCTAAATTATTCAATTGACAGTGGTATACTTTACAGAATATTAAAAATAAAAAGACACAGACATTATTTTACAAGTGACAGATTGTTCATAAAGGAGTGTAGGTTGTTTGTGGAAGAATAAGAGAAGATTGGAAAAGGCTAGTAGAAGATGGTCTAATAATGGCCAAAGACTCAGTTTTTAAAAGTGAGTCAAAAGTATGCTCTTTGAAATGAGTTTGAAGTATCGTGTATTCTATTTCTTTCCAGTAAACAAAAGAGAGATTTGTAATGTTTTTTTAAAATTCCTGACCAAGGCAAAACATAGCTTCTCTACATTAAACCAATACTGCAAATGCATACGGGTTTCTTTTCCTGTTTAACAACCACCATTGCTCATTCTTTAATAATATGAGTTACAGAAAATAATGAAACAATCTATCCATACTAATAAACTGTAGATGGTTTAGAGTGAGAACCTACAGAATGCTGCAAATTTCTCCTTGATGAATGTGGTAACAAAAATAATGACCCTTTTCACAAGATACTTGGGTCAAGAAGAAGAATGCAAAAATGAACCAGGTAAGTTTACAGCTTTGGTTGTCACTTATGCCAGTTATAACTGGAAGAAGTTAAGTCCTGGCCTGCAGATATAGAAAGAACCAAAGACCTTTTCTTAGCAGGAAAAATACACCTTTTTTGTTTTCCTTCAGAACCATTTTTATTCAAAATAAGTATGAATCGAGATCTACTGAAGTTTTAGAAACATGAATCAAGAGAAATCTGTTAAACTTAGATGAAATATGTAACTAGAAATATTTTGGAATACAGTATGTTGGTGAGAGTTTGGGGAAAAAGTGCAGGCGCTGGAGATTTTTGAGTGACACTTCCCCTTGATGGTCTCTTCTGATAGTAGAAGCAACCACAATACTGACTGAAATCCATCTAGTCACTCCAGTCACAGCAGGAAAAGTGACTGACTGATTTAATTGCCGAGTTTGAAAGGGGAGGGAGGGCACTTGTTGACCAGACCCCTTCCTCATCACTCCGTGAGGAGTTAGCCACATGGAACATGAGCCAGTTCTACTCTTTCAGGTACAGGTTCTGTCTTAAAAAGGAGATCCCTGTATCAGCCTAACCCTGCTAGGAATACCAGTCATAAGCCTGGGCTTTGGTGCTAGGAAAACCATAAACTGATATCTGCTTTGTTGTTCACATATAGTTTTTGCCATTGCTTCTCAACTGGCTTGCTACTTGAGTGCAGAAGTGGTGCAGAAGTGTAGTATTACTTACTGAGACAGCTTTTATTCCAATATGTGCTATATGGCTGAAAACTTTAAGAAAAAGGAAGGAAAATATGCAGGAGTAAATTATACATTACAGAGAGTCTTCTTGTAATTAGGATGCATGTGTGGGGCTCGGAGCTTTTTTATATATTCAGGAGTTTTTTTTTTTTTTTTTGAGACAGAGTCTCACTCTGTCACCCAGGCTGGAGTGGAGTGGTGTGATCTCAGCTCACTGTAACCTCTGCCTCCTGGGTTCAAGCGATTATCGTGCCTCAGCCTCCCAAGTAGCTGGGATTACAGGCACCCTTCACCACGCCTGGCTGATTTTTGTATTTTTAGTAGAGGTGGGATTTCACCATGTTGGCCAAGCAGGTCTCAAACTCCTGACCTCAAGTGATCCACCTGCCTCAACCTTCCAAAGTTCTGGGATTACAGGTGTGTGCCACCACACCTGGAAATATTTTTAATCGATTTTAGATGTCTATTTTGGGTCATAAGTCTGATTTTCACAATTGTATAAATATACAGTTGTTACAATTTGGCTTTCATGCATAGGCCAGAGAAAGAGGTATGAAGCATTAAGCTTCTTAATATTTTATCTTTGCAGGTCACAGCAGCTCATTGTTTTATCCCTAGGTAAGTGGCTATTTCTTTGTTTTATGAATAGTTTTCTCGTATGTTGGCTGAATGTGCCAGACCTCAAATAAATGACTATGGGCCCCAACCATCACAGGGGACTCATAAGTTTTAACAAAGGCACCAGCATGAGGGTTCTATAAATGGGTCTGAGTGTGGTTCAATCAACTTTGAAACACAAGTGTGGCCTCACAAAAGCCAACCACAAGAGGCTTGGTAAGTTAATGCCACCTAGACAGGCGTCAGCTAAAGGGTAGGACTTAGCAGGCTAAAGCAGCTTCAGAATGCAAATGACTGGTGTTTCACCATAATTCAATTACACAAGTACAACCTTTTCCTGTTTCAACTATAGGGAACAGACTACACCACATATAACTTTTCATGTTTTAGAAGCAAAAAAATGTTTTTCTTCTTTTAAACTTTAAGACACCTGAATTCTGAGGATACTTCAGAATATGTAAGATAACCTAGCTTTAAACGATTAATTTTATGCCTTGCTAGGCATTTCTAGATTGGTTGTCTCCAAAATCCACTATCAATTTAAGCCATGAAGAAAATTTTGAGCATGTGTCTTAACCACATGCTCACAAGTCAAAAGAAACTCAAATCAAAGAAATGAATAGAAAGTTTAAGGTCATACAGGTATTGTAAATGAATTCAGAAATTGCCTGTTCCCTAAGGGAAAATGCCAAAGTGATTTCTGAAATTAACCCTCTACAGGGGAACAAAAAAGGGACATATGAGAGGGGAGTCAGGAAATATAATATATTCAGTCCAGACCTGGATTTAATGCAGATAAAAGTTCAGTAAGGTCTGTATACATTCTTTGGACGTGGATATAGTTTTTTCGACACCATTTTTTTAAAAAGACTGTCCTTTTTCCTTTGAATGGTCTTGGCATTCTTCTCAAAAATCAGTTAACGAGAGTAGGGGCCATCTGTCTGAAATTCGCACATTCTCATCATGTCTCTGTGGGTTTTCTCCAGGTATTCTGGTTTCCTTTCTCCTCTCAAAGATGTGCATGTTAGGTTCAGTCTGAGTAGGAGTGAGAGTGTGTATGAGTGTGTATGTACTGTAAAAAGTTACTCATTTATATCAATTGACCTATGGCAAAACTGGTTTTTGTCATATATCATTTCACTTAAAGTTGCAGTTTCCAAGAAGCTGTTGATGACTTATGTGTGCACTCAGTGTACACACAATGGAATACTATTCAGCTTTTTTGCTTCAACACAGATAAACCTGGAGGACATAATGCTAAATGAAATAGGCCAGAAACAGAAAGACAAGTAACGCATGTGTTCACTTACATGTGGAATCCAAAACCATGGACCTCATGGAAGCAGAAAGTAAAATGGTGGTTACCATAAGCTAAGGGATGGTGGGAATGGAAAGATGTTGGTCAAACCTACAATGTTAGAGTTAGAAAGGAGAAATAAATTATAACTATTTAAGGTGATAGGAATTATAATTAGCTTGATTTTCATTCAGCACTATCTACCTATATAGTAAAATCACTGTGTATCTCATAATTATATACAATTATTACATAATTATACATAATTATTATATACAATTATTACATAATTATACACAATTATTATATACAACTATAAGGTATAAAAAAGGCTTTCTCCAGATTCAGAAAACCTCTTCACAGAGGTAGAAGAGAAAGAAAACAATTTTATTACAGAATATGCTTTAAACCATAATGTGCTGTGCATTCCATGCAATCCGCTAAGAGACTGCAAAGACAATCTTTATAATAGGAGGTAATTCAGAAACTTGGAACAGAGTACTCTGACAAGTTAGGCCCTCAACTTTCCACAAAAACTGGAAGATAAGGGCACTATCTTCCTTGATGCTTACATTTCAAAGAGATGATTACCAGTTACTTAAGAAAGATGTTGTGATCATAAAGCTGGCAAGTGGATTATGTAGCGTTTAAAAGGTTTTACATACATTTCCAGAGGCAAAAAGAAAAAAAAGCTTACAATTACATATTTTCTAATGTAAATGCTCTAAGAAAATGTAGGAGGGAAAGTCTTGCCTTTTTTCCCCCAAAAGATTGAAAAACTATTATTTTAAATTTATATTTGCTCTTACAACAGACATCTGAATCTCAGGTGGAATTCTTACTGAAGCTCAAAAATTAGTAGGCCAGGCTCACACTGCCAGGGAAGCAGAGTGCCAGAGAGTTCAGCTTTCAGTCTAGAGAGAAAGAGTGACTCATCTCCACCTGAAAAAGTCTGAAGGTAGGAGGGTGAAGAGAGCAATTGTCAATAAAAATGAATTCATAGAAGTCAATAGTGGTACCAAGTCTCCTTCCTGAGTTTGGTGGGACATTCAAATGGATGTCATGTTGCAATCCTAAATGCCAAGAAAAGTAGAAAGTAGATATTAGACATTCAACAGCAGACGCAAGCCTGAAGAAAGACCTCCCAAAAAGTCAAACAGAAGAGGTAACACTCAGAATGGTGAAGTTCGGAGATTTTGTGGTGCTGGGGTCCTCCAAAGAACCCATTAATGATCATTAAAGATCTTACACTTTTATAGTCCTCATAAAAGAGGAAATCCAAATACAAGATAAAAGTACTAACAGCACTGACTAAATAAAATGCCTTTCCCAGTGGAAGCTTTTCCCTTCCACTTTTATCCCTGGAGTTGAGTTGCAGAAGCAAGGGATGAAGAATGTAGAGCAAACAGGATGGAAACAAATTATTTGGGAAGCAAAGATGCTAAACTGCATTAAATTTACTCTCTCTCTCTCCCATACTGTTTCTGTAAGTACTTTTTTTTAACATTATATATCAGAATAGACACATTTGAAACACTTTGTTTATAAGTTAATAGTTGTAGTTAGAACGCATTCTTAATCCTAAAGTGGGCTTGATCTGTAAGGTGAATTTTTTACAACTTTTACAATGCACAGATAACTTTCAGAAATAGACATTTCATTAGGTCTTTGATTCAAACCATCACATGCTGTTGCTTCAATATTCTGGTATCCAATATGGCCAGTGTAGTCTTAATAACCAAAGACAATTTTTGCCATCTTTAGAAACTTCACTGAAGAAAACTAAATCCAATAGGTCTCAAGCCACTATGTGTGAGAATGAACACCTCCTTTTGCTTCATATCCAGGCATTGTGTATCTCTTCCGGATTATACTTTGTATCTGTGCATTTATGCTTTGATTCATAGTAGTTTTTCATGTTATAAAATTGATTTGCATTGGGAAAACACATTTTTAAAAAAGAGTAAAGTGCAAAAACAAGATCAATAATTTCAACCAGAATATATCTCTGTGTATACCATCCTGCATGAATCTTTCTTAAAACATGGTATTTATTACCACTATGCATATTTGTGGTTTTATTTAGGTAAAGTTGTCTTTATGTATCTTTAATAGATGTATGTTTTCTTTAACTGTTAGTGTTTTCAATAACACGCTCTGTGTGTATTCTGGGTTACCTTTGTTTGACACTCACATGCACAACACATTTGTTTCCTTGCATGACTTTCACCACCCTGTTCTCCATGGCATTGGATTCATGTTCAGTGGTATCTTTTCCCATTCGTGATGTTTTTAATGCATATCTCATTTTTGTAATGGTTCAATTGTTTTCTTTCCTTAGCTTTCTTATCATTCATCTTGTTTTCTCAGATGCCATCGAGGAAAATAATTAAGAGCACAGATTTTGGAGCCATATGGCTCCCTTCTGTGCTGGGTAACCTTGATCAAGTTATTTAATCTTTCATTAACTTTGCTTCTAATCTTAAACAATGGGCATAATAATACTATTTACCTTATTGGGTTGCTGTGAGGATTGCATGAGCACTTGGTTGAGTACCTGACTAGAGTGGATGAAGCACTTAGTAACTGAGTGCTCAAAAAGTCCAATCAAAAAGGAAAGGAGACTATTTTAATAATAGCAATAGCTATTATCTCTGTTTAAAATAGCCTCCTTTCCTTTTTGATTGTTATATAAGAGGTGGGTTTTATGCCTTTTTTGTTTTGTTTTGTTTTGTTTTTTCTTATGTGTTTTAAAAAGGAGTGTTTTAAATGAACCTACTCTTTGCCTAAGAAAATTGTAATTAGCTATGAGCTACCAGCAGATAAATAGTATACCTGGAAAGGTATACTAAAAGTCAACCGAATTTAATCCCCTTTTTGGTAAGTACAATATTGAAAACACTTGGATTGCATTGCTCAATGAATTGCCAATGATCTTGGGGATCATTGAGCATCTCTGGAATGTAGCTGAAAACTGACACTTTTGTCTCTTTTGTTTTCCTTCTCATTTCATTTCCAGCAGTTTCTTTTCTGGTTATGAATCAGATATGGTGAAGGAATAAGATTTTTGTGTTCACAGAATCTTCAGACCCTTCAGCCTCTCTGTGAAGTTGAAATTAGATCCTCTGTTTTGGTAGCCCTGGCACCTATTTGCACTTTGTGGGTTTTGGTTATCTTCAATTTAATTGAAGATGGTGCTTGCAGTTTTTGTTCCTCTCCTTTGTAAAACAATGTTTCTGTCTGTTGTAACTGTATGGAATATGTAATAAAAAAGTGCTGTCAAATCATTATGCAAAAATGGTGATTTCAAAACACACGTTTCATAACTGTGACTTTTTCAGCTAATCTGGAAAGAAGCTATTTCTTAAAATTCTCTCTTGATATAATACTAATATTAACATTCTATGTAAATACAAGTAACCAGGACTCCCAATTATGTCTTTTTCAACCTCTAAGTAACCATGGCACAACATTTTTACATGCATTATCAAGAAGAAAGACTTCATAATACTGTGGGGTTTTTTTGAGATGGAGTTTTCTCTGTTGCCCAGGTTGGAATGCAGTGGCATGATCTCGGCTCACTACAACCTCTGCCTCCATGGTTCAAGCGATTCTCTTGCTTCAATCTCCCCAGTAGCTGGGATTACAGGAGCATGCCACCACACCCAGCTAGTTTTCGTATTTTTAGTAGAGACAGGGTTTCACCATGTTGGTCAGGATGGTCTCAAACTCCTGACCTCAGTGAGCCACTCGCCTTGGCGTCCCAGACTGCTGGGATTACAGGCGTGAGCCACCACGCCCTGCCCATAATACTGCTTTATATTATGCCTCATTCCACCACTAGAGTATGAAACTCTTTTGTCAAAAACAGTATCTTGCACGTTTATATGACTTAGCAGAGACCCAGGCACATATTTGCCGTGTAAAATATACTTGTAATCTCCACACTGTCTTCCACAATGGTTGAACTAATTTACACTCCTACCAAAAGTATAAAAGTATTCCTATTTCTCCACATCCTCTCCAGCATGTGTGGTTTCCTGATTTTTTTAATGATCGCCATTCTAACTGGCGTGAGATGGTATCTCATTGTGGTTTTGATTTGCATTTCTTTAATGACCAGTGATAATGAGCTTTTTTTCATGTTTGTTGGCCACGTAAATGTCTTCTTTTGAGAAGTGTCTGTTCATACAACCACTTTTCGATGGGGTTGTTTGTTTTTTCCTTGTAAATTTGTTAATTTCCTATAGATTCTGGATATTAGCCCTTTGTCAGATGGACAGATTGCAAAAATTTTCTCCCATTCTGTAGGATCTAGAACCAGAAGTACCATTTGACCCAGCAATCCCATTACTGGGTATATACCCAAAGGATTATAAATCATTCTACTATAAAGACACATGCACACATATGTTTATTGCAGCACTATTCACAATAGCAAATACTTGGGACCAACCCAAATGCCCATCAACAATAGACTGGGATAAAGAAAATGTGGCACATATACACCATGGAATACCATGCAGCTATAAAAAAAGAGTTAGTTCATGTTGTTTGCAGGGACATAGATAAAGCTGGAATCCATCATTCTCAGCAAACTAACACAGGAACAGAAAGCCAAACACCACACGTTCTCACTCACAAATGGGAGTTGAACAATGAGAACACATGGACACAGGGAGAGGAACATCGCATATGGGGGCCTTTCAAAGGGTAGGGGGAAAGGGGAGGGATGGCATTAGGAGAAATACCTAATGTAGATGATGGGTTGATGGGTGCAGCAAACCACCATGGCACATGTATACCTATGTAACAAACCTGCACGTTCAGCACATGTATCCCAGAACTTAAAGTATAATAATATATAATATATATTTTATTTTACATATATAAAATAATATATATAATTGTAAATTAGAGTTACATAGATGAATGTAAAAAGTTTAAAATGATTGTAAGAAAACACTTGAGATGAAGAACATTTATATATTCAGAGCCACTATGGTATTCCATGAAACTAATAGGAATAGAGTATATTAGATTTATCACAGAAAGTGTCTATACTTAATAATTACTCTTAGAAATGTTTAAGGTCAAACATTACATTTTTATAGTGTTTAACCTAACCTCACATTTTTAAAAATTATTATCAAATCTCTGTCCAGGTGGCATTTCTCATATCTATTAATCACAGCCCCTGCTATTTAATGACACAGTGTACACCAGGGCTTGGAAGAACTTTGTGAAAATAAAAGATAAGACAAAGCAAAATGAATAAATATGAATATAATGAAACTTAATTTAATTTTCTAACACAGTTACTTTTTAGGTTTTAGTAAATATATTGGAAATCTTAAGATACTAATGAAAAACTTACATAGTCTTTTTATTTTCAATATATTTGAATTAAATATAATGTTACTCATATTACATTGTGGATATCTTTTCAAAAATATGTTAATTTAATATTTTTTCTGTTGATCTGATATATTCTCCCTCCCTCAGGAAAACAAAACAAAACTTTTCCTGTATACAGTTTTCCTTTGGTATCAGTGGGAGAATGGGGAACTTGTTCCAGAACCCTCATAGACACCAAAATTCACAGTTTCTCAAGTCCCTTGTATAAAATGCCTTAATATTATCATAACCGAGGCACAATCTAAAGCATCTCTAAACTACTTATAATACCCAGTAAAATGCCTACATATTACTTCATGGAGATTCAACATAGTACTTGACATGCAACAAATTTAGGTTTTGCTTTTTGGAACATTGTGGATTTTTATTTTTTTCAAATATTTTCAATCTGTGGTTGGTTGAATCCATGAATGTGGAACCCACAGACATGGAAGGCTAGCTGTATTTCTTTTATTTACATATTGTTTTTACATTGTATAAGTGCAAAATGTCCAATAAAAATACCATAATTCATAAAATATTTTAGAAATTTATCGGTGAGCCTTTTGCCAGACTAACAGCTTTGCCCTAACTGCCCGCCCAAATGCTGACACTTGTTCCACTGAGCAGATAGGCTCTAGTACTCTAGATTTATAAAAGAGGTGAATTTCAGGTACCTACTATGTAACTAGGCAGCTGAACCCACATCCGGCCTTCTCAAACACTAGTTTCTTCTCTAAACTTTTGACAGCTTCCAACCCATCAGGACTTTTATTTATAGCCAACTTTTGATCCTTTCCCACTTCTTTTGTCTGTCCCAGACCAAAGCAGATTATGATCTGACTATCTGTGACATTATGTCTAATTCTTAAAAGTGGCTAACCTTTCCAAAAACTAGAAGCAGCCACTGCAAAAAAAGTCACTTAAAAAAATGAACAATATTTAATCTTTTGAAATAGTAATCTTTGTACATAATACCATATTTGAAGGAAAATAAAATTTATATCTTAATATGTTTTCCTTAATGCCTCAATTACCATAATAAAGGTAGATTACTTTTTTCCTGTGTATTCTTCCAGAGATATTCTATGTTTAACAAAACATAAATGTTTATTTTCTGTTTATTTATTGTGTAAAATGCATTTTACACAAGTGACCCCAAAGTATTCACACTGTTATGGATCTTATTTTTTCCTCACTATTTTGCCTAACTACATATGGGGAAGTTTGGTAGACACGGGACTAGAAAAAGAGTGTTCTGGAACATAAATAAGACAGTAAAGTTACCCTTCATTGAAGTAAGAAAACAAGGGGTCAGGTTTTTTGTTCCTCAGTACCAGTCAATCATCGGGAAAGGGAGTAGGTAACCTTCCTGGTGAATCAACTCCAGCCAGCCAAGGACAATGATCAATCCATTATAGGAGAATGGCAGTCATTAATCCAAAGCAACCGAGAATAGAGGCACCCAGTCACATTCACAGCAAATGGGGACAGAATCTATACACACATCATGGTAACAGAATCTATAAAACAGATACTAGCCTTTGAGACATTACAAGAGGACTTTGAACAAGGACCTCAAAAAAAAAGCACTATAATACACCATGATCTCATTTATATATTACACAAAACTTCAAACCTAGCTCAATCTCCCCATCTCTCCTTCAGGGACTGGCTCCACTGATAAGTACAGTTCTGCAAAGCAGAGAATTAGAGACAAGTTCTCAATCAACAAAAAAGGACAAAAAAAAAAAAAAAATCCCCACAACACAATGAAGCCTAAAACTACCTCAAAAATCTTGGCAGAAAAAAGCGAAAGAGCCTGGAATCTGTAAGTCAAGGAGATAATTCCTAGTGCTGACACAATGAAAAGAAATTGATACAAAATAGGAGTCTGAGTCAGGAAGAAGAGTAAAATATGGCTCTCAAATTTTTGAGAAACAGGAGGATGCAATGAATATAATGCTTGCTTTTTAAAGTAAGCTGGGACCATGTTCCAAATCAGAGCCAAAAAAAAAAAAATTCTGAAAAAGTATATGCTCAGAGGATAGAGAGTAAGTTCAGAGTAAAATGTAGATGGATGAGGCAAGAGATAGAGAGAGATGTTTTAGTTGGGGATGTGGTTTAGAGTCAGAATTTGAAGTAACTATTGAATGACTACAGTCCTTTTATAGTTAGAGCAAAGAAAACTTTATTTAAAATTAGAAGCTAGAATTGATTATAACAATAATCTCCAAGAGTGTAGGTTTTATTTTTACAGGCCTGGAAATTACATTAAAATAATAAAATGTTGGGCTAATTAAAATATGGTTGACAGAATGAGTTATATCTAATGTGTGTATCCACTTAACACAATTGTACACATAAAATATTTTTTAAATATTGAGTTAATTTTTGTTTTTGAAACATAAAAGGATTATGTTTTATTGGACATTACTGCTAAGAGCTAAGCTGAAATATATTTTACAGCACAATGATTATAGTAACCAAGATACTATTTTTATCTATAATTTTTAGAATAACATTTTCTATTTTTTGCACTGTTAAATCATTATTTATAAATTTTAAACACCTATTAAAATCATTTTAACTGAAAAATGTATTATTCCCTTAGAAATAATTTTAATAAATAGTTGATGAAAAATTTAATCAAATGGATGTTGAATCAATTAGGAGTCAACTATACCTTAAATCTCATCTTGATCTATAGGCAGAATTTGAAGACTCTCTTCTTGGGGAACTTCATGAGGCTTTCAGGATACTACAGTTTCTTCAGTATCCTTCTGCCTTACTGATTTCCACTTCTTCCTTATATCCTTAAACCTTGAGTGTTTCTACATACAGCCCTTTAAACTTTGCTATGCATAACTGAAGGACTTTTCTTTTTCCTTCCTTTTTTCTTTCTTTCCTCTCTCCCTCCTTCTCTTCTCCTTCCCTCTGTCCTTCCTTCCTTTCTGATCTTCTTTCCTTCATTGTTTTCTACATTCATTCTAACGTTTTTTAGAATCTTGCTTTTAAAAATCTGTTTATAATAAAGTGAATATATATTTTTATAAGCCTGTCTTCAGAGAAATACATCATACATTCTACAAGTACTGAATTGTCTTTTTAGTTTCCCTAGCGATTACTGAGGCTACAGAATCTTTTGCACCCTTGGCAAAATCAAGATTTTCTGCATTAACATCTCCTTTTGCCCTTTAATGGTATCACTTACTTTTGGTCTGGCTATTGCCTTCTCATATATACTTAAAGAAGGATATGCTGCTGTATGACTGAGCCAATTTTAGGCCTTTTCCTTTATTTGTCAGTTTTTAAATTGTTAAGATTTTTGTTGTTTTCATTGCCTTTTTTTGTTATCCATTATATTTAAACTAGAGATAAATATCTATAATACTATTTTAAAGATATTTTTTCTATAAAGAGCAGCAATAGTATTTACTTTCTCTACAAAGTAAATACTATTTTAAGAGGCAAGGCAGAGGAAAAAAATTCCTCAAAAAAGTTCTAATTAGTTTAGAGACATCTTCCTACTTATTAACTTCCGTTACACTCTGAGAACCCATGATCTCATATAATTCCCATTTACTAACTGAATAACCTAAAGGTGGCAGGCCAAGTAACCTACAGGAATTCACGAAGAATATGAAGTAAGTAATCTCACCTTCACAAAGTAAATGATAAAGTTGCAAGAGAATCAAAATGTGAAGGAAAATGATTTCATTAGCAGTTGAAGAGTGGGTCAGCATGAAGGTCCCAAATCCAATTTCTTCTCATTTTACAACACAAACCACTCTGAAATTTATTTGAAACATTATGACTGAAAAATGTGGTTGATCATAAGCAAATGTGAATTTCCACAAACAAAGTGAAAGGAAGACTTGATAAAATCTTACTTAATGAGCTAATGGCTTATTTTATTATCTGGAAAATTTTTTGTTTGTTTGTTGTAACGCATTTGGCCTATTTAAACTCAGTCATTGTATCCTGTTACTTAAACTGACCTGTGAAAAATTTAATTGGAAAGGCCACTCATGGCCGGGTATGAAAGAGGTAAACATAAAAACATGGAAGCATAAGGCCATTTATAAATTACTTGCTTATTTGTTGTTTTGTCTTTTTAGATTGAGGGGGTGCATATACTTATTTATTACATGGGGATTACATGCTTAATGTTGAGGATTGGTTTTCTAGTGTACTCACTTTCTAAATGTTGAATATTGTACCCAATAGGTACTTTTATTTTTACCCTTACAGCCCTCCTACTCTACCCACTTTTAGAGTCCTCAGAGTCTGTTCTTTCCATTTTTATGTACATATGTACCCATTGTTTAGGTCCCACTTATAAGTGAGAAAATGCTGTATCAGATTTTCTGCTTTAGAGTCAGTTCACTTAGGATAATGGCCTGTAGCTGCACACATGATGCAGCAAATAACATGATTTTATTATTTTCCATTGCTGGGTAGTGTTCCATGGTGTGCATATATATATATATATCATATTTTCTTTATCTAATCCACAGTGAATGAACACTTAGGTTGATTCCTAAGTACACCTTCTCTACCTCATCTGCTTCTGCAGTTATATAAATTCTAACCCCTATAATAAATGTCCTTTTTCATTACATTATTGCTTTGTTTTCCTGGATGAATCCCAACTGATAAACAGCTAACAACAATTTTCTACAATGAATTTTTGCATTGTCACATAGTGGCAATGACTAGAAAATGAGAATTATTATAATAGAGTGCACCAAATAAATGGATCACGTAATGTTCCATCTTTGTACTTCATTTTTAGGTGGAAAATACAGGAAAAGTGATAGAATTATGTTAAGTTAATGAAAAAATAAAATTACCACTGGTGATTAAACTGTCAATTACATACTCTTTTCAATTAAAAAAATGCAAATTTGAACTTATTAGGAAATTAAATGTTAGTGACAATTTTCTTGAATAGAAAAATATAGGTTAACAAATGACAGACTAAAAAAATTGAAATTCCTTTTTAATATATTTATCTTGAGGAAATAGGTTTTAAGATATCATAATCAATATTATGTCCTTATCCAACTTCCATCTTACTGTATAAACATAATGCTGTACTTATAATGATTGTAAGTACAATCATTTGATTTAATAACAAAATTCCCTGAATTACATAATTTTAGTGTGACCCTGCCTTAGACTTAGAGAAAAATATATAAGGAAATTCCTTTATAAAATCTTGAGTTTTGTATTTATCTAAACTGAAATATAAAAAGTAATATAATTCCACAACTTATATCATTCAAAATACATTGCCCAAATGATGTCATTTCTCTAGTTTAAATAGTATAACTTTTCTAAACTTTTACTGGTAATATACTACTTATTTGGCTATGTGGGAAGGAAAGCATAATAGGTGGCCTATGACTTCCATCTTCCCTGCTGGAGATACCCAAAGAAATGACTGACATTGGCAATGCCCAAGGGAATGAGTGATCTCCATTCAACCTTGTTATATACAGTCTAATGGTATTTATTAGTGGAAAGCTATTAGGAAATCTTTACCTAAAATATTCTGTTTAACAAGGTATTCCTGAGCTGTCCAACTTGCTTAATGTGCATAAACCTAGTATTCCTAAATTTGGGGAATGGCTGGTTGATGATGGATAGAAATTAGTCACACATTCCACATCTATGTGTGACACAAAGAAAGTAAAACTAATAAACCACAATGTGACTTTGTCAATGTACAGCATACATTGTTAAGCAGATATCTGGTAATCTGAAACCAAACCACATTCCAAAACAGCGAAAGGGGTAATAGGGAAGCTGCATCTGACAGGTTCAGGACTCTACCAGAAAGGAATACTATTTTTAGCTACATGTCTTATAGACTTTGGATTATGTGTGAAGTTTGGTAAGATCCATGATTAGATCTACTTTGGGTCAGCTTTGATAATTCAACTGTTTCTGATACTGAAGCACACATATTCCATAGTTTAAAGCCTCAAAAAGGATTAAGGTATAGCGAAAATGAGACACCATCACCTCTTGCAGGTATCAGAAATTTTTGGAAATGACATGCTTTTTGGAATTCTTGTTTTGAAAGAATTCTTCAATGACTTTGGGAAACATCACATTAAGACACTGCACACTGATTTTTCTATACATAAACAATAACATGTTTCAAAGTATTTTTCCACTAAACAGAAAAATAAAGGCATTATTTTCTTTTAACAGGCACTGACAGACACAGTACATATATAATTTCCTGGAACTTGAATTGGTGATTAAAGCTAAGTCAGTTGCTTAGTATCTAGGATTAGAATAGCAACTTTGTAATGAAATTCTCTGTTCTGCTTTTTATTAATATTATCTTATTTTATGTTTCTTACTCCTCTTTTACTTTGCCTATTATTTTCATTTGCACTTCAATATTTTTTATTCTTCTACTCATATGAAAGCTGTAGATTAAATCCTTCATCTGTAAGAAATTTGCCTTAATTTCTTTCTATCTCTTTCTACTTCTCTCAGATTATATATACTACTGAACCTATATAATTTATAATGCATTTATAATATATATTATTTATGATATATACACATTATATATATACACATTTTTCGGATGCATTTCAGAGGAAATTGATGACACTAGAGTATTAGAGTAGTTAGTTTATTCTGGAAAAATTGCTAAAACTCTAAA
Organism: Papio anubis; assembly: GCF_008728515.1. Taxonomy (NCBI): domain Eukaryota; kingdom Metazoa; phylum Chordata; class Mammalia; order Primates; family Cercopithecidae; genus Papio; species Papio anubis. Next base: position 62,625,531 of record NC_044982.1, on the reverse strand, counting down.
ACTTTCTTTGTCTATCTGCACTTTAACTTTATTTATTTATTTATTTCATTTCAAATTCTCCCAGATGTTGATGCACTCTAACATTTTAGAAGAGTATATAGGCTAGTTATTTTGGAGATTTTCCTTCAGTTTCGGCTTGTGAGATGATTCCTTATGATTGATTCAGTTTATAAATATTCGGCTGGACTATCACAAAAATGATGATATGTCTTTCTTGGTGCATCATATCAATAGCCTAAGGATGTTAGGTTGCTCCAGTATTGGTGATGTTAACTTTGATCACTGACTTACAGTACTGTCCACCAGATTTCTCCATTTTAAAGTTACTATTTTTCTTTTTGTAATGAACAAGCAATTTGCAAGGAGATACTTCGAGACTAGGTAAATATCTCCTTCTTCATCAAACTCTTAAATACTACTTTTAGCAACCAATGATAATTTTCGGACTTCACCATTCCTTCAACATTTATTAGTTGACATTCATGAAAAAGTTTCCCTTTCTTTTGCATTTACTTAATTATGTGTTTTTTATTCTTTTACTTATATAATAAATGTGAGTTCTGGTTATTTAAGAGAGTTATTATTATAAATATCTTTATATATTTTAATATTTTAATTGCTCCACGTTTGAGTTGCTTGTAAATTTTAAGCTGTAATGTACCTTAAATGAATCAAATAAGAACTAAAGTTAATTAGTATACTTATTGTCACCCTTAATCATGACAAAGATCTTATTATCCTTTAACTACACATGTTTTTCAAGTATATTATAGATATTTGGAGTTATAGTTCTCTTCTGTTAGCAAACACAGAAACTTTATTATTATTATTACTAATTATTATTATTACCATCATTAGATAATGATTTACCTAAGTGAGTTATCAATTTTTTGGCCCATTGTTTGTTTCTGGTCATGCCATACTTTCTCTCTGGATTCTCTTTTATTTGGGGATTGAGCTTCTAGTGTACTCATCATTTAAATGTTGATAATACCGAAATCTGTTCTGTAAAACTTCACTTATGTTTATCACAGCACTATTCTCAAAAGCAAAAGTATGGAATCAACCTGAGTGTCCATCAATGGATAATTGGATAAGGAAAATGTGGTGTATATATACACAATGGAATACTACTCAGCCAGAAAAAGAAATTAAATCATGTCTTGTGCAGCATGGAACTAGAGATCATCATTTTATATGAAACAACTCAAAACAAGAAAGACAAATACTATATGTCCTCGTTTATAAGTGGAAGCTAAATACTGTTCACATACTAACTTAAAGTGTGGAATGATAGGCATTGGATACTCAAAATGGTGAGGGGTTGGGAGGATAGATAATTTAAAATTACTTAATGAGTATAATGTACTTTATTTGAGTGACAGATTCACTAAAAGGTCACACTTCACCACTATGCAATAGAGCCATATACAAAATTGCACTTGTACTTCTTAAATTTATCTAAACTCCCCCCACAAAATTTCACTTAGTGATGAACTGTGAGTAATAAATGATCTTAGCCTTTTCTTTTATCCCTCACCAAGAATATATAATTTTCCTGATCATAAAATTTAGAACAGTAAGGTCTTTGTTGTTCTGTAATCTTGTTGAAATGGTAAGAATTTTCATATCAGTCAAAATGTATTTCCTTTGTAGGCAATTTGTCTTTTATCTCTGGAAGCTTTCAAGATTTTATTTTTACTTTTGATGCTCTAGGGATTAAGTATGGTGTGATAGTGTGAAACTTTGTTTATGTCTCCCGCTTTGTATTCAGATCTTTAATTTTCTGTGTTTCCTCAGTTCTGAAAAATTATCAAGTATGTTTTCAAGCATTTGCTTTGCTACATTCTGTCATTTTCTTCTGTTGCATTTTCCTTAGATTATTGTTGTGGATTCTCTATCTATCTTTTATCTTAACTGCTGTTTCATATTTTAAAGTCACTTTAGTTGTGCATTCTGAATCATTTACACGTTTTTTAATTATCTTAGTTACTCTTTTTACCTAGATGATTTTATACTATTTCATATTTATATCAATGACTATATTTTAAGTTCTTTATACCCACTGAATATCATTTTTAAATTTCTGATTTAATTGATTTATTTCTTTTATGTTCTCATTTGTCTCTGTAAACTATTCAAAATAGTTATTTTGAATTTACTGTTAGAAATTTCCTCTTATGAAGTGTGGATTTTGCTAGTCAATTTCTTAGTGTTATATTTTTGTCATGCAGTTTGGAGTTTTTATTTTCAAACTTATTTTGAGTAGGCTTGCAATCTCTTACTCACTTTTCCTTCCTACTTTCTTATCTATCTATCTATCTATCTGTCTGTCTATCTATCTATCACCTATCTATCTTCTATCACCTATTATCTATCATCTCCATCTACCCTTCCAATGCTTATCTCTCTCTACTTGTTTTGTAGTTACTTCAATACCTCTATCATCTGCCAATAAAACAAGTTCTTAGATAGATGGTACTGAGTGACTGTAAGATATTGGAATATGGCAGACCTGAAAGCATGTTTGGCTTAGGTCCTAGTAGCAAAACCATTTTTTTGCCTCTCTTCTTCCAGCTTTTCTCAGCCTCATTTCATCATGAGTTTTGGTTACATCTCATCCCTGGCTTCTCAGTCTCTAAACCTGGCTTTGGAATTCAGTTTCAATTTAAGTTATTTTAGCACATCCACATAACACCCCACTTCGTGATTTTTGAACCCCTCAAACATGTGGCCTCACCCATGGTGGTTGTGTTGTGAATCCATTTTGTTTCTGATGAATAAAGATGTTTTATCCAAGATCTCCAGTAACTTTTACGCTACCTGTGTACAGTAGGAGGAGTTTTTGAATTGAGAACTCACTGTACATTATTGATCCCTGAGTCCTCATTTGGTCTTCACAAGATATCTTTCAGTTAGTTAGATATTGTATACTGGGAAAACTGAAGTTCAGAAATCTTATGTCACTAGATAATAAGTGGTGGATCTTCAATTTGAACTTGGCTAACTCAATTCTTTCTACAATACCAAATTTATCTTCTTAAAAACAAAACAAATACATTTTTATTCCTTCTTTCAGAAATAAAACCACAGGGTGGTATTTTGTGTCAGAATTGAAACATTTTACCAAATATCTCTTTTAAGGTTTCAGTTATCATATGGTCACTTACTAAATTCTGGGCACACCATGAAGGTCCTACTGGAAATTAGTTCATTTTCATATTTAGTCTCAAGTGCTGTCTGACGACAGTACAAACTATGGAGAGTGTAACAGCAAAATGTGATCCACATTTTAACACCAAAATCACACAGCAATTTACAAACCTATAAAACACTGGAATTTTAAAAATATTTTGTTTTATCTTAACAAGAATATTCAGATGCTGGAAAGATAAATAGGTAAAAATATTTTAAAATAAAAATATACTCACAGATTTCTTTTCCCATGTGACAATTTAAATATTTCATTTTTAATTAACTTGAAAACAACATTTTAGTGCACTATTGTGCAACCTAGTTCTCTTAACTCTTTATTACTTTGTATCTTCACATATATACACATGCACCTAATATTGTAAAGTATTTGGTATGACTCATGCATAAACATTTCTTCTCTAGAAAAGAAAACCAATTCTACAACCATAGGAAAGAGAAAACAGTATCTTTGTTGATGGAAAGAGGGGTCCCAATCCAAACTTCAATAAAGGGTTCTTGGATCTCACGTAGGAAGGAATTCAGAGTGAGTTACAGAGTGCAATGAGAAGAGATAGTTTATCAAAAGCTCCTCAGATACAAAATAGGGTGTTCTCAGAAAGCAAGAGGAAGAACATGTTATCTAAACTCTTCTCACATAGGGGTCTTAGCTAGGTAAAAGCTAAGCTATGTCTACATGTTTGTGGGCTGTCTGACAAAATTTAGTACTTTGCTGATCTGAAGAAAGTTATCCATAGCATTTTCATATATAAGTACATCAAAGCACAGATATAATTATCTTGAAGGCATGTATTGTTGTGAGTATTGGGATTTCTTGACTTTCTGATATTACTGGAGTGTGTCCTTGCAGCTGTTTCCTCAGCCATAAACATCTATAACCATGGGTCTTGACTGGCAAGGAATGTACCTTGCTAGTTTTAAGATGCAGTTGATTTTAAACTGCCATCTCCCTAACTCTCATATGCTCCTGTTTTCCATTTTCCTAACACCTGTATCTTTATTTTACCCTTGATACTCTTCTTATTAAAAAGTATTGTGTTCTCAAAGATTAGTTTTATATTTAAAATAAATATGTCTTCCTGTGACAAAATTTGTAAGTGAAAATATATTTCATGTATGTTATGTGTGTGTACAGAACATTTTTGAAGATTTGTTTTTCAAAACTGTTTTACTCTGTTTTACAGTAAGTTTTGAAAATGTAGGAGACCTGGAAACATTATTGATTTTCCCAAATGTCTGATGTATTCAGTATTTACTTACAGAAATAGAAGCTATAAAAATAAGCACCAAAAATCTTTTTTAATGAGGTACTCTTTCCTAGTCGTTTTCCTCCCAGGACACTAAACATTGAGCAGTGATTTTTCTCATCATGTAAATACTTTATATAGAAAAAATTTTCTGTCATCTCTGCTTTTTTTATTTAAAAAGATTGTATATTATCTTTGTATTGCATATTTATGTGTACTCAATAAATATTAGGCTAACAGCTGTTACTATGATGATGGTATAAATATTAATATCCTAAAAATTCTTAAAGGGAACTTATTTCCTTGACTTAGTTTTATTTATAATTATTTTAATTCATGTTTTACATGTAAAAAAAATCTGTTTATATATACATATATATATATATATACACTTTTTTTTTTTCTTTTTGGTGCTATCTCGGCTCACTGCAACTTACAACTCCCTGGTTCAAGAGATTCTCCTGCCTCAGCCTTCCAAGTAGCTAGGATTACAGGCATGCACCACCACACCCAGCTAATTTTTGTATTTTTAATAGAGACAGGGTTTCACCATGTTGGCCAGGATGGCCTCGATCTCCTGACCTTGTGATCTGCCCGCCTTGGACTCCCCAAGTGCTGGGATTACAGATGTGAGACACTGCACCCACCCTACATGTGCAAATATATTTTAAAATAACATTATTCTCATCAATTCAGAAATTTCAACTCAGAAAAAAACTCAAAATGGTTTAAAAGTAAGTTTATATCTCCTGTGGTGCATTAATTTGTTGACTCCAAGATATAATACTTGGTCCAGATTGTTTCCATTTCCCTGCACTGCCATCTATAGTGTGTCCACTTTGATCCTTATAATAATTGCCCTATTGACAAGATAGTTGTGGCAGTTCCAGACACTGATACACAGACACACGTGTGTGTGTATATTTGTTTCTGCAATGACCTTTTCTTCAAATATCCCCATTACTCTCTACCCCAAGCATTCCTCCCTTCACATAATTTTGGCTAAAACTAGGTCACTTACCTATCCAATGCCCACCCATTACAGACAGAATGTGTGACTTCAAATTTTCAAGATCTAATACTGAGTCTGAGGGATGGACACTTTTAAAAATCAGCGATCTCTTCACATAAAAGATGAGAAGGAAAGGTTGTGGTATAAATCACTAATAGCATTAAATTTGAGATGCCCACTGACTTTCTAGACTTCAAATATTATTATTATTATTATTATTATTAAAAACAAGTCTTTTCATTCAGTCTCAACCAATGCTCTAGAGAAACTGTAAGTCTTTGAGAAACAATTTTATAGCCACTGGAATAAATAGTCCTTGAGGTTGATTTGAGCTATGGATCTTAGAATAACGAAAAGGAAAAAGTAGTGAGAGAAGCGAGAGATCAGATCATAAAAGTTAGAGAGCAGCATGAGTTTCCTGTGGCTACTATAACAAATTGCCACAAACTTTGTAGCTTCAAACAACAGAAATCTATTTTCCCACAGTTCTGGAAACTAGAAGCCAGAAAACAGTTTATGTTTGTTTGTTTGTTTGTTTGTTTGTGAGACAGAATCTCACTCTATCACCCAGGCTGGAGTGCAGTGGCATAATCACGGCTCACCACAGCCTTGAACTCCCAGGAACAAGGGATCTTCCTGCCTTGCCCTCTTGAGTAGCTGCTACTACAGATGTGTGCCACCATGCTTGGCTAATTTTTTTTTCTTTATTTATTTTATAGTGACAGGGTCCCACTATATCGCCTAGGCTGGTCTTGAACCTCTGGATTCAAATGATCCTTCTGCTTTGGACTTCCAAAGTGCTGGAATGACAGATGTGAGCCAACTGAGATGAAATCAAGTCAGCAGGGACAAGTTTCCGTCCCATGCTATTAAACAAACAAACGAACTGGTCTTTGCCTCTTTCAGCTTCTGGTGGCTGCTAACATTTCTTGGCTCGTGCCCCCTGCCCCACCTCAATTCAACTTCGCTTCTGTAGTCACAGGCCTTCTCCTCTTCTGTGGGTGTTCATCTTCCTCTGCCTCTTTCTTATAAGGTTACTTGTAATTACAGTTAGGACCCATGCAGATAATCCAAGATTATCTCTCCATGTCAAGATCCTTAACTATCACATCTGCAAAGACCCCTTTTACTTTTAACATTTACAGGTTCTAGGGATTAAGACCGAGTATCTTTATGTGGCCCATATTCACCCTACTATCAGGACATGGACTAGGACTCAAAGAGTCATGGAAACATAAATAAAAAGGATAAAACCTTAGACAAGTTTAGAAGAATTTCAATAAGATAAAAAGTGATTCACAAATGGAGCAGCCCTCAGAACTGGAGTCCCAAGAACTCTGGGGCTGCAACACAGTCAGACAACATTTATGAGCAGAAAACAGAAGTGACATATAGGGACAGCTTACCTGGACATACCTCAGCATTTTGCCTTATTTGAATCAGCTGGCTGCCTATGAGTGCCTGTCAGACTGGGACTCAGCTGTTTCTTAGCAAAGTATTCCCCTAAATTAGGCTTTCAGTTAGTTTGCATACTAAACATGGTTGTGGTTTGTTACATAAAAACTCAAATGTGGAGGCATGCTTGGAACAAAATGTAATTCAAATTAACACATGTAATTATAAAATTATTTCTTGGATGTAAGAAAGAAAAACAAATGGAGATTAAACAATCACAAGACTTCACTATTCGTTGATAGCTCCTGTATCTTACAGAAATACGTTTAGAGTAAAGGAATCTTCATTAACAAGGCTGCCAGTCAATTGATGCTGCTTCTTCAGATCAATTTTCAATTATGTGCTATTAGATTTTAATGGGACAGTTGGATAGAAAAGAATATCAATAAATGAAATTTTCTTGCTTTACAAGAAATAAAATACCTAATTTATTTTACTATTTTACATTTATAAAAATGCCTTTAATATCATGCATATTGAATAAATATGTATAAATATAAACATATATAAAATAACAGGAGAATTGAAATCAAAATACAACTTTGGTTTCGCCTCCTACAGTTCTTTCAAACATATTTAATGCCATAATCTGCCCTGCCTCTGGGTGTACACTCTTATAGGACAATTACTTTCCTGATACAATTTACAATATTAAAAAGCCCCTTTAATAACAAAAAATATGCCTCAAGATAGTAATTAGCATATCCAGTTGCATGTATGTTTACATCTTGATGTTATGAATTGATTTAGAATTAACTCTTCTCTCTTCTTACCTGGCCTCTTTTGCTTGGCACATCTGAAGTGGGAAAGGGATTGGGGCAGATTTGCTTTCTTGTGCTCCTCTTTCCCTACCTGAATTCACTTTAGTTGTTTTACTTTCAGCCAGGCTATGAGGGTATGGGGAGTAAAAACAGGTGAACAGGAGGACAGTACCTTTTTGGCTAGGTGGCCTAGAATGATCCAGGTTTAATGGTTGGTGAAAGCTGGGGTTCCTAATGAGTCTGGATAGGATTATGCTAATTGTTGTAATTCTTAGTGATTCTTGCCTAAAACCCCTCCCCAGCAGCCTCCTTATGGGAATGCCTGCCTTTTTATTCTAACGTGTAACTTCTTTCTCCTTTGTCATTCACTGCATGTTTGGTGCAATACATCCCTTCTCTTTTGGCTAAGGTTGACTCACCCTAACAGAAATTCCCATTCAAAAGGGTTCACAGAAACCCCACAATGGGCAAAAGATCCACTGGAAACATTCACCAATCCAACAAACTCTGAAAGTTCTCTGATCTCTTTTCTAAAGCACTGGGTCCTGTGGCATTGTTTTTCTACCCTAGAATTCTTGAAGGAATGGGTTAAGGTTATACAATTCAGACCCACATCCACAATTCCACTGTAACTTTTTAAGATGTGACTCAGGAATGAGATGAGTCCTTGTACTATAGTGCAACAAATATATTTACATACTATAATTATCCCCAAGCCCTTGATCAGGAGGGTAATGGGCTTATAGAATTATTTAACAAAATCTCCCCTTCTCAAATTTTCATTTGTTTTATATTCTTAAGGGAAGTGCTATAACTTAGGAGTGGTGTAATATTTACTCTAAAAAGCTCCTTATGCAGATTGGTCTTACTATCATTTTGGTATCTAATTGTGTCTCACTGACGTTTCAATAGACACTGAGGAAGAATAAGTCCCTTTTAATGTCCTGTGATAAAGATTTAAAATAGAGGAAACTAGCATATTTTTGCATGCGATGGAAATGGTTGGAAGTGCTATATTTTAACGGATTGTATAATGAAAATTGAAAAAAAAAAGACTTCTTCAGATCTTATATTTTACTTTTATAAAGAAAGAATATCATATTCAGATTAAACAGACAGGCATCATCACATTAGAGTTACTCTACAGAGAGGTAAAATTAAAGCCTCCGCATTTCAAGTAAAAGGCACGTTACAGCTTTTCAAACACCTAATTTCTCTCAGTGGTGTGGGAGATATAATGACAGGTAGCACTTCTGTGACTTAAGTGGCTCTTATATATCATCTGCTTTTAAACAGCATAAACTGCTTTGCAGTTTTTAATTTTCCAATCGTCACAGAAGTGTAAGAGCAGAGTAATCATGCACATAAAATCATCATACTTTTCTATTTTTTATCTTCCAAAGCAATGACAGTTTGTGACTTTAATATTACAGAGCTATATTTAATAGCTTTATATTCTTTATAATTTTCTCTGGTTAGGTAAAAATATCTAAAAATATTTAAGTTTTTTGTATGATAATTTATACCATTGGACCATATAAAATAAATAGAACATGACTTGCTTGCTTAAAAAAAAGAAGAAAGAAAATAAGTGTGTAAGAATAAATAGTACCAGCTAATAAAGATCAGTATCTTTATTATTTGATGATGAAATTGCCAAAGTAATTGCAATGAAAGCAAAAATTGACAAATAGGATCTAATTGAACTAAAGAGCTTCAGCACAGCAGAAGAAACTGTAATCAGAGTGAACAGACAACCTACAGAGTGGGAGATAATTTTAGCAATCTATCCATCTGATAAAGGTCTAATATCCAGAATCTATAAGGAACTCAAACAAATTTACAAGGAAAAAAAAAACATTAAAAAGTGGGCAAAAGAACAGACATTTCTCAAAAGAAGACATTCATGCAGCCAACAAATATATGAAAAAAAGTTCAACATCACTGATCATTAAAGAAATGCATATCAAAACCACAATGAGATACCATCTCACACCAGTCAGAATGGCGATTATTAAAAAGTGAAGAAACAACAGATGCTGGCGAGGTTGCAGAGAAACAGGAACGCTTTTACAATGTTGGTGGGACTATAAATTAGTTCAACCATTGTGGAAGATGGTGTGGCAATTTCTGGTATTTATAGAACCAGAAATATCACTTAACCCAGCAATTCCATTACTGGGTATATGCTCAAGGAAATATAAATCATTCTATTACAAAGATACATGCATGCGTATGTTCACTGCAGCACTAGCCACAATAGCAAACACATGAAATCAACCCAAATGCCCATCAGTATAGACTGGATAAAGCAAATGTGGTACATATACACCATGGAATACTATGTAGCCATAAAAGGAAATGAGATCATGCCTTTTGCAGCAACATGGATGAAGCTGGAAGCCACTATCCTCAGCAAACTAATGCAGGAACAGAAAACCAAACACTGTATGTTCTCACTTAAAAGAGGGAGCTGAAAAAGGAGAACACATAGACACAGGGAGGGGAACAACACACACTGGGGCCTGTTGGCAGGTTGGATGGGAGAAGGAAGAGCGTTAGGAAAAATAGCTAATGCTTGCTGGGCTTAATACCTAGGTGATTGGTTGATAGGTGCAGCAAACCATCATGGCACACTTTTACCTATGTAACAAACCTACACATCCCACATATGTATCCCAGAACTAAAAATAAAAATGAAAAGAAAAAAATTAGTGACTTTATTATTTTTAACATTCATGTTACTTCCAATACAGGAGAATCTCTAATATTGGAGACTTAAAAAAATGTAATTTGTCTATGATACCATCAGATACACTCTAAAAATATAAGATAATATCTCTAATACAAATAGCCAATTTTAATGATTGAACGACAGTGGCAATACATTTACATAGTATGTTTTTCTTATCTATAGATTTTACTGTCATTAAATTTAGAGGTCTTGATTTTTATAGTAATTTAATTTCTATGACAACTAACCACTTTTTTCTAATTTTTGTTTTGGGAATAAAGTAATTATGATCAATTTCTTCATTTTGGATGTTCAAATATTTTATATTTTCTACTGCAAATTCTTTTCTCAATTTTTTAAATTCAATACAAATGCGAATATATGAAAATGTATCAAATACTGCACACCAATTCTGGTATAGGGACATCAATATATACTAGGTTGTACCATATAAAGTGCCATTTTTATAGTTCTAATAAAATATTTTGTCAAATGGTTCAGACTAATATAAAACAGTATGCAGTATAATCTTTGCCTCTATTCAATTTTATTCAATTAATATTTACTATTCATCTTCTTTCTAGAAAGCATTGTACTACAAATTGTGGAGTCAAACTAAGTTTCTAATTCAAATAGTACAAGGTAACAGATAAATGACTAAGAATTCAAGGCAGAATGAAGTGCTACAGAGATGCATAATTAAGAAGGTGTGAAATACCCGAATAAAGAGATGTCTTTAATTGTGGCTGCAAGGAGACTGAACAATTAAGAATGGTTATCAAAAGAAATAACATTTGAAAGTAGAAAGGAATGAAAAGTATTTCAAAAGGTGAAAATGAGAGAAGTGAATTTTAGTCTGAGTAGATAACATAAGGAAAGGAGTTTTGAAAGTGTTTGGACAATAAAAAGGGGGAGGTCAGAAAGTAATTAGGAACCACATTAGAATAGGATTCTAAATAAAAAAGAAAGAGAACAACGCAAAGTTTTTCAAAGAGAAATATTGTAATAATTAGGACTCTTAACAAATATTCTGGCTTCTTCTTTAGGTTCAAAAAATTTTGAAATCAGTGGTGACCATGTGAGCTGCTTAGAGCAATAGCTGGCAAGTGAAAAGGGATAACTGATGCTTTCTGAGAGAGATTTTAAGAACATGAGCGTAATTTTCAATGATTATATTTCTGTATCATGGTGAATACATAAAGCATTTGTTAAGATGCAGCCTCACTCAGCAAAAGACAGTTTTAGCACACAAACCAATGGATTATACTATTACTGTGTCATGAACTACCTTATCCTGACAGATAAAGGAAATGACATACTATACATCAATTGATTTTAGGAAGATATTTTTGATAACTAAGGATTTAATTAAAGATTCAAAGAAATATTTATTAGCCTAGTCCATTTTTAATTACACAAGGAAAAAAATCAAAATGCCTAATATGATATTTATTAAATAAATTATGAATATGTATACGTTAATATTTAGCCACCAAAGTGATTTTTACTTTGGCCTTACAGATATCGATATGCATTGATTATATGAACATGTACATATCATATATGACCATTCTGATTAAATATGCTTCAAGGTTCTCACAGTCTGTATGTTTGGATAAAGGGAAAACTAGGGAAGGGGTGAGAACGAAGTTTGTTAAATTGCTATAGTAGGTCTTGTTGAGGACTGAATGTTTGTGTCCCTCTAAAACACATGTTGAAATTGTAACTTCCAATATGATGTTATTAGAAGGTGGAAACTTTGGGAGGTAATTAACTCATGAGAGTGGAGCTGTCATTAATGGGATTAATGCTCTTATAAAAGATCCTCTGGAAGGCTTTGCTATCCCTTCTACCATGTGAGAACAGAACAAGAAGATGATCATTTATGAACCAGCAAGCAGGCCCTCACCAGACACTGAGTCCGCCAGCAGCTTACTGTTGGACTTCCCAGCCCATAGAACTGTGAGAAATAAAATTGCTGTTGTTTGTAAACCACTTAGTCTACGGTATTCTGTCACAGCAGTCCAAAGGGACTAAGGCAGTTCTTTTCATTTTTCTTCTCATGGGTCATGATATTTCAGAGTAAAAATTAATCATATTTCCTTTGAGTCTGATTGACTACATCATTTGTGATGAATAATTCTTGTCACCGTTAAACCGTTCCCTCATTGTGTTTCTTAACTGAACATTTATCCAGGAATTTACAACTACCTTGTGAAGACATAATCAAGTCATTGATCTACTTTGTCTTCCCTTGCACGTAGTAAATTTCACAGTTTTAAGTAGCCTCAACCTTAAAGAAGGCTTTTCTCATCTTCCAGCTCCTGATGCACCGAGAGGAAAGAGGTGGATTCAGTTTTGGTATCATCTGGCTCTCCTGGGTGTTAACAAGTTTAACTTTGATACAGTAAGCAAAATAGAAAGGTACTGGTACAAAAACAGACATATAGACCAATGAAAGAGTTTAGAGGACCCATAAATAAGGGCACAGGTCCAAAACCGTCTGATCTTTGGCAAGCCTGATAAAAAACAAGCAATGGGGAAAGGACCCTTGATTAAATTAATGATGTTGGGATAACTAACTATCCATATGCAAAAGATTGAAGTTGGACCCCTTCCTTACACCATATACAAAAATCAACTCAAGATGGATTGAAATCTTAAATGTAAAACCCAAAACTATAAAAACCCTGAAAGACAACATAGGAAATACCATTCTGGACATAGGAATGGGCAAAGATTTCATGATAAAGAAGCCAAACGCAATTGCAGCAAAAGCAAAAATTAACAAATGGAGTCAAGTTAAACTAAAGGGCTTCTGCACAGCAAAAGTAACTATAAACAATAATCAGATAACCTATAGAATGAAAAAAAAATTGCAAAATTTGTATTCAACAACACCCTAATGTCTAGCATCTATAACGAACTTAAATTTACAGGAAAAATAATAACTCCATAAAAATGTGGGCAAGAGACATAAACATTTTTCAAAAGAAAACCTACATGTGGCCAACATACATATGAATAGGAGCTCAACATCACTTATTATTAGAGAAATGCAAATCAAAACTTCAAGATATCATCTCACACCAGCCAGCATGGCTATTATTAAAAAGTCAAAATATAACTGATGCTGGCAAAGTTGTGGAGAAAGTGGAATGCTTATACACTGTTGGTGGGAATGTAAATTAATTCAACCATTATGGAAGACAATGTGGCAATTCCTCAAAGACAGAAATACCATTCGACCCAGCAATGCCACTACTGGGTATATACCCAAAAGAACAGAAATTATTCTGTTACAAAGACACTTGCATGTGTATGTTTATTGCAGCACTATTCACAACAGGAAACACATGGTATCAACCTAAATGCCCATCAATGGTATACTGGGTAGAGAAAATGTGGTACATATACAGCATGGAATACTATGCAGCCATAAAAAGATTGAGATTATCTCTTTTGTAGGAACATGGATGAAGCAGGAACAGAAAACCAAATACCACATATTCTCATTTATAAGTGGAAGCTAAATGATGAGAACACGTGGACACATAGAAGAACAACAGACACGGGCCTTCCTGAGCTCATGGAAAGTGGGAGGAGGGAGAGGATCAGGAAAAATAACTAATGAGTAGTAGGCTTAATACCTGGGTGATGAAAGAATCTGTACAGCAAGCCCCCATGACATGAGTTTAACTATAGAACAAACCTGCACATGTTTGTTACAAAATCTTAGTGATGGAATAAGTGGTAACCTTTTTTGAAACACGTTATTAAATAGTAACAATAAATCAACTAACCATCTTACTTATAAGTAATTTCACTAAAGGCAACCTATTTTTAATAACTTCATTAACAGCACCTGTCTACAAATCCCCTGAAACTTTACAGTTGTCAATTATCAATAGTCATCTTACATATGTTCCTATAAACTCTATATATTTATAAAACTTTCACTTTTCGATTGTTATTTTTACCAATAGCCTAATGATAAAATATTCTGTCACTTATCTTGAGAGTTGCAAAGCTTTAAAAATGCTATATCATTAATGTGATAAGATGGGGATGATAGTATTTTTTGTGACAATCTGCCAATTACAATGTTGGAGAAGAATAAACAAAATATAGCATAGAAGTATTTATTAAATTTCTTTGAAGTCATGGAAATAGTTCAATAAATAATACTGGAAAAAATACAAATTAGCAAACAAACAAACAAAAAGCTAGCTCTTAAAGCCATCTATCACATCATTGTGAAAATTTACAGAGCTGGCACAAGAGACAAAAAAGGAGGAGAAATCTTAAGAGATAATAATCATATTTCAATTTTACTTTTGATCTAAGTCTATAATTGATCTTTTTTATTTTATCTACCTGAATTAATAACTTATTTCTTGATGAACATCTTAGCATAGACTATTTTTCCAGTTGTGGTATAAACTGTTTCCATGAATCTTAAATTTCAAACAATTATTTGCTTTATGTATAATATGACTTAACATGTGTACTGCTTTATAGCTTTTGAAGATATATTATCCCATATAACAATCTTATTATCACTGGAAATTTATTAAAATATTTTACTATATAAATGAAAACATATGTTATACCTTCTGATACCAATATGATTTACAAATAAATGGAGAATAACAATATTCATGGAACTCAGCATATAAAGAGAGAAAAGGGAACTTTTCAGGAAAAATCACATTAGTCTATATTATGTTTTCAGAATAATATACAGTCACACAGTCACAAAACAGGATTACTTTGCCGATTATAGGAATCTGATTTATTCACGTTTTGGTATTCACAAAATAAGTGTATAAATATGTCCTGAAGGCAGATAAGAATTAAATAAGTTTTTTTAGATTTATAATAAGGATAATTTATAAAATATCAGATGAACATAAGCCAAGCAGTATATCTAACTGAAAATATTTGTTCAACATGTTGTGCCCCCTTCTTGAGATGTGAAATATAAACTCCATTTTTACCTTTTATGACAAATTAGAAACATAAATATTTGTATTATATGGGTGGAAAATAACAAACATTTTTATTTGAGACAGAATAATTTTGTAGTCCTTTCTCACAATATTCCTACTATTGAAATTTTTAAATAAGTGTATTATAATGAAGTCCATTGGCTCCTCATTACTAATTTATTCCAAATGTCTTGTGAAAATTTCATTGAAGGAAACTAATCAGTAACACTATATTTTGTTTCTGTATTAAAAATCTATAATTGGCATTTTTTTACTGCTTCAAGAAATCTGTCATACAGAAATATTAATACATTTAAACATTAAACAGCATTTTTTAGGCTCTCTAAAGTAACATTTTCCTTACAACTTTTCTCATTATTTGAAGACTTTAATTAAGTCTTCAATAAGTGAGAACAACAATGATAGCTCAGATTATTAAATGCAGATAAATGCTAACAGAACATTTGGATAAAATTATAATTTCTTAAAAATGACATTAGAATTCATGTTACTAGGGATGAAAGACAACTATAATAAATTATTCGCTGAAGACTGGAATTTGAAATATTTATCTGCTAAATCTCCGTTAACGATAAGACAGAAAAAAGAAACAGATATGCAAAATGAATTCTGTGTCCAACTGAACATAATGCAAAGACACAGTTTTAAATCAGATTAGAAACTATAATATTTTAACAGTTACCCCAGTTATAATACAATTATAAAACTGTAAAGACATATAGGTATATTTCAGCATGATTCATTATTTGAATGACTACTTACTTAAAAGTAAAAAACTTTCTGTTTAAGTTATTAATCATAATTTCCACACAAATCACTGAAGCTCTGCTTTAAAATTTGAAAAGAGCATAAAGAGCATAGGAGGAATGATCTAATGAAAATAATAATGACATTTAGTTTTCAGTTTATCTCTAAGATGATAATTGATTTTTTGTGCTTACTCATTTAAAATAATAATTGCTTATTTCCTGATAATCATCTGAGCAGACTATGCTCCTTCTGACTCCCTCAGTGTAAAAACATTTTTTCTCTCAATATTTGTTTTTATGAAAAACATTAGAATATTAAATAATGTGTTGCTATTAAAACTAAAATGGCAAATATTTTATTTTTCTTTCTTGTATTTACATACATAAATCTTGTATCACTATAAGCATAGTCAGCTCACTGCAGTCCCAAATCACCGTGTACAAGCATGGTTTCTTGGTTCAGATATGAAGTCATTAGAAAAACTTAAGTAGTTTTTTCATATTTTAAAAAATCGATCCCCAGCATCATCACCATTATCACATTTATGATAATAATTCCCAACTATTCTCTTACTATGTAGCATCTTTCACCACTATGGCATATACTGTGTTAAATTTGACTATTACATTTTTATATTATTAATTCTTTTTATTGCCTCATTTTATAATTAGTGATTTAAACTGAATTGTGATGTTTTTGCAAATTACATTTTTAAGCATAACTTGAATAAATTATTACACTTTTCAAACATATTTGTGTAATGCAAACTAATATTTTTAAAATTTCCTCTGATTAGAGCAAATTCCACAAGCAGTGAACTGAAAGTGCTAGACAGTCAGTATTGCTATTTATTAAATATTCTAGGTCTTTATGTTCCAGAAAAGTGGTAGGATAGCAGTTAATTCTTCTTGAAAGTACTCATGACCACAAACCTTGCTTTTGAAAATGAAATATGAGCTAATGTGACTAGTCAGGCTTTAAGTTGTATCAGTTACATGTGAGAGGTTTAAGAACAAATATGTGAGTTATATCTCTGCTTCCTCTGCTACAATGATCTTAGAGGTGTGTGTTGATGTGAAGCTGCTATAAGGCTCAGTCAATGAGAAGAGCTATCCTGTCAACCTACTATGCCCTTAGTGGATTTAGAGCATCAGTGATATACAAAACTCAATTATAACCTGCTGGCGCTTTCTGGTTGCTTGATATCTCATCAAAACATAGTATAATCTCACTGATACACAAAGAGAGAAATGACACTGTTTTATGTAACGAATAACACAAAAATCTAGAAAAAATATACAAATGATTTTAATGGTTATTGGTATTTTATACTTATTATCAGCAATATTTTCTTAACAAAAATGGGACATTGTTGTCCTCTATAACATGATGTTTTAAAATATGTATACATTGTGGCATGGCTAAATTGAGCTAAATCACATGTGCATTACCCCATATTCTTATCATTTTTGAGGTGAGAACACTTAAAATCTACTCTCTAAGTTATTTTTGAGAATATAGTATATTATTAACTATAGTTAGCATGTTTTACAATAGATCTCTTGAACTTGTTTCTTCTAACTGAAATTTTGTGCCTTTTGAAGAACATCTCCCCTATCCTCCTCCTCAGTCTCTGATAATCACCATCTACTCTCCACTTCTATAAAATCAGTCTTTTTAGATTCCACATATAAGTGAGATCATGTGGCATTTGCCTTTTCATGCCCAGATTATTTCATTTAACATAATTATTACATTTCTAACAATTATAAAAATAGGAACAACATTGGAAATTAAAACACTCTGCCATTATGAACATATCCTAGGATTTGCAAATCATTTATTTAAAAGATATCTATTTTGGGCTGGCGTGGTGGCTCATGCCTGTAATCCCAGCACTTTGGGAGGCCGAGGCAGGTGGATCACGAGGTCAGGAGATCGAGACCATCCTGATCAACATGGTGAAATCCTGTGTCCACTAAAAATACAAAAAATTAGCCAGGTGTGGTGGCGGACGCCTGTATTCCCAGCTTCTCAGGAGGCTGAGGCAGGAGAATGGCGTGAACCCGGGAGACTGAGCTTGCAGTGAGCCGAGATCGTGCCACTGCACTCCAGCCTGGATGACAGAGTGAGACTCCGTCTCAAAAAATAAAATAAAATAAAATAAAATAAAATAAAATAAAATAAAATAAAATAAAAAATATCTATTTTGTGCCTGCATATGTTCATCACTGAGGACAAAATACTGAAGTAAACAGACATGACTCCATGTCTTGGAGTTATAGTCTATAGGGGAAAACAAATAAAACAAATTAGAGGATTAGTTAATAAAAGTATTTCTAGCTGAAACACTGCAGTCTAGAATGTGGGCTCAAGAATTAATTTCATTATTAACTATGACTTTGAAAAAGTTCATTTTATATGATGTTTACTTACTTATAAAGAAAAACAATTATAACAATTATATTCAAGCTCAGACATTACTGAAAAATGAAGAAATTCCATCAAAGCTCATTCTCCAAACAATATCTTCTTCTTCTTCTCTTCACTTGAAAAGATTTTAAAGTGTTTTAAGAAATGTGTGAGGTCTTTAATTTATTTAAACCTTTCTGCAATTTCTTTTATTGTTTCCTTGGGCCACTGAATCTGTTATGTAAAAAGTCATTGCAGACCTCCAATCCAATTTCAGACCTTTATCCCTTCAAAGACCTTATATTTTTCTTTGGGCAATTTTAACCCTTCCTATGGCTTTACCTACCTCTAGTCTTCTAATATTGCTTTATTTTATTTTATTTTATTTATTTTATTTTTTAATAGACAGTGTCTCGCTTTGTTGCCTAAGCTAGTCTCAAACTCCTGGCTTTAAGCAAACCTCCTGTCTCGGCTCTCCAAAGTGCTGGGATTACAGGCGTGAGCCACTGTGCCTGGCTATTATTGCCTTACATCACTTCTTTTTTTTTTTTTTTTTTTTTTTTTTTTGAGACGGAGTCTCGCTCTGTTACCCAGGCTGGAGTGCAGTGGCCGGATCTCAGCTCACTGCAAGCTCCGCCTCCCGGGTTTACGCCATTCTCCGGCCTCAGCCTCCCGAGTAGCTGGGACTACAGGCGCCCGCCACCTCGCCCGGCTAGTTTTTTGTATTTCTTAATAGAGACGGGGTTTCACCGTGTTAGCCAGGATGGTCTCGATCTCCTGACCTCGTGATCCGCCCGTCTCGGCCTCCCAAAGTGCTGGGATTACAGGCTTGAGCCACCGCGCCCGGCCAACATCACTTCTAAATCAAAATCTCTAGCCATAGCTTTAGTCTTGATATTATTTCTGAAACTTTCAAATGCTTTTGGACATTTTAAGGTATGCTTAATACTGAACATAATTTAAAATATTGTCAAAGAAGGAATTTCTCAGGTTGACTAGTTGAGTAAATTTTTAATAATATGTTTAATTTATAATATTGAGGGGGGATATTTGTTGTTTTGTTGACTGAAACACCTTTGTCAAATCCTCCTTATCTCTATTACAAAACTTTCTCAGAAATTAGAAAAATCAGTAGTCTTTTATTGTAATTTTTACCCTTAAAGATTTTGCTCACAAATCTAATTGCTTCTTTTGCAGTCAAATTAAATCTTTTTTATTCCAGAAAGTTTCACTAACCTATTCCACAGCTCCTTCTCTGACATGTACATAATCTGAAAATTTTATAAATGATTTCTCTATCTACATTCTCTTTCTTCAATATACATAAATTTATCTAAAATCCAGATCATCAGACACTGTAGTTGTTTAACTCAACTTCTTTTGGGAAAAACTTAGGAAAATAGTTAGAGTCTATAATCTATTGTCTTGAACTAAATCAAATTTTTATGTAAATGATTATGTCTTTCATCTTGCCAAATATACCACCAAGGCTTTGGGGGCATAGACAATGCTTATACTTCACTTTATGTCCAAAAAAAATTTTAACATTTATCTTGCACTTCAGGTGCACAATAATCATGAGACCAATGATTTTCTGTAACGGTTTTTACAAAATTCTGTAATATTTTGAAAATATATTTCTTAATTGGACACGCAGAACTGATTGAGTAAAACTAATAATCAGGAGATAATATACTTAGGGACACAACTAGCATTCTGTGCCTTAGCTGCCTACTTATGTTTTGTTTGTTTGTTTTGTTTTTCTTAACCAGAGAAATTATTACCTTTTTTTTTCTGCAACAAAAGCAAAATAGTAGTAAACACACACATGATCTCAAATATTTTATTTAGTCAAAATAGCAAAATATGTGTCTACGTATACAGCTAGCATAGCATAAATTGACATATTTCTCTTATTCTTTTGATAGATCACATTTTTTTTCTTTTCTCCTATATTTGGACTACTAAAATTTAAGTCAACAAACAGGCTAGAAATCATGTTTCTTTTTGGTCACATGAGAGGTTATAGTACTTTACATTGTATCCTATTGCATGAATTTTATTAGGATCAATCTGTTTGCATTTCCATCACAATTTCATCAGCTTTCTCATTGGATTCATTTTACCAGGTCTGAAAAAATTTATTCCTAATTCTATTACATGATGAACTAATGCCTTTTGGCAACAGTGGAGTTAAGTTATCCAGTGGTATTTCTATGTTTCCATAGGTTTAGTAACCACCATAAATAATTGTCAGAGGTGAGACTAAAAGGTAAATTTTGACTTGAGATTTGTACTTGCATGTTGAATTTGTTCAGCTTAAGGCAGGAGAATAGGGTCTGGGGGCAGGGAACTTAAGGACTTCCTAGAACTAAATCAAATGGAGAAAACTCGACTTTTTATAACCAAGTAAATAACTTTGCAACTGTACTTCAGCTATGACAGAAGATATCCTCCTCATTTGCCTAGGGTGTACACAAAGTAAATAACTTGATAACCTCACTTCAACCTCTTCATTTGCATAGGGAGTACACCAAGTAAATAACTTTGTAACTCCACTTCAGCCTCTTCATTTGTATAGGGCATATACCAAGTAACCAACGAGAAACCTCTAGAGGGTATTTAAACTTCAGAAAATTCTGTAACTAGGCTCTTGAGACACTTGCTTGAGCCTGCTCCCACTTTGTGGAGTGTACTTTCATTTCAATAAATATGTGCTTTTCTTTCATTTATTTAGTTTTTGTGTTTTGTCCAATTATTTGTTCAAAATGCCAAGAACCTGGACACATTCCACCAGTAATTTAAATTTTACTGCTACTTTTTTCAATTTGTAGATGTTAAATGGTGCCAATTCTCTAATTATATTATTCTGAACCATGATAATTTTAGAAAGCATACATTAGTTACATGGGATTCAAGGATTTTATATTCAGAAAGCAACTGCAATATTTTTCTAAATTTTCTTTATTTCAGTGATGGAAAATCTGCCGTAAACTATGTTGTTATTAAAAACTGTGAATTAAATTTGGTATAAACTTTTGTAAAATGCGAATCAAAATTTATTTTTCACTTAATGTTCCTGAATAATGTAGATTTGCCTGATAAGCATAAATCTAGTATTCATAAGAAAATATATTTTTACTGATAATCAGGAGTTAATATTTTTGTTTACTACACAATTGTAAATATCCAGCATCAATCTCTTTTATATCTTCAACAGTTACTTTTGGCATAAAAGCCCAAAATGCTCAGGATTGACTCCATTTTAAGAATTAGTTAATCTGAGAGTTGTGCAAACTCCCATCTGATAATTATGTTCCCTCGTGTTCAGTTTGGCAATAAGAGTATGTTAATATATTCCACATAGAATAGAAAGTATCTACCAGAAGTGTTCATTATACATGTATTAATAGAGATACAATAATGCTTGTCACATCTGCTGTCTGAATCAGCTTAACTAAAATCAATAAGCAACTGTATGTTTTTGAAGAGATAACCCCAGTACAAATAGTGGCAATGGTGTGGAACATGGGAATTCTCATGTAAGTTGGTAAGATTGTAAACAAACAAAGCCAGTTAATCAACATCTACATTGAACATACAGCTTCGAGTGAATCAATGTTTTCACTTCTAGCTTATATGAAAAAGAAGTTCTCAAATTTCTGCACAAAAAAAAATGAACAAATAAGTTTATCATACTAGTTTTCACACTAGAAAACAACATGAAAAGTTGTTGTCCATTTATCTATTCGTTTGGTAGGGTTGCCAAAATCAGATACCACAGACAGGTGGCTTAATCAATAGAAATGTATTTTCTCACAATTCTGAAGGTTGAAAGTTGAAGATCAACATTGTGACAGGTTTGGTGTCTCCTGTGGCTTGCAGACAGCTCCCTTCTCCTGTGTCTAACACTCCCATATGATAATACAGGAAGACTTCAACACCCCACTGACAGTATTAGACAGATCACATAGACAGAAAATTGGCAAAATATTCAGTATCTGAACTCAGCAGTGGATCAAAAGGAACTGACACATATCTACAGAACTTTCCACCCCAAAGCCACAAAACATACATTCTTCTCATCTATACATGGCACATACTCTAAAATTGATCACATAATTGGGAATGAAACAGTCCTCAGCAAATGCAAAAGAACTCATATCATAACAAGCCGTCTCTCATACTACAGCACAATCAAATTACACATGGAGAATAAGAAACTCACTTAAAATCATACAATTATATGAAAATTGAATAATCTGCTTCTGAATGACTTTTGGGTAAATGATGACATTAAGGCTGAAATCAAGAAGTTATTTGAAAATAAGGAGAACAAAGATGCAACATACCAGAATCTCTGGGACACAACTAAGGTAGCATTAGGAGGGAAATTTGTAGCACTAAATGTCTATATCAGAAATTTAGAAAGATCATGATTTAACAACCTAACACCCCTACTAAGAGAACTAGAGAATCAAGAGCAAACCAACCTCAAAGCTAGCAGAAGACAAGAAATAACCAAAATCAGGCTGAACTAAAGGAGACACACACACACTCTCTCTCTCTCAAAGATCAACAAATTCAGGGACTGGTTTTTTTTTGGGGTTTTTTTTGTTTGTTTGTTTTTTTTGAAAAATTAATAAAACAGATAGACCACTAGTTACCCTCATAAAGAAAAAAAATTCAAATAAACATAAACAGAAATGACAAGGGGAATACTACCCCTGACCCCACAGAAATAAAAACAACCATTAGAGAATACTTTGAACACCTTTATGCACATAAACTAGAATATCTAGAAGAAATGATAAATTCCTGTACACATACACCCTTCCAAGACCAAACCAGGACGAAATTGAATCCCTGAACAGATGAATAATGAGCTCTGAAATTGAGGCAGTAATAAATAACCTACTAACCAAAATAAGCCCAGAACCAGACAAACAAAGCCAAATTCTACAGATGTACAAGAAAGAGCTGTCATCATTTCTCCTGAAACTATTCCAAAAAACTAAGAAGGAGGGACTCTTCCCTAACTCATTCTATAGCGCCAGCATCATTCTGATACCAAAACCTGGAAGAGACACATCAAAAACAAACAAACAGACAAACAAACAACCAAAACTTCAGGCCAATTCCTTTATGAACATTGATGCAAAAATCCTCAACAAAATACTGCCAAACTTAATCTAGCAGCACATCCAAAAGCGTATCCATCATTCTAGGCTTTATCCCTAGAATGCAAAGTTGGTTCAACATACACAGATCAATAAATGTGATTCACCACATAAATAGAACTAAAGACAAAAACCGCATGATTATCTCAGTAAATGCATAAAAGGCTTTAGACAATATTCAACACTCCTTCATGTTAAAAACTCTCAAAAAACTAGGTATTGAAGAAACATACCTCAAAATAAGAAAAGTCACAAATAACAAAAACCACAGCCAACATCATACTGAATGGGCAAAAGCTGGAAGTATTCCCCTTGAGCACCAGCACAAGTCAAAGATCCCATTTTTTACTACTCCTATTCAATATAGTATTGGAAGTTCTAGCCACAGCATTCAGGCAAGAGAAAGAAAAGGTAACCAAATAGGAAGAGAAAAAGTCAAATTATCTCTGTTTATTGGTGATGTGATCCTATATCTGGAAAACCCCACTGTCTAAGCCCAAAAGTTTCTAAAGCTGATAAACAACTTCAGCAAAGTCTCAGGATATAAAATCAGTGTGCAAAAATTGCTAGCATTTCTATACAGCAACAACAGTCAAGCTGAGGACCAAATCAGGAAGGAATTCCCATTCACAATTGCCACAAAAAGAATAAAATACCTAGACATACAGCTAACTAGAGAGGTGAAAGATCTTTACAATGAGAACTACAAACGAATGCTAAAAGAAATCAGAGATGACACAAATGGAAACATGGTTCATGCTCATGGATAGGAAAAATCAGTATTGTTAAAATGGCCATACTGTCCAAAACAATTTATACATTCAATGCTATGCCTATTAAACTACCATTGACATTCTTCACAAAACTAGAAAAAAACTATTTTAAAATTCACGTGGAACCAAAAAAGAGCATGAATAGGCAAGGTAATCCTAAGAAAAAAGAAAAAAGATGAAGGCATCATGCCACTCAAAACTTCAAACTATACTACAGGGCTACAGTCACCAAAGCAACATGGTATTGGTACAAAAACAGACACATAGACCAATTGTACAGCACAGAAAACACAGAAATAAGACTTCACACCTACAACTACCTGATCTTCAACAAATCTGACAAAAACTAATGCTAACTTTATTACATTTCTTTTCTGAATTATCTAGGTGATCATCAAATTTGCTTGTGGTGCATTACATTGATTACTTTTCTGATATAAAATGTCTCTTTCATTCATAACACAACTGTTTCTGCTATTTTTTTGTTCTATATGATTGGATTCACTCTGCTAATATCTTCTTTGAAATATTTGTATATCCATCCATAGGGGAGATTGTCTACAATATTATTGTTTTGAAATGTTCTTATCAGGTTTTGGTATAGAGATTTTATAGATAAAGATTGTTATCGTTTCTTCTTAATTGTTTAAAAGTACTTACTTCTAAAGACAACTGGACTTGGAGATTTAGGGGAATAGTTTCAAACATGGGATTTAATATTTATTTTGTATCAGAATTAAGAATATAAACTAAAATTTTGATATTTCATACATATAAAAAAGTGCATTTTTCTACTCTTATGTATGAAGTTTAACCAAGTTCCTAGAATAGAAACCTATATGCACAATAATGAAAGAACTGCTAATGCATTCTAAATAAGTCAAAGTGATAATATAGTAAGACAGCAATATTTTTACACATGGCATTATTCTAATACATTATTTAAAAAGTCTTTTGAAGGATTACAGTCTAATTTATATCTTATAAAGAGTATCCAATCAATGTGAAACAGAAAAAAACTTTGAATTAGGAGTATATTTGACAGAAGATGATGTAACAAATTGTTCTGAGAGATTGTGGTATATGGTCTATCAAGCATTTCAAAAAGAAATCAAACAAAAAATATTTTAATATTTTGAATAATATATTCATTCTAAACTTCTAGTTCTTATGTAACATCTTAAAGTATAGAAATATCCTGTCTTATCCCCTTAATTATTATTTTAAGAGATCACTTAATTTTAGATAAATTCTCTTAAAAAACATAAACAGGAAAAATTGTTTCTCATAAATAAAATAACCACGGTATTTTCAAACCTATTTTTATTAATCTGTAGCCTCGGAGCCAGCAGAATAAGTTTTGTTTTGTTTTTTTTTTTTTTTTGATACTCTAAAACAGAGGGAAAATAAGTTAAAGGAAAATATTATGATATTATGCCATATGTTGGCAAGTTTTACCTGCTTTCATGAAATAAATTGAACATACCATTACATCATAGTGAAGTTATTACATACTTTTGTTTATCTACTACTGTATTACAAAAGGGAAAAGTACTACATTCACTGTATGTTAACAATGATAATACAGTATACAAGGCATAATATGAGAGAACAGTTCCAACACATTTGGAAGTAGAGTGCACTATCAAGAATGTTTAGCTTTTACTGACTTGTAAGACTGGTTAGTTTTACTGAGAGTTACTCTCTAAAACATTTCCAACCTGACTGAAAATGAATCAATATTTACTGACGAAAGATTACACAACTTTGAAAGAGGCAGACAAACTCTAAAACCGGTCTCTTACTACCTGAAAGAAACTCCCATCCGTGAATAGTCTGTGGAATAAAGAACAAAATAGCATTACCTTTGACTTTTAATTGATTTCAGTTGCTGGAAGACACTAAACTAATCAATAACAGTAATAATGACAGGAACTAGGGCCTCATGTTTGGAAGTTCACTAAAAAATATTATGTGTATTCAAAGCAATGTGAAGGTAATAGGCACGAGGTCTCTACCATAAAATGCCTCCCCAAATAGCTATGGTGACGCGCAAATCAATATGAGCCCTAAGCAACGGAAGAATCTTCCAGTTGAGTACAATAGCAGAAAATAGTGTTAAATATGAGAATGAAAACTGAATTTCAGTTAGCTGCTTTTGGCTGCAAGTATAGAAAAGCCAACTACAATGGATAAAATAAACAAGGGTATTTGCTCACCCAATTAAAACTTCAGAGGTCACTGGATTCAATCTAGCTATATTCAGTAGGTCTGGGCTACATCTTTTCCTAACTATGAATTCCTCTGTGTTCATTCCTACAATGGTCTCCTTCATGAGAACAATGTGACGATGAAGGTCAAAGTTTCACAATCACAGAACACAAATTCATGAGGGTGAGATATATCTTCCGGTGGCTTTATTTTAGGAAACAGAAAACTTCTTTTCCCTAAGCTCCCAGCAAACCTCTCTTTCATCTCTCCGTCTCAGAGTCAGCCATACCCCAATCTTGAAGCCAAAGGGATTTTTGTGGTTAATTGACTTGGAGATTACTGCAGGATTTAGCAGGCTCATCCTTGGGCCTGTGGGTGAAGTAAGATTTATTTTTTCTATGAAGGAAATATGTCAACCTGAAAAATAATTAGTGTACTCCCTAAAGTAGAAGTGAAAAGAACGTTTCATATGTTGAGAAAGAAAATTATTACAAATACCTATTTACCTATTTTCAGCTATCTTTACTGATGTAATAAAAATATACTAAAACAAGCAGATACAAGCTTTATCTATAAGAGAAACTGGTTTTTACAAAGTCCAATATTCAGCTAAAATATATTCAACACATCCTATTCACACATTCAATTTCTAATGAGGTTCTTCTCACTGAGATTATATTCCAGTTAGAAAGACAATCAATTCAATAATTAAATGAACAGGATAACTACATAATGTTAAAGATCTAGTTCAACCATTGTGGAAGACAGTGTGGCAATTCCTCAAGGATCTAGAACTAGAAATACCATTTGACCCAGCCATCCCGTTACTGGGTATATACCCAAAGGATTAGAAATCATGCTGCTATAAAGACACATACACACGTATGTTTATTGTGGCACTATTCACAATAGTAAAGACTTGGAACCAACCCAAATGTCCCTCAATGATAGACTGGATTAAGAAAATGTGGCACATATACACCATGGAATACTATGCAACCATAAAAAAGGATGAGTTCATGTCCTTTGTAGGGACATGGATGAAGCTGGAAACCATCATTCTCAGCAAACTATCACAAGGACAAAAAACCAAACACCACATGTTCTCACTCATAGGTGAGAATTGAACAATGAGAACACTTGGACACAGGAAGGGGAACATCACACACTGGGGCTTGTTGGGGGGTGGGGGAGGGGGAGGGATAGCATTAGGAGATATACCTAATGTAAATGACGAGTTAATGGGTGCAGCACACCATCATGGCGCATGTATACGTATGTAACAAACCTGCACGTTGTGCACATGCACCCTAGAACTTAAAGTATAATAAAAGAAAATTTGCAAAAAAAAAAAGAAAAAAGATCTATATAAGAAATAAATAGAGAAATATGATACAAAATAAAAGGTAGAAAGCCAGACTACCTTTTATAGAACGACCAAGAAAACATTCCCTGGGAAGTTGACATTTAAGCTTTAAACATTAAACATGAAAGTTGAAAACGAGACAAAAAAACAGTGAGTAGAGAAATTGCTTCAGAAAGAGAATACAGAAAGGGCAAAAGGCCTGAGGTGCCTGCGCGCGTGCACACACACACACACACACACACACACAGAGTTAAATCATCTTGTTTTTATGGAAATAGGATTCATTCTGTTAAGGGTGAAAATGGAGTAGAGGAGATGTACAATACAGAAACATGCATTAATAATAAATATGTGAAAAGGTTTGTGCTTTGGGAAAAAAAATAAGCAGGGAAAGATTGAACAAATAGAAATGATGGGGACTGAAAAAGGCTTGAAATATGACATAGAGTGTCAAGAGAAGAGCTTCAACGAAAGGGTGAAATTTGAGCAGATACCAGAAAGAAGAGAGAGAACAAACAGGTCATTCAAAGATCTGAGGAAAAGAAGTTTATGTAAAGAGAAATGCAAATACAAATAGCCAAGATGAGAGCTTGGCTAACTTTTTTTTATAAAAGCAAGAAGGCTAGCTAGCTAAAGCAAAGAGAACAAGTTGGGAGAACAGATGAGGTATAGTATGGCATTGTTGGTTTTGTTGAGAATTTTGACTTTTACTCTGAGTGACATCAAAGACATTGGAGAATAAGTTGCATAAGAACAACATAGTCTACATGATCTGATAGATTTAAAATCATCACTCAGGTTGCTGTGTCATGAATTAGAATGCAAGGGGCAAGGACAAAGCAAGGATCCTTAGAAGATACTATTTAAAAACTAAGTGGGAGATAACAGTGGCTCAGGACAGAGTAACAGTAGTGAGGGTGGTAGAAAATGGTTGAAGTCTGGATATGTGTTAAAGCAAAAACGGAAATGATTTATCATAAGATTAGAGGTAGGTGTGAAAAAATGGTATTTATAAGGAAAAATAGTTTCTAAATGTCTTGGGAAAATAACTTTTTGAATATTTATAAATACAATTAAAAGATAATGGCTTCTTCATGTATTACAATTCTTCATGTCTTTTTCAATAACTTTTAATTTTTTAACAAGTAGAAGCAAATAGTGGTGAGACTAATTTTACCTTTGTAAGTCAATTATTTTGTGTTAAGTAAAGAATAAGCAGTTATACCAGCGTCATTTTTCAAGTATTATGTGTAACACAGTACCATGCATCTTTGCAATAGTTTTGTGCAGATATGTGATTGAAGAAATAAAGACACTGCAAAGCAATGAGTGAAAAAAAAAGAAAAAATAATAAAAGATCTCAAAATATTGATAAAACTATACATAATGAATATAAATAAATTGAAAGAATTTTTCTTTTTATTTTAACATTTTTTGAAACATAATATATATACAGGAAAAAAGCTTATACCATAACTGAGTAATTGATGAATTTTCACACGCTAAACACACCTTGTCACTAGCACTCATAAAAGAAAAATAACAAAGAATACCTCAGAGATAATTTTGTTGTTCTCTTTCAATTACTATTCTAATAGTAAATCACCATATTGATACAAAAAAATAAATAAGTGTTGCCAGTTTTCATACTTATATATAAATTAATTTATTCAACATACACATTTTTGTGTCTAGCTTCATTAATTCAACAGAATGTTTGAGAGATTCATCTATATTAATGGGCATAGTCATCAATCTTATCATTGTACTTTGTGGCCTATTTTGTTTTCAAAAAAACAGTATCTCCCAACCCACATGATCTTCAAATTGACCTTGCTGCTTCCTAGAGATGGAATCCAATTCCCATCCACTTGAATTATCCTGACATTAATGACTTTCTTGTAATCAGTGCAATGTGGCTTAATGAATAGGGTGTGACTTATGACTTCTAATGCTAGATCAGAAGAAGCACTGCAGGTTAGTTCTTATTTTTTGAAACACCAGCTCCTCATATGCTCCTTCTGGGGACCGTCGCTTCTTAGAATGCAGCTGAAATTCTCAGAGAAGCCCAAGTCACATGCAAATGTTCCAACTGAATAAGCCCAATTAGATACCAATCACTCCAATGAAGTAACATTCAGAAACTTCTGGTTTCCAGTCATTCAAGTCACCCTCAACCATTCAAGTCTTCCCAGCTGAGGCCCTAGATATCATATAATAGGGATAATTTATCCTTGCTGTACCTTATCTCAATTTCTGATTCACAGTATCTATGGTCATATTGTTTGTTATTTTATTCTAGTATCTTTGAAATTGTTTTGTATGCAGCAACAATGGCTACGTATGCAACTACTGAAACCTGTACCCATTCTTTGAATGAATGATAGTCAACTGTGGATGAGAATTTGGATTTTTTCTACTTTGTAGCTTTTATGAATTGTGCTTCTGTGAATATAACATCTGTGTATTGTTGAACCTTTGTATATATTTGTGTCGAGCATATAAACATGGATGGAATTAGTATTATTTGTTCAGATTAAAAGATAGAACCAAATAGTTTTCCAAAGTAGATGTAAAACGTTTACATTCCCAGGTCGGGCATGGTGGCTCATGCCTGTAATCCCAGCACCTTGGGAGGCCGAGATGGGCAGATCATCTGAGGTCAGGAATTTGAGACCAGCCTGACCAACATGGTGAAACCCCATCTGTACTAAAAATATAGAATTAGCTGGATGTGGTAGTGCATGCCTGTAATCCCAGCTACCTGGGGGACTGAGGCAGGAGAATTGCTTGAACCTCAGAGGCAGAGTTTGCAGTAAGCCGAAATCGCTCCATTGCACTCCAGCCTGGGCAACGAGAGCAAAACTTAGTCTCCAAAAAAAAAAAAAAAAAAAAAAAAAACTACATTCCCACAAGCAGCATATGAATTCTGATTGTTCAATGTCCTTGCCCACATTTCATTTTTTATTATATATTTTAGCTATTCCAGTAGATGTAGTATGCTATCCCATTGAAATTTTCATTGAATTTCTCTGATGTCTTATGTTATGAGCAGCTTTTTGTGTGTTAATTAGTCATTTAGATATTCACTTTTCAAAAGTAAGGCTTTAACTCATATTTCAATTGAGTTTTCTTTATTTTCCTTTTCAGTTTTAGGAAGTTATATGTTCTTGATATGTGTACTAAAAACAGCTTCCCCTACTCTGTAGGTTGCCTTTTCTACTCTCAATGATGTCTTGAATTAACAAGAAGTATTAATATTAATATAGTCAATTTTTTCTCTTAAAGCTTTGTATATATTATTTTAAAAGTCTGTTCTTAAAGTCCTAAAGTTATTCTCCTTAAGTTTTACTGTTCTACCTATAATATTTAGGTTTTTCAATACATTATAATTTTTGCTAATGATATGAGATAAAAATTTTTGTATTTGAAAGATAGAAGTTCAGATATCTACTTTTGCTTATTAACAACCATTTATTGAACAAAATGCCATTCCCCAATGTACTGCATTGCTGCCTTTGTCATAAATCACTATTTTTTTAAGACGTCATTATCACTGACCTGTCCTTTACCAGTAGCCTCATAACTACTCAACCTTGACTTATTTCTCTCAAACTATACTTGAAAACCAAAAATCTGATAATACCAGTCCTCTACTATGAAACTTTTCATGGTTTTCAATACCTAAAACAGCATTTCTCTCACTGCAAAACTTAAACACGCAAATTCTGTAGGTCCTCCGTCAAACCAAATGAATCAGAACGAGGGGAACTGACGATGGCATTTTAAAAAGTGCAAATATTTTTAGAAATATGAGACTCAGCGGTTTATCAAATAAAGACATAATTCCTCAGCATAAATGAAAATACACAAGGTACTCCATAATCTTGTTTCTGTTGTAATAATAATCTTGATCTTATGTTCTACTCATTTATATTTTTATAACTGTATTTGCACTTGTTGTTCCCCAAAACCCCAACTATATTTGTATCTTATGATTTTTCTATGCAGTGCATATTTACTTTTTAAGGCTCATCCCTGTGGACCCCTCAGCCACCTCTCCCTTAGAGGAGTTCTTTGCCTCCCTGAGAAGAATCAAAACACATCCTCATATACATTTTCCCCCTAATTGTTGACCATTTATTTAGGATCTCACCCATTTTTTTCACTATTCATGATAAGTGGAAGGAAGCAATAAAACAATATATTTTTATGCATATGAACCATCTACTAACATGGGAAGCCAGGATAAGCCATTATCAGTTTTAATTAAAAAATAATAATAATAAAATAAATTGGCCGGGCATGGTGGCTCAGGTCTGTAATCCCGGCACTTCGGGAGGCCAAGGCAGGCGGATCACAAAGTCAGGAGATCGAGACCATCCTGGCCAACATGATGAAACCCCGTCTGTACTAAAAAATGCAAAATTTAGCCAGGCTTAGTGGCACGCACCTGTAGTCCCAGCTACTCGAGAGGCTGAGGTAGGGGAATCGCTTGAACTCGGGAGGTGGGGGTTGCACTGAGCCGAGATTGTGCCACTGTACTTCAGCCTGGGCAACAGAGCAAGACTCCATCTCAAAAAAAAAAGAAAAAAAAAAGAAAAAAGTCTGGCTGGGGCAGTGGCTCATACTTGCAATCCCAGCACTTTGGGAGACCAAGGTGGGTGCTATCATTGAGGTCAGGAGTTCAAGACTAGCCTGGCCAACATGATGAAACCCCATCTCTACTAAAAATACAAAACATACCCAGACGCTGTGGTGGGTGCCTGTAATCCAGCTACTAGGGAAGTCTGAGGCACGAGAATCGCTTGAACCTAGGAGGCAGAGGTTGCAATGAGCTGAAAATACGCCACTGCATACCACTGTTGTGCCTGGAAAACAGAATGAGACGCTGTCTCAAAGAAAAAAAAAAAAAATCTCCTTTCCATTTTTATTAACAGAATACAGAAATCCAACATTAATTTCTAATGATATAGGCCATTGTGAGCAAATACGTTATTTTAGCATTATGATAAAATGAATAGAGATGAATAAGTGCTATGGTCAAAAGCTATTATTAGAATATTATCTTATATAAAGAAAAATGTTCCTTTCAATTATTCTGAAAAATGTATATGCATTCACATAATTCTAACTCTTTGTTTATAATTGCATGAAAGTTCATAATTCTCACCAACAATAGTAGAATTATGGATCACTTTTTTAAATGTCTAATTGTTATTCAAATGTACTTTTTTATATGCATACAATTTTATTTTGAAAAAACTGTATGACATACATTCAAGGAAATGTTTATTCTATGTATTTACTCTTCAGAATTAAACAAATATTCGTAAATAAGAGAATTTCACAATTATCATTTAACCACATATTTATAGGTTCTCTAGCACTGATTGCAGTATTTGTGTGTTTGTGTATGAAAAATTTCATAATTTTAAAACTAGAATATGCATTTACCTATTTGAAAAGTTAAGAAATATACAAAGGTGACCACATACTAATTTATCAAAGTGCAATGATTAACAATACTCTGCAAAAGTTATTCCTCTGTAACAAAAGGAAACTTCGATACCACTTACTACATTCGCAACTAATTTTGTGACAATGTCACTTATTTTTATTCTAAATTGCATTTTAAATTGCACACATAATTATTATCCTTGTATACAGTTGTGATTTGCTAATATTTATTCACCGATTTACCAATTCATTTTTTCTCCATTCTTTCTTGTATCACAAGCATTACTTCTGGGATCACTTTCCTTCCTCCTGAAGGACATCCTTTCAAATGTTCTTTCTTAATGACAACTGAGTGTGGGTCTGAAAATGCCTTTTGGGATACAGCTTTCCACGCTGATTTTTTTTCTTAGTACCCAGCTTCTATAGTTGCTGTTTAGAACCAAGCTTACTGTCACTCTCTGAATAATTTTTTCTCCCTCTCAGATAGCTTTTACCATTTCCTCTTGATTTGTCCCTGTTTAGTTTCACCATCATGTTTATGAAACTGGAAATGTTCCCTTTTCCCTCTCGCAGGGTGTGTGACAGGGAAAGCTGCTGGCTTGTTTGGTGCCCCACTGCTCAAACCCCTTAAGGGGAGCAGCAGGTGGGCAGGGTGTGGGGCTCTGACCCCACGACAGAGTCTAGGGGTGATTATTTACAGCTCCTGAGGCCCCAGTGGGCATGTGTTACAGTGTCTGCTCTTTTAGTTTAGCCGTCCATAGGCGGTTTGTGTTTATCAGCTTAGTTAGACCCTCTGCCTTATCTTAAAGACGGGACTTTCTGTATCCCAGGGTTTCTTTCCTTGGTGTACTGGAAGAAGCAGATCACACCTGGGCTTGGAGAACAAGTGCAAGTTTTTTATTGAAGTGGCTCTCAGCAGATGGGGAAGCCAGAAGGGAGATGGAATGGGAAGGTTTTCCCTGGAGTTGGGCCACTCAACAACTGGAGTCTTCTCCAACTGCCCTGGCCAGACTCCACGTCATTCCACTGGATGATGGCCTGCCAGCATGCTGCCATCCGCTGGTGCCTGTCAATGTGTGCTTCAACCAATGTGTTCCTCTCAACATCCAGATTCTCATGTCTCTGCCCGCTAGGGTCTTGCGGTTTTTATAGGCACAGGATGGGGATGTGGTGGCCAGGATGGTCTTGGAAAATGCAACATTTAGGTGTGAAAGCAGGAGTGCCTGTCCTCACCTAGGTCCATGGGCCGGAGCCTGAGGGTAGAGCCTTAGCCAGGGCCCCACCTTTCTCTACCCAGCATTTCCCTGCCCCCCTCCCATATCATTTGCATGTATATTTCTTCTATTTAACATGCTTGAGATTCATTGTACTTCTTGGATTTCTTTCTCGTTATTCTAGAAAACTCTTAGTCATCATCTCTTCATCACTGCCTGTGACTCATTCTTGCTGCTCTTCTTTTGGAAGTACAACTAGCTCTCGCTCTATTCACCATGTTGCTCAACATCTTTGAATTTTCTGGTCTTTTTCACTATCTGTTATATTTTGAATATTTTTACTACCATATATTTTAGTTCCTTTGTTGTATTATTAGCTATATTAAATAACCTTGTAAACTTATCTACTCAATTTTTAAAACTATTCTGTATTTAATGATTTCTATTGACTTTTTAATTTCAAATCCACTAGGTTTGTGTGTATACTTTCTATACTCTGTAGAAGTTTCAATGACTTTTTTTAAAAACAATGCTGGTTTTCACTCATGGTGCTATTTTTTCAGGTACTTTGTTATTTATTTGTTCATTTCTTTAGATAAATAAACAAATAAATAACAGCTGGGGCAATGGATTCTTGCTCTGTAACCCAGGCTGGAATGCAGTGGTGTGATCTCAGCTCACTGCAACCTCCACCTCTCAGGGTCAAGAAATTATCCTGCCTTAGCCTCCTGAGTAGCTGGGATTACAGGTGTCTGCTGCCATGCCTGGCTAAATTTTGTATTTTTAGTAGAGACAGTTTTTCATCATTTTGGCCAGGCTGGTCTCGAACTCCTGACCTCAAGTGATCCTCCTACCTCGGCCTCCCAAAGTGCTGGGATTGCAGGCATGAGCCCTCACGCCTGGCCATGTTATCTTTTATTCTAAGCCTCAGGTTTTCCTGAAAACAATTTACTGAAAAGTTTGAGTCATGATAAAATGGTTGATTTCTCTAGAGGGGAGCAAGTTGCATTTGTTTAGAGCATTTTTACTTTTTTTAGCCAGATGGTCTGTCTGAATAATTTAGTATGCCATAGTAAGGAAATAAAAGTCTTCATGTCATCAAATAGTACATCTTTTACACCAAAAATACATTTTCCTCTAAAGTTGGTGCTGCATTTATTGAGTATATTCTTTAGCTAGTGTTCAAGTTTTAATACTATCTGTTTTTGCTTGGAGGCATCATAGAAATACCTTGCTATAGCTCTTCTTTATTTTCTTTCTTGTTCTTTTACATTTGTTTTAATCTCTGTCATTTAGGACGCAATTTTTATGTTCCTTTTATTTGCACATATATTTCATATTTTTCTTTTAATATCCACATTTACCTCTTATTTTTGACATTGATAAGTGGATAAGTTAAGTGCACTTTAGGTCTCTGTAAAAAGGCTCCAAAACCATGAATACCTATTTAATGCCGAGAGCAATAAAAATATTCTGCTTTTATAATAAATATTTACAAAACAATATGAAGCAGCATAACTAAGTAAGAAAGAAGAAAGAAAAGAAAAAAGAAAGAAAAATTTTAAAATAGAGAATGCTTTGCTTTTTTTTAGTTTACAAAATGCTGGTGCTAGAAGAAGGAAGTGGAATGTTTAGCAAGATTTTGAATATATTTTCTAACCAGTTCAATGGATTAAAGTGTTTATAGCAGTATTTCTTTTATAATGTTTCATTTCACTTTAAAAGCTCATAAATATATCATTAGCACTGAATCTATTTATCACCAGTATCTCTTGGGAAAGTTTTATATGAAATGAATGGAGAAAAAATGAGGACAAGTTTGAAAAATGTTTTTCTCTTATGCTACACCAGTGAGGTAGAAGAAAATGGAGAAGAAAGAGGATTAAAGGCATCCAAACTCTTACTTTATGGGTCAGACAAATAGTCTTAGCTGATGAAATCTTTAAGGACAATAAGAGTCAACATTTGGATAACGTATTTGTAATTAAGAAGGGAATATGAAATAATGTAAATATTTCCACTTCTCTGCTTTGTGACCCTGGACACATTAACTATTTTAACTTACGTTTTATTATCTGTTAAATGGAAGTGAAAATACTAACCTTTTAAAACTACTATAAATAGCTAAAATAACACATGTAAAATATTACAAGTCAGGGATTTTAGGATTTATAATTCCGACGGTTACTACTGATTTTGCTTGTTATCATCAATTTGATCCTCATGCTCTTTCATGTATGTATATCTCATAGTAAAAAAACATCTTAATCTAGTTAAGTTTTATTTGTTTAAACAATTATTTAGTAGGTACAGTGTGTTATGCACTGTGCTAGGCACTGTGGAGCAGGCAGGAGGCTGCAGAGTTAGTACAAGGCATCTGCAGTTCATACAAGCAACAAGCGTTGTTTGGAGACTGAAAAAATAGTAGTATCTTCCACATATACATACTACTGTTTTCCAGTCTGTGTAGTTGTGATTAACAAAGATTATCAAAATAGATATTTTAAAGGAAAAGTTGATTATCCTTTGTTAATATTAATAAAAGGCCACTAGAGATGAATGTAAACTGAGGAAAATTTGTATGCATAATTGTATGTCAATATGTGTATGTTCAGGTTAACAAAGAAGAGAACAATTACAAGAGAGGATGTTGATTAATTATTGTTCAACTAACATTAATTAAGCACTTATTCTAAGCCAGGCACTAAGTAGAACTAAGTGCTGCTTCAAGAAGGCTTAGAGTGTGGTTAGGATTATAAACACTAGACAGGAAAGCATGGTGTGTGCATACTTCTCTGATGGAAGAGAAGAAGTATGGTACTCCTCTAGCCTTTATTTCACCCCCAATCTCCATCAGTTACTCCAATCATTCTAGTAAAATTTGTCTATCCATGCAGGCCAAGTTCCAGAACATATCCTAGCAGGGATTTGAAGCCCAGAGACAATTTGCTCTGCTAAAGAGGAAATACCCTCAGGGCATCTACCTGGCTTCACAGACTGCTGACCACAGGTAGGTGAAACTAAAATGCAGAACTGGTTTTTGTTTCTTTCTTTGTTTTTACATCTACCACTGAATTCATTCAATTGTCTTTGAAAATTTGTGTTAGTGAAGCTATTGTCTTTAAAAACAGTTTTATGGATATTCTGAATCAGTATCTCATTTTTCAAACAACTCTGATTCATCAAAATATATGTTGTGAACTGTTCAAAAACATTACCTATTGAGACTTAAAGAAACTATAAAGGTCAAGGTTTTTTCCTGAACTTATTACTCCCACAAGTCATACCTTAAATTTCATCATCAATTTCATTTGGTTTTCAATGTCTCCTAGCAATAAAGTTTCTATTAAAAGAGATAAATTGTGAGAATAAGCCCCAGTTTGGGTAGATTTATTCCCATTAGACTTATTACAAGGTGAGTTATATAAATTAAGATGTGACACACAGGATAACTTTATTTTAAAGAGATGGTAGAGCTTTTTCCAAAATTCTTCTCTTTCTATTACTATTCAGACCAGGACATACTCAAAATAAGATGTAAAAAGTATCTACTGGTGTTCTCCAGAGTTTTTGAGAGAAAAGGTAGGCATTCAATAAAGAAATATCACAGCATACATTTTTTCAACCTTTTAAAAATATCTCTGCGTGAAGAAACAAAATCTATGTTACTCATTCCAACTTCACCATTCTATCTAAATCATTTCTAAAATCTCCAAGCTATCATTTTATAATTAAAGAATGAATAAAATTTATGTATGGTGATTTCTACAATTCATATGGTTACCAAAAAGGGGTCCCCATCCAGACCCTAAGAGAGGGTTCTTGGCTCTCACACAAAAAAGAATTCAGGGTGACTCCGCAGTACAAAGTGAAAGCATGTTTATTAAGAAAGTAAAGGGAAAAAAGAATGGCTACTCCACAGGCGGAGCAGCCCCAAGGGCTGCTGGTTGCCCATTTTATAGTTATTTCTTGATTGTGTGCTGAATAAGGAGTGGATTATTCATGAGTTTTCAGGGAAGGAATGGGCAGTTCCTGGATGAGCGGTGAGGACGACCAGAGGTTCTGTTGTCACCATCTGAGTTTTGGTGGGTGTTAGCTGGCTTCTTTCCTGAAACCTGTTTTATCAGCAAGGTCTTTATGACCTGTATCTTGTGCGACCTCCTATCTCATTCTGTGACTAAGAAAACCTAACCTCCGGGAATGCAGCCCAGTAGGTCTCAGCCTTATTTTACCCAGCCACAGTACAAGATGGAGTCACTCTGGTTTAAACATCTCTGACAATATGGACTTGTAGAACACATCTTTTTAATAAAAATTTACTTTATATCTAAAGGATTTTTGTAAAAATGCAGAATTTTGCTGATAATTACTATTCGTCACAAATCATGGGAAAAAGTCACCTAGTGATCTTAGTTATCAAGTAATTCTAGAATTAATAAAAAGTCTCAAATATGAGATGTTAACCCAAACTTTCTAAAAGCAATAGTTCACAATGTCCGAAACAACTACAGGGAAGCTATATACACCACATTATGAATAGTATTATGGCCTTATGTTATTTACGTGATAAAATTTCCTGTCATTTTTTTTATTCTTAAGTTTTCAAGCATTTTACATTCCTTCCTTGCTTTATTCTCTCGCTTAAGAATTGAATATATATATTCTTAATTATTTTTAAAGGATTATTGTAGTTTTTTATATGAGTCATTTCCTACACATGCATAATTAGTGCATGTAATATTTAAACTATAGGGAGATGCTTCAAACTCTTACATTTTTATTTTAAAAAAGGGAGAAGAAGGGAATAAATAAACTCTTCATGCTAAAACTAAGAAAACAGAGACAGGAAATCTACTTTGTAAAACAGGAACTACTTGGAGTTCAATTACAAGTGATTAGATGTAAAAGAAACTCTACTATAACCATAGTATTAATATATCTGAAAATAATATGTGACTATAAGAATGATCAACTGGAATACCTACAGAATAGGGAGATGAGAGAACAACAATATACTATTTTGCTCAACACTGTTCAGTTCTGAGGGATGCTGGTACTGTACACACTATTTTCCTGGGAGGTGATTTCTGTTAAGAGACACAGATGACTCATTTTACCCACGACAATCTCATCTCCTTTTGCTCAGATATTTTGTTGACAAAAAGAAAAAAAAAAAACAAAAAAAACTTCTAATTTTTTAGTTCCCTTTTTCAGGTTTTCCAATTTTAGAAAGGAAGTGCCTGGGATATAGGGCAGAATTTTAGTAACTGTACAAATATATTGTCTCGTGAAAATTTAGTATATTGATCTTTTAATTTATTCATTATCTTATGATTTTAAGAATTTAGTTGAATGTAACGAGTCCTTCTCTATTGTCATTCCAGCTGAGTGAAGAAGCTCAATTGAAGAAGCTCAATTATTTTATAAAAATAATAGAAGAAATGCTTTAATGTAATAGATGATCAAAACCAGTGAATGTTACAGTAAGTCAGTGGTGAAAATTCAGATGAGAATAAGATCACATTTTATGGTGGTGGTCAAAAGCAGCAGTGATGGGTAAGATAAACTGGGTTTTTGAGAGATTAAGTGCAGCTTTTGTCATATCTGGACAGAATACAAGTCAATCTCCTTCCCGGAGGTAGAAGACATATTCTGCTCTGTCTCTAAGGAAAATTATGACCTTTGCTGAGTGATTCACTCCCAAATGGGATACAGAAGGTGCCAAGTAAATAGTCTACCTTCATTTCTGTAGGAATTCTATGTCACTAAGAGATCTTGTAGAAATAGTCCTCTTCTGTTCAGCTTTTAAAATATCTCAAATTCCTTTCTATTTTGAATGAATTAACTTTAAATTATCCATGGGATACAATCTCATATATCCTCTGTCACTCCAGGTGAAAATAAAAGTCTGCTTCATTATCTAAATTATCATCTATGTTTCTCTATTATTATCTGTCTCAATGTTTTAATGTTTCATTTAAAATGTTTCAACTGACTTTAACTACTATTTGTTTTGGTTTAATAGGGAAACTGCATTTATGCTTATTTATCTTTTAAACATTAAAGGTAGATGACATTTTAAAATTCCTTATGGAAACAGAAAGAGTATACTATATATGATAAAATGGACCTCCAGTTGGGTAGGTAATTTCTTCTTCCAGAGTACTTTTCTCCACAGTAAAGAAAAACACTTCTAAGATCCAATAGAAGAGCCTAAAATTTTTACCAGTGCTTTTGATCTTTTATATTCTCACCTCTAGCCTTTATTATCTTCACACTTTTTTTTCTTTTTTAAAATGTTTACATACCTACAAATGATCTATATTTTTACTACAACAGCAAGCAGCTAAGCATATCCACAGTTTGGCCATTTCTGTATATTTTGAGTAGAGAAAAAGTGAAGAGAAAGAAGGGGTGTTTTTGCTTCTGAAAGTAGCCAGTGACTAATTCTTATGTTTCTCTGTTGTCTGTGCTTTGTAGAGATGCTCCTGCGCTCATTGCATCCCTCAAGCCTTTGTTGATGCTTGTTACTTTATATAGGAGGTGACTCTGCCAAAAATACTTTTCAAAATAGCTTGCATATTTGACATACATGAGAAAACTTTTAGAAGCAAATGAAAACAAATTTTGAAGTCCCGAGATGCTAGATACTTGTATAAAAATTAATTCTTCATATTTAAATTTAACTTTCCAAAGTTATTTGTTTATGCATTTTCATATTACTGACTGTAAATTATATTATTAAATTAACAAACTAAGCACAAAACTAAAACAAAGAAGCATACCTCTAAGACTTAATGGGTAGGGCACATTCATAGGAGTTCTTTGTTAGAGTCTGTCTATTGCTCAGTGTTGACCCCCTGTCAATGATGAACACCACGGAGTAGACTATTTCAGCAACAGGAATGACTCTGTGATATCTCTCTCTATCAGCTTTGGCAATATGTTAAGAGGCTAAAAAGATCTGAGAAAAAAGTTTAGAAGTTGCAGCCCCTGGCAAAATTCATTAAAAGGCATGGCATAGAAGCTGAAAAGCTCATCATAGAACTACAGTCAGCATTAACACTGTAGGGCTCCAGTACTTTCCCAGAAAATGTGACACCTCCAGGCATTCTTTGATTTTAGATTGCCAGCCAAAGCAGAGCACCAAAAGCCAGAAAGAGCAAGAAAAATTGATCTTCCGTCAGCAACCAAAACGACCTATAATCTTTTTCTACTTGAAAATTGTTAGTAAGTTGCAAAAAGGCTTGGGAAAAAGGAATTTGGTGGAAACTTTCTTTCCTGAAATTCTTCCAAGATCCTAATTGTTCATCAAATATCCAAGAAATATGTACCCATGGATGCTTAGGAAAAATATTAACAAATTATACTTAATGTTTACAGTGGAAGAGATACTAAACCAAGCATCTTAAGGGCATAACTCTATTTAATTCTCACACCAACATCACAAGGTAGGTACTATTATTTCTCGAATTATACAAATGATTGAACTGAGGTGAAATGAAGTTAAGTGACTAGCTCAAGAGTATGTAGTAGATTACAGAGGTGGGACTCAAGATGTGACTCACTTCCTTCCTAACTACTGTAAAATATTGCCTCAAAATAACATAGAAATAAAACAATCCAAACCTTTATGTCTCCTATGCCAATGAGAGGCTACTCTTTAATTCAAATATTTCCTAGAATGATTATCCATGAAAAAACTAAGCATTGAAAGAGATTGTTAGACAACAAAACAATAATTTATATCTAACTCCCTCTGCTCAGGAATATCATTAAATCTTTTATATTCTCAATAAACAAATAATTTTCCCATGAATTGTTTATTATCCCTTTTCATTTTTCTTTATATATATGTATAAAATAGGCATTTTCTATTGTTACTCTATTTTCTCTCAAACAGAGAATCCTGGAAAACAGTTCTATTTCTTCTGTATTTTAGAATGAATATATACTCATTAGGAAACCTTATACTTGTATGTGTGTGTGTGTATATATATATATATATTTTAATTTTAGGTACCCTTCATCTGAATAGTGAACATTTTACACAGTAAGCAATTTTCTAACATTTACTTCCCTCTTAACCTCTGCACATTTGTCCATTGTTTTCCTCTTTATGTTCATGTGTACTTATTGTTTAGCTCTCACTTATGAGACCCAGTGTCTACTGTTTTCTTCTTTATGTTCATGTGTACTCATAGTGTAGCTCTCGCTTATAAATGAGAATATGCAGTATTTGACTTTCTGTTTCTTATTTTACTCAAGATAATGGCCTCTGGCTTCTTCTATGTTGCTGCAAAGAACATGATATTCATTTTTATGACTGTATAATATTCCATGGTGTATATGTAACACAATTCTTTTATTCACTCATCCATTGATGGACAGTTAGGT
Organism: Papio anubis; assembly: GCF_008728515.1. Taxonomy (NCBI): domain Eukaryota; kingdom Metazoa; phylum Chordata; class Mammalia; order Primates; family Cercopithecidae; genus Papio; species Papio anubis. The sequence continues at coordinate 62,582,334 of NC_044982.1, read as the reverse complement.
TTATTCTATGACTTTGCTGTAGTGAATAATGTGTGATACACATACAAGTTCAGCTGTCTTTTCTGACAAAATAATTTCCTTTTTATTGAGTAGATACCCGGTAGTGGGATTGTCAGGTTAAATAGTAGTTCTACTTTTAGTTCTTTGAGAAATCTTCATACGCTTTTTCATAGAAAACACTAAATATTTACTAAGCATAACATTGTCTGACCACAGTGGTAAGTAAGGAATCCATTTTTCTCTGCCAGAAACTTCATAATTCTTGTAAAAGGTGGTAGTAGTTCAATAAAATAGGGACATATTATTCTAAAGTGCTACCAGGATACAAATGTAAATATTGTACTGGGTAGTCATGCTCAATCAAATGAGCCAGAGACAAAAAAAAAATTATGACACCTCACCTGGGGCTAGGATTTGTAAGAAAATATACAGGCATAAAATGTATCTATGGAATAATTATTTTCTTATTCATTTCCATGTTTTATTTGAGTATCTTACTAATAATAGTCAAAGAATTAACTCATTGTTTGAACTGAATTTTACATGTGTGTTTTACCAGTCATTTTTATTATGTAAATCATTTTCTTTTTAAAAAATGTCAGTAATTTAGCCTGACTCCCTTTGCAAATCTATTTCAAATTTATCAAGGATTTAGAATTCAAAAGAACAAGTATGTAGGTCATTGCTAGGCCCATTAACAGCAGCATTATCTTGCCACCAAGTGGTAGTTTCTGAATTGCATTGCAGGAGTTTATGGTATTTTCAAGAGTATATCTTTTATATCATATTTAGTATTTCCTAAAAATCATCAAACCCATTATGAATGTGAAAATAGTAGTGGATAATATATGCCTTTCCCAAAGTGTTCCTATTTGAGAGGTATTTATAATAAAAAGACCTGGTATTTGTGCTTCCTAATTTCTGGCTTGATTCAAACTCCATCAAGTTTTACAGTGTTCAAGATAAACCCAAAGTGTTTAAGTGTAAATATTCTAAAAGCTTTATTTAGCACTTTGAATTTTAAGACATGATATCATCTTCTCTCCTTTAATGTCTGATAAAGGTTGAATTCTGTTACCTAAAAAGATATCTGCAACGATGTAGTTAGTTAAGATTAAGTCATATTGGAAGAGGGTGGTCCTCTTACCCAATACGATTCAAGAAGACAGGCATTTGGAAACAGACTCACAGAGGGAGGATGATGTGCAGACACACAGGGAGAAGACAGCCATATTAGGGTGGAGGCAGAGATTAGAGTGATGCATTTACAAGCTGACATCAAGGATTGCCAGCAAATACTAGAAGCTCGAAGAAGAAAAGAGGAGATGCTTCTTTACAGGGTGCAGAGGGTCATGCTGATACCATCATTCCAGACTTCTAGCCTCTAGACCTGTAATACAATAAATACATTTCTTTTGTTTTAAGCCACTCAGGTGGTAGCTTGTTATGACAGCCCCAGAAAACTAAAATAATTTTCCTTTCAAACTTAAAGGGTTTCTGCTAGATCACTAGTTAGACACCGATGTTGAGAAGACAAAGATTTATGGAACACTTAGACCTATTTGGGCTCCCCCAAAGAGAACTGCCTTTACTAAACTGTTAGTTTATTCACTGTTACCTAAAGATAAAAATCAACATAGATTCAGAATGTAAATGTCAGGATGGAGCTGAAAGTAAACAAAGAAGAAAAATAACAGTAAAACAATTGGAGGGACCATCTGTGTTAGTTACTTGGCTTTATCCAAAGGAAAAAATACGATTTTTCTGTTTTTATTGCAAGAGGTAGTTTCGCAACTTGTGGCAAGGGGCTCAAAGTTAGGCTCCTATACTCCCACAGAGACCGAGAGGCAGGTATTACCTTCCTCCATGGTTACATTCCAAAGATGTGTTTCCTAGGTCCTAATAAAAGACAGTCTTGGGTTTATAAGCTAGTAAGGCTTTTAAAATTATTTACATCTTAAAGTCAGAGAACGAATTTGCAATTGCAAGCTTGCAAACATGAATGCTCTGAGAAAAGGAAGGGGTGAGTCCTCTGGGGTTAAGCTATTTGAATTCTGTAGGGGCTAGGGTGAATGAAAGTTCAGGGGCCTACTAGCAGAAAGAAGCCTCTCTAAAAGTTAGTCAAGCTGAGGGAAAGGTTAAGGCCCTCTTGGTCAGTCTTTTCCATTAGTTATCTTCAAACCTGATAGAAGGTCTTGGGTAGCATTCTCAAGATCTCCCTCAGTCCAACCTAAAGCCTGTTCTTTTAATCTCCCAAATGGTTGCACTTCAAACTATCCTAGGATTCTCTATCATAGGTAAAACTGTTAGCTCTGGCATGGACAACAGCCTCTTCGTTCATCCTTCTCATCACTGTAAACATTTTAGAATTTAAACCTGATTTTGTCGTTCTGTTCCTTAGTCATTCACTAACGCATCATTGTCAAAGGTCAAAAAAAAAAAAAAAAAATCAACCTTTGAGAAACTTCACTAACTTAGCTAATTGGAAAGTTTCCCCTCACTTCTTGCAAGACAAACACCATCACCTGTGCAAGAAGAAAACAATTAGGTAGAGACTGACCTGAGAGAATATCACATCTTTTTATCAGAGTTCTGCTGATAACTAGCTTTGTGACATTGAGCAAGTCACAGAATCTATGGTAAAACAACTACTTAATCAATCAATTAAAATTAAATTAGAGGAGATATCTCCCGTTTTCCAGTCCATAGCTTATTTTGGCAAACAAGGCTTGGAAGCACAAATGTTTTCTTCTTTGGTCTTTTGCTTTTGATTAAACTCATCTCCTGTAGATAGAGGAGGTTATAGCACAAGGAAGATTTTTATATAATAATTTCAGAGACTTTCCTTTTTTAAAAAGATTTTTGGGGAAAAAATAAAAAAGATTCACAAGGTTGTTCCTTTAGGTAGCTTTTCTTGGGTTCTAATTACCTACGCCGCTAAAGGTGTTATTTTTATTATTGCCTGTGGGTATTTGTTTGAGAAATTTGATAATAAAATAGAGAAAACAGTAAAGTTTATAACCTTCACTTGCTAATACACTGACCCTGAAAGAACCCTAAGCTCTCTTGGATAAATTTACTTTAAACTTGTTAATATCAACTTAATATAGCATTTCTCCAGAAATTATTTTAAAATATGTTGACGTAAGTATTTGTCCTTAAGAAGATTATGTAAAGAAGGCAAAATAGTACTAAAAACTAACTCTGTGACACATTACTTAATAGAAAGACATCAGAATTATACATGTGTTAGGAGCTCAATTTTCTAATCCAATTAAAATAAAATGAAAGTTGAAATTCAGAATGCATAAGGACCCTATATGTGTCCCATATTGTGATCACATAGAACCCTATCAAAACATTTTTAAATCATTACCAATTATAAATTACAGATGTCCAAGCAATTGTTTAACTATAACAAGTAAAACAGCAATTATTTCAATCCTCATATAATGATAGTCTTTTATAAACAGCATTTCCAGGTGCTATTAAGGTCTCTGATATTAGAGTAATTTTGAATCCAATATTAAAAAAAGTCATTGTGATTTTAGAATAGCCAAAGGTTTTTTTTCCCCCCTTTCTCAGGAGAATTTTAATTTCTTTAATTTCTTTAGTATAGTTTGAATCTAACTTCAGGTTAGTAATGTTTATGAAAAGTATTTTTCATTAAATATAGTTTCTTGTATGTGTTTTCTAAAGATTTAATAGTAAAATTTTATGGAAGCATCTAAATGTAACTAACTACATTAATTATATCCTGATCTATCATATGACAATATACTCATATTTTTCTACTTTCATATATGACAGATTTTATTCTATTAGTAGAACAAAAGTGAAAACTATGCTAGACAATTAAGATGCTTGAGGAAAATTACACAGAAAATTAGGGTAACCCTTTCCTCATATTTTACCAGGCAATTATTTGATATAAACATCAATTTCCTAAACAAATCTAAGGTGAAAAAAATAGCATTTAAAGGTAAACTATAACAAAAGCTATGTAAATTAGTATATGAATTATATATTGATTTGCGACAAGTAGACTGCAGATTTGGCTTTGAATATCCAAGGGGCAATGAAAATATTGGGACATGATCAATTGTAAACAAACCATTTCTCAGGGGAAGCAACACTATTGCTAGAACAGACACCAGAGGGAAATGTATTATTTAAAAAGTTGGGTAATTCAATGAAAAATACTATTTAAAACACTTTTCAAGTAAACACTAAATTTTACTGGGCTGTTTCTCACAGTAAAAATAATAGCAAACACTTCAGTATCATTTTAATGTGCCAAGTACTGTGTCAAGTTATATATATTTAACTCATTTAAACTCTCATGGTAATTTTATGGAATAATGTCTCCCAAAAAGGGAACTAAAAATCAGAAAGTTTAAGTAATTTTCCCAGGGTCACACAGTTGGTAAATGGTGAAACCAGAATAACAAACTTAGAAGTTCCTATTTGTTTTTATCACTGTGTGTACTGGCATTAAAACATCACTACTTCCTGACTTATGATGGCATAAAGCTAAAGCACTGTTATTGAATGGAAGAAACGCCATTTATCAGTATAATTAGACATATAATTAATTAAACATTTTTATTAAGTACTTACCTTTACCAGCCTCTGAATTGGTCCTGAAAAAACAGTGAGGAACAAGCTATTTTGGGGTTTGGAGAAGTTGGTGGGGAGTACCTATTAGTACCTACAATGTCTCTGCAAGAATTTTTCAAGTGAGTTACAAAATAGCACTCTTTATCAGTGGAAATTAACTGAAAGGGCAAATGATTTGGTAAAGAGTGGAACATAGACCCTACCAGTTCATTCTGTCTTATATGGGCACTTTGCAGTACACGAACTGCAAAATCCTTCTCAATAGTCCTAAGACATAATCATTGGTCACACACAGTTCAAAGGCTGAGAGGAAAAAGAAAGCATCTAAATGGAGATCTTAGAAAAAGAAAATAATTCATCATGGCAATGTGAAGATAAATGAAGTGAGGAGGGGAGCAAAACAGATAATTGATATGACATTATTTTAAAGAAAATAGAAATGCAGTGCCTCTCTGAAATATTGGTTTCTACATTCTAGTACTTAGTATGACTAGGATTGCCATCCAATAATGAAATATTATATTGTCCAAGACAGATTAGTGAGGCAATAAGCAAAAAACAAAACAAAAATGTACTATAAAGAGGCTGAGAAGTATATCATATTCTCATTATACTAATAAAACACATATAAGCACATTCAAAATGGTAATTTAAAAAGTTGAAACAGCTGAAATAAGTAAGTGCTGAATAAAATTCAGTGTATACTATAGTATCACAAGAGTTGATTCCCTTCATGGGAATTATTAATGCATGTTGAGGTAAGAAGCCAGATAATAATTTGATGTCCTTATTTTCTCTCATGGTAAGGTATGTCCCCCAAATAAGTAGATTTCTCTAGGTGCCATCATGAGACAGATTTGTACCCTTTGAACAGTATGAGGCCCTTAGAGAACAGTAGGTATGGCTAATTAATCCCTCAAAACAGACGTGTAAAGCTATTTTATCTAACCATGGATATTCTTGCTGTCCTTTGGTTTCCATTTGCATGGGATATCTTTTTCCATGACTTTATTTTCAGTCTATGTGTATCTTTATAGGTGAAGTGTGTTACTTGTAGGCAGCATAGAATTGGGTTTTGTTTTTGGGTTTTTATCCATTCAGCTACTCTGTCTTCTGATTGGAGAATGTAGTCCATTTACATTTACTGTTATTATTGATAGGTAGGACTTACTACTGCCAATTTGTTATTCGTTTTCTGGTTGTTTTGTTGGTCCTCTCATCCTTTCTTCCTTCCTGTCTTCCTTTGTGTAAAAGTGATTTGCTCTGGTAGTGTGTTTTAATGTCCTGCTTTTTATTTTTTTCTCTATCCATTATAGGTTTTTGTTTTATGGTTACCATGAGGCTTGGAAATAACGTCTTATAACTACCCATATGGCAAGGGACTAATAATCAGAATATATATGGAGTTCAAACAACTTAATAGCCAAAAACAAATAATTTGATTAAAAAGTGTGCAATGTATCTGAACAGATATTTCTCAATAAAAATTGTAAATGGTCTACAGATACATGCTCAACTTCACTAATCATTAGAGGAATGCACATCAAAACAATGAGATATCATCATACCTCAATTAAAATGGCTTTTATTAAAAAAAAAAAAACAGGAAATAATGGATACTGGGGAGGATATGGAGAAAGAGGAGCCTCTTACACTGTTGCAAATGTAAATTAGTACAGCTACTATGGAAAGTAGTATGGAGCTTTTTCTGAAAACTAAACATAGAACTACTCTTTGATCCAGCAATCCCACTACTGGGTATAGATCTAGAAGAAAGGAAATCAGTATATTCATGAGACATTGGCACTTCCATGTTTACTGTATCACTATTCACAATAGCTAAGATATGAAATTAATCTCTGTGTCCACCAATGAACGAATGGATAAAGAAAATCTGGCACATGTGATATAGGACATAGAAAGAAATTTTTTAGGTAGATAATGAGGGTAAAAGAGTCCTCAGCAGAGCTTCCCTTTTAACAAAAAGCAGCCCAAGAAATTATTTTTTCCTAAAAAAGACTAGCCTGAAAAATTGAGCTGTAAACATAATCAAACAACCTGGAAGCTTGCACAGGGGAATGCCAGCAACTGTGCCAACAGAAAAGGGATACCTGGGGGGCCATACATATCCAACATGGAGGCTCCATCTTCCTTTTTTTTTCGTTACCACTTGTACAGTAAAGGAATGGGCAACATGGCACAGGCCAGGCACAGAATAAGAGATTAGGGTGGGGTTACCAGAAATTTGTGCCCTAGCCAAATGGCACACTTAGTCCCAACCAGTTTTCATGGCCTATGCAAATGACACACCTGGTCCAACCAATCTTCCATGCCCTATGTAAATCAGACACCACCTCCTCATCAGGCATCTATAAAACCCCTTGTCACCATGGATCTGGCAACCCATTTCTTTGGAACTCCTCTCTGCATTTGACCTACACCTTCCCATTTCCTCCCCCGCATGCCATGGTAACCACTGCTTCATTCTCTACCTCTACATATTTGAGCTTTTTTTTTTTTTAATAGTTCACATAGTAAGTGAGATCATGAAACGTTTATCTTTCTGTGTCTGGCTTACTTCACTTAGCATAATATTCTCCAGGTCCATCCACATTGTGGCAAATGGCAGATTTTTTTAACCTAAATAATATTCCATTTTATATAAATAATTTATATTTTATAGTCTTATTAATTATGTGGAAGTAAATTAGATTATTATAAATAAAATAAGAGGACTATGGCAAATGGGGGGCAGGACAAGATTGCAGCTTCAACTCAGACAGACAGAATAGTGTGTGGAGACCTACATCATGAATTTTAGCCCCAGAATGACTGCAGGAATAAATCAGAAAACCCAAGAGGATCCAAAGACCCTCTGAAGGAAGTGGACTTCTCCTGCAGGACATGGGACACACCTCAAATACTGTGAGTGTCCAAACTGTGGAAGTGGGAAAGGGAGATCCTCCACCCCTGAACACACACCCCCACTAGGGAAACTGAAGGTCTAGTTTATGGGAGAAGATTCCAACCTGACCTGTAGCTGAGTCAATTTAGAGAGCTGAGTGAAATACAGGAGTAGAGGAAGTAGCAGGAAAGGTTTTATGCACTCACTGGGTCCCAAAGCAGGCCATTCCTGTCTGGCACCACAGGAATCCTTCGGGAGCACAGCCAGAGATGCAGGAAAAATGCCACAAGAAGAAGGAAGTCTCCAACTGAACTTTATAACAATTTGAACAGGGTGAGAAGCCTCCTGGCCAGAACTCAGGGGAGGGTGTGAATCCTGTGTGCAGACTCCACAGGCGGGGGAAGAACTAAAGCCCTACTTTCTTTCATAGCTGGGAGGTGGGTGGCCTGGGGCAAGTTCTCAACCCTGCTTTCCTACTGCCTGGAAATAGAGTCGATGCTGTTGGGGGGCACAGTGGGAGTGAGATTGGCCCTTTGGATTGTGTGGGAGCTGGGTGAGGCCTGTGACTGCCAGCCTTCCCCTACTTCACTGACAACCTGCATAACTCAGTAGAGGCAGCCATAATCATATTAGGTATATAACTCCATTGGCCTGGGAACTTCACCCCCATCCCCCACAGCAGCCACAGCAAGACCCGCCCAAGGAGAGTCTGAGCTAAGACACACCTAGCCCTTCCCCGCAACCTGATAGGCCTTCCCTACCTCCCCTGGTAACTGAACACACAGGGCATATACTCAGGAGTTCTAGGGTGCTGCCCGCCACCAGTTCCTCTCCATACTACCACAGCTGATGCTCTCTGGAAAGCACCACATCCTGGCAGCAGGCCAACCAGCACAAAAATAGAGCATTAAACCACCAAAGCTAAGAACTCTCACAGAGTCCATGGCAACCCCCTGTCACCTCCATCAGAACCAGTGCTGGTATCTACATCTGAGAGACCCATATATGGTTCATATTACAGGACTCTGTGCAGAAAACCGCCATTACCAGTCTTGAGTCTGGTAGACTTGCTGGGTGGCTAGATCCAGAACAGAGATAACAAATCATTACAGTTCACTTCTCAGGAAGCCACATCTATAGGAAAATGGGGAGAGTATTACATCAAGGGAACACCCTGTAAGACAAAACAATCAGAACAACAACCTTCAGCCCTAGACCTTCCCTCTGGCAGAGCCTAAATAAATGAGAAGAAACCAAAAAAACAACTCTGGTAATATGACAAAACAAGGCTCTTCAACACTCCCAAAAAATCACACTAGCTCACTATCAATGAATCTAAACAAAGAAGAAATACCTGATTTGCCTGAAAACGAATACAGGTAGTTAGTTATTAAGTTAATCAGGGAGGCACCAGAAAAAGGCAAAGCCCAATGCAAGGAATTCCAAAAAAATGTTATAAGAAGTGAAGGGAGAAATATTCAATTACATAGATAGTATAAACATAAAACAATCAAAACTTCAAGAAACACTAGACACACTTATAGAAATGCAAAATGCTCTGGAAAATCTCAGCAATAGAAATTGAACAAGTAGAAGAAAGATATTCAGAGCTCGAAGACAAGATCATTTAATTAACCCAATCCAACAAAGACAAAGAAAAGCAGTAAGAAAATATAAACAAAGTCTCCAAGAAGTCTGGGATTATGTTAAATGACCAAGCCTAAAAATAATTTGTATTCTTGAGGAAGAAAGAAATCTAAAAGTCTGGAAAACATATTGTGTCCAGTATTTATTCCTTCCAGTGGGTTTGTGGTCTCGCTGACTTCAGGAGTGAGGCCGCAGACCTTCACAGTGAGTGTTACAGCTTTTAAAGGTGGCGTGTCCAGAGTTGTAAGTTCCTCCCAGTGTGTTCCTGGTCTCACTGACTTCAGGAATGAAGCTGCAGACCCTCGTGGTGAGTGTTACAGCTCATAAAGGTAGTGTAGACCCAAAGAGTGAGCAGCAGGAAGATTTATTGTGAACAGTGAAAAAACAAAGCTTCCACAGCGTGGAAGGGCACCCAAGCGGGTTGCTGCTACTGGCTGGGTGGCCAGCTTTTATTCCCTTATTTGTGCCTGCCCACATCCTGCTGATTGGTCCATTTAACAGAGTGTTGATTGGTCCATTTTGCAGAGTGCTGATTGGTGCGTTTACAACCCTTTAACTAGACACAGAGTGCTGATTGGTGCATTTTTACAGAGTGCTGATTGGTGCGTTTACAACCCTTTAGCTAGACACAGAGTGCTGATTGGTGTGTTTACAATCCTCTAGCTAGACAGAAAAGTTCTCCAAGTACCCATGTGACCCAGAAGCCCAGCTGGCTTCACCTCTTAATATTCGGGGGAATAATCAAGAAAAGCTTCCCTTATATACAACCTTGCTAGAGACCTAGACATTGAAATGTAAGAAGCACAACGAAAATCTGGAAATTAATCACAAAAAGATCATTGCCTAGGCAATTGTCATCAGGTTTTCTAAAGTTAAGATGAAGGAAAGAATCTTAAGAGCTGTGAGACAAAAGCACCAGGTAACCTATAAAGGAAAACCTATCTGATTAATAGCAGATTTCTCAGCAGAAACCCTACAAACTAGAAGGGATTGGGGTCCACTCTTCAGTCTCCTCAAACAAAACAATTAGCAGCCAAATATTTTGTATCCAGTGAAACTGAGCCTTATATATTAAGGAAAGATACAATCTTTTTCAGTCAAACAAATGCTGAGAGAATTTGCCACTACCAAGCCACCACTACCAGAACTGCTAAAAGGAGCTCTAAATCTTGAAACAAATCCTGGAAACATCAAAACAGAACCTTTTTAAAGCAAAAATCTCACAGGACCTATAAAACAAAAATACAATTAAAAAAAATAATAACCAAGGTGTGCAGGCAACAAATAGCATGATGAATGCAATGGCACCTCACATCTCGATACTAGTGTTGAATGTAAATGGCCTAAATGCTCCACTTAAATTACACAGAACTGCAGAATGGATACGAATTCACCAACCAACAATCTGCTGCCTTCAAGAGACTCACTTAACATATAAGAACTCACATAAAATTAAAGTAAATTTGCGGAAAAAGTCATTTCATGCAAATGGACACCAAAAGTGAGCAGGAGTGGCATTCTTTTATCAGGCAAAACAAACTTTAAAGCAACAGCAGTTTAAAAAGACAAAGAGGGATATAATATGATGGTAAAAGGCCTTGTCCAACAGGAAAATGTCACAATCCTAAACATATATGCACCTAACCCTGGATCTCCCAAATGTATAAAACAATTACTAATAGACCTAAGAAATGGGATAGACACCAACATAATAATAGTAGGGGACATCAATACTCCACTGACAGCACTAGACAGACAGGTCATCAAAATACAAAGTCAACAAAGAAACAATAAATTTAAACTACTGGCCGGGTGCGGTGGCTCAAGCCTGTAATCCCAGCACTTTGGGAGGCCGAGACGGGTGGATCACGAGGTCAGGAGATCGAGACCATCCTGGCTAACACGGTGAAACCCCGTCTCTACTAAAAAATACAAAAAACTAGCCGGGCGCGGTGGCGGGCGCCTGTAGTCCCAACTACTCGGGAGGCTGAGGCAGAAGAATGGCGTGAACCCGGGAGGCGGAGCTTGCAGTGAGCTGAGATCCGGCCACTGCACTCCAGCCTGGGCGGCAGAGCAAGACTCCGTTTCAAAAAAAAAAAAAAAAAAAAAAAATTTAAACTACACCTTGGAAAAAATGGACTTAACAGATATATACAGAACATTCCTTCCAACAAACACAGAATACACATTCTATTCAACAGTGCATGGAACTTTCTTCAAGATAGACTATATGATAGGCCACAAAATGAGATTCAATAAATTTAAGGAAATTGAAATTACATCAAGCACTCTTTCAAACCACAGTGGAATAAAACTGGAAGTCAACTCCAGCAGGAACCTTCAAAACCATGCAAATACATGGAAATTAAATAACCTGCTTCTGAAAGATCATTGGTTCAAAAATGAAATCAAGATGGAAATTTAAAAATTCTTCAAACTGAATGACAATAGTGTCACAACCTATCAAAACCTCTAGGATACTGCAAAGGTGGTTCTAAGAGGAAAGTTCCAAGCTCTAAACGCCTATATCAAAATGACTGAAAGAGCACAAACTGACAATCTAAGGTCACAACTCAAGGAACTAGAGAAACAAGAACAAACCAAGCCCAAACCCAGTAGAAGGAAGGAAATAACCAAGAACAAAGCAGAACTAAATGAAATTGAAACTAACAAACATAAACAATACAAAAGATAAATTAAACAAAAAGCTGGTTCTTTAAAAAGATAAATAAAATTGATAGACTATTAGCAAGATTAACCAAGAAAAGAAGAGAGAAAATCCAAATAAACTCAATAATACATGAAACAGGAGATATTACAACTGACACAATAGAAATACAAAAGATTATTAATGCTACTATGAACATCTTTACATGCATAAACTAGAAAACTGGAAGAGATGAATAAATTCCTAGAAAGATGCAACCCTCCTAGCTTAAATCAGGAAGAATTAAATAGCAATATTGAACCGACCAATAACAGGCAGCAAGATTGAAATGGTGATTTAAAAATTGGCAACTAAAAACAGTCCCAGATTAAATGGATTCACAGCAAAATTCTACCAGGCATTCAAAGAAGAATTGGTATCAATCCTATTGACACTATTCCACAAGATAAAGAGGGAACCCTCCCTAATTCATTCTATGTAGCCAGCATCACCCTAATACTACAACCAGGAAACAACATAATCAAAAAAGAAAACCACGGACTGATACCCGTGATGAATATAGATGCTAAAATCCTTAACAAAATACTGGCTACTGAATCCAACAACATATCAAAAAGATAATCTACCGTGATCAAGTGGGTTTCATGCCAGGGATCCAGGGATACTTTAACATATGTTAAGTCAGTAAATGTGATACACAACATAAACAGAATTAAAAGCAAAAATCATATGATCATCTCAATAGCTGCAGAAAATGCATTCAACTAAATCCAACATCGCTTTATGATTAAAACTCTCAGCAAAGTTGGCATACAAGGGACATACCTCAATGTAATAAAAGCCATCTACAACAAACTCACAGCCAACATAATATTGATGGGGGAAAAGTTGAAGCATTCTCTCTGAGAACTGGAACAAGAGAAGGATGCCCACTCTCACCACTTCTCTTCAACATAATACTGAAAATCCCAGCCAGAGTAATCAGAAAAGAGAAAGAAATAAAGGGCATCCAAATCAGCAAAGAAGTCAAACTGTCACTGTTTGTTGATGATATGATTATTTACCTCAAAATCCAAAGAATCCTCCAGAAAGCTGTTAGAACTGATAAAATCATTCAGCAAATTTTCCAGATACAAAATTAACGTACACAAATTAGTAGCTCTTCTATATACCAACAGTGACCAGGTGGAGAATCAAATAAAGAACTCAACCCCTTTCACAATACCTGTAAAAAATAAATATTTAGGAAACTTCCTAACCAAGGAGGTAAAACGCTGTAGAAATAAATTATAGATGACACAAACAAATGGAAACACATCCCATGCTCATTGATGAGTAGAATCAATATTGTGAAAATGACCATACTTCCAAAAGCAATCTGCATATTCAATGTAATTTCCATCAAAATACCACTATCATTCTTTACAGAATTAGAAAACACAAATCTAAACCTCATATGGAACAACAACAAAAAAAGCCTGCATAGCCAAAGCAAGACTAAGACGAAAGAAAACAACTAGAGGCATCACATTACCTGATTTCAAACTATACTATAAGATCATAGTCACCAAAACAGCTTGATACTGGTATAAAAATAGGCACATAGACCAATGGAACACAATAGAGAACCCAGAAATAAACCCAAATTCTTATAGTCAACTGATCTTCAGCAAAGCAAACAAAAACATAAAATGGAGAAAGGACACCCTCTTCAACAAATGGTGCAGGGATAATTGGCTAGCCACATGTAAGAGAATGAAAGTGGATCCTCATCTCTCACCTTATTCAAAAATTAACTCGAAATGAATTAAGTACTTCAATTTAAGACCTGAGACTATAAAAATTCTAGAAGATAACATTGGAAAAACCCTTCTAGACATTGGCTTAGGCAAGGTTTTAATGACCAAGAACACAAAAGCAAATGCAACAAATCAAAAATAAATAGCTGGGACCTAATTAAACTAAAGAGGCTTTGCACGGCAAAAGGAACAGTCAGCAGAGTAAACAGACAACAACCCACAGAATGGGAGAAAATCTTCGCAGTCTTCACAATCTATACAAAATCTTCACAATCTATACATCTGACAAAGGACTAATAACCAGAATCTACAACAAACTCAAACAATTCAACAAGAAATAAACAAACAAACAATCCCACCCCTAAGAGTGGGCTAAGGACATAAATAGACAATTCTCTAAAGAAGATATACAAATGGCTGACAAACATATGAAAACATGTTCAACATCACTAATGATCAGGGAAATGCAAATCAAAACCACAATGCAATACCACCTTACTCCTGCGAGAATGGCCAAAAAAAAAAAGAAAACCCGGAGATGTTGCCATGAATGTGATGATCAGGGAACACTTCAACACTCCTGGTGGGAATGTAATCTAGTACAACCACTATGGAAAATAGTGTAGAGACTCCTTAAAGAACTAAACCACTATGGAAAACAGTGTAGAGATTCCTTAAAGAACTAAAAGTAGAACTATCAGTTGATCCAGCAATCCCACTACTGGGTATCTACCCAGAGGTAAGAAGTCATTACATGAAAAAGATACTCACACATGCATGTTTGTAGCAGCACAATTCACAATTGCAAAATTGTAGAACCAATCCAAATGCCCATTAATCAACGAGTGGATAAACATATGTGTGTGTGTGTGTGTGTGTGTATAGTGATACATGTATATCACAGTACTGACCATATATATATATGATGGAATACTACTCAGCCATAAAAAGAAATGAATTAACAGCATTTGCAGCAACCTGGATGAGGTATGAGGTTGGAGACTATTATTCTAAGTGAAGTAACTCAGGAATGTAAAACCAAACATTGTATGTTCTCACTGATATGTGGGAGCTAAGCTATGAGGATGCAAAGGCATAAGCATGATACAATAGACTTCGGAAAATTGGGGGAAAGGCTGGGATTGGGGCAAGGGATAAAATACTACAAATAGGGTGCAGTGTATACTGCTGAGGTGATGGGTGCACCAAAATCTTACAAATCACCACTAAAGAACTTACTCATGTAACCAAACACCACCTGTAGCCCAATAACCTATGGAAAAATAAACAGTAATACTAATACAAAATATAAATAAAAATAAGTATGCAAAGTTTAGAAATTTCCGATTAACAAGGCACTCTATGAAAAAAGCACACATGAGCTTTAAATATTTAAAATACACATTTTCATTTTATTCCACATATATTTTTTAAAATTAGTGTCTGAGCTGGCAATCTCTTTGAGAAGGCATTTTTCTGAAAAGGCTAGCGTACCTGACATATTAAAAGTTGACTTTCTTCTTTTTAAATACTTAAACTAGATTATGTTAGATTGTTATCAGCATTATTCTGTGATATATCTAAAATAGAAACTTCTTTAATGTTAAGAAACTTTATAATTCAATGTATGATATCCTGTGAAAATATTTTACACTAATTTAACACAAGAAGGAATGCGGCTCTTTTCTTAGAGATAAAATGTTCAAACCACAAAGAGCTGGCAACTTCAGTTTTACAACTTTATCCAGAAATAAAGTAGAAAAAGGGCACATATAAATATTATAACAACTCCTTTGGGGCTAAACAAACAAAACTAAACTCTTCCAAGTAGGCAGCATAGTTTCTAAGTAAGGAATTTATTACCCTAACTAAAAATATACAAATTGCACCTTTCTTTCGTTATAAAACAGATTCCAATGTGCTGCCACTTTCCTTCCCATTTACTTTCGTATGTCATAGCTTTTAACACATAAGAGCTCTGAAAATAAAGCCAATCTGTCACAATTCAGTGAGAGCTCAGTGATCAATAAGGTCAGTGATTTTAAAGTTGTACTTGAGATTTTCATTGAACCATGGACAGTTTCCTCATCCAGTGAAACTCTGTGAGAGTAAAATCTCAGTGGAACTTCCAGAAGAGTTGGTTACAATTCTCAAAATGTTAGAAACATAATGCTCAAACAAATGAAAAGAATGTGTTGAAATTTCATAAACTTAAGAAGGAAATCACCAAGATACATAGTTCAAAAGAAAATTTGAGAACTGACATTTTATATAGTCAGTGAAGAAAAGGAACAAGGAAGTGATATAAATAAATTACAAACTAAACTGATTTTTTATGAACTTTGGGACTATCCTCTCTTTACTGGACAGGCAAGTATCACATTGTATTAGTTTAACATAATTATAAGCAATTCAAGCCCCAAGCAATTATGCAAAGTTGCATTTCTCCAAAGAGTAAGTTGCACCACAAATAGCTTGTTAGAAAATGCCATAATATGGTCTTTAATGCACAACAATTACATAGTTATTTTTTACCCTATTTAAAATTCAAATAATTTTATTAACACATAAAAGGGATAATTTTTCTTTACTATAACACAATATTCATATATGCACATATACATACATTGTTACATACATATGTAGTACATTGTTATATACACATAATTTGTGCATGATAAAAATATAAGAACTCATTAACCCATTTCCTAAGTCAAGGATAAGGAAATGGCTAAATAAGTGTTGCAAGCCCCTTTCTATATTTTAAAAGGTACAAATTAACAATATAACCTCACACCTAACGAAACTAGAACAACAAGAACAAACTATCCCCAAAGCTAGCAGAAAACAAATAACTAATTTTAGTTGTTTCTTAATGAAATTGAATTGCCAAAATTCATAAAAAAGATCAATGAAACCAAGAGGTTTTTTGGTTGTTGTTGTTGTTTTTAGGATAGATAAGATTGATAGATACCTGGTTAGATTAACAAAGAAAAAGAGGAGATCAAAATAAGCACAATCAGAAATGACAAAGGTGATACTATAACTGATCCCACTGAAATACAAAAGATGCTCAGAGCATACTATGAACAACCCTATGCCTGTGCACACAAATTAGGAAATCTAGAACAAATGGATAAATTCCTGGAAGCACACAGTTTCCCAATGTTGAATCAGGAAGTATTTGAAATCTTGAATAGATCAGTATTAACTTCTGAAATTGAATTAATAATAAAGAACCTACAAACCAAAGAAGTCCTGAACCAGAATTCCCAGTTTCATTCTACTAGACACATAAACAATGACTGTACAAATCCCACTGAAACTATTATAAAAATTGAGTAGGAAGAGCTCATCTCTAACTCATTGTATGAGGACAGCATCAGCCTGATACCAAAATCTGCCAGAGACACAATAAAAAAAGAAAACTTCAGATCAATATCCCTCATGAACATACACACAAAAGTGCTCAACAAAATACTAACAAATCAAATCCAGCAGCACATCCTAAAGTTAATACACCATGATCAAGTAGGCTTTATTCCGGGAATGCAAGGCTGGTTCAACAAACGCAAATCAATAAATATGATTCAACACCAAAATCAAAAGCAAAAGCTGTATGATCATTTCCATAGATGCAAAAAATAGCTTTCACTAAAATCTACATTTCTTCATGATAAAAACCCTCAACAGACTAGGTATCAAATGAACACACCTGAAAATAATAACAGCAATCTATGACAAATCCACAGACAACATTATACTGAATGGGTAAAATCTTGAACCATTCGCCTTGAGAAATGGAAGAAGGACGCCCACTCTCACCACTCCTACTCAACATAGTACTGAAACTCCTACCCAAAGCAATCAGACAAGAAAAAGAAATAAATTGTGTCCAAATAAGAAAATAAGTCAAACTATCTCTCTTTGCTAATGAAATGATTCTATACCTAAAATACTGTAAAGACTAGTACAAAAGACTCCTAGAATTGATAAACAATATTAATACAGTTTTAGGATACAACATCAATGTACAAAAATCAGTAGCATTTCTATGCACCAACAACATCCAGGCTGAGAGTAAAATCAAGAACACAATCTCACTTACAATAGCCACAAAGAAAAGGAAATACCTAGGAATACAGCCAACCAAGGACGTGAAAAATCTCTACAAGGAGAAATACAAAACACTGGTGAAACAAATCAGAGACAATGTCAATAAATGAGAAAACATTCTATGCTCATGGATTGAAAGAATCAATATAATAAAAATTGCTATACTGCCCATAGCAAGTTACAGATTCAATTCTATGTCCAGCAAACTACCAACATCACTCTTCACAAAGTTACAAAAAAATTATTCCAAAATTCATATGGAGTCAAAAAAAAAAGAGTCAAAATAGCTAAGGCGAATATAGGCAAACGAAACAAAGCTAGAGGCATCACATTACTCGACTTCAACTATGCTATAAAGCCACAGTAACCATAACAGCTTGGTACTGGCAGAAAAACAGACACATAGACTAATGGAACAGAATAGATAGCCCAGAAATAAGGTCATACATCTGGACTATATGATCTTCAACAAGCCCAACAAAAGCAAGCAATGAGGAAGGGACTCCCTATTCAATAAATGGTGCTGGAATAATTGGCTAGCCACATGAAGAAGATCGAAGTTGAACCCCTACCTTTCACTATATATAAAAATTAAACTCAAAATGGATTAAAGAATTAAATGCAAGACCTCAAACTATAAAAATCCAGGAAGACAATCTAGGAAATACTATTCCCAACACTGGCCTTTGTAAGGAATTTTTGGCTAAGTATCCAAAAGCAATTGCAACAAAGACAAGAATAGACAAGCGGGATCTAATTAAACTAATACAATTCTGCACAGGAAAAGAAAACATCAACAGAGCAAACAGCCTACAGAATGGAAGAAGATATTTGCAAACTATGCATATGACAATATTCTAATATCCAGAATCTGTAGGGAACATAAATCAACAAACAAAAACCAAATAACCCCATTACAAAATGGGCACAGGACATAAACAGACACTTCTCAAATTAAGACATAAAAGTGGCCAACAAACATATAAAAAATGTTCAGCATCACCAATTATCAGAGAAATGAAAATCAAAACCACAATGTGATACCATTGCACACCAATTAGAATGACTTTTTATTAAAAGGTCAAAAAACAACAGATGCTGGTGAGGCTGTGGAGAAAAGGGGACATTTATATTCTGTTGGTGGAGATGTAAATTAGTCTAGCCACTGTGGAGAGCAGCCTGAGGATTTTCCAAAGAACTGAAATCAGAGATATGATTTCACCAAAAAAAAAAAAAAAAATTACTAAGTATAACCCAAAAGAAAATAAATCATTCTACCAAAAAAAGACACATGAACTTAATATGTTCATAGCTGTACTATTCACAATAGCAAAAACATGGAATTAACCTAGGTGCCCATCAATTGTAGATTGGATAAAGAAAATAAGGTACATATATACCATGGAATACTACACAGGCATAAAAAAGAATGAAATCATGTAGTTTGCAGCAAAATTGATGAAGCAGGAGTCCATAGTCCTAAGCAAATTAACACAGGGACTGAAAATCAAATACTACATTTTTTTTGTAACTGGGAGCTAAGAATTGAGCACACATGGATATAAATATAGGAACAATAGACACTGTGGACTACTAGAGGGTGAAGGGGTGTGGGTTTAAAAGCTACCTATTATGTAGTACTCTCACTACCAGTGTAGTGAGATCCATACTTCAAACCTCCCTATCACACAGTAGTCTCACGTAACAAATCTGCACATGTACCCCCGTATCTAAAAGTTAAGATTTAAAAAAAGGTTTTTAAACTTAATGAAAATGAAAAAACAACCGATCTAATTTGTTGGACGCAACTACACTTAGAGGGAAATTTATAGTAGTAAACATCTAAATTAGAAGATAATAAGTGTCAAATCAATGTGCACAGCTATTTCCTTGAGAAACAAGGGAGACAACAGCTGATAAACCACAAAGCACAGGAATGAAAGGAAATAATCAAGACCATAGTGGAAACAAGTGATGCACAAAACAAAATAAATAAACACATTGTAAACAAAAAGTTGATATTTTTAGAAAATTAATAAGGTTGATTAACCTCTAGCCAGACTTATGAGAGAAAAAGAGAGAGAGAAGAAACAAATTACAAATATCAGGAATGAAAGAGGCTCCAGTTACAGTAACAGCAAAATATTTAGAAGTTTTGGAATAAATTAGAGAAAGAATTACTAAGACCTATGCACTGAAACCTATAAAACATTGTTTTTAAAAATTATAGGAAACCTAAATAAATCCAGAGAGATACAATGTTCATGATCCAAGAAACTCAATATATTTATTTATTTATTTAATTTTATTTTATTTTATTTTATTTTTTTTTTTTTTTTTGAGACAGAGTCTCGCTCTGTTGCCCAGGCTGGAGTGCAGTGGCCGGATCTCAGCTCACTGCAAGCTCTGCCTCCCGGGTTTACGCCATTCTCCTGCCTCAGCCTCCCGAGCAGCTGGGACTACAGGCGCCCGCCACCTCGCCCGGCTAATTTTTTGTATTTTTTGGTAGAGACGGGGTTTCACTGTGTTAGCCAGGATGGTCTCGATCTCCTGACCTCGTGATCTGCCCATCTCGGCCTCCCAAAGTGCTGGGATTACAGGCTTGAGCCACCGCGCCCGGCCGAAACTCAATATATTTATTTCAATTCTTTCTAAAGTGATGTATCTATTCTGTACTATCTATAGTATAGAATTTTCCAATAAAAATTCTTGCAGTCTTTTTTAAAAGGAATTAATCAACTTTCATTCATATTGAAATGGGAAGGACCTAGAATAGTCAAAAGTTTTTTGAGAAAATAACAAACTTGGATGATTTATTATAAAGTTACTATAATCAAAAAATATGGTACTGTGGCAAGAATAGACAAATAAATTAATGGAAGAGAATATAGAGTTCAGAACTAGACTCATCTAGATATGGTCAGTTGATACTTGACCAAAGTGCAAATGCACTTCAGTGGACAATAAATAGTCTTTTCAAAAGCAACATGGTTCTAGGACCAAAGGATAACATCTAACAAAACCCACAAAACAAAAAATTAATCTCCAATCCACATTTTACACACAATATGAAAATTAGCTGAAAATAAATTTTAAACCTTAACATTGTTAAATAAAATTGATGAGAGGTCATTGTTTTGGACTAGGCCATTAAACTCAGCCTAACAGACCAACCCAATATGGATTTTAACTACAGTAGTTGAGCTTTCATTAATTTTAAGAGGTTGTGTAGCGAATTAACCAATTAAGCTGTAACCAATTAAGCTGTCTCTATACTACACTTGCATTTTCTATAAATGCTATTAGGTCATGTTATTGGTTGGAGTTCTCTAAACTTGCTTTGGTTCAAAGGACTGTCTGATTATCAAATCTTTTCTGTTTCACTCTGTTGTTTTGTTTTTCTGTGCCCAAATAAACTCAGTTAAAATGTAAACTTGTCTAAGTTTTTTTCTGTTTACCACATTTGCCGGAGTTGACAGGATCCGAATAAGAGTTTCAGTGACCCCAGGAGCATCAAGTAACCAAGCATAGATACTCTCTGAACACACTGTGGTCACTATTTTCTTGCTTCATACGGAGATTATGGGTAAGTTCTCTCACGGCTTCCAAAGCTCCACAGACAAGCGTTTCGAGCTATCTTATTTTGTTTGGGTAAATTTCTGATCCAGACTTGACTTCGAAGTTGCAGCAAAAACTGAAGTGTGTTCAGTAGTTAGATAAAGTTAACTGGAAGACATAATCATAAGTTCATTTGGATCCAGGAAGTCTAGAACTCCATCTTCTGGAACTGCTTCCAGGGTTTGTGTGTGCTATGAGAAGGCATATCACCTTTAGGTGATGTGTAGTGGTTTGTGGTGACTACCTGGATCAGAAAAAAAAAAACAAAAACTGGACAGAGTCCATGGTCTGGTACTCTTCCATTTTGAAATCTTGAAAATTTTATGTATAAAAATCCCCAGTACGTGTGTGTGTGTGTGTGTGTGTGTGTGTGTATAAGAGAAATAGATGGACCTTACCTAAGGTAATTTGGTTTTACAGTAGCCATAAAGGGAAATTTTAATTTGGGTAAAATTGTTTATTTATGGGGTATATTAGAAAAAGAAGGATCAAAAAATCCATAGAAACAATGGAATATATTTTTAAAATTAGAACACAGAGGCTTTAAAAAGACTAAAACACAAATGGAAAAAAAAAATTTACAGAGTGAGCCCTTAGATCAATGGGGCTTGCTTCTTTAAGTTAAAATTTGAGCTCAGAACAACAGTGAACGCTATCTTAGTCTAGTTAGAAAGTTGCTTCATCTACCCTGCTTGTTACTAAACTTTGCCCTGAACTCAGAAACCTAGGTTAAAAAAATACAGCCTGGGTTAAGAAGCTGCCTATCTTTAGTTATATTGAAATCTGTCTTCAGAGAAGAAAACTTACACTGGTGGAAGAAGTCTCCTTTTTTTCTTTTTCTTTCTTTTCTTTTTAGAGACAATCTCTCTCCGTCGCCCAGGCTGGAGTGCAGTGGCGCGATCTGGGCTCCCTTCAAGCTCCGCCTCCCGGGTTCGCGCCATTCTGCTGCCTCAGCCTCCGGAGTAGCTGCGACTACAGGCGCCCGCCCCCACGCCCAGCTAATTTTTTTTGTATTTTTAGTAGAGACGGGGTTTCACCGTATTAGCCAGTATGGTCTCCATCTCCTGACCTAATAATCTGCCCGCCTCGACCTCCCAAAGTGCTTGGATTACAGGCATGAGCCACCGCGCCTGGCCCAAGTCTCCATTTTATGGAGGTTTCTTTCACTTTGCATCTGGAAGGAGGAAGGACTAAGTCAGGAGAGGCTTTTACAATAGAGAAGATGAAAAGACTTAGATCTATATAAACATGTCTCACCTTTAACCATTTTGTCCGAATGAGACTTTCCACTCATGCCTTTCTTTGTCTCAACAGGTAATGGTGTTTAGGCCTGAAATCTGATTATGATTAACAACCCAGCTAATAATAATTTAGGACAATAATTATGTAGGTCAATCAAGAAAATGAAAAGAGTCTCTTAATTCAGTCCCCTTGCTAAAATGAGTAAAATGGTAAGTGAGGTGAAGAAAACATGCTCAAAGTGTTTTGTTTTGTTTTGTTTTTTGGTCGGGAAGACGAATGGGCTCTAGAAGTATAAATGATTTGTGACAACGTCTGTCTAGGTGTGAGAAAGTCTCCCCTCCAGTGAAAAGAGTTAATTTTCAGATGAATGGTATCAGTTGAGTACCTTGGAGGCTCTTTCTTTAGACAGACAAAGGGAATTCAAAAGACCTCACCTTACTTATCTATTAGTTTATTGGTAATCAGTATAGCAAAGTGATATATTTTGGAGTAGTATTTCTTGACATTTTTCATTGGTTCACTTTGTTTAATGAGTGAGTCAAGCATAATCATTAAGAATGAATAAATTAGTTGAATAAAAACGGAATGAAAATTTGTAGATGAGTTTCTCATAGTTTCAGGAATTGCTTACAGTTACTTTAGGTTTTAAAGTTATGTTGTATTAAGTGACATTTATGAAATGTCTAAGTCACGTTTAAGTCAGTTAAAATACTGAAACTTGCTCCTCTACCATTCTGATTTTGTTGTGTATTAGAAGAGCAGTGTCTGATGAGGACAGGATACATGTGATTCTGACTAGTGGGAAATTTTCTGACTACCTTTAATGATTGAAGTAAGCTACTAGAAATTGTTCTGAAGAGAAAACAGCTATTCATTGCTTTCATTGACACAATGTAGAATGTGTCTTGACTAACTAGAAAGCATTGAGTGATGGAACTGTGAGTTGGTTGAGGCTGATAATTAATGCATGACCACATTTGTTTAACAAGTATTTGACAATCTACTATATATAACACATTTTACTAGGGCCAGGGATATAATGGCAAAAAAAGGTTCTATAGATGCAGTTCTTCCCCTCATGGAGTGGCATAGAAGAAACAGATGTATGCACATAGTACAAATAAGAAAATACAGAAACTTAGTAATCCTGTAACATACTATGAACAACAAGTATTGTCGACTCACTATAATCTGCAAAGGAACAAATGGTTGGATTGAACACTTCATGTCAGTCAATTTTGTTGCAATTTATCTGCTACCAAACATAGTGCTGGTCTCACAGTTTAATGTTTGATAATGAATACATTCATCTAGTGGTATATTCTGTTTTTATGAAATATGGAGATGTTAGGTATACTTGTGTCTGTAATAAACATGAAAAAGGTTGCATTATAAGGAGATATGTTTCTAATAAATTACAAAATGGTGTTCATCTGTACAATGGTGATATAAAACAGTTCAAAATTGCTTGCATTTTAGGTATTCACTAGAAATTAATTATAAATTATAATTAATATATGGTAATTAAAACTAAAAATAACTTCTTATTTGAAGGGAGCAAAACTTTTTTGGTAAGTGAAACTCTAAGGTGTGAAGGATGTGTTTTTGTAAAAAAAAAAAAAAAAGTAATTTTACCTAGTTTTCAGGTTGTTTAAAAGTTATTTCTGAAGAAAAAAGTAATAATACAGATAAAATTGAATGGATAAGAAGGTTGTAGAAGGTTTATGGAATATGAATTATGTCAGTGAAATTTTATATATGAATAAGTTGGCTAAAATTAAAAGATAATTATTAACTTTTCTGAGAACTGAACATTAATGTCAAATATGACTATAAAAAATTAGAATTTTGTTCCCTATATTACAACAACAAGATTTCATTAGAGAACTGATCTGCTCTTACTGGGAAATAGAGCTTTATTAGGTCTCCCAATTAAGAGAGAAGACTCAATCCTCCTAAGTAAAGATCTAGAATTTTTTCAACAATTATACAGCTTTAGATATTTAATTATCACTCTGGTTAAATGAATGTCTATTATTTCACAGTGAATTGTTATCTTATTTTGATCAAGCATTTTCAATCTTTTATATATTTGACAAACTTCCCCAAATTGAATTCTAAATTAAGTCTTTTTGACCTAGAATTGACTTTGGGATTTTCCAGTACGTCCCCTGGAGAACCTCAAAGGATGTATCTCTCATAATGCAGAGATGTTAAGTTAATCAAACTTGTTTGATGTGTTGAATTGTATGGAAAGTATTGTCAAATAACAAAGTGATGTTAAATCTTTTTAAATTATATTTTATGGATATTTCAGAAATTGTGTAAAACTCATAGAAATCTAATAGTCCTAGCATAACTTTGTCATTATTTTTCCCTATTAGTTGAAAGAAATTCTTAGAAAAATATATTGCTGCCAATTCCTTTCCTCAAAAAGAGGAAATAATTCTTGAAATGGACTGTCACCCATTGTCCATTTATTAACCCCCTTGCCTATTCTTGCCCTTAACCCAAATCACAAAAATGCTAAGAAGTAAACTTTTTTAAAAGACCTTCCTGAGGAAATTTCAACTAAATCCACAACAGACATTGCATAAATTCATTGGGTTCCTCCAATTAAGTTTCAAATTGGCTGAAACAGCCCCTTCCTAATATAAGACAGTTGATATTCCTTTGGTTGATTGAGTATTTGGCGTTTCTTTGGTTGACCTCCCTTTGGTTGAGGTTGATGACTTTATTTGGGAATTTGGGGACAGTTGTCCCACTTGTTTTGGGAAAGGCTTTTAGCTTTTGTGTAGGGTCTTCCTGGGGACTGAGGGTCTCCCTGGTGGGTGACAACAGAGGGGGCTTCCTATTGGTAAGCACTATTATAAGTATGGGGTTATTTAATTATAAACCTTATAATGATAGCCTCCTTCGGTAAGTCCAGCTGGTTACGTATTTGAACCAGCTAGATTGGAGGGAGACAGATGGAGGTAGGGAGAGACAGATATTAAGAAACAAGAATTTTTTAAAAGAGAAGATATACAGAAAAAGAGAAAAATCTAAATCATAGAACTCTAATATGCTCAAAATATTGGGTTCAAGACTTGCTTCTGTTACTTTTCCCAAATATAAATCTGGAAAAAAAGCGCTTACCACACTGAAACTTAATTTTCCTTTTTCAAATTGGCATTGGTAAGTGTACTTAATACATAAGTTTGTTGTGATATTAAATGAGATACAAAGATTTTCAAATATTTCACCTGTGTCCCATTGTAAAAAGTACGTTAAGAATAGAGGCACACACACAGACTTATAATAATATAAAATTAAAACAAAAGTTACACAAAATAATACTTAATCTGATTAAAAATAATAAATTCTGAAATATGTATTTTATTATATTTAAAATGCTGCTTGAGACACACTAAAATGATTCTATGGTGCATTAAGTAGTTGTAAACTGCAATTTTAAAAACACAGAAATAAGTTTTCAGTTATCATGGTACTTGATATATTTTAATCGATTTTTAGTGTTAAGGTCTTAGTAGTTGCACGATATTTAAGTTTTTATTCTTTTTATTTTCCTGTCTTTTCTTTCTTTTTTTAATGATTTATGCGCCTCAATGTCCAAATTCAGTGTTCATAATATAAACATTTATTTTCTCTTTGTGTTTTATTATAGGAGCTATAGTTCTGAGATTTTAGATAATGACCAAAGTAAAAATATTTTTAGAAATTATTCTTGATGAAAAACAATGTTGTTTTTTTTTTAATTGTCTCCACAATTACAAATGAGCCATTTTAATGGTTTAAACATGGAAACTCTTTTAGTCATTTACAAAAATTTAACTCAACCTTAGCTCCTGAAATACAATGTTTACCTTCTGGGGGAAAAAAAAAGAGAAAGAAACAAAATAAAACATATTGTTTTATTCATTTAATGGATAAATATGCATTGAGTAAGGCTGGGTGTGGTGGCTCATGCCTATAATCCTAGCACTTTGGGAGGCCGAGGCAGCGGATCACCTGAGGTCAGGAGTTCAAGACCATCAGCCTGGCCAACATGGTGAAAAATACAAAATTGTTTTTGTATTTTTGCTAAAAATGCAAAAATTAGCCAGGCATGGTGACACATTGGTGGCACATACTTGTAATCCCAGCTACTCAGGAGGCCAGGGCAGGGGAATCACCTGAATCCTGGAGGTGGAAGTTGCAGTGAGCCCAGATCGCACCACTGCACTCCAGCCTGGGTGACAGAGAGAGACTCTGCCTCAAAAAAACAGAAAAAAAGGAGGATGGGGGTGGTTGAGTATAACGAATCAAGTTCCACTAAAGAAAAACCTTATCAATGTATTCGTTTTATCCATAAAGTGGCACCACTCATTACATAATTTTGTTTCTATGAAGGAGAAGGTATATTTACATTTTTCTACATTTCTAAGCTGCCTGTGATTTTAAATTTTAAGCAAATGTTAAATAGATTTATAGAAATTCAGTCAGAAAAAGCACAAATTACAGATATCTTACTAAGCATCAATATACACAACATATATATACAAAAATCTTTGAGGTTGTGTATACTTACTATAATTATGCCTTTAAATAACCTGGGTGTAGCGAGGTATGAGAAGAGAAGACCTACAAAGCGTTTGAGAAGTGTTCATTGATACCTTAGATTCTCATTTATAATAGCATGCATTAATTTTTTTGAGTAAAAACTGACTATATATTTACACTAGAACATTTGAAAAGTTAAAAGATGCTATGAAGAAGTCAATTTTGAAAACAACCTGAAAGATAAGCCCTGCTAGCAAATCCTTATGGATGTAGCATAATTTATTCGTGTAATTTTTTAGTGTTATTAAAAGCCTATTTTAGCTATGTTAATTCCAAAGCAACATTCAAGAGCATATGTATGCTTGTATGAAGGCATAAACTAGCCTTCTGTAAAGCAGAATATATACATTAAACATAGACAACAATGTCAATGTTGTCTCTGGAAATGCAAGTGATTTTCAGTTTCATAATGTTTACTGTTTTTTTCTGATTTTTCAATAATCTATGCTTTGTGCAATAGAAATATAACATTAACACAACAATTTAATGAATATTCTTGTCTTTGTATTTTTGAAAATATTTAAGAACGCTCATAAGAATATAATTACTGGCCTAAGGTTTATTCAAAATTAAAGATTTTTAACCATCTTAAATTGTCCTCCAAAATTGTTGTATCCATTAAGTATCCTAAATACCCTGCATGGAAGGGCCTTTTTAACAACATAGTCATAAAAATTCAATGCTATCTCTAACAGTTTGATGGGTTAGCTTTTCTATGTTAATTTACATTTATCTGATTACTCTAAAATATGCATATCTTTCAAAGTATATTTGTCATTTTTAGTTGTCTCTTTGTTCATATCAATTAGTTTTTTTTTTTTTTTTTGGTTATTTGCTTGCTTATTTTAGTTTATTGCTTTGATGGATGAGGTTTGTAAACTTTTAACAAATTTTACTATACTTTTTAGTTCATGAATTTTTAAATTGTCTACTTTGAATATTAAAAAGATGAAGTGCTTCATATTGTACAATTCTATTAGGTATCTCAATCTTTAAATGAAGATAACATGATGTTGTAGCATTATAAGCTTTCTAATATTCAGAATTACTTATTACTAAGGGAAGTAGATCAGATTATTTGCCTTTTATTTTTACTCTCTTCATTGGATTATTAAACAGATTCTTTTAAGCCTAATTGCTATCTGTGGAATTAAGCCTTAATTACTGGCTGCTTTTTCCAAGCTGATACCATGAATGTATCTTATTTATCTCTCTCTCCAATGTCTAAAATGCAATATTTAAGACATAATATAGGGGCACAATAATCTGGAATGTCTAGGCATTTTTAAAAAATTGTTAAAATAAATGTGTTTTATAATTTTAATGTTACTAAATATTTATAAATAAATAATATAAGTAATGTCTTAGAACAGGATCAATGAAGAGTCCATACAGGGTTAACATGCTCAAAGTTCCAGTGTTTGCTTAATGTATTTTTCTTTAAATATAATTGATCCCATTGGACAATGAACTGTTCTAGAACTAGGACGCTCTCTTTTTCATCTTTATATCTCTAGTACTTAGCACAGTTCCCAGAGCACACAAGACACTCTATTAAACTATTTTAAATGGAATTATTAGAATCCAAAAATATATATGTCAAATAAATGAAAACATAATGACTTAGAGGTACTAAATATAAGAAGTCTATGATCATTCAGCATCAACTGTTTTTAAAGTCCACCTTCAAATATGAGTTATAGGCAACGTAGCAGATATTTTTATTTGAATTTATTTTATTTTGGAAAAAAATGCCAACTCCCTGAAACACCTGAAATTATCTGGAGTAACTTAAGGACATAAAGTAAACTAAAATATGTTTATTAATATTAAAGAATCAAGATGTATTAGGAAAGACAGTGATAGGATTTTTCCATATATTTGTTAACTAGAATTCAACAGCCTGTAAGAATGTATTGTTTATTTTATGGTATATATTTATTCAGTATACTTCTATGCATCATTGACTTCTTTAGTTGATTTGGGCTTTAGATAATTATATCCATATTTTATGAACCAATATGAATCCCTTTTCCACAAAATATAACAAATCTTTCTGTCATATTTTTACTTGTATTTTCATGGCTATTTTAATAACAAAAATATTTTAGTAAAATGATGTTGTATAACTTATTTAATCACTTTTGTTAATTTTTGGCAATTTTTGAACATTATAAAAATTGTAAGTATTAAACTCTACAGGCTTGTATTACCCACACAAGGAGGAAAGTTGTAGTGCAAAACTCACATGTTTTTTAATGGGGAAGGAATCAGATGATTCATTTAAAGCACTGGATAGAGTCTTGGCACATAACTTGTGATAAATAAATGTATTTACTATAATTAATATTACTTAGAATGATAATATTTCTTTATTAGGTGGGGCCCAGGCTGAACTGTAATATCAATGAGATTAAATTATACTACTGAAATGGTTTATTTCTCTCTCATGAAACAGTACAGATGAAGGTAGACTATCTAGATTTCAGTAAGTAACTCTTCCTGCTCAATGTCCATAGTCCTGTCTTTGCTTACTTACTGTGATGTTTATTATGATATGGTTATCATATACTTGGCTGAAGATGAAGCTAACAGACACCTGTTCTCTTCACAAAGAAAAATAAAAAGTGAAGAGCAAGCATCTTTAAAAAGTCGCTCTCAAAAGTTGAATACATCATTTCCCATTAAATCCCTTTGTCCAGAATGTAGTCACTTGGTAACATTATCCCTAGCTATTAGAGATGCTGGAAAATGGAGTTTTGGTTAGATGGCTATATGCGCAGAACTTGGGACATTATTGCTGAAGGGAACAAAGAAACTGGAGATATTAGGGAATAATTGTCAGGCTTGGCCAAGTCCATTCCTGTGAGCACACAGGTGTCCACAGATATATTTTTTGCAATACTTAATAAACCCACTCACACATCCAAAGGAGACAATTTTAAATGTCCACATCCAGTTCTAAAATCCACTATTTCTAGGCAATATGGAGAAGTGTAGTGCTGTCTACCAGATCCAGATAGACAGATAAATCTTCATTTTCTTCAAACTATAGACTAAAACATATTTTCTGCCCTACACATACACAACTAATATCACTACTGGTATAGGAGCTGTATTATTTCAGTAAACATCCCCAATCTGAAAATTCTCATTTTGAAAAAAAAAAAAAGGGTAGATATGGGATGAGGGGAAGTTACTTTTCCATAGCAGTTATTAAAATCTGAATGGCAGAAATTGTGAAGACTCTCTGACCTGACACATAGACTTCTTCTTTATCATTAGTTTGTTTTTAAACAAACCTATCTATTATCCTTTAGGGTCTCTGGCTTTGCCATCTAGTAGCTTCTTCCCTATTTATTATCCTGCACAGTCACATCAAATGACATAAAATTGTGTATCTTCATTGGCAGAAACACAGCTTCTACAACCTGCTTTCTTAGATGAAGGTTGCAGATCCAGAGGTTGCAAGTTGCTTTAGGAGTTGAATAATGCCAAGTACTGAGATGATAATTTTAAGCCTTTTATTGGCAATATATTTACCACAGACTTAGTAGTTTCTGGACTGTTCACTGTCAGTCAGTTCTAAATGTAAGCTATTAAAGCCAAGCTTATCATCTAAATACAATTTTTAAGTATAAAGTCTCTCATTTAGTTTATTTAGTTTTCTCTTCTCAGCATATACCCTTCTTTCTCAATATAATGAAAACTAACTTGTGGATATCTGAGCACTAAGTTTAGATGTTTGAGTGGGCAGGATGTTTCTGTGGGGCTGGCTCTCATTTTCTGGTTGAGAACACTTCAACTCAGAACCCTCTCAAGAACCTCCCTTTATCTCCTTATCTCTGGCTATTGGATGTGAAAAATCTGTCCTTTTTCCTAAAATCACAGGCTTCAACTAGCAAGGCATGAAGGTTCAGTAAATTTAGGCTGCAGGCAGCTGACACAGTTCCCTTAATGAACTTCAGTTGAGCTGCTTGCAAAATATGAAACTGCTTGAGTTTTTTTATGACTTTGCAGCTTTTGAAAATTACAGGCTACATATTTGTAGATTTTTTTTTCAGTTTGGTTTTGTTTTATGTTTCTTCATAATTAGAATAATGTTATAGACTTTTGTTATAATTACTGAACTGATTTTTAGTGCTTCCATAACATAGTAACAACCACTGGGTGGTTAAACAAATAAATGTATTTTCTGTTGATTCTGGAAGCTGGAAGTCAGAGATCAAGGTGTTGACAGGGCTGGTTTTTATCTGAGTCCTTTCTCCTTGGCCATCTACAAGCTGAGGATCTATGATGATAAATAAATGTATTGACTATAGTTAATATTACTTACAATAATAATATTTATTTATTAGGTGAGACCAAGACTAAACTGTAATATCAATTAGATTAAATGATACTACTTACACTTTTTTTCCTCTATCATGAAACAGTACGGATGAAGGTAGGCTACAGATGATAGGCCTATAGAAGAAGTTAGGCCATCTACAAGCCAAGGAGAAAGGACTCAGATGAAACCAGCTCTGCCAACGCCCTCTATCTTTACATGGTCTTCACTCTGTAATGAATAATGATTTGGGGTAAGAGTACTTTCACACTTTGTATATATTCTATTCTCATTAAACTTTCATTTTGTGTATTACTCATTTATTCATATCTTATATACTCATGTTTTCTTCCTGCATTGAATATGTTGTAACTCATTTCTGTTATTATTTCTCTAATTGTCCTCAATTTAGCCAGAAGAAGTCACTTTAAGTGGAATTTTATTTCCTTAGACATGCCCTCATCAAATACTTCTTTACCTTCTGAAATAAGATATTCCAGTCTTATCTTATACTTTCCTGATTTCAGCTATGGAATTAGCCATTTCCTCCAGGCATGTTGCTTTCCTTTAGTAGATAATAGAATTTAAAAGCCAAGACATGAGTAGTAGGTATATTCATTGCAGTCGACATGTCACTGTTACCAGACCCTCTCCTATACAGAGTTATAGAATACAGCTAATAAATATATGTGTATATACAAAACAGATCTATGCATACCCATTTACATCCATAGTTATGTCTATATCCATATACACATCCATATACACATCTATATCCATATACACATCATGAATTGCCACCAATACATTTCCAAATCCAATATGTCATCACAGGGTTCAAACTCTCCCCACTCATCTTGAGAAACATAGAACTCTACCATGTTTAATGTATGAATGATTTGTTCCAGTTCCCTATAGGTAACCAATCTCCATTTCCATGGGTCCAGAGACTAAGGTGGGTGAGGACGGGGGTTTGTTGTGGCATGCCCAGGACAAAGGAGCACTAGAATTGTGAAAATGATGTTTCTGAAAGGCAGCAGTCTGATGCAGTAGTTCTCTAGAATCTATAGAAGATTCTATTTCAATCTGCTATAGGCTAATGGCAAGTAACCAAGTTTGAGTTATATATTAAATGATAGTAAGGCTCTGAATATTCAAGAAATAAGTATATTGGATATATTATCTGAATAAACTTTATGGCAAAGTTTCATATATTCTAAGGCATTCTATTGTTTACTAAGTTTATACTGTTACTAATAAGTGAAATTTTATTGCTGAACATCTAAATTTGAGAGACTACTGTATGTGTATATTTTGTGTTCAATTCAAGACTTTAGAGCTTTAAAAGATTATATTTATTTTTCTGGACTTTAAAATTCATTTAAAAGAGATATTTCAAATAGTTTGTGATTTTTGCAGATGTTGAATTTGAATTCAGAAGGCTAACAGTGAAATATATATAGTTATTTTTCCATAATCAACCCTAATATTGTGCTTATACTATGCACTAATGACCCAGAAAGCAATATTGCTGTTGTAAACTGCTAAGCTTGTGACAAATATTTTGCCTTTCCATGCCCGCTTCAAAATGTCATGTCTTTCAGCTGTTCAACTTCCAGCTGCCAAAAATAAACGAGTTTACATCGCTGGTTCTATTTGATTTTTCTAAATAAAATTCCATTGCCAATTGGAAACTTAATCGATGATATATTATATATATGATATTACTGTTGATAATAACAATAACAAATACATTTATCTTATCATGTGCATGAATTCTGTAAAATTATATTTTTTTGCTTTAAAATTTTCAAATAGGTTAAAATAAAAAGTGAAAAAAGGTTGTTTTAATCAATAAGAAATTTCAATCATATACACTTACTATACATGTATATAATATATGACAGATACAATATATAATCTATCTATATTCTCTATTGCATACATTTTGGATCCTAGTCTCATATTTAGTATGTTTTATGGAAGTAAAGTTCAAAGTTTATTGCTGTACAAACAGAAGTAGAAATAACTGAAATAATGCTATTAGTTGTCACCACAAACTCATATTTGTATATCATCAATATAAACTCAAATTTTTGTAATTTTTGACATTTTCTTACAATTTAGCTGAAGTTTCATTATGTAGAGAAGTGGAAATTATATCAAACTCTGTGATTAAAAATGTTCACTGTAGTGCAGAATTTGAAAATTTCTACTGCAACTTTGCACTGAATTGCTTTCAAAAGTCTTTATCTTCATAGAATCCAAATGCTATTTTCCACTTATAATACTTCTTATAATTGTTAATTTTTAGATGCCTCAATTTTTTTACATTAAAATTAAAATTGACCATAGATAAATTAATAAAATAAGGAA
The DNA here is from genome assembly GCF_008728515.1 of Papio anubis. Lineage (NCBI taxonomy): Eukaryota > Metazoa > Chordata > Mammalia > Primates > Cercopithecidae > Papio > Papio anubis. The sequence goes on along the minus strand of NC_044982.1, from coordinate 62,548,411 downwards.
AATATATGTGAGAAAAAGAATAAGTATGTAGAGAAGTATATATATGTGTATATATACAAATACGTATACATTTGTTTTAAATCTGTATATATAAGTATATATAAATATATATATATATGTTTAAGTTTTTGTGAACCAAGGAAAAAGACTCTATTCTCAAACCAAATTTTAGACAATCCAAAATTGAATGTAATCCACATTTATAAATTAGTTCTCTTATAATTTTTTATTAGTTTATTACAACTGTTATTTCTTCCAGTGGTTAAGACTGATATTAGTTATATCTCACCTGCCTGACATCTGAGAAGGACTAAAATTAAGAATAAGAAACATTTGGAAATAGGAATAGCAATGTCTACATACAGAGCACAAAATCTGATTAAGATCTTTTTTACCTTCTTTTCTCATACTCTTTGTACTATTTATGTAATATCAACTACTATCAGATAGAAATCTCTCCTAAAAAGACATAACATCTTATTTTAAGGAAACAACACAGGTATAAAATGTTTTCCAGCTGGACTAACATGAAAGAGACCCAGGCACCAGGAAGTTTGCATTTCTATCCAAAAGGCTTTGTCCATACAGATTTTCACTGCAATAAAGCTGAGGATGATCTGTAAAAGAGGGGAGAATACTCCAGCATATAGATCCAGGGACCCTAAACTCACCTCAGTTTGCTGAGCTACAACCTTGTTCAATTATTTTATGATTTAGTCTTATTAATGATTATTTCAAAAAAATAGAAAACATTTATGAATAGAACTTTTAAAATCATACCTACAACCAACTGATCTTCAACAAAGTCAACAAAAATATATACTTGGGAAAGGACACCCTATCGATAAATGGTACTGGAAAACATGGATAGCCACATGCAGAAGAATAAGATGGAACCCATCTCTCACCATATACAAAAATTAACTGAAGATGGGTAAAAACTTAAATGTAAGACCTGAAACTATAAAAATTCTAGAAGAAAGGCTAGGAAAAACTCTTCTGGACTTTGGTTTAGGTGAATAATTTATGACTAAAACCTCAAAAGCAAATACAATAAAAACAAAAATAGACAAATGGGATTTTTTTGAGGTAAGGTTTCTGTTTTTTGTTTATGCATTCTTCCTTTCTTTCTTATTTTTGTTTTTTTGAAGACAGATTCTTGCTCTGTTTCCCAGGCTGGATTGCAATGCCGCCATCTTGGCTTACTGTTAACTTCTGCCTCCCAGGTTCAAGAACTTCTCATGCCTCAGCCTCCCAAGTAAGTGGGATAACTGACTCCCACCACCATGCCTGGCTAATTTTTGTATTTTTCATAGTGACAGACTTTCTCCATGTTGGCCAGGCTGGTCTCAAACTTTTGGCTTTAAGTGATCTATGCACCTCGGCCTCCCAAAGTGCTGAGATTACAGGCATGAGCCATAGCGCCCATCCAACAAATGGGATTTAAACTAAAAAGCTCTGCATAGCAAAAGAAATAATCAATAAACAGACAACATACAGAATATGAGAAAATATTTGTAAACTATGCATCCAACAAAGGATGAAGATCCATAATCTACAAGGAACTCAAACAACTCAAGAAATAATAATAAAAAAAAAATTAAAAAGTGGGTACAGGTCATGAAAAGACATTTCTCAGAAGAAGACAAACAAGAGGCTAGTCAACAGAAATATTTTATTTTTTAATAAAATAAAAATGCTTGACATCACTAATTATCAGGGAAATGGAAATTAAAATCACATTGAGATACCATCTTACAATAGTCAGAGTAGCACTATTATCATTAGTAGTAGTATTTATTATTATCAACTTAACTTTTATTTTAAGTTCAGGGGTACATGTTCAGGTTTGTTGTATAGGTAAACTTGTGTCATGGGGGTTTGTTGTACAGATTATTTTGTCACCCAGGTACTAAGCCTACTACCTATTTTATTTTTTCTGATCCTCTCTCTCTTCTTACCCTTCACCCTCCAATAGGCCTCAGTGTCTGTTGTTTCCCTCTATGTGTCCATGTATTCTCATTATTTAGCTCCCACTTATAAGTGAGAACATGCTGTATTTGGTTTTCTGTTTGATATGGTTTGACGGTGTCGCCACTCAAATCTTGAATTCCCATAATTCCCATGTGTTTTGGGAGGGATCTGGTGGGAGATAATTGAATCATGGGGGCATTTTCTTCCATACTGTTCTTGTGACATTGAATCAGTCTTACAAGATCTGATGGTTTTATAAGGGGAAACCACTTCCACTTGGTTCTCATTCTTTCTCTTGCCTGCTGCCATGTTAGATCTGCCTTTCGCCTTCTGCCATGATTGTGAGGCCTCCCCAGCTAGGTGGAACTGTGAGTCCATTAAACCTTTTTTCTTTATAATTTACCCAGACTCGGGTATGTCTTTATCAGCAGTGTGAAAATGGTCTAATACACTGTTCCTGTGTTAGTTTGCTAACAATAATGCCCTCCAGATCCATCCATGTTCCTGCAAAGCACATGGTCTTATTCTTTTTTTATGGCTGCATAGTATTCCATGGTGTGTATGTACCACATTTTCTTTATCCACTCTATCATCAGTGGGTATTTAGGTTAATTTCATGTATTTGCTATTATGAATAGTACTGCAATGAAGCTACAAGTGCATGTGTCTTTATAATAGAACAATTTACATTCCTTTAGGTATGTATCCAGTAATGGAATTGCTGGGTCGAATGATTTTAGGTCTTTGAGGAATTGCACACCTTATTTCTGGGTTTTCTATTTTGTTCCATTGGGTCTATGTGTCTGTTTTTATACCAGTATCATGCTGTTTTCATTACTATAGTTTTGTAGTATAGTTTGAAGTTGGGTAGGTGATGCCTCCAACTTCATTATTTTAGCTTAGGATTACCTTGGCTATTTGGGCTTCTTTTGTGTGCATTGCATATTAATTTTAAAATAGTCTTATTCTAGTTCTGAGAAGAATGGCAAGGGTAGTTAACTAGAAATAGCATTGAATCTATAAATTGCTTTGGGCAGTGTGGTCATTTTAATGATACTGATTTTTTCCATTCCTGAGCATAGAAAGTTTTTCCATTTGTTTGTATCATCTTCGATTTTTTGAGCAGTGGTTTGTAGCTCTCCTTTTACCTCCCTGGTTAGCTATCTTCCTATGTAGTTTATCCTTTTTGTGTCAATTGTGATTGGGATTGCATTTCTGATTTGGCCCTTGGCTTGACTGTTGTTGGTATATAGAATGCTAGTGAATTTTGCACATTGATTTTGTATCCTGAGACTTTGCTGAAGTTGTTTATTAGCTTAAGGAGCTTTTGGGCTGACCACATGAGGTTTTCTAGATATAGGATCATGTTGCCAGCAAACAGGGACAGTTTGAATTCCCCTCTTTTTATTTGAATGTGCTTTATTTCTTTCTCTTTCCTGATTGCTCTGGCCAGGACTTTCAGTACTATATTGAATACAAATGGTGAAGAAGGGTATCCTTTTTTTGTGCCATTTTTCAAGGGGAATGTTGGCTGTGGGTTTATCATAGATGATTCTTATTATGTTGAGGTATATTTCTTCAATACCTAGTCTATTGAGAATTTTTGACATTAAGGAATGTTGAATTTTATTAAAAAGCCTTTTCTGCATCTATTGAGGTGATCACGTGGTTTTTGTCTTTAGTTCTACTTTAGCCGACTTTATGATGCTGGACAAACTTTTTAAAGTGCTGCTGAATTTGGTTTACCAGTATTTTGTTGAGAATTTTTACATTGATGTTCATCAAGGATGTTGGCCTGAAGTTTTCTTTATTTATGGCATCTCTGCCATGTTTTGTTATCAGGATGATGCTGACCTTATAGAATGAGTTAGGGAGAAGTGCCCCCTCCTCAATTTTTTAGAAAAGTTTCATCAGAAATGGTACCAGCTCTTCTTCATACATTAGGTAGAATTCAGCTGTGAGCAGGATAGTATTATTAAAAAGTCAAAAAACTGATGTTGGTGAGGATGCAGAGAAAAGTAATTGCTTATAGGCTTTTGGTGGGAATGTCACTTAGTACAACCCCTATGGAAAACAGAATGGAAATTTCTCAAACAACTAAAAATAGAACTACCATATAATCCAGCAACCTCACTACTAAGTATATACCCAAAGGAAAAGAAATTGTCATATCAAAAAGACACTTATATTCATATGTTGATCACAGCACTATTCACAACAGTGATGTGAAGGAGTCAACCTATTTCCATCTATGAATGATTGGATAAAGAAAATGTGATAGATACACACACACACACACACACACACACCCCATAGAATACTATGCTGCCATAAAAAAGAATGTAATCCAAAATGGGGGAGGGTGTGAAAGGGAAGATGGTTGAAAAATTTCCTATTCTGTACAATGTTCACTATTCGAGTGATGGGTACACTGAAAGCTCAGACTTCACCACTACGCAATGTATCCAGATAACTTCACTTGTTACCCCTGAATCTGGTTTTTCAAAAAATCAAGGCATTTTTTAAATTTCAATGTTTCAAAAATTCTAATCATTCTCCTTTTTGTTTCACACCTATGGCATTGTATAATTATATTAATTCAGAATGTCTTTCAAGGTAATGTCTACATAAATAGCAATTTTATTTAAGATGTTGCAACACAGAGCTAAGCAAGTTAAATTGACATATTAAGTATTCATAAAATATATTTTAACTTCCTTTTTAAAAGGAAGCTTTTTCCTATGCACAATTCTGTTTTTTGTCTATAAGTCTTGGCTTTTGCATTATTACTACTTGTGATGATATTAAGTGACAGTCTCTTGAATATAGTATCTGCATAATTATGTATCTCCAGAAACTGACCACATAATTGTCTCTTGCCAGCTCACTCCAATAAGTCAAAAATGTGATTATCTGCTTTATTTTGTTTTCTTTTACGTTGAACATAAACCTCATGACTATTTGCTGTTGACAAGGGGTCTACTGTGGGGAATGTCATCCACACTAGTGCTGCTGGCAGCAAATAATTGGCCATATTTTCTTACAGAATTGTATAATTTATATTTTAGAAAAGGCCAGTAAATTTCAGAATGATAGATTTTTGTTCAAATGGATAATCCCAAGTCATGATATCTGTTTTGATACGTTGATGTGTTCTTTAATCACCAAAACACCTAAGAGACCTGCTATATTGATAGGCATTTCAGAACAAAAAGCATGAGAAAATCTAGCCAATTAAAGACAAAAATCCCATTAAAAGTTAGATATTTTTTAGAAGAGAGGATGAAATAATTTAAATTATAATAGAGATATCATTGAGTAAACCGGCACTACTTGAAGTTAAGTGAATTTCAGAATAGTTAGCTAGATCATGATTGGGAAAAAGATTCTAAGAAGTTGTCAAGTCGTGGGTTCAAGTTCCTGAAGCCATATAATGCCAGTGTAAATGGACACACCTCCCTGAAATGTACCTTAGAGAAAACATTAGTTAAATCAAAGAGATGTTGTGTGACCTAATTAGCAAATCTTAGTTGATTAATAATTGTAGTTATTTCCTTTTTTCAGATTTATAGACATCTCACTCTAGCACAGGTTCTTTAATAATATATGTTCTACATGTTTTAGAATATATAATATTTTGTAATCATTTAACGTTTGTTTTATTCTTCAAATTATAGACTCCCTGAGGGCAGAAACAATGCCTTATATTTCTTGATAACATCCCATAGTCTGTCTTCTAATGAGTACAAATTAGTAATTAAGCATTAGCACTTGTTTGAAGTCTGGAGGGAAGAATATTTCCTCTGGTGGAGATTCTTTGCAATGTCCTCCAGATAATCCTACCGAGTCATCAAACAAAATTACTATATTAGTTTTTCTCCATCAGCAATTTTGATTTAATTAATGCAAGTTCTTTCAATTATTCATTGAATAAGGTACCATGGAAAAAAGTTTAAAAAACAGTGATATTATGTGTAATCTTAGCACCTGAATATGAGGTGCTAAATATAATATATTGAATATTTTGAATATATTATATTAGAAAAGCATGCATGAAGCAATGAAGGAGTGAAAGAACATCAAACACACAGAGAACTACCAATTTTCCAGGATTGCTGAAGTATACAGTGAGAAAAATGACTTGACAGTTTAGATCCTATAGAGCCTAGCATGTCTTACTTTTAAATTATTTTATTATTAATGTCTATGGATACATAATAGTTATATATATTTATGGGTACATGTGATATTTTTATACAAGTATACACATGTAATAATTAAAACTGGGTAAATGCACATCAAGTATTTTTCATTTGTGTTGGAAATCTTCCAACACAAATCTTCTCTACTAGCTAATTTGAAATATAATACATTGTTAACTATAGTCATCCTATTGTGCTACCGAACACTAGAACTTATTCTTTATATCTATTGATTTTTTTTATCCATTTATAACTCCTACTCCTCCCACTACCTTTTCCAGCCTCCTTGGTAACCATTATTCCATTTATTACCTCCATGAGAGCAATTTTTTTAGCTCCTAAATATGACAGAGACCATGAAATATTTGTGGTTTTTTTGTGCCTGACTTATTTCACTTAATATAGTGCCCTCCAGTTCCATTCATGTTGCTTCAAATGACAGGATTTCACATTTTTTACTCCTGAATAATATTTGATTGTGCCTATATACTACATTTTCCTTATTCATTCATCTGTTGATGGACACTAAGGCTGATTCCATATCTTGACTATTGTGAATAGTTCTGCAGTAAACATGGGATGACAGCTGTCTCTTCATTACACTGATTTCCTTTCTTTTGGATACATACTCAACAGCAGTATTGCTGGAACATGAGATAGTTCTATTTTTAGTTTTTTGAGGACCCTCCATATTGCTTTCCATAATGACTGAACTAATTATACATTCCAACCAACAGTGTAGAAGAGTTCCCCTTTCTCCATATCCTCAACAGTATTGGAATTTAGATGTCTTTTTCTAGAAATTAGATGCTGCTGACAGATTTTAAGATAGGTAAGGAATTGGTTAGACTTGAAATATTAAAAACGATCATTATGTGGTGGTTTAAAGGGCAGGTAAAAAGAAGAAAAAAGTAAGGAGGTAAGAGAGGTTATAAGTCAAGTAAAGAAATATAATGGACTGGGCGCGGTGGCTCACACCTGTAATCCCAGCACTTTGGGAAGCCGAGGCAGGCGGGTCACTGGAAGTCAGGAGTTCGAGACCAGCCTGGCCAATATGGTGAAACCCCATCTCTACTAAAAATATAAAAATTAGCTGGGCGTGGTGGTGCGTGCCTGTAGTTGCAACTACTCAGGAGGCTGCGGCAGGAGAATCACTTAAACCCCGGAGGCAGAGGTTGCAGTGAGCTGTGATTACGCCATTGCACTCCAACCTGGGCGTCACAGCGAGACTCCATCTCAAAAAAAAAAAAAAAAAAAAGAAAGAAAGAAACATAATGGTTTGCTATAACTTTGTAGCATCGATGGTGGAAAAGGTGGAGTGAATTTAAGAGCTGTATAGATGATAGACAAATTTTTTAAATTAGCTGGATATGAATAAGACAACTGTTTTGGGTAAGACTACCTTGAAGCATATTATACAATAGAGCTGTGTAGGCTGTTTATTTGGGAGTGCTCTAGGGATCAATTCCATGCAAGACTAAAAGAAACAGAAGAATAATTGAGCAGAGGACTTATAGATGTAGCCTCAATGAAGGCCTTAGGCTACACCACAGGAATCTCCAGATCTGAGATAACACTTCAAAATTGTTCAGAATTGAGTATGAGCTGGTTATTGAACTTAACCTTGGGAAATCTCCTTGGGTAAGGCAGCTCTCTTTAGCTCAGGACAATGGGGTTGTGGGTCTCAGCTGTAATCTGTTAGCCCCGTGGGAAATGAGTGTTTCAGTCCTCAGAGGCAGTGGGGTAATTTGGATAATGCACCATTGCATCCTCTGAGGAGAAGAAATCAAAAAGGCTGTAAATGACATTGAAATATGTTAATGTACTATTCACATGTTTTTGAGAAAAACCAAGAGCCACAAACTATCTTTTGTTATTGTTCTTAAGAAAGCTGAAATGGCCAGTAAGGACTTCTAACGCTAAGTTGTTGAAAGTGTATCCTCATTGGAGTAATCAGAAACAGCCAACCTCAGAGAAACACAAAAAAGTCAACTTTGTTTATTTGGCTATTTCATTTCTCTAACAAAGTTGACTTAAGCATTTAAACAAAGCATTTCAAATTCTAATACTAAGACACTAATATCATTTTTCCCAGAAAGGAGATGGGACCATATTCATAGGTAAGCAAATAGCCCTTCTTAAAAATGAAGTTCATATCTAACTTTACTAATCTTAATGTTACCATACTCAATGACAGTGTTCTTTGAATATTTTTGCTAGTATATCTTTATCAGAAACATATTTATCACCTTGTACAGTTAGAAGTTGCTATCTAAAATATTAAATATGTTCAATGGACAAATTTTCCAGCATATTGTTTATTACACATATGCTCTAAATATACATTTATCAAACCCTTGGAGATACAGATTTAGATCATTCAGTTTATGAAAAATGTACACAATAGAACCTAAAAGGTAAAGCCAGTTCTCAATGTCAAACCTATCAACTGAATTAGATTTGCTGAAAAGGTATAACTTCATCTTTTTCTCCTTCCAAGACATGTCCCTTCTCATTTCTGAATTCTAAGATAGATGGAAGGAAGGGATTGAGGAAAGTAAGGAAGCACATGCAGGCAAGAAAACTACTTATAGCAATTGAAGGTCTAAAAGCAGATTATTTTTAAGAAATCCACAACTGAAGTTTCTATGTTACTCTCTAACGTAAAAACTCTTTGTGCTTTTCCCAGAGCATATTTACTCCAATATGAAGATAATCACTTTGCAGAAAGAATTTTGCAGTTACTTTATTTCATAGTAGCTTGTAAAATTGCTATGCTTTGTCATCACTAGCCACTATTTTTAGTAATATATCAAGACTGGAGCAAGACAGTTTTCTTTTTTTCATAACATTTATCAACATGTTTCATTATATCATATACTCTTTTGCCTATATATTTATCACTTGTTTCCTTCCACTGTAATGTAAGTTACCTGAAGGTAGCTTGTTCACAGATACATTTTCAGAAGTTAGAAAATCCATTAAATCAGCTATTTCTAAAATACGTAGATAAATTTAAACAGTGTTTGTTTCCTTTAGAAACCACTATGGGGCCAGATGTGGTGGCTCATGCCTGTAATTCCAGCACTTTGGGAGTCCAAGGCAGGAAGATCACTTGAGCCTAGGAGTTCAAGACCAGCCTGGGTAACATAGTGAGACTCTTCCTCTACAAAGAAAAAAAAAAAATTACGGGAAAAATGTTGGACTGGTAATCTTCACAAAAAGAAAAAAAATTACAGGAAAAATAAGTTGGACTGGTAAGCCTATGACAGTCCAACAGACTGGTAAGACTGGTAAGCCCAAAACACTCAAGTTCTTGTGAGACAGGAGAAGTGTAGAGGAAGATAAAAAGACAACTGCCTCATAAACACATTGATGAAGTGTCTACAAGTTAGGAAATTTTAAACAACAAATGAAGGTTTCTAGTAATAGTTGACTAGATTTCTACAGACCATCTCTCCTGTTGAGAACAACAGGGATTGCAGTATTAAAACAAAAACAAAAACAAAATCTTTTGCATAGAAAGATATTTAAAAAATGGTAATGTAAAGAGCAAAGAACTGGAAAAGAAGAGAACTCAAGAAATTTAAAAATTTATGAAATTGCCAAAAATGAATGCTAACACTGGCTGAGAGGATGAGATACTGAACAGAGCTTCTGGCAATTTTACTGACGGGGGAAACAATTCAGCCAGATTTCTTTGCTTCTATATCATTTTATCTACAGAGGTTTAAAGGTATTCACCAATGCCTAAATATAGATATAAAGCTATTAGTAGTAGGCAGATGGGAAATTACTTTTAATGTGAGATGGGAAAACTACTCACATTAAAAGTAATTGTTTAACTTTGCATCCTTAGGAGGTGACTTTAATTTGATGAGAATCCTGTCACCTCACCTAAAGGCATTTGCTACCAGTTGCCACTAATACTGTCTTCATGTTGTAAAGTTAAAGTGTTATAAAATAACACAAGAAAGGTAGTATGGATGAGAATGGCCATGCAGTTTTCCACACTATTTTAAATTTTGAATGCAGGAGATAGTATGCTGATAAACATAATTTCTCACAAAGTTTCTAAATTCGTGAGATTTGGGTTATAAATTCACCCCCCAAAATAAATAGCTGATTCTCTATGTATAGATGATAATGTCTTATCATCTATGCATACATGTAAGTCCTTCTTAAACTTTTTATTACTTTTAGACTTTACCACCTGTGTTAGTCCATTTTCATACTGCTAGAAAGAACTAAGGCTGAGTAATTTATAAAGGAAAGAGATTTAATTGACTCATAGTTCAGCATGGTTTGGGAGGCCTCAGGAAACTTACAATCATGGCGAAGGTGAAAGGGAAGCAAGCAATTTCTTCACAAGGCGGCTGGAAGGAGAAGTGCCAAGCAAAGTGGGTAAGATCCCCTTATAAAACCATCAGATCTCATGAGAACAAACTCACTATTATGATAATAGCATTGGAGAAGCCACCCCCATAATTCGATAACCTCCACCTGGTCTCTCCTTTGACACATAGGGATTATGGGGTTATGGGGATTACAATTCAAGATGAGATTTGGGTGGGACACAAAGCCTAACCATATCACCGCCTATTCTAGTAATGAATTCTCTGTTTAGCATTGTAAATTGATATAAAATTACGTTTGGCATAAACGCTATATTAAACTTCTAGGTAGCCTCCTAGTTCTAATTTATCGAGTCTGGTGATTCATTATGTATTTATTCTACTCTCCATGATTTAAAAATCTTTTTACCTTGTATTTCCTCCATTTAAATTTCTTCAGCTACAGTTTTTTTTTTTTTGTTTTTTTTTTTTTCCATAAGTCCTTACTCAGTTCTCGGCCAGACTATCTCATAGTTTCAGTTAGGGATCTATGAATATGTTTCAAAATGCATTATGGTTACTTTAAGGGGAAGCAATAGAACTTAAATTTAAAAATCCAGTTGTATATGCACCTGGTAGAATATTTGGGCTCCTGTGCTCATTTCTACTTTATGAACTAAAAGGCTTTGAATTTTGTTACCTAATAATTTAGAATTCCTATATTTTAAAAAATAAAGAGCTTGACTTTCTTCTTTATACTTCTGATCATCTGTTTGCCTAGGCAACAAAGAGACTCTGATATTATAAGTTAGTGCAGTATAGATATGAGCTGGGTCTTTCTATCCTTGAGCTGTAGAGAGACTGCTCTACTGATGTCAGAAACTTAATCACATTGTTTCATTCATTCATTTACAGAAATTTACCGAACATTTAAAATATGCTAGTATACTTCAGTCCTGGTCCTCTGTGGTATCACACTAAACTAGGGTTCTTAAAATAGGGGTTGTGGGCTTTCTTTTTAAAAATAGAATGTACTTAATCATAACTTTATATAACTTGAGTTCTTTTTAAAGCAGTTGTTTTTGCAAAATTTTTTAATCGTATACATTTATGGGGTATAAACATGATATTGTTACATGCATAGATTGTGTAGTGGTAAAGTCAGGGCTTTTAGGGTATCCATCACCCAAATACCATATTATTGTACTCATTAAGAAATCTCTCCTCATCCACCCGCTTCTACTCCTTCATGCTTCTAAGTCTCCGTAGTCTATCATTCCACACTCTCTGTTCATGCCCATGTGTATACATTATTTAGCTCCCATTTATAAGTTAGAACATGTAATATTCAACTTTCTGTGCCTGACTTGTTTCACTTAAGATAATGGCCTCCAGTTCCATCCATATTGCCACAAATTACATCATTTAATTCTCTTTTTTAGGATTGAGTGGGCTTTCATGTAGACTTTATAAAGTTTTTGAGCTCCTTGAGCTAAATTGCAGCATATTATGCTTATGTATGTATTGTATTTTGTGGAAATTTAGGACATAATTTTCAAGAGGATTGGTGATTCTGAAAAGATTAAGAACTTCCACTTTATACATTCTTACTTATTTTAACTATATTCAGAACTTCTGCTACCTCTATGACAGTGACTCTCAAACTTATTTCGCTAATTATTATATTTCTTCCATTCTCAAATCCTGCATGTCCAAATTAATGTCCCTTGGAAATCCCAATATGGGTTGAGATAATTTATTATAATTATGTTTTCATTTATTTTATTCTCTATTTTTCCTCAAATAATTTGAATAAATTTATCATGGAATATACCTATGCAAAATAGCCATTAAAGCAAATCAAAGATCAGTTAATTAAGTGAAGTCAGAGGACATGGAGTAGAGTGAATGTCATTTTACCCTGAATCCTCACCATTTAAACTCTCTTTCATTTTTTGAAATTGTTTAAAAACATTGTGATATTCAAATCACTTCATCTCAAGACTTTAGTATTAACCCTATATTTTATCTCCTTTTCACCCCAAATTTTATACTATATTCAAGTATTGAGGACTATACAGTATTTCTTACACTAATTATTTAATTTTCATTCTGATGTCTTTTCAACAATTATGATTATGTTTTTATTTGGACAACTGAAATGTATTCATATGCGGTAAGCTGGGTATTTTTGCTTACTTCTCTGAATACACCCATTCTCCTTCTGAAGTCAGCTTTTTGACTAGGAAGTGGACCTACATGGAAAACATCATGGGTTGGTTTGCCCTTTAAATTCTGTTTAAAGAATTCTGTTTTAGTTCCTGCCAATGTGACAAGAGATCTGAGAGAAGAAGTTGAACAACACTGGATGTTTATTTCTCAAGTTCACTCTGAGGTTGCCATAGGTTGGCTGAGTTGCTGCACTCCAAAACACAGCTCCCCTAATGGCTTTGCCTTTTTATTGTTCTCTCCCAGGTATGCCTTCTGTATCTTTCCAGAAGTCTCATTGGGAAACACAGTGCATGTTCTTAAATCCATTTTTAATGGATCCTTCACCAGTATTAATCTTTCTGAAGCATAATTTTCAACACTTCACTTCAATAAGATATCAGTATTCCTCTAATCCACTCTATGAAGGAAAATTCAGAATGTTAAATCTTCTTGGTGAGATATGAGGCAATCCAGCTTCTCTTGTTTTAATTATTTTTGCTTTTTCTCTTAATTTTCCCTATAAAGGTTAATTTAAAAAACTAAGATCAAATGTTACTTTTGTCATTTCTTAATTGGGTGACCTTTGGCAAGTTAGTGAATATGGTAATTCATAAGTTAATAAGTTAATGATTAGTTAGTGTATAATTTTAAAGATTAAATGACATAATATGGGTAAAGAGTTTATGCCATTCTCTCTGCACTGATGTAGTTTTTTCACCATTCTCAAACATTGAAAGCCTACACATACTCCGAGGTCCAGCCCCAGTGTCATCATTTTAAATTTCACCATGCAGTCATAAGCTCTTTCTTCCTCTAACCTCTTTAGCATTTTGTTTTTATACATTTAAAAACATGTATGCTACTTTGAATGATTTGGATTTAATATTTATTATATAATTCCTTGCAGGTTAGAATTTCCCTGAAGAAAAGAATTACATATTTTTTTTCAACTTTTTATTACTTCACTGGCTAAGCCTGATAACAGTTCAGTAATTATTAAGTGAATAGATACACAAATGAATAAACCATCTATTTATTTTGGATGCATTTTGATGAAACAAAAAAACCTATGTCCCGTACTTCAACAATACAGTCTCAAACTCTCTTCTCCACACGCTTATATGTGTAGTTTTTTTTATATCCTAATAGCCATTGCATTTGAAATTTAAATTAAAGTTGTTCATTGCTGGTATATAAACAATTAACTTTTGTATGTTAACCTTTTATCCTGCAACTTAGCTACCATTACTTTTTAGTTTGAGGAGACTATTTGTCAATTTTTTGAGTTTTTCTCTAGATAATCATATTATCACAGAACAAAGAGTTTTATTTTTTCCCTTCCAATCTGTCTAATCTATTTTCTTTTCTTGCATTATTGCACTAATTAAGACATCTGATATAATGGTAACACAAGGAATTCTTGCCTTGTTCCATGTATTAAGGGGCAAAATCCAACTTCTCACAATTAAGTATGATGTTAACTACAGATTCCTGTAAATTTTCTTTATCAAGTTAAGGAATTTCTTCTCTATTTTTAGTTTGCTGAGACTTTTTTTTTAACCAAAAAATGAGTGTTGGATTTCATCAAATCTTTGACATAATTGATGATATTTTTTTCTTCTTTAATCTGTTGATTTGGTAGATTACATTGATTGATTGCTTTAAGCATTGAACTAGCCTTGCATACTTGGAATAAATCCGACTTTGCTATGGTGTAGAATTATTGTTCACATTTTTGGACTTGACCTGCTCATATTTTATTGAGAATTTTTACATTTATGTTCTTGAGAAACATTGGCCAATAGTTTTTTTTTTTTTTTCTTATAATGTCATTATCTAGTTTGACTATTAGAGTATTGCTGGTTTAATAGAATGAGTTGTGAAGTTATATTAGTTTGCAAGGATTGACATAACAAAATACCACCGACTGGGTGGCTTAAATAACACAAAGTTATTTTTCATGATTCTAGAAACTAGAATTTCAAGATGTTTCAGTAGGTTGGCTTTCTTCTGAAGCCTCTCTCTTTGACTTGCAGATGGCTGCCTTCTCTCTGTGTTTTCACATGGTCTTTCCTCTGTGCCCATACATGCCTAGTGTCTCCAAATTTCTTCTTCTTATGAGGACACCAGCCGATAGAATCGTGTCCACCACTAAAGGCATTATTTTTTTAAATCATAACTCTAAAAGTCTTGTCTCCAAATACAGTCACAATCTGGGGTAATGGGGGTTAGGATTTCAACATATTATTTTTATTGCTGAGGACAGCACAATTCAGCCCATAACAGAAATGTCTTCTCTGCTTCTATTGTAGAGAATTTGTACTATTTATTCCATAAATTGAAATCATCTGGGCTGGGTGCTTTCTTTTTTGAGGTGTTATCAATTATTTATTTCATGTAGTTAGTAAATATAGGCCTATTAAAATCTATTTGTTCCATGTGTGAGATTTTGTAGTTAGTATATTCAAGAAACTAGTGCATATGAGCACAGAGTTATTCATATGGGCATGGAGTTATTCTAAATATTTCTTTATTATTCTTTGGATGTATCTGAAATCAGAAGTTAGAATTTTGTTTTTATTTCTAATATAGTAATTGTGTCTTGTCTCGTTTTTCATTTTTGTAAATTTTATTTTATAGAGATAAGAACACATAAAATGAGATCTACTCTCTTAAAATTTTAAAGTACAACACATTATTTTTGACTACAGGTATACTGTTGGACATCATCTATCTAGAGCTTATTAAACTTACTTAACTGGAACTTTATGTGCACTCATTAGTCAGTCTCCATTTTCTCAGAATCCCAGCTCATGACAATCATAATTCTATTCTTTGATTTTATGAATGTGACTATTTTAGATACCTTATATAAGTAGAATCATGCAGTATTTGTCGTATGGTGACTGGATTATTTTATTTAACATATTGTCCCCTATGTTCATTCATGCGGTCACATCTTGCAGAATTTTTTTTCTTTATTATGGATGAATAATATTCTATTATATGTATATGTCACATTTTATCTATTCATCTATCCAAAGATATTTAGATTGTTTCCACATCTTGTTTATTGTGAATAGTTCTGCAATGAACATGGGAATACTGGTATGTTTTTGAGATGCTAATTTCAATTCCTTTGTACATATACCCAGAAGTGGAATTACTAGATAATATGTTAGCTTTATTTGTAATTTTCTGAGAAACCTTCAAACTGTTTTCCATAGCAACTGTACAATTTTGCATTCCCACCAATAGTGTGCAAGAGTTTTGATTTCTCCACATCCTTACCAACATTTCTTATCTCTTATCTTTTTTATAACAGCCAACTGTGAGGTAAATGTGAGGTAATATCTTATTGTGACTTTGTTTTGCATTTCCCTAAGGATTAGTGACATTGAACATCATTTACATTAGCTCTTGGCCATATGTATGTCTTTCTGGAGAAATACCAATTTATTTAGGTGCTTCAGGAATCAAGTCCTTCGTTCCATTTCAAATTGTGGTACTAGATTTTTTGTTATTAAGTTGTAGTTGTTTGTTATATTTTTTTGGAAATCAATGTCTTATCAGGTATATGGTTTAAAAACATTTTCTCCCATTCAACAGGTTTTCACTCTGTTCATTCAATGGATTGTTTATTTGCTGTACAGAAGCTTTTTAGTTTTATATAGTCCCACTTGTCTATTTTTGTTTTTGTTGACAGTGCTTTTGTGTTATTTTCAAGATATCATTGCCATGACCAATGTTCTAAAGCTCTTCCCCTGTGTTTTCTCCTTGGAGTTTTACCGTTTCAGATATTACATTTAAGTCTTTCATCCATTTTGAGTTGATTTTTATGTATTGTGTATGATACAGATCCTATTTTGTGTGTGTGTGTGTGTGTAGATATCCAGTTTTCTCAACACTGTTTGTTGAAGAGACTACATTTTCCCTTCCGTGTATTTTTGGCTTCTTGTCAAAGATCAGTTGACTGTACATGCTTGGATTTATTTTGGAATTCTCTATTATTTTCCATTGGTCTATGTGTCTATGCCACTACCATACTCATTTGATTACTGTAGCTTTGTAATATGTTTTGAAATTAGGAAGTGTGAGGCTTCCAGCTTCGCTCTCCTTTTCAATATTTTATTACTCTTTGGTGTTTTTCTTGATTATTTTCTATTTCCATAGAAACTTCCCTTGAGATTTTGATGGGGATAGCATTGAATCTGTAGAATGCTTTGGATATTATGGGCATTTTATCAATATCAGCTTTTTAAATCCTTGAACATAAGGTATCTTTGCATTTATTCATGTTTTAATTTCTTTCAACAGTGTTCTGTAATTTTTAATGTATTGTAAATTCCTTTTTTTTTTTTTTTTTTTTTTTAACATGGAGCCTGAGTCTTGACTTTTCTTTCAGATGTATTTAATTATTACTATACTGGAGTCCCATTGATATGCTGATAAAGATATGTTGCAGAAAGAAAAGTTATTTAATTCTGCGATTAAGTCACGATCTTTTAGAGTGCTTGGGTCCTTGGGCAATGACCTTCACAAGTGCTTCTTAACTTTCCTCTGTGTCTTCTACAGATAGAAAGTCTGTAGGGTGCTGGAGATAGGTAATTTCTCTTTCCACACACAGATATGGCTCTAGTAATGTACATTTTCTTGTTTTCTTGCTACGTAGGACTCGTTTTTTGTTTTGTTTTGTTTGAGACGGAGTCTCGCTCTGCTGCCCAGGCTGGAGTGCAGTGGCTGGATCTCAGCTTGCTGCAAACTCCACCTCCCGGGTTTACGCCATTCTCCTGCCTCAGCCTCCCGAGTAGCTGGGACTACAGGCGCCCGCCACCTCACCCGGCTAGTTTTTTTGTATTTTTTAGTAGAGACGGGGTTTCACCGTGTTAGCCGGGATGGTCTCGATCTCCTGACCTTGTGATCCGCCCGTCTCGGCCTCCCAAAGTGCTGGGATTTAGGTAGGTAGGACTTTTTTATGGAGAATGTTCTGGGTGTGTTTCAAAATAGCAAGTTTTTCCTTTTTCTTGCCAGAAATATGATGCTTTTACTTGACTCTTCACCTTGTGAACCTGTTAGAGTTCCTAGGATTAAGTTTCATAAAAACATAGAGGCCACCCTGACACTTAGGAATTTCTCAGTCTTTGACTAGTCTACCTTCCACTTCTAGCAAATTAGTCAAAGTTACCATTTATAGTGTTTTCTCAGGCTGCCAATTACATCAGACTTGGTGGCCTGAAACAACAGGAATTTATTTGCTTACAGTGCAGGATGCCATAAGTCTGAAATCAAGGTGTCAGCAGGTTAGTTCCTTCTGGTAGCTCTGAGGGAGAATCCATTCCATACCTCTCTCATAGCTTCTCATGACTGTCAGCAATCCTTGGCCTTCCTTGGCTTATAGCTGCATCCTTTCAATCTCTACATCTGTCTTCACATGGCCTTTTACTCTGTCTTTCCTGTGTCACTGAGTCTCTATGAGAACACCAGACACTGGATTTAGTGCCCACCCTAATCCCAATGTAAACTCAGCTTTTCTGGAGTACATCTACAAAATATCTACTTCCAAATAAGGTCACATTCATAAGTATCAGGGGTCGGGACTTAAGCATAACTTTTTCGGGGATACAGTTCAACCCACCAGCTGTTTAAGTGTTCTTACCAGCTTATGGCCCCAGCAGCTTTTGCTCATAGGAAGATGATTTGGACTGTGCTTCTCTCAATTTACCCATCTCCAGATTTCTGGGAAGCAGTTTGCTCATGACCTCAGTTATCTGATGGGTCCAAGGAAAGTTATTGATTTTCAGTTTTTCCAGCTTTTTTCTTATTGTAATATGCTACTGGTGTATTCTAACCATTATATATATAAGACCTAAAATTAAAAATTTGTATCAATTTATCAACTAGCCCATATTAAGGGCTCAGCAATAGTTGTTGAATGAATAAAAGAATAAATATGTATGAATTATCTATTCCTTTTGGCTTATTGCTCTCTCTATATATACAAAATCTGTATATTAATACTTCAACCATTAGATCTTACAAGCTCTTTTTCACCTACTTAGGTTATTAGTTATCATTAGATTATAGTAGATGAAATATTCAAATTACTTTCTGAAAAATGTTGAAATGTTCTTTTTATCCACTTTTTCTGTGAAAAGTAATGATTGTTTACTGACACAAATAAATTTGTTTTATTTGGGACTATTTTTTGTTTGCTGGTGGTGGTTTTGTTTGCTTAATTGCTTTATTTATATTTTATTCATTTCTGTCAGGGGACAGAAACAGGGAGTCTGAAAAAGATCAAAGTGGTCAGAGAATGGTGGATTTTAAGATTTAAGTTTCTTTCTCAACTCACAATTTTATTTACCTAAACATGTAGAGTTTTCAAAAAGATTTTCTCTTATTCTGTTCTTTCTGTCTCTCTTCTTTTTCTCTTTCTTTCCTACCTTCCTTTCTTGTTTCTTTCCATTTTTCCTTTTTCCTTTTTTCTTTCCTTTCAGCTTAGCATGCTCTCTGCAATGGAACAATCAAACAGTACTTAGCAGATGGAGGCCTGGCATGATGGCTCACACCTGTTATCCTAACACTTTGGGAGGCCAAGGTGGTCGTATCACTTGAGGTCAGGAGTTCAAGACCAGCCTGGCCAACATGGTGAAACTCCATCTCTACTAAAAATATTAAAAAAAAAAAAAAAAATTAGCTGGGCTTGGTGGCAGGTGCCTGGAGTCCCAGCTACTGGGGAGGCTGAGGCAGGAGAATCCCTTCAACCCAGTAGGCAGAGGTTTTAGTGAGCCAAGATCATGCTGCTGCACTCCAGCCTGGACAACAGAGCAAGACTCTGTCTCAGAAAAAAAAAGTAAAAAAGATAAAATAAAAAACTCCATGGTAAAACAAATTTTGTCTATTATCTCCATTCCATTCTTCTAATATTTTGACACCCTAGCTGGTGGACCTTTAAACCTCTTTCTTAATTATGAGAACTGCATAGTCTCTTAGAAGTTATTTGTGGTACTGTTGTTTATTGAATATATGTGATATGTTTTATTTTATGTGAGATATCAACACAGAGTCATTTGTTCCTCCCATTTGTCTTCCCACAATTCAGCTATCTCAGTTACACTTGCTAAGAATTTATCTCACTGAAGTTATTTGTTCAAAATGCAAAATAAACTCTTTGCTTCAAACAGAAAAAAAAATTATGATGTCAAATAAATTAAAAATAAGCCAGTTTATATTGTCATTGTCAAAGAAAATGATTAAGTTATCAACTAGATATTGAATATAATGTATACAATGTTTTTGTTTCAAAATGCTCACTGCTATAGTCTTGGATATTGCTATGTAATTTCTTCAGATTGAACCATTTTAAAATTTATTATGTTAAATGATTCACTTGTTTGATGCTCTGTCCTGTCATGGAATCATCTGTGTTGAAAACTTACTGTGTAAATATTTGCTTTGCACTTTATGCTAACAATGTCTTGTGCTCTATCAACACTTTATGTGTATTTATTATCACAAGACTACACACACACACACACACATACAGTTATACAAACATGTAAATTTGATGTTAGTGTATTTTTTGTGTTCTCTAAAAGTTCTTTTTTAGGAGTTATGACAATTAAATATAACCATGCAGCACATAAGAAAGCTTCAGTAAGCTACTCAGACCACATATGACAGTGGTCCCATATGGTTATAATGGAGCTGAAAATTTTCTTTTGCCTAGTGATGTCATATTTATCTTAATGTCTGTCTTAGCACAACACATTACTCATCTGTTTATGGTGATGGTGGTGTAAACAAACCTACTGCACTCCCAGTTCTATAAAAGTATATCATGTTATGTATAGTACATAATACTTGATGATAATATAAAAGACTATGTTATTGGCTTATATATTTAATAAACTATATGTTTTATGATTATTTTAGCATGCATACCTGATACTTACAAAAAATGTTAACCGTAAGACATCCTCAGGCAGGTTCTTCAGGAAGTGTTTCAGAATAAAGCATTATTATTGTTGGAGATGATAATTCCATGTGTGTTATTCTGCCTGAAGACCTTCTGCTGGGACAAGATGTGAAAGTGTAACATAGGGATATTGATGACCTTGACCCTATGTAGGCCTACGCTAATGCATGTCTGTGTTTGAGTTTTTGAAAAAATAGTTTAAAAAGTGAAAAAAAAAACTAAATATAAACAACTTACAGAATAAGGATATAAAGACGACATTTTTGTACATATTTACGATGTCTGTGTTTTAATGCTGTTATTACCAAAGAGTCAAAACATTTTTTTTTAAAGTTCATAAAGTAGAAAAGTTACAGTAAGCTATCTGAGGAAAGAAAATTATTTTCCATAAATTTAGTGTAGCCTAAGTGCAGTTTTTTTTTTTTTACATTCAATTATTCAAACACCATGGCACAGATTTTTGTTAAGTATTTAAAAAAGGAAAAAGAGAGCGAGCAAGAGACAGATAGAGGAGGGAAAGGTAAACATTATTGCTTAGACTGAAACACATTTTAGACTTTCACATTTTTCTAGCCTCACAGAAAGTAATGCAAAAGTGTTCTTAAAAGTTCATTAATGGCAGCGTGCAGTGGTTCATGCCTGTAATCCCAGCACTTTGGGAGGCCGAGGTGGGGGGATCACCTGAGGTCGGGAGTCTGAGACCAGCCCGACCAGCAGGGAGAAACCCCATCTCTACTAAAAATACAAAAATTAACTGGGCATGGTGGCACATGCCTGTGATCCCAGCTACTTGGGAGGCTGAGGCAGGAGAATCTCTTGAACCCAGGAGGTAGAGGTTGCAGTGAGCCGAGGTCGTCCACTGCACTCCAGCCTGGGCGACAAGAGCAAAATTCTGTCTCCAAAAAAAAAAAAAAAAAAATCATTAATGATCAAGTACCCACAGGTGCCTTGCACACTACAGACAACTTGTAGTCAGTGATGGCCTTTCATTATGTACATTTTTTTTTTATTTTACTTTTAAGTTCTAGGGTACATGTGCACAATGTGCAGGTTTGTTACATATGTATACGTGTGCCGTGTTAGTTTGCTGCACCCATCAACACGTAATTTACATTAGGTATTTCTCCTAATGCTATCCCTCCCCACTCCCCCCACCCCACGACAGGCCCCAGTGTGTGATGTTCCCCGCCCTATGTCCAAGTGTTCTAATTGTTAATTCCCACCTATGAGCGAGAACATGCAGTATTTGGTTTTCTGTCCTTGCAATAGTTTGCTCAAAATGGTGGTTTCCAGCTTCATCCATGTCTCTACAAAGGACATGAACTCATCCTTTTTTATGGCTGCATAGTATTCCATGGTGTATATGCTAAGTGCAGTGTTTATAGTCTACAGTAGTGTACAGTAGTATCCTAGGCCTTCACACTCATTCACCACTAACTCACTGACTGACACAAAGCAACTGCCAGTCCTACAAACTCCATTTATACTAAAGACTCAACACATTTTTCATCCTTTATACCATATTTTTACCGTAGCTTTTCTGTCTTTAGATATGTTTAGATACACAAACACTTACCATCGTGTTACAATTACCTACAGTTTTCAGTACAGTAATATGCTGTACAGGTTTGTAACTGAGGAGTAATATGCTATATCATGTAGCCTATGTGTGTAGTAGGCTATGCCACCTAGGTGTGTATAAGTATACTCTATGCTGTTTGCACAACAATGGCATTGCCAAAAGACATATGGCTGTGTGCATACATATGGGCATATATGAATATATTTTTTCCTCTACATTTGTATTTGATCAATTTCTAACTAAAAAAAACCTTAGAACTAATATGAAGAAAGAATATTTTAAGCTGAATACATTAATTGCTTTGGTACCTACTCCTTCTGAGTAAAATGCTACAATTATCTTTTAGTCAGTGAATCTTCTATTACTTTCATCTATATTCTCACCTTATTTTTTTTCTTGAAAATATTCACCATTTCTCAATGGCACTGGCATTTATAGTACTCTTAAATAATTTGGGGACATATTAAATTTATATATTCTACACAGGTAATACATACTTCCTATTTGCCAAGTACTATTCAAGACAATAGGAAGACAGCAGTTAAAAAATAAAGCCCCTACCTTCATGGATCATGTATTCTCAAAGGGGCTATACAGAAAAGTTATAAATTAAATTAAGAAATCTAATGCAATAAAAATAATTTCAGATCAAAATGTGATTATAGGATTATCAGTCCGATTATATGGCAAACTTTTCTCTCTCTCCTCTTCCCTACCAAGTAGAACTACAAAACCAGAAAATAAATTAAGAGACAACCAAAGGAGAATTGTTCGAGGTAGACGGGAGCATTACAGTGTTTTGGGGCCCCCAGGATTGGAGGAAAACACAGTGGCAGCATGTCTTACGGACCCCAGCCAACATAAGAAGGCGACCTTAGGCCTGGCATTTCCCAACTCCAAGCCTGGCAAAAGAAAGGCAGCCCAGGAATCTCATTCTTCCCGTAGATGGAACTGAATTCCAGCCTACGACATCAGGCATGCCTGACAGAACAGGAAAGAGGGGTCAATGGGAAGTCCTAGTGACAATAACTGGCCATGAAAATGTCTCTTTTTCCCTGCTTGCCCTGGTATTTCCCTCTTATGCCTAATGAAACCAATACTCGGAGGGTACTGGAAAGTAGGATCCCAGCACATCAAGCTCCATCCCAGTTAGCATTCTGCATTCTATATAGTGGACATAACTGGGAGGTAGGAAGTCCTTCCCCTACTTAGAAGTCAGTCAGCCTAGACTGAGGAATATCCTCCAGGCTGTCAGTTACAATCAGCTGTTATCAGTGAGAACCCCAGCAATATGAGATAAACAAAACAGATCAAAATAACACTGCATGGTCTCTAAAAAATTATATTGTCATTGAAACCACAGCCTTCACAGACTAGGACTTTTTTGCCAAACCTAAACAAGGTGACTATGTGCCAAAACAAAATATCTAAATAAGGTCCAAATTCTTGCAACATAATAGTCAAAATGTCAAGAATAAAATAAAAACCACTCATTATATCAAGAACCAGGAACTCATAATGTGATTTATTTAAAAGAATGTCGGCTGGGCACAGTGGCTCACACCTGTAATCTCACCACTTGGGAGGCAGAGGTGGGTAGATCATGAGGTGAAAGTCGGGAGTTCGAGACCAGCCTGGCCAACATGGTGAAATCCTGTCTCTACTAAAAATACAAAAATTAGAGGGGTGTGGTGGCTGATGCTTCTAATCCTAGCTACTGGGGGGCTGAGGCAGGAGAATTGCTTGAACCCACGAGGCGGAGGTTGCAGTGAGCCGAGATGATGCCACTGTACCCCAGCCTGGGTGACAGAGCAAGACTTCATCTCGGGGGGAAAAAAAAAAAAAAGTCGTTTCCCCAGTGTATATTCTTGAAAAACTTTGTCAACAATCAGTTGGCTATATATATACACATATGTGTGTGTGTGTATATATATATATAGTTTTATTTCTGAGTTACTTATTCTGTTCCATTGATCTATATATCTATTTTATACTAGTACTGTCGTGTTTGGGTTACTATTGCCTTGTAGAATAATTTGAAGTCAGGTAATGTGATGCCTCCAGCTTTGTTATTTTTGCTTAGGATTTTTGTTTGTTTGTTTTTTGTTTTTTTCTTGGGGGGGTGCCTTTTTTGGCTCCATGTGAATTTTAGTATTGGATTTTCTAATTTTGGAGAAAGTGATCTTGGGATTTAAACAGAGATTGCATAGAATTTGTAGATTGCTTTGGATGATATGGCCATTTTAACTATATTAATTTTTCTTATCCATAAGCATGGGATTTTTTTTCCATTTTCTGTTTCAATTACAATTTCTTTCATCAATGTTTTGTAGTTTTTCTTGTAGAGAATTTTCAACCACATGCTTAAATGTATGCCTAGGTATTTTATTTTATTTTTTTGCCACTATTGTATGTGTGATTGAGTTCTCTCAACTTGATCATTATTGGTGTATAGAAATACTGATTCGGGAAAACTGAGATTGCCATATGAAGAAGAAGAAAACTGGACCCTAATTCTCATTATATACAAAAATTAACTCAGCATGATAAAATACTTAAATCTAAGTCCTGAGACTATAAAAATACTAGAAGAAAACCTAGAGCAAAATCTTCTGGACACTGGCCTAGGCAAAGAATTTATGACCAACACCTTAAAAGCATAAGCAGCAAAAACAAATAGAGACAAATGGGACTTAATTAAACTAAAGAGCTCTGCACAGAAGAAGAAACATTCAACAGAGTGAACAGAAAACCTGGAATGGGAGAAAATATTTTCAAACTATGCTTCTGACAGGGGACTAATATCCAGAATTTACATGAAACTCAAACAAGTCAACAACAGCAACAAGAAAAAACAAGGAACCCCATTAAAACATGGGCAAAGGGCATGAACAGATATTTCTCAGAAGGTGACGCAGTAATGGGCAACAAACATATGACAAGATGCTCAGCATCTCTAATTATCAGAGAAATGCAAATTAAAACCATAATGAGATATAATCTTATACGAGCTAGAATGGCTATTTTTAGTTTGGTGCAAAAGTGATTGTAGTTTTTGCCATTATTTTAAATAATAAATTAATATTTAAAAGACAAAAAATAACAGATGTTGGTGTGGATGCAGGGGAAAGATAATACTTATACATTGTTGGTGGGAATGTAAATTAATACAACTTCTATGAAAAACAGTATGGCGATTTCTCAAAGAACTAAAAATAGTAATACCATTTGATCCAGCAATCTCACCACTTGGTGCCTATCCAAAGGTAAGAAATCATTATATCAAAAAGAGCACTTGCACTCATATGTTTATCGTAGTACTATTCACAATTGCTGTGATATGGAATCAACATAAGTGTTCATCAATAGACTGGATACAGAAAATGTGATATATATATATATATGCACACACAAAAGTATATGTATATATACAAATGGGTATATATTATATATGTATATACAAATATAAGAGAATGTTTTCATTTTTTAATGGCTAAATGATATTCCATTGTGTGTGTATATTATCGGAGTCATTGTTTTCCGAATCCCAAGCCAGCACTAAGCACATTTGTTTTGTGTTTAATGAGAACTTTCACTTGCAATGAGGGAAGCAATAGCAATACATTGGCATTATTGTGTGTTTTTGTGTAATTTTGGAGAGTAAGATTTTTTGTTGAAAAAGGTTAAATCACTGACTTTTCACATCTTACATTACTCTCATTTATAATTCCCTTTCTGTAGGTGGCATTGTCATGACTCCTGGGATCTAGCTGAAGTGTGAGTTTTGGCATTAGTGAGATATATTTATGTGGTTTTTAGCTGCTTCATTTACAGTAATTGTAAACCATTCTGGTATAGGAGTGGCTTCCATGAATATTCCTATCTCTCTGTGTTCCAACACACCAGATGCCATGACAAGAAACACTTAACCAGCAGTCTTACTTTTAAATTTTAATAAATTTAATAAATAACTATGTATTTATGGGGTATGTGATATTTTGATACATGTTTACATTATGGAATAATAAAATCAGGCTAAGATTTTCATCACTTCATATACTCATCATTTATTTGTGGTGAGAACATTTAAAATCTACTCCTTGGTAATTCTGAAATATATAATACATTATAATTAGCTATAGCCAATACATTGTGCAATAGATCACCAGTACTTATTCTTCCCATGTAACTGAAGCTTCGTACCCTTTGACCAACATCCCTCCTTTTCCTGCCCACCACTACACCCGGCTTCTGGTAACCACCAGTCTACTCTCTGCTTCTACAAGTTTGACTTGTTTTAGATTCTACATATAAGTGAGATCATGCTCTATTTGTCTTTCTGTGTCTAGTTTATTTCGCTTAGCCTAACATCTTCTAGATTTCTTCATATTCTCACAGGTACAAACTTTTCCTCTTTTTCAAGGATAAATAATATTCCATTGTGTATTTTATACCACATTTAAAACATTCATACATTCACTGATGGACATTTTATTTGTTTCTGTATCTTGACTATTGTGTATGATGCTTCAATGCATATGAAAGGCTGTCTCCAAAAACAGAGACAGCAGTTTGGATAAACACAGATTTGAAAGGCACTTTAGACTCTGGCTGGATGAACTGGTCAGGGATTCTATTGAAATATGAAAGTGTTCTTAGGGAACAAGCATGAGAAGCATTAAAAGAAAAGGAAAGAATAAAAAATACACACACATATATATACAATGTGTGTATATATATAATGTCTGTGTATATATGTCTATATAATTATATAATAATACATATAATAATGTATCTATAATGTCTATGTGTGTGTGTGTATATGTGTGTGTGTGTGTGTGTGTATCCAGCAATACAGTAGTGAGATTGCTAGATCATATATTAATTCTATTTTAGTGTTTTGAGAAACTATGTTTTTCTAAGTGGCTGAACTAAATTACATTCTCAGAACAACAATATATAAGGTTGCCTTTTGCACTTCCCCGATGATTAGT
The DNA here is from genome assembly GCF_008728515.1 of Papio anubis. Lineage (NCBI taxonomy): Eukaryota > Metazoa > Chordata > Mammalia > Primates > Cercopithecidae > Papio > Papio anubis. The sequence continues at coordinate 62,521,136 of NC_044982.1, read as the reverse complement.
GATATCGAGCATTCTTTCATATATCTATTAGCCATTTTATGCCTTTTTTTGAGAAATGTCCATTCAAGTCCTTGAAATTTTTAATAGGGTTATTTGTTTCCTTGTTTTTGAGTAGTTTGAGTTCCTTATATATTTTGGATGTTAGCCCCACAAAACAAAAAGGTGATTTTAAATCGGTGCACAAGGACTTCCAGAGCTATACTCCTGCAAGCAGGGCAGAAAAGAGGCTGGAACATGCAATTCTTATTTTCTCTCTGGAAGGGCTTCACTTCCAGTGGCTGCTTGATGACCTATTTTGTGACTAATATGCATTGAGGAGTGAATGGAGCAGTAAAACAGTAGACCTCTGAAGCCTGAGCAAGAGCTTGGCACTTACCAAACCTTCTCCCATAACTCACCACAGTGATAAATTTAAGTCTACTCATTCTTCCTAAAAAGAGCTTGTTCATACACCAACTTTTATACCACTCACCAAAGGGAATGCCTCTTTAACTACCTAGCTCTGGGAGTTGATGGAGGTCTGCATTTTTAATTCTCCCCAGATCACAGAAAACAAAGAGGTGGATATACAACGGGCCCACTTAGGTAGGAAGCAGGACTCAACTCCAGAGGTGGGGCTTGGACACCGGATGAGATTGAGATCTAGCCAGAATAGGGCCGGGGTGGAAGCAGTCTTCAATCAGACACCAGTATGCCATGTCAATTTACTATTGTTATAGCAACACCTAGGAGTTACCACCCCTTTCCATGGCAATGATCCAATGGAGGTAAACAAAATGGAGATATCCAAAGGAGATAAACAAAAGTTACTACTCCTTCCTTGGAAATTTCTGCATAAACTGCCCCTTAATCTGCATGCAATTAAAAGTGGGTATAAATCTGACTGCACAACTGCCCTGAGTTGCTACTGTCTGCCTACAGGGTAACCCTGCTCTACAGGAGCAGTCACGAAGCTGCAAGACTGCCTTTTTAATAAAGCTGTTTTTTTCCACCTCTGGCTTGCCCTTGAATTTGTTCTGGGGCAAAGCCAAGACCTTTACGGGCTAAGCTCCACTTTGGGGTTTCGCTGCCCTGCATCACTTCCAGTGATTATCTCCCTAGGAACAGAGGAGACAGTCTGAACACAAGTGCAGGCATTTGCCACAGATTCTCTCCCTGGCTTAGTGCAGAGACAGTAAGAGATAAACAAATACTTCTCAGCTTCACCATGAGGATAAAAGGAACTGAAATATACATCTAACACCCCAACTATTCCAGCTACATCTAGAGGGTCTGGCTTTTACCATACGCATCTGTGGTACTGACAGAATATGGCATATCCTATTCTGGGGGACCCAAAAACAGAAACAGCAGTTTGGATCAACACAGGTTTGAGAGGCACTTGAGACTCTTTGGCTAGCTGAATTGGTCAGGGATTCTACTGAAATATGAAAGTGTTCTTAGGAAACAAGCATGAGAAGCATTAAAATAAAAGGAAAGAATTAAAAAAAAAGAAATCCGAGAAAATAGAAAACTAATTATAAAGGAAAGTGCTCTGTGATACCCAATTCCAAAATATGTTATCTTAAAAATACTTTGAAATGTGTGCAGCGCCATAAGCTAGTCTTGTAATATTCTTTCATTAATCACATATGAAAAAGTGTAACCAGAGTACTTGGTTCTTTTTAAAGCATAGCCAAACCAAAAGTTCTCTCCTAACAAAAATAGATGAATAAGTGATTAAAGATTATGTATACAAAACTTTAGGAAAAAAGTGTTTGAGCGATATGTCAAGCCGTTTATTATTATAAATATGATGCTATCTTTTTCTGGGTATTTTCAAGTTTATAGTAGACAGACTTAAAACAATTCTAGTTGTATTAATTTCTTTCTAATTAAAATGAATATACATTTTCACATCTGACTTTGTTCTTTTAATTTTGTATTATTTTTTTAAAAGGACAACTAAATTTTAAATGTTCAGCTTTCTTAAAACCTGGAACTTCCTCTGTCTACTCAGCGTTCATTTATACTTAAAAGAATGGGCATGGTTGGCCGCGGGAAGTGGCTCACGCCTGTAATCCCGGCACTTTGGAAGGCCGAGGCGAGCAGATCACGAGGTCAGGAGATCGAGACTATCCTGGCTAACACGGTGAAACCCTGTCTCTACTAAAAATACAAACAATTAGCCAGGCTGGGTGGCGGGCGCCTGTAGTCCCAGCTACTCGGGAGGCTGAGTCAGGAGGATGGCTTGAACCCGGGAGGCGGAGCTTGCAGTGAGCCGAGATGGCGCCACTGCACTCCAGCCCGGGTGACAGAGCGAGACTCCGTCAAAAAAAAAAAAAAAAAAAAAGGAAAGAAAAAAAGAAAGAATGGGCATGGTTATAGAGTATCGACACCTCAGTTGGCTGCCTTGCCTTAGCTTAGCATTAATAGCTCTACCTCTGTGTTGATGCTTCCAAATAGGTATCCCTGGTCTGAGCCTCTCATATATATGTACTTATGTACAGCCTGCCTGTACATACGTCTCTTTGTTTCCAATGAATAATGCTATAATCCTGGAAAAAACAAAAAACAAACACACACACACACACACAACACAACTAGGTGTAGATCAGTAGCTGTTGAGATTAAGGAAAATGCCTGAGTAGGTTGTCAGATTGGAGCAGAGATGGCCAATCAGGTGAGCATCTTTACTTTCAAGATACATAAAAAGCAGTAGTCAGAGCAAGAAAATTCATTTGAAGTAAGATTTGTTTTCAGGAATTACACATATGTAGTTATCAAATGATAAGGTAAGTAAGATAAAATGTGAAAAGATAAGAAGAGAAGCCAGAAACAAAATATTCTTAAGAATCAAGAAGACTACCCTCTTTATCTTAAGGAATAATAAGAAAAATATATCTTTAAATATAGAAAATGTGACCAAAATAGCATATTATTAGTATTCAGAGAATCAGTGAGCCCAATCTGATCATGTATAGGGGATGCATCTTTAGTTTGACTAATTAGCATCAAAGCGCTCCTCCAAATGGCAGCACCATTGTGTAGTTCCACCAGCAGACAAAGATTTCATGATACTTAGTGATATAGGTTAACTATGTGTCCCCACCAATATCATGTTAAAATGTGATTCCCCACTATTGGAGGTGGGGCCTAGTGAGAGTTGTTTGGGTAATAAAGGCAGATCCTTCACAACTGGCTTGGTGCCATTCTTTCGGAATTGAGTGACTGCTCTCACTCTTAGCTCTCCAGAGACCCGGTTGTTAAAAAAAGCCTGGGACATTTTTCCTTTCCCTGTCTTGCTCTCTGTCTCATCATGTAACATGCCAACTCTCCTTCACCTTCTGCCATGACTGGAAGCTTCCTGAAGCCCTCACCAAAAGCAGATGCTGGCACCATGCTACTTGTATAGCCACACAGAAAGGAAGAATTCCTGTGCTAATTAAAGGGTATTTGTGTATATGTGTGTTTGCGTGTGTGACAAACACATATAAATAAAATCTTTTTGGTGTGTAGTTTACTATTTGCAAAGCAATACACACAGTGTATTCATAAATTAGGTAAAAAAAATCAGCAAATCTGTAGCATAGTATTTACTACATATTAATCAATCTAAAGCATTATTATAGTTGGCTGTTTTAGTGATGTCTTTCAATAGCTCTGTAATAGATCATTAAGATTCTTATGTAGATAAGAAAACTAACAGTTAGAAAGCTTAAATAATTTGTCTGAAGTTACACATGTGGTTAGAGACAAAGCCAAGATATTACCAGTAAGGCTCATTTTATTATACTGCACTGCCTCTAGGTACCATGACGTTTATGCAATCCTTGCAGGGATAAGAAATTGGTGAGAGTCACATGTTCAAGCATATACAATATAGCACTCCTCTATACTGATTGGAGATATCAGAGAAAAGTGATTATTCAGAACAGTCATTCCAAGTACCTTAAACTAAGATGAGGCAAATATATTTCAATATTTAAAAGAAGTATCTCTAATAATCCATTCATTAAAATTTATATAATTTTATCAAACAAAGGCTTATCAGAATTCCAACATCTGATTTTTGATGTGACAATATAAAACAAATGCAATAGATATAAAGAATAAATATTTGGACATTACATAAGCATAGCTGTATTCTAATCTGACTGCAATCTAATCTGATTAGAACTCATATTTTCTTAAAATTTTAAATGTAAAAATAGCTTTTCTAAAACAAATTCATCAGAAATTGTATACAGTGTTTTGTAATTTAAAATATACAAATAATAATCATGGCATTAATTTGGTTTTCAATTTACAATATCTGTTTTAGCTATAGGTATAATTGTATTTAAGAAAGTAAGGATTGAACAAAATCCACCAGCATGTTATATATTTTTATGTACCACAGCTAAAAGCCTGCTTAATATTTCCTAAAGGGAAGCCAAAATAGCATATTCATTCTTTATGTTTCTGCTCCATAAAACTACATGTAAAATACATTGCATGTTCGTTTTTGGAAATTAGCTATTATCAAACTTGCCCACAAAAGCAAGAGGTAAGGCAAAAGAGAGTTCTAGAAAACAAGTGGTTATGTTGAGAACACATTCCTAACACTTGTCTGTTTAAGTATCCATTAAAGCCCTGGATATTGGAAGGAGATTGACAGAGTGGCTAAAGTAGAAGACCCTAAAAGAGTTTTGCCCAGAGTCAGCCGGATATATTGGTTCTCACTAAATGTACTCTGACACAGAGCAGAGGAAATCGTCTGAAACAGGTTTAAGGGATCTACGTTAAAGCTGCCTAAGCATAGATATGTATACTTGTTCGAGGCTTTGCAAGCTGGCTTAGAACACTGTAAAGCCTTGCCAAGATCACTGAAAGAGAGTCTTCTTTGAAGCAGCAATAGTGTTCTTGGGTTTAAGTAGGATGTCATAAGCAAAGTGTGAAAAAATATATTTTAGGAAACTACGGATATAGCTCAATTGACAAGCAGTTTTTCTGTCAAAATTTTATTTGTACATCGATCTTTGTAACTCTGAATCAATATCTCAAAATAGATAATAGTGATTAGTACATCAAAGTTTGGTGAAGTATGCCTAATTTAATCCTTAAAATACATGAAATACAGTATTGATTAATGCTTTTTATCTACTACGTATTTTTATATGGTGAAATTGTATTATAAGTTCCATAAAAGGACCCCAAGAACACACTTCACTGGCTGAGGATGCCAGGACCTACAGAGTGCTCCTGGCTGTAGTGATTGTCATCTAGCGTGTGGCTAGGGCCTTTGGAAAAACCACACGTGACAGATCCTCCAAGCACGTATTAAAGTTAGTTTTTTCTCTATAGTAATAGATGGGCTTTATAACACTTTATAAGATACTTTAACTAAGATATCTGGGATTGCTTTATGATAAGAGATTATATTTATAGTTCCAAATATAAAACTATTTTACTGATATTTATTATTTATTAGGTATTTATTCTCCATTAGGTGTTTTTTTGTTATGTTATGTTTTGCAATGACATTAAACACTGCATTGGAAGCTTCTTGTATTTATTAAAGCACTATATACAAGGAGATGTTTCTTAAGACACTTACAATTGGAAAGAAAAAACTACCATCTGAACAAATGTTTTCTTTAATTCTCAAATTATTAAATGGGTTTGTTTTCAATACACTAATATAATGAAATAAAATTTATCTGTAATGTAAATCTCTGACTAGACACATTTAAATATATATAAAGATAAATATTTATTTTAATATCAGTCTTTATTTAATATGTCAAGTAAGAATGATTTCCTTGAGTTGCCAATGCTGAGGAAGAAACAAAACTTTCTCTATATTTTTTCTTTAGTTCTTTCCTGCATCTTTCCTTTTTCTCAGCCTGTCTCTCCTCCTTCCTACCCCAATGTTGTTTTTTTCTCTTGTTGTACAATCTGTCATTCCACATAAAATTATTTATTTTTTCCAGACACTGTTTTAGGTGTTAGGGAAATCGTCTGAAACTAAAGAGATCTTGCTCCTATCCTTAAGAGGTTCTCATCTACTAGAGAAAACAGACATGAAATATTATTAGAAGTGAGATGATTATTACAAAAAATGTGAAAAACACGGTACTTTAGCATATATAAAATGAAATTCTGACTGTAAGTTTATACTTGGGATAGCAGTGAAATTAGAAAATTTATCTTACTCGGGGAAATTACAGTACACTGAAAATTGATACTAAGCATTATATGCCAATACAATTCCATGCTTTTTTTTTTTTTTTCTAACAATCCTATTTAGTTTGAGAGAAATTACAGAGAAAATGAAAGGAATGATTTGGGGTTGGACAGTAAAAGTTAGGTGAAATTTAGGAATCTCAGAAAAATCTTATTTTTAAAGTTAACGGCTATAATCAACTTTCTGCCTTTGAGATGATCCATCAGTTTAAGCCTATTCCCAGATGCTTTATTCTAGGAAGGATAAAGCAACAGTTTAGGGAAGACAGTCCCTAGTCTTACATTATTGGTTGTTATGCTGCTGCCAGTACCACATGTGTCTTTCATTTTCGTCTCTTCTGTGGATCTGTGATTTGCAGACATCTGATGCCTCAAATCTTTTCCTTTAGCTTCCAACTTTTGTTAACTTCCAACCTTTGTTCCCATGCCTGGATATTAGCAGCTTTATTCCTCAAGCAGTGGCTTACACCAATTGTCCCTTCCTCCTTAAAAAATAAAAAAATTCTGGATGCAATCCAGCCTGCCTTGTTAAAATCTTCACTGCTTGCTGCTCTTATTTGACATTTGCCAACTGCTCTCTTACATGAAACAGATTTTATGCCTGCATTTCTACACTTCAGGCACCTCGGGATCTAAAATCTGCCATGTCCATAGATTTGTTATAGCCTGCCAACTGTCCCCTGTGCCAGATGGTCTGCGTGTAGACGTTTTCAGTATAGATTTTTAGAGTTCCCTAAACCCTTGAACTTAGCCTCTATTAACCTGGGTTGGGTGACTCTTTCACTCAGTAGATAATGGTCTTCCTGAAGTAGACCCATTTCTATTTTAGTCACTCCTGAATCCCCAGTATTCAATAAATATTTGAATAAATGATTTACTTCTTTTACCTTAGATTGCTTGTATTTATAAAAAGTGCATATAATTATGTGTTTAAATCTCTGAAAATATGGTTACACTTCATAAAACTTTGCTTTTCAAGTCTTGCATCAGATTAAATAAGTATTTAAACCATCATTTCCAAATCAGGAAACTATAGTAAAGTTTGTTCTCTTATTTTTTAATGATATACTATGTTCAAGACAGCATTCACATGGTTCTAAAGAGAACTGGCTCCTTAAAAACAAAACTGCTATAAGTCCTGATGAATTTTATAGCCTTCTTAATAATATAGCTTCACCAAGGAATCACACATTGTTTACTTTGAATAAGATATATTAAGTATTCTTAATGGCACAGTATAACATCTGAAAGAATAAAAATTGTTCCTGGAGGGGGAGAATCTTATTCTTCATTTGTATAAAGCACAGATATTCATACATTACATAACAAATATATAGTGTATTTGTATTATCAACATTTTGTGGGGAATGAGTAGGAGAAAATGTTTAAAATGTCTCCTTGTGGGGGACAACAGAAAATAAAATTAAGAAACTCTGTGGTACATAAAGGTAAAAAAGAGCTTCATCCCTGTTTTGGAGAGAGCATCCAAGTTAACAGGCAAAATTTGCCAGAGATTTGACTCTTTTAATCCCAGGACTTTGGAAAGCTGAGGCGGGCAGATCACAAGGTTGAGAGATCAAGACCATCCTGGCCAACATGGTGAAGTCCCGTCTCTACTAAAAGTACAAAAATTGGCTGGGCATGGTGGCACGTGCCTGTAATCCCAGCTACTCCAGAGACTGAGGCAAGATAATCGCTTGAACCCGGATCCTGGGAAACGGAGGTTGCAGTGAGCAGAGATTGCGCCACTGCACTCCAGCCTGGTGACATAATGAGACTCTGACTCAAAAAAAAAAAAAAAAAAAAAAGGAGTGGTGTGCACTGAGAAAACTATGAGCACATCCTAGAAACTGATGTGATCAACACAGAAGAACATAATCATGAGGTAATTTCTGGATTGTCAACTTCTTTCAAACTTTATGTTTTATTTTTATTTGTTTATTTATTTTGAGACAGGGTATCGCTGTGTTGCCCAGGCTGGAGTGCAGTGGCATGATCTCAGTTCACTGCAGCCTCGGCCTCTCGGGTTTAAACAATTCTTTTGCCTCAGTCTCCCAGGTAGCCGGGATTACAGGTGCGCACCACCATACCTGGCTAATTTTTGTATTTTTCGGTAGAGACAGGCTTTCACTATGTTGATCAGGCTGGTCTCGAACTCCTGACCTCAAGTGATCTACCTGCCTTGGCCTCCCAAAGTGCTGGAATTACAGGTGTGAGCCACCACCCTCAGTCTTAATGTACTATTTTTAAACAATATTTCAATATTTTAATTAGGCTAATTGTCATCCTATAAACAGCTCATTTAATACACACACATAACCATTTTACAATAATGCCAGATTATTTTGTGAAACTATATAGTTATGTGAAATATGTATTTTAGTTTGAAATAGCAAAATCAGATTTCAAGAGCTGTGTTGTCTCATGTATCACAAAGTTCATTTAGCCACAGCTACTCCTAAAAATGAACTATTTTTTCCAGACAGAATCCATTTCAGTCACAGCTAACTTTTCGTATTTTAAAGGTCCTACATACTCGACCAAGAGAGCACTCTTCACAACACAAGTACAATCAGAGTGCACAGTACTCAATCACAACACAAGTACAATCATGACTCGAGCATTTGAAAAAAAAATGTTTGGATTGATGACTTACATTAGCTTCACTGCCCTTAACCATCCCTTCCTTTGCAAAACCTTTTCTGTTTTGTCAACTAAATAAACACACTTTTTTTTTCTCATGTGTGTATGTATTTTTATTATTATACTTTAAGTTCTAGGGTACATGTGCCCAACGTGCAGGTTTGTTACGTATGTATACATGTGCAATGTTGGTGTGTTGCACCCATTAACTTGTCATTTACATTAGGTATATTTCCTCATGCTATCCCTCCCACCTCTCCCCATCCCATGACAGGCCCTGGTGTGTGATATTCCCCTTCCTGTGTCCAGGTGTTCTCATTGTTCAATTCTCACCTGTGAGTGAGAACATAAACGCACTTTTTTTTACCTGTAGCCATGGATCTGGAACACCATAATTTTACATTCATTTCTTTGATATTCCCATTACATATTAAAGACAACCAATTAAATCATATATTAAAATGTCTCATCCATAGGATCTTTTGGTAACATTTCACCAATTTTTAAATTCCTTCATTTCTGATTTTTTAACATAGTTTGAGGTGCTGCATACTCCAGGTTCCTCTTTGACCAATCTGAGAGCATTATTGAATCCCCTGCTCTTACTTAGCTCTGATGTTCTAATTTCATTACATTTTTCTTTCTGTTTATAGACATACTCATCAACTTCCAGGAGTTTGGCAGCATTCATTTACCAAACTATGTTTGGGTGCAAGGTATTAGATGTACAAAGGTAAACTAGATATAGTCCTGCCTTCTAGAAGCTCTGATGACACCTTTCCTATATATTTCCAACACAACTTTAGGAATCTTCACTTTTAAGCACTGTGAACATCTCAAACTTACAATATATAAACTTTTGACCCTAAAATTTACTGTGTTCTTTATTTTGATAGATGGCACAATATCCACTATTTAAAAATATAATTAACTTACTCTCTTGCCTCTACTAAAACCTCAGAATCAGAGAGTAAATTTATTTCACATTCACATCTTTCAATTCAGGACTCTATTAATGATTTTAGATATTCATTAATGTTAGTTTCAAATCTGGTTTCTCCAACTACAACTTGAGTGATTTTGAACAGGACAAAATCCTTATATCTCAAGTACTTTGTTGGCACAACAGAAATTACCTCTAACAACAGGATGTTGAAGAAACATGTAAAGAGTACAGCACATAGTATTACTGAATACATTTTGGTATTTTCTCTTCTCCAAATATTTTTTCTTTTCTGGTGTTACTGATGTAGATTATGCATTATTTGGTTCCATCTGGATATCCCACTACAGATTTACTTTCCTCTATTCTCTGTCAACATGTGTCTAAACTACACAATGTTATTAAATTTGTTATTCTGCTGAAAGACTTCCAGACTTAATAATTGTTCACTATAAAATATGAATTCCTCACAGTAAAATATTAATTACCGTAGTATATCACCACATTTCAGGCACTTCTGTGTTCACCCCACAAGGTACAGTCTTAGGCATAGAACATGTATTGTTTCAAATGTCTTCTGATTTTGTTTACTTCCCTTATAAAAATGTGTGCATAAAGTCCACACTACATCTTTGTAGATATTCATATTTGAAAGAGGGCAGTTATATTTAAGCTAATGTTTACTTAAGAATTATATGAGTAAGAGAGAAGGAACTGAGTTTAGGCACAGCCTCTAACAGATTTATAAAATCAAACCTTCTCTTACTAAATCTTCTGCTTTGTGAACACCTTTCTGCTTAATTTGTATCATTTAGGAAATTTTAAAAAGTCCATAGTCACATAATCTACATACTCTCAGTTGGAGCCTATACTTCCTTAATATTTCTCTTTCTAATGCTTTCCCTATATTGGATATTACATCTGGATAACAATGCAATGAGAATAATGAAGTAAGAAGACTTCCCCATGGAGGTTCACCTCACCTGCATTCCTATGGTTGGTATGACCTCAATCATTACAGGAAAATGTAGGTTCCTGCTGTTTTCCTCTTGTGACACTAGATCCCAACACCTTGGTTATTGGATGTGACATTTAGTGCTATGACACTTTTTTGGAGAAAACTCAATTTTGCTTGAGAACTGAGCAATTATGTACCACCTTTCATATCCTCTTGCTATTTCTTCCAGATTTAACAAAATATGGCAGTTTTTCTTTCTAGGGTATAGTCTCATGTTAGGGCATATTTTCTTCCTAGTTTGTAGTGTAACATTAGCAGAGCTCATTTTCTGATTTTCATGTCTTTAAACTCTGATTAAGTCAAGTTACTAGTTATCACCAGTAATTTGGAAATATCAGTTATTTCACAAATGAATACAACAGATTTGGCAGAATATGAAAATGCCTGGTAATCAAAATTAGGACTATCTTCAGCTCTACAGGATTAGTTTCTTTCAGTGTTCTAACAAGATTCCTTTGAAGTATCTATTACATGGACTCTAGGAGGTAAATTTTCATTCCTGGTATTTTGTATACCTCAGGTCCCTTTTATACTCTTTGAATTGCCTTTGCTTTTGTTTTGTTTCTATTTATTTATTTATTTTAATTTTTGAGACAGAGTCTTGTTTTGCCTGGTCAGCCAGGACTGGAGTGTAGTGGTGATCTTGACTCCACTGCAACCTCACTCTGCCTCCCAGGCTCAAACAATTCTCCTGCCTCAGTCTCCCGAGTAGCTGGGATTACAGGTGCCTGACACCACACCCGGCTAATTTTGTATTTTTTGTAGGGACAGGATTTCACCATGTTGACCAGGCTGGACTTGAACTCCTGACCTCAGGTGATCTGCCTGCCTCGGCCTCCCAAAGTGCTGGGATTACAGGCGTGAGCCACCATGCCTGGCAATTTTTTTTTTTTTTTTTTAAATAAGCTTAGAACATTGTTGTTTGTCTGTTTGTTTGTTTGTTTGTTTTTTGAGACAGGGTCTTGCTCTGGTGCCCAGGCTGGAGTGCAGTGATGCAATCACAACACACTGCAGCCTTGATCTCCCTGGGCTTTAGTGATTCTCTCACCTCAGCCTCCCAAGTACCTGGGATTACAGGCACATGACATCACACCTGGCTAGTTTTTTGCAGAGATGGGGTTTCACCCTGTTGCCCAGATCAGTCTCAACCTCCTGGGCTCAAGTAATCTGACTACCTCAGCCTCCCAAAGTGCTGGAATTATAAGTGTGAGCCACCATGCCCAACCCATTGTTTATTTTTTGAAGTGAATAAAATATATGTCATTCCATAATTATATTAATTCCAACGAAGAAGCAAAGTGTAAATGTGTGGTTTCCTATTAAATTTATATATTTGGTTAAGTTTTTCAGGTCTAATTTCTGTTTCTTTTTAAGTGAATAAGATGTGATGCTATGCTATGGGAATTCATATTTCATTATGGGCAACTGATAAGTCTGGAAGTCTTCCAGCAGAATAATCAATCTAGTCACATTGTGGATTTTAGGCAAGTATTAACAGAGACTAGAGGAAAGTAAATCTGTACTGGGATATCCAGATGGCATCAGATAAGCATATAATCTACATCAGTAACACCAGAAAAGAAGAAACATTTGGAGAAGGGAAGACATCAAAATCTATTCAGTACATACTATTTGATATGCTCTTTACAGTTTCCCTCAGGTAATTCTGACAACATCTTATTAGAGCTTATTTCTATTGGACCAATAAAGGAATTGATACACTTACTTTACGATGGAATTTTGTCAAGCATTCTATTCTTCAAGCAGTGGTAAAACTGTGAACACATCCTGAAGAATAATTAGTGGTAAAACTGTGAACACAACCTGAACTTTTCTACTCCACTGCCACCACTATCTTTATCTAAGACACTCATATATTTATCTAACTAAAATTTAATTCAGGGTTCTACTTTTTTCTGTCTCCTTATAGTACTCTGTAACTCTAGTTTTCAGCAAAGTCATATTCTGAGGTATATTATTGTTGGTTTTATTTTATTTATATTTATTTTTATTTTTGAGACAGTGTTACTCTGTCACACAGGCTGGAGTGCAGTGGCACGATCATGGCTCAGTGCAGCCTTGATCTCCTAGATTTGAGAGATCCTCCTGCTTCTACCTCCCAAGTAGCTGGGACCACAGGCGTGTACTACCATGCCCAGCTAATTTGCTGTATTTTTGGTAGAGACTGAGTCACCATATTGCCCAGGCTGGTCCCAAACTCCTAGACTCAAGTGATCCACGAGCCTTGGCCTCCCAAGTGCTGGGACTACAGGTGTGAGCCACCGTACCTCACCTTATTATTGGTTTTATATGTGTTATTTCTGTTACCAAAATTGAAGACTTGCAGACAGTGATATTATTATTTTTGAAACTCTCACCTACGATTGTGAATTTCTCTGTCTTTCTGCATTTCTATCAATTGTATCTTCTTGTATTTTGAAATTCTGTATTTACAGTTATATGTGTTTAAGATGGTTATGACTTTTTGATAAAGTTTACTCATATATCATTACAAAATGTTTTTATCTCTAGCATAGCTTTCTGTCATCAAATCTACTTTACCTAATATTAATATAGCCATACCAATTCTCTAATTTTTATTGTTTGCATAGAAGATAATTTTCTATTATTTTGCTTTCAAACTATAAAGTCCTGTAATTTAGAATGTATTTCTTCTAAATAAACTATCGTTAGTTCTTGCTTTTCTTTCTTTAACCCAATCTGAAAACCTCTCTTTTTTAATAGAAGTGTTTGAACCATTTACATTTAATATAAATGTTTATATGCCAGGATTTAAATCTACCATTTGGCATATGTTCCCTATTTTTCCAACCTATTATTTGTTCCCCTGCTTTAAATATCTTATATTCATATTGTTTAATCAAATTTTAAAAAATAGTTTATCTCTTTTATGAATTTTTAGTTAAATATTTTTGGGCTATTTTAGGGACTACTCTAGAGATTCCAATATACATTTTAAATTTTTACGATCTATCAAATGCATTTTTAAACTAACTTTAGAGACACTATAAGAATAACTTACAACAGTAAAGTTTTGTTTACCCTCCTCATGCCCTCAGGCTCACATTTGTCATAATGTATTTCTACATATGCAATAATCCCATCATTTATTGTTGTTATTTTTTCTTACAATAATTACTAGAGAGTACAAATATATATACACACATACATATAGGCATGTGTATATACTTATACATACACAGATATATGTGTTTAACTTTTAAAAGATATTTTATAATTATCTAGCTATTTATATTTTTTGAGCAGTTAAACATTTTTATATGTAATCATTTCTTCTAGTTTGAAGAACTTTCAGTACTTTTTGTAGTACAGGTGGGCTGGAGACAAAGTCTCTCTGAAAATATTATTATTTTGCCTTCATAGTTACATGATATTTCAACTGAAATACAATTGATATAGAATGAAGAGTTTATGTTTTCCTCCAATTGCACATTATAAAAATGTTCTTTCTTTGTCTTCTGACTTTCATTATTTCTGATGAGATGTACTCATTGTTTTTATTGTAATGGGCCTTGCCCTGGACTCTAGACACTTTTAGATCAGCCTAACCAACATGGTGAAACACCATCTCTACTAAAAATATATGTAATATATTTTTATTATTTTATTATTTTATTATATTATTTTAGTAGATATATAAAATATATCTACTAAAAATTAATGGATGCTATTTATTGAATAGTACTAAAGAATTATACTAAATATCACAAATTGGCCACAACTAATTCTCTCACATTCTTACAAATCATACCCCTCTCAGAGACACCAATATAGTGTGCATTTCATAAGTTGCTTTTAAGTTAACCAGTTGTACTCTGTGCAGGGTATTTTGGAAGGATGCAACCATATTGTTGTGGAATATAGTACCACCATTCTACAAGGGTGCAATAATGCAATTGCCTATTTAAGAAATCTGGAGAATAAAACAACTGGCATACTTCAATTAAAGACCAAGACATGCAATGAGGAGGCTTAGCAAACAATTAATAATGAAAAAAAAGTTATCAAAGTTTTATACGTGCAGAATTACCTAGAAATACATCTGGCTTCTAATTCACAGAAATAACCTGGGTACTCTTGGAGTCAATGGCATCCCCTCCACTGTGAACATATTATTATCCTTACTTAGCTAGTTTTAGAGTAGTGACAGTATTCTACTTCTATTCAGTCATCTAGGCATTGTCCAACATTATTTACTTGGTACTCATGAGAAAGGTTAAAATAATCATTTAGAAGTATAACTCATTTTGTATCTCTATTTTACAATTGAGTATAATAATGTCTTCCTCGCCAAAAGGCAAGTGTCCAGAGACATAAATTTATTGAGTTTCCCCACAGGGATAAAATTTTTATGTGCAAGGTCAATTTATAACTGTCTTGGATCACTGATAAATTATGGTTCCCAATGATCATAAGAGGTAGTCTTCTCAAAGTTTCTTGGTGACTGTATTAATAAGTTGGCAAACTCTGCTTAGTTTTTATTCATACATGTATTTTAAATATACCTAGTACTCAGGCATGAGTTTCTGGTAACTGATCTAAAATAAATATTTGAAGGCTGGGTGCAGTGGCTCATGCCTGTAATCTCAGCACTTTGGGAGGCCGAGGCAGGCAGACCACTTGAGATCAGGAGTTTGAGATCAGACTGGTCAACATAGTGAAACTCCATCTCTATTAAAAAATACAAAAATTAGCTGGGTGTGGTGGCGGGCACCTGTAATCCCAGCTACTCAGGAGGCTGAGGCACGAGAATCGCATGAACACAGGAGATGGAGGTTGCAGTGAGCGGATATGAAGCCACTGCACTCCAGCCTGGGTGACAGAGCAAAACTCCATCTCAAAAAAAAAGAGTACGGTACTCAGAATCATACTTTCTCTGACATGAGTCTGTTGTCCTTGAACTTAAACTACACCGCTAACTCTCTGCTGTTTCTTGCTTTCTTATGTTACAAAGGCATTCCTCTGAGGAGACTCTAGATGAAGACTTTCTGTAAATTCTCTGGAAATGCTCAAATTTAGGATGAACAGAGCAAAAATATAATTCAAGGCGATCACAGGGAACACCTGCCATTTAACTCACTTACATAAATATCTACCATATTATGCTTATGGAAACCCTCTAGGACTTGGTCTTTCAAATCCAAGACACAAACAGTAGTGGAATAGGCCTCTTAAATGTCTGAAGAAGATGACTTGGACAACTTGTTTTATAAAAGGGTAGCATTCAAGAACAAAAATTGTATTTTAAGTTGGTAAAAGTTTAAATCACATGGGAATTACTGAAAAATACTTTTTGATAAAGGTAATCAGCTAGAAATTCATACCCCAGGGAACAATGGGAGTTATGATTAATAAATATATGAAAATCAATTTGAAAGGGGAAATCATTATAGGCTACTACCTTTGCTAGCGTGCTATCATGTAAGAGTTTTTAGGGTTTTTTTCTTTTAAATTATATATTGATTATAAATGTTGCTTCATTTAAAAAAATAAAATATGTACTATCACAAAATAATTCAGATTAAAAGACATAACAAAGAAGTGTAGATGGTTACAAATGTCTCCCCAAATAATATATGTAACAACTGAACTAGTCTCTCCTCTTATTTCTGATATTTTCACAATAAAATAAAAAGAGACCTGGCACAGT
The DNA here is from genome assembly GCF_008728515.1 of Papio anubis. NCBI lineage: Eukaryota > Metazoa > Chordata > Mammalia > Primates > Cercopithecidae > Papio > Papio anubis. The sequence goes on along the minus strand of NC_044982.1, from coordinate 62,504,633 downwards.
GGCTCACACCTGTAATCCCAGCATTTTGGGAGGCCGAGGTGGGCAGATCACTTGAGTCTAGGAGTTCGAGACCAGCCTGGACAACGTAGTGAGACCACCCCATCTCTATTTAAAAAAAAAAAAAAAGAAAAAGAAATAAATAAAAAAGAAGGGAAATACAGTAGTTTCAGTTTGTATTTTATAACTACTCGTGCTAAGTCTTATTAACCTTTGAAATATTTAATAGTGATTTTCCCCAGATTTCAAAATAATTAGATGCAACATAAGTTAAAACACATATTCTGTGATTTATCTCCTAATTTCATTAATTTTTCTAAAATCTTTGGAGGGTGCCAACATCTCCCCATAAAAGTCTGAAGCCTGTAATTCTCATTTGTTTATTCCTGCTATCACCCTAAAAACCTGAATATCTTATTAAGTTCTCCTCAAAATGTTCAACATGATCCAGCTAACCCAGATTCTAGTTCTTAACTTCAAATGTGAATGACAGTTACTATTATTGCCATCTCTACATTATCTCACTTAGAAGAGTGCTGTATTAATTCACAGTTGTTACCTAGTTTTGTAAGTTTACCTGTCTCCAGTATTCTGTTCATTCAAATCCCCGTTTCTTATTCATTTACTCTTATGTGATGATTCAATAGAGGGCAGGTATTTTATTTTATTATTTTATTATTTTATTTCATTGAATTTTCATATATATTTTAGTCATATTTCTTGAAGAAATATATATCATTAAAATATATTTAATTAGTGTTGTTATTCATAGGTGTGCAAGTTGTGTGTTGAAATATTTCATACATTCATAAGCAATATGCTGTGATCTTGAGGGGAATAAAAATATATGAGTAATTTAATATGTTATATTTCAATATAGCTGCTCAGGTATCTTAAATTATTTATTATTTTCTTGAAATCAGTTTAGTTTCTATTCTGAGGCTTTGTCCTGCCACATAGAGCAAAATTGTCCCAAAGTTCCAGTTTCTGTACAGAGCCAGGGTGTTGGAGAAGAATCTTAGTGACTGCTAGTGGTCCCTCTTTGCTCCTGCTGAGATGTCCATTGTACAGTCTGTAGAACCCCTCCCTTCTATTAGATTTGTTGTTTCCAGAACAGCATCTAGACCTCAACAATTACAATCCAGCCTCTAAGGCTACATCACAGAGCCATCTGTTCTCTCTTCTCCAGTTCTTACCACCTTGTGATCTGTGAGGACTTGGAGAAGAGGGAGCAGATCTCTGCTCTCTCTCTCTACTCTCTCTCTCTCTCTCTCTCTCGTAATCCCCAAACCCACCAATCAACTTTCAACTTTTTGTAGTCTGTGGAAATTCTATCTATTCCCTACATATATGTTCCTCAAATACATTCCCATAACAATCCTCCTAATGTGCTTGAAAATCCACAAAAATCAAATTGAAATGTCCATGCAACTACAGCTTTCTGCCCTGCAAAAAGTATCCAAAGCAAGGAAATATAAAGGTCATGAGTACTTCTTGGAAGTAACAAGAAGGAGTAGGGAATATGGGGAGAGGGGGCCCAGAAGTATAGAAACACGCATTCCTGACTGTACATGTTACCTTAACATGTAAGCAAATATATTAGAAAAACAGGCTTTGCAAGATTTTCCAAGGACACAGAGAGGATGACTGCTTCTTCACCCTGCTGTAGCCTCTTGGTTCTACAATTTTAACTCTTATTAACCCCAATTTTAAGTAGAAAACTTAGGAAGTAATTTCAACTGTTTTGTAACAATACTTGTAGGTGAAAAACACTTTATAATTTTTTGAAACATGTTTCTTTAATGTTTTGTTAACAAATCTAAGTATATTTACCTTTCGTATACTATATGGAAATAAGATGTCAAAGTATATACACAAATTTTTGATTAGTAATTAATATTTAATTATGTTAACTTACTTTTAAATGACTCAGACATTTTGTGTTTATCTATTACTTAACAAAACAGGATTTTAAGTTACTGAAAAGAATTTTGAAGCTATAAAGCAGGTACCCTTCCTAAAGTCTTTCCAAGTTGTATGGGGTCCCAGGTAGCTATGTGGCACCCATGGATGCCTATCGAGAGTGGGGTCCATCTGGATCTTGCATTACATACCAGGTATAGAGCTCAGGACAAAGGACAGAGTTGTGAAGATGATGTCGGAAGGATCTAACCCCTCCTAGCCTAGCTAGGAGGCAAAGCTGTGCCATAGAAGATGGGGCCATACGGGGCTTGACTCTGCCTTGTAGCTGGTAGTCCAGGTGCTGAGAACATGTCCTAAGGCCTTACTATGGCCACTTGTTCAGATCTCAGAATCTAGAGGCTCAAAAACCAAAGAGAAGCTTACAATCACATGTGCACAAGGCTTCAGAGAAGCCTAGCAGCCATCCCTTAAAGCTTTAGCGAACAGACAAATCCAGCACATATTAAAGGTACTACAGAAGCAATGGTGTTATGACCTTGATACATCTCGTAGAAACAGCCTAAACCTGTCTGGTGAGCAGTACAAGCGAAAATGTCTGAATTATGTTTAACACTGACAGTTCTGAGGACATTCCAACTTTACGTTTCCAACAATTTTAAACTAACTTTATTTACCAAAGATTTACCCAAGGCATGTGAACTAAAAGACATTTATGTTTGTTTCTATTTTTCTGATAAAATATTTTATCTAAGCATTTATTTTATTCGTTAAGCCAATTAATTAGAGCTCTTTTGGTAGTGAAATAGCACATAACATAACACACATAAACATATAGACATGCAGACACACTGTCAGAAGCAGATCTTACAGCTTTTTAAGATCATTTGCCACTTTTCAAATAGTTTTGTTTTCCCCTTTTAGACTGTCAAGCTCTAAATGATTATTATCCAGCAAGCTGAAATTTTTATTTCTGAAGACATGACTTCTTGGGTGAATATTTACATATCAAAGATACAGAATTTAGATCTAAACACCATTATTCCTTGAAATAAAAAAGGGGTAAGTAAAGGTCCAGTCAAGACAAGATTATCCAGAAAGTATCTTAAACAAAGGGCATATTTGTAAGCCAATGTCTTTCTCTTCCTAAGTTTCTAGGGACTTAGATACTGGAAGGGAGATACACTTAAACATGACGATTTCTTCTGTAGATATAAATTTCTCTTACAAAGCATGTTAGAATAGCCAGAGAAATTTCAGAAAGTATTTTGCAGACCATTGTAGTTAGATAGGTGGCCTTTTTAACAAAGCTTGTTTCTCGATTAGATTATTGACTTTAATAAGGCAAAAGGTGTATTTTCTATGCCTGGACTTAGTATGGATAGCTCTGAAAAAGCAGCAAGCCTATTATACCTGATTTTTGTCTGACCATATTTTCTAGGATCTGTTTCTCAGCTAAGCGCCTACACAGAAAAGCCCAAAGGCTTCAGATGCTCCAAAGATGAAAAATCAAAACAAACCACACAAAACAAAAATGAAAATATCAAGATCTGTCCACGGAAGTAAAAAGGATCCATAACAAATGGGTACCCCACATTGATTCCTTGACCAGGAATCCAACCTGGGCTACAGCCATAAAGGCACAGAATCTTAATGACTAGACCATAGGGTGGAACAGTTTTTGTAAGTCTTACGGGGGTTTCAAAGCAAAAGTTTGAGCATACAAAGGATTTTAACTTTTAGGTCAGATTTACTCTTTAGTTTTGTCAAGAGAATTTCTAAGTCTAGCCATAACACTATTATGTGTCCCTTTTTAAAACTTTAATAGTTTTATAAATGTGTATAAGGCAATTCTTTAGAATAAGAACTCTCATTTTTTTAAATTTATGAATCTAATTTAAAGTATCTATCTTGTAGCTATTAATAATTAGAATTTCCATCAATGAAGAGTCAAACTCTGTAAAATATTCAAAGATCTTTATTCTAAGCTAAATATGAGTGACCATGGCCTGTGACACAGACCACAGCAGGCCCTGAGAACATGTGCCCTAGGTGGTCGGGGCACAAGTTAGTTTTATCCATTTTAGAAAGGCAGGAGACATCAATCAGATACATTTAAGAAATACATTGGCTTGGTCTGGAAAGATGGGGCAACTCCAAGTCAGGGGGCATCCAGGCTATAGGTGAATTTAAACATCTTCTGGTTGACAATTGGTTGAGTTTGCCTGAAGACCTGGGATTGATAGAAAGGGAATGTTCAGGTTAAGTAAAAGTCTGTGGAGACCAAAGTTCTTTTGAAGTCTGATAGTGGCTACCTTTAGAGACAATAGATGACAAATGTTTCCTATTCAAGTCTTAGTTAATCTCTTTAGGATTGGGAGGGTCTGCAAACAAAGATAATTTGACTTCTTTCATTCCATTTGGACACCATTTACTTCTTTCTCTTGTCTGATTGCTCTAGCTCAGAATTCCAGTAGTGTGTTGAAAAACGCTGGTGAAAGTGGACATCTCTGTTTGTTCTGAGACACCTAAAGCTGGGAGTGGAGTGATACAAGCATCTCTGTCACCACCACTACCAATAGGACTGACATGAAGCCAGCACAGCATTAGGTCTTACCCAGAGCCTGCTGTAACTACTCCCTGGCTACTGCTTAAGTCTACTCAAGGCCCTGGGGGTCTGCAGTTGGCAAGTGGCAAAGCCAACCATGACAGTATCTTTCTTTTCAAAGCAGTGAGGATCCCCAGACCCTGTATAGGTTCAGAGGTGCCATCAGGGAGTCAGAGACTAAAATCAAAAACCTTAGAAATCTACTTGGTGTTCTTTTGTGCTGTGGCTGAGCTGGCACTCAAACTACAAGATACAATCCTGCCCACCATTTCCTCTCCTTTCCAAAGGCTGGAGAGCCTCACCTTATAGCCACTGCTACCACAGGCCCACAGGGAGTGCTGCCAGACTACCACCAATATTCCCTTAAGGCCTAAGGGCTCTTAAGTCAGCTTGTGATGAATTCTGCCTGACCTAGGACTCACCTTTCAGGACAATGGGCTCCTATTTTCCCCAGGGCATATCCAGAAATGCCATCCAAGGGTCAATTTCTGGAATTGGCCATCCCACAAGCCCACCTGGTGCTCTATCCCCCTGTGGTCATGCTATTACCTAAGGTGCAAGACGACGTCCCCTTTACTTTTCCCTCTGCTTTTCTCAGGCAGAACAGATCTTGACCCATAGCCACCACAGCTGGTAATATGCTGATTCTCGCCTGAAGCCAGCTAGTTTCAGGGGCTCACCCAAGGCCTGTGATGTAGTGCCTGGGTATCACTGATGGTTATTCAGGGCCCAAGGGCTCTTCAGTTAGCAGGTGACCGATGCTGCCAGGACTGCATCCTTCTCTTTAAGGCAGTGGGTTCCCTTCTTGTTCAGTGTGTGTTTAGAAATGTCATCTGAGAGCTAGGGCCTGGAATGGTGCTCTTGCGACTCTGATTGGTGCCCTGTCCAGCTGAGGCTTAGCTGGTATCCAAGATGCCATACAAAGTCCTCCTCACTCTTCTCTCTCCTCTTCTCAAGCAGAAGGAAGGAGTCTCTTTTTTGAACTGTGAGCTGTGCAGCTATTGGTTAGGGGAGGGGTGATGTCAGTACTCCTTTAGCTGCTCCAGCTGGTATCTCAAAATATCATGTACCCTCTAGTCCACTGTCTCTGATCCAAGTTCAGCACTAGGACTCAGCTAAGAGTTGCAATCCTTATGGCCTAAACTGCCTTTCAAGTTTATAGAGACCAAGGGCACTTTGGCCTTCAGTGGCAAAGTTTGCAGGAACTCAAGTTTCAACTGCTGGGATTGGCGATTCCACTCTGGCTAGTTTAAATGTTCCTTCTGTGGGTGGGCATCAACTGAGTTTTGCCTTGTTTTCCTTTCTGTTCTAACAGGACAGCACTGAGTTCAATGCTTCACAATTGCTGTGCTCTCCCTCCCCTGGCACTTGGAAACACTCTGCACCACACTGCCACTGCTTGGGGGTGGAGGAAGAGTGGCGTGTTTTCTACCTCTTCAGTGCCTCTTTCAGTGATCCAAAGTTATAATCAGGTACTATGAGGGCTCATCTGATTTTTAGTTCTTATGAAGATGTTTCATCTGTGTAGATATTTGTTAACTTGGTGTCCTTGCCAGAATGATGATTGGCGGAGCCTTTCATCCCGCTATCTTGTTCAGCCTCCATTACTCTCCTTTAACTTTTGAGCCACAGAGTTCATCTTGTTTGTTATTGGGGACATAATGTCTAAATTTGGTTGTGATGCTTGTTCTGTTATTTCAGGCTGTATTTTCTTGGCTTTCAGCATACTTTGTGATATTTTATTAGAAGCCAGACATGATATGTCAGGTAATAGGAACTTCGGTAAATAGGCATTTAGTGTAATGATTTATTTTAAACTGGCTAGGAGTTAAGCTGAGTTTAATATTTGCTGTAGCAGTAGGTGACAACTGCTTCAAATTCCTCTTGGGTTCTTGTTTTTGCCCCCTACTGCCCTGTTGATTTGGGAATTCTACAAAAACTCCTCCACAGACAGATTGCATCCTACAGCTGTTTCGGTTGCAATCTGTTGTGATTTTACTGAACCTATATTGACGTGGTAGTAAAGGGTGTGGAGGAGAACTTAATGAACCTATAATTATAATCAGCATTTAGTGAGACTGTTTCTCTGAGTCGTAACCTTCCCAGTGTTTCTCACCTTCCCCACTCATCCTGTAGGTAAGAGAGGAAGTCTACTGAGGGGCTGGTATGGTAGAAATGCCCTCCCTCTAGCTGTCAGTAAGGCTGAAATAATTCTGACCTTCATGTAGTAAATAGTTCCTTTGTTATGAAGAATGTTTTGGGGAATATCGTATGATGCTTTCTCTTCCTGGTCTCCTTCCAGAGCCACACATGGATATCTTTTGGCACTTAACCATGAGAGCCTTGTGGAGTTCCTGGAATGTGGGATCCTGGAGTGTTGGACCTCTAAGACTGTAGCCCCTAGGAATTTCCCACTTTCATTTTAGTCTAACCTCAGACTCCGGGAATTCATCAATAATAGCATTTAAATGTTCTGCAAATTTGTAGCTTCAGCAGTTTCTCTTTTAGGTAAGCAGATCTTATCTATGACTCTCTGTCTCTCGAGATTTTAGGATGTAAGTTTGCTTTATCAATATCAATTTTCAGATGGGTCCAAATGTTGATTTTCGTGTTGTTTTGATTTTCTTGAAGTAATGGCTTCCAGGGTCTTTACATGTTGATTTGCAATCAGAAGTTGATTGAATCTATTCTGATTTAATCATGGATTGAATCTACTAAGATCATAAAAATTTTTAGATATTTGTGATAAATGTAATGATTTGTTTCATCTTTCTAAACTCTTTAGAATTTCAAAAATGATACATGCTAATTTCAAAAGGGTAAGTAATACAGAAATATTTAGAAAAAAAATAGTGAAAAATTGCTTTTACCCTCAATCCAATATCCTATGACTTTAAATAGAATTAAATATTTCAGCATTCTAATTTTTTTCTTATTATTTATACATCTTTTAGAATTCTGAAGCATAGAGATAAATCAATCATACTTATGTAAGACCTTTTTACTCAGGTTAAATAACTCAAAAGGATTGAAACTCTAACATAATTTATGAAAATTCGGTCAATTTTTTAGTAAACAGTTCTGTTGTAATTAAAATTAAAATGATGCACTCCTATAATTCCTCTCCACATGCTTCAAAACTATAATTGTGACTGCATACACATCACAGGTTATTCAAACAATTAAAATAGATTGCATAAATATTTCTTTTCACAGATCTTATGTATATTTTAAATTATTTCAAATCAAAACTATTTTACTTACAGTTGTTTTAAACTTATCTCTAATTTTGACAGATTATGACTAAACTTTACTTTTTTTCAGTGACTTCTTATTACTTTCTAGGTTAAATCTAATTTTTGCTTAACTTTTAATAGCTGTAATGCCTCAGAGACACACTCTCTTTTTTCTTCTTATTTGACACAAATTAATTTTTTTCTTCTGATACATACTATTAGTACTAATTAGATACATAAAACAACTAACTATAACATAATATGAAATGCTCTGGTGTATATATATATACACATAATATATATATATAATATATATATTATTCTGTAATATTTATATATATTCTGCTCAAGTAGCCCTGTAGGCAACTAAACCAGCCTGAGTTTGAGTGGGTTGACAACTTCCTAGAAAGAATGATATTTTAGTTAAATTTAAAGAGTAAGTACAAGAAAGTCAATTGAAGAAGAGGACTAATGGGCAAACTAAGTGGATAAAATAGTACCAGAAATTCCTCAAAGTTTAGTTAAGCTTAGGAGATTCAAAAAATAGTAATTTCTTAGGTACAATTAAGCATGGTATGTGGGTCTAGAGACTACCATGGATGAAAATGGAAAAGTAGACCAGGTTCAGATAAATTGAGCCTTAGGTGTTGCACGTAAGAGTTTGACATTTTCCTTAAGGATGTGACTGATTTTAGAGATCTGTGGCATGCTCATTTTTGTGTTTTAAAAATACAACAAGAAGAATGGAGTGGTGAAGGGAAACACTGGAAGCAGCAAGATCAGAGACTACTGCAATATCTAGATGAGAATCAACAGGGGTATGAGCATGGCATTCGGATAAGTGAAACACATAATTTGGTGACTTTGCAGATCTGATTGGAACCTGCCCAAACCCTCTGCGAACTCTTTCATTGATTTAATATCCCCATCTCTTAACTTTTGCTTGTATTGCTGTTAGTGGCTCCCACCTGGAAACTCCTCCAGAGAGCTGTCTTTTATGAACGGATCAACCCTGCAGTTTATGTCACCCCACAATCTGAGGTAGGAGATCATCAGGACTTGTTTTCCAAGCACTGGTCATGACACTGGTCATGACCCTACTAATCGGATCAGAATCTGGTCAAACCAGGGTGCAGTAAAGAAGCCAGTCAAAATCAGTAGATGGCAATAAAAATGATCTCTAGTTGCCCTCACTGCCCATTAACATAAAGCCACTTCCATTGGTGCCATGACGAATGTGCCATGGTCATGCATGAAGTCAATAGCACAAAAGTTACCTTATAAAAGTTACCCATCTTTTTTTTTTTTTTTTTTTTTTGCAGAAAGTTCTAAGTAATCTGCCTCTTAATTAAAAACAGGTGCCACCAGCCCATGCACTGCTACTCTGGGCATAGTGACTAAGGGTTAGTCCTGCTCCACCAAAAGTAGTACCTCTGCTGCTGCTGTACACTTCAATAAAAGTTGCTAATACCTTCAGCTCACCCTTGAATTCTTTCATGGGCAAAGCCAAGCACCCTCTCAGGCTAAGCCCAATTTGGAGGCTTGCCCATTCCTATCAAATTTACTAACATGAATAGCCAATGTGATGTTATTTGGTTGGGTGTGGTGAGAAAACTGGCACAAAAGTCTATCTCACTAGCCTCAGCAGGACTAATTCTGTGGTGCAAATTATATTCCCTTCTGTGTCAACGAAGCCTAGACTTCAACTAAAACTATATTGCTGTTTGGGTTTACCTGTTATGGACTGAAGTGTGTATCTACCAAATCTCAAGGTTGAAGTCCTAACCCCCAATGTATTTGGAGATAGGGTCTTTATGGAGGTAATTAAATTAAATGTGGTCATAAGGATGAACCCTAATCTAACAAGACTGGTATCCTTATAAGAAGAAGAGATGCCAGAGATTCATCCCTGTGCAAGCATATGGAGGAAAACATGTGATAATAAACCAGGAAGTGAGCTGTCTGCAAGTTCAGTACTCACCAGGAATGGAATTGTTCAGTACTTTGGTCACGGGTGTTTAGCTTCCATAACTGTGAGAAGATAAATATCTGTTGTTTAAGCCACTCAGTCTGTGGTATTTTGTTATGACAGTTTGAGCAGACTAATAAATCCCCTTCTCTATCTATTATTCTCTTTCTTATAAGCTTCTCTTGCTAGAATACCCTTAATGCATCACTTACATAAGAATACCCATCTTAAGTTCTGGGTCTGGAAGTACTGAAATTACAGAGTGATTTATTGAAATATTAAATAAAGAAAAAAGTGTGGGGATATCTCCAGACTTGGGGCTGTGATACTGAAAGCAGATAATAGAGAAAACATGGGATTTGATTCTTTCTGTTACTAACTAAGGGTGGTAATTTATTTGTCAAATCATCTACTTTAATGGGACTGAATTTCTCCATTTTTAAATTGGATTACTATGACTTTGAACCAGTACATGTTCTGTTTCCTCTACAAAATTATACACATCCTAAGTTTGTACATGACATTCCACCTATTTTTTTGTTGAAATTCTCCTTCTTTTGAAGGTAGTGACTGATTAATTGTGTTTTTCACTTATCAATCTCATAAAAAACAGTACTTAAAGCCCAAAGGAATACCTCATACCTTACGTATGGCTCAATGTCCATTTTACAAATGGAATAAAAAAAATACCTAGAATATTTATTATGTTAGCTACATAGATATATCTCTGTAGCTATTCTAATTCTTTCAATTAACTACAGTCATTTGGAGAAAAAGTAGCTGTCTTAATCAACTGTGATATGCAAGATATACAGTAGTCCTCCCTTACCTGAAGCTTTTTTTTTCTGCCATTTTAGTTACCCAAGATAGAGTAAAATAAAATATTAAAGAGAGAGAGAGACCACATTCACATAACTTCTCTTACACTGCATTCTTATAATTGTTCTATTTTGTTATTATTGTCATTAATCTCTTACTGTGACTAATTTATAAATTAAGCTTTATAATAGGCATGTATGTTTGTATAAGGAAATAAAACATAGTATACACCACATAGAGTTTGGTACAATCTGTAGTTTTAGCCATCCACCGGAGGTCTTAAAACATATCCTTTACAGATAAAGGGGAATTACTGTATTTGCTAAACAAAACAAATAAACAAAAAACCTTGGGCATAGTTAAAATTGCACAGTTAATTATTGATTCAATTCAAACATTTAACATGTTAACTTTTGTCTTCTAATTATGGCAGGTTCTGTGCCTGCAAAGAGCTTACAATATACATCCATGGCAATCAAAGTAATCTGATCTTGGCAATGCTTAGAAGAGTCTGGAAATAAGCTTACAAAGATGTGAAAAAGTCGTATTGTCATAATATAGGCAGGAAGCACTGTGATAGATAAAGAGAATGAGAGTACATTGATGTAAAACCATTTATTGAGAATTGACATGTGCTGGCTGTATTCATGAGCAGAACACGAGTTGCTTGAAAGTCTTCAGAATTTGGCAAGCTTATGCAGAGGGGTAAATATAAAATTTTAATTAGGAGGACACTACAGCTTGGAATGTGAAAATGCTAATGATTGGATTGTTCAGTAATAGTTATGAAACTATTCCAAAATACAGATATTTGTCTGAGAGTTACATTATAATTCATAAAATGTGCAGGCAAAATAAGAAATGAAGGAATCCTGCAAGACTTTCTTTTTATTTTTTGGCACACTCTGGGCATTATAATCTTAACTTTGTGAGAGGTTTATAGACATTCAGTTCAAACTTCTGTTGTTTCGGATGGCGAAAAATATAGCAAGGGATTTATTATGATAAAGCCACAATTTGATTTAAATAAATCAAGTTTGTACAATGAGAACATATAATTAACATATTTACATATGTAAAACACTAATGGGTTCATGTCTGATTCCAATTCTAAGTAAGGGATTTGTAATAACCCTGAGCTACAGAGTGGGGCAGGTAAGGTGGAGATTAGCTACTGCAAATTCAACCTGAATTATCTCTTGAATTTCCCAGGATCTCTTAGGGCTGAGATGGCTGGCTGGGCTAACGCTTGTTGTAGTACATTAACTGACCTTTATTAGTACATTAACTGACCTTTATTAGGAAGACTGTCTTTGATTAGGCACTTGCTCAAAGTTGCACTGTGGAGTTATATTTCTTTTTTTGTTGATGACAGCCAAGAAATGACTACTTCAAACTGCAGCTTTAACCTGAGAGCATTGCTTCTGCTCATTTTTCACTAAAAATCTCCCATTTTCTTCTTATATGGCTCAGTTTGCACCCCTTCAGTGTCAAAGAGAGAGTGCTGAAAGTTATTGTGATGAGAAGAACTTCTTCTTACTTGAGCATCTGATTGTCAAATGAATCCACATTTGGCCATTACTTAAAATATGATTTTTAATATCATTAAATATTCTCCTACAAGGGTTGCTATGGAGTGGTTCAGAAATTTAATGAGTTGATTCATGACCAAGATTGTGAGGGTTACATATACAAGCATATTTATCATGGTAAGAACCAGCAAAAAGACCACAAATGGAGCCAAAGTATTTTTTATTAATCAGTATTTGCAAAACACAGTAGTCATTTTGTGATATACTTAATGTAAGACAAAATTTTGCATGTCACTTTCTACAAGGTCGACACATTGTTGGCAGTTGAAGTTGTAACAAAAAAATAGACATTTAGTAAAGCATGAATTTTGATGCCTTTCTGAAGAAGAAATTACCAAGTTATATTATATTCTTACATTTATGTGTGTAGACTAGCTACTTCTTTAAGGAAAACCTCTTTCCCTTGTATGCACTTGTACCTTGTTATAAGAAGTTTTAGAGTTCTTTGTAACGCCTTTACAAATTAAGCAAGTGACTCTTCTCAAATGCCCTTTTGCAAAAGAAAATTTTAAAAAATGAATGAATAGAAGCTAAGTTTCTTTCAAGTGCATGATAAAGACTACTGTTATTTGTTTAACAAGAATTTTTTTAAATGAATATTTTGTAAAGACAAATACCAAGTGAATTTTTGCATAGTAAAGTATGAGGTCCCCTTGAACCTTTTCCCTGCCAAAATTTTGAAAAATCTACATGTTGTAGAAATAAAGAGAATGCATTAAAATTTACATCTATAACTATATTGGCTTAGAAATTGACAATCACTTCAAACAATCACTTGGTTCAAACAGTGTTGCTGAGGATAATAAAGCTTTTGTGATCTTCAGTCATTTTAGGCTTATTCTTTAAAATTATTTTTTAAAATTATGTTAACTATAGAAAATAATCGATGACAAGAGGACACTCATAATGAGAAAAACATAATAGAACACTGGACAGAGAATCACAAAGCAGGAATTCTTCCTTAAATTAGCCACTTATTTGGATGACATTAACTTCATTAAACATGTTTCCTCATCTATAAAAGGAATATATAAAAACTCCCATCTTATTACATATTGAAAATCCAATTATTAAATCTGCAAATGTCTAGTGAGAAATAAATTGCTATACAAATGCATAAATGTTACTATCACCCTCGTTGTCATTTTCAATTGAAGACTTTCTGAGCAAAACACTAAAATAAGCAGTTGATTAAGCAAAGATGAGTTTGTTACTTCCTGCAATAATGGAAACATCATATTGACAGTCTTAGTAGTTAGTGTCTCTGAAAGAAATGCTAAAGGTAGATCGTTGTAAGAATTAGAGTTTGACTTAGGGTGGGTTTTTCAATGCAGGAATTCAAAATTCATGATATAATAACTGAGAATTGGTAGATAAAGTGTGAGGGTTTTGAAGGAATCTTGATGAGAAGTCATTTGGTAAGAGAATAGTTTACCTGATTGTGTGATTCATTGTGCCAAGAAGGCAAGCCAAGACAGCAATATATTCATTGAAGTAGATTTTCAGGCAGTTTCTGAAACAAACAATTGTGTTATTGCAATATTATCTTTCTGGACAAGAATTTTCAGGAAAAGTAAAATAAAGCTTGTTTAGATGGTCTTAGTTTATTATCCTATTAACTATATATTTGTCAGCAGTTTGTCATCAACATCATCATCGTGTTAAGTATATGTTATCAAGTGTGAGCTATGTTGTGGCATTCTCCTACTTGGGGCTGTATAAAACAAATTTTATTTAAGTTTAGCAATTAGCCTATGATGTGATTATCACTCTTTTAAAGATACAGGTGAGCTTATGACCCTTGTTTGATGTCACAGATCTTGCTTCTCAAAATAAGACAACCACATACCAATAAAATAGAAAAAAAAAATAAACACTTGATAAGGTCTAACTTTTAAAACATACATAATCTTTTCCATAAGTTTATTTGGGATGAAGTTTTACATATTTCTTCATTTAAGCCTCAGAATGCTAGAGGTACAGACTAGATTGCTACTGATAGCAACTTCAGGGAGGACATTAATGCGATTGCAAAATAGTTTAAACGTTTTTACTCTTACTTAAGATCTTAGAAGATAAAGACACAATTTTAAAATTGACTTGTAATTTCTATTATTATTACTATCATGAAAAATAGAGATAAGTTAAAAGCTGAAAAGAAATATAAATTAGTTGTTCTCTCACCCATAAATCGATATATTCAATTATTTCAAGGAAGCAGGATATATAACTACAAGAAGACTTTGTTCATATTGGGAACGTAAAAGTCTTCATCAGGGGACTGGCCAGGGTGGCTCATGCCTGTAATCCCAGCACTTTGGGAGGCTGAGGTGGGCAGATCACAAGGTCAAGAGATAGGGACCATCCTGGTCAACATGGTGAAACCCCGTCTCTACAAATAATTACAATAAAAAAATACAAAAATTAGCTGGGCATGGTGGCGCACACCTGTAGTCCCAGCTACTGTGGAGGCTGAGGCAGGAGAATCACTTGAACCCGGGAGGCAGAGGTCGCAGTGAGCCGAGAGAGATCACGCCACTGCACTCTAGCCTGAGTGCCAGAGCGAGACTCTCCATCTCAGAAAAAGAAAAAAAAAAAAAAAAAAGTCTTCATCAGACTTGGAAATAGGACTAAAATCTCAGACTTGGTCAAGTTCTGAATCGACACATATCCCAGTGACTGCCTCACTCTCTAACCCAAATATCCTTTACTTCTCCGATTTCATGGGTTAAAGTTATCACTACAAAGGGAAAAATACATGAATAGTATAAAGATCAAGAACAAATGTGGCTCATATTTTTAAAATATGATTATTTAACAAGGAAATATTTATATCATAAATTCATAAGTTTATAATGTTATTTATGGTAAATGTATGCAAATGATAGATTAATTGAACCAGAGAAAACATCTTAGAAAATGTTTTCTAACTCATTGGTTTGACCTTGACTTTTCAGAAAAAATGTTCTCCCTCCATAACTGTAAAAAATAAACATTTTGATTATATAATGCTGGAAGTGTTTACTGTACTATCACTTTTTATAATTAGGTAAGCTTATTTTAAGACAGAGTTACCTGAGTAAGATGATAATTACATATCAACTGATTTTGAAAAAATTCATGAACTATATAAAAAATAAAACAGTGAAAAAAAAACCTGAAAGTCTGTTGCTGAATTTGCACATCAAGCAGAATAAGAACAATTTTAATTTTCTATATTTAGAGACACACTTTGAGAGAAAATCAAAAACCAATTAGGAACATCACTAAAGTTATAAAAATTCATTACTTACATGTTCATTATGCAAAACTAAGAGATGCTCTCTTTGGTGATATAAAATTATGTACTCTTCTTGAGAATTCAGAAAATGAAACATTTAAAAGTTATATATTTCCTAATTTTAATATTCTTCAACTATAATTTTTTATTGTAACAACAGAATAGGTGATCACTAAAAAAATATTTATTATATGTCTGTGATATGAAAAAGCTACCTATTTTTTGGTGCCAGGAAGAGAGAACTTTAGTGAAATTCTACTTTGGAATATCAGAACATGTTTAAGGAAACCATTTGATAAACACAGTAACATAAAATGTTTCAAAAACACAAATGGTAAATTTGATTTTGAGAAACATGAAAATATGATTCATTCTGGTTTATCTTTTTTTACATGTGAACTGTGTTTCTATCTTTAGGAAAGAGAGGCTAAATTAACCCTATTTAAGTATTTTAAAAATGTATATACTTCTTGCATTAATTTTAACATATTTAATGTGATAAAATATTTTAAAATTAACAATCAAGAATATAAATAAACCTTATATTTGCCTTATAATGTATCTTGTCATATAATTTATTTTTATAACATGTTTCCTCTATGTGTAAATTAACTAATGCAAGTTTCATTTATATAAATATTATAAAAGTTAAAGCAATAATAAAGCAGTGGTTTTCAATTTGGGGATCCTCATCCATTGGTATAAAAAGAAGTAGTAATGGGACCAACAAACTATTTGAAAATAAACAAAAACCTAAAGGAATTTCTAAATTTACATGTACATGTCTATGCATTATAGTATTATCTTTACCCTGATAATGTCAAATATTTTTGATGGACTTGTTTTCAGATCTCTTTAGTCATTTTAAATTTCACAAAAAAACTTTCAAAGATTCTTATCATGAGACACTGAAAAATTCACCTCTCTTATTTTCACTTGCTTTTCCTTTTGCTGTAGACCTTTTTATTTTAGTTTCCAATTTGTGAAAATAATTTCTATTTGGCTTTTGGAATTTTTATTTTATGGCTTCTAGACAGCAAAGACATTCAAGTTTTTTGTTTCTTTACAACAAAAATCTGACTCAACATTTGACCAATCACAACTTACTTAGCTTTTAATTTGTCAAATGTTTTAACTGGTAAGTTGACTCATTTTATTTTCTTCTACATACTTTGTTTTTATAGAGACACTGCCACAATCAATCTAAATTTACCTATTACAAGCCTGTGGGATTTTAGTTGGAAGGGCACAGTTTGGGCTACCTTCTAAGACCATATAAAGACACTCATAACTATATATTGGACTTATGTCAGTAGCCTTGTGTTTCTAAGTAAAGGAAATGTTTGAAAAAACAAATTTCAAGGCTAAAAAGCAACCTGTTTAAAGTCATAATGCTTACTACATACAAGGTAAGAAATTATACATGATTCTTAATATAGTAAATATTTTCATAACAATGATTATATATTAGATTTAATCATTGTTAATTGTAGAAAAAATAACTTTAAAATGTGTCAGGCTAAATTATATATTTTTCACATTTTTGAAATAATTTTATCTTAATAGCTATGACCAATTTTTCATTATGTGGAAATATTAATAATTAATACTTAGGGCATTTAAATAATTAATATGCAATGAGATTTGAAGCTGAAAGGTATAAATTCCTAGCTAACTAGTAGGAGTTTCTATGTAAAAGCTATTCATAAATACTTAAGGGTATTATTACCAAGCTTGTAATCACAGGTTAAAGATCCCTGTGATCCACCCTTCATCAATTCACATATAAAATTAATAAGTATATAGTAGTGTGCATTCTCTAAAGATAGCTAAAGACTATACTGAAACACAAACATTCAACTTCAGTGCAGTTAACAGTACAGTAACCTCTAGATCAGGAAAGTCTGGTCAATAACCGAGAAGCACTTGAATGGACAGTGATTGATTTTGCTTGTTCTGGCCTATAGAGGAATGATTGATCTAAGCTTTATTTTGTACTAGCTTTTTCTCTATTGCAGGCCTAATGAGGCACATAGGGTGAAGTGAAAATGGAAACAATAGACATAGATTGTGTCTGCATGGTGCCAAGAACATGGTGATGAAATAAAAAATTAGTCCCACTGGCTATTTGACATCAAGAAGCTATACTCTCAAGTTTCCAAAAACTTAAAAAATCTTAGTATATATATTTTACATTTCAGCAGTTCAGTTCTCTTCAATTAAACAACTAGTTACTGAGTACTTTCTGTGAACCAGCAGTTGTCAGAAATGTTTAGAAGGAACACTTTATTAAATATAGTTTACAGAAATGTCATTACAATAGAAGATTCTGTTGCCAGAATATATAAAAATATACTTTTGGCTGCCTGCTATAAACAACATTTGGAAAAATCAATCCTGTTGGTAAATACTTGCATTCATGGTTTATTGATGAGGTTAAAAATAAAATATATTCTGAAAGTGATAGAAAATAGTAGATTTAAGACTCCATTGAGCTCATATAGGCTCTCAAATGATACCTTAACATTTGCGACTAGACAAATTTACAACTAGATATGTGCATTTAAATAGCTTTGTGAAGATAGTAGTTAAGATGCACATAGAAGATGTTTCCTGAAAGAAAAACATATATTAAATGTAATTGGTCACAATAAAGAAAGTAACATTTGATGTCACTAATAAAACTTATATTTGTCTCTGGAGTGTAGTTTTATAAACATAAACACCATTATTTTATTCATTCAATAAACATTTATCATGTTCTCACTGACTTCAGCTAATTGATTCCTATTCAACCTTCAGAATCTAGCTTATATAAAACTTTTTTAAAATAGCCTTCAAATTTTTCAGATTATGTCAGTTTCTTCTTGTTTTACATTCTTATAACTCTTTCTCTCCTTGACTTACCTTTACCGTAGTAGTAAAGATAATTGTGTAATTAATTTTTCCATATATAGGCATGGAAATAAATGAGGGCAGAAACTGCATTTTCCTTATTTACATCTATATCTCTAGTACCTAGCACAGAGCCTTTCACCTAATAACCAAAAATTAAAACTCTGCTAAATCAATGAGTGAATCTATCTGTCTGGTATAATTTTAGGCTCTAGGGTTACAGAGTGAAATAAGGGATGGGGACTGCCCTCAGGAAGACTAAGTATTGGGGGAGACAAGTAAATGAACAATTATAGAAAAATACCAGGAAGCATGAAGATGGAGAAGGGAACTGTCACACTTGATTTTGAAGGGAAAATTCTGAGTGGGCAAAATGAAACTCCAAGAAAAGGACAGAGAGTATGAACTGTTAGCTGAGGAGACACTTCACATAGGATTAGGCACATGAACTTTGTATCTGTTGATTCCTCTGGGAAATGGACACTGAGAGGGAGCCAAGAGTGCTAGAAGTCTATTGAGGAGTTAGATCTGTGAAAGGGAAGGGAAGGATGCAAGATCAGGGAAGGGGGCTGAAACGGCAACACAACCCTGAAAAACTCTTTGCTAGCCCAACATGGAGCCAGGAGCAAAGATTCCTAGTTAGAGGATCCTGCATTGGATAAAAGTGGCCTGGCTTTGTACCATCATTTTACTCAGCCATGGGCCAAAGTCACCCTGAAAAGACATGACCTCAGCTCAAAAGCTGAGAGAGACCTGAATGAGGTCACAGTGGGATACCATAGGCTAGCTACACTGCTCAGGTGGGCAGCGAGTCCTCCCTTGAAGGGATTCCCTGTCTGCCACAATCCTGAATGGTATGTTCAGCAACTGTTTATTTATTCCATGCACATGCAGAGTGTGCCTGTTAGGACTCAGCAAAGCATCACCTGGAGACCAGGCCAGGGTCAGGACTGGAGGAAGGCCTTGTGTGTCTTGCTGGGGAATTTTGATCTTATTCCATAGGAAGTGGAGGCCATCGTTTTAAGTAAGGACATAAAAGGAGCAAATTTGCATTCTAAATGTCTAAATGTCTTCTCCAGCATTCAGATGAAGTCTGAATGCAGCTATTGGCGAGGAACTGTTACAGTAATCGAATGAAAACATGAACAGAGAGAATGGCATAGGAATGGGGAGCAGGAGTTCAATAGAGCCATTCTGGAAGGCCGGTCCTTAAGGATGCAATCACTGATTAGGCTTTAGTAGTCAGTGAAAGCAAGAATTCTGGGATACCCCCTAATTTTCTATGATAAATAATATTTTTATATGTTATGAGAATAAGCTTTAAAGGAAATAATAAAATGAAGCTCACTGAACACTTCTACCACACAAAACATAAAGTTTTCCAATTATTGCAGCCAGATCCTTGATCATCTCCTTATAATCTACTTCCCACTGTGATTGCACAGCACTGTGTCTCAGACCGGTAACAACTATCAAAGACATACCAACTATTAAACATGACTTGGATCATAGGAGGAGTCACAGGGTCTCAGTCTTAGAAGGAAGCCTCAGATAGGCAGGCATAAAAAGCAAATGCAGATTGTATAATATTAAAAACAGTAACAAAAGAAAACACACAAAAAACACCACACACATAAAACGGAGTGCCAAATGTGATATTCACTGGCACAAAACTAGAAAGCAATATAAAATGCCAATAATTAACAATGGATTATGTTGTTATTTAAACTAACTATTTAATGACACCTTTATGTGCAGATTACACAGCTAAATTAAATATGCATACAAGGTCATTTACTCCCCGATCTTAGAATCTTTATCCAGGATTATTCTCAAACAAAACAAGAATATTCACACCTCTAACTTTATTCGCACTGTGATGCTCTCTTCTCTCTGTCCTCAGACTTATTCAACAATGTTCAGTCCAAATTTTATCTTTTCTGAGTGTCTCTCATGTTTTCCCATCAAATAAATAAATTATTCATCTCTACCTCAGTGGACATTTACAGAAATTTACAGAAACATTTATTTATAGAAATATGTATGGATGTAATATAGATATAGATACATAGATATAGATGTTTAATTTAAAATTATATAAAAAATGACTATTGTGTTTTCTGGGTCTAACAACATGATAGAGAAATAATGGTTACTGAATAATTTCAATTAGTATGAATCCACTGGAGAGTATCATTTGTTCATAGTAAGTAGTAGTACAATAAGGTGTGAATAAAATATAATGTAGAGATAGAAGGAAAAAATAAAGATAAGAGTAGAAGATTTTAAGTTTTTATTACAGTTTGGATGTTTCCTGGCCCCCATTTAGCATGTTGAAATCCCACTAACCCCTAAGATACAATGAAAATAGAGACTTCTTCAAAAGTTTTTCGGGAATCCTAATCAGATTGAAATAATTTATCCTTCTTTGAACTCTCATATACTTTAAAAACGGTCTTCCTCAATTATTCTATCTTAATTTCCATTGTGACATGGTTTGGATCTGTGTCCCCACCTAAATCTCAAGTTGAATTGTAATTCCCAATATTGGAGGTGAGGTCTGGTAGGAGGTGATTGGATCATGGAGGTGGTTTCTCATGAATGGTTTAGTATCATCCCCTTGGTACTGCCCTTGTGATAGTGAGTGAGTTCTCGTGAGATCTGGTCCTTTAAAAGCATGTGGCATCTCTCCTTTCCCTCTCTCTTGCTCCTGCTTTCACCATGTGAAGTGCCTGCTCCGCTTTACCTTTAGCCATGAGTGAAAGCTCCCTGAGGCCTTCCTAGAAGCCAAGCAATGTTGGTGCCATGTTTGTACAGCCTGCAGAACCATAAGCCAATTAAACCTCTTTCATTAAAAGGTTACCTAGTCTCAGGAATTTCTTCATAGCAATATGAGAACAGACTAATACACATTGCTATACATTTATATTAGCTTGGTGCAAAAGTAATTGCAGTTTTTGCCATTACTTTTAATATTTATATATGCTTACGTATACTAATCTTGTAGTAGTCTCCTTTTTGTTAAATAAACATATAAATTCTTCGAAAGCAGATTTCTTATAAAATGCATTATTTTGTTTGCAACAGCACCTAGTATAATAAAATGCACTAAGAAATAAATCAATATATAAGTTTTTGGCCTATGTATTAATGAAAGATAATTCCCTCTATTAGATAATTTTCAAACATGAAATGATATTTAAGACAGGGTTGTCCAGCTGCAGTGCTATTGACTTATTGAAGATCTTGTGGTGCATTTGAACATTGTTACGGACTGCCTGTGCATTGTCGGATGTTTAGTAGCATCCCTGGCCTCTATCCACTAGATGACAGTTGCTCCCATCTCCCTTCTCATAGTTGTAATAACCATAAATATTGGGAGAACCCACTCCCGATGGTTTCATGAGTTCTTTTCGATTTCCTAAGCGTCTCGGCTGGTTTGAGAAATAAAAGGAAAGAGCACAAGAGAGAGAAATTTAAAGCTGGGTGTTGGGGGGAGACATCACATATCGGCAGGATCCCTGATGTTCCCCGAGCCATAAAACCAGCAAGTTTTTATTAGCGATTTTCAAAAGGGGAGGGAGTGCACGAATAGGGTGTGGGTCACAGAGATCACATATTTCACAAGGTAATAAAATATCACAAGGCAAATGGAGGCAGGGCGAGATCACAGGACCACCGGATGAGGCGAAATTAAAATTGCTAATAAAGTTTGGGGCACACATTGTAGTTGATAGCATCTTATCAGGAAACAGGGTATGAGAGCAGACAACCTGTCTGACCAAAATTTATTAGGCGGGAATTTTCCTCTTCCTAATAAGCCTGGGATTGCTACAGGAGACGGGGGCTTATTTCATTCCTTCGACTTTGACCATAAAAGGTGGCATGCCTTAAAGGGGCCATCTATAAACCTACCTTCAGGGCGCCTTCTCTTTCTCAGGGATGTTCCTTGCTGAGAAAAAGAATTCAGCGATATTTCTCCTATTTGCTTTTGAAAGAGGAGAAATATGGCTCTGTTCCATGTGGCTCACCGACGCCACTTCAAAGTTACCTCTCTTGTTCCCTGAACATCGCTGTTATCCTGTTCTGTTTTTAAGATGCCCAGGTTTCATATTGTTCAAACACACATGCTCTACAATTTGTGCACTTGACACAACCATCACAGGGTCCTGAGGCGACATTCATCATCCTCAGTTTACGAAGAAGATGACGGGATTAAGAGATTAAAGTAAAGACAGGCATAGGAAATCACAAGGGTATTGATTGGGGAAGTGACAAGTGTCCATGAAATCTTCACAATTTATGTTTAGAGACTGCAGTAAAGACAGGCATAAGAAATTATAAAAGTATTAATTTGGGGAACTAATAAATGTTCATGAAATCTTCACAATTTATGTTCTTCTGCCACGGCTTCCGCCAGTCCCTCCATTCAGGGTCCCTGACCTCCTGCAACACATAAATGTCTTCAGACATGGAGAAAAGTCCACTGGAGCAGGAGTAGGTGGGGGAGATGGTTGAGATTCACTGATTTAAAAGATGAAACTACAGTTGCATAAGTGCTTTTAATTTATACAGGCAATAATAACTCGTTAACCCTTGTATCATGTAGGCGATACTGCCTTAGATATTAAATGTAGATAATGTGGGGGCTGTGATACTGCCAATGTGTATTTACCTGAGAAAAGTGAGAAAATATGAAGGAGATGGAAACTTGGAATATGTAAAACATTGCCTCTGTATACTCTTCTTATAAATCTTTTTGACAGTGATATAAATTGACATTATGTTCAGGGTCAAATGAATAGCTTTGCCACTGGATTTTTTTTTATATATTAAGGAAAGCAAAATTTATCCACAACCTTTACAAATCATCAAACAAAATGGAAGCATGTAAGCTTAAGTACTCAGCGCTAAAGCATAATATATTACATATGTAATATATTCATATTTATATAGATAGTAATATGGTTTTATAATTTAGCATTTTGTTTCCTTTATCTTGCTGTATGTTAGTTGGTTTCTGAATGATTTATTCTATTTTTATCAAATATTTACTAAACATCAAATTTGTGTATGTGTGTGTTTGTGTTTCCAGAAGTTCTATTACCAGCATACAACTGAAAAGACATGCTCATAGCCCTCAAAGAACTTACATATAGCAGGAATAAGCTATTCTACAAAAATAGTAACACAATATACTTAGTTCTGTGATGCATATGAAATACTGAACGACATATAGAAAAGACGCTCTTAGCTCAGACTTGAAGGCAGTGCAGGAGCCATCTAATGGTCTTTAAGCAGAAAAGTATTACAGTTGTGAATGTATTGTAGATAAACCCTCAAGACTGGAGGCAAGGAAACAACTTCAAACCTTTTATAATAATCAAGACACGGTATGTTAAGGACTGAAATAGTCCTGTGGTAGAACGATGGAGAAGTAAAGACAGAATCAACCTGAGAAAGATGTGGAGACAAATATTAGAATTTTAAGAGTGACATGATATGATGTTTTGGAGACAGAAAGGATTTAGACTGTTTTCCCAGATTCTGGCTTTAGGTGACTGGGCAGTTAGGTATGCTACTAATTGAGATAAGAACAACAAAAGAAGAAAAGCTTTAGGAAGCTATTATAATAACAGATGAAGAGTTTCCTCAGTTCCCACTGGCAACCATGCACATGGCTGAGGCATTTTTGCTGGTGTGAGTGTAAAAGCAACAAAGACAAATATTAAGGTTGATTAAGGATTTTTGTTGCTGTTGTTTTGTCTAATGGGTACAGTAGAAGGGATTCAGGTAGAAAGTGAGAAAGTGGGTCAAGTGATTAATTGAGGGTCTTTGGTTGTCAAGAAAAGTAAAACAAGAAAGCCCCTCTTAAACCATGAGAAGAAAAGAGGATTTCTAGAGTATCATAGAATGTTCTGTATGTTAAAGTATGAGAAGTCTGGGAAGGAAAGCAGTTTGTTGTCAAAAAGCGAGGAATTAAAATCTAAGATTTCTGATTTGTAAGAGTACAAGATAATAACAAGATTTAGATTATCACCAAGAGTGTGGTAACACATGGAGTTGAGATAGTCTACCTGAAAATGGTGTTCACATAAAACATGCACAGGAAACTTGAGGTAACCCAGAGCTATGACAGGATTTAGAGTAAAGAAGCAGTACTTAATGATAATTTTTTAAATGCCTGACAAGATCTTCAGTGTTGAAGAAGTATAGAAAAATCAAATCAAAGGGACCTTGAATGAAGATATTTATATTGCATTTATCCCCTCACTAAATGAAGAGTGATGATTTAGACTTGAACTCAGCACTGAGGTGGTAGTCAAGGAGTTGTCTGAGGGAAGAAATACCCTTTATTTAAAAGAATTACAAACTTCTCAAGGGCTGACAAAAAATTAGTGGGAAGAATCAAAGCTGAAGCAATACTTGCTCACTGATATGGAAAACACTAATTTCACTATTTCACATTCACTTTAATGCTCTTTGGGAGCTTCTATATAAAAGAGCCTAAGTCAAAATGCTTTTTAAAATAAGATCAAAACTTGAGAAACACCATAAGATTCCATTTTTTCTACTTTTTTAAAAGCAGAATTAGAGAAAAAAAAATTGTCATAAACACCAGAGAGGAGCGTCAAAGTTTTATGGTGCAGTTTTCTTACAATTTGTTTAAGTTGCCTAAGGCTTATATAAAGATTATCAAAACTCTATTCAAGTATGTTTCTCTGCATAATAGTGCTGAGATGCTTCTCTAGTCATAAACTTGCTTTAAGATCCTTGGGATCAATACATAGTTGAAATGTTGGGAATATTTCAAAGCATAATAATCAAAGGCACTGACTAGAAGAAGCATTAAATAAATTAATTGAATGTATGCAGAAAAAGTAACTGAGAAGAGATTATAGCCAACTTTATAACTAAATAACATAGTGAATTTGTGTCTATAAAGTCTTTCAACAACAAAATTAGTGTTGGATTGCTAAACCTAACAGTTACTATGACTGCAAAAGCACAATTCAGTGGGAGAGAAGGGCATATTCTTGCATTAACTTTATGTAGGGTGCATGGTCCTAGTATATTTCTCAAAACCCTGAAATACCACTGAAAATTCAATTGTTGTGTACTTATTTTATCCATCCACAGAACCCATTCAGTAGAGCCAGTAGCATTCTCAAGTACAGCTTGAGAAACCAAAAGTCAGAGGGTTCCATGATTTTTCCAGGGTTACACAATTAAAAGTGCCAAGATTAAAGGCAGGTTTCATTCTTTCCAGTATAGCCCAAAACAATAAACACCTTTCCTGTTGCTTAGTTGAATAGTGCTTTTTAGTTTTAATTTGCCAACTCAGTTTTTCATCCTTTTAAAATGTGCATTAACACTGTGAAGCAACAAGTAATATTAGGGATGCTCACCCACTACATTAACAAGTGGAAGACCATGTAGATTAAGAAAACAAAAGAATACATTTGACTATAAAAATATCTAATCTTTGGGCAATTTTAAATGCTTTATCCTCGAAAAGTGGGTATAATTTTATTGGATGATTCAGATCAGGCCTTTATAATTATTTAAGCGTTTAGTCATAAGGAAAAGATTCTACCCTTAAAATATCTCAAAGGTTTTTTTCACATTAGCTAGTCCTGCATTCAACAAATATTTTTGAGCACCTACTATGTGTCCAATAGTAAACAAACAATTGCAAAAAAAAGACAAATTTCTCTTACATTCATTTGCACTAGGGTGAAGGAGTACAGAAAGTATACAGTATATATAAGTAAAATATACATTATATCTAAACTAGTGATAATTAGAATGAAATAAAACAAAAGAAAGAGAATAAGGAACTTTGGAAGAAGACGCTGCAATTTTAAATAAGGGCAAGGCTTAATGGGAATGAGATATTTATTTGAAGAACTAAAGGAGTAAGCAAAATGGGTTATACCACATATGAGCAAAGAAGTACCTAGGCAAGTGAACAACAAACACAAAAGTCCTGAGGATGGGTGTGCCTGATATGTCCTGCAAGAAAGGAGGAGAGGATGGAGGAGTGTTAGGAGATGAGATGGAGAGTTAGGGATAAGCAGCAGCAGGCCACATCATCCAGAGTCTTAGAGCCCATTTTAGTGAATGTGGATTTTACTCTAAATGAGATAAGAAGTCATCTGATGGTACAGAGCTGAAGTAATGTTACCAGACTCATTTTAGCAGGCTTACTTTCTTCAAAATAGACTAAAAGGGTAAGGACAAAAACAGGAAACAACTAGACTGCCTCAATAATCTAAACAAGTCATGCTGAATTTGGATTCTAGTAGTTACAGTGGACATTAAGTCAGTGGCTAGATGCTGCATTAATTTTGAAGATGGAACTATGAGGAGCAGATAAGGGATTACATGAAGATTTTGAAAGGATGACAGGAGTCAAAATTGACTCCAAGTTTTTTTGCTAAAGAATTGAAAGGATGACCATTAAATGAGGTGGTTAAAGATAAAGGGCTATTATTTAGGCTTTGAGTGCCTCTTGCCTATAGTAATATTTAGGATAACCTGGCTTTTTGTTTCTTGACATTTGTTTTTCTTATTTGTTGGTTTAACTCCAAGTTATTTTAAACCATCTTGTGCATTATGGCATATAAATAATAAATATCTTCATTCTCTTCACATTTCTTCAATATGTTCACATAATAAATGAATAATGATATTTTAACTTGTATTTGTGTCTGCAGTTTGAAAACATTGGTAATTTTAGGCTCACTGAAGAATCAGCCCCTTTCCACCACACCTGCCTTTTTCGCTTTATTTTAGCCATTGATTTAGCAATTTTTAGAGAGGAGTGAAATGTTAACTCACCAATTTTAAGTTTCCTGAAATCTCTAAGGGATAGGATGCACAGAGAGATACAGATAACTCTTAAATAAGTAATAAGCAATATATTTGACTTTTTTTCTTGCATTCATTAAAGGACAATAGTGTTTTTGGGAAATAATGTAATTTTTAAATGGCTCTAGTCATGAACTGGAAGGTAACAAATGACAGAAAGGAAGTTAAGTTAGTATCTACACAATTACTGAATAGCTTAGTCCTTTGATAGAGTCATAGAATCTACTTGAACCTCAGCTTTCATAATAATTGCCAAGTATTTGTTTTACTCTTTAAAATAAAAAAAAGAAAACGTATGCAAAAAAACTGAAAATACCTGAAAAATATTAATGTTAGTTTATAATTCCCACTCCAACAGACACAGACCCAACAAGTGAAAAAAGGTTTAGATGACTGAAAAAGATATAGATGGTACAGTCTATAGCCTCAAGTATGAACCAGTTACACTTTATTCCTCTTCTTTATACTTCTTTATTTACCTTTCATAAAAGTAATTTCCATTTCCATTACAAACCATTTAACTAACATCATTTCTACACATCTAGTGGCAAAACTCTAGCAGTTACAACTTTTACCACAATAATTTCATCATAAGCAACCATAAAAATGAAGTAAATGTCAGAGAATATTCACTGCCAGTTGTCTCATTATACTGAACAACCATGAACATTTACTAATTTGCATATTCTATCTTAGTTATTTTTAATTTGAAAAACTTGTTTCAGATTATTTTTAAAAATTAACAATGTAAAGAGTGTAGGCAAATTGGATGTACTAAAAAGTCTTGTATATAACATCTGTGTCCAGCACTGTACTTTTAATTGTTGGAGTTAGAAACAAATAGTGTTGTAGTAGAGATAGCTAAGCATACATCACTGAAACTGAAGAATTAACTGTACTCTTACAATTTTACTACATCAGAGCAAAAATTACTAATATGAAAATCAGAAAACAAATGTGACTTTTCCATTTCAATGGAAAATTTAATATAGTTTTCAGGCAAACACAAAAATTAAATTTCTTAATTAAATGTTGTTATAGGTAGATGTTAGAGGAAAAGTTCTGAAAATATTAAGAAAATTATATGTTATGCTTGCAACTGACCTACTATTATTTTTCTACTGAATATAATGCTAACAGCCAAGTCATTTATTTCTCAATAAGAGTGCTCTTAAAAATTTTATAAACTAGCTTTGATAAAATCTCCCCAAAGAGCCATATAAGATTACTACAATATTTTTCATTTACTGCTTGTAGCTGCAACATTTTTCAACAATAATATTAATTTCCCCAAATTGTACAAATTTCAAAATGTACATCCTTTGCAGCAAATTTAAATCAGGAATATTCAGATGAATAATTTGCAGCTATATAACTTGAATGCCATCCCTAGGACAGGTTGAAACATGTGATCAAAATTTAACCTAACTTTGGCATCTACTATTACATCAAAATTTGTTAATAATAGATATAATATTCAAGAAAAAGTAATCGCTATTATTTTATTATAAGTTTGTCATTTTTTATAGCAACAGCAATTCACAGGACAACAAGACATCTTTCTCTGAAACTATATTCCTAACAACTAGTCACAGCCCCTTCACAATCTAGCTAGAGCCCATGTTCTAGATTCAGTAACTATTTGTTACTAAAATGCAAAGGATATCTTGGTGAAATGAGATATTGTTTGTTATCAATGTACATATTTGAACAATTTAGTTGCATTTTTTTCAGTTTAACTTGTCATCTCATTGAAAATAAATTATTTTTAATAGAAAATTGTGATACAGATTACCTGAGAGCCCTGCACAGTAATTAGAACAAATATAGTAGGATTCTTAAGAGGAAAATAAGTAAATGTGAAAGGCAAATTCTTATACTTTAAAATTGTATCTAGATCTCACTGTGTCTTCACTGTGTCTTTTTCCCACTCTAACACAAGAAGGTAATGCAATCACACACTTTCTTTACTAATGTTTTTGCTTAGTCTAGGTACCCAAACACCAATGTCTGAGACAAAAGCTTGTTTGTAGGAGCAGAAATGAGGGACTGGAGAAGTGATCCAGGGAAGGAGAGGAAGTTAATGTATTGGTGCATTACTGACTTATCCACCACTGTGTATCATCAGTTCTGAATACCGTTGGGACCTGTTGAGGAGCCTTGAGAAAAGCATCTCGGAAAAAAAAAAAAAGAAAAGAAAAGAAAAAGGATCTCAGAATTATGCCCCCTAGAGGTAAGAAAGGGAAACGTTTATTTGCCACCTCCCCTCAGAGACAAAGGTTTGTTTCATGGGACATTAACATTTTAGTACTTCCTAGCTGTGCATGTGTGAAAGACATGAGGTTCCTACATGAATATGAAGTTCTTACATTATAATGTCAGAGAAAAATCAGGGCAAGAAGAAAGAGGTGCAGAGTATGTGCTTAGCATAAGAAACTCTTAGGTTCTACTCACTCAAAACTAGTTGCCACACCTCTGCTGGTAATGAGATGAGGCCAAGAAGATTTGAAGTGCATTGAAAAGGTATTTTATACAGTCAGCCCTGTGCCTCTCTTAGATATGTAGATAGATTTATGCTCTCCATTAACACCAATCCATCTAATAGTCCCCTTCAGCTTGATCTAAATTCTATGAGTTTCATAAAAGACAATTATTGTGACTAATTATAATCTTTGTTCCTACAGCTCACTCATAGTCCTTAACTGATATTTCATCATTAACTCTGTTTGTCTTCACCATGTGTTCTAGGTTTTTTGAACCCTTATTTCTTATATCAGCCTATCAAGTGTTTTTTACCTGGTTATGTAACAAAATAATAGTCTCTCAGAAATCCAGCTCCTCAATGTCCTTGCCCTTTTTGGTCCACAATTGCTGTAAGTACAGGCTAGTAAGGGTTAGGATGAATGGGCCAATCTTACATTCACTTCTTGATTCCTAGAGGAATGTTTTTCAGGATCTAGTATAACGTATCAGTCATTGGCTCAACATATGTGCAACGTCTTGGAAAACAAAACTCCAAATCTTAGTGGTAGTCCCTGAGCTGGTATCTTAGCAAAGGCTTAATAAAGTCAATCTATGGCTCTATCAATGTAGATGTTTCTGAGTGATGAGATAGATGGGAAAACCCACAGATCCCACAGTCATGTGCATATTGTAGAATCTCCTTTATTACAAATTGAGTTCCTTGTTCCAAAGCAATGGTGTGTAGGTGCCATACTACTAAGTCAGAATTCTGTATCCCCTTTATATAGTGCTGCTGTTCAATAGCACTCACTACCAATAATGGGGCCTCTGTTTTCATATGTGTAGTAAGTAACAGAGCATCAACATCCTGAGGGTATACTTTCTAGGGCTACTCCCAGTACCAACCCTTTCACCAAAAGCAGAGCCTGGGGCAAAGACCTATAGTTAGGTGGTTTACTTTGGAACACTGGAGAGTTGGAATAAGAAAAGGAAGTAAAACCAATACAAGGAGTTCTTACACCTCAGGGTGATTCATCACATGATGCCACCAAAACATTCTGAGATGCCTAATAAAATGTACCTTAAAACTATCCACCCAGTGGAAAAACAAGAGAATTAATTCATGGGCTCCTATCCCCCATTGATAAAGTGCTGCCTCAAGGAATGTCAACTCTCTCACACTTCTAAGTAGTGCATGCATGAGGATCAACGAATTCCTGTAGGCTTCCTGGCTGGTCTCCTAAACTTTGTCTTCAGAAAAGCCCTGGAGCAGGAAACGTGAGGTGCAGAAAATGTGAATAAGGCAAAATGCAGTTAGGCTATCTTGTGCAAAGCTTGTCAAACTACAAAGAACCAAGCAACATGACTGGGATACTGAGTGAGAGAGGGGCAACGTATGAAGCTGGCGCAAGGGCACTTCAGAAGCTCATTGCTTTCTAGTGGTTAAGATGGATGTAGTGAAAGTGAAGGTTCATTCTGCAGTTACTCTATCAATATGACTTTGTCTTCCCCCAAGGTGAATCAAATTGAGCCTTCAATATACCCTACATATATACAGAATTGCATAACTATAACTTAGGAAGGCATTAACTAATATACTACTTTAAGATAAAAAATAGCATTTAGAAGACATGTCTTTAATACACAGAAATTTGGAATTATTTTCTTTCCAATGATAGGACTTGTTAAACTAAAAGTTAGTAGATGACCTTCGTCTAAAAATAATGTAAACTAAGTATGAAAATTCGTTCATCTTCCTTATAAATACTTTCTATCTTCTTGTAAACACTCTCAAAGCTAAGAACTGGGGGTTGACAAGTCATGTAAGAGAAATTCATGTTGTTCAGTGTTCTTGCAGCACTGGTTTGATGAAATAATTGGTTGTTTTTCTTGTTGTTTTCCATTTTACATTAAAATTAGACACATTAAAGGCATAATAATATCTTTTTTTCATTGAATTTTTATCATAATTATTTGGCGAAATAAGACAACATTAAACTAGTTAACTGATTTTTGCTGTCCAATAGGCTTATCATTTCTTCTGATTTAGTAAAGACATAAGGTGGCTTTATTTCATTTATTAGAAATAGATGTTATTTACCCTTCCATGATGTACCTGGGGCATTGAGATTTGGAATAAGGTGTGTGAATTGAATTATTATCACAATATAGTTGTCCTCCTGTACACCTTCCTAGGAATATTATAATGTATTTCCTATACTCAGTAACACTAAAACATTTTTATGTAAAAACTTCCTTTTAAGAATAATCAAAATAATATGAAATGCCTACTATGTGCCATGGACTGAACTACTAGATTCTGGGAGAAAAATGATAAACACAACTTGGTCCTTTGCCCTAAATGTCTAATAGAAAATTTCTATTCACTTTGTAAAACTTACCATTATCTTTACATTATAATTTCATGACATTATAGACATACACTTTTGTTTTCTCTGATACATGTTCAATTTGAGACTAGTAGGGTAGATGATCTAGTTCTTAATAGTGATATCTTCTCCCAGACATATCCAACCAAACTATGCATCATTTTAACCATCCTACAGCCACATTCAAGCAAATACCACATTCTGTGCATATGTCTTTCACTTGTGCCTTTGAATGAATTGGTTTGATTTTATCCTCCCTCTTATTAAAGTAGTACAGGTTCTCATGTTTTATAGCAAGACTATCAGTGTCTTCATTTCTCGCTCTCATCTTCTATGTTTCTTTCTAATGAACATGATGGCCAATAATTTGGGTGACCATACATCCCAGTTTTCCTGAAACACTCCCAATTTTTCCTATTGCGATGAATGAAAGCAGTCCCTTTCACTCTTAAAAAAAGATCCAATTAGGGGATAAGTTGCATGGCCATTCTACCCACAGTAATACTATATTCAACTCGGTCATCCCATTCTTTTCATAGTCTTTCAATGGCTAAGGAAAATATATATATATACACATACATAAAATTATAGAAAGTTTTGCATGATATAATTTTACCAAAATCTATCCTTTAAAAACTTTATTTAACATGTTCTCCTTTTTAAACCTACCTAAATCATTTTCCAAGTTTCATAATTTTGATGGTGAACTCAAATTTCTTGTTTTCTTGCCATTTTTTCTGATCACTTTCTTTTACATTCCCCGTGAGCCACAGTGAATACTCTTTTGTCATTCACATCCTAGCTGGTAACAATCGTGTTATTTTATTCTAGTAAAGTTAGCTCTAATAACAGAATTTAGTTACCTTATATGTTTTTTGATTCTTTGTATTTATTTTTATTTATTATTATTATTAATTTGCTCATCTCTGAGCACTTGGAGAACCTCATATGTTCTGATGGGAGACCATATTGAGTAGTATTTAATAACAGGGACTCTGGTGTCACAATGACCTATGCTTCAATACTAGTTATTCCAATGTGCTCTAGTGCTTAAGCTACTTATTTCCCTTTATTATACAATATCTCTAAATGCAACAAAGGTAACTTATTAAATAGGGTCAGGGAACAGAGAATAACGGTAGATAATACTTTAAAAATATTAACTCCCACTCCCATTTTTCTCCCACCAATACGTCTTTGCAGTCCTAAAGATAAATATTACCTCTCCAAAAGTTGGGAGTCAGATGTATATTATAAGCTAGGTTTTACGTGACTGAATTTACTACATTTGAAGAATGTGGGGTTGGGATGGGTAGGCATAATATTTTCCCAGGCCCTAACATTGCGGTTATTAGTCTAGGTCCTGGGGAATTTCTTATCTCTCTCGAGGAAAATTCCTCATTTATCCAGGGATGCTCTTTATTATGCTTGCACTGAATGTCTCCTCCACAAAAGTTGTGACCTAACTTTTCCATATTCTCTGAATTTAAACCTGTTGAATCTGATCACAAGTTTCCCTCCCTTTTCCTTACCTGTAGGCAACTTGCCATCTAGTGTTAAAAAGAAGCATTCACACAAACATTACATTGAGTGCGATAGAAACTATGAGGAAGTAATGCACAAAGGAAATGGAGAACAGGTAATAGAACTTGAGAATCTTTCTCTCTCTCAAGCCTAGGATAATAGCTAGAAAAATGGTATCCATAAATATTTGATGGTAAGATTGATTGACTAAATCAACTATTTCTATAATTAATTTAAATAATATATATTTAACTTTCTATCAGTTATTTCTGTTACAATATCTCAGCCATTTTAATGATGATGATGAAAGATGGATTTATGGAAGACTCTATAACTTACAAGGCAGGATTACTATTTGTCCTCCAGTTCATTAGCAGATCATTTTAGTGCTTTATTTGGTTTTTTACCAGATTAGATAGGCTAACAGACAACAGTCCTAATAGCACCAAGTTAATGCATAGATATTAAAAAATAACCTTATAGTAAAATCTCAAAATAAATATCAAAAATACTTCAGGGAATTATTTAAGATTACCCCACTGGATGTATATAACTTTACATAATGAGCCAATTTCACTAACTCACTCTTTATTTCTATCTGCAAACAAGTTGCATACCAGTCTGTTTTTTTTTTCCTGAGCCACCAATATATATGGTAATTATAAAATAAGCATCTTAAAATTTCTGTCATGTTGATGATATATTTTGGATTTCTTAACAATTTCTGAATAAAAATTTATTGGTAATACTTCCAAAGAAATAAAGTTTCCTTACAAGAAATCAACTGAACAGCTACAAAATTTAAGAATGTAAAACAATCTGAAAGTGGCATGTCTTCATTCATGAATCTGTCAATAATTCTCCTTATCCCATTTTAGTTGTTTAGTTCTTTTTATATTACTCTGTATTTGTACAAAGAGACATCTACACATTTATGAAACACAATTCAAGAATGTCAAAAGAAAAAGAACCTAGCAGTGTAAAAGCATCTAAAAGAAAACATTTGAAATACTATCTTTTGATCACATCTATGACAAATTTTTTTAAACTGATGTGTTTCTTTGAAGTCCTTCTGCACAAACACCTAATGAAATACCACTTTCAGATAAACATAGGCAGGGAAAAATACAAAGGGGTTAGAAATGTATAAAGCAAATTTAGGAATATACCTATGCACATAAACACTTATCATGTTATGTACATTTAGTATAAAGTTTGGTAGTTACTATCAGCCCTGGCAGGCATCTATTCAAGACATTTGGAAAACCTATTTAAAAAAAAAAAAAAAAAAAAGGAATAGAGAAAGAGTCAAGAATCCAAGTCATGTCAGATTAAATGATGAAGTTCCCCAGAAACCTCTTCAACTTCCTGTGTGTGTGTGTGTCTGGAAGTCAATCATTCTCAGGGTTAGTAAGTTCAAATCAGATCAGTAGAGGCCACTAAATAGCCACCAGTCAGAAAAGCAAGTATCTAGGTAAGCATGATTGTCAGCATTCATGGCAGATAAGACACCGCTGTGGGATTGGCCAGAAAAGAAGCAGGAAAAGTACAGATGTAACCAGGATTTAAAATAAAATAGAAAGATGCTGCATCATCAGAGAATTAGGCACCAGGTTTACTGAGGCCATTGAGCAAGGTACATAATAAAAGACCTCCGAGCATAGTTCTATCAGGGAGGCAGAATTCAGTGAGACAGTTTTCTGCTTCCTGCCCTGGTTTATGGTCCTAAGAGCTGTTATTATATGACCAGAGGCAGTATATACCCATATGAAAAGGATCAGGTGAAGTTTGAGAGACATGTTTAAGTTTCACCCGCTTCAGTTGATTTCTTGAGTTATTTATGAAATGTCTACTTAGTGAGCAAGGTTCACATCTCTTCTCTTTGATACTGAAATGGTCAATATAACCAAAAGGAATTTGGGCTCTTCTGCAATAATATTTTCATTACTTAACCTAATATTTTTTTAAAAAATACATCCTTATATTTAGATAGTTAAAAACTATATTTCATTCCTCAGTGCAGTACAAGGTATGTTAGCCACTCACCAAAATTTGTGTAATCCTTCTTCTCATCCTCCTGGGCACACAGCAAGATTACATTTTCTGATTTCTTTCAATTTGATATGTCCAGGTTTCGGAGTCCTAAGCAGTAAAAAGTGAAAATTATGTGCGCTGTTTCTAGATCAAGCTTTATGAAGTGGCTGTGCTTCCTTCATGTTCTTCTTCCTCCTCTTCAAACTGGATATACAAAATACTTAATTTATATTGTGTATATATTCAGGGTTTTAATTGACCGAGAATTTACCCTAATACAATCACCACTAGCCGTTAAGTGAGTACTTATATTTAAATTAATTAACATTAAATACAATTTTAATTCAGTTCCACAGTCACACTCACCACATTTCAGGCACTCAATGGTCACATAGCAAGTGGCTACTACCACTATAAAACATATCATCATTGCAGAAAGTTTTACTGGATAGTGTTTTTCCTAGATGATGGTGAAGCAAAAACACAAAAACAATCTGGATGCCTGAATCACCACATAGAAAGTCACACACAAACCAGTACCATCTATTTGGGACAATTAGGTGAGTGAAAAATAAAATACCACTGTTTTGGTGTCATTCTACAATTTTGGGTCTATGTTACTATAGGTGCTGGTTACCCTAACTAGTACAATCAATAGAATATGCTCACAGAAAGTTCTAGTTAACCCACAAGGTAGTAGTATATTGCCAGACACAAGCCTGAGTTGACATCAGGTGAGCAGGATAATATTTAATTTCCACGACAGACAAAATATGGGTGTCAGGTAAATACTTAGTATAAGGCCTCTCTATGTGTAATATCAGCATCCAAGTGAGATATATATCAAGTAAGTTAAGTCAGTTCAGAGTTTGAATGCGATTAGAAAATAGGTTTATTTTATAACCAAGTCCATTTCCATTATACAGTACAAGAGATTCTTGTAACCAGATATGGGAAGCTGCTAGTTCATCTACAGGCTGCTGTCTACCCAAGGACAGACAGCAATTAAGGTTATGTAATTTCTCCAAGACAGCAAGCAATAGCAGATTTACACCCAAAAATCTAGGAAAGGTTAAGAAAGAGAACATCTAGACACTCACTGAGAATAATAAAATTAATCTGATGAAAGGGCTTAGACAAGGATCTTGATTATTTATTAGATATCCCTATGACCTTTGTCAAGGAAGTACACTTTATGTTGACATTCTTCATTCTGTATATTAAAATTAAACTTTGGTCTTTGGCCAACAGCAAAGACTGATTACATCGAGTAAAAATACAAAGAGACAAAGTACTCTGTGTCTTATTTTTATTCCCACAAAAAAAATGTTGCCTAGAAAAGGCAGTAAAGAGAATGTTGTGAGAAAGTGCATCTTTTTTCCTGTACTGAAAGAAAAAATTCAATTGAAGTATAAATCTTCAGAGGATGAAAAATAACAGATTCCATTCAGACAGAGTGAGTTTTTTTTCAGAGTTTACTGCAAGGAAAGTAATAAAAAATGTGAAGAAGCTTTCATGTGATCTTATAAAACAGAAAAAAAAAATCTCTCTTGAACAACTAAGCAGTAGTATTCAGGAGAGTAATTTACTCTATGAGCCTTTTACTTTAGGCCAGAAGGTACACTTGTAATAGCTGCTTAATCTTAACCTCAGGATTTTACAGCTCATGAACTTTTGTATTGACATTAATGAGCAACCGAGGAAAGGTAAAATACTGATCAACAGAGACATCTTAGTTTCTTTAGAAAATTAATAAGGATAGTTCCCTGGATGAGAATTTATTGTGAGTGCCTTGAGAATTAACTGCTGTAATGGTGAGTCTTGATTGATTGGGGAAAAAAGAAAACATTTTGTAGGTGATGGTGTGAGAAATTACCACACTATATCATGTCATCTCTAAGTTTCATTATTTCTGGTTTTTGTTTTTAACCTGTTGTTATCTAAGCAATGCATGCTGA
This sequence comes from Papio anubis, assembly GCF_008728515.1. Classification (NCBI taxonomy): domain Eukaryota; kingdom Metazoa; phylum Chordata; class Mammalia; order Primates; family Cercopithecidae; genus Papio; species Papio anubis. Next base: position 62,467,074 of record NC_044982.1, on the reverse strand, counting down.
ATTAGATGGTAGATTGACAATTAGAAATCAGAATCCTTGGGAAAGAATTAAATTCATTAGCAAAGCAATTGTTTCTTAAGAGAGATAATACTGCAAGGAAGTGTAATTAATAGCAATAAAGCTATTGATAACAAGAATTAGAATTTCCTGAGAATAATACACCATCTAATAATCTCTTGTTCTAGCTATTTAACAGGAAGGGACTATCTACAATGTGTAGAATGCTAACTACTCTGCTCCTAATCCTAATTGTCCATATGTCTGAATAAAGGTGGGATGCAGGAAATTGAATTAGCACTCCGTGTCTTAATAAACTCAGCACCAAGTAAATGGTGCACCTGTTTGGCAGATTCAATGGGTAGCAGAAATTGAACAGCTTTGGCTCTTTATGGGCCATATATCTTTCTACACCATGTGCCTGATATTGTCATTATAGTTTTACCATGAATGTTAAAGAAACAGAATTCTTCACTGCAGCTATAAGGGTACAGCAATACTAAATGATTCATGTTACACAACTATGCATTTAAATAGAATTCTTCCCTCTAGCCATAAGGGTGCAGTAACACTAAATGATCCATGTAACCAGGATACAGTTGCTGTGGCCAGAACTGGACGAAGAGGTCATGTCCTGCCACGTTGCCTTCCTGAATCCTATTGCAGAATCCTATCCGGAATCCTACAGCAGAATGTGCAAATTAGACAGATGATTACTATCAGAAGCTGAGAATAAAAGTATGCAGAAGTCTGAAATTTTTTACAGCAACAAAGTAGAGCACAAGTCAGTATTTTAGCCATTCTGTATTGTAAAATTCCATTTGGATTTCAGGAATGAAAGTCAGTGGTGGTGTTGTGTAAAATAAACATTGTTATGACATTTTATAATTTCACTATGGGTATTTTGAGATATTCAAATAAACCAACCCTCTATACACCAACTCCCAGGGAATAATAGACCTCTATAATTGGACACCTCAGAATTTGTGTGATGGACATCACCTAATCAAAGCAGGAGACAGATTTAACAAGGAAGACAGATTTTCTCTGCCAGCATGTCATTACCTATTTGCATAGACACCAACTGGGCCCATGATAGTTGGAAAACAACCATTCTTAAACCAGCACTGTTTTAAAAATTGGGAAAAGACTGACATGTAAGGAATTGATTAGGTATCCTTCTACAATCATTAGATAAATTGGACTCATTCCTTGAAGATTCTTATCAGAATAAGAAGGTTTCTTGAAATTATCTGTAATTTCTTGGCTTGGCTTGCTGCAGAACTGGTCATATACAAAATCTGTTCATCTTGTCCAGATAACATTTCTGTGCTATGATCTCTCCCTGAAATAATTACAACAATAGTAGTTGAATGTAAATTTGTCTGCAACCAGTACTGTTTCAGTACTTTGTTTCCTAAATTGAGTGACTATTTGATTATTAGATGCTCTTCCCCAAATCTCTACTTTCCTGAGCCACTCAAATACAGATACATGGAAAAGAGTTTACACACACACACACACACACACACGTAATAATTGAAAAATGTAAAACACAACTTTTATTATCGTTTTACTGTCATATGCGCATGAGATACAAACTTCTACACCTATTTTAAAGTTTGCTGAACATTTGGTAATATTAGGGGTTAGGTCTAAATTTCTGAAGCTCAGGCCATTGAAATATTTATGTAGCTGTCAGCTCTACATGTTTTTAACTAGAACTAAGTGGATCCTTTGGTATATGATTTCTTAAGAAATATTAGGTTCTATGGTGCCTCGTGAAATTTGGAAGATTAAGATTGTGTATAGGGAATTTTTTTTTCCTGTAAATTTGTTTAAGTTCTTTGTAGATTCAGGACATTAGCCCTTTGTCAGATGGCTACATTGTAAAAATGTTTTCCCCTTCTGTAGGTGGCCTGTTCACTCTGATGATAGTTTCTTTTGCTGTGCAGAAGCTCTTTAGTGTAATTAGATCCCATTTGTCAATTTTAACTTTTGTTGGCATTGCTTTTGGTGTTTTAGTCATGAAGTCTTTGCCCATGCCTATGTCATGAATGGTATTGCCTAAGTTTTCTTCTAGGGTTTTTATGGCTTTAGGTCTTACATTTAAGTCTTTAATCCACCTTGAGTTAATTTTTGTATAAGGTGTAAGGAAGGAGTCCAGTTTCAGTTTTCTGCATGTGGCTAACCAGTTTTCCCAACACCATTTATTAAATAGGGAATCCTTTCCCCATTTCTTGTTTCTGTCAGGTTTGTCAAAGATCAGATGGTTGTAGATGTGTGGTGTTATTTCTGAGGCCTCTGTTCTTTTCCATTGGTTTATATATCTGTTTTGGTAACAGTACCTTGCTGTTTTGGTTACTGTAGCCTTGTAGTATAGTTTGAAGTCAGGTAGTGTGATGCCTCTAGCTTTGTTCTTTTTGCTTAGGATTGTCTTGGCTATACATATGAAATTTAAAGTATTTTTTTTTCCTAGTTTTCTGAAGAAAGTCAATGGTAGCTTGATGGGAATAGCATTGAATCTATACATTACTTTGGGCAGTATGGCCATTTTGATGATATTGATTCTTCCTATCCATGAGCATGGAATTTTTTTCCATTTGTTTTTGTCCTCTCTTATTTCCTTGAACAGTGGTTTGTAGTTCTCCTTGAAGAGGTCCTTCACATCCCTTGTAAGTTGTATTCCTAGGTATTTATGCACAGGTATTTCTCAAAAGAAAACATTTATGCGGCCAACAAACATATGAAAAAAAGCTCATCATCACTGGTCATTAGAGAAATGAAATCAAAACCACAATGACACACCATCTCACGACAGTTAGAATGGTGATCGTTAAAAAGTCAGGAAATAACAGATGCTGGCGAGGATGCAGAGAAATAGAAATGCTTTTTACACTGTGGTAGGGTGTGTAAATTAGTGCAGCCATTGTGGAAGACAATGTGGTGATTCCTCAATGGTATAGAACCAGAAATACCATTTGACCCAGCAATCCCATTACTGGGTATATACCCAAAGGATTATAAATCATTCTACTATAAAGACACATGCACAAGTATGTTTACTGCAGCACTATTTACAATAGCAAAGATTTGGAACCAACCCAAATGCCCATCAGTGATAGACTGGATAAAGAAAATGTGGCACATATACACCATGGTATACTATGCAGCCATAAAAATGAATGAGTTCATGTCCTTTGCAGGGACATGGATGAAGTTGGAACCCATCATCCTCAGCATACTAACACAGGAACAGAAAACCAAACACCACATGTTCTCACTCATAAGCAGGAGCTGAACAATGAGAACGCATGGACACAGGGAGGGGAACATCATACACAGGGACCTGTCAGGGGGTTGGGGGAAAGGGGAGGCAAAGCATTAGAACAAATAACTAATGCATGTGGAGCTTAAAACCTAGACAATGGGTTGACAGATGTAGCAAACCACCATGGCACATGCATACCTATGTAACAAACCTTCACATTTGGCACATCTATCCCAGAATTTAAAATAAATAAAATAATAATAACAATAAAGAAAGGAAAAGAAAAGATTGTGTATCGGAGTTGAATAAAAGAACATCACAATCATGACCATTTTCATCTATCTGATTTCAAGGTGGAAGGGACTAAAAGTCCTACGGAGGGTTCTACTTTGAATAATTTCTTGAAAAAAATGTGTCTCTGTTGGAATGATAATCTACTAATAGCATCTAGTGCGAAATTTACACTCGTATTAGAGATTACAAACTAGGGAAAATAAAACGAACACAATACACTTCATTAGTTCTATTTTTTTCCTTCTCAAGATGGTTAAAAGTGCATACTTAATACTTCCAAAATGAAATTCTCAGAATCAAATCATTTGTATCTGTTGTCATTTTACTGGGCATTGCAGTAAATGCTCAGTAAGATCAATAAATCTGCTTTCAGTTAAATCAGATTTAATTTAATTTTGGCTCCACTAAAGAAGAGTTTCACTTTCTGCTCTGAAGCTTTTAGATTCTTCTTTAAGGACCCCTTTTAGTACAAGGTAAACCCACTGTGCAATTTTTTAATCTTCTGCTCCTAACTTGTGCTGATATTTGTAAAACTACATATTTGATTCATTCTGCAGCTCCAATTTTTCTGTCTTACATACATTGCACATTTTTTTTTTTTTGGAATCAAAATTCTAGGAAACCCATCACACAGAGAATTTAAATATCTTATGGGTGTAGCCTGAGTGAAAAATAAAAATTTACATCTCTGAGCTCTGGTGTGAATGAAGACAGCTACTCTAGAGAATCTAGCTTAGCATCAATGAGATGCTATAAATCTACAGCTTAACTGGCACAGATCTTAACTAGAGAAATGAAAGTTTTTACCTCCTTTTCTTTTCATTGTCCTACATGACAGTCTATCTCTCATCATCAATATAAAAAAACGGGAGCAACAGTATCAACAAATGTGAAAAATGTAGTAATAATTAAGCAGTTCCCAGTACCTCAGGGTCCATGTTACTAAGACATATTATTTCCTACTAATGTTCAAAGGGTTCCAAGAGCTTGGTTTCTCTTTTATTATTATGTTTCCCCTTCCATATATACTCTCCAGTCTAGAACTCATAAGACTATCTTGGTTTTATAAAAGGATTTGCAATTTTGGACTTCAGTGCCCAAACTTGTGCAGACTTTAGTAAATGAACAAAAAAAGTTTTAATTTTCTAAATGAGTGGAATTAAGTCATTTGATAAAAAGACGTGGGCAGGACTTGTGATCCAAACACTTTCTCTCTGTTCTGGTTACACATCAAAATCCCATGGAGAGTTTTGTAAAAATATGAATTTTCACATCTCACATCCAAAGATATTAGTTAGCAAATGAAGAAACACATTTGATAGTATGACACATAATTTTAATGTATGAAAATAAATAATGTATCCATTTAAAAATAACTTTGAAAGAGGATTTGAGTATTTCTTATCTAAGCAAGCAATTTTATTGCCTGTCAATAACAGCAGAAAGCCAGGTAAAATCTAAGGCCACTAGAAATCAAATCATGACCATTTAATACAATTAAAAAATTGGGATGAACTTTTCAAAATATCTTAAAATTTAATTACAACACAAATATTAACCAATATTAGCTTGCTTTTGTTTTACTGAATGTCCCATGTATTTTATTTAGTTATTTCAAAAACTTACACTTAAAATATAAATGTATTTTATGTGATATTTTTAAATTAATGAAAACATAACCTTGGACCTGGATATTGATGAGATACAATGGCTTTCTCTTATGTAGTAGGAAATATTGTATATTGTACATATTTTCTAAGTCGTGTGTTGCATAGAAATACAAGGTAGAATTCTATTGGAGGGTAGACAGAGCTCTATTCAAGGGTCTCAGATATTCATATAGCAAATCTCTCACTAGTAGGATTATAATTTTGATATTCCACTATTATATCATCTAGTAAATACACTAATCTTAATATTATCAGATTTCCAAATTATAAATAAATTATATTACTTGTATTAAGACTTGAATTCATTTGCAATTAAAATTGTGTATTGTAAATTATGGATTCAGTTTTATTTTGCTTCTTATGGATGGATAATTGTCATATAATATGGCCCATTTTTTCCCAGTGTAAATGAATATAATGGCTGTCATAGATCAATTATATTTATACATACACACACAAACACACTCCGTTTTGTCTCTCTCCTCTGGTGCATTTGGCAGTTTATATATTCTGGCACAAACAACCATCCAGGTGAATTATTGTATCTTGATACTGAGTCTTGCTATCTGATAAGAAAATTCCTCTTCCTCGTTCTTTTTCATGAGGCTCTTAAGTCTTTCTCCTCTACATACACTTTATCATACCTCATGAAAATACCCTGTTGGTAATTTTATTGCAAATAATTATATATATATAATATATATATTTGAAAGAAATTGAGGTCATTTAAATATTGACTCTTCCTATCCATGTACACATTACCTTCAATGTTTTCCATGAGGTGTTAAAATTTTCTCTATGAAAGTTTTACACATTTTTTTAAATATTAATTTTAGAAAACCTAACATCAGCAAAAAAAAATGCAAGGTATTGAATTGTATATATCGTTATTTTTGCTAATGCATGGCAATTCTTTTTTATTATTATTATACTTTAAGTTCTGAGACACATGTGCAGAACAGGCAGGTTTGTTACATAGGTATACACGTGCCATGGTGGTTTGCTGTACCCATCAACACATCATCTACATTAGGTATTTCTCCTAATGCTATTCCTCCCCTACTCCCTCACCCCCTGACAGGCCCTGGTGTGTAATGTTCCCCTCCCTATGTCCATGTGTTCTCACTGTTCAACTCCCACTTATGGATGAGAACATGCGGTATTCGGTTTTCTGTTCCTGTGTTAGTTTGTGGAGAATGATAGTTTCCAGCTTCATCCATGTCCCTGCAAAGGACATGAACTCATCCTTCTATATGGCCACATAGTATTCCATGGTGTTTATGTGCCACATTTTCTTTATCCAGTCTATCATTGATGGGCATTTGGGTTGGTTGCAAGTCTTTGCTATTGTGAATAGTGCTTCAGTAAACATACGTGTACATATGTCTTTACAGTAGAATGATTTATAATTATTTGGGTATATACCCAGTAATGTGAATGCTGAAATGGTATTTCTGGTTCTAGATCCTTAAGGAATCACCACACTGTCTCCCACAATGGTTGACCTAATTTACACTCCCACCAACAGTGTAAAAGCATTCTTATTTCTCCACATCCTCTCCAGCAATTCTATTTATTTCATATATCCAGCCAATTTGCTATCTTTTAGAAAGTCATTTTTATCCCTGAAGAGTGTTTCTATGTAGATAACCATATGAATTGTAAATAATGGAAGTCTTCTTTCTTTCTTTTTAATCTTTTGTGTCTTTTGCTTGTTTCATTGCACTGATTAAGCCCTAATTACAACGTTGATAAAAAGAAGTGATAGTTGTGATGTTTGCACATCCCTTGATTTTAAAATTTGAAAGGATCCACTTACAGGATAATGTTGAAAGCTGTTTGTACTTTTATGTTTTTCAAATTAAGGACAGTCCTCTTTATATTTTCCAATATTTAAAAATGAGTGGATGATGATTTTTAAAATATTTTTTCTACATTTATTGAAATTATATTATGGCTTTTCCCTTTTAATGTGAAAATGTAGTAAACTGATTTTCTACTATTTGGATGGGATCTTATTTATACAATGCTTGATCGTGCTTTATAATTTATGATTTGTCCTATAATTTTCTTTTCTAAAGGCTTGAAGTTTGAGGTTTGAATAGCCATATACAATTATTTGAGGAAATGTGTTTATTTTTCTATCCTCCAGAAAAAATTGTTTGAGATTATAAACATCAGCTTCTTGAAAAGGTATTCTAAATCATTACTACCTGGTGGGTCTTTAATTTTTTCCTGGATTGATTGTTAAATTTAACTTTGCTTACAATTTTATATTTTTGCATGAATTGAAAACATTTTATGTAATTATTAATGGCTTTCTCTGATTATTTTTTCTCTTTAAAATGTATTTTTGTTTTCTTAGCTGTGCAAAAGCTTTTTAGTTTAATATAGTCCCATTTTTCTACTTTTATTTATGTTGACTATATTTTTAAGGTCTTAGCCATAAAGTTGTTGCTTAGAACAATATACTGCAGTGTTTCCCCTATGTTTCCTTTTAGCAGTTCTATAGTTTCAGGTCTTACATTTAAGTCTGTACTTCATCTTGAGTTGATTTTTGTAGATGGAGAAAGATGGGGTCTTGTTTCATTTTTCTTAATATGAGTATCTTCTTTTCCCAGCAATATTTGTTGAAGATGGTGTGCTTTTTTCATTATGAATTCTTGGCCCCCTTGTGAAAAATCAGTTGACTATAAATATGTGGGTTTATTTCTGCATTCTGTGTTCATCTATCTGTCTGCTTTTATATCAATACCATGTTATTTTTGTTACTGTACCTTGTAATATATTTTGGAGTCAGGTAGTGTGATGCCTCCAGCTTTGTTCTTTTTGCTCAACAGAATGTAAAGACAACATGTCAAATGGAAGAAAATATTTGCAAACGATTCATCTAACTAAGGGATTAATATCCAGAATACACAAGGAATTCAAACAACTCAAAAGTAAGGAAGATAATAATCCCGTTAGAAGGCGGATAAATAACGTGAATAGACATTTCTCAAAAGAAGACATACAAGTGGCCAACAGGTATATGAAAAATGCTCAACATACCTAATCTTCAAGGAAATGAAAATCAAAACAGAAAGAGATATCATCTTACCCCAGTAAGAATGGCTATTACTAAAAAGACAAAAACATAACAGATGCTGGTGAGTATGCAGAGGAAAAGAAATGCTTATACACTGTTGGTGGGAATGTGTATTAGTATAGCAACTATGGAAAACAGTATAGATATTTCTTTAAAAACTAATGCCAAAACAAGCTTAGGATCCAGCAATCTCACTACCGGGTATTTTTATCCAAAAGAAAGAAAATCAGTGCATCAAACGGACACCCATACTCCCATGTTTATTGTAGCAATGGTCACAACAGCAATGATATGGAATCAATATCAGTGTCCATCAGTGGACAAATAGTCAAATGATTTTTATCTGATAATAACATATCAAAACGTATTCATTAATTGTGACAAACATACCACACTAATGCAACATGTGAATAAAGGGAAATGTGTATAGGGAAGGTGGCAGAGAGGAGGTATTCTAGAGAAGTTTCTACACTATCTTAATTTTTCTGTAAATCAAAAACTGTTCTATTAATTTTAAAAAAAGTTTAGGAAAATTTAGACTAAATGTTCTTTTTAGCATAGCAAGATCATCAGTTCTGTGTATAGGAAGAACTCTTGTAATACTTTTTCTGAAGTGGCTTACTACTTAGCTTTTAAGCACTGTCAATATCCTATGTGAATAACAATTAGTACAATACCAGGCAGACTAATTGTTATTTTATTGAGGAAAATAGTTGTGTCATTAAAATCTTCCCACTGAAATTTCACATTAGAATAACTTACAGTACTATAACATTTACCAATTAGCAACAGATTTATATACAGACTCAATAGTTACTTCGTTGCTGCCTCATCAATAGTTTAACTATTTAAAATGTTTTCATTGCAAATGGGTCACACTTTCTATATTCATTAATGTAATTCCAATAACCCTGCCCCCTATTTACTTTTGTTAGGATCAGACTGTTAAAAATATCTTCTTAGGAGATAATTATACCGATGAAATACTAACTGGCTTGTGTTGGACACCATAATCCAAGATCATACTCATTCACAGATATTTTCTCTACAAATTTCTCTAGAAATCCTAGGGATTGTCATTCAGGTTTTATAAGAGAGCAAATTTAAGCTCAAGGAAACTAGTAGAAAGTGGTAGAGAGTTGAGATTTATACCCAGTTCCCTCTGAAAAAAAAATATATCTATAACATTTTTATTATACTATGTTACTCTTCTTTTCTGAAAGAAGAGCAATCTATATAATTACAGTACTTCTCAGATTACATACTTGAAATGTGAATTGAGAGAGCTGAAAATATCTCAAATAAGCAACTTCAACTGCATAATTGCATATGACTCCTATGAGAAAATGAGGGAACACTTGCAGTGTTTGGGTCATAGGGATGGATCCCTCATGACTTGGTGCTGTCTTCATGATAGTGAGTCCTCACAAGGTCTGATCATTTAAAAGTGTGTGACACTTCCTCCTGCAATACTCTGTCTCTCTTGCTCCTGCTTTCACCATGCAAAATGCCTGCTTCCTCTTAGTCTTCTGCCATGAACGAAAGCTTCCTAAGGCCTCATGTGAAGCTGAGCAGCTGCCCAGTACCATGCTTCTGTATAGCCTGCAGAACCATGAGCCAGTTAAACAATTTTTCACATAGATAGATCATCCAGTTTCAGGTATTTCTTTATAGTAATCTAAGAATGGCCAAAAACAACAGATTACTCATCAGAATACGTACAGTTCACACCCTAGCAGTAGTACACGTAGATTCTCATTAGCATGTTGTTGCATACGATGTTCCATTCTTTAACAATCTGATATTTACAAAGAGTAACTAATTTTAGTTTCCAGTTTCTTAACAATTCCAGTTTAACCAAATTGCATTATTTTCATTTTTATTGTATTTTCTGCTTATGTTCTTATTGAATTTTAAGTATGTATCCTTCAAAGAAGTTGATAAGCTCTGATCAGTTTAAACTACGAAAACCATGAATATTCTGCTCCTTTAAAAATGTTTGGCCAGGCACAGTGGCTAACACCTGTAATCTCAGCATTTTTGGAGGCCAAGGCGGGCAGATCACTTGAGGTCAGGAGTTCAAGACCAGCCTGACCAACATGGAGAAACCCCGTCTCTACTGAAAATACAAAATTAGCCACATGTGGTGGTGCATGCCTGTAATCCCAGCTACTCGGTAGGCTGAGGCAGGAGAATTGCTTGAACCCGGGAGGTGGAGGTTGCAGTGAGCCAGGATTGTGCCATTGCACTCCAGCCTGGGAACAAGAGCGAAACTCCATCTCAAAAATAAATAAATAAATAAATGAAGTTTAACTTTGTCTATGGAGTCCAGCGATGAAATAAATTATTTATTTATGTATTTATTTCCATTTTAATAATTGGTGATTTTTGTATCCTGCTTAAGAAATGCTAAAGTCAAATGTAAATGCTTAAGTCAAAATTAAAGTTAGAAGCAAAGGTTTCCGTATTATAATCCATTAGTTTTATTATTTTAAGTTTTGCATTTAAATGTTTACTGTTTTTAGTTCTCATTCGTTCATAGGTAGTGTTTCAATCTTATTATTTTCTGTTCATTAAGAAAATTTTCATGGAGATGGAGCAAGATAGCCAAATAGAAGTCTCCAGCAATCATCCTCCCAAAAGGCACATCAGATTGAACAGCTATCCACACTTAAAAGTGCCTTCATATGAACCAAAAATCAGGTGAGTGATCACAGTACCTGATTTTTAACATCATATTAATGAAAGAGGCACTGAAGAGGGTAGGAAAGACAGTCTTGAATCACCTACACCACTCCTGCCCCATCCTCTGGCACCAGTCACATGTCATAGAGAGAGAATATTTGTGCTTGAGCGGGAGACAGCACAGTGATCATGGGACTTTGCATTGGAACTCAGTGCAGCCTTCTCACAGTGGAAAGCAAAAGGGGGAAAACTCAGCTGGCACACATAGAAGAAACATTTCCATCAGCCCTAGCCAGAGATGAGTTGTTCATTCCAGCTGCCAAAATCTGAATTCCAGCAAGCCCTGCCACTGTGGGCTAAAATGCTCTGGGATCCTAAAATATACTAGAAACACAATCTCAGCCACAGGGATGGCAATTCCTGGGCAAGTCCTAGTGCTGTCTTGGGCTCAGAGCCAGTGGACTTACAACACATGTTACCTAGTGAGACACCAGCTGGAGTGGGCAAGAAAGTGTTTGCGTCACCACTCCCTCAGCCCCAGGCAGCACAGCTTGGAGCTCTGGGGGAGACCCCTTCCCTCTTCCCTCTGATTGAGAGAAGAGAGGAAAGAGGACTTCACAACTTAGATAACAGATTAGTTGCAGTAGAATAGGGCACCAGGCAGAGTGCTAAGGTCCCCATTCCAGGCCCCAGTTCCCAGATGGCACTGCTAGACATTCCTTGGGGCAAAAGGGAACCCTTTGCCTTGGAAGGAAGAAACCAGTTCTGGCAAGATTCATCACCTGCTGACTAAAGAGCCATTGGGCCCTGAATAATCAGCCACTGTACCCAAGCAGTGCACACTGCAGGCCTTGAGTGAGACTCAGAACCATGTTGGCTTCAGGTGGGACCCAGGCCATTCCCAGAAGTGGTGGCTATGGGGAGAAACTCTTTTTGCTTGAGTACAGGAGAGGGAAGAGTAAAGGGGATTTTGCCTTTAAGCTTTGGTACGAGCTCACTCAATGTGTGGTAGGGCACCAAGTGGGCCCCTGGGGTCACTGATTCTAGACCTTGGCTCCTGGATAGAATTTCTAGACCTTCCTTAGGCCAGAGGGGTGCCCACTGCCCTGAAGGGAGAGACTCAGAATTAGTAGCATTCACCTCAAGCTGACTGAAGAGCCCTTTGACCTTGAGTGAACATCAGTGGTAACCACGCAATACTTGCCACAGGCCCAGGGCAGTAGTTGCCATGGGAAGAGACTTTTGTGCTTGAGGAAAGGGGAGGCAAGTGCTGGAAGAGCCTTGTCTTGTGGCTTGGGTGCCCCCTCAGCCACAGTAGAATAGAGCAACAGGTAGATTCCTAAGGTTTCTGACTCCAGCCCCTAGCCCCCAGATGGCATCTCTGGACTTGCCTGAAGCTGAAGGAATCTTGCCACTTAGAAGGACAGCACACAAGCTGGCCTGGACTTGCGACCTGCTGGTTGTAGAGCCCCTGGGCCTTGAGTGAACACAGGTGGTAGTCAGGCAGTGGTTACTGTAAACCTTGGGTGAGACCCAGTGCTGTGCTGGTTTCAGGTTTGACCCAGTGCAGTCCCAGTGACGGTGGCTACAGGGGTGCTTGTGTCACCTCTCCCCTAGTTCAAGGCTGCTCAACACACAGATACTTCATTTATTTGGAGGAAAACCAGGGATGATAACAAGAGTCTCTGCCTCATAACTCAGGCAATTCTCCCAGATTTCACCCAATACCACCAAGGCAGTATGTCGACAAGTCTGAAAGAGTCACAGTGTTACTGGGCTTGGGGTACTCCCTGATGCAGATATGACTGCACTGACGAAAGACTAAGATCACAGCACCCAAGTCAGTTAGAATACTTGGAAAGCCTTCCCAAGAAGGATGAGTACAAACCAAGACTTTGAAGACTAAAATAAATACCTAAATATTTAATGCTCAGACTCTAGCAAATATTCCCAAGCATTAAGACCATCCTAGAAAACGTAGCAAAACATATCACCAAACAAAACAAATCACACATCAGTGACAAATTCTTGAGAGACAGAGATAGGTGAATTTCACACAGAAAATTAAAAATAGTTGTTTTGAGGGAGCTCAATGAAATTCAAGATTACTTAAAGGAATTCACAATCCTATCAAATAAACAAAGAGATTGAGATCATTAAAAATAATCAAACAAATTCTGGAGCTGAAAAATGCAACTGGCATACTGAAGCATGCATCGGTTTCTTGACAGCAGAACTAATAAAGCAGAAGAAAGAAGTAGTAAGCCTGAAGACAGGCTATTTGAAAATACACAGTCAGAGGAGGTAAAACAAAAAAGAATTTAAAAAGTGAAGTATGCCTACAGGATCTAGAAAATAGCCTCCAAAAAGCAAATCTAAGAATGATTGGTCTTAAAGAGAAGATAGAAAGAGAGAGAGAGATCATGTCAGAAAGTTTAATTCTAATTAATAATACAGAGAACTTCCCAAACCTAGAGAAAGGTATCAATGTTCAAGTACAAGAAGGTGATAGAACACCAAACAATATAAGACTTTTAACCCATATAAGACTACCTCAAGACGTTTAATAGTAAAATTCCCAAAAAGCAAGAATAAAGATAGCATCCTTAAAGCAGTAACACACACACAAAAAAAATCAAATGACATGCAAAGGAGCTTCAATATGTCTGTCAGACTTTTCAGTAGAAACCTTAAAGACTAAAGAAGAGTGGCATGTCATAATTAAATGCTTAAGGAAAAAAAAATCTTCTATCCTAGAATAATATATCCCATTAAAATATCCTTCAAACAAGAAGGAGAAATAAAGACTTTCTCAGACAAACCCAGAGCTGAGGGATTTCATCAACACCAGACTTCTCCTACAAGAAATACTAAAGGGAGATCTTCAGTCTGAAAGAAAATCACATTAATGAGCAGTAAGAAATGGCCTGAAGGTACAAAACTCACTGGTAGTAGTAAGAACACAGACAAACACAGATTATTACAACACTCTAACTGTTGTACATAAATTACTCTTATCTTGAGTAGAAAGACTAAAAGAGGAACCTATTAAAAATAATAACTAAAACAACTTTTCAAGACATAGGTAGTATGAGAAGATATAAATAGAAATAACAAAAGTTAAAAATCAGAATGAAGAAGATGAAGTGTACAGTGTTTTCAGTTTTCTCTTTGATTGTGTGTTTCTTTATACAGTCAGTGTTCAGTTGTCCTCAGTTTAAAATAATGGGTTATAATACAGTATTTTGAAGCTTTATGGTAACTTCAAATTAAAAAATATATAACAGATACACAAAAAATAAAAAACAAGAAATTAAAATGTATTGCTAGAGAAAATCACCTTAACTAAAAGGAAGACAGAAAGGAGGGAAAGAAGGAAAGGAAAATCACAAGACAACCAGAAAATCAATAATAAAATGGCAGAAGTAAGTCCTTACTTATTAATAATAACATTGAATGTAAATGGACTAAACTTGTCAATCAAAATACATAGAGTGGCTGAATGAATTTTAAAAAATATCAAATGATTTTTTTGCCCATAAGAAAGAAATTCACCTATAAAGATATAAATAGAATGAAAGTAAAAGAACGGAAAAAGATACTTCATGCAAATGGAAACCAAAAAGGAGCAGAGGTAGCTATACTTGTATCTGACAAAATAGATTTTAAGCCAAACTATAAAAATAGAAAAAGAAGATCCTTATATAATAAAAAAGGGGTCTATTTAGAAAAAAAGATATATTAATTGCAAGTATATAGGTACCAAAAGTGGAGCACCCAGAAATATAAAGCAAATGTTGTTTACCTAAAAATAGAGATAGACCCCAATACAATAATAGCTGTAGACTTCAAAACCCTACTTTTAGCATTGGACAGATCATCCAAACAGAAAACCAACAAAGTAACATTAGATTTAATCTATATTAATCTACAGTATAGACTAATCTACACTTTAGAATAAATGGACCTAATAGACATTTACAGATCTTTTCATTCAACAACTGCAAATACATATTCATCTCCTCAGCATATGGCTCATTCTCAAGGATATACCATATGTTTGGCCACAAAACTAGTCTTCAATATTTTAAAAAACTGTAATTATATGAAGTATCTTCTCTGACCACAATGGAATAAAACAAAAAATTAATAATAGGGAGAATTTTGGAAATTATAGAAAGAAGAAAATTAAACACTATACCCCTGAATGACCACTGTTTCATTTCTTGAATCAAATGAAAATGAAAACACAACATATCAATCCTGTGGGATACAGTGAAAGCAGTACAAGAGAAAAGTTTATATACTAATAAGTACTTACATCAAACAAGTAGAAAAACTTTGAATAAAAATCTCAACAATGCATTTAAAAAATTAAAAAGCAAGAGCAAACCAAACCCAAAATAAGTCTAAGAAAATAAATAATAAACATAAGAGAAGAAATAAATAAAATTGAAATTAAAAAAATACAAAAGATCAATGAAATGAAAAGTAAAAGTTGGTTGGTTGATCAGAGAAACAAAATTGGCAAACCTTTGGGCAGACTAAGAAAATAGAGAAAAGACCTGAATAAATAAAATCACATATGGGAAAAGAAACATCACAATTGATGCTGTAAACATTAAAAAGATTATTGGTGGTTACCATGAGCAACTGTATGCCAGTAAATTGGAAATCCTAGAAGAAATGAGTAAATTCCTAGATACATACAACCTACCAAGATTGAACCATGAAGAAATCCAAAACCTGAACTGACTAATTACAAGTAATGATATTAAAGCTCTAATAAAATTTCTTTCAGAAAATAAACATTCAGGACTCGAAGGCTTTTCTGTTGAATTTTATCAAACCTTTAAAGAAGAAATAATACCAATTCTACTCAAAGTATTCTGAAAAATAGAGGAAGAGGGAAAATTCCAAACTTCTTGTATGACGCAACTATTACCCTGATATCAAAACCAGACAAAGACACATCAAAAAGAGGAAACTACAGGCCAATATCCCTGATTAACATGAATGCAAAAAATCCTCTTCTATGCATCCACACACTAGCAAACCATATTTAACAACACATTAAAAAGATTATTCATCATCACCAAGTGGATTTATCCCAGGGATGCAAGGATAGTTCAATATATGCAGATCAATGTGATTCAGCATGTCAACAGAATAAACCACAAAAGCCATACAATCATTTCTCTTTTGTTGGTATTTGAAAGGCTTTATTGCTTATCTATGATATGGGGCAGGGCTCATTGACATTTTAAAAATTTTTAAAAACTTTTAAGTTCAGGGGTTCACTTGAAGATTCGTTACAAAGGTAAAGGTGTGTCATGGGGATTTACTGTACAGATTATTTCATCAGTAAAGTATTAAGCCTAGTGCTCATTAGTTATTTTTTTCTGATCCTTTCCCTCCTCTCACTCTCCCCGCTCCAGCAGGCCACAGTGTGTGTCGTTCCCCTCTATGTGTCCATGTGTGCTCAGTATTTAGCTCCCACTTACAAGTGAGAACATTCAGTATTTCTGTTCCTGTGTTAGTTTGCTAAGGATAATGGCCTCCAGCTCCATCCATGTCCCTGCAAAGGATATAATCTCATTATTTTTTATGACTGCTATAGTATTCCATTGTGTATATGTACCACAACCTCTTTATCCAATCTGTCATTGATAGACATATAGGTTGATTCCATGTCTTTGCTATTGTGAATAGTGCTGCAGTGAATATTTGTGTGCATTTGTCTTTATAATAGAAAAATTTATATTCTTTTGGACATATACCCAGCAATGGGATTCTTGGGTCCAAAGGTAGATGTTTTTAGGTCTTTGAGGTATCACCACCCTGTCTTCCACAATGGTTGAACTAATTTACAGTCCCACAAACAGTGAATAAACATTTCTTTTCTCCCACAATCTTGCCAGCAGCTGTTATTTTTTGACTTTTTAATAATAGCCATTCTGACTGGTGAGAGATGGTATCTCATTGTGGTTTTCATTTGCATTTCTCTACTGATCAGTGATGTTGAGCTTTTTTTCATATGCTTGTTGTTCACATGTATGCCATATTTTGAGAAGTGCCTTTTCATATCTTCTGCCCACTTTTTATTGGGGTTGTTTTTTTTTTTTCTTGTAAAGTTGTTTAAGTTCTTTATATATGCTGGAGGATCTAATTAAACTAAAGAGCTTCTGCACAGCAAAAGAAACTATCAATAGAGTAAACAGACAACCCTCAGAATGGAAGGAATTTTTTTATTATTTCGGTTGATGCCAAAAAGACATTTGATAAAATTGAATATTCCTTCATGATAAAAATCTGAAAAACCTGGATATAGAAGTAACATAACTCAACACAATGAAAGCCATATATGACAGACCCACAGCTAGTACCATACTGAATGGGGAAAACAATGAAAGCCTCTCTTTACGATCAGCAACATGACAAGGATGCCCACTTTCACCACTGTTATTCAAAACAGTACTGGAAATCCTAGTTAAAGCAATCAGACAAGAGAAAGAAATAAAGGGCATTCAAATTGGAACAGAAGAAATCAAAGTATTCTTGTTTGCAGATAATATGTTCTTTGGAAAAAGCTATAACACTCCACCAAAAATCTAGTAAAATTGATACACAAATTCAGTAAAGTTGTAGAATAAAAATCAACATCAAAAATCAGTTACATTTCTATATGCCAACAGCAAACATTCTGAAAAAATAATCAAGAAAGTAATCCAATTTAAAATAACTACAAATAATATATATAAGAATAAATTTAACTAACAAAGTGAAAGAGTTCTATATTAAAAACTATAATATATTGATCCAAGAAACTGAAAAGGACACAAAAATTGAAATGAATGCAAAGAACCAATATTATTAAAATATACATACTATCTAAAGCAATCTACATGTTTAATGCAATCCCTGCAAAAATACCAATGACATTATTCACAGAAATAGAAACAAAACCATAAAATTTATATGGAACCATGAAAGACCTCAGGATAGCCAAAATTATCTTGAATAAAAATAAGAAAACTGGTGGAATCACATTACCTGATGTCAAATTATATTACAGAGCTATAGTAACCAAAACAGCATGGTACTGGCATAAAAAAAGGAACATAAACCAAAGTCACAGAACAGAGAATCCAAAAATAAATTCACACACCTACAGTGAAAACATTTTCAACAAAGGTGCCAAAAACACACTGGAGGAAAGACAGTCTCTTCAATAAATTGTGCTGGGAAAACCAAATAGCCATATGCAGAAAAATGAAACTAAACCCCATCTCTTGCCACATAAAAAATCAAAATGGATTAAAGACTTAAATATAAGACCTCAAACTATGACACTACTATAAGAAAACATGCGGTAAAAATCTCCAGAACATTGGTCTGGTCAAAAATCTCTTGAGCAATACCCTGCAAGCACAGGCAACCAAAGCAAAAATGGACAAATTGGATCACGTCAAGTCAAAAAACTTCTGCACAGCAAAGGAAACAATCAACAAATTGAAGAGACAATTTGCTGTCTCTTCAACAAATTGTGCTGAATTTGTTGAAATAGAATAGAATTGGAGAAAACACTTGCAAACTACCCACCTGACAAGCAATTTATAACCAGAATATATAAGGAGCTTCAACTACTCTATTGAAAAGAGTAATAATCTGATCAAGACATGAATTTGAATAGACATTTCTCAAAAGAAGATATACAAATGACAAACTGGCATAGGAAAAGGTACTTGACATCATTTATCATCAGGGCAATGTGAATCAAAACTACAGGGAGACAACATCTCACCAAAGTTAAAATAGCTTATCTCCAAAAGACAGGCAATAACAAATGCTGGTGAAGACTTGGAGAAAGGGAACCATTGCACATTGTTGGTGGGAATGTAAATTAGTGTGACTTCTATGCAAAATAGTTTGGAGGTTCCCGACAAAACTAAATATAGAACTACCATATGGTCCAGCATTCCCACTGCTAGGTATATATCTTTAAAAAAAAAGGAAATCAGCATATTGAGGAGATATCTGTACTCTCATGTTTATTAAAACACTATTTACAATCGCCAATATTTGAAAACCACCTGAATGTCCATCAATAGACAAATAGATAAAGAAAACATGGTACATTTACACAATGGAGTACTATTTTGCCATGAGCAAGCAGGAGATCCTGTCATTTGCAACAACATGGATAAAACTGGAGATACTTATGTTAAGTGAAATAATACAGGCACAGAAAGAGAAACATCACATATGTTTACTTATTTGTGAGAGCCAACACTTAAAATAATTCCACTTGTGGAGATAGAAAGTAGCATGATGTTTATCAGAGGCTGGGAAGTGTAGCCCTTGGGGGCATTGGGATGAAAGAGCAAATGGTTAATGGGTACAAAAACCAATTAGAACAAATAGGAATGACAGAAAAAGAAAACCATAGATGAATAGTTCTCATTAAGATGCAAAAAGTTCTCAAAAAAATATTAGGAAGCAAATCCAACAATGCATGAACAAAATTATATACCATGACCAACCAAGTAGGATTTATTTCAGGTATGAAAGACTAGCAACACTTTCAAAAATCAATCAGTATAACATAGCATATAAACAGACTAGACAAGAAACATGTGAAGGTTATATCAATTAACAATGCAGAAAAATGACAATATTCAATATCAAATTCATGATTAAAAACTCTCAGCAAGATAGGGATAGAGGTAAATTACCTCAAGTTAGTAAGATCAGCTAAGAAAATCCCCAAACCTACAATTAATACCATAATTACTAGTGAAAGGTTGATTTCTTTCCCTGTAAGAATGAGAATAAGGTAAAGGTATTCACTCTCATCATTCTTCATCAAGGTTTTATCACTGAAAATTGTAGCCACTGAAATAAGAAAAGTAAAAGGGCATAAAGCCAAATAGATTGGAAAGAAGAACTAAAAGTTTTCCCATTTGAAGATGATATAATCTTTTTGCAGAGAAATTATCAAATAATTTTCAAGATGTTCCAGAAATAAATAATAAGTGCAGTAAGGTGGCAGAATACAAGATCAAAACACAAAAATCAATGTCATTTTATACACTAATAATATCTGGAAACTGAAAATGAAACAGTTTGGCAGTTTCTTATAACATTTACCATGCAATTAACATATGACTTAATAATTGAATCTTAGGCATTTATCCTAGTGAAATTGAAGTTTATGCTCATACAAAAACCTATACAAAGATATTTATAGTAGTTTTATTTGTAATGACTCAAAACTAGAAATAATCTGGAAACCCTTCAACAGGTGCATAAACATACTGTGGAACACACATAGTAATAACATATAGTGCTGCTTAACAGTAAAAACAAACTATAGATATATAAAATTTGGATGGTTTTCTGTGGAATTATGTTGAGTCAAGAAAGATAGATCATGTACAATGATTACGTTCTGCATAGTTGCTTTTATATAAATGGCTATTAAGCACATAAAAAGATGTTAAACATTATTATTTATCAGAGAAATACAATTAAATCAAAACCTTATAGACATCAACTAATACAATACATTTTTAAATAAACAGGCAACACCAAGTACTGATGAAGATATAAACGAACTCTAATGCATTGCTCAACAGAACAACCATTTATATAATGGTTTGGCCATCTTAAAAATAAAATTGTTCATATCTTTAACAGGTGACTCTACATTCATAGGTATGCACCCTGCCCAAAAATAACACATATACAAAAAGTCTGGTATAAAAATGACCATAGTAACTTTTTTTAAACTATAGATTGTAATCAGAAATAGACTAGGAGTCCATTAATGGGAGAAGATATGAACAGACTGCATTTTGCTTATTTTTTTGAATAACATTCAGCGATGCAATTAAACAAATTACTGACACACTCAACAACATCTTGAAAACAAGACACTAAGCAAAAGAAGCCAAAGAAAAAAGGTACAAGCTACATGATTCCCTTATTATGAAACTGCAGAAAGACAAGACCATTCTAGCTAGCATAGTGGCTTGCACCTGTAATCATAGCTACACAGGAGGTTAAACAGGAAGGATAGCCAGGGCCCAGGAGTTTGTGACCAGCCTCTCACAATGCAGTAGGTACCTGTTTCTAAACAATAAAAACAAAGTTAAGAAAATAGCCAGGAGTGGTGGTGAACACTTATCATCTCAGCTACTTGGAAGGCTGAGACAGGAATGATAGTGACAGTAGGCAGTCAAATGCCTAGGTAGATAGGAGTAGGTCCCCAGTAAAACCCCACCTCCAAGCTGAAGACAGTTTAAAGCCTGAAAGCCAAACTACAAGTTAAATCTTCCAACTGGATTAAGAACTTGTGTTCCTTTTAGGCACACTCTCCTCTGATTTCCACCCTTCACCAATTTTACAAATACCTATCCTTTCCTAATTGGCTTTCTACACTGTACTACCCACCTTTGAGTGGTGTTATTGCTTTAACTTTTTTTGCATACTCACAAACCATTCAGCACACACTCCATATGCTGAGTCCATAAAAAGTCCTGGACCCAGCCACCCTAGGAGAGAAACCACATGACTGTCGGGGTAGGGGACCACCCCCACATTCCCTCACTGCTGAGAGCTGTCCCCTGGCTCAATAAAATTATTCTCCACCCTCTTCACTCTTCAAATTGTCAGCATAACCTCATTATTCTTGGATGCAGGACAAAAGCCTGGGCACCCCCAAAGGCGGGTACAACCTGTAACACAGGCAAGCTGGGGCACAACCAGTCCAGCCACGGGCTGAGCCAGTGCACATACCAGACCCAGCCCAGGTGGACCAAGTGGGTGGGGTGCCACCAGCAGCAGGCCCTGGGCCAAGTGAGGCCCGGGAGTGGAGGGTATCAACAGCCCTGGAAGTCCCTGGTTGGCAAAGTGGCCAAAAATGTCTTGCATCATGAGGATTCTTTAAGTCTAGGAGTTTGAGGCTTTAGTGAGATATGATTGTATCATTGCACTCCAGCGTGGGTGACAGAGCAATATCCAGTCTCTAAAAAAAATTTTTTAAGACTAATTTACAATGACAAACAACAGATCATTTTTTGACTAAGAATAGAGATTGGAAGTAGGGATCTGCTGAACATAGCATGAATTTACTTGGCATGAGGTGATGGAAATGGTTTATACTTTTTAAATTGTGTAATGGTTACATGGATCTATACATCTGTCAAACTCACTGAACTGAACAGTTAAAATCAGTACATTTTAATGTATATAAATTATACCTCAAAAATTGATTTTAAAATATTTTTTAACATGGATACATATGTTCTCTAGCCTGTAGAAGATATCCATAGGGAAACAGCTTACATTCCCCATGCTTAAATGAGCCATCATGGCAGGAATAACAAACTCAAGGCACGTGGTCTATTTTTAGCCTTCAGCAATACAATATTTAAAATAATGTATTTAAATATATTTTAGTTGGGATAGGTTCTCTGTACCACAGTCTCCACAATTTCCTCATTTTAAAAACTTATTGTCTTCACACATTCATGTTATTCTTTTGGCTACTGAAGACATTGTAATAGGGGGTCCTTGCATTTTGGCAAGCTATTTTTTATACCCACTGCTGTACTCAAAGACCAAATTTCAGAAACCAGAACAATCTATTTTTATAGTGCTGTTCATCCTGGTAATTTTCACCTAGGCTTAGATTGTGCTTTGTATTAATAACTATGCAAGTAGAGAACAATAGTCTTCATTCAAAAATTCAAAGAAATGTGTTGCTGACTCACTGATGTAGTCATGCATATAATTACAAAGGCTTCCTAGTATCACCTACTTGAGGTACACTACTTTAATGTATATTTTAAATAATATAATACTTTTAAGATTTAAAGTTATTCAGTATATACCATTTATATGATTGAGTATGTTTATACTTTTTTCATGTCACTACACCTTTTTTGTTTTGTGCTATATATATTGCTCTGATTATAAAATCTTTCTAGTTGATTTGATTGTTTATGCTGCTCTTAGGCCACACATAATAATGTTCTCATTTGATGTAAAAGACAAATATTTTATAAAATAAAGACATTGGGACCACCTCCCTTTAACATTCCAATGAGATAAATCAATTATGAAATATAGCTCTTGGATGCTATACATCTCTTATTAATATATTTTCAACACATTTTAAGTTATTGTACATAAAACTCAATTTTTATGCCCAATTGTTGTTTCCAATAATGTGGAAAACTTTAGATCAATTATTTAGATGAAAAATGTATATTTTAAAATTATATTAGAAATTCTTTATTTTGAAGAAATTATGCCCTAATGCTGTGATCATCACTAAGAAGAAAGCCTGAACGCTGCTGTCAGATCTAAAAAAGAATTATGTTTATAAAATATTCTGTTCCTTTTCAGACATATTTTAAAACTATAAATCACAATGAGGAAGTCATTAGAGATTCAAAGAAAAATGTTCAATAGAAGTGAGTTTTTGTTTAATGTATCTACTTTTATTTATTTATTTTATACAACTAGTTATTATGAGCCCACAAGATTCCCTTGGAAGGCTTCTTGTGTTTGTTTAGAATATTTATCTTTGGAGCATGTAGGTCTGATTTCTGAAAATAGGTCTCAATATTCACTATGGAATAGAAATAAATGAACAACTAAGCTCAACCTTAAAGCTTATGAGAAAAGTTCACTACATTTAATGCTGAAGTAAAAATATGTTCCAAGTCACTAAGGATTTATTTCAGATTGTTATAGCCAAAAGTGCCAACTCTAAAATTCTACTTACATGTTAGTGTTATCAAAGTCCTTTTGTCACTTATATGAATTCACTTCCCATTACTTATTTATAACAGTGAGTGCATGAAAGTGGTAATAGACAAATAAGTTTTGGTGTGTAGAAACTGTCAGATTGTACTCTCAAGCAACATAACTTTTTGAAAACTATCTACTATACTAGTTGGTACTTGAGCAATTTATGTAAAATAAAGCTATCCTTATAAAAATAAAAATTGGCATAGTCCTGCTTTTAATAAAATTTACATGTTTTAATTTATAATTTATGATAGTTTTTATATTTCACGATAATTTTGTTTCTTAGGGAAAACATTATTTATAAATGGAAAATATAAAGTGCAAACATCATCTTTGACATTCCAACAATTAGTCATCACTAAAATGATTTCTCTTAAGAGCTCATGTATTGTAAGAGCTGTGATTTCCATAAGAATGAGATTTGGAAATTTTTCAAAATCAAGACAATTAGAACATTTTTTAAAAAATATTTCATTTAAATGCTTATTAGTTCTAAAGATAATTGTAGCAATTATTTCCTCACACAAAATAACCCATATTTCAGCCTATAATTAAGCACCTTGCCAGTCACTGAGGGATATCATGTATTATTATTACTAGGAAGCTGTTTTTAGTAACTAAAAATCTATGGTTAATAATAAAATTCTAGAGGTAGATGGATGTGAAGCTACTGAAGCTTAACTTTCAGGGCTTCTCACTTTCATAGAACCCCTCTACCACCCTGGAAGAAATCATAGCTATGTGTTCATAGGATCTATATTTTTAAAAGTTTTGCAAGGGTAATTTTTTACCTGCAATCAAGTGAAATTCCTGTCCATTATAAACTATCACACATGGCTAGAGTGGTTTTAGAAATTTTGAAGATCCAGGAAATGAAAGCTGAATTCATGCTACATTGATTTAAGGTGTAGATGAATGTCCTAATGTGAATTTCAGTGACTTTCATATAAAGTTAGATTATTAGTAAGCATCTGGTAGAGATGGCTTCCTCTATGCCACCTTACCTAGCATCAAGAGATGGAGGCACAGGGACTGATAATTTATCATAATGGAATGTGCCCTGTTGCATTTTGCATTGCATGTACGTACACAGTGGAAGTGAAATAAAATTTGAAATGAATAGGATAAGAAGTTAATAATTGAAATTCTTCCAATAATTTTATGAGCAAAATTTAAAGTGGAAGATTTCATTCTAATTTCCTGGTCAAATTCTCCTGGTAGAAATATGTTAAATAATGCAATGTATGTACTATGTCTGCACAGTACTTTTACATTTTTAAATGGGAAATTATACAATGGAGAAATTATCAGAATTCTTAGTTTTTGCATCAAACATCTGTAGTGGTGCTACAAACTGTGAAAAAATCCATACGCAGATTCAAATCTCAATAATAAAAAACAAATTTTGACAAAACACAATAGAGAAAACACTGAATTACCTTTCTATTTTCTGTATGGAAAAATATATCGTAAAATCATTGTCATAGATTCCCAGTTCTACATACAAGAAGTTTGGAAGTCAACACTTTGTTCTAACAAGTAATAAACTGAACAGACAAAATCAACAACTCCTCTTGGATCCATACATATGGCAACATGAGGGAAAACTGCTATTCCCAAGATTAGACAGACAAGCAAATGCAGAAAGTCATGGTTTATAGGAACAGAGACTCATCAGCAAAAAACCACTGTACGGACCAGCGCCTGATAGGAAAATCTCAGCTGTAATTGAAGATTTGCTCTAGGCTTAATGTGGACAACTCTGAGAGTTAAAAGCTCCAGAAGGACCAAGTCACAGGGAAAGAGCATAATATTGTGAGTTTTACCTTCAGAACTTCAAGCAGGTTCCCAAAGTAAATATCGGAGAAAAATCCCGCTTGCTCAGGCAGAGGCAAGAGAAAACAAACCATTTTGAAATATACGATAGCACTCTGTTTCTTAACAAGGCCTGACCTCAGGGGAAAGTAGTTAACCAAGGCCTAACCTGCTGGTGCATTATCAGAGCCTAACTGACCTCGAGAAAGGGAAATGCCCAATTCCAGTCAGCTGTAACTTTCCATTTGGGAGAAGGGAATGACCCAACCTCAGCCCACTGTAGCCATCCTTTCCCACCTAAAGCAGGAGAACAAAACCGAGAAACACTTGTGAAGTTCACAGTCCAGAAGTATAAGCTCACTAAAAAAGTCAAACTATAAAATGCTTCCTCTGCACACACCCCTCCCCCAATTTACAATTACGTTAATATTTACAACAGGTTATTACAAGGCATACGAAAAGGCAAAATAAAAAATAAAATCAGAATTAAAGTAAATATCAAAACTAGACATGGCAAGGATGTTGGAATTTTCAGACTAATTTTTAAAAATTTGATTAATATTCAAATAGCTCTAATAAAAAGTAGACAGTATGCAAGAAAAGATGAACAATTAAAGCAGAAATATAAAAAATCTTAAAGAATCAAGAAGAAAGGCTAGAGAAAAAACAGATATGAAGAGTGCCTTTGATAGTATTATTAGTGGACGAGACATGGCCGATGAAAGAATCTCCAAACTTGAAGATATATTAATAAAACTTTCAAACACTTAAAGGAAAGAGAATAAGCACTAAAAACAAACAAACAAACAAACAAACAAAAAAACAGAATATCTGAAGACTGAGATGACTACAAAATCTCTCACATGCCTCTAATGAAAATTCCATAAGGATAAAAGAAACGATAGGAACAGAAGAAATATTTGAAACAATACTGACTGAGATTTTCCCCAAATGAATGTAAGACAACAAACCAGAGATCCAAGAAGCTCAGAAAACACAAAGCAAAATAAATACAAAACAAAACAAAAACTCCAAATAACACCTAGGCATATCATTTTTAAACTATTTAAAAAAAATAAAAAAATAAAAAATAATAATAATTAAAAAAAACAAAGAAGAAGAAAAAATCCTGAAAGTAGTCAGAGGATAGAGACACTTTACCTCTAAAGAATAATTACATCTTACTTCCCTTGCACTTTTTAGTGCAAGCAAGAACAGAATGGATTGAAACAGTTAAACTGTTGATAGAAAAGAAATGCCAACCTAGAATTCTGTACCATAAAAATTATCTTTACAAAGTGAAAGAAAAATCTACTTCCTCAGACAAATAATAATTGATGGAATTTGTTGCCAGTAGCTTCCTTGTAATAAATATTAAAGAAATTTCTTTAGAAAGAAGGAAAATTATATGGGTTAGAAACCTGAGTGAAGAAAGGGCATCAAAGATGGAATAAAGGAAGTAAAATTAAAACTTATTTTTCTTACTCTTAATCTAACAAAATTTTGTTCAAAATAATAATGGCAATAAATTCTATTATACATTCTATTATGTATGTTGATATGTACATAATTGATATGGTTTGACTCTGTGCCCCCACCCAAATTTCACCTCGAATTGAAGTAATCCCTTCATGTCAAGGGCAGGACCAGGTGGAGATAATTGAATCACGGTGGCATTTTCCCCCATACTGTTCTCGTGATAGTGAGTTCTCATGACATCTGTTGGTTTTATAAGGGGCTTTCTCCCCATTCAGTCTGCACTTCTCCTTGCTGCTGCTATGTGAAGATAGATGTGTTTGCTTCCACTTTTGCCATGATTGTAAGTTTCCCGAGGCTTCCCCAGATATAATGAACATGAATCAATTAAAACTTTTCTTTTTATATACTAACGCAGTCTCAGATATGTCTTTATTAGCAGTGTGAGAACGTACTAATACAATAATCAAGTATATGGTACTTATATATGTTTATGTGTATGTGTGTATATATATATATACACAAATGAAATAAATGACCACAATGATACAAGAGATGGGGAGGAATTAGGATTATTTTGTTATTAGAAGGTGCTCACATTACACATAGTGTTTTAATGTTATTTGAAAGTTGATTTGGGTTCCTTATAAATGCATATGACAAACTCCACAGCAACCACCATAAAAACTAAAAACCAGGATGCATAACTGATATGCTAAGAAGACAGAGAAAATTGAATCATAGCAAGTGTTCAATTGAATACCACAAAGCACAGAAAAAGAGTGGAAAACAAAAACAGACAAAAAGCACAAGGGCAGCAAATAGAAAAAGGCAACAAATATGGAAGACGTTAACCTAAACATATCAATAATTGCTTTGAACACATTAAACAACAGAGGTTGTCAGAGTGGGTCAAAAAATGAGACCCAGTTATACATTTTCTACAAGAAATCCACTGTAAATATAAAGACACATATAAATTAAAAGTAAATGGTTGGAAAAAAATACACCATGCTAACATCAATCAAAAGAAAGCAGAAATAGTTGTATTAATTTTAGACAAGGCTGACTTCAAAGCAAGGGAAGTTAACAGCGATAGAGAAGAGTGTTACATAATAATAAAAGAATCATCTCTCTAAAAAGGCATGACAATTCTTAATGTGTGCGCACCCAAAAGCAGACCATCAAACAACATGAGGCAGACACTAACAGAACTGCAAAAAGAAATAAATTAATCCACTATTATAACTAGAACCTTTAATACCCATTTGTCAGAAATTGATAGATCTATAAGTCAGAAAATCAGTAAGGACATAGTTGAACTAACAAAATGATCAATTAACTGAATAGGATAGACATCTACAAACTATTTCATCCAACAACAACATAATACACATTCTTCTAAAGCTCACAAGTAACATTCACAAAAATAGACCACATTTTGTACCATAAAACAAACTTTAACACACTTAAAACAATAAAAATCATACAATGTCTAATCTGAGAGCACAATGGAATTAAACAATAAATTAATAACAGAAAGATAACTGGAAAATCCTCAAATACATGGAGACTAAACAACACATTTCTAAACAACAAATGGGTCAAAGAAGAACTTTTAAAATATTTTGAACTAAATAAAATAAAAACACAATTTATCAGTATTTGTGAGATGCAGTGAAAGCTGTGCTTAGAGGAAATTGATAACATTAAAATATATTAGAAAAGATAAGGCCGGGCTGTGGCTCAAGCCTGTAATCCCAGCACTTTGGGAGGCCAGACGGGCTGGGATCACTTGCGGCTCAGAGATCAGACCATCCTGGCTGGGAATACAGTGAAACCCCGCCTCTACTAAAAATACAAAAACTTCTAGCCGGGCGCAGGGTGGTGGCGCCTCTGCAGTCCCAGCTACCGGGAGGCTGAGGCAGGAGAGAATGGCTGCATGGAACTCCAGGAGGCGGAGCTTGCAGTGAGCTGGAGATCCCGCCACTGCACTCCAGCCTGGGTGACAGGAGGCTTAGACTCCGCCCCCAAAAAAAAAAAGAAAGAAAAGATAAAAAGTTAATCATTTAAATTTAAATAAGAAGAGAAAATTAAATCCAAAGTAAGAAGAAGGAAATAACAAGAGTTAGAACAGAAATCAATAAAATTTAAATCAGGAAATCAATAGAGAAAATCAAAAGCTGTTTCCTTGAAAAGGCCAATAAAATATTTCTCCACCAGAATAACTAAGAAATAAAAGAGACGACACAAGTTACTAATATCAGAAATAAAAGAGGGAGCATCACTACAGATCCCATGAACACTGAACGGATAATAAAGGAATATGATGAACAACTCTATGCCTACAAATTAAACAAACCGATTAGTTAAAAGATGCAATTTGCCAAAAAGCTCACGCAAGAAGAAATAGTCTGAAAAGGACTACATCTATTAAGAAATTGAATAAATAATAAATAACTTTCCAAAACAGTGCCAGGCTGAGATGGGTTTATTGATGAATTCTATCAAATATTTAAGAATAAAATTAACTAATTCTCTATAATCTGTTACAGAGAGTAGAAGTGGCAGGCCTACTTGCTAAGTTATTCTATAAAAGTAGCGTTACTATAATCACAAAAACCAGACAAAGATATACAAGAAAATAAAACTAAAGACTAATATCTCTCAAACTCATCAAATAAAAAATTCTCAAAAAAAAAAAAAAATAGCAAATCCATCGACAACAAAGTTCATTAAAAAATTATACGCCATGACCAAGTGGGATTTATCCAAGGTATATAAGTTTGGTTCAATATTTAAAAATAAATTAATGCAATTTATTACATTAACAGACTAAAAATTGAATAATTATATCAACAGTGCAGAAAAAGAATTTGACAAAATTCAGCACTAATTCACAATTTTAAAAGTGGCAGAGGACTTTCTTATCTTGACAAAGAATACCTACTTAAAAAAAACCCACCAAAAAAACCCCAAAAACTACAAGTAATGCCATACTTAATAGTGAGAAACTTGAAGCCTTCCAACTAAGATTAGAAGAATTGTGAGGAAGTCCCCTGTAACCATTTATTTTCAACCTCATATTGAAAGTACTACCAAATCTCCTAAGAAAAAAAAAAAAAAAAAGGAAAGGAAAAAGATTGGAAAAGAAAAATTAAAACTGTCTTCATTTGCAGATGACATGATGATCTAGGTAGAAAATCTGAAGGAATCAACAAAAAATCTCCTGGAATTAATGAGTAATTTTAGCAAAGTGGCAAAATACAATGTTACTATACAAATGTCAATTGTTTTCCTACATACCAGCAATGCACAAGTTGAAGCTGAAATTAAGTACACAATATCATTTACATTAGCATCCCCCAAGAATAAAATACTTAGGTATATATCTAACCTATGTACATAAAAATATATACAAGAACTACAAGGAAAAACTAAAAACACTAATGAAACTAATTAAAGAACTAAATAATTAGAAAGCTATACCATATTTATGGATAGGAAAACTCAGTGTCGTCAAATGTAAATTATTTCAAATTTGATTTATAGATTCAACTTATAGAATGCCAATCAATATTCTAGCAAGTTATCTTGTGAACATTGACAGACTGATTATGAAGTTTACACAGATAGGCAAAAGGCCCAGAATAGCCAACACAATATTGAAGGAAAGGAACAAAGTTGGAGAACTGGAATTACCCAACTTGAAGACTTATTATAAAGCCACAGTAATCAAGATAGTGTAAGACCAAACAAATAAATTAATAGAGCAGAATAAAGAGACCACAACTAAATTCATATAAATCTAGTAACTGACCTTTGACAAAGGGGCAAAGACAATATCAGGGCAAAGGAAGTCTTTTCAATAGTTCAAAGACTATTGCTTCAGAAGTCTGAAAGTCAAGGAAACCATGACAAATCTAATTTGTCCCAAATATGGTATTTCATGTAAAAATTCTCACAAGCAGAGTGTTTCATATTCCTGGATGTGATAGGAAACACATGGGTCTCACAGTGTATTAGTCTATTCTCATGCTGCTGATAAAGACATACACAAGACTGTGTAATTTATAAAGGAAAGAAGTTTAATGGATTCATAGTTGCACATGGCTGGGGTGGCATAACAATCATGGCAAAAGGTGAAAGGCACATCTTACATGGGAGCAGGCAAAGAAAGAATGAGAGACAAGTGAAGTAGGAAACCCCCTATAAAACCATCAGATTTCATAAGACTTATTCAGTACCACGAGAACAGTATGGGAAAACCAATCCCATGATTCAGTTATCTCCCACTGGGTCCCTCCCACAACACATGGAAATTATGGGAGCTCTAATTCAAGATGATACTTGGGTGAGGACACAGTCAAACCATCTCATTCTATCACAGCCCCTCCTAAATTTCATGTCCTCACATTTCAAAACCAATCATGCCTTCCCAGCAGTCCCCCTAAGTTTTAACTCATTTCAGCATTAACTCAAAAGTCCACATTCCGAAGTCTCATCTGAGACAAAGCAAGTTATTTCCACCTATGAGCCTGTAAAACTAAAAAACAAATTAGTTATCTTCCAGATACAATGGGGGTATAAGCATTGGGTAAAGACTCCTATTCCAAATGGGAAAAATTGGCCAAAACAAAGGGGCCACAGGCCCCATGCAACTTGGAAATTCAGCAGAGCAATCAAATCCTAAAGCTCCAAAATGACCTCATTTGACTCTATATCTCACATCCAGGTCATGCAGAGGTGGGAGTCCACGGTCTTGACCATCTGTGCCCCTATGGCTTTATAGGGTACAGCCTCACTCCCAGCTATTTTGTTTGTTTGTTTGTTTGTTTGTTTGTTTGTTTTGAGATGAGGTCTCACTCTGTCACCAGGCTGGAGTGCAGTGGCACAGTCTTGGCTCACTGCAACCTCCTCCTCCCAGGTTCAAGTGATTCTCCTCCCTCAGCCTCCTAAGTAACTGGGACTACAGGTGCATGCCACCAGGCCCAGCTAATTTTTGTATTTTTAATAGAGGTGGGGTTTCACCATGTTGCCCAGGATGGTCTCGATCTCGTGACCTCGTGATCTGCCCGCCTTGGCCTCCCAAAGTGCTGGGATTACAGGTGTGAGCCATTGCGCCTGGCCCCCAGCTGCTTTTATGGGATAGTGTTGAGTGTCTATGCAGGGCTGTTAGTGGATCTATCTTTCTGGGGTCTGGAGGATGGTGGCCATCTTCTCACAGCTCTACCAGGCAGTGCCCCCATGGGGACTCTGTGTGGGGGCTTCAACCCCACATTTCCCTCTGCACTGTCTTAGCAGAGATTCTCCATAAGGGCCCAACCCCTGCAGCAAACTTCTGTCTGGACATCCTAGAGTTTCTATCCATCCTCTGAAATCTAGACAGAGGTTTCCAAATCTCAGTTCTTGACTTCTGTGCACCTGCAGGCTCAACACCACATGGAAGCTGCCAAGGCTTGGGGTTTGCACCTCCTGAAGCCATGGTCCAAGTTGTGCCTTGACCCCTTTTAGCCATGGCTGGAGCAACTGGAGGACACAGCACCAATTCCCTAGGCTGGAGATAGCAGGGGGCCCTGGGCCCTGCCTACAAAACCATCTTGTTCTCCTAGACCGCCAGGCCTGTGATGTGAGGGGCTGCTGTGAAGACCTCTGACATTCCCTGGAGACATTTTCCCCCTTGTCTTTGCAATTAACATTTGACTCCTCATTACTTATGCAAATTTCTGCAGTCGCTTGAATTTTTCCTCAGAAAGTGGGTTTTTCTTTTCTATTGCATTGTCAGACTGCAAATTTTTCAAACTTTTATGCTCTGCCTCCCTTTTAAATGTAAGTTCTAATTTCAAATAGTCTCTTTCAAGTTCAAAGTTCCACAGCTTTCTAGGGCAGGAGCAAAATGCTGCTACTCTCCTTGCTAGAGCATAACAAGTGTGACCTTTGCTTTTGTTCCCCACAAATTTCTCATCTCCATCTGAGACCACCTCAGCCTGGATTTCATTGTCCACATCATTATCAGGATTTTGATCAAAGCCATTCAAAAAGTCTCTAGGAAGTTCCAGACTTTTCTGTTTTCCTGTCTTCCTCTGAGCCCTCCAAACTGTTCCAACCTCTGCCTGTTACCCAATTTCAAAGTTGCTTCCATATTTCCAAGTATCTTTACAGAACTGCCTCACTCTACTGGTACCAATTTACTGTATTAGTCTGTTCTCTCTTTGCTGATAGAGACATACCTGAGACTGGGTAATAATAAAGGAAAGAGCTTTAATGGACTTACAGTTCCAGATGACTGGGGAGGCCTCACAACCACGGCAGAAGGTGAAAAAGCCCACCCCACAAATGCGTGAAAAGAGAATGAGAGGGGTCAAGCGCCGTACCCGCCCGTAATCCCAGCACTTTGGGGAGGCCCAGACTTAAGCTGGATCACGCAGGTCAGGAGATCGACCATCCTGGCGCATCACGGCAAAACCCCGCCTCTACTAAAAAAATACAAAAACTAGCCGGGCGAGGTGGCGGGCGCCTGTAGTCCCAGCTTACCCGGAGGCTGAGGCAGGAGAATGGCGGAACCCGGAGGCGAGCGCTTGCAGTGAGCTGAGATCCGGCTACACTCCAGCCTGGGTGATAGAGCAAGATCTGGCCCCAAAAAAAAAAAAAAGAAAAAGAGAATGAGGAGTGCTAGAAAGGGAAACCCTTATAAAAACCATTGATCCTCACGAGGACTTACTATCACAAGAAAGTATGGTAGAAACTGCCTTATAATCTAACACTTTCTCCTGACTCAACCCTCCTACAAACACATGGGAATTCTGGTGGGAGCTACAATTAAAGACATGCTTAGATTTGGGTGGGTGATTACAGCCAAACCATATCACTCAATTTCTGTGAAATTTTGAG
This sequence comes from Papio anubis, assembly GCF_008728515.1. Taxonomy (NCBI): domain Eukaryota; kingdom Metazoa; phylum Chordata; class Mammalia; order Primates; family Cercopithecidae; genus Papio; species Papio anubis. The sequence continues at coordinate 62,433,065 of NC_044982.1, read as the reverse complement.
AATGGCAACATAGGTTTGGGAGAATATTTATCAAAAGTAACTTTTAATGAATGCATACATCTCCTCCCATAAATATTAACGAACAACATTATTTATCTTGCTATTATTTGCATACGGCATGATGCATATGAATTTTATTATATAAGATATTATAACCTCATATAGTTTTTCTAAGCCAGTAAAGAAAACATTTAAGTAGACCTTAAATCACTCCATAAAATAGGTATGTTTTGTAACGAAATCTCCAAGCTTGTTAATTCTAGTTAGATGATCACAGTGCTTTAAAATGTCACTTTTCTGGAAGTCTTTTTTCCCCCTTTACTCAACATTCTTTTGTTCCACTGAAACTCCTTTTCTTGTGTTTACTATTCAGTTCACATGGGAAAATGCTATTAATTGCCTATGTTAATATTTTGCATTTTATCTTCAGAGACATGAGACAGTAAGGAATCTTACATTAATGGTGGTGATGGTCCATCTGGAGTGGCCACTGGGAGGATGCTGGCCGTAGCAGGGAAAGTATGGCTGGGGCTTCATGCTCTGTAGAGCCAGCGGGAGCTGGGAACAGGCGAAAGCCCCACACACTACCTAGTTGACAGGGCAGGAGCCCACGCTCGCAGGGACAGCTGCAGCTGCCCAGCCATCGCTCCAGATCCCGGCATTCCTGCACTCTCAGGGGCCCAGGAAGCCCTCTGCTCCTGCAGGCTTGAAAGTTGCTGCTCCTCCTCTCTGGCCTCTTCCTGTGCCTGGCACCTGCTCCAGGGTGGAGCAATGTTGTGGTTGAGCCCAGGCACTGTTGTAACACGGCAAGGGACAAGGTGTGCGTGCACTCAGGGCGATGCTGACACACCCACCCCGTTAGGCCCCTTCAGACTTTGGGCACCAACCAGCACAGGAGAGGGCTAGGTGGGGCTAACAAGGGTGGCTCAGCACCGGCCTGCAGGCATCCCTCAACACGGATATCCTGCGTGCTATGGATGGCATGCTGATGGTGGTGGGAGGCAGACAGGTTTGTAGGCGTGAAGGGGTGGGTCGCTGGTGAAACCCCTCCTTCAAGCCAGGAACGGCCTGAAGCCTGGGGGCCAGGCTGCCAGTTGTGGGCGAAGTCCACAGCCCGGAATGGGAATTTTATTGATGACCATTCAGCCAATCGAATGGTGCTTTTTTAGACCCGCCCATGCCCTCCCGCGGACCAATCAACACGCACTTTCTTCATTCTCAGCACATCAAATTCCCTGACTCAGCCAGACTCACACACGCATCTGGACAATTTACCTGCAGAAAAGTGCTACCCCCTTCAGGTCTCCTGAGAGCTGTTCTGTCACTCAATAAAGCTCCTCTCTGCCTTGCTCACCCTCCAGTTATCTGCATGTCTCATTCTTCCTGGATGCAAGTCAAGAACTTGTGACTCACCGAATGGTGGGACTGAAAGAGCTGTAACACAAATGAGCTGAAATTCCCCCCGCCTCAGCCCCGCTCACAACGTTGTAGGCGAGCAACAAAAATGAAAGACGAGCTGTGGCCCTTTGGAAAGCCCAGACCTAGGTGGTCTCCAAGCCAGGGCTGTGACACTCTCTTAGGGGGCTCTGTGGTTCCTGGCATCTCCAAGCTTCTAAGCTCCATTGTGTTCCCCTCATCCACATGCAGGTGCCCTCAGTGGAAGCCTCTTGTAACACATCTGATCTTGCCACAGCCTTGCACGGAGCTGGCACATGTGCAGCACCTAGAGCTGCCCGTCCCACTGTAGCAGCCAACGTGCCTGGCTGTGCACAGTGGCTGGACCCTACGCTTCCTCACTCACACACCCCTTGCTTCTCTGCACTTAGCTCACCCTTGTCAGGCATGGGATCCAGGCGGGTAGTGTGGCTGAGCAAAGCCTGCTGGGCCCAAAGGGTGGAATAAGCCCAGTGGGCCCGAGCAAAACTCAGGCAAAGGCACCACAGACCACAGAGGTTGGGAAAGTGACAACCTAGGGATCCCGTGACAACGTGGCATTTGAAATAGAAAGAAAAAAAATCTTGCTGCATATTTTTTGTCTTCTCAATGACGGGAATTAAGATACATCTGAATTGCATAGAACAAATTTTAAAAACGAAATCTCTCTACATAAATTATGAAAGTATAAAGAATCAAATATATTCAGATAATCAGAAAGTTAAAATTCAGTACTCAAATCACTATACTGTTATTGTAAAGTCTGTCATTTTCTCATCTTGTTTTACTATGTGATTAGGTTGTCGTAGGATCAAGGCTTTACTCAACATTTGTTTCAATTCAATGTTCTTTTCTTTCCCACTCTAATATCTATAAAAAGAAAAATTTATTATAGCTTTATTTTTCTGCAATAAGAAAATATTTGTTTTTTAAATAACTGATAATATTTTATCTCATACATAGTCCATCACAAATAAGTGACTCCTGCACCTGTCAGGGCCCATAAAATCATGTTTATTAAGAAGGTCAGTGTTGTAAGCTAAGGAGATTTTGGATAATGAATGACCCTGAAAAGTAAAATAATATTTTGCCATCTTATAATGATTTCTACATATGAAGAGCTAAGATGGATACTCCCAGTAGCTTTATTTTCTTTGTCTTTGAAATTAAGTTTTAATAAGCAGAATATGTATTGAAAGATAGACTGTCACATTTTTCAATTTGCAATAGATTCAAAAGGAAGAAGTATTTGTATTCATATTTTTGAAGAAATATACTATGTCTAATCTGAAAATATTGACCATATTTCCAATTTTGAAAATTATCTTAAATGAATTCTTCCTCAAAAGTCCCCGAGTTTTATCTTTTGAATCCATGAGTGGACATATTTCATTGCAAACTTTGTCCTCTTTTAATACTTAATTCTTTTTTTGTCTTAGGGATCTCTTTTAGTTTCTCTTCTCGAGTCTTTTTAAAAAATCTCTCTATGGCTTGAATTCATGTATATATCCAGAAGAGGAGGAATTGTATATATCCAATTACCTTTCTTTCTGAGTTTCAGACATATGTTTCAACTGCTTCTCAGGGGTCTTTACTTGGATACCTCATAACAACATCAAATTCAACATGACCAACATGGAGCCATTCAGCTTGCCCCAAACCCCGAATTTGAACGTTACTGTTGAACATTCAATCAACAAATTTAAAACACAGGAATTCTTCATTTTCTATGGAATTAGATATAAAATTATGTCAACTTTCCTCTCTTTTTTTTTTTTTTTTCCAGACAGAATTTCACTCTTGTTACCCGGGCTGGAGTACAATGGTGCAATCTCAGCTCACCGCAACCTTCACCTCCCAGGTTCAAGCAATTCTTCTGCCTCAGCCTCCCAAGTAGCTGGGATTACAAGTATGTGCCACCATGCCTGGCTAATTATTTTGTATTTTTAGTGGAGACAGCGTTTCTCCATGCTGGTCAGGCTGGTCTCGAACCCCCAACCTCAGGTGATCCACCAGTCTCGGCCTCCCAAAGTGCTGGGATTATAGGCGTGAATCACTGCGCCCAGACCAATGTTCCTCTTAAATACATCTGAATTTTCCCACAACCACAGCTTCATAACCACCTACTACAATCTTCCACATTGCAGCCAGTGATTTCCTAATACTCTCTTGCCTAAAACTTTTCAATGGTCTCCCATTTGGCAATAGAATATATACTAAATTATGAAACATAATGTCTTAGTCTGCTCGGCTGCTATACAAAAATATCACAATCTAGGTGGCTTAAATTACAAAAAAATAAATAAATATTACCTTATAGTTCTGGAGGCTAGAAGTCCATGATCAAGGTGTCATCAAATCTGGTTTCTAATGAGGTTTCTCTTCTTGTCTTATCGACAGCTAACCTCTCTATATGTCCTCACATGGTCTTTTCTCAGTGTGTGTGCAGAAAGATGGAGACAGAGAGAGAGGCAAAAAGGAAAAGAGAGACAGAGAGATGAGATTGAACTGTGCAGTGTCTTATCTTATAAGGACATTAATCCTATTAGATCAAGGCCCAACACTTATAATCTCATTTAAACTTAGTTATTTCCTTAGAGTTCCCATCTCCAAATCACTGGATATTAGGGCTTTAACATGAATTTCGGAGAGGCAAAAACATTCAGTCTATAACACATGGTAATAAATCAAGAGCTGGTTTATGCTATCCACCCTAATTAGCTTTACTATCACTTATCTTTCAACCTATGCTGAACTTGACTGAATAGTCGCAAGTTCATTTTATTCAAAAAGTATTTTTTAAGCACCTGTAATCTTCTAGGCAAAGTTATTGCCTGAGGAAACATCTGAAAGGAAACCAAACACTTTCTATTTTATAAAGCTTTAATTTTACTGCGGAAAGACAACAAATAAATAATTGAATGCAATGTCCCACCCTACTTCTTCCATAGCTCTTTAAATCCCCAAGCTCCCTTTTCAATCCCTCTCTCTCCCTTCCTCCCTCTCTTCCTCTCTCTTTCTTTCTCTCTCACCCTCTTTCTCTTTATCTCTCATGAACGCGCACATGCACATGTGTTGGCTAAAAACACACACATATTTCAGATCTCAGCTCTTTTATTTTTTTCAGACCTAGTCTCACTCTGTTATCCAGGCTGGAGTGCAGTGACACAATCTCGGGTCACTGCAACCTACGCCTCCCAGGTTCAAGCGATTCTCCTGTCTCAGTCTCCGGAGTAGCTGGGATTACAGGCACGCACCACCAAGCTTGGCTAATGTTTGTACTTTTAGTAGAGACAGGGTTTCTCCATGTTGGCCAGCCTGCTCTGGAACTCCTGATCTCAGGTGATTCCCCCACCTTGGCCTCCCAAAGTGCTGGGAGGAAAGGCATGAGCCACCATGTCTGGCCAGTTCTTTTCTTTTTATGTATTTATTTATTTTTCCTGATACCTGTAGACTGAATCAGCTTGTACCTGATCCATGATGTTCAAATCACACTGTAGCAGTAAAATATGCTCATGCTTGATCACACAGCTCATTGAATTGACCTGTCTCCCTCCAAAAGGATAATGATGACATCTTCTTGTCTTCACCATTATGTGGTGACTGATACATAGTGGACAATCAATAAACACTCATTCAGGATAGGTAAGTAGTCATTCACTGAGTTTAATAACATTCCATTTTTTTATTTACCTCAGAAGCACCCAGAGCATTTAATATGAAAATGTGGAGTGGATCATTAAAACACACTGTATTCTGCTTTTTACAAATAATTGTATTATATAACTTTTTCTCACAGCATCTCTCAGAATTATTTATCTATATAGCTAATTTTTGATTAACAGTCTTCTGGAATCTTTTCCTTTTCCCACACTTGGGCCAGGAGTTCGTCTCTCTGCCAGAGTTAATGATGGCCTTTACTCTCAACATTTGTAAGCTAATGAGAAACAAAATTGCAATGCTTTCATAGATCAAAGAATCACATGGAAGTTCTTTTCTTTTAACAGAACTATTTTACACTAGTTCATTGATACCATCAAAGGCACATGTAGAATATAAAGGGCCTATTGTCAAAATAACTAAATAAATGGCCTTATTAAAATTTAACTGAGCATGCATGAATTAATGAACAATAAGTGTTTTCATAATAAACATTTTAAGTGCTAATTGGTTCCAATGGGGAGTCTTAAGATTACAATTTCTTTGAAACCTGTGGTCTGCTGCAAACATACTGATATATAATAATTATAACAAGAAAAATATTGATGTGAAACACTTTATCAGTTAACCATAATGAATATAAACAATATCATTAAGCTGAACTTCATGAGATCTATATTCAATAAGCCAAACAATCACAGGCTACATCATCAGAATGCAAACCTACATCATCAGAATAAGTTGATGGTTAAATTTCTGTTGGGTCCCATGAAATATAGATTCTGGTTCAATACATCAGAGCTAGGGAGGCCTGACATTTTATATTGTTCAAATGTCATAGATAAGATGTTCCAAAACTTTCTATTTTCACAGAAACATAGTGGTTCATTTTCATTTCTTTCAGAACACCCTTAGGTCTATTAAATGCCTAATAGTTTATTCAGTGGTAGATCTGAATAATTTAATAAGTGTTATTGTCATTAAAAACTTGCCATTTGAAAAAGCAATAGACATGCTTGAAAAATAATATTTTTATTTCATGATTAACTGACATCTACTGCTTACTGGGAGGTGTGCAAGCAACTCTTGAGCACTACACCACTTCGCAAACTTTGGAATCAGATTGGACATTATCACCCTCATTTCAGGTTCCACATTTACATCTTTTTTTGAGACAGAGTCTTGCACTGTCACTCAGGCTGGAGTGCAGTGGCACAATCTCAGCCCACTGCAACCTCCACCTTCCAGGATTCTCCTGCCTCAGCCTCCTGAGTAGCTGAGATTACAGGCGCCCGTCACCACACCTGGTTAATTTTTTATATTTTTAGTAGAGGCAGAGTTTCACTATGTTGGTCAGGCTGGTCTTGAACTCCTGACCTCATGTTCCACCCACCTCGGTCTCTCAAAGTGCTGAGATTACAGGTGTGAGCCACCGTACCCAGCCTCCACATTTGCTTTTGTGCAGCACTTGCTTCTCATTAGAGCAACTATCAAAAGCCAAACTATTGACTTCATTTTGTTCTTTTTTTACCTTAACACGAATGATTCCTGTTCAGAATCTTCTTTGCAGAGCTCTAGATGGTTCTTAGCAATGCCAATTAACAGAGTAGCTAATAGGGTGATACTGCAGGTATCAGAGCAATAGGTATGAAAGCAGGTCCACACTGTGTTATTTATTTTATTTGCAAATGGTCATTAAGAGACATGGCATGCATCAAAATATTTGCAAACCAACCCTAAAGGAGATACATACATATCTCCTTTATATGTATATATTCACACACACATCAGTTCAGATGTAGCATGCTATATATTAATAATTTTTTATCAATATTGGAAACCATTACATTTTAATGTAATTATTCATCTATATCATATTCAATATGTTTAAATATTTTACTTTGTGATTCTATTGCTTAGATAGAAAAAAAGGGTTATTTAACTAATGGAATAAAATATATGTTGTGTGGGGATCCTGAAGAACAACCTCAGGTTTAATAATTCACTGTAAGGACCCCGAGAACTCAGAGAAGCTTCTATATTCATACTTATGACTTATTGTAGCAGAAAATACATTATAAAAACAGTAAAGGTAAAAGGTGTATGGGTGAAGTTCAGGAGAAACCAAGAGCAATTTAGTAGTTTTTAAGAGACACTGGTTAATTCTCCTAGCAACACATACGAGTAACCAGGGAAGCACACTCAATCATTGGTATCCAGGGTTTTTATTGAGAAACAGTCACATAGGCAGGCAGAGTCCCATGTGACTAACCTTACTACTCAGTCTCCAGGCCTCCGGAGGTCAGGCTGATACAGAGAGGCTCAAATCCTCGAGCTTAAAAAAATAGACATTCATCATTAATCACATGATTAGCACAAACTGTCAGACTTGCTCAAGGTCTTGGGTATACAAAAACTCTTCTACCAGACAGACAATTTCAAGGGCTTAGAGGTTATCTCCCAAGACCTTACCAAGTTCCATCCTTTTCCTGGGAATGTGCAGAGTTTAAATAACCCTGGCTTGGTGTGGTGGCTCATGCCGGTAATCCCAGCAACTTGGAAGGCTAAGGTGGCTGGATCACTTAAGGCCAGGAGTTCGAGACCAGCCTGGCCAAAATGGCAAAATTCTGTCTCTACTAAAAATGCCAAAAATTACCCAGTTGTGGTGGTACGTGCCTGTCATTCCAGTTACTTGGGAGGCTGAGGCATGAGAATCACTTGAATTGGGAGGCAGAGGTTGCAGTGAGCTGAGATTTCATACCTGCACTCCAGCCTGGGCGGCAGAGAGAAACTCTGTCTCCAAAAAAAAAAAAAAAAAGAAAAAAAGAAAAAAAGCAACCCTAGCTGGCTCAGTTAGTCACTTATTTCACATTTACAATTTGGCTTTAATATAAATACCAACAACTGTGCTTCACTTCAGATTATTTTTGTCAAATCATTCTTCCTATCCTATTTGTTCACTATTTAATTTTTAATCCCCAGTTTTATATCTCTTCACATTTAAGAGCTTTATTTTACACCTTCTTCCCTCTTTTTGGCATTAGTCAGCTAATTTATACCTTATATACAACATGCTCTTTCAAATTCATCGGAAGTATTGATATATAAAAAACATATCTCATATTGCACATATAACTAGAACTGGAAAAATCAATGAACTTTTTTTAAAGCCTGTCAATATTGAATTTCAATATGGGCTTAAAACAGGAAGATACTGACTCCTCAAACATATGACTTCCTATTCTATTTTTCTTTCTTACTTGATTGATAAGTGGAATTGTCATCCTTCATATTTTTAATACTAAAAATTACCCACAGTCTGACTGCAGCTGATTTGAAATTGGAGAAGGTGAAGAGCCACCACCACTGCCACCACCAGGAAATTCTGTGTTGAACTCTGCTGGAGGCGATGTTTCCATAAATCAAAGAAGAATCAGTGTCAAATTAGAATTATGTACTGTCAGGCTTTATAATAATTTCAAGGAGAGAAGAAATGAGGAGGCACACATGAAGTAAAGAGAGGTCAAAGACATCACATATGGCTCCCAGATCCTTCTTTTCTGCATCACACTCTCTGGGCCAGAATAGATGATACTTCAAAGGAGGTTTGCAGGTCCTCTCACAAAAAGAAGAACATTTAGAACATAAAATATGTCCACTCATGTCTATATGTACACCCAGACTACACAACATTTGTCAGGAAACCTTACTTCATTAATCCATAGATCTTGGATTTGGTTACCATAAACAATCCTAAGCTAAGGATATCCTGCTCAAAGTATCCTGTAGATGAGGACTCCCCCACTAGCAAATATCGCTGGTCTATTTACCATAAGATCAGTTAACAGACTATTTACAAAGAGATTAGACCAGCTCACCTGGTCTTCTTTCTTTCTCCAGGAACATCTTTTTCTCTATCCCAATTGTAATCAGTACTTAGGAGAGAATTGAATTACAGTCCTGATGCTTAAACTTCTTCATCTCCATTTTATAATTTCAGAGAAGGATATGGAAGAAAGAATGTTAGGGATTTATTCTGCGTTACTATTAATCTACAAATCTAACATTTTTTTTTCCTTATGTACCATGTAGTTTTAACAAGCGATAATGAGCATGCATTGCTTATATAACGGAAAAAATCAAAGAAGTATTTTTCTTGTCTCTGTTAACTGAACCTCTTTATGGGCACAGAACAGTGAGAAACTGACTCTTCAAAGACATAACTTCCCATTATAAATTTTATTTCTTACTTGAATTAGCAATGCAATTTGTCAACCTTCAAATTCTAAAAACTATAAATAATCCACTGAAGTTATTAGTAAACTCTTCCTTTAAATTAATTGCTAAATAGCTCATTAACTTTTACATATATAGTATCTGCCAATTTGTTAACTCATTCATTTCCTTTTATAATAACTTACACAAAAAACAAAGAGTAAACAAGATGTGATCCTTCCTTAAAAAATAATGTAGGTTTTTAGAGTTTTTAACATGCTTGTTCTTTTTAATATTCTTTGATTTAGTGCATGACAGTTCATAATTTTTCCACAGATTGAATAAAATGCTTAAAGTTGAAAAGTCATTTATAAGTATTCCTTGTGCAATCTACCTACTTTACATACTAAAAACTAAATGGTTAAGGTAACAGGACTTTACACAGTTCTACAATGTCTGTGTTCTCGGCATCTTTTATGTAGTATCTAGCAACTCAAATAATTCCTGAATTTGCCATTGTGCTCTCCAAATTACGTTCTATTACTTATTCAGTTGCTCCTAAACTCAACTCAACATATTGATTTTAATTTAAATAAGATTTATTTAAAAACCTCTGTGTATTCTCCTCCTTATTCACTGAATGTATCATAAATTATATGCATCATATTAGGCAGCAGAGAGTGACAATGCCTTGCTTTTAAGCAACTCAGGAGATTGATGTAATATGTTTAAAAATATTGCCTTACATCATCTAAAATTCTCATCTAATTTTTAATTTAGAAATGTCACAAACTGAGAATTCATATAAAATGAAAAGATGATGTGTAATTGAAGTGAAATTTAAATCAGAGAAAGTACAGTTGAATGTAGGGAATTTCTCATTAACTTAAAGCACTTATTAACTTTCTGTTTCCTTTGTGCATATACACCGAATACAGAGATGATTAATGCATTATGTGCATCATCTTTCTTGTTAATTATATTCTAATGCAATCTCAAATGACAGTATAATAATGATACTGTATATTTACAAAGTCTATTTTCAGACAGCACTGGCACTTTAGAATCCAATGCATATCCTCAAAACACCAATTTGTTGGATTCTTAAGCACACAAAGTAAGTGGATTTTTATTTCTAAAGCTAGTTGGAATATTTTGGTAAATAAACATAAATTGTGTTATTGGTAGGAGTTATTTTGTGAATATTTTAACTAAATACTTCACTAAAGTAAAATTTAGAGAAGTATTTGAAAATTATCCAAATAGATTGAAAAAAGAAAAACATATATATGTGTAAAATCTGGTTTGATCTAGTTTTGTATTTCTTAATATTGAACTTATTTAATAGTTACCAAATATATATTTAGCATCCATCATGTGATAAGCACCACATCAGGGACTGAATACTGCAGAAAACCAAAGTTTTACTCTCAGGGAGTCACTGTCCCAGTGGAAGGAATAGGCTAAAATTCCCAATTTATAGTATAGTAATATAAGACCATATATTGTGTTTATACAGTGGCCTATGAGAACAAAGACAAGGAGAACTGAATTTATCCAAGAGGTTGATATCAAGGTGAATATTATCTAAGGGAATATGAGGGCTCACAACTCATAAACAAAGACATGTATTTTTCTATTATAGAAGTTTCGAATTTAAAATAAGGGCCGACTTAACACTACTATTATCATTTCTATTCAGTGCCTTTTAGCAATACAAACAGACATTAAATGAAAATAAGTGTATATACTGGAACAGAGAAAAAAGTATAAAATAGGTAAATGATCTGATATTACTACTAATAGAGAAGAATATTTTTCTCTGTAGGACTCAAATGAACAAAAAAAGTAAAAAAAGAAACACTGTATCTTGTACTCTATAAAAAATTAAATCTAATCTTTTAAGTAATCACTTTTCCTGTTGGGTATTAGAGGAGAACACTTTGAACTTGAACATTGGAAACTTGAAGTTTTGTCTAGTTTAAAGGCTCTCCTTTGGAAAATTCAGCCTCTGTAAGGTAAATACTACCCAACTCCTCATCTCCAAAAGGCCACCTGGTTGTATTTGTGAGAGCAGGTGGCATCAATAATTCCATGACTGGGAGGAAAAATGGGAGCTACAAGGGTCCATACTATTTTCTGTAGCATGCTAATCTGGTTATTGGACTGGGGATTGCTGCAAACAACTCCTGGCATGCCGTTAGGACCAATGTGTCACTATCTACTACTTATGTATCTATTCCCAGCTGTGTATCTCTGTTTGCAAGAGAAAAGCCCCTTTGTTCCAACTTCAAGCCTCTGTTGGTTCACCAGTTCTCTTAGCAAATTCCTGTCCCCTTACTTGGTAATGTGACTGTTTCCTGATTCTCTGTGTGGAATACTAAGACATGTGGAGTGAGAAGTTCTACTTCAGTCTCTGTCTTGCACGTTTCCCTGTGCTGCTATTGTCCAAATTTTCCCAGGCAGGCACCAGTGCTAGTATAAACTACTTTCATTATTTTAGTAATTTTAATGTTAAAATATGACTATGGTGTAAGATATCATCTGTTTCCTTATGTAGAAAAATTCCCATATCTAAACACTAAATGTGTAATTATTCGAATGTTAAAAAACCACCATCCTGTAAGATTCTCTAAAATAAGGATTTTGGTGCTCTCATTTACTATAAAGGCTTCCAAAAATTAGTTGTTCCTTTTTAAGCTAAATAATTTCTACTTTCCCACTGAAACTTCAAAATTTGGGCGACTTTATAGTTACCCTGATTGAAATGCTGACTTTTCTTACAAGGTCACACACATAGAAATAGTTGCCTGAGTTTAAGGCAGATTGCTATTTTTTCAGTGATACATTAACACTTCTAACTCTACAAAGATTGGCTTTAGTGTCAATGCTACGCACATGCATAGTAGCAACTGCCTAGTGATATCTCTATCTTCAAGAATAGTTCTTCTGTATCACTGATATAGCAATGGAATGTCATTATTAGTTATGATTTTTTAAATAAATTTGTTCAATTTGGAGCTTTATATACTTGTGGAAATAAAATTATACTAAATTAAAATTAAAATGTACATATGCAATAACTCAAATATATAGTATACATATATATTTATGAATGAAATATATGTGCTATAAATGATAATTATGATGAACCATCCACTTATACTTGATTTTCTGGTTTCTTTATGTAATTTGTAAAAACGTTTAAAAAACACTTTTTTAAAGTATGGGTTATAGTAAACTATTATATTGTGACATCATAATTTTATTTTTATTATGATTTGCGACAGGATAATTTAGTAATGGTCTTTGGAGTTTGAAAGTTCTAGTTTAAAGTCTAATTTACAATACGTTGACATAAGTTTCCTCAACCATAAGACTGGGTATCTAAGTTTTCTTTTATTATTATTCCTGAGCATAAATGGTAAATATTAGCTTTAAAATAGTTTGCTAACCCAAGCAACTGCAAGCTCTTCTTTCAAAACTTACATTACTTATATTTGAGTATAAGAAATTTACAGTATGATTTCTAAATCAAAAGACACAACTACTAAGTTGTTCAGCATTAATGCTCAAAGAACAGCACATTCATCTCACAGTCATAGAAACAGTCATTTCAACTACTAAATGCAATTAAAATCTAGAATTATTTCTACTTCTTCGGAAGTAGAGAAAAATCAAATATTAATAAGCTTAACAACAAGAAAAACTTGGATAATCTATAAAACCATATTTGTTTAATCCATCAGAGAGCTGAGAAAACAAAGCAAATTAATGAAATGAAACCCAAAAGATGTCATGCTTCTCTCCACTGAGATCAGTCATGTAGATTATTTCACCTTGGTAGTGTATGAAAGGAAGAGATAGCCACACAGAGACAAATAAGGAAGAATTTTTAGCATTCTTAAAGATGAAGTGGAGGCTAGTGGCTAGTATGAAAGTCTAAAATCCCTGAGATCCCAGAAACAAGGAGACTGTACCTGCTTACCAACTCTTTCATACAGACTGCTTGGGAGAAGTACTACTAGGGGTATGACAGAAGATCTGAGGGAGACCTCCATCATGACTCAGGCGTGCAAGGGGTGCCTAAATTTCAAGGTAAAGTAAGAGAATCTTGTGATGAGCTTGATTGTTTGAGTATCTGGGGACAATCAAGGAAAATAAACACAAAATAACATTATCTGACCGAAACTTTGTTGGGAGACTTTTCAGAGATAGTGGAATGGGGCCACCATCGTGAAGGGGAAGTGGGGAGGACAACTCCCAGGGAAGGGGAGACACGTCATGCCATTCAGCAGCATGGTGGGGAGTCTCTGGATCAGAGAACTCTGAAAGGCAGCAGTGGTTAGGGGTCATTTACAGCTATAGATTTTCTCTAATCTGTGGCCAGCCGATGTTGAGTGCAGTTTCGCAGGTTATAAAAAGCAGACAGGTGCTAAATGGAAAAACACATTTTAAATGGGACTATATTTAAAGCAACTAGATGTGTAGGGATTTGATTTTGGTGCTGGCTGGCTATGTGCTCACAGTCTTCAATTGCTGTGGGGAAGTAAACAACATAGGGACTAATATGAATTGGCCATCGTCAGGCCATTTATATAACCAATCTAACGAACGTTGTCTGTACTCTAAGACCTGCATGAATAAAAGTGGTTTGCTTTTAATGGAAAATGAATATGCTGTGCCCTGGAGCTTGCTCTGATTTTAGTCAAAAGCTACATGTGGATTTGATAGGTGTCATTTTTAGACAGAAGTTTTCAGGAACCAGTGCATGATTCTTCTGCTCTTTCCAACTTCCATAATGACAGCTGCTGTTTGTGATGACTCAGTTGGCTTCCATGAGTTAGCTTAACATAAAACAGAACACCAACAAAGTCAAAATGAATATTCAGTGTGAGCAAGAAGTATACCCTTGTTCTAGGCTACAAAGATTTGGGATTTGTTTGTGGCCACCACATGAACTACCCTAATATGGTTCAAAAAATGTAAATGGATTTTAGTTCTAATTCTGATTTAGTCATTTGTTAATGAAAATTTAAGTTGCTATTTTACCAAGAAGATGTGATTTGTAAGCAATTGGTCATAACTGAACATTTTTATAACTCCCATTTTGACAATAGAAATAATATTGAAGCAGGGATATTTTTATATGTGCTAGTCTTTTCCACTGACAGCCTCATCATCACTACTTATAGTTTAAAGATATTATGTGAGTCAAGCTTGCTTTAAATTCTCAACTTTGTATAACAAGTGGCATTTTTAGCTCCCAGTCCAGACATAATTTTGCCTTATGCTTACTCTAAATTTTTATCACAAGCCATAAGCTGTTCTGTTGATAAATTTATCACAGGATAATATTTGTGTCTTTAAAATTGTAGTGAAATTACAAATAAAAGATATTGAGATACCCTTTAGAAATATTAAAATACAGAATATATTGTAACTGTTCTTCACTCCAATAATGCAAAAGAAAAGGTTATATTTCTCAATGAGGATTTTCCTGTGTATTGCGAAGAAAATGGCAAACCAGGATAAATTCTATAAATGTTTGTTGACTACCTCGTCAAATATATTAGAGTGTCTTAATATAATTTACTCGTCTTAAAATTCTACAAAGCTTTTTTCAAATAACTATTAAACTTTTTCTTTTCCTACTCATCTCTACTTCCTTATTCCATCCATTATCTTAGACCTGAACCACACAAAAGTTCATGGTTTTCTTAAACACTGCTACCTTTCCAAGGACTTCCTATTTTTTTTTTGTTTCAACTTCATGCTCAAAAACTTCTAATCGTTACCATAAGACAAAACCCAGTTGGAATCTCTCTCTTCACCCCATCTATCACTAGAATATAATAGCCTATCACTTTCCAAAATGAATTTTCTTTTCCAGAAAATTTCAATTCCCTTCTCTCACCATTCTTTCAAAATACTCTCCATTTTATAAACTTGTAAGCTCCATGAGGCTGGGGAGTCTGGTTTTAGCAGCATAGTGTTTTATAGGTCACGGATGCACATATGTATTTGTTAGATCTCTCTATTTGGAATACCCTGAATTTATCAATAATTTTTTTTCATCTGATTTTAGAATACCAATTGCCCTTCTGGGTTCAGTGCAGAAATGACATCGTATGCTGCTGATGAAATGATTAAATCACGCCTAGATGCTACTCAATTTATAACCAAATTAAATACATTTTATGTGGTTAATTCTGTCTGTTTATCAGAACTTTACTTATAGAGGGGGCCAATTTGAGTCATATTTAAAGCCACCGTTCAGAATATCTTTAAGTACTAATAATCTTGAGAAAGAAAAGCATCTGCTTCATCTTGAAGCCAGTCACATTTACAGTTTTAAATATAGCATGAATTTCGTAGAAAGGCTCTTGCTTTACCATTGCATAAATTTCAGATACATGAAAACACAGTTCTAATTAAAGGATAAACCCTGCATTTCCATCAATAAGAGGCCTGTTGAAAGAAACTGATTATTACGGTAGAGCCAAAGAAAATATGAGCTTACTTTGAGGTATAAGAAGTAATATATAATGCGAATCAAAAATTCAGAACAAATAAAAAATAAAACATATGAATTAAAAAATAAAGTTGCTAAACAAATTTTAAAGATAATATATTTTTCAGCCAAGTAGGTCATAACTAAAATATTGATTAAATGTTTTATTTTTTTGAGACGGAGTCTCGCTCTGTCGCTCAGGCTGGAGTGCAGTGGCCAGATCTCAGCTCACTGCAAGCTCCGCCTCCCGGGTTTACGCCATTCTCCTGCCTCAGCCTCCCAAGTAGCTGGGCCTACAGGCGCCCGCCACATCGCCCGGCTAGGTTTTTTTTTTTGTATTTTTTAGTAGAGACGGGGTTTCACCGTGTTCGCCAGGATGGTCTCGATCTCCTGACCTCGTGATCCGCCCGTCTCGGCCTCCCAAAGTGCTGGGATTACAGGCTTGAGCCACCGCGCCCGGCCAAATGTTTTATTTTTATAACCAAAACTTTTAAGACTTTTTTTTTTATTTTTTTTTTTTTTTACATTTTAACATCTCTATAAATGGTAGAATTCTTATATTCATGATTCTTATATAATAGATATATTTATCATTCTTTTTAATACATAAAAGAATGGCTTTTCTTATAGACTGCAACTTAGATTTCACAAAATATCATAAATATGTGAAATATTTTAGGGTTTGTAGTGATAATTTTACAGCATATTATATATTTCATGCAGGATAACTTAATTTCTTTTTTTTTTTGTCTTTTTTTTTTTTTTTTTTCCTTTTTTTTGTGGAGAACGGGGTCTCGCTATATTACCCAGGCAGGTCTCAAACTCCTGGGCTCAAGCTATCCTCCCGCCTCTGCCTCCCTGAGAGCTGGGATTACAGGCGTGAGCCACCGCGCCCGGCCAGGATAACTTAATTTCTAAAACATTTAACTTAAAATTGTATAACAAAATGTGTATAATTTATATGATCAAGGAGAATTCTCAATAATCTATTTAAAGCACTAGTTCTATATCTGTAGTGAGCATTCCAGGAAACATTAGCACCAAAGCATTTCTGAAGCATCTTTAAAAAAAAACAAAATAGTTGTGTGAAATGAGGCAGTTTAAATATTTTACACTTTGGTATTATGAAATATTAATGTTCAAACACCCACAAATGGAAAGAATAAGGTCAGCAAAAGTTGTGAAAGACAAAAGCCTCACTTATAAACCTATCTTTGAAAATAGAATGTAAGGATTTACCTCCAATAAACAAACAAACAAGCAAACAACTAAATAAAGTATATAAATTCATTCTGTAATTTAAGATTTAAATATTGAAATTTGCCTAAAAATATTCATGGATATTGTTTTCAGTTTAGAGGACTATATTCCAAAAGCAGTGAAAATTAACTTAAGAATATGTTTTAAAACTTCTCATGTTTTTACATATATAAATGACAGCCAGATTTTTCTTCTTCATCCCACCTAGCATTTTTTTTCTACTAATTACTTGAGTCATAGTCTAAGGTTGTTGTGAATTTTTTATGATTACATTGGAATTTTCTTTGACTTGAAGGCTTATATTTCTAAAATACATTGGCAAAAAAGCTCAACTATAACCCAGTAGCAAAAATCCAAGACTTTTAAATTATTTTTATTGCATATATTGATAATTGCCATCAATGTTTAATTACATTTAATGCTATGTTATAAATATAATCAGAAATGATGAAGGAGATATTACCACTGACACACAGAAATACGAACAACCAACAGAGAATATTATGAACACCTATATGCACACAAACTAAAAAACCTAGAAGAAATGATAAATTTCTGGACACATACAGCTTCCCGTGATTGAACCAGAAAGAAATTGAATCCTTCAATAGACCAAAAATAAGTTCTGAAACTGAGGCACTAATAAATAGCCTACCAACCAAAAAAGGCCCAGGGCCACATGGATTGAGAGTTGAATTCTACCAGATATACAAAGAAGAGCTGATACCATTCCTACTGAAAGTATTCAAAAAAATTGAGGAGAAGGAACTCCTTCCTAACTCATTCTGTGAGGCTAGGATTGTCCTGATACCCAAATCTGGCAGAGATACAACAAAAAAAGAAAACTTTAGGCAAATATCCTTTATGAACATCTATGCAAAAACCCTCAACCAAATACTGGCAAGCCAAATTCAGAAAAACATCAAAAAGCTTATCCACCATGATCAAGTAGGCTCTAGCCCCAGGACGCAAGGCTGGTTCAACGTACTCAAATCAATAAATGTGATTCAGCACATAAACAGAACTGAAGACAAAAATCACATGATTTTCTCAATAGTTACAGAGAAGCCGTTTGATAAAATTCAATATTCATCCATTTTAAAAACCTCAATGAATGAGGTATTGAAGGAACACACCTCAAAATAATAAGAGCCATCAATGATAAACCCACAGCCAACATTATACTGAATGGGCAAAAGCTGGAAGCATTCCACTTGAAGACCAGAACATGACAAGAATGGCCTCTCTCACCACTCCTATTCAACATAGTGTTGTAAGTTTTGACTAGGGGAATTAGGCAAAACGATAAATAAAGGGAATTCAAATAGAAAGAGGGAGTCAAACTATCTGTTTGCAAATGGTATGGTATTCTATATATAAAACCACATAGTCTCAGCACAAAATCTTCTTCTTTTTTTTTTTTTTTTTTTTTTTTTTTTTTGAGACGCAGTCTTGCTCTGTCATCCAGGCTGGAGTGCAGTGGCGCAATCTTGGCTCACTGCATCCTCTGCCCTCCTGGGTTCAAGCGATTCCCCTGCCTCAGCTTCCCAAGTAGCTGGGATTACCGGTACCTGCCACCATGACCGGCTAATTTTTTGCATTTTTAGTAGAGACAGGGTTTCACCGTATTAGCCAGGATGGTCTGGATCTCCTGACCTCGTGATCCGCCTGTCTCTGCCTCCCAAAGTGCTGGGATTACAAGCGTGAGCCACCGTGCTCAGCCCCAAAAGCTTCTTAAACTGATAGATAAATTCAGCAAAGTCTCAGGATACAAAATTGATTTGCACAAAATACTAGCATTCCTATACACCAATATTAGTAAACCTGAGAGTCAAATCAGGAATGAACTCCCATTCACAATTGCCACAAAAAAGAATAAAATACCTTGGAATGCAGCTAACTAGAGACATGAAAGATCTCTACAAGGAGAACTACAAACCAGTGCTCAAAGAAATCAGAGATGACACAAAGAAATGGAAAAAAATCCATGCTCATGGATAGGAATAATCAATATCATTAAAATGGCTATACTGCCCAAAACAATTTACAGATTCAATGCTATTCCCATTAAACTACCATTGACATTTTTCACAGAACTGGAACATACTATTTTAAAATTCGTGTGGAACCAAAACTCCATGGTACAAGAACAGACACATAAAACCAATGGAAGAGAATAGAGAACCCAGGAATAAGATTGCACACCTACACTATCTGATCTTCAATAAATCTGACAAAAGCAAGCAGTGGGGAAAGAGTTCCCTATTTAATAAATGGTGCTGGGATAACTGACTAGCCATATACAGAAGACTGAAGTTGTGCCATATACAAAACCCCCTTATGCCATGTGCAAAACCCAACTCTAGATGTATTAAAGAAATAAATATAAAACTTAAAACTATAAAAATGCTGGAAGACAACCTAGGCAATACCATTCAGGACATAGGCATGGGCAACGATTTCATGATGAAGACACTGCAATTGCAATAAAAGAAAAAATTGACAAATGGGATCTAGTTAAACTAAAGAGCTTCTGCACAGCAAAAGAACTATCAACATGGTAAACAGACAACCTACAGAATGGAAGAAAATTTTTGCAAACTATTCATCCAACAAAGGTCTAATATCCAGAATCTGTAAGAAACTTAAACATATTTATAAGAAAAAACAACCCCATTAAAAAGTGGGCAAGAGACATGAACATACTTTTTAAAAGAAGATAAATGTATGGCCAAAAAACATATGAAACAAAGCACAACATCACTGATCACTGGAGAAACGCAAATCAAAACCACAATGTGATGCCATTTCACACTAGTCAGAACGGCTTTTAATTAAAACTCAAAAAGTAATAGATGCTGGTGAGGCTGTGGAGAAAAAGGAACACTTGTACACTGTTGGAGAGAGTGCAAATTAGTTCAGCCATTGTAGAAGACAATGTGGGAATTCCTCACAGACCTAAAGACATAACTACCATTGGACCCAGCAATCCCATTACCGGGTATATATCTAAAGGAATAGAAATCATTGTAGCATAAAGACAAATGCCCATATATGTTCATGGCAGCACTATTCACAATAGCAAAGACATGTAATCAACCTAAATTCCCATCAATGAGAGACTGGATAAAGAAAATGTGATACTTTTACACCATGGAATACTATGTAGCCATAAAAAAGAACAAGATCATGCCCTTTGCAGGAATGTGGATGGAGCTGGAGGCCATTTTCCTCAGCAAACAAATACAGGAACAGAAAACCAAATACTGCATGTTCTTGCTTTAGGTGGGAGCTAAATGATGAGAACACATAGATGGGAACAACACACAACGTGGCCTTTTGTAGGATGGAGGGTGGGAGGAGGGAAATGATCCAGAAAAACAACTTATAGGTGTTAGGCTTAATACCTGGCTGGTAAGATAGTCTGTACAACAAACCCTCATGACACAGGTTTACCTATATAACAAACCTACACTTGGCCCCTGTACTTAAAATAAAAATCAAAATAAAATATTACAGTGGCAGGATGATTTCCCACCCGGTAGAGTCAGGATTTTTAGCCTATATCATGTGGAACTTTACCAAATTTAATAATTGTGAGTAGTAATTAGTGTTAGAATAAAAGTCTTTGTAAGACTTTCATTGAAAGGTCACCTAAAGTTATACAAAATGTCATACCAATATTTATCTGACAATCATTCTTTTATTTCTCCATGGCAATATTCCAAAGAATATTGGTTTTTGAAATACATTAATACAGTCTTTATAGTTTCAAATTCAGGCAGTCATTGTGAATTATAAAATATAAAATTTCCACTTTCATACATTTCAGTATTATAGCTGACAAGCAAATACAGCATTGGCATTTAATGAAGTCAGCCAGAAAAAACATTATAACTCTCAACTTAAAAAAAATTAACTTACAAATTAAATCAAATCAAATATATAGTTTTGCCTCAATTAAACTATATATGTTATAGAATAAAATCAATTTGTTCATTTTCACAATCCATAAACGCATTTACAAAAGATGTATATTTTATGTATTCATTTAAGTCTTTTTTCATAACAGCAGACAATGAGGTAAACAGAAAAAAATTTTAAAATATAGTATGGCATACATAAATTATCATCAATTGAAGTAACATATATAAAGATAGCTGTATATTTTTCATTTTAAAAAATTATTTGCTTACAGTTCCATTTCTATATAATAAGAGTGAATCTATTGTTTTCTAAAGTCTCTTGCTTCACCTCACCTTCAAATTGTCCATGTACTCGCTTATTTTCAAATTAGAAAATCCATGGCTAAATGTGAAGAGGACAAAAACCTAATCTACTGTAGCATGATCTGCTAGTCACTGCCACTGTTTCTGTAGGGGCCACATAGAGTTGCTGGTGAAAATTGGTCCTAGACAGCCTAATGCATTCACGTTTACTGCTGAAATAATGAATTAGAACTGCAGTGATGTACCGAGTTAATAACATTACTTTAATGCAGATCACACAAAATACTAATTGGTGTGGTTGGATAAGGTAAGTGACCCAAGGAATGTCAATGCAGGCATTGGGTTCAGTTTCCAGAATGTTAGAACCGTGAGCAGAAGCCGGTTTATTAGAAAATACATGTTTTTTTGCCAGCTGGATGTATGTGTCTTTGCTGTTTGTGTTTTCCCATTCTATACTTTCACTGTTGTAAAACAGAAACCACAGTGAAGAAGAGTAAAATTTTGATTTGCTAATGTCAAAGCATGGAAGAAAATATGTCCAGCATTGCTATTGCATTTCACTTACCTGCCTTTCTTAATGTAGTCACCTCTCTTTTTATTTCTCTTTTGTGTCTTTTGATAATGAATTAGTATTCTTTCTCCACCTAATTTGTTATCAATCTGTAACAGTTAAGTCATACTGTGTTAATACAGCAATGAGCTTTCTAAAATTTTATTCTGAATTATGCTGTAGATCCACCCTAGAGATAGGCTTTTCCTCTGAATCTTCTAGATCTGCAAACATTTTCTGTTAAGGTCTAAAAATTATACATTTTTGGTTTTGCAGATCGTACACTCTATCTCAACTACTCAACTCTGCTGTTTTAACTCAAAAGCGACCACAGACAATAAGTAAACAAATGAAAGTGGTTACATCCTCAGAAAACTTTATTAATTGACACTAAACTTTGAATTTCTTATAACATTTATGTGTCCCTGAAATAGTCTTTTCCCCCTCAATACTTTAAAGTTTTAAAAAATATTCTTAGCTTAAGAACTGTGCAAAAACAGATGATAAGATCTACCTGGCCCAACAAATTGTAGTTTGCTGACCTCTGTTCCAGCTCTGGAGTTCTCCATCCTAGCTGCATATTGGAAGTAGGTCCTAAACCAGATTAATTAAATCATAATCCCTGACCACAACTCTGTGTTTTGTTATATTTTTAAAACTTCCTGGGTGACTTCAGTGCTAATATGCTAATCTTTTCTGAAAACATCATTTTTTAAAATTTAGTGTTTTATTTTTCTCCTCTCTCTATTGTTAACTAATATCCATCCAAGCTCAATAGGTATGTGTCAGAAAAGTGTGAGAGTATTGCAGATTCCTCTGTTTATACATCACTCAGTGGGTAGGTCAGTACCTCTTTTAGAGCTACACTTTGAAATCAGGTTGAAGTACACATATCTTAGTCTAATTATCTTCTTCTAGTAAAACATATTAGAGTTGTATTTTCATCCTATCCCTGAGCTCTTGTTCGTTTGATGCTCTAAGACAATGTTAATACATGAAAACCTGTACTTTCAAGCATATGTAAACTGCTACACTGGTTATTTTTCTAACCAACTGTCCCTACTGTACTTGACCCACTCACAAAATCTAAAACCACGTAATGTATTGATCCAACCCCTCAAAATTCTTATTTCTTGTGTACTTTTATTCTAGGACTTACAGTCTCCATCTTGGTGGAGTAAGATGCTAGCACAGCTTAGAGTAAGGAGAAGGCTGTCAAATATTGACACTACCACCCCCACAAAAATTCACCAGAAAAATATATTGATCACACAAAACTAAGTTTATTAGACCTACTGCAATGAAAGAGAACACTATATTGAGTGAATCTTAGTAGTGGCTGACAGGGGCAAGGTCAGGGGAGTACACTTCTGGGATCTTAAGGACTGGAGTGAAGGACTTTAAGGTGGATTTTGCAAGGTATAAAACTGGTTAACATTAAGAAATTTACAAGATGTTAGTTTTAACCTAGTGGATACGGCAAGGTGAGTCTTGAAGCAAGTCTTGAGGATGAGCAAGTTATTGGTCTTAAAAAAATGCTATTTTAATTTTCCCAGTCTTCTAATAACAAGAGTTTTTTAAAGCAAATTGCTAAGTTGCTTTTGCCTGGTAATAGTAGTGTTTAAAACAGGGATAGAAAAGTATGTTGCTACCAGTTTTAAAGGCAACTAGAATGAAGTAAATAGTACTCTACTTTATAAAACTACTCTTCAAAAAAGTTGGTGGGCAATCTAGTTTTAAATTTGTGTAGGACCTAAAGATTGGAATCACAGGGCTAATGATGGATAATGATAAAGCTCATTTTGCATTGTAGGTGGTCTTTATTTTATATTATAAAGTACAAATTTCAGGAGTTATCTCTCCCTCTCTGGTTTTTGATAGAAAGATAGAGATAGATCTATATCTATCTGTGTATATAGAATAAATCTATCTCATAGTTAACTATGAATTATCTGTGGTTCTATAATTTGGTTGCCTATTACTGCTTTTAGTGGTGTAAAACCGTCTTATGTCTATTCATGGCTATTTTATGAGAATTTAGGTAAGTCTTCTTCATTGTGGATCATTTGAGAAGAAATTGCTTAAGTAATAGCCTTTAAGACTATATAGATATAGAGCATGAACAACCCAGTATAAGTAGCACAAAGTCACTGGTATAGTAAGTATGATAGTTTTCTAAATAATCTATTATGAACAAGAAATAGTGAAGTAACTGGAGGTTTTCAAGAGAAGAGCTGCTGTGAAGCAGCAAAGGAGGGCTCAGTGTTTAGTTCCTGGTAAGAATAGCTGTGTTGAGGGGGCTGTTAACATCCAACCCACATGACCTGGCAAGGAGGAAGGAATGAGAAATAAATATCTCAACATTACTTGCTTTTTCTACTTTTAAACTTGTGATTTCATTAGCTAAAATGAATCAGAAATCAGTCACAGTTAGAAGTAGTCCATTCCAGTCACCCTCCTGTGGTACAGAATGGGTAGAGAAGGGTCAAGAGAGGATCTGGGGCCAGCGGTAGTAGCTCAGGCCTGTAATTCCAGCACTTTGGGAGGCTGAGGCAGCAGATCACTTGAGCCCAGAAGTTTGAGACCAGCCTGGTCAACATGGTGAAATCCCAACTAAACAATGGAAAAATCAGCCAGGTGTGGTGGCGCATGCCTGTAGTCCCAGCTATTTGGGAGGCTGAGATGGGAGAATTGCTTGAACCCAGGAGGCGGAGGTTGCAGTGAGCCAAGATTGTGCCACTGCACTCCAGTCTGGATGACAGAGTGAGACTCTTTCTCCAAAAATATAAAAAATAAAAAGGGAACGGGGATCTGGAAGAGCAAAAGAGCAAGTGGATGATATGCAGTACGTATCATCCTACAAGGTATATGGGCATGATGCTTGTATGATTTGTATGATGGGCAGACTAGAAGATGTCATAAGCACCCTGATAATGACACAGTGAACAGACAAAATACTCTGGGACTATGATGACGAAGTTGAGCTGCAGAGTTAAACCTAGAACCATGTATCTTTAAGCCATCTGAGTGAAAAATAATCAATGTCTATGTTAGTTAAACCACCATTCTGTTATTGGTAATTGAAAGTATCCTCACTGATACACTGTTTTGTGAGGCAACTACTGTTTTCAACCCCAGTATCCAGATGAGAAAATATGATCATAAAGGAAATTGGCAACATAACTAAGGTCACATAGTAGTTCTATTATGCTGGATTTGCTTGAAGAGATACATATGCTTTTTTCTACTTTGTGAATGTGACTTCACTGAGCTTCATTTTCCTTACCTGTAAAAGAAAGCAATAAAAAAAAAACAAAACAATGCCAGTCACACAGGCACAGTGGTTATGTTACTAAAATGTGATAATATGCTGAAAATATTATGATGCAGTAAATAACTCTCTTAACATACAAATCATTAATCATATTAATATTTTCATTAATATTTCATTAATTAATAATTAATATCTTATTAACTGAAAATATTATCCAGTATATTTTCTGAAAATATACACTAGAAAGTTGCAATTTTTACAGTAGAGAAGCTGCAAACAGTGGTACTTTTTATAATATATATTTTTAGTGTTCATATATATCTACATCTACTTTTTTTATTAATCCCTCAATAGATTTCTCAGACAAAAGTAATCTCTATCCACTTCTACAAACATTTTATCAGTAGCCCTTTCTTGTTGCTTTTCCATTGTTCCTTGTCAGTTCTAATTTAATGTAAGCTCTTGAAGCTGAGTATTATGATTTGATAGCTTTTTATCCCCTCAGATCCCTGACTCATAAAGTCATATATATAATAGATGTTTGACAAATATTATTGAATGAACATTATGGTATTTTATTTTTTCACATCCAGCATGTATGTTTATATGATATCCCATGAAGTATAAGATAATGCTTATCTCCAATGCTAAATGAAAACACAATATCAACAAAAGGTAATATGTCATTCTATAGCTCAGTTTAGTAGAAATGCTTTCACTTGTTATTCTTACTGAACAAAGCAAACCCACCAGAAATGTCATTTCTGAATTCACTTCAATTGGCTCAGATTTTTGGAAGAGTTGAAAAGTTTGTAATAAAAAGAATCTTACTGAGGATCAATAAGGTTTCATTTCCACTTACAGCTTTCTTCGAACATTTTTTTTTCTTCCCACATACCTATACAACTACTCATGATTCACAGACACTGAGAGCATAAGCGTACCTGAAAGAATTCTAAAAATGCAGTTGGAAGCACAGATTTCTTTCTTGTTCTTACAATTGTCATTGCTAGAATGCATCTTCTACTATAGAATTCTGAGAGTCTTAACAAAGTAAATTCCATTAAATGTATCATATATTTGAATTATACCATTAAATGCATCATATATTTGAACTATACTTACCCTAAAAAATGAAAAAAAAAACCAGACACTTGATATATATGAACTTTTAAATATGTTACTACCACTTAATACAGAGGAGAAAATCAAATCAAATAGAGAGATGATTTAAATAGCTTTTAATTTTTGAACAAATATTAGAATACATCATACATAAGCCTATGCTTACTACCCAACTGCAAACTATACATAATCAGGAATAATTTCTATTAAATACTTATCTATATAGCATAAAACAGTGACTACTTAAGCTATATGAATACAGTGTTTGTTTTTTCTTTCAGCTTTTATTTCAGGTTCAAGGGATACATGTGTGCGTCTATTATGTAGGTAAATTGTGTGTTTTAGGGGTTTGGTGTACAGATTATTTCGTCACTCAGGTAATAAGCATAGTAACAAATAGGTGGTTTTTTTATCCTCGCCCTCCTTTCTACCTCCACCCGCAAGTAGTCCCTGGTGTCTGTTGTTCCCTTCTCTGTGTCCATGTCCTCTCAGTGTTTAGCCCCCACTTACAAGTGAGGAGATGTGGTGTTTGGTTTTCTGTTTCTGCATTTATTCATGTAGGATAATGACCTCCAGCTCCATCCAAGGTGCTTCAAATGGCATGATCCCGTTCCTTTTAGGGATGCTTAGTATTCCATGGTGTATATCTGCCAGATTTTCTTTATCCAGTCTATCATTGATGGGCATTTAGGTTGATTCTATTTCGGTGCTACTGTCAAGAGTGCTGCAATGAACACATGTGTGCATATGTCTTTACGGTAAGATGAATTACATTCCTTGAGTATATACACAATAATTGGATTTCTGGATCAAATAGTATCTCTGTTTTTAGATCTTTAAGAAATCTCCAAACTTCTTTCCACAGTGGCTGAATTAGTTTACATTCCCACTATTGGTGTAAGCATTCTCTTTTCCCTGCAACCTTATCAGCATCTATTATGTTTTGACATTTTAATAGTAGCCATTCTAATTTGTGTGAGATGGTATTTCATTGTAGTTTTTATTTGCACTTCTCTAATGATTAGTGTTGCTCAGTATTTTTTCATACTCTTCTTGGTTGAGTGTATGTCTTCTTTAGAGAAGTGACTGTTCATGCTTTTTGCTCACTTTTTAATGAGGTTGTTTGATTTTTGCTTGTTAATTTGTTTGAGTTCCTTACAGATTCTGGATACTAAGCCTTTGTTGGATCCATAAATTGCAAATATTTTCTCCCAGTCTGTAGCTTGCCTGCTTACTCTGTTGATAGTTTATTTTGCTGTGCAGAAGCTCTTTAGTTTAATTAGAACCCATTTATCAAATTGTATTTTCATTGCAGTTGCTTTTGCCTTCATTCTCATAAAATCTTTGTCACACCTTACGTCCAGAATGGTATTTCATATGTTATCTTCTAGGGTTTTTAATGTACAAAAAAATAAGTAGCTTTTCTGTAGACCAACAATATCCAAGCTGAGAGCCAATCAAGAGCATAGTCCCATTAACAATAGCCACACACAAAAAAAACCATAAAATACCTAGAAATACAGCTAGCGAGGGTGGTAAAAGACCTCTGTAACAAAAATGTTAAAATACGACTGAAAAACATTAGAGATAACAAACATATGGAAAAATATTCCATGTTCATGGATAGGAAGAATAAGCATCAATAAAATGGCCATACTGCCCAAAGGAATTTACAGATTCAATGCTATTCCTAGTAAACTACCAATGACATTTTTCACAGAATTAGGAAAAAAAAAAATTCTAAAATTTATATGGAACCAAAAAAGAGCCCAAATAACCAAACCGATCTTAAGCAAAAAGAATAAAGGTAGAAGCATCACACTACCCAACTTCAAACTATACTACAGGGCTACAGTAACCAAAACATCATGATACTGGTACAAAAGCAGAAACATAGACCAATGAAACAGGAAATAAAGCTGCACATCTATAATCACCTGAGCATCAACAAAGTCAACAAAAGCAAGCAATGGAGAAAGGACTTCCTATCCAATAAATGTTGCTAGGATAACTGAGTAGCCATATGCAGAGGATTGAAACTAGGCTCTTCCTTTCACCATATACAAAAATCAACTGGAGATAAACTTAACTGTAAAACCTAAAGCTAAAATGAATGTTTTTAATGTAAATATTTTTATGCACTTACTGCAAATCACATAATACATTAAGAGCTTTAACATTATCCTTTTATTTATTTTAATAACAATCCTGTTGCATAGTTAAAATGTTGCCAATTTTACAGAGTAGAAACCTGGAATTCTGGGACAATGTTATATAACCTTATTTCAAAGGCTTTGGCAGAACTTCATAAAATGCACAGGCATCTTGGTTTACTACTCAAACAATAATCAATGTCTTTCTTCTATCAGTCAATCATTGTGTAGCTTTAAACAATTCACAATTTTTCTGTGCTATTCTATCTTAGAACAAATAATTCATGCTTCTTTTTCTTTCATTTATTCATTGATTCATTTATTCAATAAATATTTATCAAGTGTATAATATGTACCAGGCTTAGCACATAATATGTACCAGGCTTAGTACTATCTCTCAAGATTTAGGAATATAAAATATAAGCCTTGCCTTAAGAGGCTTTGAGTGTACTGAAAAAGATACAATTTAAAAGCCTAATTACAATACAGAGCATTAAGTATTATAATAGTGGCATGTGCTTGGCTTTAATTAGGAAGGTGCATTTAATTGAGGCCTTGTATTTTATCTGGGAAACATTCCCACAGAAAGTAGCATTTGAGGCTGGGAGCAGTGGTTCACACCTGTAATTCCTGCACTCTGGGAGGCCGAGGCAGGTGGATCACCTGAGGTCAGGAGTTCGAGAACAGCCTGACCAACATGATGAAAGCCTGTCTCTACTAAAAATACAAAAAATTAGCTGGGCGTGGTGGCAGGCACCTGTAATCCCAGCTACTCAGGAGGCTGAGGCAGGAGAATTGCTTGAACCTGGGAGGTGGAGGTTGCAGTCAGCCAAGATCTTGTTACTGAACTCCAGCCTGGGCAACAAGAGCAACACTCAGTCTAAAAAAAAAAAAAAGAAAAAGAAAATAAATAAAGAAAGAAGCATTTGAACTGAATATTTGTGGTACAATGTGCTCAGACTAGTATCTAATCCCTAAAGTAAACTCAGTACTTTTAGCACTCAGTAAGTTCATTGGCTGTGTCACTTAAAAGGCTTTTTTTTTTTTTTTCCCTGAAATACGGTCTAAACCTCACTGCCTCTTCCTTCGGTTTTAGACATAGGGGACTCCATAGAGAAGAAATCAGGCATACGTATCCTTCTGGCAATTAGTGAATGAATAAAGGAATACCATTGATACTAGACCAGAACGTGAGTTATCAATGAGTAGGAGTCTCTTAAATGTTCTGAAATTTAGATCGCTAATGGTCCCATCATTCCCTGTCCTAAACTCTATCTTCACTGGCTGATTTCGTATAATCAGAGAGAGGAAACAATTGGAGATTGGTCAGTTCCTCATGCTTACGAGATTGAAGACAATTCCAGATGGGCTGTCCACAGTTATCTATCTTTTTCCAACTTGAAACATGGAGTTGTCAGGTTCTCAGCTTTCTTCAGTCCCTGGTATTGCAAGTGGCTTAATGTGACTTCTACACCTGAGGCATCCTATTGTGTATTTCAGGAAAGAGAAAAGAGGATTAAAAAATAAATGAAAAAAAAAAAAAAAAGTTATCTTTCTTGCTCAGTCAAGTACCCTTTAAATAGGCTTTATGGAATTCCCACACAATACTTCTATTTACATATTACATGATGTCCTCTAGTTGCAAGGGAAATACTAGTAGTAGTAGTAGTAGTAGTACTCATGATCTCTTTAACTTAGTTTGAACTCAGAATATGTTTTGGGAGCAGAATCAACATAATTTCCTAATGTGCATATGAGATTTGAAGAAAGCAAGGCATAAGGATGACTCCTTGATTTTGAACTTGAAAAAAGAATAGACACAGGCACCATGGCTCATGCCAGTAATACCAGCACTTTGCAAGGCCAAGGCAGGCGGATCGCTTGAGGTCAGGATTTCTAGTCCAGCCTGGGCAACATGGTGAAACCCCGTCTCTACTAAAAATACAAAAATTAGCCAGGCTTGGTGGTGCATGCTTGTAATTCCAGTTACTCAGGAGACTGAAACACAAGAATTGCTTGAACCTGGGAAGCAGAGGTTGCAGTGAGCTGAGATTGCATCACTGTTCTCCAGCCTGGGTGACAGAGCAAGATTCTGTCTCAAAAAAAAAAAAAAAAAAAGAGAGAAAGAAAGCAGAAAGAGTGGCTATAGATGATATTCATTGAGAAAACAAAAAGGAGGAGGGAAGAGATTTTTGACAGAAAGAAAGTCCAATATTTCTGTTTTGATATTATTCAGTTTGCAGTTCTTCTTTTTTAAAAAACTTTTAAGTTCAGGTCTACATGTGTAGATTTGTTATATGGATAAACTTGTGTCATGGAGATTTGTTGTACAGATTATCTTATAAGACAAGTATTAAGCCTAAAATCTATTAATTATTTTTCCTGATCTCTTCCCTTCTCTCAGCCTCCTCCCTCCAACAGGCCCTGGAGCATGTTGTCCTCACTATGTGTCCATGTGTTTGCATCATTTAGCCGCATTTGGTTTTCTGTTCCTGTGTTATTTTGTTAAGAATAACGACCTCCAACTCCATCCATGTTCCTGCAAAGGACACAATCTTTTCTTTATGATTGCATAGTATTCCTTGGTGTATATGTACCACATTTTCTTTATCTAGTTTATCATTGATGGGCATTTAGGTTGATTCCATGTCTTTGCTATTGTGAATAATACTACAGTGAATATTTATGTGCATATGTCTTTGTGCTAGAATGATTTCTATTCCTTTGAGTATGTACCCAGTAATGGGATTCCTGAATCCGATGGCAGTTCTGTTTTTAAGTCTTTGAGAAATTCCTTCACTGTTTTTCACAATGGTGGAACTAATTTACACTCCCACCAACAACGTATAAACATTCTCTTTTCTCAACAACCTCACCAGCACCTGTTATTTTTTTAACTTTTAGTAATACCAATTCTCACTAGTGTGAGATGGCATTTCATTGTGGTTTTGATTTGTATTTCTCTAATGATCAGTGAGGTTGAACGATTTTCATGTGCTTGTTGGCTGCATGTATGTCTTCTGTTGAAAAGTGTCCATGTCTTTGCCCAGTTTTTAATGGAATTTTTTTTCTTATAAATTCATTAAAGTTTCTTATATGTTCTGGCTATTAGACCTTTGTTTGATGCATAGTTTGCAAAACTTTTCTCCCATTCTGTAGGTTGTCTGTTTAGTCTGCTGATTGTTTCTTTTGTTGTGTGGAAGCCCTTTAGTTTAATTAGATCTCATTTGTCAATTTTTGCTTTTGTTGCAATTGCTTTTGGCGCCTGTGTTATAAAATATTTGCTCATTCCTATGTCCAGAATGGTA
Source organism: Papio anubis (assembly GCF_008728515.1). Classification (NCBI taxonomy): domain Eukaryota; kingdom Metazoa; phylum Chordata; class Mammalia; order Primates; family Cercopithecidae; genus Papio; species Papio anubis. The sequence continues at coordinate 62,401,343 of NC_044982.1, read as the reverse complement.
TTGCCTAGTTATATTTAAGGTTTTTTATAGTTTGGGTTTTACATTTATATCTTTAACCTACCTTCAGTTGATTTTTGTATATGGTGTTAGGAAAGGGTCCTTGTAGTTCTTAAAAGATATTTAAGGACTTTTTGAATTTTACATAAATTTTGAAGAGGAGTTAGTATTAGGGTAATCAATTTTGAATCATTCACATAATGATGATATTGAAAACCATGGAAGACAATGTGTTGGGAAAGAATTCTCCATGGCATGTCTGAATTTTTTGTTTGTGACTATCTTTTCAAAGGTATTTGCATAGCAAATTGCCTTAGGCAATAAAGATCTTGTGTGTACCCAGATAGGAGGTTAGATTTGTTTCCTGACTAGGTTAATAATGATAATTACTTCTTGCAGTGCAAAGACTAAGCAGATTTGCTAGTAGCCATTTTAAAAAATGACTCAGTTTTATTCTTCTGAATATGGTTATTGTTTTCCCAGCACCATTTATTGAAGAGACTGTTTTGTGTTTTGTTTTTCCCCTAATGTATTTTTTTGGTGCATTTGTTAAAAATAAGTGCTTGGATTCATTTCTGAGTTCTCTATTCTGTTCCATTGTTCTGTGTGTTTGTTTTTATACTGGTACCACACTGTTTCAGTTACAATAGCTTAGTAGTATAATTTAAAGTTTGGTAATTTGATTCCTTTAGCCATTTTCTTTTTGCTAAGAATTGCTTTAGTTATTAATTTTAAGATTGTGTTTTTATGTTTCTGTGAAGAATGGAATTCATGTTTCCTTTTCTTTTCTTTTTTTAAATAAAAGTACAGAGTTTATTTGGGCCAACCTTGAGGATTGTAACCCAGGAGCATTGATTCAAGTTTCCCTGAATATACCCTTCTATTAACAGCAGTTACCAGTGGATTTTTTTTTTTTTTTATTATTTTCAATAGTTGTTGGGGCACAGGTGGTTTTTGGTTGCATGGATAAGTTCTTTAGTGCTGATTTCTGAGATTTTGGTGCACCCATCACCCAAGCAGTGTACATTATGATCAATATGTAGTCTTTTATCCCTTACTTGCCTTTCAACCTTTCCCTGAAAGTCCCCAAAGTCCATTATATCACTGTTATGCCTTTGCATCCTCAGAGCTTAGCTATCACTTTTAAATGAGAATATATAATATTTGGTTTTTCATTCTTGAGTTACTTCATTTAGAATAATGGTTTCCAGTTCCATACAAATTGCTGCAAAATACATGATTTCATTCCTTTTAATAAGTAAGTAATATTCCATGGTGTATATATACCACATTTTCTAAACCACTTGTTGGTCGATGGGCACTTAAGTTCGTCCCATGTCTTTACAATTGCAAATTGGGCTGCTATAAACATGCATGTGCATGTCTGTTTTGCATGACTTCTTTTAATAATGACATTTTATATAAGGACTTATTTTCCTTTGGGTAGATACCCAATAGTGGGATTGCTGGATCAAATTATAGTTTTACTTTTAGTTTTTTAAAGAAATCTCCATACTGTTTTCCAAGTGGTTGTATTAATTTACATTTCCACCAACAGTGTAAAAGTGTTCCCTTTTTACCACATTCATGCCAATAGCTATTGTTTTTTTGACTTTTTATTTATAGCCATTCTTGTAGGAGTAAGGTGGTATCATTTTCATTTTATTTTGCAGTTCCCTGATGATAACTTATGTTGAAAATTTTTTCATATGTTTCTTGCCATTTTTATGTCTTCTTTTGAGAATAGTCTATTCATGTCTTTTGCCCACTTTGTGATGGGATTCGTTTCTCTTGCTGATTTGATTGAGTTCCTTGTAGATTCTGAATACTCATCCTTTGTCAGATGCATAGTTTGCAAATATTTTCTCCCATTCAATTATTTGTCTGTTTACTCTGTGGATCTTTTTTTCTGTATAGGAGCTTTTTAGTTTAATTAGGTTTCATTTATTGTTGTTTTTGTTGCATTAGCTTTTGGGGTCTTAGTCATGGATTCTTTGCCTAAGCCAATATCCAGAAGAGTTTTTCTGATGTTACCTTCTAGAATTTTTATGGGTTCAGGTCTTAGATTTAAGTCTTTGATTCATCTTGAGTTGAATTTTCTATAAGGTGAGAATTTATTCCTCTACATGTGACTTACCCCGAAGCATTTATTAAATAGGGTGTTCTTTCCCTAATTTATATTATTGTTTGTTTAGTCGAAGATCAGTTGGCTGTATTTGGCTTTATTTCTAAGTTCTCTATTCTTTTCCATTGGCCTACATGTATATTTTTATATCAGTACCATGCTGTTTTGGTAACTACAGCCTTGTAGTATAATTTGAAGTTAGATAATGTGATGCCTCCAGATTTGTTCTTTTTGCTTACTATTGTGTTAGCTATAAGGGCTCTTTTCTGGTTCCATATGAATTTGAAGATTAGTATTTCTAGTTCTGTGAGGAATGATGATAGTATTTTTATGAGAATTTCATTGAATCGGTACATTGCTTTGTGTAGTACGGTCATTTTCACAATATTGATTCTTCCCATACATGAGCATGTTTTCATTGGTTTGTGTAATCTATTTTTTTTTCAGTTATGTTTTCTCATTTTCCTTGTAGAGATCTTTAACCTACTTGGATAAGTATGTTCCTAGGTACTTTATTTATTATCAATATTATTTTTTGAAGCTGCTGTAAAAGGGATTGAGTTCTTGATTCTTAGCTTGGTCATTGCTTGTGTATAGCAGTGCTACTGATTTGCATACATTGATTTCATAACCTGAGACTTTACTGAATTCATGTATCAGATCTAGGAGTTTTTTGGATGAGTCTTTATGGTTTTCTACATATACAATCATATTACTCATGAACAGTGACAGTTTGACTTCCTCATTTCCAATTTGAATGTCCTTTATCTCTTTCTCTTGTCTGAGTGCTCTGGCTAGGCCTTCCAATACTGTGTGGAATAGAGGTGGTGAAAGTGGGCATCCATGTTTTCTTCCAGTTCTCAGGGGGAATGCTTTCAACTTGTTCCCATTCAGAATGATATTGGCTGTGGGTTTTTCATATACAGCTTTTATTACTTTGAGGTAAGTCTTTTCTATGCCTATTTTGTTGGGGGTTTTTATCATAAAGGGATGCTAGATTTCATCAAATGACTTTTCTTCTGTGTCTATTGAGATTATCACATTGTTTTTGTTTTTAATTTTATGTGATATATCATATTTACTTACTCATATATGTTAAACCATCCCTGTATTCCTTGGATGAAATACACTCACTCGATGTATTATCTTTTTAATGTGCTTTTGGATTCAGTTAGCTAGTATTTTGGTGAGGATTTTTACATCTATGTTCATCTGGGATATTGGCCTGTAGTTTTCTTTTTTATTGTGTCCCTTCCTGGTTTTGGTATTAGGGTGATACTGCCATTAGCATTTTAATAGAGATTGCATTGAATCCACAGATCATTTTGGGTAACATGAACATTTTAACAAAATTGATTCTCCCAATCTATGAACATGGAATATCTTTCCCTTTTTTTGTGTTCTCTTCAATTTCTTTCATAAATGTTTTGTACTATTTATTGTAGAGATCTTTTACTTCTTTGATTAAGTTTACTCTTATTTTTTGTGCCTATTGTAAGTGACATTGCTTTCTTGATTTCTTTTTCAGACTGTTTGTTATTGGCACATATAAATGCTACTGATTTTCATATGTTGAGTTTGTATCCTGCAATTTTACTGTATTCATTTACTAGTTTAAATAGTTTTTGGTTGTTTTTCTAAATATAAGATCATATTTTCTGCAGACAAGAACAATTTGATTACTTCCTCTTCAATTTAGGTACCCTTTATTTCTTTCTCTTACCTAATTGCTCTTGCTATGATTTTTAGTATTTTGTTAAATAAAAGTGATGAAAACGGGTATTTTTGTCTGTTCCAGATCTTCAAGGAAAGGCTGTCAATTTTTCCCTATTCAATGTAATGTTAGCTGTGGGTTTGTTATAGATTATCTTTATTGTGTTGAGGTATGTTCTTTCTATATCCACTTTGTGGAGAATTGTTATTGTGAAGCCACCAGGAATATGAGAAAGTGCTCAACATCACTGATCATCAGAGAAATGCAATTCAAAACCACAGTGAGATATCAACTAACCCCAGCTAAAATGACTATTATCAAAAAGAAAGAATATAGCAATGTTAGTGAGAATACAGAGAAAATGGAACACTTACACACTGTTGGTGGGAATGTAAACTAGTACAGCTACTATTAAAAACAGTATGTATGTGTATTAGTCTGTTCTCATACTGTTATGAAGAAATACCTGAAACTGGGTAATTTGTAAAGAAAAGGAGTAGACTCACAGTTCCACATGACTGGGGAGGCTTCACAATCATAGTGGAAAGGGAAGAAAAGTTAAGGAGGAACAAAGGCACGTCTTATGTGGCGGCAGACAAGAGAGTGTGTGCAGGGGAACTACCCTTTATAAAACCATCAGATCTTGTGAAACTTATTCACTATCGTGAGAACAGCTTGGCAATAAAACACCCCCATAATTCACTTGCTTCCCACTGGTTTCTTTCCACAGTACATGGGGATTATGGGAGCCAGAATTCAAGACGAGATTTGGGGGAGAACATAGCCAAACCATATCAGTATGTTCCTAAAAAAAATTACAGAACTACCATGTAAGTCAGCAATTCCACTGCTGGGTATATATCCCCCCCAAAAACAAACCAGTATGTCACTCCTATGTTTATTGCAGCACTGTTCACAATAACTCAGATAGGAAATCAACCTAAGTGTCCATCAAACGATCAATGGATAAAGAAAATGTGGTATACATACACAATGAAATGTCATTCCACCATGAAAAAGAATGAAATCCTGTCATTTGCAACAACATGGAAGGAACTAGAAGACATTATGTTAAGTGCAAATGCCAGGCACAGAAATATAAGTGGCTCATGCTTTCATTCATATGTGACAGCTAAAGAATTGATCTCATGGAGGAAGTGAACAGCAAGGTGATTTTCAGAGGCGGGGGAGGGTAGTGGTGGGGAGAAGAAGAAGACTTTATTAATGGGTACAAATTACAGTTAGATAAAAAGAATAAGCTATATTACGTAGTAGCACAATATGACAACTATTGAATAATTCAAAATAGCCAGAGAAGTAGATTTTGAATGTTCCCAATGCAAAGTAATGATAAATGTTTGAGGGGATGGATGTTCCTACTACTCAGATTTAATCATTATACATTGAATATTTGTATCAAAATATGTACCCCATAAATATATGTAATTCTTATATATGCATCAATATCTTTAATTTTAAAAGGCAGATTTGTGCCATAGCATCCATCAATCACTTCACATCATCTCTGTGGGTCTTGGGGGAAATAATGAAAATAATGTAAACATGAAGCTCATGCTACCTGTTGTGGCTTGAACAATAAAGTTTTTTGTCTCTGACTGAGGAGCCTCTGCCAGCGTCTTCTGGCAGCATCTACAGAACTATGGCAGGGTAACTATTAGCTTTCAAGTAAAGTAGAAGTTCAGAACCTTCACAGTTCTTAACAAAGTGAATGAAGAAGAGAAAGAAACAAAAGAGCAACACCTTTGACTAGCCAACATGTACAGGTCAGGAAAAATGGAAGATCCAGAAAAGGAGAAGAAGAAGAAATAGACATTGAGATGGGACCACAACTAAAAGAATTAATTTTACTTTTTAAAATGAAATCCTATATTTAAAATATATGTTTCACGTAAAAGGTCTTTATTGCTCTTTTGCTATACAAGTATTTAGATAAGTAATTAGCCACTAGATCCAGCAAGATATAGAAACTATAAGAAATTTAACTAGACTTAAATAAAGTAGTGAGGATTTATCCTTAGAGATTAATAATTCATTTGCACTGAACACAACTAATATATCTGTGAAAAAATGCAATCTCTTTAATAAAAAGATACTGCTGATTTCATACAAGCAATACAAATATTGATGGATATCTGGGAAGATTATTTTTTAAACATTTTACTTTATTTTAAAATAATTATAGATTAAAATACATGTATATGTAATGATATAATGAGATCCTGTGTACCCTACACTGAGTTTTCTTTCACAGTAACATCTTGCATAACTATAGTAAAAGCACAGCCAAAAAAATTGGCACTTACATTATTCACATTCACCAGTTTTACATTCATTTATGTGTGTGAATATATTTGCTTAGATGCAATTGTACCCTATGTGCCAATTCATGTGATCGCTACCACGTTCAAGATACAGAACAGTTCCTTTACAAGGATACCTTTTGTCACCCTTTTTAAGCCACAGTCACCTCCTTCCTTTCCCAAAAAAGAATTATCCAAGTGAAAGGGAGAGAGGGGTGCCGGGCAGGAAAAGATGTGCAAAATTTATGTGACATGAGAAAGTGTGTCAAACTGAAAAAAACAATTTTCACCCCATTGCTAATTTATTTTATGTAGTTTTTATATGTATACTTATAAACTGCTTTGTTTGTTGGGGGGATGACAATTTGTATGATAGAGCAAATGTTGTTTTTTTTTGTTTTTTTTTGAGACAGAGTTTCACTCTTGTCACCCAGGCTGGAGTGCAGTGGTGTGTGGTGTGATCTCGGTTCACTGCAACCTCTAACTCCCGGTTCAAGTGATCAAGTGATTCTCCTGCCTCAGCCTCCCAAGTAGTTGGGATTATAGGGGCTCACCACCATGCCTGGCTAATTTTTGTATTTTTAGTGTAGACGGGGTTTCACCATGTTGGGCAGGCTGATCTTGAACTCCTGACCTCAGATGATCCACCCACCTCAGCCTCCCAAAGTGCTGGGATTACAGGCATGAGCCACAATGCCCAGTCAATAGAGTACATTTAAAAATAAAATAAAAAAGTATTCCTTTTATTTTATCACTGGTAGTCAATTCTCAGCAATTTACTAAACAAATGTTATCAGATGTCTTCCATTTATTTTAAATGTCTAAATTATGATAAAATAAGACTATATAATCAAAGAAAATAATATCCTATACATTCTCAGATTCCTAGTTGTAAATCATGATATGGCAATCATTTGTATATTTACCACTATTATAACAACATACTTCTTTTATAAGTTAAAAAGTGATACATGCCATGTGGGTTCAAAGAAAAAAGGAGAAGGAGATAGATTCTTGCTAGAAGATGGTGGAGTCTTTATAATATAGAATCCATAAACTCTTATCTCCAGCGTTTTTGTTTGTTGGTTTGTTTATTTGTTTGCTTTTTTCTCCTGGCCAAGGAAAGTTCCCATTGGCATATGGCATGAAAATAAAGTTTAACTGTGCTTCTCTTCTTAGGTTAAACTATGTAGTAATACTCACTTGCTAATGATGCCAAATTCTCTGGAATCAACCTTCCTATACTTCTGCTCACCAACCAGAACTCAGATTCATAGACAGTTGCTTTTCTACCAGAATCAGTGAGCAGATCAGGTGAGGTTTTCCCACCCTATTCTTTTCTGTCCCTTCAGTGTCCGACGAGATAATCAAACCAACTTGTGAAGATAAATGTAACAATTCCATAAGGGAAGTACAATATAAAAATGAAACATTAGTCTCTCATAATTGTGGACTGAACTCTAGATCTCCAAGGGAAGAGACCTTTGGAAATTTTTTCAATATGTCTGCTTCTCCCATCTCTACCAAGGTTCTACTTCCTCAGCCTTGCTTTTTCTTTCCCAAGGCAGTCTTATTTTCAGGTCTTTTCATTAATATCTCCAGTTACATTCCTGGAAACATAACTTATCCTATGGACAAGTGGAAATCTTTTCCCTTGAGTCTCTCTATTCCCTGATATCCTCTCCTTCTTTGCCAGTCCTGAGTTGTTGGAACCCCTGAACTTGATCAGTGTTATCTTTTGCTTCCCCAGTTTGAAGATGAACCAGGACCTCTAGAACCTCTTTTCTAAGGACGATATGTATCACCTGGTCAGGATCTCTTTAAAAAAAAAAAATTCTCACCCATATGAGGTAGAGATATGCCAGTTCTCTTCAGTAAAGATCCTGTTCAGTTAAACCTATGCATGTTTCTAAGCACAAATATTAACTATCATAGATAATACACTTTACCTCTTTACTAATAAAGAATTTATCAATTAGTGAAGCAGCTGATCCATTTTCTAAAGTCATTAGGTTCATGTAATTCAAGATTAACTTCAAAAGTTTCTGCCTTTGCAGGTAATGTTGCTCTGGTGAGGTGAGGTTGCAGTGGGGAAGGGGGTGGCCAGTTTTCCCTTTACAATGCCATATGTGTTGATGGGATGTAGAAATAGGAGCAATGAATGCCCATATATAAAATCAGAAAGTTGTAGGGAGTACAGGGAAGCAGTCAATAATTTGCTTGTGCAAATACTAGTGGTGTGGAATTACCTCAAAGCCTAGGAAACAGATAAAATTATAGAACATTTTCACAGAAAGGACAAGATTCTAATTAGTCTTTAGAAAACCAAATGATGCAACATGCCTGGAAAGGTATAAAAAGAGAAAGGTATAAAAAGGGTTAAAGTGGAGTGAAAAACTGAGCACAGTGAGACTATTAAAGTAATCCCGGTGAGCTAGCACTAAAATAACTTTCATTCATATTGCCTCCAAGACTACAAATGTCTCCCCTGCGTAGAATACTATGAAAATGAATGAATTTTGTAACCAGATTCTGAAAAAATGACCTAGTAAACAAAATAAAACAGACTGAGAGATAGGAATTTTGCAAACTGTTAACTTTCTCAAAACATCAAAATATAATATTTTACTCTGTTATATTAAAAATACCTGAAATATTTTTCTTCATTTTCAGACAGCACTTTGGTCTTGAGAAAATATGGTAGGAGCATGCTAATCATTTTGCATAAATTTGGTAAATATGTTTTGATTCCTCTGATTTTTCTAATATTAGTGCTATATTAGACTGTAGTAACTGATACACAAGTCTACTACAGTGATGTATTATTGAGTTATAAATTTTATTTTCCATATCTCCATAAATATGATCATTTTATAAAATACCTAATCTTGTGATGCAATCTGAGATAATACAATTATAATCGAAGTAGCTAAAATGTGATATGCATAATCATTTAACATTAAAGCAAGGAGTTACTCTTGTTCAATTTTACAGGTAAGGAGAATGAGACTTGCAGAAGCTTCGTAAATTTTCTAGTAAGTTGTAGAGCTGATATTTCAAAATGGTTCTGTCTCCAAACATATTGCTAAAGCGTATAAGAAAAAATACGTACCAAAATTGTCACTGAAAAAATGTTAATTCTAAGACTCATTCAAAATGTCGGCTTACTGATTCTCCAAAGCCAGGACCCAACTGTTATTAAAACAGAGGTTGCAGTGAGCCGAGATCGCACCACTGCACTCCACCTTGGGCGACAGAGCAGGATGCTGTCTAAGAAAACCAAACAGCTGGGAGTGGTGCCTCATACCTATAATCCTGGCACTTTGGGAGGCTGAGGTGTGCAGATCACCTGAGGCCAGGAGTTCGAGACCAGTCTGGCCAACATGATGAAACCCTGTCTCTACTATAAATACAAAAAATCACTAGATGTGGTGGCACACGCCTGTAATCCCAGCTACTGGTAGGCTGAGGCAGGAGAATAGCTTGAACCCGGGAGGCAGAGGTTGCAGTGAGCCAAGATCATGCCACTGCACTCCAGCCTGGGCGACAGAGTGAGACTGTCAAAAAAAAAAAAAAAAATTCCATGAAGCTCTTCTAAAGAATTATGAACAAGAATAGACTTTCTTTCTTTAGAGTGTATTTGATTTGGTTCTGAAAGATATTTTAGCCAATCGAGAAAGGAGCTTGTGTTACACGGTCTCCTGCTGGCAAATGTGTAGCATTGTTGCTGCTTCTTATTCCAAACTTGCCTTGCGTTTAAATCTGGTGCTCAATAAAACAATAAATTCTTTTGGTAGGACAAGTCTGGAAACTAAGAATTAGAGTTTTCTCTTTAAACTACTCTCTTTTTCAGGTTAATTACTGAATAGCATCAAGAGGTTTTTCTCATTTTTCTCTCCCTTCCTAAGAGCCATTTGTTCTAATTTCTCAAGAGCTGAAGCAATATTGCCTTTCTATAATGACAGCTCTAGGAAACACGGAAATGTCAGCAGGCATTTTCCATAATCAACATCCAACTCATAGCTTACGATACCAGGGTCTTCTCATGCACCCCCTCATCCTTACTTGTCAACAGCAAAACTTCATTTCAATGGAGTACCTAATTAGCACAAATTCATTAAGGTATAAAGAATATATTGTTTGCATCTAAATGGAGGATAAAAGCTGTAGGCTGCAAAAAAAGAATCTCAATGATAGAATTTAGGCCTTGAAAAGACGGGGGAACTCTTTGGGAAAGTAAACTCATGATCTCCTCTCATTCCATCTAAAATCACCAACTTATGCAGCCAATTATATATCTCTTAAAAGCAATGAAATGAGTTTGATTCCAAGGTGCTGACCTAGACCATTCTTGCTAAAACGAACTTTGATGACACATAGAACACTAAGCTATGATAATTAGACTTTTAAAACCTTAATCCACGTATTCATTAGCCATCCCGATAATCAGTAAAACACTAGAAAATGAGCTTTAGGAGACAGCTGTCTCACTGAAATGCTGATAACAGAAACAGAATTTTAATTTTACAAACGAAGAAAATGATACAAGTTAACTAGCTCAGTGATGTACCTTGAATTAGCTTTCCCTCCTTCTCTGTTTCATTCTTTCTAGTACTTCCTTTCTTATTCCTGGCCAGGAAGATAGTTGCACGCGAGGCCCCGTCTCTGCATCTGAGACAGCTGGTTCCAAGAGTGGTCCTAATAACATCAAAAGAACTGGCTACCTGGCCAGGGGCCTGCAACTATGGGTGGAAGTGTGAGAGTGGGCAAAAGTATGATCATCTTGAATCACATATATGAGTTTTAACCAGGGAACATCTACGCTGAAAGAGACAATAAATTCACAATGTATAAGAATTACATATATAAATATATGTATATCAGAAATATTTAACAAACATTCCCACAGAGAGGATCATCCTTTTCCAACTTACCTTAGAGCATGGTTTAGTGGATATACGAATCCATAGCTATCAGCACACCTGACATTTAAACATCTGCAAGTGTTCCCAAAGGGAAATAAATTCTGTTATGAAAATTATGACTGCTCTCTTGTTCTGCTTTGGGCTTTAATTGTTGTTATGCTTGATGTCAATCATTCAAAAGTTTTAGAGGCATGAAATATATATACCTTTCTACACTCACCCATGCACATTTACAATGTTAAAGTACCTTGAATGAGAAGAATACACAAGCAACATAGAATCACATGTGAGAAAATCTGTGCAGGTTACACACATTTAAGATTTTCATAGAAATAAAATAACTTTATTGGGGTAAGGTTAGAAATGAATTTAAAATTGACTTTTTTTGCAAAAAGGAAGAATTTGATATGGCAAGGAGCAAGAGCAAAGTTAATGTTACACAAGAATGGAAATAACATGTGTGGTGGAAAAGAATTGCTGATAATTATTTCATCATTTCTATGAGGCAGGTTGTGTCTGGCTACTTTCCAGGTGTTAACTGTCATCCCCAGACCATGCATACCTCTCCTCATTAAACATCCTACTCTTTGCCCTGATCTCTTACATCTTACTAAATGTCAAGTCTATTCTTATAGGTACTCAGGTAAAACATCTTGGGGCCATCTTTAAACAAATCATATGAGCTCTGTTTCAACATATGTTCAGGATCCAGCACTTATCACCTCTACTTCCAGCAGCTTAGTCTAAGCTACAATTATGTCCCTCCTGGGCCATTCCTATTGTTCTACTTGATCCTGCTGCACTTAACCTTGCTCTCCTATAGTTCCTTCCACAAGCAACCAAAAGAACAGTTCCTTAAAATCTCAGGGCAAACCATGTTACCTTTCTACAGTAAAATTCTTAAAGACTTCCCTTTTTGATGCAGAGTAAAATGAAAAATCCGTATTATGGCTTTGCACTTTCCCCTACTACCTTGCTTATATAATCGCCAACCACTCTCTCTTTGCCAACTCTGATACCGCCACTTTTGCCTCCTTGCTAATTTTTGTTGTTGTTGTTGTTGTTGTTTGTTTTTTTTGTTTTTGTTTTTTTGTTTTGAGACAGAGGTTCGCTCTGTTGCCCAGGCTGGAGTGGGCTGGAGTGCTGTGGCGCGATCTCCTCTCACTGCAAGCTCCGCCTCCCAGGTCCACGCCATTCTCCTGCCTCAGCCTCCTGAGTAACTGGGACTACAGGCGCCTACCACCACGCCCGGCTAATTTTTTCGTATCTTTAGTAGAGACGGGTTTTTACCGTGTTAGCCAGGATGGTCTGTATCTCCTGACCTCATGATCCGCCCGCCTCGGCCTCCCAAAGAGCTGGGATTACAGGTGTGAGCCACCGCGCCCGGCCGCCTTCTTGCTAATCTTTAAATATATTAAGCACACTCCTGCGTCAAGACATTTGCACTTACTTTCTGGTCTCTTTTTGACCAGAAAAAGACATGACCGTTTCCATATGATAACCGTTTGGCTGGTTTCACCTTTTCTGGGTCTCTGTTTAAATATCACCTCCTGAGGAAGATGTTCCATGGTAACTGCATCTAAACTAGCAGCCCCTTTTAGTTTTGGTCCCTTCAGCTTGCTTTATTCTTTGTTACAGCATGTATCAGTAGCTTGGATGCTACGTATGTATTTATCATTTATCTATTTTCACGATTATTTCAACTCTGTAAGAGTAGGGATTATCTATTTTTTTATGGGCATATATCTAGGATCTAAAATAGGGCTTGGCATATAGTAAGCAGGTTGTAATTGGGTACTGACTATATGAATTTATCTTTGAAAACTCTATAAGATATGTTTTAATCCTCATTGTAATAAAAGAAAATTGCTGACAGAAATCTTAAATAGCTCTTCCTCCATCAGTAACTAATAAGAATTCCAATTCAGGGCTGGGTGTGGTGGCTCAGGCTTGTAATCCCAACAGTTTGGGAGGCCAAGGCAGGTGGATCACAAGGTCAGGAGTTTGAGACCAGCATGGCAAACATGGTGAAACTCTGACTCTACTAAAAAAATACAAAAAAATTAGCCTGGTGTAGTGGTGCCCATCTATAATCCCAGCTACTCAGGAGGATGAGGCAGGATAATCGCTTGAACCCGGGAGGCGGAGGTTGCAGTGAGCCGAGATGGAGCCACTGAACTTCAGCCTGGGCAACAGAGTGAGACTCTGTCTCAAAAACAAAAACAAAAGCAAAAACAAAAAAGAAAGAAAGAAGAAAAAGAAAAAGAAAAGAAAAAAAAAGATTAAAAAGAATTACAATTCAGATTTGTACCTGGACTCAGAGTCTACATTTCAAGTAAGTATTCCATACCCTCTTTCCATGATAGGACTGTGAGAAGCAGAGGTAAAAATGAGCAGAAGATGCATGATAAGGAATAATAAGAGGTAGGTTTGATAGGTTGTATTTTTATACTAAGATGTAACATAAAATCCACTACATTTAAATTCTTCATTTATCTATACTTGACTCAGAGATTACAGGAAGTTTATTTCAGCTCATAAATATAAATTTAAAAGGAAATTGAAGATAATTATTACTGAGATCTTAAGTGTCATATATTATTATTTTATTAAAATAATATAAAATACATTAATATCTTGAACACTTCTTCCATTAAATAACTCCATGTATTCAAGTGCTATTTGAAAATTTTGTAGTTTCTCGGAGGAAAAAATATAGCAATAGTAGACTGAGTTATTGCAAAAAACATTTTTTAAATGTCATTTAGAAACTACTGTTTGCTAATGGCTATAGCTTAGAACAGCATGAGTAAGAAAATGTGTTAGTTTCCTGAGTTATCATGAAACACTTTAAAATAATGTCAATAAACTTGATGAAGACTGGGATTATAATCTCACCCTCAGTGTGACACATCACTAGGGATACTGAGAAAAATCATCTCTAAATATTTAATACTGAATGATACTCCTAAATTGTCCTACTATAGCTGAGATATGTCATCTGAAAATGCTAGCATGCATATAAGTGTTAAATCAAGAACAAATTATTTATTTTAAATTCTAAATCATGTGTTAGGCAAAGTAATAACTATTCGAAAACTAGAAGCTTGCTTCAGCTACACCAGTAACTATTTGCAAAGTATTTGTTGTCAGTGTTTGGATTTGTAAAAGAAGATAATTTAATTAAATGCCTTAAACTTTTGTTCTGGCTTCATGTGCTACATGCTTACCTAGACTCCAAAGAATATTATTTATTTCCTTGAACTGGTTTTAAAAGCCATTTTTTAATCTCTGAATTTGATCAAAAACATTTTTTTTTTCTATTTGTTTCAAGAAGGTTAGCTTCATTTCTCCAAGTACATGATAAGCTTCACTGGGGCATAAATGCTGTTTTACCCTTCTTTGTAACTTCAAGAACACCAAGTTTAGTAGTTTGTGATCCATTAAAAAATTAAAGATGTAAATATTAGCTTTTCTTAACTTCCACTCTACAAAAAAAAATATAATCAAATGTGATTTAATTTAATTGACACCCATGGAAAGAGGCAAAATGTATCCTGATTAGAATACAATAAAGTGATACTGCATATCTTTAAAATGGATATACCAATTGAAAGACAAGGCTTTTGGGACAAAAAATATATAATGTGACCATGATTATCCAGAGTAATTACAAATGGTATTATATAGGTTATCTTTTCTGACAGGTAGTTTGGAAGTCATCATTCTTATCTTCATAACAATAAAAAGACTAAATACACTGGAAAACAATAACTTTTCTTAGATCTACCAGAGAACTGAGGTCATAGGACAAACAGTTATCCCCAAATCTCAAGAGACAAGATAGTCAGACATTAACAGCTGGGATCTGCTTACCTAGAACAGAAACTTCTAGAACAATAAACACGTTGAAGCACTTAAATGGTAATTTTCCAAAACTGCTGAAGACTGACTGCAGACTAGCATTAGAATGAGAAATTCCTGCAGATCACTATTTAAGGGGGGTGCCCAACACTTTGGTTAGTTTTATCTCCAAGAACCCTATCAAGTTCCTTATTGTGAAGAACCAAGAAAACTCTCCTTATGGCACTGGAAGGGGGAAGGGAAGAATAGCCATTGTGAAATATACCCACAGCTTTTCCCAAAACAAGATTTTACTCTGGGAAAGAGGGTTAGGGAGATTTTATCAGAGCCTTATCCCACCTGAGATGAAGGCATTTCTCTTAGTCTCCAGAACCCTCTATTCTTCCTGTATCACCTTTGGGAGTGGGAAAGCTAAGAAATAGTTGGGAAGGCCATAGTCCAGAGAAACAGGCTCACATAAACACTGAGATATAATTATAAGTTTACGACATGGTCTCTCTCCCCCATATCTTACCACATCCACTAGGGGAATCAATTATTAGCAGTGGATTATAACTGAAAGAGCTGTAAGACACAGACTCTATCTAAGAAGGAGTACTTAGGGAAGCATAAAGACATCAGAGAAGACAAAAACAGATACACTTAGGTGTTTTCAATGACTTTACTATTGTAAGTAGTGCTGTCATAAACATAAAAATGCAGGTGTCTTTTTTTAAATGATTTATTTTCCTTTGAATAGACACCCAGTAGTGGAATTGCTGGGTCAAATTGTAGTTCAGTTTTTAGTTCTTTGAGGTATCTCCATACTGTTTTCCATAGAGGTGGTAGTAATCTACATTCCCACCAATAGTGTATGAGCATTCTCTTTTCCCCACATCTATGCCAAAATCTGTTGTTTTTATTACTTTTTAATAAAAGTATTTCTGACGTATTAATAAGATGATATCTCAGTGTGGTTTTCATTTGCATTTCACTGATGATTGATTATGTTGATCATTTTAAATGCGTTTGTTGGCTGCTTTTGAGAAATGTCTGTTCACAACCTTTGTCCAGTTTTTACTGGGGTTGTTTGATTTTTTCTTCTTGAGTTCCCTGTATATTCTAGATATTATTCATTTGTCAGAGATATAATTTGTAAATATTTTCTCCCATTCTCATGAGTACACTATAAGCCCAACCCTCACCACCACACAAGTAATATCCATGTAACAAATAAATACGTATACCCCCAAATCTATATAAGAAATGCAAAAAACAAAAAAACCAAGAAGATTCTTAAAACTTCTGGAATCTACAACTACATCAAATGTTATGTATAGCAATTTGGCAATTTCTCAAAGAACTGAAAGCAGAATTACCATTTGGCCCAGTAATCCCAATATTGAGTATATACTGTAAGAAATATAAATTGTTCTACCATAAAAACAGGCACACATGTTCATTGCAGCACTATCCACAATAACAAAGACATGGAATCAACCTAAATGCCCATCAAGAGTAGACTGGATATAAAAATTGTGTTAAGTATAAAACATGGAATATTATGCAGCCATAAAAAAGAATAAAATCATGTTATTTGCAGCAGCATGGGTGGAGCCAGAGGCCATTATCCTAACTCATGAACAGAAAACCAAATATTGCATGTTCTTACTTATACGGGTGAGCTAAACATCGAGTACACATGGACACAAACAAGGCAGCAATATACACTGGGGCCTACTTTAGGGTGGAGGATGAGAGGAAGATGATGATCAAAAAACTACCTAACTCGTACTATGCTTCTTACCTGAGTGGATAAATAATCTGAATTTTAAAAAACCCATATTCTAGACCAGCTTGGTCCAATAAAATATAATGTGAGCCATATGTGAAAATTTTAATTTCTAAGAAGCCACATTTTAAAAAAGTAAAAAGTCATAGGTAAAATTAATTTTATTATTATATGTTACCTAATATAATCATTTACATATATTTAACATAAATTTTGTTAATGACATATTTACATTATTTTTATTTTAGTCTTAACATTTAGTGTGCATTTTATACTTAATGCACATTTCAATTCAGATGCTAAATTTTCCTTGGAAACACTTGATCTGTATAAAGATTTCAGGAAATTAGAGTTGAAAAAGTATACTGTTCTAAACAATGTATTTATGCTCTTGTTCTAAATATAAGTTTTTCAGTAACTACATTGAATATTGGTTTTTAATTTTTGATTTAAGTTAAGCAACCTTAAAATTCTAATGTAAGATTAGAAATCTAAAATTAAAATTAAAAATATTGTTCCTTAGTTGCTAGTCACATTTCAATTGTTTGATACTTAATATATGGCTAGAGGCTGTCATACTGAACAGTTAAATTCTAGAGCTTTCTGGAATATAGAATCAAAACCACTGGGTTAGTCAAAATGCTTCTCAAGACTATCATTCAGGAGACTACTGCCATGATCACCAAGAAGCATTCAGCTTAGTATTTAGCATCTGGGTATACTGATAAAATCCTGCTCCTAGACCTACAAGGTGGAGTTTCAGACTATGGACCTACTTAAATTCAGTGATATAATAACATTCTATGAAGGATCTGGGAAGCGAGCTAGCTAGGCAGAATTTCCCTAGCAGCCCTCTCTTTCAACGTGTACTTTGCTTTCAAAAAGTCAACATAACATCACTCTGAGATTTGCTCATCTGACAGATGGCAAAGTCAGCTTTTTAAATTAAGGAGGCTAACCTGGAAGCCATAATAAGTATGAAATAGATTAGGCAGGAGTTATTCCCCAAAGTCTTGTCAATTCACCAGCTTAAAGCAATGCTGATCACTGCTCTAATATTTGCAGGTAGTTGCTGAGGATAGTCAAATAACTCCCAGATGGACTGTTGAAAGGAGGAAGAACTACATCAGTGAAAGCGTAATCACAAAGTGAATTATAATTTCAAGCAACGTGGCTTAATTGTGGGCAATAGAGGGTATAGTAATATGAGGTGAAGCAATCAAACAAAATTAATGCTGTCTTAACTTAGGCTACTCTAGTTTCTGAACTGTGAAAAGTAACTCTTCAAGGAATACTAATTATTCAAAATGGTAGAAGTCTTTATCAAGGATGGCCTCCAACTGGAATTTCATCTGTCAAAATTCTGAATACTTGAAATGGACCTCTGAGTAAAGGAATAGATGGAATTCATTATGTAACACTTCTCTCGCTTTGCTGTTCTTTCCTATCTTGGTCTTTCTATCACCCTAGAGGGTACAAATGAACACAGCCATGGTGCCTTACCTTAAATTTGTTGTACTTGAGCCCACTCTACCCAGCACTCTTCCCATAAAGGAAATTTGGTTTGACTGTGTTTTACGTAAGTTTATTCCTAATGTGAACAGAAGCTCTACTCAGTAGAATTAGGAACAGTACAGACTAAACACACAAAGATCCAGAATGGATTTCAAAAAATCACACTGGACGGTATCTTTTTGATTCAACTGCTCTATTTTAATTATAATTTTCTCCTAGCCAAACTGGACACATATAAAATATCAAGTTCATATACCACCTTACCACTTATTTTTAAAATTATAGCATTTAATCATTTCACCCACTTCTCATTAAAAAAAAAAAAAAGTTAAAGCCTCCCAGAGGCATCATAGCCAAGATTCTTCACAGTATGTTCCAAATCTTTCTTTTCATTTATATTTTCCACTCTAATTGATGTACTCAGGGGATTAAATTCAAAATACATCAGAACCATTATGTTAAGTTCACTGACTGATAAATATTAACACTAGAAAACTTGGTCTGAAGAGGGTTCCTTGAGGTGCTTGCTGTACCTTTTTTTCATTGTTAGATCCTAGAGAGATAGTGAAACCTGAGGAAGCTTCCAGAGTGGACACAGCAAAGGGACATATTTGAAGGACTAAGGACTATGATGATTTACCAAGCACAGTCACAGCATTTCAATATTTTAATGCTCAGAATGGCTATATCAGTGTGTACAAACTGAATGTCAGTCCAAATGCATACGGCATTATAAATTTCAGACTTCTAACTATGCCTCATGCACAGGATCAAACAAGTAAGTATATTTTGAATTGAATACAATTAAAATATTCTATGCATTTTTATACCTTTAAATGTGTCCCCATAAAATTTCTTTTATATTCCTCTAGTTTTTCATTATATACCTTCAATTCATTTTTTGTGAATTGGCTGCAACACTAGCTCTGCTCTTCAGCCTTCTCAGAACCTTAACAGTCAGAATTAATGGCTGCCTTCTCCTCAGGAAAGTAACAATCAATATATATTCCTAACAGTGGCCACTATAGGAAGATTTTAATTATGGTTGCTTCTAAACTTGTTTAGAATAGGGTTTCAAATTTCATCACTTCGTAAATCTGTAATGAAAGCCAAAGGGAGTGCCTTTCCCTATATTGCTCAGTAAATGCCAAATAAAGAAATTTAAGAAGCAGCCATGAATGCTGGATGAGTAATCATATTGAAAAGGGATACCCATTTGAGTGCTGTAAACACTCTTTTATGTATGTGAAACCCACAGAGTTTATTCTCTTGGAAGAAGATAAGCAGTTGTGAGCACAAAGGAGGAAAACAAGAACTAGAGCTGCTATTTTAAGGTGAGAGCTATATGCTAGTACAAAACCCCATTTTTACACTTTTATGTTTCAATCTCATATTACTTTAGTAACTCAGGTGCTTTAATTTCTTTTAATAGTTGAATAAATATTATAATGACCTTTTCACTAAACAGGAAAAAATATAATTTTTCCACATTGTAACACTGAGTATATTTTTCTCAACTTTCTGCTGAATAGGTCATCCAAGGGCAAGATAAGATAACTTCTTGATATCTAACTTTGTTAGTACAATGATGTGAACTTGCAAGAAAAGTGTTAAGTCTCATTATTCTTTCTTTTTTTTTTTTTTTTTTTTTTTTTTTTAGACACAGTCTCGCTCTATCGCCAGGCTGGAGTACAGTGAAGCCATTTCAGCTCACTGCAACCTCCTCCTCCCTGGTTCGAGCAATTCTCCCGCCTCAGCTTCCAGGGTAGCTGGGAAGCTGGGACTACAAGCCAGCACGCCACCAGGCTCAGCTAACTTTTGAATTTTTAGTAGAGACAGGGTTTCACCATGTTGGCCAGGTTGGTCTCAATCTCTTGACCTCATGATCTGCCCACCTCGGTCTCCCAGAGTTTTGAGATTACAGGTGTGAACCACCATGCCCGGCCTATTTTTTCTTTTAAGGATGACCTTCCTGTAATTCCCATTTTCCTTTTATATTTTCTCATATATTATGTATAAAGATTCACTGAATACCATAAAGATTATTCCAAATTTAGAGCAAAATTGCTCCTTTAGCTGTATAAACAGAACATAGCATGCTTACATCCATTGCAGGCTTGCTCTCCGACTCTCCTTCACGATAATTCACTGTATTAAAAATTAGAACTAACTTTTGAATAAAGTCCATAACAGGCAGTACACAGTTTCTGTTCTATCCTGTATATCCTCAGCTTATTTATTTGCCTCTGAGACAGAATACGGTAATTTGTTAAAAAGTGCTCCATCTTTTCTTTTTCATTGACTTTTCATTTGTTTCCAGTCTTGAGCTTCCCAACTTTGTGCTATAAATGTCTAAAGGAACTGTAAATAATGAATCTCCTATTGCTTTTTTCCATTTTGTAATTTTTGACCTTTCATTTCCATGTAAACCCTTCTAATAAGGACTATTATAAGCTGCATGTGGTTTCCATCAGCACAGGCATTAGAAATGACTTACAGTGTTAGTTCTATTATATAAAACACTGATTTTCTCTTAGGCTTATGGTAAGTAGATGACTAAGAAATTTATTTTCTTTATCTTTGTCTCTCACTTTCACCTCTGATGCCTACATATACCAAATGAGAGAAGAAATAATGATCCCTCAAAAAGTTTTCGGACATCTCATTCTATTTTGTCAATCTTTTTATTTCAGTGCAGAGTTTTGTTAATAAAATCATTGTGGAGACATATAAGCTAGTGAATCTTTTCTAAAGTTGGTACATATATTTGCTTTAGTTTTTAATTCTTATTTTCACCAAGAGTCAGTGAGTGAATTCATGACTTATTTGGTACATTTTTGTAGCTCATTTCATGTATACTTTATGTTTTCAATGATTTAAATTATTTTTATTTTTTTTCTCTGGGGCGTATAGAAAACAAAGTGAGAATGGTTGTGGGAGGGAGTATCTTATAATAATGGGTTTGTATTCAGGGAGCAGTGGAGGAAATAAAAGGCTTTTTTGTGTTTAACGCATGTTCTTTTTTCTGCAAGTTAAGTCTTTCTCCTTTTGTGCATTAAGATAAAAATAATTTACGCTATTCTCTAAAGGCAAGTGCCAATGTAGAACACATTAAAAGTCTTACTGAAACACATATATTTTCTTACATATTCCATCTCCTATACTTTCCAGGTACTTTATCCTGAAATGTGACAGGAAAGTAATATAAAATAGATTTAAAAATTATTTGTAACTAGTTAGTGCACTAAAACAAATAATTACTTTCTAAATCTTGGTCTTGAGATTTATGAACCAGTATAAAATTAATTGATATAGATACGGCTATAATTACAGATTACAAATCTCAAAAATTTACTAGTCCCTGACTCTTTCTTATAACCAAATGTGATGCATTACAATCTTTGTTTTTAGCCAACAACTAGAAATTTCAAAAATTATCCTTGCTTAAGTTTTTCAGTGGTTTGTAATCCAAGTAAGAAAAAAATAATTGTTATGACTAACACAAATTCCTCCTGTTGCAATTTAAACTTTTAGTTTCTTGCTTCTTATTGAGACAGAGACAATCATCATCCTCTTGTAAGTTTCCATTAGATGCTTAGAGAAATAAAACTATTACCTAAGCCTTTTGTTTGTTTTATCCTTATGGACCTGTTCATATTTTGACAGCAATCCCCTGGACACTCTCTCACTCACTTTTTGATTTCAAACTTCCTGACTGCATACTGATTCAGGAATAAAGTCAGATTTTCTTTTTAGAAGATTTGTGAGTGTTTTGTTTTGTTTCTTTTCTGTGTGTGTATTTGTTTTGTTGTTTGTTTCTTTGTTTTGAAGTTTTACTAGCTGAAGGCATCTCATCTCACTGGAATCAGTTTATTAGTAAACATATTTTAGTTGTGTCTTCCCCTTTGTTCTCACCCATATTAACCCTTATACCCTCTCCCCTTACAGCAAATTAAGAAGACGACATTTAGAGAAATACCTTTTCTAAGGAAACAAATTACAGATAGATAATGTCATTTCCTAAAAGCAGTTCTGGTCCAATCAAGACTTTTAGCTGCCAGGTAACATTTAAGGCTCTCTATATCTTGTTTTCAATATTTAAAAACAAGGTATATCTGATCAGGATCCAGCCCATGGAACATAAACTGATACTGAAATTCAATCTACAGTAGACCTCGGTGTCTTAAATCTCTGTACTATTTTTAAATTTGTCTACATTACTTAATTTTTCTCAGAGATAAAAAAATTCTATGATTTGGTTTTGCACTAAAATTAAAAAATATACAATTTATTCATAATATTCAATTTATAGAGCAAGAATACAAAAACACAGACTATGCCTTTCATTTATATGATACCAGTTGAATTTTTCAAGTTGACAAGGGAAATTAACATTTTTACCTGCTATGTAAAATGGAAGTGATAAAGTCAAAAAGATAGCTCCCATCACTAAATAATTTTGTTTAAATTATAAATTGTCATTAGTCTTTTAACAAATTGGGAAAAACAATATGGAATCCATATTAAGCCCTATCTTTTGTTTTGGTGACATCTATAATCTTTCAAGTATTTCTTGTTTTTCTTACACCCTAGTTCTTTTCTCATTTGGCAGAGGACAAGTGTTATAGAACAAGGCACCTTTATTCTGTCACTATAGAGAATGTGTTAGTACAAGGATGACTGCAGTGTACTATAATTCTTCTCCCCAGTGAGTAAAACAAATAATGTATATAAATATCTGTGAACTGCAAAGTTTATTTAGTCAACAAATATTTGTTAAGGGTCTGTTATCTACCAAGTCATGTGTGTTGCTATAAGTACAATCTACAAGAAACACTGAGGTTAGGAATATGACTATTGGGTGAGATATTTTGGCGTGAGAGAATATTGTAATATCTTTAAAATTTATTACAATTGTTAATTCTTAATTATGCAAAATCTATGTAAAACACACATCTGTATAGTTTGTAACTAAAAGAAGTTTTTTCTTATTATATCACAACTAAGTATCACAGAATTTTAGGCTAAAAGAGGCATAGATACTATAAGCTCTTATGACCTAACACAATAAAACACCGTATAGAAAAGGTAAACACTACACAACCAATTATGAAAATAATTGGAGCACAATCTCAGATCTTTTGCTCCTCAACCCAACTCTCTTTCAAAACTAAGAAACACAATGCTTTCTTGTAAGCTATTTTATGATACTACATATTATTTCCTGATAACAATTTAAATTATTTACAGAGACTTTCTTTTACATAACTCTCAAAAGTGCAAAATTATTTTATCACCATTACCTTGGTGACAACAAACATCAAAATTTGGGCTAAAATGAAACTTTGAGTAGAGTTCAATGAATATATTACACATTTTTAAGACATATTATCTTTACTAATTTCAATAAGTTCAAATTTTACACAAACCTGAAGTGTAAGTATACTCTTCTGATATTAATGTAGAAGTTTTCAATATGATTTACAAGGTAAAGAATACATAAGATGTCCTTTTCATCACTCATTTATTTCCCAGCTATGTTGAAGAAAGGTTTAGGTATTATTCTATTTTATAAGCTAAGAGTCAATTAGTCATATTTCCTATTTAGTACAAAAAGAAGAGCACTGACCTTACCTCTGCCATGTTCACATTGTATGGTCCAGTTGAGAATCCTGCCTGAGAGTTGACTGTGTAAACATAGATCAGCAGAGAAGAGTCACCACTCTCCATCATATGAGAAGGCATGGGTCTGATGGCTACATCCCATTTTTCCCTATTTGGGAACAGTCCTCTGTGCTGAGTGGTCTTCCTGCCACTTGGGTCAATAAAGTATTTCCAACCAAGGAAATCACTGAGACTCTTCAATAACCATAAAGTAAGTTTCATCTGCTATCAAAATTAAACCATACATATTTGTTATTTAAAATTAATTTCTACTGGAATTATAAAAAATATTGTTGATGGCACTATGTATCCAGCAATCTTTACCTTTTAAGGCCACCTAAGCAAGCAAAAATATCTAAGAATTAGATTCTTCATGTAATGAAAAATTAAGTTCCCAATTTCACAAAATTAATTTGTCTCAATACTGAAAATTCTAGATTTGGATGTAAAAATCAGAGATTATTAAGATTATTATATACAAGAAAAGAGCTAATACTAATATTTTGGGACATTTAGGTAAAGCAAAATGTGACAAAAATTTACGTTAATAAAAGTTAAATTCAAAATGGAATCAGAAGAGCTTGAAACATAATGGCATAATTTAATGAATTACAAAAACCAAAATATATCTATTTTCTCAGATACCATTACAGTAATAAAAATGAAATATTACTCCATTGGCAATCACATCTCGATTACTATGTAATGCTAGAAGTTTGATTTGCTCAATTAATCTCATTGTACTTTATGACATAAGTTTCTAAGTACTGTCAAGAGATTTAAAATAATTTTTATAAAATATTCACCAAGATGTACAGAATGTTATCATGTGAAATGTATTGGCTTAAAAATATACAAGCTGTTAAAAGGAAAATAGCCTGCACATGGTGGCTTATGCCTGTAATGCCAGCACTTTGGGAGGCCAAGGAGGGTGGATCGTAAGGTCAGGAGTTCAAGACCAGCCTGGCCAATATGGTGAAACCTCGTCTCTACTAAAAAAATACAAAAATTAGCCCAGCATGGTGGTGCGCACCTGTAATCCCAGCTACTCAGGAGGCTGAGGCAAGAGAATCGCTCGAACCCGGGAAGCAGAGGTTGCAGTGAGCCTAGATCGCACCACTGCACTCCAGTCTGGATGACAGAGTGAGACTGTTTCAAAGAAAAAAAGAAAGGAAAATGAATATTTTCATTGATGTTGTATAATATTCATAAGAAAATAAGTTAATTATAATAAAGGGAAAATATTAGCTATTAAGATATACTTGTTAATAAATATAAACTAGTAAATTAAGAGAAAAATGTATAAGTCAGCAGAACTTTTTAGATATATGAAAATAAGGAGCACAGCTCTACTATAAACATGAACAATCAAGGACCCATCTTGGACCTTGGCTTTAGAGTATCCAGATCTTACCTTGTCTGACCCTGCCACTCCCTCATATTTAAGGAGTCAATGGAGCCAACGAGATGTGTCCTTATTAAGCCTTTCACTAACTCTAGGCAATGCTGTGGATCCCAAGACACTAAAACAGCTGCTGAAACTGGCTGAGTTCACTTTAGAGACTGTGTAAATCTCTTCCTGATTCTGTCTTTTTGAAGGATAATAAAAGTATTTGTATGCCTACCTATATAGGTTGTACCTGACCTTTTTTGGAATACACAAGTTCTATCAGATGCAATTGCAGATTGGTAGACGAAAAGAGGAAGGTATAAAATGAACATGGATGGCACAGATATTTTACAATGTATGGCCCTTATCTTCTCTACGAGGAGACAAAATAAGAATCCCTCTCTTTCCCTCAATGGCATCTGCTATCATAAAAATCTGATGAATAGTTTATTAATTGCCTTAATGTATGACCTGCTACCCTTTTCTAAGAACATACTTTTATTTTAATAAAAGTTTCCAAGATCTAACTCAGAATTTTATTATGAGAAATAATCTGTAAGGTCAGAGAAGTTTCAATAGCCACTCACATGAGACTAAATATTGTTGTCTTTGTAGACACCCAGAAAGCTCTAGGACTACTATCTGCTAGGCTGCACTGCTTTAACAGTGCAATAGTCTGTGCTCTCTTTCTGCATGCCAAATTCTTTAAAAGTCTTAACTTTCTGAGTATGAAGGTCCTTATGAATTACTGGGTTTTTATATTAGGCTTTCTTTTTGTCCACAAAATTAAATCCACTTGTATTAGATGTCACCCTTAGAAGTCCTTGTATTTTTTGAGTTGATCAAAGAATCATATTAACGAATATTTCCCACTGTTCTAAGTTCTACCGCCTGACGATTGACCACAGTGGGAGTTACGCACAATGGCTATCAATTCAAGAGCAATTAATGAGCAGTGAAGCTTATAGAGAAAGCCACATGGGCTGGAAGAAAGTGCTTTTAGATCAATAATACCTTTAAAATCTTCTAAATTTTAGGAGAGAAAAAGAATCCCTGATGAACAGAGAATGCTTATCCACTTATAAACATTCTCATCACAATAATAAGACTGTTTCATGATGCTGGCACAGGAAAAAGTTCTGATTTTATTTTGGAAAGGTTATGTTTATAATCATGTACAACCTTTTAGATGATATTTGTTTTATAAGACAAGAGAACATAATAGTCGACCTCTAATGACCACAAGTAGTTTATATAATCAAAGTTTTCATCCTTTGGGCCTATTCAGAAGAGTTCCAAGTTCAAGGAGTATTCAATGGTAGAACTTCCATCTTGTGTCATCAACAGAATTTCTATTACAGCTTAACCTAGAAACGAAAAAGGAGAAATGGGAGCTGAAGGTGTAATTTTAGATTGAATTCAATCAATTTAAAGCATTTTAAAAGTGTAAGTATGATGTTTTTCCTAAAAATGACTGCAATTTTTGTATATTAATTTAAAGGTATTTATCTAGACATATAAATTAGCAATGTCTAAGGCATAAATATTTCAAAATAAAGGATTATTCCAGTGTAGACATATTTCAATACATACTAAGATTCTTTTTATTGATGATAATTTTCAGTAAATCATTAGTATTTTTAAATAAAATCGAGTATAATAAAATAAATTCTCTTGACTGTACTTTTATTTCCTATAAGATTGAATAAAATAATCTTAAATTCAGGAAAAATATTATTTGAGAGTATTAGAGACTTTTCTATTATGCAATCTAAACCACAAGTGCGGCACAAGTACTCCTTGACTGATATGGCAAACTGTTACAATGCTATAAAAGTCCAAATGATGAGAAAATCTTTTAAGATTTATCATTCCTCACATCATGAACATGTTCAAGTATATCCACATTTGGGTCTCTTTTTCAAAATACCAATTTGGAATTAGGTCAAGTATCTGAAGAATGCTTCTATAGATTATATTAAAATTACCTTAGAAGGAGAATGGTCACAAAAGTCTCTTTTGAGTTATGCAAAGATAAGAAAATATTCATAACCACTGTATTATTTAATAATTATAGAGGATATTATAGCTTCTATAGTGCTTTCCTGCTGGTTAAAATACAGGTGAAAAATTACAAATTGAGATAATATAAACAGGATATTTTTTCTCCCTCTTAAATTATTTGCAAACTGTAGTCACAGAGTGTGGTAGGCAGGATTATAAAATGGCCCTGATATTTTTAGCTCCTGATATCCACACCTGTCTGTAATCCCTCCCTCTTGAGTATGGGCAGGACTAACAACTTGCTTTTAACCAATAGAATAGAAAAGAGGAAAAGTATTTTGAAGATGCAGTTAAGGTCTCTAATCAGTCAAACTTATGTTAAACAAAAAGGAAATTAACTAACTGGACCTGACCTAATGAGGTTAGCCTATTAGAGTAGAGATAAAAGAGATATTCCTCCTGTGCATGTGTTCACTGCAGCACCATATAGCAAAGTCACGGAATCAATCTAAATGCCCATCAACAGTAGACTGGATAAAGAAAATGTGGACGTATACACTATAAGATACTACACAGCCATAAAAATCAATGAGACCATATTCTTGGCAGCAACATGGATAGACTGGAGGCCATGTTCCTAAGTGAAGTAGTGCAGGAACAGAAATCCCAATACCACATGTTCTCATTTATAAGTGGATACTAAACGCTGAGTACACATGGACACAAAGATAGGAACAAACAGACACTGGGACCTACGTGAAGGTAGAGGGCACAAGGAGGATGAGGCTCAAAAAACTACCTATTGAGTACTATGCTTATGACCTGCATGATGAAATAATCTGCACATCAAATCCCTGTGGTATGCTATTTATGAATACAACAAACCTGCACATGTACCCATGAAATTAAATATTAAAAAATTAAAATTTTAAAAGTCATACAAAGAAAACATGACTGACAAAAGATCAGACTCTATAGGATTAAAAAATAAAATAACATACAGTACGTCAATGCAAAGATACGCACATAAACAAAAACACACACTCTTTCTCTTTTCTCTCTCTCCCACCCACATGCACATATTTAATGTGCCATGAAAGTTCTCTATGACTACAAATCTTTCTCACATTTGTGATACTCTTCAGGTTATATGACACACAGGAATTTCAAAGGAAATTCAGTTGAGCTCCCAAAGCGATTCTGATATAAAATGCTAACTTACTGCAAAGACACACCAGAGAATTAAAGAGTATTTTGCTTTCTAATGAAAAATACTTTTATTTAACATATATTTATATACAGCACATAATATGTATATAGGTATATACACATTATGATATGTATTTTAGATTTATATATGTAGTTATGATAATATGCTCAGTTTTGTTTACCTTCATAAGTGGAAAATAGCAATATTAAGAGTAATTTCAAAACATTTTCCCCATAGTTATTTAAGATTGTGTTTTCCTGATATCATATTTGATGTGAATTACTGAAATTTAGAAGATTTGCATGCTGCTACAAAAATAAACACCTCTAAAGAAACCTTGGATCTATTAAATGAAAACTCTTGCTGTTTTTAATTTTTTCAAATTCATGAGAGCAACAATCAAGGGTCAAGAAATAAAAATCTTCTGTGTACAGGCAATGTCTACTTCTGACCACACTTAAAACCTTCCTCAAATTGCTTTAAAAATGGCAGTATTTAATATTTTAAAGGTAATCCTTCAATTCAAATTGTCTTATTCTGAGTCAAACAAATAATTTGTAGAAATGCATTGCAGGCTCCAATGAAATATACTACTTCTAGTGATTTACAAGTGATGGTAAAATATATGTGAATAAAACAAGGGCTAAAATATTTCTACTTTAAATAAGAGGGAGGAAAGCATTCATTCATGTAAGAAATATTTACTGTATCTCTATGCACTGAGGGGTTACAGAATATGGTGTAATTACTCTGTCCTAATATTTCCCAGTGTTGGAGAGAATAGCTACACAAATCAATTATCATAGTCAAGTGTGGAAATCTAAATTAAAATGAATAATAGAGCCATTAGTTTGGACAATTGCAGAATAGTTATAATAAATAATTAATACATATATTTTCACACCATACACAAATACTCCTATACATTTATTTTATTTACATACATACACATTTTTGTATGTGAGTACAGGTATATATATACATATGCACATATACATATATGCAGGAACTCTATATAAAAGGTATAATATATTAGATAAGTATATACAATTAATATTGAATAATCAGGGGGTTTGCACCACATTCAGAATTGGGAAAACAATATAATAAAGTGTGAATTGTCTTTCAGTGAATCTATTTCAAGTAAATTTAGTGGAAATTGTTTTACAACTTGACAAATATTTCTCAGGGTAGTAATAACTTAAAAACTCCATAAAACTCAAGAATAACCGAAGTTTTTTTATTAAGAAAGTAATAGAAAGTGAAATATTAATTTTAAAAATGAAAACATTTAAAAATACAATAGTTTTGGTGATTTTTTATAGTAAAAGAGAAAACAAAATAGAAATTCAAGGAACAAAATTTGTACTACATACAGATTCAGTATGTGCTCAGAGAAACATTTGCTATCAAGGTGCAAAAGTAAATTATTCAAAAATAGTCTTGGTACCATAAGTCTTCCAAATTAAAAAAAACTTAAATAACCTACTCATGACATATATCATTAATCAAAAAGAGTAGAACAATTAAAAATTAAGAAATAAAATCATGTAGTAGATAGGAGAAAATGCAAGCACTTCATCATACTGGTTAAGTACATGGAATATGGAGTTGGACTGCCTTATTGAAATGTGGCTCTGCAATTTACATACTATTGTGACTTTGGTGAAATCATTTACTATTTCTGTTTCTAGGTTTAGTCATCTGTAAAACATCATCAACAAAAATAGGAGCTTCATACAGATATTTTGTGAGGATTAGGGGAGTCAACATATTATAACGAACAGTAACACATAAGAAGCTTCATATAAATCTAACAGAGGTGGTAAACAAATTCTAAGTATTATATCAGCAGAAAGAAACCATACAAGAGTGATTAACAAATTCATTTTTTAAAAAGCGAAGCACTACTTCAAAAGAGACTGTAAATAGAACTCAAAGAGGAATAACAAACAGAAAAATGATCACAACATAAATGTAAAGAATAGGATCCTTGATGTAAAATTGTAAATAGAAAAGAGATGAATGAAGCCACAGGGAAAATTGGGCAAAAACAGGTACTTCACCAAATAGTAATATAAATGACTCATCAATTTACAAAGTGTGCTTAAACTAGCCACTTAGAAAATGACAACCTCATAAATAACTGTTAGATAAAAGTAAAACTTAAAATAGCAACAATAAGAGATTTTTAAAAGTCAGGCATTTTCACCTCACCCAAGGTACCAGTAAGAATGTTGGCACAATCTCTCTGGATGGCAATTTGACACTTTAAGTCAAGATCTTTAAGTATATTCAAGTTCTTTGACCCAGAAGTTACATATCTAATATTCCCCATATCACAAATCTAAGGATGTATACAAAGATTCATGCAAAAATACATTTATCAAAGCATTTTATATACAATAGTAAAAATGTTAAAGCAATACGAATGTCAAAAAATAGAAAAATATTAAGTTATGGTATGATATATTCAAACCAAAATTACATTACAAAAAATATTTTGGGATTTGAGAAAATATCTACAATATAGTATTTCGAGGAAAAATGTTACAATACCACTTAGGTAGCACTATCCTAATGTTGTATAAAATAGAAAAACAGAAAGAAAATATATTCAAATATTGTCAATAGTAAGTATCAGTATCATTAACTTTTATTAATTTAACTTTTTCTACTTATATTTTCTATGTTTTTCTATGTTTATTTTGAATGTGTTTAATAATTAAAACATAATTTATGTTTTTAATATGATCTCACTCTCCGCTGAGGCAAAAAAATAAGAATCTCTAAGTGGGCATTTTGAAATTTAATTTTTTCATAGTGATTTCTTTCAAAAAATTAAGGCACTTTCAGTTTGCATTTTTCTTTGTATGATAACTTGGATTCAGTAACAGACATAAGACATAATTTTAATGTTAAGATTGAAACTAATCACATTTCCAAACTGACTATTGAAATTGGACTTATGATGTATTCACCACCAGTATTACATCCTTATCTTTCACTCAGGAAGCTGGCTCAGTGTGCCTTGTGGTAAAGGCAAGGCTTCAGCACATCTTACGTATGCCTCCACGGCAAGATCCACAGCAGCTCTGTTGCACACATTCAACCCTCCACCTCCAAACCAATGGAGGCAGTGGTTCTTCCCACTGTGCTGTAAGGCATGAGATCTGGCTTCCCTAATACTTCTTGAAAGGTCTGAGAATATAACTGACATAACAAATCTTTTCTTTTCTAGTGGCAGTTTTTACGAGAGGAATATTTCTCAAAAAGTCATGTAGATTAAAATATTTCAATCACTTTTGAAACTATTTTTGTACACCTTTCCCGCCAATTTCAAGGCGTATGTTAAAAGGCTGTTGACGGTAGTATCTAATTTTCACATGAACTCTTCTAAATACTTACTATAATATGATCAACAAATAAGACTAAATTCCTACTCTCTCTTAGTCTATAATTCAGGTTCACAGATGGAGAAAGGCAATTAGAAAAGCAGTAAAAATGCATGTAGCATAATTCTCATTATAAGTAGAACCAATCCAAATGCCCATCAGTGACAGATTGGATTAAGAAAATGTGGCACATATACACCATGGAATACTATGCAGCCATAAAAAAGGATGAGTTCATGTCCTTTGCAGGAACATGGATGAAGCTAGAAACCATCATTCTCAGCAAACGAACACGGGAACAGAAAACCAAACACTGCATGTTCTCACTCATAAGTGGGAGTTGGACAATGAGAACACATGGATACAGGGAGGGGAATGTCACACCCTGGAGCCTGTCCCAGGGTAGGGGGTGGGGGGAGGGATAACATGAGGAGAAATACATAATGTAGATAACGGGTTGATGAGTGCAGCAAACCACCATGGCACATGTATACATATGTAATAAGCCTGCACATTCTGCACATGTACCCCAGTACTTAAAGTATAATAAAAAAAAAAATTGTTTTTAAAAAGAAAAGCACACCACAATGAAACCTGGTCATACGAATTTAGGTAAGACTTGCTGGAAAAAGTGACAAATATACTGAATGCTAAAGGAAAATTAATATTTTTGGCTGCCTTGGGTTCTGCCTCACACATTTTATTTGGTTCCCACCTTTTCACTAAATGCACATTTTCAAAGGTAACAGTTATCTTCACATTGCCAAATTCAATGGCCAATCTTCAATGTCAAATCACATTGTTCTTTTAGTAGCATTTCTCAAAATCGCCATTTCTTCTTGTTAACACCCATTCTTGTTGACAGAAGCGTTCCACTCATTAGTTGACAGAAGCAAAGTGACAGAAAGTTTCCATTTATTCATTGTTTTACCTAGCAAGTATTTATACCCATGATTTACCATGTATTTTTCTAAGCACTGCAGATGCATCAGTGAACAAAAGAAAAAGAAAAGAGGGGGCGGAGCAAGATGGCCAAATAGGAACAGCTCCAGTCTCCAACTCCCAGAAGCGCCAGCGACACAGAACTGGTGATTTCTGCATTTTCAACTGAGACTCCCACCTCTGGGGACAGGGCACAGCTAAACAACAATAACAACAACAACAACAACAACAAAAGCAGCAGAGAAACCTCTGCAGGCAGCTGTCTAACAGCTTTGAAGAGAGCAGTGGATCTCCCAACTTACGGAGGTTGAGATCTGAGAAGGGACAGACTGCCTGCTCAAGTGGATGCCTGACCCTGAGTAGCCCTAACGAGGAGACATCCCCCACTAGGGGCAGTCTGACACCCACAACTCACAGACTGGAGTACACCCTGAGAGGAAGCTTCCAAAGTAAGAATCAGACAGGTACACTTGCTGTTCAGCAATATATTATCTTCTACGGCCTCTGCTGCTGATGCAAACAAACAGGGTCTAGGTGCACCTCAAGCAATCTCAACAATGAACCTACAGCTGAGGGTCCTGGCTGTTAGAAGGGAAAACAGCATCAAACAGGAAGGTTTTTCACCAAAACCCATCCAGTACGTCACCATCATCAAGACCAGAGGCAGATAAAGCCACAAAGATGGGGGAAAAAGCAGGGCAGAAAAGCTGGAAATTCAAAATAAACATATCTCACAAAGGGCCTTAATCATAACAACCGGATCAAAGCTGGACGGAGAATATTTTAATGAGATAAGAGAGAAAACTGAGATCCATTAAGCGCCTCGAGCTAAAGGAGAATAATGAACACAATTACAAAAAGAAACTAAAATCTTGAAAAAAGAGTGGAAGAATTCATAAAATTGAAGTGGTGATGCAGAGAAAGGTCATAAGCGAAATGACAGAGAAAACCATGAAACCACGAGAAATCACGTGGCTCGTCACAAACTTCAGTAACCGACTCGATCAACTGGAAGAAAGAGTATCAGTCATTGAGGTCAAATAATGAAATGAAGCGAGAAAGAAGAAACAAAAAAAGAAAAATGGGCTCATACAAGAGAGTATGGATTATGTAAAAGATAAATCTTACGTCAGTTAAGAATTTTTCCCTGAGAGGAAGTGAGAGAAAACGGAACCAAGTTGGAAAACACTCTTCAGGATATCATCAGGAGAACTTCCCAACCTAGTAGGGCAGGCTTACATTCCAATCCAGGAAATACAGAGAAACTTCACAAAGATACTTTCCCTCGAGAAGAACTTCAACTCCCAGGCACATAATTGCCAGATTCACCAAAAGAAGTTGAAATGAAGGAAAAATCTTAAAGACTGAAGAGAAAGGTCAGGTTACCCAAAAAGGAAGCCCATTGGACTAACAGCAGATGTCTCAGCAGAAACTCTGACCAGAAGAAGAGTGGGGGCCAATATTCAAGATTCTTAAAGAAAAGAAATTTTAAACCAAATTTCATATCAGCCAAACTAAGTTTCATAAGTAGAGGAGAAATAAAATCCTTTACAAGGTCAAGCCGTCTTAGAGATTTGTCACCACCAGGCCTGCCCACAAAGAGACCCTGAAGGGAAGCCTCAACATGGAAAGGAACAACCGGTACCAGCCATTGCAAAACATGCCAAAATGTAAAGATCATCAAGGCTAGGAAGAAACTGCGTAACTAACGAGCAAAATAACCAGTTAATATCATAATGGCAGGATCAAGGTTCACACATATGATAGTAACCTTAAATGTAAAATGGACTAAAAGCTCCAATTAAAAGACACAGACTGGCAAACTGGATAAAGAGTCAAGACCGATCAGTCTGCTGTATTCAGGAGACCCATCTCACACGCAGAGACATACATAGGCTCAAAATAAAGGGATGGAGGAGAAGATCTACCAAGCAAATGGAAAAAAAAAAAGCAGGAGTTGCAATCTAGTCTCTGATAAAACAGACTTTTCGGCCATCAAGATCAAAGAGACAAAGAGGCCATTACATAATGGTAAAGGGATCAATTCAACAGGAAGAGCTAACTATCACAATATATATGCACCCAATACAGGAGCACCCAGATTCATCAAGCAAGTCCTTAGAGACTTACAAAGAGACTTAGACTCCCATACAATAATAATGGGAGACTTCAACACTCCAATGTCGACATTAGACAGATCAACGAGACAGAAAATTGCTGGAATAGGAATTGAACTCATCTCTGCAGCAAGCAGACCTAATGAACATCCTATGAACTCTCCACCCCAAATCAACAGAATATACATTCTTCTCAGCACCATCGCCTTGTTGAGTGATGCAGTGAGGTAAAGCATATAAACGAATGCCGGGCAACGTTGCCGTGGCATGCCAGACCCACAGTGCAATCAAACTAGAACTCAGGACTAAAACCAGTCAAAACCATCAACTACATGGAAACTGAAAAACCTGTAGTGGGGCCAGGCTACAGTTTACATAATGAAATGAAGGCAGAAATAAAAAGATGTTCTTTGAAACCAATGAGAACAAAGATACAACATACCAGAATCTCTGGGACACATTTAAAAGCAGTGTGTAGAGAAATTTATAGCACTAAATGCCCACAAAGAAAGCTGGAAAGATCTAAAATTGACCTCTAACATCACAATTAAAAAAAGAACTAAGAGAAACAAGAGCAAACACATTCAAAAGCTGGCAGAAGGAAAAGAAATAATAATAGATCAGACCAGAACTAGGGAGATAGAGAGACACAAAAAACCCTCAAAAAATCCAATGAATCTAGGGTTTGGGTTTTGAAAGATCAACAAAATTGACAGACTACTAGCAAGACTAATAAAAGAAGAAAAAAAGAGAAAAGAATCAAATAGGCATAATAAAAAATGATAAAGGGATATCACCACCGACCCACAGAAATACAAACTACCATCAGAGAATACTATAGACACCTCTACAAATAAACTAGAAAATCTAGAAAAGAATGGATAATTTCCTGGACATACACTCTTCAAGACTAAACCAGGAAAGAGTTGAATCCCTGGAATAGAACAACAGCAGGCTCTGAAATTAGAAATAATAATTCAGCAGCCACCAACCAAAAAGTCCAGGACCAGATGGATTCACAGCTGAATTCTACCAGAGGTACAGGGAGGAGCTGGTACCATTCCTTCTGAAACTATTCAATCAATAGAAAAGAGAAGTCCTCCTAACTCATTTGATAGAGGCCAGCATCCATCCTGATACCAAAGCCTGGCAGAGACACAACAAAAAAGAATTTTAGACCAATATCACAGTGAACATCGATGCAAAATCCTCAATAAAATACTGGCAAACCAGTTCAGCACATCAAAAAGCATGCATGATCAAATGGGCTTCATCCCTGGGATGCAAGGCTGGTTCAACATTCGCAAAATCAATAGAAGCATAATCCAGCATATAAAGCAGAACCAAAAGACAAGAACCACATGATTATCTCAATAGATGCAGAAAAGGCTTTTGACAAAATTCATGGCCTTCATGCTAAAACATCCAATAAATTCGGTATTGATGGACATACCTCAAAATAATAAGAGTATTTATGGCAAACCACAGCCAATATCATACTGAATGGGCTTAAAACTGGAAAAATTCCTTTGAAAACTGGCACAGACAGGGATGCCCTCTCTCACCACTCCTATTCCAGCAGTGTTGGAAGTTCACCAAGCTAGGGCAATCAGGCAAGAGGAAAAGAAATCAAGGGTATTCAGTTAGGAAAGAAGACGGTAGTGTCCCTCTTTGCAGATGACTTGTGATTGTATACTTAGAAACCCCATCGTCTCAGCCCAAAATCTCCTTAAGCTGATAACAACTTCAGCAAAGTCTCAGGATACAAATTAATGTGCCGAAATCACGGCATTCATACTACCAGTAACAGACAAACAGAGAGCCAAATCATGAATGAACTTCCATTCACAATTGCTTCAAAGAGAATCGGCTTCTAGGAATCAACTTTACAAGGGATGTAAGAAGGACCTCTTCAAGGAGAACTACAACCATATCGGTGATAAAGACGACACAAGCAAATGGAAGAACACCACCCATGCTCACATGGATACGAAGAATCAATATCGTGAAAATGGCCATACTGCCCAAAGTTATTTATAGATTCAATGCCATCCCCATCAAGCTACCAATGAGTTTCTTCACAGGAATTAGAACTTTGCTTTAAAAGTTCATATGGAACCAAAAGAGCCAGCATCTCTAAGACAATCTAAGTCAAGAACAAAGCTGGAGGCATCGCTACCTGACTTCAAACTATACTACAAGGCTACAGTAGCAAAACAGCATGGTACTGGTACCAAAACAGAGATATAGACCAATGGAACAGAACAGAGTCCTCAGAAATAATACCACACATCACAGCCATCTGATCTTTGACAAACCTCCAAAAACAGAAATGGGGAAAAGGATTCCCTATTTAATAAATGGTGCTGGGAAAATTGGCTAGCCATAAGTGAAAGCTGAAACTGGATCCTTTCCTTACTCATATACGAAAATTAATTCAAGATGGTTAGGGCAAATGTTTAGACTTAATATAAAGACCTAGAAGAAAACCTAGGTAGTACCATTTCTAGGGACAGAGGCATGGGCAAAGGCTTCATGTCTAAAACACCAAACAATGTAGCAAAACAAAATTGTTGACAAATGGGATCTAATTAAACTAAGAGCTTCTGCACACAGCAAAAGAAACTACCATCAGAGTGAACAGGCAACCCACAGAGATGGGAGAAAAGTTTTGCAATCTACTCATCTGACAAAGGGCTAATATCCAGAACCTACAAAGAACTCAAACAAATTTACAAGAAAAAACAAGCCCCATCAAAAGAAGTGGGCAAAGGATATGAACAGACATTTTCTCAAAAGAGAGAAGACATTCATACAGTGGCAGACACATGAAAAATGCTCATCATCACACTGGCCATTAAATGCAAATGAAAACCACAATGAGATACCATCTCACACCAGTTAGAATGGCAATCATTAAAAAGTCAGAAACAACAGGTGCTGGAGAGGTTGTGGAGAAATAGGAACACTTTACACTGTTGGTGGGATTTGTAACTAGTTCAACCATTATGGGGAAACAGTATGGCGATTCCTCAAGGATCTAGAACTAGATGTACCATATATTATACATCTCATTACAGGGATACCCAAGGATTACAAATCATGCTGCTATAAAAACACATGCACATGTATGTTTACTCGGCACTATTCACAATAGCAAAGACTTGGAATCAACCCAAATGTCCATCAGTATTGGGCTGGATTAAGAAAATGTAGCACATATACACCATGGAGATACTATGCAGCCATAAAAAAGGATGGGTTTGTGTCCTTTGTAGGGATATGGATGCAGCTGAAACCATCATTCTTGTAAAACTATCACAAGAACAGAAAACCAAACACTGCATGTTCTCACTCCTTGGGTGGGAACTGAACAATGAATCACCTGGACTCAGGAAGGGGAACATCACACACTGGGGCCTATCATGGGGAGGGGGGAGGGGAGAGGGATTGCATTGGGAGTTATACCTGATATAAATGACGAGTTGATGGGTGCTGACGAGTTGATGGGTGCAGCATACCAACATGGCACAAGTATACATATGTAACAAACCTGCACGTTATGCACATGTACCCTAGAACTTAAAGTATAATAATAATAATAATAAATAAATAAATAATAAATAAAAAGAAAAAGAAAAGAATACCTTGTCTCGTACCATTTGCATTCTATTGTGTGGACATAGAAATTAAAAATAAGTAAGTAAAATGCAGCATGAATTAGGTTTTAAAAGTTATGAAGAAAAATAAACCAGGACAGGTATACTGTTAAATGCAAAGGTGAAAGTGATGAGCCACTTTCTAACTTCTAAGTAAATAAATTAGCTAGAACACATCTTACTGGGAGAGTAATATTTGAACAAGCGTTTGAGGCAGGTGAGGAACAAAACCATTAAGATCTCTGTTGGAGAGACAGTCTAGGCAAAAGAAATGACAATTGTCAAGTTCCAAAGTTAGGAGTATTCCTAACAAACCTCCAGTACAAGCATAAAAGCTAGTAGAGAGAAACAGGACAAGGAAAGAATACTAGGAAATAAGGGAAGGGAAGAAACAAGGGGATAAGTCATCTGTGGTAGGAGAAAATAAAAAATTTCAATCTGTGAGAGTAAGATCACCAAGGTTTGAATATAGAAAGAGAAAAAGAGAGGCACAAGGATTGTAACTAAATTGATTCCTTTGTCACTCCCTCCAGAAAGATGGAGAACACTTTACAAAGGAGTCTGATAGACCAGGGAGATGTAAGGAATATTGAGAAAGTCCGTGTTTCTATTAGCCAATCAAGAACGTGGTTCGACAAGAAGAAATAGCAATTTTGAGAAATCATATTAAAAGACACATGTGATTTGATATGAGGATTGACTATTGAATTTAGCAACATGAAGATCACTGGTAACTAAAAAGACTGCATTTCATGAAAAGGTGGGAACCAAGTAAAATGTATGAAAAAGAACTAGAGACGGCTTTGTAGGAGAGATTTGATATAAAGGGGAGCAGGTAACTGGGAAGTAACTGAAGGGGTAAATGTGTTCAAGTTCGATAGCTAATAGCAAAGATTTAGTAAAAAGGAAAAATTGGTGATTAATTAGATCATGAGGATATTTGCTAAAGGAAAGTCCTCGAATAAAGGAAAAGTGATGAGCCCTAATAAACAAGTAGTGATTTTGACTCAGTATTGAAAAAAAATGAATGAGTTATGACCAGGAGATCTAAGTTTCTCTTGGTGGCTAACATGCATAAAAGTTATCTGTACAATAAGGGTAGTGGTGATGGTCCAGAGCAGATAGTAATAGCAAAGATGTAAATGTTGGAAGGTATAACAGTATATGCAAATCCCTGACTTCTCATTACTGAGAACAGGAAAGGCAGATTCATATGCTCTCTTTAAAGATGTTAACAGTAAGTCCTATTAAATATTTAATGTGTGCACATTCCCAGGGTTCTTCTTTTGTTGATGAAAGACAAAGACAAAGAGAAATTAGTCATTTCTTTTGAACAAACACGTATCTTAACTGACATGACACTAGCACTTTGTCAGCTGAAGATTTTGTTCCAAAACATGTTCCTAACTAATGTGTTTGTGTGTGTATGGAGAGGGGAGAGAGAGAGAGAGAGAGAGAGAGAGAGAGAGAGAGAGAGAGAGAGACATATATCTCCTTTGAGGCCTTTAATCTATCATAAGAGAGTTGGTCAGAAAGTTTTCTTTTAAGGTTAAGCTTGAACAAGCAATGGCAATGACCAAAAAAAAAAAAAAAAATCTTAGCTTTTAACCTTTTAGTCCTCTGGAGTCCTGGAGTCTTACCTCAGGTCAAGGTAAGTTTTTTTTTTTTGACAGAGTTTTGCCCTGGAGTGCAGTGGCACAATCTTGGCTCACTGCAGCCTCCACCTCCCAGGTTCAAGCGATTCTCCTGCCTCAGCCTCCCAAGTAGCTAGAATTACAGACATGTGCCACCACATCTCACTAATTTTGTATTTTTAGTAGAGATGGGGTTTCACTATGTTGGTCAGGGTGGTCTCCAACTCCTGACCTCAGATGATCCACCCACCTCGGCCTCTCAAAATTCTGGGATTGCAGGCGTGAGCCACCGTACCCGGCCAGATCAAGGTAAGTTCTATTAAAAGCTTCAAAAATCACTCTTTGTTGGTGTAGCTCATTTTCAATAATCTGAATATAGATTCTTACCTTTTACCCTAAAGTATCTTTTTAATATTTTGTTAGCCAGTAAGCCACCAGATCCAATTCTCCTCCCAAAAATATTTCAATTAAAAAAAAAAAAAAAAAACCCAGAAGTTAAAAATACTTCTAAGTCCATGAAAGAATATCATTGCTTCTAAAATGGTAAAGGATTGCTTCTGCATCAAGGAAAAGTGCTGTAACAGAGATATAAGGGTATGGTTCACCCTCTTGCCTGAAACAAACAAAAATGAATGAAACAGATGAATGAGTGGTTTGTAAGATATTGGACATGAGGCACCAAGGAACAGGAGCCCCTAAAAAAACAGAAACAAACAAGCGGCCCTATGATTGTCACAGTTTATTACCTTACAAGAGTTTCCAGGGTATGGAATAGAAAGGGAGTACCCATGTGAAACCAATGGACCTCTTGAGTTGAGAGTCCAGGAAGACCGAGGCGAAGAACTACAGAGAGAGGAACTTAATAGAAAGAAAACGTCAAAGGTCTGCCATGGTTCCATCTTAGGTATTCAGCAAAATACTGGTCAACAAAGCACTGAATAAACTACTCAAGATCAGGAAAAGAATCATGCAAAAAGTAGTAGAGGAAATGAAAGTTAATGTTACCACAGGTCCAGCCAAATGGAAAAACAGCATAATTTATAGATCTTTGACTAAAATGTCTTGATTCATTATTAGCACAAAATCAGCTTTAGCCCAAAGGCTGCTCTTGTCCTGTCTAACAGATTTGAAAACCAAGATCTGGGTGATCAAACTGTTGTCAAGTATTTTAGCTGCATCTTAGAAAAATATTTAAATATATTTGTAGGAATATAAAAACGTTCAGCCACAAAAAGACAAAATTCAAAATGTATGACATTGAATCAAAATTAACCAGTTAGGAAAGAAGCAGAGAAAAATAAACCAAAATAAGGAGAAAGATTCAATTAATCAAAATAACCCAGAACTGACACAACTGTTAGAATTATCAGGAAAATATATTATAATAGCTATTAAAATATAATCCATATGTTCAAAAACTAGTAGAAATATTGAAAAAATTAGGGACAAGAAAGTTAGAAAAGAGACTCAAATAGAACCTCTAAAGATGACAACTACAGCTACTAAAATGAAAAAAAATATACTGAATGGGATTAACCACAGATTAGACATCACAGAAAAAAAAAATGTAATAAACATGACGACAGAAAAAAAAATCTAAAATTAACATGTATAAAATTTTAAATTATAGAGAATTATTAAACTGTTGGAAAACTTCAAGATGTATAAAATACACATGAAAAGAGAAAAGAAACAAAAAAGGCATATGAAAAATTGCTCAGCGTTATTGGTCATTAGAGAAATGCAAATCAAAACTACAATGAAATATCATAGCACCCCAGTTAAAATGGTTTTTACCCAAAAGTCAGACAATAACAGTTTCTGGTTAGGATGTGGAGAAAAGGGAACCCTTGGTAGAAACCTAGTACAACCACTATGGAGAACAGTTTGGAAGCTACTGAGAAAAACTAAAAATAGAGTTACCATACAATCCAGCAATCCCACTACTGGTTATATTCCCCAAAGAAAGGAAATCAGTATATCAAAGAGATATCTGCACTCTCATGTCTTTTTGCAGCACTGTTCACAATAGCCAAGATTTGGAAGCAACCTGAGTGTCCATCAACAAATGAATGGATAAGGAAAATATGATACATATATATATATACAACAGAGTACTACTCAGCCATAAAAAAAGAATGA
Source organism: Papio anubis (assembly GCF_008728515.1). NCBI lineage: Eukaryota > Metazoa > Chordata > Mammalia > Primates > Cercopithecidae > Papio > Papio anubis. The sequence continues at coordinate 62,358,954 of NC_044982.1, read as the reverse complement.
AAGCCTGTCGTTTACAACAACATGGATAAAACAGAAAGTCATTATGTTAAATGAAATAAGCTAGGCACAGGAAGACAAACATTGCATGTTCTCACTAATATGTGGTATCTAAGAATCAAAACAATTGAACTTATGGAGGTAAAGAATAGAAAGTTGGTAACCAGAGGCTGGGAAGGGTAGTGGGGGAGAGGTGGGGATGGGTAATGGATACAAAGACAATAGTCATAAAGAATGAATAATACCTAGTATTTGGTAGCACAATGGGGGGACTATAGTCAATAACAATTTAATTGAATATTTTATAACAACCAAAAAGTATAATCGGAATCTTTGTAACACAAAGGATAAATGCTTAAGAGGATGGATGCCAAATTTTCCCTTTGATTACTATGCATTATATACTTGTACCAAAATATCTTATGTACCCCATAAATATGTACACCTACTATGTGCTCACAAAAATTAAAAATTTTAAAAATTAAAAACTTGATTTATAAAATAAATAAAAATTGTGAAAAGGCCAGGCATGGTGGCTCATGCCTGTAATCCCAGCACTTTGGGAGGTCCAGGAAGGCGAATCACTTAAAGTCAGGAGTTCAAGACCAGACTTACCCAAAACACCATCTCTACTAAAAATACGAAAAGTAGCCTAGAATGGTGGTTTGTGCCTGTAGTTCCAGCTACTCGGCAGGCTGAGGCAGGAGAATACCTTGAACCCAGGAGGCAGATGTTGCAGTGAGCAACATCAGTCCAGCCTGAGCAACAGAGTGAGACTCCTTCTCAAAAATTAAATCAAATTAAATTTAAAAATAAGGGAATTAATTGTAACTTTATACACAAAACATGCAAGTACTTGTATAAACTTCTCCTTGCTTGGTGGTATAAGGTAAGCCTTTGAGTGATTTTCCACACCAGTTGGAGGATGGGCGGTGTTGGATGAGAGACAAAGATAGGTTCTTTACATCATTCATTAGGGTATACCACATATTGATGTACATCTCATTTGACCCTTTCAAATACAAATAAGTCCGATATATATTCTTCCTTTATTGCTGATGAAGAAATGACTTGGAAATCTTAAATGACTATGTAAGAAAGCTACTGAACAGAACTAAGATTTTAAGTCCTCAGATTGACATGGAGTTGGTAGTTAATCTCAAACTCTGTTCTTAAAAAACTTTAAAAACTCCAGAATATATCTTATATTTTACCCATAAAGTAGACCTATATCTTGCAATTTATTTACATCTTGATTATTTCCATTCAAAGTTTATTTTACACAACTTAGAGACAACATTTACTTCTGAATTTTTTTTTCCTTTAAAGAAATGGAGTCTCATTATGTTGCATACATAGGCTGGCGTCTAACTCCTGGCTCAAGCAATTTTTGTGCCTCAGCCTCTGGAGTAGCTGAGACTACAAGCATGTGCTCTCTCTCCTGGCTCCATCTTCTGTCTATAGATTTATTTCAATGGATAAGAATTAAAACAGAGGTAATGAAATGGCCTAAATGCACCAGTCAAATAGACAGGTTAATAAATTTTAAAGAGTTTGTTCTGGTAAGTGTGAATTGAAGCCAAAAATACCATAAAGAGAAGCTGGCAAGAGGGCAGGAAATGTACCACACATTACGCATAGAATGATGATAAGAATATAGATTGTTCACATGCGAGCACATGTTCATTGCAGCACACCATTCACAACAGCAAAGGCATGGAATCAAGTTAAGTGTCCATCAGTGATAGACTGGATAAAGAAAATGTGGGGCATATACACCATGGAATATTATGCAACCATAAAGAAAGAATAAGATCATGTCCTTTGCAGGTACATAGATGGAGCTGTAAGTCATTGTTATTAGCAAACCAATGCAGGAACAGAAAACCAAATACCATATGTTCTCACTTTTAAGTGGGAGCTAAATGATGAGACATCAACACAGAGAGGATAACAACACACAGCAGGCCTTTTGCAGCATGGAGGGATGGAGGAGGGAGAAGATCAGGAAAAATAACTAATGGGTACTAATGGCTTAATACCTGCATGATGAAATAATCTGTACAACAAACCCTTATGGCACAAGTTTATCTATCTAACAAACTTACACATGTATCCTTGAACTTAAAAGTTAAAAAAAAGAAAAAGAAAAGAAAATAGCATGTTTGCAGATGGTCAAGTAGAGATGAGGTTATTAGACTGGGCCCTAATCCAATATGACTGTGTCCTTATAGAGAGGGTAAATTTAGACACAAAACTAGACATGCATAGAGGAAAAGCAATCTGAAGACACAGGGAAAACACTGTCTACAAGCCAAGGAATGCCTGAGACTACAGAAGATAGGAGAGGATAGAACAGATTCTCCCTCACAGCCTTAAGAAGGAACCAACCCTGTTAACAACTTGATTTTTGGAACTGTAGCCTCCAGAACCATGAGACAGTAAGCTATTGCTGTTTTAAGTCACTTAGTTTATGGTACTTATCATGGCAGATCCAGGAAATTAATGGCATTCATCATCTTGAGGAAGTTCTTTTGTATCTCCAATTTGCTGAGAGAGTCATTAAGCATAGATGTTGAAATATGTTGGCGAGGTTGTGGAGAAAAGGGAAAATATCCAAAGGAAAATAAACCATTCTACCAAAAACACTCGTGCACTCATGTTTATCACAGCACTGTTCACAATAGCAAAGACCTGGAATCAACCTAGATGCCCATCAGTAGTGGATTGGAAATATGATATGGGCTGGGTGCAATGGCTCACAACTGTAATCCCACCACTTTGGGAGGCTAAGGCAGGTGGATCTCTTGAGCCCAGGAGCTCAAGACAAGACTGGACAAAATGGTGAAGTCCTGTCCTTTCTAAAAATACATAAAATTAGCTTGGTAGTGGCGCCCACCTATAGTTCCAGCTAGCTGGGAGGCTAAGGTGGAAGAATCACCTGAAACTTGGAAATCAAGGCTGCAGTGAGCCTAGCTTGCACCATGCCCTGCAGCCTAGGCAACAGGAGTGAAACCCTGTCAAATAAGAAGAAAGAAGAAGAAAGAAGAAGAAGAAGAAGAAGAAGAGGAAGAAGAAGAAGGAGAAGGAGAAGGAGAGGAAGAAGAAGAGGAGGAAGAAGAAGAAGAAGAAGAAGAAAGAAGAAGAAGAAGAAGAAGAAGAAGAAGAAGAAGAAGAAGAAGAAGAAGAAGAAGAAGAAGGAGAAGGAGAAGGAGAAGGAGAAGGAGAAGGAGAAGGAGAAGGAGAAGGAGAAGGAGAAGGAGAAGGAGAAGGAGAAGGAGAAGGAGAAGGAGAAGGAGGAAAGAGGAGAAGAAGAAGAAGAAGAAGAAGAAGAAGAAGAAGAAGAAGAAGAAGAAGAAGAAGAAGAAGAAGGAGGAGGAGGAGGAGGAGGAGGAGGAGGAGGAGGAGGAGGAGGAGGAGGAGGAGGAGGAGGAGGAGGAGAAGGAGAAGGAGAAGAAGAAGTAGTGGAGGAGGAGGAGGAGGAGGAAGAGGAGGAGGAGAAGGGATCCCTATACACCATGGAACACTACTCAGCCATAAAAAAGGAATGAAATCTGGCCTTTGCCGCAACATGAACGCAGCTGGAGGCCATTATTCTAAATGAACAAATACAGGAGTGGAAACCTAAATACTGCATATTCTCATACACATGTAACAAACCTGCACAGGTACCCCCAAACTTAAATGAAAATAAAACAAAAGTTAAAAGGAAAAAACAATAGGTTTTGGATTTTGGCAAATACCTATTCTCCATCTATTGTATCGAGAATATGGTTTTCTTGATATTTTGTAAATCTGTTTAATTGCACTGACTGATTTTTAAATGTTAACACAACATTGCGATCCTGAGATAAATGCTACTTGGCCGCGATGTATTTTCCTTTTTATATGTTAAACTAAGTTTTCAAAAATTGTGTTATTAGGTATTTGGCATGTTCTATATTTCTTAATTAGCTCAACAGTGTTGTCAGAACTGCCTGAGAAAATTTGTTCTATCAGATATACTTGTTTTTTTTTTAAAATATTTGAACTTTTATTTTGGATATGGGGATACATGTGCAGATTTTTTATATGAGAATATTGCTTGATGCTGAGATTTGGAGTATGAATCCCATCACACTGGTAATGAGCATAGTACTTCATAGGTAGTTTTTTAAATCCACCCCTCCAACCCTCTAGTAGTCTACAATGTTTATTGTTCCCATATTTATGTTCATGTGTGTACAATGCTTAGCTCCCACTAATAAGTGAGAATATCTGGTATTTGGTTTTCTGTTTCTGCATTAATTTGCTTAATATTAAGGCCTCCAGCTCCATCCATGTTGCTGAAAAAGACACGATTTCATTGTTTTCTATGGCTGCATAGTATTCTGTACTGTATATGTACCACATTTTCTTTATTCAATTTACCACTGATGGGCACCTGTATTGATTCCATGTCTTTGTTATTGCAAACAGTGCAGTGTTGAACATGCAAATAAAGGTATGTGTCTTTTCAGTAGAATGATTTATTTTGGGGGTTGGTATATACTCAGTAATGGGATTTCCCGGACAAATGGTAACTCTGTTTTAAGTTTTTTGAGAAATCTCCAAACTGCTTTCTACAGTAGCTAAACTAATCCCATTCTCATAAACAATGCATAAGTATTCCCTTTTCTCCCCAGTCTTGCCCAGCATCTGTTGTTCTTTGACTTTTTAATAATAGCCATTGTGATTGGTGTGAGATGGTATCTCATGGTTGTTTTGATTTGCATATCTCCAATGATTAGAGATGGCCATGTTTATTGGCCAATTGCATGTCTTCTTTTGAGAAGTGTCTTTTCCTGTCCTTTGTCCATTTTATAATGGTTTTTTTTTTTTTTTGCTTGTTGATTTGCTTAAGTTCCCTGTAGTTTCTGGATATTAGTCCTTTGCCAGATGCGTAGTTTGTGAATATTCTCACATTCTGTAGATTGTCCGTTTGCTCTGTTGATAGTTTACTTTGCTGTGCAGAAGTTCTTTTTGTTGTTGTTGTTATTGTTGTTGTTGTTGTTGTTACTCTTGGAGACCTAGTTAAATATCCTTGCCAAGGCCAACGTTGAGAAGAGTGCTTCCTAGGTTGTCTTCCAGGATTTTTATAGTTTGAGATCTCACATTGAAATGTTTAATAGATTTTGAATTGTTTCTATAGTGAAAGGTAGGGGTTCATTTTCAACTTTCTGCCTATGGCTAGTTAGTTATCCCAGCAGTATTTATTGACTAGGGAGTTATTTCCTTATTGTTCGTTTTTGTCAGCCCTGTCAAAAATCAGATGGTTGTAGATGTGTGGCTTCATTTCTGATTTTTCTATTCCATTCTATTGGTCTATACATGGGTTTTTGTATCAGTACCAAGCTGTTTTGGTTACTGTGTTTTTATAGTATAGTTTGAAGTAGTGGGATGCCTCTAGGTTTGTTCTTTTTGCTTAGTATTGTTTTGTCTATTTGGCGGCTCTTTTTTGCTTACATATGAATTTTGGAATAGCTTTTTATTTCTAATTCTGTGAAGAATGACATTGGTAGTTTGATAGGAATAGCATTGAATCTGTAATGCTTTGGGAAGTATGACCATTTTTATTATATTAATTATTCTAATCATGAGCCTGGAATGATTTTCCATTAATTTGCATCATCTATGATTTCTTTCATTAGTGTTTTGTAGTTCTCCTTATAGAGATGTTTAACCTCATTGGTTAGCTGTATTCATAGGTATTTCATTTTACTTGTGGTTATTTTAAGTGGAATTGTGTTTCAGTTTCACTCAGCCCTGATATTGTTGGTTTGAAGAAATGCTACTGATTTTTATATAGTTGAAATGTTATTAATGGCTATATACAAGTTAGATGTTGCACACTTACAGAATGGATTGGAAGCTTTGTAGATCTGACAGTGTCATCATGGTCCATTCATATGCTCTGACCCTGTATAGAATCATTTAACAAATCTGATGAAATAATTACATATTTTCCTCTAGCAAAGAATTTTAGTCTTCTTCTGTTTTAAAATGTGTTACTATAATAAATTAACTACATCTATACAGTCTCATCTACAGATTATTTGAGCTTCTCTGAAGGCTCACACGCTAGATCTAATGTCTCTAACTAAGAAAGGCAACCTCAAAATACTGTAGAAAAAGATAACCAGGTACTATTAATGGTTGATATTTCAAATAATAGTCCAAGCTTGAAAACTGAGAGCTGACATAACTTAGTCATTTGTCAGACTCTGTCATGGTCTGTTGAGGTTGCCAGGACTCTTTTTAATACAAAGCATGACTTCATGAAAAGAGAGGCATATCCAAAACCTGCCCTTAAAAGAATTAACTACATAGGACTGAATGGACTAGTGAGTAAAAAGTGGTTGTGGTTATTTGTTTTAGTATATTGTTATTACTTTTTAATAGTCTGTTTCTTAATAGGCATAAGGAAAAGCTCCCTTTCTTACTTTAATCTATTTTCAGTCCTCAATTTAATAGATGATGCTTTTGCCAACTGAAATTAAATATGTTTAGAACCTGATTCTCATTGATCCATCTGAATTTAGAAACAAATAATTTGCTGAGTACCGTTTATTAAGATTTTACCCCCAAATTTTTCTGTGTAGACTTTTTTAAGTTAAGGTAAAATTCACATAACATAAAATTAACCACTTTAAATATACAATTTAATAGAATTAAGCATTCACATTATTTCTGCAACCACTACTTCTATTCAGTTCCAAAATATTTTTATCATCCCCAAAGAAAACTTGTTTTAAGTAGTCATTCACTCTTTTGTCTCCCCCTCAGCTTCTGGCAGCCACAAATCTGCTTTCTGTCTCTATGCATTTAGCCATTCTAGAGAGTTCAAATAAATGGAATAATGCAATATATGACTTCTTGTGTGTAGCTTCTTTCACTTAGCATAATAATTTTGAGATTAGTCTATGTTCTAGCATGTATCAGTACTTCATTTTAATTACCGAAAATATTCAGTTGTATGGCTATACAACATTTTGTTTATTCATCTATCCGTTGATGGAAATTTGAGGTCTTTCCATCTTTTGGTTATTGTGAATAGTGCTGCTATAAGACATTTAATTTTGTATAGACATTACTATTGTCCGCATGACAAAATTTGATATTAAGTAAAAAAGAAGGACAATATGCATATAAGCCTTTTAATAGAAATTAATAACATTATTTTTCCCTTACAGAAGGTTGTAAATAATCTATCAGAAACTGTAAGATTCAGGAAGAAAATAAAATTATATTGCTAAATAATTGCATTAAAAAGGCCATGAGAGACTATTATCTGAAAGTGTGCTAAAAGGACTTTATCTGAACAGGTATTTAAGTCTATCCCAAGTGCTGGGACTGAATATAAAAATGTATGTTACATACAGGATTTATAGGAGAGAGAAAAAGAGTATAGTTTGTGAATGCAATTGTGAACTTGATTGAGTGGATGATTGAATAAAGAAATGAATGGCGAAGATTTAGTTAGTCTTGACTAGGTGACTTTTAGCTTTATATGCATGAAGTATATCTGCTACATTGTATCTGGTAACAGAATATAAAACTTCAAAATAAAAAATAAAAATGAAAACACTTCAACAAAATTTGTATCAAATAAAAAAGGATATCCTCACTTCTACTATCTAGCATTTCATTTAGATTAATGAATCTTTCAAAATAGCTTCATTTCTGATGCCATTTTATTTTTTTATGGTGCTTATTAAAACATAATAGGTGCTAAAGTATTTTTTGCATGACTAATTCATTAAGATTTAGGTTTACATCATTGTTGTATTTAGTGTCTTGTAGTATATTTTAAATGTTAAAATATATGTTTATGTTTATGAAGACAGTTTAAAAGTTAGCCATAACACTTTCATTTGTGACTGTTCATTTAATCATAACCTGAATGTTGAATGAGAGCATGTCAATTACTAAGATACACAGTGCGAAGACATTATATCTACTCATAAGAGTCATCATATGATGGAATATTTGTTGCTGTGTACTCTGCAAATCTAAGTTAAAGCAGAAGTTTAAAATGATAAATACGGCTAAAATATAGCACAATTTTATTATGTTCTTATTATGTCTGGGTGTATAACGTATGCAAACTAAAATGTGTAGGATATATATGAAGACATTAGTTGCCATCTCAGGGAACTGAACTTGGAGTATTTTTCATTTTTGTTTGCTTATATGATTATATTCTTCTCTAAAAATTCACAAGTGTCATCTGCACTTTGTTTAAATAAAATATATTTTTATCCTGAGTTTTTTTTCCAGATTGCTTTACTGAAAGACAGACTGGGTTGATCATGTATGTAGATAATCGGAGACAATATTCATTGAATTTGCTTTTTACAGACTGTACACAGTGCAGGAAGTTTCCAATTACTTTTAGTATATATTGCTCAATCTGTCTTCCAACAATACCCATGAAAGAGGCTTCCACTTTAAATGAAAAGTACATGATTTATTTTGGAAAAAATTCAAATAGCTATTACTTTTTATTAGGTTTATTTTCCCTCTTCACCAAATGTTCATTTGAGGGGTTTCATTGTACCATATTTCTATATTTTGTCAGACAGGGAACAAAAGGATTTATCCTTTTAAAAGTTTTTGCCCTTTCTAGGTGTTCTTTTGAGAGCAGACTAACAAAGTGAGATTTTTTCTCCAATGAAGTTCTACAGTAGGAAAAACAAAAAAAAGTAAAACAAAAGACTAGAGGAAAAAACAGAAAGCCTATTATCTTGAAAAACATATTTCTGGTTGAAATATTATCGTTTTAATGTCCTTCACATATAAAGAAGTTAGTTGAAGACTCAAAGTCAACTTTTTCTTTAGTTTTAGAAATTCTCATAAATTCTTCAGTGAAAGAAAATGACAAAGTCTCAATTTGCAGATATTTAGTCAATAATGTACTCTCCCCGTTCTAACAAAAATCATTCAGGTCCAAATTTCAACCATGTCACTAGTAGGCTGTGCTACTCGGGAAAGTTTAAAAATCCCTCTGTACTTCACACTCCTCATTTATAAAATATAGAGATGATAATATTATCAAGTTAGAGGATCATTGCGGGAATTAAGTCAGATAATATTGACCCATTATTAATACTCAATACATATTAGCTATCAACACATTATCAATATTACGTAACAAAGAATATTACTCTCAATGTTATCACTGTTATTATAGGTAGATTAAGGGTTTTTAATTCACTATAAATTATTTGATGTAAAATCGAGATGGCCTAGATGGTTCTATTATAAAAAGACAGTATCTGTATCAAATTACTTATTGACATGGGTTAGGTTTTCTTTTCTTCCATGACCCCAGACTGCACACCTTTTATCTACAATCATAGTTAGCAGAGTGATAAAAAAAAAAAAAAGTTTACTAGGAGAGATTCACTAGAAATAGGAACAAATAAATCTTCAGTATTGGAAATGAGACTTCAAATATTATTCAGCATTTACGTAAAGAATGTACACTTAGCAACAGGCATTAAAAGATATTTGACACCTTGTTTGACCATTAGTAGTTTATAAGTAACAATTCAAATCTTTATAGATACTGCTTCAGGAGACAAGCTCAGTTCAAAAATATTCACTCATTACTATTAAATGTTGTTTTGTAGAGAGACAAGATCTTGCTCTGCCACCAGGCTGGAGTGCATGTGTCATGATCATAGTCCACTGTAACCTTTAACTCCTGGATTCAACTGATCCTCCCATCATAGTCTTCCAAGCAACTGGGACTAGAGGCACACACCACCATGTCAAACTATTTTTACTTTTTACTTTTTGTAGAGACAATGTCTAGACTATTAGATATTTTTATGCATCTTACTGACAGCCACAAAATTCAGTGCATCCTCTCACTCCTTTGAGACATATAGACATCCGTCAAATTTTTACACATGCACACACACACACACACACACACGAAGGTTTTACATTTTATGTAGGTTGTTCGTTTAGGATAAAAAAGAAAAGAAATCCTTGAATAGAAGCAGATCGTAAAAATTCCTGGCTTTACATATATTTCTAAATTTATAATCTACTTTTCAAAGGGTTATGTTAACTTACTGTCCTAACAACAACTTCAGAGTATAAAATGTTTGTGAAAACTTACGCATTCTAATTTGGGAGAAATTTTTCACTTAAAAATTTAAATAGGGCCCGTTGTGGTGGCTCATGCCTGTAATTCCAGCACTTTGGGAGGCCAAGACAGGCAGATCACCTGAGGTTAGGAGTTTGAGACCAGCCTGGCCAACATGGTGAAATCTTATCTCTACTAAAAAATACAAAAATTAGCCAGGCATGGTGGCAGGCACTTGTAGTCCCATCTACTCAGAAGGTTGAGGCAGGGAGGACTGCTGGAACCCAGGAGGTGGAGGTTGCGGTGAGCCAAGATTGCACCACTGCACTCCAGCCTTGGCAACAGAATGAGACTCCGTCTCAATAAATAAATAAATAAAATGACATTGCAGTCAACACATAATTGTAATTTTACGTAATACTGATTATTTTTCCATGGGCATTCAAATGCCTTTTCTTCTGTTCTTTATCTTGTTTTTGTGTCCTGGAGTCAGGAATTTTCCTAGGGATAGTTCTATTCAGCATAAACTGGAATTCTGTGATGCCTTCCTTCTTGAATCTTTTCATGAAAGGTAGACAAAGGATACATGTCTCATCATTTCCTGTTAGAGAATAGACTTTGATACTCTAAGCTGTTTTTTTTCTTTATTTAAAGTGAAAATTTATGTCAAATATGCATAAACTCTAATTCAAGTTAAATGAGATTTCAATAATCTTATGACTTAACTTATAAATGATTGATATTTTGGTAATTAGGCACTAATATTTGAAGCTCCCTGCACACAACTAAAATAATTTCTTTCTCTCCTTCTGTAGGGGCACATTATACTCTGATTTTAGTGTTTATCATTTATATGCATTCTTTTAGATGTTTCTGTAAACAATTTACAATTCATTTTTCATTTGTAACATTTATGCTTTTATATAAACTATCATCCTGTATATATTTTTCTGAAACTTACCTTTTTCACTTAATGTATGGGAGATGTAGCCATATTGATGCAGTTCTCAGAGTTCTATCATTTTTATTAATGTTTAGATTTTCCTTGATTGTATACAACATTATTTATCCTTTCTCACCTTAATATTTAAGCTGTATTGGCCAGGTGTGGTGGCTCACACCTGTAATCTCAGCACTTTGGGAGGACAAGGCGGGTGGATCACTTGAGGTTAGGAGTTCGAGACCAGGGTGGCCAACATGGTGAAACCCCGTCTCTACTAAAAATACAAAAATTATCTGTGCATGGTGGTGCGCACTTGTAATCCAAGTTACTCAGGAGGCTGAGGCAGGAGAATTGGTTGAACCTGGGAGGCGAAGGCTGTAGTGAGGCGAAATCATGACAATGCATTCCAGCATGGGCAACCGAGGGAGACACCATCTCAAAAATAAATAAATAATAAAAATAAGCTGTGCAGTTGTCTTCCTTTTTTCCTACTATTACAGATAATGTTTCTGTGGATATTGCTATATACAGTCTCTGAAACGTGAGTGAACCTTTCTTTAAATATATATATAGATATATATATAGATAAATATATATAGATATATAGAATATATAGATATAAATATATATATATAGAGAGAGAGAGAGATAGAATGAGTGCTTCATTGGGCATGCTTTCTGTAACTTCAAAATACTCTCGAAACATCTTTTTACAAGTTTTATTCACACAGCTGTATATGATAGTTTTATTATTCTGCATTTTCTTCAACATGTAGTATTTTCAGACATTTAAAAGATTGTTTCTACTATCATATATGAAATGGTATGTTCAACAGAGTTTATTTGTCAATTATTTGATTATTCATAAAGTTGAGTGTCTTTTCTTAGGCATATTAGCTATTTAGGTTTCCACTTTATTATTTATTCAGAGTGTATTTAACTTCTTTTAAAATTTTCACCAAAGCACTAAGTTACAGAGAAATGAAACATCAACAGGAGATGCCAGTGACCAGGATGACCTTAAACATTTCCATCAACTTGGCTAAATTTTAGAGATGTTTCTTCCTGACAGCCCTTTTCATAGAGCATTGACAACTTCTTGTTGTAAATTCTTTCTCTACCTCTTTGAAATATTATATAAGTCTTTCTCCCAGCCTGGTGCTAGTTTTACAACCCAGGAATGTCTTTCTCAAGGACATGGAAGCCATCGCTTTGAAATGTAATCATCAAGAATACTAGTGTCCAGGCCTATGTCATGAAGCTTTTCCTCTATGTTTTCTTCTAGCAGTTTTATAGTTTTAAGTCTTAAATTTAATGAATTTGAGTTGATTTTTGTATATGGTATGAGATAAAGGTCTAATTTCATTCTTCTGCATGTGGATATCCAGTTGTCCCAACAGCATTTATTGAGAGATTGTCCTTTCTCCATTAGGTGCTCTTGGCAGTTTTGTGGAAAATCAATGAACTATAAATCTATGGATTTATTTCTGGGCTCTCATATGTGTCCCACTGGCCTAGGTTTCTGTATTTATGCCAGTGCCATGGTGTTTTGATTACTATAGTTATGTAACATAATTTGGAATCAGGAAGTGTGATGCCTCCAGCTTTGTTCTTTCTCAAGATTGTTTCAGCTTTTTTGGTATTTTGCAGTTCCATAACAATTTTAGGACTTTTTTTTTCTATTTTTGTGAAAAAATCATTGGAATTTTCACAAGAATTAAATTGAATCTTTAGATCGCTTTGAGTAGTATATACATTTTGACATTAATTACTCTGATCCATGAACATGGGACAGCTTTCTATGTATTTGTGTCTTTAGTTTATTTTATCAATGTTTTATAGTTCCAGTGTGCAGAGCTTTCACTTCCTTGGTTAAATTTATTCTTAAGTATTTTTCCAAGCTAATGTAAACAGTTTAGTTTTATTTATTATTCAGATCATTTATTGGTGACTATTGTTAATAATAATGAATTTTATAATCGCAAATTACTAAGAGAGTAGACTTTTAAATATTCTAAACACAAATTAATGATAAGTATGTAAGGTAATCCACAAATTAATTATCTTGTTTAGCCATCCCACAATGTATGCATATTTCAAAATATGATATCGTACACCATAAATATATACACATTTTATTTGTCAAGTACTATAGTTTGGCTGTGTCCCCACCCAAATCTCACCTTGAATTGTAATAATTTTTATGTGTCAAGAATGGGGCCAAGCAGAGGAAATTAAATCATGGGGGTGGTTTCCCCAATACTGTTCTCATGGTGGTGAATAAGTCTCATGTGATCTGATGATTTGATAAATGGGAGATCTCCTGCACAGGCTATCTTGCCTGCTGCCATGTAAGACCTGACTTTGCTCCTCATTTGCCTTCTGCCATGATTGTGATGTCTCCTCAGCCATGTGGAACTGTGAGTCAATTAAACCTTTTTCCTTTATAAAATACCCAGTCTCAGATATGTCTTTATTAGCAGTGTGAGAACAGACTAATACAGTACATTGATACCAGGTAGTGGGGTGCTGCTCTAAAGATACCTGAAAATGTGGCAGCAACTTTTGAACTGGGTAACAGAGATTAGAACAGTTTGGAGGGCTCAGAAGAAGATAACACACGTGGGAAAGTTTGAAATTTCCTAGAGACTTGGAAGGCTCAGAAGAAAGGAAGATGTGGGAAAGTTTGGAACTTCCTAAAGACTAGCTGAATGGCTTTGACCAAAATGCTGCTAGTGATATGGACAGTAAATTTCAGGCTGTGGTGGTCTCAGATGGAGATGAGGAACTTGCTGGGGAGGAGTAAAGGTCACTCTTGCTATGCAAAGAGCCTGGTGGCATTTTGCTTCTGCTCTAGAAATCTGTGGAACTTTGAACTTGAGAGAAATGATTTAGGGTGTCTGACAGAAGAAATTTCTAAGCAGCAAAGCATTCAAGAGGTGACAGAGTACAAAAGTTTGAAAAATTAGCAGCTTGATGATGTGGCTGAAAAGAAAAACCCATATTCTGGGGAGAAATTCAAGCCCAAGCTGGCTGTAGAAATTTGCATACATAACAAGGAGCCAAATGTTAATCACCAAGACAATGGGGAAAATGTCACCAGGCCATGTCAGAGACCTTTATTACAGTCCCTCCCATCACAGGCCCAGAGAACTAAGAGAGAAAAACGGTTTCATGGGCCAGGTCCAGGGCGTTGCTATTGTGTGCAGCCTAGAGACTTGGTGCCCTGTGGCCCAGCTACTCCAGCCATGGCTAACATGGGCCAAGGTACAACTTGGGCCATGGCTTCAGAGGGTGCAAGCCCCAGTCTTGTCAACTTGCACATGGTGTTGAGCCTGTGGATGCACAGAAGTCAAGAAGTGAGGTTTAGCAATCTCTGCCTAGATTTCAGAGGACGTATGGAAATTCCTGGATGTCCAGGCAGAAGTCTGCTAGAGGGGCAAGTTCCTCATGGAGAACCTCTGCTAGGGCAGTGCAGAAGGGAAAAGTGGGGTTGGTGCCCTCATACAGAGTTCCCACTGGGGAACTGCCTAGTGGAGCTGTGAGAGGAGGACCACCATCCTCCAGAATCCAGAATGGTAGATCCACTGACAGCTTGCACCATGTGCCTGGAAAAGTCACAGACACTCAATGCCAGCCCATGAAAACAGCTGGGAAAGAGGCTATCCCCTGCAAAGCCACAGGGGTGGAGGTGTTCAAGGCCATGGGAACACACCTCTTGCATTAGTGTGACCTAGATGTGAGACACGGAATCAAAGGAGATCATTTCATATCTTTAAGGTTTAACAGACCCATTGGATTTTTGTCTTGCCTGAAGCCTGCAGCCCCTTTGTTTTGGTCGTTTTCTCCCATTTTTAATGAGTGTCTTTACCCAATGACTGTACCCCTATTGTATCTAGGAAGTAACCAACTTGCTTTTGATTTTACAGGCTTATAAGTGGAAGGCCTTGCTGTTCTCTGATAAGGCTTTGGACTGTAGACTTTTGAGTTAATGCTGAAATGAGTTAAGACTTTGGGGGATTGTTGAGAAGGAATGATTGGTTTTGAAATGTAAGGACATGAGATTTGGGAGGGGCCAGGGTGAAATTGCATAGTTTGGCTCTATTCCTGCCCAAATATCATCTTCAATTACAGAAATTCCCATATGTCAAAGGTAGGCCCAGGTGGTGATAATTGAATCATGGGGGCAGTTTCCTTCCTACTGGTCTTGTGGTAGTAAAGAAGTCTCACAAGATCTGATGGTTTGATAAATGGGAGTTCCCTGCACAAGCTATCTTGCCTGCCACCATGTAAGACATGGCTTTGCTTCTCATTCACCTTCTGCCATGATTGTGAGGCCTCCCCAGCCATATGGAAATGTGAGTCAATTAAAATCTCTTTGCTTTATAAATTACCTAATCTTGGGTATGTGTTTATTAGCAGCATAAGAACAGACAAATACATCAAGTAAAGAGATTAATAAAAAGAAAGAGAAAGAAAGAGAGAGAGAAGAGGAAAGAAGGAAGGAAGGAAGGAAGGAAGGAAGGAAGGAAGGAAGGAAGGAAGGAAGGAAGGAAGGAAGGAAGGAAGGAAGGAAGGAAGGAAAAAGAAAAGAAAGAAAGAAAAAAGAAAGAAAGAAAGAAAGAAGAAAAAGGAAAGAAAGAAAGAGGAGAAAGAGAAATAAGAAAGAAAGAGAGAAAGAAGAAAGAGAAAGAAGAAAAGAGAGAAAGAAGAAAGAAAGAAAAAACAGAAAGAAGGAAAGAAAGAAGAAGAAAGAAAGAAAATAAAAGAAAAGAAAAGAAAAAAGGAAGAGAGAGAGAAGGAAGGGAAGGAAGGGAAGTTGAAGGAGGAAAGAAGGAAGGAAGGAGGGAGGGAGGGATAAAGGGAGGAAGGAAGGAAGGAAGGGAGGGAGGGAGGGAGGGGGGAGGGAGGGAGGAAGGAAGGGGCAAGCTCCTGTTTCCCAGTCTCTGTGGGAAGGTGGGAGGCTAACTTTCATAAGCACAATAAGCAAACGCAGATAACCTAATCACATTGAACAACCTCTTGTCTCCCCATATTCTTTAGTATTTTCCCAGTAGTTCACTCTAGCACTTAGAAACTCTCCTGCCTTTTGTTTCAGCAGAGTTTATTTCAATCTCTCCACTCTATTATAATAGTCTTGATCTATATTGCAATAGTCTTGCCTATTTAACTCCATTTAGTGCAGTTTTTCTTTGACACAGATTAAGATACACATTTTCCAAAAGAAATCTGAGAAAGCATATTATAGTTGACAAATCCCTCATCTACCAGAATATAGGGATGCTATGTGTTGTATAAAGTTAATTTAAAAATTATTTGAAGATAGCTGCACCATGACTCTTGTTAAGGCTCACTTATAATGTCTGAAACTAGACCAGACCAGAGAGAGTGGCAATGGGCATTGCGGAGAGAGAGGAGGGCTGAAATACCAAGGTGCTTGTGCAAACTTTAGAGGGTGATACTCGCTATCTTGACCATGGTTATGATTTCACAATTGTAGACATATGTCACACTTCATCAAATTGTACACATTAAACAAGAGTAATTTACTATACATTGAGAACATAAAAGAAAAGGAATGAAAAGAAAGAAAATAAAGTGCATAGCTTCAAAGAGACAGAATCGCCATGTCAGCCAGTCTGGCACTAAGATAAGCAGGAAAATAACTAATTAGTTTATGTGTTTGTTTACTTTTGTTTTCTTCATTGTTGCTTTTAGAACTACATGCCTGAAGAAAGTAGAAAGAATAATTTAGAGAGTGAGGAAAATAGGGTTGCATTGGGTCAAACAAGATGATGACATTACAGAACTAAGGGAGAGAAGAGAGAAGTGTGAAAAGGAATTTTGATGAACGCTTACTAAATTTGGAAACTACAGAATTAATGCAAATGGAGAAGGAGAAATCTGAGCTCTAAGTGTTAGGAAAGCCAATCTTGAACTCAGAAAACCTTGAACGTGCATTCTTATTCATTTAATAGCTACGTAATCTTCAGTTAACTTTTCCTTCTAATCTTCCGTTTCCTACATTATAAAATGAGAACTAGTTTTCCAACTTCATAAGGCATGTAGAAAAAAAATTTGTTTGTATATATATATACTGCTATTTTATACAAGACAGTTATAGGTAGTTTACACATACAGAGTTTATATAGTTTATTTATATATATATAACCCTTCAACTGTTATATTGTTTATATATATATAACAGTATAAATAAGAGTTTATCTATATAAACTCTATAACACTGTCTTATACAAAAAAAGTGCACAAAAGTGGATTAGTTTTATTATAATCCTCTATTTTCCCCCACTTCTTAAAATCAATCAAAATATATTCACCATTGTTTTTATTTATGACTTTGTAACTGGTTGTTTATGTTCATAACCTGATTTTAATATGATATGAATAAAAATCAAAATGTGACTATGAATACATAAAAAGAATGACTTTAAATTATGGAAAACAACTGACATTTAAAGCTTATAAAAGTCCTTTTTTATATTTTAGGAGAAAATATTTTGGATTAAAATACGCTTTAATCTCTCTTTTTTCATAACTACACAGTAAAAGCATATTTTCAGGCAATAGCATCTTGTAATTTCATTTTTCTCAGAGATATTCAATGTTTTCATTAATGTCTTCTGAACAAAAATAAGTTCTGAAGTGGTAAAATTATAAATGTATCTTTTTGCACATATTTGGCACCTCAGACAATTGTTTCAGTGCTGCCAACAAAGTCCCCTAGTATTTTGAAAGGAAGGTGACTTCTTTGTATGGCATTTTTTCTTTTCAATCATTGTACCACAGTTTTGCCATTACATAAGTCACTGTCGTCTTGACTCCTATGAAGATCCTAACTGTGCACAAGTTTCATATTCATCAGTATTATTTCCTTACTAGTTCGTCTTTTAAAGAATAAAAATTCAGAATCACATAAGTAACTTAAAGGTAAAGTTATATTTATTAATTCAGGAATAAATATTTTTATTTGTATCAATTTATATGTTCAATAGAAGAGCCTCACATCTCAGGAAACACCTATCCTATGAAGGAAAATAGTCCTTTTTTGCATATGAAAGGAGTAAATATTCAGTTGAGATGTAATTACACACAGATCTATAAGGATAAATAATTGTTGTTATAAGCGACTACATTTTGGGGTTTTAAAAATATTCTTGTGGCAATGGCTAACTGATACATACTCCAGAATGTAAACTTCCTTGAGTCTCCAAAGCTAAGCATACTTCTTTTCAATGTCAGTATTCATGTTTGTAGTCACAAGGAGGAACTTAGGAGTTGGCTTGCCTGAGACCAGATTCTAGATCTACTCTTTACTGTGTGGGCTTTGAATAAGTTAAATAAAATATATGTTTCAATTGTTTCATCTATAAAATTGTACTAATAGAATGGTATTCATAGAACTTCTGTGATTATTAAATTTTAAAAATAGACAAAATATTTGTTTATCTGGCACCTATGTTACCTGTCTTTATTGTTTATTCAATCTTTATTACACATCACTATAATTTTGTCCATTTATGTAACATTATTAAACACTATTTAAAGTATACTTATGTAACATGACAAAATTCAGTGAGAAAAACAAAGTAAGAGGCAATATAGGAAAGCAAGATGACAACAAAAATGAGTTTAGTAAATTCATATCATAAAGTCATATCATAAAGTCCTATTTATGTACTAGAGATTGATCACAAATTTAATTTTAAGCTGTCAAGAAACATTGTGAATAGGGAAAATATCATTTATAAGATCACATACCAATCAAGTAAAAGAAATGTATTACATAGAATGACAATTACCTTAATCATAAAACTAGAAACATTTCTCTCAAAGATTTTCATAGGAAATGTGGTTTCTGAATCCTGGCATATGCTCCTTGACTTCAAAGATACCACAGAACAAAATTTAAAATACCGTGAATCCAAAATAATTGTATTTATTAAGTGTTATGCTTGAACACAGATCAAACAAATTCATCATGACAAACAGATATACTGTCTCAATACTATTTGCAATATATTTTGAAATTACAGTCTTATTAAAAGCAACATTTTTACATAATAAATTTTATTCACCATATTAAGCATCTATTTTTCATGAATTGTTTATAAATACTATTGAAGACTAGCCTTTAATCATATGGAACCACATGAAAATAATTTAACTTGTATAAACTCTTACCAAATAATTCTGTAACAGCAAGAGATTTCAGAACCCATAATTTTGTTAGGGTTTCAAATCAACTCTAAACACACATAGAAAAAAGTCTCTACTTTGAGGACTTTTAAAAAAGTAATAAACTTTACATAATATGAAGCATTCTTCATTTTAAGAACAAATTTTATAGCTATCTGTGATTGACGTAAACATTATCAAAGGGAAGTTGTATATGTTTTGTATGTTTTTAATGAACACAATTTACTCAAATATCACTGACAATTTTTTAAAATTTTCCAATTTTCTTATACCTATTTAATCTGGAAGTAAGGGATTGGCTATAAAACTGTCAAAAATTATTTTCATTAAGAACTTTCTGAAATAAGAAAAATAAAACATTTAAAGCTCTTATTAGAATAAATAAAATTATGTTTTCTCCACATGGTTAAAAAAAGAAAAGAATTTGTCTTGTTGCTGTGTAAAATTCTGATTTTATTCTGCCTCTTCATGAAGCTATTAGATAGCATGAAAAAAAGGGTTATTTATTAGCAGTGTTTGAGGGGGATAGTATTGTGGCCAGAAAGTGACCACTTGGGTAATTTAAATGGATTCTATAGCTTCCATATATTTTAATTCATTATGATTAAACATACCACAAAATGTCTCAATTTGATAAATTACACAGAAATAATATTAATATATATCATTACAGTTAATCTTGGGTTTTACCCCTCACAGTATTCATTTTTTGATTCTTAAATGAATAGCTTATTTACTGGTAAGCCTACAAAATAAGGTTTTTGTAATTAATCATTTTATTTCAATATTGTATATGTGCTATAAAATGCAATCAAGTATTTTTTATACAAGTAAATGAGTAATATCCTGAAAATTAGGATTTGTTCTATTGAGTAATTCTTAGTAATAACCTAGTTATAAAGTTGCTTCAAAAGATACAAAGCACTATACAAATAAAAAGTATTATAATGGAAATTTTTGCAGGGTAATTAATAATAAAGTATTATACAACTCATATGCAAATAATTAAAAGTATCTTCATTATACCGGTAATAAATATTCATTTTAATGAAGTGAACTATATAATACATGATTTAAATATAAAATAGTGTTTATTGGGTTAAATTTCTTCACTGTTTTATTTACTTTATAGAAACTTTGCTTTTCTTAAATAATTTGAGCTTATTTGTAAGTTAAACATAATTAATTATAGTATATTATGTATAATTAATTATAGTGTAATTAATAATGCAAATAATAGAGCTTCTGCTGGATATTTTCCATTTTCCATAGTGCCTTTATACCTACAATCTGTTCTCCATTCTGCTCTCTGGAGGCAGACTTGTATAGGCTTTTTCAAAGCATTCACTCCTCTTTGTGTTTTGATTGGGTGTGGGGAACAAAGGATTGGAGTATCAGATATGGAAGGAGAATCTGGTTAGGTAGTGAACCTAGGAAAAGTA
Organism: Papio anubis; assembly: GCF_008728515.1. Taxonomy (NCBI): domain Eukaryota; kingdom Metazoa; phylum Chordata; class Mammalia; order Primates; family Cercopithecidae; genus Papio; species Papio anubis. The sequence continues at coordinate 62,338,238 of NC_044982.1, read as the reverse complement.
CATGCTTCCCACTTATTGGTTTCCCTAAATTCTGCTCACACCTTGGAAAGCAACTTTTAACATGATCTTCAGTTAAGCAGTTTGAGAGTGCTTCGTTCTCCTGCTGGGACCCCAATGGCTACAGAGATCATCAACATTATCAAAGGAAATAGATACTAGTAAGTCTCAGTGAGTTAATTACTGTACTTTACAAATATAAATGCCTGTAAATCAATTAACTGAACAGATAAAATGGGATATGTGATATAATTTGCTTTATTTCTTTTAATTATTATTATACTTTAAGTTCTGGGATACATGTGCAAAACTTGCAGGTTTGTTACATAGGTATACACATGCCATAGTGGTTTGCTGCACTCATCAATCCGTCATCTACATTAGGTATTTCTCCTAATGCTATCCCTCCCCTTAACCCCCACCCCCTGACAGGCCCCGATGTGTGATGTGCCCCTTCCTGTGTCTATATGTTCTCATTGTTCAACTCCCACTTATGAGTGAGAATGTGCAGTGTTTTGTTTTTCTGTTCCTGCATTAGTGTGCTGAGAATGGTGGTTTGCAGCTTCATCAAAGTGCCTGCAAAGGACATGAATTCATCCTTTTTTTGGCTGCATAGTATTCCATGGTGTATATGTGCCACATTTTATTTATCCAGTCTATCACTGCTGGGCGTTTGGGTTGGTTCCAAGACTTTGCTATTGTGAACAGTGCTGCCATAGACATACATTTGCATGTACCTTTATAGGAGAATGATTTATACTGCTTTGGTTATATACCCAGTAATGGGATTGCTGGTTCAAATACTATTTCTGGTTCTAGATCATTGAGAAATCACCACACTGTCTTCCACAATGGTTGAACTAACTTACACTCCCACCAACAGTGTAGCAGCGTTCCTATTTCCCCACATCCTCTCCACCATCTGTGGTTTCCTGACATTTTAATGATCACCATTCTAACTGGCATGAGATGGTATCTCATTGTGGTTTTGATTTGCAGTTATCTAATGACCAGTGATGATGAGCCTTTCTTCATGTTTGTTAACTGCATAAATGTCTTATTTTGAGAAATGTCTGTTCATACCCTTCACCACTTTTTGATGGGGTTGTTTGATTTTTTCTTGTAAATTTGTTTAAGTTCCTTGTGGATTCTGGATATTAGCCATTTGTCAGATGGATAGATTGCAAAAATTTTCTCCCATTCTGTAGGTTACCTGTTCACTCTCATGTTGGTTTCTTTTGCTGTGCAGAAACTCTTTAGTTTAATTAGACCCCATTTGTCAATTTTGGCTTTTGTTGACATTGCTTTTGGTGTTTTAGTCTCAAGATCTTTGCCCATGCCTGTGTCCTGAATGGTATTGCCTAGGTTTTTTTCTAGGGTTTTTATAGTTTTAGGTCTTACATTTAAGTTTTTAATCCATCTTGAGTTAATTTTTGTATAAGGTGTAAGGAAGGGGTTCAGTTTCAGTTTTCTACATATGGCTAGCCAGTTTTTCCCAACACCATTTATTAAATAGGGAATTCCTTCCTCATTTCTTGTTTTTGTCAGTTTTGCCAAAGATCAGATGGCTGTAGATGTGTGGTGTTATTTCTGAGGCCTCTGTTCTGTTCCATTGTTCTATTCTCTTTTGGTACCAGTACCATGCTATTTTGGTTACTGTAGCCTTGTAGTACAGTTTGAAGTTAGGTAGTGTGATGTCTCCAGCTATGTTCTTGTTGCTAGAACTGTCTGGGCTATGTGGGCTCTTTTTTGGTTCCATATGAAATTTAAAGTAGATTTTTCTAAGTCTGTGAAGAAAGTTAATGGTATCTTGATGGGGATAGCATTGAATCTATAAATTACATTGGGCAGTATGGCCATTTTCATGATATTGATTCTTCCTATCCATGAGCATGGAATGTTTTTCCATTTGTTTGTGTCCTCTGTTATTTCCTTGAGTGGTGGTTTTTAGTTCTCCTTGAAGAGGTCCTTCATATCCCTTGTAAGTTTTATTTCTAGGTATTTTATTCTATTTGTAGCAATTATGAATGGAAATTCACTTACGATTTGGCTCTCTGTTTGTCTATTATTGCTGTATAGGAATGCTTGTGAATTTGCCCATTGATTTTTTTATCCTGAGATTTTGCTGAAGTTGCTTATCAGCTTAAGGAGATTTGGGGCTGAGATGATGGGGTTTTCTAAATATACAATTATGTCATCTGCAAACAAAGACAATTTGACTTCCTCTCTTCCTATTTGAATACCCTTTATTTCTTTCTCTTGTCTGATTGCCCTGGCCAGAACTTCCAATACTATCTTGAATAGGAGTGGTGAGAGAGGCAATCCTTGTCTCTTGTGCTGGTTTTCAAAGGGAATGCTCCCAGCTTTTGCCTATTCAGTATGATATTGGCTATGGGTTTGTCATAAATATCTCTTACTAGTTTAAGATATGTTCCATGAATACCTAGTTTATTGAGAGTTTTTAGCATGAAAGGGTGTTGTATTTTATTGAAGGCCTTTTCTGCATCTATTGAGATAACCACGTGATTTTTGTCATTGGTTCTGTTTATATGATAGATTACATTTATTGATTTGTTTATGTTGAACCAGCCTTACATCCAGGGATGAAGCTGACTTTATTGTGCTGGAGAAGCTTTGTGATGTGCTTCTGGCATTCAATTGCTTGTATTTTATTGAGGATTTTCACATCTATGTTAATCTGACAAAAGTAGGCTTCCGAAGGTGAGTAATAACAAACTCTTCTGAGCTACAGGAGTAAGTTCTAACCCAAAGAAAGAAAACTAAGAACATTGAAAAAAGGTTAGACAAATTGCTAACTAGAATAACCAGTTTAATGAAGAACATAAATTACCCGATGGAGTGGAAAAACACAGCACGAGAACTTCATAAAACATACACGAGTATAAATAGCCAAATCAATCAAGCAGAAGAAAGAATATCAGAGATTGAAAATCAACTTAATGAAATAAAGCGTGAAGAAAAGATTAGAGAAAAAGAATGAACAAAGCCTCCAAGAAATATGGAACTATGTGAAAAGACCAAACCTACGTTTGCTTGGTGTAACTGAAAGTGATGGGTAGAATGGAACCAAGTTGGAAAACATTCTTCAGGATACTATCCCTCAGAACTTCTCCAACCTAGCAAGACAGGTCAACATTCAAATTCAGGAAATACAGAGAACACCACAAAGATACTCCTTGAAAGGAGCAACCCCAAGACACACAATTGTCAGATTCACCAAGGTTGAAATGAAGGGAAAAAATGTGAAGGGTAACCAGAGAGAAAGGTCGGGTTGCCCACGAAGGGAAGCCCATCAGACTAACAGGGGATCTCTTGGCAGAAACTCTACAAGCCAGAAGACAGTGGGGGCCAATATTCAACATTTTTAAAGAAAAGAATTTTCAACCCAGAATTTCATATCCAGCTAAATTAAACTTCATAAGTGAAGGAGAAATAAAATCCTTTAGAGACAAGCAAATGCTCAGAGATTTTGTCACCATCAGGCCTGCCTTACGAGAGCTCCTGAAGTAAGCACTAAATATGAAAAGGAAAAACCAGTACCAGTCATTGCAAAAACATACCAAATTGCAAAGACAATCGACCCTATGAAGACACTGCATCCACTAACAGGCAAAATGGTTAACCAGCTAGCATCATAATGACAGGATCAAATTCACACATAACAATATTAACCTTAAATGTAGATGGGCTAAATGCCCCAGTTAAAAGACACAAACTGGCAATTTGGGTAAATCCATCAGTGTGCTGTATTCAGAAGACCCATCCAGTGTTCAAAGACACACATAAGCTCAAAATAAAGGGATGGAGGAATATTTATGGAGCAAACGGAAAGCAAAAAAAAAAAAAAAAAAAAAAAGGCAGGTCTGAAAGACTTAAAACAAACAAAAATAAAAAAAGACAAAGAAGGGCATTACATGATGGTAAAGGGATCAATGCAACAAGAAGAGCTAACTATCCTAAATACATATGCACCCAATACAGGAGCACCCAGATTCATAAAGCAAGCTCTTAGAGGCCTACAAAGAGACTTAGACTCCCACACAATAATAGTGGGAGACTTGAACACCCCACTGTTGTATGAGATCAACAAGACAGAAAATTAACACAGATATTCAGGACTTGAACTCAGCTCTGGACCATCCAGAACTAACAGACATCTACAGAACTCTCCACCCCAAATCAACAGAATATACATTCTTCTCAGCATCACATCACACTTATTCTAAAAGTGTCCACATAATTGGAAGGAAAACACTCCTCAGCAAATGCAAGAGAACAGAAATTATAACAAACTGTCTCTCAGACCACGGTGCAATCAAATTAGAACTAAGGATTAAGAAACTCACTCAAAACCGCACAACTACATGGAAACTGAACAACCTGCTCCTGAATGACTACTGAGTAAATAACAAAATTAAGGCAGAAATAAATAAGTTCTTTGAAACCAATGAGAACAAAGAGACAATGTACCAGGATCTCTGGGACACAGCTAAAGCAGAGTTTAGAGGGAAATTTATAGCACTAAATGCCCACAGGATAAATCAGGAAAGATCTGAAATTGACACCCTAACATCACAATTAAAAGAACTAGAGAAGCAATGGCAAAAATTCAAAAGCCAGCAGAAGACAAGAAATAACTAATATCAGAGCAAAAATTGCCTTATTTCTTAAAAAGGAAATAATAAATAATCTTTAGACTTTTCTTAAGATTAAATATATTTATTTTTGTAGAAATAAATAGACAGGACCTTGAGTATCATGGTGGCCCATATTTAAACTACATGTTTATAAAAACACAAGAAGTCTGTTTAAATAAATTATTTTTGTATATCCCTCTAGATGGCAAAATATTGTTATATTTTAGTGATTTTTTTTAAAAATGCTGGATAAGTATTGGATAGTCACATGGACCAGGTGACTGAGAAATTGCTCCTTGTTAACGTCAAAATTTATTCATTGACTTACTTTATGGCTAATGCAACCACTGTCTCTTTCAGATATTTCCTAGCACCCTAGGGGAAATAAAGGAGAAATATATAGAGCATGGCTACCATATTACATGATGTCAGAGATACATCAAGAAGCCTTAAGAACTGATCTCTTGAAAATACAAGACAAATTACTTGAAGGGTATGTGGAAAGAATTCACAGATCTTTTTTTTTTTTTTTTTGCTACACTCCAAGAGCATTATTAATTTTGTCCTCTTTCTCTGGTCATCTCATGACCTTTTATTCTGGCAGTTCTGCCTTTGCGACTTCACTCACTAAGAAATTCTCCAAGATGAAAAAAACAGATGATGACTTAATTATTATTAATGCAAGAATGCTTCTGTAGCATTCTCATTAATTTTTGTTAGTATTCAATTATGGGCAATTTACTAATGTATTATACAAAACAAATATAAAACAGTAAAAATAACTGTTTCAACGTAAAACCTATATAAGATATATAAGCCATTCTTTTTCTTTCACAAATTAAATTTTGTTAGACAATGTACATTTCTTTTTTTATTTTTGTCGTCTATTTTTTATTTTTTCCAACTTTTAAGTTCAGGTGTACATGTGCAGGATGTGCATGTTTGTTACATAGGTAAATATGTGCCATGGTGGTCTGCTGCACAGATCATCCTGTCACCCAGGTATTAAGCCCAGCATCTATTAGCTATTCTTCCTGATGCTCTCCTTCCTCTTCACCCTCCTACAGGCCCCAATGTGTGTTGTTCCCCCCACCATGTGTCCATGTGTTCTCATTGTTCAGCTCCCACTTATAAGTGAGAACAAGTGGTATTTGTTTTTGTTCCTGTGTTAGTTCCCTAAGGATAATGACCTCCAGCTCCATCCATGTTCCTGCAAAGGACATGATTTCATTTATCTGTATGGCTGTATAGTATTCTACGGTGTATATGTCCCACATTTTCTTTATCAAGTCTATTATTGATAGGCATTTAGGTGGAATTCATGTCTTTGCTATTACAAATAGTGTATAACGAACATCCATTTGCATATATCTTTATAATAGAACAATTTATATTCTTTTGGGTATATCTCCAGTAATGGGATTTCTGGGCCAAATGGTATTTCTGCCTCTGGATCTTAGAGGAATTATCACACTGTCTTCAACAATGGTTAGATAATTTACACTCCCACCAACATTGTAAAAGCATTCCTTTTTCTCCATGACTTTGCCAGCGTCTGTCATTTTTTGACTTTTCAATAGGAGCCATTCTGATTGGTGTTAGATGGTATTGCAATGTGGTTTTGAGTTGCATTTCTCTAGTGATCACCGATGTTGAGGTTTTTTCATATTTGTTTGCTGCATAAATGTCTTCTTTTGTAAAGTGTCTGTTCATGTCCTTTGCCCACTTTTAATGGAGTTGTTTTTTTCTTTTAAATTTGTTTAAGTTCCTTATAGATGCTGTATATTAGAATTTTTCTTTAACATAGTTTGCAAAAATTTCCCCCCATTCTGTGGGTTGTCTGTTTACTCTGTAGATAGTTTCTTTTGCTGTACAGAAGCTCTTTAGCTTAATTAGCTCCCATTTGTCAATTTTTGCTTTTGTCGTAATTGCTATTGGCATCTTCATCATGAAATCATTGCCCATGCCTATTTCCTGAGTGATGTTGCCTAGGGTTTTCTTCTAGGGTTTTCATAGTTTTTCATAGTTCTGTGTTTTACATTTAAGTCTTTAATTCACTGTGTTAGCTAGGATGGTCTCGATCTCCTGACCTCATCATCTGCCCACGTCAGCCTCCCAAAGTGTTTTTAATCCATCTTGCATTCATTTTTGTATATAGTTTAAGGAAGGGGTCCAGTTTCAATTTTCTGCACATGGCTAGCCAGTTCTCCCAGCACCATTTATTAAATAGGGAATTCTTTCCCCATTGCTTATTTTTGTCAGGTTTGTGGAAGATCAGATGGTTGTAAGTGTGCAGTCTTATTTCTGGGCTCTCTATTCTGTTTCATTGGTCTATGTGTCTGTTATTGTACCAGCACCATGCTGTTTTGGTTACTGTAGCCTTATAGTATAGTTTGAAGTCAAGTAGTGTGATGTCTCTGACTTTATTATTTTTGCTTAGGATTGCCTTTACTATTGGCACTCTTTTTGGTTCCATATGAATTTTGAAACAGTTTTATCTAGTTCTGTGAATAATGCAAATGGGAATGACAATGAATGTTAAATTGCTTTGGGTAGTATCACCATTTTCGTGATATTGATTTCTCCTATCTATGAGCATGGAATGTTTTTCCATTTGCTTGTGTCATCTCTGATTTCTTTGAGCAGTGATATGTAGTTTTCCTTGAAGAGGTCCTTCACTCCCCTTGTTAGCTGTATTCCCAGTTACTTTATTATTTTTGTGGCAATTGTGAATGGGAGTTCATTCATGATTTGGATCTCAGATTGTCTGTTGTTGGTGTATAGAAATGCTAGTGATTTTCCACTGCTACATTCTGCAAAGCAAGTAATATCCCCATTCTGGGGATTAGGAAACAGAGGTTCCTGATCTCTTGCCAAAAGTCACAGCTAATGAGTGGTTTAGGCAAGGTACTAACCCTAGTTAGTTAATCCTATACTTGAAAGTGTACAGGACTATAATACATTGTCATATATATATATATATTTAGTCACCCAGGGTCATAGTGCCTTCCATAGTATGATCAGATACAACTTTTTTTTCCTTGTATCCACAAAGATCAGATTGTGTCAGAAAAACCTTTCTACAGAGTAATAACCAATCAAAAAAGGTATTCACAGGAGGAATTTAGGCAGCTGTAACTCATCCCTTATCATCTCCTAATTTCTCTCCTCCTTCAAAACCTTCCATTTCTCTCAGCTAAAATTGTGTCCTTTTCTAGTCAAGTGTTTCCTTATTCGACAAGGTCTTCAGAATTGCATTTTATCTTTTGTAATTTTCTGTAGTTCACAAATTCCAAACAGGAATTCATGTAACTTGAAAAAGTCAGGTGTGTAACCAGTAATCCTGTCTTATTAGGTCTGAAGAGTCCATGATTTTTTATGAATGTAAACTAATTCATTATTTGAATTAATTTAAGAGACAGCAAAGTTAACGGAGAGTCATAAAACAGAACAAGTATAAGTCAGGCTTTGGAGCACCTAAATTCCAATCTTGACAATTTTGAGAATCGTTTGGTATAAAAATTCTTAACCTGTTTCTGTTCCTTCTCTATCCACGAAATGAGGGTAATTTTTTGTGCAAAATGAAACAATAGTACTTTGAAAATTTAAGAGAAAATTCAAGTGTAAATAATCATAATCTGAAACTCATTTGTATGAGGCTACGAAAGATCTTACAGGCTCTTTCTTTGCAAGTCAGCCTTTCCAATTATATTTTGCCTGTTTGAAATGAAAAACGTTTGCATCTCCTGTACACATATGAAAAACCAACAGAAGAAAGTGGTTCATAAAAGATATAGCTGAAATTGAAACACTCATCTGTTAGGTGGATAAATTCATAAGAAAAAATGGAATTGACTACTTTTGAAGTACTAAATTTGAAGTCATCTTACTCCACTTTAAATGTTCTTTTTTTTTTTTTTGATATGTTGGTTTTTAAAGAGTTAAAGAGAGAATCAGATATGCCCTGCAGAGAAGATGGGTGAGGAGAAAAGTACATATTTAGAATTTTTCTCTAAAAGATATTTTTGAAGATTATGGAGTATTTTAATATTTCTGCAAACTATTCCAAATGAATGAATTTTATATAGGGCAACACATACTGGCACCTGATTCTGGTCTATTTGAGTCCATATGTAGGGTTTGTTGGGAATAATTATATGATTGTCTTCTTTTTTTATAGAAAGAAACTATTTTCCCTTTTTTCTTATCCTTATACGATTCTGAACAGCTTTGCAGATTTCCTTAAGTTCATAGCTTGTAAGTAGTTCATGGTATATAGACATAGTCTTGACTTAACAACTTAAGAAAAAATTTGTTATGGAAGTTTATTTTTTCTTTGGAACTGTCTTTAAAAACAAGAAAAATATTAGAAATCTTGACCTTAAAATATTCTGTTTCTGGTTATCATATTCTGGATATCTATTTTGTTTACAAATGAAAATTATTACTCATGATTAGCAACTTGAGCCTGTTAATAGGAAATTGCAAAGCGTGAATACACACACATTGCCTTAGTCTATCAGTAGAGTAAAGGACATATGTTAAGAAAATGTGTCTGCTTGTTGCTTTTGTTGGACAAAATTTTATGTCTGTATGATTTTTTTTTCTTTCTTCAAAGATGTGAATTAAATGAAAGTGTGGGAGCCAGTTAAATTACTTTATGTCATGGGTGTTCTGGATCCTTTCACGCCGTATACCATTTTCTTGTATGGGCAGCATTTGTAGACTTGCTAATGGACTATAGAACTGAGCTATACTAATTTTATACTTGACCCAGGAGGTCAGCTCTGTGAATGCCATTGCATGAAGAAAGCAAATGTTTTCCTTGATTTTAAATGTATCCTGTTAATGTCTTCTTAAAACATGTTTGTTTAATAATATAGATTTTTTTTTATATCATAGTAAATATTGCTTAGTACTTTCCCCCACCCCACTGGGTAGTTTATATACTACCCTACAGGTCATGCCAAAATCAAATAAAAGTTTAAATGCCAAAATGTTTATGAAACTGCTGTCTAATTACTGATTGATTGCACAATTTAAATAAAAGTTTCCCTTAGTTTAAAAAAGAAATGCTAGTAATTTTCACACATTAATTTTGTATCGTGAGACTTTGCTTAAGTTGTTTATCAGCTTAAGAAGCTTTGGTCCGAGATGATGGAGCTTTTTAGATATAGAATTATGTCATCTGCAAATGAAGATAGTTTGACTTGTTCTCTTCCTATGTGAATGCCTTTATTTCATTCTCTTGCCTGATTGCCCTGGCCAGAACTTCCAATAGTATGTTGAATAGGAGTGGTGAGAGAAGGCAAGCTGTCTTTTGCAGGTTTTCAATGGGAATGCTTCCAGTTTTTAGTATGATATTAGCTGTGCGTTTGTGATATATGGCTATTATTAGTTTGAAGTGTGTGCCTTCAATTTCTAGTTTATTGAGAGTTTTTAACATGAGAGGATGTTGAATTTTATGGAAGTCCTCTGCTGCTGACACCCAGGCAAACAGGGTCTGGAGTGGACCTCAAGCAGTCTCCAACAGACCTACAGCTGAGGGTCCTGACTGTTAGAAGGAAAACTATCAAACAGGAAGGACACCTACACCAAAACCCCATCAGTACGTCACCATCATCATCAAAGACCAGAGGCAGATAAAACCACAAAGATGGGGAAAAAGCAGGGCAGAAAAGCTGGAAATTCAAAAAATAAGAGCGCATCTCCCCCGGCAAAGGAGCGCAGCTCATCGCCAGCAATGGATCAAAGCTTGACGGAGAAGGACTTTGACGAGATGAGAGAAGAAGGCTTCAGTCCATCAAACTTCTCAGAGCTAAAGGAGGAATTACATACCCAGTGCAAAGAAACTAAAAATCTTGAAAAAAAAAGTGGAAGAATTGATGGCTAGAGTAATTAATGCAGAAAAGGTCATAAACGAAATGAAAGAGATGAAAACCATGACACGAGAAATACGTGACAAATGCACAAGCTTCAGTAACCGACTCTATCAACTGGAAGAAAGAGTATCAGCGATTGAGGATCAAATGAACGAAATGAAGCGAGAAGAGAAACCAAAAGAAAAAAGAAGAAAAAGAAATGAACAAAGCCTGCAAGAAGTATGGGATTATGTAAAAAGACCAAATCTACGTCTGATTGGGGTGCCTGAAAGTGAGGGGGAAAATGGAACCAAGTTGGAAAACACTCTTCAGGATATCATCCAGGAGAACTTCCCCAACCTAGTAGGGCAGGCCAACATTCAAATCCAGGAAATACAGAGAACGCCACAAAGATACTCCTCGAGAAGAGCAACTCCAAGACACATAATTGCCAGATTCACCAAAGTTGAAATGAAGGAAAAAATCTTAAGGGCAGCCAGAGAGAAAGGTCGGGTTACCCAAAAAGGGAAGCCCATTGGACTAACAGCAGATGTCTCAGCAGAAACTCTACAAGCCAGAAGAGAGTGGGGGCCAATATTCAAGATTCTTAAAGAAAAGAATTTTAAACCCAGAATTTCATATCCAGCCAAACTAAGTTTCATAAGTGAAGGAGAAATAAAATCCTTTACAGATAAGCAAATGCTTAGAGATTTTGTCACCACTAGGCCTGCCTTACAAGGAAATTCTTTTCTTTAACAACATTGAATATTGGCTCCCAATCTCTTCTGGCTTGTAGGGTTTCCACTGAGATGTCCGCTGTAATTCTGATGGGCTTCCCTTTGTCAGTGACCTGACTTTTCCCTGGTTGCCCTTAACATTTTTTCTTTTATTTTGAACTTGGAGAACGTGATGATTATGTGTGTTGGGGATGACCTTTTCATGGAGTATCTTACTGGGGTTCTCTGCATTTCCTGAATTTGAATGTTGGCGTGTCTTTGTAGGTTGGGGAAGTTCTCCTGCATATTCTGAAATATGTTTTCTAAGTTGATACCATTCTCCCTGACTCTTTCAGGTACCCCAATAAGTCATAGATTCAGTCTCTTTACATAATCCCATGTTTCTTGGAGGTTTTGTTCATTCCTTTTTATTCTTTTTTCTCTATTCTTCTCTGCCTTTCTTATTTCAGAAAGGTAGTCTTCAAGTCTGTGATTCCATCCTCTGCTTGGTCTGTTTTGCTATTAATATTTGTGATTGCATTATGAAGTTCTCATAGTGTGTTTTTCAGCTCTATAAGGTAGGTTATTTTCCTCTCTATACAGGCTACTTTGGCTGTCAGCTCCTGCATTGTTTTATCATGATTCTTAGCTGCTTTGCATTGGGTTACTACATGTTCCTTTAGCTCAGCAAAGTTTGTTTTTTATCCATATTCTGAAGCCAAGTTCTGTAATTTCAGCCATCACAGCCTCAGCCCAGTTCTGAGCCCCTGCTGGAGAGGTGTTACATCATTCAGAGGAAAAGGGGCACTCTGGCCTTTTGACTTTTCAGCATTTTTGCATTGATTCCTGTTTACCTTTTTGAGTTTGTGTACCTTTAATCTTCAATGTTGCTCAGCTCTGGATGCAGTTTTTGTTGTTTTCTGTTTGTTTTTCTTTTAACAGTCTGGCCACTCTTCCACAAGGCTTCTGCAGTTTCCTGGGGGTCAACTCCAGACCCTAGTTGCCTCAGTTTTTCTTGTACCTGGAGGTATCACCAGTGAAAGCTGGGAAACAGCAAAGACAACAGCTTACCTCTTCCTCTGGAAGCTCTGTCCCAGGGGTAATGACCTGTTGACAGCCTGAACACGCTTGTAGGAGGTAGCTGGAGACTCCCATTGAAAGGTCTCACCCAGTCAAGAGGAATGGGATCAGGGACCCACTTAAAGAAGCTGTCTGGTTGCTTTTTGGTAGAGAAACTGTGTTGTCTTGGAGATCCCTTTGGTCCCCTATTGCTTTGGGCTCTCTGGGTCCACAGGCTGTACCAGTTGAGATGCCCAAATAGCCAAGGTAGTGGCCTGCCCCATTCCCCAACCACTTCATTCCAGGGAGAAATTAGAACTCTATCAGCCATAAAACATTGGCTGGGGAGGCTTGAGGCCCTAGTTGGGAGGACCTACTCCATGAGGAAGAGGAGTGGATCAGGCCCGCTTAAAGGAGCAGTCTGGTCATAACTCGATGAAATAGCCATGCTGTGCTGGGGAACCTCTTCTGCCCTTGTTGGCTTGAACTCTCCAAAGTCCACAGACTGGCATGGCTGTTATCCAAACAACCATGGTGGCAGCCATCCCTTCCCCTGAGCACTCTGTCCCAGGGAGACATCAGAGTTCTGTCCATAGAATATGTGTGAAATTGGCTGGAGGCCCCAGCTGGGAGGTCCTGCCCAGTAAGGGGGAATGGATGCAGTCCCTTAAAGAAGCAGTCTGTCCATGTTCTGGCAAAGCAACTGTGCTGTGCTAAGGGGACCCTTCCTCATCTGGACAATTTGAAGTCTCCAAAGCCCACAGGCTGAAACAGCTAAAGCAACCAAACAGCAGTGATGGTATCCCATCACCCCCTGTCCCCCGCCCCTCGCCTCGGGGGCTCCATACTGTCTCAGACAGGCTCCATCCTGTTGCTTGTATCTTGTTGGAATTCCAAATCAGTGGGATTGCTGTGGAAGTGGGGCCTGCAGACTGACACTGCTTGGCTCCCTGGATTCAGCACCCTTCCTAGGGGTGTGTACAGACATCCTCTTTGCCTGCATTGCAGATACCTTTGTTTGGATCCTGGGCCCAAAGTATGGGTCTTGTGCATGCCTGAGCGGCTGCTCTGGAGAGACTCCACACAGCTCTGTGGCAGACCCAAGGCCCTGGTGGCATGGGTTCACAAGAGGATCTCCTGATCCACGTGTTGCAAAGATCCTTGGGAGAAGTGTGGTTTCCTGGCATCACGCCATCACTCACCACTTCCCATGGGTGGATGTGGATGTTTCCGCAGCTCTGTGTAGCTCCTGGGTGGGCCATTGCCCCACCCTAATTTTCTTCATTCTCCATGGGTTGCATTGTTTCTCTGATCAGTCCCAATGTCAGTACCTGGATATTTGAGTTGAAGATGCTATATTCACTGGCCACTTTTGTTCCTCTCCATGAGTGCCACAGACTGCAGCTGCTTCTATTCTCAGAAGTACTAGAGTGCTCCAAAACACTGGCCTGGCTTGGTGACAGAGATTGCTCTTCCATTCTACTTTTAAAATATTCTAATTGTAATGAAGTTTTTTGCCATATTTGCCATATTGCCAACATAATATGTTTTATTAGTCCACTTAGTTTGCCATAACAAAATACCATATATTGGGTGTCTTAACCAACAGACATTTATTTTCTCAGAATTCTGGAGGCTAAAAGTTCATAATCGAGGTTAAGGTAAATTCAGATTCTGCTGAGGGCTCGCTTCCTGACTTGCAGACATCTGCTTACTCATTTTGTCCTCATGTGGCCTTTCCTCAGTGCATAGTCAGTGAAAGAGCACTCTGGTGTCTCTTCCTCTTCTTATACAGACACAAGTCCTACTGGATAAGAATCCCATGCTTACAACCTTATTTAAATTTAATGATTGCCCTAAAAGCCATATATCTAATATAATCACATTGGAAGTTAGGAATTCAATAGGTAAACGTTGGGAAAACAAAATGCAGTCTCTAACATCTGTCTTCTATATTTCCTAAACATAGTTCCTGGAACCACACAAAGTAAGTTAAATGTCTTATTTGTTAACAATCTTTTAAAAATAGATATCATGATATTCTCCAATCCACCCCATCATGAGTCTAGCTCTTGCTGAAATATCTCTAATTACTTCAACTGTGCCTTTTATTAAAATGTCTGATTTAAATAATATACATATTTATTTTAAAAAATTAGATTTAGGTAAGCTTTTGCCAAAACTAGTTAAGTTATTCTTAATGAGAAAAAACAACACACAAACTGTTTTCCTCCACTCTCCTGTGATCTGAGACACCAAAACAGATGCCCCTTTATTAACCAAGAAATACCCTAAAGTTAAGGAAACAAAATTACCTATGGGTCTAAGGTTCAGGTCCGGGCTGGCATGGCACATTTCCAAATTTCTGTGACTAAACTTTCCAACAACAGTAGTTACCAGGTCTGATTTACAACCCAGACCATCACAACTCTGACTGAACAATTGACCTACCTTATAAGCATGCCCTTCTGATAAGCAATTGCAGCCAGGTTTAGCCAAATAACGGAGGCTGCACAAAAACCTTCTTTGTGTCCCATAGTTCACCCTTTGACATAGTCAATTTTGCCTCATTTTAATTATAAACCCCCACCTGAAAGTGAACATGAGATGTATGTTACATATATGTTTATCCATTATTGCATGTGCTCAGCTTCCCTCATAAATATGTATAGATTTTCCCCTAAATATGTTGAATATGTATGACATATGCCTTGTGAGGCATAAAACCCAACCTATCCCTCCTGTCTTCGAAGAGAGAACACCTCCCCTCTGGTCCATACAGATAGACCATCTCTCCCCAGTTTGCAAACCTTTATTTCCAATAAAGATCTTCTTTCTGTTTGGCCAGTCTAATTGTCTTTCGGATGACACACAATTACACAGAAGACTGGCCGGGTCTGGTGGCTCATGTCTGTAATCTCAATGCTTTGGGAGGTCAAGGCAGGAGGATTGCTTGAGGCTAAGAGTTTGAGACCAGCCTTGGCAACATAGCAAGACCCTGTCTACACACACAAACATACACACACACAACTTGTTTTGGTGGCATGTGCCTGTAGTACCAGCTTACTCAGGAGCCTGAGGCAAAAGGATCACTTGAGCCAGGAGTTCAAGGCTACACTGACCATAATTGTACCACTGCACTCCATCCTGGGCAACAGAGAGAGACCCCATCTCAAAAAAGTCCCAGGGGATCTGTGAACAAATGTGTGAATGTTTTCCCACATATACTAAGAAATCAGTTCTGCAGTAGATAGCAGCTGAATGTCCTTCACTTCAATTCTGGCACTATCTATCTAGAGATAGTGTCAGATGCCACAGGTTAAAGGCTCAGTCCTACAATAATACTCCCACTTCCAATGACAATCACAATCCCCAGGTTATTGTACCTGCTCTTCTGACCAACCAGCTATTCACTGGGCTTCCCATAACCCCCTCCTTGAGTTTGTTTAATTTGCTAAAGTGAATCAGAATCTACAAGAAACATTTAAATTTACTGGTTTATTGTGAAAGATATTACAAAGGATACAGATGAAGAGATACACAGGGCAAGGTATGTCACCCTCCAAGAAGCTCCACATCGGTGGAAACTTCCTTGGGTTTTCTATGTCAGCCCTAGAGTTAGTGGCTGCTCCCTTTATATGGTGCTCCTGTATTCTTTAGAGTTCCATTCATGCTTCTTAGTAATTAATCCTTGTTTACCAGTTAATTACCAGTTAACAATTCTTTACATTGGATTTTCCCTGCTCAAATTACTGGTCTGGTTTCTGTTTCTTGACTGGATCCTGGTTGATACATAATAAAAGAAATGTTTTAATCACTACTTACTTCTTTATAAAGTCACACTAAAAAAAAAAAAAATGTACTTATTGTCCATCACTTGATCAAATTCATTTAAAAAAATCTTTTTGCCATGCCCCTTCACCATGATACTGTGATTGAGACTAGGAAGTCTTTTTGCGGCTACCACCTATTCCTTGTATAGATTGGCATGCATTTAAGCATAGTTTTGTTGATTTAAATAGCAATGCCTGGTTTTGCTTCATACATAGCTGGGACCCATCACAATCCTAACACATCCACTATTCATAACATTATATTAACTAATGAGAAATTTATTCTATAAGAGAGCAAAAAGTGATCAAACCCATCTTCCTTATGTATGTGGCACACACATAGCAAGTGAAGACTCATCTTCTTCTCAGTAAATTTATGCAATTGGACATGCAAATTTCTGCAAGCATATACACATTGTAGTTTTTTCTTCATGCGATTGCCATTGATATTAAGGGCATCCAAAGGCATCATGTGACAAAGGAATTGTATATGGATGCGTATGTGTGTTGGATCATTTCATCCTACATATTTAAGGGTGTATGTGTGTGTATGTGTGTGTGTTACTATCTTTGCTACTTCTATTCTGTTCAGTTTGATTTTTCCAAAGTAACTGTCTCTCCCATCATATACGTTCTGTAAATGTTTCTAATGCGGTCTTAATTTTTTAAATGTTTTTATTTTCTATTGCTGTTAGTTCCCCGAGATTTTCCAAATCACTTTACATTTTGTTACGCTGTCTTAAAAGAAAAAAACAGTATGTACTTTTAAAACTTTGATAATTATTTAAATTCCTGTTGCTTTTAAAATTGTGTTTCTGGTATTTTATTGTATTACTGTATAGGGGTCATACAGGAGTTCTTTTCAGACAATTATTCACCTTTAAATGGGGCTAAATATTTATTAAAGAATGGTTTAAAAGAGGTAGGGAGAGTAACCTGAAGTAGCTTTCTCTCCTATTAAGTTGACAGATGTTTTCTGCCTAGTAAAACTGTTTATTTCCTTACAACTTAGAGTGTCTCTTCTAATTCAAATTATTTCTGCCTAATAAAACTGTTTATTTCCTTATAACTTAGAGTGTATCTCCTAATTCAAGTCCCCATGGCTCAAGAGCCAGTTTAGATGGCATATCAGCACGATTTTTTCTTCAGCTCTACCTTCCCTACTAATCTATGTTATTGACCTAAGACTCCATAGAGAACCTGTTCTTTAATCCTATAGCCCACCCACAACTTTTGAAATATGGTCCTAATCAAAGTGTCTTAAAATCATGAGCCTTACTTTTGGAGAAATACATTTTTTGCTTTACATACTATGAGGCATGTGTAATTTTGAAACAAATCTTATAGTAGTGACAAGTATATACCTATTTTTCTCAATGCCATTTCTCTTTCCATTGAATATGGAAGGTAGATGCATTTTCAATATTTTATTCTTTGTGGATTATTATGCATTTTAGAGGGAAGTAGATTTAAGTGTCTTTATTTCACCTTAACTGCGGACTTTTGTATCATTTGGGATGGAAGCAGTTTGAGGAAAAAATTATGCCCTCAAAACATTTCACATAATCCTTCTTAATCAGTATTTTGAAGTAAAAGCTCTTTATTTATGCATTCGTTTAAACACTTAATGATGAATTATGATATGTCAGGTTCAGTATTAGGCCCTATAAATAAACACAAATGAATAAGACAGTTGTCAGTTCCTCAGGATACTCACAGACTAGTGAGGAAGCCAGGATGCAGAACCGTAAATGTGATTTCAATAGACATATGTATAGATGCTCTAGAATCTCAGTGGAGAGACCGACTAATTTTGTCTGGGTTGGTAAGCAAAGGTTGATTAATGAGGTGCCATTTGGGTTGAATTCTTGAAGGATGAGAAATCATTCACAGGTGGAGGGTGGTAAAGAAGAGTTGAAGATGGAGTAAACAGTTTGCAGGCATGATGTTGCAAACGACAAAGTAATTTTGTAGAACTGCCAATGTTTAGCATGACTGGAGTATAAAGTGCCTGTTAATGAGTAGTGGGACTGGATCCTCTTCCCTCTCCTCGACTCAAGGACTTTGCTGCAGTAACTGACACCTCTCTGTGTTGCAGCAATTTTTCTTTTGTACTGGATTACTTTCATTAGTTTACAGACAAAGTAAACAAGCCACCAAAATGCTGGCCCAAATAAAAGCCGCAGTATGAACAAACATAGAAAACCCTCTTTTGGGCCATATAAGCCCCTTCTTCTACCACCTATATCTCTTCTTTAAAAAAAAAAAACTATTTGAAAGTGCTGGATATATTTATTTTCACTAATTATCTCTCATTTTCGTTCTTTAAAACTGTGTTAAATACAAATTGTTTAGAAACAAAAACTGTGTAACTGAGGTGTATGATATATATAATAAAAGTAAAAGGACACCTGCATGTATCCATGCCATAGATAAAAATATAGAATCTTAACAGTGTCCTTGAAGTCCTATGTGTTCTCTCCCTAATCCCACCTCTATAAGAGAATCCAGAATTTTCAGCTCATTGCTTCCTTCCTTTTATTTATATCTTCAGCAAAAATTTAACTATAATCAACATATTGCTTACTTTTGAATAAATATAAGCTTCATAAATATTCATAAATATTTAATTATATCACATTGTTTGTGTTCTATGACATTTTTCTCCGTTTTTTTTATCCTGAGTGATTCTTGTAGCTCTGTAATTCATAAACTTTAACTGCTACATACTATCCTACTCTCTATATAAAATCCACAAATTATTTAACTGCTCACTTGCCAATAGAAATTGGAATTATTTCTAGCTTTTTCCTATTATAGGCAATGGCACTAGGGTCATTCTTGCCCACCTCTTTCCAAACACATGTAAATTTCTATATGGTACATGTGCACTTGTTCACCCCTGCCAAAAAATGATAAATGGTTTCAAAAGCAGTTGTACTCATCTGTACTCCTCCAGTAGCGTGTAAATTGCATTGTTGTGTTATATCACTCTGAATATTTAGTATTATCAGAAATGTTTTACAACCTTGTAGCTTAAAAGTATTTCATTACAGATTTAATTTCTACTTCTCTATTGTTGAGTTTGACCGTATATCTTACATTTATTGGTTTAATGTGTTTCCTCTTCTGTGATGTATCAGTTCAAGTGTTTGCCAATTTATCTGTTTGCTAATTTATCTGCATTTGTGTTAATTTCATTAGGTTTCCTAATTTTTCCACGAGTGGAACCCTCTCTACAGGTAACACTCTCTACAGGTAACTGTACGGGTCTCCCCTTCTCTTAAGTCTCTTAAGTAGAGAAAGTCAGGAGTCTCTACCTGACTATCTGGCATTCTCTAAAATCAACAGTGCCACACAGTCTGCCTTCTCCCATACACACATTATTTTCTATCGAATTATCATTTTTTTTCCTCAAAGCACCTATTGCATAAGAGTAGAAAATATATCTGTTATTTATACATTTCTCTGATAGAATGTAGTCTTTACAATGTCAATGATTTCATTTTTAGTACCGGATCATAATTGCCTAGGAAAAAAACTGGAATGTTAGGTGCTAAGTATTATTCACTGCTGAATGAATAAATGTATTGAACCTAATCGTGTGCCTCTATACTTTAACATATCCCATTTTCAGCAAATGAACAGGACAAACTTTAAGAAATATAGTAGTACTCAAAGTAATAGTTTAATGGTGAAAACAGCTTATTTGTCATTTATTATCACAGAATCTTAATTTGATTCTCCATTGTATAGGTTACCTATCCACTTTGAAACTTATTCTGTTATATAAAAATAAGGCTAATAATAATATCTCCAAGCTTGCTGAGAATCTTAAATAAGATTCCATTTGCAGCTGAACCTCTGTAAACTTGCAAATTCTCGCCTAATATTGCATTTAATTTAACAAAACTTTTATCAAAAACTCTTAGAAGGTATTTGTTGAAATTATATTAAAGAAGAATGATAATCAGTGTCTTTGGTCTTTTTAAAATATCAAGTAGAATCAAAGACACAGATAAATAAAAAATAAGACTTTAAAAATTTATCTTGCAAATTAGTAGTCATAACATCAACAAAGGGAGAAAATTTAATCACGATTTGAAAGACAAGGCTACATATAATGTAATAAATAAGACAGAATTGTGTTTAATGCTGTATCAATTTGGGAATTGTCTTACAAGAACATTTAGGACCATTGCTTGGACTGCAGTATTATCAAGGATTTATTTTATAAATCAGAACTCTCTGTCTAATCACACCAAAGTCAACTGTTGAACTACATAAATAAATATTTACCAGACTTCTAATAAATACTAGTGAGAATACTTCAATATTGCAAATCTTTTTTTGTTAGAACAGTAGAACAGTTGTTTCTGTGAACTGGATTGTGCTGTTAGTCGTTTTGTTTTAAGAAAACGGTCTGAAGAAGAACAATGTTTAAATGAATTTATGGAATGTTCTACAGGCTTATAAAGATTATTTTTAGGATATATTGTAAAGATTCTATTAAAGTGCAACCAATTTATATAAATATGTAGGATTTTTCTATTACAATTATTTCCTTAAAAGTGGCCTTTCCAAAAAATATGATTAATTAAACCAAACAAGTATTTCAACTTTAAGGCTTTATTTTAAAATAAACATGTATACAGTATAACACACTAGGTTTTTTTTTGGTATTTCAGTGGTCATTTGTATGGGTTTTTATTTTTTCAGAACTTTTTTCATCTTAATAGTAAGGTACAGAATTTTCAAAAGGATTTAGAGTTGTTTAATATGCCTCATAAATCACATGCTTTTATGGTTTTTTTTCTATTCACTATACAGCAAGTGGTTTTAAAACTTCAGAAATCTGTTTTAGCGATTATAAATCAGACTGGTAAGCAATGCATTGCTGGTTTATTATCATTAACTCATATGCTCAGTGTCATTCACCATCTCATCTCATGTTCCTTGGAGAGCTTGAAATCACCTATCATAATAAATCAAAACAACAAACAAATCATGAAGGATTGCACATAGCAGTTCTGCACTACAAATATCCCACTCTTGCATTTTTTCCAGCCCATCAAACTAAAAATAGTCAAAACCAAGTTTATCATTTTTCCCCCTACTCCCATAAATTTATTTTCCTGACTTCCCTATTTCTGCTGATGGCACTGCTATTCTTCTAATCATCCATTCTAAAATATATATGGGTGTATTATAACTTCCTTCTCTTTAGATTTCGCGTATCATTGAACACCATCTCTTGTGGACTGAACCTCTATAGAGTAACTCCACTATTATTTTATAACTTCCATCAGCTTCTTACTTAAGTCCCTCCTTACCTATCATTTTGTCTTTTACAAGAGGATTCTGAAAAAGAGCTGCAGCATCCACTTGCTGTCCCCATTGATTCATCTTTCTTGGCAGATAACATTCCCAAGGTACAGCCTGACTGTATTATTATCCTGCTCACAGAATGCAGGTAAAGCTTTCCCTTACCTCCTAAAAAGTGCACATTATCAACATTTGCTCCTAGTATATATAGAGAGAGAGATGGTGAAGTTCTTGTGGGTACTGCTATAGTATATTCTAAGACCTAAAAGGAACCCAAGGTGGGGCAGAGCCATTTGTCAGCTATCCAACAAGACACAAGAAAACTAGAGAAGACCCACTACCAAGTTTTCTGTGAACATTTTTCTTTTTTGGACTTCTTATCATAAAAACCCCATATTTTAAAAGAAATTCTTCACAATGTGAGCCTCTGAGGGAAACAGGGTATCTGCCCCCTGTGACAGCCTAAGACAGATATTTTTTCTCTTTCTACATCCTTCAAGCCAAGGTGAGGGCAAATTACCCAGGCTCAGACAATTAGATGCTACTAGCTAGAAATCTGATTTATGAAGAAAGGTAACAAAGAAGAATGGAAGGAGAGTTTGAATCTATGGTTGCAACAGCAATGTACAGCTGTGTAAAGTAGCAAGCTAGAAATCTGATTCATGAAGAAAGGTAACAAAGAAGAATGGAAGGAGAGTTTGAATCTATGGTTGCAACAGCAATGTACAGCTGTGTAAAGTAGCAAGCTCACCCTGTAAGTCTCACTATCTGTAGTGGTGGCCTACCCTTCATGGTGGTGGGATTAGCTCAAAATTCCAGCACAGATTTTACATATTTATTGCAGTCTATTTTAGGCATTAGAAGCACAATGAGGAAATTCATCCATAGGAATGAAGCTTGAATATCATGGTGTAAATACAGTTTGGTGATGGCAGACATGCTGGAATCTGGTTCATTCCAGACATTTTATCTGAAATAAGAAGGCAGAAGCCAGACGTGAGGTTAGTAACATCAAAATGGGATGCCATGAACAAGGAAGTTATCTTAGTATTTTCTTTTTTTCAGTTTACTGGTTAGTCTCCTAGACAGGAAAAAAGTAATCCCGCCTTTAAAGTCACAAAAAAGTAAGTCATATATGTGAGTGGGCTGGCTGCTCCAAGAGTGTAGTCAGAGGTTGGTGGACAGCAACAAATGTGTGATGTAGAGATTGATTATTCCAAGTTGAGACTTGGAAATGGTGTTTCTAAAACTTACTGGCCTCAGGAAAGAGGTTCTTGATATGTCATTCTTTGTTTTTAGCAGAGAGATTGTGCCAGCAGCAAATGGTTGAGTATTAATTTTGAAGAACTGGAATGGGGTCTGATACTGGGTAGTCTGTAATCTGGCATTTATTCTCCTGCATTTCTTCTTCAGTTTTCTACCTATGCCCTATTCTCCAATCAAATAAGACTTTTTAACACACTGAATACTCTGTACACTTTCTAGATGCTGGCTTTTATTTTATTTTTTTAAATTGATGCTGTATTTTGTTTAGAAATAATTCTTTCTCTGGCCTTGTGTACCAAAATTCATCAAAGCCAAGTTGAATGGTAAGTTATTTCATGAGGTCTTAGATGATATACCTATCTGTAATTTCTTTCATTACAAAACCTTCTCAGGATTTTGTACTCCACTGAATACCACAGCCTGGTTAAGAGGCAGGCTGAAATACATTAAGTAGCAAAAATCAGTCAAGCCAGGAAATAATCGTGGGGTACAGGTTAACACAAGGGCTGGCCTCTCCCTGGTAGCAAAAATTCAGAACTATGTTCCTCAGCACTGGGCCTGTTAGCCAGATCATTGCACACAGGCTGGTGGAAAGAAGGAGCTATAGTTTGGATGTTTTCCTCCCAAACTTCATATTGAAATCTGATCCCCAATGTTGGAGGCAGGGCCTAATAGGAGGTGTATGGGTCATGGATGTGGATTATTTATTAACAGCTTCATGCTGTCCTCATGGTAATGAGTGAGTTCTCACCCTATTACTTCCTGAAAGAGTTAACCTGAGAGCTGGTGGTTAAAAAGAGCACCTACCCTCTGTCTCGTGTTTCAACATGTAATTTATACACACCAGTTTCTCTTCACCTTCTGCAATGAGAAGCAGCAGCATAAAACCCTCAGCAGAGCAAATGCTAGTGGTGTCATGCTTGTACGGCCTGCAGATCCACAAGCCAAATAATGAGCCTTAGCAGCCTTTACCTAGATTTCAGAGAATGAAATCTCTGAAAATGCCTAGAGGTCAAGGCAGAAGTCTGTTCCAGGGGTGGAGCCCTTATGGAAAACTTCTACTAGGGAAATACAGAGGGGAAATGTGGGATTGGAGCCTCCACACCGAATCCCCACTGAGGCACTGCCTAGTGGAACTGTGAGAAGAGGTCCACCATCCTCTAGACCCCAAAATGGTGATCCACCAAGAGCTTGCACTGTGCTCTGGGAAAAGCTGCAGACACTTAACACCAGACCATGAAAGCAACCACAGGGACTGTACCCTGCAGAGTCACAGGGGCAGAGCTGCCCAGCTCTCACATCAATCTGCCCTAGATGTGAGACATGGAGTCAAAGAAGATTATTTTGGAACTTTAAGATTTAACAAGTGCCCTGCTGAGTTTCAGAATTGAATGGAGACTATGGCTCATTTGTTTTGGCTAATTTCTCCAATTTTGAGTGAGAACATTTACCCAATATCTGTATTCCCACTGTATCTTGGAAGTCACTAACTTGATTTTGATTTTACAGTGTCATAGGCAGAGGGACTTGCCTTGTCTCAGATGAGACTTTGGACTTGGACTTTTTAGTTAGTGTTGGAATGAATTAAGACTTTGGGGAACTGTTGGGAAGGCATGATTGATTTTGCAATGTGAGAAGGACATGAGATTTGGGAGAGGCCAGGGGCAGAATGATATGGCTTGACTCTGTGTCTCCACCCAAATCTCATTTGGAATTGTAATCCCCATGTGTTGAGGGAGGGACCTGGTAGAAGGTGATTGGATCATGGGGGCTGTTTTCCCCATGCTGTTCTCATGATAGTAAGGAAATTCTCATGAGATCTGATGGTTTAAAAGTGGCACTTTCCTGTGCCCACTCTTTCTCTCTCCTGCCCACCTTGTGAAGGTACCTGCTTCCCCTTCAACTTCTGTCATGATTGTAAGTTTCCTGAGGCTTCCCCAGCCATATGGAAATGTGACTCAATTAACCTTATTTCCTTTTCAGATTACCCAGTTTCAAGTATTTCTTTAGAGCATTGTGAGAATGTACTAATATAGAGGTGTTGTTATAAAGATACCTGAAAATGTAGAAGTGACTTTGGAACCGGGTAATGGGCAGAAGTTGGAAAAGTATGCAGGAGCAAACTAGAAAAGGACTCTATTGCCATGAGTGAAGCATTCTAGTGAGGGCACTGAAGAAGACAAAAAGACAAGAGAAATTTTGAAACTTCTTTAGAAATTGATGAAGTGGTTGTGAACAAAATGCTGATGGAATATGATAGTAAAGACTATCCTGAAGAGGTCTCAGATGGAAATGGAGAACTTACTGGAAATTGAAACAAATGTCACCCTTGTTTTGCTGTAGCAAAGAACTTGGCTGCATCGTGTCTATCTGTAGGGCTATGTGGAAGGTCAAACTTAAAGAGTGATGATCTGGGGTATCTGGCAGGAAAAATTTCCTATTAGAAAAGTAGTGCTCAAGAAGTAGTGTGGCTGCATTTAATAGCTTAAGATTAGACATGGGAGCAAAGGGATGAGCTAAAGTTAGAAGTAATAATTAAAAGGGAAACAGAGCATAAAAAATTGAAAATTTGCAGCCTGACCATGTGGTAGAGAAGGAAAGAGCATTTTCAGCGAGAAACCTAAGGGTGCTGGGGAGCAGTCACTTACTAGAAAGATAATCCCAGATAAAAGGCATCTAGGTGTTAACAGTCAAGACAATGGGGAAAAGGCCCTGCATACATTTCAGAAATCTTTTGAGTTGGCTTCTCTTATCACAGGCCTAGGATGACAGAAGGTTTTGGGGTCAGGCCCAAGGTGCCACTGCCTTGAAACACTTTGAGATGCTCCTTCCTGCATCCAGACCCCTCTGGCTGAAGCACCCATGGCTCAAATGGTACCAGGTAAAGCTCAGGACCTCACTCGAGAGTCTAAGCCATAAGCCTTGGCAGCTTCCACATGGTGATTAAGAGTGCAGATATGCAGAATGCAGGAATAGTGGAGGCCTGGCAACTTCCACCTAGATTTCAGATGGTATATTGGAAATCCTGTGTGCACAGGAAGAAGCTTGACATAGGGGAGGAGCTCACAAAGCAACTCTACTAAGGCAATGCTGAGCTAAAATGAGGGTTTGGAACCCCCGTGGAAAGTCCCCACTCTGGGCACTGCCTAGTGGATCTACAGGAACAAGGCAACTGCCCTCCAGACCCTAGAATTATAGAGCCACCAGTAGGTTGCAACTTCAGCCAAAAAAAGCTACAGGTATTTGACTCCAACCTGTGAGAGCCGCCATGTGAGCAATACCCAACAAATCCACAGAGTGGGGCTACATTAGGCTTTAGGGGTTCACCCCTTGAACCATATGCCCCAGATGCAAGACATGGAGACAAGAGAGGTCATTTTAGAGCTGTAAGATTTACTGTCTGTCCTATTACGTTTTGGACTTACATAGGACCTGTTACCCCCTTTCTTTTGACCCATTTCTTCCTTTTATAATGGGAATCCATACCCTTTTCCTGTTCCAACCTTGTGTCTTGAAAGTAAACAACTTGGATTTGACTTGCAACTGTGAGGAACTTTCCTTGAGTCTCAGATGAGATTTTGAATTTTTAAATTGATTCTGAAAGAAGTTAAGACTTTTAGGGTTATGGGGATGTAATAGTTGTATTTTGCATGTGAGAAGAACATGAGACTTGGGGGACCAGGTGTCGAATGCTATAGTGTGAAGGATTGTCCCCAAAATCTCATGTTGAAATTTTGATCCCAGTGTTGGAGGTGGGGCCAAATGGGACATGTTTTGGTCATGAAGGTGGATCCCTCATGAATGGCTTGGTGCTGTCTATCCTCAAGTTAATGATTGAGTTTTTTTCTCTATTAGTTTCCAGGAGGGTTACCCAAAGAGATGGTTGTTAAAAAGTACCTGGGACTCTTCCTTTCTCTCTTGTTTCCTCTTTCACCACGCTCTCTGCACATGTGGATTCCCTTTCCCCTTTTCTCATGAGTGGAAGCAGCCTGAAGCCCTCACCAGAAATGGATATTGTTAGCTCTGTGCTTCTTATACAGACTGCAGAATCATAAGCCAAATAAATGTATTTTCTTTATAAATTACCCAGCCTCAGGTATTCTTTTATAGCAACACAAACAACCTGAGGCAGAAGGCTATAGCACAGTGCAAATGAAGTACCAAGGGGCATCCCAAACTATGAGCAGAGCTTCTTTCTTTCTTCATCTCACTAGTAAATGGAAAGGCTTGCCATTCTCCTAGGCCAGGGTCTCTAGTTGAGGAGTCAGACAGAGCTTCATACACACACACACACACACACACACACACACACAGTTATTGGTTGCACTTCAGTGAAACAAGGTAGACAGGGACTGAGGATACTGTTCTTTTATGGTGTGTTTACTATCTCTTTTATCTTTTAAGTTATAGCTGCAAAAAAAGCTTTCTTGTTCCTTGGAGTTTCCTACAATACACAATTTCTACAGACAGTCTCAAATAAAATTTTATTGAGAAAATAAACAATTACCACTGTATCAATAAAAAGTTTAAAAAGGTATCTAGGTTCGTGTTATCAATGTATATTCAATTTGTCTTTAGCATCAAATGACATAATCTACAGATAGAAATTATTTCTTCATGTACATTTAACATTCAGAAAAATATCAACCCCAGTCCTTCTCACCCATGTTATTTTTATCACTTGATGAGTATATTGATACCCTTTTGTGAGTGTATTTACTAACAGAGTTAGGCTTTTTTCTTAGGTATACACTCATTACATCAACTCCAAAATCAATGGCATTTGAGTGACTTCCACTGTGTTTCTGTAAAAAAGACTAAGGATTGGTAATTATAACACATTTCATACCTTTATGTAATAGAATCCAAAACAATAAAATCATATACTGTGGAAAATGTAGTTAACTTTTCATGAAAAATAATCCTAATGTCTTGAATCAAAACTGCATCTTCGTTTTCTTTATGCTTGCATTTATGGAAAATAAATGGGCCAGTGAATTGCTGTATTCCTAAACTGCATACCTTTTAAAGAGTAACACATTATTGTCTGATTAATTTTGTTCCAGGCAATTATATTGAAATGGTTATCATGAGATATAAAGAGCAACTGGTTTTCTTTTTTGAGTCATGTCTGCATCATCATTCTTTTTTGAACACGTCTGTTTGAAAATTTATAGAAGAGATGTCACAACTATATTATCAATTTATGAAAATTAAAGAAACATTAAAAAGTGAGAATTCTCACATGATGTTACAATGATTTACAACCCAAATGGTAATTCAACTTTAAAATTAACTATACAGAAAATATTCTGAAATCACAAATTTTCAAAAGATGTTTAATAATATATCAAGAGGGTGACCATATGCTATAATTATTCCATTTATAATTTGGTGCTTACTATAAATAGATTTTAGATGCTTATTGCAGATTATATTTCAAATAATCTACCTTAAAATACTTTTGATTATGAAAATCGTATGCAAGCAAATGCAATTTTTTTTGAGAAGGAGAGTCTCGCTCTGTTGCCCAGGCTGGAGTACAGTGTGATGATCTCTGCTCACTGTAGCCTCTGCCTTCATGGTTCCAGCGATTCTCCTGCCTCAGCCTCTCAAACAACTGGGACCACAGGTGTGTACCACCATGCTTTGCTAATTTTTTTGTACCAAATGCAATTTTCTAATTTACATATGAACTCAGCTCTATTTCGGTATATTTAATGGCATATAAAAAGACTTAATATGACATTTTCTATGTGCTAGGTAATGTGGTAATTGAAAGGATCAATGTTATTTCATTTAATTCTTGCAATAGGCCTGTAAATGAAAAACCTTAATTGCAAAGCAGTTTAACAACTTGCCTAAAGTCAAATCATTTGTACATTATTTGAAATTGTTTGCTGACTAAAATCACACAATTTTTAAGATACTTCATATTTATATGTACATTATATATATGAAACACATACAAGGAACAATTTAATTTATCCAGCATCAAAGATATTTCCTATAAAATTATTTTGTAGAAATACAATCTAAACTCTTAAGCTTAGAGTGTTATTGAGTTTTCCAGCTTTTGTGGAAAAGCTTTAACAAATGCATTGATTGCTCTTTTACATCTCTATTAAATTGTGGATAATAAAATATGTGTTTATTTAAATTTTTTTATCCTCAGGGTCATTAGTTTTTATAGACAGCAGTAACTTAGTCATGTATTTAGAGATATTTAATGTTTGTTTGGCCTTACTCTAGGGGGACTTGGACTATTATGCCTTTTTATTTTAACTTTAATTATTAGATGGCTCAATGGCTATGGCTTTTTATTGTCAGTGTACCTGCTTGCTGGGATGCTTCATTTTCATGTGTATAACTGATGTCTTGGATTTTTTTTTTTATTACACAGAAACACGATTTCACCTTAAAATCTTAAAATTTTAAGATTTTATATCTTAATCTTAAATTTGCATATAATGGCAAATTTAAAATTGCATATGATATTTATATTAACTAGCTCTGCATTGAGTGTCTAAACTTCTCTTAAATGAAACTATTCTAGTTCAAGGTATGCAAGGCCATTTTCACATTCGTTTTACCTGCTCATTCAATTATTCATTCAAAAATATTTAATGGGCAATTACTATGTGAGAGAAACATTCTCAGGTACTGAGGAATCAGCAGTGAATAAAAAAAGCAGTGGCTCATGCCCCTAGAAGTTCAAATTCTATCCAGAGAAAGAGACAAAGAAAATATTTTATTAAAAAATAAAATGTGTTTAACACTGACAAATACTATAAAGAAAATTGCATAATAAAGAAGAAATAGGACATTCCAGGGGGACCTGGGATATGCAATTTTAGATGGAGTGATTAGAGAAGGCCAGACTGAAGGACATCTGAATAAAGAGCTGAATGAAGGTATGCTGGAATGAGTGTGTCTTTCCTTAGATACACTTCTCAGCCTTCTTTTGTTCTACTTTATATTCAAGGCATTCTGATGTAGACCAGCAGCATCTAGCTAGGTTTGGCTAAAGGAGAGCATTGAAAACTAAGGGGAAGAAAGAAGCGAGAGTGTTCCCTTTTGCCCACCTATGTTTTATGTTTTGGGCAGTGCCTCTAGCTTTGCTTTGCTTCTGGCTCTTTTACTGAATGGGGTAACTGTGGTTCCAACATTTTCTTCTTAACCCCAGGTCTTACAGTCTGATAATACTGTCTCTTTCTTTTGGCAATGAAAGAAAGAGGTAGACAGTTCCCTACTGTTTTAAATTGATGTGTATTTAGTATTCCCAGCAGGAGATAGCCAATTCCATGTGCTAAATCTCCTTTTTCAAAATATTTTAAATGCCTGTTTTAAATACTTAAAAATTGTGAATCAATATTTGGAACTTGACTAGTACAGAGGGTGAAAGAGCAAAACTCACATTCGTCTAGGTAAAGATCATCATGTACCATGGAAACATCAAGTCTGACAGTCTGCGGAAAACTGTCTGGAGTGTTCAGGACACAGTGAAAGGACAGTGTGGCTGCCATGGAGAAGGAAAAATTGAGTCTAGAGATGGTAATAGATGGGTCAGAGAAATCAGCTAAATCTGACTTGAGCTTTTACTCTAAAAGAGAGGGGAAGTTACTGTATATTTCTTAACTGAGGAATGAGTGATCTAACTTTTGTTTTATTGTAACTATTCTTCCTGAAAAGGACAATGGAAGAAGTAATAAGAAAGGTTTAGAAGATATTAAACTTTGGTTTTGTATCCAGAGATTTTGCTGAAGTTGCCTATCAGCTTAAGGAGATTTTGGGCTGAGACAACAGGTTTTGTAAGTATACAATCATGTCATCTGCAAACAGAGACCATTTGACTTTCTCTCTTCCTATTTGAATACCCATTATTTCTTTCTTTTTCTTGATTACCCTGGACAGAACTTCTAATACTATGTTGAATAAGGGTGGTGAGAAAGGCCATTCTTGTCATGTGTCGTTTTTCAAAGGGAATTCTTCCAGGTTTTGCCCATTCAGTATGATATTGGCTGTGGGTTTGTCATAAATAGCTCTTATTATTTTGAGATATGTTCCATCAATACCTAGTTTATTGAGAGATTTTAGCACGAAGGGGTGTTGAATTTTGTCGAAGGCCTTTTCTGCACCTATTGAGATAATCATGTGGTTTTTGTCATTGGTTCTGTTTATGTCATGGATTATGTTTATTGATTTGCGTATGTTTAACCAGCCTTGTATCCCAGGGATGAAGCCGACTTGATTGAGGTGTGTAAGCTTTTTGATGTGCTGCTGGATTCAGTTTGCCAGTATTTTATTGAGGATTTTCGCATCGATGTTCATCAGGAATATTGGCTTGAAATTTTCTTCTTTTGTTGTGTCTATGCCAGGTTTTGGTATCAGGATGATGCTGACCTCATAAAATCAGTTAGAGAAGATTCCCCCTTTTTCTATTGTTTGGGAGAGTTTCACAAGTAATGGTACCAGCTCCTCTTTGTACCTCTGGTAGGATTCAGCTGTGAATCTGTCTGGTCCTGGAATTTTTATGGTGGGTAGGCTATTAATTACTGCCTCAATTTCAGAAATTGTTATTGCTCTATTCAGGGATTCAAATTCTTCTTGGTTTAGACTTGGAAGGGTGTGTGTGTCCAGGAATTTATCCATTTCTTCTAGATTTTGTAGTTTCTTTGTGTGTTTAAAGCATTCTCTGATGGTAGTTTGTATTTCTGTGGGATCAGTGATGATATCCCCTTTATCATTTTTTATTGTGTCTATTTGATTCTTCTCTCTTTTCTTCTTTATTAGTCTGGCTAGTGGTCTATTTTGCTGATCTTTCCAATAAACCAGCTCCTGGATTCATTGATTCTTTGAAGGGTTTTTTGTTTCTCTATCTCCTTCAGTTCTGCTCTAATCTTAGTTATTTCTTGTCTTCTAGCTTTTGAAAATCACAAGCATTCCTCCACACCAATAACACACCAACACAGAGTCAAATAAAGAGAGAACTCTCATTCACAATTGCTACAAAGAGAATAAAATACCTAGGAATACAACTTACAAGGGATGTGGAGGACCTCTTCAAGGAGAACTATGAACCACTGCTCAAGGAATTAAGAGAGGACACAAACAAATAGAAAAACATTCCATGTTCATGGATAGGAATAATCAATATTGTGAAAATGGCCATACTCCCCAAAGTAATTTATAGATTCAGTGCTAGCCCCATTAAGCTACCATTGACTTTCTTCACATAATTAGAAAAAACTACTTTAAACCAAAAAAAGCCCGCATAGCCAAGACAATCATCAGCAAAAAGAACAAAGCTGGAGACATCATGCTACGTGACTTCAAACTATACTACAAGGCTGCAGTAACCAAAACAGCTTGGTACCAGTACCAAAACAGTCATGTAGACCAAAGGAACAGAACAGAAGCCTCAGAAATAACACCACACATCTACAACCATCTGATCTTTGAAAAACCTGACAAAAACAAGAAATGGGGACAGGATTCCCTATTTAATAAATAGTGTTGGGAAAACTGGCTAGCCATATATAGAAAACTGAAACTGGATCCCTTCCTTACACCTTATACAAAAATTAACTCAATTTGGATTAAAGACTTAAACATAAGACTGATCTAAAACCATAAAACCCCTACAAGAAAACCTAGGCAATACCATTCAGGACACAGGCATGGGCAAAGGTTTCATGACTAAAATACCAAAAGCAATGGAAACAAAAGCCAAAATAGATGAATGGGATCTAATTAAACTGAAGAATTTCTACACAGCAAAAGAAACTATCATGAGAGTGAACAGGCAACCTACAGAATGGGAGACATTTTTTGCAATTTATCCATTTGACAAATGACTAATATCCAGAATCTACAAAGAACTTAAACAAATTTACAAGAGAAAGACAAACAACCCCCTTAAAAAGTGGGCAAAGGATATGAACAGACACTCCTCAAAAGAAGACATTTATGAAAAAATGCTCATCATCACTGATCATTAGAGAAATGCAAATCAAAACTGTAATGAGATACCATCTCACGCCAGTTAGAATGGTGATTATTAAAAAATTAGGAAACAACAGATGCTGGAGAGGATATGGAGAAATAGGAACACTTTTACATTGTTGGTGGGAGTGTAAATTAGTCCAACCATTGTGGAAGACAGTGGGCGATTCCTCAAGGATCTAGAACCAGAAATACTATTTGATCCAGCAATCCCATTACTGGGTATATACCCAAAGGAATATAAATCATTCTAGTATAAAGACACATTCACATGTATGTTTATTGTGGCACTGTTCACAATAGCAAAGACATGGAACCAACCCAAATTCCCATCAATGATGGACTGGATAAAGAAAATGTGGCACATATGCACTATGGAATACTATGCAGCCATAAAAAAGGATGAGTTCATGTCCTTTGGAAGAACATGGATGAAGCTGGAAACCATAATTCTCAGCAAATGAACACAAACACAGAAAACTAAACACTGCACGATCTCACTCATATGTGGGAGTTGAACAATAAGAACACATGGACACGGGGGAGGGAACATCACACACCGGGACCAGTTGGGGGTGGGTGTCTGGGGGAGGGATAGCATTAGGAGAAATACTTTACATGTAGATGACGGGTTGATGGGTGCAGCAAACCACCATGGCACATGTATACCTATGTAACAAACCTGCATGTTTTGCACATGTATCCCAAAACTTAAAGTATAATAATAAAAAAATTATGTGATAAAAATGGAAAAAGAAGGTTTTAAACTATTTTGGTAAGAAATGATTGTGTCAGGGAAATAATGGTAGTAGTGAGGAGTGCTCAAATCATGGGCAGACTGAGGGCCAAGCCAATGGGATGTGAAGATGGATTGCATATGCTAAATGAAAAAGGATATGTTAAGTTGCAAAAGCATATTAGACATTTATGATGGGATGTAAGCTATATGAGAATATGAGTTATATGAGCATGAACTCAAGTGAAAAGTTCTGCCCTACAGACATAAATTTGGAAATCACATAGAAATAGTATTAGGTTGGTAAAAATGGAATTGTGGTTTTTGCCATTACATTTGCACCAACCTAATTTTTTTAAAGTCATGGAACTTAATGACATCACTAGTGATGACTCTCATCTGTACAGTTTTGAGGTAGCTGGGTTTCTCAATAAATAAATATATAATCTATAGATTAATGATATAAAAATACATTAATTCCTTTTAAACAAAACTATAGAACCTTACATTTTAAATATGCTTGTTAAATATTCACAATGAGGAGTCATGCATTTATTCCAAGTATTCTGAACATGTCTTTTAAGCAGTTGTTTGTATTATTTAAGACTCTGTTATCAACCCAGCTCACACTAAGCAAGGACTTTACAAGATAGGCATAGTGCCAAACAAAGCCCCAGGACAGCACTATTGGGGCTTGAACACTGCCAGGGCTCATCTTTGTTTCTTGTCTCAGAGTCTCCATGTGTGTCTGCTGCATTTCTCCCTTTCACTACAGGCCAGCTTTTTCCACATGGCAGAAAGTGTATTTGCTGACACTCTCCACCTTTACGTCTATGGCTTCTGTGATTCAGAGACAAAACATGTCTCCCAAAAGCAAGGAAGAGTCAAAGGGCCAGGAAAAAAAAAATCTGTATATTCAGCACAGTGTTCAAAAACAATTTAACAGTCTTAAGAAAATGTATCTTTTTTAGGTTCTTCATTCATTGTTTATATACTGAAAATGAAATTATTACTGTTTATCATTTAAAACCTGTAATGATAAAAATAATGGAAGCATTAGAAATTTTTTTATCCAACTTTTAAATAATTCTTTGTGCTTTTCCCCAGATCTAATAAAGAGTATTAATATTGGCATAACAATTCATCTGCTGGGTATTTGATACATATACAACAATAAGGGATAGCATTGATGATGTTTAGAAGATAGGATGGTATTCATTTTTCAAAAGAGTATTTATTTTGAAGCCCAATGCTCCATGTCACATTTTAAGATTACTTAGGCAAGTATAGAAAAAAAAGGGCCTTGAAGCTATGGAATATGATGAATTTACCACAGTACACTGAGATAATACATTATTCAATACCGCATGTGAAAATAGATCTTCTAAAGAGGGAAGAGATACATTTCCGTCATTCATTTACTCAATAGGCATTTATTGAATTGTCTCTTCTATTCAAAGTATAGCAGTATACCTGTTCTAGAGAAAGAAAAAATAAACTGAAAAAATGACATATCTGTGTAACTCTAAATATTACAAGGAAAAGGAGGCCAGTGCAATTCATTAATCAATCAGATCTATCCAGAATTACTCTCGCCATCACCGCAAATTGTCTAACCCCCAGCATTTCTCAAGACAAGGAATGCAGAAAACAGACACGGCCTTGCGCCTGGTCTTTCCATAATGGCGATCGATCACACAGAACTCAAAGCCACCCTTATAAAATACGAATCAGATTCAGCCACTCTCTGAGTCTCAACTCTCTAATTATTTTCACCCACCCCTAGAATAAAATACAGAATTCTTACCTTGGTATACACTATCTGATTTCATGCTCACTCTTGGAATCATCCCGTTTTCCTACTACTCTTTCTCCCTCTTCCTATGATCCATTTTTGTTCATTTTGCTTTTCATTACTATTCCAAACCTGGGGCAACTAAAGCATAGAGACTTGCTCTTCTCTCTCCCTGTAATTCTCTTTCTCCACATATCTGCATAGGTCATTCCTATACAGTATTCAGGTCTCTGTTCAGAGGCCACCTTCTCAAAGCTCATTCTAGACCTTCAAATCCCTATCACTTGGTTTACTTTAATTTTCTTTTTCTTTTCTTTTCTTTTCTTTTTTTTTTTTTTGGCAGAGTATTGCAGTATCGCTCTGTCGCCCAGGCTGGAGTGCAGTGGCGCGATCTCCCGGGTTCACGCCATTCTCCTGCCTCAGCCTCCGGAGTAGCTGGGACTACAGGCACCCACCACCACGCCTGGCTAATTTTTTGTATTTTTAGTAGAGACAGGGTTTCACCGTGTTATCCAGGATGGTCTTGATCTCCTGACCTCGGGATCCGCCCGCCTCGGCCTCCCAAAGTGCTGGGATTACAGGCGTGAGCCACTGCGCCCGACCAGTTTAATTTTCTTCATACCATATACCTCTAATTGGCAATACAGTGTATACGTATTTAGTTGTTTAATATTTTTATCTAAAACTCATGTATGAACTTCTGGGAAGAAGAGATTTTGACTATTTGCTCTATTTCAGGGCATAGAAATTCTTGGCACATAGGTGATATATAATGAATTCTTCTTTAATTCACTACTTTATTAAATGTACCTATGCATACTTCATGTAAATAGACATGAGTCCCACTTACACCACTTTCTAGCTCTGAGGCCTTGATCAAATAAGATAACTCTCAGTAGCAAAATGATCATAATAATGACATTTATTTTATTTCATATGTAATGTCCTTATAATATTGCCTAGAACATTTGAATCTTTATTGAAGGTTATCACGATAATTTTATTTATTTTATGTCATTCTTTACATTATAAAAATGTGTTGTTGCATTAATGTAAGGTGAAATGCATGTATATAAAATATGTATAAATATAGTGTCCTCATTACCCTATCAGTATTAGATTCCAGACAGAAATGAGGTTTTATGGGAAGGCAAAAGTCTGTATTACACAAAAGGTTTACATATAATGACCACAGAGCAATTTTTTAAACTACTACTAGATTTATTCTTTTTTTAAAAACTGTAGTTCAAATTCTCATCTAAATCTTAGTATATATCAAAAAATAGTTTCGTAATATTTTATTTTAATTTTAACTTTAATTTTAATTCACATTGACTTCAGCAACAATTATTCTTAAATTGCATAACTCTTCTTTCATCTTTTGCTTACCTTCAACATCCAGAAAAATAAATAAAAATTGACAATATTTAAAATAAAATAAAGTTAAATGTCAATAAGTTTTCTTTTTAACTTATCTATGGCAGAATAAATCCAAATGGGATTTACCTATTTTGTGCTTATTGCCCTTAAGGGAAAAAAGATAAAAGACATAAGAGTGTGTCATGTCAATGTGTGTCTTCAAATCAGGGCATATCAGTCTAACTTCCCACACCTTTCTATGTACAGTCCTCTAAATGGTAACTTGTTTTCCAGTGATGGCTTTTTGCACTATGTTTGAAATTCTTTGGATATGTTACTGTATTATTCCATATGGATCCATCTATGGCACCACATCATGGAACCACATTAAGAAAAGGTTATTTTTTGTTCTGCAACAACAACAACAACAAAAACAGAGTTCAAACATTTATTTACAGGGTTTTGCATTGACCTGACAATAATACTCAAAGGACTGACTGATTTTGCTTAGACCATTTTTTTCTGGCACGCAGACAAATGTTAAAGTGAAATGCTAAAAAGTAGTGTAAGTATACTGTCAAAAGGCAGCACAAACAACATCCATATCATTGATCAATAAAATCTTTGCTGCTAATGCTGATGGGAAAATATTTTTAGTACTTAAATTTTTTCAAGTTTAACAAACATAGCTCATGTCCCAGTATTTCCAGTGTGTAGATTACCAGACACAGTTATAGTGGTATTAGATATGGATTTCCTTCTCATGAATTTTAGTGAGATATGGACAAGATCTTATGAAAATTGACACCATCAGGGGAATAATTAATCTTAAAGGATGGAGAAGGATATTAACTACGCCCTGTAATACCTACCAGAGAGCCACCAAGAATGTTGGAAGGATTTCTTATTACTAAACATATCATTACTTATTTAAACTGAAACAACTATTACTATTAAAAAATAGTTACCTTTTTATTTTACCATTTTACTATGTGCCAGATAAGTGACTATCTTCAGTTTGCTTTACACATTATATTTAATTGCCATAACAACAATGTTCAATACTTCCATTTACAATTGTGGAAACTGAAGTTCATGGAGCTTATTTATGTTGCTTATGTGGTGAATAGAATTTATTGTAAGGTGTATATAGTTCCAAGGCCATGATTTTTTATGACTTAAGTATATTATCTATTGAAATAGCCTAAAATTTAAAAGAATTTCTTTGTTGTGTTACTAATAAATATTTTAAATAAATTGGAATTATTTTCTGAGCATTATATCATCTGCTACTAGTGGGGGATCATTTATAGCAAAGGAGTTAATATTTGGAAGAATAAATATAATAAAACTAAGGATTATTTCGTTGTTTTAATTAAAGAATTGGAGCCTGTTTCATAAGAAGTCCAAATAGAGTGGGACAGTACAGCATGAACAGATTGACAGCGCCAAAGGTATTATGTGTTCAGGTGGATGAGACAGAACCAGAATTATTAAATGCTCCACACTAGAACCACCTGCTATGAATTGTTAAACTGTACCACTGAAGATTCAACAGAATTGTGAGAATTTCTTAAGATAGAATCTGCAGGAGTCAAATGAAAAATATATAGTCATGCAACCACATAAAACATGTTGATTTATGTTTAATAAAAAAGAAAAATCTACATAAAGATAAGTGTCAGAGACAATATTGGCAACAATACGAAAAGAAAAACAACTATTCTCTAACAAAGAGATTCAAAAAATTGCAAAAGAATGAAAAATGACCTAGTAGAAAGTTGAGCAAGTTATATTAATAGGCAATTCATCTCACCATTACTCAGAAAAGTATACATTAAAATAAGAATGAGATACTATCTGTAGCCATCAGATTGGGAAATATGAAATGAGTTCTTAACATTCAACAGAGGAAAGGGTAGAGGAAATGAGTGCTGTCATGTGTTACTAGTGGAAATATAAATGGCTTCAACCTCTGGGGAAAATAACCTGGAAGTAGCTATCAAAATTGAATACGCATATAACCTTTCACCCAGGAATCCTAGTCATCCCTTTTCTTTGTTTATTTTTACTGCATCATCATCCTCACCTAGAGCTCCCAATTTTATCCAAGTTTTCCTACATCTGATCTTTCAACACTGTAGACAACAGAAGAACAAGTTGGCTACAGTAATGTATCCCAAAAAATGGATTGTTTGGGGGCTCAGAGGCTGTAGATGATTTTGATTACACAGTTGGTATCATCAGAATGCCTTGGAGATTGTTTTCTACATGGTTTAGTTGTTTCAATGCAGGTGTAGAGAAGGCAGAGAGTTTGCCTGCATATGGTATTTGGTTTGGTTTGGTTTAGCTTGGTTTCTCCAAGCAGAAATGAAAGGAGAGAGAGGTAAATGTTAATAGTAATGGTAAGAAAAAAATACAAAACAAATCATAGTATGTTAGCTAAAATCAGAGGAAACTAAAGGGGAAAAGATCCCATGAATAGGGAGAGAGTAGTTGCGACTGTGGGCTAAAAGTGAGTTCTCCTGAGGTTAAAGGACAAACAGTTGCAATTGTTGACCATGTACAATATAAGAATAAGAGACCATCATGTGTTAATTATTCCATAGCTTCATGTTTTCAGTGAAACATTATGAAAGGTCTAGGATTGTCATTGACAATCTCTGACCTGGTAATATGCCCTACCGATCTTACTAGCCCAGGAGAATGTTTGGAGCACAAAAATCTTTCTGCTTCCTGTGTAAAGTTTTCCAATGAGATTTACATAAAGAAGAAAAAGAAAGAAAGAAAAAACATTCTGGAGTATGATTATGAAATGAGTAGGGCAAGGTGTGCAAAAAGATCATTAGAGGAGGGGCAGTCAAGAAACCAAATCACCATGCTATTGGAAAGATTATTCACAAAAACATCAAAGTCCCTCACAAATACAGAAATTAGAGTTGGCAAGAAGATTGTGAAGCAAAAGTAAAAGATATCAAGGTATACATGAATTTATCCAAGAGGTAATTAGATGTCAACAACTAGTAGTAGATGTAAAGCCAAGTAATATAAGACTTATTTTAAAAAGCTTTGTTTTTTCCCAATCAGATGGAGATATCTATCATATATTTGATATTACCCTGGTGGACCAGAGAATATGAGGTCATAAAGTATTAAGTACTATTATAGAAAAAAGTGAATGGGTATGGAAATTAAAATATAATCAGCACATAAAATTAAATGATAACTGGGTTAGTGTTTGTTAAGCTTCAACTGATTTTCATTCTGTTTAGATAATCTCACTGAAATAAGAAGTTACTGTAAAAATGCTAGAAGCCAAGGGAAAGAAGGTGCAATATTTCTCAGAGGATCAGTTTATTTAAAAATCTCCAGATACAGACTTTGACTTGGGTATGAACAATGAAGAGTTTCTAGAGAAGTTCCTGCACAGCACTGGATTGTGGTTGTAGAAAACTGAAATAGTCACATTAAGGCCCCTTTGGACAAAAGAATTGTGTTCTTCATTGTGAATACCACAGTGCAACAAACAAATAAAACAACTCTTAAACTGTCATATCATTGTACAATAATTACTCCCATCACACCTTGATAAATGAAATTTTAAAAGAGGATTTAGACACCATGTAGTTTAACTTTCTCACAATCCAGAGATTTGCCTTAAACATATCTGTGAGTTTCATGAGACCAGTAACAGATTCTTCCTTGTTCACTGTTATATTCTAATACCTGTCAAAGTACTTAGCACATTGTAGGCAGTTAGTACGTGTTTGTTGAATGAACACATTTTTAATACTGTTGCCTGTTTCACCCAAGTCAGCTGCTCAAGTGGACACTACCATTCTCCATAACTTGAAAGTGTATTTAAGCATGTTACTCCTACTTTTACTTCCAGAGTAGTTGGGAATGCACACAGTTGAGGACACATTCTTTGATTATTGCAAAGAAACCTCGGGTAAGAATATTCTAACTTTCAACCTGGTCCCCTCACTCATTTGATGCAGACAAGTGAATAATTATGCATATAGGGATCTCATTCCCTCTTGATTCAGTCACTTCCATTAGCCTTTATATGAAGGCTAAATCTATTGCCCTTACCCACCTTCAAAATACTCCCAATATTTTTATGTAATATTATATAAAATTCCATTAATATTTTAATTTCCTAGTCAATGATAATGATGTCAGTTCCTAAAATTTTGATTCCACATTCTTTTCATTTTTCATATGTTAATATGTTGCATTCCTTTTTTGTTCTCCTATTTCACCTTAAGTACACAAATTTGTATTCTATATTTATTTCAGACTTCTTCCCATGTGTGTTTTAACATTTCATGTTGAGAACTAAAAGTAAGATGTTCTCAAATTCATAATCCCCTAGGGAGCTTTTGTTCTTGCCTGCACTTGATAAAGTAAAACTATGCTATTCAATCTAATTTCTTTCTCTAAAAGTTTTTCTAAGTGGCTATAATATTAATGTAAAGTTTCTTCAATAGATTTTGTCCTAAATAAATCACTGAAAACTGCATGAGTTTTTACTACAAACGACTTCCTCCTGAGAAAAAAAGAGTACCATGACTCCATTCTCTGTATGTATAGCAACAGGCTGAGAAAGATTCATGTTTAAAATTCAAAGACTGTGACTAAATTAGAAGTATCTATGTTAAAATTTTTTCAGATGTGGATGTATTGGTTTCCTTTAATCTAATGCTTCTGTGTGTGTGTGTTTCACCATATATTTCTGTTTTAGAAAAAAAAGTCCTTAAAATTAATCTCCAAAAGAAGTTTTTTGTACACGGTTTATTTCATTTATTAAATGTGGAAAATGCCAACAAACCTCAATAAACTGATATACCAACTGGACCAACATCTAAAACATTTTCTTCGATATCTATAATTTTAATAACATGTTAGAAAGCAAATAAGGGAATTGAGAAAGAATTTGATAACTTAAATGCAAGATTCCTGATGACACTAAACAACTGAATATAAATATAGGAACTTGAAGACTATTATCTTTCTTGGCTAGTTATTCATTTCTGTTATTCACAAATATTTTTTCTTTACAATATGATTCAGCATTCATTGAAATACAGTAGAAAGTAAATATGAGTATATACCTATTTGAGTTTCATTTTCATTGTGTCTATGAAAATTTAAATGTTTCCAAACTAATATCATTAGTCCTGTAACTTATCAATCTAAACATTCTACTTCTATTTTTTCCTATTAGATTTCATACTCAAAATATCAACAGTCAGTATGGAAAGGAAGGATTTCCCATACTACAGAGGCAAAAATAAAGATACAGTGGATGAAAAGTTTAACTTCATGCTTTTATCTCCTCTATGACTAATATTGAACTAATATGATAGAAGGTGAAAAGATATATCTTGGTGTCTAAATTAATTCAGTATTGCCCAGCAGTTCTTTTCATAAGACTGGTGAAAAATGTTTCCTCTGGTAACTTTAAATCAATTTTTTGTAATTAGCATTTAGTTGTGTTCTTAAGAATGAAATTTGGCTTCTTTTTGTCTGCCAACATCAATTTTCAGCTCCGCAGCTAAAGAATAGGTCTTTTGTGTTAAAGCCAGCAGGTTTGAAGTCATGTTGTAATAACTTATGGAAGTTATGTCATTATATTACCCGTAGTAATTAATTTATTTTCTTCTAAATTTAATATTTGTTTATTCATGCATTCAGAATTCTGTTTGTACTGACTTATGACAAAGATATAAATGCTATGCTGAAAGACCAAGGATTACTTATTAGAAATAATATTTTCTTTGAAACGAAAAAAGAATCTTTTCTCATTTTTCTAATACATTGAATATGTACAAACTTCCTTCAAAAATGATAAAAATAAGTTATATGTTAATTTTAAATTTCTGTACTATTCATTGACAAAATATCCATCATAAAAAATGCAACTGCATTTATTTCATCTCATTTTATTTCCATAAATCAAGAGAAACTTGATTTAAATATTCATTCTTTATTTTATTTTTAAACCCAGAATATCTGGTTAAGAATACTTACCTTAAACATATTAAGATATTTATCAAATCATTTACCTTACAGTTTCACTCAGAAATAAAAAAGAAACTGCAAAATTTTCCAGATAAATTGTCATCTTTAGGACATTCAGAATCCCTAAGGAATCGAATTATAAGAACTATCAAGTGTTGTATTTTTGTAGCCACCTCTCTGATAGGCCTACAAAACTTACATGAAATGATAACTGCCCTCAGTGTCTACCATTTAGTTGAGAAAAGGAAAAAAGTCAAAGTATGAATTAAAACTACATAATTATGACTAAAATAGTTTCATAAAGGACAGTAAAGAGGCACAAACTGTCTTGTTTTATTGAATGTTGGGCTTAGTATCTATCTTAGTCTACTAGAGCTGCCATAACAAAATACCTAACTATGGGTGGCTAAAATAACAGAAATTTATTTCTCACAGTTTTGGAGGCTTGAAAGTATAAGATCAAATTGCCAACAAAGTAGCTTTCATTGAGGCCTCTTCTCTTGGCTTGTAGGCAAGTACCATCAGGCCACATGACCTCTTCTTTGTGTGCACCTGAATTGCAGGAGACCTCTGGGATCTGTTTCTCTTCTTAAAACAACACCAATTCTATGGGATGAAGGCTTTGCCCTTATGACCTCACTTAACCTTAATTACTTCCTTAAATACCTATCTCCAAACATAGTCAAATTTGGAATTAGGGCTTCAAAATATGAATTGGAAGATCTGACATAATTCAGTCTATAACAAAATCTGAACCTTGACTAATGGAAAAAATCTAAATAAGTCAAAAGAAGAAAAGAAGTATCATCAATAAGGATTAAAAACCATGAAAAGAGTCATATAAGGGTAATTATATATTTACCAAAACCAGATAAATGGCCAGATCTAAAGTATAGAGATGAAAATAAATACGGTAAAATAATGTTTTCTGAAAGACTACTGAACATTAAATTGTCTTAAAAATCCAGAAAAAAAATATTTCAGAATCTCTCTTCTCTTCTCTTCACATACATATACACATGCACTATCTTCCTTCAGCTGTATATGTGTCACTAATTACAAAACTTTGGGCCTTATATAATAGTCTTTGGAGGATACTAAAATTACATATTGAAATCAGCTGCACAAAGTACTCAGCTAAAGAACGTGACTAAATAAATATTTCAATATCAGTACTAAGTATTCAATAGTTATTAAATGTAGATGAAAATGGTAATAAGATAGAACTCTGGCTTCTACACAGGCTACTTTAACATGTCATCTCATTTGCGGCTATATTAGAAAAGTAGTTCCTATAGAATATTGTTGTACATAGGAATCTTGGGACTTAAAGAATACCTTGAAAAATGAGATTATTTAGATTTCATCAGATATTAAAATCGACACCTAATCAATGTATCTATATTCTTTCTATTATTCCTTTGAGGATAAGCACTAAAGCTTTGAATTTTATTTCCGAAAAAAAGGAAACATAACAATCATGATTTAGACAAATATTAAGAACTTAAATTTTCCTATTTATCAACAATGAGTTTCATATGATTTATATATGTCTACCACAGCTGCTATAACAAAATGGCACAGACTGGGTGAATTAAACAACAGATTTTTAAAAACAGTTGTGGAGACTTGAAGTTCGATATCAAGGTGCTATCAGGGTCAGTTTCTAGTCTCTCTTCCTAGCTTAGAGACAGCCACCTTTTTGTTGTGTCTTTGTGGCAGGCCAGGTCTCCATTAGGAACCAGAGCTGTCCGTCTTTACCAACACTTGCTGTAATTCTGCTGAATGTATTAGTTAAACATTAAAGAACTGGAGAAACTAGTGCCTTAGTGCAAAGGGCTAGAAAGTAAAACAAGTCCATTATAACACCGCCTGGACTTTCTTAGATTCTAGAGTTTACTTAAAATAATGGAGACATTCTTGCACATGTTGTACCAGCACTCGCTTTAGATAATATTTTAAGTAATTTTTCCAAGCCTCTGAAGTAGTTGTCTAAACCCAGGACCCTAGTCAAAGAATAGATAGAGTGAAACACTTTGGCTTTCAGTTTGTAG
The DNA here is from genome assembly GCF_008728515.1 of Papio anubis. Taxonomy (NCBI): domain Eukaryota; kingdom Metazoa; phylum Chordata; class Mammalia; order Primates; family Cercopithecidae; genus Papio; species Papio anubis. The sequence goes on along the minus strand of NC_044982.1, from coordinate 62,293,547 downwards.
CTGTACTGAGTATATGTAAGCACTAGAAAAACTTGTAACTTTGACTTGGTTTGGTGAATTACTACAAACTTCTCCCTGTAACCAGTTACAGAAATAAACTCCCTTCTTTCCCAGTCTGTCTTCATCTCCTTATTGAACCAGGAGAACTAGCAGCTGGACCACTGTTTGGTCTGGGAACATCTTCACATGTTCTTTCCTCTCTGTGTGTGAAGGGATATCTCTGGTGTCTCTGCCTCTTTGTATAAAGATCTCAATACTATCAAATTATAGTCCTGCCCTTATTACCTCATTTGGCCATAGTTACCTTTCTAAAGACCCTATCAACAAATGCATTTACATTGGGGGTTATGGCTTCAACAAATAAATTTTTAAGGGGTAAAATTCAATCCATAACAATCTATATTTAGTTTCAAAGATGGAAAGGTAAGGTCAGTAAGATAATAGAATTATAGTTTTCTAATGTCATCTTCCTCCCCACAAAAGTCATCAGTTTTGACAACTACCCTTGTATAAGAGTACCTATGAAGTAGTCTAGGAGTTCAGCAGAGAAGTTCTAGGAGACCATGTAAGCAAAAAATCCAAACATAGATGAATTGTAAAAAAAAAAAAAAAAAAAAAGAATAGTTTTCCTTTACCCATGTCACAGTTTTACCAAGGTACAGCTCAATGCAAAGAGAGAAACAATTGACAATCAATTTATCCCTTGAGGGAAAAAGGGTATAGTGAGGAAGTGCCCAGCTCCCTCAGCCATGCAGATGGTACCCAAGTGGGCAACAGAGATGCTGTCCCTTTCTTTCTTGCCTCAACCAGAAAGCTGTGGTGATCAGCATAGCTGAGTGATTTGGAGAGGGTGGAAATAGGGATGAGAGGCTGTGCACCCTACTACTTGCTCTGCAAACTCTATCAGGAAGCCTGCCTATGAGATACTTAGTTTGCCTTATCTATACACCCCCTTGAAACTGGCCTATGGGAACCACAAATGCTCCACATGCCTCTCCTCCATTCCACTCCTATGCTGGCCCTCTGAGCATGTCCCTGGAGATAGTGAGCGAAAGCATCTCATGCAAACAACCAGCTAAATTCTGCAGGGTTGGGAGAAGGTGTACAAATGAGTCTTTCAGAACACAACCTTAGGGAAAAGAAACAAGAGGCTCTTGGCACCTGGCTTACTTTGCAGGACAGAGAGAAAGCCTATAGTCTTAAGAATCTCTCACCTGAATGAAAACAAGAGCTGTGGAGAAGGCACATTCATTAAAAAAAGGTCTGAGAGAACCTCAGAATTCCTAGTCAATTTAATTGGTAAGGGTGTTTATCTTTTGAAACCAGGCAATAAAGACTGTAGGAGAAGACTGCATATGTAATGCAAAGTCAGAAATGAAAAACTTCAAGAAATTAAAAAGAAATGAGGAAAACATGACACCACCAAAGAAATACAATGATATTCCACTAACCCAAACCTTAAATAAAGGCAGATATATGAATTGACAATTTAAAATAATTGTTTTAAGTAAGCTCAGTGAACTATAGGAGAACATAGACAACTCACTGAATTTTTTTTTTTTAATGAAAAAACAACTAGTTTAATAAAAGGATAAAATCATCTTAAAAATAAATTCTGGAGATGAAGAATACAACAAATGAAATAAAAATGTAATAGAGAGCATAAACAACGAACTGATCAATCTGAATAGAGAATCTGTAAGCTTCAAGATAGGTCATTGGAAACTATCTAGTCGAGGATAAAAATTTTTTAAAAAATGGAATTAAAAGGAATGAGCAAAGGTTGTGGTATTTATAGAACACTGTCAAAAGAGATACCATTCATATTATGAGAGTAACAGAAGGAGAAAAGGGGCAGAAAGATTATTTAAATAAGTAATGGTTGTAAACTTTCCAAATTTGGAGAGACATATGGAATTCAGGTACATGAAGTTCAAAAGTTGCCAAACAAGTTCAAAAATACTTGTTCAAAAAAGACTTCACTAAGACAAGTTAAAATCAAAGTGTCCAAAATAAAAGACAAGGAATGAAGTTTGAAAGCAGCATGAGAAAAGAGGCTTCAAGCACCAGTAACAAGACTATCAGCAGACTTTTCAGCAGAAACATTGTAGGCCAGGAGAAAATGGAATAATACATTCAAATTTCTGAAAGAAAAAACACTGCCAACTGAGACTATTTTATTTGGCAAGGGTATCCTTCACAAATGAAGGAGAGATACAAAGTTTTCTATAAAAAGAAAAGTTGAGACCATTCATCACCATTAGACCTGCTCTGCCAAAAACTACTAAAAAGAGAGTTCTCTGAGCTGATATAAAAGGATGCTAACTAGCAACATGACAACAAATGAAAGTGTAAAACTCACTGGTAAAGTTAACAGAGAATTCAGAATATTCTAATTCTGTAGTAGTGATACGTAAATCAATTATAACTTGGTGTAAATGTTAAAAAAAGAAATAAAAATTAATGCAGCTGTAATATTTTATTAATTGGGATGCTATGTACAAAATGTAAATTATGATATCAAACATAAAATGTGGGAGGGGAAAATGTAGTTTTTGTATGCAATAAAAGTAAAGTTTTTTAAAAGCAAAAAAAGAAAACAGGTAAAGTTGCAATCAGGTTAAAATAGACTGCTATAACTGTAAGATATTTTACGTAAGTCTGACTGTTACCAAAACCTATAGTAGTTACACAAAAAAAAGGGGAAGGGAAAAAAGCATACCACTACAAAATATTCTCCAATTACAAAGAAAAAAAAGAGAAGAAAAAAAATCCACAAAAAAACCCACACCTAACAAAATAGCAATAGTATGTCCTTGCCTGTCAACAATTACTTTAAATGTAATTAGATTACCTTCTCCAATCAAAGATATAAAACATGCAAAGCCTATTTCCTGTGCCACTTTAGCCCACCACATCTTGAGATGCAATTTCTGTTACTTGCTCAAGCCCAATTAAACAAACAAACAAACAAAAAACCACTCACATAACAAATTACATGATGCAGATTTATTAGTAATAGATATAAAGGAAGGGGGCTATACAAACCTAGGATTCATGGTGAGTTAGACCCCTGCTTAGGAGAACTGCGCCAGATAAATGAAATTTCACCTGCACATGCGCCATCTATACTGCAACTGAGAGACCTGAAAAGTGGCCTACTCCAGGATTTATACCCCAGGGAAACTTGATATGCTGTGTTAAAGTGTTGTAGGGCATCCTTTACTATGAGGAAAAGGAACAGAGCCCAAACTCTTCTGGCCAGTTCTTCCTTATCTCAGGATATTGTATTCTCATCATATTCTGCAAATATTGAGAACTTAAAGCAAGAAAAGGGGAGGGAAGAACCAGATTGGTGCAGGACTACCAGGAGAACTGAACTGTAGAGTCTTGAATGGATAAATAAAATAAAAACTTACAATATGGTGCCTACAAGAGAAATACTTCAGCCTTAGGGAAATACATAAACTAATACTGAAGGGATGGAAGAAGACATTCTATGCAAATAAAAACCAAAAGCGAGAAGAGATACCTATACTTATACCGGACAGAAGAGACTTTAAGTCTAAAATTGTAAAAAGAGACTAAGATCATTATATAATGATAAAGCCAAGTCATCATGAAGCTATAACAATTGTAAGTGTATATGCATCTGATATCAGAGTATCTTAATATATGATGCATATATTAACTGATCAGAAGGCGGCAGTAGACAAGAATATCATAATAATAGAGGATTTCAATACCTCATTTTCAGCCATGCACAGATTATTCAGAAGGAAAATTAATAAGGAAACAGTAGACGTGAGCTATACTTTAGACCAAATGGATTTAACAGATATATACAGAACATTCTATACAACAGCAGTAGAATACAGATTATTCTTAATTATACATAGAACATTATCCAAGACAGATAACACAAAGTCTCAAATTTAGGACAAATGAAAGTATATTAAGCCACTTTTCTGATTACAATGTTAGTAGGACAGACAATATGCAGTTTCCTGGAAACCAATAACAGGTGGAAACAGAAAAATCACATTTGTGAAAATTAAAAGCACACTACTAAATAACCAATGGACCAACAAATGAAGTAAAAGGAAATTTAAAAATACCCGGAGACAAAGGAAAAATGAAAACATAACATTCCAAAACTTATGGGATGCACCAGAATCCATAATGATAAGGAAAATTATGGTGATAATACCTATGTGAAGAAAAAATAAAGATCTCAAAGACACAAACTAACTTTATATTTCAAAACAATAAAAAAAAAACCTAAGTAAAAAGGAAAAAAACCACAAACATCAGATCAGAAATAAATGTGGAAGAGACCAGAAAAAACTGAGATCAAGGCAATAAAGAGTTCTGTTTTTGTAAAAAATAAACAAAATTGACCAAATTTTACCCAGACTAAGAAAATAAGAGAGAGGATTCAAATAAATAAAATTAGAAATAAAAGAGGGAACATTACAGCTGATAGCATAGAAATACAAGGGATCATAAAACACTACTCGAAATAATTATAGTCCAACAAATTGAAAAACCTAGAAGAAAGGAACACATTCCTAGAAATGCACAACTTATCAAGATTGAATAATGAAGAAATAGAAAATCTGAACAGACCAATAACAAATAAGGCGATTGAATCTGTAAACAAAATCTCTCATTAAAGCCCAAGACTTCATGGCTTCATGTGTGAATATTACCAAATATTTAAGGAATAATTAATGCCCATAATTCTCAAACTTTTTGAAAAATTGAAGAGGAGAGAATACTCTCCAAACTCATTTTAGTAGACCAGCATTATCCTGATTAAAAAAAAAAAAGAAAAGAAAAAAGGACAAGAATACCACAAGAAAAGAGAATTACAGGTCAGTATCCCTGAACATAGATGCAAAAATCCTCAATGAAATACTAGCAAACCAAATTCAAATTCAACAGTACGTAAAAATAATTATTCACCATGATCAAGCAGAATTTATCCCTGTAGTACAATGCTGATGCAACTCACTCTTACCACATCTTTACAACATAGTGTCAGAAGTCATGACAAGAGAAAGAGATTAAAGGCATCCAAATAAGAAAGAAATAAGTAAAATTATCTGTGTTTGCAGATGAGATGACATGATCAGAAACCCTAAAATTCCACAAAAAAATTGCACCATTATAAATAATTAACAAATTCAGTAAAGCTGCAGGATACAAAATCAACATACAAAAATCAATAGCATTTCTATCCGTGATCAAAGAACTATTCAAAAGTTATTGAAGAAAATAGTCCCACGTGTAACAGCATTTAAAAAACTACTTATGAGTAAATTTAAAAAATGAAATGAAAAATCTGTACACTGAAAACTATAAAAATAAATGGAAAGTTATTCAGTCAGTATTCATGGATCAGAAGACTTTATATTGTCAAAATGTCTGTACTATCAAAAGAGATCACAGATTCCATGCAATTTCTATCAAATTCCAATGATATATTTTACAGAAATAGAAAAGACAATTGTAAATTTTGTTGGACCCACAAATGACAGAAATAGCTAAAGTAATCTTGAGAAAAATGGACAAAGATGCTGGAGACATCATACTTCCTGATTTCAAAATATACCTCAAAGCTATAAGAATTAAAGCAGCATGGCACTGCCATAAAAACAGACAGATAAATGAAACAGAATAGAAAGCCCAGAAATAAGCCCATGCATGGGTAGTCAATTGGTATTTGACAAGGGTACCAACAATACACAATAAGGAAAAGATAGCCTCTTCAATAAATAGTGCTGGAGAAATTGAATATCTACATGCAAAAAATAAAATTGTATCTTTATTTTACATCATTCACAAAAATCAACATGAAATTGAGTAAACACTTAAACATAAGCCTTGGAGCTATGAAACCCTCAGATAAAAATGTGAGGAAAACTGACATTGGTCTTGACAATAATTTTTCGGATATGACACTAAAAGTACAGGAAAAAATAAACAAGTGGGACTATATTAAACTAAAATGTTTCTGTACAACAAAAGAAATAATCAGCAGAATCAAAAGCCAACCTATGGAATGGGAGAATATATTTGCAAATCAAATATATTCTATTTGATCTATTATAGGTTAATACTATAATATATGAGAAACTACACAAATTAATAGCAAGAAACTCCAAAATAACCCAATTTTAAAATGAGGAAAGAACATGAATAGACATTTGTCTAAAGATGTCATATAAATTGTCAATAGATACGTAAAAATTTTTCAACATCATTAGTCATTAAGGGAGTGCAAATCAAAACCACAAAGAGATGTTACCTTATACTTGTTTGGATGGCTATTATGAAAATACATATGTTGGAAATAATGTGGAGAAAATGGAAACCCTATACATTGTTCATGGGGATTTAATGATTTAATTGGTGCAGACATTGAAGAAGGTTTTTCTTCAATGAAGGTTTTCAAAAATTTAAAATAGAACTGCCATATGGTCCAGCAATTCAATATCTGGGTATATATTCAAAGGAAATTAAATCAATATGTCAAAGAGACATCTGCACTCCCAAGTTCACTGCAGTATTATTCACAATATCCAAGATATGGAACCAACCTAAGTGTCCATCATTGGATGGATGAATAAAGAAAAGTTGGTATATAGAGACAATGAAATCCTATTCAGCCTTTTAAAAGAAGGAAATCCTATCATTTGTAACACAATGAATGAAACTGGAGGACATTATGTTAAGTGAAATAAGTCAGGTACCGAAAGGCAAATACCACATAATTGCGTATGTAGAATCTGAGAAAGTCAAATTCATAGAAGCAGAGGATAGAGTGGTTGTTGCTACAGGAATAGGATAAATTAGGAGATTTTGGTCAAAGGCTAAAAAGTTTCAGTTAGACAGAATCAATATGTTCTGGGAAAAATATTTCAGAGAGAAGATATTTTAATTCTTCATTCTTAAATCTACACCCAAAAGCAAGGCAGAAGAAAATACATAGAAACACAGAACTCATTTCTTCTGAAACTAAAAAATATCTGTAACACCTACACAGAAAAATTAGGAAGAGCTATCAATTGCAATGAACATTGGTGAATCAGTGGAATCCCATCAAGAGTATCCATCTTCATTCAATTGCAGCTCTCAGAGTCTGCAGCTCTCCCCAAAATAGAGTACATGCCAAGAGGTGAACAACAGACTGTCCTGGCTTGTGAGTAACAAGATATGAGCCAAATACTTTATTTTTTTTTTTAATTCAAGGAGAAAATTGTTAAAACATCCTACTTTCTCTCCAAAAAGCAATTCTACTAGGCACAAACGCATTCACAGAGGAATTCTAAAATATTCCTTTAAGAAACTCATAGCTTTAATCCATATAAACTGTTCCAAACATTGGGAAAGAAAAAGGAAAGCTTTTATTAATAATGCTAATATGCACTGTTCCAAAAAATAGTCATGGGTAAAAATCACAGCAAAAATACCATTCATGATATGTGTACAAGAACCTTACAAATATTAGTCCATAGAATCCAGCAACCAAATCACAAATGAAATTAGAATTTTTTTCAGAGATCTCAAGATGGCTCACTATTTGAAATAATTTAACATATGTCATTATATTCCCAAGTCATAGGTTGTACATGTAATAAAAGCCAATATTGCAAACTTACAACAATTAAAAATGAAAATGGATTAAATGTCTATAAAAATGGAAATGCATTAGAGGTCCGTAAGTGGAGTTATTGTAGCTAAACTACAGCACATTCATACAATGAAATACTGAGCAGTTCATACAATAAAAATGCAATCTTGAGTGCACTGTTATAAGATATATTGTTGAGTGAAAAAATGCAGAACAGTATATATGTGTGTGTACACACATGTGCATATATGTGTGAACAAAATTTAAAAATTAATGAGTATATATGACTGAAACGTATAGAATACTTGCAAAAGAATACACAGAAAATTTACAATGGTTGGGAAACAGAAAATGAGAAAACTATACTTTTCATTGTATATTTTTTCCTAACTTTTAAGATTTATAACAATTGCATACATTACCTATTTAAAAATAAATGCAAAATTTGTAAGAAATACAAGTTTTCTTAAAGTGGCATGTAAAAGGGTAAGGCATTTTGAATTCCCAGCCATTAAGAACCATTAAAAAATTAATAAAAGGACTAGTAAGCATGACCATTTTAAAATCACCCACTCTTTACTATACACAGCCCAAATAAGGCTGCTCCCAAAGAGCCTGTCTTAAATGCCTGACTTTGAAATAATGTACATTTTTTCTATTAGCCATAACATTTTCTATAACGTACATTTCTATTGGCCATAGCATTTTCTATAATGTACGTTTCTTCTATTAGCCATAGCATCTTCTATAATGTACATTTCTTCTATAAGTCATGGCACTTTCTATACTTATACTTTATGCCTTGTATTATAGTGATTTATTTGCACACTCATTCTCTCACACCTTAGTACCTTTCTCATGCTATCAACTTTTCATAAATTTTTCTTGGGCAGTTATGACAATGAGGATTTTTCAGGAAGTCTTGGGTCAAGTATTATTTCCTCTAGAGACTTCTAGTCTAAGTTTTTAGTTTTTTGAGAATTTCTTCTCCATTCTTCCATGAACATCTTTATCTTACTACATATTATTCCCCAAATTACTATTCGCAAGTTTATTATCCCCTCTAGGCCATTAACTCTCGGGAAGCATGTTACATGTATCACACCATTCAATTGTGACCACAATCCTCTGATGTAGGTACTTTACCCATATCCTGCTGATGAGAAACCTGAAGCCCAAAGATACAAAATAATTTGCCCAATTTACTGGATTTGACTCAAAGCTGTCTGATTCTATAGTTGTATACTTCACTTATATGCTATGCTATTACTCAGAAGTTAATATTGATATTAACATCTAGAGTTTTGATGCTAAGAAACGGTACATAACTTCTGCTTTCAAATAGGAAATCATTGAATGCATTTTCTCTCACAGTGATGATATTCCCCATCTAGTTCTAATTAAACCCACTGGTCACCTTGAGAATGATGGTTAGTGTTTCTAATACTAGCCTAAGTCATAAGCATATAAGCATGCTTTAAACTGGTATATTTAGTTTCAAATTAAATAGTTACTGGAAAAAAAAGATATAAGGAAAGTATGTTTCTTAAATTTTCTGCTACAATTTCCTAAAAGGATAAGAATATAATGGTGCAATAAACTACGATGACTCAGTGTCTCCTTCATTATGCCAATGAAAACATAGTCTAGTATCTTAGTCTTGTCTATTTTAATATGAATGTTAAGTTTATACTGAAATGAACTCAAAAGAGATTATATAATCTTCACTTTTTTATGTCACTCATTACATTCTGCAAGTTATATCAGAAGTTAATTCTTTAAAATGTTCCAAAATTAGTATTGCTTTTTGTCCTATAATTTTAATAACTCAGTGTTGGGAACGATCATTTCACTTGTTCAAGAAAATTTAAAAGAAAACATGTAATGTGCTTATGTTTACCTCAAAAGGGGAAGATAAATTTAAAAAGAAAAAGATTCAAAAAGAGGCATAACTTGTTAAATTATTTCCTCTTTGATGACAAGAACCGAGTTTAGGAACTATAATCTCAGAACTTAAACTCTTGTCATCATTTTGAGAAAGGAAAAAAAAGTAATAATATAAACCAGAATTGAAAGTTGTCATTTCTCTTCAAGGAAGCAATTTTTATTCTTTTCATTTGTCAGTCAGGGGACAATATGTAGCTTATTAATATAAGAACCAGGGGTTTTATTTCAGATTTTGATCAGAAGTGTTGATGCCACAAAGCTTCTGGATAAAACTAAGTATTTTGCTTCCTTCCTTCGGTTACATTGGGAGTAAAAAGGTAAGTGAGTATATCAATACATTAATTTTGTGCCACTCTTGGCAATAAAATTAATAAATGACCAAAAACTTCAGTGTAATCATTTTATTCTAAACCTGTAACTTATGTTAAAAACATATTCTGGCTATAAAACAAATTTTCACGTGCCAAACACCAACAGGAGTTTACCATGTATTGGTGTGCCACCAGGGCATCATTCCAAAAAAGGATTTTCAATCTGTTCTTGCATCACATGACATGCACAATTAGCTAAGCTCAAGGCAAAAATGTTGTATGAATGCATGCTTCTGAAAGAGCAGCTGGCGTGGAGTCTTAAAATTCAGCTCAGTATCAAAGGAATAAGTTTAACGCAAGCCCAAGTGGGACTGCTAGCTTATGTCGATTACCAGCTGTCATGGAACCAAACTTCAGGATTGCATACTGCTTCCTGTCCTTAAAAAGATTCACTAGTTTGAAGCAGAACACATGCTTTTGTTTTGCCTTATTTTTATTTTGGTCCAAATTTACTATAATTGGATATTTTATTCAATATGAATACTTCTCGAGTTTTCAGGGAAATAAAACTTTGAAATAGAGTAGTAGGATTCTACATTATCACCACTTTGATGGACCTTTTCTGGGATAACATTTTTGGGTGACCTATGTGCTATCCTCCCTTGAGTGAAATTTCTACCTGCACAAGATTTTAAATTTTTCATCTTATTAAACATCTAAAGCTATGCATTTTGAAAATTGAGGTTAATGGGTATCCTCCAAATAATTTATTTGCTTCCAAACTCCAAAGTCAATTTCCTGCAAGGATCATTTTTTACAATATTATATTTTAGACGGTTAGTACAGAATGTAAATAATTGCCATAAAGTGATGAATACAACCATTACATTCTAGTTTGATATTTTGTAAGGGAATACACTTAGCCTTCTTAATGCTTCTAGGAGTTTAATCCTTAGTATCATCATAGATTAGCATTTACTAAATAAAATATAAAGTATGGTTATGTGCTATATATTACTAAATATGAAAAATGCTTATTATAACGTAGAAGGCATCATTTCAAAGTAAAATGTATCATAACTTATATAATAATCTTAAGAATTTTTTTAATGTCTAGGCAAATCTACATATCAGCGCAGAGGAAACAACACGGTTGGCTTTTCTACTGGAGTCACTTAAATTAATTTTACATTTCTGAGGCTATATTATTACAATACAATACCTAAGGTCACAGGGAAAGACCTAATACCATTATATTTCATGAAGGAATCATTGACTATATTCTCCCAGGGGTACATATGGAACTGCCTCCCTCCCCTCCCCTGCTCCTTTTCTATATACTGGGAGGTCTTTTCTCTGTTAACATCTATGCTCTTTAAAGTTGGTCCTTGCAGCTGATGAATTACTTTCACAGTAAGTTCTACTTGGCTTGTCTTATTACTCATTGAGAATAGAGCTCAAGGTTCTATCTTTTCAGATCAATATTTTTGTTTTGTGTTTGCTGTGTTATTCACAAATTTCTATAAAAGTTTCTACAAACTACCTGGAATCATTTGCCAGGGAAACATGATAGACTTCGCTTCATATTGTGTGTTTCTTTTTTTAGTTTATATAGGAAAACACAAAGGGACTAGAGTAAACCACAGTGATTACAAAATTAGACTCCAAAAGGAGATTATATATTACCATACACACACACACACACACACATGTGTGTGTATCTAATATATATTATATGGAATAAGTCATTAATGAAGCACACATGGATTGTTTCTACTGGAAATATTTGGTCTATTTAAAAATTCTCACCTTTGTTTATAAAAAATCCTAATGGCTAAAAGCAGATTTTTCATTGGTATTCATAACTCTTTAAAGTGTGAATAAATTCATAATGCTGTAGGAGGCTCTGTCTTTTTTATTAGCTTTAAGAATTATTATTCATAATAAAAATCACATGTAAAGATATGCTGCAAACAAGCTAGAGAACGTATCTTGACCATTGATTTTACAACTTTTACTCATAGGCTACAACAAAACTCTGAGAGAGTAATAAAGTTTACAAAAACTTTTAATTCAAGAAACTATGCTATACAAATAAGCAAACTCTATGAATTTAGGTAACATAAGGGGTAGAAACAAAGGTATGTTGCCTTAAAAATTATTAAGAAGCTTAAAAAAGAACCCTAATGATGTCCTAATTCTTAGTTCTATATATACTCTTATGATTTGCATGAACCAATATACATGAACACTAATGAATATAAAATATAAAGTGCTTTAGATTTTTATTGAATATGTTGCAATCATCTTTATCCATTATTCTTGAAGAAGTTTTGATTTTTCCTTCATGAAACCATTTATGTAAGAATGTCACACATCTTATACTCATTTAGATAATTGTAATTAGGCTATAACCAGTTCTGTAAACACTATCTTCCAAATAAATTGCTTCTACTGAAGCTACACCAATAAATTTTAAATATATCAGAGAAAAAAGTGCTCTGCTGTCGTTACAGCCTGCTTAAATCATAGAACTATATAAAAGACTTTGTTTAGGCCTTATTTTAATGGATTAGTCAGCAACATTCTCTTGCTCTAGTCTCCAGGCCTCCAATTCATATGTTAATTAGCAATTATTTTTTAAATACCTCAAAATTGATCTTTTGGTCATGTGCAAAAGAATAAGTAAATAAAAATCTGTATTTGTTAGTTTAAATGAAACTAATAAAATTCCCTTTTAAAATATTTTTTGTTTGAATCTATCACCTCAATTCAATTGGAACGTGTTTTACTAAACTTCTCTCCTTCCAATAAGCTCAGTCACGCATGGTTAGGAAATCAGCCGCAAAAGTAGATTACACATATCTTACTTGAATAATCTTCAGTATACAGTTTAACACATGGAATCAGGCTGACATCTATAAAGTGATAAATCTATAATCTTAGCAGCAATTGGAAATCATCAAGGTAGACACATCCTTTGAGGCTAATTTTGTCATAGATGTCAAATTTTGCAGTTGAATTTCCACATTGGGTATTATTATACACCTTGGATGTAAAAACACCATAATATTTAGTAATTATTTATTCATGGTAAATATTATTCTAAGAACTATCAATAAGTCCCAAATTAATGAATTTCAAACACATACAATTTAATTGTTTAAAGTTTTGTGCTAGTTATAGACAAATTAAACTAGTAAAGCACTTGATATCACAAATGAGTCTAAAGAGTTAGGTGGTTATGGTGGACAACAAATAGATGTCTCTTTTGAATTATGTAAGAGAAATGAAAGTATCTGGAAAAATATGTAATACAATGGAAAATAAACAAGCACAGTGCAATTTAATAGAAGTTAAATTTGTAGCTAACTATTTAATTTATGCATAAAAGGGTTACAAAGTAGGCTTCCCCTTTCTAGAGATATGATACACCAACAGAATCTTTGATGAATCTTACAAATGTTAATTTTCCCCACAGTGGAACTAATGTTTCTGATTAGCTAAAGTAAATAGTTATGTGCAATTACAAGTGGTTCTCAGTGATAGTACTTTTTCTTTTTCAAATATTATAAACATTTAAAACACAAACATTGTTCTATACACTTAGGAAAAAGATTGAAGTGAGATTCCAGAATTCAGGTTGTGTTTTAACTTTGCTAATAATTAGCCTTTTGCTATATATCTTAACATTTATTCTATATCAGTAAAATGCATAAAATACTAGGGACTTTACAGGGTATCTTAGAATTCGCAACAAGCTATATTTTTAAATGAAATTTTTGCACCCAACTCTCATTAATGTAGAAACGCTTCATCTTGGAAAATCACAGTAAAAAAGAAAACCTTTCTCTTTTTTTTTTTTAGTATAATGATGATACTCACATGTTCACAATTACAGAGCAAGAGAGAAAGAGATTATATAAGATGTGGTCCAGTGGGGCGGAGGAAGGTTACGTTTTTGTGATTATGTAATGATATTAATATGGCCCAAAGTTATTTTATTTAAAAAATGAATACACCTTTAAAAGTATAAAGCATTTTCAAGTCTATTTTTTAATTTCAGGGATATAACAATCCTGTAAGTGACATAGGTACATTCAATATCTCAGGGATCAAGAAATTACATTTGGTTTCTTGTGGAAATGTCACACACATAGTAATGTCAACCAGTGCACCAGATAGGAAACTCTCTGATTCCCACAGTATTGCTAAATTTCCTCCACCATTATGACTAGCACACAGCTTTGGTGGAAAACCTGCCACAAACATTTACTGCAGCAAAGAAAAATCGGCACGGGTAGATCATAGTTCGACACCAGTTCACCCTGCCTTAGAGACAGAGTGTGCTGTCTTAGTTTGAATTACCTCCTCACCCTTTACCTGGTCAAGTTCCATTTTTTTCTTCCCATGTCTACCACTAACTTTCAAAAATGAAAAGGATTGCACCTTCTGAACTTCTGCAGTCTACTGGACAAAGTATTCAGCTTACATTTACTGTATTGAGACTTACATTGTTATTTAACTTTCTTATGTTTATTTCTCATTTCACCAACTAAATCGCAAAAATTGGAGGGTTCTATGTTTATAAAATCTGTCACTCTGCCAATGACCTGATGATGAACATCTTTCATAATATTTCTCATAAAGGTTGTTTCTGCATATTCTGATTCCCAAAGATTGGAATTTCTGGAGGATCATGATTTTCACCCAGATGCCCCAGAAGCTAGACAATAAAAACCACTAGTTAGTAATCAGTAAACCTTTAATAAATGAATGTATATATGTTCAACAAATGTCTGTTCTACATTTTATAATTGAATCAGTCAAGCATTTATTCAATCCAAAAAAAAATGAAAAACAACTCTTTTAACTGATATTCTAAAATAAGGTAAGATTAAAATTAGAGACATAAAAAATCAGAAGTTTGTTTTTATTCATTTTGGTGGATTCTATTGAACTTTTTTTGGGAGAGAATACTAATGAATCACTGAGCATAGTTAATTTAGAAAAATATGTATACAGAAAGTTGAATTATCAAGCTAAATAAAAATGTTGCATTTGTGATGTTTGTGAATAACTGACACACCCAACGAAGAATTTGTTTAAAATGTGTTTTGGAGTTAGAGATTAATGATTTTGTGGTCAATTATGACCAAATCTTCTAAGGTCATACAGCACTTTTCCCAAACTCACATGTGAAGAAGAGAAAGAAAAGTCAAACTTATTTATTTATTTTTATATTTTATGTTTTATTTTTTATTATACATTAAGTTCTGGGGTACACGTGCAGAATGTGTAGTTTTGTCACTTAGTTATACACAGGCTGTAGTGGTTGCACTATGCACATAGTGGCTGCACCAATCAACCTGTCACCTACTATCCCTCCCCTACCCTGCTACCCCCAAACAAACAAGCCCCAGTGTGTGATGTTCCCCTCCCTGCGTCTATGTGTTCTCATTGTTCAGCTCCCACTTATAAGTGAGAATATGCTGTGTTTGTTTTTCTGTGTTTGTGTTAGTTTGCTGAGAATGATGGTTTCCAGCTTCATCCATGTCTCTGCAAAGGACATGAACTCATCCTTTTGTATGGCTGCATAGTATTCCATGGTGTATATGTGCCACATTTTATTTATCCAGTCTATCAATGATAGGCATTTGGGTTGGTTCCAAGTCTTTGCTATTGTGAACAGTGCCACAAGAAACTTATGTGTGCATGTGTCTTTATAGTAGAATGATTTATAATCCTTTGGGTATATACTCAGTAATGGGAATGCTGGGTCAAATGGTATTTCTGGTTCTAGATCTTTGAGGAATCGCCATACTGTCTTGCACAATGGTGAATTAATTTACACTCCCACCAACAGTGTAAAAGTGTACCCATTTCTCCACATCCTCTCCAGCATCTGTTGTTTCCTGACTTTTTAATGGTTGCCATTCTAACTGACCTGAGGTAATATCTCATTGTGGTTTTGATTTGCATTTCTCTAATTACCAGTGATCATGAGCATTTTTCATGTTTCTTGGCCACATAAATGTCTTCTTTTGAGAAGTGTATGTTCATATCCTTCTCCTACTTTTTGATGGGTTGTTTTGTCTTGTAAATTTAAGTTATTTGCAGATTGTGGATATTAGCCCTTTTGTCAGATGCATAGATTGCAAAAAATTTCTCCCATTCTGTAGGTTGCCTGTTCACTTATTTAAAAATGACTATGTAAATAGTTCTCCCAATTACCATTTATTCTCTCAAGGGAAGCTTAAAAAATAAAGAAGAAGAAAAAACAACACTTTGGTCTGGCCACCTCATCAATCCAACAAGCATTGTTGTGGCATTTCAGTGGAGAAGGAAACTTGGGGGAAAAATAACCCATCAAGGCTGTAAGGACAGCTCCCAATTTAACTTTCCCTGTCCCTATTTATCCACCTTTATTCACCACCCAAGACCATCCATTATTCTAGAGCACCCTCACCTATAAAAGTGGTCAAAGCATCAGGAACAGGCAAGGAGAGAGAACCAAAAGGCATCAAGAAACCGATTTGCTTGAGAAAAGCAGCCTTTCTTCCTTTAACAGCTCTCTATGGCTGAGAGGGAAATTGCCCAAGAGATCATCTATGTGACTTACAGACTCCTTTTTGGGAGGTTAAGAGTAGCACGGAGAATTTAAGATAATGACAAGAGTCTAAATTTTTAAAGTTTCAAGTCTAAATTTTTTAAAATTTCAAGGTTTCAACAGAATGTGGATATATTCAAACTTTCAAAAAGGACAGTGTTTGGAAAGGGTAAAACCAGGACACACAAAACATTGGGAATTAGCGTGACCCCCAAGTGCTTCTGGCTCCAGGTAATAACCATTCATGTGTTTGCTGGAGTTCACACAATTTTCCCCTATTACCTGGTACAAAATGACTCATCACCTCCCAAAAGCTTCTTTTCAAACCACGATTTTCACTTTAATTTGGTCCAATGTAGTCCTATTCTTTATGTCCTATAGACTCACCCCCAACTACTTCTCTGGGTGGTAAAAAAAAAAAAAAAAGAAGGAATTCCCCTTAACCTGGTCCCCAAAACTCAGAATTAAGTAATAGGAGGGGCTGGCAGCCTCCTGGAGACTAAAACAACTTAAGGCTAAATCTATCTTTCCAAGAGTGGAACATTTATTCACATAATGTTTGAAAATTCATATATGCCACAATAGGATAAAAATCGAAAGGCAGAAATCTCACACTTTTCCTTATACCTCCCTCCCCTACTGCCCAACCAGATTCCAGACTTTCTATCACTGTCATTACCATTTCTGTTAAATGGAGGCCCCCTAGGCACTAACCACACTGACAACTGCATGATGACAATGCACCACGACTTTTCCACTAAAAAGCTGTAGCCTCTTTCTCTCTGGCTGTATTGGTGATCTCCAGTTACTTCAATACTGTCAAGCCTGTGGCAGCATGCAAAATAATTTCATTTTCTTTTTTAAAGGTAAGAAACGTCTCTAGGAGACAGTGAGTTTTATTTTGTCTTGTCTGGATAGAGATTTGATTTGCTTTCAAATGTTTCAGGGTGGAGAGAAACTAGGAGAAAGCACAGGACGTCGAGGTCTGTTCAACATAATCTTCTCCCTCGTTTTTATCTTCACCATCAATGGAGAGAGCAGCATACTTGCTTGCAGAACTGAACTTAGAAGCTGGATTTTCCTCAGGTTTCTTTGGCTTAGGTGCAGATCTGGAGTCTGGATCCTTTTTGCCATCTTCCCTATCTGACTTCTTCCAGTGGTCTTTGTTCCCTCCATCTCCTGGACCACAGCTAGAGTTCCCAGTTTGGTCTTTTGGGACATTCATCCCATCTACTTTATTTTCATCTTTCCTTGCTGGTCCTTCCTCAGATGGTTGACCTGGAGCTACTTTTCCCCCACCACTTGTGGGAGACTGCTGCTCTGTGTCTGAGCTCTTGCAACAGAGTAGCTAAACTTGCCTGCTTTTATGTGCATTTTTGTAGGGATCAGCTTGGTAGACAGTACAAGGAGAGAAATGACACCGTGATCTTGGTTTGCAGACCCTTCTCCCATCAGTCCTAGATTAGGCCCTGGTCAGCCATGCAGGGGTGTTGTTTTATGCATGCTGCAGCAGTGGGTATAATGAATATAACTTACTGAGCGGACAAAGGTGTGTACCAAGTGAATTTAAATAATTGGTGTGGATTGGCTAGTAGCTAAGAAGTGGTCTTTTAAAGAGATACTACAGATTATAAAAGGTTTATTTTAAAGAAAAACAAAACCATTTATTGTAGATAATGAAAAGCTAGGGTTTGCTCTCTTCGTGTCTACTTTCCTTCCAAATAGTTGTATCCAAAACTGTTTTTCCCTCTCCCCTACCTTGCCCCCTGTTAAAATAGCAATGGGGATTGATTAATGTCCCATTCCTGAATACATATAAAATTTGTTCAAAAATATTGTCTATGAAAATGATTTGTCATCTGTAGACTTATTACCTGGGAGATGTCTTGAGATATAAAAGCCCATCTTTTGGGTTGTGGGTTTTTTGTTTTATCCAAAGAAATCTGATCTTTAAAGTTAAAAAAAAATGACTGTATAAAAAACTTAAAATTTTAAAAGCCCCAAAATATTTGCAAATCTGCTAGCCACTTAGTGGTTTTGGTACTTGAATTTCACGTTCTTTCTATAGTAGGCTATAACCCAACATGAATAGAAATGTTGACCAAATATGTTCTCTATAGCTAACAAATGGAAATTTATTTGCATTTTACTAAAGTAATCCATATAAGTGAGGGGTTTTGTTTTCATTTAAAAATGTCAGACTATGTATCACTTAATGCTTTTTAAAACAAGCCTATTATGTTTATCATCTTAAGATATTTAAGAGCTGCAACCCTGTATTTATATGATAAAGCCCCTACATAAAAGATAATACTAGACACATTAAAAAACACTCATTTTTAGGGACATGTTAATTCAACTTTTGACATTAGACTGATAAAATGAGGTGATGTATCAAAATTATTTAAAATTCTAACAGGAAAAAAAATGTTCTCACATAAGCATGCCTAGATGTAAAAAAACTAAGATTAATGAAAATATCTGCTTGATTTATGTCAAATTATTTGACATATGATAATATTAATAGATCACATTTAATAAGCCCTAACTAAGTTCATCACTAAGTTCTTTAAGGATTATTTAACCCTGGCCTTAACCCCTTTAAAAAATGCGATGGTATTTTGATGCTGTTATTTCAAAATATTGTTTATTTGCTCTTTTTTGGCAATGAGATTTCCTTTGTCTCTTTCTAGTTTCACTTTGATACACCTCTGTTTACTGCTTAATACTGTTTCCTTTGGCCAGTTCATACTGTTCTGTGGGATAATATATTTTCATGGCATCAAAGTATAAATTTGCATTTTCTTCAACACCGTTCTTTGTTCATCTCCACTTCTTATATGTATCTCAGATGAGCAGTGCTTAGTCTAGACAATAGAATATAGGAGAGTGGGAAAAAAGGGAGAGAAAACAACTAAATTGAACTTGAATCAAAAGAACTGCCAAACTGACACTTCCATTACTGCACAAATTGGACAGATTAATCTTATGGTTAGATTTAAGCTATTCATACTGGAGCAAAATTTCCAGTCAAAGCACTCACAGTTCTGTGAAGCCAACATGGCAAAAGTGGCCAAAATGATTAGTGACTTTGTTGTTGATATATTCTCATCCATCTATAAAACAAATATAAAACTTAACTTTTTCATCTATTTTTCTCTGCCACTTTCTTGAATAATGACTAGTAATACCACCACCACATCCTAACACAGACCTTCTGCCTACCTGGTATGAGCCCAGCAGACCAATCTATATAGATGCCTTGTGTATATAAAAGCACAATCAAAAAACATATGCTCAAGGCTATTGAAATGCTACCATGCACACCTCTCAAGATAATCACAGACATCAGATATTGTTCTACAGTAGTAAGATTCACAATTTATTGCCTTTGAGATTGAGCTGTTCACATTAAAATTCTAACCAATATTTAACTTTGTATACAAAGGACAATAACAATATCCTTTCTTCAAAATCTCTCAATGACACATTTACATTTAGAATAATATGCACGCTATTTTGAACAACCCTAGAAATACTACTGGTGTTCAAGAGAAATCTGGTAATTTTTAATATATGGATTTTTGTGAAATTATGAGGATTTAAGATTTTAAGGTTAGATTAACATTTTTCTTGTGAGTCTATTTTCCTACTTGTTTTTTAAGTATACAATGGATAATTCCATTTATCTTTCTTATTACAGAGAAACTTGTTGCCTGTGTTACCTAGTTGTGATGGTTAAAATAATAAATACTATGTAGCAGTAGATATTGTTTAGTCATATTAAGTCATTTAATAAAATATGGCATTAACTTCATGATTGTGGTAGATAAAAAACTTATAAGGAAATGCTTAAAGTAGGTAACAGACACTAGTGTGCTTTCAGAAATATTGAACAAGTTAGGACTGCTAAACATATCAACATTTGCACAATTATAGAACAATCATAGAACCAACTTTTTCATATACACGCATCTACCTACCACTATTTGGGCTGCAGACTAGAGAACTTAGCACACAAAAAATGCAGCTAACGCAAAATACAGTTTTTAGATATCAGATATCTGAACCAGATGGTTCACCATATTAAGACGTAGGTTTAGAACACAGATGTCCTTGTGCCAGAATCTAAGCAGCACAGCCCTCCTCCATGCCTCTAGGAAATGGTGTTAGCCTTGCAGCCAGACAAGATGCTGTGACAAGAGGCTATTTCTGTTGCTAATGGAATGAGGACAGAAGTACTAACTGGAAATCAGGTTTCTATTTTTCCTCACCATTCTATTTTGCTTCTCTCTCTTCATCTCCTTCCACTTATATTCTCTTCTTTTTCTCTCCTTCCCAGTACCGTTCATCTAAAAATAATTCTCATATCCCAGAGCTTTATATGTCTCCGTTTTTTAAAGAAATGTGCTACAGTTTACTGTACTTGGGCAAGAAAAACGTCAAGAATAGACTTTGAGTAGATTCTTACATAACATTATGATTATCTGATTATATTGATATATGAGGTTAAAAAGCAAAATAACAAAAAACACTCAAAGATATCTGCATAAATGCCTCAAAAGTGCAGTGAAACAGCTGGACAGTTGAAAAATAGCTGCTATCAACAAAAGTCATCCATATACTAGTATAACGCTGTTCAGGAGAGTGTAGTCTTAACTCAGCAGAAATAGTATGCAACGTGTGGGTCAAAACAATCATGCTAAAAATAACAAGAGAATGCCCAGGGACAAGAGAAACCAACGCCAAGAATTACAAGGCTTGCAAAATAATCCAGAAGAGTCTAAAACATGACTATCCTTAACTGCACTGAAGTCCAACATCAAATAATGTCATGATTCCTACATTTGTCTGCTGAGCTTTCCCCAAAGTCATTATTGATCAGTTTAAAAAGTTACCTGTTTATCAAAATAATACATGCTCATTGACATAAAAAAATTGAAATATACAGAGAATGTAAAAATCCTTCACTTAGTTTGAATCCAAATCACAGAACCAAAAAAATTTTTAAGAAAAGCCTTCATTGAAAAAAGAAAAAAAAAGAAAAAATTATTATTGTTAACACTTTGACATGTCTTACTTACATACGTACTTATTTATTTGACACAGGTGTTACTCTGTTGCCCAGGCTGGAGTGCAGTGGAGTGATGTCAGCTCACTGCAGCTTTGACAACCTGCAAACCTCCCTCCTGTGGAAGGTCTAAAATGATCCTCCCACCTCAGCATCCAGAGTAGCTGGGACCACAGGCATGCCCCACCACACCCAACAAGTTCTACATGTTTTTAAACATTGTATTAGTTTTTGAAAAAGTGATATTTCTATTGTATTTAACATATGAATCTTGCCCTATATTTTATTGATAGTGTAATTTATTTTTATATTCACCTCTTTGGGGAAATGTAAATGGTTTCTTCTATTTTACCACTATATTGTTCAAAACATCATTAAATGGGCATCACTTTTAAACATTGGTTAGTTGATAAATGGTCATTAGATTTTTACAATTATTACAAAAGTGTACTAAAGGCGTGAACATCACCAAAATATATTGGGTTATCATCCGTCAGTAGTAAATGCTAGAGTGTGCTTCCTATATTCCTCACCCTGTTAGATAAGGCACTTATTCCCTGAGTTGCTGGGAGTACCACCTACTATTTGATGAAATCAAGAGTGTCTTGTGGTTTTGTTTGTTCGTTTGCTTGTTTTATGAGACAGAGTCTTGGTTTGTCACTCATGCTGGAGTGCAGTGGTGCAACCTCAGCTCACTGCAACCTCCACCTCCCAGGTTCAAGCAATTCTCCCACCTCAGCCTCCCAAGTAGCTGGGACTACAGGTGCATGCCACCACACTGAGCTAAGTTTCATACCTTTAGTAGAGACAGGGTTTCGCCATGTTGCCCAGGCTGCTCTTAAACTCCTGAGCTCAAGTGATCCACCCGCCTCAGCCTCCCAAATTGCTGGGATTACAGGTGTGAGGCACCATGCCTGGCCTCTCCGGACATTTTAATTTAATTTGCAACTCTGAGGGACATTCTAGCAGTACAACCTCTGCTGTGCCTGTTCTGTCTTCCTTCCTTCATTCCCTCCATCACAGGTCTTGGTACTGAGAGCACCATCCAGTAAATTTCCTGCAAGTCCACCTTATTTCATAGACAATTTATTGCAATTTTTGCAAAACCCCAAAATCTGTGTGAAATAGTGTCTGTATTATTATTTAGTTGGAAATTGTAAGTTGTTTTGACTTTTTTCTGTTACAGATTCTTTCTAATTTGATGGTGAGGTCTGTCTTTTGACAGTGGCCGTTGCCAAGATAGTCACTTTCTAGGAGAGCCCTTACAGGAGAAAGTTAGGTTTTAGTGGGTCGACAAGGTAAGACACAATAAGGAAGTAAAAACCAAAATGCATGAAACTGAAGAAATTTATTACCCTAGGTTCTCTAGAGGTTAGGGATGTGGACAACAAGTTTGGAGACAACAGGGAGCTCAAGCAGCAAGTTGGGAGTGAGGAGAGAATCTGTGGAACTATGCGTTTATTAAGGTCTATGGACATTATCTCTTAGGCTTTCCCATGGGAGTTGTAGATTGGCTAGCTTAAAGAAAACACACATAAAGGAGGGAACTTATTGACATGGCTGTAGTGTTGACCACTGGGTTTTATCCTGGTTAACACCTGTGGAGTCTGTTGTGTTTTGAGCCAGTGTGATTAGGATAATTCAGAACTATATCACAGAAAACACGCAAGAAAGGAAACATTTCACTAGGCCCAAAGCGACAGAGTACAACTGGGTTTCAAACAACTTAGGCTTAAAAATGAATGCCAAGGCAGCAACTATATTAAACATATATATAATATAAATAATTTATTAATTTATGATCTGTGATTCAACTAGTGATTGTCTATTTCATATCCAAAATTCCTTGGAAACAGTATGAATTTCTTAGTTTGTGACATTGCAAATAAAGAAAATATACAGTTCCTTCATGACTTTGCATCATGTGAATTTTTGTGTTTACCTATTCAATATTCTTTTCCTTTTGACAATAATACAATCATTAGTGTTTCCTGTATGTGTTATATAGCTGATTCATAATTGCAGTAAAAAGCATCATACATTTCAGTTTTTTATGGCTGTATGTTCAGTTATGTTTAAAGTATTTAAAGGTGGAAAAAGACAAATCCTACTTTTAAAAAATGTTAAGAAAAAAACTTTTTTTATTCTTTAAAGATGTTGAGATGCAGATCTATTTTCCTGTATGAAGGAGTGTGTCTAAAGAAATTAGCAGAATAAGCAGGATGCATATAGCAATTTCAGTAACCTAATTACACAATAATCAAAACCTGGTATGAGTCGAGGATGACAATGCAAATAAAGTATCATGTATCTTCTGAATAATTTTGACATGAGATGGAATGAAAGGATGAATTAAAAGAAACCCAGTTATCTGAGAAATGTCATTTTTGGTCCAAACATGAAAGAAATATAATCCACTCAGGAAATTTGTATTAAATTAACATAATTACTAAGTGAAATCTGACGCATTATCGCACTAGAACAAAAGTTTGGAAAATGTTCACTAGAAAATCTTTTCTTTTATTTATTTTTGTTTAAACAATAGAAAGGCATTTTCTCATCACTCAGGATGCTAGAAGATCCAGATCGAGGTCCTGCAGGATCAGGTTCTGAAGAAGGCTCTTTTCCTGGCTTCACACAGCCGCCGTCTCACTGTGTCCTCACATGCCAGAGATCTCTATCTCTCCTTTTCCCCTTTTTTTCTTTCATAATTTCAACTTTTATTTTAGATTCAGGGGGTGCATGTACAGATTTGCTACATGGGAATACTGAGTGATGCTGAGGTTGGGCATATGAATGATTCCATCACCCAGTTAGTAAGCATAGCACCCAACAATGAGTTTTTTACCCCTTCCTCCCTGTCATCCCTCCCCCTCTAGTAGCCCACCGTTACAACTGCTATTTAAGACAGTACTGGCTGTCCTAGCCAGAGCATTTAGTCAAGATAAAGCAATAAAAGGTTTCCAAATAGGAAAAAAAGAAATCAAACTATTTCTCTTCACTGATGACATGATTCTACACCTAGAAAGCCCCAAAGATTCTGTCAAAGGCTCCTGGAACTGATAAGCAACTTCAGTAATACCAAAGTCAGTGTACAAAACCCAGTAGCATTTCTATTTACCAATAATGTTCAAGCTGAGAACCAAATCAAGAATGAAATCTCCATTGAAATAGCCACAAAAAAAATAAAATTCCTAGAAATACATCAATCCAAGGAGGTGAAAGATCTTCATAAGAAGAACTACAAAATACTGCTGAAAGAAATCAAAGATGACATAAGCAAACGGAAAAGCTCATTCTGTGCTCATGGATTGGAGTAACATATGCTGTTAAAATGACCACACTGCCCAAAGTTACCTATTAAACTACCAATGGCATTTTTTGTAAAATCAGAAAAAAAAAATTATGAAAATCATACGGAACCAAAAAAGAACCCGAATAACCAAGGCAATCCTAAGCCAAAAGAACAAAGCCAGAGGCATCACATTACCTGACTTCACACTATACTATAAGGCTACAGAACCAAAACAGCTTGGTATTGGTACAGAAAGAGACACATAGATCAATGGAACAGAATAAAGAATCCATAAATAAAGCCACACACAAAGCCATCCAATCTATGGCAAACTCAATACAAATAAGAAGTGGCAAAAGTACTCCCTATTAAATTGATTTTGCTAGCACAGCTGACTAACCATATGTGGAAGAATGAAACTAGACCCCTACATTTCACCTTAAACAAAAATTAACTCAAGATAGATTAAAGATTTAAATGTATTACCTCAAACTATGAAAATCCGGGAAGACCACCTAGGAAACACCATTCTGGACATTGACCTTGGAAAAGAATTTATGTCTAAGTCCTCAAAAGGAATGACAACAAAAACAAAAATTGACAAGTCAGACCTAATAAAATGAAAGAATTTCTTCACAGCAAAATAAACTATCAATAGAGCAAACAGACAACCCACAGAATGGGAAAAAATATTCACAAACTATGCCTCCAACAAACTAATTTTATTTTGTTTGGGTATATATCTAGTAGTGGGATTCCTGGA
This sequence comes from Papio anubis, assembly GCF_008728515.1. Classification (NCBI taxonomy): domain Eukaryota; kingdom Metazoa; phylum Chordata; class Mammalia; order Primates; family Cercopithecidae; genus Papio; species Papio anubis. Next base: position 62,267,911 of record NC_044982.1, on the reverse strand, counting down.
TCATAGGATAGTTCTATTTTTAAATTCTTGAGGAACTTTCAAACTATTTACCATTATGACTGTACTAATTTACATTCCCATTAACAGTGTGCAAGAATTCCTTTCCTCCTTATTCTCACCAACACCTGTTATCTATTTAATAATACTGACTCTAACAGGTGTGAGGTGATATCTCACGGTGGTTTTAATTCCCATTATCTTGATGATTAATAATGTTGAGCACCTTTTCATATACCTGTTGGCCACTTGCCTGTCTTCTTTTGAGAAATGTCTATTCAGATGTGTTGCCTGTTTTTTGTTTTGTTTTGTTTTGTTTTTGAGATGGAGCTTCACTCTCGTTGCCCAGGCTGGAGTGCAATGGCGTGATCTTGGTTTACCGCAACCACCACCTCTCGGGTTCAAGTGATTCTCCTGCCTCAGCCTCTCGAGTAGCTGGGATTACAGGCATGCGCCACCATGCCCAGCTAATTTTGTGTTTTTAGTAGAGACAAGGTTTCTCCATGCTGGTCAGGCTGGTCTCGAACTCCCAACTTGAGGTGATCCACCCGCCTAGGCCACCCAAAGTGCTGGGATTACAGGCGTGAGCCACCATACCTGGCCCCATATTTATTTATTAAAAATTTCAACTTTTATTTTAGATTCAGTGGGTACATGTGCAGATCTGTTACATAGGTATATTTCGTGATGCTGTGGTTTGGGATATGGGTGATCCCGTCACCCAGGTAGTGGGAGCAGAATATCCCATAGATAGTTTTTCAGCCTACACCCTCCCTTCCCTCTCCCTTCTGCTAGTCCCAGTGTCTATTGTTGTCCTCTTTCTGTCCATGTGTACTTGGTGTTTAGCTCCCACTTATAAACAAGAGCACGTGGTATTTGGTTTTCTGTTCCTATGTTAATTTGCTTAGAATAATGACCTCTAAGGGCTGCATCCATGTTGCTGCAGGGGACATAATTTTGTTGTTTTTGTGGCTGCATAATAGTCCATGGTGGTGTATGCACCAAATTTTCTTTATTCAGTTCACTGTTGACAGTGAAATAAACCTAGATTTATTCCATGTCTTTGCTATTGTGTATAGTGCTGCAATGAACATACAAGTGTGTGTGTCCTTTTGGTAGAATGATTTATTTTCCTTTGGGTATATATCCAGTAATAGGACTGCTAGGTCAAACAGTAGCTCTGCTTTAAGTTCTTTGAGAAATTTCCAAACTGCTTTCCACAATGGCTGAACTAATTTACATTCCCACCAACAGTATATAAGTGTTCCCTTTTCTCCACAGCCTTGACAGCATCTGTTGTTGTTTGACTTTTTAATAATCACCATTCTGAGTGGTGTGAGATATTATCTGATTGTAGTCTCGAAGTGCATTTCTCTGATCATTAGAAATGATGGGCTTTTTTTTTATGTTTATTGGTTACTTTTATGTCTTCTTTTCAGCTGTGTGTCCTTGTCATTTACCCATTTTTAATGGGGTTGCTTTTTTTCTTGTTGATTTAAGTTTCTTATAGATTCTGGATATTAGACTTTGTCAGATGCATAGTTTGATAATGTTTTCTCACATTCTATAGGTTGTCTATTTATTTGCTGTGCAGAAGCTCTTAAGTTTAATTAGGTCTCACTTGTTTTTGTTACGATTCTCAGATGGACAGTTTGAAAATATTGTCTCCCATTCTGTAGGTTTTCTCTTCACTTTGTTGTTTTCTTTGCTGTGAAGAAGATTTTTAGTTTCTCGTAATCCCATTTGTCTAATTTTGCTCCTGTTGCCTGTGCTTTTGGGTTCATACTCAAAAAAAATCATTACCCAGATAAATATCATGGAGGTTTATTCCTATGTTTTCTAGTAAGTTTCACTGTTATGGGTCTTACATTTAAGACATCAAGCCATTTTGAATTTTTTTTGTAGATTCTGTAAGCTATGGGTATCATTTCATTATTGTACATGTGAATATCTAGTTTTCACAGCACCTTTTATTGAAGAAAATGTCATTTCCTTGTTGCATGTTATTGGCACCTTTGTCAAAAAAAATCAGTTGGCTGTATTTATTTTTGAGGTCTCTACTCTGTACCATTGGTCTGTGTTCTGTTTTTGTACCAGTAACATGCTGTTTTGAGTACTGTAGTTTTGTAATATATTTTGAAGTCAGGTAATGTGATGTTTTGGTCTTTTGTTCAATATTACTTTGACTATTCAGGGTATTTTGTGGTTCTATACAAATTATAGTACTTTTTATTTCTGCGAAAAATATCAATGAAATTTTGATAGCGATTGCATTGAATCTGTATATCACTTTGGTTAGCATACACATTTTAACAATATCAATCCTTTCAATCCATGGATGTGCAATTTCTTAATTTTTGTGTGTTTCTTTGATTTTTCATCAGTGTTCTATTTCAGTGTACATATCCTTTACCTCCTGATTTAATTTATTTCTAAGTATTTTATTCTTTCCGGTGCTATTGGAAATGAGGTTACCTTTATTTCTTTATTCTTTTGCAGGTAGTTCATTGTTAGTGTATAAAAATGTTACAAATTTCATATGTTGATTTTGTATCCTATAACTTCACTGATTGTTTATTGACTGTAATAGTTTTTGGTGGAGTCTTTAGAATTTCCCACATATAAGACCATGTCTGGTAACAGAGACAATTTAATTTATTTCTTATCAATTTGAATGCTTTTTATTTCTTGCCTCTCTGGCCAAGACTTCCCATGCTATGTTTAATAAAACTGGTGAGAGTGGACATCTTTGTCTTATGCTTGCTTTCAGAGGAGAAGCTTTGAGTATAATGTTACCTGTGTAACAGGTATAATGTGGCCTTTATTGTGTTGAGGTATATTCTTTCTATACTTATATTGTTGCAAGTTTTTATCATTAAAGGATGTTGAATTTTGTCAGGTGATTTTTCTGCATCTATTGAGATGGTCTTTCATTTTTTGTCTTTCATTCTGCTCATTGGTATACCACATTTATTGATTTACATATGGTGAACCATCCTTGGATGCCAGGGATAAATCCTTCTTGATCATGGTGAATGATTCTCTTAATGTGCTATTAAATTCAGGTTTGCTAGTCTTTTGAGAATTTCTATAGCTATATTCATAAGGATATTGCCCCTAAATTTTCTTTTCTTCGAGGTTCCTTGTCTGGCTTTGGTATCGGGATAATGCTGGCCTCATAAGTTGAGTTTGGAATTATTGACTCCTTTTTAACTTTTTAAGAGAGTTTGAGAAAGACTGATATTAATTATTTAAATGTTTGGTAGAATTCAGCAATGAAGGCACCAGATCTTGGGCTTTTCATTGAAGGAAGATATTTTGTTATTCTGATAATTTAATAGATTATGCAAATTGGTTTTCTATCAGGTAAGAAAACAAAAAAAAAATGGTTTGCTTAATTTTTTTGTTTTTGGTTTGTTTGGTTTATATATTCAACATAATACATTATATCATTTAGGAAAACACTTCTTGCTTATTGAAAAAGAGGATAGCTTTAAATATTTGGATGTAAGATAGTCCTTCTTTCAATATTATTTTGACCTATTGCTGACCTTGAATAACCAGAAAAGCATTTACTCCTTATGGAGTAACTGTAAAATATTTTGAGTTTCACTAGAAATAATAATGGGAAATAAATACAGCAACATATGAAAAATAATGAAATATGTTTTTGTTTTTCAGGGAAAATAGTAGTTTTGTTCTCAGGAAAAAGTATCAGGTTGCTTGAGAATATGAAAGATCACTATGAAAATGAAACTTGAGTTCATATAGGTAGTTGTAGAATGCTTGAGGAAAGAGAGTTTTATATGCCAGTTTGGGCTGCTGTAACAGAATACTATAGGCTAGGGTGGGGGCTTAAGCAATAAACATTTATTTTCATAGTCTGGAGCCTGGTAAGTCCAAGATCAAGGTGCCTGAAGATTTGTTATCTGGTTGGGTCCCTCTTACTGGTTTTCATAAGGTTGCCTTCTTGCTACATCCTCACATAGAGAAGAAAGAGATCATCTTCCTTTTGCCGCTTCTTGTAAGCATTCATCCCACCATTTCCTCTGGTATTTGTCTGAAGGTGCTGTTCTAAACTTGAGGCCAGAAACTGAATTTTCAATAAAGGATATTCTCAGAGCCATGTAGAAAGGATACAACAAGAGAGCATTAACATTTTAAGGAATAGATTCATGAGTACATGTTTCAGAGCTTAAACCTATCATTGCTTAGAAAACTGTCAGACATTATCCCAGGATTTGGAAATTAAACTGCTATCAGAAGATCTAGAATAAGAAGAATTTTCTCAAGTTCTAGTTAATTATAAAAGACTGACTAGGTGGGCCAGGTGCTGTGGCTCCCACCTGTAATCCCAGCACTTCGGGAGGCCAAGGCAAGCATATCATTTGAGGCCAGGAGTTTGGGACCAGCCTGGCTGACATGGCAAAACCCTGTCTCTATTGAAAACACAAAAATTAGCCAGTCATGTTGCTACGTGCCTATAACCTCAGCTACTTATGGGGGTGGGAGGGCAGTGGGGGCTAAGGCATGAAAATCATTTGAACCCAGAAGGCGGAGGTTGCAATGAGCCAAGATTGTGCCACTGCACTCCAGGCTAGGCAACAGAATGAGACTCTGTTTCAAATAAAATAAAAAATAAATAAATAAAGATTGACTATGTGGATGAAGGAAATTATTTGTAGTTATTTGTTTGTGAGAGTGTTGAGGTTGACCTAATATTCTACTTTTTATTAACATATGTGCAATCATTTTTAATCTGACTCTAATATTCAAGTTGGTAGAATACATTTTCATGAAGTAAATGGATCATTTTTAAAATTAGTATAACTTTCATCGACTCCATTAAACTTGGTAACAATTACTTTATTAATTCTCCTTATTTTTCATATTATTATTCATATAAGTATAATAAAGATTGATCCTCCTCTGTAGTATGATATAATTAAACAAAGTGATTGTGCAATAATCAAGGCCAACCCTGGAGTGTCATATTTGGTAATACGTTGCTCTAATAACAATAAGCTCATCATTAATGACAAAGAATTGGGGCCGTGCGCGGTGGCTCAAGCCTGTAATCCCAGCACTTTGAGAGGCCGAGACGGGTGGATCACGAGGTCAGGACATCAAGACCATCCTGGCTAACACGGTGAAACCCCGTCTCTACTAAAAAAAATACAAAAACCTAGCCGGGCGAGGTGGCGGGCGCCTGTAGTCCCAGGTACTGGGGAGGCTGAGGCAGGAGAATGACGTAAACCTGGGAGGCGGAGCTTGCAGTGAGCTGAGATCCGGCCACTGCACTCCAGCCTGGGAGACAGAAAGAGACTCTGTCTCAAAAAAAAAAAAAAAAAAAAAAGAATTGCACATTTTACTTGCAGACAATGCCCATAAATATTTTCAAGAAGATGTGGAACACAGTTTACAGGTTTCAGTCTCTCAGGTGGTGAGGAAGGTGACTTCCTGACAGGCCAGGAACTTTAGAAAATCTGGTCTAACCCGAGGAGAGAGGAAGCAGCTCAAATCTATAATATTGCTGGAAAATCTGGTGGAGAGAATTTCTTTCACTTGACTTTCCAGCCTTGGGGCAGAAAATATATTGTAGAACTTTTTAAAGGTTCATAATGTGATTTTTAAGTGAAATGTCTTGAAATAAGTTAATTATTCTAGCCTCAATAGCTGCTTGACACTTTGTGCTGAAGGAAACATATATAGTCAATTAACACCTCTTGCTACAGCTACGTTAATAAACAGATCTACACATGAAAAGAATGGCCTTTTTGGCATCACGAGTACTCTTTAGAAATTATATATTATCAAAATGAATATACTGTATAAAAAGTTATTTTAATATGATTTAATTATCAGGGAGATGCGAACTTTGGTAAACAATATAAATCAGGCTTTGTTAGCCATACAGTCTCTCTCATAACTACTCAGTTCTGCTATTGCGACTCTAGATCCACCATGGACAATGTTTAAACTAATGGGTATGGTTGTGTTTAAAAAAAAAATAATAACTTTATTTATGAAAGTAGGCAATTGGCCAGCAGGCATAGTTGGTTGCCCTCTGATATAGGAAAATATACTTATGTTTATTTCTGATGTTTCCTGTTAAGTAAGGCCATAAATTCTGTGAATTTACATTTTAACATACATTTTTGATCAGTATAAAAGTTATAGTTGCCCTGCCTGGTAAGACATTAACCAAATGTGTATCTGACCTAGCAATCTCATTTTATTGTTTTTTTAATGCATTTTTTGAAAGATGATATAATCTCTGTTCCTCTTATTCACATTGAGAGTGGATTTACTGTTTTTTTGATCCTTTCAATAATAAATTGAGTATTTTTGACACAAATTCATTCTAAATCTGTAAAAGAATAATGTTTTTACTTTTGAAAGTTATATCTGAATAATAAAAAAAAGTGTGTATCTTTTGAATCCTAATTCTATTATCTTAGATATTTTAGATTCTAAAATATCAACTTTTCTGTTAGATTTTGGTCATCTTTAATGGCAGGATTTGAGGATTTCTAAACTAGGGCAGCCTCTCACATCTGAAGAAGACAAAAATTTGAATAATTAAATTATTGAGACCAAAATGTTTCAAAACATCAATAGTCAGAGAGCAGTTAAATTGTTTCACAATTCCTTTATCCCTGACAAAACATACTACTAAATATATATACTTCATCTGTATTTAAGCTTTTGACTTAAGATGTGATTTTTTTTTTCAACTATGAATAATTTCAAGTCCTAAATTGCTGGGGGAGTTTTTTAGCACATCGAGTGTAGTAGACAAGAGTTTATGCTTAGCAAAGAATCTTTGCAGGCATGGAGGTCCACAATTACAAAGAGAGAGATGTTATAACTTCTTTAATGACTTTTTCTTGTGACAGAGAATTTGAGCCTTTGGCACATCCTATCAAAACTCTCAAGTCATTCACGACACTGAGAGGCAAAGTTCACTCAGAGTTAAACTTGCATTCAACTCTGCACAGAATTTCTAAGTGACGAGCATGTCTCTGTCTTTGCCAGATGTGTGTTGTTGTTTATGTTCTAGAAACCTGTAGTTGGATGACAAATTTAACCACTCCAACACATGCAATATGTATTAGTGAACTAAAACTTTATGGACTAGTAAGAAAAATCAGAAATTTAGTGAAGTCAAAATCCTGAATCTAATTCATTGATGGGGAATGTCTTCCTTTTTACAAGAGGTTTTTTGTTCTGCCATCTTCCCAGCACTCGGTATAATGGCTTCTATCTTGGTAATTGTTCTGCAACAATAGAAATTATAGAGACCTTGCTCTACAGTTGCATCTCAGTGGATTATTCTTCACAGTCAAACAATTTTTACATTTGTCTGTCAAAAATTTTAAAAATTAGGTTCATGGGGAGAAAAGTGTTTTTTTCTCAGGTTTTATAGTATCATTTCTATTTTCTTTCTTACCTCCTTCACTGCTTTTTCTACTACAAACCCTACCTAGGGCAGCATATGAAGATTTATGGTGCTGTCGAACTGAGGATTTTTAAATTCTCAGCCACATTGTGGCACTAGCTGAAGGCACAAAGAGTTTCTCTTCATTAGGTCGTATTTATTCCTTCTCTGCTTGCAGATAGGCTACTTAGAAGAAGCTGGTCTCTTTCTTAGAAGAAATATTTAAAAGCCACACAAAAATATAGTCAACACATTTCAAAATACTGAAATTTCTCTACGGAATTTTCTAAAGTTCTAGCCACAGAGAACTAAAACTCTGAATACCAAGTGAATTTGCATGAATATGGCAGTATAAATATTTTTTTCTACTATATAATACCTATCAGCATCTTCTCAACCAAGGTAATGGAGAATCTTCATACTGTATTTTTTGGCAAATCAACTTAATCCCCGGTTTAAGTGTTGCAATTATAATACTTCACACTTCCAGAAACCTGTTTCAGAATTAGAACTCTTTTTGGCTTCCAAGTCACAGAGTGACATTAGCAAAATGCTATATGGTTGCTTATTTATCTGAAAATTCCAAATAAATCAAATCATTTTGCTATATTTCCCTGTCTTCATTTCTCAGCTTAGATGTTCTGTTTAGTTGGCTGTACTCTCCGTTAATTTCCCCATTTCAACAGAAAATGGCCACTGAAAATCACAAACTCACATCCCTCTAACAGTGCCAGAGGACAGAGCTCTCTTCTTTCCAAATGTTTCCTGGAAGTCCCAGATTTCTGCTTATGATCTGATCCAATCAGCTAGATTTGAGATTAAATTCTCTGATTGGCAAAGCTTGTACCATGGTCTATCAAAGTAAAAAACCAAGAGTGGAGTAGGGATGATTCTACCAAAGAAAAATCAGAGTTCTTTTACAAGGTGCAAAGAATAAAAAAGAGAAAAGTGAAAGAGGAGGGGAGAGAGAGAAAGAGACAGAAAGAGAGAGAGAGAGGGAAGGAAGGAAGGAAGGAAGGAAGGAAGGAAGGAAGGAAGGAAGGAAATGTAGTACAAAGAAAAGATGTCAAAGATGTCTATAACTTGTTAAAGCATGTTGAAAAATAGAATAAATTTGACTTGTAGGGAACTTTTGTTGGCAGACCATGGTGATTTAAGTATGCATAATTTCATTTTTAATATTTGTAACCCATCTATTTAAGAAACCTGTCAAAGTACTGTTACGTTTATTATTTATACCTGATAGAATATTATCTTTTGTTTCTGAAATAAAGTAAAATTATTTTTGTAATTGACTTCCTTCATAGATTTTGATAATGAAAGCTGTTGTACAAATACCTCTTGAAGTTATTTTAATAATTGAATAAATGACTGAACTCAATTCAAACAGCTGTGTGGTCTCTTCCTATACCCTAAATGACATTCCTTCTTAAACTTATTTTTCCTAACCACTTTGAGATTGGAGATTAAGCTTCTGTTTAATGTTATTTTATTTATTGTTTTGTTAATATTAGATCTTCAAGAGATGAGTCTCCTTTGTCTTTGTCTTATTGCTTATAATATGTTCAAACACACACATCATTCTTTTAAAAAATCATCTGAACAAGCTTTTAAAATAATTTGTTATTTAGTATTCCTGACACTATAAATGTAACTTTTACATGTATATTCTACCTAAGCCATTTTTTCCAGTGTTCATGAAAAATCTTTTCAAACCTGTGCTCATTTAATATCCCCACATACTTGATTTCTTGTTGATCATCTATATTTTCCTGCTCTTAATTTATCATAAAAATTTTATTTAAATTTTTTCAAATTCTTGTTCCCAAAAAATTGTTTTTAGCTATCTAAAACCATGCTATATTAAAGATTTTTCCTTTATACTAAATTGTGGCATTTATGTCTACCTATGCCTAACAGTCCTTCCTCCAGCTATTGCAAACTTAAGGATTATAAAGTGTACTAACTTAAGACCTTTCTGTTGTTCTTACAGGAATTGTTAATAACTTGCATGTTAACTTATTTGAGCCTTAATGTTTTTATCTATGAAATAATTATATTGTATCCCCAATAGGGATGTCATGAAGATTAAATATAATAACCTTCATAGTACTTATTACAGTACCTGACATTTGGTGGTGCTTAATAGGTGATTGTCTTTTATTATTATTGTTACAATTTATTAGAATTTACTCTTTAATGCCTCCATAAGGGATGGTTTTGACCATTCAGCACCACCTTTCTGATACTAGGCCATTCCTGAGTTTATAAACCATAGATACCATCCAATTCACAGAGAAATAATACAGTCAGAATTTTTAAAAATTAGGTCCATAGGGGAAAAAAGTGTTTTTTCCATAGATACCATCTCACGCAGAGAAATACTTATTTTTTTTTTTTTTTTTTTTTTTTTTTTGAGACGGAGTCTCTCTCTGTCGCCCAGGCTGGAGTGCAGTGGCCGGATCTCAGCTCACTGCAAGCTCCGCCTCCTGGGTTCACGCCATTCTCCTGCTTCAGCCTCCCCAGTAGCTGGGACTACAGGCGCCCGCCACCTCGCCCGGCTAATTTTTTGTATTTTTTAGTAGAAACGGGGTTTCACCGTGTTAGCCAGGATGGTCTCGATCTCCTGACCTCGTGATCCGCCTGTCTCGGCCTCCCAAAGTGCTGGGATTACAGGCTTGAGCCACCGCGCCCGGCCAGAGAAATACTTATTATGTCTTCCTTCTAGGTTCCTTGAATCTATTCATGCCTGTAAGTGCTGTCCTTGTTCTATATGACAAAATGTGCCATTTTAAAAAATAAATAAAATTTTCTTCTATCTCTTCCTTATTTTAAAGATACAGCTGATATAAAATTGTATAATTACACTTTTATTCTTTTTTCTTATTTTTCTACTCACCAATTTCTGGATTCTAGCTTACATCTTTCTCTGTTTCCTCATTTTTGTTCTTGTTTTCATTCCTTTTGGGTCATTTCTCCCTACAGTAAGAAAATATCCCACTCTTGACAAAATTTTAAAAATTGAAAGACATTCTGTGAACAGTTTGATTTTGTCATCAATGTCAGGGATTGGCACCTCCCATTTTGAGTTTAGTTACTCCTCATTTCTTACTTGGATTACCATAAATATTCCCTTTTCTTCTCCCTGTGTCTTGACCTTTTTCCCTTCTAATTTATTCATCACATGTTCGAGTGTTAGTTCTAAAGAACTGGCATGATTATGATACTCTGTAGCTTTAAAATACAACAGCCTCCCAATTGCTGTAGATCAAAAATCTATGTCAGTTCATTACATTGAAGGCCCTCTATCATCCTGCTTTATCAACTGCCAAGTAGGAAATATATGCCTGCCACACTGAGTCATTAACTATCTCATATGATCCAGTAGACATTAGTTCATGAATGTTCGTTTACAGATCTCAAGAATAGAATGACAATGCCTAATTCTCCTGATTGTAGCTGAATGGACCACTGATAACTTGTGATCTCTGGCATACAAAAGATGAATGAGGCCAGCGAGATTTCTCCACAAAGAACTTAAAATTTGTACATTGAGGACTACATACAGTATATACAGATATAGTAACCCATGGAGAATTCAGCCAGGAAGTCAGGTAGGTTCTGGGACTGGAAAGCCATCAGCTGTGTGTCTAGAGATAAAATAAGAGAGGAGGAAGTTAGACAAAAGAGAGAAACAGAAAGATACACAGGGCTGGAAGAAGAGATTTAGCCATCATCGAGGACACTGAGAAAGACAGAAACAGAAACAGACAGAGACGGAGAGAGACAGAGATGAACTGCCTTGATTCCTGACAACTTCTGGATTCCATCTTCATTGAGATTTTTGTGCATTTTAAAAAATAAGCCTGCGCTACTTTTTTTTTTTAAGTTAGCTTTAGTTAGTTTTTGCTCTTTTCCACGGTGAAAGCCTTGACATGAACGGATGAGCTATTTTTGGTCATTTTGTACTTCTTACCCTCTGGCAACCTTTTCTCCCCTTATAAAATTCCTGCTTTCACATAAAAGCCTAACTCAACATTGCCAACTCTATGAATTCATTTTCTACCTTCTTAGGTCAAATTGATTTCTATCCCCAGTATTATCAAAAAGTAGTATTTATTTACCTATCCTATAGGTAATACACAGTATCACACTTTACTTATTTATCTTTCAACTCTCCTGGCTGAGGCTTCAACTTCTGCATTTGTAAAAAGTGAATACTAATGGCGTTTCCTCATAGAACTGTGGCTAGGATTAAATGATTTCACATGTCAACCATGATTTAAATAACAAGCACTATAAACTTAGAGAAATTCAAAGTTGATTTTACTCTGAGCCACGTTTGTAGACAATAGCCCAGGCACGCAAGTTCAGAGCACACCAAGAATGTGCCGCAGAGTACATGAGGTATAGTACTTACAGATTTCCACAAAGAAAATTGGGGAAGGAGACAATGAAGCAAAGGTGACATTCTTACAATTCTGACTGGAGCTTAGTGACATCACACATAAGATAAAGCAAATAGAGTAAAATCTTAGCAAGTGTATAGACATCTTAGTGTATGGAGAGGGATGATTAATTCTATCCTGCTTTTGTGTTTCATCTGATATGCAAGGTTACAATTGTTATGTGTCAGTCAAATATTTAACAGAACGTAGCCTTCCACACAGGAGTTCAGATTAGTTCATAGGCCTAGTTTCTATTATCTTTGTGTTCAACCCGCAGTCATCTTGGGCCACTTTTAAAAATGTTTCTTTCAGAATTTCCTTTTCTGATAGACTTATGTAAAACACTTAGAGAGTAGCTTTTATAATGATTGTGACTTTCCCATCTAGACAACATTAATTCTGGTAGAATCCAGTCACCAGTATACATTTTCTTGAAAAGTAAATGACAATAAATAAATAATAAATTAGCTTTTTGAAACAGTAGTTTAAATAGTTCAAAATTAAGAAATCCATTTCTATACTAATGGGCTGGTAAACAGATATGTAGAAAATAAGCAATATGTATGGTAAAATAAAAAGTTGTAACTAAAATTGATTTGGTTGGAAAAGAATGGCTTCTGTAAGTTCTGCCATCAGTAAATTTTTATCCTAAAATGACCAGAAAGAACTCCCTGGTTAAAGCCGGGTTTTTCAAATCACATAGCTTATTTTTTATACAGCAAACCCAAGGACAAAATGGGATAGGAAATCTATTTTGAGATGTAAATGTAGAAGCACTTTGAGATATTTAACATGGAATAGTGCTTCAGACATTTATTTAAAACTTCAGCTGTTATAAAATGCCAAGCCAGTTTTCCATAAACCTAAGTGTGACAACCCAAGTATATGATAAATAAGAAAAAAACAAAGAATGCTATTAGTTGACAAGTGAGTGTATTCTTATTGTGCCTTAAACTTTTGTTTGTATTATTAGTGAATTCTGCTATTTCTTCTGTTGCAAATTTGAAAATAAATATGTTGCATTTCAATAGAAAGGAAGTTTAAAGGAAATAAAGGAAACTGATTAGCCTGCTCTTTTGACTTTAATCAGTTGGGCTAGTTGCATTCAAATCAGAAATTTCCTGGAATAGCAAAATAAACTGAGCTCCTCAAATGTTCTGTAGCTTGCAGAAACTGGATAGAAATTATTTTATTTAAAGTTTAAACTGCAATAATGTCAAAGAATCATAGATATCAAAGTCAGAGAAGTTCTTTTCCACATCTTTTATGCCACAAGCTAGTAGCTATGCTATGTGCTAATTGCCATGTTCCTTAGGAATACTTTGACTCTTGAGTAGATAAGGCTACAATCTAATTAAAAGAAATACATCTCATTGCAAGTGACTTTCTAAAGGACTTTTACGTAAACATACCTCAGAAAATAAACAGAAATCAGCCAGTATGCATCACGAGGTTAAGAAAATGGCCCAGAAAAAAAAAAAAAAAGAAAGAAATAGTGCTGTTAAGAAAGAGAGTAATAAGAGAATGTTAGATAAAATATTTATCCTTCAGTGAAAACTCGTATTTATTTGTAACTTAAATTCCAATTTTGTTGTTTAAATTAAAAGGATGTAACAAAATATTACAGAGTGGCTTAAACACCAAAATTGTATTTATTGTCTTATGGATTGGGAGTTTAGAGGACCAAAATCAAATGTCTGCCAAGTTTGCTTCCTCTGAAGATTGTGAGAGAAAAATAGGCCTCTCTCCTTGGCTCGTAGTTAGTTGACCATCTTTTCTCTGTGTCTCTTTACATCATCTTTCTTCCTTGCGTGTCTATCTCTGGCTCCAACTCTCCCCTTTTTATAGAGAGAACAGTTGTATTAGACGAAGGGCTGAATCTACTCCATTATATTCTTATCTTAACTAATTACATCTGCTAATGACCCCAATTTCCAAATAAGGTTATGTTCTGAGGTGTTGAGTGTTAAGACTCCAACACAGGAATTCTGGGGGAGGCACATTTTTGAAAATGGAAACCTAAAAAATATATTTGAATCTCTTATATGTGAAGAGCACACGTAACAAAATAAAGGCAGTTGCCAAAGAGACGACAGTTAGAGGCAAAATTAAGAATTTGATTTTGCAATTGCTTAAGTAAAGGTGAAGAAACTTGACACATAGTTGGCTACCCCCCAGTGACATTTCAAAAATGGAAAAAAGTGTGCTTTTACTTTTTTGGCACCATATTACTTCAGTGCTTTTCTATTGTGGATTGCAAAAAGAAACCCCATTAACTAGCATTAACCCCGTAACATTAACTGGCCCCCTAACAAATCTTTTCTTTGGTTCTGATCTTACCAATAAACATCATGCAAATCCAGATTTTACTTCCTACCCATACCAAACACAACCTTTAGATCTTTTTAGCTTTATTTTCAATCCCTTATCCATACTGTTTTCTAGCTTGCTTTTTTCCAAATTCTTTAAAATACTTTCTTCCTTTTCTTTTTTTTTTTAAGGAACACAAATTGCTAACTTCTAACTTATACTTTTAAGGGCTTATGATTATACTTCTATTCCCTTTTAAAACTTTTTAAGAAGTCAGATTTTTTTCTAATTTATTAGCCCCTAAAGTACCCTAAAAATGTCAGGTTTTACAACCAAAATAAGGTTGTATTGCAAAGGCAGAGCCACTGAAGAGAAATTAATACCTTTAAATGGCTGCCATCAGTAACTCAAGTAGCTACTCTCTAAACAGCACAGAAAAATATGTTGCAAATATAAGTTTCAGAAATCAGCCCTTGATTATCTTTCAAAGAAAGAAAAATAAATCATCTTTTTTTCTTTCTGCGACACATGTGGTTCATGGTATGACACACTCTCATGGGTACATACAGAATATATGTGTACATATACACATACACATTTCCATTCTAACTACTTAGCTCCTAATCGTTGCTCTTTAATAAGAAATCTTTCCTAGTTATTTTTCATCTGGAAGACCCCAAAATAAAAGACTATTACAAAAGAACTTCACTGACCTTCCAACTTAATCCAATCTCTATGCCATTAATTGTGTTACTCTTTTAACGTTCTGATCTAGAAAACATATATTCATTCATTCATGTATTCATTCAACAAATAATCTTAGAAATTTATGCCAAGTACTATTCTATATACAGAAGACAAAACGGTGGGGGAAAAAAAATCTGTGCTCATGACATTTAGATCTAATGAGGGAAAATGGAATAAATGTAATAATAAATTAACTGTATATTAGAACATAATATCCTCTCTGAAGATAAATCAGAAATGAATCCTTTATAACTCTCAAGTAGTGGGAGATATTTTAAATGATGATTCAATTATCAAAAGCCATTCAAAATTTGAGAAATTCAAGTAAAAAAAAAAAAAGGAAAACTTCCAAATAAGGAAAAAACATTATAAAGAAGATCAAAATACAAATAACTGTGGATAAAATGTTTACAGCATATATGAATATATGACCTCCCTATACAAAGTGAAATTTGAACAAAAGCTACAAAACAGAGTGTATTAGTCTGTTTTAATGCTGCTATTAAAGACATACCTGAGACTGGGCAATTTACAAAAGAAAGGTTTATTGGACTTACAGTTACACATGGCTGTGGAGACCTCACAATCATGGCAGAAGGCAAGGGGGAGCACGTCACATCTTACTACGTAGATAATAGCAGGTAAAAGGACAGCTTGTGCAGGGAAACTCCCATTTTTAAAGCCATCAGATCTCGTAAGACCCATTCACTCTCAGGAGGACATGAGAAAGACCTGCCCCACAATTCAATCATCTTCCACCAGCTCCCTCCCACAACATGTGGGAATTATGGGAGCTACAAGATGAGATTTGGATGGGGACATAGAACCAAATGATATCATTCTGCCCCTGGCCACTCCCAAATCTCATATCTTCACATTTCAAAACCAATCATGCCTTCCAACAGTCCCCCAAAGACTCAATTCATTTCAGCATTAACTCAAAAGTCCACAGTCCAACAGCTCACCTGAGACAAGTCAAGTCCCTTGCATCTGTGAGCCTGTAAAATCAAAAGCAAGTTAGTAACTTCCTAGTTACAATGGGGGTACAGGCATTAGGTAAATATAACCATTGAAAATGGGAGAAATTGGCCAAAGCAAAGGGGCCATGGGCTCCATGAAAGTCCAAAATCCAGCAGGGCAGTCAAATCTTAAAACTCCAGAATGATCTCCTTTGACTCCATGTTTCGCATCCAGGTCATGCTGATGTAAGAGGTAGGTCCCCATGGTCTTGGGTAGCTATGCCCCTGAGGCTTTGCAGGGTACAGCCTCCCTCCTGGCTGTTTTCACAGGCTGGCAATGAGTGTCTGCAGCTTTTCCAGGCACATGGTGGAGGCTGTCAGTGGATCTGCTATTCTGGGGTCTGGAGTACGGGTGGCCCTCTTCTCACAGCTCCACTAGATGATGCCCTAGTAGAGACTTTGTGTGGGGGCTCCAACACCATACTTCCCTTCTGCGTTGCCCTAGCAGAGGTTCTCTATGAGCGCCCCAACCCTGGAGCAAGCTTCTGCCTGGATATCCAGGTGTTTGCATACAGCTTCTGTTTCTATAAGTGTTAGAAAAACTTCATAGTATTCTAAGATGTTCTAAGGATGAAAATTTGAAAAGAATAAAAGCAAATATATGGGCAATAATATAATGTTTTCTTCTCCTTTTAAGTTTGTAATACTTCGGGCAAAGAGTCTAACATTGATGTGGAGTTCAATATAAATATCTACATAAAGAAAATGTATGCATGTATATAGAGAAAATGTTTAAGACAACTATGTTACACACAAGAGAGGATAAGGAAACTTAAAGGATGTGAGGTTTCTTGGACTATAAAAAGTTGACACTAGTTGATTTTTCTGTTGATGGAACAGTTTTTTATCTTGATGTTGGTGATGGTTACAGAAATTTATATATATGATTAAATGCATAGAATTATACACACATAGTACCAATGCCTATTTCCTGCTTTTGATAGTGTACTTTTTATACAAGATAAAACCACTGGGGGAGGCCGGGCGCGGTGGCTCAAGCCTGTAATCCCAGCACTTTGGGAGGCCGAGACGGGTGGATCACGAGGTCAGGAGATCGAGACCATCCTGGCTAACACGGTGAAACCCCGTCTCTACTAAAAAATACAAAAAACTAGCCGGGCGAGGTGGCGGGCGCCTGTAGTCCCAGCTACTCGGGAGGCTGAGGCAGGAGAATGGCGTAAACCCGGGAGGCAGAGCTTGCAGTGAGCCGAGATCCGGCCACTGCACTCCAGCCTGGGCAACAGAGCGAGACTCCGTCTCAAAAAAAAAAAAAAAAAAAAACCACTGGGGGAAACTAGGTGAAGAATACCTGTCATGTTCCAACAGGGCAATATCCTGTAAATCAATAATATTTGAAAATTATTTTTTAAACTAATTAAAATACAAATGAAAAAATTTGCTTATGAAGATGATTGTGTTTTCACTATACTAATGCACATAAAAACTTGGCTGTGTTTGAGATAATAGTGCCATTTAGATTTTATGTTTTGAGGTATTATGCATGAATGGATATCTACCTCCTATAAATCATATTACACAGTATTTAAGTATGTGGTTTCAGACTACCATAAGTAATCAATGGAGGAAACTGGGCAAAAGGTAGATGAGGCTTCTCTGTACTATATTTACAACTTTCTATAAGTCAAAATTATATCCAAATCAATTTTATAAATTATGATGCAAGTGTAAACATTTGTTTAAAAAGGTGACAGGGTTTTCATTCCCTAAGGCATACATAATTTGTTCCATATTGGAGATAATGTTCTTCAGGTTGTGTCATTTTTTTTAAATACCATAAACAAATGAAAAACTGCTCCCTGTTTTTTACATTATGCAGAATTGAAGTAGGTGTTTTTAGATTGCAATGGGCAATTCAATATGTGATTAGTGTTAAAAATTCTGCTTTTGATCCTTATCAATATTGAGTCATTTTTTAAATTTAAAACATTAACAGAGTATATTATTCTCATTAACATTATTCAAAAGAATATGATATTATACCTGATCTACACTTAACTATTTTCAAAGAAATTATGGAATAGTGACATCAACAAGATAGCAAATCTAGAGCCCCTGGCACTTGTCCCGCTGATGAAGACAAAGCAGCAAATATGTAGCTACATTTTGATGAAAATAACTAAAAGCAAGTGCTGGAATACATCAAGAGAGTGCAGAAACTGCAAAGAACACAGAAACTTAGAATGACCACATAGAGAATAAGAGGAAACACCTTGCCTTTGCCACCTCATCTCCCAGCTGGGATCAGCTTAGAACCAGGAGAGACTTCTCCCTGCAGCAATAAAGTAACAAGGGGACCTCGGCAGCCCCATCTCCACCTTGAACACCTACAGTCCTCCTCACCACTGAAAGTAAACCCTATAGTACTCAGTTACTAGGCTCAGATGAGGTAGCTACTTGGAGTCCACACAGCTGTGATCGCCACAGAGAAGGAGCCAATGCTGCTTGGCCTCCTATGGCCAACACTGCTACTGCACAGTGCCATCTTGGAATCAGGATGACTGTTGTACTGTGCCCTGCGCTGGGGGCATGTAGCCAGAATACCCTTCCATTGGTGAGGCTTTATCACTGTGGCTCTACCCACTTTTGGTGGACCGCCCTCCTCTACCCAAGCTACTGGACATCCTATCCGGAGGGACCCAGTTGCTGGGTAGCTGCTTCATTTGCTCCTCCCAATTGCTGCTGCACCCAGCACTTTGAGGTCTGAGCTGACTCAGCACCCTGCCTTCTGAGGAAATGTTTTCTTGTCCACCCAAGGCAATCATACACTCACCCACAGTGCTTAAGCTGAAGTGGCGTTCTATCTCTCAGGGAATCAATGTTTTGGCCTAGCCAAGCAGGAGCACCTCCAAAGGCTGAGCTAATAGAGCATTCCACATAGCAAGGAAACAGAGAATTGGCTAAGCTTGGATACCTGACCCTCCAGACCAAACAACTATAGCATCCTGCTTCCCTATAACTGAACTAATTTTCCAGAGTCTGAACTGCTGAAGTGTACTGTCTTCGCAGGTAGCGAAATCATCCCTTCACTGCCGCTGTCCCACAGGTCCATTCTGCCACTCCTGGGTCGTCCATGAATGCATTCTGCTGTTCCTAGGTCCATGCCACCATGTACCCATCTCAGAGAGCTTGGGATACTGCCATGTCATACCATCCTAGGGTCCAGAATCACCACTATGTAGTGTCTTACTCTTTGAAACATAAGGTGACATTATGTCCTATTGGCTGTGGTACAAGGCGAGGGTGCCCACTAACACCACTTCTATTCAACATAGTACTAGAAGTACTAGCAAAGTAATCGGACAAGAAAAAGAAAGAAAAGATATCCAAATTGTAAAGGAAGAAGCAAAATTATCTTTATTTGCAAATGATATGATCTTATATGTAGAAAATCCCCAAACACCTCACTAAAAACTATTAAAATCAATGAATTCAGTAATGTTGCAGAATACAAAAATAACATGCCATAATATGTGCCATTTCTGCACAAAATAATGACCTAGAAAAAAAAAATCAGTAAAACAATCCCATTTATGATAGCATCACAAAATAAAATAAAATATTTGAAAATAAATGTAACCAAGGACTTGAAAGACCTGTACACCAAAAACTATTAAATATTGATGAAAGAAACTGAAGAAGACACAAATAAATGAAAAGATATTCCATGCTCATAGGTTTGAAGAATTAATATTGTTTAAATGTCTATGCCACTCCAAGCAATATTCAGATTCAGTGCAATCCCTAAAAAATCCCAATGACATAACTCGCAGACATAAAAAAGTTTTTGTGTATAAAACCACAAAGAATTTTAAATAGCCAAAGAAATTCTGAGAATTAAAAAAAATTGTTGGAGGTATCACACTTCCTGATTTAACTTAAATATTACAAAACTATAGTAATCAAAACAGTATGGGATTGGCATAAAAGCAAACACATAGACAAATATAACACAATAGAGGTCCCAGAAAGAAATCTAAACATACATGGTCAACTAATTTTCAACAAGGGTCCATAGGGCTTTCAACCAATAAGACTTCAACAGTTGGTACTGGGGAAACAACTTCCATATGCAAAAGAATGAAAATGAACCCTTATCACACATCATTTTGCTTTTATGGTTTCAGCTATTATGTTTAGAATTAAGTGTAATAATTTGGGTCTAAAGGACTTAAATGTAATACCATAAAACTCCTAGGAGAAAACATAGGGAAAAACTTCTTGACATTGGTTTTGGTGATGATTTCTTATATAAAAAAACTGAAGCTACAAAAGCAAAAAAAAAATAAATGGCACTACATCAAATTAAAAGGCTTCAGCACAGCAAAGGAAACAATCAACAAAATAAAAAGGCAACCTATGAATTAGAAAATAAAAATTACAAATCACAAATTTGGTAAAGGATTAATCCTCAAAATTTATAAAGAATGCATACAATGCAACAAAAAGAAACTGTATAACCTAATTTAAAAATGGGCAAATAACTTCAATAGATAAATATATTTATCCAAAGGAATAAAAATAGCCAAAAGCTATATCAAAAGGTGCTCAGCATCATCAATAGTTAAGGAAATACAAATAAAAGCTATTATGAAATATTACTTTATACCTATTAAGTATTATGAAAAAGACAACAGATAACCAGTGTTGGTGAAGGTATGGACAAAAGGGAACTTTTGTACATTCTTGGCAGGAGCATGGATTGGTGCAGTCATTATAGAAAACAGTATGGAGGCTCTCAGATAAATTAAAAAGAGAATTATCATATAACTCAGCAATCTCTCTTCTGGGTATATATTCAAAGGAAATAAAATTACCACCTACTAAAAATAACTGCACTCTAATGTTTATTGCAGCATTATTTGCAACATCCAAGATATGGAAACAACCTGGGTGTCTGTCAACAGATGACTGGATATTAAGAAAACGAAACAAAAACAAAAAAACTGTGGTACAGTAGGCCCCCTTGGTCATGGGGGATACATTCCAAAACCCTCAGTAGATGCCAAGCCAGAACCAGATTGTTTTTAATCAGAAAATGTTTCTTTTCATGGCTTATATGCACAAATTCAACGCCTTTCCCATCTTAACAAAGCCCTGAGGCTACAAACTTTTTCATTTAAGGTGTAACAACAAAACTAGCATATTTTTTTCCTTCTTCCCAATTTTATGCAGAGACATTTTGCTCTTAAAATACATTTTATAACCTCAGCATATAATTTTTTTTCTTATTGATAACTTTTACCCTTTCTGTTAAAGAAAGGACTTCATGGCTTCTCTTTGGCATATTCAAATTGCCAGTATTAGTATTCTTGCACTTTGGGGCCATTATTAAGTAAAATAAAGATTACTTGAACACAAGCACTGTGATATGGCAACCTCTATCTGATAACAGAGGTGGCTACTAAATGACTAAGGAGTGGTAGTGAATACAGTATGGATACACTGGACAAAAGATTGATTCATGTCCCAAGTGAAAAGAAGATAGGCAGTATGAAATTTCATCATGCTACCAAGAAAGGCATGCAATTTAAAACTTAAGAATTTTTTTATTTGGAGAATTTTCTATTTAACATTTTCAGACCATGGTTGACCACAGGTAACTGAAACTGTGGAAAACTATTAATAAGTAAAGACTGCTGCAATGCAATATTATTGAACACAATGGAATACTATTCAGCCTTAAGAAAGGAGGAGATCCTGCCATTTGCCACATGTATGCAATTGGAAGATATTATGCTAAGTAAAGTACGCCAGACACAAAAAGTATTACATGGCCTCACTCGTACGTTGAATCTAAAAAATGGGGGGAAGGGCCTACAGAGAGAATAACACAGTATTTACCAGGGGCAGGTGATCAGGGAGAAAATGGGAGATATAAGTCAAATGATGCAATGTAGCAGATACATAGTATCAATATGTCTAAAGATCTAATATATAACATAAGGACTATAGTTAATAATAGTGTATTATATCCAAAATTTTCACTAAATTAGTAGATTATATCTGCTTTTGTCATGGGGTGGAAAAAGAGTAACTATATGAGATGAAGGATGCAATAAGACATTTCACTGTAATAACTGTTCTGCTATATATATGTATGTATATATGTGTGTGTATATATATATTGTGTGTGTGTGTGTATATACATATATGATGAAGTTTGGATATTTGTCCCCACCCAAATCTGCTGTAGAATTGTAAGTCCTAATACTGGAGCTGGGACCTAATGGGAGATGTTTGGGTCATGGGTGGATCTGCCATGGCTTGGTCCTGACTTCACGAGAGTGAGTTCTCGCAAGACTTAGTAATTTAAAAGTGCGTAGCATTTCCACTCCCCATTTGTCTCTCTCTCTCTCACTCCTGTTTTTTCCATGTGAAGTATCTGCTCCCCCTTAACCTTCTGTCATGATTTTAAGTTTTCTGAGGCCTCCCTAGAAACTGAGCAGATGCCAGCACTATGCTTCTTGCAAAGACTGCAGAATAATGAGTCAATTAAACCTCTTTTCTTTATAAATTACCTAGTCTCAGGGACTTCTTCACAGCAATCCAAGAATGGCTTAATACAGAAAATTGGTACTGAGGAGTGGGACATTGTTATAAGGATACCTGAAAATATGGAAACAAATTTGGAACTGTGTCATGGGAAGAGTTTGGAGGAGTTTAGAGGGCTTTGAAGAAAATAGAAAGATTTGGGAAAGTTTAGAACGGATAGAAGCAGAAGACAACCATATGCCTAAGCAGATAGGGAAGAATCCCCAGAAAATCTCCCCAACCTGCCCAGGTCATTGTGCACAGGGAGCTTCCCTAAACATGCCCATGATGAAAAATTTCATCCCTTAACACATGTGCAGGAAGGGAAATACATCAGTGTGGAGCGGCTCAGACTAAAGAACCACCTGTACGCTGGGAGAACTGGGTGGAGCCACCAGGAATTTGTGCCTTCTGCTGGGGAGGAACCTAGCCTCTTCAGCTCATGTGGGAAACCTGGTATTCAATTATGAGGTGGGAGTCTGTTGTCACGACCCCTCTCTTTTCTGAGAGCTTTCCTTTAGCTTAATACATTCTACCCTCCTCGCCCTTCAATGTGTCCACATGCCTAATTTTTTTCCTGGTCATGAGATAAGAACCCAGATTTAGCTGAACTAAGAAGCAAAAACTCCTGCATCAGAACTTCTTAAGAGACTGGATAAATGGTTGTATCAAAATGCTGATAGTGATGCAGACAGTGAGGTCCAAGCTGATGAGGTATTAGATGCAATGAGGAACTCATTGGCAGCTGGAATAAAGGTTATGCATGTTATGCCAACAGAGCTTGGCTGCATTCTGTTCATGCCCTTGGAATCTGTGCAGGTTTGAACTTGAGAGTAATACTTTAGGATATTTGGCAGAATAAATTTCTAAGTGGCAAAACATTCAAGATGTGACCTGGCTGCCTCAAAAAGCCCACACTGAGATCAAAGAAGGATCAAAGAAATGGCTTAATGTTGGAAATTGTATTTAAAGAGGAAGCAGAGCCTAAAAGTTTGGGAAATTTGCAGCCTGGCCATGTGGCAGAGAAAGAAAAAGCTTTTCTGAGAGAGGAATTTAAGCAGGTTGTGGAGCAACAACTTACTAGAGATATATGCATAAGTAAAAGGGAGTCAAGTACTAATATACAAGACAATTGGAGGCATTTCACAGACCTTTGAGGAAGCCCCTCCCATCACAGGCCCTGTGGCCTAGGAGGACTGAATGGATTTATTAGCCAGGCCAAAGTCCCCGCTGCCCTGTACAGCCTAGGGACACTGCTCCTCACATCCAGGCTACTCTGGCTTCAGCTAGGCCTCAAACAGGCCCAGGTACAGTTTGGGCTGCCACTTTGGAGAATGCAAGCCATAAACCTTGGAGGCTTCCATGTAGCCTTAGGCCTGTAGGTATACAGAATTCTAGAGTGAAAAACACTTAGCAGCCTGCACCTAGATTTCAGAGGATGTATGAGAAAGCCTGGGCGTCTAGTCAGAGGCCTGCTCCAGAGGCAGAGCCCTCACACAGAACCTCTACTTGGGCAGTGCCAAGGGAAAATGTAGAATTGGAGCCCCCACATAGCATCCCCAGTGGTGCACTGCCTAGTAGAGCTATGAGAAATGGGCCACCATCTTCTAGATCCCAGAAGGGTAGAAGCACCAGCAGTTTGCACCCTGTGCTTGGAAAAGCCTCAGGCACCCGATAGTCTGTGAGAGCTGTTATGGGGAATGAATCCACCGAGCCACAGGGGCAGAACTGCCCAAGACCTTGGGAGCCCACCCCTGCATCAGTGTGCCCCAAATGTGGGATATGACATCAATGGAGCTTTAAGATTTAATGACTGCCCTGCTATGTTTCTCCTTTCATGAGACCTATAGCCCCTTTCTTTTGACCACTTTCTCTTTTAAAATATAAATGTTTACTTAATGCCGATACACCTATACCTCCATTGTATTTTGGAAGTAACTAATTTGTTTTTAATTTTACAGGCTCGTAAGTGGAAGGGACTTGTCTCAGATGAGACTTTGGACATTGGAATTTTGAGTTAATGGGAGAATGAGTTAAGACTTTGGGGGACTCTTAGGAGGGCATGATAGTATTTTGCAATGTGAGAAGTACATGAGATTTGGGAGAGGTTGGGGCAGAATGATATAGTTTGGATATTTGTAACTGTGCAAATCTCATGTTTCATTGTAATACCCAAGGCTGGAAGTGGGGCCTTGTTGGAGATGTTTGGGTCATATGGGCACATCCCTTACGGCTTGGTGCTGACTTCACAATAGTCAGTGAGTTCGCACAAGATCTGGTTGTGAAAAGTGTATAGCAGCCCTCCACCAATTCTCTCTCTCTCTTTTTTTTTTCTGTCTCACTTGCTCCTTCTTTGACCATATCATATGCCTCCTGCCACTTGCTTGCTCCTTTTACCACATCAAGTGCCACATCAACTCCTTTTTTCTGTCTCACTTGCTCCTTTTACCACATCAAAGTCCCATGATTGGGACTTTGTAAACCTCCTGAGGCCTCTCTAGAAGTTGAGCAGATGCCAGCACCATGCTCCCTGCAAAGCCTGTAAAACCTTGAGCCAGTTGAACATCTTTTCTTTATAAATTACTCAGTCTCAGATTTTAGTAATGCAAAAATGGCCATGACATGATATTGTATACCTTTAATACACACATAAACATGCATTTTTTTTTAAAAAAAGAAAACATTCATTTGTGTTAGAAATTTAACAGCCTTTTATTGCCCCATGTCTCTTTATGTGTCATTTTCTTTTCTTTTTTCTTTTTTTTTTTTTATCTAGACGAGGTCACCCAGGCTGGAGTGCAGTGGACCAATCACAGCTCACTGCTACCTCTGCCTCCCAGACGCAAGTGATCCTTCCACCTTATCCTCTTGAGGAGCTGGTACTATAGGCATGCACCACCATGCCTGGATAGTTTTTTATTTTTTGTAGTGATGGGGTTTCGCCATGTTGCCCATATTGGTTTCAAACACTCGAGCGAACATGATATGCCGTCTAGGCCTCTCAAGATGCTAAGATTACAGGCGTGAGCCACCGTGTCCAACCATCATTTTCTTTATGTGGAAAATTAAGTGGCAAAGAGCACTGCAGTTAAAGTATCTTATGAAATGGTTGTCTTAACATCTATCTCATAATTAATTACACTTTGTTTTGTTCCACATAGTCAAGGATAATGCCTTTGATCTATTTATCACACTTGTTTTAATAATAGATACAATGCTGCTCTTAATTTATTAAGTTTCTATACTTACAGAAAACAGATTGTTATTTTGAATTTTCTACACATGAAACACACACAAACAGAATAGTGAAAAAATTAGAAGGGACTTGTCAAATCCACCTCTCAGAGTATTTAGCTGTTATAGCAATTTTTAATCATGTAGCTACAATCTTGTTTCATCTTTTTGCAAACATTTGATAAAATAAGTGAATTAACATAAGAATTCCGATGATACTGAATATATATACATTATGAAAATAAGTTTATGATTACTTTCATGATAAAAATTAATGGGTTGTTTCTTTAGTTTCAGATTTTAATGCCAGATATAGTTTAAAGAGAATCTTTCTGGGATATATCCATATGTAGAAGGGGCAAGCCTCTATTGGAAGGAAATTGCCTATAAAGTTAAATAATCCTTATTCAATCTTGCTGTTCTATGCATCCTGGCATGCTTATTAGTATTTCAGCCAAACTCAAAATCAAGGACAGAAAGGAAATGAAATCTGTTGATTATATATTAGATATCTATTTTAAGGCAATGCTAAAGATTATTTTATCAACTGTCATTTAACTATCTTTAGTTCATCTTATAAAATAATTTAATCAGAGTAATCCTTCACCAAATAAGTTTACATTCAAGATTATATATTTACAGGGAGAAGGATTTTATATGGTGCTAGAATTCAGATTTCCTAATATAAGTTATTGTATTCGAGATATTATAAAAATGAGAAAGACTGTTGACGAGACATCTGACAAATGTGCATATGTCTTAACAAAAGGAATGTAAATGCTAAAATATAATTTTGTTATTACTGTGGACCTAAAAAGAGGTGATCTCTAATTTGCCAGGCAAGCCATAATATACCTGCTCACATAATAATAATTAGCAAGTTTAGTAAATCCCTATTGCTAGCAGAAAGTTGTATGTCTCAACAACAAGGACAGCACACACTTTTTTTTAAAGTTACTTTCAGGAAAAATAAGATTTAGGAGAACCACAAGGTCAGGATCTTTGCATTTAGATCCACTTCAAAACATGCTTCATCAGGAGAGGATCATTTGTCTTCACAGACACATCCCATAAAGGCCATGGTGTGAGGGAAAATGAAGCCATTAGATTTTTGGAATTTAAGTTTTATAGCTGAAGTTTCAATAACACTACCAGAGTGTAATAGGACCCAAGTGTCATATTGAAGAGTCAGCATAAATGACTAATTCCATGTGGTGAGAAAGCTGATGGGCTTATACTGAGCTATCTGAGGAGAGAGGAACCAGTCAACTATAGAGGATTGCTTCATTGTACAACTGGGGAAGTTGAGCATCTAAAGGACTGAGCACACAGCAACATTTTAAAAAGAAATAATATGGTGTGAGAAATTCAGCAGTAGTAACTATTGATATTAGTGTCAACTGGAATGAGTCCATGAATGACACAAGATTTGCAATTAGAAAGGTCCTAAGGATACAACTGAGTAATGCAAATAATGTCAGATTGGGTAAGTTAAATTTGAAATCATTGCCATGCCCCTCTGAGTCTCTGCAATGACTCTGTTTATCACAGTCTCCAACCATCTCCTCAGAAGTATGCAACACTCATAGGGAAATCTGGTAATAGGCTAAGCAAGAGAAATACAAATTTTACTTTTTATCACTGTAGGGCACTAGATAATTTCTGATGACTCATGCTGTTTCTATTTTTCTAGATAATCATGGTCAAACAGAGATATAACAATCTCTGTATTTGGAAATGGAAAACAACCACCAACACAATGAACAAAATCTCTTTTGAGGGAAATCCCTTTTTCTATAGCTTTCATTAAAGGAAGGATGTTGAGAAGACCTAAGTACGTTTAAGAGAATAAATCTCAACTTGCAGCTTGACAAAGACAAATGTTCCCTACTTGTTCTGGAACAGGTAAAAGAAATTCCAATGTTATGTTTACTGATTCTTTGCTTTGCTTCCTTTAGAAAAAAAAAAAAGAAAGAAAGAAAGAAAGAAAGAAAACCTTAGTGGGAAGTTAAGAACTGTTTGATTAACTGCTGAGCTAAACCGGAGGGAGCATACTCAGGAGCCTCTCTCTGGGAGGCTCCTCTAACTTGCTGTTCTCATACTATGCTTGCACATATTGGATAATGTCAATTAATCACATAAAGTAGAGACCATGGATTTTGGATAATTTCCCCCCTTTCTCATAAAGAGAACGAATTGTTCCAGACAGAAGGGCACAACACTGCACAGGCAATTCAGCTGAATTGTAACCTGGGGTGGACTTAGTGCTGTCAAGGGGGATGTTTGGGTTGATGGTTCTTCTAAGTTGCACAGCTCAGTGGTTTTTCTGTTCATAATGTCAGCTTTTTCTTACACACTGCATTGTATTAGGGACTTCAACTACAGAAGGAATATGGGGATCTATTTAATAGAAACTCTGTTGGGAAAGAGAAAATTGTTCAACCTCCCTAACTTTCTGCATTAAATTTTTGCATAATTCTCTTCTTTTAGTTTGCCATTTGTAAGACTGAAATTAAAATAGGAAGTATAATATTAGCAAAACAGTCAGTTAAAACATACAAAGACAGTTCTACTAACCTGATTTTTAAAACCCACTAGCTACTTTTAAAAGCATAAATTCTAATGATCAACTATCACAGAGTAGCAGTCAGGGTTTTAGAGTTCAGCAGTTGCAAATGACCATGAGACAATATTTGTGGTCAAATAAACATGGATATAAAGCCAAGGACAGACAACTCTAGGCTTTCAGAAAAGACAATTCTCAAGTAACTTAATAGCAATATAAGAAGAGCATATTCTAATCAGAGTTCTCTATAACAGTGTCAAGCATACAAGCTGAAAACCCCAACAACGAGCCTCAGTATGATACTCTTTCTCACTACCCATTGGCGTTTCCGAAACTGCTTGAAAACCAAATCTTTAAATATATAAACCAAACCACATCTAAAATTATTGCCAGACACATGTTTAAAATAAGCTGAACATTTTCCCCCCAAAAGCAAGTTAATTGAATTTTTCTATGTTGGATAGATATTTTGGATCAAATAAGAAATGAAAGCAATACTTCGACAAAATGTTATAAGTGCTATTTTACGTAATTAAACCCAGAATCGAAGTGCCAAATCTATTATGACTGAAATTAAAGGCTTAATGTTCTAAATGATAGCAATGACTGCTGTCTCTAGCAGGTAATACAGAAATGTCCTACAAAAGGTGAAAGAACATATCCCAGCATGAGAATCCAAATTGAAAGCAATTTTCTTGCTATAAAATTGAGTGGTTTATATTTACATTATTAATGACAAGAAAAAATAAATCAAAATATAGAAAATATGCTTGCCTCAATATTGCCACTAATGCTAGTGATTTATATTGTATTTATTTTTGCAAATGGTTAAACATATTTAAAATTTGTATTTTTTATAAATTGGCAATTTATGATTATGTTTATTTATGGAGTACAAAGTCATGTTATGTTTTATGAATATTATATAGAATAATTAAATCAAGTTAGTTAACATATTTATCACTTCAAATACTAACTTTTTTGTGGTGAGAACATGTGAAATTTACTCAGCATTATTAGAAATGTACAATACTCTGTTCTTAACTATATTCACCACACTATGCAATAGAAAATCTGAAAAAAATTTTATCTAATTGAGATTTTGTACCCATTGATCATCATATTTTCATTCCCCTCATACTCACAATCTCTCTAATAACCATTCTACTCCATGCTTCTGTGAGTTTGATATTTTCGTGTTTCATAAATAAATGAGAAAATGTGGTACTGTGTTTGTCTTCCTTTGCCTGGTTTATTTTACTTAGAAAAATATTCTCTAGTTATTTTCATATTGTAGCAAATGACAAAATTTCTTTCTTCTTTAAGGCTGAAGAATATTCCATTGTGGACACATACTAAGTATATTTTCTTTTTTTAATAAAATTTTGTGGCTATTTTTAATTTTTTTTAAATTTCAGATTCAGGGGGTAGATGTGCAGGTTTGTTACATGGATATATAGCATAATGGTGAGATTTGGGCTTTTAGTACATATCCAAATAGTAAATATTGTACCTAATAGGTATTTCTTTAACCCTTTCTTGCTTCCCAACCAACACCTACTGGAGTCCCCATTGTCTATTATTTTCATCTTTATATTCATGTCTACATATTGCTTAGCTCTCACTTATAAGAACATGCTGTATTTGATTTTTCTGTTTTTCAGTTATTTTGCTTAGAATAATGGCCTCCAGCTTCATCCACATTGCTGCAAAGGACATGATTTCCTGTTTTATTTTATGGATGCATAGTGTTCCATGGTGTATATATACCAAATTTTCTTTATCCAGTCATCCAAAGATGAACACTTGGGATAATTTCATGACTGTTATTGTTAATAGTGCTGTGATAAATGTACAAATGCAGGTGTCTTTTAAAATTTCTTTTCCTTTGGGTAGATGCTCAGTAGTGAGACTGCTGGATCAAATGGTGATTATATTTTTAGTTCTTTGAGAAATCTCCATACTGTTTTCCATAGGGGTTGTACTAATTTACATTCCCACCAATAGTGAATAAGCATACCGTTTTCTCTGCACCCTTGTCAACATCTGTGACTTTTGACTATTTGATAATAGTTGTTCTGACTGGTATAAGATATCTCATTGTAGTTTTTATTTGCATTTCTCTAATGATTAGTGATGTTGAGTATTTTTTCATGTTTCTTGGCCATTTGTATATCTTCTTTTGAGAAATGTCTGTTTATATCCTTTGCTCACTTTTGAATGGAATTGTTTGGTTTTGTCTTGTTGAATCATTTGAGTTCACTGTAGATTATGGAAATTAGTGCTTTGTCAAAGGCATAATTTACAAATATTTTCTCCCATTCTTAGGCTGCCTGTTTATTCTGTTGATTCTTTCCTTTACCATGCAAAAACTTTTTGGTTTAATTAAAACCCATTTGTCTATTTTTGTTTTTGTTGCATTTGCTTAGGGGTCTTAGTCACAAATTCCTTCCCTAGGCCAATGCCCAGAAGAGTTTTCCCCAAGTTTTCTTCTGGGCTTTTTATCAGGGCTTACACTGAAGTATTTAATTCACCTTGAGTTAACTTTTATGTATGGCAAGGGATAGGGCTCTAGTTTCATTCAGAGGTGTATAGCTAGCCCATTTTCCCTGCACCATTTATTGAGTAATGTGTTATTTATCCATTGTTTATTTTTGTCAACTTTGTCAAAGATCAGTTGGTTGTAGGTATGTGACTTTATTTCTGGGTTCTCTATTCTTTTCCATTGACCTATATGTCTAGTTTTCTACCAGTGTCATGCTTTTTGAGTTGATATAGTCTTGGAAGTATAATCTGAAGCTAGGTAATGTGATACCTCTGGCTTTTTTCTTTTGGCTTATGATTGCTTTCTGTTTTGGGTATCTTTTTTGGTTCCAAATGAACTGTAACTGTTTTTTTTTTTTTTAATTCTGTGAAGAATTACCTTGGTAACTTGACAGAGATTGTGTTGAGTCTTCAGGTTGCTTTGGGCAGTATGTTCATTTTAATAATATTGATTCTTCCAATCTATGAGCACAGGATGTTTTTCCATTTGTTTACATCATCTGTGATTTTTTTCATCAGTCTTTTGTAGCTTCTAGCTAGTTGGCTCACAATTCTGCCAGCTGTTACAGAAAGCATAGCACCAGCATCTGATTGCCTTAGGGTGAGGTCTCAGGAAGCTTTTACTCATGGTGGGAGGCAAAGAAGGAGCAGGCATGTTACATGATGAGAGAGGTAACAAGAGAGTGAAAGAGAAAGAGACAGAAGGGGAAAGTGCCACACTCTTTTAAACAATCCGATTTCACGTGAACTACAGAGAAAGAACTCATTCATTAGCAGGAGGATGGTACTAAGCCATCCATGAGGAATCCATCTCCATTATCCAATTACTTCCTACCAGGACCCACCACCAGCATTGCAAATCAGATTTCAACATGAAATTTGGAGTAGAAAACATCCAAACAATATCAATTGTCTTTTTGATATGCTTTTGGATGCACGTTGCAAGTATTTTGTTGAAGTTTTTTTTGTCTATGCTAAGCAGTGATACTGGCCTATAGTTTTGCTTTTTGGTTGTATGTTTTCCTGATTCTGGTATCATGATGATACTGGTTTCATAAACTGAGTTAGGGAGGAATCCCTTCTCATCATTTTTTTGGAATAGTGTTGAGAGGTGACAACATGCTAGCAGACCTCACTCATTCTCGGCACCTCCTCAGCCTCGGCGTCCATTCTGGCCACACTTGAGGAGCCCTACAGCCCACTGCTGCACAGTGGGAGCCCCTCTCTGGGCTGGCGGAGGCTGGAACTGGCTCCTTCTGCTTGCCAGGAGGTATGGAGGGAGAGGCGTGGGCGGGAACCGGGGGCTGCACACAGCACTCACCGGCCAGCATGAGTTCTGGGTGGGTGTGGGCTCAACTTGCCTTGCACTTGGAGCGGGGCTTTTGCCCTGGGCAGTGAGGGGCTTAGCACCCAGGCCAGCAGCTGTGAAGGGTGCACCAGGTCGCCCAGCACTGCTGGCTCACCCACGCCATGCTCGAGTTCTCACTGGGCCTCAGCTGCCTCCCCATGCGGCAGGGCTCCGGACCTGCAGCCCACCATGCCCAAGCCCCCCAACAGGTGGGCTCCCCTGCGGCCTGAGCCTCCCTGATGGGCGCTGCCCCCTACTCCACAGAGCCCTGTCCCATTGACCACGCAAGGGCTGAAGAGTGCAGGCACATAGCTCAGGACTGGTGGGCAGCTCCTCCCATGGCCCTGGCGTGGGATCCACTAGGCAAAGCCAGCTGGGCTCCTGAGTCAAGTGGGGACTTGGAGAACTTTTATGTCTAGCTAGAGGATTGTAAATGCACCAATCAGCACTCTGTGTCTAGCTTAAGGTTTGTAAATGCACCAATCAGTGCTCTGTGTCTAGCTAATCTAGTGGGGACTTGGAGAACTTTTCTGTCTAGCACTCTGTCTAGCTAAAGGATTGTAAATGCACCAATCAGCACTTTGTGTCTAGCTCAAGGTTTGTAAATGCACCAATCATCACTCTGTGTCTAGCTAAAGGTTTGTAAATGCACCAATCAGCCCCCTGTCAAAATGGACCAATCAGCTCTCTGTAAAATGGACCAATCAGCAGGATGTGGGTGGGGTCAGATAAGGGAATAAACGCAGTCTGCCTGAGCCAGCAGCAAGCAACCCCCTCCAATCCCCTTCCACATTGTGGAAGCTTTGTTCTTTCACTCCTTAACAATAAATCTTGCTGCTGCTCACGCTTTGGGTCTGCACCACCTTTATGAGCTTGAACACTCACCGTGAAGGTCTGCAGCTTCACTCCTGAAGCCAGCGAGACCATGAACCCACCGGGAAGAATGAACAACTCCAGACATACCACCTTTAAGAGCTGTAACACTCACCACGAAGGTCTGCAGCTTCACTCCTGAAGTCAGCGAGACCATGAACCCATCAGAAGGAAGAAACTGGACACACCTGAACACCTCAAGGAACAAACTCTGGACACACCATCTTTAAGAACTGTAACAATCACTGCGAGCATCCACGGCTTCGTTCCTGAAGTCAGCAAGACCAAGAACCCACCAATTCCAGACACGGTATCAGTAAGATTGTAATATTGTTTGGCTGTGTGTCCCCATCCAAATCTCATGTTAAATTTTAATTCCCAGTGCTGGGGGAGGGACCTAATGGGAGGTGACTGGATCACGGGGTAAATTTTCCTTTGCTGTTTTCGTGATAATGAGTGAGTTTTCATGAGATCTGACAGTTTAAAAGTGTGGCACTTTTCCCAACCCGCTCTCATGTCAAAATGTGAAGATGTTCTTGCTTCCCCTTTGTTCCATTTCTGATTGTGCTTATTTGAATCATTTATCATTTTTCCTCAATCTCACTAGCAACCTATTGACTTTGTTTATCCTTTCAGAGAACAAACTTTTCATTTTGTTGCTCTTTGTATCATTTTTATGTTTTCAATCTCATTTAGTTCTGCTCTTATCTTTGTTATTTCTTCTGCCACCCCTGGGTTTTCTTCTCTTGTTTTTCTAGTTCTTTGATTTAAAATGTTAGAATGTTAGTATGAGATAAATTTGCCTATTTAATGTAGGCACTTAATGTTAGACACTTTCCTCTTAGCACTGCTAAAGGTTTTATTTTTATTTTATTTTTTTTTTGAGACGGAGTCTTGCTCTGCCGCCCAGGCTGGAGTACAGTGGCCGGATCTCAGCTCACTGCAAGCTCCGCCTCCCGGGTTCACGCCATTCTCCTGCCTCAGCCTCCCGAGTAGCTGGGACTACAGGCGCCTGCCACCTCGCCCGGCTAGTTTTTTGTATTTTTAGTAGAGACGGGGTTTCACCGTGTTAGCCAGGATGGTCTCGATCTCCTGACCTCGTGATCCGCCCATCTCGGCCTCCCAAAGTGCTGGGATTACAGGCTTGAGCCACCGCGCCCGGCCGTAGCACTGCTAAAGGTTTTAATACATTGTGTCTGTATTTTCACTAATTTCAGATTTTTTGTTATTTTTGTCTTAATTTTGTTGTTTACCCCAAAATCATCCAGGAGCAAGGTGTTTTGTTTCATGCATTTGTGTAGTTTTGACAGTTACTTTTCCAATTTTATTATACTGTAGTCCAAGAAGATACTTGATATAATTTTTATTTTTTTGAATTTAATAAGTCTCAGTTTATGGCCAACCATGTGGTCTATTGGTCTATTCTCTTTTGGAGAATGTTTTACGTGCAGATAAGAATATTGTGTATTATGTGTTTGTTGGGTAGAATGTTCTGTAAATGTCTATTAGGTTTCTGTGGCCTAGAATTCAGTTTAAAGTTTATTTGCTGATTTTTGGCCTCAATAATCTATCTAGTGTTATAAGTGGGATATTGAAGTTCTCAATCATTACACTACTGCTATCTCTTTCCTTAGGACCAGTAGTATTTGTTTTATGAATCTGGGTGCTACAATGTTGGGTTCATATATATTTGAAATAGTTATATCTTCTTGTTGAATTGAAACTTATCATTATTTTATGACATTGTCTTTTTTAGGTTTGTTGGTTTAAAGTATATTTCACCTGATATACACTTAGCTACTCCTGTTCATTTTTGCTTTCAATTTATGTTAAATATCTTTTCTCCTTTTTTTTGGGTCGGGGGGTCTGTGGGCATCTTTCCCCATTAGGTGGGTCTTTTGTAGGCAGCTAATTGTTGGAACTTGCTTTGTTATCCAATTTGCCAGTTCATATCCTTCCCATGGAGCATTTAGGCCTTTCACATTCAAGGTTAGTATTGATATGTGAGGTTCCATTCCTGTCATAATGGTGTTAACTAGTTGCTTTGCAGTCTCAATTGTGTAATTGCTTTATAGATTTGTGAGCATTGTACTTATATGTGCTTTTATGATGGCAAGTATTCTTTATTTCCGTGTTTAGAAATCCTTTGAGCATTTCTTGTAAGACCAGTCTAGTGTTGATGCATTTCCTTAGAGTTTCTTTATCTGAGAAAGGCTTTATGTCTCCATTTATGATGCTTATTTTGGTCACTTTCATTCATCAAGCTTAGTTTGGTCATTTTACAAAATCCTATATTTCTTGAAGGCTTTGTTCATTTTTTGAAATTCTTATTTCTCTATTTTTCTCTAACTGGATGAATTAAAAAGCTCTGAAATTTTTTCTTCTCTTTGATGTAGTATATTATTAAGACTTTCAACTGTATTTTGAACTTCCAGTAAATTTTTCAGTTCCAGAATCAGTTTTATATATATATATATATAAAATTATATTTTTATATCCTGGATTGCTTTTCTAATTTCTTTGTGTTGGTTTTCAGTTTTTCTTGGTTCTCATCGTGTGTTTTTACAATCCATATTTTGAGTCTTCCTTACAATCCATATATTGAATCTTTGTCACGTTATAATTTTCATTTTGGTTAGGAATAATTGCTGAAAAGCTAGTGTGATCCTTTGAGGGTGGTGGAACACCTGCCTTTTTGTACAGTCAGAGTTTTCATGCTGATTTTTTTTTTTTTTTTTGGATGTAAAACACCCATCTTATGGCTGCTGCTCAAATGATTGCAAGGCAGAATCTCTTTCCTCAACCCAAAATAGACGACTCTGTGACTAGTTTGAACTCCCCTGCAGGAATGTTCCCACTTTGCCCAGAAGGGAGAAAATGAACTCCACCCTTCATGCAAGCCCAGGCCAGTGTATACTTTCAGTGGGTAAACAGCTGCTCCAATAGTGCTGAAAAGGCTGTCTCCAAGTACACCTGCACCAGTTTTCAGGGGGAGAAGCCATGACTGCATCTCCAGTAGTGAATTGGGGGTAGCAGAAGCTCCACATCCATTCCAAGCCACTGTTTCTACCTGTCTGTTGAGGTGGAACAGCACTTCCCCTCTTCAGAGATCAGCACCATGCCCATGTCTCCACTGGAAGGTGCACAGCCACTTTCTGGTCCCAAGTAAGTGGCTGTCGAGCAATAGAGAGTGTGTGATCTGGTTTCCTTTGCTTGCAGAGGCTCTTTGGTGGACTTCAATTCCCCTTCCCCTAGAGACAATTTGTGCTGAGGGCTAGATCCATGGGGATCCCACAGTTCCACAGAGTCCGACTGGTCCCTGTGGTTGCCACATTTCAGAGCAGATTCTATGATGGAATATTTGCAGGGGATCTAGTGTTGTGGAGAAACAGTGCTAAGATTCTCTGGGCAGGATAGTGGTCCACAATGGGTGCACAACCATTATGGTTTCATTACTTTAGCTTGGATTTGAGTGGAAAGCCAGCAAACCCACATGAGCTGGCTTCCAGGTGCTCTGTTCTCCAGAAGTTCCCAAGTATCTGCCAACAGCAGTGCCTGGGCTTGCAAAGGCAGAGTAGCTCTCCAGAAATTCATTAGTTAACAGCCTGACACAGGGAAGAGGGAGAAAATAATCACTCCCTTTCCATGGAGTTCCAAAATTTCTTGGAGGTCAGTCTCTACCAAACTCTTGTTGCCTTCTTTTTCTGTACTGCCAGCTTCTTCCCATGGCTTTTCCAATAGGTGTTGGCACTCTTCCCTCAGTATTCCATTCAGGCCATGATCATTCACCTGAAAGTTGGATCTTTTTTTCTGAGAATTCATATCTGACATCTCTAGTTAGCCATCTTGCCTCTGTATTTAAATAGTTTCTGAAGGTAAGAAAAAGTCCAAACAATAATGTATTTACTTATACATGTTCCTTTTTATTAATAATTAAATAAGTAGGTTCTTTATTTGACTATAATTTCAGTGGTTATTTCAATTTATACTTTAATACCTTTTTAATAGTACTTCCAAAAAGTGAATACTCTAAAAGCTTAAACGTAATATAGATGATGGTTGTGATGATGATAATAGTATCTTGGATTTTTTAGATAATATTTTCCAGGTTGTAGTCTGATCCAGACATTCTCCCTAAATATCCCAACTTTGGTATTAAGAAATCAATATTTCAAGGGGTTAAATCAATAGTTAAAACTACTGTGAAAATACCACATAAAAGAGAGAGATATCATTTTCTTTTAAATTATCTCAAATTTGTTTCTGGCAATGTATATTAAAAAACTCAAATTAGTTGGACTTATTTGACCAACCTGACTTCAAAAACACAAAAAGTGTATATATTGAAAATTTCCTAAATTTCAAGAATTTCCAAATATTGTTTTTCTTTCTCATTCAGATTTCTAATTTTTTAAATGCCATTTTTAAGGCAATGGGTGTTGAAAGCAAAAACCAATTCTAAAATCTTTCATTTTGGAAAGCTTTGAAATAGAACATGTTTTGACTGGCATGGCACAAAGGATAAAATAGAAATTAAACACCTTAATTTGTTCTGCATGCTTCTTTCTCAAAAATCAGCAAGTGCCATTGAATAACTCATATCATACCTTATGCTTTATATTTGCTGAATTTTTTGTGCTTCAAATTCACACAAAAACTACAGAAGCTTCAAAATGAGAAGATTCACCACTGTCATCTTTCTCTTCACTACCTTATTAGGCTGAAAATTATTATTTTAACATAATTTACAATATTGCATGTTTTACTAATTTAATTGATCTAAAGAAAATAAAATGAATTCACTCTCAAATTCAAATGGCTACTTTGTGTCTCAGGATGTCATTAACATCAAAAGAGTGGATCACCATGCGACTATCTTCTAATTTTCAACAATTCATCCAAATAGGATTACTTACTTTATGTAATTATTTTTACTTCCAAATTAATATACTACATGTTAGATATACCAGTCTAAGACATTAGAACATTAATGTTGGGAGTTCAGGGTGGGTCTGTGACCTACTGTACTTACATTTGTTAAAGGAGGTAGCATATTCTGGAGTAAGTATACAGTCCTTTTAGCTGTGAGAGCTATTTTGATTTCCAGCAATGCCCCTTATTAATACTATGAGTTCAGGTAAATTGATATCACTGAACCTTAGATTCCCCTTTGCATATAGTAATATTGATAAGAAATATTTCATGTTTGATGTAAAAATTAAATACTACACAAACATTTTATAAAATTTAAGATGCTTTAAATTAAAAAGGCTTTCATTATTTCACCATATCACTATAAATGCTGCCAATTAAGTTAGAACAATGCTTTCTAATTGTTTATTTTATTTTACACTTACAAAAATAGTTCTTTTTAAAAATCTTTCTGCCATGGATTTATATTGTATATATTATTGTGTTGTATATAAAAAGTAATAAAAGTAAAACAAATTGGTCCCATTATTCTTAAATCTCCCTAGTGTACTACTACTCTGAATCATTTTTCACTTGAAAGTGCATTTTCCCCACACTTTCTCTGTGTCATTAAGCACATCAGAAAAGCAGCATTCCTTATACTGCTCAGGATCTTTTCCCACAAAATCCTGACCCTCATTCCATATTGTTTTCTTTTTATTTTAAAATAAATTGAGACTTAAAATAGAGTTGCAAAAGCAATGAAGAGCATTTCCATGTAACTACAATCAGCTTCTCCCAATGCTATTATCTTACATAACCACATATAATTCTCAAAACTGATGAATTAGCATTGGTTCATATTATCAAACTGCAGACTTTATGGAATTATACCAGCTTGCCCATATTCGTCTTTCTCTTGTCTCAGAATCCAATCCAGGAACTCATAATGCACTTAGTTACCATTGTCACTTTGGTGTCTGTCATTTTGTTACAGTCCCTCAGTCTTTCCTTGTCTTTTATGCCCTTGACTCTTTTGCAGAGCAGAGGTCAGGTATTTCACATTTGATCTTTTCTCCTAATAGGTTGAGGTTATGAGTTATTAGGAAGGATGTGACATTCATTTTCTATTGCTCCTATAACAAATTACTATGAACTTAATGGTCTAAAACAACAAAAATATATTAACCCGCTGCCCTGTAAGACAGAAATTTCAAGAGACTCAGTTGGTTTCTCTGCCCTGGTATCACAGACTGAAATTAATGTATTGGCAAGACTGCCTTCCTTACTTGAAGTTATGAGAGTCTACTTTCAACTTCATTCAGGTTATTGGCTGAATTCATATCCATTGCTGACTGTCAGCCATGGCCAATTTCCACTTTTAAGGCAGATTGCATTCCTTGGCTGGTACCCTCCTTCCTCCATTTTCAAATCCACTAAATTTGGAGATGAAGTGCTTTCTATACTTAAAATATCTCTAAAGAGATAGCTAGAAGCTAGGTTTAAAAAATAACATTTTATCTGTAAGGCAAGAGACAAAACGTACCATATACCAACACTGTACTCTAGCTGGTGTATTTGCTTCTCACAGGAGTATGTATTCTGAAACCATTTTATGTTAACTTAGGATTGAACAGATAAATATAGATAATAAGAGCCAGGTTTTTCCACTGCGGGATAAAGAAGATAGAAATAACCAAGGGGGTAGGGGCTCAAACATATCCTGTGATGCTGGTTTACAGTCACAGTTATTCATATGAACTCATATTTATATTAATGTCTACATACAGATAGATGGGTATAGGAATACACATTAATATGTATGTATATACATGGTAATTATACATATTTTTCAGGTCTGTCTACTAAAGGGCTTAGAAGCAGTGACACACCCATAGCAATAAGAAACACTTAGCACCAGATCTCAGTTTCTAAATACTATTTTTAAGTCTACACATTTAATACTATATTGATCTTGCTATAAATTATCAGTGGAAGGCTTCAAGGGAACAACTGTGACTCATTTCTTTCTCAAACGATCATTGAATTATCTGACACTAAAATGTCAATTGAATTCAACTTTTGTAGCAGTACAGGGTATAGACACTATTGGTGTGGAAACAAAATATCTGACTAACTCCATATAAATGCAGTAATAAAAACTACATCACAATTTCTTTCTGGTCAATTATTGTAAAACATCATCAATTGTATGGAGCACCTATTTTTCAGAGGAGAAAAATGTAAATTAAAAATGTGTAACTTAGAATGGATATAGTATTATAAATCTAAAATGCTTGAGATAAATTAATTAAGTCTGGGTGGATCACAACTGTATCCTTAGTTCCCTCCACTTCCTCAAAGACTGAAAAATCTTACTTTACTGCATATTGAAATGACGCTCCTACTGCAACTTCTTTGCCTCACCTCAAATCACTGACAGAAAACCATTATTATAAACAAATTGGAACCTGCGTGTGTATGCAAAGAAATTCTCCTTTTCCCATAATTTAAAACATTGAAAATGAACATAGAAATGAAAACATATAAATAAACCCAAAGGATTATAAATCATGCTTCTATAAAGACACATGCACATGTATGTTTATTGCAGCACTATTTACAATAGCAAAGACTTGGAACCAATTCAAATGTCCATCAATGACAGACTGGATTAAGAAAATGTGGCACATATACACCACAGAATACTATGCAGCCATAAAAAAGGATGAGTTCATGTCCTTTGCAGGGACATGGGTTCAGCTGGAAAACATCATTCTCAGTAAACTATCGCAAGAACAGAAAACCAAACACCGCATGTTCTCACTCATATGTGGGAATTGAACAATGAGAACGCTTGGACAGGAAGGGGAACATCACACACCAGGGCCTGTTGTGGGGTGGGGGGAGCGGGGAGGGATAGCATTAGGAGATACACCTAATGTAAATGACAAGTTAATGGGTGCAGCACACCAGCATGGCACATGTATACATATGTAACAAGCCCGCACATTATACACATGTACCCTAGAACTTAAAGTATAATAATAAAAAACAGATAATCATAAAGAAATAAATTTCAAGATAGACAAAAGTATAATTTTATGAATTGGTAATTCACTATGCTGATATTTTATACACACACACAAAATGCATATATATGACAGTTAAATGAGTGGCTGGATAGATAGATAGGTAGATAGAGAATGAGAAGGGGGGAGATAGAGAGAGAGAGACAGAAAGAGATGTCATCAGAAAATATACCAAAAATGCATTTAGGCCTTAAATCTATTTTAAGCCAAATTATAATTATTCCCATTCATTTAAGATATCTTAACTTAAAATTACTATCATTGAATTTCATCTCCATAAAATAGTTTTATTAAAATCTAAATATATTTTTATTTTTATTACTGTATTTTGAATTTTAACATGTTTTCAGCTTTCAAAACAATGTTGACTTTAGTCTATAATGTTCTCACATTGCATGAAGAGTCAATAGCAGTTTGTGCCACATTTCCTCCACAAATAAATCATAAGAATGGTTCAGAATGGCAAATCATAACCTAATACAAAAGCACACAGTAATGTCAGCTAGAATTAAATGTCACCACATATGGTTCCTTTCCATTATCAACAAGTGACTACTGAATGAACAAATAATTATGTGGCAATAATTCCAATTCTAGGTAAAAGGACTTTTTGAAAACATTTTAGTAACTGTAGAATGAATGCAAAAAGTGATGGCTTATGCTTATATACATACTTTTGAAGTTTCATAATTCAACTATTGATCTGCTTATACCACTATTCCTCTTTCGTGTCTACATTACTTCCTTAAAGTCATTTGGAATGCCCATATTATGGTCCTAGGTTATTTTCACTAGAAGTTACTTCTAAATCAAGTAATTTGTCTCTGAGTACTAAATCACCTTCAGAGTGTTCATAATTGTAACAATTGGTGGCATATTTATAAGTGTATAAAATATAAGACAAATATTAACAAAATTTAGACAATTCTTATCTATATCGAAGCAGTAGAGCACAGAGGAAAGATCATGTATTTTGGCATTAAAAAGTCCCCAGTTATATTTTCATTTTTCACTTTCTAGTCATATGACCTTCATTATGTTATTTAACTTCTCTCTTTCCTAGTTTCCTGATCTATAAAGTAAGAAAAATAGTGGTATATCATACCATTGTTATGATCATTTATTAAGTTCAGGTATATAGGTGTCAAGCAGTTGGTACTTTTTTCATTCAAATGATTCAAAATCCATAAAGGAAGAAAGGTTTATTTACCCATTTATATATAATGCATTATAATAAAAGATTAAATAACATTAACTTATTCATAGATTACATATATATGC
This sequence comes from Papio anubis, assembly GCF_008728515.1. NCBI lineage: Eukaryota > Metazoa > Chordata > Mammalia > Primates > Cercopithecidae > Papio > Papio anubis. The sequence goes on along the minus strand of NC_044982.1, from coordinate 62,225,548 downwards.
ATGGTTTTCATCAAATTCTATGTTATTCTAGTATTTAACTTATTATGAATAATGTGTATTCTCAGTGAATGGTAAAGCTCCTAAAAGATAATTCTTCTACTCCTCTTAACATTCTTTCCCTCTATGGCACCACACTTTTTCTTATAAAAGTCTTAAAGAGTCTGGACATACACAGGCAAAAAAATAAATAAATAATCTAGAAACAGACTTCATACTCTTTACAAAAATTAATTTAAAATGGATCACAAACCTAAATGTAAACAAAATATACATAAAAGTCCTAGAAGATAACACAGTAGAAAATTAGGTCACCTTGGTTTTGATGTTGAGATATATATATATATATATATATATATACACACACACACACACACACACACACACACATACACACACACACACACACAATAAGCATAATTAAAACAATAAGCATAATTCATAAAATAAAGAATACATATGATGGACTTCCCTAAAGTTAAAAATTTCTTCTACATAAAACACTGTCAAGGGAATAAAAAGACAAGTCACAGATTCTGAGAAAATATTTGCAAGAAGATTTATCTAATAAAGGACTATTATCCTAAATATGCAAAACTCTCAAATTCAACAATTAGAAAATAAATAACCTGATTTTTAAAATAAGCCAAAGAGCTTAGCAGGCACCTCACTGGAAAAAATATATAGAGGCCAAATAAGCTTGTAAGAAAATGCTCCACATCACCTTCTTGATATGCCATCAAAAAATACAGATTAAAGAACTTAGCTACCACTAGATGCCTATTAGGATGACCAAAATCTAGAACACTGAGAACATCAAATGTTGGCAAGGACATGGAGCAACGGAAATTTTCATTCATTGCTTGTGGGAATGCAAGATGACACCACAACTTTAGAAGAAAGTTGCAAAACTAAACATACTCTTACCATATGAGCCAGAAATTGTGCTCCTTAACATTGACCCAAAAGAATTCAAAATATACGTCCATAAAAATATCCCACACATAAGTGTTTATAGCAGCTTTGTTCATAACACCCAAAACTTGGAAGCAACCAAGACATCCTTCAGTCGGTGCATGGATTAAAAAAAACTGTGGTACATTTATACAATGAAATATTATTCAGAGCTAAAAAGAAATGAGCTATCAGGCAAAGACAAGACATGGAGAAACCTGAAATTCATATTGCTATGTGATTGTTATGTGATGGAAGTCAATCTAAAAAAGTTACCTATTGTATGATCACAACTATATGACATTCTGGAAAAGAAAAAACTATGGCAAGAATGAAAGGATTATTGGTTGCAGCGTTGAGAAGGAGAGATGAATCAGTGAAGCACAGATGACTTTCAGGGCAGTGAAACTACTCTGTATGATATCATAATTATGCATATATGTCATCATAAGTATGTCAAAACCTGCAGACTGTACAACATCAAGAATAAACCCTTGTGTAAATTATGTACATTAGTTGATAATAATGAGTAAATGGACGTTCATCAATTGTAACTAATGTACAACTCGAGTGGGCAGTGTTGATAATGCAGTAGGCTATGTATGTCTAGAGGAGGGTGAGAGAAGGGAAATCTCTGTATTTTCTTCTTAATTGTGCAGCAAACATAAAAATTCTCTAAAAAATAGTCTTCATAAACCATCCTAAAGTGTTTTAAAGTTAGAGCTAACAAAAACAAAAACAAAATAACAACAAAAAATACTCAATATGTTGCAATTGAAAGAAAAGTCTAAGACTAAAGGATAAAGGTTGTGTAACACCATTTTTCTTTTTCTTTCTTTTTTTTTTTTTTTTTTGGAATCAGGTGACTGATCTTGACTTAGACAATGTGAAAAAAAAATCCCTTCCTGCCAAACCAGATTGTGATGGCTTTGCTCCACTGCCAATATCATTATCTTTCAGGAGAAGCATAACAGATACATTCATAATAGATATGTAAATGTAGAGAGCCCTCAGATCTCAGACACAGTTAACTTGAACTCAGAAGAACTAACTGGTGAACAACTAAGTTCAGGGTATATTTGAAGTAGATTTTTTGTCAAGTCTAAACTATGGACAATTTCCTACTAAGAAGCCAATATTTATTTGCAATTTGAAATAAGTCATGGCATGTGGAAGCAACTATTTTAGTGCCAAATTCAGAAGACAGAAGAGATCAGTGAACATAGCAAAAGTTTGGCAAGGGATGAAAAAGAAAAAAAAAACTAAAACAAGTCCTTTAACTATAACTGGCAAATAATTTCACCCATATATACTAAGTCTGAAAAATAAAATAACATTTGCAGTTCCTCTTACCTATACATACTAAATTGTGCATTGTTTTCATTTTTTCCAAGTTCAGTCATTCTCAAGTTTATTTGTTGCTTTACTTATACAGTTTGAGATTAAAGTTTACTTAATGCAATTTTTAAATCTACTCTCTGGATTCTATGCAAAGTGGATCCCAAATGATGCTTAGAGTCAGGATGTAAGTTTTTTGGAAGGGACAGATGAGATAAGTGATAGTTATACACATAAACTCAACTGGTCACATAAAAATCATTTCCCTTTTCTTTCATTTTACACCATTCTATTCCATTTGCATTTTCTAACCATGTGCATATATTATTTCTATTTTTTTCTTCAAGTTCACCAGAGATAATCCTGTCAGTGCAATTATGGATCATTTCTGTACACACATCTCTAAATCCTATTAAATACTTTGAAAATACAAAACTGTTTTTTACAAGTAATATTTAGAAATAAAACATTTTAATATATTTTAATAGTGCATATATTTTCATCATTATATAAATACATATATTAGTTAACATGTCAAAGAAATTGTAATTTGTTTCAAAACAGATGCCAAATTTAACGCTATTTATTTAAAATGTTTTGAACTGTTGAAAAGACAAGTTTCATTCAAGAAACAGGTCAGGTAAAAAATCAGTTGCTGTCAGCAAAAAGCCAGTTTAGTGAAGTGTTAGTAAATCCTTAAAAGGCACAGGAGAAAACTACTTTAGTTATGTGTGTCAAAGAGTCCAAGAAGCTAAACTTCAGAGCTAGGAGCAAAGGCCACAAGGCTTACACTAGAAGAAAAACATCTAGTTTGCAATGCAGCAAAAAGATGCCAAAACCTTTTTGCTTTAGAAATGCTCCCGAGAACCAAGAGGTACGCAGCCAATAAATTCTCACATTTTAGTCTGTGATTTCATTTGACACTTTAAATCATTGAGTGTTAGAACTAGAAAGACTTTAGACAGTATGTCATCCAACCCCCTCATTTTATGTAAAAAGTGCCATGGATTTGTGGTCATAACACCTGAGCTAATTTCTTAATCAGTATTTAATGGCTGACTTTCTTTAAGCATGTCATTTTTCACTCTGGACCTCGTTTGCACATCTACAATACAGTGATAATGGTATCTAAGATGCAGGTTTGTAATGATACTTGTATTAGCTCCCCACTCCCATTATAACAAATTACCACAAACTTGGTGAATTAAAACAATAAAAATTAATTTTCTTACGGTTGTGGAGGTAGGGTTTCAGAAGTCTAAAACGGGTCACTCTGGAGTAAAATCAAGGTGCTGGCAGGCCTAAGTTCCTTCTGAAGACACGGGGCAGAAATCTGTTTCCTAGTCATCATCAGCTTCCAGAGGCTGCTTGCATTTCTTGGCTTCTAACACTCTCCTTTACACATTCACACTGACTCTCCTACCCCTTCTCTCCCTTATAGAAATCCCTGTGATTACATTGGTCCCACCTGGATAAACCAGAGTATTCTTATTATCCCAAGATCCCCATCTCAACTAATTAGCAACCTTAATACCACCAGCAGCCTTAATTTTCCCTTTCCATTTAACACAACATATTCACCATTTCTGGGGACTAGGATGTTGCCATCTTTGGTGATGGGTGGAAGGAGAGCAGAGGAGATAATTTTTCTGCCCACCATAACAATTACCCAAGTAATATATGCAAATGCACCCTGTAGATCACAAAGTATTTTATGTATGTAAATAATTTCTGTTAGAAAGAACAAGAAAATAATGGTTATGGTTTCACAGTTCATTAGCAGCAGAGCTCATCTCAGCCTCAGTTCTCCTAATTATCTGTCCAGAACCTTATACACCTCAGCATGGAGGATCTGATAAGAAGCACATATAAGGAAAACCACAAACTTGGCTTGAATTCACTAACAAGCATCTTGAAGACCTAACTGTTCATTTCAAAATGAACTTTTGACATCAATCTGCCTAGATTTGATGCATAGATCCACAATTCTTCAATTCTGAGAATTTTAGCAACTTTCATAATTTCTCTGAGTCTCATCTTCCATATACGTAAAACAGCAATAATAGCATAACTTCAGTGGTTTGTTGAAAAAGTAAAATGAGAAAATTCATATGAAGTACTAAGCAAACTGACACACAGCAAATGTGCAACAGGTGTTCTTTGTCTTTTATTTCCTAGATAAATGCAACCACCTGCCAGTCACAAAATACCTATGCTGGACACCATGGCACTCTGGGAAATTTGAATTAGACTCATTTTATGGCCTTAAGAAGTTTATAATTCAAGAATAAAATAAGTTAAATGTATTTGTTCAGCTAATTAAAGTATCTTTATGTGTAAAGTAGCCTTCTTTGCACTGTCTTATAACCATTCAAAATCTACAAAGGAGTAAAAGCTGCCAGGATACAAAGAAAATCTATGAAAGGAAATTCATTGCTGAGCATGACAAAATCCAAAATATTCTAAGTGACATAGAGTGACAATTACATTACCAAATCAAAGGAAACTTCAACTGCTAAAAATTCTGTCTTTGGGAATTATGTAAGATCATATTTCCTAATATAAAATATATATACATATCCAGAATATAAACTGGGTAATGAGTTCTATGTTGAAACGCTTCAGGAAAAATCTTATAGAAGATTCTGAAGGACAAGGGCACAGCAGGATCCTAGGGGGAGTCAGTGACCTACTGGGGAGGCTAAAAATATATTTTATACAGTTATAGGAACTTGATTATTGAAAGTAAAATCAAGATACTTTGGACTGTAATGTCAGACAGCTATTCATTAAGTGAGTTATGCTACTCTGTAACTAACAAAAATGGTTATTCCGTTTTCACCATGGTGTATAAACAAGTGAAGATACATAGATTTTTTGATGCAAGGACTTGTATTTTAGTTGTCAACTTTTCTCAAATTCAATACAATTACAAACAAATTCAGAATAGTTTTAAGAATCGTAACAAGTTGATTCTCAAATTAAACTAGAAAAAAAAACTGCTTAAAAATACAAAATAATGTTCTAAATAAAATAAAATTAGGAGTCTTGACTGACAAAATTTGCTATAAAATATAGTAACTAATACATTGTGGAATTGGTACAGGGTTAATATACAAATTAATCACGAAAATAAACTTCATAAATAGCATTATAATATGCAGGTGATATGCATTGGTATGACTCTACAGTTTGTAAAATATCTATATAATTTGGTAAGTACCTGTTGCTCAGTTACCCAAGTGTCTCCTCCAATCCTCCAATCCTCCAATCCCAGTTCTTCCCAAGGATCCCAAAATATTTCTCCACAATCTTGGATCTAGTAGCCTGTCAAAACAGAGGCTTATGGAACTTCTTTAGTCCCGAAGTCAGTGTCAATTCTGATTGGTCAGTGCATCTACCAATCTGGTTGTTAAATATATTGAATATTATATCTACATGTTTATATGCATATACCCGTACTTGTATTTTTTTAAGTATCTGTCCATGCAGGCCATTCAAGAATATTACTGAACGAACTGGATGTGGTGGCTCATTCCTGTAATCCCAGCTACTCAAAAGGCTGAGGCAGGAGGATAGCTTTAAGCCAGGAGTCTGAGACCAACCTGAGCAACATAGTGAGACCCCATCTCTAAAATAATTTACGAAGTTTTTATAGAGAGAATATTATTAAAGTATAAGAACTCTTTATATATTCTGCCTAAACATTCTTTGTGAGATGTATACACTGCAAAAACTTCTCCCACTGTTGCTTGTCTTTTTATTTTCTTAATGATGTCTTTTGAAGAGCAAATTTCCCATTTTAATAAAGTTTAATTTACCATTTTTTATTTTCTAATTCGTGCTTTTTGTATCTGATTCAGTTAATCTTTGCATACTCTAATGTCTCAACAATTTTCTCCTCTTTTTGTCTGAAAATGTTATAGATATAGCTATGACACTTAAGTCTATAGCCATTTTACATCATTTTTAATGTATGTTGCTTGCAGTTCTTTTTTTATTTCTTTTGGGTTTTCCAGAAACATAATACGTCATCTACAAATAGAGAAAGTAATATCACTTTCTTTACAATTCTGGGTGGTTCTAGTAGTCAAACATTTGAATTATTGCAACTAATATAAGTTGTTTTATTCCATACACATTCCAATCCCTTTCTCTTTTTCTTACCTAATCCAATGCCTAGAAAATGAAAATACTAGATACCTGTGCTGCTAGGTGGGGCAGTGTGACAGCATTTTCTAGTAAGCCATAAGTAGATGTACAAGAGTGTCAAGCCTTCTTTTTTCTTCCTTCTTATTGCCTGAAATATGTTGTACCTGTAGCAGAGCATTTGTCACTAAGAACGATGGAACATAAAGACAGAAAGCACTTGGTTCCTTTAAGGAAGTATTGGGTTGGGAGATGGTTTGGCTCTGTGTCCCCATGCAAATCTCATCTCAAATTGTAATCCCTATGTGTCCAGGGAGGGACCTGTAATCCCCACGTGTTCTGGGAAAGAAGAGATTGGATTATGTGGGCAGTTTACCCCATGCTGTTCTTGTGATAGTGAAACAAATGAGATCTGATGGTTGTAAACGTGGCAATTTTTCCGGTGCTTGCACCTCACTTCTCTCACCTGCCACTATGTAAGACATGCCGGCTTCCCCTTCTGCAATGATTGCAAGTTTCCCGAGGCCTTTCCAGCCATGCAAAACTATGAGTTAATTAAATCCCTTTCCTTTATAAATTACCCAGTCTCGAGTGGTATTCTTTATAGCAGTGTGAGAATGGACTAATACAGGTTGTTACATTGGTCCTGGAATACTCATTTGCAGATTACTGTCATGTAAAAGGAAAATGAAACCTCCTATTTGTTTAAGCCCCTATTTAGAGGTTTCTGCAACCCACAGAAGTCTATCCTAATTGATGTGTAGAGAAAAGTACACTTCTACTCCATCCCTTTCTCCACATACATTTATGGATTCCTCTATCTGATTACAGAATGGCTACCTTTCTTCATTTGTATTTTGTAACTCCAGAATAAAAATAATTTCATTTGGCTTTGTGCTTCACTTATCTGCATAGTTCCTCACAAAACTGTGTGCCTGTGGAGGACAAAAATAGAGTGTCCTCACAAAATTTACATTCCCCATGGTCCTTAGGTGAATACTTTCTTTTCTTTTTTATTTTTTTATTTTTTATTATTATTATACTTTAAGTTCTAGGGTACATGTGCATAACGTGCAGGTTTGTTACATATGTATACTTGTGCCATGTTGGTGTGCTGCACCCATCAACTCGTCAGCACCCATCAACTCGTCATTTACATCAGGTATAACTCCCAATGCAATCCCTTCCCCCCCGCCCCCTCCACATGATAGGCCCCGGTGTGTGATGTTCCCCTTCCCGAGTCCAAGTCCAAGTGATCTCATTGTTCAGTTCCCACCTATGAGTGAGAACATGCGGTGTTTGGTTTTCTGTTCTTGTGATAGTTTGCTAAGAATGATGGTTTCCAGCTGCATCCATGTCCCTACAAAGGACACAAACTCATCCTTTTTGATGGCTGCATAGTATTCCATGGTGTATATGTGCCACATTTTCTTAATCCAGTCTGTCACTGATGGACATTTGGGTTGATTCCAAGTCTTTGCTATTGTGAATAGTGCCACAATAAACATACGTGTGCATGTGTCTTTATAGCAGCATGATTTATAATCCTTTGGGTATATTCCCAGTAATGGGATGGCTGGGTCATATGGTACATCTAGTTCTAGATCCTTGAGGAATCGCCATACTGTTTTCCATAATGGTTGAACTAGTTTACAATCCCACCAACAGTGTAAAAGTGTTCCTATTTCTCCACATCCTCTCCAGCACCTGTTGTTTCCTGATTTTTTAATGATTGCCATTCTAAACGGTGTGAGATGGTATCTCATTGTGGTTTTGATTTGCATTTCTCTGATGGCCAGTGATGATGAGCATTTTTTCATGTGTCTGTTGGCTGTATGAATGTCTTCTTTTGAGAAATGTCTATTCATATACTTTGCCTACTTTTTGATGGGGTTGTTTGTTTTTTTCTTGTAAATTTGTTTGAGTTCTTTGTAGGTTCTGGATATTAGCCCTTTGTCAGATGAGTAGATTGCAAAAATTTTCTCCCATTCTGTAGGTTGCCTGTTCACTCTGATGGTAGTTTCTTTTGCTGTGCAGAAGCTCTTTAGTTTAATGAGATCCCATTTGTTAATTTTGGCTTTTGCTGCCATTGCTTTTGGTGTTTTAGACATGAAGTCTTTGCGCATGCCTATGTCCTGAATGGTACTACCTAGGTTTTCCTCTAGGGTTTTTATGGTATTAGGTCTAACATTTAAGTCTCTAATCCATCTTGAATTAATTTTCGTATAAGGAGTAAGGAAAGGATCCAGTTTCAGCTTTCTACTTATGGCTAGCCAGTTTTCCCAGCACCATTTATTAAATAGGGAATCCTTTCCCCATTTCTTGTTTCTCTCAGGTTTGTCAAAGATCAGATGGCTGGAGATGTGTGGTATTATTTCTGAGGACTCTGTTCTGTTCCATTGGTCTATATCTCTGTTTTGGTACCAGTACCATGCTGTTTTGGTTACTGTAGCCTTGTAGTACAGTTTGAAGTCAGGTAGCGTGATGCCTCCAGCTTTGTTCTTTTGACTTAGGATTGTCTTGGAGATGCGGGCTCTTTTTTGGTTCCATATGAACTTTAAAGCAGTTTTTTCCAATTCTGTGAAGAAACTCATTGGTAGCTTGATGGGGATGGCATTGAATCTATAAATTACCTTGGGCAGTATGGCCATTTTCACGATATTGATTCTTCCTATCCATGAGCATGGTATGTTCTTCCATTTGTTCATGTCCACTTTTATTTCACTGAGCAGTGGTTTGTAGTTCTCCTTGAAGAGGTCCTTTACATCCCTTGTAAGTTGCATTCCTAGGTATTTTATTCTCTTTGAAGCAATTGTGAATGGAAGTTCATTCATGATTTGGCTCTCTGTTTGTCTGTTACTGGTGTATAAGAACGCTTGTGATTTTTGCACATTAATTTTGTATCCTGAGACTTTGCTGAAGTTGCTTATCAGCTTAAGGAGATTTTGGGCTGAAACAATGGGGTTTTCTAAATACACAATCATGTCATCTGCAAAGAGGGACAATTTGACTTCTTCTTTTCCTAACTGAATACCCTTGATTTCTTTCTCTTGCCTGATTGCACTAGCCAGAACTTCCAACACTATGTTGAATAGGAGTGGTGAGAGAGGGCATCCCTGTCTTGTGCCAGGTTTCAAAGGGAATTTTTCCAGTTTTGCCCATTCAGTATGATATTGGCTGTAGGTTTGTCATAAATAGCTCTTATTATTTTGAGGTACGTTCCATCAATACCGAATTTACTGAGCGTTTTTAGCATGAAGGGCTGTTGAATTTTGTCAAAAGCCTTTTCTGCATCTATTGAGATAATCATGTGGTTCTTGTCTTTGGTTCTGTTTATATGCTGGATTATGTTTATTGATTTGCGAATGTTGAACCAGCCTTGCATCCCAGGGATGAAGCCCACTTGATCATGGTGGATAAGCTTTTTGATGTGTTGCTGAATCCGGTTTGCCAGTATTTTATTGAGGATTTTTGCATCGATGTTCATCAGGGATATTGGTCTAAAATTCTCTTTTTTTGTTGTGTCTCTGCCAGGCTTTGGTATCAGGATGATGTTGGCCTCATAAAATGAGTTAGGGAGGATTCCCTTTTTTTCTATTGATTGGAATAGTTTCAGAAGGAATGGTACCAGCTCCTCCTTGTGTCTCTGGTAGAATTCAGCTGTGAATCCATCTGGTCCTGGACTTTTTTTGGTTGGTAGGCTATTAATTATTGCCTCAATTTCAGAGCCTGCTATTGGTCTATTCAGGGATTCAACTTCTTCCTGGTTTAGTCTTGGAAGAGTGTAAGTGTCCAGGAAATTATCCATTTCTTCTAGATTTTCTAGTTTATTTGCGTAGAGGTGTTTATAGTATTCTCTGATGGTAGTTTGTATTTCTGTGGGGTCGGTGGTGATATCCCCTTTATCATTTTTAATTGCGTCGATTTGATTCTTCTCTCTTTTCTTCTTTATTAGTCTTGCTAGTGGTCTGTCAATTTTGTTGATCTTTTCAAAAAACCAACTCCTGGATTCATTGATTTTTTGGAGGGTTTTTTGTGTCTCTATCTCCTTCAGTTCTGCTCTGATCTTAGTTATTTCTTGCCTTCTGCTAGCTTTGGAATGTGTTTGCTCTTGCTTCTCTAGTTCTTTTAATTGCGATGTTAGAGTGTCAATTTTTGATCTTTCCTGCTTTCTCTTGTGGGCATTTAGTGCTATAAATTTCCCTCTGCACACTGCTTTAAATGTGTCCCAGAGATTCTGGTATGTTGTATCTTTGTTCTCATTGGTTTCAAAGAACATCTTTATTTCTGCCTTCATTTCGTTATGTACCCAGTAGTCATTCAGGAGCAGGTTGTTCCGTTTCCATGTAGTTGAGCGGTTTTGATTGAGTTTCTTAGTCCTGAGTTCTAGTTTGATTGCACTGTGGTCTGAGAGACAGTTTGTTATAATTTCTGTTCTTGTACATTTGCTGAGGAGTGCTTTACTTCCAATTATGTGATCAATTTTGGAATAAGTGCGATGTGGTGCTGAGAAGAATGTATATTCTGTTGATTTGGGGTGGAGAGTTCTATAGATGTCTATTAGGTCTGCTTGCTGCAGAGATGAGTTCAATTCCTGGATATCCTTGTTAACTTTCTGTCTCGTTGATCTGTCTAATGTTGACAGTGGAGTGTTGAAGTCTCCCATTATTATTGTGTGGGAGTCTAAGTCTCTTTGTAAGTCTCTAAGGACTTGCTTTATGAATCTGGGTGCTCCTGTATTGGGTGCATATATATTTAGGATAGTTATCTCTTCCTGTTGAATTGATCCCTTTACCATTATGTAATGGCCTTCTTTGTCTCTTTTGATCTTTGATGGTTTAAAGTCTGTTTTATCAGAGACTAGTATTGCAACCCCTGCTTTTTTTTGTTCTCCATTTCCTTGGTAAATCTTCCTCCATCCCTTTATTTTGAGCCTATGTATGTCTCTGCATGTGAGATGGGTCTCCCAAATACAGCAGACTGATGGGTCTTGACTCTTTATCCAGTTTGCCAGTCTGTGTCTTTTCATTTAGTCCATTTACATTTAAGGTTAAGATTGTTATGTGTGAACTTGATCCTGCCATTATGATATTAACTGGTTATTTTGCTCATTAGTTGATGCAGTTCCTTCCTAGTCTCGATGGTCTTTACATTTTGGCATGTTTTTGCAATGGCTGGTACCGGTTGTTCCTTTCCATGTTTAGTGCTTCCTTCAGGGTCTCTTGTAAGGCAGGCCTAGTGGTGACAAAATCTCTAAGCATTTGCTTATCTGTAAAGGATTTTATTTCTCCTTCACTTATGAAACTTAGTTTGGCTGGATATGAAATTCTGGGTTTAAAATTCTTTTCTTGAAGAATGTTGAATATTGGCCCCCACTCTCTTCTGGCTTGTAGAGTTTCTGCCGAGAGATCTGCTGTTAGTCTGATGGGCTTCCCTTTGTGGGTAACCCGACCTTTCTCTCTGGCTGCCCTTAAGATTTTTTCCTTCATTTCAACTTTGGTGAATCTGGCAATTATGTGTCTTGGAGTTGCTCTTCTCGAGGAGTATCTTTGTGGCATTCTCTGTATTTCCTAGATTTGAATGTTGGCCTGCCCTACTAGGTTGGGGAAGTTCTCCTGGATGATATCCTGAAGAGTGTGTTTTCCAACTTGGTTCCATTTTCCCCCTCACTTTCAGGCACCCCAATCAGACGTAGATTTGGTCTTTTTACATAATCCCATACTTCTTGCAGGCTTTGTTCATTTCTTTTTCTTCTTTTTTCTTTTGGTTTCTCTTCTCGCTTCATTTCATTCATTTGATCCTCAATCGCTGATACTCTTTCTTCCAGTTGATCGAGTCGGTTACTGAAGCTTGTGCATTTGTCACGTATTTCTCGTGTCATGGTTTTCATCTCTTTCATTTCGTTTAGGACCTTCTCTGCATTAATTACTCTAGCTATCAATTCTTCCACTCTTTTTTCAAGATTTTTAGTTTCTTTGCACTGTGTACGTAATTCCTCCTTTAGCTCTGAGAAGTTTGATGGACTGAAGCCTTCTTCTCTCATCTCGTCAACGTCATTCTCCGTCCAGCTTTGATCCGTTGCTGGCGATGAGCTGCGCTCCTTTGCCGGGGGAGATGCGCTCTTATTTTTTGAATTTCCAGCTTTTCTGCCCTGCTTTTTCCCCATCTTTGTGGTTTTATCTGCCTCTGGTCTTTGATGATGGTGACGTACTGATGGGGTTTTGGTGTAGGTGTCCTTCCTGTTTGATAGTTTTCCTTCTAACAGTCAGGACCCTCAGCTGTAGGTCTGTTGGAGACTGCTTGAGGTCCACTCCAGACCCTGTTTGCCTGGGTATCAGCAGCAGAGGCTCATTTGAAAATGCAGAAATCACCGGTCTTCTGTGTCGCTGGCGCTGGGAGTTGGAGACTGGAGCTGTTCCTATTCGGCCATCTTCCCCCGCCCCCCCCGAATACTTTTCTTTTAATAGATGTACAAACATATTTTAATTGAATTAAAGAATAAAGGAAAAAAATATATAGTGAAAGAAAAGAGCAGATATGAAAAATAACACTTTAGAGAAAGAAGTTTGGTTTTTTTCATAATGACAAAAAAATCTACTTTTTTAAGGCAACTATAATAAGACGAGAAATAAAAATATCTGGACTATATCATGTGCTTTTTATCTTATATCAGGAATGCAATCGCTATTTAAAAATCTGTGTATTACTAAGTGATTAGTAACTTTTGCCTTCACCTAAGACATCAGCACGTTCTAGCATAATATTATTTCTTAGGTAATGTCTTATATCACAATCATCATTGCCTAACTCAAATAGAATGGTAGTTTAAGTTTGGTTTTAGAACAAACATGATGGAAATACCCAGAGTCTTTTCAGCTTGGAATATTTTCTATTTTTTTAGTATGAAAAATACAGAATTGGGATGAAAAGAGGGAATAGGTAAATCTAACTTTGTAATTTACAGCTTTAGTGCAGGAGATACTAAGGAGGTATCACACTGAACATAATTTTTAAATGAACCTCCCTTCTTTCATTTAGTTTTCTGTATAAAATGTAGGTCATGGAGAATTTTGCATGAGTCAAGCAACTCTCTCAATAATTCATTAACTTTTTATAACATCACCATCATTTACTTAAAAACTGTTGGCAAAATTCATTGGGAAAGTTCATTGGATTCATGTCTCCAATTTCTACCTATTTTCAGTCGGTTATCAGTGCTAGAAAGGAAAATTGAGAGGTGACTCCTAAGAGTCTATAAATGACATGAATATTTACGGTTACCTTCCTGTCACTCACCAAAGTTTAGACTGACATAATTACATTTGTCTCCAGAGTAAAAAGGACCCAACATTTAAAGCTCCATCTCCTACAAATTCTCCTTTAAAGATGCATGGCTCATGTAATTATGATGGCTAAAGAGTCCCAAGATCTGCAGTTGGTAAATTGGAGACCTTGCAGAGCTGCTAATATAGCTTCAGTAAGAGTCTGAAGGCCTGAGAACCAGGAGAGTTGATGGTATAAGTTTCAGTAGGAGCGAACAGGCTCAAGATCCAAAACAAGACAGTGTTTCAGTTCATGTCTGAAGGCAGGAAAAGACTAATGTGAGTTCAAGTACTTAGGTAGAAAGAGTTTCCTTTTACTCAGCCCTTCTGTTCTCCTCAGGTCTTCAATGGATTGCACAAGGCCAACCCACATTAGGGACAGCAATCTGCTTTACTTAGTCTATCCATTCAAATGTTAACCTCATCAAGAAGCATCGTCACATACCCACCCAGAATAATGTTTGACCAAATGTCTGGGTCCCTTAAGTTGACACAGAAATTAACCAGCACAGGGGCCTACTCCCCACCCCCTAAAAAAGAAAAGAAAATCTGAAGACTGGGCTAAATAACGGTAGCAACCAATATTGTATCAACTCAAATAAAAAGTCATTAGTTGTGAGGATGATTAATACAAATAAACTTGTTATTTATAACATTTATTTAAATTCTATACTGTCAAAGAGAAATTGGACCAGATATTTTTGTTACAAATTCTAGAAAGACTTTATTAAAAATATTACAATTTAGGTCAGTATTATTGCAATAAAGGGAGAGATATTTCCACTGGAACAAAAGGTAGGAAAATTTTTAAGCACTTGAGGTGAGCTAATGGAAACATCCTAAAGGACACTAGAGGAGAGGTTGGTCAATGTGACTAGGCCATAGATGTTTGCTATTTGACATATAAAGAAGTTAGGCTCCTACTCCCCCACAAAAGCTGGAAGATAAGAGCCTTATACTTCTTGAGATTATGTTTAAAAGGGATGGCTCCCAGGTCCTAGAGAAAGTGTTGGGTTATAGAAGATTTACATCTCAAAGGGCAGAAGAATAATTTACAATTGCAAGTTTTCTCAAGTAAATACTGTAAGACAAGGGAGGTCAGAAGCCTATAATCAGGAAGAAACTGGTCTAAAGTTTAATCAAGCAGAGGGAAATGTTAAAGCCATCTTGGTCAATACCAAAACTATTCAAAACTTTTCACTTGTGGAGATGCAGTGCATTGCCTCTAAGTGCATCTCTTACACTTATTTGTAAAAACTAAAATTGTTTAAAATTTAATACACTCATATTTTCATGTTAAATACTTTAAAATTTTTCTCTTTATTATATGTCAACCAATATCAGGGTAAACACCATAATATGCTTTGAATATATATGAGATATTACTAATTAGCTGAAGCAAGCAATACCAGATCACTAAGTAATAACAGACAGCTTAGTAGCATCCAGGGGACTTTTACAGCCACAAGCAGATGAAAGTGTTTTTAATGCACATTGAATGAAGTTGACAGATAAAATGTTTACCTATTCCCTCTTGTTCTTGTTTCTTCTTTACTACTGCACTTGCTTTCCTAAATATTTTCTCCAGTAAACCCTACATACTCTTTGTTAATGTTTCCCTGTATATTTTCAAAATTAAAAACAGCAACTAAATTAAATGAAATTTAATTTAAGCAGAAGATAATATAATGTATGCTCTAGTATTTTTGAAACTCGAATACAGGCAGTATTTCTGAGAAGCAAATCTAGAAGCTAAATATTTTATAATTATATAACACTAAAATTATTTATAACAATATATTGTATTTGTTTCTTAAAATGTTAAATATATATGTGAAATATGTGGTATCATTCATCTCCTTTTCATTAAGTCCAGAAATGTCCCAGCTGATGTCTCCAGTTAGTAATACTTTAGTCCATATCCATTGATCAACTTTCATCATATTTCTATTCCCATTCATTCATTAAATAATCCATCCATTTATTCATCAAACATTTATTGAACACCAAGTACAATTTATTAGGCAACGTAATAATTCCTGAAAGTAAACACAGAAATTGAAGACTATCTATACTCAATGAGTACTCACTACAGTTTTCAAGTAATTGTAATACAATATATCAATCACTCTGTTATATTTTAATTAATTGAATTATTTGTATAAATTTAAGGGGTACAAGTGTAATTTGTTGAATAGATATATTGTATGGTGTTGAAGTCTGGGCTTTTAGTATAACCATCTGAGAGATATTTTTTAAATTCAGTGTAATCACAGATAAGAGATTACATTGAATTTTTCAATGTAATCTTCAAAAGCCTGGAGAAGATGATAAGTTTTCACAGAGACAGTGATAATTGATTTAACTATTTCAGGAGTTGGGAGCATCCCTGTTGTCTTCTAGCATCTATTGAAAAAGAAAAAAATACATCATACATGCATAGTGGTGAAGAATAAGGTTTGTTCAGACTATGAGAGATATTTATCTATCAGGATATATAACTGAGGAGCTGTGGAAGTTAAACTGTACTAATTAGATTGGTTATTGCAGTGAGTGTTCAGCCAATAGCATATATATAAAACAGTTGTGGTGGTGGTGAATGTGTATTATACCATTACTACTACTATTACCACTACTGCTGGATAATAATTATAGCAATGATAATAGCTATAAACATCACTTTAATAGATACCTCCTTGTTATATATTGTACTCCTTTATATTATTATTGATAGCAATACAATTGTTGGTTTTATATATTAATAAAATATGATACTTCTAGATTTATAATGGAATTATATCCCAGGAAACCCACAGTTAACTGAAAATATCACTAATTCAAACCATAGTCAACTGAGAACCTCAAGAATGCCCTAGAGCAGCTAATTACGTGACCCAAAATAGAAGCCTTAAATCCTTCAAGTCATGACCACCACATCCTACCACATCCTTCCTGAAAAATATATCCAATGGTAAGAGATATTTCCCTAGGACTGAGGGCAGAAGAAAAGAAGAATTAAAAATTAGTACAATTTTTCTCTTTTCCCTTTTGATCCATAATGTCTAAATTAATAGGTCTATTTTCCTCTTTAGATTTTTATACATAAAGAATGGACAATTTAGTCAAGACATCTAAATACATTGGGGAAATGCATAATTGATTGTCTTAAAATAATTAAAATGGTCTTGAATCTTTTCTGCAATAGTATATACAAGCTAATTAATATTTCTGTCTCAGTTTCCTCATGTGAGAAAAGGTAATGAAATTGTATATACTTCATGGAGTCACTGTGAAGATTAAATGCTATAAACATTTTTTTTTTTTTTTAAAAGGCCAACTAGTTAATATTTTCTGCTATGTGAGCTGTATAGCCTCAGCCCTGGTGACTCAATGCTGCTGTTGTAGCATGAAAGCAGCTACAGACAACATGCAAAAAATTTCTGTCATTTGTTACAGAAACAAATGACAGAGCAGATGTACACTGTAAGCCATAGTTTGCCGATTCCTGCTATTGTGCATGAAAAATGATTACTATAGGGTTTCAAACATGGTTCAACACCATGTCATATTCATGTCATTACTACTGTTGGATCTTAACTTTGTAAATGTCTTTGGTTTCAATAATAATAGTTAGGAATAATTTAAAGTTCATTCTTTCTTCAACAAATATTTAAAGAGCACCTCTCTTATTTCAGTCACTATGCTAGGCTATTTACATAATACTGTATGTCCTCTGGAGTGGTATATTGAGTGTAGTTCATAAAAGTGGGCCTCCCAGATGAGAGAGGAGAGTTGAGAAGAATAAGAAATAAATCTGAAGGGACAAAGGGATGACAATGGCAGACATACATTATTGATTAAAATTAAGATTAATATTTGTTTTAACATTTTATTTGAATAATAGGATGCTCATTTTCTAAAGCAGAAGCTGAGGCCAAAAGAAGTTAAGTGCTGTACAGAAAGTCACATAACTAGCAAGTGAAAAAACTATTATTTAAACCAAGAGCTATCAGAAAATAGAGTGCATATTCTTTTCCTTCTGCCATTACGCCAAGATCTCAGAAATGAACTCAAGAATCTCGGTACGTCATATAATTCCGACTATGAGGATTAAACTAGAGAAATCACTAGAATTATCTAAGAACCACTGAGGAGGCAGAAAAAGGTAGAACCAGTTAACTAAATGTCTCAGAATGTCTGAGTCTGTACGTCCACTTCCTAAAATGCTCCCAAATTACTTGAAATGCCAGAAATTTTATTTTTTAGTTAATTTTTTAAAATTTTCAACAACCTAGGAAACTAAGTATAAAAATAGTTTTAAAATGTACAAATAGTATGATAAAGTTTAAAATACTTTTTTAAAACATGGATGAGAAAAACAATTGAAGGGGAGAGGGAATGAAGCAGCAAGATTACAAAACAAATAGAGAACATCCAAGCAGTCAGTTTCTCTGAGGGGATCTTCCAAATCTAGCTTAGAACCTGAGACTCAATTGACCTCAAGAGCGTCAAAACCAGGAGATAAAGCTTGGAGCTACCGTAACTACAAGCATATAAATAAAGTCTATAACTTCAAAATTAGTAAAGGTAAAAAAAAAAAAAAAAAAAATTAAGGTAAATAAAATCAAAATACCATTATAATAGAAGAAATTACGAAAGTAACAAAAAAGAAAAAAAAAAAAGTATTATAGACCACACAGAACAAATAAACACAAATTAAGACAATGGTACATACTCTTTTCATATATTCATGGAACATTTATTGAACTGGCCACAATCAGGACATTAAAATACAATGAAAGACTTTAAAAGTTAGTAATAACAATATGACTAAAAAATACCCAATGCATTTATAAAGATACATTTTTTAAACCTCACAATTCTAAGTAATCTATGGGTTAAATAAGAAATTATAGTTTAAATTAGAAAATACGGAGGAAAAAAACTAATGAAATTATACCTAATAAAACCTGAGATACAGCAATAGTGAAGTTTAGAAGTAAAAGTGTGTAAATTGTAATTGGACTTAAAAACACATATATTCAATCTATCAATACATCTGGGTCTCTTTTTTCCCAAAAAAATGAATATTCTAAACTTATATTAGGGTAGTATAAGGCTGACTGCCTAATTATCAGTGTTTTGGGGGGCAAAAAGGAAAAGGCAGGTAGGAATTTGTTCACTCTGTATTTGACTTTCATTTAACTCCATGTTTTGAGTTGGGTATCCACACCCCTACCCCGCAACCAGCCAATCACATACACACATGCATCTGTTTTTACTGTCCACATTGTGGTCTTTTATCTAGGTTCATTTATAATACACACATAAATAAATTCATCCATATATGTCTCTTGATGTATATGTCAATGTGTATTGCTAGGCCTATAAGAAGAATTTCTGGATCATAGAACATTGTCATATTCACACTTTAGTAGGTAATGCCAACTTATTTTCCCAAGTAGTTAGACAAATTTATACTTCAACTGGCACTATGTGAATGTTACTAGCAATTTGCATCTTCACCACTACTTAGTAGCAACAGACGATACAGGCACATACACACACATTTAATTTTTGCCAATTGGAAGGATGTGAGATTGAATTTCATTGTAGTTTCCATTAGCATTTCTCTAAATTCTAATAGTGTTGTGAATATTTTCATATGTTTACTGACTTTTTGTTTTTGCTCTTCTATTAAATATTTATTGCAGTCTTCTTTTTGGTTTATTGTTTATTGATTCAAAAGGGTTCTTTATACATTTGAGATGCTAGTCTTTTATCTGCTACATGCGTTGCAATATTTTTTTCCTAGCTGTGGCTTACCTTTCTTCTTATGAAATGAATATCTTTTGATAAACAGATGTTCATAAATTTAATTTCATTGATTTTGCCAATTTGCATCCCTTAATGATTTATGACTTTTAATCATACATAAAAAACCACATTGTACCTTAAGATCATTGAAGCTAGTCTATATTTTCTTTAAATGTTTCATAATTTTATGGTGTTAATGTCTAGATGCAAGACCTTAATCTATCCAGAAATTATGATTTTGTACAAGTCAACCATATCATATTTCAGGTTTCTATTTGTGTGAAACTGAGTTCTCTATTCTTTTCCTTCTATGTATTTGTTTCCCTCTGTGCCAATATCACACTATTATTTATATATTTATATTGTCTCAATATCTTATAAAGCAAATCCTCTGTTGCATTTTTCTTCAGTCTGATTTGGCTATTCTTAAGTTGTCCTTTTTTTAAAAAAAAAGTTTCTGCTTGTTCACATAAAGAAATGTGCAGAAACCCTAAGTGTAGAACTGTATGTAAAATAAATATGCTAGTATCACTGGCACCCAAATCAAGAAATAGAACACTCCTAGCATCCCAGAATTCCCAGTCATCATGCCAATATGCAACTGCTTTCCTGGCTTTTTTTGCTTCCATTTACTTTTGCCTGTTTTTAAACTTTACATACTTTTACTTCTAAGCTCTACTATTGCTGTATCTCAGGTTTTATGAGGTAGAATTTCATTACATTTTGTTCACCGTATTTTCAGAGTTCTCTTTTAAAATAGAAATTTAAGCAAGCCACTGCTTTTTCAAACTCCCTTGATGGGCTCTCACTTTACCTAGAGTAAAACCCAAAGGATTTTACAGAAGTCTACATGGGCCCTTAATATGCCTGGGCCCTGTCAGCCTCTCCTATGTCACCTTCTGCCATCATTGCTTTTGCTCTCTTTGCTTCCTTGGTGTTTCTCAAATACACCATTCAGACTTCACCCTGGAGATGAGGATCTTGCTATTCCTACTGCCCAAGAATGCTCTTCCATTATGTCCCCACGCAGCTTGTGGCTTCGTTTTATTGTGCTCTTTGCTCTCACTTTACCTCCTCTGGGAAGTCTTCCCTACCTGCATGTAGTTCATAGTTGGCATCCATTTTCACCTGCTGTCTCTCTTATTCATTCCTCATTATCTAAAAAATTAAAACAGAAGTTGAATAGCCATGGTGAGACAAACTTTGTTTAGGCATTGAGTATATAACATTTGCAATCAGACCTAAATGTGAAGGACATGTTAGATGTCAGTCCTGGGATTCAATAGTGACAACAGGAAAACTCCTCCTATAGGTTTATATCTAATGGGAAAAGCAACATAAAAGAGACACACACAAGAGAAAAAAGGGCATGAGAATATGTACAAAGCAAAGTCACCAGAATGTCTCTGCTGTGGCTTGAATCACATTATGCCTGTAATACTTGACCAGTCAGTGATTTAGCGAAATTCATCCTTATTCCCACAACCCATAAAATGTGTTTGATTTGGTGGCTATCATTGTTGTTTTAATTCTAAACCTGACAAGTAAGATCCCATTTCACTTTTCACAATTGCCAAATTGCTCTCCTAAGATATCTTTTGCAACTATTAAATTAAGCAGTCTTCCATTAGTAAAACTGATTCTCAACCATAACTACTCAACAGGGAAGAGAACAGGAAATAAGAAGAAACTTAGCATCATTTTCATTTCCAAGGGCAGGTGATCAAAAGTCAATACGACTGAGTTTTTTTCCCTGCAAACCCTTAACAAAAAATTAAAAAGGCAAAACAACTTAAGGTTAAATTAAATGCTTCTCCTTTTTGCCTTTTAGAAGTATATCTTGCATCTACCAGAAATAAAACCTCGTAACTAAATAATATAATTTAACTAATATGTTTATTTATTTTGTAGAGCAAAAACATATATGAACTATCTAAAAATAAATTCTAAAATAAAGCAAAAAGTAAAAATTGAAAAATCAAAGAAGTGTTATCATAGACATACAGTAAAATCAACATAAATTTCATCTGCTATTGAAAAGAAATATAAAAGGATTCATGATTTTTCTCATAATCTCTTTTAAAAATATTTATATTTTTGTCTAATCTTTCCTAAGTATGTACAATCCAATTACTGCATCACATGTAGATATAATTATTAAGCAGCTTTAAAATTAATGCTTACATTTTGAGGTTTCTATTTTCCTCAAAATCTGCGTTCATTTTTGGTATTTCTTAACAAATGAATTTAAGGGTGTGTAAGACTAACAACACTGAGAGAGGTGTGATATGGTTTGGATTTGTGTCCCTATGCAAATCTCATGTGGAATTGGAGGAGGGGCCTGGTGGGAGGTGATTAGATGATGGGGGCATATTTCCTCTTTCCTGTTCTCGTGATTGTGAGTTCTCACGAGATTTGATGGTTTAAAAGTGTATGGCACGTGCTCCTTCACTCTCTGTCTCCTGCTGCCATGTGAACAAGGTGACTACTTCCCTTTCGCCTTCTGCCATGATTGTAAGTTTCCTGAGGCCTTCCAGTCATGTTTGCTGTTAAGCCTGCAGAACAGTGAGTCATCAATTAAATCTCTTTTCTTCATAAATTACCCAGTCTCAGATAGTTCTTTATAGCAGTGTGAAAATGGACTAATACAAGATGGTTCTCTTATAATGCACAGAAACCAACAGAGAGTCAAGGAAAATGAAGAAACAAGGGGATATGTTCCAAATAAAAGAAGAAAATAAATATCCACAAGCCAGCTGTAATGAAATCTAGATAACAAGCAAAAATGGGGTTTTTTGGTTTTGTTGGTTTGTTTGTTTGAGTTTTATGTAACTTATTTAAATTTGGTTAATCAGGTTAGCTCTTGCTTTTTTTAGTAAAATATTTTATCATATACAAAAATTGTGACTTATACAATTATTTGACAGAGACAAATTTAGCCTGAGAAGCGTGTATATATATTCATGTCTCCAAAGCAGTCTTCCACATTAACATGCAAACCAGACAATGCCACATTTCTACTCACTATTCCTCCTTCTAGATTTGTGCAAAGAGCTTGTTCTCCTAAGAACCATGTTATATGGAGATGTCATCAGGAACTAGAGCCACTTAGCATTTCTATGTGAATGAAACACCAAACCCTCCAAGGTGTTATTCTCAGTCTTCTAAGGAAGGGTGAATGTTAAAGAAGATAAATGATGGTATATAGACAGTAAAATTGTGTCCATTGTCTTCTACCTTTAGGATATGTGAAAAAGTTCCAGCAGTTTTTCAGCTTCCTAGACTCAACTTCTCATATGTGTCCACTCAGAGATAAATATATGGGTGTTATGATGATGAAGTATGGAGTGGAACAAAAACCAAAGATGTTAATTGCCTAACTAGATTTTGATTATTCTTTCTGTTCAAGAGCAAGCACTTCATTTCATTACACTTCAGGCTAAGTGCAGTGCTTTAAAAGTTTTTGCTTTTCACTAAGTGACAGATATTAGAAAAGAGAGTGTGCATTTAGTTGTATCATTATATTCTCTCTGTTGTATATCTAAGTTGTAATCATGGAAAATTTGAAACTAATAACACACTCAAAGTCTTAAAATAGCTTGTAATGACAGATAATACTTTCCATTCCTGAATGAGTATAAATGAGGAATACATGCATACATGATGTGCTTTATAATCTCATGCTGTTTCCCTAATCTATCGTAACTCCAATAGCCTTAAGTAAAAGTAAGTCATGATGCTTTTTATGTTGGCATAAAAAGCTTCTCATCCAAATGAAGCATCCCTCCCTCAGATTTAACTATCAGACTAGGGTGCTGTAACTTCTAAATGATGAAAACTGTTAGTGTTTACAACAGTTAAGAACCAAAATCAATAGACACATATTAAGTTGCAACAAATGGCTAGGGTAAATTACAATTGTTGCCATATGCTGTGGAACTTGGCTCATGCTTAGAGTAAGTACTTAATTGGATCAATAAGAAAAGCTAAAGCATTACAGGTAAATTTGATAGATAATTACTTTTTACCTTGCTTTAATACTCTATAGCAACAAAAGCAAACTAATTATTTAAAATAGTAAGCAAACCAAAAGTTGGGAGGAAATATCTCTTGTATAGATGGTTGATAAATGTTTTTAAATGTCCACACCAGAATCAGGTATTACCATGCTCTACTCATGACCAAGTGATTGAGTTCTGATCTATATATAAAAGCTTAATTGAAAGGTAGGGAGAAAGGCATTTGTGTACAATTCTAGAATCTCCTAGCAAGGCAATTTGCACACAAATCATTTGCAGTAAAAGAGATAGTGTTTTGTAGTAAATGAATTCATTTCTTCAACAAAATTAGATCTTAGACTGCACAAAGCCATTTTAACATAATAATATTGAACTTTTCAGTCTTCTATACTGACTAACATTACTCTTTTGATACTTCATGGTTATATAAATCAAAGAATTAAAGAGAAAGGAGAAAAAAAATCTCCAATAGTCCACCTGCTTTCCTAGAGCCAGGAGTATTCTCTGGCATTCATCATTCACTACAGTGAGATTCATTAACATAGAAACATGTAATTACTTACAAATGATCGTTAACATATTTTAACCACATATGTGCTGGCATGATGCTAAACACTACAAAAATATTATCTCATTTATCACATTAGTCTTTTGAGACAAATAAAATTATCATTCCCACTTTCTAAGTGAGAAAAGTGAGGATTACAGCAATAAAGGGACTTGCCTAAGGTAAAACAGTGTATCAATTGTACTACTGCACTCAAGCTCATCTTATTCAAAAGCATGCCCTTAACTGCTAAGCAAGGGTGATCATATCACAGTGGATCTCTAGTGTTCCACTTTGGAAACTTGAAATCAGGTATTTTCAAAATTTGTTTTAATCAATGTATATCACATAGTTCTCATAGTCATTCACATGTATTTTTGGCTTATATTTGTCTCATTTATTAGAATAAAAACTGATTCTGGTCAGGAAGCATATTACTTGTATTTTTACTGACCTACTTTCTTCTACTACCCCTTGTGTTTAGTACAGAAAACATAAACTATATCCAGTGAAGGTTTTTAACTAAATTTCCAAACTTTTCAATTATGTATTGATAAGCAATAGTATCAGATGCAGCAATGACTGATGTTAGCCTAAATTAATAAAAAATATCTTGTTTTTCAGAACAGATCATGTATACATGTTTTAAATCCGGACTTCTCAATAGTCTTAAAAACATTCCCTACTTTGGGATGAACATTAATTAATTAATTTTTCTTCCCTGATAATGTGACACTCAAACAAGAAACCAGTAAGTAGTTACATTATAATAAATAATGAATTGATCTTCTAAAGTTAAAAACAAAGTGTTCTCAAAATTAGGATTGCTCATTATATACACAGGATTGAGTCTTTTCTCTCCCTTTACAGTCAGAAAATTTAAGAATAAAGAGATATTGAAATCTTTGAAATTGTCTAGTCAACTCTAGCTCATAAATGTGAAGAAATTATGGCACAGAAAGGTGAATAGCTTTCACAATGCCATATGTTATTAAATTAAGACAGTACTACATATTGTTAAATTAGGTTAAAATTGGAACCAGGACTTCAAACTAGGGTCAACTTTTCAAAGAAATCATACCCTCTACTTGAGAAGTATTATAGCAGAAAAGGCACGATTATTTCACAAATGCTCATATGGATGCTTAACCTGCAAAAAATCTTAGCATTTTTTACTATTCTAGGAATAGAAATGTTTCCTTTTTGGCCTTAATTAACAGCAAAGGTCTCTGGAATGAGGATATTTGGTATACAATTCCACATTCTTAGGTACACACTTGGAAATGGATCGATAGAAGAATGAGGATATGGAGCAATAGAAAATCTCATTCATTGCTGTTAAGCATTAAAAAAGGTATAGCAAACTGGGATGATAATTTGGCAATTTCCTCCAAAACTGATCCAGCTGTTACATTCTTTGGTATTTACCCAAAGGACTTGAAATTTTATGTCCTTACAGAAACCTGCACATAAATATCAGCTTTATTTATAATTGCCAAAGCATGGAAGCACCAAGATATCTTTCAGTAGCTGAATGGATAAATAAACTGCGGCACATCCAGACAATGGGGTACTATTCAATGCTAAAAAGAAATAAGCTATCAAATCATGGAAAGTCATGGGAGAAACTTAAATGCACATTACTAAATGATAGCTTATAGAAGTCAATTTAAAAAGGTTACATACTACATGATTTAAACTATATGACAGTCTAGAAAATACAAAATTATGGAGATAGTAAAAAGATTTGTGGTTTCCAGAGGATAAGGGGAGAGAGGGAAGAATTAGCAGAGCACGGAGGATTTTTAAGGTGATGAATCTATTTTGTATGACTTTACTGGTAAATACATGTCATAATGCAGTTGCTAAAACTTATAGAATATACAACCCCAAAAGTGAACCTTAAGTAAACTGTGTACTTTGGATAATAATGATGTTTCAATGTAGGTTGTTGATTCTAACAAATGTTCCACTCTGAAGTGGGATGTTGATAGCAGAAATCCAAGCATGTGTAGAAACATAGAATTCATTGGAAATCTCTACCTTCCTCTCAATGTGGCTGTAAACATAAAACTACTCTAAACACCGTCTATTTTTCAAAAAAGTTGTACTTTTTGGTCTTTTTTTCTTGATTCTTCTTTTTTCTTAGGGTAGTAATTTATTTTTTCCCCCTAACTTTTATTTTTCTTTCCTACTCATGCTTCTTGCCCAAAACTCCTCATGCTAATAATCTTATCACCTCCCTGCTCTGGCTCCAAGACAGGTAACTACTTTGCTGTTAAACACTTTCTCCTAAAGACCTTACTTATATGGTTACTTGGCAAACCAGCAAAAGTTATAGGTTCGTAACACTTCAAAATATAAAAGTATCTCAGTCATAAAATTGCATTTCAAGCTTAAAAACTTAGCTTGTATACAAAATAGTAAAGATGAAAGCACTTTTGTTTTCTTCTTACCAGAGATGTCTTTAGCAAGGATAACCATGCACGTTCTCCCCCCATTTTCTCATCAACTCATTTTAGAGCCATTAACCTTCCCTAAAACACTGAAGAGGCTCCTGCCTGTTTCTCCAGTGCCTCCTGTATGAGGGGACAGGTGGGTTTTTCTGACTGGTAGGATGGAGAAAGGCTGCCATCTATTGGTCAGTGTTTTCCGACTGAACAAGACCTAAGGTACTGAGTTGTTCACACATGTTCTTCGCTGAGCTCTCTGCTCCGTCCCAGTGGCTGGTAAGGGAGGTCCTAGTCCTTCATACCTCTCATCAAGCTCTCGCCAAATGTGGATCCCAAAGTTCATGAGCAAAAAAAATAAGGAGCTCTGTTCCAAGTTGTGTTCTAGAAATTAGGGTTAGTAGTTTTGAAGCATATATATATATATATATAAATAATTATATATGGAGAATTTTATGTATATATAATTTTTTTTCTTTCTTTCTTTCTTTTTTTTGAGACAGAGTTTCACTCTTGTTGCCCAGGCTGGAGTGCAATGGCACGATCTCGGCTCACCGCAACCTCTGCCTCCCGGGTTCAAGCGATTCTCCTGTCCCAGCCTCCCGAGTAGCTGGGATTACAGGCATGTGCCATCATGCCCAGCTAATTTTGCATTTTTAGTAGAGATGAGGTTTCTCCATGTTGGTCAGGCTGGAATCGGACCGCCGACCTCAGGTGATCCGCCCACCTCGGCCTCCCAAAGTTCTGGGATTACAAGCGAGAGCCACCGCACCCGGCCGTGGAACCTACATTTTTATTCCTGTTCCCTATGTCTACTTCTCAGTTGGTTCACAGCACAGAAAAAATAATATGCATCATTAGCATGCACTCAAGCCCCAAAAACATCAAGGGCATTTTCTATTGCTTTTTTAAAAGTCAATACAAAATTTTACAGGGTATCTACGTGTGCCACCCATACCGAATTTAACACATCTTACCTAAGTGGAAAGAGCAAGGAAAAGTCTCATTTGCAAATTTATAAAACTCTCATTGCTTTCTTCAAGCTTCCTACACTGTTGCTAGGACTGGCTTCATCTCCAAAGCCATTATTGCATTCCGAAATGTTAATATAACATATTTAATTGGAAGGAAGAGCAAGCTGACTTAATGCAAGCTTGGCTGGAAGTGACAATCTTAGGTGAGGACGATCTAGAGAAGCAGCACAGAGTAAGAAGAGGACCCTAAAGAAGCTGCTTGCTGCATATGCAGTAACTTTTTCCCTCAACTGCTTACTAAAACTAAGTAATATTAAAGTATAAAAATGCCATAGAGGTAACTTATCCCTTCTGTCATCTTCAAATACATGACCAAAAAAAAAAAAAAAAAAAAAAGCTCAATGTCAAGGGTACAAGAGTTGAATCTGAATAAAATTAGAAAGTTTTATATATATATATATTTATATTTATATATAGTGTGTGTGTGTGTGTATATATATATAGTGTATATATATATATAGAGAGAGAGAATTTTTCATAGTCCCTTATGTAAACATGAGGCTTATGAATGAAAATATCACATCTTTAGAACAAGGTGTGCTCACAACAAGTGGTCATCTAACTTGAGGGATAAAGTGTTGTTAGTGTCTGGCCTTCCTGGATACTTAATTGAATCAAAGTAATTTGTGGAGGGAGGCTTATCATTATAGTAAATGAGATGGAGAGGAGCAAGTGAAGCAGAGTTCAAGACAGCAGGAAATAAAAGACATAGAGAACTATCGGACCAGAAAGGGGAATCGAAACAGACCTGATGTAGCACTAATCATTAGTGAGTGAAGTAATGAACTAGGAAGAGATAGGTTTTAGTTATGGCCCACCAAATGGAAATGAGAAATTTCCAGATGTTCCATATGGTCTGTAATTTAAATGCTTTGTGCCTTCAGGTCAGAATTTTCAAGCAGATAACAGATGTAGAAAAGACTCAGGATTGCATGCAAACACCATGATGGTTAGCTTTCAAAATCTCAGAGCTTGAATGTAAACTCCTCAAGTAAGAAGCTGGACTTAAAATAAAGCCTGTCAGACCTTAGGCAGAATTCCAGCTGAGGAAAAGAGTTGTAGGTTAATAATAGCTTTCCTTTTACATCCCAATTCAAATGGTACAAAACAGTGTTAGGAATTTTAACACGATGGCACCAATTCAAGAGCTATAGGGTTCAAAAGAACATTTCTTGCCAAATGGCCCTTTTGCTAAAGAAAATAATTTGAATTAAACACCTTGATATTAGGAGATTAATTCTGCATACAACTGAACGTGACGCCCAAAACATCAAAATGTCAATTTTATCTTAAAGGAAACAGAAATTTGCTCTACAGTTACAAGTAAATTTTCATCATTTTTTTTAAACTCAGAACTAGTGGAATTATTACATTTTCAGAAGCAAAATTTAAGTCACTGAATAATCTTTGTGAGGTCCTATGTTGTATATCAACAGGATTTAGACATAAGCCTCTCTCCCACCTAGCATAAAATCAAGTAAAGGAGAAAACAAATGCACCTAAATAATCAAAATTCTAGAGTGGCTTGAAATCTACATACTACTAAGTAAATATGGAGATGCTGAGAGTAGAACAATATTTATATCTGATCAGAGGAATAAAAGAAGTGTCATAAAAAAAATATTCCAACTGAGCCATATAAGTGTATATGATAAAATGTCATGTAGTATTTCAAAGCACACGTTTGAGTTCAAGCTCTGCTCTACACTTACCTTGTGACATGAACCAAGTTACTATATCTCTCTAAGCCTCAAGCTCTGAATCTGTATAATGGGAATATAGATTTCCTGAATCGGAGGGTTCTTGCTAGGATAAAAAGAGATAATACATTTAAAAATGCTACCCTAATATGTAGGACTCAGCACAGAGGAACCTCTACTTTCCCTCCCCACATGCTACTGCTTTGAACAACATATAGAAACATTTGGTGTTACCACTCTCTTCTCAGAGGAGGATTAGAAGAAAGGTTTTTCCTCTGTTCTTCACTTCTCAATTACTGTTCCCTATAGATTAGGATTTATAGGTAAACATGACATGAGGATAGCCGGTCCGGTGTGCCCCAGGTTTCTCACTTTCTCTCTCTGTCCCTCCTTGCTTTCAGTTAATGGCCAGCAGGCGAATCATGTTCTCTTTTCCACCTCTGTTTTTGGGAATCCAGACCCATTACTCACCCTATTACTTCAAGGTATTTGAGGCAGGGGTGAGACCCTTCACATTTGC
The DNA here is from genome assembly GCF_008728515.1 of Papio anubis. NCBI lineage: Eukaryota > Metazoa > Chordata > Mammalia > Primates > Cercopithecidae > Papio > Papio anubis. The sequence continues at coordinate 62,195,701 of NC_044982.1, read as the reverse complement.
CTCCTGGCTGTTAGCTATACAGTTCTGGACTTCTTTGATTTTAGATGGGAAAATATTATGAAAGCTCCCTTTAGTTTGGAGCTGGAATGTTAGTCTCCATACCATTTTGCTGTGTATTTTTCCATAAGGCTCTTTTTTTAGTTTTTTTTTTTTTTTTAAATTGATTTAGAAGTAAATGAAGAGGAAGGTGTCATTAATTATTAACCTTCAATTATCTGAATTATCAGGTGATACCTTGAAGAAAGTATAATCATATGGGCATCAGCTCACAAAATGTAGAATCTAAAGTGAAAAGAGCAAGTCATGTATGTTTATGTAAAACCATGGCTCTTCATAGTGAATATCAGGGAAATACTGGACTTAGGTGCCTGGCTCCTCTTTTTCTGGAAGGACAGAATACCATGATTTCCCTCTTGATCTCAGTTTGTTTAAAATATATATTAAAATATCCAAATTGTCCTGTTGTATAATTAAATTTTTGAGATATCTATATACATGCATACTATGAAAATGTTTATATTTTGTATAAGCAACTTTGAAGAATGTAAAATCACCAAAAAACAAATACTTCAAAGTTGTACAAGGAATGACTTTTCTATACATTCCTAGCTGCTCACATCAGCTAACTGCACCATTTAAAAAATCAGCATGGAAGCCACCTCCACCATCTGTGAAAATAGCACTAAAATACATCACTGTGCTGTGTCCTCTAAGCTCACCCATGGAGTGTCCGGCTCCTTCACTGAAATACTGATTGCCTATACCTGAGGCAAAAATCCTGCATATCTACTGCATAGAATACTCCTTGTGTTACTTGTTAGCAGCTGAGACTGAGTACACCCTTAAATTTTGTGCCTCAAACTCAAAGTTTGTCTCACCCTAATCCTGGCCCTGTTTAATCAACCTGTCAAAAAAATGGTTATGAATAAAGTGAAACATTTGTTTTAGCTTTTACTGGTAATTTTATTTCCTTTGAGTTGAAACTTTTCTGGGTCAAACTTAATCTTCACTCCCAATTACTGATACTCAGATAGAACTTGCATATTCATACCTTGATAACAGGGTGAACAGAAATATTACAGACAGCTAGAACACTTTATTTAGAGTACTCTAAAACAGAAATGGGTCTGTCTTCATTTATGAAGTTTTTTACCTTAATGATTTGAAACTATAAACTACACATCTATTCAGAAATTGAGAATGGCGATCTAAATGTTTTTAAATTTACACATGATATGAAGTTTGAGACACTAGGATTGCCTTGACAATTAAATCTGACTTACGGTCAAATGCTCTAAAATTTGATCATTATTTTTAATAAATTTTCATAAATTTATATATATGTTTGTGTGTGTGTTTATTCAGTAGAGTGGAGGAGAGTGTTAGAAAGATGGTGAAATAGGAGTTTCCAGCACTCATTCACTCACAGAAGCAAATTTGAACTACTGCAAGCAAAAATAAGCTCATGAGAGTTAAAGAATACAAGTGAGATATTATAGCATCCAAGTGGAACACAGAAATAAGAAAAGATGCATTGAAGAAGGTAGGAAGGATAGTTTTACATTGTTGGCATCACCCCACCCCCAAGCCCATGCTACTTAGAAACAAATGCCCTTTTTGTGGGGGAAGGAGAGTAAAGTGGGTGCCTGACTTTGCCCAAGTACCAGGCCCATCCCAGTGAATTCTGGAGCCAACTGATTCCCATGCTGCAGCCACCAGTTCAACCCCCACAGCTCTAGGCTTCAGTCCCAATTAAGTGCAGGTCTTGCTCCATGGCCCAAGGCTCCAGGCTGGCGCCTGTAGGACCAGATTCCAGCCTACCCCTGAGGACCCATGCCTCAGGCTGATGCCAATGCCAGCCCAGTTTTTGCAGTCCCAGGCTCTAAGCCTGACCCAGTGCCAGACCATCTTTAGGACACCAGAATTCAGCTTGCCCCTTCAGACCTAAGCTTTGGGCCCATTCCAGGCCAGATCAAACTCCAGGCCAGCCCTTACAGCACCAGATACCAGGTTCATATTCATGGACCTAGTCTACAGGCTGGCTCCCAAGAACCCGGGATCCAGGCCGATACCCATGGACTGAAGCTTCAGGCTTGCATCTATGTAACCAGGTGCCAGGCCCACCAACATGGATCCAAGCTCCAGTATCGTTCCAATGAACGCAGGTACCAGGATCATCCTTTCAAATACAAGCACTAGGCATACCCACTCACTGACCCAGGCACTAGGCATCCTGCATCAATAAGCCTGCCCTGGTTCCTCTAGAAGGGCTGACTAATGAGGGTTTTCCCTGCCAAGGCCATTCTGTAAATAATGGAAGACGTGTCTACTTAGGCAAATGTGCAACACAAGGCCACAAGGGAAAGGACATGAGCAATCATGGAAACACGACACCACTAAATAAATGAAATAAAGCACTAGTAACCAGCCCTACAGAAATGGAGATCTATGAACTGCCTGCCAAAAGATTTCAAATGATTATCTTAAAGAAGATAATGACCAATATGAGAAGACAGACAATAAAATCAAAATTTGTTTATGTTCACATAAACAAAATGTGCAGCTTACCAATGAGATAGATACCATAAGAAAGAATTAAATGAAAATTGTGGAGTTGAAGAATACAAAGACCAACTAAAAAATTCAATAGAGTGATTCAACAGTAGACTTAATCAAGCAGAAAAAAGACTCAGTGAGCTTGAACACAAGATATTTAAAATTATATAGTCAGAGGATCGAATAGAAAACACAAGGAAAAGAGTGAAGAAACCCTATAGGACTTAGGAAACACCATCAAGAGAAGCATTATATGCATTATGAAAGTTTAAGAAGGAGCAGAAAGAGACAAAAGCAGAAAACTTATTTAAAGAAACAATGACAGAAAACTTTCCAAATCTGGAAAGGAAAATGAATATTCAGGTTTTCCAAATAGATTCAAATAGATCTAGCACAAAGAGATCTTTTCCAAAATATAATAATTAAATTCTCAAAAGAAAAAATATAAGGAATTTTGAAAGCAGCAAAAGAAAAGTGAATTATCACTTACAAGGGAACCCCTCCTAGGACAATAAATGGATTTATCAGTCAAAACCTGGTAGGCTAAGACATATTAGTACAATATAGCCAAAGTGCTGAAAGCAAAAAAATGCTGCCAACAAAGAATACAATACATGCCAAAACTGTTTTTCAGAAATGAAGTAGAGATTCAGATATTCCCAAACAAAAGCTTAGGAATTCATCACCACTAGACTTATGCTACAGAAAACGCTAAAGGAAGTTATTCAAGTTGAAATGAAGGGATGTTAACTAAACATAGGAAAACATATGAAAGTATAAAAGTCACTGTAAAGAAAAGAATATACTCAAATTCAGAACACACTAACACTGTAATGGTGGTGCATAAGTCAATTTTAACTCTAGCATAACAGTAAAAAGACCAAAGTATTAAAAACAACTATATCTATGATAATTTGTTAATAGATGCACAATGTAAAAAGATGTAGATTGTGACATCAATAACAAAATGTGTGTGGAATAAGTTAAACTGTAGTGTTTTGTACACAATCAACATTAAGTTATTATCAGCTTAAAATAAATGTTATAACTATAAGATACTTCATGTAAACCTCATAATAATCACAAAGGATAAAACTTGTAGTAGATACACAAAAGAGATAAAGAATCAAAGCATACCTCTATTTTAAAAAATCATCAAATTACAAAGGAATACAGCAAGAGAGGAACAAAAAAAAAGAAGAAACTTCAAAACAGTAAGAAAACAATTAGCAAAATGGCCGCAGTAAGTCTTTACATCTCCATAATTACTTTAAATACAAATGGATTAAATCCTCTATTGGAAAGAAATAATAGCTGAATTGATACAAAACAAGACCCAGCATATGCTGCCCGTAAGAAACTCACATTAGTTTGAAAAACACACATGGACTGAAAGTGAAGGAATAAAAAAAAGTATTCCACCTACATGGTAACCAAAAGAGATCAGGCAGGGTCTATACTTATATAAGCCAAAGTAAACTTTAAGTCAAAACTCTCATGAGACAAAGAAGGTCATTACGTAATCATAAGGGGGTCATTTCATCAGGAGGATGTAACAGTTGTAAATATGTGTACACCCACTGTTGGAGCACCAATATATGTAAGGCAAGTATTAACAGAACTGAAGGGAGAAATAGACAGTAATAAAATAATAATATGAAACTTTCAGTGCCCCTTTAGTAACAATAAAGAAATCATCCAGACAGAAATTCAGCAAGAAAACAGTGAAATCAAGCAATGCTATAGACCAAATGGAGCTAACAGTCATACACAAAATGCTTCCCCCAAAAGCAACAAATACACATTCGAGTACACATGGAATGTTCTCCAGAATAGATAGTCAGACCACAAAATAAATTTAAGAGGATTAAAATCATATCAAGTATCTTTTCTAACCACAATTTGATGAAATTAGAAATCTATGGCAGGAGGAAAATTGGCAAAGTTATCAATACATGAAAATTAAACAACATACTTCTGAATAACTGATGCGTTAAAGAAGAAATCAAAAGGGAAATTTAAAAAAATATCTTGAGACAAAAGAAAATAGAAACACAACATACCAAAGCTTTTGAAATACAGAAAAAGCAGTTCTAAGAAGAAAGTTAAAGCAATAAACATCTATATCTGACATGATCACTTATTCTAAGTGAAATACGCCAGGCACAGAAAGACAAATACACCATGCTCTCACTTATAAGTGGAATCTAAAAAAGTCAATCTCCTAGAAGCAGAGAGTAGAATGGTGATTGCCAAGGTTTTGAAAGAAAGGAAATAGAGAGATGTTGGTCAAAGTGTATAAGGTTTCAGTTATGCAGGATCAGTATTTTCTACATATCTAATGTACAGCATGGTAATTACAGTTAATAATACTGTATTATATAATTGAAATACGTTAGGTGAGTAGATCTTCAATGTTTTCACTACATAAAAGGTAACTATGTGATAATGGATATGTTAATTAGCTTGATAGTGGAAATCATTCACAATGTATACATATGCTAAACATCACATTGTACTCCTTAAATACAATTTGCCAGTTATACCTCAATAAAGCTGAATAAAGTGTTCATTAATCTAGAATAAACATTTTGTTATGTGCTTTCATAAAGTCCCTCTGCATTTATTAAAAATAGAACCAAGAAAACATTTCTATAAACATGATGGGCAATTAGTGGAGCCAAATGGGACAAAATCATTTCCAGATACAAGAGTTATATCTGAAATCACTGGCAAAATATTCTGGAACAGATTGTCCACTTTTTCATGTATTGAAATAGAACCAGACGAATTTTACGCAAAAGATTTTAGAGTTGCACTAAAATCATTCCTTGTCCTTCTATTCAGATACATGTGCTGATTAAGTTCCATAATTTTCCTAACGTATCTATAATCTTTGTCAAGATTATTGTCAAAGCATGTGTAACTGTATTTAAGCAGCAACAAATAATATCAGTACTTGAAAATTATGCAGAATGAACCAACATTTCTCCCCAACCTTTATCAATATCCAACTATGAAAAAAATACTATTTATGAAGGCTATCCTGAAGAAATAAATATAAATGTTCTTACCTGTTCTAAATTTTATTTTGTGTAAAGCCAAAACTATTTGCTTAGGAACCCAATGTATTGTGTCTCCTTTAAAAAATAAATTTTTGCTAAAAATGCTCTTTGGCATCACCCATGAGTTTAAAGCCTACCATCAAAGACCATGGTAGAAAAGTTATTTTTGTTGTAGTTATTATAGGAATATTATTAAGGACATATTAACCATACTACTTGGTTTTTCTGTAAGGACTGTGGAAAAATCCCCGCCTTACACTGATCTAGAGATGTCCAAGGACCAATCTCCCAGGGATACTGAGGAACAACTCTATCTTTTGTTGTAAATCTTTTCATTTAATAAGTATTAATGACAAGTGCACTTCATTTTATTTTACAATCTGATTTTCACTCCAGGTAACTGCTGTGGTTGTCTTCCGGGGCTGTTAGCAGTGCTAGAGAGAAAAGGCCCTCCTCACTGCGGACAGTATCACATGGCTGAGTTGAGCTTTCCAATGCACTGTCAACAGAAAGGTTTATTAAAGCAAACTACAAGGAGAAGCAGCATCTCTATCATATGGGTCAGTTCAAATTTGTACTATCAGCTCTAATTACTATGTTGTTTCAGCAAATGTCATCTGCTTTCATTATAAGAGTTATAATATATGAATATTGAGTCCTAAGAATTAAATTCAAGGGAATACCTTTAATTTGATCAAGTGCCATTTCAGAAGCCTCCTTTTTCCCTAGTAGGATGAAGACTTAGGCATTATCATCACATATTGAGATCTGTAATTAAAGCATGGTATGTTATTAAAGGTAACAAGACTACTTCATACAACAATAAATAAATTACAAATAGAATTTGTGAGAAGACATTTAAATAAAATTTTTAAAGTGATAAATTTAGAAGATGTAGTTTAAGGTATAAATTGAATCGGCAAAGAAGCAGCTACAGGACCTCCAAAATCGCTACATTCCCCTTTGAGCACCAATCTAGAGAGAGTTGTCCTAACTAAATAGGTAACTTTTTGAAGAGTTCCATGAAGTGGACTTTATTCCGCATTGCTTTTCACATGGACATCTAATACAGAGCCGATGTTTAGCTAAAGATGCCTTCAGAAAGGTGTAGTGTTTCAAATCCAATCACATTAAATTCCAACATATGATACAGATATTCAGCCATTTTAAATTATGACAGTCTTTTTATCTTTAATTTTAAGACTTATAGCTATTTCACACCCAGAATGTCAATACTGTATCACAAGCTGGGATGAAAACTTACCTAGGCTCTAGAGGGAAGTAATCCACATAACTTTGAAAGTTATATTGATGTATTTACTGCTTCCCAATAGTACCCATAAAGTAAATGGAATCCTAAACTCTACCAAGATATACTTTTCAGACTGTCATAAATTCCATTCACACAGGATAGGATAGCCAACTCAAGAAGCAAACAAAATGATTGTAAAGAACATGGCTGTGCTGCATCTAAGCAGGCAGAGGACAGTAGGCATAGGCCGAGGCAAACAGCCTGAATGACTCAGCAAGATTGTGGCGCACGCGCACAGTTACGTGTCTTATGTAATCACAGCCAGGAAGCCATAACATAGGGAAGCTTACCACCTGGCTCTCAGCCACTATTGTTTGTGTGGTGTATAAATGTAACACTGACACTGTGAAGGAGCTGCTAAATAGAGCCATGTTTCATTTACCTGCTGTTTCTTGAATGTTCTTCCAGCTCCCTGCCCCAGGTTTACCCAGTCTCCTCGGCCCTCAGCTGGGGCTGGAACCTGACCCTGAGCAAGACAATGATGTACAAATTTGAACCAGTTCACTATGTTAGTCTTGGAGTGTGTGTGTGTGTGTGTGTGTGTGTATTTTGTGGGGAGGGTAGTTATCAAATAAAACTGCTTTCCACTTTACCCTCTGTTCTAAGCTATTTTACTGTTTTCTAAAAAATCACTGGGGTCGCATTTTATAAGGATAAATTCAAACTGGCAAAATACGAAAACGACAAAACAAAGTAGATGTAAGATCAACATGGGAGGATATCACATTCTTTTAAACAAAAAGCAAAGTGATAATTCCACTTCAATTCTATTGTATTTGTGTTCTTGTTAAATTTTTACTGTGGAGGAGGATGACATTAAATTAGAAACTATACTTTCACAAAAATACAGTATTATCTGACTTTAATAAAAATATGAATTTGTCAATTGTTGATATAGTATTATACTTGATGTGACTATATGTGTTCGATCCACATACTAGATAATATATAAATACTAACATTATGGACCAGAATGTAAAAATGCCTGCATTTCCTAACAAGATACTATAAGGCTTTGGTTTTGAAATTTCTCAATAACAAAAAATAAAACATTGGAATGGTGGTTTCCAGAGGCTTGGGGGAGAAACAAATAAAGAGATTTTAGTAAAGGGTACAAAGTTTCTGTTAAACAAGATAAGTAAGTCCTAGAGGTCTACTATACTACATAGATATAGTGTATACATATATAATACGTATATACACACACACTAACTATAGTTAACAATATAATAGTGTATACTTAAAGTTTTGCTAAGTCGGTAGATCTTATATTAAGTGTTTTTATTGCAAAATGATAATAATAGGAGAATGGGAAGAAACTTTTGGAGGTGATGGATAGGTTTATGGCATAGATTGTGATGATGATGGTTTCGTGGTTGGATACTTATCTCTAAATCATCAAGTTGCATGCATTAATCATGTATAGCATTTTATATGTCAACAAAAGAGAAGAAAAAAATTAAAAGATGAGGTGAAAGCTGCAAAGCATGGTTGAGAAAGTACAAATAACTATGGGAATTCATTCAAGGAAATTATCATATTTGCTTGATGGATTAAAAACCATATGAACCTTTCATATGGTTTTTATGAACCATATATTAGACATTTCATGAACCATATATTAGAAATAAGTTCAAATGCTGACAGGCAGATTTGAGAAAGATTTTTTTAGATAAAGTGACTGGCATAAGTAAAAATTCATGTTGGAAAATTTGAAGATATATGGTGGAGAGTTCAAATTAGATATATTGGAGTACTGGAAAATCTGGCATAAGCTTTTAATTGTAATTTAGGATAACTTTATCTCGGGTCTTAAACACCAGGGTAGGAAATTTGTACTATTTTCAGGCAGCATCAACAAGCAGTAAATGTTCACTGAAAGTATATTATGCCTTTCTAGTGGCATTATAGAAAAGTGACTCAACAACTCTTTATTGAGCAAGACTGGAGGAAAGAAGAATTAATGAAAGACAGCTCAGTTAAGAGACTATTTCAAGTTCTTTAACCTCTCTGTAACTCACATGCTCCTTCTGCTAAAAATAATAGCCTTATAATGTTATAAGGGTTTAATAATATATGAAAACAAAAGTGAGCATGGAAGAAACAGTAGCTCTTTCTAATATGATAAATTACGTAGATTTAGGAAAGTTGTATAAAACTGGAAAACATAATTTCTTTAATAAATATGGAATCATAGTGTTACCTGAGGGTTTTTAAAGGGTAACATAAAATAACATTTGTTAACAACCTTGTCAGCAATGAAGTTCTACACGAATATAACATGATATAAAAGTGAATGGTATAAAAAAAAAAACAGAGGGAAAATAATAAACAAATATATTCACTACTCAACATATATAATTCACAGAGGGATTAGTAATCTTTCATCACCATAGACTATAGTCCTTAAAAAACCATAAGAAGCTTTAGACCCACATTTTTTTTTTTTTGAGACGGAGTCTCGCTCTGTCACCCAGGCTGGACTGCAGTGGCCGGATCTCAGCTCACTGCAAGCTCCGCCTCCCGGGTTCACGCCATTCTCCAGCCTCAGCCTCCCGAGTAGCTGGGACTACAGGCGCCCGCCACCTCGCCCGGCTAGTTTTTTGTATTTCTTAATAGAGACGGGGTTTCACCGTGTTAGCCAGGATGGTCTCGATCTCCTGACCTCGTGATCCGCCCGTCTCGGCCTCCCAAAGTGCTGGGATTACAGACCCACATTTATTAGTTGCTGCTCAACACTGTGATCAAGGTTTGAAAGAAAACATATCCAAGGAGAGTTATCATCATTTTTCTGAAAACACCGGTGTCCAGGGATACTGGTAAAAATTCCCTGGGACATCATCTTTGCAAGGTGTACTGTGATACCATCAATAGTCTGCCTCCTGCACTGTGAAAGGTGTGTGGCTTCTTTTTGTTTTACATCATTAGTTATTGGTTCATTTAAATCCAAAACCAATGCCTTATTATTTCTACTACATATGCAATATCTAGATAAGCGCGGTGATATAATTCACAACGCTATTCCCATTTTTTTACAGAAAATATTTTAAAAATTACTATCCCACAAAAACAGTCTTCCAAATGTAAAGATATAAGACATATTACTTATGTGTTTTTTAAAAGAGCTAATGTTTGTTATGTTCACAAATTTTCCCGTCATTACAGGATAAGTGATGAAAACCATGGTGACCACAAGTAAGTCACTTGCACTACTGATTCGTAGAATTAAACAGACACTGCCAACGCCACCACTAAATCTTCAAGGAATCTTTACAGAAGCCGACAAGAGTATGTCAATACTGAGAACAACGGAATGTAAAGTATGAATCGCTTTGGGGTATGTGGCTAGAAAATTTTTCCCCCAGTCAAAAAAATAAAATAAAACAAAACAAAACAAAAAAATACTGCAGAAATATTTTAGAGCTAGCAATTAACCTGCTGCTAAAGTTGGCATTGAATCTCCCAACATATCCCTTTCCCTCAGACCTCTAACGAAATCCGTCCATGAGGAATGCTCATTTCCTGCTGGGTAAGACACTGTGCAAATGTAGGATTTCACAGTTCACCAGAAGGATTATATCACTTTCCTTTTTGGAAGAAGTCCAGACTTCATTACAAAGGTGCATCACATTGTCATACTGCAGAAAGCAACATATGGCATTCTATCTCTCAGCAGCTAAAAATGGACTTTCAGCTAAAAACTTAGTTGTGAAATAAACAGTACATGTTCAGTATGTGCAAAGTTAGGAGTATAATCTATGAATTATGAACAAATATACCAATATATGTGTGTTTTAAAACATGCCATTGTAGAAATACAATGCACAATTTATAATTGATAGATGCTATCATTTTCTTTAATTGGTAAAGGATATTAGAGTTAAAATGGTTTATACGTGATCGGTAACACTGCCAAAACTCAGGAGATAAGTAATCAGACATTTGTTTTTAAAAGGTTTGTTGCAACCATAAGCTGAGTTCCATTAAAGAAGATTAAATAAAATCAGACTGTCCACACAAACTTGCCACTAATGGGAAAAATGAACGGATCATTAGCTAAAACAGTTATTCATATAACATTGTTAACATAAACTGTATTAGCTTTTCATGACAGTTAAATATTATTAAAAGCTAGTCAGTTACAGATAGCAACCTATACATTCACAAGACTGATGATTTCAATCTAAAGGGCATGGTTCTGTTTATGACTTTCGTTCAGGTCTCTGCTGCTGGAAATACTGAGTCTATTATTTCACAGTGTACCTAGAGCCACAGTGTGATTTGGTGGCCAAATAACTGAAAATTTTGCTCTGTACTAGATGGAGATGAAATACGCACAGTAGGAGCATAAAATAGACAGCAGTAGTTTACCATGAAACTACCAAATTTCTACTTTTCTCTTTAAAGATATGTATCATTGTAAAGTTGGAATTGTGTGGCATTTCAAAATACTGAGAAAAGAAATGCATGCTTATGTCCCATGTTCTCATGCCGGAAAAATTTAGCAATATAGTTTCTAAAATCAGGTGTGATTTCCACTTAAAGGCTGTAGTGAATGGTACTAACTTCCCAAGGAATTAAAAATGTTACTAATGTTATGTATTGGTACCTTCACTTCATTTCATGTGATTTCCTGTAGTATAGTGTAATTAATGGCTTGGGTATGAATGCTGATACTTCTTCACATTTCTCCCTCATTTATTACACTTCAATATGTAAGCATTTGTTTTCCATAGATATAGCTGATGGCATCATCTCTAAATGTGAATAGAAATGTTTAGTAATCTGTATGTAATTTGCTTTCCTTGAACTTTGCATCTCGTGACCTCTCACACCATGTATATTGCTAAACTTACCACCCAACAGATCTCTCAATAAATGATCACAAATAAATGATGATGTCATTAAATATAGGTACTACATTCTTCACTGTGTGGGGAATGCCTTAATAACCGAATTATTCACATCCAATAAGGTTAGTAGCATTTTGCTTTTATACCCCTTTGGTAAGTTTTTCACTTGCCATATACAGACACATCTGCTAAGCACTTCTTTTAAATCTGAGCGCTCTTCTCTCACACTCCTTTCTAGAAGTTCCATGTTACTGGAAAGAAAACAAATATACAGAAAAATTAGAACAGCATTCCATCATGTCTCCTCACACTAGATGCACAATTACTCATAAATATGCACAAGTACACACACACACACAAATTCTGTATGTATACCTCAAATACTTGCCCAAGTAGTCTGCATCTAATTTTGAGTTCCAATTGCTTTATTCTTTCCTTCAGAATATGAAAAAACTTGAGATAACATAGCATAATCACATAGATGGTAAAACCCAGCTAGAAACCTATATTTCTTCACGATGACATTTTAATGAACCAGAAAAAAATTAAAGCAAAGAAAATTTGCTCTTGCCCATAGTCAGACTAATGACTTTTGCATATATTGTTTTCAAATCATACAAGGAAGGGTTTGCTCTCATGCAGGATAGCACAACACCACACAAACACACAGACTGCCACACACACACACACACACACACACACACACACACAGAGTTTATTAGCTTAATAATGGACTTCAGTTTAATTTACAGCTATGCAATTGGCCAAAGATTTAGTACTTCTAGTGGCTTTTTTTCACCTTTTGTTATGGTGCCGTTTGATTGTATTTATGAATGTGACCTCATATCCTATACCAGCAGAAGAAAGTAAGATAAATTGGACTCTAAAACACACACATAGTAGCAGACAGTACTGTTTAAAGATTAATAAGTGATCTCACTATAGCACTTCAACTGCCTATAGCCTTAAACTATCTTTCCTCTGGTACTTTCCAGGCAGTCCCTGAAGGACCAATAAACCAAGAGCACTAGACAGATCTGAACTTACCTATCACAGCTTTGATTGTGCTCTTGTGCACTATGTGTTTCTTCTTAAAAGCATCTAATTCACTGCCTGTTCACAGCATTCATTATTTGAAGCAAAGGACACTAGGAGAAGTAAATAAAACTTTAAAAAGACATATTGTAAAGGGAATTCATTCTATTTTCCTTTCTTATGTATCAAAACCCAAAACTTTGTATTGCTCTAGAGATGTGATTTTCACACCACTTAATATTTTTTTTGCCAGATATAAAAACTGCACATTTCTAACTGCATTTCACCTCCTAGAATCTGTGCATTGCACCAAGATGTTCAGACATCTCATCACAAGGCTTCCAAGACATCAGTACCTGGGGGACCCCACTTTGGGACCTGAGGACACATATTCTGTTCACAGTGGGAATTCCAGAAGGGAAGAAGCCAATGTAAAGAATTTCGAACTCTGCTCATAGTCTACCTGTTTACCCCCTCCATGCTACGGATTTCATAATCAGAAACACTCCCACAATGTTTGACCCTCCTTTCCAACATCTGATCTCCAGATTTCTTCTAGAATAGCATCTGCAAAACTTCCTGTGACAGAAAATGGCTACAGAATCTATCTTGTTATTACTTAACATTAGCATGAGTAATTCATATTATGCAGTTGTAGTATTTTACAATTGTTTGACTAGCGAAAATTTATAAATGTACCCACGTGAATACACTTCCGTTTGCAAAACTAAATATCGGATGCATAACACTAAACTCTGCAAACATGAGAAACTGTCTTTCAGCACTTGTTTCATTTTTTATGCAAAGATATCGAAAAACACAGTCAGAGCTCATTATCTTTAGCCTGAAGAAAAGGCTTGTGTAAAGACCAGATGAAAGGAGACAGCTAAAAATTAAAGTCAAACCAGATAATTCAAAGGAAACAATTTCTTTTGGTGGCTAAATGTCCTAATTTGTCTCTATTGAGGCATTAACCATGAAGTTTTCACATCATTCCTTTTGCATGAGTTTATGCCAGCTATATGAGTACAGAGAGGAGAATGGCAATGTCTACTTGTAAACCTCAAACTGAATTTCCAATTAGTATAGTTATTTCTAATGAATTATTTACATTTTTTCAATAATAAAGGCAGTGATTTGTTATTTAATATTCTTTATATAATGATATTTGGCTGTTGAGAGTATCTTATCTTTTTGTTCTACTTCGTGCAATGCTATTTTGAGATCTCCCAACACACTTTAGACCAAACAGGGTTTTCTGACAAATGATTTTCATTCTAGTATTTGTTTTCTTTTCTTTTCTTTTCTTTTCTTTTCTTTTCTTTTCTTTTCTTTTCTTTTCTTTTCTTTTCTTTTCTTTTTTTGAGATGGAGTCTCACTGTGTCGCCCAGGATGGAGTGCAATGGCGTGACCTCGGTTCACTGCATGCAACCTCCGCCTCCTGGGTTCAAGTGATTCTCCTGCCTCAGCCCCCCGAGTAGTTGGGATTATAGGCACCCATCACCATGTCTGACTAATTTTTGTATTTTTAGTTAGAGATGGGGTTTCACCATGTTGGCCAGGCTGGTCTTGAACTCCTGACCTTGCAATCCACTCATCTCAGCCTCCCAAAGTGCTAGGATTACAGGCATGAGCAACTATGCCCAACCTTATTTTAGTATTTCTAAGACTAGAGAACACAAGAGGCAGTATAGCTTAAATAGGTACCTAATAAACAGCTATTGTTATAGAGAATATAATTCACCTTTAGAAATGATGCCTATTAGTAGCAATTACTAGTGACGCACAGTCAAGTTGTGTGAAATGATTGTATTATCCATCAATCAAAACCAGCTATGTTATGACAAAAATACTCTAATAAACATATTGATGCAGAAATTATGACTTTTGCCTTAACCAATATCTTTAAAGTTACTTTTGTCACTTTCAAATAACTTTTTTTCTTTTCTTTTTTTTTTTTTTTTTTGAGATGGAGTCTCGCTCTGTCACCCAGGCTGGAGTGCAGTGGCACAATCTCGGCTCACTGCAACCTCCGCCTCCTGGGTTCAAGCAATTATCTTGCCTCAGCCTCCCGAGCAGCTGGGACTACAGGCATGCACTGCCAAGCTCATCTAATTTTTGTATTTTTAGTAGAGACAGGGTTCCACCATGTTGACCAGGATGGTCTTTACCTCCTGACTTCGTGATCTGCCCGCCTTGGCCTCCCAAAGTGCTGGGATTACAGGCATGAGCCACCGTTTATGTCACTCAATTTTTATTTTATTTTTATGGTATTATAGTTGGGATAAAAATGAACTGAGAAAAAAAATTTATAATTTGATAGAACTAGAATGAAACTTTGGAATTAGCACTTTAATCCTTACGAAAGCATTGAGGTGTCTGAAGTACAACATGTATTCAGTGCTATCTAATGAAGATATATATCCTGTGGCAAGCAGCAGGAATTCTATTATTACCACTTGTATGAAAAGGAAAGACATCTCCTAGCTGATAACTCCCTGGTGAGTCTTTCAAAGATGACCAAGACCATTTCCTGACATGGCTTATCCTGGGGAATTGCAACATCTTTGTAGCTTACATTGTGAGACATATCATGCTCATTTTGGCAGCACGTATATGGAAAAAAAAAAAAAAAAAGAAGTGATACACATCAGCTGCCTGCCAAGATTCATTAAATGAGTGGTCCACTATCCATTTTTTCTAATACATATGGAATTGAATGACACAGTCCAGTTTTTTCCCGTAAGTATGTCAGAGGTTGAAAGCTCTACAAATACCAAAGGAATAATGACAACTTCACCAAAGGCATATTTATTGAGGACATTGGTCATTAAAATACTGTGAGTTATATTATATTCTTCACCAAAGGCATATTTATTGAAGACATTGGTCATTAAAATACTCTGAGCTATAATATATTCTTTCAGAACTTATGTCAATGAAAAACCTTTGGTTACACTGATAATCTTTTTGTAAGCAACCATATTACTTGTTTTCACTTTGATTACTAGGAAATGCAGAATCCAAATTAAAGATCGACCTTAAAAACCACCATGACTCTACATTTTCTGTTTATGGCCTTCCCTTTGTTGGACTGATTTTATAATATTTTTTCTTATGATTCTATTTCTATTTCATCATTATTTAATCACATATATTATTTTCACAAGCTGATTTTAATACTTAACTTGGAATATTAAATCAACTCTACTTAATTTGGGGAACAGATTATTTAAAAATGCATAACAGCAGACTAAAATATCTGAAAGACTGTCAAGTAGAAGGAGAAGCTAATGTATACTGTGCTGTGTAACAGGGGCAAATAGGATTTTAAAGGAGCATGTGCTAGATAGTGAGCAAGAATTTTCTAATAATTCTTCAGGTCCCAAATGTAATGGGTTTCCCTGAAAAGCTGTGGAATCTTCAACACTGCACAAATTTAATCAAAGGCTAAATAACTATCCATCTGGCATGTTGACAAAAGTTTCTGGATTGGAAGAAAGGTTAAACTAGAAGCCCTCAAAAATCTCTTCCATTCTATGATTCTATAATTAAATACGCTATACTTAATGAGCCATTTGTTATCTTCATAGGGTGAGTAACTCATGGCACAAGTCTCCCTGCTGTCTCTCTGCCAGGTCTAGAAATTAAATTAAATTAAATTAAGTCCATCACCATATAAAACTAGGAATAAAGAAAAGTTATGCCATAATGACTTGAAGAGTCTTGAAGTTTGAATATTGACTTAAAAATTTCAGTTTTGTTGCCAGCAAGAATTCATAGCCTGTTCATATCACAAAACTAATACTCTAAATATGAGGGATCAAAACAGGAGAAACATTGTGATGCCATTCAAATTAAAGTATGACAAGAGTTTAATAAAATATATTTTAATGTTCTAAATATTAAAAAGTAGGCAATTCGTCATATTACAGATATATTTTTAAACTACTTCTTATAATGAGAAACATGGTAAAGACTCCTGCCACCGGAAAGGTACACTTATTTGTTTGGGGAGGCATTGAAAATCCACCGTGAGCCAGTAAACTAAATTGAAATGGCATATTTAATACCTGCACACATCTATCATTATATTTATGCAGTGTAAGAAAGATAAATGAATCATAAATTTGCTAAATTATTCACTGAGGTGAATCAGCTTAAGTGAATGAACTGACATATCATATATAAATATTTTAAGTGGACAAACAACTTTATAGGTAAATAAAACAAATTTTTGTTTCCTTTCACATTTGGTAGTCTCAGAGAGGTATACTTATTGTTTTCTTATTTTTGTTAGAAATAAATTGAAAAAGGCTTGAAAAAGTAAATATTACTTAAAGGTACATAACCAAAAGTTAAATAACCAGAGCAAAATATGCAATTTCCAAGTATTCAAGCTATTAAAAATTCCAAGATTACACAATTACAAAATTTTAAGCCCTAATGCCAACTGGATTTTGACTAAACAAAGAATGAATCAAGAATGATTGGGAAAAAGTGAAAACAAATCAAAACTAAAGATCAAATTGAAGGATGCCAATTGAAACATGTGACTGTTGTAATTAAGGAAAGGAATGGCAGACACCGTATTTTTTAAATTTTGCAATAGATGGTATTTGTTTCTTGGGGAAGTAGTTATGCTCCAACCCTATAGAAGTCTAGAAGAGTCTGGTAGCTATCAATGTCTTTAACTGGTATGAACTCCAGCATCCCTGATTTTTTTAAAGTCAAGTCTCTCCTGCCTTAAGCCTACCCCAAAAGACAGGCTCTGCAGCCCTGCCTAGGAAATGGCTATGATACCTGAACTCATTGCAAACACTGTTCAATAAATACTCACAAATTATAACTTTCTTCCCCAAATTTGGCATCTAAATACAAGAGCAACAAGATCTTATGAAAACATCTTAAGGACTGGGACCTTGGATCTACAATTCAAAATATATATACTGGAACCACATAGTAACAGCATTTGTAAGATAGCAACATAATAGAGGTTTATAAGCAGATAACATAAAATTCAGTTTCCATTAGAGGTTTATTTTCATTACAAAATATTTTAGATAAAAATGTAAAGAATAAAAAGTAGCAGACATTCTCATACCTACTAACCAGATTTGGCAAATGTTAATATCTTGCCTTGTTTGCTTCTGGTTTATATTGTTTTCTAAGAGTACAATTTAAAAGATGCATACAAAAGCCATCATCCATCCCATTCTCTTTCCCATTTAAGCAAGGGGTAGGCAATACCCGAAGTTATTGTCTTTCATGCAAATCAATACAGATATGTTTGTATCAATATGTACTACATATTATAGTTATTTAATATATACCTGTTTCAAGTGTACTTTAATTATACTATGTGTGTCATTCTGCAATGTGTTTTTCTGTTAAGCATTATTATTCTTGGGATTTTCATTTTGAAATTTGTACTCCTAGTTTTTTTTTTATTATTTTTATTTTTTGGAGACGGAGTCTCGCTCTGTCACCAGGCTGGAGTGCAGTGGCACGATCTCGGCTCACTGTTACGTCCACCACCCGGGTTCAAGTGATTCTCCTGCCTCAGCCTCCCAAGTAGCTGAGACTGCAAGTGCACTCCACCATGCCTAGCTAATTTCTGTATTTTTAGTAGAGACTGGGTTTCACCATGTTGACCAGTATAGTCTCAATCTCTCGACCTCATGATCCACCTGCCTCAGCCTCCGAAAGGGCTGGGATTACAGGTGTGAGCCACTGCACCTGGCCACTTCTAGTTTATTTGTTTTGACTTATCCATAGTATCCAATTATATGACAAAATAATTGTTTATTTCTCCACTGCCCTATTACCCATATATTGTTTGTGACTTTTTACTATGAAAAAATGCTGACAGAAGAAACAACCTATAGAATTCAAGAAAATATTGGCAAACTATACATCTGATAAGGGGTTAATATAAAAAATACATAAAGATCTCCTGCTACTCAATGGCAAGAAAACAAATAATCTGATTAAAAAATGGACAAAGAATCTGAATAAATATTTCACAAAAGAAGACATACAAATGGCCAACAGGTATATGAAAAAAAATCAATATCACTAATGATAAGAAAAACGCAAATTAAAACCACCTCAGATCTGTTAGAATGGCTACAAGCAAAAAAGATAAAAGATGCCAAGTTCTGGTCAGAATGTGGAGAAAAGGGAAACATTGTACATTGTTGATGGAAATGTAAATTAATATAGCCACTATGGAAAACAGCATAGACATATCCCAAAACATCCAAAACAGAACTACCATATGATCCAGCAATCTCACTGCTATGTATATATCCAAAGGAAATGAAGTCACTATCTCAAAATCATATCTGCATGCCCATGTTGATTGTAGTATTATTTATAATAGCCAAGATATGGAATCAACCTAAGTGTCTATCAACAAAAGAGTGAATTTTAAAATTCATTATAAAAATGGGATACTATACAGCCTTAAAAATAAGAAAATCCTATCATTTGCAACAATATGGATGAACCTGGAAGACAATGTGTTAAATAAGCCAAGTACAGAAAGATAAATACCTCATAATGTCACTTATATATGGAACCTAAAATTGGCAAACTCATAGAAGCAGAGTAAAAATCGTCATTACCAGAGTTTCAGGAGGACGGAGAAGAGAGAGGAAAGCAAACTGAGATGTTGGTCAAAAGACACAAAATTTCAATTACATATGAGGAATAAGTTCAAGAGAGCCATTGTACAACAGGGTGACTATAGTTAATAACCATATATTATATTACTGAAAATTACCAAGAGATTAGTTTTAAGTGTTCTTACACCAAAAAAATAAAAGTATATGAAGTAATGCATATATCAATTGGTGTGACTTAGTCATTTCACAATGTACACATATATCAAAACATGTTATACACTGTGTCATTCCTTTTAAAATGCGGCAATATTATTCTCTATATTTTCACGTGAACATGAGCCAGAACTCGTGTGTGTGTGTGTGTGTGTGTGTGTGTGAGTGTGTGAGAGAGAGAGAGAGAGAGAGAGAAAGAGAGAGAAGTGGAGTCACTGAGATGAAGATTTGCAAATCTAGCTATTACCAACTTGTTCTTTAAAATAATTATTGCAATTTAAACTCTACTGATGCTGTAGGAAAGTGTCCTGTCTCCACATTTTTGTAACACTTAATTTTATCAAATATAAATACAAATACCTTTCATTGTATTTGTATGAGCATTCCTGATTTTTGTCTCTTGTGGTTTGCTTGCTTGTGATCTTTGCACAATGGCAGAAATTCCTACTGTATTAGTCCATGCTCATGCTGCTAATAAAGACTTACTTGGGACTAGGTAATTTATAAAGGAAAAGACGTTTACTAGACTCACAGTGCCACATGGTTAGGGAGGCCTCACGATCAGGGCAGAAGGTAAATGAGAAGCAAAGTCATGTCTTACATGGCTGCAGGCAAAGAGAGCATGAGCAGGGGACCCCCACAAAACCATCAGGTCTCATGAGACTTACTCACTATCACGAGAACAGTGCGGGAAAGACCAGCCCCTATGATTCAATTACCTCCTACCGAGTCCCTCCCATTACATGTGGGAATTATGGGAGCTACAATTCAAGATGAGATTTGAGTAGGTACACAGCCGAACTATACCACCTATAAATAGTTTTCCTTTGTGATTCAATCTTTAATAATATTTCACCCACATCTGTGGTTTGTCTTTTAACTTTGTTTTGGGGATCTTTGGTTATATAGGGAATTTTAATGTTAATGAACTTAATTAATGAAATATTTTCTATCTATTTTGTGCCTTTTATGTCTTAAATCTTTCCTTATCTTGATAAAAACAGATATATTAAAATGATTCTCTGATAATTTTCACTAAAAATGTCAGCGTTCAGCTTTTCAAATTTATGACTTTAAATATTTAGTATAAGATACAGATCTAACTTTATCCTTTTTCTATTCACAGTCCCCATCCCTGCTCCTTTTCTTGAATAGGCTATTCATTTCCAAATCATTTAACCCTTTGTTATACCAAGTTCCATATATTATGCTCTCTATTCTGTCACATTATCTCAGTTTTCTACCTTGCACTGTAAAATTCTTAATGTCTATTAAGACTAGTACACACATTTTTCTTTTTCATCAAAACCCTCTTGACATATTTGATAGAAGCTCAGTTATACAAGGTGATTTTGTATGGTGCGGGCTCACTACTACATGGATTTCTTTCAATAAAAGTAACACCACATGTGCCTTACTTCACTGTCTCCCACTCCACCTCCTCCATGTCGTTCATCTCTGCCATCCCTGAGACAGCAAGACCAACCCCTCCTCTTCCTTTTCCTCCTCAGCCTATTCAAGGTGCAGATGATGAGGATGAAGACCTTTATAATGATCCATTTTCACTTAACGAATACTAAATATAGTTTTTATTTCTTGTAATTTTCTTAATAACATCTCCTTTTCCCAGTAGACTTTATAATTATAATACAGCATATAGTACATATAACATATAAAATATGTCTTAGTCAACTGTTCATATTTCAGTAGAGCTTCTGGTTAACAGTAGGCTATTAGAAAAGTTTTGGGGGAGTCTAAATTTAGACATGTATTTTCAACTACCTGGGAGTTTAGTGTCCATAACCCCTGTATTGTTCAAGAGTCAAATGCAAATACTTTTTGATTAACCTTATGATCTCTCTTTCAACAAATTATTCAGTTTTTTAAAATGTCCTAAGATTTTCCTTTATTTTTTAAGTTTTTCATGATTGATATTTTATTGTATTTCATTGTGGTCCAAGATCATGTTCTTTACTATTCTTTACTACAAATTCTTTACTATTTTTTGATACTCTTTATGATTGGTATTTGGGCAATTTTGTAATTGCCAAAAATAATTTTACTCTATTTTCTGGATACCAAAGGTCTAATAAAACAAGTTTACTAATTATTGTATCTTCAGTATTCTATTAGTTTATTTAATTTTTATTTTACAGAGAAAAGAGTAAAGTTGTTACATCTTCCAATATGATGTTGAATTTATAAGTTTCTCTTCTAATTGAAATTTTATATACATACTACATGCATATATCTTTATAGAGATAGGTATACAATGCACACACACATACATTTTCACACAGACACATGCATATGTATAGCTGTTGTTTTCATATCTTCAAATTTAAAATTTTCATGTAGCCCTTGCATAATAGTTCTTACTTTTAACAATTGCCTTTCTCTTTAATATCTATGTCTCCTAAAAATAATATGGATGTTACACATTTTTCTTTCTTTTGGTTAGTATTTGAAATGTGTTTGTTAGTTTTTTATTTCAGGATTTATTTGTTATTTGTTTTAGCTGAGTCTCTTTGTAGTGCACATACACTTGGACTTCTATAATATATATGGGCATTTCTATCCTTTAACAATCAAATTTAATTCATTTGGTTTTTGTGATATCTGATATCTTATTTGGTGTCTCCTATTTCTGATTTTTAATTTTTTTCTCTTTTTAATTAATTTTTAATAAAGATGCCATGAAAAGTCAATAAGATGAAAAAATAGGCATTTCAAATGGTACTGGGATGACTGAATATTCACATGCAAAAGCTGGAACCCTATCTCACACTATATACAAAAATTAACCCAATATGGAATGATGACCTAAAGAGGACTAAAACTATAAAAATCTTAAAAGAAAACAAAAAGGTGTAAATCTTTTCAATTTTGAATTAAACAATGGTTTATTAGATGTGACACTGAAAGCACATACAGCAACAAAAAAGATAAACTGGGCTTCATCAAAATTGAATACATTTGTGCTGCAAATGTCAGCATCGAGAAAGAGAAAAGGCAAACCATAGAATGGGGAATAAATATTGACAAATCATATGTCTGATAAAAGATTTGTATTGAGAATACATAAAGAACTCATACAAATCAATAATACAAAGACAAATACCCAATTGTAAATGAGCAAAGAATCTGAATAGACATTTCTCCCAATAAAATATGTAAATTACCAAAAAGCACATAAAAGGATATTCAATATTAATAACCACCAGAGCAATGCAAATCAAAACTACAATGAGATATCACTTCACATTCACTAAGATGTATATAATACAAAATAAAGATAATAACAAGTATTGGTGAGGATGTGGACATGTTGGAACCTTTGTGCATTGTTGATGGGACTGTAAAATGGTGCAGCAGCTTGGGAAAAAATTGTGGCAATTTCTCAGATAATTGAACATAGAATTACCATTTGACCCAAGTTTCCACTTCTATCTATATATCCAAGAGAAATAAAAATGTATATCCATACAAAAACTTGTACAAGAATATTCACATTTGCATTACTTATAATAACCAAAAAGTGGAAACAACAAAAATGCCCAGAACTAATGAATGGATAAATAAAATATAGCATAACCAGAAAAATGGTACATTATTCAGCAATAATAAAAATAAATGAAGTACTGATATATGCTGCATGATGGATGAACCTTGAAGCTAAATGAAAAAAGCCAGTAACAAAAGGACACATATTGAGCGATTCAATTTCTATGAAATGTCTAGAATAGACAAATATATAGACACAGAAAGTACATTAGTGTGGGAAAGGGATGGGAGGAACTGAGAGCTAAAGACATGGGATTTTTCCTCAATGTAATAAAAATTTTCTAAAATGTATTGTAGCTATGATTGTACAACTCTGTGAATTTACTAAAAATCATTCAGTTGTACAGTTTAAATAAGCAAATTATGATATGTAAATTGTGTCTTAATAAAGCTGTTACCAGGGGAAAAAAATAAAGAAAAGAAAGCAGAGAATGAAAGTAATCGATACATGAAAAAGAATCTGGTGGAAAAAAATAATAGTAATCACAGAAATAAGAGCAAAAATTAAGAGGTAGTGACTTATTGAAACGCTGATTTAAAAAATAGTTCCCGGGGAATTAAACATTAATATATCTCTTTCATAGAATTTATGAATAAGTGGTATTGATTGTTACACTTGGATTTTTAAAGGATATTTAGAGTTAAAACAAATGTCGTTAAATAAAATTTTAGCTATTATTTCATTTGACTAGATGCTATTAAAAAGTCACTGGAAATTAGGATAAGATTGGGATATGTTCAACATATATTTATTGAGCACCTATCATCTGCCAGTGAGTGTTCTAGGCACAACAATGAACAAAACTTATGAATTCCCTCTCATATGGAGCCTATATCCCAGAGAAGAGTGACAAATAAAAAACAAATGAATGAACGAATGAATGAAAAAAATGTATGGGTAGTATCTAAAGAAGTAAAAATGTTATCAGTGAAAATTCAGCAAATTAAGGTGATGTAAGGAATAGTAAATAAGATATTACTTTACACTGAGGAGTAAGATCTTTTTGATAATGAGATAATAGACAAAGACCTTACAGAAACGAAGACCTGAGCTAAATGAATTTTCTTTTCTTTCATGTGAAGAAGAGATGAGAGCCTCACAAGCATAAGAAACAAAAATACACATCAAGAAAAGTGGAAGTTGGAAAATTAGTATTGCAGTAATTCACATGAGAGAGGATGATGGCTTGTATGGGTGTGCAAAGATTGGAAATGCAATAACATGGTTAGGACTTAGACATATTTTAAGGATGAAACCAATAGTTTATGCTGGCCTTTGAGTATTTGTGGGTCACTGTAGAATTTTGGCCTAAACAATTGTTAGAACACAGCTACTATTTTTAGATATGAATATAAATGAGGGTTTCAAAGTAAAAATCAATGATTGCTTTCGATATGTTAAGTTTGAGATGCCTATACAACTGCAAGTTGAATTTATGTGTTTGAAGTTCAGAGAAGAGTTAATACTAAGGACATGTATTTGAGAGTCATCTACATGTGGATGAGATGTACATGTACATTACTGGATGAGATCAATTAGAAAACTCCTACTGATACAGAAAATATGTACAAGGACTGAGCCCTGTGTCTCTTTAGTGCTTAGAGGTCTGGTCAATAAAGACAAACCAGAACAAGTACTAAAAGAGAATCCAGTGACACAGGAGGAGAAAGAAGAGTTTTTCTGGAGGTCAGGTGAAGAAATTGTTGCAAGAAACTGATTTATGTCAATTATGTCAGTTAGTGATGTCGAATGTTACTTATGTCCAGTTACATGAAGTTTAAGATACACCATTAGATTTAGCCACATGGAAACTACTGATAATCTTGAAACCAGTGTTTTTTTGTGCAGGGATAGACATGAAAACCTAGATGGATTAAGGAAAGTGTTAATAGTGAATACAGGCATTTTGAGGAATTTTGCCATAAAAGTCAGCAAAGAAAAGAGGAAGTGGCTGAAAGTGTTTGTGAAATATATGTTGAGAAATACGATAGCATACTTGTACGGCAATGGGAATTTCCCAGTAGGAAGAGAATAATTGATGATGAGGGGAAAGCAGATAACAGTATAGATAAATGGGAATGAAAAGGGAGAATGTGAGTTGTTATGTGAACTTGATCATATATTTAAATGCCAACTATCCACTCATTTAAAAAAAAATTAGATTAAACTTCCTTGAATCCTCAAAGTAAAAATGATAGTATAACAACCTTAGAAAGGTTTAAGCTTTCAAAATGTCTTACCTTCATCCCGCTTTGCAAAGATTTTCAGCATAAGCTGTTCTTTTTCAGCATTCTCTATGCTCTTGCCCTTTGGCTTATCTAATCTAAACATGTTTCTGTTAATCTCTACCATAACCCCTAACAGAGAATTGAATGACATTTATTCAAGCCTCAGCGCCAGATTAAGATGCTGAAAGTTATGCTAGAAAATGTTACTTTTTTTTTTCCTGTGTGCTTTGAAGCCAGATAATTTAGCCTTAGGCAATCAAAGCATATTTCTCTTCAAGGCTGATTTTTCCAAAAGCAGCTGTTTGTATTCTAAAGCTGAATCTGTGTGTGAGTCATTACCACAGTGTTTACAAGTGTGCTTTTTTTCTGTATGGCTTCTGTAAAACTATATTATGGTTTTTTCTTTTCTTTTTTTTTTTTTTTTTGAGACGGAGTCTCTCTCTGTCGCCCAGGCTGGAGTGCAGTGGTCGGATCTCAGCTCACTGCAAGCTCCGCCTCCCGGGTTTACGCCATTCTCCTGCCTCAGCCTCCTGAGTAGCTGAGACTACAGGCGCTCGTCACCTCGCCCGGCTAGTTTTTTGTATTTTTTAGTAGAGACGGGGTTTCACCGTGTTAGCCAGGATGGTCTCGATCTCCTGACCTCGTGATCCGCCCGTCTCGGCCTCCCAAAGTGCTGGGATTACAGGGTTGAACCACCGCGCCCGGCCTAAGTTTTCTATCTAAACATTTTCCTATATTAATTTATCCTCTGGTGTGGGAATATATGAAGCATAAATTCAATCATCTACCCAATCAGATCTTCCTGTTGTTTAGCATTAAATATTTCAAAATGTATCACATCCCCTTTTACTATACTTGAAATTAATAATGCAATATCCAGGGAAACTTCCTTTTTCACACATCTAATAGTTAGATGGTGAATTTAAACAATGATTGATGAGTTTGGGCACTTTACAGAGTTAAGATTAACTTCAGGAACAAATTATTTTCCTGTACATCACTCGTGCCACTGCTGTAAGCCACCATCATTAATCCTAGCAATCAATTATTCATCTTTTTGATCCCTACTATAAAAATGTTTCATTTAAGATTTCCTGAGTTCTAATTTGAGAATCTAGGACACACACACAAAAATGTAAATGTCAATATGAATAGGATTACTGTCAAAGTTTGGATATTTATTCCACATTGAAGTTACTTTTGTGCATGGTATGAGGAAGAGATCAAACATTCATGTTCCTTGATCTGAAATCAAAGACCAAATAACTGTTCCCCATGCACCCAGTACACAATGGAGGTACAGAGACCTTATAGCTATAATAAAGACTTTAACTTGGAAAATGGAACAATGGGAAATCTAGCCAATCTAGCAGGTGTTCCAATAGCCACTTGCTGTAACATTCTGAAATGCCTCTGGAAAATCATTCAAGGACTCCCTTCTGTAGGATGAAAAATATTATTCAATTAACTCATACTATGTTCCTTGAGAAGAGCTACTTAGTCTATTGTCCTACTTGGTTCTTGGCAGAACCTTAATCTACCCCATGGTTTTACAGTACAAGCCTTTTAAAAACTTAATAGACTTCTTATATAGTTGAATCCAGCAAATCCCATAACTTTATGTATAGTATTTTCTAGACTAGTTAGATTTTTCTAATATCTCTGCTTTGTTGTCCCCTTGATACTTTTGTTTCTCAACTTCATTGCAGGTCTCTGCACCATCTCAGAATTTAATGGAAAAACTAGAAATTTAGTCTCTTTTCCTTAAACTATTTCTTCTAATTAAAAATATTTATTGGAACCACCTTCTTAGTTGGACCTTTCCACTCAGATACCTTAGTTGATTTAGAGGTTTTAACAAAATGAGTGTATTAACCATTCCCTTGATTTAAGTATTCCCTTGTTGCTAAGGACTAATCCATTTTTGTTAGCCAGAGAATCTCACCATTTTATCATTTTACTGCTTGGGGTTAAGAAGCAGATATCTTGTCATCTCTACAAATCCCCAAATTTCTAATCTTTATCTGTTCTCTTTCTTATCTACCTTCAAGATAATGACAGCAATTTTTTTTTCTGGGCTTATATCTTCTTGGTAATTTCTTGTCAAGTGTAGCTAATAGTTAATTAGCACTAATATATAGATTTACTAATATAAAATATGCTATTTTCCAACTGATTTTCTTAGATTTAAATGCTCATTAAGTACATTGTATGCCTTTGAAATTACTGTAGTGTTCAGTCTTTCCAATTACTTCTCCATTGAAAATCATATAATGCCATAATTCCAGTCTCTGGAAACAAAAAAAAAACTGAAGCTACTGTAAGTGAGCACTAACATAATAAAAACCTAGAATAGCAGTCACTTATTGTAGTTTAGTATTCTTTACAAACTAAAAAAAAATTAGGACAGTGCAGGTTATACTATAGTAAAAAACAACATTGGGCTGTAATCCCAGCACTTTGGGAGGCTGAGGCAGGTGGATCACCTGAGGTCAGGAGTTTGAGACCAGCCTGGTGAACATAGTGAAACCCTGTCTCTACTAAAAATACAAAAATTAACTGGGTGCAGTGGCGGGTACCCGTAATCCCAGATACTTGGAATGCTGAGGTAGGAGAATCGCTTGAACCTGGGAGGCAGAGGTTGCAGTGAGCCAAGATCACGCCACTGCACTTCAACCTGGGTGACAGACAGAAACTCTGTAAAAAAAAAAACAAAAAAACCCCAAAAAACCAAAAACACTGAAATCTCTGTAATTTCAAAAACGTTTATTTTATTTCTCACTCAGTTTACATCTTCAATGTGTTCAATGTGGTTCATTAGAAATATTTACTCCACCAGGGACATTGGCTAGTGGAAATTCTATATTCTCACTTACTTCAACAAGTTCCAAAGAAAGGGAAAAAATTTAGTGAAACATGTATTGCTCTAAAAGACTTCAGCTAGAAAGAAACATATCACTTCCTTTCATGTTTCATTAGTCAAAGCAAGTCATATACTGTATTAGTCCATTCTCACACTGCTATTAAAAAATTGCCCAAGACTGGGTAATTTATAAAGAAAGAGGTTTAACTGACTCACAGTTTCACAAGGCTATGGAGGCCTCTGAAAACTCACAGCCATGGCGGAAGAGGAAGGAAACATGTCCTTCTACACCTGGTGGCAGGAAGGAGAAGAATGACAGTCAAGCGAAGGGAGAAGCCCCTTATAAAACCATCAGATCTTTTGAGAACTTACTTTCATGAGAATAGCACGGGGGAAACCACCAAACAATATCATTCATAGCTCATTAGTTCAACCAAAACATGGCAAACAAACCTTAAAACAGGAACAAAGCAGGAAACTAGGAGATCAAGAAACACATGAAAAGAGTAAGACATCTTGGCCAGGCATTGTGGGTCATGCCTGTAATCCTAGCACTTTGGGAGGCCAACACAGGCAGATCGTGAGGTCAGAAGTTTGAGACCAGCCCGACCAACATGGTGAAACCCAATCTCTACTAAAAACACAAAAAGTAGCCAGCCCTGGTGGCACGCACTTGTAGTCTCAGCTACTCGGGAGGCTGAGGCAGGAGAATCGCTTGAACCCAGAAGATGGAGGTTGCAGTGAGCTGAGCTCACACCACTGCACTCCAACCTGGGCAATGGAGTGACACTCTATCTCAAAAAATTAAATAAATAAATAAAAAAGACATCTTTTGTGATGTAATGGTAAGTTTCTGTAACCCTAAGTCTAGTTTCAATACGTGCCTTTAGAATAGGGACAATTAGCTGGGGAAAATCAAACACAGATCTGACTATACTCATGACACAACTTGACCTTTTCTCATATTGAAGATGAAGCCAGTATATGCAGTCATTTAATTTCAATTAAGGTTCACATCAAAATTGCCAGAGCTTCTCTGGATAAGCTTTTAAGGAATTACTAAATGAAATTATTGGATTCGGTTTTCAACCAGGGCTGTAGTCCCACAGTTTAAGTTGCAATGAGCATATAAATTCTTTGTAGACCACAGGGTTTTAGTGCATGATTCTCTTTACAAATGATCAACTTCCACATA
This sequence comes from Papio anubis, assembly GCF_008728515.1. Lineage (NCBI taxonomy): Eukaryota > Metazoa > Chordata > Mammalia > Primates > Cercopithecidae > Papio > Papio anubis. Next base: position 62,166,187 of record NC_044982.1, on the reverse strand, counting down.
TTGCTATGTAACAACGCTACCTAAAAGTCAATGCTTTATAACAGTAAGTCTTTTATTACTGCTCAAGAATCTGCAAATCAGTTGAGTGGTCACCTTGGTCTCAATTATATTTCTACATCAGCAATGGGTCATAGAGGATCTCTACTGATCTTGATTGGCCTTCTCAACTCTTTAGAGATAGGCTGATTGCTGGCTGATCCATGATGGCCTCATCTCTCTCAAATGAATCTCTTTCATGCCTCAAGTAGGTACAATCATTGTTATGGTAGAGGAAGAAGTGCAGGCGAACAAGAATTGCTTTCTTGAGACAAAGACTCAGAATTAGTATTTAGTTCCACTCTATTCTATTGGCCAAAATAAGTCAGAAGGCAAGCCCAAGTTCAAAGAGAATAGAAAAACCTCTATCTCTCTAGTGAGAGGAACTGCAAAATCACACAAAACATGTAGTTATAAAAAGAGGTGAAAAAATTTGGCCATTTTATACTCTATCACCACTTTTAAACTTTAATGCACAGAACTTTGTCTCAAATACTTTTCCCCTGTAGGTGTGTTAAATTTCACTAAGAACAAAAAGGACACTGAAAGATTCCAACTTCACATATTCATGTGTTTTGTTACTTCCAAACAATAATCTCAAGTTAGCTTATCATGATTAATTACTTAAGACCTCATGAAGCCTTTTGATTTTAGAAACCCAGGCATTGCATCCATCATAGTAGAGTAATTATTTTTGTCAATCAACTGATAAGCAGAGACTCTCTTTCTTCTTCTTAGGTTGAGATAGCCAAAAAAAAAAAATCATTATTAATAATTTTAATTTAATTTTACATTTTAATTCTCTCACTACAGAATTTAAGTTTATTCAGAATATCAATAAGGAATCATATTAATTTTAAAAGCAAGTTGAGGCTAGGCACGGTGGCTCAGGCCTGTAATGCCAGCACTTTGGGAGACCGAAGCAGGTAGATCACGAGGTCAGGAGTTCTAGACCAGCCTGGCCAATATAGTGAAACCCTGTCTCTATTAAAAATACAAAAATTAGCCGGGTGTGGTGGCAGATGCCTATAATCCCAGCTACTTGGGAGGCTGAGGCAGAAGAATCGCTTGAACCCAGGAGGCGGAGGTTGCAGTGACCCGAGATCATGCCATTGCACTCCAGACAGGTTGACAGAGTGAGACTCTGTCTGGAAAAAAAAAAAAAAAAGCAAGTTGAACCTGGCTTTCGGAGCAAAAACAATGGAATAGTAACATGAAATGAAAGGAAATAAAGTAAGCATTGTGTATTTTTGTTCATTAACAAATAATGAAGGGCTTGGGGCCCCCAAGGTACTTAAACAAGGAAGGGAAAGAAGATCACAGAAAAAAAATACAATAAAATTATGCTCACAGGGACAATCCATAGCCAAGAAACTATTGGAAAACATTCAAAGCTACAGATAGAGAGTCTATAATAAATGCAATTGGAAACCCTCAGCTTGAAAACAAGGACAGCCAGCTGTTTGGGAAAAAATTTCAGAAAGATTTCAGAAGGAAAACTAAGAAGATTGGTTTAAAATACTTCAAGCAGTATTTGATTGTGTTCATGGTAACAATTTTTGTTGTTTTATTGTTTGTTTGCTTGTTTCTGGTAGTTTTGTTTTACTTTTTGTGAGAAAACATATACATATATATATGTATGGGGGAATATGGTCAGAAAATTTATGAAGCTAGATCTTTTAAGAATGCACATTAAAGTTTAATCATCCTAAAGTGACTCATGCAGAGCAAAAACAGATAAAATCCTGATCTAAGTTATATTCTATGTAGAATTATCCAGATCAATGGTGACAGGTCTAAGTTATATTCTTCGTAGAATTATCCAAATCTTACCAAAGGGTTAGTAAGATTTGTGTCTTATTGTCTTCATATCTTACCATGGAACACACTTCAGGTGATAATCTACAGAAACCTAATAGGGAAACAAAGGTCTGAACCCAAGAGCAAAGGGGTAACAAAGGAAAGCAAGCATTATTACCTAGCCTTTCACATAGTAGAGAAAGAAAAACGAACATATTAAAACACATATTAAAGCTTTAAAACCCAAATTTCCCTTTTTTAAGTGATTGAAAGCATACAGAATAAAACACTAGGGATATATGACATTGATACAAAGAAAGAAGTGTTGCGCAGAAGTGATTTAACTATTACATGAAATATCATCAGCTATATACTGATTACCTGAAAATTTTATCATATGAAGAAAAGATTGTAAGAAATGCATATTTAAAAATAAATATTTCTACTCACTTGGACCCTGAAGATATTGTTTTAGAAAAAAAACACATTGAGCATGAATCCCAACTGAGACAAAAGATGGACAAAATGTGAGACTCTCCTCAGGGAGTAAAATTAATAGGTCTAAAACTCTCTAGATCAGATGTAATAGCACAGCCATTGTTTCAAATAGCTAAAAAATGCTTTAGGAAATGTTAAGATAAAAAAATCCTCAAAACTCTGAGTCCAATCCTCCAATAAATGGGTCATTCTAGCAATCCCATTGCTACTGAAAATTTTTAACTCCTCTATTTCTAGATTAAAAAAGTGTTGACTCAAGCTCTGGCAAAATCTGCAGCTCTGTTGACTCCTAGTTATTCTTCTCTAAATGGCCCATAAAATACCACCTTGTATTTCTCTTTTCCTGGATTTTAACAGTGAAGAAATGTTGGCATTCAAAATGAGGGCAAATTGGAGCTATGATATTTGTGAAGTTGGAAACTCAGACAAATGAGGGTTTTTCATGATTATTCCTCCTCATTTTCTTCATTTCACCCTCCCAATTTCTTCTCATTTCCTCTCTGTCCCCCATTTCTTTCCTCTAGATACTTGCTTTTGTCTATAGTTTTTGACTAGCCAGAGTAATGTGGCTATACATATTTTGATGGTATTATAACTTGATTGGCTTCTCTTATTTTCAGAATTTCATATGGGAGTATGACTAGTGCATTGATATTCTCTTGTATCTTCTTTACTAGCTCTTTGGAAAATAAAGTCCCAGGAGACATGTGAGGCTGGGTTGATGTAACTTTGCAAATACAAACAAACTGCATTTGTTCAAAAGGAAGACAGCTCAAGCAACCACTGCTGATAGACATTTATCTATACCCAAGTATCTGAATGAAATATGTATGTCAGCAAATAAGAAGAAAATTATGACACTGGAAATGAATATTGTATTTTCATTAGATGCAATAAAGGAAGTTTTTTACTTCGATTTAGCCATTTGAGCCAATAATGTGATGAGGTAAATAATTTTTTACCTTTGAAGAATTCTTACGTCGTGGCAGTATATGATAATTTATTATAACATTTGCTTGTTGCCTAATCTTAGCTCAGCTATATTGAACAAATTGCTAAACATAATTGAAGGTGGGAAACAAAATAGGCAGTGAAATTTTAGTCAATAATAAAGTATACTTTGGGGTTAATTTATTAATATTTCATTCTGGCACCATTTCAGAAATTTCTGGGGAAAAAAGGTGGCATACTCACCCTGGATCCTAGGAAAATATATAAAGAAGCAGTAGTTATTATTGAGGAATTATCTTGATAAAGTAGGGCTAAGGTATGCATGACCTGGGCTTGGATCTGTTCCCCACTGAGGGAGGAAACCAAACATCAATTGTCTATAGATTTAACTATTAGGTTTGCTGGGATAACAGGACAATAATCTGGAGAGTAGTGGAAAACGTGCTTCCAAAGAAAGTAAGAAATTTCTACTGAACGTCAGGGGAGGGAATCATTTTGGATCATTATTTATGGTTCCTTTCTTGTTCCTCCTTGTCAAAGGAGAAGAGACTAATGCTGGTGGAAAACCCATCTTGCATAAAAGTTGAAGAGGTCTCTGTAAAAACTGAAGAGGTCTTACACAAGACCCCTTTTTGTATGCTCTCTCTTTTTTTGTTGCTCTCTCTCTCAGAGAGGCTTACCTATTGCAGTGTGTGTTCTCATTGGTCCCTTTTTCATGTGTTAAGAAGTTTCAGGCAGAGATTCCCTATTCTGCGGAGAAGGTCTGTAATTTCTCTGTTCCTCAGACTATAACTCAGTGGGTAGATGAGGTAGATTGTATTATTTTTTCAGTCATTATCCCTTCATTGCAGAAGCAAATATCTATGACCAAAAGGATACTGTAGTAGGCTATATCATTTTGAAACTTGTTACTGCCCCCATCAACCAGATGTATTATACATTCCTACATATTTATGTCCATCTTGGCCATGTAACTCGCTATGTCCAAAAAATATGAATGATAATGATAATGCCACTTCTAATACTTCTAAACAGAAGCTTCAAGAGCTATCACGTCATGATTCTGTCTTTTTTCCTCTCTCTCTAAAATGAGTCTGAAAATGATTCCTACTCCTCATCCTAGATGCTGGAATAAAGGACACAGGGACCAGAGCCACAGGCTACCCACAGCCAAGCCATAGTTGTCATGTAATATCAGCAATCTTTTATTGTACTAAGACATTACGATTTGGGATGTACTTGTTACTGTAGCATAGCATAGAGAAAGGTGACTAATACAGCAAGGGCTAACTATAATAAGGATGCTTCAGTAAAAAATCTGGAATGAGTGGCTTTGGCTCCGGGACCAGGCAGGTGACATTCATCCAACTATTATTGGTGCCAAGAGAGGTGGAGATGCATGCTATTCAGTGGCAAACATCTGCTGAAACTATTTTCTATAATAAGTGTACCTAACGAGTTTGTGACTTTAGTTAAAGTTGTAAAACAGAATTCAGTAGTGTGACTTAATTTCCAGGACTGAATTTAATACACATTTTAAAAATCTATAAGAAATATAGGATCTCAGAAAATAAGTGGCGAGTTTGCAAACAAATAAAAAAGGAATTTATACGATCTAGAATTCTTTCACCTTCAAAGTTACAATGCAACTGGTTCTCACTTCTACCCATAAAAAAAATAAAACTGAAAAATACAAAGGTCTGCAAAACCTCAACCTGGTGGCAAGACCAAATCAAATAGAGCTATATGTCTTTTAAGGCATCTGAACTTGTTAATGCAGAATCCATTAAATCCATTTAATTGGACAAAATATCTTGGAAGACAAAGACTGAAGATTTGACTCTTCCACAGGAGACCTGATAAGTTAAAGTTGCCCTTAATTAAATCTAGAGACATTTATTATAAAGAGCTAAGTGTGCAGCATGAGCAATAAGGCTAAATGGTATAAAACAGATAAGAAGTTTGGAATATAATTCAGCCATAAAAAGAAAGTCCTGCCATTTGTGACAACATGGGTGAACTTGGAGGACATTATGCCAAGTTAAATAAGACAGTTACAGAAAGACAAATACTGCATGACTCCACTTATAGTATCTAAAATAGTCAAATTTATAGAAAAAGACAATATAGTAATGGTTATCAGGGACTGAAAACCCCTGGGAAAATGGAAAGTTGCTCTAAAATGGGTATAAAGTTTCACTTTTGATAGATAAATAAGTTCTAGATATCTGCTATACCACATAGCGACTACAGTTAATAATATAGTATTGTGCACTTCAAAATTTATTATGAAGTTCGATCTCACATTAAGTGTTTTTAATAGACACACACAAACACAACATAGGAGTACAAGGAAACTTTGAGAAGTATTGAATATGTCTGTTACTCTGATTATGGTGATGGTATCACAGGTGTTTGCATATGTTCAAATGCATCAAATTGTTCACAGCAAACATGTGAGGTTCTTTGTGTATCACAACAAAGCAAAAAAAAAAAAAAGTAGTTGACCACGTTTTTGAGAGGACTGTACTGCTAAAATAAAATAAAATTAAATTTAAAAAGGCCATGAATCAGGTTGAAAAAGAAGCAAGCGAGGAGCAAGCACTTAATCAAAGTGTGTTCCACATGTCTGGTACAGAAGGGCCCTCAGGATATCTATGCAAAAGGACTTCAGAATTACTATGGAACAGTGATTGCTGAACTTGGTTGATACGGTTTGGTTCTGTGTCCCCAACAAAATTTCATCTCAAATTGTGATCTCCACATGTCAGAGGAGGGATCTGGTGGGAGATGCTTGGATCATGCGGGCAGTTTCCCCCAAGCTGTTCTCATGATAGTGGCTGAGTTCTCATGAGATCTGACGGTTCAAACACGTAGCACTTCCCCCTTCACTCTCTCTCTCTCTCTCTCCTGCCACCACGTAATACATGCCTTGCTTCCCCTTCAGCTTCTGTCATGATGGTAAGTTTCCTGAGGCCTCCCCAACCTTGTTGAACTGTGAGTCAGTCAAATCTCTTTTCTTTATAAATTACCCAGCCTCAGGTAGTTATTTATAGCAGTGTGAAAGTAGACTAACACAACGGTATATTCTCCTTTTCTGAATAGCAATGTTTATTGGGGTTACCCTTCCCCTGTTCCATTATATAAATGGGTTGTAGAGGTAAAATACATTTATTTTATAGTTAATAACTCCCCAAATAAGCAAAGCTGATGCAAAGGTAATCACTCACAGACCTTGAACCCAACTCCATGATCGACATTGCACTTGGGGAGAGGGTGAATGTGCTTTTCTTATGAAAGAAAAGCAAATAAATATTTACACCCAAAGTGTGAACTCTTGTCAATTGTATAACTGTAAAAACATCCACAGCTTCTTTCCAAAAGGTAGATTATATATCTCTGTCACACTGATATCAGACTTGTCATTTGACTTGTTTAACTAATGAAATATCTGTGGAAGTGACAGGTGCTACTTCTAAGAAAAGTTATTTCACAAATCAACCACTCCTTTATTTTTCTGTACCACCAGCCAAATAATATCCTGAATAGTATCTATGCCTTCATTCTGGATCCTGGAATAAAGACATAGAGCAGAGCCTAATATGACCTATAGCCAATGTACAATGTAAACAAGAACTAAACCTTTGTTTTTGTAAGTGTACAGATATTTGAGATAGCTTATTACCACAATACCACCTAAAAAAGCTGACTAATACAATGACTTGGTTCAGTTAAACATATCAGCACCAATGGTGGCCTCTTGTCTAAGTTGAATTCTGCAATTCACATACCAGTATTCTAATTAACATAAAAGTCTGTATCTCAACTGATTGAAAACTTGGAAAACCTTCAAATTCTAACATTATTTGATTGCTTTCTGTGTCCCAGACACTCAGATAAGCGCTTTACATATATGGTCTCATTAAAACTCACCAAACTGTATTATTTTCTCTTTTAAAGGATAAAACATCTGAATTGAAGAGATTATGTAACAATCCCAAAGTCACCCAGATCATAAGTGTTCTGATTTCAGATCCTACATGGGTAACCACTGTTATCAAGTACTCAGGATAATCTTTCTCTTCTAACACTTTCTCTTTCTTATTCTCCTCAATACACAATGTCTGTATGTGAAATTAACCTCTCATTTGAACTATGCTTACAATGATCCTTTATCTAAACCAAATACCAGAACAGGGTCTGACCACAAATTTTGTGCTGAAAAGGCATCTTAGAAATGTATTGCCTCCAAAAGGAGCAATATGAAGCAACAGGCAGTACTAAAGTCTTTTACCTTTCTGCTTGCATTTCTACGATGAAGGCTGTGCTAAGGTACCCTTCTAACCTAAGAGAAAACAAATCCTTCTAAGCACATTCAGCTGGTTTTCTCCCCTCAGGCTCAGCATCAACCTAAGAAGAGCAACTCCAACAGCTATAACAGCGATGAAGATGGCAGATGTTTTCTCTTTAGCTAGACTAAAACTGAATACTAAAAAAATCACTGCAGTTCTGCTCCCTGCCTTTCCTAAATTGCTCTCTGTGTAACCCTGTGTAATCCAGCAATCCAATACAGTCCTAATATAAAACACAATGCAACAATATTTTATGATTGTCTTTACAATGCAGTTGAAATAGTAGAAAGAATACCAGGCTTGGAATTTGCTCCAGTTATTTTCCTTAAATTTGTCCCTTTAACTTCTGAAGTTTTTGTCTTCATCTGGAAAAGATGAATGTATCTCACAGATTTGTGCTGTTTAAACTAAAGAAATTAAATATAAGATAATACACTGATATGGTTTGGCTGTGTCCCCACCCAAATCTCATCTTCACTTGTAGCTCCCCAAATCCCCAAGTGTGGCGGGAGGAACCTGGTGGGAGGTAATTGAATCATGGGGCAGGTCTTTTCCATGTTGTTCTTGTGATAGTGAAGAAGTCTCAAGAGATCTGATGATTTTACAAAGGGTAGTTCCCCTGCACATGCTCTCTTGCCTGCCGCCATGTAAGACATGCCTTTGCTCCTCCTTCCTGGTCTGCCAGGATTGTGAGGCCTCCCCAGCCATGGGGAACTGTGAGTCCATTAAACCTCTTTTTCTTTTTTTATGAATTACCTTGTCTCTGGTATGTCTTTATTAGCAGCATGAGAACAGACTAATACATACATTGATCAGTTAAGGTTAGGTGATGCTATTATAACTGACAACTTCTAAATTTCATCAGCTTCAAACAAAGCTTATTTCTTTTTATATGTGCAAAATATGGTTGGTGAGTGACAGGGGTGGAGACTAATCCACAGTCACTCAGGGTCTGAGGTAGACACTACCATCTTGTTGCTACACCATGGGGTATTTGTGCTCTTCATTTTCACTGTGGCCAGGGAAGAGAGTACTAAAGTCTCATGCTAAAAATTAAATGCCTCAACCAGAAAATGACAATTTCACTTCCTATCACAGATCATGGCTCCAACTAACTGCTGGAGTGCAGCCACTAATAGAAACAAAATCCTCTTATATTCTCAGAAGGATATGAGATGGATGAGGGCTAGAAGTCCCTTTCATAGCTATTGTTTGTGGCACATATCATCCATAGCAGACATTGTCAGTATATACTCATATTATTTAACAATTTTAAAAATCTTTATACTGACTTTTACCCTCCACACAATCATAAATTAAAACAAGTTCCAGTACAGAGGCTTTCCACAAAGTATTGAGCCATTTCCAAAATTTTCTGTGGAAACATTGTAAGTCTTTTAAATAATAAGCATAGGCTCATGAAAATATTTACAACTGAACATCGAATTAACTGAAAGACAAGAAGAGAAGAGACATACAAGGGCACAGTGGAACCTCTAGAACAGGGTCAAAATAAGAAGACAATAAATTTTGCTAATATTTACGATTCTTTGGTTTGAGCTTGTTCACTCTATATCACTGTCTGATAACTAATTAGAATTTGCAGTGTGAATTTGGGTTTCATCTGCACTTGCATTTTGAAAATGCAAATGGTTTTGTTATAGATAATTTCGATGTTGTAGAGAGGTATGTATATTAACTTTAATTATAACTGCTCTGGTAGTTAAATATCCTGTTTTCCAATTGCTTTACTCAGAGAGACAGCTAGTAAGACCTAAGATGGACCTTAAAATCTGATATTTATGTTTAAAAATTAATTTAAGAGTACTCCCTCCAATGTCTGTATACTAAACTAAAATAACTTGGTGGAGTCATTAAGAATATTTTAGGCCTTAAGAGACTTTTTAACTACTCATAGCACATTTTGATTCAATCATAAAGAAATTTCAAAGGTTGTTATTAGTTACAGTGTGGGGAAAACATATGTTTGTAGAAAGGCATAGGTTAGTTCAATAATTTTTAAGGATATTTGTTAGAATTCTAATATTTTTAAATGTTCAAGAAAAATTGTTGCCCTTACATTAGGCAATTATAGTAACAAGAATAGATTTGTTATATATAGTATAAGTATTTGGGGGGTAAAAAATTTTTGGACCAAGCTACATGACAGTGATGCAGGAAGAATATGACCTTTCTATTATGCAGCATATTTGTGCTACGTCTTCCTTACCAAGAAGAAGTATGAACAAAGAATCAGAAATATACTATTATGTTCAGGTTTCAAGAATAGTGCTTCAAGGTGAAAAGAATTTTTTCTATGCATTTTACTAGTAATAAAAGTCAGAATCTTAAATCAACCAGGAAAAATATAAAAGGTCTGGAGGGTGACAACAGAAAAAGAAAAGAAAAGGCTGGAGAACGTGAGTTTACTTAACCTCCAGAACAGAGTCAGGACGAATAAAGAACGTTTGGTGAAGACAGAGAAAACACAGACACATGGATATTTAATCAGCTAAAAGCTACAGCAATGTGAAGCTATATAACAACACTAGTCAGCCAAATACAAGGTTAAATATGTTCAGGCCTAGAGCTTCTAGCTGTTGCCAATTTCCTGGAAGTTTCAATCTGAATTTTAAAATAAATTTGACATGAAAGCCAGTCAACTCACCGTACAGACAAGTAAGGTTAGACTCCACTACCCTTTTAGGTTTTACACAAATATTTTAAAATTATTTTAAAATACCTGCTCATTGTTTATAGTCTGTCCATAGGTTGACCAATAATAGCAATGTTTTCACAAATGATTTAACTTTATAAAGATTGGATCATGGTTTATACCACATATTTCATGAAAGTAATACAGTCTATCTTATTTCTATTTTTCCTGCTAACAAAAACTTAACATGCAAGCATACATCCTAAAGAAATATCCAGGGTAGGATGATATGTTCAATACAAATTTGTAAAGTCAAACAAAAAGAGTGCTATTGTTTAATTTTATACTATTAGATGTTGTTAGTTTTAGCTGTTCCTCTACTCAGAGGTAATGAAATTACCACAACTATTCACTCAGAAGCAATGAAATTTGTCTTTACTAATCTATCTCAGACTGTTAATGCAGATTTAATATACGTAGATAAGGATGAGGCATAATAGTTGTTTCATATAATATTGTTCTCTCCATTAATTTCCTTCTTTATTCCTAGAGTAAATGTTGTAATATGGTACCTGGTCATTTAGGAAATAAAGTAGTAATACATTTTGCACTAGTAAGCCAAGGGTCAACCTCCAAACTTTTCTAGGATAAACTTCCTCTATGCTATTTGGAAATATTGCCATTTGATCATAGCTGAGTTATCCCAATCGGCAGTTTCATTTTAATGGCATGTACTCCCCACTGCTCTCAGCTCTGCCACAGACATCTTTGGCTTTCTTTCTCTTCAACCCTAAGTACTCATTCCATAAAATGTTGCACTGGCTTCAGTTGAAGCATTCAAAGCAGAAAAAAATACCAGAAAACCAAAAGCAGTTCTCCAAAACCAAAAGCCGTTCTTTTAAAAGACTGCTTTTAAAACACTCAAACTCCAAGCTAATTATCAACAACTATCTAAAGCATAAAGGGACTTCGGGATAATTTTCAGTGTCAGTAATCACAAATGACTAAGAATAACTTATTCAGTTAGATCCTTGTAACAGCACATATGCATGTGCATATGCACTGGAAACAGTTTTTATACTCTCAGGTTAAAATCTTGAAAACAGTTATCTAATAAGAATCTTCAAGTATCTGTTGAAAAAAATTCCGATTTCCAAGCCCCTTCCCTGCAGTTTCTTCCCTGTAATTTGTATGCTAACTATTGCTTCTAGTTATTATTATTATCTGACAGTTGAGAAATATTTTTCTGAAACAAACGGAAAGAACTTTCTGGAAAAGATTCTATGGCTCAATGAAGGAATCAGATTAGAGCCTGGAATAATTGTACCTCTACAAAACTAGTATGGGAAAATTAATTGTGAAAAAGGAAGGAGAAAAGGAAAAGGGATGGAAAAGACAGAGGAAGGCAGAAAATAAAAGATGGATTAGGACCTGATGATATCGTGATTCATGATTTGCTAACAAACTCAGCTAAGGACTTCATTTTCCTGAAGTGAGGTAACTGGAAAAAGATATGGAACCGGGACTGGTGAGGAAGTCAGTACACTTATTTACTTACAGTCTCTCCCTATTGGCATCCAAATATAAGAAGAAAAAAAAACTAGCAATTTGGAAAAGTAAATCCTCAGAAATGTTACCAACTTCAGTATACCATCTATAGTTTAACCAAAAAGAAGAAATATAAATCAAGGACATAGAAATATAGAATATATATATTTTATTTACATATTTTAAAATATTTTATATATATATAATTACAATGACATATTCAGTGAGAAAAAAAGAGATTAAGTGTCCATTAAATATTTTTAAAGAAAGAATTATTCCAAGAGAAAAGAGTGGCATCTTCCAGTATTCTACCTGGATGATGTAGTTATTAAGCCAAATTCAGGAAGGAGCCAAACCATAAGGAGGCAAGTGGAGATAGACAGTGTCTCCACTATGTGTATTGACTTTCCCATACTGTTCACAGCATAACACTGTCATATCTCCATAATAAAATAACACTACCACATACTCTGTGTTGACATCTAAGTGCCTAGCACAATCCTGTAAAGATGATGGTGATTGTAAACAAAAACTTGAGATTTTCTTACAAGAAAGTCAAATAAATAACTAAATTTACTATAGTTTTGAATAAAGCAAGAAATAGTAACATAAATAAATTATTTACAAATATGGATGTAAATGCCAGAATAAATATCCAAATAAATGAAAGCACTTGAATCTAAAACGTGGAATTGGGAAATGGAAATGTAAAGTATGGTAATCTTGTTTATGGAATATGACTTGTTGGGGTTTGACTTCTTAAACTATGTATATATATCTTTTTACCTAAAATTTAAAAAGTCAAAGAAAAGCTTAATAAAGAAAATTAGTCACTTTATAAACTCAAAGACAACACACACAAAAAAAGGAAAAAGGGAGAAAAGAAGAAAGAAAAAAGGGAAGAAGGGAGGGAAGAGGGAAGAAAAGGAAGACAGAAGGAAGTAAAGAAAGGCAAGTTAAATAAATGTTCATTAAAATATTACATATTGTATCTAATATCAGACAAAGGGCAAATTTGAGGCAAAGAACAAATAATAAAAAGGTCAATGGGAAATAATCCTTCTAAAAATTTATGAAGATATTTATTTTGCATTTGAATCTAGGTCTATGCAAGTGTCAATAAAGCATAAATTTATAGCATCACAATAATTATTTTTGTTTGTTGCAAATTACTTTTTTGAAGTATATAAGACTAATATTAGTGTTTGACAACGAAAAACTCACAAAACCATAACAAATATGACTATTAATGCAAGGATATTCAATAAGACATTACTGAACAGAATTATACATTATAAGGACAATACTGTAAGACAAAGTAGGGTTGTTTCAGGAATGCAAGGAATGTTTAATATTGGGAAATAATTATTTATGAATAATTAAAATAACATGACCAAATCATAGCTGTTGACAAAAATTATCATCATCCCCAGTAAAAATTACTGTCATGGTCAGGCAGAGTGGCTCACACCTGAAATCCCAGCACTTTGGAAGGTGGAGGTGGGAGGATCACTTTAGCCCAGGAGTTCAAGACCAGCCCGGGCAACGTGGCAAAACCCTGTCTTTATTTAGGAAAGAAAGAAAGAGAGAAAGAAAGAGAGAGAGAGAGAGAAAGAAATTAGCAAGGATGGTGCTGTCCAAAAGTAGTCCTAGCCAGGAGGTAGACTGAGGCAGGAAGATCGTTTGAGCCCAGAAGCTTGAAATTACAATGAGCTATGATTGCACCACTGCACTCCAACCTGGGTGACAGAGCAAGACCCTGTCTCTAAAAAATAATGCAAGTCAAAACAAAATTAAGCACAATGATTAAGTTGGAACCTCAGAAGTCTTCCTTTTAAAGTCTGGAACAAGACAAGAAAGTCAAAAGCAGTAAAAAGGCATTGGAAAGGAGGCAAAACATTGCCATTGTATTTTAGATAATATGATTACATATGTAGAAACCCCAGGTTTAATATTACAAATAAACTTAAAATCTGGTATTTTCATTTTATAAAATCAATGTGTAAGAATGAATAGTTTCTAGCACACAAACAACAATCAGTTATTATTGGAATTTAGTTCCATATTTATGGAAAAACAAACAATATTGCACACATGGTAATAAGCAATAAATCAAAAGTATGGAAAGCATATGATAAAACACTAATGAGGAACAAAATAAAATATGTTAATAAATGGAAAGATGCATCATGTTCCTGGATACAAATGTTCATTTTATAAAGTTGTCAATATTTCCTAAACTGACTCCTCAATTTGTTGGGATACTAAATAAAATAAAAGATTAGTAAATGACAAGCCAACATTAAATTCAATTGGGAAAAAATTCAAGAATAGTAAAGAAATCCATCAAAATTAAAACTTGATAGTTGGTACTACTTTAAGACATTTGAAATGTATTATAAAGCTTGAAGAATGAAACAAGAATTGAAAATAAATCAAGAGGGTATACATCACTTATTTCAGTTCACGACATTATAAATTTTTAAAACAAAAGAATATTTTTAAAAAATACTTAAAAGAATTAAGATACTCAACTATCCATAGACAAGAAATGAATTACATTACAAGAATATTTAGTTTTCCAGAATTTTATACATAGATTAACAATACTAACCATCATACACCTTTACCCTATCATAATTAACCTTCATGTAACTTTTCACATATGTGAAAAACTTACCACAGTTCACTTTCATTTCCTTCTCTTATTCTTGTCCTATTATATTTTACATCAAAATATGTTATAGATCCCCAAATTTATGATTACTTTTGCTTTTAACTATCGATTGCCTTTTTTTTTTTTTTTTTTTTGAGACAGAGTCTTGCTCTGTTCCCCAAGCTGGAGTGCAGTGGCATGATCTCTGCACACTGCAACCTCTGCCTTCTGGGATCAAGTGATTCTCCTGCCTCAGCCTCCCAAGTATCTGGGATTACAGGCATATACCACCATACTCAGCTAATTTTTGTATTTTTAGTAGAGACAGGGTTTCACCACGTTGACCAGGCTGCTTTCAAACTCCTGACCTCAGGTGATCCACCCACCTCGGCCTCCCAAAGTACTGGGATTACAGGCATGAGCCACCACACGCAGCACAATTATCTTTTACAGAGAATAAAACTAAAAACAAAATAACATATTTTTACCCAGTTTATCATTTCCAGAATTCTTAACGTTTTAAGTAAATTTAGATTTTTATCTTGTGTAATTTTTTAAAGCTTCCTTGTATATTTTTTATAGTTTAGATGTGTAGACAATTTCGTCAGCTGTGTGTGTGTGTGTGTGTTTGTGTGTGTGTGTGTGTGTATGTCCCTCAATGGCAGCCCATCACCACCTTGTATTCATGCAGGGCCCAGAGCATGAATGGACTTCTCCAAGTACTCTTGTCAAACCTCAAACATTGACAAGTCTTGCTTACCTGTACCTCTAAGAAGGGCTTTTCCATGTCTCCTGCCTTTTCACTCAATCTTTCTCTTGAAATACCTGATAAAAGCCCATAAAAATATACTAGTGAGTGATTGGATGTACCTCTCTTTCTGGGGCTCTCAGGATTCTAAAATGTCCCAACAGCCCATACTCAGCTTTTATAAAAGCTATTTTAAATTTGGCTCTATATTATCCAAGTAACTCAATCTAGCCTCTTATAGTCTTAAGGATTTCAAAAATACTAATTTGCTTTCCCACAAACAGTGCGTAAGTGCTCCCTTTTGTCCTTATGCTTGACAATGTCCATTATTTTGTGAATTTTTAATGATAGCAATTCTGATAGGTGTAAGATAGTGGTTTTAATTTGCATTTCTCTGATAATTAGTGATGGTGAGCATTTTTTCATATGCTTGCTGACCGTTTGCATGTCTTCTTTTAAAAAATGTTCATTTTTTTTGCCCACTTTTTAATTGGTTATTTGTTCATTGTTGTTGTTGAATTGTTTGAGTTCCCCATTAATTCTGGATATTAGTCCCTTGTGGAAAACAATATGAAGATTTCTCAAAGAATTAAAAAATAGAATTGCCATTCAATCCAGCAATCACACTACTGGGTATCTACCCCCTGAAAAAAATTATATGCAAAAGATAACCTGCACTCACATGTTTATCGCAACACTATTCACAATAGCAAAGACATGGAATCAATCTAAGTGTCCACAAATAGATAATTAGAGAAAGAAAATATAAAATATATATACAATAGAATACTACTCAGCCATAAAAAAATGAATGAAATCATGTATTTTGCAGCCTTGAGGCTTTTAAGTGAAACAACTGAGACACAGGAAGTCAAATATTGCATGTTTTCACTTATAAGTGGGAACTAAATAAGGTATACACATGGATATAGAGTGTGAAATAATAGACATTGGAGACTTGTAAGGATGGAAGGGTGCTAGAGGTGTGAGGAATGAGAAATTTCTTAATGGGTGCAGTGTAACGTTATTTGGGTCATGGCTACGCTAGAAGCTCAGACTTCATCACTACACAATACCCACATAACAAAACTGTACTTGTACCCCTTAAATTTATACAAATGTTAATATTTTTAAAACACTTTAAATTCTGTTCAAATTTCTTATTATTTAAATTTAATTAAAATCATCAAATCAGTAAATTTAAACCCCTTATTATGAGAAATAATCTTTCCCATAACATAATACACCAAAAATATTTCAAGTTTATTTGCTACTCACTGTCACCATGGCAATACTGTGCCAGACACATTAATAGAATGTCTATAAATTTTAAAATAAATATATCTTTGGTTGTATTTTTAAGTAGTGAATACTAAAGTTATGCAGTTTCCTAACTGTAGTAGACAGAAATCAGCTCAGTTTTAACATATTTGACATTTTGTATCTGAAGATCCATTTGAGATTATCAGGCTATGATAAATACAAAAATTTTACTTAAATCCTACTGTGTAAAATAAGATGTAAAAGTTAACGAAGTCTTCAGCTGTAAATAACTACTCTCTCATCCAAAAAAAAAGTAACTCTTAAACCAGTGGTGATCAAACTGCTTCATGTTAGAGCTATTTGGGGAGCTTTAAAGATTCCCAATGCATCCTATATGAATTAAATCATAATTTCTAGGGATAGAACACTGGTGTCTCAAATATTCAAAACTCTTCAGGAATGTTCATTCTGCAGTCAAGTTTAAGGGCCAGTGGCTTAAACAAGATAGGAGGCGATTCTCTGTTATATAAAAAGCAGTTTGGAGTTTATATGCAGCTATACACGGTCCTCAGGGACTCAGACGCCTCTTTTTCCACAGTTCTACCTTTAAGAGCCTAGCTTTTATCTTCAAAGTCACTTCAGTGTCAAAAATGACTATTAAAACTCCAGCGATTATACTCGTGCTTCAGTCAAGCAATAGGAGAAAGTAGGAGAGGAAAAAATAAAAAATAAAAAAGCTTTAAGCTTCTTCCACTTATGGAACCTTCCCTGAAGTCCTACCTAGCTAATACTTTTATATAAGTGAGCAGAAGTTGGACATATGAACAGACCTAGCAGCAATGAAAACTGGGAAACATTTTCTTCTAGCTGGTCACATTACTCAGTTTTCTCTTACAAAAGAGATTGAATGCTGCACTCAAGAACAGCCTTTTTCATACCAGGCTTAACTCACTGCCAAAATGTTTCCATTCATCTTTCACATGTTGGAATTATAAAAAATATTTTATATCAGGAAAACTTTCGAACTGATGGGATAGTTGAAATGCCTTTTTTTAACTATTTTTTTTTCTGACCCAAGTTAATGTTGTATTATATTTTTCCCCAGTTTCTTTATTCCATTGAAATAAGATCCTTTTTAATCTCTATTAAAAAGAATGAAGGAAAGATAAATTAATTCTCAAATTTGACAACACGTGGGGTAGAGAGTTAGCAACATGTCTGAAGAAATTAATAATTGTAGATATAGACCAAGTATTTTATTATCTTTGATAAGTCGGTCAAGCTCCCAAGTATGCAAGTTGATATTCGAAAGTAAGTTCGTAGGTATTAGAAAGGTGTTCATCCGTGTATGTTTCTAGATATAAGTAAGATATTTATTCATCCATCACGAGTTACCTTTCCAAATATCCATCCCTTTTATACTGTTGAAACAATAAAGTTTGAATTCCAGTTATGTCACTTGGTATCTACACGTCTTTTTCATGCAAGAAAACGCATCACATTGCTATAAAATTCATACATAAGCCTTCTTTCTTTTTCTTCCTGCAAACTCATGAAAGCCCTAGTCATTCACTAAAGAAGCAGCAGTTCAATAACTAGCAAGAGAATAGAAACAGAAAGATTGAATGTTATTCCTTTTTTTCCATAAAGATAAGGGAAAATGGAATTCAATTCCATTTGCACTTTAAGGACTCTTTAACACTGCTCCATGTAGCATTTTGAATACCTCGAAGTTAGGTAAGTAAAAGAAATCTCCCTGTAGGCTAAGATGAAAAAATATTTATTTCATAACTTTGAATTTGTATTAAAATGGTGAAAAAACTTTTGTACCCATAGATCATACATATTGTTCAAAACTCTTAATACTAAAAACTTTTCATAACTAAATGTTGTTAATAAAATTACATGTTATAATTTGTTAGATAGAAATTTTATCTAAACAATGTATGTGCAAGCCAGATAACTTTTTGAGTAAAAAATTATTCAAAGTAATAAATTAAAAAGAATATAATTCTTCCAAATAATATGAACCAAACTACTTTCTAGTAGGCAACATAAGATGCCATGTAATTTGTTTTATTACAGAAAAATAAATGTATTTTCCGAGCTTAAGACTGAAGTTTTAGAGCAATAGAATGAAAGTGCTAATTAACATGTACCTGGCACAGCTTGACTAGGATGCAACTTCCAAAATAACTTTTTTGAAATTTTAGAAAATACTATGCAATATCAAAAAAAAACCTGGTCCAGATCAAAGTGAAGACTAACTTAAAAGTTCATTTGAATTTTTAGTTTTTAAATCTAGTCAAAGATACCAGAACATATTTTATTGATATTCAATTAAATTAGAATGAAAACTAGGAACCAACAAGTTTGACCCTTATGCCTCTGAATCCAATTGTTTGGTGTAGCCTTCACCAACTGAAATCTCACAATTGTTGAGACTAAGAAAGATAAACATGCAAGATGTGTTTTAATATTATATTATAGATGCTCTCAAAATGTGTTATTTAAAATGTTAAAAAATAGTCTATTCTATGAGCAACTTAAAGACATATTTGAAAAATATTTATGTTAATATGCATATCAGCAGATAGACAAAAGAACCAAAATATATTAACAGTTTACAATCTCAACTCAAAAGATTTCTTTCAAAAACTGGTAATGAATCGCACTCTGCTTGAAATTAATTATAGCTCTTAGGTATATATAGCTCTCAGGTATGTATACAGAGTCTCATAAAATATTTGGGTTCCTGAAGCTTAGGAGTCCTCTTTTGTGATGCAATCCACAGTGTGTGTACAGGTGTCACTGACTCCCTTTATATCACCTTGTGGGAATTGGGGCTCAGGGAATTGGCATAAAAATGTTGATATTCTTGATACTGTTATTGCTTTGATAATGAACCATTCTTTACCTCTGGTTATAGAGTCTGCCACTAGAATCAGTAAAATTGTAGCAGGTTAATTTTGTATGGCAAAATGTCAGACCCCTCACAATTCTTGACATCTGGTTCCATTTAAAAATACATAATTTAAAAGCTTAGCTATATGTTAATAGGCTACATTTTAGAAACTTCACATGTCATGTGTAGTTTTTTATCATTAGAAGATGTAGAAAATGTATTTAGCTAAAAAAAACACATAATCTCAAATTCAATAATCCAGAGATTTGATGTATTTACATCCACATATTTTTGGATTTGTAGTTTTAAGTTATAATTTAAGTAATAGTATAAGTTATATTTTGGTCTACTTATTTAGACTTATTACTACATGTAAAGTTTTTAAAATTTAGCCTGCAACCATATAACTAAGCTTTATATTGTATACAATGCACCCACAATGGTCATTTCAGAAAATACTATGTGCTCTTTGCAGCCCATTTGAATAATTTTAAAGATTATATACATATATACATATACTATATATAAATAAAACCATACTGTGGAGACTAGAAACACATACATTAAGCTTACAATTTTATCATAATGACATGAAAGGCCATACAAAATTGAATCATGTTAGAGATTTGCAAAATATAATTCTTCTACTTCCCAACTTTCTTTGTTTGTTTTTTGAGACAGAGTCTTGCTCTGTCGCCAGGCTGGAGCGCAGTGGTGTGATCTCAGTTCACTGTGACCTCTGACTCCCTGATTCAAGCAATTCTCTTGCCTCAGCTTCTCGAGTAGCTAGGATTATAGGAATGCGCCACCAAGCCCAGATCATTTTTGTATTTTTTTTTTTTTTTTTTTTTTTTTGGTAGAGACGGGGTTTCATCATGTTGGCCAGGATGGTCTCGATCTCCTGACCTCGTGATCTGCCCACCTCTGCCTCCCAAAGTGCTGGGATTATAGGCGTGAGCCTGGCCTCCCAACTTTTGCTATGCAAGTAAATCAATAAAAATTTCTTTCCCTTAACATAAGGATCTACAGTCATAATCAACATTCTCATGGAGATTTGAATTTTCTCTATATTTACAAATATACAATTGTTACTATAGAACAATAACATTTATGCTTTATTTTCTCCTACAGTATGTTTTAAATACTTAGATCCCAGATGGCCTAAGAGAGTTATAGATTGTTCTAATCACAAACTGCATTCTAGAAAGTAACTTTACTCCTGAATAAAATAATGTTCGTGTATAAAGAAAAATTTGGAAAATAGCAATCAGAATTGAGTTGGCCTTTGCTGGATGTAGAGAAAAAGATACAATAAAAACAGAGTAATGTTTATCATAGGAAAATCTGAAACAAGTATTAACAATTGGGAAATAAATAAAATATCTTCTGTCCTTATCACAAACAAAATAGAGCTATCAATTAAATAATACTGAATTTCACATCAGAGAACCAATTTCAGTGAATATCTTCAGAGTGATTGCAACCTATGTATAAGGAGTGGCTTAATTAGATGATGATATGACTTTCATCAGAAATTTTTAAATTAAAGTCTTAGTAAGAGGGTGAATTTATGAATGTCCTCCATGTTTTTCCTGTTTCTATAATTCAGTAGTTAGCAATAAAATAATGTTTTTTACCATTAAATATTTTTAAAATAATGTTTACTTATTTCAGAAAAGTATATTTCAGAAAAATATATTGAAAATTATATTGACAAGAATTCTGGTAAAGGTAACTTCTAACAGGGTCCCTCCTTGAAACCAACCCTAAGTGAGCACAGAGGAGAAAGAGTAGGTGAAAAAGGAATACAGAAGCCAAAAGATGAATGTAGACAATGTTCTTACCCCATTTCACAAATATTTAAGAAATCCTTCCAGGTACCAAATACATAATTCTAAATCAAAGACTATCCAAGGATTCATTGGGAACCCAGTTAGAGGAATTTCTGGTCATTCCTACTATGCCCCCTTACTTAAGAAAGTGGAATCTAGAAACTCTAGCAAACCAAGGAAAATAAAGCAATTCCTATTTAATACACTTTCTTATGTATCAGATAAAGAAATGAAAATTTAAAATGAGTTCAATTGGTTTGCTCTATTTCTTAATTAGAAAATGGGGATCCACAAGTAAGTGGGGAGCAGAATTTCTCAACTATGGATCGTAAAAGAGAGTTGAAGTCTGGAAATTTGACAGACATGAGAAAGATAGTCTCAATACACGCATAGCTATTTTCTGCACTAAGAACTAAAAGAGGAAGAGAAGGTTATGCTGACAGGAAAACCCAAGTGGCCTCTCCAAACCAAAACCCACAGGAAGTAGCAGCCATAACTGTTTATTTCACCAATAATTAATAGAGAACTTACAAGAGATGTGACAAAACAGGTGCTCTCAAAACTAGAGAGAGCAGTACCATGGATAAAAATTGAACAGAAGCACACTGTGTACGTGGCGTAGAAACATGAACGAGTGGAAATCTAGCTATTAAACAATGGCTACTAGTGTATTAGTTAATATAGAGAAAAACTAGGTCAGTACTGAGTTCCATCCAAATCTGGAATTGCCCAGAATCTCAATTTCTTCCTCAGAACCTCTTGACATTAACTGGTATAATGAAAATATTTATTACATAAACTACTTTCTTAAGTTCTAAGAAAATAATTTAGATCAACAGAAGAGGTAAATATAAATAGGGCTCAACACAAAATGACCTATGCTATTTTTAAGCAAAGACCAGCTTGGGCTGAAAAATGAGAATCAAAAAACAGGAAAGTGGAAGATTATGTAAAAACTCTGAAACAAAAGTTAAGGAATAATACCACTCTTGAGAAATGAGATTAAAAGTATAAATGTGAAAAGATGAATTTCAGCTTTTACATTGATGGCTTTGCCAGAAATACAAATGTGGATGCCATTTTCTACATAACACAGGAGATACAAGAGAAAACCCAAGGCCTATTTAAGTGGAGAGTCTACTAGAAAATCTTCCCCTAAAACTGCATGTAATTCTGGAAATAAAGTAGAAGTAGCTCTTCTCCCAGGAAACTGAAAGAATAACCACCTATTTTAAGCTCCAGCTGTAAGTGAAGAGAGAAAAATGCATCCTCTAAAAATTTACAGTCACAATTAATCC
Source organism: Papio anubis (assembly GCF_008728515.1). NCBI lineage: Eukaryota > Metazoa > Chordata > Mammalia > Primates > Cercopithecidae > Papio > Papio anubis. Next base: position 62,143,644 of record NC_044982.1, on the reverse strand, counting down.
CCACATGAGTTTATTGCTGCAAAAGTTTATAAAATAAGAACTGAGATTAAATTACTCTGGGATGTTTAATATTTAAGGTGTTCATCAGAAGAGAAAACAATCTTTTCTGAGGAAATCCCTATTCATCACAGACATCAAAGAACTGCTGAAGTTAAGTTCCTGGTAAAATGAGGAGCTAATAAAGAAATCCCCATGATGTGAAATCAAGAAGAACAACAACAACAACAACAAAATAGAATAATATTCAACAAAAATTAACTCCTGAAACTATAAGATTAAAAAGTATGAAATAAATATATCAAGTGTCAAAAAATAAAAGTTGTGGTAAAATATGAGTTCAGTAGAAGAGCATTTAAGAAAGAATAAAAAAAGAGTACTTAGAAATTATAGATAGATATAACCTGATATATATAAACTGATATTTTGTCTTAATTTCAGTTATTTTTATATCTATTTATGTATATCTTCAATTATAATATACATATACTTATATCTTCAATCATACATAGAAATAATTAAAATTAAGACCCAATATTAGAGTCAAAATTTGAACAGCAGATTAGTCACAGTTAGAAAATTCAGAATCTTTAAAATATACCTGAATACATTATCTAGAATTATATAGAATACAAAAATAGAGGTTAAAAGAAAAAAAATAAGAAAAAGACAAGTGAATGAAATTAGCATAAGTTTAATCAAAGTATTAAAAGAAAGGAGAGGATTGAGCAGAGGAAATATTATTTGTAAAAAATGGATGACAATTTATAAAAACAGCTTAAGGACAACTCTTCAAATCTGGAAATCCAAACTAATCATGAAGAATATAAATTTTAAAAACATCTGTGTGAGGGGGTAAGAGTATGTGTGTATTTCTATGTGCTTGTGTGTGTGTGTACAGATATCTTTTTGTGTGTACAGACATATATACACACAAATATACCACAAAAAGCTACATCAAATTGAAAATATTAAATAAAGGTTGAGAAAAAAGATATAAATCTGTAAAGAAATAGATAATTAGATTAACAGTTGACTTTTAAACAACAACAATGAAGGCAAGAAGCATTGGCAAAAGAGAACATGGAATTATAAGAAATAACAACTAATTCAAAAGGAAGCAAAAAATATTCAGTTAAATAAAAATATTGCCATACTAAATAGCTAAACCTAGCTGTATGCTCTTAAGAGACATATCAAAAATCATGAGGCTACAGAAAGTTTGAAAATAAAAACATTAGAAAATGACATTCCAGGAAAGTTTCAACTAAAAGAAATCTGGTATAACTACACTAATATCTGAAAATATATCCTTTAAGGCAAAAGGATTGCTAAAGAAAATACAGTAATCTTGTCTTTCTCTTTAAGGACATATTTAGCCTTGGGTTAACTTTCTATTTCTGTTTCCCTGGAAACTGGTAAAGTATGTCAGCTGTATTACCAGGCAAGGTTTCTTACAGTAAAAATGGCCATTGATTGATAAACTATATTTGACTTGAAGTATGGATGGTGCAATTGTAAATTTTATGTGTAAATTTTACTGGGATTAAGCAAGCCCAGGTAGCTGGTAAAACATTATTTCCAGGTGTGTGACCGTGAGGAGTGTTTTAGAAAGAGATTAGTGGCTGGGCATGGTGGCTTACACCTGTAATCCCAGCACTTTGGGAGGCTGAAGTGGACGAATCACCTGAGATCAGGAGTTTGAGACCAGCCCGTCCAACATGGGGAAACCTCGTCTCTACTAAAAATATAAAAATTAGCCAGGTGTAGTGGCATACCTCTAATCCCAGCTACCCAGGAGGCTGAGGCAGGAGAATCATTTGAACCTGGGAGGCAGAGATTGCAGTGAGCCGAGATCACACCACTGCACTCCAGCCTGGGCGACAGTGTGAGACTCCGTCTCAAAAAAAAACCAAAAACAAAACAAAACAACAAACAAACATACAAAAAACAGAATAGTATAACACTGTAATTATGGTATGAAAACTACTGTTATCCTAAGTAGAAAAACAAAATGATGAACCAACCAAAAATAATAACTACAACAACTTTTCAAGACATAGAGTTCAGTAAGATATAAATAGAAACAATAAAAGGTTAAAAAACCAGGGGAGATGAAATTAAGGTGCAGATTTTATATTAGTTTTCTTTTTGCTTGCTTGTTTGTTTATGCAAAGAGTGATAACGTGTTATCAAGTTAAAATAATTAGTTTAAAGATGGTATTGACAAGCCTCATGGTAACATCAAATCAAAAAACATATGATGAATACACAAAAAATAAAAAGCCAGAAAATAAATAATATCACCAGAAAAAAATCTCCTTCACTAGAGAAAGGCAGGAAGAAAGAAGGAAGAGAAGACCAGAAAACAACCAGAAAACAAATAACAACATGGCAGGAGTAAGTTATTACTTATCAATAATAATAAAAAACTGAGAATTAAATATGCTCAATACGTATGAAACCTCTCCTCACTCAAAAGTTTACAATGCAGCTTTTTTCCTCTTCTTTACCTTTACTTCTTGTTTTCTTTCTTCCTATTTATGCTTTTTAAAAATATATTTGACCATATTTTAAATACTACTTTAAATAAAAGCATAATTGCTTTTACTAGAATGTAAATTAAAAATATTGTGGAATTAGGTGTTATATTTATTAAGGAACAAAATAAGCATTTTTCTTTCTAGTGCTTGAAATACTGTTTTAATTGTTCCTGGACATTTGTAAATTACTGTCTTTATCAGATATTTTGTCAAACTTGCCAAGCAGAGTGAAGGTTAAAACAGTAACTCAAAAAAAGTTCTTCATACCACAAGTCACACTTCTGGCTTAAAATTTGGGGAATGCTCTCAACCGCGTATTTTATTTAATTGGTAGGTATGACCAAAGGTAGGCGAATACGAGTTCAGTGTTTTCTCATATATATATATAAATGACTTCATTACATACTTCTATCTATATTCACAGGTACATTTTTAAATTACTAAAGTGTTTCCTCTCATTTTAAACAAATACAGGAATTGATTATAGTTGCCATCAAAATTAATCATCACATTGTTTTTCAAGTCTAAATTTGGACTAAAAATTCAGTTACCACTAAATCTATTGAACATCAAGTGATTTCTGATGCTTACTGTAAAACTGCTTCTTAATTATTCAGTTTTGCTATTCCCCTACTTGTCAACATTCCATCATATTATCTTCTTCCACATATTTAGTGTTGAGAACCCTTAATTAATAAAGTACAACATTTAATAATTTATAAATTTCTATGAAAAATAAAATGATTGAACATAGTCATTTTGAATCAAAAAGATAATCCCAAGGAAAAAAATGTTATGTTGATCATAATAATCCTAATCACAATGTAAAACAAATATGTAGAAAATCTCAGTTTAAAAAATATTCTTCAGTGCCTTTAAAATGTACATTTCTTTTTTTTTTTTTTTTTTTTTTTGAGACAGAGTCTCGCTCTGTCGCCCAGGCTGGAGTGCAGTGGCGCGATCTCGGCTCACTGCAAGCTCCGCCTCCCGGGTTCACGCCATTCTCCTGCCTCAGCCTCCCGAGTAGCTGGGACTACAGGCGCCCACAACCGCGCCCGGCTAATTTTTTGTATTTTTAGTAGAGACGGGGTTTCACCGTGGTCTCGATCTCCTGACCTTGTGATCCGCCCGCCTCGGCCTCCCAAAGTGCTGGGATTACAGGCGTGAGCCACCGCGCCCGGCAAAATGTACATTTCTGAATAATAAAGTATGTGAAAGTAAATGAATTGAGAAAAGTAAAACTCTTGGAGTATTCTTCTGATGAACCCTGGAAAACTCTTCAGAGCTATAATCCTCCTTTCAAATACATACTTCTGGAATTTTTCTAAATCTGTTTTCACTCTATAAATGATCACACAGTTGTGATATAAAATTCCAATGAATATTCAGAATTTGTTATTTATTTGCATGAAAATTCCAAATGCAGAAGATAAAGCCAGTTGTCTATAGGCCAATAATAGCTTAAAATCCCTTTAGGAAAGAAACACCTGGTAAGTGACCTGGATTAAATACAGGTATAAGAAAAGGGAAAGGATTCTCAAACCTCTAAGAATGGTCTCCAGACAGACATTATGCTGGTAAGCAGTTAACTAATCTCCTTACTACATATGGCCCCTAATCCCTGACTGTATCTGGCCCATTCCACTGGCCTGCTTCTGTTATCGATCATGTAATGGGGTCCCACAATAAACTGCTAGAACATCAGTGGTGTCCAAGATTCATTTTTGACACAAATTGGATCAAAGGGGAAACATTGCCCCGGGAAGCTAATAAGTAGAAATACCTCAAACCCTATTTCTCAATTTTATGTTATCTGCATATTTGCATTTCACATGAGTTTCTTCTAGACATCATACAGTAGGGTCTTGTTTTTGCATTTTTTAAAACTTAGTCTGAAAATCTCTTTTAACTATTCATATAGTTAGGCTTAAATATGTCATTTTTGATAGTTATTTTCTAATTTCTGTTCCCTATCAGTTTGAGGTCCTTCAACAAAGAAATAAAATGAATTACTCACCACAGATTAAAAACTTAAACATAAGACCAGAAACTATAAAATTCTAGAAGTAAACAGGGAAAACACTTACGGAGATCAGCTTGTGTCTAGAAGCAATCAGATTTTCACTGACTAAGACCTCAATAAGACAGCAGGGTAGAGAATGCACTGTAGAAAGACAAATCTCAAAAATTAGAGACCAATTTTGAAGCTATTATAATTCAGGGACAATATGATAGATCGTTTAATTATCAGTAGCTGTAGGGATAGAAAGGAAAGGTTGAATATGATAAATGATATGGAAAAATCTATACAATTTGACTGAACAGGGATAAAAAGTAAAGGATAGCAAGGTATCTGTTATGAATAGTATAGGGAAAAGAAAGTTATTGATAGTTTTACCTGAAGAGTAAAAGGACTAGATTTATATTTTTAAAATGGGAAAAAGAAGAAACAGGGTAAGGAAACAATTATTGAGACAAACACAATATTTCAAATAAAACTATTGGGAACCCAAAGTAATATAAATGAAGGAAAGTAACATATAAATTATATAAATTATTTGCTCAGACTCATCTATTCTACTAAATTCTACATGTGAATTCAACACTTCATGTAATTCACATGGAAATGAATGGCAGTCAGACATCACTGAGGCATGTATCTTTAATGACTTTAAATAGTTGAAGAAGGATCTGAAAATTTTAGGCATATGTGTGATTTTTATACTGTTCCCCACTTGAAACTAATTACTTTGAAAAGAATCATATATAAAATGAAAAGCAGAATTTCTTATTTTGGGACCATGATTATTTCAGAAATTTTCAAAGTAATAGTTTATCTCTTAATGCCTAAGAAAAATGTGCTTGACAAGAGCACTTTATTTATTTAGTAAACATGTATTGACCTCCTATTTTATATTACATTCTACATGTTGTATTTGATATATATGTGCATATATATATGTATATATGGTTAGGCATATGTGTATGGTTTTATATATATTTATGTATGACACATATATGTCACTGTGACTTTGTACCAAGAATTATATGAGATAGTGAATTAAATGTTTTGTGAGAATTAGAAAAGCATGCAAAAGTCTGTGTATCCAATAGAGAAGGTAGCTTCTTAGTTGAGATTTAGAAAATGAACAGGAGACCAACGTATAAATAAGTTACTGATAGACACATGTTGGAACAAACAGCAAGTACAAGAGTACAAATTTTACTAGTTCAAACTGCCAAAATGGTGCATGTAAGAAAATGAAAGGAGGAAGAAGCATAAACTGTGGTTAGCCAGAATTTTGGGATTTAATCTTGTGAGAGTGGGGATATTCTGAACTTTAAAGAGGGGCATCTCATCACATTTCTAGTTCAGACAGAGGCTCAGTAATTATATGATAATAACTTGGAGTATTAGAATTTGTGTCAAAGAGAATATGATTTCTGCTGCCCTCATGCTCCCTGGAGAAGCAGCATATATGGGACAAGAAAAATCATCTTCAGTTATGTTAAATGTTAATATGTAAGGTCCAAGTAAAAGCTGCCTTTAGGCTCAGGCAAAAGGACCCCACTCTGGGAGCTACTCTTTAGGGGACTCCACATGTCAGAAACAGACACAGAAAATAAATGTGTTAAAGCAACACATACACCACTCTATCTTTTGGGATCTGGTGCTCAGTACTAATGGCACAAACTATAGGCCTAAATTTTTGCTCTAAATACTAAATTGGTTTATATCCCAGAAATGGTTTTGTATAATTTATACCAATTACACGAAAGGTGGTTGTGTCTGAATATCACAAAAGTTTGTGACATAGAGCTTAACCAGCTTCAAGTAAAAGCTTAAAGGGCATGGAATATTTTCACCAGCTCTCACTCTTTTCCTTCTGCCACAAAAACAGCATTTCCCCAAAGGGACTGGGTCCCAGAATGAAGACACAGGGAGAAGCAGCACCAAAGCAGCAAAGCACTGGTGCTTGACATGGAACATGAGCAAGAAGTAAATGTATGTTGGCCTAAGATGTTAAAATTAAAGGGCTTATTTGTTATTTCAAAAAAGCTGACTAATAAAATTAGAAAGGAATGAAGGCAAAGAGGGAGTGAGAGAGAAAGGAATAAAGACAGTGAGTACAGAAAACTCTAAAACACTCTTCAATGTGAGAAAGAGAGTTTTAACTGTAAGGAGACTTAGAACAGAAAGAAATATATATTTTAAGACAGCGGAGAACTGAGTGTACCAGAATGGTGATCTGACATAAAGGTGCTGTTAAGGAGAAGATATTTATTATACAGGCAGAGAGAGTGAGATTACTGAGAACATGGGATGAAATGGAGTTCAGAAAAAAAGTGGAAGAGTTCTCCTTCAGTGGACACATTTTCCTTGGTAATCTGTGGTCAAGAAGAAATACTGCATGCAGAGAAGTTAGTAAATGGGGAGACAGAAGTTGGGGATTATTCTTTTCCGTTTAAAGGTAGAGACAATCTGAGGCTGTGAGAAAGCAAGATGAAAGTAGTCCCAGATTTGAAAAGAGTTGATTAGTATTAAGATAGTGAAATATTTGCAATCCCAGCTACTCAGGAGGCTGAGGGACAACAATTGTTTTTACCCGGGAGGTCAAGGTTGGAAAAGCTGAGATAATGTCACTGCACTCTAGCCTGGGTGACAAGAGAGAGACTCTGATTTAAAAAAAAAAAAAAAAAAAAAAAAATGAAATAAATGATGAAATCTGACACCAAATATCTAGAAGAATTTCTGGGTGTATTTAAGGATCAAACAAACTTGGAGACAATGATTTATGAAGACAAACATCTCTCACAATTCTAAGGAGTGTTTACATATCTATGAGCTGTACAGAAAAACTAATCCAAAGATTTATCCAGGGTTGGTGCTTTACCAAGCTGATGCAATGGAATTACAATTATACAGAAGTTAGGAGGATATTGGCAAATGAAGTACTGAAGTCAGAAAAAGAGCACTTAAGATTGAGGAAAGAGGTAAGGTCTAAAGATGTTAATAATAGAAAATAAGAAAAAAACAGCAAGGGATGGGCATGCTCTATGAGGCCACTAAAGAGGGTTATTTTAAGTAACTGGAGAAAAGTGGATTATAAAAAATTGTGGTTATATTACACTTAAATAGACAAATATAGCTTAATTCAAAAAATGTGTTTCTACTGATGACATTTCCAATGTCTATGTAGAGTACTATATGAGATCCACTCAGAAGTTCCCCATCTATGTCACTCCAGGCAGCTCCTTACTCAGCTGCTGTGAAAAGCTCACTGGGTTTATGCCCACTAAAAAAAAAAAAAAACCTACTAAAAAAGAATTCCAAACCAATTGGAGCACTCTTTTTCAAAACTGCCTACTGCTATTGATTTTCACTTCTTCCAAACACAGTATAAGTTTTCCTGATGAGAAATAGATTAGCTTGCTTCAATTCTAACTTTGATGAAAAACTGAATAATAGACCAGAAACAAAATAAAAAGCAACTTAGTATGTTTTCTGTAATTGATTTTATCACTCATATTTCTCTTGACACATTGTCCAGATAATAAGTAAACAAAGTTTCTTTTGATCACAAGCATGGAATTTCTATAGCAAACAATCACAGGAAACCCACTTTTCCATTCTTTTTGACCTCAAAAATCCGGGAGTCATTGAAACTTAGGACTGTGCTAAATTGGGCTCGTATTGAGAAAAACATTTTATAGTTCATTTGCCAGGAAGAAAACCTTTGAGGTTCAAAGATAACCTTCTATCATCTTCCATTCTTTTGAAATAATGTGTGTTTTCCACCTCCATGCACATAACGTTTCCCCAATTTTAGTCTGAAAATGTTCAATCTATAGTGAAGCCCTTTTGAGAGGGCAAGGGGAAGAGGTTAAAAAAAGATCTAAGGAACCACAGGAATCTATTTAAACCCAGTCCTGATACCCATCTTTAGTCACTGATGTCTCTGTATTATTCTTTTACATTACCATGGGTTTTAAAATATACAAAGTTAAAAATAAATGTAGTCCTATTTCAAAATTTAGTAAACACTTTGTATATTTAAACTTCAATTATCTTTTATTTATTGGGATGCAATGTACATTATAAAAAGTTTCATCTATAGACTTCATTTTAGCTAATAGCTATAAACCTTGTCTACCATTTATTCTTTTGTTAAAACCACTGGAAAATAGAATTCATCTTTCTTCTTGTACTCTCTCATCTTAAGGCAGTAATGAGCAGGAGAAGCAAGAAAAGGCTTAGAAGTCCTCTTGGTCCATGAAATGATCCTTTTCATAAAAATAAGGTACGATGTTTTCATCTAAGAGTATCAAGATGCCTTCAATCTGAAGGTTTATAAGATATTTGGGTACCTGGAGTCACAAGTTCACTCATAGATGATAGATATATAATAGATGATGGGAGATGGGAGAGAGAGAGAAGAGATTTTGAAATTCTAAAGCCCTCTGCAACTTGCAGATACCTCTCACCTTCTTAAAGATTTATGTACTCTCTGCTTCTTTGTTTTCACCTAGTTCTTTATTATCGGTCTTGACTCCTTTGCTGTGTTCCTACGGCTCTTTGTTTTTTCTTTTTTTGTGAGGCAGGGTCTCACTGTCACCCAGGCTGGAGGGCTGGAGTGCAGTGACACAATCATGGGTCACTGCAGCCTCAACCTCCCAGGTTTAAATGATCCTCCCACCTCAGCCTCCTAAGTAGCTGGGACTACAGCCATGCCTAACTTTGTAACTGTTTTTATAAAGATGGGGTCTTGCTATGTTGCCCAGGCTGGTATCAAACTCCTGGGCTCAAGTGATCCTCCTGCCTTGCCCTTCCAAAGTGTTGGGATTACAAGGGTGAGCCACCATGCCCAGCCTCATTCTACAACTCATTATCACACAATAAATAGTATCCTCTTCTTTTGTTCCCACAAAAATAATGAAAGAATGTTTTCTATGCTTGACTTTGACTACCATAAAAGTTACCACCTACCATGTCCTACCAGCCTAACATTACCTCTCTTGGTAGCCTTTATATTATCCTCTTTTCTCCATTCCCATGTTTCCCAGTATCACTATCTCTCAAGGAAGAAATGCAAATTATTCTTGCTTGACTATGCAAAGCAATTGCAATACACATACAACTTGCCCTCTCTTACCCAGGCTAGGAGCTGCAGTTGAGGTAGAGAAGAATCCTTTAAATTGAGAAGCCCATCAATGTGTTTTCTTTTAAAAAAAGGGCCATCTAATGCCAGTGATTATTTTAACAGTCATTTAGGTGTTTATGTTTTATTTTCAATGGTCATTTGTTTGTACTCTTACCTAAGCTTTGAAAGTCGGCAGTTTGGTAGGGAAGACTAACTGTGTATAAATATTTGGCAGAGAAAGTAAATGACTGCTGCTACATTGTGACAAAACTGCCTAGAGCTAATTTAAAATACGAAGTGCATATAATGATTTGGGATAAGAGGTCTACTATCTTAAAAGCAGAATGTTTATAAATGCATTCTAGGTCAACAAGTGTCTAAAATATCTGGATCAAAAGCATCAAAGAATGTATCATATGACAAGCAATTGAATTTTTTCCAGCTGTTTCAGATTGGTCTCTCTGGGTTAACTTCAATAATTTTATTTCAATCTGTTCCACTTTGCCCTAGCTGACCCATATAGTTCAGACCAAATCAGCACTCCTTAACAGCAGGCACTTTAAAAAGGAAAATAAGCATATTCAGAAGGTACAGAGAAGAAGGGGAAAGTAGAAGTAACGTCAAGTATTCTGCTTCCTAATATCTCAGGCCTCCTCCTGGGATGGAAGACTTATGCAGGTCCCCCATTCAGACTCAGTGCACATGAATGATTTCCATGGATCCTTTGGACATACTGCATCTGTGTGCATTATGATTCTTCAATCTCAGTGAAAGCTAAGGAAAAGTATTTGAGTATAAGCGAAGCACTTTGACTAAATGAATACAAACACATCTCCAGCAGCACTGTGGCCTGAGCTTGGGATTTCTACAGTGCCTCTCCTCTTGATTCCTAGCCATTGATGCTAAACCAGATTTCCACTGCTCCCTTTTTATAAAGTGGGAACATGTCTCCCATTTGTTTATGATCTCAAAACTCAGTCAGAATAACAAGGATTAAGTCATTATTGGCTTAACTTCTTTGTCCACCATATCGACACTCTGATGCTATGACATGCTACAAATTTAACTTCTTTTTGCCTCCAAGGGAAGAAAACCCTATCTAAAGGAGGAGTCCAAATGCAGAATCTCATGTTTAAATAAATGTAAACAGATATTCAATATACACCTGCTATATCAATAACCACATTTTTAGTATGCAGTTTTCTTTGTACTCAGAACCACAACATTACTTAAAATGCAAATGTTTAGTGTCACATAAGGGGAAACCTCTAAGCAATGCCTTAATGATCAATTTCACCTAGTAATCCTGAAATCTCTAGGCACTAAAAATATTGCAGAATACATGGGGTTTCCTATATCATTTCCCTTGAAATCTTAAGTAAATGTAGCTCTGTTCAAAATTCAAAAACTTCTAGTGAATAGGAGTTGGAACAAGGACCACCAAAACTGAAAAGACTAAGAAACACTAAGTCTTGAAAATGCAGTTAGGTTGGATATTGCCCAATTCAATATGAGCTGCCACTGCAACTCTGAAACTACTTAGTAAAGAACTAGTGTCAGCAAAGGTGCCAGGATATTAACATTGTTCACATACATAATACCTAGTAAGTTACACCCAGACTATTACTACCCTTTCATATTCTGCATTATGACAAAAACATTTAGTTTAAATTGAGGCAGCATAGCATAGTAAAATTCACATGATAAAACAATTAAGCTTTTGGCTTCTTGGTTACAATAAGCCTCCAGATTCTCATTTGTAAAATAATGAAAATAAGATTATAAATCTCATAGAGGCCTTCTGAGGATTATATGAGTTATTGCCAATAAAACACTGAATAAACTAAAAGGGCAAATCCTGTAAAAAAAAAAAAAAAAAAAATAGTAGCTAATAATATTAGTATTCCTTCAGACTTTTTCATTAAAGTAGTACTAGGTCGAGAACAGTATATAATTTTAAATCAAATGAAATTTCTATATTTTTGGTAATACAACTTTCATATTAACATTATCCTAATATCATGTAAAACGACAAACTAGGAAGTCCCCATTTGTATTACCTCACGGCAACAATAATTTGGTAGTCACACATGGACAAAGTGCCTTTGTGGGATCTGGGATACAGGAAGAAGCTTGCAAAACCCCAGAGGGGTTCAGGACCAAGAAATGTTTTGCGAGGGCAGGCCCATGCCCAGGTAGAAAAGCCATTGACCATGATCCTGGCAACCAACCAAGAAACAGCTCTCTATCCACTTGGGACTTGGCTAAAACCCCATTTGGCCTTGGTCCTGCTACCAGTATCATCTGCCAAGGGATACAGGAAAAGTCACAACTGATTATGTCCCCAGAGGCAGACCCATTGGCCACACTTTGACTGCAGATCTTGAAGCAGAGCTGTAACCTGGCTCCAGCCACTCTCAGAAATAGTCCACGAGCAATCTTGCCAATCCAAGAATATGGAGAGAGATATGCCCATCTGTGCCAACAGAGACAGGTCTATAGACCTCAATATCAGCTGTAGAACCTGAAGCAAGCCTGTGATTGATTCAAGCCCCACTCATTTGTGATCCAGTGTTAGTCCTGACTTCCTATGGATCTGAATAGTGACCAGATGGAAAACCCCATCCCCCAGTGATCCAGCAGGAGCCACAGCCATTTGCACACATGGTAAAAGGCCTTCCATTTGTGAATCTTTTAAACCCTAAAGTGAACCCTTGTTCAGGCTCTAACTGCACTCAGCAGCAATAGAGGAGGCAATGTCAGCCCTGGGACTCAATAAAAGAAGGCCTTTATCTGTCCAAATCATGCTGTAAAACCTAGATAAGGCTTTGCTCCTTCGTATGTAGAGAAGCTAATGCAAACCTAAATAGATTATGAACAATCAGGCAAACATGGCATCACCAAAGGAAACTAATTAAATTTCAGTAACTAAACCAAAAGAAATGGAGATCAAAAGTTACCTGAAAAATAACTCAAAATTATCATCTTTAAAAAGTTCAGAAAGATTTAAGAGAAGACAGAAAGACAACTAAATGGAATCAGAAAAACAATGAATGAGAATATTAGAAGTTTAATTAAGAAATATAAACCATAAAAAGAACGAAACAGAAATCCTGGAACTGAAGAGCACGACGACAGAACTGAAGAAATTGAACCGATACCTTCAATAAAAAACATGGTAATGCAGAAGACAGAATCTGTGAACTCAAAAGCAGGCCATTTTAAATTAGCCAGTAGGAAAAGTAAGCAATATATAATTAAACAATATAGTGCACAGGACTATCAGACATCATCCAAAGTGGAATATATGCATTATGAATATCCAAAAAGGACAAAAGAAAGGAAAGGAACATAAAGATTATGTAAGAAATAGTGGCTGAAACTTTCCAAAGTTGGGGAGTAATATAAACTTCCAGGTTCATAAAGCACAAAGTACTCCAAGCAAAATCAGCCCAAAGAAGACTATCCCCAGGTACATTCTAATCAAATTTTCAAAAATCAAAGACAAACAGAATTTTTCAAGCAGCAAGACATGAGCACCTCTTTACATACAAGGGAATCTCATAAAGATAATACCACACATCTACAGCCATCTGATCTTTGACAAACCGGACAAAAACAAGAAATGGGGAAATGATTCCCTATTTAATAAATGGGGCTGGGAAAATTGCCTAGCCATAAGTAGAAAGCTGAAACTGGATCCTTTCCTTACTCCTTATACGAAAATTAATTCAAGATGGATTCGAGACTTAAATATTAGACCTAAAACCATAAAAACCCTAGAGGAAAACCTAGGTAATACCATTCAGGACATAGGCATGGGCAAGGACTTCATGTCTAAAACACCAAAAGCAATGGCAAACGGCAACAAGAGCCAAAATTGACAAATGGGATCTAATTAAACTAAAGAGCTTCTGCACAGCAAAAGAAATTACCATCAGAGTGAACAGGCAACCTACAGAATGGGAGAAAATTTTTGCAATCTACTCATCTGACAAAGGGCTAATATCCAGAACCTACAAAGAACTCAAACAAATTTACAAGAAAAAAACAAACAACCCCATCAAAAAGTGGGCAAAAGATATGAACAGACATTTCTCAAAAGAAGACATTCATATAGCCAACAGACACATGAAAACAAGCTCATCATCACTGGCCATCAGAGAAATGCAAATCAAAATCACAATGAGATACCATCTCACACCAGTTAGAATGGCAATCATGAAAAAGTCAGCAAACAACAGGTGCTGGCGATTCCTCAAGGATCTAGAACCAGAAGTACCATATGATCCAGCCACCCCATTACTGGGTATATTGGGTGGTATATACCCAAAGGATTATAAATCATGCTGCTATAAAGACACATGCACACATATGTTTATTGCGGCACTATTCACAATAGCAAAGACTTGGAATCAACCCAAACGTCCATCAGTGACAGACTGGATTAAGAAAATGTGGCACATATACACCATGGAATACTATGCAGCCATAAAAAAGGATGACTTGGGAAGGGGAACATCACACACCAGGGCCTGTTATGGGGAGTGGGGAGGGGGGAGGGATGGCATTGGGAGTTATACCTGATGTAAATGACAAGTTGCTGGGTGCTAACGAGTTGATGGGTGCAGCACACCAACATGGCACAAGTATACATATGTAACAAACCTGCATGTTGTGCACATGTACCCTAGAACTTAAAGTATAATTAAAAAAAAAAGATATCAATGGATTTTTAAGCAGAAACCTGCAATTCAGGAGGGAAGGGTCATGATGTATTCAAAGTGCTAAAATCAAAAGCACAGCCACCAAGAATATTATACTTGGTAAATATGCCCTTCAGAAATGAAATAGAGATAAAGACATTCTCAAAAAAACAGAAGCTGAGGGAGTTTATCACCACTCAGCCTGCCTTACAAGGAATGCTAATGTTAGTTTATCAAGCTGAAACAAAAAGATGTTAAATAATAACATGAAAATATATGAAGGTATAACACTATCTGGTAAAGATAAATATATAGTCAAATCTGAAATATTCTAAAACTATAGTGGTAGTGTGTAAATCACTGTTAAGCATAGTATAAAATTAGAGTCAAAAATATTAAAAATAATCATAGCTACAATAATTAATGAATGTGCAATACAAAAGAGGTAGTATGATGCTATATTAATCCATTTTCACACTGTTATAAAGAAAAGCTGAGAATGGGTAATTTTTTTTAAAAAAGAGGCTTAATTGACTCACACTTCTTGGGGCTGGGGAGGCCTCAGGAAACTTACAATCATGACAGAAGGGGAAGCAGGCACCTTCTTTACAAGGCAGCAAGAGAGGATAAGCACAAGCAGGGGAAATGACAGATGCTTAAAAAAAAACATCAGATCTCATGAGAACTCACTCACTATCATGAGAACAGCATGGGGGAAACATACCCCATAATCCAATTCCTTACCACGAGGTCTCTTTCCAAACACCTGGGGATTACAATTCAAGGTGAGATTTGGGTGGGAACACAAAACCAAACGATATCATTCTGCTCCTGGCCCCTCCCAAATCTTATAGCCTTAGATTTCAAAACCAATAATGCCATCCCAAGAGTCCCCAAAAATCTTGAATCATGTCAGCATTAACTCCAAAGTCCATAGTCCAAAGTTTCATCTGAGACAAAGCAAGTTCCTTCTACCTGTGAGCCTATAAAATCAAAAACAAGTTAGCTCCTTCAAAGATACAGTGGGAGTACTGGCATTGGGTAAATACACTCATTCTAAATGGAAGAAATTGGCTGAAACAAAAGTGCTACAGGCCCCACGCAAATCCAAAATCCTACAGGGCAGCCATTAAATCTTAAAGCTCCAAAATTATCTGCTTTGACTCTTTGTCTCACATCCAGGTCACACTGATGTGAGAGATGGACTCGAGCAGCTCCAAAACCTATGGCTTTGCAGGATACAACCCCAACCCAGCTGCTTTCACAGGCTGGCATTGAGTGTCTGTGGCTTTCCCAGGATCACAGTGCAAGCTATTGGTGGATCAACCATTCTAGGGTCTGGAGGACAGTGGCCCTTTTCTCATAGCTTCAATAGACAGTGCCCCAATGGGGACTCTGTGTGGCAGTTCAAACCCCACATTTCCTTTCCACACTGTCCTATCAGAGGTTCTCCATGAGAGCCCTACCACTGCAGCAGACCTCTGCCTGGACATCCAGGACTTTCCATACATCCTCTGAAATCTAGGTGAAAGTTCTCAAACCTCAATTTTTGACATCTGTGTACTTGCAGGCCCAACTCTTCATGAAAGCCACTAAGGCTTGGAACTTGCACCCTCTGAAGCAATGGCCTAAACTGTATATTGGCCTCTTTTAGCCAGGTCTGGGGTACACGGAACCAATTCCTGAGATTGCACAAAGTGGCAAGGCCCTGGACCCAGCCAATGAAACCATTTTTTCCTCCTAGGCCTCTGGGCCTGTGATGGGAGGGGCTGCTGTGAAGACCTCTGATATGCCCTGGAGACATTTTCTCCATTGTCTTGGTGATTAACATTTGACTCCTCCTTACTTATGCAAATTTCTGTAGCAGACTTGAATTTCCAGAAAATGGGATTTTCTTTTCTAACATCATCAGGCTACAAATTTTGTAAACTTTTATGCTCTGCTTCCCTTTTAAACATAAGTTCCTTCTTCAGTTCTTCTCTTTCAAGTTCAAAGTTCCACAGATCTCTATGGCAGGGGCAAAATGCTGCCAGTCTTTTTGCTAAAGCATACCAAAAGTAACCTTTGCTCTAGTTCCCAATAACTTCCTCATCTCCATCTGAGACCACCTCAGCCTGGATTTCATTGTCCACATCATTATCAGCATTTCAATCACAACCATTCAAAAAGTCTCTAGGAAGTTTCAAACTTTCCCACATCTCCCTGTCTTCTTCTGAGCCCTCCAAATTGTTCCAACCTCTGCACATTACCCAGTTCCAAAGTAACTTCCACATTTTGGGGTATCTTTATAGCTGTACCACACTCTTGGTACCAATTACTGTATTCATTTGTTTTTACACTGCTCTAAAGAAATATCCAAGACTGGGTAATTTATAAAGAAAAGAGGTTTAATTGACTCACAGTTCCACATGGCTAGGGAGGCTTCAGGAAACTTTCCATTATGGCAGAAGGGGAAGCAGAAACCTCTTTACAAGGTGGCAAGAGAGAGTGTGAGTGCAAGCAGGGAAAATGCCAGAAGCTTAAAAAACCATCAGATTTCATGAGAACTCATTCACTATCATGAGAACAGTATGGAGGAACTGCCTTCATAATCCAGTCACTCTCACCAGTTCTCTCCCTAAACACCTAGGGATTACAATTCAAGATGACATTTGGGTGGGAAACCAAAGCCTAACCATATCAGATATGAATAGCATAAATGGGTGGGGGTAGTAATCTTGTAGATTTTTTGTATGTGATTCGTGTTAGTTATCATCTTAAAATAGACAGTTACAACTATGTTTTATGTAAGCCTCACGGTAACCACAGAGAAAAAAATCTTTAGTAGATACACAAAAAATAAAGAAACATAAATCAAAGCATACCACTACAAAAAAATAAATTACAGAGGAATACAACAAGAATGGAAGAAAGAAACCAAGAAACTATAAAAATGTCAAAAACAATGCACAAAATGGTGATAATAAGTTCTTAGATATCAATGATTACTTTAAATGGAAATGGACTAAATAAGTGGAGTAGACTAAATAAATGAAATACCCACATGCTACAGAATGAAATCAAACTTTTGTCTTATGCCATGCACAAAATTAACTTAAAATAAATTATAGACTTATATGTAACATTTGAAACCATAGAACTCCTAGAAGAAAACATACATAAAAAGTTCCATGACATTGGTCTGGGTGATGATATGACAACAAGAGCACAGAGAACAAGCAAAAATAAACATATGGGATAAATCAAACTAAACAAAATATACTCAACAATATGAAAAGACTTTCCAAAGAGATAAGTGCTGAGGATGTGGGAAAAGAGTTATTTTCCACTGCTGTTGAGAATGTAAAATGATGCAACCAATATGGAAACAACATAGAAATTAAAATTAAAACTACTATGTTATACAGCAATGCCACTTTTGGGTATATATACAAAGAAAATGAAAGCAGTCTCTTAGAGATGGCTGCATTCCCATGTTCATTGCAGCATTATCCACAATAGCCAAGATATAGAAACAACCTAATTATCCATTACTGGATTAATGGATAAAGAAGATGTCATATGTATGTATATAATGGAACGCTATTGACCCTTTAAAAAGAAAAAAGTCCCATCATTCATGACAACATGTTTGAACTGAAGGGCATTATGGTGTGTGAAATATATGTCTAGTGTGTATACACACAATAGAATATTACTCAGCTATAAAAGAAAGATATACTCCCATTTGCGATAACATGGATAAAGTTAGAGGATACATGAAATAGGCCAGATGCAGAATGAAAAATACTGCATTAAATGTCAAACTCACACAAACAGTGAGTAGAATAATGGTTGCAAGGAGCTGGGGTGTGGTGAAAATGGGGAGACTTTAGTTAAACCATAAAACTTTCAGTTATAGGATGAATAAGTTCTGGAAATCTAATGTACATAACAATGACTACAGTTGATAATAATGTTTTACATAATTACAATAGGCTAAGACAATAGAAGATATTAAATGTAGTCACCACCAAAAAGATCAGTATGTGAGGTGATGGATATGATTATAGTAAACATTTCATAATACATACATATAGCAAATGATCACATTTTATACCTTAAATGTATACAATATTTACTTCTTGATTATTCCTTAATAAAACCAAAAAATCACTCCAAGATCAATGACCTATAAGAATCAGTGATATTTTCAGTCTAATACATTTTCCTTTTTGGTATTTCTTCACATGAAATCCTATCTTCCTACAAAAACAACTGCCCACTCATATTAGGTAACCTTTGTTCTAAGAAGGGAGTATTCTTTTAGGTATTTTATTAGGCCACTTATTTCTTATACTAACCATTCAACTGAATTTAATATTTTTTAAAAAGTGAAATATATCTTTGGTATTTGCACAAGCAAAGATCTATGGTGAAGCTGGAAGTTGTGTGAGTGTATATTTAAGTACAGTACTTAAAAAAACTGCAAATGTCCTACACATTTCCTGAAAATGTCAACATATTTATGATTGTTTCTCATGGACAAACTTAGAAATATTACAACAGAAAAAGTAAAGACATATTCATAACAACATAGCCCTAAAGTTACAGACAATATTAAAGTGATGGAAAAATAGGATGAAAATTAATGTGATTGCATAATAAAGTCTCCTATTTTACTAGTAAACATAAAAAATTATTAATTTCAGAAAAGTCCTAATTACAGGAGAAATAACCTAAATAACTAATAATGATATGAAAAATACTCAAAACTAATTTCTAAAGGAAAAAAGTAAAACAATGGGAAAATTGTCTTAATGGGAAAAAATCCATACCCATCAAATCAGCAAAAATTAGAAAGTTAAACAGCATAAATTGTTGTAGAGGGAATAGGAATACAGATATGTTCGTGTGTACCCATGCTAGTATAAAATATGCAGCAATTCTGGGAGCAGTCTCAAAATACTTGGTGACATTAAGCCTACACATTCTATGAGAATCAGCAATTGTACTCCTGAGCATATATCCCACAGACAGTGCCCACAAGTTCAAAAGTGATGATAATTGCTGCACTTCTTTCCATGACAGGAAGTTGGAGGCAATTTTGAGGGCTATTACTGGGGAACTGTCATAAAAGCATGGCGGATGAACACCAGGGAATACCAGACAGTGATGAAAAGCAATGGGCTAGATGTAAACACCATTTGAATAATTCACAGAAAAATTGTGTAAAAAGTTGTAAGATTACAATGAAATATATAGCATATAACTTATATACTCAAAATATATAAATATAAAATGACATGTACTTTTCAAGAATATACACATATAATAAATGGATCCAAAATAGATGTTTTTAAAGGCTGTATTAGATTTCAATTGCTGCATAACTACTCATCACAAATTTAGCAGCCTAAAATAACGCAGATTCATGATCTCATAGTTCGTGAGTGCCAGAAGTCCAAACTCCAAACAGGGCTCAAGGATTTCTGCTGAGGATTTCAAAAGACTAAAATCTAGGTGACATCTGAAGCCAGGGGGTCATCTGAGACTTGGAGTCCTCTTCCAAGATAATGCAGTTAATTGGAAGAAATTTTTTTTTTTTTTTTTTTGAGACGGAGTCTCGCTCTGTCGCCCAGGCTGGAGTGCAGTGGCCGGATTTCAGCTCACTGCAAGCTCCACCTCCCGGGTTTATGCCATTCTCCTGCCTCAGCCTCCCGAGTAGCTGGGACTACAGGCGCCTGCCACATCGCCCGGCTAGTTTTTTTGTATTTTTTAGTAGAGACGGGGTTTCACCAGGTTAGCCAGGATGGTCTCGATCTCCTGACCTCATGATCCACCCGTCTCAGCCTCCCAAAGTGCTGGGATTACAGGCTTGAGCCACCGCACCCGGCCTTATTGGAAGAATGTATTTTCTTGTAGCTATAGAACTCATAAAGACTAACCATCAAGGCCATCTGGAAAGCATCTCCCTGAGGTTCCATTTTTCCATAAATGGCTAGACTAAGACCAAACAGGACAATCTCTCTTTTGATTAACTAATAATCAACTGATTAGTAATCTAATTACAGAAGGGATAGCCCATCATATTCGCTGGTTATATTCAAGAAAAGGGAATTAAACAGGGTGATATGGTTTGGCAGTGTCTCCACCAAAATCTCATCTTGAATGTATTTTTCATAATCCCCATGTGCAGAGGGAGGCACCTGGTGGGAGATAACTGAACCATGGGAGCAGTTTCCCCCTCCGTATTCTCATGATAGTGAGTAAGTTCTTGTAAGATCTGATGGTTTTACAAGGGGCTTTCCCGTTCACTCAGCTCTCATTCTTCTCCTTCCTGCCTTCTGGTGATTAAAGATGTGTTTGCTTCCCCTTCTGCCATGATTGTAACTTTCCTAAGGCCTCCCCAGTCATGCTGATCTGTGAATCAATTAAACCTCTTTCCTTTATAAATTACCCATTCTTGGGTATGTCTTTATTAGTGGTATGAGAAAGGACTAAAACATAGGGCATGTAGATCAAAGTTTTACAATATAAAATGTAATAAATTTTCATAACAGCTATATCAAGCAGATAAAAATGAGTAAAGATATAGAATATTTGAATATCATCAGTAATAAGTTTGATCTAATTAACAGAACTCTGTACCCAACAACTAGAATATGACAAAAGGATTTTTAAAGACATGCAGAGGGGAGCGGAGCAAGATGGCCGAATAGGAACAGCTCCAGTCTCCAACTCCCAGCACGAGCGACACAGAAGACCGGTGATTTCTGCATTTTGAACTGAGGTACTGGGTTCATCTCACTAGGGAGTGCCGGACAATCAGTGCTGGTCAGCTGCTGCAGCCCGACCAGCCAGGGCTGAAACAGGGCGAGGCATTGCCTCACCTGGGAAACGCAAGGGGGAAGGGAATCCCTTTTCCTAGCCAGGGGAACTGAGACACACACCTGGAAAATCGGGTAACTCCCACCCCAATACTGCGCTTTAAGCAAACAGGCACACCAGGAGATTATATCCCACACCTGGCCGGGAGGGTCCCACGCCCACGGACCCTCCCTCATTGCTAGCACAGCAGTCTGCGATCTAACCGCAAGGCAGCAGTGAGGCTGGGGGAGGGGCGCCCGCCATTGCTGAGGCTTAAGTAGGTAAACAAAGCCGCTGGGAAGCTCGAACTGGGTGGAGCTCACAGCAGCCCAAGGAAACCTGCCTGTCTCTGTAGACTCCACCTCTGGGGACGGGGCACAGCTAAACAACAATAAAAGCAGCAGAAACCTCTGCAGACGCAAATGACTCTGTCTGACAGCTTTGAAGAGAGCAGTGCATCTCCCAACATGGAGGTTGAGAAGGGACAGACTGCCTGCTCAAGTGGGTCCCTGACCCCTGAGTAGCCTAACTGGGAGACATCCCCCACTAGGGGCAGTCTGACACCCCACACCTCACAGGGTGGAGTACACTCCTGAGAGGAAACTTCCAAAGCAAGAATCAGACAGGTATACTCGCTGTTCAGCAATATTCTATCTTCTGCAGCCTCTGCTGCTGACACCCAGGCAAACAGGGTCTGGAGTGGACCTCAAGTAATCTCCAACAGACCTACAGCTGAGGGTCCTGACTGTTAGAAGGAAAACTATCAAACAAGAAGGACACGTACACCAAAACCCCATCAGTACGTCACCATAATCAAAGACCAGAGGCAGATAAAACCACAAAGATGGGGAAAAAGCAGGGCAGAAAAGCTGGAATTCAAAAAATAAGAACGCATCTCCCCCAGCAAAGGAGCGCAGCTCATTGCCAGCAATGGATCAAAGCTGGACAGAGAATGACTTTGACGAGATGAGAGAAGAAGGCTTCAGTCCATCAAACTTCTCAGAGCTAAAGGAGGAATTACGTACACAGTGCAAAGAAACTAAAAATCTTGAAAAAAAGTGGAAGAATTGATAGCTACAGTAATTAATGCAGACAAGGTCATAAACGAAATGAAAGAGATGAAAACCATGACACAAGAAATACGTGACAAATGCACAAGCTTCAGTAACCGACTCGATCAACTGGAAGAAAGAGTATGAGCGATTGAGGATCAAATGAATGAAATGAAGCAAGAAGAGAAACCAAAAGAAAAAAGAAGAAAAAGAAATGAACAAAGCCTGCAAGAAATATGGGATTATGTAAAAAGACCAAATCTACGTCTGATTGGGGTGCCTGAAAGTGAGGGGGAAAATGGAACCAAGTTGGAAAACACTCTTCAGGATATCATCCAGGAGAACTTCCCCAACCTAGTAGGGCAGGCCAACATTCAAATCCAGGAAATGCAGAGAACGCCACAAAGATACTCCTCGAGAAGAGCAACTCCAAGACACATAATTGCCAGATTCACCAAAGTTGAAATGAAGGAAAAAATCTTAAGGGCAGCCAGAGAGAAAGGTCGGGTTACCCACAAAGGGAAGCCCATCAGACTCACAGCAGATCTCTCGGCAGAAACTCTCCAAGCCAGAAGAGAGTGGGGGCCAATATTCAACATTCTTAAAGAAAAGAATTTTCAACCCAGAATTTCATATCCAGCCAAACTAAGTTTCATAAGTGAAGGAGAAATAAAATCCTTTACAGATAAGCAAATGCTTAGAGATTTTGTCACCACTAGGCCTGCCTTACAAGAGACCCTGAAGGAAGCACTCAACATGGAAAGGAACAACCAGTACCAGCCATTGCAAAAACATGCCAAAATGTAAAGATCATCGAGGCTAGGAAGAAACTGCATCAACTAACGAGCAAAATAACCAGTTAATATCATAATGGCAGGATCAAGTTCACACATAACAATCTTAACCTTAAATGTGAATGGACTAAATGCTCCAATTAAAAGACACAGACTGGCAAACTGGATAAAGAGTCAAGACCCATCAGTTTGCTGTATTCAGGAGACTCATCTCACATGCAGAGACATACATAGGCTCAAAATAAAGGGATGGAGGAAGATTTACCAAGCAAATGGAGAACAAAAAAAAGCAAGGGTTGCAATACTAGTCTCTGATAAAACAGACTTTAAACCATCAAAGATCAAAAGAGACAAAGAAGGCCATTACATAATGGTAAAGGGATCAATTCAACAGGAATACCTAACTATTCTAAATATATATGCACCCAATACAGGAGCACCCAGATTCATCAAGCAAGTCCTTAGAGACTTACAAAGAGACTTAGACTCCCATACAATAATAATGGGAGACTTCAACATTCCACTGTCAACATTAGACAGATCAACGTGACAGAAAGTTAACAAGGATATCCAGGAATTGAACTCATCTCTGCAGCAAGAAGACCTAATAGACATCTATAGAACTCTCCACCCCAAATCAACAGAATATACATTCTTCTTAGCACCACATCACACTTATTCCAAAATTGACCACATAATTGGAAGTAAAGCACTCCTCAGCAAATGTACAAGAACAGAAATTATAACAAACTGTCTCTCAGACCACAGTGCAATCAAACTAGAACTCAGGACTAAGAAACTCAATCAAAACCGCTCAGCTACATGGAAACTGAACAACCTGCTCCTGAATGACTACTGGGTACATCACGAAATGAAGGCAGACATAAAGATGTTCTTTGAAACCAATGAGAACAAAGATACAACATACCAGAATCTCTGGGACACATTTAAAGCAGTGTGTAGAGGGAATAAATGCCCACAAGAGAAAGCAGGAAAGATCTAAAATTGACACCCTAACATCACAATTAAAAAAAACTAGAGAAGCAAGAGCAAACACATTCGAAAGCTAGCAGAAGGCAAGAAATAACTAAGATCAGAGCAGAACTGAAGGAGATAGAGACACAAAAAACCCTCCAAAAAATCAGTGAATCCAGCATTTGGTTTTTTGAAAAGATCAGCAAAATTGACAGACCACTAGCAAGACTAATAAGGAAGAAAAGAGAGAGGAATCAAATAGATGCAATAAAAAATGATAAAGGGGATATCACCACCGACCCCACAGAAATACAAACTACCATCAGAGAATACTATAAACACCTCTACGCAAATAAACTAGAAAATCTAAAAGAAATGGATAATTTCCTGGACACTTACACTCTTCCAAGACTATACCAGGAAGAAGTTGAATCCCTGAATAGACCAATAGCAGGCTCTGAAATTGAGGCAATAATTAATAGCCTACCAACCAAAAAAAGTCCAGGACCAGAAGGATTCACAGCTGAATTCTACCAGAGGTACAAGGAAGAGCTGGTATCATTCCTTCTGAAACTATTCCAATCAATAGAAAAAGAGGGAATCCTCCTTAACTCATTTTATGAGGCCAACATCATCCCGATACCAAAGCCTGACAGAGATACAACAAAAAGAGAATTTTAGACCAATATCCCTGATGAACATCGATGCAAAAATCCTCAATAAAATACTGGCAAACGGGATTCAGCAGCACATCAAAAAGCTTATCCACCATGATCAAGTGGGCTTCATCCCTGGGATGCAAGGCTGGTTCAACATTCGCAAATAAATAAACATAATCCAGCATATAAACAGAACCAAAGACAAGAACCACATGATTATCTCAATAGATGCAGAAAAGGCTTTTGACAAAATTCAACAGCCCTTCATGCTAAAAACGCTCAACAACTTCGGTATTGATGGAACGTACCTGAAATAATAAGAGCTATTTATGACAAACCCACAGTCAATATCATACTGAATGAGCAAAAACTGGAAAAATTCCCTTTGAAAACTGGCACAAGACAGGGACGCCCTCTCTCACCACTCCTATTCAACATAGTGTTGGAAGTTCTGGCTAGGGCAATCAGGCAAGAGAAAGAAATCAAGGGTACTCAGTAAGGAAAAGAAGAAGTCAAATTGTCCCTCTTTGCAGATGACATGATTGTATATTTAGAAAACCCCATTGTCTCAGCCCAAAATCTCCTTAAGCTGGTAAGCAACTTCAGCAAAGTCTCAGGATACAAAATTAATGTGCAAAAATCACAAGCATTCTTATACACCAGTAACAGACAAACAGAGAGCCAAATCAGGAATGAACTTCCATTCACAATTGCTTCAAAGAGAATAAAATACCTAGGAATCCAACTTACAAGGGATGTAAAGGACCTCTTCAAGGAGAACTACAAACCACTGCTTAGTGAAATAAAAGAGGACACAAACAAATGGAAGAACATACCCTGCTCATGGATAGGAAGAATCAATATCGTGAAAATGGCCATACTGCCCAAGGTTATTTATAGATTCAATGCCATCCCCATCACGCTACCAATGACTTTCTTCACAGAATTGGAAAAAACTGCTTTAAAGTTCATATGGAACCAAAAAAGAGCCCGCATCTCCATGACAATCCTAAGTCAAAAGAACAAAGCTGGAGGCATCACGCTACCTGACTTCAAACTATACTACAAGGCTACAGTAACCAAAACAGCATGGTACTGGTACCAAAACAGAGATATAGACCAATGGAACAGAACAGAGTCCTCAGAAATAATACCACACATCTACAGCCATCTGATCTTTGACAAACCTGAGAGAAACAAGAAATGGGGAAAGGATTCCCTATTTAATAAATGGTGCTGGGAAAACTGGCTAGCCATAAGTAGAAAGCTGAAACTGGATCCTTTCCTTACTCCTTATACGAAAATTAATTCAAGATGGATTAGAGACTTAAATGTTAGACCTAATACCATAAAAATCCTAGAAGAAAACCTAGGTAGTACCATTCAGGACATAGGCATGGGCAAAGACTTCATGTCTAAAACGCCAAAAGCAACAGCAACAAAAGCCAAAATTGACAAATGGTATCTAATTAAACTAAAGAGCTTCTGCACAGCAAAAGAAACCACCATCAGAGTGAACAGGCAACCTACAGAATGGGAGAAAATTTTTGCAATCTACTCATCTGACAAAGGGCTAATATCCAGAACCTACAAAGAACTCAAACAAATTTACAAGAAAAAAACAAACAACCCCATCAAAAAGTGGGCAAAGGATATGAACAGACATTTCTCAAAAGAAGACATTCATACAGCCAACAAACACATGAAAAAATGCTCATCATCACTGGCCATCAGAGAAATGCAAATCAAAACCACAATGAGATACCATCTCACACCAGTTAGAATGGCGATCATTAAAAAGTCAGGAAACAACAAGTTCTGGAGAGGATGTAGAGAAATAGGAACACTTTTACACTGTTGGTGGGATTGTAAACTAGTTCAACCAATATGGAAAACAGTATGGTGATTCCTCAAGGATCTAGAACTAGATGTACCATATGACCCAGCCATCCCATTACTGGGTATATACCCAAAGGATTATAAATCATGCTGCTATAAAGACACATGCACACGTATGTTTATTGTGGCACTATTCACAATAGCAAAGACTTGGAATCAACCCAAATGTCCATCAGTGACAGATTGGATTAAGAAAATGTGGCACATATACACCATGGAATACTATGCAGCCATAAAAAAGGATGAGTTTGTGTCCTTTGTAGGGACATGGATGCAGCTGGAAACCATCATTCTTAGCAAACTATCACAAGAACAGAAAACCAAACACTGCATGTTCTCACTCATAGGTGGGAACTGAACAATGAGATCACTTGGACTCGGGAAGGGGGACATCACACACCGGGGCCTATCATGGAGGGTGGGAGGGATTGCATTGGGAGTTAAACCTGATGTAAATGACGAGTTTACATCGTCATGATGGGTGCAGCACACCAACATGGCACAAGTATACATATGCAACAAACCTGCACGTTATGCACATGTACCCTAGAACTTAAAGTATAATAATAATAAATTAATTAATTAACAAATAAATAAATAAAATAAAGACATGCAATGTAAATTAGAAATAAAAGAAAAAAACTGAATAGCTACATTGGCATAGGAAAGAAACACATTATAATACAAAATCTATTGGAGATAAGGTGATCATTGCATAACAATAAATGTTTTAATTTACTAGAAAGATATAATTCCAAACTTGAATGAAACTATGAACAGTTTCTAAATACCCATGACAAAAAAAAAATTGACAAATCCACCACCATATAGGGATATTTTATCTAAATTTTATCTTCAATTGGTATATAATGCAGCCTACTAAACTCAACAGAAATAGGTAAAATTTAGGAAAAGCATAATGTGCTCACTCTAATGGACAAATATTGATCTTATATTCCTCAATTTGAAAATACATATTGTTTTAAGATACAAACAGAATATAATTAAAAACTTAACTGTTCTAGGCAGAAAAGAAAGTCTGCATAAGCTTTAAAATATCTGTATAATGCAGGCTACTATCTCTAACTGCAATGTAATTAATTTAGAAAATAATTGCTAAAAGATAACCATATAAGATATAAGAAAATGCCTGAAAATTTAATACACACAAAAATAACTCAATGTCACTTAATAAATAATAAAGTAGAACTAAATAATTAAAATATTACACAACAAAATTATGGGAGGTAGCTAAATAAATAATTAGAAGACTGTCATTTTTAAATGTAGATTTTTTTGGAAACAAAGACTAAAAAGTAATTAACTATGTATAAAACTTAAGCCTTTACAAAGTGAACTTCAAAATAAATTCATCACAGTGGAAGTAATGAAATACTTAACATAATAGCAGAATGAAGTAAAAGAGCAAAAATGTGATAACGAGGATCAACAAATCAATTAGTTGCTTTTTTGAAAGCAAACCGAAACTCCTGGAATACTTTCTCAAGATGAAAAGAAAGAAAGCACAAAGAAATAATATCAGTGATGAAATAGGGGGCATAACATTGATATAGCTAGAATTACAATGGGAACAGCATAAATTTTATGTGAACAAAATGACAAACTCAAACAAATACATATATCACAAAAAATTATGTTAGCAAAGCCGATTCAAAAGGAAATATAAAACATGGTCAGGTTTATAATTATAAATAAATAAAATCATTTGTTAAAATTATTTTCACAGAAGAGACTTTAGGTCCATAATATTTTAACAAAGTCTACCACAAATCAGAAATGGTTCTAATCTTGAAAATATTATTGCAGTAGACAGAAAAAATGGAAGTACGTCTAGTTTTTCTCATGAAGTTGGTATGAAATTGGTTACAAAATGTCACAGAGACCATTTAAGTAAGGAAAATATCAGAGTGATTTTATTCATAAATATAAATGTAAAAATCAATATTAAAATATTAGCAAACCCCAACAATTTGCATTATATTGTGATTGAGAGTACCTCAGGAACATAAGGTTGAATTAACATTGAATAACTGATTATGTAATTAAAGCATAAAATATTAAAAGAAAACCATATATTTATGTTGGCAGTTACAACTAATGGATGTATTCAATGAAATCCAACACATATTCATGTTGTTAAAAATATTTATTAGCAAACTAGAAGTGGAAGAGAACTTGCTTAATATGAGACGGACTATTAAACACTTATAGTAAATATACAGTATTTTTTAAAATATTAATGAAGTAATTTCTATTGAAAATAAGAACAAGAACAAGATAACCCTATTACCACTTTGCTTAGCTCTCTCACTGTAACTATTATTTATTATAGTAAGAAAGTTAAAAAAAATATGGTTTGGAAAAGTGCTTTAACCAGTGGTCATTATGATGTATATGTCCAAATTAAAATTGAGAGAAAAGATTAGAATGTCAATTATTTTAAATATAAATTATCTTAAATAATTTTGATATAAACAAATTTATGAATTATTTGTATTTTTATTTATTAAGCAGGTAGAAAATAAGTTAGTTTCAAAAAGTTACCATTTGCAATAACAAACATATATAATATAATATATACAATATAAGTCATATAATACATGAGTCAACAAGGAATAAGTTTTGAAAAGACATGACATGATTTTTCAAAAATAAGCATTACTGATTCTAAGCAAATGTAGAGATATGCCAAGTAGGACAAATTATTACTATAAATTGATATTTGGCTTAATGAATAGTCTAAAAATACTCCAAGCAAGATTTCTTATTTTGTCTTTTCTTCCATCTTTCCTTCCTTCTCCCTTTCTTCTTTTTCCTTTTTTTGTCCTTTCCATTCTTTCTTCCTCTCCTTCTTCCATTCCTTCCTCCCTCCCTTCCTCTTTCTCCTCTATTTCCTTCTTTATTCTCTCTTTCTTTTTCTTTTCCTTCCTTCCTTCCTTCCTTCCTTCCTTCCTTCCTTCCTTCCTTCCTTCCTTCCTTCTTTCCTTCCTTCCTTCCTTCCTTCTCTCTGTCACTCTGTGTCTCTCTCTCTCTCTCTGTCTCTCTTTTTCCTGGCAGAAAATGATAAGCTTGATAAGCTCACACCTAAATACATATTTAAAAATGAATAATACACTTTCAGTTTTGGGTTCCACATGTAAGAAAAATGGAAACTGCCATTCATTTCTAACAACTAAAAAGCTAGAAGACCAATAAAATTAATAACTCTTCTGGGATTTTTAAGAAAAGTGAGGACATAGAGCAAGCCACTGCCCCCGAATTTGGAGAAACAGACAGACAAATCCAGTAAATCATATCTTACCACAGCAGAGACTAATGAGTAGAAACCACTGTGAGAACCAGTGCTAGGATAGGAAAATCTGAACTGTAACTGGCACATTGCTATATGCTAAGTGTGGGTGAGTCCAACAGTTAAAAATAACCAAACAGGGACTCAGTCACAGGGGAGGGGCTTCACTTCTGTGAGTTTTATCTCCAGGATCCTGACCAGGTTCTAACAGTAAATACTGGAAAGCAGTTTTCTTATGCTTCTGCCAGGTTCTAACAGTAAATATTGGAGGACAGTTCTCCAATGCTCCTGCCTGGGAGATAGAAAGCAGAACCATTTGGAAATATGCCAGAGCACTCTGTTCTTAATATATATGATGCACCATCAAGAGAAACTATTTAACCAGAGCCTTAAGTGCTAGGATTTTATCAGATCCTAACTGGCATAGGGAAAGAGAAATACCCAGTTCCAGCCAATTCTAGCCAACTAAGTGGGGAAACACATGTGAAGTTCAAAAACACATGTGAAGTTCAGAAGCATAGAGTCACTAAAAGACTGAGACCCAAATGCCTCCCCTCCTCCCTCACATTACACCACATTACTGAAAGCCTATTTACCTTTTACCTGGTACATCATGTTAGGCTGTCAAAAAAAAAAAATTACAAGGCATACTAAAAGGCAAAAAGAAACCACACAATTTGAAGGGACAGAGCAAGCATAAGAAACAGATATCACAGATATGATAAAATTATTAGACTCGAAATTTAAAACAATGATTGATACACTAAGTGCTGTAATGGATAAAAGAGGGAGCATGTAAGAAGAGATAGGCAATGTAAGCAGAAAAACAGTAATCCTAAGAACGAACAGAATTCCAAAAAAATGCTAAACATCAGAAACATTGTAAGATAAATGAAGAATGTCTTCGATAGGCTAATTAGTAGATGGAACATATATGAGGAAAGAATCTTTGGGTTAGAAACATCCAAACTGAAAAGCAAAAAGAACGGTGATTACAAAACCAAAACAGAACATCTAAGGACTGTGGAACAATTTTAAAAGATACTATTTGAGCAAAAGGGAAATTAGAGAAGGAGAAGAGAAAGAAGATGGAGTAGAAGAAATATTTGAAACATTTCTTGAGATTTTCCCCAAAATTGATATCAGACAGATTCAGGAAATTCAGAGGATACCAAGCTGTATGAATGCCAAACAATACACACACACACAAACTACATGTAGGTATGTTATGATCAACCTGCTGAAAATCAAAGATAAAGAAAAAATTCTGAAAGAAGATAGAGGGAAAAAACCACTGTACTTATAGGAGAGCAATGAAAAATTAAATCTGACTTCTCAGAACGCATGCAAACAACGATAGAGTGGAATGAAATACTTAAAGTGTTGAAAGAAAAAAAAACACCAAAATAGAATTATGTTTCCTCTAAAATGATGCTTTAAAAGTAAAGAAGAAATAATTACTTTCTTAGGCAAGCAAATATTGATGCAATTTGTTGCCAACAAATCTCCCTTGCATTAAATATTGAAAGAAGTTTTTTAGGGAGAAGGAAAATAATATAGGTCTGTTACTCATAATTCATAAAAAAGAAAGAATAGTGAAGAGGAATAAGTGATGGTTAAATAATTTTTATTTTTCTTATTCTTAATTGAACTAACAGATAACACTTGGTTTAAAATAATAATAGGGCCAGGCACAGTGGCTCATGCTTGTAATCCAAGCACTTTGGAGGTTGAGGAGGGAGGATATCTTGAAGCCAGGAGTTTGAGAACAGCCTGAGCAATGTAGTGAGACCCTCATCTCTCCAAGAAAAAACAAAAATTAGCCTGGTATGGTGGCTCACACCTGTAGCCAGGAGTTGGAGACTGCAGTGAACCATAATCATGCTACTGCACTCCAATCTGTGGGACACAGTGCAAGCCTGTCTCTAAAATCAAATGAAATCAAATCAAATAATAATAGCAACAATATATTTTATGTATACTTATGTATCTATCTTTTGCGTGGGTAAATATATATATGTATATATCTCAGCTTATGCACACTTATATATAAATGAAGTGAATGAAAACAATAATACATGGGAGAGGATGAAAAATTAGGATTGTATTGTTATAAGGTTTAGTAAGTCTTCACTTCATGTCATTGATAGGTTATTAGAGAATATTAGTTTTAATAAAATGACATATAATGGAACAATTTTTCCCCATTAATGTTATAACAAACAGATGTTGAAGGAAACTGTACTATTTGAGGACCTGCTTTTTACATTGTTTCACTTAAAGTTACAGCTTTCAATAACCTATTGACAATATTGAGGACTCACTGTACTCACACTATCCCTGAAGTCGTATTTTGTTATTTGAAAGTGAGTTTGAATTAGCTGTAAATGCATATTGGAAACTCTGAGGAAACTAGTGAAAGGAGTTTTTTTTTTAATGTATGACTGATGATATTAAAGAAGAGAAAAAACTTATATGAAAAGCTCAATTAAAAACCACAGAAGGAAGAAAAATAAAAGAAGGGCAAATACAAGAACATAGAATAAGGGCAATACATGAAAAGCAGTTATAAATATGGTAGATATTAATCCAACAATATCAATAATCACTTTGAAATCAATAGTCTAAAAGTACCAATTAAAAGACAGAAGTTGTCACATTAGATCAATAAAAACAGGACCCAATTATATGTTGCCTACAAGAAACCCTCTTTAAATATAAAGACAAAAATTAAATGTAAACGGTTGGCAAAAAATATACATGCTAACACTAATCAAAAGAAAGCAGTAGTAGCTACATTGACTTCAGATACAAAATACTTCAAAATAAAGAAAGTCTGCCAATCTTTGACAAAGGAACAAAGGCAATAAAATGGAGCGAAGATAGTCTGTTCAACAAATGGTGCTGGAATGACTGAATATGCAATGTAAAAAAAAATAGAAAAAGAATCTAGAATAGACCTTATACTCTTCAAAAAATTAACTCAAAATAAATGATAGATCTAAATGTAAAATTTAAAACTATAAAACTCTTAAAATGTAACATGGGAGAAACTTGAGATGAGCTTGGGTATTGCAGTAAGTTTTTAGATAAAACTCTAAAGGTACAATCCATGAAGGAAATAATCGATCAGCTAGATTTCATTAAAACTGAAAACTTTCTTCTTCATAAAACGAAGTAAAGAGAATGAGAAAACAAGCCAACGATGGGGATAAAAGTATTAGCAAAAGACACATCTGATAAAAGACTATTATCCAAAATATACACGAACTCTCAAAACTCAATAATAAGAAAATAGCCTGATTGAAAATAGGGTCAAAGACCTTAACAGACACCTCACTAAAGATATACAGATAGCAAATAGCATACAGAAGAGGTTGCACATAATATGTTTTCGGGGAAGTGCAAATTAAAACAACAATGTTATACCACTACACACCTGTTAGAATGACCAAAATTTAAACTACTAACAATAATCTGAAGCAACAGGAAATCTCATTCACAGTTTATTGGAATGCAAAATAATACAGCCACTTTGGAAGACAGTTTACAAAACTAAACATACTTAATTTTGTTCTTTGGTATTTACTCAAAAGAGGTAAATAATTTTGTCCACACAAAACCCTGCAGGTGAAAGGTATAGCAGTTTTATTAATAATTGCTAAAACTTGTAACCAAATGTCCTTCAGTAGAATGGGTAAATTAAGCTGTGGTATATCCAGACAATTGAATATTGTTCAGTATCAAAAATAAATGAACTGTCATACCATGAAAAGACATGGAGAAATCTTAAATTCATTTTACCAAGTGAAGGAAGCCAATCTGTAAAAGCAACAAACTATATAATTTCAACTACATGGCATTCTGGAAAATGGAAAACTATGGAGACAGTAAAAAGTTCAGTGGTTGCCACAGGTTGAGTTGGAGGGTGAGAGGATGAATAAGTTGAATAACACGGAAATTTTAGGGCCATGAAATACCTTGTACAATACTATAATGGTGTATACATGTCACATATATTTGTCCAAATCCATAGAATGTATACCACCAAGAGTGAATTCTACTGTAAATTATAAACTTGGGGTGATTATGATGTGTTAATATAGTTTTTGTCACTTGTAATAAATGTACTACTCTGGTAGAGGATGTTGATTATGGGGGAGGCTCTGCATTTACAGTGCCAAGGAGAATATAGGAAGTCTCCAGATCTTGCTCTCAACATTTCTATAGTATGAACGTAAACTGCAAATTAGTCTCCTTTTTACACTCCCACCAACAGTGTAAAAGCATTCCTAATTCTCCACATCCTCTCCAGCATCTGGTGTTCCCTGACTTTTTAATGATCAACATTCTAACTGGCGTGAGATAGTATCTCATTGTGGTTTTGATTTGCATTTCTCTAATGACCAGTAATGACGAGCTTTTTTTCGTATATTTTTTGGCCACATAAATGTCTTCTTTTGAGAAATGTCTATTCACATCCTTCGCCCATTTTTTGATGGGGTTGTTTGTTTTCTTCCTGTAGATTTGTTTAAGTTCCTTGTAGATTCTGGATATTAGCCCTTTGTAAGAGGCATAGATTGCAGAAATATCCTTCCATTCTGTAGGTTGCCTATTCACTCTGATTATAGTTTCTTGTTTCTTTTGCTGTGCAGAAGTTCTTTAGCTTAATTAGATAGATCTCATTTGTCAATTTTGGCTTTTGTTGCCATTGCTTTTGGTGTTTTAGTCATGAACTCTTTGCCTATGCTTATGTCCTGAATGGTATTGTCTAGGTTTTCTTCTAGTGTTGTTTATGTTTAAGTCATTAGTCTAGGTCTTATGTTTAAGTCATTAATCCACGTTGAGTTATTTTTTGTATAAGGTGTAAGGAAGGGGTCCAGTTTCAGTTTTCTGCATATGGCTGGCCAGTTTTCCCAGCAACATTTATTAAATAGGGAATCCTTTCCGCATTGCTTGTTTTTGTCAGGTTTGTCAAAGATCAGATGGTTGTAGATATGTGGCATTATTTCTGAGGCCTCTGTTCTATTCCATCAGTCTATATATCTGTTTTGGTACCAGTGTCATGCTGTTTTGGTTACTGTAGCCTTGCAGCATAGTTTGAAGTCAGGTAGCATGATGCCTCCCACTTTGTTATTTTTGCTTAGGATTGTCTTGGCCACATGGGCTCTTTTTCGTTTCCATATGAAATTTAAAGGAGCTTTTTTCTAATTCTGTGAAGAAAATCAATAGTAGCTTGATGGGGATAGCATTGAATCTATAAATTACATTGGGCAGTATGGCCATTTTCACAATATTGATTCTTCCTATCCATGAGCATGGAATGTTTTTCCATTTGTTTGTGTCCTCTTTTATTTCATTGAGCAGTGGTGGGGATAGCATTGAATCTATAAATTACATTGGGCAGTATGGCCATTTTCATAATATTGATTCTTCCTATCCATGAGCATGGAATGTTTTTCCACTTGTTTGTGTCCTCTTTTATTTCATTGAGCAGTGATTTGTAGTTCTCCTCAAAGAGGTCCTTTACATCACTTGTAAGTTGTATTCCTAGGTATTTTATTATTTTTGTAGCAATTGTGAATAGCAGTTCACTCATTTTTTGGCTCTCGGTTTGTATATTATTGGTATATAGGAATGTTTGTGATTTTTGTATATTTATTTTGTCTCCTGAGATGAAGTTGCTTATCAGCCTAAGGAGATTTGGGGCTGAGACAATGGGGTTTTCTAAATATACAATCCTGTCATCTGCAAACAGAAACAATTTGACTTCCTCTCTTCCTATTGAATATCCTTTATTTCTTTCTCTTGCCCTATTGCCCTGGCCAGAACTTCCAATACTATGTTGAATAGGAGTGGTGAGAAAGGGTATCCTTGCTTTGTGCTGGTTTTCAAAGGCAATGCTTCCAGCTTTTGCCCATTCAGTATGAATTGTCACATAGACAGTGTGGCAATTCCTTAACAATCTAGAACCAGAAATACAATTTGACCCAGCAATCCCATTACAGAGTATATACGCAAAGGATTATAAATCATTCTACTACAAAGACACATGCACATGTATGTTTACTGTGGCACTGTTCACAATAGCGAAGACTTGGAACCAACCCAAGTGTCCATTCATGATAGACTGGATAAAGAAAATGTGGCACATATACACCATGGAATACTATGCAGCCATAACAAAGGATGAGTTCATGTCCTTTTCAGGGACATAGATGAAGCTGGAAACCATCATTCTCAGCAAACTAACACAGGAACAGATAATCAAACACCGCATTTCCTCACTAATAAGTGGGAGTTGAACAATGAGAACACATGGACACAGGGAGGGGAACATCACACATTGGGGCCTGTGGAGCTAGGGGAGGGATAGCATTAGGAGGAATACCTAATGTAGATCACAGGTTGATGGGTGCAGCAAACCACCATGGCACATGTATACCTATATAACAAACCTGCATGTTCTGCACATGTACCCCAGAAGTTAAAGTATAATTTTAAAAAAAGGGAATATGTGCTTCTTAGATCAGT
The DNA here is from genome assembly GCF_008728515.1 of Papio anubis. Lineage (NCBI taxonomy): Eukaryota > Metazoa > Chordata > Mammalia > Primates > Cercopithecidae > Papio > Papio anubis. The sequence goes on along the minus strand of NC_044982.1, from coordinate 62,107,184 downwards.
TAATTATAATACTCTTACCTGAGGAGAAGTCAGGGAATTAGAAATCCCAAGCCATTTGATTTCAGGAGATTGAGTATATGAATTAACAAATCTCCAATACCAATGCATAAGAGCTCTGAGAAGTTCCAGTGATGGAGTTTGTTTATTTCCAGTATCATTATATGTTTTGGATCTTAGATTAAAGGAATATTATGGATAATTATAGAGGTCTGGCAAACTTTTAGCATAAGTAATTTTGAAAGGATGCCAAATATTAAAATATTATAAATTTAATGTGTTTAATGTGTATTTATATTTAAAGTGTCTTGCAGATGATGGAAATTGGTAGGATTTACTTTTCAAACAGGAATAAAATTCCTTAAATCCTCAACATTTTTGCAGTACTTGGATCAATAAATGTTTCACTTTTGTGCATTTGTGAACAGATTTTTTTAATTTTGTGGGACTGACAGTAAAAAATTGGAAGCCAAGATACCATAATTAATGCAAGCTGATCTCCAAGACAAAATATACTTGTGACATTTTAAAAGGCAAAAAAAGATAGTCTCTTTTTTTAAGTGAAGAGTAAATAACGGCAAAGATACTCATAAAGAAGAAGGATTACATAGTGAGAGACGGGGTACAAATTATACTCAACCAGATATTAAGAGCCATTTTTGTATTACTGTGATGTCATATTGGCATAAGAGTAAATGAGATAGACCAAAGAAACAGAGCAACGTTCCAGAGGCAGAAACACACCCAAACACACACACACACACACACAGCCACAAACACCTCCCCAAGATCCCAAATATCACTGAGGAACATTTTCTAAAAGTACTACTAGTTCTATAGTGCTTAGTTTTAAGAAAATCAACAAGATATAATGTTAATGCTCCTATCTTGCTCTTTTGACATCTCTGACTAGCCAGAAAACCCATCATGCAATGTCATTTAATTGCCATAGATTCAGACTTAAATTATATCTCCTTCCATATGAACTAACCAGTCAAATGTATCATACTCAGCCCCGTATTTCTGCCCATTTGGAGGCTTCCCCTTCACTCCTAGACCAGTCTTAAGAAGAGCTAAAGTGAAGTGGCCATAGGCTCTCAGTTTGCACCAGCATTACCATGCAGAGCCATCAATATATAAGATTCACACTTTCTTCCTGCTCTATTAACTAACTAAGAGTATTTCTCATTCCCTTCCCCTTTAATCTGGCTTACAATAGAAGTGATGCTACATGACTTCCAAGGCCAAGGCAGAAATCAGAAGTCTTTAAACTTCCAACTTTGGCCCTTGGAATATTCATTCTTTATAACTTCCTCTTAGGACACTGCCTTTCAAAACCCACTTGCCATGCTGCTTGAAGTCCAAGACACATGAAAAAGCCTGTGTAGGTATGTGCCCATCTGCGCTGCCAGTGGGTAACCAACATCAATTGTCAACCATGTGAATAAGCCATCTTGAATGTCCAACCTAGTCAGGCTTTCAAATGATTGAATTCCCAACCAAATTTGAATGTAGCATTTTGAGAAGCTTCAAGCCAGAATCATGCGTTTGAACCTTTCTCAAATTCCTGATCTACAAAATGATGAACAAAATTAAAAGAGTTGTTGCTGCAAGCTGCTAAGTAATGGGTACTCTGTTGTGCAGTAACAGATAATAAAATAAAGATGTAATTAGCGTAACATTATCAGATGTTCTCTGAGATGTCATCACTCTCAAGTTATCTCCAGATTATATTTTGATAGAAAGCAGAAAAGTTGATACAGCCATGAGGCAGGAAATAAATATATACTTTTGTTAATGTCACATGAGGAAAAAGTGATTCTAATTTTATAATTAGATGAAAAAGTAATTTCTAGCTTTATATCAGTGGCTATTCTTGTTTGCACACACTGGAAATGTATCCATAATTAGCAAAACCACCTGGTTACATTTGTCATAATCTTCTGTATTAGTTCTCAAAATATGGCCCCTTGATGACTTCAGATGTGGAAAGACTTAATATACTAAAAGCACATATCACAACCTATTTAATATATCAGACATTGTTAAAAATATTATACCTTTCATAAAATAAAATCATTTAAATGTGAAGTCACACAAAAGGAGATATCAGCAATACCTATGACTTAAGATTATTACTATTTGGAATATAAAATCTCTTTCAAACTAATAAGAAAACAAAGAATCTAAATTACTTTTCCCTGGCAAAAAAAAAAAAAAAAAATCAAAAGCCATAAATAAACATGTCATAGATTGAGATACATGGAGAAGCAATGAATATTTGAAAAGATGTTCAATCCTTTTAACAATTTGGAAAATGAACATTAAAAACCACAAACACCTTTTTAAACTCCCCAGGATAAGAAAAATTAAAAGTGTGGCAAGAAATATTGACAAGAATGCAGATGACAAGAAAGTTTATAAACTACCAGTGAAAGTGAAAGTCAATACAATCACCACTTTCATACATAATTTGTAATTATCTTGTAAGTTTGAATATGTAACCACCCAATCCCCACCACAACACATCAATTGTACGCCCATAAAGCAGGAAATCTCAGGCACATGGACATCAAAGTCATGTGTGAGAATTTAATGGCAACATAGTTTGAAAGGACAACAACAACAACAACAAAAATGAAAACAAGTCAGTGTCCGTGGTCTTGAGCCTAGCTACATTAATCAAGGGTTATTCATACAAAAGAATGTTATGTTCTTGGGCATGGTGGCTCATGCCTGTAATCCCAGCATTTAGGAAGGCAGAGGCAGGAGGATAGCTAGAGCCTAGAAGTTCAAGACCTGTCTGGGCAACACAGTGAGACCCTGTTCTCAAAAAAGAGAAAGAAAAAAAAAAAAAAAAAGACAAAAAAGGAATATTATGTAGCCTTAAAAATGGGCAAACTAGGCCAGGGGTGGTGGCTTCCGCCTGTAATCCCAGCACTTTGGGAGGCCAAGGCAGGAGGATCACAAGAGATCAGGAGTTCGAAACCAGTGTGACCAACTTGGTGAAACCCTCTCTCTACTAAAAATACAAAATTAGCCAAGCGTGGTGGCAGGCACCTGTAATCTCAGCTGCTCAGGAGGCTGAGGCAGGAGAATCACTTGAATCCGGGAGGTGGAGGTTGCAGTGAGCTGAGATCACGCCATTGCACTCCAGCCTGGGCAAGAGTGAAACTCTATCTCAAAAAAAATTTTTAAAAGGCACTATACCTATACACCAAACATGGATAAATGTCAAAAATATAACTTTGAAGAAAAAGTAACTCTTGTAAAAATATATGCCATAGAACATAATTTACATAAATTTTAAGCATGTAACATAAAGTTTAGGGAGAAATAGGATTATTTGAAATTGATGTTTGATGTTTTTGTAGGTGAAAAAGATGAGTATTGGCAATTTATTATGGTTCAATGTCACAAATAAATGTGGCAAAATTATTTAAAAAGTCAATTATGTGATTAATAACAACATTTAGTATTTATTCATATATCTGATATGGTTGAGTTGATGGCACAATCAATAAAATACAATTCTCAAAATCTATTCACATACAGCATTCATTTTAATAGAGAAACCATAAACAAATTAATGTCTTGTGATCAATAATCTATGGAAAAACAGAAGTGAGGTAGATAAGGAATATTTGGTAGGCTTGGAGAAGGTAAGGTAAGTATTTTATACACAGGTCATAGAAGTTCTCTCTGCTTAGGTAAAATATAAGAAAAAACCTGGTGGAAAAAAAGAAGGTAGCCCGTGACTCTCTAAGGGTCCAGTGTCACTGGCATAAGGAAAGGCAAAGGCAAATGCTTTTAAAAGGGGTGTACATGGTTCATTGCAGGAATGGCAAAAATGCCTGTATACCTACAGAGCAGAGTAGGTTGGTAGTAGGTAGGGAAAGCGATAGAGATGAGGTTAGAGAAGAAGTCAGTAGTAAGATCATGTAGGGCCCTATAGGCCATCTTGTCATTCAGTCTCAGTTAGATGGAAAGTTGCTGGTGAGTTTTGAGTAGAGAAATGATGTGATCAGCTTTACATTTTATGAGGATCACCCAGGATACAATATGGAGATGAGATTATAGGAGAAAAAGATAGTTAGATAAAAAACCAATTAGGAAACAACTGCAATAACCCAGGCAAGAAAAAATAATGGCATGGAATTAAGGTAGTAGCTCTAGAAGTAGTGAGAATTGATTTGGGATCTAATTTTGAAGGTAAAATTAGAAAATTTCCTGATAAATTGACTGAAGATTGTGAGACAAAGAGATGTAAAAGATGACTCCAAGCTGTTTGGCTTAAGCATCTGGAAGACAAAGTGAAAGGTGGAAGTTGGGCAGTGGTGAATAAAAATAAGATTTTGGATTTGGTTATATTAACTTTGAATCAGCTATCAGTCATTTCCATGGATAAGTAAGTGGGAAATTGGATGCAGAAGTACAGTGTTAAAAATTATTGGCTGGCAATTCAAATAAGGAAATCTTCAGTATAATGATGATTTTTAAAATTCTAAGGGTGAGTTAGACCTTTTAGTAAGTGATTGCAGATAGGGAAGAAAGGACTGAGGAATAAGACTCATGGCACTTTAGTGCTTAGTGGTCTGGAAGAGAAGCAGCAGTCAGTAAGGTTTAGAAGGAGCAGCATGGTCCAATGTTGACAGTGGGGTGTTAAAGTCTCCTATTATTATTGTATGGGAGTCTAAGTCTCTTTGTAAGTCCCTAAGGACTTGCTTGATGAATCTGGGTGCTCCTGTATTGGGTGCATATATATTTAGGATGTAATGGCCTTCTTCGTCTCTTTTGATCTTTGATGGTTTAAAGTCTGTTTTATCAGAGACTAGGATTGCAAGCCCTGCTATTTTTTGTTCTCCATTTGCTTGGTAGATCTTCCTCCATCCCTTTATTTTGAGCCTATGTGTGTCTCTGCATGTCAACATTAGACAGATTAATGAGACAGAAAGTCAACAAGGATATCCAGGAATTGAACTCAACTCTGCACCAAGCGGACCTAATAGACATCTACAGAACTCTCCACCCCAAATCCACAGAATATACATTCTCTCAGCACCACATAGCACTTATTCCAAAATTGACCACATAGTTGGAAGTAAAGCACTCCTCAGCAAATGTAATAGAACAGAAATTATAACAAACTGTCTCTCAGACCACAGTGCAATCAAACTACAACTCAGGACTAAGAAACTTAGTCAAAACCGCTCAACTACATGGAAACTGAACAACCTGCTCCTGAATGACTACTGAGTATATAACAAGATGAAAGCAGAAATAAAGATGTTCTTTGAACTCAATGGAACAAAGATACAACATATCAGAATCTCTGGGACACATTTAAAGCAGTGTGTAGAGGGAAATTTATAGCACTAAATGCCCACAAGAGAAAGCAGGAAAGATCTAAAATTGACACCCTAACATCACAATTAAAAGAACTAGAGAAGCAAGAGCAAACACATTCAAAAGCTAGCAGAAGGCAAGAAATAACTAAGATCAGAGCAGAACTGACGGAGATAGAGACACAAAAAACCCTCCAAAAAACAATGAATCCAGGAGCTAGTTTTTTGAAAAGATCAACAAAATTGATAGACCGCTGGTAAGACTAATAAAGAAGAAAAGAGAGAAGAATCAAATAGATGCAATAACAAATGATAAAGGGGATATCACCACCGACACCACAGAAACACAAACTACCAACAGAGAATACTGTAAACACCTCTATGTTTATTGCGGCACTATTCACAATAGCAAAGACTTGGAATCAACCCAAATGTCCATCAGTGACAGACTGGATTAAGAAAATGTGGCACATATACACCATGGGATACTATGCAGCCATAAAAAAAGGATGAGTTTGTGTCGTTTGTAGGGACATGGATGCAGCTGGAAATCATCATTCTCAGCAAACTATCTCAAGAACAGAAAACCAAATACCACATGTTCTCACTCATAGGTGGGAATTGAACAATGAGATCACTTGGACACAGGAAGGGGAACATCACACATCGGGTCCTATTGTGGGGAGGGAGGAGAGGTGAGGGATAGCATTAGGAGATATACCTAATGTAAATGACGAGTTAACGGGTGCAGCACACCAACATGGTTCATGTATACATATGTAACAAACCTGCAAGTTGTGCACATGTACCCTAGAACTTAAAGCATAATAGAAAAAAAAAAGAAAAAAAAAAAAGACGAAGAAGAAGGAGCAGCACTAAGGTAAAAAGAAGCCAATAAAAAGTGGTGCTCCTGAAACTAAGTGATACAAAATTACAAGAAAGAGGGACATACCTCTGGTGGGGAAGGTGGTAATGGGATCACAAGATGATGAGGAGTAGCTTTATTGGTATTGGTTCCGTTTTATTTCATAGTCTGGGTGGTTTTGAATGGTAATCAATTTATTATTTATTATGGCATATATTGTTATTTTGTTATGTAGTAAATATTGCATAATAGAAAATGAAAATAAGTTAAAAATTCATTGCCAAAGAAAAGCATCATAGCATAGAAGTAAAGGGGAAATTATTTTGATGTATGTTTATGGAAAATAATTCACCACTGAAGGAAATGGGAAAAAGAAGAAACATACATTGTAAAATGTGAAATGAAGGAGGAGACATCCAGTTCTCTTTTTAACAGTTCCCTTGTTTACAGCTCTAGAAGCTGTGTAACAGACATGCTACCAAATATTTATTACTACTACTTAACCCAAGAGAAATTGGTAATTTGTGAACAGTGTACATTTGGCAAAAAGTTACATATTGTATCTTTTGGAAAATCATATATTAAGCCATATAAAATAACTAAATTTTCTAGAATTTTTGTTGTGAAACATGCTGAAAATATTTACAACAAAAGCTGCCATGTTAATAGGAAAACAACAATAAAAAAAGAAGCCCTTTGGGTATATTCATTTATCTTATAAAATGCTATAGGAAAAATATATAATTTCCTCTTTAAAAAACTCATTTTAAAAACTTTCCCCCTTCAGAAAGAATAATTCATTAGAAACATTTCCAAAGTTGTGTTTTCCTTTGTATTAACATAGCAAGAGTCTATAAAAATTTATCTTGTGCCTTGAACACTGCTTTCACAATGAGAGAATGAACTAGACTTCTAGATAGAATTTCTATGCCCGAGTCCATATTTAAAAATGATAAGAATCGGTTATTTTTCCTGACCCATAATTGGAAAAAGGGTCATGACAGGGAGTAAGGGAGAGAGCATCAAAGGTATATGTCACATGGCAAGCAGCTCAACAATAAGACTGTTTATTCATTTATTACCAAAGATAAAAAGCATAGTACCAGCCAGCAGAAACTCTCTACTTCTCTCTCCATCTTCTTCTCTCTCTTTCTCTCTCAACTATTGCTTTCTCTATTTTTCTTCTTAAAAAATATAACAAAGCTAGTGATGTGGAATTGATCTCCATGTAATGTTAGCGATTGTTTTCTCAAGTTCTATTTAAATGTATGCCAAGGGAATCATTGCAGAAGAAAGCGGGGAAGCTTCCTGCAGCATGTATTGCTAGCTACCAGCTAAGTGCAGGAGGTAGAGTGAGACTCACCTTTTGAAATAATTTTCTATATTAAAACTGCTAGAGATGGAAAAGAGACATTCACTAAAACCTGTAGATATTAGCCTGGTTATATATACCTCAATCTGTAAGAGCAATTCTTTGGATTATTTCTAAATCTATGTTGATTTAGTTATATAAAATGTCAGACTAATAATTTAATGTCACTATGGCAAAAAAAACCTCTAATTTTTCTGAGTCACATTAGTAACCCATAAAAGGTTATGAAGTCTTATAAAGATATTTTAATGAAGCAACTCTTTTTGCCCAGTGACATATATGCTTACAATTGGAAAACATTATTGCTTAGTTAAGTTTCTCCCACTCTTTTGTTTAAATGTCTCATTTCCCATGGAGACTTTCATAATCTATATTATGGGGCAAAACTATTTTTGTCATAAATAAGTATTTTTCTATCTATGCTTCCATTATATCAAGATTAAGCATTTCTATCTTTTTAAAATAATTTATTCAGTACCACGTAGCCATGAATTTTTCAACTAAAATGTCATTTTCTAAATTGACTTCTTTCTTTGGCATTCATGATTGTTTAGAGAAATAAAACATTATTATTATGATTTTTATCTGAGACCATGTATTACATCACTAATTATTCTATACATTTATAAAGCAGCCTATACCTATCCAGAAGATTACAGCCTCAAAAGTTTATACAAATGTTGCTGAATATGAGTGAAATTCATAGAAAAGTACATAAATATAAATGTGGCTTGTTTGATCATCTTAGGCAAGAGTGTTAACACCCTGGGAGGAAATGCTGATAAATGAATTAACTCAGGCCCTATTTGCAATTCTATAGTGAACATTCGTCATGTGATTGTCTTCTGAAACATTAATATCTGTTAGTGAATTTTAAGGAGCTTGAATTTTTACAAGTATTCTAGGACAGATATAATTAAATATGTTATAATCATTTGTTTAATGCCTGCCTACCAGACAACAGGAAAAAAGAAATGCCTGCTTTTATCATTCCTGAGGACTCAACACATAGTGTTGAATGAATGAATAAATATTGAATTATTGTGTATAGTAATGTCTGCTTTAAGTCAACTTTTTCACCACTGATAATAAGGTATTCCATATCAAAAGTTTCTTCTTCAGGATAGAATGATACACAACTTTAAGTCACATATTTGTTTTATCAGAAGATTCAATCAGGTAATTCAGAATATGTTTATATAATTTTTTAAATTATCCTCAAAATTAAAACATGAAAGCAAAGCCATTTGGGGGGAAACTTGAAAATCCCCAAAGAATACAAGTATAGAATCTCAGAAGTCAGATAACTACAATGTAAAATATACAAGAAAAGATATAGTTCACAACTACCATTATTGAAATTGAAGGCAATAATAAGCCAGTAAGGGAGATAACTGAGAGTAGTACAGCCATTATGGAAAACAGCATGAATTTTCTTCAAAAAATAAAAAGCAGAACTACCATGTGATCCAGGGATCTTACTTCTGGGTATATACACAACAGAAATGAAATCAGTATCTCAAAGAGATATCTGAGCTTCCATGTTCATTGCAACATTTTTACAATAACCAAGGTATGAAAACAACCTAAGTGTACTGGAAGACAGAATTAAATTAAAATAAGCTTATTTTTATCAGAAGAAAATGATTCTTATTTTAACGCAGATGCGTGTCCTTTCACCATAAAACTGTTTGAACTAATAAATTTCTCTAAGGTTGGAGGATACAAAATCAACTTACAAAAATCAGTACCATTTCTACATACTAACAACTATATGAAAAAGAAATTAGGAAAACAATCCTATTTCCACTAGGATAAAAAATGAAATACTTAGGAGTAAATTTAGTCAAGGAAATTAAGCTCTGCAAACTAAAAACTATAAAACATTGATGAAAGAAATTGAAAATTACACAAATAAATAGAAATACATGCTGCGTTCATCTGTTAGAAGAATTAATATTGTTAAAATGTCCATCCTACCACAGATTCAATGCAATTCCTGTCAAAATTCAATGTTATTCTTTACAGAAAATTTTTGTAATCCTAAAATTTATACAAATCAATAAAAGACCTTGAATAGCCAAAGTAATCTTGATCAAAAAGACCAAAGCTGAAGTCATCACACTGCCAGATTTTAACATCTATTACAAAGCTATAGCAATCAAAACAGCATTATTCTGGCATAATGATAGACACATCAACCAATGCAGTAAAACCAAGAGCCCAGAAATAATGCACACATCTTCTGTCAACTGATTTTTGGCAAAGGTGCCAAGAACACACAATGGATAAAATACAATATCTTCCAAAAATGGTGATGGGAAAACTGGATATTACAGGTAGAAGAATAAAAATGGATGCTTATCTTACCCCTGATGGAATAATCAACTCAAAATGGATTAAATACTTTATTTTTTTTAATTTATTTATTATTATTATACTTTAAGTTGTAGGGTACATGTGCATAACATGCAGGTTTGTTACATATGTATACTTGTGCCATGTTGGTCTGCTGCACCCATCAACTCGTCATTTACATCAGGTCTAACTCCCAATGCAATCCCTCCCCCCTCCCCCCTCCCCATGATAGGCCCCGGTGTGTGATGTTCCCCTTCCTGAGTCCAAGTGATCTCATTGTTCAGTTCCCACCTATGAGTGAGAACATGCGGTGTTTGGTTTTCCGTTCTTGTGATAGTTTGCTAAGAATGATGGTTTCCAGCTGCATCCATGTCCCTACAAAGGACGCAAACTCATCCTTTCTTATGGCTGCATAGTATTCCATGGTGTATATGTGCCACATTTTCTTAATCCAATCTGTCACTGATGGACATTTGGGTTGATTCCAAGTCTTTGCTATTGTGAATAGTGCTGCAATAAACATACGTGTGCATGTGTCTTTATAGCAGCATAATTTATAATCCTTTGGGTATATCCCCAGTAATGGGATGGCTGGGTCATATGGTACATCTAGTTCTAGATCCTTGAGGATTAAATACTTTAACATAAGAGCTGAAACTGTAAAACTACTAGAAGAAAACAAAAGGGAAACACTGGTCTTGCCAGTGATTTCTTGGATAAAATCCTCAAAACACAGGCAACAAAAGCAAAAATAGACAAATGGGATTGCATCAAACTGAAAAGCTTCTGCACAGCAAAGGAAACAATCAAGAGTGAAGAGAGCACGCAGATTGAGAGAAAATATTTACAAATTATACATTGGATAAAGGATCAATATCCAAAATATACAAAGAACTATTCAATAATAAGAAACAACCTTATTTAAAATTGGGCAAAGGACTTGAGTAGGCTTTTCTCAAAAGAAGACATACCAATAGGCAACAGATATATGAAGAAATGTTCAACATCCCTAACCATTGGAGAAATGCAAATTAAAACCCTGTGAGATATAACTTCACACCTGTAAGACTGGCTACCAGCAAAATAAGAAAGACAAGTGGTGACAAGGATGTGTAGAAAGGGAAGCCTCATACACTGTTGGTGTTATTTTGAATTCGTATAGCTATTTTGGAAATTGTATTAAGGTTTTTCAAAAATCTAAAAAGAATTACCATATGATCCAGTGATCCACTTCTGCATATATGCCCAAAGGAATTGAAACCAGTATTTAGAAGAGATACCTGCACTCTCATATTCATTGCAGAGTTATTCACAATAGCCAATATATAAAAACAACTTAGGTAACCATTAAGAAATGAATAAAGAAAAACGTGGCATGTATACACAATAAAATATTATTCAGCCTTAAAAAAACAGAAAATCCTGTCATTTGTCATTTGCCATTGGTGAACCTAGAGAATGAAATAAGCCAGCACAAAGAGACAAATACCATATGTGGTATTTGTCATACCATATATTTCACATACTTATATGTGAAATCTAAAAAAGTTAACTCGTAGAAATAGAGAGCATAACGGTGGCTACCAGAAGTTGTGAGGGAGGAAGGACAGACAGGGAAAAGGGCAACATTGGTCAATAGGTACAAAGTTTCAGTTAGGATATATAAGTTCTGGTGTTCTATCGCACTCACGGTGACTACAAGCTAAAACAACAGGACTTGCTATTGGTTTGGAGGTACAGATCAAGGAAACAGTGAGGACAAGCCTGACTTCTTGATTTTTGTCTTGATAAACTGGGTGAATTGTGACACAAAAAAAGCAGAAACCAGCTTTGAAAGACAGTGGAAATCAAGAGTTTTATTTAGATAGCTAAATGAGAGATAACTATTAGACATTGAAGAGGCATTGGCAGGTGGACACTTAGATTAACATGTATGTAGAAATGCCATATAACAAAGAACTGTTTTGTAAGATATTTTTACTGTTTTTTCCACTTAGTGTGAAGTAAGCATTTGACTGGTTTTTTAAATGAACGTTTGATGTGATATTTGAATATGATTGCTTCAGTTATGTTCAACTCTCTATTGGTGTGTTTGACAAGACAAAGCTAATTTTGACAATTTCTTTTACAATAAGTTATAAGAAAGATAAATTCTTTCAAATTTGATTGATCTATCAGGAAACAAAAGGCTTATACTCTTTTTCATCTAAGTGGTAATTACTGCTAATTTGTACTTTTATATTGCTAAAAAGAGCTTATATTTAATTCTAGATAATCCAACTCAATAATACATACATATATGTTTTATCAGTATATGGTCAGAATATGTGAAATTAAAAATTTAGAAGATCATTTTTTAAAATTAAATAATTCTAAAATAAATGATTGCATTCTGTCATGGAAACAAATAGTCACAGATATTTTGAGAACTGTAAAACAGATATCTATTTTTTTTTAGTTTAACTAATTGTGAGAAATTTGTCATTGCTAATTATACTTAACAACTATTATTAACTTTAAGAATAAGGCAAATCTAATGTTTATTGGGTGCCTACAGTGTTCCAGGTACTATTAATACTAAGTGGATATAAGGCACAATTGTTTCATGCTATAATGGATTTCAGTTTAATAGGAAGATATACATTGACAAATAACCCCATAAATAATTAATTTTCATTGTAATTAAAATCTTTCTGTGGCAGAAAAATACAGAATGCTAATCTAGTTTTGGAGGTAGAGAGTATGTGATTTCTCTTCCCCTTTCTTTAACAGCTGGCATTTTAGCTATGAATAAGGGTTGAAGGCGGTATGAATCGGTCCCCCTGTCCAAATTATACATGGCCTTGTGGGATAATGTTTCTGCTCCTGTTACTTTCTTTTGAAAAAAAAAATAATAATAAAAGAAAGATAGAAAGAGATTCTACCTTAAGCCCTCACTCCTCCAAGGAAAGCAATAATTCAAAAAATATTAAATAACATAATAGGACAGAAAACTAAAGATCTTCTTCAGAAAGTTTTAACTGTATTAGTTTCCTGTAGTTGTCCTCACAAAAGTACTACAAACTGACCGGTTTAAACAACAGAAATTGAGTTCTTTGTGGTTCTGGATACTAGCCCTTTGTCAGATGAGTAGATTGCAAAAATTTTCTTCCATTCTGTAGGTGCCTGTTCACTCTGATGGTAGTTTGTTTTGCTGTGCAGAAGCTCTTTAGTTTAATTAGATCCCATTTGTCAATTTTGGCTTTTGTTGCCATTGCTTTTGGTGTTTTAGACATGAAGTCCTTGCCCATGCCTATGTCCTGAATGGTATTACCTAGGTTTTCTTCCAAGGTTTTTATGGTTTTAGGTCTAACATTTAAGTCTCTAATCCATCTTGAATTAATTTTTGTATAAGGAGTAAGGAAAGGATCCAGTTTCACCTTTCTACTTATGGCTAGCCAGTTTTCCCAGCAGCAACCCAAATGTCCATGAATGACAGACTGGATTAAGAAAATGTAGCACATATACACCACAGAACACTATACAGCCATAAAAAAGGATGAGTTTGTGTCCTTTGTAGGGACATGGATGCAGCTGAAAACCATCATTTTCAGCAAACTATCACAAGAACAGAAAACCAAACACCGCATGTTCTCACTCATAGGTGGGAATTGAACAGTGAGATCACTTAGACACAGGAAGGGGAACATCACACACCAGGGCCTGTTGTGGGGTGGGGGGAGGGGGGAGGGGTAGCAATAGGAGAGATACCTAATGTAAATGACGAGTTAATGGGTGCAGCACACCAACATGGCACATGTATACATATATAACAAACCTGCACGTTGTGCACATGTACCCCAGAACATAAAGTATAATAAAAAAAAAAAGAAAAAATAAAAAAATAAACAATAGAAATTTATTGTCTTACAGTTCTGGAGGTTAGAAGTTCAAGATCAAGGTGTAAGAGGGTTTCTTCCTTCTGAAAGCCATGAAAGAAAATATGTTTCATATCTCTCTTCTAGCCACTGGTGGTTTGCTAGCAATCTTTATCCTTTCCTAATTGTTGCTGCATCATCCTGATTTCAGTCATCATCTTTACATGGCATTCTCCTGGGTCTGTGTTCAAATTTCCCCTTTTTATAACAACAGTCATGTTGGACTAGGGGCCTATCCTATTCCACTGTAACCTCATCTCAGCTTATTACATCTGCAACATTATTTGCAATAAGGTCACAGTCTGAGGTACACTCTCTGTGTTTTCTTCTGTAAGCTATTACCCCTTGGCTTTTGACACCACTAGATACTTCATTCTTGCTAAAATCTGAGCCCATTTCAATTACAGACCCTTTCACCAGTATGCTAGGCCTATAAAGTCACTAGAAGTATTTTTTGTAGATTCCACCAATTTCTTCATCAATCCATCACTCAAGGCCTCTCTGGGTAGATAAGTGGGATATAGGGTAGAATTAATCCAGATTTATTCTAAATATTACTCAAAGTATTTTTATTCCTTCCCTATCAATAGGGGTCACCAAATCAAATTTAAATGAGTGCAGTGGACTAGAATAGGGTCTCTATAGAGAGTGATGGGCCTATAGCAATTTGAAGCACACCTGTTTCATCTTAAGCAGACAACAGCAAATTGCTGCCACACAGGAATATGAGCTCAGTGTTGCCAGGTCTTAATAAAAGAAGGTAAAAATAAAAGTTTTAATGTAAGCTTCTTGGCACATAAATCAACTGCTTTAAAAACACTGCAGAGGCCAAAATTATGAGGGCCAAATAAAGCATGTCAATAGGCCAGATCCAGACTGCAGGCTGCCAGATTGCAATCTCTGTTCTGTATGATGTGCAGGGATTTCTAGCCAATTCGTGGGTTTGTATGGGCCAAATTTGAATTGGGGTTTTCAATCATTGGACCCAGAAACCATTGGAATCACAGCTCTAGCTCGCACTAATCCATTAAATTCAGAATCTCAAAAAAGTGTGGCCGTATCAATAAATAAAGCATAATTACAATTCCGTTATATCTTCCTTTCTTATCATACCCTCTAAATCAGTTTCCTCAATCTTTTTCTGATTTTTGGTTAATCAAATTGGCAAATTCTTGAAATTTACCTGTTTATAACCTTCATTCCCTCCTCTGGCTCGGCACTTTAATGTCCTGGCAATACAGAGTTTGGATTCTGCCCACTAACAAGCAACAGCATGGGCATGAAGGAAAATGCTAGCTTTCTTGTGGTAGCAAGGGAGGGTTTTCTCTAGCAAATAACATGACAACAGGGAGTTTCAGATGACTTCCTATCTGGCAGCCTCCATGTCCAGGTCCTCTAAACCCTTCTAGACATTTTTTTTTTTTGTTTCTATCAGTTATTCATTAGTTTCCTAACCTGATGAGGTTATGAATTCAATTGATATGATAGTTTAGCAATCTGCAGAATCAATAACTAACTAGTGACTATAGCAGTTCTTCTATAAAGAGAAAAATGTCTTTCAGCAGAATCAGAAAGTCCCTGGGTTTCATTCCATGATACAAAGTGACTAATTTTGAGCTTATTATCCTCTTACTTTCAATTGTCCAATACTATCAGAAGCAATCACCATACACAGGGACCCTGGAATTCACATTCTATGGCAGCAGCTGCTTAGATTCTAGGGCTTCACCCTCATGGGTCCAGGTTACATTTTGACTAATGGGCTGTTAATTTCCCTTCCTAGGATATAAATCGGGATCTCATTGTCTCAGAATGATAACCAATTCCCATTTCCAAGACAAAATTGCAGCCAGCTAATTCACCCTCTGGAAGCAATTTTTGTATTTGTTAGGATTCCTTGGTTGCAAGCAACAGTAGCCAAATTAGTTTAATGGTGATAGAGACAAAAGAATTTTAGATGGATGTTAGTTTTGAAAGTATAACTCAAGTGATCGAAAAATGTAAACACCTTTATTTTGCTAAATTTAACTTTAACAAAAATTTTTTATCTAAGATCTCTAAATTGCAGGCAACAAAAGCAAAAATTTAAAAAATGAGATTATATCAAGCTAAAAACTTTGTTGCACAGAAAATGAAATACTCAACAAAATGAAGAGACAGTCTACAGATGGAATAAAATATTTGCAAACTATCAATGAAACAATGATTAAAACAAAAAGAATCTAATTTAAAATGGGCAAAAGACCTGAATAGACATTTCTCAAAAACAGACATACAAATGGCAAACAGGTTTGTGGAAAATATTCATCATCACTAATCATAAGGAAAATACAAATATACACCACAATGATATGTCATTTCATCCTCGTCACCTCATCTCAGTTAGAATACCTACTGTCAAAATGACAAAAAAAAATAACAAATGCTGATGAGGATGCAGAGAAAGGGGAATCCTCATACACTGCTGGTAGGAATGTAAAGTAGTGTAGCCATTATGAAAAAACAATATGGAGTTCTCTCAAAAACTACAAATCGAACTACACTATGATATAGCAATCCCACATCTGGCTATATATTCAAGATAAATAAAATCAATGTGTAGAAGAGATATTTGCACTCCCTTGTATACTGTAGCACTATACACAATAGCCAAGATACAGAATCAATGGATGAATGAATAAAGACAATGTAGCATATACACAGTGGAATACTATTCAGCCATAAAAAGTGAAATTTTGTCATTCACAGGAACATGGATGGAACTAGAGGACACCATGCCATGTGAAATAAGCCAAGAACAATATGCTAAACACTGCACGTTCTCAAGTTTTGAAAAGAAGATCTCATAGGAGTTAAAAGTAAAATACAGGATACTAGAGGATGGGAAATGTAAGGAGAAGAAGAGGATAAGGGGAGATTTGTCATAAAATACAAAATTACAGCTAAATATGAAACTAGCCTAACTGTCCCACAGAACTGATGTTTACTGTATTTTTTCTTTAGGATAAATATAGAAATTGACCCTCCAGGTATCAAAGCTTGAAACTTACATTTCTCTTATCTGAGTTCTTTCCTCAGGAAAATACCCCCAGGCCTCCCAGATAGCATCAAGAAACTGAAACTCACCAGACCACTGCATTGAGTGAGATGCCAGACACCTTATCCATCATGATTCCTGTTTTCCAACTCCTCTTTACCCCTCTTTAATTCCTGTTTTCCCACACATGGTTACATTTCTTCCCTATCATATAAACCCCTAATTTAGCCAGTTGAGGAGACAGATTTGAGATTGATCTTCTGTTCTTCTCAGCTTCGGCACCCAAATAAAGCCCTTTCCCTGCCAATACTTGTTTCAGTGATTGGCTTTCGGTGCAGTGAGCATCAAGACTTAGACCAAACCTCTGACATTTTGGTAACATATAGAATGAATAAGTTCTAGTGTCTCTATCACTCTAGCATGACTATAGTTAACAACAATATAGTTTCAGATAACTAGGAGCATACTGAATATTACTAACACAAAAATATGATAAATATTTGAAATGATGAATATGCTAATTACCCTGGTCTCATTTCTATACCTCATATTTATTGAAACATCACAGTGTACCCTACAAATATGTATAATTATTACATGCCATTTTAAAAAATAAGATAAAAATTAGCCATTTTTAAAAGGGCTTATAATAATACCTACTCCATATGATTCTGAGTTGATGTTTGTGTAACATCTTGCAAACTCTAAAGTAGTAGGTAAACAAAAAAAAAAAAGAAATTGGTCTATGTAAACAAGGGAAGATTATACAACTGATGCAGAATTTTTCTTCTTGGTCACTTTGCAAGCCAGGGACTCCCCTGTGGCAATGCTCCACCCAGGCCTCACTCAGCCACACTGGCATGCCCCAGCTGTCCTGTGTTATAGCTGGTACCCATGTTCAGCGTTCCCAAATTCTTGTACAGCATCCATGAAGAATGAGGATATGCTGGACATTGAAGTATGAGGAGGGTGTAGAGGAATTTTATTGAGCAACGGAACAGCTCTCTGCAGAGAGGGGACAAAGACAGTAGTTTCCCTACCCAAAGGTGGGAAAGTCCCCTATTTGGCTGGGTGCTGGGTCTTTTATGGACTCAGAATGGGGAGTGTGTGCTGATTGGTTTGTGAGTGTTTAAGAAAAGCTAAAGCAAAGACACCACTCAAAGGTGAGCATGACAGTGTAGAAAAACCAATTAGGAAAGGGTAGGTATATGTAAAATAGGTGAAAGGTTTGGACCAATTAGAGAAAAGTGCACCAAACAGAAAGACAAGTTCTCAATGTGGTCTGAGAATTTAACTTGTAGCTTGGCTTTCAGGCTTTAAACTGTCTTCGGCTTGGAGGTGGGGTTTCACCAGGGACCCACCCCTATCTGCCTAGGCATTTGGCTGCTTCCTGCTACTCTCACAGCCATGAAAAAGGAGAAAATCCTGTCATTTGCAGCCACATGGATGGAAATGGAAGTCATTATGTTAAGGGAAATAAGCCCATCATAGAAAGACAAATATCTCATGTACTCACTCATATGTAGGAGCTAAATAAGTGGATCTCATGTTGGTAGAAAGGAATGTTGGTTTTACCATAAGCTTGGAAGGGAAGGACAAAGCGGGGATGAAGCAAAATTGGTTAAGAGGTATAAAAACACAGTTAGATGGAAGGAATAAGTTCCAATATTCAATAGTACAGTAGGAAAATTATAGTTCACAATAACGTATATTTCAAAATAGCTAGAAAAGAAAAATTATAAGACAAAGAACACAATAGAAGAGAAATGATAAACACTTCAGAGATAGATATTGCAATTACTCAAACTCGGTCATATCACATTATATACAGGTGTCAAAATATCACATGTACCCTGAAAATATGTACAAATATTCTATATCAATAAAAAATATTTTAAAAGTTAAATTAAAAAGTTATCTTCTTTGTTAGGTAGTCAGTACAATTCAAAGGACTCTTCCTGTGTCTTTCTGCTGTTCTCCATGCTTGGAACATCGTAACTTCAGGGGAGGGTGTATAAACATGTGATTGTCCTCAGATTTTCAGTGGCCTCCAATTATGATATAGCTTGTTCTGCCTGGTTTTAAGTTTCTTGTGGTGGCAGTCACTTGTTGATATCCATAGTACCTGCCAAGCTCTAATTTTTGATATTTGTATGTTATGGTCATTCAACTTCAAATCCCAGTTTCTTCTTGTCTAAATTCTGGAGATGTTCAAAGGAATAGATCCCTTACTAATTCTAATTTTCTGTCACATCACCTCAGAATCTTCTTGTAAGGTGTCACTTCTAATTTCAGCCATAATTGAAGTGGACAGTTTCATGTGGGCTTTAACTCACTTTATGCCTTCAGCACTCCATTGCAAAGACACAATGCCCCATGTTACACTTTCGCTCCCAGGACCTTCTCCAATGCTGTGATAGCCGAACTGGCCTGAATATATGTATAGCTCAGAAGGGAACTAACATTCTCAGGAGTAACTCTTAACCACTGAGGGATGGGAGCCAATGACTAAAATATATCTGCCTCCTACACTTGGAAAAAAAAGTTCTAGAAGACATTCTCTAAGCCTCTCAGGAGGTTGTGGCAAAATATAGTCCCCTTTGCCCGCAATGGAAATTTCAACAATACACTCTTCTACTGGCTTTTCAACTGTCCTATTTCACTCTCCTCAGTTCCTCCTTCTGCTCCCAAGGATCATCTTGCAAATGAATAAATGACATACAAGTTCTTATCATAGCCTCTGCTTCTGGAAAACTCAAGATAGTCCTCATCTCAGACAACTCTCCAACTGAAGCATGGGGACAATTTTTCATAACACACTGTCTCTATTCTGGAGCTCACGCTAAAACTTCATAAACTACTTTCAAGTTTGTTTTCTACTATGTAAAGACATCCCTGGAAATTTAGAGAAAAAGAAAAACCTTTCTCACTCTTATAGTGCCTCATTCTTGCAGTTGAAAATCAGGTTTCATGACCTTTGCAGTCTCGTGAGATTTAAAAATTTGTCTATCGAACATTAAAGCTGAACATTGACTTCTTTGCTTGCAGTTGTTTTGCCCTCACCCTGAAGCAACAGTAGCTTCCATTCCAGTGGACAGAGTACCACAAGGTGAAAGGTTTTTAACTACCAAAAGTATTATCTTGACATATTTTGTATTGAATTTAACTACAGAGAGAAAGTTCTGATTCTGTATAATTTAGATTACAGTAGGATGAGGAGCAGTTAGAAAGTAAGAGTGAAACCAGAAGTCTGGGCTACCATTTCAATCAGCTTTGGAAGGAAGATGGTAGTAGATGAACAGGGTTATGGGCACATACATGTTTTATTTATTTTGCATTTTATTGTATATTTGTTTGTTTCTATTATTCATCTCTTCTAGGTGCTGAGTATATAGTAGTAAAAAATATAGTTAAAATAACCGCTGTTCATATGGAGTATGATACAGACATGTAAGCATCCACCAAATATTCAGGCTCTGCGTTGCCATTCAAGAGTAGCTACCTAAAAAGAATTGCATTCACATCGTACCAGGTATTATCATTAGAATTTGAATGGAGGTAAAGGTGGTTATTTCTGCACTGTGGCCTTTAAGAAACAGGAATGGCTCCTGGAATAACTTTGGTAGCTACAGTTAGAAGGTAGCAGAGCCTTAATCAGCCTCAGTCACTATGTGGAGCATGACGCCCTCCCAAACCACTGACCATAAAAATCATTGAACATCTATGTGAGCCAAAAATAAACCATATTATGTTAGCCTACTCAAATGTAAGGGCTTGGTTGTTTCAACCACTACTGGGAATTATATTTGGTGGGAGGGACAGACAAAAACAAGATAAATAACAAAAACATATATTTTGTTATGAACAGAGCAAAGGCCATTGCAGGCAGAAAGAATATCATGTGCAAGAGTCTCGGCTACAAGCATACTAGATTGTTGGAGGAAGAGATAAAGGGCCATCATGACTGGGGCAGAAATTAGAGATGATGAAGACGGCAGTATAATTTGTAATGGGAACAAATAACGCAGGGTCCTGTAGACCATTGTGAGTAGCTGGACTGTTATTCAGAATGGAATGAAAATCTTTTGGAATATTTTGAGTGTAATTTGCCTTGTGTTTCAACATACTTCCTCTTGCTTCGTCTTCATTGTTTGAGAATATGTTGAGAGTAGATACAGAAAGACCAGTTAAGAAACTTCAGATGAGACATAACTGTGACTTTGATTAAGGTGTGATGGCATTGGAGGTGTGACAAGAATTTGTATCCTGGATATATTTAGCCTAAAATAGAGACCGAAGGAGGAGCTAAAGAAGGCTCCAAGATTTTATCCTGAAAAACTGGAAGGGTGGATTTGCCATTCACCGCATTAGAGAACACTGTGAGGGGCATAGGTTTGTGCTGTGGGGCATATAAGAAGCTCAGTTTAGGGTATGTTATGTTTATTATGCATGTTAAACATCTAAGGGGAGGGAGCAAGTAGGCAGGTGGTTTGTTAGTCTAGAGTTCAAAGAAGAAATTTGTGCTGGAGGCATTCATACAGGAATTGTCAACTTATATTTAAAGCTCTGACAGTTATGAAATTTAAAGGAAATGAATTTAGAGAGAGTGATAAGTCTAAGTTGTAAGCTCTCAACAATCCTACTTCAAAGATCAGGGAGATAAGAAGGAATCAGCAAAGGAGAACGAGGAGAAGAAACCAAAGAGTTAGTAAGAAAACCAGACCAGTGTCACATCTTAGGAGTCAAGTGAAGAAGGTGGCTCAAAGAAAAGGGTGATTACCTACAGCAAATGTTTCCGGAATTTAAAAATATCACAACTGAGAAATGATCACTAAGTTTAATAATGCTGATTGGTGATCCTGATACAAGAATTTTGATAAGAGAGGAGAGAAAGAAATTTGAAACAGGGTAGATCACACTTGCAAGTTTTTCTATAAAGGGAGGACAGAAATAGAGCAATAGTTGAAGATGGAAATGGGCTAAGAGGAGAGTGGTTTTAAGATGGAAAAATATAATCGTATGCTTATATAAGGATAGATATATGCAGTAGAAAATATAATTAACTTTTTAATATTTATAACATACATTGAATATTAATATATATTTGCAATTGAAATAAACTCACATGTAGTATGTTTGCTAATAAGAAGAGTTTTGTTAAGAGGACTATATTGAAGATAAAAGAGAAAAAAGGAGTGCATGATAGTTTAATATTTTCGGAAAGTCAAGTGAGTATCTAATTGAGATCAGGGAAGGATATATAATTCCTCCATGTTAACAAGAGAGAGGTCTGAAAGGGTGACTGACAGTAGATTCACAACTAGAGAGATGGGTAAGAAAATATGGTAGGTAATGTCTAATGGCTTCTATTATCTCTCTGAGGTGAGATACAAAATCATCAACTTGAATGCAGAAAGCTGAAACTGGACCCCTTCCTTACACCTTAAACAAAAATTAACCCAAGATGGATCAAACACTTAAATGTAAGACCTAAAACAATAAAAACCCTAGCGAAAACATAGGCAATACCATTCAGGACATAGGCATGGGCAAAGACTTCATGACTAAAACACCAAAAGCAATGGCAACAAAAGCCAAAATTGACAAATGGGATCTAATTAAACTAAAGAGCTTCTGCAAAGCAAAAGAAACTATCATCAGAGTGAACAGGCAACCTACAGAATGGGAGAAAATTTTTGCAATCTACGCATCTGACAAAGGGCTAATATCCAGAATCTACAAAGAACTTAAACAAATTTACAAGAAAAAAGCAACCCCATCACAAAGTTGGCAAAGGATATGAACAGACACTTCTCAAAAGAAGACATTTATGCTGCCAACAAACATATGAAAAAATGCTCATCATCCCTGGTCATTAGAGAAATGCAAATCAAAACCACAATGAGATACAATCTCACGCCACTTAGAATGGCGATCATTAAAAAGTCAGGAAACAACAGATGCTGGAGAGGATGTGGAGAGACAGGAATGCTTTTACACTGTTGGTGGGAGCATAAATTAGTTAAACCATTGTGGACAACAGTGTGGCGATTCCTCAGGGATCTAGAACCAGAAACACCATTTGACCCAGCAATCCCATTACTGGGTATATAACCAAAGGATTATAATTCATTCTACTATAAAAACACATGCACATGTATGTTTGCTGTGGCACTGTTCACAATAGCAAAGACTTGGAAAAAAATGCCCATCAGTGATAGACCAGATAAAGCAAATGTGGCATATATATACCATGGAATACTATGCAGCCATCAAAAAGGATAAGTTCATGTCCTTTGAAGGGACATGGATGAAGCTGGACACCATCACTCTCAGCAAACTAATACAAGAAAAGAAAATCAAACACCACATGTTCTCACTCATAAGTGAGCAAAAATGAAATTGCCCAAGCCATAACAATTCTATGTAAAATATGTAAAAGTTGAGCAGTGTTTTTTTCTCTTTGGGCTATCTTTGTGTACTCTGCAAAAATTTTTTTCTTGGTAGAAGGAGATTAGCAAAATCTGAATTTATCCCAGTGTTCTTCAGGTGGGCAATTCTTTTCTGGTATCAAAACTTCATGTCCTTTCCTACCTTTCTGAACGTCGATGTGGCAGGCTAGTTCTAACAGAGTTCTCAATAATTCCCACCTTCTGGTATTCACACTTTGGTGCAATTTCTTCCTCTTATACGTGGGTTGCCCCTAGTGACTAGCTTCTAATTAACAGAATATGGCAAAAGTGATGGGATGTTACTTCTGAGATAAGGTTAGAAGAAATTCTGTTTTCTATCCCTTTCTTGCTCTCCCTTGCTTCTCGCTCTCTGGCTACTTTAATGAAGCTAGCTGCCATGTTTGGAGTTGCTTTATGGAAAGACCCATGTGAGAAGGAACTGAGATCCTTAGACTCTCAGTCCACAGAGAACTGAATCGTACCAATACCCACCAAGTAATCTTGGAAGCAAATTCTTCATCAGATGAACTTTGAGATGACTTCAGTGGACACTTTGATTGCAACCTTGGGAAAATCCCTAATATCTGACCCACAAATATTGTGAGGCAACAAATATATGTTTTTTAAGCAATTATATCTTGTAGAAATTGGTTAAACAGCAATAGATAACTATAACTACTATACCCTTATAATTCCATTCCTGCTTTAGGTTCCTTGCAAATTTTGCAGCTTTTTTGAAATACTGACCTCAGATTTTCACATGGTTTCTTCTTTCTTTTTTTAACTTTCATTTTCAGTTCAGGGGTACATGTGTAGGCTTGTTACATAGGTAAACTTGCATCATGGCGGTTTGTTGTGCAGACTGTTCCCTTACGCAGGTATTAGGCCTAGTACCCATTAGGTATTTTTCCTGATCCTCTCCCTCCTCCCAACCTCTACCCTCCAAAAGGCCCTAGTATGTATTGTTCCCCTCTATGTGTCCATGTGTTCTCATCATTCAGCTCTTCCTTGTTTTCATTCAAGTTTCAGCCAAAATGTCATCTCCCCAGGGAGAACTTGCTTGACTGACCACTCTTTTTAGCAGTGCCTTCTTTGATATTCTCTGTCACATTATGCTGTATTGTTTTCATGAAAGTGCTTATCATTATCTGAAGTTATCTTTTTTTTTTTTTTTTTTTGAGAAGGAGTCTCGCTCTGTGGCCCAGGCTGGAGTGCAGTGGCGCAATCTCAGCTCACTGCAAGTTCCACTTCCCCAGTTCACGCCATTCTCCTGCCTCAGCCTCCCGAGTAGCTGGGACTACAGGCACCTGCCACCACTCCCGGCTAATTTTTTGTATTTTTAGTGGAGAGAGGATTTCACCATGTTAGCCAGGATGGTCTCGATCTCCTAACCTTGTGACCCTCCCACCTCGGCCTCCCAAAGTGCTGGAATTACAGGCGTGAGCCACCAGGCCCAGCTCATTATCTGAAGTTATCTTAATTTACTTCTTTGTTTTTTATTATCTCCCTTCCCCCAGTTAAAACGTAAACCTCATAAAAGTCCAAAGCTTGTCTTTCTGGTTCACAGTTAGTTCCCCAATGCTTAGAAGAGCACCTGACACCTAGTTACTAGCACTCACTAATTATTGGTGAAATGAATGAATGAATGAATGAATGAACTTTGCATTTTCTAAGTTCTTGTTGTTGTTTTTTCCTAAAGTAAAAAGAAGTGGCTTAGGGCAAAAACGTTTGCTTTTTCTCTTTATCTCTACCTACAGAAGAATTCTTTCTCAAATATGTTTAACCAGCTGCTAATCTTCCTTCTTACAGCTAGCTCACTATTAACTTCTCCATGTCCAAAGGTCTTCATGAGCAATATTCTCACCATTTTTATTTTGCACAAAATGAGGTAAAAACAAAAAAAGATGATTTTGACATATACTACATTTCAAACTTGCATTTTTCTGTATTTTGATACTATGTTCATCCATATTTTCATATAGCAACATATTATCTGCATTATTAAAATTATTTGATTTTCTTTGTTGTGCTTGTGCAAAAAGTGTTGGCTTCCTGAGTAAAGTTTGAAATTTAAAAAATATTTAAAATATTAATTATTAACAATTTACTTTGTTTTACCTAGACTATTTGTTTCTTAAAAAGATATATGTATATATACATATATTTAAGAGGCAATAGAATTTTCTTCTTCATCCTTTTTAATACCAATTCTCACTCTCTCGTTTGTCCTAAAAAAAATACTTTGATTAGATTAAATATAGCTTTAGTTTAGTGAAATCAGGTTAACTCAAAGGCTAAAGGTTGGCCTGCCCATGTTTTAATCAAAAGGCAAGTAAGCTGAACTCATTTAGAATTCTACTACAACAGAAGCCTTCGGTCAGCTAAATTCTAGATAATCAGCTTTGGGCAGATTATTTAGCTTTATTGTACTTCCGTTTTCTGGTATATGAAACAGGAAGATAAAAATAGTAATATATTAATTCCTTCAAAGGAAAGATGAGAAATGATATATGTGTTAGCATTTTGTACACTATAAAATACTGTGCATTTTAGAAAACTTTATTTAAAAAGTATTTCATACAAAGAATGGTAAGTAAAATGAATAAGTGACATGCTTCCGAAATTTTACAAGATTTTGAATACTACTACCTACCTAGAAAAATGAGAACATGCTGACTTAGTTTTCTTCAATTTACAACATTCTTAAATGTTAAGTCAATTCTTTTATATCTTTACCTCATTTTTTTATACTATGGAGTGACCACAAACAAACAGTAATTTGGAAGCCAAAACTTCTTAGAAGATGCATTGGTTTACCAAATCATAGTGAAATAAAAAATCACAGAAGAGTTAACCGGAGAAGAAAGCTACAGAAAATGTGATATGTATTGGAAGAAAGAAACATTAAAATGAGCTCATTTTTATCAGAAGAAAATGGTTCTTATTTTATAAGAGATGCATGTCCTTTCACAATTACAGAAGCTGAAATATAACTGTAATCTACAACCATAAGGTAAGATTTCCATCTTTATGTGACATGAAAAATGTACCAAGCCAAGACTTTCCCATAAACAAAATTGCTTTTTCCGACTCACACTTTAATGCAAGATATCAATCATGTGGTGGATTTTATTACTCAGAATTTAGCTTTGTTTCTTGACAGATTGCTTGCATTCAGCTTGAAGTACAATTGTATATCATCCCTATTATATACACATCTGAATTTGTGAACCCTTTTTTATTTTAAAAAGAGTTTTATAAATGGGAAGAAATACCTGGTGAGGTAGAATGAGTTTGACATCGACGATATTAACTGAATGGTATGGTTTTGATAACGCGTCATTATTTATCCACAGTAGGTCTGAGGCTGCAGGCTTTATATAATACATCAGGGGATAGCAATGTCTCCTGGCTCTACAAAGGATCCCTTTATTTTGACATCTTTTCTTTCTCTTTCACATGATTCTATTTGTAAAACCATGCTCATTTTGAATAAAAAGGCAGTAACCATACCAAGACAATGCACTGACTTGATGTACATTTATAGGATGCATATTCATAGAGCAAGACCACCAAAAGTACATTTAAAAAAAAATAAATCTACTATGACATATACAGATAATTGGAAGTAGTGAAAACAACACTTATGCTATTTGTGGTCAGGAGTTCTTACACTCTATAAATAGCTTTAGTTTAAAAAGGGCTATAATGACCTGTATCATTCACAGTCTACCATGAATTTAGTATTCTTTGGGCACACAAATACATAGCAATACAATTAAAATGAGGAGATAGAGCTATGAAGTGACGAGTTCACACCTAAAGTTGCCATACAATTTTCAGTCTACTTCTAGATAGGAAAGGTGTAAAGAATCTCTCATGCTGTCCTGTCCAGAGGGTCACATTGGGAATTGTATTTGCTGAAGTCGTGGCAGATATGCAGTCCTACTGAATTCCAGCTGCTCGTGAATAAGCAGAATACTTTGAAAACCTTTTAACCTATCTGTGATGAAAAATACATGCTAGTTTAAACTTCCTTAGAACTTTAAATTAGCCATTGCAGCACACTGGGCTGCATGGCCCAGTAGTCCTAAAATCATCAAATGTTAAGAAGAAAATAAGCTCTGTGATTCCCCCAACCACCTTCAAAAAAAAAAAAAACAAAACAAAACAAAACTTAACCAAGCCCATTTAGATGGCTTTTCTTCTTAGCAAAACATTTAATTTCCAGGACTGCCTTAGCTGCCATACTGTTGGGTATGATTTTTGTTATTGAAAATAAAGGATAAAAGCCTGATCCCAATGCAATCAAATTTAACTTGGGATAACTGACTAAGAACCATATTCAAATGCTTAGAAGTGGCGATACTTTTAGATAACTCATCTCTATGTAATCCCTACTTAAATGTGCTTATACAGATGAGTCCTATCTCCACGGCTTTGCTTTAATATTCTTTTAACAATGCTAAAACAAAATAAAAGAGCTGCTAAATACATTTCATTATTGTTTTGAGAAGTCTGGTTTAAAGACTTGCATTGTGAGGCATCATGGGCTCAGTGACTGCATGATCAAGTGTTCAGCTTTCTTAAGGCTGAGTCTCATCAAGCTTAACTTTCAGTTGTGTGGAAATCTGGCTATAAAGGGTACGTCTAGATTCCTGACAACTGCTTTCTTTCTCCTGCTCTGAGTAAAAGTCAAGAAACCGTTCTCTCATCTAATTTGATAAGAAATATATTTATCATGGTAATGTCATGGTCTTTTAAAATCCCTATCTTCATGTGAAATGAGTATGTGCTGCTATTAGTGGCCACAGGATGAAGTTTCCATAGCAAGCTTGTATCCCCAAGCTCATTTTTGGAAAAGCATTCTCATTATTAACTGTTCTTGATCACATATGCTGTTACACAGTTTAACCAGAACACTATTAGTGGTCATTCACCATGGATTGGAACTAGCACATGGTCTCATAAGATTACCTGGGGTAATATTCGATTTTCTTATTATTGAAGACAGAATCAATATCTGTCACAGACAAACAGTTTAATAAATATAAGGCATTGGAAGTGTAGGCAATAATTTCATGAGTATGTTAACATATATTCAATATCAAATAAATCCACTTTTTCTATTCAGTTTTTGTGAAGACTACAAATAATATTCTTAGCATTTTTCTTTATTATTGTATTAAATACCATATTAAGCCAGTTGTATGTATTATTTCAGCAAATGTATAAAGTGTCTGGCATTCAGAAGGAAATCAATGGTAATACTTATCACTATCTGCCTACATTACACATGTCCCTTTGTAAACTGACCTGCTTAGCTCTACTGTGAGTCAATCATACTCTGAGTTGCATAAAGACACTAGTGAAGAACCTCTCTATGTACAGCAGGAATACTTACCAATGGTACATGTAATTAGATTTAACCTGTAATACTGTGTGTTCGGTTTAAGTTTCTAAATAGGACACATTTGTGTAGAACTATTCTTGTTGAGGTACAATAGAATTATTAATAACAGTAAGTTAGTAGTGCTGTTACTTCCACTTTCTAGATGAGGAAACTGAGGGTTTAACTTGCCTAAGATCAAGCAAATAACAAGTGGCATGATAAATTTCAAGCTAACACTCCCTGACACTCTAACCCTGGAACTTACAACCATGTTGCTTTAAAAAGCTTTCTGCTTTTTTAATTTATATAATTTGAAGGGCAAGAGAAAGTTTCCAGGCCCTAGAATAAGTTCCAAAGATTTTACTATTTTTAAAAATAAAATTCAGAAAGCAATAAAATAAATAGTTATAATTTTCAAAGGTGCCCTATCTCAAGGCAAATCCTAATGAAAAGTATTTCTAGAATAGTATCAGAGTAGGTAAATTACGCTTCTCCCTACTCCATACCAGGCCCATGGAAAATATCCACAATAAACCGTCACATACTTCTACTGAGCCTGAATGTTGCCTTAGACCCTCTGTTAATACTGTGGTCCCAGCGGCACTTTCAATAGTGAGAACAAGCACACAGGTGAAAACTTTTCTCATCCTGTTTTAGGTCCTCTCATTCTGTTAATAGACTGGAAAAGACTATTGACATTATTTGTTGTAGGTTCACTATTTCCCAGGTGCTATGCCAAATACTGGGACCATAACCATAGCAGACATAGTACTTGCCCTCAGGGAACTTACAAGCCATGAAGAAAAAAGACTGAAAAAAATAAAAACCAACCATTACAATGCTGCTAAAACAGTAATATTAAAAAAGCATAGATGTATATACAGAGTAAAGAACAAAATCAGATCTCAGACTGTAAGTGGTTATAGGGAACAATTCCAAAGGAAGGTGATTTTGAGCTAATTTTAAAAATATAGACAAAAGTTAATCGAAGAAAAATTATGAGAGATAGATAGGTCCCCCTAGGCAGAGAAAATAGCATACAGGAGGTCAATTAAGAATATAGAACAATATGTAAGACTGGGAAGGTAAACAAAGCTAGATTATGGTTGTTTGACTTGCTAGTCTCTTTTATCTTAAAGAAGTGGAGAGACATTTAAGCATTTCAAACAGTTACATGACAAAATCACTTATGCTTTATAAAGTTCCTTAAGTATGCTACAACAGACCCATTGAAAGGGAGCAGTGTTTGGGTAGGGGACTTTTCTGAGGCTGGACCTGCAATAGTCCAAGTGAAAAATTAGGAAACCTGAATTAAGGAAATCATAGTGAAAATGGAGAGGAGAAGAATGATTACGGAGATACTGAGGAAGCAGAAATCATAGGACTTTGAGATTAAATGGAGATGTCAGAAAGTGGAATGGGCATGGGAGGAATCTAGGGGGAAGCCTATATCTCTAGTTTGAGTAAATCAATGCATGATGATTCAATTCAATAAAAGAGGGAACACAAGAGCAGGTAGGGTTCTGAAAGGAAGGTGATGAACTCAGTTTAGGATGGCCTAAGTTTGACATGACTATAGGGTTTTCAAATAAAGTTGCACGATTTGCAGTTCAAAATAAAGATCTGAAGCACAGAAGACAGTAGATCTGATATCTAAGTAATAGTTTTAAAACAAGGGCACAGATAAACTCATCCAAGAAAAGCATGTTGAACAAATGAAAGCTCTGATTTGAGATTGCAGGAGACAGTGTAACATAGTTACGACAGTGAGTACGACAACCAGATTCCCAAGGTTCGAGTCCTGGTTCCAACACTTATTATGTGTTGAGAGAATTTCTTAACCTCTCTATATAAAACATGGGTAATAATAGCACCTGCAAGATAAGGTTATTTTGGAATGTTAATGTATGTAAAGGCTTAGAACATGTTCTATCACACAGTACATGTGTAATAAACATTAGCTATTGCAACAATGAAGTTGATTGTTGATGACACAACAAATTATACAGCTTTTCTTCATTCTAGAGATCTTTGAGTTTAGAAGATAAATAAAAACACACAACTAAAAGAAATGCTAAGTGAGTGCTAGAATGGATGGAGATATTGATAACTTAGTAGCAATAACATACCTCAAGTTAGACAATGGCAATCTTCGGTACCAAAAAGGGGCATCAGTGTGGAAGCCCAAGAAAGATGTTAGCAAAGATAAATGATTTGTTTAAGGTCAACTCTACTCATAAACTTCATTTCTTATGCAGTACAAAGGACACAGTCCAAAATGAAAAAAAAAAAAATTAAAAAGCATGATGCCTTAAATATATGACAGGCTATCCTGTGAAAGGTGGATTCAGAAGATTTTTATTATGGCTCTAATTGATCAAACCAAGGATACTAGGTAGAAGTCACAGGAGACAGACACACAAGACAAAGCACCTAAAATCACACCTACCCACACAGATAGAATAGGCAGTCTTAGAGGTAATAAATAAGTACCCTTTCATAATAGGTGTTCAAGCAAAGAATAAGCTGGCTTATCAAATATACAATAAAAATGATTCAAACATCAATTTGTAGGTCTGACTAGATGACATTTTATGGCCTTTTCCTATTCTAGGTTTAAGTGATAGCTAAAATAATTGAAACACTTTATATCTCTAATATGCATGGAACAGTTTGGGGTTATTAGGGGACACTGTTACCCCCTAGTATCATCACTAATTTTTTACTGCACTTCCAACTATAAAGGGAAGCTGAAGAACCTCTATGTTTTCATAGGAAACCTTATAAACGGAGCCTATCCCTTCTGTTTCAAAACAGATGAAATCCCCACCAGTATTTTTAGCAAGACTTGGAGGCAAATTCTATCCACCCCTTTCCTTCAGGATGGACTGATTTTCTCTAATCTGGATTTACTATATCCTCAAGTTTTCTACTTAAGATAGCTGGCCAGATTTATGCTACTTCTGATTTTGTTGTTTGTTTTGTAAGCAAATATCTCGCTTCATTTTCCCCTGTGCCACACAAAACTGATAGTACCCTGGACAATTAAAGTCTAGGGCACATCTATATTTTTACATTATTTCCACTACTCAAAAAGACTCCCCAACTTAAATAAGCACTCAATTAATCATCTATATATACAGATAGAACTAAATATTTACTCTTTAAAGTGAGGTTATTAAGTGATTAAAGTCATATTGTATATAATATCTAGTATATTTATGTTAAGTAAAAGTAATACATGGTGATATCACTTTTAGTGATGAAAGTGATATTTATGCATTATTTTAGGGATAAAAGAAATAAGCACAAGTTACCAAAAAATAAGATAACCAGATTCCAAAGGTTGTTCTCTTTTAAAAATACGTACACTAAGTATAAACATTTTAAAACACAAATAGGCACAAAGAAAAAAGTAAGTCCTCCATTCTAACTAACTAGAAATAACCACTAAAAATAAGTGTTTTCCAACACACTTTTTAACAAGATTTTAATGCCTGTATTCCATGTAATTTTGTTTTTAATCACAAATAATGCCGCTATTAATATCCCTTTAGATATCTGAATTAAATTTCTATTGATGTGTAACAAATTACCACAAATTTAACAGACCTATTTATTTTCTCACATTTCTGTAGGTCACAAGCCCAGGCAGAGCATGGCTAGGTCCTTTGCTCAGAGTCTCACCAGGATAAGTCGAGGTATTTTTCTGGGTCTGTAAACTTATAGGAGGCTCAGGGTTCTCTCCGAAAATGAATAGTTGTTGGCAGAATTCATTTTCTTGTGACAGTAGGACTGAGTTTCTTGTTTTCACACTGGTTGTTGGCCAGCGGCAGCTCTTAGCTGCTATCCACAATTTCTTGCCATGTGGCCACCTTCATAGGCCCTCTCATAACACAGTTATGTGCTGCTTCAAGGCCAGCAGGAGAATATGACACTTCAAATCAAGAAGGTCCCAACCCCTTTTAAGAGATCATCTGATTCAGTCAGAACCACCGGAGCTAATTTATATTTTGATTAATTCAGAATCAACTAATTTAATCATGAAGTAAAATCCATCCTATTCATACGTTCTGCTCACACTCAAGGAAAGGAGGTAATAAAGGGCCTCAACATCAGGGACCGAGATTTAGGAGGCCATCTCAGTATTTAGATTACCACAAAATCCTACTGTATAATTTTTTCCAGATTGTTAACCAATTTGTCCATTGAGTTTTTGGTTTTTTTGTTTGTTTGTTTTGAGATGGAGTTTCACTCTTATTGCCCAAGCTGGAGTGCAATGGCGCGATCTCAGCTCACCACAACCTCCGCCTCCTGGGTTCAAGCGATTTTCCTGCCTCAGCTTCCCGAGTAGCTGAGATTACAGATGCATGCCACCATGCCCAGCTAATTTTGTATTTTCACTAGAGACAGGGTTTCTCCATGTTGGTCAGGCTGGTCTCGAACTCCTGACCTCAGGTGATCCACCTGCCTCAGCCTCCCAAAGTGTGGGATTACAGGCATGAGCCACCGTGTCCAGCCTGTCCACTGAGTTTTAAGCAATGTATTACCCATGTATTCAAAATTCTAAATCTCGGATTCATTAAGTATCTGCCAAGCATACATGAGTACACACACACATACCTGAGCCCATTTCTGGACTTTCTGTTCTTTTTAATTAATCTCCATAAGTGTTCATTTACTACATCATAATATAGACTTACAGTATAGAGTCTTCTTTCTTTAGCAATGAATAGCTCACAAATTTTCCAAGTCTTTTTCACTTACATCCCACAGTAGAATTTTGCACTTATTTTACATAAATATTGCTAGTTGTTAAGATAGTTTACAAATAAATGGGTTTTTAAAATTGTACTGTGATTATTTTTGTTGTTTGTCTGAGATGGCATCTCATTCTGTCACCCAGGCTGGAGTGCAGTCACACAACCACAAGTGGATCTTCACTGGTCATGCCTTTTGACTGATAGTTTCTCATGTATGAAAAAATTAATTTTAAAAATATCCTATAACATTTCTAAATTGATATTTTTAATAAACTTCAGTTAATTTTCTTGAGTTTTACAGGTAGACAAAAAATCGTTGTAAAGATTAATAATATTCGAATAGATATATCTTTTATCTTTGTTCATTGTCTTATTTCATTGGTTAAAGATCCACAATAAGGTGAAAATTGCCGCAATAGCAGCATTCTAGTTTGTCCTAATTATGAGAGAAATGCCTAGAGTGTTTCAATAGTAAATCTCAGTTTGGTTATTGGTTTTAGATAAATCATAGAGAACCAAAAGCAAAGAGCAGAAATAGATGTTGTATTTTATTACCTATTTATTATATAAGTCAGTATTATCTTACTTTTTAAATTTCTCCATGATTTTTAATATGCTACATGTTCCAGCATTGTACCAATTTTTTAGCTTTGATAAACTTTATTTGGTCATTGCCATGTATACATTTTTAAATATAAGCTGAATGGCATTTACTTTTTTTTTTTTTTTTTTTTTTGAGAGTCTCGCTCTGTCGCCCAGGCTGGAGGGCAGTGGCGCAATCTCGGCTCACTGCAAGCTCCACCTCCCGGGTTCACGCCATTCTCCTGCCTCAGCCTCCCCAGTAGCTGGGACTACAGGCGCCCACCACCAAGCCCGGCTAATTTTTTGTATTTTTAGTAGAGATGGGGTTTCACACTGTTAGCCAGGATGGTCTCGATCTCCTGACCTCATGATCCGCCCGCCTCGGCCTCAAAAGTGCTGGGATTACAGGTGTGAGCTACCACGCCCGGCCTCCATTTACTTATTTTATACAAGGATAAGGGAAAGAGGTGAAGTCAGGGGAGCATACAATGACATTATATTTGGCTACCTTTTTATCAGGATTATGCTGGTCTCATACATATTTTTGAAAGTTTTATATCTGTTTCTATGTCATGGAACAGTTTAAAAAGTATGGTACTGGCCGGGCGCGGTGGGTCAAGCCTGTAATCCCAGCACTTTGGGAGGCCGAGACGGGCAGATCACAATGGTCAGGAGATCGAGACCATCCTGGCTAACACAGTGAAACCCCGTCTCTACTAAAAAATGCAAAAAAAAACTAGCCGGGCGGGTTGGCGGGCGCCTGTAGTCCCAGCTACTCGGGAGGCTGAGGTAGGAGAATGGCGTAAACCCCGGAGGCGGAGCTTGCAGTGAGCTGAGATCCGGCCACTGCACCCCAGCCTGGGCGATAGAGCAAGACTCCGTCTCAAAAAAAAAAAAAAAAAAAAAAAAAGTATGGTACTTAACTATTCTTGGAAGGATTATAAAAACTTTCCCATTTAACTAGCTGGACCTAGTGCTTTTTTGGAAGAAGATTTTAGTATTATTTTATGGTTATAGTATTTTAATTGTCATTTTATAAGATTACTTTTGATGCATTGTTGGTAATTTTCATTCCTCTATAAAAGCATCTATTTTTATAAAGTTTCCCATAACATTTACTTACAAATAATAAAATTCCTATCTTTGCTTGTAGTTCATTTTCATTCCAATTGGTGTATTTGTATTTTCTCTAACTTATTTACTTTTTCTTATTTACTTTATGCAGGGGTGGTGTGAGGAATGTCAAATAAAGAACTTTTGATTTTATAATACATTCTTAAAACATTCACTTAAACACAAATATTCAATAATCACGTGCAATTGAACACGTCCATTAATATTCTGACAATTTCTCTCATTTTGTAATAAATATATTCCAGGAAGAAATGTTCTTTGTTTCTTGAATGTGTTTTCCACTTGACCAGTAGCATCTTTTAATAATTCTAGTGGTTTGGCTCCATTTACTCATTAAATAGGAAGTCTAGCCAAGTACCTCTCTGCTTACTTGAGCTTCCTCAGCCGTAAATCCCTAGCAAGTCCCCAACATCATGTGTTTCTTTGCTAATCCAAGCCTGCTTTCTGATCTGTAAATCAGAAGCTATTGTGTGGTTACAACAAGGTATCCTTCTGTTACTTTACACAGCTTGTTCACAAGAGGATTTAATTCCTCCTCTCTATAACTTGTGTCTTTAGTCTAATTTCTTCTTCCCTGTCTCTAGCAAATATGTTTTTGCATCTATTTACACTGATAGTTTTTCTGAGTGTCCAGTATTGATGCAGATAATCCTATTTCAATATTTATTAGTCAATTTAATGGGAATTCTTGAAGGAAAAAGTAAAAATCTGAGCTGTCTTTGTCATCTTACATGTTCAGGAATTAAGAATATAAATATACATGATGTAGCCACCTTAAAAATTTTTCTATCATAACCTCAAATTCATAATATTTTAATTAATTATTGAATAATTTAAGATATAAGGAGTCATGTGACACATAACAGATTTCCCATTTTAAATACTTTAAATGCTAATATTGTATAATTTTTGGGTCAATTACTTTGTCAGACGTACAATTTCACAGATATTGTTAAAGCACATTCTCCACACCTAGTTCCCCTCTGGCCAGAAGAAACCACTATATTGAAAGGCCACTATATGTGTATATATGTGTGTGTGTATATATACACATACATGTGTGTATATATATACACACACATGTATATATATACACAGAAACATACATGTGTATATATGTATCTATACATATATATGTGTATACATATATCTCCATCCTATATATGTTTTCATATTTTACACGAAATACAAACATCACTCCCCTTCTACTCCCTGTATTTTCTGATAATGTCTCTGGTTGGGAAAAACCAATTGAAATTCAGAGGACTTAGAAACTCATTGATGTAGTCCACCAATGTCTATGTAAAATAACCACCCTACATATGTTTTCATATTTTACATAGACATATAAACAATAAACAACAGATACTACTATTTTGTATATTTAAGATTTGAATAATAATAAAATCCTTAACGTCTTTTCCTTTTTTTGTTGTTTTTAGAGCCAGTCGCACTCATGTGCAACTATCGTGCAGTGGCATGATCCTGGCTCGCCACAGCCTCAAACTCCTGGGCTCAAGCACTCCTCCCACCTGAGCTTCCCAAAACGCGAGGACTGCAGGCATGTACCGCCACACCTGGCTTAAAATTCTTAGCTTGATCATCATCCTGCAGCTTAATTTCTTCAACCAATATTATTTCATTAAGATGTAGTTGGATAGTACAGGTAGATAGCATATCAGTGCATAACGTTACAATTTGTATATTCACTTCCCTTTTGATGAACTTGTTTTTCCTACTTTTTCAATGAAAAACAACGTTTCCTTATGAATAAACACAAAATTGTTCTGAGGAATATACTAGGAGTTGAATTTTGGATCATTGTGGACATACCAACTTTGCTTTCAAAACAGAAGCCTCTATTTATACTCTAACAGATTTGTAATTATTTCTCCACATTTTCACCAAAACTTTGATTAATCAAACTTTGCAGTTTTGTATATTTGAACAGTGTAAAACAACATATAAGCAGTTTGAATTTTCATTTCTTTAAATGCTAATAAGTTTGCCTTTTCTGTTAATTTTTATGCTCAGAAACTTTCATTTGCTGTACAGTCATTCTCCACCCTTATCCACCCTTGCTCTATACCCTATTGTCAGAGCCATATGGCCTACATCAATCGATTTCTAAGTCCTTTGGTTTACAATTGGTTTTTCCCAACTGGAGACAGACATTAGCAGAAAATCCAGAGAGCAATAGGGAACTGATGTTTGATATCTCCCTGCTGGCTGCCAGGGGGTGGTTGTGTCTCCCTACCAGAATCTATCGCTCCTGTCAGACAGGCTCTCTTATCCTCGTCTCTCTCCTCATACCTTCATATTTCTCTCTTCTGCTGCTGACTCTGTGGAACTAGTCTATTCCCCATTGGTTTCCTGAATTTTGCCCTTACATTTCAAAAGTGTCCTTGTATTAATTGTCTTCAAATTATCCTTTTAAGTATGCCATATGATTCCTGCTGAACCTTGATTAATACAATATTTCTGCAGTCAATTTTCTACTGTACATTTTCTCTTATCAGTTTATAAAAGTTATTCTCACACTCTATCAATCTTTAGTCAGTTATACTCATTACAAATGCTCAATATGCAGCTTGTTTTGAACTTCAGGAGATCTCTTGTAGTATGAAAAGATATAGACATAATTTAGGATTGTGAAATACATTAAATAGTTGCCCCTTGTTTAAGAAATTATTTTCTATCCCAATTTTCTAAAAAGTTTCTGCTATAATTATTTTTAGAGTTATAGGTTTGGCTTCTCAAAATAGATCTTCAGTTTATTTTGTGTATGGAAAAAAATCAAATATTTTTGTTTTCTGCCTGGTTAACCAATTCAGTAACATTTATGGAATGAACCATCCCTTTCCAGTGCTCCATGGGGATCAGCTAAACTCCTGCCCTTCCAAAAGTTATCTTTTCACTGTTTTTGCCCTAATTAGATTGAATCATTTTTCTATTGATTGCAGTCAAAACAGTCTTGATAATGTTAACCATAGGATAAACTTTAAAATGAGGATTAAGCAAAGACAGAGGGGCCCAAGAAATTAATAAAAATAAATAAAGTATATGATTGATCAAGGCCTTAGTAATCTCCAGGAAATCAAAGATTCAGTTAAGTAGAGACACAGGAGTAAAAGTGGTAGTCAAATTGGACACTGTATTATCAGGAGGTATCTTGGCTCACCACAACCTCCACCTCTCAGGCTCAAGGGATCCTCCCACTTCAAGCATGTGCTATCATGCCCATTTTGTATTTTTTGTAGAGACTGGGTTTTGCCATGTTGCCCAGGCTGCTCTCAAACTCCTGGGCTCAAGCCATCCACCTGCCTCCGCCTCCCAAAATACTGGGACTACAGGCTGGAGCCACAGCATCCGACTAACAATTCTAAATAATGACAATATCCAATATGTAGTCTTAGGGTTGAGTAGTTCAAATGTGAAGGTGGAGGGGATTTGAGAGGACAAGGAAACTTTCAGCCAAAGTGTTAAATCGTATCGCCATATCAGACGCTCGGGAGAATATCAAAATAACGGCTGGCTTTATCTCATCATATAAAATCCCGCACTTCTGCAGCTCTGCTTCGCTTGCGCTGACGGACCCAGGGTCACGATCAAGTATTATTATCCGGCTACCGCTCTAATAAACACCGCTTTATGCGGTAGCAAAGACTTGGAATCAGCTTTGA
The DNA here is from genome assembly GCF_008728515.1 of Papio anubis. Lineage (NCBI taxonomy): Eukaryota > Metazoa > Chordata > Mammalia > Primates > Cercopithecidae > Papio > Papio anubis. Next base: position 62,068,287 of record NC_044982.1, on the reverse strand, counting down.
AATTTATTAAAACAGGTTTGGGTTGAGATGACCATGGAGAATACTATACAGCCATAAAAAAAAGGATGGAGTTCGTCCCCTTTAGCCAAGGGACATGGATACAGCTAGAAGCCATCATTCTTAGCAAACTATCCACGGTGAAAACCAAACACATGTTCTCACTCATAGGTGGGGCTGGTGTGAGATCTTGGACTCCAGGAAGGAGACATCACACACGGGTATGTAGGGAGGGGGAGGGATTGGGGTATACCTGATGTAAATGATGAGTTGATGGGTGCAGCAGCAGACTGCTTTAAAATGTATGCTGTGAGAGCACCATATTTGCATGTACCCTACAACCAAAATATAATAATAATAAATAAAATTAAAAAAAAAATAATAAAAATAAAACATGATAAAAGAGATACATTTTCAGCTCATTGTGAACATAGAATCACTAAGGTCTTCAAATTTAGTTCAGATATAAAGATGTAAGGATAGTTACTAAGATGAGAGGATGGATACTAACCAAAAAACATTTTAGATCTGATAAAGATGAATGAAAAAGAAATAAAATTTCCAATGCAGCAATAAGTAGCATTTAATGAGTATTTATCTAGCTGTTTAATTTCTGCATACAGCATGTTAGTTCGGTACAATACTGTAGAATTTAGAGCAAGGAATCAAACCCAGAATGAATAGACCACTAAAACATATGCCTCTGATACATTCCCTACATACTTACTTCCATCTGCAATAAAAATTTTACAGAATAAGCCAAATACATGTTTTCAGGAATGAAAACTTCAGTTACTAAAACATATTTAATTATTGCCTTACAAACTTGTTTTATTCAGTAGCATATCAAAACAAATTGTAGCATTACCAAACATATTTACAACTTTTTTTTCCTATTACAGCTCTATTGAACTTCTCTCTAATTAATTAAAAATCTCATCAGGAGATAACCTTTACTTTGACACAATATCTTTCAAAATATATTTCTGAAACGCCATTTATTATATGTTGTAAAATATCAACTTAGAAAAGCTTAGACTAGAAATAAAAGGGCTGAATTAATTAGTCAACAATGATTAATTAGACATTTATCCATAGTAAGATTTCAAATCTCTTCATTCCCTTGGCTCAATGCCATGTTATGTTTGTTTAATGAGAATTCTATCTTCTATAAAGTTATGAAGGATTAAGAATTCTGGCATTTAGATGGATACATTTATTCTGATAATAGTTGGCAATGATAGTATATTCTGTATAATTTGAGTAGAAAATACACTCATTTCTGTTCTAAAATAAATTTTAGGAAGTTTAAGTATCTGAACTAAATTATATCAGTTAGCTGATCTTTTAAGTAAATACATTTGGTAAGTTTAAATACATATTTTGTAGCATTTTTCTGTGAGTCAGCCTAATTTAGGACATAAAAATATCTTCCAAGAGCATGTTAGATTCCTTTGATTTGATTTAAAATAACTTTTGCATAGATGATGAAATTGCTAACTAATTATATAAACAATCATTAACTGGGGCATAGAAAAACTTTGTGCATAAAGATTGTTGTGGTGATTGTTGGCTATTTGAAATCACATCTGCTAGCATTATTTGGTTAAGATCTTTCATGTTCTGCTTAAGCATTTACAAATTTCCCAAGTGAATTCTCCTCCAAATATTTAGGTTTAAGGAAGAATTTTCCCTAGACATATTAAGTGGTTGGTTTCTAAGTTAATTTTCATTTCTTAATCAGTTTCTGCTTACATATTTTGACTTCACTATGTCCATTTATATTATTCCTTTATCTTCAATGGTGTTGGAACATAACATGAAATCAAGAATTGTGGCAAATTTAATTAATTTTATTTAAGACTGTGAATAGAGATAGATATTAAAAGTAGAGATGATGATAACTTTGAGTTAATCTTCTATTTAACTTTGTTGAATACATATGATGTAACTGCTTTTCTGTTTGAGTTATTAAATCTTCTGACATTTTAATTTATGCATAAGCACTTTGGGTTACTAGAGTTGCCTTAACAATTACCAAAACTTGCTGGTTTAAAAGATAAATGGAATTCTGGCCTGGTACAGTGGCTCATGCCTATAATCCCAGCACTTTGGGAGGCCAACGCGGGCAGATCACTGGAGGTCAAGAGTTCGAGACCAGCCTGGCCAAAATAGTGAAACCCCATCTTTACTAAAAATACAAAATTATCTGGGGCATGGTGGTGCACAATTGTAGTTGTAACTACTCTGGAGGCTGAAGCAGGATGATCACTTGAACCCAGGAGGTGGAGGTTTCAATGAGCCCAGATGGCATTACTATGCTCTAGCCTGGGTGACAGAGTAAGACTCTGTCTAAAAAAAAAAAAAAAAAAAAAAAAATAGGCCAGGCGTGGTGGCCTGTAATCCCAGCACTTTGGGAGTCCAAGGCTGGTGGATCACGATGTCAGGAGATTGAGACCATCCTGACTAACACAGTGAAATGCCTTCTCTACTAAAAATACAAAAAATTAGCCAGGCATGGTGGCACGCACCTGTAGTCCCAGCTACCTGGGAGGCTGAGCCAAGAGAATCCCTTGAACCCAGGACGCAGAGGTTGCAGTGAGCCGAGATTGTGCCACTGCATGCCAGCTGGGGCCACAGAAACAGACTCCATCTCAAAAAAAGAATTTAAAAAAATAGAGAGAAAGAAAAAACAAATAAATGGAATTTTATCCTCTCACAGTTCTGGAGGCCAGAAGTCCAAAGTCAAAGTACTGGCAGAACTGGTTGTTTCTTAAGGCTCTAAGACAGAATCTGTTCCACAACTCTCTCCTAGCTTCTGATTCTTACAGGCAATCTTTGGCAGTCTGTGCTTGCAGACAAATCGCTCCAATTTCTGCCTCTGTCTTCACGTGACTTTATATCACATTTCTCATAAAGACACATTTCACTGGATTTAGGGCCCACCTGGGTAATTCAGAATGCTCTCATCCTTAATTATAAATGGTTTTAAAAAAAAAAAAAAAAAGGTTTTTCCAAATAAAGTCAAGTAAATAAAGTCAAATTCACAGGTACTGAGAATTAGGATTTGGACATATCTTTTTGGGGACCACAATTCATCCTACTACAATAAGTTTCATTACAAATTATTTTAAAGTAATTGTTCAAATGAAATCAGATACCTGACATCAATTACATTATTATGCATTACAAAACCATTTTCATTAGGTTTCTTTTCTCTGTGAATGTTATGGATCAAAAAACAAATTAATTTCTCCTTACCAATATTTTTATAGTCATACTCACAGTATTTGTTTCAGGTATTTTTGAGTAACGTTTTGCTGGTTGATCGCCACATAATAAGTTATTTTTTAATTAATTTTATTATAATGTTAATCTGATCAAAATAATCATCCCAGAGTAATAGCCTCTGTAACAAGCAGAGAACATGACTATAATTCCATTCTTTTTCACAAGTCAATAAAACATTAATGTAGTATTTGGATTATTTTCAGTGAACATTTATCTCTATGCAGAGTTGAATTATCATCATAACTCTCTATTCAATCAATGGTATACACTTTTGACATCTATTAATTTCATTAGTAATTTCCTGATTCCTGGATATAGAATTTGTAACTCTTTGTAATGAGTTCACTCAACACATCCATGAGAATAATAAATATATCCCTATTATAAACCCAAACAGTGATGAGATAATTTCTTAAAAACTAGCAAGTGGCAATTAAATAACAAATTGATATAGCTTTAAAGTCAAACTCCTAAAAGAAAATCGGGTTACCTTTTGTATGCTCTATAGATAGGCATCAATTTCCTTGGGCTTGAAATAGAATGTTCAGTGTTCCCAAGGGCACAGTGATAATTAAGTCAAGTAGAGGACTTTGGGGAAGCAAGTGCTAACTTACAGATCTAAGAAATCATATAATTAAACGAAGGCATGAGGAAAATAAACTTACTGCTCAGTCTGCAAAACATTTATTTGAAAATTTTACAGGCTAGTGAGCATGGATGGATGTGAATCCATTTTGTGTGTGTTTGTGTATTTCTTGCTTCATTATGTTTCTATTACTTTTAACACTATATTCACTGCTTTCAGTCATTAGAACAAACCAAATAGTGAAAAAGTAAAGAATTCAACCAACAATTTATCCACACAAAACTAAGAAATTTGAATGATCTCTATTTTTAATAAAATTGACAAAAAGATTGGCTGTTTTGCCATCAACTAGTCAAAACTGTTTTAATTTCTAATTTATTCTCAAGGTAAAACCACACATTGGCTTTAGGCATCAATATAGCTTTTACTGATACAAGTGTTTGCATTTACTGTTATTGTGGAGACTAAAAAGGGATGAAAACCACTAATATCCCAGGATTTCCTGATTGAAATGTACATTACCAGGTGTTTTCATTTTTGTTGCTTCTTTTAAGACCCCCCAAAAGTTTTTATGGCATTAACTATTACAATTTATTAAACATAACTAAATAATGGTCCAGGAGAAAACTCCAGAGAGATATTTATAAAGTTAAGGGCTTCTGTTATTTTAACAGAATAAATTTAATGTATTAGTTAGCAATATAATTTGTTTTAAAACAATAAATATGAATGCAGTAATGAGAGTTTATGGCTTTTAAAGCAGATCCACTTTCTTGAAAAAAATATTTTAAAATATAATTGGTTCAGCTATATGTTAAAATGAAACAGCAGAGTGCCTCTGGCTCTCTGAACTCTAATCATCTTGGCTTCTCTGAAAAGATAATTGAATTTCTTATCTAAATATTGAATATTCCTCACCAACTAACTGAAAGTGAAAATTCTTTTCTGGATAAAACTTTAATCAGGTATGATCCTGGGTTAATTATAGGACTAATATAAATTATATATTAAAATAATTTTCAGATGATCTTAGTTACTTTTCAAAGTATGAGTGTGAAAATCCAATTTCAAAATCAAGAATGACTGAAAAGCTGGTATTTAAATTAGAATTGACTGCTTCTCACATCTAGCTGAGTTTCACCAAATGTTTACTGTCTGTCATCAGATTATTTAATTTTGAGTGATTTATATACAAAATTGTTATTTAAGAATTTTAAATGAGAACATTTGGATTTTATAATTTTTGATACCCCATACATTTATATTTCCAGATGTGAAAATAAATGAAGACCATCCAAATGAAAATAATCTAAGGCTATTTATTCAGAGCTTGCTATAGCCAGAGAATCAGTTACCATCACCTGCATCTTGCAGAGATTCAAAAGCAGTTGGAAGGGGTGCAGTACAAAAGTTAGAGAAATTGGAAGGCTTCGAGTATGCTCTGATTGGAGTTTGTTGGCATAGGAAAGCTGAAGCCTGGCTAACCAGAAGTAGGGCATCCTATGTTGGTTATAGAGGAGTCTTTTGTTTTCTCTGTTTAGTCCTAAATTAGAAACAGGGCAAAAATTAGGGATGCTGGTAGTTATTGACCAAGTTTTGACCATAAAGAGCTGATCGCTACAGAGGTTGTGGTTTTTGGCTTCCAGGTCTGATTGTCACAGAGGTTGTAAGTCAGAGTTCTGTTTTTATTTATGCCCTGGTCATTGTGCATTTACATATTCAGTCTCTCACAGATATATACATATTTCATTATAAAAGTAATACTATAAGGTCAATCTAATATTAATCTGTAGTGAAAGTTGTTCTTTGATTTATTAAAACTTTGCAATATTTATTTATATTTCACCCATAAATTAAAAATAAGTCACGGATTTTCTCTTAAATTAGATCAAATTCTTCAAATACATTTCAAAGATCTTCCTCCAATAACTTACAAAATAAAAAATCCTAGTATTCAAAGACAAGTTGCTACTAATCAATCAAAAAGTATTTAAATATTTAAAACATAGTTCAGAAAATTTTCACCCAAAATATTACGTTAGCTTTATTGCCCCAAAACAGTCATTCTTTTTATCTCTAGGTTGTCTCTGGTTACTAATTCATATGTCTAAGACGGGATTTTTCATTTTCTCCTCTGACTCCAGATTGGTCCAGTGATCCTTATGAAATCACTGATGCCCCAGGACCCAGCCCTCTCCAGCAGCTCCTCCTACTACCACAATTCTAGTTTCAGCAGAAAATGCATACGTACTTTCTAAAGCTCTAAACATTCTACTGGTTTAGTCTTCCAGTATTTATTGCTTATAGATATTCTATTGTATACTTACATTCAGCTCCTCACCAGTAAAAAAAGACAAATTTTGATCATTTATGAGCAGGACTAAAATTGTTTATGTTACAATTAATCACTAAAATTTCAAAGTATTACAAATCAATAAATACAGCAAAGGAAAAGGGTGATGAAAAGTACATATTAATATCAGTCACATTTCAAAAGTGTACACTGAAAGCAGGAGAAAAACAATGGTAATACCTTCTAAATTAAATATTGGCAAAAAAATTTTAAAAATTTCCTAACTTAAAATTAAATGAAAAATAAAGTAAGCTAAAGAAAAACGGAGAGCACATTTCTATTTTTTCTATTCATAAATCTTGTATTCTACTTATATCAGTTTATTACACATGTTCTTAGCAATGATTAAAATTAAATTGTTCATGAAAATTTCATAAGACATTAAACAAAATAGCGATCATCTCAAATTATTTCCCTGTTAACTGTTGTTACAGCACATTCATGTTAGGGAAGTATTTTTAAAACTCACAAAAGCAAAATACCTTTAAAAAGTTGAACACATGAGTTTTTTCTTTTACTGCTGCACTCGATATACACGAAGTAATGGATATCAAGCAATTCATTTTACAGCATCTTTATTCGTACTTTTGTTGTTAGGTTGCTTAAAATATTTAAATATAAATAAATAAGAATTGCAAAAATAAGGCTGGACATGGTGGCTCATGCCTGTAATACCTGCACTTTGGGAGGCCGAGGCAGGCACATCACTTGAGGTCAGGATTTCGAGACCAGCCTGGTCAACACAGTGAAACTCCATCTCTACTAAAAATACAAAAATTAGCCAGGCGTGGTGGTGGGTGCCTGTAATCCCAGCTACTGGGAAGGCTGAGGCAGGAGAATGGCTCGAACCTGGAGGCGGAGGTTGCAGTGAGTCGAGTTCATGCCATTGTACTCCATCCTAGGTGACAGAGCAAGACTATCTCAAAAAAACAAACCAAAAAAAAAAAAAGAAAAAAAGAAAGCAAATAACAGATAACTTTACAAAGAATAGGAATCATTTCTGCCCTTCTCTAGAGGAAACTGAGTGACAGCTTTGTATAAAGGAACATTTCCGAAGCTATAGTCCAAGGTGTACACATTGAAACTGCATTCCACCCATGCACATGTTCTGGATATTATGCCTATGGGGTACCTATTTCTACAACAACCTTGTAAATACTCCCACTGTCAGGGCTCTGAACACTCCCAAAGTACAGTGCCTTGGCATGCTGAACTGTAAAAAGGGGCTCTGAAGTAAAATCTTTCTGACCTTCTCCTGCTCTTCTTTCTCCTGGTCCCCTTTCTTCACCAACTCAGGCCTTGGGCCCTGACATTTCTCCTCCCCAAGGCAGGTCAACGACACCAGAAATCCTCTCCCGCAAAGTCAAACATAAAATGTAAAAATATTATTCTAGCCTTTTCTTGCCTTTCTGTTTGAGAGCTAGCCATACGAGAAATTCCCTGACCTACCTTGTCTGTTAGTAGGTCATAAGGCCCTTATTCCAGAAGGAGTCTTGTCTTATATCCAGAAGGAAGGAATGCCACACATAGAAGCACAAGAAAAATATATACGTGCAGGCCTGGCTTTGTTTCTCCATTCAGTTTATTAGCATTAGATCACTCCCTTTTTGTCAAATTACATTTCTGCAAGGTTGTCTACTCTTTATCACATCTAAGTATTAAAATGGACAGTTTTTCCTTGAGTCTTTGCATCTTCAATTTGAAGCCTCTCATGTCTTGTAAAACTTTGATTAAACAAATATTTTATGCTTTTATCCTATTAATCTGTCTTTGTTTTCTTTCAGACCTAGCCAGGAACCCTAAAAGGGTTATAGAAACTTTTCCTTCCTTACAGTTTGCACAACTACAAGTAAAACTGGAACAAATTACCCTTTTATCCCTTGTTAGGACACACCAATATATAGGTGCTTTCCTTTGCCTAGACATAGAGGCAGTTATAGCAGAGGTCCTTCTGAGGCCACAATTTAGCAAAATACTATATCAAACATTTATAGCTTATATGAAAATTTCATATCCCCATATTGGCCACCTAAAGATGAAAACATATAACTCCCTAAATCTTAATTGGTCCTATTCTAATGTCAAACATAAAAACCATATAGGAAAAAACAGAAATTCAAATAGAAGTAACCTATACCTTTTTTTGGGAGGGGGGCATGTGGATGACAAATGGTCCACTGTGTTTTAGAATGAAGTAGACAAATTTGAGAAGTCAGCTAATTTTCACCTTCTTCTGCTTCAGCTTCATCTCCTTGGGTATCTGATGTGCAGAATGTCAAGTAGTTTCTCAGTAGTTGCATTATTAGCATGCTATCTTTATATGACTCTTAATGTATGAAGTCCAACAATGGCTTCATCAAAAGCTGTCTTTGCAAGACAGAAGACTTTCTCCAGAAAGTTCAGATTCTCACAATACAACACAGAGAGCTTATAGTCCAGACCCAATCTGATAGGATGTGTTGATTGTAATTCCTTTTTCTGATTTCAAAAGCTTATTGATGTGCTTGTTGTGACTGATCCACAATCCCTTTCTTATCACTAGCAGCAACCTGAGCCAAATAACAAAAGTAACCTCCTTTCGCTTTTAATAGATTTTGCTCTGTGCTTGTGAAGCTTTGGGGATCAAGAACTCTTCCAAAAGGGACAGTGCATCATTTACAGATAGTTCTTAGATCACTTTCCATTTTCTCTCTGTATTCTCAAGCCATCTGCTGTTTTTCTCAGCAGCTTCTGTCATTTGCCCAATACTTGAGATGATGCTCCAAGATGACCTACAGGCTCCTGCAACATTTATATAAGCAACTGAAAGAAGATTCCTCTCCTAATAAAAAAAAAAAAAAATCAGTTCCTTGCTTAGTTACAGACATCATGCAGTCTTTCATGACAACATATTGCTCAGCCCACTTGGCCTCCTGCACTGGCATATTTTTACCCATGACTGAATGTTCTGTGTCAGAAGCGGTTGGCGGTAGATGAATGGGGGCTCAGCAGTCTTTGGATGGTGAGAGTGGCAAAGCTCAAACTCTGTCCCTAGATCTTGCTGCTCACAGGCTCTGTGTTTCTATTTTCAATTTGTGGCAAAATGTCTAAGAAAGTGCTATGAAAGAAATATTACTTGTATTATTTCCTCACCACTAAGTTCTTTATAGCAGCTCCTTTTCCCTTGTGGAAGAGAGTTCCAAACAGAGCCTATGAATCCCTGAAGAAATTTTATCTCAGGAAGTGATTTTTTAAAAATCCAAATCCTGTAGCCAAACTGACTTATGTTTACCTTTAGAAGTTTTATAGTTCTAGGCTTTACATTGAAGCCTATGATGTGTTTTGTGTTCATTTTTACATGGTTCAAAGCATCTGAGTATGGATCAGAGCTCATGTTTTTCGTCTTGTTTTGTTTTGTTTTTGGCATATAGATATCCAATTATTCCAGAACCACTTCTTGAAAATGACAATTCTTTCTCCAGTGAATTGCTTTTGTACCTTTGTCAAAGATCAGTATTTTGTGTATGAGAGTGTATTTATAGATTCCCTCTTCTGTTCCATTGAGTTATTTGTCTATCTTGATGACATTCTTCTTGATAATTCAAGCTTTATAATAAGCCTTGAAATCAGGTAGTGTTTGCCATACACTTTTTCTCCTTTTTTAAGGTTCTTTAAAAATTTGTGGCTTGTATTTAGTTCCTTAGTATTTCTATATGAATTTTAGAATTAGCTTGCCAATTTCTACAAAAGAAAAAGAAGTCTCATGCTAGGATATTGATTGTGAATCTATGGATTAATTTGGTGAAAATCTACATCATAATATTTATCCTTCTGGCTTATGAACATGAGACATAAATCCATTTATTTATAGTTTCTTTAATTTCTCTAATATTTTCTAGTTTTAATGTATATATCTTACACATTGTCAGATTTATCTCTAAGTATTTAATAATTTTAGTGCTATAATAAGTGACATCATTTTTAATTTCAATTTGTGAATATTTGTTGGTAGTATATTAAAATACAATTAATTTTGTGACTTGATCTTTTTCCTGCAACCCCAATAAACTTACTTACCAGTTCTAGTACAAAGCTGAATAGAAGTAGTAAGAGAGTGATTTGTTTCTGATCACAGGGGAAAAGCACTATCTTTCATCAGTATGTACACTGTTAGCAGCAGGATTTTTGCAGATGTCTTCAATCAAATTGCATAAATTATTTATATTCCTGGTTTGCTGAGAGTTTGGGTGAAATGGAGGTTGGATTTTGTCAATTGCATTTTTATGCATCTACCAGGATGATCATATATTTTTTTTTCTTTTATGCCTTTCTAATATGGTGAATTACATTAGTTAGTTTTCAATGTAAAAACAATCTTTTATTCTGGGATAATTTCCATTTGGTCGTGGTATGTCCCACTGTATTGTTGGATTTCATTTGCTAAAATTTTATTGACCCTTTTGCATCTATTTTTTTGGAGAGTATTATGCAGTTGTTTCTTGTTCTTATTAAGTTTTTCTAAATTTGGTATTATGATAATATTGTCCTCATCAAATAAAATGTAGAATATTCAATCCTCTTCAGTTTTCTAGGGAAAATTACGCAGAATTGGTATTATTTCCTCTTTAAAAGTTTAGTATAACTTCTTGATGTTTACTTTGTGTTAATACTTTTGAATGCAAATTAAATTCCTTAATAGCTATAAGACATTTGGGGTTATTTTTCTTGACTGAGTAAATAATTTGTCTATTTCCTGTAAGTAGTCAAATATATTAGCATAAAATTGTTTATAATATGCCAAAATTATACTTTTAATAGCTATAGAATCTTCTGTGATGCCATCTCTTTTATTTCTAATTTGTAATTTGTGTTTTCTATCTTTTTTCCCGGTCCATCTGGTAAGAGATTGGTTTTCTCAAAGAACTACCATTGATTATAGTATTTTGTTCTGTCTTGTATTTGCTTCAGGCACCTCACTCAGCCCATGTTAATCCATCATAGCCAGAGGCAGAGGGCCCAATATCTGTGCTTTCATAATTGATTTAAATTCCTCCTTGATAAAGTCAGGAAATAAATTATCACACATTCAACACATTCACACACACACACACATCCATGTAAACAAACAAAACCATGGAATGTCCATTTTCTCTGCCCAGCTTAAGCCTCTAATGCTAACTTCGATTAACCCTGGGTCTCTGTATGTAACTTGACCTCTCCATTTCAACCTAATAGCACATTCAGTCACCTCACTTTTCATTTGCCCTTAACATGTATTAATAGGTGTCCTTCACTCTAGGCTATTGATTAAGCCATCGATATTTGTCATACCCCTCATGTCTTTGTCATTTCCCAAAGTCAATGTCTCCTCAACCTGCCCTATACTGCTTGCCTCATAGTCTGGTCCAAATAAATCTATCTTGACAGTAAGAATTTTCATAATATTAACAAAATACTGTATTAGGAAATTCTTTCATTCTAAGGAGAGTACATACAATAACCTGGGGATTAGGGGTGTGCAGAAAATGGGGGTATGAGAAGACAACCTCAGAGGTAAAAATGCAGAAATGGTATATTTCAACTGTCGATATCATTTACATTTTTTATTGTCTGCAGATTCTACTACTAATATAATTTTCATTTTGGCATAATTTACTTTTAATTGACAAATGATAGTTGTGCACATTTATACTAACATAATTTTTAAATGTCATGCCTCTTGGAAAAGTTCTGTGATGTTATTAAAATCAAAAGAAGAACATGATTATACTCATGATTCATATTCTCTGCAGGAATAATGACTTTGAAATACGAGTTTTTACAAAATTGTTAACATATTGCTTGATTCTCAATTAGTACATTCACATTTTATTTGTAAGATTTTTTAAAATATATATTTTTAAAAATATCATGCCTCAAATACATTACATAAAATCATAAATGGGATTGAATAACTTTCTGACTGAATGTTATAGCTTAAAACTCACTCTGAAGTGTTTATTTTGTTAAAGCTATAAGACTACATCTTACCTTTTTAATTGAAAATAAGTAAAATTGCAATGAGACAATAATTACTAAAAAAGTCTCACAGGGGAAACATTTCTAAGGGGAAAAAAAAACACCACTTTGAGTGATGCAACTGTCACCATCCTTCCTTCATTGTTGCCCCAGTATCATCATAAATATTAAGAACACTAATCTTCCTCTCCATTTTCCATTTTTCTACTCCTTTCTGCCGGCATGCCCTCCCTGCACTACTTTACTTTTAATGAGTGCCTAGGGAGGGATATTCTTCAGTAGTGATAACACCTGAATTGAGTCCATATCACAAGAAAGTCTTCTCACTCTGAATTGCAAAAAAATATATATATATATATTTTAAAATATATGTATTATATATAGAATATATATATATATAAAAAATATTCTAATCCCTTCAGAATGATTAATGGAGGTACACCTTCTAAAGGACTATTTTGGGTATGCCTTTCAGCCAAGGTTTTGACTAAACTCCACAATCTAAATGTGTAAAAGAGTAACACATAAAAATATGAAGTCAAATCAAAAAGTAAAAACTAAGTAAGAAATATCTAAAGTAAACAGTGATACACAGTTTTATTTCTAATGTTTTTCATATGTGGGTTGATCTAGTTTAATTTAAGACAAGTAAAATGGCAATTATATGATCTTAATTTAAAAGTATCTTTCTTTAGAGGAACTTAAATGAGTTGTTACACGTAATTCCATTAAGACTGTAGCTATGTAATCTTGTCTTTAAGTAAAGAACAATTTTATATTTCCAAACGTGTATGACAAAACATACAAATTATGAGATATTCAAAGAGAGGCACTATGAGCAATATTGATACATTTGCAGTCCTATATAACCATGCTAAAATAGAAAAATTGACCCATGGGAAAATAAATAAGTTAAATCTATTTCAGACTCTGACCCCAAAGAAAGTCCCTTGACCAACCTAGATAAGCATTTCCTTCTCTGTAATACGAGAAGAGTGCATCAAGACTAATTTTACCAGCAACAAATCCAAATTGACAATAATTAAATGATTTTCAATCTGAGTCAAAATGGTAAACAATACAGGCCAGAACTAGGATAACCACCTTTTATAACCTAAGTCCAGAAGCTGCAAAGCAATGTTAGTAATAATAAGCACACATGCATATGTATATACCCACACACATGCACACTTGCATACAGTAGGTCACACCATGCATGTTTAATGCCCTGTAGTTGTCAAAGGTAGCATGTGATATGGCTACCCTCTGCTCACTGCTTTTACTTTTTGAATTTTGTTTGTATTAGCCCATTCTTGTATTGCTATAAAGAAATTCCTGAGACTGGGTAATTTTTTTTTTTTTAAGTTTAATTGGCTCATGATTCTTCTGGTTTTACAGGATGCATAGTGATGATATCTGCTGAGCTTCTGGGGAATGCTCAGGAAGTTTACAATCATGGCAGAAGATGAAGGTGGAGCAAGTATATCATGTGGTGAAAGCCGGAGTAAGAAAGAGAGTTGGAGGGGGAGGTGCCACACAGTTTAAATGACCAGATCTCAGGAGAATTCACTCATTTTTCCAAAAACAGCACCAAGCCATAAGGGTCCATTACCATGGTCCAAATACCTCCTACCAGGCCCTATAGCACTAGGGATTGCTATTCAACATGAGATTTGGGCAGCAACAAATATCCAAACTTTATCATTCCATCCATGGCTCCTCCCAAATCTCATGTCACTGCAAAATACAATCACACCTTCCCAACAGTCCCCCAAAGTCTTAACTAATCCCAGCATTAACTCAAAAGTTCAAAGTCGCAACAGGGCAGTCATTGAATCTGAAAGCTCCAAAATAATCTCTTTTGACTCCATGTCTCACATCCAGGGTACACTGGTGCAAGGGATGGGCTCCCAAGACCTTGAACAGCTCCCGTCCCTGTGGCTTTGCAGGGTTTTGCCCCCATGGGTGCTCTCACAGGTTGAAATTGAGTGCCTGTGGCTTTTCCACGCTGTGGGTGCAAGATGCTGGATCTAGCACTGTGGCATCTGCAGAATGGTGGCTCCCTTTTCAGAGCTCCATTAGGCAGTGCCCTCGTGGGGACTCTTTGTGCGGGCTCCAATGCCACATTTCCCCCTATACTGCCCTAACAGAGGGCTCTGCCCCTGCTGCAGGCTTCTCACACAGCCTCTGAAATCTAGGCAGAGGCTGCCAAGCATTCTTCACTCTTGCATTCTGTGTGCCTGCAGGCTTAACACCACACGGAAGCCACCAAGGCTTATGACTTGCACTCTCTGGAGCTGGAGCAGCCACTAGGGCAGTAGCTGAGCCCCTTTGAGCCTTGGCTGAAGCCAGAATGACCAAAATGCAGGGAGCAGTGTCCCAAGGCTGCTTGGGGTAGTAAGGTCCTGGGCCTGACCCATAAAACCATTCAATCCTCTTAGGCGTCAGGGCCTGTGATGGAAGGGGATGCTACAATGATTTCTGAAATGCCTTCAAAATATTTTCCCATTGTCTTGACTATTAACACTTAACTCCTTTTCAGGTACATGAATATCTCTAGCAAGTGGTTGGAATCCTCCTCAACAAAAAGCTTTTTCTTTCTCTGCCACATGGCTAGACATTACATTTTCCAAACTCTTATGCTCTGCTTCCTATTTATATCTAAATTCAATCTGTAAGTCATTTATTTGCCTTACCTGAGCATAGGTTGTAAGAAGCAGCTGGCCACCTCTTCAATGCTTTGCTGCTTAGTAATTTCTTCTGTCAGATATCCTAAATCATCACTTTGAAGTTCAAACTTCCACAGATCCCTAAGGCATCAACAGAATGCAAACAAGTTATTTGCCAAGGCATAACACGTGTGACCTTTGCTTCAGTTTCCAAAAAGTTCCTCATTTCCATCCAAGATCTCAGCAGCCTGGACTTCACTGTTAACATCACTATCAGCATTTTGGTCACAACTATTGAACCAGCCTCTAGGAAGTTCCAAACTTTCCCTCATCTTCCTATCTTCTTCTGGGCCCTGTAAACTCTTCCATCCTCTGCTCATTATCCAGTTCCAAAGCTGCTCTCATATTTTCAGCTAACTTTACAATACTCCACTCTTGGTATCAATTTTTCATATTATTTTTTTCTTACACTGCCATAAAGAAATATCTGAGACTGGGTAATTTGTAAAGAAAAGAGTTTTGATTGGCTCATGGTTCTGCAGGTTTTATAGGATGCATGGTGTTGGCATCTGCTCAGCTTCTGGAGAGGCCTCAAGAAGCTTACAATCATGGCAGAAGGTGAAGGGGGAGCAAAAGCATCACATGGCGAAAGCAGGAGCAAGTTGAGGGGAGAAGTGTCACATGCTTTTAAATGACCAGATCTCATGAGAACTTATTCATTATCACAAAGACACCACTCAGCCATGAGGGATCCACCCCCATGATCCAAACACCGTCCACCAGGCCCTATCTCCAGCATTGAGAGTTATAATGCAACGTGAGATTTGGGCAGGTACAAACATGCAAACTATGTCAGTTTTAAATTACATACAGTAAATTCACTTTTTTGGTGTAGAGGTCTGTGAGTTTTGATGAATGCAAGTAACGTAATAACCACCATAGTCAAGATATAGAATAGTTCTGCCAGCTGAAGAAAACTGTTCCATGCTGCCTCATAGTCACATACCCCAAATCCTTGAAACCCACTGATATTTCCTGTGTTTGTAGTTTTACCTTTTTCCAAAATGTTATGTGTGTGTGTGTGTCTGTGTGTGTGTCTATGTGTGCAAAGAGAGAAATGTTATAAACACACACAGAGACACACAGATAGAGAATATCCCACAACATGTAGCCTCTTATGTCTGACTCATTTCACTTGACATAATTCATTTGAGATCCATCATGTTATTGATATGTATCAATTCTTTTTATTTCTGAGTAGTATCTTATTGTATGGATGTACCATGCTTAGTTTATCCATTTACATAGTGAAGAACATGAGGTTGTTTCCAGTTTGGGGCAATTATGAGTAAAGCTGCTATAAACATTCAAGGTTTTCTTGCACACAGAAGCTTTCATTTCTGTTTGGCAACACCCAAGAGCAGATTTCGAGATGATGTGGTACAAATATATATAACTTCTGCCTGTTTTCCAAGGTAGATGTATCATTTTGCATTCCCACTAGCCATGAATGAAAGTTTCAGTTGTTCCACAACTTCACCAGGTATTGCTATTGTCAGTTTTTTGTTGTTTGGTCTTATTTTGTTTTAACTATTTTAATTTGTTGTGTACTGGTATCTCATTGTGATTTTAATTTTTATTCTCCTAATGACTATGTTGAACACCTTTTGATATGTTTATTTATCATTTTTATGTCTTCTCTGGTGACATAAGAATGTCTATTCAAAAATGACATAAAAATGTCTATTCAAAATTTTGCCCATGTTTTAATTGGATGGTTTGTTTTCTTATTTTTTTTTTTTGAGCTTCATGTGTTTTTATATATCCTATGTCCACTTCTGAAGGTAATTATAAGAGATGTGAAATCTCTATTCATCATAGTATCCATAGACTCTTACACATGGGTTAGGTGGCTTGTAACAAGCCTTTTGTGGCAAAAAAAAAAAAAAAAAAAAAAAAAAATCTTTGATCTAATTATGCTCTTTTTCTGTTGGTAGATCTTTATAGACTTCTACCAATGTCTATTGAAAATGTACATTCCTATTGACATAGCAATGACCTTTCTTAAATAGTTAGAGCTATATATAAAAAACTAAGTAAAGGAATATGCCTTCAAACATTGACACAAATGCCAGAAATTGGGGAACCACTTAAAATTTCAAATACAAGGCCGGGCGCGGTGGCTCAAGCCTGTAATCCCAGCACTTTGGGAGGCCGAGACGGGCGGATCACGAGGTCAGGAGATCGAGACCATCCTGGCTAACCCGGTGAAACCCCGTCTCTACTAAAAAATACAAAAAACTAGTCGGGCGAGGTGGCGGGCGCCTGTAGTCCCAGCTACTCCGGAGGCTGAGGCAGGAGAATGGCGTAAACCCGGGAGGCGGAGCTTGCAGTGAGCTGAGATCCGGCCACTGCACTCCAGTTTGGGCGACAAAGCAAGACTCCGTCTCAAAAAAAAAAAAAAAAAAAAAATTTCAAATACAGGGGATTGAGTAAATTAATTATGGTGCAACCATATCAAGGAATAAATACAGTGAAGGTATTGAACTTGGTGTATAAGAACTGGATTTATTGACTTAGGATAATGTTACTGAGTGGTTTTCTCAAACTGTTATTTGATCATAGGTATTAACAAAATTAAATGCATAGGTTGATGTATTTTTAAATAAAAATAATATGCAAATCTATTCATTCAATAAATATTTACTAAGTATTGATAGTTTGCCAGGAATTGTGCTATGCACTGGGGGTACAAAGATAAGCAATTACATAAATTATTAAATCTTATAAATACATAATAAAGTCAAAATTTGAAGGATACAAAGAAAATAATGAACTGGCAAAATATGGCTCTAAAATGTCAGTAAATAAATTTATGTTTTTCCTTAGAGGCACCTAGATAGAGAGATAAATAATGGCCAAATTATAGTATAGTGTTTAAATATGTGCACTGGGAGCAGCTGCTTCAGGAGCCATTCAGAAATACAGTTTCAAGTCCTAGTTATGTTGGTTTCTACCTATGCAAATTGGGGCAGATCATTTAGCCTCATATATTACAATTACTATGTGAATTAAAAATATATTCCAAGTAAGGCAACATAATGTCTTTACATGGTAAGTACAAAATAAATGTTAGCTATTATTATCATTACCCTTATACAAGCAAATTTTTTAAATGGTAATTTCCATCCAAGCATTCTAATAGTAAACAAGTTAATAAAAAAGGAACTAAGTAGCAGTATAATTGATCATATGTGCATCTATAAGGACTCTGACTTCTAAGCATTTATCTGATTTTTTAAAATATATTTTTTTAATATTATTATTAGGTAAAATGAATATTTTGTAAGGATAGTGAGGGTGTGAAGAACACTGAGACATTTCTTCATTGATATCTACCTTTTTATGAGTGGATTCATACCAAATTTAGCTACTAAAGATATATACTTCAATATTGAAGCAGTAATATTGGTACCCCTGAAGTAAAATACTTGGCTTGCAAATAAGAGGAAAGTTGAAAAGTACTTTGAAATTTTATGGTGGCTAATAGCTATAATTAAGGGGTCAGTAATGACCACAATTGTGTGTGAATAATATAAGGAAATGAGTGACTCATTCTAATTCTTAATGATACTGAAAAGAAAAGGTTACATAGTGGCAAATTTGTTAGCATTTCCATTACATTTCAAATCTGTCCATGAAAGATAAGTGCAGCTGCTGCATAGAGAATTAAAAGATAAAACAGTCTTGGGCTCTATAAAACTTAAGATAAAGATGTTATCCCTGAGGTCTCCCCTCAGTGCATATGTGTTTTGCATTTGAAATTAGCATTGGTAGTTGATTTTACATAAATGAGCTATATTGTAGTGTTGAGTAAGGGAATCCTTTTAACAGCATAGGAAGACAGAAAATAATAAAGAAGACAAAGGGGGATAATCACAAGGATTTGTAGAACATGCTTTCATTGCCTGCTGGTCACCTGAGTGATTTTGCACTGCTTTTTGTGTTGCTATGTTGCTAAATTCATTTGAGTCTAAGAAGACAAATATCCACAAGATAAAAAGTTCTCCAAATATCTTGCTAAAATTATTAGATTATGTGATATACAACAACTGTGAAAAGATTTGTACTATTTCCCTTTTCCAAATCCCTTTAAATTTATTTTTACTTTAGGAAAAAAAAAAGAGTCATTAATGTCACATCAGAGAAACTGTTTCAAAATTCTATCCCCTGTGGTCCTTCAATCCCACTCTTTATAATTCAGGAAGAAACAAGGTTATCTGTTTCTGATAGCAACAGGAAGCAGCCAAATGGTAGGCAGATAGGGGCAGATCCCCGTTGAAACCCACCTTCAAGCCAAAAACAGCCTGAAGGCTGAAAGACCGAACTGCTGGTACTATGAAACCCACAACTGAGAGTGAGAACTTCTCTTCCTCTTTGCCCCACTGCTTCCTGATTGATTCTTTCTGAATAATGTCTTTCAATCAATGAATGTTGCTTTTTCCAGTACTACCTAAAGCCTCCCCCTCCCCGATTCTAAGCCCATAAAAAGCCCCAGACTCAGCTATATTGAGAGGACTTTTCTGCCTTCAGCTAGGGGGACCCCGTCGCCTATATCCCCTTTCCACTGAAAGCTGTTTTATTACTCAATAAAACTCCCTGCCTTGCTTACTCTTCAATGTCAGCACATGCTCATTCTTCTTGGTTATGGTTCGGGAACTGGGGAACCATTGCATAAGCCAGACTCGGGTAGGGCAGACTGAGTGGGCAGGCCATCTCCTGCAGCAGGCAGCTATGATCAAGCAAAGTCCAGATGAGGCATCACCAGCTGGAGATCCCCAGTTTGCAAAGTGACCAAGAAAAAAATCCTGCGTCACGTCATTCCAGCAAGTCAACAGCTCTCCTAGTTGAGCTAATAGATTATAAAGTCAGTCTTAAGTAAATTAGACAAAGAAAACAGTTGTATGTCTTGATTCTGAGATTCTTTTTAAAATAAATTTTATTGTGTATATTTGAGATTTACAACATGATGTATGGAGTACATATAGATAAATGGTTACTATAGTGAAGCAGATCAACATATTCATCATTTTACATAGTTACTTTTTTTGAGACAAGATCAGCTAAAATCTACTTATTTAACAAAAATATCTAACATAATAGAATTGCATGTCATGTTACACATTAGATCTCTAACTGATTTATCCTACATATCCCACATTGTATTCTTTGACATACGTCTCCCCATTGTCTCTCCTTTTACCACTTACCTGCAGGAACCACTGTTTGATTCTCTATGTCTGTGTATTTTTTTATATATATAATATATACATATTTTATATATATATAATATACATATATCTCTTATAGTCCTCATATAACTGAGATCATGCAATGTTTTTCTTTCTGTGTCTGGGTTATTTTACTTAGCAGAATGTCCTCCAGGTCCATCCATGTTGTGGCAAGGATCTCCTTCTTATTTAAGGCTAAATAATATTCTTAATAATTAAACCTGAATATGTGTTGTCCCTAAAGACTTTCTACTTTTAAATCCTCTTTGAGTTTAGCTTCTTCAAATACAGTAGGTTTCCAAGAGTGTTGATGCTATGAATTGCAAACTTTTAAAAGATAGGGGCTGTTTATCTTTTTATATCCTCTTGATCTAATACAATGCCATCTACATAGTCAGTGCCCAAAAAATATATAAGGAAAGGAAAGAGAAAGAAGAGGAAGAATTTCTACTGTGAAATAATGACAGGGTAGCTAGAGCATCCCACTGAACTTTGCAGTTTCTGCTTAAGGAATTTTAAAAGTTAAATTGCACTTTCTGCCTTAATTTAGCCATGAATATACATTTCTTTGAAATATTATAAAACATGATTCCAAAGCCAGTATGTAGTGTCAGGGAATATTTATATTGTATGGTAGTGCTGCCATTCATGTATTTATTCCTAAGGATGACATTCATTAAAACCATTATTTCTCTTTTTATAAAAAATAAAGTTTTTAGATTTTTTTCTAAATATAAAAATTATACATGCTTAGCTTTTGGAAAATGTCAAAAATCTATTTTAATTGTACATTAAAAGAAAGTATAAAAGTAAACAAGCTTACCCATAATCCTACTTCTCAATAATAATCATTATATATTTTGATGTATTTCCTTACTGACTTTTTTTATTTTCATAGTTTTTTTTTTCATAATGGAGATCTTCCATATAATTTTATAACTTGGCTTTTTACCTGACATTATACCTAATTACCTTAAGGCTGTTTGTAAAAGATGGTAGCAATTTACATTCCAACCAAAAGTAAATGTGAGAAATCTTATCACACACTTAAATTCATAAAATATAACAAAGTTCTTAATTTTTACTAATTTGATAGAAATAAAAGATATATATTTTGTAATATTTCTATTTTTTCAGTTTTAGGGCATTTTTGTTGCTCTACTTTAGCTTCAAGAGGCTTATTGTTTTTTTAAACCACTCCCAAAAGGCAAAAAAGCTCTCAGAGATTCAAACATTAAGAAAATAAAAATTCAATATCATTCACTCCTTTTTTTTTCCAGCAGAAGACTGCTTATTTTGATCCCACAATGTAGAATAACTGGAATGGAAATGACTCTAAAAGTAAAATTTCTAATAATCCATATGTATTGTGTTTCCATTATCCTATCTTTTAAAGAAAGCTTCTCAACATTCTAGATGAATATATAGGGTGATTTCCTGCTGATATGTGTCTCAATACAAAGGACAGCAAAATCAAAGATATTGGCAATAAAGAGCTCAGTGTAAGATGGGTCAAGTTGGCACATGACGTATAATAAATTTCACTACTAGTCAGAAAGGCAGGCTATCAGGCAGATCAAGGAACCTAAATCACATAACTTTCAAGTCACCCTGCTCAGGAATGACAGGAATCAAAATGCTAGTTTCATAGGTTAAAATTCCACCTATTTACTTGCATTTGTCTTAAAGACTATAGCTTCTGGAAATCAAAGTAAAAATAAACAAAAATTGGAAAATTATATAATTGTAGCTGGTCACAATGCTAATAGATTAATAGTTTTAATTAATTTTAAACTAGCAAATGAAAGTACTAAGAAATGCTGACTTCCAAAGAATGAGAAACCTCTAATAGTCCTACTGCTTATCTGTTTTGTAGGCAATAATGAAATGCAATGAAGAAAATATTCCTAATATGTAGGAGACACAATAGAAAGCATAAGTAATTATTCGATTAAGAACCTCACAATTAACTAGCTTACTTAAAAAATGCACAGTCAATAAATATCAAATAGTATATGACATATACCTAAATGCCAAATGTTATCATCTACATTTCAAATATCCTAAGAATTACAGAAGGAATACTCAGGGAATACTTAAGTGGTCACAGAAAACTTACATAGCATAATACACAAATTACTTAATATCAAAATTCAATTAATATAATGGAACAAAAATATAAATTTCTCAATAATTTTCAAATAAATGAAAGTAGGATAATTTAACTGTAAAATGGCAGAGAACTTTTTACCCACTATTAGACTTATATCTGCTTAGGATAAATTGCCATCAACCTAGTTATAATTCCCAAATGAACTTTATCCCATATTTTCTTTGCTGACTTCACTCTGTTTTTAAAAAGTATATTGTAAAAATTACATATCTTGGGCTGGGCGCGGTGGTTCATGCCTGTAATCCCAGCACTCTGGGAGGCTAAGGTAGGTGGATTGCCTGAGCTCAGGAGTTCAAGATCAGCCTGGGTAACACGATGAAACCCTGTCTCTACTAAAATACAAAGAAATTAGCCGGATGTGGTAGCATGTACCTGTAATCCCAGCTAGATGGGAGACTGAAGCAGAAGAATCGCTTGAACCCAGAGGCGGAGGTTGCAGTGAGCCGAGATCGTGCCATTGCACTCCAGCCTGGGCAACAGAGCAAGACTCTGTCTCAAAAATAAAAAATAAATAAAAAATAAAAATAAAAAATTACGTATCTTTCTTTCACTCAGATAATTTACTACAGAAAATCATGAAGTATTGCTAAAAAGTATCTTGAAATATACTACCATATGTAAAAGACTATGAATATGGAAGGATCAGTAAAATACTGATTAAGTGCATGGATATTAAAACAGCAAATTAATCTTGGTGTGAGATATTAAATATTTGTCTGCAATTATTTACCCTAAAATTGTTTTATAAACCACTTGATTGACAGTTGTTATCTCTCTTCTCTACTTATCTCTTCTGTATGACTGTTAACTGAACACTCCATATTTTTGCCATTGTCTTATTTTTCATGAGCTTAAAATGTTTTATTGAGGTAGCTAGCATTAACTACAAAAGAATAAAGTTATCTATAAAAGTTACACAGTGCACAACTGATTTCAGGTAGAATATCAGTCCTTGGGAAATGTGTTCAGAGATTTGTTTATTGTTCTCTACACTTTGGTTTAGTTAATATTAATCATTTCATGACCTCTAAATTTAGCATCCCAGAAATAGGCGTTAGTGAAATTTAAATAATGTTTTAAAAATTAAAGGTATTTTGAAAGTTTCAGTCACAGGCTACATTTTAGTAAAACAACAATAATAAAAAGACCTATGTGTCTTTTCTTGCCTTTTCCTCTCCCATCTACCTTAATTTTTGAGCTCTTACTCTTGCAATACCTAGCAAGGAAGAAGCAAGAATAAAAGGAGTTTATTTTCCTTTCTAAGTTCTCCTACTTATATCTATTATCCCTTAAATAAGAGGACTCAAGAATTCAAACATTAAGGCAACAATCTAATCTCACTCTACTTAGAGCCAGTTATTTAGTCCATTGCTTCTGAACCCATTATGTAATCCATTTGATTGCAAACCTGTTATGTCATATAAATGTGTAGAAACAATTCTAGATTATAGTTAAAAATAAAAACAATAATTTTCTTTTCTACTCTTTTTGCTTAATATTAACGTATTCTAGATAAACATGTTGGTAGACAAGTTGAGAATATAGATGAGGTCATGGTTTACATTCCTATTTTTACACATCCCTTATTCATGATCTGTATTTTACATTTCAGACAGAATCTAGTACTTTGCATTTTACTAAGTCTGCATAAGGAAACACACTTCACCTTCATTTTCTCAACTGCATGCCCCCCAAAACTAACTGGAGGAAAAACCTTTTGTCGTCCCCCTTAAGGGTGTAAGGACTTTTCTTCTGATGGCATGACTAATAAGTCTCTAATTGTCATGTTCAAGAACAATTATTTAACTTAGGCAAAGTTAGTGTTTATTTTATGGAATCAGTAGTCTTAGGTCAGCTTACAAATGTGGAAATTGTCGTTGAGACCACTGACTAAATTACAGGTAATAATTTTACCACAATAGTTCAAAAGCTTTCTTTTGTTTCCTAACCACATGTGGAAAAAAAATGAACAAAAACCAAATTCATATAAATTTTGATATTTAGGAGAAGAGATAGACTCATTAAACCTAAAAAGTATTGATTTTGTATTTTTCCTAAGATCTAGACAACAAATAAAACTTAGTAACATGTACAGTTGTGCCATATGAAATTACTAATATTCAACTGTTTTCAACCTATGGAAAAAAATTCTTATCTTTCAACCTAAAATACTAGTAATTATTGCTCTTAAAAAGAGGATTCTTGTTGTTAATGCCAACTAAAGGGGCAGGGAACTATTAATTAATAATAGGTACATTGTATATTATGTCACTATCACTAGCAATTATTAATAACTACTTTATATTTAGAACTTAAACTATCAAGTTTTCAAAGAAAAGAAAAACAGAGGTGTTACTAAGTTTAAATGTCTCCCCAAAATTTGATTATTGAAACTGTCCCTTTACTGGTTCCTTAAGCCCTGCTCCTGACTCATGACCCCTACAATATGCTCCAATAGATCCTATATTTTCTTATCATTATGATTTTGTATTGCTCTTACCACTTTGTATTACTAATGCATGCTTAACTGCAAACTCTCTGAGGACTTGTCCCAGGTCTATCATTCCTAATTTCTAGCATTTTCTCAAGTAGGATTAAGTGCTGAATTATTTTGGGGGTATGGATAAATTGATTGGAACTTGAAAAGTAATTATATTGTCTTGGATTATTTTTATTTTACTATTATGAAGATAATTCATTCATCTCAGAATAATGAATTTCATTATTCTGAGAGAATGCAGTCTAGGTTTCAACTAATACCATTTACAATTAATGCAGATCATTGTGTCATCTTGGATTCAATGAAATATTGCAAATAAGAGGGGAAATTTTTATTATGATAAAATGAAATCCCTACATCCTTTTAGTAGCTTGAAGTCATAGGATCTGTTTATGTCATTTCAAAACAATTCTTAGTTCTTTGTAAGCAGACAGACTCTGTCACAGCTTTGTGGTAAGCAAATGATGCTCTGTCTTTGCAAACAGTGGAGAAACCATACATTATGAGGATGGAAGCCAAGTATTTATTTAATGCTTTATTTCCATATCATATTCTTGTCTTAAAAGATCTTTTCTGTTGGACCATATCATTAATGTTGTCTCATCTATTAGATACCTTAAACCAGACTGGTAACAAAAGTGAGCCAGAAAATTCAAATGGAAATTTTCTTCAAGATGGATAACTCCCTGGAGTTACGTGCCTTCTTGCTTACTCTGACATAAATGGCCTCAATTGCTTTTTTTCTACTAAAGGGCGTAACAAAATGTTCCTTTCTCTGAATATAAAAAGGACTATATAAATGAAAAATTTGAAAGAGCAAAACCATTTTCTCTAAAAATATCACTACTGTAATATTATCATTTCTAGTTTTTATTGGGTTCATGGAAAGCCCTGCTGCGTTTTGTGAAAAGAGTTATCAACCCAATGTTGTCATCTGTGGAATGAGTATGTGGGACCATATGCTTCTAAACTATTAGTTCAGAATTTTCATAATTCTGGGTTTCCAAATATCTGGTAGATGTTACAGAGACAAAAATGGCTACATTCTTGACTGAATGTTTTAGTTTTTAAATGTTTGCCATCATGCAGTCAACTCAAAAGCATGAGAAAATAGGATAAAAGGGATGGTTTGGAGTCAACAGCCTTTGAATTGATAATATATAGGTTTTTAAAATAATGTATGGATATGTTTTATTTTTATTTTTTGTGGGTACATAGTAGGTATATATATTTATGGGGTACATGAGATGTTTTGATAAATGTATGGCTTTTTCCTAAGAAAATTCACATTTTACTAAAGAAAAAGAGCTCCAATTTAGAAATCAGAAGCCCTAGATTAGTGTTCCACCTCTTACACTTGCTAGCTTTGTAAATTAAACAAGACTCTTCACGTCTATGAGTCTCAATTTCCTCACCTATACTTTAGTGATCACTCTGAATTCAAAAATTTAAATACAAAGTTATGATAGCTAATTTGGTTAGGCTTTGTGTCCTCACCCAAAATCTCACCTTGAATTGCAATCCCCATAATCCCCATAATCCCCACGTGTCAAGGGAAAGACCAGGTGGAGGTAATGGAATCATGGGGATGGTTTCCCCCATGCCGTTCTTGTGACAGTGAGTTCTCATGAGATCTGATGGTTGTGTAACTATTTGGTAGTTCCTGCTGCATTCATTCTCCTTCCTGCTGCCTTGTGAAGAAGGTGCTTCCCCTTCACTTTTCACTATGACTGTAAGTTTTCTGAGGCCTCCCCAGCCATGTAGAACTGTGAGTCAATTAAACCTCTTTCCTTTATAAATTACCCAGTCCTGGGCAGTTCCTTATAGCAATGTGAAAATGGACTAATACAATACCTGTAATACTGTTATCTGCGATACTAATCTATTATGTTACTTGTTTTCTGTTACTTGTGTTGGAACTCAGAAAATTATATCCTAAAACATGGCATGCTGAACACGTTAGAAATAAAGGAAGTTGGAAGGCCTTAGAAGCTGCCTCAAAATCAAGGACCTTCTCTTGTCTCTCCCTGCCTCCTAAATACAGGGAGGAGCTCTTCCTGGAATTTCCATATCCAAATGATGAAACTTTTTTCCAAAAGAAATGCAATTGTTTTAAACCCTTTCCCTAGTAAAGACTGATCACTGAACAAGAGAAGGAAATAGGAGAAAAGAGACTAATAGTGGTCATCATGCCCAGACAGACATTTCATCTATTCTTCTGAGGGTAGCTCCAAGATATTACATAAGAGACTACATCTGCATAATAAGAGAACCATTGTTCACAGTGCAGTTACAATCTTGTAACTTGTGGATCCCATTCAATTTCCAAAGAGAATCCTTTACAAACCATTGTCTGTTTATTGGGTTGATTCATTTCCCCCAGAAAACATTTACTAACCCTCAAAATTGCCCACATTTCCCCATCTCCCTCTCCCCTGTGAAGAGGTTGCTAATTAAGCTTCAGCCATCTGGCCTTTTTTTATCTCATATTTTATATGACTCCCATGTTTATGCACATTAATACATTTATATACCTTTTCTCCTGTTAATCTGTCTATTGTCAGTTCACTTCAGCAGACTTGAACCTTTAGAGGGGGAGGCAAAATAATCTTCACTCCTACATGTTTCTTGTTTTTATTATTTGCTCCATTATTAATATAAATGTGACTTGTAAATATTGATGTAAATAAAGGTATTATCATTTTGAACTATCTGCCTCTACTAGACAAAAGTCAAAGCAACTAACCTCTGATCTGAGGATCAAATATAAGTAAAATTTATAATGCTGGATTTTAATAAATGTTTAATAAGTGTTTCTATGATCGTTATGTTATTGTAGCTTTGTGCCTGTGATACTGTGATTATAATAAAAAATATATAGTGGTCTTTGTCACAGGTTGCTAACACAGAGCTCCTAATCCCTTGGAATTTTCCAGTTGATGGGAGCATCTTTTGTTCTAATGAGGTGACTTTTGGTGGGCTCCTGGGTAGGGGCTGCCCACCAGAAAGACAAAACCATGATTAGAAGCTTAAAAGTTTCAGTTCCATCCTCCATTCCCATCATCCAGGAAGGGGAGAGAGGTTGAATGTTGAGTTAATAATCAATCATGCTTACATGATGAAGGCTCCATAAAAGTTCCTGAACTACTAGATAAAAGAGATTCCTGGTTTCTGAACATGTGGAAGTGCTGGAAAGGTGGCACACCCAGAGAGGGCATGTAATCTCCATGCCTCTTCCCACCAACCTTGCTCTGTGTACATCTTCATCTGGCTCTTCATCTGTATCATTTGTAATGTTCTTTCTAGGAAACTGGCTAACTTAAGTGTTTCTCTGAGTTCTGTCAGCCATTCATAGGCCTGTGAAAAGGGTCATGGGCACCAACTATTTATAGCCAGTCAATGAGAGTAATTAAGGTTCTGAATTGTGATTGCAACCCCCAAAGAGAAGTGGGGGCAGTCTTATAGGACTGAGCCCTTAATTTGTGGGATCTGACTCTTAACTACAGGTAGACAATGAAAGGATTGAATTAAATGGTGGGACATCATGTTGGTATCAGAGATCAGTGTGGGAGGAAGCCCACATATTTTGGGGACCAGAAGTGTTATGCTGAGAGTATAGAAGGGGAGACGACTTGGTTTTCCCTACTATACAGTTCCCATGCATGATGATATGCCAAACCACATGCTAACCTCCAGGAGAGGGTACTGAGAAGACCCTCAATACTACCTCATTAAAGAAAAATCATAAACAACAAACACTGACTCCAAATGAGTGCCATGGACTTTCTAAAACATATTTTTTCCTATTCAAGTGAGTGTTAAGAAAAAAATAGTACTAATTTTACTATTACATTAAAATGTCTCTTAATGAAGTTTATTAACATATGAAGGAAATATGTCACTAGAAATAATTTTTAAGCATATCTGCAAATATGCCTTTTGACACAAACATTTTCTTCTCCCTGTGTTCTTGGACCTTATTTTTTTCCCTAGTTCATGAGCTTCCTGTAATCCACCCTAGGAAAATCTAGTTGAAAAGCTTTACTTCCTAAAAATAATAAAAAGGGGAAATCAGCAGCTGTTCAATTCTCCTGTGTTAATTTTCCAACTATTCCTTCAATATGACACTTAAATCTTATTACAATATTCCTGCAAACATTATATTTCCTGCAGTGAATAATATACATAAGATATTCTAATGCACATAGAGAAAGGCAGAAATGAAAAACAGCTTATTGATATAGAAGATGGATATTTTGGTAGTAGCATCACATAGAGTTTCTCATCAGCAGTAAACATCTGCTTCCTTTCATTATGATTTTCTTTTGCAAATTCCAAAGGCCACATGACAGCATTGCCATATATTGGAAATGCAAAAGTAGGAGCAGAAAAGGGGTGATCCTTTTTTTCCCCATCATAAGGGTCGTGTCACTCCTATAACAAAAGACAGGTTAACAATAAAAAGGCACAATACATATTTTTTAATTAAAGTTCTACATGACATGGGAGTCATCAGAATAAAGACCCAAAGATACAGGAAAAGCTATCCATTTTTATGCCTAGGTTCAATGAAGAATGGACAAGTGTGCAGAATTGTGATTGGACAAGAAGGGGACACCCTAATGGAAACAGACCGAGTGGTGAAACCTAGCAATACTGTCTGTTGAGATCTTCTTGGCCTCTCCATGCAGTATTTTCTTTCTCCCTGTATGAGGCAGGACCCTTTCTGGAACACAGGAACAGGGGTGTTATGGCCTACTATCAAACAACGTAGGCCGGAAAATTTATTTATGGCCAGTTCTTACCCAAAAAGGCAGAGGTGGGTTAGAGCAACATTTTTAGGTTTGTTTAGGTAGAGCAACATTTTAGCCTTGCTTTGAGGGCAGGGATGCTGGTTTCTATAACTACCTTTAGGGAAGAAGGATGCTTGTTTCTAAGACCTGTGTGGAGGAAAGTAAGGGATAAAAGACAGGAGAGCAGGAGAAGGTCAGAAAGAAAATGGGTTTTGTTGTTGGGTGTTTTGTTGTTGTTTTGGCCCTTTTTTTGAGACAGAGTCTCGCTCTGTTGTCCAGGCAGGGGTGCAGTGGTGCAATCTCAGCTCACTGAAAACTCCGCCTCCGGGGATCAAGTGATTCTCCTGCCTCAGCCACCTGAGTAGCTGGGATTACAGGCATGTGCCATTCATGCCCACTAATTTTTGTTTTCTTAGTAGAGACTGGGTTTTGCCATATTGGCCAGGCTGGTCTCAAACTCCTGACCTCAAGTGATCTGATCCACCCACCTCAGTCAACCAAAGTGCTGGGATTACCGAGGTGAGCCACCACATCCAGCCTAAATAAAACTGTTTTTTTAGGCTGCTTCTGAGTCCTTCATTTTGGGTTTTGTTTTCTAAGTCTCAACACAAATGTTCAAGAAAAATTCTGTAATACTTTCTCTAAAAGTACAGTATCACTACCCTATTCACAGTTTCACTTTATGCAGTTCCAGTTATTTGTGGTCAAACACAATCCAAAAATATTGAATGAAAAATACCACAAATGAGTAACTCATAAATTATAATTTGTGTGACATACTAAGTATTGTAATAAAATCTCACACCATCCAGCTCTGAGTCACCCCTTTGGTGTATGCAAGCTGAACATACACTGCCCACCCATTAGTCACTGGTAGACCTCTCAGTTATCAGATTGACTGTTGCGGTACCACAGTATTTGTATTCAAGAAACCCTTATTTTACTTAACAGTAGCCCCAAAGCACAAGAATAGTGATCTTGGCATATTGTTTTAATTGTTCCATTTTATTATTAGTTATTGTTGTACATCTCTTACTGTTGCAGGACTTTCTCCTTAGTTCAGCTAAAGATGGAGTCCTTGTCACACAGCCATGAAATATTAGGCTCGCTGATAGTTTGAAGAGTAAGAAAAATGATATTTATTGGGTAAAAGGAAAAGAGGGGTGGGGGAAAACAGGGACAGTCCGCAAAGCCAGAGTCCTGCTAGTGCCCTTCCTGCCTCTCAGACTGAATCCCAGTACCACCCAGGAAGAAGAGGGGCCAGGCTCCTCCCTACTGTAAATGGCGCAAACTTCCCAAGGCTCCACCCGCGTGCGCAGTCCTCCCAGTGTGCAGGTCGGTTGGAGGTTCTGCCAGGGAGCCCTTCTCACCTGGCTGTCTCATTACTGTGCCTACCTTATAAATTAAGCTTTATCATAGGTACATATGTGTAGGAAAAAAACACAGTGTATATATTACTTGGTACTATCCTTTGTTTCAGAAATCCACTGGGAGTCTCAGTCCTGTGGATAAGGGGGTACTATGTAAAAGTCAAGAAATAATTTAGGCCGGGTGCAGTGGCTCAAGCCTGTAATCCCAGCACTTTGGGAGGCCGAGACGGGCGGATCACGAGGTCAGGAGATCGAGACCATCCTGGCTAACACGGTGAAACCCCGTCTCTACTAAAAATTACAAAAAACTAGCCGGGCGAGGTGGCGGGTGCCTGTAGTCCCAGCTACTCGGGAGGCTGAGGCAGGAGAATGGCGTGAACCCGGGAGGCAGAGCTTGCAGTGAGCCGAGATCCGGCCACTGCACTCCAGCCTGGGTGACAGAGCAAGACTCCGTCTCAAAAAAAAAAAAAAAAAAAAAAATAATTTAAAATATTATATGTTAAAAACAAACAATAAATAAACAATGGGAGTCCAGATTTAAGTACAACACCATTGTATATGATACATTATTTCCTTACAATAAACTGTATTATTCAATATTTTATTTAATGATAGAATAGCAAATAATTAGTAAAATAATTTTAGCTTCTGAGAGGATATAAGACTAAGTTTATTCCATTCACAAAAAGTAAAATTAATACAAGAAAGAATTTTATTATTTCCTGAAAGAGTTGCCAAAGTTATATCTTCTACATCTGAAACAATGTTGGGCATTACTTAAGGAACTTACTTGATAACTATGTATTTTTAAATCTGAAACAATTTACCTGAAGTGGTTACATAATATTGACTGTTCATTTTTTGAAGATTTTGTTTAATACTTTATTGCAGAGTATGTTGGCAGCACCACAGGAGATCAGATGATATAAATTATTCATTTTTCAATGATTCTGTTAGAGAATATTAAATCCTGATCTTCCCACATTCTTCCTACATGTACCTCCCATTACCGTCAATCCACAGTAGCCACTATTCACCTAACACCTCCCACGTGTTTCTGTCTCTGTTCCCTGTTTCATGTGATTTCTCTCTGGCTTAAATGTTCCTGTTATGGTTTGAATGGATATGACCCTCCAAAATTCATAAGGTGGAAACTAACATTCTTTTAGGAAGTGATTAAGTACAAATGTTCCATTTTCAGGAAAAAGGTTAGTACCTTTATAAAAGAATTTGAAAGGAATGCCCTAGTCCCTCTTCTCTTTTTGCTCTTTCTGCCATATAAGGACACAGCATTTATTCCCTCCAGAGGATGCAGCAACAAAGCACCCTCTTGGAAGCAGTGTCCTCATAGTTGGCCATGGATGCAGCATGACCATTTCACCTTCAGCTCATATCCACATTACAGGCCGGAAGAGGGAGCAAAGGCTGAGAAGTGTGTCCACCATGTGTGTCCCTTTTCAAAACATTTGTCTGGTGGCCCCACTGGACAAATTTGGTTTCCTTATCATTGGTCATACTAGATCATATGGCCACTCCTGGCCACAAGGCAGTCTAAGGGAGACTTACCAGACACTGAATCTGCTGTTGCCTTGATCTTGGACTTCCCAACCTCCAGAACTATGAAAAATAACTTATGTTACTTATAAACTTATCCAGTCTCTGGTATTTTCTTCAGCAGAACAAATAAACTAAGATAGTTCCCTATCTCATTTATGACTGTTGAAAGTCTTCTCTGTCATCTAAAGATATCTCAATAATCACTTTAACAAGGAGTCTTCTTAGGTTTCGTCTCCTCCCCAGTTTTAACCTTATATAATTCTTCTTTTGTTTGAACTTTCACATCACTTGAAATTTTTTAAGGCACTTATATGTTTACATTCAAATTGCGCTATGGTTCATTGTGCATTATTCTTATATCCATTCTCCATTACATTCATTACAGATTCACCCTGTTAATTAACATTTAATCTGCTATGTATAGACTATATGCCTTCTTCTGGAGCAATAAAGAAAAATATAGCATTAACCTATCCTCACGAAATTTATCTTAAAGCATGACCCATTCATTTTCCTTACCCTTCATATCTTCCACAGTATTTTATATATTTTGGTCATAAAAGTATTTGTACCTATTTTAGTCATACACAAGGAAGTTATTAATTATTGTGTATATTTTGGTCATATAAATATTTGTAATATTTGGAATTAATTTATTATGATGAGTATCAATTACAATAATAATAATATTGATAATTTTGTATGAAATGCAAAACTATTCATACATGATGAGAAGTCAATGCTTCCTCTAAAAACTGATACGGTAAAAATAATTACTTGTTTCCTTAATTTGGGATGCTACCTAACATAGAGAAAAATGAAATATCACGCAGACTTATTTTAAAAAAATAGTTTTTACATGAATGTCCTATCCTAGAGGCAAGATCAAACTTAATTAACATCAACAGAGATTCCTTAAACACATTAAATTTTATAAAGCACCTTCTGGGTGACGTTATCTGCTATTATACAAAACAGAAGGAGAGTAAACTAAATTCAAGTCTAATCATAGAAGCACCAGCAACTAAAATTGTTTTCAAATAATTTACAAATACGTGTACTGCATAAATTCATTGTTTGCACACAATACACAGCTTTACAATTATAAGAAAGACCAAGTGTACGGCAAAGTTAAATTAGAGGATAATTGCAATTATTTGTGAGTGTTCCTTCTCTCTATAATTTGTACACGATCATATACATGGAATTTATTTCAGCAATCTCCTAAAATATCAAGTTTGCTTATTTTAATCCTTTTGGCAATTAGATTATCTCCCATGTGCAGACAAAAGAAATCATGAATATCAATAGATAGGTATCTCCAAAAAATTGCTTCACCAATGTGATGAAAGATACTTTTGCATTTGCATCCATACAGGCCATTATTTCCTCACTAAATAGAAAGATGAAAATAATATCAAGTTTCTTACATATCATCATTACCATCATCACCATCATCAAGCTATTGAGAAAATATTTTTAAAGGTCTTTACATTTCCTGAATAAAACTTATAAAGTCAGTTCTACACTATAATTTGAATGTACCTCTCAGTCAAATCTTAGGATCTTTTGCTCAAACTGCAGCTATGTCTATATCAGATAGTAACAAAAATCCACCCTCTCACCAAGAAAAACACATTTTTCTAAGTACAACTGCCACTTGGTTATAGATAAAGTGTTAGCCATAATCCATTGTTTTAAACTAACATATAGGAAAGATAGTAAACGACTGTATTGATTTATTGAAATTTTATTTTTTTTGTAGAATAGTGTTTCCATAACTAAAATTTAAAACTTGAACAGAATTTTTCAAACCAAATAAATTCTACTACCCACTGCACAAAAACAAAGAATTACTAGGAAAGGTCTATTCTCCTTTTTTTTCAATGAAAAGCATTGTCCTGAAAATCATATCCAGGAGTTTCCGGTAGACAGTGGATTAGAGTCTGTTCAGACTGTGTGTGTGTGTGTGTGTGTGTGTGTGTGTGTGTGTAGGGGGGGGTGGGTGTGTGGGTGTGTACCACTCATGCACAAACATGGTGACAAAGTATCTTTTCTTTTTTCCTGCTACTGATTAGTCTTATGTTGGAAGATTTTGCCCTGACATGGTTCCTCTGATAGTGTTACAGATCCTGCTATAAAGTATTGAATCAGGATTAGTACATATTTTCTGGAAAGAGATAGTAAATATTTTAGGATTTTGTGGGTCATTTATGTTATCTGTTGTATATTCTTCTATTTTTTTTTTTTAAATTATTTTTAGTAGAGACTGGGTTTCACCATCTTGGCCAGGCTGGTCTTGAACTCCTGACCTTGTGATCCACCCGCCTCGGCCTCCCAAAGTGCTGGGATATACAGGTGTGAGCCACTGTGCCTGGCCATTTTTTAAGCACTTTTAAAATGCAAAAAACATCCTTAGCTCCTGGGACTTTTAAAAACAGGACACAGGCTAAATTTGATCCATAGGCAAAGTCTGCCAACGCCTGCTTTGAATTAGCAATAGCCATGTTGCTAGTTATTTGATAGGTTTCAGTAAATGTTTGCCAAATACAAAACCTCAGTTCTTAGGGTCTGGAAATGGAATGAAATCAGTAGACCTGGTGTTGCCTTAGGAGGAGCTTCCAAATTCTGCTTCTTATGTGAGCTCCACTTTAGACGGTACTTATTGAGCTGCTCCATCACTTTTGAGCTGCTCCACTCTGCTCAAAAAGTGCAAACCATGGAGATTTTAAAAGTTCACTACCTCTCTGCTCTCTCTCTCTCTCTCTCTCCCCGTATCTCTACCTCTCTCTCTTTCTCACATACACAGTACATACACACATCTACAAAACACAAGCACACCCTTTTCTGCATCACATAGACACAAAGCAGCTGAATGGAGATTTTCTTCTACACCTGAGGAAAAAGAATGTTCTCAATTTGCTGACACTTTTAATCTATAAGTATCAGTCCTGCCTTAAGGCAATCTATCTTAATTGCTTTCTTCTGTTCAGATCTCTTGGCTAGGAATTTTTCTACTTAATCCAATAAATATTTGTCAAGCACCTAATACAACCACACTAAGCTTCACAATTCTAATGTGGACACAAGTCACCCTGGGATGTGGTTAAAGTGCAGACTTTGATTCATCGGGTTTGAGGTGAGGTCTGAGACTCCGCGTGTCTAAGGAGTGCCTACATGATGCTGATGCTGAGGGTTTTGTGAACCATATTTTGAGAAGCAAGATAGTGAAGAATGCGAGTGAGTATAGAGTTAGTTACAATCCAGTAGTGGTGAGTACTATTTGAGGAAAATGTACTTCAGAAGCAAATAAACTTGAACAGAATACGTATGTTAAAATTCAGGAAAAAATTCTTAGAGGGTATATGAACAAAACATCCTTAGGAAGAGGAAGAGGAAGGGTTATGCAGGTTAAGCATGCAAGGAAAGGAGAAATGGGAAGAAAGCTGGAATTCCTGGCAGAAGGGGACACTGCAAAGCAGATGTTAAGTGGCTATTAGAAAAATGTATGAAACGCCAGGACAGTAGGTAATCTGGAAGATAAAGAAAGGAATATTTAAAGACAGAATATTTAAAGACAGAATGAACAACAGTAATTCAGTTTAGAAAAGAGTTTAGAAAAGAGTTTTATAGAAAAGAGTTGTTAGGTTCAACAGCAAAGACGTACTTGGTGATATAGTGAAAATCATTTTAGTAGTTACATGAATGCAAAAGGCAGAGTACAGCAAGTTGAAGAATGTTTGGGAGTAAGGAAAGTAGGGCCTGTTATTTTGTGGGTTTTTGATGTAAGATATTTCAGTCTGTTTAAATTCATTTGGAAAGAAGGAAGTAGGGAGAAATTGAAGACACAAGGAAGGGGGAGGAAATAATCAGTACAATATGCACCCTGAGAAAGAAAGAGATGAAATCTGGAGCCAAACTGGGAAGATTATCTCAGGAAGTATCTAGGTATCGTTCATTGTAACAGAAGGAAAGAAATAAAAAATGAAAGAAGACTTAGCCAAGTCTGTATGTTTGTTGGTAGAAAGCTGCAGGGTTTCCTACCTGTGCCTCCTATGTTCCCTGGAAATTAAGAAGTACATTTATATTCTGAGGGAAAAGACAATAAGACCAGGAGTTTCTAAAACATGAAAAAGGTTATTAGTATGGAAAATGGAAAAGAAATGTAGCTGACAGAACAGTGAAGGATTTATTTCATGAGTATGAGTCCCTTGACTGTTTCATGTTTTTATGATACAAGAGACCATGGATTGATGGTGATAGCCATCTCAGACTCTTTCCACACGAGCAAGAATCATGTCTCCCTTTACCAAGGCAGAACTTCTAAGCTCAGTCAGGTCCTAGTTTTCTGGATGAATTTCATCCCACCTTTCCTGTTTTAAGTCCCAAGCCTGTTCCTTGGGACTGGACTCTCAAGTTATTGGTATACATCTATAGTTAATTCAGAGATATTCAAAGATATACTCCATGAGACTTATTTTCTGTGTCCTCTCACTACCCTATGGTTACTCAATTCCCTACATACATACACTTACTTATTTGTCTAGGCTCAAAACTCTCCATTTATATATCTTGCTTACAGTTCTTACAAACAGGGCTGCACTAAATGTCTCCTAGAGGAATTTCTAACAGTCATACACGTAAGGATATTAAATATCACCAAATGTCCTGGGCACCTTGATAAGGTCCTACTTCTCCTTATGTGCGGAACCCACATATTTCCATTTGTTCATTGGTGGTTGACTAGTGCAGTCTCTAACCATCATACCCAACTTTAGAAGAATTATAGAAAATCTTATTTTCTTTACAATATCCACCTTTGATTCAAGACCAAGTTTGACAAAGATTTAATAAAATCAGTCCAAGATATATGAGTGACCTCTCTTTCTGAGAGTAAAAATCTGGAGCTTGATTCCTATTCACAAATGCTGTCATAAGACTTTACATAGGATAAAGAATTTCTAGTAGAGAATCATCTGGAAGAAATTAATTGATGGAATAATCACATTTCCTCTCCCTGTATTAATTAGAGGAAAGAAGTATGGTAGGGCAAAGGGAGTGAGGTGGGGTGTTCAATACAAGTTAACATCCAAACTGTTTTAGGAAAGCAACATGACGTATCTGTTATGAATGTGGTTTCTGGTGGCATCACCCTGACTGATTCTATGTTTTAGGCAAATTAACCTTTCTAAGCCTCAGTTTGGTCCTCTGTAAAGTGAGAATATTAATAATGCCTACCTCATATGGGTTGGTGCCAGGATTAAATGGTACATTCTATATACAACAGCCTGGAATCAGTCTGCCCTGGTGTAGACGTGTATTTTATCAATGCTATTTATAATTTCCCAAGCACTTGGTGATAAAATAACAGACTGACTTTAACTTTTTTTTATAGTTAAGTTTTAAACTTTCTACAAACAAATCACTACCCTGTTGCTTGCTTCCTGGGGCAGACTACTTTGTTATATTTTAATAAAATGGGTTGTTGTTATATTTTAACAAAACGCATATCAAATTCTGAAGTTACATTTATCAAAGAATTAAAATAAATAAGGTTAATGCATCACATTTTAAGTATACATTTGTGAAAATTTACTATGTTTTATATTGTTAATTTACTTTACTAATATTGAGTTGACTTAGGCCAGAAAAAATGTGCTATACTACAGTGGAATTGAGGGTGCTGATATCCTGCAGTACAGCTATGCCCTAAATTCTTGAAGACCCAGTTAACTCATCAATATGGATCAGCCTCAATGTTACCTGTTAGCAGTTAGAAAGCCCCTCACATTTTACAAATGTTCCATAAAATTTCTGGACACCTCTTTTTTCTCCATATATATTTTACATCCAGACATTTCCTGAGTTCTAGGACACATAGATATCCAAAGCAAATAGTAAACCCAGGCACAACCTTCTCATTTCTACTCTTTTTGCCTGGCAAATGAAGACAGAGCATTCCCCTTCAGATTATGAAAGCATGATTCAGGATCTGTTGAGTCTTAACCCTTTGCTTCCCAAGATGGGCATCTGCACACAGTAAAACACGCTTAAACCAAGCCTGAAAGGAAATCCATCTATTTCTCTCTCCCTCTCCCCTCCAAGCCCCCTGCAACCCTTCCCTTCCTTCCTTTCTTTCTTCTTCCTTCTCCCTTCCTCCCTTTCCTCCCTCCTTTCTTTCTTCCTCTCCCCTCATTTTCTCTTCTTCTTCCCCATCTCTCCCTCTTTCCATTGCTCTCATTTCATTCATACACAAACTCACACATACCCATTGCTTCTGCTAAAAATAAATTTTTCTATCAAACCTCCAAGTTTAATACCTAAAACATGACAATGTTTCTCTAAAGTAACTTGTAGATAGCTGTGCTTTGCTTTACATTTTTTAACATGTGTTTTCCTGACATATCTATTGTTTTGGAAATCTATAATTAGTAAAACATAAACCTACTATTTTTATTTTCCATCTGCCAGATGCCAAGTTGTCTTTAGAGTCTCTCAAAGAATAGAATCCAACATGGCTCTTTTCATTTGCATTCTTGTTTACAAGAGTGGGTGACAATGACAGCTGAAATAAATAGCCACAGCTTAGAGAAAATGATTTTGTTTCTTAATTGTCAGTGGGCTGTGATCAGGAAAAGCCCAGGAATGAAACAGAAGCCAGCTTCAAAAAAAAGATGGTTCTTTTCATTTTTAATTCTATTTCTTTTAATTTTTCTGAATCTACTCTTCTTTTAATTATTCAGAATCAACTATGATGAATTTTAACAATATTATCTTTAATTACTAAAGCAAATTCACCTGAACTTAAGCTATTCTTAGGCTATAACTGAGATAACTCTGAACTTGAATAGATTCTTCCAACAATTAGCATTGTGTTTAGTAAAGAAGGTAATCAAAAAGGATAACTTGAAAAAATACATTCTTTATAAGAGTTATTAACGGGACAAGGATGTAACTTTGAAATACATAGAGAGGTGATGGGAATTTAAGAAAGAAATGACCTAATTTTTGAATCTGGTGAGCCTAGAGTACAGTGAGTCAGCTAACAATTGAATTTTTCTATCTGCCCCACCTACCTGGAATGTTCTTCTACTTGCCACTTAGGACAAGAATATTATCAAGAAAAATAAATTTTTTTTAAAAGCAATTCCATCAGTCAAAGATAATATTATTAGAATCCTAATCTAATATATTCTCTGGTTAAAATAATTCTACCTTCTACCTGTCCTAATCCTTTTGGATGGGCTGCTGGGTGGCAGCAAGGGGTGGGAAAATAATCAAGACAAGTCATCACAAATAATAACATAAGCCATTCCCAAAAGCCACCACCTTCCTGTTGTAGTTTCTTCGGAAGCCTCCAGGTATGCAATACCCAAGAAATTAATGAACTCACACATTCAATACAATGTATTTTATTTATAAGATTTTTTTATTTATAAACCAATCTTCTATTATTCATGTATAGCCCTTGTACCTCATTCTTTTCTCACAATGAAAGGTCCTTCCAAACTCCCCCTTTAACTGTCCTCTAACATACAAGCCAGTTGGAACATTAGTTACTCCACCTCTAATTACAACCTACATTATTTGCTTGTAAATTGGCTCATTATAATATCATTAACATGAGGAAGAAATCCCACATCTGGGGTAAATAGCAAAGTTCCCCAAGTCAGTCTCAGGTAGACTGTTTCTTCCATTTGGTTAAGCTCCCACCATGCTCTTGAATTTCTTCATTCTTACAACGGCAAGTTTACAACACTACACACTCAACAAATACTTACTGAATGTGTGCTAGGGTCAGGCATGTTGCAGATTCTTTGGATACTGCATTGATCAAGAGAGTAAAAAATATGACATCCCTTAAGAAGCTTGCATTCTTTTGAAAGAAGACAGATACCAAATACCAAAAAGAATAAATGAGGAAATTCTTTAGTATGATAGAAGTAATAAATGCTCTAAAAGATAAAAAGCATGGATTGGTAAGGTGGATAAAAAAAGAGATGGAATGGCAGAGCATTTGCATTTCACAAGAAGATTCTGATCAGTATTCACCAAAAAAAATGACATTGGAAGGAAGGTATGTCCTATGTTCACCCCTTGTCTTTACTATTGTTCATAATGGTATACCTCAAAAATTGCCAAATAAACATGTACAGATGCTCTTTGACTTACAATGGGGTTATGTGCCAATAAATCCATTGTAAATTGAAAATATAGTAAATAAAAAATGTGTTTAATACACTAACCTGTCAAACATCAGAGTTTACCTTAGCCTACCTTAAATGTGCTTAAAACACGTACATTAGCCTACAGCTGGGCAAAATCATCTGGCAACACAGTACACCACAGAGTATAATTTGTTTGCCCTCATGATCAATCACTGGCTAACGGGGACCTGCAACTCGGCTTGCTACCCAGCATTGCAAAACAGTGTCCTACCACATATTGCTGGCTCAGAAAAAGATGAAAAAGATTCAAAAAAGTATAGTTTCTACTGAATGTGTATCACTCTTGCACCATCAGAAAGTTGAAAATTGCAAATCAAACTCTTGTAAGTCCTAAGTGGGGATTGTCTGTATATTCTCTGTTGGCTAAAAATAATAAATTTCTCACTTCTAATACAATGGGTTTCACTCTGATCTACTGTATTAGTTCATTTTCACACTGCTATAAAGAACTACCTGAGACTGGGTAATTTATAAAAGAAAGAGTTTTAATTAATCACAGTTCTGCATGGCTGCAGAGGGCTCAGAAAACTTGCAATCACGGCGGAAGGTGAAGGGGAAGCAAGGCACCCTTATTACAAGGCAGCAGGAAGGAGAATTAACACAGAAGGTCCTACCAAACACTTATAAAACCATCAGATGTCACGAGAACTCACTCAGTATCACAAGAGAGCATGAGGGAATTGCCCACATGATTCAGTTACCTCCACCTGGTCTCTCCCTTAACATTAGGGATTATGGGAATTATGGAGATTACAATTCAAGATGATGTTTATGTGGGGACACAGCCAAACCATATCATTTGCCCTTTTACAAAAGCAGACAATTTTAACACTTAGGTGGTCTGCCTCTGAAACAGAAATTAATTACTTACAGAATTATCTCCACAACCTGTCCTTAAAATACACACATCATTACCATGTCATATGTAAAACAGAATAACCTTCTTTGTTTCTTCTAAGAATAAGTTAAATGCAAGGGCTTTAAAGCAGACCTATGCCATACACCAATGATTCTCAAACTTTAGCCTGCGTTAGAATTACCAGGAGGACTTATTAAAATACAGATGGCTGGGTATCTACCCAAGAGTTTCTGATTCAATAGATCTCAGGCGGAGTCTGAGAATTTGCATTTCTAGTAAGTTTCTGGGAGATGCTGATCAGAACATAATGAGAACTATTGCTTTGCATTAATCTTTGTAAAATTATGACTTTGCAACTCAACTTTAAAATGCCAAATTAAACTAACAGTTTAAGCTCTAATTCCATGTAACTGAAGGTAAATGATATTATTTAACACTTACTACTTTATCGTTATTTCAATTTTTTTTTCTACCATACACAAAAGAGGAGAGGAAACTGTGTTTATTCTATCTCTACTATATGTCAGATATAATACAATCTACCAAACCAAATCAAACAAAATCTTTCTTTCAGAATCTCCAAAAATACCCTATTTGCCTGAAGATTGCATCATATTCTTACACTTACAGTGTATATTTCAAAGACGCTTATGGTCACTCAAGTAGGTTAGCTATAAACCCCCAAAAACTTCATACTCTGCCTTACTGTTCTCATCAACTGTAGAAAATCCTTTGTTTCATAAGAAGTTAAAACATCCTAAATAAGTATAAATTGTGAGTTTATGGATAGGAAAGGCATCAATAACTCCTTCCCAAGCATGAAAGACCCTGATTTCAAATCTTGGTCTCTAAAGAATCTGGTGTTCCATTAAAAAAAAAAAAAAAATCATACTAATTGATGGATGAATTCAAATGACTAGAAGGAACAAGTTGTTCAGAGTTCCTTTCAGAAACCCAGTGAAATGAAGCAAAGATAGCGACTTATGTTTTGAACAAGCTGTGAGATTGTCTTAGCTCATTTTTGTGGAACTGAATCCTTGTCTATAAAGGTGTCTTAGGGAGAAGTGAAGCACCATGCCTATCACCACGGAAATAAGCTTTATGTGCTGTACTTGTCAAGGTCTGCTGGATATGTGAGGCAGATAGCAGCAGTGACAGAGAAAATGCTTTTGCCTCTTTCTAAATGAATATGGCAGATGTTGACCAGGAGTAATTAAAGATTCTTCTTTCTTGGTAAAATGAGCATGTGTACTTTATAAAGACATATTCCCAAAGATATGCTTATTAAAACACGTAATTAATCATCCTCTTTAAATCTCACAAAGAGAAAATATTAGAGCCAAGGCCAAAGATGTGTGTCAAAAAGCATAGCAATTCCATCTATTGGCTAAATAAAATTCTAAAGTATTCTCCACATTCTACTGCTGTGTAACCTGGATTTACTTAAGCACATCTGGATGTTTAAAAAGTGATCATTTTAAGAGTCATGACTGGATTTCAGTGATCTCGCTATTCGACTGCTTGGATTGTTGAATACAAGAGTCAAAAAATCTTGAATTACCTCAGAGACACTGGGAATGCTATTACCTGTATTTGTGAGCTGTTCCTACTCTTACCACTTGAATCTGCCATTTTTCTCCTCTTCCACCCTGTCTGCTTCAATGACAGCTTACTTTTTGGCACTTCAGGCTGAAGCCTATGCTGCTGGTTAAGCTGCATGAAATCACTTTAACTCTGTCTATGGTGCCCATGCCAGTAAAGTTTAGGCTTAAATTGAGTCCCTTAGTATATGTAAAATTACTTTTGTAAGTATAAAGTTTGTATATAGCTGACACCACAAATGAGGGCTTGCCTGATGTATTTTGCCATTTCATTTAAAAGGCATAAAATGAGAGTTATGATACGCTGAGAAAGAAGCAGCTAACCAGATGCCAATTTAACACAAAGATTCTGGGAAATTATTGCCCTAACTATAAGTGTTTGCCCTCTTCCCTTTTCACTGGATGCTAATTACCAGTGAATTTCCCTGAGTTTTGCATTTTGCAGCTGTTAGATTTAGCAGGCAGAAAGAGACTGGAGGGTGAGGCAAAGACTGAGGTGAATGGGAAAGAGAGAGGAGCCTGTAGCTGACTCCCTTGTGTACTGTGTTTGAAAACACTCTGAGGATCAAAGTAGAGGATCTGGGGAATCTGCTCCTGAAAAGATGAACTGGCTCTTTCCCACCCTTCCTGCATCAGAGGCTATAACTCTAGACTCCGTAGCTAAGAAGACTGGTGAACTAAGCGGTTTGTACAGGGACTGATAACCTGCCACCTCCTACCCCCAGTCTCCAAAGGGGCAAAGACTATTAGGTCTGCCTCCCAAGAATCAAATATTCAGCCAAGACATCCCTCACCTAG
Source organism: Papio anubis (assembly GCF_008728515.1). Taxonomy (NCBI): domain Eukaryota; kingdom Metazoa; phylum Chordata; class Mammalia; order Primates; family Cercopithecidae; genus Papio; species Papio anubis. Next base: position 62,024,224 of record NC_044982.1, on the reverse strand, counting down.
CAGAGAGAATCAAACATACTTGCATATTTGCAACATTGTACAAATACGCCAGGAACCATTTTAGAGAACATTTAAGAAACGATTCTAACCAAACAACAATGAATACAATTAGAGACCAAAAAAAAATTGGCAGGTAGAAACTGCCAGTTACAGCTTCCACGTGGAAAGAGCTCCTCGCTCTCATCTTTACCTTAAGAAAAAAGCTACACAGACTGGAAGCCAATGATGTTTTTTGGAGCCATAGAAGAAGAAATGAAGTGACAGGACAAAATAGCACACTGAAAATTTGAGAGACAAGTGAGTACAGAGAATCAGTCAAAGTCAGCTTACCAGAAGCAGAAGTTGCTGTAAACTACTAGGAACACTTAAAAGGTAACATTGATGAATTACTGGAGACAATGTGTGGACTAATGTGAGAATGTGAAAGTTATAGGGGTTACAGTTTTGGGGGATACCCACACTTTCATGAGTTTTTCTTCCAGGAACTCCACCAAGTTCTCATGGTGAAGAGACATGAAAAACACTCCTATCTCTGACAGGAGGTTAGAAAAATTTACCATTTTTTAATACCCAGAGTATTTTCCATAAGAAAGGTCAATACTCCAAATAAAAGGGACTTTACCAGAGCCTTTTCTGATGTAGGAGAAGTGAAATTACCCAAGTCTAATTCTCTACAATCTCTTTCAGAAAATAGAATCAGAGGAAACACATCCTAACTCATTCTATAAGGCCAGAACTATCTATTACCAAAATTATATAGACAACAGAAGAAAACCAATCTCTCATGAACATAGACACAAGAATCCTCCACAGTATATTAACAAACTAAATCCAGCAATGTATAATAAGAATTATGAGACCAGCACGGTGGCTCAAGCCTGCAATCCCAGCACTTTGGGAGGCCGAGGCGGGCAGATCACGAGGTCAGGAGATCGAGACCATCCTGGCTAACACGGTGAAACCCCGTCTCTACTAAAAATACAAAAAATTAGCCTGGCGTGGTGGCGGGCACCTGTAGTCCCAGCCACTCGGGAGGCTGAGGTAGGAGAATGGCGTGAACCCGGGAGGCGGAGCTTGCAGTGAGCCGAGATCGCGCCACCGCACTCCAGCCTGGGTGACAGGAGACGACTCTCCATCTCAAGAAAAAAAAAGAAAAAGAATTATGCTCCACAACCAAATGAGGATTTATTACAGGTACGGAAGGTTGATTGTGAAATTGAAAATTAGTTAATCTACCACATTAACAGAGTAAAGAAGAAAAAGCATTTGACAAAACCTAACACCCATTTATGATGAAAATTCTTAAACCATGAATAGAGAGCACCTTCCTCACCTTGATAAGAACATCTACAAAATATGTATAGTTGACATCATACTTAATGGTAAGAAACTGGATACTTTCCCTCTAAGATACAAAACAAGGGAAGCATGTCTCCTCTCATCACTCCTAGTCAACATCTTACTAGAAGTCTTAGTATAAAAGGAAATGTTCTACATACGGGGCAGAAAGAAATGAAATGGTTTAGTTTACAGACGGTACGACTGCCCATACAGAAAATTTCAGATAATCAACAAAAGAACTCCTGATATGAATAAGTGATTATAGAAAGGTAGCAGAATAGAAGGTTAAATGCAAGTCAGTTGATTCCTGTATGGTAGCAATAAACAATTTGAACTTGAAATTATAAACACAATGCCATTTATGTTATCACCAAAAAAAAATAAAACAGGTACAAATCTAACAAGCTATGTACAAGATCAATATGAGGAAAGCTACATAACTCTGATTAAATAAATTTTAAAAGATAGAAATAAGTGGGATCTATAGGAAGATTCAATAGTGTTAAGATGTCATTTCTTCTCAACTTGATCTAGAGATTCAACACAGTCCCCCAAAATTCCAGCAAATTATTTTTTGGGTATCAGCAATATGATTCTACAATTTAAACCAAAAGGCAAAAGACCCAGAATAGACCACACAATACTGAAGAAAAATAAAGTTGGGGGATGAACTCTACCTGACTTTAAGACTTACCATATCAAGAGAGTGAGGTATTGACAAAAGAATACATGAATAGATCAATGGAACGGAAGAGAAAGCCCAGAAATAGACCCAAACAAATAAAAACTTTTGCTCTCCAAAATACACTGTTAAGAATATCAAAAGACAAGCCACAGACTTAGAGAACATCTTTTCAAAATACATATCTGATATAGAACCGGTATCCAAACTATTTTATAAGCACTTAAAATGCAAACATAAGAAAACAAATAACCAAATTTTTTAAATGGGCAAAAGATTTGAACATATACCTCGCCAATTGAGACATACAGTTCATGAAAAGATGCTATCTTCATTTTTCATCAGATAATTATAAACTAAAACAACAAAATAGTACTATACACCCACATCCATGGGAGAAGCCCATGTTGCTTATCCCACTGGAAATGTTTTTAAAAGCAGAAAGCACTGGGGAAAAACTTCGGGACATTTGTTTGGGCAAAGATTTCTTGAGTAAGACCTAAAAAGCATAGGCAACAAAAGCAAACATACACAAATGGGATTACATCATGCCAAAAACTTCTGCACAGCAATCAACAAAGTGAAAAGACAACCCACACAATTGAAGAACATATTTGCAAACTATCCATCTGACCAGGGAATAATAACCAGAATAGATAAGGAGCTCAGACACCAATAGCAAGAGAAAAAAATAATCTAATTTTTAAATGGACAAAAAAAAAAAATCTGAATAGACATTTCTTGAAAGAAAACATACAAATGGCCAAGAGGTACATGGAAAAATGCACAACATCACTAATCATCATAGAAATGCAAATTAAAACCACAATGCGATGTCAATTCACTCAAGTTAAAATGGCTTTTATCAGAAAGATAGGAAATAACAGATGCTGGTGAATATGTGGAGAAAAGGGAACCTTTGTATGCTATTAGTGGAAATGTAAAATAGTACAGCCATTATGGAAAGCAGTATGGAAGGTCCTCAAAAAACTAAAAATAGAACTACCATATGAACTAGCAATTCCACTACTGGGTATATACCAAAAAGAAAAGAAAAGCAATATATCAAAGAGATATCTGCATGCTCAAGTTTATTGCAGCACTATTCACAATAGCCAGTACATTGAATCAATATAAGAGCTCATCAGCAAATGCATGGAATTTTTAAAATGTGTTATAAATACACAATGGAATATTATTTGGCCATAAAAAAATAAAATCTCATTATTTGCAGCAACTTGGATAAACTGAAGGCTGTTATGTTAAGTGAAACAAGCCAAGCACAGAAAGACAACTATCGCATGTTCTCATTCATATGTGGGAGCTAAAAAAGTGGATCTCATGATGATAGAGAGTAGATTAGTGGTTACCAGAGGTTAGAAAACATGGGATGAAGGGAGATAAAGAGAGGTTGATTAATGGGTACAAATATACACTTAGATAAAAGAAATAATACCTAGTGTTTAATAAATCAATGAAGTGACTATAATTAATTTTAATTAATTGTGCATTTCAATATAGGTGGAAGAGAATAATTCAAATGTTCCTAGAGTAAAGAAAAGATAAATATTTAAGGTGATGGATATCGCAAGTACCCCGATTTAGTTATGTGAATGTATCAAATTATCACATGTACCCTGAAATTATGTCTATCTAATATGTATCAACAGAATGAGTATATTAAATATAATGGTAAAAGCAGAGAATGAGTTTAACCAAGGGACAGCAGATGGCTCCTATGATAGCAACTGCATGTCCCCTGGTTAAATTGTAAAGATCAGTGATCCAGGAAGACCCAGAAAGTGTAGATCCCTGTGAGTTAATGACTAACCAACAAAACATTACTCCTAATTATACCCCTGATGTTTCTTTAGTAGGGAAGACTATTTTTAGGACCCATGGAGAAAAGAGGGTGTCACAAGTGAGGAAATGCATGAAAACAGGAAGGACTCCCTTATAAGCCCCCAGGGTGGTGGGAGTTTTATTACCTTGGAGATGAGGGAGATAGACCAGCCCCCAATATTTCTATTGTAATATTTCTATTGAGGCAGCTGACCACTTTTAATTTAAATCCATTGTTTGCAGCATTTTACATCATGGGCTGAGATATGGCAGTGCCTAAACAAGAACTTGGCTCCCTTTCAGATTACTGTCATCAGCATCTCAGAAAATATTTGAGGTATAGATTTTTTTGTTTGCATGATGAAGGAACAATGTTTGTATCATTGAAAGCAAGTACTTTTAGTACAGCATAGCCCCCACACTAGAGTTACTGTTCTTCAAATAAAAATTTAAAATGTTTTATGTGTTGACTTATAATGCTGGGCAGTTATTTGTCTTCCATTCTTGAACTGGATGCCTGGTAGAATTTGGTATACATTCTACCATCAGGGAGATTTTCTCAGAGAACATAAATATAAACTGAAATATCACCACTGTGGCTGTAGCTACTTGAGACAGCTTGCTGTGTTAGCATAATTTTATGAGTACCTGGGTGTCATGGGAAAACTTCAAACAATGTTTTTGTCTAGTAGAAAACAAACATGTGCAAACAATTCTACTATTACTCACTAGATCCTTGTTTGAAAGCCCCACTTGTAATGGAACCACTATAAAAAAAAGACAGGGATACCCAAAGAAGAAATTTTTTGACACACAGGAGTCACTGATAACCCACAAAACTTGTACTATTTTCCAATTTTCCAATCTCTTCAACCCAAACCTCTACAAGGATAGTTGGTCTGTTTGATTTCAATAATGTACAAAGGGCACACTACTGTATTTTTCTCTGCCTTGATTAATCTACAAGACCTCTATCAGGTAAATGGAACAGGAGTAATTCAAGGACTTTTTAAGTGATACAAATATTAGGTAGAACAGTAAAATATTATGTGGTATGTCAATTTTCATTTGACCATAGCAGATGGAAAAACAAGTTGCATTGTTTAGATCAGTAACACTTGGATGGACACAATCTTGAATGCTGACTTTGCCTCAACTAGATCTACAGCGGTCTTCTATCCACAGAGATCACTATAATGATAAAGCAGCAATTCCTAATGCCTTTCTGAAAAAGGACAGATAGTCTGGCTTATCCCTAACAGGTAATGAAAGAAATTTACTGGTTGGGTGGCAACCAATCCAACCTCATAAAATATGTTAGGGATTGAGGGATACTTAATAACTCTGTCTCCTTTTGTATTTCAAACACACACAAACAATTCTAGCCTTTCTTAAACTCTTTAGAGTAGTGACTCACAGTACAACTCATTTTTATGTAAGATTTGCCATTCATAAACTCTCCCAGCTTTTCCATAGCAACCTCACCACTCCACCAAAAAATGCAGATTTTTTTTGTTATTGATTTGTTCATATTCCTTGGCTATTAACTCTGACCACCATATATTAATGGCTTTCAATTTTAAATGAAAGCATTTATGTCTGCATTAGAAAATCCTATCACTATACTGAGTAGTACGTAGATTTTAAAAACAGCCCTGCTGACACAGGTTCCGCCACTGCATGACAATTTTCCTTCAATTATTTTATTATATGAAGTACTTTTAGTATAGCATAGCTCCCATATTGGAATTATTATTCTTCAAATAAAAATTTAAAATGTTAAAGATATTAGCATTATTAAAAATCATTTTACTCATTCATTCCTTCAGTAAATATTTGTTGAGAATTTAACATGTGTCAGTGTTTTTGATGTTAAAGCAGTGAAACACACAAAAAAGTCCCTACTCTCCTGGGACTTACATGAGGGAGGAGATGTACAATAAACAAATAAACATGTAACATGTCAGATGGTGATAAGTAATATGAACAAAGTCAAGGTAAGTGAGAACAGAATGCTGTAACAGATTTGGAAGAGATGAAAACATCTAGTCTTTTATTTTAGACAAGGTATTGTCTTAGTCACTTTGGACTGCTATAACAAAGTAGTATGGACAGGGTGACTCGTACACAAAAGAAATTCCTCACATTTCTGGAGATAGAAAATTCAGATTAGGGTGTCAGTATGGTTGTGTTCTGGTTAGGACCCTCATCCAGGTTGCATACTGCTGACTTCTCATCGTATCCTAATGTGGAATGTGGAATGAAGTCCATAGAGCTCACTAGGAACTCTTTTATAGGGGCACTAATCCCATTCATGAGAGCTCCACCCTTGTACCTAACCACCTCCCAAAGACTTCACCTCCTAATACCATTACATTGAGATAAAGATTTCAACAAATGAATTCTGAAGGGATACAAACATTTAGTCTATTTTGAGTAATGAAGAAAGACCCCAATGATTAGATGACATTTGAGCAAATATCCAAAGGAGATGAGATAGCAGGTCATGTAGACAGAGAAAAAGAAAGGAGAAGATGGATCAGAGAGGTTGCCAGCTGGAGATAACATCTGTAGGCCCAATAGGCAATGGTAATAGTATTGGATTTTATTTTGAGCAAATAGGAAAGTAATTGGAAACTTTGAGCAGAGGAGTAACTTGACTGACAAGATTTTTCAAGAATCACCACAGCTATGGAAGAAGCTTATACTGAGATGGAAAGGGAGAAACCAGTTGGGAAACTTTAGAAACAATAATCATTCAAATGGAATATAACTAGTATTTAGGAGGCAATTAATAAGAATGTATTATTTATCTTAACAAAATTTAATTTACAAATTTTGCAGTGCACAAATATTCTGTGAAGTGCACTTGTGATTCACAGAAAGAGAAAGGTCATGTAATTGAGTGCATCCACTAAGTTGCTCTAAATTGAAAAGTAAATTATTATTTCCAATTTTTCTTAAAATGCTATTATGTCAAAAGGGCAAAAAAGTAACAAAAGCTACAAATCAAATAAAAGCAGTATTAGAAAGGCCATGCTTATGCAACCTCTCATCTTACAATGCACAAACAGCGGCCAGCTCCAGTAGAATTACCTCCTTATCATTTGCCAGATTTAAAAAAACAAAAAAAAATCATTCCCATGGTTGTGATTTGACTTATGTTATTCTTTCTGCAATGTCTCTCTAACTGTTTCGCTAATTAATGCCAAAAACGTCATTCAGATCCCTCTGTAAGACTCATTTTCATCAGTACACTTTCTGTGATTAATGTCAGCACATGCTGAGCATCCCCCCTACTTTGCAAGTATAAGTACTAAGAAAAATGCAATTTATACAACATTATACATTAGGTGAGAGGCAGCAAAGTTGAGCCAAAAAAAAAAAAAAAACTGTAGGCTGCAAAATCAGAATTCAGAATCTTAATCTACCTCAATTGTGGAAACTTGTGCAAGATATCTAACCCTTCTAACTTCCCTTCCTTGTTTATACAGTAGGCAATGGGAATAATGATGCTTACTCCATGTGTCTGTTGTGAAAATCATCTAGATAAGAGTAATTGCTATCACGTGTGAGGCACTTATTACAGAATCTGACTCCAGAGATCACACTTTTAATCATTACCCAGTACTGTCTGTTTGATATCATTTATAAGACACCTAGTCCAGTGTTTGATAGTTAGAACTTAAAGCAAGTATCAGTTGTCTTTTCAGTTTTGTTCTTCTCTGATATCATTTTCTTCCCAAAAAAATGGACATCTTTCTTCTGCACAAAAGGGAGTCTCAGGCCCACAGAGAGAAGATGAACTTCTTCTGGCCATTTATTTCTGGTGGGGCTCCCCGTTGATCCCCTTGTAGGTGCTATCAGGCTTATCTGATGTCGGGGATTTTTCCATTTGATCTGAAGGCTGCCAGGGAGGAGGAGCATACCCGGGCTGCCTTCTGTTGCCAGTTAGGTGATTTGGAAACACCAGCTCTGGACACCATTTTCTACTGGGTGGGTGTAGGCAGGATACAAGAGATCCTGCCGCTGTGCTAGTTCTCAGATCCGGAGGTCCCAAAGCAGCTCGCCACCTTCTCAACACCTTTCGAAGTTATCTTTGCATGGATTCTCACACCATTTCAAGGTTTACAGTTGCGTTTAGGAGGGGAGGAGCAAGGGAAAAAGTAGGTCTAATGCCATCCTGTCAGGACTGGAGGAAGTTCCACCATTGCTTTAATTAACTACTTAACTACTTTCATATTTTTGAAAGGAAGAATGCAATAATATGACTTCAGGTACTGGGTTATTGTAGCTTTTGAAGCAAACTTTACATCAACCTTAACTGAACTATACAAACAATGGTTAGCTTCTAGACTTTCAGGTTGAGTAAGATTCTGTATCTCTAATACAGTTTACTGACTTTCAGGCACTTTTATAGACCCCAGGGATAAAGCAATATAGAAAAAAAGACCCATCTCTCAACACGTTTACATCTTATTAAGGGAGAGGCAAATAGTGAACAGGTAAATGTATCAGTTGTTAGTTATTGAAAAGGATAATAAGGTGACAGGACAGAGTATGAATGGAGAATGTAATATGTCATATTTTATATGCTCAGGAAAGACTTATTTGAGAAGATAATTTCTGTGTGAACCAAACAATTATGGAAAAGAAAATAATTCCAGATAAAATAAATTCAAAGTCATGAGGGGAGAATGTGTACTGCTTTCACACCATCATAAAGTTGCAAAAATTGTGAGTTGAACAATCCTAAGTCAGGGACCATCTGTACTTCATACAATATGTACTATGTGTATACTTTACTTTCATAGCTATGCATATGATATGTAAAACACACCCACAGGGACGCACATATAACAGTATACTTAACTAGGAGCTTATTCAAAATGCAACAAAAATAATACTCTGAAGACGTTTATATAGAACTAATGATTTGCTTGCATTGAGGTACCTTCTAGGGACTGCAGGCTGCAAATTCACAAAACAACCAAATTCTGAGACCACAATCAGAAAGAACACCTTATTGACTTGAGATGAGGCATCGATATATAATGGACTGAACTACCATGAGAAAGAGTGATATACCCATCTAGCCAATACATACAATGAAACTCTTCTAGAAATGAATGCTAAGGAAAAAAATCAAAGATGCAAATAATAGATATTTTAAAAGAGACACTCATAGCATTATCTATAATATTAAAAATTTGGGAAGAATATAAATGTCCATTAATAGGATATAGTGAATTATGATATCTCCATATAGTATAATAATATGCATCAATTAAAACACAATCCTATAATAATATTCATTGTCATAGCAAACTATAATACAATTAAAATTTAACATATAAAATGGTATGGTCACCATATTACCATTTTTGTAAGAAGAACAATATGTAAGAAAATATTTTCAATTGTTATGTTTCCGATTTTTTTTTTAATTTTTAGGTTTTCATTTTCCTGTGTTCCTGTATCCATCTTAGGCTTTCATTGTAATGGAGAAAAAAATAAGTTGATAAATCGCATTTTTAAAAGATGCTCTACATATCAAGAAATTATTTGTGATTTTTTTTCTAATGAAAATAAAGCATATTTCCTAAGGATAAAAAATAAGTTTGTCTTTTAAATGCTATCCAATGTCTAAAATTTAACTAGTATTAAGTTAAAAATGATATAATATCCTGTTTGTCAAGAAGATTTTTTCATAAGAGAAAGATAGCAGTTTGTATAAAGCTGGAAAAAAAAAAGAGCCAGAGATGACCATGTTATCAGAGTCTCTCCAGGCCTATGTAGAAGGCCACTGACTGAAAGACCTTTGTGTTTCAGGCAATAGGAAAGTGTGCAATGTTGGAAGAAGGTCATCAGCCTCCACATCAGCCAGTCCAGATTAAATATCCTGCAGAAGTACCCAAGTCCCTTTGCTCACCAAGCATACTTCCGATTAATCATTTGATTGCAGTAGTAGCTTGATAAAAGAAAGCGTGGGCCTATGAGATAAGAGAGCACTAATGTCCCTTGGAAAGCACTGCTCTTCCACAGTGTCCACAGCTGCCTCAGTTATAAATGTAAAAGCTGACATACATTTATAAATCATTTTCTTGTAAGGTATTTTTTTTCTGTTTTTCTTTCTTTGTTTTTTTCCTTTTTGGTAGCATGAAGCTATTCTCTGTGTTCTGATAAGTAAACAGGAAAGAAAGAGTTTCCAAAGCAGAGGAATTAACCATCTGGGGTATCATTACCAAGTTATACATATGCCAATAACTTTTAACTTGGAAAGCCAGCCTCCTGGACTTTTTTACCGATGTCTCTAGACATTTCTACTAAAACAAAGACCGCAGCTCAACTTACAAAGCTCTGACATCTTAATATTTTTTCCAAGGCCTAAATTATCCTGCTTGATACTTGATTGGACTAGAAACAAGAACTATAAGTATTATATAGATCCAGCTAGAAGAATTTTTTATAAATTCATGGTTAGATAAAAATATAGAGAGGATATTTCTTAAGACTCCATGGTTGAGTGTCTTGGTATGATGGTATATGGAAGAGCAGATGATAAGCTACATACACAGGGTTTTCCCTATTGCATGTCATTATGAACCTCCTTATCCCTGTTGAGAAAACAAACCAAAGCTATATTAATTCTTAAGTTGAGATAATGTCTTTGTCCGTATTGTGCTACTATAATACAGTACCACAGGACTGGGTGATTTGTACTGAACAGAATCTTATTGGCTTATGGTTCTGGGGACTGGTTAGTCCAAAATCACATGACCAGCATCTGGGTAGGGCCTTTTGCTGTGTTATCCCATGGAGGAAAGGCAAAGAGAGGGTAAGAGAGAACAAGAGATTGAACTTGCAGTCTCATACCCTTTTATAATCAGCACTAATCCATTAGAGTGCTTGAGCCCTCATGGTCCTAAACACCTTCCATGAGGCCCCACTTCCCAATACCGTTGCATTGAGAATTATGTTTTCAATGCATGCTTTATGGGGGACACATTTAAACCATAGGAGTTAGTATGTATGTCTGGGACTAAATTTATACTAAATTAAAGAGGTCTCAGATGTTTTGATTTATAGGATTGCCACATCTTCTCTTAATAACGAAACACATTAATCACACACCTCCACTTCCAAAATTGGAGAAAGGAGACCATTAAGAAGCTAGCTCTCAGGGGGGCGGAGCAAGATGGCCGAATAGGAACAGCTCCAGTCTCCAACTCCCAGCGCCAGCGACACAGAAGACCAGTGATTTCTGCATTTTCAACTGAGGTACTGGGTTCATCTCACTGGGGAGTGCCGGACGATCAGTGCTGGTCAGCTGCTGCAGCCCGACCAGCGAGAGCTGAAGCAGGGCGAGGCATCGCCTCACCTGGGAAGCGCAAGGGGGAAGGGAATCCCTTTTCCTAGCCAGGGGAACTGAGACACACAACACCTGGAAAATCGGGTAACTCCCACCACAATATTGCGCTTTAAGCAAACAGGCACACCAGGAGATCATATCCCACACCTGGCCGGGAGGGTCCCACGCCCACGGAGCCTCCCTCATTGCTAGCACAGCAGTCTGTGATCTACCGGCAAGGCAGCAGCCAGGCTGGGGGAGGGGAGCCCGCCATTGCTGAGGCTTAAGTAGGTAAACAAAGCTGCTGGGAAGCTCCAACTGGGTGGAGCTCACAGCAGCTCAAGGAAACCTGCCTGTCTCTGTAGACTCCACCTCTGGGGACAGGGCACAGCTACACAACAACAACAACAACAACAACAACAAAGCAGCAGGAACCTCTGCAGACGCAAACGACTCTGTCTGACAGCTTTGAAGAGAGCAGTGGATCTCCCAACACGGAGGCTGAGATCTGAGAACGGACAGACTGCCTGCTCAAGTGGGTCCCTGACCCCTGAGTAGCCTAACTGGGAGACATCCCCCACTAGGGGCAGTCTGACACCCCACACCTCACAGGGTGGAGTACACCCCTGAGAGGAAGCTTCCAAAGCAAGAATCAGACAGGTACACTCGCTGTTCAGAAATATTCTATCTTCTGCAGCCTCTGCTGCTGATACCCAGGCAAACAGGGTCTGGAGTGGACCTCAAGCAATCTCCAACAGACCTACAGCTGAGGGTCCTGACTGTTAGAAGGAAAACTATCAAACAGGAAGGACACCTACACCAAAACACCATCAGTACATCACCATCATCAAAGACCAGAGGCAGATAAAACCACAAAGATGGGGAAAAAGCAGGGCAGAAAAGCTGGAAATTCAAAAAATAAGAGCACATCTCCCCCGGCAAAGGAGCGCAGCTCATCGCCAGCAACGGATCAAAGCTGGACGGAGAATGACTTTGATGAGATGAGAGAAGAAGGCTTCAGTCCATCAAATTTCTCAGAGCTAAAGGAGGAATTACGTACCCAGCGCAAAGAAACTAAAAATCTTGAAAAAAAAGTGGAAGAATTGACGGCTAGAGTAATTAATGCAGAGAAGGTCATAAACGAAATGAAAGAGATGAAAACCATAACACGAGAAATACGTGACAAATGCACAAGCTTCAGTAACCGACTCGATCAACTGGAAGAAAGAGTATCAGCGATTGAGGATCAAATGAATGAAATGAAGCGAGAAGAGAAACCAAAAGAAAAAAGAAGAAAAAGAAATGAACAAAGCCTGCAAGAAGTATGGGATTATGTAAAAAGACCAAATCTACGTCTGATTGGGGTGCCTGAAAGTGAGGGGGAAAATGGAACCAAGTTGGAAAACACTCTTCAGGATATCATCCAGGAGAACTTCCCCAACCTAGTAGGGCAGGCCAACATTCAAATCCAGGAAATGCAGAGAACGCCACAAAGATACTCCTCGAGAAGAGCAACTCCAAGACACATAATTGCCAGATTCACCAAAGTTGAAATGAAGGAAAAAATCTTAAGGGCAGCCAGAGAGAAAGGTCTGGTTACCCACAAAGGGAAGCCCATCAGACTCACAGCAGATCTCTCGGCAGAAACTCTCCAAGCCAGAAGAGAGTGGGGGCCAATATTCAACATTCTTAAAGAAAAGAATTTTAAACCCAGAATTTCATATCCAGCCAAACTAAGTTTCATAAGTGAAGGAGAAATAAAATCCTTTACAGATAAGCAAATGCTTAGAGATTTTGTCACCACTAGGCCTGCCTTACAAGAGACCCTGAAGGAAGCACTCAACATGGAAAGGAACAACCGGTACCAGCCATTGCAAAAACATGCCAAAATGTAAAGACCATCGAGGCTAGGAAGAAACTGCATCAACTAACGAGCAAAATAACCAGTTAATATCATAATGGCAGGATCAAGTTCACACATAATAATCTTAACCTTAAATGTAAATGGACTAAATGCTCCAATGAAAAGACACAGACTGGCAAACTGGATAAAGAGTCAAGACCCATCAGTTTGCTGTATTCAGGAGACCCATCTCACATGCAGAGACATACATAGGCTCAAAATAAAGGGATGGAGGAAGATTTACCAAGCAAATGAAGAACAAAAAAAAGCGGGGATTGCAATCCTAGTCTCTGATAAAACAGACTTTAAACCATCAAAGATCAAAAGAGACAAAGAAGGCCATTACATAATGGTAAAGGGATCAATTCAACAGGAAGAGATAACTATCCTAAATATATATGCACCCAATACAGGAGCACCCAGATTCATAAAGCAAGTCCTTAGAGACTTACAAAGAGACTTAGACTCCCATACAATAATAATGGGAGACTTCAACACTCCACTGTCAACATTAGACAGATCAACGAGACAGAAAGTTAACAAGGATATCCAGGAATTGAACTCATCTCTGCAGCAAGCAGACCTAATAGACATCTATAGAACTCTCCACCCCAAATCAACAGAATATACATTCTTCTCAGCACCACATCGTACTTACTCCAAAATTGACCATATACTTGGAAGTAAAGCACTCCTCAGCAAATGTACAAGAACAGAAATTATAACAAACTGTCTCTCAGACCACAGTGCAATCAAACTAGAACTCAGGACTAAGAAACTCAATCAAAACCGCTCAACTACATGGAAACTGAACAACCTGCTCCTGAATGACTACTGGGTACATAACGAAATGAAGGCAGAAATAAAGATGTTCTTGGAAACCAATGAGAACAAAGATACAACATACCAGAATCTCTGGGACACATTTAAAGCAGTGTGTAGAGGGAAATTTATAGCACTAAATGCCCACAAGAGAAAGCAGGAAAGATCAAAAATTGACACTCTAACATCGCAATTAAAAGAACTAGAGAAGCAAGAGCAAACACATTCCAAAGCTAGCAGAAGGCAAGAAATAACTAAGATCAGAGCAGAACTGAAGGAGATAGAGACACAAAAAACCCTCCAAAAAATCAATGAATCCAGGAGTTGGTTTTTTGAAAAGATCAACAAAATTGACAGACCACTAGCAAGACTAATAAAGAAGAAAAGAGAGAAGAATCAAATCGACGCAATTAAAAATGATAAAGGGGATATCACCACCGACCCCACAGAAATACAAACTACCATCAGAGAATACTATAAACACCTCTACGCAAATAAACTGGAAAACCTAGAAGAAATGGATAATTTCCTGGACACTTACACTCTTCCAAGACTAAACCAGGAAGAAGTTGAATCCCTGAATAGACCAATAGTAGGCTCTGAAATTGAGGCAATAATTAATAGCCTACCAACCAAAAAACATCCAGGACCAGATGGATTCACAGCTGAATACTACCAGAGGTATAAGGAGGAGTTGGTACCATTCCTTCTGAAACTATTCCAATCAATAGAAAAAGAGGGAATCCTCCCTAACTCATTTTATGAGGCCAACATCATCCTGATACCAAAGCCTGGCAGAAACACAACAAAAAAAGAGAATTTTAGACCAATATCCCTGATGAACATCGATGCAAAAATCCTCAATAAAATACTGGCAAACCGGATTCAGCAGCACATCAAAAAGCTTATCCACCATGATCAAGTGGGCTTCATCCCTGGGATGCAAGGCTGATTCAACATTCGCAAATCAATAAACATAATCCAGCATATAAACAGAACCAAAGACAAGAACCACATGATTATCTCAATAGATGCAGAAAAGGCTTTTGACAAAATTCAACAGCCCTTCATGCTAAAAAC
This sequence comes from Papio anubis, assembly GCF_008728515.1. Lineage (NCBI taxonomy): Eukaryota > Metazoa > Chordata > Mammalia > Primates > Cercopithecidae > Papio > Papio anubis. The sequence continues at coordinate 62,009,203 of NC_044982.1, read as the reverse complement.
GCTCAATAAATTCGGTATTGATGGAACGTACCTCAAAATAATAAGAGCTATTTATGACAAACCCACAGCCAATATCATACTGAATGGGCAAAAACTGGAAAAATTCCCTTTGAAAACTGGCACAAGACAGGGATGCCCTCTCTCACCACTCCTATTCAACATAGTGTTGGAAGTTCTGGCTAGGGCAATTAGGCAAGAGAAAGAAATCAGGGGTATTCAGTTAGGAAAAGAAGAAGTCAAATTGTCCCTCTTTGCAGATGACATGATTGTATATTTAGAAAACCCCATTGTCTCAGCCCAAAATCTCCTTAAGCTGATAAGCAACTTCAGCAAAGTCTCAGGATACAAAATTAATGTGCAAAAATCACAAGCATTCTTATACACCAATAACAGACAAACAGAGAGCCAAATCATGAATGAACTTCCATTCACAATTGCTTCAAAGAGAATAAAATACCTAGGAATCCAACTTAGAAGGGATGTAAAGGACCTCTTCAAGGAGAACTACAAACCACTGCTCAGTGAAATAAAAGACGACACAAACAAATGGAAGAACATACCATGCTCATGGATAGGAAGAATCAATATCGTGAAAATGGCCATACTGCCCAAGGTAATTTATAGATTCAATGCCATCCCCATCAAGCTACCAATGACTTTCTTCACAGAATTGGAAAAAACTGCTTTAAAGTTCATATGGAACCAAAAAAGAGCCCGCATCTCCAAGACAATCCTAAGTCAAAAGAACAAAGCTGGAGGCATCACGCTACCTGACTTCAAACTATACTACAAGGCTACAGTAACCAAAACAGCATGGTACTGGTACCAAAACAGAGATATAGACCAATGGAACAGAACAGAGTCCTCAGAAATAATACCACACATCTACAGCCATCTGATCTTTGACAAACCTGAGAAAAACAAGAAATGGGGAAAGGATTCCCTATTTAATAAATGGTGCTGGGAAAATTGGCTAGCCATAAGTAGAAAGCTGAAACTGGATCCTTTCCTTACTCCTTATACGAAAATTAATTCAAGATGGATTAGAGACTTAAATGTTAGACCTAATACCATAAAAATCCTAGAGGAAAACCTAGGTAGTACCATTCAGGACATAGGCATGGGCAAAGACTTCATGTCTAAAACACCAAAAGCAATGGCAGCAAAAGCTAAAATTGACAAATGGGATCTAATTAAACTAAAGAGCTTCTGCACAGCAAAAGAAACGACCATCAGAGTGAACAGGCAACCTACAGAATGGGAGAAAATTTTTGCAATCTACTCATCTGACAAAGGGCTAATATCCAGAACCTACAAAGAACTCAAACACATTTACAAGAAAAAAACAAACAACCCCATCAAAAAGTGGGCAAAGGATATGAACAGACATTTCTCAAAAGAAGACATTCATACAGCCAACAGACATATGAAAAAATGCTCATCATCACTGGCCATCAGAGAAATGCAAATCAAAACCACAATGAGATACCATCTCACACCAGTTGGAATGGCGATCATTCAAAAGTCAGGAAACAACAGGTGCTGGAGAGGATGTGGAGAAATAGGAACACTTTTACACTGTTGGTGGGATTGTAAACTAGTTCAACCATTATGGAAAACAGTATGGCGATTCCTCAAGGATCTAGAACTAGATGTACCATATGACCCAGCCATCCCATTACTGGGGATATACCCAAAGGATTATAAATTATGCTGCTATAAAGACACATGCACACGTATGTTTATTGCAGCACTATTCACAATAGCAAAGACTTGGAATCAACCCAAATGTCCATCAGTGACAGATTGGATTAAGAAAATGTGGCACATATACACCATGGAATACTATGCAGCCATAAAAAAGGATGAGTTTGCGTCCTTTGTAGGGACATGGATGCAGCTGGAAACCATCATTATTAGCAAACTATCACAAGAACAGAAAACCAAACACCGCATGTTCTCACTCATAGGTGGGAACTGAACAATGAGATCACTTGGACTCAGGAAGGGGAACATCACACACTGGGGCCTATCAAGGGAGGGGGGGAGGGGGGAGGGATTGCATTGGGAGTACCTGATGTAAAATGACTTGAGTTGATGGCAGCAGACCAACATGGCACAAGTATACATATGTAACAAAACCTGCATGTTATGCACATGTACCCTACAACTTAAAGTATAATAATAATAAATAAATTAAAAAAAAAAAAAAAAAAAAGAAGCTAGCTCTGTCTTGATGGACAGCAGCTAATATATAAAGCTTAGCTTACTAAGGATGTCGGTGTCAGGAATAAGTTCTTCACAAATCCAATCTTTACTTGATCAGGTGATACTCTTACTCAGCATTCACATCTTCCCATTAAAATAAAACCATGAAACTGAAAATCAACGGTTTCTACCATTTTGTACACTGGTATTATTATGTCTTTTAGTATTAATATTCATATTATCAAATCTTTCAATTATTAAATCTTTAATTATTAAACATTTGCTATGCAGAAGCTTTTTAGCTTTATGTAGTCCTGCTTGTTTACATTTGTGCTTTTGGTGTCATATCAAAAAAAATCATTACTTAGATCAATGTCAAGAAGCTTTTCTCATGTTGTCTCTAGTACTCTTACAGTTTTAAGGTCTTATATTTAAGCCTTTAATCTACTTGCAGTTGATTTTTTCCATATAGTGTGTATGAATTAAGTATCTAATTTTATTCTTCTGTATGTGGATATACAGTTTTCCAGGACTGTTATTTTTAAAGACTGTCCTTTCCCAATTATGTGTTTTTGGCATGTTTATTAAAAATTAATTGTCTATAAATATGTTTCTGGGCTTTCTATCCTGTTCATTAGTTGACATGTCTCTTCTTGTACTAGCACCATGCTGCTTTGATTACAAAGCTTTATCGTATATTTTTAAATCAGGTACCATGATAGTTCTGGCTTTGTTCTGTTTCCTCAAGATGGCTTTGGTACTTGAGAGGATTTTGGTGATTATGCAGTCAGAGGAGCAAAAAGGAAAGAGAATGAAGAAAGCCTACAAGAATTATGGGGTACCATCAAAAGGACTAACATTTGCATAGTAGATTCCTCAGAAGAAAAAAAAGGAGTCAACAAGCATATTAAAGAAACTGATGGCTGAAAATTTCACAAATCTGGGGAAAGATATCAACATTCAAGTACAGAAAACTCAGAAGTCTCTGATCAAAATCATTTGAGAGAGGAGTTCACCAACACACATCATAAACTATCAAAAATCAAAGACAAAGAGAATTCTGAAATGGCAAAAAATAATAAACGTATCATAAAAAAGGAAGCCCCAATATGACTATTGGCAGACATCTCAGCATAAACCCTGCACATCAGGAAACAGTGGGATGATATATTCAAAGTGCCGAAGTAAAACAAAATGCCAATCAAGAATTGTTCACACAGCAAGGCTGTCCTTTAGAAATGTAGAGAAAAATACAATTTTACAAGACAAACAAAAGCTAAGGGAATTCATCTCCACTACACATGCCTTACAGGAATTGCTGAAGGGAATTTTTTAAGCTGATAAAACAGACTGCTAATAAATATACATAAAACATCAGAAAGTACAAAACTCAACGGTATAACTATACATGGTCATATTCAGAATACTCTAATACTATAATGATGATGTGCAAAGAAATTTTGTCTCCAATATGAGGACTAACAGACAAAACTATTAAAAACAACTATAGCTACAATAAATTGTTAATTCTGTAAACTATACAAGATGTAAATATTGACACCAAAATTATGAAATATGAGGTGGAGAGGAGTTACAGTGTAGAGTTTTTGTATCTGATTTAAAAAGTTATCATTTTAAAATAGTCTGCTGTAAGTATAAAATATTTTATGTAACCACAGCAAAAACCTATAGTAGTTGCACAAAACATAAAAAGAAAGGATTCAAAGCATACCACTCCAGAAAACTATCAAATCACAAAAGGCAGCAATAAAGAAAATAAAAGAAACAAAAGATTTACAACACAACCTCCAGGCGATTCTAATTATATTTAAAGTTTGAGAATCACTGCTTTAGGCAATAAATAAGGAATATCAGTTAAGCTACACATCCTAGAAACTCAACAAACAGTAGCTTAACCCAATGTGATCGATTTTTGTCACATAACATGAAGTATTGAGGTAGGCAGTCCAAGATAGGTATAACAGCTCAAAAAAATCATTAAGGACCTAAGTCCTATGTAGCTTCCTGATCCTCAATTCTTATTCTGTAGTGTTCACCTTCATGCTCACAAAATGACTGCATGCCAGTTGCGTCTTTTTCCTTTATCATTGAAACTATAACTTTTCCCAGGAACCCACTCATTAGACTATATTTACATCACAGAACTATGTTTTGTATGTATAATTAGCTGCAAAAACTCTAGAGAAATCACATTTTCTAGCTGGATATTTTGTTGACTTTTGCAAACCCTGGGTTCTGTTAGTAAGAGAGTTTGGGTAAGCAACTAGCATATTTTCTTAAAACTGGAATAATTTCTTTCTTTTGTATGACAATAAGAAAACAAAGAAGCAGCTCATTTAAGAATGTGCTTCCAATGTTTCCTTTCCTTATAACTTTAATCACTGTTTAGTCGATAATCTTAATTAGGTCAAACAACAAGAGTTACAATGTTTAATCTTTTTCAGTTTACAAAAATGACAATTTTATGAGTTTCTACCTAAAATATGTATATGAGATTTGGGTGGAGACACGGAGCCAAACCAAATAGATAGATGATAGATAGATAGATAGATAGATAGATAGATAGATAGATAGATAGATAGATAGATAGATATTCAGTTTGGAAACATATACTCAATAATTAGTGTGCATATAAACTACAAAAAAGACATTTTTAGTTGTTTGTTTAATCAAAGAAAAATGAATTTTAACTACACTCAAAGGTTGAAGTCTATAATTTGAACCTCTTTGGAATCAGAGTTACAATGTGTAATGCTATATGCTGTATCTTTTGGGGGAAATAGGCTAGGAAATCTATAAATCAATGCAAACCACATGGTTCATAAGACAAGCCAAAACACATGCTGACTTTTGGTAAGTCAGTACATATATCTCCACATATGAAACTTTATTCTTAAGAGTACAGACACTACAGTTCAGAATTTGGCTTGTACCAATAAGCATGATTTTGAAAGAGAGAATTTCCAAAAGTATTCTTTGTTATCATCAGATTGCCATGTGAAATGATGATTCCAATTGGTTTGAAAGTTATAGATAAAAGAATTTATGAAACTATTCTAGCACCAGGTCTGTATGTGGACCCCATTTTACATCAACACCTCAGATTTTTAGCAAAGTCAGATTTTTGCCATCATTATGCAGTAATAATAGTCAATAGGTATTTCTGCATTATACTTAATTATTTATGTTGTATTTGGTATTAATTATTTGTAAAGTATACTCCTTTATAACTCCCCACATAGAGATGGAGGAAATAACACTTTTACAAAAGCATTTGATTGAAAATTGTTTTAAAGTGGAAAGAAAGTAGTCATACTTCTCTTAAGTGAAATGACTGCTAACACCATAAAACATTTATTTTAAGGACTGTTTATTTTCTTTCCTGCACATTTGTGCTCAGCATTTGAACTAACAGTACTTTCAAGGCTAGAATTTGGATCAACTCAACAAGTCACAAGTTGAGTAAGTGGGTCACCCAGTGAAATCACTTAGAAAATACTTTAGATTTCAGGACTTTCTGAAGAATGTTTAGATTTTCAGTGGTGGATTATTGTGGTCTCTGAAAGTAAGAAATGATATAGTGGATATTTTTAACTTAGAAAATGAGGATTTAAAAATAAATTCTAAATGGATCCAATGTAAAATAATTTAAAAATAAAGAAAATGTGAGTGAACATTTATCTCAAGGTGAGTGATGACTTTATAAACATGAAATGGAAATGAGAATAATCAAAAATAAAATAAACATAATATTTTAAAGTTGTAATTATCAGAATTCTGTATGAAAGAAACAAAATCAAAATTCATAGACAAAAAGTTGAAAAAAATGTGCAAATATGACAAAAGATTAATATATTAAATGTGCCTTCTCAAACTAGACCATCTTAATAATATTAATAACAAAGGAAAACATCTTAATAGAAAAAGTCAAGTAAATTAAGTGAAAGTTTTCAGGAGAAAAAGAAATTTTAAAAAAAAGTATAAATTATTAAATTTCACTATTACAGACATTTGAATTAAAATTAGAAAATGTATTAGTTTGCTATTGCTATTGTATTAAATTACCACAAATTAAATAGTTTAAAACAATATAAATTAACTATCACACAAAACTAGTGGTCAAAATTAGGACACATCTAATTGGTTTAAAACAAAGTATTGACAAGGCTCCACTCCTATTTGCAGGCTCATGGGGAAAATCTATTTCCTTGCCTTTTCCAGCTTCTAGAGTCTACCCACATTTCTTGACTCTAGGCCCTCTTCCAATACCCTCAAAACCCGCAGTGTTGATGGTAATGAAAATTAGTTCAACCATTGTGGAAGACAGTGTGGCAATTCCTCAAAGGCCTAAGGACAGAAATACCATCTAACCCAGAAACCCGTTACTGGGTATATACCCAGAGAAATATAAATTATTCTATTATAAATGCATGTGTGCAAGTTTGTTCACTGAAGCACTATTCACAATAGCAAAGACATGGAATCAACTTAAATGCCCTTCAATGATAGACTGGATAAAGAAAATGTGGCACATATATACCATGGAATACTATGCAGCCATAAAAAAGAATGAGATCATGTCCTTTGCAGGGACATGGATGGAACTGGAGGCCATTATCCTTAGCAAACAAACACAGAAACAGAAAACCAAATACCACTTGTTTTCAGTTATAAGTGGGAGCAATATGAAAAGAACACATGGACACATAGAATTGAACAACACATATTAGGGCCTTGCAGAGGGTGGAGGGTAGCAGGAGGCAGAGGATAAGGAAAAATAACTAATGGATACTAGGCTTAATACAAAGGTGATGAAATAATCTGTACAACAAAGTCCCATGACACAAGTTTACCTATGTAACAAAGCTGCACATTGATATGGTTTGGCTCTGTATCCCTATGTCCCCACCCAAATCTAATCTTGTAGTTGCCATAATTCCCATGTGTTATGGGAGGGACTGGTGGGAGATGACTGAATTATGGCAGTGGGTCTTTCCCTTGCTGTCCTTGTGATAGTGAATGGGCCTCATGAGAGCTGATGGTTTTAAAAATGGAAGTTTCTCTGCACTAGCTCTCTCTTTGCCTGCTGTCATCCACATAAGATGTGACTTGCTCCTCTTTGCCCCAGCCATGTGGAACTGTAAGTCCATTAAACCTCTTTTTTTTTTTTTTTTTTTTTTTTTAGATTGCTCAGTCTCAGCTATGTCTTTATTAGCAGCATGAAAAAGAACATAGTAAATTGGTACCAGGAGTGGGGTGTTGCTGAAAACATACTTGAAAATGTGGAACAAAACAGTTAGGAGGGCTCAGAAGAGAGAAGAAACTATGGGAAAATTTGGAACTTCCTAGAGGCTTATTGAATGGCTTTGACAAAAATGTTGATAGTGATTTGAACAATAAGGTCCAGGCTGAGGTGGTTTCAGATGGATATGAGGAACTTGTTGGAAACTGGAACAAAGGTAACTCTTGTTATGTTTTAGCAAAGAGAATGGTGGCATTTTGCCCCTGCCCTAAAGATTTGTGAAACTCCAACTGATTTAGGGTATTTGGTGGAAGAAATTTCTAAGCAGCAAAGCATTCAAGAGGTGACTTGAGTGCTGTTAAAGGCATTCAGTTTCAAAAGGGAAACAGAGCATAAAAGTTTGGAAAATTTACAGTCTGACAATGCAATAAAAAAGAAAATCCCATTTTCTGAGGAGAAATACAAGCTGGCTGCATAAATTCGCATAAATAACAAGGAGCCAAATATGAATCACTAAGACAATAAAGAAAATGTCTCTGGGGCATGTCAGAGACCTTTGCAGCAGCTGCTCCCATCACAGGCCTGGAGGCCTAGGAGAAGAAAGTGGTTTCATGGGCGAGGCCCCAGGGTCCTTCTGCTGTGTGCAGCCAAGGACTTGCTGTTCTGCATCCCAGGTGCTCAGGCTGTGGCTTCAGAGGCTGCAAACCTCAAAGCTTGGCAACTTCCACTTGGCATTGAGCCTGCAAGTGCACAGGAGTCAAAAATTCTGAACCCCCGCCTGGATTTCAGAAGATGGAAACACCTGTGTGCCCAGGCAGAAGTTTGCTGTAGGGGTGGGGTCATCATAGGGAACCTCTTCTAAGTCAGTGCAGAAGGGAAATGTGGAGTCAGAGCCCCTACACAGGTTCCCTACTGGGGCACCCACCTAGCAGAGCTGTGAGAAGAGGGCCACTGTCCTCCAGACCCCAGAATGGCAGATCCACTGACAGCTTGCACTGTGCCTCCAGAAAAGCCACACTCAACAGCAGCCCATGAAAGTAGCCAGGATGGAGGCCATACCCTACAAGGCCAGAGGCAGAGCTGCCTAAGACTATGGGAACCTACCTCTTATGTCAGTATGACCTGAATGTGAGACATGGAGTCAAAGGAGACCACTTTGAAGCTTTAAGATGTGACTGCCCCACTGGATTTTGGACTTGCATGAGGCCTGTAGCCCTTGTTTTGGGCAATTTGTCCCATTTGGAATGGCTGTATTTATGCAATGCCTGTACCCCCATTGTATCTAGGAAATAACTAATTTGCTTTTGATTTTACAGGCTCATAGGCAGAAGGAACTTGTCTTGGATGACACTTTGGACTGTGGACTTTTGAGTTAATGATGAAATGAGACTTTTGAGTTAATGCTGAAATGAGACTTTGGGGGACTGTTGGGAAGACATGATTGGTTTTGAAATGTGAAGATACGAGATTTGAGAGGGACCAGGGGCAAAATGATATTGTTTGGCTCTGGGTCCCCACCCAAATCTCATCTTGTAGCTCCCATAATTCACATGTGTTGCGGGAGGAACCCAGTGGGAGATGATTGAATCATGGGAGCAGATGTTTCCCATGCTGTTCTCGTGGAAGTGAATGGGTCTCACAAGATCTGATGGTTTTGAAAAACAGGATTTTCTCTGCACAAGCTTTTTCTTTGCCTGCTACCAACCACATAAGATGTGACTTGCCTCTCCTTGCCTTCCACCATGATTGTGAGGCCTCCCTGGCCATGTGGAACTATAAGTCCATTAAACTTCTTTTTTGTTTTGTTTTGTTTATTGCCCAGTCTTGTGTATGTCTTTATCAGCAGTATGAAAACAGAGTAATACACACATGTCCCCTGAATTTAAAATAAAAGTTAAAAAAAAAAATATTGATTTTGACCCCGCTTCCATCATTACATTCCTTTCTCCAGTTGTGAGCTTCTGCTTGTAAGGACATTTGTAATTACATTGAGCCCACCTAGATAACACTGGATAGTCTTGTATTTATAGGTCAGCTGATTAGCAACCTTTGACATGTAACAGATTCACAACTTCCAGGAATTATGGCAAGTATATTTTTGAGGAGCCATTATCCTACCTTTACACATGCCATATTTTGCCAGTCTAAAAATTGGCATTCTAAAAATTGTATTCAACCTGGGGAGTGTAATGAAGTGATCACTGAATTGGACTAAAAAACATTAGTAAAACAAGAGTAGACAACTAGACTTACAACTCAAATAACTTGAATCTCTCAATAAAATAACATAACCATCCAGTCTGTATGTTTAACTATCTCCAGTGATGGGCACATCCAAAGACAGCTCTTCCAACTCTAGATTCCATCTCCATGTCTGAATACTACACATTCCTTTATTATTATCAGTCAAAATTTGCCTGCCTCCCTCATAACCTCCACCCAGTCTTCTGCAGATTTTGGTGCATGGAACACCTACCAAACTTCTTCTTCCACACCATAAGCATTCCAAAGTATTTGGATAGGCCTTTCTTATATATAAGCTTTATTCTTCGAGTAAAATATGTTTTATTATTTCAACCATTCTACATTCATCACAACTTAGAGACACTTTACCTCTCAGGTGAATGTGGAAAGGAAAAAAAAAATGAAGTAACAAAGTTAACATTTGTGCAGTTAATTTTCAAGTGAAGGATATAAAATAACAATTTTTCCAGAATTCCTTTGACATCAGAATCTTCTTTTTATGGAACACCTTATGTGACAAAATATATCTAGGGAAAAGTGACTCTAGTCATTCTTCCAGTCAGCCATGATTTTATTTATAGATTCTGTTCCTTAATTCGGGGCATGACAAAGCTAAGATTACACTGTGTAGCACATATCAACATGATACTAGATTATTCTCCCATTTATTATTATACTACATGGGTTCAATCATGAGTCAATTTTTAGTCTGCTTAGTTTCAAAAATGTCTCATTTATTCTTTCAAGATGTATGTATTGAACAGGCAGTCTGTGTCAGGCACAGATGGCACAGAGGCACAGCAGTGAAGGCAGAAATCACTCTTCTCAGTGAGTTTAGAGTTTACTGGTCAAAGTCAGTATTAGGTAAGAGTGATTATGGGCCTTGTAAGAATGAGTAACAGAGAGGAGCATTCTACTTTTGAAGTTTAAAAAATACTTTTGGGGGGAATGTAAAAACTGAGTTTTGATGGACAGACAGTGTATCAGCCTTCCTGCTTCTGTAACAAAATACCATAGACTGAGTGGGTTAGACAACAGAAATTTATTTTCTCAAAGTCCTGGAGGCTGGAAAGTCCAAGATCAAGGTTCTGGTAGAGTTCATTTTCTGGTAAGGGCTCTCTTCCTGGCTTTCAGAAGGCCACTTCTCCCTGTGTCTTCATGTGGCCTTTTCTTGGTGTGCATGTATATAGACAGACAGAGAAATCAAAGATTCTATTACATTAGGATCCCACTCTTACGACCTCATTAAATCTTAATTATCTAAGGGCCTTATCTCCAAATACAGTCACATTAGAGTTAGGGCTTCAACATATAGATTTTTGGGGGACAGGTTTCAATTCATAGTAGGTAAGAATATAGCAAGTGAGGTCAGGAGGTGGAGTGGCACGAATAAGAAAGGGATGCATGATGAGTCTGCAAAGACAGAGAAGGATAAGGCTGTGGAGAGACGGAAACTATGGCAAGGATTTTAAAGGTATTCTAACCGCAATAAGAAACTATTGAAGGGAAACTTCCTCAAATAATTCACTAATAGAATAAAATGAGAATAGTCTAACAAAAATTATAAAAGTAATCATATGTGAGTTATTTACTGCTATATAATAAACTTCCCCAAAACTCAGGGACTGGAAATAACATTTGTTATCTTACAGTTTCTTTGGGTCAGATATCTGAGTGTGTCTTAGTTGAGTCTTCTGGCTCAGAATCTTTCCCAATACTAAAATCAAGAGGCCTAGTAATAACAGTCACCTCAAGACTCACCCAGAGAATAGCAAACTCCTAAGCTTTGTTGTAAGTGTGTGCTGCTAGGCCTACCCTGGGCTTAGTCATGTCCAAAATTTGTATGCCTTTAGGAAGGATTTCATTCCTCATGAGCTATTTTGACTAAAAGACTCAATCCCTCACTGGCTGTTGGCCATAGGGCTCTCTCTGTTACTTGCCACAAGGGCCTCTCCATAGAGCAGCTCACAGCATTCAGCTGGCTTCACCAGAGTGTGCAAGCAAGACAGAGTCTTAGCAAGACATAAGCTAGAGTCTTTTGTAATCTTATGTCAGAAATGGCATCCTTACACTTGTGATGTTTTCTACTGATTATAAGCAAATACAGAATAGATTCAGACTGTACTCAAAAGGAGAGCACTTCACAAGGGTCTCAATACCAGAAAGTGGGTGACATTGGTATCTATCTTGGAGCCCTCCTACCACAGACTCTAAATTGGCTTTCATTCATTAGTGATTAAATTCATTAAAATCATTAAAATAATTCTTATAATAATCTGTTCAAAAAACTCAGTTGCAAACTCAATATTCTTCCTCTTTTTAAAAATCATAACTAAAATTGTCCATCTTCAATCGTCAATCCAATGATCAATTCCAGTTGCAAAATATTCTATTAAATGGAAATCATTAAAATGTTCATGCTATACTTAACCTTAAATTTTGCAATATCTTTCATAAAATTGCATACATTGTACTTGAAATGATGTTTAGTTTGTTTTAACTTTCTGTTTACTGAAATCCATGAAATATTTGGGACATTTTCCTATACTACTACTGTTAATGTTACTTGCTTTCTTCATCCTGTGATCATAGAAATTAATGATTCACTATTTATAGAAACTTTCACATATTGCAAAGCTTTTTAAAATATGTATTGAAGGATGTAGGTTATGTTATGTGAGTTTCAGAGTGACTTCCAGGCAAGCATTTGAAAACCACCCACTTAGGTACTTCAGGTTGAATTTTAATTGTCAACTTCTCTGACCGTCAAAGGTAGCTCCCTTAACTTTCAGTAGCAGCTTTCTTGACATCTGCTCCATGATCTTTTCCAACAGTCCTGTAAACCCAAACCAGAATACATAAAGTGGCTTCTGTTTTCTTCACTGAACATAACTAAAACAACGTATGCTATACCTCTCAGAAATCCCAGAGGACCAATTGGAAGCAAACGTGAAGTCCAACATCTTCATCAACTCATTCCCTCTTTTCTTTGCACCAGAAGCTTTCTGACTTTGAATTCAGGAGAATAGCAATGCTGTATCACTATAAACATTTTTAAATTTCAAATTGGATCTTATTTAAATTTCTCTCTTATTTATGATTTGTTATTTTCATTTTACAAACAGAAGAATTGAAATACCACACAGTTACATGAACGACCAAGATTTCATCACTAGAAGGAGCAGGACAACAACTTGAACTCGGGTCTACTTATCTCAAGACCAGAATTTTCCACTCCCATACCATTGGGAATACTATAAAGGCATACACATACATGGTGTGCTCAAATAATGACACTTATAGATCCAAAATCAAGATGAAAACCAGACTCCTTACCATGGACATATAAAGCCCCCTAAAATCGGGCTTCTCCCTGTATCTCTAGCCTTACCTCTTGCCATTCCCCTACCTGTCTCGTAAGTTTTTAACCACACAGAACTGCTTTAAAGTCACGTTTTCATGCATTTGCTTCCTATGCCATCTCTACCTAAAACCCCTACTTCTTGCTTTTGATTACACCTTCCTTCCATCATCATCCTATCAAGAGCAACTACTGATTGTTCACGATTCAATCTAGAAGTTACTGGCACCATGATGGCTTTTCTGCTTCCCTGTTTCCCACTTCTATTCCATTTGTATCCAGGTGATATCATATATTTAAATATAATTTTAGATCACCTCTAATGTTTAAATTGCATTTAATTATTTGGACTGTACATACTATGACTTACAATGAACAGAGTGCTTCCACAGTTATGTCAATTAATTCTTAAAGGATGCTTACATCACCTTCATAAGTAGGGACTGTGCCGTAATTCTCTGCTCCAGCATTATGATTGAAATAAAGTACTTTTAAAATAAATATTTATGGATTACACAAGGAGTAAATTAAGTAGATATAAAATAGCTACATAGTGCATTTGGGGAAACACATGTCATTGAAAAACAACAAAATCACAACATTATTTTCACCTGGTAACTTTACTCACCACACTGAGTAAAGCATTTGTCCCACTTTCCTTCACCTGTACAGCACTTCGTAAGTCTAAGTTGAAACAAATAAGTAAATTCAGCTGTAGAAAGGAAGGTCTATTTATTTAATTAAAGAATGATGCTAAAGCAGGTCTAATTTTTCTGCCAGAATTGATAATGACTTTGGATATGTATGAGCACTGTTGTGTAACATAAAGAACATTAATCTCTCAGTCTTGAAACTTAGATTTTTTTCCTGCTTTGCCACTAATCAGTTAAGTTAATTGAAAAGCTCATTTAACCCCTCTGGCTTCAATTTTCTCTCATATAAAATGAAGACCAGAGTATTTCTGAAATTATTTGCACTGCTTAAAGATCTCATACATTTTTGCATCTTCATCTTTTGATTAACATGATTATATAAAATCACTTTCATTTACCACTTAATGAAAATCGCCAGCAAGATACGGGATCTATAATGTTCCTGGGGTCTAGTAGCTTAAAGAATATTATTTTTCTGTTCAACTTTCCAGGAACAGGTCACATTTAAATACAAAGCTATTATGTGTAATTGAAAGTTATTTCTTTAGCTTAGGTTTTCAAAAAATAATCTTTGGAAAATTACATTTGGTAAGAGTGACATCTACTTTTATCCTTTATACTTTATTTTATGAGGAACTTTGTCAGGCAAGCATAGGCACACACTGTCACGGTGATTATTTACAAGCATCATAAAATTGCTGAGTGCCTAGAATATATAAACCCCTAATGCTAAAGTCTTACAGGGAACCAAAGGAGTACAGCTCTTTCTGCTCTCATGAAACAAGCAATCTCTTTCATTGAGCTTTTTTATTCTAATTGACATATTAAACTTAGTCAAATCATAATCCATGTAAATTGTTAAGAAGATTGAAATGATTGGGGGCAGGTCATACCTTGACAAAAATACACATATACATATAACTCCCATCTGGCATTATAACTGATTTGTGTATTCTGTATTATATTTCCCCCTCCATAGAATGTATACAGTATACAGTAACAAATGGTATCTGAAGTCATGGATGAAGATAAGATTGTCTGAGAATGTATACAGGTAGAGAAAGAGATGGGGAGAAAAGAACAAGAGAAGTCATTCTAGAATCCTGAGATTCAAGAAATAACCTCAGTGAAGGGAGTCTGTGAAAGTGCCTTCGAAAAAATATTCGGAAATGTAGGAAGAAAAGCAGGATAGAGTGGTGACATGGAAGTTATGGAAGAAAAAAAGTATTAAGAGTGGATAGCTAGTGTCACAGAAAGGAAAAGACAGAAAATACTTTAAATGGACTATTTGCTTAAAAAGTTATCAGTCCCTCCAGGAAGAACTGCCTCAAGAAGGAAGCAGAATCAAACCTCAAATTAAAGTGGGTTGAGGTTTGAAAGGATAATGAAAAAATAGAAACAAGAATTATGGAACACTATAGCTTTGTTTCAAATAGTTAGAAGAAAGATATTGAATATTCCCAACACAAAGAAATGGTAAATGTTTGAGATAATGGATATGCTAATTACCCTGATCTAATTACCCTGATCACTTGTACATAATAGTACCAAAACATCACTCACGATGTGCCCCATGAATATGTATGGCTATTACTTGTCAAGTTTAAGAGGAAAAAATGTTTAATAAACATATGAATAAGTATTAAATAAATGGCTAAGTAGAAAAATAAATAAACAAATGTACAGTAAGCTGTAGGATTTTTAGAAGGGCTTAATTCTCAGTCAGGGAAACCAATATAGAGATAAATGAGAGCCTTGCTTCCTATGCTACTCTAAAGAGAAGAGCTAGGATTCAGAACAAAAAGAGCACTGGTTGAGATTAAGCATTTTGACATTTAGAGAGGCATGCTTCAGGCTTTCTTCAGAAGCACAAGAACCACAGACTAAAATCTAAAAGCCATATTAGAAAATACCTTTTAAAGAATTGATGTTTTCATCAAGAAATCCTGTAATGTTTTCCAGGTGATTAGCTTCAGGTCATTTTAGTAGGCCCAACAATTATAAACAAATTATCTTGGAATAATGCTTCAAATTATGGATATGAAACTGTACTTTTTAAAGATACTGAATTCATTTTAGGAGAATGTTTGCTTTGGGATGATGTAATAAATGCCACTGTTGGGTTTCTTGCTTGAAATGCACATCTGAAAAAAGAGTGTAAGTATCTAAATTACTTGAATTATTTGTGAGAAGTTTACATTTAATATCCACACATACCTTGGAGATCCTGTGTGTTTAGCTCCAGACAATTTCAATAATGCAAATATTGCAACAAAATGAGTCATATGAATTTGGCCTCTCAGTGCATATTAAATTTATGTTTATATTGCAGCTTATTAGTTTATTGAGTGTGCAATAGCATTATGTCTAAGAAAACAATGTACATACCTTAATTAAAAATACATTATTGCTAAAAAATATTAATGATCATCTAAGCCTTGAACGAGTTGTAATCTTTTTGCTGGTGGAGGGTCTTGCCTTGATGTTGATGGCTGTTCACTGATTAGGGTTGTTGCTGCTGAAGTTTGGGGTAGCTTTGGCAATTTCTTAAAATATGACAATGAAGTTTGACACATCAATTGACTATGCCTTTCAGGAAAGATTAAACTGTAGCATAAGATACATTTTGATAGCATCTTACACACAGTAGAACTTCTTTCAAAACTGGAGTCAATCCTCTCAAAACTTGCCACTGCTTTATCAATTAAATTTACATAATATTCTAAATTCTTTGCTGTTTTAACAGTGTTAATCAGCAGTAGATTTCAGCTCAAGAAATCCTTTTCTTTGTTCATGCCTAAGAAGCAACTCTTCATCTGTTAAATTTTTGTCATGAGACTTCAGCAGTTCAGTCACATCTTCAGGCCCCATTTCTAATTCTAGTTCTCATGCTATTTCTACCACATCTGCACTTACTTCCTCCAGTGAAGTCCTGAACCCCTCAAAGTCATCTACGAAGCTTGGAATCAACTTCTTCCAAACTCCCATTCACGTTGATATTTTGACCTCCTCTTGCTAAGCACAAATGTTTTTAATGGCATCTAAAATGGTAACTCCTTTCCTGAAGGTTTTCAGTTTACATTGCCCAGATTCATCAGAGGAATCACTATCTATGATAGTAAGAGTTTTATAAAATGTATTTCTTAAATAATAAGACTAGAAAGTTGAAATTACCCCTTGGTCCATGGACGTTGTGTTTGCAAGCATGAAAACAACACAGACCTTCTGGTACAAGTCCATCAGATCTCTTGGGTGACTAGGTCCATTGCCAATTAGCAGTAATATTTTGAAAGGGGTCTTTTCTGAGCAGTAAGTCTTCACAGTGGGCTTAAAATATTCAGTAAACCATGCTGTAAACAGATATGCTATCATTGAAGCTTTGTTGTTTCATTTATAGAGCACGGGCAAAGTAGATTTAGCATCATTCTTAAGGGCCCTAGGTTTTCTGGAATGGTCAATGCGCACTGACTTCAACTTAAAGTCACCAGCTGCATTAGGTTTTAATAAGAGAGTCAGCCTGTCCTTTAAAGTTTTGAAGCCAGGCATTGGCTTCTCCTCTCTAGCTATGAAAGTCCTAGAAGGAACCTCCTTCTAATAGAAGGCTTGTTTCATCTACATTGAAAATATGTCATTTAGGGTAGCCACCTTCATCAATTATCTTAGCTAGATCTTCTGGATAATTTGCATCTTACATCAGCACTTGCTGGTTCACCTTGCACTTTTATGTTAAAGAGATGGCTTCACTCATTAAACCCAATGAACCAACCTCTGCTAGCTTCAAATGTTTCTTCTGTACTTTCTTCACTGCTCTCAGCCTTCAGAGAATTAAAGAGAGTTGGGGCTTCAGTTTAAGGGAATGTTTTGGCTTTGTTGATCTTCTATACAGACCACTAAAACTTTCTCTGTATCAGTAAGAAAGCCGTTTTGCTTCTTATCATTTGTGTATTCTGGAGTACCACTTTGAATCTCCTTCAAGAACTTTTCATTTGCTTTCACAATGTGGCTGTTTGGCATAAGGCACCTACCTTTGAGCCTATTTTGGCTTTTTATTTGCCTTGTTCACTAAGATTAATCATATTTAATTTTTGATTGAAAGTGAGAAACATGCAATTTTTTATTTCACTTGAACACTTGGAGGCCATTGTAGGGCTATTCATTGGCCTAATTTCAACATTGTTTTGTCTTGGAGAATAGGGAGGCCCGAGGAGAGGGAGAGAGATGAGAGAATGACTGGTTCATGGAGCAGTCAGAACACACGCATTCATTGGTTAAGTTTGCTGTCTTATACGGGCATGGTTCATGAAGTCTTAAATAATTACAGTAGTAACATTAATAATCATTGATCATAGATCACCATAACTGATGTAATAATAATTTAAAAAACTGAAATATTGCAAGAATTACACAATGTAAAGATATGCACAAAGTGAACATGTGATTTTGGAAAAATGTCACCAGTAGACTTGCTAGACACAGAGCTGCTGCAAACCTTCAAGTTGTCCAAAATGCAGTATCTGCAAAGCGCAACAAAATGAAGCAGAGTAAAATGAGGTATGCCTGGATACAAAATTGAATAGGCATCAGTTATTATAATAAAAGCTTCAGCTATAATAATAAAAGCTCTGAAGGAAATGGGCTTGGTCTTCTAGCCACAGGAGTCTGTCACTGAAGAGCTACAGTCCGAGGGACCATCATCACCCAAGATAAAAGCAACTAACCAAATAACTGGTGTCTTGGAACATCAGACAACTCGAATTGTCACTCTCTCTTCTTTCCGTGTTACACAGACGTTATTCAGGTGGCAGAAATGTGCTGTGGGTTATGTTAAAACCCTGTCCATATCTCCTGAGGGTCTGGGCCTTCCATGTTGGGGGTGCCAACAATACACTGTGTGCCCTGAGGTCTGCCTTTTCAAATGTGCATCATTTTATTCAATGCCACAACACAGAGAAATAGATTTGTGAGGGTTCATATGCAGAAGATTCAAGCCTCCATTTTTCCTTATCTTTGAAAAAACAAACTCTAAAACACCAGTTTACCAAGATGACAATAGATTAAACATGATGCAGATATTGGTAATAGTTACCCCCTTTACTAAATGCCCCAAGTGCCAGAAGAGTTACATTGATCCATTCAATAGTCCACACTACATAATTAAGAGGATAATACAGAGCATATTACATCATTCAGGGCATGTTAGTATGAATAAAGAAGTGGAAGCTTGGAGAGACTAAGTTGCCAGAATACAAGTTCAGGTAAGTGTCAATACAATGTTGACATGGTTTGGCTATGTCCCCACCCAAATCTCATCTTGAATTGTAGTTCCCATAATCCCTGCATGTTGTGGAAGGGACCCAGTGGAAGGTAACTGAATCATGAGGGTGGTTACCCTCATGCTGTTCTCATGATAGTGAGTTCTCACGAGATCTAATGGTTTTATAAGGGGCTTCCCCCTTTGCTCAGCACTTCTCCTTCCTGCTGCCATGTGAAGAATGATGTGTTTGTTTCCCCTTCCACCATGATTGTAAATTTCCCGAGGCCTCCCCAGTCATGCTGAACCATAAGTCAATTAAACCTTTCCTTTATGAATTACCTAGTCTCAGGTATGTCTTTATTAGCAATATGAGAATGAACTAATACAAATGTTCACACTCAAATCTGGCTGACTTCAAGCCTGAGCTCTTCCCACACAACACAACATCAGAGTTCTCATTAACACTTCATCAGGCAGGAGCAAATTAGCATCTCTAGATTAAGTGGAATACTAAGAAAAAAAAATAAAAGTCAGGTAGGTTAGTCTGGAATACTCCACAGAAATCACAAAAATATACTCTCATATGAAGCTTCTTTTAACTAAAGTTTCAGATGGCTGTTTTAAAAGGAAAAATAAGAGAAGACGGCAGGAAAAGTATAAATGCAAGAAACAGAAATAGACTAGATGGCAGAAATAGACTATATATTATAGAATTTAGGTTATAATAAAAACAACATAAGAAATTCACATGGAAAAGGGATAGTCAATATTTAATAGGTGCTACTGAGATAGTAAATTGTTTCGGAAAGAGAGGAAGAGAGGGAGAGGGAATTAGAGTCCTACCTCATATTAACTGAATAAATAGTAAAAATAAGTTTCTAAGTTTGATAGAGAAGAATATATAGAACACAATCTGTTCTAGGGTGAAGAAAAATTTTGTAAGTCACAAAGAAATCACGAAGTAAAAGATTAGTAGATATGACTACATAAAACCCATATATTAAAAAATCAGAAAAAATAAATAAGAATTATAATCATATGAAATATTGGAATTACTAAAGTGTATAGTTTAAAACAATATGCAAATATAAAATAATACAAAGGATATGAAAACTTTATAAAGAAAAATGAAGACTGACAAAAGCACTTGAAAAATTTTACTCTAATTAGGAATCAGCTAAAAGCTACTTTTAAGAATGCTGTACTATGTTTTAGCTATAATAATTGCAAAGATTCACAAATATGAGTGAAACTAGTATAGGGGACTGGGCAGTGAAATGGAGTTTCCTCCAAAGTTGGTGGCTGTATTAGGGTGCTCCAGAACTAGTAGGATATATGTATATATGAAAGGTAGTTTATTATAGAGAATTAGCTCACATGATCACAAGGTGAAGTCCCACGATAGGCCATCTGCAAGCTGAGGAAGAAAGAAGCTGGTGGTGGCTCAGTCTGAGTCCCAAAGCCTCAAAAGCAGGAAAGCTAATAGTGCAGTCTTCTGTCTGTGGCCAAAGGCCCTAGGGCCGCTGGCAAAGCACAGGTGTAAGTCCAAGAGTCCAAAGGCCCAAGAACCTGGAGTCTGAGGTCCAAGGCCAGGAGGAATGGAATGAAGCATCTAGCATGGGAGAAAGAAGGAACCCAGAAGGCTCAACATGCTAGTTTATCCCACTTTCTTCCACCTGGTTTGTTCTAGCTGCACTGGCAGCCAATTGGATGGTGCCCACCCACATTGAGACTGGGTCTTCCTCTCCCAGTTCACCAACTCAAATGTCAATCTCCTCTGGTAACACACTCACAGACACACTGAGAAACAATACCAGTTATCTAAGCATCCTTCAGTCCAATCAAATGACACCTAATATTAACCAACACAGTGGTGGTATAAATTAAGACTTTCATTGAAAAAACTGAACTATATATCAAAAACCTGAAAATTATTGTACATATTGACTCATAAATTTCACTTTTAGGAATTCATACTAAGGGAAAAAATGGCAGATGTGCACAAGTGCATGTGAAAATGCTTCATCATAAAGATATTTATAATAAAGTATATAAAGGCCTGGATATTAAATAACAATGGTATTGTTCTACAAATTTTGGTGTGTCTATAAAATTGGTATATTGTACAGTCATTTATTAATATTATAATTATGTTTTTTCAAAAATAATATTCTAAACATTTATCAGTTAAGAACTTCCTAAAATGAAGCAGAAAGTCCTTCTAATTTTTTTGCAGTAAGTTTTGCAAAAAGTTTTTTCTTGAGGAGGGAGGAGCAATACATATAAAAATATTAGAACTAAGCAAAAGGAAGCTTTCACTGGTTCTTACTCCCATTGTGATATAAGGTAGCAGTCCTCAATCTTTTTGGCACCAGGGAGCAGTTTTGGTAGCAGAGGGATGCGGCGTCAAGTTTGATTCCCATAAGGAGTGCACAACGCAGATCCCTCGCATGCGCAGTTCACGGTAGGGTCCCAGCTCCTATGGGAATCTAATGACCCTGCGGATCTGACAGGAGGCCGAGCTCAGGTGGTAATGCTCACTTTGCTTCCTCTCACCTCCTGATGTGTGGCCTGGTTCCCAACAAGCCATAGACTACTACGGGTCCATGGCCAGGGGATTCGGGACCCCTGCCTTAAAGGATGGGGCCTTCATACAGGACATAAGCTTATAGAATGCAGAAAAAAAAAAAAAAAAAAAAACAGAAAGAACTTAAATGTAGCCTCTCAAGACCTAGTAGCAAAGAAAAGGATGCCTAGCTGAAGAGGAGAGGTAAAGAGTTACAGTTTGTCATCATTAGACAAAGTATGTGGTACATACAGACAACTGAGCCTGGATAATGGATTTATCCCTACGGTTTGCTGATCCTAGAGGAAGCTGAGTCCATTTGTGTCTGGCAAGAGCAGTAGCAGCACTTGCATTAACCGCTCTCAACCAGGTGTCAAGAGACTGCAAGGGCAGCATGTGTCCCCTTGCCCTCACTGTCCAGGAGAGACAGCCAAGGACCTCTGCATTTGACTGGCTGGTTAAAGTCCTCTTTCTGGCTGACTGTGGCCAGCCAAAAAGAGGCAAGAAGCTGAATCATATTAAGCATAACTACACAACTCAGTACTTCAGTCTGGCTGCCCAACTGTTCAATTGAACTATGTGATATTGCCAATGTGGGACCACTTTGACCTACAAAAATGGAAATTTCATATGGTTGAAACTATATATCAAAGTTGGCCATAAACTCAGACTCTGTATTCCCCCAGTAAAAATAAGACAACTGTTTCTTTAAAGAATATAGTCAAATTTGAATCCAATTAAGATTTTAAGCACAGCAACTCCTTTATTAAAAAAAAAAAAAAAAATTGATCAGCCAAGCTTTCATTACAAGCTTGAACAACTTTAGAGAAATATCTTATGACCAAAAAGAAAAAAGAAAAAGGACTTTCTCTTTGGGCACAAGTCTCTAGAAAACCTGTTCCAGGGACCTCTACCAAACAAAGGGGAACACCTAGAGAAGTTACCAAGCTAAGACTACCTTCCCTCCTGGAGAGCGTTTGCATTGGCAGTACCAACATTTGCCCTCTGGCTTTCCTTTCTCTACACCTCCATTGCTAACAAAGAGCACTTCAGTTGTGGTCATAATTTTTTAGTTATTTTGGTTCATTTGAAGATTTACTATACTGTCCTTTTGCTCTGGAAAACTGTCCTTTGCTTTTAAGACTATGTGTATATCTGTACTCTGATGTATTGATTTTGCAGTTCAACAGTGAAGATGATCTTATTTTCAGATTCTCAGAGGATTCGTCAGCATAGTCCCCTTGTCAAGTAATAATAAAAGTAACATACTACTTACTGAGTGCTTATCGGTGCCAGGCCTATATGCAGGGCCCTGTTGTACGTGTGTTAGCTCATTTATTCTCATCAGTATTCCAACTAGGACAGGCAGGACTCAAAACCAAGAAGTGTAGTTTTAGACTTCCTTAACTACCAGTTGTTAAATTTTCTTAACCATTTTTATACTAGCCTATAAGAGAAGAAAACAAAGTCTATACATTTAGTTTTTTATAATAAATACATTTAAATTTGCACAAGCAGGTGATAGGGTTTGGCTGTGTCCCCACCCAAATCTCATCTTGAATTATAACTCTCCCGATTCCCATGTGTCATGGGAGGAATCCAGTGGGAGGTGATTGAATTATGAGGGGCAGGTCTTTCCTGCTCTGTTCTCATGAAAGTGAATGTGTCTCATGAGAGCTGATGGTTTTTAAAAGGAGTTTCCCTGCACAAGCTCTCTTCTCTTGCCTGCTGCCATGCGAGATGTGTCTTTCACTTTCCACCATGCCTGTGAGGCCTGCCCAGCCATGTGGAACTGTAAGCCCAATAAATCCCTTTCTTTTGTAAATTGCCTAGTCTCAGGTATGTCTTTCTCAGCAGTATGAAAACAAACTAATACAACTGGAAAAGTTATTTTTAATGATTGTTTTATTCCCTATTATCTGTTTCTCCCTACTCCAAGTGACCAAAGCAGTCAAAGTCTCTGCCCTCAAAAAAGTTGGGAGAGACAGACAATAAAAACTGGGGGCAGAGACTTTGACTGCTTTGGTCACTGCTGCATCTTTGGTGTGTGGAATAGGCATAGGAAATATTCATTAAACACAATGACCTTTTTTTAGTCCCTTATTTTCTATTTTATTTCTTTTCAGGAAAAAAAAAGGGCTATGATTTGCACAATAAATTACATGGTTAAGACCAACCTATCTATAAATGTGTATTAAATAAATGATATGAAAAAATCTTTGATTTTTTACATAATTACATGGTATGCACCATCTACCCAGATACCATCAATTCTAATGGAAGCTAGGAAAAACAAACCAAAAAGCACCTGAAGACTAAGATCCTAGGACTGAATCCCAAATAAACTGGACAAAGTTCACAAAAAATAAGCAAGCAAGATGTAGTCCAGGAAACCCCCCCATCCCTCCCCATGTTTTAGATATTGATAGAGGCTTTTGATGCTGCCTGAAGAATACTATTTATTTCCCGGAAGTCAGTATATCACTAAACACCATAGATGAACTATGGTGGCTGCATGCTACAAGATCAGTTGTGGATGGTAGGATCTCACAAAATGAGAAATTTGTTAAATAAAGAAAATACACATCAAATTACAGGCAAAGAGAAAAGAGTATTTAAAAATGCCCTGGTCAGTGAAATAAAGAGAAAGAATCTAAATGGCTGCTAACATAAATAACATGAGGAAGAAGATTCAGTTACATTCCTTGGTAGATAAGTGAAGGTACTAGTTTAATTTAGCGGGATGAAGTTCTCCACTAAAATCAAACTAGATACGATCTCTCCAGGTTACAAGTCAGGTAACAAAGCCCCATTGCCCATGTGATTATAATTAGAAAAGCATCATGCAAATGAAAGAAACCTTCAGAAGATGTTTACAAAGAAATGTGTAAAGATTTAAGAGATTACTAAGATCAGAGGTGATGGTTTGGACCTTGTAAATAATTTTGGGGGGTTGCATATAATTTAATGAGCCTCATGCTGGGATTTTTCTAAGTGACACAGTGATACAGATACAGTGATAATTTCATTCACTGACTTCACTAGCTAGAAAAAGTAAGCTAAATGTTTCATGTGGTCAATATCACATAATTGGAAATCCCAGGACTTGTAGAGCTCATTCTCTTGTTTGGGTATTGGCTACAAAAATTGAAGAAAACTGGAAGAGCCTCATGCCTTGATATGTCTTCCTGGTCATCCAGAGAGTTTCAGCTAACCAGAAAAGGTTTGCAAGTGTCAGCAAGCTTCAATCTGCTGGTGAAATCAATCCTGCCACTCGTTTTTATAAATAAAGTTTTACTGAAATACAGCCACATTCATTTGTTTGCATATGATCTGTGCTGCTTTCACACTACAAGCACAGAGTTGAGTGGTTTTTGTGAACATGGCCTACAAAACCAAAAATATTTACTACCCGGTCATTTACAGAAAAAGTTTGCGGATCCCCTAGAAAAAAAAAAAAAAGACAGGAGATTATAAATGTCTATCATCACTACTTAAGACATTTTCTTACAAAAGTCTGAGTCACTTTTTGATGATATGATAAGTATTTTAAGAGATATTTTTAATTTTCCACAACTCCAGACCCAGGCGCCATCCTTGCTCATGTATGCTAAGTGGCATCTAATGATCTGAAACAGTCACTCCACCTAATAACCACTGGAGAAAATCTACCCCATCTCAGAATAAAGTTTCATAAGCACAGTGATCACTCTGTTTGGTATTCCATCAAACTGTTGAATTTTATAGGACTCTCATAAAACTTTAATGTTCTTCCAGTGCTGTAATCAGATGAACAAAGCCATATTTTAACACAGAACACTTCTGATTATATGACATATTACGATTTTAAAAACATATGTTCAATCTACAATCTGAAAGCAACAGGATGGTACAGAGTAGATGGCTGTAGTTAATCTGTCTTAAACTACATTATTCTTTTTAAATCTGAATAAAATTTCACCGACAAAGATGGTTTATGTTCAACCATTAATGTGAGCAGGCACTATGAGTCAACGACAATGCATTAAACAAATCACAGCTGTAAACTATTTATTAAGTAATGTATTTTATGCCACATTTATCTCTGTTACTCATCAAAACATCTTTACCACTTAAAATGGTATTTCATTTTCTTTTATTTGAATAACTATCTGCACAGATTTATAGTTTCACAATTTTTCATTTCTGCCATGGAAGAAGAAAGACTTTTTAATATTACTAGATTGTTCAAGGCAAATAAAACATTTGAAATAGGAGAAATTTTGCATTTTTTATAATGAAGCAAATGTCAATTCCAAATAGCTTCCCTAAAGAACAATCGGGGGAAAAAAAAAAAGAAATTACTTTCCCTCATTCAAACATTCTAGTGTAACAAATGAATGACAAGAACAAGATCTTTTGTTTGTACACCATGCAGCACATGCAAGTTTTTTATAAAACAGTTCATTAGAACAACATTCTGAAAGGGGTGGATAAAAATAATGTTACTTTTCTCTGGTTTGCCAGAATTGACTTATATAAATGTAAAGGATGTATTCAATAATTATCCTAAAAAAAAAAAAAAAAAAAAAACTTGGAAGAGTTTTGTTGACAAGGTTGACTAAGACCTTACACGTTTTTTCCTATAAGACTAATAAGCAACAATTCTTTACATATAATATGTGGTGGAAAGAGGGAAAATTTAAATGATGAAAATTCTTTTAACACATTGTGACTCAAATAACAGTCTTGACTGTTTGAGTCCAGATTCTTGGGGCCTCTAACTGTGCTTCTTCTTCTGAGTATCCTATGCAGGTTTTCTATTTCTATATTTTCTGCATAAAGTTTTTGACCTCACTTCCCCCTGACTTAGGTTGTCCATGACTGCAGTTTTATCCTCTGTTCTTATTACTAGCTCTTTTTTATTCTGTGCATGTTTCCTTCCATTATAAGGAAATAAATGTTTTTCTAATTGGGGTCTTGGGTCTTCTTGATTTCTTCTACTAGAGAGTGATATTGATATACTGTGCAATTCAATTAAGCATTTTTGAGCTGCTAAGATCATAGAGGGGAGGGTCTGCTGCTTAATTATCTTGACTCAGGAATGGGAGGGCTATATCTGTACCCCAACAGTTCACATGAATAAACTAAACAATAAAACTAAACAATTTTATTAGAGGTGTTTTGTTTTTTAAATTAAATCCTCTCTGGTAGGGAGAGTGAAGAACTCCAAATAAATAAATCTTATTTCTCTAAAATAGCATTTTAAAAGGGACTAGAAGTACACTGTCTTAAAGGAACTCTAAAGAAAATATTTTTTAAAGACAGTAGAAATCCACTTTTCTCTAGTGTGCTTTTTATACAATATATTCCTAGTTTCTATTGTAGCAAGTCTAGCTGTGCCAATACTTAATTTTGAATGCCTTCTTTCATCAAGTAGCTCATTATAATCTCTCAATTTTTCAGATTTTGGTATAGTAAAACCAGAGCCTCTATTAGTCAGGAATTCAACATGATTACATGAGAAAATTTTAATGAAGAGACTATGGTGGGTTGAATGTTCCCCTCACCCACCCAAATATTCTCACCTGAAACCTCAGAATATGATCTTATTTAGAATAAGGGTTTTTGCAAATGTAATCAAAGTGAGAATATCAAGATTAGATCAACCATGTTTGGTTCTAAAGTCAACAAATAGGTGTCCTTATATAGAACAGAAAAGGAGAATACACACAGAGAAGGGAAGGCCATGTAAAGATAAACACAGGTGTTGGAGTGATTTATCCATAAGTCAAGGAACTAGGACCTCTGACATTCACCCGAATCATAGGGAGAGGTATGGAACAGACTCTTCCTTCTATTCTCCTGAATAAACCAACCCTGCCAACGAACACCTTTATTTTGGGCTTCTAGGCTCCAAGACTGTGAAAGAATTTCTGTTGTTTTAAGCTACCAACTTTGTGGTCATTTGTTTTGGTAGTCCTAGGAAACTAATACAGATAATATTTATCAGGGTTTAGCAGAGATAAGAAAAACTACCAAGAGATGGAGAAGTACCCAGTTTAGTAAAACAAAAACAGAGATCGTTACCATCCCTATGTCTGAAAAATCAAAGGAAAGAGAAGCTACCACAACCAGAGAAAAGCTGTAGCTGCAGAAGACAGCAATCTACAGAAGCTGTGGCCTTAAACAGATAAAAGCACCCACTGGCAGCCTAAGACACAGCAGGCAGAAAATGAGAGAAATAACCCTGACTTCTCCCTTCTGTACCCTACTAATGATCTACTAATAGCTCTCATTGGTCAAATCAAGGAACGTAAATAAGAGAGCAAGGGAAAAGCTGTCCCCAAGGGCACAGGGCAGGATGGAGAAAGTAAGAGTGTAGTTTTAGAAGGGCTAATGAAGAATATATGATGACATATAATATGAGCAAACATTTCTATCCAATGTTTATATCTAAGAATAAGAAGGAATAAAGTTATAAAATAGAATAGCTTTTAAAATTGCCAAATGTTTTAATTCATGGGAAATAATGGCTTCTATAGATTTCTATCAAAGACTATAGACTGCTGAAAATTATCCCACTACAATATAAGGCGTCTGTGTTATCAATCAGAAGAAACAATGTTTCCTCTATAAACACTAAAACACATTTTCACGCAGCATAGATTTTGGTTTGCAAGTGTAAAACTAACATTACATTGCAAATAATATAAAGAAATTAACTTTTGTTAAAGTACTTACAGTGCCAAGGAAATGATTAGTGTTGCTTAGAAGTTTGGATAGTTGTGCATTTTCAAGTTGTTTTGAAAACATCATTTTCACTATACTGAAAATCCTTTTCTTACTGGAAATTTATTTCATTTCAAAAGTTGTGGATAAAATATTCCCTTTTATAATCAAGCTATGTTGAGTCCATTTCTAATTATCAATGCATACTCACCTGTTTAGCTGGTATATTATTTACAATCATTAAATACTCCAGCAGAGTAGTGATATTACCTGATTCATTAAATCAGTCCAAACTTCACAGTGCTCATTTTGTCCTCAGGTTAATAGCTGGGACCCTAAGCCAAACTTTAAAATATGTCTGCCAGAATGATGTCACTCTATTTTGAAACTTCACTTTAGCATTTTTAGTCAATTATAACCATTGTTTCTACAATCATCTGGTATGATGTTCGAAACAACAAAAAGTGTGGGCTAGGCAAATGTCCTATCCATTTTTTCCCAGTACTTGCCATTTCTAAGTGTAAAAACTTCCCCACAAACACAGAGAGGTTAGAGAGTCCAAATAACATGAGCTGTGAATAACTGGGGAAGAACTACAAAGATTTTTTCCCAGCTAGCTTCTCAGCTGCAGGTCTCTGCTGAGGCAGAGCTCAGGTGAAGAAAGAGAATGTTTTACATAGTGAGCTTTGTCAGCCACAATCAGGAATTACCGTAACTAGGCCACTATCAAGAAGGAAGAACTAAAAAGAGAAAACGAATGAAGATCAATGCTTCCAGCAGAGAACACACTGCAGAGACTGACTTCCTGCCATACTAGATCTTGAACAGTCTATTCCAAAAAGAAAAAAAGGGATTTCATCAAGCCAGCAAGAAGAGATGGCACATCAGTGAGCACTCATCCTTTTGGCTCATTTATCTTAGCTGAAAGATGTTTCCAGTGAGAAAGAAAAATCTATATGAAAGTCTTAAAGTAAGAAGAGTAAATTAATTTTGGAAATAAGCAACTAACATATAAACATTAGGCTTCCCTAAAACTTAGCAAGGAATAAATATCCCTTAATGTATTTCTGAGAGTGACACAGAGTAAATCATAATGAAGGCAGAAAGAAGACCCGGAATTATGCTCATTCCTGCTCCAGTTACGCACCACTCCAGGGTCTCCAAGAATCAAGAACAGGCTTCTGCTCCTGGCCCATTACCTGCACAATGGTTATGAAGATAAGATACCTCAAGCCAAAAACTATGGGCGTAAATAATCCTATTCTCAATTTCAACTCACAACAGAAGTTGAGCAGCAGGTACACATTCAACAAAAAAACATTTCATTGTCTATATTTTCTGTCCCTCAGAGAAAAGCTGACAATATACCAGAGGCTTATGAATCAATACTACGTGCAATAAGGCAAAATGTAAAGAAAATGGTGTTAAAAAAATAAAAAGCAATCCAGGATACCACCATGAATACAAAGACTTTAGGATTCAACAGGAGCATCCTTAGCAGAACTAGTCAATTTTAAATATGCTGCATTTCCAAGGCTGGGTGTCCTCAGGCAGAAAGATAATTATAAATCAGAAGGTTCAGGAGAAAGCCAAGAGCTATTCTAGGCATCTGCTGGTATGCAGGATTAGGAAACAGACTTAAGGCACTAGTCCATGTCCAATGGTAATCGAATGCCCATTTTGTTTTCCTCCATGCTAAGAAACAGTTTAATCTCCAATTTATTAGTTACTAAGTAGTCTTTCTAACTCATTCTATTCTGGCTATTTCATTTTTAAAAATTTTGTTGCAGTAAAAAGTGAGTGCAAATACTCAAAATTTTAACTAATACACAAGTCAGAAACTTAATGTTATAAGAATACGTAAGACACAGTTTAAACTTGGATAGGTAAAATTTGGGAACAATCCTGTAAAATCAGTAGCTAATGATCACACCAACTTTAAAACCAAATTAATGTGAAAATTCTAGTTGCTCACTTTTTTAATGGTTATGTTCCAGAAGTTTTGTTCAACTTGGTTTTATATAATTCAAAAATTATATGTATTAACCAAGGCCTTCAACTAAACATGGATTTTCCGAATGCCAAACAAGTAATTATTTCAGTTTTCAGTGTCCTGCTATACTAAATTCAAACAAGAGTATAACCTAATCTTGTTCTTATAACTTAGCATGGTTTTTTCTTTTTTTAAGAAAATGATTTTTTAAATAATCAAGTTTAACTTAAGTTAAATACACCTGTGCTATACTATAATTCTATTTTTTTAATTTTAGGATTTAATTCTGTACCTTTCACATCAGAACAAGTAGCCTCACCATTCACTTTTATAACATGAAAACTGGCATGAAATTCAAACCTATTGTACAAACCATGATTAATTATAAATTTTGATTAGTATTACTGCATTTTTAACTAAAGCATCAAAAAAGTCTTGTTTTACTTGAATTAGCATTAGACGAGGCAGTTAACTATTGTATATTTGATCCTACATTCACATTGTATAAAAACAGCATGATATCAGTAGACTGATATGTTATGGATGGATAATGTAATACCTAAAGCAAACACTGAAAGATTATACAAAGAGATAAACACGAAACATTACAGATAAGTAGAAAGTGAAATTTTAAAACATGTTTAAGTATCCCACAGGAAGACAGAAAAATTATATAAAACAAAAGGGGATAAACAGAAAAAAAATTATAAACTTAAACCAAAACATAACAAAAATTACATTAAATGTAAATTGTCACAATATACCAATTAAAAGACAGAAAGTATCAGGGTAGTTCTTTTTATATGACTGAATGATGTGCTGTCCACAAGACATTCACCTCAACTATAATGATATAGGCATATTAAAATTTAAAAATAAAAAAAATACATCAATCAAAAGAGTTTAAAAGACATATGAACATTTTTTTCAGTGGGCAGTGTTAAACTATAGTGTCTAGGGATCTACCCTTATTTGGTAAAACTAGAAAGAAATTCAAGGAAGTGATTGCTTTAAATGTCAAGGTAATGGTTGAGCTTGAAATGGGGCACATGGTGGCAGAGGGGCTATCTGTGGTGATGGCTCTATTCCTTTCTGCTATCAATTTCTACTTCTTCCCTGGATGGTGGTTATAAGAGTGTTCACCTTATAATAGTTCATTTAGTTTTAATTTTAATGTGATTTTCTGTATTTGTTTTAATATAAAAGTCAGTTTTCTTAAATAAAAAGAAATATAGGATAAAGAATAATCTTAAAAGAAAATGCAAAAGATCAGGATTTTAAAAGTATAAGAATCATAGTGACTCAAGGAATTATGGCACTTGAGTGACACATTTTTTTACCATGTACCCCACGATTAAGAATCTTCAATTGCTTTCTATTATAAGATCTTATGACTCAGATTTACATTTCTGGAAGAGAGGTTCTGATCGTCTTAGCTTAGGTAAAATAGCAAGTCTTTTTCCAGCAGGCTAGAGGACACTTTGATTAGCAGTTACAGTAAGATTGCACAAAATGAGATATGGATAAGTCCCTAGAGAAATCATGTTTCTCTTACAAGAATAAAAGAAAATAGAAACGAACTCCATAGTATCTTATAAATTGCAGAAATTAAGTGTGAGTAAAATATTACCCAATCCTGCAAGATTTGTAATCTAAGTTGTTAAAATCTATTGACAGCAAATTCTTTGTGTCATCTTAATCATATCAAGGACTGTTAGAATGCCCACAAGGTATTTTATATTTATCTCCTAAACTCTTGCATTTTAAACTGAAAAACAACTAACGCTAGAACTATAGCAGTGTATCAGGGGAAATAACAGTAGACAAGTGGCTGCATTTTTCTAGATTTCTCCCACCAGCAGAGTAAAGATATGATTGAGATTTATTTGGAAATTAACTCCATTCTAAACCTTGTGGAATGGGGAGGGTTGAGGGATAGATGAAAGTCTCTGAGTACAAAATATTATCCATAATATTACTTCAATGTAAATCCCCACATAAAATGTTAAACAAAAACCTATCTAATATCCCTGGAATAAAACCACTAGTTATAATACTTCCATTAAAATATAGACATGAAAATGTCTTCCAAACAAACCAGTTAGTATACTTCCTCAACTCTTGTTTATTTTTAAATAAGAAGGGAAATGAAACTGCATCTTAGGAATTTTAATCTAAAACATGTATTCACTATGAAACTCATTGGCAAAAGTTGTTCAAAATTCTCTTTCAAAAACCACTCAGCAAATAAAACTCTTATCTGCTCTTCTCACAAAAGAAACTAAATTTCTGTTCTCTCCTGCCCTTTGAAAACAGATAATTGAATGAGAGATTCATAATGGAATTCTTTTGCAGTGTGCCTAAATATTTGGCATCAGGCCAAATTGAAAGAGCTCTGAGGACTTTGAAACTGAAAAATTAACCTTAAGTTGAAAACAGGTGACTTTCGAAATGTTTAAAAGTATTAAAAGTACCTGAGGTGCTTAATATCATTCTATTCTCAATAAGTCAATTTTCCAAATATTAAAGAAACTTAGAGTAGTCCTAAATTCATGTTTCATGAAGAGAAAAAGGACAAGCTACAAATCCTTTTCATGGTTAAACTACCTGATATGTCAGGACATCAAAGATCTATCTAACAGCCCTAAGGGAGAAATGGTTAAGTTGAAAATACAAGCTCCATCTAATAAAACCAAAGGAAATGAAGAAAGAAAAGACAAGACATTCTGAAGAAAGAGAAGCTGTGACCTGCCAGTCACTCAACAGAAACTACTGACTACATAGTCAGCAAAAAATGGAGTCTCACTTGGAGAAAATGTCCTGTTAGCTTGACTGTCAGAAGAGGTGACGAATTGCCTAGAAAAAAACCAATTTACTGCATTTAATTGGGAATAAAACTTACCAGTCAGTGTTATAAAGTAATAATATAGGCTATAAAAGAGTATGTCCATCTATGGATGGATTGAGCTTTCAATGACAGTCATGGAAATATCTGTACATCTGTCAAGTCACATTTGCATATAAGGAAGAGAAATTTCAAACTGACTCTAAAAATGGACTTTTAAAGAGATATAGATCTATCGCATGTTCTCACTTATAGGTGGGAATTGAACAATGAGATCACTTGGACTCTGGAAGGGGAACATCACACACGGGCCTATTATGGGGAGGGGGGAGGGGGGAGGGATGGCATTGGGAGTTATACTTGATGTAAATGATGAGTTGATGGGTGCTGATGAGTTGATGGGTGCAGCACACCAACATGGCACAAGTATACATATGTAACAAAACTGCACGTTGTGCACATGTACCCTAGAACTTAAAGTATAATAAAAAATAAAAATAAAAAAGAGAGATATAGATCTATCATAATCCTAGAAAAATCTGAACACTCTAGGCATCTGACTGACACAGCTCAGCCTACGGATTGATTTCTTTGGGGCCAAGTATCTACCCATAGTCCAGTAAGCTTTGGCCAGTGGTAGACAGGTTCATGTGGTAGAAATAGTACAAAGGTTGGAAGAAAGCAAAGTTTGGAGTGGATTGATCAGAAGTGGAATGAAAAAGACTGTTATGATCTGCTCATTTAGTACATTAAACCCTCTATGCCTGCCTTTCAAATATACTGCTCCAAATACTCAATAATTTTCTCCCCTAATATGATCTAATGACTACATTTGTAAGTGAAAAGACATTCTTCCCTCTGAATAGAACAGAACATAACAGATCGCAGCGAATGCAACTTTATAAGGGTTAGTATTGTTTCTGGAAACTTGTTTCTACTTACACATACACATACCCCATACAAATGTGTGTGCTAAAGTCGAAGTAAAATGTGCTTATTATACATCAGTTTCTGCCATTTCTTTTCATCAGTTTTGGTGCACCAGCTGCAGGCAGAAGGGAACTCCTATACCATGGTTACCAAATATGTTTCCTTTTGCTCCATAAGCCAAATATTTGATGACCTGAGTTTATCTGTCATGCTGTAATTTACCCAGTGCTCCAAAAGGAATCATTCAACCTTACCATTCTTGTATATTCCATCCCTTTAACTACTCTATAATAGTAAAAACGCAAGCATGAAAAGCCTGACCCTCCAGTTGGCACATGATCCTGATAAACCACCAGATCATAGTTTATTCACAAAGAGTGTTAGCTTTGCATTTTCAGATAAGAAGAGATGTTTCCTTATCCTTTATCCCAACAAAATCCAATAATAAATCCAAACATTGGATCTTCTCTGTGTCCCTTACTCCCCATGATTATTCTCTGCCTTAGTCTCTCTTCACAAAAAGATATGAGTTTCTTAGCAGCCTTGGGCAAACAGAACAACCATCCCTTAGTAATGATGGAGCCTGAAAGGCTGCAGAGAAACAGAATTAGGATTTTGTGCACTTCCTCTTAAGAGACAGATTCAATGTTTAATATTCAGTGTTTCACAAATTCTAAATTTTCAGTAGTGGTTTAAAAAGAGGATTATCAGAAATTAGTATTAGTCATTCCAGTGCCAAATGCAATTAAGCAAGACCATAAAATCCAAAACTGAAATCAGTGAGCATTTCCCTCAGGAAATTTTAACCACGAATTTCCCTATATCTTAGCAAGCAGGGGCTAACAGACATTATCAGAAACACAAAGGATATAGTATTTATAGTCATTGCATGCCTCTATCATAACACTTAACCATATTATAAAGAAATTCTCTGTGTACATATTAGTAACTCCCACTAGAATATAAGTTCCTCTGGGCCATATTCATCTTTGTTTAATAGAACACCAAGTATGTAGTAGGTGTTCTGTACCATCATTTATTCTAAATACTAAATAGCACATTCACTCTCAGGTAATCTATTTGCTGTACTTATAAGTCTTCGAACTAAAGAATTCTTTCAGATACCATTATGACTACACGCCTGAAACAGGTGGACCACAATTGACAATTCAGTTAAGATTCTGATGCCCAAAGAAGACAAACTAAGTAAGAATACTCTTATAGAATGCCTATGGAGCACATCTTAAACTCCTTAGATTGACTCACACAAGTATAATAGCACCACTAATCATGTTTCATCTTCCAAATTCAGGAGTCTATAATCTCCAAAGCAGCATATCACAGTTAAGAGGCAGAAAAAGAAAAAACTAGGTTCGAGTTCTAATTCCTTCACTTTTCAGCTGAGATAACAACTTGACCCTCTTTCAATTCCTTCATTTATAATAAATCAGGTATAATTAAAGTTTACATCATATAATAGAACAAAATAATGTCTTATGTATGTAGTACAATATCTGACACATAGTAAACAATCAAAGTTTATCATTTCTATCAATATTATTACCACCACTATTAAAAGAGAAGAAAGAGAAAACAAAAGAAAAATACCCATGTTATATTTTAAAGTAGGTTAAGCAGTTTTTTAAGAAACAGTCCATGACTTTAGTAACTCTACAAAAATCTTGTTGGCATTTCATTAGAAAAGTTTGTAGTTATCAACATACACCATTATGAAAGAAATTATTGGTATGAGAAAAATTGTTGCTACAAGTGCTTCCTTTTCAGATTCAGAAGCAACTCATTCACTGATTATAGAGATATTTTCTTCTTCTTCTTTTTTTTCATTTTTCATTTTTTTTTTTTTTTTTTGAAACACAGTCTCGCTTTATCACCCAGGCTAGAGTGCAGTAGCATGATCTCGGCTCACTGCAAGCTCAGCCTCCCAGGTTCATGCCATTCTCCTGCCTCAGCCTCCTGAGTAGCTGGGACTACAGGTGCCAGCCACCATGCCCAGCTAATTTTTTGTATTTTTAGTAGAGACGGGGTTTCACCGTGTTAGCCAGGGTGGTCTCGTTCTCCTGACTTCATGATCCACCTGCCTCGGCCTCCCAAAGGGCTGGGATGACAGGCATGAGCCACCGTGCCCGGCCAGATATTTTCTTTAAAAAAACATACAATTAGGTTTTTTCTAATTAAGGCTTTTATTAAGTCTAAAACCATGTTTCTGAAAAGTGAAGTTGTGAAACATTTGTATCCAAATTACCACAGTGATCAGAGGGATAGTATAATCGTTTTAGAAATTATAATTAGGATTTGGACCACCAAATTATGAGAAATTCCACAGATATAAGATTCTTCCCTGTACTCCCAATCATGAAACAAATAAACCTCAATTTCTTTTTGAATTCAGCAAACATATTTTAAAGTAGGCAATAAAATGGAAACCGAAAGAGTTCTAGACAAAAAGCTAAATATGAGCAAAGGTTATGAATAGATATTTCACAAAATTATGCAAATGGTCAATTAGCGCATGAAAAGATATGAAACTTACCTGATATGGTTTGGATTTATGTTCCTGCCTAGATCTCATGGGAAAATGTAATCCCCAGTATTGGAGGAGGGGCCTGAGGGGAGAGGATTAGATCCTCATGGGGACAGACTTCCCCTTTACTGTTTTTGTGATAGTGAGTGAGTTCTCACAAGACCTGGTTGTCTATCCCTTCCTTACACCTTATACAAAAATTAATTCAAGATGGATTAAAGACAAATGTTAGACCTAATAGAAGAAAACCTAGGCAATACCATTCAGGACACAGGCTTAGGCAAGGACTTCATGACTAAAACACCAAAAGCAATGGCAACAAAAGCCAAAATAGACAAATGGGATCTAATGAAACTAATAAGTTTCTGCATAGCAAAAGAAACTATCATCAGAGTGAACAGGCAACCTACAGAATGGGAGAAAATTTTTGCAATCTACCCATCTGACAAAGGGCTAAAATCCAGAATCGACAAAGAACCCAAACAAATTTACAGGAAAAAAAAAAATCCCATCAAAAAGTGGGCAAAGGATATGAACAGACACTTCTCAAAAGAAGACATTTATGCAGCCAACGGACACATGAAAAAATGCTCATCATCACTCGTCATCAGAGAAATGCAAATCAAAATCACAATGAGACACTATCTCCCACCATTTAGAATGGTGATCATTAAAAAGTCAGGAAACAATAGATGCTGGAAAGGATGTAGAGAAATAGGAAATTTTTACACTATTGATGGGAGTGTAAACTAGTTCAACCATTGTGGAAGACAGTGTGGCAATTCCTCAAGGATCTAGAACTAGAAATACCATTTGACCCAGCCATCCCAATACTGGGTATATACCCAAAGGATTATAAATCATGCTAGTATAAAGACACATGCACACGTATGTTTATTGAGGCACTATTCACAATAGCAAAGACTTGGAACCAACCCGAATGTCCATCAATGATAGACTGGATTAAGAAAATGTGGCATAGGCCGCGCACGGTGGCTCAAGCCTGTAATCCCAGCACTTTGGGAGGCCGAGATGGGCGGATCACGAGGTCAGGAGATAGAGACTATCCTGGCTAACACGGTGAAACCCCATCTGTACTAAAAAATACAAAAAACTAGCCGGGCAAGGTGGCGGGCGCCTGTAGTCCCAGCTACTTGGGAGGCTGAGGCAGGAGAATGGTGTAAACCCGAGAGGCAGAGCTTGCAGTGAGCTGAGATCTGGCTACTGCACTCCTGCCTGGGCGACAGAGCTAGACTCCGTCTCAAAAAAAATGAAATAAAGTGGCATATATACACCATGGAATACTATGCAGCCATAAAAAAGGATGAGTTCATATCCTTTGCAGGGACGTGGATGAAGCTGGAAACCATCATTTTGAGCAAATTATCACAAGGACAGAAAACCAAACACCACATGTTCTCACTCATAGGTGGGAATGGAACAATGAGAACACTTGGACACAGGGTGGGGAACATCACACACCGTGGCCTGTCCTGGGGTGGGAGGAAGGAGGAGGGACAGCATTAGGAGAAATGCCTAATGTAAATGACGAGTTAATGGGTGCAGCACATCAACATGGCACATGTATACATATGTAACAAACCTCCACATTGTACACATGTACCCTAGACCTCAAAGTATAATAAAATTTAAAAAAATAAAAATTAAAAGAAAAAAGTTAGCCAGGCATGATGGCACATGCCTATAATCTCAGCTACTCCGGAGGCTGAGATGGGAGGATCACTTGAGCCTGGGAGGTCAAGTCTACAGTGAGCCAAGATCGTGCCACTGCCTGCAGCTTGGGAGACAGAGTGAGACCCTGTCTTAAAATATATATATGTGTGTGTGTGTGTGTGTGTGTGTGTGTGGATATGATATTGTTATATGCCATTTAAAAAGAGCAAAACTGTAGGTATTGTTCATAGATATATATGTCGTTAAGGGCCAAAATATGAAAGACAAGGATATACACCAGATTACCATGGAAGAAGGAAACAAAATAGGAATTAAAAAAATACAAAGGAGCTTTCAGCTCTTTCTGTGATATTTAAGTTAATGATCTAAAGGAAATACCAAGAAATATTTAGATATTTTGAGTCTTTTGGGAAAATAAATAGCCATTATATGTAAGCCTGGAATTTCTTAACTAAGAAATGACTTGACATGAAAGAAAATCTGTAAGTAACAAGTTTATAAGCAAGTTAATGAGAGAGAGAGCAAGTACTAGATCTTATGTTGAATGGCTATTTATGTTTTCTTTTATATGAAGGATAGTTGAATGTGAGAAACAGTGGGAAGAAATATTTTCAAGATTTAGGGAGTCCTCCTTTCAGGAATGAGATAAATAAGAATATTGAAGAACTGAGAAAAAAAAAAAAATAGTGTGCAGCACTTCCCGCTTCACCCTCTGCCTCCTATTCTGGCCATGTAAGATGTGCCTTTTTCCTCTTCACCTTCTGCCATGATTTTAAGTTTCCTGAGGCCTCCCCAGGCATGCTTCCTGTACAGTGTGCCAAAATGTGAGCCAATTAAACCTCTTTTCTTTATAAATTACACAGTCTCAAGTACTTATTTACAGCAATGCAAGAACAGACTAATACATGGCTCAATTGTTCCATAGAAGTCATATTTATGGTTTCTTTTGAATAAATGTAGAAATTGACTCTGCTAGTCTCAAAACTTGAGAAAAACTTGATTTATCTTACCTGAATTCCTTTCTCAGGAAATCAACCATCAAACTTCCTAGATACTATCAAGGAACTGAAACTTACCACATCACCACATCTGGGCAATGAGATGCCAGACCTTTCACTAATCATGATTGCCTAACTAACTTCCTGTTCCTGCTTCCCTTCCTGCTTCCTGTTGACCAACTCCTCTTCCTTACCCCTAAGGAAGGGATAAGTGAGAGGACTGGGTTTTCCCATACACGATTACATTTCTTCCCTGCTGAATAAATCTCTAATTTTAGTCAGAGAGAGAGATTTGAGACTGATTTTCCATCTACTTTACTGCAGCACCCAAATAAAGCCTTCCTCCCTGGTAATACTCATTGTCTCAGTGACTGGCTTTCTGTTGGGCAAGCAGCAAGACCTAGACCTAACTCTTGCTGTTTTGGTAACAGATAATATCATTAATAATTAGGTAAATGCAAATGAAAACTGCAATAAAATATTACTACACACACACTACAATGGCTAAAATTAAAGCAACTAACACCACCAAATGTTGGTGATGATCTGGAGTAACTGAAATTTTCATAAATAATTGGTAGGAAAGTAAAATGATTCAAGCACTTGGGAAAAGGTGTAGAAATTTTTTACAAAAGTGAACATACACCTACCCTATAAACTAGTAATTCCAATGCTGGGTATGTACCCAGTAAAAATGTTTTTTTTTAAAGGTTACCAAAAAAAAACCCTTGAAACACCTTATACAGGAATGCTCATAACTGTATTCATGATATCAAAAAATAGAAACACCCCAGATATCCATCAATATGCAAAAGAATAAACAAATTGTTATATATTTATACAATGAAATACTAATGATGAAAATAAACAAATTTTTAGTACACATAAAATATAGGTGAATCTCATAACATTATGCTGTGTAAATGAAGCCTTACCCAAAAGGGTACACACTGTATGATTTCATTTATACTACATTCCATAACAAGCAAAATTACTCTATGGTGAAAAAAATCATAGCAATTATTAGTTTGCCAGGGGGTAGGGTGGAGTATTAGTCCCCTTTCACACTGCTGATAAAGACATACCCAAGACTGGGCAATCTACAAAAGAAAGAGGTTTTCGGACTACAGTTCCACATGACTGGGGAGGTCTCACAATCATGGTGGAGGGTGAAAGGCACATCTCACAAAGCAGCAGACAATAGAAGAGAGTTTGTGCAGGGAAACTCCCATTCTTAAAACCACTAGATCTCATGAGACTTATTCACTATCATGAGAACAGCACAGAAATACCCGCCCCCATGATTCAATTATCTCTCACCGGGTCCCTCCCACAACACGTGGGAATTATGGGAGCTACAAGATGAGGTTTGGTTGGACACAGAGCCAAACCATATCAGGTGAAATTGACTGGGAAAAGTCATAAGGAATCTGTCTGGGACAAAAGTAATGTTTTATATCTTATTAGAGGTTTTGATTACACAAGCATACATATTTGTCACAACTTTGTGGATATGCAGTTAAGACCTGTGTATTATATTTTATGTAATTTTGCATCAAAAGAAAGATTAAAAACAAATAATGAACTCTATTTCATTATATGCATACTGATGTATTTAGGAAAAACTGTAATAATGTTGCAATTTCCTTTTAAATGTACCCCAAAATAAGATGGATTGGTGGAAGTTTACGGTGATAGACAGATGGACAAATATGCAATAAAGCAAGTATTGGTAAAGTATTGCTGAATGAATCTTTGTGGTGCGTGTACAAGTCTTCCCATTAACATTTTTTAAGCTTGCTAAGTGATTGACATTTTTCATGGTATAATATTGGCAAAAAAAGATACTGCTTAAAGTTTAAATTTCATTCTTTTTTCTAGTAAAAATCAAATGTCAAATTGCTTGTTGTTGGCAGTAATTCACCATAAACGCACCCTCGCTATAACTTTACAGTAATATATATCTTAAAAGAAAAATAAAATATATTTTATTCACAAATTACACCTGATCACTAATATATCACACTTGATATGGTCAATGAAAGTAACATGTAGGTCAACAGAAGAGAAAAAAAACACCTTTTTTGCAATATTGAAAAGCTTTCAAATATCATCTCAACATTCCCTTTGGCAGTACATGTTGGACTTTGTCCAATATAATCACATACAGTCTACAGGCAGATTCAAAATACTTTAAAATTATTATCATAGTTTAAAACTAAATTATAACAATTACAAAAACATGATTCTTAAAATTTTGTCTTATAGACAAAACATAAAGATGTTTTCCTCATACAGCATATGGATCTACATAACTTCATGATTACAAAAATTAGTAAACACTGACAAAACTATTTTTTAATGTGGCAAAATTTTGTCTTGATGTTGCATTGGCATTATAATTGTGAATTTACATGTTCATAAACTCCTATGGTGGTGTTGCAAGGCTTTTCCTTAGTTCAGCTAAAGACGGGGTTCTTTGTCCCATGGCCACAAAAATTCAGGCTTGCAGACAATTTGAATGGTGAGTGAGACACGGTTTTATTGGGTGAAAAAGAAGAAAAGTGGGAAACAGGGACTCTCACTAGGCCAGAGTTCCTGCTAGAGTGCTTCCCGCCCACCATTCAAATCCCAAGTTCCACACGGGAACAGGAGGGGCCAGACTCTTCCCCGCTGAAAATGTTGTAATGCTCCACCTCAGTGGACAGGCTGGCTGGAGTTTCTCTGGGGAACCCCTCCCACCTGGCTGTCTCATCCCTTCCTCTAAAGAAGTACATCCAACTGCCATAAGATTAGGATAAGGAAGAAGACCCATCCTAACTGCTTCCTGCTGACAGGGGACAGTTTTGGGGAAAAGGCAGTCAGAACTTCCCTAGAGTCTATTTAAGGGTTCCAGGCAGAAGGAGCCACCGGCAGAAGGAGCCACCATCAGAGGCTCCAGTTGCATGACTGTTTGGAGTTTGATGGCCTGAAGGCAAGAACAGATAAACCAGGTTATTAGAAAACATGTAACAAAACAAAACAAGGGGAGGTGTAAAGACAGCTCAAAAATTCTAAGGCCTTTTACCAGTTTACACAGGGAGAGGGAGGCCAAAAGCCCGACTGGTAAAAAAAAAAAAAAAAAAAAAAAAAAAAACTTTACCCCTTTGCTGCTACGTTGGGCTTCTGGGTTCCCTTCCCCTGAGCTCAATCCTAAACCAACCAGTTTAAGGTTTAGAAAATTAACTCTTTCCAGTTTGGAGGATGCACCTGAGGGGAGTACCTCATAGTATGGGGACATAATTACCTATTAGTGAAGAGAGAATTGAGGAGGAGAAAGGAAAAAAGAAGGCATTCTTTCAAAGGAGTCCCAGGGGTTCAGGATACCTTTGAAAAGGGTACAGACTGAAGGTAAATGTCTGCCTATCTAGAAGAGGGGAGCAGGCATCCCTGGTTCCCATCTCTTTCTAGCAGATATCCAGAGTACATGATAAGGGAGAGAGGGAAGGGCATCCTCTTTCCTTTTTCCATCCTTGCATGTCCAAGTTCCAGCAACCTTGGCAGGTACTGCCATGGGCATTAAAGTGGCTTGCACCCATGAAGCCGGGGGGCCTAGAGAATAGGAATTACCCCCTGTCACCTATGTCTCTTTCCCACCTACTGTCAGTAGCCTTGGAGTTCCCTTTACCTCATTTATGCCATGGATATTAATGTGGCCTTTATCAATGAAACAGGAAGCTTGGGGTTGACTTAATTGGCAGGATCAGCCACACTCACCTGCGCTGTGCCTTTTAATCTCTGTTGTCATTTGCCTATGGACCCCTCAGTCCGGTTTTCCTTCCTAGGGCTTTGACCCCAAAGCTTGGAATTGATTTGAGGACAAAAATGTGTCTCAGGTGTTGTATGGACTCCTTATCATAAACCAAATGCTAAGGTGAAACTGTGGAACTGAGTCCTCCTCCAAAAAGGGAGAGGAAAGGATGTCTTGTGACACACCCAAATAAGTGATGGCTATAGTTATGCTTGCTAAGAATTGGGTGCATGGTGCGTGGCTTTGGTTAGCTCCTTGGCCTTACTTTCCCAAAAGAAAACCTCCGAGTGTTAGGCATCCTATTAATTCCCATCACCTAACAGGATTTGCAGAATAATTGCTCAGAGCTAGGATACTGATCAGAATTTCTACGTTACCTATGCCTCTTATTCTTTCTGACCCTCAGCCAGGGATTGCTAGTTGGTTCACAGAAGCAAGGAGGGTTAGTCTAAAATGTAGGCAAAAAACTTAGAATTTAATGACAAATATATGACAAGTTTTGAAACATGATTTCTTTCTCTCCAGTCCTCATGTTTGTATAAAAAAAAAACAAATCATCATGGGACCGAATGGGTGTTTTTTGCAAAATACATTTTAGCCTTATACTAGGCCTGATTATTTGGATAAAGCAAGAATAGCGATTTCTACATAGACCTTTTGGACTGATTGACTTTGGTGGAAGTTTGTTCCACAGGGAGTCTCAGATAAGTCCTTTTAAAACCTAGTCAAGCCATGGGTTTATCCTCAAATACCTGTGAGTTGAGTGATCCTCTCCTCTGAAGGTCCCAAGATAAACTTGGAGCTCCTGGACCTGTTAGAAAGTGACATTCTTTACTGATCAGGTCAGGAACCCTATACAGGGACTGCACAGATGAGGGTATTAGGCCAGTTTCTCCTATGGGGCTTTTATCAGCTCTACAAGTTGAGATTGACTCCTTAAAGGGGAGCATACCCTTCCAGTCAAAGCCTTGGTAAAATAACCACTTTCTCCAATTGTGTCCTATTCCAAAAGACAATGGATTCTTATTGCACTGATGCAAACAACAATATTGTCATAATAATACTCAAAAATAGTTTCCAAATTCTAGAGAAACCAGGCAGAGAGAAACAAACATGCTCCAAATCTTGATCACAGGAGTATACCTACTTAATTATTAAAGGCCATACATAGTTCAAAGTTTCCTTGAGTCCAAAAAACAAAATATGGATCAGCAATTTTCCAAGCAAAGGTTAAAAAGATTTGCTTCAGTTTCCTGAGTTCAATCCATTTAGTTAACTCTTGTTTTGCTTGATATTCATGAGCATTTCAGCTCTTCATGAGTCTTGTACATTTTCCTTTACTCCAATGTTACAATCTCTAAAGTTATCAGAAGGCTGTATTTAAGAGTACCACTTAAACTTCTACAGGTCATTATAAACCATCTTTTGGGAAGGATTAAAACAAGAAAACAATTGTCTGTGAATAGGAAAATGTCCAAGTTAGTTACTGTTAGAAACACAACTGACAAAGAAGTTTGGTTATCTCCGTGGTTTATCATAACAAAATAAAAATCTTAATTATGATTGGTAGCATATACTTAGACATTATAATTTTAGAAATACCATACAATTTTGGAACACATATTAGCGTTATTCACCAAGATATAACCTAAAGAAGACTGAGCATCATTTTGACAACTTCATGTACCTAATATGTCAAATAATCCTGTTTACCTCTCTTTTCTGGACATTCCAGGGGCCCTCTGGACTATCCAAAAAGCCAGGTGTCAGGAAAGACAGTTTTGAAACTGAAGTTTAATTTTGGG
The DNA here is from genome assembly GCF_008728515.1 of Papio anubis. Taxonomy (NCBI): domain Eukaryota; kingdom Metazoa; phylum Chordata; class Mammalia; order Primates; family Cercopithecidae; genus Papio; species Papio anubis. The sequence continues at coordinate 61,964,345 of NC_044982.1, read as the reverse complement.
AAGGCTGTTAAATGTTCAAGGTTTAAAATACTTGATATTGTGAAATAGAATTCCAGATTACCATAAGTTATTTATTTTGACAAAAATTATGGCTCAGAGATTTAAAGAAGCAAAAACCTTTTATAACCCCTTACAAATTTTGCCAAAGAGCAGATTAGAGACTTAGGAAAACCTTGCCATGCTTTTATTTCAATACTCAATTTACAGAAAAACCATATAATACCCTTTTTTGAATTTAGTCAGTATGTTCACACAGAGAACCTCTTCTGCAAGATTAATTCCCACATTTCTTCCACCACTTCTTTGAACCTTTAGCTTTTTCCTAATTTAGCTCATAACAATCCTTTAACTGGAGGCAAAAGTTTAAATTTCCATGCCTTCTTATAACTTTTATTTAAAACCACATTTTACTGTTCTTACATACTCTGCATGTAAATATATTTCTAGTAGTTTCAATTAACTCCTAGCAATTTTGAACTTTTAAGATAAAACTTGGTAAGTTGCTTTAATTGTGTGCTAACTGCAACCAAGGTTTGCCTTATTAGTTAAGGGGTGGTTAGTTCCATATATCCCCAGGCCTTACCAATTGTGAAGCCAGCAAGTCCAATAGTTCTCAAAACCCAAAAAGCAGTTTGTAACCTCAAAACACTTAGCAAACTTTGCACCTGACCTGCATTTCACCAATAGTCTTTAGGGCTGTTTTTATTTCTTAAAGTCATCAACTGAAAGTTTCCACAGCTTTTAACTTCCCTTTAAAAAATATTAGATCAACAAAGTGCTTGTCATTTCAGTTACAGGCCGAATTACATCAGAGCTCTGTTTGACAAGATGGAGGCTTACAGCACAGTACCACACACACAGGCAGAAGAAAACCCAGATTGGCTACAGCCCAAGACTAACCCCACAAACCCTTCTTCACAATTAAGGGGCCCTTTAAGAGACAGGGCTAGGAAAACTTGCAGATATCAACCCAGAAAGAAATTTATTCCCTAAGGCAGTATTCCTCAACAAAGCCTTGCCAAGTAGTTACAGGCCATACACACATTGTGTAAAACAAGATGGAGGCTTGCAGCACAAACCATACAGACATGCAAAGCGCACCGGATTGGCTACAGCCCAAGACTAACCCCACAAACCCTTCTTCACAATTAAAGCTTTACAGAAAATATAAACAGTGATAGTTGGGAAGCCTGGCAAAGTAAAACGTCTTCTAAAAGAAAAGAAAAAAAAACTTGCTTAAAACTTAACTGCTGATGGAGTGGAGAAGAGGAAAGGAAAAAAAAAACAGTTTAAAAATGCCTGGGGAAGAACCTCTTACTCTTATGCAAGTGGTTCCTCCACCAGGGAGACTAGTTCAATTACTGTCCGATGGAGTAAAACCCCTTGGCTGTCGAAGGGGAAGCCTCCTGCAAAAGCAGGTGACTGGGACTGCCAGCCTGCTGTGCCAGATCCTTGGGCCATGCATCCCAGCCCCGGCATGGAGGGGAGAGCCGTGGGGAGCTGCTGCTTGCCAGTCCAGCCCGAAAAAGGAAGGAAAAGGCCATAAGGATGAAAAGGCTCAGAAGGGAGACAGAAAAATAATTGTTGGCTTGCATCTCACTCACCACTTCTCCAGCCCCCACGTTGCGCACCAAAAATGTTGCAGGACTTTTCCTTAGTTGAGTTAAAGACGGGATTCTTTGTCCCATAGCCACGAACATTCAGGCTCATAGACAAGTTGAATGGTGAGTGAGACAGGGCTTTATTGGATGAAAAGGAATTAAAGGGGGAAACAGGGACTCTTGCTAGGCCAGAGTTCCTGCTAAAGCACTTCCTGCCCGCATTCAAATCCTAGGTTCACGCAGAAAGAGAAGGCGCCAGGCTCCTCCCTGCTGCAAACGTCGTGAACTTCCCAAGGCACCATCCCAGTGGGCAGGCTGGTTGGTGTCTCTCCAGGGACCCCCTTCCTACCAGGCTGTCTCAGTGGGACCAGAATTTTATTTTATTATTGGTCAGTTTCAGTTCCAGATTACAAAATCAGTAACTGAAATTGGAAGGATCTGCCTCCCACATCAGGAAAATTCCATACAGAATTATAACTTACAATGAAGAATATCAGATTATTATACACAGTGAAAATTATTTATGGGTAAGTTCACAATTTACATCAGAAATATTTAATGTGACGAATCATTTTAGGAGAGATATCTTTTCAGCTTTTTGCTTCTTACTCAGGTATTCAAAGAGACCAGCTGAGAAACTTACGTGATAATTGGACAATCTTTTTTCAATAGCATGTGATTTCAAATTCTGAGTAGCTCCTCCTTGCCCAGATATTTCAAAGGTTGAGGCTTAAATATGACCCATGTATTAATCAGCTTTGCTGAAGTAACAAGCAACAACCCCCAAATCCCAGTGGCTTATACAATTATTTTTCACTCACAGTGCCCCTAAATTATGAATTGATTGTGGTTCTGCTAGATGGGACTTCTAATTCCTGAATCAAAGCAGGACTAGCCCCTCTTTTAGATATGCCACAGGGAAGAGTGAGAGAGCTGGCCAAAAACATGTGCTGCCTTTTAAAGCTTCTGCTTCAGAAGCTCTGGCATATCACATCTGCTCATATGCAACATATAGAGAGAACTAAAGGACTCGAATGCGAAAGTCTTGAGGCCAGTATATAATCAAAGGAATAGGCAGCCAATAGTTTTTAAAGAAAAACAAATTTTCTGGGTTTAGAGGAGAAATCTAATATAGAAAAAGAACTACTATGAAAGCAATTTCCGTTTTTCTGATTTTCCTGTTACATCTCTGCTAGGATGCCAATACTATAAGAAAAAATAAAATATTCTTGCCCCATAACATAGAATAGAAGGCAAAACATCAATAGGAGGGGTAAAAACCAAAAAAAAAGAAGTGAAAATAAATAAATAAAAGGAGACAGTGTTACAAGGCAGAAGGTAAGTACACAAGAAAAAGAAGCTGCAGGAGAAAGTACATGTATGGAAGAAATGTCATTTTCTCAAGCCTTGGAGAGCTCCACTAAACTAAGCTCTTTGAAGAATAGGCCAAAACTTTGAAGAAAAGGAGCTCAGTTAACAGTGAGAAGAATGGTGTAGACTGTATTGCATAATAAGAAACTCCAGCCTTGTTACATGCAAAATCAAAATTTTAGATTTAAAAAAAAAAAAATCAGAGAAAGACAAAGAAAAAAATGAGTTCTTGAAATACACCTCACATAAAAATCACTGACTTTCAAAACTCCTCTCAGAAATCTATAAGAAAATATCAATTGTTAACTGAAATAATTCAGTTATTTATTTTAAAATGTATGTGTTAAGTACTATTGTTTTTCTTTTTTTTTTTTTTTCTTTTTTTAATGTAGAGATGGGATCTTGCTATGTTGCCCAGGCTGGTATTGAACTCCTGGTCTCAAGGAATCCTCTGGCCTTGACTTCCTAAAGTGCTAGGATTACAAGTGTGGACCAGGGCATCCAGCCTGCTCTTTTAAATAAAGATTTTAATGCCAAAAATAAAATTCTACTCTATATTTGAAGCTGAATTTTCAGCTTATCAATAAAAGAATTAAAATATAATAAAATGACTAATAAAAATGGGAGAGAGAGAGATTGAAAGAGTGAAATGTTATAAGAGTAAATGAGCCCCCTTCATTATCAATTTTAGAAAGTCTGTAAATACTGCTTAAATTGATAATCAAGAAATAAAGAGTAACTATATTATTTAGTGTTATAGATATAACCACCAAAAGAACTTAAAATGCCATAAGTTGCTACTTCTGAGGAAGGGACTGACGGTGAGAGAAAGTAAGGAACCTAAAAATACTTTAACGTTTTATTAAATAATTTAACATTTTTATTTTATGCCATTTTGGTCAGTTTACATTCTTATTTCTACACACATGTATTACTTTTCAAGTAAGAAAGCATTAATTGGAGTCGTGAAATTTTATGATGATATTTGAACAGAATGAATGTGTGTGTCTCAAATTGGAGCAAAAATACTTCTTAGTACCTTACACAATGTCTCTAGACAAGATACCAAAATACAATCTGAGTTTAAGCCCAGTTAATTTAAAAAAAAAAAAAAAAAACTAATATCCTAATGCTTTCTCTAGTCAGAAATTAGAGTTCTGTACTTTTGTAAACTTTTCCTCTTCTTCTTGGCTGATGAGAAAGTTAGAGCAAAGATCAGTGCCCCAGTTCTATCAATTCATGTTGGAGATCTGTTCACCTCATTCCCTCTGCTATAGTTTAGATGATAGCTGTTCATTCTATTTCTAACTGTCTTATTTTGTATTATGCCTAATCTCATAAGCCACTTCAATTTTTTTTTGAAAAACAGGAAGGATGTAAATTCTAAACAAAAAAGATAGAAAAAAATATCATGAAATTTTAGAAACTTTTAAGAAACTCTCTAATGAACTAAATGCAGCTGTTTTAGTTAAAAATTGGTAAAATACAGGAATTTTACATTAAAAACACAAAATGAAAAACAGTAGTAGTGCTCATGTGCAATTTATAATCATTATTAACAAATTATAATTATAAATAATTTAATAGATACATAATTATAGATTATATAATAGATATATAATAGATTATAAACAAGTAAAAACCAAAATCAATATAGTGTTTTCAAACACTTTTTCAAAGTCACAATAGAAAAGGCCTACACATTAATTATTTTAAAAAACAAATTAGGTTAAAATTTACTAATTCTCTCACTTCATATATGTATATACACACACATATATATACATGCACTTATTTTCTTCACTTGCCAGAGCCAATTTTTAAATTGAGTTGGCCGGGCGCGGTGGCTCAAGCCTGTAATCCCAGCACTTTGGGAGGCCGAGGCAGGCGGATCACGAGGTCAGGAGATCGAGACCATCCTGGCTAACATGGTGAAACCCCGTCTCTACTAAAAATACAAAAAACTAGCCGGGCGTGGTGGCGGGCGCCTGTAGTCCCAGCTACTCGGAGGCTGAGGCAGGAGAATGGCCTGAACCTGGGAGGCGGAGCTTGCAGTGAGCCGAGATAGCGCCACTGCACTCCAGCCTGGGTGACACAGCGCGAGACTCCGTCTCAAAAAAATAAATAAATAAAAATAAATTGAGTTAACTATACTTGGGTTTATCTCTTTGTCGTGCACACCATTAATAGCCTCACTACTGAAATAAGTTAGTTCTTTATTATTCCCTAAGGCAACAAGAGGCTGTAATTATTTTGTGAATCATTTTATCTTTAATTAATTTGTGTTGTCTCCTACATTAAATTTAGTAGCGATAAGGTTGAATTGGAGTTTCTGTTTATAGGTTTTGTAAGCAGAGCTTTTGACTCACAATTTTCTGATTCATTAGATGAAATATTATTAGGTAATGATTCACACGCTGGAAAAAATAAAGTTCTATCCAAATATAACTGCTACTCTTTAAAAGTATATCACAATTTGTTATTATTGCCATTTTTCAGAAATGATAAGCTTTGATTCTCATTCACTATGCTATCTTTAAAAATAGATCAGCTGAGCTTAAGAAAAATTCATCATTATTCAACACTTCTCTTTGGCCAGAATGATTTTAGTCCTATTCAGGCAAGCTCAGAAAGCACTTCCACTGCAGGAAATTGAAACCTTGGTTTGTGTTTAAACTCAAAAACTAAATCACCCTTGTAGTAATCATTCTAGTCTTTCCCCAATTAGTTGCACAAACAATTCTATAAAAATCAACCAGTCTATGCAATGATATAATTTAATAATTTATCAAAATGATAAAATGACCAGAACTAAATCAACTACACATAGGTCATTTTTAGCTAATGTAGATTCATATTATTATAAGTATTAACCTATTAAAAATAATGCAACCAAGGATATTCATAAATGTATATATTATTTATATTATCTTCACTTGTAAAACTTAGTTCTTAAAACTTCAGATATAGGCCAGGTGCAGTCGCTCATGCCTGTAATCCCGGCACTTTGGGAGGCAGAGGCGGGTGGGTCACCTGAGGTCAGGAGTTCAAGAAAAGCCTGACCAACAAGGTGAAACCCGATCTCTACTAAAAATACAAAAATTAGCTGGGCATGGGGATGGCACCTGTAGTCCCAGCTACTCCGGAGGCTGAGACAGGATAATTTCTTGAACTTGAAAGGCGAAGGTTTCAGTGAGCCAAGATCGTGCCATTGCACTCCAGCCTGGGCGATGGAGCAAGACCATGTCTCAAAAAAAAAAAAAAAATCAGATTACTAGAAATTAAAGAATATATAAATAAAACAATAAAATTTATTCTTTTATGCCATTCTATTGTTTTCCTATCAAAAGTATATAATACAATATATTTAAAAATCCAATAAATAACTATTTTTAATTACTTAACAGGATGATTGATAGTTGTTTTGAGTCTCTCTGCAACATCTAACAAATCAGTCACCAATTGTTGCAGAAGTTCATGGTAGGAACTCAGCATTTGCAACTTCCCAGTTACTCCTTGGCATCCTCCCAGGCCTCTCCTTCTAGCTGGGGCTACCAACCCAGAACTTTCTGGTTCAACCCCAACCCAGTATCTTGAACCAATTCTGAGCTTAAGCAGAATAGGCCTATCCTGACATTCTGAAATTTACTATAAGATTATTGGTGCCATTTATTTTGCAACTCAGAATTGTTTTAGGCTTTTCCTTATAACCCAGAATTTTAGTCTTGATTATCCTGCATGGCTTGCTGTGTTTGTGTACATTTACTCTTTGATTTTGTTACCTAGGACACTATTGATTTGATTTATATTCTACTCCTAGTTACTGACTCTCCACCATACACCCAGTCTAGGCTCCTTTGCTCAGACTCCTCTAAGGGGGAAGAATTAGATAATAAGGGAAGTAGACAAATGAGATATTTTATCCATTATTGATAGATTCACAAAGATATCCATCCCAGGTCCTTTGCCTGTCTTTCTCTTAGCAGGGAGGATTGTATAGTAAAGGAAGGAGACATATGAATAATTTTTCATCACTTTTATTAGACTACCAAAGATCCACGACCTTTAGTGGAAACAAGGCACTTGTTAGGTAAGCAGTGTCTAGGCAGCTGTTTAGTGGGTACATTCCAAAACAGCATCTTGTCTTCTCCTTGTCACCATGTGCAAAGTAAGTCTAATTATGTGATATAGTACTTTAGGCAGAGTGTATTGCCTAATGATAACAACAATAGCTCCCATTCCACCTCCTCTTGTGCAATATGAACTTGGTACTCCCCCAGAATCTATTGCTCCACCTCTTTGGGTCTGATCAGGCCCTTTGCTACTTTGGCCAGTAGAATACAATGGAAGTGATACTGCTCCAGTTTCACCATAGCCCTTAATTGGTCTAAAAGGGTCCAATTTGTGCATCTTGAAAGTCAGCTACTGTGTTAGCAGTGTGAGTACCTTGTACCACCATGCAACAAGAAGCCCAAGCCATGTGAAGAGGCCAGGAAGATGAGATACAATGTGGAAAGAGAGAGGCCAAGAAGCACCAAAGCATTAGATATGTGCATGAGAAACCTACCTTGGATGGTCCACCCAAGAAAAAGGAGTTTGCAGATGACTCTAGTTCTAGCTGCTATCTGGGTGTGACAACGAGCAACACCCTGAGAATGTACCACCTAAGCCTAGGCCATCCACAGAATCATGGGAAATAGTATTGTTACTGTTTTAGGTTACTATAGGGGGTGTTGTTACGTAGACAACCAGAACTGTGCTATTCATAAATTCAAGGTTTTATAAAGTCTTACTCTTCACTGCCAAGGCTTCATTGAATATTTATAGGTTAAAATATTTGAAATTACAATTTCCCAAATAATGCTCTAAATATAAAGCTACTGAGCAATATGTAGATGGACAGTTATCAAAAGATGATTTAGAAAAATGACATAGAACAATAAATTTTAGTGGCTCTCCACCTTCTTCGACTGGAATATATCTGAGGGATACAGCACATTACTATCAATTGCATCAATTGCTATCAACAACAACTGGAGTTTTAGCTTAAAAAGACCCAAAGACTATTTACTGTCAGATCCTTCAGTAATCATTATGAAAATATTAAATAAAAAATAACCATATTCACACTTTCTTGTCCATAGTGAACAGTGCTTGGTGAGTTTAAAGAGAGACTTTTCAGTGATACTTATTTATATAATTTCTTTTTTTATTATTATTATATTTCATGTCCTAGGGTACATGTGCACAATGTGCAGGTTTGTTACATATGTATACCTGTTCCATGTCGGTGTGCTGCACCCATTAACTCATCATTTACATTAGATATATCTCCTAATGCTATCCCTCCCCGCTCCCCCCACCCCACAACAGGCCCGGGTATGTGATGTTCCCCTTCCTGTGTCCAAGTGTTCTCATTGTTCAATTCCCACCAATGAGTGAGAACATGCGGTGTTTGGTTTTCTGATCTTGCAATAGTTTGCTGAGAATGATGGTTTCCAGCTGCATCCATGTCCCTACAAAGGACATGAACTCATCCTTTTTTATGACTGCATAGTATTCCATGGTGTATATGTGCCACATTTTCTTAATCCAGTCTGTCATTGATGGACATTTGGGTTGGTTCCAAGTCTTTGCTATTGTGAATAGTTCTACAACAAACATAAGATGGTGGTCATCTTTAAACCAAGCTTTATGTTCAGACGTTTGACTAGCTCTACCCATGGTGAAATGTAGTTTGTGAAATTGTGACATTCACAATCCCAAATCCACTTCTTTCCAGCTGTATGACCTTGGATAAGTTCTTTAATTTATTTGTGCCCTAGTTCCCTCATCTGAAAACAAAAGGAATAATAATAGTATCTACCCCCTAAAGTGGTAAGGAGGATTAAGTGAGTTAATAATGCATTATAACAGTTTCTGGAAGTAGTAAGCATCATTTAAATGTTAGCTTCATTTTTTTTAATCTCATTCATTATATTAGGAACACCTGATTGTAGAGTGGCCATAACAAATCCTGGTATCAAATGGATTTCACTAGACAAATAGTCTAAATTCTCCTTAGAGTTAGATAAATTGAAAGTACTTATTAAATAGGATTCTAAGTAGTGATTATTCCTATCACTCTTTTGATCAGTCTTATCAAAAGCAAGCAGAGCACTTTAATTCCAACTTATTGCATAACTTTTAAGGAAGATACACTAACCCAGAAATGTCAAGTTGAGTTGACTTAGTGAATTAGTACATTGCCTCATCCAAAATGAACACCATGATCCCAGTTAACTTGATGAGGAGTTTCAGCTGGACTTTCAGTTTCTTTTAAAGGGGAGTAAAGCTGTTCGTTGAAATGTACTTTGCCTGGTCAAATATTTGATGCAGTAAAAAGCAATCATAAAAGGTGAAACTAAGACTCAGATCCCATGTCAATCATTCTAAAAAAGCAAGCACCAAAGACAGTTTGCTAGAGTTTTGCCATTTTTTAAGAGAATATCATACAGATGCTATATTCATAGTTTATGCTTCATGATTCAGTGCTTTTTCCTGCTAACTACTGAAACTGAGAAGCTCAACATTCACACACACACACACACACACACACACACACACACACTACTAACAATGACAGAATTGAAAGTTCTTTATCCAACATCCATTCTTCCCTTCAGCCTTAGTAATTGAATTACAGTTTAAAAAACAGCAACTATGTATTATAAACATTTATTTTCATTTAAAATGTATAAGCAAAGAGTACTTATTCTACTGTCTTTTGATGCAGTGCCAAAGTCTTTTCTTTGAATGGCTCCATCGATTGTAATTCTCCATTGTCTTTCTTTCATAAATCACTCTCATAATTCATCTTCTACAATGTCCAGTTCCAGTGTCTTTGAAGAGAAAAGAAGACATTTGTCAGGGAACTAATGCATATCCTTTCATAGTTTGACAATTTTTTTCCAGACTTTCACAATTGCCTCCCCACATCTAATTTGACAATATTTTTAAAAAATAAAATTTGCCTTCATTGTGTATTTCCAAAGAATAAACTTTATTTTCATTTCAACTACTTTAATTTTTACTCACTTGAATATTACAGGTTTAGATAATATTTGTAAAAATACATAATTCTATCTAAATGTCTGAAATACACAGGTTTGGGAGCAAATATAACTGGATCTTACCAAGCCAAAAAAAAAAAAAAAAAAGTACTGAATAAGTGGGAATAAAAGTGAGCAGTCACATTTGAGATGAGCCTCATAATTGTCAAGGTTCAGCATGCACATTCATCATCAGAATATCTGATAGACATAATGTAGAGTTTAGGTTTATCTCTTAGTTTGGTGCAAAAGTAATTGCAGTTTTTGACATTACATTATGGCAAAACTGCAATTACTTTTGCATCAAACTAGTAGCAATGATTAAGTAGAAGTTGCATATGAGATATTTCACCCCTAAAGATATTCTATAGATTTTTCAAAAAATATTCACCACCCTCTTCTTAATCATAGAAAATATTTTTAAAATATGTCTATTTCTAAAGCAGACTATCTTACTGTTTTTCGATGTTGGTGTTTATAAAGAATAATAAACCCTTGAGACAACATATTCGTGTGTCTTTATTCCTAGGAGGATAATCAGCTATTAGTCACTGTTATGGGTTAAATTGTGACCCTCAAAAAGTCATATGTTGAATTTCTAATCCCAGTACCTCAGAATGTGACCCAATTTGGAAAAAAGATCATTGCAGGTATAGTTAGTTGAGTTCATAGTAGAGTAGGGTAGGCCCCGAATCCAATATTACTGTTGTCCTCATACAATGGGGAAACTTGAAGATAGACACACACCCAGGAAGCATACCATGTGAACATAAAGGTAGAGATAGAGATGATGCACCTACAAGCCAAGGAATGCAAAGATTTCCATCAAACACTGGAATTCTGTTGTTTCAGCCACTCAGTTTGTGGTACTTGGTTACAGCAGTCCTAACAAACTAATACAGTCCATCTTTAGATCAATATATCCTTAGGTTAGAGTCATATTAAGCTTAAATCTGACTTCATCTGGTTTCTATTTATATCCTTCTCTGCAGCTTCTTACATATTTGTCAGGTCTTCTCTTGTCTAGGTAGGTAGCCTCTTGACTTGAAAATGTTTCTTCATATGATATTCTTTCACTATCCTGGTCTCTCTTCTAATGCATTCCTAAAAATACAGTATTTTACATAAAATTAAAAATAGCATGTGGCCTGCCTAATGCAAAGTAAGGCAAAGAATAAATCACCTTTCTTCCAAACATGATTTTTTTTTGTAATGACACAGCCCAGGGTGCAATAATGGCAGCACATTAAACTACTTACCCTCACTGAACAAAAATCTTAGTTTCCACACATGCTTTTTCTAAGCCATGCCTCTTCTATATTCTGTCTTTGTTGGAGCTGATATTTTTTTTTATCCAATGATAAAACTTTAATGTTTAATCCTGAGAAACTTCATTTTGCTGCTCTGCCACATCATTCTAGCACACCAATTTAGCTTGGAACCTGATTCATTTAGTTAAGTCATTAGAAAAAAAAGTTGAAATGTACAGGGAAAGGATAGATTCCCTAAGCCACATTACCAGAAACTTTCTCCAAGCCAAGTTTATCTGTTACGTAGCAATCTGGGATATACTTTATCAAACAGTTTCCAAGAAATGTAGCTGTACTAACACCAAGTGCATATCTCTTCACAAGTTTAAAGAAAGGTTCTATTACTTTAATAAATACAGATATATATCTCTATCCTTCCCCTGATCTACCAGCCTAACAATTCTGTCAAGAAAAAGAACATGAAGCTAATTCAGCATCACTTGTTTTTGGAGAAACCAGGCTGAGTCTTCGTGATCTCTGCTAAGTAATGTAACACATTTCTTCATTTCTTAAGAAATTGACTTCCAAATTTAGCTGAAATCACATTAGAATTCATTATATGACTTTTTCTTCATAAATCTAAATGAACTGCAAAGTTTAACATTTCAATATAATCATGATAAAATTAAATCTTAGTTCATTTTAGAAAGTTAACTTGAAATTGCCTAAAGAATGAATAAAGAGTGCATTTTTCAATGAAAAATGTTTCTAGCTTTGCAGTAATGCAGTTTTTTCAGTCATATAAATAGAAGCTACCAAATATGCTTTTGAAAAGAGATGATTTATTTCAGAATCGAAATACTGACTTAGAACTTCAGTGTTGTCTTCTTTACAGACATTTAGCGTACTTTATCCTAATCTTACTTCTAATACTTCATTTATACTTTTTCCTTTGATTCATTCCCTCAGCTCCTTCTACAACTTTGTTTAAAATATCTCCTGCCCCCTCCCTTTAAAATGCACAGTCTATCATTTCCTATCCCCTTCCTTTATTTCCTTTATGACACTTATCCCTTGGCATTATTGATATTCATATATTTTCCATCTCACTTGCTAGAATGTAAACTACACAAGAATAGGAAGTTTATCTGTTGCTTTAACAGCTACATACCCAGGTTTAGAACAGTACCCAGCACATAGTGACTTCTCAGCAAATACTTGCTGGATGAGTGAATGAAGGAATGGAGAGAAGTTCCAATGATACTATTAAGTAAACATTTCACAACCAGAATACTAAGAGAAGAATGTAGGCAAGAGGTGGTAACTGAAAACAACAAATCACAGTTGAGATAAAACTCACCTATATATGCTACAAACTTAATTAAACATAACATTGTGTAATTAAAATTGCATCTAATATTTTAGATACATGTTTACTCTTTTAGAATTATAACCCACAACTATAAAATAATAGTTCAACAACTCTAAATATCACATAAATTTCCTAATAAAATGCAGCCAAAATGTCACTACGTTTGTAAAAAAAACTGTTTATTTTCTCATTCAATATATAATTTCCTTCTTTAATTCAAATATTCAAATAACCTGATGGAAGAAGCATAGTCTCTGCTGCCCATTCTCACTATCTATTTACCCATTTCCCCCTTATTCCCACTCTCATCACCCCATCTTCACTATGCTGGAATTCACTCCCTTCTATACATCTTTTTTGTCTATGCTATGAATAATTATCTTTTAAAATCAGAAAAAGAAAGCAATTATTTAAATGAGTAGTTATTTAAATAAATGTCTGATTTTTGTTTGGTTTCAGTTTATAACAGTTTTCTTTGTTTATATTGTTATCACTGTGTTTAGTATTGATTAGAAACAAATAGTGCCTTGAACAGCAGATATTTGACTGCCATTCTGCTACTGAAAAGGCCTCCAAGTGTCCAATGGTTCATTTAAAATAGACAAAAATGTGGTTCTATTAAATATTTCCATAAAACTGTGTATAAAAAATTGGGCTGTCTTCAATGAAATGTGTGAAAATATATAGAATCTACTTTAATGCAGTGGTTAAATTGAACCAACCAGCCAAACTGACTTCTAAATAAGCAGCTGATGGAGATAGATAGATAGATAGATAGATAGATAGATAGATAGATAGATAAATAGATAGATAGATAATGTAGATATATAAATATATAATTTATTAATCAAATGATTCCAGTGTTAAGTAAACAGCTAGTACATTGCAATGTAAAAGCACATTACAGTTTACAAAATACTCTACATAGCTCCAATTCCAATATGAGTTACTATGTCACTAAATGCCACTTTTGGAATCCAAATTTATCCACAGTGTCCCCAACCTTTGCATTATCAAGGCAGTTCTTACAACGCTGAGCCCTCAAAAAGCCTCATCTGCCACAAATAAATCAGCTCTTCAAGACAACAGAGCAATATGACTAACCCACAGCTGGTATCATACTGAATGAAGAAAAACTGAAAGCCTTTCCTCTGAGATCTAGAACAAGACAAGTATGCCCACTCTTACCACTGGTACTGAACATAGAACTGGAAGTCCTAAGTAGGGAAATCATACAGGAAGAAAAAATGAAGGACATTAAAATTGTAAAAGAAGAATTCAAGTTATTCTTGTTTGCAGATGATATGATTTATATTTGGAAAAACCTAAAGACTCCACAAGAAAACTATTAGAACTGATAAATTCGGTAAATTTGCAGGATACAAAATCAACATACAAATAGCAGTAGCATTTCTATATGTCAACAGTGAACAATCTACAAAAGAAATCATGAAAGTAATCTCATTAACAATAGCTACAAATAAAAATGAAACTCTTCGGAAGAAACTTAATCAAAGAAATAAAGATTCCACAATGAAAACTGTAAAACATTGATGCAAGAAATTGGAGAAAACACAAAAAAGTAAAGATATTCCATCGTCATGAATTGGAAGACTGAATATTGTTAAAATGTCCATGCTACCCAATGCAATCTACAGAGTCAATGTAATTATTGTCAAAATACCAATGACATTCTTCACAGAAATAGAAAAAAAAAATTCTAAAATTTATATGGAACTGCAAAAGACTGAGGATAGCCAAAGTTATCCTGAGCAGAAAGAACAAAACTGGAGGAATCACATTATCTGATAAAATGGTTTTGGTCTGTGTCCCCACTCACATCTCATCTTGAATTGTAATCGCCATAATGGCCACATGTCGAGGGAGAGAACTGGTGGGAGATGATTGGATTATAGGGGCGGTTATCTTGATGCTGTTTTCATGATAGTAAATTCTCATGAGATCTGATGGTTTTATAAGTGTCTGACAGTTCCTCCTTCACACGCTCTCTCTTGCCTGCCACCATGTAAGATGTGCCTGCTTCCCCTTCTGCCATGATTGTAAGTTTCCTGAGGCATCCCCAGCCATGCAGAACTCTGAGTCAATTAAACCTCTTTTCTTTATAAATTACCCACTCTCAGGCAGTTCTTTATACCTGTCTGAGAAAGGACTAATACACCTGACTTCAAATTATACTACAGAGCTAGAGTAACCAAAACTGCATAGTACTGGCATAAAAACAAACACATAGACCAATGGAACAGAATAGGGAACCCAGAAATAAATCCATACATCTACAGGGAACTCACTTTTGACAAAGGTGCCAAGAGCATACATTACGAAAAGGACAGTCTCTTCAATAAATGGTGCTGAGAAAACTGGAGATCCATATGCAGATGAATAACACTAGACCCCATCTCATCATTTACAAAAATCAAATCACAATGAACTGAAGAGGTAAATCTGAGACCTCAAACTATGAAACTAACAAAAGAGATAATGAGGAAATTATCAGGGACATTGGTTTGGGCAAAGATTTATTGAATAACACCCCACGAGCAAAGGCAAACAAAGCAAAAATGGATAAATTAGATCACACCAAGTTAAAAACCTTATGCACAGCAAAAGAAACAATCCACAAAGTTAAGAGACAATTCACAGAATGGAAGAAAGTATTTACAAACTATCCATCTGAAAGGGAGTAATAACAAGAATATATAAGGAGCTCAAACAACTGTACAGGAAAAAATCTAATCTAAAAATCTGATAATCTGATTTAAATAGGCAAAAGATATGAATAGACATTTATCAAAAAAAGACATACGAATGGCAAGCAGGTATATGAAAATATTCTCAACATCATTGATCAGAGAAATACAAATCAAAACTAAAATGTGATATCATCTCACCCTTGTTAAAGTGCCTTTTATCCAAAGGACAGGCAATGATGAATGCCTATTGTTTGGATAAAAGGGTGTGGAGAAAAGGCAATGCTCATACACTGTTGGTAGAGATGTAAATTAATACAGGCACTATGTAGAACAGTATAGAGGTTCCTCAGAAAACTAACAATAGAACTATAGTATGACACAGCAATCTCACTTCTAGGTATATACCCAAAAAAAAGGAAATCAGTATATTGAAGCTATATGTGAACTTCTGTGTTTATTACAGCACTATTCACAATAGTGATTTGGTAGCAACCTAAGTGTCCATAAGCAAAGTAGTGGATACAGAAAATATGGTATATATACCCAATGGAGTACTACTATTCAACCATGGAAAAGAATAGGATCCTGTCATTTGCAATAACATGAATGGAACTGGAGGTCATCATGTTAAGTGAAATAAGCCAGGCACAGAAAGACAAACTTGGCATGTTCTCACTTATTTGTGGAAACTAAAAATTAAAATGATTAAACTCATGGAATAGAGAGTAGACAGTTGGTTACCGGAGACTGGGAAGGGCAGCAGAGGTGTGGGGGACAGTGAGGATAGTTAGTGGGTACAAAGATATAGCTAGACAGAATGAACAAGGTCTAGTATTTGATAACACAACAGAGTGACTACAATCAACAAGAACTTATTGTATATTTTAAAATAACTAAAAGAATATAATTGGAATGTTTGCAACTTTAAGATAAATGCTTGAGGTCATGTATATCCCATTTACCCTAATGTGATTATTATGCACTGTATGACTGTATCAAAATATTTAGTATACTCCATAAATATATATACCTGCAATGCACCCACAATTTGTTTTAGAAAAGACAACAGAGCACTCACGTTCTTTGGTCACTTGCATTTCATGGAAAAGGGAGATGAAGGGAAGTCTATGTCCTGTGGAAAAACTGTTATAAGGTCCAGGTAATGAAGGTGATCAACTGACTGCAATGAGATAAAAATCAACCACTGCTCCACTTCTAGTTCCTTCTCTGCCCATTTTGACTGGGAACTTCAAGAAGATATTGGCTAGTACTTGCATTTTTGACAATTCAAGGACACAGTTGTTCATGAATCCCACTTTAAAAAATACTGTGATAAAATGGCATTGAAGAGTGATTAACTGCATTATAACCAGAGAAGATAGAGGGATGTGAATATACAAATGCCTTCACCTACAAATTTTTTATATAAAGTCATAATTCTTTTAAAAACACAGTAAGGAATCAAGTTCACATTTTCCATGCTGCAGACAGGATTAAACATGTAGGACAGTTTATAGCTATTTATTGCCTCCTGAACATCAACTTGATTAATGTTAGTATATTAACCCAGGTAAGCAAGTTTTAAAGCAAGGAAAAAAATGGCTTTGCTATTGGCTATTTTACTCAACCACAGCAGAAAAGAGAGGGAAAAATTATTAGTATTGTGAAGTGCTGAGGAAAAACATATTTGCCCATCGATAAACCCTTTTTCAAGGTTTGTTTTTTGTTTTTGTTTTTTTATCTTAAAACAGCATTATTGATCAGGCTGTACTAACTTTGCCTTTTGGCAACTTATTTAAAGAAAGACATTTCAGTTGCCATGATCTAAAGTAATGTTTATCACTATGGTTTACATTTAACATATGGTAGTTACTTTTAAAATTATTTTATTTTGTCATGTAGACATACCGTGTTTCTTTTTATTTGAGCTGGTTAGCGCTACAAATTCCTCACTTAAGCTTTCCAAATGGACCATTCTTTTTTGAGGTCCTATTAAACAAATAAATAAACAAGAATAAAATAATGAGCTGAAAGTGAGATAAGGGCATAAATATTACAGAAGTTTGGAGTAGATCACCAGTGAAATAAAAGCGTATATTTCAATTTCCCAGCCTAATAAAAAATTAATATAACTGCCTATTTTATTGACCTTTAAGATTCTAAAATACTCTAGAGGAAATTGAATCCAAATTTTATTACAAAAGTAAAAATAATAAAGAGTTAGTAAAAAAATTACCAAACATGGTAGTAGAATCTCTCATTTCAATTTTTGGGAAGAGGAAAAGTTTATGGTTCATTTTAAGTTTACATTGTTTCCTATCAATATGTATCTCTTTTTTTTTTTTTTGGAAATGATTTGGATTCTATGGATATGTTGCCATGAATGAGACTTTTCTTGATGGAAAGTGAAGTCATTATGTTAGAAGAGTCCCTTTGAGGAAATCAGTTATCTCCTTACTTGCAAGTAGCATTCATTTCCTAGATTTTCTTAAAAGTTAGGCTTAAATATTTCCAGAAATAGATATTTCACCTTAGCAACAACCTCCCTTGCAATCAGTGCTGCCAAAGGGAGGAACACAGCCTTTATAGTTAAAGATATCTGTGTGACTGGAAGGAAAAAATATTCCAACAGGAAATAAAAGTGAAACATGTACCAAGAGGAAGGATTGAAAGAAACAAAGGTAAAGGAAAGAAGAGAGAGAATAGAAAAAGATATGTAAATATCATTATGCAACTAACAAAATCTAATTTTAATATTTATTTATATTTATCTTTTCCCAAAAAGCTTTACTAGGGTCAGAATATTTAGAATTATCAATGCTTATAACGTTTTTAGGAAAAAATGACCATTGAGATTATTACTAGCATTTCAAATAAAACTAGACTTACATTTTGTTCATATTTTAAAAGGTTTTTTTCAAAATAATCATAATGTACACTTTTATAAAATATCTACCACACTGTTTTAGAACCCAACAGCTTATGGGTGAAGAAATGGTTTATCACATGATTTTCTTGGAGAAGGATGAGCCAAACCTTAATGCCTTATTAAAGTGATTTTCTTAACTAATTTAATTGCTGCACAGTAACTTTTTAATCTCTCACATCAGGAATTATTTATCCACGAATCCAGTAATATAGGAATCTGCCAGTCAATTTTTACTATATTTTGACAATTGTCTCTTTCAGAAATGTAACAATAAACTACATCCTATAAGGAAGACTGCTTCTAGTAGCATATTTTACCTACACTAGGTAAATTATTGCCTTTACAGTAGAGAGAGAATGAAAAATCCTTTTGCTTAAAATATCACCTGCAGTCATTCAACCTTGCAAAATCCCTTCCTGGATGAGATGTATTTATTCAGGTTTTCACTGTAGTGAATTGAGTTAGGATTAAGAGTTCTACAGAAATTTCAAGGACACAAAAAGGCATGCTTCCTTATCCTTGTAGAATCATGCAGTGACATGTAATGGTGTTATTTGTAGGACCTTGTAAACTTAATTTCTAAAATTGGTGAAGTGCTGGTTTTGTGTCCAGTGTGCTTAGGGCATGATAATAGGCTGTCTTCAACTTTCAAGAACTCTGAGTCTTTTATATGCTAGTTGTAAGCGTGTAAGTGTACTTGTGCATGAAGGTTGCCTAACTATACTGCATGTCTTTATAAAAAGAAAATTAGAAGCCTAGTAGAAAATCATTTAAATTTATTTCTGGGAGACACAGTAGGGCAGCAAATAATGCCTAAAAGCTCTCTTGTCTTCCATGCTGTTGTATCATATTAAATATATTTTAGGAGCTGACAAGCACTTTTCAGTGCCAATCAACAATCAGAAAGAGGCGTTGCTATTGACAACTGGGAAAGTTGTGGTGCTGAATTGCAGAAGCTGTCTTTTAAAGGGTTCTAGCCGTCATCATCACATCAGTGAAGCATATTAATCTGCTCCACATTGTTTGAAAAGATGTAGGTAATTACATTTCCTACTCCACAATGTTTTCACAGAAATCTTTTATGAGATAATATTGTTTAGTGGGAAACTATAGCTAAACTTTCCAACTGGGGAGAGAAAGGATATATATGGCTCATAAAAAGCTGACATCCTTTTAGTTAGTGGTTTCCAGAATTTGAATAATCACCAAATATGTAATTCATGTGTCTTATGCAGTAAACAACCTGAACAACCATACTTGCCAGCCCTACAGACTAACTTGTTATTATTACTGTTGTTGTTATTATTTAACAATAGGAGGCAGTTTTTAAAAAATACCTTACAGTTTCATAAAGACAATTTGGGCATGAACACCCAAAATAGGAAGTACATAATCTCAGAATGAAACACAGGTTTACTTTTAAATTAAATAATTTTAGATACAAGAAAAACTCACTGCACTACCCTTATAGCACATTCTCATTACATGACAAACTAGTAAAAGAAAGTTCTTATTATCTTTCATAAATTTGAGTTTGGAAAATAAAATTTGCTTTTAATTATTATTTTATAGAAAGCAAAAAGGCCTTTTAACATTTGGTGAAAATCAAGGTTTATCATTTCTGTAGCATGTGGCTATGTCCCTAAAAAAGTGACTTAACCTGCGGCTGCCAAAATCAGTGACAGATTTTGACACAAGCTGTGAAAGAAGCATCTGTGTGACTAATGGCCTGGCTCATACATTCACTTGGTGGCTGGGTGCCAATATTTTATCTGGATGGTTTGCTTCAGACTCAGATGCTTCTACTTTAATAACTCCTGAATAAGACTCTGAACACAAAGTAATTCCTGTGGATTATATATCCTTATCATCCCCAGACTGTATCTCCTTCTCACTCATCCCATTGACAAATGCGTCTCTTTTCAATTCCCCAGAAAGACTCTTCCCTTAGTGGAGTCCCAGAAGAAATAAAAAGTGGGTCACTACAGGTGGAATGTCTCAGCCCCAGACAGACAATGACACAAGAGTGAGACATGATAATATGACCTGGATTTCTATGAAATGTCATTTAAGCATGGATTTAACTGCAGACCCAAAGCATTATGCTCTACAAATCAAGTGAGTTCCTCTTCTTTTTCCAGGAATTACTGTCCTTCCAGACTCGACTGATCAGTTTTCCTTTTCCTTATCTCTCCCCATCCAACTCAGAAGAAAGGGTAAATCAGGTAAAATCAAACAAGGTGAAGCCAGGCATGTAATTAATTCTCAAAATATATGTTGTAAACTCTTGCATGCTTTCCAGAAATGGGTTACAACTTTAGTTTTATACTTGCTAGCAAATAAAGGCATTGGCAGAATCAGTAATGGTTCAGTGTCTACGTGCTTATAAACATACAAGTTGCAAAGAAGAACACGCTCATGGCTGGTATTGACATGAGAGAGAAGTTTCTCCTGTGGGCCCTCTTAAAGAAAAGAGTGTGCAGTGTAGTGAAGAATCATTAAATGGCAGCCTCAGAGTAAACATAGTGGCTTTCAAAAATCTGTTTCTTCTAACATCACTCAGCATAAGCTTATGGCAAAATGCCACTCCACAATTTAGTAAGCACATTCCCACAGGAACCAGAACAGTGTTACCGAATTTTTGCTTGTCTGGCTTACATAGGATAGATTTAAGAGGAGCTAGGTGAATGGACAGACAGCATGTCCTTCAGACAATCTTTCATAAATATTGTTTCTCCCAGCTGAGCTTCTGATAAATGTTGAATGGCAGTAAGTTGAAGATTATATTCCCTGACAAGTACCTGGAGTGAAGCTATTCTGTTTTTCCGGTTAAGTGCAAAGCCATATGTTTTAACAGCTCCTCAACCCAGAGGCCAGATTGACATTTTCTTATGAAAGTTGACAAGTCTGACAAGAACAAATGCTTGAAGAGAAAGCCACTCCATCTGCACACAGAGATAAACAAGGGAGTACCTACGGGAAGGGCCAAGATTCTTTTCAAAAAGCAATTACTCTCCTGCTCACAAATAAAGGGATCATCAGAGTGCCGAAGATCGTTGCCATACGATAAGAGCATAATAATTTTAAGCTAGATTAATTTTAACGTTTTAACAAAATACCATGCACATTTGCCAAAAACAAATTTTGTTTCACCCTACTATTGCCATCTGCCTCCAAAAATATTTTATATCAGTTTATTCCAAAGAGAGGAGAGTGTTACTCAAACAAAAAATATATATTTTTTGTCAATTCTCCTAATGAGTGGGGCATTCATCATGATAAGGAAGCAAAGACCAGAAAAATGGCTGTTTTCTTATACATGCTTGCTTAGGTTGCATGTTACCCTTCTAAGAGAATCCCACCATTCCTCTACCTTTTTCTTCTTTCTAAGTCTTTCTGCCATACACCTGAGGTAGGAGGAGCTGAGAGAGTTCTGGTTAGAACTGTTGCCCCCATACAATTCCTGGTACAGGCAGATTAAGCTGGCTCTTCTCTCACTTTAAGGAAAATATATTTTACTTTTCCTACTGTCACTATATAGGGGCCAAAGGAGCTACCCATTTGTCAAGTCTAAGTCATCAAAGTTCATCCAGGGATTTGGAACAAAAGCTTTTGCTGTGGGGCTGACTCTCTACATACTTATTGCCCACAGAGCCTTAAAGATAAAATATAGAGACATACCTGGGAAAATACAATCATAATAGAGTTTGGCAGTGGTGAATAGTGAAATAACAGTGCCTGGGACTTGTAACTCCTTGGGAAAAGGCAAACTTACAATAAATGTATCAAGAAATAAAGTAATATAATTACCTATAATTTGAATGAAGTAAAGAATTATCCTTAATAAGAATGAAGTGATGCCCTGCTTTCAACAATGGACAGAACATTCAGACAGAAAATCAATAAGGAAACAATGAACTTGAACACCGCTATAGACCAAATGAGGCTAAGAGACATATGAAACATTCCACCCAGCATAAGCAGAATACACATTATTCTCAAGCACATATGGAATATTCTCCAGGACAGACCACATGTTAGGCCACAAAACAAGTCCTAACAATTTTAAGTAAAATATATTTTAAGAGACTGAAATTATATCAACATGTTTTCCAACCACAATAAGAAACTAGAATGTAATAACATCAGGAAAATTATAAAATTTACAAATATGTGGAAAGTATACATTACACACCTAAATAACCAATAGGTCAAAGAAAAAAACAAAAAGAAAATCTCAAAAGATCCTGAAATAAATGGAAATAAAAACACAGCATACTATAATTTACATAATAAAAGTAGTTTTAAGTGAAGTTTATAGCAATAAACAAAAAATCTATAATTAGATACCACCTCACACTGTTATGATGACTGTTATCAAAACCAAACAAAGATAATAAAGACTGGGGAGAATGTGAAGAAATTGGAACACTTGTATACAGTTAGTGGGCATGTAAAAGGGTGCAGCAGCTATTTAGTGCAGTATGGAGGTTCCTCAAAATATTAAAAATAAATCTATCATGTGATCCAGCCATTCCACTTCTGGGTATATATTCAAAAGAATTGAAATCAGGATCTCAAAGAGATACCTACACATCCATGTTCATTGCAGCATTATTCATAATAGCCAAATGAAAACCACCCAAGTGGACATGGACAGAAGAATGGAAAAAGACAATGTGGTACATGTATACAATGGAAACTTATTCAGTCTTTAAAAAGACAAAAATCTTGCCATTTTCAACAACATGGATAAATCTGGTGGCCATTATCCTAAGGGAAATAAGCCAGGCACGGAAGGACAAATAGTGCATGATTCCACTTCTGAGTTACCTATAACAGTCAAACTCATAGAAGCAGAGAATACAACAGTGGTTGGCAGGGGCTGGGAAGTGGAGAAAATGAGGAGTTCATTGGATATGAAGTTACACTTATGCTAGATAAATAAGTTCTAGAGTTCTTCTGTATTACGTATTGCCTGTAGTTAATAAGATGATATTGTGCACCTCAAAATTTGTTGATTGTAGATTTCTTATTAAATGTTCTTAACATACATGCACACACGCGCGCACACACACAAGGGACATAAGGAAACTGAGAGGTGTTGAATATGTCTATTGCCTTGATTATGGTGGTGGTATCAGGGGTACTTTCATACATCCATACCTATTAAAGTATACACATTAAATATGCGCAGTTCTCTGTATATCAATTATACCTCAATAAAGCTGTTTTTAAAAATGAAGGAATGGAACAGAGATTAAATTCCATCAGATGGGCTCTACTCAGACAGTTGATAAAGTTTCTCTAATTCCTCTATACCTCAATAAGGCTGTTTTTAAAAATGAAGGAATGCAACAGAGATTAAATCCCATCAGATGGACTCTACTCAGACAGTTGATAAAGTTTCTCTAATTGGCAAGACTAATAGGATTTATGAAAGCTTGGTCAGAAAAAACTTTCACTGAGGTTATGTTTAGCTTAGGGTTTTAATTACTTATGCAATATGAAGTATTATTAAGACATAACCAGAAAATAAGCTGGGGTATATAAAGTCTGGCACCATTCAATTTGGTTGGAAAAGTAGGGGGTAGGGAAGTTTCCTATTTTTTACAAATAAATTAATTTTAGAATATCGCCCAGTAAACTCATAAACAGAAAAGTCATGTTCTAGAATTTGTCTACAGTACCAGTTTCATCAGCTAAACTCAGGTCTTACCATGTAAATTTATTATACCAAAGTATTAGAAGAAAAGAGAATTTATATTGAAAGAAGAAGATGTTTACACATATATAACTTACCATTTCTGAAAAGATGCATGAAAAAAAGAATGGTACCAGTAATGGAAACTAGATGCTTAATTTTAGTGACATTTAATTTTTGGCAATATTTAGTATTTATAGCATGCGTATATGACCTCCAATATTATTTAAGATTTTACAATGGAAATTAAATTTGAGGCTAAAAATTTTGGTTCCTTCATCTAATTTTAATTTGACAAATTACCACACTAATCAAACCAGAGTTGAGTGGGGTTTTGTGCATGGCTGTTATTGTTTGTGGTTCTTATTTTGATGCACACCCTTTATCAATTTAGAGATTAGGGTGCCACATTTCAAATTTTCTACGCCACAGTACAGAAAGAATTAGTTTACCTTTATTGACAGTCTTTCAATAAAGAGTGAAATAAAAGTCTACTCTTCACAATACCCGAGAGAGTTTAAAAATTCCTCCCTGGTCTCCAACTCTCCACCTTTGGGAACACCACCTAAAGTCTTCAATAGAGCTTTTCTCAGTGTCTCATTGGGGACACAAAGAATGTTCAGTTTGGTGGTATATGCAAAGTGAAACATGTAGGAAAAAGTCTGTTTATTGACGGGGAAGATCACAACCCATGGGCTGGGCTGGGGAAATACTAAGCCCTTTCCATGCTGCCTCCCTATATTTAAATTTTTACCTGAAGCCACACACTGTAGAACAAAAAAATGAACTTTTACATGGATCATACCATCACAGCTGAGTCAGGCAAAGTCAAAAATCAACAGGCAAGGACAAAATCCCAGATTTTTTTTTTTTTTTTACTTCTATTTAGCCTACTTATGATTTAGCTCTAGAAATTTCTGAACTTGCTTGGAATAATTGGCTGATGTGACAAAGTGAATCCATACACAAGGCTCTACATTATAGATCAGTCTTCTCTGCATCAAAAGAAAACCCCCAAATTTACATACTTTATAAATAAATGTGTGTATATGCATATCTGTGTGTGTGTGTGTATTACAACATATTTCGTCTGCCTTTAAATTTGGTCATAATCATATCAAAATGCTCATTCTATCCTTCTTTTTCACTTTCCATGGGATTAAGTTATTCATCTTTTCTTCATCTTATCTCATTTTCTAAGTTACTAGAAAATTTGATCCATGGGTAAAATTTTAAAAGGTAGGGAAATAGCTGCAAATTTCTATAAGCACTAGAATAATTTGCAGTCACCTTGTCAGTGATAGATCAGTTGTAGTCAGTTACCTCATGCTAAGGCATAAAGCAGGCTGTGTTAAACTGAGCTGTGGAATATGCACAATACCTGAGTTTCCAACTGTGGTTCCACTCCTTTCTTTACCATTCAAGAAACAATCTGCAATGCAAATAAGGAAGAGTGACTTTACAGAGAAAACATGACATCTGCTTACTTGAAGACTTCAGAATTAAGTTCATATCAAAACTATGTAGAACTTCCCTCCCAGCAAAGACTATTGTGTTCCATTCCTTTCCTGGCTCTTGGCATGCTATTGGCATGTAACATTTTAGAAACCCCCCAAAAATAGATTTTAAGCATCTGCCATGTACATTTAACTTTTTACTTGAAAGAGTTTACTGACTACGAGAAACATCATGTAGAATTAAGTTATACTACAGAATATGTTGCTTATATACCATGCAATGCAAAAGAGTCATTTCTGTTTCAAATGTAGTTTATGCTATTGGAAGAACATAATGACATGTTGTTCTAAGAGTATCTCCATTTAACTAAAATGTGATAAGAAAATCACCTTATAGTGTGCGCTTACTGCTAACTGGAATACTCATCATTTAATGCCTACCACTAGCTTGAAAGAAGGAATTTTACTCACTATAGGAGTCAACCTGTCCATTCTTCATTCAATTATTCTCTATATTACAAGGCATCCATAAAAATTAAAGTGCTTCTAAGTCACTAAAAAAAATGTTATGATGAACTTCTCGAAACATTCATTAAGTAATGGATAGAATCAAATTTACTAAAAGATTGTTTCATATATTATAAATATAAGTAGCCAAACTGATATTAATCAGAATATTTGTTTCCTTTAAGAGTTATGTCACATATAAAAATGTGGTAAGAGAAAGGTTTTCTTTTCTCACCAGAATTAAAAATACTCTAAAATGTTTTGTGAATTAAGTATCAGCACATAATCAGCCAGAGGTCAGGTATCTCTAAATCCACACAGAAGCATAGTATTGGAAGAATTTATCTCAGTGCATCAACTTTGCTTTTCCTAATGCTCTCAAGAAACAAAAATTGTATCTTCTTTAAAAATAATGTTAGAAAATAATCCAAACATAAATTAGTTATGGGAATGAATTATGGGAATTAATAAACATAGATTAGTTACAGGGATTACCCCTAGTGATAAAGTAGCATCGTTGGGAGCAAAGAAATGAGGTAGGAAGGTTGCCCCCAAAAGAGACTTACTCTTCATCACCAACATTGGATTTTTTTATTAGATGTACTTTTATATTACTTGTGTAACTGAAAGTAAACTTAATTGGGCAATATTAAATGAACACATACAGATACATGTATGAAGGAAAGAAAGATAGGAGATGGAGAAAAGTGTGAACCTGTATGTACTTCAGACAAAGATCCAAGATGAAAGAACGGGGCAGAATTCTTAATTCGAACTACGTGATGATGTTACAGCAATTTTTTATAAAATCCATAACACCATTATACATTTATCCAAATAGAAAAATAAAATACAAAAGACAATCTTGTCTAAATATGGTCACTTTTCTCAAATAACCTTTCTGGACAGGTGTTCAGCTTCCTTTCATTTTCCCTTCCAAGTTTTTAAATTCCCCCCCGCCACACCTTTAATCTCTCTCCTAATCTATGGAATCTTTTTAAAATCTTATTCTTCATTATCCCAAAAAGTAATCACTCTATAGCCATATGGATCAGCCTATACTATTTATCTCACACTTACTTACAAGTTCATGTGTCACCTCCAATGTTAATGACTGTAAAAGAAATAGACCCCTAGGACTCAGCTCCCATTGTAACTGGTGTATTATGCAGGAATAAGGAAATCGTTTCTGGAAACCAGGTTGCTTAGACAAGGCTTCAGATATCACATATCAATTTAATGCGTGCAACTTTTAGCTCTTGGAATGCTTAATAAAAGTTTTATACTTGCCTTTTAACTAAGACCTAAATTTAATATGATTTTTGGAGTTAGGACCATTCCCCTCTGGCTTAAAGAGCAAGTGATCCTTTTTGTTTACAGATAAAACATCCCACTTCTAAATATTATTTCTAAACTGTTAATAGGTCAGATTCAGAGGCATTAACTATAAAAGAAAATTTTGCTCATTTAGAAAACATTTTGAAGGTTATTTTAATTAACAGATAACTGTATCCATAATAAAATAAGGAGAAGTGTTTTTTATTGGTATATCTTTGGAGACGCATTTAAATGCTCTATAGATTTAGGAACACAAAGAATCCAGAATATTCATGTCATTCTCTCCTGAAGTCATAAAGCTCCATATAATTTGCATGATGCATTCTAGTAATAAAACATTTAACATTTACTAAGTACTTAATATATGCCAGGCACTGAGCCATGGAGGAGGGATTCCAAAAAGGAAATTACAACCATAAGAATTCTTCCAAATGGATTTTAGGTAAAATCAGCAAGGGGCGTGAGCTTTCTAACCTGCCAGGCTAGAAAGAATTAGCCTAGAAGAAAATATGAATCTTGGGATTTACCTTACCGATTTGTCCATGGCAGCCCTTCTGGCTGACACAAATATTTTTGTTAGCTAGTCTACCGCTTTTATCTCCTTTCCATTCATTCCCCTTTAACATAGAAAGATTATATTGAGCCTCTAACAGACCCTAAAAGTAAACAAACAAAACAGTTTCACAATGTTTCTGTACTGCTAAATGTTGCTCTCATATCACTTAATCTTAGTATATTTTACGCTTTGAAAAAAAAAAAAAAACACCTTCATTAAATCCTTTTAGGACCAAATGAGAGTATAAATGAAATAAATATTGTTAATTTGCAATCACTGTTGTTTTCCAAGTCTTGTACTTCTCTCTTTGCAGTTGTTATATCTAAAAGTTTTGGGTGTTCATTGTTCTGCAGGATTACACAAATTAAAATAGAATTAAGAGTATAAGAATAACAGAAATCAGGCAGAGTAAGACGGCCAAACAGAAGCCTACACTAATCATCCCCCTGCTCAAGAACACCAAATTGAACAAGTATGCACACAATGAGAGCACCTTCATAAGAACCAAAAATCCGGTGAGTGATCACAGAGCCCAGTTTTAACTTCATGTCACTGAAAGAGGCACTGAAAAGAATAGAAAAGACAGTCTTGAATTGCTGATGCCACCCCTCCTCCATCCTACAGCAGTGGGCCCCATGGAGTAGAGAGATAAACTGTACACTTAGGGAAGGGAGAGTGCACTGATTGTGAGACTTTGCCTTGGAACTCAGTGCTACCCCGTCACAGCAGAAAGATATATCAGGCAGAACTCAGTCAATGCCCATGGAGGTTGCATTGAGACCAGCCCTACACAGAGAGAAATCACTCATCTCAGTGGTCAGAACCTAAGTTCTGGCAAGCCTCACCACTGCAGGCTAAAATATTCTAGGGTTCCAAGTAAACTTAAAAAGGCAGTCTAGGCCAAAAGGACAGCAATTCCTCAGCAAGTACTGGTACTGTGCTGATCTCAAAGCCAGTATACTTGTGGGGCATGTGACCTGTAAGACACAAGCTGGGGCAGCCAAGGTAGTGCTTAGTTCCACCCCTTCCCTAACCTCAGGCAGTGCAGCTCCCAACTCTGGGACAGACTCCTTCTTTCTGCTTGAGGAGAGGACAGGAAAGAGTAATGAGAACTTTGTCTAACAACTTAAATATCAGCTCAGCGACAATAGGATAGGGCACCAAGCAGAGTTGGGAAGCCCTCATTCCAGGCCCTAGCTCCCAGATGACATTTCTAGACATTCTCTGGGCCAGAAGAGAACCCATTGCCTTAAAGGGAAGGGCCCAGTTCTGACACAATTTCCTACTCGCTGACTGAAGAAACTTTGATCTGTGAATAATCGTGGCAGTAGCCAAGTAATACTTGCTGTGGGCCCTGTGTGAGCTGGTTCATCCTCCCCCAGCTCTAGGAAGCTCAGCACAGAGAGAGAGAGAGAGAGAGAGAAAGAGAGAGAGAGACAGACAGAGAGACAGAGACTCTTTGTTTGAGAGAAAGTAGGGGAAGACAAAAAGAGACTCTGCCTAGTAATCGAGAGAATTCTTCCAGATTTTATGTAATACCCCAAGGACAGACATCTGTAAGAACCACAGCATTACTGGGCTTGTGGTGCCTGCTAATACAAATATGGCTGCAGTGACAAAAACTTAGATTATAACACCCAAGCCCATCTGAATAACTGGAAAGCATTCCCAAGAACAATGAGCACAGTCAAACCCAGACTGTAAATACTTAACTCTTCAATGCCCAGACAGTGGTCAAACATCCACAAGCATCAAGTCAATCTAGGAAAACATAACCTCACCAAAAAAAAAACAAAAACAAAAACTAATAAGGCACCAGTGACCAATCCTGGAGAGACAGAGATATGAGGTATTTCAGAGAATTCAGAATATTTAAAATAGCTGTTTTGAGGAAATTCAATGAAATTCAAGATAACAGAGAAGGGATTCAGAATCCTATCTGATACATTTGACAAAGAAATTGAAATAATTAAAAAGAATCAAGCAGAAGTTCTAGTGCTGAAAAGTTCAAGTGACATACTGAAGAATGCAACAGATTCTCTTAAAAGCAGAATGGATCAAGCAGAAAGAATTACTTAGCTTAAAGAAAGTCTGTTTGAAAATAAACAATCAGAAGAGACAAAAGAAAAAAAGAATAAAAAACAATGAAGCATTCCTACAGAATCTAGAAAATAGTCTTAAAGGGGCAAATCTTAGAGTTATTGGTCTTAAGGAGGAGGTAGAGAGAAAGAGAGAGTGGTAGAATATTTATTCAAAGGGATAATTAAAGAGCACTTCCCAAACACAGAGAAAGATCTCAATATTCAAGTACAAGGTTATAGAACATCAAGTAGATTTAACCCAGAGAAGACTACCTCAAGATATTTAATAATCAAACTGGCATAGGTCAAAGATTACAAAAGGATATTAAAAGCAGCAAGAGAAAAGAAACAAAATATAATTTAGTTCTAATATATCTGGCAGCAGACTTCTCACTGGAAACCGTTCAGACTACGACATACTTAAATTGCTAAAAGAAAAGCTTTTATCCTAGAATAATATATCCAAGGAAAGTATTCTTCAAACATAAAGGACAAATAAAAACTTTCCCAAAAGAAACAAACAAAAAAGTGAAGGAGTTCATCAACACCATACCTATAATATTGTAGGTGGGTGGACTGCTTGAGATCAGGAATTTGTGACCAGTCTTAGTAACATGGTGAAACCTCATCTCTACTAAAAATACATATATTACCCAGGTGTGGTGGCACACACCTGTGGTCCCAGCTATAGGGGAGGCTGAGGTGGGGGGATCACTTGAGCCTAGGGAGCTCAAGGCTGCAGTGAGCAGTGATCATGCCACTGCACTCCAGCCTGGGCTACAGAGTGAGATCGTGTCTCAAAAAAAGTATATCTTGAGGTACAAAAATCACTGGAAATAGTAAGTACACAGACAATCAGAATATTGTAACACTGTAATTGTGACGTGTAAACTACTCATATCCTGGGTAGAAACACTAAATGATGAACTGATCAAAAATAATATGTAGAAGTTAAGTTAGCGTGGTGGGAAAAGTTGTAAGAAAAAAAGGTATGGGGAAAGATGCAAGCCTTCTTGGAAGGCCAGGAGGTTTTGCAAAAGCTTCTGGAGAGGATTATGGCTGAATTCTGGGGACGGAGAGCAAAGGGCTGATAACAAGGGAATGTAAAGGAACTTATCTAGATAAATCTGTTTACTTATATCTCCAGAAACCAAACTCTGATCATTCGTACACAGGACTGCTCTCTACTCGGGGGGTCGACAATGTTTATTATCCAAAAACTGTGTTTGCTCCAAGCCTTTGTCATTAAATCTGTACTAAATAAATTTGAGCATCGCAGGCTTAGGGGGACTGCTAACTCTTTTCAGTCCTTAGTGCCAGCAGTCCCCTAGCCCGCTCTTTCACTGGATATCTGTGTCTGAGTACTCCTTTCATTTGTCGCTCAGCCAGAGTCTATAGGACAGACTCAGCAGCAGCTGAGTGAGCCTCACTGTGTGAGGAACGCTGCAACAGATTGCAACAGAACCCTTAAAACTGAAGGTGAAGAGACTGCACAGTCAGTAAGTCATTGATGCCTGCTTGAGATTTCCAAGTTCAAGGGAACTCTTCAGGCTAGGGTTTCATCAAGAGACAACAGTTATCAGCTCAACAGCAACAGTATATAAAAGTATTGAAACAGCTGCTTAAAGCTAGTGGAGCCTGGGTTTTGCAGACTCAGTTAAGGAACCTAATGCAAACTGTTGTTTCCCATAATCCATGGTTCCCAGAAGAAGGTACACTTGACGTAGAGCTCTGGGAACAGTGGGGAGAAATCTTAAACAACATCACATGCAAGGGCAATGGGTCCCAGTAACATCTTCAATGTTATGGGCTTTAGTTAGGGTTGCTTTGGTCTTGCTCTACACAGAAGAGGAGGAACTGTCACCTACTTTACCACTGCCTCCTTCTCCCTCAGTCCCACCATTAATGGGCAAAATAACAAAGTGGGAATGGAGGTTTTGTCTGAGCCCTCTCAAATAAATTGGAAAAAAGATAAGGGATATGCTACAACTATGGGACCCTGTCTTGTATGGGACCCTGTCTTAGGCAAATGGCATTAGAAGGGGAGCTCTTAGCCTGCCTGGTAATGCAAGATCAACAAGGCAATCAGGCGTATTAACCCATTTCTTTTGATGCTTGTAAACAGATAGAAAAAGCATTAGAGAAAACAGAGCCACTAGTTCATTTACAAAAGGGTTAATTGAGGTCACTCTTCAGACATCGTTCTAATTTTGGCCACTGTTATTATCCCTCCCCTTCCTCTGACATGGCTCTCTCAAGATCCAATTTGGGTAGAACAGTGGTCTTTAAAGGGAGAGAAATTACAAAGAGCCCATGAATTAGCTGAGGAGCAATTAAAATCCAGCTATATAGAACCATCAAACAGCCCTTGGAATTCACCCATTTCTATCATTCCCAAAAGATCTGGCAAATGGAGACTTTTGAATAACCTATGGGCTATCAATGCTAATTTGCAACCTATAGGGCCCCTTCAACAGGGCCTCCCTTCCCCCAAGGCAATTCTTCAAGATTGGCCTATAGTCATTATTGACTTAGCTATTCTCCTTGCAGAACACAACAGAGAAAAAATTGTGTTTACAATACTAGCTATCAATAATGAAAGACCAGCTCAATGATTTCACTGGAAACTACTTCCTCAAGGGATGCTGAACAGTCCTACCATGTGTCAGTATCATGTAAATCAGGCTTTGCTCCCCAGTGGAGAAGAATGTCCTAATTGCAAGATTATTCATTTTATGGATAATATTTTACTAGCAACCCAACGGAGCCAGTACTTTTAAGTTTATATGCCTCTGTTGTAATGAATACACAGTTAAGAGGTTTAATCATAGCACCTGAAAAAGTACAATTGTCCTCTCCTTGGAAATATCTTGGATACATACTAACTTCCTGGTCAGTAAGATCTCAAAAGGTTAAATTAAATACTAGCAACTTACATACCTTAAATGATTATCAAAAATTACTGGGCAATATTAACTGGCTTCATTCCACCTTGGGCATCACTACTGACAAGCTACAAAACCTGTTTTCTACCCTAAAGGGCAATACAGCTCTAGACTCTCCCAGGTATTTAACTCCTGCAGCAAAAAGGGAAAATGAGGAAGTAGAGCAAGCTATTTCTCAGAGACAGCTAGATCACATAGACCCATGATATTCAGTTCAATAGTTTGTTTTTCCTACTAAACATTCCCCAACAGGATTAATAAGACAGATGGCCACAGGGCTATGCTTCCTAGAATGGGTTTTTGGCTCACATACCAGGACTAAAACACAATCTCCCTATATCCAGCTAGTTAGTAAAGTTATCTATACTGGCCACAGACGGTGTAATCAGTTGCTAAGTTATGACCTTGAGGTCATAAGAATTCCTTTGAATAAAAAGCAATTTGAAGCAGTACTGCCCTTATCTCTGGACATGCAAACAGCACTCTCTGTTTACACAGAACATATAGGGCATGCCTTTCCTGCTGACAAACTAGTTCAGTTCTTATCTCATATTCCTATAGTTGTGCCTACAAAAGTAGTTCACTCCCCCATACCTAATGCTTTAACACTTTTTACTGACAGCTCTGGTAAAAATGGAAAAGTGGCTGTTTGATGGAGACCACATAATCCCCTCACTTGTTCTGGATTTACTAGTGCTCAGAGAACTGAAGTTGGAGCCTTAATATTGGCCATGGATACCTTTTCTGCTCAGTCTATCAATATTGTTAGTGCTCTGTTTACTCTGTTTATTTATTGCAGAACCTTGAAACAGGCCTCATTAAGTCCACTCCCAAGCCCACCCTATGTGCATTTATTCTTCTACTTCAGGAATTGCTGGGTCGATGTACACATCCTTTTTTTATCACACATATTTCAGCCCACAGCTCACTACCTGGCCCTTCAGCTTATGGTAATGAACAGGAAGACCTGCAAGTTATGATGTCACTTCTTGACCAAGCCACTCAATCTCATCAATTTTTCAACCAAAATTGGAGGAACTTAACTAAACAATTTCAACTTACCCAAAGACTAGCTAAACAAATTATCCTGCAATGCCCAGATTGCCAGCTCACAGGAATATCCCCTCCTTCAACAGATGTTAACCCTAGAAGACTACAACCTAATCAGTTATGACAAACAGATGTTACACACATTCCTGAATTTGTAAAACTAAGATATGTACATGTATCCATTGATACCAATTCTCACCTAATTAGCACACATGCTCTTCCTGGAGAGTCCACCAGATATGTAATTAGACATCTTCTCTTAACTTTTGTGTTTATGGGGCAGCCCACAAAAGTTAAAACTGATAATGGTCCAGCTTATGCCAGCTCACAATTTCAACAATTTTGTCACATATGGAACATCCAACATTCCACAGGCATCCCATAACCCCCAAGGACAGGCCATAGTAGAACGTGTCCATTCCACTCCTAAAAATATGCTCAGTAAACAAAAAAGGGGGAATATGAGTAAGGACCTTGCAACACTACTAGCACATGCCTTATTTACCCTTAATTTCTAAAATTTAGATGACAAATTTCAATCAGCTATAGAAAAGCAGTTTGCTAAAACCTCTCAAGACATAAAACCTGCAGTTTTATGGAAAGACGTAAACAGTAATATATGGTGTGCTCCAAATGAATTGCTAACATGGGGAAGAGGATATGCTTGTGTTCACACCTCCTCAGGTCCTCCTTGGATTCCATATGATGCATCAAACCATACCATGGCATGGCTAGAACCCAACCTGGTACCAGAAATGAAGGAAATGTCCCTGCAGAACCTGCAGCCCCTGCAGCCCCAGACAATGCAGCTTTCTCAAACGACACAGACCCCAGACATTTTGCTGAAGAAGACAACTCAGGAAGCTAAGCAAATCCTGCTCCAGACAGACACCATTCACTCCATATAATTTGTTCATTGCTATGCTTTATTAACCTTTTAAATTCTCTCATTCTACCTGCAACCAGTACCTGCTACACTCTATTGGGACCATCTTCTAAATCCGCCTTTCTTCCGCCCTGCTACCTGGGCAAGCACCACCTTCCTAGCCTCTAATAATGTAACTGCTTGGCTGGAAGGGGTTAACATACCCCCCGTGGGGTTCTTTAGTAATGACACACATTGAATGAGGTGCCAAGTAACACTACATGTCACTCCTTGATTGGAAAAGAATGTTACTGATTATACTTATGTTTGTCTTATGTTATTTACTAATTCTAGGATGTAAAGCCGGAATACAAGCAGTGACTGCAACGCCAGACAAACCTGTTGCTGCACACATCTGTACTTTCAAAGCAACAAAACCTGATGGGAAAAAAAAAAAAAAAAAAACCCCGAAAAGGGGAAGATGTAGGAGTTAGGTCAGGGTGGTGGGAAAAGTTGTAAGAAACAAAGTTATAGGGAAAGCTGCAAACCTTCTTGGAGGGCCAGGAGCTTTTGCAAAAGCCTCTGAAGAGGATTATAACTGAAGGCAGCCAAATTCTCTTATCTGGGGGTTGAGAGCAAAGGGCAGATAACAAGAGAATGTAAAGGAACTTATCTAGATGAATCTGTTTACTTATGTCTTCAGAAACCAACCTTTGATCCTTCTGCACAGGGCTGCTCTTTACTTGGGCAGTTGATAATGTTTACTACCTACAAATTGTATTTGTTCCAAGCCTTTGTCATTAAATTTGTACTAAATAAATGTGAGCGTCATCAGCTTAGGGGGACTGCTAACTTTCTTTGGCCCCTAATGCCAGCAGTCCCCTAGCCCACTCTTTCACTGGGTATCTGTGTCTGAGTACTCCTCTCATCCATTGCTCAGCCAGAGTCTGCAGGACAGACTTGGTGGCAATAATAACCACAACTTTTCAAGATACAGACAGTACAATAAGATATAAACAGAAAAAATAAAAAGTCAAAAATCGGCCAGGTACAGTGGCTCACACATGTAATCCCAGCACTTTGGGAGGCTGAAGCAGGTGGATCACGAGGTCAGGAGTTCAAGACCAGCTTGGCCAACATAGTGAAACCCCATCTGTACAAAAAATACAAAAATTAGCTGGGCATAGTGGTGTGTGCCTGTAGTCCCAGCTACTTGGGAGGCTGAGGCAGGAGAATCACTTGAACCTGGGAGATGGAGGTTGCAGTGAGCTGAGATCACACCACTGCACTCCAGCTTGGGCAACAGAGTGAGACTTCATCTCTAAATTTAAAAAAAAGTTACAAAGCAGTGAGATAAACTTATAAGTAGAGTTTTTATAAGTTTTCTCTTTGCTTGTCTGTTAATTAGTTTGTTTTTGCAATCTAGGCTAAGTTGTCATCAGATTAAAAGAATGAATTATAAAGTATTACTTGCAAACCTCATGGTAACCACAAATCAAAGTATATACAACAGATACACAAAAAATAATAGGGAATAAATGAAAACATACCACCGGAGTAAATTCCCTTCACCAAAAGGAAGACAGGAAGGATGGAAAGACAGAATAGAAGACCACAAAACAAACAGAAAACAAACAAAATGGCAGAAGTAAGTCTTTACTTATCAATAATAACACTGAATGTACATGGACTAACCTCTCCAATAAAAAAGCATAGAGTTGTTGAATAAATAAATTTTTAAAAAGAACCAACAATTTATAAGGAAATGCATAGACTAAAAGCCAGGGGATGGAAAAAAATATTCCATGCAAATGGAAACCAGAAAAGAAAATAAGTAGTTATACTTACATTAGAAAAAAGATATTTCAGACAAAAACAACAAAGAGAGACAAGGAAGGTCATTATAATGACAAAAAGGTAAATTCAACAAGAGGATATAACAGTTTTAAATACATATATACCCAACACTGGAGCACCCAGATATATAAACAAAATATTAATAGAGCTAAAAAGAGAGATACACCATAATACAATAATAGCTGGAGTCATCAACACCCTTCTTTCAGCATTGCACAGATCATCCAGACAGAATATCAACAAAGAAACAATGAATTTAATCTGCACTATAGACAAAATTGACCTCACAGATTTTTTACAGAATATTTCATCATCCAACAGCTGCCAAATACACATTCTTCTCTTCAGCGCAGGGAGCATTCTCAAGAGTAGACCATATGTTAGGCCACAAAACTAGTTTGTAAGGTTTCCAAAAAATGAAATCATATCAAGTATTTTCTCTGACCACAGTGGAATAAAATTAGAAATCAATTGAAAGAGGAATCTTGGAAACTATACAAATACATGGAAATTAAACAACATGCTTCAGAATGACCAGTGGGTCAATAAAGAAATTAAGAAGGAAATTTAAGTGTTTTAAAACAAATAATAATGGGAACACAATATGTCAAAACCTATGGAATGCAGTGAAAGCAGTACTAAGAGGAAAGTTTGGATCTACAATGACCTATATCAAAACAGTAGAAAAACTTTAAATAAACTATCTAACAATCTTAAAGAACTAGAAAAGCAAGAGCAAACCAACCCCAAAATGATTAGAAGAAAATAAATTATAAAGATCAGAGCAGAAATAAATTAAATAGAAATGAAGAAAAATACACATGATCAATAAAATAAAAGGTAGTTTTTGAAAAGATAAACAAAATTGACATACTTTTAGCCAGACTAAGAAAAAAAAGACAGACAACTAAAATAAATGAAATTGGAGATAAAAAGAAAAGACATTACAACTGATACCACAGAAATTCAAAGGATAATTAGAGGCTACTATGAGCAACAACATGTCAATAAATTGGAAAATGTAGAAGAAATAAATACATTTCTAGACACATACAACCTATCAAGATTGAACTATGAAGAAATTGAAAACGTGAACAGGTGAATAGCAAGAAACAAGATCGAGGTCATAATAAAAAGCCACCCAGTAAAAAAAAAAGACTGGGACATGATGGCTTCACTGCTGATTTCTACCAAACATTTACAGAATTAATACCAATCCTACCTACATTATTCCAAAAAATAGAGGAGGAGGGAATACTTTCAAAACTCATTCTATAAGCCCCGTATTATGCAGATACTAACATAAAAGGCACATCAAAAAACAAAAATTGCAATCCAATATCCCTGATGAATATTGATGCAAAAATCCTCAACAAAACACCAGCAAACTGAATTTAACAAGACATTAAAAAGATCATTCATTATCACCAAGAGGGATTTATCCTAGGGGTGCAAGGATGGTTCAACACAAGCAAAGCAATGCGATACATTATATCAACAGAATAAAGCACAAAAATATATGATCATGACAAATTGCATTTGATATCGAAAAAGCATTTGATAAAATTCAACATCCCTTCATGATAAAACTCTTCAAACAACTGAGTATAGTAGGAACGTATCTGTATTAGTCCATTTTCATACTGCTATAAGGAACTGTCCAAGACAGTGTAATGCATAAAGTAAAGAGGTATAACCGACTCATATTGCCACATGGCTGAGGAGGCCTCAGGAAACTTACAATCATGGTGGAAGGAAAAGCAAACATGCCCTTCTTAAAATGGTGAAAGGAGAGAGAAGTGCCAAGCAAAGGGATTCAAGCCCCTTATAAAACCATCAGATAGTAGGAGAATCACTCACTATCACGAGAATATGGGGGTAACTGCCCTCATAATTCAATTACCTTCCACTAGATCCTTCCCATGACACATAGGAATTATGGAAACTAGAATTCAAGATGAAATTTGGGTGGGGACACAGTCAAACCACATCATTCCATCCTGGCTCTTCCCAAATCTCATGTCCTCACATTTCAAAACACAGCCATGCCTTTCCACCAGTCCCCCAAAGTCTTAGCTCATTCCCGCATTAACTTAAACGACCAAGTCCAAAGTATTACCTGAGACAAGGCAAGTCCCTTCTGCCTATAAGCCTGTAAAATAAAAGCAAGTTAGTTATTTCCTAGATACAATGGGGGATAGAGGGATTAGATAAATACACCCATTCCAAATGGGAGAAATTGGCCAAAATGGAGGGGCTACAGGCCTCATGCAAAATCAAAATCCAATTGGGCAGTCATTAAACCATAACAAAATTATCTCCTTTGACCCCATGTCTCGCATCCAGGTCACACCAATGCAAGAGGTGAGCTCCCATGGCCTTGGGCAGCTCCACCCCTGTAACTTTGCAGGATACAGCCCACTTCCCAGCTGCATTTGTGGCTGGCATTGAGTGTCTGTGACTTTTCCAGGCACACAGTGCAAGCTGTTGGTGGATCTACTATTCTGGGGTCTGGAAGATGGTGGCCCTCTCCTCACAGTTCCACTAGGTAGTGCCTCAGTGAAGACTCTATGTGGAGGCTCCGACCCCATATTTCCCTGCTGCGCTGCCCTAGCAGAGGTTCTCCACAAGGGTCCCACCCCTGCAGCAAACTTCTGCCTATACATCCATACATTTCCATATATCCTCTGAAATCTAGGCTGAGGTTCCCAAACCTCAATTTTTTACTTCCATGCACCTGCAGGATCAACGCAACATGGAAGCCGCCAAGGCCTGGGGCTTGACCCTCTGAAGTCATGGCCTGGGCTGTACCTCATCCCCTTTGAGGCATGACTGGAGTGGCTGGGATGCAGGACACCACATCCCTAGGCTCACACAGCAGAAGGGGCCCTGGGCCTGGCCCAGGAAACAAATTTTTCCTACTAGGCCTCCAGGTTTGTGATGGGAGGGGCTGCTTGAAGGTTTCTGCAAGAAATGTCTGGGAGACATTTTCACCATTGTCTTGGTGATGAACATTTGGCTCCTGGTTACTTACACAAATTTTCACAGTCATTTTGAATTTCTCCCCAGAAAATGGTTTCTTCTTTTCTATTGCATCATCAGGCTGAAAATTTTCCAAACTTTTATGTTCTGTTACCTCTTGAATGTTTTGTTGCTTAGAAATTCCTTCCATCAGATATCCTAAATCATCTATCTCAAGTTCAAATTTCCACAGATCTCTAGGGCAGGGACAAAAAACTGCCAGTCTCTTTGCTAAAGTATAGCAAGAGTCACCTTTACTCCAGTTCCCAACAGTTTCTCCATCCGAGACTACTTCAGCCTGGACTTCATTGCCCATATCACTATCACCATTTTGGTCAAAGCCATTCAACAAGTCTCTAGGAAGTTCCAAACCTTTTCATGTCTTCCTGTATTCTGAGCCCTCCAAGCTTCTAGAAAGTTCCAAACTTTCCCACATTTCCTATCTCCTTCTGAGCCCCACAAACTGTTCCAACCTCTGCCTGTTATGAGTTCCAAAGTCACTTCCACATTTTCGGATATTCTTATAGCAGCACCCCACTCTCAATACCAATTTACTGTATAAGTCTGTTCTCACACTGCTATATAGAACTGCCTGAGACTGGGTAATTTATAAAGGAAATAAGTTTAATTGACTCACAGTTCCACATAGCGTGGAAGGCCTCAGGAAACTTATAATCACAGCAGAAGGAGAAGGAAACACATCCTTCTTCACATGGCAACAGGAGACATAAGTGCTGAGCAAAGTGAGGAAAGAGCCCTTTATAAAACCATCGGATCTCATGAGAACTCACTCACTATCATGAGAACACCATGAGGGAAATTTCCTCCCACCAGCTTCTTCCCTCAACACGTGGGGATTATGGAAACTACAAGATTAGATTTGGGTGGGCACACAGCCAAACTATATCAAAACTTCAGCACAATAAAAGTCATATAGAACATACTCACAGCTAGTATCACACTGAATGTAGAAAAACTGAAAGCCTTTCCTCTAAAATCTGAAATATGACAAGGATGCTCACTTTCATCCTTGGTATGCAACATTATACTGGAAGTCCTAGCTAGAGCAATCAGACAAGAGAAAGAAATAAAGGGCCTCCAAATTAAAAGGAAATGCCAAATTATCCTTGTTGGCAAACAATCTTTTATTTGGAAAGACTGCACCAAAAAAAAAAAAAAAAAAAAAAAAACCTATTAGACCTGATAGATTTAGTAAAGTTGCAGGATACAAAGTCAACATGCAAATATCAGTAGTACTTCCTATGTCAACTGAACAATGTGAAAAAGTAATCAAGAAAGTAATCTCATTTGTAACAGCTACAAAGACAATAAAGTACCTAGGAATCAACATAAGCAAAGAAATAAAAGATCTCTACAATGAAAACTAAAACATTCATGAAAGAAACCAAAGATGACACACAAAAAATAGAAATCTAACTCCATGTTCATGGATTAGAAGAGTCAATATTGTTGACATGTCCATAATATGCAAAACAATCTATAGATTCAATGTAATTCCTATTAAAATAGCAGTGACATTCATCATAGAAGTAAAAAAAATCTAAAATGTATATGGAACAATACAAGACCCAGAATAGCCAAAGCTATAAGAATAAAACTAGACGAATCACATTACCTGACTTCAAATTATACTATAGAGCCATAGTAACCAAAACAACATGATACTGGCATAAAAACAGACACATAGACTGATGGAGCAGAATAGAGAACCAAGAAATAAATTCATTCATTCATAGTAAACTCCTTTTTGACAAAGGTGCCAAAGACATACATTGGGGAAAGGACAGTCTTGTCAACAAAGGAAACTGAGAAAACTGAATATTCATATGCAAAAGAATAACGCTAGACCCCTATCTCCCATCATACGCAAAAATCAAATCAAAATGGACTAAAGATGTAAATCTAATACCTCAAACTATGAAACTACTAAAAGAGAACATTAGAGAAACTCTCCTGAACATTGGTCTGGGCAAAGATTTCTTGAGTCACACTCCACAAGCACAGGCAAACAAAGAAAAAATGAACAAGTTTTATCATGTCAAGTTAAAAAGTTTCTGAACAGCAAAGGAAACAATCAGAAACAATCAACAAAGTGAAGAAATAATCCACAGAATAGGAGAAATTATTTGCAAACTAACTATCTGACAAGGGATTAATAACCAGAATATGTAAGGAACTCAACTCTATGGGGAAAAAAATCAAACAGATTTTTAAATGGGCAAAAGATCTGAATAGACATTTTTCAAAAGAAGTAATACAGATGGCAAACAGGTATATGAAAAGGAGCTCAACACCACTGATCATCAGAGAAATGCAAATCAAACCACAATGAGATACCATCTCACCCCAGTTAAAATGGGTTCTAACCAAAAGACAGTCAATAACAAATGCTGGTGGAGAAAAGAGAACCCTCATATACTGTTAGTGGGGATGTAAATTTCTGCAACCACTATATAGAAGAGTATGGAGGTTCCTCAACAAACTGAAAATAGAACTACCATATGATCCAGCAATCCCATTGCTAGGAATATACCCAAGGGGAAGGAAATCAATATATCAAAGAGATATCTGTAATCTCATATTTATTGCAGCACTATTTACAATAGCCAAGATTTGGAAGCAACCTAGGTGTTTAACAGCAAAGAAATGATAAAGAAAACATGGTACATATACACAATGGAGTACCATTCAGGCATAGGAAAGAATGAAAGCCTATCATATGCAACAACATGAATGGAACTGGAAGACATTATGTTAAGTGAAATAAGCCAGGCACAGAAAGACAAACTTCATTTTCTCACTTGGTTTTGGAAGCTAAAAATTAAAAAAAACTGAAATCAAGGAAATTGAGAGTAGAAGATGGTTTTCAAAGGTTGAGAAGTATAGTTGTGTGGTCTGGCGGTGGGAAAGAGTGGAGATGGTTAGTGGGTACAAAAATATAGTTAAATAGAATGAATAAATTCTAGTATTTGATAGCACAACAGGGTGACTACAGTGAACAATAATTTCTTGTACATTACAAAATACCTAAAAGAGTATAATTGGATTGATCACGACACAAAGAGGATAAATGCTTGAGGTAATGAACACCTCATTTACATTCATGCAATTATTATGCACTGTATACCGTATCTAGCTGTCTCATGTTCCCAATAAAAATGTACACCTACTATGTAACCACAAAAATTAAAAATTAAAAAAATTAAAGTTAATTTAAAAATCAATGTATTTAAGAAAACACTAACAGAAATCAAATTTCGCAGAGTCTAGTAATGAATCAAGATACAGAACAGTGAAAGTGAATCTCCAAACAGATTTCATTTCCTTCCTAGTCATTGAAACTCTTTTTAAATAAAGATTAGTGTTTGGTTGCAGCTGTAGTTTGGCAGCTTAAAATTTCTCTCTTCCTGAATGTTGCAATTTACATAGGAACCTTCTTTCAGAAAATATTGTCAGTGGAATTGAATGGACATTAATTTTCAAATAAACTAACATGAATCTCCACTTGTCTATTGACAGTTTTCTAACAAATAGAAGATTTTGGAGTGGGGAAAAAAACTTTTTCAAGTTTATTACTGACAAAACCATCAATGTCAGTTATGGCCCAGAAAATCCAATTTAGGATTTGTCTGAAAGGAAGATACAGTCTCCTCCTAAGAAAAAGGTGAGCCCCATGGTGTAATTCATGATGCATACCAATGGCTGAAGCAAAAATGCATATGAATAATGCACTGTGTGCTGCCATCCATCGCAGGAAAATCTCTTAATTGAATGGGGCCACAAGGTTTTATAGGGACTGTTAAGCCGATCTATTTTTAGCTGAGTAACTCTTCATCTGCCCATGCTAGGAAATTACAGCCTTGACATTAATTATGGCTATG
Source organism: Papio anubis (assembly GCF_008728515.1). Lineage (NCBI taxonomy): Eukaryota > Metazoa > Chordata > Mammalia > Primates > Cercopithecidae > Papio > Papio anubis. The sequence continues at coordinate 61,920,737 of NC_044982.1, read as the reverse complement.
GAAGTGTTACCTGAAAAATTAATTTTATGCTGTGCAAACAGTTAGGTAGAAAATCCACGAAGAAAGTGCCACTGATAAGACAAGTAGTTCCCCTAGAGTCCAATGAGACCATCTGTGCCTTTTCCTGAGCTTTTTCTTTTGGTTACATTTAAGCTGCTACATCCACTGGTGGAAAATGTTCTTATTTCAAAAAGGAACACCAGGGAAGAATGAAATAAAGTATTTTTTCCTTGCAACTGTCCTTATTAGTATGTATGCCCAAATGCATCAAACTAATGAGGCAGTGTCATTATATGGAAAAGCTGTATTGGGTATTCCAAAAGTTTTAGTACATTGGAAGGATAAAACAAAATAAAAGCTATTAGTTAAACACATGTGGTCATAAAGTAATAATGAAGATAGTCACACAATATGTTGACTTCACTAATAACTACTGCATGTGGTGTAAAGGGTGGAATTTTAAGATACTCAATTTTTCCCCAAAAGCATAAAGTACCAAAAGCTCTATTCCAAACACAGCATATGGTGTAAAAACTTTTTACAATACAAATTGTGATTCCAGCACTTATAAGTTCTCCATTTTTATTTAGAAACAGGGCAAAATAAATATGAATTTCAATATTACCTGTATGATGTTTAATTCATTTGCTTAAAGGTTAAAATAAGTAATATCACCATTTTGCACATTTAAGTAAAAACCTACTGAAAAATAACAAACTTTGGAGAAAATATAAACAAAAATCCTTAATCTTTATCCTCAGAATATGATGGTAGTAAAATTAAACATATTAAATCATGCCATGGGCATTCTAAAATTAAGCAGAAAAGACAATTGTGTAATTAGAAATGGGAAACAAGAAACATTTAAATCCTTCTTGGCATTGTAGCTTAATCTATTCCATTATTAGTGGAGTTTTTAAATTGAAATAATCATACAATCCCTTCTGGTTCCTGTAAACACAACCTACCTAGTATTACATTAGACACAGCTCAGTAAAATCTCAACAACAAAACTCTCCAAATCTACCAAATATGTGGGAATAAGAACAGTATCTTTTTATTCCACAGACTTGAAATTTTATAGAGTTTCATCCTCAATCACAGAGGATTGGAAGCCTCTTTCAATGGAACTTTCCCTGACAGAATATGTTGAGGGTTATTTCTCCAGAGACTATATCTATACCTACTATCTGAATATTTAAGGAACGAAATACCCATTTCCAACCTATGCAATACAATGTACTACTTCAGATCATCTAAATATTCTAATCTTCAGCTTTATCATGATGTCTCTAGTTTTTTTCTAGAAGTTCAGCATGGGCAGGTCTAGACAAAACTGTGAAGTTGGTAATTTATTGATAGTACCTCCACCTGAATTCCTCTTTTGTGTCTCACTTTCACTTTCCACTACTACCCCACCCAACTCCCTCCAAACCTTTTGAACCCTCACATTCTTCCCTGAATGTGAGAGTTGTCTCATCCCAGATTTTATATCCCAGTTTGTTAATTTATTCAATACTGATCAAGCACTTACTAACAAAGTAGGAGCATCACCGTCTTGGATAAGCCCCTCATTCTAAAGTTCACCTTAATAAAAAAAACTGCCTAAATCCAAAGGGCATCAGCATAATGGCTAAGGTCAGCATGACCATAAACCACAAATAACATCTCCAACCAGAAACATTCCAAACTCCTCCCCAACCAGAGACATGCTGGCCCCTAGATAAGCCCCTCTAGCTGGGAAGATGCTAGCCTTGAGATAGCCCCACTTTGGACCCTAAAGATGTCTGCCCCAGATAACCTCCCCTCCTCCCAGAGAGATTCCAACCCCACTATAAAATTCTCCACACACATAAACATTCCAAGTTTGTGATAAATCCCCCTCACCCTAAAACCAATATATACTCTTAGTCTATAAGAGAAAGCACTCCTGACCTCAATTGGCCAGGAGCACCTCTCAGGTTTTTTGTTTGTTTGTTTGTTTGTTTTTTACTTTTTATTATTATTATACTTTAACTTCTAGGGTACATGTGCATAACGTGCAGGTTTGTTACATATGTATACTTGTGCCGTGTTGCTACCTCTCAGGTTTTAACTAAAGAAAACCTGTCTTTGACTGCCAAGCCACGTTTTGTGTTTCTTACTCCTTTCTTTGACTTTTACATTTGGTGCCAAAACCTGGGATGAGTGCTGGGGGCAGAGGCTCCCTTGCAACCCAGGAAGCAGTGGGCCATGGCTACTCATCCTGAGTTAACTCCTGGATCCTGAGGGTCTCTGGCCACCTGCCCTGTAGTCTTTTCTCTCACTTCACTTTTCCCTCATCCTCCCTTTCTCCTTTCTCTCTCTCTCTCTCTCTCTCTCTCTCATGCTGCAGTCCAAGAGACCCTTTGCTGATTCCAACTAGAACATCCAATATCAGACACTATCCAGCGACTGGTAAGATCTGACCTCCCCTGGCTTTCTCACAGTAGCTAGGAAAAGTTAGGTCCACTGTCCAGGTCCTCAGAGGACTAGCGTGACTAAGCTAGAATAAATCTTGGGGATGCCCAGTTTTCTTCTCAGCTTGACCATCCTCTTTAGAAAGAGGATTCCGGGTCTCTGTCTTTTGTCTGGGGACGCCTAGAACAAAAACAGACACCCTGGGCTTCTTCTCACCAGTCCACATGGATGATAAAAAATCCCACATTCCTACACCCTCTCCACTGTGCTGTCTCCTTCACGACCTCACCAAACTTGGTTTAAGTGTTTAGTCTTTTACTGTAACATGGCCTGGCCCCAAAACACATTAGATAATGACAGCCCATGGCCCAAAAATGGCACCTCTAACTTGCAAATTCTCAGGAATTTGACAACTTTATAACCAGGAATGGCAAATGGCAAGAGGTTCTCTATATTCAGGCCTTCTTCTGCTTCTACCTTAAATCTCAATCCTCCCTGTATCAAGCTTGCACCTCTCCTAAAATCTTTCTTCTTAATAAAAACCCTCCCCAGATCTCTCCTTCCTCCAAAACTCCTTTTGACCCTGCAGATAAACCCCCTCTGTATTCTTATCCCCCTGTATCCGCTCCTTACCCATCCAAATACTCTACCCTGGTGGCCCCTCCTGCTTCCAAGCATTCAGCCCCAAACCCCACTCCTCCTCCTTCTCTACCTGTTACCCATTCAAAAACCACCTCTGCATTCACACGCTAGGACTGAAATTAGGCTGGAATACAGAGGTGAGGTCAATACTCTGAGGCCTGACTCAGCTGCAGAGAAAAATATGTGAACCCAGAAAATCTGAGACAGGTCTCTTAATTTAGAAAGTTTACTTTGCCAAGGTTGAGGAGGCGCCCATGACACAGCCTCAGGAAGTCTTGACGACATGTGCCCAAGGTAGTTGGGGCACAGTTTGGCTTTATACATTTTATACATTTTAGGAAGACATGGGACATCAATCAATATATGTAAGAAGTACATTGTTTCAGTCTGGAAAGGTGGGACAACTTGAAGCAAAGGCAGGAAGACTGGAAATAGGGAGGTAGCTTCCAGGGCACAGATGGGTGAGACACAAGTGGATGCATTCTTTTGAGTTTCTGATTAGCTTTTCTAAAGGAGAAAGAGACATGAACACGAGCAATGCCTTCAACCCCAGCCACTTCCCAGAGAAGGAGAATGGTTATAGCATTCTATAACCACTTGGATGTTAAAGCATATATGGTCCTGATAAGAACAAGAAGGCACAACAAATTTAGAAGATTTGAGGAAGGTTTGCCCCCCAAAAATGCTTCATCTTTATCCTCTCTCACAGGATGGTGACCCTATCTTTCCAGTTGCTTAGGCCAAAATCCTTAGGGTCATTCTTGATGCCTTTTTTTCATAAACTTACATCCAATTGTCAGGAAATCCTGTGGTCTCTATGTTCGGAATATATCTAGAATACTACCACTTCCCAGCACCTTTGCAAAGCCATTACCTCCTGAGACTGAATTTCTGCAACAACAACAGAAAAGTAATATTGTGCAAAACTTTTTGTCTCTAATTTTCCAAAACACCTGATGACTTATCTATGTAGGCATATAAATGTGATCCCTAGTTTCAACACTTATGGTAAAAATTACATGTGATTCTGTCTTTTGTATGAGATTCCTGGCCCAATCTATTTCCTGTCCTTTTTTTAAACACACACACAGAATTAATACAAGCGAGACTGAAAACTGCCCTCAATAATATACTTACAGGTTCAAATAAATATTTGAAAAGATCCAGAGGAATTACATGTCTGCCTCAGCAAGTTCATAACAGCAAATGAGGAATTGGGGTAGATTACTAAAAATAAATTTAAATAATCCTCTTTTGTAAACCGTACTAAACTTTGCCTGTTTAAGAAAATTTTGGCAAAGAAATTCTGACTCTCACAGTGAAAATACGTGAATTTATTTGAAACGGTTCCAGCTCCAGAAAATGCCAAGATAATTTACCAGTTTACAAACTTCAGAAAAGGTACCATGTTTTCTAAAACAATGTGGTAAACTTAACAAAAATCCTTTCCACCTTACTGCTTGTCTATTTTTGGAATGCAAGTTGCTGTAACTCTTAATACAAATTTAAGTGAAATAATCAGTTAATTTCTTCCTAAGAAACAGTCATCACTTCAACTGCACATTAAATTGGAGGTGTGTAATATAAAGGTGAAATTAATATTATTCAGAAAAAAATAATCAACAGCCTATATACATTTGGTGTGTTACATTAAATATAAACTTAGCAGCTTTATGTATACTTATTAAGTTTTTAGACATATACTTAAGCTGAAACTGAAGTTAAGAAAGGAAATGGCCTTTGAAGCCAGCTACCAAAATCAGTCCTCCTTGGGCTTTAAAACAGAATATAAAAATACTACATCATAGGAAGGTGCAGAGTATGTCAACTAGTGGCAGGCCGGGTCTCACTAATGCAGGCCTCCACTACAACTGTTTCAGCAGTGACTAAGTAGTTACGTTAAATGTCAACAGCTGATAGAGCCAGAGCCCTCAAACAAAGGCTGGAATGGAACAAAAGCCCACCAAGAGTCTGGCTTTGGCCTTTCCTGGGTCTTGAAACATGAAAAGGTAACAAAGGAATTCTTAACAGAACCCATTTACAATTAAAAAATTTTATTGGTGATCTGAAGGAATTCCCCAGACCTCCATAAACAAGCTTTCTCGGGGACTAAAGGAATTCCCCAAACTTCCATGATTTAGCAGGAGACAAGATAAGGGTAATCACCCCTGGCATCTGGACCCGTCTAAATTAAGTGAATTTACTGGTGCTCCAGAGGAAGGTCTTCAGGACTCAGATCTTAGCTGCAGATTAAAAGAAGTTAATCACTTACGTCTTTAGATGAGTGCACACTTACATGTAGACACGTAGCTTAGAAGATACACAAGCTCTGAAAAACTTTGTAATTTTGAGTTGGTCAGGTGATAATTTCCAGGCCTTCTCCCTGTAACCAGTCACAGAAATGAAAACCTCCTTTCTTTTCCAGTTCATCTGCATCTCCTTATTGGGCTACAAGAATAAGCAGCCTGATGATCCGTTTGGTCCGGGAACAAACTTACATCTTCACTGTGATACATCAAACTCCTTTTGCAGTCATGCATTCATTAACAGTTATATGATGGCTCCTTTATTCTTGTCAACTATCTGTTTTCTATTCAAAATTCTTCAAATTTAATTGATTTAAAAGAAATATACAAAATAAAAACAGGTTAATCCTTCATGTTTATGACTGCAATTTTAGGGCTGATTTACAGTGAGATTATTGCTCTCTCCCTAGGCTCTCTGGAAATTTAGTTAAATAGCAGTTTGTTTTATTTATGTTACATATGAACCTATTACTATAAAAATATTAAAAATAACAAATTTTATTAATTGCCTGTTATTTCTCAGCCATAATGCAAACCAATTTAAATGCATTAGCCACTTAATAGTTATAACAACCCAGTGAGGTAGACATTCATACCTCCATTTATTTCAAAAGGACTTTAAATTGGAGTTATCTACCAACAGGCTGCTTGAGAAAAGTGTTGGTTATGTTCATGAGGGCATGGTTAAAATAATGATTAATTAACTAAGGATTTCTGTTACACTTCTTTCTGCAAAGAAACTACTTGCCCAAGGGGTATACATTATTTCTAAGTGAATGACAGAATGGTGAAATGTCCACATTTTAACAAGTGAGCCATAACTGACAGATGCTCTGAGAAAGAGCAAGTTCAGAAGAGTGTGGTGTTCTCAGTCTCCTCGGGGAGGGACGCCTCCACTCGGAATTCTAATTTCAGTTTCTGTTACTAGGGGAGAAAAGCAAAACCTGACAGCATAGCCATGGAGGAGAATGAAGGAGAAACAGGGCTGTGAATTCTTAATTAACGGGATGCTCAGGGATGCCAGTGCAAGCTTTATAAAAGCGCTGTGGAAGGGTGCGTTTAGAATAGATACAGAAGCTACTCACTGCTATCACTAACTTCGGGAGGTAAAATGGCAGTTTCCAAAGTTCTAGTCAGTGGTGAGAAGGGAAATTATTTTCTCTGGATCTATCTCCCTGAAAACATTTTCATACTGCTAAATGACTTGGTTAATAGCATGGCTCAGAGGTTCCAAAACTCAGTTTCTGAAACTAATTCAACATGTGCACTCAAGAAATGGAAAGAAACAATCATAAGCAAAAATACTAAAGTCCTAATGATTTCAACTAATGTTACATTCCTAGAAGAATCAGGGAGCTTCCTAAATATTTCAAGAAAAGTAAAAGTAATGTAGGATCTCCTTTTTTCTAAGAAAAAATGTTTAATAATTTAGTGACATTTTCATTTTATTATTCATCCATGGAAACATATTGAAAATTTTAACAGTGCTAGGCACTGTGTTAGGCACAAGAGCTCCTAAAAAACAAGGGCATATCTCTGAATTTAGAGATACCATAGCCTATTTGGAGTGAATACCAAAACCTCCTATGGTTTTATGCAGTTAGTCAAAGAAGTCAGAAGGCTTTACAATAATATTTAAGGAGGTAAGCAGTACATATAACCAACAGTGTTATGACTCTCTCTAGATGTACACAAACTGGAACAAGCATAAAATATCAATACTTAAAGAAAGAGAACAATTGAATTTTTAAAAATATACACCAAGATGTATTTTTACAAATAACATTTTTTGTAAGGTGTATAAAAATTGCTGGAGACTAGTTTGCAGTCACAGTTGTCCTCGAAGTTTTGATGACTTGTCAGAGATCAGTCTTGGTCAGTGTAATTGTGATACATTAACATTACTGGGGCAAGTAAACAATTATGGTAATTGCCAGGATAGATACATGAGCAGGCTGCGGTGAGAGCCTGTTTTAGTCCTTCTGGCTTACTCACTGCTATAAAAAAAAAAAAATCCTATATACAAACTGGATGGCTTAGGCACAACAAAGTTTGTTTTTCTCATAGTTCTAGGAGGCTGGAAAGTCCAAGATCAACGATCAGCAGATGTGGTGTCTGATGAGGGCCTACTTTCTTGTTCATAGATGATGCCTTTACATTGCGTCCTCACAGGGTGGAAGGGGCTAGCAAGCCCCCTTGGGCCTTTTTTATAAGGGTATTAATCTCATTTATGAGGACTCTACCCTCATGACCTAATCACTTTCCAAAAGTCCACCTCTTAATACCATCACCTTTGGGGTTATGATTTCAATATATAAATAAATTTGTGGGTAGACAAACATTCAAACCATAGCAGAGTGAAAAGAAGAAACTTTACAACTAAGAGTATAAATAATGAGGAGACTATCAGTAGCTCAAAGTTAAAACGCCTTGCTGTATATCAGAACTGTTCAAAAGGGGAATCATTAATCCCGTTGTACAGGGATCCATTCGAGCTCAAGAGAGGTTAAGGCAGAGGCCAACTGTCAACACATTGTAGAAAAAATCTAAAAGATGAAACTAGGAAATAATCAAGACTTTCCAAATGGATCTAATCCAGAATTTCCAATTCTGGTTTCCAGGCTTCAGTACAGGCTTGCCCACAAAGGATGTAAAACTCTCCATTGTGGAATAATCTATACTGGAATAGCTGGGTCCTATATCATCACATACCAGGCAGCTCCATGGCAGTCATCAAGGTGACCTTCCCTTTTGTAACATGGCTTTCCTAAAGATCAAAATTTTCATCATGCTCATAAACTCTGCATACTTTTCCAGCCACATTAATTTTAGAGGCATCCTAACAATTGGTCTTTACTCTCCAATGCTGATGTCTGGCACAGTTGGTAATTTCTTTCCTACTGTTCACCCTATCATAAGTTTTCTTTAATCACAACCCAAACCTTTTGTTTTTCAGAAAGTCATCCCAATTTATTACATTTATTCATGGCCTCCCACAGCAAATACTGACCACAAAGACGTGAAATCCTAACAATGTGGAGAGGGACATGCTTTTATCTTCAAAATCAAAAGTAGAAGAGGGAGATCTTTTCCCAAGCCTGCCTGCTCCTCTTTAATGGTAATAAAACATCATTTATTGAGTGGTCTCTCTATGCCTAATACCTTTCTATACACTTTACAGGAATAACCTCATTTAATCTGCTCCACTGAGTGTGAGTCAAATACTGTCAATATTTCCTTTTGACATAGGAAACAGAAAGGCAAATGACTTGCCTGCAACTGTCCATCTATGTAACAGAGCAAGGGTTTAAACCTAGGCAATGTGGATTTAAAGACTTAACCACTACTCTATTCTCTCTCCAGTATATGACAGTTCTTACTATTATGATCCATGTGGGCACATAAACATGGTAATGTATTCATTAACTAGCTCTGCTTACAGGAAATAAACGAGAGAAGATGGAGGAGAGGAAGGACTAATTGCTAGATTAGCAACGATAATCCCATAAATTAGATGCTAGAGCCAGTCCAGACATGGATCTACGTGGAGAGAGAATGAAAAACACATAAAGTAGATCCACTCTGATGCCACAGATTTAAGAGAACTAAGCAGAATAACTGTAATCCCAACAAGACTGACAGAGAATAATAACTAAGCAGATAAGATAGATGGATTCCTTCCGATGTGAAGATGGCATGGGAGAGAGAGTGAAGCCCTCCACATGTGAACGATGACCACCTTTTCAAACTACACAAAAATATACTGCTAATGCTTTCACAGCAGTATATTTTGTCTACACTATTTTTATGACCTACTTATATAATGTAACATGGATGCTATTCTACTCTATTAATATCCACCCATCTATCATTGTTCCCAAATTTTATAACTAGCAAAAATTTACATACAACTAACGTAAAAAATTTGAGGAGAGCCCACGTTTTGTCCTTTCCTTTTATCTCCCCAAATCTCCTGAAACAGCATATTGGTAATAATAAGCATTTAATATGCTGAAGTTAAATCTATTAAAAATGTAGATACCTTTCATGGGAGGAAATATTTTCCCAGAATTTTTGGAAGAAATTAGATGAAAGAGGAAATGGAAAAGTTTATTTTAATTAACTCAGAAAAATGGCATACAGCAAAGAAATGAAAGATATTAATAATTCTAAAAATATTAAGAGAAAGTTTTAGAAAGGAAAAGTATTATCATGAAATAGGAAATGAATCAGAGAATGCAAGATTTATTTCAGATGCATACAGAAGAGATGGAACTTTAAAATGCAAAGTTGCATTAGAAACAAAATGGCATTTTATAAAGCTTCTAACCTTTTTTTTTTTTTTGAAATGGCGTCTCACTGTGTCGCCCAGGCTGGAATTCAGTGGCACGATCTCAGCTCACTGCAAGCTCTGCTTCCCAGGTTCAAGCGATTCTCCTGCCTCAGTCTCCCGAGTAGCTGGAATTACAGGCATGCGCCACTATGCCAGGCTAATTTTTTTGTATTTTTAGTAGAGACAGGGTTTTTCCATGTTGGCCAGACTGGTCTCCAAGTTCTGACCTCCCGTGATCCGCCCAACCTCTGCCTCCCAAATTGCTGTAATTACAGGAGAGAGCGGCCACACCCAGCCTAAAGCTTCTAATCTTTAACCCCTAGCACAAAATCAAACTGGAGGCTGGCTTTTGGGAGAGGATATCTCTTGGTGTCTATGCTGTTGTATTTTCACATTTTTAGAGCTACCTGTTGTATCATGCACCTGTCTGCTCTCAAGTGATTTACTAAAATCAAGAGTTGATGTGTATTTTCTAGCGGCCTGAATTTAGCCTCCTCTTCTCAAAAGATTTGACAGAGAAGAGAGAGAGCTCCTCATTCCCATTCCACGCCCCATGCCCCCAACAATGATTGCTTTCTCAATTTCATCCTACAAATTTGAAAGTAGCCAGTGTAACTAGCACAATACATTGTTAGCAAACTGTTCTCTGAAGAGAAATATTGCCCTAGCCAGATAAGTTGGCAATACTTGGTTGGCTTTCGTTCCGTCATCACATGATAATTACATCATGTATCTCTAAGAGCTTACTTTGCAAAATGAATTTCTTATCATTGCACAGCAAGCATAGGCTACCAATTGAGAGAAAACAAGACTTTTCTGGAAACAATAACACTTCCTTTGCTTTGAAAGGAAATGGAGGATATGGGAAATAATTGCAAGTAAATTTACAAGTAGAGTATGGATTATTTATATCCTTACAGACAAAATATAGGCCCACCCCACCCTTCTTAAAATTATCATTAGCATTTGTTAAGTAAGTATATATATCAAGCTAAAAAACAATGTTACAAATTATTTTTAAATGACTTTTTAAGTATTAAAACATTGTGATACCAATGCTTATATTTTGAAAGGACAGCTTGAAACTATCTCAGGGCTCAACTTAGGAAATTGCTCTTTCTAGTTTACGAATGGTAAAGGCTGACCAAACATATGGCCCACAAGGACCAGCAGAGTTCCAAAGTGTGGGTTCTATTGATTTAGAGAAGGAATTTGCAAATGCCTGTAAAAGACCAGGGAATCTCTCAATGATTACTTCAACTATACTAGTTAACATTTCTGAAAAAGAATGTATTTTAGGTTTTATAGGTCATATATTCTCTGTTGCAACTACTGAACTCTGCCACTATAGCATAAAAGCAGCCATAGATAATACATAAACAAATGGGTGTGCCTGCATTCCAGTAAAGTTTTATTATAAAAATAGATGGCGGGTCAAGTGTGGCCCATGGATTATAGTTTGCCAATCTCTGATTTAGAGTCACAAAGACAGCTGACAGAAATTGGACATCAATATCACCATACATGGCGACAGAGAGGATATTCCCTCTGAAAATAATAAAGGGAAAAAAAGTGGCACATAGAGTTTCTAAGCTGAAGCTAATATATAAGTGGTATCCTTCGTATATTTCTTAGATTTTACTTAATGCCATCTAGATAGGCAATAGTTAAATGATTTACTAAAGGTCAAAGTAATTTGTTTATATGAAAGGCCATCACCACAACAAAAATTCAACAGGCATGGTATTTGCACATAATGCCACTCACTAAAAAATATTTGGAGAGAGGAGGACCTTGGGAAGAATCTCTCAATGATTACTACAACCATAATATTTCTGAAAAAGCAAAATTTTTATTTATTATAAGGACTAACCAATTCTGTAATATAAGCTAAACTATTTAAAATAGTCCCATCAGCCTTCTGAGCAACATAAAAAAGCCAAGAGTACATATACATATGTACACACATACATACACATATATGTATATGTATAAATATACATACATATGTACATACATACATATGTATGTGTATATATACATGTACATATAAATGTACATGCATACATATGTACATACATACATATGTATATGTGTGCATAATACCCCTATGCACACACACACATATTCTTTGTAAGAAAGCAACCAATTACAATGATGCTGCTAATGATGATGATAGTGATGAAGGTCCTAACTATGTAGTTATCAGTGAGAGTACTTACCTACCACATTTTGGGAATCATGCTAGATCATTTTACAAAATTATTTCTAATCATTGGTATTTCCATGAAGTAGGCATTATTATCCCAACTTACACAGATGAGGAAATGTCAACTCTAGGTTACAAATAATAATAAGTTAGTCAGGCATGGTGGCATGCACTTGTGGTCCCAGCTGCTCAGGAGACTGAAATAGAAGGATCCTTGAGTCTGGGAGGTTAAGGTTGCAGTAAGTCATGATTGTGCTACTAAGTTCCAGTCTGAGTGACAGAGCAAGACTGTCTCAAAAGAAAAAAAATACTAAACATAAAAAGATGCAGAAAAATGTAAGATGTAAGTAAAAGAAAACTGTCAATAGAAATAGACCTAGGAATGATGGAGCTTAGGGAATTAGTAGACAAAAAGTTTTGAAAAGCTATCATAAATATGTTCACAATTTTGTTATTGTGGAGATAATGAGGAGACAAAGGGAGGATTAAAAAAACAAAATAAAACATCTAGAGATGAAAAACATAATATTTGAAATTTAAAAACCGCATCTGCTTGACAACAGATTGTATACTGCAGAGAAAAGATAAATACGAAACACTGCTGAAAGAAATTACATATGACATAAATAGAAAAATATTCCATGCTCATAGATGGAAAGAATCAATATCATTAAAATGGTGATACTTCCCAAAGCAACCTACTGATTCAATGCTATCCCAATCAAACTACCAATGTCCTTTTTCATAGAATCGGAAAAACTATGCTAAAATTCATATGGAACAAAAATAAGCCCAAGTAGCCAAGACAATTCTAAGCAAAAAGAACAAAGTGGGAGGCATCACATTACCTAACTTCAAACTATGCTAATAAAGCTACAGTAACCAAAACAGTAGGGTACTGGTATAAAAATATATATACCAATGGAACAGAATAAAGAACCTAGAAACAAAGCACACACCTACAATCATTTGATCTTCAATAAAGTTGACAAAAATAAGCAAAAAGGAAAGGACTCTGTATTCAATAAATGGTGCTGGAATAGCTGGCTAGCCATATGCAGAATAAAGCTGGACTCTACTTTTCACCATATACAAAAATTAACTCAAGATGGATTACACAATTAAACATAAGACCTCAAACTATAGAAATCCTAGAAGAAAACCTAAGAAACACCATTCTGGATGTCAGCCTTGGGAAAGAATTTATGACTAAGTCTGAAAAAGCAATTGCAATAAAAACAAAAATTGACAAAAGGGAACTAACTTAACTAAAGGGCTTCTTCACAGAAATAAAAACTATTAACAGAGTAAACATATAAGCTACAAAACAGGGGAAAATATTTGCAAACTATAAATCCAACAAAAAACGAATACCCATAATCTATAAGGAACTTAAACAACTCAACAAGCAAAAGCCAAATAACCCCATTAAAAAGTGGGCAAAGCACATGAAAAGACACTTCTCAAAAAAAGACACATAAGTAGCCAACAAACCTGAAAAAATGCTCAACGTTACTCACCATCAGAGCAATGCAAATCGAAACAACAATGAGATACTATCTCTTATCAGTCAGAATGGCTTTTGTTAAAAAGTCAAAAAACAATAGATGCTGGTGAGGCTGCAGAAAAAAAGGAATGCTTATACACTGTTGGTGGGAATGTAAATCAGTTCAGTCAGTGTGGAAATCAGTTTGAAGATTTCTCATAGAACAACTACCATTTGACTCAGCAATTCCATTACTGGGTATATAGCCAAAAGAAAATAAATCACTCTACAAAAAAAAAAAAACGCATGCACTCATGTATCAGTCAGGGTTCTCTAGAGGGACAGAACTAAACAGGTATGTATAGAGAGAGGCGTTTATTAAGTATTAACTTACTTGATCACAAGATCCTACAATAGGCTGTCTGCAAGCTTGAGGAGCAAGGAGAGCCAGTCAGTCTCAAAACTGAAGAACTTGAAATACGATGTTCGAGGGCAGGAAGCATCCAGCACAGGAGAAAGATGGAGGCTGTGAGGCTAGCTCAGTCTCCCTTCTTCACTTTTTTTTTTGCCTGCTTTATATTCACTGGCAGCTGATTAGATGGTGTCCACCCAATTAAGGATGGGTCTGCCTTCCCCAGCCTACTGACTCAAATGTTAATCTCCTTTGGCAACACCCTCACAGACATACCCAGGATCAATACTGCATCCTTCAATCCAACCAAATTGACACACAGTATTAACTGTCATAACTCATGTTCATCGGAGTACCACTCACAATAGCAAAGACATGGAATCAACTTAGATGGCCATCAATGGCAGATTGGATAAAGAAAAAATGCAGTACTTAAAACAAAATCATGCCCTTTACAGCAACATGAATGCAACTAGGGGTTCTCGCAACTAGTCAGGGTTCTCCTACCAAAAAGGACATTGGTAGTTTGATTGGGATAGCATTGAATCAGTACGTTGCTTTGGGAAGTATGGCCATTTTAATGATACTGATTCTTTCCATCTGTTATCCTAAGTGACTTAATGGAGGAACGGAAAAACAAATACTGCATATTCTCACTTATAAGTGGGGGCTGAACATTGGGTAAACATGCGCATAAAGATAGAAACAATAGACACAGGGACTACTGGAAGCAGGAGGGAAGGAGGAGTGCAGGGACTGCAAAACTAAGAAAGTTCTTCTGGCTGGTGGAAAATTATAGAATTAGCAGATAGAAATTTAAATGTGCACAAGGAATAAAGAGTGCTGAAAGTGGTAAATATGTGAGTAAATATAAAGTATATTACTCATTTTAAAATTTACTTAAGTGATAACTGTTTAAAGAAAAATCTATAAATTATGTTTATAACTTGTGTAGAAGTAAAACACTTGATAATAATAGCAAAGGACAGGAGGTAAGAATGAAAATATACTGTTCTTATACTATGAAGTGCTAAAATATAGTTTGAAAAGTTAATATTACATTACAATAAGTTAAACATGTATATTGTAACCCTATAGAAACTACTAAAAATAAAACAAGTAAGTGTATCTAATAGACCAACAGTTACTATAAAATAAAGTACTAGAATGTACTGAATCCAAGAGAAAGCAGGATAATATGGGGGAAAGGAGATAATGTTAGACAAATCTAAAGTTACTGGCAAGATCAAAACTTTATCCCCACTATTCTGATCATGCAATTAAATGTAAATGGTCTAAACACCCCAATTTAAAAAGCAGATTATCAGGCTATAGCAAAGCAGGACAAACCAACTACATGCTATCTACAGGGAAAAAAAAAAAAAAAAAAAAAAAAAATGAGCACACACATTTTAAAAATAAGCAAATAATAAGGTCTAATCATATTAAACAGTCACCTCCAGAAACCCTAAATCCAATGAAAGAACTTCATCCTTAATATTCTGTTCCTCTAAAACCACCCATGGTACCAAAATCTGTATTAGTCAGATTTCTCTAGAGAGGGTTACCTAGTTCTCTAGCTTTCTAGTCAGGGTTCTCATAATTAGCCAATGTAAAGTGAATTTGAACATTCACTTTACAAACAAAGATGTACAACTGGCCAGTAAGTCATGAAAATATACTCAACATCATTAGTCACCAGGAAAATGTCAATTAAAACAATGAAATAGCAGTACACACTTATTTTAAAAGACTGACGATACGAATTGATAGAACTAAAATTCTGATACATTGCTAAGTAGAATGTAAAATAGTATAACCACTGTAGAAAACAGTTTCTTAATAATGTTGAAAATATACAAACCATATGACCTAGCAATTTCATTCTAAATATTTCCCCAAGAAAAATGAAAATCTATTCCCATAAAAATACCTTAGCACTAATGTTTGAGGCTGCTTTATTAACAATGGCCTAAAATTAGAAACAACCCAAATTATCATCAGCAGGTAAATAAATTAGCAAACTATGGTATATTCCTACAATGGAATATCACTCCATAAATAAAAAATAAAAATGTATACACTACTGATACCTAAAAAAAATGGAAGAATCTTAAAACACACTTAATGAAAAAGCTATACACTAAAGTTTACATACTGTATTATTTCAGAAAGGCAGCATAATTTATAGCGACAGCTGATTTACAGTTGCCTAGGGTTGGGTAGGGCATGAAGATCAAAGCAAAGGAGCATGAGGAAACTTACTGAAGTGATGAAGCTGTTCTATATCTTGATTAGAGTGGTGGTTATAAGGGTACAGTCGATCCCTTTTATTCACAGTTTTCTCTTCTGTAGTTTCAGCTATCTACACCAACTGCTTTCTGAAAACTGTTAAGAATGTATAAGATATTTTGAGAGAGATAAACCATGTGATATAGTACATTGTTATACTTGTTCTTTTTTAAGTTATTAGTGTTAACCTCTCACTGTGGCTAATTTATAAATTAAACTTTATCATAGTAAGTATGTATGGGGAAACAAACACAGTATTTATATGGTTTGATTATATCTGCAGTTTCAGGCATACACTGGGGGTCTTGGAACATATTTCCTGTAGGTGAGGGGGGAGTACTGCATACTTTTGTTAAAACTAATCTACTGCACACTTAAATATCTTGGCTGTATGCAAATTATAGTAATAAAGTTGATTTTAAGAGAAAAAAAAGAGATACCATTATTATAGAAATCCATCTGCTTGCTAAGTATACACAGCCTTGGAAAAGTTTTGTTTTACTGTAAGTACCCTCTCATGTAGTATTATGTAAAATAGCCCAAATAATAACCCCTAATTCTTATATTCTCCCTCTACCACATGTTAGTTCTCATCATGGTTACACTTTGTACTTTTTGATGAATGCAAAACAGATGGCAGTAATTGCCAAATTCATAAAAAGCTGATATACGTCCTAACCACCACCCACATCAGAGCTTTTTTTTTTTTTTTTTTTTTTTTTGAGACACAGTCTTGCTCTGTCACCAGGCTGGAGTGGAGTGCAATGGTGTGATCTCAGCTCACTGCAACCTCCACCTCCCGGGTACAAGAGATGCTCCTGCCTCAGTCTCCCAAGCAGCTGGGATTACAGGCATGCACCACCCCACCCAGCTAATTTTGCATTTTTAGTAGAGACAGGGTTTCACCATGTTGGTTAGGCTGGTCT
This sequence comes from Papio anubis, assembly GCF_008728515.1. Classification (NCBI taxonomy): domain Eukaryota; kingdom Metazoa; phylum Chordata; class Mammalia; order Primates; family Cercopithecidae; genus Papio; species Papio anubis. The sequence goes on along the minus strand of NC_044982.1, from coordinate 61,903,692 downwards.
TGAACTCCCCACCTCAGGTGATCCACCCACTTCAGCCTCCCAAAGTACTGGGATTACAGGCATGGGCCACCGCACCCAGCATAGAGTTGTTACCTGTAGGGATCTCATAATAATAGTAGGATCCAGGAAAGTAATGTAATGTATGATGGGACCCAATATTAGACAATGGAAATAGATTGGGGACCGATATCAAGATAACTTGTCAGAAAATTAAAAAATAACTAATGTACTGTCCAAAATAATCAAGTTTTTTTTTCAAATGATAATAAGAAATTTAATATATAAATTATATTTTAAAGCCAGACTTTCAGGAATGATCAGTCCAAAGAAAATGCATATATCTAAAGTAATCAAAAAGATTCCCTATAGTTTATATTAAATTATGGATTTATAAGTTATTAATAAAAAATTTGAATAACAGATTTTGAGAAGGAAATGAAGTCAGGTGACACTAAGAAAAATAAGGCTTGAGTCAACCTAAATTTGTGTTCTTCATAAAAGCAAAGTGAGGAATAGAAGAGAGAAAATATGTAGATGAAAAATTAAAAACAAAAAAGAGACATTCCAAGCTGGGCATGGTGGCTCACACCTGTAATTCCAACCGTTTGGAAGGCCAAGGCAGGAATCACTTGAGGCTAGTTCAAGACCAACCTGGACAACACAGTAGGACCCTATCTCCACAAAAATTTAAAAAATAAAAAATTAGCTAGACATGATGGCACACAAGGGTAGTTCCACACAATTGGGACACTGAGGCAGGAGGATCACTTGAGCCCAGGGGGTCCAGGCTGCAGTCAGCCATGATGATGTCACTATACTACAGCCTGGGTGACAGAGTGAGACCCTGTCTCAAAAAAAAAAAGAGAGAGAGAGACATTTTTGTCCTGATTTTGAACTTGGTCTAAATGATTTGGACAATCCAGCTCCCTTATCTCATGTCTCTTTTATATCACTGCAGGAAGTATTCATACAAAAAACAATACTAGTAAGTCATCCTTCCAAGTATACCGTGAGTCTAGACTTCAATTTCCCTATGATCTCTGATTCCCTGCTGCTGACAATGGCCATATCCCAAAGTCCTGTTTCATCCACAACAGGAGGGCTTAAGTTGCATTGCTTTGTTTTCAGAAACTGCAGTGCCTTTGTAGAAGCAACTAACACAGAAAAATTAAGTAGAAGTTCAAGGTTATATAAAAAATAGGTGGGTACTCTGGAAAAAAAAAATACTTATCCATTAATAACTGAGAACAAAATACTGCAGGTAAAAGAGAAATCTTTGTTAAACACCCCAGGTCAAAAAACTAGCTTCCTTAAAAATAACAGAAAACTACATTTGTGTTTGTTCCTATGTGATCTTTCTTGTACCTAGATCTTATTTATTTTGCACTATGGATCTTTTTGGAATTCACTTATTTGACACAATTATTAAGCCATTTGCTAAACATCTCAATTTTAGGCACTGTACTAAACATAGGCAAGAAAGAAATGAATATGAAATTGTGGTTTCTGTGGCTTTGTGGTTTTTGCCACTGAGAAGCTAGAAATAACCATTGGCAGCCCTGCTTACCTAGTGCAAATTCCACATGCTAGCATTATCAATATGACTTAGGAAAACTGAAATCAGTCTTTTCAGTTTACAAGATTCAGGAGCTGCCAGAATAACCTGTTACACCTTAGGCTGGTGACTGTGAAAGAGCACAAAACCCATTGCACATAGGTAGGAATTAGGAATAATTAAAGTATCTTTTCAGACCCTAGCAGGAGACATTGATATGACCTTAAGGATAAATACCCACCAACTCCTGCTGAGACACAAAAAAGCACAATATGTTTCACAATATGTTTTAGGCAAGGCATCCGCACTCAGCTGTTGTTACAGGCACATACTCCTAACTTAGGTATTCAATCTTATCTGCCTATTAAGCTAAGTTGCAGTTCGTTCACAAGGACTCAAATATAGAAGTACGGGGTCCTTCTCAGGCCACATTTAGTTTGCTTTAACAATGGATTCAAAGATTTTCTGATTGACAATTGGTTGAAAAAGTTAAATTATTATCTAAAGACCTGAATCAATAGAAAGGAGTGTCTGGGTTAAGACCATGGGTTGTGGGCTGGGTGCGGTGGCTCATGCCTGTAATCCCAGCACTTTGGGAGGCTGAGGTGGGCAGATCACCCGAGGTCAAGAGTTCGAGATCAGCCTGGCCAACATGGTGAAACCCCATCTCTACTAAAAATACAGAAATTAGCTGGACATGGTGGCAGACACCTGTAATCCCAGCTACTCGGGAGGGTGAGGCAGGATAATTGTTTGAACCTGGGAAGCAGAAGTTGCAGTGAGCCAAGATCGTGCCATTGTACTCCAACCTGGGTGATAAGAGTGCAACTCTGTCTAAAAACAAAGAAAAAAATAGATAAGGGGTTATAGAGACCAAAGTCCTTATTACATAGATAAAGTCTCACAGGTGGCTGCCCTTAGAAGCAATAGATACCAAAAGTTTCCTATTCAGACCTTTAAAAAGTATTAGACTCTCAGCTAATCTCTTCAGGATCAGAAAAAGACCTGAGAAGAGGATTCTCTACAGAGTATAAATATCCCCCACAAGAGTGTTTTGTGAGACCATTTCAAAATATGTCAAAGAAATATATTTTGGGGTAAAATACTTAGATTTATTTCAGGGCCTGCTATCCGTCATGTGATGCTACACTAGAGTCAGACTGGAATTTTTTATCTTGTTACTACAAAAAGTCTGTTTCGTCAGTCTAAAGATCTCTGTTTTAATGTTAGTGCTGGTCGGTTGTGTCTGAATGCCAAACGGAGAGAGTATAATGAGGCATGTCCAGCCCCCTTCCCATCATTGCCTGAACTACTTTTTCAGATTTCTTGGGAATCCCGTTGGCCAAGAGAGGAGTCCATTCAGTCTATTGGAGGGCTTAGAAATTGATTTTTGGTTTGCAGAAGAATGGAGAGAAGCTTAGTTCCCAGTTAAAGGAGGGGATGGAAGGCATTGGGGAGTGTGTGATAGGAAACACAAAGATAGGCTTCTGGATAAGTTACTACATGTAGCAAGTTAAGATTAACTACTACTTATGTTGCAGAAAATCAGGAGGGCAAGGGAGACCTCGGGGTATAGCAGGAGAATCTTTTATTGAGTGTACCCCAGCCCAGCAGACTCAGCATCCAAAAAACTGGGCCCGGAACAACAACAAGGTTTTGCTTATATACCTACTCCTAAGTGGCCCAAATGCAAACTTACAGAGGCAGGACAGAGGCCGTTAATCAAACTAAGACAGGCTTATAACTCAGGTTTAGTATACTCCTTACTATGCAGCCCAGATGGTCGTTATCTGGTTAGTTCAAAGGAGTTTCACAAAGACTCATCTTGCTACCCCTACCATGGCACCTAGCTGGCTACAAGCTAGACCTGCTCAAGCTGTACTGCTTAGATGAAGAAGCAGGAACCTGCAGTCATTAACTACAGGAAAAACAGAAACTCATACAACTTACAGAGCAAGAAGCAAGGTATAGTTTACATAGCAGAGGGGATGGGATTCTAGGGGAACATTTACTCACACTAAAGGAGAGATAGGAAAACTTATCTCTTCACATCCTTTAGTTGAGGGAGTGTTGGGAGAGTCTTTAGAGCACATTCCTCTGAGTTGTGGCCCTTAGATAACGTTATCGAAATTTTGCCTGTTACTGCCTTTGAAATGAGTCAGCTAACACAGGCAGCTTGTTTTTTTTTTCTTCTTTGATTTCTATTTTCTTTCTTTCTTTAATGCTTTTTCCCTTTTTTCCCTCCTCACTTATTAAATATTTATGACACTGTTAGAAATGCAAAGTTCTTGTTCCTCGGTGCCGTGAAGAAATAGCACTTGAACGTAAATTTAATTCTCTCAGCAAGGCAATTTTTACTTCTATAGAAGGGTGTGACTCACGAATGGAGAAATGGTGAGAGCACACCTGGACAGGGGAGGGGAAGGTGTTCTTTTTTTTTTTTTAAACGAAATTGTAAATTTTATTGTTTTAACGTGTATGCATGTTTAGTGACATTTACATTTTGAAATAAAATTTATGATTCATTATTTCATTTGCTGGAGATAGTTTCTTTGAAGAGTATGTATTGCAGAGGCTCTGGGGAAGGGAACTGAAATGGACAAACTCAAGCAGTCACAATTGACTGAGGGACTGAAGCTTGCCTGGAACTTGGCAGGTCCTATTTTGGAAGGAAGGCTTTGCAGAAGAGCTCTTGCAGAGCGTGGTTGCTCTTCTGGTTTGAGGGGAAGGAGTTCTTATTCCTGATGCAGGTAGCCCCTACTGCTGTGTTGTTCCCCTATTGGCTAGGGCTGGACCGCACAGTCTAAGCTAATTCCGATTGGCTATTTCAAAGAGGGCAGGGCTATGAGCCAGAGTGGTGGGGTGAGTAGTTTGGAGGGAAGGATGGTTAGGAACAGGTAACTAGAGATGATTTAGGTCAGAGCAGGTGACTAGGAGTGACTTAGGTCAAAGCAGGTGACTGGGATGAGTCAGGACGGGGCAGGTGACCAGGGGTGACTTAGGTCAAAGCAGGTGACCAGGATGAGTCAGGACAGAGCAGGTAACCAGGGAACAGATGTGAACTACTGATTAGGACTGGCGGGAAAGTTGTTTACTGAAACTAGAAGCAAGGGAGGTGAGAGAACCAGGAAGTTAAACTTTAAAATGGAGAATCAAAGAATAAGAGAGCTGAACATACTGATACATTGATTCTTTGAAGAGAAACTGGGAGTTCATTATATTTAACTGTCACGCGCATCCATGTGAAGGGACCACCAAACAGGCTTTGTGTGGGCAATAAAGCTTTTTAATCAACTGGGTGCAGGCGGGCTGAGTCCAAAAAGAGAGTCAGCAAAGGGTGGTGGGATTATCCTTAGTTCTTATAGGTTTTGGGATAGGAGGTGGAGTTAGGAGCAATTTTTCGTGGGCAAGCGGTGGATCTTACAAAGTACATTCTCAAGAGCAGAAAGAATATTACAAAATACCTGATCTTATAAAGTACATTCTCAATAGCAGAGAGAATATTACAAAGTACCTTCTTAAGGGCGTGGGAGGATATTACATAATACTTTCTCAAGGGTAGGGAGGGTGTATCATGTAAAGTACATTCACAAGGGCAGGAATATCACAAAGTACATTGTCACATTATCACAAGGGCAGGTAGGGTGTATTGTCACAAAGTCAGTTGATCAGTTAGGGTGCGGCAGGAACAAATCACAATGGTGGAATGTCATCAGTTAAGGCAGAAACTGGCTATTTTCACTTCTTTGGTGGATCTTCAGTTGCTTCAGGCTGTTTAGATGTATACATGCAGGTCACAGGGGATATGATGGCTTAGCTTGGGCTCAGGGGCCTGACATTAACAACACTGCGCTTTCTGAGCATTATATACTCAATAAATCTCCTGAGGAAGGCACTATTAATTATTACTATTGTCAAAGAAACAAAGCTTGTATCATGTTTGGATTTGAATCCACTGGAAGTACTTTATGTTGTTATTGCTATTGCTTGCTGAAGGCCCTCAGGGAAACTCAGGTTGGAGCCCATTCTGCTTACCCAAGTTCACTTACAGCTCAAAGGAAGAAATGTCATTTCCTAAACCAAATTTATTTGATAGATTTAAATGAAAATATAAGGCTTCCCAGTGCTTGCCTATGAAGGTTAAGTTCCAGAAAAATTAAACAGGAAATTTTAAATGTCTTAAGAAGAATTTGTCTTGTCTTCTTAAGAAAGAAGCATCTACATTCCTTCTCAGGGTTATATCAAGAGACAGAGTCCATATATATTTAAAGTTAAGTACGGCTTTTTGCCCCACATGTCTGCTCCTACAGAAGTAATCGTTTTTGATTGTGTACCCCTATGATATTTGAAATACCTATTTGGTCTGTATCCCTGTTTCCTGTTATACAATTTTAAAAATCCTTGGAATCTCCAAAGTGCTATCTTTTTGCATACTAATGTTGGCTGATAGCTTCAGGATGGGGATGATCACCTGAAACAAAGGCATAATTAAAGGGTTGGGACTTTCAGCCCCAACCCCCAGACTCCTGAGAAAGGTAAGGACTGAAGGTCAAGTTGATCAGCAATGGCCAACGGTTTAACTATTTAGACCTCCTTAGTGAAGTCTCTAAAAAAACCCAAGAGGACACAGTTCAGAAAGCTTCTGGATAGGTGAACATATGGAGGTTTCTGGAGGAGGGTATGCCCAGGAAGGACATGGAAGCTCTGTGCCCCTTTCCCTATACCTCATCCTATGAGTCTCTTCATCTGTATCCTTTGTAATATCCTTGACAATAAATGATAAACCTAAGTGTTCCCCGATTTTTGTGAGCCAATCCAGCAAATTAATTGAAACCACAAAGAGGGTCATGGAAACCCCAAATTGAAGACCATCAATCAGAAGTTCCAGGCCAGGCATGCTGGCTGACACCTGTAATACTAGCGCTTTGGGAGGCCAAGGCAGGTGGATTGCCTGAGCACAGGAGTTCAAGACCAGTATGGGCAACAAGGTGAAACCTTATCTCAACTAAAATACAAAAAAACCAGCCAGCTGTGGCAGCATGCACCTGTAGTCCCAGCTACTCGGAGGCTGAGGCAGGAGAATTGTTGAACCCAGGAGGTGAGGTTACAGCGAGCCATGATTGTGCCACTGCACTCCAGCCTGGGTGACAGAGTGAGACTCTGTCTCTTAAAAAAAAAAAAGAAAAAGAAGTTCCAGAGACCTGGACTTGTGACTGGTGTCTAAAGGGTAATCCTGGGGACTCAACCCTCAACCTGTAGGATATGACACTATTTCCATGTAGATAGCGTTAAAACTGACTTGGAGGACACCCAGTTAGTGTCTGTTGTAGAATTAGTTACTAGCTTGGTGGTGGGGAAAAAAATCCACATATTTGGTCACAAAAGTCTTCTTCCGTGTTGATGATTATTGTTATGGTGGTGTGACAGGAGAAGAAAAGCAAGGATTAAGAGTTTTTCTGAAACTACTTGTGATCACAGAATATAAATTTTTTTACACCCCTTGTTCTACCCCTTGTGGAATGGGGAGCACGGGTAAGCAGGTGCAGGAGTGAGGGCAAGCACTTTTGGGCTCTGGCAGGGGCAAAACTCCGTGCATGCTCTGCAGCAGCATCTAGTGGGTTGCCCACGACCCCTGAAGCCCCAGAAGGAGTGTTACAGTGCCCATTTAGCTTTTCTGTCTACAGACAGCTTAAGTGGTAACAGCTTGGTGGAGGGTTAGTGTGACAGCCTTTTGCACCTGCACTCGTGGCACCCAAGTTCTTGTGCAGTGTCCAGGAGGAATGAGGTCGTGTGAATAAACTGAAGATGGTAAACATGGTGGATTTTATTGCTGATGAAAGTGGCTCTCAGTGGGAAGAACAGAGCAGAAAGGTAATCTTCCTCTGAGTCCGGCCATCCCCGGACTCCTCTCTGAGGCTATGCCAGACTCATCTCTGAAGCTACACTGTCAAGCTGTCCCTCTGAAGTCAAGCTGCTTCTCTCCAATGTCCAACCATAGTTTCTGTCATCCAGCTGCTTCTCCTCTCTCCTGGCTGAGTTCTAGGGTTTTTATAGGGTCATGATGGGGGCAGGGTGGGCTACGGGTGGTATCAGAAAAGACAACATTCAAGCAGGAAAACAGGGATGTATGTTCTCACTTTGGGCCGCAGTATTAGGCTTTTCAGCTTGAGCGTGGGGCCCTTGGCCAGGACCAGCTCTCTTGTGCCCAGAATTTCCCTGCCTCCTGTCCCTATCATTATCTCATCATCAGCACATTATTTGTATTTCCAAAATTATTTCCTCCTAAACCTTATTCGTTAGCATTATTTGTGAAATGTGGTTTCTTTTCTTTTTAGCCACACTGAATCAAGTTCTATTTCATAAGTTCTATTTTTTCAGCACATTACATATGAAAAAATTGAAGCACAGAGAAGATGAATACACCAAAATTCACACATATCTCAACTACCAGGTTAGAACTGCAACCCAAATCTGAGTCCCAAGTGATTCCCTGTCCCATTATATGACTCTGCCTCCCTCAAGTGCTGGTAGGACGGCTGAAGCAATGGGAAGTTTAATGTGAGAAAGAAGTGCAAAAGGAAGCCAGCAGGCTGGATATGTTTCTACATGGGAGCTGGCTGTTCAATTCCAAGCTTTGGAACACAGGATATGCTAAAGACTCCTAGTTTGTTTCTGTATCTAGAAGGTACATGAAAAGTTTCAGCAGCTATGCAAAAATATCTGGCATGAGAAAGCTGTGCCACTAAGACTCACCTCAATAATGCAAGCCTATTAACAGTATAGTCAGGGCACATCTGGCAAGGTGAGGAAATGATCAAGAATAAATGTATGAGCGTCCATCAGAGGCAGCATTGTGTAGTTGTTAGGAAAGCACATCTTGATATCAAACTACCTGGGTAAGAATTCAATGTTCACATCATTGTGTTCTTGTGACCCTGAGAAAATTATCTAATATCTCTCTGCTTCAAATTATTTACAAGTAAAATAATAAGAATAGTATCTACCTCACTTTGTGTGAGGATAAGTTAATATATCTAAATTGTTTATAAACCTGCTTACTATTTAGTAAGCCCTCAATGTGAGTTTTCTTATCATCAATGAGGAAAATGAAGTTGAAAGTAGAGATTCATCTACCTTCCAGTCTGCTTTTAACATCTTAGACTATCAAGCTTGAAACACTGTAAATGGGTGCATTGAATATTCAATAAGTAGTTAGCAAAAAGAAGTGATTTTAAAAATGCACAGATGCTTTAGCAGGTAAGATAACTATGGAAAGGCAGATGCCCACAACCAACATATTTACTCAAAACGTGCTAAACCTGACAGGTAATCTACCTAACTTAAAACAAAAAAAACAGGCAAATTCTGAATGTATTTCCATAAAGGATTAGAGTCAGAATGGTTCAATGGTCACACAGGTACTTATGCTCAGCAAACTGAATACTTGGATTCAAAGCAGCAAGACTCATCCAGTGTAGACTGACAGCATTGAGGCCACTGAGAATCACTCAGACTCATTTAGGATATGCTTAGTTCAATGTACATTTGGTATATTTCCCACCAAGCTTTTATTGGCCTTATTTAGGGTACCACACGCTGAATTTCTTTAGATAATGACACCCAACTGATCCTCAATCTATCTGGTTCGAGTGGTGATCCAACCTCAAAAAGGGGGCAGAAACCCATGCCCTGCTAGTTCTTTAGTTCGAGGTTAAACATGTACCCAGGTTGTTCCAATCAGAACATAGGCAAGGATTTGATCAGAATACTCAGAAAAAGATGCTTTCACTTCTGTGGGATTTTAACGCAGGAAAATGTAGGCTTAAAACTTCTATGTGACAACTTCCTTTTCCCACCCCTGAAGACTGAGAATGAAACCAACAGGGAAAAAGATAAGAAATAAAGAGAAGAATGAAATCCTGATCACATTGTTTGAGCCTATAACCAGGCCACACTTAAAATGAAACTATCCTCTGGATTTTCAAGTTATATAAGCCAATAAATCCCCCATATTTTAAAAATCAGTCAGAGTTAGTATTCTGTCTGATGCAACAGAAAGAATCCTAGCTGATACACTTAGGAACTGAAAGGGAACACTTAGATGAAGACTGATTTTTGTAGTTGGTAAAAACTGTAATCGAAAAGTCATGGAGTGGCATCAGTAAAATGCCAACTAGAGTCATCTGGCTTTCCCCACCTCAACAAAAAGGGACCAAAACAATAAGAAAAAAATTATATTTTGAGTTGAGTGACTAATGAAGTACCCTAGAGAACAGCAGGGAGTGGTAAAGATCCTGTGGACCACAAACACTTAGGATAGCACCAGAGAGAGGGGTACAAGTTACCCTGCCACTTTACAATGTCTCCCCTACCAGGATAAGCTTGGAGATGGCGGGATTTCTTCTTACAGGTAAAAGAAAAGTTGAACACACCCAGGAGTACCATTATCATCACAGATGCCAGTGGTCCTTTCTATAGAAGAATCCCCTAGCCCTCACAGGTCCCAAACTCACTTTGGAGAGTTGCTAGAAGTTGGCACAGCTGCATTGTTCTGGAATAGGAACTCACATTGTGAATCCCCCACTCTTGTGATGTAAACTGCTACTACATAGCACCATCTTAACACCAGACCCACTGCTAGAGTGTGTTCTACCCTGGGGGCCAGAAGACATTGCCTTTATCCATTGCCTAGGTCCCAATATCATTCTTTCATGTTCACATGCATGCCTGAAACACCATGACCCTGGGTACTAGGATTATAGGCTGGACAAATGATTAAAACCCCAGTGTTTGAAGCCGTATGTCAACTAGGTCCTCTGGGTAATAAGCAGACTTCCACAGCAGGGACACCACCAAACTACCAGCCAGGTTACTGCTCCCACATGTGCCCCCGTCAGGCAGCCAGGCAGTTTATAGTACATGTGAGAGCCTGCGGATGGTTTAACAGTCACTTCAGTAGAGCCCTGCTTTGCCAGAGGGTCCACCACACTAACAATGGCCTGCCACATCTGTGCCCACCCTGATACCCAGTCTGTTAGTAACCCAGTGTAACCCAGTTCTGGGAGAGACTGCCATACTGCTGGCCGGCCAACCATGTCTGCATGTGTCTGGCCCTGCAACCAGCTTGGCACCCCTTCCCCCAGCAAAAATGCACCCCAGCTATCACAAACTCCCACAGCTAAGGCACTGAGGCAAACATAAATATTGGCCAATGAGAAATATAGTTGAAGAAACTACACAGAGACCACACTACTGAGTCCACACAGACACAAAGCCAATGCACTATACCCAGCTGACACCCAGGATGCTCTACAGAAAAAAAAAAAAGAACTTTCCCCCTACAAAATCATTTCATAAAATTGGAAAAAGCAACCTGTTCCACTAGATGTGTAGGTATCAGTAGATAGCATATCAGTAGATATGAGAAACAAACAAAAAAAATCCAGGAAACATGACACCCCCAAAAGAGCACAATAATACATGAGTAGTAAAACCCCCACAAAGGATATTTACAAAATGCCTGAAGAGAAATTCAAAATAATTACCTTCAGGAAACTTAACAAGATACAAGAGAATACTGACAAACAATTCAATGAAATCAGAAAAGCAATTCATGATCTGAATGAGAAATTCAATAGAAAGAAATAAGAAAAAAAGCAAACAAAAATATTAGAGCCGAGGAATTCAAAAAGTGAATTAAAAATACAGTAATACAATTCAGACCTTCAACAACAGACTAGATCAAGCAGAAAAAAGAATTTCTGAACTTGAAGACAGCTCTTTTGAAATAACCCAATCAGAGGGGGAAAAAAGAAATAAGAATTAAAAAGAATAAAGAAAGCTTATGGGACTTTGGGAACACCATTTAGCAAACATATGTTCACATTACAGGAGTTCCAGGGGAAGAAGAGATGAGAAAAAGGCACAGAAAACCCATGTAATAAAATAATAGCTTAAAACTTCCTAATCTTGTAATAGATATGAATATCCAGATCCAAGAAACCCAAAAGTCCTCAGTTAGACTCAACCCTTTTCAAGGCACATAATAATTAAATTTTGAAAAATAGAGAATTCCAAATGCTGCAAGACAAAAGTGTCAAGTTACATATAAGGGAATCACCATTAGACTATCAGAAGATTTCTCAGCAGAAGACTTATAAGCCAGGAGAGAATGGGATGATACATTCAAATTGCTGAGAGACATAATTGTCAACTACTAATACCGTATTCAGCAAAACCATCCTTCCAAAATAAGAAGAAAATAAAGGCCTTCACAGATAAGCAAAAGCTGAGGGAATTCATCACCACTAGACTGGCCTTACAAGAAATGCTTAAAGGGCCAGGCATGGTGACTCATGCTTATAATTCCAGGACTTTGGGAGGCCAAGGTGGAAGGCTTCCTGAAAACCAGGAGTTCAAGACCAGCTTGGAAAACAGAGTGAGACCCTGTATCTACAAATAATAATAATAATAATAATCTGGTCATGGTGGCATGTGGCTGCAGTTTCAGCTACTCACTAGGCAGAGGTGGAAGGATTGCCTGAGTTCAGGAAGTCGAGTCTGCAATAAGCCATGATCACACACCACTGTACTCCACTGTACACTCCTGGGTGGCACAGTGAGACCCTGTCTCAAAAAGAAAAAAAGAAAAGAAAAGAAAGAATGAAATGCTTAAGGGAGTTCTACAACTGTAAGCAAAACAACAATTACTATCATGAAAACATGTGAAGGTACAAAACTCACCAGTAGAGGAAAATTCATATTCAAACTGAGAATATTCCAGTATTATAAAGATGCTTTATAAATCTTCCAATTTACTAGTATGAAAGGCTAAAGAGACAATATTTTAAAAAATAGCTAGCAGATAAAAATGTAAATTTTAAAATTTTAGGGCAACAAAAACATAAACTGTGGGGCAGAGGAAAAATTCTAAAGTGTTTTCATGCAACCAAAGTCAAGTTGTTATCAGTGTAAATCGCCTGTTATAATTGCAAGACTATGTTAGTCCATGGTAACTACAAATAAAAAAATTATAACTGATGCACAAATCAGAAAGAGAAAGAAAAAGTGCAGCATAACAGAAAACCTACAAACCAGAGGTAAACAATGGAGAGATAAAAGAACAACGGATTTTAAAACAACCAGAAAACAATAAAGTCAGAGAAGTCTTTACCTACCAATATATTTCTAAATCAAACTGAATTAAATTCACCAATTAAAAGATAGAGAGGCCAGGCACAGTGGCTCATGCTTGTAATCCCAGCACTTTGGGAGGCCGAGCGGGGTGGATCACGAGGTCAGGAGGTCGAGACCAGCCTGGCCAACACAGTGAAATCCCATCTCTACTAAAAATACAAAAATTAGCTGGATGTGGTGGCAGGCACCCATAACCCCAGCTACTTGGGAGGCTAAGCCAGAGAATCACTTGAACCCCAGAGGCAGAGGTTGCAGTGAGCTGAGATCATGCCACTTGCACTCCAGCCTGGGCAACAGAGCTAGACTCCATCTCAAAAAAAAAAAAAAGATAGAGAGTGGCTAAATAATTTTTTTAAATGCCCAACTAGACGCTGCCTACAAGAGACTCACCTCGTTCTTAAAAACAAACAGTGAAAGTGAAGAGATGGAAAAAAGACATTCCTCATACATGAAAACCAAAACTGAGTACGAGTGACCATAACAGATAAAATGAATTTTAACTAAAATACTGTAAAAATAGGCAAAGTCATTTCATAATTACATAAGGATTGATTTAATAAGAGGATATAACAAATGCAAATATATATGCACCCAAAACTGCAGCATGCAAATATGTAAAGCAAATATTAGTACTGCAAATGTAAGGCACTATGTTCAGCTTAGTGCCTCAGAACTGTTTTTTCCCTAGCTGAAGCATATGCCAGCCCATTTAAATAATGGACAGATCATCCAGACAGAAAATCAACAAAGAAAGATTGGACTTACACTGCACCATAGATCAAAGGGACCTAATAGACATTTATAGAACATTCCATCCAACAGCTACAGAATACACATTCTTCTCAACTTCACAAGAAATGTCCTCCTATAAAGATCACATGTTAGGTCACGAAACAACTCTTAACAAATTAAGAAGATAGAGATCTTGACACAAGTATACATATGTAACAAACCTGCACGTTATGCACATGTACCCTAGAACTTAAAATATAATAATAATAATAATAACAAAAAGAAGATAGAGATCATCTCTGATATGATTTGGCTCTGTGTCCGAACCCACATCTCATCTCAAATTGTAATCCCCATGTGTCAAGGTAGGGGCCTGGTGGATGGTGACTGACTCATGGAAGTGGACTTCCCCTTTGCTGTTCTCATGACAGTGAGTTCTCATGAGATCTGATTGTTTGAATGTATGTGGCACTTCCCCCTTCACACTGTCTCTCTCTCTGCTGCCACCATGTGAAGAAGGCCCCAGCTTCCTCTTCACCTTCTATGATGACTGTAAGTTTCCTGAGGCCTCCCAGGCAGGCTTCTCATTAAGCCTGTGGAACTGTGAGTCAATTAAACTTCTTTTCTTCATAAATTACTCAGTCTCAAGTAGTTCTTTTATAGCAGTGTGAAAATGGACTAACACAATTTCCTCTTTTCTGAGTAAAACTATGTATGTCTGGAAATCAACAAGATAAATTGCAAAAACTTTGCAAATACATTAAAATTGAACAACATGCTCCTTAATAAGCAATGGATCAATAAAGGAATTATAGGAGAAATTTAAAGCTTCCTAGAGAAGTGAAATGAAAACACAACATACCAAAACTTACAGGACACAGAAAATTCAGTTGTAAAAAGAAAGTTTATACCAATAAATGCCTACATATAAAAAATTATAATAAAAAACATAATGATGCACTTCAAGGAACTAGAAAAACAAGAACAAACTAAACTCAAAATGGTAAAAGGAAATAAGGAAGCTCAGAGAAGACATAACTAAAATAGAGACTTAAAAAATTCAAAAGATCAATGAAATAAAGAGTTAACTTTCTGAAAAGATAAAAAGAATAAATTTTTATCCAGACCAAAAAAAGAGAGAAGATGCAAAGAAATAAAATCAGAGATGAAAAAGGACACATTAGAACTGATACGACAGAAATACAAAGGATCATAAGATACTGTTATGAAAAACTATACACCAACAAATTTGATAATGTAGAAGAAATGAATTAATTCCTGGATACATACAGCCTACCAAAATTAAATTATGAAGAAACAGAAAATATGCACAGACCAATAACCAGTAAGGAGATTGAATCAGTGATAAAAAGTCACCCTTCATAGAAAAACCCTGGGCCTGATGTCTTTACTACCAAATTCTTCATAACCTTTAAAGAACTCAGCAATTCTCCTCCAACTATTTCAGAAAACTGAAGAGGAGGAAATTATTCCAAACTCACTTTGTAAGAATAGCATTACCCTGATTCCAAAACCAGACAAAGCCATAACAAAGAAATAAAACTACAGGTGGATACGCTTGATAAAACATAAATGCAAAAATTCTCAGCAAGATATTAACAAATCATATTTAATAGCACATTAGAAAGATCATTCATATGATCAAGTGGGATTCATCCCAGGGAGTCAAGGATGGTTCACCATACACAGATCAATAAATGTTATATATTACCTTAACAGAAAGAAAGGCAAAAACCATATGATCATTGCAACAGATGCAGAAAAAGTGTGTGACAAAATTCAACAACCCCAACAACACTTCATGATAAAAACTCTCACCAAACTGGGTATAGAAGACATATGCTTCAACACAATAAGGGCCATATTTGACAAACCCACAGCCAATACCATACTGAATGTAGAAAAACTGAAAACTTTAAGATTAGAAACAAAACAAGGTTGCCCACATTGCTATTCAACATTGTACTGGAAGTCCTAGACAGAGCAATTGGGCAAAAGAAAGAAATAAAAGATGTGCAATTTGGAAAGGAGGAAGTCAAGTGACATTATCTTATATGTAGAAAACCCTAATAATGCCACCAAAAAAAAGCATTAGAACTAATAAAGGAATTCAGAAAAGTTGCAGGATACAAAATAAACACAAAAAAAATCAGTGCCATGATAAAAATAAAATATCTGAAAAAGAAGTCAGGAAAACAATTCAATTTACAAGAGCTACAAAAAATAATCTAACTAGGAATAAAGTTAACTAAGAAGGTGAAAGATTTTCACATGAAAAACTATAAAATACTAAAAGAAATTGAAGAAGACAGAAATAAATGGAAAAATATCTCATGTTCATGTGTTGGGACAATTAGTATTGTTATAATAACTACATTACCCGAAGCAATCTGCAGATTTAATGCAATCCCTATCAAAATACCCATAACATTCTTCATAGAAACGGAAAAACAATCTTAAAATTTATGTGGAACCACAAAGACCCCAAATAGCCAAAGCAATCTTTGACAAATAGAAAAAAGCTGGAACCATCATACTACCTAACTTCAAAATATACCATATAACTATTGTAACTAAAACATCATAGTGCTGACATAAACACAGAAACATAGACAAATGGAACATAATAGAAAACTCAGAACTAAATTCACATGCCTAGAGCTAACTGGTTTTCAACAAATGTGGCAAGAACATACACTGGGGAAAAGACAGATTCTTCCATAAATGGCGCTGAGAAAATTGGATAGCCACATGCAAAAGAATGAGATTAGACCCCTACCTGTCACCATATACACAAATAAATTCAAAATGGATTAAAGAGTTAAATGTAAAGCCAGAAACTATGAAACTATTAGAAGAAAAAATAGGAGAAATACTTCATGACATTGGGCTGGGCAAGGATTTTGAAATAAGAACTCTAATGCACAGGCAACAAAAGCAAAAACAAACAAATGGAATTATATCAAATGAAAAAAGCTTTTGCCAGCAAAGGAAACAACTAACAGTAGAAATAATCTACAGAATAGAAAAAAATATTTGCAAACTGTACATCTGAAAAGGGGTAAGTTTCCAAAATATATAAGGAATTTAAACAGTTGAACAGTCAAAAAGAAAACTCATTAAAAAATGGTTGAAATACTTTATGAGACATTTCTTCAAAGCAGACATACTAATGGCCAATAGCTGTATTAAAAAAAATGCTCAATATCACTAATCATTGGAAAATGCAAATCAAAACTACAATGAGATAACCCCATACTCCAGTTAGAATGGCTATTACCAAAAAGGATAAAAGAAAACAACTGTTGGAGAGGATGTGAAGAAAAAGGAACACTTACCCACTTTTGGTGAGATAATTTAGTACAGGCATTGTGGAAAACTATGTGGATGTTTCTCCAAAAACTAAAACTACCATATTATCTAGCAATCCCACTACTGGGTATATATCCAAAGGAAATGAATTCAGTATGACAGTCAGATATCTCCACTCCCTGCAATATCTTAGGCTACAATAGATTTTGCTATAAAACTAATGTAAATTTCCAGTGTTAAGTATGCCCCTTATGCCAACCTTCAGAAGATATTTTGTAGTACAGAAACTGTAGCAGTCTGAGTACAATTGCAGCACTAGCTAAGACAGAGAATCAACCTAAGTGTCCAACAAAGTATGAATGAATAAATGTGTTATATCTACGAAATGGAATTCTATTCAGCCATAAAAAAATGAATAAAATTCTGTCATTCGTGACAACATGGATGAACTTGGAGGACATCATGTTAAGTGAAATAAGCCAGACACAGAAAGACAAATGCCACATGATCTCAGTCATGTAGAAACAGAAAAAAAGGAGGAGGATAGAGAGAGGTTGGTCAACAGTTAAGAGGTTACAATTAGATAAGAGGAATAAATCATGTTGTTCTAGTGCACAGCAGTGTAACTATGGGTAGCAGTAAGGTGTTGTCTATTACAAATTACTTACAAGAGAGGATTTTTAATGTTCTCACCACAAAGAAATAATAAAGGTCGGAGGTGATACATATGCTAACTACCCTGATTTGACCATTATAAAACATATACATATATCAAAACATCAAATCGTATCCCTTAAATATGTACATTACAATGTGTCAATTAAAACTTTTAAAAACTAGAAGAGTCAAATCTGACAGATTCATAGCATGCTCAATGACCCCCTTCAATATCTTCATGGCGCCTGCAACCATGAAATTATTATATTCTCACTCATTCATGCTCGATATTAACCTCCATCTAATTTTGATAGTCTCCTTATTTCTAATACATTTTCCTAATATCCCAAAATAATCTTTCCAAATAGGAGAAATATCTTTAGTTTTGCCCTAATGGATTCCATATGCCCGTTTACTTGTAAGCAATGTGTATAAGGCTCACAGCTCAAAACTAATATTATGATAAGTCTGAAGCAAAACAATTTATTTATATTTATCTAATCCAGAATACTAATAGGGGTAAAAATAAACACAAAATTTCCTGACAAAAATCAAATAATGAAAGAACTTATAACTTTCTTGGGTTCCAATATGTTTTTCTATAAAACTAATGTAAATGTCCAGTGTTAAGTATGCCCCTTATGCCAAACTTCAGAAGATATTTTGTAGCACAGAAACTGTAGCAGTCAGAGTACAATCAGGAGACAGAAAACACATGGTAAGTTAAATGGGGGAAGGTTACTATAAATAATTATTATCTATAATAAATGAGTATCTATAAGATATAAGGAAATTGTATATGGCACCCTAGGGCTCTGCAAGAATACCTAATGGAGGACAAACTTGGAAGGCATTCAGACTTTGTTGGAGAAAGCATGGTTTGCCAGCTGGATAGCAGAGAAATCCATTGTTTCTATCATGCCTGAGCTGGTCTGGAGTTGCTGGGAAAAAAATAGGCATCTGTCGGAGTGCATGCTAAGGAGGAGGTGATCAGTAATTCATGGCACAGGTGCACAATGCAAGTCTGGTTGCTGGTTAAAGCAAAAGGCTTTCAGAGCCGCCTTCTCTGAAGTGCATGCAGGAGCCCAGGTTTTTGTGTCAAGAGGGCTATGGAAAGGTTATAGCAAGGTTGAGGCTGAAAGGTCAAAGGAGAATCTTGTTTTGGGTCCATGGCTAGGGTAGGAGCCACCAGACATCCTCACACCCACACCACCAAACCATGGTCTGTATAGGAATCTTCAAGAGAGCCTTTTCCTCTGCCCATATCTGTTCAGTATTCTCTACTGAGAGTTTAACATCCAATTCACTTCACAGAAGAAAATACATGAAGAAATTTTATTGTTTATGACAGAGAATATATTGAAGGGTGCATGCAAAGCTGAAAGGCAATAAATCAAGAACTGATGGTTAAAGGTTCTTTTCTACCATGTGAAACCTTACTCTCTTTTTTGCCTTATTTTCTCTATTTTTACATTCATTTAAAAACCAACATTTATTGTACCTATGATTTCGTCAAGAAAAGATGAACAAAATGCAATTCAAGTCCTTAAGGGGTAGAGAGCATGTAAACAAGAAAACAAACAATTGAAATGCAATCAGTACAGTAATAGAGGTATGTACACCAGAATTTAGCTCTGACTTCTCATTTCTGTTTTTTTAAATTTGAATGGAATCAGGGTATTCCCTATAAAAGTAGCACTTTCATTTTCTTGAACACTGATAGGCAAATAGAGCTAAAGCTACCACAACAGGAGCTACACACAATCCAATTTTGTCATTTATGTCACTGAAATCTTTTGTGTGTGTGTGTGTGTGAGACAGAGTCTTGCTCTGTTGCCCAGGCTGGAGTGCAGTGGCACGATCTCTACTCACAGCAACCTCCGCCTCCCAGGTTCAAGTGATTCTCCTGCCTCAGCCTCCCAAGTAGCTGGGATTACAGGCATGTGCCACCACACCCAGCTACTTTT
This sequence comes from Papio anubis, assembly GCF_008728515.1. NCBI lineage: Eukaryota > Metazoa > Chordata > Mammalia > Primates > Cercopithecidae > Papio > Papio anubis. The sequence goes on along the minus strand of NC_044982.1, from coordinate 61,884,252 downwards.
TGTATTTTTAGTAGAGACAGGGTTTCACTGTGTTGGCCAGGCTGCTCTCAAACTCCTGACCTCAGGTGATATGCCTGCCTCGCCTCCCAAAGTGCTGGGATTACAGGCGTGAGCCACTGCGCCCGGCCTGCAATCTTTATATGCCATAGGATGTTATATTCACAAGACTACTGAATTTGATAATTAATAATTTATGATTCTGAAATTTCTAAATCAATACAATTTAAAGAATCAAAATACAACCTTGTCCAGAGATAGGAGGCAGTTCCAAATTTGAAAAATCCTCAAAAAGTAGACAAATGTACTTCTCAGTCTGAAATTTAGATAAGACATATTGAGGCAGGCAAATAGGGTCTACAGGCAGGAAACATAAGGCCAATTCACACTTCAGCTATGACAGGAAAATATCTTCTCCATAGGGTGTAGGCCAAGTAAATAAGTTTGTTACTTTACTTCCTCCTCTTCATTTACATTTACTGCATATCCCAAATAACCAAGGGAATCTCTAGAGGGTACTTAAACTCCCCAAAATTCTGTAACGGGGCCCTTGAGCCCCTATGCTTGAGCCCGCTCCCACACTGTGGAGTGTACTTTCATTTTCAATAAATCTCTTCATTCCTTCCTTGCTGTGTTTGTGTGTTTCATCCAATTCTTTGTTCAAGATGCCAAGAACCTGGACACCCTTCACTGGAGACAATACTACATGCAGAGTTTGCAAGTCAGCAAATTAGCTTTCGTTGAAGCATGGGATTGCCTAGACAAAGCTTTAAGGAGAGATCAAAATGATCACCTTATGTTGGGTTCCCTAGAAACAGTGTCTGAGATGGAAATTCTTGTTCAAGTTATTTATTGAAGGAGTGCTGTCAGGAAATGGGGAGTGAGGAACAGGAGTGAGGTAAAGGTAATGCAGGAAAAAAGCTATGCAAGTATGAGGTCTTAGACAAAGCCTAGCTTCATGAGGATCTCTGAATCTGCAAGATATTACAGAGTCAGCTCTACCTGAAGCAAGGAGGCCAACCTTTTAGAGCCCCTCTCCCATCAGAGAAATGTTAGCTGCAGGCTGCACTGGGAAGAAAGCAGGTCATGGCTCCCAGGTGAGGTGGCTCCTTATTTAGACAAATATTTCGAGAATATTTGTTCAGTTGTGAGGCACTGGCAGCAAACATCAACAGCATTTGTTGAGTTGAGTGCACGGGCAGTTAAAGAGGACCTGGGTAGAGCATGAACTGTATCACGATAAAAATTTAAAAATAAACTTTGGAGAATTCAAATGGAAAAACGCCATATGAATGAGGGACACCAATGTCCGCCATTTGAATGAGGGACACCAATGTCCACCATATGAATGAGGGACACCAAGAAGTCTAAGAAAGATGACGATAATAAGAGAGAATGGTATTAGTAGCATCCATAATAGGTGTTTCTGACCATTGCAACAGAAATGACAAAACTGAAAATAGAGCAAGGTGGAGTAGTTACAAAAAACTACCTGCAGTCAGTTTATTCTCAGATATCTAAATAGAATACAGTAGTCCCCATTTATCCACAGGGGATACATTCCAAGATCCCCAGTGGATGCCTGAAAATTCAGATAGTACCAAACCCTCTATATGCCGTGTTTTTTCTTAAACATACCTATCTACAATAAAGTTTAGTTAGTAAATTAGGCAAAGTAAGACATTAACAACAATAACTAATAACAAAATAGAACGATTTAGTAAAATAAGGGTTACTTGAAGACTGTAAAAATTAAAGAAAGAGGAGAGAAACACGAAGAGTGGCTTTTCAGTCAACAGGGACAGGATCATTTTAAATAAACCTGAGAGGGGTGGCTAGCTGAGTTAGGTCAGAGCCACATTCTCTTACAGATTAAGAGTTTTTAAGGATTCAGGGTGGGAGAGTTTAGCAGAGGCTTGGACTGCTTCTGTTCTCTTTGTTGTGCTTATCTGGGAGAGAGAGTTGTGTGTCTGTTCCCATACATCTTTCTGCAGCTGCAGGCATATCCCTTAGTCTGCTTTTAGCCTCCCTATCTTAGTGCACCTGAAGGGAGAGAATGTGCTTATTAAGGCTGACAGTTTTACTTGGGCCCATTGTATGAGGGTGAAGTTTGGCAGTTACTCAAGAGACTTTCCCCCCATCTCCCTCTGTGCCCCAGCTGTCTTATCTGTGTTTTCTTGTCTGCTCTTTCTGGTTGCTTGCAATAAGAGAAGTGATTTCCTTGAAATGCATGACACTAGAAAGGGAGCTGGAACTTAAAGAGGCGGTGTTTGTCCAAGGCGATGGTGCTTCTGCTCTGTCAAACACAAGCACTATAATATCACAACAGTCAATTTGATAACCGAGAAGGCCACTAGGAGACTAATGGATGTTTAGCATACACAGCATGGATATGCTGGACAAAAAGATGATTCATGTCTCAGGCAGACAGAATGTGACATGTGAAATTTCAACATACTACTCAGAATGGCATATGAGTTAAAAAGTATTATTTCTGGAATTTTCCACTTAACATTTTCAGATCATGTTTGACCATGGGTAACTATAACCAGGAAAAGCAAAATCATGGATAAAGAGAGACTACTTTCCTTTTTTAAGATTGCATATCTTGCAATATTTAATTGTCTAAAATAATTGATATAAAATAGCAAAACCAAAGTCTATACCAGGCACAAGGATAGCCACTACCATCTTGGCCTTTTAAGATGCCAATCTCAGAGTATGGTCCAAAAGTTACGGTACCCACCTGGAATTCAACAAATCACACGGAGGGGAACTTGGTAGTGACTTCTAGGTCTACTGGCTTCCCTTAGCTTCCCTCAGTGCTACTACTGCAAGGCCTTGGGAGATTAGAAAATAATTCTTCTTATAAGTATCTATGAGATATTAAACCACACTATAATAAAATAAAGGAAAACTTGATTATGCATAATTAAACAAGAATGTACCATGTGACAACATCCCAGTGATTCGTGATTATCTAATCTTGAAAAAAGTCATATTATAAGTGTTTGTGTTTAGAATGTAATACTCTGTTACATGAAGTAGATAAAGAAATGTACTGATTGAAAATTAAGACTTTCAATTTCCAATTTTACTAGCCATTGTTTCCTTATTAAAATTACACCAATTGAGCCAACAATAATTATTAATCTTTAGTTATTTAAGGAGGCCTTGGGACTTATGCACATAGTACCTTACCAAGTAGAATTCATGGGATATAATCAGAACACATTATGCTTTTGCCTCAAATGCCCTCTAAGTGTATTATCTGGGGGTAGTTTTTCCTCTCCCTTTGGCAAAAACTCAGTCAGGTCCCACAGTTTCCTCAGTGCTTTTTGATTACATAGCCCTGAACTGATTTCCCACACTCTTGATCCAGCAGATATTTACAGCTGGCTTTATCTGACGCGGTGAATTTTGGAGTTCCTCAGAGATGTCCAGCATTAGTGTGGACTCTCACATGCAGCTCCTTGACACAAACAAATTCACTCCTTCCCAGAGGTTTTTACTCCTTCCTAAGCGTCTATAAATTTTGCAGTCACTTCTACCTTCTCTTGAATGCCCTATAGATCACCCTATTAGGCAGCATCACAAGAAGCCTACTTAAGCTCCCTTGAGTCTGACATACTCCAGTCTGGGATAACATTTCCTCGGATGTGGCCTTCACAACCTGTAGACGTGTAGTCTGAGCTCAGTGTCCCCTTCAGTCCAGTTGTCACCAGATATCCATATTAAGCTTCCTGAATTCCCCCCTCTTATTTAAAATGAAGGAAGATACACCCCATGGTAAGAGAGATACTTTGTAATTTTTTAAAATCCACTTTATCTGTTTTAATTGTTTTGTAGAGATGGGGGTCTCACTTTGTTGCCCAGGCTGGTCTTGCTTAAACTTCCTACAGTGTCATCTGTTTCATGATTCACATTGGTATTTGATATATGGGTTTCTCTTTTAAAACCTCCAATTTAACATCCTTTTACATTTAAAAAAAATGAGAATTAAGCCCTGTATCTTATATAAAAGCTTTGGAAGTTGCAATAGTGAGAACACCCCAATATTAATAAACTAGAGGAGAAAATGATAGAAGCACAGGGATGAACCTTGGTGACAAGAAACAGTCATGTAATGGTTCGCGGGAGATCCACGAAACCCTTTTACCTCCATTCCATCTGTGCAGGAGAACTCTCGGAATGTGTGAGTAACCTGTCTCACAGCCTGGAGACAGGGAAGCTAGCGGACATAGGAAGTTGTCCACCAACTAGAAAGTCAGTTTTCTTCTACTTCTCTGTCCACTATCCCTTATAGAGGCCTTCTTTCTTTTCTTTTCTTTTTTTTTCAAAAAAAAAAATATATATATATATTTGTGTTAGGTACTAAATTTGGTTCACAGGTGAGTCAGGGAAGACTGGCTCAGAGGTTACCCAAAAGAACATTTTTAGCCTCATTAAACTTAATACTTAAGGAGAATCACTTTCTCACTTGAAGTATTCTGCTAATTATTTTAATTCTTTTTTTTATGGTCACCAGTATTAAACTATCCTAAGTCAACTAGAAATAAAGAAATCTGTGATGGAAATATATCCAATCTTAACAAGATTTGGATAATTAGCCTATAGGATTGAGCCAATATACTTCCCCCAAATGAACTAATTTTTGCATTCAACCACAACTCATAAGGTTTCTTTATAATTCATGTTTCCTTGTTTTCAAAACTCTAACGATATACTCAAAACTTCACAGATTATAAACCAAGAGACTGAGCTAATGTTTTATATTCTTTCATTGGCGCAGAAGACTATCATGGGGACCTATAAGGATATGAAATTTTTCTTCCAAAGTAATGACCTTATATTTCACTAGAGAGCTAAAATACCACACTCATACATTTCATATTGCATCAAACTCCATGTATACTTGAAGTTTTTCACTTTCATCTAGAATAGTTATGAGCAAATAAAATCATTCTGAAGAGAAATAATTTAGTCCTCAGTAGTCTATTTTTACACTTGTCACTTTAAAGAAATTTAAAAAAGAAAAACTCTAATCAATCTAATGCAAGAGATTATACCATTTACCAAAAATGCCTTCTTCATTTACTAGTAAGCTTATGGAAGAAATAGTTGGTCATTACTGTATCACCTGGTCAGACCCCAAACTTTTAAAATGTGATAAATTTCAGCCATTTTAAAGGCTTAGATGAAAAACAGCCTTTTCTTAGGCAAATGTAAATGTTTCCCCAAAAAATAATTATGTTCTATTATAGAAATCAATAATCAAACTTGTCTCTAGTGTGAATCACATAAAAATTATCTTTGAAGTATTAACAAAATAGTTTCATTGAGGTAGGAACAACCAATTTCACTTTTATCCACAACTGTCAAAACTGTAACATAAATGCATAAACCTTTTATACAGTTTTTTAAGTTATCTTTTGCATAATGGAAAAAGTAATAAAAGTAGAGTTCAAGTTTCAAGAAGAAAAGTTTTGTAGAGAAAGGATTAGGCAGGGTGATGAGAGACACCCAGGGAAACTAGAAAAATGAAAGAACAGGAATAGAATTTTTAAATTTTTATTGACGTTCTTACAAGGTTTACAGCTGAATGAAGTTAAGCATTCTGCATTTCAATTATTTTTATAGCAGTAACAAGAATGTAGAAAACAGCTACACATTCATCTCAACTTGTTGTCTACCTACTGAGAGCAGTCTTCAGAGGTCCTCCTCCACTACAACTGAGATTCATTTTTCTGACCTCAACACTCACATCAGTATTCCAAAAAGCCCGTATGTCTAAAATCAGAAAAGTTTCTCATTTCCAGGTTTCTATATATTCACTCTATAGTAACACTTATCAAATGTTAAAGTGCATAAAACTCATCATGTAAACGTGTTTAAAATAGAGAGTCTAGCATACAGATTATCACCATAACCATCTGCAAAGATTCTTAATCAATTGATCTACATTTTAATAAAAGTATAACTTGTTCAAGGTTTGAATCACACTAGAGAAACACTGATCTAATTTTGGGTTCACATTCAAATTATTTAAGAGCTTTTAATATTATGACTACAATCAACTTTAACCTGTTACATCTTGGAGGATTTGATAAAAGAATCAAATTAAATACACAGAAATAGCTAGATGATAGGTGGATGGATGGATACATACATACATACATACATACATACATACATACATACATACAATGAGAAGTGGGTAAAAGAGATGAGGAGGGAAGAAAGGGAGATGAAAATAAGTTGTTTTAAAAAAAGGTAGCTACAACTAAGTCTGCAAAATGCAAAACAACAATTTTAATTAAGTTTTACACTTAATTGATTGGTTGTTTAGCAATGTGTAGACACTTCCTTTGGCTACTTTAGAACCAGGGCATAGTTTTGAGGGTTCTCTCTCTCTCTCTCTCTCTCTCTCTCTCTCTCTCTCTGAGACAGAGTTTCACTCTTGTCGCCCAGGCTGGAATGCAATGGCATGATCGTGGCTCACTGAAACCTCCACTTCCCGGGTTCAAGCAATTCTCCTGCCTCAGCCTCCCAAGTAGCTGAGATAACAGGTACCCACCACCATACCCAGCTAATTTTTGTATTTTTAGTAGAGATGGGGTTCTGCCGTGTTGACTAGTCTGGTCTTGAACTCCTGACCTCAGGTGATCCACCTGCCTCGGCCTCCCAAAGTGCTGAGATTACAGGTGTGAGCCACCGTGCCCAGGCCTCTGTCTCTTTTTCATTCCTTCTGCATCTTCATGTCTCACTCATAACCAGATTCTCTCTCTCTGCTCAGCTTTCTTATCCTTTTGTGATTTCTTTCACTTTTCCCATTTTCTCTTAGTCACTTTATCAATTTACTATTTTACTGTCTCTTGTTCCTATGTCCACCTTTATTATGGGAGGTCTCCTATATGGTATGGCTGAAAGTACTTCTGCTATTATTATGTCTTCCCCATGCCTTCTGGTCCCACTCTTGAAATCTTAGAACTCCTATCTTTTGGGTTAAGAATCGCCTTATTCACCAACTTCTCTTTTAAAATCTATGTGCTTCTGGAAGAGATATATACTTCTGAGAGATCAAGTCACTATCAGCTGGAGACCCTTTATTTCTATCAGTTATGAACCAGTAGGCTTAAATGACTTTGGGCTTCTAACTGACATAGACAAACGATGTCTTAGCCTTCCTTAAAATCTGGAGACATCTTACAATATGTACATATACACATTGGGCAACTTATTTTTCCATCTTCACTTAATTGCTTTGGACACAATTTTGATGCTAGGAATAGCAAATTTTAACATTAATTTCCTAGACTTATAGAGTCAGAAAAATTAAAGAAATAAACTAAAAAGATCAGCAATCCATCCTTGAACTTCCTCCCCACTCCCATATTTTATAAAAAGAATTAAGCAGTCTCTCAAAAATACAGTCTTAAAATACATGTACACATACATACACTCACACACTCAGGCTAGGGACATTAATAGTCACATACCCCCATATCTTCACCTCTTTTCTTGTCTAAAAATGTTCCACAACCTGCATTAATAGCCCAACCTAGCATTGCATTAGGCAATGATCATTGCTGAGAAATCTTTCCAATTATCAACTAAAAATTTCTTACAGATTTCTCTCCTTTTATTATGCCCATAGTGAGGATGAATAACTAATCATTATCCTTTAACACTTTTCCATACTCTGTGCTTAAAGACAGAGGTTATACCTATTTTTATTCACCCTTTTACAATGTATTCGACACTTCAGCAGAGGTCCTGCTAAGGATTTTTATTGTGTCTCCTTCCTCACAACCACCCACAACTAGAATCATTATTAAAGCTCATTTTCATATACTGCTTATATTATTAAGAGATGCCTTCAGCATTTTAAAAATATTTTTAACACTCAGCACTTAAGAAATAGCATTCTTCAATATAAATGGAAACAGAAAATGATTACAGTTGAAATTCATTAGGCACTCAATAAACATTTATTAAATTTAGCCGAAATATCATATTTTTCTATTTTTAATATTCAGTATGATTTATTTTCTATTTTCATTTATTATGAGAAAACTTTCCATATTCCAAAAGATTCATTATATTTAATTTTTTCTCCCTTGAATAATTCTTTATTCCCCTGCTATTATGTGTAATATTTCAAACTAAAGTGTTCTTACTACAAATCTCCTGTGTTCATGTGTCTTTGCCTTGCAACAAACAAACATATTAAATTTCTTCTCTTCTTAATAGTAATTCTTGCCACCTACCTGACTTACGGAAACATTGTGAAGATTGATGGGGCTATCAATAAAACACCTGAAATTCCTTGCTGTTTTTTTTTTTTTTAAAGAAAAAAAAAAAAAACAGGAGTGTATAAGGGAAGATAGTAATGCTGTATTTGGGGGAGCATTTGTTTTTCTAAACATCCTACAGTAATTCTTTAAAGGATCCTTCTCTCCCCTTTGTCCTTGTAACAAAATTATGAGTAAACATGAACTTGATAGAATATGGATCCTCTTAATAAGAGTTCATTTATTTCTATTTGTTACAGAAGATAGGTTCACCATTGTCCATTCAAATAACAACTAAATGGGGCATGACCAGACCCACAGATTTCAAATTAAGATATAGCAGTTTAATAGTATATCGCAGCAGTTGGCTTCTTTATAGCCTATCAACTAACAGAAGAATGCTGTCTCTTAAAAATCAAGAACTATAAGGCTCCCTTACCAGGAAATTAAAGATTTTCAGGTAAATTATTTACTGCTCTCTTTGTTGATTCTCCTCTGATACTATTAATCTGTTACAATGGTCACATCTCTGTCATTTTGCATGTGTGGGATAAACTAAACCTGACATCAGAAAACCTGGGTACATATCCCTTTCCACCACTTACCAATTAAGTAATCTTGACAAGTGTTTGTAAATCTAAATTGCCATGAAGGGATAGAATGTTTTCTCTCACTAATTTACAAAGTTTTTGAGAGAATGGAATTAGAATATGTCTGTGAAGGCACGGAACACATTTTTGATTGCTTATATGTATAAGATAGTATGATGTCAGCCTACCTAGCTTTTGGGCAGTCTACCCCACAGTTCTATCAGTTGTGAATAGAATTGTGATTCTATTCAATCACATCATAATTCTTACATAAGAAACAAGTAGGAAAAAATCATTGGCACATTTCATCAGGTCTTCTTATTTACTCAGAGCTGATCTACATGTAAATGTAAAGAGACTGTGATTTTACAAGGGGCTTAAAACACCTCTCAGTATTTTGCATACTCCTTCCAACTTCCTGACCAGCAGTCCTGTCTGTACGCTTGGCCAGCCCTGGCCTTTCCACCTGGAATAGCTTTCCTCTTGTACTTATCGGAATGATACTAACCTTTGAAAGTACAGCTTAAAAGTCACCTCCTTTAAATAGTCTTCACTTCCTCAATCAGAAGTATTTTTAATCTATTTTTGTTATTGTAGCACCTATTATTGTAGTCCATGTACTCCAGACTCCTCCCTAAGACTATGACCAAATTGAGTCAGAGAAGGAACTCTCTCTTATTTATTACTAAATATTAGTACCAAATAGAGGAAGTTTAATATGAAATTTACTAAACAAATCTGTTACTTTTACTTATATCTCACACAAAATTATGAAATTAGTCTTTCATTTGTTCTTCCCACATATGATGCACAAAAATATCTGTAAATATATAATTTTACATCACCTGTGACTCTAATTTAAATGTCTCAGTCCTAAACTCAAAACCTTCCATTTTTATTCACTTCCCCCTCCATCTTTCTTAATTTCTTCTATATCATGTACCCAGTATTCCTCCTCCTTAGCATCCTGGTGTTTTAAATTGCTATCTCCATTTTCCTACATTCTCTGTCCTTATAGAATAGTCTATTTTATTAATTATTTACAAATCTAGTATAAAAGCTAGCTCTTCCAAAAGACCTCACCTGATCAACCCTTTTATATAGATATTTTATAAACTCTAAGCTCTCAGACACCAGGACAATTTCCTTATAAAATGAAAAAGAGCATATGACTTCATATTAGAAATGCATTAAGATAAATGGCCTAAAAGCATAATTGCCTTAAGGCAATTTATTCAGGGTTTGTTTCTACAGCATGAAACTAATAACAGCAGAGAATAAATTTTAACAGTATATACAGACAAACATTTTTCATCCTTACATTTTTGTGTGCATAAGTAGCATTTCTTGAGATCAGAGCATTTTGCACTATCCAAGGTTTACACTATGAAGATAAAATGTACAAGTAATTCCTGCTTATTTATCATATCTTTCTGGAAATTGTTTTGTGAATAAGATTTTCAAAAGTGAATCAAAATTGCCCACTGAAAGACTACCATACCAGTAGTTAACCTGACAAAGACCCCAGCATCAAATAAGTCATAGGAATAACTAACAGTACTTTGAAGATATAGTAAGGAGTTTAAAGTTTTTAACATTAAAATAAATTTTTAATTTAAACAATAAAATATAATTCATGTTCTATAAAATTATTTAAAATCTCTAAATAACACACTAATCATTAAGGATTCTAAATGTCATGGAAAATATTTCTGAAAAACTGAATCTACTCTGCTGGATATAATAATATTTAACAGTTATTTTTCAAGAAATTTGGTGGGTGGCTCCCATCCAGGGACAATGGCTAAGCCTTGGGCCTGGCAACACATTACCTCCATGCTAAATAGCAAAAGCCCCTTAATTTGAACTCTGTTCTGAGATCTATAATCTGTAGGTCAGAAGGGGAAATGCAAAGATGAAAAGTCAAAAGTTGTTCTTTCCAAATAGACAAGAATACAGACATTCCTATTTCCACCTGGGTGCACATTCTACCTTGTAGCTGTGCAAATGTAAGTAAGCTCTTTAAACTCTAAACTCTTGTTTCCATAGCTGCAAATTGAAAACAATTATACTTAATAACAACTAAATGAATGTCAAAAATTAAATGAAATAAAGTGCATAATGTGCTTAGCAAGTATCAAGTATATGTAGTAAATATTCAGTAAAGTCACTATTATAATATCATTATCATTATCATCACATAGGGTACACTTGCCCACTGACACATTGTAGATTACCTAATACATGCAGTCCATTCCTACCTCACACCTAGAACAATTGAGTGCTCTCCTCAATACTAGGGATATGATCTAATAGACTGACACTGGTCTCAAGAGACAAAGGGCCTGGTGAGTTAACAGCAGAAGGAATGCTGACTCTCATAAATTTTGACAGATATTTGTCATACAAATTGACAGAAAACCTCCTTTAGTTACTGAGGAGTAATTTAAGCTATGATATCACCGGCCAGCCACTATAATTAAAGTTAGATATCCTGAGTAAGATTTTTTTATGGCCTAATGATCAATTAATTATTTCTGCATGGGAAATTTTCCAAACTACAATAGTCTCAAAGATGCTCTAAGGGTTGAAACTATGAGGATTCAGTCTTTAATTTGCTCAAGTGTTGGAGCCAACACAAAAACGAGTCTAGTTTTAGGAATGTTTTAATTTGCCTGTGGTTGGAACTATAGAGTGCTATCTCTTCAATACAGTCTTAAACTCCTTTATTTTAATAAAAGTATGAGAAACTTATCCTGTACTCAGTAAATATTTAAGTAATATGTAAATAAATCTTCCCTCCATCACTAACATAGAATAACAATACTGAAAGATTTGCCAGAATTTATCCGGGGTACCTCTCTGCTGTATCCTCAGAGGCCCTTGTCGAGCATGGCCTGCTGCATGCATGGTACAATTCTGCCCCTCTCTTGATCCTCTGTGTTTATCCAATCAATCAATCCAGACCATATTGTCTAGGCCTTCCCAGACAATAAAAGAATAACTTTTTAAAAATTGTGCTTTTGGCCGGGCACGGTGGCTCAAGCCTGTAATCCCAGTACTTTGGGGGGCCGAGATGGGCGGATCACGAGGTCAGGAGATCCAGACCATCCTGGCTAACACGGTGAAACCCCGTCTCTACTAAAAAAATACAAAAAACTAGCCAGACTTGGTGGCGGGCGCCTGTAGTCCCAGCTACTGGGGAGGCTGAGACAGGAGAATGGCGTAAACCCGGGAGGTGGAGCTTGCAGGGAGCTGAGATCCCGCCACTGCACTCCAGCCTGGGCGACAGAGCGAGACTCCGTCTCAGCGCAAGAGCGTCGTGCCATCGATTGTGCTTTTGTTTAATGATGTATCATATATTGAAAAATGCTATAAAAATGTTGTAAGAAAATCTTGTGGCACACTGTTTCATTCTGTCTCCCTTGTAACAACTATGGGGCAAACTTCCTTTAGACTTCAAGGCCACAGCCTCCCCTCAAGCTGGTGTATGTTATTATATGGACAATTTGAATCTTGCAACTTGTCCTGATTCTTTCTTAGTTTTGGCTCATTAGGAAATTCAAAACTGATTTGGTGTCCCACCTTCAGATACTCTGAGAATTTTATAGCACATATCGCTAGTTCTCTCTCTTGTAGCCCCGTTTTATTATTATTCCTTATTTTCCTTTCACCTTGTCTTTTATATTTTTTTCAGTCATTATGGCTTATGCTTGTCTCTTTAGAACTTAGGAGAGGTATTTGTAGGAGTGTCATGACGCTTTTAAAAAAAGAAAAAAAACACTATCCAGGGAAATGTTTCCCAGATTCTCAAATATATTTGCCAATGAACCTCTTCTAACAGTACAGAACCGTTGACCCCAATTCCTGCACCAACTCTTACCAAGCTAAATATATCACTTGTCTACCTGGAATTATATTGCAAATGAGTCCTAGGTTCTCTTATGATATGTATAGCTTGTACACTTTTCTTCATCATCATTTTTACCACCAAGCCCTTGCCACTCCTATCAGACTACCACTGGGTGGCATTCTGCCTTGAATGGACAGATCACCTAACTAAACAAAAAAAAAAAAGTCATTACCTATCTTATTTCAACCATCTGAATATTTTCTGTTGCTTGGCTAGTACCAACCAGATTTCAAGTAGCTACCAGGATGTTACCACAAATAACCAAATACACACCTGGTCTTGCCGCACACATTACTCATTGTGCATTGGACTACCCTGTGCCTCGTGACAAATGGCTTGTAAAGGTCAATTAATTTTCTCAGCACCTATCTTATCTAGTTCCTGCTTTATCCTTCTACACAGGAATCAAATCCCCACACACCTGGCACTAAAAACCTCTACCACCACCAAAATTCAGAAACATGAAATTGACCACCCAAGAGCTCCATTCAGAGATTATAACTGACATTTTAAAATAGCCTATAGTTCCCTTATGTCAATATTAGATAGAGATTGGACTGAATAGAAAGATGACCTCTGTTAGAAAACTGAAAACAAAACGTAAAAAGCAACGAAGCAGAAGTGGATTGCTCCTATATATTCATATCTATGAAATGTATACATATTTTCATATATGGTATAAACACATAGAGTTATAATTTTAAGGTCACATCCTAATGTCAACAGTAAAGAGAAAGAATAGTAAGTTCATAATATTTCTTTTAATGTGTTTCCAAAGCTGTTGAGTAAGCTATGATGCCATAATTCTGGCAGAATTGTCTATTTCATATAAAATTTTTAAGATTTCCCCACAAAGAGCCAGGTTCAGACAACATACTGATGTAATAAAAGTGTCTCATAGAAATAGGAGTGCTTTTTAAAGATATTACTAATCCACAAAAATTACTCAACATTTCACTTTCAGCCATAAAACATATTTACACATACTTACACAATACTAACTATGGAATTTAACCCAACAGGTTCCAATTATTTACATTAAGATACACAAGAAAGGACCAGAAACTAAACTAGCCCAATCCTTGAAGATAACTCTTAAAGTGTGGTCTATAGACCACCTGTTTCAGAGTTACCTAGGACGTCTGCTTAGAGTGTAAATTCATGGGACATACTCAGGCTTCTAGAATTAGAATTTCTGGGGTTGGAGCCCTGGAATCTGATTTCTTTATAAGTTCCCTTGATTCTTGAGTGCAGTAAAGTTTAAGAATCACAGCACATGGAGAAGACAAGTGAAATAAAAAACAGCCAGACTTGTAGTGAGAGTCCTTGTAACAGGTACTGCATAGCACCCAAGGAGTGCAACAAGTTATTGCAATTCACAGAGGCAGCCAGCAAAATGAGGTAGGGTATCCACAATTGCATCAATGCAATTGGGTTTGAAGCTTCACTACATGCTAGCTATGTGAATTACAAGGTTTTTCTTTTAACTCAATGACTTTTAACTCAATGACTTCTGCATTTGTAAAACAAGAATAATCTAACTTATGCGTGGTTGTAAGGATTAAACAATTTAGAATTTAACACATGTAAAGCACTTAGAGCAGTGATCTGGGAGAATATCACATAGGAAATAATCATTCTAAAATGACTAAGTCATTACCTATCGATACTACACTGCTAGAGGTAAGTAACCATGATTATCCATATTCTGGACTGTTTAAGCAAAACTGTGAGATGAAGCTCATCTTCATATTGTCCCCTTCTTTTTGGATATCTTCCATTCTTAGTATAAAGATCTGCCCTTCCTAACCTACACTCTGTTTGTTCTCACCTTCCCACAATGGTGGTTGTTACAATTTTACCCCACTGGAAATTATCTGTTGTATATTATATCATCTCATGACTTAGTGTTTCAATAATGGAGCTAAAATGATGTACTACATTTTTAGAAAGACCATTGCCAGGTATACATATCCAACTGAGGTTTGAGGAGACTAATCCTTCCCCCACAGTTTTCTAATGAACTAAAAAGTGTAATGGTGAAAAGTAAAGGAAGGTGAAAAAGATATTTCAGAGTAGGCATATCTCTTAGCAACCATCCATGAACCAGGTGTTTCATACCTGCAAATAAACCTTGCAAAGAGCAGTACACCAGGAGAAAAGCTACTTATACCAGACTAATTTTATCATGAAGGTTTATCTTTTATCAGCTTTCCCACTCCCATTCAACTCAGGGATTAGGCATACTTTTTCCTTTCCTCCTGAATTTCACTCCTTCACTCTGAGTAAATGATATTAAGAGTTATCAAGTAACATATATTTCACCTTCCTGCTCTGCAACCTTAGAAGCTACCTGTGCTGCTCCCAGCTACTCCTCTTTTCCTTGAACCTCAGGGTAAAACATCTTCTTCTTCCTTTTGAAAGTTGTTTCCACTTGGACTCTGAGTCTGATATATTTTGATTTAACTTGGAGCTTTTTAAATTTAATTCCTTCTCTCTTTTCCTTGTCTTCAGATGACTCCTTCCCCTTAGGCTATGTTCAATCTTAAAAATTCCCTTGATTTTTCACCCATTCATACCTTCTTTCCCACAGCTTTCCTTACCTTCTATCAGACTTTCAGATTCCCAACACCTTGTTTTTGCTTTTACCATTCTACACACACACACACACACACACACACACCCCATGACACTTAAACTTGATTGGCAACGGCCACCGCTGACTTCCACACTGCCAAACCCAACTGACTGAAAATTCCAGCATTTGACACCATTGACTAGTCTTTCCTTCTAAAAAAACATTGTTCTCCATTGACTTCTGTAACATCATCCTAAAATAGACTTATTTCCCATCTCTTTTACTAGATCTTTTGACTCTGCTCATCCCTAAAATGTTTGTGCCCACTTGTCTTTTCACCTTACAATTCTTCCTTAATGTTTAAATTTAGTCTCATAAATTTACATCTATAAATGTATGACTCTCAAATCAGCACCTCTAGCATCAGATACTTCTAAACTCCACAACCAAATATCTAATAACCCACTGTAATTTCTACCTTGATATCTTTTTTCCTGTGTGTCATATCTTGATAAAAGAAATTATCTATGTAATCACTCATGCCAGAAATCAGGGAATCATTTTTGAACCCTCATAATTCATCACTTCCCACATCTTATCAGAGCACTAGGTCTCGTCAGTACAAAGCCTGTACACTAGGTCTTGTCAGTACAAAGCCAGTACACTAGGTTTTGTCAGTACAAAGTCAGTATAAAGCACTATCTACTATATTGCCTTCTCTCCATCTGCGTGTGCTACCATTGCTTTCATATGAAGCACATTGTCTCTTCACTCAGGACAGACAAGTTTAAAAAAATATTTTAAGGTAACATGATAACTTTCATACAACTATAAAATAAACATGTGTCGTAGATTTTATTTAACTAATTAATGAATGAGGGAGCCAGTAAGATGTTACAATGAGTTCAAAGGAGAAGTTAAAGTACCACACTTATATAGGTTAATAAGCGATGTTGAGATGAATTTACCAATATATTCAAGTCTGGCTTTTTCCACAGTAGGAAGGAAAATTAATTTTC
The DNA here is from genome assembly GCF_008728515.1 of Papio anubis. Classification (NCBI taxonomy): domain Eukaryota; kingdom Metazoa; phylum Chordata; class Mammalia; order Primates; family Cercopithecidae; genus Papio; species Papio anubis. The sequence goes on along the minus strand of NC_044982.1, from coordinate 61,867,861 downwards.
CAGTCTCCAGACAATTCATTTGCACATCTATGGACAAGAGTCATTTGCATCGACATGATCTGCAATTTACAGAATTTTAAATAGCTCAAAGACAATGAAAGATGCAAACCCCATAAAATCAAATAACTCAGAAAGGTGTGCTCTGTCCTTTAGACAATATATATTTTGATTGAAGACACCTAGTAAAGTTTTTTGTCTATTTCAAAGTCTTTCACAATTTTTTCTGAAAGACTTTCTCATCGTTTGTAAAACTAAAGTCTAATAAAATATCTCCCCAGTTAAAAATTCCTCATTGTCTTCCTACCAACACAAAATAATATCTAGCTTAGCTCTAACTGGCCATTCTGATCTCCTGCCTCACCACCCCACCCCACCTCACCCCCACTTTATATCAGTTAGAGAAATAACAAAATGCTCATTCCTTCCCTAATATACTTTGCTGTTTTATACTCATTTTATTTCACATGCCAGGTTTTTCCTGGAATGTGCTTTTGTCCAACTAATAAAACTTCATTATTGTATCTTTTTTGAATTTTTTTATTTTTAATTTTTATGGGTATATAGTATGTGTATATATTTGTGGAATACATGAGATACTTTGATACAGGCATGTGGCCAGGCGTGGTGGTTCATGCTTGTAATCCCAGCACTTTGGGAGGCCAAGGTGGGCTGATCACCTGAGGTCAGGCGTTCGAGACCAGCCTGTCCAACATGGCAAAACCCCATCTCTACTAAAAATACAAAAAAAAATTAGCCAGGTGTGGTGGCAGGTGCCTGTAATCCCAGCTACTTGGGAGGGAGAACAATAAACAGGCAGGCAATGTGAAATAAGCACATCATGGAGAATGGGGTATCCATCCCCTCAAGCATTTATCCTTCATGTTACAAACAATCCAGTTATACTCTTTCAGTTTATTTTAAAATATACAATTAAATTATTATTGACTATAGTCACACTGCGCTATCAAATAGTAGGTCTTACTCATTCTTTCTAACTGTTTTTGCACCCATTAACCAGCCCCACCTCTTCTGCAAGTCCTCATTCCCCTGCCCAGCTTCTAGTAACCATCCTTCTACTCTCCTTACTCATGTGTTCAATTGTTTTGACTTTTAGATTCCACAAGTAAGTGAGAATACATGATGTTTGTCTTTTTTGCCTGGCTTATTTCACTTAACATAATGATCTCCAGTTCCATCTATGTTGTTGCAAATGACAGGACCTCATTCATTTTTATGGATGAATAGTACTCCATTGTGTATAAATATATTTTCTTTATCCATTCACCTGTTGATGAACAGTTAGGTAGTCTCCAAATCATGGCTATTGTGAACAGTGCTGCAATAAACATGCGGGTACAGATAAATCTTCAATATACTCATTGCCTTTCTTTTGGGTATATACCTAGCAATGGGATTGCTGGATCATTTGGTAGCTCAATTTTTAGTTTTTTGCAAACTATTTTCCATAGTGGTTGTACTAATTTGCATTTCCACGAAAAGTGTACACAGGTTCCCCTTTCTCCACATCTCACCACCATTTGTTATTGCCTGACTTTTAGCTATAAGCCATTTTAACTCGGTGAGAAGCTATCTCATTTTAATTGCGATTTGCATTTCTCTGATGATCAATTATGTTGGGCACCTTTTCATATGCCTGTTTGCCATTTGTGTTTTGAGAAATGACTATTCACATCTTTTGCCCATTTTTGATAGGATTATTAATTTTTTTCCTATGGAGTTGTTTGAGCCCTTTGTGTATTCTGACTATTAGTCCCTTGTCAAATGGGGTCAAATGGGTAGTTTGCAAATATTTTCTTCCATTCTGTGGGTTGTCTTCTCACTTCGTTGATTGTTTTCATTACTATGCAGAAGGTTTTTAACTTGAGGTGATCCCTTTTGTCCATTTTGCTTTGGTTGTCTTCATTGGTGTGATATTAGTCAAGACAGTTTTACCCAGACCAATGTTCTAGAGAGTTTCCCCAAAGTTTTCTTGTAGTAGTTTAATAGATTGAGGTCTTAGATTTAAGTCTTTAAACCATTTTGATTTGAGTTTTGCATATGGTGAGAGATAGGGGTCTAGTTTAATTCTTTTGTATACGGATATCCAGTTTTCCCAGCACCATTTATTGAAGATACTGTCCTTTCTCCAGTGTATGTTCTTGGCAGCTTTGTTAAAAATAAGTTCACTGTAGGGGTGTGGATTTTTGTTTCTTGGTTCTCTCTTCTGTTTCATTGGTCTATGTGTCTGTTTTTATGCCAGTACCATGCTGTTTTGGTTACTACTGCTCTGTAGTATAATTTAAAGTCAGGTAATGTGAATCCTCTGGTTTTGTTCTTTCCACTTAAGATAGTTTTGGCTAGTCTAGATCTGCTGTGGTTCCATATAAATTTTAGAATTTGTTTTCTATTTCTGAGAAGAATATCATTGGTATTTAGATAGCAATTGGGTGGAATCAGTAGATTGCTTTGGGTAGTATGAACATTTTAACAACGTTAATTTTTCCAATTCATGAACATGGAATATCTTTTCATTTCATGGTGTCCTCTTCAATCTGACTATTTACAAAGCCAAGTTCAGAGGCCATATTTTTCAGGAAGACTCCAGCCTCTCCAAATAATCATTTCCTAATAATGCCAATTATTTGTTTTCATATCTTACTTTTCTAACAGACTGAGAGTTGCCTAGTGACAGTGACTGAAAATGTATTGTATGGTAAGTAACAACACAGACTCTACAATCAGATCGGGATTCAAATTCTGAATCCATCACATACTGGTTGAGTGGCATAGGCAAGTTACTTAGTCTTATTTTGCCTAAATTTCTTCCCCTGGAAGTGAAAGCACTATTGTTTATAATATTGGTTTGAATTAGAATAACTGTTTGAATCTCTTTCACTCTTTACAATTACTCTCCTCCAAGGCAAAACACTTATCTACTTTTCCTCAATTTCTTTACCTGTAAAACATAGTTGATAACACCTCAGAGTTGCTGTGAATTACAAAGATACAATATATTAAAGCAGTGTGGTGATTAACCTTATATTTGTCAACTTGGCTAGGCCATAGTATCTAGACATTTTGTTAAATACCAGTCTACCTATTACTATGCAATCTATCTCTGGAAAAAAATAACATTTTAATCAGTAGCCTTTTAGTGAAACCAGATTACACTCCCTGGCATGAGTGGTCATATCCAGTCAATTCAAGACCATAAGAGCAAAAGATTTAATCCTCCTGCTTCCCCTACTAAGGAAGAAAGAATTCTGCCTTTGGACTTGAGCTGCAATGTCAACTCTTTTCTAGGTCTCCAGCCTGTTGCTTTCTCTGCAAATTTCAAACTTGCCAACTTCCATGATCTCAGAAGTCAATTTTTAAAAATAAATTTCCCTCTCCCTCTCTTTCTCTAACTCTATCTTAATACACACACACACGCGCACACACGCGCGCGTGCACACACACACACACACAGTCATCCTTCAATATCCATGGGGAATTGATTTCAGGACCTCTCACAGGTACTAAAATCTACAGGTACTCAAGTCTCTGATACAAAATGATACAGCATTCATATAATCTATGCATATCTTCTTGTATACTTTAAATCATCTCTATATTACTCATAATGCCTTAAAAATGTAAGTGCTATATAAATCATTGTTATGCTTTATTGTTTAGGAAATGACAAAAAAAAATCTGCACATGTTCAGTATAGACACAATTTTTAAAAAAGTATTTTCAGTGTGAAGTTGGTTGAATGCATGGATGCAGAATCCATGTAGGGCCAACTACACACACACATACACACACACACACACACACACATCCGTGTAGGGCCAACTACATACACACACACATTCAGTTGGTTGTTTATCTAAATAACTCTATTTTATACAATCAGTCATGCAATATCTAGTGCTTTGGAAGCACTTAATACATGTAATTTTTATTATTAGAGCTTTCCAGAATAATGAATTAATGTATACAAAACACAACACATTTGGAACATGAGTCAATAGGTATTATATATTCATAGTTCTTTACCATTTTTTATTTCCAGGCCCTAACATAGTACCTAGTATAATTAATTATTGGAAATTTGCTCAGTGAGCAAATAAATGAATGAAAAAAATAAAATAGGCAAAATGTAACAGTCACTTTTTTAAAGCTCATATATATTTTTTCATGTTTATTATATGGTATTTAATGTTAAATACTAAAGGTTTGTGTATTAGTCCATTCTCACACTGCTATAAAGATACTACTTGAGACTGGGTAATTTATAAATAAAGGAGGTTTAATTGATTCACAGTTCTGCATGACTGGGAGGCCTCAGGAAACTTACAATCATGGTGGAAGTGGAAGCAGGCACATCTTACATGGCAGCAGGAGAGAGACAAGAGAGTATGAGAGAGCAGGAAAAAATACCATTTATAAACCATCAGATCTTGTGAGAATTCACTCACTATTACTAAAACAGCATGAGGGAAATCGCTGTTCCAGTCACTTCCCTCCCTCAACACATGGGGATTACAATTCGAGATGAGATTTGGGTATAGACACAGAGCCAAATTATATCAATTTTATTCAGAATATTCTCCCTGTGGAGTATAAGAAACTCAGAGAGATGAAGTGCTTGCAGAGAGGTCAAAAGGTCAATTGTATTTTGTAAAGAGGACTGGGCTGGGGTAAGAAATAAGATATGCAAGTCCATTTTATTTGAATTTATTTTTGTTTTATTGTAGATTCCAAGAGTACACGTGCAGGTTTTTTTACACGGATATATTGCATAATGCTGGAGTTTGAACTTCTAGTGAACCCATCCCCCAAATAGTGAACATTGTAACCAATAGGTACGCTTTCAACACCTCATGTCCCTCTTATCCCCTTTATGGATTCCCCAGTGTCTATTATTTCCATCTTTATGTCCACATGTACCCATTGTTTAGCTCCCATTAATAAATGAGAACATGTGGTATTTGATTTTGTTTCTGAGTAAAATATATATATATATACACACACACACACACATATATATATATATATAGAGGCTCTAACTCCATCCATATTGCTGTGAAGGACATGAATTGAATAAAAATACATGAATATTAATGAAAGATATTATTTTATTTTCTGTGTCCATGCAGTATTCCATGGTGTATATATATCACATTCTCCTTAACTAGTCATTATTGATGGATACTTAAGTTGATTGCATGACTCTGTTATCGTGAACAGCCCTGTAATAAATATGCAAGTGCAGGTGTCTTTTTGTAAAATTATTTATATTCCTTTGGGTATATATAGTGGATTGCTGGGTCAAGTGGCAGTTCTATTTTTAGTTCTTTGAGAAACTTTCACACTGTTTTACACAGGGATTGAACTAACTTACATTCCCTCCAAAAGTGTATAAGTGCTCCCTTTTCTCCATATCGTTGCTAGTATCTGATTATTTTTTGACTTTTTATTAATAGCCATTCTGACTGATGTGAGATGGTAAATTATGATGTTAATTTGCATTTATCTAATAATTAGTGCTTTTTTTCATACATTTGTTGGCCACTTGTATGTCTTTTTTGAGAAGTATCTGTTTAGTACTTTGCCCATTCTGTAATGAGGTTATTTGTTTTGTTCTTGTTTTTTTATGTTCTTTATAGCCTCTGGATATTAGTTCTTTGTTGGATGCATAATTTGCAAATATTTTCTCCCATTCTGCAGGTTGTCTGTTTGTTCTGTTGTTTATTTTGCTCTTTAGTTTAATCAAGCTCCATTTGTTATTTTTGTTTTTGTTGCATTTGCTTTTGAGGTCTTAGTCATAAATTATTTGCCCAGGACACTGTGTAGAATTTTTCCTAGGTTTTCTTCTAGGATTTTTATAGTTTCAAGTGTTACATTTAAGTCCTTAATCCACGTTGCATTATTTTTTGTATATAGTGAAAGGTAAGGATCTCACTTTGATCTTCTGCTTGTGGCTAGTCACTTTTCCCAGCATTGTTTATTGAATAGGGTGTCCATTCCCCATTGTTTATTTTTTGTCAATTTTGTCAAAGATCATTTGTTTGTAACTGTATGGCATTATTTCTGGGTTCCATATCCTGTTACATTGATCTATGTGTCCATTTTTGTATCAATATCATATTGCTTTGGTTATTATGGCCTTGTAGTATATATAGTTTGAAGTCAGATAATGTGATGCCTCCAGCTTTATTATTTTTGCTTAGGATTGCTTTGGGCATTCAGGCTATTTTTCAGTTCCATATGAATTTTACAATTGTTTTTTCTATTTTTTTCAAAAATGGTATTGGTAATTTGATAGGAATTGTATGGAATCTGTAGATTTGGGCAGTATAGCTCATTTCAATGCTATTGATTTTCCCTATCCATGAACATGGGAGGTTTTTCCAATTATTTTTGTCATGTACGATGTCTTTCAACTGTGTTTTGTAGTTCTTCTTGTAGAGGTCTTTCACCTCCTTGGTCAAATGTATTCCAATGTAGATCTGCCAATTTCTTCTTCTAGCCATGACCCTCTGTTGTGCAGGAAGTATACAGTTCTTTTAGGATATGCTTGATCTCAACATTGGTAACCTCCGTGTTCTACATCTCCTTATAGTAATATCAATTATTCCCAATCCTTATACTGTCTCCCTCTTAATTTAAGTTCTTCACCATTTGTAGATACTTGCTCCCTAAAGAGAACTCTCAGGTTATCTGCTTCACTGATATAGTGGTTCCAAAATCTGAGTGAATCTGAGAATCACCTAGAACCGCTTGTTAAAAATAAAATTTCTTGAGTTCCATGTCTGGAGATTCTATATTTTCAATATGTACTCAAGATAATTCCAATGGATCTGATCCTAGAACTAGAATTTTAAAATCACTTTTAAGGAAAAGATTCTACTCTGACTACTTTTTCATTTTGTCACTAATATCATTGGCTATATATTTATTTCTGCTCTTTTTTCTTACTGGTGATAGACAAGTAAACTTCAGATAAGTTCTGCAATTTGAGTTACAAAGCCCACATTTTCTGGTTGTAAAATTATAATACATATGTCTTCAGGAGCCCAAATACATTTTTCTCTGAAATGTTTCTGTGTTGAAACAACTGCAGGACATTGAAAAAGGCATCAAAGAAAATCAGCTAAAAATCTGCATGAGATTTCTTTTTTCCAACTTAATACAGAAAAGATATCTGCCCATTAAACTTTGTTTGTGAATATATTAAAACTACCTGAGTCACTCAATAGCTACTAGAACTGGTAGCCCAAAATTTTTTTTTAAATTTTAACTACAAACTGCACAAGAAGATAGCAATCAGTTTAAGTGGGATAGCAGAGCAGGACAATAGTCTTGGAAAATGACATGAATTTTGGTCTGACAAGTAATAGACAAAGTTTATTTTTGTGTAAACATTAAGACCAAGTTTTTTGTTGTTGTTGTTGTCGTTGTTTCCGACGAAGTCTTACTCTGTTGCCTAAGCTGCAGTGCAGTGTCATGATCTCTACTTACTGCAACCTCCGCCTCCCAGAATCAAGCCATTCTCCTGCCTTAGCCTTCCAAGTAGCTGGGACTACACACATGCGCCACTATTCCTGGCTAATTTTTGTATTTTTGTAGAGACGAGTTTTATTATGTTCGCCAGGCTGGTCTTGAACTCCTGACCTCATGATCCACCCACCTCGTCCGCCCAAACTGCTGGGATTACAGGTGTGAGTCACCGTGCCCAGCCAAGACCAAGTTTTAAAACAGAAACTCATGAGTGATTCTCTAAGTCACAGTAACTTTAGATTTAGAAGGAACGTGCTGTAATAGTGATGTAAAGTAGGATAATTACCCTAACGCTATTGTGTCCAAGATTCAGTGGAGACATAGAAACACATTTTTAGAAGTTAAGTAGTCAGTCAGATTGTGCTGCTTTGTAAAGGTACCATCATGACCCAAATTTTATTCAGCCTCTGAGAAGACAAAACCAGTCTGTCCAATGACAAATACAATCACAAACCAAAACTATGTAGGCCTGGGCACTAGCCAAAACAAATTTTCTGATTCGCCATATGGACTTTCATTTTAGTCACATAAACAAAATGCTTCTCAACTGCCTTTATCATGTCAGGCTAACAGAAGCCTTTCTAAGCATCTACTGAGTCCCAACAAATCACTGGCAATGTTTTCCAAAGGCTGGTCATGTGTTCTCAGCTGATTCCAGGGTCTTGTGAATAACGCCTTTCATGATGTTTGTACAGCTTTGAGATCAAAAGAATCCATGGAACTTAAAAAGCTACATTCAAATTCTGGCTCATCTGTTACTAGCTGTGTGATTTTGATAATGGGTATTTATGATAATTTAAAATTTTATGTTAAATTTAAATATTTTAAAACTATGATGAATATAATTTATGTGAAACATTGGTCTTGAAAAATGGAAAACTGGTCTGACAACTCATCATAATAATGGGAGACATTCTACCACTATTTAAATACAGAGACTTATTTAAGTTTAAGTTAAAGAAATAGTAATAATAATGCTAGTTGAGCATGTGTAATCTGAAAATGTAATATCTGAAATGCTTCAAAATCTGAAACCTTTTGAGTGATGACATGGCACCACAAGTGGAAATTTCTACACATGACCTCATGTGAGGGATCACATTTAAAACACAGTCAAAACTTCTTTCATGCACAAAATTATTAAATATATTATATCAGATTACCTTCAGGCTATGTATATAAGGTACACATAAAATGTAAATGAATTGACTGTTTAGACTTGGGTCTCATCTTCAAGATATCTCATTATGTATATGCAAATATTGCAAAATCTGAAAAAATCGTGAAAAAAAATCTGAAACCCAAAACACTGCTGGTCCTCAGCATTTCGGATAAAGGATATTCAACTTGTACAACACATGAGATAAGATCATTATACTTGCGGCCTCTAATACTATGCTTATTTTATAAATAGATGTAGGATTTCAAGAATAGTATGTGTGGAAACATCTGAAGCATAATGGATTCTTACAAATTACATACATATGTATCATACTTAGGCTCTATAAATAAGTTTGTATTGCTCAAATTGGCAGTAAAGAATTTGACCTTGTCCAAAGAAAGGCCTAGATTGTGCCTTCAATTTTTGGGATGTAATAGATGTCACCACCAAGAGAAGTATCTTTGCTTGGGGTAGGGGCTGGACACACCCTTAAATTTATACCCTAAAATATGGTTGTCTTTGAAGTGTGAAATTTGGTTCATGCATCTGTCAACCTGGCAACTGAAATCAAACACAAGGACAATGAATCAATCAGTCATGCTTGTGTAACGAAGCCCTAGTAAAAACTCTGAACACTAAGGCTTGGGTGGGCTTCCCTGGTTAACAGTACTCTGTGCATATGGTCACACATCAATGCTAAGAGAGTAACACATCCTGAAGACACCAGAGGTTTCACATCTATAACTGTCCCAGAATTTGCCCTATTTGTCTCTTCCTTTGGCTGAATTTGATTTGTGTCCTTTATCTGTAATAACCAATAATCATGAGTATAATAGCTTTCAGTGAGTTCTGTGAGTAATTCTGGTGAATTCAAAACTGAGGGTGGTTTTGGGAGCTCCCCAAAGATGCAATTGGTGTCAGAAATGAGGACAGTCTTTGGGACTGTATCCTTAAAGCTCGCATTTTGCTAACTCTGAGTAAAATTATACTGTATCATTTAAGTTCATGTAAATGACAACGCTTGACACAAACTTTACCATTTGTTGTAAAGCCTTAAACAAAGATAAAATAAGCGAATTACTGAGCATTTCTTAAACATTACTGTTTTACCAATTATACATTTTTATTACAACTGTAAGTTAACCAATAAAAAGATAAACCTCTAATAATGATCTTCGGTTGGCTGAAGATATGTTTATCTAATTTTGTCTAAAGGCCATTCCCATAGGATCAATCCAAATATTCAAGTTTTTGCATGATTGAAAAAGAATTAAGCTAACAGCAAAATTTTGTCTTTCTATAAAATCATGATGAATTAGTCAAAGTTGCCACATCCAGGCCAGAGTCCTGTGACACCTCGCAGATTTTTTGTATTCAGGAAATAACATCTTATCCACTTCTTTCCTGTATTTTGAAAGCATTTATATCCCACCAAGGTCAAGCTTCATAGTCTATATGTCCTGGAACATCTGGAGAGGTAGCAAGCTGATTATTACAGTTTTTTTTTTTTTTTTTTAATTTTCAGTACAAAGATTTTTAAAGTTTTATTAAATTACAATCAATGCTGTAGCATTTCTCTAGAGTAGTGGCACTCAACTGAGTGTGATTTTTCCCCCGAGGACATTTGGCAAATCTAGAGATATTTTTGGTCGTAAAAAGTAGGTGGTGGGTTCCACTGTCATCCAGTGGATAGAGGCCTGAGATGCCACTAAACATTTCCAATGCACCAGATCACCCCTCCACAACAAAGAATTTTCCAGCCCCAAATGTCAGTAATGCTAGGTTTGAGAAACCCTGCTCTAAAGGGAAGTTTTAGTTTCAACCGAACTTTCATCTGCAAGATCAGTACAAAGGAATTTTATCATGGTTCTTTCTGAATATATCACTCTTCCCTTATTTAAAGGTGGCAATTTTGTCTACAGATCCAAATCAAATATTCTTCCTTATCTGAAATAAAATTCTGAAGTATTTAAGCTTCACAGGGTCTACACATCAGTATCTGCTGGAGAAACTGAAACTAGATTTCTTGACCTGGGCTCAGTGGCTCATGCCTGTAACCCCAACACTTTGGGAGGCCAATACAGGTGGATCACATATACATAGCCAAATTTGGCCCATCAAACCCTAGAGGAGCTGGGACCATTAATTTTTTGGTTACAAAAATAAACTGAAGTCTGATAGGACTCCACAGGATAAAATGCTTGACCTCTCCTTTCTGAAGGTATTGTCCCTGGTTCTGTTATAAAAGAACTTTATACACAGAAGTGTCATCAGTAACTTTTCCTTCTTATGGATATTGTAAGGAGAATATTTGGCCACTACTTTGGATTCTATATCTAGAATTGTAAATATTAACATAACGGTGAGTAAAGACAATTAAGAAAATCAGACAAGGGCTCATGACATGCTCAACTCTGCCAGTCTTGAAGCGCTTCAAACTTAGAAATCCCAAGTGAGTTTATTAGACATGGGTGCAATAACTCAACCTTGAAGTACACTTCTGCTAATATTTCTTACTCAAGCACTTCAGACACAGCTCAGTACTGATGAGTATCTAGACAGTTCACTTGTGTCAGGCTTCCTACCATTTGATTAAGATCCTATAAATGAGTCATATTTCATAAGCAGTGGCCATATCCAGTACTGGGCAGTCATAGAAAAGAAACTAATCATCCAGAGGCCAGCTGTTCCATAAAGCTGTAAGAAGCAGACAGTACTCATTGAAAACAACTGCTGTTGATCTTCGGTATGTGGTCAACTGCAAACACACAATATCAGCTTGAAAAGAATATGAGCTATACCTAATTCAGTCACCAGATGTTCAAATATTCACTACATGAACCAGCTCAGTGGTCCCAAATCTGGCTATGTGGCAGATTTTGTTTTTGTTTTGTTTTTATTTTTTAAAGATTTACCTTATTTTTTTTTTTTTTTAATTTGGGGGGAACCTTCCCAGCACTTTATTTTTTATTTTATTTTTTTTTAAATTTATTATTATTATACTTTAAGCTGTAGGGTACATGTGCATAACGTGCAGGTTTGTTACATATGTATACTTGTGCCATGTTGCTGTGCTGCACCCATCAACTCATCATTTACATCAGTATAACTCCCAATGCAATCCCTCCCCCCTCCCCCCTCCCCATGATAGGCCCCGGTGTGTGATGTTCCCCTTCCTGAGTCCAAGTGATCTCATTGTTCAGTTCCCACCTATGAGTGTGAACATGCAGTGTTTGGTTTTCTGTTCTTGTGATAGTTTGCTAAGAATGATGGTTTCCAGCTGCATCCATGTCCCTACAAAGGACACAAACTCATCCTTTTTTATGGCTGCATAGTATTCCATGGTGTATATGTGCCACATTTTCATAATCCAATCTGTCACTGATGGACATTTGGGTTGATTCCAAGTCTTTGCTATTGTGAATAGTGCTGCAATAAACATATGTGTCCATGTGTCTTTATAGCAGCATAATTTATAATCCTTTGGGTATATCCCCAGTAATGGGATGGCTGGGTCATATGGTACATCTAGTTCTAGATCCTTGAGGAATCGCCATACTGTTTTCCATAATGGTTGAACTAGTTTACAATCCCACCAACAGTGTAAAAGTGTTCCTATTTCTCCACATCCTCTCCAGCACCTGTTGTTTCCTGACTTTTGAATGATCGCCATTCTAACTGGTGTGAGATGGTATCTCATTGTGGTTTTGATTTGCATTTCTCTGATGGCCAGTGATGATGAGCATTTTTTCATATGTCTGTTGGCTGTATGAATGTCTTCTTTTGAGAAATGTCTGTTCATATCCTTTGCCCACTTTTTGATGGGGTTGTTTGTTTTTTTCTTGTAAATTTGTTTGAGTTCTTTGTAGGTTCTGGATATTAGCCCTTTGTCAGATGAGTAGATTGCAAAAATTTTCTCCCATTCTGTAGGTTGCCTGTTCACTCTGATGGTCGTTTCTTTTGCTGTGCAGAAGCTCTTTAGTTTAATTAGATCCCATTTGTCAATTTTAGCTTTTGCTGCCGTTGCTTTTGGTGTTTTAGACATGAAGTCTTTGCCCATGCCTATGTCCTGAATGGTACTACCTAGGTTTTCCTCTAGGATTTTTATGGTATTATGTCTAACATTTAAGTCTCTAATCCATCTTGAATTAATTTTCGTATAAGGAGTAAGGAAAGGACCCAGTTTCAGCTTTCTACTTATGGCTAGCCAATTTTCCCAGCACCATTTATTAAATAGGGAATCCTTTCCCCATTTCTTGTTTTTCTCAGGTTTGTCAAAGATCAGATGGCTGTAGATGTGTGGTATTATTTCTGAGGACTCTGTTCTGTTCCATTGATTATCTCAATAGATGCAGAAAAGGCTTTTGACAAAATTCAACAGCCCTTCATGCTAAAAACGCTCAATAAATTCGGTATTGATGGAACGTACCTCAAAATAATAAGAGTTATTTATGACAAACCCACAGCCAATATCATACTGAATGGGCAAAAACTGGAAAAATTCCCTTTGAAAACTGGCACAAGACAGGGATGCCCTCTCTCACCACTCCTATTCAACATAGTGTTGGAAGTTCTGGCTAGGGCAATTAGGCAAGAGAAAGAAATCAGGGGTATTCAGTTAGGAAAAGAAGAAGTCAAATTGTCCCTGTTTGCAGATGACATGATTGTATATTTAGAAAACCCCATTGTCTCAGCCCAAAATCTCCTTAAGCTGATAAGCAACTTTAGCAAAGTCTCAGGATACAAAATTAATGTGCAAAAATCACAAGCATTCTTATACACCAATAACAGACAAACACAGAGCCAAATCATGAATGAACTTCCATTCACAATTGCTTCAAAGAGAATCAAATACCTAGGAATCCAACTTACAAGGGATGTAAAGGACCTCTTCAAGGAGAACTACAAACCACTGCTCGGTGAAATAAAAGAGGACACAAACAAATGGAAGAACATACCATGCTCATGGATAGGAAGAATCAATATCGTGAAAATGGCCATACTGCCCAAGGTAATTTATAGATTCAATGCCATCCCCATCAAGCTACCAATGAGTTTCTTCACAGAATTGGAAAAAACTGCTTTAAAGTTCATATGGAACCAAAAAAGAGCCCACATCTCCACGACAATCCTAAGTCAAAAGAACAAAGCTGGAGGCATCACGCTACCTGACTTCAAACTATACTACAAGGCAACAGTAACCAAAACAGCATGGTACTGGTACCAAAACAGAGATCTAGACCAATGGAACAGAACAGAGTCCTCAGAAATAATACCTTATTTTTAACTGATGAATAATTTTGCATCTTTGTGGAGCACAAGGTAATATTTTGGTACATGTATGCATTATGAAAAGATCAAATCAGACTAATTTACATATCCATTATCTCAAATATGTATGATTTATTTCCAGTGAGAACATTTAAAATCTAGCTTTTAGCATTTTTAAACATAGAATACATTATTATTAACTATAGTCACCATGATGTGTAATCACCTGAACCTATTTCTCCTGTCTAACTGAAATGTTGTACCTTTTGATACATGTTCTCTAGCCTCACCAGCTCTGCTGCACTAAAAACCTCCAGAGGTGGTAGAATATCTAGCTTAAGGCTGTACTTTCTATCTTTAGGCAGCTTTTTAAAATGCCTCATTATATAGTCATAAAATGGTTCTGCACAATTTCCAATCATTGGTTCCTGTTCAATGACCTGAGGCCTGTTCTGTTTTCCTTTCTCTCAGCCAAATGTTGCCAATCTTTCCACTGTTCAACATGTGACATAACATTGAGTCAAGTTCTTAACATCTTCTTGGTCTCCTATGAATGTTTTCTAGTTAGAGTATTATAACCCAGAAGAAATGAACATTCTAGTACAGAGTGGGACAGGATAGGCACCTCCCTCACACTCTCGATACCCTGCTTCTATTAGTACCACCCAGCTGTTCCATTTACTTATCACATTGACCTTACCTTAGCTAGAGCTGAATGTCTCTTTGCAATCATTTTACATTTTCCTAGTAAATTCTTCTTTCCCATTTCACAACACACACTAGTCAAAATCTTTAACATTCTATTTAAGTCCCACCTCCAATCCCTTTCTCTTAGCTGAGGGCACAGTTTTCACAATCTGTGGAGAAAATACATGTATCCCAACGCATCAAATTAAAATACCCTATCCTAATCCACCCGATTAACATCTAAGCACCACAAAGAGTACCAAATTAACAAATCAGAACCACACATATCAGAGACCTTACCTAGTAGCAAGTTTTATTAACAACGTCAAGCACATAAGCAATCAAGAGGCACAGACAAAGGCAGAAATCAAGAACATCCTGCTTGATTTCTCAGGTCCTTTCGTTCCACATTGGACAGGAGCCACATGGCCGAGAAGAATAGACGAGGTCTCTAAGTGAGGTTTGGTGGTCAATTTCCAGATTTGCGAGAGTATGATTACAGACCATTTCTATTTTATGCCCTCAGAGAGTTGTAGAACATATGTGATAGTTTTCATGCCTTACAAATCCGTAAACTATAGATGCATTTATTATAAGTAATCGGAAGTCAGAGACACCTATAAAGGACATTCCATAGGTAACAACTCTTCTCCTAACAAATATTAGTCTATTTGCCCAAAATATAGTTACCACGTTTACATGGAGATTTGACTGGCTCAAGAGCCTTCTTTGCTTTCCCTCAAAAGCATCACTCTTGGTAATCAGGGCAGAAATGAATCATAGGTCTACAGCTTTAACTCCTTCCTCCCCCCAAATCTATACTTATCCATATTTATTATTGTCATAAGGAAAGAAGTCCCACTTTACACTAATCAGGTGCTCTGAATACAATTCCCTCAGCTATTCTCCTTCATTATACCTTCGATATAATTTTGTTTTCATTTTTATTATGTTGTCTTTCTCTTTTACTGTACCCTCTGATATAGCTTTAATGTATTCCTACCTACAAGCATATTTTCCTTACCATATAAATATATTAATGATCTCTCACTTAAAAATGATTCCTTAATTGGTTATTATTCCAGAGACATCTAACATCTCTCTGTCTTTACTATTATAACTACAATTGTTGATACTTGCTTAGACCTAAATGTGACTGTTATCCCTAATATGGAACATTTATTTATGTGTTACTTAAACCACAGAAGACATTTTTAACTGCCTACTGAATACAGTCATCCCTCAGTATCCTTGGGAGATTGGTTCCGGAACCCCATGGATACAAAAATCCATGAATGCCCAAGTCCCTTATACAAAATGGTGTAGGATTTGCATATAACCTATGCACATCCTCCCCTATACTTTAAATCATCTCTAAATTACTTATACCTAACACAATGTAGTGCTATGTAATAGTTGTTCTACTCTATTTTTTTATTTGTATTATTTTTATTGACAAGGAGTAAATGTCAAAGAAGGTGGGCACTAGATTCAAGGGAGTTCTCATAGAGAAGATACTGGCTGAACTAGGAGTTGAAGGATAAATGGGATCACATAAGTGGGAGATAATGTTGACAAAAGTGTTTAAAATAAGGAAAACAAGACTTTTAGTTCTAACAAGATTTCTCCCATGCTAAGTACAACTATAAACACTGGAAATAAAATGAGACAACCAAAAGAGAACTTGGAAAGGTAGAGAGTGAAAGGCAAACTGGTTAGCGACCCCAGGACTAAAGGAGAAACACAGTGGCAGAGCATCTCTTACACCCACCCAACTGAAGAAGGTGATGTGATGCAAGCCCAATGTTTCCCAACTTCCCACATAGCAACAGAAGGCAGCCCAGGTAGGGTCCTTCCTCCCCTGGATGGAAAAAGAGTTCTACCCACAAGACCAGGCCAGTCCTGCAGGCCCCACCCCAGCCCCAGCAGTGCAGATCAATCAGAAGCCCCAGTGATAATGAGGAACTAGAGGAAGCATTCTCTGTTCACTCTACACACACACATTTCCTTACCTAGAAACACTACTGAAACTGACAAGGGGGAATCCTGCCACAGAATTGGCTAGCCCAGAAGCCTCTTTGTCCCCAGAGGCCTCCTCACACAATAAGAGACACAGGCCGGATGTGCCCATGTGGGAAGCTTCTTCTTTTTGGTGAAAATGAAACTTCCCTCCCCAACTTACAGGTTCCAGGCAGCCTGGCCAAGAGATGCTCCGTCTGCCCCCTCAAGTGGCACTGGTAGGAAACAGTGGGAGTCTCAGGTAAATTAAGCAGACTAAAATAACACCGCAAAGGCTCTGATAATTAAATTTTCATTGGAACCACTGTCCACAAAAGATGGCCAAGACCTGTATGCTAAAACTAAGCATGTCTGCTAAAATCAAAAATTTAAATAGGACCCAGTGTGTCCTAACATACTAACAGCAAAATGCCCAGGATACAAATGACTAAAAGACAATGAACAAAGAAGAGGTCTGGGAGTATAAAAATCATTGTCAGATGTAGCAAGAATAGAAAAAGGTATCACCAGAAAGAAGGTATCCAGGTAATAATAATGAGAGCTGGAGTCACATTTGTTGCTGATAGTTTACTAGACACTGTTCTAGGAACATAAAATGAATGAACTATTTTGTTAAAACCATTCTATTGATTAGGTATTGTTCTTATTATTTCTGTTTTTGCATGGATAAACTAAGGCATAGGGAGGTTAATTAACTTGAACCAGTCAAACAGCTCATAAGTGATGGAGTCAGGATTTACAAACTTTCAGTCACACTCTCAGCTTCCACTCTGTACTTAGAGTGATATAAAGTAGGATACAGTAGATTGTGAATGGCCATGACTGCCTTTTTAAGGGATTTAGATTGTATTTCGTAGGCAAACGACTACATGAGCAAATCTGTATGTTAAAAAACAACTCTGGAAATAACAAAAAGGATTAATTACAAGAAGAAAGACTAAAATAGAAAAAGCAGATAATGGCCGTAAGTAAGCAAAGGAAAGGACGTTAAGAATTTAAACTACACAAGTAACAATATCACTGAGGAGAGGCTATTACCAGGGATAAAAGGAAATTTTAACAGGAAGACATAATAACTCTAAACATTTATACAATTTATACACCTAATATCAAAGGTTCAAGACACATGAAGCAAAAATTGATGGAACTTCAAGGTGAAATAGATGAATACATACTATAGTCAAGGATTTCTTTTCTTTTTTGAGATGGAGTCTCGCTCTGTTGCCCAGGCTGGAGTGCAGTGGCACGATCTCAGCTCACCGCAAGCTCTGCCTCCCGGGTTCAGGCCATTCTCCTACCTTAGCCCCCCGAGCAGCTGCGACTACAGGCGCCCGCCACCACACCCAGCTAATTTTTTTTTTTTTTTTTTTTTTGTATTTTTAGTAGAGACGTGGTTTCACTGTGTGAGCCAGGGTGGTCTCGATCTCCTGACCTCGTGATCCACCTGCCTCAACCTCCCAAAGTGCTGGGATTACAGGCGTGAGCCACTGTGCCCGGCCTATAGTCAAGGATTTCAACACACCTCTCTCAATGATCTATGGAACAGGTGGATAAAAGTCAGTAATGATATAGAAGAACTGAACAACCTATCAACCAATTGTATTAACCCTTCAACCAAAACCAGCAGAATATTTTAGAACACAGAGCACTTACCAAGAGAGGTCACAAGTTAAACCATAAAACAAGTATCAATAAGTTAAAAAGGTACAAATTAGACAAGTATTTTATGACAAAGAAGTAATTAAATAGAAAACTAATAGCAAAAAGGAATCTGGAAAACCCCAAAATATTTTGGAATAAAATATATACCCTCTTAACACATCTGTCAAAGAATAAATCAAACACAAAATCACCAACTCTTAACTGAATGAAAATGAAAATACAAAGAATTGGATTGTGCAGAATACAAACAAAACATGCTCAAAGAAAAATTAAGGCCTATATTAGAGAAGAAGTAAATATTAAATTATTAACCACAGATTTATCTGAAGAAATTAGAAAAAGAAGACATAAGTAGAAGTAGAAAAATAGAAATAATAAAGAGTAGAAGTCAATGAATAAGGGAAAAAATAAACAGCAAAACCAGTAACACCAAAAGTCAGTTCTTTGACAAGATCAATAAAACTAGTAAATCTCAACCCAGACTGATTTGGGAAGAGAGACAGAGAGGCAGAGACAGAGAAGATAGAAGTTACCAATATTTATCCATATAAGATATGAATAATTATACCGTAACTAGAAATAAAACATCATTACAGATCCTATAGACATAAGAAGGATAAAAAGAAATAACAAACAACACAAAAACCCTATTTTTATTAAAGATATCAAATTTTTAGTTAAAAATTCTCCCAGAAATAAAACTCCAGGCCAAGATGACTTCCCTGCTGAATTCTGTAAAACATTTAACAGATGACACCAATTCTGCGTAATACCTATCAGAAAAATAAAGCGGAGGAATCACCTCTCACTTCATCATGTGAGACCAGCATTATATTGATGTCCAAACTAGACAAAGACATTCAAAAAAAAAAAAAAACTATAGATCTATTTCTTATGAACATAGTTGTAAAAATTACTAACAAAATTTTAGCACAAATCCCCAAATATATAAAACAAATAGCACATTATGACTGTATTAGTTTGTTTTCACACTGCTGATTAAGCATACCCAAGACTGGGAAGAAAAAGAGATCTAACTGGACTCATAGTTCCACATGGCTGAGGAGGTCTCAGAATCATGGTGGGAGGTGAAAGAAACTTCTTACATGGCAGTGGCAAGAGGAAAATGAGGAAGAAGTAAAAGCAGAAACCCTTGATAAACCCATCAGATTTCATGAGACTTAATTCACTATCATGAGAATAGCACAGGAAAGACCAGCCCCCATGATTCAATTACCTCTCCCTGGATCCCTCCCACAACACGTAGGAATTCTGGGAGATACAATTCAAGTTGAGATTTGGGTGGGGACACAGCCAAACCATATCCATGACCAAGTAGGAATTTTCCAGGGAATGAAAGGTTGTTTTAACATTTGAAAAAATCAATCAACAAAATTCACTGCATTAACAGACCAAAAATGGAAACCATATGGTGATCTTAATAGATCCATAAAAAGCTTTTGCCAAAATTCTACATTCATTTCTGATGAAAAAACTCTCAGCTAAGTAGAAATAGAAGGAAATTTCCTCAACCAGAGAGGAAAAAGGCATCTATGAAAAACTTATAGCTAACGTCATACTCAAAAAGTCCTAATGATTTCCCCCAAGATCAGGAACAAGGCAAAATGTTTGCTCTCACCACTTGTATTAAGAGTTCTAGCCAGTACAATAAGACAAGGGAAAGTATTTAAACAAGAAAGGAAAAATTAAAACATGTATTTGCAGATGATATGATTGTCTGTATAGAAAATTCTGAGTAATTGGCCTGGCATGGTGGCTCACGCTTGTAATCCCAGCACTTTGGGAGACCGAGATGGGCAGATCACGAGGTCAGGAGTTCGAGACCAGCCTGACCAAGATAGTGAAACCCTGTCTCTACTAAAAATACGAAAATTAGCCAGGCATGGTGTCACACACCTGTAATCCCAGCTACTTGGGAGGCTGAGGCAGAGGAATCACTTGAACCCGGGAGGCGGAGGTTGCAGTGAGCCAAGATCATGCCATTGCACTCCAGCCTGGGCAACAAGAGCAAAACTCCATCTTTTTTAAAAAAAAATAATTTAAAAGAAAATTCTGAGTAATCTACAAGAAAAGCCACATGAGGTAATAAATGAGATTGGGAAAATCTCAGTATTCAAAGCCAATACAAAAAGTCAACTGTATTTCTATACGATAGCAACAAAAAATTGGAAGGTAAAATTTAAGAAAATTTAATAGCATCAAAAAAATAGAATGCCTAATAAATTTTATAAAATCAAAAGCTACAAGTCATCTGAGAGAAATTAAAGAAAGCCTAAATAAATGTAGATATATATTAGTAAGTGTTTTCATGGATCAGAAAATTTGTTATTAGTAGGATATCATTTCTTTCCAAGTTGGTCTTTAGATTCAGTGCAATCCCAGCAAGTGGTTTTGTGGAAATAAACTAATTCAAAAATTTGCACGAAAGTGCAAAAGACCTAGAATTGTTAAAACAACTTTTAAAAAGAAGAAAAATATTGGAAAACTAACACTACCTGATTTCAAGATTATAAATCTACTGGTTTCAAAACAATGTTGAATTGATGTAGAGACAGACATGAAGATCAATGGAACAAAATAGTGCACAAAAATATACACCTACATATATGATCAATTAATTTTCAGCAAAGGCTCCAAGGCAGTTCAATGAGGACAAGATAATCACTTAAACAGTGTTGGGAGAAGGGGCTACCTATATGTCTGAAAAAACAAAAGTTAACCTCTTATCTCTTCTCACATCACATAAAAAGATTACTGATGACAGATCTTAGAATTAAGCATAAGATACAAAACAATAGCATTTTTAGAAGAAAACTTAGGAAGAAATCTTAGTAATACTCAGTTTGGCAAACATTTCTTAAATTTGACACATAAAAAAGAAAAAGCATGGGCTTCACCAAAGAAGATATGCAGATGGCAAATAAGCACATAAAAGGATGCCCCAAATTATTAGTCATTAGAGAAATACACATTAAAATTACAAGGAGATAGCACTATCCTCCTAGTAGAGTGGCTAAAATGAAAAAGACCAACCAGTCCAAGTGTTGATGAGGATGTAGAACAACTTTAACTCCAACAGCTGTTGGTCAGAATATAAATGGTTTATCACTTTGGAAAACAGTTTGACAGTATTTTTAGTCAGACATACACCTATCACACAGTCAGATCATTCTATACCTAGGTATTTCCTCTAGAGAAATAAAAGCATATGTCCACACAAAGACTCATATGTGAATGTTCATAGCAGCTATATGTAGAATAGCAAAAACTGGAAACAACCCAAATGTGTATCAAATGAATTTTAAAATTTTGTAATATTCATATAATGGAATACAACTTTGCAATAAAATATACTTTTACTATTTACATAACAGTCTATAAAAATGCATAAAAATTTCTAGTGACAGAAAACAGATCAGAAATTGCTTGTATGTATGGGGTAGAGGGGTGGAAGCAGGGAAAGAGAAGTTACAAATGATCATAATGGTAACTTTTGACTTATAGCCATCTTCATTGTTTTCCTTGTGGTGATGGTTTCATAGGTGTATACATGATGTCAAAAGTCATCAAATTGTACAATTTAAGTAAATGTTATTTATTTTATGTAGGTTATATCTCAGGAAAGCTATCTTTAAAATATCTCACATTTGAGAAAAAAAAAATTAATGGTTAGCAGCCTGACATCATTCTTACATTTGGTAGAGATTATCACCTGTATGCGTTTCTATTCACACTGAATTTTTGCCAATGTTCAATGTATTTAGATTTTCTTACTTATATCTGTCTCCTAGAAGCATCAAATCAATGTTTCTTGCCCTAAATTTTCACAGGTGCACCTGTTGGAACTTATATTTGCAGCACTTTTTAATTTGACCTCCAGAATCTCATGAATATACTTGTTTACTATTTATACAGTGTACTATATATTTTTTTATATATATATATTCAGATAAATATAAGCTCCACCTCAGCTCCAGAAACATCCAATTCTTAAGTGTTGAAAGTTTTTCCATGTGCCAGTTGATAGATCCCATCTTTATTAAGCATATTTTCATTCTAGTATAACTCTGTACTCTGATGTGGCTTCTGAATTTAAAAAGAAAACAACAATAGAAAATCCACAATAGAAACAAAAAGACCTAATTTAGAAAACCAAGTTTAACTGGATTTAAGTATCTCAGAAAACATAAAATGGAGGACTTGTACATTGCAAAAAAAAAAACAAAAAACAAAAAACAAAAAACAAAAAAAAACCTCATTCTACATAGTGTAGAATAACATTTTCAACCTCAAATTTGGCACATACAAGAAAGAGTGTTCTTGCAATAATTTTTATGAAATTCTCAAAAACTTACTTAAAATATCATATACTCTTGATTACTGAGGTAATGAAGAATGTGACAAAAATCCAACAATGATAGGACATCAAAGCTTAATGAGGTTTGAAATCATTAACCTAGAGTTCTCACTAAATAGAGAAATACACTGACAAAATTTTAAAATGTTCTGATAAAATTATCTCAACATTTCAGTACATTGCGATTAATTTGTAGCTAGAGAAAATATTTTCCCAACATTGTTACAACCATGGAAAACTAGATGCCCTTTAATAACAGACATCTTAGAATATGTATTGTTAAGGCTTGATGCTCTTTAAAAACTTCAACAGCTTTTACTACAGTAATTTGATTTTATTCTAAGTTGTTCTTCATTACCAGTTCATAGAGCAAAAAGCATAAGCCAAACTTCCAAAGGACTCATCACATTCTCAGTTGAAATCAAATTAAAAACTAAACACAGGAATGTGCTCTCAAGGTCATCTAAGTATATTTTTCTTTATACTTGCACACCTTTTTCAGTACTTTATGACCATCTTCATTTTATTGAACTGAAGATTTTTACAAAGGAAGTCAGTCTTTCTATCCAGACATTGAAATGTAAAATGTGTAAGAAGATAAAGAAGAACACTTAGGCTAAAATCAGGAAAATAATGCTTGTCTCAGAAGGAATTGAATGAAAAGAAAATAAGAGATATGATTAATTATAATAAGGAGGAAGAGAACATCACATAACTTTAGATGTGTGACTAAGACTCAAGGAATTTAAAGTAGATGACAGATCTGCAGAAAAGACACTGGTTTTTCCACTAGAAACTATATTAACTCATAATGGGAAGGCAAAGACAAGAAAAGATGACTGCAGAGTAAATTTTACCCGTGTCAATAAGTTTACCGTAGGAAGGATATTTTAAGTAATTTTTTTCAATTATAAACTTACTTTTAAAATAGGTATTTTATGTGCCATCAATTTGAATGAAAGTAACATAAGTAATTTTTTACTGCTACAGTTTTTATTGTTCATTTTCCAACCTGTACGCCAACTCTTGGGGTTCACTTTAATTTGCCTTATTGACAAAGCTACTTCCAGCTGCCCACCCTTTTCTAAAGTATGTTCTTCCAAAACCACGTAGCTTCTGATTGCTAGCTTAGGTACAATCTGACTACAGTTCAGGAGGACGATTTTTTAATTGTATATGAAAGACACCTTCTATTTCAAGAGTGGGAGTCTGTCCATCATTAGTATTAGACAAATCTTTAGATCCATCATTGGTATTAGACAGAATTTTTTTTGAAACATCTTCAAATTTTGCTTCACCTTCCAAAACAACCGATCCTAAATTTATTGCTGGAATTCCTGCCGCCTGCGGTGACTGAAATTCAGTAGACACATTCTCTACCAGCGCCTCATCTTCAGGGGTTTGTTCAGATGGTGGAGGTGCAACTTCAGCAGAGGCCTCTTGTATAGCAAACTCGTCAGTCAGAAGCAAATCAGCTGGTGGGGAATGTTTGTCAACAGGGGCCTCTTCCGCAGGGACCTCATAAGCTGGGGGAGAGTGTACTGCAACAAGGGTCTCTTCTATAGGAGTCTCCTCAGCTGGTGGAGACTGAACATCAGCAGGGGCCTCCTCAGCTGGTGGAGGCTGAACTTCAGCAGGGGCCTCGTCAGCTGGTGGAGGCTGAACTTCAGCAGGGGCCTCCTCAGCTGGTGGAGGCTGAACTTCAGCAGGGGCCTCGTCAGCTGGTGGAGGCTGAACTTCAGCAGGGGCCTCCTCAGCTGGTGGAGGCTGAACTTCAGCAGGGGCCTCGTCAGCTGGGGGAGGCTGAACTTCAGCAGGGGCCTCCTCAGCTGGTGGAGGCTGAACTTCAGCAGGGGCCTCGTCAGCTGGTGGAGGCTGAACTTCAGCAGGAGCCTCTTCTGCAGAAGCCTCTGTAGCTTCTAGAAGCTGAATTTCAGCAGAGGCCTCTTCTGCAGTGGTCTCTTCACCTGATGGAGGCTGAAGCTCAAGAGGGGCCTCTTCTATAGAAACTCCCTTAGCTGATGGAAATTGAACTTCAGTAGGCGCCTCTTCTGCAGAAGTCTCCTCAGATAGTGGAGATCGAGTTTCAGCAGGAGTTTCATATGCAGGAGCCTCTGTAGCTGCTAGAAGCTGAATTTCAGCAGAAGCCTCTTCTGCAGGGGTCTCTTCAGCTAATGGAGACTGAACTTCAGCAGGAGCCTCTTCTGCAGGGGTCTCCATAGCTGTTGAAAGCTGAAGTTCTCCAGCCTCTTCTCTAGGAGCCTCTTCAGGTAATAGAGGCTGAACTTCAGCAAGGTTCTCTTCAACAGTGGTAGGCTCTACTTTAGCTGGGGCCTCTTCAAGGGCGCCCTCAGCTGGTAAAGGCTGTACTTCAATGGGAGCCTTTTCAGCTGAGGGAGACTGAATTTCACCAGGAAGCTCTACTGAAGGAGACTTTTCAGCTGATGGAGGCAGAATTTCAGCAGGAGGCTCTTCTGAAGAGGACTCTTCAGCTGATGGAGGCAGAATTTCAGCAGGAAACTCCACTAATGGGGCCTCTTCAGCGGGTGGAGGCTGAACTTTAACAGAATTCTCTGCAACTGCAGTGGCTGCCTCAGCAGCAGGAGTCTCTTCAGTTGATGGCTGTACTTGGACATGTGTCTCTTCATCGGGTCTGGGCTCTGCCTTAGCAGTGGCCTCTTCAACTAATGGAGGCTGTATTTCAGCTGGGAATTTTCCTGTTGGTGGAGGCTTTATTTCAGCAGAAGCCACTTTTTTAACAGCAAAACCTTCTTGTACAACAGGTGTAGTTACTTCTTCCCTAAGCCCATCTTCTAAAAGTACCGGTGGACCATTTTTAGTCTCCTGAGTAAATGAAGTTCTGCTGATGCTTTTCTGCTTAATTTCTTCATTGCTGCTTGTTGCTGGTTGAAATTCAGGGTGTTCACTAGCAGAAATCATTCCTGAGGATTTACGTTTCCAGGCACCTTCCTTTGACTTTGTAAAAGAACTATCTGGCCTGGAAATAGCCACTATTTCTGATTCACTAAAGTATGTCTGTTGTTCCTTGTCCACTTTTTCCACATGGGGGATGTGCATCATGGTCCAGTATTCTGTACGGCTGGTCTGTTGAGATCTGTCCATTTTTAGTTGAACTAAAGGTATGTTTGGTGGAATTTCTACTTCCTGAACACTCTCTGGCAATTCAATAGCTGCTTCTCTAACGTCAGCTGACTTTTCTTCAGGTACCACGGTTTTCTCAACTAACTTGACTTCTTTTTTCTCTTCTACAATGGTGTCTGTCTGGAGAGACTTACTAGTCATTTCCTGTCCACGCTTTCTCTTTGTCCAAGTTTGCTGAAGTTCAGAAGATACTCTAATAGACTCATAGGCTTTGGCAGAGTAGTTGCCTTTGCTTTCAGAAGTATTACCAATACGATGGGTAGCTTTGGGGCTAGATGATTTTGGTATGGGCATGTGTTTCTTTTTCTCTATTACATCAGTTTGCTGGGATTTGTCTACCATTGGTTGGCTGGGTCGTCTTCTCTTTCGAATTTCTTGCCTACACGCTGAGATAGGCTTATCAGAGTCATCACTTTCTTCCATTTCTAAGACTAGTGATTTCAGATTTATTAATTTTCAAGTGATGGCCAAAAATCACAAACGTACCAAGTGTCGAAGACTTTGCCTTTCTTAGGTGTCATTCTGTTGAGCTCCCTCAGAAAAAAAGTAATTCATAAGTTATTACATTCCATACTACACTCTTGTTGGATCCCACCTTATTCAGTAAGCATCTTTCTTGTTTAGCCTCTGTTATAACTAAATATCACTTTTAGAAGTTTCCTTCAAGGGTCTATGACATCATAGCCAATTCTGCCTTCAGGATTCCGTCAGTGGTATTCCTAGGGCTTTTAAACTTAGTATACATTCATAGGTAATGGCTGCAAGTGAGAATCTACTTTTTGAAACAAGTCAAGTTAAAAAAAAGCATTTGTCTACAAAAGAACATCAGGTAAATTCCAGTAATGCCACTTTCTAATTGCTGAAATTGATGCTTTCGAACTTTCAGTTCTGTTCTTTTCATCCTATTATCAAAGACAGTAATGCAGAACTCAGAATGCTGCAGCCTATTTTCAACTGTACAAAACAACCCATAACATGTGTGAGGATGTTCTATTAACGTATTTTATATGACTTGAAAAGAAGTTACTACTGTTTGAAAAACTTGAATTCTGAAGTTCATCTTCATATAAGCTTCTTTTCTACATCCTTAGCCTTCAGTAACACAACAGCCTATTCTCAAAATATAGAAGGCAGGTTTATCTTCTAAAACATCGTGTGATATTTTAATTTTTATTTAACTATTTTAGAGTGTAGTTCCACCCAAAATTGCCAACTAAAAGAATGAGTCTAAATACACACCAAGGGAGAAAAAAATGCACCTTTTGAAGTAGTCACATTAGACTCTGCTGAGTACCCACATGGGAATGAATGCCCCAATGTAGATAAAAACTTTATTTTTATTTTTGTTTTGTTTTTTGAGATAGGATCTCACTCTGTCCCCCAGGCTGGAGTGCAGTGGTACAATCATACCTCACTGCAGCCTCAATCTTCTGGGCTTAAGCAATACTCCTACCCCAGCCCCCCCAGTAGCTGAGATTACAGGCATGAGCCACTGCACCAGCTGAAGATAAAAACATTAAAAAATGAAGCTATGAAAAGGAGGAACTCCAGTCAAGCAGATTGTAGATGACATTGTATTAGATTTGGAATACAGATAAAATTTTAACTGATATCACTCAAGAATTTTACTAGAAAGATGAATATTGATCAAACAGTATGCAAAAACATTGTGCATTAGTCTGAGGAAAATTAAGAAGAGAAAACAGACTTTTAAAATACAGTTATAGGAGACAATGTAATAACCATATGCCAAATAATAATTATGACTGCATTAATCTGGGAATATTTTTAAATTTATTTATGCCATATTGCCCCTAGAAAACATGGTGAATTGAATAATTCCCCTTTTTTCACATGCATTGGTATTATGAGCTGAATGTTTGTGGCCCTATCTCTTTACCCACAAATTCATATGTTGGAACCCCAAAAGTTATGGTATTTGAAGATGGGATCTTTGGGAGTTACAGGCATACTTCATTTTATTACACTTCACTTTTTTGTGTTTTACAGATCCTGCACTTTTTACAAATTGAAAGTCTGTGGCAAGCCTGCATCAAGAAAATCCATTGATGCCATTTTTTCAAACAGTATGTGCTCATTTCATTTCTTTGTCTCACATTTTGGTAATCCCTGCAACATTTCAAACTTTTTCATTATTATAATATCTGCTGTGGTGATCTATGATCAGTGATCTTGATGTTACTACTGTAAATATTTGCAGCACCATACCTTATATATAACAAATTTAATAGAAAAACATTGTGTGTGTTCTGACTAATCCACCAGCCAGCTGTTCCCCCGTCTCTCTCTCTCTCTCTCTGTCCTCAGGCCTTTCTATTGGTTGAGACACAACAATATTGAAATTAGGAAAATTGATAGCCCTACAATGGCCTCTAAGTGTTCAAGTGAAAAGAAGAGTCACAGACCTCTCATTTGAAATTCATGTTGTTTTCATGCCTGCTAACACAACATCCATTCTGTAGCCGGTGGATCAAGGAGTAATTTTGATTTTCAATTTTATTATTTAAATATATTTCATAATGCTATGGCTGCCATAGATAGTGATTCCATTAATGGATGTGAAATTGAAAGTAAATTTAAACCCTCTGGAAAGGATTTACCATTTTAGATGCCATTAAGAATCTTTATGAAGAATGGTAATAGGTCTAAATATCAACATTAACAGGAGTCTGGAAGAAGTTGATTCCAACCCTCATAGATGACTTTGAGGGGTTCAAGATTTCAGTGGAGAAAGTAACTGCAGATGTGGTGGAAATAGCAAGAAAATGTAAATTATATGTAGAGCCTGAAGACATGACTGAATTGCTGCAATCTAATGGTAAAACTTTAATGGACAAAGGGTTGCTTCTTATGGATGAGCAAAGAAAGTCGTTTCTTGAGATGGAATCTACTCCTAGTGAGGTGCTGTGAACACTGTTGCAAAAACAACAAAGGATTTAGAATATTCCATAAACTTCATTGATAAAGCAATGGTAGGGTTTGAGAGGATTTACTCCGATTTTGAAAAAAAGTTTTGATGCTGTAAAATAGTACTGCATGCTACAGAGAAACATTTCATAAAAGGGTCAATTGATGGGGTAATCTCTATTGGGTTGTTTATCAACATCTTTGTGGTTGCAAAGAGAGAGCCTGGTGTTTGTCTCAATTATATCTGACAAACATTGCAGGTGTGTTTTGTAGTCAAGTTTCTGAAATTTCATGTAATATCTTCAAAGTCTATTTTGGGTCAATTCACAACAAGAAATAAATGTCAAAGCCAACATCGCACTAATTGGGTTAATATAAGATTATGTGTATTGGATTAGTTTTGCTTCTTTAACTTAAATAAGGCTTTTCCAAATTTCCTTAAACTGAATTATCGATTTCAACTAAATTGAATTATCAATTTCCAGTCCTTAGATCTTTATGTTTTCCTCTCTTGTCTGTCTTTTTCATACAAGCCATTTTGACAGCGGGGAGATGACATCTCATTGTGGTTTTGATTTGCATTTCTCTGATTAGTGATGTTGAGTATTTTTTCATATCACTGTTGATCATTTGTATGCCATCTTTTAAGAAATGTCTATTCAGATATTTTGCCTATTTTTGTATAAATTTATGTGGTACAAGTATAATTTTGTTACATAGATATATTACATGTGGTGGAGTCAGAGATTTTAGTGTGACTATTACCTGAATAATATAAATTGTACCCATTAGGTAATTTCTTATCATCCCCCACTTCCATCTCTCACACTTCTGAGTCTCCATTGTTGTATCAGTTGACACTCTGCATCCATGTGGATGCTTTATTTAGCTCCCACTTATAAGTGAGAAGATGCATTGCCTTTCTGTTTCTGAGTTGTTTCTCTTAAAATAATGGCCTCCAGTTCCATTCATGTTGCAGCAAAAGACATGATTTTATTTTTTTTAATTTTCTACCAGGTTAAGCTTTATTTATTTTTTATTTTTAATTATACTTTAAGTTCTAGGGTACATGTGCACAACATGCAAGTTTGCTACATAGGCATACATGTGCCATGTTGGTTTGCTGCACCCATTAACTCATCATTTACATTAGGTATTTCTCCTAATGTTATCCCTCCCCCTTCTCCACACCCCATGACAGGCCCTGGGGTGGGATGTTCCCCGCACTGTGTCCAAGTGTTCTCATTGTTCAATGCCCACCTATGAGTGAGAACATGCGGTGTTTGCTTTTCTGTCCTTGTAATAGTTTGCTCAAAATGATGATTTCCAGCTTCATCCATATCCCTGAAAGGACATGAACTCATCCTTTTTTATGACTGCATAGTATTCTGTGGTGTATATGTGCCATATTTTCTTAATCCAGTCTATCACTGATGGACATTTGGGTTGGTTCCAAGTCTTTGCTATTGTGAATAGTGCCAAAATAAACATATGTGTGCATGTGTCTTTATAGTAGCATGATTTATGATCCTTTGGTATCTACCCAGTAGTGGGATTGCTGGGTCAAATGATATTTCTAGTTCTAGATCCTTGAGGAATTGCCACACTGTCTTCCATAATGGTTGAACTAGTTTACACTACCAACAGTGTAAAAGCATTGCTATTTCTCCATATCCTGTCCAGCATCTGTTGTTTCCTGACTTTTTAATGATCACCATTCTAACTGGTGTGAGATGGTATCTCACTGTGGTTTTGATTTGCATTTCTCTGATGACCAGTGATGATGAGCATTTTTTTCATGTGTCTATTGGCTTCATAAATGTCTTCTATTGAGAAGTGTCTGTTCATATCCTTTGCCCACTATTTGACAGGGTTGTTTTCTTCTCGTAAATTTGTTTAAGTTCTTTGTAGATTCTGGATATTAGACCTTTGTCAGATGAGTAGATTGAAAAAATTTTCTCCCATTCTGTAGGTGCCTGTTCACTCAGATGGTAGTTTCTTTTGCTGCAGAAGCTCATTGTTTAATTAGATCCCCTTTGTCTATTTTGACTTTTGTTGCCATTGTTTTTGGTGCTTTAGTCATGAAGTCCTTGCCCATGCCTCTGTCGTGAATGGTATTGCCTAGGTTTTCTTCTAGGGTTTTTATGGTTTTAGGTCTAACATTTAAGTGTTTAATCCATCTTGAATTAATTTTGTATAAGATGTAAGGAAGGGATCCAGTTTCTGTTTTCTACATATGGCTAGCCAGTTTTCCCAGCACCGTTTATTAAATAGGAAATCCTTTCCCCATATCTTGTTTTTGTCAGGTTTGTCAAAGATCAGATGGTTGTAGATGTGTGGTGTTATTTCTGAGGCCTCTGTTCTGTTGCATTGGTATATATATATATATATATATATGTTTTGGTACCAGTACCTTGCTGTTTTGGTTGCTGTAACCTTATAATATAGTTTGAAGTCAGGTAGCATGATGCCTCCAGCTTAGTTCTCTTTGCTCAGGATTGCCATGGCAATTCGGGCTCTTTTTTGGTTCCATATGAACTTTAAAGGAGTTTTTTCCAATTCTATGAAGAAAGTCATTGGTAGCTTGATGGGGATGGCATTGAATCTATAAATTACCTTGGGCAGTATGGGCATTTTCACAATATTGATTCTTCCTATCCATGAGCATGGAATGTTCTTCCATTTGTGTGTGTCCTCTTTTATTTTGTTGAGCAGTGGTTTGTAGTTCTTCTTGAAGAGGTTCTTCACATCCCTTGTAAGTTGGATTCCTAGGTATTTTATTCTATTTGTAGCAATTGTAAATGGGAGGTCACTCATGATTTGGCTCTCTGTTTGTCTGTTATTGGTGTATAGGAATGCTTGTGATTTTTGCACATTGATTTTGTATCCTGAGACTTTGCTGAAGTTGCTTATCAGCTTAAGGACATTTGGGGCTCAGACAATGGGATTTTCTTAATATACAATCATGTCATCTGCAAACAGGAACAATTTGACTTCCTCTTTTCCTAATTGAATACCCTTTATTACTTTTTCTTACCTGACTGCCTTGCCAGAACTTCCAACACTATGTTGAATAGGAGTGGTGAGAGAGGGCATCCCTGTCTTGTGCCAGTTTTCAAAGGGAATGCTTCCAGTTTTTGTCCATTCAGTATGATATTGGCTGTGGGTTTGTCATGAATAGCTCTTACTATTTGGAGATACATTCCATCAATACCTAGTTTATGGAGAGATTTTAGCATGAAGGCTGTTGAATTTTCTCGAAGGCCTTTTCTGCATCTATTGAGATAATCATGTGGTTTTTGTCATTGTTTCTGTTTATGTAATAAATTACATTTATTGATTTGCATGTGTTGAACCAACCTTGCATCCCAGGAATGAAGCCAACTTGATTGTGATGGATAAGCTTTTTGATATGCTGCTGGATTTGGTTTGCCAGTATTTTATTGAGGATTTTTGCATCGATGTTCATCAGGGATATTGGTCTAAAATTCTCTTTTTTTGTTGTGTCTCTGCCAGGCTTTGGTATCAGGATGATGCTGGCCTCATAAAATGAGTTAGGGAGGATTCCCTCTTTTTCTATTGATTGGAATAGTTTCAGAAGGAATGGTACCAGCTCCTCTTTGTATCTCTGGTAGAATTTGGCTGTGAATCCATCTGGTCCTGGACTTTTTGGTTGGTAGGCTATTAATTATTGCCTCGATTTCAGAGCCTGGTATTGGTCTATTCAGGGATTCAACTTCTTCCTGGTTTAGTCTTGGGAGGGTGTATGTGTCTAGGAATTTATCCATTTCTTCTAGGTTTTCTAATTTATTTGCATAGGGGTGTTTATAGCATTCTCTGATGGTAGTTTGTATTTCTGTGGGATCAGTGGTTATATCCCCTTTATCATTTTTTATTGTGACTATTTGATTCTTCTCTCTTTTCTTCTTTATTAGTCTTGCTAGTGGTCTATCAATTTTGTTGATCTTTTCAGAAAACCAGCTCCTGGATTCATTGATTTTTTTGAAGGGTTTTTTGTGTCTCTATCTCCTTCAGTTCTGCTCTGACTTTAGTTATTTCTTGCCTTCTGCTAGCTTTTGAATTTGTTTACTCTTGCTTCTCTAGTTCTTTTAATAGTGATGTTAAGGTGTCAATTTTAGATCTTTCCTGCTTTCTCTTGTGGGCATTTAGTGCTATAAACTTCCCTCTACAAACTGCTTTAATTGTCTGCCAGAGATTCTGGTACATGGTGTCTTCATTCTCATTTAGTCTTTTTTATCAGAGACTAGGATTGTAACCCCTGCTTTTTTTGCTTTCCATTTTCTTGGTAGATCTTCCTGCATCCCTTGATTTTGAGCCTATGAGTGTCTCTGCATATGAGATGGGTCTCCTGAATACAACACCCTGATGGGTCTTGACTCTTCATCCAATTTGACAGTCTGTGTCTTTTAACTGGGGTATATAGCCCATTTACATTTAAAGTTAATACTGTTATGTGTAAATTTGGTCCTGTCATTATGATGTTAGCTGGTTATTTTGCCCATTAGTTGATGCAGTTTCTTCCTAGCATTGATGGTGTTTACAATTTGACATGTTTTTGCAGTGGCTGGTACTGGTTGT
The DNA here is from genome assembly GCF_008728515.1 of Papio anubis. Taxonomy (NCBI): domain Eukaryota; kingdom Metazoa; phylum Chordata; class Mammalia; order Primates; family Cercopithecidae; genus Papio; species Papio anubis. The sequence goes on along the minus strand of NC_044982.1, from coordinate 61,834,445 downwards.
TCCTTTCACTGTGCTTCCTTCAGGAGCTCTTGTAAGGCAGGCCTGATGGTGACAAAATCTCTCAGCATTTGCTTGTCTGTAAAGGATTTTATTTCTCCTTCACTTATGAAACTTAGTTTGGCTGTATATGAAATTCTGGGTTGAAAATTCTTTTCTTTAAGAATGTTGAATATTGGCCCCCACTCTCTTCTGGCTTGTAGAGTTTCTGCTGAGAGATCCACTGTTAGTCTGATGGGCTTCCCTTTGTGGGTAACCTGCCCTTTCTCTCTGGCTGCCATTAACATTTTTTCCTTCATTTCAACCTTGGTGAATGTGACAATTATGTGTCTTGGGGGTTGCTCTTCTCAAGGAGTATCTTTGTGGTGTTCTCTGTATTTCCTGAATTTGAATGTTGGCCTATCTTGCTAGGTTGGGGAAGTTCTCCTGGATAATATCCTGCAGAGTGTTTTCCAATTTGGTTCCATTCTCCCTGTCACGTTCAGGTACACCAGTTAAACATAGATTTGGTCTTTTCACATAGTCCCATATTTCTTGGAGGCTTTGTTTGTTTATTTTTACTCTTTTATCTCTAAACTTCTCTTCTCACTTTATTTCATTTATTTGATCTTCAATCACTGATACCCCTTATTCCACTTGATTGAATCAGCTATTGAAGCTTGTGCATGTGACACATAATTATTGTCCCATGGTTTTCAGCTCCATCAGGTCATTTAAGGTCTTCTCTACACTGTTTATTCTAGTTAGCCATTCATCTAATCTTTTTTCAAGATTTTTAGCTTCCATGCGATGGGTTCAAACATCTTCCTTTAGCTCAGAGAAGTTTGTTATTATCGACCTTCTGAAGCCTACTTCTGTCAACTCATCAAAGTCATTCTCTGTCCAGCTTTGTTCTGTTGCTGGCAAAGAGCTGTGAGCCTTTGGAGGAGTAGAGGTGCTCTGGTTTTTAGAATTTTCAGCTCTTCTGCTCTGGTTTCTCCCCATCTTTGTGGTTTGATCTACCTTTGGTCTTTGATGTTGGTGACCTACAGATGGAATTTTGGTGTGGATGTCCTTTTTGTTGATGTTGATATATTCCTTTTTGTTTGTTAGTTTTCCTCCTAACAGTCAGGTCTCTCAGCTGCAGATCTGTTGGAGTGTGCTGGAGGTCTACTCCAGACATTTTTTGCTTGGGTATCACCAGTAGAGGCTGCAGAACAACAAATATTGCAGAACAGCAAATATTGCTGCCTGATCCTTCATCTAGAAGCTTCATCCCAGAGGGGCACCAGCCTATATGAGGTGTCAGTCAGCCCCTTCTGGGAGGTGTCTCCCAGTTAGGTTACACAGGGGTCAGGGACCCACTTGAGGAGGTAGTCTGTCCATTCTCAGAGCTCAAACACTGTGCTGGGAGAACTGCTGCTCTCTTCAGAGCTGTCAGACAGGGATGTTTAAGTCTACAGAAGTTTCTTTTGCCTTTTATTCAGAGGCAGCAGGCCTTGCTGAGCTGCGGTGGGCTCCAACCAGTTCGAGCTTCCCAGGCTGCTTTGTTTACCTACTCAAGCCGCAGCAATGGTACATACCCCTCCCCCTGCCAGGCTGCTGCCTCACAGGTCAATCTCAGACTGCTGCACTAGCAGTGAGCAAGGCTCCATGGGCATGGGACCTGCTGAGTCAGGCACAGGATATAATCTCCCGGTGTGCCATTTGCTGAGACCATTGGAAAAGCACAGTATTTGGGCAAGAGTGTCCCGTTTTTTTTCCAGGTACAGCCTGTCACGGCTTTCCTTGGCCTAGAAAGGGAAATCCTCCAACCCCTTGCACTTCCCAGATGAGGTGATGCCCTGCCCTGCTTCAGCTGACCCTCCATGGGCTGCACCCACTGTCCAACCAGTCCCAGTGAGATGAACCAGGTACCTCAGTTGGAAATGCAGAAATCACTCATCTTCTGCATTGATCATTCAGGGAGCTACAGACTGGAGCTGTTCCTGTTCTGCCATTTTGAAACACCTAGCAATTTCATTTTTTATGGCTAAATAGCATTCCGTCATGTATATACACTACATTGGCTTTATCTAGTCATCCATTAATGGACACTTAAGCTGATTTCTTATCTTTGTTACTGTGAATATTGCTGTGGTAAACATACTAGTATAGGTATCTTTTTGGTATAATGATTGCTCATCCTTTAATTTGATTATTTGATTTTTTTTTTTTCTAGTGAGCTGTTTGAGCTCCTTGTATGTTCTGGTTATCAATCTCTTGTCAGACAATTAGTCTACAAATGATTTCTCCAATGCTATGGTTGTCTTTTCACTTTGTTGGCTCTTTCCTTTGCTGTGCAGAAGATTTTTAGCTTGAAGTGATCCCATTTGTCTGATTTTGGTTTGGTTGCCTGTGCTTGCCCAGACCAATGTCCTGAATTATTTCTACTAGGTTTCATAGTGTTATATCTTAGATTTAAGTCTTTAATCCATTTTAATTTGATTCTTGTGTATAGTGAGAGCTAGGAGTCTAGTTTCATTCTTTGGCATATAGTGATCCAGTTTTCCCAACACCATTTATTGAAAAGACTATCTTTTTCCCATTGTGTGTTCCTGTTGCCTTTCTCAAAAACGAATTGATTGTATGTATATTCTTGGATTTATATCAAAGTTATCTATTCTGTTTTATTGATCTATGTGTCTATTTTTATGTCAGTACTGTGTTATTTGGTTACTATACTTTGTGGTAAATTTTGAAGTCAGGTAGTATGATGCCTCCTGTTTTGTTCTTTTTGCTCAGGACTGCTTTAGCTATTCAGGGTTTTTTGTGGTTTCATACAAATTTTAGAAGTTTTTTTTTCTATTTCTGTAAAGAATATCATTGGTATTTTGTTAGGGATAGCATTGAATCTATAAATTGCTGAGCAGAATTGTAATTTTAATAATGTTAATTATGCCAGTCCATGAGCATGGAATAGCTTTCCATTTTTTGTATAATTTTCTATTTATTTTATTAAAGTTGTATAGTTTTCCTTGTCTAGATCTTACACTTCATTGTCTAGATTGATTCCAAGGTATTTTATATTTTTGCAGCTACTGTAAATGGGATTGCTTTCTTGATTTCTTTTTCAGATTGTTCACTATTGGCATATAAAAATGTCGCTGATTTTTATATATTTATTTTGTTTCTACAACTTTACTGAATTTATCAGTTTAAACAGTTTTTTGGTGGAGTCTTTAGGTTTTCTTATGTATAAGATCATGTTATCTGTGAACAAGGCTAATTTGACTTCTTCCTTTCCAATGTGGACGCTTTTCATTTCTTTTTCTTGCCTAATTGATCTATCTAGGACATCCAGTTTTATGTTGAATAATGGTGGCAAAAGTGGACATGCTTGTCCTGTTCCATTTTTTCCTCATTCAACACAATGCTAGATGTGGGTTTGTCTTATGCAGTCTTCATTATTTTAAGGTATGTCCTCTCTATATCCACTTTGATGAGGGTTTTTATCATAAAGAAATATTAAACTTTATCAAGTGCTTTTTTGGCATCTATTGAAATGATCATATCATTTTTGTTCCTGATTCAGTTAAGGTGACGTATCACATTCATTGATTTACATATGTTGAACCATCCTTACGTCCCTGGGACGAATCCCACTTGATAATGCTGAATGATCTTTTTAATGTGTTGTTGAATTCAGTTTGCTAGTATTTTGTTGAGGATTTTTGTATCTTGTTCATCAGTGATACTGGTTTGTAGTTTTCTTTTTTGCTGTGTCCTTCTTTGGTTTTGGAATTAGAGTAATGCTGGCCTTGTAAAATGACCCTGGAAGTCCTCCCTCCTCTTGTATTTTCTGGAATTATTTAAAGAGAATTAATATTAATTCTTGTTTAAACGTTTGGTAAAATGCAACAGTGAAGCCCTCATGTCCTGGGCTTTTATTTGATGGGAGACTTTTTATTACTACAGCTTCACTATCATTACTTGTTATTGGTTTGTTGAGGTTCTCTGTTTCTTCATGGTTCAATCTTGGCAGGTTTTATGTGTCCAGTAATTTATCCATTTTTGTCAGGTCTTCAAATTGGTTGGCATATAGATTTTCATAATAGTCTCTAGGAATTATTTGTATTTCTGATGTTTTGGATGTCAGATCTCCTTTCTTTTTGCTCATTTTATTTATTTGAATCATCTCCTTTTTCTAAGTCTAGCCAAAGGTTTTGTTGATTTTATTTTTCAAAAAACCCTTTTTGGTTTTGCTGATCTTCTGTGTTGTTTTTTAGTCTCCATTTTATTTATTTCTGCACTGATCTTTATTATTTCCTTCCTTGTACTAATTTTGGATTTCTTTTGTTCTTTCCTTTCTTATTCCTTGCAGTGCATCATTAGGTTGTTTATTTGAAGCCTTTCTACTTTTATCATACAGGTATTATTGCTGTAAACTTCCTTCTTAGTACTGCTTTGCCATATCCCATAGATTCTGATATGTTGTATTTTCATTAACATTTGTTTCAAGAAATCTTTAATTTATTAATTTCTTCATTGATTCATTGGTTGTTCCAGAACACGTTGTTTAATTTCCATGTGTTTGCGTATTTTTAAGGTTCCTCTTGTTACTGATGTCTAGTTTTATTCCACTGTGGCCAGAAAAGGTACTTGATATGGTTTTTATTTTTTAAAATTGATTCATACTTGCTTTGTAGCCTGATACGGTCTATTCTAAAGAATGTTCCGTGTGCTGATGAAAAGAATGTGTATTCTGCAATAGTTAAGTTAAAGGTTCTTTAAATATCAGTTAGGCCTATTAAATCTAGTGTATTGTTTAACTCTGTTTCTTTGTTGCTTTTCTGTCTGGATGATCAGTCTATACTGAAAGTTGAGTATTAATATCCTCCACTATTGTGTTGCTATCTGTCTCTCCCTTTAAATCTATTAATGTTTGCTTTATACACTTGGGATCTCCAGTGTTAAATGCATAGATATTTAGGATTTGTATATTGTCTTGCTGAATTGACCTCTTTATCTTAATATAGTGACTTTCTTTGTCATTGTTACAGTCTTAGATTTGTAGACCATTTTATCTAATATAAGTGGAGCTACCCCTGTTCATTTTTGGTTTCCAGTTACATGGAATATGTTTTCCAGCACTTTACTTTCAGTTTATATGTATCTCTACAGGTCAAGTGGGTTTCTTGAAGGCAGCACATAGGTGGGTCTTGTTTCTTAATCCATGCAGCCACTCTAGCCCTTTTAATTAAAGAATTGTAACTATTTACATTCAGTGTTATTATTGGTAAGACTTACTATTGCCATTTTTTGGCTTGTTTTCTGGTTTTAAGATTCCTCTCTTCCTTTTCTCCTTTCTTTCTTTCTGTCTTCCTTTGTGGTTAAGTGGTTATATCTGGCAGTATGTTTTAATTTTCTTTATTTTTAGTGAATCTAGTGTAGGTTTTTCACTGTAGTTACCATGAGGCTTACAAAGAACATCTTATTTACATAACAAGTTATTTTAACGAGGCGAAAACTTATCTTACATCACAAGCAAAATAACAGAAACAAAGGTTAAAAAAAACCCATGTAAAAAATTCTACACTTTAACTCTACCTTCTCCCCAACCACACTGTGACTTTTATTTGTCTCAGTGTACACATTTTTATATTACCTATCTCTTAGCAGGTTGCTGTAGCATTATTGTTCTTTGTATATTTATCTTGTGGGCTTCACACTAGATTTATGAGTAGATTTCACACTACAGATACAGATATAGAGTACTCTAGATTTTCCCATTTACTTAATTTAACCAATGGGTTTTATACCTTAAAGTTTTCTTTTGTACATTAGTGCTTTTTTCTTTCAGACTGATGAACTCCCTTTAGCATTTCTTGCAAGACAAGTCTGGTGGTGGTGAATTCTCTGTTTTTGTTTGTCTGAGAAAAAAATATATATGTCTCTCCTTCATAGTTAAATGTTAATTTTGCTGGATGCAGTTCTTTGACGACAGTTGTTGTTTTTTTTTTTTTTTTCCCTTTGGGCCCATTGAAAATGTCATTCTAGTCCCTCCTGCCTATAAGGTTTGAGGAGTCTGTTGCCAGATGAATTTGGAACTTCTTCCTATGTTGTTTCTTTTCTTTTGCTGCTTTTGACATCTGTTAGTCTTTGACCTTTGAGAGTTTAATTATTATATGCTTTATGATAAGTAGTCATATTTGGGTTGAATCTGTTTGGTGCCCTAAGACCTTTCTGTACATAGTTGTTTTTTTTTTTTTTTTTCTCAAGTTTTGGAAAGTTTTCTGTTCTTATTTCCCTGAATAAACTTTCTACACCCTTCTTGCTCAGCTCCCTCTTGAACACCAACAATTCTTAGATTTGGTCTCTTGAAATAATTTTCTATATCTTGTAGGTGGTCTTCATTCCTTTTATTCATTTTCTTTTTTCCCCTCTGTGTATTTTCAAATAGCTGGCCTTCAAGCTCACTGATTTTTTTTCATTAGTTGGTTCATTCTGCTGTTGAGGGCCTCTAAAGAGTGCTTCAATTCAGCAAATGTATTCACTTCAGCAATGTCTTATTATTTTAATCTTTTTGTTAAATTTCTCTGCTAGATTTCTGAATTTCTTCTCTGTATTACCTTGGAGCTCACTGAGTTTTCTTAATATTGGTATTTCAGATTCCTGGTCAGAGAGCTCACATATCACCATCTTGTTAGAATCAGTCATTTAATTTTTACTTTGTCCTCATGGGGAGGTAATGGTTTTCTGTTTGTTCTTGTTTCTTGTGATCATATATCTGTGGTCTTTCCATTGAATAATTAGTTATTTATTCTAGAATTACTCTGTGTGGCTTGTTTTGGATTTTACTGAATATATTTTCTTAGCAAATCCTGTAGGTCACTGCCTCCTTGTTGATGCTGAGTGATACCTTAGACCCAGGTTCACTTCAGTTATAATAAATGGTCAGAGTGCTGCCTGTCCCAAGTAGGGGATGTTCCAAAGGGATTATCCCAGCAGTGTGGGAAGAGTGACTAGGGTTTGTGTCCAGTGTATCCAAAGAACATACCTTCTACAGTGTGCTGCTGCTGAACAGTCATTCTGATTTGGCATCTCCTTTGGCCAAGTTACACAGCAGAGTTTCTAGGATTAGGAAGTGGTAGTACTAGCTCCCCTCATTGTCTCTGCCCATCCTCAAAGATATTTCTCTATTCAGGCAGTCATGATGCTTCCCATGAAAACTCAGGAAGGTGGAGAAGCTGGTCAAGAACCTCAATTTCACTTCTTCCACTGTATAAATCATGAGTTGTGGGGAGATTTTTTTATATGCTTGGTGCCAGGCAGAATGGGGGTGGAGGGGCATTACAGATGTGGAAGATCAATTCTCCTACCATCTACTCAGAGTTTTTCCACTTCTCTGAAGCCCGAGCAAGTGTCTCTCATCTTCACACTTAAGCTCTGGGTTGTTGGTGGTGAAAATCTTACTGTTCCATGTTTGTTTTTGGTTTTCTGTATGGGAGGAGAGGGAGGGAAGCCAGCTTGCCTCTACACTGCCATTTTGGAATTGGAAATCAGAAGGTGATCTTTCTTAATCATGCATCAAACTGTCATAGTAAACTGCCTTTTGCTACTAGTATTAGCTTGTTCATAAAAATATCATGCATAGATAATTTTAAAAATTACCTAAGATTTCAAGTAGAATAATGAGATTTCATGGAGCAGTTTCTCATTCCATTCTTAAGACATACATATGTTTCTTTTGCTCTGCTCATCTACATGACCCCACTAATCATTACACAATCTCTCTTTCAATTTAGGACTTGGCATTTTATCTTTTGTTCTAGAAATCTCAGATGATTCAGCTCTCTCTCTCTCTCTCTCTCTCTCTCTCTCTCTCTCGCTCACTTGGTTCACATCTGTTATGGATTGAATTGTAATTCCCCAAAAGATATGTTGAAGTCCTACTGCCAGTACCTGTGAATATGACCTTCTTTGGAAATAGGGTCTTTACAGATGTAATTAGGTTAAGATGGTATCCTTATAAGAAGACAAACATTGGGGCTGGGTGCAGCGACTCACGCCTGTAATCTCAGCACTTTGGGAGACCGAAGCAGATGGATCACTTGAGGTCAGGAGTTTGAGACCAGCCTGGACAACACGGCAAAATCCTGTCTCTACTAAAAATATAAAACTTAGTCAGGCATGGTATTGTGTGCCTGTCATTCTAGCTAGTCAGGAGACTGAGGAACAAGAATCGCTTGAACCTGGGAGGTGGAGGTTGCAGTGAGCCAAGATTGTGCCACTGCTCTCCAGCTTGGCTGATGGAGTATGTCTCCTTAAAAGAGAGAGAGAGAAATTTGGACACAGACACAGTAGGAAGATGGACATGTAAAGATCGAGACATTAGAGTTATGCTGCCCCAGAGTAAGGAATATCTGGGGCTATAAGAGGTTTCAGAGGGACCATGGTCCCGCTGCCACCTTAATTTGGAATTTCTAGTCTTCAGACTTTGAGGGAATAAATTTGTTATCATAACTCAATTTGTGGTACTTGCTTGTTGCAGCCCTAGGAAACTATTACTACATCATTTTGTAGCCCCATGTTTCTGACTCTTGCGTGACACACTGTACTTCTGACTCTCTCACTCTCTGGCATTTGTTTCTTTATTTTTTATTCAGGCTTGTCATTACCATGTTCAACCCATTTCTATAATCATAAAACCAGAGAGATTTGCTGAAAGACTTCCTCCTGATGATTTAATTTTATCAAAACAAGTTCGCTGAGTAGCATTTAATTTTACTTATAATTCTGATGACTTTGAAAGCTATGATTTAGTGATGGCAGAGATGCTATGAACTAACATAGGGCAAATATCTAAACTGTGACCTATATTACCTTGTTTGTAACCGAATAGAACAAGTAAGATGAAGCCTGAAAAAATGCCCATTTGATATAACAATGAAGAAGTTATTGGTAATTTTATTAACAGTAAGAGCAACTTCAGTAGAAGGGTGAGGACAGAAGTCATAAAATTTTAAAATCTCTGTATATTAAAAATAAAATGCAATGAGAAACTAAGAAAAATAAGTGTGAAATTTCACATATTTATCCTTAATATCCAAAGTCAATATAAAAATAACATAATAGAAAATTTAACAAAAGGCATAAATAGAAAACTTAAAGAAGAAAAATAAGACCAATAAATACATGAAAGAGATCAGATTCACTTCTGAAACAAAAATTAAAATAATTCCAGTGTAAAAGTAGCAAAGATTTAAAGATACTCAAAAAATAGAGTGCTAATAAGTGGATAATCTCCCACATTTCAGGCTAGAGTTTGAATTGATATAATCTTTATTCTGGATAATTTGAAAATACATATCAAGTTTCTAAATTCTGGAGATTTAATATACAAGGTAACTATAGTTAATAATGTATTATATAATTGAAATTGCTAAGGGAGTAGATTTTAAATGCTTTTGCCACAAAAAAATAGTAACTATATGAGGTGATGAATATGTTAATTGTGGTAATCACTTCATAATACATATACCAAAACATCACATTGGGCTGGGCACAGTGGCTCGTGCCTGTAATCCCAGCACTTTGGGAAACTGAGGCAAGGGGATGGCTAGAGCTCAGGAGTTTGAGACCAGCCTGGGCAACATGGTGAAACCTTGTCTCTACAAAAAAATTAAAAAATAAGCCAGGCATGGTGGCTAATGCCTGTAGTCTCAGCTACTTGGGAGGCTGAGATGGGAGGATCACTTGAGCTCAGGAGGCAGAGATCACAGTGAGCCAAGACTGCACCACTGCATAATAGCCTGGGTGACAGAAGGAGACCCTGTCTCAAAAACAAAACCCGAAAAACAAAAAACCCATCACATTGTGCAACTTACATGTAACAATTTTTATGCATTGAGTATATAAAGTTTCTAAAATAGGCACACAACTTACCAACAATTCTACTTTCAAGAAACTTGAATTTTTGAAATAATTATTTCCTGAAGAAATATTTTTGGGCACCTATATATTCCAATGACTGCTGCTAGGTATTAGGGAAACGAAAAAATTAGATATTGCTTCTTGCCTTCACGTACTTTACAGTTTAGTGGGAGAAACTGAATATATAAACAAGTTTAAAATCAAGTTTAAAAAGTATATTAAGTAGTGAAGACAGCATATACTTTACCTAGGTTAATAGAAGCTGAAGGGGTTTGTAAGAGAGAGCTTCTAATAAAGAAAGCAAAACAGAGGCACACTAGGAGGCAAAAGGCATGTTCTAGAAACTGTAAGAAAACTGCTGTGGCTGGAGGGAAGGCCAAGTAAGGAAAGCAGGCATGACATATGCTTGAAGAAGTAGACAGGAGGCTGATGATGCAGCGACTTACAGATTCTACCCAGAATTGTTATTTTGTTTTAAATGCCACATAAAAACATTGAAGAGTTTTAGGTTTCCTCTGTCCTCTGTATTTATAATGATTGTAGGAACAAGGAGGAAGTGTGTTAATGCCTATGCTGCAAAACAAATGACCACAAATAGAGCATCTTAAAACAACCCACTTTTATTCTGTTTCTGTGGGTCAAGGATCACAGTACTGGTGAAATGGGTCCTCTGATCTGGATCTCGCTAGGCTGGAATCAATGTCAGCTGCACCTTCAGTTAAAGCAGAGATGGATGTAGCAGGCCATCAATATATTGACAATGTCTGAAATCTTTTGTGAGGGTTAGGGAAATGCCCAATGTAAAAGGATTGAATTGGATGGGATCAATGAAAGGTTAGAAAAGGAATCAAATGAGTATGAGAGTTGACCAGGATGGCCTTATGTCCCCCTCAGCTTGACTAAATTTCAGCTAGGCTTCTTCCTGACTCTACTCTGGGACCTGTTTTCTTAGAGCATTTATTAAAAAGAAAAAAAAAAAACTTATAATTGTAAATTCTTTCTCTGCTCCTTTAAGATATAAATCTTTCTTTCTAAAGCAAATTTTTCTAAAAGCGTCTTGCCAGTTTTACAATCTAGGACTGCTTTCTCAAGGACCCGGGAGCCATCCTTTTAAAAAGTAATCATCTAAGAAGATAGTGCCCCTATTTTCCAGTCTCTGTGGGAGGACAGAAGAGTAACTTCATTCAGCTCCAAGCTGTAAAACTACCTTCTGTCATGAAGACATGAGAAAATTTACTTTTCCTTTCGGTAAGGCCAATTAGCAAGCACAGATGACCTAAGATTTGCCCCACCCCAGGTCTTTGTCTCTCAAAAATCCTCCCGTCTTTTGTTTTAGTGAAGTTGAGTTCAGACAGTGTGTTCTTCTCTCTTCTATTACAATAGCATTGAACAAAGTCTTCCTTTTACTGGTTTAGCTTCCTTTGATGCAATTTTTTGCTTTGACAGAATAAAAGAATAGATTTTGTTCAGCAAAGTTTAGCATGTGTAGTAGCCAAAGGAACTAAGATATGAAGCATCCTGAGATAGTGTGGTCTCAATGTTCCCAAATATCTCAGATTAAAAAGTGTTTAATTGTAAGCGTAGGCTGCAATGTCTTATTCTGGTAACCCTTGTTTAATCACAGGCTACTGAACTATTTTTGGCCCACTCTTCTTTCTATTTAGTGTTTATGGCAAAAGAGATATATATATACACACACACACATATATATATCTTTACATATATATCTTTATATATATAAGATATATATACACACAAAGATATATATACATACAAAAGATATATATATGGCAAAAGGTATATATGTATATAGCAAAGTTTGTTTTTTTAGATATTGTTTTGGTCATTTTCTTTTTACTAAAAGAACATCTAGAAAATGCAAATACATCTGGGATAGAAGGATATTGGTTTTTTTGTGTGTGGATGATTTTACAATTCTTCACTTTACCTCTATAACAAGATGCCAGGGTGTGTGTTTATTAATTCAATAAAGTTAGTTCAAGAATACATCAGTAAGTTAGTACATATTAAGAATAATTTTGAAAAAGTATACAATTCAAATCAACATTCATATGATTATTCACAAACATTCAGAAATATTTGAGTGCCTCTGAATCTTCAAGTTTTAAATTAAATATTATTCTGTCTTCTATTTATTATTATAGATCTTCTCTTCACTCTTTTCCCTACATTTTACCCCAGGAGTATAGGCCAAATGGACCTCAACAATGAGTGGCATTGCTCTCTGACTTTGGTTGGATTCAGCAAATGAGGTGAACTTAGCAGAGATCTGATGGAAGCAGAATAGTGAAGTTCTCCCAGCTCCTTTACTGAAGAGTTGCTTCAAGCTGGCTGAGTCTCTCAGTCAAACATCACAGCTTTTATAAGATCCCTGTCACATAGCTTTCTTCACACAGCACTCCCACTTTTATCCCCTTTTAGCCTAGGGATAATGATGTTACTAGCCTCAAGGTATCCTTTGTGATTTCCCTATACTCTGCTCAGACGTCTATAACTAGTTCTCATATTAAACTCTTCTTAAATTACACAAATAGAGCATTTTCCTGCAAAGCCAGCGAATGATGCACATATCATATAAATTTAGGGATCTGAGGATATTATATCATAAACTTAGACATCATTGATATATGATTTAAATTATAACTCCCAGATAAGAACATACAGTTACCAATACACTTTGTCTAACTGTTTTAGATTAATAGTATTTGTTTTGGATTAAATCAGAATTTAGCTGGAGAAATAAAGGAGGTGAAAAGGAAGTTTATATCAGTTCTTTTTAATCCACCATATGGGAAAATCAAATTGAGTATTAGTTCTATTACATCAATGTAATAGATGTAGCCTTTTATTAGGTTACATTACAGGAGTCAGACGATGGGAGCTTAGTGACAACAGTCAATCATCTCCCTTTCCTAACCTAGTCCTGCTTCAACAATCCAGGAAGTCTCTTTTAGGATGGATACTGCTTAGCAATGGAGACAGAAGTAGTACATTCATTTGGGCCATGCCATAGTTGCCACCGGGCCCTCAGGTTAGTCTTTTTTACAAAGAATATGAGTTATGTGAACAAAGAAGGATGCACACCAAGTAGTCCTGAATTGTGACCAGAACTCAATTGCTTACAGAGTAATTTTTTTTTTTTTTTTTTTTTTTTTGAAACAGTCTTTCTGTGTTGCCCAGGCTGGATTGCAGTGGCATGATCTCAGCTCATTGCAACCTCTGCTTCCCAGGTTCAAGAGGTTTTCCTGCCTCAGCCTCCCAAGTAACTGGGATTACAAGTGTGAGCCACCACTCCCAGCTAATTTTTAGTAGAGACAGGGTTTCACCATGATGGCCAGGCCGGTCACGAACTCCTGACCTCAAGTGATCCACCCGCCTCAGCCTCCCAAACTGCTGGAATTACAGGCATGAGCCACCACACCTGGCCACAGAGTAATTTTTTTACCTAGGTGTGTTTTGTTCCTCCTTAGTTCAAACCACCAAGTTACAACATTAGAATCAGAACCTACTTCTAATCCAAAAAAAAAAAGAGTCCAACACAAAGGACTAAAACATTCTTGTATGCAGCAATTAATAATCAATATAAGGTCTTAACATTTCTATTTTTATCTAAAAACTTACAATCCCTATACAGATTTAACATTTTTTCTCTTTTCCATTTCTCCTGAGAAAAAGAGAATTTAACAAAATCCCACATGTAGATTTAAAGCTTAACACATATAAAATCACTCAAGTGGTTTTGTCAACAAAATGGATATGTAATAAAACATTAAATTATTCCTCCAGATTATCTCTAAATCTAAAGCATTACTTCTCCCAGTTGAGCGAATATCAGAGTTAATCAAACCTATTAATAAAAATTTTCATACCTGTTTGGGTAACTTACTGAACTCCTCCTAACTTCAGTTTCTCTTTAAACAAATGATATATGGACAGGCTCAAATGTTCCATGTATAGCAATTTGAAAGAAGTCTTTGGATGGAAATTTCTGTTTAGTCCAACACTACTTTTTAAAACTTTTTATTTAACATTATATAGTTTTAAATAGAACATCGTTTTGACAGAAATTTGAAAAGTATAAGCTCTACTTTGAATTTTTCTAATTATATAGAAGCAGAAATGCTCAAGCAGAAAACTATTGAAAATGCAAATTCAGCAATTTGAAAGACTATTAAAAATTCTTTATTAGAAAAAGAAGACCAAAGTTTTTAAACATGCTCAGGAAAAAAAAAAAAGCTTAGAAAAAATCCCCCAGGGACAAATTATGAACTTGCTGAGAAAGAACTTTAAAGGGATACAGTTATCCCTTCTATTAATTCTGACTTTAGATAATGGATGACTACAGATCATTTTCATAAATATATCTGCCAGAAGTTTCTATAAAAACAATATTAGAGTTAGATTACACTTATGAAAAATCCACTGCCCCATCCAGAATACACCCACCTTCTGACTCCTCTGCCCTGCATAAGTCTTCACTGAAGAGAAAGCTACAGGAGCCAGTCTTGGACTAGAATTTTTGCAATACGATGGTAAAATCTGAGGTATAGCTGTGTTTTATGCAAATTACATGTGAGCCCAAAACTTGAGTACCCTTTGACTATTTGCCTACAGAAACAGCACCCCTCAATTAACTTCTAGCATTTGCTTGCTTTAAATAGCCCCAAGGTTTTAAGTAGGTTAAAAAATATCCACATCAACTCTTCATGAAAATATACAGCCTCACACATACATAACAAAGGTAGCATTACAGCAATTGAGAAAAAAATATACTCCTACCAAATAAAGACATTTGAAATAATCCTTTGTTTAAGGGATTGAATGCACAATGGATTAAAGTTCTAGCTCAGCTGAACAACATAAGTCCTTATGTTGGGCATGCTCAGCTCTTGCTGAAAGGTCAAAGCTCTCCATGGACAATAGAGGCTACTGCACACACAAATGGAGCATAGCACATGACTCTGGAGACTCATTCTGAAAGTATGACTTGTCAGCTCTAGTATTACAAAGCATTAAAACCCAAGCACTGTTCTCTGATGATAACATTGTTCCTCACTACTTGGCACCAGGAGTCACACCAGAAACCACTGACAGCAATAAAATGCAGACTAAGGAAATAGGATCCCCACTCCTCTGAATTTCAACATGACATTACACTATATTGCATTCAGTGCACGGCTAGATCTTTTTAAGTGTGAAGCCCATGGGACTTGAGAGAAAATTTTGATGATGCATTTGGAAAAACTGGAAAGCATCCTCACCTCAACTCTACATATAAGCTTTTTGCTTCAATCATACAAACAAGCAACTATACCACCACCCTTCTGGTTGGTGCTCTGTTATTTTAAAAGAGTTATGTAAAACAATTTTTTCCAATGGCAGCTTCAGAATGAATGCCAAATCAATTAACAGAGATCAAATCACAACAAGCTCAACCCGCAGAGATTTCAAGTAAGCATTACTTGAAATCAAGTATTTTGATGCATACTGAATATTAATGTTGCATCAAATAAGATAGAATAGAAATTTCTAAGTTTCCAAAAATGGGATTGAATTCAGATTGTGAAAATCAAAGAGTGTACACAGATCTGTATGGTGGATTAGTTCTACACATCTATTTATGTGATTGTAAACATAAAAGTCTTCCCCTAATTCTGATGCTGAAAGTTTCTCTAAAAAGAAGCAAAGGCATTACATAAGAAATGCAGTCTAACATGCAAATACCCTTCAGAGAAGAAAAACACTTATAATAAGCTTATAAATGACATTTCTGTGGGTTTTCCTTTTTTCAGAGCAGACTTTGATAGTGAAAAGAAGGAAGAAAACATGTAGGCCCTAAAGATCCTTAAAAGAGAGAAAGAGGTGACACAAGGTAAAAACGGATAGAAGATCCTGCAAATAAACGTAGCCTCATGGCCCACTGCACAATTTTTTTAAGGTTTTATTATACCATAGAAAATTACCCAAAACATACTAACACACTGAGACCTCTAATCTTTTATATATGTGTGTGCATATATATACACATTATATATATTTAACCAACATACAAGTTTCTAGTACGTAATAATAAGAAACATAGATAATAAGAAAAACATACTTTTACCAGACCAACTTAAGTTTTTTTTAGAGATCAATTTCTCAGTTTAAGCAGATCAGATATCTACAAGAATATTAAGAGGCAGGATTAAGAATAACAAATAAATGCTTAACATTTATATTCAACCAGACAAATATCAAATGATGCATACATCACTTGTTGTATACATATAACAAAATGATGTATACCTGGTGGAACTTTAAAAAATGACAACATACTTACTGATTTTGTTAAAAAGAAGCCTTCTTTTTGTTAAAAAGAAGGTTCAAAGGATAGGGGCTGTCCCATGTGAGATAATTCAGATAAAGCTTAGAGGAGGAGAGAGTCCAAGATGGGCCCCAGGGAAAATCCATAGGTGACCAATGCTCTCCTCATCCAATAATAAATGGATTTGTCCATACACTAGTCATCATCTGCATAAATCTCCCAGATTGCTCATGTTCTTTTTTCCAATGATCTAAAGAAATATTTTGGAACTTTGGGCAATACTAAAAAAAAAGAATCTCTATTAATGACCTACTATGTGTCGGGAACAGTACTAAGCACATCATATAAATTACTTAACAAATATTTGAGTGTGATGGACAGAATAATGGCCCTCCCAAAGATGTTCATGTCCTAATACTCAGAATCTGTGAATATGTTAGTGTACATGGCAAAGGAGAATTAGGGCTGCTAATCAGATGACCCTGATATGAGGGGATTATCCTCAATTATCTGGCTGGGCCAAATGTCCTTATAAGTAGGAAAAGGAGATGCAAGAGTGAGAGATTTGAAGATGCTATGGTGTTGACTACTCTGTTGGTCTTGAAGGTGGATGAAGGAGCCATGAGCCAAGGAAAATACAGGTGGCCTCTAGAAGCTAGAAAAGTAAATGAATTCTCCCATAGAACCTCCAAAAGCAATGCAGTCCTGCTGATACCTTGATTTTAGCCAAGATCCTTTTCAGACCTCTGACCTTCAGAACTGTCAGAGAACACAGCTGTGCTGTTTTAAGCCATGAAATTTGTGGTAATTTGGTAAAGCAGCAATAGGAAACCACTACATTGACTGTTCCATTATTTCATTTAATTCTTATGAAATTCTATTAATGTATTATTATTGCTATTTTACAGATGAAGAAACTGAGTCAGAGAGTTTAGTTAACTTGCCCAAATTTACCCAGCTAGTGGGTACCTAAACCAGGTTTCAAAACTATTCTAATTCCAAGATCTACCCATTTAATTACTATAATTCTTCTCTCATGGGTTGATATTACCATACACTCAACATTACAACTCCCCACCATGTATTTATTCCAGGAAAAGATTTCATCACTGGGGCCTTATTCTGTATCTGCACATGAAGCAGCTGGTGCAGACTGTGGCTCTTCCAACTCAGAATGAATGAGAACGTTGTATAAAACGTAAAATGGTGACTTATCGGAGGAGTAAAACTAGGAGTTTTACACATATAGATGTGAGCAATGAAGCAGGGAGGCATTCTGACAGCTGCTGATGACAAGCAGAGTGGCTGCTATAGCACATCAGATGCCATGAATCACAAGAGAGCTTTCAGTAATGGTTCCCACCAGTTCAGCCCGCTGACACCATTTTTCAGTGTTGACAGACTCAAATAAACATTCCCACTTCCAGTGACTCATTGGGCAGAGACAATTTGACATATGGACTGACCGCTACTGGATAGAGATCCCTCTACTAAAGACCATTAATGTATATTGCCGTTTTACTATTAATCATTTAAAGCACTATTGTTTTTCCTTCTGATTTATACTGGTTTTCATAGAAATAGCCATTAACTAAACCTCATGCTCAGTATGAATCCACTCAGATGTCCCTACTCCAAGTCTCAAGGTTTCACTCCTTTCCAATCAATTATCTATCACATAAGAGATTTGGCAAGATTGCAACTAATGTAATTCTGCAACCTGCACAACTAAATTTTGTGCCTGATTTTCAGTAAGCCATAAGAAACAAGAGATTTTTTTAAGCAGCTCTCTGGTTCTCTGATAATGACTTTGGCTGGCAGCTTAAAGACCTGGGTTTGAATTTCTTCTGTGAGTGCTCCAGTGCATTCAAAGAAAAGCATTCCATACCACAGTGCTTGTAGTCATCATTACTTCCATAACGGTCAGTGCTACCAATGCACTTGATTATTAGACACTTCCACACAATTAACAGCAGATGAAAATTTTATTAATCCTGATGACACTATATACCATATATTACTAATATCTCATTACACATTTGCACAGAACTCAGTACTGTATTCAAGCTCAAATATACAACCAATGCAATCCCCAAATCTCATCTTTGAAGGTCTGTTTCCTGGGACTACTCCTAGTACCAGTTTTGCATTGGTTGGGAGACGGGAGAGAAAACCCATACCGGTTATTAACACAGATAATATGACGTACAAAATTATTAAGCATGTATTGGAAAACTGAGAAGACAAAAAGAATATTAAGAAATCATTGAGATAATCATACAAAGAGCAGCTACCACTTCCAGCAACTGGGAATAAAAAGGGGGAAACGTTGTAATGATAAAACTTAGATGCTTGGAGAAGGGACCCATGGAACTGAACTCAAATATCTGAGGAAGGTGCACTGTTCAGCTAGCTCTGGTGTCCCTGAGTAGTCATAATAAGGCTGATTACATGAGTGTTAGAAAACTGCAATCTGATATCCACAGCAGCCATGGAAAGAACTGACACTGCTTCTGAGGTAAAGAAGCTTTTCTGGGGAAACGCTGGAGGGAGCAGGCATGTGTACCCCTACCTCCTCTATCTTTGCAAATTTCCAGTTGCCCCTATTGGCAAACCCTAACAGAGAACCGACCTGCCTGCAAAGCAGAAAGGTGAGTTTGCAGTGTCTGAGCTCAAGCACAGAAACACATGGTATACTGTTCAGTTCATTCATTCACTCACCAAATATTTTTAAAGGCCTACTATATTCTGGGTACTGGTGACCAATGAACAAAATAACAGCCTCTACTTTTGAAGTTGACATTTTGGTAGGGCAAGGCCAATAATAAATAAAAAAACAAATATTTAATATTTGAGGTGGTAAAAAATGCTTTGAAGGAAAATAAATCAGAGTAATGGGGTGGAGAGAAATGGGGCAAGAAGCAGTAGAGATGCAGGCAGTGTAGGTAAAGCATGAGCAGCAGAGCCACACTGCCAGCACTTGAATCCTAGCTCTGCTTCTTACTAAACCTATGATCTCAGATAAGTTTCTTTATTTTGTTATTTATTTTTTATTGTACTTTAAGTTCTAGGGTACATGTGCATTATTCTCAGCAAACTATCAGGTAAGTTTCTTAACCTCTCTGTACCTCAGTTACTTTACGTGTCAGATGGAGATAATGGTGACAAAAATATTGACTTCATGGAATTGCTGTAAAGATTAAATAAATGGGTATTTATAAAGTGCTTAGAATAATATGTGGTGTATAAGTTCCATATTGTTAAAGAGTGGTATCATATAATGACAAAGACTACAATGAGCCTAGATTGGGAGGAGGGAGAGTGTGGTTATGGTAAAAGAAGACATAAAAAGTATGGAAACGGTAAAGAGGAACAAAGAAGACCTGAACTCCAGGCCAGTGATAGGAGGGATATAAAAGAGAAAACAGCTAACCATGAGAAGTCTGAGAGGGAGGCAAAGTCTTCAAAGGAGAATCAGGTTTAAGCCACATTCAGAAAATAGGTTGAGAATACAGTGCTGTAGACAATAGTGGATGCAATTTAGAGAAAGACACAGAGGTATGAAAGAAGTATTTGCCACTTATTACCTTACATTTACTAAAAGTAAAAACGCTATGATTAGAATGATAAGGCCAGGCACGGTGGCTCACGCCTGTAATCCCAGCACTTTGGGGGGCCGAGGCGGGCAGATCACCTGAGGTCAGGAGTTCGAGATCAGCCTGACCAACATGGAGAAACCCCGTCTCTACTGAAAATACAAAATTAACTGGGTGTGTTGGCACATGCCTGTAATCCCAGCTACTCAGTAGGCTGACGTGAGGCAGGAGAATTGCTTGAACCCAGGAGGTGGAGGGTGCGGTGAGCCGAGATTACGCTACTGCACTCTAGCCTAGGCAACAAGAGCAAAACTCTGTCTCAAAAAACTTTAAAAAAAAAAAATGATAATAGTTTTCTGACAGTGTAAAAACACCAAAACATTTATTATGAGCAATAATGTAATTTCTATAACACTGTCTAGTTTAGAAAACGTTTTCACATCTACTGTTATTGCTCTTAATAAAATTGTGAAACTGAGATAATATACATTCACAATGAGAGTAAAGATATGGGTAAACCTAATATTAGTCCAATAATTCTCAAATATTTGACAATTGCTAGGAGGGTGAATATATCTACTGAAAACTAAAATAAGGCTTTAGGGAAAATATGTTGTAGACACTAAGATGTTTTCACATTGTATATGTAAAACAGTAGATAGATTCTGAGCTTCTGGTGTTTCCAAATAAAAAAAGGCTTTTTGGTAGCGCAATATACTAGTTAAACCACAAAGTACCTAGACAATGGATCCCTAATGGCCCAAACACAAGGCCACTTTTCAGAGGTCCTACCATATTGGAAAACAGCCCTTAAAATGTGGCCATTCTGCATACTTGTCAACACACTGAAACCTCAAGGTGACCCAGACTAAAAGGTCTGTCTACTGCTCTCTTACCGAGCTGTCATTCCCAGCATCATTTCAAGGGACTCCAGGGACTTCCAACATGTACTTTATATAGATCACTTAGAAGTCCAAAATGCCACAATAGTATCTAAAAATAGATTTTTAGGATAACAGAATCAAAATTAGTTTCTTAGTGTGACACAAGATCTTAAAGAACTCTCATCTAGTCTCTCACATTATTGATTTGAACAATGAAGTAGAGTGAAAGAAAGTGACTTACTCAAGGGCGCAGAGATTCACAGTTCATAGTGACAGCAGTAGGGCTAAATTTCTGGTTTCCTAGATACTGAGCCCAGTGTTTTCATTCAGCTCTACACGCTGCCTTAATATTATTGGGAGAATGATACAGGAAAGGGAAGCAACCTGGAATCAAAACCGATACAGGAAAAGAAATATTGGTGGGGAGGACATGACTTACAGCTGCATGTGACTAACCTTACAGAAGTGAAAAAAGTGGCTCATCAGTGTAATTAATCACTGTGTAACATGCACACATATTCTGCAGATTTCTTAAGTGACAGGACATAAAAATTTAATTTCTACAGCTTATTATATTTCTACATTTGAGCTGATTTGTAAAGACCTTGAAGACAACTCCATTTTCCAAGTCTTGGTATTCCCTCAAGCCCATCACAAACTGGGCCCACAATAGTTAATCAATAACTGCTTCCTATGTATGTAGCTCATTATAATACTTGCCAAAACATTTACCCTTTGGTTATGAAAATTATTTTTAATTTTTTCTTCTTTGTTTAGCAAAGCAACATTTAGAATTATTCTAAAACCATCTACTGATATATAGGTTTTATTTAGAAAACATTTGTTTTATTCAGTTAGTCATTTTTTAGCAAAATATGCAAATCAAAATTATGATTTAGATGAATATAAAGTAACACATTTGAAGTTATGAAGATTTGCTTCATGAAAGATTTAAGAAAACAAGGGTTATTCTACATGAAATGCCACATAAAGCAATTTAGCAGACTTGAAAAGCAAGTTATGGGAGGGAATACGTGCAAAGAACTACATAGGAATGGAGCACTTTTAGTTTCTATGGTAACCAACATAAATGAATACTGTTTTGGAAAATGTACTAGCAAAGTCAGTGAGACGTAAATTTGTAAACACAAAAACCAAAGACCCAATTCAATCCTATGGTATAAATCCACAGTTTTCCTCTAAATGGAACTGAAAAATTTTTTAAAGCCCTATTGCTAACTAGTCTGTTCAAAGGATTTTTTTCTTAATTTGCTATTCTGCCTTCTGGGTATTTGTCTACTACACAAGCATTTATCAATAACTAGAAATGACTTTTTTATTGCCTGCTGGATCGTTGATTAAAACTCTAGTGGAGAAGCCAGTGAGAACATAATTGTCTAACAATCCCTTCCTCCCAAATGGGTGTGGTAAATTGACTCCAGAGACCAGGACACACAACATGATAACTTTTTCGAAATTAATTGAAATATTAATAATAAAACAAAAAAGAAGAAATATGTATATTTACTTTTAGCTAAGCAAGTAAATCTCCTTTGTTGTAAAAACTGTATTAAATGTATGTTTTCAGTTTTTCAGATGAAGAGAGAGGACTATGTGAAGTCATTTTCAGAGACAGAGCAAAATCCATTGCCCAGGTGCCATGTCGTTCTTCTCAGTTGTGTATGCTTAGCCTACTCAGTATAATAAAGATGGTCAAAGATTACACAATTTATACCCATTTAAACATATATACTTTACTCCTAAAGTAAATGACTAAAATAAGACACTTATCTGAAGAAGAAACTTCCTGTAATCACATAAGTGTTACAGTGATGAAGAGAGCTGCACCGTTATTTCAACATTTCATGTAAAATTGTCATGAAAACGAAAAAATTTCACAATGTACAATGCAAAATGCTTTCATTTAATACTTGTTTTATTAATATTATTGAGTTGTCTAGAAATCAGTGTCTCTAAGCATATTGAGTTTAATTTTCAACATGCCAGTTATCTTCCTCCAAGTGTTTATTCCAATGCTTTAAAAAGAAGGAATTATATCTAAATGCTGGGTGTCTGTATATTGACCCAGCTTGATGAACTGGTAATGCTGCTTCCTTCAGCCTCATATTATAAAGGGTTCTTCCGACATCCTACACAGTTATAATATAATCAGATTTTCTAAGTATCTAACTGTTAATATTCATCTTATTCCACAATGATGCTACTGATAGAGAGTATGTGCAGACTAATAAGATCAAGTCAAAATGATTGATCTTGCCAAAAGATCTTTTTTATTTTCTATTATTTATTAAGAAACACTATAGGAGGTGCTGGAAATGTAAGAATGAGTAAGATGCCCTGCTGTCCAGGATATCACAAGCTAGCAAGAAAATAAAACCAAACACATGGCTATCAAAATATTGTGGTTGCATAAGAATTCAGTAATTCAAAGGAAAAACTCAAATTAAAACAAGTTTTCAAAATTTATGTTATAATGCCTACTACTTTGTTTTGAAATATTTCTAGACTTGAAATTCCTATTTTTCCAAAATTGATATTTGTGAGAAAGTAATCACTAATACTCTGAAAGGTTAATATGATCTATATTTAGAAAGAAAACTTTCAGACAAATTAAATTTAGCAGAGTTTATTTAAGCAGCACACTGAACAAGTTGAAGCTCATGGAGCTCCACCCATCAGTGTAGGCAGGCAGTATTTGTAGACAGAAGAAGGAAGTAATGTACATAAAGAGCTTGGTTGATTACAGCTCCACATTTGGGCCTTATTTGGGCCTGGTGTGATGAGGCATTTGCCTTATATGGACATGGTCTGATCAGTTGGCAGACTGTGATGGGCTGAAACTCAGCTGCTATGATTGGTTAAGACTCAGCTACTTGTAAGAAGAATATATTCTTAAGTTAGGCTGCAATTTGTTTGCATACTAAGATAGGTTGCTTTCTGCTACTTACAGAGGCAACTCTAAGCCAAATTTAATTTAATAGGACAGTTTCAAATATATGTGAGGCAATATATGTGGAATTGCTTTCCATGAAGTATTTTGAATGAGCCTTTTTCTAGTCTCTGAAGAACTTTATACAATGTTAGTATAATTAAATTTTATACAACTGAAAATTTTATATAAAAAATAAACACTAATTATTCATATATGTTAACATATAGAAAGTGTATCCTTTTCTTCAATAAATACATTAACTTTACTGTAAAGAAAATTTGTTGCCTTACATGATCATCTGTAATTTTAGTATTTCAAAGATGACATTACATATTTTGTTATATTAAGGAAAAGCAAAGATGTTTCTGGAAGGCACCAGGAGCCCTGTCCGCACTGAGCACCATGAAGTTCACCTGCATTGAGTTTTTCCCTCCATATAACACATACTCCCAGACCAAAAAATAGCTCCTTCTCTCTAATCTGCATTCCAGGCAAACCAATAGACTCCCATTGTCTCCCAGCCATCTATAGTAAAGACACTTTGTCCAAAACTGAGTATTATGAAATGCTTAAAGTGCTTTTCCAATATCCAGTATGTTTGTGCAACATATTAAAAATATACAACAAAAAATTTTTGTGGTGTTTTTTCTTCTTAAGCATGTAGGACACAGGGCTGAAAAGTAATGAATATTTCAATGTTACCAACTTCTTCAACTTCAGTTTTCATTATTGTTGATATTGTCCTTCTGGGTGGGCATGGATAGTATTAAAATACTTGGTAGATAAGAAGATTGGTTTGAAAATTTTGGCCACTTTGGTGCAATGAAATCTGTCAGTTTTCCTAAAGACTTGTTAGGTATGATCTAACATCACACCTAGAGGAACTGGAGAAACAAGAATAAACTAATCCCAAAGCTAGCAGCAGAAAGTAAATAACTAAAATCAGAACAGAACTGAATGAAATGGAGATGCAAAAATTGATACAAAGAATCAACAAAATCAAAAGTGGGTTCTTTGAAAGGATAAACAAGATGAATAGACCACTTGCTAGATTAACAAAGAAAAAAAGAGACTAGATCAAAATAAGCACCATCAGAAATAACAAAAGTGACATTGCAACTGATTCCGCAAAAATACAAAAGATTTGCAGAAACTATTATGAATACCTCTATTCACACAAACTAAAAAATCTAGAGAAAATGAAAAAATACCTGGAAACACAGTCTCCCAAGATTGAATCAGAAAGAAATTGAAATGCTAAACAGACCAATATCAAGTTCCAACATTGAATCAGTAATTTAAAAACCTATCAATGAAAACAAGCCCTGGACCAGATGGATTCACAGCTGAATTCTACCAGACATACAAACAAGAGCTGGTACCAATTCTACTGAAACTATTTTTAAAAAATGAGGAGGAGAGACTCCTCCCTAACTCATTCTACAAAGTCAGCATCACTAGGATAACAAAAGCTGCCAAAGACACAACAAAAAAAGAAAACTACAGGCCAATATCCTTGATAAACATAGACACAAAAATCCTCAACAAAATAATAGCAAACTGAATTCAATAGCACATCAAAAAGTTAATTCATCATGATAAAGCAGGCATCATTCCCGAGATACAAAGTTAGTTCAAAATACGCAAATCAATAAATACAATTCACCACATGAACAAAAATAAAAACAAAACCCATATGATTATCTCAATAGATACAGAAAACCCTTTCCAAAAATGTCCAACATCTTTAATGATACTAACCCCTAAAGAACTAGGCATCGAAGAAACGTACCTCAAAATAATAAGAGCCATCTATGACAAACTCACAGGCAACATCCTACTGACTGAACCAAAAGTAGAAGCATTCTCCTAGAGAACTGGAAAAGACAAGAGTGTCCACTCTCACCACTCCTAATCAACATAGTACTGGAAGTGCTAGCCAGACAATCAGGTAAGAGGAAGAAATAAAAGGCATCCAAATAGAAAAAGAAGTCAAACTATCTCTCTTCACTGATGATATAATTCTATACAGAGAAAACCCAAAGGACTCTGACAAAAGGCTATTATAACTGATAAATGATTTTATGAAGATTTCAGATACAAAATCAATGTACAAAAAGCAGTAGCATTTCTATACACCAATATAGTTCAAACTGAGAGCCAAATCAAGAATGAAATTTCATTTAAAATAGACAAAATAAAATAAAATAAAATACCTAGGAATACATCTAACCTAGGAGGCAAAAGATCTTTATAAAGGGAACTACAGAACACTGCTACAAGAAATTGTAGATAACACAAACAAATGGAAAAACATCCCATGTGCATGGATTAAAATAATCAATATCATTAAAATGCCCATACTGCCCAAAGCAATCTACAGATTCAATGTTATTCCTATTGAAATACCAATGTCATTTTTCACACTACTGCTAAAAACTATGCTAAAATGTATATGGAATCAAAAAAAAAAAAAAAAAGAACTTGAATAGACAAAGCAGTCCTAATCAAAAAGAACAAACCCAAAGTTATCACACTTGACTTCACACTACTCCATAACCCAAACAGCATGGTACTGGTACAAAAAGAGACACATAGACCAATGGAACAGAATACAAAACCCAGAAATAAAGCCATACACCTACAGTCATCTGATCTTTGATGAAGCTGACAAAAAATAAGTAATGGGGAAAGAATTCCCTATTCAATAAATGGTGCTGGGATAGCTGGCTAGCCATATATAGAATGAAACTAAAGCCCTACATTTTACCATATACAAAAATTAACTCAAGATGGATTAAAGACTTAAATGTAAGACATCAAATCATAAGAATACTAGAAGAAAAACCTAAGAAACACCATTCTGGACATTGGCCGTGGGAAAGAATTTATGACGAGGTCCTCAAAAGCAATTACAACAGAAATAAAAATTGACAAATGGGACCTAATTAAACTAAAGAGCTTCTGCACAGAAAAAGAAATTATCAACAGACTGAACAGACGACTTACAGAATGGGAGAAAATATTCACAAACTATGCATCTGACAAAGATCTAATATCCAGAATGCATAAGAAACCTAAATAATTGAACAAGCACAAAACAACCGTATTTTTGCCCATAAAAGTGGGCAAAAGACACGAATAGACACTTCTCAAAATAAGAAATACAAGCAGCAAACAAACATAAAAGAAAAAATTTTCAACATAACTAATTATCAGAGAAACATGAATCAAAACCATAATGAGATACTATCTCACACCATTCAGAATAACTATTAATAAAAAGTCGAAAACAATAGATGTTGGTGAGGCTGCAGAGAAAAAGGAAGACTTATATACTGTTAGTGGGAAGATAAATTAGTTCAGCCACTGTGGAAAGAAGTTTGGAGATTTCTCACAGAACTACCATTTGACCCAGCAATCCTATTATTACTTATACACCCAAAAGAAAACAAATCGTTCAACGAAAAAGACACATGTACTCTCACATCCATTGCAGTACTATTCACAATAGCAAAGACATGGAATCAACCTAGGTGCCCATCAGTGGTGGACTGGATAAAAAAAATGTGGTACAGATGGAATAAGACTTAAATGTTAGACCTAAAACCATAAAAACCCTAGATGAAAACCTAGGCAATACCATTCAGGACATAGGCATGGGCAAGGACTTCATGACTAAAACACCAAAAGCAATGGCAACAAAAGCCAAAATAGACAAATGGGATCTAATTAAACTAAAGAGCTTCTGCGCAGCAAAAGAAACTACCATCAGAGTGAACAGGCACCTACAGAATGGGAGAAAATTTTTGCAATCTACCCATCTGACAAAGGGCTAATATCCAGAATCGACAAAGAACTTAAACAAATTGACAAGAAAAAACGAACAACCCCATCAAAAAGTGGGCAAAGGATATGAAGAGACACTTCTCAAAAGAAGACATTTATGCAGCCAACAGACACATGAAAAAATGCTCATCATCACTGGTCATCAGAGAAATGCAAATCAAAACTACAATGAGATACCATCTCACACCAGTTAGAATAGCGATCATTAAAAAGTCAGGAAACAACAGATGCTGGACAGGATGTGGAAAAATAGGAATGCTTTTACACTGTCGGTGGGACTGTAAACTAGTTCAACCATTGTGGAAGACAGTATGGTGATTCCTCAAGGATCTAGAACTAGAAATACCATTTGACCCAGCGACTCCATTACTGGGTATATACCCAAAGGATTATAAATCATGCTACTATAAAGACACATGCACACATATGTTTATTGTGGCACTACTCACAATAGCAAAAACTTGGAACCATCCCAAATGTCCATCTTAATAGACTGGATTAAGAAAATGTGGTACATATACACCATGGAATACTATGCAGCCATAAAAAGGATGAGTTCGTGTCCTTTGCAGGAACATGGATGAAGCTGGAAACTATCATTTTGAGCAAACTATCACAAGGACAGAAAACCAAACACGACACGTTCTCACTCATAGGTGGGAACTGAACAATGAGAACGCTTGGACACAGGGCAGGGAACATTACACATGGGGGCCTGTCATAGGGAGGCGGGCAGGGGGAGGGATAACATTAGCAGAAATACCTAATGTAAATGCCGAGTTAATAGGTGCAGCAAACCAACATGGCACATGTATACCTATGTAACAAACCTGCACGTTGTGCACACATACCCTAAAACTTAAAGTATAATTTTTTTTTAAATGTGGTGTATATACACCATGGAATACTACGCATCCATAGTATTTGCAGCAACATGGATGCAGCTGGAAACCATTATCCTAAGTGAATTAACGCATGAACAGAAAACCAAATATCACATGTTCTCACTTATAAGTGGCAGTTAAACATTGGGTACTCATGAACATAAGGATGGCAACAATAAACACTGGGGAGGTCTAGAGGTGAGAGAAGGAAGGGGGCAAGTATTGAAAAACTAACTGTTGGGTACTATGCAATTATTCCTGACCCAAACTTCAGCATCACCCTATATGCCCAGGTAACAAACCTGCACATGTACTCCCTGAATTTAAAATAAAAGTTGAAAGATAAGGAAAAAACAAAAACAACAAAAAATAGTTTTTAGCATGGTTCCTTCCTTCTTTGTTAATCAGTGTATCCCTACGTACTGCGCTTAAGTGAAGAGTTTGAGGATAGCTTTCAACTCTGCTATGCTTGCCCATATATTCACAATTTCTGGTGCTCTTTATTCCTCTCTTTAGATCTATATTTCCATCTGATATCATTGTATTTCTGCCTGAAGACTTCCTTCCACATGTCTTATAATGCTCATGTGTTCATGATTAATTTTTTCAGCTTTTGCTATAGCCTGGAAACTCAAGATAATATACTGAGGCATGGAGTTCAGCTTTCTCTTCTCACCATTTGTTTCCCTTTCTCGGGAGTTTCTGTCCTATGTTGCTTATCGTTAAAGATCTGGAAACAGTTGTTTGATGTATTTTGTCTGTTTTTGTTTTTGTTGATTTTGTTATTCAAGGCAGGAGGGTAAATCTGGTCCCTGTTACTCTATCATGGCTAGAAGCAGAAATCCTACCCTTTCATAGACAAAAACTGGATCTGACTCTTTTTTTCCAGCTTTATTGAGGTGTATTTTTTTAAAAAAAAAAAATTGTATATATTAAAGATGTATGATGTCATATTTTGACATACATATTGTATAATGATTACTGTAATCAGATTAAGTCATCCTAACCACACAGTTATCCTTTTTTTGTGTGGCAGCAGGGCGGGGTGTGAAGACACTTCAGACCTACTCTTTTCACAAATTTCAAGTAAACAGTACTGCAGTATTAACTATAGTCACCACGTTTTGACCCTAGCAACTACCATTCTACTCTCTGCTTCTATGAGTTCAACTCTCCTAGATTCCACATATAAATGAGATCATACAGTATTTGTCTTTCTATGTCTGGTGTATTTCCCTTAGCATAATTGCCTCCAGTTTCATCAATGTTGTCAAAAATGGCAGGATTTCCTTCTTATATATGAATACTATTTCATTATATATGTGTATATTATATGTACATGTATATATAACATACATATATAATGTATATACAATATATATTATAACATACATATAATATATATTATATACTTATATTATATATACATATATACATATATTATATATGTATATATAATATATATTATATGTATGTATATGTGTGTGTGTGTTTATATTCTTTATCCATTCATCTATTGATGAATACATAGGTTATTTTCATATCTTGGCTATTGTGAACTTGGGGGTACAGATATCCTTCAGGGACACTAATTTCATTTCCTTTGGATATATACCCTGAAGTAGGATTTCTGGATCATATGGTAGTTCTATTTTTACTTTTTTGGAGGAACTTCCATACTTTTTTCCAAAACAGTTGTAACAATTTACCTTCCCACCAACAGTATTAAAGGTCATTTCTCCACATTCTCGCCATCACTTGTTATCTCTTGTCTTTTTGTAATAATCATCATAATGGATGTGAGGTGAGATCTCATTGTGGCTCTGATTTATATTTCTCTGATGATTCATGATTTTGAACATGTCTTCCTATACTTGTTGGCCATTTGTAAGACTTTTTAGAAAAAAATATACCTATTCAGGTTCTTTGCTCATTTTTAATAGGATTATTTGGTTTTATTGCTACCGAGTTGTATGAGTTCTTAATATATTTGGATATTAACCTTTTACTCAGTACATGGTTGTGCAAATATTTCCCCCCTCTTCTGTTTTCTTTTTATTGATTGTTTCTTTTTCTGTACAGAAACTGTTTAGTTTGTTTTAGTCCCACCAACTTTCAACAAAACCTATGTCATAGAATATGTTGTTTTCATCTTTGTGTTAAATGCCTTTTATGATTTATTAAGAATGTTATAAAAATAATTGTAACAGGATGCAAAGAAAAGAATTTTTCACTGTACAAAAGACCACAGGTACATCCCAAAGGGTATGCTAGAATATATGCACGATTTACAAAGAATTTCACAGTTCAAACCCCTCACTCATATTGAGGTTACAAAAGGATTTGAATTTGAAGGATATGAAAGAAAGCATTTCTCTAAAGAGAACTGAAGCTCTATTGCTCTAGGGAGAAAATGGGCTTTCATCTTAGGCAAAAGGATTTCAGTGAGGTACCTCAGAGTATTTAACGTGTCATTTGCAGTTGGAGGACCTAGTGGTCTGTTATCTATTCATACCTGTGCAATCTACATCATGATTTACTCTGACTAGCTGTTCTAATGGCAAAGCAAGGAAGAATTTCCTGAGTTACACATGGCTTATACCCTCAGAGAATGCATGAATTTCCCTTCAAAAACCAGGAGGAAAAAGCTGGCTTTATTGATCTTAGGCCCTGTCCAAAAAACTAACTAGAGGTACAAAATAGATGTAAGCAAAAAGAATCTGAAGGTACTGCTGGGTTACATGGTGCTAAGAAAAGAAGTAAATGACTTACTATAAATTAGATATGCTGTCCTCTATAAGGAAACTTGTTTTAGGTGAAACATCACCAGCATTTACAAGAAATAGACTTGTTTTTAAACACCTATTGAACCCAGAAGAGAGCACAGGTGCCACAAGGATGACAATGGCAATTGAAAGAGAACTCTTTTCCTACCTCCTCTCTACCTGAAGGGCCACAGAAAGGCCAAAGAGATGAGAAAGAAAAGGAATTAGAAATGCTAATTAGAAGACTCAATTTTAAAGCAAGCTTGGATATTTGATAATTACAAAGAACCGATCATATCAATTGCTATATTGAGATGCTATCTGTGATCTCTAGTGACTATTGAAACATGTATGTTACCTAAAAGAGACCAGAGATGTTATGGGGTCTGCCCAAGTTTTCATTCAGGGGCAGGGGAAGAACTAACTCCATAGTTCAGATTTAGAGGACAGTCAAGATGAGAGGAGTCAAAAATAGGGTGGCCTGGTATTACATCCCATAGATTGTTCTTGTTCAGTATAAAGGTTTTGGATATTTTTGTATACAAAATACACAACTTCTGCTTCTTCACTGAAGTTAATATTAGATATGGAAACCTAAATCATAATTCTGCTACATAAGAAACATACCATAATGATTAAGGAAATAATATTTATAATCTTATATAAATATGTAGAATAGCTTTTTATTTATGTAAATTTACCCAAGAACGTAGTTGAAATGAAAGTAAGAGAAAACCCTATTATGAGCTCTTTTTTAAACCTCTTCATGGTGTCCTTTTAAGTTGTTTAATTTTAACAACTATATTCCTTTCGGTGTAAACATTTTGACTTCAGCAACATTTCATAAACTATCCAACATGTAAAATCACATTAATGCAATGCTTGACTAAATTTGATTTTCAAAATATTTTTTTTCATTATAGACAAGAAAATGTACTTCAAAGAAATCAGAAATTATTATCACATTATGTATTACAGCCATTTATTTGTGGAAATGGAGCATGAAGTAAACTATTTAGTTCATTAGCTCAAGTAGGAGAGCACTGTTCAAGCATGTTGTCCATTAATCATTGATAACCAGTGTTTAGTGTGCAGACATGCAAGAGTGCTAATCTGGCTAAATAATGTAGAATCCTCTTTATAAGCATTACAGTATATGCAACTTTTATGTGTGATTTATCACAGTCCCCTTGGCAGAGCCCATGGAAAAAAAGCTTTGAATGGAGATTAATTAAATAGTAAAGCTTTATGTGTTTTCAGAAAACAGATTTTGAAATTTTCAAATATTTGCCTTGTTCTTTTTTTTTTTTCTTATGATATCTCAAATGAAATTTGGCAGGACATCTGTGTGACCAGTTAAATCTCTAACTCCCTTTTGAAATCATGGTCTACCCTGTTCTTATAACAAATGATTGATGTCCTGTCAATAATCAACTCCTGATGAATGCTGCTGAATAATCCTCATTAATATTGAATGGGAGGAAATCCAAATGAAATCTTGTACACAGTGTATTCAAATAATCATTTTCCTTGGCATCGAAATATTAGAGGTAGATTGATTATACTTTAGAGATAGAGCAGTGGACATTTTCTTCCCAAGGTTATCAATAAAATCACTTATAAAATTAACTCTGCCACTTCCCAAATACACTGCCCACCCTTAATAGTAAAAACTTTAAATTCTCTTTGAAACAAAATAGCAGCACTATTCAAAATTGTGATACTATGGAAATGTCAAAGTTCCTATGACAACTTAATAATAAGCTGGTATAGTCACATAATGGAGCACATAGAGCAATGAGAATAAACACCCTGCAACTCAACAATATAGATGAATCTCACAAACAGGTTAAGCAAAAGAAGCAAGACCTCAAAGCTATTTACTGTATGATTACACTAGTATAAAGTACAAAAAAGCAACAAAATTGTATTGTGCTGTTAGAAGTCAGGATGTGGTTACTTTTGATGGAGGCATCAGTGGTGAGGCATGGTTAGTGACTAGCAAGGAATGTGTGAAAGTTTTCTGGGATTCTGGTGATATCTGTTTTGTGAGTGGGATACTTCTTGAACACACATGTTGACTTTGTAAAAATTCAGTAAACTATATACTTATGGTATGGCCTGTTTTCTTTCTTTTTTTTTTTTTTTTTTTTTTTTTTTTTTTTTTTTGAGACGGAGTCTGCTCTGTTGCCCAAGTTGGAGTGCAGTGGTGTGATCTCAGCTCACTGCAAGCTCTGCCTCCCAGGTTCACGCCATTCTCCTGCCTCAGCCTCCCAAGTAGCTGGGACTACAGGCACCTGCCACCATGCTTGGCTAATTTTTTGTATTTTTTTAGTAGAGACGGGGTTTCACCATGTTAGCTAGGATGATCTCGATCTCCTGATCCACAGGCCTCAGCCTCCCAAAGTGCTGGGATTACAGGTGTGAGCCACCATGCGGTATGGGCTGTTTTCTATAGGTACATTATACCTCAATAGAATGTTAAAAAATGATTCTACAGGGATGTAGAACAAAATATATAGGTCTCTTTCTTTTAATAGACAGAGGATCTGAGTGAAGAGGGACTGAGACACAGGTGTCCTAAAGCAGAGGACAACAGTGCAGAAAGAGGACATGCAAGTTGAGGGCAACAGCAACAGAGGACCTGAGCCATCTGAAGGCATGCCTTACAGTAGAGAAACATCAACTCACCTGAAAGGGAAGCCATGGACAGTTGCATTAATGAAATTGGATCATACTTTCTGCTTGTTATTAAATTTTACTTTCTGATAGTTAAGGAATGCTTGTAACTGAGGATGTACTGATGTAACTGAGGATACGCCTTCTGGAAGGCGTATTTCCCAGATTTATTGTGAGAAGAGTTAGAACCACAAAAAAACATGATAACAAAAAAAGTAACTCACCATGTCTTTTGGGCTTCGGGTACCCCAGCCTGAAAATTTGTTTCTATTTCAGCTCCCAGGTAATTTAGTAATATTTGTGTTTTTATATTCCCATTTAAATAAACCTAGACTGTACCACATCTGCTCTTTCTGAATATGTATAAACCACATCCTAGGATCTGCTGGCTGTGGAATTTAAATATTTGCCCAAGTTGGCCACTTCGCTTTCCCTGGTCTGGTAGTCCTGTAACCCCGAGTCAATCCCATACATCAGCTCCTTTTATTTCCTCTTACATGACCAGACTTGGACATGTTTTTGGCTTGCCTTCAACACTCTCCTTCAAGACTTAACTTTCAGCATCTTCCATTGGCAGATGAGGGTCCCCTTCACATCCAGGTTTTCAGATACAGCTTCCAAACACCAAGTGGCCACAGATTCCATCTTCTACCACACCATCCTATCAGGGGAACCAGACTAGACAAAGAAAAACTTAAAGGAAGTACTAGTCCTGTCAAACTCAGAGGACACTTTAATGGCATTTGCTCTGAATTTTGATATGAATTAATTCCCCAATTTGTACACACTTACAAGATGGAGAGAGAAGTAATCATTGTTAATTGTAAGAATAATAATATTGACTCACATTTAATCAGCCTTTATAATGTGCTAAGGACTGACGTAATGTGGTTATATGAATATCTTCTCTAAGCCTCATTACTGAAAAAGATTTTCTCCTTGGTCAAATTTCAGTCAGGTTACCATGAGCCCTGTTCTGAACTGGGACCTTGGCCCAGCCTATCTTAGCCTAGTCCAGTTAAGCAAGAATCTTGTTAACTCCATTTAGCAAGAATCTCCCAACCCTTAATACATGATCTCCATTAATGTCTGATCAAATTCATTATCCCCCACCTTTGATGTGGAAATCCCTGGCCTACCTTTAATGAGAATTATTTTAGAACAGTTTAGCAAGAATGCCCCTACCCTTGATCTCTCCTCTTAGTAATTTTCGATTCACTGTCCCCTACACTCTGTTCTTTGGCTATAAACTCCCAGCTGCTTTTGTTGTAGTCAGAGGGAGCTCAGTTACTCCCCACTATTGTGACAGTCATGACCCCTATTTCAATAGTCTTGACTAAAGTCTTCCTTACAGTTTTAACAAGCATCAGAATAATTTTTCTTTAACACAACCACTCTATGAGGCAAGTAATGCTTGCATCTCCTTTCTACTAAGATAAAACAGAGACAGAAATTTCAAATAAAAACATTTAAGTACACACAATAATAGCCAGGATTGGAAGCCAGACACTGTGACTTCAGAGGCTAAGCTCTTAACTATTTTCCTTTGCAGGAAAATACTATTCTGCTTCAAATTGTGTTTTAGCCACAGACATACACACACACACACACACACACACACACACACACACACACAAAAGTTCAGTTGTGGTGATGCTAGACTAGGCTTTTATGGCTTATGAAGATGTGGGTTAGCAGGAGAGAAAAACAAACCAAGTTAATCTTTCTCAGACAACCTCTTTTAAAGAAAATGATGCTAAATGAACTTCAATGGAAATAGAATTTAGTGCAATGAAAACTTAGCAAGTGAGAATAAAGTGGAGAAAATGCTGCTTTGACAATACCCAGAGATAGTAAAACCTTCCAATTCACTGTTTTGTTGTTGTTGCTGTTGTTGACAAAATGTAGACTCTGCTGCTGAGAAGTTTAATAAAAGAAAATATATTAGCTAGCTTTTAGGTATAGGTCAGTGAAATCCATATTAGGGACCACTTTTGTTACATATCAGAAATCTTTTTATGAGTTACAATGCAGTTCCTTCACTCTCTGTGCCAGACAATCTGGCTGGTTAAAACAATTTCACATTTTTTAAGGTCATGCTTGAGGTGGGAGTAACAGGTTTAAGAGCTCAACTACCCAGAAGAAGAACAGGAAAAATTTTACTCCTACTCAAGCAGCCAACCACTGTCAAAACTGAAAGAAGCATCAGTAAAATAAGAATACACTTACTGTAGTATTGGCTGTGAAGAAATTGGGTCACCTAATGGAGAAGTCTGAGACAGAGAGAGGAAAAGAAGAGGAAGGAGCAGGAGGATAAAGAAAATCAGTGTTTTGGGCCCACACTGTCATGGCAAACAAGCTAAGTCTGTGGGTCTAAGGACTTCCAGGAACCTACATGTACTCAGGGCATCTCATATCCTGTGAGAACTGCTCTGAACCTACAGAAGGTATCTTACCTCCACGTTCTAGGACATAGGAGGATATATGAATGCATATCCACATATGTGAGCAGGGAAAGGTAAAGATCATTCTTTCTCCCCTTCTCCCCATTGGTAATAGAGTACCCATGTTTTAGGTGGCATCATGACCTGCCAGCTAGAAGCTACATTTCCTAGGCTCCCTTGCAGATAGTTGGATTAGAAAGATCTTGCCAAAGGAATGTGAGCTAAAGAGATATGCACAACATCTGGGACTTGCCCTAAAGTCTTGCTCTTTTTAACTAGGAGATTGACATCAAGAAGCTTAAAGTAAAATTAAAAATAGGATGGCATTGATAGGATTCATAATGGAAGCAGGGAAATAAATGTTTTTGTATTAGTCCATTTTCACGCTGCTGATAAGGACATATCCAAGACTGGGCAATTTACAAAAGAAAGAAGTTTAATGGACTCACAGTTCCACATACCTCGGGAGGCTTTACAATCATGGTGGAAGGTAAAAGGCACGTCTCAAATGGTAGCAGACAAGAGAGCTTGCGCAGGGAAACTCCCCTTTATAAAACCATCAGATCTCATGAGACTTATTCACTATCATGAGAACAGCACGGAAAAGACGTGCCCCCATGATTCAGTTACCTACCACCAGGTTTCTCCCACAACACATGGGAATTGTGGGAGCTACAATTCAAGATGAGATTTGGGTGGTGATATGGCCAAATCATGTCAGTTATCATGTTACATAAATGGTATAAATAAATGGTACCATGTTACCAATAAATAAACGCTACCATGTTAACTTCGGTGGAAAAACAAGACATGCCTGAAACTAAACATGTCAATGGCAGTGAGAAAGAGGTCAGATATAAAAAATAATTATAATTAAGCCCAGGCACAGTGGCTCACACCTGTAATCCCAGCACTTTGGGAGTCTGAGGCAGGTGAATCACCTGAGCCAAGATGTCTCAGCACATATATCTAGCGGACCAGGTGGTGGTGCCATTCACCGAGATAGAGAATAGATAGAAAAATGCAATTTTAAGGGATTGAGTAGAAATCTTGGTTAGTTACCACAACAAAGCTGATGCATCTGACACTGGAATAGAGCAAATTTCCCTTCTTTGCAAAGAGAACCAGTGCCCTGAAAATGCAGAAAAAAGACCTCATGTACCCCTTCTTCCACAGGTTGGAGGATCTCGTGCTTAAAATGAAAGGGCTATTCATTAATGGCAAAAACAGAGGCACCAGCCTCCAGGAAGAACATTAATTGTACAGTCACTGTCACAATATGAGAGACTTTGCCTTCTGCATCCGAAAATACCTCTCCATGTGGGGACTCAAAATCTAGTATGACAGGTGGAGTAGAACCCAAAAGCACACACAACGGAATTGAGACATAAAAGGGAGGCATGAAAATGTTATGCCATGGAAGCTCCATGGAAGCTTGATTTCTATTACTCCAGAAAGAGTAATAGAAATCAAGGATCACTATATAAGATGATTAAACAGCCACTCATTATTTTCTCCCATTTGTATTAGAAAAGGGTGCTGATTTTCATGCTATCCACTGTCATCAATAAACTTCTCTCTTTCTCTTGTTTTCTATAATGAACTTGTGCTGCAAGTGTAATCACTGCCATTTGAATTAAAAATATGGCCACACCCTCAATGGAATTACCTGTGGGTGATGGTCACTGTGTGGAGTTGAATGGGAAAATGAGTTTGATAAACAGCTGGGCCTGCTGGACCAGTGCCTGGTCTGTGACACTGCCATAGCCCAGCTGTATTTCTTTTTTTAATCTGTTCAGAGGAACTTATTAGTCCGAGTCCCACTTGGAAGTAGAAAACATCCTTCCTGTGGTTGAAGTAGATATAAGGGAAAATATTATGTAGAGTACAGCACCTGACAAGACAGACACCTTCAGAAAAGTTGCCTGCAACTTTCACGAGCACAAAACAAAATACAAGCACAGTTCGCAGCTTGGTGGGTGCAGGAAACTTGCATCACATCACCCCCTGGGTGTCTGAGTTTGCCAGAGCTCTAAGATTATCCAACAAGAAGCACCAAAATATATTAATTAAAAACACTAACTCTGGAGCCAGACAACCTGGTTCAAATTCCAATACTGCTACTCAGGCAAATTCCTTATGTTCTTTGTGTCTCAGTTTCCTAATCTTTAAAAATGGAGATATAATAATCCACGAGACTCACAGTCTTCTGGGTTAAATGATTTAAAATGTAAAATGTAAAACAGAACACTCCCAGGTAGTGAGAGTTGTTTGCGCATTCCTGTTACTGGAAAAGGAGGTGGGGACCCGAAAGGCCCTGTTTAAAAATCAGCAGCAACACTGCCATCTAGAGTCCATCCTGAAGGGTTGTCATATCAACACACCGTAGCCCAGGATCAGCTTCCTTCACCTGAAATCAACAATAGCAGTATAGATGTCCTAGGCATGGTGCACAGTCTCCCACTAAGCTGAATAAATGTTTTCCTTACCAAAAAGTTACCTAGTTTGGGGGATTTTTTTCTCTATATTCTGGCCAAGAGCAGCCACCCCTACAACTTCCATACCTGCATCTCTTTTGGCCTGTTTAAAATTTTGAATTCTGGAACTTAAAACTTTTGGATACCTCAAGTTGTGGAGAACATAAAGCATCACATTAAAATGTCTGGGATATGGGACTGAACCTCAACTCAGACATGGAGACATAAAGGGTTTCTCTACTGCCTGCTGAATTTGGGGCCACTATAGGTTTCTAAGATAATAAATGGTATCTGGGAATTCCTTGCAACACAGGGCTACAATTTGATCTCCCTGGTCATTGGCAAAGTCTTAAAAAGAGGCTCATGAATTGGACCTCTCTGATAACTTGTGCTGTCTGTGGGTTTGCTGTGAGCATATCTGCTGCCTCTACAAGCCGCATACCTAGATGATTTTGTGGCATGAGAGCTACTTTGTTTTCTGCTTTAGAAAGGTTTTTTTTTTTCTTTTTTCCAGGTAAAAGTGCATTTATTACTATAATTTTTCAAGGGCAAACAGATTCATGGCACCATGGAAGCTACCTGTGGTCCTATGTCACACACTCCTCCTCCCTACTAAGTTTACTATATTTGATTTAATGTAATGCCTCCTTCCACCCAAATTAAGGTTTCTAACCAAGGTGCTTTGGGGTTTTCCTCTCCTCCATCTTCCTCAGCAACAAATACGCTGGGGAAACTTCAAGAAACACATCTTTAGTAGGACAAAAGAGCACAAGATATGATCTGAAAAACAAGGGTTTTCAAGGAATTCTCAATATAAACAAGGGAAATCTGATTATTAAACAAATATCTCCATTCCATTCAATCCTCCAAAACAATAATTCCTAGTCCTCAAAATGTTTATCCATAAAATCTGGAGACTTATAAAATGCGAAGCCTGCCACATGCCCCAAATCTTTTCATTGATTTTCCCTTCCAGACTTGACAATCTCAAACCATTATACACTCACCTTCTTGACTAATGAATAATAGAGTGTGAAAATTATACCATGCCGCATGTCCTGCATCACTAGAAATGGCTCCAGTACCTCACCGATAGGAAAGTAATTGGGTCCAAAATACATCCTTAAGTTAATGAAGGCATTCTCCGAAACTCAGATTAGCACCACACCCTGTACATAAACCGGGGGCAAGGACCATGGGCACATGTCAGAGCCCACAAACAACTCCTTTGGTCATCATAGCTGGAACAGCATCTGCCAGTCTCCAAAGTCAGCTTGGTCCACATCCAAAATTTTGACTACAGTTTATTAATATATCTCACTCTACTAATTCCCCATCTATTGTTTCAAACACACACACATAACCCACAGAGGGAGAAACCTCTCCACTCCATTTAAGCAAGTAGAGAAAGTTTATCTGGTTTTTTTGTTTGTTTGTTTGTTTTGTTTTTGTTTTTGTTTTTGTCATACCATCACTACAAGTTGGTCCATACACAACACTCTCACCATAACCATTCTCTTTGTTAATACCTCTCAGGTCTCCCTTTTCCCACTTTATTCACTTTAGTTCTTGCATTAACAGAAACTACGCTTCATTTTTTTAAGGGAGTCAGAATGAATAATTCAGGAAATGTTCCAGGAACACAACTATCATAAAA
This sequence comes from Papio anubis, assembly GCF_008728515.1. Lineage (NCBI taxonomy): Eukaryota > Metazoa > Chordata > Mammalia > Primates > Cercopithecidae > Papio > Papio anubis. The sequence goes on along the minus strand of NC_044982.1, from coordinate 61,794,038 downwards.
ATCAAGAATTATCTTTGAAGTTCTCCTCCAGAAAGAGTAGTAGCTAGAGAAGCAGTGTAGTATCATGGTGAACAGCAAGGACTGTGGAGTCACATTCATGGATTCAAACTTCAGCTCTGGCACTTACTAGCTATTTGACTTTGGGAAAATTACCTAACTGCCTTATGGCTGTTTCTTCATCCATCACATGGGGATATTAATGAGACTGCATCATAGACTTTTTATGACAATTATGAGTCTCGGTATACCTAAAGTGCCTAAAACAATGCCTGACACATAGAGAACATGATATAAGTGCTGGCCCATATTGTTGTTGCTGACAACCACTGTGTGATGGCGTCTCCTAAGGTAGAGAAGATAGGCTCTAGAGAAACAGACTTGGGTCTGAATCCTGACTCTGCCTCTCCCTAGCTGAACAGCCTCGAACAGGTTACTTATGAATATGATGACACCCACCTTATAAGATTTTAATAGTATTAAACAAACAAACAAAAAAAAAGTATACACTCCTTAAAAAACCGCTAGCAATAATTAGTATTAAAAAGTTTTCCCAGGGTATAAGAGAAAGAAGGGCTAAACTAAAGCAAATAAAAATTTAAAAACTGAAACTGAAACCCACACAGTTTCTAACTTTGCAATTGCTTAAACTAGGGAGTTAACACTTAGAAAGACAGCTAGGGATGTAGGAGAATGGGATAAGCAGTAATTAATGAAGTACAATGACAGCATTTCTAAAATCTCAGCCTCTTCCCCCATTGCTTCTAAGTAAATCCAAGCTATTTTCCTGTTCCAATATTCAAAATTGCCTGCTTATCACTATGCGTCAAGGAAAACGCAATTGTGAATCCCACATGGCAATTCTAATACAAAGGTCCTGATTCTGAAAATGAGCTTTTTAAAGTTATTCAGTCATTTAAAAAGTTTCACGTCGATAGCATAGTGTAAAACTAAGTTAGGTTATCTAAATCACCTCTTTAATTTTATAGATAATGTCATTGAGAGCAATGGAGGTTGAAAAACTTACCTAAAGTTATATGACTAATAAATAGTGGAACTAAAGTTAAATTAACACAGATTTCTAATTCCTAATTCACTGGTCTTTTACCTATGTATGGTGCTTGCTTCTTTCTGTCTCTTTTTTAATCATGTACCAGAAAGATGTTTCTCCTCTTTTATCGATTCATCTCTTTGGAATGTATGTGTCTCTGTATCCCTGGGAAGGTGAAACTAGCACATACAGAAAGTAGAATTAAATGCAGGAACACAGAAAGTGGCCATGCTTCATTAAGAGCAAATGGAGTAAACCTATGTGTAGCAGAGCAGCGATTTTGCCATAGCTATCTGATTTTCCATCTTACAGAATCTGTGTATTCCTTGCTCATGTCTCATTAAAAGTTGCTGCTGGTTTGCTGGGGTAATTTTAAAAGTTTGGAAGACGAGCTAAAGTTATTGTCCTACACATGAGGATTTAATTGCACTTGAGGTTCGTTGACCTATTTACTTTCCTCAAACATTTTGTGCCTATGATAATGAGAACTTGAAATAGACCCTAGTCAGTAGGAAAGACAGCATCATCTGCTTTTCAATTAAATTATCCAGCTCAACAATTTCTTATTTACACCAATGCTACAACCAGATGGAGGGGAGGACCTCTCACATCTATAGTTGACACTTTATTTTCTTTTCCAGATTCTAAGCTCTCACGATTTTCCTCATTTCAATCTGCTGGGGGGAAATGCTCATTTTCTTATTTGAGAGACATAGTTTTCTAGTAGGGGTAAAATATAAAACCTTACTAAAGTAGACATCATTCTAAATGTTGTTTTTGAAACAAGCAACGTTACACATTTCATTATGACTGCTTTTCAGAGCAACTGAAATGCCTAATATGCACATTGCATTTTATCCATGCTATAAGCAAGGAAATAAAACTGTAAATGCAATGTTTTGTTTTCAAAATATACAGTTTAGAATCATGCAATTTTTTTGCTAACAGAGATAATGCATTTTTTCATTGTTAAATTAGTATAGACCAGAGTGAGAACCAAATTCTCATAAAAGTCTTATCTTTGTAATGTTAATATTGTGGTACCTGCTAACCACCAGATGTGAGTGCCATAGCACCATCTTGTTTAGATTAAGGGCTCCTTAACTGGCTTTCATGTTGTGGCTCAAAAATGAAGGTACATGCTAAGCAAAGAACTCTAAATTCCAGCCAAATAAAAAACCTATATCCTCTTATTTACTAAAAACTTGAACAAAAGGGAAATCAAAGAAAAAGGATTTAGATAAAGAGGACCCAAGAAAACACCTTTAGTGAGACTCACTTGAGAAGGCTTAATTTAGACTCAGATACTTTCTAGAACTTATTCTAGACTCCTCGCAGGATGCTAAGAGACTCTGTGGTATCTCAGGAAGTATGACTTCAACGAAAGCTCAAAGAAACTGCCCTTCCCATCCTCAGATAGAATGTTTAGGCCCATTCAAACAGACATGAAGGAAGAGGCAGAACAATGTAGAACTGCTGGTATAACTTAGCTTCAGATTCTTAACTTCATAAAGGATCTCAGTGGGTCTGAAGGCTCTCTAGATTTCTCAAGCCAATTCCATGACCAGTACAATCTTATAGATATTCCAAATCCCATGTGCCTCCAATATAGCATCGACTTTGGTGCTACAAGCTGCCCTACTTTAACAATAAATGATATAAACCCCACATCTTTGGGACATCAAGATGGCCTGCTTTTTCATTATTGACTGTTCTTTGAATGTCCAAGTCGTTGGGGCTCATTAGGAGGAACTCCAATTAATGTGTGCAATTAAAAGAAACCAGCTAGACAAGAGCAAACAAATTCTATGAAACCTCCATCTGATCAAAAGATAGCCTTCACAATGGTTCCTCAACAGTCTATCCAGCAGCAGTCACCCAGGAGACATAACCTTCTTCATCCTATAATAATAGCAATAGGTTTAAAGGGCATCAGGCAAAAGTCTCCTAGCCCTCAATGGTGTCGAAATTTTGATTTCTTCCAGGGACTTCATCTCCTAATCTGAGACTGACTGACTGACTATACATACACATACTGACTACATATACTGACTGTATATACATACTATACTGACAATATACACACTATACTCACTATACATACACACACTGACTATAACCGACTATATATGCACAAATACACATGCACATATATATTCATTATAACTTAGATATATAGTAAGATTTATGAAGTTGTATTAGATATTTATCCTATTTTCCTGCCCTACATCAAATCCCTCTTATTCACATAATAGCAGTTGGGGATATCTTGTCTTTCCCCATTCTCAGTTCATATAAGTGGATCTACCCCTGGCTCTGAGCTTCCATATGCCTCAAGTCTTGTCCATTAGAGCATAACCCCTGATGACCAGAGGGATTTAATTTAGTAATGAATATACAACCCAAGCTACAGGGCCAAAGAAACTCAATCCCAGGGAAATTTAATTATAATTTTCGAAAAGAAAAAAATTGCTTTTAAAAGTAGGGAAAGTGGTAATGGAGGAAAGTGGCTGGTTGACCTGCCTGAAATGAAGCTGATGCAGAAGGAAGAGGGAAAACAAAAAGCCGAGAGGTAAAGATAAATTAAACTTTGAGGACTTTGTTTTAGCTTTAAAATACAGCTCTGCCAGAAGACTGACCTATGCCTAGAATTTTCTATTATAAGAGTCAGCAAACTCTTTTTTTTACCCTTTAAGTCACTTCATATTACATGCAATGAAGAGTCCTCACTACGTAATTTTATTAAACCCCTTTGGCTTCATTCAAGCCTTAATTTTCAGGTGAATCGTAGTGCAAGCTTTTCGAAGAAAGCTAACTTTATTAATGAGTATCTTGCAAATGGGTACACGCAGACATACACCCTAAGTGTGGGTAATTTATCTTTCTTCCCAAGAAAGAAATGGAGTAATAAATATGAATATCAGTTAGAGAATTGGATTTTTTAATATCTTAAATTCAACTGAAAAGGTTACTTTGAAACAGATCTGAAAATTTTCAAAATTGTGTTAAAATTTTTGATATCAAGCCATAGAATATCTTTCTGATAATAATAAGGCATGTCTGAATTTTGGTAGAAAAACATAAAAAATCAGAAGACTATACATTAAACAATAACAGCTTTATTCAAAACATGTAAGACCTCCACAAGGGCTGTTTTGCTTTATAGTATGACAAGTGCTACCTTGTTGGCATTCCAAAGTGAATGGTGATGTGGAGAAAAGCAATCCTCTCCATTCTAAAAAGGAAAATATTTGCATCTACTCTAATAATTTTCTGTCAGGTTAAGAAAAAGGACTGTTCTCATTCTTTGTGTTCTCTCCAAAGCAGGCATAGAATATGTAGGAAATGAAAAAAAAAAAAATGTTTAGAAGAGCTCGTTTTCATGCACTACAGATTCTAACCTTGTCTCCAAGAGCCAAGGTTGATGCATCCCATGCCAAATTAAATCTAAGATGTATGCAGTAATGAAAAGGGTAGCGTTCCATGAAAAAATTCCACTTTTCAGTTAAAGTAGCTAGGGTTTATTAAATATGCAAAAATTACAATGTCAATATAACTGCACAAATTAGGGTTTTCTTTTTGAATGTTTAAGCACTGCACTGTAAAGAATGAAACAGCTGAAGACTTTCACAGCTTGTTACCTGTATCTTTTTCTCAAAAAACCTGCACTAATAAATAGGCCATACACTTCCCAAAGATAAGGGATTGTTGTTCATATCCCAGCGAGCAGTTTACCGAATATATTTGAACAAATTGTCTTTGTTCAATGACCCTGACTAATTCGCCTGCTAGTTGGATCAGTGTTACAAACCTTAGTACCCTGTGATTCATAAGCATTCACATTTTTGAGCCGGTATATCCTCTCCATGCAGCTGATCATTGAGCACAAAGATGTTTTATATTAGAATAACATGTACCTTATTTTTTAAAACTGAGATCTGCAAAGGCTTAAGGAAGCTGAGGCAACAATACAAAAGATCTGAATTAAATATGTATTTGAATACTGTACCAATAACTGATTTTTTTCTTCTTAAATAGCTTTACTTTTTCTGATGAGAATAGTAAATAAGTTTCACTTGGAAAATGCAGAAAACACAGAAAAAATACAGATTAAAAATCACCTGTAATTCCTACAGGTGATTTTGAGAATTAATTTTGGAATTAATTCCAAAAATATTAAAACTCTAAAAACTTTAAATTCTTCCAAACTTTTTAAATCTAGGGTGAATAAATCTTTCTAGGCCTTTTTTTATTGTTCCTTTTTTTCTTCCAAATTTTATTTTAACTTCAGAAGTACATGTGCAGGATGTGCAGGTTTGGTACATAGGTTAATGTGTGCCATGGTGGTTTGCTGCACAGATCATCCCATCACCTAGGTACTAAACCCAGCATCCATTAGCTCTTTTTCCTGATGCTCTCTCTCCTTCCAGCCCTGACCCTCCAACAGGCAAAATATGGAAATAAATAAAGACCCTTTTTTGAAAATTGAGATTATATGCTAAATACTATTTTGTATTCTTTGAGGTTTTTTTTTTTTATTTCATGTCAGATAGGTAATGTGCAGACATGGTAACAGAGTTTGAAGGAGGCACATCTCACACATGAGCATGAAAATCCAATCATCATGCTTAGCATCCTTTGTTTTTTATAGTACATGTATCATGAACATTTATTTACAACATTAATTATAAAATATGATCACTAACAATCTATAATAACTTACTGACCTTTTCATTTAAAAATAATTTTATTGGAAGCTGCCAGGGGACAAGGCGGATGTGCAGCTTCCACTTGGACAGAAAGAACAGTGTGTGGAGACTCACACTATGGACTTTTACTCCAGGAACCCCAGCAGGAGCATACTAGGAAGACTGAAAGAAATAACAGATCCTTTGAAAGAAACAGCAGGCCACGGCAAATCCTGCAAGACAGGCAAAAAACTGAGTTCACAAAGTGTGAAGGGGGAATATCTCCCTCTAAACGCATCCCCACTGGGGAACCTGAAAATCCAGTTTATAGAAGGATTTAACCTCACCTGGAGCTGTAATGGATTTAGTGTGAAATATAAAAGTAGAAGCAGCAGTGGAAAGAGTATGGTAGGCACTTCCACTCTCCAGCTTGAGCCCAGGGAAGCCATCCCTGACTATATCTCGCAGGAGCCCTCAGGGAAGGCAGCCAACAGAATGTGAGAGGGGTCACAGGGTAAAAGAAGCTTCCAACTGATCTTTGTAATAATTTTGGCTGGGTGCAAACTCTTTTGAGCAGAATCCGGAGGTGAGGGGAACTGCTACAGAAAGAAGAGAAGTCTAGCAGATAAGGTGGGCAGATGGGCAGGAGCATGGCCTGAAAGCCATGCTGCTTTCTCAGTGGAGAAATTACAGCCTGGGGCTAGCTCTGAGTCCCACTCTGCAGGCTGCTTGGAGATAAACTTGTGGCTGACCAGCCATGCCAACTGTGTGAGAGCTGGGTGAGGCCTCTTGCTACCAGCTTTCCCCCACTTCCCTGGTGACAGAGGCAGCCATAATCTCTCTTCATAATAACCCCGTTGGCCTGAGAATCACTCCCCATTCCTTGTAGTGGCCATGGCAAGCCCTGCCCAAGGAGAGTCTGCCTAACCCTGCCCCCAGCTGATGATACTTCTCTACTTGCCCTGGTAGATCACAAAAGACATAAACAGGATCCTGAGAGCGTTATGACCTTGCCTGTCACCTGAGAAACCCAAATTCTTATCCTCGCAAACTTAGGGCAAGCTTATATTCCCCTTCTACTATCAAGCTTGTGCTCTCTCAAAAGCTCCACCTCCTGGCAGGAGGTCAACCAACTCAGGAACTCAGGACATTACTGCAACTCATGACAAAACACCCTGCTCCATGGAAGGAGAAAACAACAGCGAATTTCACTGCCTGCAACATCCTGGGTAACCAGTGGTCCTACTTTGTCCACTAGACAACTTCACTGATAGCATAACGAGCATTCAAGAAAACCAGCACACTATCTACACACATATCCACAACCAAGGACTCTCACAGAGTCTACTTTGTTCCCTTGCCACCTCCACCAGAGCAGGTGCTGGTATCCATGGCTGGAAGACCTGAAGATAGATCACATCATAGGACTCTTTGCAGACATTCCCCAGCACCAGCCCAGAGCCTGGTAGCCCCACTGGATGGCTATACCCAGAAGAACAATAACAATCACTGCAGTCTGGCTTGCAGGAAGTCCCATCCTCAGCGGGAGTGTACCATATCAAGAGATCACTCCATAACACAAAAGAATCTGAACAGCAGCCTTTGAGTTCCAGGTTATTCCACTGAAATACCTGCCCAAATAAGAGGGAATCAGAAAAATAATTCTGATCTGACAAAACAAGGCTATATAACACCCCCATAAAACCACACTAGCTCTCCAGCAATGGATTCCCACCAAGAAGAAATCTCTAAACTGCCAGATAAAGAATTCAGAAAGTTATTAAGCCTCTCAAGAAGATACCAGAGAAAGGTGAAAACTAAAAAAAAAGAATTAAATACAAGATATGGATTAAAAATGTTTCAGAGAAATAGATATCATAAAGAAAAAAATCACAACTTCTGCAAATAAAACAAACACTTGGAGAAATACAAAATGTACTGGAAAGTTTCAACCATAAAATCGAACAAGCAGAAGAAAGAACTTCAGAGCTTGAAGATAAGGCTTTTGAATTAACCTGCAGACAAAGACAATGAAAAAATAATTTTAAAAAATGAAAAAGCCTCCAAGAAATTTGGGACATGTTAAATGGCCAATTCTAAGAAGAATTGGTTTTCCTGAGGAAGAAGACAAATCTAAAAGTTTGGAAAACATATTCGAGGGAATAATCAAGTTAAACTTCCCTGGCCTTGTTAGAGATCTAGGCATCCAAATATAGAAGCTCAAAGAACATCTGGCAAATTTATTGCAAAAAGTTCATCACACAAGCACATAGTCATCAGGTTATCTAAAGTCAAGACAAAGGAAAGAATCTTAAGAGCTATGAGGCAAAAACATCAGGTAACCTATACGGGAAGACATAGCGACTAACAGGAGATTTCTTAGCAGAAATCCTACAAGCCAGAAGGGACTAAAGTCCTATCTTTAGCCACCTCAAACAAAATAATTGCCAGGCAAGAATTTTGTATCCAGCAAAACTAAACTGCATAAATGAAGAAGAGATAGTCTTTTTCAGATAAATAAATGCTGAGACAATTTGTCACTACCAAGAAAGCACTACTAGCAATGCTAAAAGGAGTTCTAAACCTTAAAATAGAACCTCAAAATATACCAAAATAGAACATCCTTAAAGCATAAATCTCATAGGGTCTATAAAACAATAACACAATGAAAAAACCAAGGTATTCAGGCAACAACTAGCATGATGAATAAAACAGTACCTCACCTCTCAATTCTAATGTTGAATGTAAACAGCCTAAATGCTCCACTTCAAAGACACAGAATAACAGAATGGATAAAAATCCACCAACCAAGTATCTGCTCTTTTCAGGCGACTCACCTAACACATAAGGACTCACATAAACTTAAGTTAAAGATTAGCAAATGGTATTCCATGAAAATAAAAGCCAAAAGTGAGCAGGAGTGACTATTTCTTATATGAGACAAAACAGACTTTAAAGCAATAACAGTTAGAAAAGACAAAGAGAGACATTATATATTGATAAAAGGATCAGTCACACAGGAAATATCACAATCCTAAATATATATGCACTTAACATGGGAGCTCCCAAATTTATAAAACAATTATTACTAATGAGAAGAGAGAAATGAGAAGGATGACAACACAATAATGGGGGGACTTCAATACTCCACTGACAGCACTAGACAGGTCATCAATACAGAAAGTCAACAAGGAAACAACGGACTTAAACTATACCCTAGAACAAATGAACTTAACATGTGTTTACAGAATATTCTACCCAACAACTGCAGAATATACATTCTTTTCCTCAGCACATGGCACATTCTCCAAAATAGACAACATGATAGGCCACAAAATGAGTCTCAATAAATTTAAGTAAATCAAAATTATTTCAAGTACTCTCTCAGAACACAGTGGAATAAAATTAAAAATTAACTCCAAAAGGAAACTCAAGACTATACAAATACATGGAAGTTAAATAATATGCTCCTGAATGATCTTTGACTCAATAATAAAATTAAGATAGAAATTTAAAAATTATTTGAACTGAACCATAATAGTGACACAACTTACCAAAACCCTGGAGACACAGAAAAAGCAGTGCTAAGAGAAAAGTTCATAGCATTAAATGTTTACATGAAAAATTCTGAAAGAAAACAATTAGAAAATCTAAGGTCACACCTCAAGGAACTAGAGAAACAGGAACAAACCAAACCCAGACCCAGCAGAAGAAAAGAAATAACAAAGATCAGAGCAGAACTAAATGAAATTGAACATACAAACAAAAAATACAAAAGACAAATGAAACAAAAAGTTGGTCCTTCAAAAAGACAAACAAAATTGACAGACCATTAGCAAGATTAACTAAGAAAAGAAGAGAGAAGATCCAAATAAGCTCAATTAAAAACAAAACAGGATATATTACAACTGATACCACAGAAATTCAAAAGATCATTCAAGGCTACTATGAACACCTTTCCATACACAAACTAGAAAATCTAGAGGAGACAGATAAATTCCTGGATATATACAACCTTCCTAGATTAAATCAGGAAGGAATAGAAACTCTGAACAGACCAATAACAAGTAGCAGATTCAAATGATAATAAAAAAATTGCTAACAAAATAAGTCCAGGGCCAGATGGATTCACAGCTGAATTCCATTAAGCATTCAAAGAATTGATATCAATCTTACTGAAACTATTCCAAAAGATAAAGAAAGAAGGAATCCTTCCTAAATCATTCTATGAAGCCAATATCACCCCAATACCAAAACCAGGAAAGAACACAGCAAAAAAAAAAGAAAGAAAGAAAACTACAGAGCAATATCCCTGTTGAACATAGCTGCGAAAATCCTCAACAAAATACTAGTGGACCAAATCCAGCAGCATATCAAAAAGATAATACACCATGATCAAGTAGGTTTCATACCAGAGATAGAAAGATGACTTAACATCCACAAGTCAATAAATGTGACATATCCCATAAATAGAATTAAAAACAAAAATCATATGATCATCTCAATAGATGCAGAAAAAGCATTTGACAAAATCTAGCATCTCTTTATGATTAAAACCCTCAGCAAATTCAGCATAGAAGAGATATACCTCAAGGTAATAAAAGACTTCTATGACAAACCCACAGGCAATATTATACTGAATGGAGAAAATTTCCACTCCACCTGAGAACTGGAACAAGATAAGGATGCCCCCTTTCACCACTTCTATTCAAAATAGTACTGGAAGTCCTACCCAGAGTAATCAGACAAGAGAAAGAAATAAAGGGCAACCAAATTCGTAAAGAGAAAGTAAAACTGTTACTGTTCACCAATTATATGATTATCATACCTAAAAAACCCTAAAGGCTCATCCAAAAAGCTCCTAGAGCTGATAAAGGAATTTAGTAAAGTTTCAGGATACAAAATCAACGTACACAAATCAGTAGCATTGCTATACACCAACAATGACAAAGCTAAGAGTCAAATCAAGAACTCAGCCCCTCTTACAACAGCTGCAAAAAATAAAATAAGATATTTAGGAATATACCTAACCAATATAGGTATATTAGGAATATACCTAACCAAGGAGGTGAAAGATCTCTACAAGGAAAACTACAAAACACTGATGAAAAAAATCATAGATGACACAAACAAATAGAAACATATCCCATACTCATGGATGGGTAGAATCAATATTTTGAAAATGATCATACTGCCAAAAGCAATCTATAAATTCAATGTAATTCCCATCAAAATACCACCATCATTTTTCACAGAGCTAGAAAAAAAATCCTAAAATTCATATTGAACCAAAAACAAGCTCACATAGATAAAGCAAGACTAAGCAAAAATAACAAATCTGAAGGCATCACATTATCTGCCTTCAAACTATACTACAAGAATATAGTTACCAAAACAGCATGGTACTGGTGTAAAAAATAGGCACATAGATCAATGGAACAGCATAGAGAACCCACAAATAAAGCCAAATATATACAGCCAACTGATCTTTGACAAAGCAAACAAAAACATAAACTGGGGAAAGGACACACTACTCAGCAAATGGTGCTGGGAAAATTGGCAAGCAAACCACGTGTAGAAGAATGAAGCTGGATCCTCATCTCTCATCAACTCAAAATGGATCAAAGACTTAAATCTAAGACCTGAAATCACAAAAATTCTAGAGGATGGCTGGGCGCAGTGGCTCACACCTGTAACTCCGCACTTTGGGAGGCCAAAGCGGGTAGATCACAAGGTCAGGAGACCGAGACCATCCTGGCTAACACAGTGAAACCCCGTCTCTACTAAAAATACAAAAAATTAGCCGGGCATGGTGGCGGGCACCTGTAGTCCCAGCTACTCAGGAGGCTGAGGGAGGAGAATGGCGTGAACCCATGAGGCGGAGCTTGCAGTGAGCTGAGATGGCACCACTGCACTCCAGCCTGGGCAACAGAGTGAGACTCTATCTCAAAAAAAAAAAAAAATTCTAGAGGATAACATCAGAAAAACTGTTATAGATATGGCTTATGCAAAGACTTCATGACCAAGAACCCAAAAGCAAATGCAACAAAAACAAAGATAAATAGATGGGACCTAACTAAACTAAAAAGTTTCTGCATAGCAAAAGAACTAATCAGCAAAGTAAACAGACAATCCACAGAGTTGAAGAAAATATTTGCAAACTATGCATTCAACAAAACACTAATATCCAGAATGGACAAGGAACTCAAAGAAGCCAGCAAGAAAAAAAAACAAATAATCCTATCAAAAAGGGGGCAAAGGACATCAATAGACAATTCTCAAAAGAAGATGTACAAATGGGCAACAAACATATAAGGAACCACTAAACATCATTATCAGGGAAATGCAAATCCAAACCACAGTGAAATACCACCTAACTCCTGCAAAAATGACCATAATTAAAAAGCAGAAAAATAACAGATGGTGGTATGGATGTGGTGAAAATGGAACACTTTTACACTAGTGGTGGAAATGTAAACTAGTACAACCACTATGGAAAACAGTATGGACCTTCCTTAAAGAACTAAAAGTAGAACTACAGTTTGATGCAGCAATCCCACTACTGGGTATCTACCCAGAGGAAAAGAAGTCATTATATGAAAAAGACACTTGTATACATGTTTATAGTGGCACAATTCACAATGGCAAAAATGTGGAACCAGCCTAAATGCCCATCAACCAATGAGTGGATAAAGGAAATGTGGCATGCATCTCTCTCTCTCTCTCTCTCTCTCTCTCTCTCTCTCTCTATATATATATATATATATATATATATACACACACACACACCATGGAATATTACGCAGCCAGTATACCATGGAATACTATTCAGCCATAAAAAGAAATGGAATAATGGCATTAGCAGCAACTTGGATGGAGTTGGAGACGATTATTCTAAGGGACGTAACTCAGGAATGAAAAACCAAACATTGTATGTTCTCACTTATAAGTGGGAGCTAAACTATGAAGATGCAAAGGCATAAGAATGATATAATGGACTTTAGGGACTCCGGGGGAAGGCTGGGAGGAAGGTAATGGATAAAAGACTACACATTGGGTACAGCATACACTGCTCAGGTGATGGGTGCACCAAAATCTGAGAAATCACCATTAAAGAACTTATGTATGTAATGAAACACTACCTGTTCCTCCAAAACTATTGAAATAAAATTTAAAATTATATATATTTTTATTGAGGGCCGAATGTCTACTAAGCACTATGCTAAACTCTCAGTAAGGAGACCTGAATGAATGGACCCTTATGGAGATACAAACATTAAACTATTAATTACATACTTGTGTACTACTCTGATAACTATTTTTTAAAGACACAGACAAGGTACTATAAGAGCAAATAATATAGGCATTCAGCCTAATCTGAAAAAATCGGAAAGGCTTCCCTGAAAAAGCAAAATTAAAGATCATGCCTATGGAGGAGTAGGAGTTAAGTCAAATTAAGAGAAGAGGGGAAAGTAAGAAAAGAAAACAAGATGTATGAAGTCCCTGGACTGAGAAAAAGCTTCAGAGTGTGTGAGGAACAGAAAGGTCAGTGTGGTAGGAGTGTGTAACACTGGCACAGGGGGTGGGAGTTCAGCAGGAGATTAGGCCGACGGAGTAGTCAGGCACAGAGCCCTCAAGGTCTTTTAGGACATATTTAAAATGAGAAACCAAATAAAGGGATTTATGCCAGGGAGTGATATAATCAGATTTGCATTTTAAAAAGACCTCTTTGGCTGCTAGGCAGATGATGAATTATAGGAGAGCAAAGTGGAAGCTAAGAGACAATAAGAGAGCAATTGTAATAATTTAGGCTAGGTTATTGGTTAGGACCAAAACAAAGTTGTGGAAAGAGAGTGAAATATAATCAAAATATATTTTGGAAGTAGAATCAACGGGACTTGTCTGTACATTCAATGTGAGAGATAAGAGGCTGATGTCAGGATAATTCATAAGTTTCTAACATGAAAAACTGAGCAATTAAGATCCCATTTACTAAATTGGGAGAGACTGGTGGAGGAAAAAATGTGAAAGGGACAATCAAAAGTTCAACTGAAAAGACAACAAATTTGAGCTGATTATGAGACACCAGAGTGAAAAAAGTCAAATTAAAAGTTGTAGTTTTGCTATTCTGGTTTTATGGTCCAGGCATGGTGGCTCACGCCTGTAATCCCAGCACTTTGGGAGGCCGATGCAGGTGGATCACCTGAGGTCAGGAGTTCCAGACCAGCCTGGCCAACATGGTGAAACCCTGTCTTTACTAAAAACACACAAAAAAAATTAGCTGGGCGTGGTGGTGGGCACCTGTAATCCCAGCTACTCAGGAGGCTGAGGCAGGAGAATTGCTTGAACCCAGGAGGCGGAGGTTGCAGTGAGCTGAGATCATGCCACTGCACTCCAGCCTGGACAACAAGAGTGAGACTCCATCTGAAAAAAAAAAAAAAAAAAAAAAAAAGTTGGATATGCAGAAAAATTAGGTCCTCAGAAAAGGACCTGGGTAGGAGATTAGATTTTGAAGTCATTAACAAATGTACGGCATCTAATGTCTTTCATAATTAGCAATATATTTTAGGAAGCATATGTAGAATAAGCAAAGAAGTACAGTGGGAACTCAAACAGATATCAAAAAGACACAAAGTCTAGGCAAAAAATACTATTAAAAAGGAATGGTCATACTGGTAAGAGCAAAACCAGAATAGTGTAGTGTCAAGGAAACCCAAAAAAGGAGAATGTTTCAAAGACAGAAAATTATCCATGTGAATGAGAGTTAATAATAATGACGGAAAATGATCCCCTGGAATTAATAATGTAGAATCCACAATGATCTCAATGAGAGAAGTTTAGGTAAGAGGTGGCAGTGGGGGAGAAGCAAAAGTTAAATGAGAATAGTATGAGTGACAAGGGATGAAGTGCTGAAGACAGTATACGTACACCTTTTCGAGAATCTTGACTGTAAAGAGCATTACAGAAAAAAATAGGTGAGTTCAAGGAAAGGTGTGTTCATTTAATTGCTTATTTGTTTTTTGTTTTAGAGAAGGAGAGATTCAAAAGCATGTTTGAATGCTGAACATGATCCAGTACCTAGCAGAGGTTAAAGGTAGAAGACACAAAATAACTACTTGAACAAAGTCTTAGGGAAGACAAGAGAGGATGGAATCTAGAGCACCCATGCAGGATTTCATCTTTCATAGGAGATGGGTCCCTCACCTACTACCAGAGAAAGAAAATAGGAAAGGCAGCTGTGCAAATATAACCAGTAGATTTGGAGTGACTGTGCAGCAGTTTCCACTTTTCTCTATACAGTTATGTGGCAGTGTCATCATCTGAAACTCCAGGAGGGAGAAAGGAGTGTGAGAAATACAGAGAATAGAGATTTGAAAAGACTGGAGAAAAGGTGTGCAAGTATGAAATAATTTTTGTTTAGCACAAGAGAATGGATTTGTCAGTGCTGAAGGCCCAGATGAAATGAAAGCTAACTTAAAAGATGTGTGATTTTCTCCAATAATTCTTAGCTGCAATAATATAAGCATGGGAAAAGCTAGTAGTTGAGTTTTTCCAGAGCTGGAATTTTGTCTGGAAGTGAAGCAAGAAGAGAAGCAAACCTACAGAAGAGTTTGCAGGAAAGTGATTAAAATGAAAAATGGACTATAAGCTGAATACAGTGAGACTAGGAAGAGAAGGTAGAGCCAGTCTCATAATTTAATGAACCTATTTGGTTGCACATTTAACTTACTCAAAATTTTTCATTATGATTATTATGTAAAGTTATGAACATCTTTGAAAATAATCATCTAATAAAAACTTTATTTTATTTAGAGTGATTTCTAAATGGAGTTTCTGGGTCAAAGTTAATAAACATTTTAGGAGTCTTAATACACAGATCCAAATTGCTTTCTATTACAGTATACATATTTTTAAAAGTATATGAGAATTCTCATCACATTCACTAGCACTGAATATCATTACTTTTAATTTTTCCCTGTTTGATAGCAAAATAATGGAAGAACTAATTATTAGAAAAGAGATATTGAGATATGAAATCAAAATATATTTTTCAGAGAGTAATCTATAATCTTTATCAACTCAATTTTTTAAAAGTATTTTATCAATATCAATAATTTTTTAATGCACATAAACAATAGAACATAATATTAAAATGTATCAACATTCCTTAACTATATTTTGTCTTCTAATAACCCTTCTACCGCCACATTCATTTTTCCATGTTTTTTGTTTTAATTTCATTTTTTATTTAATGCGAGTTGAAATGGATGTTTGGTGAACCATGTCTGCCATTACAGGCTTACATAATTCACGGGGAAATTGATGTTAACTTGGCTGTACTTATTTATACTGTATCAAGATTTCACTAGAGGCCTAAGAAGAATACCAAAAGGGAAAAAATAAAAGGAGTTTGCCCTCACATCATTTACAATCCGGTGTGAAAGACAATTGTATTAATGAAAATTTCTTAAGAGCAACAGACAAAGCAACATTTTTGTGAACATAAATTATTAAAGTTCAGTCAGAATGATCCCCAAATATATGTGAAGAAAAACAAGAGAAGTGTGGGTGGTTCAGGCTGACTGGATCAACTTGTTAAATACGAAACTCCCCTTACCCCAAACCTTGTCCCTGCTATGTACTCTGTGTCCAATTTATCCATCCAGTTGCCTAAATCAGAAACCTCAACAGTCTCTGATATACCCACATTCAACCATCTATCAAGTTCTATCCACTCCAGATCTAAAACTTCTTGTATTTGTAACTTCCTCTCTAACTCCACTGCTGTCTTAATTTGGGCAAGAGGATTGTTTCTTGCCAGGAGGATTAGATTACCATTCTTGCCAGCACTCTTATGCCAGCACAACCACTATGAAAGAATTGTGAATTGAATGGAATTTTATTTCATCAAACCATATTAAATGGGAAAGGGCCATGAACTTCAACCACTCAAGCCTCACTCATATATGACACCAATTTTTCGAGTAGACACCCAAATTTTACTAGTACAGCTCAAAAAACAATTGAAAGTTTGATGTAGCTATGTGATTGATACAGTTTTGTCACTAATTTTCCTTTCATTACTTTTCAGATATTTGCTGACTCTCTATTTAGTTCCTATGTATGTGGTATTTTTCCTTTAAACATCATCGTTTTGATACATCCTTATACAGGTCTATATATCATAAATTCCTCTGTAAGTAATTTTGGTTTCATTAAAAGAAAAATAAGGGATTCGAGGTGGAGCAAGATAGTGGAATAGAAGACTCCACTGATCATCCTCCTGCAAGGACACCAATTTAACAACTATCTACACAGAAAAAAAAAAAAAAAAACACCTTCATAAGAAACAAAAATCAGGCAAGCACTCAGAGTACTTGGTTTCAGCTTCGTATTGCTGAAAAAGGCACTGAAGAGATAGAAAAAAAAACAATCTTGAATTGCTGACACCGCCCCTCCTCCCCCACCCCCACACCCCACCCCCACAGTGGTGGCATGGTGCAGAGAGCATCTCTGGGTGCTGGGGGAGGGAGAACACAGAAATTGTGAGGCATTGAACTTAGTGCTGTCCTGTTAAAGCAGAAAGGAAAACAACCAAACTCAGCTGACATCCACCCATGGAGAGAGCATTAAACCAGGCCTCAACAGAGGAAAATTGCAGATCCCAGTGGGTCTGAACTTGAGTTCCCACAAACCTCACCACTGAAGGCTACAGTGCTCTGTGTCTCCAAGCAAATGTGAAAGGCAGTCTAGGACATAAGGATTGCAACTCTTAGGCAAATCCTAATGCTAAACTGGGCTGAGACAGTGGACTGGAGGGGCATGCGACATACTGAGACACCAACTGGGGCAGCCAAGGGAGTGCTGGTATCACCTCTCCCCCTAGCCCCAGGCTGCACAGCTCCCAGCTCCAAAAAAGACCTCTTCCTTCTGCTTGAGGGAACAAGAGGGAATAGTTGGGAGGACTTCATCTCCCATTTTGGATACCAGCTCAAACACAGCGGGCTAGGTCACTGGTCAGAGCCATGAGGCCCCCGTTCCAGGTCCCAGCTTCCAGATAACATTTCTAAACACACCTTAAAACAGAAGGGAACCCACTGCCCTGAAGGAAAGATCCCGGTCCTGGCAGCATTCATCACCTGCTAACTGAAGGACCTGAATAACCAGCAGTCATACCCAGGTATGACACGAGAGTACTGGGTGAGCATCTAAAACTTGCTTGCTTCAGGTGAGACTCAGGACATTACCAGATGTGGTGGCTACTGGGAAAAACAACTTCTGCTTCAGAAAAGCAGAGAGAAAAGTAAAGGGGACTTTGTTTTGCCCCTTAGGTACCAGCAAGGCCACAGAGTGGGCAGAGGACCAAATAGACTCTTGGGGTCCCTGATTCCAGGACTTGAGTCCTGGACGGCACTTCTGGACCTGCCCCGGGGCAGAGTGGAGCTCACTTTCCTGAAGGATGGGTCCCACGCCATGCAGCCTTCATTGCAAACTGACTTAAGAGCCCTTGACCCTTAGGGGAACATCTGTGGTAGTCTGGCAGTACTCCTTGTGGCCTGGAGTGGTGGTGGCTTCAAAGTGAGGCTCCTCTACCTTTGAAAAGGAGAGGGAAGAGTGGGAAGGACTGGATCTTGTGGACTGAGTGCCAGCTCAGCCACAGAACGACAGAATACCAAGTTGACTTCTGGGTCTTTGACTCTAGTCCCTGACTCCCGGATCGTACCTCTGAACCCACATGAGGCCTAGAGGACCTCACTGCCCTGAAAGAAAGGACAAAGGCCTGGCTGGCTTTGCCAGGGCCTTGAGTAAACACAGGCAGTAGCCACAGAGGGGTTAGAGCAGGCGTTGAGTGAAATTCAGTGCTGTGCTGGCTTCATGTCTGACCCAGCACAGTCAAAGTGGTAGTGGCCACAGGAGTGCTTGTGTCACTCCACCCCTAGCTTTAGGTGGATCAGAACAGAGTGAGAAACTGTCTCTTTGGGAAAAAGTAAAGGAAGAGAACCAGAGTCTCTGCCTGGTAATTCACAGAATTCTTCTAGATCTTGAGCCATTATTCTGACTCACATAAAGCTTAATATTTCAGTTAGCCTCACTAGGCTCCCTATTCCATTTGGAAAGAGTGAGACAAACAATTCATTTTCAGACAGATCTTTGCTTCTCTTGATATACAAAAATGGTCTTCTTTCCCTTCCAGGGGAGAAAAAAAATAACTACAATAAGAAAAACCACTATGTTTTTACCTTAAGGGCAAAATCCAGAATATCTTGACCTAAATTCTCTCTTCTGGTATCACATGTGCATTAGTGTATTATTAGTATAATATTAGTATTATATTATTCAATATATTAGTATTATATTATTCAATATATTAGTATTCAACATTTAATTTGATTAAATGCTCTATTTACATGTCTAATGGTTGCACTGCATGATTATACTCCGTTCGTAGAATGCGAATATTTTTTAAATCCCCTTCATGGAGTCTGATTAATGCATTTAGTAAAATTTATCATTAACTTGCTACTAACTACTGAAATAATAAGGGAGAGATGTTCGTTTGTTTGAGACAGAGTCTCTCCCTGTCACCCAGACTGGAGTGCAGCGGTACCATATCGGCTCACTGCAACTTCCACCACCTGGGTTTAAGTGATTCTCCTGCCTCAGCCTCCTGAGTAGCATGGATTACAGATGCCCGCCACCACACCTGGCTAATTTTTGTATTTTTCATAGAGACGGGGTTTCACCATGTTGGCCAGGCTGGTCTTGAACTCCTGACCTCAAGTGATCTGCCCTACTCAGCCTCCAAAGTGCTGGGATTATAGGCATGAGCCACCAGGCCCAGCCAGGGAGAGGTTTTTATTTAAGGGAACAGTGATCAGATTATTAAGAGAGGAAGATGGGAAGGAGAAATAGACAAGAAACAAATGAAAAAAAAAATGTGGTTTTAAAATATTTTGGAAACAATACAGTATCTGTTCACATAGAAACTAGAACGCCTGACCATCAAAAAGAATAAATAAGCCATTTGGGGTCTTTTTTCAAGAGTGGTTGCTTATCTAGATACTTAGCTGAAGCCATGCTTGCTGGCTATAATTATTGGCTGTATACACCTGGCTCGGGTATTATTCTTTAGTAATGTCTAAGGAGATTGTCTGATTGTCTCTTTGTTTACCTTGGTACTTTAACTGGTCAACAAAACTATTAACAGAGAAAAACCAAAGGCATAGAATGGAAAGAACTGCCTTTGTTTAAACAGCAGATAGTCCCTATAAATAACATACCAAATTACAAATTGCATACAGATGTGGTTCATTTAGCCTTCATTCAATTGTTATTGAATTTCCACCCTGTGTCAGGTGTTACAAAGTTCCTATCTCCAACTTGGTGTTGATCCAACTCTCCATTTTTCACTGCTCTTTGTCTCCAAGCCTTGTTCTTTTCTGAATTGCACACCAGTAGCAATCTAATAAACTAAATGCAAAGAGAAATCCCTGAAAGTTTTCTCCTTGAAATAGACAGGCACCACGGCCTACTGGAAAGAACACACACTTTCGGCAAAAAAAGATTGATTTTTAAATCTTAAATTTGACTCTTACTAATGTTGTGTGTTCAACTTCTTTAGCTATGAGAATAAGAATTGTGCCCTCCTCATAGAATTCTTATAAGGATTAAATGTGATAATATATGTGAAATACATAGAACATAGTATGTATGTGATAAACAAGGCTATTTTTTAAATATAAACATTATCTTTCAAGGTTTTTCATTATCTTTCTGGGATTTTATTCCCAGTTCTGGTCTAACAGCCCAAAGTCTATGTTCCATAGATACTTTGGAATGTATGTACATTGTATGCAGTTCCCTTCATGTGTCAATCACTAATTTTAAGTGGGGAAAAAAAACAATGTTTTTCAAGTTCAGTTCCTGGCTTTTTCCCAATGCCCCAACAACCTATTTACTGTATTTATTTCCTGTCTCTCACTGTGTTTCTATCTCCCTCAACCACCACCTTTTCCCATTGTAATTTACCAAACAAATTTCAAAAAAAGAAAATACCCGAATCTGGAACTGAGTTTAGACTCACCTAACCAGCTCACCTGCAGGTTAATTGTTTTATAATCACCACATGAAGCACACATAATAAACAAAACAATATACCCTCTTACAGAGATACACGCTCACATGAGACGCCACACAGCATTTGCTGCCTTCTCACATATCTATTCTCAGACATTTACCTGCTCTCCCTCAGCAAGTCTATCAAAGGCTCAAATTTTCTGCAAGGAAGCAATTCTCTAGACATATATACATAGGAACATTACGTTGAATAAAAAGTATAAAAATTGGAAACAGGTACATAGCTCTTCATATGTAACATTTAAGTAAATTTAAAAATATGCACAACACAGTAAATCATATTTTGTAAGGGTACATACATATTCAAGGGCATACAAAAAACACATCAGAACGAGTGCCTACAGGGAGGAAGGTATTGGAAACATGAATCAAAAATTAAAAGAAAGAAAAACAAAAGAGTAGACTTGCACAGATGAATTATGGTAAGTGCCATTACATAGGGCTATTTTAACTACTGGGATTTAAGAAAGATAATTCAAGCAAATGTATTATCGTATTAGAAATGTTAGGCTAAGCTCTGCTGTAGCAAGATACAAACTCTGAAGATAAAATATTACTTGTATTATTATTACAAAGCCAATATTCTTGAATGTGATTTAACTCTGAAAGCTTTCAGGCTCTTTAAAACCTGAACCACAGAATTGGACAGGCTTAGTCATTGATAGCACTGAATTCATCAGGCTTGCTAGCATTGGAGACTACAACTACAAAACAATGCAGAGGCATAGGCTTGTGTGCCTCCTTTCTGTGGGCAGCTAGCCCCCAAAGAGAATGGGGAGAGAAAGAGGGTTTAATCTTCAAATGTTCAGTTTGCCCTTCCAAATCCACCAAATTGCTACTTGTTTCCCTTTATGGAAGTGGAGTAAGGGAGTGGGGAGGGGACAGGAATATTAACCTAATAGAACTCTCTTTACATGGGAGGAAGCATTAGGAGTAGAGAAGTTTCCTATCCTACCTTCAATACTGACAAAAGTACAGTGAAAGTTTAAATAAATCTTTTGCCACATTTGTGGTCAGCTTAAAATATCATACTACCACTATTGAATTAAGACCCTTAAGTACAGTCATGCATTGTTTAGCAACAGGGATATAGTCTGAGAAATGTGTCATTAGGTAACTTCATCATTGTGTGGGCTCACTGTGAGTGTACTCACACAAACCTAAATGGTCTACCATTTAGACCGTATGATATAGCCTATTGCTCCGAGACTACAAAGCTGTGCAGCATGTTACCGTACTGAGTGCTGTAGGCAAGTGTAACACAATGTTAAGTATTTGCATATCTAAACATAGAAAGGGTACAGTAAAAATACAATATAGGAGATTTTTTAAAAGTTACACCTGCTTAGGGCACTTACCATGAATGGGGCTTGCACGACTGGAAGCTGCTTTGTGTGAGTCAGTGAGTAAGTGGTAAGTGAATGTGATGGCCTAGGATACTACTGTATACAACTGTAGACTACAAACACTGTACACATACTCTACTGAATTTATTTTTAAAAAATTATTTTCTCAATAATGAATTAACCTTAGCTTGCTGTAACTATTTCGCTTTATAAACTTTTTGATTTTTTTTTAACTTTTTGACTCTTTTGTAATAACACCTAGCTTAAAACACAAACACATCCTAAAAATGTACAAAAATATTTTCTTTCTTCATATCCCTATTCCATAAGCTTTTTTCTATTTTTTTTTTTTTTTTTGACTTTTTAAAGTTTATTGCTAAAAACTAAAACGCAGGCCAGGTACAGTGGCTCATGCCTGTAATCCCAGCACTGTGGAAGGCCAAGAAGGGTACATCATTTGAGGCAAGAATTCAAGACCAGCCTGGTCAACATAGCAAGACCCCATCTCTACTAAAAAATAAAATAAAATAAAAAATTCACTGGTCATAGTGGCACATTTCTGAAGTCCCAGCTGCTCAGGAGGCTAAGGTAAGAAAATCAGTTGTGCACAGGAGTTTGATGTGCATTCAGCCATGATCATGCCAGCCACTGCACTCCAGCCTGGGTGACAGAGCAAGACCCCAACTCAAAAAAAAAACCTAAAACACAAACACACACATTAGCCTACACCTACACAGGGTCGTGATCATCAATTTCACTCTCTGCCAACTCCACATCTTATTCCATTGGAAACTCATCAGGTACAATAATATATGTAAAGCTGTCATCTCCTATGCCTTCTTCCGGAATACCTCCTGAAGGATCTGCCTGAAGCTGTAAACTAACAATTAAAAGTATGGTATAGTACATATACCAGTAACATATTAATAGTATTTTATGGTCATTATCAAGTATTATGTCCTATACAATAATTGTACATGCTATAATCTTGTATGCCTGGCAGCACAGTAGGTTTGTTTACAAGAGCATCACCACAAACATGTGAGTAATGTCTTGTACTATGATGTCATTACAGCTACTGTGTCACTAGGCAATAGGAATTTTTCAGTTCCATTATAATTTTATAGGACTATCATCATATATACATTCCATCATTGACTGAAATATTGTTATACTGTACCTGGTTATAACTAATTTGAACAAACTTTAGATTTTCTTACTTCTAAATAATACTTTTTGTATTCTACCAATGTTATAGCTTAAGCGAAATTAATTTTTTCTCTTGTTTACTGAAATGTAAAAACCAGTTCAGGACACCAGTACTAGTCCTCTAATAGCTTACTAAGTCATGTAATTCATTTGCATACAATGAAATATAAAATTATTTAGGCTATTATGAGGTCCATAATTGGTTACTTCTAATGCTATTTTAAGCTATACCAGATGCAACACATTTAATAGAAAATATTGAACAACATCCTAAATTCATATATACTTTTTGAACTATTTTGATTTCAATTCACTTGTCTTTTCAAAGAGGTAATTGAATCTCTTCTCGTAACGCATACTATCTAAAGGAATAACTAAAGGAAATATTTTTAGATATGTTTTGGGCAAGAAATATAGGACTTGAATTGAAATAATACCTTTCAGATAGTATACACCATACATTTTCTGACCACTATACACTTAAATTGCTTAAATTCACAGACATCTTTTTTAAAAATCTGTCCGTATTCCACCACATATCTCAAACCATTCCTTATCATTAGTTCTTGTTCTCTTTAAGAAAGATACTATGAAAATTTTGGCATTATTGTCAGGTACTTCTGATGCTGAAGAAGCCAATGATTATAGTGCATATTTGATATGTTATGAATGCACAATTTAAATGTAAAAGGGAGAATTCTGTTCCTTTACATTTATTTAGTGGGTATCACCATGGTAACTGAGCACTTTCACAAAGCCTAATTTATGACTCAAAAAACATAAAGAAGAGAAAGAGCTTATACTTTCCCTATTTTGCATATTGACAGGAAAACCTCTTGGTTGACACATATTTGGGGAGGAAAGAAAGAGATGCAGGAAACGATACGGACAAAAGCAATCTCTTTTAATTTGTAAAGATTCTGGCTTCTCAAACCTATGTCATAAGAAAAACCTCCCCAGGAAAAAGCTTTTTCACAAAGAATAATTCAATCTCACAATAGAAAGAGCCACAGAAATAATCCGTCCTAACCCTCTTGTTTTGAAGATGAGATCCCTGAAGCTTAGTCCATTGGTCGGAACTCTTCAAGATCACACACTCAGTTTGTAACAGAACTCAGTTTCAACCCCAGGCCAGTTGCCTTCTAGTCCTGTGTTCTTTCTATACAATTACATTTCAAATATTCCATTTCTACCACTTGTCATCATTAAAACACAACTACTTTGAGAAGTCTGATCTGATCAGAATACATTATTATTTTCCTTAATAGCTAGTTTTTAAAAAGCTTATAGTGCCAATCAAAAAATATAAATTGTAGTATAAAAACACCTAAAATGTTAGGATGTAGTCTTTTTTAAGTTTGTTTATGATAAATGTCAAGAACCATGAAGTGTCAGATTTTACCCTAGTTGCAAGCTAACAAATTAGCTCATTAGAGACAAAAAATAGATTATTTCTCACGGCAATAGCAGCAGCTAGAGTATCCGCATTTGCAACATGTCCCCAAGAGTAATGCAAAAATGGCCAGTGACGCTTGCATATGCAATGGGGTGTTACAGAACAAGAACCCTAAACTTAG
This sequence comes from Papio anubis, assembly GCF_008728515.1. Taxonomy (NCBI): domain Eukaryota; kingdom Metazoa; phylum Chordata; class Mammalia; order Primates; family Cercopithecidae; genus Papio; species Papio anubis. The sequence continues at coordinate 61,769,032 of NC_044982.1, read as the reverse complement.
AGAGTAAAAATATTTTATTACGGACAGTGAGGCTACCTGATCTTTCCATAGAAGGGAGACTATTTTTGTTTTACTGGATGGTAAGCAAATATGTCCTTTACTCCAGAGAAAAATATTATCTCTATTATTCAAGGCTATTTTTATACAAATATCCTTAAATAAATAGTCCAGAAAAAAACCAGCCTCGATTTGCAGAAGCACAAGAGACCTTTTGAGAATTGTCTTGAAACTATAACCACCTCTCATTGTTGCATTTTCTTAGCCTCTGAAAATTTTTCACATGAGTACAACACTCCATCAGTTATGATGATTAATCTGAACAATAGAGGTCAAATCCTGCCTGCCGTCAATTTTTTAAAAAGTTTTATTAAAACACAGCCTTCATGTATGTATTGTCTCTGACTGTTTTCATTCTTTAATGGCAGAGTTCACTATACCTTGACTATCAGCCTATCGCTGAGTACCTTTTATGATGAAAAGCACATCACTGTCAGACTTCAAATGGTCTAGAAAAACATATATTAATATATAACACAAAATATTTTCAAAGGCCACAATAGTTGGCCAGAGCCAGCTAATCAGACACGAAAAGCATTTTCATAATCTAAAAAAGTGTTAAAAGCAGGAAGGCAGCATTATATACCTCGAAGATGTAGTCAGTCTGCCAGAAATGGGTGGGGCTCCAATCCCATGTGTTGTGTCTTCCCTTACTGGAGGACAAATGGCTGAACTTTTGGCAGGAGTTACAAGTCTTCTATGTAGAAATATCCTCTGCATCAGAAACATAGAGTCCTTTACTTTGTGCCCAATCTATGATGGTGAATGTGTTGCCATGCCCCGGGTAATGATGGATCCAGGAAGCACTGACAGCAATCTGGGCAGAGCAAACTTGATCAAAAGTGTAATTCCAGCTGTTTATATCAGAGAATGAGCCCTTATCATGGGCACCTAGTGAGGGACCCAGACAGTTTCAACAGCAGCTACAATTTGTTTCCATAACTTCCCAGGTCCAAAGAGGTGTGTCTTGAATTTGCCAGCCATAATTTTTCTACACCAGCAGCTAGGACATTGGTTACAACCTACAGTTGGTAAATATATAATAAGGTTAGTCAAGGGGAGTATTGGCCAGAGGCAAGAGAAAAGCCTTGAGTTCTGCCCACTGTGCAGAATATTTATGTCCATTTCCAGTTCTATTATAGCTGGTGCTCAGACTGAACAGCTAAGGGCCCATCCCACAAACGGATAGCTGCCACTTTTTCACATAAAACCAAGATGTTATCCAGACTGACTACAGTTCTGAAAATACCATTTCCTTTAGACAAATGAGACTTGTGAAACCCTTCTCACCTTAATAGTTGTTGAATCTGAGTTCACTCACCCCAAAATAGGAATATCAGGATAGAGAGTCAAAAGCCCTCTAAGGTTCAGGCCATTAGTTTTGATAAGACCACAGTAGCAAGGCAATAGGTGCTTTCAAAAAGAGTGTGCATAGTGCTCACTTTGGCAGCACACATACTAAAATTGGAACGATACAGAGAAGATTAGCATGGCCGTTGCACAAGGATGACATGCAAATTCGTGAAGCGTTCCATATTTTTATGAAGCAAGAAGAGAAGTTTAGAGAAAAAAAGAGTAAAAAGAAACAAACAAAGCCTCCAAGAAATATGGGACTATGTGAAAAAGACCAAATCTATGTCTGATTGATGTACCTGAAAGTGAAGGGGAGAATGGAACCAAATTGGAAAACACTCTGCAGGATAATATTCAGGAGAGCTTCCCCAACCTAGCAAGGAGGGCCAACATTCAAATTCAGGAAACACAGAGAATGCCACAAAGATACTCCTTGAAAAGAGCAACTACAAGACACATAATTGTCAGATTCACCAAAGTTGAAATGAAGGAAAAAATGTTAAGGGCAGCCAGAGAGAAAGGTTGGGTTACCCACAAAGGGAAGTCCATCAGACTAACAGCGGACCTCTCCGCAGAAACTCTACAAGCCATAAGAGAGTGGGGGCCGATGTTCAACATTCTTAAAGAAAAGAATTTTCAACCCAGAATTTCATATACAGCCAAACTAAGTTTCATAAGTGAAGGAGAAATAAAATTCTTTACAAACAAGGAAATACTGAGACATTTTGTCACCACCAGGCCTGCTCTACAAGCTCCTGAAGGAAGCACTAAACATGGAAAGGAACAACCAGTACCAGCCACTGCAAAAACACGCCAAAATGTAAAGAACATGGATACTAGGAAGAAACTGCATCAACTAATGAGCAAAATAACCAACTAACATCATAATGACAGGATCAAGTTCACACATAACAATATTAACCTTAGAGGCAAATGGGCTAAATGCTCCAAATAAAAGACACAGACTGGCAAATCGGATAAAGAGTCAAGACCCATCAGTTTGCTGTATTCAGGAGACCCATCTCACATGCAGAGACACACATAGGCTCAAAATAAAGGGATGGAGGAAGATATATCAAGAAAATGGAAAACAAAAAAAGGTAGGGGTTGCAATCCTAGTCTCTGATGAAACAGACTTTAAATCAACAAAGATCAAAAGAAACAAAGAAGGATATTACATAATGGTAAAGGGATCAATTCAACAAGAAGAGCTAACTATCCTAAATATATATGCACCCAATACAGGAGCACCCAGATTCATAAAGCAAGTCCTTAGAGACTTACAAAGAGACTTAGACTCCCACACAATAATAATGGGAGACTTTTTTTTTTTTTTTTTTTTTGAGATGGAGTCTCGCTCTGTCACCCAGGCTGGAGTGCAGTGGCCAGATCTCAGCTCACTGCAAGCTCCGCCTCCCAGGTTTACACCATTCTCCTGCCTCAGCCTCCCAAGTAGCTGTGACTACAGACATGCGCCACCTTGCCCGGCTAGTGTTTTGTATTTTTTTTTTAGTAGAGACAGGGTTTCACCGGGTTAGTCAGGATGGTCTTGATCTCCTGACCTCATGATCCGCCCGTCTCGGCCTCCCAAAGTGCTGGGATTACACGCTTGAGCCACCGCGCCCGGCCATAATGGGAGACTTTAACACCCCACTGTCAACATTAGACAGATCAATGAGACACAAAGTTAACAAAGATATCCAGGAATTGAACTCAGCTCTGCACCAAGTGGAACTAATAGACATCTGTAGAACTCTCCACCCCAAATCAACAGAATATACATTCTACTCAGCACCACATCATACTTATTCCAAAATTGACCACATAGTTGGAAGTAAAGCGCTCCTCAGCAAATGTAAAAGAACAGAAATTAAAACAAACTATCTCTCAGACCACAGTGCAATCAAACTAGAATTCAGGACTAAGAAACTCAATCAAAACCACACAACTACATGGAAACTGAACAACCTGCTCCTGAATGACTACTGGGTACATAATGAAATGAAGGCAGAAATAAAGATGCTCTTTGAAACAAAGAGAACAAAGACACAACATACCAGAATCTCTGGGACACATTTAAAGCAGTGTGTAGAGGGAAATTTATAGCACTAAATGCCCACAAGAGAAAGCAGGAAAAATCTAAAATTGACACCCTAACATCACAATTAAAAGAACTAGAGAAGCAAGAGTAAACACATTCAAAAGCTAGCAGAAGGCAAGAAATCACTAAGATCAGAGCAGAACTAAAGGAGATAGTGACACAAAAAAACCTTCAAAAAATCAATGAATCCAGGAGCTAATTTTCTGAAACGATCAACAAAATTGACAGACCGCTAGCAAGACTAATAAAGAAGAAAACAGAGAAGAATCAAATAGACACAATAAAAAGTGATAAAGGGGATATCACCACCAACCCCACAGAAATACAAACTACCATCAGAGAATACTACAAACACCTCTATGCAAATAAACTAGAAAACCTAGAAGAAATGGATAAATTCCTGGACACATACACTCTCCCAAGAGTAAACCAGGAAGAAGTTGAATCCCTGAATAGACCAATAACAGGTTCTGAAATTGAGGCAATAATTAAGAGCCGGACAACCAAAAAAAGTCCAGGACCAGACAGATTCACAGCCAAATTCTACCAGAGGTATAAGGAGGAGCTGGTACCATTCCTTCTGAAACTATTCCAATCAATAGAAAAAGAGGGAATCCTCCCTAACTCATTTTATGAGGCCAACATCATCCTGATACCAAAGCCTGGCAGAGACACAACAAAAAAAGAGAATTTTAGACCAATATCCCTGATGAACATCGATGCAAAAATCCTCAATAAAATACTGGCAAACTGAATCCAGCAGCACATCAAAACACTTATCCACCATGATCAAGTGGGCTTCATCTCTGGGATACAAGGCTGTTTCAATATACACAAATCAATAAACGTAATCCAGCATATAAACAGAACCAAAGACAAAAACCACATGATTATCTCAATAGATGCAGAAAAGGCCTTTGACAAAATTCAACAGCCCTTCATGATAAAACTCTCAATAAATTCAGTATTGATGGAACGTATCTCAAAATAATAAGAGCTATTTATGACAAACCCACAGCCAATATCATACTGAATGAGCAAAAACTGGAAAAATTCCCTTTGAAAACTGGCACAAGACGGGGATGCCCTCCCTCACCACTCCTATTCAACATAGTGTTGGAAGTTCTGGCCAGGGCAATCAGGCAGGAGAAAGAAATAAAGGATATTCAATTAGGAAAAGAGGAAGTCAAATTGTTCCTGTTTGCAGATGACATGATTGTATATTTAGAAAACCCCATCGTCTCAGCCCAAAATCTCCTTAAGGTGATAAGCAACTTCAGCAAAGTCTCAGGATACAAAATTAATGTGCAAAAATCACAAGCATCCTTATATACCAATAACAGACAAACAGAGAGACACATCATGAGTGAACTCCCATTCACAATTGCTTCAAAGAGAATAAAATACCTAGGAATTCAACTTACAAAGGATGTGAAGGGCCTCTTCAAGGAGAACTACAAACCACTGCTCAATGAAATAAAAGAGGACACAAACAAATGGAAGAACATTCCATGCTCATGGATAGGAAGAATCAATATGGTGAAAATGGCCATACTGCCCAAAGTAATTTATAGATTCAATGCCATCCCCATTAAGCTACCAATGACTTTCTTCACAGAATTGGAAAAAAACTACTGTAAAGTTCATATGGAACCAAAAAAGAGCCCACATTTCCAAGACGATCCAATGCAAAAAGAACAAAGCTGGAGGCATCACGCTACCTGACTTCAAACTATACTGCAAGGCTACAGTAACCAAAACAGCAAGGTACTGGTACCAAAACAGAGATATAGACCAATGGAACAGAACAGAGTCCTCAGAAATAATACCACACATCTACAGCCATCTGATCTTTGACAAACCTGAGAGAAACAAGAAATGGGGAAAGGATTCCCTATTTAATAAATGGTGCTGGGAAAATTGGCTAGCCATAAGTAGAAAGCTGAAACTGGATCCCTTCCTTAAACTTTATACAAAAATTAATTCAAGATGAATTACAGACTTAAATGTTAGACCTAAAACCATAAAAACCCTAGAAGAAAACCTAGGCAATACCATTCAGGACATAGGTATGGGCAAGAACTTCATGTCTCAAACACCAAAAGCAATGGCAACAAAAGCAAAAATTGACAAATGGGATCTAATTAAACTAAAGAGCTTCTGCATAGCAAAAGAAACTACCATCAGAGTGAACAGGCAACCTACAGAATGGGAGAAAATTTTTGCAATCTACTCATCTGACAAAGGGCTAATATCCAGAACCTTCAAAGAACTCAAACAAATTTACAAGAAAAAAACAAACAACCCCATCAAAAAGTGGGAGAAGGATATGAACAGACATTTCTCAAAAGAAGACATTTATGCAGCCAACAGACACATGAAAAAATGCTCGTCATCACTAGCCATCAGAGAAATGCAAATCAAAACCACAATGAGATACCATCTCACACCAGTTAGACTGGCAATCATTAAAAAGTCAGGAAACAACAGGTGCTGGAGAGGATGTGCAGAAATAGGAACACTTTTACACTGATGGTGAGACTGTAAGCTAGTTCAACCATTCTGGAAGACAGTGTGGCGATTCCTCAAGGATCTAGAACTAGAAATACCATTTGACCCAGCCATCCCATTACTGGGTATATACTCAAAGGATTTTAAATCATGCTGCTATAAAGACACATGCACACGTATGTTTATTGCGGCACTATTCACAATAGCAAAGACTAGGAACCAACCCAAATGTCCATCAATGACAGACTGGATTAAGAAAATGTGGCACATATATACCATGGAATACTATGCAGCCATAAAAAAGGATGAGTTCATGTCCTTTGTAGGGACATGGATGCAGCTGGAAACCATCATTCTCAGCAAACTCTCACAAGAACAGAAAACCAAACACTGCATGTTCTCACTTATAGGTGGGAATTGAACGATGAGAACACTTGGACACAGGAAGGGGAACATCACACACCAGGGCCTGTTGTGGGGTGGGGAGAGCAGAGAGGGATAGCATTAGGAGATAAACCTAATGTAAATGATGAGTTAATGGGTGCAGCACACCAAGATGGCACATGTATACATATGTAACAAACTTGCATGTTATGCACATGTACCCTAGAACATAAAGTATAAAACAAACAAACAAAAAAAAGAGTGTGCATGGTGTCAATATAAGGGAAGTGATGCATCTAAAGTAAAGTCCCAAAGGTGCCTCAGGTGGAAGCTGCCTCCCTTTGCCAGAGGCTCAAGATGGAAAAATCATTAGTCACTGAGACTATAGCTCGAGGAGGTCATCCAGTTTGTGGAATCCCAAAAGTATTGTTACTTTCCTATGGATAGCTCTTCCTGATCAGAATTCCCTTTGGTACTTATGGAATGGAAGGTACAAGCATATTCACATCAATTTCTACTATATATTTAAATATAGAAGCAACAAAAGCAGTACATTGAATTGTTCCAACGGACCCTACCAACTGTAAACTTACATTACTGTCTCTCACCCCACTGTAAACTTTGCCCAGTCAGATAAGTTGAACCTGGGCTTCCTTCCCAACTCAAGACCAGGTAGAATAATGACATGGACACCTGCATCCAAGAGGGTCATACAAGTTCAAATCTCTCTCCCTGAAGTTCTCTAGCATACTTAGCTAGGTGAATATGTCCTTTGATCCCTCTTAAGGATGGGGAGACCTCAGCCTCACCCCTATTAATCTTTCTGCATAAAGAAGCTACAGAGGAGGCGGGAGGGGGCAAGAAGTGAGGTAAGGGCTTTATGAAAAGATGCAAAGGGAAAAAGTGGGGTAGCCCAGCTCATAGTTCATGACTCAACAGAATGAACTTCTAATGTTTTCATTCTGACTAAAATTCTGTATCAATTGGCAAGATTCTTATGGCTAGCAGCATCAATTTCAGTATTAAAGACCCCTGGATATAACAACCACAGCTACACCGCATTCTCGCTGGGGGTGCAAGGGTTATGCCCTTTGCCCAACTCAAGCCTGACACAACTTTTTTAAGGAATTCACCTAAATCTGGAGCATCTGCAAGCACCACTACCAAAATAACACTTTCTTAAATTCTTTTAAGTTTCAATATAAAAACTAGGGGAGTGTTCCAGAGCTGCAGGACTAACCATAGAATTTATCTAAGAAATTGGTTTAGTTTCTCATTCTTCAGTGGGTCACCTTGATCACCATCGTAAATCCAATTTGGATCAGTAAAACCTCAAGTACTTGTTAATCCCTCATCTATGACTTCCCACAGGAGTTTGTCTCCAAAAAAATCTCAAAGAAGCTCAAGAATCTCTTATAATAACCATGAATAATTTTTAAAAAAAAAAAAGAAAGAAAGAAAAGTCAGAAGACTTTATTTTCATCTCTAAATGGGTCTAAGATTCGGATGACAGACTGCAGGAGGTACAAAGTCATATGAAGGCATTTTGGTTGCCATTCTTTTTAAACAAGCATTATATACCCTACCCCTCATCTCTTGAGTAAATCAAGCAAATGCCAGCCATTTGCCTGGTTTCTGTCCATGTGGTTTCAAATTTTCCTCCTTGACACTCAGTAGTAGTGTTTTTCTATAAATATTAATCACATAAACGTAAGAACTCTCTGGTCTCCCCAGGGCAAATTTTAATAATGCTTGTTACAGTGGGGTGGACTTGAGCCTGACCACCAGATTGACAAGATAGTCTTCCTGCCCAGAGGAGAGTTAGATACAACCAGGGCACCATTCAGACAGCTGCCTTTGAATTTACTTCTGAGTTCTCAGACTGCAACACCCTCCCAAATTCGTCCTAATTAATACCCATTAAAGTACAATATTATTAATTGTCCTGTTGACCATATAGTTTGGTCAAACGTCTGCTATCAGCACGTGGCATTGCCTTAAATCAACCATAAGGATCTCATTCTTCCTATTCCAGAAATTCATGTCTCTTTCTGCATCCCATGCTCATCATCAAAACTATCAAGGACTTAGAAGGGTCTGAAATTTTACCATATACAAAAGCTAACAGGAAAGGCAGCTATAGTTTCATGGAGACTGATGAGAAAGGTGAGACTCCTGCCTCACAGACAAAGTTCAGTATATTCCTCAAAGCTATTGCCGATATTGAAGTATCTAGAGTATGAGCGTTTGCATCACATTCCTAAACCTCATCTTAAGGGTATCGTCAAGAAGGCACATGCTGTGAATTGCATTTTGCATTATAGGAGAGAAACTCCAAGCTTAGGAAACCCAGATCTTTTGCTTATTTATTTATTTATTTATTTATTGAGACAGAGTCTCACTTCGTTGCCAGGCTGTAGTGTAGTGGCACAATCTCAGCTCACTGCAACCTCTACCTCCCAGGTTCAAGCGATTCTCCTGCCTCAGCCTCCCCCCACCCCCCCACCCTAGCTGGGACTACAGGCGCCTGCCACCATGCCCAGCTAATTTTTTGTGTTTTTAGTAGAGACGGGTTTTCACTGTGTTAGCCAGGATGGTCTCGATCTCCTGACCTCAAGATCCACTGGCCTCTGCCTCTCAAGGAGCTAGGATTATAGGCATGAGTCACCGTGCCCAGCCAGGAAATCTGATCTTTTAAAATGGACAATAAGCATGCCTGCCCCAAAAGGAGATATTATCTTTTTCATACCAGACAGTAAATAAATCTGCCCTTTGTTTAAGAAGGAGATATTATCTCTATCTTCCGAGGCTTTTCACTATATAATCATCATTGATAAGATAGCCTGGAATAAAGGCAGTCAGGGCCTCTGCTCAGAAGACGTGCAGAAATGTGAAAGACCCATGAATTGTCTCTCAATTATGTAAACAATTAGTGATGTAGTATTAAAAGGTATATCTCTACATAAGCTTGTTATTGTTATGCTAATATTTTTATTTTTAACACATTTACTGAGGTATTTACTGTCATGCAAGAAACTGCACATATTTAGGGTAGAAATTTTGCTAAGTATGTGTGTGTGTGTGTGTGTGTGTGTATCCTGATGACCAGATTGACAAGATAGTCTTTCTGCTCAAAGAAGAGTTAAATACAACCAGGGCACAAGGAGCATGATCAAGTTAATGCACATAGCCATCATCTTAAAAAGTTTCTTTATCTCCTTTTTTAAAAAATTCTTTTTTTAAAACATCAGATGAATTTTATCCAAAGCAGATGAAATTAGTTGAATTGCCAATATCTCCTTTAAGGTAAAAATTATATTTCTACCAGACAAGGCATGATAAATGATTCCTGGTGGAGGTAAGGATATGTTTTAGGGCATAGTTTGAGTTAAATCATTGCACTAAAAGAAATTATGAAAGTTTTCTATCATTAACTCTCAATGTCATGCAAATAAGACATTTAAAATTGCCATTGAGTTTCACTTTAGTCAATGGAGATTTTCATTCTGAAAACTTACCCATCAAACATGATCTTCTTGCAGGATTTAAGTAATTGCTGAAATACATTGCTTTCATTTTCTTTCAACAGGTTTCCTGACCACTTCTTTCCTTAGAGTTGATTTCTGAAAAAGATAAGTGGTTCCATTATATTATTCTGGAGGTAAAAGAGGAAAACTTAAATGTTCTTCTCATCTTTTAAAGAAAGATGCCCTTTTTATGTTTTGGGGTTTTCCAAAGTACAGATTTTATTTTCATAGTCTTTGGAATATGGAAATAAATTATATGGAACATTATTACAGTTACATGTTACATTAAGATTATATGAAACCATAGCTAAACAAAATAAAATTCTTATATCCATGTTTCATCATATTATAAATCAAGTTTTACTTTACTTAAATAGTAAAGAACTAATAGGCTATACCTTACATCATTCACCATGAAGTAAAGCGGATCTTACCAAAAACTCGATGCCTAAAAATATTTAAACTGGAATTTTATTTGCAATGGTCCTTGAAAGAAATTTCTACACAGGAGAAAAACTTTAGTAGCAATATGTAAACATCTTCAGCTTGGTGCCCCAATGGGAATCAATAGGATCATAATTAAAGAATAATAAAGAGCACACAAGTTATATATTGTAACATCTCGTGTCTGTTTTTAACATGCAAACTACACAGCAAATAAAATCTATTTTTACATTCATACTTATCACAGAGTTAATATTTTTGTTGGTATTTTGGGGGACTCATAAAACAAAGTAATTTTTAAACATTAAATCTTTTTTAAGTATGCCTTAAAAGTTAGAGATATATTCCAGGAACTTGGCCCTAACTGCCTTTGAAATATACCACAAAGATGCATTATGAAAGAAATACTAATACATTTTTACACAATGCCCTGAAAAATGGTTAGAAATGCAGGAAATAAATGATAAATATTCATTATTTTACTATCTTAAGCAATGACAGTTTGACAAGAAAAACTGAAAGATTTTCTGAAATTAGAATAATATTTCAATATGTTAGATAAATATCACTATCAAGAATGTGTTTGAGCAGGCATAAAAATATGTTGTTGGCCACAGAAAATTTAATGAAATTCCCATGCTTGAAAACTAGCAATTTGTAAGCAGGTCATCATGGAAGACGATACTGGGGGATGACCAAAGTCTTCCGATAATACTCTGGCATTCTGAGTCCCTTTTAAGTCACATTCTTTTTCCTCTCCATTCATTCTTTGCTATCTTTATTAGTCCATTTTCACACTGCTATAAAGAACTACCTGAGACTGGGTGATTTACAAATAAAAGAGGCTTAATTGACTCACAGTTCCACAGGGCCAGGAAGGCCTCAGGAAACTTAACAATCATGGCGGAAGGCGAAGGGAAACAAGGCACCTCTTACCCGGCGGCAAGAGAGAGAGAATGAGGAAGGAACTGCCAGTCACTTTTAAACCATCAGATCTCCTGAGAACTCACTATCATGAGACCAGAATGGGGGAAACCACCCCCATGATTCAATCACCTCCAACCAGGTTCCTCCCTCAACACCTGGGGATTACAATTCAAGATGTGATTTGGGTGGGGACATAGAGCTAAACCATATCACTATCTTACTTCATTAAGAGCAGTACGTGTTAATTAAACACTATGGGGAATTTTTAAACTTCTTGGTGAAATTCGTGCCATTATTCACTCTATGCCTATGTATTTTGTGGGTCTGCCCACATACTACACTCTTCTGATATCTCTATTACCATTACTGTTCTACTTACAAATTCTCAACAGACACTATTATAACCATGAGAGTTGGGCTTACTCCCCCAACCAGTACTTTTCCATCCTCTTAAATTATTTATCCCACCCAATTTAAGTCCCACAGTCCGATCTTTAAACTAGGACTCAGCACAGAACATTGTACCAGCAAAATCCTTCCTTAAGGAAATATGCCTGGAGATACATTTTCCTACCTGTATCCTAACTATGAATTTGGAAATCAGAGAGATAAAAAGGGAATGCAAGAGGAGACAGACAGTGGTGATGGTTACACAACATTATGAATATATTCAATACCTCTGAACTATACACTTAAAATAATTAATATAGTAAATTTTATGTTATGTATATTTCACAACAAAAAATTGAAAATATTGTGGCAGGGACATTGGATTTGTAGTCGATCAAAATTTAATTCAAATACTTGGCTCTATCCATTTCTGATTTATATAGCAAATTACTTAAGTACACTGGGCATAATATTTCTCAACTATAAAATAGAGGTAATAATTTTATCTACCCCACATGGTTCTTGTGAGAATTAAATTATAACATGCAAGTTATGACATTTCTTCATAGTAAATATCAAATTAATGTTAGCTATTAATCCAAACTTAAATCCATTTTATTGATCATTAATTATTGCCTATAGTTGGTGTGTTTTAGGATTTTGTAAGGTTTTTTTTTTCTTAATCTGAAGTCAAGTTTTCTCTAGCATGCAAATGTTATACAGTTGCAAAGGTGGTCTTTCTAAACCAGAATCATTACCACATTCAATTCTTTAGTTGTTTTCTGTTTCCATCCTTTCTAACCTCATTTCCCAGCTCACAATCTTACATATATATTAGGCTCCAATCAAGCCAGATTGGGACTGAGACCAACAAGCAATTCCCTGAAAAAGCCTCATCTTTCTCTCCTCCCCAGTCTGACACAGTGTCACCCCTGATCAGACTGCCTGCTTGGCCCTCTTTCTTTTCTACTTGAACAAGTCTTATTCATCCCTCAAGCTTCAGTTCAATGACCCTACCTTAGAAAGCCTTCCAGGACTTCTGCAAATATCAGTGTTCCCATATCATTGAATTCATATGGCTATTATAGTATCTGTCTAGTTGCTATATTTCTTCAAGTGTCTGCTCACACACTTGACTGTGGTTCACTGGTAGGCAAAAGGTTATTGATTTCTTTGTTTCCCTACTACCTGACACATATTTCACATATTCAACAAATGAAAAATGAATGAGTGAAAGGATAGGATTCTATTGGGAACATGAACAAATAAATCTGTGATGACCACAACCACACACAGAAGATATTGCCCAACAAATTTTCCACTTTTGAGCTGACACAGATTAAGACACATTCTCCAGAAAACCTCCATTCAAAGGTAAACACATTGAATTGGAGGGAAAAGGTACTAAACTATTACTATACTTACATGAATTTGTTTAATCAACCAGCAAGTCTTAAAACAGGATTCTAAGGGTTTGAAACAAAACTTTTTATGGGGCATATGTTGCCACAGAAAAAACCAAAGCAGACACTGCTGCTTAGAGAGAGAAAGAAGAAACACAGGTGGACATTCATAGTGGGTGGCTCTAGATAGGTTATATCTGATTGGATGTAAAATCAGAAATGACAGAGGGGAAATCTGAGGAAAAACTGTTCAGTCAACAATTTGTCACAGACCAGACCTGCACCTACAACAACACGCAGCCTCCTCTGGGAAGACAAACTAATTTTAACTCTAGTAACATCAAATTTTGTTAAGAAGGTAAATGCACTAAAAATAAAAGTCATTTAGAAGATTAAATACAAATTATGCTCTGGATTTTCCATGCTGTTGCTTCTCATATGTAGCGTGAATAGCTCAGGGCTAGTACAGAACCTATCACACCAAATAAAAAGCTAAGAAACTCGCCAAGTCCTGAGAGAACCACAGCTAAGTAACGTTAGCACTCTTTCACTGCTCTTACCAAAAACGCATACAAAAAAAAGGTTACTGCCATTTATAAAAAGAAAATTCTTACAGAAAGAAAACTGCATGAAAAATATACTCTTTTATATTAAACCAGTGTTATTTATCTTCATTGCTCATAGTGAGGGCTAGGTTAGGACAAAGGAACTGAGACCAAGATCCAGTGGCCTCACAGGCAGAGATTTATTGGCACTGCTACCCCGCAGCACTCAGGGAGGGAAGCTGAGAAGTTAACTCTTGACACCAGGGCAAAAAGGGGGTCACTGAGAGGAGCAGACCCAGACATGCAGCAAGGAATCACATTGCTCCCGTAACCATACTTGAGGGAAATTGCTTTACAATAGAGTACAGAGATATTTCTCAGAGCATGAGTTTCTTTTCCATCTTCGTTTTGATGTAACTTTATGTGAGTAAAATGCCTGACTCTCAGCTTTAAAATATTCCTCCCAAGAATGCTTATGAAAAATGTAACAGTTTTGATGCTGTGGTAGATTGCGTAACTATTCACAAAAATGTACTGCCCTTCCTGTGGGGAATTAAACATTCTCACCCTGTTAAATGCACGGGCGGCATGTGACTTGCTTTGGACAATGAAACGTGGGAAAGGTATTCAAGCTGAAGATTGAGCAACATGCTTTGTCATTCTGTCTCTTCTGCTTCCATAACAATTGCCAATTTTCAAGCGAAAAGTTTCTCCATTAGTCTAGATCCTGGGGTGAAGGTGACATGGAACAGAGCTGTGGCCAACGAATGATTGACATGCAACATGAATAAAAGATAAGTGTTTTGTTTTTCTTTAAGATGCTGAGACTTGGAGGATTGTTTGAGATTACTGCATAACCCAGCTCATCCTGACTGGTAGAGCCATTTCTCAGACTGCAATGTGGCAGGCCAAAGGGAAGATGCTTGGTTTATAGGTTTGTAATACTCTACTGCCATATGGGTGACAGCACCATCAGGGAATGGAGTCATTAAGAATGGAGGGATATGCACTTTGTTCTTAAATAGCTAGGATTCCTAAAACTAAAGCTGCTATCCATTTAAATTAAAGTTAACTCTCAACATAAAAACGAGTTGTGTCCCAAAAGATAATTTTAGGTCAGAATGCCTCTCACAAAGGAACCTGTTATAAACGGAAATTAAAATCCTATGCTAGTCCTTTATTACTTAGTTTCTAAAAGTTAGTATTATTTTAGTTGCTTTAAGATTAAAAAGATAAGTCTAAGTCTTAGACTCAGCCTCCATAATCATGTGAGCCAATTCCTTACATCTCATTATATAATTATAATAAATAATAAAAATAGATTATTATATAAATAATAAAAATTATTTATAATAAATAAGTAATAATTTCTTTATAATAGATTATTATATAATATATTATATAAGAAAGAAATTATTATTATATAGTAATTAGACAGGGTTTATATCATGTGTAACCAAATTATGACATAATAATATTATTATTATTAAATAATAATCTCTTTTTTTATATAATAAAGAGATGAAGGAATTGGTTAAGTCTAAGGCCCACAGTCAGCAAGCTAGGAACCTAGGAATGCTGATGGTATAAGTTCCAGTCTAAGTCTGAGTTCAAGTCTGAACACAAGAGATCTATGTTCCAGCTCAAATACAGTCAGGCAGAGAGAAAGAATTCTTTCTTACTCAGCCTTGTTTTCCAGTCAGGCCCTCAATAGATTGTTTCAGCCCACTCACACGTTGGAGAGGGCTATCTGCTTTACTCAGCCTACCAATTCGAATGTTAATCTCATTCAGAAATATGCTCACAAACAACCCAGAAATAATGTTTAACCAAATGTCTGGGCACCCCATGGCTCTGTCAACTCAACATATAAAATTAACCTTCACATCTTGTAACATTGTTCCTTGAGATCAACTAGAAATTACAGCTTAAAAGCCAGAACACCAACACATACCTCCCAAATATCATCGGGTCAGTAACAGGAAACCTGTTTTTATTTGATGTTTGTTTATATGTTTTATTTTATATTTTATAGGTATTTATTTTGTTTATAGATTTCATTTCATTCTTTTTTTTTGTCTGTGTTTTGGCCCTGGAACAAGAGCAGAGACTCCCTGTCTACAAATCCTCACCTTCTCATGGGAGTATCAACTTTTTTTGGTTTCACACATTCTAATAGTGTCAGCAAGCAGTGACAATTTAATTGGAAAAGTAAAGAGGAATAGAAAGTTTCCCTGATAACATTGCATTAGTTATCTATTTCTATATAACAAATTACCCCAAAACTTAACAGCATACAATGATAAACACGTATTATCTCACGCAGTCTCTCTGGGTCAAGAATCCATTTCAGCTGAGTGGTTTTGGCTCAGAATCTTTCACGAAGTTGCAGTCAACTTGTCAGCCCAGGTTACCATCATGTGAAGGATTGAGTGGGCTGGAGGATCTACTTTCAAGGTGGCTCACTCACATGCCTGAAAAATTAGTGCTAGTTGTTCGACCCTTGGTTTTTTGGCACATGGTTCTCTTCACAGGGACACTTGAGTGTTCTTACTCAAGCTGGCTTGAGTAGCTGGCTTTACTTACAAGTAATACAAGAAATATCAATCCATCATTTTTATGATTTTGCCTCAAAACTCACATACTGTCATTTCCACATTGTCTTACTGTGTTCATTACACAGTTAACACACTGTGTTAATTACACAGATCAGCCCCATTCGATATGGAATAGGTGACACCACCTGTGAATATCAGGATGCAGGGATCCTTAGAAGTCATCTTGGAGGGTAGCTACCATATTTATATTTTCCCCACAACTTATAGACTATCCTGGTCACTGGCTTGTATCATTTATTGAATTCAAGTCTATAACTTTAGCTCATATAAAATTCTGACCAACATAATTCCAGATTTTACAAATATCAAGATATCTCTCAAGACATCTGTAAAATCAAATAGAGAGATCATATTTTAAAATTCAGTCACATTTAAATGACAGGTAATATAATAATTATTATTATTTATTTAATATATTCAGCTTTGTCATTTTCCCTGTGGTATGATTCACTTAGTACCAAAGTAAATATCCAAAAGGTATTACCATCATGTAAATCTTCTTTTCTCAATTTCAATATGTTCTTTCTCATTCATATCCAGTAGGGTCATACAGGTGAGGCCTAAGCGTAATAAAAGGGCAGTGTAAGAAAAATTCTATTATTTTAATGCTAACAAAACAGACATTATTACATTGAAAATGTGATCCTAGAAACATTTTAAGAATAAGCTTTTGTTCAAAAGTCTAAACAAAGCTTTCAAAGACTTAATTCCAAGTGCTAAGGTTTATTTGCAGATTTTCACATTGTCTTTTATATTAATTGTTTCAAGGCTTGACAAACCTAATGAGAAGTATTTGCTAACATCCTTCACACCAGTCTTTCAGTCAACAAGTATTACCAACCACGTCAAGTAAGATATAGTCTCTGCATTCAGGACCATACAGCCTAATAGAGGGAGACAGGTATATAAGTAAACATACTTCAAATGCACCCCAAGCATGATTAAAAGCTTGAATGTCACACTAGCATCAATATACAAATCTTGCTAGTTCCAAGTCCTACTTGTTCACAAAGAAAATCTAGTCCCTTAAGAACCCCTTCCTCCATCCTCACCAGCAACAAAACTTGTCTTTGAAACCCGGGAGTTTGCTTCATGTACTCTCGAATATATGGAGGTTCTTCCTGCCACAGGCCTCTGCTGCCCTTAGCTATTCCATCTGGGTTGGCCTTAAGTGCTACAAGTTCTGATCTTTCAGTTCCTCTTCTTCTGGTTTTCACCCACCACCCCATGTTCACTCAGAGCTCTCATTCCTCACAGATCTCTGTGTCTAAATCTCAATTTACCCCAGTCTCCATGGTATCCAACATTTTGGCAATTTCCTGTAAAGGGGGAGGGTGGTTTGCAACCTGTGTTACTCTGTATTATTCTTAATAAAAGACTCCATTTCCAAGTTCCTTTAGTCCAAAGCACCACAGGCCTCTTCTCAGGACCTTGCTATGTCACACCTCACTCTATGCCACTTCAACCCACCTTCTGAACCTTTCCACCACTCCCTCTATACCGGACCCTTCCGTTTGTATATAGGCATGCCAAAGCGTCTTCAGTTTTCCCTGTACCTGACTCTCTGTAGAAGCATAGTCTCTATTTCTTGAGAAAGATATCTACACTCAGTGTGCCTAACTCCTCCTTTTACCCTCAACTACCCTTTCATTCTATTCTGGTATTTGCACCTGCAATTCCATGAAACTATTAAGGTTAAGGTTATCAGTAGCCCCCTTGTTGTTAAATCCAATGAAAACATATTTCTTATTGTCCAGTGGTTCTGCATCCAGTGCTTCCTCACCCACTCTGCCCACTAGGCCTCCGTTCCAAACCAGGTCTTCTAATGACCTATTGTGATATGGAGATATTTCCATACAGTCAGGAAAGCTGTATGGGACTTGGTTTAGTTCCTGGCTGCAAAGCAGTAACTTTGATCGTTTTCTCATGAGGCACCCTGCTTGTTATGAGCCATAGCTTCAAGCAGCAATTGTACATTTGGATATTTTGGCCATTTGGGTTTTTTAGCTTCTATGAGCAGAGTGCTGTACTCCAGTCCCTAGTTTTATGCTGTGAGCCTGTCTCACATAAAAACATGTAAGACTATTCTCCACAGAGGCCAAGTTTCTGCTGCCACTTCCCTGCTACTGGGTCCATAGCTCAGCAGCCCTGTGGCATTTTCCCCATGTTGTATATGTACTCTGTCTCTGGACTGTAAAAATATCCATCTCTTTTTTGACCTGGGCCTTGACTTTCTGGTATTGTCCTTTAATATATGATTAGCATTAGTGTATAATTTTATCAGAAAGGGTGTGGAAGCATGATATATTATGAAGACATCTCCCACCATTTCTTAATTTCACAGGATTGTAGTGTGGATAAAACCCTACACAGAAGGAGAAATCTGTTGTGAGCAGTAAGGTCTCTACAAATGTTATTCAGTAATAATAAGCACAGATATTCAAGGAAGCAGGAAGACAGTTTATTAGAACATACTGGTTTCTCCCCTTTCACACTTGATCTAAGACCCAGGGAGGAGATCCTAGAGGAAGGGGCCACAGGCACTGAGGGGCTGCTTAAGGGAAATCCTAATGGACAACCATCAGAGTTAACCTAGTGTCAGATATTTTTAAAGCTCTTTACAAATACTACCTGATTTAGTTCATTATCATTCTTCCCATTTTATAGATGCGCTACAGAATACTTAAGCTACTTGCTCAGGATGACCCAGCTAATAAGAATTAGACTGCTGCAGTGCGAGCTCCTAGCTCATGCAAGAAGTTGTTTCTACAGCAAGAAGGGGTAGGTCTTAGGTAATCGTGAGTGGAATGAAACACTGTATTTTCTTTTCACAGAGCCCTTTCAATTAGCCCCTTCTCTTAAAATATCCCTGGGTGCTTGAGAAGCAAGTAGAATCTGTTTACTTGGCAAACTTTTGTATCAGCGAAGAAGATAGGTTGATGGTAACTCTATAGTAATGGGGATCTAAAGAGTTTTCTTTGTTTTTAATAATTGCTAATTTACTCTAGTACAGATAATTGAGTCAACCATTCTCATTTGCTTGAACTCCTTTAAAACATCTGAGGAGCTGTTTTCAAACAGAAAAGAGAATACTGACAAGTACACCATTATCTTTCCTACTTAAAGAGCTGAAGCCTAGAGTATAGTCAGGGGGAAATGAAAAAACTCACACTACTGTTTGAACAGCCATTCCAATTAAAAAGCGCCCTGGGATGGGTGCGGATCTGGTCACCGTGCATGGCGGACATAAGAGCTCTGCTGGGAGTGCCTATAGAGTCATTTTGGCAAGGCCGCCTCCCAGAGCCAACTGATCAATAGGCATCTCTCACCTTTTTCAAAGTACAGTGGGAACTGAAGACAGTGAAAAACAGTATCCTCCTCAACAAGACCACACTAACCCAAACCACAGCAGCACTGGTGCCAGCTCCAGGGAAGGCAGCCCTTCTGAGGGGACATCAGCGATGAGCAATGTGATGGAGAGGTTTGGAATTGCTTTAGCCACAATCTACAGGAGCACTTCAGAGTCCTGCCGGCCCAGTCATTGTCTCCATTTTTCAGGGAAGGGCTGCCTTCCCTAGAGCTGGCACCAGTGCTGCTGTGGTTTGGGTTAATATGGTCTTGTTGAGGAGGATACTGTTTTTCAGTGTCTTCAGCTCCCACTGTACTTTGAAAAAGGCGAGAGATGCCTATTGATCGGTTGGCTCTGGGAGGAGGCCTTGCCAAAATGACTCTATTTTTCAGAGATCCTTTATATGGCTCAGTGGGTCATCAGACACATCTCATGCCCAGGTATAAACAAAAGGCATGGAAGTATAAGGGAGGGAGAGACTTCACAAAGTGCCCAGCTTTACATCAAAGCTCAGTCCTCAGGTAGAGGGCTAAATCAAAGGCTTTCAAGTAAAGCTAATATGTGAAACCTTCATTTAATAGAAGTGCAAAATTGAACAAAAAAAAAAAAAAACTAGAAAAGAATCGAAAGTTAAACACAGAGAGTAGAGGAAGGAATAATGAGGGGCCATAAGCCACTCATAAGTAGTGATTGTCAATATAAGACATGACTCAGTAGCTCCCTCTTAAGAAGAGATTAAACTTTGCATCCTCTCAAAGCATGAAGAGAATGACATTTCCCTACCTCCATTTTCTCTCCTGTTCTTTTCTCTCCTCATTCTACACATTGTTTCTAAGCTACAAGTCCCCCATGTTTCACCTGCAACCATGTTCTAGCACCACATTTTTTAAAGGGTGGTAACTTCTCCATTCACTTACTAAGTGCTTGAAGTATCCCAACACCACCCAACATAAAAAATATTAAAGCCATGTAATGTGTTGGTGGGAAGAGAAAGTAGTCTGTATTTACGATAGTTCCTAGACAAGTGGGGCTAAGCAAATATTTACCAAATTCACTTTAATTTGTTTACTCATCTCATACACATACCCCTACAATGCCCATTTGGCTGGGATAATGTTTTGAAATACTAATCTGCTATTACTTTTTCTCCCTGTACTTTTCTTTTTGTTCTCTCTTTAATTCAAGTAGGCAACTAGACTGTGCTCTTTACTCAAGATAAATATAGAACAAAGAGGACAGTAGCTTACAATTTTACTATTATCTTCCAAAGCCTGGATTTTTATAGAGGGGATTAAAAGTAGAGGATCCCCAAACATTGACAGTGTATTAGTCAGAAACAAGAAAAGAAAAAGATTTCCCACCGGGGAAAAAAATGCAAGGGATTTCTTCTGGGTGGAGAAAAGAGAGAGAAAAAGACAGAGACAGAGAAAGAGAGACAAAGAGAGAAAGAGAATTCTATGGGTCTACAGAATATGGAAGAGCAAACCAGTAAAACCATCAGGGTAGGCAGCAAAGCCCCTGAAAGGTAAGAACTGTGTTCAGTAGAAAGGCAGACAGGAACACAGAGAGCCATGCTGAAGATTTTGGAGGCTCAATAAGCCTCTGGACTGACAAGCCCTATAAACAAGGATGATAAATATCTCATTGACAAGCAGTGTAAGAAAAGGCTGTGGATCCCGGAGGCTCACTCCTTTCTACCCTCTGTGATGTGGCTGGAACTATGGCAGACACTAGAGGACTCTCTCTGTCTCTCTAGTTTGGGGTGAACTCCTGCTCTCCTTCCTCTTGAATGAGACACTTTGTCTATATCTGCAAATCCTCTCTGCACTCTGGGGTTGAATCTTGAGGGAATGAGTGAAACGAAAGGCTAGGCATGCAGCTTTCTGCTGGTTGTTCTGCTACATCCATCCCCTGAGACTACAAATACAAAAGAGCACATAATCCATTAGACACCTTGGAAAGAAAAATGGAAAATACAAGAAGAATAAAAGATAAATATCTCCATATGTTATCTCAGCCATATTCTTTCCTAAATAAACATCTTATGTCTTTCAAAATCAAATGTACTTTTCCTAAATGTTACTCCTGCCAGCTCCAGTACTCCCAGCCTCTGCTCCCTACATCCTTAGCATCTGGGGTAGGGGGATATCTGCTCCAGGCTCCCTAAGGTCAGTTAGGTAAGCCTAACGTGGCACATTTCTCTCCTTTCCAGAATGTGTATGCATGTGTGCATGTGTGTATGTGTGTGTGCGTGTGTTGGAGATAGAGAGGGGGCCATGTGATTCCCACTCGGGAGATTCTTCTCCCTGTCAGCACTGATTTCATACAACAGAGAGTTCAGCCACAGGTAATGGAGGCCCAGACCCTGACTGCATATTCCTCTCATGGACCTAGATAAATTAAGTGCTGGCCAGCTGTCTCTGGAAAAAAAAAAAAACACAAAAACCCTGCTCAGATTGGTCAGAGATGGAAAGCTGATTCTCCAATTCATGCCTCTTTTTTACCACTGTGGCCATCTCCCCCCAGCTTTACTTTTGCCTTTCTGATGAGGTAGATGGTAATAAACGAATGAAGAAAATTCTCCCCTAACCTCACCACCCTACTAAAAATGCCAGAGGTCCCTGTAGGAAGTAATCCCCTTTGGTTCATTTGGAATCTCACTGGGTGCCAGAGGAGCAAATTCCTGACTATTTAGGATTCCTTCAATGTCCAAAACACATCCATTTCTTCAGTCTTATAACAATCACTAAAAATTTCAAAGAAAAAAAATCCCTGCCTTCATAGAAAAATTCTCCATCTTCTCCAGTGTCTCTTATAACAAGTCCCAAGCAATTAAACGTATGATTAATATTAAATTAATCCACTATTAAGTTCAAAAGGGCTAGATGTCAGAATCATAAATATGTTAGTTAAGATGTTTAGTTGTTATTAATCTTTATGATTATAAAAGAAAAGTAAGACTAAGTGATAGCACTGAGACTGCCAGATAATTTCAAACTAGTGCTTTAAAGTCAGAAAAAAATATGATTTAGAGCGAAAACTTAAAGGGCAAAAAAGAAAAAGGAAAATCTTCCTCAGACATTCCCCAACCTTCTCTCCCCAAGCTTCTACTTTAATTGCAAACACTGCTGTGAGAGCTATCAATTTCAGTCTTTCTTTCTCAACCAAAAACACTTTTAAGCCAAAGTAAAGTTAACTCAAGCGAGAGGGGAAAGGTTAAAAACATTCCTTCTACTATTAAGAGTCATGTTGAGAACATACTTTCAAAACAACTCCCACCTAAACTCACTTGTCTCAACCAACAGAAAAAAAAATAAATAATGTTTGATTTTGAAGTGCTACCAGCAAAATGCGCTTCCCTTCGTGTTTCTTGTTTGTATGCGTGCACACATACCCTGCCTTATACCAGCAAGGATGTGAAGACATTCCACAAAAAAAATTTATTCAGTAAAAGTCCACAAAATATAATAAAACCAAATTTCAAAATAGGAATAAATTGGGGGAAAAAAAGAAACATGAAAGTAAGAAATAGAAGATGAACCCATGAATGAGATTAGCCTTAAAAGCAAAACACAGGCATATCAAAAGCCTGTTCATTCGTCAAAAATAAACCAAACATTGGGAATTACATAAATCACACCAAATAGGAAAACATGAACAATTGCTGTACATGCTTCTCAGTGTTCAGAAGATGAAACCCACCAATTCCATAGAAGAACAAAAAAAGATACTTTCATGTAGATCTGAGAGACAGTAAATTGCGTGAGATGGTAAACAGCACCATTAACAACAGCTAACAAATGTGGCAATGTGTCTCACAGGACGGTTTCCTTTAACACCTTCAAAGTAATCCAGTGATGTAATGTCAAAGTGCAATGCAGCAAAAGCATTTCTACTGGGGAGACCAGGAACGGAATGAGGTTCCCAGCTCTCTGCTTTCTCGGTATGAGCCAGTGACTGATTTTTCAAATGAACACTAAATCCTTTGGGCAAACCTGCATATATACTCTTTCTCTCAGCCAAGTTTTCAGTAAGTATTGAGCAATGATGAGCTCAAATAATGCCGCTTTCAAGTACCTATATTGTTATTATTCTATGTTACAGGCTAACATAGCTCCTTTGGCTTTAACGGCCAGCCAAGCCAAGGTAAGTTGCCACCCTCTAATGGAACTGAGGTGCTTAGATGCGGCCAAAGGAGTAGCTAAGTGCCCTCCCTGGAGCACTAAGCGCCCTCCCTTGAGTTCTAAGTACTGCTTAGAACTTACCTTTGTTTCAACCAGGAGTATTGGAGCCTCTGATGATATCATAACTAAATTATCCTACAACAAAAACTATCATCTTCATTTATAAGTTGGAAGAAAACAAAATCCTCTTAGAAATATAGACATATATACCAAGGAGCACTGCTGCATATCTACAAAAAAAGAAGTTGACACATGTATACAAAGTTACAAAATCCTTAGTGAATATCAGGATTCCAATATCCATGACTGAGTGCAATGAATTTGCCAGGGAGCCTAAATTAAATTGAGGGTCATCTTAGGCATCAGTCTTCCAAAAAGCCTGCTCTGAACCCAAATGACAAAATTATCCTGAGATGTTAAAATAGCACCTGTAAATACCTTCTCACAGCATTCATTATCCTGTACATAATTGCCCACTTACTCTTTGTATTAGTTAGGATGCATTCAACTTGAAGTAACGAAGACTTTAACCAATAGTGATTCAAGTAATAGGAGTTTATTTTTCTCACATAAACGTAAGTTTGCAGATAAGAGACTGCAAGTATTAGTTCAGTGACTCAGTGCTGTCTCCAATTCTCTGGGCATTTCCTTCATAGTCACTAGGTGCCTCCCAATGATTTATGACCCCATTTAAGACAGAAACAAAGGGGTAAAGGAGAGGAGAATGGATGGTGCTATCAGTGCTTGTTTCATTTACCAAGGTAAGAAAATGTTTCCAGAAATTCTCCCAGAAATTTATTTCATCTTATTTCTCATTGGCCATAATTGAGCCAGGTGGCCAGTCCTCACTTCAAGGAAGGCTGGAGAAGTAGGTGACAGCAATGACCATAAATAGCTTAGAGTCTCAGCCTTAGACTAATCATGATACACCATGATACACCATCTGGGACTGGGCACACGATGGGGCAAGAAAGAAATGCAAAGTAAACATTGACTTTAAAACTAAAAGGCTTATTATGTTTCTCTATTTCTTAAATTAAATGTAAGCTTCTTGAGATTATATCTATTTCACTATTTTATTCCCCCAGAGTCTGGCACAGTGCCAAGCTCACAGCCAGCACTCAGTGAGTAATAAAGGAAAAAAAGGAGGGAAGGAAGGAAATTTTAACTTGCCAGCTATCTATCAACACAGTTCACACTTGTATCAGGATATGAGATCAATATTTATGCACAGTCTGAACACACCTGCATTCTGAAATGAAAATATTCTACTCCTCTTTATTCCTAATTTAGGCATTTGGTAAATAGTGTTACTGATGGTGATAATGCTAAAAGTCTCTACAAGACATTTCTCTGCAGAAAATAACAGTGCTGACATCAAAATACTAATAAATGTTAAAGCAGGTAGATTTATTGGTTCCATGAATATACAAAGGCTTATCCATTAAATAGGAAGCTGATAAGAAGAACCTTGTCTTTCTGAGCCCAAAGAGACATATGATCATTAAAGTTCATGTAATCAGGCCTTATAAACTCAATTCTCTAAATAAATTGTTTAGAAAAAAATTCCAAACCAAAGAACGATCATTTGTCTCTGAAAAAGTGGGGGGAAAAAAGTATGACATGAGGCACATAATTTGTAGAAGCAATCAACAAAATGCAAGCTTTATATTGGATTTAAACAAGAGCTTGCATCGAAGGTAAAGGAGTGTTCTTTATGGATTTAATTAAAATGCTGCATATGAGACCTTTCTAATCTTACTGTGCTGTAACTGTATTAAGACACTCATATCAAAATATTTACATTTAAATATTTTATAATGTCACACTTTAAAATATTAATGATGCCACAAGTAATCAGTGACATTTCTATAGCCTTTTCTGTAGTAAGTTTGCAAGAAAATAGCAGTCTAACCGTGTTATCTCTAGTCAGCTATTTGAAATTCAGCTTAGCAAAAACACCAGCTTGCCCATTTCTACAATTCTAATGAAAACTCCTCTAAGAGCTTAACTTCTTGCTATTACAATTTGTTCTGATTCTGGTCTAGATAGTGGCACCAGACAGAGGAAAAAGAACTGCTCTTGCATTGTTAAGTGCCACTACTGAGTTTAAATGCACTCCTTTTCAAAGAGATAGTTTTATTGAAAGGTTTCATTAAAAATATGAGAAAGGTAGCTATAAAACGTAACAAGTGAACAAGTCAATGTTATTGGCGTGTTCCTAACAGTGAAGGGATCTTTACAGATACCTAAGTGCTATTTAGAGGCAGATGATGTTGCAAAATATTGCATTTGTATATAGTAATAGCCTTTGAAATTACAAGATTCATTTCTTAATTTTTTTTACTTGAAGGCATCAGAGAACTGCTACTGCTGTATAGTCACAGTTGTAACCTTTTTTCTCTGCTTTCTTTTTTCTTGCCACTGGCCAAAAAAGGCAACTGAGGAAGATATGACTCAAACTCTCATCTCTATAGAAAGTCAAGCACAAGTCTTGCAGTGATGATAAATATAGCACAGACAATAAAAGTTGGCAGCATCACCTTCGAATGTGAAAGATGATTATTCAATTCTTTGTTTCTCAAAGAAGCTAATTATTAGGGCTAATCATAAAGGAAGTTAATGACTAGAGGAACGGCAGTCAGGTGACAGAGACTCCAAAACCTGCAAACTCCAGCATAAATTTGCTAAGAGATTTCAGATGCATCCAGCTATCAATTTCTCTACCGAAAAAAAAAAAAATCATACTTACACAATACTTTGAGAATTACTGAAGATACATTATTATGCTACCTTCAGGTGGAGTTAATTATGGAGGGACAAAATAGTGATAGTCCTAGGTTTGGGGTTGAGATAGGAAACATACATTTATGTGATGACATAAATTCCTTTTGGCAGGGAATTTTCTGACTTGCAGATAAAGATCATATAAAATAATGATGACTCACTCAGAGATATTTTTTAAAAATTGAAATCTGTTCTGAACAATCTATACCAATGATGAAGCAGAAACTTGTTTTCTTTCTGATCATTCTAAGTCAGTTCTCAATGCTGTTTCTAATAGCTAAAAGAATTAACCCTTCTGATACTTCTGTCCATGTAAGTTTTTTCTCTTTTTCTCCTTGAAGAATATATTTCTTAAAGAAAATTTCTTTTTCCTTTCTTGGAATTCAAAATTTTTATCATGCAGCTAACTGTCTTGATGATACCAGAGGTCAGGTCAGCATGCAAATGTTCCTTCCTGCAGAAGAAAAATGTCTACTGCATTTCTTTAAAATATACTTAATTCATATTTAATAGATTTGGTATGGTTTGGCTCTGGGTCCCCACCCAAATCTCATGCCAAATGGTAATTCCCTGTGTTGGAGGAGTGGCCTGGTGGGAGGTGATTAGATCATGGGGGCGGTTTCTATTGTTTTAGCACCATTCCCCTAGTGCTGGGTGTTTAGAAGTGTGTAGCACCTCCCCCTACTCTCTCTCTTCCTCCTTCTCTGGCCTTGAAAAGATGTGGTTTGCTTCCCCTTCACCTTCAGTCATGATTGTAAATTTCCCGAGGCCTCCCCAGTCATGCAGAACTTTGAGTCGATTAAGCTTCTTTTCTTCATAAATTACCCAGTCTCAGGTAGTTCTTTATGGCAATGTGAGAATGAACTAATACAATATTTAAAGTGTGTTAAAACATATTTTACTGTACTTAAAGTAGCAGGATTTTTAGGTTTTTTCTAAACATACCATTCAAAAAATTGGGAAGATAGGCTCGACTTTTTGAATCATATAATCTAAACTAGTAAGATGAAAGGCAGAGACACCAATATGCTAAAATACATAAACATGTTATTTTACCCCAATCCACCTTTATTCATTGAGCCCTCAACAGTAGACGACATTTTACAGAACATGCATGACTTTCTTCTCTGTATTTCAGAAATTTGCATTCTAAAGCCCAATGTCCCACAGCAATCACTGTCGAAGCACAAAAGCAAATTGCCTGAAATAACTGGACAGGTTAGCTGGATCAGTGTGAATACTTCCAGACAGTTGAGTGACATTTCACTTAGCTTTATATCTGGAGATCCAAATTTAATAAATAAAAAGCTTTCAAGACAACAGGCACATTTTATTCTTCTCCCTCCAGCAAAAAGCAATTTAATTCAAGAAGTATTTAACAAGAATATACTGTTATAAATGCTGTGGGGAGCTTTAGCAAAGTAGGAGATGGCGTCCTATCTTCAAGTGGCTTACAATCAAATTGTATGGAGAAAGCATGCCTTTTCATGAAATCGCTAAATAACAATAATGTATTTGTGATAGGCAGAATTCTGAGATGACTTCCATTACCTCCCATATCTGATTCAGAAGGAGATAAGTTTAGCAATTAGTGTGATGGGGAAAAAAAATAACCTTCATTTGGTTTAAGTAAGGTTAATGCAAAAATTCACAAATTGTATTCAACAGTTTCTCTATAGAGTATTCAGGGCATATTTTAATCAGTCAGATGTTTAATATTAATTTAACTATTTGGGAGCACAAAAAGAGAACTGAGCTTACAGGCTTAGGGGTTGAGAGAGGAGAATACATAAAACAATGAAATTACTGAGAAAATTTTCAGAAATAACTCCTGTAATGCTATCTCTTGTCAACAGTAGTTCATTGACAAGAGATAGCATTATAAAATACAAATGTCAAGAAAGCTTCCGTGAAGAGGTGGGTCTTGTTTAGATTCATTGTTAATAGAGAAAGTGAAGGCCGCTGGAGGCAAGAAGGATAGAATGTATGAAGGCCCTGGAGGTAGGAAAAAGCACACCACTTCCATTTCAGCCACATTAATCTTTCAAGTTTTCATATGCTTTCTCATTACTATAACTAATTTGACCCTAATTATATACTGTTATACTTGTTTTCTATTGCTTTGTAACAAATAACCACAAATTTAGCAGCTTCAAACATCACTTACATAGATAGATAGATGACAGATAGATAGATAGATAGATAGATAG
The DNA here is from genome assembly GCF_008728515.1 of Papio anubis. Lineage (NCBI taxonomy): Eukaryota > Metazoa > Chordata > Mammalia > Primates > Cercopithecidae > Papio > Papio anubis. The sequence goes on along the minus strand of NC_044982.1, from coordinate 61,740,242 downwards.
ATAGATAGATAGATAGATAGACAGACAGATAATTCTGTAGTTCAGAAGTCCAGGTGGGCTCAAATGTGTTCTCTAGTAAAGGTTGAACTATATCAGGGCACTACTTTTAGCATTCCTATTATTGCTTCTTGAGAAATTATTTCAGCAGCCTTTACTTCTCAGAATGTAAAGGCCTTAATGTAGAAATACTATATTTATATACAGTTGATATGCTTCTGGTCGGGCAGCAGTCAGTTTGTTTATGGTCATCTGAAATCATTGCTTGTCCTGAAAAACATTTTTTGCCTCTCCCTTTGTTGCAGCTCTGTCCTGAAGTGATTGAATATTTTGTTTTCCCCTTTTAGTTCTTCACAAGATAAATATCTGCAGAAAAACAATTGTCTCAAAAAATGGTTGTTGCTACAAAGCAGAGAATAGTTAAAATATAACAATTAATATTCTTTCAAAAATCTTCAGAAGTTTAGACTTATATGACACAAACACATTCTTGAAAATTTGTTTGTGTCTCTGAAAGACTTCTACTCATTTCCCAAAAAGCACTTTTTAAGGTCATTTTTTCTGCTTATTTTTTTTCCTATCCTCTGCCATCTTTCCTCCAGAGAGTTAAGGCCACTCCAAAAGAGTTTTCAGTAGTTGCCATATTCATAAATATAAATCAGTAAGAACAATCAATAATAGGTGACTTCAATGTATATTTACAAAGGAAAACTACGGGTCATCAAAAATTTAGGCTTTAGTTCAATTCTTCCACTTACTGACAGTCCCATCTTTTCTCTTTCCTAATCCCCAATTACCATATCTATAAAATGGAGGTAATCACCTACCCAGCAAAGGTCACAGAATCAAATTATGCCAAATGCATTAAAGTTATTTTAAAAGCAGCAAAGCACTTTATAAGTGCAATGCACTTAATTATTAGTAAATTGAGATGACAAATTATATACTATATGCTTGAATAACAGGGGCTCAAAATCTTATATTATTGCAAAGTCTAAGTCAAAATTGATTTCAAATCAATAAGCATTTATTGACTAACCAAATATAATGTATCTGACTCAACATGATTATCCTAAGATAAAAAATTTTTATTTTATTTAATTTTATTTTTTATTTTAAATCTATTATGATTAACTGTATATAGTATTAATATTATGTATGCTAATTAGCATTAAGTTGCTATAAGTGCTTCACATGTACTATGTCATTTAATTCTCAAAAGAAACATAATCATAAGCGATAGAAATATTTATTCTCTTCATTCTACAGATGAGTCAGGCATCCAAGGTTCAGAGAATGCCAAATACCTGCTAAAGTCACACAACTAATAAACAGAAAGCCCAAGATTCACACATAGTTGTACGGTCTCCAAAATCCCTGTAATTTACTCCCTCATATATGTTTGAACACAATAAAGAATAGTATATAACAAAACAAAATGATGTGGTATCTTACGAACTGCAATAAGAGAAAGGATCCGGATCAAGAAGGAAAGGCTACATGGAAGCAGTGATGTCGAATTGGAATATGAAGTGTAAACTTTTAGTTTGATTATTATTCCATGCAGCACTGAGTGTAGACTATGCACAGAATGGATACTTAATAAATGCTTCTGAGAAAATAAAATAAAAGCAACTTTCCTAGACCTGATACAGAGCATTTAATTTCAGAAGTCTACTTTCTAAGTTCGTTGTTCTATCTTTTCCATGATGAAATAAACTTTCTTCTTCTCTAATTTACATGCCTTGCTTGACATTTAGTTTGCATAACCTAGACATACATAGGGACAGATACTCTGAGTTCCTATTGATGCTATCATCACTCTGAGCCATGTTCATATCAAGAATCCATTTGAAAATCAGCCATGTAAAACTCTCTAAATGAAGATTTATTAAATAGTTATGAGTTCCTCAAAGACTTGTAATATGCAAAAGGATTTACTCTAAAGCAAAACTTTCAAAACAAGACTTCATAAATAATAAAGAGAAATTTCCAACTGGTTAAATGACAAACAATTAGCCCTTTAATGTTGACTATTATACTCTTCCATATGGCAAGCTATTCATTTTTGCCTTTTAATTTGAACTAAAAGACCATTGGGCAAGATTTTATTTCCTTATTCTATATTCTAGGTTTCATTCAGTGTATTGTTGAGGATATCACACAAAATGAAAGTTTTGTATTTTATTCTTTGCTAAATATTAAAATTCAGCAATCAAAATAATTAAAGCAATTTCTTTCTACAATCCTTCCAAAACTATCATTCTGTATCAGCCTAGACCCCTCATTTTATAAGTAATGGAAAACTCGGTTAAAACTGGTTTAAAACTATAAAGAGGATTTATTGACTCTGGTAACTGGAAAGTTCAGAGGAATGGAAGACTTCAGTGTGGTTTGATTTATCAACTCAACAACAATATCAAGGCCCTGATTTCTTTCCCTTTCCCCTCTACCTTTATTTCAACCAGCACCACCCAACATTTTTTCTTCTCTGGTGGTGACAAAAAAAATTTCCTGCATCATTTCCACATATTGAAATCACACTGTCCAGAAGGAGTGAAAGTACTGACTTCAGATCCCAGCAAACATCCCTTTCCATCAAATACCCCAAATTTCCTAAGCCACTATAGAAAGCACTGACTGATTGACGTACACTTTTATTCTCTGAATACAGGGGCAAAAAGATGGGATTCACATGTTAGGGTTTAAAAAATTAGAACCCACCTTGGAATTGTGGATACAGTCATTCTCTAGCCCTCTCATTACACTCCAACTGCATGGATAATACAAAATGACAACAAGAAATAAGAGATAGTAAAGACACAACCACAGTATCCACTATACAATCCTAACTGGCCAGTCTTTTTCTACATTTCAACAAATTGTTGTAAGTCTACATCATCCTTTAATCCACAAAATGTTCTAGGATCTTCCCAACAGCCACTCCCTCAGGTTCCATGAACGTAAGTAGACATGTATTCCTTCCTCATATTTCATGGAGTAAGCAGACTGGGAAAGCAGGCTTCAAACTGTAAATCAAAGTTGAAGTAAGAACAGGCACCACCAATTATAACCAAGTATTTCATATACTGGTTTATCAAACATAGATATCTGGACTCATACACTGACATGCTACAATACTGGTATTCCAAAAGGGATACGTAGATAGTGAAAGAGGGAAAAATAAGTGGCTCCACATTTCTGAGTGCAGCAGCCTGTCCAGACCCTGTGGGCAGTTTCCCTGGGGGCAGGTACCTGAGCAGCAGGGCATAATACCACCTTTTTCATAAACTGATAGTAATATTCATCTGTGTGGTGCCAACCTGTCCAGATACATGCTCAGTGGAAGACTGTTACACTAATGATTATTATATTAATACAAAAAATGCTTTGGCTCAATTCCTCAAGGAGACATTATTTTCTGGAAGAAGGCAAATTAATAGTATATATTTTAGTTGCTATGTGTCTAATGTACATTTTGCCAACTAAAACAAACTGCATAAAAACCCTACCCAGGAAACAACAGATCTATAAAGGAAGAAAACAAAGAAAATGCCTATGTAAGGACAGAATATGGTTCAGTTTGAGCAATTTATTTTGAAAAGAGAAAAATCATCATCAAAAAAAGCAGTCGTCTACACACATAACCATGACAGACATTCAACTAAATATCCTTTTATCTTTGTTTATTTGACAACACGTATTATCACTTTCAAATGGACTTCTGTATTCTGAACCCTGATTTAGAAATGATATATGTAGCAAAGTTTCATAAAATTCATCAACCAGAAAAGCAAAGCTTTTAAAATCTCATTTAAAAATGATTTGTTTGTGTAGTAACCAAAATACATTTTCTAATTTAAACTCAAAAAAACTTAATTAATTTAAATGCCACCTTGATTACCTCTACTATTGATCCAATGAAATAATTTACTAACCTGCTGAAACAGTTGAATGCTAGTCTCTTCGCTTTTTTGTTATTTAGCACACTAAAAAAATCACTGGATAATGTAAGAATCATGGTTTTGTGCTCCAAGCTAGAAAATTTCTCACATAGCCATTATTACTGGGTAGAATTATAGAATCTTGTCTACTTTCATTCACAAATTTTTACGAATAAACATGTTGTCTCTTATGAAGAAATTGTTTTCACTCTCAAAATATTTTTCCCTATAGTCTCCCTTGCAAAGGATAAAGAAAACTCTCAGATAAAAGAGGAAACAGCTTGGAAGTCTTAGTATATTATCTGTCTAGTAAACCTCTTTTTTCTCATTTCTTATGAGAACCTATACTTTCAGTGAAAACATGCTTTCCAGAAATGAATTTTGCTAAATGGTGCAAAGAAAAGTCATAGTTTGAGTACATTTGTTTTCTAATTACGAAAGGCAGCTGATAGCATAGGACAATTGAGGCAATTATAGTGATTTTTATTAATTTGCTATTACCATTAGCACTTTAGTAAACATCCTCCTTTGAGAAATGAAGATATTTTTCAATTACCATAAATAACGGCTGATATTTCAAGTAATTTGGTTGATCTGAGTTGGAGACTGGAGGCCTGGGCGAGTCTGAAAGTAGAGTGTACTGATCAGAAGACCAGAGTGTAGACACAAGGTTTTTCAAGACACTACATCTAGGCAGTCTGGTGGAGGCATTACGACATGGGGACCAGGCACAGAGACAGAGGCCATGTGTGAGCTGGAAATGTTAGACAATAATATATGGCAGAGATGAAGATAATTTGAAATGGAATGGTCCCCTAAACCTCATTGAAATTCCAAGATGCTCTTTTAAGAACACCTGAGACTGCTGGCAGTGGATAGGGAGGGCCTATTTAGAGTGGCGAACTGCCTCACATGTACATGAGAAGCTCACAGGAGGTTCTGCTTAGATTACAGGTTGAGTATCCATTATCTAAAATGCCTGGGGCCAGAAATGTTTTGAATTTCAGATATTTTTTTAGGATTTTGGAGTATGTGCATTATATTTACTGCTTCAGCATCCCTAATCCAAAAATCTGAAATCTGAAATACTCCAATGAACATTTTCTTTGAGTGCCACATCAACACTCAAAAATTTTGGATTTTGGAGCATTTGGAATTTTGGATTTTCAGAATGTGATGGCTTTTTGACTAGGAAGAGAGGGCCTAGAAACAGTTACTAGAATCCCAATTCCTATCTGCAAATTCAGAAATAGGTGTTTTTAGTGCGAATCTCTTAAAAAACAAACAAACAAACAAACTTAGATTGGTCACTCTCATCCTCTGGCAGAGAAAGGTGCTTTTCATGGTCTCATAAGGAAGCCTCTAATGAAGTTCACTTTCCTCCTGTTAGGTCTTGGGAAAAATTTATTAAATATGTAACAATAAAGACTTATTCTTTAGGGAAAATTTGTCATTTTGACAATGGTATTCAACTCTTTCAATGAAAACCAAGTTGCCTTAGGTGTGGATTCAGAAGACTGAAAAAAATTCAAAGTTCAGGTTGAGTATGCCTACTTTATGGTTTTCCTACAGATTCAAGCCAAATGACTCTCTGCTCTTTTAAATACAACCAACTCTTTCCCTGTAGCCCCAAGTAGGTAAATAACATAATAATTAGTTGATCATCATCATTTCTTTTTAAGAAAATATAACATAGTATTTATGAAATAAAATAGCTTTTGCTTCAAGTTTCAAACATCTTTGAAAACACAGTTAAATCTGATGATCACATTCTCTTTGAAATATAAACCAGCTTTTTAAAATCCCTTCCTTTTGAAATGCAATAAAAATCTGAAAATGCATTTTTCATCAGAAAGAAATTTTCATTAAAAGTGCAGATGGTCTACATCTTACAGAACATTAGCATTTCTGGAAAAAAAATCTAGGAAATACAGACATCTACTATACTTACTGACTTTATTCATAAAATTCAAAGACATAGGACATTGAGATGATCGTAGCTCTTGCAGCTAAAATGGAAGAAATTAATTTACTCGGATTCGTGACTTCAGCAAATAAAATATTATCCCAATTTAGAGATGAGCAACTGAGGACAAAATAAATTAAGTGACTCTCTCAAGGTCACAGTTAGTAAATTGAGGAAATAATATTAGAATCCAAATTCTATGCCTCCTAATGAAGCATTTCTTCTAAAATGTTACATTTAAATTGGTTGTAGATAACTGAAAATAAAGTTTATGATCACCACAAATATTTTTGAATTACTTATTTTAGAGAATTGTCTATTTCAAATCAAGTAATATTTATTACACTCAAAAAAAAAAGTTGCAATGGTATCTGTGAGACTTCCAAAATTAAAGAAGAAGGGGTTGCTAAGGAGTCATTCTGCTTACATCACATCCACTTTCTGCTACTCTCCTGCAGAATGGAATGTGTATCAGTAGATATAGAATAAGACCAAAATGAATTAAATCCAAAAATTTAAGATAAAACATGGCTGAAACAAAAGAAAAAAAAAGACAAGAAAAAAACTGGAAAGTAGAATGGATACAAGAAATGGGCATCTTCATGATGTAAGATAGCAAGAATTAGCAACACAAGCTTACCTAGGAGATACTGCAGGTTGGGTTTCAGACCACTGCAGTTAAGTGATTGTCACAATGAAACAATTTGTATGAATTTTCTGGCTTCCCAGTATATATAAAAGTTATATTTACACTATCCTGTAGTGTGAAATCACATAATGTCTAAAAAAATATACACATATCTTAATTTAAAAATATTTTATTCCTTTAAAAATGCTAACAATCATCTGAGCCTTCAGCAAGTCATCTGTTTGCTTGTAGAGGATCCTGTCTCAATGTTGATGGCTGCTGACTGATCAGAGTGGTGGTCGATAAAGGCTGGTGTGGCTGTGGCAATAAGACAAAAATGATGGGTCAAATATTTCAAGGTGCCAACTCAAGGTATGCAAGAATACCAGGGCTGCCTCTTGACTACCCCTAAACATCTATTTTTGCCCTCCTTTCTCTGGGAAACTATAAAAACTGCTGCCTCATTCATCTCTTCCTGAATAACCAAAGGTCCCCTAGGGGAAAAGTTATCCCAAATTACTTACTTGCCTATCTGGGTTTCCATCTTCTGCCAGATCTTAGTCTAGTAATTAATTCTTTTCAATCCTTGTTAGATTTTTAAGTATACATATAAAATGGGGTAGCAGGGCTGATTACTATTCCCCAGTGGGAGAGCTGTTCCAGAGAACCAGGTCTACCATAACTGGAACTAGAAGTCAACAGAAAAATTTCTTAAAATTTCATTTCGCCAACCCTTATGCTCTCCTGGCTACAAATAGCAGTTTCCCTCAAAGTCTCTTTCCCATCCACCCTGTAAACTTTTCAGCAAAACATTTTCAAATTCTTCTGGAAACAGGCTAGTTTTCCCTTCTTTCACGTCTCTTATTTTTCCTTACCAACAACTCTCTCTTTAAATAAGCTAGCCTCTCTTTTTCCTTGAGTATGCCCTCTCAGCCGTCACTCCGATCTTCATAAAAAACAAGGACAAGAAGCAGATTCTCTGCCTGGTGGGAATATGGGTAGTTTTTATATCTTTATTGTTATCTGCATTTTCTAAAGTTTCTACAACAAACATGATTTTTTTAAACAATCCTTTTTAATGTTGTAATGCTTAACAGATCTCAGAGCATATGCTATTATTTCCTACCTATGCATAATTTGATATTTACTTGTGCTAAATCAAATCAGCATGCTCTATTTGCACAGGTGAATTCCCTGTTTCCTTAGGACTTTAAAACTCTGCAGCTGCTGTCATGTAGAAAATGAATTCCCACACAGGTATCCTTACTTTAATAACAGACTCACAATTCTGTTTCCAGGCTTCCCTTTTAGCTTTCACTTTTATTTATTCAGCACTCCTTTTCCCTTTTCTCAGTAGTGTAATGGGGATATCATTTTTAAAAATATTTTCAGATGCATTTTGATATCATGTAAATAACATTGTCCTGTGACTCACTGCCCACTCCTTGCCCTAGAAAGGACTGACACCAACTAGAACAGTATAGCTACTGCTCAGCCCTAACTGAGAAATTAGATTTTTAAAAAATCCCTAACGACAAGATAATGGTCTAGAAAGCAAGCCTTGACAGAAAAAGAAACCTTTTTTTTTTTTTGAAACAGTGTTTTGTTCTGTTGCCCAGGCTAAAGTGCATCATGGCTCACCGTAGCCTAGAATTCCTGAACTGAAGCAATCTTCCTGCTCAGCCTTCCCAGTAGCTGGGACTATGGGCAGGCGCCACCACACCTGGCTAATTTTTAAATTTTTCTTCTGTAGAGACAGGGTCATGATATGTTGCCCAGGATGTTCTCAAACTCTTGGCCTCATGCAATCCTTCCACCTAGGCCTCCCAAGTGCTGGGATTACAGGCATAAGCCACTGTACCTGGCTTTTTAAATTTATTTAGTTTTTTTAGAGATGGGATCAGCTCTCACTCGGTCACCCAGAAGTGCAGTGGTGCAATTATGAATCACTACAACCTCAAACTTCTGGGGTCAAATGATCCTCCTACTTTACCCTCCTAAGCAGCTGGGACTAAAGGTGTGCACCACATAGCCATGCTAATTTTTAAAAGTCTTTTAGAGATGAGGTCTTGCTATGTTACCCAGGCTGGTCGCAAATTCCCAGCCTCAAGTGATCCTCCTGCCTAGGCCTCCCATAGTGCTGGGATTATAGGCATGAGCCACCCCACCTGGCCTGTTTTATAAATTCTTAAAGCTCCAATTAACATATCAAGAGCTAAGCCTCAGTCTCTGGATATGAGGAGAGATAGCTCGGGCTGTGATATACAGCTGTTCCTGCCACACTAAAAGCAGGAAACCCTGCCCATTGAGGCCCCATAGACTGCAGAAGGGAGAGGCAGACAGAAATAAAGGAAAACATAAAGACATACACCTAGTATAAAATTTCAGGGAGGAGGTATATAAGAGAAATTGAGGAATCTTGTATGACATACTCCATTTGGAACTCTGGAAAATAGAACACAGGATAGCCCCACACAAATGCAAGATACTACATCAAAGCGATGTCAGTGATATGACATAAACAGGTAGAGAGAGTACTAGAATAAGCACTCCTTAGCCTCTGTTCGCTGTTAGGTGATAAAGAAGGGATCTTAAAGTCACTGCAAGCCCAGGGAAAGGAGCTGAGATGAAGGCCTGTGGAACTCTCATGGAACCATACTGGTGATGAGCAATGACTGTTCCAGCAGCTGTAAACTTGATAGTCACAGTCTGGGTGGAGAGCATGGTTTAGACTCAAAGAGCACTACAGTTCAGTGACAATCATTGTAAGGTACATGGATGTGCTTTGGTCAAAGAAGAGACCCAGGTAAACATCCTGCATGACTCACCAAGTTTGTAACATAGGCGCACAGTTACATGTATAATGTAAACACAGCTATGTAGCCATAATATGGAAGGCCATCACTTGGCTCTAGGCCACTATTGTCTGTAAAAGGTATAATTGCCCTGCTGACACTGTACAGGCATACTCACACCTGGAGAGAGAAAGAGAAAGAGGGCCAAACCTGTCCATCTTTGAAGACGGACAGTGGGGAGCCAGGACACAACTCGGCTTATTTGTACCCAGAGGTAAAGATTTAAGCTGCTGACCCTGAAGGCAAGGGAGAGCCGGCTGTGCAGTTGTGCATGACAGTGGCCAGAGCAGGTAGTCACAGAGACAGGGATAGACAGTGTAGGATGGCTACTAAATAAAGCCATATTTCACCTACCTCTGGACCCCCGAGTGTTCTTTCAGCTATCTGTAATTCATCCACCCATTTCCTTCAGACCTCAGCGTGAGCTGGCACCCGACCCTGGACCTGACAACCATGGTGGTGCCAGATCTACAAGAGTGACCAACCTGTGCCTGATGCAAGAAAATAAAGTGCAATTTTGTCTGCCACACTTTGGCAGACCCCACTCCAAAGGGCCAAAACCTATATCATGATGTATATACTGCAGTAGGAAACAAAAAGATGCAAAGGAAAGCAAAGAACCTCCTGGTAGATTCAAGGTTCTTCCTACCCAGCCCCACAAGGTGCTTTCATTGTCCCCACGTACCAGGCACCATCCATCTCAAAGAGGTATCTACACCCCCATGTTCATAACAGCATTATTCACAATAGCCAAGATGTGGAAACAACCTAACTGTGTGTTGAATGAATGAATAAAGAAAATGTGGTATATACGTACAATGGAATATTATTCAGACTTAAAGGAGGAGAAAAAAGAGGAATGGGAATATGAATCTCTGAGCATTTACAAAGAGAATCAATTTTCCAAAAGATACTATTTAAACTGGCAGAGACTCAGACTCAATTGATTCAAAAGTTAGGTTTCTTCCCTGTTATCTCCACCATCCAGGATAACGGGGTTTATGGGAAAAACTGTTTCTATTGTAGAAAATAAACATTTATTAAGCCCAAAAATATACCTACTCATATATAAACATTTGATTTTGACAAAGATGGCACTGCAAAGTGGCAGGAAAAGATCTTCTTTTCAATTTATATAGCTGAAACATTTAAATTATCTTATGAGGAAAAACAGAACTTGACCCCTACATTGTTCTATACACACATATCAATTTTAGATGGTGAAACAGGATGTCTTTTAGAACTGTGTTGCTCAATTTGATAGCCACTAGCCACATGTGGCTATTAAACACTTGAAATCGACAAGTATGAATTCTACCGCAGCTATAAGTGTGAAATGCACATCAGATTTCAAAGTCTTAGTATGATTTATAAAATGTAAAATACTGATAATTTTTACATTGAATAAATGTTGAAATGCTAATATTTGGGGTACACTGGGTAAAATAAAATATATTGTTTAAATTCATTTGATTCTACTTTCTTAAATATGGAAAATTGTAAGCTAAATATGTGGCTCTCACTATATTTCTCTTGGACAGCTCTAAGATATAAGGTATTATTGGAGAATATCTTCTTAACTCAAGTTAGGAAAATATTATTTTAATGGGACAGAAAATTCACTAATCATAGTGAAAAAGAATGAAAAATTTTACTACACTAAAATTAAAACTCCTATTCATCTAAATGCACTGTTAGGAAAATTAAAGGTAAGCCACAGAGTAGGAAAATATTTTGGCAACACAAAAAAACTAACAAAGGGTCAGTAGACAAAACTTTTTTTTAAAAGTCTGCTACGAATCAATAAGAAAAAGAAAGACAACACAATTTTTAATAGACAAGATAATAAGAAATTTATAAGGAGGAACTCTAAATGGTCAATAAGCATATGAAAAAATACTCAGCCTTATTATAATCATGAGAATACAAATTTAAACCACAATGAGTTCTGACTACACATCTACCAGCTAGGCACAAAATGGAAAAACTTGACCAATGCCATATTTTGGCCAAGATATTAAATCACAGGAAGTCTTCATACAACTTTCAGATTGGTCCAACCAATTTGAAAATTAATTTGCCATCATCAACCAAAAATTGAAGAAAAACACTAAGCAATTTCCTCACCTAGGTATACACTGAGGAAAATACAGATCAAAACCTCAGTGAGATAACACCTCTCACCTGTTAGATGGCTTGTATTTAAAAATAAAAATAAAAATAAAAGATAAGTGTTGACAAGGATCTGAAAGATTGGGATCTTTATACACTGTTGGTAAGAATGTAGAATGGTGTAGTCAGGATGGAAAATAGTATGGAAGTTTCTCAGAATGTTAAAAATGAAACTACAATATGATCCAGCATCTCACTTCTGAGTATATAACTAAGAGAATTGAAATCAGGATCTCAAAGAGCTACCTACACCCCCATGTTCATTACAGCATTATTCACAATAGCCAAAATAGGTAAACAACCTGAATGTCTGTTGGATGAATGGATTAAAAAATTAATTAATTAATTAAAAAGTGGCATATATATACAAGGGAATATTATTGACATTTAAGAAAGAAAGTTCTGCAATTTGTAGCAACATGGATAAACCTGGAGGGCATTATGCTAAATGAGATAAGCCAATCCAGTCACAGAAGGACAAATATGCATGATTCCACTTGTAGGAGGTCTTAGAAATAGTCAAAGTTAGAGGAAGAAAATATGATGGTGATTGCCAGGGACTGGAGGAAGGAGAAATGTGGAATCTTTGCTCAATAAGTATAGATTTAGTTACATAAGATGAATAAGCTCTAGAGAACAGCTGTAAAACATTATGCCTAAAGTTAAATATATGGTATTGAGAATTTTAACAGACATTAAAAGGATAGATCTTATGTTAAATGTTCTTACCATAAACATACACACACCACACGAAAATTTTTGGAATGGATAGCTATGTTTAGTGCCTTGATTGTGGCAATGGCATCACATGTTCATGAGTATGTCTAAACACATCAAAATGTATACATTAAATATGTGCAGTTTTATGTAAATCAGTATCTCAATAAAGCTTTAAAAATGCTATTGCATACTTACTAGATTTGGAAGTTTTCTTTGCAGCAAGAATTCTTTGACATTTATTTGTCTTAACCATTACTTAAAGGCTATTCCACAGTCATATTTATAAAGTTTCTCTCTAGTTTTATTTTTCTAATGAGAATTAAGAATTTAGTATTTGCTAAGGGACCTCCCAAATGTATTCCATTTTAAAATTTTCTATTAACTATGAATCCTAAGATGTTGAATAAGGCTTGGATTATCTGAAGTAGTTGTTACTCCTATATTTATAAGATTTACTTCAGGTATGATTTTCTGCTGTTTGCTATATGAGTATTGCTTAAAGTTCATGACAATGCTAAAATAATCTGTTAAGCCTTTAGCTACATTTAATCCATTTTTCCATATTTATGTTACAGTTTATAATTAAAACCACTAGAAAAAAGAGCTACCATTTTCCTTGCATATTTAAGTAATAGTGTGTTAAATTTGCCACCCTGCTATAAGTTATTATATAGACTACTTCTTTCCTGCGACCATTTCAGTTATGACATCCTGCTCCTTTTACTCTGGGACAAGCTTTCAAGAGATATAAATTTTTGTTATCACTATGTCCATCCAAATAATTCTCAACAATCCAGCCCAACCGTATGTTAATATTTAAATACCTAGATATAACCATGAGGTTATCAATTAATTTTTAGTCTCTGCATATACGAGCATTATTTTCTCTGCATCCAGGTTGAATATTCCTAATTAAAATACTACTTTGAGAATGCCATTAAAAAGAAGTTTTAAACTCTAAAATTCATAAAAAATGTTTGGTATTCAGTTAATTTTTTTATCAGTAAAATATATCAGAGGAATTACTCTCAACTGAAAACCTTAGATTAGGCTCTCACCTGTTGTGTTACTGTTCTGAGGCTGCCTTAAAACAGTACTACAAACTTAGCGACTTAAAACTGCAGAAATTTCTTCTCTCACAGTTCTGGAGGCCAGAAGTCCAAAAGCAAGGTGTTGGCAGAACCACACTTCCTGCAGAAGATCCAGAGGAGAAAACTACCTTGCCTCTTCCAGGTTCTAGTGACTGTGGCAATTCTTGGCTCTTTTGGTTTGTAGCCATATCTCTCCAATCTTCATCTTTACACAGTATTTTCCTTTGTATGTCTATGGCTTCTCCTCATCTATCTCTTATAAGGACATTTGTCATAGAATTAGGGCCCATTCAGGTAATCTAAGATGATTTCATCTCAAAACTCTTTAACTTAATTACATCTACAGACACATTTTTTCCAAATAAGGTCAAATTCACAGTTTGAGAAGGAGATCACCCATTCAATGCTGTTATGTCTATTATGAAGGAAAAAAGAAAAATGAAGAAGGAAAGAAGGAAAAAGGGAGACAAGGAGGGAGAAAGGAAAGAAAGATTATAGGAAATTAAAGGGATTATTACTCCATGATAGGAGTAATGACATTGTTTTGTATGGGCTTCCGTGGTGAAGTTTCTAAAAAAAGTAAGCTTCCATACATACATATATATATACACACACACACACACACATACACATTGTCATATCCCACACATTTATTACAGACTTCTAGGAGAACAGTATCTAGGTTTTATTTAACTTTGAATCTCAAGCCCTAACCTAGTTATGCTTGACATAGTAAACAAGCAGGAAATAATGCAAAAACACTTAATACATATTATATAAAATAAGTCTATAGCTACTTATGAATATAAAATCATTCTGTAGCTACTTACAGACCACTAGTTTTGCCTGGGCTCAGAACTGACTTCAGAAACATCAGTTGTAATCAGTTACAACTGATGTTGTTGGCAGATGTTCCTGCTTTATTTTGCTTAGTTGCCTCATGTTTTTAAAATTATATTATTTTCCTATAAGACACCTGAAAACCAAACACTGTGTTAAACACTGACAACAAAAACAACAGAAAATTGAGATCTCGGATGAGAAAGGAAAAAGTGAAGTAAATGATAAAATACATGTGGGTGTTTTTGCTATGGGAAACGTAAAGGGAAAGTACAAAGGTAAAGAGAGAAATTGACGAAGTGCTAGTCAAAGCATTCTGACATGTACTAGAGGATTTTATAAGAAATCCACAGGAATAGCACCAACCCATGAATGGTAGAGAAAAGGGTGGAGACCCTCAAGGAATTGACTACAAGATGGAAAAAAAAAAAAAAAATTCTCTTACATAAAGGTAGAATTGGAATGGTTTATCTTACAAAGAGAAAATAGCCCAACTACATACAACTTCTCAAAAAGAAATTGTAACGTCAGAGATATAAAATCAGGCCAGGAGCGGTGGCTCACGCCCGTAATCCCCACTTTGGGAGGCCGCAGGGGGTTTCGAGACCAGCCTGGCCAAGATGGCAGAACTCCAGTCTCTACCAAAAATATAAAAGTAGCCGGGCGTGGTGGGTACGCCTGTAATCCCAGCTACCCAGGAGGCTGAGGTGGGAGAATCACTTGAACTCGGGAGGCGGAGGTTGCAGTGAACCGAGATCGTGCCCTCCAGCCTGGGTGATAGAGCGAGACTTCGTCTGAAGAAGAAAGAAAACACAAAAAAAAAGCCCGGCACGGTGATTCACGCCTGTAATCTCAGCACCTTGGGAGGCCGAGGTGGGAGGATATCCTGATGTCAGGAGTTGGAGACCAGCCTAGCCAAAGTGGTGAAGCCCCGTCTCTACTAAAAAATACAAAAAATTAGCCAGGCATGGTGGCACGCGCCTGTAATCCCAGCTACTCCGGAGGCTGAGGCAGGAGAATTGCTTGAACCCGGGAGGCAGAGGTTGCAGTGATCCGAGACCATGCCATTGCACTCCAGCCTGGGTGACAGAGCCAAGACTCCATCTCAAAAAAATATATATATAAAATCACTGTCAAAGGTATACAAAGCCAACCCTGTAAGTTGTAAAATAAGTAATATGTCTATCCTTAGACATGATAAAAAGCACACTTCTTTGAATAAAAATTCAAAACATGATCATTTTGTTATCATTCAAGTGCCAGTCACTATCCAGCTAGTATTATGCCTGCTCATTTGCTCACAGAAATGTGTGTTTGTGCATGTGTGCATGCGTGTGGGTACTGAGTGAACAAAATCATTTCACTCTGTTTCAGTTGCTTGAGATTCCAGTCAGAAACAACTGTGGTTTCTTTCTTGGTGTGTGTGATTATCTGAAAATTATGTCAATACACAACTTATTATCACTTTTAGAAAAATTCTTGAGAGACTATCCAGTAAGTTAAGAAGGATAAAATTTGCATAAGAATATTGTCACCATCGAAAAACTTAATCTTCTGGTAACAATGAAAACCCAAATGCACTTATCTCCCTCCTAATATCTAAAATTCCCAGTGAAGAGATAGCAAATATAGCAACTAATATCTAAAATTCCCAGTGAAGAGATAGCAAATATATATATATTATATATATGTCATTATATATTTATATATCATATATAATATATATGACATACATAATATATATTTATATATCATATATAATATATATGACATACATAATATATATATATTTACGACAAAAAACCCTAAGAGCAGTAATTATGGGAAAAGGAATGTTCACTGAGCAGAAATCTTAATGATTTTTTCAGAAAGGTGGAAAGGAAGCAGCAAACTATCATATAAAGCTTCCAGCAAGGCCTAATGTGTAGGTGGTGGCTGGTCCATCTAAATGACCCAGAAGAAGCGCAAGAGTCAAGGAAGGAGGTATAAAGAATGGTAATGGCAAGAGGAGCTGAAATCGGTAAGACTTATAAAAGTCTGCCTGTAGAATTACACCCTTCCTGTTTTCTCTCTTTGCTCCCCATTCTGGCTCTCCACTGAGAGGTGCTGTTTACTTCCATTCACAAGCCATGCCATCTGCTCTAAAGAAATTTATCTTCTACCTCTGGCCCATCAGAGTAAACCCTTTATCCTTTCGGAAATGATTCCTGCAGCTTCCCTGCAGGCTGCTCCTCTCTGCCTAATACAAAAAAATTCGTAGTCAGCACTTCCAGATGCAACACCTTCTCCATGAATACGAATAGAAAATCAAAACTCATTAATATTTCAGAGAAAGACACACACAAGTGAAAAACTGAGGCAAACAAACTGAATTTCCCCAAAAACACTGATAATTCAGAAAAACAGAGAATAACTTAATTTTTGTCCTAATGAGGATTCTCAGGATGGAAAATATACTGTAACCATAAGATTAGAATAGGATTCTATGCCAATGGAACAATTAGAGAAATTGTAATATTGTCTTGGAAAGCTAAAATGTGTTTGCTGAAATATAGAAGATAAAAAACGGAAGAACTAAAAGGTAAAGTTGAAAAAAATGAGAATGAAAATGTGAAAGAAAAACAAACGAGAGACAGACCAGTGCTTCTCAAATATTAATGTGAATACAAGTTACCTAGAGATCATGTTAAATGCAAATTCTGATTTCATAGAAGTGAGATGCTGCATTTCTAACAAGCTCCCGAGTGATGCCATTTCTGTTGGTCCACCAGCCACATTTCAAATAGTAAAGACTTCAAAGATATGTGTTTGTGAAATTTCAGGACAGCCAAAGAAAATTAAAAAAAAAAAAAAGAAGGAAAGACTAAGAGTAGAGTCCAATATCAATCTCAAACCATTATTTGAAGGAATTAAAAAGGAACTCAAAGTGGGTCCCATCAGTGAGGACCCAGGCTCAGTTCTCATAATGCTCTCCCTTCTGGCCTCTCTCCAGCAACTCCAAGTTTTTCCAAGCAACTTGAAGACTATTGCATTTCAAGACAGGATTTGTTCTCTTCAGCATGTTTACTTTTCAGACCAATTCAGAGAATCATGATTAATTCACTGCTTTCTCTTTTAGGAAGACAAAATTTAATAATGGTAGAATTAAGACTAGGTCACACTAACCTGTACCAAATTACCTCTAATTTACTATTCAATCTAGACAAGGGAATACTCAGTTTCTACACATAAACATCTTGAATGTAGTTCTCATATTAAAAGACAGACAATCATAGCAATATTCTTATATATATTGTCCTTTCCTTGTTCTCAAGGTAATATCATCACAGGCAAATTTTTTAAATCTTCTGAACAGGAGCAAAGTCACTCTACGCATGAAGTTACATACGTTGAATTTATAGATTTTGAACTACATCTTGTGCATTATTAGCTGTGATTTTACAGGTTATAAGAGTAAGAAAACATTACATACTTTAGCATATTTTACCTAAATATATTCAGGTAGCAAAAGAATAAAGAGGCTTGCTAACCTTGTTTTCCGAATTTGAATTTATCTTTTGTTTAAAACATCTTTATTATATACTAATTGTTTCAGGAATTTGAATTTATCTCTTATTTAAAAGTCCTTTATTACATACTAATTGTTCAAAGAAATCTTTCTAGAGAGCTTCAAAGAGAAACTATTGATGATTTTCTTTGTCTTCTAATGTAAAATCCATGTAATACTTTCATTTTTTTTTTTTTTTTTTTTTTTTTTTTTTTTTTTTTTTTTGAGACGGAGTCTTGCTCTGTCGCCCAGGCTGGAGTGCAGTGGCGCAATCTCGGCTCACTGCAAGCTCCGCCTCCCGGGTTCACGCCATTCTCCTGCCTCAGCCTCCCGAGTAGCTGGGACTACAGGCGCCCGCCACTGCGCCCGGCTAATTTTTTCTATTTTTAGTAGAGACGGGGTTTCACCATGGTCTCGATCTCCTGACCTTGTGATCCGCCCGCCTCGGCCTCCCAAAGTGCTGGGATTACAGGCGTGAGCCACCGCGCCCGGCCTACTTTCATATTTTTTATTGAGAGAAACAATTAGTGTTTATAAGACCATTTAGGAAAGAATGTTGGATTTAAGTCAAAAATTATATCTAAATATATCTAAGTTTTTTCACATGCCTTCTTTTTGGGGGAAAATATAAATTCTGATCCTCAAAATAGTTCCTGGCAGCTCTAAACATAGACCATAAAAACAATATTTGTGAGATAAACACTATAATATTAGAAATACTTAGAGGTAATTATAGCAGTTTGTACATTACAATAGTAAATTTAAAGTTATACTTTTGACAGATTGGCTAACAAACAGCAAAGTGAAAGGAAATTTAGAAATTTTTAAATGGAATGAACCACTATATGAAGGAATAGCCTAATATATGGAAAGTTTTAAAGACTTGACATAAACTTTTGCTAGAATTTTTATTTTAGTGGAAATAGTGAAGAATTCAAGGGTCTCTATGATCGTATCAGTTTAATCCATCTTAGCTATTCATTTATCCAGCATGCTATTACAATACTGCCCCTTTTTGTTAACTATCTATACTGCATAGTTCTTTGATCTAGTCACTCACTATGGTAAGTGCTGAATGTTTTTTATCTATTTAAAAACAAAAAGAAACCACAGTGGCCTAAGAGCCTATGAAAAATTCAGTAATATTGTAGACAACATTTTTACATTAGCTAAAAAAGAGCTACTGCCTTACTGATTGGATCTTACCTATTAGAATATCATATTTTGATGAATGTGATATCTTTTACACTCCAAATTTTAATATACAGGCCCTAAATCTTTTTGCTAAAGATATAAAGTGGACATTGTAGCAGATATTGTCAGTGCACTGCCCATATCTCCTTGTCCTTCCTACCTAAGCACACATCAATTCAATTCCCAACTGAAGACATAAAGATCTTCTCTGGACATGGATATCTGCTCTGCCAACCCACGCAGCAGGCCACAAATGCTGGAGAATTAATTATCCACTGGCTCCAGAAACTCTCAATCAATGACTGAAAGCAGTTGGTGTGGCTCCTCCGGTGAGATAACCCTGAGGCATGTGCCTACACTGGCTCCAGAGTTTCCCCAAGGGAGTTAAGTTCAATTACCCCAATGGTAACTGGCTTGCTGATGTGCACTTATTGGCAGCTGTCCCTTCCCTGTCTCAGTATTTCCTTCATCTTCCAAATAAATCACCTACACAAGGATTTCTGTCTTAGCATGTGCTTCTGATAGAACCCAATCAAGAAAATAGTCCTAGGAAGCAATCTTAAGGATGACATTCTGGAATCCAATTGCTTGCCTGCCAAATGGCAACAACAATTGCATTTCCAGGCGTAAGTAAGGTGGCAATAACCTCTGACATAACCACATCTGTGGATCTAGAGCAAGGCTATATTGTCTGCAACAGAAAATGGTTCTGTATTTGAAAGGTAGTTCCCAGCATAATAAAGAACCCTAATATACTCTGGGTGCCTGAGTAGCATATATCAAGTCACTATGCAATTGGAGATGCTCATAATAAACTGGGTATTGTCAGCCACCAAGTGATCAGGCTGTAACATCACCTTTACTAGGACTCTGACTTGTGGTGAATTGAAAGGAATAAGGTATAAAGGGAGACCAAGTCCATTTGAGGAAGAACCCTAAACAAGTATATAAGAAATACATAAAATGGTAAAGGGTAAGTAACCAAAAAAAAAAGTAATTAGTTATAGCATCTTTCTTCCCTGTCACTAAGAAACAAGCACAGTAATTAGTATATATCATACATCTTAAGATTTTTTTTTTAGATATTGGGAGTCTCACTATGTTACTCAGGCTGGACTTTAACTCCTGGACTCCAGGGATCCTCCCAGCTCAGCCTCCTGAGTAGCTGGGATTACAGGTACATGCCATTGCACCTGGCTTGTATCTTTAGCTTCTAGAGACTGCATCACACACTTAACAAAATTCTTCCAAATACTTATCTAGGAGGCTGCCAGTTTTGAGTAGTCCCAGAACAATAGATGACTCTGCAATAGATTCAGATTATATATGTACCAAATTATATGTACCAAATTATGGTACAAGCAGCCCTGCCACTTGGGCTATGTGACAGAAGCTCCAAAGGTGCTAGACGTGCCCATGATCTATAAAGATGATCTGTGGGTTTCTGGTCAACTTCAACTTCTATTTCTGGTCAAACACAGTGCAGACACCTGTGGTTCTACAGCAAGGTTATGTTGTCTGCAGCAGAAAACCATTCTGTATTTGAAAGGTAGTTCCTGGCATGATACTGAATCCCAATATACTATGAGTGCCTGAGTAGCATACATCAAGCCACTATGCAATTGGAGATGTTCATAATAAACTGGATATTGTCAGTCACCAAGTGATCAGGTCGAAAAGACACAGCAGCAAGTCATATGATAAAAACCCATATCTCAAGATCAGGCCTGAGCAGTAAGTTATACATAGGCACAAGTAAGTTATACAGATAGGCCCAGACCTTCATGTCACCTAGCTCCACTGCAGTGATTACAACCTCTCAACTCATTCCTGTGGCTTTGTAGGGGTTATTTAGATGAGAGTGTAAAGAAGGGAAAAACCTGAGCCTGATTCACAAATTTAATCAACCCAATTCATTAGTTTTTGCTGAAGACATTGCTGCCATAATACAGATTCACTCAAAAATAATTCTGAAAACAGTGGCAAGTGGAAATCCCTGCAGCGGGCTCAAATTGGTGGATGGGTTTTAATGAAAATACCAGGAAGATTTGGCTTCAGTGACAGGAACACCAGGAAGGCTGAAATACGGAAAATAAACTTTACCTCTTTATAATTTCTCCTACAGCCAGGCCAAACTGTCTAACTTGAGAACTACTGATCTAAGAGACACATTACAAAAAATAGCATCTGAACCCAGACATTTCTTAGGGGCCACAACATTCCATCACTTAATCAGGAAAATACTTACCAAGGACTTAATTATAAATAGCAAAGAGTACAAAATTAGATCTCTCTTAAAAACACAATCTTTGCCCATAAAGAACTCCCATGTTAAACTCTCCATTGTCCTCCATTATCTAACACTAAATATGAATGCATAATTCTGGGAAAGCTTGTTTTCTGGATTCACTTTAGGGACTGGAGTTTCCCTAAGTGGATGTAAACACACACATACAGACGTGCACACACACCCACATACAGAAAACATGTTCAAACTTCAAACTTAGCATTTCTGGATTTATAAGGAGACAACTGGAGTACAAGACATAAAATCCTTGCCACTGTCATTGTTATCACCACTCTTCCTTCTAATTTATTCCCTTCTTTTCTCACCTCTTTCTTTTCTTCTATCACCTGTCATTTCTCCTGTGACTCTCAGATTTCACATGGGAAAGTCTGCTTTCTACTAACATCTCTGTGCTCTATAGTCCCCCTTGCCTCCTGTTCAGGCAGAGAATGGACTAATCATTAGAGTTGCAAGGTTTCAGTTTCCTTACTCATTGCATAAATGGGTTTAGGATATTTTTCCAAACAAAGATACATTCATCTTTTATTTTTCTTACTCCTGGGCTCAGTGTCACTCAGACGCTTGAGAGTACAAGATAACCAAAGTTGTTTGTAAATGAATGTAATAATTCCAAGTTTGTTTATCATAGTTCCAACACTGATGAATTTGTAAGTCTCTGCTTTTATTAAGAGTAGATATAAGAAATGGTGTTTGGTGAACATGTCCTGCTTCTGCAGAATCATTTGTCTAGACACTGTTGCTATTCGTGTTGCTAATAAGACACTTTGATTTGCTCATTTATTTAATAAGCATTTGCCAAGTTCCTATTATCTTTGGATGATAGGAAATATAAAGATAAGTAAGTTATAGTTTTGTCTCCTAAGGAAACCCACAGTCTACAGAGGAAATGTACAAGTACACAAGTAATTTTCATATGATTCAACAAATTCTATAGCAGAAACAAACACAAAGTGCAATTGAAACTCAGAGGAAGGCAGATCTAACTCTCCTTGGTGGGGCCTGGAAAGTTCTCAGAAGAAGTGTGACATCTGAGCCACATACTGAAGAAAGAATACAAATTTGCCAAGCTCAAAATCTATGAACTGGAGAGAAAAGAAACTATGTGTACCATGGCATGGAAGAACAGCTTAACAATATATCTAGAGAACAAGGTGCACATAATTAGGTGAAGGAAATAAGGTTCAGAAGAAATGCAAGGATGCAGTTCATAATGATCTTGTATACCGTACTAGAGATTGGCCTTTAACCTGAGGAATAAATGGAAATCACTGAAGCATGAGAGCATGCATGCTTCAATGATTCTTTTTTTTTTTTTTTGAGACAGAGTCTCGCTCTGTCGCCCAGGCTGGAGTGCAGTGGCCGGATCTCAGCTCACTGCAAGCTCCGCCTCCCGGGTTCACGCCATTCTCCTGCCTCAGCCTCCCGAGTAGCTGGGACTACAGGCGCCCGCCACCTCGCCCAGCTAGTTTTTTGTATTTTTTAGTAGAGACGGGGTTTCACCGTGTTAGCCAGGATGGTCTCCATCTCCTGACCTCGTGATCCACCCGTCTCGGCTCTCAAAGTGCTGGGATTACAGGCTTGAGCCACCGCGCCCAGCCGCTTCAATGATTCTTATGCATGAGAGTAGCATGATCAGATTTGCACTTAACAAAATCACTTTGATCACAATAGAGGAAAAATTGGAAAAAGATACTATGAGAAACCAGATGACCAACTAAAAGAAATAATATGAACCTAATCCTAGTAGTGGCCTGAGGGTGACTGCCAAGGAGACAGAGTAGAGAGACATTTAGGAGATAAGCTAAATAGAATCAGGTGATTAATTTGTACGTGAAGGAGGAGGAAGGGCAGAGGGACAGTAACAAAACAGGAAAGCCTCAAGCATAATGTCCAGATTTCCAACATGAAAAGCTGGATGATGGCTTTGACTTCATTGAGCTAAACAATTTATGTGCAGGAAAATCTGGAGCTCAAGATGAAGAGTTGTTCTGGAAATGTTGAATTCGAATAGTCTATGAGATAGCCTAATAGAGATAAACAGGTGGTTGTTATACATGAGTCAGGATATCAGGAGAAAGGCGAGACAGATAAGACATCAGGGCTAGACAGATAAAACATATAGGTAGTAGTTTTTTGTTTGTTTTACTTTTTATTGTATAAATTTAAGGTGTTTAGCAGAATGTTTATATATATATTTACTATATGTGAACATATAGATATACATATATATAGTAAAGTGGTTACTACAATCAAGCTAATTATATAGGGTGAAACACAAAGCAAATCCAAAAGGATCAGACTTAGAAATTAATATGCAGAAACCCTGCCCAAATGGAGACTAACATTAACAATCATTTAGTCACTCAGGCAGTTGGCTCTATCTTCTAAGACAAACCAATATAATTTTTTCAAGAAAAACTATGATAGCTTTCTTAACCTTGCCATTTATCAAAACCAAACTCTCTCTTCTCTTGGGTTTTAGACATTTGTGCATTACACTTATTGTGTATTTCCCAGTAAATGTAACCCAAATATCAATGGCCTTATGTGTTTATTCCTGACTTTACTCTTGAGATTCTGGACAAGAGAGACCTTCCACAGATCTGGGGTACCTCTTTTCAGTGTAATGTGTGTTTTTCTACTCCAGATTTTTAAAAATTGCTTACTAGAAATGAAATAATTATGTCAAGCATTGAAAGAAACACTATTGAAACTTTATAGTTATTGGAACTTTTAAAGTATTCTAAATATTTCCTTCGAACAATAAATGCTGACCTCTAAAAAAAATCAGTACAATGGCTTCCTGATATGGACAGCTTCCTACTTCATAAGGTATTCATTATCATCTCATTCAAATTCTGCAGTTCAATGAATTTCTTTTAAAAGCAAGAACAAAAAATAATTTAGTAAAAGTTAAAAATTATTCCTGAATCTCACTTCAGTATAGTTAGATTTTGCAGCACAATAAGGTTCTAATCACACCCTGATTGGTACAGATTTATGCAAAGAGTTTATACAAGAATTAATGGACATTAAGAAAATCACTGCATGCATACTGATATGTGATTATGCCTGAAGACATGTAGAGCCACCCACAGCTGGAAACATGCTAAAATAATAAGGCTACAGTCAGAAATGCTGCTTTAATTATGAATTTCTTTTCTATTTTTAGATAGTACTGATCTTCACTTGTATTAGAGATACATTATTTTTATTTAAATTTTTGTTCCTTACAACTCCTATATGTAGAAATTTTTTTTAAAAAATCACTGACATATATCCATAAAATTACTAAGCAGAGTTTTTATTTTCAGGTCAAAGAGAAAAAATAATAATAAAGTCACAAATGAATGTATGAACTTAATTAAATTAGATAAATGAGGTTTAAAATATGTTTGTGTGATACAAGTATTGTTATAATGAATATAAGAAGGATAAAAGACATACTTAGAGGCCACCCAAAAGAACCACACTGTCCTAGCATTCATCTCTTAGCTTTGAGATTATCTCTGAATTATGAAGGAAGGAAATTATTATTTATTGAGCAGGCACCTAGTCAGTTATATATTAATGCACACTTTACCTAACTTACTTTTCAGAGTACAACTTCTTTTTCTTTTATGAAATGGAACCAATATTACTGGAAATAACATTTCATAAAGGAAAAAGAAGTTTATATAAAGGCCTTGTGATGGTTTTAAAATATCGTGAAATCCATTGCAAAGGTGAGGTTTAATTCTCTTCTCCTTAAGTGTGGGTAGATTTAGTGACTTAGAATATGGCAGAAGTATCAGTTTGTGTCTCCTGAAACTGGATCATAAAAGACAGCCTTCCTACTTGTACTCTGTCTTTCTTGGATGGCTCATTCTGAGGAACACTAACTGCCATGTCATGAAAATACTCAAGCAGCCTGTATTAATCAGCTCGGTCTCTCACACCACAGGCTGTGTGACTTAAATAAGAGAAATTGGTTTTTCACAGTTCTGGAGACTGGGAAGTTCAAGAGCAAGGTGCTAACCTATCAGTTCCTGGTGAGAGGTCTTTTCCTGGCTTACAGACAGCCACCTTCTTGCTAGGTCCCCTCATGGCAAAAAGACAGAGCTCTGGTGTCTCTTCATCTTTTTATAAGAGCATCGGCCTGATCATATTAGGGACCCATCCTTAAGACTTCATTTAACCTTTGTCACCTCCTCACAGGCCCTGTCTCTAAACAGAGTCACATTTGGGGCTAGTATTTCAACATATAAATTTAAAGGGGACACAAAGATGCAGTCTATAACACAGCCCTGTGGAAAGGTTAGTGTGGTAAGAAACTAAGGCCCCCTGCCAAGAGCTACGTGAGTGAACCAGCTTGCAGGCAGTTCTTCTAGCTCCAGTCAAGCCTTCAGATTACTGTACCCCTGGTCACTATCTCGAATGCAACCTCATAAGAAATCCTGAGGCAGAGTCACCCAGCTAAGCTGATCCTATATATCTTACTCTAAGTATCTAAATATCTTTTTTTTTTTTTTTTTTTTTTTTTGAGACGGAGTCTCGCTCTGTCGCCCAGGTTGGAGTGCAGTGGCCGGATCTCAGCTCACTGCAAGCTCCGCCTCCCGGGTTCATGCCATTCTCCTGTCTCAGCCTCCCGAGTAGCTGGGACTACAGGCGCCGCCACCAAGCCCAGCTAGTTTTTTGTATTTTTTAATAGAGACGGGGTTTCACCGTGTTAGCCAGGATGGTCTTGATCTCCTGACCTCGTGATCCACCCGTCTCGGCCTCCCAAAGTGCTGGGATTACAGGCTTGAGCCACCGCGCCCGGCCAGTATCTAAATATCTTACAATGTGAGACAATACTTAGAGTAAGATATTGGCTTTTAAATAAATATTGGAGAAGCAGTGTGGGTAGTGGAAAGAGCATATACACTTCAACAGTTAGAAAAATCTGGCTTCTAATTCCTGTTTTACCACTTACTATCTATTGCTGCCAAATTCTCCCCCCAAATAGCAACTTAAACAGTAAGTATTTAAAAGCCCATTCATTTACTGTGAGAGTTCACACATACTAGCTCAGTTAATCCTTATAACAACTTTGAGATAATGTTTTATAATACTACACACAAAATATATTTTTGTAATTAAAAATAATTTTTAAATAAAATAAATTACTTTGACATTATGAAATTGGTTGTACCTCCCAAGAATGTTCCAATCAATCTACTTCTCTCCATCTCCACTATGACTACCCAGATCTATATGCCACATCATCTGTAGCCTGGATGACCTCAGTGGCCTAACTAGTTCCTTGCTTTTATAGTTTTCTTCCCCATAGCAGGAGGAGTGAATTTTAAAGATGTAAATCAAACTATGATAATCTGCTACTTAAAACCTTTCCATGACTTCATGTGATTCTTTTTGCTGGTTACACTTAATATATCTAAATGACAGTGAATGGTACTAATCATGTGGTCACTTAATTGATGGCAATTCATTGCAACTACAATGTAATACATATGCATGATGTTTCTTCTTTCATTTCCTTTCATTTCCCCACACTGGTCTTTTTTCTGTCCCATGAACCCATTCAATCCTCAATCTGGGCTCAGGATCTTTGCAACTTACAACCAAGAAAGAAGATGAGCTCAATGGAATAAAAGATGAGCTCATAAGTTTAAAAAGTAATTGACTAGCTAAAAGAGTATAAACACTAAGAAATAAAGACAGGATACTGAACATTTTAGACCACAGGTAAGAATATAAATAAAACTTATTGAACACTTAAATAAAATATTTCACACTTATTATAAAGATAGAAAAATCTATATTTATAAGTAACCTAAACAAATCGGAGTTTATTTGCATTCCTGATTCTCTAGCCAAATTACAATAACCACCAGTACCTAGGTCAATAAGTGAATTTGCCTCTCTGTTCTCTGTTCTGTATATCTATGCAGTACAAATGAAAATAACTATAGTAGACTTACCTCCTTAGTTAGGCTTTAGGTTTTTATATTTCATAAGACAAAAAGTCAAATATGGTCAAAATTGCTATTGAAAGTCTCTTAAAAGACCCACATACAAAACCAATATACCATTTCTCAATAAGTCAATCATATCTTTCCTTCCAGACATAGATTAAACCTTCTGGTTTAACATCCAATAAATGATGAACGTTTGAATCACAATTTCACATTATGATCTCATTCTATGAGAAGCATGAAAGAACTGAGAGCACCTGAGGAAGAACAACAGCTCACACCTTCCCTCTCACACTTACTTTGAGGTCATAGACACACTGAATAGAATGATGAAATCACCTCTGTTATTTCTCTGTCTCTTCTCCCTCTCTCTTCTTAACCCCCTCATGTTAAGGTTGCTTAAATTGAGACAATAGTAACAGGCAGAAGCAGAGATAAATGGAAAACTCTCCAGCAATCATCCTCCCAAAAAGAACACCAAATTAAACAACTATCCATACAAGAAAGCAGCCTTCATAAGAACCAAAAATCAGATGAGCAATCAGAGTACCTGGTTTAAACATCGTATCAAGGAAAGAGACACTGAAGAGGGTAGGAAAGGCAGTCTTGAATTGCCGACATCACTTCTCCCCAGTCCTGCAACGGTGACCCCATGGTGTGGAGACAGAATCTGTGTGCTTGAGGAAGGGAGAGTGCAGTGATTACGGGACTTTGCATTGGAACTCAGTACTGCCCTGTCAGCAGAAATCAACATGGGGCAGAATTCAGCCAGTGCCCACAGAGGGAGCATTTGGACCAGCCATAGACTGAGAGGAATCATCCACTCCAGTGGTTGGAACCTGAGTTTTGGCAAGTGCCCTCACATAGGCTAAAGTGCTCTGGGGTCCTAAATAAATTTGAAAGGCATCCCATGCCACAAGGACTGCAATTCCTGGGCAAGTCTTGGTGCTGTGCTGGGCTCAGAGCCAGTAGACTTGGGTGCACAACCTAGTGAGACACCAGCCAGGACAGCAAGGGAGTGCTTGCATCACTCCTCCTTTAATCCCAGGTAGCAGCTCTGGGAGAGACTTCATTCTCCTTGAGGAAAGTACAAAGGACTTTATCTTGCAACTTGGATACCAGTTCAGTCATGGTAGAATGGAGCACTAGGCAGAGTCCTGAGGCCCCCTTTCTAGGCCCTACCAGCCAGGAAACATTTCTAGACACAGCCTGGGGCAAGAGGAACCTGCTGCCTTGAAGGGAAAGACCCAGTTTTGGCAGGATTTATCACCTGCTGACTGAAGAGCCCTTGGGCCTTGCATAAACACCAGTGGTACCCAGGGAATGGTCACACCGGCCTTGGATGAGACCCAGGCCCGTGCTGGCTTCACAGGTGACCCAGTGTATTCCCGGCTGTAATGGCCACAAGGAGAGGTTCCTTCTGCTTGAGGAAAGGAGAGGGAAGAATAAAGGGGACTTTATCTTGCAGCTTAGGCACCAGCTTGGCCAGAGAGGGTTAGAAAATTAAGCATGGTTCTGGGGTCCTTAATTCCATACCTTAGCTCCTGTATGGCATTTATGGACCCAGCCTGGGCCAGAGGAGAGCTTGCTGCCCTGAAGAGAAAGACTCATGCCTGGAAGAATTCACCACAAGCTGACTGAAAAGCCCTTGGACCTTGAGTGAACATCAGTGGAGCCCAAACAGTACTCACCATAGGTGTCACGTGGTGGTGGCCACAGGGAGAGAATTCTTCTGCATGAGGAAAGGAAAGATAAGAGTGAGAAGGACTTTCTCTTGGGGCTTGGGTGCCAGGTCAGCTGCAGTTTTAGAGTAGCAAGCAAATTCCTAAGGTTTCCAACTCCAGGCCCTGGCTCCTGGATGACATTCGTGGACCTGCCCTGGGCCGGGGTGTGGCTCACTGCCTTGAAGGGAAGGGCATCATAAGCCTGATTGAATTCATCACCTGCTCTCTGAAGAGCTCTTGGAAAATGGGCCAGGCAGTGGTCACTGTGGGACTCAGGCGAGACCCAGCATTGTACTGATTTCAGGTCTTACCTGGTATAGTCCTGGTGGTGGTGGCCAGAGGAGTGCCTGTGTAATCCTTCCCCAAGTTCCAGGCAGCTCAGCACAAAGAGAGAGACTCCAGTATTCTGGAGGAAAATAAGGGAAGAGAACAACAGTCTCTGCCTGGTAATCTGAGAAATTTTCTTGGATCTTACCCAGGTCCACCAAAGTAGTACCTCTACAAGTCTGAAAGAGCTATAATGTTACTGGGCTCGCGGTGCCCACTAATGAATATATGGCCTCAGTGACCAATAATTTAGATCACAACACTCAATTCCTTTTGAAAACTCAGAAAGCCTTCCCAAGAAGTAAAAATACAAACAAACTCACACTGGAAAGACCTACAATACTTAACTTTTAATGCCCAGACGTCAACAAACATCACAAGCATTAAGACCATCCAAGAAAACATGACTTCGCCAAACAAACTAAATAAAGTACAATTACCAATCTCAAAGTTACAGAGATAGGTGACCTTTCAGATAGAAAATTCAAAGTAGCTGTTTTGCAAAAGCTCAATGAAACCACAAAAGACACAGAATAAGCAAATCTATGCTGAGCAAAAAGAACAAAACTGAAAGAATCATATTATCTGACCTCAAATTATATTACAGAGCTCTAGTAACCAAAACAGCATAGTCCTGGCATAAAAACAGACATATAGAAGAATGGAACAGAATAAGGAACCCAGAGATAAATCTGTACATCAACAGTGAACTCATTTTCAACAAAAGTGCCAAGAACATTGGGGAAAGAACAGTCTCTTCAATAAATGGTGCCAGGAAAACTGGATTTCCATAGGCAGAAGAATGAAGCTAGATCCCTCTCTCTCACCATATACAAAAATCAAATCAAAATGGATTAAAGATTAAATCTAAGACCTCAAACTATGAAACTACTAAACAAAAACATTGAGGAAACTCTCTGGGACATTGGTCTGGGCAAAGATTTATCAAGTAATACCCCAAAGGCACAGGCAACCAAACCAAAAATGCACAAATGGGATCACATTAAGTCAAAAAGCTTCTGCACAGCAAAGGAAACAATCAACAATGTGAAGAGAAACCCCACAAATGGGGAGAAAATATTTGCAAACTATCCATCTGACAAGGAATTAATAACCAGAATATATAAGGAGCTTAAACAATTAAATAGGAAAAAATCTAATAATCTGATATTAAAATGGGCAAAAGATTTGAATAGACATTTCTCAAAAGAAGATATACAAATAACAGACATATAAAAAGGTGCTCATCATCATCGATGATCAGAGAAATGCAAATCAAGACTACAATGAGATATCATCTCACCTTAGTAAAAAATGGCTTATATACAAAAAAAGCGGGCAATAATAAATGCTGGTGAGGAGGTAGAGGAAAGAGAACCCTCATGCACTGTTGAAGGGAATGTAAATTGGTACAACCACTATGGAGAACAGCATGGAGGTTCCTCAAAAAATTAAAAATAGAACTACCATACAATCCAGCAATCCACTGCTAGGTATATTCCCAAAAGAAAGGACATCAGTATGTCAAAGCAATATCTGAACTCCTATGTTTACTGTAGCACTAGTCATGATAGCCAAGATTTGGAAGCAACCTAAGTGTCCATCAACAGATGAATGGATAAAGAAAATGTGGTACATGCAAACCACGGAGTACTATTCAGCCATATAAAAGAATGAGATCCTGTCATCTGCAGCAACATGGATGGAACTGGAGTCATTATATTAAGTGAAATAAGCCAGGCACAGAAAGACAAACATCGCACATTCTCACTTATTTGTGGAAGCTAAAAATTAAGACAATTGAACTAATGGAGATAGACAGTAGAAGGATGGTTACCAGAGGCTGGGAAGGATGGGGTAGGGGAAGGTGGGGATGGCTAATAGGGACAAAAATATAGTTAGATAGAATGACTAAGATCTAGCATTTATAGCACATCAGGGTGACTACAGTCAACAATAATGTATTGTACATTTTAAAATAATTAAAAGTATAATTGGATTGTTTATAACACAGAAAAATTATAAATGCTTGAGGTGATATATTCTACAAATTTTGCCTAA
The DNA here is from genome assembly GCF_008728515.1 of Papio anubis. NCBI lineage: Eukaryota > Metazoa > Chordata > Mammalia > Primates > Cercopithecidae > Papio > Papio anubis. Next base: position 61,708,911 of record NC_044982.1, on the reverse strand, counting down.
ATTAAGTCCACAGATGATGTGACTCCAGAGCATTTATATAAGACCACTACCTGCCCCAGCTGAATGATAGCTGACGGGAGATGGGGGCAGACACCTTGTTCTTGCTTTTAGCCATATCTAGTCCCCACGTGACTTACTCTAGGTTATAAAGGGTGACCACTGAATCAGGAAACACAAATACAGAATAAATGGTTTATTGGCAACTCATTATAATATACATTAAAATAATAATATCTGTATTTCCAAATGCTATGGTCACCCTGTACATAAAACAGTATGAACAATTATAGTCCCTATGCTCTGAGAGCCAATAAACTAAAATAAAAAATTGTTGCAGAGAAAAGCACAAAATTGGCAAGAAAATTTAGCCAAAATAACTATGTCAAACTCATAGCTAAAAATTCAAAAGAAAAATGTATGTGTCAGCAAATATGTCCAGTTTTTCTTTAACTGGTAAGAAAGGGGATATTGTCATGACACACAATTTTGTCTCGGTTTCTATCCTTAAAATTGTTACTTTACACTTACACACCCAACCAATCAAGAAATTAGAAATATACATTTGAATTATTTAGCCACCACTGAGTAGATTTTTGAACAAAGCCTTTTTGTTTTCTTTTCAATTTTTAATTGACAAATAACTATATATGCATTTATTGTGTACAACGTATTTTGAAATATGTATATATGGTGGATTGGCTAAATTGAGCTAATGAACATATGCATTATCTCACACAGTTATCATATTTGGGGTGAGAATACATAAAACCTACTCCCTTAGCATTTTTCAATACAATAAATCATACAAAACCTTTCTTTACAAACTCCAAGCCCATGCCTAAAAAGTAAAAGTTGGAAAAACTTTCTACCTGTTAGTTTTAGCAAACTTCACCTTCTCCTTGGAAGAAAAGCAAATATATGTTAACTGGAAGGTTGACAGGAAAACCTGCTGATTTCCAGGCAAACTGGATGTGTTGGGTTAGAAAAAAGAATGTTCTCATTGATTTAGATTGGACACCTGGTAAGCCCTTTAGAAGACTCTGTACCTGTCTCAGAAAAGAGCAATATAGGCCCAAAATGACCAACCAGATAGACAGAATCATGTTCATTCCATTTTCTGCCAAGAGTTTTGTAAAAACTACAGGCATAAAAAATTAAAGGTTTTATTGCAGGACAGATGGGCATGCATGCTGGGAAGCCATATAGCTGGCCCACACAAAACGGATGAACAATCCCTGATTTTCATAACACTTCACTTGAAGACACAGCATATTTCCTGCCTGAGCAAAGAAGCCAAGGGAATAGGAAAGACTCCTTTCTAATATTTTTCCAGATAGTTAAAAGTGATTGTCTAGAGAATTTCCATTTGCAGTTAGCTTGGCATGCCTTTTACCAGAATTCATTATTCCACTCAGCTTTAGAAGCCTGGGGGAGGTGGGGAAGAAAGGTTGTGTCCACATGGTCTTGATCTCTACTGTCTGTTAATCCTATCTAACTAGGGCAGTCGCTGAGTTACATGATTTCTTCTCTGGGGCTATTTATATTTAACACAAGATTCAAGAAATGGTCTCCAAACCCCAGTCTGGGAAACATTAAAAAGACAGATTCTTTTATATAATTTAGCAAGTTTGGATGGGAGGAGGTGTTGTTGGAAAACTGTATTTTCTCCAGTATTCCCAATAAACAGACTCCCATTTGGTAATCACTACTTACAAGATCAAAAAGTATTAGAACTCAGACTAATAAATCGCTAAAGTAGAATTTAATGCATGAGCAATGGAAATAAACATTTTGGAAGGGAAATCATACACTAGCAGCTGCCTATTAACCTTTGCATAAATTTAACTGGGTTGAGCGGTTTTAAGTTTTCATCTAGTCAATATCTGAATACAGAAAGTTTAGACTAAATGGCTCCCAACTTCACTTCAAGAACTGTATGCAGTGATGAGCTGGTAAATTAACCACATCTTCAGGAAAAGATGTATGCATATATATCTCTCGTATACATATATATATACACATGCACACATATGTTTATTAGAAATTCTGCTGATGCAAAACATGTAACCTACAATTCACAAAATAATAAATATATAATATTCTTTATTGTAAACTTCATATACATTTAACTTCAGTGTGACTTGCTATTTCTTAAAAATCCACTATCAGTTTTTATAATTATATGCCAACAATAGTGTCACAAAATCAGACTATGAATATATGCTTGATTACTATCCAATTCAGCACAGAAATCACTCACATCATTAAGAAATGAGTGTAGTTATGACAAAATGTTGGTTGATAATTTTGTTTACATTAAGGAATAAGATGAAAGTGAAATAAACCATGTGCTGGAAATTCACTCATTCGTCAATAAAGTGAGTGACTTCTTTGCTAAATTAGATAACAGTTTGTAAATACTGGCAGAAATGTCTTCATGTTTTTTATGCTATTCACAATATCATAGCCACAGACAGGACACACTTTAAGTTTATTCAGTATTTAACATTTTCTCCATCACTTCTAAAATGTAGGCAATCAACAAAACGTTAAATCAAGCCCTGATTTGCACCATTTGCTGATTGCTGTAGTATAAAGACTCCCACCTGGCCGATTTTAAGTTACCAACATGAAGTCTCTGAGGGCCAAGTTTGGAAGAGATGCAAAGAAGTGTCTCTTTCACCAGATAATTGATATATAACCTGAAGAGCAGAGATAATAGTTAAAAGTGATAAAAGAATTAGGAAGTAATAAATTTTGAATATTGAGTTATTTTATATTAATATAAATTAATTGTGTTTATATAATTTAATTTTTAATAATGATTGTGTTGGCCAAGGGTGGTGGCTCATGCCTGTAATCCCAGCACTTTGGGAGGCTGAGGCAGGCAGATCACCAGAGGTCAGGAATTCAAGATCAGTCTGACCAACATGGAGAAACACCGTCTCTACTAAAAATATAAAATTAGCCGGGCGTGGTGGCGTGTGCCTGTAATCCCAGCTACTCGGGAGGCTGAGGCAGGAGAATCGCTTGAACCAGGAGGCGGAGGTTACTATGAACTGAGATCACACCGTTGCACTCCAGCCTGGGCAACAAGAGGGAAACTCCATTTCAAAAAATAAATAAATATATATATATATATATAATGATTGTGTTTAACAACTACTTCACAAAATTTCTGAAAATTTTACAGTTGACTCTCTCAAGCCAGTTAGCACCACTTAAAGCCACTGTTACACATTTGCTTGCAAATATTCAGATGGGAAGAGGCAAGGCAAAATAGATAAGTTAGCCAATGCTATGGGTGGAGGTTAGGAGAGCAGGAGTATGTGGAATAAAAATGTAGAAAAAAATGTTCTTACCTGTTTGCAACCTTAACTCCCAGAGATTACCATTTCAATGTTGTAATAGGAACTCACCAGCAGGATTCTCCACAGAAGAATGGATATCAACCAATGGATAGTGGACCTCTGTCTCTGGCCATGGCACCATCTCTCAAAGCAATGGTCCAGTGATTTTCAATCCTGGTGATCATCAGAATCACCTATGTTGTTGCTGTTGTTGTTGTTGTTGTTGCTGCTGCTGTTGTTTTTAATGCAGGCATCAGGGTCACCTAAACCAGAATTTCCTAAGGTAAGTCCACTTTCCAATCTACTTTGAAATTTTAACCCAGAATGTTCACTGTTAATGGCATCTACTTTGGCTTAAGTTCATATTAGTGAGAGTCAATTTCTAAAAGTTCACCCTGAAACTAGGTCACTACTCACATCAATTTCAACAAGTATATAAAATAATTAATTTCTGTGTTTAAATGGGAAATTATATGCAGTGTGATCTTTTTAGAATCAGCTATAATAAAATGAGACATTTCATTTATAAAATTTCTTAACAATGTTTTCTTCTAATAACCAGCCATAAATTCCCCATGAGTGAAAAGTTTATGTTCACAGTATTATGTTGCCTTTCTGTATTTTCAAAATTGAAAGATGAAGAAGAAACAAACTTTGATCTGACTGACATTATGATGACAGGAACAGAGAGAGACATTTTTAGGACATATTTTCAAAACTGTGCACATGAAATGACATTTCAAGTTTGGGAAATCATATTACTTTAAATGGGATTTACATGGTTACATTCCAAACTACTTTGAAATGTTAACCTAGAATGTTCACTTTTGATGATGTCTATTTGATTTAAGCTCATGCTGGATAACTTAAAAGTTGCCATTTCCACACTCAAGTATTTCAAAATTTTGAAATAACCATCTAACATTTGGAAGGTTCTAATCAACTTTAACAAAAAATAATTAGCAAACTAGGTAAAAATTATTTTAAAAGCAAAATTCAAAACTATTTCCAAAAAATGTTTATATAATCAAAACAGTGTAAAAACAATATTTAAAAGGATTGCAATTCTGAAAGTGAATTTAGAAATATTAGTAATCACCTTATGTTCTAATGCTTAACATTAGAACAAAAGCATCATATCAGGCCATTTATTTTCACTGCCTAAATCGTTAACTTCGAATGTGGTCACATTTTAACCATTTTCCTAGATGACACTCTCTTTGGAGGTCAGCATTCTCATAACATATAAGCAGTTTTGCCAAAACCCCTCCCTGAGTCTGTATTTTTTCCATTTACATTTGTCTTCTCCTCCACACCTCACAATAGTAGTGTCAGTATTGGTAACAGTGTTCCCAAAAGCATGAATCATTTTGCATGATAATCACTTAAAGTTAGTAGTACAACTGCAAACCAATCTATGGGCCAGTTTAGGGTTCAATTATCCATGTGCCCCTAAATTAACACCAAATTTTACAGATTAATTCACCGTCAGGGTATAGGTAGAAAACTGTGAGTACAAACCATGAAATGTCTCTATCCACAGTGCTAGCTTTCCAATTCATTTCATCTTTGTTCATTTTTTTTCCGTGTTTATTGCTGACAAACTCTGCTAGTGTATATATTAGTCAGATACCACCTAATGTTCTTTGGCACTTATTACATTTCCCATTAAGCTAAAATCCTAAAATAGCTTTTTAAATACTGAATTTGTATCTCTGCCAATATGAAATTGTGAAACCTTCCTTATCCATTTATTGCATCAAATACTTGATTTCCCCAGGTGCTAAATCATTAATCTTGTCTGGATGTATTTCAAGACCAAAGCTCCCATTTTAATAAATTTACATGACAGCCAACAATAAATCTTCAGAGGCCCATCTTTCTGGCTCATGACCTGTCTAAATCCTCTACCTGAAGCTGATACCTACACTACTTCTAGATTTGGAAACAAAGAACATATTTAGGAGATTGCATTTAGACAGAGGCAGCAAGAAATCTTCCTTTTATGCATTTTTCTCCTTTCCAAGCACACGCAATAAATTTATACCTCTGCAGGTTAACAGAAAACATGGATGTTATTATACATACTGTTTTGTTCCCTCTGGCTGTCTTCAAAATATCTAAGACCAGGGCCTCAAAGAATTTTCTGTAACAGAACTCTGCTGCCACCAACTGAACACATTCACCCAATGCAAGTAGGTTTTGTTTTTTGGTTGGGTTTTTTTTTTCACAAATTAGTGCTGAAAAAGCAGATGAAGGGAAGACACATATTCTCTTTGCCCATATCCCAAACCCTAGTCATAACTCCATTTTTAATCAGTAATACCATGTGAGCATTGAAAGAGGGCTGAGAAGTCATATCTTGACATTAGCAATGGCAGCCCTCCCTTTGCAACTCTAAACCACCTTGTGTTAATAGAAAACTCCTCCTTTATTTGTAAGCAAAGGGCACCTGTTTTATTCGTACGAACAAGCATAAATCAAAGACTTTGTGCCAGGAGTGGCAGGTCATGAAATGGTAATGTTGACCTGGCCGTTGAGCTGGACTAAGTGGAAGTCTTTGAATCAATAATGGTTACCAGGTCAGAAAAGCAAACTCCTCTAATCTCATTCTCACTGGCGAATTCTTGCAAAAAAATTCAAAGTAGTCTTCACAGGTGGCCCTAATTTCTTGTTCCCAAGCCAAATCCACTTTGATCTTTTAAAGGGGTAAGAGACTATTTAGTCAGTTTGTCTTAGACCTTTCCAACACATTAGAATCACCTAGTAAAATACAAACTTCAAGGCCCCTCCTCAGAACTCCCAGTTAGCGCCTCTCAAAAGGGAATTTGGGCAACAGTGTATTTTTTTAGTCCACAGGAAATCCTGAAATACAGCCAGAGTTGAAGAGCTCTAGCTTAGGCCTATTCTCTCATTTCCTAAATGGGGGAACAGGTTCAGAAGAGTAAAAACAATCAACAAAAATGTATGCACACACCCTTAAGGAAAACCTTGAGGAGGCCTAGAACGTTGGGTTTGGAGAGTGTGATGCCTGGCTTCACTAAGGAGGCTTATCCAAAAGGAAGCACATCCTAGCATGTTGATCTTTGCCATATTCCTTTGTTCTCTTGAACAATTCAACATAAGCAGGATAAAAATGCTTTAACGGTCAAAAAAAAAAACCACAGCCTTTGGAAGACAATAAGAAAAATAACTTCACTTTATTTTCATTTCATATCTGTCCCATTTAGCTTGAAATTTTTGCCCTCTTGAGCCTTATGAGTACTGAAAATATATTTACTGTGAGCCAAATATGACCTAATTTGTTAATTCCCATGACCCTGATATTTTCCTTTAACATAGACAGCCCAAATATGGAATGTTTTAAGAAAAATTAATATATATTTGAAGTTTTTTATTTATTCGACTTGTTCATAGTATGTAGAAGGAAACAATTTAACATACAGTATGCTGATATTTTTTTCTACAGTTTTCTAATTTTCTTACCACCGTCTCTGGAAGAATCATTTTAGATTACTTCTAGTGCCTTATGAAAAAGGTCTACCCAGCATCACTACCCAAGAAAGCAAATTAATGCTTCATGTTTCTCCTACTTCTTGGACCTTCCCAACTCTACTAGCCCCTGACTCATCCAAACATAGCCCTAGCTCACCCAGCAGTAATTTTGCTGCAAGTCAAACCCTGATCCATCTGCCTTTTTGCTTAGTAGTGTCTTTAACCCGCTCTCTTAGTGAGCACTCAAGAATCTTTGACATTAAATGGGTATTGCACTCCTACCTGATTGAAATGGCTTTGACCTTGACAATAAAAAGCTGATTTCACCCAATAGGGCTTCCTAATTTTGGAAATTCAATTCACACTGACTTTTCAGGGGTGAGGGGGAAGAGAAGCTAGCAAGACAGAGGTTGGTGGTGGAAGTAACTTGAGTCCAAGACAGAGAGTTATAGCTCTATACATGACAAGACACCCACTAGAAACCTGTTGAGATGAAGAAATAGTACACCTTCTGGGAGTAGTTAGCCCAAAGTAATAAAGTGGTCAGGCAAACAAGTTTCTTTCAGCTACAAAGCATCAGTAGTTGGAGCAGCATAGGGGCACAAGCAAGACTGCTTTAGTACCCACGTGGGAAAGTGTAAAGCTAAAAACGAGAGCATGTTTTCTTCCTGCTTGTTAACAATACAGAATGGAATTGGGAATTCTGAGGACACTGGAGAAAACAAATATGATTTTGACCCTTAAAGGACTTCAGAATATCAATGAAAGACAGGGAAATCCAATGAATATGGTTACCCAAATGCCAGAGGGCAGATCACAAGAAAGAGGTCAAATCAACAAAAAAAGAAGAAAGAAAAAAAGAGAGAGAGAGAAAGAAGAAAAGAAGGAAGGAAGGAAGAAAGAAAAGAAAGAAAGAAGGAAAGAAAGAAAAAGAAAAGAAAGAAAGAGAGAGAGAAAGAAAGAAAGAAAAAGAAAGGAAAAGAAAGAAAGAAAGAAAGAAGGAAGGAAAGAAAGAAAGAAAGAAAAGAAAGAAAGAAAGAAAGAGAGAGAAAGAAAGAAAAGAAAAAGAAAGAAAGAAAGAAAGATACTGGGGGTTATGTTGTCTATGCTGTCATTGGAAGAAGTATATGCTAAGGAGTACACACAAAATACTTCTAGAAGTTTCCAATAAATAACTTAGGATCCATTGTATCAGGGGATAAAGGCGCTGAAATCACAGAAGGAATAGCTATTGACCACCTCCTAGGTTTCACATGCTAGTGATGGAAATTAGCCGGCTCTATCCCCAAAATGTTCGCTTCCCCACCTCCCACCTGTCCAGATATTGCATGTCTTGGAAATAACGATATGACTTCTCCTCAGTCCTGATGTATTCTTATTATCCCAAATGAGAAATTCCCACAAGAAGTTGCTAGCTGGGGAACGGAGTAGTAGGCAATATCTTGGCTAATTATTGTCATAAAAATAAATAATATTAAACCTAAATGTATTACATTTGTCAGACATTATCCTCTAATTAAATAAACACAACCAAAATAATTCCATCCAATAAAGCTACTCTTACAAGAACTAATTTCACAGTTAATTCATTCTGGCAGTGCCAATAATATAGATTTTTATAAAAATTCAATCTACAGAGATTGTATTAAAGTTCTGTTACAGCAAGGTGATTCTTGGCCTTGAATATTTTCAGGCTGAGATAATATGTTTGATGCTTTAAGGTGTAAAAATTCTGTGCTCACAACCAAAAACTTGTCTAAGTTCTTAAAGATATAAAACTTCTTTTTTATATAAAAATGTGGTTCTTTTCACTAGTGCCTTAGAGCTGACACTTGCAAAGGTTAAGAATTGCATTCCACCAAAAAAAGCACAAAGAAACAAACATTTGGTGGTGTTCATATGGACACTATATGTAACATCAGCAATGACTCCTCAGAGTCTCTTGAGTCCCATGGTGATATACTTGGCCAACAGATCCTGACGACAGCAGGCTGCTTGAAGTGAGTTTTGATGAGTCTGTGAGGCCTGTCATTGTAGCTCTCCTACCCTATCTATTATAGTTGGCTACCATTTGGTATTATGTGGGAAAGTCTACCGGCCACAGACTGCTGTATCATTGTACCAGGGCACTTCTCTGCTGCTCTAAAAATTCTCATGCACCTTTGTTCTGGAAAGGAAGTATAATCACCAATTATAATCACAAAATAAAATCACCAAAATGTTCCAAGTGAAATGCCAGTTTTACTATATGAAATATTTTAATTACCAATTTATCATCAATTTTGAGAATTTTGTGAAAATTTCTTTATTTGATGTAATCTGACACTGCCACACAGGACTGGTGGTATACAGTTCCACCCATTCCACAGAGATAAAGAATATGAAACCCAAACTCAAAGCATTCACATTCAGTGATTGTCAACGATTCACTGTTACATAAAAGCGACTTTAAATTACATGGGATATATACCAAGTGCCCAAGAAATATGGTGCAGTGGAGGAGAGTCTCCATCATACTCCCACTGTTGCATTTCTATTATTGTAAAATATATTCTGCAGTCCCAATATCTGGGACATATTCCAGTGAAAGACTAGTGGCCACATTTAGCTGATATGCTTATAAACCTATGATATACCGGCTGGTAACTGCTGAATGATGAGCTAGCCTTTTGGGTAAAGAGTGGCAGCCACCTCTGTTTTGAGATTTGAGGTCTCCAGGAAATCCTTAATATCAAAACTGTCTTTCTGACTTAAAAACCTCAATCTCTGGGAACCCACCCTCTAGAACATTTTAGAGGGTTGGAAAATATTTTCCCCAAATGCACATATTTTATTATCCCATACTAAAGAGATAATTATTTATCAGAACTAAACTTTTAAGTTGAGACTTCAGACACCATGGCCTGAAACAGGAGAGACAGTTGTAAAAGAGGGAACTAGTAAAGAAATGGTGAGTACTGAAAAGAACTTGCCTGTTTTCCAAGCTGAGTAGTTTCCTGGCCCACAAAGGTATTTTGGCAGACCAGCATGCTTCTTTGATCTCAAAGGTGGCAGAAAAGGAAAGTTGGCACTAGAGATGAGACAGAACCATGGGAAAACCTGGCAGTAATAGATACTCTTTCATAGGAAGTATCAACTGAGAAGACAGAAAACTGTAATAGAAAGGGAGACAAATAGATTACATTGCTGAACTTCAGAAGCTACATGTTAACTTTTTAAGTACATTAATTACATTATTCCTCTCAACAATGTAAGAGAGATGGCATTAGCCCTACTTCATTGGAAATTTTTTTAAAAAGAAGAAAAAAAGCTTAGAGATATTTTCCATTGTTATGTAGTTAGAAAATTAGGTAGTAGGCAATTAAACTGATTCTAATTCCAAGTTCTTTCAATATAATAACTTACCTTTAATGTAATAGTTTTCTTATTCTATTTAATATAGAAACAATAGGTTCAACAATTATAGCCCAGGGTGCCTATGATGGATAATATTGAGTGTCAACTTGATTGAATCAAAGGATGCAAAGTATTGTTCCTGGGTATGTCTGTGAGGGTGCTGCCAAAGGAGATAAACATTTGAGTCAGTGGAGTAGGAGAGGCAGACCCACCTGCAATCTGGGTGGGCACCATCTAATCAGCTGCCAGTGCAGCTAGAAAAAAGCAGGCAGAGGAACTTGAAAGACTAGACTGGCTGAGTCTTCCAGCCTCCGTCTTTCTCCCATACTGCATGCTTTCTGCCCTCAAACATCAGACTCCAAGTTCTTCAGCCTTTGCACTCTTGGACTTACAGCAGTGGTTTGCCAGGGGCTCTCAGGCCTTTGGCCACAGACTGAAGCCTGCACTGTTGGCTTCCCTACTTTTGAGGTTTTGGGACTTGGACTGGCTTCCTTGCTTCTCAGTATGCAAATGGCCTATTGTGGGACTTCACCTTGTGATTGTGTGAGTCAATACTCCTTAATAAATTCCTATATATACACACACACACACACACACACACACTAATAGGATATATATATATGAACTAATAGGATATATATATATGAACTAATAGGAGAGATATATATAGAGAGAGAGAACCCTAATACTGATTTTGGTACCAGAAGTGAGGTATTAGTCCATTCTCATGCTGCTATAAAGAACTACCCAAGACTGAGTAAATTATGAAGGAAAGAGGTTTAATTGACTCACAGCTCCACGAGGCTGGGGAGGCCTCAGGAAACTTAAGACTGTGGAATTCAACTTAAGACTGTAGAAGGGGAATGTCTTAAGTCCCCTTCAACTTAAGACTGTAGAAGGGGAATGTGATGGTTAATACTGAATGTCAACTTGATTGAAGAATGCAATGTATTGATCCTGTGTGTGTCTGTGAGGGTGTGCCCAAAGGAGATTAACATTTGAGTCAGTGGGCTGGGGAAGGCAGACCCACCCTTAATCTGGGTGGGCACCATCTAATCAGCTACCAGTGCTGCCAAAATATAAAGCAGACAGAAAAAAAAAAAATGTGAAAAGGCTAGACTGGTTTAGCCTCCCAGCCTACATCTTTCTCCCATGCTGGATGCTTCCTGACCTCAAGCATCGGACTCCAAGTTCTTCGACTTCAGGACTCAAACTGGCTTCCTTGCTTCTCAGTTTGCAAATGGACTATTGTGGGAGCTTGTGATCGTGTGAGTTAATACTACTTAATAAACTCTCATATATACATATATATCCTATTAGTACTTTTCCTCTAGAGAACCCTGATTAATACAGCTTTTGGTATTGGGAGTGGTTCTAGAGGAACAGAATATTAAGGATGGAGTTCTTTCATTGGTTTTGGGGTTTCTGGAGTTGGCTGCTTAATATGATTAGATCAAAATATGCTAAGGACTCTACTTCTAATAGTACAGAGAACACTGATAGTCCTTGGCATGAACTGTTTAGAGAGTTATGCAAAATAAATGAATTTGACACTCCTGATTCACTTCTCATGAGAGGCAAGGGTATCAGTGACTCTACACACAATAACTTTGACTTATGTGGAGAACCAAGGAATATAATGAAGTTGGTTGATTGCTCCTAAATTCACTGGGACCAAAGTGATGAAAGAAAATGATTAACTCGGATTCTAACTCCCAGCTTCAGAGGCAGATACTGAGCTTCAAATCTGCTAAGATTGCCCTGAGGGAGAGTCTTATCTCCTGTAGAGAAAGAGCTGAAATTGTGGAAGAACAGACACAAGCTCTTATTATGCAAGTGGCTGACCTGCAATGAAAGGTGCATGCACAGCCTCACCAGGTATCTACTGTTTTAAGTGAGGGTGTTGACTGGAAAAGAATTGGACCCTGCAACTTGGAATGGGGATGACGCAGGAGCACCCTGATAAAACTGGGGACACTGAGCTTGTAAACTCTGATAAGCCCTTTTTTCCCAGAAGAAGCAGCTTCCCCATCCCCAGTAGTGGCAACATCCTCTCCCCAACCCATGCTGCCATCAGCCTTTCCACCTTTGTCTGAGAAGATAAACCCTGTCCTGCGTGAGGCAACAGTGACGGCCTCCCCTGAGGCAGTTGCCAGGCAAGATAATGTTTATTCTCCTAAGGAACCACCCTCAACACACCTGTTTGCTTCTAGATCTATAACTAAAGTCCCAGCAGGCCCCTAGAGGTCAAGTTCAGAGTGTGACCCATGAGGGTCACACTCTACAGTTGAAAAGAACTGCTTGAGTTTTCTAATTAATATAATCAGAAATCTGGAGAACAGGCATGAGAATGGATATTAAGGATGTGGGCTAATAGTGGAAAAACATAGAGTTAGATCAGACTGAATTTACTGATTTGGGCCCACTAAGTAAGGACTCTGCTTTTAATGTTGCAGCTCAGAGAGTTAAAAAATGTTCTAATAGTTTATTTGCTTGCTTAGCTGAAATATGGATTAAAAGATGGCCCACTGTGAGCAAGCTGGAAATGCCTCATCTCCCTTGGTTTAATGTAGAGAAAGGAATCCAAAGGCTTAAGGAGGTTGGAAATGGTGGAGTGGATTATTCATTTTAGACCTATTTGTCCCAGCTGGGAGGGTTCGGAAGATATACCCTTGACCAGTGCTTTGCAAAATAGGTTTGTGAAGGCAGCACCCGCATCTATGAAGAACTCTGTACTTGCTCTTCTCTACATGTCAGATCTAACAGTGGCAACTGCAGTCATTCACAACTAAATTTAAATACAATGGGAATGATTGGATCCCAAGTCTGGCAGGGACTAAGTGGCGGCACTCAGCCATCAAAGATAAGGTGGGCATGGCTACCATAATGGACATCAGAGGCAAAGCAGCAATCAGAATAGTCTGACTCATGTAGAGCGCTGGCATTGACTAATTAATCACGGTGTTCCTAGAAGTGAAATTGATAGGAAGCCTACTGCATTCCTACTGAATTTATATAAGGAGAAATCTTCCTGGTCAAATGGACAAAAGACTAATTAGAATCATAAAAACAGAGAATTATGTCCCCTCAATCAATTTCTAGACTTGAGCCAGTTTACAGACCCAGAACCTCTTGAACAAAGGGGAGGTCGGGTCCCCTTAAAGAAGGACCCCATTACACTACCGACAACTTATGCCATTAATCTTTCTCCCAACCTTCCCCAAGCAGACCTCCAGCCTTTTACCCAGGTAATTGTGCATTGGGGAAACAGAAATGATCAGACATTTCGGGGACTACTGAACACTGGCTCTGAGCTGACATTAATTCCAGAGGACCCAAAATGTCATTGTGGTCCTCCAGTTAAAGTAGGGGCTTATGGAGATCAGGTAATTAATGGAGTTTTAGCTCAGGTCTGGCTTACAGTGAGTCCAGTGGGTCCCCAGACTCATCCTGTGGTCATTTTTCCAGTGCCAGAATACATAATTGGCACAGACATACTTAGCAGCTGGCAGAACCCCCACATTAGCTCCCTCACTGGTAGGGTGAGGGCTACTATGGTAGCAAAAGCCAAATGGAAGCCATTAGAGCTGCTTCCATTATTTTCTACCTAGAAAAATAGCAAATTAAAAACAATATCGCACCCCTGGAGGGATTGCAGAGATTAGTGTCACCATCAAGGACTTGAAAGATTTCTACCACTTCCCCATTCAACTCTCCCATTTTGCCTTTGCAGAAGACAGATGGATCTTGGAGAACGACAGTGGATTATTATAAGCTTAACCAAGTGGTGACTCCAATTGCAGCTGCTGTACCATATGTGGTTTCATTGCTTGAGCAAATTAACACATCTCTTGGTACCTAGTATGCAGCCATTGACTTGGAAAATGCCTTTTTCTCCATTCCTGTACATAAGGCCCACCAGAAGCAATTTGCCTTCAGCTGGCAAGGCCTGCAATATACCTTGACTGTCCTACCTTTGGGATGCATCAACTCTCCGGCTTTGTGTAATAATCTTATTTGGAGAAAACTTGATCGCTTTTCACTTCTGCAAGATATCACAGTGGTCCATTACATTGATGATATTATGCTGATTGAATCCAGTGAGTAAGAAGTAGCAAACAAACGGGACTTATTGGTGAGACATTTGCATGCCAGAGGATGAGAAATAAATTCGATTAAAATTCAGGGACTTTCTACCTCACTAAAATTTCCAGGGGTTCAGAGGTATGGGGCCTGTCAAAATATTCCTTCTAAGGTGAAGGATAAGTTGCTGCATTTGGCCCCTCCTACAGCCAAGAGAGAGGCACAATGCCTAGTGGGCCTGTTTGGATTTTGGAGGCAACACATTCCTCATTTGGATGTGTTACTCCAGCCCATTTATCAAGTGACCCGAAAAGATGCCAGTTTTGAGTAGGGTCCAGAACAGGAGAAGGCTCTGCAACAGGTCCAGGCTGCTTTGCAAGCTACTCTGCCATTTGGGCCATATGACCCAGCAGATTCAATGGTGCTTGAGGTGTCAGTGGCAGATAGGGCTGCTGTTTGGAGCCTTTGGCAGGCCCCCATAGGTGAATCCCAGTAAAGACTTCTAGGATTTTGGAGCAAGGCTCTGCCATCTTCTGCAAATAACTACTCTCCTTTTGAGAGACAACTCTTGGCCTGCTGCTGGGCTTTGCTGGAGACCGAATGTTTGACTATGGGCCATCAAGTCACCATGTGACCTGAACTGCCTCTCATGAACTGGGTGCTTTATGGCCCATCAAGCCATAAAGTGGGTCATGCACAGCATCATTCCATCATCAAATGGAAGTGGTATATACATGATCAGACTTGAGTAGGTCCTGAAGGCACAAGTAAGTTACATAAGGAAGTGGCTCAAATGCCCATGGTCGCCACTCCGGCCACCCTGCCTTCTCTCTTCCAGCCTGCACTGACGGCCTCATGGGGAGTTCTTTACAATCAGTTGACAGAGGTAGAGAAGGCTAGGGACTGGTTCACAGATGGTTCTACGTGATATGAAGGCACCACCCAAAAGTGGACAGCTGCAACACAACAGCCCCTTTCTAGGACATCCCTGAAGAACAGCCATGAAAGGAAATCTTCCCAGTGGGCAGAACTTTGAGCAATGCACCTGGTTGTGCACTTTGCATAGAAGGAAAAATGCCCAGATGTGCGATTATATACTGATTCATGGGCTGTAGCCAATGGTTTGGTTGGATGGTTAGGGACTTGGAAGAAGCATGATTGGAAAATTGGTGACAAAGAAATTTGGGGAATAAGTATGTGGATAAATTTCTCTGAGTGGTCAAAAATTGTGAAGATATTTGTATCCCATGTGAGTGTTCACCAATGGGTGACCACCTCAGCAGAGGAGGATTTTAATAATCAAGTGGATAGGATGACCCACTCTGTGGACACCACTCAGCCTCTTTTACCAGTCACCTCTGCATTCACCCAATGGGCCCATGAACAAAGTGGCCATGGTGACAGGGATGAAGGTTTTGCTTGGGCTCATCAATATGGACTTTCACTCACCACGGCTGACCTGGCTACAGCCACTGCTGAGTGCCCAATTTCCCATCAGCAGAGACCAACACTGAGGCCTCAATATGGCACCATTCCTCGGGGTGACCAGCCAGCTACCTGGTGGCTGGTTGATTATATTGGACCTCTTCATGGAAAGGGCAAAGGTTTGTTCTCACCGGAATAAATACTTACTCCAGATATGAGTATGTCTATCCTGCATGCAATGACTCTGCCAAGACTACCACACATGGACTCATGGAATGCCTTATCACCGTCATGGTATTCCACACAGCATTGCCCCTGACCAAGGCACTCACTGTACAGCTAAAGAAGTGCAGCAGTGGGTTCATGGTCATGGGATTCACTGTTCTCACCATGTTCCCCATCATCCCAAAGCATCTGGATTGATAGAACAGTGGAATGGCCTTTTGAAGTCACAATTACAATGCCAACTAGGGGACAATACTTTGCAGGGCTGGGACAAAGTTCTCCAGAAGGCCGTGTATGCTCTGAATCAGCATCCAATATATGGTACTGTTCCTCCCATAGCCAGGATTCATGGGTCCAGGAACTAGGGGTGGAAGTGAAAGTGGCATTACTCACCATCACCCCTAGTGATCCACTAGCAAAATTTTTGCTTTCTGTTCCCACAACATTATGTTCTCCTGGCCTAAAGGTATTAGTTCCAGAGGGAAGAACACTGCCACCAGGAGAGACAACAATGATTCTATTAAACTGAAAGCTAAGATTGCCACCTGGACACTTTGGGCTCCTCCTACCCTTAAGTTAGCAGGCTAAGAACGGAGTTACAGTGTTGGCTGGGGTGACTGACCCAAACAATCAAGATATAATCAGTCTACTATTCCACAATGGAGGTAAGGAAGAGTATGTGTGGAACACAGGAGATCCATTAGGGTGTCTCTTAGTATTATCATGCGCTGTGATTAAGGTCAATGGGAAACTACAACAGCCTAATCCAGGCAGGACTACAAATGGCCCAGACCCTTTAGGAATGAAAGTTCGGGTCACTGCACCAGGAAAAAAATCATGACCTGCTGTGGTGCTTGCTGAAGGAAAAGGGAATACAGAACAAGTAGTAGAAGAAGGTAGTCATTAATACCAGCTATGACCACGTGACCAGTTGCAGAAATGAGGACTGTAATTGTCATGAGTATTTCCTACTTCTTTTCTTAAAAACATCTTTGTGCAAGCAAACACTTGTACTAAGAAAAATCTTCATTTTATTTCCTTTTTTTAATCATATGACATAATATTTATTGACTTCCTATCAGCATTTAAGTATTGTTAACTTTATGTAACAGCATTTGGGTTGGGGACTGGTGCATTTCCAGTTGTATGAAGGATAGTTGTATTATGTTAGGCATAATCATGACCTTATTATTGTCTTTATTTGAAGATTATGTACACTCTCAGGAGATGTGTATGGGTTCAAGTTGACAAGGGGTTGATTCATGATGGTTAATACTGAATATCAACTTGATTGGACTGAAGGATGCAATCTATTGATCCTGGGTGTGTCTGTGAGAGTGCTGCCAAAAGAGATTAACATTTGAGTCAGTGGACTGGGGAAGGCAGACCCACCCTTAATCTGGGTGGGCACCATCTAATCAGCTGACAGTGCAGCCAGAATATAAAGCAGGCAGAAAAATGTGAAAAAGCTAGACTGGCTTAGCCTCCCAATATACAGCTTTCTCCCATGCAGGACGCTTCCTGCCCTTGAGCATCAGACTCCAAGTTCTTCAGCCTTGGGACTTGGACTGGCTTCTTTGTTCCTCAGCTTCCAGGCAGCCTATTGTGGGACCTTGTGATTGTGTGCGTTAATACTACTTAATAAACTCCATGTATATATATGTATGTTTATATATGTGTGTGTATGTGTATATATATGTATATATACACACACGTATATATGTGTATGTGTGTATATATGTATATATAGACACATATATATACATATACATATATTTATGTATATATATGCAACATATATATACACACACATATATTGTGGGACCTTGTGATTGTGAGTTAATACTACTTAACTCCATATATATGTATGTTTATATATACACATGTATATATGTATATATACACATGTATATATGTGTGTATATATGTGTGTATATATGTACTGTGTGTATATATGTATATGTACATATATACACACACATATTTATATACACACACATTTATGTATATATATGTGTGTGTATATATGTATATATGCATACACATGCATGTGTATATGTACATCTATACATATATGTACATATACACACATACGTGTATGTATGTGTGTATAGATGTGTGTGCATGTATGTACATATATGTATGTATGCATATATGTAGAGGTGTACATATATATGCGTACATATATGTATATATGTACATATATATGTATACACACACGCACACACACACATATATATCCTATGGTTTCTGTCCCTCTAGACAACCCTGACTAATACAGGGAAGCAAACACATTCTTCTTCACATGGTGGCAGGAAGGAGAAGTGCTGAGCTAAAGGGGAAAAATCCCCTTATAAAACTGTCATATCTCATGAGAACTCACTAACTATCACAAGAACAGCAGCATGTGGGTAATCACCCCCATGATTCAATTACCTCCTCCCAGGTCCCTCCCATGACACATGGGGATTATGAGAACTACAATTCAAGATGAGATTTGGGTGGGGACACAGCCAAACCATATTATTCCACTTTTGGCCCCTCCCAAATCTCATGTCCTCACATTTCAAAACACAATCATGCCTTTCCAACAGTCCCCGAAAGTCTTAATTCATTCCAGCATTAACCCAGAAGTCCAAATCCAAAGTTTCATCTGAGACAAGGCAAGTCTCTCCCACGTATGAACCTGTAAAGTCAAAAGCAAGTTAGTTACTTCCTAGATACAATGGAGGTACAGGCATTGGGTAAATACACCTGTTCCAAATGGGAGAAATTGGCCAGAACAAAGGGGCTACAGGCCCATGCAAGTCCAAAATCCAGCAGGACAGTCAAATTTTAAAGCCCTGAAATGATCTCCGGGTCATGCTGAGATCCAGGTCATGCTGGTCACATCCAGGTCATGCTGAGGCAAGAAGTGAGCTCCCATGGCCTTGGTCAGCTGTGTCCCTGTGGCTTTGCAGGGTACATCCCCCTTCCCACCTGCTTTCATGGGCTGGCACTGAGCGTCTGCAACTTTTCCAGGTGCACAGTGCAAGCTATCAGTGATCTACCATTCTGGGGTCTGGAGGACAGTGGCCCTCGTCTCATAGCTCTACTAGGCAGTGCCCCAGTGGGGACTCTATGTTGGGGCTCCAACCCCACATTTCCCCTCTGCACTGCCCTAGCAGAGGTTCTCGATTAGGGCCACACCCTTGCAGCAAAATTCTGCCTGGACATCCAAGATTTTCCATACATCCTCTGAAATCTAGACAGAGACTCCCAAACCTCAATTCTTGACTTCTGTGCACCTGCAGGGTCAACACCACATAGAAGCTGCCAAGGCTTGGGGCTTGCACCCTCTTAAGCCATGACCTGAGCTATATCTTGGCTGCTTTTAGCCATGGCTAGAGCCGCTGGGACACAAGGTACCAAGTCCCTAGATTGCACACATGGGCCTGGCCCATGAAATGATTTTTATTCTCCTAGGCCTCCAGGCCAGTGATGGGAGGAGCTGCCCACAAAGGTCTCTGACATGCCCTAGAGACATTTTCCCCATTGTCTTGGAGATGAACATTTGGCTCCTCATTACTTATGCAAATTTCTACAGTAGGCTTGAATTTCTCCTCAGAAAATGTGTTTTTCTTTTCTACTGCATTGTTAGGTTGCATATTTTCCAAACTTTTATGCTTAGTTTCCCTTTTAAATATAAGTTCTAATTCCAAACCATATTTTTGTGAATACATGAAATTGAGTGCTTTTAATAGCACCCAACTCACATCTTGAATGATTTGCTGCTTAGAAATTTCTTCTGTCAGATATCTTAAATTATGTCTCTTCAGTAATCTGTAGGGCAGGGGCAAAACATTGCCAGTGTCTTTACTAAAACATAGCAAGAACCACCTTTTTTTCAGTTCCCAACAAGTTCCTTATCTCCATCTGAGACCACCTCACCCTGGACTTCATCATCCATATCATTATCAGCATTTTGGTCAAAGCCACTCAATAAGTCTCTAGGAAGTTCCAAACTTTCCCACATCTTCCTATTGTCTTCAGAGCTTTCCAAACTGTTCCAACCTCTGCCTGTTACCCAGTTCCAAAGTCACTTCCACAGTTTGGGGTATCTTTACAGTAGTGCCCCACTCCCAGTACCAATTTACTGTATTAGCCCATCCATTCTGATGCTGCTCCAAGAACTGCCTGAGACTAGGTAAGTTATAAAGGAAAGAGGTTTAACTGACTCATAGTCCTGCAGGACTGGGAAGGCCTCAGGAAGCAAACATGTCCTTCTTCATATGGTGGCAGGAAGAGGAAGTGCTGAGCAAAGGGGGAAAAGCCCCTTATACATCCATGATCTCCTGAGACCTCACTCACTAACATGAGAACAGCAGCATGGGAGTAACCAACACCATAATACAATTACCTCTCACTGGTTCCTTCCACAACACCTGGGGTTTATGGAAACTACAATTCAAGATGAGATTTTGGTGGGGACACAACCAACTGTATTAGTGCCCAAAGCCACAAAAGCTAGACAGTATTTGGAGCAAATGCTAAATTATCTTTCTAGCAATTACAGGGAAATGAGTAATATGGTTATTTTAGGGATATATAAAGAAAAGATTAAAGTAGGGATCATTTAATACCTTTAATGAACACTTTTCATGAAATAAGAAAAGGTAATTGCCGAATCTACTAATGTCTCAAATAAACAGAAAAAAAGTTATAAGCAATTATCAGGTAACTGAGGAGTCAAAGTACCCTAGGCCAATAGGAAGAAATACAAAAACATAACTGAACAAAGAGAAATATATATTCACTACAGAAGCCAGTAATCTCTGTTTAAAACATTTCTCATTTTCTAACATTTCAATCATATTACTTTCACACTTAAAAACAATTTTGACATTTTATGATAAGAAAAAAAAGACAGTAATCGAAAGAAAGTGGAAAACTAGAACAGAAAGAAGTTGCTACTCTGGAAATCTCCTAGATTTAATGGAACAATCACAAAACCACTTTGAGTATGGTAATAATTTAAATATGATAATAATAGAAAGAATATTACCTTTGTAGTTTTATAAGAGATATATAGACGTTACTCCTAACAGCTGAAACAATTTACCCAAAAGACATTTTGCTTTCTGTAACACACAATCTCAAAGAGAAGTAAATATATTTATGTCTTGGAAGAATAGATTTTTTGAATAATATAATTATTCTGCAATTATAATATAAGCCTGTACTACTAAATAAGAAATGTAATAGTGGGAGTTACATTTACCATTTTCTTCATAGGTAGAAGAATAGAAAAAATAACACAAAAATGGGAATAAGCCAGAACTAGAGGTGGGGTAACCACCACCAAATGATTATAGACTTTGAGACTGAGAAGAGGCTTTAGACATCACCAGTGCCATTACTTTTGGGTGAAGCAGTTAAATACCACTTGGCTTTTATCATTTCCTTTCTTAAAAGAAATAAAACATCTACCTCTTTTTTGAAGACAAAACTTTTGAAAACAGGGCCGGGCGCGGTGGCTCAAGCCTGTAATCCCAGCACTTTGGGAGGCCGAGGCGGGTGGATCACGAGGTCAGGAGATCGAGACCATCCTGGCTAACATGGTGAAACCCCGCCTCTACAAAAATATAAAACTAGCCGGCCGTGTGGTGGCGGGCCTGTAGTCCCAGCTACTCGGAGGCTGGAGGGGGAGAACATGGAACCTCACAGGCGAGCTTGCAGAGCCGCAGATCGCCACTGCACTCCAGCCTGGGCGACAGAGGAGACCTCAAAAAAAAAAACTTTTGAAAACAATACCTCTAGCTCCAGCTTGGAGCAATTGCTTTCCAAGCCTACCAGACAAGTGATTCCCTAAGATTTCTTTCCACTGACCTCCTGGATTACGTTCACTATTTCTTAGATTTCATAATTTTCTCTTTCTTGTACTTTGTTTTTCTTTAGCTAAAACTCATTCTTGCATAACTTTTAAATAAAATGTGCATAAAAAGTAAACTTTCTAAGCCCATATATCCCTGGAAATATCTCTAAACTGCCTCACACTTGATAGTATTAAAGCTTCCGATGATCATTGCCTCTCAGAACCCTGCGGGACCACTCTGTTGTCATGCAGCCAGTGTACTTGAGGGACAGAGTGATGCCATTCGGATTCCTGTTCCTTTGTAGGTAACCTATTCTTTAGAATCTTCTTGTTTTCTTTGGTATCTTAGAATTTCACAGAGATACAACTAGTCGGGTCTCAATCGGCCCCACCTTTTTAATATGAATGTTTGTGTCATCTTTAAGGTGCAGCAAAACTTTTTTTTTTACTTAGTTTTTTCTGTTCTTTTTCACTGAAAATTCTATTAGACAGATATAATGAATCACTCACATTGATCATCAATGCCTCACTACTTTTTATCTCATATTTTACTACTTTTTGGCTTTTAGCTCATATTTTGGGATGTTTATTTCCTTGACTGGTTTTTCTCCAACCCTACTTTTGGATAATTATTTTTATTTCAGAAAGCATTTTTTTCATTTCAATACTCTTTGTTTTTCTGATTATTCCTTTTTAATAGCAGCATCTGAGCTATGATTCAAATCCTTCTGTGAACTGAATTACAACTTTCTACATTATCTTGCTTCCTGAAGTATCCTGACAGTTACATTTGTTTGATCTCTGGTTTTGTTGTTGGCTTGCTGGACACATTGGAAAGATTCTTAATGGCTTTTCGTTAATATTTGTCAGTGATGACTAAATTAATTGCTCTCAGTGGCTGAAAGGAAATTTCTTTGCCATTATATAATATAGGTCAAGTATTTCCCCTGCATGGAAGAGCTGACTGCAACTTCTGTGATTGTGTCAGGATATGTCCTCTGGCAAGTTCATTTTAGGATGAATAATGAAGATTAAGCATGCCAACCAGATACCACTCTCCATGCTAACATAAAGATAGCTCTATTCCACAGCACAAACTAGGAACCCTAGGCCCAGATAGACAGGTTAATTTTTGTGGTAGAAAGCATATCTGTGTAGTGGTTCCCAGACAGAGATGTGGGAGCAGGAGTCATGTGGTCCAGCAGGTGGTACTCTGTGAGAGAAGGAGGAAGGGAAGTAGGGGTACAGGCAGTAAATTAAAAATCTGTTAAATATACCACTATTTTCACCACATATAAATAAAAGTTAAGAAAAGATACATTCTTGATGTTTATTAAAAGCCATACAGTAAATACTTTCAAAAATAACCAAAATTTAAGTAAATAACTAATTTCCACAGAGGAAAGGCACAGAGGGTAAGAATAACTATGAAAAGAAGTAGTAAATTATGTTGCTTGGAAAGTAATAAGGGTTGCCTTATTAGAAATCATACGGTAGTTCTAAAGAAACTTTAATACATCCTCCCACTTATCTTCTTGATACGCTTTTCACAATAAAAAATTATATATCATAATTTTTCCATCATAGAGGCCCTCTAGTTCTACCCCCTATTTGTTACATATTTGAACAAGTGGTTAATCAACATTTTGTTCTGGGAAATGTATTATTTTCCAAGGCAGTCCATTCCACTTTTTGACAATTTTATTTATTAAACTTTTATCTCTTATATTGAATCAATGTATGCTCCCCATTTTTAAAATCCCACCCATTAGTTCTATCCCTGGTCTCTGGAATTACATTAGTAAGTTTCACTGTTTTCCACGTGATAACACACTGAATATTTGTTGGCAGCTAACATGGTACCCTGCCTCTCCAAGCTGTATAGTCTCACTTATCCTGTGTATAAAGAAACGCTGAAGAAATTGATTACGTGCAGATTCTCATCTCTGAGACTGCTTATGCAATGGAAGAAAATTGGTATCAAGTGAAGAGGAAAAAAATGACATTAGTAAATAATAGAGATCCAATGTACATTTTATAAAATAGCTTTTAAACGCCAAGTGCTGAAAACCAAAATTATTAAGTCTTCATCTATAAGAGGATATTTTTAGTGACTAAAACATGCAATGTGAAAAGATCCTTATTTGTACAAAAAACAGTTATTGAATTATTTTTAAAGTGAATTATCAAAGGTTCTATTTTGTTCTGTATTTTCTAAAAATGTTAGTAGGAGTCATTTAGTGCCAAATATTTTTAAAAGAAAAGGGCAAATAATTTATTTAAAGTTTTTTCTGAATTGAGATCAACTTCTTAGTGGATAGAGAATAGCTAAACTATTATTAAACTCTATATTTTTAAGTATCTGTTCCCATACAGAATGGGTATTGTTTGAATCCAAAATGAACTTCTCTTGTTTGAAGAAAAATGTTAATATAACCACTACTGTAAATTTTACTCACAAAAAGCCATGGTGTTTAGTTATATACACCATCCCAACAACAAATCCAAGAAATTGAATTTACTTATATCTTTTCAATTACATTTTCTAATAGCACATTTTATACAAGGAAAAAAATAGTAAAGAGAATGATCATTAAAAATACTTCAAAATGTACATGAGGGCCTTTATTCATCCTCTGTCTCTGGCTTTTGGTCCTGAGCAAAGCAGGGCAACCTGATTGTCAGGTGTCTATGGTTCAAGAAGGTCTATACCCTTCACCCTTTAAGCATACAATGTAGGGATTGCAGGATTAAAGATCATCCTCTGACTCATGTACTCCTTCCCTTTATCTTTCTCTTGGTGAGTTACTGAGGTTTATAGTACCTGTATTTAATTTTCTCTGGAATATGAAATAAGAATATTATAAAAGAAGTAGAACAGGAATCAATTTGAATGCTACCATGGAGAAAATTGAAAACTATTTAAAGTGTCAAGGAGCAGAGCCAAATCTAAGTATCTACGATCCTTGACATTAACAAAGCAATCAGAGATCTATGGTTCTCTCTTTTAACATAAAATTCTCTTTCTTAATACTCAACTAGACACTGATAAACAGAAGCACTTAGTAAAAAACAAATTAAATTATCTTATTCTCTGATAATGAATGGGTATTAGTGTCTGTCCAATTTGAAGTCACCCAACTTCCCAGTTTCCCAGTTTTTCAAGACTAAAGGCAGTTATATTAATCCATTTTGTATTGCTATAACAGAATACCACAAATTCAATCATTTATAATGTACAGAAATTTTTTGGCTTACAGTTTTGAAGGCTGGGAAGTCCAAGAGCACGACACTGGCATCTGAAGTGGGCCTTCATGTTGCATCATCCTATGGCAGAAAGCAGAACGTCAAGAGAGTGCAAGAACAAGAGAGCAAGAGGGTGTTACTGAAGCACCAGGAGTTTGGTCTAGTTCCTGCCGCTCACCTCACAGAAAGCCAATCACCGAGACAACAAGTATTGCCAAGGAAGAAGGCTTTAATCGGGTGCTGCAGGAAAGGAGATGGGAGCTCAGTCTCAAGTCCATCTCCCTGACTGACTAAAACTAGTGGTTTATATAGCAGGGAAAACATTTCACAATGTGTAAGAAGACAGGAACTAGGGAGGGGTGAGAAGACATCTAGTACCATGATCTGATGAGTTTCAGATCTTTGGTACTTTTTTGAGAGGCATGAAAGTTCTTCCCTGAGAAAGGAACTCTAAAACAAATACAAGTTTCAATCTTTGACAGCAGAATGGTCAATGTCTATGTTTATCCAAAAGAACAGTCTATGGGAATACTGGGCCTGTTTCAACGGGACTGAACTATCTTTTTTTTTTCTTTTTTGAGATAGAGTCTCACTCTTTTGCTCTGGTTGGAGTGCTGTGGTGTAATCTTGGCTCACTGCAACCTCCGCCTCCTGGGTTCAAGCGATCCTCCCACCTCAGCCTCCCAGGTAGCTGGGACTATATGTGTACGCCACCATCCCCAGCAAATTTTTGTATTTTTAGTAGAAACAGGGTTTTGCCATATTGGCCAGGCTGGCCTGGAACCCCTGGCCTCAAGTGATCCTCCTGCCTCAGCCTCCCAAAATGCTAGGATTACAGGTGTGAGCCACCATGCCTGGCCTGAACTAACTTTTATAACAAATCTACTAACAATAACTAAACTGATCCACTCTTGTAATAACAATATTAATTCATTCATGAGAGCAGAGTCCTCATCTAATCACCTCTTATTAGGACCCACCTCCCAACACTGCTGCATTGGAGATTAGTTTCCAACACATGAACTTGTGGGTGACACATTCAAACCATAGCAGTAGGGTTACGATATACTTTCCTCAGAAAGCATGCCTGATTCTTCCAATTAATAGATGTGAAGAGACTAAATCAGCATATTTATTGCAGAATGAAACTTGACATGTCTCCAACACATTTTATAAAAAATAGAGTTTGATTTTTATCCATTTAAGTAATAATTTTTTGACAATTTTTAGTATTTATACTATTCCAAGCCTGTTCCCCAGCTGATAGCTTAAGAGATGCAAATGCTTAATTTGGACATTAATATTCTATGATACAATGCTTTAAAAGGCAAAATATTGTGGTCAGGAATGAAGAAAGATTTACATCATTGAACCTCAAAGGGTACTCTCAATTTATTCTCTGCATTTCTCATCTTCTGCTTGTGCTGTTCACTCATAATTCCCAAATCAATGAAATTCTAATATAATCAATTCCCATTTATAATTCTGTGATTGTTCTGTAAGAAATCCTCTTATTATTTTTTTAAAGTAAGTCTTCTTAAGAGTATAACTGAAGAAAACAGAGACTATTTCAGCAATGGTACTTAAAAGACACACTGCTTCATAAAGCCTTGGAAAAAAAGCAATTTTTAATCTCATAACATTAAATTTTGTTAGGAAGACCCCACACTTCTTCTCTTAGATTTCTTCCTGTATTTTTCTTTATGATGTGACATTGATTTATTTATTCAAGTTCACTTTATTTCTTCAAGCCCTGAAGACAGTGGTTATCACAATACCCTCTTTGCTCTGCCTATTGAACATTGTAGAGAAAGGAGAAAACAAATTTATATTATCTCATTTGATCTCAACATCAGAACTCTGAGGGAAGAAGGGAAAGAAGGACAGCATTATGATCACATCCTTTTCACATGAAGAGGGAAGCTCAGAGATCAAGAGACTTGCCCAGAGCTGGAAAGTTTCTGTGAGAGCCAAGACTAGAGTCAGTATTTTCTGAGCTCTAGTTCTTACTCTTTCCCCATCACTGTGGATCTTGTCTATAAATCTCCAGATATTTAGTGTCCATTATTATATTTCTTATCCTCCTTCTCACCACAAAGGAAGGGAAAAATATTGTTTGAATCAATATATGCGGAAATTGATATATTTCCTAAAATTTGAGGGCACACACTTTCTTTTTCTTCTTGTTTTTATTATTATATTTTAAGTTCTGGGATACATGTGCAGAACATGCAGGTTTGTTACATACATATACACATGCCATGGTGGTTTGCTGCACCCATCAACCCGTCATCTACATTAGGTATTTCTAATGCTATCCCTCCCCTAACCCCCAACCCCGTGACAGGCCCAAGTGTCTGATGTTCCCCTCCCTGTGTCCATGTGTTCTCATTGTTCAACTCCCACTCATGAGTGAGAACATGCGGCATTTGGTTTTCTGATCTTGTGACAGTTTGCTGAGAATGATGGTTTCCAGCTTCATCAATGTTCCTGAAAAGGACATGAACTCATCCTTTTTTATGGCTGCATAGTATTCCATGGTGTATATGTGTCACATTTTCTTTATCCAGTCTATCACTGATGGGCATTTCAGTTGGTTACAAGTCTTTGCTATTGTAAATAGTGCTGCAATAAATATACATGTGCATGTGTCTTTATAGTAGAATGATTTATAATCCTTTGGGCATATACCTAGTAATGGGATTGCTGGGTCATATGGTATTTCTGGTTCTAGATCCTTGAGGAATCACCACGATATCTTCCACAATGGTTGAAATAATTTACACTCCCACCAACAGTATAAAAAGTGTTCCTATTTCTCCACATCCTCTCCAGTATCTGTTATTTCCTGACTTTTTAATAATCGCCATTCCAACTGGCGTGAGATGGTATCTCATTGTGGTTTTGATTTGCATTTCTCTAATGGCCAGTGATGACGAGCTTTTCTTCATGTTTGGTGGCCGCATAAATGTCTTCTTTTGAAGTGTGTCTTCTTTTGAGAAGTGTCTGTTCATATCCTTTGTCCACTTTTTGATAGGGTTGTTTGTTTTTTCTTGTAAATTTGTTTAAGCTCCTTGTAGATTCTGGATATTAACTCTTTGTCAGATGGATAGATTGCAAAAATTTTCTCCCATTCTCTACGTTGCCTGTTCCCTCTGATGACAGTTTCTTTTGCTGTACAGAAGCTCTTTAGTTTAATTAGATTAAACTAAAAATGACCCACTTATCAATTTTGGCTTCTGTTGCCATCGATTTGGTGTTTTAGTCATTAAGTTTTTGCCCATATCTATGTCCACTTTCTGTAAGTATCTAAAATTAGTTATGTTAGAATAATTTGCATATGCAAGAGAAGTCAATCTACTTTCACTGTTATTACTTAAATTTGTGCAAAATTATTTTTATTTTCTGTTCAGATACCATTTAAAACATTTGGGTTAATAGTATTTGAGTAGTTATGTTGTGTTCTTCATTCCAAACTGGCCATTCCTAACACACCATCACCCAGTTTTATTTATCTTATCACTTATCTCATGATTGTGAACTTGCATCATGAGCTAAACCTGGATATAATGTTGTCTTTCATGTTTCACACAAAGTAGCTATTACATTTGTGAATCATCCTTTATTTATGCAACATTATTCAATAATATTAAAGAGATACATGGTTTATGTGCATATAGGTCTTAATGTGGGTGTATATCAAGCATTTGAAGTACACCCAAAATTTACTTTCTTTTATTAATGATAAGCATGAACAAGCTAGAGCCATGAAATCCTCGAGAAATGTAATCTGCAGCATTGAACAGGCACATTTACGTGCTGGCACTACCAATCAGCAGAGTCTCAAACCCGTAATATCAAGTATTTCTTCTTTTTGTTGTAATTCGCAGCTTAATCATCCAGAGAAATGTTACTTGCACATTATTATTCAGCACAATCTCATCAACTTTATCCTTTAGCAGTGACCCTCGATAAGAAATTAAGCCATTTAGAAATAGCATTTGTAATTATTCTATTTTCATAAGATTAACATGTCAAATATCACAAGAATACATGTAACAGTCTTTTGAAGCTTAAAACTCCCTGTTCACATTTCACTTAAAACCATAAAAAGCATTATCACGATGTAATCAGTAGAATATAAATTGCTAGGTGGCCCCTGTGTTTTGTGTTCATTCCTTTATTCATTCATTCAACAAATATTTATTAATATGTCAGTTTTCCAGGCATTACAGTGACAGGGCTAAAAAAAAAACACAGAAATAAGGTTAATTTCTGATTCTGAAGGCACTGACAATCTAGAGGGTAAGATAGACTTATTTTTTAAAAAATAAATAAAAGTTACTCTGATAGGCTATAAGAGACATGAATAGCATTAGGAGTCTTAAAGCATAGCATGAGGAACACCACAAGGACACACAGAAAACAAGGAAGACTTCAATAGGATATAACGTGCCCCACACAGAGGCATAAAAAATTATGGCATGTTCTAAGAATTATGAGCAATTCAGGTAAAACATGTGAAACACTATCTAACATTTCATCCTTTCTTATAAAGTAATGGCAAAGGTGAGACTTTGTTCAAGAGGTTGGCAGAAAAGATGTTAGAAAAGCGGATCTGGCACAGATCATGTAGGGCCTTGTAGCTCCACTAAGGAGTCTGGAAGAGATTTGGGCTTTATCTAGGTGATGAGAAGACACTAAAGTGTCTAAGCAGTGAAGGCACATGATAAGTCACATATTTAGAAAGATGAGCATTGTGACCAGTGTGGAAAATGGACTGTATGAAAAGATACTGGAGCTAGGGAAACTATTGAACTAGCCCTAATAAAGGCTTACATAAAAATAGTAGTTGTTGCCACGGCAGTGTAGGAGGAAAAGTTGGGACAAATTCAAAAGATATTTACAGTATAGATTTCAAAGTAATAATGAGTTAGTGAGTAACTAAGCATAGATAATGAGGGAGAGAGTGATCCCATGCTTTCTGACTTAAACAGCTACATGAATTAACTACCTTTGAGATGGGGATGCCAGAAGCAAAATTGGGGGAAAAAAAAGTGTATTTTGAAAGAGAAGATTTCTAGGGACATTAGTTGACAAAACATTAGGATATTCAATGAAGGAATTGTAAATTCAGGGGACAGATGTGGAGAACTGAAGAAATGGAGGTAGTATGGCTAGAAATAGAGATCGTGGAGACCTTGACAAATACATGGCAATTGCAGTCACATAACTGAACAGCATTGTCTAGGAAGAGCATTTAAACGATAAATAAAATATTAAATAATCTTTTAGCTTCTCTTAAAATATCTGTGATCCTCACCATGTGAAAGATGTGAATCAAACAGCAAAATATCCAATATTTAATACCCTCACCTATATAAAGCAATGATAAAATTAAGTGAAAATGTATGCAGTGCTACTGACATTCACCACTTTACTATTTGATTCATTTATTGTTGAGGTAGGTAGTGGAGAGTAAGGTACCAAAAGAAGAAGAATATTAATAATAATATAAATAAGTAACCAAAAGTCCCCAGGACAGGGTTGAAGAGGAGATAATTCTAGAAAATATAGAAAGATATGATGTTGTAATAGCTTGATTGTTTTAAGAAGTTATATAGTAAGATAATAATAATAGTGTGTTCCATTTCTTTAATGTTACTGGAGTAACATTAGACACTCTGCTAAACACTTTATATATATTAGTTCACTGAAACCTGTGAGTTAGATATTATTATAACTCCCATATTATACATGATATAACTAAGGATTATAACAATAAGTACCTTCTCTTAACCACTGCATTATAACACCCAGTATGTCTGTATTAAATACTTCCTGATTGTTAGATTCAGTTTTCCTCGTTGAACAAAACAGGCTAAGTCCACTATCACCACTTCTATTCAATATTGTACTAGAAGTTGAAGTCAGGGCAATTGAGCAAATAAAAGAAATAAAAGACATCCAGATTTGAAAGAAAGAAGTAAACCTCTTTATTCAAATACAATATGGTTTGGTTATAGAAAATCCTGCCCAAGTGGGGTACACGCACTTGTAATTCCAGCTACTCGTAATCCCTCAAGAATAGCTTGAGGCCAGGGGTTCAAGACTAGCCTGGGCAACTTAGTGAGACCCACATCTCCTTTTAAAAATTAAAAAAAAAAAAGTAACAGTAATGATGGCACACACCTATAGTTCCAGCTACTTGGGAGACTCAGATGGGAAAATCACTTGAGCCAGGAGTTCAGTCCTGCAGTGAGCTATGATTGCACCACTGCACTCTAGCCTGGATGGCAGAGCAAGATCCTGTCTCTAAAAAGAGAGAGGAAAGGAGGAGGAGGAGGAGGAAGAAGAAGAAGAAGAATCATCCTAATGAATTCACTAGAATTAGTAAATGACTTCATCAAGGTCACAGTACATAACCACACAAAAATCAATTGCATTTCTATACACTGCCAGTGAAGAGTCTGAAAATGAAACTAAGGAAATAATTCCATTCTCAATAGCATAAAAAAGAACATAATGCTTAATATTAAATTTATACAAAATATGTTAAGACTTGCATGTCAAAAAACACAAACCATCACTGAACAAAATTTTCAAAATCTTAAACAAATGGAAAGACAATTTATGTTCATGACTCAGCAAACACATATTGTTCAAAGTTCAATACTCTCCAAATTAATCTACAGGGTCAACACAATTTATCAAAATCCCTGTTAGCTTACATGCAGATATTGACAAACTCTTCCAAAAGTTCATGTGGAAATACAAAGAACCCAAAATAAACAATATTGGAAAAGAAGAATAAAGTTGGAAGGCTCATACTTCTGATTTCAAAACTTACTATAAAGTAGCCAAGAAAGTGTGGTACTGGCATAAGGACAGACATGTACATCAATGTAATATAATTGAAAATCCAGAAATAAACCCTTATTTCTATGGTCAATTGTTTTTTAACAAAGGTACTAAAAAATTCAATGAAAAAAGGATAGTCATTTCAATATATGGTGCTTGGAAAATTGAATATGCATATGCAAAACTATAATGGTAATAATTTGGACTCCTAATTCACACCATACACAAAAATTAACTCAAAATGAATTGTAGACCTAAATGTAAGTGCTAATACTTTATAAGTCTTAGATGAAAACATTGGAGTAAATATTTGTGACCTTGTGTTAGACAATGTTTTCTTAGATATGACGAATGACAAAATCATTAAGAAAATGAGAAGACAACCCAAAAAATTGGAGAAATATTGAAAGTCATACATGTATCCAATTAAAGTCTTACACCTAGAATGTGAGAATACATAAAGAACTCTAACAACTCAATAAGAAAAAAAAAATGGGCAAACAATTTGAATAACATTTCCCCAAAGAAGTTATACAACTAACCAAGAAGCAAATTACATGTTCAAGATCATTAGTAATTACAGAAATGCAAATAAAAACCATAAGATACTACTTCACACACAGTAGAAATGAAAACACTCACACAAAGACTTGTACAAAGATGTTCATATCAGCATTATTCACAATCAAGAAAAATTGGAAACAACTTAAGCATTCATCAACTGATAAATGAAAAAACAAAATATGGCACATTCATATAAAATAAATTATTTAGTCATAAAAAGGAATGAAGTACTGGGGCTGGAGGGTAGGGCCAAATGCCCTTCCTCAAAAAAACAAAAAAAGAGGAATGAAGTATTGATTCATGGTACAACACGAATGAATCTTGAAAACATGCTCAGTGAAAGAAGCCAAGCATAAATGGCCACATAGTGAATGATTCCATTTATATGAAGTGTACAGATAGGCAAACATACAGAAATAGAAAGTAGATTAGTAGTTGCCGGAGGCTGGAGAAAGAGACAATGGAGAGTGATGCTAATGTGAATAGACAAAGATTCTTTTTTTTCACTGTAATAAAATATGAGTATATAAAATGTACCATCTTAACCATTTTTAAGTCTACAGTTAAATGGTATTAAATATATTCACATTATTGTGCAACCATCACCAACATCCACCTCCAGAACTCATTTGGTCTTGAAAAACTAAAACTCTGTACCCATTTAATGCTAACTTCCAACTTACACCTCTCACCAGCCCAGCCCCTGGCAACCACCATTCAACTTTTTGTCCCCATGAATTTAACTACTCTAGCTATCTCATATAAGTGAGATCATAGTGTATTTTTGTGAGATGGCTTATTTCATTTAGCATAATTTCCTCAAAGTTCATCTGTGTTTTAGCATATGTCAGAAATTCCTTCCTTTCTAAGGTGGAATAATAGGTATTGTATTATATACCACATTTAGTTTATCCATTCATCTAACGATGAACACTTGAGTTGCTTCTACCTTTTGACTCTTGTGAATAATGCTACTGTGAATATGGGTACACAAATATTTCTTCAAGACCCTGCTTTCAGTTCATTTGGATATGACCTGAAGTGGAACTGCTGGATAATATCAGATGGAAATTCTTTTTAAGGTGATGAAAATGTTCAGGAATCAAATAATGCTAATGGTTGCACAATTCTGTGAAAACACAAAAATCCACTGAACTACACACTCTTTTAAAAAGAGAAATTACCAGGGCGGAGCAAGATGGCCGAATAGGAGCAGCTCCAGTCTCCAACTCCCAGCGCCAGCGACACAGAAGACCGGTGATTTCTGCATTTTCAACTGAGGTACTGGGTTCATCTCACTGGGGAGTGCCGGACGATCGGTGCTGGTCAGCTGCTGCAGCCCGACCAGCGAGAGCTGAAGCAGGGCGAGGCATCGCCTCACCTGGGAAGCGCAAGGGGGAAGGGAATCCCTTTTCCTAGCCAGGGGAACTGAGACACACAACACCTGGAAAATCGGGTAACTCCCACCCCAATATTGCGCTTTAAGCAAACAGGCACACCAGGAGATCATATCCCACACCTGGCCGGGAGGGTCCCACGCCCACGGAGCCTCCCTCATTGCTAGCACAGCAGTCTGTGATCTACCGGCAAGGCAGCAGCCAGGCTGGGGGAGGGGCGCCCGCCATTGCTGAGGCTTAAGTAGGTAAACAAAGCTGCTGGGAAGCTCCAACTGGGTGGAGCTCACAGCAGCTCAAGGAAACCTGCCTGTCTCTGTAGACTCCACCTCTGGGGACAGGGCACAGCTACACAACAACAACAACAACAACAACAAAAAAGCAGCAGAAACCTCTGCAGACGCAAACGACTCTGTTTGAAAGCTTTGAAGAGAGCAGTGGATCTCCCAACACGGAGGTTGAGATCTGAGAAGGGACAGACTGCCTGCTCAAGTGGGTCCCTGACCCCTGAGTAGCCTAACTGGGAGACATCCCCCACTAGGGGCAGTCTGACACCCCACACCTCACAGGGTGGAGTACACCCCTGAGAGGAGGCTTCCAAAGCAAGAATCAGACAGGTACACTCGCTGTTCAGAAATATTCTATCTTCTGCAGCCTCTGCTGCTGATACCCAGGCAAACAGGGTCTGGAGTGGACCTCAAGCAATCTCCAACAGACCTACAGCTGAGGGTCCTGACTGTTAGAAGGAAAACTATCAAACAGGAAGGACACCTACACCAAAACACCATCAGTACATCATCATCATCAAAGACCAGAGGCAGATAAAACCACAAAGATGGGGAAAAAGCAGGGCAGAAAAGCTGAAAATTCAAAAAATAAGAGCACATCTCCCCCGGCAAAGGAGCGCAGCTCATCGCCAGCAACGGATCAAAGCTGGACGGAGAATGACTTTGACGAGATGAGAGAAGAAGGCTTCAGTCCATCAAATTTCTCAGAGCTAAAGGAGGAATTACGTACCCAGCGCAAAGAAACTAAAAATCTTGAAAAAAAAGTGGAAGAATTGACGGCTAGACTAATTAATGCAGAGAAGGTCATAAACGAAATGAAAGAGATGAAAACCATGACACGAGAAATACGTGACAAATGCACAAGCTTCAGTAACCGACTCGATCAACTGGAAGAAAGAGTATCAGCGATTGAGGATCAAATGAATGAAATGAAGCGAGAAGAGAAACCAAAAGAAAAAAGAAGAAAAAGAAATGAACAAAGCCTGCAAGAAGTATGGGATTATGTAAAAAGACCAAATCTACGACTGATTGGGGTGCCTGAAAGTGAGGGGGAAAATGGAACCAAGTTGGAAAACACTCTTCAGGATATCATCCAGGAGAACTTCCCCAACCTAGTAGGGCAGGCCAACATTCAAATCCAGGAAATACAGAGAACGCCACAAAGATACTCCTCGAGAAGAGCAACTCCAAGACACATAATTGCCAGATTCACCAAAGTTGAAATGAAGGAAAAAATCTTAAGGGCAGCCAGAGAGAAAGGTCGGGTTACCCACAAAGGGAAGCCCATCAGACTAACAGCAGATCTCTCGGCAGAAACTCTACAAGCCAGAAGAGAGTGGGGGCCAATATTCAACATTCTTAAAGAAAAGAATTTTAAACCCAGAATTTCATATCCAGCCAAACTAAGTTTCATAAGTGAAGGAGAAATAAAATCCTTTACAGATAAGCAAATGCTTAGAGATTTTGTCACCACCAGGCCTGCCTTACAAGAGACCCTGAAGGAAGCACTCAACATGGAAAGGAACAACCGGTACCAGCCATTGCAAAAACATGCCAAAATGTAAAGACCATCGAGGCTAGGAAGAAACTGCATCAACTAACGAGCAAAATAACCAGTTAATATCATAATGGCAGGATCAAGTTCACACATAACAATCTTAACCTTAAATGTAAATGGACTAAATGCTCCAATTAAAAGACACAGACTGGCAAACTGGATAAAGAGTCAAGACCCATCAGTCTGCTGTATTCAGGAGACCCATCTCACACGCAGAGACATACATAGGCTCAAAATAAAGGGATGGAGGAAGATTTACCAAGCAAATGGAGAACAAAAAAAAGCAGGGGTTGCAATACTAGTCTCTGATGAAACAGACTTTAAACCATCAAAGATCAAAAGAGACAAAGAAGGCCATTACATAATGGTAAAGGGATCAATTCAACAGGAAGAGCTAACTATCCTAAATATATATGCACCCAATACAGGAGCACCCAGATTCATCAAGCAAGTCCTTAGAGACTTACAAAGAGACTTAGACTCCCATACAATAATAATGGGAGACTTCAACTCTCCACTGTCAACTTTAGACAGATCAACAAGACAGAAAGTTAACAAGGATATCCAGGAATTGAACTCATCTCTGCAGCAAGCAGACCTAATAGACATCTATAGAACTCTCCACCCCAAATCAACAGAATATACATTCTTCTCAGCACCACATCGTACTTACTCCAAAATTGACCATATAATTGGAAGTAAAGCACTCCTCAGCAAATGTACAAGAACAGAAATTATAACAAACTGTCTCTCAGACCACAGTGCAATCAAACTAGAACTCAGGACTAAGAAACGCAATGAAAACCACTCAACTACATGGACACTTGCTCCTGAATGACTACTGGGTACATAACGAAATGAAGGCAGAAATAAAGATGTTCTTTGAAACCAATGAGAACAAAGATACAACATACCAGAATCTCTGGGACACATTTAAAGCAGTGTGTAGAGGGAAATTTATAGCACTAAATGGCCACAAGAGAAAGCAGGAAAGATCAAAAATTGACACTCTAACATCGCAATTAAAAGAACTAGAGAAGCAAGAGCAAACACATTCCAAAGCTAGCAGAAGGCAAGAGATAACTAAGATCAGAGCAGAACTGAAGGAGATAGAGACACAAAAAACCCTCCAAAAAATCAATGAATCCAGGAGTTGGTTTTTTGAAAAGATCAACAAAATTGACAGACCACTAGCAAGACTAATAAAGAAGAAAAGAGAGAAGAATCAAATCGACGCAATTAAAAATGATAAAGGGAATATCACCACCGACCCCACAGAAATACAAACTACCATCAGAGAATACTATAAACACCTCTACGCAAATAAACTGGAAAATCTAGAAGAAATGGATAATTTCCTGGACACTTACACTCTTCCAAGACTAAACCAGGAAGAAGTTGAATCCCTGAATAGACCAATAGTAGGCTCTGAAATTGAGGCAATAATTAATAGCCTACCAACCAAAAAAAGTCCAGGACCAGATGGATTCACAGCTGAATTCTACCAGAGGTATAAGGAGGAGTTGGTACCATTCCTTCTGAAACTATTCCAATCAATAGAAAAAGAGGGAATCCTCCCTAACTCATTTTATGAGGCCAACATCATCCTGATACCAAAGCCTGGCAGAGACATAACAAAAAAAGAGAATTTTAGACCAATATCCCTGATGAACATCGATGCAAAAATCCTCAATAAAATACTGGCAAACCGGATTCAACAACACATCAAAAAGCTTATCCACCATGATCAAGTGGGCTTCATCCCTGGGATGCAAGGCTGGTTCAACATTCGCAAATCAATAAACATAATCCAGCATATAAACAGAACCAAAGACAAGAACCACATGATTATCTCAATAGATGCAGAAAAGGCTTTTGACAAAATTCAACAGCCCTTCATGCTAAAAACGCTCAATAAATTCGGTATTGATGGAACGTACCTCAAAATCATAAGAGCTATTTATGACAAACCCACAGCCAATATCATACTGAATGGGCAAAAACTGGAAAAATTCCCTTTGAAAACTGGCACAAGACAGGGATGCCCTCTCTCACCACTCCTATTCAACATAGTGTTGGAAGTTCTGGCTAGGGCAATTAGGCAAGAGAAAGAAATCAGGGGTATTCAGTTAGGAAAAGAAGAAGTCAAATTGTCCCTGTTTGCAGATGACATGATTGTATATTTAGAAAACCCCATTGTCTCAGCCCAAAATCTCCTTAAGCTGATAAGCAACTTCAGCAAAGTCTCAGGATACAAAATTAATGTGCAAAAATCACAAGCATTCTTATACACCAATAACAGACAAACACAGAGCCAAATCAGGAATGAACTTCCATTCACAATTGCTTCAAAGAGAATAAAATACCTAGGAATCCAACTTACAAGGGATGTAAAGGACCTCTTCAAGGAGAACTACAAACCACTGCTCAGTGAAATAAAAGACGACACAAACAAATGGAAGAACATACCATGCTCATGGATAGGAAGAATCAATATCGTGAAAATGGCCATACTGCCCAAGGTAATTTATAGATTCAATGCCATCCCCATCAAGCTACCAATGAGTTTCTTCACAGAATTGGAAAAAACTGCTTTAAAGTTCATATGGAACCAAAAAAGAGCCCGCATCTCCAAGACAATCCTAAGTCAAAAGAACAAAGCTGGAGGCATCACGCTACCTGACTTCAAACTATACTACAAGGCTACAGTAACCAAAACAGCATGGTACTGGTACCAAAACAGAGATATAGACCAATGGAACAGAACAGAGTCCTCAGAAATAATACCACACATCTACAGCCATCTGATCTTTGACAAA
Source organism: Papio anubis (assembly GCF_008728515.1). Taxonomy (NCBI): domain Eukaryota; kingdom Metazoa; phylum Chordata; class Mammalia; order Primates; family Cercopithecidae; genus Papio; species Papio anubis. The sequence continues at coordinate 61,670,354 of NC_044982.1, read as the reverse complement.
CCTGAGAGAAACAAGAAATGGGGAAAGGATTCCCTATTTAATAAATGGTGCTGGGAAAATTGGCTAGCCATAAGTAGAAAGCTGAAACTGGATCCTTTCCTTACTCCTTATACGAAAATTAATTCAAGATGGATTAGAGACTTAAATGTTAGACCTAATACCATAAAAATCCTAGAGGAAAACCTAGGTAGTACCATTCAGGACATAGGCATGGGCAAAGACTTCATGTCTAAAACACCAAAAGCAACGGCAGCAAAAGCTAAAATTGACAAATGGGATCTCATTAAACTAAAGAGCTTCTGCACAGCAAAAGAAACTGCCATCAGAGTGAACAGACAACCTACAGAATGGGAGAAAATTTTTGCAATCTACTCATCTGACAAAGGGCTAATATCCAGAACCTACAAAGAACTCAAACAAATTTACAAGAAAAAAACAAACAACCCCATCAAAAAGTGGGCAAAGGATATGAACAGACATTTCTCAAAAGAAGACATTCATACAGCCAACAGACATATGAAAAAATGCTCATCATCACTGGCCATCAGAGAAATGCAAATCAAAACCACAATGAGATACCATCTCACACCAGTTAGAATGGCGATCATTAAAAAGTCAGGAAACAACAGGTGCTGGAGAGGATGTGGAGAAATAGGAACACTTTTACACTGTTGGTGGGATTGTAAACTAGTTCAACCATTATGGAAAACAGTATGGCGATTCCTCAAGGATCTAGAACTAGATGTACCATATGACCCAGCCATCCCATTACTGGGTATATACCCAAAGGATTATAAATTATGCTGCTATAAAGACACATGCACACGTATGTTTATCGCAGCACTATTCACAATAGCAAAGACTTGGAATCAACCCAAATGTCCATCAGTGACAGAGTGGATTAAGAAAATGTGGCACATATACACCATGGAATACTATGCAGCCATCAAAAAGGACGAGTTTGCGTCCTTTGTAGGGACATGGATGCAGCTGGAAACCATCATTCTTAGCAAACTATCACAAGAACAGAAAACCAAACACCGCATGTTCTCACTCATAGGTAGGAACTGAACAATGAGATCACTTGGACTCAGGAAGGGGAACATCACACACCGGGGCCTATCATGGGGAGGGGGGAGGGGGGAGGGATTGCATTGGGAGTTATACCTGATGTAAATGACGAGTTGATGGGTGCAGCAGACCAACATGGCACAAGTATACATATGTAACAAACCTGCATGTTATGCACATGTACCCTACAACTTAAAGTATAATAATAATAAATAAATTTAAAAAAAAAAAAAAAAAAAAAAGAGAAATTACCTTTCTCTTTTGAGAGAGGCAACTAGGTCTTCATGAATTTGCTGTTTAACTGTAATTCAAGTGAGGCAGTTTATCCATTAAATCCAACAAGCAAAAAATGCTTTCGTTTGTAAGTAATAGGATAAAGAGGTAAGGAGAAAATCGAGAAGGAAGAACAGAGCAAGAAATAACAGAGAGGAAGAACAAGAAAAACAATTTGATAGGCAAAAAAATAAAAAATAAAAATGGACTTGGACCCATATACAAATTTGCATTAATGTGTAAACAATCAAAATTCTCTCCACTTTTTCTGAATCTTATCTCCCATTAAGACACTCTTACACTAACCACATCAACCCTCTTTCTCATCTCAAATTTCCTTCTAACATAAGCATGTAAATATGAGCTCAAGTGCTACTGTTATAATCTCCATTTCACTTAACTTATGGGGATCAAAGTAAATTATCACCTATTAAGCAGAACTGTTCGCTGGAATGAAACCTGATTTAGGAGTCAGAAAACTTGGGTTCAATTCAATTCATTTATTTTCCAATCTCATATACTGTCAAGTTGAAGTTCTGAGTATAGTACTTGTGGTTGAAAACTCTGAATTTCTCATCATATTAGTAGTAATTGATTTAAAGATCTAATAAAACGCACTGAGAATTCAAAATACACTTTACGGTTCATGTCAAGATGTGACAACTACAAAATGCTATGAAATCAATATAACCTTGGAAGTAAAACTGCAGTTTGCTAAGTAAATTTCAAGAGATTTCCACAACAGAGGTCACAAATTTAGTGACATTTTGACACAAAATAAAAGACATGAACTACTTTTCCTTAATACACAATGGATTTTAAATTCATTTTTGGGGGGGAATATCATGAACACGTCATCTGTATTGATATTTTCATTAAACAAACGTGGAACTTCTCCAGTTTTATTGTTTACAGTCTAAGCATATTCTTAAAGACTGGAAGGTAATGTGAGGGAAATGTTAACTAAAATATTTTTTAACATTTATTTAAATATGTCCTAATAATTTAAGATCTTCATATGCTATTGTTCTTGATTCTGTAGAATTTATGTGATGTTTACACACCAAAAAAAAAAAGCAAAAGAAAATAAGAGAGTGAAAATGAATAACTGGCCAGACACCCCAGATTTTACATTCTCTAATAAGTTTTCATTCTTATAATCCTTATCACTCACTATTCACATTTCAACATTTCCAGAGAAACACTATTCAAAAAGCTGACTAGGTTTTCAGATTCAAAAAATAATTCAAAATCTTACTTTTGAATCTGAGAGGATGATATTGCTTCCCAGAAAGCTCTAATTCATGGCATACACAATAATTATTAAAGATTATTATTCTCTGAGGAGAGCAGGGGACCTCTCATCACAGCCTTCGAGATCTGCTAAGGGACAGTCTGCTTCCTTAAATGGGTCCCTGACCCCCTTGTATACTGACTGGGAGACACCTCCCAGTTGGGGCCAACAGAGCCTCACGCAGGAGAGCTCTGGCTGGCATCTGGCAGGTGCCCCACTGGGTCGAAGCTTCCAGAGGAAAGAACAGGCAGCAATCTTTGCTGCTCTGTAGCCCCTGCTGGTGACACCCAGGCAAACAGGGTCAGGAGTGGACCTCCAGCAAACTCTAGCACACTGGCAGCAGAGGGGCCTGACTGTTAGAAGGAAAAGAAACAAGCAGAAAGGATTAGCATATCCACTCAAAGACCTCATCCGAAGATCACCAACATCAAAGACCGAAGGTAGATAAATCCACAAATACGGGGGGAAAAGAACAGCGCAAAAAGGCTGAAAGTTCCAAAAATTGGAATACCTCTCCTCCTCCAAAAGATCACAACTCCTCGCAAGCAAGGGAACAAAACTGGATGGAGAATGAGATTGATGAACTGACAAAAGTAGACTTCAGAAGGTGGGTAATAACAAACTTCTCTGAGCTAAAGGAGCATGTTCTAACCCAATGCAAGGAAGCTAAGAACCTTCAAAAAAAGTTAGTCGAATTGCTAAATAGAATAACCAATGTAGAAAAGAACATAAATGACCTGATGGTGCTGAAAAACACCAGAACAAGAACTTCATGAAACATACACAAGTTTCAATAGCCAAATCGATCAAGCGGAAGAAAGGATACAGGTAATTGAAGATCAACTTAATGAAATAAAGACACAAGACAAGATTAGAGAAAAAAGAATAACAAGGAATGAACAAAACCTCCAAGAAATATGGGACTATGTGAAAAGACCAAATCTACATTTGATTGGTGTACCTGAAAGTGACGGGGAGAATTAAACCAAGCTGGAAAACACTCTGCAGGATATTATCCAGGAGAACTTCCCCAACCTAGAAAGACAGGCCAACATTCAAATTCAGGAAATACAGAGAACACCACAAAGATATTCCTCAAGAAGAGCAACCCCAAGACACATAATCGTCAGACTCACCAAGGTTGAAAGGAAGGAAAAAATATTAAGAGCAGTCAGAGAGAAAGGTTGGGTTACTCACAAAGGGAAGTCCATCAGACTAACAATGGTTTTATCTGTAGAAACCCTACAAGCCAGAAGGGAGTGGGGGCCAATATTCAACATTCTTAAAGAAAAGAATTTTCAACCCAGAATTTCATATCCAGCCAAACTAAGCTCCATAAGCGAAGGAGAAATAAAATCCTTTACAGACAAGCAAATGCTGAGGGATTTTGTCACCACCAGACCTGCCTTACAAGAGCTCCTGAAAGAAGCACTAAAAGTGGAGAGGAACAACCAGTACCAGCCACTGCCAAAACATACCAAATTGTAAAGAACATAGACACTATGATGAAACTGCATTAACTAACGGCCAAAACAACCAGCTAGCAGCATAATGACAGGATCAAATTTACACATAACAATATTAACCTTAAATATAAATGGGCTAAATGCCCCAATTAAAAGACACAGACTGGCAAATTGGATAAAGAGGCAACACCCATCAGTGTGCTGTATTCAGGAGACCCATCTCACATGCAAAGACACAAATAGGCTCAAAATAAAGGGATGGAGGAATATTTACCAAGCAAATGGAAAGCAAAAAAAAAAAAAAAAAAGAAGAAGCAGCAGGAGTTGCAATTCTAATCTCTATTAAAACAGACTTTAAACCAACAAATATCAAAAGAGACAAAGAAGGGTGTTACATAACGGTAAAGGGAACAACACCACAAGAAGAGCTATCCGAAATATATATGGACCCAATACAGGAACACCCAGATTCATAAAGCAAGTCCTTAGAGACCTACAAAGAGACTTAGACTCCCACACAATAATAGTGGGAGACTTTAACATCCCAATGTCAATATTAGATAAATCAACAAGGCAGAAAATTGACAAGGATATTTAGGACTTGAACTCAGCTCTGGATCAAGAGGACCTAATAGACCTCTACAGAACCCTCCACCCCAAATCAACAGAATATACATTCTTCTCAGCACAATCCTCAGCAAATGCAAAAGAATAGAAATCATAACAAACAGTCTCTCAGACCACAGTGCAATCAAACTAGAACTCAGGATTCAGAAACTCACTCAAAGCCACATAACCACATGGAAACTGAACAACTTGCTTCTCAATGACTACTGGGTAAATAACGGAATGAAGGCAGAAATAAAGATGTTCTTTGAAATCAATGAGAACGAAGACACAACGTACCAGAATCTCTGGCACACATTTAAAGCAATGTGTAGAGGGAAATTTATAGCACTAAATGCCCACAAGAGAAAGCTGGAAATATCTAAAATTGACACCCTAACATCACGATTAGAAGAACTAGAGAAGCATCAGCAAACAAATTCAAATGCTAGCAGAAAACAAGAAATAACTAAGATCAAAGCAGAACTGAAGGAGATAGAGATATGAAAAATTCTTCAAAAAAATCAATGAATCCAGGAGCTGGTTTTTTGAAAAGATTAACAAAATACATAGACCACTAGCCAGACTAATAAAGAAGAAAAGAGAGAAGAAACAAATAGATGCAATAAAAAATGATATAGGGGATATCACCACCGACCCCACAGAAATACAAACTACCATCAGAGAATACTACGAACATCTCTATGCAAATAAACTGAAAATCTAGAAGAAATGGATAAATTCCTGGATACATACACCCTCCCAAGTCTAAGCCAGGAAGAAGTTGAATCCCTGAAGAGACCAATAACAGGTCCTGAAATTGAGGCAGTAATTAACAGCCTACCAACCAAAAAAAGTCCAGGACCAGACAGATTCACAGCTGTATTCTACCAGAGGTACAAAGGGGAGCTGGCACCACTCCTTCTGAAACTATCTGAATCGATAGAAAAAGAGGAAATCCTCCCTAACTCATTTTACGAGGACCGCATCATACTGATGGTAGAGACACAACAAAAAAACAAAATTTCAGGCCAATATCCCTGATGAACATTGATGCAAAAATCCTCAATAAAATACTGGCTAACCGACTGCAGTAGCACATCAAAAAGCTCATCCACCACCATCAAGTTGGCTTCGTCCCTGGGATGCAAGGCTGGTTCAACATATGCAAATCAATAAATGTAATCCATCACATAAACAGAACTAACGACAAAAAACACATGATTATCTCAATAGATGCAGAAAAGGCCTTCGATAAAATTCAACACCCCTTCATGCTAAAAACTCTCATAAACTAGGTATCAATGGAACACATCTCAAAATAATAAGAGCTGTTTGTGACAAACCCACAGCCAATATCATTCTGATAGGGCAAAAACTAGAAGCATTCCTTTTGAAAACCAGCACAAGACAAGGATGCCCTCTCTCACCACTCCTAGTCAACATAGTATTGGAAGTTCTGGCCAGGACAAACAGGCAAGAGAAAGAAATAAAGGGTATTCAAATAGGAAGTGAGGAAGTCAAATTGTCTGTTTGCAGGTGACATGACTGTATATTTAGAAAACCCCATCGTCTCAGCCTGAAACCTCCTTAAACTGATAAGCAACTTCAGCAAAGTCTCAGGATATAAAATCAGCGTGCAAAAATCGCAAGCATTCCTATATACCCATAACAGACAAACAGAGAGCCATATCATGAGTGAACTCCCATTCACAATTGCTACTAAGAGAATAAAATACCTAGAAATCCAACTTACAAGGGATATGAAGGACCTCTTCAAGGAGAACTACAAACCACTGCTCAAGGAAATAAGAGAGGACACAAACAAATGTAAAAACATCCCATGCTCATGGATAGGAAGAATCAATATCATGAAAATGGCCATACTGCCCAAAGTAATTTATAGATTCAATGCTATACCCATCAAGCTGCCACTGACTTTCTTCACAGAATTGGAAAAAAAACTATTTTAAATTTCATATGGAACCAGAAAAAAAAAAACAGCCTGCATATTCAAGACAATTCTAGGCAAGAAGAACAAAGCTGGAGGCATCATGCTACCTGACTTCAAACTAGACTACAAGGCTACAGTAACCAAAACAGCATGTTACTGGTACCAGAACAGATTTATAGACCAATGGAGCAGAAAGGATGCCTCAGAAATAACACCAGACAGCTACAACCATCTGATCTTTGACAAACCTGACACACACAAGCAATGGGGAAAAGATTATCTATTTAATAAATGGTGTTGGGAAAACTGACTAGCCATATGCAGAAAACTGAAACTGGACCCCTTCCTTACACCTTTTACAAAAATCATCAGACTGAACAGGCAACCTACAGAACAGGAGAAAATTTTTGCAATCTATCCATCTGACAAAGGGCTAATATCCAGAATCTACAAAGAACTTAAAAAAATTTACAAGAAAAAAAAAACAACTCCATCAAAAAATGGGCAAAGGATATGAACAGACACTTCTCAAAAGAAGACATTTATGCAGCAAACAGACATATGAAAAAAAAAAGCTCATCATCACTGGTCATCAGAGAAATGCAAATCAAAACCTCAGTGAGATACCATCTCACACCAGTTACAATGGCAATCATTAAAAAGTCAGGAAACAACAGATGCTGCAGAGGTTGTGGAAAAATAAGAACGCTTTTACACTGTAGCAGCAGTGTAAATTAGTTCAACCATTGTTGAACACAACAGTGTAGCCATTCCTCAAGGATCTAGAACTGAAAATACCATTTGACCCAGCAATCCCATTATTGGGCATATACCCAAAGGATTATAAATTGTTCTATGATAAAAACATATGGACATGTATGTTTCTTGTGGCACTACTCACAATAGCAAAGACTTGGAACCAACTGAAATGCCCACCAATGATAGACTGGATTAAGAAAATGTGGCACATATACACCATGGAATACTATGCAACCATAAAAAACGATGAGTTCATGTCCTTTACAGGGACATGGATGAAGCTGGAAACCATCATTCTCAGCAAACTGTCACAAGATCAGAAAACCAAACACTGCAAGTTCTCACTCATAAGTGGGAGTTGAACAATGAAAACACATGGACACAGGGAGGAGAACATCACATACCAGGGCCTGTTGAGGGCTGGGGGACTAGGGGAGGGATAACATTACCAGAAATACCTATGTAGGTGACGGGTTGATGGGTGCAACAAACCACCAGGGCACTATGTAACAAACCTGCACGTTCTGCATATGTAACCCAGAATTTAAAGTATCATAAAAAAAAATTAGCTGGGCGTGGTGGTGCACACCTGCAGTCCCAGCCACTCGGGAGGCTGAGGCAAGAGAATCACTTGAACCCGGGAAGCAGAGGTTGCAGTGAGCTGAGGTTGCAGTGAGCTGAGATCACGCCACTGCACTCCAGCCTGGCAACAGAACGAGATTCTGTCTTAAAAAAGAAAAAAAAAAAAAAGAATGAGGAAATTTGACATTTGGAACCCACATTCAAATCCCATTTGCTAACTGTGAGACCTTGGGTAAGTTCATGAACCTCTCTCTGTGAGTCCTTCGTGGAAAAGGGTCATAGATTCACCCATTACTGAGGCCATGAGGTATACATGAAGAATAGTGTTTATCTGGAAACTCACAGGGAGAAAGACCACAGACTCCAAAGATCCCCTGTCCTTATGCCACCTACGAGCTGGGTTGGGCAGGGGTGGCTGGTGCCACAGTCTGGATTTGGTTTCTTTGTCCCAACCAAAGCTCATGTTGAAATTGGATCCCCAGTGTGGTAGCTTTTGGGAGGTGGGGGGCCTTGTGGGAGGTGTTCGGGCTCCAGATCCCTCAGGAATGGCTTGGTGTTGCTCTCAGGGTAGTGAGTTCCGGCTCTCTGAGACTGAATTAGTTCCCATGGGAATGGATAGTTCCCATCAGAGTGGGTTGCTATAAAGCCAGGAGACTCCTCAGCTTTCCCCCTCTTCCTCATGTCCGCTTCCCTTTGACCTTCTCCGCCATGTTGTGACATGGCACAAAAGCCCTCACCAGAAGCCAGGCCCATGGCCTTGAACTTCTCAACCAGCAGAATTATGAGCTAAATAAACCTCTTTTCTTCATTAAAAATGAATAAATAAGTAAATAAATAAATAAAGATCATTCTTATCTGTGATGATTGAAGTACTTTGTGGAAGAGGTGGTCTTTGGTGGTTAAGTCTTAAATAAATGGAAAAAATTGGGGAATGAATTCCAAACTGCATGAATAGTATGAGCAAAGGAAAAATTTCATGTGGCATGTCCAGAAATAGCAACAGTTATACCAGTGCATTTACAGCTGAGATTTCATACAATGATGTTTCAGGGCATGATTTCACTGGTTTGAGTTCAGCTCAATCTCTGCCATCTTAGGCGATTTCTAACCTTACTGAGCCTCAGAATTCTTATCTGTGCTTTCATCAAAGTATAATGAATATTAAACCAGATCACTTAGCAAAATGCCTTGAATAAAATGCGTTCTCAATAAGTATTAACTACGATTGTCTCATGAGGGAAGTGTGAGCTAAGATTGGAGACATGGTTAAGAGGCATATTGCAGATGATCTAAAGATCGAAGCATGCCTGGAATTTCTGAGCAAAGTCACCCTCAATAAATCTATACTCACATAAACTCTAATTCCACAATGTAAATAAACAACCACTGTGGAATCATGGTCTCATATATAGCAATTAAACATACAAGTTCCTGTACTCAGAGATTTAATAAATCAGATTTCTTCAGAGCTGGGACATGAGAAATTTACCTTTGTTTAAATGATTATAATGGATAGCCAGGTTTGGGAACTACTGCCTCAGACCACAAAGTCCAAGAAAAATGTAGCCAAGACATGAAAATGAAGAACCAGAGGGGGAAAGCCTTTAATAATAGCCAGAGCGGCCGGGCGCGGTGGCTCAAGCCTGTAATCCCAGCACTTTGGGAGGCCGAGATGGGCGGATCACGAGGTCAGGAGATCGAGACCATCCTGGCTAACACAGTGAAACCCCGTCTCTACTAAAAATACAAAAACTTAGCCAGGCGAGGTGGCAGGCGCCTGTAGTCCCAGCTACTCTGGAGGCTGAGGCAGGAGAATGGCGTGAACCCGGGAGGCGGAGCTTGCAGTGAGCTGAGATCCGGCCACTGCACTCCAGCCTGGGTGACAGAGCGAGACTCCGTCTCAAAAAAAAAAAAAAAAAAAAATAGCCAGATATTTTATTCTACTAAAATTAAGGATATTAATAAAACCAATCCTCCCCAAAGTCACACCTTATATCTTGTCATCACAGAAACTGCACTACTTCTATAATCAAATCAAATGTCTCTATCGCTCACCATGACTTCCTCCCATCCATGTTTATGTTCATCTACTATGGCTGTTTGGGGGCTATATTTGTTTGCGGAGGCTATTGTAACAAAATATCACAGTCTGGTTGGCTTAAACAATAGACATTATTTTCTCACAGATCTGGAGTCTTTCATCCACAGTCCCCTCTCCGAACTTATTTCCCTAATTAATCCTTCTCATTTTGAGATCTTGGCTTAAGCACCACATACTCAGTAAGCCTTCAAGACAGTCTAGGTCTGTTGTTGCGCTAATAAAAATATGTATCTTCACTTAAAAGCCCAACTCAGTTTATAATTAAATACTTTTTGGAGTGGTTGTGTGATTAATGTCTACCTCCTGTGCTAAGCAAAAGTTCCATTTATTTGACACTATTAACTCCTTGACAGCAAGGGCGATGTATAGTTTTGATCACCCTTGATTTCTGTTGCCTAGTTCCTGGCACTTTTTAGGCACTCAGTATTTGTTAAATAAACAAAAGCAAACATGGACTTCTAAATAAAATGGCCTTGCCCAAAACCACTGAGAAAGAGGCAGGCAACCATATTTTGTACCATAATGCCAGCAAAATACTTAGCGTGGCTGATTTGACCAAAAGTAGTAGATTAGCACCTTAAAACTTAGTGGTTTAAAACAACAGCCATTAATTTAGCTCATGATTATATGGGGCAGCAATTATTTGTGCTCGACTAACAGGTTGACCTAACTGATAGGGACCAGGGTTAGTTGATCTTGGTTGGACCCACTCATGCATTTTGCAGTCAGCTGCCAGGTGTCTGGGGGCTGCCTAGTCTAAGATGACTCAGCAGGGACTGCTTATCTCTGTCCATCCGGTCTCGCCAAGAAGCCTAGCCCAGGCATATTCACACAGCCTGTTTCCAAGTGCTCAAAGCCCCCAGAGGACCAAGCAACAACTGCACATCACCTCTGCTCCATTAGATTGGCCAAAACGAGTCATTAAGCTGGCCCAGATTCAAGGATAGAGAAATAGACTCCATCTCTTGGTGAGAGGAGCTGCAAAGTTACACTGCAAAGGTGTGGCTACAGGGAGGGATGGGGAATTGTGACTCTTTGCAATCTACCATACCATGAACTGGAACGTCAGTGACTTATGGCATGATGTGGAACACAAAGGTGGGCTAAGACAATAAGATTCTTACTCTCAGGAATCTGAAGAATGCAGAAACACAAGGAGCAATTTGTAAGAGCTGAAGCTAAAAGCAGTCAGGCAGGACGACATCAATGAGCTCTATGCTAGCCAGAACTATAAAGGAATTAAAGATCTGAATAAGCAAGGGAAATTGGCAGAGAAAGAATGGCTCAAACACAGAACCAATTCAGAGATGCTATGGGAGAGACCCTGAAAAAGATGGAGAAAGAAGCTGGAATTTTGAGCTGTTTTAGTTCCTCTTCACCAATATATAGTTCCTATAATGTATCCCAGTTTCATTCAGGCTGAATTCTTTACAACCAAAAGTCTAATCAAATCAGTATATGATAAGTGTATATGAAATCTTTTTCTTTTTCATTCTTTCTAAATAGAACTATCTCACCCACCCATCCACACACACAAAAAAGGGGGAAAAGCTGCTTCTTTGCATGCATAGATAAATTTTATGACAAGGAGAAGCAGAAGTTTGATAGCACAAGCTTCCAAACAGCACAGTATAGTAAACAGATGCAAGTGACAAAATAAGGTTAATTTCCATGAAAGAAAATATTCCATTTTCACACTGGAAAAGGTCGATGTTCATACACAGATGTGCCAGAGATACCCCTTTTAAGTTCACCTTGATTTCTCCAATGCTTTCTATTTGAGAATCACTGATAGAAAGAAATACGGGTTTCATTACAAGATCTAAACACTGCAATCTGCATGAAGAAAATCATATTACAAGCTAAATATTACCCATTTGGATTTGCAGCCAAGTTACAGTCCACTAAATCCTAAGTACTTTTTTTCCCAACTAAAGCTATATTGCATTTCAACTCTCTTGTTAGAAACTGATGCTAAGAATTGACAAGATAATAGGATGGAGAAAGTTTTCGGATCTCATTTACAGCAGATCGGAGAAGGGTCAGTTTCTCAGGTAATGAAGCATTGTCTGGTTGCCCCTAAATCACTCCATATTATTCCCAGTCCCCAGAGGCTTAGACAGTACCTGCATTATCACTATCCTTCAGAGCATTATTCTAATACCTCAAAAAAGAAAAGTTATAATAAGTGATCTGGGATTTCAGAGACACAAATGCCAAACTTCAGATTTGACTTAATAAGTAATAATCTATAATTTTCCTTGTAAGAGAGAGAAAGACACTTAAAATTTATAGAAACAGCTTTTAATTTATATCTGACACTAGATCTTTTTGTCTTATTTGTTCTTTCTCAAACTAATGCGTCTTGAAAGCTCCCCTTGACAACTTGTTGCTAACAAAACACAGAGGAAAATAAAGGTTCACTACCTCTGCCTCACATTGCAATTTTATTCTCATGACTCCAGGCCCCAATCTGTACATATTTTCCCTCTACTCTTACCTTATAAAATAGTACCTAACCCTGTGAGGGATGTGTTTGGCTTCCCTGAGAATGCAGAGAACATTATATTGAATATTAATAAGGAGAAAAATGGTCCTTAATATTTATTTCAATTTTAGTATCAAATAGCTGTCTTTAGACTCATGCTTAATTCAATTAATCCCACACAGAATCTCCTGACATTTGGAGGGACATAAGGCTTTTATAGAGTCCCCAGGATTTCTAGAATGACATTTGGTATACTATGATAGGCACCTAAATAAAGGACTCACTTGTCAGGGTCACTAGCATTCACAAATGTATGGAGAAGCAATATTTATCTGCAAACATCATTATACCCCAGAACGAATGTTCTAAGCCATTATGAATTAATCCAGAAACCTCAATTCAGCAAAAAATATACAGGTTCAAAACTTTTTACACAGCCCTTCCAGGCCTTTATATCATAAAATCATGATATAAAATCAGGAGCCAAACAAATACCATACATACTACCTTTGTGGACCATATTTTATATTCTATTAAATTTCTCATTGCATCGGCTTGATTTATTTGAGTCCTGGTCTATAAGCCTGTGCTAATGTATAGTAATTAATTCATCATTCATGTCCTCATTGATTCCAAAAACTTATCCCCACTTCCTGATACTTTACTCCAATACTTTACTCCACACCAGCTTCCATGAACTTCTCTTCAGACAACCATTCCTTTGGATTTCTGTACAGATTTGTGTGTATGACGAGAGGAAAGGAAAATAATTTCTAAGACAGAACGACCATGATAAGGCTGTGAAAAAGACATATATATTCATACATACAGGTAAGGTCTCTTATACAAAGGTATTTGGCACACAAGGGAGAATATTCACTCTCTCTTTCTTTCTTAGAAGAAAGACTTCAGGCCAGGACACCATGACTCATGCCTGTAATCCCAGCACTTTTGGGAGACCAAAGTGGGAGAATTGCTTGAAGCTAGGAACTTAAGACAACCTCAGCAACATAGTAAGACCCAGTCTCTACCAAAAATAATATATAAAAATTAGCCCACTGTGGTGGCATGCCTGTAGTCCTGCCATTTTAGAGCCTGAGGTGGGAGGATCCCTTGAGGTTAGGAGTTGGGGGCTGCAGTGAGCTGTCACCAAGTCACTGCACTCCAGTCCAGGCAACTGAGTAAGACCCTGTCTCAAAAAAAAAAAAAAAAAAAAATCAATGAATCGGATTCAAATTTAACTCTTTAAATTTATTGCTATTTTACAACATAATAGAAATAGTGGCATTACTGGGAACATCTGGAGCCTGACAAGGAGGACCCAGCCTGGGGCAGAGAAGGGGCTCTGGGACTAAAATAGGAAGATCTGTGGGATGTTCATTCTATATTTACAACATTTTTTCCACAATTATATTAGAACCAAAAACACTGTCCAGAAGTTCTTCTGAGAAGAAAGCTATAATGTATGTATTCTTAAGACGGACAGTAACAACTAAAATGGTTCAATTGAGTGTTATTTTGTTTGGGTCTTTGTTTCAGCTTAATTCAGTTTGGGCAGCTTTAATTCTGTCCTTCTGCTTCAAATAATGTACAAGCCACTGTATGAATTAGCTTCCAATTTTCCTGCAATCTTATCTATGTTTTCTTTTCTTTTTCTTTTTTTCTTTTTCTTTTTTTTTTTTTTTTTTTTTTTTAATGGAATCTCAATCTGTCACCCAGGCTGGAGTGCAGTGGCTCAATCTCAGCTCACTGGAACCTCCACCTCCCGGTTCAAGGGATTCTCCTGCTTCAGCCTCTCGAGTGGCTAAGACTGTAGGCATGTGCCAACACACTCGGCTAATTTTTGTATTTTTAGTAGAGATGGGGTTTCACTATGTTGGCCAGGCTGGTCTTGAACTCCTGACCTCAAGTGATCCGCCTGCCTCAGCCTCCCAAAGTGCTGGAATTACAGGTGTGAGCCACCGCATCTGGTCTTTTCATTTACTTTTACTTACCTATCTTCTTCAGTCAACTCTCAAAATCTATTATGATTATAAATATACCTTACATTGATGTTTCATTTAGTATACAAGAACTCACATATCTTATTAATTTAACTCTTATAATAACTCCATGCAATATATATTACTATTACTACTCTAAAAATAAAAAAAAAAAGCGATTAAAATGACTGATTTATTTTCAGTCCTAGTAAAGGCTAACATTTATTGAATGCTTGTAATGAGCAAGACCTTGTGCTAGGTGCTATATCAGCACTGTTTCTTAATTCTCTCGATGACCCAGTGAGGCAGATATTAACCTTCCTTATGCTAGAGATGAGGAAACATAAGCTCTAGCAAGCTTAAGTAACTTGCCCACCATCACATAGCTAGTAATTGGCATAGCCAAGATTTTCCTGAGGTTACATAACCACCAAACAGCAGGCCCAGCACTAGAACCTAAGTTTTCTGATTCTGAATCTGGGGCAAACCGATTACTGTTCTTTTCTTTCCACTTCAAGCTCTGTATTATGGCAAAACACATTTGGTTGCCTTCTTTGGTTCAAACATTCTAAATAAAAAGTGTTGGAAGGCATCCTAATAAATGGAAGTATTTTCTCTAGCAGTTATGCTTCACACACAAGAAGGAAGAGCAGAAAGAGTTAAAAGACATCACTGAACTGATTTATCCTGTAATTTATCTGGTGCTATAAAAATGAACGACTTCTTCAGTTTCCTGATGGCTTTTCTGTCTTAAAGGTGAAATGCCCTCCGGGTTCATGAATAGGTTTTGTTCTTTTGGAGTGCTCAATGTTCCAAAGTGTTTTTTATCTTTAAAATATTAAGTAAACACTGCATAGTACTTAAATGGGCTCTGGGGATATATTTCTGGTTTGATTCTGGCCCTTCAGCAAAGCTACTCAAGTAGAGATCTGGAGAACTAATCAAAAGAAAACTAAATTCACAGCAGTCTCTAAATATTTTATAGCATAACATTTCAGTGTTTCACCTGCCTGCCGCCTCTGCTGATTCGTGAGCAGCTGCCCTGTGACCGTGGACTGTGCTGTCTGCATGGATGCTGCGACCACAGAAGTCAGACCCAGCAGCTAGACACTGGCTGAAGAGAGGAAGGTGTCAGCACGCGCCTGCTGCAACCTCCTTTTCCTTTTTTGACTTCCCCTCCGTAGGAAAGCACATTAGGAGCTGCTTGAGATGAACAATAATTTGTCAGGTTTTCGTCATTCCTCTGGCAGCAGTGTCTAGAAGGAGCACTTAACACTGCACAGAGAAAATGGTTCCCAGCCATTGACTTCCTCCCGGAAGCAGCCAACCATTTCACAAATGGGGACCTGGAGAGTAGCAGGAATATTCTGGCTCAAACCCTCCCCTGCTAGTGAGAAGAACAAAAACAGCCACTAAATACTTAGTTTGCCAACAGGATGTGTCAGTAGCATCACCATCTATACACAAAGGCCTTTTAATAGCAATTCTAGATGAAACTCCAACACATTTCCCACCTATTTGAACTCTTGAAGTTCCAAGAGCAACATCAGTCAGGGGATTTATTTTTAAGGCATGTCCTACACTCAATAAAAGGACAAAAACAAAAAACTGAAAACCTTTTTCCAGACTAGCAAGCAGTCATGCCTGTGAGTGCACACACACACCTAAAGACAGACATTGTGATTTTTTTTCTGGGCCCCAGCCATACTAGCCATCAATTTAAGCCACTAAAGTGGGTTCTTACAGTGGTTTAGAGCAGCAGTCCCCAACCTTTTTTGGCACCAGGGACTGGTTTCATAGAAGGCATTTTTTCCATGGACTAGGGATTGGGGGAAGGTTTTGGGATGACTCAAGCACATTATATTTATTTTGCACTTTATTTCTATTATTATTATATTGTAATATATAATTAAATAATTATAAAACTCACCATAATGTGTAATCAGTGGGAGCCCTGAGCTAATTTTCATGCAACCAGATGGTCCCATCTGGGGGTGATGGGAGGCAGTGACAGATGATCAGGCACTAGATTCTCATAAGGAGCACGCAAACTAGATCCCTCACATGCGAAGTTCACAATAGGGTTCCTGTTCCTATGAGCATCTAATGCTGTCACTGATGTGACAGGAGGCAGAACTCAGGCAGTAATACAAGTGATGGGGAGCAGCTGGAAATACAGATTAAGTTCGATGGCTTGCCCACCACTCACCTCCTGCTGTGTAGCCCGGTTCCTAACAGGCCACTGTCCCGTATCAGTCTGTGGTCCAGGGATTGGGTACCCCTGGTTTAGAGAATGTGAACTTCATTTCTCTACCTGTTTCTCCAAAGACCTGAGCTACTACAGCGTAGATAAAGGGGAAAAAAAACACAGAGACCTCATACCCACGGCATTTCTCCTTTTCTCCAAAATCCATATGTGCACTAAGAGGTTCCCATCTACTCTGGAAACATGAGACTTAAATCCACCTGACATGTGCAGTTGGGCCACACCACCTAGGAGCTCTTGATATTCAGACTTACAGGAAGGATGAGATGCCTCGGAAGCAAGGAACTCAAATGTGGCCCAGGATTGGAGTTCAGACATAAATGGCATGTGCAACATTAAAAAAGGGATGGAGGGTAGCAGGTAGGCAGCGGTCAGGAGAAGAATGTGGTAAGTTGCCTGGGAGCTATGCAGAGTCCCTGGGAAAGAAATCATTCCAAGTGAAAAAGGTATCTAACAGGATGAACCAGACTCAGCAACAGAGTCTACCATTGAGGAAAGTGGCAATTGTGGGTACCTAGAAGTGGCTGTTTGACCCTGCCCTACCCAGAAGAAAGATGAGACTTGGCCGCCTGGAGTTGCAGCAAAGCATCATGGCCATCTAGGGCAGGGTATATGGTGTGGCACCCAGTAGGGCAGTGGCACCCAGTAAGGCAGTGACAGCAGCCACTTACCCATGAGCATGTGTGGACACCTCCTAGAAATGCACTGAGAAGCTAGAGTATGAGGAAACTCCAGGGAGTAAAGTTGTCATGCTGCCTTGAAGTCTCTGTTTTGAGAGGTATTCAGCCAGAAAAATCATGGAACTACATATTAGCGGGTCATATTTATATCTTCTGGATGCTTCAGGTTACTAAAGCACAATTATTCATTTTCAGTTACGTATTTTAAGAGGTTATAAGCTACCCACTCTAGAGGTATATCAGCTGCTTAAATTCCCAGTATGAATTTTATATGGGAACCCATCTATATTTTTAGCTTCCCTGCGTTCTTATTGAATCTACAGCCATCATTTCAGACAGGTGGTGTCTGAATATCAATAAATATAAATAATATCTGAAGCCCAAGTTCGTATTTGCCAAGGCATCTACACAAACATCTCCACTTAGAGTAATGTGGAGATTTCTAATGTACAAAGTGGTCAACACTTTTGGAACCTGTATTTGCAATTCTCTTACTTTTACTTCAATGTTACCCTAATTTTCAGAAATCAATGCAAATTATAGAGAACACATGGTTTTTGCTTTGAATAGAAAGTATATTTGGCTGGGCGCAGTGGCTCATGCCTGTAATCTTAACACTTTGGAAGGCCAAGGTAGGTGGATTGCCTGAGTTCAGGAGTTCGAGACCAGCCTGGGCAACATGGTGAAACCCCATCTCTACTAAAAATACAAAAAAATTAGCCAGGCATAGGGGTGGGTGCCTGTAATCCAAGCTACTCAGGAGGCCGAGGCATGAAAATCACTTGAACCCGGGAGGCAGATGTTGCAGTGAGCCAAGATCGTGTCACTGCACTCCAACCTGGGTGACAGAGCAAGGCTCTGTGTCAAAAAAACAAAACAAAACAAAAGTATATTTGAGTTGATTTCTTTCTTCACAACGTCTTTTGAGATGTGATAGTGGAGAATTGTAATGTACCTTGCAGTCCATATATTTTATTGCTATATCTTTCAAATGAATTATTTTTAAAGTAATTGAAAAAGGTTTCAATCTTATGTGAAAAAGTAGCAGTCATCCTATTTTTCTGGCCCTCTTTACAACAAAACTCCTTGAAAGAACTGACTTCGCTTTTTCTCCGCTCATTCTTTCCTGAATGCATTCCAATACGTTTCTGTCTCTCACGCACTATGTTGACAAATCCAGTGTCAATTCTTAGTCCTTATTTTACTCAATCTATGAGCAGCAGTTGACACCTCTGTACATTCCTTTTTTCTTAACTCTTAAATATATTTCTCTGGTATGGACCTCTCTTTTGAACTTCAGACTTATATATCCAACTGCCTATTTCACTTCTTCACTTGATAGCTAAGTTATTTCAAACTTAACATAGAAAACCTAAGTCTTTGTTTCTTCTTACTCTACCTGGTTCTTCCTCCTAATTCAATAAATGTCAACTCCATTCCTTCATAGGCAAAAAAAAAACCCCTGGAGTCACCCTTGACTACCCTCTTTCATTCTCACCCCAAGATCAAATTTGTCACAAATTCTGTAAGATTGACCTTCAAAATATATCCCAATTCTAACTACTTCTCACTGCCTCCATCACTGCTACCCTCATCTGAGTTTCCATCATTTCTCATCTGGATAATTGTAATGGTCTCCTAACTGGTCTTCCTGTTTCCACCCCCTTGTTTCCTATAGTCTTTCTGCACACAGCAGTCCATCACAATGTCTCTGTTAAAACATAATCAGATAATGTCTGCTCAAACACCTTGCTCTGTGTCACAGAGTGAAATCTAAATTTCCTACCAGGTCTACAAGATCTGACCTAATTTGGAGCTCACCATCTCTTAAATGTCATCTCCTACTACTCACTCCCTAGTTTCTTCCACACAGCAAGGCTGACCTACTTGCTCTTCCTTCAACACCTTAACACGTTTCCGTCTGAGAGCCTCTGCACTCACTGTCCCCACTGCCTGGAGTTATCTTCTCCCATCTTAATAGCTCATTCCTTCCCTTCCCTCTGGTCTCTGCTTAAATATACCCTTACCAGAGAGGCCATTCCTGCTGTCCTGACTACTGTATATAAAGAAAACATTTTCTACTTCCACTCGTCACTCTTCTTCCTCTTTCCTGGTTTTGTTTCCCCTTCAGACTATTAATGGTTACCTGACATAATCATTTGCCCTCTGCCACTAGAATATGAGCCCCATGAAAACAGAGAGACATTATCTCCTTTGACCACTGGTATAACCTCCATCACCCAGAACATTATCTCACACATCTAATATGTTAGTTCTTCCAAGAAGTATTTTTTTATGTTTTAACATCTCTAAATTGGGGCTACATCTTATAACATGCAACATTTTGTCTTTCTTAGTAGTCCATAAAACAGTGGTCTGTATCATAATTGACATATTAGACACAATAAAATATGGTAGTTTGCATTCAAAACATATTTCAAAAGACCAAAGAAATCCCATTTATTATATTTGCAGAAGAAGTATGGGGCTCCGGTTCTTTTGAGAGAGCCCAATCATGATCAATCAATACATTAGTTACCCCAGCCAAGGCCAAGGAAACACCCAGTTCTTGCTACTAAATTATAATGCAATATACAATTTAATCTACTGATTTTGAATGTTTATCTGACTGATACTTAAATAGTGGTTGTAGAACAAAAAAAAAACACAGATTAAAACTATCAAGAAAAGGACATTGTTAATGAGACGTCTTAGAGTAAGGAAGACACAATAAAGACAAGAGAATCATCAAAACTTATTTAAAAATCTAAGGTAATTACTGAAGCAGACCTACCTAACTCACGAGCTCCTTTGAGAAACATTGTATTAACATATAAAACAAAAATTATTCGTAATGAAAACCTGAGACCTAGTCATCAAAAAAGAAATAAAATACATAGCATGCTTAGTTCAAAAGGCAGAAAAGTAGCACATTTGTGTTAGGTTTCCTTCAAAGAAATGGTTAAAATATGCATAATTAACTTGGCTTTTAAAAGTGATAACATTTAATAATCTGGAACACTTATGGCTCTTTTAATAATGTCATCCTCATCACAGTGGTTCTGTGAGAAGTTCTATTGGTATTCACAGTGCATTGGAACCAAATTTCATCAAGACCAAAGATGATCACATATAAGAAGAAGACCTGGGTAATCATAGCATTATAAAACCTTTTTATAGGAATTCTAATCTTACTTCTTATTTTGATAGATGCTCTGAATTGAAATGTGTTGGAATATTACTGATCATTTTCTTGTGCTTACATATTTTACGCTTCCACAAATGAACTTACTTTTACCTAACTTGTATACTTCTTGCAAGATAATAAAAACAATTTCGTAATTTTCCAATTATAATCTCTCTTTCTGCTGTGTTGTTTTTACATACTTTTAAGTTCTGCATATCATCATAAATTTGGAAAATTTTATATCAAAATAAGAAAAATGTGAAAATAAAGTCAACAGGCAAACCATGTGGTATAGGGGGATGGGGGTTGTAGTGGGGGCAGGGTTAGAGTGTCTATTTCAGCTCCAAATAAGTGCAATCTGTTAATGTAGGCTTGTGTTGTTCATGTGAAGGCATTATCAATAAAGCAAATTCCCCACATCTCAATTATTAAAATGTTACATTCTTTTAACTTTAGTTCCCCAGCTGTTACATAAGAATAGCAATTTTTTAAAAAGTAATTATGAGGACTAAATAATACCATAATTCTGGTGAAGAAATCTGAGTGATGTCTGTTACATAGAAAGAACTTGATAATTATTATTACCACGAATCAATTTATTGTTGTAATCATTAAGGAATTAGAAATTCAGGCTAAAATATCCTAATCAAGGATCAATCTAGGTATCAAATCTAGATTCAACAGAATGTCCCTCTTTGGGCTGTTTCTATGAAGACTGTGGGTATGAAAACAGGGTGAAAGGTAACCCCTCACTTAAGTAATCCAGGAAATGAGAAGAAAAGACTGTGGAGGATTGCTTGCATTAATTCTTCATCCTCTTCTTATATGCATGCCTTTGTCTTGCAACTTTGTAGTCCTCTCCCTCTCTGGGCATGGTACTCTATCCCACCCCTGGTTTCCTGGCTCAACCAAGTGACTTGCTTCAGCCACTGGGATGTTAGTAAGTCAAAAGCATAGAAAAAACACTCACACTATTTCACTTGTTCTTTTACTTGTCTGTTTTTGCCACAGAAATAAGGTCAGACAAGCCTGCTGGAGAATGAGATGTGGAAGACAGTCAAGGGACCCCAATCATCCCTGCTAAGGCCTTTCTAAAGTACACAACCATGATCCAATACCCAAATAATTGAGAGAGCCCAATCATGATCAATCAATACATTAATTACCCCAGCCAAGACCAAAGGAAACACCCAGCTCTCCCGAAAACTCAAGAGCTAAATAAATTGTCTTTAGTCACTGAGTTTTGGATGGTTTTCACACAGCATTATTGTGACAATAGATAACTGATAGGGAACAAGATACGGGACTGAGTGGATACAGTGAAAAGAATGATGCATCAGGTCCTTGGTGAAAAAGACTATAGTGATATTCAGTAAAACTGTTACAAATATCAAGGGCTTGGTGCTTGCTTTCCAAGACAGTAAGGAACTAAAATCTCTGTCCCACTCCAAGTCAGTCTTGGAAAATCCAAGGGAAGAAGTGAGCAGTGTCAGCTTGAAAGAGGAAAGGAAACCAGGCAGAAGTCCTAGGTGTGCAGTAAGCAGGAGACAATGGGAGCAACTGGCCTGGCCCTGAGAAGGACTGTGCAACTTAACCACCTTCTCTCTTACTCCTTCCCCTGGTGAGAGCTCTTTTGTAATAATAGTAAGAGAAAGTGATAATTTAGCTGCCACTGGAGGAAAATTGTTGGTGCCCACGTGGCTTGCAATGGGAAGAAGCTTAAAAGAAGACAACTGATTGAATGGAGAGGGCCAACCTACCCTAGTCATATGAAAGTGACTTACTCAGCACATCCAGGTGCTGTCTGTCTGGACAGACCACATTTTGGTTGCCCCTATTATTGCTTCATGCAAATACTGCAAATTTTAGCATCAACATAGCAGCTGAATTCCACTTAAAGATACATCTTAAAACATGGTTTCTCAGTGATTTTAATGACAACCTGTGGCTTCCGATTAGAAAACGAGCAAGTTTCCACAGGAAAAGACTAACTATTCTTTGCCCAGACCACATCAGCCCCCCAAAAGGGATAAACATAAAAGACTGAATGATTGTTATTAGAAGCATTTGGTTCCAGTTTTGTGGGGAAACTTTGTCCTTCAACTTTTTCGTCTGATCTGTTTGTTTGGTGTGGTTTTTTTAAATTCAACTTATCCATTCATTCTTCCCACCGGACCCACCTGGAATTGACCCTAATGGTTTTTGGAAAGGAATTGCACCACACCACCATAATCAGTCAGAAGGACATTGTGTGGATTGTTAGTCCCTCACTTCCAATGCTACATGTGGTCCTGTGAAGCTCAGGCTGCTGAGCCAACCTTTGTGTGCAGCTGCCACTGGTACCTGCTTTGTTGGAAGTTTACTGTATCTTCTATCTCTAATGGATGACAGAAAAGATTATCTTTTTAACTAATCATAGATGATCTTTGATCTACGTGACTAAAGTGCCTTTTGTGCTAAAAGACAGCCCTGCTATTTAATTTCTACAAAACCTTCTGTGTAAGAACTAACACCAAGTTCCCATGAAGCTAGGCCAAGGGTTGATTCAAGTGTGTTGTTCCCACTGTGTCACACTCTCAACCCTCTTGGAGTTGTAAAGGAACTCACTCCTTTAAATCTTCTCCCACCTCCGAGTGGATGAGGTTTGTTTCCCTGGATGCTCTGTCAATATTTAGAGCAACCTCTTTTTTTCCTTTCTCATTAAAGAGCTACAAATCTAGTACCTGGGAGCCAAATCATCAGGTCCAAGGTCCCCAAAGTCACCTCTTAGGATTCTTCTGAGCCCTTCAGGAATTGGAGGAACTCCTAATGCCTAACAGAGTGCCCCCAAAATTTATGAGATGGTTAGGCAAATTTATGTGCACCTGAATCTCACTATATAACCATCAGTGTCAAGATTATATGAACAACCAGTCAATTGTAGGTGAACATGATCATACGTATACATTTACAACTATTTTGATACTGTGATGTGTTTAGTCTTCTTTGTTCTAAATATTTGACCCAAGTCATCTTTCACCTTAACTTTTCTTAAGCTAAAACACTTACATCGTTTTTACATAGTTTGTTTGTACAATTTACAATTTCCTCTAGAATATGCAAGTTACTGTGCTATGTAGGGTAGTCCTAACAAAAGAAAAAAAAAAGGCCTACAACAAGACAGTCCTTTATTACTGGAATACAATTCTGACTTCAACCTATTCTTTAAAAAAATCACTGCAGTTTGCCACTAGAAAACACTAGCGAAACATAAAATGTTAACTGTAACTCATCGTGCCCCTAGGCATACATAGCAGTCCTCCTTCCCCATAACAGTGTTGTGAGCCAATTCCTTCCTAACAGACTTCTGAATCATTCTGATGAATGAGAACATCTCCCTGGAGGAGTCTCCCAGCGTATTCACGAGACAGCTCTAGTTATCACCTGTGTTGTTCCTGCACCTTGAAAAAAGTACAGTCAGCTCAACTTCCTCAGTGAAAATACTGTGGAAAGAGCTTTACTCATTACTGCTGTGTTGCAACCAGAATTAACTTTCATTGTGTATACCTAATTTTTTACTTAAAGTATCACTGTTAATACCATAGCATCTCATGGCACTTTTGTGGAAACTTCGGAATATCCTAAAGTTTCTAAATTTGCCATTGTGAATGATATGGTTTGACTATGTCCCAACTCAAATCTCATCTTGAACTCCCATGTGTTGTGGGAGGGGCCCAGTAGGAGGTAATTGAATCATGGGGGCAGATCTTTCCTGTACTGTTCTCATGACAGTGAGTAAGTCTCATGAGATCTGATAGTTATTAAAAGGGGGACTTTTCCTCCACTTTTCCTCCTCTTTGCCTCCTGTCATCTATGTAAGATGTGACTGGCTCCTCCTTGCCTTTCACCATGATTGTATGGCTTCCCCAACCACATGGAACTGTAAGTCCAATTAAACCTCTTTCTTTTGTAAATTGCCCAATCGTGGGTATGTCTTTATTCAGCAGTGTGAAAACAAACTAATACAGTAAATTGGTACCAGGAATGCAGTGTTGCTGAAAAGATACCTGAAAATGTGGAAGTGACTTTGGAACTGGGTAACAGGCAGAGGTTGGAACAGTTTGGAGGCTCAGAAGACAGAAAACTGTGGGAAACTTTGGAACTCCCTAGAGACTTGTTGAATGGCCTTGACCAAAATGCTGATAATGATATGGACAATGAAATTCAGGCTGAGGTGTTCTCAAATGGAGATGAGGAACTTGTTGAACACTGGAGTAAAGGTGATTCTCCTTATATTTTAGCAAAGAGACTGGCAGCATTTTGCCCCTGCCCTAGAGATTTTGGGAACTTTGAACTTGAGAGAGATTATTTAGGGTATCTGATGGAAGAAATTTCTAAGCAGCAAAGCATTCAAGAGGTGACTTGGTGCTGTTAAAGGCACTCCATTTTATAAGGGAAGCAGAGCATACAGATTTAGAAAATCTGCAGCCTGAAAATATGACAGAAAAGAAAAACCCATTTTCTGAGGAGAAATTGAAGTGGGCTGCAGAAATTTGCATAAGTAACAAGGAGTCAAATATTAATCCCCAAGACAGTGGGGAAAATGTCCCAGGGCATGGCAGAGGACTTCATGGCAGCCCTTCCCATCACAGACCCAGAGGCTTAGGAGAAAATAGTTTCGTGGGCCTGTCCCAGAGGTCAGCATGTTGTGTGAAGTTTAGGGACTTGGTGCCCTGCGTGCCAGCCACTCCAGCCATGACTAAAAGGGACTAAGGTACAGCTTGGGCTGCTGCTTCAGAGGGTGGACACCCCAAGCCTTAGCAGCTTCCACATAGTGTTGAGCCTGCAGGTGCACAGAAGTCAAGAATTGAGGTTTGGGAACTTCCACCTAGATTTCAGAAGATGTATGGAAATGCCTGGATGCTGAGATAGAAGTTTGCTGCAGGGGCAGGGTCCTTATGGAGAACCTCTGCTAGGGCAGTGCAGAAGGGAAATGTGGGGTTGGAGCCCTCATAAAGAGTCCCTACTAGGGCACCACCTAGTGGAGCTGTGAGAAAAAGGCCACCATCCTCCAGATCCCAGAATGGTAGATCCACTGACAGTTTGCACTGTGTGCCTGGAAAAGCCACAGACACTCAAAACCAGCCTGTGAAAGCAGCTAGGAGGGAGGCTGCACTCTGCAAAATCACAGGGGTGGAGCTGCCCAAGGCCATGGGAAACCACGTCTTGCATCAGTGTGATGTGGATGTGAGACATGGAGTCAAAGGAGATCGTTTTGAAGCTTTAAGATTTGATCACCCTACTGGATTTCAGACTTGCATGAGGCCTGTAGCCTCTTTGTTTTGGCCAATGTCTCCATTTGGAATGGCTGTAATTATCCAATGCCTGTACCCTCATTGTATCTAGGAAGTAACTAACTTGCTTTTGATTTTATAGGCATATAGACGGAAGCGACTTGCCTTGTCTCAGATGAGACTTTGTACTGTGGACTTTTGAGTTAATGCTGAAATGAGTTAAGACTTTGGGGGACTGTTGGGAAGGCATGCTTGGTTTTGAAATGTGAGGACATGAGATTTGGGAGGGGCCAGGGGTGAAATGATATGGTTTGGAGGAATGGCAGCCATATTAGAGACTGAATACTCCAGTCTGTCCTCTGGCCCACTATGATTCATGTCTTCCATGCAAAATTTCCTCACCCTCTCTCAAGGCCTCAAGAGTTTCAACTCATTATAGCATCAGCTCAAAGTTCAGAATCCTGTCATCTAAACTAGATCCAAGCATTGATGAGGTTTCTCAGGTGAAGTTCCTTAAGCATAGCTCCTCAAATACAATTCCTCTTGATCTATAGACCTGAAATTATAAAAACAACTTTTATCTATCCCACCCCTACACACACACACAAAAACACACACACACATGCTTACACACACTCAACATACAATGGAGACAGGCATTGGAAAATGGCTGTATACAACCCTGTCAAAAAAAAATAAAACTAAGTATGAAAAGGAGTCACTGATCCATGGCAGTTCTGAAATCCAGCTGGGTAAATGTTGGAAGTTCCTTGATTAGATTTTGATGTCTTGGAATAATTTTTCCTCACTTAATTCTACCTTATCAAGTTCATGTTTCTACCTTCTGTGTCTTCCTTCCTTGTTGTATAGGGTAGCATGTGCTTATGGCTAAACAGCTATCACAGTCTCCTTCCTTAGCAGGTCCAAAGCTCACTGCTAATGCTGTACTGTCTGTTTCCTCGGGTCTAAGGTGGTGGTATTCCTGCATATATAACTATTTTAAGAACTGTGAAGATCCCCTATAAATCATCTTGGGGTTGATTTCCTTAGACAAAAGCCACACTCGCAAATCACAAGATAAGCTCTTCTCTCTCTCTCGAGCCTTGGCTGAGATACCTGAGACAGAGCAAAACTCAATCTCTATTGAAACACACAAACAAACACAAAAGCTCTAAAGCTTTCTAGAAACACTATTGTTTTATTCAGAGGATCTGTGAGACATACCATTAATGCTTGAAGGAACCTTTGCATGGCTGAAAGTATCCTGAGGCATGAAGTTGATCTTTCTAAGGTCTTAACAGAAGTTTTGATAGTCACATCCTTAGTTTCATCTTTAGACTGTCATTCTCCTGTGAGTACTCTGGATCTGATATTTAATCAAAAGCTTTTTTAAAAAATTTAGCACCATTTTCCATCTGGAAAGACTGAAAATTTTCAAAACTATCACATCTTGATGGCTTTTTATTTAACAGTCTTTACCTCAATTCCTTCTTTCCTCTCCTATTTTCCTGTAAGCAGCAACAAGAAACCAGGCAGCACCTTCAACACTGTGCTTAGAAATCTCCTAAGCTAGATCACTTCATTCATGAAGCACATTTTCTACTTTCCACATTACTATAGGCAAAATGCTGCTAAGTTTTTGCTATTACCAACAAGGACTCCTCCTTCCTTACTTTACTGCCTATATTTACCTCAACCTTATAGAAGACCAAGAGGCTTCTGCTTACAAATTCTTAAGGACACTTCATAGCGTACTCAAAACCCAGGGCCCAGTTCCATAGCCATTTCTGCATTTTAGGTATTCATCATGACAGCACCCTACTTCCAGGCCCTAAAATCTGTATTTGTTACCTTTTGATGCATAACAAATTACAATAAAAATTACCAGTTTAAAACAATAAACACGTATTATCACACTGTTTCTGTGAGTCTGGAATCAAAATTAGTTTGGCCAGGTAATTTTGGCTTAGGATGTCTTATAAGGTTGTAGTCAAACTGTCAGCTGGGATTGCAACCATCTCAAGGCTTAACAACTCAACTGTGAATGATGGATAAACTTCCAAGTTCACATATTTATTGGCAGGCTTTACTTACTTGGGGACTTTCAGATTGAGGACCTTAGTTTCTCAAAGGCTGTTAGACGGAGAAACTCAGTTCTTCCCCACACCATGTGGGCCTCTCCATATTGCTGCTCAAAACATGGCATCATGCTTCCCCAAACACAGGTGTTCTGAGATAGAGAAATTGCACACACTCAAGATTGAAGTCACTGTCTTTTTTAACATAATCTCAAAAGTGACATCTCATTACTTCCACCTTTAAAAATGGGTAAGTCCAGCCAACACTGAAAGCAAGATGATTATGTAAGTACATGAATACCAGGAGTGTTTGGTCATGATGGACCATCTTAGAAGGTCATCATGGACCATTTTAGAAGACCCTGAGATGACAGGTAAAGATCATGCAGCAAGACAGAAAGAAAAACTACCTGATGAATTTCCAGTTTCATGAGACCTGGCTATTTCCTTAATTGTATTCTATAATATTGTGAGATTTTTCTGAAGAATGAAAATAAATGCACCCACTGTTAAGTAAGCTTGAAAGAATTTCTGCTCCTTATGAAAAAAATATTCCTAAAACTATATTCCATCTTCCTCCTGAGTCTGTACTCCACCTTCAGGAGACAGAAAGCAAATATAATGCCCCCCTCTGAAACCTAAACAAGACTCAGAATATCTGAGCTGACCTGCAGATATTTTAGATCAGGCATGTTCTGTATTCTGCTGACCCTGTCAGCAAAAAGTTCTCTGCCAGCACATTAAGGACAGCACATTTATATTAGAAGCTGTGCTTTAATTTCTGTGACATGTAATGAGGCAGTCTCACTAGCCAGAATATTTTATTAGGTCATAATGTGTTAAATGTGGTTAAATCAAGAGGTGCCATTAGATAGCTTCCAAATGAACTTCAGATGTAAGGTGATCACACAACAAATCATCTATGGAACCCCTCTGAACTAAAGTTAACAAAGATGAGTCAGCTCTACAATATAAGTATTTATATCCTCATAACTAATAATAATAATTAAAATAGTTAACATTTATTAAGTACACACATAAGATTCTCTTATAACTCAAGACAGCTATACTAGGAACGCCCATAATTTTTTTTTATTTTCCGTACACCCTTTTTTAGAAAACTTACAATAAGAAAAGAGAGCCTGCCTATACTGGTTATCTGAAATAATAAATTTAATATTTACAATTCTAAAAGGCAATTGTCATATTATCTGCATTTCAAAGCTAAGGAAGCTGAAGTTTAGCAATATTAAGCAGCCAGTCCAAGGTCAAATATCTTGCCTCCTAATCATCATACCCTTGGGTAGTCCCTTCTCATATTATATTAGAGATAGTTTGTGTCATCAATCATCATGGCAAACATGACAGTGTGTGACTTCTGGTGCTAGATCATAAAAAGCATTGCGGCTTCTCTTCTTCTTTTGAATCACTCATTCTAGGGGAAGCCAGATGCCATACTCTGAAAACATTCAAGAAGTCATAGAAAGAGAGCCATGTGACAAATAACTAAGACCTCCTACCATCAACTTGCCAGCAGTATCAGGGAGCCATTTTGGAAGTGAATTCTCCAACTCCAGTCAACTCCTGAGGTGACGGTGGCCCCAGCTAGCATCTTGACTGTACCTCATGAGAGACCCCAAGTCAGAATCATCCAGGTGAAGCACCCCCAAATTTCTGTCACCCAGAAACTGTAAGATAATAAATATTATTGTTTTTTCAAGCCATTAAACTTCTAGGAAGTTTATTACTCAGCAATACATAGCTGATGTAGCAATAAAGTTTGGTGCCTCTGCCTTAAGTTCTCTCATAGACTGTAGTCAGCATGTTGGCCAAATGCTATAGTTTGTATGTTTGTCCCCCAAAAATCTCATGTTGAAATTTGATCATGAGTGTTGGAGATGGTGTCTAATTGGGGGTGTTTGGGTCATGGAGTTGGACCCCTCATAAACAGTTTGATGATGTCCTTGTGGTAATGAGTGAATTCTCACTTTATTAGTTCTCAAGAGAACTGGTTGTTAAAAAGAGCCTGGCACCTCCCCACCCTTGCTCCCCTACCTCTCACCATGTAATCTCTGTAGATTCTATCTTCCCTTCACCTTCTACCATGAATGGAAGCAGCCTAAGGTTTTCACCAGATGCCCAATCTTCTACCTAGCAGAATAGAACAGCCAAATGAATCTCCTTTTTTTTAACCTAACTTCAGGTATTCCTTTAAAGCAACATGAAACAGACTAAGACCACTCACTCATGTAGCTGTTGGCAGAATTCCGTTAGTGGTTGGTTATTTGTCAGAGATCTCCCTCAGTTTCTTGACTTGTAGGCCTCTCCATAAAGCAACTCAAAACATGGCAGCTATCTGACTTACTTTAGAGCAAGCAAAAGAGAGCAAATGGAGAGCGCCCAAGAAAAAAAAGTCATAGTCTTTTTGTAACCTATTCTCAGAAGTAACAGTACATAAAATCTGCCATATTCTATTTCCTAGAAGGAAGTCACTAAATTCAGCCCACACTGAAGGGGAGAAGATTGCACAAGGATATGAATACCAGGAACTGGGGGTATTTAGGGGCCATAGTGAATATTGTATACCACACTGGGATATGATTCCAGATGTCTGAACTAATACTCTTTATCATTATACTCTAGGCCTCCCTTGAGTATATCCACATACGTTATGAATTCCATTTTATATAAATCTAACCCAAGCATTAGTCTTCCCTAAAATCAAAGCACACACCTCCAGGATATTTGGGGAGAAGGTGGTTAGTCTCAAGGTCATTCCTGAGTCATCCCCATGTTACAGGTCTCTCCGGTCATATTTCTACCATGGGTCACTGGGGCGCGATCTCGGCTCATTGCAAGCTCCGCCTCCTGGGTTCACCCCATTCTCCTGCCTCAGCCTCCCAAGTATCTGGGACTACAGGCACCCGCCACCACACCTGGCTAATTTTTTGTATGTTTAGTGAAGACGGATGTTTAGTGGAGACGGGGTTTCACCATGTTAGCCAGGATGGTCTCGATCTCCTGACCTCGTGATCCACCCACCTCGGCCTCCCAAAGTGCTGGGATTTCAGGCATGAGCCACCTTGCCCAGCCCAGACTCAACATCCTTATTCCTCAAAGTATCACCAACTCAAAAATTCATTCATAGACAACTTTACTGATGGCTCCAGGGAAACTGAAATGATTATGTTGTTTCTCAGCAGATGACTTTAAAATGGGACATTAGCCAGTCCTGTCTAAAATTATTCCAGCCCCGTAGGAATTGGCAACTTCTCAGAGATCATCTTTCCCAAAGGCCCCATCTACTACTTTATCCATCCCTCCTCAGGGCTGCCATATAGAGTTGTGCAGGTTGTTTACTGCACATGGGTGTTTGGCTAAAGTGGTGAGTGAGAGCCTGAAATACAGCCCACGCTCTGCTTCACAGTCTTAGGAGGCACATGTACTAGGACAGTTCTATACAGGCTAGTTGAAGTTTGTGTCCTTTTCATACTGCTTTTCAGGGCCCCTTCTCTCATTTCTAAGATATTTTGGAAATTCCAAAATAAATAAAACAAAAAAAGGAAGAAAACCCTCTTATTATTTATAATTTACTCATCTAGGAAAAGAGTCCTAGAAGTTAAAGAACTCTTTGCTTATTAAGCACACTATTTTTAAAGTAATTACCTACATACTTGAAGATAGAGTTCAGTGAAGAGTGTGAAGATGCAAAGTTAGAAAAACCTAGGCAAAGCTAAAGTGCTTTACTTAAGAAAAGGGATATAGGGGAGATGCCATCATCAAGATGGTAGAATGGGAAGTCCTAGATACTCATTCCTTCATGAATGAACAACAATACACAGACCAACTGCCTTTGTGAAAAACTCAGAAAGCAGTTGAGGTTCTTATGAAACGCTGAAACCCTGTTTTCTCTCTGGGGAGGGAAGGGAGTAGAATGTACATTCAATGTTCTGACTTTCAAAAGGAATGCTCAGGAGATAGGTCTTGCCTAATACAAGCACTGACAAGAATAGGAACATGATGACACCAGATACAAGGCCTGTGACAAGAAAGGTGATCAACATGCACCCATGTCTGCAGTACCAAAGGTGGAGGATATATCCTTGCAAAACATTTGAAAGGTCTCTGGAATATCTTGCCAAGCTGAATAGAGAAAATCCTTGTGGTATAAAACCAGACTATAAAGTATAGGAGAGGTGGCTGATTTTTCAATTGCCAAAATCCCAACAGAAGATAACAAGAGACCCAAAGAAAGAGAGAAATAAGGTTCATTTAAAGGGTTAAATTAAATCTTCAGAAACTTACACCAAAGAAACAGGAATATATGAAAAGCTCACAGACAACGTCATACTGAATGAAAGCTTTTCCTGTAAGATCAGAAACAAGAGAGGGATGCCTACCACTACTACTATTTAACACAGTACAGAAATCCTAGCCAGAACTGTTAGACCAAAAACAAGGGGAAAGGTGGCATCCAAATTAGAAAAGAAGTAAAATTATCTTTGTTTGCAGATGATATGCTATTACATGTAGAAAACTCTGAAGATGACACACACGCATACACAATATACAACTAATAAATGATTTCTACAATGTCGAAGAATACAAAAGGAAACAAAAATCAATTGTGTTTCTATACACTAACAATAGCCAATCTGAAAATAAAATTAAGAAAAACATCCCATTTACTACAGCATCATTCTAAAATTCATATGAAATCTCAAGGGGCTCTGAAATAGCCAATATAATCTGGAAAAATAACAAAGTTTGAGACCTCACACTTTCCTGATTTCAAAACATACTACAAAGCAACAGTAATTAAGATGCTGTTGTACTAGCATGAAGACAGATATATAGATCAATTGAACAGAAAATGAGCCAAAAAATAAACCCTTTAATATATAGCCAAATGATTTTTGACAAAGGTGTCAAGATTACATAATGGTAAAAGGACAGCGTCTTCAACAAATTGTCTTGGGAAGACTAGATAACCACATGTAAAAGAATGAAATTGGACCTTTATTTTACACGACATGCAAAAATTAACTCAAAATAGATTAAAGACCTAAATGTATGACCTCAAACTATAAAACTCGTAGAAGAAAACATAAAGAAAAAGATTCAGTATATTAGATTTGGCTGTGATTTCTTGATTATGACACCAAAAGTTTAGGCAACAAAAGGAAAAATAGACAAATGGGACTACATTACATTTTAAAACTCCTGCACATCAAAGGAAACAATCAACAGAGTGAAAAGGTAACCTACAGAATGGGAGAAAATATTTGCAAGTTATATATGTGATAAGGTATTAATATCCCGAATATATAACGAATTCTAAAACTCAATGATAAAAAACATAACCTGACTTATTCATGGACAAAGAACTTGAATACTCCAAAGAAGATATGCAGATGGGCAAGAAGGATATGAAAAGATTCTCAACATCACTCATTAGGAAAATACAAATCAAGACCACCATGAAATATCACTTTATACACAGCAGGATGGCCACTATCAAAAGAACAGAAAATAACTGTGGATGAGGATGTAGAGAAATTGAAGTCCTGTACACTCTCAGGGGAAATGTAAAATGGTGCAGCCATTATGGAAAACAGTGAGACTCCCTACAAAGTGAAAAAGAAAATTACCATTTGATCCAACAATCTCACTTCTGCATATATATTCAAAAGAATTCAAAATAGTATCTCAAAGAGGTATCTAGACACTTCAGTTCATCATGGATTATTCACAATAGCCAAACGATGGAAGCGCCCCCTATGTCCAGTGACAGATGAATGGTATACAATGGAACAACACGCAACCTCGAGAAAGAAGAAAATCCTGCCACATGCTACAACATGGAAGAAACCTGAAAACATTAAACATTATACTAAGCAAGAGAACCCAGTCGCAAAAAGACAAATAATATATGACTTCACCCATATGAAGTATCTAAAGTATCAAAATCATAAAAACAGAAAGTAGAAAGGTGGTTGCCAAGGCTAAGAGTAGAAAACACACAGAATTAGTGCTTAGTGTGTATAGAGTTTCAGTGTTGCAAGATGAGAAATTAAAGTCCAGAAAGGTCAAGTAACTGCCACAAGGTAATAAAGTAAAAAGTAGAGTAAACAGAAATCATATCCATATCTCTCTGATATTGGAGCCCTGTTTTTGTTCCCTGCAGCATATTATCTCCATACAAATAGTTTGGTCTCAGGTACAGCAATATAAAATGCTTAAACTCCTCAGACCAACATATAATGAGGATGCTTTTGATCAATGCCCCTATTTTATGTGCTTCAAGATAGATTGAAAGCTTAGCAGAATATTATGAGGAAGCACTCATCAGCATCCAAATTCTCCTATATGGCCTCAGGGAACTCAAAAAGACCAAAGTTTTAACACACTCAATCCCTGTCCCCCATGGCATACTTAGCACTCACTATGATAATTTATATGAAACAGAACAATTAATTTGGGAATTTCAGCTAAGGCTCTAAGATAGGACAGATATCAGATACCAAGTGATTTCTGAGAAAAAAGCATGTGCTGATTTTTAAGACATTATCCAAAAACCAGATCAAAGTCTGAAATTGGTTTGTACCCATAGGGAGGTATAAAAGACTTGAGAAAGTAGATCTAGTAAGCCAGGTGTGGTGCCTCACTCCTGTAATCCCAGCACTTTGGGAGGCTGAGGCGAGCGGATCACCTGAGGTCAGGAGTTCGAGACCAGCCTGGCCAACATAGTGAAACGCTGTCTCTACTAAAAATACAAAAATTAGCCAGGCGTGGTGGTGGGTGCCTGTAATCACAGCTACTGGGAAGGCTGAGACAGGAGAATCACTTGAACCTGGAAGGCAGAGGTTGTAGTGAGCCAAGGTCATACCACAGCACTCTAGCCTGGGCAACAGAAAGAGACTGTCTCAAAAAAAAAAAAAAAAAAAGAAAATGAAAACGAAAGTAGATCTAGGGAGAGGACTTAGTGAGGAACATGAGGATGATGTCTTGTGACCTCTAACCTATCAGATCACAAAAAAAAAAAAAAAATTGAAAGCTTTCTGCTCTTTCACCTCCAGCCTACAGGCAGGGTGCTTCGTTGGGACCATGTAGAGAGACAACAAAAGTTGGCTATCTCCCCAGGAAAACTGGGGAGCTTCTTTGATGGCAAAGTAAGTACAGGCTGTTGCTGCATGAAGGAAGTAGTTGTCTTTGCAGAAAACCACACATGATAAGAATGGACTGTAGACCAGATGTGGACCTCACAGGAGTCAGCTGAATGCCTGGCTAATTCAACCCCCTGGAGGGGTCAACAGGACTCCAACAGGAAGGAGAAAATTGCATTCAAGATCAGTGTGCAACCTATGCAGTGTCATGGAACCCTGCACTCAGAAGGGCCCTTCCCTGACACCATGCTTGGTTTAACGCTCTGTGTATTAAAATTCTTAATAATTGTATGAACTTGTGTTTTGTAAGTCCAATAGGACAATGTGTGCCTGCCATTCCTTGCTGCCCCATTTGCATATACTATTTTTGATGCCCCATGACACTGAATTCCAGCAGACCCACAATGCCTGGGAGTTCAGCAAGACTCAAAGTGAGTATGAGGTAAATGCATTATACCTTTAACCTAGTAAGCAGTGCCTGCTTACAGGCCCCACAGGCCACATTATGCATGTGAATCAGAATTTGCTTTCAGTAAAAAGAAGACAATAGCATTCTAAGAAACACAAACAACCATGTAACTCTATCATATAGGTTAGAGTTGTTCCTCCTTACTCATTTCACTTTTCTGAATCAGCTAACCATTTACACTAAAAATGATAACACAGAAGGAAAGGGAAAGACAAAGAAAGTCGTAATTCCTTTTTCTTTCAGTCTTTCCTTACTCACTGATAAGCCCAAGGTAGAGAGTGTTGGTAGCATGTACATGTATCAGGAAGTGGAATAAAACAGTGGAGTTAGTTGTGGACACTGTTTCCATGGTTCTATGCATGTATGTCCTAACCGCAAAATGCAAGTTGTACAATTTCAGTAACTGTGCATACAAGTTAAGTGCTTTTACGTTTGCTTTGAAAATAGGTATTGCAAAATATAAAGATAACCAGTAAAATAACACTAATTTAATTTTTTTCTTAGGATGACATTAAATAGCCAATAAAAATACCATGTCAAGTTGAGACAGACTGTGATAGAGGAGAAAAAGCTTTATATTTGAGTACTTTTAGGGACATATTTTTCCTCCTTTTTGAACAAGGGACCTTACGTTTCATGTTTTTACTGGGCCCTGGAAATTATGTAGCCAGTTCTGACTGCATGTAAAGACTGTATTCCTTCCCCTTAATTCCCTCTGCCCCTGGAAAAGTCAAAACACAGCAAGCTGGGAAAAAACGAGAAATATTAAAGGGGGGGAATGACAAGGGCCTTCCCATCCCAGTACAACGGGACCTGATGAGAAAAAAGAGAAAATTTAACATTTATGTTTTGATGGTTGGGAAATGGACATTCTAATGTTTAAATTGAGACTGGTTTTGACCTAAAGTGATATTGGTATAAGTCTGTTACCTAAATGTGAGCAAAAAATTAATGGAACCAGCCCTCCACCCAGGGGAAAAGGGATTTATTCCACTAAATAAATTTTAAAGGAGCAATAGGGGACAAAAGTGAAGTTGCATTTTTATCGTATCTCATGAGTCATGTTTTTCAATCCCCCAGTTACAAATGAAACATAAAGTTCAAAGAAGGCTGATCAGACTTTTGTATCTGAAAAAAAAAAAAAAAAAGAAGAAAGAAAGAAAAAGAAAGCTTCTCTTAGTTTCAAACGCTTCAGTAACAAAAATCACATTGAAAATGATTAGACTCCATAGCTGACTTTACTTCACAAATTACCCATATGTTCCAGCTCATGTTACAATTTCTTTTGGGAGCATTAAAATGATTTTTCAATTTTCTCACTCAATTTCTTCTATCTCTGCTGAAAATAAGAGATGACATTGTATGACAAGAACAAGTCTCTTTAAATTCGACCAACTTGACTTTTGCTTGCAGTCAAAGAGAGATCAAATATGTTTTTCCCCAAACCCCCCAAACATGTGAAAAAATCATAAAACAGTGCTTCTTACATTTTTAGAAACACAAAGGTTCGTTTTTAAATTCCTCTATTTTTAATCTTCTGTCACAGTAATAAGCTGTGAATTTTAATTTATCACTTTACCACTTCTTCAAAACAAGAAAAAAGCCAAGGAATTTCTGAAGGATAAACACAATAAGGTTTCTGTTGTAATACGCATCTTTAAAATGTAGAACTATAATTATTTCAAACAGTGCCTCAAAATTAGCACCTACTGCTCAATAGATTTTCTGTTAATTTTTTCCTCTAAAGTAGAATTTCATGCGGAATTTACAAATACATGTAGCAAAGCACAAATGCTTTTAAATTATTTCAAGAGAACTAATCAATACAATAAATTATATTTTCAACTGAAATTCTAAAAATAAAATTCAATTTTACAAAGTTATAAAACATAAATATCAGGTTTACAGCAAATAATGAATACAATAGATTATGGACTCAGTATGTTGGACGATTTGCTGATGAAGTAAAATGTCATGAATAAACAAATATGAACTTTATGAGATGTGTCTATCAAATCATGCTCTGTTTCTGAAATTATACAGAAGCACGAAATAGTTAGAAATTCTGAGCCCCTCAAGAGTCCCTTACAGTTTCTTGATTGGGATATTTTTCTTAATTTTCCATCATCCTTACAGTGCAGAAGTGTTTTGGATGACATTTTACTGACTACTTAATGAGTGCCTCCTATGTGCCAGGTATTGTACCAGGTGCTAAGAAACACAAAAATGAGTGCCTTCAGACTAACACAGGGTTGTCAGATAAAGTGTAGCACTCCCTGTTAAATTTGAATTTCATATAAACAATTTTTTTAGTGTAAGTATGTCTCAAATATTTTAGGGGATATATTTGTATTTGTCAAAGCTGGCAAGCCTAGACTAGGGGAATTAAGGTTTTGTTTCTGTGCTACCAAATCAGTACTTGACAATCCGGACATTGCCAGCTGAGCTTTGCCCCTGCCGACCCTCTACTGATGCCCTCCCTTCATCTCTCTCCCATGTTTCATAAAAAATGTAGCCTATTTTTCCTGAGGCTTATTTCTTCCTCTTTTTTGCAATAACATCTTTCTTTCATGAAATATATTTTCAAATAACTTCCATAACTAATGATGTGTGGGAGGCAAAACTTTCTAAGTTCTTACAGGTTTGACAGTACCTTTATTCTGCCATCACATTTGATTGATACTTAATCTGAGTATAGAATTCTGGATTTAAAATGATTTTTCCTCAGAACTTGAAAACATTGCTCCATTGCCTTACAGCACCCAGTATCACTAATAAGAAATCCAAGGCCAGCCTGATTCTCCTTATTTTGTAGATAATTTGCTTTGTTTTTGTTTTCTGAAAGTATTTATGAACTTCTCTTCATTCTTGGTTGTATTTGCTTGCTAGGGCTGCCATAACAAAATATCATAGACTGGGTGGTTTAAACAGTAGAAATTTATTTTCTCACAATTCTGGATACCAGAGTGCAAGAGTAAGATGTCAGCAGGTTTACGGTTTCTCCTGAAGTCTCTCTCCTTGGCTCGCAGACGACCACTTTCTCACTGTGTCCTCACATGGTTAGGTTATCTTTCTGTCTGCATTATCTGTGTCCTGATTTCCTTTTCTTTTAAGAACACCAGTGATATTGGATTAGGTCCCAACCCAGTGACCCTATTTTAACTTCATTACCTCTTTAAAAGCCCGTTCTTCAAATACAGTCACATTCTGAGGTACTAAGAGTTAGGACTCCAATATATGAAATTTAGGGGACACAGTTCAGCCCATGACATTGGTATTTTGAAATTTCACAGTGATATATCTGGGCATTAGCCATATTTCTCATTTATTTTGTTGGTCTCTCACTAGACTCTCTCAATATAAAGATCTGTGTCTTTCAACTCTGGGAAATTCTCTCCTATTATCTGTTTAAAAATTTTCCCTGTTTTTTTGCTATCCTCTCTTTCAGGAACTCATTATTCAGTAGTTGTACTAGCAAGATAGGCTAAATGCTATAGCAAGCAATGCCAAAATCTTAGTAATGTAACACCACAAAGGACTTTTTTTTCTCACTGATGTAACAATGTAATGTGTGTTGGTAAAGGAGATAGCTAGCAGAGTATCTCCTAGCTATCTCCTCCACCAATACACATTACAGGGGAGGGTCTGCACCAGTTAGTGGCTCAAGGACTATTTTTAATAGCCCTAATAATTTTTAATCAAACCAGTAGTGGTTCTTTTGCCCTAGTGGCTTTGTGTCACCCAGAGCCTTAGAATCATTTTACTGTACTCTCTGCAGTCACCTACTATATGGGAGAGGATGAAGGATTTCACAGGACATGTTAGGGTTCCATTATAAAAAGGAAGCTGTATCACTTTTACCAGAACTCCGAACTGCAATAAAGGCTGGGAAATGTAGTAGAGGAATGAGCCAAAGGAGGCGAAGACTTTACAGATACTGGTGAGCACTGACAGTCTCTGCCACAGTCAACCATACGGAGCCTTTCTGCCTCTTGTTTCTAATAGTTTCTTTTTTCTTTTCTCTTCTTTTTCTTTTTTTTTTTTTTTTTTTTTGTGTGTGTGTGTGTGTGTGTGTGTGTTTTATTTTAAGACTGTATGAGTGCAATGGCACAATCTCAGCTCGCTGCAAACTCCACCCACCAGGTTCAAGCAATTCTCCCACCTCGGCCTCCCGAATAGTTGGAACTGTAGGCACATGCCACCACGCCTAGCTAATTTTTTGTATTTTTAGTCGAGACGGGGTTTCACCATATTGGCCAGGGTGGTCTTGATCTCCTGACTTCAGGTGATCCGCCCACATTGGCCTCCCAAAGTGCTGGGATTACAGGTGTGAGCCACCATGCCCAGCCCTCTCTAATAGTTTGTATCCTTTTATCTTTTGTTCCATTATTTAGAAGATTCCTTCCACTTCATATTCTAATTGTATATTTTATGTTTTTATTTTTATGTATAATTTTCAACTTCCAAGGGTTTTTCCTTATTCTATTGTCTTTTAACAGCATCCTCTTCCTGTTTGATGGGAGTGTTATTCTTCCAAGTCTTCAGCAACACTAATTGTAGTGTGTTATACACTTTTTTAAAAAGTTCTGTGCCTTGCTCTGTTTCCTCCAAAATATGTTGCTATTTATATGCCCTGGTTATTTTCTCTCAGTCTGCCAGCTTCCCATAAATTTCTAGTGATCCGTAGATACCCATAGTTATTTACGAATGGGTCAAGAGAAAAGCTGGCTGTGAGCACTGAGTGGCCAGAGAGTGTGAATATGGGGGGCCTTGATAACCGCCTTAATTTTTCTCCAATGTGTTCTATTTCTATAAATAAATAAGGAAGGAAAAAAGATCTCCTTGTTTTTTGCAGTGTGTTGGGCTGGAAAGAAGCATCTATTCTGCCTGTAGAGTTTCAGTCAAGCCCCTTGTTTTAAATCCTGCATTGCAATTCCACCCTCTATTGAACTTGGCATTTCTAGGTCCCAGGTCTCTCCAGTTCTGTGAACAAATTTTTCCCTCCTTGGCTGCAATTCTTTTTATCTAATGTCTTGGTGGGGCTTCCTCATCTCTGCTCACCAGGCAGTGTGGTCAATCTGCCTTCACTGAATTATCTTACCACTAATTGCTCCTCTTCTCCTATCCCTTTTGTTTTTGTGTCTTGTAGGTTTTCGTCTCTCTTTCCTGTTACTTTAATGGAGTCCCAGGAAGGACTCAAAAAGAAATTTAACAATTTCACTTTAGGATAAAAGAACAATGAAATAATGTCTTGCTAAAGCACCAGAAAATCCTTAATAATCTTTACTTTATTTTTGCTGTTGTTGAATTATATATTTGAAGTCAATCTGTGGCAGCGAACATTTTGGGGATTATATATAGATTTGGTACTGTAGGAGTTAACTGAAGTTCTTATCAAAAGAAAAACTAGGTAAATAGGAACTAGCTGAATTTTTTAAAATACTGATGTGGCTGCTGAAGTGTGTTTTGCATGTAGAAATGTGAGTCACAGCAGCGAAAATAGGGGGGAAAAAGTGTTGATTGTTATGAATGTTTCCACGAGGCATACTGAATCTAAGAACATTTTTCTTTCTTTCCATTTGGCTTCCTCCTTGGATGATTTTCTAGGATTTCTGTTAGTAGGCTCATTCCACTTCAGCAAAACGTAGCAACTTCTTCCAAATCAGTTTTCTCAACCACAGAGTGCATCAGATCACCAGGGAAGCTCATTGAAAATACACATCCCTGCCATAGCCCACCCCCAAGGCTTATCAAACTTTCTCAGACGGGGTGCCAAGCAAGTGTACTTTGAAAAGGCTCCTAAAGTGATCAGGGTATTCTGTTTTTTATGTCACATCAAGCCCCCACCTCCTACACACCATACACACACATAACTAAAACCACTGTTCTAGAGGGCAGCTTGCTCCCAGTAGAATCATTCAAAACATGCATTCTACATAAAACGGAATAGGGTGATCATTAAAAACTCAGGTTGTGGAGTCAAGTTGGACTTGCACTCAGGATTTTGCATGTGTGATCTTGGCCAATTCACTCTAATTCTACTGGTAATAGTAGTAGATACAAGTAACACTGAGTGTTTCCTGTGTTCCAGGCACTTTGCTAAACACTAAACATGGATTAACTCACATAATTCTGCAAGAAACTTATGAAGTAGGCGCTGTTCAAGGAAATTAAGGCTTATAGAGGGAATAAGTAATTGTTAACTTGCTTAAAATTATATAGCCAATCAGCGATGCAGCTGGAATAACACCTAGGTCATCTAACTCTAAAGACTACGCACTTGGCCACTTCATTGTATTGCCTCTGAGAAATAGAGAGAAAGAGAAAGAGAAAAATCTACAAAGAAGAAAATAGGAATTAATGAGTCTAGGATAGAAATAATTCAAAATGAGACACTGAGGTGGCGCCAAGATGGCCGAATAGGAACAGCTCCAGCCTCCAGCTCTCAGCATGAGTGACACAGAAGATGGGTGATTTCTGCATTTCCAACTGAGGTACCAGGTTCATCTCACTGGGGCGTGTCGGACAGTGGGTGCAAGGCCATGGGTGCAGCCCACCGAGCGAGCGCTGAAGCAGGACGAGGCATTGCCTCAGCCAGGAAGTGCAAGGGGGAAGGGAATTCCCTTTCCTAGCCGAGGGAAACCGTTACACATAACACCTGGAAAATCAGGTCACTCCCACCCTAATACTGTGCTTTACCAAGGGTCTTAGTAAATGGCACACCAGAATATATTCCACGCCTGGCTCACAGGGCCCCATGCCCATGGAGCCTCCCTCATTGCTAGCACAGCAGTCTGAGATCTAACTGCAAGGCAGCAGCAAGGCTGGTGGAGGGGCACCCACCATTGCTGAGGCTTAAGTAGGTAAACAAAGCAGCCAGGAAGCTCGAACTGGTTGGAGCTCACTGCAGCTCAAGGAGGCCTGCCTGCTTCTGTAGACTCCACCTTTGGGGACTGGGCATGGCCAAACAAAAGGCAGCAGAAACCTCTGCAGATTTAAATGACCCTGTTTGACAGCTTTGAAGAGAGTAGTGGTTCTCCCAGCACAGAGTTTGCGATCTGAGAACGAACAGACTGTTTCCTCAAGTGGGTCCCTGACGCCCGAGTAGCCTAACTGGGAGACACCCCCTACGAGGGGCAGACTGACACCTCGCACCTCACACCTCACATGGCCGGGTACCCCTCTGAGACAAAGCTTCCAGAGGAACGATCAGACAGCAACATTTGCTGTTCAGCAATATTCACTCTTCTGCAGCCTCTAATGCTGACACCCAAGCAAACAGGGTCTGGAGTCAACCTCGAGCAAACTCCACCAGACCTGCAGCTGAGGGTCCTAACAGTTAGAAGGAAAACTAACAAACAGAAAGGACATCTACACCAAAACCCCATCTGTACATCACCATCATCAAAGACCAAAGGTAGCTAAAACCACAAAGATGGTGAAAAAGCAGTGCAGAAAAACTGAAAATTCTAAAAATCAGAATGCCTCTCGCCCTCCAAAGGAATGCAGCTCCTCACCAGCAACGGAACAAAGCTGGACAAAGAATGACTTTGACAAGTTGACAGAAGAAGGTTTCGGACGATCAAATTTCTCCAAGCTAAAGGAGGACGTATGAACCCAGCACAAAGAAACTAAACACCCTGAAAAAAGATTTGACGAATGGCTAACTAGAATAACCAATGTAGACAAGTCCTTAAATGACCTGATAGAGCTGAAAACCATGGCACGAGAACTATGTGACAAAGGCACAAGCTTCAGTAACTGACTTGATCAACTGAAATAAAGGGTACCAGTGATTGAAGATCAAATGAATGAAATGAATTGAAAAGAGCAGTTTAAAGAAAAAAGAGTAAAAAGAAATGAACAAAGACTCCAAGAAATATGGGACTATGTGAAAAGACCAAATCTACATCTGATTGGTGTACCTGAAAGTGACGGGGAGAATGGAACCAAGTTGGAAAACACTCTGCAGGATATTATCCAGGAGAACTTCCCCAACCTAGCAAGGGAGGCCAACATTCAATTCAGGAAATACAGAGAATGCCACAAAGATACTCCTCGAGAAGAGCAACTCCAAGACACATAATTGTCAGATTCACCAAAGCTGAAATGAAGGAAAAAATGGTAAGGGCAGCCAGAGAGAAAGGTCGGGTTACCCACAAAGGGAAGCCCATTAGACTAACAGCAGATCTCTCGGCAGACACTCTACAAGCCAGAAGAGAGTAGGGGTCAATATTCAACATTCTTAAAGAAAAGAATTTTCAACCCAGAATTTCATATTCAGTCAAACTAAGTTTCATAAGTGAAGGAGAAATAAAATCCTTTACAGAAAAGCAAATGCTGAGAGATTTTGTCACCACCAGGCA
Organism: Papio anubis; assembly: GCF_008728515.1. Lineage (NCBI taxonomy): Eukaryota > Metazoa > Chordata > Mammalia > Primates > Cercopithecidae > Papio > Papio anubis. The sequence goes on along the minus strand of NC_044982.1, from coordinate 61,626,293 downwards.
TGCCCCATAAGAGCTCCTCAAGGAAGCACTAAACATGGAAAGGAACAACCAGTACCAGCCATGGCAAAAACATGCCAAAATGTAAACACCATCAATGCTAGGAAGAAACTGCATCAACTAATGAGCAAAACAACCAGCTAACATCATAATGACAGGATCAACTTCACATGTAACAATATTAATCTTAAATGTTAATGGGATAAATGTTCCAATTAAAAGACACAGACTGGCAAATTGGATAAAGAGTCAAGACTTATCAGTTTGCTGTATTCAGGAGACCCATCTCACATGCAGAGACACACATAGGCTCAAAATAAAGGGATAGAGGAAGATCTACCAAGCAAATGGAAAACAAACAAAAGGCAGGGGTTGCAATACTAGTCTCTGACAAAACAGACTTTAAACCAACAAAGATCAAAAGAGACAAAGAAAGCCATTACATAATGGTAAAGGGATCAATTCAACAAGAAGAGCTAATCATCCTAAATATATATGCACCCAATACAGGAGCACCCAGATTCATAAAGCAAGTCCTTAAAGACTTACAAAGAGACTTAGACTCCCACACAATAATAATGGCAGATTTTAATACCCCACTATCAACATTAGATAGATCAATGAGACAGAAAGTTAACAAGGATATTCAGGAATTGAACTCAGCTCTGCACCAAGTGGAACTAATAGACATCTACAGAACTCTCCACCCCAAATCAACAGAATATACATTCTTCTCAGCACCACATCACACTTACTCCAAAATTGACCACATCATTGGAATTAAAGGACTCCTCAGCAAATGTAAAAGAACAGAAATTATAACAAACTGTCTCTCAGACCACAGTACAATCAAACAAGAACTCAGGATTAAGAAACTCAATCAAAACCACTCAACTACATGGAAACTGAAAAACCTGCTCCTGAATGACTACTGGGTACATCACGAAATGAAGGCAGAAATGAAGATGCTCTTTGAAACCAATGAGAACAAAGACACAACATACCAGAATCTCTGGGACATATTTAAAGCAGTGTGTAGAGGGAAATTTATAGCACTACATGCCCACAAGAGAAAGCAGGAAAGATCTAAAATTGACACCCTAACATCACAATTAAAAGAACTAGAGAAGCAAGAGCAAACACATTCAAAAGCTAGCAGAAGGCAAGAAATAACTAAGATCAGAGCAGAACTGAAGGAGATAGAGACACAAAAAACCCTCCAAAAAATCAATGAATCCAGGAGCTGGTTTTTTGAAAAGATCAACAAAATTGATAGACCGCTAGCAAGACTAACAAAGAAGAAAAGAGAGAAGAATCAACTAGACGCAATAAAAAATGATAAAGGGGATATCACCACCGACCCCACAGAAATACAAACTACCATCAGAGAATACTACAAACACCTCTATGCAAATAAACTAGAAAACCTAGAAGAAATGGATAAATTCCTGGACACGTATACCCTCCCAAGACTAAACCAGGAAGAAGGTGAATCCCTGAATAGACCAATAGCAGGCTCTGAAATTGAGGCAATAATTAATAGCCTACCAACCAAAATAAGTCCAGGACCAGACACATTCACAGCCAAATTCTACCAGAGGTCCAAGGAGGAGCTGGTACTATTCCTTCTGTAACTATTCCAATCAACAGAAAAACAGGGAATCCTTGCTAACTCATTTTATGAGGCCAGCATCATCCTGATACCAAAGCCTGGCAGACACACAACAAAAAAAGGGAATTTTAGATCAACATCCCTGATGAACATCGATGCAAAAATCGTCTATAAAATACTGGCAAACTGAATCCAGCAGCACATCAAAAGCTTATCCACCATGATCAAGTGGGCTTCATCCCTGGGATGCAAGGCTGGTTCAATATATGCAAATCAATAAACGTAATCCAGCATATAAACAGAACCAAAGACAAAAACCACATGATTATCTCAATAGATGCAGAAAAGTCCTTTGAAAAAATTCAACAGCCCTTCATGCTAAAAACTCTCAATAAATTCGGTATTGATGGAATGTATCTCAAAATAATAAGAGCTATTTATGACAAACCCAAAGTCAATATCATACTGAATGGGCAAAAACTGGAAGCATTCCCTTTGAAAACTGGCACAAGACAGGGATGCCCTCTCTCACCACTCCTATTCAACATAGTGTTGGAAGTTCTGGCTAGGGCAATCAGGCAAGAGAAAGAAATAAAGGGTATTCAGTTAGGAAAAGAGGAAGTCAAATTGTCCCTGTTTGCAGATGACATGATTTTATATTTAGAAAACCCATTGTCTCAGCCCAAAATCTCCTTAAGCTGATAAGCAACTTCAGCAAAGTCTCAGGATACAAAATCAATATGCAAAAATCACAAGCATTCTTATACACCAATAACAGACAAACAGAGAGCCAAATCATGAGTGAACTCCCATTCACATTTGCTTCAAAGAGAATAAAATACCTAGGAATCCAACTTATAAGGGATGTGAAGGACCTCTTCAAGGAGAACTACAAACCACTGCTCAATGAAATAAAAGAGGAGACAAACAAATGGAAGACATTCCATGCTCATGGATAGGAAGAATCAATATGGTGGAAATGGCCATACTGCCCAAGGTAATTTATAGATTCAATGCCATCCCCATTAAGCTACCGAGGACTTTCTTCACAGAATTGGAAAAAACTACTTTAAAGTTCATATGGAACCAAAAAAGAGCCCGCATTGCCAAGACAATCCTAAACAAAAAGAACAAAGCTGGAGGCATCACGCTACCTGACTTCAAACTATACTACAAGGCTACAGTAACCAAAACAGCATGGTACTGGTACCAAAACAGAGATATAGACCAATAGAACAGAACAGAGACCTCAGAAATAATATCACACATCTACAGCCATCTGATCTTTGACAAACCTGAGAGAAACAAGAAATGGGGAAAGGATTCCCTATTTAATTAATGGTGCTGGGAAAACTGGCTAGCCATATGTAGTAAGCTGAAACTGGATCCCTTCCTTACACCTTATACAAAAATTAATTCAAGATGAATTAGAGACTTAAATGTTAGATCTAAAACCATAAAAACCCTAAAAGAAAACCTAGGCAGTACCATTCAGGACATAGACAAGGACTCCATGTCTAAAACACCAAAAGCAATGGCAACAAAAGCGAAAATTGACAAATGGGATCTAATTAAACTAAAGAGCTTCTGCACAGCAAAAGAAACTACCATCAGAGTGAACAGGCAACCTACAGAATGGGAGAAAGTTTTTGCAATCTACTCATCTGACAAAGGGCTAATATCCAGAACCTACAAAGAGCTCAAACAAATTTACAAGAAAAAAAAACAACCCCATCAAAAAGTGGGCAAAGGATATGAACAGACACTTCACAAAGGAAGACATTTATGCAGCCAACAGACACATGAAAAAATGCTCATCATCACTCACCAACACAGAAATGCAAATTGAAACCACAATGAGATACCATCTCACACCAGTTAGAATGGTGATCATTAAAAAGTCAGGAAACAACAGGTGCTGGAGAGGATGTGGAGAAATAGGAACGCTTTTACACGGTTGGTGGGACTGTAAACTAGTTCACCCATTGTGGAAGACAGTGTGGCAATTCCTCAAGGATCTAGAACTAGAAATCCCATTTGACCCAGCCATCCCATTACTGGGTATATACCCAAAGGATTATAAATCATGCTGCTATAAAGACACATGAACACGTAGGTTTATTGTGGCACTATTCACAATAGCAAAGACTTGGAACCAACCGAAATGTCCATCAGTGACAGACTGGATTAAGAAAATGTGGCACATATACACCATGGAATACTATGCAGTCATAAAAAAGGATGAGTTCATGTCCTTTGTAGGGACACAGATGCAACTGGAAACCATCATTCTCAACAAATTATCACAAGAACAGAAAACCAAACACTGCATGTTCTCACTCATAGGTGGGAATTGAACAGTGAGATCACTTGGACACAGGAAGGGGAACATACACACCGGGGCCTATTGTGGGGTGGGGGGAGGGAGGAGGGATAGCATTAGGAGATATACCTAATGTAAATGATGAGTTAATGGGTGCAGCACACCAACATGGCACATGTATACATATGTGACAAACCTGCACGTTGTGCACATATACCCTAGAACGTAAAGTATTAAAAAAATAAATAAATAAATAAATTTTTTAAAAAGATATAATTCAAAATGAAAATCTGTGAATGTTATTAGCCTGAGAATGTGCTAGAAACTAGCAACCAACTGAAAAACAGGAATGGGGATAATGTTCCCAGGAAGACTACAGGGTGGCAGCCCATAAAAGCATTGTGTAGATTCAAAAGGAATTCCCATTGATCAGCTTTTCCCCAATGATCAACTTGATAGATGAAGAATGACAGAGGTGATGTCATTGTCACACCTGGCCTTTTAATACACTTCTCCTGAAAGCACCGAATGGAAGCCTCAGTATGACAGCTGTTCAGCAGCAATAGAAATGTTCAGGTCAAAACTGGAACAGGAAGACACAGGGCTCTAGGAGGAAAGTTTCCAGAGGGGATGAAACAAAGGGGGACTAACAAAACATCACATTTTGGAGAATTTTGGGGGAAGATTGAGACAAAATATAGACTCATTTTGAAGACATACACAAAAGAAAGATCTTCTTGGCTTTGTGGTAAACAATATTTACCCAATTATAATTGTGTGAACACTATGATGGCTTTCAACTTTTTGAATCAACCTATAGACTAATTATAGAAGACCTAATTTTTGTTGCAAAATATAACTATTATTATGTAAATCAGATTTGATTTAACTGTGAAACCAAATAACTTTGGCTTAGACATGACAGAAGCCTATTGTCCTTTCATGTGAACAGAGTCTGCAGTAAGTGGTCTGGGGCAGGTGTAGTGTCTCTCATCCAGAGGCATCCAGACTGCTTCCCAACAAGACGTCCACCTCAGGACCCAGGATGGCTGCTCAAGCAGTAGCTAAAATATCCACATTCCAGACAGCAGGAAAGAGAAGATATGGAGAGAAATGTATCCTCTCCCTTTAAGGGACACTTTCTGGAATTTATACTCAACACTTTGTTTACATCCTATTGGCCAATCACACAGCCAGGTATAGTCACAGAGACATTGGGAAAGGTAGCTTCTATTCTAGGCAACTATACGTCCAACTAAAACTGAGATTCTATTACTAAGGAAGAGGGAGGAATGAATATTGACTGACAACAATCAGTCTTTGCCAGAGTTAACATCCTTGACAATGTAAAATAATAGACAACAGAAATAGAAGTTGAAAATAAGGAACAGAGCTGAAGGAAAGAGTATAAGTCATTACAAAACAAGGGTTAAGAAACACTATATTTACCAAAAAAAAAAAGTGCAAGTAAGAAATTTAAAATACTGTAGTGATATAGTTATTTGGCAGAGACAACGGTGGGGAATTGGTACAAGGAAAGTTTAATTATAACTGTTTCGTTCGCTCTGGAAACAGATCTAGGGAGGGAAGAAAGAGAAGGGGTGGGAAATGGGGTATAAAATAAAGATAAAGAGATACAATGAGATTCGACTTACTGAGAGAAAAGAATCCATGTATATAAAATATAAAGGATCAAAAATTAACAGAGAAGATTTCATTTAAGGGTACAGGGAATGTCACTGGCTTCTGACTTAGAAACTTGTGGATTTATTCCATTTATGAAACCCCCTCCTCTCACCAAAAACAAAATGAATCTATCCATGGTTCATGCTCATGGAACAAGTAATAATGATACATATTCAGAAATTAAAATTGAAGTTGAATTATACATACAAAAGATGTGGTACATTTTACCTCCAAATACCTTAAAACTGCCAAAAGTCCCTTTCAGAATCTCCTCAAGCTTCTTTATCCATCACTTCATCTTCTAGTCAAACCTGCTTTTCCATAGGCAGTATTATTTGGAAAAAAGTTTAAACTACTTTTTTCTTTTTACATATCTACTTCATTTTTCATTATTTAAAATATCAGAAGAGTATTGTCTCCATTTAACATATTTTCTATTTATGTACACTCTATGATACTTAAAAAGCAATGTCACAAAGTTATCTTGTATTTTATTTAATATGTCTGGAATTTCAGCTGCATTACAGGTTAATGCAGCTTGGGCACGTAACTATCATTTACACCATAGTTTTTCTATGAGAAAATATGTTCTTGGTGCCAAACAACTGAGTGATGAATACTTTTGAAACACAAACCTATACTGGAGAGACTGCTTTAACTCTTTAATTCATCTGACCAATGAAATTCTAGATTTACAAAAGCACCTGAAAAGTTGATGTCATGGTGATGAAAGTGTGAACTGATAAATAAGATAAAAACTAACGCCAGATGTGACTGTTTTATTGGATTACTTTGACATACATATATTTCTAAGAAAAATAGCATAGATTTCTGGAGCAATGCCATGTCTGAAATCCTTCAGTTTTGTGTAACATCAGCAGAATAGAGCCTAATGTCAGCAGTGTTTTCTTGGGCTAGTCATATCTCATGGAGGGAAGATGTCAGCTTGCCAAAGAGAATATTATATGCCAAGCCCTGAAATATAATGTACGGAATCTTGCCATTGAACAGTATGGAACAACATTCAGCCACAAGAGGTGGTGACAAAAAGAAGTTATCAATCTCATGGGCGATTTCACAAAATTTATCGATTATGAAAGATTAGCTTTCTGTGGAAATAATTTAACAAATAGCTTTTGTCCAACCAACAGACCTCTAAACTTTAAGCATTAATATTAAAATGTGTGAAAACAGGCATATACCCTATCACATTGAGTTTCAAAAAAAATTACATTTTTTTCCCAATTAAAATTAGCCTGTATGACAGATGCCTCTAAACTGAGAAATTTTAGCCCAAGATTACAGTAGCAAAGCTTTTAGTTGACTCTTGCCTTGGTAATGATTAAGTTTCTTTGTTCATGTAAAAGGTCAGACTTCTTTAGTAAGTACAGCCATGCAAATGTGTTTACTTGGGGAAAGGATTGGGATTTGTCTTTTTCTTTTTTGAGACAGTAACTTGCTCTGTCACCCAGGCTAACGTGCAGTGGAGTGATCGTAGCTCACTGTAACCTCAAACTCCTGGGCTCAAGCAATTCGCCATCTCCGCCTCCTAAGTATGAGTAGCTGAGACTACAGGCACGTGCCACCATGCCTGGCCAGCTTTTAAAATTTTTGTAGTCACCGGGCAAGGTGACTGGCTCACACCTGTAGTTCCGACACTTTAGGAGGCTGAGGTGGGTTGATCGCTTGAGCCCAGGAGTTCAAGACCAGCTGGGCAACATGGCAAAAACCCTTCTCTACAAAAAATGCAAAAATTAGCCAAGTGTGGTGGCACCCACTTATAGTCCCAGCTACTGGGGAAGCTGAGGTGGGAGGACACTTGAGCCAAGGAAGTGGAGGTTGCAGTAAGCCGTGATCACACCACTGTACTCCAGCCTGGGTGACAGAGGCAGATCCCGTCTCAAATAAATAAATAAATTTTTTTGTAGAGCTACATTGCCCAGTCTGGCCTTCAACTCTTGACCTCAAAAGATCCTCCCGCCTTGGCTTTCCAGTGTTGGGATTACTGTGAGTCACTATACCCAGCCAGAAGGATTTTTATCAAACATCAAAGGACTAAAGAGAATTTCCACAAACAACTCTCCTAAGGAAAACTGTTATTCTTCCTTTCTTTTCATTATATATACTTTGTTCTACTACAATCAACAGGAAGAAGTCTGCCCTTCAGAACAGCTAGGTTTATTCAGAATTGCTGACTTCAGAATATTTCATGTTATCCCATGATTATTAGAACAAAACACTTTCAGGAAAAAGTTTATTATGTAGAATTCTCTGAACTTGGACTGTTTATCTTTGGCATATTTATCTACAGTTTAGAATTGTTCTGACTCTATTGGGTAAAATTGCTCTCAAAAGAAACACAGTCCTTGAGGAGACTTACATATTTGTATTACACCTCATTCATGACTTTTTGCTCTTTCCTTATTTCTACTTTGCAATTTATAGATCTTATGTGAGGTCACAGTAAGCCCAATATTGTGTATATACAGTCTCTTCTTTAAGAAATCAAAACTGTCTTGTGGTTTTGTTTGCTTGTTTGTTGTTTTTGGTTTTGCCTTTTGAGATCATCTTGGTCTGTTGCTCATGCTGGTGTGCAGTAGCACAATCTCGGCTCACAGCAACCTCCACCCACTAAGGTTCAAGCAGTTCTCATGCCTGAGCCTCCTGAGTAGCTGGCATTACAGACACGCACCACCACTCCTGGTTAATTTTTGTATTTTTAGTACAGACTAGGTTTCGCCATGTTGGCCATGCTGGTCTTGAAAACCTGGCCTCATGTGATCCACCCACCTTGGTCTCCCAAGGCAAACAACTCCACTATTTACTCCAGTAACCACATCTCTCCTGAACTCTAGTACCATAAAACTGCCTACTGGGTTGCCTGCCTCGATGTCTCAGAGATTCATAACTAAACTTATATCTTTCTCTTACATTTTATACCCCCTGCTGTGAGTCTTACATCAGTAAATTACACTCCCATCACCTGAGCTAGAAACCAGATCTAGAAAAGTTATCCTACAGAGTAACTTCCAGAAGGTGGAGCAAGATAGTGGAATAGAAGGTTCCACCAATCATCTACTCTGCAAGGACACCAATTTAGTAAATATCTATACAAAAAAAAGCACCTTCACAAGAATCAAAAATCAGGTGAGCTCTCACAGTAGTAGTTTTAACTTCATATCACTGAAAGAGACACTGAAGAGGTAGAAAAAACAGTCTTGAATCACAGACATCACCCCTCTCCCATCCCCATACTCCCTCTGCCTGGTAATGCAGAGAACTCTTCTGGATCTTGTCCACACCATCAAGGCAATACCTCTGTGAGTCTTAGGTGACAGCTTAGATGAGAACACCAACCCTTCTGAATTTCTGGAAAGTCTTCCTAAGGATAAATACAAACAAGCCAAGGCAGTGAAGACTACCATAAATACCTAACTCTTCAATGCCCAGAGACTGAACACATCCACTAGCATCAACACCATCCAGGAAAACATGATCTCACCAAATGAACTAAATTAGGAGCCAGTGACTAATCCTGGAGAAACAGAAATATGTGACCTTTCAGGCAGAAATTTCCTAAACAGATACAACTTAGAAGATTGAGCCAGTAAAAAGTCCAAAACTTGATCAGACCAATAACAAGTAACAAGATCAAGGTTGTAATAAAATAATCTCCCAGTAAAGAAAAGCCTGGCACCTGATGGCTTCACTGCTGAATTCTACCAAACCTTTAAAGAAGAATTAACACCAATTCTACTCAAACTATTCCAAAAATAAAGTAGAGAATACTCCCAAATCTTTATACAAGGCCAGTTCCTAACACCAAATACCAAATTTGCTTTGGGTAGTATGGACATTTTTAACAATATTGATTTTTCCAGTCCTTGAACATGGAATATCTTTCAATGCTTTGGTGTCCTTTTTAATTTTTTTGTCAGTGTTTTATAATTTATAATCAGTGTTTCTAATTTCTTTCATCAGTGTTTTATAATAGAGATATTTTGAATACCTAATACCAAAACCAAAGATACATCATAAAAAGAAAATTGCAGGCCAATATCTCTGATGAATATTGGTGCAAAATCCTGAACATAATACAAGCAAATTGAATCCAACAATACTTTAAAAATATTATTCATCATGACCAAGTGTCATTTATCCCTGGGATGCAAGAATGGCTCAACATACACAATTCAATGTGACACATTCATATCAACAGAATGAAGAACAAAAATGATCATTTTCGATCAATGCTGAAAAAGCATTTCATAAAATTCAACATCCTTCATGATAAAAACTCTCAAAAAACTGAGGATAGAAGGAACATAACTCAACCCAATAAAAGCCATATACAACAGACCCACAGCTAGTATCATACTGAATGGGGAAAAACTGAAAGCCTTTTCTGTAAAATCTGGAACATGACAAGGATGCCCCTTTATTATTCAACATAGTACTGGAAGTCCTAGCTAGAGAATCAGACAAGAGAAAGAAATAAAGGGCATCCACACTGAAAAAGAAGCAGCCAAATTGTCCTTATTTGCAGGTGATATATTTGGAAAAACCTAAAGACTCCACAAGAAAATTATTTGAACTTATAAACATATTCAGTAAAGTTGCAGGATACAAAATCAACATACAAAAATCAGTTGCATTTCTATATTCCAACAGTGAATAATTTGAAAAAGAAATCAAAAAGTAATCCCATATACAACAGTCACAAATAAAATTAAGTACCTAGGAATTAACTTAACCAAAGAAGTGAAATATCTTTATTATGAAAATTGTAAAACACTGATGAAAGAAATTGAAAAGGGTACCAAAGCATTGAAAGATATTCCATGTTCATACTATGCAGCCATAAAAATGATGAGTTCGTGTCCTTGGTAGGGACATGGATGCAGCTAGAAACCATCATTCTCAGCAAACTATCGCAAGAACAGAAAACCAAACACCGCATGTTCTCACTCATAGGTGGGAATTGATCAATGAGATCACTTGGACTCTGGAAGGGGAACATCACACACCGGGGCCTATTATGGGGAGGGGGGAGGGGGGAGGGATGGCATTGTGAGTTATACCTGATGTAAATGACAAGTTGATGGGTGCTGACGAGTTGATGGTTGCAGCACACCAACATGGCACAAGTATACATATGTAACAAACCTGCACGTTGTGCACATGTACCCTAGAACTTAAAGTATAATAAAAAATAAATAAAAGAAAGATATTCCATGTTCATGGACTGGAAAAATCAATGTTGTCAAAATGTCCATACTACCCAAAGCAAGCTACAGATTCAATGCAATCCCTATCAAAATACCAATGACATTCTTCACAGAAATAGGAAAAACAATCCTGAGATTTATATGGAACCGCAAAAGATCCAGAAGAGTCAAAGCTATCCTGAGCGAAATGAACAAAACTGGAAGAATCACATTACCTGATTTCAAACTATACAACAGAGCTGTAGTAACCAAAATGGCATGGTACTGGCATAAAAACAAACACACAGACCAATGGAATAGAACAGAGAATGCAAAAACAAACCCACTTACTGACAGTGAACTCATTTTTGACAACGGTGACAAGAACATACACAGTCTCTTCAATAAATGGTGCTGGGAAAACTGAATATCCATATGCAAAAGAATGAAACTAGACCCCCTATCTCTCACCACATACAAAAATCAAATCAAAATCAATTAAAGACTTAAATCTGAGACCTCAAGCTATGAGACTACTACAAGTAAACATTGAAGAAGCTCTCCAGGACATTGGTGTGGGCAAATATTTATTGAGTAATACCCAACAAATACAGGCAACCAAAGCAAAAATGGACAAATGAGATCACATCAAGTTTAAAAGTTTCTGCACAGCAAAGGAAGCAATCAACAAAGTGAAAAGACAACCCACAGAATGGGAGAAAATATTTGCAAACTATCCATGTGAAAAAAGATTAACAAACGGAATATTTAAAGAGTTTAAACAATTTCATAAGAAAAAATCTAACAATCCAATTTTAAAATGGGCAAAAGGTGTGAATAGACATTTCTCAAAAGAAGACATACAGATGGCAAACAGGCATATGAAAAGGTTCCCCACATCACTGACCATTAGAGAAATGCAAATTGAAACTTCAATGAAATATCATTTCACCCCAGTTAAAATGGCTTATATCAAAAAGGTAATAACAATTTCTGGCAAGAATGTGAAGAAAAGGAAACACTTATACACTATTGATGGGAATGTAAATTAGTACAACCACTGTGGAGAACAGTTTGAAGATTCCTCGAGAAACTAAAAATCGAGCTACCATATGATCCAGCAATCCCATTGCTGGGTATAAACCCAAAAGAAAGGAAACAGTATATTGAAGAGAGATCTGCATGCCCATGTTTGTTGCAGCACTGTTAACAATAGCCAAGAACTGGAAGCAACCTAAATGTCCATCAACAGATAAATGGATAAAGAAAATGTGGTACTTATACACAACGGAGTACTATTCAGTCATAAAAAAAAAGAATGAGATCTTGTCATTTGCCACAACATGGATGGAACTGGAGGTCATTATATTAGGTGAAATAAGCCAGGCACAGAAAGACTAACAAGGCATGTTCTCATTTATTTGTGGTATCTAAAAATCAAAACAGTTGAACTCGTGGACACAAAGAGTTAGAAGGATGGATACCAGAGGCTAACAATGGTAGTAGGAGTGGTGGTGTGGAGGGAGGATGGTTAATCAGTGAACAAAAATTAATTGGAAAGAATAAAACCTAGTATTTGATAGCACAACAGGGTGACTGTAGTCAATAATAATTTAATTGTACATTTTAAAATAACTAAAAGTATAACTGGATTGTTCGTAACACAAAGGATAAATGCTCGAGGGGATGGATATCTCGTTTTCTATAATGTGATTATTATGTATTGCAAGCCTGTATCGAAACGTCTCATGTACACCATAAATATATGCACCTACTATGTACCCAGAGAAATTAAAAATTTAAAAAGGTAACTTCCAAAGAGAGAAAAAGAGGCTTATTCTACATTTTTCAGTTTTTCTCATCCCCCAAGCATTCAAGCAGAAAATGAATCCTGTGGATTTGTTCTGAAAGAATGGCCCCAGCAGAGTCCAGGAGAAATATGATACGAGGAGCTGAAGATGTCTCCAATCCCATCTCCACTGTCTCACCTCCTACACATATGGGAATCTATTTTTCTTTAGCTGCGGGGCAGTGGGGGATTTCACTGAAAGAGGAAGGACGTGGGTCCCAGGTCTCAGGAGAGATAGTGAAGTAGTATGGAAATAGGGAAGTATCTATTTGCCACCCAAAGAGCTAGTCCTGAATCTTGATAGAGAATGGGATACAAACAAAACCCAAAGGCAGGTGCTGTTTTGATGAGGGTGATACTAAGATATTCAATAGTTCTGGTCTCATCACTTTACCCCTGGATAACCTGCATTTGCCTACTACCTGGTTTTACTCTATCTCATGACACCCCTTCAACTGACCCTACACAAAGCTACCAGAGTAGTCTTTCCAATGAATTAATTTAATAATTTCATTCTCCTGTTCATGAGACATCAAAAGTTGTCCATATATTTACTGGCATATCCAATTTACTATCATAGTCTTCCTGTCAGTCTCAGCGCTTGGCTACATCAAGTCACTGGTCGTTACTTGAATATACCCTACTATTTCATGCCACCATCATTTCACATAGCTATCCCCTTTCCTTGGGTCACCCTTTTTCTTTCCCACACAACCAACATGCTAACATTTATTTGTTCTTTAAAATTACTCAGGCATTGCTCTGTGAAGAAAACCTTTCCTGGTCCCTAGAATGATGTATATACCCATTATCTTATCCCCAAAGCACCTGCATTTACCTCCACCACTCATCCACTGTTACTTTGCTCTCACCCCTATGAGAATGTAAGACTATAAAGGTCTTTGAGAAAGTATTAGTCATCTTTCTTTAATCCCTGTACTGCCTGCTACATAATAGATACACAACAAATTTTCTGCATAAACAATATAACATTGTTTTCATAGAAACATATTTTCCTAGTTCCAAACAAATTGATATACAAATATATTTTGTGAACTCAATCTGTTCATAAGTATTATAGGCTCTATTATGGAAAATTGAAAGTCACTTCATATACCATACATGAATAATCAGTTGTCAAACAGAATACAATCAAATACACCAACTCCAAAACTGAGGCAAATATAATTTAACTTTTATTAATTCGGCACCTTCTTCATTATCTTGGGATGCCACATAGGCATAATCATGAATATCAATTTCCATTGTATTGTACACAAAATATGCTTACATAACGATAAAGATTTTTAGCCTTGATACCAGACATTTGGTGTATTAACATTTATGATTTTGCCAGAATTAATGCTAAGTTGCATGCCATACATTTCACAAAGAATGATCTTAGCTGTCTATAGCTACTACCAAAGCAAACCTTCCAAGAATCTTAAAACAAAAGGTATGGTGATATCACCCACACCAACACAAACTCACTGGAACTGCAATGAAAGTCACCTTTCTTTTGTCAAATTTTAATTTAGGTAAATATGTTTCCAATGTGAGAAATCTCTGTGCTGTAAAACACATAGAAATTTCATAAAATGCCCTCCAGAGCTAAACTTTCTAAAAGTGCACAATATATCTACGTGTCGAAGATTACTTGTTCAACTTGCCAATGGCTAATTGTTTAAAAAAAATAATATGCAGGTCCAAAGGACAAAAATAGTCCCTTCTCTGCCTTGCTAAGTATTTCCTATTTTCAGAAATATTGGATATATATTTTTCCAAATAGTTGTAAAAGGGTTCTTCCTAAACAAACATTGTGCTAGACACACAACATAGAGCAATAAATATTATAATTATAGAAAACTCCTCTATTTCAATGAATTGTGTGTGTCCTGTGCTCAATTAACTGTCTCTTCATATTATGATTTGGAATGCCTTTCACATTAAGGCATGTGTTATTTTATGTATGAAAATGAGGCTTTTGAGATGCCAACAGTGTAACTTGCATTTTATGCTCTTTTTCCAAACACTAATAATAGGTTTTTTCTCAGCCACCCATGTTTTGGTCAATGACAAGTATGTGGGAGATGGCTACCTGGAATTCTAGCATTGTTTATAGCCACATAATAGAGATTTATTCTGCATAATATAGTGGATTTGAGAGGACAGAATATTTTAAAGGAACAGATCTCAGGAGAACTCACTCACTATCCAAGGACAGTACCAAGGGGAATGGTGCTAAACAATTCAAACTGGATCTCAGGAGATCTAGGAGGTCCTTCAAAAGCAGGCTTCAACCAAGATAGCTAGCCTTAAAGATACACTAACTGTCTTAGTCCATTTGGGTTGTTATAACAAAAATACCATAGACTTGGTGGTTTAAACAACAAACATTTATTTCTTACATTTCTGGAGGCTGTGCTAACAGATTGGGCATCTGGTGAGAGCTCTATTCCTAGTTCATAGACAGCAGTCTTCTTGCCTCATCCTCACATAGTGGGAGGATTGAGAGAGCTCTCTGGGGTCTCTTTTATAAGGACATTAATATGGTTTTGATCTGTGTCCCCACCAAATCTCATGTTGAATTGTAATTCACAGTGCTGGAGATGGGGCCGGTGGGAGGTGATTGGATCATGGGAGTAGATTTCTCATGAATGATTTAGCACCATCCTCCTTGGTATTGTCCTCAGATAGTGAGTTCTCCTGAGATCTAGTCCTTTAAAAGTATGTAGTGAAAGTATCTATGGTCTTCCGCCCTCTCCTCCTCCTGCTCCACGCAGGTAAGACGTGCCATGTAAGACTTCCCCTTCTCCTTCCACTATGATTGTAAGTTTCCTGAAGCCTCCCCAGAGCAGAAGCCACTTTGGTTCCTGCAGAACCATAAGCCAATGAAAACCTCTTTTCTTTATAAATTACCCAGTTTCAAACATTTTTTTGTAGCAATGTAAGAACGAACTAATATAGGCACTGATTGCAGTCATGAGGGCCCCACCTTCATGATTTAATCACCTCTAAAGGTCCTACCTCTAAATACCATAACACCAGGAATTCAGTTTCAATATATGAATTTTGGGGAGGACACAAACATTCGGTCTATAGCACTAACCATAACTCAACAAAGCAAATTGTGCATTGAGAATGCACAATTCTGAATGTGATATGAATGCTCCCGTATTACAGTGATGTCAGTATCATGATCATGGTTGTTCCTACCTAAAAATTAAATTCCAAAGCTCTAGTCATCAGTAAATGCTGACAACTTATGAAAGAGCTAAGTCAAAAGAACCATTAAATTAGCATATACTTCTACAGTATGAACGCTAGTCCTTTGATGCGCATAAAAGATTGGATGTTATTTGTCACCATTTAACATTATGTCCTCCCTTTTCAGGCTTTTTTTTTCCAGTAAGCCTTTTTTCACACTCCACAATTTTTTTATTAGCACTTCTCCATGAAATGGACCTTTTTATTCTTAGCTTTGCCTAGATTAAATTCCCTTTGATGTATATTTCAAGTTTCCCCCTTTGACTAGCTCAGCATTATAGACCTCACTGAATCCTTATTCAAATGGCAGGCACGACACTGCTCCCTTCTCTAATCACAGCGGCCATCCTCTAACAGAAGCTATTCCAAGGCTCCTGGGGAAAAAAAAAAAAAAAAAAAAGCATGTTTAATCTGTGAGGAGAAATTTAAGGTGGCAGGATTTCATTCCTCTAATGTACATACATGTGTATAAAATACAAGAAACACAAAAAGTGTTGCTTGAAGCTTTTTTGTTTTGTTACAAAAGCAATACATAGGACCTATGTATTGAATTAGAATTATTCTGGCTTAATTTGACTACTGTGGGACACGGAATGTATTGTCTAAGGAACACCTACAAAACGAAGCTCAAGTGAAGGACTCAGATCTCAGACAAACACAAATTGGGAGGTAATGAAATAGCAAAATTGATAAGATTACTCCAGCCTTCATCCTCTCTATCAATAGAGAGATCTTTATTTACTTAGCTTGCTATTTTCAAAGGAAGCATTATGAGAGAAAATTAAAGAGCTCTAAACCTATTTTAAAAAAAAAAAAAAAAAAAAAGGAACTTTCATCCAGATATGGGAAATATAAACACCTAAGCCCTAGGAGTTTGAATTAGTATTTCTTCAAACTTACACTTCATGTATAGTTGACAATAAAAACTCAGTCTAATAAATATATATTTTTTAGATATATATATCTATAGATAGATAGATAGATAGATAGATAGATAGATAGATAGATAGATAGATAGATAGATGGATGATGGGTAGATTACAGACACCTTTGAGAGAGTGGGTTGGGCTCACTGGTCAGAGCAGAGGGTGGAAGATGCTGGTGGTGAAGATATAGAGACAGAGTCACAGACCATTGTATTAGTTTCCTATTGGCTGCTATACTATATATGTATATATATATATCTCCCAAAAAATGGTTTCTTAATCCTCTTCATGTTAGATCTTATTTCTAAGTCGAAAATTAGTATTTCCACTAGGTTCTAACTCAGCACATCTCTAATGTATCCAAATTTACTCTTCAATTAAACATTACTCTTCAAATTATAAACTTAGCACCCAACTATCTCAAGGATCGGCAACAGATGCCCTAGGGAGAATGAGTATGTATAAAATAGTCATTGCTGACTGTTCTTTAGATCCTGTGAATAAGATAGCAGTCACTGATTTAATTTATAGTTTAATGGGTGAATGAGACATGTAAATCAATATACATTAAGGCAGAAGAATAGGACCTAGATTGGAGGCATAAAGTGCTATAAGAGTCAAAGTTGAAAGAAATTCCAACAGATTGGGGAAGTGTTAAGATTTTCCTGGAAAAACAAAAAAAAGTAATTGAGATGTATCTTAAAAGTTCACTATGAATTGTAAAGACACACATAAGGCATCTGTAAGATATAAGAGAGTTGAAGTCAAAAGAAAAGCATTTCAATGGCCTGAGGTATGGAGAGACCAGTAATAGCAATCTGATTTGACTGAACTGTAGAGTTCAGGAGAAAAAAGAGAATGGGAAAATAAGTGTGAAATAGGTAAGCCAAGGTAATTTTATGGGAAGCAAAGCAAGGAATTTGTACTTTCATAGAAGTGCAGAACTTTATAGTTGAAAGGAACTATAGAGCCATCTAGAACAACCTGCTGATTTTTCAGTTGTAAAAACAGAGGCCCAGACAGATAATGTGAATGACACCACTCACTAGTGGCAAAGTCAAGATATGAATAAAGGTCTCTCAAACTCCCTGTCCAATGCTCCTTCCACTCCTTTGCTTCTGGGTAGAGGGGAGACAGGCTTAGAAATGTGTTAGGCAAAGATCACCTCAAAAGCATCTGAAAAATGGATTGAAAATGAGAAAGAAAAGAAGCAGAGATTCTATTTAGAAGACCTAATAGACTAGTCTACATGGGAGATAGTAAGAGCCTGAGCCAAAGTGAGAGTAATGAAAACAGAAAGGAGTAGATGGATTTGAGTAGCATTTCTCCAGCCGATAATTCTGTAGGGTTAATGAGTGATGAGAGGAGGGAAAATAGTTCTTGTTCATTTAATTTTGAAAGTGCTAGGTTAAACCAAGATAAATATCTTCACTATATAGGATTTCGAAAAGCCTTTACTATGCTAATATGGACTAAGAACCTCCCACAGTGAGACAGAGAAAACAGCATTGCCCAAAGTATTTTTAAAAGAATTTTTAATAGAATACTATTAACCCAGTTTGTGAAATACCATTAATATATGATAAACATGGAGGGTTTTGTGAATGATTATACCAATGTGGAAAAACTGACTTTTCAGATTCAAAAGCCTAAGAGCAGAAGGGAGCTGGTTTATTTTAACATCTCTATTATTGACTATAAATCAAAAGAATGTGTCCCATCAGCATCTATAACAAGAACCTAGTTTGTCTTAGCCAAAATGTCTTGTTATACAATTTCAACCAGTTGGAAGGTAATCTTTCGAAATTGTTTGGGAAAACAGAGTTGCTTCCTAAATGGGTGAATGGTTTTAGGTCCCAGGAAGATTTTAATAGTAGTATGGAAATATTTAAAAGAACTAGGACTGTAGTATTAATATGTGTTTGCCTTGGTTTATATGTACTCATCATTTAAGACTATTTGGCCTATTTAAATAACAGTCCAGACTTGTAATCCCAATTTAAAATGTTTAAATAATTACAGACGGCTGGTTTTAGCTGGCATATTACTCTTTAGAGAAATTAAATTTCACCATATTAATGTGCAGTAGTTTTTTTTTAATTTATAAGCATTAAAGCCTGATAATCTTTTTATAGAAATAGATGATTGTAGTGTTTATGAGACAAATCAAAAATATTAAATTTCTAAATACAAGTTGAAATGTTTAAGTGAGTTCAATTAACTACATTTGCCTAATTAAAGGCCCCTTAAATAATAGCTAAAATGTGTTGATTTATAAACAGAATAAAACTTGTGGCCGGGCGTGGTGGCTCACGCCTGTAATCCCAGCACTTTGGGAAGCAGAGGCGGGCGGATCACGAGGTCAGGAGATCGAGACCATCCTGGCTAACACAGTGAAACCCCGTCTCTACTAAAAATACAAAAAATTAGCCGGGCGCGTTGGTGGGCGCCTGTGGTCCCAGCTACTCGGGAGGCTAAGGCAGGAGAATGGCGTGGGCCCGGGAAGCAGAGCTTGCAGTGAGCCGAGATCTCTCCACTGCACTCCAGCCTGGGCGACAGAGCAAGACTCCGTCTCAAAAAAAAAAAAAAAAAAAAAACTTGTAAGCTGAACCTGAGACCTAAAGAAAGAATTATTGTTTTGTTTGTTGTTTGTATTTTTTATTTGTAACTTCAATAAATAGTATAGTAATTTTACATATCACAGTTCATATTGATGAACTTTGAATAGTGTTTTCTGCAGAGAAACCTCCCTAAAGAAAGTAAACCTCACATTAAACACAATTACAAAGAAGTCCGTGAATTGTTGGCTGATGGGTAGATTACAGACACCTTTGAGAGAGTGGGTTGGGCACAGTGGTCAGAGCAGAGGGTGGAAGATGCTGGTGGTGAAGATATAGAGACAGAGTCACAGACCATTGTATTAGTTTCCTATTGGCTGCTATACAAATTACTGCAAACTTAGTGACTTTAAATGACACAAATTTATTCTCTTACAGTTCTGGAGGTCAGATATCCAAAATGGGCTTATAGGGCTAAAATCAAAGAGACAGAAGTGCTGTATCTCCTAGTCTTTACAGGCTGCTATAAGAACATACCATAAACTAGGTGACTGATAACAGAAATTTATTTCTCACAGTTCTGGAGGCGAGGAAGATCAAAGTGATAGCAGATTCAGTGTCTGCTGAAGGCCTGCTTCCTCATAGATGGCCAACTTCTCACCATGTTTAGCCACTACCTTTCTTTATCCTCTGCCATAGCAATGTTCCACATAGTAGCCACCCATCAGCCTGGAACCCAGACAAAGCGATGCAAAGCCCGCAAAGCTGCCCCATGATATACATATACTGCGAGCGGGAAATAAACCTTTGTAATTTTAAGCCACTGAGATTTGGAGGTTGTTTGTTGAAGGAGCATGAACCAGCCTCTTGTGATTAATACACAGGCAGTAAAGAGTTTCTACACTTCCAAAAAACATTTGGCCTAACCTATAGTGCTTAAACTCTGAAGTGCAAGATGCAGATTATGTATTCAGAAATATTTTCTCAGTGACACAAAAATCACAGAATGTCGTGCAAAGTAAACCTATAGAATTGTCTTTGTAGGCAGTGTTTGAGAAAAGTGTCTAATCCGGGTTAGGTTTCAAGCTGCCTAATGATAAGGCAGTAGATTACATAACCACTCAAATTTCCTCCAAGCCTTATGGTTTTACACGCTTTAGTATAATGCCATTCTGGAAAGAAGTAGGTTACAGAAAAGAAACAATATGGTTCATATTCTAGGTTAGTCAGCAATTTCTATAGAATATGTCAGTTATTTTAAGATTCACAGTGACTTCAATGCTATTAAAGTAACATTGATGAATTATAACAATGCCTTATATAAATTACTTGGAAAAATGAAAGACCACAGCAGTGGCCAAAATGTACACAGTCAGAGTAAACTAAACACTTTTTATTTTACTCAAAAACATGTATTAATCACTTCCCAAATTCCAGGCACTAAGCTAGACCCACAGATAGAAAGATAAATAGGAAATAGTCCCTGCCCTTCAGAGCTTATAGAGGCACAGTAAAAAAAAAAAAAAAATTAATCACGGGCAATGTGTTAAGTGCTATAGTAGAGGGATAAATAAAGCTTTAAGTGACAACAGAAGATTAAATAATAATTAACAAAATGTGTCAGAGAAAGCCTCTAGGAAGAAAAAAACCTCCATGCTATTAATTGTTGCTGAAATTATATAGACATACATATACATATATAGTGACAGAGTGTTAGAAGGATATACATACATACATGCATATATATGTATATATTTATACAGATTTTAGCTACTTTAAATGTATAATTTATGTCCTCATTTAACTAAAACGTGAAAATAAAATGATATTTTGGAACAGAAATAGTAAGCCATAGAATGCTTAGGATTATCCATTTTTAAAAGCCACCCTAAACATAATGACCTCTATCTTTGATGATTCAAAGAGAATTGCAGGATAATAAAAGGCCTTGAGTTGTTACCTACAGCAAGTAACCTTAACCTCCAGCCTCAATTTCTGATCTATGAATGGTGATAAAGCCTTCCCTGCAGGACTATTCTGAGGATTAGAAATAACACAAAAAAGCACCTGGCAAATAATTTGTC
This sequence comes from Papio anubis, assembly GCF_008728515.1. Lineage (NCBI taxonomy): Eukaryota > Metazoa > Chordata > Mammalia > Primates > Cercopithecidae > Papio > Papio anubis. Next base: position 61,604,784 of record NC_044982.1, on the reverse strand, counting down.
TTCAATAACTAGTAGTTGTTATCATTACAATGTATTTGTTACCACTAGAATTAGGAAGCTAAACAGAACCTGCTCTGACCCTAAAACATGCTGTTGCAGTTACGCTTTTGAGTCCTTATTAAGATTTTGTTATGCATTGTTTTTCTTGTAAAAGTATAGTATAAACTTAACCTCCCCACCAGAAAACAAATTCAGCATCTGGGCTTTTTGATTATTTGAATTTAGAATCAATAGGAATTCATAGGTTTTGATGAAATGAAAGGAAGAGAAACAAAAACATTGTAAAGTAGAAAATATATAAGAAAATGAAGGATTCAAAGATATCCAGCCACTCCAGTCATCAAATCAAAATATACATTGACCTATCGTTACTGCTGGAGGATTCTTTCAGGCATAAAATATTACAATCATCTTTAACATTTCTTCTCCCTTATACAAGGAAAGCAAACTATGCCGTAGCTAAATAAATGCCTGGGTGATAATTATTTTACCTCTTGGTTACATAAATTACTCAAAAACAGTAACCATGTTTACTAAATATCTATGCAATACTTTAAATAGTAAGTATATAGTATAATATGAAGAAACAAGAGCAGATATAATCCCTAACAAACTTTTACATGCATTTCTTTTTGGTGGGTAAAATAAAATAAGAATACAGTCAAACGATAAAAATAACCTTTCTTTAGTCTGTGATCACAGCTGATTAGGAAATGAAGATTTAGCAATTAGATAACTAATGTTATACATAAAATTACATTTATACTTAGAAACTCAAATCTGTATTACATATACATATTGGGAGAAAATTTTCCATGGGTCTCTTATGTTTCTGCATGTCTTACAAACAGTAGCACTGAGAGTGTTTGTTCCACACTTTTTTCTTTTACAGTGTTTCCTAAAAATGATTTATCTCTTTTGCAGTACTCTCTCCCTCTTTTTCCATCTTTATGGAGACATAATTAACAAGTAAATATTATATATACTTGCAGTATATACAAGTTAATGTTTTGATATACATATAAATTGTGAAATAATACCACAAAATCAAGTTAATTAACATATCAATCACCTGACACTGTTACCAGTTTTTTTTTTTTTTTTTTTGGTAGGTCTGGTGAAAATACTGATCTATGCTCTTAGCAAATTTCATGTATACAATACAGTATTGGTAACTATATTCCCATTGCTGTCCATTAGATTTTCAGAACTTACTCATCTTGTATAACAATTTCACTTCTGGGATATATCCAAAGGAAAAGAAATCATTATCTAAAGGAGATATCTACATGCCCTTGTTCATTTCAATATCATTACAATATTCCTCACAATAGTCAAAAGACAGAAACAACTTAAATACCCACTGATAGATGAAAAGGTAAAGAAAATGTGGTGTATATACATAATGAAATACTATTCAGTCTTTTTAAAAAATTTTCTGACCTTGGTGACAATGTGAATAAACCTAGAGGGCATTATGGTAAATGAAATAAGCCAGACACAAAGATACAAATACCACATGATCTCACTTATATGTAAAATCTAAAATAGTCAAAACATAGAAATGGAAAGTAGAACGGTGGTTGCCAGGGGCTAGGGGGAGGCGGAAATGGGAAGATACTGATTAAGTGGTGCTGTTTTAGTTATGCAGTCTCCTTTTTCAAGGCTGTTTTCATTACAGCTTTGGAAAATGGATCTAGAGTCACCTTTGGGAACAGTGGACAGATTTATTTGCTGTCCAGTATAAGAATGTCTCCTTCCAAGGTAAAGACTGAGCAGTTTTGTGTGCAGTTCATTATGAAAGATTGGAGTCCCCTAAGCTCAGAGTTCCTTAGCTGAGATGCACACTGTGATAGTTAATTTTACATATCAACTTGACTGGGAAAATGGATGCCCAGATAGCTGGTAAAACAGTATTTCTGGGTATATCTGTGAGGGTGTTTCAGGAAGATACTAGCATTTGAACTGGTAGACTGAGTGAAAAAGATCTGTTCCATCAATGTGGGTAGCCATCATCCAATCCATTAAGGGCCCAAATAGAACAAAATTATGGAGTAAGGGAAAATGTATTCTCCTTCCTGAACTGGGACATCCATCTTCTCTTGCCCTTGGACCTTAGCCTTCTTTGGTTCTCAGGCCTTTAAACTCAGATTGGGTCTTGCAGTATCGGTTACCCTAGTGCTCAGGTCTTTGGAAGTGGACTGGAGCAGTACCACCAGCTTTCCTGGGCCTCCAACTTGCAGATAGAGGATAGTGGAACTTCTCAGCATCCATAATCCCATGAGACAACTCTTTATAATAACTCTCTTTTTATACATCAGTCTATTTCCTACAGGTTCCTATTGTGCCATGAGTAATAGTTGTCTTTTTTCTGGCCCAGAAGTTTCATGACTTTGGTCAGCATCCATGAAACTATGACAGGTTAACTTCTTAACTTGTTCATAAGGTAAACTCTCAAACCCTTCACAGTTCTCAATAAGGCTTGGCTTAAAGGTTAATTATTCAGTGACTTATGAACACAGTTTAGAAAAAGAGTAACTTTCAACTGAACAGATATTTATTGAGAACCTAGTGTGTACAAGGTATGCTGCCTCAATTCTCAAATTCCAAATTATATTTATGTTAATATGGGCATGGAGCAGGAATGCCAACATTAGGTTCTTTCAACAAAAATAAAACGTTTTTAAGACTTCAAGAGACTAGAGTAATAACAAAATTCCACCGATATGTAGCTGCAGTGCAGTGGGCCTAAAGCAGCCGAATTCTAGTGTGTGTCTCAAAAAATTTTAAATTCTGACATGCATGGATCTTCAAATGTCAGGTCTACAAAACCTCAAGTCTAAGTTCCCACTGATAGACTTGAACCCTGCCCTCAGGATTCAGACGGAGGAAATGGCTCAATATTTCATGTCCCTTAGCCAGTACTAAACCTACTAGTATTACATCCAACCCATCCTAAGCTTATCTAAGAACATGTACTTCTTTAAAAAGAGAAATATCTTTAATTTCAAGGTTCACTGTAGTTAACAGGACCATATAACTTATCATTCAACCAGGGACACTTTTGGGAAGTAAAAAGGGGTGCTATTAATATTTATACTGAGGCAACAGACATAAACCAGGACTGACTGAGGCAAACTGAGACATATCATTAGGCTGGATATACCACCTACATTCAGAAGAGCTCGAAAAAACCATTCCCTTAGCAAAGCCATTCAGTGAGTTTGGAAGCAGATGTTTTTGTATGCAGCTCTAGATGCTAAGCTTCTCTCACTTTCAGGTTGGTTATAAACTTATAATTAGAGCAAAGCTAACCAAAATCTAACACATTCAAACAAGGGAGTTTTGCAAGCTATTTTTTAAAGCATTTTCTGTGACTGGCTTGGCACACATTTACTTCTGACAGAGAGTTATTTTATTTTGAAATGACTTGCAAGATTTCATTGAGTGTCATCCCTGCAGGGGACACAAACTCCAACTAGCATCAAGAGGAGTTGTACTGCTAATTCCCTGAATGCCATACTGTTACTTAATCTCAGTGAATAAAAGGATTTCTAATATAAATTATTCTGATGTCATCCATTGCCTAAAGGTGTTTCCGATGATCCATGAGAAATGTCAAAAGATACGCTTTAGTCACCATGTGATAGAGAATTTGGACAAACAAGCAAGAAAATCTGGTTGAACTGAAGTCAGTGGTAGCTAGGTCAACAGAAGCCTGTTAAAGAACTTGAAAGAATTTCATTTTCCCAGGAGTTGTTTTCTCTTCCTAAAGAGCAACTACGATGAAATCAGAACATGAAATTTCACTAGGAAGTGACTCTGAGGGACAATGAGTAATGTCAAACAACTCGGGCCATTTCTCTTCAAGGCACATTTCCAGAGAGATCTGATTTCTTATTTCTTAAGCATTGCAGGTAGTTGCTGAGGTATTCATGTTGGTGTTGTCTTTGCCATTTGAGCATTCTGAAGAAAATGACTTGTACTGTATATAATCAATATTTAATGATCCAATTATTGCTGCTATTGCCTCTCAATTTTCTTCTTTCTTTCCATGTTGTCCATCACTGCTATACAGAAACTATAAATCAAAAACATAAAACAGTGGGCAAGATACTTAAATCCTCCTCATCTGGTTGATTCTTCCAGGAAAGAATTCCAAGTTCTTTGACCTTCTTCCTTGATTTCTTCAATTCTGAACATCGATTTACTTTAAAAAGTACAGGCTAGAGATCAACAAAAAACTTCGGTGTCTTTGAAACTGCACACTTGTGATAAAGACTGTTAATTGCACTTCAATATCCATTATCCCTTTCTTTCTTTCTTTCTTTCTTTTTTTTGAGAAGGAGTCTCGCTCCTCGCTCTGTCACCAGGCTGGAGTGCAGTAGCACGATCTTGGCTCATTGCAACCTCTGCCTCCTGGGTTCAAGCGGTTCTCCTGCCTCAGACTCCTGAGTAGCTGGGACTACAGGCACACACCACCATGCCCAGGCAATTTTTTTGTAGTTTTAGTAGAAACGGGGTTTCACCATGTTGGCCAGGATGGTCTCGATCTCTTGACCTCGTGATCCACCCACCTCGGTCTCCCAAAGTGCTGGGATTAGAGGCGTGAGTCACTGCACCCGCCCATCCTTTTCTTTCTTTTAGTATTGCCATTCCTCAAATGGTACAGGGGTTGTGTACTGCCACCTAGCTAGAGACTGTGTTCCCAGGCCCTTGCAGCTAGGTGTAGGCTAAGTTCCCCACCATCCCCTGCAGCCAATAGGATGGCCTAAAGTAATATGAGATCCACTTAAGCCAGTTGCCTTCTACTTCTTCTTTCCCCCTTTCTTAGGTTTAGAACTCAGGTGTGTTAGTGATGAACCAGCTTAGAACAGGCAGCCAAGGTTAACACCCCCTAGACTGTGGAGTAGTAAGTGAGAAGAAGCTTGAGTCCCTGAGATATCCTGTGGAGTGGTCCCACCTTGACACACTGGACTGTCTTCCAACTCAGACTTTTATGTCAGAGAAAACTTTCCAATTTTATTTAAGCTATTTTTATTTTGATCTAAAAGTACCCAATTAACATCCTAATTAACAAAATATTACAAACTAATTTATTTTAGGACTGTCCTGCTTTTTATTTATCTTGGATCACTTAAAATGTCAGCATGTGCCTAGTAAATGTCTCTGTTAAAATACAAAATCTACTCCAGGGCTCCATTAGAGAAAAATTTTGAAAACTCATTTGGTAATTGCATTTCACTGCCCATCAGTTAACCTGCTTATATATTCATGCATCCTGAGAGACAATTTACTGAATTAAATCCTTGGAGCTCAAATTCAGTTACTTAAAAACAAAATGTAATTTTTTTTCTAAACAACAACTTGAAATTAAAATTTTAGGCCTCCCAATTTTGCTTTTATCTATTTATTGTTAGTGTTACATAAAATTATGTTACTAACACAATACTATGGCGAACATACAAGGTATTTATCAGCTATAAACACAAATGAAATAGCAAAAAGTCTGTCTGTTGGGAATTTTGCTTCAACCACATCAAGAACTCTCAGAGCATGCCATCATTCCTTTACTCTTCATTATTCAAACACTGTTCACTATAACATTAGCAGTGAAGTACAAACAAGGCTTATAACTCTATACTGGTAAGATTCACTTTATAATTATTGACTGGCTTTTGTTGTTTATTTTTCTCTTGTGTTATTCATTGGGAGTGAAATAAGGAAGAAATTTCACCAGAACACTTAGAATAGAAATGTGGTTACCAGTGCTCAAACTGGGGTGGGGGGTGAAATACGATGATGTTGCTCAGAGTACAAACTTGCAGATGAAGAAAGTTCTAGAGACTTACTGTACAACATGATGACTATAGTTAATTATAATGTATTGTATATTTAAAATTTGCTAAGAAAGTAAATCTTAAGTATTCTCAGCACACACAAAAAAGGTAATTATGTGAGGTAATGGATATGCTAATTTGCTTGATTGTGATAATCATTTCACAATGTATATGTATATCAAAACATCTTGTTGGACACCTTGAATATATATAATTTTTATTTGTCAATTATACCTCAATAAAGCTGGAGGGAAAAAAAAAAAACAGAAAAAAAAAATGATCTTGAATTATGACATAACATTGTTATCTTCCCCGTGGCTTTTCTTTGTTCATTTGGTCTTGCATCCATTTATTGTTTCATTCAACAAATCTTTATTGAGTGATATGTGAGCCTGGGAGATATAACAATAAATAAGATACATTCCCCCCTTCCAAGGATGCTAATAGACTCAGAGAAATAGGTAAAGAAAATAATGAAAGGAGTGGATGAAGAAAATGCCAATCCCCAGAATTTCTTTGGTGAAGGGCACTACTTTGGGGGGAAGAAAAACATTGTTATGCCATATTTGGGGATGAGCATGACTCCCAGATTTCACGCTTCAATTTTTTTGGTTATAAAGAGTATGTGTCCTGCTAACTGATTAAATTAGTAATGCACATATGGAACTGCAACAGAGCTGGTTTCTTATGTATAACAGAGAGGACAAGCAAAAAAGAGGTTGGTTTTGACTACCAGATCTCTTTAACAGGCCTTTTCTGGAATATAGTGAGAAGTGCAGACTGGAAGGTAGAAATCAAACACAGTGAGGGGCAAGGAGTGGAAAGAGATCAAGAAGTCTTGGTAGGTTGGTCCTAAATTGTGAAGAGTCTTCTGTGCTATTTCCCACAGTTTCATTTTACCCTAGAGAGAATAGAATTTTGAGAATGTTACAGGGCTTTCTGCAGGGACAGCAATCAAAATGAAATTATGAAGTAGACTGGACATAAGCAGCACACTTTGGGTGTCACTGTCTCCCATCACCCTCAGATGGGACTGTCTAGTTGTAGGAAAACAAGCTCAGGGCTCCCACTGAGTCTACATTATGGAGTCATATAATTATTTTGTTACATATTACAATGTAATAATGATAGAAATAAGGTGCACAATAAATGTAACGCGCTTGAATCATCCCGAAACCGTTCCCCCCAAACTCCGCCCACTCCTGATCTGTGGAAAAATTATCTTCCATGAAAGTGGTCCCTGGTGCCAAAACGGTTGGGGACTGCTGATCTAAATCACTGTGTTGTATTACCTCATCTATAGTATGTAAATACAAGCCTTTCCTGAAACTCTTCCATGAAAGTTTTACAGTGAAATAATTTAGATATTGGTAAAAGGAAAAATGACAACTATAAATAAACAAACCAAATTGATTTATTTCTCAGAGTCAGGTGAGTTTCAACCTTGTTAGCCATAGAACACAGTTTCGTTCTTATCTAGGAACACCATTTTCATTTATCACAGGTTCTAAAATACAAACAATATGCATATATAATTGGGTATTATTATTGCTACCAATATTAATAAATTTGCTAAAAATACCTTTTACAGATCATTTCTATCATAATTACAACTTAATTTTTAGTATAAAAGAACTTTTTATAATTACTATAAATTTTGTTTTATGTTGGAAGTTATTTACATATTTGCAATTGTTATATTTTTTATTTATAGATTTTTTTAAATTCTAAAGAAGTGGCAGGTAGTATGGATGTCTTTCAACAATAAGGATACAATTGCAACTATAATGTATAAAATGGGGATTTTTAATTTGTGAAAAAGATATTTTCAAGTTAAACTTCTCTGAAATACAGCATGATTTTTTTTTTAGCTGTAGGACCTTATAAACGAGTTATAAAAACCTTGTAAAACATGAGGAAGGATAATGATTTTTCCAAATCATCTTCAATTATTAGTGAGTTGTTCCAATTTTGTAATTCCAGTCTCAAGGAATGAGCTCATCCAGTTTGGTGTTACCAGGTTAGCTGTATGCACACCCAGCACCTGTGAAAACAGGATTTAATGCAGTTTCCCTGATCATTCAACCTTCCTAAGCAGGGGAGAGAAAAAACAAACTAACGTGATTCAAGTTATGTTGTTTCAGATTACCTACAGAAAAAAAAAAAAATGCTTCATTTTGTTTTGAGAGGCCCCTGCTTCAGGCAGATCTCTCAGACTTCTCTACTCTTATTGGTTTTCTCCCCTTAATTTCTTGTTCTTGCTTTTCCCAACTGGCTCATCTCTTTTCATGAGCAAAGGTAGCAGCAAAATCACATCAATAGCATCCACTAACAGCCTGATCTTTGAAGTGCACTGTGCCCCCAGCTTCAGAGATCCAGAGACCTGGTAAATCCATTTCCCTGACATCCACCTCTTCTAGAGTTGCCAGGTGATAGCTTTTAGCCCATCTCCTGGCAGAAATCAGTGGTACAGGGCAACCAAGGAGAGTTGAAAATAAAAGAGGAAAAGGCCTTTACTCAGGTGAAGGATTACATTTTACCAAATCCCTTTTTGTTAGCTTATCAAGCATTTTCGTCTCACTGAGTGGAGCTCAGATGCTGTTAAGGCCAACAATATCTCACCTTCTTTCCATGCTCCCTGTTCCTCTTAGCAACTACTGTCTTTGATCGAGTCCCCAAGGGCTTTGTTTTAGAGCTGGGGTGCAAAGAAGCACTTGTTGGCTTGGAGGTGGAGAAAGTTGGAAGAGGAAAGAATGAAGACCACTGGAAACAGGTAGAGCATTTTTTTCATATGAGATTTGTTAAGATTATAGCTAAGGGGCTAACACGGAGAACTGTTCAAGAGAAAGTTTCTAGGCCCAAGCAATGAAGTGTGACAGTCAGCAGAAAAGAAAGAAGTTATACTTCCCACTTCAACACAGCATCCAGGGATTCTCTGGCATGCCAAAGAAGCACTTTGAGACACCACTCTTGACATGGATATTAGCATTCTGAAAATAGGCACAGTCAGTGGGAAGCCTTCCCCAAATGGCAGGCTGGACTGTGGATGTCTCAGGGTCTCATAGAAGTAACCAGTGGGCATTAGGAAGGGGCTAATTGGGGGCAACTTGTCAGGAAGGCTTCTAACTACCATCATTTGGTTATTAAAAGTAAGTGTAATCATATTTTATGGTCACAGACTTTGTCAATCTGGGATATCATGCTATATGTACTACATGTGGACTTATTTCCCAATTAGCATCAGTTGATGTGTTGATGTCATTTAGTAATACTGATAGCTATTTTTTTCTGACTTCATTCTGGGCTTCATCTTTAAAATCATAATAATTTAATAAAAATTATTGTCTTACAAAATGACTGAATTCCAGGGTTTTCTAGGGCAAGCAGTGGTGAGGCCAAAATAGTGGCCATAGTAAGGTCATTTCTGTAAAAGTTTGAGCAAATGTCAAACTCAATTTAAGGCCAAATGTCAAACTCAATTTAAGAGGCAAGGATGGAATTGAGGAATAAAGCCATATCATCACCCAGGTATCAGAACAGAAGCCTTTGGATGCCCAGTGAAGGGTCAGGATACAATAGCCAAAAGCAGTGGCAAATGGCAGAGGCAAATGAGCCGAGGAGACAGGAATTGAAAAGACTCAGGCCTGTCCAATCTAACTGTTGGGTACAGCACTTTATAGCCAAGGTGGTTGTTAAGAATACACTTTATCAGGCACCTATTAGAATGGCTTAAAACTATTGCCTTTTACCTGAGACTTTGTGTCTCATGACCCTTGTGACTGAGGGCTGTATGTACCCTTGCCTAGTTTTATAAGAATGCTGCTTACTGCACTGTATAATTGAAAGACATGTTGAACCTGGTTCCCTGACCCAAAATATCAACCCTATCAAGGAAAAGAAAGTGGTTAGTGATTATCAGCCAAGGCCCTGGTTCTTCGAGATGAGCAGCCACTACTGCTCTCTGAAACATTGAAACTTAATATTTACTGACTCTGGAGGACAGACCAGATCAATATCTTAAAGTTCTGTGGGCAGTGGGCTGTGACTCTGCACTAGGAGCCAGAGAAGTCAGTGGTAGATATCCTCTGTAAAAGGCAGAAGGCCATTCTTAGGACAAAACTATATCAGTAATGAGATATGCAGCCAAATATCAAAGGGCAGGGGATCAAGTTCAGAACAGAGTAGAAACTGCCACTACTGGTTTTGTTGACTCAGCTCTGCAAGGAGGGCCTTTCACCCCTAGAAAGTTGATTAGGTTATCTGGAAACCGGAGAGAGGGACATGCTGATAGGAAAGAACTATGCTACATCATTTTGCCTAGGGTTGACCCTCAAATTACATATTTTCTTTAAAAAGGGAGGAGGGCAGGGCCTTAGCTCCTAAATGACACTTACAGCTTTTTAAAGTGATCTAATAAATCATGGTTGGGCTTGGTGGCTCATGCCTGTAATCCCAGCACTTTGGAAGGCAAGCAGATTACTTGAGCAGAGAAGTTCAAGATCAGCTTGGGCAACATGGCAAAACCTCGTTTCTAAAAGTTTTATTTAAAAAAAAATGATCTTATTGTGACACAGAGTCAAAACTAGGTAAACCAAATGCAGAAATTTCCCATTATTGAAATATATCCAAACATATCTGTAGAAGTTAAAAATAAAGTCAAAGAAATTATCTGGGATCAATTTTTTGTACTGAATCACTTAAACAGTCAAGATTTATTCAAGATGATTGCAATAGGAGAGAGAAGACTATTATAACAGGAGACAAAAATTGAACTCAACTCCACTGAAACAAAAGACAGGAGGATTTGTAAATGCTGGAGTGAGCTAACAGAAAAGTTCTGACAGACATTAGTGGAGCTGTTGGTCAACATGATTAGGCCATCTGTGTTTACTAATTGTTGCTTATAGAAGTTAGGCTCCTGCCTTCCCACAGCTAGACAAGAATTCTAGCTTTCTTGATGATTGTATTTCAAAGGGTCCTAGGTCCTTGAGAAAAATATTTCTGGATTGTAGAAGATTTACATCTCAAAGGGACAGAGAAAGAATTTATCATTGTAAGTTTTCTAAGAAATTGTTTTAAGAATAGGGAGATCAGAAACCTATGGTCAGTAAGAAGTCTGTTTAAAATTTAGTCAAGCTGAGGGAATGTTAAGTAGGGAAAGAGTATGCTTAGAACTATTTGCATCTGATGCAACAAAGATCCCCCCCTCCTTTTTCCTGGTTCAGATTCTATTTTGCAGGTTAATTGCTTCAGTGAAAGATTATTCATAAGGCAAATGGCAATCACACTAAACTACTCTTTGCACATACTACTTTCCACTTTCAATCTAAATCTTCCCTGGGGACTTGCTGCTCCCCAAACATACATTTAATGTTTAAACTGATAGTACTTTCACACCTAGGTTAATTTTTCAAAAGGAGAAGATCTCAAGTTTAATCGCCCACAGTTGGCCACTGGAAAATCTTTTCTGCAAAGGATATTATATGTAGGAAGCTTTCAACTCAACTGGCATCTCAACTTAAAACTTACACTTCCTTCACGTGTGTATCAGTCACCTGTCATGCAATGGGTCTAGAGAGCAGGAATGAAAGATTTCTGACAACTGTTCTAACAAAAACATAATGAAATTCTTCTGATGAATCCATTTTAACAGGTTATGGCATCAGATTGACAGGTCCAGAAATTCATTTGGTTACTGGAGCTTTGCAGGGGAAAATGAGGTCTGAGAAAACCAGCCGATAAAAAAGCACAGCAAAGGTCAAGCAAATCAGAGAAATGATCAGCCAAATGAGCCGCAAAATTATTTATTTGCCTGTAAAAAAGAAATTAGCCATACTTCGTCATATATAACTAATACCTGTCTTACTTGATGGAACACACGATTGCTCAGACAAAAGGAAACAAGGTAGGGGTATTCATGTGTGCAGCCTCCGGGGGGACTATTGGATTTTTAACAATTTGAAAACAGTGGAGACATACTGAGAGCCAAAATAATTAAGAAATCATTGTTGATTGAATCCAATATCTTGTCTGATGGGGCTTCCAGCTTGTTAAGGTGGTTACTACACAACAGGGAATGAAAGCACTGAGTCCAAGTTCATTTGTTTACTAGGCTTCTACTTATAGTTCATGTCCATCAGAATATTCCTATGCTTACCTTGCTATTTCATCCTCCAGCTTTCAAGATAATCGCTTTCCTTTCTAAACAAACATTAAAGACCTGCTTGTTTCTCTTGGCTAACTTTAATCTTACACTATTTTCTTGCATGTTTCTTTCCCCTACAATACGGATTGCCATTAAGACTCTTGCTCTTCAATGAGAACACATGGACACAGGGAGGGGAACATCACACACCGGGGCCTGCCGCGGGGTGAAGGCCTAGGGGAGAGATAGTATTAGGAGAAATACCTAATGTAGATGACGGGTTGATGGGTGCAGCAAACCACCACGGCATGCGTATACTTATGTAACAAACATGTACGTTCTGCACGTGCATCCCAGAACTTAAAGTATAATAATTTTCTTTAAAAAAAGACTCTTGTTCTTTTTCTATGCACAGATCATCATTGTTCTAAACACAGGAAATTAATATTCTATGTGCTGTGTTCCATCCATAGAACAAGACAGTACATATACCTACTCCTTTGTCCACTGGAACAGATGCGAGATGCAGCTTTATAGAGTCCAGTGAAGAGAGTTGCTTCTCCTCTCCTCAGTGTGGTGCTTACCCTATGTTTCAGTTCAACATCCTTTTGACATCTTGATTTGGTGCTGACAACCAGTGGCATTTTTCTCACATAATTATGACTGACTATAATCCTCCAAAAGAGAGTAAAATACATTGTAAATGACCAAAGACATATTAAGTGTGTATACTATATAGAGGGAGGGAGGCCTTCGATGAGCATAATTAAAACAGAAACAAACCGGGTGTTTTTTTGTCAGTTTGTTTGTTTTACTTTTCATTTTAAAATAACAAAAAGAAAGCTAAAAAAATCTTGTACATAGGCTCCCTTGCACCCTTAACCTAATTTCCCCCAAAAGTGACATCTTATAAAACTGTGCTAGAATATCAAAACCAGGAAATCGATATTGGTAAAATGCTGTCAGTGACACTATTAACTAGCCTACAGAATTTATTTTATTTTCACCATTTTTACATGCATATGTTTATGTATGTTTGTGTGCATACATATAATTCTATATAATTTTCCCATGTATAGATTCATTAAACCACTGCTGCAAGCAAGATACAAATCTGTTCTATCGGCATAAAGGAACTGCTTCATGCTACCCATTTGTATTTGTACCACCCATCCACCACACGCTTTCCCTGTCCTATTCCCTGGATCGACTAGTTTGTTCTCCACATCCATAGTTAAATAAATTGTAATCATATCAACATAACCTTTTGAGATTGACATTTTTCACTAAGAATAATACCCTTGATATCCATCCAGGTTGTTGCCTGTATCAGTAGTCTGTTCTTTTTACTGCTGAATGGTATTCCATTGTATGGATGTGCCAGAGTTTGTTTAATCATTAAATCACTGAAGGATATTTGGGTTGTTTCCAGTTTTTACTATTACAAATAAAACTGCTATGAAAATTCATCAGTACGTTTTTGTGTAAACATAGGTTTTCGTTTCCCTGGGATAAATGCCCAAGAGTGCAATTGCTGGACCATATGGAAAGTGCATGTTTAGATTTGTAAGAAACTGTCATATTATTTTCCAGAGTGACTGTACTATTTTACATTCCAACCAGCAATATATGAGAGATGTAGTTTCCCCACATTATTACCTATATTTGGTATTATCACTATTTTTTATTTTAGCTGTTCTAATAGGTTTATAGTACTATCTCCTATGGTCAGAATGTATTTTTATACAATATGTTCCCATTATTAAGTTACAGCCTTCTACATTTCCCCATTGCTCATCGTTATAGATGCACTTCACATCCACAAGCCTATAATTTTGTCTTCTCTCTCCTACACAACCTTCTCTCTTCTATAGACACACAACAAATACTCTGTAAAACAGCCTTCCATTTTGTTCTTATCTTTAATCTAAACTCTAGAATGTTGTAAGACTAGCTAGATGAGTGAAACTGGCTTGGCTTGCATTTACAAATGAGAAAGCAAAGTTAAGTGCCTGAAGACTCCATAAAATATGCACCTTACAGGTCTGATTCAGGATTTCAGAGTCAGAAACTGTAGAGACTGCTTCCTGTAGTCAGGCTAGTAGCTATGGATTCTATGTCCTGTCAAAAAAGTGAGGGTCATTATGTTCCAGGAGCTAATTTGGGACTGAGAAATTGAACTAATTTTATTTGTTCAGATAAAGGACTAATGAAGATATAAGATCTAGCTGTGGTGAAATCAAAACAGACACAAAGATTTTATTTTCATGGCTCCTGAGTAACCCAGGAAATCAATTACCTGCTGTGCTATCAAGGAGACCTTTGTGGCTATAGCAGTCCCAATTTCTGGTACTTGAGCTCATACCATATATCTTAAATGAAAAGTCTTCAGTACCATCTACCCATTTGTTTTTACTGTCTTAACAATATATCACCACAGGATCTGTAAGTTTGCAGAACTAGTTTTGATTGAAAAAATAATTTTAAAGTACAGAAGAACTAGCATCTATTTTCTATATCATATATAAATGCTTTTATAATATTCAACATACTGTTCAAAATTTCAGATAAATCTATCCAGTAAAAAAATTACTTATAAACCTATGTGCTGAAATTTCTCAAGGTTTTATTATTCAGGAAGAAGGCAGGGAAAAGTGTGAGGACATCCATCAGTGGTTTTAAATCAGAAAATTAATGAATCTTATGCTGAGTACCACTTTGGCCGAATTAAAAAGAAAAAAGTCATGAAGAAAAGGTGATAATGAAGGTACCATTTCAAATTGGAAACAACTAAAAGAAAGATTTTTAGATTTGAAAAAAACATAACTGGATCAAAATATTTACATCAAAGAAAAAATTCTAGTCAATGAGTTAATATCTGCTTTTCTAAGAATACAGCTTAAAACTTAGCAATATGGGTTGCCAATATAGAGTTTGCTGTGTAACAAACAACATGATCTCATTTGAAACTTGATACTCAAAATCATTTCAAACAGATTGGGAACAATTTTGTTATTTTTAAAATTATGTGTGCATGTACATATGCACTCATTACTGATCTTATAGCCAATCTCAAGTCTCACTTGACACATCACATCTGGCAATTAGGAAACTGGTGAAGTTGTACTACCCTGTATCACTACATTATAAACAGGCAAGGATAAATTTCAGAACTTCAAGAACATAATTGTTAGAGAAAGAGAAATGTTGGGCATGGGTGGGAGAGTGGGAGATAGCTTCAAAAAAGAAGCAAGAAAAAAAATTGTGTCTTCAAGGAAGATATGTTTTTTCTCCAAAATTATAAAATATGCTAATCCCAAGAGGATAAACTCCAAAGGTATCATATGATGCCATCTTAACCAACAAATATCATCCATCTTGCTGTCATTAGAGTATCACCATGCTTAAGCTGAGATCTTTTAAATAGCATTTAATAGTCTTAAAATTACAGAATTAAAAATTAAAGCTCAGTTACACTTAGAAATTAGAGCTCATTTACATTTTCATACAAATTCTAAATAGGTATTTTTGATATATATCTTAATATATTTGGTTGCAATTATAAAGCATGATTTGAGAACTGACATTTTTCCCTAAAGTATAAATTTAGGAAAACTAAATACAAGTTTTCTTTCTGAATTTCGTAGAGAAAGAAAAGAAAATTTCCTTCAGTGGTTTGGCTGAATTCTACTATTCATGTGTCTAAGGCAGCATGACACCACTTGGATCATTTTTCTTCCACTAGTTGAGTTGCGAAAGTTGGAGGATGAAGAAGAGATCCATATAAGCACTCAAGACCCAAATGTTTCACATTGTTCATTGACAGTGAACTTCAGAGATGCGCAATATCACTGATAACTCTGGGAATATAGGACTTCAGTTATCTGTTTCTGGTTTGTTTGGGGTTTTTGAGGAATATGCTGAAAGATTCAATGTGATCATGTGCTCAAGTGGAAATTCATGCTTCCTATTTCTATGCATTTTGTTGCTTTGAAGTGATGGGTTTCTATATTTACTGAAAGGTTTCTTCACATAATTATCCTAAACCATAAGTGACACCTTAACCTTTACAGTCAAAATGTTGAGAGATAGATATTGGAAACTTGTACTAAAAGATAGTGCTGGTGAGGCAAGTAGAACAGCCTGCAATTAATATAATTTTTCACTCCCTTCAGATAAGATGTTAACAGTAAAATTAAGAGAACCATAAAACTGTTATGATGATGACTTTATTAGAAAAGAAAAATGGCATTATGCTGATGTTTAAAGCATTATCATAGAAGACTACTTTATTACAAATATATATATACCCCTTTAGGCATTGTTCTTTTAGCTGTCCTAGGCTATTGCTCAGCCAAACTAATAAGTCTGAACTGTTTTCTAATTCCTATGAAAAGATGAAGGTATTGAAAACTTAGCATGAATACTAAAGAAGAAATATATGCACTAGGGAAAATGCACCTGTGCATTGCTATTCTCTGTCTGACTCTCTAACTGCCACCATTAATATTTTTTGTGTTTCTCACAGCTGTCAGGACGTGCTGGCTTCTGCTTTATTCTCAGCTCTTAAACACATCTTTTCAAGTTACATGGTTTGCATGCTAATGTTCAACCAAGGCATATTATTTAGTCTAATTTTGATTTTATCAAACGTAGGACAAGGATTTAAATGCAAGAAACATTCATACTAATTAGAAGAACTATTTAACAGCCAGTCTTAGGCTTCTAAAAGACTAAGGCAAAAATTAAAAATGAGCCTCAAAATTAAAATAATAGCAATAGCATAGAAATTTTTAAATGTTCACATTTGTTTATTTTTCGTTTTAAATCCAATTGAGTGCTTTTTTCAAATAATCAGAAATCTGAGACTATTCCATTTATACAAGATATGATCAAAGAGTTTCAAGTCAAATACTATTTTAGAAATCATTTAGCACAACTCCATAATTTCATGATTGAAGACGCCTGGAGAGCATGGAGAAGTTTGCAGTCTTACCCAAAGTCACACTGCGACCTAATGACAGAGTCAAGACTTAAAATCACACTGCTCTGTCTCCCACCATACAAGATAAGCTGAGATCAAACAGAAAAACAAAACAAAACAAACAAAAAAAAAAAAACGCTAAAGCATTTTTAAAATTAGAGCAGTTAAGAGACATTTTTAAATTGCTTGTTTGATGTAGAATTTATATTCAAGTCAAAAGGATCAAATTTCCTTACAAGTCTTTTAGTTCTACGTTTTAATCAGAAGTGATCACATTGCCTCTACTAGATGCTACGGTGGAAGTTGTCACATTTACCCTGTCAGAAGAGCTGCAATTGATCAACATGCCACTTCTCAAAATCTCACACTATCCTGGTGTGGCCTTTTTCCACTTCATTTGGAATACTGATCGACTCAATGCTTACAGAGGCATAACTTTCCAAACCAAACATTCCTCAGGAGACACAACTTGACTCACTCAAATGAATATTTGGACTATTAACTAGCTCACCATTATTTAAATGATTTAGCCTACCCATAGGCTATCCACACAAAGTACATATTAAGGCCAGGCGTGGTGGTGCATGCCTATAATCCCAGTACTTTGGGAGGCCAAGGTGGGATCACTGAGGTCGGGAGTTCAAGGCCAGACTGGCCAACATGGTGAAACCCCGTCTCTACTAAAAATACAAAACTTAGCCGGGCATGGTGTCTGGTGCCTGTAATCCCAGCTACCAGGGAGGCTGAGGCAGGAGAATTACTTGAACCCAGGAGGCAGAGACTGCAGTGAGCCAAGACTGTACCACTGCACTCCAGCATGGGTAACAGAGCAAGACACTGTCCCAAAAAAAAACTCTATAAAGTACACATTTAGGTTTCCAAGTGCACAGCCCTTTACAATCTTGAAACCCATGTTCTCACTTACAAGTGGGAGCTAAATAATGCATACACATGGACATAGAAAGTGGAATAATAGACTCTGGAGATTTGAAAATGTTGGGGGAGGAGGAAAGTGAGGGATGAGAAATTACCAAATGGATACAGTGTAAATAATTTGGGTAATGGTTATACTTAAAGCCTAGACTTCACCACTAAGCTATATATCCATGTAACAAATCTGAATTTGTACCACCTAAATCTATAAAAGTGAAAAATATATAATTTTTTAAATGATCAAATCTGAAGACTGTACTGGGCATACCTGCTGCTTTCATCATATGGAAGAGTCCACATGCACAAGAAAGGAACAGATGAGGTATGACTGCTTTGAAAAAGTTCCCAAAGGGGGCAGTTTCAAGATGACCGAATAGGAATGACACCAGGCAACAGCTCTCAGTGTGAGCGACACAGAAGACAGGTGATTTCTGCATTTCCAATTGAGGTACCAAGTTCATCTCACAGGGGTGTGTCGACAGTGGGTGAAGGACAGTGGGTTCAGCCCACCGAGCAAGAGCCAAAACAGGGCGAGGCATCGCCTCACCTAGGAAGCGCAAGGAGGAAGGGAATTCCCTTTCCTAGCCAAGGGAAATGGTGACACACAACACCTGGAAAATTGGGTCACTCCCACCCTAATACTGCACTTTTCCAAGGGTCTTAGCAAAAAGCACAACAGGAGATTATACCCCATGCCTGGCTCGGAGGGTCCCATGCACACAGGACCTCCCTCATTGCTAGCACAGCAGTCTGAGATCTAACTGCAAGGGGGCAGCGAGGCTAGGAGAGGGGTGCCCACCATTGCTGAGGCTTGAGTAGGTAAACAAAGTAGCCTGGTAGCTAAAACTGGGTGGAGCCCACCACAGCTCAAGGAGGCCTGCCTACCTCTGAAGACTCCACCTTTGGGGACAGGGCATAACCAAACAAAAGGCAGCAAAACCTCTGCAGATTTAAATGTCCCTGTCCGACAGCTCTGAGGAGAGTAATAGTTCTCCCAGCACAGAGTTTGAGATCTGAGAATGGACAGACTGCCTTCTCAAGTGAGTCCCTGACACCCGAGTAGCCTAACCAGGAGGCACCCCCCAATAGGGGCAGACTAACACCTCACAAGGCCGGGTACCCCTCTGAGACAAGCCTTCCAGAGGAACAATCAGGCAGCAACATTAGCTGTTCAGCAATATTCACTCTTCTGCAGCCTCCGCTCCTGATACTCAGGAAAACAGGGTCTGGAGTGGACCTTGAGCAAACTCCAACAGACCTGCAGCTGTGGGTCCTGACTGTTAGAAGGAAAACTAACAAATAGAAAGGACATCCACACTAAAACCCCATCTGTATGACACCATCATCAAAGACCAAAAGTATATAAAACCACAAAGATGGGGAACAAACAGCAAAAAAGCTGAAAATTCTAAAAATCAGAGCACCTCTCCCCGCCCAAAGGAATGCAGCTCCTCACCAGCAATGGAACAAAGCTGAACAGAGAATTACTTTGATGAGTTCAGAGAAGAAGGCTTCAGATGATCAAACTTCTCCGAGCTAAACGAGGAAGTTCGAACCCATCACAAAGAAGCTAAACGCCTTGAAAAAAGATTAGACGAATGGCCAACTACAATAACCAATGTAGAGAAGTCCTTACATGACCTGATAGAGCTGAAAACCATGGCACGAGAACTACGTGACAAGTGCACAAGCTTCAGTAACCGATTCGATCAACTGAAAGAAAGGGTATCAGTGATTGAAGATCTAATGAATGAAATGAAGGGAGAAGAGAAGTTTAGGGAAAAAAGAGTAAAAAGAAACAAACAAACCCTCCAAGAAATATGGGACTATGTGAAAAGACCAAATCTACATCTGATTGGTATACCTGAAAGTGACGAGGAGAATGGAACTAAGTTGGAAAACACTCTGCAGGATATTATCCAGGAGAACTTCCCCAACCTAGCAAAGCAGGCCAATATTCAAATTCAGGAAATACAGGGAACTCCACAAAGATACTCCTCGAGAAGAGCAACTCCAAGACACATAATTGTCAGATTCACCAAAGTTGAAATGAAGGAAAAAATGTTAAGGGCAGCCAGAGAGAAAGGTCGGGTTACCCACAAAGGGAAACCCATCAGACTAACAGCAGCTATCTTGGCAGAAACTCTACAAGCCAGAAGAGAGTGGGGGCCAATATTCAACATTCTTAAAGAAAAGAATTTTCAACACAGAATTTCATATCCAGCCAAACTAAGCTTCATAAGTGAAGGAGAAATAAAATCCTTTACAGACAGGGAAATACTGAGAGATTTGTCACCACCAGGCCTGCCCTACAAGAGCTCCTGAAGGAAGTATTAAACATGGAAAGGAACAATCGGAACCAGCCACTGCAAAAACATGCCAAAATGTGAAGACCGTCAATGCTACGAAGAAACTGCATCAACTAATGGGCAAAATAACCAGCTAACATTATAATGACAGGATCAAGTTCACACATAACAATATAAACCGTAAATGTAAATGGGATAAATGGTCCAATTAAAAGACCGGGACTGGTAAATTGGATAAAGAGTCAGGACCAATCAGTGTGCTGTATTCAGGAGACCGATCTCACGTGCAGAGACACACATAGGCTCAAAATAAAGGGATAGAGGAAGATCTACCAAGCAAATGGAAACAAAAAAGGAAGGCGTTGCAAACCTACTCTCTGATAAAACAGACTTTAAACCAACAAAGATCAAAAGAGAAAAAGAAGGCCATTACATAATGGTGAAGGGATCAATTCAACAAGAAGAGCTAACTATGCTAAATATATATGCACCCAATACAGGAGCACCCAGATTCATAAAGCAAGTCCTTAGAGACTTACAAAGAGACTTAGACTCCCACACAATAATAATGGGAGACTTTAACACCCCACTGTCAACATTAAATAGATCAATGAGACAGAAAGTTAACAAGGATATCCAGGAATTGAACTCAGCTCTGCACCAAGCGGACCTAATAGATATCTACAGAACTCTCCACTCCAAATCAACAGAATATACATTCTTCTCAGCACCACATCACACTTATTCCAAAATTGCCCACATAGTTGGAAGTAAAGCACTGCTCAGCAAATGTACAAGAACAGAAATTATAACAACCTGTCTCTCAGACCACAGTACAATCAAACTAGAACTCAGGATTAAGAAACTCAATCAAAACCGCTCAACTACGTGGAAACTGAACAACCTGCTCCTGAATGACTACTGGGTACATAACGAAATGAAGGCAGAAATAAAGATGTTCTTTGAAACCAATGAGAACAAAGACACAATATACCAGAATCTCTGGGACACATTTAAAGCAGTGTGTAGAGGGAAATTTATAGCACTAAATGCCCACAAGAGAAAGTAGGAATGATCTAAAATTGATACCCTAACATCACAATTAAAAGAACTAGAGAAGCAAGAGCAAACACATTCAAAACATAGCAGAAGGCAAGAAATAACTAAGATCAGAGAAGAATTGAAGGAGAAAGAGACACAAAAACCCTCCAAAAAATAAATGAATCCAGGAGCCGGTTTTTTGAAAAGATCAATAAAATTGATAGACCACTAGCAAGACTAATAAAGAAGAAAAGAGAGAAGAATCAAATCGACACAATAAAAAATGATAAAGGGGATATGACCACCGAACCCACAGAAGTACAAACTATCATCAGAGAATACTATAAACACCTCTACACAAATAAACTAGAAAACCTAGAAAAAATGGATAATTTCCTGGACACTTACACTCTCCCAAGATGAAACCAGGAAGAAGTTGAATCCCTGAAGAGACCAATAGCAGGCTCTGAAATTGAGGCAATAATTAATAGCCTACCAACCAAAAAAGGTCCAGGACCAGATGGATTCACAGTCGAATTCTACCAGAGGTACAAGGAGGAGTTGGTACCATTCCTTCTGAAACTATTCCAATCAATAGAAAAAGAGGGAGTCCTCCCTAACTCATTTTACGAGGCCAACATCATCCTAATACCAAAGCCTGACAGAGATACAACAAAAAAAGAGAATTTTAGACCAATATCCCTGATGAACATCGATGCAAAAATCCTCAATAAAATACCGGCAAACCGAATCCAGCAGCACATCAAAAAGCTTATCCACCATGATCAAGTTGGCTTCATCCCTGGGATGCAAGGCTGGTTCAACATATGCAAATCAAAAAATGTAATCCATCATATGAACAGAACCAAAAACAAAAACCACATGATTATCTCAATAGATGCAGAAAAGTCCTTTGAAAAAATTCAACAACCCTTCGTGCTAAAAACTCTCAATAAATTCAGTATTGATGGAACATGTCTCAAAATAGTAAGAGCTGTTCATGACAAACCCACAGCCAATATCATACTGAATGGGCAAAAACTGGAAGCATTCCCTTTGAAAACTGGCAAAGACAGGGATGCTCTCTCTCACCACTCCTATTCAACATAGTGTTGGAATTTCTGTACAGGGCAATCAGGCAGGAGAAAGAAATAAAGGAAAAGCTTAGGAAAAGAGGAAGTCAAATTGTCCCTGTTTGCAGATGACGTGATTGTATATTTAGAAAACCCCATCGTCTCAGCCCAGAATCTCCTTAAGCTGATAAGCAACTTCAGCAAAGTCTCAGGATACAAAATCAATGTGCAAAAATCACAAGCATTCGTACACACCAATAACAGAGAAACAGAGAGCCAAATCATGAGTGAACACCCATTCACAATTGCTTCAAAGAGAATGATATACCTAGGAATCCAACTTACAAGGGATGTGAAGGCCCTCTTCAAGGAGAATTACAAACCACTGTTCAATGAAATAAAAGAGGACACAAACAAATGGAAGACATTCCATGCTCATGGATAGAAAGAATCAATATGGTGAAAATGGCCATACTGCCCAAGGTAATTTATAGATTCAATGCCATCTCCATTAAGCTACCAAGGACTTTCTTCAAAGAATCAGAAAAATCTACTTTAAAGTTCATATGGAACCAAAAAAGAGCCCGCATTGCCAAGACAATCCTAAACAAAAAGAACAAAGCTGGAGGCATCACGCTACCTGACTTCAAACTATACTACAAGGCTACAGTAACCAAAGCAGCATGGTACTGATACCAAAATGGAGATATAGACCAATGGAACAGAACAGAACCCTCAGAAATAATACCACACATCTACAACCATCTGATCTTTGACAAACCTGACAAAAACAAGAAATGGGGAAAGGATTCCCTATTTAATAAATGGTGCTGGGAAAACTGGTTAGCCATAAGTAGAAAGCTGAAACTGGATCCCTTCCTTACACCTTATATGAAAATTAATTCAAGATGGATTAGAGACTTAAATGTTAGACCTAAAACCATAAAAACCCTAGAAGAAAACCTAGGCAATACCAGTCAGGACATAGGCATGGGTAAGGACTTCATGTCTAAAACACCAAAAGCAATGGCAACAAAAGCGAAAATTGACAAATGGGATCTAATTAAACTAAAGAGCTTCTGCACAGCAAAAGAAACTACCATCAGAGTGAACAGGCAACCTACAGAATGGGAGAAAATTTTTGCAATCTACTCATCTGACAAAGGGCTAATATCCAGAACCTACAAAGAACTCAAACAAATTTGCAAGAGAAAAACAAACAACCCCATCAAAAAGTGGGAGAAGGATATGAACAGACACTTCTCAAAAGAAGACATTTATGCAGTCAACAGACACATGAAAAAATGCTCATCATCACTCACCATCAGAGAAATGCAAATCGAAACCACAATGAGATAACATCTCACACCAGTTTGAATGGCGATCATTAAAAAATCAGGAAACAACAGATGCTGGAGAGGATGTGGAGAAATAGGAACACTTTTACACTGTTGGTGGGACTGTAAACTAGTTCACCCATTGTGGAAGACAGTGTGGTGATTCCTCAAGGATCTAGAACTAGAAATCCCATTTGACCCAGCCATCCCATTACTGGGTATATACCCAAAGGATTATAAATCATGCTGCTATAAAGACACATGAACACGTAGGTTTATTGTGGCACTATTCACAATAGCAAAGACTTGGAATCAACCCAAATGTCCATGAGTGACAGACTGGATTAAGAAAATGTGGCACATATACACCATGGAATACTATGCAGCCAAGAAAAAGGATGAGTTCATGTCCTTTGTAGGGACACAGATGCAACTGGAAACCATCATTCTCAGCAAACTATCGCAAGAACAGAAAACCAAACACCGCATGTTCTCACTCATAGGTGGGAATTGAACAATGAGAACACTTGGACACAGGAAGGGGAACATCACACGCCAGGACATGTTGTGGGGTGGGGGGAGGGGGGAGGGATAGCATTAGGAGATATACCTAATGTAAATGACGAGTTAATGAGTGCAGCACACCAACATGGCACATGTATACATATGTAAAAAACCTGCACATTGTGCACATGTACCCTAGAACATAAAGTATAATAAAAAATAAATGCATATGGCACCATAAAAAATAATGAAATAAAATAAAATAAAAATATTATCAAGCTACAAAAAAAAGAAAAAGTTCCCAAAGATGTTCAAATTAGTGATTTTATCTGTTGAATATGCTAAGTAGATTGTTAATAAGACAGGCTGATAAGAATTTGTAAATTTTCCACAAGATATGGAGAAAATGTGTAACTAAATATTGTTAACTAGAAATTTTTTCAGCTATGAAGATAGAGTGAACCTTTCAAACCAAGGAGATAAATTTTTAATTACTCTTTAACTGGAAGTCTGAAGTTATTAAAGCACTGTCAAACTAGTAGAAGTCAAAAGATGCCTTATGTTAGTAAATTGGCACATAACATGATTTTTGAGGCTATGTCACTAACTTCATTATGTCAAACTACTTAGAGTTAGTTGTATATGAAAATATAGGAATATATAAACAAAATAAAACGAGGGAAAAATACAGAAAAGAGGAAGGACAGTAAGTAAAATACACATTGGGTAATTGATCATCATATACCTAATAGATATGAGAATCAATACATTTTGTGTTTGCCGTTTGGTCTGATCCCTGTGAAGCATGAAGAGAAGTAGAACTTTCACCTGCATTTCAAAGGAAACTTAGAGAAACAGAAGGGGTATAATTTTCCTGTTCTAAGACTAAATTGTATTCTCAGATATCAAGCTTCTTGAGAACCAGAATGAAAATGTATTTTAAGCCTTTTGCATTACACATTCACTCCCATAATCTCTGTTTTTTAATAGTCAATAAACAGTAAAAATCAACACAGTCTTCTGTTTGGGGAAAAAAGGCAATATGTAGATGTCTTTAATTGGGAGAGAACCATGGCCTACAAATTCAAAGGTCTTTTGTACATTAATCTCTCCCTTCTTAATCATCACACTAATCTTGTAAAGAATCACAGAGATCCAGAAATGTCAAAAGATTTAATTGTTGTATTTTGTAATTGTTGAGGATTACATCCTGAACACAAAGAAAGATGGGAAAAGGTTTTTGACCCCATTTCTACTGTGTGCTTGGGGAACAATCATAAGATAAGCAGAAGCCTGTTTGCAAATACAGTAGCAAAGAATAACATACCCTTTGAATGAAATGCTCATTTAATGATATGAATTTCCTTTAGTGATCTAGAAATCAATTAGTTTTAACCCATTTCACCGTACTGACTACTAAGATGAGCACAAAAGACTCAATAAGACTTCTTTGGCTTATACCAATGTGTCCTCCCTTCAAAATAAATTCACTTGGAGAGACTTAAGCTTCTATCATGTGAAGTTGCACAAAAGGCTTTTTTCTCATATAATGGAAATAGTACGTTGTATTATGCAGTGCACTTCATGTTTTCCAAGGTGCATTTCAGTGGTTCTGCTTCACAGCACCCACATCTTTGTTGCAAGCAATGAAGTCTGTGTTTCTGTTATGGCTGTCACTGTTATTTTGACTGCCTTTAACCTGCTTGGCAACTTGAGAATCGTTTTGTCAAGATCTGCACCCATAAAGTGGCCATGGCGTGGCCTTTGTTGATAAACTGCTCTCACTTCACTGACAGATATTTTCTGATGTCTTGAATATAGCAACAGTGATCCCACAGTTGACAGCTAACACTCGAAAAATTCTACAATGCAATTTTAACTACAAGATGTAGAAGAAAACACAGAAGACATAGGTGAATGGAATTGACGTGTCAAAGGGTACAAAGACAAACTCCTTCCAGGAATGTTTGAGAGTGCCTTTATGTACATCCTTGCCAATATTAGGTATTATGATACTTCAAAATCTTTGTCAATTGATTTAATTAAAAATAATATCTTGTTACAATCCGTGTTTTTCTTATGAATGCAGCTTAACATTTTCATATCTTAATTTGTCACTGCTATTTTTCACTTTTCACTTTCTCTGCCTGTTTTTCTATTGAGGGCATTGTCTTTAGTGAATTGGAAGACCACTTTATATACAGAATACCAATTCTAAAGTTGAGAATATATTATGGGATAAATGACCAATATCTCTTTGATCTGAAATGCCTGCAACAGGATAGAGAAAATGTTATTCATTGAAATTCCAGAGGAGTTGGTGGGGGGAAAGTGTATTTCTCTGCAGTCTCTACATGAAGAAAGAGTTGTTTTTGGAGCTCTGATTTTCGGAAGCTTGAGGCACACAATAGGCTGAGAAAGACAGTGGAAAGTGTGGATGTGTGATGTGAATGGAAGCAATCTGAATGTCCAGAAATAGTGAATTATAATATAATACACAAAATGAGATGCTATGCAATTGTGGTAGGCAGCTTCTAAAATCATGGCAGCTTCTAAAATCATCCACAGTGATACCCAGCCCCTCATATGCATGCCTTTGTATTATCTTCTCCCCTTGAATGAATCTAGTGACTTGCTTCTAACAAACAGAATATGACAAAAGCCATGGGATATTGCCTCTGAGATGAGGTTACAAAAAGATTCTGTTTCTGTTTTGGTCATCCTTTCTTGCTCTCTCACTTCCTCTGATTGTATCCAGCTGCTATGCTGTGAGCTGCCCTACTGAGAGGCTCATGTGACAAGGAATTAAGGGAGGCTCAGTCCAGTGACCTACAAGGAATGCAGTTCTCCCAGCACCATATGTGTGAGCTTGTAAGCAAATCCTCCCCGAGTCGTGCTTTGAGATTTCTACAGCCCCAACCCATATAAAAGTTTATTGTATTAAGACACTAATCTTTGGGGTAATTTGCTATGCAGCAATAAATAATGAATGCAGCAGCCATTAAAAATGATAATGCAGATGTGTAGTTTGCATGTACAACGGGGGTATAGATGTGTGGGTATGTGCACATGTCGCCTGTCCTGCTGCAACAGGACATATGATTAATATATGATTAATAAATAGGGGAATTACGGCAGTATAAGTTGGAGTTGTGCTGGTTCATATATGACTTTTTCTGGATAAGCAAAGCCAGACTAGAAGGACTGGACTTCTAATCATCAGCAGGAAAGGAAAAACCCTCTGCTCAGCAGCTGTACTGACAGCAGGAGCCCATTGGCTATGTTTTAAGAAATCTAAAACGAGTGCTTAAGAATATAAAATATAGACAAGGCTATTTATTAAAGCATGATTTGCAAGATTTATAGCAAGAAAATGCTTTAAAAAACCCACATTCCATCAGTATAAGATCGATTAAGTAAACTATGGTATACCAACCAATGAAAGACTATGCAGATATAATAAGAACTGATGAAAATTCATTATGGCAATGCAGAGTGATCTTTAGCTATTTAACTATTAAGTGAAAGACACCAAGGAACTGAACAGTGAACCTCATAAAAGAAGGGAAATATCAATATGTATAATATTTGCTAATATTTTCAAAAAGAAACTTACAAAGATACCCAAAAACTGTTTAAAAACATAATGCCAAATCCAATTAATGGATTTTTCTTGAATTCTGATTTGAAGAAAGGAATGACAAAAAGATTTTTTTAACTGGAAAAACTTGAACATGGATTTGGTATTAGATGATATCAAAAATTTTGATCAATTTTGTTAGGCGTGAAAGTGGCATTATGTTTATCGGTTTTTAAAGTTTTTATCTGGTAGGAATATATATTGAGTTATTAACAGGTAAAATTATAGATAGCTGCAACAGGATGGAAAAATATTTATAATTGTTGAAGCTGGATTTTGAATGCATTATATATATATATATTTTTAACTTGGGGTATGCTTAAAAATTTCCACAATTAAAAGTTGAAAAACAAATAAATAAATTGTAAAAGAAGGTTTGCCTGCAGACCTTTCTACTCAGAGAGACACAGCCCCAGAGAGGCGAGAGAGGTGCAGCTCTCAGCTCATGGCAGATTTCACTGTTACCAATGCCTACCTTGACAGTAGCCCCAGTGGCTCAGAAATCTGTTTCCATCTGTATTGTGCATACTCCTGCTGAGCGTGCTCCTTCCTGTCCTTCCTGTTCTTTTTTTTTTTTTTTTTTTTTTTTTGAGATGAAGTCTGGCTCTTGTCCCCCAGGCTGGAGTGCAGTGGCCCGATCTCTGCTCACTGCAACCTCCGCCTGCCGGGTTCAAGCGATTCTCCTGCCTTGGCCTCCCGAGTAGCTGAGATTACAGGCGGCTGCCACCACACCTGGCTAATTTTTGTATTTTTAGTAGAGATGGGGTTTCACCATGTTGGCCAGGGTGGTCTCGAACTCCTGACCTCAGGTGATTCGCCCACCTCAGCCTCCCAAAGTGTTGGGATTACGGGCATGAGCCACTGCGCCCAGTCCTTCCTGTTCTAATGAAAGTTTTGATGGCATTACCACTTTATTGTCCTTGCATTTTTAAAAATCTCCAACATACCAGCCTACAGTCACGTTGAATTGTCTGTCTGGTAGTCTATCTTACCTACCCAGATACTAGCAATTGTTTTTGCTGGTTCTCTGGCTGCAAGTTTGCTTGGACTTTGAACACTCTGCCCTAACCTTATTTTCCAATTTATCCCTGTCATTTTTGGTGTACAATTTTGCCAAATATAAGGTTTTCTGAAATGCATACACTGCATTTTAGCAGAAATGCCTTTACATGCAAAAAATGTGCAGATAAGAGCAACTTAGCAAATAATTTTTATATAGCATAATTTGGATTTTGTTGAAACACATATATATGCATAAGAAAAAAAGAGTTTTGTAGTTGTTTGTATGAGTTCTCTAACTTTTCTACAAGCATTATTGTGGGTTTATGAAAGAAAGGATATGAATTTTTAAAATTAAAAAGCAAATGATAACCCAGCATCTGACCATTTATACAACTAGAAGGTCAGATTCAAGGGCAAAGAAGTGAAGATGGAGTGAATTCTGTAATTGCCTGTGGCTTACAGAAGTCTCAACACTCCGTTCTGAGTGTCTCTGGAAGAGATTACTTCACAAGCCCCACACCAGCAGAAGGTAAATTATCCTGTGCCAGGGTGAAAAACAGAGTGGGCTGGGGGATTTGGGAGGGTGGGGTCGACTATTCTGAATCTTATTTTGGCAAAAGGCTGCTGAAAAGCCAAAAATCTGACAGTTATCAAGATGACATCTTAAATTGAAAGATATTTTAAAAACTCACTTTTATTAAAAAAAAATCACCTTCTACTATGATAGCCTCCTTTAATATATCATCTTCACAATATTTTTCATATATGTATAGCTCTCTTCACTTTACAGACAAGGAAACACTCAGAGATCTAACTAATTTGATGAGATTATGAATATGGTAAACACAGAGAAGGGAATTCATTCTACATCTCTCCTCAAAGTTTGTATTTCAGAGAAGATCACACATACTGTTACTAATCAAATTATTTTATAGGCAAGTTAGTTTCTCAAGATTGGGCTATCTGGGTGACTTTCAAAAAATATCAGTTAATACTATCATGGTAAATTAATGCCTAGCATCATAATTCAGTTCCATCATTCTGATTACAACCAAACATAAACATTTGCCCAGAGATATGTAGTTAATTCTTGATTATCTTTGCCCCTAGAATTGGAGGAAGGGGAGTTTATGTGAATAAGGAAGCCCACTTGCCCAAAGGCACACAGAAAACTGGAAGCCAGGAGTTAACTGTTTCTGTCCCTTCCTGAGAATGGGCACTGGGGCAACGCCTCTTAGCCCAGGCTCTCTTCAGGATCCCATAGAGCATAGCACATATAGTTGTCTGTCTGCCGATCTTTCTCTGGGCCGTAAATATAGTTGGCATTTCCTCCTGAATAATCCATACAAATTATGCCATCAGTCAAATCATCACATTTTCAGTTCAGGTTTAATTTTTTTAACTTGTTAGAAATCTTAATCAAGGCCTTATACGGCATTGCAAAGCTAACACCCTAAGGACCTCATAAGAGCCCTTTCTTCAACCTTTTTAGCGTTTTTGCTTTTTATCTCTTCCAAATTGCCAGCTTTCACAATGACATAACCTGATCCTTCGAACACTCCAGTGAGTACACCCTGATTTGCTGTAGCTGCTGAACTGTTTTCTCCTCTTTTGATTCTGCCCCAAACATTCATTTCCCTCATGTTTGGCCCTTGAAACTCTCCTTGCTGTCTATTCTACCTTCTCCTAAGGTCAGTCTTGAGCACTCAAGAAAGGTAAGGGGCACCGAAAATACTAGAATTCTATCCACCAGGCCTTTCACATATCTATAACACAGATCATTGGCATTCCTGATGGAAGCCCTGAAGTCCTCCCAACACTCAATGCCTACTAGATTATTTTTAAAAATCAGTTATGGACATATAATTTTAATATTGAGTAATGTGATTCTATTCTGGTATTTAAAAATTAATAATACTCACCTGAAGTCAGGAGTTCGAGACCAGTCTGGGCAACACAGTGAGACCCTATCTCTACAAAAGATTTAAAAAATTAGCCAGGCATGGTGGCACATACCTGTAGTTCCAGCTATTTGGAAGACTGAGTCAGGAGGACACTTAAGCCCAGGAGTTCAAGGCTACAGTGAGCTATGATCACCACTGCTCTCCAGCCTGGCCAGCAGATATTGGCATAAGTGTTAAATCTCAGCTCTTCATAATTATATAATCTGTTTCCCCAGCAGGCCATCTAGGACAATGGTCTTCATTGTGCTGAGTTGAAAATACGCTTATGGAACAACATAGCCAAACTCTATCCCCTGCAGAGTCTGTGTGTAAGATTTCAAGGTAGCAAAAAAGGCTTCACATGGAGCCAAAAAGCATTTAACTTGTCAAAAGCATTCCTGGGAAAGAAAAAATTCTCATCCTGTGGAATTAGTCAGATCACTTTAACACCTGCTTCTCATATTCTTATTTCCCATTATCCTGGCTGTCTCCCCAGTTTCCAGGCTCTCTTGCAACCACAGCTCTGGCTCGACTGTTCAGCTCTCCTTATTTTCTGATGACTCATATCTTCAACCTTGACTGCTCTCACAATCCTATCTATTGGCTCCCAGTTTCAATCTTATGCCCAGTTGGTGCTTTCTGGTTTTGACCCATGTTTGAACTCCCAGCCCTGGGTAGTAAGGGTGTCATGCTAGACATATTGAAAGCTGTCTAATTAATGAACCTCTTGGAATATTATTGGGTACAGTCATATTAAGGTCCTGTTAAAGAAAAACAATTATTCTGACACTTGTTGAAATGGTAATGAAGACTTTATTCAAGACTATTGCAATAGGTGTCAAGACAATAGGAGAGAGAAATTCCGTTCAACTCCAAACACAGTAGAGTAGTTGGGAATTTACAACCAAGGAGTAGGAGGTGAGGGGTGTCAATGGATAGAAAATTATCAAGAAGAGGCATCAAGTGTAGGAGAATTCTTGCTAAACCATCTTAACATGATTCCTGCTGAAGTTAGTTCAGGATGATCAGGTATCAAGGGTGTGGGATGAGAAATATGATCAGATATAAAGAGTGATCAGATTCCAACTGTGGAGAGACGCTTCATAAACTGATTTAACAGGACTCTTGCTAAGACCAGACTCAGCAGGCTGGAAGACAGAGCTCTAGTTGAAAGAGGTTTCAGAGAAGCCTGTCTAAAGTTTGGTCAAGGAGAGAGTCTTTGTCAACCCACAATAGCATTTGTAAACAAAAGAAGGAAAGGGAGAAGGAAATTAACACACTTTTAATGACTGTCTGATTGTGACCCTGTGTCACTGCATGGTACTGCATATACGTATTATATTATTTAATCATAAGTACTATGAGGAAGATATCATTATCCTCACTTTACATGTAAAGAAACTGAGGGTCAAAGAAATTAAATATTTGACCGTGGGATCAGAAGACCCGGATTAGATGTTGACTTTTTACCCTAATATCTCTTGCGACCTTAAACAAGTCACTAACCTCTCTCAGTCTCAGTTAATGTGCAAAATTGAGATAAGACACCTTCCTCCCAGAGCTTTAACAATTATCTTTGTGAGGATGACTCCAGAATCTCTCTCTCTCAACTCTTATTTCCAAATTCATATTTCCAACTGTCTCCTACACAGATACTTAAAAAAATTAACATCAAATTGAACTTATCTTGCTTCAAACTACTTGCATTTCTTTCTAAAATCTTAAACTCATTAGATAAGACCTATATCATTTTGCAAGCTAGAAACATCAGAGTTATACTCAGCTCCAAGTACTCATGACCTCCACACCCAAACACACATACTTCCACAAGCAAATGCCTAGTTCTAAGAGAAATACTTCATAAAGCCACCTTCTCAATTATGTCCTTATGATTACTCCTTCTGCTCATGCTCCAATCATCCCACCTGGGCTGCTACGAAAGCCTCCTGGTGGTCTCCTTACCAACAATCATATCTGCCCCAGTTCATCCTCTTAATTGTCATTGCAGTTATATCCATGAAAGCAGAATTTAGTCATATCACTGTGCTGCCTAAAAACTCTGTAAGTCCTTCACTGCCTACCAGTAAGATCCAAAGCGAGACATACAAAGCGAGACATACAAAGCCCTTAGCGAGACATACAAAGCCCTTCACGGTCAGCCTCAACTTTTTGTTAAGCACCACCTTTAACTGTCCCTTCCCACTGAGGGTCCATTCAGGGAACTCTCCCTTTCTATCACCTGTTTCCTCTCTGAATGTCCATCCCCTAATCTTTCATCTGGTAAAATTCCTTCAAGATCCACGTCAAATGTCATCTTCTTCCCTCAATCTCTTTGGCACCACCTGCCCTCCTCCAGACCCCCACGGCTCTTTGTTCATACCTCTAGCATAAACCCTATGGTCTGAATGTTTATGTCCCCCTAAAATGCATATGTTAAAATCTTAACCCCCAAAGTGACGGTTTTAGGAGGTGGGACTTTTGGGATGTGATTAGGGTTCTGGCCTCATAAATGGGATCAATGTCCTCATAAAAGAGACCCCAGAAAACTCCCTTGCCCCTTCTGCCATGCAAGGACACAACAAGATCACGGTGGTCTATGAACCAGGAAGTGAGCCCTCGCTAGACACAGAATCTACCAGCACCTTGATCTTGGACTTCTCACCCCCTAGAACTGTAAGAAATGAATATTTGTGGTTTACAAGCTACCCAGTTCATGATATTCTGTAGAGCATTCAGAAAGGACAAAGCCCTTAGCTACAAAGGAAGTAAATGTTTCAGACATGTTTCTCCTATCAGACTAGAAGCTTCTTGAACACAATAACTACATGTGAGTCACACTTATGTCCCCTGAGCCTTACTTAATCTAAAATATCATTATACCTACAATTCATTTTCTAAACCACAAGATTATAGAAAATAAAACAGCTCTCTTTATCCATCATTTAAAATAAAGAAAAATGAAGACAACTGCAATTCAATGTGCAATGTTAATTTAAACTCAGTAAGGTTCCCATTCATTTAAGATTAAGGAAGCGTAAGACCCAAAATACTTTTCCCCTAGGATTAAAACACATTATTGTATAATTATAGACTACCTTTTAAAAACTGAAGTGTGTTGCTTCTTTAGGGACCTGATTTCTTTCATTCCATTTACTATTTTTATGGCATTATGATAAGCCCCTTAAAGTCATTTCCTAAGTAGTTACAAAAATAAAAGAAACTTTAAATTAAATACCTTAAAATTTTTCCTTAGGAATAATAATTCAACCCTGCCAATGACTTTCCAACAAATTTCCCAGGTTACTACAATTTTAAATCAAAGAATTAAATTCTGAGATAGAAAAAAATTAAAATTACTCTGCGTTTAAGTAATTCTAAATGAATCAATAACACCTTAAAGGCATACAAACTCATTACTTCAAATATTTTTATCTGTTTTAGTTTTCAAACAGATGAGCTACAAATATTCTAAACTGTTAATGTTTACAAAATATAATTGTTTTAATTATTACATAATCTCCCTTGTCAAATATTAATTGTAAATATTAAATAATAGACCTTAAATAATTACATAATCTAAATAATTATTATATAATTTATCACTATATTTTATAGTCTATATGATACACACTGACCTATCTAGAATTACTATGAATTATAATTTAAATCTTACAGTTAGAACTATTTCTGGGCAATGTTTTTCAACAGACACAACCACATGGATGTTATACAAATTGCTCTTTGGCGTAGAATTTAAGCTGTCTTCTTTGCCCTAGTCTACATTTGCACAATATTATAAAGAATATTTTACTTCCATGCTTTCTAAAAACTTGAAACATTAATTTCCTTAGATAATTTTCCAAACACTTCCTCCAAGTGATGTGGCCTGGTCAATTTCATTTCTAAAAAAGGCAGATAAAAATGTTATTTACCTTTTAGGTATATTTCACTCTGTCAGAGACTGCTGGTTGCCCACTCTATATCCATTCTCCCCTTCTTCACTAATGGAATTCCAATTTTGTTGACTCCAAAGGAAGAAAAAGCAACCTCCCTTGCAGATGGGGGTGGCCATGGGATATAGAGCAGGCCAACGCTTGGAAGTGAAAGTTGGGTGTTTGGAGAAGTTTCAGAAAAAGGGAATTTGACTCAGCTGACAGTGATTTTTGTTCTTTTTTTCCCTCCATTTTCCTTCTTTAAATCTAAAGAAAAGAGCTGAAAGAATTGCAGATATTGCAGCCCTGACACCCTCAGCCACTAAGCTAATACCAGCATCATTCATTACATAAGAAAAATAAGCCCCTATCTTGTTTAAGCCACTGTTATTTGGGTTTTCTGTTTCATGCAGCAGAACTCAGTACCTAACAGAAATTTGTACCAACACAGCAGTGTCTTTTACTACAATCACTCAGTGTACCTGTCTGCACAAAAGAACAGCACTGTTTTTCACACATGGATTTTGTTAAATTTTAAATTACAGCACCTTATTAAAAGTCATTAGACAAATCCAATTTTATCTATATATGAAAACCTTTTGAGAGACTGGGTCCCAAAGGAAGAGCACAGTATAAAATAAAAAGCAAGACAATGACGGGAAAGAAGGTCAACATCCTCAAAGACAGATTCCTTTACAATAGAGCTCTGAACAAAAATTAGGCAGAGTCCAACAGAGCTGTTTCTGAAAATAATGGCTATGTTAAAAAAAAAAAAAAAAAAAAAAAAAAAAAGGAAGAAAGCCTAAAGAAGGAAAAGACCAGAACAGCATAGCCTTTGAAATGCACAGAATGTTACAAAAATAATGATTTGTTCTATATATCTGTTCTTTAAATGGTAGCTTCATTATCTTTTTGAAATGCATTTATTTCCAGGACATCAGACATACTCATAAGTACAAAGTCATATATAAAAGATTTTGGACTCATTTTCTCATTCATTGAATATTTATTAAATGCCTACCATGTGCTAGACATTATTCTAGGCCCTATAGATATGGCTGTAAACTAGATCTTCAAAGCTTCTACCCGTAAGGAGCTTACAGTTTGAAGGGGAGGAAGACCGATGTAAACAAGTTTAAGAGTGACAAGCACTGAAGAACAGAAGGAGGGAAAGAGTGTGAGGTGGAAGGAATAGGTGCAAATTTAGAAAGGATAGCGAGGAAGCCTCAGAAACCTTGCCCAGAAGGTGACATTTAGTAAAGGTCTAAAGGAGGGAAGAAAACAACTATGTTGATATTTAGGGGGAGAACATGCCAGATAGGTGGGGGTGGGGTAGCAGGAGGGAGATGACAAAGTATTGTTGTCTGGCTGGAGCACTTACCTGGTGTGCTCAGATCCCACACAGTTGGAGTGATTTGAAACAATGTGATGTTGTCACAGTTTAGGCACCATTTATTCATTTATTCAACATTCATCTATAACATAAAAAACTTACATTTGACCCTCATAGTTTCTAACGACATTTGGGGAAGCAGAGTGAAAATTGTTCCAAATAGAATAAACATCCAATTTTCTTGCCAAATGACTGAAAGACTAAAGTTCTCAGCTATGTATGTTTTTTTAAGACAAAAATTATTTACTGAATAATAGTCTGATTATCACAGAGTCAATTACTATGGATCATTTACATTAAGTGTGGTTACTCAGTATAGACTCTTTTCACAATGCTCAGTTACATTTTAAAACTCATACTTACCAAGTTTTTAAATGGGCAGTGTAACAATATTTTTAGAAGGGAGTTTCTTATATGTAATGTTTTATAAAACAATAACAACAATAGAATTCTTGATATAGCATAAGAAAATTTGCTTTTAAATAACTGATTATAAGGAACTGTATTTTCATATTGTTACTAATTTTTTAAAGTGATGCCAGTCATATATTTCTAGCACTTTCTAAATCTCAGATTTTAAAAAATGTGCTACACATATTAAGTACCAGTTTCAACTTTTAGAAGATTTTTATTCTGTAATACAAGAAATTTCCTGAAAGAGTATTGCTTGTGCGAAGAAAATTAAGCACCTGTCTCAATTTCAGAGTATGTCTGAAAGAGTATACCTTAAAAGGGTTATATTCTTAGGGGTCAGAAATAGTGGATTGAGGTTTGTAATGTGTATCAAAATGGAAATTTTATTTTGATAGACTTTATATCCCTCCAATTGCCCCACTGGAATGTCTATATGAAAATACTAAAATCTACTGCATCAAAATGTTGGAACTTTTGCTCTAAAACAAATATATCTTGACTGCCTATGAGCTTGGGATGAGTCATTTATCCTATTATTCTCCCACAGGGAATCTGATTGCATTCAAACTACCCAGCTGGAGAATTCAGCTACCTTTAGAAAAGTTGCTATCAAAGAAGGAAGAGGAGCTCTCCTATCCTGCACAGGAGTTTGAATAGGGCCTGCGGTGGCCATCATCACCTCTTCACAGCTGAGAACGCCAGAGTAGGTGTGGTGCCACCTTCTTCAGATACTTTTAGCATTTGTGAATTTACTACTGTAGAAGATGAGAGAATGGATTTTAGCACATTCATGCTTACTTTCAAAGCAAAACCATTTGATTTGGCCTACTTTATAGGTCCACAGTATTTTAAGTAAATAAATGATGACAATTGTCTCTTTTATAGATCTTTATCTAGAAAAATTTATAACATATGCTTCTACAATACTTATATAGCAGATACTGTTTCAAATACCCTAAACTATTAATTCATTCAATCCTCCTGCCAATCCTAGCAGGTAAGTGTCTTAATCACTTTACAAGAAAACTAAGCAACATGAAGCTAAGTAATTTGCCCAGCATCACACAACTGGTAAGTAGTAAAACCAAGATTCAGACCTGACAGCGTGGGCTCCAGTCCCCGGACTTTTAACGGTGATGTTATGCTATTTAACCCAAGTTCTCAGTGCTATGATCTCTTCAGATGAAGTATGGCTACAAAATGTGAATCTGTCATTCTACAGATATGTAACTGTGCATAAGCAAGGCACTGCCAATGACAGGTAGCCAAGGTACTTACCCGGTGATAGGAAATCAAAGACATAAATCCAGAGAGACATATTTAGCACTACTGACTTGTAAACAATAGTTAAATTAGCCAAATGTGTAGAACAAAACTCCATGAGTTAAGAAGAAAAACTTCTAAACCAAGGTTATTAGCAAAGGATTCTTAGTGAGAGGAGGATTTGAGGTGTCCTTGAAAAAGGATGAATAGGATTTGAGAAAAAGAAAGGCATAGAAGGGTCAGCTTGAACCGAGCACATGAAGAAAGAAAGCAAAGTTCTGTTAACAGAACAGCAAATCACATCAACTGCTGGAGAAGCAGATTCACCAATATCAACGGATGGTCTGAGCATTTATTTCTTTAAATATACAATGTTCTTTGAGTATCCTGGAAAAAGTAAGTATTTAAATTAAGCCTGAAAACAGAGTAAAATGCAAATCCATCCTACTTTTATTTTTCATTTGATTCATTAGATATCAAGGCCTTTCCTGGGCCTTTTAATTCTGTAATCTCCAAAATTCTACACAAGCAGTTTCTGTGTAACAAAGGCTATCCGCATTACTATTTAGGTTCCTTTTATGTATTTGAACATCAAAATGCAAGCTTATAGTTTTAATCTCCAGTTTTGTTTTATAAGCAGCTATTATACAAGTGTCATTTTCAGATGTGTACCAGGCTTATTCTGTCAGAAGTGACTTAGGGAGTATCAAAATGTAGTAATCCCTAACTTTTTTTTTTTTTTTTTTTTGAGACGGAGTCTTACCTCTGTCACCCAGGCTGGAGTGCAGTGGCTGATCTCAGCTTCACTGCAAGCTCTACTCTCCTGCCTCAACCTCCTCTCCAAGTAGCTGGGACTACAGCCACCACTTAGTTTTTGTATTTTTAGTACAGACGGGGTTTCACCGGGTTAGCCAGGATGGTCTCAATCTCCTGACCTCGTGATCCACCCATCTCGGCCTCCCAAAGTGCTGGGATTACAGGCTTGAGCCACTGCGCCCGACCCATCCCTAACTTTTTAAATTAAGGGAAACTAAATGAACTTGATTGCTAACAAGTTTTTGTCTATGAACAAACTGTGCAGCACATGCTATAGACTAAAAATCTGTAATATTTTGTGGCAAACTCCCTCTTCTCACATATGTATAGATATTATAACCTCTGCGCAGGAAATGGCAGTCACTGTAACTGTAGATGTGAGTTTTAGATGTGCTAATATCCATGCTGAGTGAGAATGCCATCTGTTAGATGGGCACATGTCAAGCATGTGGGACCCTGATGTGTGTGAGCTGAGTGGTTGATAGGCTATAAAGGGAAGAGGAAGCTTTAAGAAAGGCTGAAAGTTGAGAAGAATAAGAATATTAAGGTCTACAAAACTATTTTGCAGAAAACGTGAAAGCAAAGAAAATAATTTAGAGGCACTGGGTTCCTTCAGCATGTGCCTTGAGTCACTTTTGTCTGTATTCACCTGGGCACTTTAATTAGGGACAAGCAAAAGTACTATGCTAAACTTTATGCACTACACACAGAATTTGGAAGTCAAACAGTCCTGGCTCTGTCACTTAGCTGTGTGATCTGGCAGGTTATTTAACTGCCTTACTCTCAATTTCCTAATCTATAAGAAATTGAAGGATATTTCCCAGATTAAAAAGGCAACTAAGTGCCCAATGCTAGGAACAAGCCACACATACACACACACACACACACACACACACACACACACCCCCAAGACTCATCACTGTGAAATTCAGAACACTGATAAGAAAGATTATAAAAGGATCCAGAAAGAGAAATATAGATATACATATCATAGGAGAGATGACAGTTCCGTGCATGTTATTGTTCCTGAAGACCTTCCAGTTGGACAAGATGTGGAGGTGGAAAACATTGATATTGATGATTCTGATTCTGCATATTTGTATTAGTCCATTTTCATATTGCTATGAAGAAGTACCTGAGATATGGTAATTTATAAAGAAAAAGAGGTTTAATGGACTCACAGTTCCACATGGCTGGGGAGGCC
Source organism: Papio anubis (assembly GCF_008728515.1). Lineage (NCBI taxonomy): Eukaryota > Metazoa > Chordata > Mammalia > Primates > Cercopithecidae > Papio > Papio anubis. The sequence continues at coordinate 61,565,011 of NC_044982.1, read as the reverse complement.
TCACAATCATGGCAGAAGGTGAAGGAGGAGCAAAGGCACATCTTACATGGTGGCAGGCAAGGGAGCATGTGCAGGGGAACTGCCCTTTACAAAACCATCAGATCTCATGAGACTTATTCACTACCATGAGAACAGCATGGAGAAAACCTGCCCCCATGATTTGGTTATGTCCCACCAGGTCCCTCCCATGACACCTGGGGATTATGGGAGCTACAATTCAATATGAGATTTGGGTGGGGACACAGCCAAACCATATCAGTATGCCCAGGCTAATGTGTGTGTTTGTGTTATTTTTGTTTTAATTTTTAACAAAAAAGTTTTTTAAAAAAATAGTAAATAAATAATTTTAAAATGGAAAAAGCTTATGAATAAGGATATAAAGAAAGACAATATTTTTGTATAGCTGTACAATATTTCTGTATACCTGTACAATGTGTTTTAAACTGTTATTACAAAACAGTCAAAAAGTTTTAAAATATTTTAAAACTTTATAAGGTAAAAAAGTTATAGGAAGCTAAGGTTAATTTATTATTAAAGAACGAATTTTTTTTACAAATTTAGTATAGCTTAACTGTACAGTGTTTATAAATTCCACAGTAGTGTACAGTGACATCCTGGGCCTTCACATTCATTCATCACTCACTGACTCACCCAGAGCAACTTCTAATCCTGCAAGCACCATTCATAAGTGTCCTATACAGAGGTACCATTTTTTATCTCTTATACCATATGTTTACTATACATTTCCTATGTTTAGATGTACAGATACCATTGTCTTCCAATACCAATACCACAGTATTCAGTATAGTAACATGCTATATAGGTTTGTAGCCTAGGAGTGCTAGGCTATACCATATTGTCTACATGTGTAGTAGGCTATGCCATCTAGGTTTATGTACTATGTGCACTCTATGATGTTCACACATGACAAAATCATCTAATGATTAATTTCTCAGAAGGCATTCTTCTCATTAAGTAACGCATGACTGCACATATATGTCACATACAAGGCATAGGAAACAGAATGTCATGTCTCAATAGCAATGCTGGCACTATAAGGAATCAATGTTTTCAATATTCTGAAGGAGACACATTTTTAATACAGAATGCTATATTGAACAAAGCTATTAATCAAATTGAAGGTGGAAGAAATTTTTAGATGTGCAAAAAAGCATGAAAACTTATTTCTCAAATATCCTTTCTTAAGCAGCTACTGAAGAAGTTTTTTTCTTCAGAGATACAAACAATTCCACCAAAGGAAGTCGGGGGGCTCAGAAACATCAGAATGGCAGCAACAGAAAGTAATTTCCAAGCCATAATTCAGAAATTTTACCTTAAAAATAGAGAAAAATATACACTAAATATAAAACAATTTATTCAAAAAAAGTCTTTTGACAAAGTTAGATAAATCAAATCAATTTACCTATTTCTTATACTATATTTCCTCCACTAAAATCATCTCTTTGTTGTGTCAACTCTTCTTGAAGGCAGTTCAGTAATAGATGATACAAAATGTCTTTTCAAATATGAAAGAACCTTGGAATTTCTGAACCAGGAAATATTGATAGTTTATTGTTTTCTCCAATAATTTGAACTTTTCAAAATTCATCTTTCACATATTTTCTGGCTTGTAAGATTGGTATGTGAGACCGGGGACTATAACTCATCATTCACTGTAACTTCAAAAGTCCTCAACATATGGTAAGTGCTCAATAAATAGCTGTAAAACCTAAATGATATTACATGCATAATAATTAAAGTGTAATTAATCTACCTGAACTGCCATTTCAGGTATGAAGATTCTTAATGGTGCTACAGAAGAAGCTATCAAAAAACTGCACAATAAAGATACAGCAAGAGTAAATGAATTAAGCAGGGCACCAGTATTTTGAAGAAAGCAGACCCTCCCTAAATACGAAGTGACAGAGACTCATTACTATACTGTGAGCAAATACTAAGCAAAGACTATGAAATTTCTGTGATTCTTATTAGGGTTCTAAAACAAAAAGCTGACAATCCAGAACAGATGACATGAGAAATGTAGAAATGTGTCCCTGGAATGAACAGAATAAGGTAAAATGGTAAGAAAAGAGGTCATTTGGAGAGAGGAAAGAAGGGAGAATTGAAGAGGGAAAGGAAGGTAAAGGGAGAAAAGGGAAGGGGAGGGGAGGGGAAGCGGAGGGAAGGTGGGGGAGGGAAGGGGAGGGGTTGGGGAGGGGAAGCCAAAGGGAAGGGAGAGGGGGAGAGGGAAGGGAAGGGAGTGGGGAGGGAGACAGGAGGGAGATTCTAATGGAATAAACTTCTCAAAACTATTCTCTTAGTGGTACTAAATAAAAGTCATTATTAGGACTCACAGAAATTATCAGACTTCACTTTTTCATTCATTTATTTAACAAACATATACTGTGACCCTGTGTCAAGTACTGTGCTAAGAATTAAGGATTCAACAATAAACAATACACCATGATAACTCTTCTTGTGGAGGTTACAATTTGTATATAGACATACGTATACCTGATAAAATGTATACTTTCTCATGTTATTGTCTTTATAACTCTCAACATATCCTTTCATGTTTTCATTAAAATTCAGAAGAAATAAACCATTATGCCCTACTGGATTGGTCTCATCTAACCACAATCAGGATTTGAGGGAGAGGAAGATGTCAAAGGTATAAATAAGCAACATTCTACAGAATCATATTTTACAGAGACTTATTTTTTTCTGGATATACAACATATTAGCTGATTTGTTTGTATTGCAGCTGTTGATGCTAAAGGGAACATTTAGAAACTAGGGATTAAAAGTTTTCAGCTCCACACGAGCTCAGGGTTATAGCCCCAGACCTTACACAAGTAACCTAATCAGTTTTGCTAAGATTCTCATTAATAGAGTCTGTAGGATCAAGACAGGTGTGTCAAGAGTATCTTGTACCAAGATATATTTTTAAAGCTACAGTCTTTTGGCATTCTGTTCTCCCCTGCAGCCCACTAAGCCACTGGGATACACTGAAGCAGGATTTCAATAAAGAGTACCCTTATATTTTACATGTAGAATTGGAACCAGACACAAAAGGCCTTGAATTCAGTCATAAGCAAGTGTTCAGACAAGTCACTTTATGCATCTTTTCTACACACAGACTGGAATCTGTATCTCTACAACTGATTCCACTGGGACCTGAGGCAAAACATTTTGCAGGATGAATACATTATGCTAATTGCTTTACTCCATTCATTTGTTCCTCATCCTTTCCTGGTTTCCACTTTTCCCCTTACCTTTGCCCTTTAATAATCTCTCATGAGAGGGAAGTTATCTTTTTTTTCCCTTTACAGTATGCAAAGGAAATACTCATAAGCAAGGAGTCGTCTGAAGTAAGAACTAAGACAAATAATACATTCAAGAATAGAATCCTTTTTTAAGAAAATGCTTTGTATTGGGATATGTTTTCATTCACCAGCTTATGCAACTGAATCCTTGCATGGGATCAGAAAAAGAAGCACCCCGATTCTTTAATAGAATATCAAGCATGAATAAGGCCATTTACCCCTTTGCCTCTCCCTCTCTGTTACTTAAGCCAGCCTAATGAAGACGTGAATTTCCCTCTCCCTTTTCTATTTTCACTGTGTGTGTCAAAGCCTCAGATGCACAGTTTGTTATTCGGTAGTCCTTGTGGACAGAGATATTTGAGATGTGAGGGGCATGTTAAGAAACCATTTATAGCTTTTACAACAGAGCTTTAAAAAGCCCAGGGTCAGCACAGCAGTGTCCATTTCACCTAAGGCCAAATTTTTAAGCCAAGGGAAAAAGAAATAGTGCTTTGAGTTTTATTTACCACATACTGATAATTCAGAAAAACAGCAACAAAAAAAAAGCATTAACTAAGTGCACTACTATTGACTCTTTAATACATAACAAAGTGATTTTTGAATGTACAAAATGAAAAACTTAAAAATTATAATGCTTAGAAATTGTTATTTAATAATATTTTTGTGTCCTGGCCTCAATTTAGAAACATCTCTGAAGCCAGAACTTTTCCAACATAATATAAACTTCTTTATCCTGAAGAACTTGGTTTCTAAACATCTTAATGATTATTATAAAAATTTACTTTCAAAAAATGTAATTTTTACCAAAAGACAACAGAATGAAAAAGCAGTATTTGGTTGTTACTAACTTGAAGTGTAACTTTGATACTCAATCTTTGATACTCAGCTTTTGAGACATTGAAACAGCAGTTTAAGGGCTTAAAAACATTCTTTTACATTCTATTAATCCTTACCTTAAAAGAATCTGTTTACTGGCTGCCTTTGGGCAAACTAGGAACCCAAAAGCTATCCAATTGTAAAAGTTTCCATGAAATCCCTCAGAATCACATTCGGAAATGGCTAGCTAAGTAAGGGGTATGCCAGAGGATGGGATCTGGGTGGGAACTAATGCATAAATAGGTTTGCAGAAGGAAGACAAAAAGATCAGTGGGAGAGGTGAATTGATGGGTAGTTAGGAGAAGAAGGATGGGTCAGAGTGAGATAGGTATATTTCTAGGAGGTGACTGAGTGACTGACAGAGCCTCTTCTGTAACTTGTAAATACAGCTTCAATCCCTTTTCAATGAAGCATTTTGTGCCTTCAAAGGAAATTGGGGTCAGGAAAAGAGAAAACATACCACATATGAAAGATTACCACACGTTTTGTTCACTTCTTTAACTTCCACTCCTCCATCCATTTTACAAGAAATTCTCCCCACCCTGCTCCCAAGACATAAAGAGTTATTTTATTGAATTAACTCAAAAGGGTCTTCTTCTTAGAAGAGCTGCTGACCACAGTGGCCATTAGGTTTGGGAGTGCAGTTACCCTATTTTTGCAGCCTCTGAGCCAAGTCTAGTGAGCAGCACCTCTAGGCTCCTCCCACTCCAACCAGGGGCTCTGACAGCCACCACCAGTACTAGAGAGGCAAAGGGATTGCTGGTGGACATGAGTCACCCACTGGGCTTGAATTCCAGCTCTGCTAACTACTAGCTATTTTTTCAACACAAGCAACTACCCATCTGTAAAATGGGGTTGCTGATGATAGTATCAGTATCTATAGTGTTATTATGAGGTTTAAGTAAGCGAATATTCATAAAATGCCAAAGTGCTTAATTAGCGCCTGGCTCATAGTCTATGTTAAATAGCTTGTCAAATAAAGTTTAGGCATATTAAAATGAATTCATTTTAAAATTTTGATTGTAACTTATGTATCACCTCCATTTGTGATTAAAATAGAGTCACCTTCATTACTTTACCTTTTTGATTTTTATATTTCTGGAATTGAAATCCCTGGGCCCTTATTCTTCTAGTTTATACAATGTAAAATAAAACTCAAAATTGTGTTTATGTAAGCATCTTGTCTCTTCCTCTCTCTTTTTTTTCCTAAACACTACAGTACCTATCAATAGAACTTAAACTTGGGTGAATTACTACAAAAATCAGCACTTTCTTAATAACATCCTCTCTTGTTCTCAATGACATAGGGAAGCCTATATAATATAGGTTAGTCTCCTATGGTTTTGTCATTTGCAGGCAGTGCTTCCAAGCATGAATACAACAAAGCAGAAAAAGAAAGAAGAAAAAAACTACATTTCAGTCACTGAACCCTATAAGTCACTACAAAAAGATGCAGCTAAAGGTGCCATTTTCCATCCAAATAGGTATCTTGAATGTAGTTCTTTGTGATATTTTCAGTTTGGGATGGTATTTCAATGGAAGAAAATGGAAAATAAGGCCAGTGTGAGCAGTACTATATTATACACTACGGCCATGAGCGCAGTGTAATTTGATTTAACCAGGTTCAACACTGGTTTCACAATGCATTGCATCATGAACTTCAGATTTTTCTTTGCAGGAAAACTCTTCTGAATCTTGATTTCCAGCCAACATTCACATCACCTGTTGTTATTCTTAATTAGAGCAGTGTTGACAAAAATACTAAGGGCCAAAATTCTATACCTATTTAGAAGAAAGTCAGTCCAGTGCCCTCATTTAGGAAGGAACTACAGAGAAAGCACTCAAAAAGGAAATAAATGTGGATTATTTACTGATACCAAAAATGAAGACTCCTGGAAACAAGATATTTAAATTTTTCAGCTTAATATGAGTTTAGAGTCAGAGTTGTAAACCTGAGGACAATAACTAATCAATTTAGCCACAATTGTGACCAATAGCATTTGTAAGGTTGAGGCCAAAAGATCATTAAGTCTGCTACAACAGATTTATCACTTCTTAAGTCATGTTTCTGTCCATCATCCTCTGCTCAGGTTCAAGCTGTGATCAATGAAAGGATGTCCATCTACAGCCCTGAGATTTGATATATGGATGCTCCATAAAATTCAGCACTTTAAAGACATGTATTGATTGATATAATTCCAATATTAAAGAATAATTTGATGGTGGAGCCTTCATATCACAAAACTTGAAAGCTATTTAATGAAATTATTCATGCCAATTGTTTTGTTCCATCACTGTCTCTCATCCTTTCCTGGTCGCACTTTTTCCCCTTTACCTTTGTTCTTAACACCCCTCTCATGAGGTATATCTTTTTTTTTCCCTTACAGTATGCAAAGGAAATACTCATACAAGGAGTCGTTCAGTAAGAACTAAGACAAATAATACATCTAAGAATAGAATCCTTTCTTTTAAGAAAATGTTTTGTATTGGGATATGTTTTCACCTACCAGCCATGGCAACTGAATCCTTGCATGGGATCAGAAAAGCAAACCTGACTTTTAACAGGAATTAATGCACATGAATAAAATACCACCCTTTGCTCCTCCCTCTCTGTTACTGTCAGCCTCCACGAAGACGTGAATTTCCCTCTCCCCTTTCCTATTTTCACTGCAGGCCAAAGCCTCATGCCGAGCAGCCTGGCAGTCCGTGGACAGAGACATTTGAGATGTGGAGGCGCTGAAACCTGATGAGTAGCTTTTACAACAGGAGCTTTAAAGCCCAGGGTCAGCACAGCAGTGTCCATTTCAATCTAAGGCCAAATTTTAAGCCAAGGGAAAGAAATAGTGCTTGAAAGTTTTATTTACCACATAATTGATAATTCAGAAAAACAGCAACAAAAAAAAGCATTAACGCACTAATATTGACTTCTTTTTTAATATAACAAAGTGATTTTTGAATGCATGAAACAATAAAAAACCAAAACATAATGCTTTGAAACTTTGTTATTTACATATTTCAGTCCTATCTCAACTGAAAAGACTTCTGAAGCCAGAATCCTTTTCCAACATAATATAAACTTCTTTTTATCCTGAAGAATCACTTAAACATCTTAATGATTATTATAAAAAAATTACCAAAAACAGTAATTTAATTAAAAGCACAAGGAACTAAGTATATCACACAGCCAAGCCAGACCAGCCAACTACTCAAATCTCGGACACTGCCTTTTAATAATGGCAACAGCAGCCATACTAAAACACCTTTCGGCATTCCACAACCTACCCCAAGTAGAATCTGTTACTGGTTTCAAAAACTGAACCATGTCATCCAACGGTAAAAGTTTCCATGAAATCCCCCAACCACTGTCAGCTAGCTGGCAAGGGGTATGCCAGAGGGATGTATCCTGGGTGGGAATCCACGCATAAATAGGGTTTGCAGAAGGAAGACAAAAAAGACTGCGGGAGGAGGTGGAATCTGATGGGTAGTTAGGAGAAGAAGGATGGGTCAGAGGACAGGTATACTGGAGACTGCTTACCTACAGAGCCTCTTCTGTAATCCTGAATACAGCTCAACCCTTTTCAAATTCCAGCCAGATGAAGCTCAGTAAAATCAAACGCAGGGTACATGTCAACATGGCAGTGATTACCATGACTGCACTTCCTGAATCACCTCCCAACCCATTTTGCCACAAATTCTCCCATCCTGCCAAGACAGAGCATTTTGGCTGAACTGAATTTCAAAGGTGGCTTCCTCTTTCTGAAGAGGCTGTTGACCATTAGTGGCTATTAGGTTTGGGAGTGTGGCTACCCCACTTGGCAATGAGCCAAGCTCCAGGAGGCACCCCCAGGCCTCCACCCCAACCCAGGGGTCTTTATCAGCCAATTAGTAATTTTTAGAGCAAGTGACTGTTGGTGCATGAAGAGTCAAATCAATACCTGGCTGAATTTAGTTTGCTGAATCACTAATGGTTTCAACACATAAATCTACCCATTTAGAATGGGTTGTTGATGATGAGCATCAGCATCTGTGAGGTTATGGATTGGCTAAGAATATTTCATAAATGCTGGGTGGTTTTAATTCAGTTTCAGTCAAGGAAGGCTCCAGGTTAAATGAGTTTGTCAAAGAAGTTTGAGTACATGGAAACGAATCATTTGCAAAAATGGATTGGAATCATGTACCTCATTTGTGATTTAAAATGAGCCACCATGTATATTTGCATCTTGATTTCATATTTCCGGAACTGAAACTTCTAAACTTATTCTTCATTTTATATAATGTAAATAAACTCAAAATTGCAAGCACTTAGTCCTTTTCCTCTGTTTTTTCCGGAACACCAATGATGAAAATTCACCATTAGAACTTAAATCAGTAATCACAAAATTACACCTTTCTAATGGGAATGCATCCTCTTGAACTTTGAATATATAGGGAAAGCCTACAAAATATGGTTTAGTCTCCTGAGGAGCTGAGCATTGCGGCAGTGCCTGGGCGACGAATTACAAAGGAAAAGAAAGAAGAAAAAAACTACATTGGCCTAATGAACCCAAGTCACTTCTACAAAAAGAGGAAGAAGGCTATTTTTTCCATCCAATAGTATCTGACTGCTCTTGCGATGATGAAGCTTAGATGGTATTTCAATAAGAAATTGGTACTGGGTGCTGAAGTGTGAGTGAGATGAGATATGTACACCACGCCATGATGGAATCTGATTTTGAACCAGGTCTGAACACGGTTTCAATAATGTGATTAGATCATGAATCGGATTTTTCGTAAGGAAAACCCTGAACTGATTTCACAACATTCACACCGTTGGTCGACTATGGTGCGTTGGATAAAATATTTATAATAAAATTCTATAATTTATTTAGGAAGAAAGTCAGTCCAGTGCTCCTATTTAGGAAGGTTGAACCATAGAGAAAGCAACGTACAACAAACAGACGGCCAATGACACCGCAAAATGAAGACTCCTGGAACAAGATATTTAAATTTCAGCCTGACGAGCCAGATTTGTTGCAAACCCTATACTAACGACCACTGAACAACAACTGCGTAACTTAACAGTACCAGGCTAGTTTGGAGTCAAAACACTCCACAAGTTCCCACAAGGCACCAGGATTTATCACTGTCGTTTCATCCATCTATCCCCTGCCTGTGTCTGTTGTGATCAATGAGTTAATGTCCCATCCACAGCCCTAGATTGATATGATGCCTCATAAAACTTGCAACTTTAGTAAAGAGACATATGCAATGATTTGATGACCCAATGACAAAGAACACTGATATGATTCTCAGCACTATTAAAACTGAAAGCTTATTTGAAAAAGGAAGATTAATATATTTATAATAGGGCACCAAGCAAACAGCTGAGACTCATGTATGAACGTTTAGGATATCTGTTGTCTAATTAGAATTATGTGATTTCAATAATGTTTAACATTCATAAAATAAACCAGAATCCTTGGACTATGCAACCTCACATTTAAAAAAAAAAAAAGATAAACAAATCTAAAAGAATCAATCAAAATAGTAAAGATGTAGAATTAAAAGCAGCAGCATATTCTGCAATATCCCATATACCACTTTGCTTTCATGGTTAACAAGAAATCAGACTAAATATGAACGAGACATGACCAGCAGTTTTCAACAATGAAGATGGTAAAGACAGTGCCTTCAAATACATTGACCCACAAAACTCAATGCCCTTTATTAGAAACACAAAGTCGGAACTCTTTTGAGAAACACTAGGCCAAAGCCTCACTGATCACCCTCAAGTTACATAAGACAGTAACCAAGATTTTTTTAAAAATCATCTTACCTTTCCTTTGAAGATAAAACTGCATCTTTTCAGCTTCCTCCAGCCCCTGACACAGAAACACACACCATGAATTGTTAACAACACTGAAGATATGTGAAAACAGATGGCAATAATCAGATTTTCTAAATAAACATAAGCATTTAACCTAGTTTTTAAAATAACGTGTAAAATTCTTAAAAATATAATAGCTTGTGAGATTTTCTCTAATTTATAAATAATATACATTACTTACATGTTAAAAAAAGAAAAATAAAAATAAGCACAAAGAAAGAAAACAAAAGTCATCTATTACCCTATCACCTAAAAAAGAACTACTAACTTTTTGGTGTATTCTTCAGGCATATATAACAAAAGAATCAATTACAGTTAGTCTTCGTAAAACATTTGTTTTATAATGCAATCTTCTAAATAAAATGTATTATATTGATTACCTTTAGATGTTAAAATACTAAAGCAGAACTACCTATCCAGAAATCCCATTACAGGGTATATATCCAAAAGAAAATAAACCATTCAACCAAAAAGACACATGTACTCCTACATTCATTGCGGCACTATTTACAATAATAAGTGCAATGCAAAGACGTGGAATTGACCTAGGTTCCCATCAACAGTAGATTAGATAAGAAAATGTGGTATATATATGCTACGGAACACTATATAGTCATTAAAAAGAATGAAATCGTCCTTTACAGCAACATGAATGCATCTGGAGGCCATTATCCTCAGTGAATTAATGCAAGAACAGAAAGCCAAACACCACATGTTCTGAATTATAGGTGAGAGCTAAACACTGGGTTCTCATAGACATAAAGATGGCAGTAATAGACAATGTGGACTACTAGAGTAGGGAGAGAGGGAAGAGAGCCAGGGTTGAAAAGTTAACTATTGGGTACTATGCTCACTATCTGGGTGATGGAACGATTCATATCCCAAACCTCAACATCACACAATATACCAATATAACAAACCTGAAATGTAGCCCTGAATCTAAAACAAAAGTTGAATTATTTGTTTAAAGGTTCATGGAAACACATATTATGAAAAAAACTATACATGGAGTTTGAATTTTTTTTGCACCAAAATAAACAGGAGCTAGTTTGAGGCACTAAGAAGGATAAGACATCAGTTTCAATAGAGTTCCTATCAAAGCAACATAAATTCTGCTAAATTTAAAGCAAAAACAGACATCAAATTTATGGTGAAGTTTGTGTGGAAAATAAGTGAAATCACTGATGCTTTATAAAAACTTTATGGGGACAATGCCCCCAAAGAAATGGATAATTCATTTTAAAATGGGATAGACCATGTTGAAGATAAAGCCCACAGTCACAGACCATCCTCATCAATTTGTGAGAAAAGAATTAATCTTGTTCATGTCTTTTTTTTTTTTCTTTTTTTTTTGAGACAAGTTCTCACTCTGTCACCCAGGCTAAACTGCAATGGTGTTATCCTACTCACTGCATCCTCAGTCTCCCAGGCTCAAGCAATCCTCCCACCTCAGCCTCCTGAGTAGCTGGGACTCCTGGCTGATTTTTGTTTGTTTGTTTGTTTGTTTAAGTAGAGATTATGTCTCCCTATGTTGCCCAGGCTCTTGTTTGTGTTTTAATTTAAGAGGACTGATGATGAAAAGCAGAAACAATAGCCAATGCTATAAACATTTCAACTGGTCCAGTTTATATAATTCTGACTAAAAAATTAAAGTTGAGCAAAGTTTCTACTCGATTGGTGCCAAAACTATTGCACCCAGATCAGCTGCAGACAATAGCAGAGCTTTCAAAGGAAATTTTAAATAAGTGGGATCAAGACCCTGAAGAATTTCATGAAAGAACTGTAATGGGAGATGAAACATGGGCTTTACCAGTACAATCCCGAAGACAAAGCATAATCTAAGCAATGGCTACAAAGAGGTAGAAGTGATCCAGCCAAAGCAGAAATAGACAAGCCAAGAGTAAAGGTTATAGCAACAATTTTTAAGATTGCTTAAGGTATTTTGCTTGGTGACTTTCTGGAGGGCCAATGAATGATAATATCTGCTTAGTATAAGAATGTTATAGAAAGTTAGCCAAAGCTTTAGCAGAGAAACAGCCAAAAAATCTTCACCAGAGAGTTCTTCTCCACCATGACAATATTCCTGCTCATCCTTCTCATCAAACAGGGTAATTCTGGAAGAGTTTTGATGGGAAATCACTAGGCATTCATCTTATAATCTTGATTTCACTCTTTCTAACATCTTTCTGTTTCATAATCCTAAAAAGTCTCAAATGGCATGCATTTTCCTTCAGTTAATAATGTAAAAAGAGGCCGGGCATGGTGGCTCAAGCCTGTAATCCCAGCACTTTGGGAGGCCGAGGTGGGCGGATCACGAGGTCAGGAGATAGAGACCATCCTGGCTAACACGGTGAAACCCCGTCTCTACTAAAAAATACAAAAAACTAGCTGGGCGAGGTGGTGGGCGCCTGTAGTCCCAGCTACTCGGGAGGCTGAGGCAGGAGAATGGCGTAAACCCGGGAGGCGGAGCTTGCAGTGAGCTGAGATCCAGCCACTGCACTCCAGCCTGGGCAACAGAGCAAGACTCCATCTCAAAAAAAAAAAAAAAAATTAATGTAGAAAGACTGCATTGACATGGTTAAATTCCTAGGACTTAATTCTTTAGGGATGCTCTAAATGGCTGGTATCGTTACTTATAAAAGTATCTTGAACTTAATGTGCATATGTTGAGAAATACAGTTTATAATTTTTACTTTTATCTTTTAATTATATTTTTCCATGAACCTTTCGAAACCTCTGCATATATATTTTTTTTACGAAATTGGGATCCTACTGAAAATAGTTTTGCAAACTTAACCTTTTTTAAACTTAACAATGCATTATACACTTTTTTACATCATTAAATATTCTACTAATTATTTAGCCATTTTATTCCTCTACATTTTATTTCCTCAATTTGAAGTTACAGGTGGTTTAATTTTTTCTTTATTATAAATGTTGCTTTGATACATATACAAGTTGATAAATCTAAAACTGTTTTCTTGGGAAATATTTCTAGAAGTGAATTGTTATGTTAAATTATACTTTTTTAATGTTTTGATTCACATTGCCAGATTACCTTCTGTAAGGAACTTTTTTAAATGTTCTGTGTTCTATTTAATTGACTATGCCACTAGCTAGATTAGCCAAAAAATCATAGTCACCTAGAATCTTTCCATGGTTCATTCAATAGGGTTTTATGATCCTGGCCTCCATTATACCAAAGAGGCATCAATTAGAGCTCCACCATCACCACCTATAGCTACGGAGGTCAAATGAAGGAAAGTCTGTGCAAACATCTCTAACATCACCCACAACTTCCCCGAGGGGTCGTTTAATTAACATCATCTCTTTGTGGTTGGGTGGCAGTAAAAAAGAAAATAAAAGTGCCTACATTTTTCCAAAATGTTCAGAAATTAGGATTTCATATTTCAGGGAATTTTATACTAATAAGTCACAATATACAATTTATACTCATAGTAATTCTTAAATGAGTTTCAAAATAACTATTTTATGCAGTTTTTAACAAAGATTCTTCTTCGTTGTGATTAAAGGATGAGGCCACATAGTACTGTACTGTAGTTAAAGGCAAAGTTAAGTTCAGCAATTGGCTTCATTGTGTTTGAATCATTTTTTCATTACTTGCTGGTTCTGTTGTCCTAAGCAAATTATTCAACCTCTCTGAACCTCAATTTCTTCACTTGTGAAATGTGAGTATAGTAAGAGTAAAATTTTCTCTGCAGTTAGTCTAAGCAGCATTAAATAAGAGGATCTGTGTAAAACACTTAACGCCATGCCTCGCACACAATGAGCATTCAATATGGCTTGATAGTTGTTATTGTTAAGCAAAAATTGCCTTTGGCTCTTTGAAACTTGTTGCCCTTCATTCTTCATTTGCTTAATAAAATAATATACATTCTGTGCAGCCTGTGCAGAAGTAAGGTCTCTTTCAGTCTGTGATGCTAAAAGAACTTTGGCGAGCTTTAGAAGCCAGCTAGTAAGAGTGCAGTGTTGATTAGTTAGTCATACAAAATCCTCTTGGGCGCCTCTGGAGCCACACAACCTCTGTGTTTGCAATGAGACAACACTGACATCTAGTGATTACAAAGATGAACTACATATTTTGGCCAGTATAAAAGCCTGTATTCTTGGCCCAATGAGTTTGCCCTATGGTTTTTAGGGGAAATGAGTTAAATCCTAGGTAGATTTATGGATATATTTTTATGTTGGTTATGTCTAATCCTTTGGTTGCTTGAACAACTGACGTCCCTATTATCATATGTATCATATCAACCTTCACTTTTAATTGATTTATGTGCCGTAAAAATGTGAAAAAGAGAAATGTGGTTGGAGAGAAAAAGTATGTTCATTTCACTTTCAAGACAAGAATAAAAGTCTAGGAAAGTAATGCAAAGTATTGCAACATGATATAGCAGGCATAAAATACATTAATGGGCCTTGAATATTATATATTAATTTATGAACTTCATTTTACACAATTCTATAATGAAGATCACAGAACTGAAATGATCGTGTTAGATAAAATGTAACCAGCCAAGGGTTTTTCTGTTTTGTGTATTTATTAACAAAAAGGAGTTGAAAAAATAATATTTCAGAAATGAGCTTACACATTCAATCATAAAACAAGCTTCAAGAGAATTTCTTTTTTTTTTTTTTTTGAGACAGAATTTTGCGCTGTTGCCCAGGCTGGAGTACAGTGGTGTGATCTCAGCTCACTGCAACCTCCACCTCCCAGGTTCAAGCAATTCTCCTGTCTCAGCCTCCAAAGTAGCTGGGATTACAGGTGTGCACAACCACACCCAGCTAATTTTTGTCTTTTTACTAGAGACAGGGGTTCACCATGTTGGCCAGGCTGGTCTCAAACTGCTGACCTCAGGTGATCTTTCTGCCTCAGCCTCACAATTTGCTGGTATTACAGGTGTGAGCCACCGCACCTGGCCCAGTCAAGAGAATTTCTTACATGGAAGTTAGACAGTCACAGAAAATCCACAATTATCAGTCTATATTTACTAAAGCTGTGCTAGTACTGGTTTGCCTTGTGTTCAATGATTAAATCCTTTCAAGGAAACCTGAAGATTTAAATCAGCTGTAGGACCTCAGAAGTAAGTGCTAATAGCAGCAACTACATCATGAGAACAAAATTGAGAGAGATCCCCTGAGTCAGCTGAACCATCTGTTTATCATCATCATTATTAATAGCATCTAACATTTGCAGAACATTTATTATGTATCACACTCTGCTAGGCTCTTCTAATTCTTAATTGTTCATTTATTCAACAAACAGACCATCTGCAGTACTGCCAGATCATGTAATAACAATGGTCGTTCATGCCAGACAAAATCTCTATCCTTGTTGAGATTATAAGCTACTGGAGAAGACAGTAATAATTACAAAACGGAATAAAAACTATAAGTGTATGTTATGGACTGAATTGTATTCTCTCACTCCACTGCAGAAAAAAAAAAAAAAAAAAAAAAATTATATGTTGGAGCCTCCAGTATCTCAGACTGCAACTGTGTTTGGGAATACAACCTTTAGAGAGGTAATTAAGTTAACGGAGGGCATTAGGATGGGCCCTAATACAATCTGACTATTGTCCTTATAAAAAGAGGAAATGTGGACAGACCAAGAAACACCAACGATGCATGCACACAAAGAAAAGATCACGTGAAGATGTAGCAAGAAGACAGCCACCTGCAATCCAAGGAGAGAGGATTTAGGAAAAAGCAAACCTGCCGACAACTTGACCTTGGACTTCCAGCTTCCGAATTTTGAGAAGTAAATTTCTGATGCTTAAGCTACCTAGATTGTGGTATTTTGTTATGGCAGACATAGCAAACTAATACACTGTGATAAAATGGCAAAGAGGGTTCACAGAACTAGGAGCACATATAAGAGAGCATTAGGCCTAATCAAAGCATTAAAGAAGAATGAACTCTGAAGAATGAGTAGAAGATAAATCAGAAAGGGAGAAGCAACGTGTTTCAGGCTGAAGGGAGAGTTTATGCAGAGCCCTGTAGGAGGAGGAAGCAGGGCGTATTTCCAGGAACTGAAGGAAAATTGATATGGCTGGAACACAGACTGTGAGGGGGAGTATGGTATGAAACAAAGCTGGAGGAGGAAGCAGACACGAAATCATGCAGATACTTGCAGACCAAGAGTTAAATATTTAGGTCTTTATCCTGAGAAAATTGGAAGTCATTGGTGTGTTTTAAGCAGGAAATAATATATTTGAATTTTAATAGCATTTCAGCTGAAGTCGGGAGAACAGATTGGAGGGCAGCAAGAAAGTAAATGGGAGACCAGTTAGGAAGCTATTTCAGTTGTCTAGGGTAGAAAAGTGATATCCTAAACGAGGGTGATAGCAGTGAAGATGGAAAGATGCAGATATTTAAGAGTTTGACTATTATGGTTTCCTCATGCAAATGGAATCATGCAGCATTTGTCCTTCTGTGAGTGGATTATATTGCTTGGCATAATATCCTCCAGGTTCATCTATGTTGTCATAAATTATAGAATTTCCTTTTTTAAGGATGAGTAATATTCTATTACATATATACACCACATTTCCTTTAACCATTCATCTATCAACAACAGTTGGCCATATCTTGGCTATCGTGAATAATACTTCAAGGCACATGGGAGTGTAGATATCCCTTTGAGATACTGATTTCAGTTCTTTTAAATATATTCCATAATACAATAGTGAGTATCATGAGCTGGAGGGGTGGGTAAAAATGAAGCACTGTTGTTCAATGGGGATAAAGTTTCAGTTTTGCTAGGTGAATAAATTCTAGATATCTACTGTGCAACATAGTGCCTATAGCTAACAATAAGGTATTGTGCACGTCAAAATTTGTTAATAGGGTGGACCTTGTGTTATGTGCTTCTAACACACACACACACACACACACACACACAAAGGAGCACAAGAAAAGTTTGGGAGGTGTTAGATATATCTAATACCTTGATTGTAGTGATGGTATCACAGATGTTTGCATATGTCCAAACTCATCAAATTGTATACATTAAACATGTGTAGTTGTCCATTAAACTTCAATAAAGTTGTTTTTAAAAGAGAGATTTAAGAGATAAGGGTACAGAGACATGGCAATGGTTTGGTTATGTGGAGTGACAAAGAAAGCTCTTTCCAGATTTCTGTCTTGTGAAATGGATAGATAAAAACGCTACCATGGCCAGGCATGGTGGCTCCCACCTGTAATCCCAGCACTTTGGGAGGCGGAGGCAGGTGGATCATTTGAGGTCAGGAGTTCAATACCAGACTGGCCAACATGGTGAAACCCCGTCTCTGTTAAAAATACAAAGATTAGCTGGGCATGGTCGTGGGTGCCTGTAATCCCAGCTACTCGGGAGGCTGAGGCAGGAGAATTGCTTGAGCCTGGGAGGCTAAGGTGCGGTGAGCCAAGATGGGGCCACTATACTCTGGTCCGGACAACAGAGTAAGACCCTGTTGAAAGAAAGAAAGAGAGAGAGAGAGAAGGAAGGAAGGAAGGAAGGAAGGAAGGAAGGAAGGAAGGAAGGAAGGAAGGAAGGAAGGAAGGAAGGAAGGAGAAAAGAGAAAAGAGAAGAAAGCAAGTGGAAGGAAAAAGAAGAACAAAAGAAAAGAAAAACACTACTATTCTCTAAGAGAGGGAAATAAGTGAGAGTGGGAGTTAGGGAAGAAAAGATTTTAGCTCTATTTTGAATTCTTTCAGTCTGATGTTGAGTCTGAATTTGCCTTTTAAGACCTTTAAGAAGAAATGTCAACAAGTTCGTTAGACAAGTGTAAAGCCCAGATAAAAGATCTGGGCTACAGATAAATGTGGGAGTCATTCACACGTAAGTGGGAAATGAAGCCAAGGACATAAGTGAGAAGATCTAGGGGATGAATGCAAAGTGAGAAGAGGACAGGCTAGAACTAAGTCTTAGAAACTCCAAAGACAAAGGAATGAACAGAAAGGCAGGATGAAACCTAGGGGCGTGCAGTGTCACAGAGTCTAGGAAAGGGGGGAATTACCACCAAAGTAGAATGCTGCTGAGATACTAGGATCAATTTAGGAATATGTGAGAGTTGTTTCAAGATTGGGCTGAGAACTCAATGGAAGGTGAGAAAATGGAAGCAGTGGAAATAGGTAAGTATTTTGAGATAGTTCTCTAGGAGACAAATAGCTGTGAGGTTGACAAAAAGTTTGGGATGGAGATTTGGGGATTTTGTGGGTATTATGGACTGAATATTTGCATATCCCTAAAATTTATAAAAAGTCCTAACCCCCAATTTGATGGTATTAGGAGATTGTATTGGGAGATAGAGTTTTCCACTAAGAAATATCCCCCTGAGAATCCCCTGATGCCTGGGAAGTAATTAGGTTTGGAGAAGGTCATTGAGGGTGGAGACCGCATGATAGGATTAGTTCTCTTATAGGAAGAGGAACAGACAGAGCTTCCTCTCTGCCATGTGAGGATACAGTGAGGAAGACATATACAAGCCAGAAAGAGGGCCTTCATCCAGAACAAGTATGCAGATACCTTGATCTTGTACTTTCCAGCCTCCAGAATTGCAAGAAATAAATGTTGTTTAAGCCACCAGGTATATAGTATTTTGTTACGGTAGCCCTATCAGAATAAAACTGTTGCAGGGTTGGGGGAGAGGTTGTTATGTTTTATTGCGTTTGGTTTGGTTCGGTTTGGTTTGGTTTGGTTTGGTTTGGTTTGGTTTGGTTTAGTGGGAGAAAACAGGAATATGTTTTAAAGCTTATGGGAATCACCATCTTTGAAAGAAAGATATTTTGGTGCATATGTTATAGATCAGAAACCCAAGGATCATAAGGATTAAATAATTAGTCCTAAATAATATAACTAAGAAGTGGTTGAACCAGGTCCCAAATGTAGGTCTGTCTGACTCCACTTAGCCAGGTTGCTCTCAATAAATATTTACTGCACACCCACTATATACAAGACCAGATGATATAAATTCAAATTCAACTAGAACTGGGGACAGATTCAGTACATAACATGAGGATCACACGCCATAGAAAAAGAATCTGTTCTCAAGTCTAGTACATACCAGAAAGACTCTCTCACCCTCAGAGCTGCTAACTTTTTATAGTGACAACATGAAAATTTAGAGTTATCTAAAACCTTAGAGCTGCCTAGAACAACTGGGAATTAAGGAAAAGGATGAAAAGATGGTGTATGAGAGAGTAGAAGAGGGAATAAAGGCATAATTTGAGCCTTAGTTATATAATTATGCCATTCTTGGTGATCCATGAAGGACAAAAACTGGGATTACTAATTTCTGTATTATCATTAGTACTTCTATAGTTCTGATGGTATCATGTCATCTCATTCCTAATGCAGATATTCCTCTCTTATGGGGATTTTTAACAGGCTGGCATGAGTGCTTATCAAGATCAAATATTTTCAAGGAACACACTATCTTCATTGGAGTGGGAATCCCTAACTGCTGCCCAAATTGCAGTAAGAAATATCCCCCCGAGAATCCTAACCACCAACCATTCTTAAGACCTAACACCACTGGATATTTGCTCAGTGTTTCTTGTACTTCCCCAGGGAGTATTTTTTAAATAAAAAGAATTGAGAAAGTTCTATTGCAGTGACTCTCAACCTTGGCTGCACACTGTAATTACCTGAAAAGCTTTTAAAATTCAGCTTTTGAAAGCACTGATGCCTGGGTTCTTACTCCCAAAGATTCAGATACAACAGGTCTTGAGTGTGACCTATGTAATGAAATTTTTAGATTTCCCCCAAGTGAACCAAATGGGTTCAGGCCCCTGTCACCCATACGAGTACTCTCTGGAAAAGTTCATCCTTGCAACACCCAACGTTCACTTCAAAGTAGATACCATCCTAGACACAGGGGCACAAAACTAAGTAAGACAAGATCCCTGTCCTAAAGGAGTTTGCTTCCTCATGGAGAGGTCAGATATAAAACAATTGCAATATCTTTAATACACCCTCAGACACTAACCGCACCACCACCCCTCTACTTTGAAGAATTTCATTTGTTAATTGGCAGAGTATTCAGAACATTTGTTCCAATTTTCTCCATAGCAGGGAAATTTTTCTTCAGGACCTCCAGAGTTGTGGTTCTCTAGACTATGCTGCCACTAAAAGCAAACAGGCACTCTCCTTTACAGTCCACTCTAAAGGTGAATGCCCCCTTCCTTCCTGGGGTCAAGGAGGAAAAGAAGAACAGCAAAACTTCCTGTAATAGATATTGTTCTTTAGCTACCATAGACATACTCCCACCCAGCGTCACCGTTTCTTCCCTCTGTGCAACGAGAATATCAATTTTATGTTCAGTCAGATAGGGAAGGTAGGCTTCCCCTAAAGTTCAGGAATTGATCAGGATCAACTGGAAACAGTTACGGCAATGCCTTTCCACTTTGCCAGGTACATTCTTTCCCAGCCCCCTTTGCCACTAAAGGCTCCATAAAACACAATTTCGGCCAATAAAGTAAAAGGAGAAGTTTGAAAATGAGCTTCAGGGAACATTTCTCCATGATAGGAGAAAGCTTCTGGCCCTTTTTTTTTCTTTTTCCTGTATTCAAACAGATTTAATGCCTGATGCTGGAACAGATATCTCGAGACCATGAAGCAACAAGCACAGCACACAAAGGCAACCTGCTGAGAACCAGTAGTCAGAAAGAGCAAAGGAGCCTAAGTCCTGTATGACCTTATTGAGCCCGTGCTCCAGCCTTTGACAGACTTCATTCAGACTTCTTACCCTATGCAAAAAGTTAAACCCTATTTGTTTAAGTTATTCTTGGTCAGGTTTTCTGCTACTGACAACATCATAACTAATATACAGCCCTTCCTCCCTGCTACTTTGTCCACCTAGCCTCCAGAAGACTAACATATTAGATGGCAATATAATGATGAAGTTATTTTGGAGGGAAGTTCATAAGAGAAATATAGTGTGAGATGGACAAAGGTAACATTCTGGCTAATCTGGACTCTTCCATGCACCATTTAAGCAAAGCATCTCCAGACTTTGGTCTTCATCCTTCACAATAAAAGTGACCACCTCAAAGCTTCCTCTGCTTTGGATCAGACCCATTGACCTCCAGTTCACAGCTGTGCTGTGGGGGTTTTCACTATCAAACTAGGGATCCACATTTCCCAAGATCTCCTTCCCTGGATGGTCTGAGGTAGGCTGGCCAAAAGAAGAATTTGCATGAGATTTGAAAGACAGAAGTAAAGCAGTGACCATTATTCTCTGGAGTTCATTGTTGATAGACATAGAGATGAACAGATGCAGAAATAACCAGTAGGTTTCATTTCATCCTTAATTTCCTCTGTTCTGCATCCAACTCTTCTTCCCAAATGCTGACCTTGTTGACCCCAGGCCCACCACAGGCAGTAACCATATAGAGGCAAGAACTTGCCACAGATCTTTCCATGTGCTTCGCCTTTGCAGCCCCATTTTAATGGCTGGACATGCCTAGCTCCTCAGATGGACTGTTAGTACAGCCATTATGGAAAATGATATGGAGGTTTCTCAAAAAGTCCTATATTTTCTGATCCTGCAACTCCTCTTTCAGATTGTCACTTTCCCAGCACCTCAACTGTATAAGACCTAATTCCTATAATAAATGCCTTATCTCATAACACTCATGTATACTCTGTTCCGTGACTGATGCACCTGCTCACCCACTCTCTTCCCTCCTATACTCCACTCCATGGGTGAAACGACCCTATTCTCAATTTCTTCCTCAGATCAGATGGCAAGCAGTGATGTTTTCCCCACCCTATTACAGTTTATTAACCAGAGTCAACATGTGTCCCCCAATTCTAGCTCCAGCTTTCCTCCTGCGATAGTGACAAGCCTGCTGATTCTTTTATTAGGAGACCAATTAAATAAGCACTTTTCTCAGTGACAAACATTAGCTTTCCTTGGAAACAAATAAGTCTCCATGTAGAAGAAAGAACATTTCCCCAGTAACGGGGCTCTGTCTTGCCATGGACAAATAATGGGCAACCAGTTTTAGCTCAGAAACACTGGGGTTTCATTCAACTGGGCAGAGACCAGACAGCTACACAAGAGAATCACACAGTGACACATGAGAATCGCACAGCTACACATGAGAATCGCACAGTGGCATCATGTTTCCCTGGTAATGGCCCCCGCTCAGGTCGTACCATCTTGAGCTATGTCTCTCTTTGATGAAAAGGTTAGGGAATGGGGGTGTTATTTGGCAATTCCTCCCACCAGAGAGTGTGAAGTAAGAGCTATGAAAACACTAAGTATGAAGTGATAAATGTAGCTGGAGAGCATAGAGGTTTCCATTTCATCTGGAACCTCTCTTGTTAGAACGGGGGAAATACTTTTCCAAGCTGAGTATCCCTCACTATCTGAATATATTCTATTCCGAGGTCCACACATTAAGAGCTTGAATAAGAAGGAGATAGAGTATTATCAGAGCCTATCCCGATTCCTCACACTGAAACACTTTAGCACCTCCTTGCAAGGAAAGGGGAGGGAGAAAAGTTTTCACAGCATTTCAGTAAAATATCACCCTTGTTTTATTAGCAATATTTCTAGTCACAGGTTCTTAAACACAGAATCCAATGAATCATAACCCATAATCATTTTGATAAAATAGCAAATGTTAACACAGAAATCTCTTTACAACCATTTTTTCTGAGAGAGACAAGAATTGTCATTTCGACCTTTCTTTCTCAGATTTCAAAGCTGCCAAAAAATGAGTACACCTTGACCTCCTAAAATAAAAAATGTCATCAGTAGCACTCTATCACTCCATAGTCTTTTCAAAAGAAGCAGTAATTGCTTAAAAGTTAAGCCTTAAATTTAGGTTTCCTTAAAGACAGGTAGCACTTTAACATGTAAAATAGATCATAAAGTTCAGCTGTAAAATTAACTTTTACCCCAGTGAACTTTTCTTAAGCTGCTGAAATATTGCCATAAAAGGTCAAATCCTTGGTAAACTTCAGAGAGCAAGATTGTTCAAATAATGTTCAGGTTGAAACAGGCAAATAAATGTGCTAATCATTCGAGCAGGATGAGACTGGGGTGTGTAGAAGTGGATGATATGCAGCTTGGAAAAGTCTTTAAAATATAGCCAATATGAATTTCAGTCAACAAACTCGCATATGAAATAAAAATCGCTTTTATTTACTATATGTCAGTACTTTGGACAAGCAGAAAATTCAGCCTGGGGCATTCTTGGTGCTCCCACATACCCTCCCAGGGTTAAACCAGGATTCCAGGGTTTGCCTAACAACAATTCAAATGGAAAACCACTCTGGCCACTGGTCTGCCCAACCAGGTCATGCCTGTGAGCTGGTCTTCGTAGTGTACTTCAAAGCCAACAGCCCTCTACAGCTTCCTTGCCACCAATGGGACGTGAGAGTCTGCTGAGGCTGGAAACCCAGCATTTGGGATGCTGCCTTCCTACTCACACAAACTCCCCTCGGGAATCTGGCTGTTTCTTCTGGATGCGGCCACAGGCAGTACACCTACGTGTAGTGTGCACAGATCTCCTTCTCCTTTCAGACCTGGATGGTGCCCACATACACCTCCCAGCTTCCCCAGAACTCTGCCTGTAATCTCAAATCTTGTCATCCTTCTTTTTTAACAAAACCCTTTGGTGGCTGAGTAAACCTATTATCTGAAATAGTCTCCTCCTCCTCCTCTTCCTCCTCCTCCTCCTCCTCCTCTTCTTCCTCCTCCTCCTCCTCCTCCTCCCAGGAACCTTTATTTCCTTACTTGTTTTATTTTTGTCATAGCACTTTTTTGAAATCAAATACTTTTATTTTTAATTGTACTGCTCTACCTATATAAACATTTCTCCCTCTACATCTCCCTATACATTTACATAAAAAGTAAACTAGTACCCAGAATAATGGGTACTAGTGATAGATGCTCAACAAAGCATTATTGAATAAGTGTTGAATACAATTTAGCCACCAACTAGTTACACTGTCCTCATGAGCACAGAGGGTTTTATCATCAAACCCTCCTAGGAAGCAGCTGAAAATATTTGTTTCACATCCATCCAGTACACTGAATAAAAGAAAAAAGAAACAGTTATGTTTCTATGTTTCAACTAGTCTGAATGTTCTTACCTTGCCACATACATTTTGAAGTTAAATGATCATTATACTGCCTTGGGTCTCCATGAAACACCCACGTTGTCCTGAAGCTAATTTGTGCTAGGACTGATGACTTACAGTTTTCTCCCTGTGCAGTGCAATGAGAGAAACCTGTGAAACGTGAGAGGAAGAAAGAGAAGGGCAGAAAGGACTCCTGATCTTACTGTTTGTGCTCTACTTCTGTTACATTTCAATCATTACATTATATCATGGGGTTCTAGGAAATTGTAGGAAAACCTTTTAATTCAGAACAATGAAAACTAGTCACCTAAACGTAGAAAATGTATAGGAATTAAATAAAACATTGTAACTGGCTAATGAGCAAGAAATTGTTGCGAGGAAGATGTCTGTTAAAAATACAGCCTTGTCAGTTTAGTTTTATCTAACTATAGAAGAAAAGGGCAGAAATCAATTTCACAAAAAAAGCCAGGTGTTACATCTCTTTATCACTGTGCAATTGCACTTATAATGCATTCATAGGACCTATTGACTCAAGTTATTACATTCTAATATAGATTAGCTAAATTGTTGAAACACAGATACACACTCAAAGAGAACATTAATTTTAAAATCCAATTTTATATTACATTTCTTGAGAAGTTTTAGTGTGGTTTGAAATCCATCCTGGAAGACTATAGTAGAATATTCTGCCCATTTGTATTTTATGTGAGAAAACCAACAGGTTCACCATTTATTTCTAACTAAAATTGAATTGTCTGAGAATTGCAATAACTGTCAGCCTTTAAAGAGCTTATCTCACGTCTCAAACTTTAATTGGATTGTTTTCTGAGGCAGCCTTTCCTTTTCAATTTCATAAAGACCATAAATGCTTCTATTATTGTTCTTTTGTTCTCTTCCTTCAGAATTTTGCTCATTTTAATTTTTAGTTACAGTGGCCTAAAATGACCCTATTTTCTCTTCTAACCCAAAATTCAAGTGACTGCAGCTATGGGACCATTTGACATCTTCCAATCTATAATTACATTGATAAGATAAGTAGGAGCTTACTAAGGAAGGCAATGAGCGAGTCATTTATAATATTTGCAAGTGATCAAAATCCTAAAGAAGCAATGCAATTTCATTCTACAAATGAATAATTTTTAAGTCATGTGCCTGGAGCTAGTCCAGTTATCAAGAAATCAAACCAGAAAATGACAGAAGACATTATTTTGTCATGCCAAATTTCTAGCTGCAAGTTCTCTAACAAGAGATAGTTCTTGTGTAACAAATAAGGCACTCAACAAAATTTACTACAAACAACATCTGTATACCAATATAAAAATTTTTTGGCATTAAAAACTAAAATAGAGGCTGGGCATGGTGGTTCATGCCTATAATCCCAATACTTTAGGAGGCTGAGGTAGGAGGATTGCTCAAGCCCAGGAATTGGAGACCAGGCTGGGTAATACAATGAGACCCCATCTTGACAAAAAATATAAAATAAAAAATTAGCCAGGCATGGTGGCACACACCGGTATTCCCAGCTACTTGGGAGGCTGAGGTGGGAGGATCAGTTGAGCCCAGGAGGCAGAGGGTCAGTGAGCTAAGATCATGCAACTGTACTCCAGCCCAGATGACAGAGTGAGACACCATCTCAAAAAATAAAAAAACTAACTAAAATAGGATTATACTGGAAAAATGTCACCCATAAATACATTACAATATATTGAACTCCTAAGCATGCTTAGCACTATATTAGGCACTATGGTAATACAAACATTTTAAATCTCAGTTTAAAATATCATTATAGCACAAATGTAAAAATAAAGCAAAATGGCAACAAACTTTTAAAAAAATATTTTATTTTTTTTTATTAAAATTAAGAAGAGAATCTAGGTAGTACTCCACAGCCTCTTCTAGACACACACATAGCTACAAATATGATTTCAATTTTTTACATATACGCACACACACACACACATACACACCACGCACCACCCCACACCATCATACACATACACACATTAATAGCAGCTATCTCTTGGTGGTGGATTAATAATTTTTTTCTTCTTTCGATATTTGAGAAATTTTTACAATGACTAACTGTATATTACCTTGGTAATCAAATACTGAACTACCTTGGTAATCACACATGCATATTTGAAGTCATCTTGACTCCCTAAATGATACCTACTTACTCCAATATATTTATATTTTAAGTACCAAAGGATGCTCTATATATATTGAATAAATACTGAATCAGGGACATGAACAATATAACCCTATCATAGCTTCTTAGGAAATATAATCTATGCCCTACTCTATTGTAGTAGTCTGTTTTCACACTGCTGTAAAGATACTACCCAAGACTGGGAAATTTATAAAAGAAAGAGGTTTGATTCACCCACAGTTCTGCATGGCTGGTGAGGCCTCAGGAACCTTACAATCATGGCAGAAGGCAAAGGAAAAGCAAGGCACCTCTTCATAAGGCTGCAGGAGAGACAGAAGCAACAGTGCAGGACAACTGTCCTTTATAAAACCATCAGATCTCATGAGACTTATTCACTATCACGAGAATACCATGAGAAAATTGCCCCCATGATCCAATGATCTCCCACCACGTTCCTCCCTCAACATGTGGGGATTATGGAAATTACAATTCAAGATGAGATTTGGCTGGGAACATAGAGCCAAATCATATCATCTGTTTATCGTTCTCAAAAGAATCAGAACTTCCCCTCCCAATCTCTCATCCCCTCCTCCACACACACACCAGAATCATGGCATATAAGCTCTTCACTTCTTACTTACGTGTCACAGAGAATTTTGGAAGACAATATCTGAGTCTGAAAGTCTTTATCAGACATTTTTAGGTAGGATACCATTGAGATCCTTTCAAATTTCACTGTGTGAGACTACATCAACCAATGAAGGGCCAGATTAGGTTCTTTAGAGGCCTAAATACTGACAAGGTTAAACCCTTCATATGGCATTTTTCAAAGTGACACAAAAAAATCACATACATACTAAAATTAAAATAGCCTCTGTCTAACTGTTCTACCTTCAAAGTTCAGGTTTAGAATTCTATTTTCAATAGTGGAGGCAGGCGGTTCTTTGCTGGTCTCCTAAGCTTGCCAATAATCCATTCAGTGCCTACTCCAGCCATGCACCTAGACAAGAGACAACTCTGCTCACCTTCTCAGTTCTGCAGTAAATCTTTGATTGCAGATTAGGGAATTGAATTGCCAGCACATATTCTATTTGTATAAATTTTCCACTTCACAAAGTCAAGAAGTTTCCAAATTAGCGATAAGAACATAATTTCTAAACTGCTGCTTTCTGTCTTTTGAGTTTATTTCTTTTTCTTCCTGTCTGAAGCACACAAAGCCATACCTCCAAGATCAGATATCAGTTCACATATAACTCCTCTCATTTCCATCTCTTACAAAACCATTCTTCTCATCACAAAACAAGCTAACCGAAAGACTAATTTGAGTACAGTTGGAATAATTTATTCCTATCTAGCTTTATAAACACATAAGTAATGAAAATTCAAATATGTAAGCATGTATACATTTTAGACATTTTAAGATTTGACTTTGAATTAAGAAAGATGCTATCAAAAGAGAGCTTGTGTATTGCAGGAAGCAGTTTGGTCAATACTCAAGCTCTACGGAATGAAAATGAAGACTGAATCCAGCTAAGTAATCAATTATCAACAGCCAGAGGTGGGTTTGTGTTTTGCTCAGAGTTTAAGTGTTAGCAATTATAAATTCACAAGTGTCACTGGCATCTAAAGTGAAGAAGAGAGCTTTCAATGCTACTATTTAAGGTTAGTTGACAATAAAGAAAAAGGGAAAAGAAGCTTTGTTTGTAATCTGAAAAATCACACATGCACAAAAGAATACATTTCTACCACTACTCTTCCACAGTAGCAGTAACCAAAGAATTTAGAACCAAATGATTCAGGAATTTAAGAGTCCATTAAATAGAGGGAAGAATTAGATCTCTAGTGCACTGGCTTCCTTTTCATTTAAAGTGGATGTTTGTTACATGTTCTATTTAATACGAAGCGACTAAGACCCACTAATGCTTCAGGTCATCCAGGGAGCGTCCCCAGCTGACACTCCCATTGTCACCTTAGCAATGAGACAGGACTGCCAGGCAATTTCTACTTTATAGCTCTAAGAGATCTCTAAGCTGTACCTCCAAAATGAACTGATAGGTAAATTACCTCCAACCCAATCCTCTTTCATCACCGAATGCATTTCAAAATATAGTACAGGCTTTTTTTTTTCATTTAATCAAACAAAAATACTTGCAGAAACATGTTAGTATACAACGTAAATGTTACCTTATTAATGTGTAATTGTGATAGTCCAGCCTTTCATGCATATGTTAATACTGTTGCTATCAGATTGAGTCCATAAAGAGGCTGATTTTATATGTGGGTAAAAATCCAGAGTCACCACCTTGTACAAAGTTAGGTGTATGCTAAACAGCTCAGCCTTTCAAAATTACTCCTCTTGCCATGAGAGTTGGAAATTTCCAACATTTAAAACTCACTGATTCTAGGAACCTCTTTGGAATACCCTTGGATGCTATTATAATCAGTTAATAATGAATTCACAAGAATTAGTAATTAAACAATACAAAGTCAGTCATTTATAAAAATAATGTCCCATGCAGAATAAAAGTTCTAAAATTTTCGATTTGATTATGTAATTAAACCATAACAGACTATATCTTAGCAGGTTACTGCTATGGTTTGAATGTTTGTGTCCCCTCCAAATTTATGTGGAAACTTAATCCCCAATGCAACAATATTAAGAGGTGAGGCCTTTAGAAGGTGATTAGGCCATGAGGGCTCTGCCCTCTGGATTTCTGCATTGTAAAAGGGCTTGAGGGACTGAGTTTACCCTTTTCATCAAGTGAGGCAGAGGCTGCACAACTGGTTCACAGCCCCTTTTTTCTGGCCCTGGCTGCTGGCATCCCCACTGACCTGGTTTCTTGTGCTGGTGCATTCAGCTGCTGGTTCCATTTTATGGAAAGTTTGGTAGTCTTCAAGCATCCTGCTGGTCAGTCTGTCCATAACCTCTTTGTGTCAGGACAAAAATGGGTTTGTCACCATAACTCCCAGGTGGCGGTCTATTCCATAGCCTCTGTGTGCGGTCTCAAAGCCTTGGAGGTAGCAAACCAGTCTATAAGCACAGATGCTTTCTAAAGCCTGCTCTATACCTTAAGGAAACCTATTAATATCAACTATGACAGGCTCCGCTCCACAGGACACTAGGGTATATCTTTGCCTTCTTCTGACAGGTTACGCACTCTGCCCATTTCCTGCTGCCCTCCTACCAGTTCCTGGGATTGATTATGCCTATAAGTTCTGCCTTTCAGAGAGCTCCAAACAAGAAACTAGCACGAGGGCCTATATTAAATACTTCCAATTCCAAAAGAGAATTTCTTTGTGTGACTCTAACTTCAGGATAGGATGAGGCACATAGAACCTTCCTCTCTCCTTGCAGGAGGTGGTGGGAAGGCACAAAGCACCTAAAACTATATTCCATAAACTCTTCTGCCCCACAGAAATTTCCCTCTTCCATGTAGCTTGCCTTATATATCCCCTTTTTATTTATTCTGTCATATATTCTCGCACCTGGCAGGGTCTATATGCCACCTAGACATTGCTAATCTACTGTCTTTGTCCTCAGGCATGCTAAGTGGAAAATGATTCTAAAGAAAGGAAGAACAAGCTCTTATTTTAATGTCTAAAGTTACTGTCTTGAGTAAACACTTTATGCCTTCCTTACCCTACAATCTTTCAGTGATCCTGTAAGCACACTTGTCTCATGTCCCCTGTCAAAGATTGAGACCACACTTGAAATCTGAAACCAAAAGCACAAAGATGAATCTGATGCTTAAGTAATAAAGAGCTATGCTAGTTGGGGACAGCAAACTTCTGATCTAACGGAGCATTCTTGGGAAATGTCTATTGATTACAGAGGTGAGAAAGGGTTGAGATCAGCTTGAAGAGCACGTTTTGTGTTGATTACATAGGCAGACATTTAATGTCAGCCTGAGAAGCATGCTCGTTGGAGTGAGACCACTACCCATTATTGATCATTATCATGAATTAGACAATTAGACAAGTTTAAAATCAGTTCTAACCCTAACATTAATCATGGCTGTGCGAATGTCAATCTATTTCTAGGAGTCTGAAGACTATTATTCTTTACCCTCAATCCTGTTTTTTATATTCTCTCAGCCAAAGTTGCAGGAAAGATCATCAGTATTGTCCAGATCTTCGCCACTGATTCTATTGGAAGCTCATTGATTCTCTTGGAAGCTCATTTGCAGAGGCTTAATTTCGAGTCTGAGTGCTCCTCTGCATAATTTTACCTCTCTTATTTTGGATCATCTGTTAGGAGAGTGGTATGTAGAAGCATTTAAGACTGTTGATAATAAACATGATATGACTGAAGAAAACAGGAACAACTAAGGTACTAAAAAAGGCACTGCAGGGGAGGGGCCAAGATGGCCAACTAAAAACAGCTGTGGTCAGAGGCTCCCACTAAGAAGCATGAAAACGGCAAGTGAATCCCGCACTGGCAACTGAGGTATCCAGGTTCTCTCAGTGGAACTGTCTAGGCAGTTAGTGTGACCCACGGAGAGCAAGGAAAGGCAGGGTGGTGCAACAGCCCATCTGGGAGCCACACGGGGAAGGGGAGCTCCCACCTTCAGGCAAGGAAGGCAGTGAGTGATTGCGCTATGCTGCTCAGGAAACTACACTTTTTATATGAATCTGTGCAACCTGCAGATCAGGAGATCCCCTTCATGAGCCCACACCACTGTGCCTTGGGTCCCAAGCACAGAGCCGTACAGATCCTCAGCAGTCACTCAGTTGGAGACTGCCTAAGACTGCCGAGTTTCCAAGAGAGGGACAGCCACTATTACCAGGACTGCCTGCTGCCTAAGACGACTGAGCTCCTCAGGGAAGGGGCAGCAGCCAACACTGCAGCTCCAATTTGCCACTATTCTCCTGCCAGTGCCGGAGAGATCGGATGGTTTGGACCCAGGAGGAATTCCCCCACAGTGCAGCACAGCAGCTGTGGCAGATTGTGGCCAGACTACCTCTTTAGGTCAGACTCTGACCCACCCCTCCTCACTGGGCAGGGCCTCTCTGCAAGAACGTCAGCAACTCCAGCTAGGGGTTTAGGGACAGAACTCTGATCTCCCTGGAATTGAGCCCCTGTGAAGAGGGGCGGCCATGGTCTCTGTAGATCGGCAGACTTAATCTTTCCCCCTGCTGGCTCTGAGGAATTCGGGCACTCAGAACAAGTGGGATTCCCCCCAGCACAGCACCCTCTCTGCCACAGAGATCCCAGAGGAAAGAGCAGGCAGCCATCTTTGCTGTTCTGCAGCCTCCACTGGTGAAACCTCCAACTGCGGGAGGAACTCAGGTGAATAGGGTCTGGAGTGAATCCCCAGCAAACCACAGCAGTCCTTAGGAAGAGGGGCCTGACTGTTAAAAGAAAAACAAACAGAAAACAACAACAGCATCAACCAAAAATGTCCCCACAAAAACCCCATCCAAAGGTGAGCAGCCTCAAAGATCAAAGATGGATAAACTCACAAAGATGAGAAAGAATCAACAAAAAAATGCTGAAAATTCAAAAGGCCAGAGTACCTCTTCTCCTCCAAATGATCACAACACCTCTCCTGCAAGGGCACAGAAATGGGCGGAGGCTAAGATGGATGAATTGACAGAAATAGACTGCAGCAGGTGGGCAATAACAAACTTCCCCGAGCTAAAGGAGCATATTCTAACCCAATTCAAAGAAGCAAAGAACCATGATAAATCATTACACGATCTGTTAACCAGAATAGCCAGTTTAGAGAGGAACACAAATGACCTGATGGAGCTGAAAAGCACAACCCAGGAACTTCACAATGCAACCACCAGATCAATAACCAAACAGACCAAGCAGAGGAAATAACTTCAGAGTTTGAAGACTATCTTGCTGAAATAAGACAGGCAGACAAGATTAGAGAAAAAAGAATGAAAAGCAATAAACACAATCTCCGAGAACTAGGGGATTATGTAAAAAGACCGAACCTATGACTGATTCAGGTACCTGAAAGATACGAGGAGAATGGGACCAAGTTGGAAAACATACTTCAGGATATCATCCAGGAGAACGTCCCCAACCTAGCAAGACAGGCCAACATTCAAATTCAGGAACTCCAGAGAACCCCAGTAAGATACTCCATGAGAAGATCAGCCCCAAGACACATAATCATCAGATTCTCCAAGGACAAAATAAAGGAAAAAATATTAAGGGCAGCCAGAGAGAAAGAACAGGTCACCTACAAAGGAAAGCCCATCAGACTAACAGTGGACCTCCAAGCAGAAACCCTGCAAGCCAGAAGAGATTGGGGAGCAATATTCAACATTGTTTAAAAAACAAAAGAATTTTTTAGTTTGGCTGGGCATGGTGGCTCATGCCTGTAATCCCAGCACTTTGGGAGGTCGAGGTGGGAGGATCACAAGGTCAGGAGTTTGAGACCAGTCTGACCAATATGGCAAAACCCCATCTCTACTAAAAATACAAAAAAAATTAGTCAGGCGTGGTGGTGGGTGCCTGTAGTCCCAGCTACTTGGGAGCCTGAGGGCAGGAGAATCGCTCAAACCTGGGAGGCAGAGGTTGCAGTGAGCCGAGATCGCACCACTGCACTCCAACCTGGGTGACAGAGTGAGATATCGTCAAAAAAAAAAAAAAATCAATAAAAACAACAGAAGAATTTCAACCCAGAATTTTATATCCAGCCAAACTAAGCTTCATAAGTGAAGGAGAAATAAAATCCTTTTCAGACAAGCAAATGCTGAGGAAATTTGTCACCACCAAGCCTGCCTTGCAAGAACTCCTGAAGGAAGCACTAAATATGGAAAGGAAAGACAGTTACCAGCTACTGCAAAAACACACTGAAGTACAAAGACCAGTGACACTATGAAGCAACTACATCAACAAGTCTGCAAAAGTAACCAGCTAGCATCATGATGACACGATCAAATTCACATACAATAATATTAACCTTAAATGTAAATGGACTAGATGCCTCAATTAAAAGACACAGAATGGCAAGCTAGATAGAGTCAAGACCTATTGGTGTGCTATATTCAAGAGACCTGTCTCACATGCAATGACACACATAGACTCAAAATAAAGGAGTGGATAAAAATTTACCAAGCAAATGGAAAGCAGAAAAAAAGCAGGGTTGCAATCCTAGTTTCTGACAAAACAGGCTTTAAACCAACAAGGATCAAAAAAGACAAAACAGCGTTACTTAATGGTAAAGGGATCACCAGTTCAACAAGAAGAGCTAACTATCCTAAATGTATACATGCACTCAACTTGGGAGCACCCAGATTCATAAAACAAGTTCTTCGAGACCTACAAAGAGACTTAGACTCCCACACAATAACAGTGGGAGACTTTAACACCCCACTGTCAATATTAGACCAATCGCTGAGACAGAAAATTAACAAGGATATTCAGGACTTGAACTCAGCTCTGGAGCAAGTGAACCTAATAGATAATCTACAAAACTCTCCACCCAAAAACAACAGAACATACATTCTTCTTGGCACCAAATGGCACTTACTCTAAAATCAATTACATAATTGGAAGTAAAACACTCCTCGGCAAATGCAAAAGAACTGAAACCGTAACAGTCTCTCATCAATCATAACAAATACAACACAATCAAATTAGAACTCAGGATTAAGAAAATCACTCAAAACCACACAACTACATAAAAATTGAACAACCTGCTCTTGAATGACTCCTGGGTAAATAATGAAATTAAGGCAGAAATCAAGAAGTTCTTTGAAGCCAATAAGAAAAAAGAGACAATGTACCAAAATCTCTGGGATGCAGTAAAACAGTGTTAAGAGGGAAATTTATAGCACTAAATGCTCACATCAAAAAGCTAGAAAGACCTCAAGTTGACACCCTAACATCACAACTAAAAGAACTAGAGAAGCAAGAGCAAACCAAACCCAAAGCTAGCAGAAGACAAGAAATAACCAAGATTGGAGCAGAACTGAAGGAGATAGAGACACAAAAATTCCTTCAAAAAAACAATGAATCCAGGAGCCAGCTTTTTGAAAAAATTAGTAAAATAGATAGACTGCTAGCTAGACTAATAAAGAAGAAAAGAGAGATGAATCAAATAGGCACAATTAAAAAAATGATAAAGGGTATATCACAGCTGACCCCACAGAAATGTAAACAACCATCAGAGAATACTATAAACACCTCTATGCAAATAAACTAGAAAATCTAGAAGAAATAGATAAATTCCTGGACATACACACCCTGCCAAGACTGAACCAGGAAGAAGTTGAATTCCTGAATAGACCAATAACAAATTCTGAATTTGAGGCAGTAATAAATAGCCTTTTCCAACCACAGAAAGCTAAGGACCAGATGAATTTACAGCTAATTTCTGCCAGAGGTACAAAGAGAAGCTGATATCATTTCTTCTGAAACTATTCCAAACAATTGAAAAGGAGAGACTCCTCTCTAACTCATTTTATGAGGCCAGCATCATCCTGATATCAAAACCTGGCAGAGATTAAAAAAAAAAAAAAACCTTCAGGCCAATATACCTGATAAACATTGATGCAAAAATCCTCAACAAAATATTGGCAAGCCAAATTCAGTAGCACATCAAAAAGCTTATCCATCACGATCAAGTTGACTTCAACCCTGGGATGAAGGCTCATTCAACATACACAAATTAATAAATGGAATTAATCATATAAACAGAACTAAAGATGAAAACCACATGATTACCTCAATATACACAGAAAAGGCCTTTGATAAAATTTAACATCTCTTCAGGTTAAAAACTCTCAATAAACTAGGTACTGACAGAACATACTTCAAAATAATAAGAGACATTTATGACAAACTGCTGCCAATATCATACTGAATGGGCAAAAGCTGGAAGTATTCCCTTCGAAAACTGGCACAAGACAAGGATCACCTCTCTCACCACTCCTATTCAACATAATATTAGAAGTTCTGGCCAGGACAATCAGGCAAGAGAAAGAATTAAAGGATCTTCAAATAGGAAGACAGGAAATCAAGCTATCTCTGTTTGCAAACAACAGGATCCTGTATCTAGAAAATTCCATAGTCTCAGCCCAAAAGCTTCTTAAAGTGATAAGCAACTTCAGCAAAGTCTCAGGAAAACCTCAAAATCAATGTGCAAAAATCATAAGCATTCCTATACACCAACAATAGACAAGCAGAGAGGCAAACCATGAATGAACTCCCATTCACAATTTTTACGAAGAGAATAAAATACCTAGGAATACAGCTAACAAGGGAAGTGAAGGACCTTTTCAAAGAGAACTACAAACCATTGCTTAAGGAAATAAGAAAGGACAAAAACAAATGGAAAATCCTTCCATGCTCATGGACAGGCAGATTCAATAATGTGAAAATGACCCTACTGCCCAAAGTTATTTATAGATTCAATGCTATTCCCACGAAACTACCATTGACATTCTTCACAGAACTAGAAAAAAAAACTACTTTAAAATGCATATAGAACCAAAAAAGAGCCCAAATAGCCAAGACAATCCTGAACAAACAAACAAAAAAAAGCTGGAGGCATCATGCTACCCAACTTAAAACTATACTACAAGGCTACAGTAACCAAAACAGCATGGAACTGGTACAAAAACAGACACATAGACCAATGAAACAGAATAGAGATCTCAGAAATAAGACTGCACATCTGCAACCATCTGATCTTTGACAAACCTGACAAAAATAAGCAATGGGGAAAGGATTTCCTATTTAATCAATGGTGCTGGGAAAACTGGCTAGCTAGCCATATGCAGAAAATTGAAACTGGACCTCTTCCTCACACCTTATACAAAAATTAACTCAAGATAGATTGAAGACTTAAATGTAAAACCCAAAACTATAAAAACCTAGAAGAAAATCTAGGCAATACCATTCAGGATATAGGCACGGGCAAAGATTTCATGACGAAAATGTCAAAAGCAATTGCAACAAAAGCAAAATTTGGCAAATGGAATCTAATTACACTAAAGAGCTTCTGCACAGTAACAGAAACAGCCTACAGAAAGGGAGAAAATTTTTGCATCTATCTATCTGACAAAGGTCTAACATCCAGCATCTACCAGGAACTTAATAAATTTACAAGAAAAAAAAATCAAAAAGTGGGCAAAGGACATGAACAGACACTTAGACATTTATGCAGCCAATAAACACATGGCTGCATAAAGAAGACATTTATGCAGCCAACAAACACATGGAAAAAAGCTCAACATCATTACAGCTGATCATTAGAGAAATCCAAATCAAAACCACAATGAGATACTATCTCATGCCAGTCAGAATGGCGATTATTAAAAAGTCAATAAACAACAGATGCTGGTGAGGCTGTAGAGAAATAGGAACACTCTTTTACACTGTTGGTTGGAACTTAAATTAGTTCAACAATTGTGGAAGACAGGGTGGCGATTCCTCAAAGACCTAGAACCAGAAATATCATTTGACCCAGCAATCTCATTACTGGGCATATACCCAAAGAAATATAAATCATTCTATTATAAAGATACATGCATGTGTATCATCACTGCAGAACTATTCACAATAGCAAAGACATGGAATCAACCCAAATGCCCATCAATGGTAGACTGGATAAAGAAAATGTGGTATATATACACCATGGAATACTATGCAGCCAGAAAAAGGAACAAGATTATGTCCTTTGCAAGGACATGGATGGAGCTGAAAGCCATTATTCTCAGCAAACTAACACAGGAACAGAAAACTAAACACCACATGTTCTCATGGTAGCTGTACAATGAGAACACATGGACACAGGGAAGGAAACAACACAAACTGGGGCCTGTCAGGGGTACAGGAGGAGGGAGATTATCAGGATACATAGTTAATGCATGTGGGGCTTAATAACTAGATGATAGGTTGATAGATGCAGCAAACCATCATGGCACATGTTTACCCATGCAACAAACCTGCACATCCTGCACATGTATCCCAGAACTTAAAATAAAATAAAAATTATATATATATAATGTTTATAAAAAGGCACTTCAGAACTGTGGCCTAAGATTCTTCAGACTGGATCAATAAAACAAGCCTCAACAAGTCCTTAAATTCTACCTTAGATGGCCATATTGCTTTTTGGTTTTGCTTAGAAATAAATAGATTGTTTCACCTCCACCATTACCCCTGTATTAATCCAGGTACAAAACAAAGTGTTAGCAATGGTAAAGATTCCCCACTGGTTGACCCAAAGAAAACATAAAGCTATTATTTCATTTGTAGTAATTTGGGCTAATTTAAATGTTTATTCTACTATATTATTTACAAATTTGGAGAAAAAATTGTGAGATTATCTGGGTTGTTCAAGTCCTAGGAATGAAATTACTATTCCCCGAATGGCTCTTCCACAGTTACTATTCCCAGTAAAGATCTTATCTCTTTAAATATTTTTAGAAAGAGTTTGAGCACGGTGGCTCATGCCTGTAATCCCAGCATTTTGGGAGACCTCAGCTGAGGTCAGGAGTTTGAGATCAGCCTGGCCAACATGGTGAAACCCCGTCTCTACTAAAAATACAAAAAAAAAAATAGGCAGACGTGGTCGGGGGGTGGGGGGGTCTTGTAATCCCAGCTACTAGGGAGGCTGAGGCAGGAGAATGGCGTGAACCTGGGAGGCAGAGTTTGCAGTGAGCCGAGATTGCGCCACTGCACTTCGGCCTGGGCGATAGAGCGAGACTCCCTCAATTAAAAAAAAAAAAAAGAGGATAATTATTGGCAAAGTTAATGTACACATCTTTCTTTCTTTCTTTTTTTTTTAAATAAGGAATCTCTCTCTGTCGCCCAGGCTGGAGTGCAGTGGCGCGATCTCGGCTCACTGCAAGCTCCGCCTCCCAGGTTCACGCCATTCTCCTGCCTCAGCCTCCCGAGTAGCTGGGACTACAGGTGCCCGCCACCTCGCCCGGCTAGTTTTTTGTATTTTTTTTTAGTAGAGACGGGGTTTCACCGTGTTGGCCAGGATGGTCTCGATCTCCTGACCTCGTGATCCGCCCATCTTGGCCTCCCAAAGTGCTGGGAGTACAGGCTTGAGCCACCGCGCCCGGCCCACATCTTTCTATCATTGGCTTCACTAGCAATAGCTTAGGAGAGCTGAGTTACAGAGTTATGGTAATAATCACCCCTACATTCCTACACGTTATTATTATTATTATTACAGGATAATTATAATAAATTGTTAGAAATGTATAAACTTAAACCAGCAAAGAAGAAACAGTATGTGGCACAGGTATACATATGCAACAAGCCTGCACATTGTGCACATGTACCCTAGAACTTAAAATATAATAATAAAAATTTTAAAAAATTTAAAAAAAGGAATTTATCAAATAGATGTAACAACAGAAATGTAAATAATCTCTGTGCCAGCTCTACCCTTGGCAATTTATACTACACTCAGCAACAAAGGGGAAATAATTTGGAATGCTCAGGGGGAAACAAGTTGGAATGTTTCCAATCTTGGGGACCCCAAGGTAAGGCAGTATGACTGACAGCCTGAGCCACTACCCCCCTAAGTTTTATCCTTAGCAGCCATGAACTACGTAAAACCAAAAAGTCATCCTCGCTTCATATATGAATGGAGCAAAACTCATTGGAAAGAGTTAACCCTAATAGTTAAAGCATTTCTGCAAAGGCATTTGGGCTCATCTCTAGAAATAGCAAATATTATCATCAACAAATGGAATAAGTCGTTGAGTATTTTGAATACATGCTAATGAATGGACTGTAAACCATTTGGTCCTGCCTCAGAAACACCACCCCAGTGTACATTCATATCTGCATGGATCCTGTCCTTCTTCTCCTACTCTTTTCCACCCAAGGCATCATTTAACCAAAAGTAGAAAAACTCTGAAAGTGTGCTTTCAAATCATTCCCGCTTAGGCCATCAACTTTTCTTTAGCCTAATAATGACGTGTTTACAGCCTGTGTTTCTGGGTGACCCATGTGTATCTGAGAGGACCAGGGGAGGAAAAAGATCTTGAGGTCACAAGTGAAATAATTTGATGGATGATCCCTGGGGTGCATAGATTAATACCTTGAAATGCTGTCCCATCACGCACATGCTGCCACTAAGAATGAAGCCACTCACTTCACTTTTTATTTCCTGATGTTATACTCAAGGACCTCTGTTTCAGAGAATGTGTTAAAGAGCCAGAGCAGTGCAATCTCATGCAAGCAGCTTATAAGACAGCTATTGGAGCACCCCAATATAAATATCAGAGGAAAAAAAATGGCACCTAGGAGCAGGACCAAGAGACACAGAGTAGAAATTGGGTCTTGCCACAGGATTAGATAAAATGGATTAGGATATTGAGTGAGGAACTGACATTTGGAGGCTCATCAGTTGGAATCCCTTCCAGTTTCCAAAGTACAGCCAAAAATGTGGGCAAGGCTGTCAAGGTTATGCTTTGCAATACTCTTCTAACCTTTGTGGAGCTAATGTAAATGATTTTACTCCATAAAATTGGGTTCTTAGTTTACATAGCAAAAGACACAAAAACTAACTGAATCAAGGTGATGATGCAGAGAAACACAACTACAACTTCCCAAGGCCCACCAAAGTTCAAAATTGGGGCACAGGGCCTTCTTTCCCAAAATACCCAATACAGGATTAATTACTCTGCTACAAACTGAATGTGTATGTCCCTCTAAAATGTGTATGTTGAAACCTAATCCCTAATATGATGGTATTTGGAAGCAAGGCCTTTGGGAGGTGATTAAGTCATGAGAGCAGAGAACTCATGAATAGGATTATTGCCTTTATAAAAGAGACCCCAGAGAGCTCCCTTCCCCCTTCTGCCATATGAGAATACAGTGATACGATGGGCATCTATAAACCAGCAAGGGTGCCCTCACCAGACACAGAATCAGCCAATGCCTTGATCTTGGACTTCCCAGCCTCCAGAACTATGAGAAATAAGTGTTTCTTGTTGTTAAACCACCCAATCTATGATATTCTGTTATAGTAACCCAGATGGACTAAGACAGTCAAAATCTAAGGATGATCAAAGGAGACACATTTCAAGCTCACATTCAGGGATGGAAAGTATGAAGGAAAGGTGTAAAACAACAAAAGACCCTTTGAAATGGGAGAACAGATCTTCATAGGCATCTACAATCTCTTTATAAGGAGCCAGTAGGCACCCTTCAGCAGACCTGAATCCAGTGCAGCAGTGGCATTTGCACACAGACCCAGCCAAGAGCACCAGGGAAAAGCTGGAACACTAAGCCTGCAATAAGCACTGCCCAGCACGAAGAGCAATACCTTTTAAAATGAAAGAGAGGGTCCAGAAGAAGACATTTCTGCCAAATTTCAGGGTTAGCCCCAGGCCCTCAAACAAGTTACATAAAACAGAGAAGCTATATTCTCAGGAAAAATAGCTAATGCATGCTGGGCTTAATACCTAGGTGATGGGTTGATAGGTGCAACAAACCACCGTGACACACATTTACCTATGTAACAAATCTGCACATCTTGCACATGTACCCTGAAACTTAAAATAAAAAATAAAACACAAGAGAGAAAGTATGCTCTTTTTGCCACAAACTGACCTGTGAATGGTGTGGAATATACTGCTTTAGCCTGAACTGAATATGATTCCAGGTGTACCTGAACAGCTCTCAGCAAATCTGCCTCTTACACAGCACACTACTGCTCCTTTCCCTGGACATGAAGGTGGTACACGGCCATAATAGACAAGATGCCAAAACCTACAGCAAGCAAAAACAAGAGGATGTTTTTACCCCTTATAGACTGGAGCCTTGACAAGCTTTCTTTCTTCTTGAGTATACTAGAAGGTACATTTTTGTCTTTCCATAAACAACAACAAAAGAGAAAGAGAAAGTAAGCACTTTGTTTATAGAAGTCAATTTTTTTTTAATTTAGCAAACACTGAGCACCTATTTTTGCCAGGCATTTTAGGAAACATCTTAAAAAATAGCATAAATCTAAAAATCAGATGGTACTTCCAGCTAAAGCCTTCCAGAATTTTGTTGTTTTCGAATTGGAAGTGCTAGGGAATGTTAGGAACAGATGGTCTCAAAAGGATATCAGAAAATGGGTGCCCCAGGAATGAGAATGTGATTGCTCTTACCGTCTCTTGCCTAAAACATCACAGTAAATTCCAAATTGGTGCCTCTGCATCCTTTCCATTATCGCCTTTCAAATCCATTCTTCTCATGCTATCAAATCTATCTTTCAAAAAAAAAAAAAAATCAGTGTTAGCATTTCACTTCCTCCTCTTTTCTTCTCTGAATAATCCTACATAAAGTCCAAATTTCTTGTCATTGCATCCCAACCCTTTTCTCATCTGGCTCTGACTCATCTTTTCAATTTCCTCCCCTCCTCTGCAAAGGCTAACATATTTCCCCTAGTCTACAAACTAGAAGTCTGAAAAATGCTATTAATATTGTTATAATTTCATAATGTGTGTAGCATCCGAGACAATAATATGGTAGCCTTTTCCCAGAAACAATCTTGTCAAAACCCCAAAGGAACCAATGGCTGGACACTGATCCAAAATATAGTCCTTAAATTAAGAAGCATCCTTGCTGCTATGAGCAGTGGGATTTTAGGAAAGCTACTTAGAATATTGTTTGTGCTACAATGAAGGAGATTTGAGCCAGGATTTTAATGAACATCATAAAATCTGCTGAGAATAAGCAGTGACCCAAAACCCTAACCTACTACTACTCTGCGTTGTAACAATGCAATGGTTCAAAATGGACCCCAGGGGCTTGTACTGCCATTGTTCTCTCTGAGTGTCCCTCTTAATTGCTGGGATAACCATAAATAAAGCTGCAAAATAGACAGTCTTCCATGGGCTTAGAAAAAAGGAGTGAGAGAAATAACTTTCCTTTGTAGCTCGCCTACCCTCTGAGCTGAAGCCCTCATGCCACTGTCCCGGACTTTCACACTGTGCACCATGCATCACAGTTAATGTTCGCTCTTAACGTACCCTCTTCTCCACCCAATATGATTCACGTTCTCTCAATGTCCCACTCCCATCTGGAAGTTGATTGGACATTGGTCCCAAATGCTCCCCATAATAGGATTACACATCCATGCCCTTTGCTATGTCACTTGCTAGTGCCCTCCCACTGTGGGTGAAAAATACTTTCCTGCCCCTTTGATGCTGGCCATGTTTTGGCCAATGAATGTCAGCAGATGTGAAATGATCTGATACCTTAAATGGGCTTTTATAGTTTGCCTTGTGCTTTTGTGCTGCTGTAATTTGCCATGAGAAAAATAACACCCCTAGGTAGTTGCTAGTCCAAGGAGAAATGAGAAAATGGAGGATAGCAAACATAAACACAACTAATCCCAGCCAAGCACACCAGAGCCACAGCCTATCCACAGTTTCATGACAAAAAATATATAAATGCTCAGCTTTGGAAGACACTGAGTTTTTGAGATGGTTTATGACACAGAATTATTGTACAATAACTGAATTAAACACTTAATAAATTAATTTATATCAAGGCAATAATAAATACTACCCTCTATATGCCAGGTTTTGGGGCTTTTTTATTCTTTCTCATACCTACTCATCTGACATATGCCAGTTTTTTATCTGTGAAATGAAAATAAGAATAACCTAACTCAAATAGTTATAGCAAGAAATAAGTAAGCTAGTAATTGCAAAGCTCTTAGAGAGGAGCTGGCACACAGAAAAACACAATATAGTTGTTTGAGATTGTGGTCATTATTTTTTAAAGACTTTATTTTTTGGAGTAATTTTAGTTCACAGCAAAGTTGAAAGGAAGGTAGAGAGATACCCAATATACCATCTGCCTCAAACATTTCCTATTCTATTATCAATATCCCATACCAGAGGGACATTAGTTGCAGCTGATGAACCTACCTTGACACATTATTATTGCAAAGAGTCCATAGTTTGCATTAGGGTTCACTCTTACAGTCTACAGGTTTGGAACAAATACAGAATGTATCCACCATTAGAGTATTATACAGAGTAACTTCTATGTTCTAAAAATCCTCTGCTCCACCTATTTGTCCCTCCTTCCCCCAACCCCTGGTAACCACTGATCTTACTGTCTCCATAGTTTTGTATTTTCCAGAATGTCATATAGCTGAGATTACAGTATGTAGCCTTCTTAGACTGGTTTCTTTCACTTAGTAATATGTGTTTCTTTTCCTCTATGTCTTGCCATAACTTGATAGCTCATCTATTTTTAGTGCAGAATAAAATTCTGTTGTCTGGAGGTACCTCAGTTTATTTATTCACCTACTGAAAAAGATCTTGATTACATCCAAGTTTTAGCAATTATTAATAAAGTTGCTATAAACATTCATGTGCAGGATTTTGTGTGAACATAAGTTTTCAACTCCTTTGGATAAATACCAAGGAGTATGATTGCTGGATCATATGGCAAGAGTATGTTTAGTTTCATAGGAAACTGCCAAACTGTCTTCCAAACTGGCTGTACCATCTTGCCTTCTCACCAGCAGCGAAGTTTCTGTTGCTTCACACATTTGGTGTTGTCAGTGTTCTGAATTGCAATCATTCTAATAGGTATGTAGTGGTAACTCATTGTTGTTTTAATTTGCATTTCCCTAATGATATATGATATGGGGCATGTTTTTATATGCATATTTTCCATCTATATATCTTCCTTGATGAGGTGTTTGTTAAGGTCTTTGACCCATTTTTTAATCATATTTGTTTTCTTATTGTTGAGTTTTAAGATTTATTTGTGTATTTTGGATAACAATCCCTGATACGTTTTTTGCAAATATTTTCTCCCAGTCTGTGGCTTGTCTCTTCATTCTTTTGACAGTCGCTTTCACAGAGTAGAAATTTTTTATTTTAATGAAGTCTAGTTTGTCAATTCTTCTTTTATGGATAATACGTTTGGTGTCATATCTAAAAAGTTATTGCCAAACCCAAGGGCATTTAAATTTTTTCCTATGTTAACCTCTAGTTTTATAGTTTTGTGCTTTACATTTAGATTTGTGATTTTGATTAATTTTTGTGAAGGGTATAAGATTTGTCTACATTCATTTTTGCATGTGGATGTCCAGTGATCATTGTTTAACCTAATGTCTTTACAAGTTTATTTGTATTTTCAGATGTTTTCCCTAAATAGTATGATTGAATTTATAAGTACAGCTTCTAGTTGAGACCTCCTAAGTACACTCTGTCCAATAATAAACTGCTATGCAGTG
Source organism: Papio anubis (assembly GCF_008728515.1). Taxonomy (NCBI): domain Eukaryota; kingdom Metazoa; phylum Chordata; class Mammalia; order Primates; family Cercopithecidae; genus Papio; species Papio anubis. The sequence goes on along the minus strand of NC_044982.1, from coordinate 61,520,511 downwards.
GTGCCTGTTTGAGAAGTCTCAAAAAGTAGAAAAAATTAGGGATGAATAACTGAAAGAGAGGAAAGGAAACAACAGGATTTACACTGAGAATTCAGAAGAAGATAAGTTGATTGGCCAATATCTTGGTAGGCTCCTTTCTAACCTCCCTTGACTTACACAACCAAAGTAAGGTTCTTCCTTGCATTAATCATTTTCCTCCAACAACGCCTCTGACTCACAACTCTTCAAAGTTGACCTTTGAGGGAAGCATTACTATCTCTTAGGAAGACAGAGGGACTCAGTCAGAATTATCGCTGATTTCTCCCCAGGTCATTTCCTAAAGGAATCTATTTCTTTGACTAAATGCTGACTAAATATGACTGTCAAAGCCAAAATGATTCCCAAAGGAACCTTGCCCTTTTCTTTTTCTGAACACTTTAAGTGACTTGACCCAAACCACTTCATGCTCAGTTACACCGTAGTTTTATTTGCAGTGTTTTAAAATAGGATGGCACTTTCACCCAAATAAATAAATTTCTAATGGTGAACTTGGAAGCACTGTGGCACGTAAATAATGGAGAGACATTTGAGGGGGAGAGGACGCTTTACAAGGCCCTGAAAACCACACCAAACATCTGTCTTCTTATTTCATCTGCTCACCAAACCAATCACGGTGACTACATCAGAACAAAGTACAAAAAGATTTAAATTGGTTTCTGAAGAACCTGAAAAGTTGTAATTTCTTCTCTTAGTAAAAGTAATAGGTCAATGTGAATAGTTTTCATCACTCCTTGGGCCTCAAGATTCAGAGTTCTACCCTGTATGTCTACCAGTGTGTCTACTCTGAAGGAATCTACTGTTTTCTGTAAGAAAATGGAAGGACATTTAAAGTAACCTATTACATCCTCTGCTAGGAGATTTACAATGTTATAAAGTAGGCACAGGGCCAGCTTCATGGGCAGGTGACAAGTGAGATCACATAGAGCCCGCCCTGCTCTCAAAAGGGTCCTGAACTTGGTTAAAAGCTCTGCTGTTAAGAATCTTGAATTTGAGTGTGTGTTTTATAAGACAATAGAGCATGCATATCGCAGAGTATATGCTATAAACTCTGTGCATGCCAGCTGTAACTTGCCACCCCATTTGCAGATAGTCTTCATGACTTCCATAACATGCTTCTTTCACTTTGAGTCTTACTAAAATACAATGCATAGTGGATCCACCACAATTCTGTGTTCATGTTCCATACTTAACATCTAAAACTGAGTAAGTGATGTCACTAACAAATCAAAGAGTTTATGCTTTTCCTTTGAACTGAGACTTGCTTGGAATGCAGAAAAGGGTAATGGTGTTCTAAGAAACACAAATGACCAAGGAACCCTATTACATCCTTTTTTATTCATGTCACTTCCCAGTACCACTACCGCTGAAAACGATGACTTAGAAAAAAAGAGAAAGATAAAGCAACCCACGGTTCCTTTTCATTTCAATCTTTCCTTATACATAAGTTAGCTGAAGTACAGAGTATTTGTAGAATATGCACATATAAAGAAGTGAAATAAAAGTTACTTTTGTGCCATTTTTTCCTACTGTTCTGTTAAGAATGAAACATACATGTATGCATGACCTATAAAATGTTGATTCCATATGAATTATATGCCCTTATATTTGCACTTATAATTATATATTATAAATATATATTGGTACTATACAATATAGAGAATGGTGAAATTCATGCCAATAATTTGACATTTTAATTTTTCTGTAGACTTAACAATTATACCATGTGGAACTGTAAGTCCACTAAACTTCTGTCTTTTGTAAATTGCCCAGTCTCAGGTATGTCTATCAGCAGTGTGAAAATGGACTCATATAAGCCACTAGCTACAGAAAGCATCATTTCCTTGTGTCTCCCTTAAAAGCGTGGCCTCTAGATAATCTTGTTACAATTTGATGAAGTCAGTGATTACCAGCCAGTCTGCAGAAGCTTGATATATCCTGACAGCTTATAGTTACAGAATTTTGTGTCAGTAGGAATGTTCCTCTTTAAAGTTGAAGAAATTAATATAAACATGTAGAATGAATTATTTGTGGGGTTATTACCATAAGATTTGGAAAATAGGTGACATATAAGGATTTGACCTAATATCTCACAGGGAAGAATTTGTAAATTAAATTGCACGCTGATTAACTGCAACATTTGGCTTGAGATAAAATTTTAATGACTGAAACTTTTGTTGATGTCATATATATTGCAAGAGGAGTTGAATGGCAAAGAATTTTTCAATCTATGTAGCATGGTCTAAGAAGAAGGTGCTCTTGTTCTAGTGACTAGTCCTTTTGGCAGAAACATTCTTAGAAAGGAGAAAGAATTTTAAATTCAGCTCCCATTGTTTTGTGGATATATTCTGTAAGAATATCCAGTGATATGCCATCTAATTCTACTCTCACGAAACTATGGTTGGATTTTAACTTAGTCTCTTGAAAGTACTTAACATTCTGAGCAATCGCGGGTCTCCTTCCCATTGTAAATTAATAAATTGACTTTTTGGGTTAAGAGCAATGCTGTAGTGAGTTTGACATCTAGTGGGAATGATTGACCTCCTAGAGACTCATCACTTCTGAGTGACGTGACAAAATTGAGTTTATTAACTTGGAAAGCAAAGGATGTATTCCTTCCAATCTCACCAACATATAAATGTCTTATGTCAGGACATCTACCTATCAGGTTGAGGAGGCCATTGCATTAGTTAACTATTGCTGTGTAATAAATGACTCCAAAACTTTGTCACTTTAAACAATAAACATTTATTATCTTACGGTTTCTGTGGGACAGAAATTCCAAAGCAGTTTGGCTGGGTCATTCTATCTTTGGGTGTCTCATGAGGTTGTAATCAAAATGTAAGCCAGGGCTGCAGTCATTGAAAAGCTTGATGGAGGCTGGAGGATTTGCTTCCAAAGTAAGTTGCTCATGTGCTGGCAAGTTGGTCCTGACAACTCGCGGTGGGCCTTAGTTCCTTCTCACTCAGGACTTTCAACAATAACCTCGTGACATGGAAAATGACATCCCCCATAGCTAGTAATCTGAGACACAACAAGGCAGAAATGGCAATATCTTTTATTTCTGCAGTATTCATTTTATCACACAAGCTAGCCATGATTCAACGTGGAAGAAGACTACCTACGGTCATGGAAATGAGGAGGACCAGGAGGCAATGATTATGGGGGTAATCTTGGAAGGCTAGCTATCACAATCAGTTTTTTGCATAACTATACTTATTATATTCTATGTATTTATTACGTATGTTTTACTCTAAATTGGAATAACCATTTCTTGGGCTCCATCTTCCAAATAAGAATATCATTTGTTTTTAGTGTCTTCTTATACAGTGGCTTACAGTTTTTTTTCCCTGTGGGAATTTCTTTTCTGGCTCTTGCGCTATTGACACCAAATAAACACATTTTTTGTATAAGGAGAATCATAATTTCTCTCATATTTAAAAACATTTTGTGATGATATAGTACATTTGGGTTTCTTCTAAAATGTCCCTGGTTGTGTGTCTTTGCATCTTCCATTTGTCATTTTATTCTTTCTTTGTAGCAGTGAGAATCCATGGATTTAAAAATCAAAAGGAATATTTTTAGGACTCCATATAGTGTAATTTTTAAACCTATAAATACAGTTTATGTTTATGCATGTCTTCTCAAGTTGTTTGAATAAGAATATTTATGTAGTCTTATTCCTACACTCTCAGGAATGTATTACAGAAATTATTATCATTGAAAAATTCATTGTTTTTCTGACAGTAACATCTTTTCTGCATCATTCTTAGAGGAAATTTTCTTGACAGCAGTATTTGTGTTCTATGTCTGGAAATATCTATAAAATATATTCAATTCTCTGAAAATCTTAAAGGAAGAGTTGCTGTGATAAAATTTTTGACACAAATATTTTACATTTCTAGCTTTGACAGTAACTCCATAATTCTAGGGGAGGAAGGAAATAAGAGCACACAAATATATTAAAAACTACATGACATATATTATACACTTCTATATATATATATAGATGTGTGTGTGTGTGTGTGTATTTGTATATATGGTTGATGACTTCTCTTTTCTAGAAGGCAAAAGGCAAGAACTATTCTGGCTTTAGAAAAACATTTCCCCCTGCTGGTGTGGAGTTACAATTCAAGATGAGATTTGGGTGGGGACACAGCCAAACCATATCATGACTCCTTCTGAAGGTGCATCCACATTGGTGAAGCCTACAAGCATAGTAGTTTCCAGAGGTGTTTAATCAAAATAGAGCTATAACAGTTATAAGAAACACTGAAATACTTCGCTAAGGTTTCAGAGAGAGCATCTGATATATACTCTTCCTACCACATTTCTTCACTTTACTTCAGAAACAGCCTGCAGATCTGTCCCAGTCATTCCAGTATGTTTCTGTGTTGAAGGTGCTGCTGGAACAAAGCCCTCAATGTTTCTATCCCTCTGGATGCTTCTCCTCTATATAAATGTAAAATCACACTCGGGTATTCCCCATCAGGAAAGTTTCTATTCCTTTGTTTTTCACTTTTTTCCTACTCCTACTCCTCCTCCCCCAATCAAATTCTTATCTCAGCTGCTTTATCCTCCAGAGAGCTATTTCATTTACTGTCTGATAATCTGTTTAATGTGTTAACCTGTCTAGACATATTTCAGGCTTCAGGAGCCTCTAATAAGGTCATGAGTTTTAAACTTCAGTATGTATAAGGATCATTAAGAGCTTATTTAAATGCTGGGAATGGTGGCTCATGCCTGTAATCCCAGCACTTTGGGAAGTCAAGGCAGGCAGATCATTTGAGGTAAGGAGTTTGAGACCAGCCTAGCCAACATGGTGAAACCCTATCTCTACTAAGAATACAAAAATTAGCTGGGTGTGGTGCTGCATGCCTGTAATCCCAGCTACTCAGGAGGCTGAGGCAGGAGAATCACTTGAACCCAAGGAGACAGAGGTTGCACTGAGCCAAGATGGTACCACTGCCCTCCAGCCTGAGCAACAGAGTGAGATTCCAACTCAAAAAAAGAGAGAGAGCTTATTTAAAATGCTATTCCCTACCTCACTCCTATACATTTTTAATCCATAAATCTAAGGTAGGGCCCAGAAACCTGCATTTATAACAAATAACCCCCCACCCCTATTCCCCATGTTACTTATAGAAACGATCCAAAAACCCTTCATTGAGGAAATGCTATAAAGGAAGACAATTTAGAACTAAGGGAGTCTAGGTTATCAGAAACTACTGGTGACTATAGTTCCCTACTTCTATCTTCAACCTGTTTCTTACAACTACACTTGTAGTTACAGGTTTTCATTTGCTGAAAAGTTGCATAATCCTGTTGTTCACTCTGCAAATCCAGACACACAACAGTCAACCTTTGCAACAGGCATATAAATCGCATCTTGGTTCAGATGGCTTTCATTTTAAAGTCAGATTTTTGTTCTCAAGTCCCGAGAGTTATTCTAGTGGTATAATTGATTCCTGACTTGAGGCTTTTTCCCATTCCATCCTTTCAGTATTGCCTTCCCGCCAGGATTTCCAAGCTCAATAAACTATCCTTCTCTGAGGTCGCAGACCTCACTCACTGACCCATTCTGCTGAACGAGAGCCTTGATGATGACCCTCCTGAGTCGCTGTTTTTCCTGAGGTGGTTAAAGGACCACTTATATCTTAAAATCTGAGTATTTGGGGATGGAACCCAGAAACACATAGGTTTAACAAGTCCCCCAGGTATACTTGATAAAAGAATCATTGGTATTGAGAAGTTTCTCAAAATTGCCTAATGATATAAGTCACCTGGACGCTGGGTGGAAAATATAGTTTCCCAGACGTCATTGTCTGGCTAATATGAATGAGGAGGGATGGGCTTTATTTTTGACAAGTGCTCCAAGTATTTCTAATAACTGGGCAGTTTGGAAAACTCTGACATAAAGTATCAATATAAGGCTTTAACGTAAAGATATCTTTCTAAGTTCAGTTTTATACTAGATTGAACACTAAAGCTAGGAGAATGAAATAGCTAGAATTAGAGAAGTAATCCTCAGGAGATAACAAGTAGCTTATCAAGAAGTCTTGCACTTACATTTTATCTTTCACATGCAAATATCTTAAGTGATAATGAAGGAATTTTTTAAAATGGGTCCTTATAACAAGAGTGAGTTGTTTCAGTGCCCTTTTAAAGGATGAATCATTCCATTCTTTAAATCACTTTTCAAATTTAGCCTTGCAAATAGCATTTAAATGGGAAAACTTAGGGTATATATACTATAAATATAAAAATAAGCTATTCATATTTGAAACACTATTCTAGGCTGGGCACATGGCTAACACCTGTAATCCCAGCACTTTGAGAGGCCAAGGCGGGTGGATCACCTGAGGTCAGGAGTTTGAGACCAGCCTGGCCAACATGGTGAAACCCAGTCTCCACAAAAAATACACAAATTAGCTGGGCATGGTGGTGGGCGCCTGAAATCCCAGCTACTTGGGAGGCTGAGGCAGGAGAATCGCTTGAACCCAGGAGGCGGAGGTTGCAGTGAGCCAAGATCATGCCATTACACTCCAGCCTGGGCAACAGGAGCCAAAGTATGTCTCAAAAAAAATAAAAAACAAAAAAAAGAAGAAGAAAGAAAAAAGAAAAACAAAAAAAGAAACACTATTCTAGATATATAACTACTACTAGAGTTTACTTTTAAATATTCTGAGTTAAATACTGGTGGCCCAGGTTTTGCCCATAATTCCAATTCCAGTAAACCTGTCCTAAATCTCAGAATATCTTTGGAACTTATTTTTCGTAGTACAAATTATGGATCCCTAAAATAAACTCATAGAATGGAGGAAGGGTCCAAATTTTGGATTAATAAAACCAGTTACCTGGTGTCTCTCCTCTTATAAACTATTTAACAATAATAAAATTACAAGAAGTTCTAATATCATGGATTGCAGCCATCCCATAAGAAAATGCTTAAAATATTGAGGAATCTGGAAGAAGACAAGCAGACAGTTTTATCTCCAGGAGTAAAAAGAGATAGCAAGAATGTGTGGCAAGGACCTAAAACATCCTGTTTGGGGCATGAAGCCAGGCTGCCTGACCAATTACTTAAACTCTCAGTGCCTGTAAAGCATTTAGAAGAGTGCCTAGCATGTAGGACAAGCCATAAGAGTGTTGGCTTTTCTGTAATAGTGGGGGTTTCCATGTGCCCATCCAAGAAATATTTATGATGGTTAATCTAATGTGTCAACTTGACTGGGCTAAGGGATGCCCAGATAGTGGGCAAAACAATATTTCTGGGTATGTCTGTGAGGCTGTTTCCAGAAGAGATTAGCATTTGAATCAGTAGAGGGAGTAAAGATCCCCCTCAAAAATGTGGGTGGGCATCATCCAATCCACTGAGGGCTTAAATAGAAAAAAAGGCAGAGGAAGGGCAAATTCCATGTCTCTCTCTCTCTCTCTCTCTATCTCTCTCTCTTTCTCTCTCTCTCTCTCTCTCCTCTTGACCAGGAACATCCATCTTTTCTTGCCCTCAGGCAAAAGATCTCCTGGTTCTCAGGCCTTTGGACTCCAAAGCTTACACCAGTACAGCCTCTCATTCCCTCCATCTCCAGCCTCCCACTCCTATTCTCAGGCCTTCAGACTCTAACTGGGAATTTGCAGACAGCATATCATGGGACTACTTGGCCTTCATAATTGCCTGAGCATGAGCCAATCCCGTAATAAAAAATAAAATTCAGGCCAGGCGCAGTGGCTCACTTTTGTAATCCCAGCACTTTGGGAGGCTGAGGTGGGCAGATCACCTGAGGTCAGGAGTTCGAGACCAGCCTGGCCAACATGGTCAAAACTCCATCTCTACTAAAAGTACAAAACATTAGCCAGGTGTGGTGGTGGGCACCTGTAGTTCCAACTACTTGGGAGGCTGAGGTAGGAGAATCATTTGAACCTGGGAGGTGAAGATTGAAGTGAGCTGAGATAGTGCCCCTGCACTACAGCCTGGGCAACAGAGCATGACTCTGTTTTAATTAACTAATTAATTAAATGTAATAAAATTTTAGAGTTCTCCAAAGAAACAGAACCAATAGGATATATATATCCTGTATAACCAATATATATATCCTATATAACCAATATATATCCTGTATTCTTTATATATATATATATATATCTCCTATTTGTTCTGTTTCTTTGGAGAACCCTGACTAATACAATGGTCTGAGAGAGAGCTAGGCCTATTCTATTAACAGAAACAAAGAATGGGGAAAGTTGCAATGTGGATGACAGTGAAAATAGTAGCTAAATTTTAGCAAGTGCCAGGTACTTTGCTGGACAATTCATATAATCTCATCTAATCCTCACATCCTCACAATAGCCCTATAAAGTGGGCCTATTATAATTCCTATTTAAGTATGAGGTTTTTATTATCCTCCTCTTTCCCATCTCCACACCCCAGACAATGTTGTTTCTTACCTCCCTACCGGTACTCACCTTCTGTATCTCCTCCTCTTCTACTCAGCATGCATACTCTTTGCCTTACCACTTGCCCACGGCTCCTCCATGCCCTCCAAAGTTGGGTTAGAAATGCTTCCTGTTTCCCTGTAATATCCTGTTCATATTGCTATAAACAGGATACATATGATCTTGTATATCATATGATCATATATACAAAATGCTATCAAATTTTCTTTTAGGTATTTCTCTCCCCATTACACTGTGAGATCTTGAGAGTCAGGGCTACTTCTTTTTAATAGTTATATTCCAGCCTCTTATTTAGTAACTGGCACATAATACATGTCCAACAAAGGAAGAAAATATAAAAGATTAGATAAAGGAAATCATTAGAAAAGTACATAAAACTGACAAAAATTTATTACATGGGACTATCCATATCACAAGTTTGAACTAATTTAAATGTTCAGCAATAGAGATTGGTTAAACACATTTTATTTTATCCTTAATTTCTATTCCATATTTTTCAAGATATTTAAAGTCATGGAAGAGTGCCACTTTAAACAAGCAGGACACAAAATTGTATCAATAATATTATTGCAATTGTGTTGTGAAAATAGCCACATGAACACAAAATATAAGTAAAAATACTAAAATATCAATAGTAGTTGCATATGGATGGGAATTTGTGAGCAATTTTTATTTTCTTCTAGAACTCTTCTCTTTTTCAAATTTTCTATTAAAAACCAAATTATTTTTGTAAATATTTTTATACAATACATGTCCATTTTAGAAAACTCACATAAACAAATATAAAATTGTAAATTACATGTAATCCCATGATCAACAAATAGTGATTGATCGATTGATCAATAGATAGATAAATGTAATATATCTATATATACATATAATTCTATTTAAAGGGATAAACATGGTAGCATATAATCAGGGAAGAGCTTTCTTTTTTTTTTTTTTCCATGACACCTCCTTCAAAATGGTTCTGGTATCGCTTCTCGGCCTTTTGGCTAAGATCAAGTGCAAAATGGTTCTGGTAGCTCTCTTTTCACCTCCTTTTGTATGCCCTGAGTGGATCCCATGTTTTGCCAGTCACTTTTTGGCTATAAGAACATTTTATCCTTTCCCCCATCTCAGAGCTTATGCAAGGATTAAAGTCCTGTGACAGTGTGGAACTGGAGGCAGGAGAATGTGGCTCTTCTTTCACATGCCTCGTTCCACCTCCTCTTACTTCTGGCTCTGACAAGGGGATTGGATCCAACAAGCAGGAGGGAAAAGAAGAAATGACCTTTTTACTTAGTTGATGCCCTTATGTCAAGCACCCACTGTCATGACAGACGATCAAATTCCAGTTCTCTCTTGGGGTGAAGAGCATTATTTTTATCCTGTTTTGGAAACATTTCCCCACCTCTATGGGCAACTCCACCTGTACCATGATGCTAAAAATACTATCTAGGATATAAGCACTCCCCACCAGTATCTGCCACCTGACAGTTCACCCACAGCCCCTTTTTGCTGAAGGCCCTCCCTAAGGCAAGTAGCCCTCTTGGGTAAGACATTTTCAAGACACTCAACACCCTCCTCATTGGCTATGTGGCTCATGGAATTTACAGATCTTTTCTCCCACCCATCCTGACTGCTGCCCTCTCACAAACAGCCTCCCAAAGCCAAGATTTTCCAAGCGAGATTTTCCAAACAGTCAACAGTTTTGATCTTCCTTACATTTGACCCAAAGTTCTGGGCACAGGTATCCAGTTCTCTTGTAAAATGTCTCATGCACCACACCTATGCACCTATGCATCCTCTGCAATGAGTGTCCAGGCTTGACATAAGCAGCTGATGATTACAGTAGATACTGGACTACTTTGGCCCACTATATCATAGCAAGTCCTCTGGGACGTGCTTACACCTCTTTGGAAAATTAGTGTGTATTTACTGTCCATTGTCCTCAGCTTTGATGACTTAGTCAGAATTCCATGACAACAGAAAAAGTCTTATTTAATATCTGTTGTGTAATATATTATACTTTTACAAAAATGGGACTATATGTATACATTAATAAGCATTATGTCTCAAAATGTATTGCTGGTCTATTATGCCCCTGGTATTGAGAGAAATAAAAAAAGAATATGATAAAAATCCTTATCTTTTAAAACGCCTGCAATCCAGCAGGGAAGATAAGACACGTGAACAAATAGCTGTAATAAAAAGCATTGAAAATGTCATAAATGTGAAAAAAAAAAAAAAAAAAGCATTTCCAATGATAAAGAAAGGGAAGGTTGGGCCAGGTGGAGTGGCTCATGCCTGTAATCCCAGCACTTTGGGATGCCAAGGCCAGTGGATCACCTGAGATCAGGAGTTCAAGACCAGCCTGAACTACAAGGTAAAATCCCATCTCCACTAAAAATGCAAAAATTAGCCAGGCGTGGTGGCAGGCGCCTGTAGTCCCAGCTACTCTGTAGGCTGAGACAGGAGAATTGCTTGAACCCAGGAGGTGGAGGTTGCAGTGAGCCGAGATCACGCCACTGCACTCCAGCCTGGGTGATGGAGTGAGATTCAATCTCAAAAAAGAAAAAAAAAAAAAAAAAGAAAGAAAGAAAAAAAAGAAAGGGAAGGTTACTTCCAGTGTGGAGTGATTATTTATTAGGAATTTAAATTTTCAGCCAAATTCTGAAGAATTGGTAAGATCTCAATAGTATAAAATGGAGATGGGGGAACACATATACCAGAGACAAGAAACAATGAATAAAAGCGCAGAGACTAAAAAACATAACATTTTTTCAAAGAATACTGAATAGTCCAATTTTTTAGGAATACAATATTTCCCAAACAACTTGCCATTTTTACAGTAATAACAATTAAGGCAGCCTAGATTCCTTGTCATGCATTGATACATTATTAGGGCACTATGAAAAATTTTTAGGGCTATGTCATGAGTGGCATCTAGAGAATTTGAACTGTTAATTTGGCAGTGACAAAGTACTGAAGAATTACAAATTATAAAGAAACACCAGGCTGTGCAAGGGCCAAAGGCAAGAAGGAAAGTATCTAGGAGGCATGCACAATAATCGCTGCCTAAACTAGGATGGTGGCAGTGGGAATGCAAAGTAACGCACCAATTCAGATGACAATCCAAAGCCTTTTGAGCATTCATTCCATCAGTCGCCCTGATAACACCAATAAAGCCTTGCTGGAGAGGCTTTGGGTTGACTGTTTGCTGGTGATGAAGGATTTGCACTGAGAATACAAATTCCCACTTCTTATCCCCCTCAAGGCCCAGGTAATGCATTTTCAAAGAGCCTGTCTAGTGTTAAGGGTGCAGGCTGAAGTCATAGAAAGAAGCAAAGTTAACTAGCTCATAAGGGAATCCAACTCACCAACAGAAGCAAAGGGTCACAGGTGCATTTCAGGAGGTTTAAACGGCTTGACGGAGGAAAGGGATGGCAAGTTCCTAGCATCTTCTTGAACCTGCCAATAATAGCAAAACATCATAATGCTCAGGGTAAAATAAAGTGTATTAATTGAGAAGTAACAATAAATGCTACCTGGAGACTGTTAATATTTAGATGTACGGTGTTAATTTAAAGTGCTATTCAGAACTCAGTTTCTATACTAGGTGCCCCAATAATGTGTGGGTCCAAGACCAGGAATTCTTAATATTCTAGGCTACGTTTATTGTTATCATAAAAATATAAAATGTAATGGCTACTAAGATATTGTAGTACCCAGGACCTGATCCAGCACCGTGTAGCTACTTTGATGTTTTACAAACTTCACTTTGATGCTGGATATAATTAGTGATCAAATGTCTGAAGAGTGGGTCAAAAGGGGAAATAATGAAAAGAGAAGACATTATCATCGACACATGAAGGTCATCTTTATAGAAACAGAAACACCAATTGTGCGTTACTAGCAGAAAAAGCCATGTGTTTCTTTGATGGTACTGTACTGCCCTCTAGAGACAAGCCTATGACATGCAGCTCTAGCTAAAACCAAACTGAAAATCTTAAATAAACCCAAGCACAATTCAGGCAAAACGGAAAACATATGAAATTCTAGATTAATATTTTCAAAGAACTCCTACATCAACAGGAAATAAAACTAGCTTCTAAGTCAAATATTAAGGTAAGGATGTTTTGAAGTAAAATGTATGCATTTTCCCAGAAATCTGAAATATGACAGTAAATGAATTAACTATGGAACTTGCAGCAGTTTAAAGATCAAGCTACAGGCCGGGTGCAGTGACTCACGCCTGTAATCCCAGCACTTTGGGAGGCAGAAAGAGGCAGGCAGATCACCTGAGTTCAGGAGTTCGAGACCATCCTGGCCAACATGGTGAAAACCCGTCTCTTCTAAAAATACAAAAATTAGCTGGGCATGGTCACAGGCGCCTGTAATCCTAGCTACTTGGGAGGCTGAGGCAGGAGAATCACTTGAGCCCTGAAGGTGGAGGTTGCAGTGAGCTGAGATCGTGCCATTGCACTCCAGTCTGCCTGGGCAACAGAGTGAGACTCCATCTAAATAAAAAATAAAAATAAAAAAATAAAATAAAAAGCTATAAATGGATAAAAAGAAATTGGGAATGGGGACAATAAAAGGAAAAGTTTACTGGGAAAGCAAGCACCATTAATGATTCAAATAGCAAAAGATGGTCCAGAAGTTTTACAGAGACAATAACGTTTACTCAATAACAAGTAGCTAGATTAGTCAAATTATTAATCATTTGCACTTTAAAACATTGTTTGTAAAAATGACCATTAACAGCACTTCATTTTAACCTGAAACAATGCTATATATAATACTACAACCAGACCTCCTGATCAGTCCCCCAGAAAAAACTGCCTCTAAATACTGGTATTAATTGCCAGAGGTTGAAAGCACCTGCCCCTCCCTATGGTCTGAGCTTTGGGCTCCACTCACCTATACTAACTTTTGTGTCAGAAATTACAGAAGGTTTATGGACACAGAAGGAAAGAGAGTGTCAACTGGATGTCATTTGAAGTAACTCTGATCTCTGAAATGTGTATGAACTGTTTTCAACTCTTATCCCAGGTCCACGGGAAAAGCTACTGCCTTCTAGGATTCCTGAGAACGCCTGGGGGTTCATTATCTCATAATTGCCTTGCACTCAACTTCCTAACTCACTCAATTCTTAGCTCCCAAGTTACTCTCTGATATGAAACTACCCATTTTTTTTTTTTTTTTACTTTTTTCAAAATACCGCCAGCACAAGGATGAGTGACAGTCATACTTAATCAAAGATCTGGGAGACAAAGAACCACAGAGCTAATAAACTAACGTTGATAGTAGATAACCATCGTAGATAACTCTGTTCTTTAAAGTCTAACACAGGAAAATGTGTGCCGTTACCGCAGGACAGAAGCAGATCCAGTCGAGTCAGTCAGCTGTAGTTTTAATTAAACTATTTTACTTCCAATTAAGAGTCAATTAACTCATTCCTTCTTGGCCCAAGGACATGTTAATAACCACCTTCACCTATGTCTTCCAATTCCTTCATATGGTATATTGGAAAAATATTATATTTGTATAGCGCCATATTTTTTTCAATGTGCTATTGTAGTCCAATGAAGTGATTAAAACACACACACACACACATACACACACACACACAGTTAATCAGAAACTCCCAAACTGTTAAAAGGCATGCAAGGTACCATGGTAGTTAGTCATGCAACACCAAACACGTCCCAGAGTCAGCTTCTTCTGGGCATTTTCTACCTTCTTACACTCTACTAAACTTTGACATTGCTGTCTTTCTGCTTACATAACCTCTCAGCCACCACCAAACTGCAGAATAGGGAGCACAACAAGCATGAGAAAAAAAGTTTCTACGGTAAAAGATGACATGTTAGGCATGAATTCGTTAAGATTGAAAAAGCAAAGTTGATTTATTTTACTGTAACAGATATGGAGTGAATAAAAAAAAAATCTCGTAGGCTCCTTCAGATGTCATCCATATGATCAGATTTTCTGTTCAGAGCTGTGTACTTGTGACAAATCCCAACATGAAGAGTTGTATGGATATTAGGCTGGGCAACGTGGTTCAAGCCTATAATCTCAGCACTTTGGGAGGCTGAGGCAGAAGGATATCTTGAACCCAGGAGTTCATGACCAGCCTAGGCTCTATAGACCCACCTCTACAAAAAATAAAATATTTGCCTGATGTAGTGGCACGTGCTACTCGAGAGGCCGAGGAAGGGGGATCATTTGAGTTCAGGAGATTAAGGATGCAATGAGCTGTACTCCAGCCTGGGTGACAGCAAAACTCTGTGTCAAAAAACAAAAAAACAAGGTCACATGGGGGATTCCGCTGTTTGTTATAGCGTCAGGTTCAAATTGGGTCATTTTTTATTATTCCTCTTTTTTCCTGCCTTTTTTTGGGTAAGTACAACTTACCTGGTATTTACATTACTTAGTTTCAGCTTATGGCTTTATCTCATAATATCTATTTTTACCACACAAAAATATTCTTTAGATGGGAGGCAGGACAAGGTCTTTTGAATTCCAGGAAGCTCCATGCCTGGATTTGTCTTCACAGAACCCACATGCAGAGTCCTCATGACCTCCAATTAACATCTTACCTTCAGCACCCGTGGCTACCTTGTGTTCTTCTCTTTACTCAAAGAAGTTGGCCTTCACCTTTTAGATCATCAGACAGTGAAGGCTTCCAAAAGATACTAGCTTTGTTGTTTTTCGTGTCCTGGACAGCAGCATCACCTTTGCTCACCTCAGGCCATCTCCTGTAGCTCACATTCTCACAAACATGCTGACTTTGAGGCAAAGATTTTGAAGTATTCATTGTGAATAATGACTTTGATTTTGTAACTGTCACAATGAACAAGAAGGACTCTTGGAGTATAATCAGGAAGTAACTTTACTTTTTAACCACTAGTCCTTGAAATACAATCTGTGAAGCTAGATCAACTTCCTTCTCCAGTCAAAAATTAAGGCCGGCTTCACACCTTTCCTGTCCTTTTGAACAATAACAAGAGTTCTTCCCTATAGCAAATGCCTCTGAAATCTGGGTCACATTCCCTAAGCCTATCTCTGATTTTCTTTTTTGTGTGTTTGCCAGGTTTTGGTATCAGGATGATGCTAGCTTCATAAAAGGAGTCAAGGAGGAGTCCCTCCTACTCAATTTTTTGGGATAGTTTCAATAGAATTGGTATTAGCTCTTCTTTGAGTGTCAGGTAGAATTCAGCTGTGAATCCATGTGGTCTGGGGCCTTTTTTTTTTTTTTTTTTTTTTGATTGTTAGGATTTTTTATTACTGCTTCCATTTTGGAACTCAGCACTGATCTGTTCAGAGTTTCAATTTCTTCCTGATTCAATCTTGGGAGACTATAAGTTTCCAGGAATTTATTCATTTCCTCTAGATTTTCTAATATGCGTGCATAGAGGTGTTCACAATAGTCTCTGAGGCCCTTTTGTGTTTCTGAAGGATCAATTGTAATGTCATTTCTGATTGTGCTTATTTGAATCTTCGTTTTTTCCTTGTTAATCTAGCTAGTGGTCCATTGATCTTGTTTATCCTTTCAGAGAACCACCTTTTGGTTTCATTAACTTTTTGTAGAATATGTATATTTGGATCTCAATTTTGTTCAGTTCTGCTTTGATTTTAGTTATATCTTTTCTTCTGCTAGCTTTGGGGTTACTTTGTTCTTGTTTTTCCAGTTTCTGTAGGTGTGATGTTAGATTAATTTTCTAACTTTTTGAGGTAGGTGTTTTGCACTATAAACTTTCCTCTTAACATTGCCGCTGTATCTCAGATATTTTGGTATGTTGTGTCACTATTTTTATTTACTTCAAAGCATTTCTTGACTTCTGCCTTAATTTTGTCATATACCCAAAAGTCATTCAGGAGCAAGTTGTTTAATTTCCATGTAACCGTGCAGTTTTGAGAGATCCTCTTAGTATTGATTTCTATTTTTATTCCACTGTAGTCCAAGAGTATGGTTGGTATGATTTCAATTTTTAAAAAGTTTATTGAAACTTGCTTTATGGTCAAGTATGTGGTCAATCTTAGAATATACCCCCTATGCAGAAGAGAAGAATGTATATTCTGCGGCAGATGGGTGGAATATTCTGTAGATGTCTATTAGTTCCAATTGGTCAAGTGTAGAATTTTAAGTACAGAATTTCTGTTAGTTTTCTGCCTTGATAATCTGTCTAACACTATCAGTGGGGTATAGAAGTCCCATATTATTACTGTGTGGCTAGTTAAGTTTTTCTGGAGGCCTAGAAGTACTTGTTATTTGAATCTGGGATTGGGTGCAAATACATTTAGGATAGTTAAGTCCTCTTGTTAAATTGAACCTTTTATCATTATGTAGTGCCCTCTTTGTCCTGTTTTACTGTTGTTAGTTTAAAGCCTGCTTTATCTGATATAAGAATAGCAACCTCAATCTTTGTTGTTGTTTGTTTGTGTGGTAGATCTTTCTCCAACCCTTTACTTTGAGCTGATGGGTGTCACTGATAGTAGACAGATAGGTCTTTTTTTTTTTTAATCAAACTTGCACTCTGTGCCTTTTAAGTGGGGCACTTATGTCCCACTTTTTACTTTTATGAGATCTACTTCTTTTTAGCTTCGACATATAAGTGAGAACATGTAGTGTTTAACTTTCTGGTCTTGTCTCATTTCACTTAACACAATGTCTTCCAGTTCAATCCATGTTGCTGTGAATGACAGAATTTCATTTTTTTGTGGCTGAATAGTAGTCTATTGTGTATATGTATTATATTTTCTTCATCCATTCATCTGTGTTGGACACCTAGGTTGATTTCATATTTTGGCTATTGTGAAGAGTGGTGCAATAAACATTTGTGTACAGATGACTCTTTGATACACCTGAGTTCCTTTCCTTTGGATAAATGTCCAGAAATGCTTTGCCCATATTTTAATCAGGTTGGTTTTTTAGCTATTGAGTTATTTTAGTTCCTTATTTATTTTGGATATTTAGCCTTTATCAGTTGTGTGGTTTGTAAATATTTTCTTTCATTCTGTAGGATGTTTCTTCACTCAGCTGACTGTTTTCTTTGCTGTACAGAAGCATTTTAGTCTGATGCAGTCCCATTTGTCTATTTTTGCTTTTGCTGCCTATGCTTTTGATGTCTTATCCAAAACAATCATTACCTAGAGCAGTGTTAAGATGTTTTCTCACATGTTCTCTTCTAATAGCTTTTAAGTCTTATTTTCTTTGTCTTTAATATATTTTATATTTAATATATTTTAGTTCTTGTATATGGTGTGAGAAAAGGGTCCAATGTTATTTTCTGTGTATAAACATCCAGTTTGCTAAACAGCATTTATTGAAAGAGACTGATATTTTCCAATTACACAATATCCTTGCCATCTTTGTCGAACATTTATTTGACCATAATGTTTGCACTTACTTCTGGGCTTTCTATGTTGTTCCATTGGTCTACATATCTGTTTTTGTGCCAGTATCATACTTTTTAGGTTACTGTAACTATGTAATATATTTTGAAATCAGGGTGATACTTACAGCTTTATTCTTATTTCCTAAGATTGCTATGGCTAATCAGAGTCTTATGTGATTCAATAAAAAATTTTAGGGTTTTTTTTCTATTTCTGTGAAATATGTCATTGGAATTTTGACAGGGAATGCATTGAGTCCATAGATTATTTTGAGTAGTATGGACATTTTAATAACATCAATTCTTCCAATCCATCAAGATGGGATATCTTTCCATTTATTTGTGTCTTCTTTAATTTCTTTCATCAATGTTTTATAGTTTTCAGTGTAAAAATCTTACACCTTCTTGGTGAAATTTATTCCTAAGATTTGAGTTTTTTGTAGGTATTAAGAATAGGATTGTTTTCTTGGCTTCTTTTTCAGATAGTCCATTGTTAGTGAATAGAAATGTTACTGATTTTTGTATGTTGTGTTTGTATCCTGCAACTTTATTGAATTCATTCATTGGTTCTACCAGTTCTCTGCTTGTGTCTATAGGGTTTTCTATATATTAGATCATGTCCTCTGCAAACAGATAATGTTACCTCATTCTTTTCCATTTGGGATGACTTTTATTTCTTTTTCTTGACTTATTACTCTGGCTAGGACTTCCAATACTATTTTAAATAGAAGTGCTGGCTGGGCATGGTGGCTTATGTCTGTAATCCCAGCACTTTGAGAGACCAAGGTGGGTGGATTACCTGGGGTCAGGAGTTCGAAACCAGCCTGGCCAACATGGCAAAACCCCGTCTCTACTAAAAATACAACAATTAGCCAAGTGTGGTAGCACACGCCTATAGTCCCAGCTACTTGAGAGGCTGAGTCAGGAGAATAGCTTGAATCTGTGAGGCAGAGGTTGCAATGAGCTGAGATCACACCACTACACTCCAGCCTGGGCAACAGAGCAAGACTCCATCTCTAAAATAAATAAATAAATATGGTGAGAGTTGGCATCCTTGTCTTGTTCCTGAACTTTGAGAAAACACTTTGAGCTTTTCACTATTAAGTTTAATGTTAACTGTAGGTTTGTCATATATGGCCTTCAACATGTTGAAGTCCATTCCAACTTGTTGAGCAATTTTATCATGGAAGGATGTTGAATTTTATCAGATGCTTTTTCTGCATCTGTTGAGATGATTGTAAGATTTTTATCTATCATTTTGTTAATATAGTGTATCATATTTATTGATTTGCATACATTAAAGCATTTTCATATCCCAGGGGTAAATTGTACTTGATCATGATGTGTAGTTTTTCTAGTATGATGTTGAATTTGGTTTGCTAGTACTTTGTTGAGGATTTTCACATCTATGTTAATTAGGGATATTGGCTTATAATTTTCTTCTTTTTATAGTGTCCTTGTCGGGCTTTGGTATTAGATAATGCTGGCCTCAAAAGTTTGGGAATATTTCTTCCTCTTGAATTTTTTGAAAGAGTTTGAGAAGAATAGGTATTAATTAATCTTTAAATGTTTTACAGAGCCAGCACATCCCTTCAGATGGACACATGTCTTCTTGTTCGATCACCCTGGAAAACACAGGTGCCAGGGAAAGGGAAGAGCAGAAGTAGCTTCCAGAGTGGGTGAGAGGACTCATCAAACATCTAAATGTGCCCTTTGGTGATGGACTAAAGCTGCTGCAAGTGAGCTAGAGAACCACTTCATTTGTACACCTAACATGACATTACTTAGCCTTCACTTGATGCAAATAAGAAATTTATGTCCCACTCCTGCTTCCAGGGCACAGAGAAGGCACCAAGACCTGTGCCTACCAGCACCCCTCCCCTGAGCCAACACCACCTCCAGTGCAATGGCACACATGGTCACCAGCAGGGGCCCCTTGCCACCATCAATTGCATTGTCTCCACCACTGTGGTGAATACTCACAAGAGGCAGGCACCCGAACACACACTGGCTCTCTGCCACAGCTGCTACTACAAGGATGGATCCCACTGTCACTGCACTGTGAAATGCTGTGGCTGAAACCACTCATTAGAGTGTAGTAAATGGTCTGGGAGCACTTCACCCCGACCCCAGCACAGTGAATTCCTAACCTCAAGGAGACAGAGAAGAAAGTTGGGGCCCCGTGCAAGTCCCCCAGAGTTAGGGCATACAGTCCAGGAGTTGGGAGCTGAGTGTTGGCCCCCTAAAATCTCCCAGAAATGAAATCAGTTGGCTGAATTCACCTTATACCACAATCAAACCCTCAAGTTCATCAAATAGGAAAAAAAGAAAAAAATCCAAAGGACAGCAACCTAAAAGATTGAAGGTGGATAAGCTCACAAAGATGAGAAAGTATCACCACAAGAACTCTGACAACACAAAAAGCCAGAGTGCCTTCTTTCCTCCAAACAACCACATCACCATTCCAGCAAGGGTTCTAAACCAGGCTCAAATGGCTAAATGACAGAAATAGAATTCAGAACATGGATAAGAATGAAGATCATTGAGCTACAGGAGTACACTGAAACCCAATCCAAGGAAGCTAAAAATCATATCAAAACAATGCAGGTTTTGGACTGCAGGAAAGACTTTAAAAACAAAAAATTAAAATTAAAAGAAAACACTGCTGGAGCTGACAGACAAAATAGCCACTAGAGAAAAAAATGTAACTGGCCTGATAGAGCTGAAAAACAGACTATAAGAATTTCATAATGCAATCACAAATATTTATAGCATAATAGACCAAGTGGAGAAAAGACTATCAGAGCTCAAAGACTAGCTTTCTGAAATAAGACAATCTGACAAGAATAGAGAAAAAAGAATGAAAAGGAATGAAGAAAACCTCCAAGAAATATGAGATTACATAAAGAGAGCAAGTCTATGGCTCACTGGTGTTCTTGAAAGAGAATCAACTTGGGGAGAATGGAACCAGCTTGAAAAATATATTTCAGTATATTATCCATGAGAACTTCCCCAACCTAGACAGAGAGGCCAACATTCAAATTCAGGAAATGCAGAGAACACCAGTAAGATACTTCACAAGAAAATCATCCCCAAGACACATAATTGTCAGATTCTCCAAGGTCTAAATGAAAGAAAAAAATGTTAAAGTCAGCTAGAAGAAAGGTCATCTACAAAAAGAAGCCCATCAGACTAAGAGTGGACTTCTCAGCAGAAATCTTACAAGCCAAAAGAGACTGGTGGTCAGCATTCAACACTCTTAAAAAGAAAGAAATTCCAACCCAGAATTTCATATCTGGTCAAACTAACTTTCATAAGCAAAGGAAAAATAAGATCCTTTTCAGACAAGCAAATGCTGAGGAAATTCATTACCAGAAGACCTGCCTTACAAGAGCTCCTGAAGGAAGTGCTAAATATGGAAAGAAAAGACCATTACCAGACACTACAAAAACACACTGAAGTACACAGACCAGTGACACTATAAAGCAACCACACAAACAAGTCTGCAAAACTACCAGCTAACATCATGTTACATCATGCACACATACCAATACTAATCTTAAATGTAAATGGGCTAAATACCCCAATTAAAAGACACAGAGGAGTAGGCTGGATAAAGAACCAAGACCCATTGGTATGCAGTCTTCAAGAGACTCATCTGACATGCAATGGCACACATAGGCTCAAAATAAAGGGATGGAGGAAAATCTACCAAGCACATAGGAAACAGAAAAAAAGCAGGGGTTGCAATCCTAGTTTCTGACAAAACAGACTTTAAATCAACAAAGATTATACTAAACAAAGAAGGGCATTACATAACAGTAAAGAGTTCAATTCAACAAGAAGATCTAACTATTCTAAATATGTATACATCCAACACAGGAACACACAGATTCATAAGTTCTTAGAGACCTTTGAAGAGACTTAGACTCCCACACAATAGTAGTAGGAGAATTTAATAGTAGTAGGAGACTTTAATATTAAACAGATCAAGACCGAAAATTAACAAAGAAACTCAGGACCTGAACTCAGCACTGAATCAAATGGACCTGATAGACATCTACAGAACTCTCCACCCCAAAACAGTAGAATATTCATTCTTCTCATTACAAAATAAGACCTACTCTAAAATCAATCACATAATTAGAAGTGAAACACTCCTCAGCAAAAGCAAAAGAACTGAAATTATAACAAATAATCTTTCAGACTACAGTACACTCAAATTAAAAATAAAGACTAAGAAATTAACTCAAAACCATACAATTACATGGAATTTGAATAACCTGCTCCTGAATGACTTTGGGGTAAATAATGAAATTAAGGCAGAAATCAAGAAGTTCTTTGAAACTAATGAGAACAAAGATACAACATACCAGAATCTCTGGGACACAGCTAAGGCAGCATTAAGAGGGAAACTTATAACACTGAATGCCCACATCAAAAAGTTAGAAAGATCTCAAGTTAACAAACTAACATCACAACTAAAAGAACTAGAGGACCAAGAGCAAACAAATTACAAAGATAGAAGAAAGTAAGAAATATAACCAGAATCAGAGCTGAATGAAAGGAGATTGAGACATCAAAAAAAAACATTCAAAAGATCAATGAATCCAGGAGTTGGCTTTTTGAAAAAATTAAAATAAAATGGATAAACCACTAGCTAGACTAATAAAGAAGAAGGGAGTTTTCTCTTTAATAACACAATCAGAAATGACAAGGGGGATATTACCACTGAACCTAAAGAAATATAAACAACCATCAGAGGGTAGTATGAACACCTCTATGCACACAAACTAGAAAATCTAGAAGAAATGGATAAATTCCTGGACACATGCAACTTCCCAAGACTGAACCAGGAAGAAATTGAATCCATGAAAAGACCAATAACAGGGTCTGAAATTTAGTCAGTAAAAAATAGCCTACCAACCAAAAAGAAGCCCAGGACAAGAAGGATTCAGAACTGAATTCTACTAGATGTACAAAGAAAAGCTGGTGCCATTCCTGTTGAAACAATTCCAAAATATTGAGGAGGAGGGACCCCTCCCTAACTCATTCTATGAGGCCAGCATTATCCTGATACCAAAACCTGGCAGAGATACAACAAAAAAAGAAAATTTCAGGCCAATATCTTTGATGAACATTGATGTAAAAAATTCTCAACAAACTACTGGCGATTTGAATCCAGCAGCACATCAAAAAGCTTATCCACCATGATCAAGTAGGTTTTATCCCTGGAATGCAAGGTTGGTTCAACACAAATCAATAAACATGATTCATCACATAAAGAAGACTAAAGACAAAAACCACATGATTATCTCAACAGATGTTGAAAGGACTTTCAATAAAATTCAACATCCATTCATGTTAAAAACTGTCAACAGGCTGGGTGCAGTGGCTCATGCCTGTAATCCCAGCATTTTGGAAGGCTAAAGCATGTGGATCACTTGACATCAGGAGTTTAAGACCAGCCTGG
Source organism: Papio anubis (assembly GCF_008728515.1). Taxonomy (NCBI): domain Eukaryota; kingdom Metazoa; phylum Chordata; class Mammalia; order Primates; family Cercopithecidae; genus Papio; species Papio anubis. The sequence continues at coordinate 61,497,165 of NC_044982.1, read as the reverse complement.
AAAATATGGTGAAACTCTATCTCTACTAAAAATACAAAAATTAGCCAGGCATTGTAGCATTCACCTGTAATCCTAGCTACCTGGGAGGCTGAGGCAGGAGAATTACTTGAACCCAGGAGGCAGAGGTTGCGGTGAGCCAAGAACATGCCATTGTACTCCAGCCTGGGTGACAAAAGTGAAACTCCATCTCAAAAAAAGAAAACAAACAAACAAAAAAGAGACAGAGGAAGTTAAACTATTCCTATTTGCATACAGCATAATCCTATATCTAGGAAACCCCATGCTGTCACCCCAAGAGCTCTTTAAGCTAATAAACTACTTCAGCAAAGTCTCAGGATACAAAATCAATGTGCAAAACTCACTAACATTCCTATACACCAACAGTCAAGCCAACAGCCAAATGTGGAATGCAATCCAATGCACAGTTGCCACAAAAAGAATAAAATACCTAGGAATATAGCTAACCAGGGAGGTGAAAGATCTCTACGAGGAGAACTACAAAACACTGCTCAAAGAAATAAAATATTGCTGGCCAGGCATGGTGACTCAGGCCTGTAATCCCAGTACTTTGGAAGGCTGAGGTAGGTGGATCACTTGAGGTCAGGAGTTTGAGACCAGCCTGGCCAACATGGTGAAACCCCATCTTTACTAACAATACAAAAATTAACTGGGTGTGGTGGTGCATGTCTGTAATCCCAGCTACTTGGGAGGCTGAGGCAGGAGAATCACTTGAACCTGGGAGGTGGAGGTTGCAGTGAGCCAAGATCATGCCATTGCACTCCAGGTAGGGTGACAGAGTGAGACTCCATCTTAAAAAAAAAAAAAAAAAAAAAGGAAAAAGAAATCAGAGACTAAACAAATAAATGGAAAAAGATTCCATGAACAGGAAGATTCAATATCATTAAAATGGCCATACTACTCAGAGCAATTTATAGATTCAATGCTATTCCCATTAAACTACCATTGACACTCTTTACAGAACTAGAAAAAACTATTTTAAAATTCATATGGAACCCAAAAAGACCCCTAGTAGCCAAGGCAATTCTAAGCAAAAATAACATAGCTGGAGGCATTATGCTACTTGACTTAAACTGTACTAGGAAACGAGAGTAATCAAAACAGCATGGTACTGGTACAAGAACAGATACATAGACCAATGGAACAGAATAGAGAACTGAGAAATAAGCCTGCACACCTACAACTATCTGATCTTCAACAAACCTGACAAAACAAGCAATGGGGAAAAAATCCCCTATGCAGCAAATGGTCCTGGGATAACTGGCTAGCCATATGCAGAAGATGGAAACTGGACCCCGTCCTCACCCCATATACAAAAATTAAATCAAGATGGATTAAAGACTTAAATGTAAAACCCAAAACTATTTGTAAAAAAACCTGAAAAACAACCTAGGCAATATGATTCTGGACATAGAAATGGGTAAAGATTTCACTATGAAGGCACCAAAAAATTGCAACAAAGGCAAAAAAAATGACAAATGGAATCTAATTAAACTAAAGGGCTTCTGCACAGCAAAGGAAACTATCAACAGAGTGAACAGACAACCTACAGAATTAGAGAAAAATTTTGCAAACTATGCATCTGACAAAGGTCTAATATCCAGCATCTATAAACAACTTAAATTTACAAGAAAAAGACAAACAACCCCAACAAAAAGTGGCAAAGGACATGAGCAGAGACTTTTCAAAGGAAGGCATACATGTGGCCAACAATCATATGAAAAAAAGTTTAACATCACTGATCATTAGAGAAATGCAAATCAAAACCACAATGGGATACCATCTCACACCAGTGAGAATGGCTATTAAAAAGTCAAAAAATAACAGATACTGGCAAGCTTGTGGAGAAAAAGGAATGCTTATACACTGTTAGTGGGAGTTTAAATTAGTTCAACCACCGTGGAAGACAGTGTGGCAATTCCTCAAAACCTAGAAACAAATACCATTAGACCCAGCAACCCCATTACTGGGGTACCCCAAAAAATATAAATTGCCCTATTATAAAAACACATGCACATGTATGTTCATTGTAGCACTATTCACAATAGCAAAGACATGGAATCAACCTAAATGCCCATCAATGGTAGACTAGACTGAGAAAATGTGGTACATATACACCATGGAATACTAGGCAGCCATAAAAAAGAACAAGATCATGTCCTATGCAGGAACATGGATGAAGCTGGAGGCTATTATCCTTAACAAACTAACACAGGAACACAAAGTCAGCCACATGTTCTCACTTATAAGTGGGAGCTAACTGATGAGACCACATGTACACATAGAGGGAAATAACAAACACTGGGGCCTGTTGGTGGGTGGAGAGTGGGAGGAGGGAGATGATCCAGAGAAATAACAAATGGGCATGAGTCTTAATACCTGGGTGATGAAATATTCTGTACAACCAACCCCCATGACACAAGTTTACCTATATAATAAATCTGCACACGTACCCCTGAACCTAAAATAAAAGTTTAATAAAATAAATGTTTTATAGACTTCACCAGAGAAGCCATCATGTTCCAGGCTTTTCTTTGTTGGGAGATTTTTGACTACTTATTCAATCTCCTTATTTATTGGTCTATTCAGATTTTCTATTTCTTCATGATTCAGTCTCAATAGGTTATATATTTACAGAAATTTATTATTTATTCTAGGTTATTCAATTTGTTGGCATATGATTATTCATAGTAGTATTTAACGATCCTTTGCATGTTGGTGGTATTAGTTATATCCTCTTTTATGTACAGTTTTATTTATTTGAGTTTTTTTCTCTTAGTCTAACTAAAGATGTGTCAATTTTGTTAATTTTTTCAAAAAAATAACTTAGTGTCAGATCTATTTTATTGTTTTTCCAGTCTTGATTTCATTTATTACTGCTTTGGTTTTCATTATTTCCTTCCTTTTTCTGACTTTGGGCTTAATTTTTATTTTTTCTAGTTATTTGAAGAATAAAATTGTATACTTGAGATATTTCTTTATTCTTAATACAGACATTTATGTCTATAATCTTTCCTCTTAGTTTTTCTGAATCCAATAAGTTTGGGTATGTTTTCTTTCCTTTGTCTCGAGATTTTTGTTTTCCTTTAGATTTCTTTTTTAACCCACTGCTTGTTCAAGACAGTGTTGTTTAATTTCCAAATATTTGTGAATTCTCCAATTTTTTCATGTTATTGACTTCTATTTTCATACTATTATGGTCAGAAAAAAAAAACTTGATATAATTTCTATCTTCTGGAATTTGCTAAGTCTTGTTTTGTGGCCTAATGTATTATCTATCCTGCAGAATGTTTCTTGTGCCCTTAAAAAGGACATGTGTTTTGCTGCTATAGTATTACATGTACAGAACACACAATGTCTGTTAGGTTAGTCTATAATATTGTTCAAATTTGCTGTTTTTTAATTGATTTTATTTCTGGATGATCCACCCATTGTTGCAAGTCGGGTATTGAGTGCCCTACTATTATTATATTACTGTGGATTTCTCCCTTCAGTTTTGTTATTATTTGCTTTATAAATTTAGGTGGTCCAAAGTTGGGTGCATGTATATTTATAATTATTATACTCTCTTGATAAATTGACTATTATTATATAATAATCTTCTTTGTCTCTGTTGACAGCTTTTTACTTAAAGTCTATTTTGTTTGATATAAATATAGTCACCCCGTACTGTTTTGGTTACTGTTTGCATGAAATATCTTTCCCTTCCTTCACTTTCAATTCATGTGTGTTCTTAAAACTAAAGTGAGTCTTTTGTAGGTAGCATATAGTAGCATCTTGGGTTTTTAATCTAGTCAGCCACTTTGTCTTTTGATTCAAGAATTCAATCCATTTGCCCAGTTCCAAGATGGCCAAATAGGAACAGCTCCAGTCTACAGCTCCTGGCGTGAGGGACGCAGAAGACAGGTGATTTCTGCATTTTCAACTGAGGTACCAGGTTCATCTCGTGGAGGCTTGTTGGACAGTGGGTGCAGCCCACAGAATGTAAGCTGAAGCAGGGTGGGACATTGCCACACCTCACCCAGGAAGCACAAAGGGTTGGGGAATTCCCCTTCCTAGCCAAGGGAAACCATGAAAGACAGTACCTGGAAAATCGGGACACTCCCACCCTAATACTGCACTTTTACAATGGTCCTAGCAAACGGCACACCAGGAGATTATATCCCACGCCTGGCTTGGAGGGTCCCACTCCCACAGAGCCTCGCTCACTGCTAACACAGCAGTCTGAGATTGAACTGCAAGGCAGTAGTGAGGTTGGGGGAGGGGCGTCCACTATGCTGAGGCTTGAGTAGGTAAACAAAGTGGCCGGGAAGCTTGAATTGGGTGGAGCCCACCACAACTCAAGGAGGCCTGTCTGCCTCTGTAGACTCCACCACTGGGGGCAGGGCATAGCTGAACAAAAGGCAGCAGAAACTTCTGCAGACTCAAACGTCCCTGTCTGACAGCTTTGAAGAGAGTAGTGGTTCTCCCAGCATGGAGTTTAAGATCTGAGAACAGACAGACTGCCTACTCAAGTGGGTCCCTGACCCCTGAGTAGTCTAACTGGGAGACATGTCCCAGTAGGGGCCGACTGACACCTCATGTAGCTGGGTGTACCCCTCTGAGACAAAGCTTCCAGAGGAAGGATCAGGCAGCAACATTTGTTGTTCTGCAATATTTGCTGTTCAGCAGTCTCCGCTGGTGATACAAAGTAAACAAGGTCTGGAGTGGACCTCCAGCAAACTCCAACAGACCTGCAGCTGAGGGGCCCGACTGTTAGAAGGAAAACTAACAAACAGAAAGGACATCCACACCAAAACCCCATCTGTACGTCACCATCATCAAAGACCAAAGGTAGACAAAACCACAGAGATGGGGAAAAAGTAGTGCAGAGAAGCTGAAAATTCTCAAAATCAGAGTGCCTCTTCTCCTCCAAAGGCATGCAACTCCTTGCCAGCAATGGAACAAAGCTGGATGGAGTATGACTTTGATGAGTTGAGAGAAGAAGGCTTCAGACGACCAGTAATAATGAACTTCTCCAAGCTAAAGGAAGATGTTCCAACCCATCACGAAGAAGCTAAAAACTTGAAAAAAGATTAGACAAATTACTAACTAGAATGAACAGCATAGAGAAGACCTTAAATGAACCAATGGAGCTGAAAACCATGGTACGAGAACTATGTGATGCATGCACAAGCTTCAGTAGTCGATTCGATCAAGTGGTAGAAACGGTATCAGTGACTGAAGATCAAATGAATGAAATGAAGGGAGAAGAGAAGTTTAGAGAAAAAAAAGAGTAAAAAGAAATGAACAAAGCCTCCAAGAAATATGGGACTATGTGAAAAGACCAAATCTACATCACATTGCTGCACCTGAAAGTGATGGGGAGAATGGAACCAAGCTGGAAAACACTCTTCAGGATATTATCTAGGAGAACTTCCTCAACCTAGCAAGGCAGGCCAACATTCAAATTCAGGAAATACAGAGAACGCCCCAAAGATATTCCTCGAGAAGAGCAACTCCAAGACACATAATTGTCAGATTCACCAAAGTTGAAATGAAGGAAAAAATATTAAGGGCAGCCAGAGAGAAAGGTCAGGTTACCCACAAAGGGAAGCCCATCAGACTAACAGCTGATCTCTCAGTAGAAACTCTATAAGCCAGAAGAGAGTGGGGTCCAATATTCAACATTTTTAAAGAAAAGAATTTTGAATGCAGAATTTCATGTCCAGCAAAACTAAGCTTCATAAGTGAAGGAGAAATAAAATCCTTTACAGACAAGCAAATACTGAGAGATTTTGTCACCACCAGGCCTGCCTTACAAGAGCTCTTGAAGGAACCACTAAACATGGAAAGGAAAAACCGGTACCAGCCACTGCAAAAACATGTCAAATTGTAAAGACCATTGATGCTAGGAAGAAACTGTATAAACTAATGAGCAAAATAACCAGCTAACATCATAATGACAGGACCAAATTTACACATAACAATATTAACCTTAAACGTAAACAGGCTAAATGCCCCAGTTAAAAGACACAGACTGGCAAATTGGATAAGGAGTCAAGACCCATCAGTTTGCTGTGTTCAGGAGACCCATCTCACGTGCAGAGACACACATAGCCTCAAAATAAAGGGATGGAGGAAGATCTACCAAGAAAATGGAAAACAAAAAAAAGCAGGAGTTGCAATCCTAGTCTCTGATAAAACAGACTTTAAACCATCAAAGATCAAAAGAGACAAAGAAGGCCATTACATAATGGTAAAGGGATCAATTCAACAAGAAGAGCTAACTATCCTAAATATATATGCACCCAATACAGGAGCACCTAGATTCATAAAGCAAGTTCTTAGAGACCTACAAAGAGACTTAGACTCCCACACAATAATAATGGGAGAAGTTAACACCCCACTGTCAACATTAGACAGATCAATGAGACAGAAAGTTAACAAGGATATCCAGGAATTGAACTCACCTCTGCACCAAGTGGACCTAATAGACATCTACAGAACTCTTCACCCCAAATCAACAGAATATACATTCTTCTCAGCACCACATCACACTTATTCCAAAATTGACCACATAGATGGAAGTAAAGCACTCCTCAGCAAATGTAAAAGGACAGAAATTATAACAAACTGTCTCTCAGATGACAGTGCAATCAAACTAGAACTCAGGATTAACAAACTCACTCAAAACCGCTCAACTACATGGAAACTGAACAACCTGCTCCTGAATGACTACTGGGTAAATAACGAAATGAAGGCAGAAATAAAGATGTTCTTTGAAACCAATGAGAACAAAGACACAACATACCAGAATCTCTGGAACACACTTAAAGTAGCGTGTAGAAGGAAATTTATAGCACTAAATGCCCACAAGAGAAAGCAGGAAAGATCTAAAATCAACACCCAAAGATCACAATTAAAAGAACTAGAGAAGCAAGAGCACACATATTCAAAAGCTAGCAGAAGGCAAGAAATAATGAAGATCAGAGCAGAATTGAAGGAGATAGAGACCCCAAAAACTCTTCAAAGAAATCAATGAATCCAGGAGCTGGTTTTTTGAAAAGATCAATAAAATTGATAGACTGCTAGCAAGACTAGTAAAGAAGAAAAGACAGAAGAATCAAATAGATGCAATAAAAAACGATAAAGGGGATATCACCAATGATGCCACAGAAATACAAACTACAATCAGAGAATACTATGAACACCTCTACGCAAATAAACCTGAAAATCTAGAAGAAATGGATAAATTCCTAGACACATACACCCTCCCAAGACTAACCCAGGAAGAAGTTGAATCCCTGAATAGACCAATAATAGGCTCTGAAATTGAGGCAATAATTAATAGCCTGCCAACCAAAAAAAGTCCAGGACAGATGGATTCACAGTCGAATTCTACCAGAGTTACAAAGAGGAGCTGGTACCATTCCTTCTGAAACTATTCTAATCGACAGAAAAAGAGCGAATCCTCCCTAACTCATTTTATAAGGCCAGCATCATCCTGATATCAAAACCTAGCAGAGACATACACACAAAAAAAGAGAATTTTAGACCAATATCCCAGATGAACATTGATGCAAAAATCCTCAATAAAATACTGGCAAGCTGAATCCAGCAGCACATCAAAAAGTTTATCTAGCACGACCACGTTGGCTTCATCCCTGGGATGCAAGGCTGTTTCAACATACACAAATCAATAAACGTGATCCATCATATAAACAGAACCAAAGACAAAAACCACATGGTTATCTCAATAGTTGCAGAAAAGGCCTTCGACAAAATTCAACAGCCCTTCATGCTAAAAACTCGAATAAACTAGGCATTGATGGAACGTATCTCAAAATAGTAAGAGCTATTTATGACAAACCCACAGCCAACATCATACCCAAAGGGTGAAAACTGGAAGCATTCCCTTTGAAAACCAGCACAAAATAAGGATGCCCTTTCTCACCACTCCTATTCAACATAGTGTTGGAAGTTCTGGCCAGGGCAATCAGGCAGGAGAAAGAAATAAAGGGTATTCATTTAGGAAAACAGGATATAAAATTGTCCCTGTTTGCAGAAGACATGACTGTATATTTAGAAAACCCTATCATCTCACCCCAAAATCTCCTTAAGCTGATAAGCAACTTCAGCAAAGTCTCAGGATACAAAATCAATGTGCAAAAATCACAAGCATTCTTATACACCAGTAACAGACAAACAGAGAGTCAAATCATGAATGAACTCCCATTCACAATTGCTTCAAAGAGAATAAAACACCTAGGAATCCAACTTACAAGGGATGTGAAGGACCTTTTCAAGGAGAACAACAAACCACTGCTCAATGAAATAAAAGAGGACACACACAAATGGAAGAACATTCCATGCTCATGGATAGGAAGAATCAATATGGTGAAAATGGCCATACTGCCCAAGGCAATTTATAGATTCAATGCCACCTCCATCAAACTACAAATGACCTTCTTCATAGAATTGGAAAAAACTGCTTTGAAGTTCATATAGAATCAAGAAAGAGCTCACATTGCCAAGACAATCCTATGCAAAAAGAACAATGCTGGAGGCATCACGCTACCTGACTTCAAGCTATACTACAAGGCTACAGTAACCAAAACAGCATGGTATTGGTACCAAAACAGAGATATAGACCAATGGAACAGAACAGGGGCCTCAGAAATAATACCACATATCTATAACCATCTAATCTTTGACAAACCTGACAAAAACAAGAAATGGGGAAAGGTACTGGGAAAACTGGCTAGCCATATGTAGAAAGCTGAAACTGGATCCCTTGCTTACATCTTATAAAAAATTTAATTCAAGATGGATTAAAGACTTAAATGTTAGACCTAAAACCATAAAAACCCTAGAAGAAAACCTCGACAATACCATTCAGGACATAGGCATGGGCAAAGACTTCATGACTAAAACACCAAAAGCAATGGGAACAAAAGCCAAAATAGGCAAATGGGATCTAATTAAACTAAAGAGCTTCTGCACAGCAAAAGAAACCACTATCAGAGTGAACAGGCAACCTACCACATGGGAGAAAATTTTTACAATCCACCCATCTGACAAAGCACTAATAGCGAGGATCTACAAAGAACTTAAACAAATTTACAAGAAAAAATCAACCCCATCATAAAGTGGGTGAAGGATATGAACAGACATTTCTCAAAAGAAGATATTTATGCAGCCAATAGACACATAACACATGAAAAAATGCTCATCATCACTGGCCATCAGAAAAATGCAAATCAAAACCACAATTAGATACCATCTCACACCAGTTAGAATGGCAATCATTAAAAAGTCAGGAAACAACAGATGCTTGAGAGGATGTGGAGAAATAGGAACACTTTTACACTGTTGGTGGGACTGTAAAATATTTCAACCATTGTGGAAGACAGTGTGGCGATTCCTCAAGGATCTAGAACTGGAAATACCATTTGACCCAGACATCCCATTACTGGGTGTATACCCAAAGGAATATAAATCATGTTGCTATAAAGACACATGCACACGTATGTTTATTGCAGCACTATTTACAATAGCAAAGATTTGGAACCAACCCAAATGTCCAACAATGATAGACTGGATTAAGAAAACGTGGCACATATACACCATGGAATATTATGCAGCATTAAAAAAGGATGAGTTAATGTCCTTTGCAGGGACACAGATGAAGCTGGAAACCATCATTCTGAGCCAACTATCGCAAGGACAGAAAACCAAACACCACATGTTCTCTCTCATAGGTGGGAATTGAACAATGAGAACACTTGGACACAGGGTGGGGAACCTCACACACCAGGGCCTATCGTAGGGTGGGGGCAGGGGGCAGGGATAGCATTAGGAGATATACCTAATATAAATGACAAGTCAATGGGTGTGGCACACCAACATGGCACATGTATACATATGTAACAAACTTGCACATTGTGCACATGTACCCTAGAACTTAAAGTATAATTTAAAAAGAATTTAATTAATTTAAGTCTAAAGTAAGTATTAATAGGTTAAAAACTTACTACTGTCATTTTGTTAATTGTTTTCTTGGTTTTTTTTAGCTCCTTTGTTCCTTCTTCCTCTCTTGTTGTCTTGTTTTGTGATTTTATTTTCTTTTTTTTAGTATGCTTTGATTCCTTTCTCTTTATTTTTGTGTATCTACTACAGGTTTTTTCTTTGTGGTTTCTATGAGGCTTAAATAAAATAGCTTATAGTTATAACAGTCTATTTTAAGCTGATAAAAACTTAACTTTGACCACATAGAAAAACTATTCTTTAACTTCTCATCCTCCCGTATTTTGTTATTGATGTCACAATTTACATTTTTTTTGCTAAGTTCAAAGTATTATTTCCTTCACTTCTAATTACAAATAAGTTTTACCTTTTATTGTATTTCATTATACAATTTTACATAGTACCACTATTGTTTTAAGCAATAATTAAGCAAATTGAACTACTGTTTTTGAGCTCTATTTTTCAGCATATAGATTTACCTAAAAAAGTACAAACCAAGCACAGTGGTGCAATTTTCCAGGGACTTTCAAATTACTTAAATATTTACAAATATATAACCCCTCTGCTGGAACACATGAAAATTTTGGCGTTGAGAAGAAACACTCCATGTATATGAAATCTTTAAATGTCAACATTTGCACAGTTCCAAATACTCCCGAGAAAGGTCAGTCTTACTGTCATTTACCTCTGCATTTTTTCACACTTCAGTGTATCTTGGGGAACCATAACCTCGGTTACTCGATGTACCACTAATTGCACAAAATATATGTAATGTGTTGCTAATCCAGGGAGAATGCATTGTGTCTTCTTGTAATATCTGCTCGTGGATAATATCAAATAATTCTTTTATTATGTTTCTGAAATTTGACTTTAGCCCTTCATGGTACTCAACTTGATCTTCTTTTTTTGTTTGTTTTTTGGTTTTTTTTTTTTTTGGTTTTTTTTTTTTTTTTTTTTTTTTTTTTTTTTTTTTTGGTTTTTTTTTTGAGACGGAGCCTCGCTCTGTCGCCCAGGTTGGAGTGCAGTGACCGGATCTCAGCTCACTGCAAGCTCCGCCTCCCGGTTCACGCCATTCTCCTGCCTCAGCCTCCCGAGTAGCTGGGACTACAGGCGCCCGCTACCTCGCCTGGCTAGTTTTTTGTATTTTTTTAGTAGAGACGGGGTTTCACCGTCTTAGCCAGGATGGTCTCGATCTCCTGACCTTGTGATTCGCCCATCTCGGCCTCCCAAAGTGCTGGGATTACAGGCTTCACCCACCGCGCCCGGCCAACTTGATCTTTAATTAGCTACTCAGTTCAAGTGCAATGCTGCATGCTTGTATGAATTTCCTAAACATGTCTTTCAACTCACTTTCTTAGATGGATACTTGCTAGCTTGGCTGTCATTTAAGAAAGCCCTTGCTTATGCTAATGGACCTGCATTGACCTGCAGGGAAACACAGCCCTGCAATTTAAGTTGGAGCTGAATCATGTCCATGTCAACCGAGGAGCAAAGCTTTTGAAGAATCTGCAGTTTTATCTTTTATTTCATCAGTGGCAACATCAATTGGTTTTAAATTAATCTGCTGTTTACAGTTAATAGGGATCCTCTTCTTCACATAGGGAAATGAGTTTGAAGTTGTCAAGATTTTACGGCATTGCACTGTTCTTCCGTACAACCCTGCTTTTTGCCTGAAAAAGTGTAAGGAGCCACAAAAACAAATCTGCTGATACTATGATTTTTCAAACTCAGTCTTTCTTTCTGTGAGTTCTTTGTCATCAAAATAAGGCTTCACATAAGTAACTTGCTTGTGAGCATATTTTGGATCAAGCTCTTTGGCATTTACCTTGTCTGTATCCTGAATTATTTTGACATTCTTCATACCAAATTTTTCACCATAAAGTTTAACAAGTCTCAGGGAAATTTCTGAGAGGCCAGTGAGCTTTGGTTCTTTATAGATGTAAAGATGTTCCATCTTCTTCTTCAAAAAAAGACTGGCCATAAAGGCAACCCTGAAGAAAGTGCCTAAAAGTCTTTTTTTTTTTTTTTTTTTGTATGCATAACTTCCAGAATTTTTGTGTAAGCTCCATGAAGAGTTCTATAAACTTGAGTACGTTTCTTAAACCCATGATTTTTCTCATAAATTGGAATGATCAACTTGGAAATCTCATAAATTATTTCATAAAGTTTCACCTTCCATAAGCTATCCACACATTGTTCTAGCAACTCCAGCAAGACTTCTTCACTATAATGGACATCCATCATCCCAGCATCTTCTTTCATTGCTCCTTCTTCATCTATATTGGGAGTAATTTTCTTGAAGGGTGAACATCCGTTAAGAAATTTTTTTTAAATGAAGAAACTCTGCAACTAGAGCTGCTACATGGACATAACACATTGCAGCCTCTGAAAAATCTCCATTTTTTACATGAATGTTGGCCATGCTATCAAGTCAGGTTTTCCTGAGCTCTGGGATACTTGCATAGGACTTGGTTAAGCTACAGTGGAGATCAATTCACATTTCAGGGTCTTTCTCATGCTCCTTCATTTGGGCAGTGGCCATAAGAACAATGCAGATTCTCTTGGTCAAGTCTTTGACTTATGTGGGAAAGGCAGTTGCTTTCATAGGTCTGTCACTATTTGCAAAATTATTGATAATGAATAAAGACTCCTGAAATCTTGATCTTCCACTTAGTGTTACATCAGCTATCAGGTGGCTTACAGCAATTATTATCTATAGATGTGTCCTCTAAACAGTCTTCCTTTTGGTATACTCAAAGTTGTTTCTCAACAAAAGATACAAAAATGCAGATGTTTCATTTCTGGTTGAGTTAATCTTCAATGTGCAGCACTTTAAAGCCTCATAGCAAAATGCAGCACACATGTTTACTCTTCCTTTGAAAAAGTCTGAAGGAAACTTACTGATGAAAGCTCTCAGTGAGGCAAATACATGTTTCAGCAACACTTCAGATTGTCCATTTTTGAGAAAAGCAAGATGAATATCAAACATCTTTTTCATTAATGGGTTGTGATCATCATTATTTAAAAGTTGGGTCTTGAAGCCCTGATGGAAAATGACATGGTATCTAGTACTGTTAGGGAAATTTCAGTAGCTGTATTGCCTTCAAGAAGTTCCTGGTGGAAAATGTCTGTTCAGTTGTTCTAGAACTGTGATTAAGTGTAAATGAACTTTCTAGGCTACTAAGATGCTGAAGCCGGGTCTGCATTATCCCTGATCTGTTTCAAAGGGCAGGCATGGTTTGTGATTTTTGGTCTATTCTGAAGTGTTTTGACAGCCAGGCATCATGCACCTTGCTATGTTTCTTTTCCCCATATATCTAAAGTGAAACAAGCATACTTCTAAAAGTATAAAAATGTGTATGATCTCCTGAGGAGATACTTTATTCCAGTAAGTTAAGAGAGTATCTTCCGAAATCACTTTTACTATATACAGATAGCACATCAAGAGGCTTCTGATTTCATACTGATCCAGGCAGTTATACTGGGATACGCTACTCCTTGTAGAACTCTGTCGGGTATTTTCACCAGCTGGAAGTTTCCCGATCTGGAAATCCTGTTGCTCCTTCTGGGATAAGGAAACCTCTTGAATCTTCTCTCTTAATTCCATGTCCATTTTGAAAAGACCCATAAGCAGTGCCTTTGTCAGTGCTCAGACTCCCTCTATTGTCAGGTGAAGTAAAGCCATATGGAAACTCATCTCTGGATGTAGAATTAGGCATAGCTGCACAAGAATACAAGGTAGCTTGACCTGCTAATCGCTGTATATTTTCCAAAAGCACTCCAACAAAGGGGAGGTACAATTGTGCTATTTTGGCTTGTTAGTTCTTGTGCTGGTATCTTGTGTCAAATGCATGTTTTATCAAAATGTTCTTTATGACAGAGATAGCTGTATATCTGATCTCATAATTGTCCTGAAGAGCAATGGAAGTTTCCCTCAGAAGTAGACCAAACAAGAAGTGATGCTTGCAATACTCATCTGATAAACTGTATTCAAGAATCAAGAATCTTGAATACAGTTTAGGTTTTGCAAATGCCATTGGCAAATTCAGAGGAATGTAATGTTCGTGATTGCAGATTGTTTGCAGAAATTCAAACTTGTATTCAGCCAGAACATTAGGATCTTTGGGGCTGAATCCAGATATATAGTCAAATTGAAAACAAATCCTCTATCCATTAGTGTCAAACAGCACTTCAGGAAGCTAGTCAAACTGTAATTCACATTTCTGGACTCATTGGGAATCTCCGCATACAGAATAGTCACATGGTTATTGCAAGAAGCAGTGAATGTAAGGCATGATGATATGCCTCAGGAAATCTCTGGCCTCGGGGAAGCTTAATCTTACTCTCTTTCAACAAGTATGTGGCCATCAACTTTGCAATTATTTCAAAGAAAAACCATGAGTACTTTAGCAATGTGTTTATTGCTAAAAAATCTGCAGACTGTTTCAATAGTTCTATCATCGTAGCAGCCAGGGTTTTACGTATCAGCTGGGCCTAAGAAGCACTTGGTTTTTCAGGTCCGAAGCAATACTTTATGAATGATCTTAAATAACTATCCAAGCCTTCTTCATGGCACTTTGATACAATATGTAAGAGAACCATGGTGCAGTTGATAGGAACATCATCTTCATGGATCATATTTGTGAGAACTCAGAAGAGTTGCCTAAGAATTACAGGTAGAAACTGTATCATGACTTGGATCTCCATGGCATGCAAAGACTTTAAGTATTTAATGAGCTCCCCTGGAACTTCTTTCGAGCCTGACTGAATCAGCTGGCAATGATGGAAGAATTTGTGCAAATGCAGATCTTAAGTGTAAATGGTAGATTCTAAGTGGCTTTTAATCTTCCACAAACGCTTTGCACCATCTACCTGTTTAATACCCATGTTACATTGTCTTCTTGATTATCCATCATTCAGATTCAAGTAGCCTGGGGGAAGATTGGCAGAAACTGGCAGCTGCTGCCCAAATGTGATGATTATACCATCTTTCAGCAAAGGTACCAAAATTCAACTGGAGTTTCAACTGTGTCTTGCTTTTTGGTTGTTCCCTTTGTGATAATTTCACAACTTACATGATAAAAAGTGAAAAGCAAATGATGTTTTTGATGGAAGTGAATGCGAAGCTCAATTTTAATGTCATCATAGAACCCTGGGTTTTGATTGTGATGCGAGACAACAGCATAAGCATTTGTGGTAAAAACAGACCCTGCAGGTTTTCCATAAACACAATTTAGAACACTAGCATCACTTTCATCTGAATCCTGGAATTCCATACAGACTGAAATGTTCCTTGCCTTGGCAAATGTTTTCTAGCTATCGTGTTTTAATTGCAAGGGATATACATACAAATGGTTTTTGTAAATAGTAAATGGATAACAATATTTTGTCATTTCTGGAACAAACTTTTCAACCTCCATAGTAATATTTTGGCACTGGGGCAGGCTTGGAACCTGGGTCTGTAGAAGTAGGCCCAATGCTGGGGCAGGCCTTGAATCTGGGGCTGCAGGGACTGACCTGAAGCCTGAGACTGTAGGGGCTGGCCTTGTGCCTGTGTTCACTGGAGCAGGCCTGGTGCTGGGATCCACAGCGAAGTCTGCTCACTACACTCTCCTTCCCTCATGTGGTGAGTCTCTTTCTGCATTGCACTGTTTAAGTTTGGGGGAGCAGTGATGCTGGCAACATGGAACTGTCCTTCCTACCCTCTTAAATGTGCTTTTCTTATTTCCATGCTCTAGCCAGGTGCTGTAATCTCTCATCTGGATTCGTTGGCTCTTACAAAGGTATTTTTGTACATAAGTGGTTGCTCAAATTGATGTTTCTTCAAGGGGATGACTGCTAGAAACTCATATTCTGCCATCTTGCTGACATCAGCTCCTCTAATACCCAAGACAGCAGATGAACAAGTGTTTTTTTCAGATAGAGCTCTGGACTTGAGGTTTTTTAAATAGAGACTTCATACAAAAGATCTCCAGTCTGTCTACATTTTCAAACATAGAATCTATAATTCAGTGACTGTCGGGTTCTCAAAAAACTATTAGTTCTTTACCCATCAATCCCAGAAGATTCATTAATCAGGGAATAATTGGGATACATCACCAGGCTAGGGGTTCTCTACCATCAATGAACAGAAGAGGAGGTATATAGTCCCAGCATTTCTCCCCTCATCTTTGTACCCTCTCCTCCCTAGATGATTCTGTTCACTCCAAGGATAAAGGTGGAGAAATCTATTAGAAACAAAACAACATAGCCTGGATAAGACAAATCCAGGGAAAGATGAGTTGTGATGCTTTCCTACTTCATTAACCTACTTTAAATAAAATGTTTAATCTTAAATATGTTCTGATTACTCTGGAATTAAGCTTAGAACCCTCTTCCTAAAGAAGGAAATATGGCTTAGAAAAATAACAAATTTATAACCAATCATTGCAGGCACCCACTGGACTTGGAAAACCATAGATGCACAGGAACACTTTGTACTGTTTTTGCAACTTTCCTGTAAGTCTGAAATTATCTCAAAACAAAAAGTTTTAGAAAAAAATTCATAGATCTGAGGTTGTCAAAGGTCTAGGAAATGAGAATATCTAGTGTTTAATTAGAGCTTTTTGCATTGCTAACATATAAATTCCTCTGAACCCTTCCCAATTTTTGGGTAAACTCAACTACACATAAAAATGACAGTGAGAGTGAGCAGTTGAGTCTCACCCCTGGGTAACTGTCATGAAGGAAAGAACACATGTGAAATAGCAAGATAATCCATAAATCATTCTAATTCAGCAGAGAGTGTAGAGGAATATAAAGAACCACAAGGATCTGCAATCATGGGAACCACTTTGTGTTTCCACAGGATGTAAAATAAAGATTTGAGACAACATTATATGGATATTCAGGAATCAGGCCCCCACAGTGGTTGGCATTTGGTCCACATGTTAGAAGTTCTTAGTTCAGTGTGGTATTTGGTAAATGTTATCTATTGACAGTATTGTTTAAAATTGGAGCACAGGTAGGAAGGTCCATCTGTGGCAACATAGGAAGGAGAAACAGCCAGGACCTGGCAAGTGATCTGCCCAGTAGTTTCTAGGGGAAATACTGGGGAAAGGAGAAACTGCAAAACTCAAAGGATCATCCACGCCATTCAGCAGCCTCAGGCAAAATTCCAGAATCAGTTTTTACCAAGATGAGCCTAAGGTGAATTGTAGAATCTCAAGAATAGATAACTCACTAGCTTAAAATTCATGCTTAAAACTCCAGATAGGCAAGTGAGCAAGGAGTTTTTCTGAAGGATACCTGCCCTAGGTTTGCAAGGCTATGAGTGAGGTTATCATTCTATTTTAGAGAGATTCAGTAATGCCTGAATTCTACCACTTACCTCTTCCACATTTGTGGTTCTCAACTAGAGTACCAATGCACATAGGACTCACAGCCAAATAAGAAATAAAATACCAAATTATTAATGCTTGGGCAAGCAAATGATACTCCCTGTTGCTGGTCTTTCCAGTTAAATTGAAAGAATATTATCTTCAAAAAATGGTGCTGGGACAAATGGATATCCACATGCAAAAGAATAAAGTTGTACTCCTATCTCACACTATATACAAAATTAACTCAAAAAGATCAAAGACCTAAATTTGAGAGCCAAAATGTAATAGAGTCTAATTCTAGTTTTTGATGTTTGACTGTGAATAACTTTTAAGCCTCATCCATGACTTTTCCCTTCTTCCACACGTCTGGGAAAGCTGATAAAGCTCAGATGCTCTCACCTTTAGTGTCTTCAGGGAATTGAAATTGAAACACATAAGCTCCTGCTTGTGTGCAGGAAACCTCGCCCTGGCCCAATCCCCTACAATAGAAATCTCTAGCCAGTTTCATTTCCTTGCCTTTCAATCCATTTACAGACAAGCTTGAGAAGCCTACCCTGCTTTAACCCAAAATCCTCACAAGTAATAAAACTTTTCACACTGTTGGGGTGTGTGTGTGTGTGTGTGTGTATGATCATCAGTCTTGACATTCAAATCAAATTGTGAGTGGTAATCTAGCCTGTATCTATGGAGTAGTCACAAAAGTTGATACTGTGAGCCAGATTGTATCGATGTTGACCACCACCACTGGGGATCTTCCTTCTCTTGCTCTTAACTGGGTACAAACCATTGCATGTAGCAGGTAGGATATTTCCTCTGCTTGCTAGCAAGCTTGCACTTTGAGTTGTGCTGTACTACGCAACATGTGTCGAGTCCTACGAAACCTCTGTTAAAAATTTAGCTGAAATAGGCCGGGTGCGGTGGCTCATGCCTGTAATCCCAGCACTTTGGGAGGCCGAGACGAGTGGATCACAAGGTCAGGAGATCAAGACGATCCTAGCTAACACGGTGAAACCCTGTCTTTACTAAAAATGCAAAAAATTAGCCGGGCGTGGTGGTAGATGCCTGTAGTCCCAGCTACTCGGGAGGCTGAGACAGGAGAATGGCGTAAACCCGGGAGGCAGAGCTTGCAGTGAGCCAAGATCTCGCCATTGCACTCCAGCTTGGGCAACAGAGCCAAACTCCATCTTAAAAAAAAAAAAAAAAAAAAAATTAGCTGAAGGAGGTCAGAAGTTTTTATATTTGCATTTGGGGATAAAAGTACAGCATTGGGGCCCTCCATAAAGTGGTCTTGGTTCATGTGTCTCAGGCTGGACCTATCTGTGTATCTTAGAATACAGCTGTACCAGGTGCTGGGTTCTGGTAAAAGACTCTTACCCTGTAATCAGCTGGTTGTATCTCAACCTGGCACTGTCCCCTGGTCTATAAAATGCTTTTGGGAAAGACTATACTCTATGCAAGATATACTCCATCAGTGGTTGCTCATAAAAGAACAATCATTACGAAGAGATTTTGTTGTTGATGTTGTTGTTGTTGTTGCTGTTGTCATTGTTTTTTACTTCAGTGACTCTGGTAGGTGTAAAGACTATCTCACTGTGGCTTTCTTTTTTTTATTGTATTTTAAGTTCTGGGGTACATGTGCACAATGTGCAGATTTGTTATATGTGCCATGTTGGTTTGCTGCACCCATCAACTCGTCATTTACATTAAGTATTTCTCCTAATGCTATCCCTCCCCCAGGCCCCCACCCCACAACAGGCCCCAGTGTGTGATGTTCCTCGCCCTATGTCCAAGTGATCTCATTGTTCAATTCCCACCTATGAATGAGAACATGTGATGTTTGGTTTTCTGTCCTTGTGATAGTTTGCTGAGAATAATGGTTTCCAGCGTCATCCATGTTCCTGCAAAAGACATGAACTCATCCTTTATTATGACTGCATAGTATTCCATGGTGTATATGTGCCACATTTTCTTAATCCAGTCTATCATTGATGGACATTTGGGTTGGTTCCAAGTCTTTGCTATTGTGAATAGTGCCACAATAAACAAACGTGTGCATGTGTCTTTATAGTAGCATGATTTATAATCCTTTGGGTATACACCCAGTAATGGGATCACTGGGTCAAATGGTATTTCTAGTTCTAGATCCCTGAGGAATCACCACACTGTCTTCCACAATGGTTGAACTAATTTACACTCCCACCGACAGTGTAAAAGCGTTCCTATTTCTCCACATCCTCTCAAGCATCTGTTGTTTCCTGACTTTTTAATGATTGCCATTCTAACTGGTGTGAGACGGTATCTCATTGCGGTTTTGATTTGCATTTCTCTAATGATCAGTGATGATGAGCATTTTTTCATAAATTTGTTGGCTGCATAAATGTCTTCTTTTGAGAAGCATCTGTTCATATCCTTTGCACACTTTTTGATGGGATTGTATGTTTATTTTTCTTGTAAATTTGTTTAAGTTCTTTGTCGATTCTGGATATTAGCCCTTTGTCAGATGGATAGATTGTAAAAATTTTCTCTCATTCTGTAGGCTGCCTGTTTACTCTGATGATAGTTTCTTTTGCTGTGCAGAAGCTCTTTAGTTTAATTAGATCCCATTTGTCTATTTTAGCTTTTGTTCCCATTACTTTTGGTGTTTTAGTTATGAAGTCTCTGCCAATGCCTATGTCCTGAATGGTATTGCCTAGGTTTTCTTCTAGGGTTTTTATGGTTTTAGGTCTTACATTTAAGTCTTTAATCCATCTTGAGTTAATTTTTGTATAAGGTGTAAGGAAGGGGTTCATTTTCAGCCTATGGCTAGCCAGTTTTCCCAGCAACATTTATTAAATAGGGAATCCTTTCCCCATTGCTTATTTTTGTCAGGTTTGCCAAAGATTAGATGGTTGTAAGTGGCCGGGCGCGGTGGCTCAAGCCTGTAATCCCAGCACTTTGGGAGGCCGAGGCGGGCGGATCACGAGGTCAGGAGATCGAGACCATCCTGGCTAACACAGTGAAACCCCGTCTCTACTAAAAATACAAAAACTTAGCCGGGCGAGGTGGCAGGCGCCTGTAGTCCCAGCTACTCGGGAGGCTGAGGCAGGAGAATGGCGTGAACCCGGGAGGTGGAGCTTGCAGTGAGCCGAGATCCGGCCACTGCACTCCAGCCTGGGTGACAGAGCGAGACTCCGTCTCAAAAAAAAAAAAAAAGAAAAAAAAAAAAAAAGATTAGATGGTTGTAGATGTGTGGTGTTATTTCTGAGGCCTCTGTTCTGTTCCATTGGTCTATATATCTGTTTTGGTACCAGTACTATGCTGTTTTGGTTACTGTAGCCTTGTAGTATAGTTTGAAGTCAGGTAGCGTGATGCCTCCAGCTTTGTTCTTTTGGCTTAGGATTGTCTTGGCTATGCAGGCTCTTTTTTGGTTCCATATAAACATGAAAGTAGTTTTTTTTTCCAATTCTGTGAAGAAAGTCATTAATAGCTTGATGGGGATAGCACTGAATCTATAAATTACTTTGGGTAGTATGGCCATTTTCACGATATTGGTTCTTCCTATCCATAAGCTTGGAATGTTTTTCCATTTGTTTGTGTCCTCTCTTATTTCATTGAGCGGTTGTTTGTAGTTCTCCTGGAAGAGGTCCTTCACATCCCTTGTAAGTTGAATTCCTAGGTATTTTATTCTCTTAGTAGAAATTGTGTATGGGAGCTCACTCATGATTTGGCTCTCTGTTGGTCTATTATTGGTGTATAGGAATGCTTGTGATTTTTGCACATTGATTTTGTATCCTGAGACTTTGCTGAAGTTGCTTATCAGCTTAAGGAGATTTTGGGGTGAGATGATAGGGTTTTCTAAATATACAATCATGCCACCTGCAAACAGGGACAATTTGACTTTTTTCCTAATTGAATACCCTTATTTCTTTCCCTTGCCAGATTGCCCTGGTCAGAACTTCCAATACTATGTTAAATAGGAGTGGTGAGAAAGCGCATCCTTATTTTGTGCCAGTTTTCAAAGGGAATGCTTCCAGTTTTTGCCCATTCAGTATGATACTGGCTGTGGGTTTGTCATAAATAGCTCTTATTATTTTGAGATACATTCCATCAATACCTAGTTTATTCAAGTTTTTAGCATGAAGGGCTGTTGAATTTTGTCGAAGGCCTTTTCTGCATCTATTGAGATAATCATGTAGATTTTGTTGTTGGTTCTGTTTATGTGATGGATTATGTTAATTGATTTGTGTATGTTGAATCAGCCTTGCATCCCAGGGATGAAGCCAACATAATCGTGCTAGATGAGCTTTTTGATGTGCTGCTGGATTCGGTTTGGAGTATTTTATTTAGGGTTTTCGCATCAATGTTCATCATGTATACTGGCCTACAATTTTCTTTTTTTGTTGTGTCTCTGCTAGGTTTTGATATCAGGATGATGCCGGCCTCATAAAATGAGTTAGGGAGGATTCCCTCTTTTTCTATTGTTTGGAATAATTTCAGAAGGAATAGTACCAGATCCTCTTTGTAACTCTGGTAGAATTCGGCTGTGAATCCATCTGTCCTGGACTTTTCTTGGTTGGGATGCTGTTAGTTATTGCCTCAATTTCAGAACCTGTTACTTGTCTATTCAGAGATTCAACTTCTTCCTGGTTTAGTTGGGAGGGTGTATGTGTCTAGGAATTTATCCATTTCTTCTAGATTTTCGGGTTTATTTGCATAGAGGTGTTTTTATAGTATTCTCTGATTGTAGTTGGTATTTCCATGGGATCTGGGTGATATCCCCTTTATCATTTTTATTGCACCTATTTGATTATTCTCTCTTTTATTCTTTATTAGTCTGGCTAGCGGTCTATCGACTTTGTTGATCTTCTCAAAAAACCAGCTCCTGGAGTCATTGATTTTTTGAAGGGTTTTTGCGGTCTCTTTTTTTTTTTTTGAGACGGAGTCTCGCTTTGTGGCCCAGGCTGGAGTGCAGTGGCCGGATCTCAGCTCACTGCAAGCTCTGCCTCCCGGGTTTATGCCATTCTCCTGCCTCAGCCTCCCGAGTAGCTGGGACTACGGGTGCCCACCACCTCGCCTGGCTAGTTTTTTGTATTTTTTAGTAGAGACAGGATTTCACCGTGTTAGCCAGGATGGTCTCGATCTCCTGACCTCGTGATCCGCCCGTCTCGGCCTCCCAAAGTGCTGGGATTACAGGCTTGAGCCACCGCACCCGGCGGTTTTTGGGGTCTCTATCTCTTTCAGTTCTGCTCTGATCTTATTATTATTTCTTGCCTTCTGCTAGCTTTTGAATTCGTTTGCTCTTGCTTCTCTAGTTCTTTTAATTGTGATGTTAGGGTGTCAATTTTAGATCTTTCCTGCTTTCTCTTGTGGGCATTTAGTGCTATAAATTTCCCTCCACACACTGCTTTAAATGCATCCCAGAGATCCTGGTACGTTGTGTCTTTGTTCTCATTGGTTTCAAAGAACATCTTTATTTCTGCCTTCATTTCGTTATTTACCCAGTAGTCATTCAGGAGCAGGCTGTTCAGTTTCCATGTAGTTGTGCAGCTTTGCAGTGAGTTACTTAATCCTGAGTTCTAATGTGATTGCACTGTCATCTGAGAGACAGTTTATTGTGATTTCTGTTCTTTTACATTTGCTGAGGAATATTTTAATTCCAATTATGTGGTCAATTTTAGAATAAGTGTGATGTGGTGCTGAGAAGAATGTATATTCTGTTGATTTGGGGTGGAGAGTTCTGTAGATGCCTATTAGATCCTCTTGGTTGAGAGCTGAGTTCAATTCCTGGGTATCCTTGTTAATTTTCTGTCTCATTGATCTGTCTAATATTGACAGTGGAGTGTTAAAGTCTCCCACGTCAATCTTAGCCTCCTGCACTAGCAGCAGGAATTTCAAGCCAATGGATTTAGCTTGCTGGGCTCTGTGGGTGTCGGTCCCACCTAGACAGACACCAGAGGGAGTCTCCTGGTCTGCTGGTTGGGAAGGCCATGGGAAAAGCACAGTATTTGCGCAGGAGTGTACCATTCCTCCCAGTACCATCTCTCACAGCTTCCCTTGGCTAGGAACGGGAAATCCCCCAATGCCTTGTGATTCCCAGGTGAGGCAATGCCCCGCCCTGCTTCAGCTCACCCTCCGTGGGCTGCACTCACTGTCCAACCAGTCTCAATGAGATGAACCAGGTACCTCAGTTGGAAATGCAGAAATCACCCGTCTTCTGCATCGATCTTGCTGGGAACTGCAGACCAGATCTGTTCCTATTCAGCCACCTTGCCAGAAAAATGGGGAGATTTTTAAAAAGAGAGAGAGACAGTGACAGAGAAAGAGAGAGAAGAAGAAAAAAGCATCCATTTTGTGGGGGACTGAGATTCACACTCTAAAGAACTAAGGGCTCACCAGAACACTTAAGTATCTTGGTTGCTATGCTGCATATGCCTCTCTCACAACTAAGATCTTAATCTTCAAGGTAATATGAAAAAAACACCCATGGCACCCTTGTGGCACAGCCAAGGTGTTAATCCAAGCCTGACTTAAGCCTGGGATCCTTTAATCCTGTAAAACATCCATTGCCATGGGGCAGGTCCCTAACTTTGATGATCTCTATTTGAGGCTCTCTGGTGAAAAAAAAGTATGAATATGAGCATGTTGGAGGACTCTCCCTTCTCTCTTCTTGAAACATGTCTAGTAACACCACACACACATACACACACACACACACACACACACACAGAGAGAGAGAGAGAGACAGAGAGAGAGAGAGAGAGAAGAAAAAGAAGGAAGGCTGGATACATGAGGAAGAAACAAACTAAAAGCTAACACAAAAGTCCACAGTTTGACCCAGCTGGAAATCGAAAATGTGAAAAAGAATGTATATAACAAAAGATAAAAGGGCATTGACTGGCTTCTGTGCTTATATAACATAGGTTCTGAATTAACTTTAATATCAGCTAAATTGCCCCAATTGGCAAACCTTCATGGATTTAATCAATACCAGGGATCCCACTATATTTAAACAAGGTACCCCCTACACTCCTACAAGAGTTACCAAATATAAAATAGAGGACAAATAGGTGTATGCCTCACTTTGGTCATCGAAACTATCACCTTGCGTAAATTATCCACAGTCATCGCATTGACCTAAAATATACCATAGTGGACATGGATGCTCTTACCCAGTGAATAACAAATTAAAATTAAATTAAGCCTTTGGGGCTGGGCGTGGTGGCTCACACCTATAATCCCAGCACTTTGGGAGGCCAAGGAAGTTGCATCACATGCAGCCAGGAGTTCGAGATCAACCTGGCCAACATGGTGAAACCCCATCTCTACTAAAAATACAAAAATTAGCCGGGCATGGTGGCAGACACCTGTAATCCCAGCTACGCAGGGGGCTGAGGCAGGAGAATCACTTTAACCCACTTTATCATCTTTGACGGCTCAGAGTTTGCAGTGAGCCAAGATCACACCACTGCACTCATTCCAGCCTGGGCAACAGAGCAAGACTCTATCTCAAAAATAAATAAAGAAATAAATATCCCATTGGTACTTGACAAAATGTGAAGGATCTTCTCCTCTAGTTAAAATAATTGATATGACCCAATGTAAATTAAAATATTTAATGATTGAAATCTATTTTATAAGATATGTAGAAAAGAGGTGATTATCCTCACTGCTTCTCCATTTAACTGCCTAATTTGGCCTGTATTTGAACTTGGAAAGAATGACTGCTATTGGCATCTCATTGTGGATTACCACAACATTAAACAACATTTGATGGGTCCCCCCCCATCAAATCTCGTATACCCATTAGTATTAAAACTATTGACTCTATCCAAGCAGCAATTGATAAATATTTTGTTATTATAGATTTGACTAATCTGTTCTGTTTAGTGACTACTTTGAGAGTCTCTGAGCTGCAGTTTCTTTTCACCTCAGAAGAGACACAATATACTTTTACTCATGGGGTACCTCAACGGCCTTAACATCACACACAATCTCGGCAGGCAAATCTTAACTGTATCTAATTTTCTCTAGGGTCACAGTATGAAATTACATTGATGCCATTCTCCTCCAAGCAGATTTGTTAGAAGCACTCACTTGAAATATATACTCATAAAGTAGCTCAAAAAGTGGGGTGAGACATTATCCCACATATATGTAAAGCCTCAAGACTTGAGAGTTCCTAAAATGTATTTGATAAACCAAGGGCCACTCCATCTCGAACACTGTCAGAAAACGTCTCTTGAGCCTTGCAGTGCCCACGTCTTTTAGTTCTTTATGGGTTCTAAAAACAATATATTCCTTATTTACAGATTTTATGTAAGCCTATTTATGCTATTACTTGAAAATTAGCCTCCTTTAAATGGTGTCCCTCCAACAAAAGGCTCTAGAATCTGTCCAAATTGCAATACAACAAGTATTCTTATTAATGCCCCAGACTTCTTCACTGTAGAAGCTTTAGCAATCTCCTCTCATCTCCTGGAGACTCTGAACCATCCAGTTTCTTTTTTTTTTTTTTTTTTTCATTATTATACTGTAAGTTCTAGGGTACATGTGCATAACGTGCAGATTTGTTACATACGTATGCTTGTGCCATGTTGGTGTGCTGCACCCATCAACTCGTCAGCACCCATCAGCTCGTCATTTACATCAGGTATAACTCCCAGTGCAATCCCTCCCCCCTCCCCGCTCCCCATAATAGGCCCTGGTGTGTGATGTTCCTCTTCCCGAGTCCAAATGATCTCATTGTTCAGTTCCCACCTATGAGTGAGAACTGCACTCCTCAGCCCTGTGCTGCACACCATTAGAGCAGCAAATTCTGGCCACATCCTAGGCTCTCCTAGAAATAGAGGCTGTCACAGGACCTGAGCCCATGAACCTTAATAGCCACCTGCCCATTATGCCTTGGGTCATGGAAGCAAAACCCTGCAAGCTCAGCAGAACTACAGAGACCTCCTTGCTACAGAATGAAATTAAGCCTGAACCTTCTGACATATTTCATCTGTAAAAGAAGGTAGCCTCCTCTGTCCTCAATTTTTTACAAGATGCTATAGTGCTGGAGGGGCCCAAACCTCTCCTGGGCCCCTCAGCAATCTGGAGAACTCCAGAGGGTCAAGTGAGTAAACAGTGATGGAGGTTTGTAGAATTTACAGGATTCCTCAAGTATGAGAAAAATGATTCCGGATGGAAGAGCAGAGAGTTGGAAGGAATGAAAAGCAATGAAAATGCTAAATATGTGGGTGAATCTAAGTTAACAGTGATCATACAAATCAATTATAATAATATCTTATGGAGTTTCAAATATATAGAGAATTAAAATTGGAATAACAAAACAATAACAATAACATATAAGTCAAGGGGAGTTAAAATGTTCCAAGATCCTTCCATCATTTTGAAGAAAAGTAAAAGAATAAATTAACCTTAGACTCTGATGAGTCAAAAATGCATGTTGTAATTTCCAGGCTAATTGCTAAAAGAATAGTAAAAGAATGTATACCTTCTAACAATCAGAGGAAAATATGGAACAATAAACATTAAAAATTCAAAACATGAAAGTGGAGAAAAAAGATATAGACTGGATAGGACAAAAAGAAAGATGTAAAGAATAATAAACTTAAACAAAGATGCATCAATAATTATATGAAATGTAAAGTAACTAAATATTCCTATTAAAATACAAAATTGGTTAGGCCAGATTAAAGAAACAAAGTCCAACTATGTGCTGTTTACAAGAAACACATCTAAAATACAAAATACAGGAAGATCAAAAATAAAACACAACACAAAAAGATATACCATCAAACACTAACAGAAAGCCGGTAACTATATTAATATCAAATAACCTTAAAGCAAAAAGTATCACTAGAAATACAGAAGATCACTTTATCACCTTTGATGGCTCAATTTACCAATAAGTTAAAATAATTCTAAATGTCTATATCCCTAACTCCCACCCCTCATTGATAAATTCCCATGGATAAATTAAAGTTCCAATGAAATTAGAGCCTATAGTTCTTCCCTTTCAATCTTTTTCTGCCCAATGGTCTTTGCCTAAAATGTGTGTCATTCCTTCAGCACTACCAAAGTTAAATTGATACCACCCTCATTTCTTACATGTCTAATTTTTCAGCTTGAAAATATCAGTAAGACACATGAGTATCAATGCCACTCCCAAAACCCCCAAAATTTAGAACAAATGTGACAGCTGCCCCAGTGGCATTTCCCAAGACAAAGCAAAGTTCCTACATTGCTGTTGCCAGCCAGGTACTATAGCAGAGATTTGGTGTTATCTGAGAGAAGGAAGATAGACAGAAAAAGCAAAAGAAAAAATGAGAAATTCTTTGTGGTTCTATCTTGCCAGTATGCCAGTCACACCATGCTAAACATTTGAGGCTACAGTTTATGAAATTAAACATAACTGAATTCAATTAAACTCAAGGCTTACAGAAACTCAAGGAGTTGTTAACCTGAGAGGCTGTAGTCTACTTTTATCCTCAAGGACCCAAGGAGAAGCAACAGTCTCTTCCAATTGCTTCTCACCAAAACATTGTTTTCCTCTGCTGTTTAATTCCTGATGGCTTGGTTAATCTTCACCACCCCAAGGGCAGCATCCAAAAATAAAAATCCAAGCAAATAAAAACTCCCTGTTACTGTCTTGTTTCCTACTGCAAATTACCTGATCTTCCCTGAAGAACAAAACAATCTGTTGGCCCTTGCTGAAAGACCAGAAAGGAAAGCAAAGAAGAAAGGGGGCTAGCGCTGCATAATAGCAAAATGCATCTCTAAAAACCCTGAGCACCAAAGCTGTGCCATTTTGAAGTTAGTTGTCTCTGGCCCTAGCAAGAGGTCATCCTTTCCCTATGTACTCTGCTCACAATATTTGAAGCTACCTCTGTAAGTCTACAGCCACCTAAGAGGTTCTTCTTGCCTCAAGGAAGTACTTCTTTCCCCTCTCAAGACTAGATCCCTGCTTGCTCAGGCTGCAGTCTCAGTCAAGTCTACCTTGACCCCAAAATGAACCCTTTTTCTTGCCAAATCCAGCCTGGGCCCCATTCCAGCAATATCATCTGCTGCAGCTGGGCTGCCACAATTTAGGCCATCTGCTGGCTGCCCACCACACAAAAGCCAAAGTCTTCCCACACAGCACTTTGACTCCAAATTCCAGGCCCCCTGTTTATGCTCATTCACCCCACAATGAACAGCAATATTTAGGAATGCAAGGTAGGGTTTGGATGTCTGCTGTTAAGTTCAAAACGTGTCCTACCACTCACCTCTCCTGCTTATATGTTTTCCAACCAAGAGAGTTATATTTAGGAAACAGTAACCAGTGGGAAAATTACTGCTTTATTAACAGTCAAATTAGCCTCCAATAATTCCCAAAGTTGAGGGCTGACAGAAACTGGATTGAGGAACATGGCTTAGTCCTGGAGGCCTAAATGGGGCTTCCCGTACTCTTCCCTAAATCTAAAATGGCAAAGCCTGCAGAGAAAACAGACTCTGGCATTATGCCACCACCCAGTTGTAGAACTGGAATGGGGAAAAGGAAAAACATAGATCTTGTCTAGACAGTTCAACACAGCAATTAAAGATACAAAAGAAGAGAAAGACGTCTGTCTTGTTCTAAAATGGCAGGGCCTGCTTGGGTGTGCTTACCATGGGAAGGTAGGCAGAGCAAAATAGAATACCATGCATAAGTACTGATACCCTGCCATCTTATTTGGGCTTCTTTAACATAGCACGACAGACTGGGGGTCTTATAAACAATAGAAATTTATTTTTCACTGTTCTGGAGGCTGGCAGCTCAAGAGTAGGGAGGCAGCATGGTCAGGTTCTGGTGAGGACCCTCTTTCAGGTTACAGACTTCTGACTTCCTGTGGTGCTCTCACATGGTGGAAGGGGCAAACGAGGTCCCTTGGTCCTATTTTCTAACGGCACTGATCTTATTCATGAGGGTTCCTCCCTTATAACCTAATCACCTTCCAAAAGGACCCACCTCTTAATATCATCACTTTGGAGACTATGATTTCAACATAGGAATTTGGGCGGGCGGGGGGGGTGACAAATATCCAGTCCATAATATCTTCCTAAAAGTAATGCAGGTGCCAGTGAATGCCTTGGGCCCTAGCCAACCAGAATATCCACTTTTGTTCACATGGGTAGGGGACACTTAGAAAAGGATGAGCAGAGGGCAGAAAATACAGGAAAATAAATGTACACAAACACACACCTGCCACACACAGACATACATACACTAGATATCTACCTACACTTGTGTACAGGACAAAGTTGAATTTCTAGAGGAGCATTAGGAAACCATCACAGATAGAGAGATAATTTCATAAGAGTATGAGCCAAGTCACAAAATCAGCTCTATTTTGACTGGATCAGGGACAGGACTAGGGTGAGTTAAATCAGACATCGAAGGCCTCCTTATATTTTGGGCCCTAAGCTTCTCTCTTGCCTCACCCTACTTCTGGCCTGAGACCAAATTAACATATATGGGGTAAGAAGCAATATAACTCAGAAGACAGGAAAGCACTTTTCTGTGCACAGGAAGCACAGAAATCCAGGTCTGACTAACAAAGGAGACTCGGCAGGAAGATGCAATTCAAGAGTCATCACTGGATAAAAGGAACTCAGGTCTAAGAGGGCAAGTGCATTCCACCATGTCACAATAATCCATGAAGTATATTATTATAATATCAAAATTTTTATTTTAAAACTCTTATTGTATTAGTTATCTGTTGCTGCATAACAAGTTAACCAAAAATTAGTGGCTTAAAACAACACTTATCTCACAGTTACATTTGGGTTGGAAATTTAAGCATGGCAATAGCTGGATCCTCTGGCCCAGGGTCTCTCAAAGGCTGCAATCAAGATGTCAGAGAATTTAAGAGCCCTTAAGCCCCAAATAACCAGCAGTAATACCTAGGTATGCAGTGGGCCTTCTGTGAGACTCTGAGACTAGCTGGCTTCAAATGAGACTCAGCACATTTCCAGCCATGGTGGCTATGGGGAGAGACTCCTTATGCTTGAGAAAAGTAAAAGGGACTTTTGCACCTTAGGTACACACTCAGCCATAGTGGGGTAGAGCATCAAGCAGGCTCTTGAAGTCCTTGATTCAAGGCCTTGGCTCCTGGACAGCAATTCTGGACCTGCCTTGGGCCAGAGGGAAGCCCACTGTCCTGAAGTGTGAGTCTCAGGCCAGGCAGCATTTACCACAGGCTGACTGAAGAACCCTTGGGTCTTAATGAACATCAGTGGTAGCCTGGCATTACTCCCTGTGGACCTATAGTGGCAGTAGCCATAGGGTGAGCTTCCTCTGCCTATGGAAAGGGGAGGGAAGAGTGAGAAAGACCACATCTTATGGTTTGAGCACCACCTCAGCCACAGTACAATAAACATCAGGTAGACACCTAAGGCTTTTGACTCTAGTCCCTGGCTCCCAAATGGCATCTCTGGACCCCCACAGGGTCTGGGGGAACTCATCGCCCTATAGAGAAGGACATATGCCTGGTTGGCTTCACCACCTGCTCATTGTAGAGCCCCAAGACCATGAGAAGACATAGGTGGTAGCCAGATAGTGGTTACAGTGGGCCTTGGGCAAGACTCAGTACTGTGTGGGCTTCAGGTCTCTCCTAGCATAATTCCAGTGGTGGTGGCCATAGGGCTACTTATGTTACCCCACCCCCAGCTCCAGGTGGCTCAGCACAGATAGAGAAATTCCATTTCCTTGGGAGAATGTAAGGGAGGAGATCAAGAGTCTCTACTTGGTAATCCAGAGAATTCTTCCAGATCTTATCCAAGACTGTCAAAGTGGTACCTCTATAAGTTAGCAAGCATTACTGGGTTTGGAGTATCTCCTAATGCCAATACAGCTTAGATCACGACACCCAAGTGTTTTTGAATAGCTGCGATGCCTTCTCAAGAAGGATGGATACAAACAAACCCAGACTGTGTAAACTACAACGAATGCCTAACTGTTTAATGCCCAGACACAGACAAACATCCACAAGCATCAAGATCATCCAGGAAAACATGGCCTCACCAGATGAACTAAATGGGGTACCAGAAACCAATTCTGAAGAAACAGAGACATGAAACATTTCAGACAAATAATTCAATAAAACTGTGCTGAGGAAACTCAAAGAAATTCAAGATAAAGCAGAGAAAAAAAAAAATCAGAATTCTATCAGATAAACTGAAGAAAAAGATGTAAATAAAAATAATCAAAAAGAAACTCTGGAGTTGAAAAATGCAATTGACATACTGAAAAAGCAGAAGAAAGAATTGGTGAGCTTAAAGACAGCCTATTTTAAAATAGTAAGAGGAGACAAATGAAATTTAAAGAAAAATAAAGCATGCTGACAAGATCTAGAAAATAACGTCGGCCCGGACACGGTGGCTCATGCCTGTAATCCCAGCACTTTGGGAGACTGAGGAGGGCAGATCACCTAAGGTCAAGAGTTTAAGACCAGTCTGACCAACACGGAGAAAACCCATCTCTACTAAAAATTCAAAATTAGCAGGGCATGGTGGCACATGCCTGTAATCCCAGCTACTCGGGAGGCTGAGGCAGGAGAACCGCTTGAACCAAGGAGGCGGAGGTTGTGGTGAGCCGAGATCACGCCATTGCACTCCAACCTGAGCAATAAGAGTGAAACTCCGTCTCAAAAGCGTCAAAAGGGCAAATCTAAGAGTTACTGGCCTTAAAGAGGAGGTGGAGAGAGAGGGGTTTAGAAAGTGTATTCAAAGGGACAATAACACAGAATTTTCCGAACCTAGCAAAATAAATCAATATCCAAGTACAACAAGGTTATAAAACATGAAGCAGATTTAACCCAAAGAAGACTGCCTCAAAGCAATTAATAATCAAATTCCCAAAGGTGAAGGAGAAAGAAAGGACACTAAAAGCAGAGAAAAGAAACAACATGCAATGGAGCTCTAATATGTCTGGCAGCAGACTTTTCAGTAGAAACTTTATAGGCCACTAGAGAATGGCATGACATATTTAAAGTGCTGAAGGAAAAAAACTTTCCTCCTAGGATATTATATTCAGTGAAAATATCCTCCAAACATGAAGCTGGAATACAGACTTTCCCAGGCAAACAAAAGCTGAGGGATTTCATCAACTCCAGACCTATCCTACAAGAAATGGTAAAGGGAGTACTTAAATCAGAAAGAAAAGGATGTTAATGAGCAATAAGAAATTATTTGAAGATTAAAAAAACTCACGGGTAATAGTAAGTGCATAGAAAAACACAGAATATTATAACAATATGACTGTGGTGTGTAAGCTATTCTTATCCTAAGTAGAAAGACTAAACAATGAACCAATAAAAATAACTACAACTTTTTAAGACACAGACAGTATGGTAAGCTACAAATAGAAACAACAAAAAGTTAAAAAGCAGGGGGAGGGGCTGGGTGTGGTGGCTCATGCCTGTAATCTAAGTACTTTGGGAGGCTGAGGTGAGCAAGGTCAGGAGTTCGAGACCAGCCTGGCCAACATGGTGAAACCCCGTCTCTACAAAAATATCAAAAAAAAAATTAACTGGATGTGTTGTTGCACACCTGTAATTCCAGCTACAGGAATCGCTTGAACCCAGAGGGCAGACATTGCAGTGAGCTGAGACTGTACCACTGTATTATTCCAGCCTGGGCAACAAGAGGGAAACTCTATCTCCAAAAAAAAAAAAAAAAAAAAACACCCAACAAGGGGAGAAAGTTAAGGTGTCAAGTTTTTATTAGTTTTCTTTTCACTTGTTTGTTTATGCAAACACTGTTAAGTTGTTATCAACTTAAAATAATGGTTTATAAGATAGTATTTTTAAGCCTCATGGTAACCTCAAATCAAAAATAAATGGTCCAATTAAAAGACACAGACTAGCAAATTGAATAAAGAGTCAAGACCCATCAGTTTGCTGTGTTCAGGCGATCCATCTCACATGCAGAGACACACATAGCCTCAAAATAAAGGGATAGAGGAAGATCTACCAAGCAAATGGAAAACAAAAAAAAGCAGGGGTTGCAATCCTAATCTCTGATAAAACAGACTTTAAACCATCAAAGATCAAAAGAGACAAAGAAGGCCATTACATAATGGTAAAGGGATCAATTCATCAGGAAGAGCTAAATATCCTAAATATATATGCGCCCAATACAGGAGCACCCAGATTCATAAAGCAAGTCCTTAGAGACTTACAAAGAGACTTACACTCCCATACAAAAATAATGGGAGACTTTAACACCCCACTGTCAACATTAGACAGATCAACGAGACAGAGTTAACAAGGATATCCAGGAATTAAACTCAGCTCTGTACCAAGTGGACCTAATAGACATCTACAGAACTCTCCACCCCAAATCAACAGAATATACATTCTTCTCAGCACCACATCGCACTTATTCCAAAATTGCCCACATAGTTGGAAGCAAAGTACTCCTCAGCAAATGTAAAAGGACAGAAATTATAACAAACTGTCTCTCACACCACAGTGCAATTAAACTAGAACTCAGGACTAAGAAACTCGATCAAAACCGCTCAACTACATGGAAACTGAACAACCTGCTTCTGAATGACTACTGGGTACATAACGAAATGAAGGCAGAAATAAAGATGTTATTTGAAACCAATGAGAACAAAGATACAACATACCAAAATCTCTATGACACATTTAAAGCAGTGTGTAGAGGGAAATTTATAGTACTAAATGCCCACAAGAGAAAGCAGGAAAGATCTAAAACTGACACCCTAACATCAAAATTAAAAGAACTAGAGAAGCAAGAGCAAACACATTCAAAAGCTAGTACAAGACAAGAAATAACTAAGATCAGAGCAGAACTGAAGGAGATAGAGACACAAAAAACCCTCCAAAAAATCAATGAATCCAGGAGCTGGTTTTTTGAAAAGATCAACAAAATTGATAGACCGCTAGCAAGACTAATAAAGAAGAAAAGTGAGAAGAATCAAATAGACGCAATAAAAAATGATAAAGGGGGCCGGGCGCGGTGGCTCAAGCCTGTAATCCCAGCACTTTGGGAGGCCGAGACGGGCGGATCACGAGGTCAGGAGATCGAGACCATCCTGGCTAACACAGTGAAACCCCATCTCTACTAAAAATACAAAAAATTAGCCGGGCGAGGTGGCGGCGCCTGTAGTCCCAGCTACTCGGGAGGCTGAGGCAGGAGAATGGCGTAAACCCGGGAGGCGGAGCTTGCAGTGAGCCGAGATCGCGCCACTGCACTCCAGCCTGGGCGACAGAGCGAGACTCCGTCTCAAAAAAAAAAAAAAAAAAAAAAATGATAAAGGGGATATCACCACCAACCCCACCGAAATACAAACTACAATCAGAGAATACTGTAAACACCTCTATGCAAATAAACAAGAAAACCTAGAAGAAATGGATAATTTCCTGGACACTTACACTCTCCCAAGACTAAACCAGGAAGAAGTTGAATCCCTGAAGAGACCAACAGCAGGCTCTGGAATTGAGGCCTACCAACCAAAAAAAGTTCAGGACCAGACAGATTCACAGTCGAATTCTACCAGAGGTACAAGGAGGAGTTAGTATCATTCCTTCTGAAACTATTCCAATCAATAGAAAAAGAGGGAATCCTCCCTAACTCATTTTATGAGGCCAGCATCATCCTGATACCAAAGCCTGACAGAGATACAACAAAAAAAGAGCATTTTAGACCAATATCCCTGATGAACATCAATGCAAAAATCCTCAATAAAATACTGGCACACCAAATCCAGCAGCACATCAAGAAGTTTGTCCACCATGATCAAGTAGGCTTCATCCCTGGGATGCAAGGCTGTTTCAACATATGCAAATCAATAAACGTAATCCAGCATATAAACAGAACCAAAGACAAAAACTACATGATTATCTCAATAGATGCAGAAAAGGCCTTTGACAAAATTCAACAACCCTTCATGCTAAAAACTCTCAATAAATTCGGTATTGATGGAACGTATTTCAAAATAATAAGAGCTATTTAGGACAAACCCACAGCCAATATCATACTGAATGGGCAAAAACTGGAAGCATTCCCTGTGAAAACTGGCACAAGACAGGGATGCCCTCTCTCACTACTCCTATTCAACACAGTGTTGGAAGTTCTGGCTAGGGCAATCAGGCAAGAGAAAGAAATAAAGCATATTCAGTTAGGAAAAGAAGAAGTCAAATTGTCCCTGTTTGCAGATGACATGATTGTATATTTAGATACATTGTCTCAGTCCAAAATCTCCTTAAGCTGATAAGCAACTTCAGCAAAGTCTCAGGATACAAAATTAATGTGCAAAAATCACAAGCATTCTTATACACCAGTAACAGACAAACAGAGAGCCAAATCATGAATGAACTCCCATTCACAAAAGCTTCAAAGAGAATAAAATACCTAGGAATCCAACTGACAAGGGATATAAAGGACCTCTTCAAGGAGAACTACAAACCACTGCTCACTGAAATAAAAGAGGACATGAACAAATGGAAGAACACACCATGCTCATGGATAGGAAGAATCAATATTGTGAAAATGGCCATACTGCCCAAGGTAATTTATAGATTCAATGCCATCCCCATTAAGCTACCAATGACTTTCTTCACAGAATTGGAAAAAACTGCTTTAAAGTTCATATGGAACCAAAAAAGACCCCACATTGCCAAGACAATCCTAAGCCAAAAGAACAAAGCTGGAGGCATCATGCTACCTGACTTCAAACTATACTACGAGGCTACAGTAACCAAAGCAGCATAGTACTGGTACCAAAACAGAGATATAGACCAATGAAACAGAACAGGGCCCTCAGAAATAATACCACACATCTACAGCCATCTGATCTTTGACAAACCCGACAAAAACAAGAAATGGGGAAAGGATTCCCTATTTAATAACTGGTGCTGGGAAAATTGGCTAGCCATAAGTAGAAAACTGAAACTGGATTCTTTCCTTACTCCTTATACGAAAATTAATTCAAGATGGATTAGAGACTTAAATGTTAGATCTAAAACCATAAAAACCCTAGAAGAAAACCTAGGTAATACCATTCAGGACATAGGCATGGGCAAGGACTTCATGTCTAAAACACCAAAAGCAATGGCAACAAAAGCCAAAATAGACAAATGGGATCTAATTAAACTAAAGAGCTTCTGCACAGCAAAAGAAACTACCATCAGAGTGAACAGGCAACCTACAGAACGGGAGAAAATTTTTGCAATCTACTCATCTGACAAAGGGCTAATATCCAGAACCTACAAAGAACTCAAACAAATTTACAAGAGAAAAACAAACAACCCCATCAAAAAGTGGGCGAAGGATATGAACAGACACTTCTCAAAGAAGACATTTATGCAGCCAACAGACACATGAAAAAATGCTCATCATCACTCACCATCAGAGAAATGCAAATCAAAACCACAATGAGATAACATCTCACACCAGTTTGAATGGCAATCATTAAAAAATCAGGAAACAACAGGTGCTGGAGAGGATGTGGAGAAATAGGAACACTTTTACACTGTTGGTGGGACTGTAAACTAGTTCACCCATTGTGGAAAACAGTGTGGTGATTCCTCAATGATCTAGAACTAGAAATACCATTTGACCCAGCCATCCCATTACTGGGAATATACTCAAAGGATTATAAGTCATGCTGCTATAAAGACACATGCACACGTATGTTTATTGCAGCACTACTTCACAATAGCAAAGACTTGGAATCAACCCAAATGTCCATCAGTGACAGACTGGATTAAGAAAATGTGGCACATATACACCATGGAATACTATGCAGCCATGAAAAAGGATGAGTTTGTGTCCTTTGTAGGGACATGGATGCAGCTGGAAACCATCATTCTCAGCAAACTATTGCAAGAACAGAAAACCAAATACCACATGTTCTCACTCACAGGTGGAAATTGAACAATGAGATCACTTGGACACAGGAAGGGGAACATCACACACCAGGTCCTATTGTGGGGAGTGGGGAGGGGAGAGGGATAGCATTAGGAGATATACCTAATGTAAATGACGAGTTAATGGGTGCAGCACACCAACATGGCACATGTATACATATGTAACAAACCTGCACGTTGTGCACATGTACCCTAGAACTTAAAGTATAATAATAAAAAAAAACAACCATGCAACAGATACAGAAAAAATAAAAAGCAAGATATTAAATCATACCACCAGAAAAAGATCACCTTCACTAAAAGGAAGACAAGAAAAAAGGAAAGAAGAAAGCAAAGGCCAGAAAACAAATAATGAAATGGCAGGAGTAAGACCTTCTTATTAATAATAACATTGAATGTAAATGAACTAAACTCTTCAATCAAAAGACATAGCCTGAGGCTGGGCTGGGTGGCTCATGTCTATAATCCCAGAAGTTTGGGAGGCTGAGGAGGGCAGATCACTTGAAGTCAGGAGTTCAAGACCAGCCTGGCAAACCTGGTGAAACCCCACCTCTACTAAAAACATAAAAACTAGCCAGGTGTGGCGGCACATGTCTATAGTCTCAGCTACTCAGGAGGTTAAGGTGGGAGGATCACTTGAACCTGGGAAGTGGAGGTTGCAGTAAGCCAAGATCATGCCACTGCACTTTAGCCTGGGTGGCAGAATGAGACTCCATTAAACAAACAAAAAAAAAGACATAGACTGGTTAACTGAATATAAAAATAAGACCATTGATCTGTTGCCTACAAGAAACACACTTCACCTATAAAGACACATGTAGACTAAAAAACTAAGGGATAGAAAAAGGTATTCCATGTCAATGGAAAACAAAAAAAAGAACAGAAGTTACTATACAAAATAGATGTCAGGATAAAACTTTAAGAGACAAAGAAGATTACTGTATAATGATAAAGGGGTCAATTCAGCAAGAAGGTATAACAATTTTAAATATATATGCACACAACACTGGAGCACCAAGATATGTAAAACAAATATTATTAGAGCTAAAGAGAGGGAGAGACTCAAATTCACTATTAACCGGAGACTTCAACATCCCACTTTCAGCATTGGACAGATCTTCCAGAAAGAAATCAAGAAGAAAACACTGGACTTAATTTGCCCTCTAGAACAAATGCACCCAACAGATATTTACAGAACATTTCATCCAATGACTACAGAATACACATTCTTTTTCTCAGCACATGGATAATTCTCAATGATAGACCATACGTTACAACACAAAACACATCTTAAAACAGTCAAAAAATTGAAATAACAGCAAGCATCTTCTCTGACTATGATAGAATAAAACTAAAAATCAATAACCAGAGGAATTTTGGAAACTATACAAATACATGGAAATTAAGCAATATGTTCCTGAATTACCAGTGGGTCAATGAAAAAATTAAGAAGGAAACTGAAAAATTTCTTGAAACAAATGAGAGAAACACAACATGCCAAAACCTGTGGGTTGTAGAGAAAGCAGTACTAAGAGGGAAGTTTATAGCTATAAGTGCTTATGTCAAAAAAGAAGAAAAATTTTCAATCAACAACCTAATAATGCACCTTAAAAAACTAGAAAAGTGAAAGCAAACACAAATTAGTAGAAAAGAAATAATAAAGCTATTAGCCGAAATTAATGAATTTGAAGTGAAGAAAACAGTACAAAAAAAATCAATGAAAAAAGTCATTTGATTTTTTTTTTTTTTTTAAGATGGAGACTTGCTCTGTTGCCCAGACTGGGGTGCAGTGGCAGGATCTTGGCTCACTGCAACCTCCACCTCCCAGGTTCAAGTGATTCTCCTGCCTTGGCCTCATAAGTAGCTGGGACTACAGGTGTGCACCACCACACCCAGCTATTTTTTGTATGTTTAGTGGAGATGAGGTTTCACCATGTTGGCCAGGCTGGTCTCAAACTCCTGACCTCAGGTCATCTGCCCACCTTGGCCACCCAAAGTGCTGGGATTACAGGCATAAGCCACTGCTCCTGGCCTATTTTTTGGAAAAAATAAACAAAATCAACAAAGCCTTACTCAGACTAACCAAGAAAAAAAGAGATAAGACCCAAATAAATAAAATCAGAGATGAAAAAGGAGACATTACAACCAATACCATAAAAATTCAAAGGATCATAAGTGGCTACTATGAACAATTATATGCCAATAAATTGAAAAACCTAGAAGAAATGGATAAATTCCTAGACATATACAACCTACAAAGACTTAACTATGAAGAAATCTAAAACCTGAACAGACCATTAACAAGTAATGAGACCAAAGTCATAATAAAAAGACTCCCAGTGAATAAAAGCCCTGGATTTTACAGTTTCATTGCTAAATTCTACCTAACATTTAAAGAACTAATACTAATCCTACTCAAACTATTCTGAAAAATGGAAGAGGAAAGACTACTTCCAAACTCATTCTATGAGGCCATTATTATCCTGTTACCAAAACCAGACAATACCACATCAAAGAAAAGAAAACTACAGGTCAATATCACTAATAAATATTGATGCAAAAATCCTTAACAAAATACTAAGAAACCAAAACTGACAGAACATTAAAAAGATCATTCATTTTGGCCAAATAAAGTTTGCCAAGGAATGCAAGGATAGTTCAACCTATGTATATCAATTAATGTGTTACATTATATCAGCAAAATGAAGGACAAAAAACATATAATCATTTCAACTGATGCTGAAAAAGCATTTGATAAAATTCAATGTCCCTTCATGATAAAAAAAAAAAAAACCCTAAAAAAAATTGGAAATAAAAGGAACATACCTCAACACAAAAAAAGCCATATGTAACAAACCCATAGCTAGAATCATACTGAATGGGGAAAAACTGAAAGCTTTCCTCTAAGATCAAGAACATGACAAGTATGCTCACTTTCATGACTTTTTTTCATTGTAGTACTGGAAGTCCTACCCAGAGCAATCACATAAGAAAGAAATGAAGGGGATCCAAATTGCAAATCAAGAGTTCAAATGATCCTTACATGCAGATGCTACAATCTTATATTTAGAAAAACCAAAGACTTTACCAAAAAACTATTAAAACTGATAAACAAATTAAGTATTGGAGGTTATAAAATCAAAATACAAAATCAGCAGCAGCATTTCTATATGCCAACATTGAACAATCTGAAAAAGAAATCAAGAAAGCTGTCCAATTTACAATAGCTACAAATAAATACCTAGGAATTAACAAAAAAAGTGAAAGACTTATACAATGAAAACTCTAAGACATTAATGCAAAAAATTGAAGAATAAACAAAGAAAATGGAAAGATATTTCATGTTCACATATTGGAAGAATCAAAATCATTAAAATGTCCATATTACTCAAAGAAATCTAGAGATTTAATGT
The DNA here is from genome assembly GCF_008728515.1 of Papio anubis. Lineage (NCBI taxonomy): Eukaryota > Metazoa > Chordata > Mammalia > Primates > Cercopithecidae > Papio > Papio anubis. Next base: position 61,456,467 of record NC_044982.1, on the reverse strand, counting down.
AATCTCTATCAAAATACCAATGACCTTCCTCACAGAAATAAAATAAACAATCCTAAAATTTATATGGAACCACAAAAGACTTGGAATAGACAAAGCTATTGTAAGAAAAAAAAAAATAGTGGAGGAATCACATCACCTGTCTTTAAATAATCCTACAGAGCTATAGTAACCAAAACAACATGGTACTGGCATAAAAATAGACACATAGATCAGTGGAACAGAATAAGAGATAAATCCATACATCTACAATAAACTCTTTTTTGATAAAAGTGCCAAGAATGTACATTGGGGAAGGTACAATCTCTTTAATAAATGGTGCTGGGAAAACATGATATCCATATGCAAAAGAATAAAACTAGATCCCTATCTCTCACCATCTACAGAAATCAAATCAAAATGGATTGAAGACTTAAATCTGAGACCTCAAACTATGAAATTACTACAAGAAAACACTGGGGAAACTCTCCAGGATATCAGACTGGGCAGATTTCTTGATTAAGCACAAGCACAGGCAACCAAACCAAACATGGACAAATGGGATCACATCAAGTTTAAAAGCTTCTGCACAGCAAAAGAAACAATCAAAAAAGTGAAGAGACAACCCACAGTGTGAGAAAATATATGCAAACTACTCATCTAACAATGGATTAATAACCAGTATATGGAACTCAAACAACTCTACAGGAAAAAAAAATCTAATAATCAGATTTAAAACTGGGCAAAAGACCTGACTAGATATTTCTCAAAAAATACTTATAAATGGCAATCAAGTATATAAAAAGATGCTCTACATCTTTGATCATTAGAGAAATGCAAGTCAAAACTACAGTAAGATGTAATCTCACCCCAGTTAAAAAGGCTTTTATGCAAAGCCAGGCAATAACAAATACTAGTAAGAATGTGGAGAAAAGGGAACCCTCTTACATTGTTGGCGAGAATGTAAATTAATACAACCACTATGGAGAACAGTTTGGAGGTTCATTACAAAACTAAAAATAGGCCAGGCATGGGGAGGAGGGAGGCTGAGGCAGGTGTATCACTTGAGTCCAGGAGTCTGAGATGAGCCTGGTAAACACGGCGAAACCCCATCTTTACAAAAAAAATACAAAAATTAGTTGAATATGGTGGAATGGAAAGACAGACTGGAATGGACAGGGATCTGCCCTAAAAGGAAAGGAAGGAAGGAAGGTGGAGGAAAGAGGAAAGAAAGAAAGAAAGAAAGAAAGGGGAAGGAAGGAAGGAAGGAAGGAAGGAAGAAAGAAAGGAAAGAAAGAAAGAAAGAAAGAAAGAAAGAAAGAAAGAAAGAAAGAAAGAAAGAAAGAAAGAAAGAAAGAAAGAAAGAAAGGAAGGGACTAAAAATAGAGCTACCACATGATCCAGAAATCCCACAGCTAGGTATATACCCCAAAGAAAGGAAATCAGTATACTGAAGAGATATCTGCACTACCATGTTTGTTGCAGTACTATTCACAACAGTCAAGATTTAGAAGCAACTTAAGTATCCATCCATAGATGACTAGATAAAGAAAATGTGGTACACATACTCAATGGAGTATATTCAGCCATAAAAAATGAGATCCTGTCATTTGCAACAACATGGATGGAACTAGAGATCATTATATTAAGTAAAATAAGCCAGGCACAGAGAGACAAACTTCATATGTCTCAATTATTTATGGGAGCTAAAAATTGAAATAATTGAACACATGAAAATATGGAGTAGAAGGATGATTACCAGAGGCTGGGAATGGTTGTTGGGGCAGTGGGTGGTGGAGGGAAATGGGAATGGTTAATGGGTACAAAAAAATAGTTTAAAAAAATGAATGAGACCTAGTATGTGCTAGTACAACAAATAGTCAAGTTATAGCTTGACTATAGTCAAAAATAACTTAATTGTACATTTTGAAATAAAGAGTGTAACTGGATTGTTTGCAACACAAAGGATAAGTACTTGAGGTGATGGATACCCCATTTACCCTAATGTGCTTATTATGTATTGCATGCCTGTATCAAAATATCTCATGTAACCCATAATATATACACCAACTTTGTACCCACAAAAATTAAACATACAACAAATATTTTTAACTAAAAATTTAAATTAAAAAAGATTATGTTAAGATGCCAGAGAACGGACTTCTAAGCTCACCAATATGGTTGTTGGCAAGCCTCATGATGGCTGCTGGCCAGAGGCTGCCTGAAGTTGCTTGCCACTTGGGCCTCTCCAACATGCAACTTCCTTCATCAAAGCAAGCAAGCCAAAAAGGCAAGAGAAGAAGTGTCAACAAGATGGAAGTCATAATATTTTATACCCCAATCTTGGAAGTGACATTCCATCACTTTTGCTGTATTCTATTCATTGGAAGTAAGTCATTAAGTTCAGTCCACACCCAAAGGGAGGGGATTACATTACGGTATGAATACAAAGAGGTGGGGATCATTAGAAGCCATCTTAGAAGGCTGCCTACCACACCTATGAAGATCGGAGTTGAGAGACAGAAGACATATTTTTCAAATTGTAACAGGTACATTCTATACCCCTGACACAATAACTCAAACTGAAGTTTCCCTACTTGAAAAACCAATTATGTATGGTTCTGGTAAAAACGATAATCACCAGGCCCCCTTTGACCCCTGGTTAATCATACAGCCATCTTCCTTTTCTTGGTGATTGGTCAAAGGGGTGATGGCCAGAGACCATTCATGCAGATTGACATGAGAATACTGGAAGAGGAAAGGTCTCTTCTTTCTTCCTTTTGAATCATGAACAATAAAAATGAAAGCTTACAGCTGTGGGAGCCACCTTCCCCACTGCACAAAAACACCTGTTGGTAGGGCTGAAAGAAGGAGCAAAGAAACCGAGAGGAAGCTAATGATACCATGTGAGCCCCTGTAAGGCACCAATGGAGTACTCTAGCCAGTTCTACTCTGAACTTTCCACTTATATGAACCAATAAATCCCATTTTTCTCAAGCTTGTTTGAGTTTCTGACATTTGTAACCAAAAGAGTCCTGGATGATACCGGCTTATTTTTTCTTACTAATCAATATATACATTCCATCTCCGTGTGGTTTTTAAGCTGGGAAACAACACAGTTATCTGAAAAAGTTTTTTGTTTTTTTTGTGTGGTTTTTTTTTTTAAATACAGATTTCTAGACCCCACTGAAATCTACTTTTTCAGAATCTTTAGGGATAGGACCCTCACATCTGTATTATTTTTAATTTCACAAATGATTCTGAAGCCCAGTCATTATGGATACTCACTAATATTCTGGAAGCTAGGAGTCCAAGATCAGAGTGGCAGCATGGTCAAGTTTTGATGTGAGCCCTCTTCCAGGCTGCAGACTGATAACTTCTCACTGTATCCTCCCTCACATGGTGGGAAAGGGGCAGGAGAGCTCTCTGCCGCCTTTTTTTTTTTTTTTTCCCAAGTAGGAAAGACCCTTTTATTGGGGTGGACACGGAACATGCACGAGTCCATGATAAAATGACTCAAGAGAAGGATCCCAAGGGCCAACTTCTCCGCAACATGAGCGCAAGCTCAGTGAGGTCTGGGAATGGGAGAGTTCCGGGTGGAACGCGGGACAAGACCGAGTCTCAAGGGCCTGGACCAGTGTTGGAGAAGGTAGCCCGGCTGTCCTGGTGGGTCGGCCGCCCCGGGCCCGCCCCTGCCGCCTGGCCACAGTGAAGTCTCGCTAGAGACCCTCAGAGGCACGCTCTGGTTCTCTGGAGAACTGGGGGCGGGAGTGGTGGAACTGAACAGGCGGAAGGTGGGGGTCGGAGGGACAATGTGGCTTTTTTTTAAAAAAGCATCTACCAGCATCACACTACTGGGTCTGATGTCCCCTTTAACCAACGCTTGTTACAGGTTACAGCATAAATAAAAACTCAAGAAAAATAAATACGTCGGCTCCTATGAGGTTGGAAATGGTGTGGACGCAGGCTGTGAATGCGCAGGCCAGGAGGCGGGCGGGTGAGCGACCGAGGAGCAGACCCGGCAGGAGACGCCTGTGGGATAGTGTCCTCCTGCATGTTTGAGCTGTCGATCCGCGCCACCTTGCGGAGGGGCGCCGAACTCTCGCCTTCCAGTTCCCCTTGCTCCTGGTCTCTCTTATTGGCAGCGTTCTTTTTATCCATTGCTGATGCAGGTAGCACAGGAGGATGTTTGCCTTTTCGGTCACGATGATCTGTTCAGACGGGTATTCTCGGGTGGGCAGGTAGACTGAGGGCCGTCGGTTCGAGGTTTTGCATCGGAGTCCGCGTGAAATAGACAAACATTGATTTTGTTGTAGACAGGCAGTCCTTTCAAAAAATCTGCCATCTTCTGTTTCTTCCGTCGCCACCTCAGCCGCCGCCTCAGCCTCCACCGCCGCCACCACAGCCCTGGGGCCCCTTTTATAAGGACACTAATCTCATTTGTGAGGGCTTCACCCTCACGAACTAATAGCCTCCCAAAGACCCCACCACCTAGAACCATCACATTGAGGATTTCAACATACGAATGGAGGTGGAGGGGACACAAACATTCAGTTCATAACATTATTCTATCTACAAGAAGACAAACTCCAGATTCTAAAATGGCTTTCTTTTACTTGAATTGCAGGCATGGATCTCTCTGTCTAGAGTCTTACAAAGGAAACAGGTAGGTTTTCGTACATTCCACTATTAAGCTGTTTCCCTCAATAGAAAAATCAGTTAAATGTTTTTAAAAATACTTTTAATAACATTTGTTTTTTTGTGTAGTTTTTTATTTTGTTTTGTTTTTTTGAGACAGAGTCTCGCTCTGTCGCCCGGGCTGGAGTGCAGTGGCACGATCTCGGCTCACTGCAAGCTCCGCCTCCCGGGTTCACGCCATTCTCCTGCGTCAGTCTCTCGAGTAGCTGGGACTACAGGCGCCCGCCACCACGCCCGGGTAATTTTTTTGTATTTTTAGTAGAGACGGGGTTTCACAGTGTTAGCCAGGATAGTCTTGATCTCCTGACCTTGTGATCCGCCCGCCTCGGCCTCCCAAAGTGCTGGGATTAACAGTCGTGAGCCACTGCCCCCAGCCTCAAAGTCCACTTTTAAGCACACAATATTATGAATATTAAAAAGCATATATGCTCCCCAGAAAAGGCAATTCAGCATTTTCAGAAAGAGCATTTGGCAATATTCAACGCATAAAGAGACCGTGCTTAGGGCCATCCACTCTCCAGATTTTCAGTGCTTCCTGGTTTTACAACTGTTGATCAGAGTAGCTACAGAAGGCATCTAGGGATCTGACATAACAAGGGGCACAGGCCGGGCGCGGTGGCTCAAGCCTGTAATCCCAGCACTTTGGGAGGCCGAGATGGGCGGATCACGAGGTCAGGAGATCGACACCATCCTGGCTAACACGGTGAAACCCCGTCTCTACTACAAAATACAAAAAAACTAGCCGGGCGAGGTGGCGGGCGCCTGTAGTCCCAGCTACTCGGGAGGCTGAGGCAGGAGAATGGCGTAAACCCGGGAGGCGGAGCTTGCAGTGAGCTGAGATCCGGCCACTGCACTCCAGCCTGGGCGACAGAGCGAGACTCCGTCTCAAAAAAAAAAAAAAAAAAAAAAAACAAGGGGCACCTAGATGTTTGATGTGACGATGTCAATGAATGCAGTGAAGTTAGAATTCATAACTTCCATGCTCTGGAAAGAAGGGGCCAATTTACTGCAGCTCAGCTGAACTGCTTAATGATGTTGCTGATCTTCTCAAATCTGTGGCTATCATGATGCTCTTTGCAGTGGTAATGGGAAATAACCAAGAATGTAGCTCTTTCAAACCTCAGAACTTCATTGACTTCAAGAATTTGGGCAAAATTCCTTGTGTTCATCTTCAGCTGCTAAACATTCGAAATCAGCTGATAGGCAATACTGGACCAGGCTTTGTAGAGTTTTTCATCCCAGGTGGATGTTTGCAAATAAGCACACTCTAGTGGGTGAGACAAATAAATCAAGTCCAGGTATGGATGAGGCTCCATCCATACTGTTCAGATACTCTTGATCTGAAAACCTGTGAACTAGCAAGACAAATTACCTATCCCATACATGGCCAACATACAATAGTGGGACAGGAATAGAATAACTGCAATAAATATTTCCATTAAATAAAGGAGGAAAATAGGAAATCACCGATCCACTGAAATTCTAAAATCTACCTGGGCATATGTTACTATTTTGCAGTTAGGCCCAATCCTGCTTTCTGAGAATGATTTTCTATGGTTTTTGGCTCTTCCCTTTGGGATCTTGGTTTTGCCCTCTCAGACATTCTTTTCTGCAAGAACTGTTCAATTTTCGCAGATAAGTAGCCTCCTCAGCCTGCTGCCTGCTCATGGAAGTTTGAGGGTCCAGAAGTCATTTTTCACTTTGTATAGTCTCTGGTGTATTTTTGTTTGTTTTAATGTGAACTGACGCAATGACTTGTAAAATTTTGCGGATTCTTTTGTGTATCAACTTATAATCGATTTTGTTAGGTAAAAGCCACATCCATAAATATCTTCTAGATAGGCCCTTTTCTACCTCAGGCTCCCTGTGAGGCTGCTATGGGGCAATGCCCTTAAGATTCTTAGAAACCTTGATGTTTGAGAGTCTGTATTTTAACCCCTTAAGAACTGATAAAATAAGAGATCATAAGACTAATGGAATGGACTTTGAACTTTGTGGCAATATGATACCAAATTATCAACAAGACCTAAGGCCACGCCAAACAAGGTTTAAGTCGTGCACCCCTACACTTAAAGACTAAAGTATGTTTTAACTGCCACAGATTCTTCTTTTTCTCTAGCAGCTAATTAAGCACTGGCCTTGAGGTAAGCAATACTGAAACAACTGCAGCTCATCAACCACCAGACACTGACTGACACCTCTGTTCTTCAAACCACAACTGTAGCTTTGCTTGGACAAGAGGCCGATTTTAGTAACTTTCTCCTGATAAGAGACCACTGACCCTAGACTGGTTCTGGCTGGTTTACAAAGGCTGTACTGAGTGCCTTCACCTTTGACATATGAGACCCAAATCTATAATGCATTTAAATGTTAAGTCTCCACCCTAAAGTGAACATGGGATGCATGTAACATGCATTTTTGCTTACTATGCTTGCATGCCCCGCTTTGTGAATATCTATAGCTCCTCCTATAACCTGTTGATTACGTATACTTAGCTAACCCATTTGACATAAATCCCTGTTCCACCCTTCCCTCCCTCTAAGTGCTTGCTTTCTGTCTCCGCTGAAGGCTATGCTTCCTAGCCTGTCAGGATGGCCAGCCTGCAAACTGCAACCCTTTATAAAAAATAAAACTCTCTTTTCTAACTTTGTACATCTCACAAATTTAAGTTAACAGAATCTTACAAGGTCTTTTATCTGTTTCTGAACTCTTAACAAAAGGCTTACAATCACATCCCTGGATTTATTTCTATCTTGAACTAATGTTTTTCTAAGAAGACCTTAGAATTTTATCTTTGCCCTGCAGCTCTGTCATACTTTGAGCATCTTCTGCTGGGAGAAAATAACAACAAGAAATAGTTTCATTTTCAGATCTAGTTCCTACATAACTCTTCTAAATTCTGTTTGAAAATTGAATAATTTCTTTAGTGTAGATTTGTCTAGCCAGACCTTATGATTCATAGTTCAAAAACAAACAAAAAACAGTTGATACTTTCAAAGTTCTTCCTGGGAATCTAGGCCAGATACAGCAGTTCATTAAATACATTTTCTATTTGCTGTGTTATCACATTTGCTAAACCATCTGCCAGGACATGACAAGGGCCTCCTTTCCTCTAGCTTCCAATAACATTTTCCTTACTTGCCTCGAAGCCCTCATTGACATCCTCCTCACTGCCTGTCAGGATTCTACTAACAGTCTCCTCAAAGCTCTTTCAAGTTCTTCCTTACATCTTGTCCCAAAAGCAATGCCCACGTTTTAGGTTTTTATTACAATGGCACCCCAAATTCTGTTCTACTTATCTAATGATGTATAAATGGGCTTCAAAAAATAGTTGCTTAGAACAATAATGATTTTATTATATCTCATGATTAAGAGAATGAGAGATTTGGGCAGGTTTCAGCTGGGTGATCTTTTTACTCCTTTTAGTATCAAGGAAGGTCATCAGTAGTATTTACCTGGTGAATAGGAAGTGTGGAGGATCTAGAGACCTTCACTCATATATCTGGCATTGTGGCAGGAATGACTAGAAGGCTGGGCTCAGCTGGCTCCGCTGCCCAGAATATAGCCTGTCCAGGATAGGGGTCTTCTCACATCATGGCTCAGGGCTCTAAGAGCAAGTATTCAAGTGAATAAGGCAGAAATTGCATGGTCTTTTACAACCTAGTCTCAGAAGCCACGGAGTTTCATTTTTACTGTACTCTGTAGGTCAAAGTCTACTAGTCTACCCAGATTCAAGAAGAAGGAACAAAGACCCAATGTCTCAATGGAAACAAAGTAAAAGAATATGCAGTCATTTTTTAAAACCATCCTAGCAGACTGCACTACAGAAAATGTTAAAGCAAGTTCTTCAAACTGAAGTGATAGCAGAGGGAAACTTAGATCTAAGCAAAGGAATAAAGAGCACCAGAAATACTAAACATGTAGGCAAATAAAAAGAACACTTTTAGTGAACGAAAATCTGATTTTTCCCTTATTTGCTTACTTTACTTTCTGTGATGTGAGGGAGAAAAAGGACCCAGCCCATGTGGCTTCACATTGGGAAAAAGCGGCACCCACTGTTTCCTAAAATTTAGAGCTAGGAGGGACTGGAAAGAGCTGATCCTATCCCTGAATTTTTAGAATCGAATTCCTGTATCACAGTTGAAATGATTGTCAAAGGTAAGAACATAATGTTTGTCCACTGGGGGATAATTCTGTTGGGGATACCCGAAGGAATATGTGAATTTGAAGATGTGAATTCTATTTTTGGAAAGCTTAATGCAACAGAGTCTGATATAATGGCAAGTGACGGCTGCTTCTGGGACTGAGTCCCCACGACTACCACCTTCTTCTGAATAATTACTGGAAAATATACCTAGACTAAAGTTTATGACTAAATTTAGGGCCTGTATGTTCTGATTTTCCTCCAGATAATAAGGCTATGAGATCTACTGAATTGAATTGATTTACAGAAATTAGATTTTCATGCCCTCCCTAGTTGTTACTGTTGTTTATACAGCTTACATATTTTCTAAAGCAGGAATCTTCTTAACTTCAAGATCCTCAGGGACTCAAAGTTCATGATGGGAGCTCAGCAAATGTACTGGGATAGACAGATATATGGTATTTGTGTACATCAAACTTGATCTAAAGACTTTACCAAGAACATGAGACCCAACAGAAAAATAAGACTTTAAACAGAATTTTTTAAGGATAAGTTTCAAAAAATAAAATAAAATGGGGTATGTTTTAAATTTTAAAGACTGGTAACAAGATAGTATGAATTTTTTCGTTTGGCTGGGCACAGTGGCTCATCCCTGTGGTCCCAACAATTTGGGAGGCCGAGTTGGGTAGATCACATGAGTCCAGGAGTTCAGCACCAGCCTGGGCAATGCGGGGAATCCCGTCTCTACAAAAAATATACAAAAAAAATTAGCCAGGCATGGTGGCATACACCTGTAGTCCCAGATACTTGGAAGGCTGAGGTGGGAGGAGCCCTTGAGCCTGGGAGGATGAGGCTGCAGTGAGTTGAGATTGTACCACGGCACTCCAGCCTGGGCAACAGAGTGAGACACTGTTTCAAATAATGATAATAATAATAATAATAATAAACACTTTTAAATTATTTCTTAAATTCCCATATAGCAGTAAAAATGTACAGCAAGCACAGCACAAATGACAGGAGTAAAATAGATGTAACTTTATGCAACTGCAGAATCACTTGTTTTGTCAACCAGCATGGAAACTGTCAGAACTGTCAATCAATTAAGCAAGGGAGATAGAAAAGGTGTCACTTTCAAACAGTATAATAATAGAAATAATGACAATACCTCATTCTCATCAGAGGGAGGAGAAAAGTGATATCAGGATATTTCTTTCTCGAGGCCTCTCATTGAGGGGTAATTATGGGCTGGTTGTGTCTGTAAGATAGCCTCTCCAGACAGGCTCTGTGACTTTAAGTTCAGGTATAAATGTCTTCCTCTCATCTTTTCAGATATTTTTACATCCCAGGATAATCACCGGATTATCTGTTGTGGTGGACTCTGGACCTTTTTAAACATCTACCAATAAAGTTTATAGTTTCAAAGCAAAAATTCAGCTTTTGGAAAAATGAGATTAAAAATACTTTACTAATAATGTAACTTAGTATTATAATTTTAATTCTAAAGCGGACTTATTGAGACTAGTAGAAGGCCAGGAGCAGTGGCTCACACCTGTAATCCCAGCACATTGGGAGGCCGAGGCAGGTGAATCACCTTAGGTCAGGAGTTCAAGACCAGCCTGGCGAATATGGTGAAACCCTGTCTCTACTAAAAATACAAAAATTAGCTGGGTATGGTCGCAGGTGCCTGTAATCCCAGCTACTAGGGAGGCTGAAGCAGGAGAATCACTTGAACTCGGGAGATGGATGTTGCAGTGAGCTGAGATCACACCATTTCACTCCAGCCTGGGCAAAAGAGCAAGACTCCTTCTCAAAAAAAAAAACGACTAGTAGAGCAACATCTGTGTATGTTTAATAGAAAAACATCATTATTGTTTTGATGTAGTTGATATGAAAATTTGAACGGATTGGTAACCCATTATCATTATTACAAAGAATTTCAGCCTTAAGCTGGTCAGTGAAGGAGCTATTATATTTAGAGTAAATTTTTTTTTTTTTTTTTTTTTTTTTTTAAGACAGAGTCTTGCTTCATCACGCAGGCTGGAGTGCAGTGGCACCATCTCGGATCACTGCAACCTCTGCCTCCTAGGTTCAAGCAATTCTCATGCCTCGGCGCCCCCAGTAGCTGGGACTACAGGTGTGTGTGCCATCATGCCTGGCTAATTTTTATATTTTTAATAGAGATGAGGTTTCACCATGTTGGCCAGGCTGATCTCAAACTCCTGACCTCAGGTGATCTGCCCGCCTTGGCCTCCCAAAGTGCTGGGGTTATGGGCATGAGCCACCATTCCCAGCCTAGAGTAAAATTTTAAAAAATTAAATTATCTGAATTCTTATTAATTTTAAAAATTAAATTATCTGACAATTGAGGAAAAAGTAATAAACTATCTTCTGCTATTTGCCATCATCTACTTATGGGTATGAAAACTGGGCTAGACTTCTAAGTTAGGTCATAAAAGGGCATGCAGTGTCTGCTCTTGTTCACTGAAACACTTACTCTCTTAGAGCCCTGAGCCTCTGTGTAAGACTACCATGCTGAGGAAGCCACATTCTGCCAACAGAGCCAGCTGAGCCCAGTCTTCTGTCAATGGTAACTTTCAAGAATTTAAGGAGATCATCATGAATACATATTGAAAGAGGACTGCGTCAGTCATTTCAGGCATAAAACCTGGTATTAAGAAATCATATTCATGATCCCTCACTGCAGATGGTACAGTTTGAAAAACTGTTTGGCAGTGTCTACCAAAGTTGAACATAAAATACCCTAAACTCAGTAATTTCACCTCTACATGAATTTCAGTACACGCATGTATGTGTATTACATACATAAAAATACCAAAAACATGTCCTAGAAACACATACTTATGTATATATTATATAAATAATACCAAAAGACATGTATTAGAATTTCAAATCAGAACTCTTCATATTAGCCAAAAACTAGAAACTACCCACTTATCAAGAAAAAAATTAGATAAATTTTGTGCTATTTATAAAACAGAATACTAATAAGGACAATCTACATAGAACAACATATATAAATCTCACAACGTTGAGGGAAACAAGCTAGACACATAAAAGGCTATGTTTTATTATTCCATTTATATAAAATATAAAAACAGGCAACAGTAATCTCTGCTGTTAGAAATCAGCATAATCGGCCGGGCACGGTGGCTCACGCCTGTAATCCCAGCACTTTGGGAGGCTGAGGCGGGCGGATCACGAGGTCAGGAGATCGAGACCATCCTGGCTAACACGGTGAAACCCTGTCTCTACTAAAAATACAAAAAATTAGCCGGGCGTGGTGGCTGGCGCCTGTAGTCCCAGCTACTTGAGAGGCTGACGCAGGAGAATGGCGTGAACCTGGGAGGCGGAGCTTGCAGTGAGTCGAGATAGCACCACTGCACTCCAGCCTGGGCCACAGAGCGAGACTCTGTCTCCAAAAAAAAAAAGAAATCAGCATAATCATTACTCTTGGGATGGGAGGTAATGAAAGGAAGAGGAGGTTGGGATGCTGGTAATGTTCTGCTTTTTGATCTGGGAGCTTATTACGTAAGTGTGGTGGTTTTAAAACATATCCACAGATGCTCTGAAACTCTATCAAAAGGTGAAACACAATTTTCTCCCCTTGAATACAGGGCCTTAGTGACTCGCCTCTAGCAAATAGAATGCACTAGAACTGACACTGCATGACTTCAGTTACTAGGTTAGTGATAGGGTTTGGATTTGCATACCTGCCCATATCTCATGTCAAATTGTAATCCCCAATGTTGGAGGTAAGGCCTGGTGGGAGGTGATTAAATCATGGGGGCAGATTTCTCCCTTTGGTGCTATTCTCATGACAGAACTCTCACAAGATCTGGTTGTTTAAAAGTGTGTGGCACCTCCCCGCTCTCTCTTGTTCCTGCTCTGGCCATGTAAGACGTGCTGGCTTCCCCTTCTCGCTTCCACCATGATTGTATGTTTCCTGAGGCCTCCCCAGAAGCCAAGCAGATGCCAGAATCATACTTCCTGCACAGCCTGTGGGACCACAAGCCAATTAAACCTCTTTTCTTTATAAATTATCCAGCCTCAGGTATTTCTTTATAGCAATGTGAGAACAAACTAGCACAGTTAGAAAAGGCAATAGAGCTTCCACCTGGCTCTCTTTCTTGGGACACTCAACTTAGTACCCAGTCACCATGCTGTAAGAAAGTCACAGAGCCACATGGAAAGACCATTTGTAAGTATTCTGGTCATAGAGGCAGCTACCCAGACGACAGGCAGTATCAACAACCAGTCAATGAGTGAAGGTGATATAGTTTGGATTTTTGTCCCCCTCCAAATTCCATGTCCAGTGGTAATCCCCAATGTTGCAGGAGGGGCCTGGTGGGAGTTTATTGGATCATGGGGCAGACTTCCCCCTTGCTGTTCTTGTGATAGTGAGTTCTCACAAGATCTAGTTGTTTAAAAGTGTGTAACACCTCCTCCTTCGCTCTCCTCCTCCTGCTCCAGCCATGTATGACGTACCTGCTACCCTCTTGCCTTCTGCCATGATTGTGTTTTTTTGAGGCCTCCCCAGTCATGCTTCCTATACAGCCTGCAGAACTGTGAGCCAATTAAACCTCTTCTTTATATATTACCCAATCTCAGGTTGTTACTTATGGCAATGCAAGAACAAACTAATATAGAAGGAGACTTTGGATTCCAGGCTCCCAGCTTTCAAGCTATTTCAGCCCTGCCTAAATTTCAACTTCATCGGTAAAATAAATGTTGCTATTTTAAGCCATTACCTTTTGGGATAATTTGTTATGCAGGTATACTTAATTGGAATAAACATCACGTGTGTTCACTTTGAAAATTCATTAAGCTGTATAATTACAATAGATACACTTTTCCTTAGGTATATTATAATTAGATTTAAGTAAAGATTTGAAATAAAAATCGTATCATGGAAATAAGCTTTTATTTATCAAGTTTTTAGATGAATTTTATTGAGAAGTTTTAAATAAATTCAACATTCCATATAATCCCTAATACTTTGCTTGTTCTTACAATGACATAAAGAATATGTAAATTTTTTGCCACACCTCATATAGACATCAGTTTACTCATATCCCTCAGTTTATCCTCACACATTGCCTGATTCTCATCATTTACCATGTATGGACTTTTTAAAAGTTTGGACACATTACTGTAGCAGACATCTCCCTAGCACTATTTTTTCTTCTTCTGTTAATAGGTCTTCATCGTCCTTTGGGAAACCACCTCCCCCCTTTATCAATCAAGGTCTTGTCTTTTGTCTTGTCTTTTCTATTTTTTTCTTTGAGACAGTCTCACTCTGTTGCCCAGGCTGGAGTGCAGTGGCATGATTAAACCTTACGGCAGCTTTAACCTCCTGGGCTCAAGCCATCCACCTACCTTAGCCCTGAAGATGCTGGGACCACGGGCACGTGCCATCACATCCGGCTAATACTTTTGATTTTTATTAAAAATGAGGTCTTGCTACGTAGGCTGGTCTAGAAGTCCTGGGCTCAGGCAATCCTCTCACCTTGGCCTCCCAAAGTGCTGTGATTACAGGCATGAGCCACCATGCCCAGCTGTATTTTCTTTTCTTGAATTTTCTTTAAATTAATTCTATTATACCTCACATCCTTCCAATACATTTTAATTTTCTTTAATTCTATTATATCACTCCTCCTTCCAATAAATGTCCTAATTAAGTTAACAATATTGGTCTCTAGTCTTTGCAACCAAAGAACACTTACCGATACATATCTCCAGTGCTAGCATACTGTGTGACATATGGTTGACGATTGATAATAAATAGTTTATAAATTGGTATTTGGCAACTAATTTTTTTTTTTTTTTTTTTTTTTTTTCAGACGGAGACTTGCTCTGTTGCCCAGGCTGGAGTGCAGTGGCACAATCTCGGCTCACTGCAAGCTCCGCCTCCCGGGTTCACACCATTCTCCTGCCTTACCCTCCCTAGTAGCTGGGACTACAGACACCTGCCACCATGCCCAGCTAATTTTTTTGTATTTTTAGTAGAGACGGGATTTCACCGTGTTAGCCAGGATGGTCTCGATCTCCTGACCTTGTGATCTGCCTGCCTCAGTCTCCGAAAGTGCTGGGATTACAGGCATGAGCCACTGCACCCGGGTGGGCAACTAATTTTTGACAAAAGCACAAAAAAAAATCCAGTGGAAAAAGTACAGGCTTTTAAAAAAAAATTGCTGCGATGATTGGGTATCCATACGTCAAATATGAACTTGGATACATGCCTCAAACCATGTAAGAAAGTTAACTAAAATGCATCATAGATCTAAATGTACAGCCTGAACATGTAAAACTTTTATAAGAAAACATAGGAAAATTTCTTTGTGAGCCTGGGTAGGGAAAAATTTCTTAGAAACAACACTAAAAGTGCAATCCATAAAATAATAAATAAATTAAACTTTATTAAAAGTTAAAACTTCTCTTCAAAATACACTGTTAAGAGAATGAGGGCCAGGTGTCGTGGCTCACGCCTGTAATCCCAGCACTTTGGGAGGCCAAGGTGGGCAGATCACCAGAGGCCAGGAGTTCGAGACCAGCCTGGCCAACATGGTGAAACTCTGCCTCTACAAAAAATACAAAAATCAGCCAGGCATGGTGGTGCATGTCTGTAATCCCAGCTACCTGGAAGGCTGAGATACCAGAATCTCTTGATCCAGGGAGGCGGAGGTTGCAGTGAGCCGAGATCATATCACTGCACTCCAGCCTAGGTAATAGATCAGGATTCTGAAAAAAAAAAAAAAAAAAAAAAAAGGCGGAGTTGGAGGGCGGTAGGTAAGCAGAAACTTTAAGGGTGATGGACATACTCATTTGATCACAGTGATGGTTTCAAGGGGGTATACATATGTCAAAACTGATAAAATTATACACTTTAAGTATGCTCTATATATTCTATGCCAATTATACTTCAGTAAAGATATCTAAAAAAACCCTACAACTTAGATGTCAGATTTTGAAGACAGTGGAAATGATGCAGAATGGAAATTTCAGTTAAAGACCTCAGTGATGTTTGTGAATTATCCAAGTATTCAAGGAATCCATGTTTCCCTCAGCTAGCTGAGACTCGGCAGAGTTTAATGAGCAATCTCAATACTATTTTCCAGAAATGGTGTCATCCACCATATTATGGCTGTTTTCAGGAAGAGAATGACCTAATCAGTATAAAATGAACTCCATGTCTTGTGAGGGATTTATAATTAAACACATAATCCACATTTACAAACATTTTTAAAGGGCTTTTCTACCTGTTGGATAGGATTAATATTGAGAGGGAATTTTTGCAAGTTTTCCAACACACTAGTTTGTTTAATCTCTAAGAGCCTCAGTTTTCTCATCTATAAAATACCGTAAGAAATAAGAAAAAACAGGAAACCAAAAAGAGCAGGCTTTGCCAGAACTATTAATTATTCTTTTTTGGGCACAGCTAAAACTCAAGAAATGGATGTCTCTCTTCCATTTCTAGACTTTTTTAGACAGATCCATGAGGAAGTTTCCCTCCATAGCTTTGGCCGACCATCACACTGGTCAAGAAGGCATCCAGCTTCTTCCAGGCTCAGCCTGTGACTGAGAACCACAGTGATTCACTAGGACGGCCCTGAGCTCTCTCATCAGCCCTCATGAGTTCTGAAGGTTAGAGCTAACTTTCCAGACCCTCATTATTTGTTGAAAGGCTAGATAGGGAAAAATCTCAACCAGATCTCCATGCCTACTTACAAGCAGAGGTAGTTTTTGCAGGGTGGCATGTATTCTCCAGATGCAGAGCCATATAGGGCCTTGCCTCTTTATGGGAGATACAAAAACTAGGCCCTAATGAACAGAAATAGTGGTTGAGCCCACAAACTAGCATTAAGTTGTACTAACTTTAATTTCCAGCTCTGTCACTTGCTGTGTGGGACCTTATTATCTCCCAACCCCAATTTTTTCAACTTTACAATGGAATTAAAGCAATCTAATTTTTCAAAATGGGGTTAACTTTCACTGTAAATTACAGCATATTGGCCAATAATTAACTTGAACACTAAAGCTGGCATTTAACAGATTAATTAAACTGTTTGCTAAGTAAATACTTAAATCAAAAGCTTAAAAACCTGTAATTTACTGAGAAAACAAAGCTTTCTTTCTCGGTTAAGAATCTGAGAAAACAAGACCCAGAAGCAAACTAAAATCAAGTCCTAAAATGGTACAAACCTCAAAAAGCCAATCAGGTTTGCCAATAAAGCTCCGCCTCCGTGCAAACCCTGCCCACTTCCGGCTTCCCCACCCACCTTCTAACACTGGAACCCCGCCCCTCTCTGCGAGGTCCCGCCCCCCACACCTGATCCTGGATCCCATTGGGCGAATCTGGATGCTGTATACACACCCGACACACGCACGTTAGGCTGCGGCGTCTTCGCGCTTGCGCAGCTGCGCTGTCAGGCGGCTGGAAACGGGGGGGTTGGGGGGAGGGGGCGGAGGTCGTGCCGAATCTTCCTCCGTAATAAGAAGCGACGTGTCCCGCTGTCCTGGCTCCGTGGGTCCAGGGGGATTGGGCCTGGGCGCTGGAGCTGCTGTGGCTCCCGCCGCAGCGGGTGCCATGGAGGCCGTGCCAGAGCCCAGAACTCACGCCGGGGGAGGCCGAGACAGCCGGCGGTACTCATAGATGAGGCGGCGGCGGCGGCGGCGGCAGCAGCCCGGGCTCTCCATGAGCAGGCGGCGGCGGCGGCGGGTGCGGCGGCACCGGCGGTTTTCGGTCCCCGGGGAGGTACGAGGAGTTGGCTTCCTGGTGGACGGAGACTGGCCGGTGTGAGAACGCCTTCCGCGGCTCGGCCCTCCAGCCCGTTTGCCCGCAGTCCTGAGCACTCGGCGGGGCACTGCCCGGACAGAGGCGGGGGCGCCCAGCCGACTCGCGGGCCCCTAACTCGGAGACCCGCCCGCCTCGGTGCCAGGCCTCCCGGGCGCGGCTGCCCAGGGCCAGGGTGGGCGTGGCCGGAGCGTGGGGGCTCCCCGGGGGCGCACGCCTCGCGTCTGTCTTGCTCCTGTCCGGAAGCCCTGCGCTGCCGGGAGTGGTAGCGCGTGGTTGTATTTTTGAGGCGTATTTCGGGCTCTGATTTGAGAGGGGACCTTTAGAACCCCTGAGTCCTTAGGGAGTCTGGCATTCAATGCCTTGGGCAGGTGGTGGGGTCCTCACAGCTACCTTGGGGTACCGATTGCCTCCCTTGGAAGTCACCACGAAAGAAAGATGTTTTGCCAAAGAAATAGAGGTCGGGAGAGTTTTCCAGGTTTATTCAAATTGGAGGGCCCGTTGAGCCTGGAGAATAAAGCCAGTGGAATACATCCTCCAGTCCTTCCAATTACAGTTCCTAGCTAAACAGCTAAGACAATTTTAAGTAAAGCTCTTTACAGCTATCTTTCCATCATTTCTCCCCACCCCCCATTTTTATTGCTATTTACTTTGGAATAAATTACCAAGTTCATGATGAAACTAGTATCCTCTAGTTCTTCCAAACCTTCCCTCCTCCCGTTTTTCCCAGAGAAACACTGGAGTTTCATGCCATATATATCATTATAGTTTAATTCTCTTAGAGTGTAACTATTGCTTTACAGAGCTAGTTACACTTCATTTGGTCATGTCTAAAGATAATTTGAAGAAAATATCCTAGAGATTTATGCTTCCTTTCCAATGCACTATTTTAGGAATCTGAACTCAGGCTCTTTAAGCAATCTTAAACCTTGCTACAGAGTTCTTTGAAATTCAACGGAAATAAATCAAACCATAAAGTTGTTTTCGTTTATTAAAGTATTTGAATGCCTAATTGTTTTTTTAAAATATTTGTAAGCAAAACGTGTCAGTTTCTATTAAGAAGAAACTGAGTTTGTGTTTTCCTGGGCTACAGATTTGCCACACCCTCTTCTTCCTCAGTGGATGACTAGAATCAATGTGTTGGCCAACTAGATACAAACTTACACTCTTCATACTAAATATAGTTACTGGATATTTTAGAGTCCACAATGTCTTGCTTCAAACTGAAAGCACTGTGTTCATGTGTGTTTAATATATTGCAGAAGTGAATTTTTACTCGTGTTGCAGAATGTTTTGAACTTAAGTTTCTTACACAAATAAAACACGTAGGACTGCAGCTTTATTAAGTGTTGAGTTCATGTTGTGTTGGGGAGGATGCAGCACTTGAAAAGATGGTCAAAATAAGACACTGATCTCAGTCACTCATTTCTCTGTTTCCGCTCCTCAGATGCCTCCCTTTTTTCATAACAATACTTCTCCACAAAAGTAACCTTGGAAAACATTATGATGTTGTTAGTTTATTTGCTTGTCCCAAGTAAAGTGAAGGAGTTTTTTCAATACAATGGCAAAAAGAACTCATTTCTTTCAAAAATATGTGCGCTATGTAACATACATATAACACAACATGTTTATGAAAATACTCACCGTGGCTTTAAAAACAAAGTGCCTAGTGGTCCTCAAGATTGGGGGAAAAGTGCCAGTTTGAAAAGGGAGGATGCTTTGGTTCATTCCCAAAACATGCATAGAGAATAATCAGGATATTTATCAAGTTCTGAATCAGATCTTCATAGCATAGCCTCTGTAGTTAAAAATTATAGTATATCTAAATTGCACAATTAATAGCACAATTCTGAGTTGCACATAAAAATCCCAAAGTAATTAGCAATATTAGCTATGCTACTATTCACTTAAGATTGATTTCATGATTACTTCTCATGCTGTCTTTCAAAGCTAAATGTCAGAATTAGTCTTAGTCTATATAGCAACAGGAGTTTTTTTTTTTAACATAGTTTTTCTATACAACAGATAAAATATGTAGTATAGTTAATACAAAGATTACGGAATAGCTATTATTCTGTACCCCCAATTAAGAGATCCCATTATATTAGTTTCTTAAATGGAACCACCCATATTAACAAGAAAATGAAGCAAGCACAGCCTATATTTTGGAAGGAGGAGGAGGTTTACATTAGGAATATGCCTAGCCAAACTTAATTTATGTTTTTAATAGCTTTATTTTCATTTAGGAATTTTTTTTTTTTTGAGATGGAGTTTCACTCTTGTTGCCCAGGCTGGAACGAGATGGCGTCATCTCAGCTGGTGCAGTCTCGGCTCACTGCAACCTCCGCCTCCCAGGTTCAAGCGATTCTCCTGCCTCAGCCTCCTGAGTAGCTGGGATACAAGCATGTGCCACCACGCCCAGCTAATTTTGTATTTTTAATAGAGATGGGGTTTCTCCATGTTGGTCAGGCTGGTCTTGAACTTGCGACCTCAGGTGATCTGCCCACCTTGGCCTCCCAAAGTTCTGGAATTACAGGTGTGAGCCACCACACCTGGCCTCAGGATTTTTTTTTATTACAGGGTTTCCCTCTGTCACAGATAAAATCTGCAATGTAATTGATATAAAGACTATCAAATGGCCATCTGTACCTCAAAAAAAGACTGAAACTTCTTAAATGCTCTTTCCAGAGAGCATGCATAGTGCCCGAAAAGTGGCTTATTTAAATTTTTTTGCTATGTTGGGAGGCCTAATAACACATTTGATTTGAGTCTTTAGATAGATTTATTTTCATTTAAACATATTATGCATTTAATATGCAAAGTTACAAGTTTATGTGTTCTGTTTTAAACTTTTAAAATGTAGGATGAAGACACTGTTTGAAGAGATCAAAGCATCAATTAAAAATAACTATAACCAAGATCGATCATTTTGGAGGCCTGTTCTTCCTTGGGGAGGTGTTTTTACTATCAAAGCTGGCCGCAAAGCAGTATCCTGTACACCGCTGTATGTTGAAATAAGACTGAAAAATACCTGCACCATAGATGGATTCTTGATGTTATTATATGTCATTCTTAATGAAAATGAAAATTTCCCTAGGGAACTCTCTCTTCATTTTGGTAGAGAGTTTGTAGACTGTTTTCTTTATTTAATGGACACCTACAGTTTTACAACTGTGAAGCTACTTTGGATTTGGGACAAGATGGAAAAACAGCAATACAAATCTGAAGTCCATAAAGCTTCATTAATCATTGATTTGTTTGGGAATGAGCATGATAATTTTACGAAAAATCTTGAAAATCTCATGTCTACCATTCAAGAGAGTTACTGTTCCAACTGGCGATGCCCAACTCGAGTGCAGGAGGATCAGCAGCGCACAATTAATATAAAGTAAGTTGGTCTAACATCTGTTTTGTCACTTATACTTTTTTTTTAATGAATGTTGCTTTAGATATGTAGTCGTGTACCCCATAATAACATTTGGTTCAACAGAGGACCACATATGCCATGCTGGTTTGTAGGATACTGTGTATTTAGTATACCTTTCTATGTTTAGGTACACAAAGACCATTTTGTTAAAATTGCCTACAGTATTAAGTACAGTAACACGCTGTATGGATTTGTAGCCTAGGAGCAATAGGCTTTACCATATACGCTACGTGTGTAAAAGGTTATAAATCTAGTTTTGTGTAAGCACATTCTAGGATGTTTACACACTATGAAATCATCTAAGGATACATTTCTCAGGGAATGTGTCCCCATTGGATGACAAATGACAGTATTGCTAAAGTACTCGTTAAAGTACAGAGCCTTTATAATTACTTATGCATGAAGCAATCACACAAATGCAAGATTCTTCTACAGGTCCCCTGAAAACAGTGTCACAGCCGGTTACATCCAAACATCTTATAATTACTTTACAAAACCAGCTGATAACCTTGTCAGTAGCAAAGTAATGAATTAGTATGAAAAATACATTACTCTTACTTGAATTTACTAATATGACTATAGATGATTCTTAGTGTCACAAATTTAACCTCTTTAAGAGCGCTTTATACTGTTTTGGAATGTTTCGCCCTTTCAATAGGTCTTTGTCAGGAGGGCTAGTTCCATATGAACAAGAAAATTAAAAATATTCTTTCATATCATGGCCAAGACATAATTATAGACAGAAAGCCAGAACTTGGCATCTCACACGTGGAGATGTGGATGTAAGCAGCTTTTATTTTGAACAGAAAAGGTGCAAGGAGCCAGATGAGTGTTTTTGGCTTTCAGAAAAAAGGCAGATCTCCCACCTGGTAAATGATAGGGACAGAGTCCAAATTGGCAAGCCCTAGTGGAGTGTTGGGAAACATGAAAGCCTCCGAGGGACATGAGCTGGAAAGGGGATAATTGCCAGTGGAAGAAAAACAGACCCAAACACATTGTTGGCAGAAAGGTATTTGGCCCTATGGTCCAGAAAAACAGCCTGATAGATTGTTCCCATTTGAAAATGTACCTCACATACCCTAATTTGTTAAACTTAAATTTATCTGAAATATATTTTTTCTATTTTCCTGCATTGCTAATTTGAAATATCTATCAGTGGAAATAATTTTCAAGACATAAAGACAACTCAGAAGTGTTGCAGTGATCATAGCTCACTGCAGCCTTGAACTCCCGGGCTCAAGTGATCCTCCTACCTCATGCCTCACCACCTCAGCCTCTCCAGTAGCTGGGACTACAGGTATTTGCCACCATGCCCAGCTAATGTTTTTTTGGGGTTTTTTTGTTTGTTTGTTTGTTTTGAGACAGGGTCTCACTCCATCTCCCAGGCTGAAGTATAATGGTGTGATCACAGCTTACTGCAGTGTTGACTTCCTGGGTTCAAGAGATTCTCCTGTCTCAGCACCCCCCAAGTAGCTGGGACCAGGGGCGTGCACCACCATGCTCGGCTAATTTTTGTATTTTTTTCTAGAGATGGGATCTTGCTATGTTGCCCAGGTTGGTCTCAAACTCCTGAGTCACCCACCTCAGCTTACCAAAGTGCTGGGATTACAGGCGTGAGCCACCACACCCAGCCTAATATCTTGTTTTTTTAAAACTAGTTTCTTTTCATCTGTAAATATTTTGAAACTATAATGACAAATTTATAATTCTATATTATATTGTGTACTATTTAATAAAATATTTTTCATCATACTCTATAACTTTTAAGGTTTTGCCTACTTTTTAAAAAATCCTATATTTAAAGCAACCTCTGAAATAATGTAGAAAAAAATTTTTTTTAACAGATCAGGTACCTGAGGCCAAGAATGATTATTACTTACATTTAATCAGGTAGCTAATCAGCTGCTCCCCTGATTCTGGGTCCTAGTTCCTTCCCACGAGACCCGATTGCCTCTTTTGAATCTTCTCACAAATGTTTCAGATTAACGTAGCAGCGACTGGATATATCAGGATTGTTTCTACAAATGTATGTTTCTTTGAAAATTTCATAATTAGTGTTTATTGAGTTCAACTGGTTACTATCTGCAAGAAATTCCAAATGTGTAATAGAGGTTATACTTGGTATAATTGGTTTTGCTAATAAAGTACTGAGCTGTAAAATTTGTTATAATAATATATTAAGATATAAAATGTTGAAGCAGTTCTTACATGCATTTGAAAATTATTGTAGTCCTCCCCAAGAAATTCCACATGGAAACTTGATAAGGCTGGCTGTGGATGAGTTATTCTGTTCCAAGATTGGACTCTGTGAAGAGCACGGGTGAGTATACGATAGACATTTAAAATGACAATATGTGTTTATAAGGAAACGTAGGAAGATGTGCTCCTTGAAGTACTTTATGAATCTTATTAACCTAGTTTACTATGACATTTTACAGTGTTTTTGTTACGGAGTATATCACTACATAGAATATGGTACTACAGCTGATTGATGAATACAAAGCAAATACCTTTTCTTTTTTCCCCCCCCCACTGCTGAGTAGGTACAGTAAAACTTTGGTTAACCGGAACCCAGCTAATCGGGACCCTCAAATATCTGGATTTTTTTCTACACTCCCCATTTAGGAGAAAGAGGTAAATGACAACTAAAAAACTTAACCTAGTAAAAGTTGAGAGAAGCAGAACATATTCATCCCAATCTCTTAAAATTTTCTGTGACTACATTATTGTATAATGAGAATTAATATTTAGAACGATGATCTTATAGCTGATTAATTACAAAAGGAAAGATAAAAATACATTCTGTTAATTTACCTATTAAGTCCAGAAAGTGAACGAATATATTGTAGCAACAAATACTGAAACAGATGGTTTTCTGGTTAATTTGGTTTAGTTAATAATGTTTGTTAATCAGAATACTGTACCCTGAGCATTCCGGTTAATCAAGATTTTACTGTATAATTCAACTTCTTATATTCTGATCCATATACTTAATACCTCATAATATGAGGGAACAGAATTTGTTCATGCTTATAAAAGAGTCTAATGGCAAAAGGAAGCAATTAGAGTCATATTATTTCCCCTCTCCGTGATTATTTGAAGCCAGCATATAGAGTGAAATATAAAAATGTTCATATCAGTTCTGCAGAGTTATGCTTTCATTGGCTTATATAGAAATAGCTAGCATTTCCTGGAGTTTTAAACATATCATTTCTAGTGTAAGGAACACAGCTTATAAACTTCTGGAACTATTAGGTGATACAAGGTAGTAATTACCCTATACCTATAGATATTAACCATTACCTATACCTATAATAGATAATTATAAGAAAATTAAAGTCATAAAGACAACTCTGAAGTGTTGAGAGGCAACTTTGTCCCAAGTGTAGTAATGTTCATGCCTGTTTTCTATTTTAGGTGTGGTGGCTTAAGAGAATTTTCCCAACGAGTTTTCTGCCATGGGGCACCCCCTTTTGTTGTCTTAAATATGCAGCATTGGAAATCTGAAGATCTGGCATATGTACCCTATTACTTGGATTTGTCTGATCACAAGTAGGTGTTTTTTGTTGTTGTTTCTTTATAAAACTAATAAAAAAAGTTATCCTGTTATATCATGATTTTGACTAGCCCGTAAGAGATATTGTTGAAAACGATCATATCTGCCTCTAAATTTATGTATTCTGAATAGAATCAGAATTTATTAGAGGGAGTCAGTTACTAGCAGTGCATATAGTGGGTAGGTATGTGGACTGTAGAATAGACAGAATTGAATTCAAATCCTAGCTCCATCTTTTATAAGTTAACTTTGGGTCAACAACTTAACCAGTTTACATATCAGTTTTCTTATCTATAAAACAGAGATGATGGTATCAACCTAATGCATTTATTGTAAAGATTTAATAAGCACATACTAAGTGTTTAAGATAGTGCCTGACACATAATACTGGATAGTAAGAGATGGTATCAACCTAATGCATTTATTGTAAAGATTTAATAAGCACATACTAAGTGTTTAAGATAGTGCCTGACACATAATACTGGATAGTAAGAGTAATAGCACAATATTTTATTCCTGACACATACTGGCTAATATTTGTATTTCAAGTCAAAGAAGTGTGTAGTAGCCAGGCGTGGTGGCTCAAGCCTGTAATCCCAGCACTTTGGGAAGCCGAGGTGGGCGGATCACAAGGTCAGGAGATCAAGACCAGCCTGGCTAACATGATGAAACCTCGTCTCTACTAAAAATACAAAAAATTAGCCAGGCGTGGTGGCGGGCACCTGTAGTCCCAGCTACTCAGGAGGCTGAGGCAGGAGAATGGCGTGAACCTGGGAGGCAGAGCTTGCAGTGAGCAGAGATCACCACTGCACTCCAGCCTGGGCGACAGAGCGAGACTCCATCTCAAAAAAAAAAATAAAGAAGTGTGTAATAGTATAGTATGCAGGTGGTCATCATTTAAACATAAAATATTACTTATCACTATAAATAAAAATATCTGCATACAAATCAGGACATAAAGGGTTCTTTTAACATTTTCCCTGTAAAAGTTTTCTTATGTATGTGTTTACTCTTTTTTAAAAGAACCATGCAGGTTATAAGTTCATCTGTTAAAATATGTTTTTAAGAAATTCTTAATTTCCACATTTCCAATTATATTACATGATCTATAGAGATGGATATCTTTTTCAGGGAACAGAATACAAACAATGTCGATGTTTTTGTACCTTAGTTATGAATTTAAGGAATGTTTATCTTAAAAACAAAGTATTATAATTTTCTCCCATACTATGGTATTTAATTTGCAGGTATTTGTTGGAAGGTGCCACATTATTTAACAAAGAGGAACATCATTATTCTGCAGCTTTCCAGATTGGTGGACATTGGATGCACTATGATGGGCTCAGAAATGTGAATTTAATTTTGTTAAATAAACCCCCAGAGTTTCTCCTCTTGTCATCATTGGTTTATATTCGAGCAACAGAGAAATAAATACAGACTGATGCTAAAAGTTGTTTTCCCTCCTGCCCATGCTCCCCCAGATGAAGGGCTTTTATTTTGTGTATACTTGGTATCCAAGAAAATAGTTCAACTATACTAGTTTCAGCAGTGTATTTTCAGTGTTTAACCCCAGGTAAATGTTTTATATAGAGGATCTATGCAAAAACTGTTTGTAATTTTTTTTTTATATTTCCTGAGTTATTTTTATATGAGCATATTTTATGTTGAAATAAAAAGTATCTTGTGGCCTTTGTATTTTTTATTTATATGTACCTCAAAGATTTTTACAATTCTGTCCTTGAATTCAAGAAATACTTTGTCATCTGAATTCTAAATTTTTCTTTTTGGATATTCAAGTAAAACCTAGGTAAGAGTATTTTAGTTTATGTAATTTAACAGTTCAAAATATATCTGACTGTATTTCTTTGCCCTACCTCACTATAATCCGAAGTGCACTATTTGATCTAGTATGGATTTGAATGTATAATTTATTGATGGCTTAGTTTATTTGTTTGATTTGCCCAGTATCCCTGCAGCAGTTTTTAAAAAGTATGAGAAATTTTTCAGAGCTTAAACTATTTCTTTATAATGGCAAATTACTTTTAACTATTTCCTAAAGTTTTATAAACCTGCCAGTGGATTTTAAGTGATAGCTAAGCTTCCAAGCTTAATTCAGGTTGTTACAAATAAATTATATAACTATCCTAAGTGTTTATCTTATAATTAAATGTAATTTGAAATGCTCTAATATATTTGCAGATAAAACAACTATAAACAATATTAGGCAACTGGATGTTTACTAGTGTCGGACTAGCAATAGAAATGCACTTTAAATATATATTTAACGGGAAATGTGTGCCTGGAAATATTTCTTTTCCTAGTGAAGTTTTATATTGACACAGAGAAAAGAATACTTAAATTTTTGGAGGGATGTCTACTGGCTCCCTTATAAGTAGTGATTGATAGCATGCGGCTTTGACTTGCAATACAAATCATTAGGATTTTATAGGTATCAGAACATTACGTTTCTTTATAAAGACCGTAAGGTCACTCTTCTTTTTGCAACTTAAGGGAAAAAATAAAGATTCTCAAGGGAAAATACTTTTTGAAATTTATCACCATTTTAGTGTTTACATTTCAATAAATAGTTCACTTCAGGTTTGGGATTGAGATTAGTTGCAATATATTTAGAAACTTCTACATGACAGCACAGATCACTGCCATCTGCTGAATTGCTAAAGTGCTTGGTGCCATGTTGAGAAAACTTACCCGAGAATGGATAAATATGGGTGAAACATTACCGAGAATGCCTCACGTTAGCAAACACTATGAAAAGTCTTGTTTATATATTAAACTTATTTTACAAAAAAAAATTCACCCCAGGATTTATTTAGATGGTTTCCCAGGTGTATCTGAATAGGATTTAATTTAGAGTAAACTTTTCTGGGGACACCTGATTGCATGAATTGAAGTATACAATAACACGAATATTAGAGTAAACATAAATGGTGTCATTAACAAAATTATTCCTAATGCACATTTATTCTTTTAGGAAATGCACTTCTTTTGGAATACTAGTGTATCATGAAACAATGACTTACCTACCTCACAGGGTTGTTGTGAGGATTAAGATGTTTGTTAAAATCTTGACTACCTTGAACATGCTAATAAAAAAATTTTTTTCTACCTCTTTTATTTGCAGGCAAGGCTCCCAGATTTTCTCTTACTAATGAACTTTGCAGATTTTAAAAAGTTACTTAGGCTGTAACTCATATCACTGATATATTTAGTGTGTAATGGAAATTGAGTATTCCTTCTTGACCCCAGGTTGAGGCTTAAGGAGAACAGATAGTTTATTTTTATGGTAGCAGTTAGTTGATAGAAATAAGAAATTATCCCCTGCTGACCAAACAGTGAATAGAAAAAGGATTAAAAAAAAAAAAAAAAATTAACTAGATTATCTACGGAATGTGAAGGTGAGCGTATGGAAAATTCTTTGTAATTCTATAAACACCCTTAGAGAAATCAGAATAATCTATTGGTGAGGAGCTAAAGATATGAGGTAATAATCAGAATATATATATACACACATATGTATATATATACACATATATGTGTATATATATATATATACACGTGTGTGTGTGTGTGTGTGTGTATATATATATATATATTTTTTTTTTTTGAGATGGGAGTCTCGCTGTCACGCAAGCTGGAGTGCAGTGGTTACATCTTGGCTCACTGCAGCCTCCGCCTCCCTGGTTCAAGCAATTCTCCCACCTCAGCCTCCCTAGTAACTGGGATTACAGGTGCACAGCCACCACACCTGGCTAATTTTTGTATTTTGAGTAGAGACGGGGTTCCACTATGTTGGTCACGCTGGTCTCAAACTCCTGACCTCAGGTAATCCACCCTCCTCAGCCTCCCAAAGTGCTGGTATTACAGGCGTGAGCCTCCGCGCCCAGTACCAGAATATATTTTTAATCAATATACCACAAACCACTACTATACCTACAGGGTCAGCAAAAATAATTTTAAAACCTTTTCTACAATCTGGCATAAAGAACAAATAAGCAAATTTAAGAAGGAGTCTTCAACTAGCTTCAGCAAAAGAAACCATTTCTTCTTTAACTTCTGCAAATAATCTTATTCCTTCAAAGTAGTTTATAATAATTTATAAATTATTAGAGTTTGTTTAAACTGTCACTAGATCTAATCCAATGAAAGAGGAAGAGAAAGGATAACTGACTACCACAGGCATTCTTACTAGAGTGAGTCCCATGTTCTATTTCTTTCCTAAAGTATGAGCAAACTATATAATCAGATGACTACTATGACACATAAAAAGCTATACATGGCAGGGCATGTGGCTCATGCCTGTAATCTCAGCACTTTGGGAGGCTGAGGTGAGGGGATCACTTGACTCAGGAGTTCCCTGGGCAACATAGGGAGACCCCATCTCTACTAAAAATACAAAAATCAATCGGGTGTGATGGTGTTCACTTGTCGCCTGTAGTGCCAGTTATGCAGGAGGCTGAGGTGGGAGGATGACTTGAGCCTGAGTCGGAGGTTGCAGTGAGCAGAGATCACTGGAGCAGCCCGAGCAACAGAGCAAGACCTGTCTCAAAAATAAATGAATAAAAAATAAAATTAAAATTAAAAAAAAAGAAAAGCTGTACATGTTGAGCATATGAAAAATTTAGTTTTGTTTATGTGTTTGTTTTTTAGATGGAGTTTCGCTCTTGTTGCCCAGGCTGGGGTGCAATGGCACGGTCTTGGCTCACCGCAACCTCTGACTCCCAGGTTCAAGTGATGCTCCTGCCTCAGTCTCCCAAGTAGCTGGGATTACAGGCATGTACCACCATGCCTGGCTAATTTTGTATTTTTAGTAGAGACGGTGTTTCTCCATGTTGGTCATGCTGGTCTCAAACTCCCGATTTCAGGTGATGTGCCTGCCTTGGCCTCCCAAAGTGCTGGGATTACAGGCGTGAGCCACCACGCCCAGCCCAAAATTGAGTTTTATAATGATTCAGTGACGTTTAATTATTAGAAAACAACTGTAATGTACTATAAGGCAGAAAGGGTAAGAAGTTCATGTAAAATGATTGTAATTAATATTACTAAACTACAGCCAAACCAAACATTTAAAATTTTTAAATTTTCTCCTTTTCCTTTGTTGATGCCCTAGCATTTAAAATCAGCATCAAATTATTCTGCCCTAAAACTGCATAGCTTTAAAAGTTCATCTTATTGAGACATTTCTATAAAGGTCTTAAATTCCATATCTTACTATCAGGGGTTCCTACATCCCACCGTACTGGCCCAAGCTCCACTGTCTGGTCAGCTGGACAGCCTCCTTGCTATGGTTTGAATGATGGTGTCCCTTTCAAATTTTACATTTATCTTAATCCCTATGGTGGTTGTACTGAGAACTGGGGCCTTTGGGGAGGTGATTAAGTCATGAGGGCTTTGCCCTCATGAGTGAGATGAGTTGCCCTTATAAACGGACTTTTTTTTTTTTTTTTTTTTTTGTTTTGAGACCGGTTTGCTCATACTTTTTTTTTGAGACAGGTTTTCTTTTTTCTTTTCTTTTTTTTTTTTTTTTTTTGAGACTGTGTCACCCAGGCTAGAGTGCCATGGCACAATCATGGCTTACTGCAGCCTCAACCTGCTGGGGTCAAGTGACCCTCCCATCTCAACCTCCCAAGTTGCTGGGACTACAGGCATGCACCACCACGTCCGCTTAATTTTTAAAAATTTTTTTAAAATTTTTTGTGGAGACAGGGTCTCTCTCTGTTTCCCAGGCTGGACTCAAACTCCTGGGCTGAAGTAATTCTCCTGCCTCAGCCTCCCAAAGTGCTGGAATTATAGGCATGAGCCACTGTGCCCAGCCAGTAATGGGCTTCAGAGAGTGAGTTTGGCCCCTCTGCCCTTCTGCCTCCTGCTATGTGATGATGTATCAAGAAAAGCCACATCAGATGCTGGCATCTCCATCTTGATTTTCCCAGCTTCCAGAGCTGTAAGAAATAAATTTCTGTTATTTATAAATTACCAAATCTCAGGTGTTTTGTTATAGCAGCACAAATGGACTAAGACACTCCTTTAACCTCAAATTTAATTTGATCCTGGGGAGAAAACAGCCTTTTACTCTATCTCTTGTAGCTGAAGGGGAAGAAGTTAGTAAGAAGCCATCTGTAGCTAGACAATTTCTTTATGTGCTGAAGATGTACATTAGATTTTTTATCCTCAAATGAGCAATCAGTTCCATAGTTTATCCACTGTTTTCTCAATAAGATCTTCTGCAAGGTATCAGGAGGAATATTGCTTAAAAATGAAAAGGTGAGCTGCTTTGGTAGGAACCTCAAAAAAGGTGTGGAATGTAGCAGGAGCTTTGGGAGCAAATTAGCTGTGTAGACAAGTTAGCCATAGTAGAATCAGAAACTTGCTATTTATATACTTGGATGGATTTTCATTACTTGTTTTATTTTTTAATTTAATTTTATTTATTTATTTATCTATTTATTTTTGAGACAGAGCTTTGCTCTGTCACCCAGGCTGGAGTGCAGTGGCATGATCTTGGCTCACTGCAACCTCCGCCTCCCAGATTCAAGTGATTCTCCTGCCTCAGCCTCCTGAGTAGCTGGGATTACAGGTGTGTGCCACCACGCCCGGCTAATTTTTGTATTTTTATTAGAGTCGGAGTTTCACCATGTTGGCCAGGCTGATCTTGAACTCCTGACCTCAGGTGATTCACCTGCCTTGGCCTCCCAAAGTGCTGGGATTACACACGTGAGCCAGCATGCCCGGCCTCTTTGAATTTTATAAACACTCATTTCATAATATGAATATAAAATAATGTGTAAATCAGTAATACAAAAGAAGTTTGAAGAAGAAAATAATGGTCATCCATAACTTCTCCACCATCATTTCTTCCATCTATAATTTATACAATTATGATTGGATAATCCAATGATTGGCTCACACCAGTAAAGACTTTTTGGAAAGTCTAGCATGCCTCTACAGTACTGAAGAGAACCAAGAACCAAGGAGTTAGAGCTTGGAAGGAAGAAGTGTATACTCCCAGAGGCCAGCACAGTGGTGATAGAGATAATTAACATGACAAAACTCCAAGAGGAAAGTAAGACTCAGCAAAACAGCTGTGGCCACCTGTTCAGGCATTTCATTTCACCTGGACACTTGCTTTCAGAAACATTTGTCTTCTTAAATCTTCAATAATTCATTATTTTATTTTACAAAGGATATCATTCCTTTACAATCTTCTACCTACATCTTAATCATAGTATCCCAGGTGTTGAAGTTTGGAAGCAAGACCAGGATGGAATAAATTTTCCCCAAATAGACTTTCTCTTTTCCTGTTAACCTAACACTGAGTTATAACAAAGATTAAAATACATTCAACATAATTAGCTTTAAGGGCAGGGTGGACAAAATCTGAGGGAGTTTTTGAAGAGGAGGGAAGCAGATACAGTAAGTATCTCTGGATACCCAACATATGAGAATTTTAGGGCAGTGGAAAGGGATTGGGAAGGAGAAAAAACACAGGAGAGCTGACCTGAGCTCAAGTTAAGAAGAGATCAGGTTAAGGCTTGGAGAAAATGGCCGGCCAGCTAGGAAAATCCCTTCCCAAGAAGGCTAAGTTTGATTTGGGGGCTGAAAGCTAGAACAAGGTAATATGAGACATATTTTCTCTGCAGCATTTATTTAATATATATACTTATTATCTACCATTTGCTAGTTGAATTAGATGTGCTTTCTGCCCTGGAAGTGTATACCTGCCTATAGCGAGAGAAAAAATGAGTAAAGCAATGATGACAGTATAAAACGAAATACCGTGGCAGGGTAGGTACCCGAGGCTTTGAGAGTACACAGGAGGGACAACTCTGCAAACAACTGCTGTGAGGTTTTAGAACCAGGCCTTTCACAGTTGCTGCCTACCACTCCTGGAGGAGGTCTGTAAAGGAAAAAGACTACAGATCCTTCAGCTTGTGATATCAAAGACAATTATATAGTACTATTTCCTCTACCTCTACCCCCAAAGCCTAACTGCCATTATTTCCACTAGAATGCTATAAGCCTTACATTTAAAGATAAAAAATTTCCAACACCTTCAAATTTTAAAAAAAATTATCATAGCTAAAGTAATCCACACAAATTAATCTCATTTTTTTTCTTTCTGATAATAGGGAAGATATGAGAGGAAAGTGAGAGGGTCACTTGGGATTAGCCTTCTTTATTATAATTAGTAGTAGTAGTAGTAGTATTGGTGGTGGTGGTAGTAGTAGTAGTAGTAGTAGTATTTTGAGACAGAGTCTCGCTCTGTGGCCTCGGCTGGAGTGCAGTGGTGCAATCTCAGTTCAGTGCAACCTCCGCCTCCCGGGCTCAAGCAATTCTCGGGCTCAAGCCTTCCGACTAACTGGGACTGCAGGGGGTCGCCACCACGCCCGGCTAATTTTTTTGTGTTTTAGTAGAGATGGGGTTTCACCATGTTGGCCAGGTTGGTCTCGAAATCCTAGCCTCCAGCTGATCAGCCTGCCTCGGCATTAAAAAGTGCTGGGATTATACAGGCCTGAGCCGTCGCGCCTGGCCGGGCCTTCTTTAAACACTTGGTAAATTGTCCGAAGGACTTCTGAAGAAAAAGTCTGATTTTTCTGATTTCTTCTGATTTCTGAAGTCTGATTTCTTCTGATTCCCAACTCCTGCAGTATTCTTCAAAAGCACTAGGTGGCAGAAGGTCCACGGCATAGAATGTAAAGGACCTGTAGAAAAAACAATACCTGAACTTTTTTTGGCCTTAAAAGTATTAACCGTGTGTGTGTGTGTGTGTGTGTGTGTGTGTGTGTGTGTGCGCGTGCGCGCGCGCGCGCGCGTGTGTGTGTATGTGTGTGTGTGTGTGTGTCAGAGTCTCGCTCTGTCGGCCAGGCTGCAGTGCAATGGCCCGATCTCGGCTCACTGCAAGCTCTGCCTCCTGGGTTCAAGCCATTCTCCCGCCTCAGCCTCCCGAGTAGCTGGGACTACAGGTGTGTGCCACCACGCCTGGCTAATTTTTGTATTTTTAGTACAAAAATTGTACCGTTGTACTGTTGGCCAGGCTTGTTTTGAACTCCTGACCTCAAGTGATCCACCCACCTTGGCCTCCCAAAGTGCTGGGATTACAGGCGTGAGCCACCACGACCAGCTGTTAACTTACTTTATAATTGTTTTTTTGTTTTGTTTTGTTTTGTTTTGTTTTCTGAGACGGAGTCTCGCTGTGTCACCCAGGCTGGAGTGCAGGGGCGCGATCTCGGCTCACTGCAAGCTCTGCCTCCCGGGTTTACACCATTCTCCTGCCTCAGCCTCCGAGTAGCTGGGACTACAGGCGCCCGCCACCACGCCCGGCTAATTTTTTGTATTTTTAGTAGAGATGGGGTTTCACCATATTAGCCAGGATGGTCTCGATCTCCTGACTTCGTGATCCACCCGCCTCGGCCTCCCAAAGTGCTGGGATTACAGGCTTGAGCCACTGCGCCCGGCCCTTACTTTATAATTTGGATGATGCGAGCAAATTTTCCTTCTGTTCTGTGACACTACCTACTCTTAAGTCGGGGGAAATATACAACCAAGATGCGTTTAATAAAGCTGGCTGTGCTCTCTGCCAACACTCCCGCTAAAATATTATTTGTAAACTGACCCCTGGGGCTTCTTCACCTACTTCTTCCCAACCCTCATGGCTTCTGAAATTTCCCCCTCTTCCTTCACCTCTCCTTTTGAGAAAGCTTAGGAATTTTATCCCTAGCAAGCTTATAAAATGCCAGAAGACCTAATTCAGGATTGTCCTTTTCACCCAGGAAAAAGACTGGAATTGCAGACTAAGTGAATCATACTATATGATCAATGAATTATCTCTATTATCATTAGTTCTTGATTGTGGTTTTCAGGCTGTCGAGGAAAGGCAAGAATATGGCAGTTAAATCCGGATTTTAAAGTTAGATTGCCTGCATTCAAACCCAGGCTCAGTCACGGGCTGTGTGGCTTTAGGCCTGTGACTTAACCTCTCTATTTCTGTTTCCTCACTGTAAAGTGGAGATAATACTGGAATATATCTCATAAGGTAGTGGTGAGGATTAAAAGAATTACTATACATAGCACTTACTGCCTGACACATACTAAGCACGATGAAAGTGCTAGCTACTGAGGCAGGAGAATAGGGATTTAGGGTAACCAAGGGTTAAGGCATAAGCAAAAGAACAGCAGGTGCAGATAGTTCTAGGCAACATTAGGCAGCATACAGGCCACATCCTGGCTCCTGTGATAACAAGACAGGAGTTTCCACTTCAATCTCTGATTGGTCGTAGGCCAATCCTTCATAGGGTGTAACTAACTGGAGGCCTCCAAAGGTCATGTAGGGGTGTTGCCCAAGTTCTTTTGGCTTTATAAAAACCCCGGGGAGCATTTCAGTAGCGGGACTGTTGAGCTGCTTCTTGAAGCCCATTCCCCGTCTGTGGCATGTACTTTCACTACAATGAATCTATGTTTTTGTTACTCTATTCTTTTGTTGCTTTGTCTTTTGTTGTTTCCCTCTTTTGTTACTTTGTGTATTTTGTTCTTTGTTCAACACTCCAAGAACCTGCACAATTCACAGTTAAGACCTTCCACCTATAACATTACCATTATGGATTCCTCTTACAATATTTTATCAAGAAATTACAGTAAATTAGTGTGTAGTGTTGTTGCGAAAAATGAACTAAATTCGATGCAAATATTTCAAGTTTGTTGGCTGAAAACCGTTGCTGGTATTTCTGTGGAAATGAAGATCACAGAACAAATTACAATGTAAAAATAGTTTTAAAAAGTTAAATACATGAATTAGTTTAAAATGCAAGAACAAAGCAAAAGCAAAAATGTGAAGACAAAGTGAATAAAGTTTCCAAGACATCAAATGATAAAATATCCCATCTTGTTCCTGTTCAAAATCTTTAACCACTTAACCACCATACTATCCAAAACTGTTTATCCCCCTACTATAGTCTGAGTGTTTATGTCCGCCCAAAATTCATATGTTGAAACTCTCATCCCCAAAGTGATGGCATTAGGAAGTGGGGGAAGGCAATTAGGTCATGAGAGTGGAGCCCTCCTGGATGAGATTAGTGCCCTTAGAAAAGAGACCCAAGAGAGATCCCACACACCTACTACCATGTGAAGACATAGCAAGATTATGCCTATGAACCAGAAAAAGTGTTCTTACCAGACACCAAATCTGCCTTTATCTTGGACTTCCCAGCCTCCAGAACTGTGAGAAATGATTTCTGTTGCTTATAAGCTACTCAGTTTATGGTATTTTGTTACAGCAGTCCAAATAAACTAAGATACCACCATATATATACATATATACACACACTATATACACATTACTATATATAGCATACCGATAGGTATGCAAAATGGAATAATAAAACTTTAATATATATTTCTATATGTCTTAGACATATATAGATATACACATATATCTATATATAGACTTAATATGATATTGGTCTTTTAAAACCTGGCTATAAAACTTTTTCAGACATATTCCTGTATTCAGTTGAACCACCTACTCTATTAAATTCTAGGACCCAAACTAGCCGGGCGTGGTGGCGGGCGCCTGTAGTCCCAGCTACTCGGAGGCTGAGGCAGGAGAATGGCCTGAACCTGGGAGGCGGAGCTTGCAGTGAGCCGAGATCGCGCCACTGCACTCCAGCCTGGGTGACACAGCGCGAAAAAAAAAAAAAAAAAAAAAAAAAAAAAAATTCTAGGACCCTTGCCTATTTAAATTCTTAACTCTCCTCAGGGTACACACAAGAATATACTTTCTAAGACTCCTTTCCTGATCAGAGACAAAAGTGATTGGTCCATCCTTATTTACATCCTGCCTTACTCAGTAAGAGATTTAAATCAGCTTTGATGTGCATTAAAGCATAAGAAGCTTTTCAATTCTTTAGCTATATTTTAATGTTAGACATAGTTTAAGCCAAAATGAACCTGAGGCCAGCTGACACCTTTTAACAAGACCGAGTAGGGAGACTAATAAAAACAGCCTGTAAGACTGGGTGCAGTGACTCACGTCTGTAATCCCAGCACTTTGGGAAGCCAAGGTGGGCAGATCGCCTGAGGTCAGGAGTTCGAGACCAACCTGGCCAACATGGTGAAACCCTGTCTCTACTAAAATACAAAAATTAGCCAGGCATTGTAGTGCTCACCTGTAGTCCCAGCTACTTGGCAGGCTGAGGTACGAGAACTGCTTGAACTGAGGAGGTGGAATTTGCAGTGAGCCGAGATTGCACCACTGCCCTCCAGCCTGGGCAACAGAACGAGACCGTGTCTCAAAACACCACCACCAACAGCAATAACAACAAAACAGATGTAAGGCACTTTTGTCTATTGCCGATAGGTATAAAATGGAACAACCTTTTAGAAGAACTGGACAAGATCTAGCAATGTTGATGTCATCCATACTGGCCCAGCAATTCCACTTCTAAAAAGCCATTCCCTAAATACAAACTGACAAATACACAAGGCAGTTCATCACATTCATTATTTGTAAAGGCAATGGTCTGAAAACAACTCAAATGTCCATCAGTAGACTAGTTAAAAAACCTATGGTACATCCACACAGTAAAGTGCTGTCCAACTGTAAAAAAGGGTAAGAATGATCTCAATATATTGATATGGAAAAATCTCCAGAATATATTAAGTGAAAAAAAGTGTTTTTGTAGTACGCTATCTTTTTTGTAAGGAAATGGAGAAAATGGTATTTTATTTTAAAAATGAAACAATGAAACCAACATCTAATAAAACTTATTACCTATAAAAAAATAAACTGAACACGGTGGAAAAGATGAAAATGCAGGCAAAATTTCTGTGACTGCATCTTGTCATATAGTTTCTACTCTACAGTCAAGTAAATATTATATATAATTAAAAATTAAATCAAAAAGTATATCTTTAAAATGTAAAAGCTGAATCAAAATAACCTAACTCTACAGTCATTAGGCTAATAACCAAAGAAAAGTATTACTTCATTTGATTCTAAATCCAGTGTTCGTATCATACATCCTTGTAAAATATAATTTAAGGATGGAATAATAACAATCTTAACTTTTGGTCTTATTATTTATTGGTATTATTATTTATAGCTATGTCAGTATTGCTAATTTGAAACTATTATAGGTATGTTGTAAGATAAAGCAAATAGGTAATTATGTCAATGTTGCTAGACCAATGTTTTCAGACTAAAAAAAGATATATGGCCGGGCGCGGTGGCTCACGTCTGTAATCCCAGCACTTTGGGAGGCCGAGGCGAGGGGATCACGAGGTCAGGAGATCAAGACCATCCTGGCTAACACGATGAAACCCCGTCTCTATGAAAAATACAAAAAATTAGCCGGGCGGGGTGGCAGGCGCCTGTGGTCGCAGCTACTCGGGAGGCTGAGGCAGGAGAATGGCGTGAACCCGGGAGGCGGAGCTTGCAGTGAGCCGAGATGGCGCCACTGTACTCCAGCCTGGGCGACAGAGCGAGACTCTGTCTCAAAAAAAAAAAAAAAAAAAATTATATATATATATATATATAAGCATTTAAGTAAAAGTCCTTTTCCTCTCTGTTCAAATTAAAAAAATAAAGTATTTCCTAACTCTGCCTACTAAATAGCCTATAAGCAAGGACAAATGAGAGAGCACCACTAGCACCCGTATTGGGATCTCTAAATACCTTTTCCTAGCAAAAGGTACCACAGGCCCTTAAAGGACTAGGTGATTCTGGATTTGGGGAACAAAATGTAAAAGAAAACTAAAGCACAAGGATGCCTGAATTTGATACCTGAATTGTGGTTACAGGAGAGAATATCCTTATTTTTAAGACACATACACTGAAGTATTAAAGCATAAAAGGACATAATGTATTCAACTGACTTTCAAATGGCTTGAAAAAAATGAGAAAACATAAAAACAAATGAAGACAAATGCTAAAAATTGGTTAATCTTGGAAAAAGTATACAAGAGTTTTAACAACTTTTCTGTAAATTTCATAATATTTTAAATTATTTCAAATAATTTAATAATTTGTTGGTACCTTTTTTAAAAAAGAAAGGAAACTTTCTTTTTCTTTGAGACGGAGTCTTGCTCTGTCACCCAGGTTAGAGTGCAGTGGCCTGATCTCAGCTCACTGCAGACTCCGCCTCCCGGGTTCAAGCGAGATTCTACTGCCTCAGCCTCCCGAGTAGCTCAGATTACAGGCACCCGCCACCGCGTCCGGCTAATTTTTGTATTTTTTAGTAGAGATGGGGTTTCACCATCTTGGCCAGGCTGGTCTCAAACTCCTGACCTCATGATCCACCCGCCTCAGTCTCCCAAAGTGCTGGGCTTACAGGCATGAGCCACTGCGCCAGGCCACGAAAGGAAACTTTCAATGGAACTTAGTGGGTATCCACAGGACTAAGATGGACAATTAATTGAAATGTGTATATTGAAACAGATATGTAAAAATTTTTGGTTTCGTGATACTTAATCATTGTTGGAGGTTGATGGATCACCAGTTCATTACTCTGAAGACTGAGAAAGGAATGAATGAAACATTTTCCCCTGCCATTCTTGTATATAATGTATCTCAGAGTAACCCAGATAAGTGATGGACAAGGAAGTGCTTTCCTTTATAGGATTCCAGGTAATAAATGCAGAAGAAATGACAGAATTGGAAAAATCACCATTTTATAACTCCTAAGGTAATATTAGGTTTGGTGCAAAAGTAACTGCGGTCTTTGCCATTACTTTAAAAGGCAAAAAGCGCAATTACATTGGCACCAACCTAATAACAGATCCAGCTGTGGCCATCAAGAGCTGCTAAAACCATCAGGGGAGAGTTTGGTGGGGAACTTGATAATAGAGGGATCAGGTTAACACCTGAAACTCAAGCCTAGAAATTAATCCTAACATAACTAAAAGTGAGATAACCAGACATAGTATACCTTATGATGCAATGCAATAGGAAGTACATATCGCATCAATTACGCTTGACAAAAAAAAAAAAAAAAGAACATGAGTCTAATCAAAACTCTACATGCACCTATACCAGTTTAAAAACAACAACAACAACAACAACAAACTTGAAGAATGGAACAATAAGATAAAAAACAGCACAAAAAAGCAATTAGCTAAATCTAGCATGTGGGGCAATCTACTAGGCAAATGGCCTCATTTCCTCAACAAATACATGACATGAAAAAAAGGGGGTGGGAGGTAGTGACTGGTAGAGATTAAAAGGGATTTAAGAGACATAACAGTCGAATACAATGAATAAACCTCATTTAGACCCAGAAGTAAAGCAACCAATGGTAATCAAAAAAATTTTTGAGATAATCATGAAAGTTTGAATATAGACTGGGTACTAAATATTACAAAAGTAGTAACTTTTCAGTGTGAATATATCAGTGTGGCTTATAGAAAAGTAGCATAAAATTTTAAAGTGTCCTTATCAGTTAGAGATGCAACCTCATTTATTTACTGGTTATATCACATGATGTCTGGGATTTTCTTTAAAATATTCCAGCAAAAACAAAAGTGGAGTGAATAGATGAAATAGGATTAGCAAAATGTGGTTAATAGTTGATGCTGGGAGATGGGTATGTGGAGGTTTCATTTCTATGAAAAAGAAAAAAAATAAAAAGCCTGGAAGACATATCAAAACTGACTTGAACTGCTCTAATACCTATTGTCTTTTCATCACACCACTCAATTTTACTCCTAGACTTGAGTTCTGGCTCTGCACTGGAAGGTGTTTTTTTGTTGTTGTTTGTTTGTTTGTTTGTTTTTGTATTCCATTACAAGTCTATTGCTGACTCCTAAAATCTAGTCATCACAGTCTTCCACATTAGAGTTGAAACTTCCACCCCTATTATTGCCGCAAAGGAGAGGATCATCTAGTAATTTTATGAAAGGACCCAAGAGACATAACTAGACCTCTGCCAGACTAGCACTTTTCTCTATTCTCCCTTCCAGGGGGAAAAAAATCTGAGGTGACTTTTACATTCCTCTAGTGGATTATGGGATATGTCTTATATTACTCATTTACGCCTTCCACCACGTCTTGCACATACCAAACTCTCAATAACTGTCAGCTGAAAAATTTTACAATGACTTCTGAGTAATATGAAAGCTATTTCTGCATGCATTAGAATAAAAAGGCAGAACTAAAAAAGCATCTATGTGGCCAAGAAATGTCAATTTCAATATTTTAATGTGTACTCCATTCAAAATGCATTATTTACATTTTCTGTGTCATCTATAATACACTTTAAACACTTCAGGATATGTCTGTTAAGTTCCAACTTCAACTCTAGGAGTTGCCCTCATTAAGAATGCAGTTGAGGTCCTTAATATCAAAAGAAAGGAAATCAGTGTATCAAAAACAAGTCTGCACTCCCATGTTGATTGCAGCACTAGTCACAATAGCCAAGATACAGTATTAGAGTGTGCATCAATGGTTGAATGGATAAAATGTGGTACATATATATAATGGACTATTCAGTCATAAAAAGAATAAAATCCTGTCATTTGAAACAACATGGATAGAAATGGACATTATGTTAAGCGAAATAAGCCAGACAAACATTGCATGCCCTTACTCATGTAGGAGCAATAAAAACTTGAACTCATGGAGGAAGAGAATAGAATGATGATTACCAGAGACTGGGAAGGGTAGTGGGGAAAAGGGAAAAGAGTGGATGGTTAATGGGTACAAAAATACAGTTAAATAGAAGGAATAAGACCTAGTGTTTGGCAACACACATGGGGCCTGTCGGTGGGACAAAGGAAGGGAGAGCATCAGGATAAATAGCTAACGCATGTGGAGCTTAATACCTAGGTGATGGGTTAATAGGTGCAGTAAACCACCCTGGTACACGTTTACAAATTTAACAAACCTGAGGTCCTCTGCATGTATCCTGGAACTTATAAGTTTTTTTTTTTTTTTTTTAAAGATACAGTGTTCGGTAGCACAATAGGGCAACTATAGTTAACATTAATTTATTTCATATTTGAAAATAACTAAAAGAGTAGAATTGGAATGTTCCTTTTTTTTTTTTTTTTTTTTTTTTGAGACGGAGTCTCGCTCTGTCACCCAGGCTGGAGTACAGTGGTGCGATCTCAGCTCACTGCAAGCTCCGCCTCCCGGGTTTACGACATTCTCCTGCCTCAGCCTCCTGAGTAGCTGGGACTACAGGCGCCCGCCACCTCGCCCGGCTAGTTTTTTGTATTTTAGGAGAGACGGGGTTTCACCGTGTTAGCCTGTATGGTCTCGATCTCCTGACCTCGTGATTCGCCCGTCTTGGCCTCCCAAAGTGCTGGGATTACAGGCTTGAGCCACCGCGCCGGCTAGAATTGGAATGTTCCTAACACAACCGATAAAAGTTTGGGGTGATGGATACCCCAATTACCCATTTGATCACTGCATATTATATGCTTGTATCAAAATACCATCTGCACCCCATAAGTATGTACAACTGTTTTGTATCATAGCAAATTATTTTTATACCTTTTTTAAAAGACTGGAGTTAAGGGGTGGCTAGCTAGCATTCTATCTAGGAAATTCATGCTGAAAGCAACTTCAAGTACTTCTGTTATCTATCCATAATCTAATCAGTATCCAATGCTTTGCTAATTAGCATATTAAATATCAGAAGCATTTCTTGGGGAAGTGGCTCATGGACTACAATGATATCAGAAAGGTGCTCTTGACCTGGCATGGTGGCTCATGCCTGTAAATCCAGAAATCTAGCACTTTCAGAGGCGGAGGTGGGAGAATGACTTAAGGCAAGGAGTTCGAGAACACCCCGGCCAACATAGCAAGACCTCATCTCTACAAAATAAAAATTAAAAATTAGCCAGGCAGTGGCCCACACCTGTACTTCCAGTTACTCAGGAGGCAGAGGCAGTAGGATCATTTGAGCCCAAAAAATGGAGGCTGCAGTGAGCCAAGACTGTGCCACTGCCACTGCACTCTAGCCTGTGCAACAAAGTGAGACTCTATCTCAAAAAAAAAGAAAAAAGGAAGGTTACTTTTACTTATAAAGACTGAATCCATTCAGGCTTGTAGTTTACCACTTCCTAAAAAAAGCCACCCAAGTCTCAACTGCTTGTTTCTTTGGGATTGCTGGTTACCTGATGCTGACCACAAAAGTAATGAAATCCTCTTGGATATTACAGTGTCTGCCTCAAGTAAACCTTTCAAAAGGCTGGTTAGAGAATCTAAAAGGACAGAAAGCTGGGACTGCAATGGGCTTACTGAACACTTTTACTCTTGTTTTACTTAAGCTTCTTTAGTAAATGTCTGAATGTGTGGCAGAATTGGCTTAAGAAAATTTTTTTTTTTTTTTTGAGACGGAGTCTTGCTCTGTTGCCCAGGCTGGAATGCATTGGCATATCGGTTCACTGCAAACTCCGTCTCCCAGGTTCATTCCTGCCTCAGCCTCCTAAGTAGCTGGGATTACAGGCATACGCCACCATGCCTGCTAATTTTTGTATTTTTAGTAGAGACGGGGTTTCACTATGTTGGCCAGGCTGGTCTCAAACTACTGACCTCAGGTAATCCGCCCGCATCAGCCTCCCAAAGTGCTGGGATTACAGACGTGAGTCACTGCACCAGGCCTGGCCTAAGACAGGTTTTCATTGTAACCTGCTAATGAGGATGTAAAGGTGTGGCTACTCTATGGCTACTACCTATCTATGCATAAAACCCTAAGAGATGAGCATGACAAAGTTAGCTTGGTTCAGTTCACAATTATCATATGACATATACAAAGTAGATTTTTCATTTTTATTTTAAA
This sequence comes from Papio anubis, assembly GCF_008728515.1. Taxonomy (NCBI): domain Eukaryota; kingdom Metazoa; phylum Chordata; class Mammalia; order Primates; family Cercopithecidae; genus Papio; species Papio anubis. The sequence goes on along the minus strand of NC_044982.1, from coordinate 61,413,063 downwards.
CATTTTACATTAAATGAAATTTAACCATAATAATTACAGAACATTACCACAATAATATACACAAATAACCTTTAAAATAAAAAAGGAATACAATTTTCAACTAGTTAAATGACACTTTAGTATGTAAACATAAATAAAATAAAACCCTGATGCTAAAAAGGTACATGTTCAGAGGTAAAATACATATACAAAAACATTTAAACTACCACAACTAGATCACATTCTTTGCAAGAGAGTACAAATATTAGTACTCTACAGCTACAAAATTTCAGAATCCTGTTAAAATCAAAACCGTTGCTGGTTTATAATACACAGCACAATTCATAAGGCAAAAATATAGGCATTATCATCCAGTTCTTTAATTTCACTTGTATTTTAAGGCAAACTTGGAACTTTTTGCTTAGTATTTAAAAATAAATGGGACTTACACATGATAACTTGACAAAATTAACAATAAATTATCTCTAGTTAAAGATGTATAATATAAAAAACATATGGATAACAATTTTTCTCTCTGCAGAGATGTAAACTGGATTTTTATTTGACTCCATATTCACACCAGTAGGAAAATTTGTAAACCTATTGTATTAAAAATGTATTGTATTCCTCACTCTTTTCAAATGTGTATTAACACCAAATCAATGTACTGTAAGTGAAAATCCAGTGCATATCCAGCCATAGAATAACTGTTATCTAATTAAATCATGTCTGATTAAAGTGCTGTTTACAAAGGGAAAAAAGGTTAAGAAGTAGAACTGGATGTTAACTTGACATGTGACATCTTATAATTCCTTAACTTTTAGACTACAGAGGTTATGAGGTTATCACAAGTTTACTGAACTTGAAGCAGTAAGTGTTTATTGTAGAATCTGATTTTCCTGAAAATGAGCACTTAGGTGACAATACTAGGAATCCAACACCAAAACTGAAAATAAACATGACATGTACATATATTTCTCTCAATGTCAGCCAGAGCCTTGATACTACAGGAAATATATATATTTAAAATTTCTATAGTTTTCTTACTAGAAAATACATTATCCAATTCTAGGAGATTTGGAGTTCTATAAATATTAGGTTTTTAAATATTTCTTTTTCATGCCAATAAAACCTAATTGGACACTAAGGAATTGCTTATGCATAAACTAGGTCTCTAATCACTTCTTATGATGTCAGAGATAAGGAATTAGATTCATCCTTCACCAAAATAGTTATTAGGGTCTCTCCCACTATATTTTACTCTCTCTGAGTGAAAAAGAGTCTATCTTATCTCTCTAGCTCCCACAGCATCTAACAGAATATCTCATACATATAGTAAACCCTCCATATGTGTCAGATTATCAAACTAAAATTTCAAAACCTAATGCCATTTTCCTGTCACTTGATACCACTTCCTATAATTTAATATTCACTCATATTTAAAACAATAACAGCAATAACATAGAATTTATAAATATCCTTGGAGCTACATTAAAAGTCATTTACATTCTATTACAACATCCATGATTATTGAATAGCCAAAGGTGCCTAACAGATTAAGTCATTATAATTATAGAAGGCAAGTATCTTGCAACTGATTACATTAATTTCTATTTCCCAGTGCTGCTCTTTTCCAAAATATTTCTGGGAAATCTTAAATAGCTTTTCTCTTCGTGCCTGAATATGTATAATTATTTCTAATACTTTTAATCATGAGGATTTATAACCAAACATTTTGATCCTTTTTAACATTAGAAACATGTGGCTTTAAATTCACAATTTGTCAGCAGAGTGTTCACAATGAAACTTCTCAAAAATTTGTAAAAGAAGGCGCTAATGTAAACATATTAGTTGTCAGGTCAGATTAGTAGCTCTGGTTGCTACAAATAGTACAGTAGGTTAAGCAGTTCTAAAATAAATATACTTATAAATTTTGAACATTTTTCCTCTTCCCTTCACAGATTTTCATAATTTGTTTACTGGTGTATGGCTCCTACTACTGCCCAAGATATTTCACATTTAGTCTTCATCAAGATGAAATTTAGATTTTTCAAAAACAATGACCAGTATATGTTTTTGATCTAATTTACCAAATGATTATACACTAATTTGATAGTGGAGATGATACATGAGTAAAACGTTAAAATACAATGTATAGAATAGATGTTTTTATAATTAAAATCATTTTCTTTCTTTTTTTTGTATTTTTTGAGGCGGAGTTTCACTCTTGTTGCCCAGGCTGGAGTGCAATGGTGCAAGCCTGGCTCACTACAACCCCTGCCTCCCGAGTTCAAGCGATTCTCCTGCCTCAGCCTCCCAAGTAGCTGGGATTACAGGCACCTGCCACAATGCCCAGCTAATTTTTTTTTATTTTTAATAGAGACAGGGTTTCACCATGTTGGCCAGGTTGGTCTCGAACTCCTGACCTCAGGTGATACACCCGCCTCAGCTTCTCCAAGTGCTGGGATTACAGGCATGAGCCACCGTGCCCGTCCTAAAATCATTTTCCATAATCTTTCAAATTCCCTTATCTTTTGGGAATAGGGGATTAAAAATAGTATAAGAGGATATATTTAATAATTTAATTGCTATAAACAAAACTGAATTGGGAATTTAAAACTAAATATGTGATGAATCTATTTTAAATTGCTGTTCTTTAAAGTCTGGGCCAACTACAATAGTGCACCTATTTCTATGCAATAGATTTATTCAAATCAATGAAAAAGTTATTGCTATATATTATTATGTTATTCAGACAAGCAACGTAGAAAATACTCAGACTATCAATCATATTAGTTGCTCCTGTTGAGTTCTAAATTAGAAGAGACTAAAAATCACTTGCAAGGTTTTATAATCTGTGCAAATATTCATAAAGCATGATACTACGTTTATGATTAAAAATGATTTTACATAGTTTTGTAGTATATATTCAAATCTACAACTGGCAGTTTATGGAAGAACAAAGAACTGTAAATTGCCTTGCTATAGTATTCAAGAAATAAACATATATACTAACAAATGAACCTATGTTTTATCATTACAAATGGCTTCTTAACAATAGTCTAGAACATTATGGCACTTAAGAATATAATATCAATTTTTTTCTTAGGAAAAATTATACACTGGTCTTGCGGAGACTTTATAAGGAGATCGCAGACAGGTTTAAAAAAAAAATCAAGGAAAAGAAAATCAAATGACTACAGTTCCAAAATGCAAGTAGCAACATCATAATAAAATGCAAGTGAATGTGTTTAAGACTAACAGACATTTACTAAAACATGCTAAAATCAAATAAGTTAACCACTTCCTTTAAATAAGCTGTCACTGGCTACAGCAAACAATTTCACTTTAAAAGATCATTTCTTTAATCAAAGTAGAACTCAACTTAGAACCATTACTCAAGTAAACATTGAGTTCCAGTTTTCCTCAATAACATTAAAATATTCAGTTACCTAAGAAATGTACAAAGTAATGCATAACTGCCTAGTGCTTTATATTTAATGCATATATTTCTGTTTTTAAGAAGGACATGTAATATCTAGCACAAGAAGAAAGAAGATCAAAAGTGTAACTTTCTTTAAATCACTATTCAGGAACCATGAAAAGCATAACAAAGGCCATTTTGATGATTTTTGGATGTTAACATTAGTGTAATCACTAACATTTTTAATAAGCACAAATGAATCAAACCATTAAAAATGCAAAAGACTATCAAAACATGTCATGCATATCTCATACTGAACATCCAAAAGGACATCAGTTACAGCCTTGTTACAAATCTTACAGTTAGCACCATTTTTATATCTGAACACTTTGAAAAAGCAAAGATCTTAAAAAACTAAAATTATTATAAGGATATATGAAAAAAATTAATATGCACTAAGAATGGTACTAAACACTGCTCAAATATTTACATCAGCACTGGAAGGCCTGCTGTACTACTGAAGAAAAACTGAAACAACTGATGTACTTAAACTCCTATCCATGCTAACCATAGCATAGATAGGTAATTAAATTCATCCAACGTTAACCTGTCCATCTGCAAAAGGCATTAAACAGTAAATATCTGACTTCCTAAAATAGGGCCCCAAATATCATGATAGTAAAAGCAATTGTCTTAAAAATTTATTACATCCCTAGCCCTAAAACCATTTAGCAGGAAGAGTATTCAGATGACTACTTATGGCATGTTATTTACAACCCTTAAAAGTACCAAAATAAAAAGCAGCCCTTTATTTGTTTTAAAACAAATGAAAAATGTGAAGCATTTACATCCAAGAAGCAGTATCAGCACTCTGTCCATTCATTCAATACACTCCAGCACCTAAAGCATCGCTCATCCTAGTAAATCATGGTATCAGGGAAGGAAAGCCAGAAATTAAAAAAAAAAAAAAAAGCAGCAACGTTTTCTCTACACATACACTTATGAACATAAAACTAGTATATCTCAGTCTTCGGGGAAAAAGTGCACAATTCAATTGACAAGGTCTTTACTTTTTTTTTTTCTCTTTTTTCTTTTTGATTATTGATTTACTGTGTAATCAAGAGCAACCAAAACTACTTGTCAATTAAAAGTACCCAACAAAACTTTGAGTCTTCATGCCACTTCAAGTTAAAAAGAAAGCAATGCAGCTTGTGGGTTTCAGAAAACTGGGCCATCTGTTCATGCAGTACAAGTTTCACCACCATACTATTTCCGAGAGTTCACATTTGTCAAAGTGCAGTTAACCCAAAATTGCAGCGACAGTATATCATGCCAGCTGAATCCAGCCACGTATCTGAGATAGGATCATATTTCTGCACTGTATTCAGATAGGAAGACCCTGAGTGACCACCGACAACATAAAGGTAGTTATCGATTACAGCAGCACCAACTCCTAGGAAAGGGTAGCAAAAAAAAGAAACATGTTAACCATGAAGTATTACTTTTTCAAACTAAAAATAAATTTGTATTTTAATGTTTTATTAAAAGACATTTTAACAATCTATTATTAATTATATTATACAAGCAATATACACTAGTCATCCCCTTATCTGAGTTTTTGCTTTCCATGCTTTCAGTTACCTGCAGTCAACCATGACTAGAAAATAGGGAGTACTGTACAGTAAGATATTTTGAGGAAAACCACATCCACGTAACTTTTATTACAATCTATTGTAACAATTGTTCTATTATTGTTGTCACTAATCTCTCACTCTGACTAATTGACAAACTAAACCTTATCATAGATGTATATGTATAGGAAAAAACATTACACATATAGGGTTTGGTACTATCTGAAGTTTTAGTCCACCAGGGTTCTTGGAACATATCTCCTGTGGGTATGGGGTACCTACTGGAACAATATGCGCTTGATGGAAAAATAAAATCCTTAAAACAAAATAAGAGTTATTGAGGTGGGAGGATGGCTGGAGGCCAAAAGTTTGAGGCAGCAGTGAGCTATGACTATACCACTGCATCCCTACCTGGCTGGACAGAGTAGGGCCCTGTCTAAAAACTAAACTAAAATAAATAAAAGCAAGAGTTGAAGTCTTCCTTTACCTCTCCTCTCTAATCCTACTCTTCCTTCCCCTTCAGTAAAATGGAGTATATATCTTTCCATAGGCTTTTTTTTTTAAATTTCATTTCATTCTAGAAAAATCATTTTATGAGGCTTTCAAATACACTGAAATATTTAAAATATATTAAATATTTTAAATTTAAATATTTTAAATATATTAAATGACATAATTTATGCTTCAAAAAATTCTACTTTAGATATTATCGTATATAGTTCTAAAAAGAAACAGTTTACCCCAATTTTTTAAGTTCTCATTGTTTCTGTGGCTTTCCCTCTCAAGGATACGAAAGAAACAAATTATAGTAAACACTAAAATAGTTCATTTCAACTTGTCCTTTCAGTTTCTCTTGCATGTTTGTTTCAAGAGGTTCTTTAATCATAAATATAGGTTGAACATCCAATACCCAAAAATATGAAATCCAAAGTGCTCCAACATCTGAAACTTTTTTTTTTTTTGAGACGGAGTCTCACTCTGTCTCCCAAGCTAGAGTGCAGTGGCGCGATCTCAGTTCAAGTGATTCTCATGCCTCAGCCTCCCAAGTAGCTGACACTATAGGCATGTGCCACCATGCCAGGCTAATTTTGTATTTTTAGTAGAGACGGAGTTTCACCATGTTGCCCAGGCTGGTCTGGAACTCCTGACCTCAAGCGATCCTCCCACCTCGGCCTCCCAAAGTGCTGGGATTACAGGCGTAAGCCACATTGTGCCTGGCCCAACATCTGAAACTTTTTGAGCACCATATGATACTCAAAGAAAGTGTTCACTTAAGCATTTCACACTTTAGGGTTTTTGAACTTGGCATGCTCAACCTGGTAAGCATAGTGCAAATATTCCAAAATCCCCAATCCAAAACCTGAAACACTTCTGGTCCTAAGCATTTTGGATAGGAAATATTCAACCTGTATGAGGAGTGCTCCCTAAAGCATTTCCATCAGTATCTAAAAACCTTTCCCTTAAAATGATGTGATGAGTTTGAGTTCAAAGAAAACAATTTCTCCCAAACCACAAGAGTGGATTTGTTTTTTTTCTATGAACTCTGAAATCCAACCTTTTTGATCAACTATACCCCTTGGGGAAGAAAGAACATTTGAAAGTGAACATACAGATTACTGATATACAATAGAAAACAAAACAGAACAATCCGAGGATTGTATATATGTAACATATGAAAAGAGGACATTTGTTACATGGACAAAAAGAGCTTCTATAAATATACACTCCAGTATAAGCATTTCACAAAATGTATTCAGCAAGTTTGAGAAACAATAATATGCACACTGGCATATAAAAGTCATAAGAAATCTATATACTTTTGTCTAGCTAATTGTCTTTCAAGTTTACCACATACAAGTTTTTTTTTTTTTTTTCTGGACTAGTAATATTCCTACTGCTATATTCCAAGGAGCTATTATTACAATCACATCATTATAGAAAACATTGCCTTATATGTTTGGAAATTAATAAATTTTTATTACCTGTTCTAGGTTCTTTCATTGGTCTACACACAGTCCACTGATTTTGATGAGGATCGTATCTTTCAATGCTGGACAAATGTGAGACTCCATTATGTCCACCCACCACAAAAATAAAGCCTAGCATGACACCCACGCCAAAGTGAATCCTTTTATCTGCCATGGATGCAACCATCTCCCAGGAGTCCTTACTTGGATCATAACGCTCCACACTGCAAATATTTAAAAAAAAACATTTAATTTACAGATCTTTTGTGTCATTCTTCCTGTCAAAGCAAAACTAAAACCCACTACAGCTTTAAAAGTTCACGTAATAGAGAGATATTAAATAAGACTAGTCTGCCACAAATGCTTAGGTTTTGCTGATAAGATTGTAAGGATAAAAGCTTACCTTGTAAACAGGGTGCAATTCCATATGCTATTCCATTATATTGTGCAAGCAGCAAAGTATATTAAGAGCATAGAACTTGGAGTCAGAAAACCTGGGTTCAAGTACTAATTCTGTACACCTGGGGCTGAATGAACCTTAGCTCTACTGCTGTGGATTTGTGTAATCCTGAATAAGTCATTTCCTCTAACCTGCAAAAATGAGGATAGTGCAACCTCAAGGGATTCATGTAAGAATAAAGTCAAATGAGTATGCACGTGACTTTGAAAACCACTAATTGAATACAGATTTTTTTTTTTTTTTTTTTTTTTGAGACGGAGTCTCGCTCTGTCACCCAGGCTGGAGTGAGGTGGCGCGATCTCGGCTCACCGCAAGCTCCGCCTCCCGGGTACACGCCATTCTCCCGGCTCAGCCTCCCGAGTAGCTGGGACTACAGGCGCCCGCCACCACACCCGGCTAATTTTTTTGTATTTTTAGTAGAGACGGGGTTTCACCATGTTAGCCAGGATGGTCTGGATCTCCTGACCTCGTGATCCAGCCGTCTCGGCCTCCCAAAGTGCTGGGACTACAAGCGTGAGCCACCACGCCCGGCCAGATTTTTTTTTTGTTCCTAAACTTTATTTATTTATTTTAGAGACAGGTCTTGCTCTGTCACCTAGGATAGAGTGCAGTGGCACAATCATAGCTCACTGCAGTCTCAAAATTCCGGGACTAAAGTGATCTTTCTGTCTCAGTCTCCTGAGTAGCTAGGAGTAAAGGTACATGCCCCCATGCCTGGCTTGAATACAGAGGTTTTTAGGATCTTCTATACAGTTAAGGGAAAGAGAAGAGGAAGAGAAGGGGGGGGGGGGGGGAACATTTTTCCCCCCCCCTCACAGAATTCATGTGGCTTACTGCAAAGCAGTCACTGTAGATTGCATAGCACAAATTGGCTAATCATATAATCTCAGGGTGATTTAGGAGTACTCAGGAATTTGAGTCAAGGCTGTGTTCCAGAGAACCTGTGGCATTTCCAAGCTGCATTATGGAATCCAAATTAAATTAGAATTTTCAAAAAGGCTTCCGTAGAAAATTCTAGCAGCTGTTTAAGACTATGGTTTCCTCTGAAGGGGCACAAAGGCACAGAGGTAAGATTGTTGGGCTTGTTCTGGCCCTAATCTAATTTCCTGAAAAAACCATAAGCATTTAACAGGCTGTGACACTATTCTGGAGTTCATAATAGAGACTGGGTAACAATGTTTCTGAAAGAACTCCGGGATAGAATCCATTAGACCAAAATCATTGAAGAAGAGTTGATGAACTGCAGCAAGACTTTCAAGATAATCAAATTTAAAATACTTAACCTTTTATCTTACAAATTGTGGCCAGAAATTTTTCAAAGAATAGAAATGCATGTCTATGTCCCAAATACTTTTCCTTCAACTAAGGGCAAAAAATAAATAAATAAATAAATAAATAAATAAATAAATAAATGGAGGAATACTTTGGCTTCAATAGAAGTAAAAATTTACAGATGAAATGCTGTTGTGCCATCACTTTCTCAGTCAACAAACCTTGGCATTTGTAGAGGATGGGTTCCAGGATCCACCCCATCCCAAGGATACCAAAATCTGCAGGTACTCAAGTTCCTTATATAAAACAGTATAATATTTGCATATAAGCTACACATATCCTCTTGTATACTTTAAATCATCTCTAGATTACTTATGATACTATGCAAATAGCTGTTATACTATATTATTTTGTTTTTTATTATTGTAAATTTTTTCAAATATTTTTGACCCACAGTTGGTTGAATCTGTGGATGTAGAACTCATGGATATGGAGGGCTGACTGTATGCCCTCTCATTAAAATACTCACAATCAAAATAACACAAACTACTCTAATTACTATTAAAGATACAATCTTTTCTTTTCTTCTTCTTCTTTTTTTTTTTTTTGAGACAGGGTCTCACTCTGTTGCCCAGGCTGGAGTGTAGTAGTGCATTCAAGGCTCACTGCAGCCTCAACCTCCTGGGCTCAAGCAATCCTCCCACGTCAGACTCCCAAGGTATTGGGATTACAGGCATGAACTGCCACACCTGACCAAAGATAAAACCTTTGGAACATCAATTTTCAATAAAGGTTCAGAATTATTATTAATTTCTCATATAACTAATTACTTCATACTTTTATTTTCTCATATATATTTCTCCTTTATTCAGATAATACTACAGAATACAGATATCACAAATTCAAACTCTGGCACAAGTCAAATACCTGATGATACATATATGATTACAGAAAAAAATTCAGAAAGGAATATTTAAATAAGGTTTTAAGTTTATGATGCATTATAATATTGTATAGACATACAGGAATTAAATTTCTACTTCTTTATTCTATTAAGCAATACAATAAGAGACAATTTACATACTGTGCACATAGATGTACACACTACACAAAATCTAAAGTTGTCTAACTTCATCTTATTTTTAGGTTTCTGAGTTTTAAAATCTAGTCCATTTATTTATTTATTTATTTATTTATTTTTTTGAGACGGAGTCTCGCTCTGCCGCCCAGGCTGGAGTGCAGTGGCCGGATCTCAGCTCACTGCAAGCTCCGCCTCCCGGGTTCACGCCATTCTCCTGCCTCAGCCTCCCGAGTAGTTGGGACTACAGGCACCCGCCACCGCACCCGGCTAGTTTTTTGTATTTTTTAGTAGAGACGGGGTTTCACCGTGTTAGCCAGGATGGTCTCGATCTCCTGACCTCGTGATCCGCCCGTCTCGGCCTCCCAAAGTGCTGGGATTACAGGCTTGAGCCACCGCGCCCGGCCATCTGGTCCATTTATACTGAATGAATGTAAAATTTAATGAGAGGGATTTGATTGTTAGGTTTGTATTAAATTCCCATTTAAAACAATTACAATTATATCCATGGAGCAGATTAAGTTTCCCAAATGCCGGAAGTTCATTCATACACACAAATTGTTTAAACTCAGAAATTATTGCTAATGAGACTTTTAAAAATCCACAAACATATACGATTTAATTATTAAGTTAAATACCTGTTCATGTGGGCAGGACCATATCCACCAATGGCATATATCATTCCATCCAATACAGCTGCAGCAAAACAACTTCTTGTTGTAGTCATTGGTGCCACAGGTTGCCATTTTCTTATTTTGGGAATGTACTTCTCTACAGATTGTAAATAAGATTGTCCGTCATAACCACCTAAGGCATAAAGTTCTCCTGCAAGTACTACCACTCCAAGAGTACTTCGGCTTTCATTCATTCTCTCTAGAGAAGTCCAAGTATTTGTATCAGGATTCCAGCATTCTACTGAATTTTCATGTTTTCTGATAGTGACACCAGGACGCACATTAGTTTCAATACCACCTATAACATACACTTTTTGGTCTAAAACGCATATTCCAAATTCATAGCGAGGAATGTTTAGGGGTGCCAAACCAATCCAAGAGTCATTCTGAGGAAAGTACATCTCCACACTAAAGAATAAGCAGAAAAAAATTAAAATTTAAAAACCAAATTTTTAATCTTATTAGTAATCAGGGACACAAAAATTAAAACCACAATAAACCATGACACACCTTCCAAAGTGGCAAAAAATGTAGTCAGATAATAATTGTTGGCAAGAATGTGTAGCAAGAAATGCATACTCCGTTGGTGAGACTGCAAACTTGTATAAATTACTCTGGAAAACAATTTTACATTATCTAAAAAAGTTGAAGATACATGTGTCCTGACTCAGTAATTACATTCCTATGTATCTACTCTCCTGAATGCCTATTATAATTTTGCATCTAGACACATATACACAAATGTTCATAGAAGCACAACACAATCATCCACCAAAAGGAGAATGGTTAAAGTGTACTTATGTGTCCTGTCTGAGGAACTCTACTGATGAGAAAGGCATGCATACATATATGTCCAAGAGTGTTTACTGCAGTATTATTTGTAACAGCTCCAAAGTGGAAACAATCCAAATGTTCATCCACTATAGAGTGGATAAATTGTGCCATATCATACAAGAGAATACTATATGGCAACGAAAGGAACAAACTATAGCTACATGTCTCTCGGGGAATCTTATACACATAATGTTGAGACAAAAAAGTCAAATTTAAAAGGATATTAACTAAGTTCAAAAACAGGTAAAACAAATCTCTGGATTAGGAATGAGGATAGTGGTCACCTTTGGAGAGGACAAGAAGGGAGCTCAAGGGTGGCTTTTGAGTGTTGCTCATACTCTGTTTCTTGAACTGGTTTGTAATGTTTACTTTGTGGTAATTCACTGAGCTTACATTTGGGATTTGTACATTTTTCTCTGTGAGTGTAACACTTTAATACTTAAAATTAAATTTTTTATTGTAGAAAGATGAAGTATATTATGCTTATACACTATATAACATATAAATTAAGTGAACCATTTCCTCATGCAATGTCACAGATGAATTTCACAAACATTGTTCAGTTAAAAAAACATTGTTCAGTTAAAAAAAGAATAATATATATTACTGCACTTATATTAAAATGTATAAAACATAACAATATATTAGGGCACATTTAATATGTGGCAAAATTATAATGAAAAACAAGGAAACAGTTCATAAAAATTTAGGACAGTGGATACTTGTGGAGGGAGATGGTAGCAAGGAGGGGCACAGGGGGACTTCAGAAGTATTGTTAATAGTCTGTGAAGCTGGTTGATAGGTACTCGAGTATTTATTCTTGATACCCTGCACCCATATACTATATAATCTTTTGCATATACATATATATCTTTACTCCCCCCAAAACCTGGGAAAAAGTAGCTAATGTCCCCAAACTCAATAATGTAACAGCATAAAAAAGTCCTCCATCCAGCATAATCGAGGTATATTCATTCACTCAATAGTTACTGAATTCCTATTTAAAGTCAGTTTTTGTTATAATACTTGTTTTAAAAATGTGAAATTAATGCAATGATATATGATGGAATACTCTGACCCTAACAAGGTTTAAAAGAGAATGGGAGATAAGGAAGTGAAAACAGGGGGTATAATTTTCCAATGATTTTTTACTATAATGAGTAAAATAAATATGAGCAGGTAGCTATCAAGTGGGGCAGAGAAAGACCATGGGGACCCGAGGGGATTAATTTAACCTGGAAGCTTAAACCAAAATGTGTTTGCATGCTGACAGTACTGATATATATAGCACAGAGGGAGAAGGTAATGACATAGGAGAGAGATAGGATAAGTGGAAAAGCAAAGTCTTTGTGTAATGGAGAGTGAATGGAATCTAGTGAATAAGTAGAGAGGTGGAGGGGTTGGTCTTAGAAACAACTTGGCAGATCTGGTGTTGGGAAGATAGGCTAGTTCTCTTCTGGTTGCTTCCAACTTTTCAGTAGAATAAGAGGTAAAGGGAAGGGGTTTTGGATGTTTTTAAGAGAGCAGAAGGTGTGAGACATGAGGGAGTCAAAGAATAAACTGATTAAGGAAATGCAGAGCATTACTGGGGAGTGCTGAAGGCCCCATGTGAGATAAGTTAAAATGGGTATGTAGGTTTCTCTAGTTATATTCTGCTGCTCAGATGCAGCCATGGCATAAGAGGACAATTGAATTTAACTAGATGAGTATGACGGAGGAACAGAAAGGCAAAGGGGCCATGGCGTATTTAAAGGAATGATGACTGTGATGTTCCTCGAATCTAAGCTGGGTAAGCTGGGAAGATAAGAACATGTGGTAGTTAAAGAGCAATCAGTTCTAACCGATTATGAGGCCAATGGATGAAGAATCCTGAAAGGGACAAAGACTCACTGGAGGGTGTGTACTGAAAGAAAGAAACTGGCAAGAAAAAACCACTGTCAAAGAGTGGAATGTGTGAACCAAGATTTTTGAATGTGTTGAAGTCACTGGTAATGACAAAGGCTGGCATCTGAAGTAGGAACAGTCTAGGACTGAGCCCTTAACCTGTGGGATATGGCTAACTCTTAAGACTTAGTGTCAGAATTGATTTTTTTTTTTTTTTTTGAGACGGAGTCTTGCTCTGTCGCCCAGGCTGGAGTGCAGTGGCGCGATCTCAGCTCACCACAACCTCCGCCTCCTAGGTTCAAGTAATTCTCCTGCCTCAGCCTCCTGAGTAGCTGGGATTACAGGTGTGCACCACCATGCTTGGCTAATTTTTTTTTTTTTAAATTTTTAGTACACACAGGGTTTCACCATATTGGCCAGGCCAGTCTTGAACTCCTGAACTTGTGATCTGCCTGCCTAGGCCTCCCAAAATGCTGGGATTACAATCACGATCCACTGTGCCCGGCCCAGAATTAAACTTAAATACCTAGTTGATGTCAGAGAATTGGAAAACTGGTTGGTATGAGAGTAAGACTTCTCAGTGATAGTAAGACTAAAGGTTATGATGATGGATTATCTAGAAGTTATGGATTTCTAGAGATGATTTAGCTAAATATATACAACATATAATGTCATTAGTCCTTATGGTCTTTTGACAGTATCTTAGTTCATTTTCTACTGATATAACAGAATACTACAGACTGGGTAATTTATAAAGTACAAGAGTTTATTTGGCTCAAGGTACTGGAGTCTGGGAAGTCCAAGAATATGGTGCTAGATTCTGGGAAGGGTCATCTCATGGTGGAAGACATCACATGGATAGCTAGCAAGCCTGTGCACAAGACAGAGAAAATGGCAGCCGGACTTATCCTTTTATCAAGAGCCCACTCCCGCAATAACTCACTCCCACAATAATGATATTAACCCCTTCAAGAGGGCAGAGCCTTCAGGGTCTAGTCACCTATTAAAGGCCCCACCTCCTAATACTGTTCAATGGCAATTAAGTTTCCAACATATGAACTTTTGGAGAACACTTTCAAATCATAGAATTTTGCCCCGGCCTTCAAAATTCGTGTCCTTCTCCCATGCAAAATATATTCATTCCATCCCAATAGCCCCAAAAGTCAACTCATTCCGGCATCAACTCAAAAGTCCAAAGTCCAGAGTCTATCTAAATCATATATGAGCCAGAGTCAAGGCATGATACATCCTCAGGCAAATTACCTTCCTGCTGTGAGCCTGTGAAATCAAAACAAGTTATTTACTTCCAAAACACAAGGTGAGAAAGGCATAGGATAGATATTCTCCTTCCAAAAGGGAGAAATAGGAAACACAAAGAGTAAGAGGCCCCAAGTAAATCCAAAACCCAACAAGGAAAACATTAAGTCTTTATTTTTTTGAGACGGAGTCTCGCTCTGTCGCCCAGGCTGGAGTGTAGTGGCGCGATCTCGGCTCACTGCAAGCTCCGCCTCCCGGGTTCACGCCATTCTCCCGCCTCAGCCTCCTGAGTAGCTGGGACTACAGGCCCCTGCCACCACGCCCGGTTAATTTTTTGTATTTTTAGTAGAGGCGGGGGTTTCACCATGTTAACCAGGATGGTCTCGATCTCCTGACCTCGTGATCCGCCCGCCTTGTCCCCACAAAGTGCTGGGATTACAGGGGTGAGCCACCGTGCCCGGCTGAAAACATTAAGTCTTAAAGCTGGTGAATAATCTCCTTCGACTCCACGTCCTACTTTCTGGATACACTGGGGCAGGAGTTGGGCCCCCAAGACCTCTGGCAGCCCTGCCCCCATGACTTTGCTGGTCTTAGCCCGTGCAGGTCTCACAGGTTGGAATCTTGTGCCTACAGTTCTGACAGGCTGACGCTGCACGCTACTTGCACTACAGTTCTGTGGTTTTGGGGGATGGCCCCATTCCCATGACTCCCCTAGCCATTGCCCTAGTGAGGGTGCTCTGTAGTGCTTCTGCCTCAAGACAAGTTTCTGCTTGCCCCCTGTGCTAGCTGCAACACTCTTACAGTAGCCATGCCCCCGTAACTCTTGTAGTTTGCAAGCCTGTAGACTCAAAATCACATGGCCGACACCAAAGCTTACTACTTGTGCCTTCTAGAGTAGCAGCCTGAGCCACATCTGGGCCTCTTTGAGCCACAGCTGGGGCAGCTACACTAGAATGTGGAGAGCAGACTCCCAAGGTGGCCATGGGCAGTGAGCACGTGGAGGGTGTCCCAGGCTGATCCCCCAAAACCGTTCTGCTCTCGTAGTGTTCTGAGACTACTATGGGAGGCACAGCCTTGAAGATCTTAAAATGCCTTCAGGCCTTCTCCCATTGTCTTGACTAGCACTTGGCTGCCTTGTAACCAGTCATCTCTTCAGCACACATCCCTGGTTTACTCTCCTAAAAGATACCTTTTCACTTTTTATATGGTCAAGCTGCTAATTTTCCAAGTCTTTCTGTTCCGCTTACCATTTAATTATAAATTCCATTTTTAAATCATTCCTTCCCTCTTGCACCTTACTATATGCAGTTAAAAGCAGTCACAAAGCAGTCTGAATGTTCATCGCTCTGAAGTTCTGCATTCCATAAAGTCCTAGGACAATGATGTAATTCAGCAAAGGTCTTTGCTAATGTATAATAAGGATGGCCTTTACTCTCAGTTTCTGTTTGAGACCTCATCAGAATAGCTTTACTGTGCACATTTCTATCAACATTCTGATCATGTCCACTTATCTCTAAAAAGTTCCAGAATTTCCCTATGGCTCTCTTCTTCTGAGCCCTCACCAGAATCACCCTTAACATTCTATTCACAGCAATCTAGGCTTCTTCTGGACTCCTACTTAAAATTCTTCCAACCTCTACCCATTAACCAGTTCCAAAGCCACTTCCATATTTTCAGATATTTGTTGTAACAATGGCCCCACTTTTTTGTGCCAGTTTTCTGCCTTGGTCCATTTTCTGCTGCTATAACAAAATACCGGATAATTTATAAAGAACAGAAGTTTATTTGGCTTTCAGTTTTGGGGGCTGTAAAGTCCAAGAGCATGATGCCTGCATCTGGGAAGGGTCATCTCATGATAGAAGACATCACATGAAGTGCAAGCGAGTATGTATGTTAGATAAAGAGAAAATGGAAGTAGGACTTACCTTCTTGTCAGGAGCCCAATCCTAAGATAACTAACCTACTCCCACAATAACAGCATTAATCACTTTATGAGAGCAGAGCCCTTATGGCCTAATAACCTTTTAAAGACCCCATTTCTTAATATTGTTAAAACAGCAATTAAGTTTTCAAAACATGAATTTTGGAGGGACACATTTAAACTATAGCAGAGGGCAAATAATAATCAGTTCTAATAAGAGTTTCATTCTTGACTTAGACCTGTGGTTTATAGTGTTGAGATGAGTGATGTGGCCGAATGTCCATGAACATTTAACATATTTGCACAACTATTCAAAAAATGCTTTCAATGTATTGCCATCCTTATGACTCCTTATGTGTAAGTAGAAACAATACAGTTTTCAGAGCTTCCTCAATTTTCTTTTCTTTTCTTTTTTTTTTTTTTTTTTTTGGAGACGGAGTCTTGCTCTGTCACCCAGGCTGCAGTGCAGTGGCGCAATCTCAGCTCACTGCAGAGCTTCCCCATTTTTTTTAAGCTACCTACCCAATCTCCACTTTCTTCTCTTGCAGGCCTCCTTTCTTAATTAAAGAAAACTAAAACCACTGGACAAGTGCTGTTTTAAACCCTTGCTTTCACCCCTCCCCCGGTCAGTAAACCTCAATTGTCTTGAGGCATAGTCTCTCTCTCTCCTATTCACAACTTTCCGTCCTTACTTTTGATAGCAATCTCTTCTATTTCCTCTAAGATCTTGCTCCATCAATAAGCATTCATCTATCTTATATCTTTACCCTATCCCTCTTTACTTATCTCTTTACTCATCTAATTATAAAAATACTTGGAAGCCTGAGGTAGGTAGATCACAAGGTCTGGAGTTCAAGACCAGCCTGACCAATATGATGAAACCTTGTTTCTACTAAAAATACAAAAATTAGCCAGGCGTGGTGGCATGTGCCTGTAATCCCAGGTACTCAGGAGGCTGAGGCAGGAGAACTGCTCGAACTCAGGAGGCGGAGGTTGCAGTGAGTTGAGATCATGCCACTGCACTCCAGCCTGGGCAACAGAGGGAGACAGCTGGGCGACAGAGCAAGCCGCTGTCTCCAAACAAATAAACAAACAAAAAAACCTTGTGTCTCTCTCTTCAAGAACAAAATAAGACCAAACAAAACTTCCCCTGATGCTATCAGTTACTGCCTTAACTCTCTCCTTCCTGTCTCTAGCAAGATTCTTAAAAGTCTTCATTCAGTTTATTTCCTTAGTTTATATTCGCTTCTCAGCCCATTGTAATGTATCTACAGCATTTCTACAACTCTGCTTGAAATTACCCACCAAGGCCGGGCACAGTGGCTCACGCCTGTAATCCCAGCACTCTGGAAAGTCAAGGCGGGTGGATTACCTAAGGTCAGGGGTTCGAGACCAGCCTCAACATGGAGAAACCTCGTCTCTGCTAAAAATACAAAATTAGCCGGGCGTGGTGGTTCATGCCTGTAATCCCAGCTACTTGGGAGGGTGAGGCAAGAGAATTGCTTGAACCTGGGAGGCAGAGGTTGTGGTGAGCTGAGATCACGCCACTGCACTCTAGCCTGGGCAACGAGAGTGAAACTCTGTCTCAGAAAAAAAAAAAAAAAAAGAAATTACCCACCAAAAATCATTATGTTCTCCATAATGCCAAGTTTAAAAGCCACCTTTCCATTTTTTATCTTTCTGGATCTTTCCAGTGCATTTTAAATAGCTGATCACATTCCTTCCTTCTTGACACACAAATTCCTTGGTTTTTATGACACTATTCACTTGGTTCTCCTACCGCTAAAAATGTTCCCCAGATTTTCATTCACAATCAATCCTTTTTCCTCTCTATATTTTCTCACCAGGCAAAAGGAGGAACATCTAACTGTCAATAACTCCATCAAAGACTTCATAGTTTTAATTCATACTTCTAAACTATACTATATGCTGATGACTTTCAAATTTGCAGCCCTGAACTCTTCTTTGAGCTGAGCTACCACAGATTATCCTTTACCTGGATATTTCATGGGCACTTCAAACTCAGTGTCCAAAACTTTTCCCCTGAAAGTGGCTTCTCCTCCCATATTCTTTTTCTCTCTCTGCATATATGAACCACCCATGTAATCATCTAATCAAAAGAACTCATTCATCTTGGATTCCTCCCTCTTCCTCATCATGCCTCTCTCATATCCATTCAAACACCAAATCCTGTCAATTTACTCTCTTAAAACATTTTTAAAAATGAATGCCCCATTCTCTACCTTCACTACTTCTACCCTAATTTAGGATCTCATCATCTCTTGCCTATATTAGATAAGAGGTTCTACAATAACATCTTATTTAATCAATCTGATATTAATCCTGGCCTCTCAATTTTTCCCGTAATACAGCCAGAATGATCTAATATACAAATATGATAATTTCACTAACCTCCTTAGAATGGTTTTGCAACCCATATAAAAGTCTTTTTTTTTTTTTTAAATCATGGCATACAATACCTTCTTTGACTTGGTTCAAACACCACTGCTTGACACTTCTTGGTTAGAACCCTCTACTTCTGAATACCAATCAGCTTTTAGTTTCCTGAATATCCCATAATGTATCGTGCCATTGTGTCTTTGTATATTCCCTGTGATCTTTCTTCTTTCTCTGCTTGATTCTTGCTTAGCATTCAACACTCAACTTGTACATGAAGTTCTCTACAATTTCTCTTCCCTAAATCCCCAGATGGGATAAATGGCTGTCTTTAATGTTTCTATAAAATTATCTTGATCATTACATAAACATTATGTATTATTTTCTATATGTCTCCTTTACTAAATTATGAACTTGTTGAAGGTCAATTATCTAGCAGTGTATCTGATGCACAGGTGTTTAATATCTTTTGTAGAGTTAAACCGAATGATCATTCAGGTTGGTTTTAATTTTTCCAGAGTTATAATAATGCTGCAATAATCAGTTCTGTGCAAATAATACTTTTAATTTTAAAAATTTTATTATGATAGATTCTATGATAAAAGATTACTGTGTCTAAAGATATGAACAGGTCTTATTATTCTTCAATAATTTGTTATTTTTAACAGTTGAGAAAATAAGAGGCAACTGCTCAAAAATTTTTACACTATAGGCCAGGTGCGGTGGCTTACGCCTGTAATCCCAGTACTTTGGGAGGCCAAGGCGGGCGGATCATGAGGTCAGGAGATCGAGACCATCCTGGCTAACACAGTGAAACCCCGTCTCTACTAAAAATACAAAAAATTATCTGGGTGTGGTGGCAGGCGCCTGTAGTCCCAGCTGCTCTGGAGGCTGAAGCAGCGGAATGGCCTGAACCTGGGAGGCAGAGCTTGCAGTGAGCCAAGATTGTGCCACTGCACTCCAGCCCGAGTGACAGAGGGAGACTCCATCTCAAAAAAAAAATTTTTTTTACACTATAAATACATATTTGGAAATTTTTGTCATAATATTTACTAATATAATTTACTTTATGCCAGTAACCAGTGAGTTTCAGAATAAGAGTTAAACAATCAATTCGTGTAGCTAACATCACTAATGTTCTATGTGTAGCCCAGTCTCAACACTACTAGTTTTAGATTACAGTCAAAATGTATTATGAGGCTGGGTGCAGTGGCTCTTGCCTGTAATCCCAGCACTCTGGGAGGCCGAGACGAGTGGATCACCTGAGGTAAGGAGTTCGAGACCAGCCTGACCAACACGGTGAAACTCTGTTTCTACTGAAAATACAAAATTAGCGGGGCATGGTGGCACATGCCTGTAATCCCAGCTACTTGGGAGGCTGAGGCAGGAAAATCACTTGAACCTGGGAGGCGGAGGTTGCAGTGAGCTGATATTGCACCACTGCACTCCAGCCTGGACTACAACAGCCAAACTCTGTCTCAAAAAATAAAAAATAAAAAATAAAATAAATAAATAAATAAATAAATAAATAAAATGTATTATCAGACTTTTTTTTTTTTTTTTCAAGACAGGGTCTCATTCTGTCACCCAGGTTAGTGTGCAATGGTGCATTCATAGCTTACTGCAACTTCAAACTCCTGGGCCTAAGCAATCCTCCCGTCTCAGCCTCTTGAGTGACTGGGACTACAGGAGTACAACACAGTGCCCAGCTAATATTTTAAATTTTTTGTAGGGACAGGATCTCGTTATATTGCCAAGGCTTGTCTCAAACTCCTTCCTCAAGTGATCCTCCTGTATAGGCCTCCCAAAGTGCTGGGATTACAGGTATTGTGAGACTTTTTTAAAGATGCAGAATTTATCAGTTGCCATTGATGAAACATCAACTTTCCTAATACTAGAAAGGGAAAAGCAATCTACCAAATTTTTGAAAATGGTCAGAAATCCACAGTATTAAAAAATAATACATTAAACACAAAAGTTTTCATGAAGCCATCCTATCTATGAAAAAGCAAAAATAACTTCAAGCTATATTTTCAATGTATAAAAGTTACTAGTATAATGCACCGAATTAAGGCAAACTATCACCATGGGCCAAATTTAGCCCACTAGCTATTTTTATAAATAAAGTTTTATTAGAACATATCCATGTTCATTCATTTATGTATTATCTATGGCTGCTCTCACACTACAATGGCAGAGTTAAGCAGATGCCACAAAGATTACATGGCTCACAAAGTCTAAAATATTTACTGTTTGGTCCTTTATAGAAAAAGTCTGACAATTCCTAATCTAAGTTATCGGGGGGAAAAAAAAAACATACTTCTTAATGCTGTCTTTTAAAAATACTTACACTGAAGAAAACAAATTGCACTCAAAGTACATAATTTATATCAGTATCCTGTTTTTTCTCATTTCTTTGGTAGCACTTCTAATGAACTGTTTTCATTCAAACCCATTCCTGTCACCAGTTCCCTCACCACAGGTTCCTAGTTCTCTTCTTTGGTATCTTCTGATATAATTGACAATAATAATAAGTCTCTTCTGATGTGGTCTGACTCAAAGATGTAAATGGTTCCAGGAAAAAAAAAAAAAAAAAAAAAGACATAAAATGGAATAAAAGTTTGTGAGTAACCAGGTGGACAAAGTGTGCACTTGGGGAGGTGGTTAATAATTGAGAGTATCGTAGAGAATGAATGACAATAAAAACAATCACGTAAGTATTTTAGGAAGAAGAAAAAAAAAACTAAAAAGAAGGAAAGAAAAGTAAAAACGAAAATCAAACTATTTTTAAACTATAGAAAATTTGCACATTTAAAAAGCATAAAAGCACCATTCATTTAGGAAAGCCTTCTATTTACCTATCCAAACAGGCAAAGAGTCCAGATTTCCCTCCTACTGCACAAAGTACTTTGGGAGCACAGCGAGGTCGTGTCATCAAGACTGTCTGATGAGAGAGTCTATGTTCAGGCATAAAGTGGTACTTTAGGGCTTCATTCAAAAGATGTTTACAAGTACGATCATCACGAATAAGATGATTTGCTTCATATAGTCTAGTGAGAAACTTAACGCTCAACAATGGTAATCGTACACTGTTTAGTAACTGTGCTAAGTATTTCTGGCGTTCTTGCACATCATACTTGATCCAAGACTCTAATGCATAAAAAACAGTCTCTTCGGTAGCTACATTCAAACAGTCATTGGAAACAATTTCATCCAAGTCAGCATGTGTAAGCTCAAAAAACTCTTCAGTCTGGCAAACAGCTTCAAAATTCTGGCATATGTATTTAGTGGCTGCCAAATAAAGGTCATGGCAACCATACGTTTCTGCAAAACGAGAAATTCCAATACAATTACCAGGATCAAGTTGGCTTTCAAGAAATGCACAACATTCTTTCAGGACAAGTTTTATCTGGAGTAGGTTTGCTGCTGGCAGAAGAGATTCAACTGTGTCCTGAGAAATAAAAACAGTCCCTGTATAGGCATACTCCACAATGGCCTGGAGAGCAGTTTCATCAATGCATTGAAACTCAACCTCACTGTTCTCTTTTTCAGAAAGGTTTCCAGTGAACATAGCTTTGAAATACGGGCTGACGCTGGCAAGTACCACTTTGTGAGCATGGATTTTAACATCACCTACTCGAAGAATGATGTCACAGAGTTCGTGATGTTGGCGAAGAAGATTCAAGCCCTGCAGAAGTTGTTCAGAATGCAAGTGGGTTAAGTTAGCAAGCATGTAGGTCGGGGATGTGTGGTCCATCTACAGAAAAATAAAAAAGCATAGACAGTTATTTCAAAGTAATCTTGTCAATAACACTGCTTTTCAAATAGTACAGAATAATCAGATTTGTAATTTATTTGCCTGTTCCTTGGTTTTTAAATACTTCATAGTAAATACTAGAACTAGAGGCTTTCAGAGTTAGAAGGGATTTAACAATCATATAATTCAACCTATTTATTATAGATATTAGGAAATGGAAGCCCAAAAGGTTACATGAGATGCCCCAAACCATAAAAATCTCTGACAATGGACTTTTGGATCAAAACTCTACCAACTTTTTCATTTTGTTTCCCTTGCATTAAATTCAAGTCTGAGCTATCACTGAAATAAAATGAAAATATGAGGGGAAAAAATTGCTTAAAGTAAAATTATATGTAGAACAAACAACACTATTTGCCAACCAACAGATGCTTTAATTGGACAGAAATTTCATGTTAACACACTTTACCCAAAATTCCAATAATTGCTTTGATAGAGGGTGCTGAATTTAATGAAGGTACCATTACTACCAATTAAATTAATTAATTATGAACAGAATACAAAGTTCCATAATGAGGGCAGTAAGGCTCACTTACTTATCTATATATACCATACCCACTCAACTTTTTTTTTTTTTTTTTTGACGAAATCTCACTCTATCACCCAGGCTGGAGTCCAGGGGCACGATCTTGGCTTACTGCAACCCCCGCCTCCCAGGTTCAAGCAATTCTCCTGCCTCAGCCTCCCAAGTGGCTGGGATTACAGGCACCTGCTAACACGCCTGGCTAATTTTTATATTTTTAGTAGAGACGAGGTTTCACCATGTTGGCTAGGCTGGTCTCAAACTCCCAACCTCAAGTGATCCACCTGCCTCAGCTTCTCAAAGTGCTGGGATTACAGGTATGAGCCACCGCACCTGGCCTCAACTCTTGATCATTAATTCAGATCATGCCCACTCAATCTACTTGCCACTTTGTGCTTCTGGAAGATGAAAAAGAATAAAAATAGCAGGGAAGAAAAAAGATGAGAAAGAAAAGAAAGTGGAGAGACAATAAAGACTATGGTAGGCAGAATAATGGCTCCCCAAATGACATTCACATCCCTATCCCTGGAACCTGTAAATATTACTTTATATGGCAAAAAGGGACTCTGGAAAGGATTAAAAATTTTGAGATGGGGAGATGATCCTGGATTATCTAAGTAGGTCCAAAATGCAATCAACATGTACCTTTTAAGAAGGCAGAAGGAGACGTGACACAGACAGAAGAGGAGGTCATGTGACTAAAGAGGCAGAGACTGGAGTGCTGCAGTCACAAACCAAGGACTGCTGGCAGTCACCAGAAGCAAGAAGAGGCAAGAAGAGATTCTCCCGTAGAGCTTCTGGGAGGAGCATGGTCCTGCCACCTTAATTTTAGCCCACTGACACTAATTTCAGACTTCTGGCATCCAAAACTGTGAGAGAATACATTTCTTTTGTTTTAAGCAACTGAGTTTGTGTAATTTGTTACAGCAACCTTAAGAATTAATACATGAATATTTCAGAATGGACTGTAGCAGTTGCTTTGATGAGACAAAAGGAATACAGGACATGTACATAATATAAGCTGTTTTCTTCCTGTCTCATTCACATTTCAATCACAAGTTATGGCAACAACAAAAAAGTACATTTGGTTTCCATCTTAAAACCATCAATTCCATCAATTTAAACATTTTGAACACTATTGAGAGAGTAAAGAACTTCATTCTTGTACATTTTTAAGTGGAAAAAATCCAACTCTTGAAATTTTTATCTTCATCAAGTACGTAGTTGTTTCATACTTATTTCACACTGAATTGTAAGTCAGTTAATATGGCCACTTTACAGTTGATAACAGCCTCTACTGCTGATCTCTGCAAATAATCTCACACCTATCTGCCAGAAAAATTCTCAAATGTTATTGCAGTCATGGTATAAACAAGTCCCAAGAAGCTTCTGGGTCTTCCAGTAGGTACTCTTTTTCCAGAACATAATACATACTAGTAAGAAGATGGCAATCAGGAGGCATAAGTTTAGATCTGTACACCTTCTGTTAGTTACTCCAGTGTTCACGTTTTTAAACTATGTAACTTCTTTTAGCCTCAGTTTTATGAAAAAGTTAAAATCTAGACTTAAAAGTGAAGAATGAATAACAGGAAAGGCAAGTCGATAGAAAAAATAGGTAATGGGGTTAAGAAAGCAGTCCTTGTTAACTTTACCTTCTCAATCTTTGTTTTCCTTATTTGCAGAATGAGATCATAACAATACCTGTACTTTATTATTCAGGTATTAATGTAGCTGAGGTTTTTGAGGATCAAATCAGACAATGTACATAAAAACATGATAAACTATAAGAATAAGTGATATTGTACTACAGTAGTACTATGGTAGTAGTGAGGCAATAGAGATAAAACAAGATCAGTGAAGAACACAGACTTTGGAAATATAAGGTAATGAGTTTTAGTCCCATCTGGATCTTGAATTGTATTATTAGGGGGAATAACAGGTACCAGCCTTTCTTAATCTAAGTACTAATTGTTTGATTCATAAAATATGAATGCCCCACTTATCTCAGAAGTTTAACTGAAAGTGATTCTCTAAATTATAAAGTTCTACACAATATACAGCTTGAGGTGTTAAGAATATAGTATTTACGCCTCACTGTACTAAACTGCCGCTTCCCAATATCCCCACTTTCACTAATTCCCATTCTTTCCCACGATGACCTTTTACTCTTATGATGCTCATGTAATGACTATAACTCTATATAAAACTTGCTATCTCCCAAATATTTTCTTACCACACGTTAGATTTTGTCTATAACCTTTCTCCTCTCATCTTCCTTTCCTCCAATTCAAATTCTCAAAACTGAAGATCAAAAATTAACTTTACCTGGATGTCTATAAGCATTTATTTACTATATTCCTTTTATTTACTAATTTACTATATTCCATTTATTTACTAATTCCTGCAATTAGTTCAATTATATGAGTTGCTCTGTAAAACATACTCCCTTCAACTCTCATTTTCTGATTTAACAAGGAGAATGGTAGACTAAAAAGTGAAGGATGAACAACAGAAAAGGAAAATGTATGAGAAAAATAAGAGAAGAGATTGAAAAAGGAGACCTAGTCACTTTGTAAATTCATCTCTCTCTCTCTCAGACTAAACAATTATGTTTCAAGATATTTAAAAGAGCCTGAAAATGAGATTCTTGAATCATTACCAATGCCACAGGACTGAAGACTATTTTCAAAAATAAGACAGTAAATTCAACAATATGGTAAGATTTCTGTTAATTTCAGATAACATTCTAAAATAAATTATTAAAGATTTGACTTGTGAATACCAATAAGAAGATGGAGAGATCTTTAGGATTAGGACATATGAGCTAAAAATAGTAAGATATGTTACAGACTAGGTTTGTTTCTTTTTAAAAATGTATTTAGAAGACTTGTAGATCAGAAAAGTAAACTTGATATTTAACTAGATACTAGTAAATAATTTTATAATGCCCTTCATGATGTTTCAAAGAACAAAACTAAAAAATATATAAGCTAGTTCAGTTAGCTAAATTAGCAACTGGTGGAACAAATACCCCCCATTAAATATACTACTTAATGGAATGAGGCCTAGAGGGATGTTCCTAGTGGTATTCTATAAGGCCAAGATGAAGATGTTTAAGTCCTGAACTTTGAAGATGACCTGAAGCTGCAAAGGACAGCAAAAGCATTGACTAACACAGTAAGGATCCCGAAAGACCTGATATCTAATAACAAGAAATTTAAAAGGGATAAACGTAAAAATTCTATAGCGGATTCCAAACCAACTACCCAAAGTATAGAATAAGAGAGAAAAGACTCATCTGTAGGATGTGTTTAACAGGTTTAGGGATTTTAATTGCAGTACTATTTTAACACCATAAACTTATGTGGGTTTAAGCTGCATTAACAGAACTATAATAGACAGAAATACAGAGGAGAAATTTTTGCTTCGCTCTGCAAATGTCAGTCCATATCTGTAGTACAGATTTTGGGTATCATCCTTTGAAAGGGATCTAAACAAACTGTAACACCTGATGAAGAGAAGAAATTCAAATCAGGTCTTACAGGTAATGGAACTGAGGTACTGAGTCTGGGAAAAAAGGAGGTCTGAGTCATCACACGAAAAACCAAGGAATGAAAGTTACTCAACAACAACAGGAATAACAATTATAATATAGGGTTGTTTTGAGGATTAAATGAGTTTATACATAAAAAGGGCTCAGAATAGTGCCTATCACTTAGTAGGCTCCTAATAAATATGACTTATTACTAGTAAATTTTTTGAGTTGTCCCTTGAGAGGTATTCAACTTTCTTTGTTGCACTACCTCTCACTATTAGATAAGAAATCCACTCTGTCTTCTCTGATACCTTGGGCAACAACAAGTATCACAGAATTGTTGATTCTCAAATTAACGTTACGAATTATTGACTAGATTCATTTTTAATATAAGTAGGAATCACACAGTGATAGATCCTATATTGCTAACCTAATTTTTGTGTACCCAATTCAAAACTGGTAAATTACCATCAACATATGACATGCATGCATGACACAATATAGGTCTGTAAATACACATATTCATATATGTACACACACAACACATGAATATACACACATGCATATATTTGTATGATACACAGTATAGTTTTAAGAGACTGGGCTTTCGTACCAGGTTTCCCAGGTTACAGTACAATGGGATGTATTGTTTAACAGCTATGTGACCTTGGGAAACTCAGTCAAAAGTCTCAATTTTCCCACTTGTAAAAAAGCAGACAAAAGTGTATAAAAAGTAGTTGTAAATATGCCTTTCTATGTGCTGGTACATAAGCACTCAATAATTGGTAGATGTGATTTATTTTTATTGTTCATCAACCTTAAAAAAGCTTGGTTATTGCCAACTATATCCATGAAACGCCTTTCCTTCCATGCATAACAAAAAAGAAAGGAAATTTGCTTACTGTCCAGGGAACAAATACCTACCAAAGCCAGGCCAAAGCCTCATTAATTCTATCAGTAAAGAGATATATAAGCCATTTTAAAATTTAGATGGCTTATTAGATTTAGATAGTTTATTACTTAGAGAGTGAACAGAAGATTAGCCGAAGAGTAAACTGCCTGGATCCTTGTCCTGCACATCAAAAATGGTAACACAAAAAAGGGGCTGGCCCAGTGTAAACTATGGCTAAGCAGTTTTCTATTCTGTAGCTCTATTCTAAGAGTGTGGGGTGGGGTCAAAAGTCTAATACCTAATCACAACCAGGGAAGTGAAGAGAAACTGTCTCATGACACACTTCTAGGGGAAATAGAGAGGTGAGTGGGAAATTGGGAGATGACCTCATAGCAGCTCCTTAGAGGCCTCTCACCCTCTCATATTCCAGGAGAATCACAAGGTGTGTCAAGCCACAGATAAGCTTCAGTCCTGAGGTCCAAGTCTTTGCCTACATAGATACATGCAAGGTGACCAGAGTACCATGACAAAGTTGTTCCCCTACACTTATGCCCCTAAAATACTTCTTTATCTCACTTTCCTAGATCTATGTTGTTAAAACCTTTTAAATATTTTCTGACCGTTCCAACTAGTGAGTAAAACATTCTTTTCATTTGAATCAGCAATGGTTCATTTTACTTCATAATAATATAAATTATCAAAGTGTTTAAAATGGGCCAAAGAAAAGGCACTGATAAAGGTAATTTCATAAAAAAAAGCCTATGCATATGTTTATAATTATATTAGATGCAAATGACATACTTTCATTCCTTGTAAGAAGTACTGAGAATAAAGTTTAATTTTAAAAATTATAGTTTTAATGCTTAATCAAAACAATGTCAACTAGTAACTTCAACAAGGCAAGATAAAAATAGGTAACAACTTAAAATGAATTACACTAGCAGTTTGCCATAACATAATTCTTTTACTTTGTTTTGTTTTTGTTTTTAAGACAAGGTCTCATTCCTGTTGCCTAGGCTGGGGTGCAGGGGCAAGATCTTAGTTTACTCACTGCAGCCTTGACCTCCTGGGCTCAGGTGACTGTCCCACTTCAGCCTCCCAAGTAGTTGGGACTACAGGCACACACCACCACGCCCGGCTAGTTTTTGCATTTTTTTGTAGAGAAGGAGTTTCACCATGTTGCCTGGGCTAGTCTTGAACTCCTGGACTCAAATGATCACCCATCCTGGCCTCTTAAAGTGCTGGGATTACAGCTGTGAGCCACTGAGCCTGGCCAAATTAATTCTTAAAATTTTTAATTTGGCCCCTTTCCTCTCTCAAAAAATAGGACTTCAGAAAAATGCGCAGAACTCTAACATTTTCAAATACAAAGTTTTTAAAACAGTGATTTTCAAAATATGATTCTTGTACCAAGAGCATTAGCAACATTTGGGAACCTGCTAGAAATGTAAATTTTGAGCCCCATCACAGTTGTAAGCAATCAGAAACTACATAGATCATTGGGGTTGCAGGAAATGGACAAACTGTGTTTTAAGTCCTCCAGGTTATTCTTAGGCAAAAGTTCCAGAACCAGTTAAAATATTTATAGCTCAAGTTTAACAGCTTAAAAATTACTGAAAATTATTTCTAAGAAATATTTCAAATAAATTTTTTTTAGAGACAGGGTCTCACTATGTTGCCCAGGCTGGAGTGCAATGGATATTCAGAGGCATGATCATGGCGCAATACAACCTCAAACTCCTAGGCTCAAGTGATCCACCTGCCTCAGCCTCATCAGTAGCTGGGACTACACCACTGTGTTTGACTCAAAAACTATAATGCCTTCAAAATTATAAATGACAACTGTAACTATACTTGGTTCTCAGCTATCTACCCATAAATGGCTAAAAAACTAATTCAAAGAAGCAATACTTTCCAATCTTCAAAGCCCCACATTTGTCAAACAGTTTTACACTGGCAGTTTCATTTACCTCAGTAACCACTTTGCGTAAAAGGAAGTGTATGTACCATAAAAAACAGGAAAGAACAGTGAGTAAAAGTATTAATTTTAGAGTTGGAGACACTTGGATTTAAGTCTACATTTTGCTACTTAATAGCTGGGCTATTTGATACTTGGGCAAACTACTTATCCTTAGCTTAAACATTCTTATTTGTAAAATTTGTTGTGGATTAATAGGATTAAATGAGAAGTATGTAAGGAAAAACAGATCAATGGAGAGCAGAAAATATAAAAGTAGATCATTTGATATGCAGGTTTAGTATATGATAAAAGTGGCATCCCAGCAAGGGAAAATAGAAACGTTTAAATGTGTTGAGATAACAGAATGGCCATATGGAAACAGGTAAAACTAGATTTCTGCTACATACCTACACCAACAGGATAAATTCCAAATGAATCAGAGGTATACATATGAAAAATGTAATTATATAAATATTAGAATGAAATGGGGGTGAAAACATGTTGAAATTTAGTCCCCAATGCGGTAGTATTGAGAAGAAGGGGTTTTAAGAAGTGATTGGCAGAGTCCTTATGAATGGATTGATCTACTTACAGATTAACGAATTAATATGTTAGCAAATTAAAGGGGATTTATCATAGGAGTGGGACCAGAGGCTTTATAAAAAGAAGAGAGAGAGCTAAGCTAGCACACTCACAGCCCCCTCACCATGTGAGGCCCTGTGCTGCCTTGGGACTCTGCAGAGTTCCTACCAGCAAGAAGGCTCCCACCAGATGCAGCCCCAAGAAAGCTCGCACCAGATGTGGCCCCCTTGACCCTGGACTTCTCAGCCTCCATAACTGTAAGAAATAAATTCCTTATATTTATAAATTACCCAGTTTCAGATATTCTGTTACAAGTAACAGAAAACAAACTAAGACAACCTGAGATTAGGGAACAGTTTCCTAACTGAAACAAAATCCATAAGACATTGGTGAAAAAATAGGTAAAACTGACTACATTTTAAAAACTTAGAATAAAGAAATCATAAGTAAAAATATAAATGAGACTGGGAAAAATATTTGTAGCATATATAAAATTTTTATCAGTAATTATAAAATATTTCTAAAACTCTCTAGCCCTATAGGAAAAATTGGTTAAAGAAATGAACAGATGTTTGTTAAAAACATAAATGGTTTTAACCATACAAAAATTGCTCAACTTCACTTAAAATCAAATACATTAATACATAGAGTTAACAATTTTCTCTTGACAGCATACTCTGTTGGTGAGGATGTGAGAAACAGGAAATCTCACTCATTGCTGTGGGAATAGAAAACGATACAAAACCTCTGGAGGTAAATCTGTCAAAATCTAGCAAAATTACATTTGGACTTATCCTTTGACCCAACAACCCTACTTCTAAGAATCTATCCAAAAATTACACTGGCAAAAATGTATAAAGACACATTCATAAGGCTAATAATAATTGCAGGTCTATTTATAAAAACAAAAGAATATACTCATGTTTCTTATTCCTCATATTTGAGAGACCAAAAGGCAACTGACCAAGAATTTTAAAACAACTCTCATGTCCAGCAACGAAAGAATGGTTGTGAAAACTATAGAGCATCCACACAGTGGAGTACTATACAGCAATGAAAAGGAACGGGGAATCTCTGTATGGAATACTCTGCAGTGATCTCCCTGATCTAAGCAAAGTATGTTTAGTGTGTCACCATTTATCTATGAAAGGGAAGATTACAAATATACATAATCATTTCTATTAAAAAATAGAAATAAAAAAAGAAAATTTCTAATAAAAAAAAGTACATACAATATGTACTTTTAAAAGTTACCTACAAGAGGAGGTATGGAATAAACTAGAGAAGGTAGAGATAGAAGGTAGACATCTTTGAATATACTCTGTTTTATAGATTTGATTGTGGAATCAGAAAAGTATTTTACATAATTATAAAGCACAATTAAATCTTAAAAACATGATCCATAAGAAATTTGAAAATACAAAGGAAGAAAATATGTACCTAGATAGTGGCCTTACCATACCATTCCAAATAACTTTAAAACAGTAATCTGATAGTCTTTATTGCAATATGCCCTAAAATATACATCTTACGCTGTTTTCAGTAATTGCATTGTTGATGAGGACACTGTTTATTTGTATTGTGACACTGTTAATGTGTGCATTGTGCTATAAAGCAAATGAGTAATGATATGATATTCTATCAACCCTAGGGTCACTGTGATCTAGGATTCTTGGTACGGGAAAAAGAAGATAAAGATATAACACTAAGATGTTAATTAAATGTATGTATATAAATAACAGTAAATATTCATAATACATAATTTCTATATAATTTATAATATATAAATATTATATGATGTATATTAATATTAAATATAACATATTATTATATAATATATAAATGCAATATATTATTATATTAATATTATGATATATACATGTAATATATATTATAAATATATATTAATATAATATATAAATATATAATATATAAAATACATGTGAGCTATACATACATATTAAATCTATGTAATCTTAAGGAAATATATGTAATATTTCAAAGAAATATATGTAATATATAATATATGTAATATAAGTATTATATTTATATTTATATAAATATAAATGAAATACATGTAATACTAAGGAAATATATGTAATATTATTTTAAGGAAAAAAATAAATTATATTTCCTAGCTCTGTCTATTGAAAAGGTCTAGAAACTGACCATCCCAGTAGCAAAGAACATTTCTAGCATTCAGATGTAGTCCTTAAATACCACTTCCCTCAAAGAGAACAGAACTCCTTGGGCAAATAGCTGATATTATGTCTGGGGCAGAAGATGTCAAGACAAATTTGGAATCCAAATCCTAGGTGGTGTAATCCTAGCACTTTGGGAGGCTAAGGTGGGAGGATAGCTTGAGCCCAGGAGTTTGAGACCAGCCTGGGCAATACGGTAAAATTCCGTCTCTACAAAGAAAAAAACGAACAAAAAAATTAGTTGGGTGTGATGGCACACGCCTGTAGTCTCAGCTACTTGGGGGGCTGAGCTAGGAGAACTGCTTGTGCCCAGGAGGTCGAGGCTGCGGTGCACAGTGATCACACAACTGCACTCCAGCTTGGGAGACAGAGTGAGGCCCTGTCTCAAAATAAATAAATAAATAAATCCTAGGTAGCAAGAAAGCTATCAAATACTACAAGAGTAGTATAAAAAATATTCAGGGGCCAAACTGAATAGGCTTTCACTAGTCAAAGACAGGACAAACTGATCATCAATAATAACAACTGCAATTGATTAAAAGATATCAGATATTTTAAATGCATGAGTTAATAATGATACTTAAAAAAAAATCCTAGTGGTCACCACTGGAGGATGCTAATGTACCAACTCATTATCTGAAACCTAGTAAACAAAGAGAAAGAATCAAACATTTATTATGCCTTTCCTATGCTAACTGTACTACTGGGTTTTGAAATAGATGACTTTGTATGTTTTTGTTTTTTAAGAGATAGGGTCTAACTACCTAGTCCGGACTAGTCTCGACCTCCTGGTCTTAAGCGATCCTCCCACTTTGGCCTCCCAAAGTGCTGGGGTTACAGGCATGAGCCACTACACCTGGCCAAATTTCTCTTTTTAAAAGTATCCCTGTTAATAAATAAAGAAGGAATAATGGAATATTACCATTTTGCATCCTTAATAAATCTTGGGCATTGATTGTGAAGGGCTGTTTATATCACAAAAAGAGAGAGAGCTAGATAATTGGACCTTCTGATGGAAAAACATAACACCCATGAGTATTCTCACGTCCCACCCCCAACATACACCAAAGTCAAGCCAATTAAACTACAGTCAATTCTCTAGCTCCAACTATTAATTTACACAAAATATAGAAAATAGAAAAATCATGTTAAACAATACCAGAAAGATGCAATTAGCAAAAACATACTATGAAAAATCTTGTAAAATAAACTAAATTCTTCATCAAATAAACTGCAAGAAATAAAGAGAATGCACCTATAAATTTAAAAGACATATCAATCAAATACAACCTGTGAACCATACACTTGTGTGTGCACCCACATGTTTAGAAAACAGCTGGAAATTTACACACTGACTGGATTTTAATATATTAATTAGTCACTGATATTTTTTGTTGCTAAATAGTGGTATTGTGGTTGTGTTTTTAAGAGCTTTTTTCTTTTACAAATACATACTGAAATTGGTGTACAATGGTGTGATCATAGCTAACTGTAACCTTGAATTCCTGGGCTCAAGGGATTCTCCCTCCTCAGCCTCCTGAGTAGCTAGAACTACAAGTGCATGCTACCATGCCTGGTTAATATTTTTTATTTTTATTTTTTGTAGAGATGGGATCTCACTATGTTGTTCAGGCTGGTCTTGAACTTTTGGCCTCAAGCAATCCTCCTGCCTTGGCCTCCCAAAGAGCCGCGATTACAGGTGTGAGCCCCCATAATCAGCTGTATTGAAATATTTGTAGATGAAATAATATGTTGTTAGGATGTGCTGCAAAATAATAGGGGATGAGGGAATGGAAGGGGATATAGATGTCATCATGAGTTGATAACTATTGAAGATGCGTGATAGGTAAATAGATAGTCATCATATTATTCTGCTTTTACATGTTTTTGAAATTTTGCACAGTAAGAGAGTTTTTTCTTAAACAACAGAAACATAAGGCACTAAATTTTGAATAAGACTTACAGTTTTAGAATCCTAAGTTCAGAGAGATTAAATGAATTAGCAAGATACATAATTAGTAAAAAACGTTACTGGGACTAGAATGTTTTCTTAATCTTAGAACAATGCTCTCTACACATTACATTCAAAAAATTAAATGCCAAACAATGTCGAGCTGCTTAAAATATTTACTGAATCAATTTATAATTGTTATCACTTCTCATAAAACGAAATTATTCTACAAAAGAGCGTCTAGAATACCTTTGACTGTCATATGTACCAGTTAATGTTCTAAGCTTTTTACATGTATTAATTCCTTTCATCCTCAGAGCAACAATATAATAGGTACTGTTATTACTACTTTTTCTGTAAAATTTTCTTTATCTGTAAATATTATTCTTTATCTGTAAAATTTTCATCTACTTAGGTTTATCTTCCAAAGCCATTACATACTTCTGTCTTCAGTCAAAACTGTAATTTTAAAGAAAAATCCAACTTGTATTGCATATTAATTACTATGTATAAGTTAACAGAATTTCACGTCTGTTGCAAACAGTTTTTCAGTGGACAGGAATTAATTATGTAACTTAGACGCCTGTCATAACATGGATTCAGAAATAACCCATTTTACAGATAAAGAAATTTGAGGCACAGAGAAATTAAGTCCGAGGCAAGATTTAAACCTTGGCACTCTGTCTACATAATTCTTAAATATTCTATTACACTGACTCATTTATTAAATAAGCTCAGAATTTCTTAATTGTATTAAAATTTTAACTCAAACAAGAAATTAAAAATGTGCAGAATAGAAATACAAAGAGGATAGATCATTCACATAAAATCTTTAAAAAATATACACACATTAGATACAAAAATACATCAGGGCTTTAAAATGAAATAAAGAAGGATCCATGGAACAATCATTGCCTTCTGGTATTTGTCTAAAAGCAGATTTGGTATAGCAGGTTTCTCTATATCCCTGCTATAGTTTTTGTTCTTTCTTTCTTTTTTTTTTTTTAAACGATAAAGCAAACACTTAATAGTATTCTGAATCTTGGTAACTGCATTAGTCAATATCGAATAAAAAGTATCTATTTGAAATTAAAACGAAATCAAACTTTCCATAGTCTACAGTAACTTAACTTTAGCCTCTGAAACCAAGTTAATAAAGGTCAAGTTGTGAGTTTAGTCCCTATCTACTTAATTGACACCTAAGCCACAAAACAGTGGTGCTGAAATCAGTTGGGAGGCAATTATCTGCCACCATATAAATATAGATCACACCCAGAGTAAATAAATGGTGAAGAGAAATCAAGATTACTACAAAAAAAAAAAAAAAAAAAAAAAAATTCAAAGAGACAGTTTTCTTTAAAAGGAGAAAATAACCGATTTATGAAATTAGGAGAATATTTTATCACATCTGCTCTTTTCTTAAATTTCTTTCCCACAGTTCTTTTCTCATAGGATAATTCAACTAATAATGGTATATAATTTTATCAGTGAGCCTATGGAACAAGTTAGGATATTTTCCTTTTATCTGAGATTTGACTTTTATTATTACTTGACAAACAAAAGTAAAATTAGAAGCCTGTCAGAACTCTTACTGGATGTGGTAATGACTTTAGGAACTTGCTTTCTTCTGTGTTATTTCTGAATCCATGTTATGACAGGCGTCTAAGTTACATAATTAATTCCTGTCCACTGAAAAACTGTTTGCAACAGACGTGAAATTCTGTTAACTTATATATAGTAATTAACATGCAATACAAGTTGGATTTTTCTCTAAAATCACAGTTTTGACTGAAGACAGAAATATGTAATGGCTTTGGAAGACAAACCTAAGTAGATGAAAATATATCATTCATATACATCAAGAAAACTGACTCAATGCTGTAAAATAAGCTCATAATTTCTTAACTTATTAAAGTGTTACCTCAAACAAGAAACTAAAAAGATTTTGAATAGAAATCCAAAAAGGGTAGATTAAAATATATATAATCTTCAACCAAACAAGGATTGAAAGAAAAAATAATAAATTTAAAAATATATAATTAAATGATATATAATAAAACATATGAATAATGGAAAAAAAATCTTAATTTTATCCTAAAGTTTCAACACTGACCTCCACCAAAACCTTCTCCAAGCTCTAAGCAAATGTGAGTTATACTTTCTTCCTCTATCCAATTACTCTTTTGTGGAAACACCCATAAAATGTTCCACAGTCCAAATGTAGAAGATGTAACCTCAAAAAATTCTTGAGAGGATTAAATGACTTAATATTTACTAAGTACCTAGCATGGTACCTGGCACATAGCAAATACTCAAAACATGGTGTTATTATAATTGTTCGTTAATACTAATAGCAACTTTCATTTGCATAGCATTTCTTCACAATAACTTCTCAAACTATACAAAATTCTTACTAGTTTACAGAATTCACACTGATGTTCAATATTCCTGGATGTCTGTAAAATTTGAGTAAGAACATAGAAAAATCATAGTGATTCGCCCAGGGAACTACTATGTTATCTCTGATTCTGGAAATAAAGGAGGTTTTAGGGCAATTATGTTTACCCTTAAGTTCAGCTAAAAAAAAATTAACATATGTAGCACACACATTCCTATAATTCACTAATTTAACTACACTCTTGAAATTATTGAAATTTTAAACTTGTTTTAGCTGAATTTGCAATTTTCAATGTATCCTTAACCACTTCCTTTTAACCTTCTGAGGTGTACTATTAATAAAACACCTGATAGTGTATTCTACTATTCTAAAAATTGATTATAAATTTGTACTCTCTCTATATATGATTAAATACGAAAGGCTTTTTAAGTCAATATAAGAATTCCTAGATTTCCAAAGTAAGATTTAAAAAAAATTTGCTTCATAATAAACAGAATACACACTCAATGAATGAGATTTACGTTCCACAAAATAGTTCTAAAAGATAATTAGTAAGACGTGATGCTGATGAAGTCCCATTTCCTAAATATCCACTACGGAGACTAATGCATCTTCTAAGTCTTCAATCAAAGAGACAAAATATAACAGATATAAAATAAATTGCAATCTGTAATGTATAGTGATTCACAGGGACCTAAAAAAACAATCAAAAGGAAGACTCATCTTGCTTTGTTCCCAGGAAAAGGGCATGATAACTGCTTAAGTATCCACGTCTCTCATTTAAGACTTTCGAAGTCCTTTTCTGTGATTCCATGATTACCACACAACCTCTAGTTATTAACTTGGCTTCCCAAGTTCTTGGATACAAGAAAGAGTGCACTGGATTTTCAACTTGAAAATTCTGATTCAACATAAACTGGCACTGTAATGTGTACATCATTCTCTAGGTTAGTTTGAACTGGGTTCCTCAAGTCTGGGCAATACATGGGTCTACACATTTGAGCTTCTTAGGTTGGGACTATGAGAAACAGACACTTTCTCATTGACAACTGCTACAATCATTTCTTGTTTTTCACCTCCCTGTCTTTAACCTGTCCCTAAAATGAAACATGTTAGCCAAACCTAATTTAGGCAGATTCATTTAAACACGAAAATGGCTTATTAAAACCCAAGTAACAGCCTAGAATTTAAACCAAAACATAGGATGTATATTTACACAGCCTCATTTATATTAAGTCTATTCCCCATCCCCACCCCCCAAGA
Source organism: Papio anubis (assembly GCF_008728515.1). Lineage (NCBI taxonomy): Eukaryota > Metazoa > Chordata > Mammalia > Primates > Cercopithecidae > Papio > Papio anubis. The sequence continues at coordinate 61,375,163 of NC_044982.1, read as the reverse complement.
AACAAAACAAAACTGATATTCAAATCGTAATGTAAGGCAAAAATTCAGAAATTATTTTTGCGCTTGCAACAGCTGGGAGCATTATTTATAAAGCTGTTTAGCATATGTGACTCAATTATCCCAAGACTTTAAAAAGTATTTAAGAGAAATCCCACCTGGTACAGAGAAGGGTAGGAATACTTGCATTTGAAGTGCATAAATTTGGGTCTTCAAATGATAACTTAGACTTTTCGCACGAGTCATTCAAAAGTAATTGTATTAATACTCCTTCAAAAAAAAATCTCTCTTACACACTCCAAAGCATTCAGGCTCACACTAGATACGCCAGCTCCTCCACTGTGTTCGTTTAAGTATCATTTATGATAAGGAGAAAATGCACACAAAATTCTCAGTTCGCCTAAAATAAATAAATGTCTACTATTATTCCTAAATCCACAGGGCAGAATTCTCTTAGAACCGTGATGCCAAGAACTTCCACCGCAAGTGAAATTGTCTTCGCAATCTCTATCTCTAGGAGACTGAAAGGCCGCAGAGATGCTTGAGGATCCTGCAGGGAGGCTAGGGAGGCAGACGGAGGGGGCGGAGGGAAGGGGAGAGTCCCACAGAGGAACTGCATTAGAAGGAAAGACTTTGATAACGTCTAAGGGAGAGGCGGTTAGCTACAGGGAAAACAAACAAACAAACAAACAAAAAACAGACCTATTTCCAGATTATGTACGTTGTAAAGAAAACGCAAAGTGATGAGGGTAAGGAAACGTGGTCAAAAACAAAAACAAAAAAAACAAACAAAAAATTAACCCTCTGTGGCCAGAGGGTTAAGAGAAGTCGACAAAAGGAGAAAGGGGAGGAGGGCGGGGGCGAATAAAGGCCCCAAAGACCAGGAATTGAAAAAAAAGTACCCGATTTGTGAGCTTGGCCGTGGTCCGGATCTTCTGTCCTGATAAGCAGATGGCAAGAGGAAAGGATCACAGTTACTCAGGGTGGCAGAGAGTAACGCGTTTACAAGGGTAACCAGCCCTGCACAAGAAGATGTCGTCTCTCTTTCCACCTGCTCCGCTCAGTCCTTTGCCTCTTACTCTAGCACCAGTGGCATTCAGGCAAAACACTGCCAAAGTCTGCACCGCTGGAGGACAGCAAAAGGAAAATACCTGAGTCCCAGTAATCACACGGGAAGCGACAGGAGGAGGAGCCGCGGACAACTGGAGCCTGGGCTGGATCCTCACTAGCTCCGGTCAAACCCCAACTCTTACGGGTGGGGCGGGCAACTTCCGCCCAGAGCAAGGAAAGCGTCACATCCGTCTAATGTCTTCACCCCCTCCTCCCTTCTCCGCTCTAGCTACGTTTGCAACGTTCTGACTTCCTCTTCCAGGAGACTTTGGCCTAGTCTCAACACCTGACGTGGACTACATAACCCAGCATTCATCACGGCAAGTGGATTTCCGGGTCAAGAGGTCCGCGCTGGGTACATCACCATGGAAGCAATCGGTTTGGTCACGTGGTGCCCTTGGTTACGCCCGGTGGCAGCTGTGGGGTCTACGGCTCAGACGGGGGCCATTTTGCCAGAGGCTGCCTCCCGGAGTTGGGGGCGGCCTGGCGGCGGGCTGAAGCTGTTCTTTTTCGTCTTCTGCAGCTTGGGGCTTGGAGAGGATCTGGAAGTCCGGGCTCCATCGAGCCCTTCGGAGACGGCAATGATTTCTTCCAACCACCGCCACCTAACGACCCTACATGGCGGCTGCGCCCTCCGCTCTGCTTCTGCTGCCGCCCTTTCCAGTCCTCTCTGCCTATCGGCTCCAGAGCCGCAGTCGTCCTTCCGCCCCAGAAACTGATGATAGTGGAGTTGGGGGCATTATGAGAGGAGAGAAAAACTACTACTGCCGTGGAGCTGCGGGGGACCACGGTTCCTGCCCCACTAGAACTTCGCCTCTGGCCTCGGCCCTCTTGATGCCCTCGGAGGCAGTCTCAAGCAGCTGGTCTGATTCTGGAGGCGGTTTGTCAGGGGGAGATGAAGAGGAGACTCGGCTCCTTCAACTCCTCCGCACCGCGCCGGATCCTTCTGAGGCCTTTCAGGCTTTGCAAGCTGCTTTGCCGCGGCGGGGCGGTCGACTTGGCTTCCCCCGACGCAAGGAAGCTTTGTATCGGGCACTGGGCCGAGTGCTTGTGGAAGGAGGTATTGATGAGAAGCGGCTCTGCTTGCAACTTCTCTCAGACGTTCTCCGGGGTCAGGGGGAGGCAGGCCAGCTGGAAGAGGCCTTTAGCTTAGCACTTTTGCCTCAACTAGTTGTCTCGTTACGGGAAGAGAATCCAGCCCTGCGGAAAGATGCGCTGCAGATCCTGCATATATGTCTGAAACGTAGTTCTGGAGAGGTGCTGAGAACGCTTATACAACAAGGACTGGAAAGTACCGATGCCCGACTTAGAGCGTCCACAGCACTACTGCTTCCCATCTTGCTTACTACTGAGGACTTGTTGCTTGGTCTGGATCTCACCGAGGTGATAATATCCCTAGCCCGAAAGCTTGGTGATCAGGAGACAGAAGAAGAATCTGAGACAGCTTTCTCCGCACTTCAACAAATTGGGGAGCGACTTGGCCAAGACAGGTTTCAATCGTATATTTCTCGTCTCCCCTCTGCCCTGAGGAGACACTACAATCGCCGCCTGGAGTCCCAGTTTGGAAGTCAAGTTCCTTATTATTTGGAACTTGAAGCCTCTGGATTTCCTGAAGATCCCCTTCCCTGTTCAGTGACTCTTCCCAACAGCAATCTTAAATTTGGGATTATTCCTCAGGAGCTGCATTCACGATTATTGGATCAGGAAGACTATAAGAACCGAACCCAGGCCGTCGAAGAACTAAAGCAGGTGCTGGGAAAATTTAACCCTAGTTGTACTCCTCATTCTAGTCTTGTTGGCTTCATTAGTTTGCTATATAATTTATTAGACGATTCTAACTTCAAAGTGGTTCATGGCACACTTCAAGTCCTGCATTTACTGGTTATTCGCCTTGGAGAGCAGGTACAGCAGTTCTTGGGACCAGTTATAGCAGCTTCTGTCAAAGTGCTGGCAGACAACAAGTTGGTGATCAAACAAGAATACATGAAAATCTTCCTCAAGCTAATGAAGGAAGTAGGACCTCAGCAGGTGCTTTGTTTACTCCTGGAACATCTCAAACATAAGCATTCCAGAGTGAGAGAGGAGGTGGTGAACATTTGCATCTGCTCCCTGCTGACCTATCCTAGTGAGGATTTTGACTTGCCCAAACTGTCCTTTGATCTTGCCCCAGCTCTTGTAGATAGCAAACGCAGGGTACGCCAAGCAGCTTTAGAAGCTTTTGCCGTATTGGCATCATCAATGGGCTCAGGTAAAACCAGCATCCTTTTTAAAGCTGTGGATACTGTTGAACTGCAAGATAATGGAGATGGAGTGATGAATGCTGTGCAGGCCAGATTGGCTAGGAAAACCTTACCAAGGCTAACAGAGCAGGGATTTGTGGAATATGCAGTACTGATGCCATCTTCTGCCGGGGGTAGATCAAACCATTTGGCACATGGAGCAGATACGGACTGGCTTTTGGCTGGTAACAGAACTCAGAGTGCACACTGTCACTGTGGTGACCACGTAAGGGATAGCATGCAAATTTATGGATCTTACAGTCCAACTATTTGTACCCGAAGGGTATTAAGTGCAGGAAAAGGAAAAAATAAATTACCGTGGGAAAATGAGCAGCCTGGAATCATGGGAGAAAACCAGACCTCCACTTCCAAGGATGTAGAGCAGGTATGCTTCTCTAATTTTCTTGAGTCGAAAGTGTGAAGTGTGAAGAATTTAAATGAAAATATGCCTGCGATGACTGAAGGGTGAGTCTGCTTGAGGGAAACATGTTATGCTTTGTTTTAAATCAATTTTAAATCCACTGAATGTTGATGTGGGTACTCATTATTATGGTACAGATCACAAAGGACCATTTAATAGGCTTCCTGCTTGATAGATTTAATTAAGTTTGAGACACGTGATATAGACAATACCTAGATTCAGTTTGAGTTTGTTACTGTGGCATGTCAGTTTATCTCATCATACAACAAACATTGAATACCTAGTAGGTGCCAGATAAAGAGCTAAATTCTGGGAATGAAGATGAGGCCAGTTTCACACAGTTTAGGAAAAAGGTCAGACCTAGGAATTAGCAATTAACAAATTCGCTAAGTGCTAAAGTAGAAATACAAAGACTGCAGGAATACTGAAGATAGAAAAAATAATTCCACTAGAAAAGTAAAAAAAAAAAAAAAAAAAAAAAAAAGAAACCGCAGAAGATACGACATTTGAACTGAGATTTACCCCCGAAGCTTTTATTTAAAAAATTCCAAATCTATAGGTAAGAGTACAATGAATACCCATATACTTCATCTGTATTTACCAGATGTAACATCTTGACGTATTTCCTCCATATTTGCTGAACTATTTGAAAGTAAATTGTGGATATCTTGAGATTTCACTCCTAAATATCTCAGCATATATCTCCTAGGAATGACATTCTCCTTTATATCCATAAATCATTATTGCACCTCAGACTATCAGTAGTAATTCAGTAATATGTAGCAGACAGCCTGTAATTAAATTTCCCCAATTGTCTCCAAAAGTGTTTTATATTTCTTGTTTTACTTTTATCATCCAGGATCTAGTCAAGGTTCATGTGGTTAATGTTCCTTGTAATTTTATCTAGAATAATATCCTGCTTGTTGTTTGTTTCTTTGTTTTTTCATGGCTTTGGCCTTTTATAAAAAGAGTTTGGGGTAGTTTTGTAGAATGTCCCTAGTTTTAATTTATATGTTTACTTGATTAGATTCAAAATAAATATTTTTAGGAAAATATTACATAGGAGATACGTATATATGAAGGAGAAGCTAAGTAGTGTGAACCTCACAGTACATTACATTATGAGGCAAATGATATCAGGTTGTCCCATCAGTGGTGATGCTTAATTTTTTGGATAATGCTTAATGTTTGGATAAGGTGGTAATAGCCAGATCTCTCCATTGTAAAGGTACATTTTCCTCTTTAGAATTAGCATATAATCTTAGAATTAGTATATAGAATTAGCATATAGCATAATAGTAAAATGATACTTGGAGACCGTAAGAATACCCCAACAACTTTTCACCCACTGTGTTTAGCATCCATCAATGGTCTTTATCTGTATCATTTATTATACTGGGGACTTACAAATTGTAATTTTGTTTTTGTTTTTGTTTGAGATGGAGTCTCTCAGCTCATTGCAACTTCTGTCTCCCGGGATCAAACAATTCTCCCACCTCAGCCTCCTGAGTAGCTGGGATTACAGGTGCCCACTGCCATGCCCAGCTAATTTTTGTATTTTTAGTAGAGACAGGGTTTCACCATGTTGGCCAGACCTGTCTCAAACTCCTGACCTCGTGATCCACCTGCCTCAGCCTCCCAAAGTGCTGGGATTACAGGCCTGAGCCACTGCACCCAGCCCAAATTGTAATTTTTAAATTACAAAGGCCGGGCAGAGTGGTTCACACCTGTAATGCCAGCACTTTGGGAGGCCGAGGCAGGCAGATCACCTGAGGTCAGGAGTTCGAGACCAGCCTGGCCAACATGGTGAAACCCCCATCTCTACTAAAAATACAAAAATTAGCTCGGTGTGGTGGTACACACCTGTAATCCCAGCTACTCGGGAGGCTGAGGCAAAAGAATCACTTGAACCCAGGAAGCTGAGGTTTCAGTGAGCTGAGATGGCACCACTGCACCCCAGCCTAGGCAACAGAGGGAGACTCTGTCTCAAAAATAATAATAATAATAACAAATTAATTACAAAAAGAGTAATTTAAAAACATTGTAACATTTCTTCTCTATCGGCAATTCTTTTTTTTCTTGTATGTGTAATAATTATGTATTATTTTTTGTTACTAAATTTTTTTTAACTTTTTTGTGCTAAAAGTGTCCCAAATTTGACTAGTGACTGGCTCCTGTGTCCTTTTAACATGACTGTTCTTTAGTCTTTGAGCACTTCCTTAACATAATATTTGGGATGATTTCTTGAGGCTAGGAGTTCGAGACCAGCCTGGGCAACATAGTGAGCTCTCATCTCTACAAAAATAAAAAAACTTAGCCAGGCATGGTGGTGCATGCCTATAGTCCCAGCTACTTCGGAGGCTGAAGTGGGAGGATTGCTTGAGCCCGGGAGTTGCAGGCTGCAGCAGTGAGCCATGATTGTGCCACCGCACTCCAGCCTGCTCAACAGAGCAAAACCCAGACTCAAAAACAAAATGAAACAAAATAAGAGTAACATGATGCCTAGCCTTACTTTGGTTTTCTCTTGCTTCAGACTTGGAATCAGCCATTTTTTCAGAAGTCCTAGTACTGCCTTTTTATTGGGCAGCGGTATTTGAAAACAAAAGTCTGAGTATAGATTTGTTCATTGCTATTTCTTGCCATTGTGGTTTCACCCTTTCAGTGGACAGAACCAAGGAGTATCTGTTTTTTGTTCGCTTGTTATTTAATGCATTTATATTAATACCTCCAGTTCAAAACTAGTACTACAGGGTTCTTTCTCATCTTCCTTTATTCCATATTTGAATCTCCCTTTGTTCATAATAAAATCCCTGCTTCCTAACACCAGCAATATTTATTCATATGCTGTATCCTACAGTAACCCCCCCCCCCAAAAAAATTGCTAGACCAGTAACAGCAACCAACTACCTACTAAATAAAGTTTAAGATTTCATTACAGTTCTTTTTGTGTTTAGAATTATTCCACAGTCAGAATTTTGTGGTCAAACTTTTCTTAAATTAAGTCTTTTGTCTTAATTTTAATTAATATTCAAACAGTGTGTTGAAAGATGAATAGGCACTTGTTACGTGTGGATAGATCTCAGTGAATTTCAGACTAAAGGAATAGCGTGTTTAGAGACACTGATTATATGAAAGAACTTAGTAAATTAATAAGAGAATGGGGAGTTTTTGCACAGCAGACACAAGGGGCCTAGTGGGAAGTAGCAGATGATACTGGAGATGTAGATAAGGGTAAAATATGGAGATAATATCTTGCAAATAATGAGTTTGGACCTTCTGCAATAGACCTCAAATGGGAGGAGGTGAATTGAGTGTTCTCTCTGGTTCCTTCCAATCCCAAAATGTGTAGATTTTTTGGAAATAATTTTCAGATTTATATAATCTGGTTATATGTTATTTCCTTGTATTATAAGCATTATCTGGCAGTGATGATTTTTTTTAAGCATTACTCTTAAGACTGCTTATCATGTGTCAAGTCTAAGATGTCAGTGTATATATTATTAAAAAGATTCTGGTGCTGGCCAAAGCAACAAGAATCTGAAGATAAGTGCATTTCTGAAATGCCAGCATAGACATACTTTGCTTTTGAAAGATGCTGTGGTGAAATCAAAACTTTACCCAGAAATCAAGTTGTAATTACTTGTTCAAAAAAGATCTTAGAGGAACTATTTTAATAGCGGACAGGGAATAAATATCTAAACAGTTTATGTGTGCAGTTTTTAAAAATATATATACATACATATTTTAAATTATTGGACTTTATTTATTTATTTTTTTTTTTTTTTGAGACGGAGTTTCACTCTGTCGCCCAGGCTAGAGTGCTGTGTGGCGCAATCTTGGCTCACTGCAAGCTCCATCTCCCGGGTTCACGCCATTCTCCTGCCTCAGCCTTGTGAGTAGCTGAGACTACAGTAATTCTTCTGCCTCAGGCTCCTGGACTCAAGAGTAACTGGGACTACAGCTACTACAGGCACCCGCCACCATGCCCGGCTAATTTTTTTTGTATTTTTAGTAGAGATGGGGTTTCACCATGTTAGCCAGGATGGTCTCTATCTCCTGACCTCGTGATCTTCCCCTCTTGGCCTTTGCCCAAAGTGCTGGGATTACAGGCGTGATCCACCGCACCCGGTCTGGACTTTAATTTTTAAAGCAGTTTTAGGTTCTCAGCAAATTTGAACAGAGAGTACAGATAGTTCCCATATACCCCTGTCCACACAAGAACAACCTGACCCACCTCATCCTGTACTTTAGGGGTACATTTGTTATAATCAGTGAACCCATATTAACATATAATTATCACCCAAAGCCCATAGTTGCATTAAGGTTCACTCTTGTGTTGTACATTCTATGGGATTTTGGCAAATGTATCCATGTCTTATGTTCAGTACATTCTATGGGGTTTTGACAGTGTATCCATGTCTTGTATCCACCATTATAGTATCATAACAGTAGTTTCAGTGCCCTAAAAATTCTCTGTTCTTTACATGTACATTCTTCCCTCCCTCACCCCATTCCCAACCCTTAGCAACCAGTGGTCTTTTTTTCTGTCTCCATAGTTTTGTCATTTCCAGAATGTCACATACTTGGAATTATATAGTATCTTGCATTTTCAGATTGGTTTCTTTCACTTAGTAAAATGCATTTAAGTTTTCTTTCTGTCTTTTCAAGGTTCCTTCCTTCCCCCTTCCCCTTCCCCTTCCCCTTCCCCTTCCCCTTCCGTTCCCTTTTTTTTTTTTTTTGACAGAGTCTTGCTCTGTCGCCCAGGCTGGAGTACAGTGCGATCTCAGCTCCCTGCAACCTCTGCCTCCCAGAATCAAGTAATTCTTCTTCTGCCTCAGGCTCCCAAGAAGCTGAGACTACAGGCTCACACCATCATGCCCGACTAATTTTTTGTATTTTTAATAGAGATGGGATTTCACCATGTTGGCCGGACTGGTCTTGAACTCCTGGACTCAAGCAGTTGCCCACCCTGGCCTCCTGAAGTGCTGGGATTACAGGCAGGAGCTACTGCGCCTGGCCTATCAGATGTATCTTTTGAAAATATTTTCTCCCAGTTTGTGTCGTGTCTTCTCATTCTCTTGACATTAACTTTCTCAGAGCAGAAGTTTTAAAATTTTAATAAAGTCCAGTGAATCAGTTTTTTCTTTCATGGATCATGCCTTTGGTATCATATCTAAAAAGTCATCACCATACCCAAGATCATCTAGGTTTTCTCCTGTGTTATCTTCTAGGTATTTTATAGTTATACAATTTACATTTAAGTCTATGATCCATTTGGAGTTAATTTTTATGAAAGCTGTAAGATCTCTTTCTAGATTCATTTTTTCACATGTGCATGTTCAGTTGTTGCAGCACCATTTGTTGAAAACACTGTCTTTTCTCCATCGTCCTTACTTCTTTGTCAAAGATCAGCTGACTGTATTCATGTGGGTCTTTTTCTGGGCTCTTTACTCTGCTCCATTGGTGTGTCTATTTTTGCCCATAACACATTGTATTGATTACTGTAGCTTTATGGTAAATCTTGAAGTTCCATAGTGTCAGTCTTCTGACTTTGTTGTTTTCCTTCCATGTCGAGTTCACTCTTCTGGGTTTTTTGCCTCTCATTATAAACTTTAGAATCAGTTTGTTGATGTCCAAAAAATAACTTGCTGAGAATTTGGTTGGGATTGCATTGAATCTATAGATCACATTGAGAAAAACTAACAGCTTGACAATATTGAGTCTTCCTATCCACAAACATGGATTATCTCTTCATTTATTTAGCTCTTCTTTGATATCTTGCATTGGAGTTCTATACGTTCCTCATATAGATATTGTACGTATTTTGCTAAATTTATATTGAAGTACCCTACTTTTGTATGCTAATGTAAATGATAAATTTTTTTAAAAATTTCAAATTCCACTGGTTCATTGCTGGTATAGAGGAAAATGCTTGACTTTTGCACATTAACTTTGTGTCCTGCAAGCTTGCTATAATATAATCATGTATTAGTTGCAGGAGGATTTTTTTTTTGTTGTTAATTCTTTGAGACTTTCTATGCAGACAATCATGTCATCTGTGAACAAAGACAATTTTCTTTCTTTCCAATCTGTATACTTTTTATTCCTTTTCTTGTCTTACTGCATTAGTTTGGACTTCCAGTATGATATTGAAAAGCAGTGATGAGAGAGGACATCCTTGCCTTGTTTCTAATCTTAGTGGGAAAGTTTTGAGTTTTTCATAATTATGATGTTATCTGTATGCTTTTTTGTAGTGTTCTTTATAAAGTTGAGAAAGTTCCCCCTGTATTCCTAGTTTACTGAGAGTTTTCATCATATATGGATATTAGTTTTTGTCGAATGCTTTTTCTGCATCTATTGATATAATTATGTGATTTTTCTTAAACCTGATGATGTGATGGGTTATATTAATTGATTTTCAAATGTTGAGCCAGCCTTGCATACCTGGGATAAATCCCACTTGGTTGTGGTGTATTATTCATTTTATATATTGTTGGATTCAATTTACTAATATTGTGTTGAGGATTTTCACATGTTTGTTCATGGGTGATATTGGTCTGTGGGGATTTTGTTTTGTTTTGTTTTTGTTTTTTTCTTATAAGGTCTTTGCTGGTTTTTGTATTAGGGTAGTGCTGGCCTTGTAGAACGAGTCAGAAAGTATTCTCCCTGCTTTTATATTCTGAAATTAATTGTAGAAAATTGGTATAATTTTTTAAAAAAAATGTTTAGTAGAGTCCATTAGTAAACCCATCTGAATCTGGTGCTTTCTGTTTTGGAACGTTATTAATTACTCAATTTCTTTACAGATACAGACCTAGTCAAATTATCCTTATCTTCTTGTATGTGTTTTTGCACATTGTGTCTTTCAAGGAATTGATCCATTTCATCTAGGTTACCCAATTTATGAACATAGAGTTGTTAACAGTATTCCTTTATTATCCTTTTAATGTTTATGGGATTTGTAGTAATAGTCTGTCTTTCATTTCTGATATTAGTAATTTGTTTCTCTGTTCTTCTTAGTTAGCCTGACCAGAGGCTTACCAATTTTATTGATCTTTTCCAAGAACCCGCTTTTGTTTTTGTTGATTTTCTGTTGATTTCCTGTTTTCAGTTTCACTGATTTCTATGCTAATTTTTTATTTTTTATTTTTCTCCTGCTTACTTTGGATTTAATTTGCTCTTCCTTTGCTAGTTTCCTAAGATGTGCACTTAGATGATTGATTTTAGATCTTTCTTCTTTTCTGATATATTCATTCAATGCCATAAATTTCCTCTTCCAGGCACTGCTTTCACTGCCTACCACAAATCTAGATACATTGTATTTTCATTTAATTCAAAATATTTTAAAATTTCACTTGAGATTTCTTTGACTTATATGTAACTTAGAAGTGTGTTTAATCTACAAGTATTTTGGGGTTTTCCATCTGTATTCTGTTCTCACATTGCTATAAAGAACTACCTGAGACAAGGTAATTTATAAAGAAAAGAGATTTAACTGACTCACAGTTCCTTATGGCTGGGGAGACCTCAGAAACTTACAATTATGGCAGAAAGTGAAGAGGAAGGAGTCACCTCTTACATGGCTGGAAAAGGAGGAAGAGAGGGCAAAGAGAGATGCCATACAGTTTTAAACAACCAGATCTCTTGAGAACTCACTATTATGAGAACAGCAAAGGGGATATCCAACCCCATGATCCAATCATCTCCCAGCAGCCCCTCTTTCAACATTGAGGATTACAATTTGAAATGAGATTTGGGCCAGGCCACAAACCCAAACCACATCACCATTTTAATTTGATCTGAGAGCAGATATTGTATGATTTCTATTCTTTTAAATTTGTTAAAGTGTGTGTGTGTGTGTGTGGCGATAGAACGTGGTGTTTCTTAGTGTTCCATGTGAATTTGAGAAGAATGTGCAATCTGTTGTTGGATAAAGTAATCTATAGATATCGATTACATCTAGTTGATTGATGATGATGTTGAGTTCAACTCTGTCTTTATTGAATTTTCTGCCTGCTGGATCTGTCCATTTCTGATTGAGGGGTAATTAAGTCTCCAACTATAATAGTGGGCTTGTCTATTTTTTCTTGTAATTCTATCAGTCTTTGCCTCATTTAATTTGACACTGTTGTTGGGCATACATTAAGAATTGTTTTGTTTTCTTGGAATATTAATCCTGTTACTATTATGTGATACCCCTCTTTATCCCTGATAACTTTTCTTGCTCTGAAGTCTGCTCTGTCTGAAATTAATGTAGCTACTCTTGCTTTCTTTTTTTTTTTTTTTTTTTTGAGACTGAGTCTGGCTCTGTCGCCCAGGCTGGAGTGCAGTGGCCGGATCTCAGCTCACTGCAAGCTCCGCCTCCCGGGTTTACGCCATTCTCCTGCCTCAGCCTCCGGAGTAGCTGGGACCACAGGCGCCCGCCACCTCGCCCGGCTAGTTTTTTGTATTTTTTAGTAGAGACGGGGTTTCACCGTGTTAGCCAGGATGGTCTCGATCTCCTGACCTTGTGATCCGCCCGTCTCAGCCTCCCAAAGTGCTGGGATTACAGGCTTGAGCCACCGCGCCCGGCTGCTTTCTTTTGATTAATGTTAGCATGGTGTACCTTTCTCCATCTCTTTACTTTTAATTTATATCTGTCTTTATATTTAAAGTGGATTTCTTGTAGATAGCATATATAGTAATTACTTATTTAAGTTCCTCGATAGGCTCTTGGAAACCATGACTTTCAGTGAAATGACATACAGTAAGTCCTCCAATAATGCTATTTTGTTCAACATCATTTTGCTATAATGTTGATGAGAAAAACAAATTGGTTTTGTTATACATTGTTGTGCTTAAAGTGGCAGTCTCGAATAACTTATTGGTGATGTTAAGTGAGAACTTACTGTACTTGGGTCTTGTTTTTTGATCACTCTGACAATCTCCGTCTTTTAATTGTTAGACATTTAAAGTGTTTATTGATATAGTTGGATTAATATCTACCATAACTGTTGTTTTCTATTTGTTGCTCATGGTCTTTGTTCCTGTTTTTGTCTTCTGTTTTTTGGCTCCTTGTGGTTTTAATTGAGAGTTTAACATGATTCAGTTTTCTCTTCTTTCTTAGCATATCAATTATACTGCTGCTTTTTTTTTTTTTTTCTTAGTAGTTTCCCTAGAGTATGCAATACACATTCACAACTAACTAATCCACATTCACTTTCAGGTAACAATATACTACTTCACAGGTAACCCAAGTACCTTATAATAACAGAATATTCCTAATTTCTTCCTCCTGTCACCTGTTTAATGCTGTCATTCATTTCATTTATACATAAACACACAGACACACACAGAAGCATACATAATCAAATACATTGTTGCTATTATTTTGAATGGTTTTCTGTTAGATCTGTTTATGAAAAATAAGTTGTTTTTTTTTTTAACCTTTACTTATTCTCCTCCAGTGCACTTCCTTTATCCAGGTTTCTGACCTATATAATTTTCCTTTTCTCTGAAAAACTTCAATGTTTCTTACAAGGTAGATCGTACTAACAACAAATTCTCTCAATTTCTGTTTGTCTGAGAATGTCTTTATTTTTCTTCACTTGTGAAAGACTATTTCCCAGGGTATAGAATTCTAAGTTGATGTTTTGGGTTTTTTTTCTCTCAATACTTTAAATATTTCACTCCACTTTCTTCTTGTTTGTATGGTTTCTGAGAAGTTAGATGTAATTCTTATCTTTGCTCCCTCATAGGTAATTTTTTTTTCCTTTAGCTTCTTTCAGGATTTTTATTTTTGATTTTTTGTAGTTTGAAGATGAAATGCCTAGGTGTAGTTTTTCTGGCATTTCTCCTGGTTTTTCTCTGAGTTTCCTAGATCTGTGGTTAGGTTTCTAACATTAACTGGGGGAAATTCTTAGTAATTATCGCCTCAAATATTTCCTCTGTTCTTTTCTATATTCTCTTCCTAGTAATCCAATTGTACATATGTTACACCTATTGTAATTTTCCCACAGTTCTTGTATATTCTCTTCTCTTTTTTTCAGGCTTTTTTTCTTTAAGTTTTGGAAGTTTTTATTGTCATATCCTCAAGCTCAGTGATACTTTCCCCAGCTATGTCCAGTTTACTAATGAGCCCATTAAAGGCATTCTTTCTTTCTGTTACTATGTTTTTGATCTCTAGGTTTCTTTTTTGTACTTTCTTAGAAGCAACGCTTCATGGCTTACATTATCCGTTTGTTGTTGCATGTTGTCTACTTTTATCACTATAGCCCTTAGCATATTAATTATAGTCTTAGAAAATTCCTGGTATGTTAACTCCAAAATTCCTGCCATATCCAATGCTAGTTATGATGCTTGTTCTGTCTTTTCAGACTTCATTTTTCCCTTTACTGTGCCTTATTATTTTTTGTTGATAGGTAGACATAATATACTAAGTAAAAGGAACTGTGGTAAATAGTTCTTTAGTAATGTACTATTAAGGTGTGAGAGGTGGGGAAGTGATCTATTGTGCTTTAATTACACTTTTGATGAGTATAATTTTATGGTTGCAATAAAATATCTTAGCATTTTAAAAAAGAAAATTCCTGATGCCTTTACCCCTTTTGGTGTGTGTGTCTGGAAAAAAAAGTTAATACAACATTTCTGCCATATCCGATGCTGGTTCTGATGCTTGTTCTGTCTCTTCAGACTTTGTTTTTACCTTTTACCGTGCCTTATAAGTTTTTGTTGACAGGTAGACGTGATATACTAAATAAAAGAACTGTGGCAAATAGGTCTTTAGTAATGTACTATTAAGGTCAGGGGGTGGGGAGTGTTCTTTAGTGCTTTAATTACACTTTTGATGAGTGTAATTTTATGGTTGGCTCTCCCAATTTCTTCAGCATTTTAACAAAGAGAAATCTTGTTTCCTTTACCCCTTTCTGTGTATATTTTTTAAAATACCAGATAGCAATAATTTTGCTTAAACTTGCTAAATGATTAAAAACAGAATTTTTGTCCCTTTCTGTGTATGTTTTTATTAGCCACTCTCACATAGATCAACTGAAAACATCCAATAACTGCGTTATATTGGAATTAATGAACTCAATAGATGCTCTACCAGGTGAAAGCCTAAACATAATGTAAAAATAAATACTAAGTTGAAGCAAGTTTTATTTTCTGTTAGCGGGAATAGCTATGTCTAATGTAAGTTAATAGATTGTATTAGTTTTAGTGTCTTTGAAGGTCAGTGTACATCTTGTTAAAGGACTTAGGTTCCACATTTTCTCCATATTCCATATTCTTTATTTCCTAAACCGCCCTTCCCTTTTTTTGGTGGGGGGCGGTGGTGGGTGGGATGGGGTTTCACTGTGTCACCCAGGCTGGAGTACAGTGGTGAGATCTTGGCTCACTGCAACCTCCGCCTCCCAGGTTCAAGCCATACTCCCACCTCAGCCTCCCAGGTAACTGGGATTACAGGTGCGTGCCACCACTCCTGGCTAATTTTTGTATTTTTAGTGGAGACAGGGTTTCACCATGTTGGCCAGTCTGGTCGTGAACTCCTGACCGCAGATGATCCGCCTGCCTTAGCCTCCCAAAGTGCTGGGATTACAGGTGTGAGCCACCACGCCTGGCCTCTCCCACCTTTTTTTTTTTTAATGAAGTGAGTTTGAACCTTTTTTTTTTTTTCTAGTGACTCAGAACAACACAGCTTTTGTATTAGGATAACTCCCTTTTTAACAATATAAGAACATTGGATATAATATTTTGGTAGTACTGAGAGTATCATGATTTATAAAATCTTAGTGAAGTCAACTGGTGACCATATTTAGTTTTCTAGCCCTGTTTATAGATTTTTTTTCAAAATTATGAGATATGGTAAAGATAAAATGATTCCTGGATCAACTATACTGACTTCAGAATTGGTCTTTCTAAGAACGAATCTGATCTTGTAACCCACCTTTCAGAGTTCTCAAATCTCACCCTGATTACACTCACTTTGGTTAAAATCCTTCATTGGCTCCAACAATCTTCAAGATAAAATACAGAATTCAGTAATAGCCCCCTTTCCTCTTACTGCTTCCGCAAAAATTGCCCTATCCTTATTCCTGGCCTGTGTACATTTAACCTGTTGAGTTCTCTGGCCTTACACATACTGATCATTGCCTAGATTGCCCTTCCATATCCATCCTCTGACCCCCTTTTCCGGATAACATCTAATCCTTTGTTGCCTTATCTGAGGTCTTCTTTCATCACATGCTCCATCTCATCCTAAGCTTTCCCTATCACAGTGCTTCTAATTACAGTGAATTGAAATTTATTCTTCACAAGTTTTATTTCCCACTATACTCTGAGCACATTGAAAACAGAGATTATTTTAATCTTAGTATCCAGTATCTTTAGCACAGTGCTTGGCACACAGGAGGCACTTGAAGATGTTTGTTGAGTGAATTAAAGTTATCTCAAGTGTAGATCATTTGTTTAATCAAGCTTTACCTTTAAAAAAAAAAAAAACTCTTAAAATAATACCTGAAATGTAATGTTATTACGTATTTTAAACTTTTAGCTACCAGTCATCATGTGTATAGTCAATAAGACCAGCACATGATACTGGGGTTCTTATGCCTTATGTGAAAATCAGTAGTGAACATTTTGTTTTTAACAGTAAATTTAAGAATATGAAAATGCTTCTTTGGTCCTGTATTCTTACAGTTTCCTTCAGAAATAGTTTCGATATCAATTTCTCCCAGAAGTATCTCTCCTTGCTTACTAGATTTGTATACTAGCCCTCTACTTCTAAACCTAAAAATTAGTATTTTAAAAATACTGGAAAGCAATAATTTTGCTCAAAATTGCTAACGACTAAAACCAGAACATTAAGCATACAATTATGTTAAATTGTTTTATTTCTAGTAATTGAGTTAAATTATGTGATTTCATTTCTAAACATTTTTCTAAAACAAAGTAAAGTTAAATTGATCAATGTAGCCATCAAATGCATCTAACTCTTCATATTCTGCTTTATATATATGATTGATTGACTAGAAATAAAATAATTTGGGCCTTCTGAAGCCTTAGCATAAATTGAAGAAAATTAGACTGCCTTCTTAAATAGAAAAATTTGTAGTTCTTCCTATGAGACCCCACACAGAGAAATTTTAAATATGTTGGCCTTCTTAAAGGTGTTAAATGTATGACATGCTTTAGCCTTCTTTTTTTGACAGAGGATCTCACTCTGTCACCCAGGCTGGAGTGCAGTGGCATGATCTCAGCTCACTGCAACCTCCACCTCCTGGGCTAAAGCGATTCTCCTGCCTCAGCCTCCCAAGTAGGTGGGACTACAGGCATGCACCACCAAGCCTGGCTAATTTTTTTTTGTATTTTTTGGTAGAGACAGGGTTTCACCATGTTGACCAGGCTGGTCTCAAACTCCTGAGTTCAAGCAATCCTCCTTCCACTGCCTCTGAAAGTGCTGGGATTACAGGTGTGAGCCACCGTGCCTGGCCTAGCCTTCTTTTTGAAAAGAACTGGGCAGCACCACCTGAGCTGATTTAAGGGAAATATAAATGGTTTCCATTTGTATAAATACTAACATGAAAATTTGAGGATAGTTTGTGATTTGTGTGCTTTAAAACTGTAAAGGCAACATTCACAAAATCATTATAAGTTTTTAAAGATGTGTGCATGGGGATGTGCTTTCTGGAAAAGGGCACTGATTGAGAATCATGAAGAGTTAAGTTACCTTATTGGAGCAAAATATGAGGTAAAGTTAGTTTTCTCCTCTCCTCCCAAATTCCACTGTGCCCTCCAAAAAGGGTGGAGCAGATTACAAAGGACAATTGGCTGTTTGGAAAAAGAAAAAAAAAAATGTTTAGCTGATATTATAATTGAGCCTCCCTCAGTGAATACTAACCATACATGTATGACATAGATATAAAAATGAGATTTTTGTGCCTAAATGTTTCTAATTTACTTAGACAAAAATGTGAAGATTAAAAGATAATATAGCAAATTGGAGAGTTAAACATCAAATTATTGATAGAAGCGGTAGTTACTAAAAGAAGATCAAAGCCAGGAGCAGTGGCTCATGCCTGTAATCCCAGCACTTTGGGAGGCCAAGGCAGGAGGAGTGCTTGAGCCCAGGAGTTTGAGAGCAGCCTGGACATATAGTAGAAGACTCTAAAAAAATACAAAAATTAGCCAGGCATGGTGGCACATGTCTGTAGTCCTAGCTACTTGGGAGACTCAGGTGGAGGATCACTTGAGCCTGGGAGGTCGAGGCTGTAGCGAGCTGAGATCATAGTGTCACTGCACATTAGCCTGGGGGACAAAGTGAGACCTTGTCTCAAAAATTACAAAAAAAAAAAAGAAAAAAGATGATCAAGAGCCAGGCATTGGTTAGTGACATTAAATATGAAATTTCCAGAAAAAAAAATCATAAATATTTCAATTACATATTCCTGTAGCCCATTTTGGAGATAAATAGACCAGTTTGTTTGGAAGGATGATTTTTTAAATGTAGTGGTGGCAGGCCAGGCGGGTGGCTTACGCTTGTAATTGCACCACTTTGAAAGGTCGGTGGGGGGGCGGAGCAGATCACTTGAGATCATGAGTCTGAGATGAGCCTGGCCAACATGGTGAAACCTCGTCTCTAGTAAAAATACAAAAATTAGCTGGGCGTGGTGGTACGCACCTGTAATCCCAGCTACCCAGGAGGCTGAGGCAGGAGAATCACTTGAACCCAGGAGGTAGAGGTTGTAGTGAGCTAAGATGGCGCCACTGCACTCCAGCCTTGGCAACAGAGCGAGACTCCGTTCCCACCTGCCAAAAGTAGTGGTGGGAAATATGATTACAAGAGAGAGGGAGGGGCTAGATTGGAGGCTCTTGAATACCATGCTAAGGAATTTAACCTGTTATTTTGACAGTAATTTGAGACTGCTGGATGGTTTTTGTTCGTTTCTGTTTTGGGGGAGGGGGTCTTTTCTTTTTAAAACTCTGTTTAGAAAAATTAATCACAAAAGCAGCAATGTGTAGTTTTGTTTTGTTTTGTTTTAAAGAAAAGCTAGAGATTGGAGACTGGAAAACCGATTACATGCTTATTAGACTGATTTAGGTGTAAGTTGTTCATTTTTATGAGGATTAGCAGGGTATCAGGATTAAGAAAAAAGGGATGGATGCAAGAGATATTTCAAAGGATTTAGTGACTAAGTGTTGGAGGAGAGGGAGAGAAAGAGGAATAACTAAAATTTGAACAAAGTAACTAAATGCATCATAGATCCATGAAGAGATAAGAAAGCCTAGAAGGAGGAAGTTAATTTAGGGGGAAATACGAATTTTTGGTGAAGGAAGATAGAATATTCTACTTGAATTGGAAGACTGTTATTTAAGAGATATGAATATAACTGGAGATGTAGATTCTGGAAGTCATGTGCTGACGTAATTGCTGAAACTGTGAGAATGGATGGGCTCTCCAGTGAATGACTTACAGAGCAAGAGAGAGAGGGTAGGATCAAATCTTGTTATACAACCCCATTTAGAGAATAGCAGTAGGAGATATAACCAAATAAAGCAAAGAGAAGTGTGCCCACAAGTTGGAAGAGAGCCAAGAAAAATAGGTTTTAGAATCAAAATGGTGAGGGAGTTTCAAGGAGTCATCAGTGTTAAATGCAGCACAGAACTTGGGGAAAATGAAAATTGGAAAGCACCATTTGTTCTTATATATTACAGCCTACTACTTGTAAAGTGGTTTTTGAAGGTACTTTTCTCTTAATTTTAATCTTTCTTAATGTCCTCTTAAGTTTTCTGATTGTAAAAAAGTTATACATGCTCATTATAGAAAATTTGAAAAATATGGAAAAGCACAGAGGAAAAGTTTGTGCTTTTTTGTATTTCAAAAAATTAATCTCACTCCTAGAGGTCTACAATTAATAATTTGTTGCCTATACTTTCAGTATCATTTCAGTTTATGAATACAGGTGTAGGTTCTTCTATCCATCAATGAAAGTTTCCCCTTTACACTTAATTTTTTTTTTTTTTTTTTGAGAGGGGGTCTCCGTCTGTCGCCCAGGCTGGAGTGCAGTGGCACCATCTCGGCTCACTGCAAACTCCACCTCTCAGGTTCAAGTGATTCTTCTACCTCAGCTTCCCGAATAGCTGGGATTACAGGCTCACGGCCACTATGCCTAGTTAATTTTTGTATTTTCAGTAGAGGTGGGGTTTTGCCATGTTGGCCAGGCTGGTCTTGTACTCCTGGCCTCAGTGTGATCCTCCCTCCTCTGCCTCTCCAAGTGCTGGGATTACAGGCCTGAGCCACTGTACCTAGCCTGAACATTTTTTTCTTTAACATAAAATAATCTGTAGTGGGATTTTTGATAGCTACTTAATATTATATCATATAATATCATGGTGTGTTTGATCTCTTACTTTGGAATATTTAGACTTTTAATTATGTTTTTGTTTCTGCTATTTAGTGGATTCTTTTTGTGCTCTGACATATTACAGGTTGGTAACCAGATTACTGTGATATTTCAAGTTTGCATCTCTGTGTATTTAGGAGTGTTTTAATGGGTTAGTGGAGTCAAGTAATCAGACATCATTAGCTGACTACCATTTAGCTTTATTTTTCCTAACAGATTTCACTACAAGGTGGTAGGAATCATAGTAGTCAGTAATCTAGACTAAAAAGTAAGGAGTATACTTGCTTCATGTGTATGTGGGTACTAGGTCTGTAGTTTTTTCAAGGTAGAGGAATTGATTATTGGAAGGTCACTGGGGCATATAAAAGGGCAGTTTTAGTAGACTGTTACAGGCGGAAACCAAATTTAAAAGTTTATGAGGTGAATTGATGAGGAAACAGGCAGTAAGCAGTTATTCAGCATCTGTCTTTTTAATCATCTAATCTGTGCAAAACTGAGTGAGAGTTTATAAACTACTCTTTATTGCACTGCCCTAGGATTTTTGCCTCATTTAGTATTTAGCATATGTAAGTGATTTATTCCTTCTCCTCAATGATGGTAAACAGTATGATGGTAGGGACTGTCTTCTTTTTTGTTTAATTGTTTTTGTTTTTGTAACAGTACTAACTACAGTGCTCTTCCCACAAGTATCAACAAATATCTGTTAAATGAGAAAACATTTAAGGGTTTGACAGTGAAAGAAAAGACCAAGCAAGATAACAGCACAAGGATATAACAGGATAAGTTAGTACTGTGCTTTATTTTTAAGTAAAGAACACCTGATTTGGAAGAGTCAGAGAAAGGAGCCATCTGTGAATTACACATGCCTACTCTGTGTCTTTATTATGGTAGGTGTTAGACATGCAAAATGCAGCGATTCAGTCCCTGCAGTCATACTGGAGAGGGAAAGGAAAGGAGATAAGTTCCTAAGTAAAGATTAAATGGGTCAGGAACACAAGCATAGAGAGAGGTTAGCTTTGGGATAGAGAAGGAAGTCTTTTTCTCTGAAGCTAAAGGAAAAACAAAGAGAAGATGACTTAAAATATTAAAAATTTTTGCTGGGTGTGGTGGTTCACACCTGTAATCCCAGCACTTTGGGAGGCCAAGGCGGGCAGATCCCAAGGTCAGGAGATTGAGATCATCCTGGCTAACATGGTGAAACCCCGTCTCTACTAAAAATACAAAAAATTAACTGGGCATGGTGGCGGGTGCCTGTAGTCCCAGCTACTGGGGAGACTGAGGCAGGAGAATGGTGTGAACCCTGGAAACGGAGCTTGCAGTAAGCCAAGATCACGCCACTGCACTCCAGCCTGAGTGACAGAGCAAGACTCCATCTCAAAAAAAAAAAAAAAAAAATTTGAGGTAGCAGGAAACAGTGTGTATTTTAAGTCAAAAGAAAGGAAGATATGAGTTAAGTGCAGTGTTTATCAAATTTTAATATGCAAATGAATTACCTCAGGATCTTGTTAAAGTACAGATTCTGATTTAGTTTGTCTAGACTGGGGCCTGAGCCTACATGTCGAATAAGCTCCTAGATGTTGCTGATGCTGGTGGTCTGTGAACCACTTTGTGAGAAACAGGCTTCTAGATTCTGTTAAACTAAGGGGCAATTAAGAATGAAAAATAGAACATTAGAGATTTTAAGAATGTGGGATTTAGAATAGTTAATATAATATTTGATAAGAAATTAGAAAAACTAAAATTATTAAATTGTACTAATGTGTTTGGTATGGGTTAATCCTAAAACTTGAGATTTTCCTTGGATGTTGGATTGTTCCCGTTAAGATTTAATTTTCTTTTTAAAATTGTGTTGTGATGCATGAAGAATTTTAAAAACTTTTATTTTTTATGCTTGTGAAAATCGCAAACAACACAAAAGCATATCTACTCTTAGGATAGATGTTGCTTATGTCAGAGCTATATAGAACGAACTATTGGTAACAGGATATTTTACCGCGGAAAATGTAGAGGCTACTACCAGTATGTAAGTCTTTTGAGGCATTTGTTTTAGTCACCTTGCATGAATAATGGGTAAACTAATTAAAATTTGGGGAACAATAAGAATATTCATTGGTATTTTATTTTTCATGTGGAAATTGAATTTAAGAGAGTTTATAGGACAAAACTTGTTATTACCTTAACATATGATTATGAGATATGTGTACAGATAAATGTTACAGTGTTTATTAAGAGTAACAATATTTAAAGCAAAGTAAGAAAGTGAGAATAGCCATATCTTTTAGAAGAAATAAAGCAGTTAAAATGATTTAAAACAGGCTAAAGACATGGAAAATATTTTAATGGTACATAATAATATTAAAAATACATCCATTTTTGTGAACTCTTATCATTTCTGTGATAATATACCTTTAGACACATACAAACATGGAATTAGATGATAACATTTAAAATTTCAAAAATTTTAAATAAATTTAAACATAATTAACCTTAAAGTATATTAAATAAGACAATGTATGTATTATAATTATTGTTATCATCTTAAAAAAACTGTAACAGCTGAATTCAGTGGCTTGTGCCTGGAATCCCAGAAATTTGTGAGGCTGAGGCTGGAGGATCACTTGAGGCCTGGGCAATATGTGAGACCCTGTCTCTAAAAAAAAAAAATACAAATAAATTAGCTGGGCATGGTAGTGAGTGCTTGTAGTCCCAGCTACTTGAGAGGCTGAGGTAGAAGGATTGATTGAGCCCAGGAGTTCAGGTGTGCAGTGAGTTATGATCGTGCCACTGCACTCCAGCCTGGGCAACAAAGTGAGACCTCATCTTTAAAAAATATAAAAATAATAAAAAATAATAAAGAAAAAGAAATTGGAAAAAAAAAAAGTGATACCAGTTCCCTTAATAATGGACAAAGCATATCGATTACCTTGTATACATATTTCTATTTCCCTGTAACTTGTACCACTCCTGGCCCAACTTTTTCTAAACAATTATATACCAGTTACTACAGATACTAAAACTTTCAAGTTTGTTAAGAATTTTTTTTTTCTTGTTCTTTAACCAAGTGACTGAGGTATTTAAACTCAAAACTAACCTGTGTTGGCTGGGCGCGGTGGCTCACGTCTGTAATCCCAGCGCTTTGGGAGGCCAAGGTGGGCAGATCACGAGGTCAGGAGATTGAGACCATCTTGGCTAACACAGTGAAACCCTGTCTCTACTAAAAATACAAAAAATTAGCTGGGCTTGGTGGCGGGTGCCTGTAGTCCCAGCCTCTCGTGAGGCTGAGGCAGGAAAATGGCATGAACACGGGAGGCAGAGCTTGCAGTGAGCTGAGATCGCGCCACTACATTCCAGCCTGGGCAACAGAGCAAGACTCCATCTCAAAAAAAAAAAAAACAAACAAAAAAAACTAAACTGTGTTTTCACCTCAATTTACATTTTGACACCTTCATTTTTTTTTTTTTAAAGAGACAATATATTTAAAATACATAAAAAGTAAAAAAAAAAAAAAAAGAACTTAAAAACTTTTGGGTATTATTTAGTCCAATATGATATAAGCACTTAACATATTAATATGATGCTTATGAACCAATTGAAACAGGAGCTTGTTCCGGCTGATTTTATCTTGATTTATTAATACTGCCCATAGGGTAGACAGTATATATCAATTTGTGTGCTCCAAAAATATATCATACTCATGAAATGACAAATTTTTCCCTTTTTTATAACATAGATAATTTAGTTTTGATAAACCAGCAGAATTTAAGATGGAAGCAGGTACCAAACTATTAAGAATGTTGATCAGTTAAAGAAACAAAAACATATATTCCTTGTAGCAGAAGTATTACTGTTGAGTGGTAGTTTCAAATATGTTTTCACAAATTCTTTGAGATTCTTCCTTTGAAGAGGTTGGAGTCTAATTCCCCTCTGAGTGTGTTTGGATTTAATAGTCATTTCTAACAAACAAAGTAGAAGTAATAGTGTGTGATTTCAGAAACTAGGTCATAAAAAGGTACTGCAGCTTCCATGTCGGTTGCTCTCTCTCACTTGACTAGGCTCTGAAGGAAGCCAGCTGCCATGTCTTGAGTGGCCCCTTGGGAGGCCCAAATGGCAAAGAACAGAGGCTTCCTGACAGTAACCACTTGAGTGAATGTCAGGGATTTTCAAGTATCAGTCAAGCCTTCAGTTGACAACAGCCTAGCTAACATTTTGATTGCAGCCTTAGAGTAACCTTAACCATCCAGCTAAGCCACTTAGCCAGAATCATCCCGCTAAGCTGCTTCCAAATTCCTGTTCCACTGAAAAAGAGATAGCAAGTGTTTGTTGTTTTAATCTACTGTTCAGGGGTAACACATTAAACAGCAATACATAATGATAATTGTAATTCCCCAAAATTTGGTAAGACACTTTTTATTTTCAAGGTCCATATCTTACACAATGACATTGAATTTTATTTGTTTTTAAAGTGCTAAACTTGCCTAAGATTTGGAAAACTGTTAAATATTATTTTATTTGGCTTTTGGAAGACATTTTTCTGACTCACTTCATCTAATTTATAATTAATGTGTTCACCATCCGTTCTTTAGCTTTAGAGTTCTGAAGTTATATTAATTTGCAGTTATTCAATTATTTGTAGAAGCCAAAGAAAACTGATCTTTGAATGTTATAAATTTTGTTTCTTCTGTGGTATAGAATTCCATTTTTGTAGATAGTGACAGGTATTGGGTCCGTAATAAGCAAACATGAAAAAGCCTTGAGTTTTGGATGGAGGAGAAGAGTAAAGGGGCAGCCTATATCAGTACATTTAAAAAAAAAAAAAAAAAAAAACAAACCAACTGTATTAGTGTATTCTCATACTGCTATAAAGATAGTCTGTTCTCATACTGCTATAAAGATCGGCATTTTGTTCAAAACCATTCAACAAGTCTCTAGGAAGTTCCATGCTTTTCCACATCTTCCTGTTTTCTTCTGAGCCCTCCACAGTATTCTAGCTTCTGCCTGTTACCGAGTTCCAAAGTCATTTCCACATTTTCAAGTGTCTTTATAGCAGTACCTCACTACCTCTGTACCAATAAACTATAATAGTCCATTCTTACACTGCTATAAAGAACTGCCCAAGACTGGGTAATTTATAAAGAAAAGAGGTTTAATTGACTCACAGTTGTGCATGGCTGGGGAGGCCTCAGGAAACTTACAATCATAGTGGAAGGAGAAGAGGCACATCTTACATGGCAGCCAGTGAGAGAGAGTGAATATGTGAAGGAGGAACTGTCAGACACTTGTAAGACTATCAGGCCTCATGAGAATTCACTGTCATGAGAACAGCATGGGGGACACAGTCCCCATGATCCAGTCACCTCCCACTAGGTCCCTCCCGTGACGTGGGGATTATGAGGATTACAATTCAAGATGAGATTTGGGTGGGCACACAAAGTCTAACCATATCATAAACATAAAAGACAATAAGGAAAGCAGATTCTAGATTCCTTCCTAGGTATGCCACCTGATTATACTATCATCCAGCAGAAATCACCAAATAGACCGTAAAATCAAAACCCAGTTTCACCCACTGCTGCCATCTGTGTGAACACAGTTGTCCA
This sequence comes from Papio anubis, assembly GCF_008728515.1. NCBI lineage: Eukaryota > Metazoa > Chordata > Mammalia > Primates > Cercopithecidae > Papio > Papio anubis. The sequence continues at coordinate 61,349,380 of NC_044982.1, read as the reverse complement.
TGTGCTCAATCAGAATCAGAATCAGCCTTTGCCAAGAATACGGTTGCACATATATCTTTGTGTATTATATTGTTGCACATGAGCCACATTGCTCAGTCACTTATATGAGGAAAGTTTAACTGAGAACTCAAGACTCTAGGTCTCAGAAAGGATGCACTTTCAGGCCACATGTTTAACTCTCCTGTTTGGACTTAGAGGGACAATATATTAGTGAAACCTACAGAAATAAATGGCAAACAAGGAATCAGAGACATTTAGTTGGTTATTTCACACACTAGTTATTTTGCATGCAGTTTGCCATATTTTTTCCTTTCTTTGATCAGTCCTCGTTCTTCCTTGATTCAGCTGATTACCTTACTTTTAACATGTATGAAAACAAACTGCACACAAAATAACTAAATAGTCTATATTTTGTTTGCACATTTTATGAATGTGGTTAGCTAACAGCAACAGAGAGTTCAGTGTGGGTAATCTACCTTGTGTAGGAAGTTTACAGATATTTTAAAAAAACACTTTGGGTTTTTTCTTTTGTTTTTGAGATGGGATCTTGCTACGTTACCCAGGTCATTCTTGAACTTGGGCTCAAGTGACCCTCCCACCTCAGCCTGCTGGGATTACAGGCGTGAGCCACTACACCCAACTGAGGCTTTTTTCTTTTTCTTTTTTTTTTTTTTGACAAGGTCTCACTCTGTCTTCCAAGCTGGAGTGTGGTGGCACAGTTATGACTCACTGCAGCCTGGACCTCCCAGGCTCAAGCGATCCTCCCACCTCAGCCTCCTAAGTTACTGGGACTACCAGAACGCAACACCTGGCCTGGTTAATTTTTTATTTTTTGTAGAGATGGGGTCTTGCCATGTTGCCCAGGCTGATGTCAAACTCCTGAGCTCAAATCATCCTCCCACCTCCATCTCTCAAATAGCTGAGATTAAAAGCATGAGCCACTGCACTCAGCCTTGATTTTTTTTTGTTTTTGTTTTTTTAATTTTAGCTATGTAGCATATGTGACAGTCTTTCTAAAGTCTGCCAGTCTCCTTCTGTCAGCACTGCTACCTTGAGCCATGTATGTACTATTTCCCCCATTGGAATATTTTGCTTATCAATCTGAGAAAAGCCTGGGGAGCAATCTGAATGTTCCATCAAAGGAGAGTGGCACATGTAGTCAATGGAATATTAGATAGCCATTAGAGATAATTTATGTCCTTAGACCCAATAGTTCCATTTTTAGGACTTCTATAGGAATACAATATGCACAGATATGTGTGTAACAATGTTCACTGCAAGATTGTAATAGTGAAAAGTTGTGGCAAAGAAAATGTCCATCAGTAAGGAACTATGAGTCTAAAATAAACAGATGTGTATGGTCTTACATGGAAAGATGTCTACATATTTACTGTGTGCCAGAGTATCATGTGTTCTATTTGTTTTTTAAATAGCTTATTGAAGAATGTTTACATATAGAAAAAGAATATTTACATATATGAAATATGTTTACATATAGATAACAGGATTTATCAGTAAGATTCCAGTGAGAGTGGTCCCAAAGAATAATTTAAGTTTATATCCTATTTCTATAGTTTGCATTTTTTAAATTTAATTTTTCTTTTGATAACTTTGATATTTTTTATATTTTTTACAATAAGCAATTATTATTTTTGTAATTAAAATTTATAGCCAGGCTGGGTGGTGTGATCCTATAGTCCCAGGTACTTCGGTAGCAGAGTTGGATGAAACACTTGAGCCCATGAGTTCTAGGCCAGCCAAGAGAACATAGTGAGACCCTGTCTCTTAAAAAAAAAAAAAAAAAATGTATAGCCACTTATAAGGGGTTTTAACAGCATGAGAAGTACTTTTATTATAATGTGAAGCTCAAAAGTAGGATATAAAGTTTACATATAGTATCACAGCTGTTTTTTCTAAAGTGTACATGGGAAATTAATTTGAAAGACACAGTGATGTTTACAGAAGGTAACTGTGGTTAATGGGAATAAACTTGTTTAATGCCCACCATGAAGGGGCATGGGTGGAGTCCAGGTGAAACCAGAAAGAACTGGCAAAAGTGAAAAGTTCAAAAACTGGAGGTCAAGATAAAGTTTAGTACAAGTTCAGTAAAGCCAGGAGTATAGGTGATTTCTGAGAGAATTAGATATTAAAAGGTCTTTTTCTGGTAAGTTTTTGCTACCAAAAGAGAATTAAAACTATTTTTGAGATGCTTTAATTCTCGTGCCAAAAGCTAAAATAAGATGCGTTAGGTCAGAGGATTAAACAAGAATAAATTTTGTAATTTTTTTTTTTTTTTTTTTTTTTGAGACAGAGTCTCGCTCTGTCTCCCAGGCTGGAGTGCAGTGGTGCGATCTCAGCTCACTGCAAGCTCCGCCTCCCAGGTTCACACCATTCTCCTGCCTCAGCCTCCATAGCTGGGACTACAGGCGCCCGCCACCAAGGCTGGATAATTTTTTTGTGTTTTTAGTAGATATGGGGTTTCACCGTTTTAGCCAAGATGGTCTTGATCTCCTGACCTCGTGATCTGCCCGCCTCGGCCTCCCAAAGTGCTGGGATTACAGGCGTGAGCCACCATGCCCAGCCTAATTTTTGTAATCTTTTTATGGAAAAATATGCAGGGATTCAAATGCAAAGGCTGAGAGATAATAGGCTATGTGTAGTGTCTCACGCCTATAATCTCAGCACTTGGAGAGGCCAAGGTGGACAGATCACTTGAACCTGACAGTTCGAGATCAGCCTGGGCAACACGGCAAAAACCCGTCTCTACAAAAAGTTTAAAAAAAATTAGCTGGGTGTGGTAGCATGTGCTACTTGGGAGGCTGAAGTGGGAAGATCACCTAAGATGGGGAAGGTCGCTGCAGTGAGCCATGATCATGCCATTGCATTCCAGCCTGAGCAACAGAGTGAGACCCTGTCAAAAAAAAAAAAAAAACTCAAAAAAGATTGAAACAGTAAATAACACTATGTAAATTTCAAACCATCGTTAATATTAAGTGTGAAACTTGCTTAATCTGTTTTCATTTACTGTAACTCTAAGGAATCAAACAGATTTTTAGGTATTAACTGCAAAGATTGAAAATTCAGTTCCATGTTCCTGAGAGTCATCAAGTGCTTTAAATAGACTGCTTCACATTTTGTAACATTAACTTACAACTCTTTCAAAATTTATGAATTCTATTTTATTTTACTCAAAACCACTTTTTCTTCATTGTTTCGTCCCATCAAAACTTACCCTAATGAAAATCATTTACTTTTAAGAGAGACCTAAACGGGACTTTCATGTTAATAATAATTGGTATGTCCTATAGTCTGCTTTCAGATGCACAATGCAAAACTTAATCTCTGCCTGACTTCTCAAGATTTCTGAAAATGCCACATTCACATACACACACACCACTACCCTCATTAACATTACATCCCCACCAGTTGTTGTATGTATCTGGCCTATATACTAATATGTGTTTGCTAAACAGAAATTAATCTCAAAGTAAATCTAACATAAAATGCATTCCATACTGGGCTGGGTGCGGTGACTCATGCCTGTAATCCCAGCACTTTGGGAGGCCGAGGCGGGTGGATCATGAGGTCAGGAGATTGAGACCATCCTGGCTAACAGGGTGAAACCCTGTCTCTACTAAAAATTACAAAAAATTAGCTGGCATGGTGGCAGGCGCCAGTAGTCCCAGGTACTCGGGGGACTGAGGCAGGACAATGGCGTGAACCCATGAGGCAGAGCTTGCAGTGAGCCGAGATCACGCCACTGCACTCCAGCCTGGGTGGCAAAGCAAGACTCCGTCTCAAAAAAAAAAAAAAAAATGTATTCCATACTGTAGAATTATTTCTGGATTACTCACTGTATTAGCTGTGTTAATACGTCATCTTTTAATAAATCAGAAGTCGACTATAATTGGTTTTGTTTTTTATTCCATTATATCCTTTTAATGCTGACTGCTGTGTAATCAATCATGGATGTTAACTGGGTTTTGAGAAAGTAAAGTCAATCCTTTTTTATTCGGGCATTCTTTTTTTTTTTTTTTTTTTTGAGACAGAGTCTCACTCTGTTGCCCAGCCTAGAGTGCAGTGGCATAATCTTGGCTCACCGCAACCTCCATGGTCTGTCAGGTTCAAGCAGTTCTCCTGCCTCAGCCTCTGAGTCAGCCTCCCCAGTAGTTAGGACTACAGGTGTGTGCTACCATGCCTGTCTTAATTTTTTATTTTTACTAGGGATGGGGTTTCACCATGTTAGCCAGGAAGGTCTTGAACTCTTGACCTCAAGTGACCCACCCACCTTGGCCACCCAAAGTGCTAGGATTACAGGCGTGAGCCATCATGCCCAGCTGAGGGCATTCTTTTTTTTTTTTTTTAATGCAGGATCTCAGTCAGTCACTCAGGCTGGAGTGTAGTGGTGCAATATCAGCTCACTGCAGCCTCTACCTTTCAGGCTCAAGTAATACTCCTACCTCGGCCTCCCGATTAGTTGGGACCACAGGCACATTCCACCATGCCTGGCTAATTTTTGTATTTTTTGTAGAGATGTGATTTCACTATGTTGCCAAGACTGATCTCGAATTCCTGGGCCCAAGTGATCCACCTGCCTCCACCTTCCAAAATGCTGGGATTACAGGTGTGAGCTACTGCACGTGGACTCATCTGGGCATTCTTAATTTTGTTTCTTATCATTTCTGGGTTAATTTTTGAAGGAGGTAATAGATTTTTCACAAAATTTGGTAATAAATAACGTGTGTACCTGAGGCATAATAGACATATCTTTAATTTTATTTTGCTGTTTGATACTTGGCAAAGCTTACAAAGAAACATACTGACAAGGTTTATCACCACGTCTATATTTGATTGTGTCTATCAGCTCCAAATAAATAGATAGGAAGTATAATTTCCTGTCAATTCATTCAGTTTTTTTTTAATGTTTTATAGTCATGTTGAATGTGAAATGATCCGGGACAACTGACGTTATCATTGGTGAAGAATTTTGAACACTTGAATCATGCTTAGTTAGTTCTTTAACTGATTATGTGTAACTTCAAAATTGTATCCTGGAACCTTGTTCCTTAACGATCATATGGGGTTTATGAGAAAGGACTTGAAAACCATGAAGTACTAGACATATATAAAGTATTATTTACTGATTTTAACTAAGAGACCTAGTGTAAGAAAATCTCCTAAGGGAACTGTGACATAGGTTGCCATGTCATTTACATTGACATTTGGGCTGCAGAATATGGATAATAGATTTGCCTCAGTAAGAACAGTATAGTAGAATGCTTGCTTGTTCAGTGACCTTCAATTAGCACTTATTGTCTAGTGCTCAAACAAAGATAGCATAGTTTGAGGGGTTATGCTGCTGAGTCAGATCGTCCTTTTTGTCATTTGTATTCTCTCCTTCCTTGTTGCCAGAGTATACTGTAGGATGGTAAGGAACAGTAAAGAGTTGGGGTGAAGTAGTAAGAAAAAAAAAAAATAGCATTTCTGTTCTGGAATGAAATGTACTGTTGGTGTACCGTACTAAATATGGATGTTTATCTGTATCATTATATATTTAATAAATTAAAATGTATTCTAACCTGAATTTCATACTTGGATCTAAGTTATTTTCTCATATTTATTACCAGGAAGAATTAACACAAATTTGCTAATTTATGATTCTGTTCTTCTAGTTTTCAACATATGATTTCATCCCTTCTCCAAAATTAAAGCCCTCTCAAGGAATGCCAGTCAATGATGATTTATGTTTTAGCAGAAAAAGAGTATCAAGAAACTTATTTCAGAATAGTCGGGATTTTAACCCAGATTATCTTCCTTTATGTGCTGCTGGTAAGTACAAGTTGCTGATGATGGTCATGTTGAACTAAGTTAGAGACTTCTCTCAACTTCATAGTGCATTCAAAGACTCATAGAACTTTTAATCTAGTAGGCAGTTCAGATTCAATAAGTTATTTATTGAAGATCTGATAAGAATGGACACTTAGACATTATTATCTCATAAAACCCTGGAGGGTTTCTCATTGAAATTGTTTAAGTATTAATATAGGGCAATATTTGCTTAATACATCACCCATATTTATTAAGTATCTCCTATGTGTCAGGTGCTTTTTTAAGTCCTGGGGTTCTGCCTAGTAGAGCTTGCATTCTACTTAGGAACGAGAACAGACATTAAATAAATAGAAGACATAGTAAGTTAGCTGGTGGTAAATGCTATTAAGGAAAACAGAGCAGAAAGGCGGCCATATTCAGGAAAGAATATTTGAAACAAACCACAATATATCAGGAGAAGAGAATAAATAATTTCAGGAAGAGGGAACAGTCAGCACAGAGTAACTAGGAGAGAAGTGTGTGGGGAACATGTTTGAGAAATATCAAAGAGACTAGTATGTCTGGAATGAAATGAGAAAGGGGAAAATAAGTAGAAAATTAAAGACATAATAGAGGTCCTTATTTAAGACCTAGTGGACTTATAAGTGAACTTTACTTTTTACTCTGAATGAGGAGCATTTTGAAGAAAGAATTGACATCACTTACTGTGTTTCCAGGCTCATTTTGTATTTTATTGTTAAAATAGATGAAAGGAGAGTGTATTAGTTTGTTTTCATACTGCCATAAAGACATACCTGAGACTGGGTAATTTATGAAGAAAAGAGGTTTAACTGGCTCATGGTTCTATGGGCTGTACAAGCTTCTACTTCTGGGGAAACCTCAAGAAATTTACAATCATGGTGTAAGGCAAAGGGGAAACAAGCATGTCTTACATGGTGGGAGCAGAGGAAGAGAGTGAAGAGGGAAGTGCTACACGCTTTTAACAACCAGATCTTGTGAGAACTCTTATCATGAGAATAGCTCCAAAAGGAGAAACCTGCCACATGATCCAGTCACCTCCCACCAGGCCCCACCTACCTCCAACATTGGGGATTACGAATTCAACGTGAGATTTGGGTGGGGGCACAAAGCCAAACTTTGTGTATTGGAGAACAAGGTCAAAAACAGGAAGACTGATTAAGAATCTGTTGTAGTAATTGTGACGAGTTGATGGAGGCTTTAACCAGGATAACAAGAATGTGGTAAGAAGTGATTGGATTCTGGCCGGGCGCGGTGGCTCACTCCTGTAATCCCAGCACTTTAGGAGGCCAACACAGGCAGATCACGAGGTCAAGAGATCGAGACCATCCTGGCCAACATAGTGAAACCCCATCTCTACTAAAAATACAAAAATTAGCTGGGCATGGTGGTGCATGCCTGTAATCCCAGCTACTCAGGAGGCTGAGGCAGGAGAATCTCTTGAACCCAGGAGGCGGAGGTTGCAGTGAGTCGAGATTGCACCACTGCACTCCAGCCTGGCGACAGAGCGAGACTCCATCTCAAAAAAAAAAAAAAAAAAAGAGGTGATTGGATTCTGATTTTATGTCAGAGGTAAAGTTGAGGTAGTTTGCTGGTAGATTGGGTATAGAATGTGAGAAGGAAGTGTCACTAATGCTGTAAGGATTTTTGGCCAGAGCAACTGAGAACATGGACTAAGTGTTACAGAAAGTAAATATTATGGTACTTCAGAGGAAATGCTCATTGTCGTTGACCATAACATTTAGAAGAAAAAGGAGAGCATAGGAAGAAACTGCCTTTGTGGATATTCGTCAACATACCTGTCTTTATAAATGACCATATCATTTAGAAAGAGGTTGAGGCCAGGCCCATGCCTCATGCCAAGATCACACCACTATACTCTAGGCTGGGCTACAAGCGTGAGACTCCGTCTCAAAAAAAAAAAAAAAAAAAAGGTTGAGCTTGAGTTCTAAATGATTGTTTAGGATTTCAAGATATAGCACCCAGGTAATTAGAAAAATTGTAGTGTGTTGGCAAAGTGATACTGTTAGAAGGGAAAATGGTTTAGAAGGCAAAGATTTGACTATGTTATAGATTTAAAAATGAATTTAACATCTAAATAACAGTTTTCAAAATTTGTTGGGTTTGAGTTCAGATATATTATTCAGTAAACATTGTTCCGTAGGAGAATTTGTAGACCTTTATGCAGTGAAATTCTATAGTATTTTCATATAAAAATGAAGTGGTATAATGACTGCATAGTTTATTTTGGTGTTTAATAGAGAAGGAGAAATGCAAGAATATGTCCAGTTATGTTTGTAGCAGTTTTGATTTCTCTGTACTATTGAGAAGCTCATTTCCTAGTTGTACAGATTTTAAACAATTGGAGAATAAGGAAATATGTAACCTAATGCTTGATTGGATGATATAAATTACAAATACTGTAAGGATTCAAGAAAGGAAAACATAGGTATTGAAGTGGTTTCAGAAAACTGCAGGAAAGAGGTTGAGCTTGACTTTAAATGAGTAAGAGGCTGGGCACTGTGACTCACGCCTGTAATGCCATCACTTTGGGAGGCCGAGGCAGGTGGATCACCTGAGATCAGGAGTTCGAGACCAGCCTTGAATAGCTGAGGCAGGAAGATCACCTGAGCTCAGGGAGGTTGAGGCTGCAGTGAGCCAAGATTGCACCACTGCATTCCAGTCTGGGCAATAAGAGAGAGGCCCGGTCTTAAAAAAAAAAAAAAAAAGAAAAGAAAAAGAAAAGAAAAAGACATCCAGGACATGAAAGATAAAGAGACTTGATATAGTAGGGAGAGAATTTTTTTTTTTAATCATACAGTTTCAGAACTACAAAGGATGGGCTCATTTAATAGATGAATACACTAAACGCCAGAGGAGTCATTACCACCTTTTTTTCTTTAGACTTACTCACCTTCCCAGGAATAACCTTAACCAGACACAGGAGGGGAAATGGGAAACGTGTCTGGATAAGCTTAGAATCTATGTGAATACCGTGTGGTATATTAGAAAAGAAAAGAGGTTGCAGTGAGCCAAGATCACACCACTGCACAAAAAAAGTAAAATAGAAAAGAAAAGAGTTTGGCCATGGAGCTTTTTGGGTAGTGCATATACTACAAATACTGGGAAGAAGGAAAGCCAGGTCTGGAGAAACATTCCATGCTGAGAGAAAGAGTGTAGGAAGAAGCTGCTTCTGCGGATGTTTTTCAACATACCTATCTTTTCCGTTATTTGCTAGTCTGTCTTCTGTCCTTTAACTCCTGCCACTAATCAGATTTTCTAATATCAAAAGCTTTATCCCTTTCTTGCCTGCCTACCTCACTGCACTTATACACTTATATTTATTTCCACCTAAATTGCACTAATATTTATGAAATAAGATGTATTCATGAAATAAAGTTAACTTTTGCTTTTATGTTTTCTCCCCTCCTTTCTTCAAAAGGTACTACTGGGACTCATCAAACAAATCTTTCTGGGAAATGTGCACAACTTGGATTTTCACAATTATGTGGTAAAACTGGCAGTGTGGGTTCTGACTTACAATTCCTAGGGACAACTAATAGTCATCAAGATAAAGGTATAAGTTCCAAATTTACTTGGAAACAAATGATTTGTAAATATTATGTGGGGATTCCGACACTAACTTATATGATATTTTGTGCAATCATACTCATCACAAAAAAAAGGATTTTGTTATATTTTTAATAACTTTTTTCATAATTGTTACCCTAAAGTATTAGGTTTTATAATCTTTATGTAAATACAACTGATTAAAATTAGAGTTTAGATACTCATGGTGGAGATGAGTGTTGCATTTGCTTTAATATATGCATAATAGTGGTACATATTTGTGGGCTACATGTGACATTTCGATATACAATGTGTAATGATCAAATCAGGGTATTTAGGATATGCATCACCTGAAACATTTGTCATTTCTTTGTGTTGGGAACATTACAAATCTACTCCTGTAGTTATTTTGAAATATAAATTATTGTTAACTCTAGTCACCTTATTATGCTATATTGAGCACTAGATCTTATTCCTTCATATTTTATTTAATTAATTTATTCATTCATTCATTCATTCATTTATTTTGAGATGGAGTCTTGCTCTGTTGCCCAGGCTGGAGTGTAGTGACAGGATCTCAGCTCTCTGCTCCACCCCCACCCCTGGGTTTGAGCAATTCTCCTGTCTCAGCCTCACAAGTAGCTGGGACTACAGGTGCACGCCACCATGCCCAGGTAATTTTTGTATTTTTAGTAGAGACGGGGTTTTACCATATTGATCAGGCTGGTCTTAAACTACTGACCTCAGGTGATCCACCGCCTCGGCCTCCCAAAGCACTGGGATTATAGTCGTGAGCCACTGTGCCCGGCCTCTCATTTTATTTTTGTATGCATTAACCACCTTCTCTTTATTAACCCCTTCTCATTGCCCTTGCCAGCCTCTGGAAACCATCATTCTGCTCTCTACCTCCATGGGATTAATTTTTTTTTTCTTTTTTAGCTCTACATAGGAGTGAGAACATGCAATATTTGTCTTTCTGTGCCTTACTTATTTCACCTAAGATAGTGTCCTCCATTTTTATACAGGTTGTTGCAAATGACAGGATTTCATTCTTTCTATGGCTCAGTAGTGCTCTATTGTGTATATGTACCACATTTTCTTTATCTGTTCTTCTGCTGATGGACACTTAGGTTGATTCCATATCTTGGCTATTGTGAATAGTGCTGCAATAAACATGAAAGTGCAAATACCTCTTTGATATACTGATTTCCTTCTTTTGGATATATGCCCAGCAGTGGGATTGCTGGATCATATGGTAGTTGTATTTTTAGTTTTTTGAGGCAGGGTCTCACTCTGTGGCCCAGGCTGGAGTGCAATGGCATGATCATGGCTCACTGCAGCCTCAACCTCCTGGGCCTAAGTGATCCTCCTACCTCAGTCTCCCAAGTAGCTGGGACTACAGGCATGCACTACTATGTCTGGTTAATTTTTAAATTTTTTGCAGAGATGGGATTCCACTATGTTGCCCAGACTAGTCTCGATCTCCTGAGCACAAGCAATCCTGCCTCAGCCTCCCAGAGTGCTAGGATTATAGGTACAAGCCACCATGCCCAGCACATTTTTAGTGTTTTGAGGAACTTCCTTGCTATTTTCTATAGTGTCTGTACTAATTTACCTTCCCACCAGCGGTGTACAGGCATTCCTTTTTGTTGTCATCCTTGTCACCATTTGTTATTTTTTATTTTTTTGATAAAAGCTGTTTAACTGGAGTGACATGACATCTCATTGTGGTTTTGATTTGCACTAGACCTCTACCTTTCACTGTATAGAAAAATCAGATCAAAATGTATTAAAGACTTAAATGTAAGCTGAAGTTATAAAACTGCTAGAAGAAAACATTAGTGAAATACTTCAGGACATTGGTCTGGGCAAAGATTTCTTGAGTAAGACCTCAAAAGCACAGGCTACCAAAGCAAAAATGAACAAATGGGATCACATTGAGCTAAAAAGCTTCTGCATGGCAAAGGAAACCATCAACAAAGTGAAGATACAGCTTACAGACTGGGAGAAAATATTTGCAAACTATTCCACTGTTGAGGGATAACCAAAATATATAAGGAACTCAAACAATTCAATAGCAAAAAAACAAAAATACAATGTGAAAATGGGCAGAAGACCTGAATAGGCATTTCTTGAAAGAAGACATACAAATGTCTAATAGGTATATGAAAAAAATTGCTCAACATCACTAATCATCAGAAAGATGAGCATTTTAATACCAAGTCATTGAAAATAACATCCATTAAAGAGTGTTGTGTTAGCAGATGACAATTATTTTCTATAGCAGTTTTAAATTTTTTTTTTTTTTTTGAGACGGAGTCTCGCTCTGTCACCCAGGCTGGAGTTCAGTGGCACCATCTCGGCTCACTGCAAGCTCCGCCTCCCGGGTTCACGCCATTCTCCTGCCTCAGCCTCCCGAGTAGCTGGGACTACAGGCGCCCGCCACCTCGCCCAGCTAGTTTTTTGTATTTTTTAGTAGAGACGGGGTTTCACCGTGTTAGCCAGGATGGTCTCGATCTCCTGACCTCGTGATCCGCCCGTCTCGGCCTCCCAAAGTGCTGGGATTACAGGCTTGAGCCACCGTGCCCGGCAGCAGTTTTAAATTTTAAGACGATTTAGAATGTATTATGTCTCTTGTTAGGAACCATAACTTCCTAAACACTGACCTTTCAGATAAGACATCAGATACAGAAGAAGAGGAAGGATTTGAGGCTGGTTATCTGTCAGGAATTTGGGGATTGAAGGTGTTCTTAAATGTCCATGCTAATTAATAGCTTTAACAATTATTAGATAGAGGTAGGATCAAATTAAATATTTCTTTAGGTATTTTGTATTTTATTGTATGTCCTTTACTAAAGTGATAGGGATATACTTACTGGTTATGAAAAATAATGATTTGAAATTAGTAGAGAAGATTTAGTGTATTTAGCACTAACATTTTAACTACCCTTTCCTGCACTCACCCCAAAGACCCACATAACCCCTTAAAGTTATCCTTTGTGGTATTATCTACACCACAATAAAATAATCCATCTTTCTTAATAATGTGGGTATTTCCTAAATTTTCACTCCTGAATATCTTTGGGACTCATAATTGGTATAATCGGAGAGAGCTTGCTGTGCCACTTAACCTGTTCCTGTTTAGGCTATCCCTGAATGATTACATTGCCTTTGAGGACTATCCACTCTTAGTGTTTAATCATACTGCATAGTGGCTCTGGTTTTCTATTGGAATAGTTATTAGAGAAGCTGGTATAAAGGGATATCATGTTTTTCTGAACCTAATAGAATTTAACTTAATGCTTGGTTATGCATTAAAACCACTACCATATCAACTAATATTTCCCTTGTGATCTCTGAAGGACCTGTGGTATGGATGCCAAACAATATATAGATGTCTGCATCCCAATTTACATGTTGTAGTGATCCACACTAAGTATTGGAAATTTTGGTGTATGTTGCATTGCATTGTTCTTTTGTATATGCATAATATGATAGGATGTTTGATTTCTTCATAAGAAATATTTTTAAATCTCAGCTGGGCATGGTGGCTCACACCTGTAATCCCAGTACTTTGGGGGGCCAAGGCGGGTAGATCACGAGATCAAGAGATTGAGACCATCCTGGCTAACACGGGTGAAACCCTGCCTCTACTAAAAATTACAAAAAAATTAGCTGGGCGTGGTGGCGGGCGCCTATAATCCCAGCTACTCAGGAGGCTGAGGGAGGAGAATGGTGTGAAACCGGGAGGCGGAGCTTGCAGTGAGCTGAGATTGCGCCACTGCACTCCAGCCTGGGTGACAGAGCAAGACTGTCTCAAAAAAAAAAGAAATATTTTTAAATCTCTAGGAATATATGAGACATTGTCATAAAAGCATCAGAACCTGTTAATAGAGCACTGTAATTGAAATGAAACTGAAAGTTTTAATTCTATATGTAAATCTGTGACTAAGTCTCCTATATTTCTCTACCCAGATAAGATTTTGGTATAAGTAGAGGTTTTAACCGTCAGATATGAATTAAAAATAACGGATATATAATATATACAGTTGTTTAAGTCTTCAGAAGAATGTTTGCTTTATTAATATACATAAGCTAGGTATTTTGTCATGGAAAACCTTTTTAAAAACATTAAAGGAAAATTTAAAGGAACCCCTAAAAGATTACAAATAGACTTTTTATATTAGTTGAAGAATAAAAAGATCAATAAAAGACAAGGAAGAAGTAATAAAGAAAAAAAAACAATAAATAGCACAAAATAAGATGGTAGAATTAAAATCAAATGTATGAATAGTTTCCCTAAGTATAAATTGGCAGAACTTACAACTTAAATGACAGAGGTGATCAGATCTTATTTTTTCAGTTTTTCATTGAGGTGATCTTTTTAAGAGCATTACGTAAAATACATCAAAATAGGTTGAGAGAAAGTAAAACATGGAAAAGATACACTAGGCAAATGTTCAGAGAAGAGCAAATAGAAACATGTTGATGATAAGGAAAATATGCACACCAAAACTAAAAACATTTTTAGTTCTAAAGAGGGTCATCGTAATGAGAAAAAGAAAATTCACCAAAAAGACAAGACTTCTGTGACATATGTATACATATACATGTATGTATGTATGTAATTGATAAAATTACAAGGAGAAAGTTAATTATAAATGTTAGTACAACATTTTAATGGGATAAAGAAGTTTTGAATTAGAAGATACAGAATATTTGAATAACACAAATGAAATTAGTCCCTTACCTCATACTATACAAAAATATAAATGCAAATTGGAATGAAAACCTGAATGGGAAAAGCAAAAAGCGAAAAAGCTTTTAACTTTTAGAGCTGTGTATACATAAATAACATATTATCTTTTGTTTTATTACAGTGTATGCTACCCTCAATTTTGGCAGTAAGACACAGCAAACATTTGGTAGTCAAACAGAGTGTACTTCCTCAAACAGTCAAAATCTAAGTCCAGGAGCCTACATCCTTCCATCCTATCCTCTCTCATCACCTCGAACTAGTCCAAAGCATACATCTCTTATTATATCTCCAAAGAAGTCTCAAGATAATTCTGTTAATTTCTCAAATTCCTGGCCTCTTAAAAGCTTCGAAGGACTGTCAAAGCGAAGTCCACAGAAGAAGCTTGTCAGCCAAAAATCGTCTGATCCTACAAGTAGAAATGATGGTAAAAGTCAATACTTTGTTCAAATTTATTTGTGTTTGAATTAGTACTTTGAAGTTAATGCATAGGGCTGTTAGATCTTTAAAAGCTAGTAAATAACATTTTATCTGTCTGAATTTAGTAAATATTTAGGAAAATATTTAATAGTGTGTTAAATGGATCAAATGTATAAAATTCAATTGAAATTCTCATTTCTTACATTGCCACTTCAGAATCCTTTTTGGAACCAGGAAAATACTGATACTTTTGTTTGTTTGTTTGTTTGTCTGTAAATAGAGATGGGGTCCTACTATGTTAACCAGGCTGTTCTCAAACTCCTGATCTCAAGTGATTCTCCCATCCCGTCCTCCCAAAGTGCTGGGATTACAGGCTTGAGCCACTGTGCTGGGCCAGAAAAGAGTAATGTTTTATAATGAACATGAATAGCTAATATTGTTTGAGAACCTACTAACAACTTTACAAATATAAGTAATAATGTTTTATAATGAACATGAACAGCATATATTCTTTGAGAACCTACTAACAGCTTTACAAATATAAAATGTCATTCATATGCTTATTGCAATTAATGCCTGGTATCCATTTATTCAATATTTATAGAATTTTTATTGTATGTTAAAATTAATTTGAAACTTTTTTTTTTGAGATTGAGTTTTGCTCTTGTTGCCCACACTGGCAACCTCTACCTCCCGGGTTCAAGCGATTCTCCTGCCTCAGCCTCCTGAGTAGCTGGGATTACAGGCATGCGCCACCACACCTGGCTAATTTTGTATTTTTAGTAGAGATGGTGTTTCTCCATGTTGGTGAGGCTGGTCTCAAACTTCCGACCTCAGGTGATCCGCCCGCCTCAGTCTCCAAAGTGCTGGGATTATAGGCCTGAGTTACCGTGCTCGGCTGAAACATTTTTTATTATTTGTTATAAACTAAAATACTCTTTCTTAACAATAACCCAGTCCAAAAATCATGAAATTAGCATATGTAAGTTCATTCAGGACACATTCAGTCTTAAAATAAAAAGTTGACTGAGCCTAGTGGGTCATGCCTGTAATCCCAGCACTTCAGGAGGCCGAGGTAGTTGGAGATGAGTTTAAAGATGTTTCACCTTTAAACTATCCTACAAGTCCAGTGTTCAATTTATCGCATATTCAGTCAATTTTATTACTTTCTTTTAGCGCTATACTTTGATTCTCGTCTATTAATTCCTTTCTGTATTTGTTTATTGTACAAGATCAAATATTATATCAGAAGCTGAGGCTTTATGCAGCCTGTTCTCCCCAGTGGCCAGCTATAATGTGCTTTTTTAAATTTTATTTTAAAACATTGTATTTTAAACATTTGTGACTGTAACTCCTTCTTCTCTAACATTAAAAAAAGAAAAAGAAAAAGTAAAATATCTATTTTTCATGCAGGAGAAAATTCTCAAGAAAAACCTCCAGTTCAGCTTACACCTGCCTTGGTGAGATCGCCATCTTCCCGACGAGGCCTAAATGGAACAAAGCCTGTTCCTCCCATACCAAGGGGAATAAGCGTTTTGCCTGATAAAGCTGATTTAACCACAGTGGGACACAAAAAGAAAGAGCCTGATGATATTTGGAAGTGTGAAAAAGATAGTCTTCCAGTTGATCTTTCAGAATTAAATTTCAAGGATAAAGATTTGGATCAAGAAGAGGTTAGAACCAAATATTTTTAATGACTTAAAAATATTTGCAATTTTCTATGTTATAGTTGCTATTTAAGGAAAAATCAAGTTCTTTTTATCCTGTAATATCTTATTTCTAAAATATGTTATTTCTAAAAATATGTTCATTATAGAAAATGTGGAAAATACCATGAATTATTAGAAAGGGAATTTATCACGCCAGTTCCCACTACCCAGAATAATTTGCTGTTAACTCAACTGTATTTTCTTCAAGTAGTTTTTCTATGCATACATTATTCCTTTCTAAATTGAAAGTATGAATAATAATATAGCAATACACTCATGCACTGACCCCTTCCAGTGAACAATTTGTCATATTTGTTTCCTTTATTAAGGAAATGAAACATAGCATAGTTATCTCCCCAGTTCAACATCTCTTCCTTCTTCACCAGAAGCAATTACTATTATCATTTATTTATGTTTTATGTATTTTTGTACTTTTTATATTAATATTATTTTGTGTATTAATTTACTTATGGTGTATTTATACCATTGATTTTAGCTTATGATCAGTCTTTTGCAGTTGCAAACAGTGAACTGCAATGAACATATTTGAACCTGTCCTTTGTGCATATGTGCAAGCTTATCTTTATGAAATTGAGATCATATTGTACACTCATCTTTGAATCCTAGATCACTTTGTGCTGTAAAAATGTGTTACCAATATGATAACTGTACATAATAACTATGTCAGAGAAGGAATGTGGTTGCTGTATTACTTTGGTTTCAGAGTACTATTTCCATAAATGCCTCCTTTTTATCATTTCAGTTTGCCTCAGGTCAGGTTAAAAAAAAGTTTTATATTAAATATATAAATGCAAATAATGATGATATTTTACGGTCTTGTTTTAGTCTGTTTTTAAGGTATAAGCATCAATCATGTAATGATAATTTGCTCAATAAAATAGTTAATATTACTGTATATTCATTTTTAAAGTATGTCTTTATGTTAAACACATGTAAAACTAACCTATAAAGTACCAAAGTTGGTTGTTAATGATTTAATCACTCCAACTTCTAACTGCTTGTGAAATCTTTCCTTTTTTTTTTCCCCAACACATTTGTATTTTAGCAGTGCTAGGAAGGGAATTCATTTGAAGGGAAGACACATATAGAAAAGACATTTTCCTATATAACTTATAAATTTCACCTGATCATACATAATTTTGCTTTGTTTTTATAATAACTTAAAAATAGTTCTTTTTTTAGTGGGTAATTGAAAGGTGAGTTTCTTTTATGTAATTATTAGTAAATACAGGAGGATACCATTGCTTTTAGATATTCAGCTTTTCACGCTTTTAATAGAGAAGTGGCCCTACTACTGAATCAACTAGTATAGTTGTTGAAAATTACTTATTCTCCCTTATAGTTGCTAATATGACACTTCTTATTTATTATTTTGAATGAGTCACTGTTTATATTCTTTGGTGTGAGTTGACTTTTAGCAAAGGCATAAGTGCTTAATGTGTTTAATAATGTATCAAACACTTTCATTTTCATTAATTCATTTAATCTTTACAGTAACTCCTTGAGTTAATAAGCAAGTCAACATCTGTTTTGTTTTTTGTTTGTGTGTGTGTTTGTTTTTACAGAAGGGGCTCAGTGATGTTATCTGTCTTGCTCAGGGTCAGAAAGTAAGTGGCAGGACTAGGATTCAAGCCTTGTTCACCTACCCTTATGTTCATTATGTTTTTCACTGTACTACACTGCCCTAAATCCATTAAAGGGGCTTTTTATTGAATTTGCCTTCCAACTATGAAGACTTAAGATATTTATGGATGTTTGCATTAATTGAAAACAGATACTTTCATTAAATGATTAATCTTATGAATCAAATGTAAACAAAGCAGTTTATGTATGTTTCTGTGTTCCTTAATTTGTTCAAAGTTTTATTGCTAGCCTTACTATATTTTGCCATAACAATTTCTACTCTGGATTTCTTTCTTTCTTTTTTTTTTTTTTAAAGACAGAGTCTCGCTCTGTTGCCCAGGCTGGAGTGCAGTGGTGCAATCTCGGCTCATTGCAACCTCTGACTCCCGGGTTCAAGTGATTCTCGTGCCTCAGCCTCACAAATAGCTGAGACTGCAAGTGCCCACCCTCACGCCCAGCTGCATTTCTAAAAATATTTGGCTTCAGAAGTTACGTACAATGATCTGTAATTTTAATACTTGCAAGTTTGATGTAAATGTCAAATTTTTGAAAATTGATTTTCATTAATCACCTCCCAGAGCTAGCTTCTAAGCCACATCAGCACACCAGATGCACCTCTGTGACATCAACTCTGATATCTACCATCTGATTCAATGATTCATTTATTAAATAATTGAATTAATGCAATATATTTAGTCATTATGCCCGGTGCTGAAGATACCATGATGAACAATAGCTGAGATTCTTCCTCTCAAGGAGCTTCCAACCTAGTAGGTTTTTAATAAATACCTAAGTGATAAAATCCGTGTATTTATACTATATTCATATATAGAAACATTCATTTTTTTAGTACGGGATTGGGAAGTGGTTAGCTAGGTATAGCCAATGGAGTATAAAATTTAAGGATAACTTGTACCAATATAAGGAATTTATGTTATAAAGTTTATTGTTTTCATTTTTTCTTAGATGCATAGCTCTCTTAGGTCCCTTCGTAATAGTGCAGCTAAGAAAAGAGCAAAACTAAGTGGCAGTACTTCAGATCTTGAAAGCCCTGATTCTGCAGTGAAGCTCGACTTGACGATGGACTCCCCGTCTCGGTCTTCCTCACCAAACATCAGTTCTTACAGTGAAAGTGGAGTCTACAGCCAAGAATCATTGACTTCTTCTCTGTCTACAACTCCCCAGGGGAAGAGAATAATGTATTTTATTTTTTGACATGATAAATGAATGCTCCTCTGTAATTAGTGATTTAGAGCCCTAATATCATATTTGTAAAAACTTAAAACCATTTATGTTTTAGTTTTTAAATGTTAAAATATATTTAAAAGACATTGGAAATGTTTACAGATATTACCTTGTTTGGCTTTGGTTTCTGGTGTGAGTGGAAAGAGAACACAACCCCAACTGTAAACCAGAACACCTAAATTAGTATAAACCCTGTTCCTAAAGCCCTAGTTGTTCTCTCTAAGATTTATCCTAACGTTTTTTGTCCTTTAGCTCTTTTCTGGATTATTGACTCTTTTGCCAATTGATCTATAGCTAATATTAATTACTGCTTTCATTTTAAGCTCAGTACCAGTTTCCTCTAATTTATGAATAAGTTTCACCCAGCTATTTTCTTATGTCTTATTTCCATTATCTTGTAGAAGCTCAGAATTTCATTTCATACCATAGCTCTCATAGCCTTGTTAGGAGTCTCCCTACAGCAATAGTGCTGGACTTAAAGTTCGGGCCACCCCCTGTCAATCGAAAATTGTTTTTCAGCATAGCAGTTGGACTAACTTTTTCAGATTACTTCTATTACCTCTAAGTCTTAAACCTTAACCTCACTTAACTGATAAGTGATCTCAAACTGCTTTCTGGGCATCTCTGTGACTCTACTGTAGGATTTTGGGAATCCCTTCCTCTTTTATTTTGGACAAAAACCTGGTAATAGAATTGATAGGGCACAGAGTAGATGTATATTTAACTTTTTAAGTAACAGCTAAACAGTTTTCCAAAATGATTGTGTAACTTTATACTCCTACCAGCTACGTGTGAGAGTTATACTTGTTTTACATTCTTGCTAACATTTGGTGGTGTCAGTCTTAAATTTTTTTCCTTTGTTTTCATCCTGAACCAGAAGTAAATATTTAAAATTAAAATTAATTTCACTTTAGTGAATTGGAATTTCTTTCTTTTTTTTTTTTTTTTTTTTTTTTTGAGACGGAGTCTAGCTCTGTCGCCCAGGCTGGAGTGCAGTGGCCGGATCTCAGCTCACTGCAAGCTCGGCCTCTCGGGTTCACGCCATTCTCCTGCCTCAGCCTCCCGAGTAGCTGGACTACAGGCGCCCGCCACCTCGCCCGGCTAGTTTTTTTGTATTTTTTAGTAGAGACGGGGTTTCACCGTGTTAGCCAGGATGATCTCGATCTCCTGACCTCGTGATCCGCCCGTCTCGGCCTCTCAAAGTGCTGGGATTACAGGCTTGAGCCACCACGCCCGGCCGTGAATTGGAATTTCTAAGAAATATAGGTAAATAGAGATTGCATAATCAAAGGAGAGGTAGTGTTCTAAATAGATCATAATGTTTTATTCCAGCAGTTCATAGAATTAAACTGAATTCTTGTGTTCCATTCTTAGAAGTTTGTCTCAGCCCATTATTTTTTCCTATACATTTTTAACTTAAATAGCAGTTTGTTTTGTACTTGGAAATTTTATCTTCCAACAGTTCCTTTGTTGTAATTACCTAGGTAGAATAATACATATATTGACAAAATGAATTTGGAATAACAGCATGGTCTGGTGTTTATATTAAGTTATAAAACAAAATATATTTTTAGCTTTTAGAGCTAAAGTCCTTTTATGATCTTCCATGAAGATGAAAATTTATGTTATATAATCCTACAGTTGCAAGGTTGTGTAAATTGAAACCTACTTAAGAAGAAAAGTTCATTTTATATGATTTGAATATATGATGTCCTATATTTTCTCACTGAGTTATCTTCTTCAGATACTGAATTCTGTGAGAAGGTAGTTCAGCACACCCTCATTTATGGACTGAATTGCCTTTAACAAATTTAAGATTTCCACATTTAAGATTAGTGGCTTTAGAACCATTATACTTATCCAGCTTGCATCCTGCCTTAAGATTCATGGCCAAAGAAAGCCACTACTACCTGATTTACACAATTTGTCCTTAGGTGGGTTGGGGAGGAAAAATTGTTGAAAACCACTCTCCTAGAGACTGAAATTTCTTCTTTCATCCAAGTTAACTACACTTAATATAAATGTAGATTTATAGTAATCTATTCTAGAGAAATTGCTCTATCAAAATATTTGTCAACGATTTTTCACTAGGTCCACTCACAAATATATTTCTATCTATTTACTAAGAATTGTACTTCTTTGCAAAATCTCTTCTTTTTAATATTCATTACTAACTTATTGACATTATAACACTTACTGATTTAAAACAGTTCCCTTAAACTCAGATTTAACAGTCTTCAGTTGGCTTTCTTAATGAAACAAGGCCTATAGGTCTTTATAATGTCAGGAAAGTACAGCAAAGAATAGTTTAAGAAGAAAGTGGCATTTGCCAAACTCACTCGTTGCTGATCTCTTATTTATAATACAGCCAAGTCTCTATTAATTTATGTTATCCTATATGAGGATAGATAGTAGTTATTAGATAATTAAGAATGATTTGATTTGTTATTTTTATTTATTTACTTATTTTTGAGACAGGGTCTCACTGTGTCACCTAGGCTGGAGGGTAGTAAGTCAGTCTCAGCTCACTGCAACCCCTGCCTCCTCGGCTCAGGTGATCCTCGGCCTCTGTAATAGCTGGGACTACAGGTGTGCACCACCATGCCTGGTTAATTTTTTAGTTTTTTTGTAGAGATGGCATTTTGCCATGGTGCTCAGGCTGGCCTCAAACTTCCTGGGCTCAAGTGATCTTCCTGCCTTGGCCTCCCAAAATGCTAGGATTACAGGCATGAGCCACCACACTTGGCCTTGATTTGGTTTTAGAATGGATTCTTGGATCAGTTTTTTTTTTTTTTTTCCTTAGGGATTATACAGTATAAGTCAGAGAGTCATTTTCTGTGGCAATCCTCTCATGAGTAATTAAGAATTGACCATATGTTAAAAAGGTTGGCAGTCCAAAAGATGAATTAAGAATAATATATATATACATGTATGTGTGTGTATATATATACTGTTAGCCATATTTTTTCAAGTGTCATTGCTCCATTATTATCTAAAAGTTCTGTGAGTTAATAAGGAGAATAGAGAATGTGTGATGTGAGTGTTGAACAGCACTAAATCTTAATGTTTATTGAAATTACTTTGTTTCATTGTAGGTCAGACATATTTCCAACATTTGGGTCAAAACCTTTTCCAACAAGACTTTCTTCTGCGAAGAAAAAAATTTCTCATATTGCTGAACAAAGCCCCAGTGCAGGTATTCTATGTCTGTTTATAAACATAATTTATAAAAAGTATGATTTTCAAATGATGTAAAAAATGATAGCAAGTGCATTTCAGATTTCATGTTGTTGTGGATACCAGTTAAGACTAATCATTTTTTTTTTAAGGCCGGGCGCGGTGGCTCAAGCCTGTAATCCCAGCACTTTGGGAGGCCGAGACGGGCGGATCACAAGGTCAGGAGATCGAGACCATCCTGGCTAACCCGGTGAAACCCCGTCTCTACTAAAAAATACAAAAAAAAACTAGCCGGGCGAGGTGGCGGGCGCCTGTAGTCCCAGCTACTCGGGAGGCTGAGGCAGGAGAATGGCATAAACCCGGGAGGCGGAGCTTGCAGTGAGCTGAGATCTGGCCACTGCACTCCAGCCTGGGTGACAGATTGAGACTCCATCTCAAAAAAAAAAAAAAAAGACTAATCATTTTTTTTTTTACTCCTTAAAAGGTCCTTTTGACAAGAATATGATATTGTTTTGGAAGAAAAAAATATTTATTTACCTGAATCACTGATCTCTTTTAAAGCTCGTTGGCATACCTATGGCTGGCTCCTACCCCCAGATTTTTTATGTAGTTGGTGTGGAGTGTTACTTAGTTGGTGTTGGCTGTCAGAGTTTTGAAAACTCCTCAGATGATTCTAATGTGCAGCATAGTTTGGGAACCACTGGACATCCCGAAAGACAATTTTCTTTAAAAACAATATTTAACTATTAGCAGTAGTTAAATTCATATGTATCTTGTGTTAAGAATTTTTGTGAACTAAGCCTGTAAGTCTCTAGTTTTATAACATCACTTCTCAGAAAATAGATTTAGTAATTAGTCAATTAGAAAAAGATTTACACTATGATCTATTTAGGGTGAGAACTGCATGTGATTCTTAGGATTAGTGAAACTACATTGAATTGTGAATAAATTGTAACAAATTGGGATATGATGTTAAGTTTCACGTGATCTAATGTAAAAGTCCTAACAACTTTAAGGCTGCTTTACATTATAATTACCTTCCTAAAAAACTGTATATGTATTTGATTATTTGCTAAGATTTTAAATTTCTTGCTCTTAAATGTGTCTTAATCTCAACCCCTCTTTTTAATCCCCACTACCATGGCTTTAGTACACACTTTTCCTTATTTATTACCTACTTAGCCTCCTAAGTTTTCTCCCAGCTTCGATTTCACTCACTTTGACACTGTTCCCCACAGTGCAAATCTGACTATATTGGCCAGCCTGAATTCATTCTGGACATCCTTTCATGATCTGGTCCCTGCCTACCTCTCCAGCCTCATTTTTCACTGCCCTCTTTGTATCTTGTATTTTCCCTGTTTGTGTCCAGCTGAATCAGACCACCATCAGTACAATTTCCTATCTCTTTGCAATTGCACATACTGTTTTTTCTGGATGAAATCTAGAATCCATACCATACCCTATTTAGCTGTGAAAACAGCTCAGTTTCTCTGGGAAACTTTCCCTAATTCACAAACAAAATTATTACCTCTTTTGTTATACCATTACGTCTTGCACTGACACCTTTTTTAATGCTACTACCATTGCTTTACTTTTCTTCAACTCTCAGATTCTTGATCCTCGAAGATTATTTCCCACTGATTACCTACCAAGGCTTATCATAATTGGGAATGTGTGACTTAACCAGGTGTGTTTCGTATACTGGCTTGCATAAAACTAGCGTTAACAAAGAGATAGCTGCACTTCTACGCATGCAAAGACAGTATATACGTGCTTTGGAGTCCAAAAGATGAGCTGACACCCTGGTTTGATGTTTAATAATAGTATTCATACCTTACACAAGTTACTTAACTGCTTTGGAACTTCGTTCCCTCATCTAACAACATAAACCTTGAGAAGGGTAGTGAAAATCTAAGTTCGTGACATATATAAAGCAGCTAGTGCATAGTAGGCACTCAATATGTTTTTGTCCTCTAAGGGGAGAGAGTGACCCAAAGAAATACATAAACTTATCCTTAATCCTTTTTCAGGCTGAACTTCCTAATCTATAATTTTTCAAGTATTTCTATAAAATCGAGGAGATATCTGATTTTTAGGTCATATCTACTTTGTAAAAATGGAACCCACTTTTGGAAGAATATCTTTGGAAATGGAAAATAATAGATTTTTAAAACCTGAATTTGAGTTCCCTTGTGACCCTAGTCGTGTGACCTTGGGAGTCATTTAAGTTTTAGCAGTGTGATTGATCTCGTAATAGTATAATACATACTTATATATGCAATATTTAGTGTTTTCCAAAGTTGCCTAATCTTTTTTTTTTTGAGCTGGAGTCTCTCTCTGTCACAGAGGCTAGAGTACAGTGGCGTAATCTCGGCTCATTGCAAGCTCTGCCTCCCGGATTCACGCCATTCTCCTTCCTCAGCCTGCCAAGTAGCTGGGACTACAGGTGCCTGCCACCATGCCTGGCTAATTTTTTGTATTTTTCGTAGAGACAGAGTTTCACCGTGTTAGCCAGAATGGTCGTGATCCGCTGGGCTCAGCCTCCCAAGAAAGTTTCCTAATTTTAGGAATCACCCTTGAGTGCATGTAACATCTGTTGATTCTGGGGCGTCATCTTATGCCTCATGAATTCATCTTTCTGGTTAGAAATCTGTGTTTTTAATAAGTAAATTAGGTATTTCTAGGATCAAGTTATAGAAATACTACTGTTATTGAATTCACTATATTAAATTTAACCTTTTCTCAAAATAAGTTGCTAATGTTTTGGATTTTATATATTTGGGTTTGCCTTGCTTTCAGTAAATAAGTGATTCCCACAAATTTATTGTGGTTTAATTGGTAAAACATAAAAATGATAATGCTCAGAATAAAGACTATTGGACAATAAACACAAAAATAACAATTATTTTAAAATTCCACCTATAGTCTGCCACTACCTATTAAAGCACATTGTGGTAAATTTTCTGAATGATGTTATAATAAACTTCTTCTAGTGTATTAAATTAGTTTTGCCTATTAATAGAAAACATTTCCACCCAAAGCCAGTATGTTTATGGGTCTTTTTTTATGAATTAACTGTCAAGACTAAGAATTTATAAAGATATGTGTGTTACTTCCACAAATTCTCTATGATTTAATATCAGATATTCTTGAAACTTTTATCTATGAACTTACTTAGTGCCCTTTATTCTACAGTCCTTTCTAGCCCCGTTTCCCTAGCTACCTCCTCTTCCCACCTTCCTGTTTTTATTCAAATACAACATTATTTTTTAAAAGTATATTTCACTGGGCACAGTGGCTCACACCTCTAATACCAGCACTTTGGGAGGCTGAGGCACGTCAATCACTTGAGGCCGAGAGTTTGGGACCAGCCTGGGCAACATAGCAAAACCCCATCTCTATCAAGAAAATTAAAAAATAGCTGGGAATGGTGGTGTGCGCCTGTAGTCCCAGCTATTCAGGAGGCTGAGGCAGGAGAATTGCTTGAGCCCAGGAGGCTGAGGCTGCAGAGAGCCAAGACAGCGCCACTGTACTCCAGCCTGGATGACAGAGCAAGAGCCTGTCTCAAAAAAAAAAAAAAAAAAAAAATTACATATATATATATACACACACACACACATATATACACACATCATTATTTTTTAATGGTTTACATTGGAGCTACATATGAAAATGGACAATGACTCAAATATATAATGCCTAGGATTTTGCATTTAGTATATGTTTTATGGTTGTAATCGCTGCAGAGTATTCATAAAGAGTGATTAGTTTAAACATTCAAATGTAAATTAAAATTTTTGTTATTCAGTAGAAGGAAGCCTACATTAAGGTTTTGCTTTTTTTTTTTTTTTTTTTTTAATTACAGATATAATAACATTTGGGTACTTAAAATGTGTTAGGCACTGTGCTGAACCCTTTACATACATTTTCTTCATTTCATCCTAACAACAGTTGTAGAAGAGGTACTGTTGTCTCTGTTTCACAAGTAAGGTTAAGTGACTTGTCCAGGTCTTCTCAGCAGTTTGAGTCGCAGTGCTATAATTTAAAGCCAGGAAACATGATTCCAGATACTGAGCTCTGTATCCCTATGTAGTTTACTGTCTCATCAGTGAAGCCAGTATAGAAGGTTAAATTTCATGGTGACTTACCTTTTAAGATTGAATATCTCTAAATCAGAATCTTCCCTAAGTATACCAATAAAGAAAAATTACTGAGTCTTCTCAGTTTTCAGATTTTTCATTTTTCATGGGAATAGGAGAAAAGAGAGAAATGGGGAAATAGGTAGCTCTTAGGTCACATTTTTTAAATTCTGGATTAAAAAAAATTTGTTTTTAGTGTAAAGTTAAAGGTGTCCATTAAAAAAAAAATACTTGTCAGGCCAGGCACAGTGGCTCACATCTATAATTCTAGGACTTGAGTAGGCTGAGATGGGCCGATCACTTGAGCTCAGGAGTTCGAGACCGGTCTGAGCAACATGGCAAGACCGTATGTCTACAAAAAATACAAAAATAAGTTGGAGGTGGTGGCATGCACCTTTGGTCCCAGCTACTAGGGAGGCAGAGGTAGGAGGATTGCTTGAGCCTGGGAGGCAGAGGTTACAATGATCTGGGATTTTGCCACTGCGCTCCAGCCCAGGGAGACCTTGTCTTAAAAGAAAAAAGAAGCCGGGTGCTGTGGCTTACGCCTATAATCCTGGCACTTTGGGAGGCCAAGGCGGATGGATCACAAGGTCAGGAGTTCGAGACCAACCTGACCAACATGGTGAAACACCATGCTGGGATTACAGGCGTGAGCCACTGCGCCCGGCCTACACCAGTGAATTTTTTAATTTTAATTTTTGATGGAGGCAGGGGCTTGCTTTGTTGTCCCGTCTGGCCTTTAACTCCTGGGCTCAAAGAATTCTTCTGCCTCGGCCTCCTAAAGTGCTGGGATTACAGATGTGATTCACCATACCTGGCCTAATTATAATTTTAAAGCCTATTTTATGAAATGTTGTAGTATAGTGTATAATAAATGTTCTTAGCTGCTAAGAACAAGGACAGGGAAAAGTATTATATAATTTAAAATAGGATAAAACTTCAAAAAGTACTATAATGTTATAGTTCCTAATATTATGTTACTTATCTTTTTAAAAGGTTAGAAGTTGAGATAGGTTTGGGGGGAGATATGTACCTATGTGTAATATTACTGGAATCATTCAAATATTTTAAAGGGTTTACAACATCCAGTGTAAGCATAATTGGTCAACACATGAACTATAGGTTTGGGTGGTGATTCTGAAGACGATAGGTCACTTGATATTTCATCTAGTGCATTAGAAATACAAAATAAACAATACCCAAGACATTGTAAGCATACAAAAGGTTAGTAAATTTCATGACAAGTTAATTTTTAAGATTGAATATCTAGGCCGGGCACGGTGGCTCAAGCCTGTAATCCCAGCACTTTGGGAGGCCAAGACGGGTGGATCACGAGGTCAGGAGATCGAGACCATCCTGGCTAACACGGTGAAACCCCGTCTCTACTAAAAAAAATACAAAAAACTAGCTGGGCGAGGTGCTGGGCGCCTGTAGTCCCAGCTACTCGGGAGGCTGAGGCAGGAGAATGGCATAAACCCGGGAGGAGGAGCTTGCAGTGAGCTGAGATCCGGCTACTGCACTCCAGCCTGGGCGACAGAACCAGACTCCGTCTCAAAAAAAAAAAAAAAAAAAGATTGAATATCTAAATCAGAATCCTCCCTAAGCATACCAATAAAGAAGAATTAATGAGAATTCTCAGTTTTGAGGTTTTTCGTCTTACTCTGCTGCTGAACTGTTGTTGCTCAAATAATTTTGCCAAACAGGAGAACTTAAGGCTTCGTATATGATTTTTGGGCTTCCCTGAAAAGCCACTGCAAGGAAGCAGTTGCTCGTGAGGTTAACACTAGGGAATTTCTGCTGACTTCTGCCCCCAGGAAATGCAGCAGATATATGCACACAAAACACACACACACACATAGACGTTTTTAGAAGACATTTTGCCACTAAAATGGAATGCAAGATCATGTGGATTAATGACTCCCAGATGCCCAGTTACATTGTAACCCTGGAGTAAAGTTGGGGCAACAGGAATATAATTTTCCTGTGGTAGAGCCTGGGAAAGCTTTGCTGTTATCATTAACCATTGTTGGCCAGGTGCGGTGGCTCACGCCTGTGATCTCAGCACTTTGGGAGGCTGAGGTGGGTGGATCACCTGAGGTCAGGAGTTCGAGACCAGCCTGCCCAACATGGCGAATCCCCATTTCTACTAAAAATACAAAAACTTAGTTGGGCATGATGGCGGGCACCTGTAATCCCAGCTACTTGGGAAGCTGAGGCAGGAGAATTGCTTGAACCTGGGAGGTGGAAGTTGCAGTGAGCCAATATCATGCCACTGCACTCCAGGCTGGGTGACAAGAGTGAAACTCCGTCTCAGAAAAAAAAAAAGGAAAAAAAACACCATTGTTAAGAATATTTTTTTTTAAACTTAGTAGCAAGTAGTACCTCTGTGACTACTCTGTCCATTACTTAAGAGATCCTATTACAGCTGCATTTTAAAAATGTCCCTTACAATAAAAAAAGTGGTTTTGAAGGGTATAAATATTTAAATAAATATTAGGTTGGTGCAAAAGTAATGGTGGCTTCTGCCATTTTTAATTGCATACTCCTTTTGCACCAACCTAATAATTAGTAGGTGCACCTATAATCTAAAATATGTAAGTAAATAAAAAGCTGTTATTTTTATGTGCTTAGCAGCTGTGGTCATTATAAGGTCAACTTCTGTACTATGTTATTTCTGATCTTTTTTTCTTTTTTGAGACAGTCTTGTCTGTTGCTCAGGCTAGAGTGCAGTGGCACAGTCTTAGCTCACTGCAGCCTCCACCTCATGGGTTCAAGTGATTCTCATGCCTCAGCCACACTAGTAACTGGGATTACAGGTGCATGCCACCGTGCCTGGCTAATTTCTTGTTTTAGTAGAGACAGGGTTTCACCATGTTGGCCAGACTGGTCTCGAACTCCTGGCCTCAAGTGATCTACCTGCCTTGGCATCCCAAAGTGCTGGGACTGCAGGTGTGAGGCACCACACCTAGCCTGCCATTTCTGATTATCTTAAATTATGTATGAACAGGCAGTCAGGCATTTTAGGACATGAATATTTTTTGTGGACGTAACTCAAATTGAGTAAGATGGAACTTGATTAAAAACTTTTTTGGTAAATTTCTGAAAATTTAGTCTGTGATATAATTTAGTACTATTCTATTTGGTAGCAATAAGTTGTTCATTGTTTTATAAAAGA
Organism: Papio anubis; assembly: GCF_008728515.1. Taxonomy (NCBI): domain Eukaryota; kingdom Metazoa; phylum Chordata; class Mammalia; order Primates; family Cercopithecidae; genus Papio; species Papio anubis. Next base: position 61,319,698 of record NC_044982.1, on the reverse strand, counting down.
GAATAAGATTTTTCCATATTTATTTACATGTTTTATTTCCCATGTAAAGAAAATCAAAGACAAAAAAAATGCTTTTCTTCTTAAAAGTAACTCGTACCTTCATATAATTTTTTATTTTTTTTTTAATTGCTTTGAAATAACTGTTGAATATGTTCATTCACTGCTAGCGGCTTCCTTTTTTAGATGGCAGAATCATAAACATATTTTTATCTTTTAGCCAGCAGTTAATTCTACTCCATAAAATTACATCACACTCACACATCCAACTCTGAACCAAGTATTTACTAAATCTGTCTTGGCAACAAGAACAAATACGTTGAAAACCAAATTTAACTTTCTTCCCAGACTCATTTCTCTTCCTTTGTTGTCCATTTTTATTAGTAGCATTACCATTTTCCCAGTTATGGAGGCTTAAAGCATTACAGTTATTTTTTGTCTATTTCTCTTTACCTTCCAAGTTTAGGAGGTGGCTTACCCTATTATTTACTCTCAGTCTAACTTAATGTATCTGCTGCCACAGTTGTAATTTGGGCCCTCTTTACCACTTCCCTGGGTAATTACAAATCTTTCTGGTAAGGCTTCCCTCTTATTTTCATTCCTCTTAAATCCAGGCTGCATAATCTTCCAGAATTGTCTTTCTAAAATACAATCATTATCTCTTCCTTACTCAAAACCTTGATTAACACATAAAACCCCCGGAAAAAACAAAAACCTTGAGTGCTTCTGTTTTTTTTTCTTTTTTTTTCTTTTTTTTATTTTTTGCAGTTGCAAGATTTAATAGAGTGAAAACAGAACTCCCATACAAAGGGAGGGGACCCAGGGAGGGTAGCCGTTACCAGCTCGAATGCCTGGGTTTATGTCCTGATCAATGCCCATCCTGCTGTGCTCTCAGGTGATAGATGATTGGCTCTTTCTTTACCTCCTGTTTTTGCCTCATTAGCATTTTAGTGAGCTCTCTTTACTACCTGATTGGTTGGGTGTGAGCTAAGTTGCAAGCCCTGTGATTAAGATGGATGTGGTTACCTTCTGAGCTAGGCTTAGGGATTCTTAGTCGGCCTAGGAAATCCAGATAGTCCTTTCTCTCAGTACCCCCTCTCAACGGGAAAACCCAAGTGCTGTTGGGGAGGTTGGCTGACGACCACTCTAACTGCTTCCTGCTGAATTGGGGCATAGTAGGGGTTTTGCAGTTGAGATTTCCTCAGGAGGGGTGCCTTCGATGTCACCAACATTGGAGCATGGGCTAGCAGGCCGGTCCAGGGGTTCACGGTATATCTTAGTCATGGACTGCATCTGGGGCTCCATATGAAGAACCATTTGTAGCTTTATAGCTTCAATTCTGGAAGAGACAAACTTAACGAGGAGGTTAAAGATACAGGGTCCAAAGAGGAGTAACAATATTATAGCTGCTAGAGGTCTTAAGAAGGGGAGAATCCAGGGCATCCATTGGCTGAGGAGGCCCCAGGGTCAGGTGTTTTGAGGCTCCTCCACTCTACGTTGTATTTGATCTCGAATTTCTTTACCTTCCCAGTGATGATTCTGGATTGATTAACATAATAACAGCATTCTTCCCCTAAAAATAAACAGGTTTCCCCTCTTTCGGCGGTTAGCAAGTCTAAAAGCTCTTCGATTTTGAAGGACTACTGCTGCTAGGGAGTTAAGCTGATCTTGCAAGGTGACCAGGGAGTCGGCAACCTGTTCCATCTCACCATTTAGTTCTTGAGATAGTTTGTAGTAGAACTGAGTAGAGGTTATGATACTGCCAATGCCAGTACCTAGTCCGCCTAGCACTCCTGTTCCGATAACAAAAGGAAGAATGGATACTGTTGTTGCAGGGCTTAGGTACAACATAATTGTATAAATCTTGTTCAGTGTAGATGGTCATAGGCGCACTAAGAATGAGAGGAAGCACATAGATTCCGAAGAGCCATTCAAACAACGATAGGCTGAGGTACCACAGACAAAAAATACTCCTGAGGGTAGGCAGACTATTCGTGTGGGAGGAGTTACCCACCTGATGCATTGGGAGTTGATTGTGTCTATAGTATTGCTAAATTTTACACAGGAGAGGTTTGAGGTATGGGTTATTTCCAGATTGGAAACAAGAGGTCCTACTAAAACGGAAGTGGTGTTTATTTCTGTGCTGAAGTTGTTCCATTGTTCAGGTGCAGGGATTGAAATGTATGACCTGAAGTGCAGGGGGAGGCACATTCAACAGTTAGTAGGGTTTTGGGCTGAGGCCTCATGGAGCCCAGTGAGGATGGTATTAAGTAGGCTTACCAGGCGAGTATGGGTATTGAGGGTTTCATGTAGTTTTGAGAGATCTAGTCCTTTGTAGGGGTAGGGGTGCTATGTACCCGGGTCAGCTGGGAGATTACTTCCTTTACATGTTTTTCTCTTGCCTGATCTTGAACTCCACCTCCATCAGACATACCGGTATGGGTGAAGTAAGTCCAACAGACAGTGGCTCTGAGTCCTCCAGGACAACTAGGATTAATTGTTTTCCCTGTCCAATAATGAGTATTTGCATGCATGCAAAGAGTGGCAGAGTTACAGCAGTTTCGGGGCATATGGGTGTGGGTGGTGAAGGTGGGGTTTCTCTTAGGTAAACTCCTATACGATGGGGCATCAATATTTCTGGAAAGCTGCATTCTCCATAGGAACTCTTGGTAAGGAGAGCTACTGGTCATACAGCGGCGTGGAGAGGTTGCAGTGAGAGTGAAAGGGGGTAAGATAACAGTAAGGAGAAAAATATGATAAGGGAGGGCCATGGGGATTTACGATTTTCGTTACTTCCCTCACGGTTGTTGCTTGAAGACCAGGCGCAGATTCTCTAGAGGTTCACAGGAATAGCTAGCGTTGTCTGCTGGATTTTTGGATTCTTTTGGCAGTATCCAGGGTTTGACTCGAGTGTGATGTATCCAAGACTCCACTTTAGCCACTTTAACCACGATTGGGGTAGATGAAATGACTAGGTATGGTCCTTCCCAGGATGTGTCTAGGGATGGGGAATTAGAGGGAAGGGACTTGACTAATACCATGCCACCAGGGTGGAATAATTCCTTTCCCTCTTCTCGGGGACAGGCTCCTTGTAATGTTTTAAGAACTTGTTGATATTTGGCTAAGGAGGTGATGTCTGCAACTAAGTTGACCGTCTCTCAGTCAAGCACAAGTTCATTGGTTAGGAAAGGCCGTCCATACAGCATTTCGTATGGGCTAAGTCCTGCTTTTTGGGGACAGTTTCGGATTCTTAGCAAGGCTATAGGCAGCAGAGCAGACCATGCGAGGTGGGTTTCCTGGGTTAGCTTTTTTAGATGTCCTTTGAGTGTTTCATTCATTTTCTCGACCTTCCCTGAGGATTGTGGCCTCCAGGCGCAGTGTAAGTGATATTGTATACCTAACACCTGGGATACTCCCTGGGTTACTATAGCCTTGAAAGCGGGGCCATTGTTACTCTGTAAGCCTCAGGGAGGTTGGAATCTGGGAATTATTTCATGAAACTAGTGCCGTTATTACCTCTTGGGTCTTTTCTGTCCTACAGCGGAAGGCCTCTGCCCAACCAGTGAAAGTATCTACCCAGACTAGTAGATACTGAAATCCCTGAGATTTGGGCATGTGGGTAAAATCTAGTTGCCAGTCTTCTCCTGCGTAATGGCCTGTTCTTTGTTCTCCTGAAGGAGCTTGGCGATAAGGCAGGGGATTATTTCTTTGGCACACTTCACGGGCCCTGACTACCTGCTTGATAGTTTTGAAAAGGCCTGGTCCAATAAATAATGATTTGGCCATCTGATAGGTGCTATCAATGCCTAAGTGAAAGGTTTGGTGAAGGGTTTTAAGTAATTTCCATTGGTTAGCTGCAGGCAAAAGTACTTTTCCTTCTTCGGTGGCTAGCCATCTTGAGGGGAGGAAACTATGTCCTCCTGAGGTTCCCCATTCTATTTCTTCTTCTGAGTACTGGGGCTTGGTTTCCCAGAGGGGATTACCCCATACCAGGGGTCCTTCTGTAAGCATTTCTAATGGAGGGTCCTGTCTTGTGGCTCTTTGTGCTTCAATATCCGCTTGACGGTTCCCTTCTATTTCCCTTCCCTTTCCTTTCTGATGACCCCGGCAGTGTAAGACTGCCACCTCTTTAGGTTTCTGTACCGCCAATAATAATCTCCTAATGGCTTCCTGATAGGTGTTCCTCGGAAGTTAGGAATTCCCTTTCTCTCCATATTGCTGCGTGGGCATGGAGGACTAGGTAAGCATACTTAGAGTCTGTATATATGTTTACCCTTTTTCCTTCTCCTAATTCTAGTGCCTGATTAGTTTTGCCAGCTGAGCACTAGGCCCTGGAGTGAGGGGATTACTTTCAAGTATTCCATTATCACTGACCACTGCATACCCCACTTTTGGAAGTCCTTTTTCTACAAAGGAACTTCCATCAGTATACAAGTTGAGGTCGGGATCAGTCAAGGGAACCTCTGGAAGCTCCCTTCAAGCGGCATACGTTTGAGCAATTACTTGTTGACAGTTGTGTTCTATCTTTTCTTCATTGTCTGAAAGAAATGTGGCTGGGTTAAGAGTTGCACAAGTGCGCAGTTGCAGCACTGACCCTTCAAGTAATAGAGCCTGATATTGATATTGATACCTGATATTGTTGTCTGACAACCACAAGTCTCCTTTAGCAGTGAGAATGCCGTTCACATCATGAGATGTCCACACAGTAAGATCTCTTCCCTGTATTATTTTAACTGCTTCAGATACTAAGACTGCTAATGCTGCCACCACCCGTAAAGAATGAGGCCAACCCTTTGCCACTACATCAATTTCCTTACTCAGGTGTGCCACAGGTTGCAAGCTTGTCCCTTGGACCTGTGTAAGGACCCCTAGAGCTATTCATTTTTTCTGTGACATATAAAGAAAAGTCTTGCCCTATTGGCAAGCTTAACACGAGCAGTTCTCTGTTTTCTGCAGAACAAAGTTCCTACTCCATGGCATAACTTTTTTTTTTTTTTTTTTTAAGATGGAGTCTCACTCTTGTCGCCCAGGCTGGAGTGCAATGGCGCAATCTCAGCTGACTGCAACCTCTGCCTTTCAGGTTCAAGTGATTCTCCTGCCTCAGCCTCCTGAGTAGCTGGGGTTACAGGCATGTACCACCACACCCAGCGAATTTTTGTATTTTTAGTAGAGAAGGGGTTTTACCATATTGGCCAGACTGGTCTCGAACTCCTGACCTCAGGTGATCTGCCCACCTCAGCCCCGCAAAGTACTAGGATTACAGGCACGAGCCACCACGTCTGGCCCCGTAGCATAACTTTTAAGACCCTTAATAATCTTGCATCAGCTTCATTTCGTTTTATATTACCTCTTACTGTTTTTCTCTTCATGCCCTATGCTCTCACACTTTTAATATTAGTTTTCTTAATTTGTATGTGAAGGACCTAGGGGCCCTTTCCTAATTGTAATGGTCCATATCATGTCTGCTGTCTCAATTAATGACTTGAGACAGTGGAGGGTGCTTGAAGTATTAGCAAACTAGATTCCATGATTTACTATTTTCTCTCTCTGTATTTGAATTAGATGAAAGTATTATAACAAAGAAAAAATATGTAATGATATTTGTGTGTGAAGAAGCCTTTAAACATATTTTTCTATGTATTTTAGAATTGAGACGTAATGAACAATATTTCTTTCAACATTTCTTTAAGAAAAAATAGTATAAAAAATAAAAATATATTAAAAATGGTTAATGACAGCTTCTTTTATAAATGAAAAACTCCTTGGAGATAACATGTCCTTTATATTTTTTTCTGATGAGACTTGTCTAACCATTTGTTTCTTGATAGTTTATGTTTGTGTGATTTTATGTTTGTGTGAACTGTTGAGCAAATTATTCCATTTACTGAGTTTTTTTCTCTTTGTCACAGAACACATTTTTGGGCTAACCGTGTTTCTGTTAGTTGATGTGTGCTGTATAAGTGTGTACTAATTTTGATTATTCCATACTAAAGAAGAAATACATGAAAAATGGTCATTTATGTGGATTTCTTTCTTTAATCTTTGCCATTTTCACATAAAGCCAGGTTGCTATTACCATTAGCAGTTAACAAAACTATCTGCTGCTTAATTTTTAAAAATCAATTATTTCATTGAATTTACTACTGTTTAACTGCTTTTCTTTCGTAAAACCTAAAGTAATATATATTTCTCTTTTCTTTTTTTGCCTTGATACATTCATCTAACATATATTTATGGAATACCTGGTATGTGCCAAACACTATACTAGACTCTGGGAAAGAAAAATCATCAAAACTAGACATAGATCCTATTTCCATGGAACTTACAGTCTAGTAAGAGTGTAAATAAAGAATCAGAAACTAAGATAAAAGTTAACCTAGAAAAGTCCAGGTTGCTATGACATTGACCTGATCTATTTTCTGATGTCAGTGGATTTCCTTTTTGATTACCCTTTTGTTGCCCTTTTGTGATTATCATGCTGTGATAATTCACTTGTATGCCTCTCACACCTCACCCTGACATGTAAACTCCTTAAGGAAAGGAAGGGGCCGGGCATGGTAGTTCACGCTTGTAATACCAGCACTTTGGGAGGCTGAGGTGGGCGGATCATGAAGTCAGGAGTTCGAGACCAGCCTGACCAACATGGTGAAACCCTGTCTCTACTAACAATACAAAAATTAGCTGAGCATAGTGGTGCACACCTGTAATCCCAGCTACTCAGTAGATTGAGGCAGGAGAATCGCTTGAACCCGGGAGGCGGAGGTGGTGGTGAGCCAAGATCGCACCACTGCACTCCAGCCTGGACAACAGAGCAAGACTCCATCTCAAAAAAAAAAAAAAAAAAAAAAAGAAAGGTTTATTTTCTCTCTAGTGCCTAGTCCATTCTAGTATTGCAGTTACAAACATTTATAATGAAATAATGACTTAATGAACATGTATGAATAAATGGTAAATTCTTTGTATGAAATAAATTTTCAGTTTTAAAAGACCATGTTACAATATCCTAAGATACTACATAATAAGCAAATATTTTTAAGTATTTGTTTTGGGTTTTTTTAGGATTTACAGGGTCATCATCAAATCCACAGCAAATTTCCAGTTTTGACTTCATATCCACAAAGACTTTATCAGAAGACTCAGTAGTAGTTGTTGGAAAAGGTATTTCAAAGTTATTTCACTTCTTAATTATATGTATTCGCCATATAGAAGCAAAGCCTATCAAAAAGGAATAGAAAAGAATTTGATTCAAGTGTTGAGCGGAACTTCTTTTTACAAATGTATTACACTATCTTCATTAAAAGAATCAGAAGTGAATACTTACCTTCACGTTTCTATTTTCTAAGGAAACTAGTAAATTCATGTCATTAATTTTCAGAGGGATGTATTATGTGACTGCTGCAGTTTAGGTACTTCTAAGACAGTTTTAAGATAGCTTACTTAGTTTTAGCATAGTTTAAATTCAAATAGCCCTTATTTAGCAGCTTAATAATCAATGTAATTATCTCCCATACAAAATCTAGACAAGTGAAAATTAAACTCCCATTATATATTTTAAGGGGGCTAAGGGACCTTGAACAAAATTATTGCAAGTATCCTTTACAGCTATTTTCTATTTTAATTGAAAACTAGAATGTAGTGGTATATATTGAGGGTATGCATCTTATTTTTGTTCAATATGATGAAATAGAATAAAAGTCTTGGAAATTTTTTCCTAACTTCGTAGCTTGATAGTCTCATTAAGTTATTTTATTTATTTATTTTTTTTTGAGACAGAGTCTCGCTCTATCGCCCAGGCTGGAGTGCAGTGGCCAGATCTCAGCTCACTGTAAGCTCCGCCTCCCAGGTTTACGCTATTCTCCTGCCTCAGCCTCCCAAGTAGCTGGGACTACAGGCGCCCGCCACCTCGCCCGGCTAGCTTTTTGTATTTTTTAGTAGAGACGGGTTTTCACCGTGTTAGCCAGGATGGTCTCGATCTCCTGACCTCATGATCCGCCCGTCTTGGCCTCCCAAAGTGTTGGGATTACAGGCTTGAGCCACTGCGCCTGGCCCATTAAGTTATTTTAAAACCCTCCTCTGATTGGCTACAGCTTACTCTTGTAAACTTATTTTCTGTTATTCCTTTATTTGCCCAACCAAGCTCATTTATTCGCTCCACATAAATGCTTTATAAACATTCAACTCTGCATGTAAACATCACCATCTCATAGATTTCTCTCTCTCCTTTACTTTATACAGATCCTTCCTGTCTTCAAATCCCAGCTCAAATTCTTGCTCCTTGAAGCCATCTTAAACACCCAACTGCCAGGCGCAGTGGCTCACTCCTGTAATCCCCATACTTTGGGAGGCCCAGGCGGGCAGATTACTTGAACTCAAGAGTTCAAGGCCAGCCTGGACAACATGGCAAAACCCCATCTCTACCAAAAAAAAAAAAAAAAAATAGGCAGGCCTGGTACTGTGCGTCTGTAGTCCTAGCTACTCAGGAGGCTGAGGTGGGAGTATTGCTTCAGCTTGGGAGGTGGAGGTTGCAGTGAGCCGAGATTGTGCTATTGCACTCCAGCCTGGGTGACAGAGAGAGACTATCTTGAAACAAACAAACAAACAAACAGAAAACAAAAACAGCTCACAGCAACCTTTTCTTTATGTGTGCTTACCACTTGTAATATGCAGCTCTCACTTATTATCATGAACTGCCTTCTGGCACCTCTTATATTATTGCCCTGTTAGGGTATTTGTTTTTATATTTTATAATTATTTAGCAGTTTTTCTTACTAATTGTGTTGTTTGATTCTTGAAGGCAAGAACCTTACCTTAAACTGTGTTATCTAGATTACCATCACATAATTAGTTAATGACTATTTGGTGGTTGGTTGATTTCAGGCGTATTTGGAAGTTTAAGTTCAGCACCAGCAACCTGCAGCCAATCAGTGATACCTTCTGTGGAAAATGGGGATACATTTTCAATTAAACAAAGTATTGAACCACCATCAGGGATTTATGGAAGATCAGTCCAGCAAAATATTTCATCATATCTTGATGTTGAGAATGAAAAAGATGTAAGGTTATTTGCTAATTATTAGAATAAATTTAAGCTTACAGTATGTCATTGTTTTGTGTATATCAGATGTGGGGTGGTGAAAGTATTTCGATTAAAATTTTAAAAACCTTAGTACAGTTGAAATTTTGAGCCTTGGCAATGTGGCAAAACCCTGTCTCCAGGAAAAATACAAAAATTGGCCGAAAAAATATAAAAATTAGTCACAGAAAGTAGAGAGCCTATTTTCTCTAGAAAAAATACAAAAATGTAGCCACAGCCATGCGTGCCTGTGGGCCCAGCTACTTGGGAGGCTAAGGTAGGAGGATCACTGGAGCTCGGACGGTCAAGGTTGCAGTGAGTCATGATTGCGCCACTGTACTCCAGCCTGGGCAACACAGTGAAACTGTCTCAAGGGGGGGGAAAAAAAGAAAGAAATTTTGATCCTTAATCATTTAAATAATAGATTATCCACCCTTCCCACTTAATAAAGGCATTCTCATTCTGGGGATAAAGTATGTAATATACTTTTTATTCTCTGTGTACTTTATATTTTACGTGTACTATATATACATATATATGTATGTATATATTCCGTTTTCTAGGATACACTTAAGTAGTGAAAGACTAATATCCTCAGAGACAAATTAGTTATCTGAGACAAAGATATTTTAAGTATCAAACTCCTTGAATATTTTCAGATTTTCAACTTTTTCATGCAGGCTAAAGTTTCTATTTCAAAATCTACTTATAACAAGATGAGACAAAAGAGAAAAGAAGAGAAAGAACTGTTTCACAATAAAGATTGTGAAAAGAAGGAAAAAAATTCCTGGGAACGAATGAAACATACAGGAACTGAGAAAATGGCATCTGAAGGTAAGTGGAATTTAAGTTTTGGTATTTTTTTTTTTTCTAGTAATAGTCTAAAGCTGATGAAATGAGGTTTCACTGGGGGTAATATATGACTAAGAATGAAATATCTTATATAACACTGAAATTTGCAAGACCCACAGTTTCTGTTTTAATTATATATAACTATTAAAATAATATGCTTTCTCATAAAAAGAAAAATGATTGTGTTTCTCCCTTCTAGATTTAGATATTTTTGGAGATGAGGTGGGGCTATCAAAAAATAAGAGTTCTCTTTAAGAAAACATTGCCTTCAGCCCTCCATTGAAAGGGTCCTGTTTAAAATGATCACTATCTTTAGTGTTTTCAGATTCAGATAGGTCACTTATTTAGATGTAAAGAATAAAGTCACAAATGCTTGTTAAGCTGAAGAGACCACATGTGGTCCAGTGCATTTGTGCCAGAAAGAGTACTGAACTGGGAACCAATAGACAGACCTGGCTTCTTAAGTTTCAGTTGTGCCTTTAGTTAACTTTGTGACCTGGAAGCCGGCCTCAGTTTTCTGCCCCTGTGAATATCTTAATTATCTCAAAGGTCCAGATTATCTCAAGGATCTCTTCTACACTCCCTGGAAATATTCCTGTTTTGCTGAGGAGTGGTATCCCATTTTATAGCAGATAACTGAGATGGTGAAACTGGTTTATATTACATCATGATCCAAAAAGGTCATTGCATTTGTCATTTATTCAGTCTATCCTTGAGTACCTACAATGTTTTGTGCTCAGTCAAAAATAGGCTCTATGTTTCCTGGTGTTGTTTTTTAAAATATTGAATACATGTTAGGTATAGTAGCAACGAGGAAAAATCAGATGTTGAAATAAAAAATCATGTGAACTATAATACACATTAACTATTATTGCTTAATTACTGTTTTGTTTAATATTATTAAATAAACTGTGAAATGTAATAAACACTCTTTAATTTATGTTGCATCTGAAGTCTAGATAGCAACAAAATGCTCAAGAAGGTTACAAAAAATACTCTAAATTTAACAGACAGTATACTTCTCTTGAAGGAAAAAATAAAAAAAGATTTAACCTAAATTAATATCTGAGGTTTTTCCTAGCTTTTATTTCCATTATAATACAACAAGGGGAGAAAACTGTATTTTGAAAGCTATTAATTGTTGAGAGTATGCCTGATGAGAGGTGTTAGCCTGTAACATTGTGGCTAAAGATGTCCCTAAAACCCATTAAATGTAGGTGTTTGTGAAACTTAAGCCTCTTAGCATTCTCACATAATTCACTATTTGTTATTGTCATAAAATTCAGGGAGAGAAAAACCCACGAAACTTCCTACCTAACTTAGCTAGTGTGAAGAGTAGAAATAGAAGTACAAATATTACAAATAGTAATAAATCATAAATTTGGGGGTATTCATTCTTGATGGATCAACTAATTTTGTGATTTTTGCCTATAATGTAGGCTTTAAAGATTGGGTTTCTGAGAAGTATAAGGAGAGTACCACTTTGAAGTCATCCTTATATTTGAAAATAAGAATATGCTTATACAATTATTATGTTGATCAGCTCAAAGTATAGCTGTTTAGCTGTATTTATGGTTATGAACATATTAGCAGAAATAATTTTTAATAGCTAAATTCTAATTGGATATGTCTCCAGTTAAGAAACTTTCTATCAGTTCACTGCTTCTCAAAGTATGTTTCACAGACTGTGTGAACTGTTTGTTACTCATCTATGATAACATACATACAGACAATATTTAGCTTCTAGAAACTATTTTAACAATTTGACAGTGCCACAACACTTTTATTGTACTTTATAAAAGAATCAATCTGCAACACAGTGAAAGTTTTTGTTTTGTTTTGTTTTGCTTTTTTTGAGATGGAGTCTTTTCTGTCAACCAGCTGGAGTGCAGTGGTGCAGTCTTGGTTCACTGCAACCTCTATCTCTCGGGTTCAAGCGATTCTTCTGCCTCAGCCTTCCGAGTAGCTGGGACTACAGGTGTGCACCACCATGTCAGGCTAATTTTTGTGTTTTTAGTAGAGACAGGGTTTCACTATGTTGGACAGGCTAGTCTCGAACTCCTGACCTCGTTATCCGCTCACCTCAGCCTCCCAAAGTGCTGGGATTACATGTGTGAACCACTGCACCCGGCCAACAGTGGAAGTTTTTTTTTTTTAAAAAAACTTCATTTGAGCATCACTACTTTCAATTGATATTCTATACACCTCCTTTTTCAAGATAACATTCTTCAGGTGAAAACAAAATAAAGATAGGTGATAGTACTTCATATTGTTATAATCTCAAGGTTGAAAATTTGGTGTTTATCTGTATATCTTTCTAATGAGTTATTGTTTCATGAGAGTGGGAATGGATTAGATATATTAAGGGAATTCTTAAAACTTCCACGTTCGTTTCTTCATCTGTAATGTCTGAATAATAATTATTACATAGGGTTGTTGAATGAATTAAATTAGATAGTATAAATGAAGGACATAGCACAATACCAGGGAAGATAATAAATGATAATAGTGCTATTTTTTTATTTGCTATTCTTTCAGGATTGGGATATTCCAAAGCTGGAGGATTTTATTTATACATGTTAGTCTTAGATATGAAACCTAAAGAGGGTCCATCTGAACCATCAAAAAAAAAAGTGAAAGGGGTCTATTATATAATTGGGATATCATCTTCCTCACATAACAAAAACTGGTACTGATTCATCGCTATAGTAATTTAAGGCATCATATTTTACCTTTTTACTTTTTGTGTTAGATATGTGATAAAGTTTTTGAAAGCAGAGATTCTGTCTTATACCTCTTTATAGAAGATCACAGGTAATGGTGGCCGTAGATCTAAGTCCTGCCTCTGCCACTCATTAGCAATGGAACCTTAAGTAAATTTCTTAGTCTCTGTAAAACGCAATTATTTTCTCAGCTGCAAATAAAGATAGTTAGAATGCCTACCTCAACTTTGTTGAGATAATTAAATGCAGTAAAGTTTGCAAAGCATTTATCCCAAGGTCTGGTGCATAGTATTTAATAAATGTCAGCTAATATCATTAACACCTTGTTGCCTTTGGATTTTAAATGACCAACTCTGAATATGCAATTAGTATGCAACATCAAGTGAAATTTCTTATATTTGTGATTTCAGGTAACGTTTTGTCACAGATAGCATGGTTAATAAATAATTTTTGATGATAGTTATTTTCTAGTGACTAATCTTTCCTTTCTAAAAGTATCTCTTAATATGGAAAAAAGAGCCAGTAAATCTTCCTACTTATAAAAGCCCATTCTGTTTGACCCTTTTCTTTTTAATATCTCCACTGCATGTGTCTCGCATTATACAGTGCTCTCAAGGATATTATCCTGAGCACTCAAAGAGGATGATTTATGTTCTCAACTTATAGTACAGTGCCTTACATCTGGAAAATGCTTGGTCAATGTCTTATTACAGAAGAAACATCATTCTTATTACTACACATGGTCTTAGAATTTGTAATAGGCCACTAATTCTATATCAATAGAGAAAATCAACTAGAATTCTACATACAGATGCCATGAACCTTTATCTTCACTTCTCAGTTATGAAACAGGTATATATCCACATTTTTACAAAATGGGATCATACTGCTTCTTTGACTTTTAGCTGTTAAAATAAAGCCAGACTTTGTTATGACTCATGACTGAAAAACTACTTATATTTTTATTAAATATAATTTGTTAATAATTTTGCATATAAAAAGTAAAGTTTTCAATAGTTTTGGTTTCTGGGTACTGTAATTTTCCTCAAGACTAAACTAATAGTACTATGTTTCCATAATAAATGTTCATCACAACTGTAGTCAGAATAATGTTTGTATCCTTTGTATGAAGGTCTTCTTGGCCGGGCATGGTGGCTCACGCCTGTAATCCCAGCACTTTGGGAGGCTGAGGCGGATGGACTGCTTGAGGTCAGGAGTTCAAGATCAGCTTGACCAACATGGTGAAACCCTGTCTCTACTAAAAATACAAAAATTAGCCGGGCATGGTGGTGCGCGCCAATAGTTCCAGCTACTTGGGAGGCTGAGGCAGGAGAATCGCTTGAACCAGGTGGCAGAGGTTGCAGTGAGCTGAGATTGCACTACTGCACCCTAGCCTGGGCAACAGAGCGACACTCCATCTCAAAAAGATAAACATTTGTAAAAAAAGGTTCTCTCATAGTTTAATGTATTTTGTTTTAGGTAAAACATCTACTGGAGTCATTTCACAGTATAAAGAAAGGATGCCTTCTGTCACTCATAGTCCAGAGATAATGGATCTATCAGAACTACGACCATTCTCTAAACCAGAAATAGCACTGACAGAAGCCCTGAGGCTTTTGGCTGATGAGGATTGGTAAGTTCACCATCCTTAACTTAAAACTAAGCAGAGTTCTAAAGCTTTCTGTAAATATTTAATTAAAAATCTTGAAACACATTTTCTATTAAAATAACTTTAGAAACGATTATTTAGTTCTTAAGCATCAGAATCTTTTCAGCTTATTAATGTAGCTGAACTCTGGTCCTAATAGTACTTTATTACCAGTTGTGTTATAACTTACATGCCATAAGAATATAATTTAGCTTTATTATGGATTATGTAAACCCTTTGATAACGGGATACAAATTTCACCGTTTCTCAAAGTATGTCTCTGTGAAATATAATTTTTAATTGTCCTGGAAATACCTACCTGCTCTTATTGCAGTTATAGCAGCCACCCAACCAGCCCAGCCAATAACTCAAGGGAGACAAAAGACAGTGGCAATGTGCATCCCACGTGTTTCAGCAGGAGCCTCCACTTACTGCCTTTGTCTCATTTCCTCCCTTGTTCCTTCAGTATCTCTCATTGTCCCCATCTTATACCTCTTCATCAGTTTTGCCTCTGTTCTAGAGCATATTCATCAAGTTTCAAATGTGCCATAATATCTCCTATTTTTTAAAAACCTCCAGGCTGGGCACGGTGGCTCATGCGTGTAATCCCAGCACTTTGGGAGGCTGAGGTGGGCGGATCACGAGGTCAAGAGTTCAAGACCAGCCTGGCCAACATAGTGAAACCCCATCTCTACTAAAAATAGAAAAAAATTAGCCAGGCATGGTGGCGGCGCCTGTAGTCCCACCTACTTGGGAGGCTGAGGCAGGAGAATTGCTGGAACCCAGGAGGTGGAGGTTGCGGTGAGCCGAGACTGGGCAGCTGCACTCCAGCCTGGGCAACACAGTGAAACTCTGTCTCAAAAAAAAAAAAATAGAAGTTCTGCAGAATTTAATCCACTGGCATTCTCTTTGTACATTGATTTTGTAGCTCAAGGGCAGTCTTTTTCTGGCGATCTTTTTCTGTAAAGATCCAGGTAATAGGTATTAGACTTTGCAGGGCAGATGCCTCTGTTGCAGATACTGAACTCTGTTGTGCAAAAGCAGCCTTAAAACAGTATCTAAACAAATGGGCATAGCTGTGTTTCTATAAAACTTTACTTATAAAACATATGAAAACTTTACTCATTAAAAAAATCTGATGGAGCCAGATTTGGCCTATGAGCCATAGTTTGCCAATCCCTTCTTAAATTATTTCATTCAGTTTCACAGCTTTAAATTCCATCTAAACTCTGATATTTCATAAATGTGTATCTGTATCCCTGGTATCATTTTGAGCTCTAGACTCAAAAAGAAGTAATCCAACAGCCAACTTGGCCCTTTCACTTAGATGCCAGTAGACATCTTAAATTTAACATATCCAGAAAAGAAATCCTGAACTTCTTCCTGCCAACATGGATTAACAGAACTGTATTTGCCTTCATACATGAAAGATCTAATAAAATTATACAAAATATATGAAACAATAGTTTTCAAGGGCTGGGCACAGTGGCTCATGCCTGTAATCTCAGCACTTTGGGAGGCCAAATCACTTGAGGTCAGGAATTCAAGCCCAGCCTGGCCAACCCTGTCTCTACTGAAAAACGCAAAAAATCAGCTGGGGTATGATGGTGCACGTCTGTAGTACCAGCCACTTGGGAGACTGAGACACAAGAATCGCTTGAACCTGGGAGGCAGAGGTTGCAGTGAGCCGAGATCGTGTCACTGCACTCCAGTATGGACTACAGAGTGAGACTCCATCTCAAAAACAAAGAAACAGCAACAACAAAAAACAATAGTTTTCAAGATACTCTTCACCAGGCTATGGAAAGATCTCTGAGAGACAGGAAACAAACCAGGTGAGCCCTACAATTACCCAGCTTGCTTTCTGGAGAGAGTTTCCAGATTGCAGCTAAAGGAGGGAAAAACAGGCAGATAGCAGCAGAGATGGACATGGTGCTGAGAGTTTGAGGAGGCCATGGTGACTAGACTTTGCAGGACAGAGTGCCAGATAGAGCTCCACAGAGAGCTCCAGAGATCATAAGAGGATTCTATTCAAATGATAGCAGACAATGGGTCGGTGCCTGCGTGTAAATATATTTCCTGAGACCAGAACAAGAACCACTCAAAAAAGTTACAAGGAACAATGTCAGGAGCATATACAATGTTAATAATACTTCCTGTTCCCACCGGCAGAGAGGAAAAGTTCATAATTCACAGGGCACTGGGTAGAATACTCAGAGAGAGTTTTGCTCCATAGTGTAGTAAAATAAACCATAGACTGAATATTTGGTTCCCACCTAACGAAGTTTAAAAGCAAGGCCTAAGAGGATCAAACATTTGTTCCTTATTTGAAATACGTTTTCAAATAACTATATCCCAGAACAAAGCTGAAGAATATTTATAGGAATACAAAAATAGCTAAAGTAAATTTATAATGTTTGGCATCCAATAAGAAATTACCAGGCATGCAGAGAAGCAGGAAAATATAACCAATAGTGAGAAGGAAAAAAGCCAACAAGTGAAACCAATGCAAAAATGACACAGATGATAGAATTAGTAGACAAAGACATTGTAACTGTAACAATTGCATGCATTAACGAGGCTAGAGGAAAGGTTGAGCAAGTAAAGAGACATAATATATATAAGAAACCCAAAACTGATGTCTACAGATGAAAGCTATAATGTCTGAGATCAGAAATACACTGGATGAGATTAATAGGTTAGATATTCCAGAAGAAAAGATGAGTGAAGTTGAAGACGTAACCATTGAAACTATTCAAAATGAAACAATGTAGGCTGGCCAATATGGCAAAATCCTGTCTCTACCAAAAATATAGAAATTAGCCAGTTGTGGTGATGCACACCTGTAGTCCTAGCTACTAGGGCGACTGGGGCAGGAGAGTCGCTTAAACCCGGGAGGCAGAGATTGCAGTGAACTGAGATTGTACCACTGCACCCCAACCTGGGCAACAGGGTGAGAGTCTGTCTCAAGGAAAAAAAAAAAAAAAATCAAAATGAAAGTGAGAGAAACAAGACTGAAAAAAAAAGTCCAGAAAATCTGTCAATTGTGGGACAACTTCAAGTTATGTGTAATTGGAGTTACCAGACAGAGAAGGAGACAGAAAAGAAAAGAATATGTGCAGAAAAAAAATGGACACAATTTGTTCAAATTTGATGAAAACTGTAAACTCAGAGATCTAGGAAGTTCAATGAACACCAAACACAAGAAACATGAAAAGAAATATTTCAAAGGAGATATAATCAAAAGGCCTAAAATTAGGGATGGAGAAAATCTTAAAAATAGCTGAGGGCAAGACATTACATATAGAACAAAGATCAGACTACTTATCAAATACACTGCAAACCAAAAAACAGTTCAGTGAGATATTTAGAGTACTGAAAGGAAAAACAAACTGTCAATCTAGAATTCTATATCCAATGAAAATATCTTTCAAAAATAAAAGTAGTGGACCGGGCATGGTGGCTCACACTTGTAATCCCAGCACTTTATGAGGCTGAGCTAGGAGGATTACTTGAGCCCAAAAGTTCAAGACCAGCCTTTGCAATATGGCAAGACCTCATCTCTAGAAAAAAAAAATTAAAAATCTGGATGCAGTGATGTGTTGCTGTAATCCTGGCTACTCAGGAGGCTGAGGCAGAAGGATCACCTGAATCCAGGGGTTTGAGGCTGCAGTGAGCTGTGATTGTGCCACTACAGTCCAGCCTGGGCAACAGAGTGAAACCTTGTCTCTTAAAAAAAAAAAAAAGTTTTAAAAGAAGCAAAATGTCTGACATTTTGATACAAAGGCCCAAAGGGAAGACCTGGGAGTATTGCTTTACCATTCTTACATATGAAATGGTATATATCACTTCAAGGTAGACCGATAAGTAACCAGTAAAATAACACAAAAGTTTTGTTGGGAAGGCAACAAAGGAGATAAAATGTAACTATAAAAATAATTATAAAGAAAAGATGGGACAAATAGAAAACAAACAGCAAGATGATAGACTTAAACCCAATCATCTAATCACATTAAATGTAGATGAACTAAACACCCTAGTGAGATTAGATTAAAAAGCAAGACTCAACTATATGCTGCCTATAAGAAATTTGTTTAAATATATAGGTACAAATAAGTTAAAAGTAGAGATGCAAAAAGATATATACCATGCTAACACTAATCAAAAGATAGATTATGTGGCTTTATTAATATCAAAGTATATTTCGAAGCAAAGAATATTAATGAGAGTATTTATTTTATATTGTTATGTAACAAATTGCCACAAACTCAATGGATTCAAACCACACAAATTGATTAACTGTCAGTTTTCTGGGTCAAGAGATCAGATACAAGTTAACTCAACTCTTTGCTCAGGATATCACTAGGGTGAAATCAAAGTGTCAGCCAGGGATGCGATCTCATCTTTCAATTTTCTTAGAAGCTCATTGGAAAAATTGTCTTCCTTTTAGATGTGCAATGGAGGTTTTCATTTTTGTATTAGTCCGTTTTCATGCTGCTGATAAAGACATATCCAAGACTGAGAAGAGGTTTAATTGGACTTACAGTTCCACATGACTGAGGAGGCCTCAGAATCATGGCGGGAGGCAAAAGGCACTTCTTACATGGTGGCAGCAAGAGAAAATGAAGCAAAAGCGGAAACCCCTGATAAACCCATCAGATCTTGTGAGACTTATTCACTATCATGAGAATAGCACAGGGAAGACCGGCCCGCATGATTCAGTTACCTCCCCGTGGTTCCCTCCTGAATCCTGGGACATAGCCAAACCCTATCAATCTTCTAGAGGTCAACCCTCATGTCCTTATTATGTGCCACACACACAGACATAGATCCTCTCAATATGAAGCTTACTTTTTCGAAGCCAGGAGAAGAATCTCTGCTGCTGCTGCTGCTTATCTCTTTTAAGGGAGGTAAAGCCTCCCCAGGATAATCTCCCTTTTGATTAACTTGATGTCAACTGATTAGGGACCATAATTAAATCTGCAAATCTCTTTTGCCATCACACTTAATATGATCACAGGGAGTGATATCCTAACACATTCACATATCACTCACAGGGAGTGATATCGCAACACATTCATGGAGAGGGTGTAATACAGGTTGTGTAAATCAGGGGTAGGAATTATGGATGCCATCTTAGGATTCTGTCTACCACATCCAGAATAAAGAGGGTCATTTTATAGTTATAAAGGAATTAATTCATCAAGAGGACATGGAAGTCCTGATACTTATTTACCATATAATATTGCTTGAAAATACATTAAGCAAAAACTAATAGAACTGCAAGGAGGAATAAATCTCTAGTTATAATTGGAACTTCAATAATCCTCTCTCATTAATAAATAGAACAAGTTGAAAGAAAATCAGTAAAGATGGCCAGGTGCGGTGGCTCATGCCTGTAATCCCAACACTTTGGGAGACCGAGGCAGGCAGATCACGAGGTCAGGAGATTGAGACCATCCTGGTTAACATGGTGAAACCCCATTTCTACTAAAAATACAAAAAAAAAAAAAAATTAGCTGGGCATGCCTGTAGTCCCAGCTACTTGGGAGGCTGAGGCAGGAGAATCGCTTGAATCTGGGAGGCAGAGGTTATGTTGAGCCAAGATCGGGCCACTGCACCCCAGCCTGGGTGACAGAGCTAGACTCCATCTCAAAAAAAAAAAAAAAAAAAAAGAAAATCAGTAAAGATGTAGAAGATTTGGACAATGCTTTTTTGTATGTATTTTTAGTAGAGATGGGGTTTTTCTATGTTACTCAAGCTGGTCTCAAATACCTGGGCTCAAGCAATCCATCCACCTTAGCCTTCCAAAGTGTTGGGATTACAGGGTCACCACACCTGGCCTGAACAACAGTATTGACCAATGTTGCCATGGGATCCTTAAGGTGTTACTTTGATAGCCAGAAACATCTGTGGCCAGTGGCACCTTTGCCCAAGTTTTGCTTAGGCCCACTTGGGCTCGTTTTGCCCACTTGGCCTCGCAGGCTGTGCTTGGCTTTTGCTACCAGCCTAGATCCTATGCCTGCAAAGGGTGAGCCAGGCACAGAGCAGCGAGGGGTGCATGAGCATGGGGTCTGGCCACTGCACACAGCCAGGTATATGCTGGCTGTGGCAGGATAGGCAGCTCCATGCACTCTCACAGCTGCTGGCTTCCTGCTACAGCTGGACCAGACATACCACAAGCAGCTTCCACTGTGGGCACCAGGGAATGTGGCGGCACCCAGAAGCTTGGAGATGCCAGCAACTGCAGAGCCCCAAAGAGAGTATGCCAGCCCTTGCTTGGGAAGCTCCTAAGTCTGGGTTCCCCATAGGGCCACAGCTCTTTTCTCCTTTCTTCTCACCTTCTCGTTGCCCACAATGTCATGAGTGGTGGCAATGTGATTGGGGTAGGGGGAGTTTTCAGCCATGTTTGTGTTATAGATCTTTCAGTCCTGAATTCTTGTCCTGAGTCCAAGAAGAATTAGGTATATGGACCTCCAGTTGTGGAGCAAGGTGAAGAGATGCTTCATTGAGCAACAGTATACCTCTCAGAAGACCTGAAGTGGGTAGCTCCTTTCTGCTGGCAAGTCGTCCTGACATCTGTGCAACCCTCAATGGAGAGGAGACTCAGAGTGGGGTAGCTCCTATCCACAGGCAGGTCATCCTGATGTCTGTGCAGCCGTAAGTGGAGAGGAGACCCAGAGTGTGTAGCTGCTATCCACAGACAGGTTGTTCTGGTGTCTCTGCAGCCCTCAGCAGAGAGGAAACCTAGAGAGGGTAGCTTCTATCCGCAGGCAGGTTGTGCTGATGAGTGTACAGCTCTCAGCAGAGAGGAGACCCACAGAGGGTAGCTTTTCTCCACAGGCAGGTCATCCCATCTGCCAGAGTCTGGCTGAGTCTGGGATTTTTATGCACTTCAGAGAGGAAGAAGTGCATGCTGACTGGTCCATGGGCAGGCCTGGAAAAAGCACCATAAGTTCTCACTCCAGTCTGTGAAACTAGGCAGCCCACCCCTACAAGCTTCAGTCTGTCCCTGGCTTGAAGGTGAGGCTTCACCTGCCCCTTTCTGCCCAGGAGCCTGTCTGCCTCCTGCCACCATCAACCTGCTGTCCACAGTGCCCAGGCTGTTTGTGCTGAGGGATGCCTGCAGGCCCACACCAAGCTGCCCTCAGCATGCTCCCGGCTTCCTTCCCATGCTTGTTGGTGCCCAAAGTCCAGTGGGGACCATGTCAGCACTACCTCAAGTGCGTGCACACCCAGCTAGGTCCTGACAGCACCCGGGATCAGCCGCAACTTCGTTCCAAAATTGGAGGTTGTGCTGGGAGTGGGGAGAAGCCAGGCAGTGGGAGAAGGCACTTTTGAGCCTGTCGGGAAGGGGAATTTCCAGGGCCCCTGAGAGCACAGGGATGCCTAGGTCTGCAGCTGTGGCTCAATGGCTACAGCTGTGCCCAGGAAGTCGGGGCTCCTTTCCCTTCTACTCAGAAGGGGGCATGGCTCCCACCTGTTCCTGGCACCCGCTGGCTCCATGGAGCACACGGTCCCTGCTGTACCTTCCCTGCCACAGCAGGTGTCTTCACAGTGGCCACTCCAGAGGGGCCGCCACTGCCATCCGTGTGACCTAATTAACATTTATAACACATTCCACCTAGAGCAACAGAATTCACATTCTATTCAAGTCCACAAGACATATTTACCAGGAAAGACCTTATTCTAGGCTATAAAACAAGTAATTTTAAAGGAATCGGATTTTACAAATTTTGTTCTCTGGAATTAAATTGGAAATTAATGACAGGTGTTTGGAAAGTGCTCAAATATTTAGAAACTAAGTAACACACTTACATGTGTAACCTATGGATCTAAGAAGAAATCAAAAGGAAAATTACAAATTATTTTGAATTTGATGAAATAAAGAATGAAACATCAAAATTTGTGGGATGTAGCCAAATTAAAGAGGAATATGTCACACTATAACACCTATATTAGAAAAGAAGAAAAGTTCTATATAAAGGAAATCAGCTTTCACCTTAAGAAACTAGAAACAGAAGAGCACATGAAGCCCAAAGTAAGCAAAGAAAGGAAATAATAAAGATCTGTGTGGAGATCATTGCAATGGAAAACAATAGAGAAAATCAGTGAAAGCAAAAGCAGGTTCTTGGAGAAGATCAATAAAATGGATAAGCCTCTTGTCAAATTGACCAAGAAAAAGGAGAAAAATTGCTAACATCAAGAATGAAAGAAGAAACATCACTACTGATCATACAGCTGTTAAACAGATAATATAGAAATATGATAAACAGCATGATGCCCCAAAATTCAACAACTTAGGTGAAATGGACTGAAAGACACAAATTACCAAAACTCATTCATAAAGAATTAGATAACTTGTGACCGGGCACGGTGGCTCACGCCTGTAATTCCAGCACTTTTGGAGGCCAAGGCAGGTGGATCACTTGAGGCCAGGAGTTCAAGACCAGCCCGGCTAACATGGTGAAACCCCATCTCTACTAAAAATACAAAAATTAGCCACATGTGGCGGTGCATGCCTGTAATCCCAGCTATTCAGGAGGCTGAGGCACAAGAATCGCTTGGACCTAGGAGGAGAAGGTTGCAGTGAGCTGAGATTGCACCACTGCACTCCAGCCTGGGCAACAGAGCAAGACTCTGTCTCAAAAAAAATATAATAATAACTTGTATAACCCAGTATCTATTAATGAAATTGAATTTTTGTTTAAATTTTCCTGCAAAGAAGCCAGGAGTGGTGGCTCATTGCCTGTAATCCTAGCACTTTGGGAGGCTGAGGCGGGCAGATCACTTGAGGTCAGGAGTTCGAGACCACCTGGCCAACATGTGAAACCTAGTCTCTACTAAAAATACAAAAATTAGCCAGCCATGGTGGTGCACACCTGTAATCCCAGGTATTCTGGAGGCTGAGGCAGGAGAATCGCTTGAACCCAGGAGGCGGTGGTTGCAGTGAGCCAAGATTGCGCCACTGCACTCCAGCCTGGGTGACATAGCAAGACTCCCTCTGAAAAAAAAAAAAAGTTTCCACAAAGAAACCTTCAGTTTCTGATAGTTTATCCCAAACTTTTTACGAAGATACTATTTCTACATATACTTCTAGAACATTGAATAAGATGAAGTTCTCATCTCATTGATTGAGGCCACCATTACTCTGATACCAAAACCATACAAAGATAGGAAAACTACAGACTGATTCCTAATATAGCATAAGAACATAGAGATAAAATTCTTAACACAGAACTTATTTCCCCTCTTCTTAATCTGAAATATACTTCTCCCTCAGTGTTCACTGTCTTAGTTAACAGCCCTGCCATACACATTTGGTTGTTCATTCCAAGTCAGGATTGACTTCTTTTTTTGTCTTTGTTTGTTTGTTTGAGACAGAGTCTCACTGTGTCACCCAGGCTGAAGTGCGGTGGCATGATCACAGCTTACTGCAATATTGACCTCTGTGGGCTCAGGTGATCCTCCCACATCAGCCACGCAAGTAGCTGAGACTAAAGGTGCACACCATCATGCCTGGCTAATTTTTGTATTGTTTGTAGAGACAGAGTTTTACCCAAGCTGGTCTCGAAATACTGGGCTCACGCAATCTGCCCGCCTCAGCCTCCCAAAGTGTTAGGATTATAGGCGTGAGCCACTGCACCTGGCCTCTCATTTATTTACATTCCATCAATTCTTATATTTTCAGAACATATCCTGAAACCACTTACCTACTTCAATCTCTGCTGCCATCCCTCTAGTTCATGCCGTAGTTGTCTCCCACGTGGCTATCGTAGTTTCATCACTGGCTTCCATGCTTGTATTATTACTCCATCTCATATAATAGCTGTTGATACTGTTAAGATATAAACCAGACCATGGGACTTCCTCACAGAAAGCAGTTTGGTAGCTCTCTAGAACCCTAGGGAAAAAAATTTAAATCCTTACCAAATATTGTAACTCTTTATTACCAAGGGACAGATAATGAAGGACCAGCTAACCAGGCCTATTGTTAAATCATAAAAGGGTCTGTTCATCAAGAAGACGTATCAGTCCTAACACACACACATACACATACACACACATATATATATATATAGAGAGAGAGAGAGAGCAACATATGAATGCTTCAGAATACATGAAGGAAAAAACTAATAGAAATTTAAGGAGAAATACACAAATCTACAATTACATCTATATTATTATATAAGGTACACAGTTATAGATTGTATAAGTTAATATAATTATAATCTTTTAAATCTAAAAGATATGTTATGTTTACACTATAATGTAGTCTAATAAGTATTATGCCTAAAAAAAAATGCCTTAATTAAAAAATACTTAATTGCTACTACTGATCACCTGAACCCTAAGTGAGTTGTAATCTTTTTGCTAGTGGAGGATCTTACCTTGATGTTGATAGCTGCTGACTGATCAGGGTGGTAGTGGCTGGCTGTGGTAATTTTATCTATCACAGCAAATATTACTGCTTGTTGACAATGTACTTGGTCACTCATGAGCTCTGATGGAGATGTACAAGGATATTAATGTTGTTTTCATGCATGCTAACGTAACTTCAATTCTGAAAATTTAGCACCTAAGAATCATACTGATTTTGAAAGTCCTAGATGGCATCTTCTAATAGGAGGCTGTTTCATTTACATTGAATATCTGTTGTTTTGTGTAGCTACTTGTATCTATTACCTTACCTAGATCTTCTAGATAACTTGCTGCAGCTTCTACATTAGCACCTACTGCTTCACATTGCACTTTTTTTTTTTTTTTTTTTCTCTTTGACACGGAGTCTTGCTCTGTCACTCAGGCTGGAGTGCAGTGGTGTGATCTTGGCTCACTGCAACCTCCACCTCCCAGGTTCAAGTGATTCTCCTGCCTCAGCCTCCTGAGTAGCTGGAATTACAGGTGTCCACCACCACGCCCAGCTAATTTTTGTATTTTTAGTAGAGATGGGGTTTCACCATGTTGGCCAGGCTGGTCTCGAACTCCTGACTTCTTGATCCGCCCACCTCGGCCTCCCAAAGTGCTGGTATTACAGGTGTGAGCCACCGCGCCCAGCCCACATTACACTTTTATATTATGGAGATGGCTTCTTTCCCTCAACCTCATGAACCAACCTCTGCTAAACTCAAACTTTTCACCTGAACCTTTCTCACCTTTCTGAACCTCTTCCTTGGCAATATTCCATATACAGAAAAGAAGACATTTGTGATCCTGTTCCAGTTGAGTCCCATCTAACGAATGATCTTGTCATTTCTTTTTCCCATAGGGAGAAGAAAATTGAGGGACTGAATTTTATTAGATGCTTAGCTGCTTTTCATTCTGAGATACTGAACACAAAGTTGCATGAAACAAATTTTGCAGTTGTTCAAGAGGTAAACTTATTTTTCAGATGAGTTAAGGATTGTTAGAATAACAAAGGATAAATATGCTGTTTATTTGACCTTTAAAATGTTTAAACAACTCTATACCATATGATATAAAAGGCTTGTATTTAATTAAACTAGTCCGTGTCTTAATTTGCAACATTAAGAGAAACTTAATAGGTGTTGATTCTTAGGACTAAAGATAATATATATTAACATGTGGAGTTTTGTTTGTTTTTGAAATGGAGTCTTGCTCTGTCGCCCAGGCTGGACTGCAGTGGTGCGATCTCGGGTCACTGCAACCTTCTCCTCCTAGGTTCAAGAGATTCTCCTGCCTCAGTCTCCCAAGTAGCTGGGATTACAGGCACATGTCACCACGCCTGGCTAATTTTTGTATTTTGAGTAGAGATGTGGTTTGACCATGTTAGCCAGGCTGGTCTTGATCTCCTGACCTGGTGATCCACCCACCTTGGCCTCCCAAAGTGCTGGGATTACAGGTGTAAGCCACCACGCCCAGCTTAAGATATGTTACTTGAAGCCAGGAGTTCAAGACCAGCTTGCCCAACATGGCAAAACCCCATTTGGACTAAAAATACAAAAATTAGCTGGGCATGGTGGTGTGCACCTGTAATCCCAGCTACTCAAGTGGCTGAGGCATGAAAATTGCTTGGACCTGAGAGGCAGAAGTTGCAGTGAGCTGAAATCACGCTACTGCACTCCAGCCTAGTCCACAGAGCGAGACTCTAACTCAAAAAAAAAAAAAAAAACAAAATTGTAAAATTCCTTTCCTAGTGATTTTCTTGCAGAATATCAGCAAAATGTACATTTTGAAATTTTATTTTAGGTGAAAAATTTACGTTCTGGAGTTTCTCGTGCTGCTGTGGTCTGTTTAAGTGATCTTTTCACTTATTTGAAAAAGAGCATGGATCAAGAGCTAGATACCACAGTAAAAGTTTTGTTGCAGAAGGCTGGTGAATCCAATACATTTATAAGAGAAGATGTTGACAAAGCATTGAGAGCTATGGTTAATAATGTAACTCCTGCACGTGCAGTTGTTTCTCTTATCAATGGTGGACAAAGGTAATGTTCAAAATGACCTTGAAATGTCTTTAAACTAAAAATGAAATGTTGCAATCAGGAGTGTAGAAAAGAAACAAGCAAATCTTAGTATTATATTGGTCAAAAAACATTTATTAGAAAGTTCCTATGAGATAAACATTATACTACATGCTGAATATGAAAAGAATAATGTTGTTATTATTTTTCTCATAGAATATGTATACTTCTTGTGTCCCTCGGGCACCTAGCAAAATGTCTGCCACACAGAATCATCTAGGCAATTTGGCTTTAGGAGCCTTACAATTATTATTATTTTTTAATTAATTTTTATTTCAGTAGCTTTTGGGGTACAAGTGGTTTTTTTGTTACATGGGTGAATTGTATAATAGTGAATTCTGAGATTTTTGTGCACCCATCACTTGAGTAGTGTACATTGTACCTAATGTGTAGTTTTTATGCCTCACCCCCTCCTGCTCTCCTTCTTTCTCTAAAGTTCATTATATATAGTTCATTATATATATCACCCTGTATGGCTTTGCATACTCATAACTTAGCTGCCACTTATAGGTGAGAACATACGGTTTTTGGTGTTTTACGCCTGTGTTATTTCACTTAGAATAATGGCCTCCAGCTCCATACAAGTTTCTGCAAAAGACACCATTTAATTCATTTTAATGGCTGGGTAGTATTTATATATATATATGTATATATGTATATATATGTACATATATATATACACACACCATTTTCTTTATCCACTGATTAGTCCGTGGGCACTTACATTGGTTCTACATCTTTGTAATTTTGAATTTTGTTGCTATAAACATATATGTGCAAGTATCTTTTTCACATAATGACTTCTTTTCGTTTGGGTAGATACCAAGTAGTGGGATTGCTAGATCAAATGGTAGATCTACTTTTAGCTCAATAAAAGTTATTGTAATAACGTTACCCTGTTGTTATTCCAATAATGTTATTTACATTCATAGAGCTATAACTAAATGTCTGTTTTGTTTTGCTTTTAACTTTTGAGGAAGGGATAAGTAATGCAAATAATTTGACATTCTAGACTCACAGGATGATTGTTGAGGAGCTGTTAAATCATTTAACTTTAGGATTGATCTTTGGCCTCATGTGGTGGCTCACACCTGTAATCCCAGCACTTTGGGAGGCCAAGGTGAGAAGATCCCTTGAGCCCAGAAGTTTGAGACCAGCCTGGGCAACATAGTGAGACCTCGTCTGTACTAAAAATAAAATCAAATTAACTGAGTGTGGTGGCGCATGCCTGTGGCCTCAGCTACTTGGAAGGCTGAGGCAGGAGGATCACTTGAACCCAGGAGGTCGAAGCTGCAGTAAGCCATGATTGCATCACTGCATTCCAGCCTCAATGACAGAGCATGACCCTGTCCCAAAAAACAAAACCAAAACAAAACAAACAAACAAAAAAACACCATAGATCCATAGATATTTGGAGCAGAGTTTATATAACAACTCTGTATTAATTGATCATGTCTCCTTGTAGCCATTTACACATTGCTGTAAGAAGGTGTACAGCCCAGCATTTATCAGATGTATTGGAATTTATGGAACCAGAACGTATTTTATCTGCAACAAAGGATATGGCTGAACGTATATTACCAGCTGCTGCTAAGTTTGCTCAAGACAGTTCACAAGAAACCAGGTGAATATCTGCTAATGTTGGCTAAATCTATTATTAATAAGGGCTTACAAGTAGGAAAGGAAAGAAAGTTTAAAAAAGAATGAACATTTTCTAAATGGAGAAGTGGGATCCCCAGGGATTGGTGCTGGGGGATGGTCTTATTTAACCAGATTGTAAATACTCTTGAGGGAGTGCACAGTGAATTCTCCAAATTTACAGATGACACTACATACTTCTGGGTAGTGAGATGCCAAGTCACAGGGATGAACTTCATGAAAACGGCACAAGACTGTATGAGTGGGCAGAAAAGTGGCAGAAGAACTTCATTATGGGCAAATGTAAGGTAATGCATTTAGGGGAAAATGATATATTTTCCAAGCAATCAGGTAAAATCAAGGAAATAGGTACACATGAAAAATGCAGGAATAGGGCTGGGCGTGGTGACTCACGCCTGTAATCCCAGCACTTTGGAAGGCCGAGGTGGGCGGATGACGAGGTCAGGAGTTCAAGACCAGCCTGGCCAACATGGTGAAACCCCGTCTCTACTGAAAATACAATACAATTAGCCGGGCGTGGTGGCAGGCACCTGTAATCTCAGCTACTCGGGAGGCTGAGGCAGGAGAATTGCTTGAACCCGGGAGGCGAATGTTGTAGTGAGCTGAGATTGCGCCATTGCACTCCAGCCTGGGCGACAGAGCGAGACTCTGTCTCAAAAAAAAAAAAAAGAAAAATACAGGATTATGCATAACAATATATTATTCCACAAAACGTGAGATATCTGCAGTCTGGAAACCACGAATTTCTGATGGTTGTACTGGAAAAACAATTTTATGAAGTTTAAGAACCGTCAGAGAAAGACAGCACAATAATTAAGATGTGGATGGTATAATGGCTGTGGTGGTGACAAAAATTTTGGATGTAGTCAGATGCTTATGTTAAATTTCTAGTCCCCATCATTGTTTGTCCTTAAGCAAGTTACTTAATTTCTGTTAGTCTCTGTTTCCATGTCTATACAATTAGGAAGGGTGGACTAGGTGACCAGTAATGTTCCATGTAAAATCTAAACTTTTTATAGTAATGATATATGGCCGGGTGTGGTGGCTCACGCCTGTAATCCCAGCACTTTGGGAGGCGGAGGTGGCTAGATCACCTGAGGTCAGGAGTTTGAGACCAGCCCACGAACATGGCAAAACCCTGCCTCTACTGAAAATATAAAAATTAGCCAGGCATGGTGGCACATGCCTGTAATCCCAGCTACCCAGGAGGCTGAGGCAGGAGAATCACATGAACCTGGGAGGCGGAGGTTGCAGTGAGCTGAGATTGTGCCACTGCACTCCAGCCTGAGAAACAGAGCCAGACTCCATCTCCAAAAAAAAGGCCAGTTGTGGTGGCTCACACCTGTAATCCCAGTACTTTGGGAGGCCAAGGCAGGTGACTCACAAGGTCAAGCAATTGAGACCATTCTGGCCAACATGGTGAAACCCCATCTCTACTAAAAATACAAAAATTAGCTGGGCGTGGCGGCACTTGCCTGTAGTCGCAGCTACTCGGGAGGCTGAGGCAGGAGAATCTCTTCAGCCACTGCACTCCAGCCTAGAGACAGAGCGAGACTCCATCCCCCCCCCAAAAAAAATTCATTAATAATAATAATTTTTTAAAAGAATCTGAGTCATAAAGATTAAAGTGAAGAAGTATATAAAATGTTTAACATTTTAGGACAAAGATGTTCGTTACTTTAGGTATCTGGAGTTAATATTATGGAACTCATTATACCTAAAGATAATACAGAAAGTAAATATATTAGTTTTCCATTGCTGTGTGAAGTTTAACACAAATGTAGGAGCTTAAGGTAACCCATGTTTTTTGGCTTACAGTTCTTTAGGTTAGAAGTCTGGCATGGCTCACCTCACTTCACTGCCAATGGTTTCAGAAGGTCAAAATCAAGGTGATAGCAGTGCTGGGCTTTGCCAAATTCAATTCCTTGTGGTTATAAGACTGAGGTCAGCTGGGCACGGTGGCTCACACCTATAATCCCAGCACTTTGGGAGGTGGAGTCGGGTGGAGGAGCTGAGGTCAGGAGTTCGAGACCAGCCTGAACAACATGATGAAACCCCATCTCTGTTAAAAATACAAAAATTAGCTGGGTGTGGTGGCGTGTGCCTATAATCCCAGCTACTCAGGAGGCTGAAGCAGGAGAATTGCTTGAACTCAGGAAGTGGAGGTTGCAGTGAGTTGAGATCACACTATTCTACTCCATCTTGGGCGACAGAGTGAGACAGAGGGTTGACTCGGGCCAGAACATCTGTCCAGTAGGTGGACAGCAAATGGGCAATGGGCAAGGAGCCCAGGACAGAGACAAACTTCTCAAAAAAAAAAAAAAAAAAAAGACTGAGGTCTGCATTTCCTTGCTGGCTGTCAGCGAGGATCCTTGCTCAGCTTCTTAACACTACTCACATTTCTTTGCATGCAGCCCTCCTCTGTTTTTAAGCCAGCAATAACAAGTTGAGCTCCCCTTCATAGGATCTTTTAGACTTCCTCTTTTTCTACCAGTCACAGAAAGAAAGCTCTCTGCTTTTTTTTTTTTTTTTTTTTTGAGACAGAGTCTTGCTCTGTTGCCCAGGTTGGAGTGCAGTGGCGTGATCTTGCCTCACTGCAAGCTCCGCCTTCCGGGTTCAAGCGATTCTCCTGCCTCAACCTTCCAAGTAGCTGGGACTACAGGCGCCTGCCACGACACCTGGTTAATTTTTTGTATCTTTGGTAGACATGGGGTTTCACCGTGTTAGCCAGGACGGTCTCGATCTCCTGACCTCATGATCCGCCTGCCTTGGCCTCCCAAAGTGCTGGATTATAGGTGTGAGCCACTGTACCCGGCCAGAAAGCTCTCTGCTTTTAAGGGCTCATTTTATTAGATTAATTCCACCAGATCATGTCATTACTTTAAGGTTAACTGTGTTATGTGATATAACATAATCTTGGGAGTGATATCTTAATATATTCACAAATTGTAGGGATTGAAGCAGGACCTCTTTGGGGAACCATTTGAAAGTTTCACATATCCCATTAATATTCAAAAAAATTCAAGAGGGTTAGATCATGATAGGCTAGTCAGGAACAAAAGATGTTCTTTTCTCCCTCTCTATCACCTTGTTAAAAAAAAAAAAAAAAAGATTTCTTAATGTCCATCTTGTGTTCTTCTTTACTTAACCTTTCCTTAATGGCATAGTAATTCTTTCTAGCCCATTTTGTCATTTCTTAGATTCTTATTTAAAATTATAAAATGGTTACAATTAATTTTTGAGTTTTGTATTTCTCACATTTTGTGTCCCTGGTCTCCACTTACTTGTGTGTTTTAGCCTTTCTCATGTCATTGGGCCCGTATAATAGATCTTGGGCCCATATAATAGACCGTGTAATAGACCATTGGGCCCATATAATAGAGTGCTTAACATTCCAGGCTAAACATTAGAATTGCCCTTGAAAATATAACTGATTAGGAGCTACTTATCTGGATATAGACCTTATTCTGCTTGTGGAGAAAGGTAATATTGATTCTCTGACATCACTTCTCTTTCTGCAATTTCATTACATTTGAAGGGGTCAGGTTGAGATATGTGATCTTTTTCTTTTTGGAGACAGGGTCTTGCTCTGTAGCCCAGGATGGAGTACAATGGTATAATCTCGGCTCACTGCTACCTCAGCCTCTTGAGCTCAAGTGATCCTCCCACCTCAGCCTCCCAAGTAGCTGGGACTACAGGCGCATGCCACCATGCTTGGCTAAGTTTTGTATTTTTTGTAGAGATGGGGTTTTGCCGTGTTGCTGAAGCTGGTCTTGAACTCTTGGGCTCAAGCAGTCCACCCACCTTGTCCTCTCAAAGTGCTGGGATTATAGGTGTAAGCCACTGCACCTGGTCAAGACAGGTGGTCTTAAGATCATCCAGTATCCCCCCATCCACAAAACCCCACAACAGCCTGCCTTTTTCTCGTTCCTTTATTATTATTTTTTTTTTTCCAAGACTCTGTTACCCAGGCTGGAGTGCAGTGGTGCGATCTCGGTTCACTGCAGCCTCCACCTCCCAGGTTCAAGCGATTCTCGTGCCTCAGCCTCCTGAGTAGCTGGGATTACAGGCATGTGCCACCACGCCTGGCTAATGTTTCTATTTTTAGTAGAGACGGGGTTTCGCCATGTTGGCCAGGCTGGTCTCAAACTCCTGGCCTCAAGTGATCTGCCTGCCTTGGCCTCCCAAAGTGCTGGGATTACAGGCATGAGCCATCACGCCTAGCCTCTTCTCTGGTTCTTTTTGTGCCATGTATTCCAAGTTGTGAGTAAAAGTCTAACTAATTTATTTTAGGGCCCGGCCTCCTTGAAGATGAATAGTGTGGTACTATTTTGAAGTAGTATAAGACATCTGTGTGCTAAAATATCTCCAGTATGCACTTCCATGATATCTGAATTTCCACCATTAGAATCATTGGGCTTAAAGTATTATGCTAAGATGATTATTTTAAAATTCATATAAATATAAAAACGTAGTTTTTGAGATTATTACCTTTATTAACAAATCAGCCACAATTTATCAATGAACCTTGGGTGTATTTTCAGTAGTAAAGAATAGGATTTTGAAGAATCGGAACCCTGGTAAGTTTTGGCTAGGGAAAAACAGAGAGTGAGAAATACAGGACCTAGGGAGGGTTGACTTAGGCCAGAACATCTGTCCAGTAGGTGGACAGCAAATGGTCAGTGGGCAAGGAGCCCACGACAGAGACAAACTTCACAGTTCTTCCAAACACCAGCATTGATATGGACCTTGGGGTGCCTGAAAAATAGAATCAGAGCTTTTGTTTCTCCATCTAACATGTGGCAGAAGGATTTGAAGATAGTGACTTTAAAAGGGGATTATGGGAGCATCCCAACAGATGCCTTTTTTTTTTTTTTTTTTTTGAGAAGGAGTCTCTCTCTATTGCCCAGGCTGGAGTGCAGTGGCGTGATCTCGGCTCACTGTAACCTCCTCCTAGATTCAAATGATTCTCCTGCCTCAGCCTCCTAAATAGCCTCCTAAATCCTCAGCTGGGATTACCTGAGTGCGCCACCAGGTCCGGCTAATTTTTGTATTTTTTTTAGTAGAGATGGAGTTTCACCATGTTGGCCAGGCTGATCTCGGACTCCTGACCTTGTGATCCACCCGCCTCGGCCTCCCAAAGTGCTGGGATTACAGGCGTGAGCCACTGCGCCTGGTCACAGATGCTTCTTAACTTACAATGAGGTTATATCCCCACAACCCATCATGAATAGGAATTATCAGAAGCCAAAAGTGTATTTAATACATCTAACCTACCAAGCATCATAACATAGCCAAGCCTTACCTTAAACATGCTGAGAACATTTACATTAGTCTACGCTTGGACAGAATCATCTGGCAACACAGTACATTGTAGAGTATGGTGATCACGTGGCTGACTGGGAGCTGTAGCTCACTGCTGCTGCCCAGCGTCTCAAGAGAGTGTCATACTGCATATGACTAGCCATGGAAAAAATCAAAATTTGACGTATGGTTTCCACAGAATCATATCTCTTTCACAGTATTATAAAGTTGAAAAATTATAAGTCAAACCATTTTAAGTTGGGGACCATCTGTACCCTCTAGGGCATCCTATACAGTTAGGATATCTATATTTTGGTGGTTACTTAAAATAGGGATGCTAATCTTGATGTTTGATAGTTTTGTTTTGTTTTTTTTTTCTATTGAAAACAATGCATCTAAGGTCAGAAACTGAGCTTGTTAATGTCTAAAAAGTAGTATGCCTATTTTTCAAATACTCATAGGTATTATGGTCGAAAGATGCTGTTCTTCATGATGTGTCATCCTAACTTTGAAAAAATGCTTGAAAAGTATGTTCCATCTAAAGATTTGCCATATATTAAGGACTCTGTTAGAAACTTACAGCAAAAGGTATGTGGAAAAAGTTTGTTTTATAAACAACTTTATAAGCAAAGCTTGTTTGTTTGTTTATTTATTTATTTATTTATTTATTTATTTATTTTTTGAGACGCTCTGTCGCCCGGGCTGGAGTGCAGTGGCTGGATCTCAGCTCACTGCAAGCTCCGCCTCCCGGGTTTACGCCATTCTCCTGCCTCAGCCTCCCGAGTAGCTGGGACTACAGGCACCCGCCACCTACCCCAGCTAGTTTTTTGTATTTTTTAGTAGAGACGGGGTTTCACCAGCAAAGCTTGTTTTTACATCCAGGTAAAGGATAGGAATAATTATTTATTTGATTATTTCTCTGTTAATCATTTGGACTATATCTGCAATAGCATTTCAACAACTAGAATACTAAGTAGACATACATATTGTCAAGCCTTGGAAGTAAATGTTTATTGAACAGAAGCTTGATGTTTGGTAGAATGTAGTTTGGCTTATTGGAGTTAACAAGACATGGGTTTGAATCGCAGCTCTAACAGTTAGCAACTGTGTAACTTACACGTGCCTCTTCATTTCTCTAACTAGAATTCTCACTTTATAAAATGAGGATAATAATGTTTACCATGCTTAGTCCCTGCTTTATTTACCTTGTATGTTCCACTATTAGAGCTATTGCCACACTGCAGAACATTTATAGGGAGCTCCTTGAGGGTAAGTGCCATGTCTTTGTTTTTGTTTTTGTCTTTTTGAGACAGAGTCTTGCTCTGTCACCAGGCTAGAGTGCAGTGGCATGATCTCAACTCACTGCAACCTCTACCTCTCGAGTTCAAGCGATTCTCCTGCCTCAACCTCTCAAGTAGCTGGGATTACAGGCACCCGCCACCATGCCCAGCTAATTTTTTATATTTTTTAGTAGAGATGGGGTTTTCGCCATGTTGGCCAGGCTGGTCTTGAACTCCTGACCTCAGGTTATTTGCCTGCCTCAGCCTCTGAAAGTGCTGGGATTACAGGCGTGAGCCAACGCGCCTAGCCGTGCCATGTCTTACCGTCTTGGTAAATAATGGGAATTCAGTAATGTCTGTGAAATGAGTGACTCAGAGAATACCAAGTGAAATAAAATATAAAAAGTAATCTATTTATATATTGTTTTAAAAATATGTTTAATAAAGTAAAATTTTTCTATTGTAATTTATGTCATTTTTCTCTGATGCCCTTGGGCTAAGGATTCACTTATGAAGGAATAATATTAAAAAGATATGTAGCAGTAGACATTTTAGAGCATTTTTTTCTGCCCATTGAACTTGAAGATTTCAGCTTAGTTCATATTAGAACTTATTAATATAACCATGCAAAAAAAAAATCTGACTAAAACAAAGCAGATTGTATCTGTGAGTCTTTCCAGTGCAGGAAAGGTTTTAAGTAGTTCTCATCAAAATGTTTATTCTCACACTCCTAATGTTGCATAGGTACAACAGTGTTCAGTGTTTATGGACTGTGTTCATATATTCTACATAGATTTTAAGCTTCAAGAAGAGTAGTTACAAAATACAGCATATTATTATTTTATTTATTTTTTTGAAACAGAGTCATGCTCTGTTGCTCAGGCTGGAGTGCAGTGGTGCGATCTTAGCTCAATGCAACCTCTGCCTCCGGGTTCAAGGGATTCTCCTGCCTCAGCCTCCTGAGTAGCTGGGATTATACCACCATGCCCAACTGATTTTTGTACTTTTAGTAGAGACAGGGTTTCCCTATGTTGGCCAGGCTGGTATCTAACTCCTGA
The DNA here is from genome assembly GCF_008728515.1 of Papio anubis. Taxonomy (NCBI): domain Eukaryota; kingdom Metazoa; phylum Chordata; class Mammalia; order Primates; family Cercopithecidae; genus Papio; species Papio anubis. Next base: position 61,283,625 of record NC_044982.1, on the reverse strand, counting down.
CCTCAGATGATCCACCTGCCTCAGCCTTCCAAAGTGCTGGCGTGAGCCACCACACCCAGCACAAAATATAGCATATTGATTTTTAGTTTTTAACTCGTTTTTTATAAGTCAATATATATTTTCCCATTAGTCACATATTTTGTTAATTTACTGCTAATTACAAGGTGTTTTATGTATCTCATACTCTTTAAAGCATAAGCATACCAGATTATTAAAATACTTTCCATCTTAAAAAATCAATGATGGCTACTTTGAAAATTACATTGTGTAAGTTATTTCACTACAAGTTTTAAAATTTGTATCATACTAATTTTGTATTTACTTGCAGGGTTTGGGGGACATACCATTAGATACTCCTTCAGCAAAAGGAAGACGATCTCATACTGGCAGTGTTGGAAATACAAGATCATCATCTGTTTCTAGAGATGCTTTCAATTTAGCTGAAAGGTAAGATGATGTGATAGTCCTCATCATTAGATAAATTACTCCCTAGTGATAGTAGTCTCATTTGGATGTTTTCATAAACTACCCCAGGGGTATTTGCCAAAATTTAATGGAGTTTTGAAAGTTTGGTTAGGATCCAGAAAGTGTGAGGTAATTAGATTTAATAAGGCAATTATATATTTACAGCAACTTGCTTTTATTTGCACTAGACATTAGCAATGCTTTAGTGTTATTGAACTTGTCGATGTTAGGCCTATTTTGGACAACTGATTAATTTTTTAAAAATTTGTAGCCTTTCTTTTTCCCCTAGTTGTAAAGTAATACATAATTAAGGTTAAAGGGGAAAAAAAAAAACCTTAAGAAAACGAAAGCATTACAAGGATTTGGAAGGCCAGGCATGGTGGCTCACACCTGTAATCCAAGCACTTTGGGAGGCTGAGGCAGGCAGAATTGTTTGAGCTCAGGAGTTCGAGATCAGCCTGGGCAACATGGCAAAACCCTGTCTCTACCAAAACAATACAAAAATTAGCCAAGCCTGGTGGTTTTTGTTACCTGTGCTTTTGAGGTTTTAGTCATGAATTATTTACCTAGACTAGTGTCCAGAAGAGTACTGCCTAGGTTTTCTTCTTGTATTTTTATAAATGTAGGTCCCAAATTTAAGTCTTTAATCCATTTAGTTGATTTTTATATAAGGTGAGAGATATTGTTTCATTCTGCATATGGCAATCTAATTTTTCCAGCACCATTTTTGAAAAGACTGCTCTTTCCTCCATGTATGTTCTTGTCAGCTTTGTCAAAGATCAGTTGGTTGTAGATATGTGGCTTTATTTCTGGGTTCTCTATTCTGTTGCATTAATGTATGTGTCTGTTTTTAGACCAGTACCATGTTGTTTGGGTTTTACAGCCTTATAGTGTAATTTGAAGCCAGGTAATGTGATGCCTGTAGCATTGTTGGTTTTGCTTAAAATTGCTTTGACTGGCTGGGCGCCATGGCTCACACCTGTAATCCCAGCACTTTGGGAGGCTGAGGCGGGCGGATCTCGAAGTCAGGAGTTTTGAGACCAACCTGGCAACATAGTGAAATCCTGTCTCAACTAAAACTACAAAAAATTAGCCAGGCATGGTGGAGGGTGCCTATAATCCCAGCCACTTAGGAGGCTGAGGCAGGAGAATTGCTTGAATCCGGGAGGTGGAGGTTGCAGTGAGCTGAGATCGTGCCATTGCATTCCAGCCTGGGTAACAAGAGTGAGACTCCATCTCAAAAAAAAAAAAAGATTGCTTTGGCTACTTGGGCTATTTTTTTGTTCCAAAAAAAGGTTCAGTGAGCCACGAGTTTTAGGATTGTTTTTTGTAAGTCTGTGATAAATGATATTGGTATTTTGATAGGGATTGCATTGAAACTGTAGACTGCTTTTGGCAGGATGGTCATTTTAATTATTCTGATCCATGAACCTGGGATGTTTTTCCATTTGTTTGTGTCATCTACAACTTCTTTTGTCAGTGTTTTTTAGTTTTCCTTGTAGATATCTTTTACCTCCTTGGTTAAAAATACACTCCTAGGTATTTTATTTCTTTTTTAGCTATTATAAGTGGGATTGCCTTCTTGATTTGTTTCTCAGCTTATTCCTTATTGGTATATAGAAATGCTGTTGATTTTTTTAAAGTTGATTTTGTATCTTGACACTTCACTGAAGTCGTTTATCAAATCTAAGAGTCTTTTGGTGAAGTCTTTGGGGTTCTCTAGATATAAGATCATATCATCAGCAAACAGGAATAATTTAACTTTTGCAGTTCGGGTGCCTTTTATTTTTTTCTCTTGCATGATTACTTTATCTAGGACTTACAGTACTAGGTTGAATAGAAGTGGTGAAAGTGGGCATCTTTGACTTGTTCCAGTTCTTGGAATGCTGTCAACTTTCTCCTGTTTAGTATGATGTTGGCTGTGGGTTTATTGTATATGGCCTTTATTATGTTGAGGTATGTTCCTTCTGTGCCTAGTTTGTTGAGGATTTTTATCATGAAGTGATGATGAATTTTATCAAATGCTTTTTCTGCTTCCTTTGAGATAATCATATGGTTTTTGTCCTTAGCTATGTTTGTGTGATATATCATATTTTTTTTAATTCCGTGTGTTGAACCGTCCTTGCATCTCTAGTATAAAACCCAGTTGATCCTGATATTTTATCTTTTTGATGTGCTGTTGTTGCTAGTATTTTGTTGAGGATTTTTACATCTATATTTATAAGGGATGTTAGTCTATAGCTTTTGTCTTTTGTTGTGTCTTTGCCTTGTTTTGGTATCAGGGTGATACTGGCCTCATAGAATAATTTAGGGCAAATTCCCCCCTCCAATTTTTGGAAAGTTTCAGGATGATTGGTATAAGTTTTTGTTTTATTATTTATTTATTTTTGTACATTTGGTAGAATTTGACTGTGAACCCATCTTGTCCTGTGGGTTTTTTTTTTTTTGCTTACTGATTCATTCTCACTACTCATTGGTCTGTTCAGGATTTCTGTTTCTTCCTGGTTCAATCTTGGGAGGGTGTATGTTTCCAGGAATTCCACAAACTAGGTTTTCTAGTTTGTGGAAGTGTAGTTGCTCATAATAGTCTCTGATGATCCCTTGTTTTTTCTGTCATATCAGTTGTAATGTCTCCTTTCTGATTTTGTTTATTTGGATCTTCTTTCTTAAGCTAGCTAGCGATTTATTTTGTCTTTTTGAAGAACCAGTTTTTCAATTCATTGATGCTTTGTATTTTGGGGAATAGGGGGGTTATTTCATTTAGTTCTCATCTGATCTTTGTTACTTATTTTCTTTGGCTAACCTTGGGGGTTTGGTTTGTTATGGTTTTTCTAGTTTCTTGAAATGTGATGTTAAGTTGTGATCATTTTACTTTTTTTTTTTTTTTTTTAATAGAGAGAGAGAGAGAGACAGGGTCTCACTCTGTTGCCTAGGGTGAAGTGTAGTGGCATCATAGCCCACTGCAGCCTCAAATTCTTGGGCTCAAGCAGTCCTCCTGTCTCAGCCTCACAAAGTGCTTTCTACTTTTTTCATGTAGGCATTTAACGCTATAAACTTCCCTCTTAACAGTGATTTTGCTGTATCCCACAGGTTTTGGTATGTTGTGTTTCCGTTTTCATTTACTTCAAAAAATGTTTTAAATTTTTGTCATGACTCTATGATCATTCAGGAATATGTTGTTTAATTTCCATGTATTTGTATAGTTTCTAAATTTCCTCTTGGTATTGATTTCTAGTTTTATTCCGTTGTGGTCTTAAGAAGATATTTGATTTGTTTTCAGTTTTTAAAAATTTGTTGAGACTTATTATGTGACCTAACATATGGTCTGTGTTGAAGAATGTTCCATGTGCTGATGAGAAAGATGTATATTCTGCAGTTTTGGGGTTGAATGTTCTGTAAATGTTTGTTAAGTCCATTTGGTCCAAAGTCCAATTTAAGTTCAGTGTTTCTTTGTTAATTTTCTGTCTCAATAATCTGCCTAGTTCTGTGAGTGGAATGTTGAAGTCCACAATCAAAACAGGATTGTTTTGCTGTCTCTTTCTTTAGGTCTAGTAAATATTTGTTTTATGAATCTGGGTGATCCAGTGTTGGGTGCATATATATTTGGGATTCTTATAGCTTCTTGCTGAATTCATCCCTTGTCATTATATAATGACCTTCTTTGTCTTTTTTTTTTTTTTTTTTTTTTACTGTTTTTGATTTGAAGGTTGTGTTATCTGATGTAAGCATAGCTACACCTGATCACTTTTGGCTTCCATTTGTGTAGAATTTTTTCTTTTTTTTTCTTTTTTTTTTTTGAGACGATGTCTCACTCTGTTGCCCAAGCTGGAGTGCAGTGGCACGATCTCAGTTCACTGCAACCTCCGCTTCCCAGGTTCAAGCAATTCTCCTGCCTCAGCCTCCCTAGTAGCTGGGACTATAGGCACACGCCACCATGCCCAGGTAAGTTTTGTATTTTCAGTAGAGACGGGGTTTCACGCTGTTGGCCAGGCTGGTCTTAAACTCCTGACCTCGTGATCCATCTGCCTCAGCCTCCCAAAGTGCTGGGATTACAGGCGTGAGCCACCATGCCCAGCGTAGAATATCTTTTTGTACCCCTTTAATTTTAGTCTATATGTGTCTTTTCAGCTGGGGTGAGTTTTTTATAAGCAGCATATAGTTGGATCATGTTTTTTATCCAGTTTGCCAATCTGTAACTTTTAAGTAGATCGTTTAATCCATTTTCATACAAGGTTAATATTGATATGTGAGATTTTGTTCCTGTCACATTGTTAAGTGTTATCTACCTGTTTTATAAATTGTTTCTTTCATTTTCTCTGTTTTTGTGGTTTAGTGGAATTCTGTCTTGTTGCCATTTGATTCCTTTCTCTTCCTCCTTTATATGATTGCTTTATATGACCTGTGAGTTTTATACTTTCTTATGTTCTTATGATAGCAAATATCAACCTTTGTTTCCATGTTTAGGGCCCATTTGGGTATTTCTTATAGGGCCAGTCTAGTGATGACAAAGTCTATTAAAATTTGCTTATTTTAAAATTATTACTATGACCTCTTTGTTCTGTTTTTAAATATATTTTATTTTATTTTACTTTATTTTTGAGACAAGGTCTCTCTCTGTTGCCCAGGCTGGAGTGCAGTGGTGTGATCACATCTCAGCACAGCTTTGACCTCCTGGGTTCAAGCAATCCTTCTGTTTCAGCCACTGGAGTAGCTGGGACCACAGGTGCACACCAACATGCCTGGCATATATATATATATATATATATATATATATATATATATATATATATATATATATATAAACACATATATATATATATAAAAAAACCATATATATATATATATAAACACATATATATTGTTTGTTTTTGGAGATGGTGCTTCACCATGTTGCTCAGGATGGACTCAAACTCCTGGGCTTGAGGGATCCTCCCACCTTAGCTTTCCAAACTGCCGAGATTACAGGCATGAGCCACCACATCTGGCTTTAAATACATTTTAAACACTATTGGTCGGGCGCAGTGGTACGCACCTGTAATCCTAGCACTTTGGGAGGCTAAGGTGGACTGATTGCCTGAGCTCAGAAGTTCCAGACCAGCCTAGGCAACATGGAGAAACCCCATCTCTACTAAAAATACAAAATATTAGCTGGGCATGGTGGCACACCCCTGTAATCCCAGGTACTCGGGAGGCTGAGGCAGGAGAATCGTTTGAATCCAGGAGGTGGAGGTTGCAGTGAGCTGAGATCGCTCCGTTGCACTCCAGCCTGGGCGACAGAACAAGACAGTGTCTCAAGACAAAACAAAACAAAACAAAACAAAACAGAGCAAAACAAAAACAAAAGAAAGAAAAACAAAAAAACTCTATTGAAAAATTACACGAATACATAGAATTCATAGTATACATAGGTATCTCTCATATTTTCTGTATTTGTATATCTCTGAAATATTTCATAAACTAAAATAATGACTTTTATAAAAAATAAAGATGTATGTGAAAATATATGCTTTGGGACCTTGATATTTTAAGTACAGCCCACAAAACAGCCACATTGGCATCACCTAGGAGCTTTTTAGAAATGCAATTTTTTTTGTTTTTTGTTTTGGAGACAGAGTATTGCTCTGTTGCCCAGGCTGGAGTGCAATGGCGCGATCTCAACTTATGGCAAGCTCCGCCTCCCGGTTCACGCCATTCTCCTGCCCCAGCCTCCCGAGTAGCTGGGACTACAGGCGCCTGCCACCATGCCCGGCTAATTTTTTTTTTTTTTTTTTTTTTTTTTTTTGTATTTTTAGTAGAGACGGGGTTTCACTGTGTTAGTCAGGATGGTCTCGATCTCCTGACCTCGTGATCTGCCTGCCTTGGCCTCCCAAAGTGCTGGGATTACAGGAGTTAGCCACCGCGCCTGGACTTTTTAATTTTTATTTTTTTATTTTTTTTGAGACGGAGTCTCGCTCTGTCACCCAGGCTGGAGTGCAACAGCAAGATCTTAGCTCACTACAACCTCCGCCTCCTGGGTTCAAGTGATTCTCCTGTCTCCTAAGTAGCCGGGACTACAGGTGTGTGCCACCACACCCCGCTAATTTTTGTATTTTTAGTAGAGACAGGATTTCACCATGTTGGCCAGACTGGTCTTGAACTCCCGACCTCAGGTGATCCACCCACCTCGGCCTCCAGAAGTGCTAGGATTACAGACATGAGCCACCTTACCCAGCCAGAAATGCAAAATGTTATGCTCCTTCCAGACCTACTAAATAAGATTTGGCAGTTTTTCTACCTTGATATTATATAATCTCATAAGATCCTGGATCAGATACCTTGGTCAAAAAATGTTTTTTGGAACCCATTAGAAAATGCTTTCTTAATATCTATTCAGAGCATACTGTGTGGGAGGCCTTTTCCAAACACTTATTTCATAGATATTTCTCAAGTTGGGTTTATCTGATATTTTCTCACAATTAGATGGAAGTTATGCAAGAACACCACAGAAGTGATGTTGTACCGTTTTCACTGTATTACATCACAAGGTACATGATGTTGTTATGTCTTACTACTGATAACATTAACTTTGATTATTAGCTTATGGTGGTTTCTGCTAGGCACTGTACTGTTTTTCCCTTTGTAATTAATATATATCTTTGGAAACTTTGAGACTGTGTAAATATCCTATTTCTCATCATACATAGCCCACTAGTTTTATCCACCACTGAGAGATTTTGCCTATAGCAATTAGTACATGGTTTTTTGCCTAATAATGATCTGTTTTCTTGATTTCTTCTACATTCATTGGTTGATTTTTTTTTTCTTTACAGAAAAACTGTTCCATTTCCTTCATATGTTTATTTATGCAAATATTCATTTACATTTGTGAAGACTAATGGATTTCTATTTTATTCTGTGGGGTATAATCGAATACTGCCATTATTTCCCTCTTCAAATGGTTCTAGCTTTAGGAGTTCCTTCAGGTTGGCTGCTATGCTTTTACAACATGCCCCATCCATTTACTTTCTGTCAGCACATGATTCTCCAGGATCTTCTTGTATTTTATTTCCTCCTTTCAAATCTGTATGCTTCTATTTTTCCTACCTTAATATTGTACTGGTTAGAATATCAAATCTAATGTTAAATAGAAGTAATAACAGACATCTTTACCTTATTCCTGGTCTTTGGGACAAAATGTTCAGCATTTCTCCATTGCGTATGATATTAGCTGTAGGTTTCATAGAAAGCTCTTTATCAAATTAATGAAGTTCCCTTCTAGTTTGTGAGTTTTTAATCATGAATGGGTGTTGAATTTTTCTCAAATGCCATTCCAGCATCTATTAAGATAATTCTTTTTTTATTTTGTTACTATTGTGAATTACTATTTTTTTCTTATTATACTTCAAGTTCTAGGGTACATGTGCACAACGTGCAGCTTTGATACATATGGATACATGTGCCATGTTGGTGTGCTGCACCCATTAACTCGTCGTTTACATTAGGTATATCCCCTAATGCTGTCCCTCCCCCTTCCCCCCACCCCATAGCAGGCCCTGGTGTGTGATGTTCCCCATCCTGTGTCCAAGTGTTCTCATTGTTCAATTCCTACCTATAAGTGAGAACATGCAGTGTTTGGTTTTCTGTCCTTGCAATAGTTGGCTCAGAATGATGGTTTCCACCTTCATTCATGTCCCTACAAAGGACATGAACTCATCCTTGTTTATGGCTGCTGTTGTGAATTATGTTAAATGTTAAAAATGGTAACTTGTATTCCTTGGATTAGCCCCACTTGGTGATGATGATGTGTCATATTTTTAATATATTACTGGGTTTAATTTACTAAAATTATTTGAGTATTTTTGTGTCTATAATCATGAGGTCTTTAGTTTTCTTGTCTTAAAATGTCTTTGGATTTGGTATTGGGATGATGCTGAATAATACCCTTGTGGTTTCTTCTTCAATACAGGTGCTATTTAGAAGTGTGTTTAATTTTCAAATATTTGGAGATTTTCTAAATATCATTTTGTTAATGATTTTAAATTTAGTTCTGCTGTGTCACTGAACATGCTCCATAGGATTCTAGTTCTTTTAAACTTCTTGAGACTTGTTTTATGGCCCAGCATGTGTTCTATATTAGTGACTATTTTATATCTACTTGGAAGAATGTACATTCTGCTCTTGTTGAATGTAATATTCTATACAATGTCAGTTAGGTTAAGTCGGTTGTTATTCAAATGTTCTATAATCTTACTGATTTTTTTCTACTTGTTCTATCAATTGCTGAGATAGGAGTATTGACATCCCCAACGTATTGGTGGATTTATTTATACTTTCTGTTGTATCACTTTTTGCTTCATGTATTTTGATCCACTGTGATTACGTTTAAATACATTGAGGATAGTTGTGACTTTCTGATAAATTGGTCCTTTTTTCATTATGAAGTACCTTTATCTCTGGTAATATTCTTTATTTTGAAGTCTATGTTAGTAGACCATATTAGTTTTCTTTTGATAGAAGATTTGCATGGTATGTTTTTCTTTAAATTACAGTGTTATGGAGATGTAATTCACCTACTATATAATTCTTCTATCTAAGGCATGCAATTCAATGTTTTTTAGTACAGATGGCACCCAACTTAGGATGTTTCAACTTATGATTTTTCAACTTTACAATGGTGCAAAAGCAGTATGCATGTAGTACAGTAGAAACTACTTTGAGTATTCATACAATCTGTTTTTCACTTTCAGTATAATATTCAATAAATTATTCATTATAAAATAGGCTTTGTGTTAGATTATTTGCCCCAGTATAGGATAATGTAAGTGTTCTGAACACGTTTAAGGTAGGCTAGACTAAGCTATGATGTTCAGTAGGTTAGATGTATTGAATGCATTTTTGACTTAAGATATTTTCAACATAAAATGGGTTTATCAGGATGTAACTCCATTGCAAATCAAAGAGCATCTGTATATTCAATGAGTTGTGTAGCTGTCATCATAATTTTAGAATATTTTTGTCACCTTAAAAGAAATCTCATACTTATTAGCAGTCATTCCCCATTTCTCAACAATCTTGCCTTCCCCAGCCCTAGGCAGTCTCTCTTCTGTTTCTATGGATTTGCTTATTCTGGACATTCCATATAAAGGGAATCATATGATATGTGGTCTTTTGTGACTGGCTTCTTATACTTAGATTTATGTTAAGGCTTATCCATTTTTTTTGTAATGAAAATGTCAAGGGCTCTTCCATGTTATAGCATTTATCAATACTTCATTCCTTTTTATGGGCGAATACTATTCCATTCATCCATATATGGATATAGCACACATTGTTTATCCATTCATCAGTTTGGTTTTGTTGTGGACATATGTTTTCAGCTCTCTTGGATGTGTAGGAGTGGAATTGCTGGATCATATGATAACTATATGTTTAATCGTTTGAAGAACCAGCAGAAAGTTTTTCCAAAGTGCCACCATTTTACATCTCACCAGTAGTGTAAAAGGGTTCCAGTTTTTTTACATCCTTACCAATACTTGTGATTATTTCAGTGGCTATAAACTAGTATCTCATTTGACAAACATAAAATATATATATATATATTTTTTTTTTTTTTTTTTGAGACAGAGTCTCGCACTGTCATCCAGGCTGGAGTACGGTGGCACGATCTCCCTGCAACCTCTGCCTCCCAGGTTCAAGCAATTCTGCCTCAGCCTCCTGAGTAGCTGGGACTACAGGCATGTGCCATCACGCCTAGCTGATTTTTGTATTTTTAGTAGAGACAGGGTTTCACGATGTTGACCAGGATGGTCTCCATCTCTTGACCTTATGATCCGCCCGCCTCAGCTTCCCAAAGTGCTGGGATTACAGGTGTGAGCCACTGGCACCCGGCCCGACAGAGATTCTTTTTGACCAAACTATAGACATGCTTCTCTGAGTCCTGTTTTCAATTTGGCCTTGACCTTGGACCCTGTCCTTGGCCTGCCTAACCCAGTCTTAACAAGGTATCCTGCTAGCTCATCTCTCCTTCCTTTGATATGTTATCACCCTTGATATCTGATAAAGTTCCTCACCCCCTGACCTTCGATGTATGAGTCTTTGGCCTTCCTTTAGCATGCATCTTACTAGGCCAGTTTTGCAAGAAACTTCGTGCTCTTTAATGTCTCCTCTTAGTAATTTTCTATCCACTGACCCCCACCCCCAGCTCTGGTTGTGGACTATAAATCCCTCTGTCTTTACTGTAGTCAGAGTTGAGAACAGTTGTTCTCCCTTATTGTAGTAGTCATGATCCTTCTTGAATAAAGTCTTTCTTACCATTTTAACAAGTGTGAAAATAATTTTTTCCTTAATGCATTGTGGATTTTGCTTGTATTTTCTGGTCTGTTTTCTTAATTAAAAAATATATTTTATTAATTTTTAATAAAAAGAGATGGGGTCTTCCTGTGTTGCCCAGGTTGGTGTCAACTCCTGGGCTCAAGTAATCCTCCAGCCTCGGTCTTCCAAAGTGCTGGGATTATAGGTGTAGCCACCATGCTCAGCTTATTTTTTAAAGAGCGTTTTTCTAGACAGTATGCGACTCAGTCTTGTCTTTTTTGAGGAAGGGTCTTGCTCTGTCATCCAGGCTGGAGTGCAATGACGTGATCATGGCTCACTGCAGCCTCGACCTCCCAGGGCTCAAGTGTCCTCCCACCTTAGCCTCCCAAGTACCTGGGACTACAAGCCCATGGCACCCCTACCCTGCCACCCAACTAATTTTTTGTATTTTTTGTACAGATGAGGTCTCAATTTGTTGCCCAGGTTGGAGTCTTGTCTTATTACCAATATAACAATTTCTGCTTTTTAATCAGGGTATTTGACCATTTAGGTTTAAAGCGGTTATTCACATGGTTGGGTTTAAGCCTCTCATTTTGATAGTGTTTTTCCATTTGTCTTATATTTTCTGTTTCTTTTTCTTCTTTTTGTGCTTGGTATAAGATTGATTGAGTAGGGATGTGAGTGTGTGTGTGTGCATTTTCATATTTCATTTATCTTCTTCATTAGCTGTATCTTTTTGTTCCTTTTATAAGTGGTTGATCTAGACTTTATAATATTATAATGTACATCTTTACTGTCTCACAGTATACTTTCAAATAGTATTAGACCATGTTAAGTCTAATGTAAGAACATTACAACATATTTACATTAAGCTTACTTGCAGTGAGCCAAGATAATGCCACTGCATTCCAGCCTGGGTGACAAAGTGAGACTCTGTCTCAAAAATAAATTAAAAATTAAAAAAGTAAAATAGATAGATAGAAAGATAGAGTGAGACTCTGTATCTAAAATAGATAGACAGATTGACCAACTGACCTACCTGTCACTTTGCATGACCCTTTAGTTTCAAAAGGATGATCATCTAAACGGGGGTGTCCAATCTTTTGCATCCCTTGCCACATTGGAAGAAGAATTGTCTTGGCCACACATAAAATACACCAGCACTAATGATAGCTGGTGAGCTAAAACACACACACACACACACACACACACACTCACATATACACAAAAATCTCATAATGTTTTAAGAAAATTTATGAATTTGTGTTAGGCTGCATTCAAAGCTGTCCGGGCCACATGCGACCTGCAGACCATGGGATGGACAAGCTGGATCTACCACATTGAGTTACCCCTTTATAGCCACAAAAAATATGCTACGAATACTATCATTGCCATAATAATTCCTGCTGGTCTCTAGTTTCTCATTGTCCCATGCATGTTCACACGAATACTTTGCAGGAAAGAGTTAACATAACAGGGCCTGAGACTGCTATTCTTAGAAAGGTCTGCTTAGAGAGATTATCCATTGGTTGACATCTGGGAACTTAGGTTTTGGAAAGATTCAACTATTCCTCATAAGAGTGGTTCACTTAATCTTCTACGGAGAATGGGTTTGAGAAGAGGTTCAAGGTAATTTATCTAGATCTCAATGGGCAAGGAACCTGTTCAGAAAAAAGTTAACATTGCAGTCCTGAGACTTTTATCCCTAAAAAAGGCTGCTTGCAAGGTTAGCTCTTTGCTGACATGGGAAATCAGGATTTCAAGAGGTTTCCCAACATGCCCTAACTGATAAGATAGTTTACTGTGCCTGAATTGTTTCGGCAAACAATATGGTTTATGCTAGAGGCCTGGTTTCCTTCTGGGGTCTGGAATTTTGGTATGTCCTAGGCAGACGGTCCCTACATTACCAGCTCCCAGTGAAAACTCTGGACATGAGGCCTCTAATAAGCTTACTTGGTAGACAGCATTTCACATATGTTGTCATAACTCATTGCTGAAGGAATTGTGTCCTGTGTGACCCTACTGGGAAAGGACTCTTTAAAAGCTTAAATCTGGTTTCCTCTGGTCTTTGACTTATGCACCTTTTCCCTCTGCTTATTTTGTTTGGCATCCTTCTGCTATAATAAATTTTAGCCATGAGTAAAACTAGAGGCTAACTCTTGTGAGTCTTCCTAGCAAATATCCAAATCCAGGGGAGATCCTGGGGACTCCCAACACAGATAGTTTGGCTATGGGTTAGGTCATTTTATGCATTGTGGAAAATGAATTCATAGTGAGATTTTAAAATTATGTTTGTATAATAGTTTTTATAGGAAAGTACAAATGAAATTACATTCACCTTTCTTTCACTTTAGAGAGGTAACTGAAGTTCGTGAAGTCACCAGAAAATCAGTCCCTCGTAATTCCTTAGAAAGTGCTGAGTACCTTAAAGTCATAACTGGTTTATTAAATGCAAAAGACTTTCGTGATCGTATTAATGGGATTAAGCAGCTTTTATCAGATACTGAAAATAATCAAGACCTTGTTGTTGGAAACATTGTGAAGGTAAGGACTTGTCAAAATTAATTTTAAGGCGGGTATGGTGGCTCATGCCTGTAATCCCAGCACTTTGGGAAGCCAAGGTAGAAGGATCTCTTGAGTCTAGGAGTTCAAAGTTCAAGTCCAGCCTGGGCAACATAGTAAGACCCTGTCTCTACAAAAAAGAAAAAAAAATTATTTTCATTTGAAATCTATGTCAAATGAAGTTTATCAGTTTAAAAAATTGCTCTAAATCTTAGTGTTTTATATACCCTCTCACTGTATATATACAAATTACACAAATTTAAATGGAATTTAATTAATAAATTATATATTTACATATTATATGTATATTATTCTAAAGTGTTAAAATAAGCTTAGTGAAAAGAATAGATTGCCTGGGTTTTGCTAGGTTAAAAGCATACTAGAGCAAGTCAAAATCCTTGAAACAAAGTAAGAAGATAGCTATTTATTAGTCTGAATCCTGCCACAAGATGATAAGCGCCTTGAAACTTCTATATTCTCAGAGCACTCAGAACCTGGCATTTAGTAAATATATGTTAAATTAATCAATACATATTTTTTTAAAGGCAAAGACAGATAAGAGACTTGATATTGCTTTAGAACAGATATTAAAACTTTCCATTATATGGGTTAGAAATCTCTGTATAGGCTGGGCGCGGTGGCTCAAGCCTGTAATCCCAGCACTTTGGGAGGCCGAGACAGGCGGATCACGAGGTCAGGAGATCGAGGCCATCCTGGCTAACACGGTGAAACCCCGTCTCTACTAAAAAAATACAAAAAACTAGCCGGGCGAAGTGGCGGGCACCTGTAGTCCCAGCTACTCGGGAGGCTGAGGCAGGAGAATGGCGTAAACCCGGGAGGCGGAGCTTGCAGTGAGCTGAGATCCGGCCACTGCACTCCAGCCTCGGTGACAGAGCGAGACTCTGTCTCAAAGAAAAAAAAAAAAAAGAAATATCTGTATAGTGACTTATGTACTTATCTTTAGGAAGACAATAAATAAAGGGAAATATTAATTAATATTCATCGTATCAGAGCATAGATTATTTTTGCTTCATCAGAATTTAGTTCAGTTAATTCTAGTAGTAATTTATTAATTAAATTTCATTTTAAGTTTGTGTAATGTGCATTATACTTGGCAAACATACCATAACTACTCTTCACTTCTCATGGTATTGTCTCAGCTTTCAGAAGAAAAGAACCATATTACCATGGCATGGGAGCCAGAAACTTGTATTTTCTGATATCTGTTGAGTAAAAATAAATCTCTTGGGAAGATTATTCTTAATATGAAAAATAATAAATAAGTATTGGAAATTATTAGTGAATAGTCTCAGCTCATAGAGTAGCTCTTTACTTACCTGACATGATTAAAGGATTGTTTAGCATTCACTTTATTATATCTTGAGTTTATTAAAGTTAAGGATTCTGAAGAGGAAGGAATTATTGTTAAAGTTACCAGGTTAAGAGATAATAATACAAATTTAACTCTGAAATTGCATCTAAAATTTTCATAATAAACCTAAACTGAAACTAGGTTAGATCTCCACAGTAAAACTTACATGTCTACTTCTAGTGTGAAAAAAGATAAAAACTTTTCTTAAGTTCTTAGAGTTAGCTAAGCTAACCTGCACCTTCCAGAAAACAAGATGTTTATCATATTTACAATTAGTCATCTGCCTACTGAGCCATATTTTTCAGCTTTTATTAGGATGTCCTTTGGGGCAATTTTTGAGGCCTTCTCCTTTCGTTACAAGAAGATTTGACACTTAGATTTAGTACCCCAATTTTTATAAAGTTCCTGTTATCTAAGTTCAAGCAAAATAGGATGTTGTGTATATATTTAAACTGAGTAAAGTAGGAGAAATATTATGACATGCCAAGAGAATTATAAATACAATAGCTATAAACATTATTTTACTTTAAATGATTTACCAATTTATTTTCAGATTTTTGATGCTTTTAAATCTCGACTTCATGATTCTAATAGTAAAGTAAATCTGGTGGCTCTGGAAACAATGCACAAAATGATTCCTCTACTTAGAGACCACTTATCTCCTATAATCAACATGCTAATTCCAGCAATAGTGGATAACAATCTGAATTCCAAGAATCCAGGCATCTACGCTGCTGCTACGAATGTTGTTCAGGCACTGAGTCAGCATGTAGGTAAGAAATCTTACTTCAGCACTCAAATTGACTTTCTTTTCATGTTTTCTGATTCCATCCATACTTTTTTTGTAATGCTGAAATCCTAGTTATTCAGGTTTTTAAACTTAATATTCTCATAAAACTTTCTATTTTCTCAATGGTTTTAAAATTATTTTTAGTGATTAAATTCTGTTCCATTAAATTGACTTTCCCTTATCTTTGATTTTATTTCTTTTTCTGCCTCAACCTCAGTCTGCTAACAAAACTAACTCAATAATTTGGCATGAGATGATCCAGAAATAAAATAAAGAAAAAATATAAAAATAAGAAAATAATAATAAATAAACTAACTCAAAATGGATCACAGATTTAAATGTACAACTTAAATGTAAAACTTTTACAAGATAACATGAGAAAATCTTAGGACTTGGTGAAAAGTTGTACATATAGCACTAAGAGCATGATCCTATAATCTCAGCCTTTTGGGAGGCCAAGGTGGGCAGATCACCTGAGGTTGGGAGTTCAAGACCAGCCTGGCCAACATGGTGAAACCGTCTCTACTAAAAATACAAAAATTAGCTGGGTGTGGTGACGCATGCCTGTAATCCCAGCTACTCTGGAAGCTGAGGCAGGAGAATTGCTTGAACCACCTCCAGGAGGTGGAGGTTGCAGTGAGCCAAGGTTGTACCACTGCACTGCAGCCTGGGCAACAGAGTGTGACTCCGTATCAAAAAATTAAATTTTTTTTTAAAGAATAGATAAAAAGGCCGGATGTGGTGGCTCAAGCCTGTAATCCCAGCACTTTGGGAGGCCGAGACGGGTGGATCACGAGGTCAGGAGATTGAGACCATCCTGGCTAACATGGTGAAACCCCGTCTCTACTAAAAAATACAAAAAACTAGCCAGGCGAGGTGGCAGGCGCCTGTAGTCCCAGCTACTTGGGAGGCTGAGGCAGGAGAATGGCGTAAACCTGAGAGACGGAGCTTGCAGTGAGCTGAGATCCGGCCACTGCACTCCAGCCTGGGCAACAGAGCGAGACTCCGTCTCAAAAAGAAAAAAAAAAAAAGATAAAGAGACAAGCTGCAGACTGGGAAAAATATTTTCAAACCATGTATCTGACAGCTAATATCTAGAATATATAAAGAAATCTCAAAGCTCAACATCAAAAAAACTCAAATTAAAAAAAAATAGACAAAAGACCTGAGGAAATATTTAAAACATGAGGCTATATGGATGGCAAATAAGGAAGGATATGTGACTGACCAAATAAGCATGTGAAAAGATGTTCAACATCACTAGCCATCCGGGAAATGCATATGCAAGTTAAGGCCATGATCACCACACAAGTATTAGAACAGCCAAAATAAAAAATAGTGACAATGCAAAATGCTGACAAGATTACAGAGAAACTACATCTCATACACTGCTGGTGAAAATGTAAATAAAATGGTACAGCCACTCTAGGTTTGGCAGTTTCTTTAAAATCTAAATATACCATGAAATACTACTTAATAAAAAAGAACAAACTATTAGGAACATGAAACAAATTTGTATAAAAAGATTATTCGACCGGGCGTGGTGGCTCACGCCTGTAATCTCAGCACTTTGGGAGGCTGAGGCGGGCATATCACGAGGTCAGGAGATCGAGACTATCCTGGCTAACACAGTGAAACCCCGTCTCTACTAAAAATATGAAAAATTAGCCAGGCATGGTGGCGGGTGCCTGTAGTCCCAGCTACTAGGGAGGCTGAGGCAGGAGAATGGCATGAACCCGGGAGGCGGAGCTTGCAGTGAGCTGAGATCACGCCACTGCACTCCGGCATGGGCAACAGAGCGAGACTCTATCTCAAAAAAAAAGAAAAGAAAGATTATTTGTCATGTCCAAGTGGAATTTATCCCAGGGATGCAAAGATGGTTCAACATATGCAAATTAATGGTTCTTAAGTATTTTTCATCAGGTTTAGTGTAATACCGTAAACCTCGAGTGACACCATCAGACCTATATGAAGTGCCACTAGTGATGCTGAAAGTGCTCCCAATAAGCAGGGGAAAGTCATGACATGATAAATTTGAATTGCTTGATATCTGAGTAGCTTGAGGTTTGCAGCTGTGGTTGCCCACCACTTCAGATAGATGACTAATCTTGTAAACAGATGACATAAATTTGCATTATTGACAAATACAATACTGTAAATGTATTTTTCTTCTCTTTCCTAATATTTTCTTTTCTCTAGCTTACTTTATTGTAAGATTCCAGTATATAATACATATTACATCCAAAATATGTGTTAATTGACAGTTTATGTTATTGGTAAGGTTTCTGATCAACAGTAAGTTATTAGTATTTCAGTTTGGGGAGTATGAAAAGTTAAACACGGATTTGCAACTGTACAGGGGTTGGCTCCCCTAAGCCCTGTGTTGTCCAAGGGTCAATTGTAGTTATTTAAGATGAAACCTTTAGGTAGAAGGTACACAGGACCTCTATATAATCTTAGTAAATTTCTGTGTTTCTATTATTATTTCACAATTAAAGCTTTATTTTTTTTATTTTTTTTTGAGACGGAGTCTCACTCTGTCACCCAGGCTGGAGTGCAGCGGCCGGATCTCGGCTCACTGCAAGCTCCGCCTCCCGGGTTTACACCGTTCTCCTGCCTCAGCCTCCCAAGTAGCTGGGACTACAGGCACCTGCCACCTCACCCGGCTAGTTTTTTTGTATTTTTTAGTAGAGACGGGGTTTCACCGTGTTAGCCAGGATGGTCTCGATCTCCTGACCTCGTGATGCACCCGTCTCGGCCTCCCAAAGTGCTGGGATTACAGGCTTGAGCCCACCGTGCCTGGCCTCACAATTAAAACTTTAAAAAAAAATTCAGTAAATGTAAAAACTGCTTCCCTTTTACTTTTTCTTTCTTTCTTTTTCTTTTTCTTTTTTTTTTTTTTTTTTTGGGGTTGTTGTTGTTGAGACAGAGTCTCACTCTGTCACCAGGCTGGAGTGCAATGGCATGATGTCACCTCACTGCAACCTCTGACTCCCTGGTTCAAGTGATTCTCCTGCCTCAGCTTCCCAAGTAGCTGGGATTACAGGCACATGCCACCACACCCAGCTAATTTTTGTATTTTTAATAGAGACAGAATTTCACCGTGTTGGCCAGGGTGGTCTCAAACTCCTGACCTCATGATCTTCCCACCTTGGCCTCCCAAAGTGCTGGGATTACAGGCGTGAGCCACCACACCCAGGTGCTTTTTCTCTTTTTTGATAAAACTATGCTATTATTTGAAATAAGATGCCTAGGAGATTCAGGCAGTTTTTTGTTTTTGTTTTTGTCTTTTTTTTTTTTTAAATACCACATGATAGCTCCTTTAAAACTGTGTGAGGTATTTTTAGTTCTCATTTGCTTTAAGAATATTACTCTGTTAAGATTTTGTTTGGTTTGTTGGTTTTGAGAGAGAGAGCGTCACTGTCACCCAGGTTGGGGTGCAGTGGTGCAATCATAGCTCAGTGCAGCCTTGGACTCCTTGGCTCAAGTGATCCTCTTACGTCAGCCTCCCAAGTAGCTGGAATTACAGGTGCTAGTGACCATGCCTGGCCTGTTAAAGTTTTATAGAAAATTTTAAATAGTGATTATGTAGATTTTTAAAGTGTTACACATTTGCATCCTAGAAATGATTATTTTTCTTTTCAATGCTATGTAATGGAAAGTAACTAGGAGCTCATTCTTTAAACATATGTCTTTGTGTTCTTTTTTTTTAGACAATTACTTACTTCTACAGCCATTTTGCACAAAAGCTCAGTTTTTAAATGGAAAAGCAAAACAGGATATGACGGAAAAGCTTGCTGGTAAATACTTTGTAACAATTTCTAAAGAAATATTTTATTAACTAAGGATAAACTGATAAACGATTTCAATTTAATTTTAAGATAGCTACCAACTTAATATAACTACCCACAAAGTAGAAATAAATTGTGTAATGATCCACAAGAGAACCTTTTAAGACTTTTACCTGAAACATTTTTGTCAAAAGAATTTTATCCTTTTTTTCCAGTAAATGTTCAGTCTTCCTATTAGTGTAGCCAAATGCAGGTTCAGCCAGTCACCACTTGGAAAATTGAATAACAAGGATGAGGTACAGTGGAAGGAAAGTGACTTTATTTTCCAAAGTTAGCAGTTGGCAGGTGGTTCAGGCTCCTGCCTTAACAAAACTGCTTCAGAATTCTCAGGCAAAATGCTAGGGTTTAAGAAGGAGACGGTTTGCATGGAGGGCATGCAGTGGGCCAGGCAGTACAGTTCTACATGATTTGTTCTTATGACTTATCTTGAGTTATTGCTCCATATGGTGAATGGGCCAGTGCTGTCTCAGGCTGGACTGGGTTGTAAATTGGCACCACAGCCTTGAAGTAATCTCCTGGTTAGGGAGAATTCTATAGGTACCTGAATTGTCTCAAGATGGAGTCTCTGGAACTGTTTTTTTTTTTTGTTTGTTTTTTTTTAATTTTTGAGATGGAGTCTCGCTTTGTTGCCTAGGCTGGAGTGCAGTGGCGCAATATTGGCTAACTGCAACCTCTGCCTCCTGGGTTCAAGTGATTCTCCTGCCTCAGCCTCCTGAGTAGCTGGGGCTACAGGTGCCTGCCACCACGCCTGGCTAGTTTTTTTTTTTATTGTTATTATTTTTAGTAGAGATGGGGCTTCACCATGTTGGCCAGGATGGGCTTGAACTTCTGACCTCAAGTGATCCACCCACCTCGCCCTCCCAAAGTGCTAGAATTTCAGGCGTGAGCCACTGCACCCAGCCCAGTCTCTGGAACTTCTAAGCAAACATACTTAGATAGGCTAGCAATACAAAGGAGTATCTAGTAGAAAGAAGGAAAGCAAAATTTATTATTTCATTACTAAAACGTTAATACAAAGGGCCACAAAAGGAGGAGGAAAAAAACCCTTAAAAATAGGGTACTTGGTTACATTAGTAGAAATAATATGGCCGGGTGCAGTGGCTCACGTCTGTAATCCCAGCACTTTGGGAGGCAGAGGCGGGTGGATCACAAGGTCAGGAGATCGAGACCATCCTGGCTAAAACGGTGAAACCCCGTCTCTACTAAAAATACAAAAAATTAGCCGGGCGCGGAGGCGGGCACCTGTGGTCCCAGCTACTCGGGAGGCTGAGGCAGAAGAATGGCGTCGGCCCGGGAGGCGGAGCTTGCAGTGAGCCGAGATCGCGCCACTGCACTCCAGCCTGGGCGACATATCGAGACTCCATCTCAAAAAAAAAAAAAAAAAGAAATAATATGGGAAAAATAAAAATACATTAAAATCAAATTTGGTTCTTATAGAAAACTGCTATTTCAAAATCATGTTTGATAAAAGGTCCATGGGTTAAAACTGTGTATATTTCTGTTTCACTATATTTGGAAAACATCAAGATGAATTTGGGTTCATTTTCTCTCCTTACCACTTTTGCATGAACTAATTGTTCTATATGGGATTCTAATACCATACTTGAAGATCCCAATCTTTGAGAGAAAGGTTTCTTACATTGCTTCTTTTAAGAAGCCTAACTTTTGGCCGGGCGCGGTAGCTCACGCCTGTAATCCCAGCACTTTCGAGGCCGAGGCGGGTGGATTATGAGGTCAGGAGATCGACACCATCCTGGTTAACCCGGTGAAACCCCGTCTCTACTAAATATACAAAAAAAATTAGCCGGGCATGGTGGCGGGCTCCTGTTGTCCCAGCTACTTGGGAGGCTGAGGCAGGAGAATGGCGTGAACCTGGGAGGCGGAGCTTGCAGTGAGCCAAGATTGCGCCACTGCACTCCAGCCTGGGCGACAGAGTGAGACTCCATCTCAAAAAAAAAAAAAAAAAAGAAAAGAAGCCTAACTTTTTAGGACAAATGACATAAGGAAGAAGCTTAGTATATTTTAGTTGCTTTTTATTTAGCAGAGCTTGGGCTTGTTTATTAAGAAAAAACCCTCACTGTTTTTTATATTTTTATGTTTCAGATATTGTTATGGAACTTTATCAAAGGAAGCCGCATGCCACAGAACAGAAAGTGTTGGTTGTTTTATGGCATCTCTTAGGAAATATGACAAATAGTGGCTCTCTGCCTGGAGCTGGAGGAAATATACGAACAGCCACAGCTAAATTATCAAAAGCACTCTTTGCACAGATGGGTCAGAATCTGTTAAATCAGGCTGCATCTCAACCACCACATATCAAAAAGAGTTTGGAGGAATTACTCGATATGACGATTTTAAATGAATTATGAATCTTTGATAAAATATTGTATGATGAACAAAAGTGTTTACATGATGACAAGTGGAACTTTCTAAAAGTTATGTTATCAGTGCCTGCACTTCACATCCAGCAAATTAAGTCAATGGCTATTTTTATTTGCAGCCTATGAGTACACATCTGTCCTATATCAACCTTACCACTTACATCCATCACATAAAAACCTAAAATATATCATTCATGAATAATTCACGAAATCTGAGTCACATGGGATGAATTCAATTTTAATATTTTTGAAAAAAGTCCTGCTCATTTGCACTATTCTATAGAAGCTACAATTTGTTGCCCTGTATGTACAATTAGAATTGTAATTAAAAATATACTTTTTATTATGTAATCATGTTCTGGTATGTCTCATTTCTCAGCCTTATTTTATAAAGTGGAAGTCATTAAACTATGTTATCAGAAACTAAGTTTGTATATTATTTGTGAAAAACATGTATTTCTGAATCAGTCCACTAATATGATTGTGCAGTATTAGCTTGCTTTTGCTGCTGTGTTAATGTCATATATTAGCTTACCTTTTGGGTTTAATTATCTTACATAATTGTGAAATTTAACAAGTTATAATAAAGCATGACAACCAAAGTTTTAGAAAACATTAAACATTTTAAATGCACGTTTAAAAAAACGTGTCGAATGTAACCCCCCTATTTTTGTGTGCAAACACTAAATTTTATTTCTTTATGTTTTGACCTTCATAAAGGTGTTGTTTTGCTGCCCAGTTGTGTAATTCTCAAAAATAGTGCCAGGTCTTCTATAGCTTTTTTCAGAATTCATGGGCTTACAAGTACTGTATGCATCTTTAAAAAGAAAAGGAATGTTATCAAATAAAAGGATTTATTTCTGTAGATGTGTGAGAAGTGTCCTATTTTTCCAACTTTCATACATGTTAAAATGAAAAAAAATATATATATATATAGTAGTATTGACCTATCACTTTCACTTGATCTACTTATGATATTGACCTATCACTATTGACCTACAAATAGACTTGGGTTACATTCTAACTGTAGGAAATTAGCTGTGTGACCTTGGACAGAGTCACTTGCCAGGTCTGGGCCTCAGTTTCCTCATGTCTAAAATGTAAGAACTAGACTAGGTGATTTTAAAGGTCCTATCCTGTTCTAAAATTCTATGATTCTGTTCATTCTTTTTTACTTCTGAGTCACTGACCAGTTTTCTAATGTATCTGGCTGTTTTTAAAATTATGATTTAAAAAAATGTATCCTTAGCTTTTGAGAAAAAAAAAAAGGTGAGAGGGTTGCTTCTATTTTAAGCTACACTAGAAGAAAAGTAGATAATTGGCTACTTTTTCTATTTATATAAACTTTAATTATATACTTTTAAAATACCTTATATTTTCTTCTAAGTGTATTTTATTGTAGTCCTCTAGTTTGGTGTACTTTATGTATAGGGCCATAGAGTAAATATTTTTGGATTTGTAAGTCCTTATTTTATTTATTTATGTATTTATTTTGAGGCGGAGTCTTGCTCTTGTCACCCAGGCTGGAGTGCAATGGCGTGATCTCGGCTCACGTCAACCTCCACCTCCCAGGTTCAGGAAATTCTCCTGCCTCATCCTCCTGAGTAGCTGGGATTACAGACGCCCGTCACCACGCCCACCTAATTTTTGTACTTTTAGTAGAGACGGGGTTTCGCCATGTTATCCAGGCTGGTCTCCAATTCCTGACCTCAGGTGATCTGCCCACCTCAGCCTCTGAAAGTGCTGGGATTACAGGCGTGAGCCACCGTGCCTGGTCTTTTTTTTTTGAAACGGAGTCTCGCTCTGAGTGCAGTGGCGCGATCTCGCCTCACTGCAAGCTCCGCCTCCCGGGTTCACGCCATTCTCCTGCCTCAGCCTCCCAAGTAGCTGGGACGATAGGCGCCCGCCACCACGCTCAGGTAATTTTTTGTATTTTCAGTGGAGACGGGGTATCACCGTGTTAGCCAGAATGGTCTCGATCTTCTGATCTCGTGATCCACCCGCCTCTGCCTCCCAAAGTGGTGGGATTACAAGCGTGAGCCACCAAGCCTGGCCACCCGGCCTATTTTTTACACTTAAAAAGTGTAAAAATAAATATTCTTAGCTCAGGCCATAGAAAAATAGGCCTGTCTTAGACTCGTTTGATCTCAGTTGTAAACTCTGAAACCATCATTACATTTTGCTTCAACCCTACTTGATATGCATCATTGATACAATAGTTACAGATTTTAAGTTTTATTAATTATGACTCCTGCCTTTGTATCATTGCACTTGTGCTAGCTAAATTTGCATCAATAGATTGTTAGAGATATTGAAGGTAGATTTTAGATTTTAAAGGAAAAAGAAGACCATTACTTCATGTATAAGCCTAATTATTCCTTAGTTTGAATTTTGCATTGAAAATACAATATTCTGATCAGTCTAGGGAGAAAAATAGTACAGTAACTATAATCATTACTAATAATGTGGCAGCTTTATTTTACATAATATGTGAGCTACCTTTTATTACAAAGAAAATAGCCATTAATGTAACAAGAGTCTCAAGCCTAAAGAGTTTCTGTATTGCCGGGCGCGGTGGCTCAAGCCTGTAATCCCAGCACTTTGGGAGGCCGAGATGGGTGGATCACGAGGTCAGGAGATCGAGACCATCCTGGCTAACACGGTGAAACCCCGTCTCTACTAAGAAATACAAAAAATAGCCGGGCGAGGTGGCGGGCGCCTGTAGTCCCAGCTACTCGGGAGGCTGAGGCCGGAGAATGGCGTGAACCCGGGAGGCGGAGCTTGCAGTGAGCTGAGATCCGGCCACTGCACTCCAGCCTGGGCTACAGAGCGAGACTCCGTCTCAAAAAAAAAAAAAAAAAAAGAGTTTCTGTATTTTAGTAACTTCTTGATAGTGAGCACTCAGAAGTCTAGCACTTTTATCAAGAACCGTTTAGTCAACAAAGAATGAGAGACTGATCACTGATTGAAATAACTAAAGAAAAGCTGAAGGCCTGAATAAACAAATGCATTTAATTGGAATAAAGGAATGTTGTTTACTAGCAATGATAATTATAAAAGTCTAACGTCACCCAGCAATGCAACAAAAAAATAAAATGTTAAATGATGTATTTACCCAATGGAATACATTAAAAATGATGCCAAATACTAATCACAGGACAATGTTCACAGTATGTTAAAGGAAAAGTGTGACTACAAAATAAGTACAGTATCTCCATCAATATATGTGCACATAGAAAACGGAAGTAGTATATATACACCGACATCTTAATGGTGGTAATCTGTGGGCAGTGAAGTTATTTTAATTTTTTTTCAGTGTACTCTTTTTTTCAGTGTAATTCTTTTTCAGTGTAATTTCTAGTTTTTCAGAAATGAACAAGACATTGCTTATAGTAAAATTTAAATTACAATAAGTGAAGATAATCTGAAGAGAATCTGAAAGGTAATTTGGAGAGAAAAAAATACGTAGCAAAGAAGAGAGTAGTGAACATCACAAAAGTGCTAAGGGAGAGTGATGTGACTCAAAGGGAGATGACTGAGGGAGGCAAGTATTATTCAGATACAGAGCATAAGACTTTGATTCAGAAAGCATGAATTTGGGAACCCAGTTTTATAATTACCTGCTAAACCTTACATACATCCGGGGGTTATTGCGAAGTCCAAAATTTAAAAGGGGTTATGTATAAGAAAGCATTTGTAGGGCCGAGTGTGGTGGCTCATGCCTGTAATCCCAACACTTTGGGAGGCCTAGGTGGGCAGATCACCTGAGGTCAGGAGTTCGAGACGAGCCTGGGCTACATGGCGAAACCCCATCTCTACTAAAAATACAAAAATTAGCCAGGTATGGTGGTGGACGCCTGTAATCCCAGCTACTGCGGAGACTGAGGCAAGAGAATCGCTTGAACCCAGGAGGCGGAGGTTGCAGTGAGCCGAGACCGTGCCATTGCACTGCAGCCTGGGTGACAAGAGCAAGACTCCGTCTCAAGAAAAAAAAAAAAAAAGCATTTGTAAACCTCAAATGCTATGTAAAGTTAACATTCCCAACGGAAGGAAGACCCAACTGGCATGAGCAAAAAGGAATTATTTTATTGTGTATATTTATGAGGTACAACTTAATGTTTTTATACATTGTGGATCATTAAGTTAATTAACATATCCATCACCTTACAGACTTAACTTTTTTTTTTTGTGGTGATCACATTAAATTCCACTCTCATAGCAATTTTCAAATACACGTTATTATAAACTATAGTCATCTTGTTATACAGTAGGTTTTCAGAACTTACTCCTCTTTTATTTATTTATTTTATTTTTTAATTAGTTTTTGAGACAGAGTCTCACTCTGTCACCCAGGCTGGAGTGCAGTGGCACGATCTCGGCTCACTGAAACCTCTGCCTCTGGGTTCAAGTGATTCTCTTGCCTCAGCCCAAGTAGCTGGGACTACAGGCATGTGCCACCACACCTGGCTAAGTTTTTGTATTTTTAGTAGAGATGGGATTTCACCATGTTGGCCGGGCTATCTCGAACTCCTGACCTCAGGTGATCTGCCCACCTCAGCTTGCCAAATTGCTGAGATTAGAGGCTTGAGCTACCACGCCTGGCCTTCTTTTTTTTTTTTTTTTTTTTTTTAAATAGTCTTAGAGATGGGATCTTGCTATGTTGCTCAGGTTGGACTTGAACTCAAGGGATCCTCCCACCTCAGGCTACCAAAAGTGCTGAGATTACAGACATGATCCACCTTGCCCGGCCATAATTCTTCCTTTCTAAAGGAAACTTTGGACCCTTTGACCAACCTCTTTTCCATTTCCCCACCCTAAGCCTGCCAGCTCCTGCAAACCACCATCCTATTTTCTACTTCTTCGAGTTCAACTTTCTTAGATTCCACATATAAGTGAGATCATGTATTATTTTTCTTTCTGTGCCTGGCTTGTTTCACTTAACATAATGTCCTCCAGATTTATTCCTATTGTTGCAAATGACAGGATTTCCTTTTTTAAGACTGAATAGTATTTCACAGTGTCTATATACTGAATTTTCTTTATTCATTCATCCATTGATGAACACTTGATCAAGACTTTGAGGCACTCATCTCTATGATTCCCTCAAGGAATTGTGTTGCCCTTTG
Organism: Papio anubis; assembly: GCF_008728515.1. NCBI lineage: Eukaryota > Metazoa > Chordata > Mammalia > Primates > Cercopithecidae > Papio > Papio anubis. Next base: position 61,256,788 of record NC_044982.1, on the reverse strand, counting down.
TTTCATGTTTTCATAAGAGATATTGGGTAAGAAAGGTTCTCTAAGTTTTATTATAGCTTCTAAAGCTGTTGTATCAGTTGGAATGCTTTTGACTGAATAGCAAACCCAACTGACAGTAGCTTAAACCAATTGGTATGTCATTTGTCTCATACTACAAGAAGTGTAGAAGTATGTCACTGCTAAGCATTGTGCCAATGGCTCGATGATATCAGAGCTGATTATAAGATGGCAGCTTCCTCTCCAAATATCATAATTGTGCTTCAGACAGAAAAAAAAGTAAAAGGGATAACAAGCACAGGTGTTTCTCTAGTGAGGCTTTGCTTTTTTATTTAGGGAAGAAGACTCTTCCTATGTACTTCTACCTACATCTCATTGGCCACCCTTAGGTTCAAAAGAGGCTAGGAAATTGAGTATTTCATTTCCCAGTCTCAATAGCACAGGAAGATAATAGAGAAGATAGTGGGCATGGATACGACTGAGCCGACCTACAATATCTGCCACATTCCATAAGACCCACTCTGTCTGATGAACCACAGTGGCATTCTATGACCCAGGAATTGGTTTTAATTCAGGTCCAGTGTTTAATAAATTCCAAGAAGCCAGCATGTTTTCTGTTTCCTGGTATGAAGGTACCCTAACAAGTAGCCATAAGTCTCTGAAGGAATAAGAGGAATGTGCAGAGTGCTATTATTATAGTGCTCTTCTTTAAGGTTATCTGGAAACAGGAGTAACATTGATAACTCTCAGGAAGACTGAATTGAGGAGATATTAATACCATTTGAGCTAAATTTGAAAGATGAAGTAGTAAAGAGGAAACAAGCTTCATGTTATGTTTGGATTTAAATTTCCTGGAGCTACAGTTTTAAGTTTACTTGCTTTACCAGTAAGGAGAAACACTAAATACAGGAGTCTGAATGTTTCCAACAGAAGAGCCACCACAATTTATTTAGTGACGGTTTATTTATAATGTAAACAAATTTCATTCCCTAGAGCAATATATTCTGTAAATTAAATGATCCACGAGGTATTTTATGCAGTTTTTCATGGCATGTTAACGTTTTGAAAATAATAAACAGGAATCATACTGAACAGCTCAGAAATTGTGATTAACACTGGGTATCACAAGATACATTTTGCTCTTATATCAATTAGGACCCAAAAGGAAATAGATGGCAAATCAAAACTGGCATAATTTGGGAAGTGGTTAATAAGGGAGTATTTATAAAGGCAGGGCTTAGGGAAACCTGGAACCTAGAATGCAGTTATATGAAGAGGGTTACCTGGATCAGAGCTGAGATCACCCACATGGAGGGAGCTGGAGGAATAAATACCGTGACCTCACTCCTCAATTCCATTCTGCCAGGACTTTCTCTTGGCCATACTCAACCAGAAACCAGGAAGCAAGAGAACTTATCGATATGGTCTATAAGGGTCAATCTCCAAAGAATGGAGCAGGGTGGATAAGGACAGACAGTTGATCTGGAGGGGCAAATGGAAGAAATACATGAATAAATGATATCATTTCCCATTTGTCTGACTTCTTTGTTCTGTTTCTGAGATCACATGACTTTAAATATTGTTTTTTTTAGAACCCACTACCCTCTAAACTACAGTATTTGGTATAATATCTTTTTTCTTCCCAAAGCTTATAATTGTGATACACAATTTCTAAAAAGTCAACTAAGGCTAAATCAATTTTTTTTGTTGTTTTTTGTTTTTGTTTTGAGATGGAGTCTCACTCTGTCTCCGGGGCTGGAGTATAGTGCCACGATCTTGGCTCACTGCAACCTCTGCCTCCCAGGTTCAATTGATTCTCCTGCCTCAGCCTCCTGAGTAGATGGGATTACAGGCGTGCGCCCCCATACCCAGCTAATTTTTGTATTTTTAGTAGAGATGGGGTTTCACCACGTTGGTCAGGCTGGTCTCGAACTGCTGACCTCCTGATCTGCCTGCCTCGGCCTCCCAAAGTGCTGAGATTACAGGCATGAGCCACTGCATCCTGCCAGCTAAATCAGTTTTTAAGATAATGTATGTTTCTAGCAGTGGGGATCACATTTCAGCTAAAGAGAAGACCCCACTTAAAGGTTTTGACACATAAAAGGGCTGTGGGAACAGTAGGTTCTGTGGAGTTACCGGGAGGCAGAAATAGTGAGAAGCCTGGCATGATTATGAAAACACTATTTTCCATTCTAAAAGTTTAGGATTTCTTTAAAACAAACAAACAAACAAACAAAAACGTGGAGGAGAAAACCAGTGGAGGTTTTTAGGCAGGGGAGTGAGAGCAATAGCACTGGCTTGAAAGGTAGAATGTAAAAACTAGATAAAGGAAAACAATGAAACCACAGTGAATAAAGTTGAAGATGCAAGTAGATTTTTACAAAATGGCTATTTGAGTGAATGACATCTCAGAGATAATCTTATTTACTGATAAAGAAGTTGAGGCCACTTTAGAAAGACCAAAGAAAAGGAGTGAAGGTCATGCCAAACAGTCACTGTGTAACAGTGCCAGCAGCAAACTCTGGTCTGTCTTCCCAACGCACCACTCCCTTGACTATTCTTCCCATAGTAAACATTTAAAAGCTGCTGTTTAAACCTGTTAAAAAAAAACAAAAACAAAAACAAAAACATGGCCACACTGTAAGAGAATCCAAAAAAAGGTAGCTTGGAGAGTAGAAGAGGCAAATGCAAAAGGAAAGCTACTACTTGGTACTACTAGGTGCAGTGTGATGCAAGTAAAAGGTAGAAAAAAAAGATCTAATTTGGTATTTGGAAGTAAAGGTGCTGGTGAGAGGATTTATGATTAACCAGCGTTGTAACAAGAAACATCATCTTGTAAATAATTATTTGCAGAGGCGACAGATTCCAGATGAGGAACTTGGAGCCCAGTAGTAATAATACTGCACCTTGAACAAGAGATTAAATGGTAAGTGATGGGTGAATGCAGGGGCACAATTGTAACAGAATCTTAAAGGGAGAGAGGCCAGATTGGAAAGAAGTTTGTTTTTTGTTAAAGTGGAGATGGCGGTACAACTGAAGAGGACTGCTAAGATTGTCAACGCACCGTCCTCCTCAATTTGTCCAGAGGATAACGTATCCCTTTATATATATATATATATATATATATATATACACACACACACACACACACACACATATATATATATATATATATATATTTTTTTTTTTTGCTTGGCCAACTTTAGTCAGGTTTCTGAATCTTCTGCTAGGCTCTTCTGTACACTTTCTTTGTAAAATCCAGTTTAAGCAAAGAACTTTGCTAAGTCAGATTAGCAATAAACCCCTATCCTTGATAGCTGATCATCCTCATTATCTGATCAGGTTCTTCAGTCTCCAACATCTCCCAGGTGATGCCTCATCATCTTGGCCTGTCTTCAGCAAAAATCCTATTAGGTGGGTTTAGCCAAAATCCCCCTTACCCTGATGTTTCCTCTTAGTAATTTTCCATTCACTTACGTCTGCTCCTTGGTTATAAATCTCCACTTGCCCATGCTGTATGGGGAGTTGAGCCCAATATCTCTTTCCCCACTGCGAGTCTCCGTTGCAGTCAGTGGTCCCCATACCTATTGCGATGGTCCTGAATAAAGTCCTCCTTTTTGTGCTTTAACAAGTGTCACTAAATACTTTTTTCTTTAACAATAGCCCGTTCTCCAAACCCCTAAGTCCACGATTGTTTAGTTTTCAGGAAACCTGAGTGAGCCCAAGGTCCATAGCATCGTGAGATTTGTGGGTTTAAGGCTGAATTTCTGTCCGTTTTTAGGTAAATGTTTTAGTGTGAAAGCTTGAACAATTGTTGGGAAAGCCTTAGATTTGACCCCCAAAATGACATTTTACCGTTTTTGGAGGGGAGGGGTCACGGCGCTGTGTTTAAGATCAGGCGAGTGAAAGGCCCTAAACACCCTCCTTTCCTTTGGGAAGAAGTCTCTATGGAGGGAAAAGCAGGTAGGAGCAGCGGTCCCCGCCCTCGCTGGCGATGGGGCGGGGATGCGTGGGCGGGGCTGGGGCCGCAGGGGCAGCCAGGATCCCTGGGAGGGCCAGGCCTGCGCGCTGCGAACCCACGTGACTTTTTCGCCTCCCGAGACACCGACGCATGCGCATCGTGCCCTGGACCAGGCGACCGTGGCGCGGGTGGCGGCTGCTGTGGTGGCTGTGGGGACGGAGGCGGTGAAGTGCCATCTTCGGCTAGGTCGTCACAGTCTTCGGCTCATGGCATCGAGTAGCATCCATTATAAGGTCTGCTGGGGCGGGTTCCTTGAAATTAGCTGGGGGCGGAGGGTGGTACTTGGGACTGAAAAGGGCCTGCCCGGTTTCAGGCCGCGCTGTGGCCGCGGCCTCCCTCTCCCGCCCTGTTTGAGGCCTGGCTCGGACTCAGCGGCCAGTTGTCCATTCCTTTCTCCTTCCCACCTGTTGGGTGGAGCGGTGCAAGGTATTTTTTTTCTTAGACCAAACGTTTCACTTGAGGGCTGCATTAGGTAGGGTGGGGAAGTGTGGGCCTCCTTCGCCTGGATTTAGGAAGATATTTGCGGGTAATTCTAAAGCCCTTGCTTCCTCCGGAGCTGGAACACAGCGGGGATGGCTGGAAGTGGAAGGAGCACATTCGCAGCCGCCAGAGGATTGGGAAGATAATATACGTTCTATTACTAAGGCATGTGAGCGCCTTGTAGGGCACGTTCTGCCTTCTAACTACATAAGCAACACTTTTGCGACCCTAAGTCACGGCACCCAAAGCTTTTGGCAGGATACTTTAGAACAGAGAAAACAGACATCAGATATGCTGGTAGGATTTTTTCAGGGAATCTGCTTAAGAATATTTAACTTTGGTAATCAGAGACCACCACTGGTGTTTTTCTCCAAAATCACATCTTTAAGTTAATTAATTCTTGAAGTTAATAAATAATACTGCTCAGTGTATTAGTGATGATGCCATAATACCATGTAAATTTATGCCGATTCAAATATTATTTTTTTCGTTTGATATTCATATGGCCTTCTGTTTGAGGACTTCAGATTATTTACCAACTGATTTAATCTGTTCAGAAATAAACTTTGCTACAGCTGGAAAGCGTGAGGCTTGAGAAATCAAATTTCGGACAGGGAAGTAGGAAACTCGTGTTGGAACTTAAGTGTTTTAGGCTCTATGGGAGCTTGAATGGAGTGAAAAGAACAAGCGTTTACTGTCAGGTTTTCCTCCTCCCTCTAGATTTATAACCTCATTCTGGAGTTGCAAAAGTTGGAACTTTCCACTGTTCACTGTCTAGCAGGGATAAAGTGATGGAAGGGAGTTCTGTTAAAGAAGACTAGTATTTAGATTGTGAACTCTGAGGTAGGAGTTGAGCATAGATGGCTAATAGGTGGTTATGAGTCACTATTTGTTTAAAGTCTCAGTATTTTTACTTGTGTATCTTGAATAAGAAGATGTTTAAAAGTCAAATGATAAAAATTGTATGTGCTGTTTTCGTGGTATGTTTTAACAAATCTTCATGGAAGATAGGACTTTAAAAGAATTTAAAAATAGCCAAAAGAGGAAGAAAGTAGTATAGTTCCAGCCAAATGGTACGTTTTCCAAAAAGCCGAAGATGGTGTAGACATTTATGTAAATGCATATACAAAATCTAGTTTCTAGAACACAGTGTTTAATATGTCGAGACCTTAAAAAGTCAGCCTATGACTACTTAGCCCCTGAAAACAGCTGCCAAAACCAGTGGTTATGATAGTCTCTTTTCTGCTTACATCCCACATCTCCAGATTCCCTTATTTGTGGATGAGATTTGTGTATTGCAAAGCTACTTGTTTTGCTCTACCCAAAACTCCCTTCAGTCTTTAGTGATGACTTCGGATTTTTATGTATTGCTCTGTTTATGAAAAAGAATAGTCAATGGTATAATTTTTAAGTACCTCTACAGGAATAAGAAGCATACAGAGAATAAAAAAAATAAGGTATTAGGTCAAAAGACAGCGTTTCACTCTTGTTGCCCAAGCTGGAGCACAATGGCGTGATTGGCTCACTGCCACCTCCGCCTCCTGGGTTCAGGTGATTCTCCTGCCTCAGGCTGCGATTACAGATGCGCGCCACCACGCCCGTTTAATTTTTTATAGTTTTAGTAGAAATGGGGTTTCACCATGTTAGCCAGGCTCGTCTGGAACTCCTGACTTCAGGTGATCCGCCTGCCTCGGCCTCCCAAAGTGCTGGGATTACAGGCGTGAGCCACCATGCTCGGCCCAAATGTCCCATTTTTAATTAAGTGTTGGTAATTGAAGTCATCCTCCAAAAGACCTTTTAAATTTTAAGATTGCATAATTGTCACTGAAATATTTAATGTATGTCATAACTATACTAAAAGTGAAAGGTATGATAAATGTATTTTTTTATATATTGCATATTCTCTTTATGTTATGTTTCATTTTATACTCGTGTCCTTTGTGCCTATCATATGATTTTATAATAAATTGTAAAAATAATAATAAATATATAATAATATAATACAGTGAAAAGGAATCGACTGGTTTGGTGAGTTGAAAAAGGGAAGACTTTTATTAGTCTGAGGGAACAGCTTGTGTCAAGGCTCAGAAAGGAAGAATCTAAGGGGCTCTGGGAATGGCAATGAGGAGGAGTATTGTAAGATTAATATTTTTGGAAAGTTAAGTTGGGACTAGATCGTTCAGAGATATTGTGCTGTTACACAGCAAGTATTATTTTAGGTTCTAGGGGGACAGCAGTGAACAAAACTGACAAGGCCTCATTGTCATTTAATTTTTTTTTCCTTTTACTCCTGTTGAGCTGTGATCAGGGAATTTAATATTCTAGTAATATTAGTTTGCAGTAGTGCAGCAGTGTTTCTCAATTTTTTTTTTTTCCTGCAGCCCACAATAAGATGTATATGGACATCACTAACTCAATAAACAGTTCACTTGTGTGTACTTCAACATTATGCCCTTAAGGTGTGCATGCACTCTGGCATATATATTTTTCTACATTTACAAAATGAGAAGCTGGTTTGAAGCAATCTGCAGTTTGAAAAACATTGATCCAGAGGGGAGAAAATAAATACTTAAATTATAACACTAGTAGTGTGAATGGAAAGAAGAAGACAGTTAATTTTTTTAAGGTGTATTATCCCACTCTGTCACCCAGGTTGAAGTGCATGGTCAGCTCACTGCAACCTCCACCTCCGAGGGCTCAGGTGATCCTCCTGCCTCAGCTTCCCAAGTTGCTGGGACTACAGGCACGTGCCACCACATCCAGCTAGTTTTTAAATTTTTTTGTAGAGACGGCGTTTCCCTGCGTTGCCCAGACTGGTCTTGAACTCCTGGACTCAAGTAGTCCTCTCACCTCGACTTCCCAAAGTGCTGGGATTACAGGTGTGAGCCACTGCACACGTGGCCCAGAGTGTATTATTATTTTTGATTGACAGATCATAATTGTATACATTGTGGGGTAGGGGATCGTTCATTTTTATACCAAGTTATGTTTGATTATTTTGTGAATGAGGCTTACAGAGGTTAAGTAATTGGCTCAGAGTTCCCTAATGAGTAGCCAGAAGTCTGTTCTTTTGGCCTCTAAAGCCCAAGCACTTATCACTTCCCATTTGGTCATGAAAGCAATATACTGGGTTTTAGTATGGGTGACTGAAGACTAATGTTACTTGTTTATTGTTCAATGAATTGAGTGTATACTAGGCCTCCAGGTGTACTGTATCCGTGTGTATTGGTAGATCTGGTCCTTACTGTCAAGAAATGTGTAATCTGGTAGAGAACATACACATTGAACAAGTATCACAAACGTGTTATGTGCTATGGAGAAAAAGAATGCTGTCAGGGCATGATTGGGGGCAGCCTAACTTATTTGGGAGATACGAGAACACTTTTCAGGAAGTGGTGTTAAACTTTGCCCACTATGATTTTGGCATTTCTTAGACAATTTTGGATTAATTATGAAAACAACTACTCTCTGAGCAATTGTTTAAAAAAAAATTAAAAAGCAAACTATGCCCAGAGGATTAGGCTTTAGTTAGTTTGAAGGCACTGAGTCAGAGTGTGGTGTTGGGTAAAGGGATGAGGCATTCAGGTAGAAGAAACTTCATATACTAAGATTCCTAAGCTGAAAGGAGCGGAATTGGAAAAAACAGAAAGCAAAACTCAACAGAAATAGAATGTCTGAGCTGTACGAGTTAATAGAGAAGAGGCAAGAGTTTTGGTGTTAGGATGAGGTTGAATCTTGGCTCTATTTCTTATGATTCGTATACATTTAGACAAGTTATTTAACCTTAATGCATTTTGGTTTTGTCATCCTTAAAAAGGAAAGTAGGATTTAACAAAATATTTGCTCAATAAATAGCATCTCGTATTATCATTAATAACTAGTAATTGAAGTTATAGCAGTGCAGATGACATGCTTTCATTGATTCTTCAGAAATAATGAGTGTCTGTGTGTGCCAGTCAACTCAATATACAGTAGTTGAATTACACATGTATGTGTATTACATTTAAAGTGTCATAAAACAATATGCTCTTACTATGCAAAGCACTGTGCTAAATTTTTTTTTCTATTCTATTTTCCGTCTGAAGAAAGGTTCAAGAAACTGGTTTGAAGCAGTCTACAGTTTGAAAATTACTGTTACAGTGGAGAAATGATTACTTAGCCCCTTATTAGAGATACGATATGCAAATATTTTCTCCCATTCTCTAGGTTGCCTTTTCACTCCACTGATTGTGTCCTTTGATGCACAAAAGCTTTTAAATTTGATGTAGCCCTATTTGTCTGTTTTTGCTTTTGTTTGCCTGTGCTTTTGGCATTATCCAAGAGTTCACTGCCATATCCAGTATCATTAAGCTTCTCCCTCCGTTTACTTCTAGGAGTTTTATAGCTTTAGGTTTGACATTTAGGTCTTTACTCCATTTGAAGTTAATTTTTACATGTGGTATAAGACGAGGGTCCGACTTCATTCTTCTGCACTTGGATATCCAGTTTTCCAAGCAGCATTTGAAGGGACGATCCCTTCCTTATTGAGCAGTCTTAGCACTTTGTTGAGAGCCATTTGACAAGGGAGTTTATTTATGGGTTCTCTATTCCACTGGTCTATTTGGCTGTTTTTATGTCAGTATCACACTTGATTTCTTTCTTTCTTTTTTTTGAGGCAGGGTCTGGCTCTGTCACCCAGGCTGGAGTGCAGTGGCACAATCACAACTCACTTCAGCCTTGACTCCCCAGGCTCAAGCAATCCTCCTATTTCAGCCTCCAGCTAATTTTTGGATTTTTTGTAGAGAATGGTTTTTACCATGTTGCCTAGGCTGGTCTGGAACTTATGGGTGATCTGCCTGCTTGGCCTCCCAAAGTGCTGAGATTACAGATAGGAGCCACTACACCTGGTCCATTTTATTTATTTCTTTTGATAGCTATTCTGTACCCTTTCCCATTTTATGTTGCTAGTTGAAAGTTACTGGTTGTTTTTAAGAATAAACTGGTAATAACTGACATGTAAATAATATGTTGGAGTAACTCATTAAAAAATAACTTTAGTGTATTCTTTTGGCTCTGTGATTTATGAAGTAATCATCAAAATGATCTCTATAAGCATAAGGTTGATGTTCTTAAATCTTTTTACAACACTGTGATTGCAGGGTGTGGAGTAATTGACAGGCTGTGAAGATGCAGGGGTGTGGTAAATTTGCTGATTCCAGAAGAAACCCTTATGTCTCACTTAAGTATGAAATTAGGGTAGCTAGTTAATGACTCAGAAGGTATCAGCCTACAGTCTTTTCTGTATTTTGTTTTTAAACTGAGCTCCGAAATATAAAACCAAAAATTGGTGACTAATTTGCATTTGGAAAATTAATCTTCAAACGTATCTTTTTCTTTAAAGGAAGGGGGAAAAAGAGCAAAATAAATTTACAAGTTACTTTGCCTTTTCCTAGGGTCTGAAGTGATTAAACTTGGAAAAGTTGATGACATTAATCATTCATTCAACTAGAAGGGAACGTATTTTTTCTGATAGTCTAATACTTTGGATTCTCTTTTATTATGCATTGGCTAGATTTGCTTTTTGTGTAATTTCTTCTCAAATTCTTGTGTCCATAGTATGGCTCCAAGCTACTTACTCTGCTTTTATCCTTCTACTTCTCAATACCAACCTCTTCATTCTGGTCATTCTGTCTCTTATCTTTTCAGTCATCATTTCTACCTTGTCTACTGTCTAGGATTTCTACCTTGCCTACTGTCTAGAGAGTTGTTTAATGGGTTGTTCCACATTCTGGAATATTTTGCCATTCTTTTTCTATTATTCCATGATTTTTCAAAGTTAATTATATTTCACGGAGGTTTTCATCTATAGATTGCTATCGTTTTCAAATGATTTTTTTTCTAATCTTTCACTTTGTTTCATTTGAGAGTTTATCTCCAAATGTGTGTGTGTGTGTGTGTGTGTGTTGTGTGTTAGCTCTTTCTCTACCTGGTTAATAGACCTTAGTGAGTAAGGGCCTTATCTTACACTTACACGTCACTACAAGGAATGTAATATAGTGCTGGAAATCCATCAGGCATTGACATTTTTTTGAGACGGAGTTTCACTCTGGCCCAGGCTGGAGTACGTGAGGTGATCTCAGCTCACTGCAAGCTCCGCCTCCCGGGTTCATGTCATTCTCCTGCCTCAGTCTTCTGAGTTGCTGGGACTACAGGCGCCCACCACCACACCTGGCTAATTTTTCGTATATTTAGTAGAGACAGAGTTTCACTGTGTTAGCCAGGATGGTCTCAATCTCCTGACCTTGTGATCCGCCCGCCTCAGCCTCCCAAAGTGCTGGGATTACAGGCGTGAGCCACTGTGACCAGCCAGGCATTGAAATTTTGTTGTCCCCTTCCCCTATCCCCACATGTCCCATTTTTTCCTTTCATGTTTTTGTGTATTCCCTAGATTTACCTGATTATAGCTGATTCTTTCAATGACATTCAGACTCAGAAGGTCTTTTAACATTTAAAATTTATTATTTCTTAGGAAAAAAATAGTTTCATACTGTTTTGGTCTTTCTTTTTATTTTTTCCTTGTTTTTAATAGAATCTTGCTCTGTCTCCCTGGCTGGAGTACAGTGGTGTGATTGTAGCTCACTGCAGCCTTGAACTACTGGGTGATCAAGTGATTCTCCCACCCCAGTCTCCTCAGTAGCTAGGACTATAGGCACACACCACTGCACCAGCTAACTTTTACATTTTTTGTAGTGATGGAATCTCACTCTGTTGCCCAGGCTGGTCTGGAACATCTGGCTTCAAGCGATCCACCCACCTTGGCTTCCCAGAGTGTTGGGATTATAGGCGTGAGCCACCTTGCCTGGCCATGCTACATTTTGAAATGATGGAAATGTTTTAAAATCTGGGTTTTGTATCTGTGTGACAATTTTAAAGGGTCACACATAGACACACGCCCCCAAATGTAAAACTAATATGACGAACTCATAATAATATTTTACAATGTATTTTGCAAAGATCTGACTTTCATACTTTATGAAGAACGTATACAAACCAATAAGAAAAAAATTAGTAATGAACAGAAAATATGGACAAAAGATGTGAAAAGGCATTTATGAAAAAAAGAAATAAAAATTTTACTTCACTCCTAGTTAAGGAAATGAAAATCAAAGTGAGGTGCTACTTTGTTTAAAAAAATTAGATGAGCAAATGATACCTATTGTTGACGGGGATATAAAGCAGTGGACAGTCTCCTGCACTGTTGATGACTTAATTGGTTAGGAATTCATTTTGTCTCAGAGTAATAGAAAATTTGTATATTGATAGTAGTTTAAACAAATAGAAATTTATTTCCTCACACAATAGAAAGGTGGCATTTTGTTAGCAGCTTGATGATGTCACGGCTGGTATTTCTTAATATTCTTAATCCCTTATAGACTACTTCATAGACATGAATTGTTTCAGATATGGTCAAATCCAAGGTAAGAATAAATTGGTAGAAGAAAGAACCATACTAGTTGTGATTGTCCCTTTTTATCAAAAAAGCAGAAGCTTTCTCAGATCTCTGCAGCAGATGTTCTTTTCAGTTTTATGGTCACTTACATGAGATTAAGTATATTGCTGCTTTGAATGAAATCAGTCTTTTATTAGTAAGGAAATTACTAAAATAGTGAGAAGGGATATTCAGTAGGCAACTAAAAGTGTCTGCCAGATGACTAGTGCAACTTTTCCAGAGAGAAATTGTCAGCATCGGCCGTGTACAGTGACTGACGCCTGTAATCCCAGCGCTTTGGGAGGCGGAGGCAGGTGGATCATGAGGTCAGGAGATCAAGACCATCCTGGCCAACATGGTGAAACCTCGTCTCTCCTAAAAATACAAAAATTAGCTGGGCATGGTGGTGCGTGCCTGTAGTCACAGCTCCTCGGGAGGCTGAGGCAGGAGAATTGCTTGAATTCGGGAGGCTGGGGCTGCAGTGAGCTGAGATCACGCCACTGCACTCCAGCCTGGGTGACAGCGAGACTCTGTCTCAAAACAAAACAAACAAAAAAATCATCAGCTCTTTCCAAATTTAATATTATTTTTCGATCCAAAAGTTACACTCTTCAGAGTTTACCCACAAATAAGTTTCTGTTTTTCTGAATCATTTAGAGAACTTGGTAGAACTATAACTTTCTTGGCCCTTCCCTAGACCTCAGAATCATTGTAGTCGGTAAGCAATCTATATTAGTTTTAAACAGCTTACTGGTTGACTTGTGTGGAGCCAGATTTGCAAATTTCTGTGTAGACGGTAGTGAAACCCAGATTTTTAAAGTATGGTAGTCATAAAGTTGTTAAAAAAAAAAAAAAAAAAAAAAAGTATCCAGTCATTATATAGCTGACTTTTAAAAAAAATAACAAAAAACTTCTCCCCCCATTCAGTTAAGTAATTGCAGATGAGCAAAAAGAATAAAGGGCACATCTCTCTTTTGTATGGAGAACAACTGTTAACACCAGCTGTCAGTTTTATTGTATTTTATTTTATTTGGTGTAAATCCTTACAAATCTGTGAGTACATGTGTGTATGTATATATATGTATTTTAAAAATATATAATGGATGTTTTTCTGTATCAATACGGATATACATATTTCCCTTTTAATTCTTATTGTTCCATTATGTGAGTGTATGATTTATGTTTTTGTTTTTTTTTTTTTTTTGAGACGGAATCTCACTGTATCGCCCAGGCTGGAGTGCAGCGGCATGATCTTGGCACACCGCAATCTCCGCCTCCCGGGTTCAAGCAATACTCCTGCCTCAGCCTCCCGAGTACCTGAAACTACAGGCGCGTGCCACCACACCCTGATAATTTTTTGTATTTTTAGTAGAGATGGGGTTTCACCATGTTGGACAGGCTGGTCTCGAACTCCTGACCTCAGGTGGTCCTCCCGCCTCAGCCTCCCAAAGTGCTGGGATTATGGTCATGAGCCATTGTGCCTGGCCGAGTATACCATTTATTAAAGCAGTCTTTTTCTTTTATTCTTCTTTTTTTTTTTTGAGATGGAGTTTTGCTCTTGTTGCCCAGGCTGGAGTGCAATGGCACGATCTCGGCTCACTGTACCCTCCTCCTCCCAGGTTCAAGAGATTCTCCTGCCTCCAGCCTCCTGAGTAGCTGGGATTACAGGCATGCACCACCATGCCCAGCTAATTTTATTGCTTTTAGTAGGGGCGGGGGGTTTCTCATGTTGGCGGGTCAGGCTGGTCTCGAACTCCCGACCTCAGGTGATCCGCCCTCCTCGGCCTCCCAAAGTGCTGGGATTGCAGGTGCTTGAGCCTCATGTAAAAGCAATCTTGCACTTTTTTTTTGAGAGGCGGAGGTCACCAGCTCTGCTCGCCCAGGCTGGAGTGCCCAGTGGCGGATCTCCAGCTCACTGCAAAGCTCCTGCCTCTCCCAGGTTCCGCGCCATTCTCCTGCCTCGGCCTCCAGTAGCTTCTGGGACTACAGGCATGCCACTTTCGCCCGGCTGGATTTTGTATTTTTTAGTAGAGAGCCAGGGTTTCACCGTGCTAGCCAGGATGGTCTCGATCTCCGACCTCGTGATCCACCGTCTCGGCCTCCCAAAGTGCTTTTGGGATTACAGGCTTGAGCCATAAGCCCGGCCCTTCTTTTCTTAATATACCCTCAAACATATGCGACAGTGCTGGTAATGAATGCCCTTAAACAAATATGTTTTTTTCTGATTATTTCTATAGTATAAAATATGTACAATTGCTATTTGGTACACTCATTTTGATTTATGTCTTTATTAGTAAAGATATAATTCTTTTATATGTTTATTGGTCATTTGCATTTCTTCATTTGCGTTATTGTCTTTAAAGTTTTAATCATCTTTTTAATTACTATTAATATATAAGCAGTAGTATATTCTAAGTATATTTTAAGAGTAAATCAGTTTTATGGTCAGCTTAATTTTGAGAATTCCTCATTAAAAAAAATGGACATGCCCTATAATTTAATGATTTGGTTTCCATTCAAGCTATTAGTGGAAGAGATTAAGGTGATTATGAAAATATAATGTGGTGCTACCTTAAAGGGGTAATACCCTGTTACCTTATAGCCTTAAAAATTAGATGACATAATTTTAGATATGTTGTGCAGTTATTATCTAGACTGTAAGTCTTTCTCAAATATGTTTTTTAGAGTTAGGGCCGTGCTCTGTTGCCCAGGCTGGAGTACTGTAGCAGGGTCAGTGCTTACAACCACCTTGAACTCCTGGGTTCAAGTGATCCTCCTGATTCAGTGTCTCCCGAGTAGCTGGGACTACAGCTGTATGCCACCATGCCTGGCCCCTTAAATGTGTTTTAAGTAACATTTATTCACTTTAAAAATTACTTTTTAATTTTTTAAAACCATAATTTTTATCTTCTATAATAAATTTGAAACCTAGCTGTCAGGATTTATAATTCATAAATAGATAGATATATTTAAGCAATATGAATTTATCTTTTCTAAAACTTTATCCTTTATCCTGAGCCAAGTGATGAGCTTCCTTTTGAAATGTTTATATCCATGACCAGAATTTTTGTCAGTTTTACTTTTAGCCTCCAGAACAGTTATTAAAAATATGCCGTTTTCCAGTGATTCATAGCAAGGTAACATTCGGGCACCGAATCAGATTCTTACCTAAATCAGAAACATTGAATTTTAAATAGTATTTCTTTGTTAGGTAGCAGTCAACTTACTTGTTTTATGAATGAGGTAACAAATCTATAGTTATTTGGTTTTTATTCAAATATCAACAACAAAATGGCAGTTTTGTGAAGAATTTTTAATTTTATTTATAATATAAAAACTAATGAACCTTCTGATTCTGACTTGTAGGGGATTAAGAATCACATTTCTTTAATAGCCAAATTAGGGCTTTTTAAAAGATGTTGTTGAGACCAAATAATTTTATTGGCATTTGGAAGATATTTCTCTTTTTTGTGTTTCCACAGATCATTTACTGAAGACAATATGCAAAATTCTCACATGGATGAATACAGAAATTCTAGTAATGGTAGCACAGGCAATAGTTCAGAGGTAGTGGTAGAACATCCTACTGATTTCAGTACTGAGATTATGAATGTTACAGAAATGGAACAGTCACCTGATGACTCTCCCAATGTGAATGCATCTACAGAAGAAAGTGAAATGGCAAGTGCTGTGGACCTTCCAGTGACGCTGACAGAAACAGAAGCAAATTTCCCTCCAGAATATGAAAAATTTTGGAAAACTGTGGAAAATAATCCTCAGGATTTTACAGGCTGGGTATATTTGCTTCAATATGTAGAACAGGAGGTTAGTAACTATTAAAATGGTATCAGAAGGGACAAATTAATCAAGTCATGTTAATTTATAATGAAACAGTAGACCTTATTTATGATTAAAATCAACTCATAATTTTCAAATGAAGTTGAATAACATTAGGTAGATACATTTTTAGCTTTGAAAATAGCTTATAGCTTTTGTATGTTGTAGAGAGTCAGTAGTGTCAAAGCTTAATATTTTGTAATAATTGAGGTGTAAGTGTGTGTGTAAAATTGTTGAAATAAAATGTTGACAAAATTAGTTTCTTCTGTTTCAGTTGCATTTAGAAGAAAAAAAGTCAAGGAATAAAAGAAGGGCTGCTCCATCGGCAGAGCAGCCTGCATGTGGAGTTTTTAAGCCTGCCATTTATTATTATTTTTTTAGATAATAACGTTTGAAAGGAATAATAAATATTTTTTTGACAGCAATTTCCATGATATTTAAATACTGTTTCATTTTTATCAGAATCACTTGATGGCTGCCAGGAAAGCATTTGACAGATTTTTCATACACTATCCGTATTGCTATGGTTACTGGAAAAAGTATGCGGACCTTGAAAAGCGGCACGACAACATTAAACCATCAGATGAGGTGTGTACATCACTGAATAAACTTATCTCCAATAGGTACTGTAAGCCAATTAATAACAAAACAAAGATTTTTTTTTTTTTTTTTTTTTGGCTGGCAGTACCTACCATTTATGGTCAAACAATTTTTATAGGGTATTTATTTGCATTTGTCACTCGTGTGGCATTTGTAGCTAATATTTTCTCTCTTTGTTGGCAGGTGCGTTAAACCTCTACAGTTTGTCAAGCTTTGCAGTGCAAGCCTCTGTATTACACTGCAGCTTAACAAGTAGGGCAGGGCTTTTCTCTCACTTACATTTATTTCTCATTTTCCAAACAATATAGTTGGTTTGCTAGTCACATTTGCTACGTCTTATTGCATTTTTGGTCAGACGCTGTCATTGATGCTCTAATGGGTCTGTGCCCTATGGTCTGTAACCCAAAGCCTGCCCACACAACCCGGTCAGAATGCAGGGACTGCTGCGCTTTGAAGATCAAGACTCTGCACGTGGGGATCAGAACATTGCCATGTTCTATCCAACCTCCACCCAAATGGTAATGGTAGATTATTTAAACAAAATTCCAGTAATTAGTATTTCTAAGGTTCACCGGATAACACAGTGTTGCCTCTCTGTTAAGAAATAATTAAATATTTGAAGTACAGTTTGCTGTTTTCTTCTTAGGTTTATCGGCGGGGGCTTCAGGCAATACCTCTTAGTGTTGACCTTTGGATACATTATATAAACTTCTTAAAAGAAACATTGGACCCTGGTGATCCTGAGACAAACAATACAATAAGAGGGTATGTGGAACATTGATACTGAAATGTATTTTATGATATAAATAATTATTCTCATGTTGATAATAGAGCTCATGAAAGCTAAGCTGGAAGTTTAACTTCTGTTCCATTGTTAAAAAAATAATACATATAATAAACTTATGCTTTATGATTTGAAAATGCAGATAATAAAGCCCTCCTACATTCCATACCCCTTATATCCCCAGTTCCACTCCTCATGGTTAATAGCTTGGTGTGTGTTCTTTCAGATGTATGTATAAGTACATATTTGTGCGTATGTTTTCATATTGGTCTTTGACTTTTTTTTTTTAAACAGTGTTTGGGAATCTCTTCCTGCCATATTTTTTAACCATTACAAAAAGTATTTTATAATACTTTATAAAAAGTAACTTATAAGCCAAAGTACTCTACTGTATTTCACCAAATCCTTATTTATAGGAAATAATCAGTGCTACAGTGAACATCTCTGTACAAGTCAATATTTTTGTAGAATGCACTAGAAATGGAACTTCTGTTAAAGGGAACACAGAGCTAAGTTTTATCACATGTTCCTTCAAAAATGGTATCAATTCTAAACTCCCACAGTGTATGAAAATAATCATTTTCCCACAGCTGTGCCACATTTTTTGTTTGTTTTACCTCCAGTGGCATCTGTTTTAATTTGTGTATATCTTGATTGCTCATCCTGGTTTACCATCTTCTCATATGCTTATATAAGCCATTTCTTAAATTACCTGTTGATATCGTTTGCTCAGTTTTCTATTACATTATCTTTTTCTTGATTACAGTAGTTTGTTAATGTATTTTCGGTTTTCAAAAAAAGCATTTGCATATTGCTTAAGAAGTTAGCTAATTACTGCTCGTAACAAAAAGTACCCCCTCCACCTCCCTTCAAATATTTCAGCTCTTTCTTCTGGTATTTTCCACCACGTGTATAACAGTAAATCTACGTTGCTTTCTTTCTTTCTCTGTTAGTTGTAGACATTATGTATCTGTTACGGTAAATGAGAATTTTAACCCACTTACACTATGTTTTCCCATTCCTTTCCAATATAGCTACAGGATAGGTTTCAATAATCAGCTTCAGTATTTTTTTTTTTAATCATTGTAAATCCATAAATAAGGGTGGGCACAGTGGCTTATACCTGTATTCCCAGCACTTGGGAGGCTGAGGTGGGAGGAGTGCTTGAGCCTAGGAGGTTGAGGCTGCAGTGAGCCGTGATTGTACCACTGTACTGTAGTCTGAGTGACAGAGTGAGACCTTGTCTCAAAAATAAACATTAGCTGGGTGTGGTGGCGCATGCCTGTAGTTCCACCTACTCGGGAGGCTGAGGCAAGACAATCTCTTGAACCCGGGAGGCGGAGGTTGCAGTGAGCCGAGATCGTGCCACTGCACTCCAGCCTGGGTGACAGAGCAAGACTCTGTCTCAAAAAAAAAAAAAAAAAAAGATCAAAAACCTATAAATATTTTTCATCATACTGCCCTTTCATTTTTATAACCTTTTTGGTTTTTAATTTCTCCTCCTCTGCCCCTCATTTTTCCCATTTGTCTAATTTTCTTTGAACATTTAAGGTTTTTTCATATTCTCCAACAGCTTTGTAGAAGGCTTTAAATATAGCTTTCTATATAATCAGACCTGTTAAAAAATGTGTAAGTCCCATTTTTTCCTCTCCTTTGAGCTGTCTCTCCTGGAAACCTTTCTACTATAATCTGGACTGGTCTTCTAGTTCTGCTGTACAAGAGTTGTCTTGGGATTTTCGTATCATCATGGTTCTAGGAGATGTCTTTACGTCATTTCTGGGAGAGTTTATTATTAGATCTCACTCTTTTTTGATTTTATGTCCAACTTTTAGAAGAGTGTGTTCTGTAATTTCTTGTTAAAGGATGCTTGGATGAAAAAATAATTTTAAGGTTTGGTAAGCTATAGAATTTGGAGTTGAAAATTATTTTCTCTGTAGAGCTTTGAAGGCATTATTTATTCCTTTATAGCTTCTGCTGTTGCTTTTGAGAAGTCCAAAACCGTTCTTCTAGAATAGATTCTCTTTCTGTAACATGTTTTTCCTCCGTGGAAGCTGTTAGGATGTTCTCTTTGAGTCTGATGTAAATGCAGTTTTATAAAAATGAGCTTTGATATGGATTTTCTTTTTCTTATTGTGATTATTGGGTGATTGGGTGAGTCTTCAATCTGAGATTCTAATATCCTTCTATTCTTAGAAATGTTATTATGATGGATATTCTTATTTTGACAGTTTCCTTGCCTTGATTTTCTCTGTTGTTTTTAATAGTTGGATATTAGACCTCCTCTCTTAATTACTGAGTTTTTCTTTTCTTCTTCCTATTTTTCATATCTTAGACTGTCTGGCTTTTTGAGGTACTTCCTTGACTCTTGTATTGGATTTTTAACATCTTCCATCAGATTCTTGTTTTTTTTGAGACAGAATCTCTGTCCCCCAGGATGGAGTGCAGTGGCGTAATCTCGGCTCACTGCAAGCTCCACCTCCTGGCTTCATGCCTTTCTCCTGCCTCAGCCTCATGAGTAGCTGGGACTACAGGCACCTACCACCATGCCTGGCTAATTTTTTGTACTTTTAGTGGAGATGGGGTTTCACCGTGTTAGCCAGGATGATCTCAATCTTCTGACCTCATGATCCGCCCGTCTTGGCCTCCCAAAGTGCTGGGATTACAGGTGTGAGCCACTGCTCCCCACTCAGATTCTTAATATCCAAGAATCTTTCTTGTTCTCTGAGTGTTCCTTTTTTTATATTCTCCAGTTCTTGTTTCATGGCTGCATATCTTTTCGTTTTCTTTGACGATACTAAGGATAGTTGAGGTTTTCCTCTGTTCCCAGGACTGTTTCCTCTGAAATTTTTCTGTTTACTCATTTTCGTCTCTGAGATACCTGATCTCTGGATTTTTGTTCCTATTACAGATTAGATATTAACAAGCTGTATAAGCTAGGCACAGTGGATCACTTGAGGTCAGGAGTTCGAGACCAGGCTGGCCAACATGGTGAAACCCTGTCTCTACTTAAAATACAAAAAAATTAGCTGGGTATGGTGGCGGGAGTCTGTAATCCCAGCTTCTCAGGAGGCTGTGGTAGGAGAATTGCTTGAACCTGGAAGGCGGAGGTTGTAGTTAGCTGAGATCGTGACATTGCACTCCAAACTGGGTGACAGAGTGAGACCGTGTCTCAAAAAAAAAAAAAAAAAAAAAAAAAAACAACAACCTATATGGAAGCACTGTGTGTTTTATATGGGACATTGTCAGTTGGCCTATAGGGTTTCACAGCAGCGTAATCATGTGGCCACTCTTTTTTGCTGGTGGATTTCCAGTGATAGTAACCTTATATTTTATTCCTGAGCCAAGCAGTTTCTTTAGAAAAGGATAATTTTATTTACCTGGGGAATGGAAAGCTAGCTTCTCAAGTAAGTCCCTATAGCTGGGCGGGAAAGTTGAAGATTTCTCACCATTCATTAAGTATACCTTCTTCTAAACGTTCTGTCTTTATTTTATTACCTTCTTGTCTTCTTCCCCTTTTCTCTATACTTTTTTCAGTGTCTGGTTTATTTTTCTGAATCATTTGGGATTCTGTAGGGACAGTAACATCTATTTTATTCTTTAGGAAACCTTACACCACATGTGCACATGCATGCATGCACAGACACACATACACACATGCTCTTCAATTGTTTATATTAAACATTTCCTCCAATGTTGGTATGTCTTTAACTTTTTTTATGGTGTCTTTTATCATATGGAGTTTTATTTTTCCTTAATGTGCTTCTGTTTTAATTCTTACTGGTTTCTGAGTTTTGTGCCTATTTTGCCAAAAACATATAAATCTTGTATTTTGTTCTAACTTTTCTGTAGTTTTTCACTTATTCGTTTATCTGACTTTAATTTCTATCTGTCATGAGATAGACATTTTTATTTTATATTTTATATTTTCCTATTATATATCATACACCAAATGTTCACATACATTGATCTCTTTTTGTTTTCTTTTTTTTTTTTTTTTGAGACGGAGTCTCGCTCTGTCACCCAGGCTGGAGTGCAGTGGCCGGATCTCAGCTCACTGCAAGCTCCGCCTCCCGGGTTCACGCCATTCTCCTGCCTCAGCCTCCCGAGTAGCTGGGAGTACAGGCGCCTGCGACCTCGCCCGGCTAAGTTTTTGTATTTTTAGTAGAGACGAGGTTTCACTGTGTTAGCCAGGATGGTCTCGATCTCCTGACCTCGTGATCCGCCCATCTCGGCCTCCCAAAGTGCTGGGATTACAGGCTTGAGCCACCGCGCCCGGCCCTCTTTTTGTTTTCTTGGCTCTGTACTGTTCATCCATTTTTCTGTTACCTGGCCAGTGCCAAACTTGTAATTACTGTAGCTTCCTAGTTTCTTATATTATCTTTCAGGAAAATGCCTGCTGCATTATCTTTTTACAAAGTCATTTTGCATTTTTGTATACTAGATGAATAGTGGAATTTGATTTTTTCTTGTTCCACTCAACATTTTTTAGTGCTTTATTGAAATTGTGTTAAAATTGTGGGTTAACTTAAGGAGTGTAGTTTTATACTTTTAAAAAATTTCTCTTGATTTTAAGATACTTAAAAGTATGTATCTAAAAGCTTTATCTCATTGGAGTATTAAATCTAGTGATTAAAATTGCTTGCAGAAATCTCTTGACATGACTAGGTATTTTTAAATACTTTGTAACAAACTTTTTTTCCCCCCTTGGAGACAGAGTCTTGCTCTGTCATCCAGGCCAGAGTGCAGTGGTGAGTGGTGCAATTTCAGCTCACTGTCACCTCCGCCTCCCAGGTTCAAGTGATTCTCATGCCTCAGACTCCTGAGTAGCTCGGGTTACAGATGTGTACCACAACACGCAGCTAATTTTTGTATTTTTAGCAGAGATGGGGTTTTGCTGTGTTGGTAAGGCTGGTCTCAAACTCCTGGCCTCATTTGTTGGGATTATAGGCGTGAGCCATTGTGCTCAACCTGTGATAAATTTTAATGATAGAATTTTAGAATTGAGATAGGCTTTTGAGAGGTTTAAAGTATATGTATACTTTTTTTTTGAAACAGTGTTGCGCTCTGTCACCCAGTCTGGAGGAGTGCAGTGGCGCAATCTCGGCTCACTGCAACCTCTGCCTGCCGGCTTCAAGCAATTCTCCTGCCTCAGCCTCCCAAGTAGCTGGGACTACAGGCATGTGCCACCATGCCTGGCTAATTTTTTGTATTTTAGTAGACAAGGGGTTTCACCATGCCGGCCAGGCTGGTCTGAAAGTCCTGACCTTGTGATCCATCTGGCTCGACCTCCGAAAGTGCTGGGATTACAGGCGTGAGCCACTGTGCCTGGCCTTTGTATACTTGTCTTACAAGGCAGCCAGATTCCTTGTTGGAGAATTATTTTTGCTTGAAAATATTCTTTTTTTTTTTTTTTTTTTGAGACGGGGTCTCTGTTGCGCAGTCTGGAGTACAATGGCGCGATCTCGGCTCACTGCAACCTCCACCTCCTGGGTTCAAACGATTCTCCCGCCTCAGCCTCCCAAATAGCTGGGATTACAGGCACCTGCCATCATATCTAGCTAATTTTTGTATTTTTGAAGAGATGGGATTTCACCATGTTGGCCAGGCTGGTCTTGACCTCCTGACCTCAGGTGATCCTCCTGCCTTGGCCTCCCAAAGTGCTGCTATTACAGGCACGAGCCACCACGCCTGGTGAAAATATTCTTAAATTGAGATAAAATTTGCCTCTCTTTAACTTCCTGCTTGTTTTAATTTTGTCTTCTGTCATAAATGAATCTATACAACAGACATTTCAGATTTAACAAATACTTAAATGTCTACTCTTACCTATTTGCAATGCGTACATTTTGTATTTTCTATATGATAAAATTACATAAAGTACATTTAACTGTTCCCTTTGTTTTCTCACTCTTTTTAAGCAACTCTTGTATGCTTTCTGTTATTCTGTCTACTGTTTAATCCCTACTTGCATAGGAAACAGTTGAATATAATTTTTGAAGTTAGCATTATTTTCTAAATTTAGAAATATTTTATAAGTGATTTTGTCTTGGAAAGATAACTTAAGAGTAATTTAATTTTTCAGAACTTTTGAGCATGCTGTTCTAGCTGCAGGAACAGATTTCCGTTCTGACAGACTGTGGGAAATGTATATAAACTGGGAAAATGAGCAGGGAAACCTGAGAGAAGTTACAGCTATATATGATCGTATTCTTGGTATTCCAACACAGCTGTATAGTCATCATTTTCAGAGGTAGGTGGGAAATTCTGATCTTTGAAACATCTTTGATTACTCAGATAGTTGATAATATTAAGTATTATAATTCTCTTGAAATGTTGTGTAAGCTTTTATTACTTGGAAAGAGGAATAAATTTTGTTGCTAATCACAACCTACATGCTTGCTTTTGACATTTTTTCATATGCCTTATGAAATGTTTAGAAATTTTACTGTTTTTAGTTAGAAGTTTCTCCTTATTCATTTTAATGGATAAAGAAACACAGGAATTCTGTCTTGTCTAAGGTAGTTCAGAGTAGTGAAGGAATGAGAAAATAGTAAGTTTAGTTATTTATTTATGGCATTAAATTGACACAGTGCCTGGCACATGATAGATGCTTATTTTTTTTAAACTTAATGATTTGCTAAATATACATTCTTGTGATTGCTATAACACCTTATATCCAAAACAGTGAAGGATGCATTTTGTATAGTAAGTAGTATCTATTTTCAAATAATCAGTTATCATTCCATTTTAATTTTCTACCATGATTTTTCTGTTATGGTTGGTATCCTTTTAATGATTACTGTTAAAACAACTTATTCTGTGTGTCATTATTTTTGTGTTTTGTCTTCTGCTTTATTCAGAGTATTACATCAATAAGGATCCAGAAAGTCTTTCTGAACAAGTATGAGGATTGTGTCTTTGCTTTTTTAAAATTGACATGTTTTCTATTTTTTGTTATAATTTTTATGAGCAGTCTTGAATAAACTTAGGTACTTTTTAAGTGAGTGATTTTCTAAATTTTTCTTTACTACCAAAAGTAGAAGACTTTTATGAAGTATTTGTAAAGTACTAAGGAACAGTTTGCTAGAGGTAGAAGTTATACAGACTCAGGTTAGAAATAGGAAGCATATAGATAGGCATATACTTTCTGCTTTCGATGAAATAGAGGAAGTAGGCAGGTTTCTAAGATACAATGACCAGGGAAGACACTTGCTGAAAGACGTTAACACAAGCAAGAATTGGCATATGGAAATGCTTGGTAAATAGTTACCGAACACATAAGTACAAACGTACTTAAATTACCTGATGGGCCAAAGAGGGTGTCTTTTCATAGACTAGTTCTTCTGTGATTTAAAGTATAGGAAAAATCTATGACTACAAGACTTTACTGATGATGAAAAAAAGTATGTGTAGGAAACACACATAGCATTTTCTATATCCCAGACACTCTGCTGAGTGCGTTATGATTCACTTAATCCTCCCAATAACCCAGTGAGGCAAGGACTATTGTTCCCATTTTATGAAAGGGGAGACACAGAGAGATGAGCATATTTATCTAAGGCCACAGAGTTTGTAAGTGATTGGAAGCTACTTGGAACCTAGACAGTATGGCCCTAAAGTTTTTGATATGTTATCCTACAAGTCCTTTTTTATTTCTAAATAATTATCCCACCAGGCTTTTATTTATTTATTTTTCTTTAAGTCATCAGTTACCCTACGCTTTTAAAAATGCGTATATACTTATAATAGATATTAGTGGGATTATATTACACATACTGATCTATAATCTGCTATTTTTCACTGAATGCATTTAGAACCACTTTCCTTATCAGTTATAGCAAACTCACAAGTAGTCTTTATGCAGTTCTTACAGTTTATATAAGTTAACTAATTCACATGACTTTGAATTACTTTGAGAACCACTGAATTTTTTTTTTTTTTTTCCGGTAACACATGCTTCTTTCTTAAAGTCATTTATTTAGCATTTGCTGTGTACCTGTTGATAGGCTAAGTTGTGGGAATGAAGGCCCGAAGAAGATAGCATGCCTGTGAGTTGGTCAGAAGGATAGAGGAGGAGGCATGTGTTAAAAAACGTATTCTAAGTGCTATACAGTAATAATGGAAATACTTTACTGTGCTTGTGCATTAGGCTTGTATATGGGATGTACCCTGCACATTATCTCTGAGATAATACCTAATTTAAAACCTTTAGTGTGAGGACTTTGTGATCTGGTCTAATATCCAGGTCCAATCCCTGGTAGTTCCTGAGCTCTAAACACACCTAAGTCTGATAACTTCCAAAAGGGCAGTGCTGTTTTATATCTTTATGACTGTAATACCTTTTCCTCTTTCCACTTGTCTAGTGGACTCATATTCCTTGAGCCCACACAGTTTTGTGTCTTCTCTGTGAAATTTTCTCTGGTTCACCTATATTGAGATATCTAGTCTGTCGTTTGTGCCACCACTTTACCTACATTTGTTTACATTTATATCAGCACCAGTAACCCTGCTTTGAATTTATGTCTCCTATATCCTCAACATGCCTGTCAGTTTCTGAGGCATAATTCTTTGTATCTCTAATACCTAAGAATAGACCTCAATATGTATGAGACACTCAGCCAGTCTTTACTGAATAAATGTTAGCTTTATAATACAAAAAACTGCTGAAAAAATACTGTTTAATATTATGCACATTTTGTCACTGTTTTAAAGAAGTCGCTACATGATGTAGCAATCAAGTCATTTTAGATGTACTGTATGTAGTTATTTTAAAATTTTACCTTATTTTAAGTTTTTTAATTCATATGTTGACAGTTTTGAGTTTTAATATTCATCTGTAATTAAATCTGTTTTTTCATACTACATATTTGAGAGTTATTTCCTCATTTTTAATTTTTTAACATGAAGCAATCTATGTTAATTTTTTTCCTCCTGGTACTGAAATGGGCTGTTAGCCTCTGTAACCATTGACTTTGCAAAATTTAAATTAGATTCCAGTGTTATTTATATACTTGTTTTTTTTTTTTTTTTGAGATGTAATCTCGCTCTGTTGCCCAGGCTGGATTGCAGTGGTGCATTCTTCACTCGCTGTAGCCTCCACCTCCCAGGTTCAAGTGATTCTCCTGCCTCAGCCTGCCGAGTAGCTGGGATTACAGGTGCCCGCCGCAACACCTGGCTAATTTTTGTATTTTTAGTACAGACGTGTTTCACCGTGTTTGCCAGTCTGGTCTTGAACTCCAGACCTCAGGTGATCTGCCCACCTCAGCCTCCCAAAGTGCTGGGATTACAGGCGTGAGCAGGTGCTTGGGAGGCTGAGGCAGATGATCACCTGAGGTCAGTAGTTCAAGACCAGGCTGACCAACAAGGTGAAACCCTGTCTCTACTAAAAATACAAAAATTAGCTGGGCGTGGTGGTGCGCAACTGTAATCCCAGCTGCTTGGGAGGCTGAGGCAGGAGAATTGCCTGAACCTGGGAGGTGGAGCTTGCAGTGAGCCAAGATGTCACCATGGCACTCCAGCCTGGGCAACAGAGCGGAACTCCATCTCACACACACACACACACAAAGAAAGAAATGCTGAGGGTATTCATTTTCAGATGAGGATGCCATGCTTACTTTAAGATATTTCATATTTGAGGTTCCAAAGATATGTTCAAATTGTGATGGTGTAGATATTTTAGCTCCTCAACTTGGTGTTTTTGATTAAAATTTGTATGTATACAAATTGCATATTTTTATAAAATAGCGAAATGATTTTTTTTTCAAAAATCTTTTTATAGATTAGCTTAAAACTAATCTATATTTCTTTGTGCAGAGTATTGGCAGTTGGATATGCTAATCTGATTAGGAGAAAGGTTTGGACTTGTGTTATAGTCTTGAGAGTCACCATGGTATACTTATTTCAAGCTGTATCAGTGAGATTGGCCAGAATTATGTATTAATAAAAATAGATGAGAACCAACTGGAGAGTGAAATTCTTGGGAATAGTAGCATTTAGGGCAGGTAGGAAGGGGAATAGGACATAGAGCAGCAGTCAGAGGCTTGGAGGACCATACTACAAAACAAGTGTCCATTTAATTTTATATATGAGGTAATTGATAACCTTAATTGGGAAGTTTCACTGGATTTTTGCGTACTCACGTAGATTGAAGAGTATTTGGGAGGTGGGAAGGAAATGCTATATTTGTTGATTATTTACAAGTGATCATTTAGAATTTAAATGTGGATCACAATATTTAATTTTACTGTGACTTTTGTGTCTTCGTAGTAAAATAGATTCTATGACACACAAATAATAGGTATTAATCATCTTATTTTACAGTTGAGGAAACTAAGATTTAGAGAAAGGAAAAACTTCCCTTAAGTCAGATAACCAGTAACAGACAGAACTGAGGTTTCAGTTTATGCCCGTCCATGCCTTCTCCATTCTACTGTAAAGGAAGGAAGAAGTGGAAGATGTCTATAGACTGTTTTATCATATGGTAGTGTTTTATCATATATGGTAGAGTTTTAATATAGAAAAGAAGGAGAAAAGTTATGATATTTTGGTTTCTTTCTTTAAATCAAATCCTTTGAAAGAGTAGTATGTAGTAGGAATCTCAATATGAGATCTAAAATTATGATTCAAATATAGAATATATATTTTTATTATCTTCCTTTAGATTTAAAGAACATGTACAGAATAACTTGCCTAGAGATCTTTTAACTGGTGAACAGTTTATTCAGTTGCGAAGGGAGTTAGCTTCTGTAAATGGACATAGTGGTGATGATGGTCCCCCTGGTGATGATCTACCATCGGGAATTGAAGACATAACTGATCCTGCAAAGGTAACCAGTCTTATTCTAAAGTTCGTCAGTGGCCAGGTGTGGTGGCTTATGCCTGTAATCCCAGCACTTTGGGAGGCCAAGTTAGGCGAATCACGTGGGGTCCAGAGTTTGAGACCAGTCTAGGCAACATGGTGAAACCCCCGGCTATACTAAATGTACAAAAATTAGCCAGGTGTGGTAGCACATGACTGTAGTCCCATCTACTTGGGAGGCTGAGGTGGGAAGATTGCTTGAACCTGAGAGGTAGAGGTTGCAGTGAGCTGAGATGGCACCACTGCACTCCAGCCTGGGCCATAGAGCAAGACTCCATCTCGGGAAAAAAAAAGGGTCTTCAGTGCAGAAGAAACTGGACCTGTTATCCCTTGACTCCATGAGTAGCAGAGTGATCACTTATATAGCCGGCCATTTACCCAGTGACTTGTAGCTTGTTTGAAATTAATTTCTGTTTAAGGCAAGTGGGGATTGAGTACTTTTACTACGAGACACCCCAAGATAAACTTAGCTTAGAAGGAATATTTTGCCTAGGTTGTGAATCTGCTATCCCAATGTAAGAGAAAAAAAAAAAAAAAAAAGAAATGTATGAAAGTGGTTAATTAGGAAGTTGTGTGATAAGTTGTGTGATGTGTTAATTGGATTTTGCACATAATTGTCAACAGTTAAAAATCTACCACTATTCTAAGACTAAAATATCTGTGAATAATACTGAAATGTAAGCAGTGATACTGAAAATGTTCAGTATAGTTTGTGAGATTTATTTTTTCCCTTTTTCTTCCCAAGTTAATTACAGAAATAGAAAACATGAGACATAGAATCATTGAGATTCATCAAGAAATGTTTAATTATAATGAGCATGAAGTTAGTAAAAGGTGGACATTTGAAGAAGGTGTAAGTGTTTTCTAACAGTCTTTAAAATACAAAGTAGGAATAATTTATTTTTCTTTCAATTTTGATAGTACTATCTCTGTTGTAACTTTATTTTTGCATATTTAAGCCATAACTTCAGATGTTCGTCTCATTTATTATAATCATTATCAGTTTTTCCATTTTCCCTAATCAGTTTTAGAATGTTTGAATTCAGATTTACTTGAATTGCAAGATATCTGCTTAATCTGAACAATTTTATTCTAATTGTTCAATTTTTAAAAGTCAACTTCATGGGGTTATACTTTACATACATTATAATTCGCCCATTTTAGGTTTATAGTAAAATGAGGTAATTTCCCACAGTTTTAATTCTTTGTTTTTTTTTTTTTTTCTGACTGCTTTACTGAGATAATTCACATGCCATATAATTCACCCATTTAAAGTGTACAGTTCAATAGTTCTTAGTATATTCACAGATATGTACAACCATCACCACAGTCAATTTTTAAACATAATCACCACCTCAAAAAATAACACCTTAACTTTTAGTTGTCACTACCCCTACCTCCTCAGCTGCAACCCTCTACCCCCAGTGCTAAGGTACCACTATCTGCTTTTTGTTTCTGTTGATTTCCCTATAATGGCCTTTCATATGAATGGAATCTTAGAATATGGAATCATTTCACAGATGTATGTATGTACATTGTAGTCATCACAGCAATCAAGATACAGACAGAACTCTTTTAGCACTGCAAAGGTCCCCTTGGCCCCTTTCCAGCCAGAGTTCCCCTTCTCTACCCCTAGCCCTAGGCAGCCATTGATCTGCTTTCTGTCACTATGGTTGTTCAATTTTAAAATTTTCAACAAAGTATAAAATGTTCTGTACATTAAAAAGCATGTAATTGGCAAAATGGCAGAAGAAATGGAAAATGTATTATTTCATTTGTTTGTGAAGCTTAAGGAATTTAAGGGATTTTTAATTTTAAAAATTTTTTAAATTATGAAATACGATTAAAAAATTTTAATTATCAATTATATTTAAAATAATTTGTATTAACACTGTGCTTGTGCATATTTTGGTGATTTGGTTTACTTTCATTGGCATGTTACAATTTCATTACAGATTAAAAGACCTTACTTTCATGTGAAACCTTTGGAAAAGGCACAACTAAAAAACTGGAAGGAATACTTAGAATTTGAAATTGAAAATGGGACTCATGAACGAGTTGTGGTTCTCTTTGAAAGATGTGTCATATCATGTGCCCTCTATGAGGAGTTTTGGATTAAGGTAAGAAAATCATGTGCTCTTAAACTTGAATATATTATAAACATTGATCTAGTGACTAACCTTTTTTGTACTTCTGTTGAATGTTGTTCATATAACTATATCTGTTGCATTAGGAGATGGTCTGCTTGCAACCAGATTTGACTGCTGCATATGCCAACCTCGTTGCCTCTCTTCGTCCTTCCTTACAGAAACTAGTCTAGTGGTTCAATAAAGGTGCTGAATGGGTTTAAAAATAGAATTTTATCGTTCTGTCACAAATTTAATGACTTGTTCAACTGTAAATTATTCAGTATTTCCTCTTTTCTGTATGTAGTATGCCAAGTACATGGAAAACCATAGCATTGAAGGAGTGAGGCATGTCTTCAGCAGAGCTTGTACTATACATCTCCCAAAGAAACCCATGGTGCATATGCTTTGGGCAGCTTTTGAGGAGCAGCAGGGTAAGAGTGGAGAAATTCAATTGATATTTTTGAGATTTTCAGTTATTTCAGGAAACAGTGATAACAAATTTAGTAGTAAGGGATGGTGTAAAGCAGAGTTTGGCAAACTTTTTCTCTAAAGGGCCAGATAGTAAATATTTTAGGCTTTATAAGCCATGTGTTCTGACTTTTAGGCTTTGCAAGCCATTGTAGCCCCCAGACAGCCCTAGGCAGTATGTAAATATGTGTGGCTGTTTCCCTTTAGTTGCTGGATTTAGCCCCTGGGTGATTGTTGCCAGTATGTGGTTATAAACATTATTTTAGTTGTTTAAAGCAAAGCATAAACATTTAATTACTGTTTCTAGGTAATATTAATGAAGCCAGGAATATCTTGAGAACATTTGAAGAATGTGTTCTAGGGTTGGCAATGGTTCGTTTACGAAGAGTAAGTTTAGAACGACGGCATGGAAATCTGGAAGAAGCTGAACATTTGCTTCAGGATGCCATTAAGAATGCCAAATCAAATAATGAATCTTCATTTTATGCTGTCAAACTAGCCCGGCATCTTTTCAAAATACAGAAAAACCTTCCAAAATCAAGAAAGGTGCTTTTGGAAGCAATCGAAAGAGACAAAGTATGCATTTGTATTTTTAAGAGTATCTTCTATAAAAACACCAGTGGTCAGTGTATTTTCACTGTGGCAACTGTGATGAAAGATTTGGTCTGTATGTAATATGTTTTATTACTAAATGAGGACAACAGTCCCTCTAAACTGATGTTGCCATTTAAAAAATTTTTTCAAATTGTTTTGAATTAAAAGTTTGAGACATAAGATTATTGGGTTAAAATTATTGTAGACATTGTGATACTTTATATTTTCCCTTTAGAAATTATCAACAAATTTACTGATTATTAAGTAGAACAGAGGACTTGGGAGAATACTTTATAAACAAAAGCATAGGCATTGCCTGTGTTGTAAGCACATTTGGCAGTGAGATGATTTAGTTTCTCCATAGAGTACTTTTTATGTATCAGTTGAAAAAGGCAGTGTACAGGAATAGGTAATTTCTCAGGTTTTAGGATTTTAGTTATTGCCAGGTCTGTTTAAGATAAAGATTTATAGCAGTTTGCTTCTAGCTGCAGTTTAAGAGGTTTATCTTTTTTTTTTTTTGGAGACAGTCTCGCTCTGTCACCTAAGCTGGAGTGCAGTGGTGCCATCTTGGCTCACTTCAACCTCTGCCACGCGGGTTCACGCAATTTTCCAGCCTCAGCCTCCCGAGTAGCTGGGATTACAGGCACGCTCACCGTGTCCAGCTAAGTTTTGTATTTTTAGTAGACACGAGGTTTCACCATGTTGGTGAGGCTGATCTTGAACTCCAGACCTCAGGTGATCTGCCTGCCTCGGCCTCCCAAAGTGCTGGGATTACAGGCGTGAGCCACCTCACTTGGCGGTTTTTTTTTTTTTTTTGAGACAGAGTCATTGTCACCGAGGCTGGATTGCAGTAGCGTGATCTCAGCTGACTGCAGCCTCCGCCTCCTGGGTTCAAGCCATTCTCCTGCCTCAGCCTTCCGAGTAGCTGGGATTAAAGGTGTGTGCCTCCATGCCAGCTAATTTTTGTATTTCTAGTAGAGATGGGGTTTTACCATGGTGGCCAGGCTGGTCTCAAACTTCATACCTCAAGTGATCCTCCTGCCTTGGCCTCCGAAAGTGCTGGGATTATAGGCATGAGCCACCAGGCCCAGTTAAGATGTTTATCTATAGTTGTAGTAAAGATTTAAATTATTTGAAGCATAGAGATAATTTTTTTATGTTTTATTTTCTAATGGTCATGGTAAGTCAAGTCATACTAAATACAAGATAGGATATAGTTTTAATTTATTGGCATTTAACAATTTGTATTGTTTAGGAGATACTAGAATGATCAATTGATTGAAAAATTCATCAGTGTGTTAATGAATTTTTTCACCCTTTTAGATATATGCCGAAAACATTTAGCATGAGTTGTATTTTAGTACAAAACAATTTTCATTTTTTTTTTCAAATTGAGACAAAAACTAAGGCATTTTAAATATCTGTGCTCTAATAAAAATATATTAGAAATATTAATGATGCTGCTTTTTACACAGGAGAATACAAAGTTATACCTCAATTTACTTGAAATGGAATATAGTGGTGACCTCAAACAAAATGAAGAAAATATCCTAAATTGTTTTGACAAAGCTGTACATGGTTCATTACCTATTAAAATGAGAATTACATTTTCTCAGAGAAAAGTGGAATTTCTTGAAGATTTTGGTTCTGATGTTAATAAGTAAGATCTTAATTATATTACCTATTTGAATGATAAATGAGCATTGTTATTTTTGTATGGGGATTTGATGATTAGTATAGATTAATACATTGTTAAATTTTAAAATGTTCGCTTAGTTTACTTTTTCCTCAGATATATGTGGGGGTAAATTCAATTTTATAAATGTATATGCATTTAACAGGAAGACATACGGTTAGTCTTTCCTTCAAAACTGTTTTCCCAATTTTAGAGTGACAATTTAAACCATGACTGAATGAGAGAAGGCAGGAAGGAGCAATCCTGTGAAAGGGAAAGGGGATAAGGATTGAACCCTGAAACCCAAATATTTAATATATAGGTCAATAAAGATGGATGGGATTAATCTCCAGTAGGAGTGCTGTTTTCTGAGATTGGAGAAGAGGATGGATATGGTCCCACAGAACACGCCTAGTGGCCTCATCTTCATTTTAAAAGGCCGAAAGTTGAGGATGGTTGAAGAGAATGCTCCAGTGGATTTGGGAAAAGGACAAGTTTCAGATTTAATTTACTAAGAGTACAAGTATTGGCTAGAGCATTGCTGAAGCTCCAGTCTTACCTGATCTAGTAAGGAAATATCAGTTCCTGTTAGGCATGTGCCTTCTCTGATTATTCTCATTTAGATTTCTGTTGAAACCACTGTAGATAAACTGAGAATTAGTTGTATCTGGGTGTTTGTATATGTGTGTATATATTTTTGATGGCTGTGTAAAATTTCAGTGCAACTAATAGAACAGCTAATGTTTATATTAGTGTATTTTAATGTATTAATGTATAGATTTGCATGCTTGGCATGATGCCAAATGTTTTATATTAGCTATCTTGCAGAAAATTCGTATCAGTAGAATGAGGGTATAGGGTTCTGTTCTCTTAATAGATGAGGAGAGGAATAAACAAAGATTAGGCATTTTTTCTGAGGTAATGTAGCTATTATTACATTGTGGAGCTTGGACTGAACCTACTTCAGTTTCTGCTCTTAACTGCTTGGGTGCTGTATATTTAGTGTCTTATGTTTACACTGAAGAAGGTACACAAAAGATGAGATATGTAATTCTAGCTTGTAGTCTAGTTGAATGATATGATTAATAGAGGAAGTAAGTGTATGAGGTAGCAAGTAACTGCTAGGAGGGCTGTGATCTCTCTGTGGATCAGAATGGATTTGTCATGATAAGCTGAGCAGAGGACACAGTGGCGAAAGCAAGTTGAAGCTCATCTAAAAGTAACATCTGCTTCATTGGAGGTTTTTGTGAAGTAGTGGAAGCGTGATCTTGACTCTGTCGTGCATTGAAAGCTAGACTGAATTGATAGCACATGGAGTAGGCAGTTGATAGTAGTAAGCTATTGGAATTTTGACCAGTGATGTTAAATGACATTATTTTAATTTGGCAAAAATAGGCAGACAAATTGGAGATTCAACACAAGTGTCATTTAGTCCATTGTAAGTATAGGGAATGGAGTGTCTATCAGAACTATGATTTTAGTAGTAGAAATTTTAAAAATAAAGGAGTCACTTAGAAATTTTCTTTGGCAGTTTCTTAAGTAAAAATAACTTTAAATATTTAATAAAGTTTGTTTTTTATATATTCCAGATGATATGTTTTTCTTTGCTTTCAGGCTTCTGAATGCTTATGATGAACATCAGACACTCCTAAAAGAACAGGATTCTTTAAAAAGGAAAGCAGAAAATGGGTATGTCACTTTTTGCTAAGTCAAGAAGGGGTGCTTCATTATGGAAATGCCTTCAAAGACAAATGTTACTTTTGTTGTAATTTACATACTTTATTTTCATGATTTGAAAGTCATGAATGATTCAGAACTTCAGTAATACAAATGTATAGATAACATTCATCTATTCGTTAAAGTTGTTATCTGTGGGAGTTTTGAAAGTTTCCATTTTGCCATTTTATAATAGATCAGAAGAACCAGAGGAAAAGAAAGCACACACAGAAGATACAACTTCATCATCTACACAGATGATTGATGGTGATTTACAGGCAAACCAAGCTGTATATAATTATAGTGCATGGTATCAAGTGAGTATGCATAATTATAATTCTTTGTTCATAGATGTTATTAGCATAAAATAGGATACTTTCTTTTTTAAAAAAAATGTTTTTGTTCCAATTGTGTAATACATTCTTTGGTGGTTAAGTACTAGAATTTTTAGCAGTGAACACTTGCTTGTTTTCTTAAACATACCTGCTTTAATTACACTTTTACATACGGAACTCTGCCATAGTTCTAATATACTAACACACTTAATTTTTCCTTTCAGTACAATTATCAGAATCCTTGGAATTACGGACAATATTATCCTCCCCCTCCAACCTGATGGGAAAAATGTAAATTTCAAATGGAGTGTGTGAAAAGTATGAAATTATTATTTTTTTTAATGAGGGATGTAAACAATATAAGCTTGTTGTATTTGAAAACCTGTCTTCCTTGTTTCTGTGTAACATGATTTGTTTAGTAATAGGGGAAAAATGTCAATTAGTAGCTTACCACAGATACTGATACTGTTTCCTACCATTTATAAAATTTACTTTTTATTGAAGAACTATTTTTTGATTTTTGCATTAAGTGGTCTAGAATTCTTTTGCAATGCATTTGCAACAGAATTTTGTAGCCTTAAGGGGTAGGAAGAAAAACCTGACTGCAAATCATGTCAGTGTAGTACAAAATTCTGACAACACATAAGGGCTGGTTATTAAGGATTTACCTTTTTTTTTTAAAAAAAAAAAAAAGGACTTTAACCTTTGCTATCAAGGTTTTGTCTGTTTCAGTTATACTTGTGAATTGTGATCTAACGGCAGAAAGGATACATTATTAAAATACTATGCCTTGGAATAGAGATTATAAATGAGAAAATGGAATGTTTGCATCCCTTTAAAAATGAAAATCATATCAAAAGTATGTTGTTTCAGGAGACTTTGTATTTAGAATATTCATGTAAAACTTGTGAACAAGCTTTCATTTTGATCAAACTGATCATCTTCATTTTTGTAATAAAATGGAAGACTCATCCAGTAATCGTTTATGAATTTATTTTGGGGGCATCAATTAATAATATTAACTTTATGTTCATCTTTATTAGTGGCTCATTGGTTTTGAAGTGTACTTTTCCTAAATTGAGGTATTGATCTTCATGCCAAGATTTCTTCCCTTTTAGCATTTTGTTTCCCCTCAAGCCCTATGCTTTGCCTTCTCATTATACAGGCAATCTGTCCAGATAATTTTACTGGGAGTTACTCCCTGGTTTGATGAGGTCCTTAGTTCCAGTTACCTAATCAGAACAATAATATATTAACACCAAACAAATCACAGTCAGATCAAGACAGTGGATAAATTTTTATTGAGCCACTTAGTTTACAACATGAGGTAAAAGGAAAAAGTTCTCCTTGACCAGTATTTTACACAGCTGTAGGAAAGTATTTTAGACTTCAGGGATTCATAAGGGATTACATCTCTCAAAAGCTGGGATCAGGTAAACAAATTTTATTAACTCCTTGAATTTTCCAGTTGACTCTTCCTTTACCATAGTAACAAGTTCTAACAAGTTATGTAAGTTTCTTCAAGGCCAAGTTTTATCATTGTTGCTAATATCCTTAGAGCTGAACTATTTCAGTCAATATCCACTAATTCCACTTCAAAAATGAGTTTTGCATTTGGTGGAATTCTGTTGAAGAAGTCAAGGTACATTTGATAAAAAGTGCCCCATAACCTTAGTATAGGATAGGCTGACTAGATAGGCTCACTAGATAAATTGAGCTTGGACTAGGATCCTCCTTACCTGGATGCTTTACAAGTACTCCTAAGGTAGCCACCACTTAGTGAAGACTATTAAGTACTCCAAAAAAAAAGGTAATGTCATTCTAGCTGGGAAAATACACACACACACACACACACACACACACACACACACACGTTCTAGCTGGGAAAATACACACACACACACACACCGTATTAAACTTTTTATGAGGTAGTACGTAATATCTACTGTGCATTTTAAGATGCTAAGTTCAAGGCCAGGTATGGTACCTCACACCTGTAATCCCAGCACTTTAGGAGGCTGAGGCGGTGGATCACCTGAGATCAGGAGTTCATGACCAGCCTGGCCAACATAGTGAAACCCTGTCTCTACTAAAAATACAAAAACTAGCCAGGTGTGGTGGTGCACACCTGTAGTTCCAGCTACTAGGGAGGGTGAGGCAGGAGAATTGCTTAAGCCTGGGAGGCAGAGGTTGCAGCAAGCTGAGATCACGATACTCCAGCCTGGGTGACAGAGTGAGACTCTGTCTCAAAAAAAAAAAAAAAAAATGCTAACTTAACAGTTACATAATTTGTATGTGCATCAGATTGGTCTTGAGATGCTTCTTTACATGGGAGAGGGAGCTGCTGCAGCTGACCATTTGATTTTTTTCCCCCCCGCGAGACAGAGCCTTACTCTTTTGCCCAGGCTGGAGTGCAGTGGCATGATCACGGCTCACTGCAATGTCTGCTTCCCAGGTTCAAGCGATTCTCCTGCCTCAGCCTCCAGGGTAGCTGGGATTACAGGCCTGCACCACCACGCCTGGCTAATTTGTGTATTTTTAGTAGAGGCGAGGTTTCACCATGTTGGCCAGGCTGGTCTTGAACTCCTGACCTCACGTGATCTGCCTTCCTTGGCTTCCCAAAGTGCTGGGATTACAAGCATTAGCATGGCGCCCAGCCTGGCCATTTGATTTTGAAAAGCTAAGAGAGCTATTATATTCCCAAATATGTTTATCTGCTAAGACTACAGAAAGCTGCCTTCCAAAGGAATTGTTTTTTCAAACTTAATCTTACGGGTCCAAGAGGAATGGAACCAACAAAAGCCATAAACTACCTTCCCTCTTACCTACTGGATTGGTCTGGTCTTAATGGTCTGGAGTCATTCCTTATTCTTTTTTAAATGTTCATAAACTGGACTTTCAGTGAGTATTGTCATTAGTAGTAATAATAAATGCTTATGCTAACACTGTTGATTCTGTGGTCTCCTTCAGTTCACAACTGGTAATCTCCTACATCTATTCCATTTCTAAGCTTTGAATTTAATTGCCTGAAATTACGTTGTACCATAAAATTACCATGAGCCATATTTGCATCCTACTTTGCTACAGTTTGTACTGGGCATGGTAACTTTTCTTAAACTTAAAAACATTAAGAATTGCTGCTTAAGCTTGAACTTCACAGTTAAGGTCTTGAAAGTTAAGAATTTGAATAAGAGAAACAAAAATTATAGCTGAGGTTTGAACTTTATACCAATAGAAAATACTATTGTCTATTGGAGGTGCTGACACATAAGCATCTAAAGATCAGGAAGACTAGTCTGGACAGGATTCTTGATCCAGAAGTTTGCCTAGACAGCATCTTTCACATCTTCAGGTGATCTACAGGTTTTTTTTTTTTTTTTTTTAAACTTTAATTATGAAGGGAAAAAAGGATACTTGGCATCAGGCTGTCCTTTCTTTCCATAAGCCCATTCTGGTTCAATCTCCAGTCGAGCCTTTTCTCCTTTACTCATAGTCAAGAGGGCTTCATCCCACTGAAGGCAAGAACAAAATAAAAACTAATGGTATTCTGCAAAAAGCACATGTAATACCAGGACAGTAAAGACAAGATTGTATGTTAAACACAGAATCTATTACTATAGATTTCACTATATTCTAAGGTAATGTACTTCAGTTGAGTCCCTAAATCTTTGTCTTCCATTTCTTCAACAGAAAAAAATAAGGGTATTTTAAGCAGGGCTTTTTTAATGTGAAAAGAACCTTTTGGGGCTCATGCCTGTAATCCCAGCACTTTGGGAGGCCGAGGTGGGCAGATCACTTGAGGTCAGGAGTTCGAGACTAGCCTGGCTAACATAGTGAAATCCCATGTCTACTAAAAATAAAATAAGCTGGGTGCGGTGGCGGGTGCCTGTAATCCCAGCTACTCGGGAGGCTGAGGCAGGAGAATCACTTGAACCCAGGAGGCGGGGGTTGCAGTGAGCCAGGATTGTGTGACTGCACTCCAGTCTGGGCAAGAGAGGGAGACTCCATCTCAAACAAAAACTTTTTGTAAACTGTAACATGCCATATATTATGAAAATCAGTTTGTTATTAGCACCATCATAAAAACAACCTGCAACGCTTTTACATCACAGGACAAACGACTTTATTTTTATTGGAATATAATGGCAAGTACTCACTGTAAAACTGTTTTAAGATTACCAAATTGTAATAGTGGAGTCATGTTGGCACATAAAATACAATTTTTTTCTTTTTTTTCTTTTGAGTTGGAGTTTCGCTCTTGTTGCCCAGGCTGGAGTGCAATGGTGTGATCTTGGCTCACCACAGCCTCTGCCTCCTGGGTTTAAGTGATTCTCCTGCCTCAGCCTCCCTAGTAGCTGGGATTACAGGAATGCCCAGTTAATTTGGGAAATACAGTTTTTAAAATGTTACGGCACTTTTGCAAAAGTGCAAAAGGTAAAACTAACTTTTCAAAGAAACAATAAAAGGCTTCTGGGTTGGCCTCTCCATATTTTCCAAATTTGGATCTTAAAGCTAGTTGCCACAAACAGTTAAGTTCACATCACCACAGGGATAATATTCCTAATACTATATGCTCTATTGAAATACAACAATCATATAAAGCTCAAGGGACAAAGTTATGGTGGTCACATTTGGAAAATAAGAATAAGGTAGACTAGCCGGACATGGTGGCTCACGCCTGTAATCCCAGCACTTTGGGAGGCTGAAGAGGGTGGATCACTTGAGGTCAGGAATCAAGAGCAGCCTGACCAACATGATGAAATCCCGTCTCTGCTAGGAATACAAAATTAGGTGAGAGGTGCATGCCTGTAATCCCAGTTATTCCGGAGGCTGAGGCAGGAGAATTGCTTGAACTCATGAGACAGAGATTGCAGTGAGCTGAGATTGCACCATTGTACTCCAACCTGGGCAACAAGAGCGAAACTCTATCTCAAAAAAAAAAAAAAACAAAAAAACCCAAAAAAACCAAAAAAACCAAAAAAAACAGTATGGCAGACTAGAAGAAATTTACCAGTATGCAAATAAGTTACAGAAATAGAAAAATAGTCCAATTTGATACATACTTGCTATCAACTTGGTATGGGCAGGTAACAATTTGTTTTAGAGATGGAGTCTCGCTCTGTTGCCCAGGCTGGAGTGCAGTGGGGCGTGATCTTGGCTTACTACAATCTCCACCTTCCGGGTTCAAGCAATTCTCCTGCCTCAGCCTCCCAAGTAGCTGGGACTACAGGCGAGTGCTACCACGCCCAGATAATTTTTTGTATTTTTAGCAGAGACGGGGTTTCACAGTGTTAGCCAGGATGGTCTCGATCTCCTGACCTCATGATCCGCCCACTTCGGCCTCCCAAATTGCTGTAATTACAGGCTTCAGCCACCATGCCTGGCCGGGGCAGGTAACAATTATAAGTTATGCTCAACTAAACCTTTAGTTTCAAGATATTTTATGTTCTGTATATGATTGTCTGAACCATATCTTAGTTCCTATAACTGCATTTAAATAGGCATTTCAGTTACTGGTGTCTGATGTTCTGACAATAACAATTTAAAACAAACAATGGGCACAATGGGCAGGCCCTAGCATGATTCATAGAAGGTGACAGTCCATCCTGCTCTTTTATCTTCTTTTGTACACTGTAATGGTCAGTATGGGTCAAGCCTAACTTCCCCTTTTCTCAAAGTTTCTTTCTGTTCTCTCTCACATATAAGTGTAGGTTAAAGCATGCTTATGTTTGAATGATTTTCTGGTATTGCAGCCTATGTTGTATGAGGTGAAAAGGCTACAGAAACAAACTCTGCTTCTATGAGTACTTCAGTGGAACAGATATTTTACCTTTGCAAATTATATGTAAATGGTACAAACGTCCTGTAAGACGTTTTACAGGAAGCTTAAAGACAAATTTAGAGGGCCAAATGTTCTGACAAAGACTTACTTTATGAAGAAAAATAATAAAATGGGTACACATGGAAGGGACTATCATTTAAGCCCCTGTTGTATTAGGTACTTCCAAGTTATGCTCATTTAATCTTCTAACAGCCTTGAGGTAGGCAGTACTGTCCTCATTTTATAGATAGTGAAACTGAGACCCAGACAACTTGTGCAAGATCAGCTAGCAATGATTATACCGAATTTGTCAGACTCCAAAGTCTGTTTCCTTTGTATTATATCCCCAAACCTAATTATTTAAGGCACCATACCAGAAGCAGCATGTGCCAGAATATCTACTGATTCACTGGCATTCTTTACTTACTCCTCTGATAACTTTGCCTACTCCGACCTTAAAACTTAAAGGCTTGGCATTTTTCTTCTTCTTTGCACCTGTAAAACAGATTTTCCTTATAATTAATGATATACTCTAATTTATTATTAAGAAATTTCCATTGGAAATTATTAAATTCCAATGCAAAAATATAGTGGTTTGATTTCAGAATTACAATACTATATTTTAAAAGAAAGAAAAATCTACAAAGTCAGATCATCCATCAATAAAATTCTGGCTATAAAAATAATTACATTCTTAACAAAGGGTAGAAGGGCAGGACCTATACTTATATCACAAAACAGCATACTATCCTGCCTTTTCTACTCAAATGCTAATGCCTTACTTTTGGACATTAACCAGGTTTAGACTGAGATTCCTTATCTTTTGCTTTCCAATGAATAAGAGGTCTTTAGCCAGCCAATAATCAGGGAACTGAAGACCTCTTCCAAGTAGATCTTAGGGGGAAGTATGTCTGGATAAAAGTAGGTGACAGTCAGGAAAAAGGTACTCCTAACTACTCATCTGTCTGCCACCCAAGTATTTCGAATCTCTTTAAGCCAAAATCGTAAGATTACATTTAGACTTACTTGTTTGAATATTAGTATCAAAAACAGTCCCATCTTGTAGTGTTCCTGTATACCAGCAATGAACAACATCTCCCTTTTTGGGAAAGTTGGTTTTATCTCCCTTTTTCAGAACAGATTTAGTATATTTTGGTGGACCCTAAAAACAAAACACAACACACACACACAGAGTTATTAATTTGTGTACTTTAAAAGAATGACAAACAATAGCCAACAATGACCAACGTCAGTTTAAAGAGTTTGATGGATTTGGTAATAAACAAACAAACAAAACACTCAGTATCTAATTTCAGGGCTGTGATGTGACTATTAGTAACTTACACATCTATAATTTCAAATAACTTCCAGCTTCTTTGGAAGCCTCAATTCTTCTAATAAGATTCTGTTAATTACTCACCAAACCATAACATGATTTCAGTTATTTCCTAAAGTTAAAAAAAATTACTATTTAATTCCTATGAAATCATAAGGCATTAAAATAAGGGATGGTGACTTCCTCCCACAAAGATTTGAACTGTTTTAGCAGCAATAATTGATATTACTAGGTGTTTTTATTATATCCAATTAGAATGAATACAGTGATATTGCCTCTGACCCTGATTTGGAAAATAAATTCACACAATGGATGACATTACCTAAAGAAATAACAGGCATATTTCCTAGAACAAAGTAGGATTATCAGGGTCTTCTAAAAAAAAAGGTTACAGATTAATCTGATCAATAGTAATTCATATATGAGAGGAAAGCAGACAGAGGAACTGTCAAGAATCTTAGGGAGTTAATTAAAAAAAAGAGGTGTACCAAATTTAAAAGTATCCTCCTTACCTGATATCTATTTGGTTTCTAAATTCAGACCAAATTCAGAGGGATCTGCATTATCCAAATCTGTATTTAGTTTCTAAATTTCATAAAATAAATAACAAAGGTGTGGGTGGATATCAAATATTTCAAATCTATTAGTTCCTGAGTTTGAAAAGCAAGATAAAGTGTTTTCTTTATTCCTGGCGTATTTCTTTTTTTTTTTTCTTTTTTTCTTTTTTTTGAGATGGAGTCTCACTCTTGCCAGGCTGGAGTGCAACGGTGTGATCTCGGCTCACTGCAACAACCTCTGCCTCCTGGGTTCAAGTGATTCTCCTGCCTCAGCTTCCCGAGTACCTGGGACTACAGGCTCCTGCCACCATGCCCCACTCATTTTTTGTATTTTTAGTAGAGACACGGTTTCACCATGTTGGCCAGGATGTTCTCAAACTCCAGACCTCGTGATCCGCCCGCCTCGGCCTCCCAAAGTGTTGGGATTACAAGTGTGAGCCACAACGCCTGGCCTATTCTTGATCTATTTCTAATTGGTCAAGGTATGCAAATTTTTATTCGCTTTCATTTCCCTAGCTGAAGGTTTTATCCTTTTCCAAAACTTGTAAGTAAAAATATCTGTGCTGGGTGCAGTGGCTCACACCTGTAAACTCAGCACTTTGGGAGGCCAAGGTGGGTGGATCACTCGAGGTCAGGAGTTTGAGATCAGCCTGGCCAACATGGTAAAACCCCATCTGTATTAAAAAATTAGGTGGGTGTGGTGGCGTGTGCCTGTAATCCCAGCTACTCGGGAGGCAGAGGCAGGAGGATCACTTGAACCCAGGAGGCGGAGGTTGCAGTGAGCCGAGATAGCACCACTGGGCCACAGAGCGAGACTCCATCTTAAAAAAAAAAAGTCTGAGCTCCTTGCAAATAGTCTACCTCTTGGACAAAAGATTCTCTCCCTGACCAAACCCTAGCTAGGATCCTCTGAGCCCTCTTCTCCACAAGGCTTCAACCTTGCACTATAAAGATGTGAACAAACACAAGTTTCAAATAGCTCAATGCCTTATTCCTAGGAGGACCTGATCTCTCCTTAAAGTGCCTGCCCAAGAAAACTTAAGGCTGCCAAAAAAATTTACTGTTTGTTCCAGCCAACGCCTGAAGATGAAGATATGACCCTGTCTCTAAGTCTCTATAGGAGCCTAACTTTGATAAGCACCAGTTGGCAAACTCAGATAGGTTTCTTATGGACCGACCCCCACTTCCTACTTTTTGTAATTTTTCACTTCCCTAACTCTGCTTAAATCCCTCCCTACTCCCTCATTCTTTTTTTTTTTTTTCTTGAGACAGAGTCTCGCTCTGTCTTCTAGGCTGGAGTGCAGTGGCACCATCTCGGCTCACTGCAAGCTCCACCTCCCGGGTTCACGCCATTCTCCTGCCTCAGCCTCCCAAAGTAGCTGGCACTACAGGCGCCCGGCTATTTTTTATTTGTATTTTTAGTAGAGATGGAGTTTCACTGTGTTAGCCAGGATGGTCTCGATCTCCTGACCTTGTGATCCTCCCGCCTCGGCCTCCCAGTGCTGGGATTACAAGGTGAGCCACAGGGCCCGGCCCCTTCATTCTTTTAAAAGGCCCAGTTACCTCTCCACAAATCAGACAGGAGTTCAGCTCTTTCCCCTACTGTCAGTAGGCTGAATAAAATCTGTTTTCACCACTTTAATGTCCAATTGTGTTTATCACTGACACCTTCAGTCAGTCTTCTACTCAACTGCTAGAGTGATGTTAACAATTACTGCTTATAGTTTTGTGTCCAAAGGCCTAAACCATGCAGGATCTTAATCTATCCCTCCCTAAAGCTCCAGAATTCTATCAGCCTTTGAACTCTTGTCTCTTCCATGACCTTCTCAGTAGAGCAGGTGCACATGGCATATAAATCTTTCAATCGGCCAGGTGCAGTGACTCACACCTGTAAACCCAGCACTTTGGGAGGCCCATAAGGGTTCATCACCTGAGGTCAAGAGTTCAAGACCAGTC
Organism: Papio anubis; assembly: GCF_008728515.1. Taxonomy (NCBI): domain Eukaryota; kingdom Metazoa; phylum Chordata; class Mammalia; order Primates; family Cercopithecidae; genus Papio; species Papio anubis. Next base: position 61,212,156 of record NC_044982.1, on the reverse strand, counting down.
TGGCCAACATGGTGAAACCCCAATTTCTACTAAAAATACAAAAATTCACTGGGCATGGTGGCAGGTGCCTGTAATCCCAGATACTTAGGGGGCTGAAGCAGAAGAATCGCTTGAATCCAGGAGGCAGAGGATGCAGTGAGCCAAAATTGTGCTACTGAATTCTAGCCTGGGCGACAAGAGTAAAACTCTGTCAAAAAAAAAAAAAAGGAAATATTTCTATATATATATTTTTTCCTTTTTTAAGAGACAAAGTTTCAGTGTTGTAAGGCTGGAGTGATCATTCCACTGCAAAATACTGAGATATTTTACATTGGTGCAATCACGGCTCACTTAAAGGCTCAAGCAATCCACCTGCCTCAGCTTCCCAAAATGCTGGATTACAGGCGAGAGCCACTGTGCCTGCTTAATAATACTTCAAAAGTATAAAAACATTACTGTCTGTAAGGGAGCAATGAAAGGGAGAATGGCATGAAATAAGGCTAGAAAAATATGTAGGACATGCTAGAATCTGGGTTTTTATCTTTAGGACATTAGCCAATTAAGAGTTTTAAATAGAGAAGTTACAGAATCAGATATTTATTTATTTATTTATTTATTTATTTATTTATTTATTTATTTCTGAGACCGAGTCTCACTCTGTTGCCCAGGCTGGAATGCAGTGGCATGATCTCGGCTCACTGTAACCTCTGTCTCCCAAGTTCAAGCAATTTTCCTGCCTCAGCCTCCCGAGCAGCTGGGACTACAGCCTTGAGCCACCACACTTGGCTAATTTTTGTATTTTTAGTACAGATGGGGCTTCACCATGCTGGCCAGGCTGGTCTCGAACTCCTGACCTCAGGTGATCTGCCTGCCTCAGCCTTCCAAAGTGTTGGGATTACAGGCGTGAGCCACAGTGCCCAGCCAGATTTGTGTTTTAATCACTGTGACTGAAATATAAAGAACGACTTGGGAAGCAAAAGTAGAAGTGGAGAGACTTGTTAGGAAAAAAACTATTATAGTAGTTTAGGTTTAGACCAGGGTGCTAACAGTGAGGATGACAAAACATGAATGGCTTTGGGATATATTTTGGAGGCAGAATCACCAGAAGTTGGTAATGACTACATATGAAGTTGTTATCAAAGATGAAGTTATCAAATTTTTCGTTTGAGTACTTTTATACTAACTTCTAATTGCTAAGTGTGAGTTTCTTCGCAACTTATATTTTCTCTCCTGTACAATGCTCATTCATACCTTGAAAATTTTCCTCAACGCTATTTAATATATAATAGACAATAAATACATTGACAGTGACTGATTTAAAGTTCCGTAAGAGCTATTAGACAACAGTCTTTATATTAAAATAAAGGTAGAAATAAATAATACAGATACAATGTGCTTTGGAATGTATGCGGTTATGCATATATACAGCAAAGCCTCACATGGTAAAAATCCAGAGGAAGCAATGAGCCCAGGAGCTGGGTCTTAAAGGGAGCACAGAACTGACAAATAGGGAAGTAAAAGAACACTGTAAGGAAGAAATAAAATATGGAGGTAGGAAAGGGTATGATTTAGTAGACAATGAGCAGACATTTGTGGTCAAAGAAAAAAAAATTTTTTTTTCTGAGACAAGGTCTTACTCTGCTGCCTAGGCTGTAATGGAGTGGTACAATCTTGTCTCACTGCAATCTCTGGCTCCCAAGCTCAAAGGATCCTCCCTGCTCAGCCTCCTGAGTAGTTGGGACTACAGGCACACGCCACCATGCCTGGCTACTTTTTTTGGTAGAGACAGATTTCGCCATGTTGCCCAGGCTGGTCTTGAGCTCCTGGGCTCAAGTGATCCACCTTCCTCAGCCTCCCAAAGTGCTGGGATAATAGACGTGAGCCGCTGCACCTGGCCAAGAATATGTCCATACAGGCTGGGCGCGGTGGCTCGCACCTGTAATCCCAGCACTTTGGGAGGCCGAGGTGGGTGGATCACGAGGTCAGGAGTTCGAGAATAGCCTGACCAACATGGTGAAACCCCGTCTCTACGACAAATACAAAAATTAACCAGGCGTGGTGGCGTGCGCCTGTAATCCCAGCTACTCAGGAGGCTAAGGCAGGAGAATTGCTTGAACCTGGGAGGTGGAGGTTGCAGTGAGCCGAGATCACACCACTGCATTCCAGCCTAGGCGACAGACTGTCTCAAAAAAAAAAAGAATACGTCTATAGAAACATGGAATATGGAGCTTAGCAGCGGCCACATTTTGGAAGGCTTTGAATGCCAAGAATAAGAAATTTGGATATATATTGAAGACCAGTGGTGACCAATAACAATGGGAGTCACAAATGTAATTTTAAGTTCCTAGTAGCTGCACTTAAAAATGTAAAAAGAAAGATGAAGTATGTCTATGCCAGGCAGTGGTATGCCTGTAGTCCCAGTTATTCTGAGTATTCTGAGGCAGGAGGATTGCTGGAGCCCAAGAGTTCGAGTCCAGCCTGGACAACACAGCATGACCCTGTCTTTTTTTTTTTTTTGAGACTGAGTCTCGCTCTGTTGCCCAGGCTGGGGTGCCGTGGCATGATCTCAGCTCACTGCAACCTCCGCCTCCTGGGTTCAAGTTATTCTCCTGCCTCAGTCTCCCAAGTAGCTGGAATTACAGGTGCACGCCATCATGCCCAGCTAATTTTTGTATTTTTAGTAGAGATAGGGTTTCACCATGTTGGTCTCAAACTCCTGACCTCAAGTGATCTGCCCCCCTCAGCCTCCCAAAGTGCTGGGATTACAGGCACGAGCCACTGTACCTGACTGACCCTGTCTTTTTTTTTTTTTTTTGAGACAGAGTTTCACTCTTGTTGCCCAGGCTGGAGTACAATGGCACGATCTCGGCTCACCACAACCTCCGCCTCCCGGGTTCAGGCAATTCTCCCACCTCAGCTTCCCAAGTAGCTGGGATTACAGGTGCATGCCACCACACCTGGCTAATTTTTTGTATTTTTAGTAGAGACAGGGTTTAACCATGTTGTCCAGGCTGGTCTCGAACTCCCAACCTCAGGTGATCTGCCCGCCTCGACCTCCCAAAGTGCTGGGATTATAGGCGCGAGCCACCACGCCCGGCCTCCCAACCGACCCTGTCTTAGAAAAATAAAATACAAATTTTTAAAATGAAAAACTGTCTTATTTAAACTAAAACATCCCAAATACCATCATTTCAATAAGTAATCAATATAAAAAATACTGAGATATTTCACAATCTTTTTTTAAAAAAAGAAACGTCTAAATCACACCTTTGAAACTGAGTACATATTTTACTCTTAAAGCACATTTCAGTTCAAAGTAGCTAAAGCACTCTGTAGCCACATATGGTTAGTAACTATCATACTGAACCGGACAATTCTAGACAGCACTCAATTACTGAATATATTCTTCAGCAGGGTGTGGTTTGGAAAAGTATTGTCTTAGAAATATTATTAGAATACCCATTTTGTTGCTGACTGGATAAAGAAAGAGAAGGGAGGCAAGAAATGAACAATGTTTTTAACATTCCAGGTATGAGGCCTTGCTTTGAATGCTTGAAAATGGAAAAGGAATGAACATTTAAAATAAAAGAAGATGTTTGAGAGCATTACTCTTGAAGGAGACATGAGAAAGAAAAAGGAACGAAAAATTCAGAGAAATTTTAAGCTCAGAAGAAGGGAATGGCAATGGCTAGACATTCACATTTTGGCAATATAGAACACAGGAGCATATAATGAGAAGGGAGGCCAGGCACAGTGGCTCACACCTGTAATCTCAACACTTTGGAATGCCGAGGTGGGCGGATAACCTGAGGTCAGGAGTTCAAGCCCAGCCAACATGGAGAAACCCCATCTCTATTAAAAATACAAAACTCAGTTGGGTGTGGTGGTGCCTGCCTGGAGTCCCAGCTACTGGGGAGGCTGAGGCAGGAGAATCACTTGAACCCAGGAGGTGGAGGTTGCTGTGAACCAAGATGGCACCTCTGCACTCCAGCCTGTGCGACAGAGTGAGACTTTGTCTTAAAGACAAAAAACAAAAACAAAAACAGAGAAAGGAGTAAGAAGAGACTGAGAATTTGTGAGAAAATGTCAAATACATTATGTGAGCAATGAGCAATGTGATGGAGAATTGGGCAAAGGATAGTATAAATGCTGAGTAGCAATGAAACTAGAAAACATGCTTGGCTAATATTAAGCGTGAATTTATACCAGGCTCAAAAGGTTTTATGATTATGTGTGTATAATGCCTGCTCTCCAGTCCCAAAGCATAAAGACAGAGAGTAAACAATGAGGGTTAGCAAGGAAATGGACAAGAGGCTTTTGAATCTAGGATGCTAGGAAAACAGTCACAGTATGTAATTGGGCTCAGGCTGGCCAGTTAAATGAAGAGATTTTAAATAAAATGATATAGTTTAGGACCCTCATAAGCTCTCTCTAGATTGTCTCTAGCTCTTATGAACTTACCTTTTAATTTATTTATAACTTCTTAACTCCTTAATGAAATACTGTATGTCTCCTAAAACTATCCTTATTCAAATTTCCTGGACGGTAAACTATGTTGCCAGTTGCTTCTGAAATCTTTCAATAATAATTGCTCCATTTACCTTAGTAGCTACTCAATAGATATAACATTTATCAAATGTTAATTGTGATAAACTTTAAAATTGCTTTATGTGCACATATACCTATAAACATTAATTTCTGCTTTTTAGCCAATAGGAAAAGATCATGCAAAATTAACTAGCTTTAATCAAATAAACATCTATAATTGTATAACTGAATTTATACTTTCCACAAATACCCAAAAGCCACACTGTCATCAATAGCCTCACCTCTTTACAAGAACTAAATATAGATTATTATCACTGATACTAAGACTGCTGGCAATGAGTGAGCTTATATAGTAAGGTATTATCAGAAATTACAAGATTATAACCAATTCAGCTCTGCTAAGTCAGTTCTTAGTAGCTGATCTTAGCTCTACTAAGGCTGTCAATTTGCAGGAATGAATTAATCTGGTTCTTCAAACCTTTGTACCAAAATATAAAACCTGAGTTGGGAAAACTGAGACAGATGAACCCACAACCTGCAGCCAAGCCTGGATTATTTCTATTGCCAGGGACGCCATGTACATTAGAAAAAGCTAAAAATAATCAAAGAAAATGTATGTCATTTAGTCCAAGTTGGCCATAGAATCAAGGCCTTAAAATAGCTTTGAAAGCTCAGAAGGTCTGGACAGATGTGGAGGCAATATTAAATACAATATCAGAAGTGTTTCAAAGGATAGGCTAATAACTGTAAAGTACTAGTTCTTAGGATTATTTCTGTCTCAGTACACCTAAGGGAAACGGCACACTCCACTAAGTGTTTGGCTCACTGAAAGTGGTCATACTCAACCACCTTTCACTACGAGAAACTAGTGCAAATAATAAAGAAATAATACAATTTCTAGAATCCACATGATAAAATAAAAAAATACTATATACAGACCTCATCCAGGGTCTCTTCAGACTTGGTTTCTTTGGGTTTATCTTCATTAAGCTTCACATTTTTTACTTGCTCAGACACTTTACTTATACTTTCAGTACCCTTAAAACGCTGTAAGGAAAATGTTCTAACATCATACTCAGGACAGGCTAAAACCAAGGAGCAACATCAAGATTTTCAGCCTCTCAATTAAATGAACATCTGCATAATAAATACAGGTTGTATAACACAATTGTGAATAAATGGTCTAAGGAAACAAAGAGCAAAGAAATAATTTTGTTCATAATTTATTTTTAAACAATAAATTATTACCCTCAAACCAGCTTACAATATAAATTCTGAAATGAGAACCATGACCTTAGAAAGGCCAACGCATACCCAGAGATATAAACACTATTCAAATAACTCCTAAAGATTTTTTTCCTGTGGAAGATATTCATTTCATAGTAAACAAATATGGGAGAATGTCTTAAAATTTATTTTTGTAAAGGCTCAGCCTAAATCTAAACCAGACTTTAAATTCATTAGTGAAATGGAAACTTATTTTCTGTATAACATTTAATATATATAATAAAATGACAAAATACATTTAATATACACCATATGCTAAAGTAATATGGTAATACTACTGATCTAATGAATTTATAACTTCAGTGGCCTTAAAAATTTATTGTCTCAATTTAAGCCACAAAATCTAGACCCTTTGAAAATACTGAAACATTCTGCCATACTGCAGGTTAGCCTTGCTAGATTTGACAGCCTGACCACTTACGGTAATAGTTCAGAAAAATTACAGGTGGAAAAGCTCTAACACATTCAGCAAATAAATGCATTTTAAACATCTTTTTTGGAAATAAAATTTCAAAAGTGATGTTCTGTGAACAGAATCTAACAATACTCACCTTAGTTTCAAAAAGATGGTTATAGGCTGTAACCAAGTGGTCCTTGTTAGCTGTCTTGGCCACATTTTTAATGTTTCCTAATAATTTATGTTCTGCAAGAAACTATAAGGAAAAAAGCTGGGTAATCAAGATAACTTCTCCGGAGTAAGAAGTGTCTAACATTAGAAAACGACCCTTTTATGTTAGCAGTTGTGTTTTCAATACTACTAGTATTGAAGAAGAAATAAACTCTATAGTTTATACTCTACTTAATTATAAAAAAATGTAAGATAGATTTTTAAAAAATTGGGTATTTATAAGAATTCGCCACAAGACTGGAACTGCAGTGTTATGTACTGAACACAGTGGTTCATCCTAACCTTTTTCCTGTCAACACTCACGAAAAATAACATTTATACAGCAAGTATACTGTGGTGACTTGAGTCAGTTGCTCACTGCAGGAGGATACTTGGATGCAGTCCTTGAGAGTCTCCAGCCAGGTTGGGCATAGCTATCCTGAGGCATCTGTAACCCATTCCTAGCAGACTAGGAAGAGTCACTGTTACACACGCATGTAACGTAGGTATGTTGAGATTGCTATGCTTAACATTATATATATAATTGCTAAGTGTATTGGCTGTGGAGTCATATTATCTAGGTTAAAATCCTAGCTGACTGGGCTGGGCACGGTGGCTCATACCTGTAATCCCAGCATTTTGGGAGGCTGAAGCAGGCAGATCACCTGAGGTCAGGAGTTTTGAGACCAGCCTGGCCAACGGGACAAAACCCCATCTCTACTAAAAATACAAAAATTAGCCGGTCATGGTGGCACATGCCCGTAGTCCCAGCTCAGGAGGCTGAAGCAGGAGAATTGCTTGAACCTGGGAGGTGAAGGCTGCAGTGAGCCGAGATTGCACCACGGCACTCCAGCTTAGGTGACAGAGCAAGACTCTGTCTCAAAAAAAAAAAAGAAAAAAAAAAAATCCTAGCTGTCTGACACTAGACAAGGGACTAAGCTTGTCTGAAGACTCAGCCTCCATATCTGTAGTGGAAGATTAATAACAGCATCTATGTCAAAGAGTTGATATAAGGATAAAGTGCAAAAATCCATTTAATGCATTTAGCATAGAGCCTGTCACACAGTAAGAACTTAATAAATATTGGAATTATGATTAATACTGTATTTAATAACTCAAGGTAACAGCAGAATTCCTTTTCTCTCAAATATAAGACTGCTAAGATGGCAGAGGGACACTAAAACACTACTGCTGAAATAGCAAGTCACAATATATCTTTATCTCAAAATCACGTAATTGTGAGGATTTCCATAACTTCTTTGTTTCCTTATTTTATTCTGCTTCTTTTTCTGCCTTGTGGTCCTTGCCTAATTCCTAATTTTGTTACCTTTTCAAAGTTGTCCTTTGGCATCTTCTAAGCTTTTGAGAAAACAGTTAACATTATTAGCAGTCAACAGCTAACACTATCACTATTGTTTTTTTTTTTTTCTTTTGGTTTTTCTTTCAAAGATATGTTCTAAATAACAGCTGATGGGGAAAGGAGACAAAGTTGATTAAACGGAAGTAATCAGTTACCTTTAGCACGCTGGTGGTTTCTTGTTAAAAGATTCCAGAAAATACCCAAAGCATAAAAGCATAAACATCTCTTTGATATCTTATGATTAATAAAATAATTATTGTCAAGTATAGGTCTAAGTGTTAATGATCACTGGAGATTATTATTATTATTTTTTGAGACAGAGTGTAGCTCTGTCGCCCAGGCTGGAGTGCAGTGGTCCAATCTCGGCTCACTGCAACCTCCACCTCTTGGGGTGAAACGATTCTCCTGCCTCAGCCTCCCGAATAGCTGGGATTAGAGGTGCCCGCCACGAGGCCCAGCTAATTTTTTTTGTATTTTTAGTGGAAATTAGGTTTCACCACGTTGGCCAGGCTGGTCTTGAATGCCTGGCCTCATATGATTTGCCCGCTTTGGCCTCCGAAAGTGCTAGGATTACAGGAACCAGCCACCATGCCCGGCCGAGACTATGCATTTAAAAGATTAATATCATTTTGATAATCCAAGTCTGTTAAAATTGTTCCATGTGGCCCAGTTTTACATACGATTTCACACGGCATGATTTGTTTCATAAGAATATGATGAAGTACATGACTGAGGTATTATTAAATGTTAATATGTCTATTCTGAAATACGAATTGGCTTAAGAGAAAATAGTTCCATTAAAATGGGGTAAGATTCCCGACGCCTGTTCTTTCTTTTTCACCCTTGTACCTCCAAACATTGAGAATAGTTCTTGTTACAGATGTTGTATTAACATCTGCTAAACTAATCTAAGATGCAGATGCCAGGATAATGATTCAGGAAGAAGGAACTGAAGTTGGAGAGTTCTTGTATCTCCCCGTCATGACGGCCGCCCAAAGTGAAAATAAAATATAAGCTTCTCAAAATAACCCAGAAACAGTGGCTCAGGCCTGTAATCTCAGCACTTTGGGAGGCCGGGGCGGGAGGATCACGAGGTCAGGAGATCGAGACCTTCCTGACTAACACGGTGAAACCCCGTCTCTATTAAAAATACAAAAAATTAACCTGGCGTGGTGACACGCGCCTGTAGTGCCAGCTCCTCGGGAGGCAGAGGCAGGAGAATGGTTTGAATCCGGGAGGCGGAGGTTGCAGTGAGCCGAGATAGGGACACTGCACTCCAGCCGAGGCGACAGAGACTCCGTCTCAAACAAACAAAAAACCCAGAAACAAATTTTCTAAATGAAAAGTTTAGAATTTTTAAAACTGTATAGAAAACACAAGCAGGCTGCCGCTTGTAAGAGAATGCTGCGTGCACAACTATTCCAGCAATTTAAGAGATGCCCGAATGATCTTAATTTCCAAAGGAAAAACAAGCGTGACAAAAATAACTTGACTATAGACGGATGGTTAAGATGGAGACTATGCTGACAAATGGAGAGCGTACAGTATAAAGAATTCCAAATAAATTTTTTAGTCTGTTTATAACAATGACAGACCACCGCACAAGAGAAATGTGAATGTAGCTCCCTTAAAGTATAAAGGCGAAAAGGTCATTTAAAGGGTCGATATGTTAAAACAAAACTTTAGCCACAACCTACGGATTTTTAAAAAATCACACGCATTAATGTTCTGTATCTAGTAAATTGTTAAGAAAAGCAAGTTGGATACACCGTTCCCACAGAAATCTTCCCGTCCCTTCCCATTTCCCTAGTAGCCGGCGCCCCACTCCCAGGAGTCTCATCCACACCACTATTCCTCGGCCTCCCCGCCCTTGCCCCCAGTATCTTCGGGTTCCTATTTTTCTGGCCTCCACCCCCACTCAAGGATCCCAATGAGGTTCTAACTCTACAATTGCAGCCTGTGTGCTCCAAGAGATAAAGCTGCTCCCCTGCCCCAGCAGGGCACGCCCGAGGGGCGGGAGCGAGACCCAAAGCACACCCTGGGCCGCTCCGGCCTTCCCGGCCACCGGCCGCGGGAAGACGAGGGCGGGGGCACAGAGGAATACGGAATGTATGGGCATCTCCAGGGGGGTGAGGCGTCCCTCAGCCGCACCAGCCCGGCCGCCCCTACGCCTCCGGTACCGAATCTGAACCGTGTTCCTGCAGAAACTTGATAATGTCCTTCTTGGGCAGCTGCTCACTGCGCAGCTGCTCCACGGTCCACGCCCGCTGTGGAACAGCCGCCGCCATCTTCCCCCGCTGCCTCCGCTTTACTGAGCCAGCCCGCCGCAGTTCGGCATCGCCCCGCCCCCTAGGGCAGGGCATGACCACTCACGGAGGTCGAGGGGCGGGCCACTGCGCTAGCAGTCGGGATTGGGGCTTGTTTTTGAGTGACGTCAAGGATGTGCTATGAGGGTTTCTTTGTTCAGTCCAGGTTAAAAAACCTCCCGCGGTCGTCTCTGCAGTAGGCTGAGTTGAAGACTGCTAGCGATCTTCGATTCTGAGTTAGACCCCCTGTGAAGAGACCTCTGAGGGTAGCGACATTTATCAACCATTACCCACATGTATTACCTACGGCAGCTATGCCTTTAAAGTTCAGTCTATAACCTGTTAAAATAAAACAGCATTCAGGCTCCTTACTTCGTTTTATCTAGTTCTAGCCAAAAAATTCACACCTAAACTGCTTCAGTCCTTGTCGATCCGAAAATCCATATCCTATCATCTCCCTTTTAAAGATCACACAACTGAAACTTAAATACAAACTGCCCATCCCCTTCCCTCCATACAAATACGAGAAAGTTTGTCCAACACGAAGTTCAGAAACTTGAATAAACAATTTATAAAGAAGCTGCACTAAGGATGCCACTTGCTGATGAGAATGAGATTATTAATGCTCGTAACTCTGTGATGTATATTTTTTCTCAGTGCACGGGGAAACAAATTTACAGAGGTTACTCAAAGTCACGTTGAGAGAGAAGTCAGGAATTGTTTGATATAGAAATCTTTGTTAGAGTGGAATAATTGCACACCGACATTTATTATAATTCTATCTATAATAAAGATTTAATAGTTGAACATTAGGACTCCTTACTTAAAAAAATCTAGGCAGACTCTGGGCATGTTGCCTATGAGTTAGCTCTGCTATGCAAGGAGCATTAAAACATAAAAAATTCTGACGAATAGCTGGACCAGACCACGTTCACGTACCTTTAAACAATGAAAATATTAAAATAATGGGTTGCCACTCCTTGCACGGTGAAAACGAGACTTGGCATTTTGTTTTCTCAGCCCAGATAGAGATATAAGACAAATTATTCCATCTACACACTTTTGCTTTTCACCTTATATTCTGATTTAAAAGTACAAGGAATGAGGCACATTAGACGCTCAATAACATTAAGTTCACAAATTGATGGGTATTCCATTGTCCCAGGGTATATATTTTATAATAAATCTCTATTATGACATTTTAAGTGATTTAATCACGTTAGCAATGACGCCTAGCCATCTAATCTTTGGAAACGGAAGTTAAATTTTGAGTTTTTTAAAACAAAACAAAACACCGGAAGCGCACAGGGGACCATATTTACAGTAACGCCTTAATGGTGCGCATGAGTCTCCGGGAGGCCTGCACAGGTTTCCGGGAAGCCAACCAATGATATTCCCAACGCAAACTCAGTGGCGGCATTTTCTACTGGATAAATTGGCTTTAGTCCCGCCTTCTCGTTGCAGAGTTTTGTGCGAAGGAAACCGATGGGGATCGGAACCGTAGCGGTTGAGCTGCCGCTGCTACGGATATCTGACCGAAACCTTCGGTGGTTGTCGGCCTAATGAGCGGACGGCAAAGAACGCTTTTTCAGACGTGGGGCTCAAGTATCTCCCGATCATCTGGGGCTCCGGGTTGTAGCTCCGGAACTGAGCGACCTCAGAGCCCTGGCAGCTCCAAGGCGCCTTTGTCAGCAGCAGCGGAGGCTCAGCTGGAGTCGGACGATGATGTGTTGCTTGTCGCGGCGTACGAGGCTGAGCGGCAGTTGTGTCTAGAGAATGGCGGGTTCTGCACCTCCGCGGGCGCCCTGTGGATTTACCCTACCAATTGCCCAGTGCGAGACTACCAGCTGCACATCTCCCGAGCTGCTCTGTTCTGCAACACGCTGGTGTGTCTACCTACCGGACTGGGAAAAACCTTTATTGCCGCCGTGGTCATGTACAATTTCTACCGCTGGTTCCCTTCAGGAAAGGTGGTCTTCATGGCCCCAACGAAACCCTTGGTGACACAGCAGATCGAGGCTTGCTACCAGGTGATGGGTATCCCGCAATCCCACATGGCCGAAATGACAGGTATCTTAGACTGGACTAATTTTGAAGTAAGAGCTGGGTCTCCAGGGGAAAACATGCGTTTTGGTGGAAATAGAGTTAAAGGAATTCCTGACCCATGTGGAATAGCTCCCAAGCTGGAATATGTGCATCTTATGCCCTCTCTCTTAAAACATTCTCTACTTGTAGCAAGCCCAACACTGATGAGTAGGGTTGCTTTATTCAATCTTCAGAGAATATCTGTAGCTTCTCATGGTATTTTGAAGCTATTATATGTGTATACCCCATGGGTAACTGAACATGGTGTTTCCTGGCATTCTTCCTGAAAAAGATTTCTCAGTTGAAGAAATTGCCTCTCTTCAAATATTATGCCATTTTGTAGGAATTTTCTAAAGATAATTTGGTTGTAGTCCTAGATAAGTGCCAGCTTTGATATTTGGACCACACCAGAACTTTAAAATGTAGCATTCCGATGAATTGTCAAATTGTTTTTCTCTTAATATTACCAAAGCATGTTTGCCTTCTGAAAAGGCCAGACTATTTATATTTTATAGATAACAGTCTGAAGTTTAGAATGTAGAATGTCACTTTTATTTTCAGGGTCTACACAAGCTTTCACCAGGAAGGAAATATGGTGCAGTAAGAGAGTCCTTTTTCTTACACCTCAGGTCATGGTAAATGACCTTTCCAGAGGAGCTTGTCCCGCTGCTGAAATAAAGTGTTTAGTTATTGATGAAGCTCATAAAGCTCTCGGAAACTATGCCTATTGCCAGGTAATAATTTTGTTAAACGGTATTTTGTAGTGTAACTGTACTGTTAAAGAGTATTTTGGCGAATTGTTACTAGTGGGATGGAAGTTATTGACAATATTATAAAAAGCCTTTACGTCTATTATCTCAGAACAGATGGTGATAAAGAATATCTGTACTTTCTGTCATCCATTCAAATCAGTGTCTCCACTGCCTTTTGCTGTTATTGTTGTTTTCTTTTTCTTTTTTAAGACTAACCAGATAATTAGTGTCAGATGTAGATCATAAGAGCCTAGTCATGGTTGGGACAGTGATCTAAAATAGGGTATGAATGGAGTTTTGAAATTAATAAAGATTGGTAGTGGATATACGATGTCTTTTCTTGGCGGCTAGGTAAAATAATGACATGATGTATGCCACATACCTAACACAGTGCCTTCCAGTTGAGTACTCCAGGAATATAAAATAAGATGAAGTAGTGGGATGTGGTTGTAAACATCATTCATATCTTTGCACTCAATGAAACTGACTCTCTGTTTCCCTCTTCTATTAAGGGGGACCTTGCCTCTTCTACTTAAGGGCCAGGTCATTAATATTTTATGCTTAACAGTTTGAAAACCTTTGTAGGCCATAGTGGATAAAAGTGGTGGGGACTCATTAAAAAATATTTAGCTGGGATAACACTTAAGATTTGAAAGAGATTGGAGAGAAGAAGGCTAAAGACAGGGTATCTAATGAGGGGTAGAAGGGATGTAGGATGACTTCCAGATTTCTGACTTGGAAAACTGAAGACTGTGAGTTCTGAATGGAGAGCAGGTTTAGGGGAACGTGGAAAGATGGTTTAGATGTGTTGAGTTTGAGGTGTCTATGAGGAATTCAGCTGTAAATATTCATTAGGTGATATTGATAGAAGTATGGATCTTGCTGGAGAGTTCTGAGGTAGAGATACAGATTTCGAAATTATAAACTTATAGATGGTAGTTAAAACTATAGTAGCTGGTGATGATAGGAGGAGATTATAGAGCAAGAATAAAAGAGGGAAAAGGTAGGGAAAGTTAATTTCATTTAGGGCAAAGACATGAATTTCACTGCCAGTTTTTGAATTTGTATAGTCATTTCTTTGGGGACTGTAAATGTTATTTTATTATATCTCTGTATTAGGGATAATTGTCATCTTTTTTAATAGTTGATCTTCCTAATTATATTCAGGAAATGAATATAATATATTTAGGAAATGAATATATTTTTCCAGTTATTTGTATCATTCCAAATTAAATTAATACACAGCATGTTAAAAATTTCCACCTGAGAGGGGCATTTAAAAACTTTTAGCTTGAGGCCAGGAGTTTGAGATCAGCCTGGGCAACATAGTGAGACCTTATGTCTACAAAAATGAAATGAAATAATAAAGCACTTAAAAAATTTTTTTTGATTCCAACTGTATGGAATATGTTTTGAAGATTTAGCTGGTAATTATTTTATTTTCAAAACATTTCTAGGCATTAGATGATTTTTTTTTTAACAGCAAGACTTTATGAATACAATAAAACATGCATTGACTTCATTAATAATCAGACAGCCCTGACAGCTTACACTACATTGAATATTCCAGATATATATTCCAATAGGCACACCTGCTCCATGAAGCACACACCACCATTTCCTCTTCTACAAGATGCTTGAGAATTCCTCCTGAAAAGAAGTAATGTATTTGGCTTACTTTTCATGTATAAGAGTTCTGGAAGGCATATTGATACATGTTCCATATAACAATAAAATGATTTCACTCAAAACTGCCTCACAATCTGAAAGAACACTTTGAATTTTGGCTATCATACAAAACAGATTTTTAAAAGCATCAATCCAGTAAGCTGTCTTTTTGTCTTCCTTACTGCACTCATGACTTTTCAAAAATCTTTCTATGATATGTAAGGACCATCACTTCTAGCATTAAGCTAAACTGAAAATGGTCACTAGGGATATTTTGTCTTGCATCAGTTTTTAATTATAATTTTACTTGTTTCTGAAGAATAATAAGTATAATGTTATGTCTTCATATGCAATCTGTACCATATTTTTAAAAACTCGATAAATAATATCAGTATTAATCAAGATTCAGTGTTAGTCTCATTGAATTTGTTTTTGTCTTGGGTTGAAATTGGAGTGATTTTTGAATAATCTGGTTTTATTGTTTAATCCTGTGTTTAATTTGGGAACTATGGTATACTGAGAGCTATTCCTGCAAATCAGTCTACTTTGAAAGTGCATTTTCCTCTATACTGGGGCTTCACGTGAAGTGGTATTTGGAAATCTGGGAAATTATCAGTATTAATCATACTAGAAATGGTTGTTGAGTTTAAACCAGGAAGTGCAGATGGTGATTTGGTACTACCGAGGAAATGTTTTAGGATTTAAAAAGATATTTAGATTTTAAAAATTACCTCAAATGACTATATTTTTTAATGAATACACTTAATTTATATATTGTGAGCTGGGCGCAGTGGCTTGAACCTGTAATCCCAGCGCTTTGGAAGGCCAATGCCAGGGATCACTTGAAGTCAGGAGTTCAAGACCAGCCTGGGCAACATAGGGTGACCCTGCCTCTACAAAAAGTGAAAAAATTAGGCAGGCCTGCTGGCACATACCTTTAGCCCCAGCTGCTTGGGAGGCCAAGGCAGTAGGATCACTTGAGCCCCCCCAGAGTTTGAGGCTGCAGTGAGCTATGATGGATATCATCACTATGCTCCAGCCTGGGCGACAGAGTAAGACCCTGTCTCTAATTTTTTTTTTTTTTCAATTGTGAGTTTTCCATAAAATCTAACTTAAAAAAATCTTTCACAAAATTTCAAATATAATTTCATATTGCTATTTAAAATTTTGCTCAGTTTTATCTATTAAGGTTTATCTTAATCTGTCAAGTGTGCATATGGATATAGCTGTAAGGCTGAACTGTGGCCCAGACAATGGAAACTGAACTTTCTTCCTCTTCTATTTGACCTTAAAGCAGCCCTTTGAGTTTTTTTTTTCTTTTGTAGAGACCGGGTTTCACCATGTTGCCCAGGCTGGTCTTGAACTCTTGAGTCAAAGTGATCCACCGCACTTGGCCTCCCAAAAGTGTTGGGATTACAAGCATGAGCCACCGTGCCCAGCCCCTTTGAGTATTTTGATTTGCCTCTGTATTTGGCTTTGATGTTGCAGTTTTTTCTGTAGAAGAAGCCGTACTGTGTTCTTGATCAG
Source organism: Papio anubis (assembly GCF_008728515.1). Lineage (NCBI taxonomy): Eukaryota > Metazoa > Chordata > Mammalia > Primates > Cercopithecidae > Papio > Papio anubis. The sequence continues at coordinate 61,196,037 of NC_044982.1, read as the reverse complement.
CATAGAGTATAAACCTAAATCATTTGCTCTTCAGATAACATAACTGGTGGTGGTTCACTCACTAGACCATCAATATACTGATTAAGGAATAATGATAAGGGAACATGTATAATAGGTAGTTTAACAGAACCACTGTTATTTTTGCATTGAACAGATGAAACTAAACAACTTTTTTTTTTCTTAAGGTTGTAAGAGAACTAGTCAAATATACAAATCACTTTAGAATCTTGGCTCTAAGTGCCACACCAGGTAGTGATATAAAGGTAAGTAAAATGTTTTTCCATTTATTACAGTTAAGAAAATAAAGCTTTTGGCCAGGTGCAGTGGGTCACACCTGTAATCCTAGTGCTTTGGGAGGTGGAGGTGGGAGGATCACTTGAGGCCAGGAATTCCAGACCAGCCTGGGCAACCTGGTAAGACGTATCTCTACAAAAAATTTAAAAAATAGTGGAGCATGGTGGCACACATCTGTAGTCTCAGCCACTCCAGAGGCTGAGTCAGGAAGATAGCTTGAGCTTAGGAGATCGAGGCTGAAGTTAGCTATGATCACCACTGTGCTGCCGCTGGTGACGGAGCAAGACCCGTAATCCCAGCACTTTGGGAGGCCAAGGCGGGCGGATCACAAAGTCAGGAGATGGAGACCATCCTGGTTAACACAGTGAAACCCCGGCTCTACTAAAAATACAAAAAATTAGCTGGGCATGGTGGCGGGCACCTGTAGTCCCAGCTACTCAGGAGGCTGAGGCAGGAGAATGGCGTGAACCCAGGAGGCGGAGCTTGCAGTGAGCAGAGATTGAGCCACTGTACACCAGCCGGGGGACAGAGCGAGGCTCCTTCTCAAAAATAAATAAATAAATAAATAAATAAATAAATAAATAAATAAATAATACAAATCATATGGGGCCAGATCAGTTTTCCATTGTAGTATTTATCTAGTTTGACATGAGAACTACAACATTTCCTGCAACCTGCTTAGCTTTTTTTCAGTAGTTGTAGGACTCCCCTCCTCTCCCCTCTCCCCTCCTATCCACTCCCCTCTGTTCTGCTCCATTCTCCTCCCCGCTCCCCCTTCCCTTCCCCCTCCCTGGTCCTTTCCCCTTCCCCTTTCCCTTCACTTTCCCTTCGCTTACCTTCCCCTCCTTTCCTTTCTTTTTTTTTTTTTTTTTTTGACGGAGTTTCGCTGTTGTTACCCAGGCTGGAGTGGAATGGCATGACCTTGGCTCACTGCAACCTCCGCCTCCCAGATTCAAGCGATTCTCCTACCTCACCCTCCCAAGTAGCTGGGATTACAGACGTCCACCACCACCACGCCTGGCTAATTTTTGTATTTTAAGTAGACACGGGATTTCACCATGTTAGCCAGCTGGTCTCCAACTCCAGACCTCAGGTGATCCGCCCACCTCAGCCTCCCAAAGTGCTGGGATTACAGGCGTGAGCCACTACGCCGAGCCCAGGAGTTTCATTAAATTAGTAGTTTTCAGACTTCAGTGTGCATAAGAATCCCTAAAACCTGTTAAAAATGCAGGTATTTTCAAATAGTAAAATGATTTTTAAAAATTGTTACCGTTTTCAGTTTTTTAAAGTTTTATTTTGAAATAACTTTAGATTTCCAGAAAAATTGCAAAAATTGAAGTCTTTTTTTGGTCCTCTCCCATCTTCCCCTAATGTTAACGTATCATATAACGATAATAAAATTATCAAAGCCAGAAAATTAGCATTGGTATACCAGTAACTAATCTGCAGATCTTGTCTGAATTTTGCCAGTTTTCCCACTGATGTACTTTTCTGCTGTGATCTCACATTGTGTTGTCATGGCTTATTAGTCCCTTCTAATCTGTGATGATTCCTCTCTTTTCTTTTCTTTTTTCTTTTTTTTTTTTTGAGACAAAGTCTCACACCGTTGCCTGAGCTGGAGTACAATGGCATGATCTCAGCTCACTGCAACCTCCACCTCCTGGGTTCAAGCGATTCTCCTGCCTCAGCCTCCTGGGTAGCTGGGATTACAGTCGCCTGCCACCACGCCTGGCTAATTTTTTGTATTTTTAGTAGAGATGAGGTTTCACTATGTTGGCCAGGCTGGTCTCGAACTCCTGACCTCAAGATCCACCCGCCCAGGCCTCCCAAAGTGCTGTGATTACAGGTGTGAGCTACCGCGCCTGCACGGTTCCTCTTTTTCCTTGTTTTCCATGGACTTGATGCTTTTGAAGAGTAGGTGCAAAAGAAGATATTCTTTTGTAGAATATCCCTGAATTTGGGTTAGTCTGATGTTTTCTCATGATGTGGTGGCGTTATGCATTTGCTAACAATAATCCAGAAGTGATGCTGTACCTTTCTCAGCATATCCTATCAGGGAATACATGATGATGGTTTGCCTTTTTACTTGTATTGTTAATCTTGACTTAGTTAAGATGATGTCTTCTTGGTTTCTTCATTATAAAATTACTGTTACTCCCTTTGTAATTAATAACTATCTTGTGGGGGAAATACTTTGAGACTGTGTAAATAATCCTGTTTTAGCATCTGATGTTGGTTCTTGGCTTGCAACAATTATTGTTGTGGTATTTGCCTAATCATTCTTTCTCTCTTTTACATTTATTAATTTGAATTCTTCTGCAATAAAGAGCTTTTTTCCTTCTGTGGGCCACAGTCCAATACTATTTTGTCAATTTTATTAAGATTGTTCCAGCTTTGGCCATTAGGACCTCCTTCAAGGTCCTGTGTCCTTTAGACATGCACTTTTTTTTTTTTTTTTTTAAATACGGTCTCACTGAGTTCTCCAGGCTGGAGGGCAGTGCACAATAATACTCACTACAGCTAAATTTCTCAGGCTCAGGTGATTCTCCCATGTCAGCCTCCTGAGGAGCTAGGACTACAGGTGCGTGCCACCACACCCAGCAAATTTTTGTATCTTTTGTAGACACAGAGTCTCCCCGTGTTGCCCAAGCTGGTCTAGAACTGCTGGTCTCAAACTCCTGGGCTCAAGTGATCCACCTGTCTCAGCCTCCCAAAGTGCTGGGATTATAAGCATGAGCCACCACACCTTGCCACCCTTTTTTTTTTTTTAATGCTTCTGCAACTTTCTGACATCATAAGATACATTATGCTCCTTTAATATCTTTTCGGCCCAGCCATGGAATCAACCATTTCTCTGGGAAATTCTGGTTTCCTTTATTGAAGAATGGTAAAAATGCAGATTTTGAGACCTGTCCTATAACATTCTGATTTTAGTCACTCTGAACGGTCTTCCATATTGAGTAAGGATTTTATTGGATACATTCTGTGACAGCCTTCTTAGAAAAAAATTTTTATTTTTATGGGTACATAGAAGGTATATATATTTATGGTATATATGAGATATTTTGATACAGGCATGCGATGCATAATAATCACATCAGAGTAATGGGATATCCATCACCTTAAGCATTTATCCTTTTTGTTACAAACAATCCAGTTATACTCTTTTCGTTATTTTAAAATGTACACTTATTATTGACTATAGTCACCCTATTGTGCTATCAAATATTGGATCTTATTTATTCTATTTTTTTTTTTTTAATTTATTCTATTTTTTTGTACACATTAACATAGGATCCCCCCTCCTACCCACCTCCCCCCACCCTTCCCAGCCTCTGTAACCATCCTGCTACTCTCTATCTCTATGAGTTCAATTACTTTAATTTTTAGCTCCCACTAAAAAGTTAGAACATGTGAAGTTTGTCTTTTTGTGCCTGGCTTATTTTACTTAACATAATGATCTCCAGTTCATCTATGTTGTTGCAAAATGACAGTATCTCATTTTTTTTTTAAATGACTGAGTATTACTCCATTGTATGTATGTACCACAGTTTATTTATCCAAACATTCGCATGTTGATGGACACTTAGGTTGCTCCCAAATGTTGGCTATTGTGAATCATGCTGCAATGAACATGGGAGTGCAAATATCTCTTTGATATACTGATTTTCTTTCTTTTGGGTATATACCAAGCAGTAGGATTGCTGGATTACATGGTCGCTCTATTTTTAGTTCCCTGAGGAACCTCCAAACTGTTCTCCATAGTGATCATACTAATTTACATTCCCACCAGCAGTGTATGAGGCTTCCCTTTTCTCCACATCCTCACCAGCATTTGTTATTGCATGTCTTCTTGATAAAAGCCATTTTAGATGGGGTGAGGTGATATCTTATTGTAGTTTTGGTTTGCATTTCTCTGACGATCAGTGATATTGAACACCTTTTCATATACCTGTGCCATTTGTATGTCTTCTTTTGAAGAAAAGTCTATTCAGATACCTTGCCCATTTTTCAAATTATTAAACTTTTTACTATAGAATTACTTGAGCTCCTTATATATTCTGACTATTTATTTGCTTTTGAGACAGGGTCTCATTCTGTAGCCCAGACTGGAGTGCAGTGGCACAGTCATGGCTCACTGCAGCCTCAACCTCTGGGCTTAATCAATCCTCCTGCCTCAGCTTCCCACGTAGCTGGGACTACAGGCCTGCAACACCATGCCTGGCTAAGTTTTTTTGCTTTTTTCTGTAAAGATGGGTTTCGCCATGTTACCCAGGCTGTTCTCAAACTCCTGGGCTCAAGGAATCCGCCCACCTCAGCCTCCCAAAGTGCTGGGATTACAAGCATGAGCTATCACACCTGGCCTCCATATATATTTTAGGACTGTTTTTCCTATTTCTGTGAAGAATGTCATTGGGATTTTGATAGAGATAACAAGAGAGAGAAACAGAGAGAGAGAAAGAGAGAGAGAGAGATTACATTGAATCTGTAGATTGCTTTGGGTAGTATGGACATTTTAACAATATTGATTCTTCCAATCCATGAACATAGAATATCTTTCCCTTTTCTTGTGTCCTCTTCAATTTCTTGCATTAGTGTTTCTTAGTTTTCATTGTAGAGCTCTGTCACTTCTTTGGGTAAGTTTATTGTTAGGCATTTTGTTTTATTTGTGGCTATTGTAAATGGAATCACTTTCTTGATTTCTTTTTCAGATTGTTCACTGTTGGCATGTAGAAATGCTATTGATTTTTGTTCGTTGGTTTTGTATCCTGCAACTTTACGGAATTTTCTTATTAGTTTTAATAGTTTTTTTGATGGAGTCTTTAGGTTTTTCCAAATATAAGATCATATCATCTACAAGCAAGGATACTTTGACTTCTTCCTTTTCAGTTTGGTTGCCCTTTATTTCTTTCTCTTGTCTGATTGCACTAGCTAGGACTTCCAGTACTATGTTGCATAACAGTATTGAAACTGGACATGTTTGTCCTGTTGAAGATTGTAGAGAAAAGACTTTCAGTTTTTCCCCATTCGGTACGATACTAGCTATGAGTTTGTCATATATTACTTTTATTATGTTGAGATATGTTCCTTCTACCCTCAATTTTTTGAGAGTTTTTATCATGAAGGGATGTTGAATTTTATCAAATATTTTTCAGCATCAGTTGAAATGATTATATGCTCTTTGTCCTTCATTTTGTTGGTATGATGTATCACATTGACTGATTTTTGTATGTTGAACTATCCTTGCATCCCTGGGACAAATCCCACTTGGTCATGATGAATTTTTTTTTATCATATTGTGGAATATGGTTTGTTGATGATTTTTGCATCAATATTCATCTGGGATATTGGCCTGTAATTTTCTCTTTTTGATGTGTCTTTGTCTAGTTTCGGTGTCAGGGTAATACTCTAGCCTTGTATAATGAGTTTGGAAGTATTACCTCTTCATCTATTTTGTTTGTTCAGATTTTGGATTTCTTCATGGTTCAATCTTGGTAGGTTGTATGTTTCTAGGAGTTTATTCATTTCTTCTAAGTTTTCCAATTTATTGGCATATAGTTGCTCATAGTAGCCACTAATGATCCTTTGAGTTTCTGTGGTATAGATTATAATGTGTCCTTTTTCATCTCTGATTTTATTTGGGTCTTCTCCCTTTTTTTTTTTTTTTTAAATCGTTAGTCTGGCTAAAGTTTTGTCAATTTTGATTTTGTTTTTTTTTTTTTTTTTTTCCAAAAAAAGAACATTTTGTTTCATTGTTTTTTTTTTTTTTTGTATTGTTTTCTTCATTTCAAATTCATTTATTTCTGCTCTGATTTTTATTATTTATTTTCTTCTACTAATTTTGGGTTTGGTTTGTTCTTGCTTTTCTACTTCTTTAAGATACACTGTTAAGTTATTTATTTGAAGTTTTTCTTTTTTGATATGGGCACTTAATAGCTATAAACTTGTCCCTCAGAACTAGTTTCATTATCTCTTGTAAGTTTTAATATGTTGTATTTCTATTGTCATCTGGTTTCAAGAAATTTTTTAATTTCCTTCTTAATTTCTTCATTGACCCACTGGTCATTTGGGAGTGTACTGTTTGATTTCCATGTGTTTGTATAGTTTCCAAAATTCTTCTTGTTATTTGATATTATTTCATTGTTTTCAGATGTTTTAAGACTTGTTTTATGATCTAACATATATATGGTTTGTTCTTGAGAATGATCCAAGTGCTGAGGAGAAGAATATATATTCTGCAGCTGTTGAGGAAATATTCTGTAAATATTAGGTCCATTTGGTCTATAGTGTAGATTAAGTCTGATGCTCCTTTGTGGATTTTCTGTCTGGAAGATCTGTCCAATGTTGAAAGTGGGGTGTGAAGTCTGCAGCTATTATTGTATTGAGGTCTATGTCTCTCTTTAGGCTCTAGTATTTGTTTTATGTATCTGGGTACTCCAGTGTTGGGTGCATATGTATTTAAAACTGTTACATTCTCTTGCTGAAGTGACCCCTTTATCATTATATAATTATCTCCTTTCTCCTTTCTTATGGTTTTTGTCTTGAAATCTATTTTGTCTGATGTAAGTATTGCTACTTCTGCTCTTTTTTGGTTTCTATTGGCATGGAATATTTTTTTCCATCCCTTTATTTTCAGTCTGTTGGTATCTTTATAGGTGAAGTATGTTTCTTATAGGCAACAGATCATTGTGTCTCATTTTTTCATCTGCTCAGCCACTCTAGATCTTTTGATTGGAGAATTTAGTTTGTTTATGTTCAGTGTTTTTATTTATTTATTTAATTTTTTGAGACGGAGTCTCGCTCTGTCACCCAGGCTGGAGTGCAGTGGCGCAATCCCGGCTCACTGCAAGCTCCACCTCCCGGGTTCACGCCATTCTCCTGCCTCAGTCTCCCGAGTAGCTGGGACGACAGGCACCTGCCACCATGCCTGGCTAATTTTTTGTATTTTTAGTAGAGACCAGGTTTTACCGTGTTTGCCACGATGGTTTCAATCTCCTGGCCTCATGATCTGCCCGCCTTGGCCTCCCAATCAATGTTTTTATTGATAAGTAAACTCTTACTCCTGCCATTTTGTTGTTTTTTTTCTGGTTGTATTGTGTTTTTTTCTTTCTTCTTTCCTCCTTTCCTTCCTTCCTGTCTCCCTTTTGGTGAAGGTAATTTTCTCTGGTGGTACATTTTAGTGTCTTGCTTTTATTTTTTGTGTATCTGTTGTATGTTTTTAGATTTTAGGTTATCATGAGGTTTGCAAATAATATCTGTAAGCCATTATTTTAAATTGCTGACAACACTGATTGCTTATACAAACAAACAAGCAAGCAAAAAGAAAACTAATACAAAGTCTACACCTTAACTTTTTCTCCTTGCTTTTTACCTTTTTGTCAGTATTTTTATCTTACTGTACTGTTTTTGTTTTGAAAAGATGTTGTAGTTATTTTTGATCAGTTCATCTTTTTGTCCTTTTACTTAGGACATGAGTAGTTTATACACTGCAGTTACAGTGTTATAATATTCTGTGTTTTTTAAGTATTTACTATTACCAGTGAGTTTTCTACCTTCAGATGATTTCTTATTACTCATTAACGTTCTTTCTTTCAGAACTTAAAGTATTCCCTTTAGCATTTTTTTTTTTTTGTAAGAAGGGTCTAGTGTTGATGAAACCCCTCAGCTTTTGTTTATCTGCGAAAGTCTTTATTTCCCCTCATATTTGAAGGGTATTTTTGCTGGATATACTATTCTAGGGTAATTTTTTTTTTCTTTCAGTATTTTAAATATATCATGCCATTCTCTCCTGGCCTGGAAGGTTTCTGCTGAAAAGTCTGCTGCCAGATGTATTGGAGCTCCATTGTATGTTGTTTCTTTTCTCTTGCTGCTTTTAGGATCCCTTCTCTATCCTTGACCTTTGTGAGTTTGATTATTAAATGCCTTGAGGTAGATTTATTTGGGTTAAGTCTTCCTGGTGATCTATATCCTTCTAGTACTTAAGTACTGATATCTTTCTCTAGGTTTGGGAAGTTTTATTATCCTACTGAATAAACTTTCTACCCCTATCTGTCTCGCTACCACCTCTTTAAGGCCAATAACTCTGAGATTTGCTTTTTTGAGGCTATTTTCCACATCTTGCAGGCATTCTTTATTCTTTTCTTTTTTTTTTTTGTCTCTTTTGTGTATTTTCATATAGCCTGTCTTCACGCTCAGTATTTCTTTCTTCTACTTGATGAATTCTGCTTATATTAAGAGACTCTGTTGGATTATTGAGTATGTCAATAGCATTTTTCACCTCCAGAATTTGTACTTGATTGTTTTTGATTATTTCCATCTCTTTGCTAAATTTATCTGAGAGAATTCTGAATTCGTTCTCTGTGTTATCTTGAATTTCCTTGAGTTTTCTCAAAACAGCTATTTTGAATTCACTGTCTGAAAGGTCCCATATCTCCTGGTACCTTATTTAATTCATTTGGAGAGATCATATTTTCCTGATGGTCTCGATGCTTTTGGATGTTCACCTGTGTCTGGATAATAAAGAGTTAGGTATTTATTGTCTTCACAGACTGGAGTTGTTTGTACCCATCTTTTTTAGAGGGAAGGATTTCTGGGTATTCAGAGGGACTTGTGTGTTGTGATCTAAGCTGTATTTCCATTAGGGAGCACACCAAGTGCAGTTAACACTTTAGTTCTTGCAGACTCAGAGGCACTGTCTGAGTCTCAGAAACAAATGGAGTTTCTCTCTTTGTGCTAAGCTACCTGGAGCTGGGGGTGTGGTAACACAAGCCACCTTGTGGCCATGACCACTGGGACTGCACTGGGTAAGACCTGAAGCTACCACAGCACTGAGTCTCACTCATGGCCTGCTGTCACCACTACCTGCCTGCTGTCTATGTTTACTTAAGGCTTTACAATCAGAAAGAGTTGAAGCCAGCCAGGCTTCTCTCCTTTCTTTCAGGGTAGCAAGTTCCCCCAGGCCCTGGGCAAGTCCAGAGATGCCATCTGGGAGCCAGGAACTAGAGTAAGAAACCTTAGAAATCTACCTTGTGCTCTATACTACTGCAGCTAAGCTTGCACTCAAAGCACAAGATGAAATCCTTCTCACTCTTTCTTTCCACAGGCAGAGGAGCCTCTCCCCATGGCCACCACTACCATAGGCCCATGGGGTGTACCACCAGTCTACTGCTGATTTTCACTTAAGGCCCAAGGACTCTTCAGTCAGCTTGTGTTGAATGCTGTCAGGCCTGGGACTCACCCTTCAGAGAAGTGGGTTCCCCTCTGGCCTGGGACAGTTTCAGAAATGCTGTTCAAGAGTCAAGGCCTGGAATCAGGTCCCCAAGAGCCCATTTGTTGCTCTACCCCACTGTGGCCAAGCTGGTACCTATGGTGTAAGACAAAGTCTCCTTTACTTCTGCTTTTCTCAAGCAGAAGTAGTCTCTCATTATTGCCATCATTGCTAGAGATGTGCTGGGTCTCACCTGAAGCTGGCATGTCTCAGAGTCTCACCTAAGGCCTATGACATATTACCTGAGTATGGCTGATGGTTATTAGGGCCTAAGGGCTCTTTAGTCAGCAAGTGATGAATCTTGCTAGGACTGGGTTCTTCCCTTCAAGGTAGTGGGTTTCCTTCCGGCCCGGGGTATGAATAGAAAAGTTGTCAGGGAGCTAGGGTCTGGAACGGAGACCTCACTATTCTGCCCTATCCTGTTGTGGCTCAGCTGATATCCAGGATACAAGACAAAGTCCTCTTTACTCTTCCCTCTTTTTTCCTCAAGCAGAAGGAAGGAGTCACTTTTCATTTCTGTGAGCTGCATAGCCTGGGGTTGAATGAAGGGTGATGCAAGTACTCCTTTAACTGTCCCAGCTGGTGTCTCACTAGGTCGTGTGCCCCTCATGTTCATCGTCTCCAGAGCACTTGCCGGAAGTTAAGTTCCAACCACTAGGATGGGGAATTCCCTTCTGGCTAGGGCTGGTCTAAATGCTCCCTCTGTGGTAGCACTGAGTTCCACTTCGTTTTGCTTTTCACTGTGACAGAGCAACACTTAGTTCAAGGCACACTCTCACAGAAACTGCACTCTTCCTCCCCCGAGTTCTTGGATTCTTTCTCCACACCACAGGGCCTCTGGGGGATGAGGGAGGGGTGGTGTTGATGATTCAAGATTATGTTTCCTGGCCGGGCACGGTGGTTCACACCTGTAATCCCAGCACTTTGGGAGGCCGAGGCAGGTGGAACACGAAGTCAGGAGATCGAGACCATCCTGGCTAACACGGTGGAACCCCGTCTCTACTAAAAATACCAAAAATTAGCCGGGCGTGTGGCGGGCGCCTGTAGTCCCAGCTACTCAGGAGGCTGAGGTAGGAGAATGGCGTGAACCCGGGAGGCGGAGCTTGCAGTGAGCCGAGATCAAGCCACTGCACTCCAGCCTGGGCGACCGAGTGAGACTCTATCTAAAAAAAAAAAAAAAAAAAAGGATTGTGTTTCCTATCCTCTTCAGTGCCTCTTTCAGCAATATGAAGTGAATACCAGGTACTGTGATTGCTCAGTTGATTTTTGGTTCTCATGAAGGTGCTTTTTTGTGTAGACAGTTGTCAGATTTGATGTTCTGTGTGGGCAATTATCTGTATTTCCATCTCGCTCCATGCTTCCAGTGATAGCTTTTAACTCTCCCAAGCTGCAAGACTTTTTTCTTCTATCCTCTTTTTGATGAGCTTAGAAATTTGTGTCCTATCTCTGGTTTTCTCCCTGACCTCATTTAAACATTCATGTTTTTCAGTCAGTTTAAAAATGCCATTCCTTCAGAAAGATCCGTTCTAACTAAGCTATCTTGTCAGTGTTCCCTATCTTGTTATTTTCTTCTTAACATTTGTGATAATCTGTCATTCTTTTGCATATTGATTGTTTGTGGTCCTTCAGCGCCACTAAAATATCAGCTACACGAATGTAGGGATTATGCCAATTTTGGTACTCCTCTGTCATTAACTCAATGCCTGGCATGTGGGAGTTACCCATGTATTTCTTTCATGAATGAACTATTAAAAGCAATAAGCTTAATTTTACAAAATGGTCCCAAATGTACTCTAGATTTTGAATACATAAGGCCCCCAGTGATTATGATTATGGTGTGCTGTATTGGGCACTTTGCCAGGTATTGGGAATGCTAAGATATGATTCTTACCCTAGGCTATTTTGTTTTGTTTTGTTTTGTTTTCCTGAAATTCAGCCCTCCAGGCTTTCTTTGTTTTTTTTTTTTTGGAGACAAGGGACAAGGTCTTGCTCTGTCACCCAGGCTGAAATGCAGTGGCAACTGTAGCTCACTCACTATAGCCTAGAACTCCTGAGTTCAAGTGATACTCCAGCAGGTGCTTGCCACTTCACCAGCAATTGTCATTTTTTGTAGATATGGGGTCTCACTATGTTGCCCAGGCTGGTTTCAAATTCCTGGCTTCAAACAGTCTTCCCAACTTGGCCTCCCACAGCCCTGTGATTACACCCTTAGGTGTGAGCTGCTGCCTGGCCTCAACCCACAAGGCTTTCTATTTTTGTTTGGGTGCCATGGCTCACACCTTTAATCCCAGCACTTTAGGAGGCCAAGGTGGGCGGATCACAGAGGTCAGTTGGAGACCAATTAGGCCAACATAGTGAAACCCCATCTGTACTGAAAATACAAAAATTACCTGGGTGTGGTGACGTATGCCTGTAGTCCCAGCTACTGGAGAGGCTGAGGCAGGAGAATCGCTTGAACCTGGGAGTCAGAGGTTGCAGTAACTCGAGATAGATTGCGCCATTACACTCCAGCCTGGGCGACAGAGGGAGGTTCCTTCTCAAAAAAAAAAAAAAAAAAAAAGCCGGACACGATGCTTCACTCCTGTAATCCCAGCACTTTGGGAGGCCAAGGTGGGTGAATCATGAGGTCAAGAGTTCGAGACCGGCCTGACCAACATGGTGAAACCCCATCTCTACTAAAAACACAAAAAATTAGCTGGGCATAGTTGCAAGCGCCTGTAATCCCAGCTACTGGGGAGGCTGAGGCAGGAGAATCACTTGAACCCAGGAGGCAGAGGTTGCAGTAAGCCGAGATCATGCCACTGCTCCAGCCTGGGTGACAGTGAGAGTTCGTCTCAAAAAACAACAACAACAACACAACTTTTTTTTTTTTTTTTTTTTTTTTTGAGACGGAGTCTCACTGTGCTCCCAGGCTGGAGTGCAGTGGCGTGATCTCGGCTCACTGCAAGCTCCGCCTCCCGGGTTCACGCCATTCTCCCGCCTCAGCCTCCCAAGTAGCTGAGACTACAGGCGCCCGCCACCACGCCCGGCTATTTTTTTTTTTTTTGTATTTTTAGTAGAGACGGGGTTTCACCATGTTAGCCAGGATAGTCTCGGTCTCCTGACCTCGTGATCCACCCGCCTCGGCCTCCCAAAGTGCTGGGATTACAGGCTTGAGCCACCGCGCCCGGCCAACAAAACAACTTTTAATTTTTAGATACTCTCAGGATCCTCTTTCTTTGTTTTGTTTTGTTTTTTTTTTTCTTTTTAATTGTTAATCGCACTGTCAGTACCATAGTCTTCTGGTACAGTAGTTGTTTACACTAACAGATTATATGTTTTTTCTCCAGTTTCCTAATTTTACAATGAAGTCTCTTTATAAGCTTTGGGTACATGAAATTTAGCCCTGGAAATGTATTCACATCATATATGTTGATTTAAATGGAAAATATTCTACTAATTTATCAATAATTGATTTAGTATTGCTAATTTGAAATTTTTGTCTGAGTCTTTATAAAGACTGTATTTGGAAAGTACCAAACTACATTTGAGGAACTTTTTGGACATTTACAGTATTCTTATTTCTCAGATGCTTTGCTTGAAGGTCTGTGTGGGGAAAAGATGTTTCGGAAGCACTTTTCACCTGTTGTACTACTTCTGATGTACTTTTCTTATAGGCTTGTCTTCTTTCTTTTTTGGTATTTAATGATATAAATTTCTGGTGCTTCTTTCAAAATTTTACTGCTATTTTATTTCTGTTAGTGACTTAAACTAAAAAATTTTAACATGTAATGTAATTTATAATCATACTTAATTGATTTCGCATAGGCTGTGCAACAAGTTATTACTAACCTGCTAATTGGGCAGATAGAGCTTCGTTCTGAAGATTCTCCAGATATTTTGGCATATTCTTATGAAAGAAAAATTGAAAAGCTTATTGTTCCACTTGGTGAAGAACTTGCAGCCATCCAAAAGACCTATATCCAGGTAAGCCATTTTTATGACATTTAGGATTTCATAAATAAACTGGTAATTTAATTATTTCAGCTAACAGGATATGGATGTGATAATATACTTATTTTTATATAATTGATATGTTGAAAAAATTCTTTGAAGTTAAAATTTTTGGAATGAGCACCGTGTTTTGTATTTACTAGCAAACTATTATTGAAAGGGAAAATACAAAAGACAGGCCATTTGTAAAGCAAATAATAGCCTTACATGGTTTTGCATTTTTTTAAGTAAACCTTTTAACTGGAATATAGAATATGCGCATACATACACACACACACAAACAGCGAAAGTAGACAAAGCTCAGTGAATTTTCACAAAGTGCACACACCTGTAACACGAACACGTGCTGAGATTCAGCCAGAAGTTTCTTTGTTTTCTTTTTTTTTTTTTTTTTGTTCGGTTCAGCTCACTCACTGCAGCTTCCACCTGCCCGGTTCAAGCAATTCTCCTCAGCCTCCCAAGTAGCTGGGATTACAGGCGCATGCTACCACATCTGGCTAATTTTTCTATTTTTTAATAGAGACGAGGTTTCGCTTTGTTGGCCAAGTTGGTCTTGAACTCCTGACCTCAAGTGATTCTCCTGCTTCGATCTCCCAAAGTGCTGGGATTACAGGTGTAAGCCACCATGTGCCCGGTCCTCAGAGGTTTCTTTGTAATGAAATATATTTTCACTATTGTCCTCCCTGATCCTTTATACAGCAGTGCTTTGCAACTGGGAATTATTTCACCTACCTGGCAACCTTTGGGAATGACTTGACACATTTTTGGTTCTTACAACAACAACAACAACAAAAAGACAGGATAGAAGGGGAAGGCAAGAGGTGAAATGTGGAGTTATTATTGGCATCTAGTATTTGGAGGCCAGGAAGCAGCTAAACATCCTACAATGGATAGGACAGCAACCCCACAACAAAGAATTGTCTGGCCCAAATGTCAATGTTATAGCTGTTGAGGACCTGCTTAGACAATTGTCATTTTCACTGGGAGAAATTTGAGGTAACACATTGTTTTTCTGCAGTTCATACTTAGTGTCATGGTAGAACAACATGTTTTCACATTTTCATTGCCATGGATTAAAGATGGTTACAGGAATAGATAACCAAAAAGTTATCTGTCACTTAATCTATAATAAGTCTTTCTTAAGAGACATTTTGTAGTAATACAGCTTGTTTTTTGTTTTTAAATTATTTGCATTATTGAGTTAAGATGTGGCAAAGTATTTTTGTAATCGTCTCTTTGATATTAGTGCATTTTTAATTGAAAATCATTCCATTTATAACAACGTAAATATGATAATTCTTATAATCATATACAAATGTAATTTAATTTTGTTGGTATTTTTAGAGTGCCTTATTAGGCAGTATGATCAACAAAGTTGGAAGGGAGGAAAATACTGTATTAAACTAGCCATAGTTTAGAAAATACAAATTAGGCAAAAATTTAAACAATTATATACTGCTATAATAGGTTTTCATCTATCGGTCTCCTTTTGTGCCATTAAGCTCATTTCTGCCTCAGGACCTTTTTGTTTGCTGACTTCTCTCTCCGGAATCCTTTGTCCTTAGAACCTCACATGGTAGACATACCTCATCATTCACATGTAAACTCAAATGTTCGCTCCTCAAAGAGAGAGTCTTTGTTCACCTTATTTAATAATGATCCCTTTCCTCCCAAAGACTCTGCAGCATTATTGTGTTTTAGATTCTTAAATGCATTTGTTACAATCCAAATGATTTGCTTTCTTTGTTCGCTTCTTTATTCTTTGGTTCTCTCCTTTGGAATGGAAATTATATGGGAGCAGTGACTTTATTTGTCTTAGCCACACTGTCCCCAGTGTTTTAATTTAATTTAACTTAATTTAGGAGAGCTAAGTAATTAAACATGAGGCCAAAGTACGTAAGAAAGTGGCAGTCTTTTATTGCAAATATGCACACACTCTCGGGCGAGGTTCTCTGGTCCTCAGGTGTGGGGGACCAGGGAAGTCGCGCCGGTCCTCTTGGGTGATGTTCTCCGGTCCACAAATGCGGGGGCCGAAGAAGTCACAACGGCGCTTACCGGCAGCGGACTTTCATGCCTGGGAGCTGGAGGGGGAGGAGTTTGGGGCGTGTGTGTAGGAGTGGCTTCTTGAATTTCGGTGTCCCTGGCTTGACGTCACTCTGCACATGCTCAGTTGATTTGGTTCTTTTCCTGGGCGCGGGAAAATCTTTGATGAAAAACCCGGAAACAACAGGGACTGCTCCATCTTGTTCACCTTCCTCCATCTTGTCCTTTCCCCCTCACCCAAACACCCAGCATTTAGAACACTGCTTGTTACATAGTAGGTGCTTAATAAATATTTGTTGAAAAAAATGAGTCAGTGAGTAAAATTAAATATACTCAAGACATTTCAATTTATTCAGTACTTTACAAACTACAAGTATCTGCTGAGGACCTAAGTGCCAAACTGGTGTAGGTACTGAGGTTGTAACAGTGAAGAAATCAAAGGTCTTCTTTCATGGTACTTACACTTAGATTACAGTGTGTGTAGGTTGAGGGAGAGAGGAGTTAAGAAATAAACAGATTAGGGCTGGGCGCGGTGGCTCAAGCCTGTAATCCCAGCACTGGGCGGATCACGAGGTCAGGAGATCGAGACCATCCTGGCTAACACGGTGAAACCTCGTCTCTACTAAAAATACAAAAAATTAGCCAGGCAAGGTGGCGGGCGCCTGTAGTCCCAGCTACTCGGGAGACTGAGGCAGGAGAATGGCGTGAACCCGGGAGGCGGAGCTTGCAGTGAGCCAAGATGGCGCCACTGCACTCCAGCCTAGGCGACAGAGCGAGACTCCGTCTCAAAAAAAAAAAAAAAAAGAAATAAACAGATTAACAAATGTATTCTTAAATTATAGTTGTATATAATAATTGCTCATGTTGATTTTTATATGGATATTATTTGGGGATAGATGTCAAGTAGTTTTAAATGTTATCATTGCTGAGTTTACTTAAACATTCATTGTAAGGCAAACCTTATTAAATATATAATTCCTATTTTAATATGTGAGAAAATGATTGTACTTGAAAAAGGACTTAGAGCAAGCTTAAACTAGATTGCTTTTAAATTTGCAGATTTTGGAATCATTTGCTCATTCTTTGATTCAGAGGAATGTTTTGATGAGAAGGGATATCCCAAATCTAACAAAATACCAGATAATTCTGGCAAGAGATCAATTTAGGAAAAACCCATCTCCGAATATTGTGGTAGGTATTTTTAAATAAATTTTGATGACAGAGTAAATTTTCACCTGAAGCCAGGATAAAACATAGGTACTGATTTTTTGGGTACCTATTAGCTCACCAAAAAATGAGGCTGAACACAGTGGCTGATGCCTGTAATCCCAACACTTTGGGAGGCAAAGGTGGGAGGATCACTTGAGCCCCAGAGTTCAAGACCAGCCTGGGCAACATAGTGAGATCCTGTCTCTACAAATGTAAAAAAAAAAATAGCCAAGTGTGGTGGTATGTACCTACTCAGGAGCCTGAGGCAGGGTAGGATTGCTTGAGGCTGGGTGGTTGAGGTTGCAGTGAGCTGTGATTTTAGCATTGCATTCTAGCCTAGGTGACAGAGTTAGACCTGTCTAAAAAAAAAAAAAAAAAAAAATCAGAAATGTTTATATAGTTTATAAAAGCATGAAAAAAACCTGGCAAGAATACAATGTAATGATTTGTATTAAGATAAATTTTACCTTTTAACTTTTTCTTTCTTTTTTTTTTTTTCTTGAGACAGAATCTCGCTCTATTGCCCAAGCTGGAGTGCAGTGGCGTGACCTTGGCTCACTGTAACCTCTGCCTCTCAGGTTCAAGTGACTGTCATGCCTCAGCCTCCCTAGTAGCTGGGACTACAAGCACGCATCACCATGCCTGACTAATTTTTGTATTTTTAGTAGAGAGAGGGTTTCACCATGTTGGCCAGGCCAGTCTCAACCTCCTGACATCAGGTGATCCGCCTGTCTTGGCCTCCCAGAGTGTAATCCCAAAGATTACATATGTGAGCCACAGTGCCCAACCTTTCTTTTTAACTTTTAATGAAGAATTTGTCTTTAAGTCCATTTAATTTGTAAAGTCGCAAGGCCATGAGAGGGTAGATTGTAACTGAATTTTAGACACAGAACATTTATTCTTATTCTCAATACCAGAGTTTAAAGGAAGCATCACAGCAAGCTTCTTGTTTCTAACCTGCATTGGAAAAAAATAAATGGATAGGAAAATGTCTGTCAAACTAGGTCCAAAGGTTAAATGCTACTAAAAATGTTAGAAAACAGTAGTCTTCATCTCAAAGAAAAATAATTAGAATATGTTCTCCATGCTGTCCTTAAAAACTATCTTATCAGATAGATACACATACCATGTACTTCCATAAAGGAATGTGTCCTTCATTTTTCCATGAGAGTAGTGGTTGAAAGCACAAGGCCTCTTAGCCAAAATTCCTGGGTCTAAATAGTGGTTCTGCTACTTACAGCTTGTATGAGCTTCCTCATCTGTAAAATGAGCATAACAATAGTAGCTACCTGCTAGATACTAAGATTAAGTGAATTGTGCAAGTAATGTGCTTAGAATAGTTTCTGGGGCTCAGTATCAGATATTTTCATGGCACCTAAACTTGGTATTAAATGTTGGCATTAAAACAGTCTGATTAAATATTTGTATTTTTGCCAGTAACATGCATGAGGATAGGCCATATCTAACTTATTTCCCATTTCCATTGTATCTAGCTCAGTGTTTGACATGTAGTAGATGCTTACTATATAGTTTTGAAAGAACAAATATATCTATATACTGCCAATTAATTTACCTGTAAAGAAAAACAGTATAATTTTTTTCTCCTTATTTTTAAAATGTAAGTTTCTTGTTTAATTAAAGAAAAAAAAAAAACAAAGGGGCAGATTTTACATAAAAAATACATTGGTACCTTTCCATAGCAACATCCTGTAAGATGACATTTAATAACCAGTCAGTTATAACAGTATAGAAGGGAATGATTATTATGATCATTTGGATTATATTATAAATGTTACACTGACTATGGCCTGACAACTTGGGCATGGAGCGTGTATGTTCATTTATTTCTCTGGTTAAATTTGACATATGCTGTTTTTCTAGGGAATACAACAAGGCGTAATCGAGGGAGAGTTTGCTATTTGTATTAGTTTATATCATGGTTATGAATTATTGCAGCAAATGGGAATGAGATCATTATATTTCTTCCTTTGTGGAATTATGGATGGAACTAAAGGTAAATTGTATCAAATTATTTAAAGAAATAATGACATGTATTATTTTGGCTAAAGACATTGAAGGGCTGGGCACAGTGGCTCATGCCTGTAATCCCAGCACTTTGGGAAGCCGAGATGGATGGATCACTTGAGGTCAGGAGTTCAAGACCAGCCTGGCCAACATGGTGAAACCCCGTCTCTAATAAAAATACAAAAATTAGCCGGGTGTGGTGATGCACACCTGTAATCCCAGCTACTCAGGAGGCTGAGGCGGGAGAATCACTTGAACCCGAGAGGCGGAGGTTGCCTTGAGTCAAGATTACGCTGCTGCACTTCAGCCTGGGCAACAGAGCGAGACTGTCTCAAAAAAACCAAAACAAAAAGACAAAGAGTTTGGATTACTTAAAAATGATTTATTTTAAAAAGCACTGGAATAATTAACAAATGGCCATGTTTCTTTGTTTTTAATAAATTCCTGGAGAAAAGGAAACCATTCATTAATACATATATGAATGTAGAACTGCAAAAAGTTGCTGGTTTTCATGTTTACACTTGAAAAACTTACATTCATTGCTAAAGTTTAATTTCTTTTTAATAAATAATACATTTTATCAGTTTTATTATTATTTATTTGGAAAACCTTTTCTTAATTTCTGAAGGGATGACACGGTCAAAAAATGAACTTGGCCGAAATGAAGACTTCATGAAGCTCTATAATCATCTAGAGTGTATGTTTGCACATACACGTAGTACTTCAGCAGATAGTGTTTCTGCTATCCAACAAGGTCTGGTTTTTCTTTTAAAATTATGTATTGCATTGTGTTTCTTAATCAAAGTTAATTTTGAAATTTTGCTCCTTTGATGCAAATGTCTACAATTATTTTTATTTTGTAGCAACAGATCTGTTAAATGTGTAACTATTTCATTTTTAAAGTTAAGATTAATATATACAAGTTTAAAGTTTATATGCCTTAAACAGTGTTTAAACTATAAACATATAACAGATGTTAGTAGTTGTTAGTGGTAGTGAAAATTCTCAGAACTATCAAAACCTGATTTATAGTTTAAAATATATTTTTGCTTTGCTGCTGGTTCTTGTTTAGGTTCTCTCAGAATGAAATTTTTATGAAAGTTCAAAGTTCATTTTACAGTAAGACTTTACCTAGATGTTACCTCTGGTTTAAATTTTTAAAAAATTTTTTAAAAAGTCCAACATGTGCATTGGAAAAGATAACTTTAATACACACTAGTGTAATTGAATATGGAAAAAAAAATTTTTTTTAATTCATATTTTTGTTTTTTTCCAGGAGATAAAAATAAAAAATTTGTTTATAGTCATCCAAAGTTAAAGAAATTAGAAGAAGTTGTAATTGAACACTTCAAGTCATGGAATGGTAGGTCATGTTTAGTAGCTTTAAGGCAAGGCAAAGTTATTGCAAGAGGTAGAACTTTACTTATGGCCGGGTGTGGTTGTTCATGCCTATAATCCCAGCACTTTGGGAGGCTGAAGATCACGGGAGGTCAGGAGTTCAAGACCAGCCTGACCAACATGGTGAAATCCCATCTCTACTAAAAATGCAAAACTTAGCCGAGCATAGTGGCGCATGCCTGTAATCCCAGCTACTTGGGAGACTGAGGTAGGAGAATCGCTTGAACCTGGGAGGTGAAGGTTGCGGTGAGCCGAGATTGTGCCATTGCACTCCAGCCTGGGCTACAAGAGCAAAACTCAAAATAAATAATTTCGAAAATAAAACAAAAAACTTCAACTTATTAGTTTATTCTAACATTTCTTATGGAGAAGATGGGCTTTTAATTACTCTGGATAAGGAATACTAAAAAGCTCTGAGAAATTTTGGAAGGGTTAGGGCAAGGGTGGTGGTGGGAATGTTAAGAATAAGGTACTATATAAGTTAGCTTGGGATAATATAAAGAAAGTGGACAGTAAAACAATATATAGTCAAGTAGAAGATTAAAGTAAAGTAGGTTAGGAGAGAGAGTTATAGAGGAGTGCTGTTTTATATAGGATGGTTATGGAAGGCTTCTCTGTAGAGGGATATTTAAAGTGATAATGGAGATAAGGGAGGAAGCCTTGTGAGTTTTGGAGGTTGGGGGAGAGATAATTCTAAGCAGTAAAAATAGCAGATTCAAAGGCCCTGAGGTGGCAGTAGGGTGCTTGGTATGATTAAACAGACCAATGTGGTTAGATTAGTGTGACTGAGGCTACAAGCGATATAGATGAGAGGTATCCAGATAATATCAGACTTTAGTTTTTAATTTCTGAGTATTTGTGCTTTGCAAAACCAAAGAGAGGTATTTGTAGCAGTGGAATGACATGAAATTTTAAGGATCACTCTGGTAGTTTTGTGGAGAATAGACGTTGATAACTTAGAAAACTATTATGATAGTCTTGGATGATGACACATAATAATGGTGTGCATCAAGGCAATAGTGGTCAAGGTGCTGGGAAATAGATTCTAGAGATATGTTCAAATTGGAGCCAACTTATTTATTGTATTTGCTGGTGGATTAGACATATGGTATAAGAAAAAAGGGAATTGGCTGGGTGCAGTGGCTCACGCCTGTAATCCCAGCACTGTAAGAGACTGAGGTGGCCAGATCACGAGGTCGAGATCAAGACCATCCTGGCCAACATGGTGAAAGCCCGTCTCTACTAAAAATACAAAAATTAGCTGAGTGTGGTGGTGCATGCCTGCAGTCTCAGCTACTTGGGAGGCTAAGGCAGGAGAATCTCTTGAACCTGGGAGACGGAGGTTGCAGTGAGCCAAGATCGTGCCACTGCACACTAGCCTGGCAAGAGTGAGACTCCATCTCAAAAAAAAAAAAAAAAGGAAAAAAGGAATCTGGCTGGGTATATACAATTATGTGTACATGTTTGCAAATGATTACATGAGTAAAGTGAAAAATGTAGAGATAAGTATGTGAGGTAATACATATGTTAATTAGCTTAATTTAGCCATTCCACAATGTATATAGACATCTCAAAACATATTGTACAACTTAAATATGTACAACTTTTATTTTTCAATTAAAAAAAAAAGAATAACAAAAGAAAGAGCAAACACGTTAAGATGTTTTTGAGACACCTAAAATTAGATAAGCAAATGTAGATCTCAGAAGAATGGTTGGTGCTGTTTTTACATACTTACATATATGTGAATACATTTTGGAGTTATCAGCATACAGGTAATATTTAAAGTTTCAGGAATAGATGTGATTGTCAGGACAACAGTTTAGAGACAGACAGAAGAGGATCCAGAATGGAGTCCTGAAGAATATCAACAAAGTTTGGATGAAAAAAAGCCACTAAGGACCTTGGGGATGAAACTAGACAAGTAAAGTGTAAGAGAAGCTGAAGAAAGAGACTATTTCAGAAGGAAAGAGTACAGTGTGTTAAACTAAAAAGTGTCCATTGAACTTGGCAGTATGGAAGTTATTGATTTTGCTGGAAGGAGCTTTAGTGGAATGAGGGTAAAAAGGCAGGCTGTGACAGGTTGAAGGAGATGTAGGTTTTGTGATGAAAGCAGCAATTCATTCAGGAGCTGGTCACATACAGAGGCTTGATGCTTGATGCAATGATTAATTAAAAGAAGTTTGTTTAGAATAATTTTACTTGGAACAGCTGCTTCTTCAAGTCCTACGTTTTGCTTTTGTATTGTAAATTAACTTTATATTTAATAAGTCATTTATTTCTTAGAGGAGTTGTGAAGATTGAATGAGTTAACATACATAAAATGCTTAGTGCAGTCCTTGGAACACATGTGATGATTAAGATAATAAAAATCATTAGAGGCTGGATGTGGTGGCTCATGCCTGTAATCCCAGCACTTTGGGAGGCTGAGGTGGGCAGATCTCCTGAGCCCAGGAGTTCGAGACCAGCCTAGGCAACATGGCAAAACCCGGTCTCTACAAAAATATTTTAAATGTAACTGGGCATGGTGGCATGTGCCTGTAGTCCCAACTACTCAGAGTGTGAGGTGGGAGGATCATCTGAGCCCAAGAGGTCGAAGCTGTAGTGAGCCGTGATGGTGCCACTGCATTCCAGCCTAGGTGACCAAACATGACCCTGTCTCAAAAATAAAAACAAACAACCAAAAACCCCACACAATATGCAATAATTAACCAATTACTGTAAGTGCAAAACTATATACTTGACATTTACTGTTTCATGTATACATCAATCCATATTAGATATGAAGAAACTAAAGCTTAAAGAGCTTAAATAACTACCATGATCACCAATCACCCAGAGAATTAAGTGCCCAGCCACAAAGATCATGTTCTTATTAGTGCATTCTGCTGTCCGCCACCCCCCTACCCCACCTGCCCCTCAGTACAGACATATTGGGAGCAGCTTTGGAATTCACTGTAGGGTATATTTTGCAGTTTTCTTTGGAGAATTTGAAAGTATAGTAGATTTGAGGACAGAATGCATGGCGTGGATTAAGACATTGCCTTTAGTGAACAGAAAGGAAAGAGAAGACTTATGAAATTAGGGGGAGCTACATAATTCTGTGCTTCTGGCTATCTTAGAAGGTAAAGGGAAATGATAGCCGTTATGCCTGAATTGAAGGACTAGTCAAAAGTGATTCAGGTAATTCATATTTGATTTGTTTAGGATTTTATTTTATGACAGCCAATGATAAATAACAAGCTACGATTATTAAAATTAATAGAGAATATAGTTTAAAAGTAAAATTTCAAGATGTTTGAAATTATTTATTTATTTGTTTGTTTATTAGAGACTGGGTCTTGCTATGTTATGTTGCCCAGGCTGGTCTTGAACTCCTGTGCTCAAGTGATTCCCCCATCTCAGCCTCCCAAGTAGCTGGGACTACAGGTGTGTGCCACCACATCCAGCTAAATTATTTTTTTGAAAGAACTATCATTTGTTAGCATAATACTTTCAGGTTTGTCTTTTGAACTAGTTCTTGTCTTAATGCTTTATAAAAAGTTGTAATTAAGGTTTTTGTATATATATAGCTGAAAACACTTCTGAAAAGAAACGTGATGAGACCCGAGTTATGATCTTCTCTTCATTTCGAGATAGTGTTCAAGAAATTGCAGAAATGCTTTCACAGCATCAGCCAATTATTAGAGTAATGACTTTTGTTGGCCATGCCTCAGGGAAAAGCACGAAGGGTTTTACTCAGAAGGAGCAACTGGAGGTAATTATTTTTGGAATTTATGAAAATAAAAATAAGATTGATTAGCTTTGCACTTGTTCTTTTTTTGTTAGTTTTAACTCACTGGTCAATTAGCTACTTAAAAAGAATTTTATAGTGAACATGTAAGTAAAAATGAGCATATTTTGAAAGATGATAACAAATGTTTTATGTGGGTTTGGAACTTTTTTTTTTAAAGTAATGTAAAGTATAAAAGTTAAGCAGAAAAACTCTAGAATTATATTACCTGGGTTGGAATCCTGACTCCCACTTAAAAGTTTCTTTACTTCTTACTCAGTTTTCCTTATCTGTAAACATACATCATAGGGTTGTCGTAAGCATTAAAAGAGATCTTATTGTAGAGCCACCAGTAAATGTTTACTATTTACATTAAGTCACTTTAATAATTTATTCTAAACAAATAATTAGCTTATCTTTATTTATTTAAAAATCTTACTTTAAAAATGGGGTCAGAAGAAACCATGATAGTATTTAAGGTAGCCTCATCCTCTGAGTAAGAGAACATTGTTTTCTAAGTGCTGTGAGGTTTTGAGGGAAATTTTATGTTATTGATTTTTATAAAATCTATGCAGCTTTTTATAAATTAACTGTGTAACTCTATACTTGAGTAGTGACTGCCAGTTAGATATCTCTTTAATTTCTAATTCATTTTGACAGATCCTTTTTTGAATCTGCAGACGTTAGTAGATGAGGTAGCCTTTTTTTTTTTTTTTTTTGGAGATGGAATCTCGCTTTGTTGTCCAGGCTGGAGTGCAGTGGCATAATCTTGGCTCACTGAAACCTCCACCTCACAGGTTCTCCTGCCACAGCCTCCAGAGAGCTGGGATTACAGGCACCGACGCCTGGCTGATTTTTGTATTTTTAGTAGAGATGGGGTTTCACCATCATGGCCAGGGTGGTCTCAAAGTTCCGACCTCTGGTGATCTGCCTGCCTCAGCCTCCCAAAATGCTTATTACAGGCATGAGCCACCTTGCCCGGCCGGGAGGTAGCCTTCTTTTTTTTTTTTTTAATTTTGAAATGGAGTCTCGCTCTGTCACCCAGGCTGGAGTGCAGTGGCCCGATCTCGGCTCATTGCAAGCTCTGCCTCCCAGGTTCAGGGGATTCTCCCTCCTCAGCCTCCTGAGTAGCTGGGACTACAGGTGCCCGCCATCACACCTAGCTCATTTTTTTTTTTTTTTTTTTTTTTGGTATTTTTAGTAGAGACAGGGTTTCACCATGTTGGTCAGGTATTCTTTCTTTTCTTTTTTTTTTTTTTTTTGAGACGGAGTCTCGCTCTGTCACCCAGGCTGGAATGCAGTGGTGCCATCTCAGCTTACTGCAGGCTCTGCCTCCCAGGTTCACACCATTCTCCTGCCTCAGCTTCCCAAGTAGCCGGGACTACAGGTGCCCACCACCAGCCCAGCTAAGTTTTTATATTTTTAGTAGAGACGGGGTTTCACTGTATTAGCCAGGACGGTCTCGATCTCCTGACCTCCCGTGATCCGCCCGCCTCAGCCTCCCAAAGTGCTAGGATTATAGGTGTGAGCCATGGTCAGGTATTCTTTAAATACCTTTTATACCTGCCCTGACTACACCGAGAAAAGTCTGTTTAAGCTGACTGGATATGATGGGGAGTGCCTTCCTGAATCTGAAAATAATACCTTTGCCCATCATCAAGTCAGATTATACATATTTTTAAGGCATCTATTGGGTGATTACTACTCTTAACATTTATGTATGAATGAAAAATGAATTGGATTTTTGTTTTGGAGGTCAAGCATTTTCATTATTTAAAATACCCACAGTACCCAATCCGATCTCTGATCAATTTCAGTATTACCTAAAGTCATTATTTCCTGAGCTTGTCAGGCACTGTAAGAACCTTATTGATTTTACTGACTTTATCGTTTACTCATTTATATCAATAATATTTTAATGTATGCCAAAGTAAAAACTTTTTTTTATTACTCCTATATGTGATTGCTTTCATAACAGCTGTTTTATTTTGAAATGAGCTTGCAGGCAAATAATTGTACATTGTCCATTTATTTAGAAACATGATATTAAGTCAGAAGACATGGGAGGGCGAGATCCTTTAGGGCCCTGTATGTCATTTCCATTTTAATGACTTTCTCTTACTGTGACTGAGATGAGAAGTTCTTGGAGAGTTTGGGGCAGAGGATGGTCTTAGCCTGATTTATATTTTAAACGAATCAGCTGGACACTGTGACTCATGCCTGCAATCACAGCACTTTGGGAGGCTAAGTTAGGAAGATTTCTTGAGGCCAGGAGTTCAAGACCAACCATGGCAACATGGTGAAACCCTATCTTTACCAAAAATACAAAAATTAGCTGGGTGTGGTGGCATGTGCCTGTAGCTTCAGTTACTTGGGAGGCTGAGGAGGGAGGATGCTTGAGCCCAGAGGTTGAATCTGCAGTGAGCCAAGATCACACCACTGCACTTCAGCCTGGGCAACACAGTGAGACCCTGTCTCAAATAAAGAAAAAGAAAAAATACTGGTTATTGTCTGAAGAATAAACTGTAGGGGGTAAAGGTGGAAGTGGAGAGACCAGTTGGGAGACTTACAACAATTTAAACTGAAGATGATGGTGACTTGGACTAGGGTGGTAACAAGGCAAGTGGTGAGAAGTGGTTAAGTACTGAATGTATTTTGCAGGTCAAGCTGATGGTGTATTGACAAATTAGAGTGGGATATGAGATAAAGGCACATGAAGTCTGGCTGTAGGATGACTCCAAGGTTTTTGGCCTGAGCAACTGAAAGGAGCTGGTATTAACTAAGATGAATAAGACTGCAGGAAATGCTAGGCATGGTGACTGATGCCTGTATTCCTAACACTTTGGGACTCCAAACCAGGCGGATCATTTGAGGTCAGGAGTTTGAGACCAGCCTGGCCAACATGGTGAAACCCTTTCTCTACTAAAAATACAAAAATTAGCCAGGGATGGTGGCAGGTGCCTGTAATCTCAGCTACTTGGAAGGCTGAGGCAGGAGAATTAGGGAATAGCAGGAGCTCGGTTTTAGATGAGTTAACTTTGACATGCCTCTCAGATTAATGCTTTTCAAACTATTGAAACTGGTAGAGGACCAGTTTATTTCCCCTACTACATCACATACTGATACTTTTGAATAATATAATAAAAATGAATTATTAGAAAGTAAAATGAATGAAAAATAAAGTTCAAGTCCAATTTTAAAAATATTACTAGAGTCTGCCAACAAAATTACTCTTTCAAGTGTCTAAACCCTTACTTTCAGTTATTGTACTTATCTTTTTGTCAGCCAGTAATAAACAGTTTTTGGACAGGCACCAGTAATAAACAGTTCACGGAGCACACTCTCAGTAGCAGTCTTTTAAACATCAAGCGGAGATACTGGATAAACAATTGAATATATGTCTTGAATTTGTGGAAAGGGTTCATGAAAGTATATTTTCAATGGCAAATTAATGTCAATCTTAAGCATGGAAGTAACAGTTTAGTTTATACATGTTAACTAAAAAGAAAATTGACATTATTAATCTGTTAATTACATTAATAATTTTTAAAAATATCTAGCACTGTGGCCTTTTTTTTTTTTTTTGATCTGGGCAAAAAGGACATATGCTTTTCTATGTTAGATGCAGGTTGGCTTAATGTCATTACAAATTCCAAAGAAAATGAATTACTATTAATGTTTAATCATGATCATTGTTTCTCCTTATACTCTGAGGATTTCCATGTTGAAGGAAAATCCTTGGATCAGTGCAACTGAAATGTTTATGAGAAGACTTAACATGATACATTTATGTTTATTATCCTACTTTTAAGGTTGTAGTTTTTAACAATAACACTAGCTTATAGATTAAGTTAGGTTTTTGGAGTCAGAGACACCAACATTCAAATGCTGATGATTATTAGTGAGACATTAGGCAAATAGCTTAACTTTTCAGATTTTCAGATTGTTTAATAAAATGCAATGATGATATCTAGCTCATAGGGTCATTGACAGTAGAAACTAATGTATAAAGTACTTACTATGTTACCTGCCTCATAGGGTGCCCTTGCACATAGTAGCTATCATTATTTATCAGCTAATTCAGCTTTTGATGTTGCATTATCTCATTTAATTACCACCGCCACCACTCCACTGTACACAAACCTGCAATGTTGGTATTGGTCTGTATGGAGAAACTGAGGCTCAGAGCAGTTGAGAACTAAGTTTATAAGGCTTAAGGGACTTTTAGAAAATGTTTCATTAATGTTTTCATTAACTCCTCACGCTATTGGGGTTTCATTAAACTGATCTCAGAGAAATCCTGGAATGATAGTATAAAAGGTAAGATATGACTTCTAAGAGTAATATATCATTCTTACAAATATTATCAGAAATATTTATAAACCGATTTCAGATAAAACTATATACATTTAGGTCTAAGATATGATAAATAGGAGTGATTGCTGTAGGCTATTTACCTGCCCTATTCCCCTTTCTGTGATGCTAAAAAATAAACTCTGGGGTTTCTCATTCAGTGACAAACTGTTAAATTGTGGACAAATCCTTTTGACATCACAACCATTGCTAAAGCAAAATAATTAGAACTGTTTATTTTACCATAATCTCTTTTGGCTTATATTGCCAGTTGATTGCTTCTTTTCCTATTCTGTACTATCCTTGATGCTGATTTTTTTGTTTTGTTTTGTTGAAACAAGGCTTTACTCTGTTGCCTAGGCTAGAATCTTAATGTTTAATCATCAGCATTGTTTCTCCTTGTACTCTGAGGATTTCCATATTGAAGGAAAATCCTTGGACCAGTGCAACCGAAATGTTTATGAGAAGACTTAATACATCCCAAAAACCCAAAATATTTACTTTCTGGCCCTTTATGGAAGTTTGCTGATGCCTATTCTAAGTGATAAGGAACTTGAATTATATTCATACTGTGCTGCAGTCGTGAGTGACAGGCCTTTCTAAATAAGATGTTACGTAAGATGTTAATACAGTGTCACAGTAATAGCTCACTGCAGCCTTGAACTCCTGGGCTCAAGAGATCCTCCTGCCTCAGTCTCCCAAGTAGTTAGTACTACATGCATGCACCATCATGCTGGGCTAGTTTTTTTTTGTTTTTCATGGAGACAGGGTTTTTCTATGTGCCCAGGCTGAGCTTGAACTCCTGGACTCAAGCAGTCCTTCTGCCTTGTCCTCCCAAAGTGTTGAGATTACAGACATGAGCTGTGGCCAGCTTTGAGGCTGATTTTTAATCTGATTTTACTATTTTTCAGGTGAGTGGGGGAAAATATACTTTGATCTACAGTTCTCTTATATTTGCATGTAGTTATTTTTCAATCATTTTTATTTTAGGTAGTGAAACAGTTTCGTGATGGTGGTTACAACACGTTGGTTTCTACCTGTGTGGGTGAAGAAGGTTTGGATATAGGAGAAGTTGATCTTATAATATGTTTTGATTCCCAGAAGAGCCCAATTCGTCTTGTACAACGAATGGGTAGAACTGGCCGTAAACGTCAAGGCAGGATAGTTGTTATCCTTTCTGAAGGACGAGAGGAACGTGTAAGTAGAGCTGCAGGAACACAATTTGACAATTGAAATTGGAGAAATGTAGCCCAAATGTGAATATCAACATGTTAGCATTCCAAGTCCAAACACTCTGTAGATAGTTTTGGTTTATTTTCCCCTCTTTGTATTGGATTCTATCTTGTAACTAGGAGAGTTTTTGACTGGATTCAGTTTCCTAATTTTTATCCATCTAAAGAAACACATTTTTAATATGTAAGTAGTAATTCAGAGATACCTAGATCCAAAAACCAATATGTATTACTTTGTTTTACTATTTTCCTGTGCTTCTAAAGAAGACCTATGCTTTGTGTTTAGTTTACTTTTCTTTCTGAACTATAGTAAACCGAGAATCATTTTTTCCTTTTCAAGGGCTGTCAAAATAACTGACTAAGTAAGAAACAAAGAATATATATCAGAGACAGTATGAAGCCTGAAAAGCCCAAAATGTTTACTTTCTGGCCCTTTATGGAAATTTGCTGATGCCTATTCTAAGTGATAAGGAACTTGAATTAGATTCATACAATCTTGAGTGACAGGCCTTTCTAAATAAGATGTTACATAAAATATTATTTTGTGTTTGTTACACTAAAGTATTAACTAACTTTTGTAACTCATTGAGACTAGTTACAAATATATAGATTTGTAACTATATAGCAGCCAAATATATAGATTCACATTAAAGGTCTCCTTAACAGCTATGATAATTTTAAAAAATTGATTTTAGGCTGGACATGGTGGCTCACGCCTGTAATCTCAGTACCTTAGGAGGTCGAGGCGGGCAGATCACTTGAGGTCAGGAGTCCGAGACCAGCCTGGCCATCGTGGTGAAACCCCATCTCTACTAAAAGAATACAAAAACCAGACAGGTGTGGTGGCGCGTGTCTGTAATCCCAGCTACTTGGGAGTCTGAAGCAGTAGAATCGCTTGAACCTCGGAGGTAGAGGTTACAGTGAACCAAGATCCTGCCACTGTACTCCAGCCTGGGTAACAGTGAGACTCCATCTCCAGAAAAAAACCCTGATTTAAAATATTTTTTATACTCTTTAAAATCATCCTGAAAAATGAATTATTTCTCTAATACTTTTCATGTGATTATAGCATATTCATATGTAACATCTAGTTTATCCATAAAATGATCCCAATGAAATGTTTGGTAAAAGGCCATGTAATATCAGTGAGTGGAATTGGGTTTTAATTGTACTACCTAGCCGAGTTGCTTAACCTCTCCATTCACTTGTTAGGTTTCTTATCTGTAAAATAGTAACAGTGGCCACATTTACTCAGTATTTACATTGTGCTGTGTAATGTTCCAAGTTTCAGATTCATTATTGTATTTAATGCTGTCAGCACCCTGTAAGGGGAGTAACGCTTTTGTTGTATACAGAGAAGGAAACTGAAGTGTAGAAAGATGAACAAACTGAAATAAGGGAATAGTTTTAAAAAAAAGCACAAGACAACCTTACACTTCTATGTAAATATCAACCTCTTTTAAAAACGGCAGGGTAACAAAGATAGATTTACTTCTGCAGTGTAACTGCTAAGGTGGGCTTTTGTAATTATGGACTTTGACATGATTTTCTTTTTTAAAAATAACAAAAAAACGGAGTCTTGCTCTGTCATCCAGGCTGGAGTGCAGTGACGCGATCTCGGCTCATTGCAACCTCCATTTCCCAGGTTCAAACGATCCTCCTGTCTCAGCCTCCTGAGTAGCTGGGACTACAAGTGTGTGCCACCACGCCCGGCTAATTTTTTTTTTTGTATTTTCAGTAGAGACGGGGTTTCACCATATTGACCAGGCTGGTCTTGAACTCCAGACCTCGTGATCTGCCTGCCTGGGCCTCCCAAAGTGTTGGGATTATAGGCGTGAGCCACCGCGCCCAGCCTGAAATGATTTTCATTAAAGGTTAATCTAACAGTTTACTGATAGGTTTTAAAATTCAAGACAACTGGGCTCAGTGACTCACGCCTGTAATTTCAGCACTTTGGGAGGCTAAAGCTGGAGGATAACTTGAGCTTTGGAGTTCAAGATTAGCCTGGGCAACACAGGGAGACCCCATCTCTACAAAATAAAGATTAGCTGGGTGTGGTAGTCCACACCTGTAGTCCCAGCTACTCAGGAGGCTAAAGTGGGAGGATCGCTTGAGCCCAGGAGGTTGAGGCTTAGTGAACCCTGACCACACCACTGTACTCCAGAGCCTGGGTGACAGAGTAAGACCCTGTCTCCAAAAAAAAAAAAAAAATCAAGACAACAGAAGCTCTATTTTCTAAGTATTTAAGTGGATCGGGGTTTAACTTTATGTTTACAATAAATCCAAACTAATAATTGTTTGTTATGGATAAATTGTTATTTATAAAAGTAATATAATCTGACATTTTATATTTGTTTTTACAGATTTATAATCAGAGTCAGTCCAACAAAAGAAATATATGTAAAGCTATTTCAAGTAACAGGCAGGTCCTTCATTTTTACCAAAGAAGTCCACGAATGGTTCCTGATGGAATCAACCCAAAATTACACAAAATGTTCATCACACATGGTGTCTATGAACCAGAGAAGCCTTCTCGGAACTTGCAGCGAAAGTCATCTATCTTTTCCTATAGGGATGGTAAATAAATTTTGCATTTGACACATGCATTTTTCCCCTGTTTTTACTTAGCAGATCATATCTTGATATAATATTTCTTGTTTGAAAAACTGAATATATGTTCTAAGTAATATATTATGGACATTCTCTTTGGAAAGTCTATAAGAGATTGTTCATGTGGCAAATGGAGAGACACTGGTAGTATAGAGTGACAGAAACTCAGTGCTGGGGAAAATTAAAAATACCCTACCAACCTAGAGAATGTTCTCCATAAAGTTTAGAAAAGAAAGAAAAGAGTTTTATTTTTGAATTAGCATTAAACCAGATTACAATGTGCACTGAAGACAATGTACTAAGATAATACCAAGACAGAAAGAAATTCCCTATATATATCCCCATGCACTTAGAATCCTTTACATACATGTTGTCTATATTAATAGTAACTTGTCTTCATGTAAGACGGCACCATTTGCTATACATTCCTTCATAGTTTATCCTATATTTACCTGGTAATTTAGGTAGCCATTTGCGTTAGCTGGTTGCCTTTCTCAAATATCTTGAGATATTTGCACTATGAAAGTGAGAAAAAAAGTTTATTTTTTGGATTTTACTTAATCTTTAAGGTGGGTTTTAAACTATCATAAAAATCATATAACTGTATTCTAACATTTGGAAGGAACCTTGGGAGTCATGTGGTCCAATTCTTACCAAGGTAGGAATGCTTCTGCAGCATTCTTATTAAATGCACACCCAGTCTTAACTTGAATACCTCTGTTAATATAAATTATATTTCTTTAGCAGGTTAATTCCATTGTTGAATGGCCCTATATAGTGGAAGACTCTTATGTTGAAAAATCTGTGTCTTTGTACCTTTTTCCCATTGATCTGGTTTCTTAGATAAAAAATACAGTTTTCATCTTTGGTTTACCTTTATAACAGTACTCTATATATTTGAAGGCCATACCTTTTATGTTTGTTCAACTGTTTGTTCCACTGTTTTCATACCATGCTTTTTTTTTTTTTTTTTTTTTGAGACGGAGTCTCGCTCTGTCCCCCAGGCTGGAGTGCAGTGGCCGGATCTCAGCTCATTGCAAGCTCCGCCTCCCGGGTTCACGCCATTCTCCTGCCTCAGCCTCCTGAGTAGCTGGTACTAGAGGCACCCGCCACCTTGCCTGGCTAGTTTTTTGTATTTTTTAGTAGAGACGGGGTTTCACCGTGTTAGCCAGGATGGTCTCGATCTCCTGACCTCGAGATCCGCCCGTCTCGGCCTCCCAAAGTGCTGGGATTACAGGCTTGAGCCACCGCGCCTGGCCTATACCATGCATTTTTAAGGTTCTTATCCTCCTACTACTTGCTTTCAATTCAAATTTGTTAATAATGTTTCCCTTAACTCAGAGCCGTCAATCAATGTTTTTTTGGCTATGTCTATTAAACCTAATACAAATTCCCTTAATAGGAACATACCTGTCATTTTTCAAGATTTTGCCAATTATTTGGTTAAAATAAAAACATAGCATGTCTTTTGAGTTTTCTCGAATTTGATAAATTAATAAAAGCATCAAAACTTGATTAGGTTGGATAAATCATTTTTAGTGATCATTATATTTTTTATAATTGCTACTTAATCTTGTATTTAATAAGTATTTCTAAAATGTTACTGGGGTCGATGGCAAATTCTTTAGTGAATATCTGGAACCTATCCTTTTAAAAAATTGAGACAATGTTAACTTATGTTCATTTTTCTATACTTGTTTCCTCCCCTTTTCTCTGATTTTTCAAGTGTCAAAGATTTATCTTAGATTATGTGATTTATGTATGGAATTATTCTATAATTCTATACTAGTATATAAATAGACTAGTATATTTATACTAATATATACAATATATACTAGTGTATTTACTATGTATTTTGTTAATGTATGCTAATTATATACTAGTGTATATACATAGTATATATTTACACTAGTATATATTTATATACATTATATATTATATACTATATATAGCATATATAGTATATATTATATACACTAGTATATAATTCATCTGAGCTTAGAGCTCTGAATTGACTATTTTTTATTTTATTTTATTTTTTTGAGACAGAGTCTTGCGCTGTCGCCCAGGCTGCAGTGCAGTGGCGTGATCTTGGCTCACTGCAACCTCTGCCTCCTAGGTTCAAGCAATTCTCCTGCCTCAGCCTCCCAAGTAGCTGAGATTACAGGCACGTGCCACCACACCTGACTCATTTTTACAGTTTTAGTAGAGACAGGGTTTCTGCATGTTGTCCAGGCTGGTCTCAAACTCCTGACTTCAGGTGATCCACCCACCCAGGCCTCCCAAAGTGCTGGGATTACAGGCATGAACCACTGCACCCAGCCACTCTGAATTTGTTTTAAGGGACTAGGGGTACCTGCCTATTTCAAAATCTTAGAGCCTCTGGATGTCAGGTCTGAAAGGGGCCTGAGAGATCATTTAGTTCAAATCTCCTTATTTTACAGATGAGGAAACAGATGCAGAGAAACCTTTTATTTATTTATTTATTTTTTTTTTTAGGTGGAGTCTTACTCTGTCGCCCAGGCTGGAGTGCAGTGGCGTGATCTTGGCCCACTGCAAGCTCCGCCTCCCGGGTTCACGCCATTCTCCTGCCTCAGCCTCCCGAGTAGCTGGGACTACAGGTGCCCGCCACCTCGCCTGGCTAATTTTTTGTATTTTTTAGTAGAGATGGGGTTTCACCGTGGTAGCCAGGATGGTCTCAATCTCCTGACCTTGTGATCCGCCCACTTCAGCCTCCCAAAGTGCTGGGATTACAGGTGTGAGCCACTGTGCCCAGCTTTTTTCTTTTTTTACATTTTTAAAAAGCTTCTTACACAATATTTTGGAATACCTGAGATGTGATCCTAGCTCACTGAAGCCTCAGCTCCTGGGCTTAAGAGATCCTCCTGTCAGCTTCCTGTGTGGCTAGGACTACAGGGATGCAACAGCATGCCCAGCTAACTTTATTTTTTTTAGACTTGGGGTCAAACTGTGTTGCTCAGGATGGACTCAAACTCCTGGCCTTAATTGATCCTCCCTCCTAGACCTCCCAAGGAGGAGGTGTCAGCCACTGTACCCAGCCAGTTTCCTGATTTTTAATTCAGTAGCTTCTCAATTTTTCTGCTCTCATCTGTATTAGCCAGAGTTCCTGCTTTGTACTGTTTAGCCTTTTCAGTTTGGTGATTCTTAGAGATTCTAGAAGCTGAAAGCAATGAATGTACTATACATATTTTTAAAAGTCTGTTGTGTCCTCTTTTAAAGCAACAAGTCTATTCCCCCTACACTTTACTCCTTTTGCCCCCAACCGCCTTTTATGACTTAAGATATATACCCTTTTTAAAAGTCTTGGCCTTTCCTGCCCACTCTCAACACCCACACCAAGCTTCAGATGAACTTTCCAATACTGCTATGATAGAATCATAATACCAGTTTTCATTTGTGAGTTATTTTACTCTGTTTCATGCCAGGTCTTAGGCAACCAAATGAAAAGAGTCCAAAAGAAGCCAGGACTGAGAGCCTAGCTACCTGGCTCTGTTCTGTTAATGAATTCATTACCAAAGGATGGCTCCTAGACAGATGGGTACTTTCAAAGAGGTAAGAGAAGTTTAGGAGACATTTAGAAGCATGAAGTGATAAACTGAGTGGTTTTATATGGAGAATACTAGTTTAAAGAAATAGAATCAAGGCTGAGGAGTTTGAGACCAACCTGGGCAACATATCAAGACTACATCTCTGTAAAAAATAAGAAAAGTAGGTGGGCCTGGTGGCATGAACCTATATTCCAGCTGCTGTGGAGGCTGAGGCAGGAGGATTGCTTGATCCCAGGAGTTTGAAGTTACAGTGAGTTATGAATGTGCTGTTGCACTCCGACCTGGGTGACAGACTTTGAATGGATATTGTGGGGTTTTTTGCTTTGCAGATTTTTAAAAAGTCTCTTTTCCATTATTTTTTCAACTTACAGGAATGAGGCAAAGTAAACTAAAGAAAGATTGGTTCTTATCAGAAGAAGAATTTAAATTATGGAACAGACTTTATAGATTAAGAGACAGTGATGAAATTAAAGAGATAACATTGCCTCAAGTTCAGTTTTCTTCTTTACAAAATGAGGAAAACAAACCAGTAAGTTGAATATATTTTCAGATGTTCTTTTTCTCCCTCTTATTTTAAAGCCAAAACCCCTCAGATGTTCTGTATAATGATAAGGCAATAGCTTTGGGAATAATGAGATAATTGTGATTGGAATGTCAACTTACTTTTAGAAATTAAGAATGTAATCAGTTTAAAAAATCATCACAGTCTAAGTTTACAAAACTATGAATTTTCCTGTATTATTTGTTGTATATATGTATTTAACCAACTGTGATATCTTTACATAAATTATGCCTTTCTTTCATTACTATCATTTAAACATTTCTACATAGGCATAATCTTACATGGTTGTCACTTTACTCTGTGATATACCATAGTTTGTTTGACTATTTACCTATTGTGTTTTCGGATTCTTTTCAACTTTTTTTTTTTTTTTAAGAGACGAGGTCTCGCTCTGTTGCCCAGGCTGGCCGTCAGCTCCTGGACTCAAGTAATCCTGCTGCCTCAGCCTCCCAAGTAGCTGGGACTATAAGTGTGCACCACTGCATCTGGCTTTTTCAGTATTTTACTAACATAAATTATGCTTTCATAATTATCCTTGTAAACCATTTTTAAAAAAATTTCAATAGTTTTTGGGGAACAGGTGGTGTTTTGTTACATGGATAAGTTCTTAGTGGTGATTTCTGAGATTTTGGCACACTCATCATCCAAGCAGTGTACACTGCACCCAGTGTATAGTCTTTTATCCCTTGCCCCACTCCTACCCTTCCTCCCAA
The DNA here is from genome assembly GCF_008728515.1 of Papio anubis. NCBI lineage: Eukaryota > Metazoa > Chordata > Mammalia > Primates > Cercopithecidae > Papio > Papio anubis. The sequence goes on along the minus strand of NC_044982.1, from coordinate 61,158,996 downwards.
GTACACAGAGTCCATTATATTATTCTTTGTTTTTTTTTTTTTTTTTTTTTTTGAGACGGAGTCTCGCTCTGTCGCCCAGGCTGGAGTGCAGTGGCGCGATCTCGGCTCACTGCAAGCTCCGCCTCCCGGGCTTACGCCATTCTCCTGCCTCAGCCTCCCGAGTAGCTGGGACCACAGGCGCCCGCCACCTCGCCCGGCTAGTTTTTTGTAGTTTTTAGTAGAGACGGGGTTTCACCGTGTTCGCCAGGATGGTCTCGATCTCCTGACCTCGTGATCCACCCGTCTCGGCCTCCCAAAGTGCTGGGATTACAGGCTTGAGCCACCGCGCCCGGCCCATTATATTATTCTTAAGCCTTTGTGTCCTCATAGCTTAGCTCCCACTTCTAAATGGGAACATACGATGTTTGGTTTTCCATTCCTAAGTTACTTCACTTAGAATAATAGTCCCTAACTCCATCCAGGTTGCTGCGAATGCAATAATTTCATTCCTTTTTTATGGCTGAGTAGTAGTCCATGATGTGTATATATATGTGTGTGTGTGTGTGTGTGTGTGTGCGCATCACATTTTCTTTATCCCCTCACTGATTGATGGGCATTCAGGCTGGCTTCATATTTTTGCAGTTGCGAATTGTGCTGCTATAAATGTGGGTGTGCGAGTATCTTTTTCATATAATGACTTCTTTTCCTCTGGATTAGATACCCAGTAGTGGGACAGCTGGATCAAATGGTAGTTCTGCTTTTAGTTGTTTAAGGAATCTCTGTATTGTTTTCCGTAGTGGTTGTACTAATTTACACTCCCACCAGCAGTGTAAAAGTGTTCCCTTTTCACCACATCGACGCCAACGTCTGTTATTTTTTGATTTTTTAATTATGACCATTCTTGCAGGAGTAAGGTGGTATTGTATTGTGGTTTTGATTTGTATTTCTCTGATAATTAGTGATGTTGAACATTTTTTTATGTTTGTTGGCCATTTGAGTTCCTTGTAGATTCTGGATATTAGTCCTTTGTCGAATGCATGGTTTACAAAGATTTTCTTCTACCCTGTGGGTTGTCTGTTTACTCTTCTGTGCAAAAGCATTTAGTTTAATTAAGCCCCATCTATCTTTGTTTTTGTTGCATTTGCTTTTGGGTTGTTGGTCATGAACTCTTTGCCTAGCCAATGTCTAGAAGAGTTTTTTCAATGTTACAGAATTTTTATGGTTTCAGGTCTTAGATGTAGGGCTTCAATCCATCTTGAGTTGAGTTTTGTATAAGGTGAGGGATGAGGATCCAGTTTCATTCTTCTGCATGTGGCTTGCCAATTATCCCAGTATCATTTGTTGAATATGGTGTCCTTTCCCCACTTTATGTTTTTGTTTGCTTTGTTGAAGATCAGTTGGCTGTAAACATAAATTATGCTTTCATAAGCATCCTTGTAAACCAGTTTTTATTTTTTGTTTTGAAATTATAGTTAAAACTTTAAATTTGATGTTATTGTTTATTTTGTTTATTATTAACAAATTCTTAGTTAACTTTGTGAAAGTCAAGAGAACTGATCAAAGGTTGTATGTGTGCTTGGAGAGCTGGGAAAACAACCTCAGAAAAGATTTCTTTTAAAATATTTAACTATTTGTTGTTAACATGGAACTACATAAACAGGAATATCATCAACTTGTAAGTCATATAACAGTTATTTAACAAATATATTTTAAAGGGCATATTTCTGCTTTATGAAATTATTTTCTTTTTTTCTTCTGAAATTTTAGTTGGGAATATCTAAATGGATCCAAATTATGTTAAGCTGATTATATGTGTATCGAGTGTTTTTTAAAATTAGTTTATGAAATCTCAGTATGTTTTCCTTATTTGTATTACTTTCTAAATAATTAAGACTCAAGAATCAGCCACTGGAATTCGTCAACTCTCTCTCTCTGAATGGAGACTGTGGCAAGATCATCCTTTACCTACACATCAAGTTGATCACTCAGATCGATGCCGCCATTTTATAGGCCTTATGCAAATGATAGAGGGAATGAGACACGAAGAGGTAAGGTTTTATTATAACTTTTTCTTGCTGGTATGATAGTAAAACTAGAGTACTTATCTTTTATTTTCGTTAATTTGAAGTAATAAGAAATATTTTGTTTTTCTGTATAGTTCCTTGTGATCTCAATAAGGAATGAGTTTTCTGCCTTAAGAGAAGAAATAGATTTAATTAATTAGAAGAAGAATGTCATCTGTAAATATTGATGAACCAGAGTAGAATTTTAATGTACTTAAATGATTTGTGTAAACTGCTTGTAAAGCTACTTTAGGATTCTTTTGGATTTGGATTTATTGAAATACTCTCTATCATCTAGGTTATTTGATATCTTTCTTGTATCCTGGTCCTAGTTTAGAGAATTATAGATTCCTTGAGCAGTTCCATGATTATTCTTCCTAGGGTCAGCATAGTGAACCAATTATGAGTGTGAAATCCATAGTGCCTGGGTTAGAATCCTAACTCTGCCTCCTACTGATTGTGTGTTTATAAGTTATTTAATCTCTCAGTGTTTCAGTTTTATCTGTAAAATAAGGATAGTGATAATACTTATTTCATAAGGTTGTTGTGAGGATTAAATGACCTAATATATGTAAAGCACATAGTAACTGGCATATAATAAGTACACAGTAAATTGTAGCTCCTATTTTTATTATTAGCGTTTGGTCATGCATACATGTAAATAAAGTAGTTATATGTGGATCCCAGCAAAATGTGTGCAATCAAATTAACATATATTTATTGAGTGCCTTCTGTGTGCCACACTCTGTTACCTGCTTTATGGCTATAACCGTGAGCAAACGAGAGAAAATATTCTGTTTGTGTGGAGTATATATACTAGCAGGGAGACAGACATTTGCTCACATTAATGCTTGTTATATTTATTATTCAAAAAAGCAGAGAGGGCTGGTTTTGGTGACTCAGGCCTGTAATCTCAGCCCTTGGGGATGCAGAGGCGGGCGGATCACTTGAAGTCAGGAGTTTGAGACCAGCCTGGCCAACATGATGAAACCCTGTCTGTACTAAAAATACAAAAATTAGGTGGGTGTGGTGGCACATGCCTGTAATCCCAGCTACTCAGAAGGCTGAGGCAGGGGAGTCACTTGACCCTGGGAAGCAGAGGTTGCAGTGAGCTGAGATCAAGTTACTGCACTCCAGCCTGGGCGACAGAGCGAGACTTTGTCTAAAAAAAAAAAAAAAAAAAAAAAAAAAAAAAAACCAGAGAGTTAACTGCTTAAACCTATAAGTAATAGAAGAATCCTGATTAAAGTAGCATTCTTGGAGGAAAGGAGGGATGGTGAAGATTGTAGTTTTAGCTAATAACTTATACATAAGTAAGGCTTAGAAATTCACTATACAAATTCTTGATTAGGAACTTTGTCACAAACAGAAGTAATTCCAGGATAGAACCGAGTAAACATACAGGTTTATGTTGGACATTCTAAAAGCTATTCTTAGTTTACTGTCATTGAAAGAGTAAATTTAACAAATGTATATGGTTTTTATTAATATATATTTTTAAAATATCTATTTTTAGGAAATTAGAATAATTCAATTAAATGTTAGAAATGCAAAACTCAGTATATTCTTATGTATTCATTCAATTTGTTCTTCCTACAAATAGTTATCAAGGGTCTTTTGGGTATTAAATAGTGGAGATACAAAAAAGTTAACTGATTAATGATAACTTGATAGTTTCATAGTAGTGTACTTTATAATTTTGATTTATCAGAATAACTTTTAAGGTATAAAAGAATATCATTGGAACAATGTAATAATAGAAATATTTTAATATAGAGTGAAACTCCTCTCTTAGATTTGGCTTTCTGTTTTGTTTTGTTTTGTTTTCCTGTGGCTTTTTAAATTTTCCTTATTTATAGGGAGAATGCAGCTATAAATTGGAAGTTGAATCTTATTTACAAATGGAAGATGTTAGCTCAACATTTATTGCTCCCAGGAATGAATCTAATAATCTTGCCAATGACACCTTTATCACTCACAAGAAATCGTCATTTATAAAGAACATAAATCAAAGCAGTTCATCCTCAGTGATAGAATCTGATGAAGAATGTGCTGAAATTTTTAAACAAACTCATATCAAACCTACTAAAATTGTTTCTTTAAAGAAAAAAGTGTCTAAAGAAATAAAAAAAGATCAGTTTAAAAAAGAAAATAATCACGGGATTATAGATTCTTTAGATACTGACAGAAATTCTGCTGTTGAAAATATTTTTCAAGAGGACCTACCAAATGATAAAAGGACATCAGATACAGATGAAGTTGCTGCCACATGTACTATTAATGAAAATGTTATTAAAGAGCCACGTGTATTATTAACCGAGTGTGAGTTTACAAACAAATCCACTAGTTCATTTGCTGGAAATGTTTTAGATTCTGGTTATAACAGTTTCAGTGATGAAAAATCTGTTTCATCTAACTTATTTCTTCCATTCGAAGAAGAGCTTTATATTGTTAGAACAGATGATCAATTTTATAATTGTCACTCATTGACAAAAGAGGTACTAGCTAATGTAGAGAGATTTTTATCTCATTCTCCTCCGCCTCTCAGTGGATTCTCAAACTTGGAATATGAAATTGCTAAGGGTACTGCACTTGAGAATTTGCGTTTCTTACCCTGTACAGAGCATTTACAAAGTGATAAATGCACCTGTTTGATGTCACATTCAGCTGTGAATTCTCAACAGAATTTAGAATTGAATTCACTTAAATGTATAAATTATCCGTCTGAAAAAAGTTGCCTTTATGATATACCTAATGATGATATTTCTGATGAGCCAAGCCTCTGTGACTGTGATGTATATAAACATAATCAAAATGAAAATTTAGTACCTTACAATCGTGTTCAAATACACAGAGGCCCTGCACAGAGTTTAGTTGGAGAGAACAATCATGATGTTGATAACAGTGACCTCCCAGTATTGTCCACTGATCAGGATGAAAGTTTACTATTATTTGAAGATGTTAATACAGAATTTGATGATGTAAGTCTTGCACCCTTGAACAGTAAAAGCAAATCTTTACGTGTGTCAGACAAAACTGCTATTAGTGAAATACCTCTGGTCTCTCAGTTCTTAATTTCTGATGAACTTTTGTTGGACAATAATTCTGAACCCCAAGATCAAATCACCCGTGATGATAATAGTTTTAAATCTCATGATGATCTGAGAAGTGTACAGGAAGAAAAAATGAAGAATCATGAGGATATTTTTGATTGCTCTATGGATTTATTTTCTGTTACCTTTGATTTAGGATTCTGTAGTCCAGATTCTGATGATGAAATATTGGAACATACATCAGATAGCAGTAGACCTCTAGATAATCTATATGGAAGGTATTTGGAAACTAAGGAGATAGATGATGCAAATTATGTTTCAAATCAAGCACTAATACCAAGAGATCATAGCAAAAATTTTACTAGCGGAACCGTTATTATCCCATCAAATGAAGATATGCAGAATCCAAATTGTGTACATTTACCACTGAGTGCAGCAAAAAATGAAGAATTGTTATCTCCTGGTTATTCTCAGTTTTCTTTACCAGTGCAAGAAAAAGTTATGAGTATACCACTCTCTGAATCAAACACATTGAACTCATTTTCTAAGATAGGAAAGGAAATACTTAAGACACCAGATTCTAATAAGGGAAAAATGAATCTACAAAGATTCAAAGAAGCATTGAATTCAACTTTTGATTATTCAGAATTTTCTCTAGAAAAGTCTAAAAGCAGTGGTCAAATGTATCTGCATAAATCCTGTCATTCTGTTCAAGGTAAGATTCCATCTTTATAAAATCTATAACTCTAGAATAATTACTCTAGAAATACTTTGGTAATTTTTCCAAATGTAATTTTTTAGTACATGGTACAATATAAATATTGAATTAGATAATTGTGTTATATTTTTCTTAAGATGATCTTACTAATATTAGATTTATTTTATTTACCTATACTTATGGCATGCATGGTATGGAAAAGGTTATTCTTGCTAGACATTATGAAATACACGAAGATGTGTAAGATCTGGCTATGTCTTGGTTGTAAAACATAATTATGTGACATATTTATATGTATTTGAAAAGATGCCAGTAAAATGTGGAAATAACCACCAAATGAATAATAAGAGAGTGACTGTTTAGGAGGTTCAGAGGATGATGAAATTTTGAGTTTGATTAGATTGGAAATTTTTTTTTTTTTTATTGAGATGGAGTTTTGCTCTTGTTGCCCAGGCTAGAGTGCATGGTGTGGTCTCGGCTTACTGCAACCTCCGCCTCCCGGGTTCAAGTGATTTTCCTGCCTCAGCCTCCCAAGTAGCTGAGATTATAGGCACCCACCATCATGCCCGGCTAAGTTTTGTATTTTTAATAGAGACGGGGTTTCACCATGTTGGACAAGCTGATCTGGAACTCCTGACCTCAGGTGATCCACCCGCCTCACCCTCCCAAAGTGCTGAGATTACAGGTGTGAGCCACTGTGCCTGGCTAAGGTTTTATATATAGTGTAGATTTTCATTTTGGTTCCTTGAGAGTATTTATGCTTTTGGTATGTTGAAGATACTAAAGATATAATTTAGGTGTTATAAAATGATGAAAGCGAAGGGAAAGAAGGCAAGTATGATTTTGAGAGATAGTTTGAAGTAATAGTTTTATGTAGCAAAATATTTGAGAAATAAAAACTGTATTCAGATGATTAAGACCAGACCACAAAAAAACAGAGAAATCTCTGGGTTTCTGTATTCTAACCATTACACTTACAGGAAAACTAGAAGATATAGTGATAGATGTTTGATACGAAGTCCTGCTGTATAATACAACTCTACAGATTATTATATCAAGTCATTTATGAATTTTACTCCTTATGTTAAAAGCTGAATAAAAAGTAGCTGTAGGATAAGAGGAAAGTTTCCTCTGTAAATCTTTTCCTTACGTTATTCTCGTTAGCATGGAGGACATGGTTCGTGAATGTTCTATTTAAGATGAAAGCATGTTGGAAGTAAGTTCTGGAAATACGTTTAATTTTCAAAACCTGACTATTCTATATAGTCTGGGGTTGTGCCATGACATATATATTTTTACAAAGTATATGATGCCTGTGAGCCTTCAATATTTGCTTTAATACCTCTATTGAAGTCCATGTTAATGAGTGAGATAATTTTTCTGGTTTTGTGTCAGATTTGCACAAAAACATTTTTTCTAGGATTATACTTAACTACAAATCGTGGGCAAAATAATTACAAATACAAATGCAAATCAGGAAATTATTTATTAGAGAACATTTAATAAATAGAGATAATAACTGTTTTTATTCTACTTATTTCAAAGAGAGATTTTAAGCTCATTTTTCTCTATTATATATGAAAAACATAGTTGATTAAAACATCATGAAAGCACTGAAAAGGAAAGCTTCCTAGAATTGAGTTGGTTACTGTAGCCAAGTCCTGCATTTAACTCTGACTTTCTTAGAAGGTAATGAAAAAAGAAAAACTAGTTGATTTATATATTGCTCATCTGCAAAAAGGAAATCACTCAAGTTTGTCTGTCTGGGTAGATGTTTTAGTAGCAGAATATGAGGAGAAATTTACTGAGTAGTTTTGTATTTGTTATCTATTGCTGTTTAACAAAGTACCCCCAAAAAACTCAATGGCCTGAAATAATCAGTAAAATAAAATAAACTTCTTAGAAGGCCTGTTGTTTGAGAGGATCTGTGAGTAGCTTCTTTAAAATCCTTAATGGGCCTGGTGCAGTGACTCATGCCTGTAATCCCAGCACTTTGGAAGGCTGAGGCGGGTGGATCACCTGAGGTCAGGGGTTTGAGACCAGCCTGGCCAACATGATGACACTTCGTCTCTACTAAAAAGACAAAAATTAGCCAGGCATCGTGGCGCATTCCTGTAGTCCCAGCTACTCCAGAGGCTGAGGCAGGAGGATCGCTTGAACCTGGGAGGCAGAGGTTCCAGTGAGCCGAGATCGCACCACTGCACTCCAGCCTGGGCAACAAAGTAAGACTCTGTCTATAAATAAATAAATATATAAAAATAAAATCCTTACTCTCTGACTAAATGGTACTGTAAGGCACAATCTTTGATTTTTTTTTTTTTTTTTTTTTTGAGACAGAGTCTCGCTCTGTTGCCCAGACTGGAGTGTGGTGGTGCGATCTCGGGTCACTGTAAGCTCCACCTCCCGGGTTCACGCCATTCTCCCGCCTCAGCCTCCCGAGTAGCTGGGACTACAGGCGCCCGCCACCGTGCCCGGCTAATTTTTTGTATTTTTAAATTAGAGACGGGGTTTCACCATGTTAGCCAGGATGGTCTCGATCTCCTAATCTCGTGATCCGCCCTCCTTGGCCTCCCAAAGTGCTGGGATTACAGGCATGAGCCACCACGCCTAGCAATCTTTGATTTTTAAGTATGTCTTAACAAAGGATTTAAACTACACCCTCAGCTCACCCTCAGCTTCATAATATATTCCTGGCTGTCCTCTGGGTTTGATCTTTGCCTAGAAAATTTCTTAATTTTAGCATTGTTTGCCATCAAGAGAGGCTGGGAGTTTTCACAATCAGCAAATTCTAATTATGTTTGTCCTTAATGTCTTTCTTTTTGCATTTTGCTCTTATAGCAAAAAGCAACATTTTGTCTGGAAGTCTTAGCTAGATTACCTCTCATAGATTAGGTACATTTTTCCTTTTTTTTTTTTTTTTTTTTTTTGAGACAGTCTCACTCTGTCGCCCAGGCTGGAGTGCAATAGCACAATCTTGGCTCACCGCAAACTCTGCCTCCCAGATTCAATCAATTCTCTTGCCTCAGCCTCTCAAGTAGCTGGGTCTACCGTTGCCTGCCACCACACCTGACTAATTTTTGTATTTTTAGTAGAGATGGGGTTTCACCATATTGGCCAGGCTGGTCTCAGACTCCTGACCATGTGATCTGCCTGCCTCGTCCTCCCAAAGTGCTGGGATTACAGGTGTGAGCCACTGCACCTGGCCCATTTTTTCCTTTTCGTACTAACTGCAATGATGCCAAATTTTCTGGTACTACATTAAAGGATTTAAGGTTTTCCCTACTTTTCTTTAAGCCCTCACCCACCCTTTCCTCATTGGCCAACTAACTTTCCTACAATTTGAGGCTCTTCAAGCCTTCCTTCACTAAAACTCTCAAAGTCCTTTCAGCATCTAACCACTATCTAATTCCAAAGCGACTTTCCCAGTTTAGGTTTTTGTTATGGCAACTCCCTATTTCCAGGTACCAAAATCTGTATTATTTATCTATTGCTGCATAGCAAGCTGCCTGCAAAACTTAATGATGTAAAATAACCCCTTGTTTCCTCAAGGTTTCTGTACAACAGGAGTTTAGGTGTGGTTTAGCTGAGTGGTTCTGGCCTAGGATATTTCATGAGGTAATAGTCAAGACATTGGGGCCGGGCGCGGTGGCTCAAGCCTGTAATCCCAGCACTTTGGGAGGCCGAGACGGGCGGATCACGAGGTCAGGAGATCGAGACCGTCCTGGCTAACACGGTGAAACCCCGTCTCTATTAAGAAATACAAAAAACTAGCCAGGCGAGGTGGCGGGCGCCTGTAGTCCCAGCTACTCGGGAGGCTGAGGCCGGAGAATGGCGTGAACCCAGGAGGCAGAGCTTGCAGTGAGCTGAGATCCGGCCACTGCACTCCAGCCTGGGCGACAGAGCGAGACTCCCTCTCAAAAAAAAAAAAAAAAAAAAAAAAAGACATTGGCCAGGGCTGCAGTTATCTGAAAGCTTGAACAGCTTTGGAGGATCTGCTTTTAAGATGGCTCAGTCATACTGCTGTTAGTAGGAGACCTTGGTTTCTTGCCATGTGGACCTCTTCGTAGGGCGGTTTGATAACTGGGTTTTTGTTTTTGTTTTTTTCCCCCAGAGAGGGTCTTGCTCTGTCACTCAGGCTAGATTGTAGTGGTGCAATCACGACTCACTGCCACCTCCGTCTCTTGGGCTCAAGCAGTCCTCCTGCCTCAGCCACTGGGACTATAGGCACGTCCCACCACACCCAGCCAATTATTATATTTTTTATAGAGACAGGGTTCTATCATGTTGCTCAGGCTGATCTCAAACTCCTGGGCTCAAGTGGTCTGCCTCCTTGGCCTCCCAAAGTGCTGCGATTACAAGCGTGAGCCACCACTCCTGGCCTGGAATGGTCATAGAACATAGCATCTGACTTCTCCCAGTGCAAGTGATGCAAGAGAGAAAGCAAAAATGAAGCCACAATACCTTTTATGACCTAAACTCATAAGTCATACACCTTCATTTTCATTATATCCTTTTTTTAGAAGCAAGTCACTAAGTCTGGCCCACACAGTTCTAGTTACATTTTGTATTGTATTGTATCTCACCAGTTTTTATTTCATACACACAAATATGTATGGAAAACACATATATAACAAAGAATCTTTTAATGTATTGTTTTGTAGCTTGCATTTTTATGCTTTAACTCTTTCAAGTAGAAAGGGAATAAGACACAAAGGGCAGAAAGACTGCAGTAGATTTTAGAGATAAATTCTATTAATAGAACCAGTGACTAATGAAATTACATTTTTGTGTTTTTCTGGCCTCATTACAGTTAATTTATAAAACTGAACTTCATTCAAATATGTGTTTATCAGCAAAAGACATTGTCCTATTTTCTTCACTGGCATTTTAATTTTTTTGTCTCTTATTTAGATTTTTGTTCAAAGTTCTCAAAGACCATATTTTTTTGAAAGTGAGTAAATGTTGAGATTGCCTGAAATAATTCTTAATGTAGCCATCAATAAAATAGATTGTTATGATTGGGTAAACCTAAATCTATTAACCCTTCATTATTTTAAAAAATAAATTATAGATGGACAATTATTAACAAGTAATGAAAGTGAAGATGATGAGATTTTCCGAAGAAAAGTTAAAAAAGCAAAAGGAAATGTTTTAAACTCTCCTGAGGTGAGTCATTCAGTAATCACCATAGTATAATCATATCAAAGGCTATTTTCCTTCTATACCTTGGGCTTCTGCTGAGACTTTTGTTACCTTTTACTTTATTTACTTACTTTAGGATCAGAAAAATAGTGAAGTTGATTCTCCACTTCATGCTGTCAAAAAGCGCAGATTTCCTATAAACAGAGTAAGTAAATAACAGATAATGTTTAATAATCCAAATTCCTTTGGAATAAAAATTTTGTGAAAAATATATGTGTAGATAAATATAGGTATTTTAATCCTTAGTAGAAAAGTTGATATTCTATTGTATGTGATTGGAATTTCTAGCTTCTGCTAGTTTTCAAAGATGTATTCACTGTAAACTTTCCTAAGCACAATAAATAAAAATATTAAGTAATTTTAGACTCTTTAAAAACCATCCTATTTTTGTCCGTACACTTGAGCAATTTGGCAAGCATTCATTAAATACCTACTATGTCTCTACTGTGTAAGATGCTGGACATACTCTAAAGAATATATCCTAATACTGTCATAAGTTACCCAATAGGAGAGATAGAGAAATAAACATAATTTCAGTATAATTTTTAAAGTTGAGTGATAAGAATAGTTAAGTCCTTAACCTCGATCTTGGGAGTTCTGGCAAACTGTATTTGGCAATGAGGCCAAAGAAGGGGGAAGAGAAGGCATTGTTTACAGAATAACAGCTTAAAGGAAGACGCAAAGGTGAGAAATGACATCTCTATGTTATTAGATTGTAAAGACAAAAGAGTTTCAAGAAGTAAAATCGGAGAAAAATCAAGGTCAAGTGTTAGAAGTGCTTATTCTTTCATTTGATTACTGAATGAGTTTGAAAGAAGGAAAGGAAGGAGTCCAGCATGACTCTGGTTTTTGGCTTTTTGGCAAGTGTGTCACAGATTTAGGCTAAACAAGAAAGAGATGGTAAGTTAAGTGTTGAACAGGTTTGAATTTGAAGTTCCTGTGGGATAGTAAAGTCACAGTGTCTAGCAGGCATTGATGACTGTGAATCTGAAGTTTGAGTATATGGGCAGGTCTTAAGGTTAATGATACTCACCAGTTATAGCTGATAGCTAAATTTTGAGATTAGCAACTCATGTTTTAAATCTCAAATACGGTCTAGGATAATTTGTGTAAAATTACAGGTGCTCCTCAACTTACAATAGAATTGGATCCTGATACACACATCATAAATTGAAAACATTGTATGTTGAAAATGCATTTAATACACCTAATCTACTGAATATCATAGCTTAGCCTAGCCTACCTTAAACGTGTTCAGAACACTTATGTTTGGTCAAAATCATCTAACACAAAGCATATTTTATAATAAAATGTTGAGTATCTCATGTAATTTATTAATACTGTACTGAAAGTGAAGAACAGAATGTTTGTATAGGCACTTGAAATTTGGTTTCTACTGCATGCGTATCACTTTTGCACTATGGAGAGGTCGAAAAATCATAACTTGAACCATTGTGAGTTGGGGACCATATGTGATTAAAAATACAGCCAGTCTGTATTAACTTTGTGTACTCATATAAGACTTCACTAGAAAAACAACTTGCTACCTTAACTAGAAGATCTGATTGACTTATCAGAAATGATTTAAAATATTGATAATGCTGATGATCAGTTTGTTTTAAACTAAATTTATTCCTGTTAATTGAATTGATTTTGATAAACTTGATTCTTTTGACTGGTTTTACATTATCCTATAAGAGATATGGTGATAGGCCTCATAGTCAAAACTTGTTATTGTTTTATTGGTTTCTTGGTTTCAAAGGATTCCTATATTTGGACTGATTTTGATGGCCAAATGTATAGGCTTGTTCTTTGTGAAGCGCTTGAACATCTTCTGAAGGAAATACTGTTAAACTAAAAGTATCAGTTTTCTAAGTCACCATAGTGTTTGCAGAAAAAATAAAAATTAAAATTAAAAGTATGTTTTCATCAAATCTGTTTGATGTAATACTATATTGGATGAATACCTATACTAGTATTACTTATAACCTAATTTAGTATTTCATATTACCTAAATTATTTACTTTTACATTCCTAAGTATTTATAACATAATTATTTTGTATTTATAACATGGCTCTGAGTTGTGAGAGCGATTTTACTTGTCTAGGAAGAAATTATTTTTTTCTTATGCAAGAATTTTGTTGAATTATTATAGTCAGAACTGTCATCTAGTGATGAGAGTGAGAATTTTTCCAAACCATGTTCACAATTAGAAGACTTCAGGGTTTGTAACAGGAATGCCAGAAGAGGCATCAGAGTCCGAAAGAGACAGAGTCACTTAAAGGTAATCTTTTTTTTAGTTTCTTTAAATATGTATGTATTTTATCATACGTAATGATAATTGGTTTTACATCAATGTAGATTTCTCTATACATTCTTTTTTTTTTTTTTTTTTGAGACTGAGTCTGGCTCTGTCGCCCAGGCTGGAGTGCAGTGGCCGGATCTCAGCTCACTGCAAGCTCCGCCTCCCGGGTTTACGCCATTCTCCTGCCTCAGCCTCCCGAGATGCTGGGACCACAGGCGCCCGCCACTTCGCCCGGCTAGTTTTTTGTATTTTTTAGTAGAGATGGGGTTTCACCGTGTTAGCCAGGATAGTCTCGATCTCCTGACCTCATGATCCGCCCGTCTCGGCCTCCCAAAGTGCTGGGATTACAGGCTTGAGCCACCGCGCCCGGCCATATATACATTCTTTTTATAGAAAAAAAATTTAAGTATTTTGACACCCATTTAGTTTTTTTTTACTGGAATTAAATTCAACGTGTAGTTTTTTTTTTGTTTTTCTTTGTGTCTTGATGCTTTATCTTTCAGTGTTGTGTTACTTTGAATGAATACCAAAAAACTCAAGTGTATTGAGAATTTATGTTTCAAATTGAAGAAAATATAGAATTAGAAATTTGAGTTTTAAGATACTTGCTTTTGTTATCAGTATATTGTTTTTCTTATTTCTATCCAATTTTCAAATACTTGGAAAATGTTCTCAGTACCTTTCCTTCCTGATTAAATTCTTTCGTGGTGCGGTAATTTTCTTGAAAGAGCTGGAAGACTCAAGAAATTTTATGCTTATTAAGAAATATCAAGCAGGCTGGGCAGGGTGGCTTTCACACCACTTTGGGAGGCTGAGGCAGGTGGATCACCTGAGGTCAGGAGTCTGAGACCAACCTGGCCAACCTGGTGAAACCCTGTCTCTACTAAAAATACAAAAGTTAGCTGGGCATGATGGCATGTGTCAGTCATCCGAGCTACTCAGGGGTCTAAGGCAGGAGAATCTCTTGAACCGAGAGGCAGAGGTTGCAGTGAGCCAAGATTGTGCCACTACACTCCAGCCTGGGCAACAAAGTGAGACTGTCTCAAAAAAAAAAAAAAAAAAGATCAAGCAAATATGCCAACTTTTACTTTATTTTACTTATGACAGAATTATCAGAATTTTAAAATAGATTTGTAACTTTATCATTTCTTCTTGGAATTTTCTTTTTTAGACAGAGCTTCTTTCTTATTGCCACAGGCTGGAGTGCAGTGGTGCCATCTCAGCTCACTGCAACCTCCGCCTCCCAGGTTCAAGTGATTCTCCTGCCTCAGCCTCCTGAGTAGCTGGGATTATAGGCATGCGCCACTATGCCTGGCCAATTTTTTTTTTTTTTAATTTAGTAAAGACGGGGTTTCACCATGTTAGTCAGGCTGGCCTCGAACTCCTGACCTCAGGTGATCCACCTGCTTTGGCCTCCCATAGTGCTGGGATTACAGGCGTGCGCCACCACACTGGGCCTAGAAATTTTCTGTTTTTATTATTTTATTAATCTTGAAAGCATTGATAAGAAATCAGTTTTCCAGAATCATTTCCAATCATGAAAGAAAATTATTTTCTCAATGATATCTTCATGTTTTCTAATTTGTCTTAGCATGTAGCTAGGAAGTTTTTAGATGATGAAGCAGAACTTTCTGAAGAAGATGCAGAATATGTTTCATCAGATGAAAATGATGAGTCAGAAAATGAAGAAGATTCCTCATTACTTGACTTTTTAAATGATGAAACTCAACTTTCACAGGCTATAAATGGTAAATGTTATAATGATCCTTCAGATTTTTTTCAATGTTTGTATGTGCTTATATTTAAATATTTTAATCAGTTTTTAATGAAACTAGACCTTAAAAGTAATTAAATGTGGTATGTGCAAAATATTTATTTCGTCATTTTCATTCAAATTCTCTAATACTTGCTTTATTTTAAACTGGTTGTTTATAGGCTTCTGCTAATTTGAATATTTCTTTTCAGATTGACCTGGGTTGCTGAAGTGTGAAATGTTCATTTCACACGTGTTTAGTACCTGCTACATGCCTAGTACTACGTAAGGCATTTAGGAACTGTATATGAATGAACAAAATAGACAAAAAATTTCTTCTTATGAAGCCTACATTCAAATGGAAAGAGACAGTATATATGCTAACTAAATTATTTAGTTTATTGTAAGATAAAAAATTACAGAAAAATAAAAAAGTTGGACAAGATGAGAAAAATTTGGAGTGATTGAGGTTGGGGGTATAAATAACAGACGAGTTGCCATTTTATTATTTTTTAATTTTATTTTTTTAGAGACAGAGTTGCCCAGAGTAGGGTGCAGTGGCGCAGTCATATTTCACTGCAGCCTTGAACTCCTAGACTCAGGAGATTCTCCTGCTTTAGCCTCCTGTAGGACTACAGGCATGTACCACCATGACCAGTTAATTTTTTTGGCCTTTTGTAGAGATGTAATCTCACTATGTTGCTCAAGTTGGTCTCCAACTTCAGACCTCAAGCAGTCCTCTAACCTTGGCCTCCCAAAGTACTGGGTCAATAGCTGTGAGCCACTGCACTCAGCCTAGCTGTGATTTTAAATAAAGCAATTAGGAATAGGCTTCATTGAGAAGGCGACATCATCAGAGACTAGAAGAAGAGAGATTTAGTGATGTAGATTGTTAAGACCAACTGAAATACAAAGCTAAATGTATTAAATTTGCCAAGTAAAGCAGTTTACTTTCGGAAAACAGTGTGTTCATCCAATGCTTGAACAGATCTTACCTACAATACATTTAGAGGAGATGGTTCAGATTGACTGTAACAGAAGTGAGAAATATTCTGATTATATCTTTTCAGTATTCTAATCTTTCACAGATCTCATCATTTATTCTGCTTTTGCAGTCTCTGATATTATTTAAAGTGACAAAGTTTCTCAAAGTTTGTGACTTTTAAGAAAAAAGTGTCTAAAGACAGTGTTCTCAGTACTGTCCTTAATGCTGATATAATTTGCAGGATAAGGTTTTATGCCCTCGATGTTCATTAACAGAAGTGACTTTTGCAGGTTTACAATATAATCCAGTGGAAGAATGTTGATACAAAGACAACAGCCAGTGCAAAGGTCCTGAGTCGGTAGTGTGTCTGGCCTGTTGAAGGAACAGTGTTGTGACTGGAATGAGGGAAAACGGAAGGTAGTAGGAAGATCAGATAAATAGCAGCCAGATCATAATCTGACATAATTTAGTAGAATCTCTGTAGCTTCTATGTTGAGAATGACCTGTAGGGGAACAGAGGTAGACTGAGACCAGTTAGGAGACTGTTGAGGTCCTCCAACCAAGGAATGGTAGTGGCTTCTACCAAGATAGTAGCACTGAGGAGAGTGAGAAAGAGTGAATTCTGGATACATAAAGCTGACAGGATTTTCTGATGGATCAGAAAAAAAGGACGAGTCAGTAAGCTTGAGCAACAAGGATATAGTTGCTGTTATATTATGGGGAAGGCTGCAGATGAAGCAGTTTAGATGGCGATTATAGAGATTTGAAATTCCATTGCAGACACAGTATGTTTGAACTATGTATAGTTTCAAAGCTTTTTTTTTAAGTACCTCAAAATTCACATTATCTTTTGTTTTTATGTATCATGTCTCAAGTACCTTTCATTATAACTTTTAAAAATGCTAGGCATAAAAAAAAACCAAGGTGTTTCCCAGGTTTTCCTTAACTGAAAATTATGAAACATACTTTTTATTGGCTGTGGGTTTTAATGTTTTTAGTGCATATTTGCTTTTCTGGCTAGATTTCTTATGTTTTTGTGAAACTTCTGTAAATCTGGTACATTTTTAAGGTCTTTGTATACCTTTGTTTTGAAAGAAAAGTCTGTTTCAATCCTCATTTTCAGAGAGATAGCTAAAGCAGGGAACTTAAGTTGTCCATGATCACTCAACTAGATGATCTGATTTCAAAGGCTAAACTCCTAACTTAATATTTTTCAATAATTGTTTATAGACATCTTTTAATATTTATTGTCTTTGTGTAAAATATTTGCACAAGGTTTGAATCAAGTAAATTTGAAATAGATTGAAGTTAAATACTTCAATCATTGAAATAAATAATTGACATAAATACTGCAATTATTCATTTAAATAATTTTGCTACTTTGTCTTAAATTCTTATCTTTACACAGATGCTGAAATGAGAGCTGTTTACATGAAATCTTTGCGTAGTCCGATGATGAACAATAAGTACAAAATGATTCATAAGACACATAAAAACATAAACATTTTCTCACAGGTATGAACTATAGAAATATAATGGAGAATTTCTGGATGGTGAGGTTGAAATATGTTCCTGTTAATGAAGCCTCCATTTTGTTTCTAAAACTGGGCTCTCAGAGCTATTTGAGATAATTTCTGCCCAAAGTCAGGAAGCTCGACTAAATGAATTCTCAAGATCCCTTTTTGGCCAGGTATGGTGGCTCACGCCTGTAATCCCAGCACTTTGGGAGGCCAGTGCTGGTAGATCACCTGAGGTCAGGAGTTCAAGACCAGCCTGGCCAACATGGTGAAATCCCATCTCTACTAATAAGACAAAAATTAGCCAGGATGGTAGCACATGCCTGTAATCCCAGCTACTTGGGAGGCTAAGGCAGGAGAATAGCTTGAACCCGGGAGGCAGAGGTTGCAATGAGCCAAGATTGCACCATTGCACTCCAGCCTGCACGACAAGAGCGAAACCCCATTTCAAAAAATAAAAAAAAATCCCTTTTTTGTCCTTGGTTGATAAAATTTATTTTTTTCACAAAAATGTTATATTCTGAAAATTATAGGTTATATCATTTATGGATAACATTTTCTTTTTTTTTTTTTTTTTTTTTGACGGAGTCTAGCTCTGTCGCCCAGGCTGGAGTGCAGTGGCTGGATCTCAACTCACTGCAAGCTCCGCCTCCCGGGTTCACGCCATTCTCCTGCCTCAGCCTCCCAAGTAGCTGGGACTACAGGCGCCCGCCACCGCGCCCGGCTAGTTTTTTGTATTTTTTAGTAGAGACGGGGTTTCACTGTGTTAGCCAGGATGGTCTCGATCTCCTGACCTCGTGATCCACCCGTCTCGGCCTCCCAAAGTGCTGGGATTACAGGCTTGAGCCACCGCGCCCGGCCAAGGATAACATTTTCATATTAGTCATGTTTGTTTATAAATTGCCATGTTCAACTTGGTAATGTGTACTCTCTGTACTTCCATTGTGCTTATTATATAGCATTTATCATCTATTATTATTGTTTACTTTCTACCTGCTGTTACTAAACCTTAAATTTCTAGATGGTAAATCATTCTTTTCCTTTATTCTCAAACTCATTTTCCTCCACAAAGAATGTACTTGGTATATGTTAGTTGAGTAAGTGGCTGAATTAATAAAGTAAATTAAACAAATATTAATGCAGATTTCATGTGCTTCGAAGTATGTTTTAAATACCTGTTAATTGTCTGAAATAAATGTAAAATATTCTTATGTTTTTACTGTAGATTCCTGAACAAGATGAAACCTATTTAGAGGATAGTTTTTGTGTTGATGAGGAGGAGTCTTGCAAAGGCCAATCAAGTGAAGAAGAAGTTTGTGTTGATTTTAACTTAATAACTGATGATTGCTTTGCAAGTAGCAGTAAAAAGTATAAAACCCGACGTGCAGTAATGCTAAAACAAATGAGGGAACAAAACTGTGCACATTCAAAAAAGAAATTATCCAGAATTATTTTACCAGATGATTCAAGTGAGGAGGAGAACAATGTAAATGATAAAAGAGAATCTAATATTGCAGTTAACCCAAGCACTGTTAAGAAGAACAAACAACAGGACTGTTGTTTAAATTCAGTGCCTTCTGGAGCTTCTCTGCAGTCCAAGATGCATTCTAATCCAGTAGTTAATCAATCACCAAAGCAGAGCAAACCGACATCACTTAATTTAAAGGATACAATTTCTGAAGTCTCAGACTTCAAACCTCAAAATCATAATAAAGTCCAGTCTACGACACCACCCTTCACTACTGTTGATTCACAGAAAGACTGTAGAAAATTTCCAGTTCCACAGAAGGTATGGATCAAAGAAAGGAAAAATGTCTTTAGATGGTTACCAGAAGTTTTTCTTTTTCTTTCTTATGTATGTGTTTTGTATTAAATAACTAGGTCAAAGAAAAATTAACAAAAAAATTTTGAAGAAAATGTCTTCAAACAAGAAAACAATACACGAAATTATATGGGCAATTCACAGGATGCTCAGGTTTTAATTTTTTAAATATGTTAATGTTTTGTTAACACTGTGTAAGGAAACTGGATAATTTTATTAAAAGGATGTAGGAAAATAGGGCTTTCTGCAAGGCAAAGTTAATTGAAATTACGTGTTCAGAGCTAGTTCCTTGGCCAGGTGCAGTGTCTCATGCCTGTAATCCCAGCACTCTGGGAGGCCGAGGCAGTCCGTGGATCACTTGAAGTCAGGAGTTCAAGACTAGCCTGGCCAACATGGTGAAATGACATCTCTACTAAAAACACAAAAATTAGCTGGGCATGGTCGTGCATCCCTGTAGTCCCACCTACTTGGGAGGTTAAGGTAGGAGAATCGCTGAAACTTGGGAAGGAGAGGTTGCAGTCAGCCGAGATCGTGCCATTTCACTCCAGCTTGGGTGACAGAGCAAGACTCCATCTCAAAACACACACAAAAAAGACCTAGAACTAGTTCCCAGATTAACTTCTCTTCTTCTCAGAAGGCTTTGGGTATGTAAGTCTCTTTTTATTGGGTAAAGGAATTTGGGAGTACCAACTGGTTTCCTTCCTTAAAGTTTTCTTCCACTTCCTTCCAGAATGACTGCTAAGTCGTCCAGTTTTACCTTCTCCCTGTTGTGCTGTTTCTAGAAGAATCACTGTAAAACTGTTTCTTGTTTTTAAGAGTTTATAGTTACAGTAATTTTGCTAAATAGGGGTTAAATAAATAATAGGAGCTGTATATATTCATTTGTTTGCCTAACTAGGAGTGAGACTGAAAATACTTATTAAAAATTAATAATTTTTATAATTGACAAATAATTGTATGTATTTATCAAGTAGGACATGTTTTGAAATATACATTGTGGAATGGCTAGATCAAGCTAATTAACATATGTATTACCTCAAATACTTATCATTTTTTGGTTGAGAACACTTAAAATTTACTCTTTCAGTGATTTTCAAGATAAAATACCTTGTAATTGACTATAGTCTTCCTATCTGAAATTTTGTATCATTTGACCAACACCCTCCACCCCAACCTTAACCCCTGTACTAACTACTATTCTACTCTCTGCTTCTACTTCTCTTTATCCCCAAGAAGTTTCATCACACTCTGCCTTAGCCACATGCTTGACAGTGTCCACACAATGGTTCTCATATTTGTGTTTCCAGTTGCAAATTGTCCCCAGTTTTTTTTTTTTTGTGGGAGAGGCATAGTTATTTCTTGAAGGCATTGTTAGGAAAAGATTGACTACATTAAGTCTTTATAATAGACTGGAGAACAAGAAAGTACTTAATTTCTTTGAGTTTCAATATCCTCATCGATAGTATAGAGATTAAAATCCCAAGATGAGTTCTCATTGTGTTGCCTAGGCTGGAGTACAGTGGCTATCCACAGGTGCGATCATAGCTCACTGCTGACTTGAACTCCTGGACTCACGTGATCCTCCTACCTCAGCCTTCTTAGTAGCTGGTACTATATGGTACACCATGCCTGGCAAGATTACTATTTTTGTATAATTCATTGTAATTGGGGTCTGTTATTTGAGAATTACTGTGTTCCTTTGGAAGTATCATGTCCTTGCTTTTTCATATATGACGTGTCCTTATGTTGATTTCTACACATCTAGTGGGACATTCACCTCATGAAGTTTTATGGAGTAATTTCCCAGGGAAAGACTTATTTGTATAAATGAGTCTTAGGGTGTCAGTTTGGTGAGGTGTGTTGGCCTTGGTTCTAGGTGGATACAGTAGTGTAGTTTCTGTGTAGTTTCTTCAGCTGTAATTCACACTAGTGACATTTGCGACTGTCTCAGTATCCTAGGCTTTTCTCGACAAGACAGAGTCCCTCCTGACCCTGGGTAACTCTATCTGGGCAGTGGAGATGAGGCTACAGAGGCTGGGTGCCTCCACACTGCCCTTCTGGGCTTCAAATTACCATAGATGCCTATTCACCCCCACACCACACTCCAGTGCTCTTTACTTTGAAAAGAGAAATAAGCACTGGTAATCACTAACACTTTAAGCAGTATTTCTACTTTGGTATGTCCTAACTAGAAAATAGATACAGGCTAGTGATACTTTGAAGAGCACTATGAAAAAGGATCAGTAGATCTTAATGGAAAGATGTTTTAAGTTTTCTACTATTAGTGAATAAAATTACATATAGTATAATTCTTATTACTTGAAATTAGGAGGGGAAAGAATTTTTGAGGTAAATTTGAAAAGGCATAAAATAGACTACCCTGACAAAAATCTTCACAGATTAAAATACTAATATTTGCATTGTCATAAATATTACAAACAGTATTCCTTGTCTTTTATTTGCTTTTTTGTTTTGTGTTTAGTGTTTCTTGCTATGTGAAATATAACTTCTTTGTGCAGCCTAGATTTTTTTTCTTTGTACTTCCTGACCTTGTTGTCATGTTTAGGAAGCCATACTCTAAGATAACTAAGTACTTTCACTATTTTCTTCTAGTTCTTTAGTGGCCATTTCCTCCTTCATTACATTTATTATTCTTTTTTTAAATTAAATATTAAATATATTTTAGCGATAATTTCTGAATAATTAGGATGTTGATCTTAGTTTATTATGTTAAAATATAGAAAGTCTACCTTAAGTTACAATGTAGAAAGGTAGAGGGAGTATTGCTCCTATCCTTACTATAACAAAGAGCCAGTCATCAGCAAAATCATGTTTTCTTGAAACCATTACAGAGCTAAGGTTGTAGGGCAAACAATTAGGCTGATATTTAAGGAAAAACAGGCCCCTCCAATGAAAAGCTTGCTGATTCATGGCAATCACTGGACACCATAAAATGTGGTAAAAATAATTCAGCTGACCGGGGGCAGTGGCTTACGCCTATAATCCCACACTTTGAGAGGCCGAGGCAGGGGGATCATTTGAAGTCAGGAGTTTGAGACCAGCCTGGCCAACACGGTGAAACTCTGTCACTACTAAAAATACAAAAAATTAGCCAGACATGGTGGCAGATGCCTGTAGCCCCAGCTATTCAGGAGGCTGCGCCAGGAGAATTGCTTGAAGCTGGGAGGGAGAGGTGCTGCACTCCAGCCTGTGTAACACAGCGAGACTCCATCTCAAAAAAAAGAAAAACGAAACAAAAATAACAAAAAAATTAGCCTGGCATGCTGGTGCATACCTGTAGTCCTAGCTACTCAGCATGCTAAGGTGGAAGGATCACCTGACCCCGGGAGGTTGAGGCTGCAGTGAGCTGTGATCGTGCCACTGCACTCCAGCTTGGGCAACAAAGTGAGACTCTCTAAAAAAAAAATTAAAAAAAAGTTTCAGCTAAAACGTTAGTGAATTACAAAAGGCAATGGACTAGCATGAAAGCTTAGAACCCCTGGGAGTTGTAGACACACGGGGAATTTACAGCCACTCATGGGCTCTTCACACACTCATCAGGGATTCACAAAAAAGACTGAGAATAAGAAAAACCCTTTTTCTTAGTACAGTCCTTGGGGAAGAGATAAGCAATTGCTGTGGAAAAGGAACCATGCCTCACCTTGTTCCTTTCCAACTTTCCCCTATGGAACAAAAAGCTTTAAGCTACTGGGGGAAGAGCAGCAAACTATTATCGCCCTCAGAGCTTAGGTGAAGACTGCAGATCAGGAAGGAAACAAGAAAAATATCCTCTATAACTGGAAGAAGGGCAGGAAAACATCTTAAGCCTACACAATTAGAGGTCTCTAATAACTGGGAGGGAGAGTAAGATCACTGAGAAATTCCTACCTTCGAGACCTACGGAAACAAGTCCTGCCCAAGACTATGGCTGAACCAGGACAATAGAAAACACCAATTCCAGACTCCTAGTGCTCCCTCCCACCAGTCTAGCAAACACCAAGTAACTAGAGCAATCTGCTGACAAGTATGGGAAGAGAACATCTTCGCAAATCCAAAGTTATGAAGATTTTCCTTTATGTTTCCTTGTAAGAGTTTTGTAGTTTTAATTCTTCAGTGTATACCTTTGATTCATTTTGAGTTAACTTTTGTTAATGATGTAGAAGTCCAGCTTTTGTTGGTGGTGATGCATGGCTATCTTGCTTAAAATCAGTTGACCATATATGTGAGGGTTTATTTCTAGACTCTCATTTCTTTGGCATATGTCTTTTTCTATGCCAGTACCACACTGTCATGATTCCTGTAGCTTTATAGTAAGTTTTGAAGTTGGTAAGTCTGAGTTTTCTAACTTTTTTTTTTTTTTTAAGATTGTTTTAGATATTCAGAGTCCCTTGAAATACATGAAATTTAGTATGGGTTTTCCCATTTCTGCAATATATCCTTTTGGAATTTTGAAAGAGATTGTATTGAATACATAGATCGTTTTGGGTAGTATTGTCGTCTTAATAATGTTAAATTTTTCAGTGCATGAAAATGGGATGTCTTTTTATTTATTTTGTTCATGGTCCCAAATTGAAATCTACAAAATAATTTATATTCAACAAATTCCAGGCCAGGCACGGTGGCTCACGCCTGTAATCCCAGCACTTTGGGAGGCCGAAGTGGGTGGATCATCTGAGGTCAGGAGCTCAAGACCAGCCGGGCCAACATGGTTTGAAACCCTGTCTCTACTAAAAATATAGAAATTAGCCGGGTGTTGTAGCAGGCACCTGTAATCCCAGCTACTTGGGAGGCTGAGGCAGGAGAATGACTTAAACCCAGTAGGCAGAGGTTACAGTGAGCTGAGAATGCACCATACAACTCCAGCCTGGACGACTGGAGCAAAACTCCATCTCAAAAAAAAAAAAATCCAGTTTTATTTTTGTGTCCTTCACTGTTTCCTTCCTTGTACAAAGGTAATAATTAAAAATATCTATATACTTCGGCTCGTTTATACATTGTTTGAAATATATAATTAGATGCTTTTATATTTTTAATCTTCCTTAGATAGGTTAGTAAAATATAGTACGTACTTTATCCCATCTTGATTTTTTTACTTAAAACTATCCTCAGGTTCACTCAATAGTAATATACAGATATATATTCCTCATTACTTTGTGTAGCTACATATACCATTGTATGATTATGTAATTATTTATTCAACATTTCTATATTGTGGGTTGTTTCTAATCTTTTGTTCTTATAATAAATAGCCATGTTTGTATTCTCTTAAATGTTGCCGGTGTAACTTTGGGATTAATTTCTTGGAATTGCTGTAAAAAGTAAATGCATATGTAATGTTGCCAGATATTGCTAACTTCTCTATAGGGTTTGTACTTTTTTTTTTTTTTTGAGGCAGAGTCTCGCTCTATTGCCCAGGCTGGAGTGCAGTGGCTCTGCTCACTGCAGACTCCGCCTCCCACGCCCAGATAATTTTTGTATTTTTAGTCGAGACAGGGTTTCACCATGTTGGCCAGGCTGGTCTCGAACTCCCCGCCTCAAATGACCTACTCGCCTCAGCCACCCAAAGTGCTGGGATTACAGGCGTGAGCCACTGCACCTGGCCCTGTACCATATTATTACTACCAGCATTGTAAAAGAGTTTCTGATTTCTCCAGAACTTTATTAACAGAGAATATTGTCAACCTAGTGAGAGATGGCGTGTCATATAGTTTCAAATTTGTGTTTTTCTTTGCATAGCAAAGTTGAAAGCATCTTTTTTCTTTCAGTTTCATACATTCATATAGCTTGTAAGAGCCATTTGCATTTCTTTTTTGAGAGCACATTTTATTACTTGCTTTTTGTGGATCACACAGATATTGTGTATTCTGGCTACAAGCCTACATGAGGGCTGTATACCAATTCTGAGATTTTTTCCCTCTCTACCAGATATCAAGATTGACAGCTACTTTTTCCTTTCTGCTTTTATGGAGTAGATTTATTTTTTATTTGCGCTTATAAAAATGTTTAACCGTTTTTGGGGACAGAGGTTCGGACATCTGGCACTGTTTCCCGTGCCCTGTGCCTCTGCAAAAAGAGGAGCTCATGGTTCACAGGATTTGGCAGATTACTTTGGAAAGGAAAGCTGGGTATGTTCTGGCTTAAGTAACTTCCAAAATTCTCACTTCCATGTTGTTTTTGACCTCGGTGTATTTCTTCCTTTCTCGTCAGACCATTTATGTGTTTCTAAGTATTTTTTACAAACATGTTAGTTTTTTAAAACTAAACAGGTTTAGTTGTTTTCAACTGGAGATACTTTCTGGTTATCTAATCTTCCAATTATTTTTCAAAAATGTCTTGTCTGGTTTCCTTATTCTTCACAATGAACTCTAATCTGCTCTAAGATTATTTCATCTTCCATTCATTTGTTTTTTTTCTCTAGGCTAAAAATTATAATTTTCTTTTTTAACACTTATTTCCTTTCCTGTTCATTTTTAGACTTTCTCCTATTTCTTTACATCCTACTGTTCTTAGCTTTTGTTGTTAATTATAGCTTTATAGTTTTTTGAGGTGTAAGAATAGTGACTTACGTGTTCTTTCATGTATTGTCACTTTGGTCAAATTGAAGGAAGAAAACTGGACGTTCTCAGTACGGAAAATCAACTTTGGACGTGAGACACTTATGGCACATTTATGTATTTCACCTGATTGTGACCAGTGTTTTCCACTTTTTCAGGATGGTAGTGCTTTGGAGGATTCTTGCGCTTCAGGGGCATCCTCTTCCAATTCAAGACCACATTTAGCTGGGACACATAGTTCTCTTAGACTTCCACAGGAAGGAAAAGAAACCTGTATTCTTGTAGGCGGTCATGAAATAACTTCTGGATTAGAAGTAATTTCTTCCCTAAGAGCAATTCATGGGTTGCAAGTAGAAGTTTGTCCTCTTAATGGCTGTGATTACATCGTGAGTAACCGCATGGTGGTGGAAAGGAGGTCTCAGTCTGAGATGTTAAATAGTATCAATAAGAACAAGCTCATTGAGCAGATCCAGCACCTGCAGAGTATGTTTGAAAGAATATGTGTGATTGTGGAAAAGGACAGAGAAAAAACAGGTTTGTATTTTTAAATATCTTTGTTTATAAGACTGTAAAGGAACTTGACTGTTAACTTAGTTTATTCTTCTATTATTAGGATGTGGGAACTCTTAAAATATAAACACCTGACTGGTGAATGTCATTCTTATTTTCCTGCAGCCATAATGGCTTTCATTAGTTATTGTATTTAAATACAGCTTATGAGAACTGAAGGGTTGGAAATTGAAGGCAAGTCTGCCAAACGTAAGACTGTTTCAGGAACCCACGAAGAATGAGGGCCTTAAATAAGGCAGCAATGGGGAGGAGTAGTAGTATTCGGAAGATGTTTAAGGAGTCAGGATTAGCAAGAGTTGGTGGGAGGAGTTGAGAATTACTGAGTTGACCAACTTCTTGGTTATTGAGCAGTTAAATAGTGGTACTGTTTATTGCAATTATGAATATAATGGAAGCAACAGATAAGAGGGACAAGGAAAGTTCAATTTTGAACACGTTAAGATCGAGTTCTCAGTGGGTCACTGAAGTGGGTGCCTAGGATGCATTTGGAAGTACAGGATTGGAGCTTCAGGTAGGTTATTTCTGCAGTAATTATTCAATTGTATGGCGAGCCGTCAAGAACAGTGAAAAGATCATGAGATACGGAATCAGAAGACACACCGTTTCTATGGTTTCTCTATGAGACATTGCACTGACAAGTCACTCCCTCTGAGGAACTAATAATACACTTGTCCTATTCATCTTGTGATATTATGAGGACTAAGTAAAATCATGTAGTTGTGAAAGCCACTGCAGAAGAATTGAACATTTATACTTTTGGTAATAGTGTAGTTTATGCAAAACATTGGTATGGGAATTGGGCAGCTTTTTCATCCCCATTTTGTCATTGGTGAACCATGTGGCCTTAGATAAGTCATTTTATCTTTTGGTTACCCACTTTTTTTTTTCCTTTTTTTTTTGAGACAGAGTCTCGCTCTGTCACTCAGGCTGGAGTGCACTGGCACGATCTCAGCTCACTGCAACCTCCACCTCCCAGGTTCAAGCAATTCTCTTGCCATAGCCTCCTGAGTAGCTGGGATTACAGGTATGTGCCACCATGCCCAGCTAATTTTTGTATTTTTAGTAGAGACGGAGTTTCACCATGTTGGTCAAACTGGTCTCGAACTCTGGACCTCAGGTGATCTGCCAGCCTTGGCATTCCAAAGTGCTGGGATTCCAGGCATGAGCCACCATGCCCAGCCTTTTTTTTTTTTTTTTTTTTTGAGGCAGAGTCTCGCTCTGTCACCCAGGCTGGAGTGCAGTGGTGCAATCTCGGCTCACTGCAACCTCTGCTTCTTGGGTTCAGGTGAATCTCCTGCCTGAGCCTCCTGAGTAGCTGGGACTACAGACGTGTGTCACCACGCTCAACTAATTTTTTTTTTGTATTTTTTGTAGAGATGAGGTTTCACCATGTTGGCCAGGATGGTCTCGATTTCTCGACCTTGTGATCTGCCTGCCTCGGTCTCCCAAAGTGCTGGGATTATATGTGTGAGCCACCGTGCCCAGCCCCAGCCTCTTTTTAATTTGAAAAGTCAGGGATAAAGGAAATAGATTTGGAGTAGACAGGAAAGTAACATGGCAAAGGTTATAGAAAAGTATCGAGGGCCATGATAGGGAATACCAATAAAAGGATTTAAGTAGAATATGGAATAGAAAATGAACAAGAAAGGGTAGGGAACTAATTGGCAAGATGACATTAAAATGGGTGTACAGGGTAATTGTTGAGTGATTCTTTGGAATAAATACATAAGATAATTTTATATCACTTAAACCAGTACTTAATGCGCCCTTCCTCAGAGCTAGCATGAAAAATTAGAGATGAGTAATACAATCTTGGCCTTCAGGAGTGAATTATGTAGGAATATAAGCTCTTCCTTATTCACCTTTCTATGTTGATTCCAGCTCAAGGTGCTCATAGTTATCCCTATTTTCTTTCTCAGATATTTGAGAAACATTAGTTGTAGGGTTTCTCATTAGCAGAATGTGGCACTAGTTTGCCAATGGTGTAGATCTTGGGATTTTAATAAAATAAAGTATATTAATGATTCTACTTGATATTAGTTACTAAAGTTTGCCTTTCCCTAAATATAAATATTTAGGAGACGCATCAAGGATGTTTAGGAGAACAAAAAGCTATGACAGCCTGCTGACTACCTTAATTGGCGCTGGAATCCGAATTCTTTTCAGTTCCTGCCAAGAAGAAACTGCAGATTTGCTAAAGGAACTGTCTTTAGTGGAACAAAGAAAGAATGTTGGTATTCATGTTCCAACAGTGGTGAATAGCAGTAAAAGTGAGGCACTCCAGTTTTATTTAAGTATTCCTAATATAAGTTATATAACTGCATTAAATATGTGTCACCAGTTTTCATCTGTGAAAAGGATGGCTAACAGGTATGTCTGTTGTAATATTTTTAAATGATTACTTTTAAAAGATTCTTAAAAGCATTCCATAGAAGTTTAACGTTAAAAAAATTTAAGAGGCATCATGCCTGTTAGATTTTATTCAGTAAACATTTTTTGCCTGCCAACATATATTAGTTACTATATGAAGCTGAGGGACATTAATCGAAAAAAAGAAAAAATAGGTGTAGGGATTTCCTTTGAGAACCTTAGAGCTCTGTGGAGAGACAATAAATAGCAGTTACATTTGACCTTGCAATCTAACATTTCTGGGCTGTTCAGTTCTGTAACAAGAAAAATGAGCATTTATATTGCTTGAAGAGGGAGATTTTAGAATGTAGTTCATTTTAATTAAAGGCCTACATCAGATACTATCTTAGCTCATGCTGCAATGCTAAAATACCATAAACTGGGTAATTTATAAATGACAGAAGTTTATTTCTGCCAGTTCTGGATACTGGAAGTCTGAGATATGGCTGGGTTCTGGAGAGAGCTTTGTACTGAGTCACAGACTACTGCCTTCTCATTGTATCCTCACATGGCAGAAATAGAGCTAGCTAGCTCTTTGACCTCTTCTTATAAGTGCACGAGGATATCCACCTTTATCAACTAATTCTCAAAGTTGCCTCTTCCAAATACCATCACATTGGGATTAGGGCTTCAACATATGAATTTTGGGGAACACAAAAACATTCAGTTCATTGAAGATATTGGAATTGTTTTTCTAGATAATTTTAAGGAAAGGAACCAAGTAGCTGTTTTATCCAAACTAATTTTCAAGACATCAGCTGGACAGATAATGCTTGAGATGATTTCCTTAAAGGCTACTGTGTTTGGTGTTCTTTAGGTAATATTAAATTTTATAAAAGCCAGAAGTCCTAGTGTAATGATTTTGTCTCATTTATTTTTCAGCACACCTCAAGAAATCTCCATGTATGCACAAGTAACTCATCAGAAGGCTGAGGAGATCTATAGATATATTCACTATGTATTTGACATACAAATGTTACCAAATGATCTTAACCAAGATAGACTGAAATCTGATGCATAATCAGGCTGCTAAAGATGGGGCTTTCAAAGAACTCTCACAATATTAAACGCACTTCAGTAATCATTGCTGTTTTGTGATTATGTTTATTTGTAAATAGAATATTTCCTTAAATATATTTTATATTGTATATATTTTTATTTATATAGATTATATAAATTATTAAAAAACAAAAATCTGATGTTTGGTGATCATTTTGACTAGATTATGAAACTAATTCTTTTTATTAAATAAAAGAAGGTTTATTAAAAGTGTTACTAAGGGTAGTTTAAGAAAGTAAAAGCTAAGCTAGAGATATACTTTGGAATGTTTCCCAAGATTAAAGTTGTACTGTTGTGATAAATAGTAAAGTTGATATGTCTAACTACAGCCAACTTGTTGATTTTTCCCATGTGTAGATAGTATACTTTAAGTGTACCGATTCTAAATATGTGTACTTGGTAAGGTGTGGGTGATGGGTGGTTGTGAGATAAATGACCCAGTAACTAGGAAAGTAGAAAACTTAACTGAATGTTTATCTGACCAGAGGTGTGTCCCAGTTAAGTACTGTCAAATCTGTTAATATGAACTCTTAATATGGTTTGGCTGTGTCCCCAACCAAAATCTCATCTTGACTTATAATCTGAATTATAATCCCCATATGTTGGGGAGGGACCTCCTGGAAGGTGATTAGATCATGGGGGCGGTTTCCCCCATGCTGTTCTCGTGATAGTTTTCAGAGGATCTGATGGTTTTATAAGGAGCTTTTCCTCTGTTCACTCTGCAGTACTCACACCTAGTGCCATGTGGAAAAGGAAACATTGGCTTCCCCTCCACCATGATTGTAAGTTTCCTGAGGCCTCCCCAGCCATGCAGGACTGTGAGTCAATTAAAATCTTTTCCTTATAAATTTCCCAGTCTTGGGTTATTTCTTCATAGCAGTGTGAGAATAGACTAATACAAACTCCCAGCTACCTTACTCTTTTTTGTTGCTGAAATATATTCAAGGTGGTATATTGGTTTGGACTTAGAAAGTTTCTTTTTAATATAAATTACTGAATTCAGGCCCATTATGTTGACCACATTACATTTACTGTTTTGATCCATTCTGTCGTCTGTGATGACATTAAGAAGGCTTTGCTTGGGGCCTGGCACGGTGGCTCACGCCTGTAATTCCGGGCAGATCACGAGGTCAGGAGGTCGAGACCATCCAGGCTAACACGGTGAAACCCTGTCTCTACTAAAAATACAAAAAAATTAGCTGGGCGTGGTGGCGGGCACCTGTAGTCCTAGCTACTTGGGAGGCTGAGGCAGGAGAATGGCATGAAACTGGGAGGGGGAGCTTGCAGTGAGCCGAGATCGCGCCACTGCACTCCAGCCTGGGCGACAGAGTCAGACTCTATCTCAAAAACAAAAACAAAAACAAAAAAAGAAGGCTTTGCTTGTATCTGCAATATATATGACATCTTTCTTCTAGTCAGTCTAGTACTAAAGCAGCCTTTAATTATGTGAGTCCTTTATTCTCAGCCTCATTTTTACCCCTATTACATTGTTGGGTACTTGAACCAGCCTCACCGCAGAGAGCTTTCCTCACCTTAAATCTGGCAGGGACTTCAGAGCTCATGTAATTCAAATCACTTCTCTTCCCTTTCTTACCAAATGATAAAAGTGATGCCCAGAAACAAGTGACTTATTCAAGTTTAGGCTGGCAAATCTAGAAGCAGAACCCAGAAACTACATATGATTCTCTTTCACTCTATGGTGTTGATAAAAGGGGACAAAAAAGTTATTCTGCCTAGCTCCTTTGAGATAGTATCAACTCTCAAGTTGTCTGAAAGCAGCTGACTTCTTATGTCTGCTGCTCAATAATTCTGTCAAAACCAGAGAGAGGAAACACTGTAAGTTATTGCCTAGTGTGCAGTTATCAATTTTCTGTAACTGGACTTTTTGAGTATTTCTCCTTTAGTAGTGAGCACAATGCTAAGCTTTGACAGGAGGAAAGGAGCCTTTCTCCTTCCACTGTGCTACATCTTCATGCATCATGCTGCTGCTACATTGTCAGCAGGGACTGTGGGTAGGGGCATCTGGTGGTGCTTTGCCCCAGCTGCATGCCAGAATCATGCAGTCCCTCAACCTCAGAGATACCACATGCTCAGACTCAGCTGTGTGTGTACCCATCAGACAAAAAAAATTATGTACATTAACATGGTGTTACAGACATAACCTAGAGGATTTCATTTATTTATGCTTTCTGTGTGGAGAGCTCTATCCATATTTAGGCTTGCAATAGCCTCCTCCTATACTCTCATTGGTAGCCATTAACCATTGATTATCCATCTTATTATTTAAGTCCTTAAGGTCTTTTTCTTTTCCACTTTTAAGTCTCCTTTGGAGGTTACTTACCTTAAACTTTATTATTAGTTCATCTTATGACCTGATAGAAATGGGACAAACCAGGTACCTGGCAGGTGAGATACCTTAGAATAGGGAAGGCGCTGAAGGAGTTCTGATAGGACAAGGGAATATATAGGCAGTAGGGGTCAGACTCTTGATTTGAGTCAAGTTTATGCCATTTCAATTACCTTTTTACTTTTTGTTAAGGGATTTAACCACCTTCTTAACTCCTAAAACACTATCCATTAACTCCAAGCAGTATAGTATTAGATCAAGTATTGGCAACTCAAGTAATACAACAGCATTTTTTTTTGGCCACTCCAAAATAAACCTTTCTTTTGATCCATCCTATATCCACCAACGGTCTTTATGGCAGAAATAATCATAGTAGTTTAAAGAATAATCTTAGTCCAATTGCACTGTTCTTTTTACAGTGTTTCCATGAGTCCTATAATTATACAACTGCTGATTATTACTATTTTATTTTATTTACTTATTTATTTTAAGAGGAGTCTTTTTCTCTTGCCCAGGCTAGACTGCAGTGGCTAGTTGCAGGCATGATCATAGCACACTTCAGCCTTGAACTCCTAGGCTCAAGCAATCCTCCTTCCTCAGCCTCCCAGGTAGTTGAAACTACAGGTATATGACACCAGGCCTGCTCTGACTAAAACACTTAAGAAACAAGAAAATGTTACTTTTTTTTTTTTTTTTTTTTTTTGAGGAAACTTAAAACAGGACCACTCGTGATTTGTTTTTATTTCTATCACCCAGTAATTAGTAACAAACAAAAAACAAGAAACAAATATTATAAAAGCAAACTAACTTTATTTGAATAATCTAAATAGAGAACAAAGGTAGATGAATGTGTAGCCAGAAGGAAAATATCCTATATGTCAAGTTTCAAAACATAATAAGCGAAAATAAGTTTATTTCTAAACGAAATTTCAGTGAAAGAAAAAGATGTTTATTATGACATAATATATTGATTACTAATGGTGGATCTATTAACTGTCTAATCTAGTCAAAATATTTAAGCTGTATCTGCATATGTAAATAACACTTAAAAATTAGAGAACAAAATAGTAAATAATTATTTAGTAAAATAAAATAAATATCTAGTAAAATAATGGCAAAGCAATAAACTAAATATACATAGGTTTCATAGATATGCCAATCACATAAAATAAAAACAATCAGGAGAGGAGCATGTCAACAATGTATAATTTAATTCCAACAATGTGTAATTTAAACATTAGGCTTGGATAACAACTGGTAACAAATCCTACTCTGGCTTGGATAATAACTGGTAACAAATGCTAACTTAAAAGTTTTCATGAATTCAATAGCTACCAGTACAACCTCTGTCATCCTTGTCACCTTCCCTTACTTACTTAAATGGTAGCAAAACTTTCTTGAAATTTAAAAAAAAAAATCTGTTTGGGAAATGATTTTCTTAAAGTAAAAAGACTTGGATGCATATTTAAAAAGTATCTATATATTTTAATATGCAAAAACAAATGTACAGATGTCTACACAAGCAAAAACAATTTTCTTTACATTTTTAGTACTAGAGCAATAAGGATATTTTAGTTTGAACACAAACACATGAAACCTTCAAAGAAGTCCACATTTTCATAGGAAGCTACTTTACAAAGAAAATACATGTACTCCAGTTGAAAATACAAACACACTGTCTGCTTTATGGTAAAAATCCCAGGAATCATATTTTCTCATTTTACTATGCAGAATCAGAGTTTGAAAAATAATAATCTTTCTCTTCTTCATCTAAAGATTCCACAACATTAGTGAAAAGTTTTCCAATACCAGAGTTTTCTCCTAAATCTGTGAAGAGAAGTTTAATAAAAAGATTAATAAATTTCTAAAAGTACTTTCAATAAAACTGAAAACAACTATAAGGAATAAAATGCTAAGTCTGTCCACTTGAGAGCAATTAATTTTAATACCATTTAAATAAAGAATCTACCTTATAGAACTGAGCCACAAAAGAAAGCTGTAAGTATATTACCTGTGTTAAGTGGGGTTCTCCTTCTTGGTGCTGGAGTTGAGAAATCAGTTTCAACCTATAAAAGAGTTACTATTAATAGCTAAATGGTACCTCCTGGTGAAATCTACCTCAAATCTAGACAAAATTAAGCATGCTTATCCCCAGGTTACTTTGAACTATAGGTTACTATGCCTATAATAACATTTAATCACATTATAATTATCTGTGAAATGCCTAATTCTCTTTTGGGTTTATTCAGGGCAAGAACCATGACTTACTCAATGTTGTTTCCCACTGCTGGCAAACACTACTCATAACTATAAACTAATGCTATAGCAGTTAAAGGATAGTCTATGGGCCTCCAAAAGTTGCCAAAATGCACTAAGTAATTAGGTAATGAATATACTGGTTTAGTAAACGTAAAATATAAACAAAATTTATCATGATTATATATAGTAATTATAATTACAATACTATACTATTACAGTATAGTAATTACTATACAGAATAGTAATTACTGTATTTTACCTACAGTCTGTTAATTTAACAGTACAATGTTTTGTACTAGCAGAATTTTAATTCTCTGTACTTGAAATTCTTGGCTAAAATGGTAATGTAAATGGCAAGTTTGAAGTACATGCTCACACACATTACAATGCTTATCAAACTATTGACCATGGCTGGCAATCATTAAATCTTTTAAAAATAAAAAGTAACAGAATAAAAAATATAATAGCCCCTATACTAAAAGTAAGTAGTTTGAAGAAATTTTTGAGATACAAATTGATGCTCACAGACTGTGATATAAATGTATTTTTTTCTGACATGAGGTAAAACACTATTATATCATTTAGCCCTCAAAATCATTTGGTAACATAAATCAATATAATCATGATCCCCATTATCATACCACACATGAATAAAATGATATTAGAAAGCTTAAGTAACTTGCTCAGTGTCATAAAGCAAGGGACTCAAGGGGGTTCCCATAAGTTACCATTCTCTGAGATTAGCTACTTACTTTGACGAAATTTGAGATGAAATGCTTTTTTCAGAATCCTAGTACTTATATCTGATTGATAATCAGTTATTGCAATTAAAATCAGAAAATTAAAAATTTAAAAAGTAATTCAAGGGGATAAAGGATTGTCCTAATCTTTTCTCTGAGGGATACAGATCATTCTATTAAGGCATCTTTTAGTTAAAAATTTTTCTGTAGTTGGATTTTAAATGTTAGAATGTAAAAAAATAAAATTAAGTAGCTACATCTGAAAAACACTTGAAACCATTTTAAAGCTACATAGGATTTGATGAAATGTCTTATTTTATGAGAATCATGACTCAGTCTGAATTATTCTTTAATCCTTGAACAGATAAGCTTTTGTGTTTTGCCTGAAATATCCTTCCCAGTCCTGTGTATATTTTTACCACCCTTCATTTCCCAAAAATCAAAATTTTTACCCATTTTCTCCTTGCTCCAATGTTTCAGTCTATGTAATGCCATCTGTAATCCTACAGTACTTATGTACTTACCTCATTCATGGCTTCATTATTGTAACTTATTACATTATAATCACTTTAGGGACAGGGACTGTCACATCACTTATAACTACCACAGTTTATCATATATTAAAGTTGTTTCATAGATATGTGTTGGATAAAGAAAAATACTTACTAATTTTTTCTTGATGTTGCCCCAGACAATACCACCATTACTTTTATGATATTTTTGCATACGAAAAACATATTTATCACAATCATTCCTGTTTGAATACAAAATAATTTTAAGTCAACAATATTTTTAAGTCAACTTAATAATTTTCAGTTAACTGTCATACTTTTAACCACAGGTTGAACAACAATTGCCTAAATTAATTTCAAATGTATTTCTTTTTTTGAAACAGGGTCTCACTCTGTCGCCCAGGCTGGAGTGCAGTAACATGATAATGGCTCACTGTAGCCTCAGCCTCCTGGGCTCACGTGATCCTCCCAACTCAGCCTCCCACGTAGCTTGGACTACAGGCACATGCCATCACGCCTGGCTAATCTTTGTATTTTTCTTAAGAGACAGGGTTTCGCCACATTGCCCAGGCTGCTCTTAAACTCCTGAGCTCATCAAGCAATCTGCCCTCCTGGGCCTCCCAAAGTGTTGGGATAACAGGCGTGAGCCACCATGCCTGACCTCAAATGTATTTCCATCTTTAAAAAGTACATTCTGTATTTTAAAGAGGACAATACAATGTGCCTATGGAGATGGGCAAAACGCTCAAACATTTTAAAGGAAATACTGAATAAGACTATTTTGGGAAATTATGCTTTGCTTACTGCTCATTGTACTGTCTACACTCTTTCCAGTATCTTGCTGCCTCTCTTCATTTTCCAAAACTCCCACTGAGACCTCTGGTCCTTGGACTCCCTTTTGCTGTACCATTGTTCACTTCCTTCCCTATACTAATTGAATCTCAGTTTATTCACTTTAAAGATATGCCTGGTGATTGAAAACCCTCAATTTTTCCAACTGTGCTGGGTTTCCAATCCAGCTCATCAAGCCTTTTATTTCTACAACACTTTATCTTTCTTGAATTCCCCATACCAACCACCAAATTTTTTTCTTTTGTTTTTTTCATTTCCTTTACCTTATCTCTTCCCTTACAAGTAAATAGGCTTGACTCATAACTGACGAGATTAAAAGCCAAGTAGAATGGTTGGTTGTTTTTAATTCCTTAAACCCACAATTCCTAATCCCACTTATGACAGTTAATACCAGCTGAACACCCATTTCCATACTCTCCCTTGGCTCTAAGATCTTACATACCTGAGTATCCTGTTCTTTATGACTATTTGGGAACAACCTTAAAGTTGACATGTAGAAATGTGACTGTATTAAGATACTTATCTGAATCAAACACTGCTGTATAGCAATGAATAGACCTCATCAGGTATTAGCAAACTGCTTAACAAATGAACAGGTGCGATCCCAGCACTTTGGGAGGCTGAGGCTGGTGGATTACCTGAGGTCAGGAGTTCAAGACCAGCCTGGGCAACATGGTGAAACCCCATCTCTACTAAAAATACAAAAATTAGCCGGGCACGGTGGCATGTGCCTGTAATTCCAGCTACTTGGAAGGCTGAGGCATGAGAATTGCTTGAACCTGGTAGATGGAGGTGGTAGTGAGCCGAGATCGTGCCACTGCTCTCCAACGTGAGCAACTCCATCTCAAAAACAAAAAACAAATGAACAGGCCTAGCCACTTGTTCAGGATCAGCAACTGGTAAGTCTATTGTCAAAGAGATGTCTCTGAAGACAAAGAGTTTTTCACTTCTGAAGTGATACAACTGTTTGATTACTTAAAACTGTTATGAAAAGTTCATCAATTACTAGAGATAGTAAAGTCAAAGATAGTGAAGAAGCCTAAGAAAATCTTTTTTTTTTTGGCCGGGCGCGGTGGCTCAAGCCTGTATTCCCAGCACTTTGGGAGGCCGAGATGGGCGGATCACGAGGTCAGAAGATCGAGACCATCCTGGCGAACACGGTGAAACCCCGTCTCTACTAAAAAATACAAAAAACTAGCCAGGCGAGGTGGCGGGCGCCCGTAGTCCCAGCTACTCGGGAGGCTGAGGCAGGAGAATGGTGTAAACCCGGGAGGCGGAGCTTGCGGTGAGCTGAGATCCGGCCACTGCACTCCACCCTGGGCGACAAAGCGAGACTCCGTCTCAAAAAAAAAAATCTTTTTTTTTAAGAAAAAGTTTTAGACAATATAGATACATGACATAAGTGAGTGTATCGGATTTCCTTAATTGTAAAAGTGATGTAAATGGACAGAAAATATCCCCCAAAACAAAAAACAAAAACTCACAACCCACACTGGTGTCATTCTATAACCTAGAAATAATGGCTGGTGATGTGTAAGTTAAGAAATTTCCTTCCTTGGCCGCGCGCGGTGGCTCAAGCCTGTAATCCCAGCACTTTGGGAGGCCGAGACGGGCGGATCACAAGGTCAGGAGATCGAGACCATCCTGGCTAACACGGCGAAACCCTGTCTCTACTAAAAACACACAAAAAAATTAGCCGGGCGAGGTGGCGGCGCCTGTGGTCCCAGCTACTCGGGAGGCTGAGGCAGGAGAATGGCGGGAACCCGGGAGGCGGAGCTTGCAGTGAGCTGAGATCTGGCCACTGCACTCCAGCCTACGCGACAGAGCGAGACTCCGTCTCAAAAAAAAAAAAAAAAAAAAAAAAAAAGAAATTTCCTTCCTTATGAATTTGTTACATAAAATTGGGATCATACTGAATGTAGTTTTCCTAGCTTTAAAAAACTACTATCCACTGGATATTTTTCTGTCATTAAACATTCTTGAAGACATGATTTGTTTCATATTCCATTATATGGATAAATCTTAATTTATAACTTTCCTTATTTTTGGATGTTTTGGTCATTCTCAAACTTTCAGTATTATGTTTTATGGTGAACATCTTTGTTCATATAAATACATGCCTGTCCAAATCTCATACTTCCTTAAAGTGTCTAATAAAATTCAATGGCCAAAAGGATGAATTTTTTTTTTTTTTTGAGACGGAGTCTCGCACTGTCACCCAGGCTGGAGTGCAATGGCGTGATCTCGGCTCACTGCAACCTCCACCTCCTGGGTTCACACGATTCTCCTGCCTCAGCCTCCTTGGTAGGTAGGATTACAGGCGCACACCACCACACCTGGCTAATTTTTTGTATTTTTAGTAGAGACAGGGTTTCACTATGTTGGCCCCACTGGTCTCAAACTTCTGACCTCGTGATCCATCGGCCTCAGCCTCCCAAAGTGTTGGGATTATAGGTGTGAGCTACCGTGCCGGCCAAGGATGAATATTTTAAGGCTTTTGATGATTTGGTCAAAGTGCTTATCAAAAAGTTTGTCCAAAATTGTATTCTCAATATGCTTTCACCTGCACTAAAATACTAAAATAAAAAATAACTTTTAGATGCCTAGGAAAATTATATTTTTATCCAATAAGTGCAAATTAAAATTTTAGCAGGCTTCCTGAGAGTACTGAATAGTGTTTTTCTCAGTCATTATTATCTTGCTTCTGCCTCTCATTCTGTGGAAATTGCTCTAAGATCAGCAATAGCCTCTTACTCTCCAAATGGAATAGCCTATTTTCAGGCCTCATTCTTACTACTTTCCATCTTTTTTTGGTGAAATTTTATTGTTAGTCACCCCTTTTTTCTTAATTTTATTTATGTATATGTTTCAAATTGTTCCTGTATTCACATGGTTCAAAATTCAAAAGCCCCCCTCTCCTTCCTCTAGCTACCTTAGTTCTCCCTAAAGATCACCAATGTTTTGGTTTCTTATGCATCCTTTTAGAAATACTTAATCTAAAAAAAGCAATTATATACACACACACAAGTATATACATATATGCATACACACATATAGGTTTTATTTACACAAACAGTATATTATTCACTACATCTACCTTTTTCTCATTTAATGTATCTTAGGCATTTTATCATAACAGCCATAAAAAATATCTTCATTAATTCCTTTTTTTTTTTTTTGAGACAGGATCCCACTCTGTTGTCCAGGCTAGAGTGCAACTGTTGCAATCACAGCTCACTGCAGCCTAGACCTCTGGGACTCAAGCAATCCTTCTACATCAGCCTCCCTAGTAGCTGGGACCACAGGCTTTCCTCACTGCATCCTGCTAACTTTTTTTTTTTCTTTTGGTAGAAATGGGGTCTTCCTATGTTGCCCATGCTGGTCTTAAACTCCTGGGCTCAAGTGATCCTCCCACCTCAGCCTCCCAAAGTGTTGGGATTACAGGCTTCAACCACTGTGCCTGGCTCTTCATTAATTTCTATGACTACATAATGGACGAGGATTCATTTAATTAGTCCCTACTGATAGATTTTTGAGGTACTGCAATTTAAACAATGCTACCATAAATAAGATGTACATTCACAATTCTGTAAGTAAACTTCCTAAGTCAAAGGGTATGTGCATTTATAATTTTGATACTTACAAATTGTTGCTGCAAAGATCGCACTAATTTACCTTCTCACTAGCAATGCACGAAAATTAACAATGCATTCCTTGTTAATTTGTAGGAATGCTGTATATATTACAGAAATTAGCCTTTTGCCTGTGACAAGCTGCATATATTCTTTTCTCAGGTTGTCTTTTGTTTGTAGTGGTTGGTACCAGGTAAAATTTGTTAAACATTTTTATATAGTTGACTTTATTAATCTTTTCATTAATGGCTTGTAGGTTTTATATTATAGTTAGAAAGACCATCACTAATCTGGTATTATAAAATAATTCTCCAAGGTTTCTTTAGTTTTTTTTTTTTTTTTTTTAATTTTTTACAAGTAAAACCTTGATCCATTTTGAATTGATCCAGAAGTAAATGTGGATTATATCACAGTGCTATTTATTGAATAGAACCCTGACTTGATGAAATTGTCCATCCTTAACTTCTAGAAACTATACATTCTTGATTTTTTAAATAATGACTCTTCCCATTACTGGCATCTATGGTCCTCATGAAATGTTTAAATGTTCCTCATTACTCTGATGCAGAGAATTAAAATATCATATGCATGAATATTTACCTATTTATAGAAGCTAGCATGCCAGGACTGACATGCTGACATTGAGGAGTTTTTACCAATGGAAAGATAACTGATGATGGAGTTGTTGGATTTTTGTCCATATTTGGCAGAATATCATCATCATCTTCACTGTCCTGGAAACTTGGCAACTAGAAAACAAGTATTTATTATCAGCAGACACCCCATAAAATGTATTTTCTCATTATCACAAAATAGTTTTTGGAGGACTGATAGGTTGGTTCTCCTTCTTATAACTTTCCAAGTTAGATAATTAAAAACAATAGTAGGTAGAGGAGCAGAGGCTAGAGGAACTCCATTTTAGATGCTAATTCACCATGCTGACTTCTGCTTAAACCCGGTTCTGGAAATGCCTCTAAGATTTCTACTTCCATGTACTTACCAGAAATTTTGTCCTTAGGTCAAAACAACCTTGGTGTTACCGTAAACACATACTTACCATAAATCCGTCCCTCAGGCAAATTCCCTATGGTATATAAACCCTGGGTCTGGGGTGATAACAGTGCATAAATCCACCATCTTGTGGCCACCCAAGAGATGGCTTCTGCTCAAAAGTCTCTATAATGTTTCTGAGAAACTGTATTTGTCACCCTCTTTATTCAGCCTGTAACCGAGTAGTGTGGCTTCAAACCAGGTTTTAAAACTTTTTTATTCCTTTCTCCCCAATTTTAAGATACAACTTTGAGATAAACTGCATATGTGTTTCCATTCATCTTGAAATACAGCCTCAAAATGTGAACCTCCATTCCCTTTCTTTACCCATTCTATGCTCCCATGCCTTATGCACATATATTTACCTAGACACTTTTTAAGTGCACACCATGCTCGTTTATCTGGTCATATATTTCCTTAGAAGCTTCAGGGGCTGGATCCTGGCACAAACTGGATACTTTAATAATTCTCTCCCCAGTCAAGGCCAAAACTCACTCCCATCTAGAAATTTACTGCAAGATTTACTACAATTAATTTGTAACCTGGTTGGGCACCATCCACTACAATTAATTTGTAACCTGGTTGCGCCCAGGATGGTGCTGGCCCCTTCACCAAATGGAATATTTCAAGATAAGCTGTTGAAGCACACTGAGCCACCTGACAGCTCCTAACCCCTCCTCTCCTGCATTCCAAACCATTCTCTCTTTAAAAACTCCTATGTTCACTCCACAAATTGAAGACTGGAATTTTTGGAATTTCACCCACACTTCCCTTTGCTGGCACAGATAATAAAACTCTGTCACACCTTGCTCTTGTTATATTGTCTTCTTTTCACAAGTGGCGAGTAGTTGGACTCCTCTGCTGGTTACAATTTTTGGTGGCCCATACAGGGAGCCCTGTGTATTCACAGGTGGCTCCAGACCCACCTATCTGATCTTCTGTTAGATGGTGCCATGGAGCCACCTGTGAGTGCCAGCTGCTCGTGGCTAGCTGACCCCGTAGAAAGAACATTAGGGGAGCTTCCAGCAGCTGCCAATGTGCCTTTGTCTTACGGAACCTCCTTTTCTCTTTGTCACAGCATCTGCTGCTTCCAAAGCTTCACTGATACAAAGAGAGTGTGACATTTTGAAGAAGTCGACAAACGTTGGAACTGGGTGAGCTGCTGATGTGCACCTAGCCTCCCTCTGACTCTTTTCAGGGTGTTGCTGGGTCTCTGCTCTGTTTAGACTTAGCTGTTGGTGTCACCATTTGGCCATTTTTACGCATTTGTATTTGTGGCACCCTCAGGGCTTTGTTCACATTGGACTCAGTCCCCTGGTGGGGGCTGTTTGAAACTGAGGCGCCGGGCGCGGTGGCTCAAGCCTGTAATCCCAGCACTTTGGGAGGCCGAGACGGGCGGATCACGAGGTCAGGAGATCGAGACCATCCTGGCTAACACGGTGAAACCCCGTCTCTACTAAAAAATACAAAAAACTAGCCGGGCGAGGCGGCGGGCGCCTGTAGTCCCAGCTACTCGGGAGGCTGAGGCAGGAGAATGGCGTGAACCCGGGAGGCGGAGCTTGCAGTGAGCTGAGATCCGGCCACTGCACTCCAGCCTGGGCGACAGAGCCAGACTCCGTCTCAAAAAAAAAAAAAAAAAGAAACTGAGGCAAGGAGTTTGGAACTCTACCCAGTCCTCTTAACTGGGGATTTGTTTGGAGGCAGTGCACCATTTGTTTGCACATGTAGGTGTATAATTTTAATGTGTGTATGGGCCCTAATCTCTCTCTCTTCCTCCATCTTTTCTATTCCTCCCAGTTCCATCCCACTGACTACGTTGGAAACAAGCCATCAAACCTAACCTCCCCTGGGCTTGAAACAGCTCTGGGTTGGAAACAAGCCTAACCTCCCCTGGGCCATAAACACCATTAGCTTCCTCCAGCTGGAAACAGCTAACCTTGACTGGTGACTTGTGGAAGTGGGAATGTTACAGCAGGTAGCTAGTCAGGGATAAGCAGGGAATGAGCAGGCCTCCCCATCCCCTACCAGGAATGTTATTAGGCAACCATCCTATGATGGTCAGGTGGTTGTTAACTGTGTCTCTAAAA
Source organism: Papio anubis (assembly GCF_008728515.1). NCBI lineage: Eukaryota > Metazoa > Chordata > Mammalia > Primates > Cercopithecidae > Papio > Papio anubis. The sequence goes on along the minus strand of NC_044982.1, from coordinate 61,115,527 downwards.
TAATAATAAATCGCAGCCAGCACCAGGGAAAGGCAATCTCTCAATAAACAGAAACACCTAAAATTGGTGATGAGCAGCTTCCTGATAAGATCTCAGAAGCTGGGCGAGTGGGCTCAAGCATGTGCATTAAGAGGCAAAATGGAGGAGTTTAACTGGTATATGACCTCCTACGGACATTTGACTGGTAAGCGAAGAAAGCCTCAAGTGAGCCTGTGTGCAAATTCAGTAAACACACTGTAACTTGCTCCCCTCCCAAGTGCTAGCACACTACTGGGCATGCAGACAGCCCACCCCAAAGTCAGAATCAGGAGAGAAGGAACACAAGACCCCCAGAAGCATGCCAACATATAAAACCCCAAGTCACAAAGTTAAACCATCCTTCAAGTCACCTGCTTGACCCTCTTTTGAGAGTACTTTCCTTCCTTTGGTTCCTGCTTTAAAGTTTTTAAATAAACTTTCATTCCTGCACTAAAACTTGCCTTGGTTTCTCCTTCTGCCTTATGTTTCCTTGGTCAAATTCTCTGTTTAAAAAATTTTCATAATTATTAAAAAAAAAAATGGAGACGGAGTCTCCCTATATTGCCCAGGCTGGTCTTAAGCTCTTGGGCTCAGGGGATCCTCCTACCTTGGCCTCCCAAAGTGCTGGGACTACAGGCATAAGCCACACCTGGCCAGAATTCTTTCTTCTGAGGAGGTGAGAACTGTGGTTTCTGCAGACCCGTATGGATTCGCTGCCAGTAACAGAAGGGATTCATCCTACACTATATAGGTCTAAGGTGCTGAGGCTCTCCCTGACAGAAGATAAACAAGAGTGATGGGGGTCTGCTGGTTGCACAGGTTTAGGCTGTGTCTGCTAGAAATTTTAAGGTCAAGGAACAAGGACAAGGACAGAGCCTTAGCCTTTAAAAGACTTAATTTCTCTTGTGTAAAACAGAGATAATAACACCTATTTCTAAAGGTTATGTAGACCAGAGGTCAGCAAATGTTTTCCGTAAAGAATCAGATAGTGAATATTTTAGGTTTTGTGGTCCAGTCTCTGTTCCAACTACTCAACTCTGCACTGTAGCATGAAAGCAGGCATAGACAATATGCAAACAAATCTGACCTTTCGTATCAACAGAACAAAACAAAACTCTAATTCACTTACTATTATGCTTAGCCCTCAGTAGGAACTCAAGCAGTGTTAACTATGTCACAGAAAATGAGAAAATTTGTTGCTGTCTATTTCTACTTAAGTTCTGTTCTTTACATTTCTATTTTTGTGAGACGGAGTTTCGTTCTTGTTGCCCAGGCTGGAGTAAAATGGTGCCATCTCGGCTAACTGCAACCTCCGACTCCTGGGTTCAAGTAGTTATCTCGCCTCACCATCCTGAGTAGCTGGGACTACAGATGCCCACCACCACACCAGCTAATTTTTGTATTTTTAGTAGAGATGGGGTTTCACCATGTTGGCCAGACTGGTCTTGAACTCCTGATCTCAGGTGATCTGCCCACCTTGGCCTCCCAAAGTGCTGGGATTACAGGCGTGAGCCACCATGCCTGGCAGTTCTGTTCTTTATGATGCTACTATTGCATTTAGGCTAAAATATACACATATAGAACCTGAAATGATGGTGGGATAACATAAAGGGTACAAACCCTAGTGGACCACAGTGTTTTGAAGAAAACATTGTCAGGGCCTCTGGTGGCTCTCTTAAGACTTCCCTCTATAACCAGTGTAAAGCAAAAAGGGGGCCCAGCTAATGTTACTAAACTTTGTAAAGCGTTGTGTAGCCTTTTTAAATTGAAGATGATTTAATGACAAGAAATTGGTAGATGAAAAAATTACGCTTATGTCTAGCTCACTAACTGTTTGAATTCTTATACTCAATAGTCCAGTTGTCTATTATCCACACATTTCTGCATTACTTTAATCTTAATAATCTTTGTTTTTTTTTTCTTTTTTTGAGAAGGAGTCTTGCTCTGTCGCCAGGCTGGAGTGCAGTGGCTGCAATCTTTGTCTAGGGGGTTCAAGCGATTCTCCTGCCTCAGCCTCCCAAGTAGCTGGGATTATAGGCATGCGCCACCACGCCCGTCTAATTTTTGTATTTTTAGTAGAGACAGGGTTTCACCATGTTGGCTAGAATGGTCTTGATCTCCTGACCTCATGATCCACTCGCCTCGGCCTCCCAAAGTGCTGGGATTACAGCATGAGCCACCACGCCCCGCTAATCTTAATATTCTTAACATTTATATTTAGATTCTAGAAAGTCTTAAATGTGCATTTAATATCTGTATTGTATTTCACTGTGTTTATGAAAAACATCTTTACTGGATATACAGATTGTTTCCAGTTTTTTGCTATAAAGATAAAACTGCAATAAATATCTTGCAAAGATTTGGGGCTTTTGGATTTCTTAGGATAAACTCTCAAGAATAGAATAAATCTTTATGGCTTTTATAATATATTGCCATAATGCTTTCTTACTAAAAGGTACGATTCAATTTATATGCCCACTGATGTATGACTGTATCAGTATCAGCACTGCTTCTGTTAGCAGTGGATATTTTAACTTACTTTTTTTTTTAAGATTCTGTAATTTAGAAAGTATACATATATAATTTACTTTACTTTCTTGAATTACTAACTAAAATGACTACTTCCCCAAGTGTTTATTCAGCCTTTTGAATTTCTTCTCTTTCACACTTTTCCTGTGATCTTGGTACTTTTTGTTATTCCAGTAACATTTGAATGACTTGTTCATATTACAGATACTAGCTTGGTTTTATTTGCTGTGAATTACTCCAGTCACTGAAATTTTTACTTATTCTACTCTTCATATGACAAAAATTCTTTCATACATTCAAATCTTTTAATACTGTGCTACTATCATTTAATCCCTACTTTCAATTACTACACAGTATCTTTTATCACCTTTAAAAAAAAGTTTGCTTGGTAGTATATTAAACTTTATATATGTTTCGCCTAATTCTAGGTTTACTTTACTGTTTGGTTCTACAAACATTACCTTTGAACCGACTGAAGTGCAGACTCTAGAAACTAGTAAGAATGGCATATATCAGCACATTGTTTGCCATAAGACTATGATCACGTCTAGGGAGGCTACTGATCCTTCACCTAAATATTAGTGATGAACACTACCATACATAAAAATGAAAGATACAAAAGTCAATACAGATAAGGAAAACAATGATTTTGTGCCTCTTACCAGTATTCTTTGATGTTGTAAAGGTGTTGTACTGAAAAAATCATCATGGTCATCTTTTGGCAACTGTTCCAGAAATTCCCTCATCTGTTGCTTCCTTTTAAGAGTTCCCACTTTGGCAGTTATCTTAATAGTTTGTTTCTGATCAGCATCACCTCGCTTGCCTGAAGAGTCAGCAAACCATTTTGATAAGGATTTGGTTATTTATAGTAACTGCTCTATAAAGTTAATAGCCTTTGCAAAATCTAAATTGTGCATTCATGTTAAAACAAAACAAAACAAAACAAAAAAACTCAGCCTTGGCCAGGCTCAGTGGCTCATCCCTGTAACCCCAGCACTTCGGGAGGCCAAGGCAGGAGGAATGCTTGAGCCCAGGAGTTCAAGACCTGCCTGGGCAATACAGTGAGACCCCATCTCTCTAAAAAATATAGTTATAGATAAAGAAAGGAAAAAGAGAATGAAAACTTAGCTTTTTATTTTACAAGTCTCCTATAGAACAAATGATTATTTCTACACTGGGATCTGGGATTTGTGCAATATGATTAGCCCATAGGATACTCATGAAGAAGCTAAGATTAGGCAGGGTCAGGTTAAAAACATCTTTTTTTTTTTCTAGAGATGGGGTTTTGCCATGTTGCCCAGGCTGGTCTTGAACTTGTGAGCTCAAGTAATCGGTCCACCTCGGCCTCCCAAAGTGCTGAGATTACACGCATGAGCCACCACGCCTGGCCAAAAAGATCTTTACATTGCAAGAATGATTGCCTCTACACTGCCTCTTGCTGAATGCCTAATTTATTGATTTTGCTAAAATATATAAACCTTATTGAATTATGATGGGGTACTGGGTTCTCACTAATGCTTATTACAGAAATTCTCTGGCATAATCAACCTTTTACTAGTACTCATGAACAGGAGTATGTAATCATGGGACTATGAAAAGTGAGTATTTTCTGAGCCTTCTCATAAATTACTTGGGGATCTGACCCAAGTGCCTTTTAATTAAACCCTCAGAACAATAATTCAGATACTGAAATCTCTGGATCTAACTGCAGAATTCCTAAAACTCAAAGCACAAGGCTACTAAACTACTACTGATGGAAGTAGAGACCTAGGTAAGACTTAAAAATTAAACATGATTTCTGAAATTCTTTCTAGCTTTAATATTTTAAGAAAATACCTATTAATATTCATGGATAAATATAAAACATATCTGATTTCAGTGATCAGAAATCAACACTGAGTACTACGAAAAAAACTATTTACTACAAAGTTTACCATTTTGGCCTTTGGAATTGGCTGGCTTTTTCTTAGTGACATGTTTCTGGGATCTTTTTCCTCTGGGATTTTCCATATATTTCCTCTGGCATTCTTCAGCAGATCGAGAACCTACAGCCGCAGCTACATCTGACCAGAAACCAGGTTTGTGCTTTGGAAGAGATGCAAAAGCACTATGGAAGATCAAAACCAATTAAAGAATAAGAAATTCAAACCAATGACAATAACCTCTTAAAAGCATACCACTGAATTAATGAGATTTACTGAGATGAAGGAATTGGTTTTATCGAAATCATTCTGGATAACAACTAAGAAAGATATTATTCCCTCCCCTCAATAACTTACTCTAGTGCTTAAAATATGAAGATGTAATTTTACCTATCTAGTAGATGTCTTCTAACTATTTTGATGTGTTTTATTAAGCCTGAAAAATGACCCTCAGCCTTTCAACATTTTTTTTTTCTAAGTCCAACTAATCGATGATATGGTTTTTTAGGAGACTTTGGCATGACCAAATTTTCTACACTGTTACCTTAAATCTTACTGGTGCTAAGTATATTGGACAATAAGCTCTTAGTTCTCTTATACAGTCTAGGTTATAAGCTATTAAAAAGTGTTATGCTTGCTTTCATTCTACTATACTTTGTAGAACTCAGTATTTTAGATAAATGCTCTCTTAATTAAGGAAAATGAAAACTGAAATACAGAAAACTATAAGGAAGTCCCTAATTTAACATTTGAGTTACATTCTACAAGTTCCTTTGTAAATGATTTAGAACCTGGTATACAAGTTACCATCCCCACTCTCCCCATAAAGATTTTATGCATTGTGGTTAGATTGACAATTTAGTCAGAAAACATCTATGTAACTCATCAATTAGCATAAAAGTGATATTAACAATGTCATTTCAACTATACCACGTCTTTATTTTTAATCTGTTTCTTTGGCAAAATATTTTTATTTCTACTTGGGAAAATTTTTAATCAGCTCTCTGGGGAGCCCTGATTTATAAAGTCTGATGATTTTCAAAGGGTAAATACTCCCATTGGGGTTGATGTCAAGCTACCAACATGTCACTGAATGTGGAGTTGATAAAACACGTGTGATGGCACACAATTATATAGTATTTCCACCATACAACAGAGATGAAGAGTCTTGAGAACATATGTAATAAAATGTAAAATAATTAGGAAGTAATGAGTTTTGAGCATTATCTTTGTTTTAAATAATTATAAGTTTATATAATTTAATTTTTAATGACTTTAACACTCAATTTTTAAAATTCCCCAAAATTTAACAATCAGCTCTTGTAAACAGCTACCAGTTGACCACAGCATACTATTCCATGCAGAAAAGAATACTTATGAGCATTAAATACTTGTTAATGAATTATTTTACATAATTAATCATTCCACAGGTATTCTAAAGTGAAAAACTAGAAGGACTTGGGAACTCAAGCTTCTCTATTTGTGTGTGTGGCTAATTTCTAAATCTACAACTGTCTAAAAGAACTATTTTATATAACACAAATAATAATGTATTTAATAAGAAACTAGTACTTAATACATCTCCTCTAGATTATTCCAGATAATTTAAAAAGACACACTTAAACATATCACACCATGTTTAAAACTTGTTTCATTATTAGCATAAAACCCCAAATCCTTAGTTTAACGCTGTATTGTTCCTTGCCCAACTCTCTAGTCTCATCTTGTACTGCTCTTTGGTCAACTTTCAGTATTCCAGTCATTCTGGCCTTTTTTATTTTTCTTCCTTTTTTTTTTTTTTTTAAGAGACAGGGTCTCGATCTGTTGCCCACACAGGAATGCCAGGCATTATCATAGCTCAATGTGGCCTCCAACTTCTGGGCTCAGGCGATCCCCCTGACTCCGCCTCCTTAGTGGTTGGCACTACAGGCACAAACCCCACACCCATTCTTTCAGTATTTCTAAATATGCCCTCTTTCTACTTTTGTGTATGCTATTCTAAGGTCCATTTGTCTTGAATCCTGGGTTTAAATAATTCTTATTTATTGATATAGTTTAAATATGTGCCCCTACCCAAGACTCATATTGAAATGTATCCCCAGTATTGGAAGTGGGGCCTAGGGGGAGGTGACTGGTTAATGGAGGTAGATTCCTCATGAATGATTTAGCACCATCCCTCTTGGTACCATTCTTCTGATAATGAGTTCTCGTGAAATCTGGTCATTTAAAAGTATGCAGCACACTTTTCCAGAATGTCATATAAATAGAATCATATAGTATATAAGCCTTTGAGTTGGCTTCCTTCACTCAATATGCCTTTGAAATTCAACTAGGTTGTTGTATGTATCAATAGTTCTTCCTTTTTACTGCTTAGTAGTCCACTGAAAGAATGCACCATAATTTGTTTATGTATAAAGTACGACAGAAATCAGGGAGAGGGAGGAACTTGGCATAGCACCCTTTAAAGTTGTTTATGAACTCCTAGGCCCATCCTGCAAATTTTAATATATTTTCATTTTTGTTCAGTTAAGAATATCTGGCCGGGCTGGTGGCTCACACCTGTAATCCTAGCATTTTGGGAAGCCAAGGTGGGTGAATCACTTGAGGTCAGGTGTTCAGGACCAGCCTGGCCAACATGGTGAAACCTCACCTCCACTAAAAATACAAAAATTAGCTGGATATAGTGGCGCACGCCTGTAATCCCAGCTACTTGGGAGGCTGAGGCAGGAGAATTGCTTAAACCCAGGAGGCGGAGGTTGCAGTGAGCTGAGATCGCATCACTGCACTCCAGCCTGGGTGACAGAATGAGACTCCGTCTCCAAAAAGAAAAAAATAAAAAAAGAGAATATTTTCTACTTTGAGGCTTCTTCTTTGACCCACAGATTATTTAAATGTAAGTTATTTAATTTTAAACCACTTGGAAATTTTCCTTTTATTGATTTGTAGTTTAATTCAATTATCAGCAGAGAACATGCTTTGTATAATTTCAGCGATTTTAAATCTGTTAAGATGTTTTATGATCTGGTATATGTTCTATCTTGATGAATGATCAACCTATCCTTGGAAATAACCTATTCTTTTTCTTATTGGGTAGAATGTTCTGTAAATGTGAATCAGATACAAATGACTGATGGTGTTATTCAGTTCTCTACACTTGCTAATTTTCTGTCAGTTATATCGAATACGAAGAGCAGAGCAGTGTGGTTTCCTATAATTGTGGATTTAATTATCCTTGCAGTTTAGTCTGCTGCTTTGTCAGTTTTTAATTCATGTATTTTGAGGTTTTATTGTCAGGTGCATACACGCTTAGGAATTTTATGCCTTCCTGGTGACTGACCCTTCTATCATTTGTAATGTCTTTCTTTATTCCTGGTTATTTTCTTCCTACTAAAGTCTATTTTGACAGATATTAATACAACCACTCAAGCTTTAATTTGTGTTTAGATAGTATTTTTCTATCCTTTAAACTACCTATATCATTATATTTAAAGTGAGTTTCTTGTATACAGCATATAGTTAGATCATGTTTTTAAATTCATTCTGACAATCTGTCTTTTAATTTGTATGTTCAGACCATTTAATTAAATTAGGTTGGATTTAGGTCAATTATTTTATTATTTGTTTTCTGCTTGTTCTATGTAAAAAAAAAAAAAAAAAAATCCGCCATTTCTCTTCTTCCTTGCCTTCTTTTGGGCTATCTGATTTTCTGGTATTTTAATTTATGTCTGAATTTATTTCTTTGTATAGTTTTTTTTAGAAGTTGCTCTAGGGATGACATTAAATATACTTAACTTCAACAGTCTACTTAGAATCAATATTTTACTGCTTCAAGTGAAATGTTACTATTTTTATTTTAGCAGATCATCAACCTGGTTATATCCCAAGCTATATGTTGAGTCTACTATCGTCGTTTCAACGTGAGTTTCCTTTTTCAAAGCTCTGCAGTGCTGCTAGGATCTATCCTAGTGTGTGGGACACTGAGTAGCTAGCCTAGAAACTGCGTGTGGTCTACTGCTTAGTTCAGTTCTCAGTCTTTTATATGCTCTTTAGGACCATGTCCACATATGTACAACTCCTGGGTGGCAGAGAAGTTCATAAGCAACTTTATGGGGTTGCTTTTCCTAGTTCCTTTCTCTCCGTGATTTTCGGTACCCTGGAGTTTTCCTTGTCAGTTCTCTGGCCAGAAAGCTTGGGCTTCATTACTCTGCTCTGCTGTATGCTTCACACAACTGAATTTTTGTCCAATACCAAGCAACCGACAGCAGAAAGAGAACAGAAGCAACAGGTACTTGCCCCACTATTTTGAGACAACCATTCCTAATTGTAGAGGAGGTTCTCATCTCTCAGTTTTAGATATATCTCAGCCCCAGCTGATGCTGTGATTGTAGCCCCCGCAGGATTGCATGGAATTAAGAGAATAAGTCAAAAACAAAACAAAACAAAACAAAACAAAAAACCAAAAAACTGGGGATTTCCTCCACTGTTTCTGAGTGTCAGAAGTCCCCCTTTCTGCTCCTCAACCCAGAACTGAAGAGCTCCTCTTTAAACCCTCCTTGTTACGCTTCAATGCCCACTTCTAGGTTTCTAGTATCCTCGAGTCTCACTTGTGGGGCATCAAACAAAATACTAGAAACTCACTGCTAATTTGGTGGTACTTAAAATTCCAATCTACAATCGACCTGCTATTATCTACTTTTCTAAGTCAACAAAAAGCTGCTCCATACATTCTCTCTAGGATTTTTTTTTTTTTTTTTTTTTTTTTTTTTGAGACGGAGTTTCACTCTTGTTGCCCAGGCTGGAGTGCAATGGCGCAATCTCAGCTCACTGCAACCTCTGCCTCCTGGGTTCAAGAGATTCTCCTGCCTCAGCCTCTGGAGTAGCTGGGATTATAGGCATGCACCCCATGCCCAGCTAATTTCTGTATTTTTAGTAGAGACAGGATTTCACCATGTGGGCCAGGCTGATCTTGAACTCCTGACCTCAGGTGATCCATCCATCTCAGCCTCCCAAAGTGCTGGGATTACAGGCGTGAGCTACCGCACCAGCCTCTGTCTAGGTTTTATAGCTGCAGAGAAGAAATAGAGGGGAGTGTACTTATTCCACCTTACTGGGAACTGGAATCTCTACAGTTCAGGCATTGTAAAATCTCCTGAGATGATCTGAATATACAGTAAAGGTTGAGAAGCTTTATTATAAGGAAATGATAAGGGATATAGCTGGAAAGGATAATCAAGCCTATAATACGGATTGCTCTCAATGAAAGGCAGAAGAATCTTTACACAATCTGAAGATTAGTAAGAATGCAATGCAAGTTTTTGATCAGAACCACAAAAATGTATAAAGAATAACCTGGAGACGTATAAAAAAGGCTACAGAGGCAAAAAGAAACTACAAAAAAGACTACTTCCATAGTTCAGGCAAAAGGCGTCAAAGACCTAAAAGGGTAGCGTCAAGAAAAGAAGGTGCAGATAGAATGACTCTGTGGAATAGCTTTTTGGCAACTAATTGAATTTTTTAAAAAATCAATAATGACAAAGAGTTTAAATGTAGTTGATGGAAAGAATTACATTTCCAGAAAAAGAAATGTTAGCAAAGTAGGCAAGCAGGGGAAAATAAGTTTGCTTTTGACATATTACGTCAGACCCATAGGTGAGGTTTATATAGTAATGCCCAGCAGACAAAGGGAAATACAAATCTAAATATAAGAATTCAGGGCCAGAGATACAGACTGGGGACTCATTGTACAAAAAAGAAAGTTAGAGTTTTGTGAGGACAAAAGATCACTGAGGGGGATACTATAGCAAGAAAGCAAACAAGAAAAATAATTTTGGGGAATAAGAAGGAAGATTGCCTTTTCTGCCTGAAATTAAGACAGAGAAGGAATATTTAGAAAATTTAAAAAGGAAGAGTAGAGTTTCACAGAGATGCCCTAGGAAGAATGTTTCTGAAGGCAGATATGAAATGAATTATAATTGTTCTAAGTCTGGGGAGTACACAAGGCAGTAGAACACTAGATGTGGTCTAGTTCTGTGTTCTTCTTGCCTTTATCAATCACATCTTCCTTTCTTTTCACTAGATCACTTCCATCATCATACCATCATACTCTGGCAACAGCCATCTTACAAACAAATAAGCAAGTAAGCAACCAAACATCTTCCCTTATCTTCACATTCTCTTCTATTATCTCTGTGGTTCTCATTTCCCATCATTGCCAAATTTCTTGTGTTGTCTACACCTAGGCTGTCTCTTTACCCTTCTATTCACTTTTAACCACTCAACTATGATTTGGTTTCCAATACTACTAGACCACTGAAACTTAAATCTATGTAGCCATATCCAATTCTTAACATACCTGATTTATCAGCAGCAATAGGCACAACAAATCACTCCCACACTTTTGAAAGACTCTCACTATTGGTCTCTGCAATATGACTTAGTCCTGGGTTCTTCCCCCTTACTGGCCTACTCCTCTCCCTCCTTTAAATACTTTTCTCAGAGCTCAGGACTATGCCCTTATTCTCTTCACACCATCTCCTTATGTTTTCTCATCAGTTCAATCTACTGGATTCAAATACCATCTTTATGCTTACCAAAGTTATATTGTAGCCTAGATCTCACTGAAACCTGCCTCTTAAAAGACAATCCACATAGAACTGTCTAAAAAGAAACTCAATTGCCAATCTCAACTTATTCTTTCCTCAAATATTTGCCACATCACCATCTACCAAGTTATTTAGGTCAGATGCCACATAATTGATAGGATTTGTATTTGATATTGTACAAATATTGCTAGATTTAATCCAATTTTCTCCATTTTTTCAGTTCCCATATCAGTGCAGACAACAATGGACTACTCCAACAACCCCACAATTAATGCCTTGTCTACTTCCCCAAAGGCATCTTCTCAAACTATATCATGCCATGCTTAAATGTCTTTTTATTACACCTAAAAACAAAACTCCTAATCATGACCCAGAAGTTTATGCCCAATATAGTCACAGCCTCTCTCTGCTCACACCTCAAGCCATTCCCCTACAACTCATTATGCTCTAATAACAGTAGTCTTATTTTAGTTCCTCCCATATCAACATATTCCTAGCATTAGGACCTGTGTTTAGGTTGTCTCTGTTCCTGGAATGCTGTTTCTCTAGTTCTTTATATGGTTGACATCATTTCATCCTTTGATCTCCATTTAAATGGCATCAACCAAAAGAGAGCTTTCCTGATCAATTTCGTTTGCTTCTTTCACAGAATGTATCACAATTAATTTTTTTTATTTACTGGCTTACTTTTGTATTATCTGTCTTTCCTACTAAATTGCTCCTTGAGGAAAATAACCTTGTCTATTTTATTTCTGTATCTCTAAACATTCCAAACTACGTAGCATATAGGAGGCACCCAAATAAGTAAATGTTTAATGAAGGAATGAAAGAGCAGGTTCTTAACTGAGCTTTTCTTGAATTTCTGTTCTAAATATAAAACCTTGGAAAAAAATCATCAATTTGAAACTCTATTTTATTCCCTATAAAGGAAAAAGACTACATGAAGTAACCTACAAATTTGAATTCAGCTTTAAGGTTTTATAACAGTAAAGTTAATTACAAAACATTTGTTAGGCCGGGTCCGGTGGCTTATGCCTATAATCCCAGCACTTTGGGAAGCCAAGGTGGATGGATCATTAAGTCAGGAGTTCAAGACCAGCCTGACCAACATGGTGAAACCTTGTCTCTACTAAAAATGTAAAAATTAGCCAGGCATGGCGGCGTGTGCCTGTAGTCCCAGCTACTCAGAAGGCTGAGGCAGGAGAATCGCTTGAACCCGGGAGGAAGAGGTTGCAGTAACCGAGATTGCGCCACTGCACTCCAGACTGGGCGACAGAGCAAGACTCAAAACAAAACAAAACAGCAAATTTCTTAAAACATGAAGTTACGTGAGAGAGTACCATTTGGCTATCTTGAAATATTATATGGGAATGAAAGAAGGTCACTTTTACTTTCCTCATACTTAGGCTTTCCTCATAATTTCCTCATATTAGAGATGACCACAAAATACCACTAGAAGTTATCTGTATTCTATCTCCATTCCCTGTACAAATTGTAATTTCTCCCAATTCTTTTGATGACATCTTCCATGTTAACCCCTTATTGCTGTTTTTATGTCTTTAACTGTCTTGTGGCTGCTCTGTAGATATTTCAGAATGAAATCTAACTACTTACCAATGAAGTTTCTGTAACTCCTTCTCATTCCATTCCTTATCCTGAATTAAACCAGGTAAACATTCTAAGGAATGCCTATTTGTCTTATCAGATCCTACTGCCTCAGTAATTGGAAACTCTTTCCTAACACCAGACTTCTGAAGAGTTTCTTTGACGGAAGGTCTAGCTTTCTTTTGTTTGATATAAAATTCATATTCACTTTCTTCAGTTTCAGGTTCCAAAATCACTGGAATATTACTTGTGTTTCTTGTGCTCTTTCTCAGGTGAACCACTGCTTCTTTGGTGTTTCCTGCTTTGGTTTTCTTAACTTCAGCTTTCCTTTTAATTGCCTTTTCTGTTTCACTTTCTTCACTTGACAAATCTGGTGAGGACTGATGCTTATAAAATGACATAGCTACCTGACTTTCTATTTTCTTCAATTTTGGTAATAGTCTGGTATTTTTCTTAATGTCAGAGGTGAGCATTTGTTCCTTTTCAAGGTTACATATTTTTATTTTCTGGTTGACAGTAAGTAAGTCACGTTCATTGCAGTCTTCCTTGTTTTCACTTTTATGACCTTCAAATGTATTTTCTAAAGTCTCCGTGGACTTGCTGATGGGACTTTCTTTTTGACACTCTGGTATTACAAAATCTGTTACTGCTTTAATGGTGCCAGAGGACAGATTATACCTCATGCATCTTTGCTCTATCACTTTTCTAGATTTAAGTGGTGTTACTAAAATATAAGCTTTCTTCTGATTGATGGCCATGTATTTTCTTTCTTCATCTGAGAAAAATTGTTCCCTTGAGGTTAGAATATCAATGGATACATCCAATTCTTCAGTTGTCTCTTTAATTTCATAAGACAAAACCAAAGACCAAAATCTCAAATTAGTTATAAACAAATATAAGCACAGAAAATATACTTTCACAGAGAAAAGACACTATTTTTATACACAAGCTACACTGTATAACCTCCTGTCATTTTGATCTTTCTGAAGCCCAGGTCTATTCAGACCACTGCCCCTTCAACTGTAAACATATACTATTGTTTATACAAACCTGACAGTGACTTCTCACAGTCTTTTAGTAGACATATAAATAAGCTCCTTTGCCTGGCCTTCCACATAGTTCCAATCTCTCACTGTTGTCAAAATCTCCACTATATTCTATGTTCAGAACCACAAAAATCGCAATTCCTCAGATTTTCTTGGTTCTCTACTTTCATTAATGTCCACTCTGCTTTGAAAATGTTCTTCATTCATCTATAAACAAAATCACTACCTGCTTCGATTTTATTCTCTAACTCACCTAGTGTACAAACTTGTACACATTCCCTATACTGAATGAAAGCTCTTCTTCAAGTTTCCAGAATACTTTAAAATAATGCCATGTTTGACAATGAGACATGTATTATAACTGCACACTTGTCTTTCAATCAGACTGGAAAAAAAAATTAATGGTTAGAACTTTATCTGTATGGTTTGATTTTTTTTTTTTTTTTTGCCGGAGTTAGTACAGAGCTTTTCACATATACAGTAGGCAATAAGTAAATACGTGTTAAATCAAAGCCCTGGAGGTAAAATATTCAGAAGATATAAGAAAACCAGTAGTCACTGAAACCTTACTAAGTAAGTATACATTATATGGGCTCTGCTAGTTAGGAGGACATGGAACTTCCTCTGCATCGTTCCACTTTTATCGCCAATGGTGGTCACAGAAACACACTCAAAATGAATCCCCCCAAACACCATGAAGTACAAAACAAGCAAAACAGAACAACCTGAGAATCTTATATTATACCTTGTCATTAAAGAAAGCAAATTAAAATGAGAACAATTCATCAATTCAAAACCTAAGTAATGAGAAGTCAAATTAACTGAAACTATCCAACTGTAATTAGAAATACATATAAACTGCAAATCATCCCACTGTCATAGAAACATATTACAACAACCTCCATATATTATTGTTTACAAGATGACTGACAAAATGAGACTGATAGATAATACTGAATGCTGGGGAAAAAAGAAGCCTCTAAATTACAATCCATGGAAAAAGGTACTAATCAAAATAATTTAGAAAGTGTCTGCAAGATTTTCCACTGGCATCATATATCTTCAAATTCTGAGAAAAGTATTTTCTTCTAACTTCTCATATAAATCCAATTCAAATGTTCAATTGGGAATTTGAAAATTTTCAACATTCTAATTTTGAACAATATTTCCAGAGTATTTGTTAATTTTAATAAATTATTTAATAAAGATCCAGCTATCTTGGATACTTTAACCGAGTATGAACTCGGAAGGATAAAGCAGCACTGCTTTCCTATCTTCTTCAAACAAATAAATGTTCTTCACTTTCACTTCTTTTCACTTATAAGAGGAAATAAAACAGAAAAAATGCTATAAAACGAATGGATTTAGCTCAACATGAAACTGTAAACTTGCTAATGTTTAGAGGAAAGGCTGTAAATTATAGCATGCAAGATTCCAATTAAATCACTCTGAAAATCCACACTTAAAACTAAATTATTGTAGTAAATTCATAAAAGGATTCACTCTTTACACATTCCTGTAAGCATATTTTAAATGATATATAATTTTGTGATCTAAACAAATATTTTAGTACCCAGATTAAAGAAGGCAAATCTGTAAGTATAGATGGTTTTTAAAAGGGCTATTTTATTATGAAAATCATCTTATGTAAAAATAACAAAACCAAACATTTAAAACCATTATATAATTTGCCATTTTACATGAGGAAATTTACAAGATCACTTTTATCATATTAAAAACATTTCAAATAGTAGCTTTCTGCTTATCATTAAAAAAACCATTAAAGATATATTACCTTGCTTCTGACTTTTTATTATCCTTTCATTTGTTCTTTCACCAATTTTTAGTTTCTTTGAAGACATTTTATATTCTTTTTTTCCAATTAATTCCTTCAAAACAAAAAGATACCTAGGTTTTATTTTAAAACTGCTACCTAAACATGATCTGAAGCATTTTCATAGTATGCATCAAGCATACAAATTTCTAGGTACTTACAGTTCCACAAATTTCATTAGTGGACACAGTCAGAAATCCACTTGCCAGACCCTGAGTGCTACAAGCAACATCTGGGTATCCATTATCTTACATATTTTCTATATTAATTTAACACTTTGTGGTTTTTCAAGTGCTTTTAAAAATATGCTTTATTTAAGCTTTACTCTAAAAGCTAAAACTTTTATTGTTGCCTGCATTTTTTCATTGAGAGACAAGGAAAATAAATATCAAGACATTCAGTCCCCAAGTTAATGAAAAGCTGATACTTGAAAAACAGAACTCATGGCCAGGTGTGGTGGCTCACGCCTATAATCCCAGCACTTTGGGAGGCTGAGGTGGGTCCACAAGGTCAGGAGTTTGAGACCACCCTGGCCAATATAGTAAAATCCCGTTTCTACTAAAAATACAAAAATTACCCAGGCGTGGTGGCGCACGCCTGTAGTCCCAGCTACTCGGGAAGCTGAGGCAGGAGAATCACTCGAACCCAGGAGGTGGAGGTTGAGGCAGGAGAATCACTTGAACCCAGGAGGCGGAGGGTGCGATAAGCCAAGATCACGCCACTGCACTCCAGCCTGGGCAACAGAAGGAGACTCCATCTCAAAAGAAAAAAAAAAAAAAACAGAATTCATGTCCCTGATATGGTCGCAAACCTTTTCAGTAGTAAATCACCCCTCTAAATATCAGCTTGTACTATACAGTGTACAATAAAGCCTCACCTGATTAGATAAGTCATCTCCTCCTCCATTTTGAATAGTATTATTTATTTGGTCATCTGGGAACCTTAATGTTGGTTTATTTTGGCAATTACTGTGGCACATGTTTAATTCTGTAGCTCCTGGCGACTCACTGTGCTTATTACTCTTCAGTTCTATGAGTACAAAGATGGAGATTTCAATAAATGGTTACATAAAAGGGAAGCTGCTTTTCTACATGAAGAATTAACTTTGAGGCTAGGTGTGGTGGCTCACGCCTGTAATCCCAGCACTCTGGGAGGCCAAGGGAGGAGGACTGCTTGAGCCCAGGAGTTCAAGACTAGCCTAGGCAAAATAGTGATATACTGATTCTACAAAAAATAAAAGGTTGGGGCATGCCTATGGTCCCAGATACTTGGGAGCCTGAGGTGGGAGGATCGCTTGGGCCAGAGAGGTCGAAGCTGCAGTGAGCCGTGATTATGCCACTGTACTCCAGCCTGGGTGACAGAGCAACACCCTGTCTCAGAAATAATAATGATAATCTGTCTAATCCCTCTGTCATAAATATTTGTTATAATTTGACTAGGATATAAAGCAATTTTATTTGGACAGAATCACTCTGTATAGGGCTATATTTTGTTCAAATCACTTTTTTTCCTTCAAAAAAAAATTTAAAAAGCCTAGACAGCCATATTATTCATGACCATCTGTTTTGGATCTTCCTAGTCACATCTAAAGACAAAATAGTAAGGTTAATCCATTTTGTAAATAAAAATTCCTGTTCATCCTAACTGCACATCAAATAAATAGAAAGCTAATAACTGTTCCTCTTCTATTTCTTCATGTATGTAGTTAATGTAAGTTAATGTGTTAATGTTTCAACTAGTTTGTGTACTCCAATGTATAACTAAATTTCTGTAATTAAAATTTTGAGCAAAACTAAATTATACAGTATATAATATACGCTCAACAGTTACTAAGCTGGAATTCTAGGTAAGTTAAAACAGATTCATAAAAAGTAAAAAACATTTTTGTTATTCTTCTAGAAGCTATACTTTAAAAGTGTACTGACTAGTCTTTGCTCTTGAAAATATTACCATATAATGAAGGAGGCTTCTATTATGATAGGTCATTTATCATATACTCTGGTAAGTGTAATAACAGAGATAGAGTGCTTTAAGAGCAATAATATGATATACAAGTACTTTTTAGGCAAATCATTAAAACACATACATAAAATTACATTATCTTAAATTAATTCAGGTTGGTACCTTTACATAATCTTAGCTATATAATGTTAGTTGTGGTTT
Source organism: Papio anubis (assembly GCF_008728515.1). NCBI lineage: Eukaryota > Metazoa > Chordata > Mammalia > Primates > Cercopithecidae > Papio > Papio anubis. The sequence continues at coordinate 61,097,808 of NC_044982.1, read as the reverse complement.
TGTTTTTTTCATGCAAAGTGCAATGATAATAAAATTAATAACAGCCCCAACCAACCACCACTCAAAATAACTTATGTGATATGAAGATAGTGTCTAACAGTTTCATTAAACAAAGATTTAATGAATCACACTAGAAAAATGATATAATCCTAACAGAATACATTAATATTTGCCCCTAAACTAAGATCCGTGGGGGTAGGAGGGGCGGGAATCATTCCTTATTCATCTCTAAGTTCCTAAAACTTAACAGACCAAGGTTCATGGAAAGCACTTTAAAAATGTTGACACCAGGTGCTATGTTCATGTCTATAATCTCAGCACTTCGGGAGGCCAAGGTGGGAGGACTGCTTGAGGCCAGGAGTAGGAGACCAGCCTGGGCAACATAGTAGGACCCCATCTCTACAAGAAATAAAAAACAAACCAGGTGCAGTACTATATGCCGGGAGTCCCAGCTACTCTGGAGGCTGAGGTGGGAGGATCACTTGAACCAAAGAGGTCAAGGCTGCAGTGAGCCATGATTGCACCACTGTATTTCAGCCTGGGAGACAGAGCAACACACTATCTCCAAAAAAAAAAAAAAAGAGCTGAGTGATTTTCCTATGGACACAGCTGGTAAGCTGGTATGTAAAATAGTTATCAAACTTTAGTCTTTTAAATTTCTATTCATTTCTCTTGCCACTAGCTTTCTTAAACACTTCACTGATAATATTCGCAATTAAGATCAAATCCCGGGCTCACGCCTGTAATCCCAGCACTTTGGGAGGCCGAGGCGGGTGGATCACGAGGTCAGGAGATCGAGACCATGGTGAAACCCCGTCTCTACTAAAAATAGAAAAAATTAGCCGGGCGCAGTGGCGGGCGCCTGTAGTCCCAGCTACTCGGGAGGCTGAGGCAGGAGAATGGCGTGAACCCGGGAGGCGGAGCTTGCAGTGAGCCGAGTTTGCGCCACTGCACTCCAGCCTGGGCGACAGAGCAAGACTCCGTCTCAAAAAAAAAAAAAAATTAAAAAAAAAAAAAAAAAAAAAAAAAAGATCAAATCCCTAATAAGTGCTGGCTCTAAGTGAAATGGGGTACAGGAAGAGATAAGAACCAAGACTAAAGACTAATAAATGATTAAAAGTGAGATATACTGTTAAAGATTCTCTTGTTTTAGGAGTAAAAAAGTAGAGAGCAGGTGCTGAAGCCCCAAGGTTCCAGCATACTCAAGATGCTCAAGCAATATGCCTAATTTAGGGAAAATAGGATGACTTTTGATAAAAAGAGGAAGGGTTCAGAAGGAACTAGGGCAATGGTAAGTGACTTTTTGCTAGCTCTGGGGAAGCAGCCATCTGCATATTTAATTTATTCCTTTCTCTGCATTAGAAAGGATAAGCAAAGTTTCAGGGTGGAAGTTCAAATGGGGGTTGAGGAGTGGTTAGAATAGGATACAGGTACATTTATATCCAGTATGGTGCTATGTTTTTGGCAGGATTCTTGAACTCTTTTTCAAGTTTTGGAAGTTCTGTAAAGCTCTTAGTTACAAGGTTAAGGCAAAATCAGCAGAAATGTTTACAACATATTTTAGTAACTTTTACTCATCTATATTGTTTAGAAAGAGCTGTAAGTTAATGTTCATACATTTTTACACAGGTGAAGCAGATTATAGTGATGGCAAAGAGCTGATACAAAATAGTTCTGCTCTGGCAAGTTGGTCTCCTTATTAAAAAAGAGAAAAAAAAAAAAACAACAGTTCTGCAATCTATCCTTATGGCAATGGTCATTCAAGAAAACCATTTTCTTCAATTCCATTTCCTCCATGAAAGGAAACAGATTTTGCCTATTTGGAGCAATGAAATTTAGTACAAAAATAAAATATGTCTTTACAATAGGTTTGCAGTAGGTTGGCAGCTTAAATACTTTGGGTCAAGGAAATTAAAAGAACAATCATCTTTCATTAATATGTTTACCAGTGCTCTTTGATATTCTGATTAATAAAAAGGTTATTATTATTATTATTATTATTATTTGAGACAGTGTCTCACTCCGATGCCCAAACTGGAGTCTAGTAGCACAAACACGGTTCATTGCAGCCTCAACCATCTGAGCTCAAGTGATCCTCCCACTTTAGCCTCTCAAGAAGATAGGAACACAGGTATGTGCTACCATGGGAGGCTAATTTTTTTGACTTTTAGTAGAGACAGGGTCTTGTCATGTTATCCAGGGTGATCTCGAACTCCTGAGCTCAAGCGATCCTTGCACTTCAGTCTCTCAAAATGCTGGGATTACAGGCATAAGTTACTGGGCCCAGCCAAAGGTGAAATTTGATGAAGCAAGCTGAATACTGACCATGATTAATTTGTATTATAGTTACTTCTCATTTAGTAGTGAAGAAGCAGGAATGTGGGGGCAGTATAAGTCAAAGAACACAATACTATACACATTATAAACCATAAACAATTTAGACCATGTAAGAACTTACCACTGTACCAACAGAGAAGTAAAGACAAAACATACCCAATTGATCACAATCAAAATCATAAGTGGTGGTGGCTCTTTGAACGGTATCTGTTTGGTTTTCTTGTGCATCATTTTTCATTGATTTTCTTATGTCACGAACAGATCTTCCAATTTTCTGTTTTCGTTTAGTCTTCTCCCTGTTCTTTTCACCAGCCCTAAAAACAATTATATTATTTTTCCTTAACACTGATTCTCAAATAAACAAAACAAAATCTTCATAAACAAATAAAAACCCCTCCCCCATAAAGCTCTTTCCACCCAGGCAGGGTATCTTTAATCTTACATTATTAATCCTTCATGGCTTCCACTCCCTTCCTTCACAAAGAACTGAGGTGTAACAGCTTAAGTCAAAGGACTCAAATATGATCTGCAAACTGCTTCCCACTAGATGCTCTTAAAATTCCTACTTAAACTGATATTATAGGACAACTGCCAGTTGCCTGTTTTTGTAAATGAAGTTTATTAAAACACTGCCATGCTAATTCATGTATATACTATCTATGGTTGCTCTTCTGCTACAATGGCAGAGCTGAATAGCTGCAATAGAGGCAATATGCCCGCAAGAATATTATCTTTACAGAATATGCTCTTTACAGAAAAAAAATGCCAGCCCCCGTTATCAATTATTATATTTGTGCTGTGATTAAGTTTAAAGTCTGTATCCCTTATGAGTTCCACAAGGGCAAGAATAAATCAAATTCTTGTTTCACCAGCATCAACTAGAGTGTCTGTAAAGTAGCAGACACTCCATAACTACTGAGAAAATGAATGAAAAAAAGAAGGAAGAACTGCACATTAGTATTTAATAACTGCATGCCTTTTGAAGGGTAAATGATTAAGAATTACTCTTTGACATATGTCAAAAGTTTTATTTTCCTTTGAGATTTACTAAATTCGACAGAAGTTCTAGTAAAAGGTTATTGCTTCTGAAATGCTTCACAGACCAAAGCAAACTTCAAAGCTAGCATTCCGGCCGGGTGCAGTGGCTCAGGCCTGTAATCCCAGCACTTTGGGAGGCCAAGGCAGGTGGATCACGAGGTCAGGAGATCGAGACCGTCCTGGCTAACGTGGTGAAACCTTGTCTCTACTGAAAATACAAAAAAAATTAGCCGGGCGTGGTGGCGGGCACCTGTAGTCCCAGCTACTCGGGAGGCTGAGGCAGGAGAATGGCATGGGACCCGGGAGGCGGAGCTTGCAGTGAGTCGAGATCCTGCCACTGCACTCCAGCCTGGGTGACAGAGTGAGACTCCATCTCAGATAAAAATAAAAAAAAAAAATGGTATTTCAAACAAACAAATATCTAAACAGGTGAATTTAATTAAATGTAAACTGTACCTCAGGCCAGGCACAGTGGCTCATGCCTGTAATCACAACACTTTGGGAGGCTGAGGCAGGTGGATCGCTTGCAGCCAGGCAGGAGTTCGAGACCAGCCTGGCCAACATGGCGAAACCCTATCTCTATTAAAAATACAAAAATTAGCTGGACATGGTGGCACACACATAATTAAATGTAAATTATGCACACACATAATAAACTGTAAAGGTATCTCAATAAAGTTGACTTCTAAAAACATAAAACAACATTTTACCTTAACTGTTCCAGAAAATTATTAATGTGCTCTTTCCAATTTTCTGGAAATCCAAACATAAATTTCCTTATGAGATAATTTGGATACCCTATTTAAGGATAAACAACAACAACAAAAGTATTTAAAAGCCTAGAATTTTAAAGAGATATAATTAATTCATTAAATCATTCAAGAAATATGCACTTATTGCTTAATATGCACCAGGTACTATTATAGATATTCAGAATTCAGCAGTAAACAAAGCAGACAAAAACTCCTATCCTCATGGAACTTGCCTTCTAATGTGGAAAAAAAAGCTAACCAATAAGTACAATATATTGTTTGTTAGATGGTTATACAGGGATGGGCGGATAGGTGTATTGATATGTTCATGGGGGAGTAGAGGGGTGAACAGCAATTTAAAAAAGGATAATCAGGGAAGTCTTCAATGAAATAGCATCATTTGAACAAACTGATTGAGCTATGTAGTAATATGGGGTTAGAATACTGGAAACAAAACATAAAGTGCAAGGCAAGAGTATACCTGGCCTGTTTGAAACAACTTAAGTGGCATGAGGAGGGGTTAGAACTTGGGAGGCCACTCACATGGGCAACAGAGGCAGTAAGAAGCATGAGAGATTATAATATAAGGCCTTAGAGTCATTTTATAGAACTGGCCATTTACTTTGGACAAGATGAGAAGCTATGGAAAGATTCCAAGCAGAGGGGCTACAGGATCTAATTTATTTAACAGGACTGCTAAAGCAAACTGCTGTTTTGAGACGAGCCTGTGGAAGAGTGAGGAGAGAAAGAATGAGACCAGTTAGGAGGCCACTGTAATGATCCAGACAAATTATGAGGAAAGTCTGGACTATAGTGATGCTGCAGAGGTCTCAGTTTGGGATATATTTTGGAGATACATTAATAGGATGTACTGACCCACACACTGATGTGGGTATGAGAGAAATGGAGAATTTAAGGATGCCTCCAAGAATTCTGGCTACTGATACATGGAAAGATGGGGAATACTATAGGTTTAAAAAATTTAAGGGAAAAGATCAGGTTTTAGATATATTAAGTTTGAAATGCCTACAGACATCCTAGTGGAGATGTCAAAAACGAATTGGGTACTAACGGGAGAGGTCCTGCTTTGAGATATAAAATTCGCATTCATCATCATATAAATTATATTTAAAGACTAAAAGGAATCAGCGTACCACAGAGTGTATTAAGAGCCCCAAGCTACCCCATTATTAGAAAAAAATGGAGAAATACACAAAGAAATTAAGAAGGAGCAGGCAGTGAGGCAGCACAGAAATTGGAATATGGTATTAGAGAAACTAAGTATTTCAAAAAGGTAAGAATGATTAACTCTGTTAAGTGTATACTGAATGTAGCAATGTGGAGGCCACTAGTGACTTTGATATGGGTTGTTTTGGTGAAGAACCGGGGAGGTTAAAGAGAGTTCAAGAAAAAAAAATGGAAGAAAATTCAAGAGAAATTAGATTTACAGAAGTAAATATAAACAAACTATATGAGTTGTTTTGCTACAAATGAGAACAATACTGGCTAAAAGGAGAAATGTGGTTAAAACAGAAATTTAAAAAAAAAAAAAGGAGAAGGGAGTGTTACTGGAATAACATCCTTGAGTAAAAGAGAAAATGAGAGCTAGTGTACAAATGGAGAGGCTGACAGACAGTAACGTGCTAGTTCATCCATAATAAAAGCCGGTGCTGATCCAAGCAGGTGAGTAGACGTGGTAAAGAAATATCCTTCTGATTGTTCCTCTTGCTCAGGTGCTCTGCCCTCTCCCCTACTTTGCCCACCTGAGAGAGAGTAATAAGGAGGTGGTATTGGAGATTTCTCAAAATATGAAGGAGTCATCAGGAAGGACAGGAGAGTGAATGAATTAGGGAAATATGGTAGGATACCAAGCAGCACCAAGAAACCACTAAGGGACTGTAACTTGTTGCTAGTAAACATAAATTTAGACTACTTGGATGTGTTTTTCTCCAATTATATTCAGCTGTGTGCAAGGCATAGGTAGAAAATCAGGTTACACCAGGACTGGGGTTGTGCCAGGTAGGTTCAACAAAGAGAGGAATTAGGGAGTTAAATTATATTCTTATAACATAATTCCTTATAAACAAGGAGTATTTCATTTGATATTTTAAAACTCACACAAATCAGGCGGGGCGCAGAGGCTCACGCCAGTAATCCCAGCACTTTGGGAGGCTGAGGTGGGTGGATCACCTGAGGTCACAAATTCAAGACCAGCCTGGCCAACATGGTGACACTGTCTCAGAAATCAGCTGGGCGTTGTGGCACATGCCTGTGGTCCCAGCTACTCAGGAGGCTGAGGCACAAGTAATCGCTTGAACTCAGGAGGTGGAGGTTGCAGTGAGCTGAGATCATGCCACTACACTCCAGCCTGGGCAACGGAGCAAGACTCCAAAAAAAAAAAAAATTCCCAACTCTTAACACTCTGTGTCCATTCCCTGGGGGTGTATGTGGATCCCGTGCATGAAAAGGACTGGCCACAGGAAACCACGGGTGTTGTTGCAGGCTTATTTATCCACAGCTACCTGCAGTTGCTATTGCATCATTTTTTTGTGCCATGTTGGAAGTGGTCATGCACAGCACCAGCCTGGTGAAACCCCGTCTCTACTAAAAATACAAAAATTAGTTGGGCGTGGTGGCAGAACCTGTAGTCCCAGCTACTCAGGAGGCTGAGGCAGAACAATCACACTTGAATCCCAGAGGTGGAGGTTGCAGTGAGCCGAGATGGCGCCACTGCACTCCAGCCTGGGAGACAGAGCAAGACTCCATCTCCCAAAAAAAAAAAAAAATCACATAACTTATTAGAAATTGTCAAGAAGAGTGATAAAAATCAGAAAAAATTACCAATTTTATACAAGTTTTACATATTAGTTAATTTTTAGTTTTGATTTATTCATAATTATAAAATACCTAATTAAAAAGTTAAAAAATGTGTATTACTGTAAGAAACATGATTAACTGCTTTACTTCTTAAAATAACTTATCAATAATGACAGTCATTTACCTGCTTCTTTCATGGAAATTTGGTCTATCATGCCTTTTAATATATAAATGTTGCCTGATATAGTCCTAAGTTTGTTGTGCTCAATCCGCTCTATAATCACATTACTGTGCCAATATATGTTAGTGATATCTCTAGGAAAAAAAATAGTTTTGATAAGGTCAAATATTCATACAGAAATTTCTAACAGAAAATAATTTTACACTCTAGCTACAGCAACACTAACAATGTTGTTAGTCTAATTACAAAATATTTGAGGGCCAAACATTAAAGCAGAACTCAACTGCTTAGCTATTGTAATCCCAATACTGTAACAAAAAAACTATACTGTGGCCAAACCATGTCCCTTCTATAAAATATTATTAGTAAGGGAGCAGAGGCCTTGTCTCAGTATCTGATGCTGGCAATAAATACTTGCAGCTTCAGCTTAACTGATGCTAAGCTTCCAAAGGATGATCTCCCTGTCCTTCTCCTTCAGGGTCTATACTGTGTTAGTTTTTATGCAGAAAAGTAGATTGGATCCAGCTAATCTGGTGTTTCTTCACCCTCGCTATACAGCCAAATGTTTTTACCTTTCATTTTGGAAGGTACCAAAAGAGGTTTAAGTGAGGAAAAAAGAAATTACCGTATCAAATCACTGACCCATAAATCTATTCTTCATATTTCTTTAAAGAATAAATATGAAATAGAAAAAAATATGAAGATGTATTAGATAAATGATGAATACTGTCCCATTCATCAGGTAACTGATAATAATAACATACTAATGATAAGCATGATGAATAAGGAAATCAAGTTACTTTTCTTTGGTCAACTAGGATTAAACTCATATATTATACCTTAATACAGTATTACTTCTCTTCAATTCTTTTTTGCTTTAATTACTTATTTAAGAAACATTTAAATAACATTCTAAAAGCACTGTTCTCTAGCCTTTCATTTAATCCTCAGCACAACTAACAAGGTAAGTAATACAATTATCCACATTGTACAGATGAAGAAACAGACTGACGGGATAAATAACTTGCCCAGGTAATACAGATAGTAGGCAGCAGCAATGGAATTCCAACAAAGGCAATCTACACTGCATCTTTAATAGTAAGGAAATGTGCACAAAGCAGACAGATAAAGAATGGACAATACAGATTTTATACATTCAACTTATAAACTTACATAAGTACCTTAAACAGTTATAATTTTTTTTTTTTTTTTTTTGAGACAGAGTCTCGCTCTGTCACCCAGGCTGGAGAACAGTTATTACATTTCATTACAAATATTTGTAGCACTAAGAAACTGGCCTTGAAGAATAGGAAATGGTGCTAATAGAGTAGCAGAATTAGGTAAAGCCCACTTACCTGGTGATGCTCTCACTTTAGGGAGAACCAGAAAGTGCCAATGATTACTTAATATGTAGCTGTATGGCAAAGTTTTAAGTAATTTTGATTCCTTTTCTGGATCAGTAATTTATATCTGGTTGTCCCAATTTAGATGTAAGAATCTGGACTGAAATGCATGTAGTAAATATTAACTGATCATATATAATTAAGCAGATAATACCAGTCCACTTATTAGCACCTCAGAAAAAAAAAAGCACTATACAAATTAACACTGTCACTATTTTAAAAATAACTTGAGTAAACATGCAAAAACAAAAAGCTGGTAGCAATCAACACGGCTAGGAACTGCACAGTAATTTTACTTTTTTGCCTTCAGTTCATAACCTTGTTAGGTCATTGTTTTATGGAGGATGCTATTTCTCATGCATCACCTCTTATAAGTGCTTACACATAACTAAAGTTTTACTAAAAGAATACTGAAATAGTATACTTACATCAATTTTCCTTCTACACATACAGCAGTATTATTATTGATGCTTTTAATCATCCATTCCTGTAGCTGAACTACCTAATCAGGTATAAAACAAAGAACATATTTCCTCATTACTTGCAGCACGAGCATTACAAAATTAACTTACAGTAAAAGAAAAAACTTGTCTAAGTAATCCAAATATTCCTTAGTGCCATCGATGTAAGATTCACATTCTATTCTAAATAGCAATAGGTAAAATTCTTGTATACAATGAAACAGAAAAGAATGAATTCAGGTTATACTGCATTTGTTCTACAATCAAGAAGCAATTATACTTCAAATATTCTATTATCAAATTTCAACTGGTAGGGAAAAAAAATCATGTAAAATTCCAAGGTACAGATTAAAACACCAAGTCCTGCAAAAAGTCCAATAACTTGGAGTGAAAAGCAGTCAGTTATGTTTTGTCCTTAAAAAATTAGAGGGTGTTTTTTTTTTTTTTTTTTTTTTTTTAAAGTTTAGACCTGTATTCCAATTTTCTACAAACTAAAAAGGTGACTGCTGGTAATCTAGATTTAACAGCATTTTATTCCAAAGTAAACATCTGAATAGCTCAGAGAACTCCTTATTACCTTACTACAAGTAAAATATCATTCTAATGGAACACATTTTATGATAATCTATGCAAAAAAATTACTGTATATACATTTCATAAAATTTAAAATTGAACTACTTTTGATGAGAAAAAAGTCAAAATTTATGGAATAATTTGAGTAGCAATTTATTATATATAAAGTTACACATTTACAAATAAAAACAAATTCTCTAGCTGTAGTTTTATACTGAATCAGGAAAAAACGTAATGGGACAGTCTTTGTTACGGCACATGTCAATTATGTCCATTTAAAAAATTATAAATGACGGCTGGGGACAGTTGCTTAAACCTGTAATCTCGGAACTTTGGCAGGCCAAGTCGGGAGGAACGTTTGACCCTAGCAATTCAAGACCAGCCTGGGCAACATAGTAAGATTCCACAAAAAATTTAAAAAATTAGCTGGGTGTGGTGATACACATCTATAGTCCCAGCTACTGGAGAGGCAGAGGTGGGAAGATCACTTGAGCCTCGGCTGCAGTGAGCCTCAACAGATGACAGAACAAGACCCTCAAGAAGCAAATACATCAAAATAAAAAATTGTAAGTAGGATGGTTTATAAGCTGTGGGTCTCAGTAGTAATGGCGAGGGGATCCACCATCTTGTCTTACCCTCACCCAAGACACAGATATGGCTTCTGCTTTTAAGCCCCTTTTAAATGTTTCTTTCTGAAAAAAGTAAAAAATTATAGGTAGGACTTGGGGAAGCAGCAGTAAATACTACTCTCTTTTTACCTTCTCCCACATTTGGAACTACCTGAGATATATCAACGCACCAGTCAGATGGAGATAATAATCCTGTACCATACTATTATACAGCTTATATACTGCTTATATATCAAAATGTTCATTCATTATTCATTCAACAAATATTTGTTGAGTTCTACACAATGTTTTAGATAATGGAGATTCAGTGAGAAACTAAACAGCTGCCTCTCTTAGGTTCAACATTCTTGTGTGTGTGTTAAGGTAGGGGGTGGAGGCAAGCAGGATAATGGCATCTAAACAAATATGAAAATGTCAGGTGGTGATAATTACTATGAAAAATAAATATAAGGTATTAGATAAATGAGGTGCTTTTTAAGACAAAACAGTTAGAGAATGTCTAGGAAGAGGGAACTGAATAAAGTGAGGAATGAGTCACATGGATATCAGCAAGAAGATTCTTCTAAGCACAGAGAGTTAGCGCAAAGACCCAGGCAGGCAGCATGGAAGGCATAATATGAAAGGAGTAAGTGAGAGGGAATAAGTGGTGAGGTTGGAGATCTCCAGGATTAACTAAGTACAGCTCCATAAACCATGGTAAAGGCTTAGTGTTTTCTATTGAGATGACAAGTTACTGGAGGATTCTGAACAGAATGGCATTTGATATTTTAAGGGACTGCTGGGTAGAGATGAGACTATATTAAGATTTTAGCTTCTGTCTGGAAAAAGGAGAAAAAGGAGAAAAGCAATACTGGAAGCAGGGAGACCACTAGGCTATGACAGTCATCCCTGGACTAGGAGGTAGTGGTTGAACAGCAAGAAGAGGCCACATTCAGGAGAGTAGAGTCAATGGGATTTCCTCATGGTTTGGATGTGGAGCATCAGAGAAAAACAAGAGTCCAAGATGAATCTAAAATTTTGCCTAAATACTGGGGCCAAAAGTATTACAATTGGTACCAATACAGGACAATGGAGAAGGTACGGTAAAGAAATCAAGAATGAGAATCTCACGTTTTCTCACATTTCAAATTTGAGATGCCTATCTGATATCAATAGAAAAGTCATACAGACAACTGCACATGAGTGTAGAGTTGAGAAGAATATTCTGTGCTGGAAACATATTGGAGAGCTATCAGCATAGAGATGGAATTTAAAACTATGACACTGGAAATACAGCCTAGAGAGTGTGTGTAGGTAGAGAAACATTTCTAGGGCTGATTTGCAGTAATTCCAACATTTTTAGGACTGATTCTGGGGAAAGGAAGAGGAAATAGCAAAGGGGACTGAGAAGGGATGGCCAGCAATGTAGTAGAAAATCAGGAAAGATCCTGGAATACAAAATATAAAGCATCACACTTCTTTAGAAAGACATTTTGGGGCCAGGCGTGGTGGCTCATGCCTGTAATCCCAACACTTTGGGAGGTCAAGGCGGGTGGATTACCTGAGGTCAGGAGTTTGAGACCAGCCTGGCCAACATGGTAAAACTCCCTCTCTACCCAAAATACAAAAAGTAGCTGGGCTTGGTGGTGGGCACCTGTCATCCCAGCTACTTGGGAGGCTGAGGCAGGAGAATCACTTGAACTCGGGAGGTGGAGGCTGCAGTCAGCTGAGATTGCACTACTGCACTCTAGTCTGGGCAACAGAGCAAGACTCCATCTCAAAAAAAAAAAAAAAAAAAGACACTTTGGGAGCCAAGGCGGGCAGATCACGAGGTCAGGAGATCGAGATCATCCTGACCAACATGGTGAAACCCCATCTCTACTAAAAATACAAGAAATTAGCTGGGTGTGGTGGTGCGTGCCTGTAGTCCCAGCTACTCGGGAGGCTGAGGCAGGAGAATCACTTAAACCCTGGAGACAGAGTTTGCAGTGAGCCAACATCACGCCACCGTACTCCAGCCTGGCAACAGAGCAAGACTCCATCTCAAAAAAAAAAAAAAAAAAGACATAATAAGATGCCTGTAATCATTAACACTTTGGGAAACTGAGGCAGGCGGATCACGTGAGGAGTTTGAGACCAGCCTGGCCAACGTGGTGAAAACCCGTCTCTACTAAAAAGAGAAATTAGCAGGATGTGGTGTGGCGAGTGCCTCTAATCTCAGCTACTCCAGAGGCTGAGGCAGAATCACTTGAACCCCAGAGGCAGAAGTTATAGTGAGCCAAGATCGCACCACTGCACTCCAGCCTGGGTGACAAGAGCAAGACTGTCTCAAAAAAAAGAAAACAAAAAAAAAGAAATAAGAATCTGTCACTGGATTTGGTGTTATGGAGATGACTGCTGAACTTGGAAAGGGCAATATTCATAAAATAGTGGATATTTTATGAATAGTCTAAGGTGAAACCTGTTCAAGGGGGAATGGAGAACTTAAAACCACATACCTCTTTCAAAATATCTTGCTATATAAAGGGAAACAAAAAATAGTGTAGCAGCTGGAGTTGGACAGGGGATAAAGGAAAGATGGGTCTTTGCATGTTTTTAAAAAATGCAGGCCATGTTTCAACATGTTCATATGTTAATGAGCATAATCCAGGAAAAAAAAATTGATGGGGCAATTGAAAGGGCAATGTCCTTACCACCTAAGGTAAAAGGAAATGAATGGGCTCTGAAAAGGAGCATAAATTGTTCATCCATTTTAATAGGAGGGAAAAAGCAGAGTATGTGAAAACAGCAGCAGGTAGATTTTCCGATGGGATTATTATGAAGTTCTCAATGAAATGGGAATGAGAAGATCTGGAGGTTTTAGGAGAGAAAAGGTGAGTTACTCTTCCAGGAAAGTCAGAGAGTAGATTGACAAGTGAAATGTACCAGGACTAATGGGGCAATACTGACAGCCCATTTAAGGTTTGTTGTCAAATTTAAAATGAGATAAGCCAATATGGTTGTGTGTTTTGCCCTAGCCACTTCCAGCTGTCAGGTACAGGACCGTACAGTTAAATTTAACCAGGGCTGGCATTTAGCCAGAGGAGGACAAACGGGGAAAAAAGAGAGTTGAGACTTAAAACCTCTAATAGTTATAGTGATGGACTAGCGAAATGAGGACATGAGAGTTGATGGATGAACGCTGTCTTAGAGGGGTCAGAGTATTGACGGTGAAGGGTAGGGGAACAGTACTAGAGGGGAATGATCTCAACTACAGGAGTTGGCAGTGAGAGAGTGGCATGTTTGAAAAATTCAGTGCATGTTTATTTGGTAATGAGAAGCAATGGAAATGTATATGGTAGAGGGTAAAGGTAGGAGAAAGGTCACTGACTATCAAAAAAAGATAGTTGGATGGATCATCTAAACGAGTGTAGATGTAACCGGAGATTATGACAGAAGTAGTAGAGGGAAAACTAACAGGTGTCAAATACTTAGAAATGCAAGGTCATGACTAGGAGGTTGTGTTACAGATGAATACAACTGGTAAAGTCTTACGGCACGTGCTTCAAAGAAGCTTTAGAGAGAAGGAAGAAAAAACTGCCTGAAGTAGCAATGAGGAGCAACAGAGCTACACCTTATGTCATCTCTAGGTCCAGTGGAATGTGGGATATGAGAGAAAAAGGAGCCACCACTTGAGTGAGTTGTTTGTAGAAGCCACATTTTAGTTAGAGCAGTGTAAGGAATCTTCATAGAAGACTGGCAGTAAAACATTTTGCTGATGACATAACTGGAGTTCAAAAGGACACAATGTAAGGTATGGAGAGTTAGGTATGAGTGAGAAATTGAGACAGAATTAGTGGAAGTACAGAATTAAATAGGGATAAGAGTTTTGGAAAGCTTGGACTTCTTGTGGTAACTGAGATAAATAGCACTATACAGATGATTAAATTAGTACTGTGGGGCCTCTTAGAACAGTTTGTCTTCAAACTTTTTTGCTTAACCCATCTCACATATTTTTAACTCAACATCTAAAATTTCTCATTAAAAGTTTTAAATATTTTCAGACCAGGCATGGTGACTCACACCTGCAATCCTAGCACTTTGGGAGGCTGAGGCGGGCAGACTGCCTGAGCTCAGGGGTTCAGATCAGCCTGGGCAACACGGTGAAATCCCGTCTCTACTAAAATACAAAAAAAAAAAAAAAACCATTTAGCCGGGCATGGAAGCATGCGCCTGTAGTCCCAGCTACTCAGGAGGCTGAGGCAGGAGATTTGCATGAACCTGGAAGGCGGAGGTTGCAGTGAGCTGAGATTGCGCCACCACGCTCCAGCCTGGGAGACAGAGTGAGACTCCAAAATAAATAAAATAAATAAATAAGTAAATAGATAAAGTTTACATATTTTCAAATAATGGGATTTCTAGTGAATATATTGAGATATAAAACCATAACCGGTATGTCACTCTTTAAAATTTAGATGGCTACAAGGGAGGCTTAAGTGGGAGGATTGCTTGAACCCAAGAGGCCAGCCTGGGCAACAGAGTAAGGCCTCATCTAAAAAATTATTAATTAAAATTTAGATGGAATTTATACACCATCTCAATTTGATAACCACCACCATACATTTAAGAATTAATGGCTAGACGCCGTGGCTCATGCTTCTAATCCTGGCACTTTGGGAGGCCAAGGCGAGAGGACCACTTGAGGTCAGGAGTTAGAGACCAGCCTGGCCAGCATGGTGAAACCCCGCCTCTACTAAAACACAAAAATTAGCTGGGCATGGTGGCAGGTGCCTGTAATCCCAGCTACTCAGGAGGGTGAGGTAGGAGAATCGCTTGAACCCAGGAAGTGGAGGTTGCAGTCAGCCAAGATTGTGCCATTGTGCTCCAGCCTGGGTGACAGAAGACTCCTGCTCAAAAATAAATAAATAATTAATGGGCAAACCTTTAACAATTGGAAATTTTACACTGCATCTTCCTCCTTAAGCTTGTATTTCCATTCCACTTCCTTCAGAGAATTTGTCCTAAGGTAACAGTTCAATGCTCTGAAGTCTTTTATTGATTACTCTATTAAATTTAGGAAAAATTCTCAAATCTTCAGATGCTACAGTTCCTTTCTATCTTAATTGATCTAACTATTTTAGTAGTACCGTATCAGAAAAAAAGAGTAGGAATGAATTCAATGTTCATCACCAAAGGGAACAGGTAAATTATTGAAGACTACACAATTAGTAATAGAGCAAGATAAGACTTAACACGTGGCTCTTCTTACATTCAACTCACTGTTCTTTTCACTATGTCACTCTGTCACTGCAGTAAATAATAAAATATGATAACGAAGACACTGTTAATAATGAAGCATACAGGTTCAAATCCTAGCTAGAAAAAAAAAAAAAAATAATGAGAGAACATTAAAAGCTCAAGCTCTTGAAGAATGGGGCAAAAATAGAAATAAATATCTGTCTTAAAAGTTTTCCCACCTGATTTTTCTTAACTCCATTTGTAACAGTTTGAAATATTCTTGGAGAAAGCTTTGAAACATTTCTTTTTGACCTCCGAGGTATTGTTATATGAAGTCTTGGTGTTGCAAGTACAATTTTACAGGTATCTTCTGTGGAACCTGGAAGACCTGTCTCCCCAGGCACTGTTTTGTCATTTCCTTCCTTAACTTCCTGCTGTGAAGTCCCTTCTGTTGTCCTCTCACTATCAGAAACCATTAACAGACTGCCATTTTTAATAGGAACACAATTAGTACCAAGAGTCTCAGCATTAGTATTTTGAAATCGTTCATCAGCAGAATCAATGCCTTCTAAAACAAACATGTCCTTTTTGGACCCAGTGGTTGCAACTACATTCTCCTTTGAGTGAAGAATTTGTTTAGCCAACTGAGCTCTAGTTAATCTCTTGCTTGGGGCTTCTGTAGCCAAAAAATTTTCCTGTTCTTGGTTCCGAGTTGGAAGTTCTGCAAAAAATACAAAACAAAACAAAACAAAACAAAAAAATTATATAAGGATCATAGGAAACTAAGAGATAAATTTAGGTTAGGAATGTTCCACCCTCCTGCCCAGTCTTTCTGAGTGTCTCTTTTACGATTCAAGCTTTTGTCTACAGCCAAAGTTTAATGCCCACACAAGGAAAATAATTACCTAGAACATTTAACTATATATTTAAGTAACAAACTAAAAACAAACCAAAAATAGTTTACCGTAAGTTAAATTGTGCAGTGGTGCTTTCTTTTCCTGCTGGCACTGAATCTTTTGTTTGACTGGGAGGAAAATATCATTATTTGATGATTCTAGAGGAACTCCTTGGACTGAGGCTAAGGTTTTATTTTTTAAAGAAAGAAGAAGTTGAATTGTATTAGTTACTAAGAAAAAAACATCTTTTAAAATTCTTGAAATACAGACACTTAGATTTAGTAATGATCAGATCAATATAGTACTTTCGCAATATATGACAGTTACATACATTTTTATATTTTTGGCTGTATTATCTTCTAATACCTTTACCCCATTCTCTATACCAACATTATGGTGAGGAAGAATTTTTTAAAACCTTCTCCAAGACACAATCTGCCAGCTCTAGACAAAAGTATTAGACTTAGAAACCTAGAGATCTGGAATTCTGGTGCTGCCACAAATTGGATATGTATATGTTAAGATTACAATATAAAGTTTCACCCAGTCTTGAAAATTCCGATTCTGTTTCTGGTTGCTGTGAATTTCTAAAGCATGAAAGACAGTCGACAGTCGAAGAGTTGTAACTTACTCCTTAAAAATTAAAATGTTGAGATGCAACAGCAGACTCAGCCATAATTTATATCCTTTAGACAATTTTTAGTAGGTCTTCAAACGCTCACAAGTTGTAGGTTTCTCAACTAGACAAATAAGAACTAATAGCACTGCTTACATTTTATTCTGCTTTACCTCCTAGGTCTTTAAAGTTTAATGTTTCTCGAATGTAGTTTCTTTCACACAAAAAGGGGATGATAATAGACTTAAAATTTGAGCCTGAGAAGAATTATCTTATATGTTTAATTTTAAATCTTATACTAGAAAAGACTGAGGCCGGGCGCGGTGGCTCAAGCCTGTAATCCCAGCACTTTGGGAGGCTGAGACGGGCGGATCACGAGGTCAGGAGATCGAGACCATCCTGGCTAACACGGTGAAACCCCGTCTCTACTTAAAATACAAAAAAATTAGCCGGGCGAGGTGGCGGCGCCTGTAGTCCCAGCTACTCGGGAGGCTGAGGCAGGAGAATGGCAAGAACCCGGGAGGCGGAGCTTGCAGTGAGCGGAGATCGCGCCACTGTACTCCAGCCTGGGTGACAGAGCGAGACTCCGTCTCAAAAAAAAAAAAAAAAAAAAAAAAAAAAAAAAAAAAAAAGAAAAGACTGGTAGTGACTGTGTTTTAATAAGTATGCCACTTTGGTCTCAGAAATCTTAACATAAAGATTTCATTATAACAACGTGTCACAAAAAGAAACAGTAAGTTTCTATATCTTTAACTCATTCTACTGGAAATGGCAAGGCAATTCAGTAGTAATTCAATCAAATGCAACAAGTTATATTTATCCACTTATGTGGGAGTCCGAAGTTCATGCAGACTCTCTAAAAGGTTTCTAAAACTATATACAAAATTTGTATTTGTATTTGTGTTTACATTTTCTGGGGGAAAGGGTCACCAGATTCTCAAAACACTCAGGTATTTCTTACTCTCAAATGCTACCTTATTATATTTGAACACTTTAATATGCATTATTTCATTTGCTTCTTCCTTTTCTCCCAGGCTATATGAGAAACAGATGACTGTAAGTCTCCCCACTTCTACCCCCAAATTTCCTTAGAAAACTCTGTGTTAGAATATGTCACTGTCTTGGAAATGCAACAGTATACCCACAACCTACTGTGTAGTGGTTTAGAGCACGGGCTTGCTAAGAGATACCTATATTCAATTATCAACTTATCACTTGTTACCTATGAGACATACAGCAAGCGGACTTACTCTCTTTATAATCCCCATTTATAGACCACTAATGGGTATCTACACATAGTGTTTGTTGAAAGGATTAAAAGAGATAATACAAGTAAAATCTCTTTCATTATCAACGACTGAAACTCATTAAAATCTCAATTTCAATTGTTGCAGTGTCATCTTTCCAGATCATTCTCTCAAATCCAGTGATTATCCAAACAAAATGTACACTTCACAATCCCTCATCTCCTTCAGATCCTTTGCCCTCATTAATCAGCTTAAATTTCATCGTGACTCCTTCACACACACCCTCCTTTGTCCTTCTGTCACTTCATTCTATTTGGCAAAACTACAACCCAGTTAAATACAGCTCCCTCCCTATTCTACACCAGCACCTTAGCAGCTAAACAGGGCCAAAGGAAAACTCACAGCCATATTTACTGGTTCCCTTTTAAATTCATGTCCACAAATCTTTTTTTTTTTTTTTTTTTGAGACGGAGTCTCGCTCTGTCACCCAGGCTGGAGTGCAGTGGCCGGATCTCAGCTCACTGCAAGCTCCGCCTCCCGGGTTTACGCCATTCTCCTGCCTCAGCCTCCCGAGTAGCTGGGACTACAGGCGCCCGCCACCTCGCCCGGCTAGTTTTCTGTATTTTTTAGTAGAGACGGGGTTTCACCGTGTCGGCCAGGATGGTCTCGATCTCCTGACCTCGTGATCCACCCGTCTCGGCCTCCCAAAGTGCTGGGATTACAGGCTTGAGCCACCGCGCCCGGCCCATGTCCACAAATCTTAAACAGATCTTCTGCGTTACCCAGGAAATCAAATTTAGGCCTCTCCCAAACTATTCAAACCGCTACCTCCTCAAACTTCAATACCTGTTTTCCATACTTGCTCAGCTGATGACTTTACTTCTTATTTTAAATTATTTGTGAAGTCATACAATAATAACCCACCAACATCTGTGTAAATGTCTTTCTTTTCTGTTAACAATTGGTCTGTTCGTGTTCTGGTCAAACCTCTAATGATGCATTGGATTATATTTCCTCTCAACTACTGAAGGGCATCATAATAGCAATTTCAATTTTTTTCTTCCTACTTCATTATTCCCAACAGCATATAAAAATGCTGCGTTTCACCAAGTATTAAAAATTATAAAACCTTAAACTACACTTGCCATTATTTCTTTGTAACCCTCAAAAAAAGGGCTGTTTATGTTCACCATTGTCAATTCCTCTTGTCACATTCTCTCTTGAACCCTTTCACGCAATGTTTTCGTTGCTACCATTCCACCAAAGCCGCCCTCCATCAAAGTCACCAATGACCTTCACATTGCTAAATCGAGCAGCAGAATCTCAGCCTACTTGACCAATTAGGAGCATCAGACAGCTGTCAACTCCCACCTTAAAGTACTTCATTCTCTTGGCTTTCACAGTATCACTCTCTTGGTTTTACTTCTTCCTCACCATCTTCTCAGTGGCCTTTCTACTCTTCTTTTTACCTTTTTTTTTTTTTTTTTTTTGAGCTGGAGTTTTGCTCTTGTTGTCCAAGCTGGAGAGCAATGGCATGATCTCAGCTCACCACAACCTCCGCCTCCTGGGTTCAAGGGACTCTCCTGCCTCGGCCTCCCAAGTAGCTGGGATTACAGGCATGCGCCACCACACCTGGCTAATTTTGTATTTTTAGTAGAGATGGGGTTTCTCCGTGTTGGTCTGGCGGTCTTGAAACCCCGACCTCAGGTGATTCTCCCGCCTCAGCCTCCCAAAGTGATGGGATTATGGGCGTGAGCCACCGTGCCCGGCCGGCCTTTCTAATCTTTCTTCTAACTTCCAAATGCTGGAGTACCCCAGGACCCAGATCTTGAATGTTTTCTTTCTATACTTACTCTTTGATGACCTCATCTAATCTCATTGCTTTTAAAATACCATTTAGGTGCTAATGATGCCCCAATGTACTTTTCTCACCTTGATCAATTCCTTAAATTCCAACTAGTTTTTTCCAACACCCTACCTAAATTTAAATTTTTAATAGAGATTATCAAAATTAACATAACAAAAATATTAGTTAATGAGCTCACACTCCATTCCTCCTTCAGTTTGTCCCATTTCAGTTAAATCACCCTCCTGGTTGCTTAGGCCACAACCAAAAACATAAAACAAAAAAACACCCTGGAGCTATCCTTTACATCTTTTTATTTTACATTCTACACCCAATCTATGAGCTAATCCTATCGGCTCTACCTTTAAAACACAGCCAGAGTCCAGCCATTTACTATCTGTACGTTTACTATCTGCACTACTAACACCTGAACCAAGCCAACACTGGCTGTCATCTGACTTACTGCAGTAACTATTTCAGAACAGCCAGAATGATATTTTAAAAACATAAGTCATTGTACACAATGGTTAATTAAAAAACAACAACAAAAACCTCGTAAGTTAGATCTTGTCATTCACATGCTCAAAACCCTCCAATGGCTTATTCTGCTCACAGTAAAAGCCAAAACTCTTACATTTACCTATAAAGCCCTTATATTATCTGACCCACTCTTATTTATGCCTTCCTCCTGAGCTCTATCTACTCGCTCCATGACACACTAACTTTATAGCTAATCCTGCAACATGTCAGGAATGCGATTTCAAGGCATTTGTAACAGCTGCCTAGATCATCCTTCCCCATTCCTCAAGATACCCGTATCTATCATCATATTCAATTTTGTGGGCTCAAATTCCCAAATTCAAATTATTGAAGCTTACTCTGACCACCCCACTGAAAATTAAATACCCCTCCAACTCTTCCCATTATCCGAATTCTGCTTTTTCTCTTTCCACTTTTCCTCTTCTACTATGCCATAAAAATTACTTATTTAATATGTTAATTATGTCTTTCCACCACATGAATGTAAGCTACACAAGGGCAAGGATTTTTGTCCATTTTGTTCACTGCTATATTCTGAATACCAAAAACAGTGTCTGAAACATTAAACACTTAAGACATTACAGCTTTTTAGCTAACACATAAAACTAACCTCTTAGTGAACTGTTATCTGACTGGAATGATTTGTTGTTTTCCTTTTCTTCACATAGGTAGGTATGCTGCAATTTTTTTTTTTCAACTCTGTTAGGAGTGAAGGTTTCATTATTTCCACTTTTCTGTGGTTCCAACAAACTACTGTTTCTTGGTGGCTGTTCTTGCTTGTCACGCAGTACTTTTTCTTTCATTCTTTGAAATATTTTTCCCGGTGATTCATAGTTTGCTTTATTTTTTAATCCATCCTTGTTGGGCTTTATAGCACTGATATCAAGAGAACTGTTAGAGGTAGTAGCCTCTGTTAGCATAGTTGATTGAAATATATTTTTATTGTTAAAAGTTGTCATTTTTAGGAACTGATTCTTTTTATGGCCATTCGATTTTAAAGAGGAGTTCTGATATTTCACCAAATCTTTTACAGGAGTAAGTGTACCTGAAGGAATGCTGTCAAAAAAGATTGCATCCATGGGTAGATTTCTCCTTTGAGAAGATGTCTCTGGAGGTAAGTAAATTCTTGAATGTTTCAAAGGTGTTGCAATCATCTTGACAAGGCAGTAGCAACCAAGTTCTTCTAACAGAAAATTCACTTAAGCACAATTTTCATATAGAACTTCAGAAGTGATCCACAGAAACCTGTAGTTCAATGTAAAATCAGTCTTTATCACGCTTTGGTGCAGAAAATGTTTAAAGTTTATTTGCTTTCCACAACATTATACTATTTAAAATGTTTAACTGATTCATAACAATACTAGATAATCTATAGCTCACAAATCAGACTAAGATTTTATTTTTATTAAAGTCTCCTTAACAAAAGAGCTGGGTGTGATGGTGCACACACTTGTAGTCCTAGCTACTTGGGAGGCTGAGTAGGGAGGATCACTTGAGCCTGGGAGGTCATGGCTGCAGGGAATCAATGATCGTGCCACTGCACTGCAGCCTGCGTGACAGAGCAAGACCTCGTCTCAAAATAAAAAAAAATAAAACAAAACAAAATGAAATAAAAGATACATGCAAATAGCAATACATTAGGTTACAAAAGATAAAGTTCCACAAATACAATTTTTCCTTTTAGGCAGTTATATTTTAAGGCAGCAACTACAATGATCTATTCTAATAAAAGCTAAAAAAAAAAAAAAATCAATTATTTAATAATACCCAATCCTGATTTTTTATGCTCTAGAGCATTTACATTTTAAGGTCTTAGCTGAAAAATCCTCAAATAAATGGTAAATTATTTTCATTCTGATTTCTTTTAATGTAGTGCTATTTAGAATTTTTAGCAGAAATACTGTACTTGAGTTTACATAGTTTCAGCCTTGTTTCTTTCTTTCTTGTTTTTTTTTGAGACGGAGTTTCCCTCTTGTTGCCCAGGCTGGAGTGCAATGGTGGGATTTCAGCTCACCACAACCTCCGCCTCCCAGGTTCCAGAAATTCTCCTGCCTCAGCCTCCCGAGTAGCTGGAATTGTACGTATGCACCACCACGCTTGGCTAATTTTGTATTTTTAGTAGAGACGGGGTTTCTCCATGATGGTCAGGCTGGTTGGTCTCAAACTCCTGAGTTCAGGTAATCCGCCTGTTTCGGCCTCGTAGAGTGCTGGGATTATAGGCGTGAGCTACTGCACCCGGCTGCAACTTGTTTCTTACGCATAAATTGTATTATTCACACCTAGAAATTAAGGTTCTAGGTAAGGAACCATATAGTTGCATTAACTAATATTTGGTAAATAAATAAAATATTTCAATCCAAGGACCCTGGAACTTACTAGTCTAGATTTACAGCATCTCTTATAGCTGAATTTATAACTATTCCAATTAGTTAACATCATATAAACACACAAAAAAAACCTATCACAGAAAATTCTAACATAGCCAGACCAAAAAATATCAAGTATCTTTATCTACAGCTACTTCTGTGAGAGATAAGCAATTAGTATACAAAGCATTATTTAATCCAATAATTTATGATAACAGAGAAAAAAAGAAGGAAAATATTCCTAAATTACAACAGTCAACAAAGAAGGCTATCTTGGGAGTCTGGAGCTCCTAAAAACCACTGTAATTCTTCCACAGAATATGAATCCTGCAAATACATATTAATGCATGCATGTATATGTTTATGATGTGCTAGTTCCAGGGGTTCTGTACTGGGAAGTTATAATATTAGCTGTTCACTTCATTTCTGTTTTATTTTTGGGACAGTGTCTCTGTCACCCAGGCTGGAGTACAGTGGTGTGCTCAGGGCTCCCTGCAACCTCGAAATCTGGGCTCAAGCAATCCTCCTACCTTCACCTCCAGAGTAGCTGGGACCACAAGTGTGTGCCACTGCATCTCTGCTATGTTTTCTTTTTTCTTTTTTTGCTTATTTGTTTTGTTTTTGAGAGGGAGTCTCGCTCTGTTGCCCAGGCTGGAGTGCGGTGATGTGATCTTGGCTCACTACAATCTCCACCATATGGGTTCAAACAATTCTCCTGTCTCAGCTTCCCAAGTAGCTGGGATCACAGGTGCATGCCACCACACCCAGCTGATTTTTGTATTTTCAGTAGGACGGGGTTTCACAATATTGGTCAGGCTGGTCTCTAACTCCTGACCTCAGGTGATCCACTTGCCTCAGCCTCCCGAAGTGCTGGGATTACAAGCATGAACCACCTGAGCTATGTTTTTTTTGCATTTTTTTATAGAGACAGGGTTTCCCCATGTTGTCCAGGCTGGTCTTGAACTCCTGGGCTCAAGTGATCCTCCTAATTCGGCCTCCCACAAGTGTTGGGAGTACAGGTGTGAGCCACCAAGTCTGGCTTAGCTGTTCATTTCAAAGAAAGGCAATAAAGCTATACAATCTCTCAAAATAAAAAATGAATAAACTTGGCTGAGCACAGTGGCTCACGCCTGTAATCCCAGCACTTTGGGAGGCCAAGGCAGGAGGATCACTTGAGGTCAGGAGTTCAAGACCAGCCTGGCCAACACAGTGAAACCCCGTTTTTACTAACAATGCAAAAATTAGCTGGATGTGGTGGCACATGCCTGTAGTCCCAGCTACTCAGGAGGCTGAGGCAGGAGAATCACTTGAACCCAGGAGACAGAGGTTGCAGTGAGCTGAGATCGTACCACCACTGCACTCCAGCCTGGGCGACAGAGTGAGACTCTGTCTCAAAATAATAATAATAATAATAATAACAACAACAACAACAACAATAAACTGGAAAACTGCAAAGCAAAACGGCAAAGAATGTTCAGGTTTACACAATCTAAATTCCTTAGAGCCTAATGAGATGCTAAACAGAAAGTAAAAACTGCAAATAAGCGAGCAGCACTGAAAACAGAACCAATCTGTAATGGACATGCAGAAATGTCTTCATTTAAAGTCAGATAATTGTGGTCACACTGAAAGGTTACAAGAAACAAACAGAGCTTACTGTTTCCTAATGTCCCTGCCCCCAATTCAGGCAAGTAGTAGGATAAAGGTGAGTAGCCAAGATTCTGAAAAATCCTCAAATTCCACTTCCCCTTCCAAAGACACAAAAAGTTGCTCTAGGAGACCTTTTTCCCATCGTGTGATAAATAGCAACTCAATATAAGCCAAAAAAAAAGCAGTCAGTATTTGCCAGTGGTTTGTTAAAGAGAGAATGCAGAGAAAAAAAATGATCTACAATTCCCTCTGACCACAGAGGCTTTGCGGAATAGATAAACAAGAACACCACTGGGTCTAGATAATCCATCCAGGACAGATCTGAAGCTCCATTTCCTTCCTAGTCAAAAGAGCAAAACAAAGAAATCAGCCTCTGATGAAACACAGACATTAGTGGAGATTTAATAACTGGCATCCCTCAAGTGGAGGAGAGAACAGCTTGTCCTGAAGCCAAGCATATTGACTAACAGATGGAGGTCAGCAACAAGAAATTGTTAGTTCCTCTCAGACTGGAGAAAGTATGTTTCCGTTTTCATTAACTGCTTAAAGTTGTTTGGAAAATCTAATCCTTAAAACTTATTCTAAAAACTGACAAATGCTGATGTACTGGGGGAAAAAAATTGTTTTCAACATAAAGACACAGGAATGGGAAAACCATTGGATGAAAGGGCTGGCCAGGATGGGCGTGGTGGCTCACAACTGTAATCCCAGCACTTTGGGAGGCCGAGGGGGGCAGACCACGAGGTCAGGAGATCCAGACCATCCTGGCTAACATGGTGAAACCCCGTCTCTACTAAAAATACAAAAAAATTAGCTGGGCATGGTGGCACGTGCCTGTAGTACCAGCTACTCGGGAGGCTGAGGCAGGAGAATGGTGTGAACCCGGGAGGCGAAGCTTGCAGTGAGCGGAGATCACACCACTGCACTCCAGCAAGACTCTGTCTCAAAAAAAAAAAAAAAAAAAAAAGTCTGGCCGTAAGCATTTATAGTACAGTGATGCACTGCATAATGACATCAAACCACATATACAGTGGTCCCATAAAATTGTTTTGGTGTACCTTTTTTTTAAAAAATTTATTTTTACTGTACCTTTTGTATATTTTGGTATGTTTAGATACAGAAATACTTATCATTGTGTTACAACTGCCAACAATATTCAGTAAAGTAACATGCTGTACAGGTTTGAAGCCTAGAAGCAATAGGTTATAACATATAGCCTGGGTTTTTATAAGTACACTCTATGATACTGGCACAATGACAAAAATTTCCTGAGAATGTATTTCTCAGAACATATGACAGTCAGTTACAAGTGACACATATAAACACAGAACTGAAGCTAAACAATTATGTATATGATCCTGAATATAACTCCTCCTCCTCCTCCCAAAAAGACATGGAAACTTCTTGTAAGAATTTACTGTAGTGGTAGCAGTAATAACTATTACTATGGAATGGGTCAAAAATCCCAGAGCACACTAACCAAAACTGGGACATAGAATTAGGGGAAAAATAGAATTTTAAGTTAACAGGCAAATTATACACTTGAAAAAAAATACTCAGCACATATGACAAAGGGCTAATTTACATAACATTCAAAGAGACCTAATAAATCAACTTTAAAAAATGTACAAAACAGAAAACGGTCACGGGACATGAAATGCAATTAATAGAATACAAAAAGGCCAACAAACGAGTCAAGTGACATCTAATTTTACTCATAAATGGAAATGCAAACTAAAACAGTGATTTTTTTTCATATCACATTGGTAAAGATTAATTTCAAAATGCAAGTCTGCATACTATTGACTTGGGAATTCCACTTCTAACTTGTTTTTTCCTATAGAAACATCTGCATAAGAATGCAAATATATATGTATCATAATAGCCGTTATTTACTGAATATTTACATGCCAGTCACTATATAATCTAACAGCAACTCGAAAGAGTTAAGTACTGTTATTACTCCAAATTTGAAAAAAGAGAAATTAAGGTATAAGGTGGTTAAGTAACCTGACCAAGGTCACTCGACAGTGAGAAAGAGGATCCGATTCTACCCGACTCCATAGCTTAAGTTCTTTACCAAAAGGCAACATAGTCTACACAGCCACTAAACAGGGAAGTTCATGCTGCAGTACCTGCAGCATAAAATGAAATTAAACAACCCAGATGTCTACCAATAAAGGACAAAATAAATTCCACCACACCCATACAATTTACTCTATGTATTTAATAAATATATATATATGTATTTACACGGAAAAGCGTCCAAGAAATATTAAATTGAAAAAGAAAGTAACAACATATAATTGCATTTGTGTAAAAAAAAAAAAAATTAAATAAATAAATAAAACACAAACAAGCATAGAGAAAAACTCTGGAAGCAGTGAACCAAATTGTAAACAGTGTTTATCTTCGAAGGGCAGGATGAAGCGGCCTACCATTTTCTTGAACTCCTGAGCTCAAAGATCACCCGCCTCGACCTCCCAAAGTGCTGGGATCACAGGCGTGAGCCACCGCGCCCGACCATTTTCTAAATAATTTTACTAACATCTAAAGCTGTTTGCAACAAGCATGCAATTTAACCAGAACAAAACATAAGCTGAATGATCAATTGCTTCTATAGCCCTGTGGTTCCTGGGGTCCCAAGGGGAAGAGTTGGGTACTGACGCATATAATTTTCCCACTTGGTATTCTTAAAAAAAAAAAAAAAAAAAAGAAGAAGTTATTTTAGAACAAAGACCTAGAACGCTTACCATCGAAATAAATCTGAGCAATCGTGTTCTACTCTCTTAAGTACAGTAGACACAAAACAAGTGAACATCGAGTGCGAAGCTGTAAAATCAGTACCAAAGCCAGAAATCTACAAATAAATAAATAAATAAACTGCGTGAGCCTACATGTTTAAAGGGCAGGACGCCCACCATCGGCGGGGACCCGCGGCAGGAGGCTAGCGGAGGGCGCGGGAGGACGTACCTTGGGTGAAGGGCCTGGCAGGGAAAGACTGCCGCAGTCCCGGCTCGGCTCCGCGCGGAGGGAGGGCCGGACGCCGCCCGGCTCGCGCCTCAGGCCCACGGTGGCCCCTGCCCACGGTGGCCCCTGCCCGCGGCGGCCGGGCACCAAGCGACGCTTACCCCCTCCGCGAGATACTCTCACACAACACGTCCGCAATTCAAATTTGAAGAGCCCGCCCTCCAGCCGGCCTGGGATTGGCACTCTCGGGAATTGCGCCACCGTGCGTCTCACAGGGACGCTAGAAAACTGCAGGCGGCCTCCGCACGCCGTGGACGGTAGTGTATCCACAAAAAGTAGGCGACCCTAAGCTGTTACAGGCAGGGGGCGAGATCCTCTAGTTTTCCTCAAAGTTCGTTTCGTCTTCGCAGGGCACCCGCCCACCCTGAATCCCGCTTTTCCTCCCGTGAAGCTCTGCCGGTGCAAGGCTGACGTCGCACGCGGTGGGCCGCGAGCGCGCTCCGGCGCTGCTGCGGCTAAGTTTGGCCCTTCCTGGCTGCCGTCCTCCCCCACTAGGCTGTGCGCAGCAGCGGCTGTTATCCGTCTCTTCTGTCTCAGGAAAACAGCGTGCTCGGTGGGTTTGAGAGAACGTCTGTTTTTCTGCCCTCCATGTTTGAGGGGGAGAAAGAACATTTTGTTCTTGAGGGGATGATGGATTGAATGTAAAGTTACGCACAAAGTGGGATGTTTAGTTTGAACCATTCCCTCAGGAAGTGTGATATTTTGGGGCGTGGGGGATAGGTTCTCGCTCTGTCGCCCAGGCCTGAGTGCAGTGGCGCAATAACGGCTCACTGCAGCCTGGAACTCCAAGGGATCTTCCCACCTCAGCCTCTGAGTAGCTGGAACTACCGGCGTGCGCGACCATGCTTGGCTAATTTTTATTTTGTAGAGAGGAGGCGTCGCCATGTTGCCCAGGCTAGTCTCCAACCCCTGGGTTCTAAGCGATCCTCCCATCTTGGCCTCCCAAAGTGCTAGGATTACAGGCAAGCAACCGCGCCGGGCCAGGAAGTGATTATTATTATTTTTAAATCACCTCACATTCTAGAAACATTAATCTCAACAACTGTAGGTTGGTGCATGCAGCTTGTGACGGTGGCCCCCAGGCTGCGTCCCGCCTTAGACTGCACCCAGTGAATCTTCGCTGTGATACCGCGGAGTAACTGGGTGTATCCTTCGCCTTGTATAGGGCACATTGGTTCAGTCTTGAAAGTAGAGAAGGGGAAGCGAGGGAAGTAAGGTGTGTTTTCAGCCCTG
This sequence comes from Papio anubis, assembly GCF_008728515.1. Taxonomy (NCBI): domain Eukaryota; kingdom Metazoa; phylum Chordata; class Mammalia; order Primates; family Cercopithecidae; genus Papio; species Papio anubis. The sequence continues at coordinate 61,068,997 of NC_044982.1, read as the reverse complement.
AACCCTGTTCAACTCCAGTCCTGCATGAAGTCTGTCCTCTTCACCCCATTGATGAGAGCTTCTTTTTATTTTACACTTTAAGAAAATTACTCAACTTCCTAGTCGCATATCACATTTCCCCATTAAGTGGCTTTACTGAAAAGGTTGTAATGGATTGATCTTTTTTTAAGTGACTTTTGCAATCCCTTCTAAATCCTGCATCTGTTGTACCCGAGTGAGTTAGAGAAACGCCACACTTTGAGACAAATTTAAGAGTCCTTTATTAGCTGGCGACGAGAGATGGCAAACGCTCGAAATTCTCGGCCAGAGGAAGGGGGTGGGTAAGGAGTCCTTGAAACCTTGCAAATGATGGAGCCAAATGGAGTTCGTCCAGCTTTCTTAGCTAAGGGAGAGCTTATCATGTGGAAACAAGGCTAGGTGATTAAGGAAGAGTATAAAAACAAAGTAAAAAACAAGGTTAGGTATTACACATCTGAATTTTGTACACACTGAATAATCAAAATCCAAAATATAAATTTAAAACATCCACATGAATGCAAGTAAGGAAAAACAACAGTTGGAGGTAGGGGGAAAGGAAACAAACTTACCTGGATAAAATGAAGTTTCTTTCTTGTACACCATAATGAGAAAATGATTGGACATGGATTTGCACTAGTCTTGTGGGAACCGGCCTTAAAACAGGTTAAATGGCATGTGTGAAATATACTTTGATAGGGGAAGTTTGAAGGGATGGTCATTCAGATTTCAAAGCACTTGAAATTGAGGTGTAAGAGGTTTTTGTGCCTGATGAAGATGGCCATGGCTCACAAGTTTAGGCAAAATAGGAACCCTGAAGTATTAAGGGCAGGCACTCAGAAATGCACACTTCTTTTTAATTGGCCACTTCTCATGTAAGAAGGAAGTAGTATGTAGTATGCCCCAATGTGAATGGCCGCAGGAATTTACATAAGATGACTAGTAATTTTCCAAACAAAACTGGATTAAACAGTTTGTGGATAACAAAGTGTGATGAGAAGGCATACAGGCCAAGGTACAGTTCATCTGCCCCTTAATGGCAACATACTGTAACTGCCCAAGGGGTTCACCTTGCCTGCTCCCTAGACAGAGCCGATTCAAGACAAGGGAATTGCAATGGAGAAAGAGTAATTGATGCAGAGCTGGCTGTGCGGGAGACTAGTGTTTTATTATTACTGAAATCAGTCTCCCCTGAGCTTTTGGGGATCAGAGTTTTTGAGGATAATTTGGTGGGGGGAACCCAGTGAACTAGAGTGCTGATTGGTCAGGGATGAAATCATAGTGAGTAGAAACTGTCTTCTTGCGCTGAGTCAGTTCCTGGTTTGGGGGGTCACAAAGTCAGATGAGCCAGTTTATTGATCTGGGTGGTGCCAGCTGATCCTCTGTGTGCTGGGTCTGAAAAATATCTCAAGCACTGATCTTAGGAGCAGTTTAAGGAGGGTCAGAATCTTGTAGCCTCCAGCTGCATGACTCCTAAACCATAGTTTCTAATATTGTGGCTAATGTTAGTTCTACAAAGGCAATCTAGTCTCCAGGGAAGAAGGAGGTCTGCTTTGGGAAAGGGCTATTACAGTCTTTGTTTATAGACTACAAACCAAGTTTCTCCCAAAGTTAGTTCAGCCTACACTCAGTAATGAATAAGGACAGCTTGGAGGTTAGAAGCAAGGAGGAGTCAGTTAAGTTATATTTCTTTCACTGTTTCAGCCATAATTTTGCAAAGGCAGTTTCAATGCTGCACTGGATTGGCCCTCCTTTAAGTTTCTGTCTGCTTGGAAGGGAGACCGTGTTGAGAAAATGGTTGGAAATGGATTTGCAGTTCACAGCCACCTGGGATAGTCTGTCCCATCCTAGGCCTATACTTCATGGGAACACATGCAGACACCCATGTAGGGTCCAAAAAAAGGGATATAAAAGGAAGAGACAGAAAGCTTCACGCTGTGTGCGAGTTGCTACCAAGACATCTGGGGCTGCTTAGCCTGGAGGAATATTCCTGGGACCATGAAAAATTGTAGCAGGACTACTAACTGACCATATGACACTTGCAGAAAGTAGAAAAACGCTGTTTCATCAAGGCCAAGGGTTCTTAAGCAGGAAAAGTTTTGCCCCCCCTTGGGACAATTGGCAATGTCTGGAGACATGTATGAATGTCACAATTAGAGAGGGTGCCAGTGTCATCTTGTGGGTAGAGGACCGATATACTACTAAATGTCATAGTGTAATGGTGGGGGGGACAGCGCCCCCCAACATTACAAAGGATTAACTATTTTAAAATGTGAGTAGTGCCATGGTTAAGAAATTCTACTCTTGGCAGATATAGCCCTGAAACAGGATTTCAGCCCCCTCTCACTCTCTTAGCTGGGTACCCTTATGTAGGGCACAGAGTAAAACCACTACTCCCCTGTATAGGCTACAAGGAGGGAGTCAGTGAGGAGGTTATCCAGGTTTTGTGAGAGGAGGACCCTTCAGTGAAAAAGGCTGCCAAATAAATTGCTATGTGATGGAGACAATATACAAACATGTAATCATATTACAAATTGTGATAAGTGTTGAGGATGTATCAGTTTGGATCACCCAGGAAGCTGATGCCAAATTGGAATGAGGATTATTGGGAAATAGGTCCTGTGAAAGACCAAGGGGGAGGAAGAAGAACTGGACCTGGGAAATCTTCAGATCTTGATACAGATCTGACATTTGTAAAAGGAAAGATTGATGAAAGTGGAATTGGGTAGGTGCAGTCTAAGATTGCAGTGGAGATTTGACAAGGTCTTGGCTAACCCAATAGGAAGATTTGGGGTTGTCTATCAGAGAAGTCCTGCAGTGGGCAGACATGGCCAGGCCCTGGTGTCCACCAGACTGGAGGCTGCCTGGGAAGAACATGGCCTTGGCACAAAGACTTTAACAAATCTCAAAGGCTTTGCAGCCAGAGGCTGTCAGCGAACTGCACTCCTCACAGCTCAGTGACTGCTTTTTTTTTTTTTTTTAACAAAAGATCAGAATTGCATGTTTCCATGCCTGCCACAGAAGAATAATTAAAAGAGTGTAGCAGCAGGATTTTATTTTCAGGGTTTTCCAATTTTTTTTTTTTTTTTTTTTGCAACCCACAGTAGGAAATATTGTACATTATAACCTAATAAATATACAAAACTACAATTAACTAAAACAAAAAGCTTTAAAAGTGTTACTGAACATTACTTTGTGCAGTGCATGCTGTTATTTTCTGTTTCCTCTTTTAAAAAAAATCTGCCTGTGGTGTATGATTGTAATACAATATGAACATTTTCATGTTTCTGCATGGTCAGGACTTTTAATTAAAAAAAAACCTAAGGTAAAGTTCACTTAAAATAACCATTTTAAAGTGCACAATTCAATGACATTTAATGCATTCACAATATTCTGCAACCACCACCTATAAAACATTTTTTATCATCCTAAAAGGAAATCTCATACCCATTAAGCAGTCACTCTCTCTTGTCCCCTCCCCACAGTCTCAGGCAAACACCAGTCTTCTTCCTGTCTCTATGAATTTACATATTTGGATATTTCATATAAATGGAATCATACAATATTACAATATGGACCTTTTATGTATAACTTCCTTCACAGTTTTTTTCTGAGGTTTATACACCTCAAAAATTGTACATTGTAGATCAGTACTTGATTCCTTTTTATGGCTGACAGTATTCCATATTTTGTGTGTGTGTGTGTACCACATTTTATTTATCTGTTACTCCATTGACATTTGGGTTATTTCCACCTAAATCTATAATACCCTAGTATGAATTGATACCAACTTAGTTTCAATAGCATACAAAAACTCTGCTTCTAAACAGCTGAGACCTCTCCTGTATGTTTCTATCATTACCAATTACATCTATATACGTTGTGTGTTCATTAAGATAGATTTGTAATTATTTTATGCACTTGTCTTTTAAATCATATAAAAAAAGGGGAACCACACACCAAAAATATAGCGATCCTGGCTTTTGTATTTACTGATGTAGTTATATTTATCTAACTTTTTGATTTCTTCTTAGAGCTTTTAGTTACTGTCTAGTTTTCTTTCATTTAAGCCTGAAGAACTCCCTTTAGTATTTCTTATAGTATAGGTCTACTTGTGACAAACTCTTTCAGCTTTTATTTACATGCTAATGTCTTAATTTCTCCATCATTTTTGAAGGACACTTTGCTGAATATAGAATTCTTGGTAGATAGTATTTTTCTTTCAGCACTTTGACTATGTTAACCCACTGCCTTCTTTCCTACATAGTTTCTGATGAGAAATCAGATGCTCTTATTGTAGAGAATCACTTGTATGTGACAAATCTCTCCTCTCACTGCTTTTAAGATTTTTTTTTTTTTGTCTTTGTCTTTTGACAATTTGATTATAATGTGTCTCAGTGTGGAACTCTTTATATTTATCCTTCTTGGAGTTTGTTGAGATTCTTGGGTGCATAGGTTCCTGTCTTTTACCAAATCTGGGCAGTTTTTGGTTATTTCTTCAACATTTTTTTTGCACTGTTTTATTTTTCTTCTCCTTCTGGGACTCCTGTAATGTATATGGTGGTACTCTTGATTATTCCCATAGATTTTTTAAGACTCCAATAATTATTCTTCAGTTTTTTCATTTTTTTAAATTTTTGAGACAGAGTCTGTTTCTGTCACCCAGGCTGACAAGGAGAATTATGGTTCACTGCCTCATGAACGCCTGTGCTCAAGAGGTCTTTCCACCTCAGCCTCCCAAGTAGCTCAAACTACAGACACATACCACGATACCCAGCTAACATTTTTTTAAAAAAATTTTTGTAAAGACAGGGTCTTTCTATGGTCTTGAACTCCCAGGCTCAGGCGATTCTCCTCTCTCAGCCTCCCACAGTGCTGAGATTACAGGTGTGAGCCACCATGCCTGGTCATTCTTTTTTCTTTATACTACTTGGTCTGGATAATTTTGATTTTAGTCGACAGTTGTAAGTTCACTGTTTCTTTATTCTGCCTGCTCAAATCTGCTATTGTAACCCTGTAGTGAATTTTCATTTCAGTTATTGTATTTTTTAGCTTCACAGTTTCTACTTGGTTTCTTTTCATAATTTCTATCTTTGTTGATATTTTCTGTTGTTAAGACATCATTCTTCTGGTTTCCTTTAACTCTTTGTCTGTGGTTTCCTTTACCTCTCTGAGCATATTTAAGACAGTTGATTTTAAATTTTTGTCTAATATGTTCAGGGTTTGTTCTTCCTTAGGGAGAGCTTATATTAATTTCTTCTGTAAATAAACTGTACTTTCTAGTTTCTTTGCATGCTTCATAACGTTTTTGCTGGAAACTGGACATTTGAATATTAAAATATGCTAACTCTGGACATCAGATTCTTCTCCCTTCTCAGGATTTGTTGTTGTTGTTGTTGTTGCTTCCTGTGAAATACAGTTGTTTGCTTGTTTAGTGTCTTTTCTATATGATCTTTGTAAAGTCTGTATTCTTTGTCATGTGTGGTCTTTGAAGTCTCTGTTCCTTTAGCTTGTGTTCAGCTGGTGCTTTGATAGATATTTTCCTGAACACCAGGAGCTACACTAGAATAGAATAAAATAATAAAAGAAACAAAAAAACGTCTTCCAACCTTTGAAGATTGACTGTGTGTTACAGCATGCTTTCAGTACTTAGCGAGGTCATTTATAACCCTGCCTAAACCTTCACTCCCTACTTGTGCTGAGCCCAAAGATAAGCAAGAATTAAAAGCTTACAGTCTTTATAGATTGTTTTTGAATATGCATCCTGCCCTAGGCATGTGCATAGCTTCTAAATTCCTCAGCATATGGAGACACTTTTGAATAATTTCCCGAAGAAACTCTACCCAGCTTTTCCTTGCAGGCTTTCACTGCATCTATTATTTGCCTCAATTGTAATTCTTTGCCCTAGGTGGCAGCATGTTGTCCATTTGTCTTACAATGTTTTTGAAGAATGTCTTCTGTGTAGCTGTTTTTTTTTCCACGCTTAATAGGTTTCAAGTTGTATAAAAGAAAGTCAGGTGCCTTGTATCATTCTTTCAAATAGTGCTCTGTGATGGTAAATTTTATGTGTCAATATGACTGTATCATGGATTGCCAGATGTTTGGTTAAACATTTTTTTCTTAGTTTGCCTGTGAGGCTGTTTCTGAATGAGATTAATTTTTGGATTGGACAGAGTAAAGCAGATTACTCTTCTCAACATGGATGAGCCTTATCCAATCTATTGAAGGCCTTAATAGAATAAAAGGCTGAGTAAGACAGAATTCTTTCTTTTGGCCGAATATATTTGAGCTAGGACATTTAGTCTTCTGCCTTTGGACTCATTCTTGGACTAGAACTTACACTATTGGCTCTCCTGTTTCTCAGACCTTCATACTGGGTGATATGGTTTGGCTGTGTCTCCATCAAAATCTAATCTGGAATTGTAGTTCCCATAATCCCCACGTGTCATGGGAGGGACCTGGTGGGAGGTAATTGAATCATGGGGGCGGTTACCCCATGCTTGTTCTTGTGATAGTGAGTTCTCATGATAGCCAATGGTTTTATAAGGGGCTCTTCTCCTTTTTGCTCAGCACTTTTCCTTGCCACTGCCATGTGAAGAAGGATGTGTTTGCTTCCCATTCCACCAAGATTGTAAGTTTTCTGAGGTCTCTCCAGCCATGCTGACCTGTGAGTCAATTAAGCCCCTTTCCTTTATAAATTACCCAGTTTGGGGTATATCTTTATTGGCATTGTGAGAACAGACTAATACACTTGGACTGGAACTATATCATTGACTCTCCTGGGTCACTAGTTTAGTGATGCAGATCTTGGATTTCTTAGCCTTCCATACTTCAATGAGCCAATTCCTTAGAGTAAATCAATCTCTCTCTTTCTCTTTTTTTCTTCTCTCTCTCTCTCTCTCTCTCTCTCATTCCCTCTTTTTCCTGTTGGTTGTGTTTCTCTGAAGAATCCAGACTAATACACTGCCAAATAAGTTAGAACAGACAAACACACACAATTCTCTAAGCATAAGGTCTGTGCTCCCTCCACAACCAGGGACCAAGGTCCCACACTGGAACCTTGAAGACAGGGTGCTGTCGTCAAGACTGCTGCCAAAGATGCTGAGATGCTGAAGAAAGCAAGCTGAAAAATCCAGTTCTTCAGAAAGAAACATTTAATAGGACTTATGAACAGAAGCAATGTGTTGGGTGGGCATGAGATGGTGGATCCCTCTACCTGCCCTCCAGAAAATATCCTTTGTAAAGCAAGCTTTTAGGGTAAAGATTTGTGTAGCTCATCATGCTTCAGACTTTCTTGTGAAACGTGACCCCTGGGGAGATTAGATAAGCATCTTTATTTATGCAACAGGGATTGTTTATTTATGAGAAGTTGTCTGTGTTACAGGCATTCTTAAAGACCTTGCTGCAGAAGTCATCATGGTCATCATGGCAGTTTCACTTCAAGGTGGCATCACTTTCGTCATGCAACAGGCTGTTTTCCCATGGGGTGGGAGGTCAATAAGGGCAATAAAAAATGCTGCAAAGCTTTTGTACAAGAACATTTCCTCTTTTTACTTTTTTAATTGACAAATAGTTATTATACATGTTCATGGGGTACACAGTGTTGTTTTTATACATATAATGCGTAGTGATCAGATCTGGTTAATTAGCATATCCATGATCTCAAACATTTATCTTTTTCTGGTGTTGGAAACATTCAGTGTCTTTCTTTTTGCTGTTTGAAATTATATTTCTTTTTTTTTCTTTTTTTTTTTTTTTGAGACAGGGTCTCTGTCACCCAGGCTAGAGTATAGTGGCACAATCTTGGCTCACTGCAGTCTCTGCCTCCCAGGCTCAAAGGATCCTTCCAGCTCAGCCTCAGGAGTAGCTGGGACTTCAGGCATGTACCATCATGCCCAGGTAAATTTCGTATTTTTTGGTAGTGATGGGATTTCACCATGTTTCCTAGGCTGGTCTCAAATTTCTAGGCTCAAGCGATCCACCCTTCTCAGCCTCCCAAAGTGCTGGGATTACAAGTGTGAGCCACTATATGTGGCCTGAATTATATTCTTATTAACTATAGTCATCCTACAGTGATGCAGAACACTAGAACTTATTCTTCTCATCTAGCTGTAATTTTATAACCTTTAACGAATCTCTCCTCACCCCTCCCTTCTCCCTATCATTCCCAGCCTCTAGTATCCTGTATTCCACTTTTTACTTCTATGAGATCAAATTTTTTAGCTTCCATATATAAGTGAGAATATATGGTGTTTAATGTTTTGTTTCTGGCTTATTTTATTGAACATAATGTCTTCCAACTCCGTCTATGTTATTGCAAATGACAAGATTTCATTCATTTTTTATAGTTTAATAGTATTCCATTTGTATATACCACATTTTCTTTATCCATTCATTTGTTGTTGAACCCCTAGGTGGATTCTAAATCTTGGCCATTGTGAATAGTGCTGTAATAAACTTGCAAGTACAGTTGTCTCTTAGATATACTAATTCCCTTTCCTTTGGATAAATGCCCAGTAGTGGGACTGCTGGATCATATGGTACTTCTGTTTTTAGTTGTTTTAGAAACCTCTGTAACATTTTTAATAGTGGCTCTACTAGTTTACATTTCCACCAACAGTTAGAGTTTCCTTTCCTCCACATCCGTGTCAGAATCTGTTATTTTTTTGTCTTTTTGATGGTAGCCATTCTAACTGGGGTGAAATAAAACCTCATTGTGCTTTTTATTTGCATTTCCCTGATGATTAATGATGTTGGGCATTTTGTCATGTGTTTTTTGGCGCGCTCTCTCTCTCTCTCTCTCTCTCTCTCTCTCGCTCTTGCTCTGTTGCCCAGGCTGGAGTGCAGTTGCACAATCTCAGCACACTACAGCCTCCACCTCCCAGGTTCAAACAATTCTCCTGCCTCAGCCTCCCAAGTAGCTGGGACTGCAGGTGCGTGTCACTACGCCTGGCTAATTTTTGTATTTTTTCCTAGAAGAGACCGGGTTTCACCATGTTGGCCAGGCTGGTTTTGAACTCCTGGCCTCAAGTGATCTGCCTGCCTTGGCCTCCCAAAGTGCTAGATTACAGGTGTGAGACACTGTGCCCAGCCTGCCATTTTTATGTATCTTGGTTTTGTTGGCGTGCGCCTGTAGTCCCAGCTAGTTTTTTGTATTTTTTTAGTAGAGACGAGGTTTCACTGTGTTCGCCAGGATGGTCTCAATCTCCTGACTTCGTGATCCGCCCGTCTCGGCCTCCCAAAGTGCTGGGATTAGAGGCTTGAGCCACTGCGCCTGGCCTACTGTGTATCTTTTAAGAAATGTCTGTTCAGATCGTTTACTCATTTAAAAATCAGATTGTATTTTTGTGCTATTGAGGTGTTTGAGTTTCTTGTATATTCTGGGTATTAATCACTTGTCACATGAGTCATTTGCAAATATTTTCTCTCATTTTCTGGTTTGTCTTTTCATTCTGTTGATTGCCTTTTAGTTATATATAATCTCATTTATTTATTTTTGCTTTTATTGCCTTTACTTTTGAGGGCTTATAAAATATTTTCCCAGACCAATGTTCTGAAGCAGTTCACCTACGTTTTCTTTTAGTAGTTTTATATTTTCAGGTCTTCCATTTATGTATTTTATCCATTTTGAGTAGATTTTTGTATAGGGTGAGAGATGAAGTCTAATTTTGTTCTTCTGCATACGGAGATGCAGTTTTCCCAAGACCATTTATTGAAGAGACTGTCCTTTCTCCCAGTGAGTTTTCTTGGCATCTGTGTCAAAGTTTAGTTGACTGTAGATTGTAGATATGTGAATTAATTTCTGGGTTCTCTATTTTGTTCCATTGGTCTGTGTGTCTGTTTTTATGCCAGTACTATGCTGTTTTGGTTACTGCAGCTTTGTAGTATATTTTACAGTCAGGTAGTGTGAAATCTCCAACTTTGTGCTCAGGATGGCTTTGTTTTTTGTGGTTCTATACAAATTTTAGGATTTTTTTTTTTCTATTTCTGTGAAGAATGTCATTGACATTTTGACGGAATCTGCAGATGGCTTTAGATAGTAAGTTGCTCTTTTTTTTTTTTTTTTTTTTTTGAGACAGAGCCTCACTCTGTCACCCAGGCTGGAGTGCAGTGGCACAATCATGAATCACTGCAGCCTTGACCTCGCAGTATAAGTTAACTCCCCTACCTCAGCTTCCTAAGTAGCTGGAACTATAGGCATGTGCCACAATGCCTGGCTAGTTTTTGTATTTTATTTTGGTAGGGATAGAGTTTTGCTGCATTGTCCAGGCTGGTCTGGAACTCCCAGACTCAAGTGGTCTGCCCACTTTCTTGGTTCAGCATTTTCTTGGTTGCTGTAGACTTTTGGCTATTCTCCAGAGCCATCTTGACTCACTACAACCTCTGCCTCCTGGGTTCAAGTGATTCTTGTGCCTCAGCCACCCAAGTAGCTCGCACTACAGGTGTGCACCACCAGGCCCAGCTAATTTTTGTATTTTTAGTAGAGACGGGGTTTTGCCATGTTGCCCAGGCTGGTCTCAGACTTCTGGCCTCAAGTCATCCCCCGCTTTGGCCTTACAAAGTACTGGAATGGCAGGCATGAACCACCGTGCCCAGCCCTAATTGTTTTTTCTTTTTTTTTTTTTTTTTAATCTCTAATATTGTCATTTCAAGAAAGTTGTGTAAGCAAAATCATTATACATGTAACCTTTTGAGATTGGTGCTTTTTTCCCCCACTTAGTATAATGCCCTTGCATCCATCATTATACATGTAACCTTTTGAGATTGGTGCTTTTTTCCCCCACTTAGTATAATGCCCTTGCATCCAAGTTGTGTATATCAATAGTTTTGATAGTTTCCTTTTATTTACAGATGTACCCACAATTTGTTTAACCATTCATCTACAGATGGACATTTTGATTATTTCCAGTTTTTTTGCTATTACAAATACAACTGTAATGAAAAATCATATGTAAGATTTTATGCGGACTTAAGTTTTGTTTCTCTGGGATAAATGCCCAGGATGGCAATTTCTGGGTAACATGAGAAGTATTTAGTGTTTTAAAAAAACTGTTAAATTATTTTCCAGAGTAGCTATACCATTTTACATTCCCACCAGCAGCAGTATGTGAGGGATCCAGGTTGTTCACATTCTCACCAACATTTGAGTTTTAGAATGATCACTTTGATAGTGTGTGGAGAATTGATTAGAAGTGGATGGCATTCTAGATGATAATTCTGTCTCAGAAATTTCTGTAGTTTTCATGGTGAGACATGTAGAGGGCCTAACCCAAAGCTCTGAAAGTAAGGATGGGCAGATTGGAGAGAAGTTAAGGGAATGTAGTTGACAGAATTAAATGATCAATTTGATGTAGGTCTTGGAAGAGGGAAATTTTTAAAGAAAACTTTCTTGTTTCTGATTTGGACATTCTGGTGGATAATGGTACCATTTAGAGAAGTAAGTAATACTGGAAAAAGGGTTTGTTTGGGGTTAAGAAGATATGTTTAGTTTTAGGCTTGGTCATTTTGAATTTACTTTGTAATCCAAGAGGGACTGGCTAGTAGGCAGCATGCTACATAGGTCTGAAAATAGCATAGTCATTAAGGGAATGGATTTTAGAGTCAGCCCTGATTCCAGATCTGAGTTCTTTCTCTTACTCTCTGTATATCTATTGGCAAGTTAGTTTACTTCCATTTCCTCATTAATGAGATGGAATCGTTGTGAGGCTTAAATAAGGTAACATGTATAAAACACTTAGCACCTTAGGTACATAGTATATAGTAGTTGTTGTTATTATTGTTACAGATTTGCAATTTGGAAACATTTTGTCTCTAATGTCAAATGCTGCCCAAAAGGCAAATGTAATAAAGGTTAAAGTATACTCTTTGGGCTTGGCGATCATGGGGCCTTGGGGACAACAGGTTTGTAGGGCAGAAGCTTGGTTATGGTATCAGAGTGTAATCAAGAGGTGAGTGCCTGGAGACAAACACAAAGATATTTGTTCCCCAAGAAATACGTAAAAAGAAGGAGAGAGAAAGAGCTTAGACCAGCTAGGACTAAGGAAATATTTGTCTGCAGAGTTGGAAACACTTGCCTTTGACTTAGCTGAGATTTTTTTTTTTTCTTTGAGCAAAGATTAATGAATTGTTAGCTTTTGTTTTAAGACAGTCTCTCTCTGTTGCCCAGACTGGAGTGCAGTGGCATGGTCTCAGCTCACTGCAACCTCCGCCTCCTGGGTTCAAGTGATTCTTCTGCTTTAGCCTCCTGCGTAGCTGGGATTGTAGGTGCCTGCCACCACACTGGGCTAATTTTTTGTATTTTTAGTAGAGATGGGGTTTCACCATGTTGGCCAGACTTGTCTCAAACACCTGACCTAGTGATCCATCTGCCTCAGTCTCCCAAAGTGCTGGGATTATGGGTGTGAGCCACCGTGCCCTGCCAGCCTTTTACAAATGGAGGGACATTTCTTTTAGAATGAATAGCTGGGAGGAACTATTGGTAGAGATGCACATGAGTTTTTGTTTGTTTGTTTGTTTGTTTGAGATGGAGTCTCACTCTGTCATCAGCGCTGGAGTGCAGTGGCGTGATCTCGGCTCACTGCAATCTCCACCTCCCGGGTTCAAGCGATTCTCCTGCCTCAGTCTCCTAAGTAGGTGGGATTACAGGCGCCCGCCACTGTGCCTGGCTGATTTTTTTGTATTTTTAGTGCAGACAGGGTTTCATCATTTTGGCCAAGCTGTTCTTGAACGCCTGACCTCGTGATTCGCCCTCCTTGGCCTCCCAAAGTGCTGGGATTACAGGCTTGAGCCACTGTGCCTGGCCTACACATGAGTTTTTTAGGTAGGAAATAGTCTTCATGTTAAACTCTTCTCCATGGCCTATATTTTTGTCACTGATGTAAGGAAGAGAGATCATTGGCTAAAATCAAGTTAGCGGGTATTGAAGTATTTAATCCTCACAATGATTGCTTGGTGAAAAGAGTAGTTCAATTTTGGAACACCTGTTGTTAGAAAATGGGAGAGAACTATCTTGAGAGAAACAGAAAGATTGCTATAGTATGTTGAGAATCGAGCTAAAGTTGGGGTTGGGATTTGTAGTTGCACCAGTTTACAGGATTGACTACTTTTATTTCTAATAAATTTTGTAAGGGAAAATATTAATCCAGGCCTAGAGTTATTTTGGAATGGATATAGCAGAATGAAAAGAATACAGAGGAGTTATAAAGATGTAGTTACGTGAGTAGTTCAAACGATAGACTATTTTTTTTTAATTTTTGGATGAATGGTAATAAAAATAAAGGCAAGAGAAGGTTATTAGGAATATTATTATAGAAGGATCAAGAGACAAGAGGTCTTGAGGAGCTTGAAGACAGTAAGAATTAAGCAAATAGAACTGGAAGGTTTGGAGGTAGCCATGTGACATATTAGAGTATAAATGATTCAGAGATATGGCCCATATCTAGGCAACTTGAAAGTTGATGAAATAGTTATTGATAGTTCAATTGCATGTAGGCTGAGGTTGGGGTGATATGAGAGGCCTGGTGGTATCAATAGTAACTATGTCTGTAATGCCTATTATAACTAGTATTTTGGTTACAACTAAAAGTGAATTGGGCTGGGGAGGTGGGGGCATCAATGATTTATAGGACGTGACTTTATAAAGTTTGTTGTGTTTTCCCATATAAGTTCATACTAATAGGTACAAAAGGCATACTGAAGCTAGCTTGAATTCAAAGAAATGGAATTCTTTTATTAAAGAGTCTCAAATTATTAGGAAATACATAGGAGATGGCTTGATTTTCCTAGTTCCTGCTTTTGAGTGTGGTATGTCAAATCTCTCTCTCTCTAAGTAGTGGCTGCTTTGAAAATATATTGACCTACTCTGCCCCTGCAGATTCCTGCCTCTCAAAGAAATCTCAATATTATATCCCCCTCCCAATCTTGGGGGAAATGCCATAAGTCTCACTCTACCGCTGCTGCTTCCATCTCCTCTCCATGCTTAGATGACGACTAGGACATATAATTTTGGAGAAGAGGGAATGAGATGCCAGCACTGACATGGTTTTTTTTTCGCTAACTCATCTAGCTCCACAGTGAGTGACTGAACTGAACTGCAGTGTTTGCGGGGGTATTTATTAAAGGCCAAGAGCGCAGAATGCCCAGGTCTAATCTAATATTTGACCTGAGGATATCTGGACCTCTTCAACAACCACCTGGGGTGAGGCCTGAGGTCATGGCTGGTGATACATAAACCTGCTAGTGTTTTTGTTCTTGTTTCTGATTGTTATGCCAATTGACCTAACTTCAGGATCACCTTTCATACTTTGTGGTTTAATTTTTATTTATTTTTATTTTTGAGATAGAGTCTCACTCTTGTCCAGGCTGGAGTGCAGTGGCACGATCTTGGCTCATTAGAATGTTTGCCTCCTGGGTTCAAGCGATTCTCCTGCCTGAGCCTCCTGAGTAGCTGGGATTACAGGTGCCCTCCACCACACCTGGCTAATTTTTTTATTTTTATTTTTTTTATTTAGTAGAGACGGGGTTTCACCATGTTGGCCAGGCTGGTCTCAAACTCCTCACCTCAAGTGATCCGCCTGCCTCGGCCTCCCAAAGTTCTGGGGTTACAGGTGTGAGCCACCGCACCAGGTCAACCTTGTGGTTTATATTGAAGTTGTCTGCTTATGTGACACCTGCTATCCCACAGGCTTAATGTCCAATTTAAACAGGCTCCTGCTTGACTCTAGTAGGGCTCATCACCTGCCATATTCCCAGCTCCTAGAGCATACTGTATAGTCTGTATAATTTGTTTTAGAATATTCCAAATGTCTCTTTTCAGTCATTTTTTGGGGGGGGTTTTGTTTTGTTTTTGCCAGTGAATAGCCCTTCCTTGCTAACAAACAAAAACTATTAAGCGATGGCTTTGCTGCACTCAGGTAGGTTCTGACTAGGGCTCTCATGCATCACAAGCTCTGATGCCATCTTGTGGTTGAATGGGTATCTACACAGGGAGCCTTTATTCTGGTCTTGGTAGTTGCCTGCTACTATGCTAAAATCGAGGGCAGATTTGCTCTGTTTTTGTTCGTTTGCTTGTTTGTTTGTTTACATTTTTCTTTTGCTGTGGATTTACTTTCCCTCATTGAGGGAGGGGAAAACTCATAGTTCATTGCCCTCTACACTGACCAGTTGGTTGAAGGGAAGCTCTTTCCTTGCACCTCAGGGACAGTTTCACCCACATTTCCCACAGCTATTTCCAGCTCAACTTGTTCAGAATAGAACTCTTTATCATTGTTCCTGCCTCACCTCCTTCCTTCCCCCAGTGAATCTCATTCTTTTTTTTTTTTTTTTGAGACAGAGTCTTGCTCTGTCACCCAGGCTGGTGTACAGTGGCCGGATCTCAGCTCACTGCAAGCTCTGTCTCCCAGGTTTATGCCATTCTCCTGCCTCAGCCTCCCGAGTAGCTGGGACTACAGGCGCCCGCCACCTCGCCCGGCTAGTTTTTTTGTATTTTTTTTTTTAGTAGAGACAGGGTTTCACCGTGTTAGCCAGGATGGTCTCGATCTCCTGACCTCGTGATCCGCCCGTCTTGGCCTCCCAAAGTGCTGGGATTACAGGCTTGAGCCACCGCGCCCGGCCCAAATCTCATTCTTAAATTCTGTCATCTTCTACACTTTATCACAGTGAAAGGCTGTTTATCCATTATTAAGTAAGAGGCTCAAGAGCCAATCGGGACTGTTTCCCCCCTATTCCCTCATTCACCTATTCTGCCTCCCAGTAGCTGCTAATTTTTTGTCCATTTCCTCCATTCCATCACCACAGTCTGAATCATGGCCTTCAATATTTCTCATTGAAACCATTGCAGTTGTTTGTCTCTGTCACGTCTTCATGTCTTCCATCTTCTAGCCTTGCCTACATTTTCCTTCATTTTTATTCCAGCGTTGATAGAAATTCAAACTTCAAATCCTTCAGTGCTTCTGCAGAGCCTATAGTGTAAACTCCAAGATCCTTGATGTGAGTTACAAGATACTCTTTGAGTTGGCATTTGTCTCTTTCTGGGCCTACTCTTCATTCACTCCCCACCCTACATGTAACACCTAGTAGCACTTAGTTCCTGGAACACAATTAACTCCTTCATGCTTATGGGCATTTGTTCATGCTTTTCCCTTTTGATTAGAAATAAATCTCTGTAGATCTTTCTCTTGGGCTTGTTCAGGTAGTCCAGTAGAAGCGTCTTGCAAAATTGCCAGAGGGTATGTGACTGTGTGGGCCTATAAGAAACAGATGGATCTGGCCGGGCACAGTGGCTCATGCCTGTAATCCCAGCACTTTGGGAGACCGAGGCGGGCAGATCATCTGAGATCAGGAATTCAAGATCAGCCTGGGCAACACCGTGAAACCCCGTCTCTACTAACAATACAAAATTAACCAGGCGTGGTGGCACATGCCTATAATCCCAGCTACTTGGGAGGCTGAGGCAGGAGAATCGCTTGAACCTGGGAGGCATAGGATGCGGTGAGCTGAGATCATGCCATTGCACTCCAGCCTGGGCAACAAGAGTAAATCTCTGTCTCACCAGAAAAAAAAAAAAGAAAGAAACAGATGGATCACTCAAAGGGGAAACTGTGAAGAGCAATGAAAGGATTCCTTGAAGAGAGTTTAGTGAGGGAAAGATTACAAACCTTCACAAACAGGAACAATCGAGATGGTAAACGCTACAGGACTAAAAACAGCAGAAAGCCATTACCTCTCCTAGGCCTAACCGTATACTGGAACCTGGAGTAATCTGTAGTGGTGTGTGAGAGGGCATCCAACAGTTGCTGTATCTGAAAGGAGAGAACTGCAGTCACTGCCAAAAATTGCAGGGGAAGGTGAGAAAGAGAATAAAAGCTAAACTCATCTCTCCTTTTACCCTGTGATCTTATGCTGGTGGCTCTCATTGGCTGAGTCCAAATGCAAGCCAGAGACTAAGGGAACCTGGTTGATACAGTCCACAAAAGTCAGTTTCTCAGAGCCAGGGAGAGAATGGCAGAGAAAGGACCAGGAGAGGCAAACAGAGCATAAAACTGGTGTTCTGTGAGACAAACTGGGGAAGAGGGTTAGGGTTGTCACCTTTTAGTATAAAGACTTACAATTAATCACCTGTTCTCGGATAATAACTAATCCCTCAGCTGCAAAAGGTGTCCCCAAATTTTGGGCTAAGGAAAGAGGACTGAGAAATGATTTTTTTAAAAAAATACAGATTTTCAACTATTTCTTCTGTTTTAAGCTCAACTCTACACTTTGTCTTCAGATGTATCTGGAGCCTCCAATTCCTGAAACTTTCTGGGATTTAAAAAAAAAAAAAAAATCAGCTTATTTATTAGCTTCCTTGCTCCTAAAAGTGAGGTCTGTGATATTTCTTTTCTATTAGGTCAGTTTTCATGAAAATATTTCGTTAGAGACACATTTACTATCGTGGTCAGGAAACAAATATATGTCCTGCTTTAGAGGGAGACTCAACTTTTTATCTTCTGAGATTGCCATACAAACATCCTTGAAAAGATAGTCTGGAACACAAGCTGTCAGTGCCTCTTCATGAGACATACAGAAACACAAGAGACCGTTGGAGAATCGTCTCCCAACATTATGGAGGAGAGACACAGTCAACTCATGGATTGGCCCTTTTTAAAAAGAAGAATAGCATTCTAAATTTCTGGTTGGTGGAGATACCATATCCCTGACTTCGGAAACAGATAGCAGTGAAGTGTGCATTATTTTCTAACTCCTTGTCAGGCAATCTCTGTTTCATGAAGCAGAGTGTAAGTGCTTTTCACAGAAAAATTCCATCTGTCTTATACTAAGTATTGTTTATCCCAGATCCAGCATTGAAATATCTGTTATGTTAGTCTTAGGTTTTGGTCTTGATGTGAGTTTTCACCTTTTTTAGTGGCTTCAAGGGTGTTTAATGCAATGTTGGGAAAAGGTACAGAGAAAGAATGTGTAAAGGTTAGCAAAACCCTTTCTTTTTCTGTGTGGACAAAATTTACCTTGGATTAACTTTCTAATTATATTTCCCTAGAAACCTGTAAATGGCAGAATGTCAACTATGTAACTAGCAATGTTGTTTATAGTAAAAATAACCCTGATTGATAAATTTACCTTGACTGATTGTGAAGAACTACAAATTCCTGTGTAAAGCCAAAACTTTAAAGGACTCCTGAATAACTAGGTAACTCAGGCTGTGAGACAGGGAGGTTATACATCATGAATCATGGCTGCATGCAGGCATGGGCTGCCTCCCAGACAGGCCGCTCACGTCCAGGATCTCATTCCTTTCACTCAGGCTCATACTCAGGAGTGAACTTAAATGAGAATCAGAAGCCTGCTAGGACTTTAAACGGACAATAAGCATTCTGTACATACTTCAGCCCCTAAGTGGGATTTAAATGTCTAGATAGACTCAGGGATGAGCAACAGGAGCAATGCTGAACATTAAAAAAAATTTTTTTAAAGCAGTTTTAGGTTCACAGCAAAATTGAGAGGAAAGTACAGAGATTACCCATATGCCTCCTGTCCCCACACATGCATAGTCTCTCCCATTATCAGCATCCCCCACGGTAGGTGCTGATAAATAAATCTGCAGGTGACATGCGGAAGTGGCTGTGGAATTACATGGTCCAAGCTATTTGGAGGTGTCGAAGTATCCCCACATTATGGCTGCTGCTGCTTCTCCTTTTTTTTTTTTTTTTTAAATCCCAAGTTTCTTATACTTCTGTATCCATTCCATGGGGCATAGGTGGCTCCTGTGCATTTTGAAAAGGACTGGCCATAGGGAAGAGGTATATTTCCAGGGTCTTGTTTGGGCTTGTTATCCATAGCCACACAAGAGTTGCTATTGCATCATTTTTTTTTGGTGCCATTTTGGAAGTAGTCATGTGCAGGACTTTTTTTGGGGCATATGAATAGAAATGTATCTCAGCATATTGTTTTTTGAATTCTGTGTATTTTCTTTGATGAATATAAAAACATTCTAAGCATGGATCCATTTTTGGGAGGCGGAGTCACAAGCTCTGTCGCCCTAGGCTGGAGTGCAGTAGCGCGATCTCGGCTCACTGCAAGCTCCATTTCCCGGGTTCATGCCATTCTCCTGCCTCAGCCTCCCGAGTAGCTGGGGCTACAGGTGCCCACCACCATGCCTGGCTAATTTTTTTTTGTATTTTTAGTAGAGACAGGGTTTCACCATGTTAGCCAGGATGGTCTCCATCTCCTGACCTTGTGATCCGCCCACCTCGGCCTCCCAAAGTGCTGGGATTACAGGTGTGAGCCACTGTGCCTGGCCAGGATCCATATGTTTTTTTTTTTTTTTTTTTTTTTTTTTTTTGAGACGGAGTCTCGCGCTGTCACCCAGGCTGGAGTGCAGTGGCGCGATCTCGGCTCACTGCAAGCTCCGCCTCCCGGGTTCACGCCATTCTCCTGCCTCAGCCTCCTGAGTAGCTGGGACTACAGGGGCCCACCACCACGCCCGGCTAATTTTTTGTATTTTTAGTAGAGACGGGGTTTCACTGTGGTCTCGATCTCCTGACCTTGTGATCCGCCCGCCTCGGCCTCCCAAAGTGCTGGGATTACAGGCGTGAGCCACCGCGCCCGGCCATCCATATGTTTTTATCAGACCTCCAAAGGTGGTTCATGGCACGCACACACAAAATGTGAGAATTCTTGTTTTCAGCCTTCTTCTAATATATGTTAGTCTCAATATTCTTGAGTTTCCCATACCTATCTGGATGTTTCTAAACTCACTTAAGGTTTGAGCAGAAGTACAGGGGCATAGGGAGAGAGAGATATGAGAATCCAAGTAACTGACTTCTTGGCTGTAGCTTTTTCTTTTTTTTCTTTTATAACACTTTAACCTGGAAGGGATAGACTTTCTGCTTCTATGTTAGCAATTCTCAACCCACTTGGTTTCATGACTCCTTTATACTTGTAGAAATTTTCGAGGACCCTAAATAAATTTGATTTGTTTGGGTTATAGTTATCAATATTTGCCATATAAGAAATTAAAGCAGAAATTTTAATAATATTCATTATAGTACATACCATATCTTATGAAATATATTTTTCAAAATAAAACACCATTGATGAAAAAAGTGGCATTATTTTATGTTTTTGCAATTCCCTTTAATGTCTGGCTAAGTAGAAGATAGCTTAAATAGTAACTCATATTTGCTTCTGTATTCAGTTAGTTGGAATTTCATATATAATGTAGCCCCTGGAAAACTCCACTCTCTACTTAATGACAGTGTGAGAATGAAAAAAGCACAAAACGTTTTAGCACATTATGGAAATAGTTTTGACCTCACAGATCTCCTGAAAAGGTCTTGAGGATCCTCAGGGGGTCTCTAGGCCACACTTTGAGAACTGCTATTTTGTGCCTTATATAGCAAGCCTCAGGGCCTACCCATCTTAGTCAAAAGGAGTGCATCTTGCATGCCCTCTCTGCCCTATGGTCTAAGCTCTTTAGACTTTTTCCTGACATGTTCTTGGAAGTAAATCAATTTAGAAAATACTAAGCCTAGCTTTCAAGACTTGCTTTAAGATCCTATTTTGACTTCCAGAAGGTGAATATGAACTTTTCCTTTCATTTGTGTAAGTGCTATAATAAATGTTCTCAAGGCACATGGATATCCCTGGCAGAATATGGGGTGATTTATCACAAAGAAATGCAAAAAGTGGAAAGTGGAAAAATGAAAGTTCCTGTTATTTTGTTATAGTAAAGCAATCTAGCTTGTTTTGCTTGCTGTGTTTCAAATTTGCTTTTCTGGGCTCAACTGGACTTCTTACTCCTTTTTAATTTTTAAAATTAAGTTACTAATTAATTATTTTTTATTTTATTATTTATTTATTTATTTTGAGATGGAGTCTTGCTCTGTTGCCCAGGCTGGAGTACAGTGGTAGGATCTCAGCTCACTGCAACCTCTGCCTCCTGGGTTTAAGCAAGTCTCCTGCCTCAGCCTCCCAAGTAGCTAGGATTACAGGTGCATGCCACCATGCCCAGCTAATTTTTGTATTTTCACCAGAGAGAGGGTTTCACCATGTTGGCCAGACTGGTCTCCAACTCCTGACCTCAGGTGATCCACCTGCCTTGGCCTCCCAGAGTGCTAGAATTATAGGTGTGAGCCACCGTGCCAGACCCCTTTTTAAATTTTAAAATAATTTCAAGCTTATAGAAAAGTTGTAAGTACAGTACAAGACCCTCAAAAAAAGCCTATTTGAATGGGTCATTCCTTAAATACTGTACTGTATATTTCCTACAAATTAGGACATTCTCCTATTACTGCAAAATAACCATGAAAATCAGGAAATTTACATCGATGCATTATACTGCCTCCAGTCTCCAGATCCGAATCAAATTTTGCCAATTGTCTCAATAATACCATGTATAACAAAAAATCTGGTTCACAATCCTGTGGTGTATGGAGCTGTCATATCTCTTTTTTAGTTTTTTCTTGACTTTCATGGCCTTGACACTTTTTTAAAAAAAGTATGAAACACTTCACAAATTTGTGTGTCATCCGTGTTCAGGGGCCATGCTAACCTTCTCTGTATTGTTCCAGTTTTAGTATATGTGCTGCCAAGGTGAGTGCCCTTGTCATTCTTGAAGATTTATAGGCCAGTTATTAAGTACTATATCCCTCAGTTTGGATTTGTTTCCTCATGATTAGATTCAAGCTATGCAACTTTGGTATAAATATCACAGAAGTAATTCTGTGTTTTCTCATTGTATCCTATCAGTTATCACATGATATTTCTATATTCCCTTACTGATGCTTACTTTGATCACTTGATTAAGGTGGTAGCCACTAGGATTCAACAATGTAATGTTATTCTTTTCCTCTTTGTAATAAGTAAGTATTTTGTGGGGAGATAGTTTGAAACTATGTAATATCCCATTGTTCATCAAACTGGGGTCACTGCCCCCAGGCTCTTTTGTGCACATATATACACTTACACACAATACATATGCATTCATATCTATATTTATTTTTGTATCTCTTTGAAATCTGTAAGTTTGCCTCAAAGCCTTCATTCTTATTCAGTACCACAGGGTTCATTCTAGTTTTCTTCCTCTTCGTATTTGTAACCCTCCTTCCTATCAGTGACAAAAATGGATTCCATCATCTTTAATATATTTGTTTATATGATCCACATCCCTGCTATTGCCTAACCATCCTGCTATTGCCGCCCCACCCCCTTTTCTTGCACAGATGTCCTACTTGCCACACTTAGGCTCTATCACTTACTATTCTCTCTGTCTGCATACCACAGAGGAAAGGCCATCAGGGGATGTGGCAAGAATGTGGACCTCAGCAAGCCAGGCAGAGAGCCTTTAACAGGAACTGAATTGGCTGGCACCTCTATCTGGGACATATAACTTCTAGAACTGTGAGAAAATAGATTTCTATTGTTTAAGCCACCCAGTCTATGGTGTTTTGTTATGGCAGCCAAGCAGACTAATACAGAAGGAGAGAGAAGAGAGAAGAGGAGGAAGAAAAAAAGAAAGATTAAAAAGGGGCATGAGAAAACTTTTGGGAGTGATGGATGTATTTATTATCTTGATCCCATTCAATCTGTAGATCAATGTGGGGAGAACTGACATGTTAACAGTATTGTGTGTAATCAGTAGACATCATATATTCCCATATTTATTTAAGTCTCTTTAATTCTATTTTTTTTTTTTGGTGCGGGGGCAGATGGAGTTTTGCTCTGTTGCCCAGGTTGGAGTGCAGTGGCACGATCTTGGCTCACTGCAACCTCTGCCCCCTGGGTTCAAGCGATTCTCCTGCCTCAGCCTTTTAAATAGCTGGGACTACAGGCATGCACAAGCATGCCTGGCTAACTTTTTTGTATTTTTAGTAGAGATGGGGTTTCACCATGTTGGTCAGGCTGGTCTCAAATTCTTGACCTCAAATGATCTTCCCGACTTAGCCTCCCAAAGTGTTGGGGTTACAGGTGTGAGCCACCATGCCTGGCCCAATTCTTAACTTTTTTTTTTCTTTTTGAGACAGGTTCCCACTCTGTCACCCTGACTGGAGTGCAGTGGCATTATCATGACTCATCACAGCCTTGACCTGGGCTCAAATGATCCTCCCATCTCAGCCTCCCAAGTAGCTGGGACTACAGGTGCATGCCACCATGCTTGGCTAATTTTTGTATTTTTTGAGGAGACAAGGTTTCTCCATATTGCTCAGGCTGGTCTCAAGAATCCGCCTGCCTCAGCATCCCAAAGTGTTGGGATTACAAGGTGTGAGCCACCACACCTAGCCTCTTAAATTCTTAATTAGGGCTCTAGATCAAAGTATCTGTGTTCTTCACCTCCACTAATGGTAACCTGAAGACGAGGTAGACAATTTAGTCTTCTTTTGATAAAGATAATTGGAGATCATGGCCTTATTTCCTTTGTGAAAAAGACATCAGGGTTTTGACTGGTAGTTCATTTGGTCAATAATAAATGTGAGTATATAATAGTAATTTGATGATTGCCTCCCTAGCATTCTTTCACCCTCTTTTTGGCTACACTATTCGATTTTGTGTTTCTGGAATGCAGTCTTTTACTACCCTCAGTCCTAGAATGTTCTAGATGGTGCTTCACCTCTGGCCCTAAGGATGGAATAGGTGCCCAGGTTTTAATCAATCAGCGTTTCATACTGCCTGGTCTCAGTGTTTGGTTAAAGATGGGCAAATAATCTGGGCCTTTCCATTCACAGTGAATCTTATTTGTTACCAGAAAAGCAGGATTACTTTTTTCTCATGGACTTGAACTAGAGAGAATACGAGAAGTTTCTATAGTCATCTTTCCACCACGTGAAAAGTGAGAAAACAGTCAACACAGAATAAGCAGAGTTAAAGATATGAAGAGAGCAAAACCAAGTCCTGGGTCAATATGCAACTGAACCTAGTAATAGCCCTTGACTTCTTAGTTATGTAAACTAATGTTCCCTTCATGCTTGAGCCAGTTTGGGTTGAGTTTTGTCACTTGTTATCGAAAAAGTCTGAAAAGTTTTTGTTTGTTTGTTTGTTTGAGACGAAGTCTCGCTGTGTTGTACAGGCTAGAGTGCGGTGGTGCGATCTCTGCTCACTATAATCTTCGCCTCCCGGCCGGGCGCGCTGGCTCAAGCCTGTAATCCCAGCACTTTGGGAGGCCGAGACGGGCGGATCACGAGGTCAGGAGATCGAGACCATCCTGGCTAACGCAATGAAACCCCGTCTCTACTAAAAAATACAAAAAACTAGCCGGGCGAGGTGGCGGGCGCTTGTAGTCCCAGCTACTCGGGAGGCTGAGGCAGGAGAATGGCGGGAACCCGGGAGGCGGAGCTTGCAGTGAGCTGAGATCCGGCCACTGCACTCCAGCCTGGGTGACAGAGCGAGACTCGGCCTCAAAAAAAAAAAAAAAAAAAAACTTCGCCTCCCAGTTCAAGTGATTCTCCTGCCTCAGCCTCCGGAGTGGCTGGAAATACAGGCTCACACCACCATGCCTGGCTAATTTTTGTATTTTTGGTAGACATAGGGTTTCACCATGTTGGCCAGGCTGGTCTCAAAACTACTGACCTCAAGTGATCTGCCCACCTTGGCCTCCCAAAGTGCTGGGATTACAGGCATGAGCCACTGCACCCAGCCTCAAGTGTTATACCATTCAAAAAACTCATATAATATTTTGCAGCATTACCAAAAGTACTCAGAATAAATGAGGTGATTGATATCTCTGCTCTGTATCTCTGCTCTGTTCTGGGTCTGATATATGAATCCTAAAGCATGATGTTTGTTATAGGATGTCATTCTCTAAAAAGGAGGAGGAAGAAATGTAGGAGGAAGAAGAGGAGAAAAGAAATAAATATAAATGATCAATCAAAGTAAAAGAATGTTCAGTCTTTCTAATGATGAAAATAAAAACACGAGTGAGACAGCATATTTGACTACCATAATGGCAAAGATTAAACTGTGAGAATGCCTGGTACTGGTGAGGGTATAAAGTAGCAGACCCTCTTCCATGCAGTTTCTATGAATGCAAATGTTTGCAACTTTTCTAGAGGGAAATGTGATCATAACGATCAAAATTTAAATGTATATCTTTTTTGATTAAACAATTATACTTTTAGAGATTTATTCTAAATAATTGCACAAATATACAATAATATATGTGCAAGTATAAATGCAGTATTATTTATACTAATGAAATGAAACATTAAATGTTTATCAGTAAGTCATTGGTTAAATAAAAAATGGTACCTTATTTTTTAAAGCACACAAATGAGTGCTTTGGTAGGCATTAAAGCTGATCAGAGAGATGCAGAAGCATTGCCACAGAAAGTGCCACAGAAATAAGCCCATGATTATTTTAAAGAAGCAAAATACATTAAAGAACAGTAATTATACTATAATTCCACTTATCCAAATTTATTTTTGATACATTTTAAAAGTCTGAAAGTTTACAGCCAAGAACTAACTGCCCTAGGTGGTGAATCTAACTCAGATTAGTTTATGTAGAAAAGGAGATTTGTTGAAAGGACTGAGATAGGTCACAGTATAAAATAAATTGCTTAAAGAACCAGAGACATGCCAGGCTGAGTGGCTTACGCTTCTAATCCCAGCACTTTGGGAGGCCGAGGTGGGCGGATCACGAGGTCAGGAGATCAAGACTATCCTGGCTAACATGGTGAAACCCCGTCTCTACTAAAAATACAAAAAAATTAGCCGGGCGTGATCGCCGGGGCATGTAGTCCCAGCTACTATAGAGGCTGAGGCAGGAGAATGGCGTGAACCCGGGAGGTGGAGCTTGCAGTGAGCCGAGATCGCGCCACTGCACTCCAGCCTGGGCGACAGAGCGAAATTCAGAGATTATCGTATCGGGCCTGAACACTGTCATCTTCTTCTTTTACTCTGCCTTCTATGTCTTTCTCTCTTTCTCTCTATCTTGTTTCAGCTTCATTCTCCCTTATCGCATACAAGATTTCTCCATATTGTGAGGAACATGGCTGCTAGCCACTTCTACACATGCACTCTATGACTGTCCATAGCGATTTTCTCAGTGTGAAAAATCTCAGGGCAGGATTTTGATTGGCCTTGTATCATATGCCCACACTTTTGACCAATCACTGTTACCAGGAGGTCAGAATTTTCTAAGGTTAGAGTACATTACCACAAGAAATACTACGTTCTCACATAGGTTTAAATACAGACCAGGTGATCACTTAGAGAAAGTAATATCATGGGTATAAAATACCAAAAAGGCTGTGTGAATCAAGTAACCTTGAGTCCCTTTTCAACTGTAATTCTATGATTTTCTAAAGGGTAAATGTGTTTTTTAGGTTCATTTTGTTCATGGACTGTCAAAAAGAGAGTTTTGACTTTTTCAGGCCAGAGAATCTTCTTTGCCTAAAATATGCATGAGATTAAGATAAAAATGTTCTTGTTTTTAACTCTGTATTTTACTCTACATTTTCACCTTTGTTATATGTCCAAACACCAAATAAGCAAATTGAATGCTAGGTAGCATTACTGTAGTCAACTCTTAATTATCTAGAGTTACCATATATACATATATATATTTTTTCCTTTTTTTTTTTGAGACAGAGTCTCATTTTGTCACCCAGGCTGGAGTGCAGTGGTGTGATCTCAGCTTATTGCAACCTCTGCCTCTAGGGTTCAAGCGATTCTTCTACCTCAGCCTCCAGAGTAGCCGGACTTATGGGCTTGTGCTACCACACTCAGCTAATTTTTGTATTTTTAGTAGAGATGGGGTTTACTATGTTGGCTGGGCTGGTGTCAAATCCTGACCTCAGGTGATCTGCCTGCATTGGCCTCCTTTCTAAAGAGCCACCACGCCTGGCCCATTAATATATTATTGAGAGTGATTTTTTGCTGTCCACTTTTCTTTATGATTATAGAGACTAGGTTTCACACTCTTTAATTATTGCAGCAAGGAAATAGAACTCCATTAGTTTTCAGAGCAGCAACACAACCAGCTAAAAAAATTACATTTTTCAATTTTACTTGCAGGGAGATGTCACCAACTAAGTTCAATGAAAGTATTGTGTGGGACTTCTAGGAAGGTTCTTGATGGGAGCAGGTTTGATTGAGAGAGGACTTATTTGCCTTTTCTGCCATCTGGAACATGATAGCTAGAGCTCAGCAGTCTTCCTGGTTCATGAGATGGCTTTGGGAATGAAAGCCACTTACTGTGGATGATGGAGAAGACAGAATGAGCTAGGGTCACTGATGGTTTTGTGGAGCCACCATTCTGTCTCTGTATCCTTGCAGGAGAGAATAAAGCCTTGTGAGTTTAAAGTTTTTTTGTTTTTTTTTAAAAAAGTCTGTTTATGCAGTTCTGATACAGTGTTTTTCTGTGTGCTGTTATTTATGATCTCCTTTGAAATCAATGATTGTATTGAGAGTAAGGGAAATTTGTAGGGTGAAAGAATGAAAGTATGGCACAGGAGATCCTGTCTCCTCAAAAACACTTAATTTGCTTCCAGGGAGTAATCTTAGGCATGAGGAATAGGTTAACTGTAACAATGGCTACTATGTGTTCTGTGTTTATTCAAGACACTGCTGAAAGCATTTTATTTGAATTGACTTATTTAATCCAGACAACTTCTTATGAGACAACCATTCATCCATTTTACAGATGAAGAAACTGAGTCATAAGGAAGTTAAGTATGCTTGAAAAAAATCACACAGCTGATACAGCTGGGCATGTAGCTGTAGGGCTCATGCTCTTAATCATTATGCTACACTTTCTACAATAGAGCTCTCATATGGAGCATTCCAAAAGTAAATAATTCTATCACGTCCCTTCCCTAGGACCCTAAGTCCATGAGATACTTTGTACTTGAAAAATTAAAGATAACTTGAGTTGTTAATGTGTCAATAAAAGTATGATACGTAATGTACAATTTCAGTGATTGTTATATGCAGAGTAAAATAATCCAAATGTGTCATTTAGCTTAAATGGCAATGACTTTAATTTTTGGCCATCTTTTATATATAGAAAGAAAAACTTATTTTTGCATACTGTGCGTACCTTAAAGTATATTTGGAATATTTTCCTATCAAATAGCTCTTTTCATTTTCCTTTGTTTGCTCTTTTAAGTGATATGAGATATTTATATTTGGTCAAAGTGATTTTTAGAAACTTTTAAAAAAAACCTTTTATTATTATTATTATTTTTTGAGATGGATTCTTGCTTTGTCACCCAGACTGGAATGCAGGGGTGCTCTCTTGGCTCACTGCAACCTGCGACTCCTAGGTTCAAGTCCTGAGTAGCTGGGATTTCAGGTGTGTGCCACCATGCCTGGCTAATTTTTGTATTTTTAGTAGAGATAGGGTTTCACCGTGTTGGCCAGGCTGGTCTTGAACTCCTGCCTTCAGGTGAAATACCTGCCTTGGCCCCCCAAAGTGCTGGGATTACAGGTGTGAGCCACCGTGCTCTGCCAAAACTGTTTATATTTTTAATTCATATTACAGTTTTTGTAGCACCCATATACATTTATCTCTGGTTAATATGATGTCACATATGTTAGTTGGATTTAGTTATCATCCTAAGATATTTAAGTGGTTTTCCAAAAACTGATATAACTACTTTGCCATAAAATACTATGACTTGCAACAAAGTATCTAGTTAAAACTTAATATGCAGCCGGGCACAGCGGCTTATGCCTGCAGTCCCAGCACTTTGGGAGGCTGAGGTGGGCGGATCACCTGAGGTCAGGGGTTCGAGACCAGCCTGGCCAACATGGTGAAACCCCATCTCTACTAAAAATACAAAAATTAGCCAGGTGTAGTGGTGCGTGCCTGTAATCCCATCTACTTGGGTGGCTGAGGCAGGAGAATCACTGGAACTTGAGCAGCAGAGGCTGCAGTGAGTCGAGATTGCACCACTGTACTCCAGCCTGGGCGACAGAGCGAGACTCCATCTCAAAACAAAAACAAAAACAGAAAACAAACAAAAAAACCACAAAACTTAATTTTCAAAGTAATGTAGACATTCAGAGAAAAGTTGTGACTTGTTGCTTTAATGAAGCAGAGTAGGAGGACAATTCTGAAAATTGACTAAGATAATATAAGGATATCAGAGTGCTCTGTTAGAAATTTAACGTGTTTCTGCTCTGGCATGAACCCGTGAGGCGGAGCTTACAATGAGCCAAGATCGCGCCACTGCACTCCAGCCTGGGTGACAGAGCGAGACTCTGCATCAAACAAACAAACAAACAAACAAAAACAAACAAAAAAAATAGAGCCGGACACGGTGGCTCACGCTCGTAATCCCGGCACTTTGGGAGGCCTGGGCGGGTGGATTACCTGAAGTTGGGAGTTTGGGACCAGCCTGACCAGCATGGAGAGACCCTGTCTCTACTAAAAATACAAAAAATTGGCTGGGAGTGGTGGCAGATGCCTGTAATCCCAGCTACTCAGGAGACTGAGGCAGGAGAATTGCTTGATCCTGGGAGGCGGAGGTCGTGGTGAGCCGAGATCGTGCCATTGCACTCCAGCCTGGGTGATAAGAGCTAAAACTCTATCTCAAAAAAAAATAAAAATAAAAAATAAATAAATACAAAATATTCTGTCATAATATAGTGTTTAATTTTTTAAATAAAAACTAAAACATTCCTCTGCCTCCCCCCATTTATTATTTTTTTTTTACCTGAGTCATCTTAAAGAGGAGTTTTTGTAGAAGTACTTTCTTGGGTTTTGTTTATGATCATCTAAACCTGAGAGTTGATAATAGAATTAGAAAAATGTAAACTTTATTCCAGCTGTACTTTGGAATTTTTTTTTTCCTGCAGATGTTTTTCTTCCTTTGGAAAATGGAAGCCAAGGCCATACTAATGTCCAGGGTTCCATAGTGGTTGTGTTTTGGTTGAAAGCATAAATATAAAGATTAATTTTATTTTATTTTATTTTTTTTTGAGACGGAGTCTCGCTCTGTCGCCCAGGCTGGAGTGCAGTGGCCGGATCTCAGCTCACTGCAAGCTCCGCCTCCCGGGTTCACACCATTCTCCTGCCTCAGCCTCCCGAGTAGCTGGGACTACGGGCGCCCGCCACCTCGCCCGGCTAGTGTTTTGTATTTTTTAGTAGAGATGGGGTTTCACCATGTTAGCCAGGATGGTCTCAATCTCCTGACCTCGTGATCCACCCGTCTCGGCCTTCCAAAGTGCTGGGTTTACAGGCTTGAGCCACCGCGCCTGGCCAGATTAATTTTATTCTTATCAACATAATCTAGAGATGAATGTGTCAGTTTTTTAAACTGGTAGTTGAACCAATAGTAATTTCTCATATTTTTGCCTCTCTTTTAGGAGAGAGGCAATGAGAGAGAAACTCTCTGCCTGTGATGAAACAATTTTGAATTTTTTTCCTGCTGCAGGAATGAGTTTATTGATAAGCAATAAAAAGCCCAAAACTCTTCTAGGAGTTTGGGGTTCCTATAGTTAGCCTTATATCCATTTTGTTAGGATGACTTCCTCAGAGCCAGAACTATTTTTCTGAGGCTCTTAAAGATGGGAAAGATGGGAAACAGTGGAATAAGCTAAGGTCCTCCATATGTCACATCCATTCAAAAGGAGCATGTGGCAGGAACATGAGCTTTTGTTACCTTGGAAGCAGGATTTTTTGGGTTCTCTTCTCATTCTGCATTTGCCGGCTTTTAACTGTGATGCTAGTTCATCTCAACCAACCAAGGTTTCATTAAACTTAGTTACTGACATCCAATATCTGTGATTCTTGGTTGAATTTTACCTTTTGGACCAACATACCCTAAATATATAGGGCATAGTAGAATACGAACCTTGAGGAACTCCATTGATGAACTTGTACTATTGTAGTCTTGTAGAATACTCAATTCCCATGATTATAGAAGTCTTTGACAGCAGTTTTTCTTGATTTGGTATTCCATGAAGCATAAGGTAAAGGATCTTTAGATGATCTCATCAGTAGGTGATATTTCTGGATGTCAACCAATCTTTCATTTCCCTATAGTCTCTTAGAATCTAAGGTTTCAGCTGGTTTCATTTGGAGTTCCTTACATTTAAGTCTGGCTACCACTGCCCAAGACCAATATTGTCTCTATCTCCAGATGCTCACTAGTGCCCGCTACTAATGAATGAAAGAAAAACTGATCCCTTATGACTTACACAATGTATTAAATGTGTAATCTCATGAAATCCTGGTTCCTGCCAGCTTCCTTTTCTTTCTTCCAATAAAATGGCTTCTTTATATAGGTGTTGTAGTGGAGTTTATATATCTCCTATGAGACCCAAGACTGTGACTTCATGGCTTAACATCGTGTGGTAGGCAGGGACATACATCAACTAGATTTCTAGCTGTAACAATTTCCTATGGCTCCTATAACAAATTACCACAAGCGCCACATTTTAAAACCTCACAAATCTGTTTTCTTGCAGTTCTGGAGGATAGAAATCCAAAATCAGTCTCACTGGGCTAAGGATAAGGTCAGAAAATGTGTTCTTTTCCAATTAGATAAGAGAATAAGAAACAGTTTATATTCATATGGAATGGACAATAATATTTGTTCATAGGTTTGTCCCAGGGCTGTTTTTAATCCTCTTGTCTTCTGTCATAATACAGTTTGAAGAGATCTGGACCCACTTGACATTTGGCATTACACTGATCAATTACTTTGATGACATTATTTTGATTGAGTTGGATTTGCAGGAGAGAGCTAGCACAGTGGAGGCAATGGCAAGATATGCTCTAGTGTGTGAGAGACAAACCCTATGAAGATATAAGTGCTTGCTGCACCTGTAGATACTTTAGGGGTTTATTGATCAGGGCTGTGCCTGTATATATCCTCTAACATAAAAGACAAATTATTGCATCTTGTACTTCCTACATTAAAAAAGAAGCACAATACCTGGTGGACCTCTGAGTTCTGGAGGCAGCACAGTTCTACACCTAGGGATACTTCTCCAGCCAATATACTGGATGACATAAAATGGTGCCAACTTTAAATCAGATCCAGAGTAGGAAATAGCAACAGGTCCAGGCTGGGTTGCAAGC
The DNA here is from genome assembly GCF_008728515.1 of Papio anubis. Classification (NCBI taxonomy): domain Eukaryota; kingdom Metazoa; phylum Chordata; class Mammalia; order Primates; family Cercopithecidae; genus Papio; species Papio anubis. The sequence goes on along the minus strand of NC_044982.1, from coordinate 61,036,959 downwards.
AGCCCTGTCACTTGGGTCATACAATTTAGCAGAGTTTATGATTATAAAGGTGTAAGTGGTAAGACAAGATCCTGTGTGCAGTTTGTTGCAAGTCCCAGTGGGCAAATTATAATGTTAGTCCCTTGGTTTCTGGAGCAAGGCAATGCCATTTTTGGTAGAGAATTATATACCTTTCGATGTGCTCCCCAACCCTGGTGGAGATAGGATGCCTGACCATGGAGTATCAAGTAACCATGTATATATTATAGAAATTCCCATCATGAGCTGGGTCCTATCAAACTTACCAAATAGAAAGGTCAGCTAGGCCAAGCAACAGTACATTGCAAGATGGAGTTGGTACATTTAGGAGCAAGTATAATCATAACCAGATGGCTCAAACAAGCTTCACAAGTAGGTATTATAGACCCCTAGCCACCTATCACTGTTTTAACAGTGCCATTTCACTCATCTCATGCCTATGGTTCTATGGAGGATTCTACCTGAAGTACAAAGAAAAAACCTCAAGCTTGGTTTATGGATGGATCAGCTCAGTATGTAGATGAAAGTCAAAAATAGCCCCACTCAAAGGTTGCTTTGAAAAGACAGAAGGTTCTTGGAACCATTGTCTACTACATGCTTTGCCCAAATGTGTTTCTCTCCCTGGTCTTGCCGATACATTTTTTTCCCTCCTAACCATAGCTCTTGCCTCATTATATTTTAAAACCGTTAACCTTTCAAATAATTTAATGGAATCCACTTACCTCTTTTAAGAATCATCACCCATAACTTTGTCAAGTTTCTACCTTTTTAGAGAGAGGACCTTATTCAACATGTAGCTTGGTTACCTTTTTGACCCAATAATTGTACATCATTGCCACAGCTCGCGACCCTGCCAGTGTAATTTGTTTCTTGAGATATGGGGTAGTTTCATAAGACTTGGCTACTTCAGGTACTTTCGTCTTTCTTTAGGAGGACGAAATAGGTTGGAAGTTTCTGATCAGGCTTTTATCTAAAAAAAGATAAATGCAGGGAGAAGAAAAGGAAGTTACTCATGGAAACAAAGAAATCAGGCCTTAAAATCAGAAAGAGACCTGGGAGCATGAGGCCATTTATATTCGTGGCCTTTCTTTTTTTTTTTTTTTTTTTGAGACAGAGTCTCATCTATTGCCAGGTTGGACTGCAGTGGTGCGATCTTGGCTCACTGCAACCTCCGCCTCTTGGGTTGAAGTGATTCTCTTGCCTCAGCCTCCTGAGTAGCTGGGACTACAGGCACGCACCACCACACTCAGCTAATTTTTGTATTTTCAGTAGGGAAGGGGTTTCCTTACCATATTGGCCAGGATGGTCTCGATCTCTTGACCTTGTGATCTGCCCACCTCAGCCTCCCAAAGTGCTGGGATTACAAGCGTGAGCCACCGCACCCGGCCATTCGTGGCCTTTCTACATGAGCACTGTGGAAGAAATTCTGACATCTCTTAAACAAGTATGTCTTTTCTATTGCTAATTAATTTCTGGAATTTTCTTTCAAGTCTGACTTGAGAATGCTATAAAATATACGTTATCTTGTAAAGCCAATCCCATTCGATCAGAGGACAGTTCAAGTTGATTATTATTACTGTTAGTATTATTATTATTATTTTGTTCTACCACAGAGCATTTCCCTCCTATAAATGTGCACAAACAAGGTATATAAAGGAAGTTTCTCTAGAACATATTAAAATGAACAATTTACCTTAATCTGTGAATTTGCCAGACTCAGAAAAGGCATTGGAATTTAACAGGTTTCCACTAGATGGCAAGCCGCCTCTTTGAATTTCTCAGTGGCATCAAGCAAAAAAATTGCTGCTGTTTAAAACGTACATCTTTGCATGAGACAGCTGCACCTGTATCAAAAAATGATAAAGGCACTGATTCACAAATTTAGCCAAATTTAGAATCAAGCTATTCAAACTGAAACTGAAAATATATTGTAATGTTTAAAATTTTTATTTGGAGAATATGTATTCATTTATTCATTTAACAAATACGAAGTGCCTCCTATGTGTTTTTCATACTTTGTTTCATTTGCTCCCCCTAACAATGAGATTGGGAGCTCTTATTAGTCCCAATTTAGAGACTGGGAACTGAGGCTTAGATAAATTAAATGATTTAGCAATCCAAGATATACAGGTTTAAACCTACACAGTTTGTCCCAGAGTCTGCTCTCCTGACCACTACATCTTAGTGCCCACTATAAATAAATTACACTAAATCAGTGTAATATGTGTAGCACTGTGTCATGTTTAAAAGGGTTTTTTATTTTCTTCTTACAGACATTAGCAGGGTTAAATCTTCTGGCATGACCTTTATGAAAGACTGTGTATAAACAAGTGAAAATGATTGCAAAATACACTATATTAGAGCAAATAATGTCTGTACAGTGTTGCTTATATAAACATATGCAAGATGAGAGGAAATGGCATAAAACTCTGCAAAAGTGCTACAGAAAAAGAGAAATATAAAGAGACAGAGTCAGAGAGAGACTGAGAGAAACATACATGTGAAAGAGAAACGATGACACCATCTATAAGAAATTATAATTTCTGGCTGGGTGCAGTGGCTTATGCCTGTAATCTCAGCACATTGGGAGGTGGAGGTGGGAGGATACCTTGAGCTCAGGGGTTCGAGATCAGTCTGGACAACATTGCAAAACCCCATCTGTACCAAAAAGTACAAAAATTAGCTGGAGGTGGTGGTGCATGCCTGTAGTTCCAGCTACTTGGGAGGCTGAGGTAGGAGGATCACTTGAGCCCAGGAGTTGGAGGCTACAGTGAGCTGTGATCATGCCACTAAACTGTAGCCTGGGTGACATAGTGGGACCCTGCCTAAAAAAAAAAAAAAAAAAAAGGAAAGAAAGAAAAGAAAAGAAAAGAAATGCTGGGTATGGTGGCTCATGCCTGTAATCCCAGAATTCCAGCACTTTGGGAGGCCGAGGCGGGTGGATTGCCTGAGGTCAGGAGTTTGAGACCAGCCTGGCCAATGTGATGAAACCCTGTCTCTACTAAAAATAAAAAAAATTAGCCGGGCATAGTGGTGGGTGCCTTTAATCCCAGCTACTTGGGAGGCTGAGGCAGGAGAATCCCTTGAACCCAGGAGGCAGAGGTTGCAGTGAGCTGAGATCCCGCCACTGTACTCCAACCTTGGCAACAAGAGTGAAACTCTGTTGCAAAAAAAAAAAAAAAAAAAGAAATAATAATTTCTGTAACAGAAACTGTTTCCTTGTGAGTGTCTCTTGCTGTAGAAGAATTTTTCACAAATAGAAATTCAGTGAAATGAAAGTTTAAAAGATAAGAATATAAAACAACAGAATGAATTTAAAAGGTAAGTGCAAGGTCAAGGAAACTCAGATGTAAAGCAGAATTTTAAATCTAATAAATATATTAAAAGAATAAAAAGCAGAAGAGACATAGTTAAAATTTATGTGATGGAATTACATAATGTGATGTAATTCTAATTAATGTGATGGAAAAAAGGCATAAGTTAGAGTGAATGAGACATAAGATGGAGGTGAAGGCAATTAGGAAGAGGCTGTAGACATGGATGACTGACAAAATAATAGGCATCTCTGAAGTAGACAACAGATGGTGAGAAAAAGTATTCAAGATATAATAATGGAAAATCTCTTTCATAATAAAGCACACACATCTAATAGGAAAAACTGACACTGAATTAACAACGTTGAGAAGTACCCTGTGTGTTACTGAGCATCAAGATTTTAACAACAGAAAAGAATTCTTCAGACATCAAGTAGAAAAAGCAAGTTACTTAACAAGGGGAAATTCAAGCTTGTGTCAGACTTTTTACAGAATAATTTAGCACTGGAAGAAATAGAGGTGTCCACCACATTCTTAGACAAAATATTATATTCATCTATGTTATAATTCAAATATAAAGTATTCAGGGGATAAACATTTAAGAATTTTTTTTAAAACTCTAGTCAAATGATAATTTCTGTAACAGAAACTGTTTCCTTGTGAATGTCTCTTGCTGTAGAAGAATTTTTCACAAATAGAAATTCAGTGAAATGAAAGTTTAAAAGACAAGAATATAAAACAACAGAATGAAATTAAAAGGTAAGTGCAAGGTCAAGGAAACTCAGATGTAAAGCAGAATTTTAAATCTAATAAATATATTAAAAGAATAAAAAGCAGAAGAGGCATAGTTAATCCAGGAGGTGGAGGTAACCTCAGCTAATCCAGAAACTAATACAAAAATAGAGAACCCAGGAATAGAAACAGGCATCTAGTGAGAGTAGCAATAAATTGGCTGGGCACAGTGGCTTATGCCTGTAATCCCAGAACTTTGGGAGGCTGAGGCAGGAGGATTGCTTGAGTTCAGGAGTTTGAGACCAGCCTAGAGAGACCCAACACTAAACATACAGAGACCCAATCACTAAAAAGTGAAAGCAAAACCAAAACCAAAACCTAGCTGGGCATGGTGGCACATGCCTGTTGTCTCAGCTACTTGGGAGGCTGAAGTAGGAGAGTCGCTTGGGCTTGGGAGATTGAGGGTGCAGTGAGCCATGATCGTGACACTACACTTCAGCCTGGGTGACAGAATAAGACTCTGTCTCCAAGAGAAAAACAGAGTGATGATAAGTGCTTGGCAGCAGTGTACCAAGTAATGGGGTTAAAAAGACGACTAAGGGTGTAATCGAGCTGAAGATTCAGGGATGTTAATCAATTACAGTACAATGTATTAAGTGCCACTACATTGATAGAACAGAGGAAAGAGTAATTCTATATAGAGTAACTGATGTCTACAGCCATACGAACTTGAACATGCCCAATCTCGTCTATGTAGGGTAAGTGAAACCTGAGACTTGGAGGATGAGCATCCAGAAGCTAAAAGGGACAGAGTGGACCATTCTAGGAAGGGGGAAGGAAGTCCAAAATCTTAGCAGTACGAGTTGGCAGTGTGGAATGGCTATATGGTAGGTCATGTGGAAGTGGAGAGATATAAGCCTGGAAAGTCATAAGCAGCTTATGAAGGGATCTGTGTACAAATGGTTCCCAATTTACAATAGTTTGACTGAACAATTGTTTTTGGCTTTATGATGGTGCAAAAGCAGTATGCATTCAGTAGAAACCAAACTGAAAGTACCCATACAAGTTTTTCACTTTGGTATAATATTCAATACATTACATGAGATATTCAACACTTTATTTTAAAATAGGGTTTGTGTTAGATGATTTTGCCTAAATGTAGACAAATGTAAGTGTTCTGAACATGTTTACAGCAGGCTAGGCTGAGCTATGATGTTCAGTAGGTTAGGTATATTAAATGCATTTTCATTTTCAACAATATTTTCAGCTTACGATGTGTTTATGGAGACCTATCTCTATTGTATGTTGAAAAGCATCTGTACTTCCTAAGGGGTTTGGTCTTAATCCTGTTGACATTGAAGGGTTTTAATGTAGGAAAGGACTAATTTTTCCATTTAAAAAATGGTTGCTAGGGGCTGGGGTGGTGGAGGGGAAATGGGGAGTTGTTACTCTATTGTCTTAAAGTTTCAGTTATGCTAGATGAATAAATTCTAGAGATCTGCTGTACAGCATGCTTTCTTTTTTCTTCCTTCATTTTAATTTTATTTTGTTATTTTATTTTACTTTTTTAGAGACAAGATCTCACTCTGTCTCCCAAGCTGGAGTACAGTGGAGCGATCATAGCTCACTGCAGCCTCTAACTCCCAGGCACAAGTGATCTACTTGCATCAGCCTCTCAAGTAGCTGTAATTAAAAGTGTGCACCACCATGCCCGGTTAATTAAAAACATTTTTTGTTGCTGTTGTAGAGACAGGGTCTAGATATGTTGCCTAGACTAGTCCCAAACTCCTGGGCTCAAGCAATCCTCCCGTCTTGGCCTCCCAAAGTGTTGGGATTACGGTGAGCCACTTTGGCTGACCCAACTTGGTTTCTTTAGTTAACAATGCAGTATTGTGTATTTAAAGATGGGTTAAGAGGGTGATCTCTTGCCAAGTGTTCTTACTATAAAATGAAACAAAATAAACCATGCAAAGAGACACAAGGAAACTTTAGGAGGTGATGGATATGTTTACTACTTTGATTGTGGTGATGGTATCATGGGTATATGCATATGTCTAAACTCATCAAATTGTATACATATGTGCTTTTTTTTGGGGTATATCAATGATACCTCAATAAAGCTGTAAAAATCACTCTGGCAATAGCCTACCAACTGAAAAAAACCCAGGACCAGACAGATTTATAGCTAAATTCTACCAGATGTATGAAGAAAAGCTGGTACTATTCCTACTGAAACTATTCCAAAAAATTGAGGAGGAGGGACTCCTCCCTAACTCATTATATGAGGCCAGCATCATCCTGATACCAAAACCTGGCAAAGATATAACAACAACAACAAAGAACTTCAGGCCAATATCCTTTTTTTCTTGTTTTCTTTTTCTTTTTTGAGATGGGGTCTCACTCTTGTCACCCACACTGGAGTGCGATCTTGGCTCACTGCAACCTCTGACTCCTGAGCTCAAGTGATCCTCCCACCTCAGCCTCCTGAGTAGCTGGGACCACAGGCATGCATCACCACACTCAGCTAATTTTTTGTATTTTTGGTAGAGACAAGGTCTTGCCATGTTGCCCAGGCTGGTCTTGAACTCCTGAGCTTAAGTGAACCACCTGCCTCGGCCTCCCAAAGTGCTGGGATTACAGGTATTAGCCACTGGACCTGGCCCAATATCCTTGATGAAAATTGATGCAAAATCCTCTACAAAATACTGGCAAATCGAATCCAGCAGCACATCAAAAAGCCTGTAAACCACAATCAAGTAGGCTTTATTCCTGGGATGCAAGGTTGGTTCAGCATACACAAATCAATAAATGTGTCATCACATAAACAGAACTGAAGATGAAAACCACAAGATTATCTCAATAGATGCAGAAAAGGCTTTTGATAAAAATTGACATCCATTCACTTTAAAAACTCAATAAACTAGGTATTGAAGGAACATACCTCAAAATAATAAGAGCCATCCATGAAAAACCCATAGCCAACATCACACTGAATGGGAAAGAACTGGAAGCATTCCTCTTGAAAACTGGCACAAGACAAGAATGCCCTCTCTCACCACTCCTATTCAATATAGTATTAGAAATCCTGGCAAGGGCAATCAGACAAGAGGAAGAAATAAAAAGCATCCAAATAGGAAGAGAGGAAGTCAAACTATCCTTGTTAGCAAATGACATGATTCTATGTCTAGAAAACCCCAAAGTCTCAGTCCCAAAGCTCCTTCAGCTCATAAATTACTTTGGTAAAGTTTCAGGATACAAAATCAATGTGCAATAATCACTAGCATTCCTATACACCAACAACAGTCAAACTGAGAGCCAAATCAGGAACGAACTCCCATTCACAATTGCCAGAAAAAGAATAAAATACCTAGGAATACAGCTAACTAGGGAGGCAAAAGGTCTCTACAAGGAGAACTACAAAGCACTGCTGAAAGAAATCAGATATGACACAAAGAAATGAAAAAACATTCCATGCTTATGGGTAGGAAGAATCAATATCGTTAAAATCGCCATACTGCCCAAAGCAATTTACAGATTCATGCTATTCCTGTTAAACTACCGTTGACATTCTCAGGGCCGGGCGCGGTGGCTCAAGCCTGTAATCCCAGCACTTTGGGAGGCCGGTAGGTGGATCCCATGGTCAGGAGGTGAGACATACAGCTAACATGGTGAAACCCAGAGTCTCTACTAAAAATACAAAAAACAGCAGGCGTGGTGGCCCGAGAGCCTGTAGTCTGACCTTTCGGAGGCTGAGAGGCAGGGAAGAATGGCGTGAACCTGGGAGAAGCCGAGACGAACTTACAGTGTGAGCCGAGATGGCATCCCACTACGCTCCAGCCTGGGTGACTGTGTGAGACCTCCGATCTCAAAAAAAAAAAAAAACAAAACTACACAATTGACATTCTTCCACAGAACTAGAGAAAACTGTTTTAAAATTCATATGGAACAGAAAAGAGCTTGAATAGCCAAGGCAATCCTAAGCGAAAAGAACAAAGCTAGAGGCATCACACTACCCAACTTCAAACTATACTGCAAGTAACCAAAACAAAACTATACTACAGTAACCAAAACACCACTGGTACAAAAATAGACATAGAAAAATAGACACAAAACCCAGAAATAAGGCCATACACCTGCAACTATCTGATCTTCAACAAACCTGACATAAACAAGCAATGGGGAAAAGATTCCCTATTCAATAAATGGTGCTAGGATAACTGGCTAGCCATATGTAGAAGATTGAAACTGGACCCCTTCCTTACATGATATACAAAAATTAACTCAAGATGGAATAAATACTTAAATATAAAACCCAAAACTATAAAAACTCTAGAAGAAAACCTGGGCAACACCATTCAGGACATAGACACAGGCAAAGATTTCATGATGAAGGCTCCAAAAGCAAGTGCAACAGAAGCAAAAATTGAAAAATGGGATCTAATTGAACTAAAGAGTTTATTCTGCACAGCAAACGAAACTATGAACAGAGTAAACAACCTATGGAAGGGGAGAAAATGTTTGCAAACTATGCATCTGACAAAGGTCTAATATCCAGCATCCATAAAAAAACTTAAACAAATTTACAAGAAAAGATACAAACCCCATTAAAAGTGGGCAACGGACTTTGAGCACTAAACTCTGATTTTTAAATCTTGCTCAAATTCCTATCTAAGGAGTCTGGGGAGTCATGTGCTACAAATAATAAATTATCATCAGATGGGTTTTATTTAACCCTATATCTTGTGACTTACTTTCCAACCTAACTTTGGCATAACCTTACGAGACAAAGAAGAAAATCAAAATATTTTACCCCAAAATGTGTTTTTTTTGCCATATCTTTAAGTGGGCCTGCAAAGCTGTCCTTTGTTGGGATAAATTTGCATCTGTAAAGAATCTCTGTTAACATCCTAGATCTTTTTCTCCAGGCCCTCCCAATCCTAAAGAGATTAACTAAAAGTCTAGCACCTTTTAAAGATCTGAATAGGAAACATTTGTCATCTATTGTCTCTAAAGGCAGCCACTATAAGACTTCTAAAGAACCTTGGTTTCCACAATCTTTTATCTTAACCTGAACATTTCCTTTCTACGATCCCAGGTCTTTAGATAAACTCAACCAATTGTCAACCAGAAAATGTTTAAATTTACCTATAGCTTGAAAGCCCTCTCCACTTTGAGTTGTAAATGTATTTGACTGATGTCTCATGCCCCCCTCAAATGTATAAAACCAAGCTGTACCCTGACCACTTTGGGCACATGTTCTCAGGCCCTCCTGAGGGCTGTGTCATGGGCCAGGGTCACTCATATTTGGCTCAGAGTAAATCTCTCCAAATATTTTACAGAGTTTGACTTTTTGTCAACAACTTGAACAGGCATGTTTCAACAGACATACATGTGGCCAAAAAAAATATGAAAAAAAGCTCAACATCACTGATTATTGCAGAAATGCAAATCAAAACCACAGTGAGATACCATCTCACACCAGTCAGAATGGCTACTATAAAAAGTCAGAAAATAACAGCAGATGGTGAGGTTGTGGAGAAAAAGGAATGCTTATATACTGTTGGTGTGAGTATAAGTTAGTTCAATCATCATGGAAGACTGTGTGGCAATTCCTCAAAGACATAAAGACAGAAATACTATTTGATCCAGCAATCCCATTACTCGGTATATACCCCCAAAACATAAATCATTCTGTTAGAAAGACACAGGTACGTGTATGTTCATTGCAGCACTATTTAGAATGGCAAAGACATGGAATCAATCTAAATTCCCATCAATGTTAGACTGGATTAAAATAATGTGGAACATATACACGATGGAATACTATGCAGCCATTAAAAGGGACAAGATTGTGTCTTTTTCAGGGACATGGATGGAGCTGGAGGCCATTATCCTTGGCAAACTAATGTAGGAACAGAAAAATCAAATACTTCATGTTCTCACTTATAAGTGGAAGCTAAATGATGAGACCACATGTACATATAGAGGGGAACAACACACACTGGGGCCTATCAGAGGGTAGAGGTTAGGAGGAGGGAGAGGATCAGGAAAAATAACTAATGGGTACTAGGCTTAGTATCTGGGTGATGAAATAATTTGTACAACAAACCTCCATGACACAAGTTTACCTATGTAACAGACCTGAAGATATACCCCTGAACTTAAAAGTTACAAAAAAAGCCAGAAGAAAAAGAAAAGCAACAAAATGTTGAAGTGGTTAATTGCTTAAGGTTGTTTGGGAGCAGTTTTGGACATAGGGCTTCTCCCTACAACATACAAGAAGGGTGACAGACAAAAGACAAGGACTTGCCTCATGATTCTCTATTACACTGTCATGTCCATACACTCTTCTGCACAACAAGTCTATTGTGTTTCCTATTTCAAATGAAATTTTGCATTTGGCATTACAGTTTTCTTTGTGCCTTTGTCTTAGATGTGCTTCTTTGATTTCTATATAGCTGTGTCATTTTGTCTTATTTAGTAGCATCATTTGCAATTTTATGAGCAGTTAGCATACTGAAAGAATGAATGATGTTACTTGTTTTCCCTGGCCAAAGACAATTTTTATGTAACCCTCATTCGTGCCACCATAGTCAGTTATTTGTTCATTATTTGACAAGTTCATGCAATTTTTTATTCTGGTTAATTTAAAAGGAATGCAGGATTCAATAAAACATCTATTATTAATGTGTTTTAGTTATTTAAATGGCAGTGCAGGATTCTGACTGTGGAGGACCAGAGCTAGAAGATACTTTAAAATGTACTATGATAATGTTTTTCAAACTTTAATGTGCATATGAATGAACCAGGGTTGTGTTTAAAATGCAGATTCTGACTCAGGAGTTGGCATGGGGCCTGAGTACTGCATTTTTAATAAGCTTCTAAGTGAAGTCAATGGGACTGATCTACAAACCACACTTTGATAGCAAGGTACAATGACACAAGTAAAAATACCCCAAAATATCCTATTTCTACAATTATATAATAAATACAACTTTAAAATTCTGTTTGACTGTATCTTACACTTGGGCCATGAATCCATCAGGAAGCTCAGCAAATGCCATTGCTATAGTGTGACATTTAAATTAAAAATGGATCATTCATTGGGCTGTGCATGGAGGCTCATGCCTGTAATCCCAAGATTTTGGGAGGTTGAGACTGAAGGATCCTGGCTTCAGGCCAGGAGTTTGAAACTAGCCTCGGCAACATAGCAAGACCCTGTTTCTACAAAAAAAAAAAAAAAAAAAAAAAAATTAGCTGAACATGGTGGTACACACCTATAGTCCTAGCTACTTGGGAGATTGAGGCAGGAAGATCCCTTGAGCTCAGGAGTTTGAGGTTGCTGTGAGCTATGATTGTGCCACTGCATCCCAGCCTGGGTGACAGCTAAACTCTGTCTCTAAACAAACAAACCCAATTAGTTTCAAAATGTTGTGTTTGTTTTATATGAGTTACACTGAAGTTGCTTCTACAGAGTGGTATTTTTTATCCTATGATGTCCTGAGGTGGTGTCACTCTCTGGTGGTAGTTGCCATTGCTGTGGTCAATCCCCATCACAAATTAGGGTATGTACTCACTTACTTTCCAAAGGTAAAGAAGAAAACAGTATTTTTTACTGAACTATAGTTACCTTGGCATACTTACAGAAAAACACTCAGTGTATTATAAAAATAAGGCCTGGCCAGGTGCAGTGGCTCATGCCTGTAATCCCAGCACTTTGGGCGGCTGAGGCAGGAGAATCACTTGAGGTCAAGAGTTTGAGATCAGCTTGGGCAAGAGAGTGAGGCCCTGTCTCCACAAAAATTCAAAAAAAAAAAAAAAATTAGTTGGGCATAGCATGTGCCTGTTGTCCTACTACAAGACTATCTATTCTGAAGGTTGATATGGGAGGACTGTTTGAATCCAGGAGTTCAAAGTTGCAGTGAGCTATGATCATGCCAACCTACTGCAGCCTGGATGACAGAGTGAGACCCTGTCTCTTAAATAAATAAATAAATAAATAATAAGGCCTAATGTTATGTGATTTCATTAAATTAAAATTCATGTGGAGGAAAAGAAACACTTGAGTGGTATAATATTCTAAGTTCAGATTTAGTTTGTATTCTTATAGCAGTCTAGGTTAAATATAAAACTTTTTAAAGCAAATAGAAAGCAGAAAAACTAGAATTAATTATATTGGCAAACATTTTATTATCCAAATGAGTAGCTACCACTTTGCTTAAAAACAGCTTTAGAATGGTGTTTGGAACCCATTTTTTTACATGCTTGTAATTCAGCATAATTTTAGCAGACTTCTCTGATAAAAAGGGCTTCTTTTGGCTGGAAGGCACCACCCCTGTTTTCCATTTTCCTCATGCATTCCATACACAGCCTGTGTGTAAAAGTAATAAAGTTGTGCGGTAGACGCCTAACCTGGCTCATCAATGTGGTATTCCTCCTTTGCCATTTATGCTTTTTCTCTGAAACTGAAAAAGGCACCAGAAAAGTACAGAGAGAGTGCACAGTTTCTCCTGAAAGTGTTATGGCTGCCCCGTCTCTGTTGACATCTATTAAGATTCAGACAACAGGAGATCCTCACTTTAAGGTGCAAGGGAGTGTTATTTTGGCTTTACATGAGGTGATGGTGGTTGTTTTTGTCTCTGAACATCTGCAACTCTCTCAGGATTGTGCTGTGTACTAAAAATAAAACAACTATAGCTTGTGATTCACTTTGTTTTCACTGAGTCAGGGCTATAGATTCCAGGGAAGATTCAATGACATAGGAGAGTTGTAAAAATGGAAATAAAATTGCTGAATCTGAAATGAAGATGATCATAGTAACTTGTGCATGCTAAAAATCAAGCCAAATATCTAGAAGCTCTGACTTCTAGATTTTACATGAGGAAATCTTAATATTGTATTGTTACAGTGCTCATGATTACCTGGAACCCTTCAGCTTCTTTATATGGAGCTGTTCACGGATATTTGCATGAGAAATGATGTATATTAGAGTTTATGTTTAAAAGAAATCAGCAGATCATATCTCTCCAAATCAATTTCACTCAAGGCAATCTTTTAAGAAATTTTCAGCACAATTCAATCACCATTGTGGAAAGACGGAATTAAAAACCTAGGTAAGGATGTGATTAACCAGTGCAGGCTTATGAACAGACAGACACCTATAATAGAAGAACTCTCCTGGCAGAACACTTTCTCTCACAACTCAAAAAATTTCATCGTTAGAAATTAATTTCTATTGGCCTTGCAGGCTTTTGATCTTTTAAAGCTTTCACACTAAAATATAAACATGCTTTCAAGGCATTGTACATTAAAAATGCAGGAACTGGATTTGTAACTGGTTTGAAGGCAGTGTTCAAATAGTGCCTAAGGTACATCTCTAGTAATGTGTCTTTGAAAAGTTGGGTTCAACATTTTAAAATTATTTTGTTAAAATGACATACTCATTAAATTGGCAAATGATGAAGCTGGGAGACATAGCTAATATGTCAGATGACAGGATTAAAATCTAAGTGATCCTGATTAGCTGGAACAGGAGATAGAAGGTTACATTTAAGAGAATGAAATTTTTTTGACACTAGAGTTAAAGTGCTGCTTTTTTCCTTTTTTTCTTTTCTTTTCTTTTTTTTTAGGTGACTAAACAACAACCATCAACAAACCTGTGCATAATGTATAAGGTAGCACATGTGGTAACATCTTAGGGGTACTGTTGACTGTAAACTTAAGATAGGTGACAGTGTGATATAGTTGCAAAAACAAACAAACAAAACACCCCCTGACAAAAAACCCTTAAACTCATAATGCAAACATTGATCATATCATAAAGGAAGTGATATCCTCTCTTCCCTGTAAAACATAGCTGATGGATTGTGTTTAATTCCAGTTGTCACATTTTGAAAATGACTGATCTACTGGAGTATATTCAGAGAAGAGTGAATTGAAGCCGTATCACATGAGGTGTAGTTGAGAATAGAAAATATATAAAATGGAGGAGAGAAACTTGGATGAACTTCATTTTATCTTTAAATAGCTAAAAGATTCTCATGTAGAAGAATTATATTTATTCCAGGACACCCCAGTGGCTGATTTAGAAGCATGAGCATGTTAGAGAGACAGAAAGGTATATTTTGTTTAAAAAGTTACCTGTAAATAGATATTTTCTTTAAAGGAATTCTGCCATAACTAGAAGCTCAAGTATTTGAGCAGAGACTTGTCAACTATTTGTCGGGGATCTTGTGGAAGATATTTTATGTTTAATACTTTCTGCTATTCTTAGTGAGCATCTTAAATGTCATCAAGGTGCAGTCAATAGTGGGATACAAATTAGGTGCTGGGAGTTAGGGAGAAATAGTACAAGAAGGAGAAGTAATCTTAATATGAGAGAATACCAAGTCAGACTTTTTTTTTTTTAAACATTTAGCTTAAAAAAACTATTTTTTTTTTTTTTACATTTACACATGCAGGTTTGTTACATGGATATATTGCATGATGCTGAGGTTTGAGCTTCAATTGAACCATGCAAATAGTGAGCATAGTATCCAATAGGTAGTTTTCAACCGTTCCCCATGTCCCCTTCCCACTTTTTAGAGTCCCCAGGGCCTATTGTTCTCATTTTTATGTCCATGCCTATGTAGTGTTTAGGTCTCACTTATAAGCGAGAACATGTGGTATTTGGTTTTCTGTTCTGTGTTAATTCGCTTAAGATACTGGTCTGTAGCTGCCTCCATGTTGCTGCAAAGTGCATAATTTTGCTCTTTTTTATGGCTGTGTAGTATTCCAAGGTATACATGTACCACATTTTCTTTATATAATCCACTATTGATGGGCACCTGTATTGATTCCATGTCTTTGCTCTTGTTGCCCAGGCTAGAATGCAATGATGTGACCTTGGCTCACTGTAACCTCCGCCTCCTGGGTTCAAGTGATTCCCCTGCCTCAGCCTCCTGAGTAGCTGAGATTGCAGGCACTGCCACCATGCCTAGCCAATTTGTTGTATTTTTAGTAGAGATGGGGTTTCACCATGTTGGCAAGGCTGGTCTCGAACTCCTGACCTTGGGTGATCCACTCACCTCAGCCTCCCAAAGTGCTGGGATTATAGGCGTGAGCCACCATGCCTGGCCAATGCTTTCAACTTTTGACCATTCAGTATAATATTGGTCATAAGTTTGTCATAGATGGCAATTTTTATTTTGAGGTGTATTCCTTCGATGCCTAGGTTGTTGATGCCTAGATTTTATTTTTTTTATCATTAAGGATGTTGGATTTTATTGAGTGCTTTTTCTACATCTATTGAGATAATCATGTGGTTTTTGTTTTTAATTCTGTTTATGTGATGACACTTTTGTTGATCTGTATATGTTGAACCATCCTTGCATCTCAGGAATAATGCCCATTTGATCATAGTAGATTATCTTTTTGATGTACTGCTGGATTTGGTTTGCTAGGGTTTTGTTGATTTTGTATCTATATGTATCAAGGATACTGGCCCATAGTTTTCATTTTTCATTAGTGCATTCTTGTTTTTCTAGTTCCTTTAGGTGAGACGTTAGGCTGTTAACTTGAGATCTCTCTATCTTCTTGATATAGGTGTTTAGCATTATACTTTCCTCTTAAAGTGGCTGTTGCCACATCCCAGAGGTTCTGGTATATTGTATCTCTATTTTCATTTGTTTCAAATAATTTTTTGATTTCTGCCTTTATTGTTTACCCAAAAGTCATTCAGGAGCAAGTTGTTCAGTTTCTATGCATTTGTGTGGTTTTGAGAGTTCCGCTTTGTACTGATTTATATTTGTATTCCACCGTGGTCCAAGAAAATGCTTACTATGCTTTTAGTATTTTTGAATTTATTAGACTTGCTTTATGACTGAGTATGTGGTCAATCTTAGAGTATGTTCTGTGTGCAGATGAGAAGAATGCATATTCTGTGGTTGTTGGGTGGAGAATTCTGTAGGTACCTATTAGGTTCAATCAATCAAGTGTTGAATTTAAGTATTAAATTTGTTAGTTTCTGTCTCAGTGATGTGCCTAATGTTCTCAGTGGGGTGTTGAAGTTCCCCCATTAATATTATGTAGTTGTCTAAGTCTGTTTTGTAGCTGTAGTAGTAATTGTTTTATAAATCTCAGTGCTCTATGTTGGGTGCATATATATATATTTAAAATAGTTAAATCTTCTTGTTGAATTGAATCATTTATCATTATGTAATGCCCTTCTTTGTCCTTTTTTACTGTTGTTGGTTTAAAGTCTGTTTTATCTGATACAATAATAGCAATCTCTGCCCTTTTTTGTTTTTCATTTTCGTGACAGATCTTTCTCTATTCCTTTATCTGATACCATAGGTGTCATTACATGTGATATGGGTCTCGAGGACAGCAGAAAGCTGGGCCTTGTTTTTTTTTTTTTTTTT